>NC_092473.1:4806732-9606732 GCF_047495875.1 Pithys albifrons albifrons
ACAAAGTTTCTGTAGCATTTATATCTAAGGATGAGAAATAAATTATCTTGGAAATTGAAACAGAGAGAGAAAGAGACTATATGAATCGATGAAAAATGGGGCAGTAACATATATTTATAGTGGTGAGGGAATGAACTGAAATTTATTAAGAGTTCAATCCTCACATTTATTATATAAGATATGCAAAACAAGCCTCCTGTTGAAATAAATATTTAAAAAAATAGTAAATTTCATTTAAACACCACAATAAAAGCAACTTGAAAAATGTTTACCAAATGTTAGGCTTCCAATTCAAAGTGTGGATGATACATCTTTTTTTGGAATTGCACACACAAAATGTCTAACGTGGAGAATAACAGAATTTATTTGCAATTTTAATTTTCCTGAGATGGCTTTACAGCTCCCACTCTCCAAATGATTATATGGCGTTTTAGTCTATTAAAATTATCTTGAAAGGTTGAGGGTGCAGCCCATATTAGAAAATATTTTGTTTATAAAGCTCCTACAGTACGCCTAGTAGTCATTTTAAAATGTATGTCTTAAATAGTTATGTAAGAAAAGCATTTGAAATTTTTTTACAATATATATTGGGAATGTTTTCACTTATATAAATAACTACTGATAATATGACTTATGAAAAAAATTATTACTACCATATGTGGAATATAGTGACTTCTAAACAGATTTAAAAAGAAAACCCCTACAAACCCAGAAAATGTGTATATCTGTCTTTAGAAATTAGTGTTTATATCACAACCGTGATTTGTGAATAAAGAAAAATGGTTTGTAATATCAAAATAAAAGCTTAGTCTGAAAAGGTAAAAACATGTTGGTGTTCAAAGTCATTTTGCTTTCCCTTCTCCCCGCGTTGGCCCTGGAGCTGCACCGTCGGTACCGCGCATGAAATGCCCACAGACAGAGGGCACGGTGGCATTCCCACCCGAGGGAGCTGGTTCCTGCCCAGGGTGCGTGGGGGCTGCTGTCTGTGTGTCTGTCCGTGTGTCTGTCTGTGTGTGTGCATGGTGGGGGACAACACCCTCCCCAGCGCGGTCAGCCCCGGCCGCTGCTGCCGCACCCCAAGCGGTGAGAGCCAGGACGGGACTGGGGGGAAGGTTTGATTCCAAGAGAAGGCAAAGTTACACCAGCACCAGCTGCATTGTTTCAGGCAACACTGCGTGGGGTGTGAAGAAGAGTTGGGGTTTGTTTGTGGGAAATAGGACTTCCTTGGGAGGGGCAGGCACTGAGCTCTGTGGGCACCAGGGACAGTGCCCAGGGAATGGCCTGGAGCTGTGTCATTGGAGGGTTAGATTGGATATTAGGAAAGAGTTCCTCACCCAGAGAGGAGGTGGTTGGCCACTGAACAGGCTCCCAATGGCAGTGATCACAGTACCAAGGCTGCCAGACTTCAAAAAGTGTTTGGATTATACTCTTCAGGCACATGGTGTGACTCTTGGGGATGGGCCTGTGCAGGGCTGAGGGTTGGACTCGATGATCCCTGTGGGTCCCTTTCCCCTCTGACATATTCTCTGATTCTGTGGTTCCAAGAAAAGGCAAAGTTACACCAGGACTGGCTGTATTTTTCAGGCAGCACTGCATGATACATGAGGAGGAACTGGGTTTTGTTCATAGGGAAGAAAAAAAAAAGCATTTTCCAAACTTCCATATTCCAGTGAGCCTTCCATTTAGCTGTCACTTTTAATGGGCAGCTTCTATTGCTATGCCTGTCAGGTACAGGGCAGAAAGCAAAGGAGGCTCCTTCTTGTCCTTCCCAGGTTTGTTGCCCAAACCACATGGCAGATGTGGGTCTAAGACTTGTCCAACAGATCATAAGGCTGATGAGTTTAATGTGCCTCAGCCATGTCATGTGCAGGCCAAAAGAATTATGTGACTCTTCCACCTGGCTTAATACTATACTGTAATTTAGTGGAGGAAGAGAAGACAGAAAGCTAAGGGATTCAATATTGCTTGCTTTGCAGTTTAGCAGGGAGTTTTATTCTGACAAGTGCTTGAGTCCTTCTGGGAAGCTAAAGAGAAGAAACTGATGTTTGCCAGGAATGGGGGGAAAGGCATTATGCTATGATTAATTTATATCTTTCTATGAAACAGCATTGTATGTCCAAGTGTGCTCTCCTGCACGTTGTGCATGATGGATATATTGGCAGTGCTTCCTTCAGTTGCACCATGAAGTGACCAAGGTAGTAATACAGGCTGAGGTTGGAACTGAAGGCAGGTAAGAAGCATGTGAACAGGTAAATACGAGTGGGACACACAGACACACTTGGGAAGCCTGAAATTCCACATCATTTTCACGTGGTTGAATTCATCTGCTGTTGTCTGGTATTGTTGTTTATAGATTTTAATCCAGTAGCTCTTCCTTTTTTCCTCAATTAATAAAAGCTTTGTATTTATTGAACAATTGGCCAGAGAATAAGCCAGAAAATAAGCAAAAGATAAAAAGAAAAGACAGTAAGCTTTTTAAGATATTTTCCCCAATTTTTTAATCTCTAATACAGCTAAAAATAAATTGAATCTTTATAGAAAATCTTAGAAGTCTCCCTGTATACTGTGCTCTGTACTACTCTGTCCTCTGTCATCTTTAAGGGCATTCAGGTTGCTTATTAGCTTCCAATATGGGTAGAATTTTCAAGTTCTATTTTTAAGTAGAATTTAATTCTCTTTAACTTTCTGGAAACCTTGTTCCAATCGCTGTCGTGCCGTATTGCTGTTTCTTGCCTCCAGTGATTTTTTGCAAGTTTGACATGTTCCTCTTGCCACATTTTTTCAGTTTTACAGTACAGATGCTTGAGGAAAAAAGGCTGTGCAAATCATTTCCTCCCTAAAGTAGCGCTGAAATATCATTTTGGTAGGTGTAAGGGAGAGAAGAAAAAAGAAGAAAAAAAGTAAAATAAAAAGCAACCTTGTTTCAGTGGGAAGAGAAGATTTGAGTGGGAGGTGAGATCAGAAGAAAGACAATGATTTTGGGAGGTCTTTGAAGAATTTATGAAAGTGTCATCAAAACCACTCATTTTCCCAGTGTTATAAAAGTTTATCTTGGTGCTTCATTTATACCTAAAGGGCATATGCTTCACCTCTCACTATAACATGAGCTTTATGCCAAGTCTTTCCGGACTTTCCAGGCACCTTTTATGCCTCTCCAGCACTTCCCTAGTGCTCTGCATACCAATAATTGTCTCCCAGCACTTCACAGAAAGCACAGTGGACACAGACTAGGATCAGAAGAGGTATGGGTAGTATATGTCAGTATAGTATCACCTCCAACCTTGTCTCTTCATGAGGTAAAAGTGAGATGAGCATGGGGAGGAAAAATACTAAAATTACTTCTAGATCCAGGAGCTGGTCCTTATTTTCATACTTGGAAAAGAAAGGGGGTTTTTTTTATGCTGGTATCAGTGTAAGTCTGCAGGTACATTTCCTGTAACCACACAAAGGATGACTCCATTGCAGTGGCAGTGCAGTGGTAACAGTGCTGGGCCTGCCTTGCTGCACTGGCTGGGATGCAGCTCCCACCCAGACTACCCACTCATGAAGAGCAGATACTTTGAATTATACCCATGAAAGGCCCTGGAAAGATCAATGTCATTTTAGGTGTCCAAGCAGGCAGCACCCAGTGCCAGGAGCTCCTGCTCACTGTTTATCAGATTCTTCCATCCTGTCCTACCAGGGTGCCCAAGGAATTGGTTTATGTGGTTTGCAGTGCCTCCTTGCAAAGGAGTACAAAGAATGAGTTTGGGGTTGGAGGGAAGGTGGAGGTGATTGCCATGCCCACTGAAATCATGTTCAAAGCACTCACAAATGCATGTGGGAGATTGTTTTTTAAAAAAAAATCTTCTTTTGGCTCAACTTAATAAAGGAATATTTTTTCCATATGTAGCTGCATTGTTTATATTGAGTTAGGTTACTCTCAATTCTGTTAAAGAACTTTCCCTTTATTTAAATAATTAATCACTGAGAAACACTTCCACAACAGTGTGTTGGTTGGGGCTCTGCCCTGTGTTCCAGTCCCTCTTGCCCATCAGTCAGTGACAAAGCCACTCCCCCATGGCCCTGCTGCCTCCTTGCAGGGGCTCAGAAGACAGGGCAGTGTCCCTTCTCTTCCCCACCAGACAGGCTGGCTCTCTCTACTTCCTGATTCCAAAGAGATTTACAGCTGAGAACCCAGACTGAGCAAAGCTTGTTGTTTAAGGTGCTTTAGAGCACTGCAGGCTTCTGCTCAGCCCTCCCTGCAGGGCTGGGTTTGCTCTCTGCCAGCTGTGATTTACCCCAGCACTGCCTGCCCAGTTTAATGAGTCTATTCTTTAGCAAACAGCCTGTAAGTCAGGAGTTCAGGAAAACTGTTAAATAAAACATAAGCGAATGCAAAAATAATCATTTAATGGACATTATGAAAGGACAGTAAACCAAACAGTTCAGTCCAATGGGTGATGTATAACATCTAAACAAATATGACAACTAATTAAGGATTAGGTTCTGCATTTTGGATGACAGGCCTTATAAAAATGAACAGCTAGGTTATGTTGAGGGGAAGAAAAAAGATGCATTTTGCAAATGTCAGGCAGACAGCTCAGTAAGCAGAAAAACTCAGTTATCCAATTAAAATAAATGTGCACTGTTCTCAATATAAAGAGCTAAAGCATCCTTATGGTGAGGAGTTAAGATCCTGAAATATAAGTGGAACAAAAGCGCTCTCTATAAAGATTAATGTAATCTATCAAGATTAACATTTTGCATGCTGGCAAAGGCAGATAGTAATGTGTTTCAATTCCTGAAATTGGAAGCATTAGACTAAGATCAGCACCAAGTTAAACCACAGGTAACCCCAAAGATTGAATTGAATTCATTATTTACAGCCACGATGGGCTAATAAACTTCCCCTGATGTCTTCCATGGGAAATAGGGACCTGCAGTAGGTGCTATCCTATTTCCCAGGATCCTCCCTGGTACTTCATGCCAAGTGTAATTACAAGTTGCATAAATGTAATTTAGGAAAAAGTCTTTCACTAGAAATAATTCTGATTTATTCGGGAGTTTGATTCCTGTCCTAAGCAAGATTAAGGATTGTTTGAACCTTGCTGTGTGCATGGGTGTCATGAGAAGCCACCAAGTTTCAAGGCCACCAGTGGGGGACATTGTTAAACCTAGTTTTTTTGTTGTTGCTTTCTAATGAAAGGCATTTATTTATAACAGTGGAAAGCAAGCAATGGGAAGAGATCAGAATATTAAACTGGAAACTGGTTTGCACTTGCTTTGTAGGAAAGATCAGTCCACTCTCTGGACCTCCAGCAGAGCATATAATTTTTAAACTAAGATTTAAACCTGCCCTCTGATGCAGGTCTCCAAAATAAGAATTTCTAAGGCTGGAAACACAAAATTTCTAAAAGGATGTTCAGTTCAAGGTGCTTTCAACAGAATTAACATGAAACATATGGATTTTCTGGTGGTTTATAAAGCAGAAAGCAGAACATTATTACTAGGAGGGAGGCTTTAGCAGGGTATTAAAATGAAAGTCAAGCTTTTGAGGTGCCTGACTTATAAAATAAAATCTGTCAAATGTTGAAGTGAGAGGCGATAGCTCTGCAGTGCTGGAGAAAGCATCGGAGATCATGGCTTTAACACTCCCACCTCTGTTTGAATTTGCCACCCACAGAATTGCCACCTTTTTAATGAAGTGAGCAGTTGCACTTGCAGCTCTGAGTGCCTCTGCTGTCCTCACCTTTATCCTTCTAGAAGCTCTGTTTCACATCTTCTTGGACACAACTTTTGATGTTCACCCAGAAGGGCAACGATCCAACTCCCTATTATTTGAGAATAATGGCCTGGGAATACAGACATTGTGACTTTACAGATGCAGCTGATGAGCACTGTAACTGAGGTTTCATCCCAAATTTGAAAGATCTGGAGCCCTGTTGTTCCCCAGTTGAAAAAGCAAACAAAGTTCTTTCAGGAAAAAATAGCAAGCAGGGAAAAAAAAAATAGTTTTATCTGTGAAGCTGAAAAGCAGCTTTTATTGGCAGTTCTCATGCACTAAGAATAGAGAGAGAAATATGCATGTTGCTACAGCTGGTAATTCTGCTGGAGAGACAAGAATTTCCTGTGGGATGTCTCTAGATTCTGAAATATGTTTCTTGATTTTTTAATTTTTTTTAAGTATGACCCTCTGCTAGGCCACACTAAAAATTCCACATTGGCCCCTGTTTTCACCCAACATTGTCCTGTAAGGTCTATTTTTATGACAAGAACTTTCTATATCCCTTGGAGTGTGAGGACCTCATTTGTGCATTGGGATTAAGAGGCAGGCACACATCAATCACCATGGTGTGCTGTACCAGCCCTGCACTCTGAATCCACCCTGAAATCTCCTACCTCTGGAAAATAAGAAGTGGCAACATGAATATGATAAGCACAGCAACATGGCCTACTTTTTGATAATCTTCTTTTATAGCTTTATTCTCGGTGGCTTTGAGGGGAAGTCAATAGAGAAATTGTTTTGCCCAGTGCCAAAATAATGGAAATACATGCAAATTTGTGCTGCCTCTCAGTTGCCTGTCCCTTTGTCATTTAGTCAGCCTGATCCTGTCACTGCTGTGTAGAATTTTACACCTGTGTGGAGCCCACAAAGGATTGGGGACAACAAAATAGGATGTCATTGCTGGAACACCCTCAGAAATAAATCCCCAGTAAAATGAATTCCTGTAAATCAACTGGAGATTTGGGGAAGTGGAAACCAAGTAACTTACTCCTACTGAAGGTCAGAAGGAATTAGCTGCCAACAGATCCCATGTTAGCATTGATCTGTCCCAGATGGGTGGGAGACCTTCAGAACATTGTCATGGATTATTGGAAAGCCCCCCAATATGCTGGTTACTTTATTTTCATGAAAATCTTCTGGTGCTTTCAACGTGTTTTGCACAAAGCACACTCAGGGTTTTGAGAGACTCAAGTCACCCAACAAGATATGGTCCAGCTTGTTTGACTAGATCTTGGACAAAGGACAGTTCCAACTTGTTTTTTTACTGTGAGATTTCCTCATTTTTCCCCATAAAGATGAAAGTTCTTCTCACTTTTAATGTCACTCCTCAACTTATACTTCATTTTCTTCTACATATTGTCAGAACTGCTTCTAAAGATGATAAAAATAAATAAATAAAGAGGAGAAAAAGGAAAAAGAGCAAATGTGTTGTGTAGGTCTGCAGAGGGAACTTAACAATGAGGTAAAGGAGGGAGAGTTGCTGAGTGAGTAGGACCTAGGAATTTTAGATAACCTTAAGGCTGCTGAAAGGAAAAGTCATAAGGTTTCTGTGAACATTCTGCAGAAAAGCAGCCAGCATTAAAAGTGAAACTTTTCACTTCTCTTTTGTGTAAGCACAATCATTCCACAATATCAAGAGTGTATTTTAATCAGAGAAGAAACAAAGGCGTAAATCTGAACATTTTTTTGTGTACTTACTTGCAGTGTTCAGCCCAGAGCATAAAAGCATCTAAGATGATCTATTTTCTGTAAATTCAGAATGCATATCTAAGAACAAATTGATACAGTTTTCAAAGTTAGAGCTAACACTTTTTTAGCAGGGAGAGAGAATTGCAGGATTTTAGTGAGCCAAATAAAAGGCTGGTTTGGGACAGCTCTGCATGTTTTGCATGTGACACAGCGTGGCTGTATCTTGATCCTTGCCCATCATATTTCCTTGACCTGAGGAGCCACAGAACTAACACTGTGTAGGTTCATTGTTAGAAAATTAGAGTTTTGAAATCACTGAAGGCATTCACTTTTTGCTTGTAAACTCCACCAAAGCAGGAGACTTCACAACTGTCCTCCCTGTCCTGGGCATAGAACAGGAGGGACCACTGAGATTTCATAGCAAATGGGCCTTGGGAAGCTGCAAATTAGACCAATTAAACCCACCCCAGAGTTGCTCCAGCCTTTCCCTGAGTTAAACTGGGAACTTGCACTTAACAGAGCTGAGATAAGTCTCTGGCTGATGGATGATTAGTAAAGGAGAACTATAATTTGTTATACAGCTAACACACCAAATAATAAATACATAATAAAATATAATAAATACATAATGAAATATAATAAATAGATACTAAACCACACTAATTCAACCATCTCAGGATTATTAAGACATCCCAGTGAGCTGTCTGAGAAGAGAACTCCAAGCTGGCAGCTCTGCTGGGCAATAGTGAGGAGGGAGAGCCACTTAGGGACGCTGCAGGTGGGCACAGACTGGGCACCTGGAGGGGTTCAGTGCTCTCTGCTCCCTTTGTGTTTGTTACCTTGATGTAAGGCCACAACCACAGCTGCTGAGCCATGGAAGAGCCATGGCAATTCTTTGCCAGCTGCCCTGGTGAATTAAAAGGCACAGTCCAGCCCCATGGGATTATAGCGATTCCCCTCCCATCACTGTGCCAGTCCTTCTGTGCAACGGGCACTGGAGGGTGGCTCACTCCCTTTTCCCATATTTCTGCATACAGGAATTCTCTTTCAGTCTTCAGAGATAAATTTGACCTTGAAGAAAACATAGAATTGAGGCATTTCTCATTCTGAGTTGCATTCCTCCTCATACAGGACAAATTAATGGAATGTTTTTCGACCTCATGCTTTCCTGAGCATTTTGTGTAATAACCCAGCCTAGGTAAGTTATTTTAGAGGAATTGAAAACTGAATTTTCCTACAATCTCAACTGTGAAAGCAAAGCAACTCTTCTGTGAATTTGATGATAATGTGAAGAAAAAGGAGAAAGGCTATTGCAGGGGAAGGAAACCGACAGTCTTGGCAGGAAGTTTAGAGGCTTAGCTCTTCAAGTCACTTTTAATTATCTCCCTCTAAATAGAAAAATTGCCAGTAACTCATTACACACCCATAGGACAATCCTTCCTTGCATAAGAATAAAAGAAACATGCTAAAGAGTGGTACAAAACATTGCAGAATACTTCACTATTAATGAAGGGTGCAGTGCCATGCCCTCATTTACAACAGGCCATCCATCTTTCAAAGAGTTTAACTTAAAACTGAAAAGAAACTGAAGATGAACCATGCACAGGTTTGGGAAATTCCCCAAGGTGGGCGCCTGCAAAACATGTGGGACTTCTCCCCATATGTGGAGTTGCTTGTACCTAAGATGGCTTTACTGGAAATATTACTAAAGTTTTAAAGAGTACTTCTAAAAGACAGAAACTGGGATTGCACTGTTTTCAGTAGTAATTGCATTCCTATGGTGCAGCTTATGAAGGTTTTCTGAGACCTTGTTTTTGTATTTGATCCAGGAGAAGCAGTTTGCTTAAATAACTCAACTCAGTGGGGTGAATTTTTTTCTTTTGTTTTTCCTTTTAAAGATTCCTTTTTTCTTTTTTTTTTTTTTTACAGTTCCTAATATAAAACAAGGAGACTGAGAAGATCAAACAGCAAGTAAAGATTTAAAGAGCATAACACAGAGTCTGGATCTGGGGAAAAAAGCCCCAACAAACAAATAAAAGACCAAAGAAACCCCCCAAAGATTCATACTCTGTCACTATACTAACCTGACTTTAAGACAGCAGTTCCTTTGGGCTCATTTTTTAGTAACTCCAGTAGCCATATTTCAAGAGGAACCTGGGCAAAGGGGTGGACAGGCAGAGGAGCAGCCCCCAACACCCTTGCACAGCCATCTGACCCAGAGAGGGCCTCCACCAGTGATGAAGAGCTTGATGCAAAGCCATTTTCCATGGCAATGGACCCCTCCGTAGCCACCTCCTCTTCCAAAAGGAGATTCATCTGCATTGTGAGGAGCACAAAGGCACTTCCATTTCCCTCTTTGTAGCCAAGCCATGTGGCAAAGGTAACCTTTTGGGTTTGAAAGCCTTTGTTCTTAGCCCCTGACTGATATATAGCACTGTGACAGGCATAAGTTTTTCTCCTTATTCAGCATGAAATTAACTTGACATGTTCAAAGAAGCAAAGCTATCAAGGCAGGATCATAATCAGCATTAGCTTCTTCAGGGGAATCTTCACAGCCAGCCACTGAAATGTAATCTGTCCATGCAACGACTCCCACGGGCACCTCGGGCGCTGCCGCTCCACACGTGCTCAGGAGCAGCCCAGCTCCAGCTGCCCCTGCCAAGGGGCACAAACAAGGACTGAATATCCTCCTGCCCTCTCCCTGCCTTCCCACAGTAGCCCCAAAGTTGTCAGAACCCAGCCCAAATGCATTGTTTTAAATATGCTCATAATGAGGAAACGCATCCAAGGCCATTTGGAGCTGGCATTTCAAAGGTTTAAGTGCCTTTTGGGAAGCTTTTAGGCTGAAACGTTGCTGTTAAGACACTGAAATATTAGTAAATCTTGCAAACGACACAAGTTGTAATGTTGCTCATTTCTGTGGAGCTGCATGCTGTGCTAATGACCCGGTGACTGGATTTTCTGCTTTTGAAAGCAGAGAGATGTGCTGTAAAACTTTCATCTAAGTTGAGCCGCCTCTCTCTAATGAATTTTTTATTTGTTTACTTGTTGTTTCAGTAGACTTTAAAAGTAGCAATTAAAAAAATCCAACCAACCAAACCCTCGCTCCCTAACAAGGAACTTGCCTTAATTCAAGATCTAATATAATGATGCGAAAAACATTGTGCTGTGTCCAGTAAAGTGATAAGAAGGAAAGGAAGATGCATAAATAGGCTGGTATTTTTCATGGGCAGAAATACATAATTCATGTGATGATGGTTTAAGTTCTTATTGGCCACCGCAGCCACACTTCCCACACAGCTGTGCCCGTGCCTGACTCCACTCTGTCACCTGGGCAGAAATTCCTGATGTCCTTTGAACCCTGGCCCAGCTAACTCTCCAGTCCAAAGTAGTTTGCTCACTACAGGGTGCAAAACCTCTTGAGTTTGGCTGTGCCAGGCAAGGGAGGCCAAGCTGGCACATGCAGCATCCTCACAGGGGTTTGAAGCAGAACCTGAGCAAGCTGTCCTGCTCTCTGTGCCCAGCTCCCCATCATCAGGAGCACCCTGAGCCTCAGAAAAGAGACCAGGAATGAAAAAGAAGGAGTAGACAGGAGAGCCTTTGAATGAAATGAGATGAAGAGCAAGCCAAGGCAACTGGGCAGGTGACGCCTGGGGGGACAGTTGTCTTCCCTGGGGTAGGGAGGGGGTGTGTGGGAGCCAAGCTGCATCCCACATAGCAGCAGCAATCCTTCTGTTGGGAAGTGCTGTGTGATCCTGGAGGACCACAGGTGTGGGTAAAATACATTACAGTTCTAATGACCAAAGTCAATGCTGTCACCTCTGCTCCTTCTGCTGGAGTTCACAGCTGGAACAGGAGGAACGTGGTGATGCTCCAGCACTTCCACCTGCCCTTCCTTCACAGAGCCCTACCCTGGGGCACAGCCAACCCATTTATCCTAAGGTTTGCTTTGCTCAGGAGCAGAAAAAACAGTCTGCATACAAAATCAAACAAACCCACCGGCACTCCTATTTCAAAAGCAGAGACCAATATTTAGTTCATCTTTCTTTACAGTAGAGCTGGTCAACACAATATTATTAGAAAAATACGTGATTGAAACCTGGTTATTTTTTGTCTTACTTCTGAGACAACTGGAAGGATAAAAGGGCTTATGGGAGAGGCTGTTGGTAAAAGTTCTGGCCACAACTGCTGCTCTGCCCCTCCTCAAACGAGCTGCCACCACAGTCCTCCAGAGCAAGGCAGGGGCTGGCCAGGAAATTAATGTGACCAGCAGTCAAACTGTGCCTGTGCTCTGCTCACCGACTGAGGTGGCAGTGGGGTCTGTTTTTGAATCTCTAGCTGAAGCCCTTTGGGATCTCCTGTGCCACTGGACTGTGCCACAGCACTCCAGGTGTGGCCTCAGCAGTGCCGGTACAGGGGCAGAATCACTGCCCTGCTCCTGCTGGCCACACTATTCCTGACACAGGCCAGGATGCCCTTGGTCTTCTTGCCCACCAGGGCACAGCTGGCTCACGTTCAGCCTCGTGTCAATGAGAACCCCCAGGTCCCTTTCTGCCTGGCACTCCTGTCAGAGCCAGGGGTTACAGCCCAGCCCTGACACAAGGCTGCAGTGGTGCTGCTGGGGTGGGATGCTGAGCTGCAAGGACCAAAATGAGCCGTGGGAGGGGAGGTTTGGGAGGGGCAGGAGGTGTTGCAGAGCTGTGGACAGACACAGTGTGAAGCATCACCATCTTTCTGTGACACTCAGTGGCCTCAAAGTGGCACAGGAACCTTCTCCTCCTCCCCATCATTGTATTTTTAAGCTACTCACTTCATATTAGAGCTCCAAAAGCAGACAGAATAGTGTGTTTTGAGAGCTGTAGGTCTTATTATGGTAAAATCATAACATCTAAAATCCAATTCAGCCTTTGCTATAAATAAGTATAATGAAGAATTTAATGATATTTCCACTAAAATTAGTCAGAAGGCAAACTTTAAAAAATGACACAGATCATTAACTGGGAACATTTCTCAGAAGAGATTTGTTATATTAAAAAGGCACTGAAATTACTAGTGTTAATCAACTGTATTGTATTAAAAACTCTGTATAGTTTAATTAAGTACTTTAAATATGAAGAAATAAAAAAATGGGGGTATAGAGGAATCACAGGCTTGAACCTGGGTCTCCTGCCATGCTGCTGCCCCTGAACTTCACAAGCACCTAATTTAGTAAGAATTCAAATTGAATAATTATACTTGGCTGGTCTAAGCAGTTTTAAATACCCCATTTCATAAGTAACAAAATGAGAGTGGCACCACTTTTCATTCACTTTCCTCAGTCACAAATGCTGGCTCCTCTCTGTGCCCCACCCTGGGCTGAGTCAAGTCAGTCAGGGTCAAAGAGCCAGCAAAATACATTTAATACCATTTCTGAGATATTTAGCTCTGGTTCTTTGCCTACAGGACCTGGCATTTCTAGGTGATCTCCCACTGGAAGGAAATCTGGGTTTGTTTAACCACAGGCTGCAGACAAGAAGAGCATTCAGCTCATACACCTAAAATTTGTATTTGCCAATGAGGGCAATTTGCCTCTGCACTTCTGCTCCCTTGGGAACCAGCCACTTAAAACAAACTCAGTTCAAAGCACCAGCTTTAAAAAAGATAAAAAAGCAAAGCTGTAAAACAGGTGGGGCTCTGCATTTTATCTTTCTCCTTATGGGAGACATGGAGCAGCATCTCTCTCATCTGAGCTGAGCCAGCCTTGCAGAGTGTTGGAAAGGGAGGTTATTCTCTCAGTGGAAAAGCAGCAGGATGAGGCCACTGTCACCTTGTTAGCACAGCCAACAGCTCCAGAAGTACATGTTCCTCTCCCATCCCCACATCCCTCACTGGCATATACATTATATACATGATTAGAATATTCACTGTCAACTCTTGCAGAAAAATGTACGTTGCTATCATGGCACAGGAAAAGCAAACTTTTTGCTTCTTGAATGTTGCTGTGTTTTTCCAAGCCTTTGCCAAATCAGTTGGCACCACTGGTGTTTCAAGGACCAGGAAAGATAACTGAGATGTTCCCTCAGCACTTAGACTATAAAGAAGAATCTGGAAAAGAGGTCAACAAACCTGTCCTCACCCTAAACAGTAAAAATGTCTCTTTTTATAGACATAAAATTTCATTTATAAGTGAAGAAATCTTAAACCAGTCTTCTTCCCATCATGTCCATACATAAGTCATGGTCCAGCCCTCTAACCAGGTGGAGGGCTGAATAACACAAACCTGGACCACCTGTACACTGTTCCCAATCCCCTGTGCACTACTAAAGAAGTTTTCTCCAGAGATTCTTTGGTTCAGAAACTGCTGTTGAAAAGGCGACCCAGAAGTAGAACATTTTACTGGTTTAAACTAAATATTCAAACTTGAAAGCTGCGAGAATTTTTTTCTAATGGGCTTAGCATTAACAAAATAAAAAAAAATAATTCTTGTGCAGTTTGGCTGGCTCAGTAGCAGGTATTATCACATATCCTTGTCTCCCACTTTCTTATTTCAATTGTGTGGTGCTTTAAATGATGCTGGGTAAGACAGCAGAGTGTGTGTCAGAAACAGGTCACCAGCTGATTTTCTGCAGCTGCTTTATAGAAAAATATATTCTTTAAAACTCAAAAGCTCTTCAGCCAAGTTCCCCCAGTGCTTGAGGAGCTGTTGCATATCCCGGGTCTGTTATGGTGCATCTCCCATTCTGGGCACACTCTTTAGTTGTGTGATAAAAACACCAACAAAGAGTCATGAAAAATGCAATAACCTAAAACGTTTGTAGCCACATACTATCACTCAAACAGAATGAGCTGCCTTCATTTATTTATTTGATATTTTATCTTATTTTATGGAGACACTAAATCAGAGATTGCCTTCACCTGTGAAGTTCAGCTCAATGGATACATTTGTAATTATATTAATTGAAACATCTGGACACTGTCTCGTACTGGAATTAGGTTTATGCTCCATGCAAAACTTTTGAAATATTTTTTTCAATTATTTTAAAACAGCAAACTGCACATTTTTTTCAAGGGTTTTTCGATTTTCTCTTTTTTTTCTTTTTTTTTTTTGTGTTTGTTTTGACTTTTTCCTCCCTTAGCAGTGGTCATTTTACTATTGGTCAGGGAGTAAGATGAAAGCCTGGAAGTGGCTACACCTGTGGGGTTTTTGTCAGATAAAAGCCTGGAAGTGGCTACACCTGTTTTTTGTAAGATAAAAGCCTGGAAGTGGCTACACCTGAGTTTTCCCTCCCAGGCACATTTCAGGGTGGATCTCCTAATGAAGCAAAGCTGCTTGTGAGGAACCAGGCAATAAGGAGAGACTTATCCAGCAGAGATTTTACTTCTGTGAGTACAGTGGTGACTGTAAGGGCATTGCTCATATACAAGGAAACCATGGGAGTCACAATGTATTTTGCTTTTTTGGGAGAAAAGTATTTTGGCTGTGAAAATCTTTGTGCTCCAAGAAAAAAAAATGTCATGAGTGAGTCTTACATGATGCAAATGAGCCTCTGTTTGTTCTGCTTTGCAGCTTTTGTAGAGAGAGATGAACAAAATCTCAGTCTCAGAGTTGATTCTGAATAGGGAGGAGGTGGAGGATTTGGTGGGTGAAGGAGGGAGTTTGAGCCTGGGAAGAAGGGGGATGTGTAGAGCAAGGTGTTTTAAGGTTTGGGTTTGTTTCTTACCATTCCAATCTTAATTGGCAGTGACTTAAATGAATCCCTTCCACTCCCCAAGTCAAATCTTCTTTGCTTGGGGTGGTGATTGGTATCTTCACTTCCAAACTTTCTGTGTTTCCATCTCCCCTCTCCTGCTGAGGACTGGGACTGAGAGAGGGGCTGGGTGGGCATCTACCAGCAGCCAAGGCCAACCTGTCACAAAGAGGCATCACCACTGTGGTGGTGCAGGAGCACTTTGAGGAGTGTCAGCATCGTGGAATTGGACAGGTTCACCTGGAGAAAGAGGGAAAAGGGTTGTGAGACTGGGAACTGGGGAAGGCTGTGGGCTGAGAAAGGCTCATCTAAGCATGAGAGGGGAAATATGGTGGCTGAGGAAGAGGCAGTAACTGAGGACTGTTGGGTATTAAGCAATTTAATCCACTAATGGCACAGTTGGCTTATATAAATTAATAGTTACCTGATTATGGGGGGGTGTCACTTCCATGTAACTTGAATAGAAACTTTAAGTGATAATTTGTCTGAAGAGCCCAGGAGGGGCACGAGCACTGAATGGGCTCTTTCTGTCTTGGCTGGGAGGTGCCAATTAAGTTCTGTAAGAGGGCAGCAAGGTCCAAACCAAAAAGCTGTGAACCCAGAGGGTGGAGGGAGCATTAAGGTGGGTCAGCTGTATTCCTGTATTGGAGTAAAAGTTCCTAATTTGTGAAGCAGCCAAGAAAACATCCCCAGGGGAGTTACGGTGCTGCCTTGGAAAGAAGAGGATCGTGCACATCCTCATCCCATGGATGAAAAGGTTTGAAAATTCACACCCTCACCCCCATGGATGAAAAGGTTTGAAAATTCCCTCCAAACTGCAACTCTGCTGTCTCTATCTGTATTTGAGGGGCTCTGAATCTCTCCTCTAATTCAGCAGTAACAGTTGGGGTTTGTTATGTGACGTTGGTGTGTTTTAGGTGATACTTGGTCCCTGGTGTTACTGAAAGGAATGCTCACAGCAGAAATGTTTGCGTTATAATAAACAAGGAGTATCCTACAGAAACAGCTGACTCCAGGCTGAATGATTTGACCCTGTGTGCTCCAGGAAAGGCTTGTTATGACCTTCACTGGTGCTCACTGACCCCTTCTCTGCTGATTGAAGGTGATCATTGCTTGTAGGCAACAGGTAGAGGAAGTGTGGATGGAAAATATAATGGAATCTTGCAAACATATACTTGGAGTGCCTCATATTGAGCTAGAACTATCAATGCAGTGTGGAAACAGGTCTCCAAGTTACCATGTCTCAGGGATGACTCAGGACCAGACTGCAAGATATCACCAGGTGGTGTGTCTTCACAGTTGTTCACACTGTGTTTAGGAGAAAAAATAATAGGCAATCTCTGAGTTGCTGAGATTTTCAATTGTCTGAAGTGATGCCAGAAACTGGTACTACTTAATGAGGTTTTGTGGTTTCATTGCACGTGTTTCATTTGAAGGCAAAGAGTATTTACACAGGCACTAAAATAGAGTGGAGAAGAACTGTACTGAATTTATGCTGCCCCCAGGGTTAAGAGTGTCCATATCTGATGGTTTATGTCCACCTTTTCTCACTGCAATGATTGTGGGGTGAATTTTAAGTACTTTATCATGCAGAGAATTTGTAAATCCACAGGAGCTGGGTTGGGGTCCTTGTGCTTTTAAGATGGTTGTTATAAGCCTGGTGCTTTCAGAAACAATGTACATATATAGATGATTTAGTTTCAAGATATATGGGTGAACTTACTACACTTGTGCTGCCTAATTGTGATATAGCCCCAAAATTTGATGACTTATGCAGAAATTGTGAGTTTGCATACCTGAATTGGAGCTTCTGAAAACAGAGAACAAGTTTCTGTGATCCCAGAACCAGTTAGCTTTGGTCTTCCTTCTCTTGCTGAAGATGTCAGTGGTAGCTTTAAACATAAATACTTTTGAAAAATACAATCCATTCTAGCCTGAAACTTGGGTCTTATTAAGGGGGGAAAAAAGGATTTATTTTGTGTAAAGAAGCTTAATTGGCCACTGTGACCAGGAACTTTAATGGAATGTTAGGGTGCTTATGCAGGCAGTGAGTGCTCAGAAATACAATGCTTGAACAGCAGTTTGCATTAGTGGTAAACAACTATCATGATGTTCTTGCTTGTAATATTACAGCTTAAATGTTCTGTGATGCAGAACTGCTGGTTCTCTTTGCATACAGCTATTGCTTCAAAGTGAACGAGCTATTGAGAAGAATGGCTTTGTAAAGAATCCCTTTGGAGCCCCACAGCATAAATTCAGGTACCCAGTGCTGGATGGAAGCTCAGCACTCAGAGTTTGGCAGTAGGACTTGGCCCTGCCCTTCCTCAAAGAATGGTGTGCATCAGCTCTGCTCCTACCCCCCCCCCCCCTTTTTTAATTTAATATTTAGGTCAGAACCAGAGTTGCACAAAAACAGAGATGTGAAATGAGCGTGTTCCTTTTTCCCAACACTGTGTTAATAGTGGAGAACAAATTATAAACCAGAGCAGGTCAAAACCCCTGGATCACAGTGACTTCTTGCCAGTCAGGCAGTAACAGAATGTATATTCAGTCCTGTTGATGTGCTTCGGCTTTCCTCTGTTGCATAAAAAAGCTGGATTAACATCTGTGTCTTTTGCTACTTTCAGAGAGCACTAAACTACAGGCTGGGCATATTCCCATCCAGGGTAGACACTTGAACAAAAGTACAGCTTTAAGATCATCATTGTTTTGACCTTTCTTCTCCTTTTCTGCTCAATTCATACTGTGATCAATCAATAGCTGCTGTGGGAACCCTTGGGTCAATATAATTTAAACTGGTTAGTATGTCAGGATGATGCCACTTCAAATACTGCAACACTGGAACTTTGCTGTATAAATAAAATAAACCAAAAACTGTTGCAGAAAGGAAAAGACAGATATTTTTCTTTGAAACGTTTCTGAGCTGACAAGTCTGGATTTATGGTGATGTAAATTATTCTTATAAAAACAGAACCAGACAAAAATCCCTGGGAGAACTGCTTCCCTAATCTCAAGCACATCTAAGGAGAAACCCAGAAGATGGGTTTGAGCATGGGAGAAAAAGTGGCTTTGTTTCTCCCTTACCAGCTTAGTCTGAAGTGCTTTGGTTCATTAAACTTCAAGATAAATGCAGTTGCACCCCAGACTTCTGGTTTAAAAAGCAGCCTGACTTTGTTCCAAAACTCCTTACTTGACCAAGGTTTTGTTTTCCAGAAAAACCTGTTCTCTTAGTGGTGGAGCTCTCAGGCAGCTGTAGGTGTTGAGAGGTGTTCAGGCTGCCCCTTTCCACTTAGGGCAAGGCTCTCCTTCATGGGATTTATCCAAGGTATTTACTATTTTTTTTGTAAACAAAGGAAATCTTAGCTTGCAGACTTAATGGAAACCATGAACCATCTGTGAATGCTACTTGCAGCTCATTTACTTCATTGGCAAATATTAAACGGTGTTGTAAAGATGCACTGAAATTATGGAAATGGGTTTTAACATTAAAATCAAAGTGCAATTAGAACATTTCACTGCATAATTGTTTGGCAGACTCGGTTGGTAAGCAGGAGATACCCAGCTTTCTGATTTATTGGTCACAGGTTGTTTCTTTAGAGCTACAGAAGCTGAGATACGTTTTTGTATTTATATTTTTTAAATGATCGACACAACTATGAAAAAAACAGTGCTGAGACATCTTGGGGTTTATTTTCTATGACTGTTTTACATTTCCAACCTGTTTCCTCCAGTTTTCCTAACCAGCATAAACTGGAACCCGCCCAGTTTAGGGGCATGGGGACAGAGAGCAGTACCTTGGTGTTTTACCTCTCTATATGTCCTTATCTGTATAGCTGATTTGGTTTTAATTATTACTCAGACATAAGAAAAATTAGTTCATCACCAGTGTGGCACAGGGTGCTTTATAAGTTAACAAGAGTGTTTTGTAATTGATCACCAAACATACCAGTTTGTGCCATCCTCAGAATGGAAGAGGTTTAAAAAAACCCCCAGACTTAGTGTTGAAATACCTAAAAATATTATATATATATGTAAAACATAGTGTTACAATTGCAATTTGTTTGCCAAAATCATGCTACAAATGGCCTCTGCTTTGCTGTTTCCCATGAAACAATGAGGGATTATGATAGGTAAGGGCTGGCCAGTGATGCATAGAGTCCTTGTGCTTTTAATTTATGTGTGGGGTGCTCGAAGTAAGAATATATTTACTGTCTCATGCAGCTGAACACCAGGAGCTCAGCCCTGGGAATGAAATAACATGTATTTGAAATTACTGCACAGTTGTTTTTAGTGTAAAAGCTTTTCAGAGACTGTCTCTTTTTGCTCAGTGTTTGTACAATAGGGTCCTATTTGTGACTGGGTTCCCAGGTGCTATTGTAATGCAAATAATTTTTTTTTTAAATGCACACTGTGAGCTCCAGTCTAGCTTCAGGAATAAATATTTAAGTACCTTTAATATTGAACATTTGCTGAATGCCTTAGTATTCCTGTTATAATTGTGTGGTTTATTTATTTGTAGAATAATTTCAGTCTTGGGGTGGAGGGAGAAAGTGTGTGTTACTGAGATCATGTTTGGATTCCTCAGTATTTTTCTGGATAGGGTGAACAAGAGTTACAACAGCCAATTTCCAGCTCTAAGGGGGAATTATATTAGAATTTTGTTCCTGTGAGGGCAGGGGTGCACTGCCAGTCAGTGTCAAGGTGACTTCTCAGGGAGCTCTTGTTGCTCTGTGGAAGCTGCTCTATTTGAGTTGTACAGTCTCTGGGCACTGCAAATTACTGAAGAGGCAGCAGAGCAACTCCTGCAGCTTTTGGCATTGCAGGTGGTGCAGACATGGAGCAGGTTCCCATAAGCACACAAAGATAATGCTAAACCTTAGACCTTTGCAGGCTGTTGGGTTCAAAACCAGGTGTGTGCTGTGGTCAGGCTGCTCCAGCTGCACAGCAGTGCTGGGGGGCTCTGGTTCTAGCATAGCCACTGCTAAGCAAGAATATTTATGTCTTGCTAAATGCTTCAAAAGCAGATATTGAGCTGAAAAAGGATCTTTGATTGCTTCTGCTTGTTCCTTGCAATCTGAGCAGGATGGAATTCACTCTTGTTTGGTCACCAGAAGCAGTTGAGGCTGTACCAGCACATTGTTTTTCAGCTGTTGGAAAATTACATGAACAAGAACAAACTGGATGCTGTTCAACTGCTATCTGCTAGCAATTGTAAAAGCAAGTCCTTCAGCTGACCCTTCATAGCCCCCATGGCCACTGTGTGTAATTTCTCTGGGAGCAGTAGCTCTGCTGAAGGCAGAATCTGCCCCAGCTTCTGTTGGGTGCAGCCTTCACAAGAGATGAGCAGGTGGTGGTGCCAAGGCAGAGGCTTGGAAGCATGTTATGTGCATGAGACAAGGAGGTGAGGACAGGAATCAGGTGGCATCTGAAGGCCAGGAAGTAAATTTACCCCCTGGTGCTGGGGTGGGCATCTGAGGTGGTGCCTTCGGTCACTCTGGAGCTCGTTCTGGCTTGGGACAGCACTGTGTGGGCATCTGCCTACAAAGGTGGCCTGACAGGCAATAGTGGAGTAGCCCACCCTCCCTGGTTTTGGATCAGGATCTCTGCCATGCCAGAGTGAGTTGAGACATCTGGAAGCTCAGGCCAGATGACTGTTTTGTGTATTCCAGGCCTTTCCTCGGTATTCATGTGCTATGGGGTTTAGCATGCAGGGGCTGGCAGGCTCCTTTGCTCACCCCCAATAAATGCATGGATCAAACAAAACATTCCTCTAAAGGTAAAGAGAGCTAAAAAAAAATCTCAGCAAGCATCATGCAAATGAGCCTGCCTTCTCAATACAATTTCCCTGCAAACACCAACACAGTGCAGGGCTTTGTAATGTGATAAATCAGCTGAAGCAGCAGGAATTTAACTGAAGGAATAGAAACTTTTTTTTGAGCACCTCTGGAGGTTAATTGATGAAGGAGTTTTGAGTTGATAAACACAACAGGAGGATTTGGATGCTTTGTCTCAGATGAAAAGCTGTATAGTGTGTGCTGCAAGGTATTTATTTAACAAGAACTGTAAGTGTGAACATATAAGATGATAATTTCTCCTCCTCCTCAAAAAGAAAGAAAAAGACACTATTTCAGTTTGAAGTATCCCAGAATCACTGTGACATCCCAGATAATTTCAGCTCCCTTCAGGGGCTTGGTGCTGAGATACATGTACATGCTAATCCACAAAGTTAGATGGAGCAGGAAGATGACCTCGGAGCTGTGAATCCCCACGGATGGGAAGCAAACAAAAAGGAATGGACTAAGGCAACTTTGCAATATGAAGCTGGCACATGGTGATGATAAACAGTCAACACTGGCACAACGCTGTTGTTTAGCTTTCAACTGAGTTAGTCTTGCTGCTACCACTGGGAAAACTAATAACATAACAAATGAAACTATTGTTCAGTTTCATTAAAAAGAAATCTGATAAGATGGGGAAAATTGAATTAGCCAATCTCAATAGAGTTACTGCTTGTTGGAGCAAAAGCAATATCATCTCTAATAGAATATGTCCCAGATAGTTTTGGCTGGTCCACGCAGCCATGCAGTGTGAGTTCTGTGTGCAGATGCTGGCACAGCCACGCAGCAGGCTAATGGTGGCATTAGTGGGTCAGCACTCTCCATCTCCAGCAGCAGCTCCATGGCCAAGGCTGGCAGGGGTACGTGTTAGATCAATGAGATGAATTGATTTCTCTTGGCAAACCAGCACAGGGCTACCTTCCAGTGAGGCTCACGTGCCACTGCTCTGTGTCTGTCAGGTAAAGCCTCCCCTGGAACCTCACAGCCCAAATCCCATGCACTGGCCATGGCTGAAGCTGCTCTGCCAGGGTGACTGACTGCTTGGATTTCTCTTTTAACAATTCAATTTTGGAATCAAACCTCAAAGTCGTGCGTGCCCAGGACCTCTGGATGCCACAGGCCAATGTTGATTTTATTGTGGCTTTGTCAGTCTCCTGGCAGAGCCTCAGCAGAACACTGCTGTCCATAACTGTGTGTTCTCTGTAATGGTCCAGCCTGAGCTCACAAGGTTTAAATCTTAGTATCTCTCATCAGCAACTCAAAATTGTTATACCTAAAATAATCAATGTTTGTTCATTCTTTGTTGGAAAACTAAATGGTTGTGATTTGCAATAAACATAATAGCCTTGTCAGTGGGACCTGTTGGGGTTTCTGAGCTATCTGTACCACAAAACACTTCTCAATCCTGTAACTCATCACTGCAAGATGTCTGCAAGTACAAACAAACAGGGCTGGGATGCCATATATTCTGTTCTTATAGGTCATAAGACACAAGAGACTGTAGAAGTGTCCTGTGCTTCGGTTCTTCATGTGTGAGTACATCCAACTCCCCTGTAGGGTGTGGAGCATCTCATTTGCTCAGTCATTTGGAGTCCATGTTTGCTGGTAGAAGCTGATGTGAAAAGTGACCAAGTGTGACTGTTCTCTTTGTAGTTTAGAAGGACAGAGCAGGGCTGGGTTACAAGAAGGCAGTAATCATGTATGGAAACATTTTAGGTTTTGTAACACACCTGAGAACACAGGATTTGAGGCAGTACAAAGTGGAGGGGTGAGGCAGGAGGGACACAGAATCAAGTGACAGTGTCCTTCAGGTAGGATCAGTGTACTTTTATATACAATAAAAACACCCATTACACACAAAATAAGATGTTTGGCCACAAAAGGGATATTTAAAGTTATTCATCTGAATTAGGATTTGCAGGGAATTACCAGCTAGCATTAAACCCCTTCAAAGTTTCAGCATCAATATCTCAGAATTCAGTTCAGATTCCTTATTTCTTCATTGATTTAGGTTATATCATTCTGAATTACAAATTACAAATGCTTAATTTTACACTTTTATTCTTCTAGGATGAATTTTCCAGGGCTCCCTTTTTCTTGTTGTTTTAGTAGGCTTCTGGCTGGGTTCTACTACTCAAAACAGTGTTGCTATAGAGAGGGCTTCTTTAATCTTGGCATGCTTGTCTGGGGACTTTAAAGCACTGCAGTGGCTGTTTGGTAATGCTCTATTACTTGTAGCATCTTCTAAAATATCTCTTATGTGGTTTCACTCTTGCCAAAGTGGTGCACTCTAAGTGTTCAGGTTTAAATAATAGGTTATCAGATTCAAAAGCCTACTGTCCTTAGATGATCAGAGGGAACTACTTCATTTTCAGTATGTGAGGAAATGAAACATTTTGTAATAGAAACTTAAATCTCCTGACTGTGAAATGAAATGACCTTGCATGGTACAAGATTTACATTTAAGCCAATGGGCACTAAAACCTGCTATATACAATTTTGTATTTCCAACTAGCTCTCACTCCATTTTGGTAAAATCAAAATGGAAATTGTATTCTGAACATTTTTATTTTAGCAGATTTAAATATAGTCATATAAATAAAACTATTAGATGACAGAGAAAGAGATTTGAAGTCTGTTATGTTGGAGAGAATGAGGATGTGTGGAAATTGTCAGAGAGAAAAAAGGTTTTTGAGCTGCCACTGGGATGTTCATGAAATGTGAAACAGCAACAGGGAGATGGAGATGAGTGGAAGTTTGTGAAATTAGCCCACAGCTGGAAAGGGTTCCAAGTGGGTTGCTCTCCTGGCAGTCTGTGGCCCTGGGAGCAGCTGCAGGGCTGGTACAGCACAGAGTGAAAGGACTTAAAGCAAACAAACACAAAAGAACTTTCTGCTGTTACAGCACAGAGTGAAAGGACTTAAAACAAACAAACAAGAAAGATCTTTCTATGTGGTAATCATTGGCAGTGATATTAACCATTCTCTGGTATGATAAAGGACACACTGAGTCCTTTCTTTTGTGTATTTCCTGACTGATTTGGGCCACTAAGGTGTGATTGACATTTAATTGTGATTTGAAACTTGATGTGTAACTGCCACAGGGTTACTGGGGGGGATGGGGGGATGAGCTGCTGTGATACAGACTTGAACTGTGTACTTGTGTTTGGAATACAAAGGAAGTTCAATAACATCCTATTGTACCAAAACAGAATACCAAGAGGTTGTTAGTGGGGAGAAAGAGCTTGGATTCTCTTGGCACTGTGTCCTGCAACCCACACCTCAGCTGCTGTAGCCCTCCAGTTCCCCTTGTTCTCCCAGCACTGTGGGTTCCTGGCTGTCTCCTTAGGTGGGCTGGGAAAGCAGCAGTGAGCTGAGGGTGCCTGGATGTGCATGTGCTGTCCTTGTGGTTCCTCTTCAGGCTTGAATTGCCACTGCCATCCTTGGAGGGAGGAGGACAGGTAATGGGAAATGAATTTGTGTCTGTCTTCTCTGCCCAACGTGAGCATTGTAGAAATGTTGTCACCTGCCTGGCAGTGAAATTGGTCTTTCCATCAAACTTTGAGACATCATCTCTTTTTAAGGTTATTACAGGATAGGTGTGGATAGACAGTGCTTGTGGAAGTCATTATTGGGAAGCATCATCCTATTTCCAGCTTTGATGTAGAAGCCAATATTCGGTTTAATTATAGTGCTATATTTTTTTGTAATTTTGAAGACATTGTTTTGTTTTGGTAAGACAGAAAATAGAACAAGTTGATCTTCAAAGCAATGCTAGAACCTACAGGTATTAGTTGAGTGAGTGTTAAATTTTATAGTGAAATGTCTTCAGATTCTGGAGGTAGAGTGAAGCATACTGGGCCCCTCTTGGTTGACCAACTCAATCTTGGCCTTTTGGCATCTAAGGCAAAATTAAAATTTGATTCACAAAATTCCTCTCTCAAAATTAAATGATTTGAAGAGAATTCAGGACATCCACACATGAGGCCGTTCAGAAATGGATGTCAGAATATATATTTGTACTTTCTTGTGATCCAGGTCAATGTTCAAGAACAGGCAAATCCTGTTAAGGAGCATTTAACAGACAATCAAAGCTTAGAATGTAAAAATTGATGAAATACACATTCCTAGTGACTATACTTCATTCCTGTAACCAAGTATTTGTTGTTTAAGTCTCCATTGTAAGAGTAAGTGTAGGAATGTATCCCAAAGAATCTCTGAATAATCTCATTAGCAATGTTTTTGTTATTTGCTTTTATATTTCTTCATATGACTGCTAAAACAAGGTCGAAGTTTCAACGCAACTTGTGTGAGTTAATGTAAGAGTTCTGATGTATTCAGATAACTTTTTTAATGAACCTGAAAGTGTTCATATTTCATATCAGCAGATTAATTTCTCAATAGTTCCATGGAACTACAATATACACTAATTTTTTACTGTTCTTCAATAAAAAGTAAAATGTGAGGATGAAACCTAATGAGGATCCAGTAAAACATTAAATGCAGTTTAGGGTCTACTGCCTACATTCATTCATACATTATTATTTCTACAGAACTTCCCTTATTAAATTATTGCTGCAGTTTTATGGTTTAAAAAGAGTTGTGCCACATATGGTCAAAACCAGGGATGGTGGGATGATGATGTTAATCGTTTATGAAAAGCAGTGAGATGTATCTGCAGTGGAAAAGGGGAGAAAAAGGCTCTGGAAAAGTGGTCTTGGTTCAAAGGCAAAACAAAAGCAATTTCAGTGATTAGTGCAAGTGGGGGCCTGGTCTAAAACACCATTCAGATAAAAACTTTTTAGGCATATGTAAAGTAAAAACTGGACAAAGATAGTGATTTTTCCTGTAGGACTTCGTGAGGATCTCAGTATTTCACATGCTTAATATGATGAAATATTTTAACTGCAAACAGTAAACTTGATGGGTGTACTTTTGTCTTCTGAAAGTTCTTATTGAGCCTGTGGTATCTTTGGGGAACATTCCCTGACTTTCAATTCTGCTTAAGTGCAGATGGAAGAGGCCTTTGTGAAAGGAAGCGAGTTATTGTTAATATATGATGAAGTTATGTTGATATGTGGTGATATTTTAATATGCTAATATGTGACATTGAAGGGCTTTGTCTCTGGTGGGGGAAGGAAAACAACACTGTTTTCCTTCTGTAGTTGTTGCATTTTTCCTTTCCTGTATCCAGTTTGCTTTCTCAGCAATACCATTTTAGAAGCTTTTAGAAATAATGGCCACATTGCCATCAAAGTGTGAATTCCAGGGTTGATAGAAACTACTCTCTGGGCTTACTTGTGAATCTCAGGAAATCCAGCTGCTGTTGGGTAATGGTTTGTATGCTGTGAGAGACAGTATCCTTTGGATGGGGAGCAAACAATAGATTTTAGTGCATGACTGCTAAAACATTACTGAGCTCCCAAAATTCAGAGTCTGATGTCCTGGGCTTGACTTTCAGCATTTCCATTTATTGAAGCCTGTAGCACAGGTAACCATTTCTGCTGTACAGCCACACTGGATTTCCTGTCTAAAATGATATATTTTTGAGAGACACAAAGACTTTATCGTAGTTGGTAGTTACTAAAACCAACAAAAAAATTGCATTTGTACTTATTTCATGGATTGAATGTTTTCTTATTGTGTGCTATATCTCTACAAGTTCCCATTAAGGGAATAACTGTTTTTGGCATCTCTCTTGGATGGCAAGTGTTGCTCATAAGCCTAAACTTAAGCAGGTTCATTTTCCTGAGATGATGGGTTGTTTCTGCTGTGGTGCTTTGCCAACATCTCTGGCCAGGTGCTGTTCCCTGTCTTGGGGGCAGCAGTTCCCTAAGAGGGCATTTTTGGCTCAGTGACCAGCCCACCTTGTAGCCATCCCTGGCCCCTTGGGCTGAGCAATGAAAAGCAGGATTTTCCTGCACTCTGGCTGCACCAGCAGGACCCAGTCCTGTTTCTCTTTGTAACTGTGGAAGCTCTGGCAAAACAAAGCACCTGAGAAGTTTTTCCTGTAGCTCCTAGCAACACAAAAGTAGCAATGTTTTAAACTTGGATTTATGTACCTTTAGGTAAAAGAGTTAATTTATGAAGTAAAGGTTAAACCATGGAGTTCTATCCAGACAGCTACTTTATTTTAATTTTTCTCTTAGTGATTGGGGATAGTCAGCCCAGCCAACTCCCTCTCCTGGTTAAGGAAGAACTGCTGCTCTCACTGTTCCTGACTCCTTCAGTGCATTAGCAGGGCAATTATTCCCTTGTCTTGCTATTTAGACTTAAATAAATCCATTTGCCTTGATCTTGCTGTTTATGAAAGTCTATTTTCTTTCTATTTTCCCTCCTTTCTTTAATTTCTGTGAGAACTCTTGCCTGCTTGGCTCTTTGGGTCCCTCCACGTGTTTCCCATATTAGTAGTTCTGCTATGCTTTCTTTGCAGACTGCCACTATTTCCATGTGCACACATGCCTGGGCTGCTTTAGTTCTGAACTACTTCTCACACAGGCAGTCTGAGCACACTGAGTGCTTGGAAAGAAATATTAAATAGGAGTTCCACAACCCTGTGTGCCACAAGTGTCTGTGTGGCTAAAGCCTTTTCATGGGTAATGTACACACGTTAACAGGATGAGAGGAGACTGTTGCTTTAAAATGAAATACTGGCTTGTAGCAGAGTAAAAAAAAAATTCCCATGGTTGTTACCTAGCCAATGCACTAATTGGAATGAATGCATTGTGTGGAATAAATAACACAAAGGCATCTTGATAACATCTGCCTGGTGGTACATTAGGATATTATGCTGGCAGGTTTTTGAAGAAATAGGGCACACAGCTTTTCATGGCTACACTTTATACTTCAGGTAAGTGTAATACAAATGAGGGAGAAATTGGTGACATTAGACTAATAGCACTACTTAGCTTGTAATGTTCTCTACTTAATAATGACTCTCTACTTAAAGTTTTCAAATGAAGGGTAAAAATAATTTGCTCCCCAGGAGGCCTCATGGCTTTTTGTGTTTCCTGTTTTCCTAAAATGAGTATTGAGACTAAGATCAGTCAGGGAGCACAACAAAATATGACAAGCACCTAATGCTGCTTATTTCCAGGGAAGGATCACTCTGTGGTATAAAACAGTATTTGCAGAAAGAGGGTTCTTGAAATTACAGCATGTTGATCCATCTGTATAATCCAAACACAGGCAAATTTACAGCAAGTGCCTTCTATAAAGTGAAACTTGTGTTTAGAACTAGTTCTTGTCCTATAGATTTTCTTCCAGCCACCTTAGGTGAAAATTGAGGGTGGGACTGATCTTTGTTTTGCCCAAGTGGGGCTGCCAACATGTCCATCTCCCACTACCTCAATGTTCTGATGAAGCCAAGAGACAACTCGATAGTTATTTCAATCCCAAGTCAGGCATTGTAATAATCACCAATGGAGAACAGAAGCATGGTCCACTTGGCTTCTACTTGATAATCTAGATGCAAGGAAAATAAATTTCTAAACGATCTCAACTGCTGTTGAATAAATGAGTGAGGCTCAAACATACATCGTGCCTCTGCAGTGATAAAATGGCAGCGCTCCAGGTTGCCTTTCCATTTGTGATTTGTCCATAGCGATGACAAACTCTTTTTAGCTGAGTGCACTGCTCATGGTGCAGGTTCCTGTCAGGGGGAATTTGATTCATTTTCCTTTATTGCACCAAAGTTTAAATCATGTCATTCCTCTCGGTGGCTACACGTGGGTGATTTGTGGCACGTGTCTAACTGGTGAATACATAAGGTAAGATTGATTAGGATAGCATTTCTAAGAGTGTAATGATAACTTTTTATGGCTTTCAACTCTGTCATTGTGCTGGTGTCACTCTGTTCTCAAATGAAAGGCAGTTTGGGATCTCGTGTTACACATGTCATACTATGCAGAAAAGGAAGGTAGGGAGAGTAGCAATATTCAAAAGAACTGGGAGGAAATCACACTTATTCATTAGGTTTGACTATAATGTAAAACCTGTCAAAGTACATGGGTGTTTCACAACACCCTGTAGCAAAGGACATGTTCATGAATGGAGCTCTATAATGGCTGCAAAGGAGTGAACTCAAACCTCTATTTCAGTGTTAATAAAATGTTCAAGATATGCAGGGGTTTTAAGTAAGTATCTGAATTTTGAAAGGTGAGTTTTTATGTTGACTTTGATGAGCCTACATGAAGTGTGTTGCATTCCCTGTGACCATCTTTACAGATACATACATGGTGGCTCCACTTCTAAAAGCAGTTAATGATCTGGGTGTCCGTTTAAAGGCATCAGAACTAATAGGATTCTTCAAAACCTCTTAGCTTATATGGCCTGTGTGGGTTTTTTATGTTGACAAAAGAGCTCACTGATACTTTTAAAGCTGCTTAAAGCCTGTGGCAGCCAGCATTCAGAATCTAAGTAGACAAAAGAAATACAGAGTAAATGAAATTAAAAGATACCACAGAAATTCAGTGGCAGTTCTGGGAATGTCTAATATTCTGGGTCTTTTGATTCTCCCTCTTCAGAAGCAAGGAAGTATCTTGTATCCTTACTTCTCCTTGGCTATGCTACATCTATTATTTTTGTTTAATTTCTTTTGAATAATCTGACCAAAAGAGAAAAAAGGGATTGCAAAGTGTGGAATTTGCCCGTGGTCTGAGTCCTGGGAAAAAGGCAGTGCTCACTGCTGAAGGAAGTGACTCATTTGATGTCCTGTATCTCAGAACCCAACATGCTAAAGATGGGTGCTTTGTGTCAGGAGAAATCCTAAAAACATCTTTCTCCTAGAGCTGATCAGTAGCAGAAAGGACTAGAAAATGTGTCCCACTGTAAATGGTCTCTAAATATTCAGGGATCTTCCTGCAGGAAGTGAAGATCTAGTGGTTACTGGATACTTTCAAAGTTATATTTCCTATTTTGCATCTTCATTTTTATCCTTGTTTTCTATATGCAGAGTGTGGAGGGCAGGCAGACTTTAGCTTGTGGCCACAGCATGTTTTATTCTAACCACTGGGCATACCTTGTGTTTTCCTTTCATTCCAAAGTGGGGTGAATTATCTTCCCTGCTTAATAGTTATAGCTAAATTCATACAAGTTCCTCCCCAAAAGGTGGACTGAAATCCAAATGCTTAAGGCCAACAGAATACTGGCTTGTATCAGAAATAGTGTGGCCCAAAGTGATTGACCTCCTTTGAGGCCAGACCTCAATCCTGGCTTTGGTTTTGAGCCCTTCAATACAAGAGAGACATGGAGATGCTGGAGCAGGTCCAGAGAAGGAAACAGAGCTGGGGGAGGGTCTGGAGCACAAGTGTGATAAGGAGTGACTGGATGGTTCAGCCTGGAGAAACGGAGACTTAGGGGGACTTTATTGCTCTCCACAACTCCTTGAAAAGAGGTTGTAGTCAAGTTGGGGTTGGTCTCTTCTCTCAATTAACAAGCAATAGGACAAGAGGAAATGGCCTTAGGTTGCCCCAGGGAAGGTTTAGATTGGATATTGGGAAAGAAATTCTTCACTGAAAGGATGGTCAGGCATTGGCACAGACTGCCAGGAAAGTGGTTGAGCCACCATCTCTGGAGGGATTTAAAAGATGTCTAAATGTGACACTTGGGGACATGGGTTAGCACTGAGTTCATGGTTGAACTTAAAGATCCTGGAGGTATTTTCCAACCCAAGTGATTCTGTGGAACACAGGTGCTGGTGTGGGGTTGGTTCACCATGATTGCAACTCTGACTTTTCATGTCTCCTGTGAGAGTCACAATACTCAACTTCTGAAATTCTCTTCTGATCAGCTCATGGCTTCAAATAGCAGCAAACCACATGGGTAACAAGATATACCTTCTCAAAGATCATTCAAATGCAATGATCATGTTTTTACTCAGTGTTAACTGGACCTTCCTGTTTGTATAACAGTGTTTGCAAGTACTACTTATAAGCTGGATAAATTAATTAAGCTGTTTAAATAATGTGTACAATACTTCAAATTAAAAGCAGATTTGATTTGTCCTAACCACTGTACAATGCATTAGGGACTGGATTGTCATATCCCTTGAAGATACAGTAATCAGAAAACCACACTGACCATTAATTGAGTGCTGAAGGCAGGTGGTATTATTTGGAATGAATTGCTGGTTGGTATATAAATTTTATTTATATGTGTGTGTGTGTCTATATATATATACAATCTTGCACCCCAGGCATTTAAAAAAAAGAGTCTGGTTTGTTGTGTTTTGATATGGTTTTTAAAACACTTTTCTTAGTTGTTTCCTTAAGTTTAACAAAGTATTTACTGAAAGCTGATTCCTGCTACTGGGGGGGAGTTTCCTGTGAGAGATGTTTAAGAAAGTTGTCCTTGGCAATTTTCAGTTCTTAAACATATTAACTGCTGCTCCAGTCTGTATGTAGGTGTTCTCTCAATTCAATTGAAACTTGCTTTTTAAAAGAGAAAGGGGATCAGTCAAAATATAATGTTGTCACTGAGTGTACTTCATGATGATGAGTGAATTAAATCTTTTGCTGTCCTGAACATAAATATATAGGAAGTAGATAGGAATTTTGTGCCATTGAAGTATATTCCAAGTATTCATCAAGCTGTGCAAAAAAACACTATTTGAAAGTACTGAGCCAACTCTTGTTTAAATTTTTTAATTTGTCTTGGTTTGAGATAAACAACTGCCAACCCCCCCAAGCACAGAGAGAAAAGCCTCCCTCCTGACACCAGGGAAAGGGAGGAAAAGAGAGGGGAAAGGAAAAAAAACACTTCAAACTGCATTTATACTAAATCTACATATATTTTTCACAGAAAGAAAGAGACAATTAGAAGAGAGTACAAATATACACTCACACAAGTCTACAACAACAAGTTCCCCACCTCAACTTCATAACGAACACACAAATTCTTCTGTCCTAACTACACATTACTTAAGAAGAAGCTTATTCCCCAGGGAGACAAACCCAAGCAGAAGGGAGAGACCCAGAACAACACATTTTACTTTCCTGAGGTACCCTGTGAGCCAGTGGTGGGCCTGGGCCTGGTCCTCTCCATCCCCCCTGGGACAGCATCGTGCGTCCTCCCAAGAGGAGGGCTGAGAAGCCACTGCCTTAACCACTCCCACACTGGTTCCTACTTCCCTGGAGATGATGTCATAATGTGGTATGGAATACAAAATTACTGGCTAGAAGAGGTCAGCTGTTGGCTCAGCCCAGCTCAAGTCAGCTGACAGCTTCGGCCTAGTCCACACTTCTGAGCCCAAATCTAGGCCCACCTAGGTGAACCCATAACACATTTTCTGCCAAAGACATTGAGCCTGACCAAGGTGGGCTGTAAGTGCCCACTTGGCAAACTCAACTTTGTATGGTAGAGCATGAATTGCCTCTTAGTCCTGAGAGTTTGTGTTCCTGGAAACTGTAGCCAAGGAGTCCTCCAAAACTGCAGAAAACTGCTTTTTGTGAGTTCGTGTGGTTCGGTGGTTAAGTACAGCATGTAATGGGAAGGTTGGGCAGTGAGAGCTGGATTAGGGACAATTATATTACTCCAGAGGGATCTGAGGATTGGTGTTGATTATATCTGTTCACCTATCCCAGGGCAAATTAAGTTCTACTTGCCAATATTTTTGTGGTATGGACCATGTGCCTTGAGTCACATACTGCCTCAGGTCATGGAGTGATAAATCAGTGTGACAGAGGTCTCTAAAACACATGATTGTCACAGTAGGGAGTGCAAAAGATGAGAGGGGGAATAGGGAAGGAAATCAGACTTGATGAGGTTTTTTTGTTTGTGTCTTATGTGAAAGTAAGCCGAGGATTATCACATGCAGCAAAAATCAAAGATCAGTTTTACAAATCTCTCTGTGGTCTTTTGTGCATCTTTCAAGCCCTGTGTGTAAGGTTTGCATACCTGCCTGTCCTGCAGGTGTTCATTGGAATGCTGAAATTGCCCCCTTGGGACTGGTGGTTTGTAGCTCTCTCCGGAATCGCTTCATTGAACCCTCCAGTGACTTCAGCTGCTCTTCTCTAATTACTGAAACTGCAACAAGGAGAGTTGGGGGAGCCCTCTGGATTCAGCTGAAAAGCTGGTCTGCTACAAGCTGAGCATCACTTCATAGTAAATCTGGTGGGGTTTTCTTTTTATAAAAAGAGAAGGGAGGGAAATTGTGGTATAACTTTCCCTTAGTAAATTCAGCACTCTTTGGTCCTATTTTTACTGTGAAGGTTGGTAGGAAATTGAGTTCAGAGTACTGTGGACACAGTTCAGATGTTTTGAACCCTAATGTACCTGCTTTACTGAGGGAGAATAATGAAGCAGAATAGCCTCAACTGCTGGAATAGTTTCACTCTATTGAATTGCATCAGTTTTAGACAACTAGATTTGAACTGTGACATGTGAGCTGGGATGCTGTAAATAGCGTGGCTGTGTGCACAGCACAGCCTTTCTCTTCATCCTGCCTTTCCCTCTAAGCCTCTCCAGCTTAGAATTCAACACAGGCTTCTTTCTCACCACTAAGAATGAATTTTGATAATTCTGAAATGTGTACACATCTGAACTCCAACTCCAAGATCCCCAAGTCTGAGGTGTATCTTTATGGAACTTGTTTTCTCTGTCTAACACAATCTATACAGTTCATGGTGCAGTTTGTTTCCAAATAAAATTTTAAGTTGTAAAAAGGTACCAGAGAATTTGCAGTGTTTCTGGGAGGGATAGCAGAACTAGTTCAGGCAAAATAAGATTCAATTGAAGCGTGGGTAGGCTTATGGGATTGTAGGGTTTTAGTTTTATTCTCACACTCCTCTGTAATTCCTAATTTTGGACAGAACAGATGGACTGAAATTCTCTCTCTTCCCTTGTTTCCCTTCTGGGAGAAAGCATGTTTGCAGGGACAGATTCACTGGTATAATTGAAGTAGGGAACAGGTCTGCTGCATTTCTGACCAGCTGAAATCCAGAATAAAACAAGAAAATGATCTTTTCAGTGGCATTTTAACCAAAGGAAAAAATATAGCCAATATAGGTATAAGGATCAAGTCATTAGGCAAAAGGTAATTATGCAGATGTGTTGAATGATGGATAAAACAAAGAATTCTCCTCTGAGATGTCTTAGAAATTCTGTGCCTGAATTTGAGATCAGATGAAAATGCCTACACCTGGCTTTGCCTGAGCTCTGACTGAGTGCAGGACAGTCCTTTCTGATGCTCAGCTGGTTAAAACTCGGTTGTAATAATGCCAAGGCCATGGGTTCAATCCCCTCTGTGGGCCATTGACTTAAGAGTTGGACTCGATGATCCTTGTGGGTCCCTTCCAACTCAGAATAGTCTGGGATTCTGTGATGCAGGAACCTGGTGGCACAGCTGGTGCCCCAGAGAGTGACTCCTATTCTGGTTCAGGGAAGCACAGGAGTCACTGCATCCAGGGACACATTGACTCCACTGCCCAAGGGAAGTTGAGATCGTGCCATGCACACTCGGCTCCAGTTAAAATGGAACCAAGAGAAGTCAGTTCATCCATGAACAGAATCCTGGCAGGTGAAGTTTCAGAGCTGATGTCTCAGGAGAAGTTCTCTAAGAAGTTGTGATGTAGCAAAAGTTATTGCTGAATTTAAATTCTAGTAAGTAATCATATATGGTAGAGAAGGGAATAATTATTATATACCGACTCCAGTATGTAAGAAAATTCTTTAATAATCCCTTTAATGTCTGTACTGAAACGCTCACCAGCTGGCTTGGTTACTGCAGGGAAGAGAGGCTACTCCACTCCTTTAACAACTTGTTTTCAATCAAGCAAGCTACATTTTTGCAAGATCAATATGAGATGAACAGAAAATATTTGATTACTTCAGGAGCTGTCAGTGTCTGGTTTTTTTCTAAGCTGACATAAATAACATCTGGGGCAGCAAATGTACATACTTCTGCTTTCTATTTTTTAACATTATTCATAGACTGAAACTTAGCTTGAAATTGAAACAATAAGAGTTAGAATTCTGGAAAAGCACCACTTCAATTTGCAGCAGAGAAACAACTGAAGCTGCCAGCTGGAATGAAGTTTCCCAGCACACAGAAGGCAGAGAGCATGTGTAGCATGATGCAAAGTACAGTGCAACTTGCTTGTAAATCACACTGCCTTTTAAAATTCGAGTCCTCCTCTCTGAAAAAATAGTGTGCTGCTGAAGTATTACCCCATGCCTGAAATTGTAGTACCTAAAAAATGTCGTTGTCCATTTGTGGAAGAAGCTGTGAGAAAGGTGAACCAGGCAAACTGCCTGAGAACAAAGAGCTCATCCTGTAGATCTGGGGTGGATGCTGCAGTCACTGTTGTGCCTTGCTCGTGCCCCATCTAGGCAAGAGTTCTAAAATTTCTGAGTTGTTTAAATATCAGGTTTTATTCCTAAATCTGAAATGGCTTTATGAAAGGTCACTATATTCACACCTGCTATACAGGTGATTATACTTGCACTTGGTAAGTCTCAGAGCAGGAAAAACAAGAACACATCCTACAATTTCTTTTCTGTGCTCTGAAAGTGCCTTTAAAATGCAGCAGTGTTCCCTACCTAGCAATTGTCCCCAGCAACCTCTTGAGATCTGAGCTATTAACTACCAGTGAATGAGTACATGTGCTGTGGCCTTTACCCTCATCTTTGGGTTATCATTTCTGATGTTTCTTTCAATAACTTTGCCAGTTTTTTCTTTTTTTTTTTCTTTTTTCTTTTTTTAAACAGCCACTGAGGGTTTTTTTCCCTTTTTCCAGAGCTATGTCTCACACTTTTGGGCTGTATCCCCAGGATAGAAATACTTACCTTTTCTTTCATATCTCATGTGCAATTTGTTGGCTCCGACAATTCCTTTCATTCTGAAAAATATTGCTTTAGAGAAATCGGTTTTAAAACCCAGCAGCAACTGAGACTATTTTTGTCTGTAGCCATTCCAAAGAAATACCAGTTGCCAGCTTGTCTGGAATGCTGCAACAGTAATCAGCACCTCCAGGTAATGGCTTCTGACACACTTTCCTACAGAATGTTGCTGAAAACTCATGATCTGGCTCTTCTTTTTAGGCAAACAAAGCAAAATGCTGGGGGAGAGAAAAAGATGAAAGCATTTCCTTCCTCCCCCATGGAATAAGGGCTGTGAAAAGGGCTGAGGAGTGGGCGATGTGGGACCCTGCACTTGCTGAGATGAGCACAGGGACGCTGCTGCCGTGTCTCTCCAAAGGAGCTGTCACCTCACGTTAGGATGTGGTGCCATGGCAGAGTGCCACCCCCCACATGGGTATACTTTGAAGTGAGCACACCAGAAGTGGTTCAACTTCCCAGGCACACCAGCTTGGATAATGTCAAGGAGGGGAAAAAGGGAAAGAAGCTTACTTGTCAAAGTTAACAGAGTAAATAAAAAATTAACTAAACCTTTCCCATCTGCTGTGCCAGGAACTTTAAAACTGACCTAGTGGCATTTTTTTTTTGAAACATCCTTTAAAATTCAGCTTGTACAGGTGGGGATGCAAGACTGCAGTCCACTTCTCTCCCTGCTTGCCAGAAGGTGCCTGAGGGAGATGCAGCACATGCACCAATGTGATGCCTTCAGTAACCTGGGGAGAAGGTGTGATTGCTGACCCTGCCCAGCAGGCAGATCACCTTCCATAAGTGCTGTGAGTTGGGAGGAGCTTTGGAACCAGTGCTCCCTCTTCATTATCATGGGACAAAGTTTTGGCCCCAAAAGTCTCACAGTTTGAAATGTGTGTGTACAGCCATGTCTGGCACAAGGAGGTCCTTCACCATCTTTTTTTGTCTGTTTTTCCAAATGTATTTTCTAATCAAATAAAGGTATGATTAATACATTGTAGTGATGTTCATGAAGACACCAAGGAAGCCCCAGAGGTGTGGCAGAGCTGATGAGCCCCCAGGCTTTGATGTGCTCAGGTGGTGGGTGTGTAAAAGTCCAGCAGTTCCTTTGCTCCAGGTCCCTCCTCAGAGGTACCACCTCAAGCTTAGTTACATCAAGATTAAATTATCTTCATGATTGAGACGTTGGATACTTTGCTAAGAGAAACCTGGGGCTGAGGGTGTAAGGAAATCACATTGTGACTGGGGGTTGTGTAGCTGTGGAGGGGCTTCAGTCCCAGCTCAGGTGGTGCACAAATGGCAGACAGTGGCTCCTGGAGAGTTGGACAGGGAATTTCACTTACACCACCTCTGTATGAGATGGGAAGAAGCCTGCAAGTCTTCAGTTTGGCTGCTTGAGCACAAGTGCTGCTCACTCTTGGACCAAGGACTGTCTGCTACTCAAGAGATAAGATGGGAACATCAAGTAATTTTGGACAGTGCTGTGTAATGTTTGCCTTTGTATAAGCTGGATTTGCACCTGGTTTTAAATGGCTCACCATTTTCACATGAAGTTGTAATTCAAAGTTTTTCTACATTAACAGCTTTCCTGAGAGATTAGGTAAACTAGATTTCCAGGGGAGAAACCTCTATAGTTACCAAAATAAGCTGTTAGGATGAACTGAACCTATCCAGGAGCTTGCTTGGTAACAATAGATCAAACTAATAATGTTCATTATGTCCCAGGCCCTGCAAGCAATTTTGCAAAGACAAGCCAATGCCTTCTCTGTGCTTGGACAAATCTCAGGCTCAACAATAACACAAAATTCAGCTGCTAAAGAGCTGTACTTGGATTTAGCACTGCAAGAAAAGGAGCAGTTTTCAGGAGTATTCTGGGTCTCTTTTGTGGCACTCTGCTGTACATGGAAAAAGCTGCCCCTGATGTGGCAGCAGTTGGTTTATAGTGGAAATGTGAAATTAGTTTACTTTTCCTAGAGACTTTTGCTTTCCTCACCCATTCACAGCACAGTTGTGAGGGGTTTTGCATCTTTTCATCCTTCTATTTTATTCTTCAGTATGTTTATTTTTTCCTTCAGATGTTACCTGGTCCTCAACGCGACTCCTGCAGTGAAATGCACTTCAACAGGCAGTTTGTTACTGTTAATAAAAACTCATTTTTATATCTAACACTAATGTTCAGGTGGTCAGGTATCACCTGTCTGTGAATGTTTAAAGTTGAGTATAGCTTATAGCTCTTAGGGAGTGGGTGGGAAATACCCTGTGCAGCAACATTGATTTGTCTTATCTGTTTAGACAGAAGTGCATTAGTATCAGGAGGAAATCATGGCATTTTATGAGCTTTAGCTAAGTCTCCTTTCTGCCTTGTTGTAAGATACAGGTCTACTTAATGTACTTTTATTCACTTTATTTTTTCCCTCCTTAGGTTCCAGAATCAACCATGCTCTGGCCAAATCTCTACCAAGCCAAGCAAACCCCTTCTTTTTATCCTTCTTTGATACTATAATGCTTTAACAGGACCAGTGTAAAATCCTTCTTCTACCCTTGCCACCTGACATCTTATAAATAGGATTTATCTATGAATGTTTATTCTCCTTTATCCTCCATTTTAACAGTGTAAATATTTGACTTTGCAGCTGTGAAGTCAGTATAAACTTCACAGTAAAAACTTGGCTTAATTAAAACATCAAAATACCTGTCAGTTCTGTGTATGTACAAGAGGATGGGTCAGATGCTGCTGCTTTTTATTCTTTTTGGCAAACTGTCTTACAAAGGTGAATTTTGCAGGGGGTACTTATTTAAAATTAGATGACAAGAGAGAAAGTTTACATTCCTCTAAAGACAGAAAGTTAGGTCTAATGCTAAAACTTCTTTAAATGTACTTTCTAAAAATAAGCTGTTACATGTGGTGCAAGATACACCAGTACAAGTATGTCATAAATACAGCTGACTTCTCAATACCCCCTTGTTTTTATGCCTGCAGACATCTCCAACCACACAAAGACTTCTGGAGGTCAATCTAAATGAAATAGGACTGTAACCAATTAACTTGGAATGTAAATGTTTTCTTTGCAGTAGTAATTGCTTAAAGATGTGAAAAAAGAGATCATCTTAAACTTGCTGAAAATGGAAAATAGATGGCTACAGAAAAGTACATTTATTACTTTGATCCATAACAGTAGTGTTTGATATTATGGCTAATTTAACAGTTGTCCTGGAAAATCATATACATATATATGACTTAAAGATTAGATAGGATAATTTGCTGAGGATTCCAGCACAGGATGAGACATTCCTTGGTACTGAGACCTGGGTAAACAGAGCTGGATTGCAAACAGCAGCACTTCAGGTTTGTACAATGCAATGCCAGGTGCAGCTTGATTTCATAAAACAATAACCCCTGGCTGATGGAGTGTAATATGGCACATCTTCAAGAATAAATGAGACAAAATATTCCAATTACAGACTAATCTTACTCCTTTCTATCCTGAGCCAAGCGTTTGCCTCAATTGTTCAGCAACAAATTACCCCAGGAGCAGAGAACTACCACGGTGGATAACAAAGTGGCGTCTGCTCGGGGAGATTAACTGGTGATCGGATTCTCATATTAAGAGTTCTTGAAGGGAAAAAAAGCAAACTAATTCACAGCAGATGAGACACTGATGTCTTGTTCTTTGTCTTCAGAGGAGCCTTCTGTGCTGCGTTCACCAGGATTTTTTTGGAAGCTCCTTTTTTGAAGATTTGTGTGTGCCTTCTGCACAACACATGCTGCAATAAAAAGAAAGTATCAAACTTACAGGAACAGTTTTATGGGGGTTGGGAAAATTCTAGAAGTGTTGAGCTGTGGCAATTAATGCCTGTATTCAGCACCTCTGAGAGATTTAATTAATGATTTATCATTAACTCTTTTGTGGGTCATAAGAATTTATTTCTTCTATTCTTTTGGATTAAGGTTGAGAGTGATTTTGCCCTGTGTGCTGCAGAGGGGAATTTATAGAGGCCAAAATGGGATGTAGAGGGGCAAGCAATGGAGATTCTCATTTCAACTATTCTGTGAATGTGCATGGATTATTGTCTTGAAGGAGTTTTAGTGAATGACACTAATGTGTGTGCTGGAGTGGGATTTACTCCTTTTTACTCTGAACTTTGGTGCTCCCCATGCACTGTAAAGGTTTTTCTGCAGCTGCTCTAATGACAGACAGCCCTTCTGTGGGCTCTGCACTCAGAGTCAGTGGTCCCTTGGAAGTCATCCACAGCCTCCCCTGGGGCTTGGATGAGTTTCTAAGTCCTCAGTGGCCTCCAAGTGAATGTTGTTGATCCACACAGACCCATTACAGAGTCTGAAGTGCCTCACAGTCAAGTACAAGTTACAGCAGCGATCAATTAGTTTGTAAATATTTTCTACAACCTAAAAATATATCATTACCACAGTGGAAAGAGCCACTTGACACATGTGTGTATTTTAGGCTATGAAGATCAGCTACAGTTTTAAATGTATCAAACCACTGCATTGGGATATGCAGATGGCAGAACAATTCAGCCAAAATTTTGAGTGAGTGGTTAATGGTCACTGCTTGGAGAAATTCAGAGTTTAACCCAGCATGGTAACTCGATGTAACACTTCACCTGAGTCTTCTGTATTATTAAACACCCAGACCTAGGTTAACTGCACTGCTTTGTGAGTGCAGGCTGTTAAAGACAGTTCCTGACATCAGCTCTTCTCTTGCTCTTTTGAAAATATCCTCTTGAGAAGATCAAGGACTACTTAAAACAAAATGCAGCAACCTTACATGGTCCTGATTATTCCTGGGACAGCCCAAACAATGGCTCCCGATGATCCTCTCTCTGCTTGCCTCTCTGTTTAAAAATACAGGGTTTTGTTGACTTTGTTTAAAGTTGTTTTGAGCAGCATGCTCTGAATTGCTTTGGTTAACAGTTGCCGAAAGTCTGAGCTTAGCTGGAAAGCCACAGCAACGTTATACAACACTTGAATACACCTGAAGAAAGTGATTTTCAGAATATTAAGAGGAGCTCAGCGTGAAGGGGCTTTCATGAAATGTGGCGCTTCACTGTGCTTAGGGGTGGCTGTTAAATAATGTGAGTGTAACAAGCAAGAGGGTTTAATGGGAACAGCTTCTGTTTGCTTAAGAGGTTGGAGTTACTGGGAATAGGGCATGGTAGGTAGAGAGGAGACAGCACAAATGAAATGCAAGGTCAAAGGTGTGGGGAAAACCAAACCTTTGGGTAACCAGAGTAACCATCCCTTGATCAAGTGCTGGGCCTCCTGAGGTGCAGGAGTTGCCTTCAGCTGCAAACACTGATGGAAAAAAACTTGACTGCTCTGAAACAGCAACCTAAAGAATGACTTTGCTGTTCCTTTCCCCCTGCACTGTGACTAAGGGACTGTGCTCACGTTGCCTCTTTGGCTCCAGCTGAGATGTGCACCAAGGCAGAGCAGGGCCATTGCCTCCTGTGCAGATTGCCTGGAACGCTATAAAGTAGATTATGAAGGTGTCTGCCAGTGCTTTGGATCCTCAAAACGCCTGTCTATCCTTGAGACATCTGCAATCAGCCAACTGCTGTAGCCTTGGCCAGCAGTGCTGCTTGGCAAATAGGAAGGCGGTCTCGTTACGGCTGGTTTGCTTTAAGGTACCTGCTCAGAGAAGCAGGTGCCTGTTCATTTAGCTGGTGAGATATTAAAGCTGATATTGCAACAGGTTGTGATTTGGGTTTGGAATTTGGCTTTTTTTTTTTCTTCTGGTGTAATTTAAAGCGACATTGAGTATTTTTTTTACATTTAATTGTTGCAAAACTCCACGTACTCACTTTATAAACTCTTCTAACAATCCACCTTCATGTGAATGTGTATCTCTTACATTAACAAATGTCTAAAGGGCTCCTGCTTTGTTTTTCCTTTCATTTAAATAAAAACCTTGGAGGGGCCGGGGAGGGGAACAACCCAATTATTTTTCAGTGCTACCTGAGAGAACATTTTTTCAAATTTATGCTTTCTCCCCTATCTCCTTGAGTACACATGTTCCTCTCCAGAGCACCTGTAGTTGGCAATTCCTATTGGAAAGGTATTGTAGGAAGGGTCTAAACAAGTTTTTGTGCACTGTATTGGAAAACAGTGATGAATCTCATGATACTGACAAGGTGTGGGCAGATCCAGCCTCACAAATTTGATTAATATAGTGTTTTGTGACACCATGTAGCCAGGAATTACCAGCTCTTGCTTTCTGGCCCTTTGGGTATCCAGGTTGTCTTCACATGATAGAAATTTAGCACAAATCTTCCAGTCTTTGACCAGCTACCATAGCTGTGAGAGCCAGTCAAGAGATGGCCCTGACAAGAACTAAAAATCTTCTGTGATGCTTCTCTTTGTTTCCTAATGGCAAGGCTTTGAAACCCATTTCTCCAGCCTTCTGTAATTCCATAGAAAACTGGGACAGAAGAGGTTTGCAGCTCATTAGTTTTGTACCTTACTGGACTACAAAGATTTTATGTGGTTGGTTGTTGTTTTTTAGTTTGTTTTTTTTTTTAATAAGACATGTAGTTCTTCAATAATTAAGTTGTGTTAACACAACGCAGGTATGTTGGATTATATGATATAAAAGAATGTGCTCTCCTAAGATTCTTAGAGGCCTTAAAAATGCATTACTCCTGTATTTACAGCAAAGGAGAAGCCTTTCAGCTGATGCCCTGAAATGTGTGCCAGGTCTTCAGGGCATGCTACATAACATGGTCCTGAGAAGAAATGCCCTACTTTAAAAGAGGAAGAAGTTAAGACAATGAATTATAGAATTAGATGGTGGGGAAATTATGAAGGAGACATGAGGACTAATTGCAGAGAGAGATGTTGAAAAATATTTCTAAACTTGTACACTGGGGCAAGTACCAAACTAATTTGCACATGCACATTAAAGGTATTAACCATCTTCTTTCCTTATGTAACACATCTAAATAATTAAAATGCGCTCTTTATGTAACTAAAAGAACATACTGCTTCAAGTAAAGTTTAAGGGGTAAGGAGAAGTTTTGAAAAATAGACTTTTTTGTCTCTTCAGCTGTAAGACTGATAGCCCAAGTACTTTTTTTTTCCTATTCTGTAGCTGGTTGGGCCAAATTTGAGCGAGATGTATGTTAGAAATGTCCCAATGAAATTCATGGGAGTTCCTTTGTTTCTTCCAAGCTAAATGGCTACGACCATTATTAGTTCTGAGGTAAACTGTGTCTTCGGTATGTGGATTCACAGCCCCCACCACGTACAATGGAAATTGTCCTTTCAGAGTCAGAAACTTGACCTTTGTTCTGATGCTTTTAAATATTTTAAAATCTGATCTTTGTTCAGATTTTTTTGTATCTCTCTTTTGTCTATTTAATCCTTAATGTTTTGTAATGAATTAGGGGGTGGGTTAGACACCAGTTCTGCCCAGGTGCCACCTGGAAAGGGATGAGGTAACCTCAGTTACAAATGAACTTGGCTGAGGGGCAGGTGTGGGCAGTCACCTCTCTGGGTTTATTGAATGCACCTGGGCAGCTCCCACCCTTCAGTTCTCAGAGGACACTGCTGAGGAGAACACGCAGCACCCACGGTATGTTCTGTTGGGTTTTCTTACACTTTGTTTTATGTTTGTACACAGCTGAGCCATTTTGGTGTTTCTGCACTGTGGTCTTTGTGCTGGAAAGCATCAGGAGATATTAAGGTCCTTTTATCTTTTTCTGATTAAATCCTGGGTTTCTGTGCTAGAAACAACTGCAAAGTGGGAAGTACCAAACTTGTTTGTACCTGCAGGAGGCAAGAGGAGGCCCCGCAGAGCTCCTATGTAGGACAGCCTTCAGAAGCATCACTGTGGAAAGAAAATATGACTTATTATTTGCTGCAATTAAGAACAATTTGGACAACTAATCAAAAGCTTTTCTTTGCTATTTTTTTCCACTGAGTTTTAATTTTGGTTTTTGAAGTTCTTCATTTAGGAATGTTAAAAGTAGAAAGATGTTCTTAAGACATTTTCCAGCCGCAGAAGTCATCTCTTTGCAGCTACAGAATGTGATGTTTGAAAGTGCTTTTCTCTCTTTTGTGACAGACAGTTACCTGTTAATTTTATTTGGCGCAAAGTAAATATTTATTTTTGCCCTCCTAAAGATAAAGAATTTGCGTGCCAGGTTTTTGAGTTGTTTTGAAACAATATTTGTCTTGATAATGAATGCATTTATCCTGTTTGGTTGATGCTTTTGTTTTTAATGGTTTACTGTTGTTCTTCAGTGAGTTGTGTCCCTTACAGAGTTGTTTACTGGACTCAGCTTCTTGGTCTAAAATCTGCTACAAGTTACATGTCTCCACCATAAGCTGTGTGGAAGGAAAGCTACAATATTATTCCACCTAGCCCATTCAATTCTTGCCTAAATGGGCTGTGTGCTGGGGGATATTTGTTCCCTTTTTAAAGCGATTTCAACACCTGGTATTTACTTAGGAAGCCTCAAGGACTCATGTGGTTCTCAAATTGCTGCTCTTCTCTAATCTTCTTTCTGTTGCTCTTTGGCTGAGCATGATGGACTGCTTTGCATGCCTGGGAAGCTTCATTTCTCGCTGGGTAGAATCACGTGGTGACATCTCTCAGGGAGTCCCACATGCCAAGACACCTGATCCAGTCTTTAATGCCTACCAGATACGTGTCAGGTTTGGAAGAACCTCTTCCAAACTCTCCCTCCTGTCACTCTGTGATTTTTAAGAGCTATCTTAGCAGCATGCAGAGAGGAACAGACTATAGAAGTATAAGCTCTTATGTATTCCTTTCAAGTAATAAATAAATAATGCATTCCAGGCTGCATTACCAGCAGATGTTCGTTGTTCTAACTTTATGGTTCTAGAAGTAGTTAATAACAAGTTCAAAGGTAGTTTTATAGTACTTGTGGAGAACAAAAAACCAAAACAAAACATAAAACTCAAAACACTGAGGACAGGTTTCAATTCCTGTAAGGCAACTTCAAGGAGTGAAGTTTTAAGTGTTGGGAAGAGACAGGATAAAATGGAGTTAAAATTCTGAAATCATGGAGTAACTTTCATATAATGAGTAGATTTCAGTCTCAAAGGTGTCTTTAGAAGATGAATTCTAGTCATTAATAAGTAGGATGTCTCTCTGTTATGGTATACATTAATTTGTTTAGCTCCTCTTTGATGAACTGAAGATCATTGTTGACAACTTATATTTGGTGTTGGTATCCTCTGACTGCCACAGTGTAATAGGTATTTCTCATTTATAAAGGAAGAAAGGCACTGATTGATATGATGACCAGGATCAGTCTTTTGCTTGTGGTTTATCAAGGTGTGATGTTAACTGGAAAGAGACTTACACCCAGATGTGCTCTCAGTCAAACCCTTCTCTGAACAAGGTGGAAACAGGTGCTTTTCATGTAGAGAAATGCATTTTACTGCTTTTCTTACTCGTACCCACTGTCTGTGGTGGCATCAGGATCCCTTTGGCACAGGGTTACACACAGAGGAAGTTGCTTCTGTGACCCTGCAGAACTTCCACCCCAGTAAATCTCCATCTGACATTTTCAAGTGTAGTAAATACGTTTAAAGAATTGCTTGGATGCCTTTTGACAGTTTAATGCTGATTTGAATTTCATTTTCTTTTCAATGGCTTTGAAAGAAAGAAAACAAATTTTTTTGATAGTCCAAATTCTGAAGGGTTTGCCTTCAAGTGCTCTTAATTCTAGTGGAGTTGTTTTGTAGGGTCTGGAAATAATGGCATGGCCACATGTAATGTGCTGGGTGTGTATCTCTGTGTGTGCACAAGCACTTCCAGAGTTATTGTGGAATACTTTGTCAGCAGGTTTTGGTCACTAGTTATACATATAAAATAAAAGGATAACAAATACTTACAGGCATTCTGATACACCCTTCTCTCTGCCACATCACAGGGCGATCATTGCAAATGGGATTACACAGCAATGTAACAAATGTTGTGTGGTTTCTGTCCTCCAGCTGCCATCCAGTAGGAACAAAGTAGGAAAAACCTTCTCTCATACATATGGTTTTTACCCCATATTCTTTTGCTGTGATTGCTGTTTCATTTTTTTCAAATGCCCTTTTTTTTTTCTTAAGCAAAGGATGAAAAACGTGTACATTTTCTTGAAATGGTGACTACTATGATGGAATTCAGCCTTCTCTCATGGCAGTGTTTCCTACAGTTCTGTATTAGGGAGGTAAACTTAGATATGTGAGAGAACTCTCATTTTGACAGCATCCAAACTGGTCCATGCATTTTACATAGAACTATTTCTTGTGATATCTGAGGTAACCAGATTTCTGCTGAGTCTGAACTCTCTTCAGAAATCTTCTACAGTTTGTGCAGTTTTTGTCCTTATTATTGGGTCACTTTAGATGTATTGATTTGGTTAGAAAGCCACAAAATTATGTTGGAACTTAGTTTTTGTGGGTTTTTTCCATTTTATTCAGTCCTTTTGTGGTCATATTTTCTGATTTCCATAAGTACATGTGTTGTTTGGGAAAGGTTTCCCAGGCCCACTTTGTTGGGGAATGAAGCCCTGCACAAGAGGCTCTGTGGGAGACACTGAGGGTACACAGGGTGGTGGCCTTTGGGAGAGCCCCCAGCTCTTCTGGGGAAGGGAAGGGAAGGGCAGGAACCTTCCTGCAGCCACTCCTGACCTGTGGGAGACACTGAGGGTACACAGGGTGGTGGCCTTTGGGAGAGCCCCCAGCTCTTCTGGGGAAGGGAAGGGAAGGGCAGGAACCTTCCTGCAGCCACTCCTGACCTGTGGGAGACACTGAGGGTACACAGGGTGGTGGCCTTTGGGAGAGCCCCCAGCTCTTCTGGGGAAGGGAAGGGAAGGGCAGGAACCTTCCTGCAGCCACTCCTGACCTGTGGGAGACACTGAGGGTACACAGGGTGGTGGCCTTTGGGAGAGCCCCCAGCTCTCCTGGGGAAGGGAAGGGAAGGGCAGGAACCTTCCTGCAGCCACTCCTGAGCTGTGGGAGACACTGAGGGTACACAGGGTGGTGGCCTTTGGGAGAGCCCCCAGCTCTCCTGGGGAAGGGAAGGGCAGGGCAGGGCAGGAACCTTCCTGCAGCCACTCCTGAGCTGTGGCAGCAAAGGCTGCACATGGCTTTCAGTGAATCCCTCTCCTGGGTGGGAAGAGGAGGAAGGGCTGAAAGAAAACTTCAATTTTTGTTGGCTGTTTTAAGATTCACTATCGGTTTCTATCTTTCTGCCTTTATAAGTCAAGAAGATGGTACAGGAATTCAATACCTGCTCCCTTCCAGTGCTTCTGCTTTATCAGTTGCTGTGCCAAAGCATGAAAATTCCTGTGACAACGTTACCATTTTGCTAATGGTTCATGCCCTGGTGGATACCCTCCATTGCCCTAAAATATGCAATCGTTTAATTGTCATTGCAATCCTATTATATTGCCATTATGGAACGTCTGGTGGGGAAAGCTATGAACATGTTATTAGTGCTGAAAGGGACAATTTACTGAATCTCACTAAATGCCATCACTTCTCAAAAACGAACCAAAATTACTTTATTATGCATGTCTTGCTTTAATATTCTGCTCAGATAATGATTGGGAGCTATTGATCATTTTCTGAGTGGAGATTTTTTGAGTTTGTTGCAATGGTAGGAATGCTAAAAAACTTTAGGCTTCTTCCTGCATCCCTCCCTTATATATATGAAATAAAAGCAGCTCTTGTTAAACTGGGGTTGTGAGCACAGATTTTGATTCCTTTTGTGTTTAGTGACTCAACTAATGTTCCTATTCATAAGTTCATACAAGTGGATCCGATCTCATCTCCCTCCTTGCACTCTCTGTCCTTTTTGGCTTTATTTAACTGTTTGGTAAACTCTTCAAAGCACAGGTTACAGCTTAATGAGTATTTGAAATAATGTTGTACTATGGTCTGTACAACCTCCCTTGAGGTCTCCAATTACAACCAAAGTAGAGAAGACTAACATCAAATGTGACTCTTGGGCTTGATGAGGGTTGGTTGAAACACATGGAACATGTTCTCAGTGTGGGAGCTTAAAATGATAGTCTGTTCCTGGGGATGGTCTGGGGGGTTGGTGAAGCTGAACTTCTTATTGATTCTAGAAATTGCATTCCCTTCCATGGATGGCAAGTGATGCCGAGTGAATCATTCCCTCATCTTTGAAATTACCATGCAAACAGCTATGAGAAATCCAAAGAAAATGTCTTTGTGGAACACTATGGAGACCAACAGGGCCTTCTCCAATGTATTTTACATTCTGGAGAAAAAGCTATTTTAACTCTAATGAAAGAAGTATCATTGAAGTCCTGCAATATCTTTATAGTCTGATGTCTTTGTGAGTGCACATAAAGCAAAGTGAAGAGTATTACATGCAAATTATGATTAATAATTTGAGCTTGGGGGGCATTAAAAATCTTAAGGTATGATAAATGCAAAATGTATTTGGATTAAGAATGCAAATATATGCTTACATTGCAAATGTATTACCAAGCAAAGCAAAAATTGTCTGCTGTGACTTTTTCCTCTCTTTAATTCTTGTGGTATGTTTAGCTATTTCCTATAGATTCTACAAAAATATATTTTTTTTTATCCTAGATTTCTTCATGGTAATTTCAAATTTGTAGTTCTGGGCCAGCTGACACAACACAAATAGAATTATTACTATGCAACTTAGTTTGGAAAAGGGTTTTTGAAAAGCAGTTTTGAATTGGCTTGTGGCAATTCTCTTGTACATAAACTCATTTTAACTGCATAAAAACTACTATATTGCATCTAGAAACTGCAGTGAATGTGCATTTAGATGTTATGAATAACTGCAGTTAAGTAGAAATGAAAGTGAAATAAATCTGAATTTTATTTGCACTTTCCCTTCATTTTAATGCCACTCAAGCTGCTGCTACCTTTTATTCTCAGAGTAACATAGCTGTTAAGGATAAAGAGTGTGTATGTGTTTATCTGTGAAATGCTGAAGTACTGTTGGCCTACATGTTCCATGGTTTATAACCACAGAGGCTGTGCAATGAAATTTTGACTGCTGGACATTATTTTAAAGCTGTTTGCTCCTGTCATGGAAATGCATTCCAACTAACATGAGATATGGCAGAGAAACCTGAATAACCACTTCAAAATGGAAGATTCCTGTAAATGATGAGTGATACTCATGCCTTGGCAATCAGTGCTCCTAAAAGGCGATGGGAATGTGCACAAGGAGGGGTTTCTATAGACACTAATTGGTGTGTTGCATTGTGCTTGTGGCATCCAAAAGCCTTGGCTTTGTGCTGGGCCAATAAGCCCCGTGAAACCACGAGAATGACCCTCTGCTCTGAGACAACATCTGACTTGCAGGACCCTGAGTAACTGCGGGGAAAATTTTCAAAAGCACTTGAAAGGTTTGATCAGCTTTGTCTCCTTTCTGAACACGACTCACCTGCTCAGGAATGGCAGCCCACAGACAGTTAATGTGTTTTGTCTGCCAGTGCAGTCAACAGCCCCTGAAAATGTTACCATCGAAAATCCGGGTTGCTGAAAGTTTCCTTGATTTATCAGGCTGTAATGGTTTTTATTGGTTTTCCTGCTGTTCTTTTTGCTGCCAACTCGTTCATATCTAAACTTTTGGACCATTTCTCTTCTGTCAACTCTCAATTTCTGCCATGCATCCCACCCTGCAGAATTACCCTCCCAGTGTAATTAGAAGTGCTTAAAAAGGCAGTGTGAGCCTGTGCATTGCCCAGCGTGCTTCTGCCAGCAACTGATGAGCAAGCCCTCTGTCCTGAACACATGGATGTGCTGGAAAACCAGCCCCAATTGTGAACACAAAATCTCTCTGCAAAGCCATTATGGAACTGAGCAGTTGGAATGATCATGCTGCTCTTCCAGAAGGTCCATCTGAGGGAGTGACACAGCCTGGGCTGTCCTGTGACCTGCAGTGCTGGCAATGGTGACTGTGCCTCTCTGATGCCCTTCTGGTGCCACTCTGCAGAACTCTCTGCTGCTCTGCCAGTTACCATTCCATGCACAACAACTGCAACTTGTTACCAAGACTCTGTTTCTGTAATAGTATTTTCTTTTATTTTCATGTCTTAATAATTCTTTGATTACTATATCAATATTTCAGTTATAGTACTAGGAAGCCAACCGGACATACAAGGTGCATTTTCCTTTAGCCCATGACAAGATTTTGAGCATGACTTCTCTGATCTCTTTTGAGCTTACAATGGCAGAAGGAAGGAAAAAAAAACAACAAAAAAGCATGGAGCAATCTGCTGGCATGGAGAAGGACCAAGCTCAGGAGTTATCCCACAGTGCAGTGCTCTCCACCTCTTGTTTCCTTAACTTTTAACTTATTTTATTGTGCCCATTCCCCCTTTCCCTCCTGGAAGGAGTTATCTAAAAGACTGAGAATTAGTATAGCCTGGAAAATTTTTAATTCCTGTCCTAATTAATGAACACAATATAATGTACACCTGTGGTGATAATACCTTTATTAGCATTGAAACTATAGACATCAAGGCATTATATCAGGCAAACCCATCTATTTCTAATTTAATGGAATCACAATTAAAGTGTATTTTGTCGGAATGAAATCACATTGTAACTGGAGTTCTGCTTGGTGAACAGAAATCCTTCCACCCAAATTAAAGATTAATAATATGGGAGGCTTTTATGTTCCGTGTGGCAACCGAAGTGTGAGGTCGCAATCCACGTTTAACTTGACTGAACATTTTATGAATTCGCTCATTTTAGCACCTGACAAGTGTCTTAAGAGGTAGATGCATTAACATTATTTTTGCTTCATAAATAAGGGTGAAACAGTGTTCTTACCTCAACGTGAAGAGTTTCAATAAAGAGAAAAACTGCGGCTTTTGCAGCAATAATTCATTTCCTGTGTGGATAAACTGAGGCTTGAAGGCAAAGTAGTTTGTCTCTATCTAGTATTGTAACTGCATTACCTTTGCCTTTTAAAATTGAAATCCTTCCTATTAGACTACAAGCAATGCTGAGGTTTCTTTCCCACAGCTTTGTTTCTTTTCCTAGTTGCTCTGCAGTTAATCCTATTTTATAATATTTTGTTAAAGGTTTTTTGTTTTCCCATCTCTCCAAAGTGGGAATTTTGCTCTGGCTGAAAAAAATTATCTTGGAGATTTGTTGTATAAAGCCTGGATGTGCTTACTTTGGCAAAATTCTCCATCATCTCATTGTTCTTTTTAAGAACCCTGAAGAAAACTGGTCATGTTCAATATTGCCTGTTCAGGCAGTGTCTTGTAGGCATGACAACAAACATACGTTGTTGGGGAGGCGAAGGCAGCTGGGTTTGGAATTCATCCATCTCTTGAGACAGGGGTGGGAGGCAAGGGAAAGGAAGAAATTTGTTATAAGACAAATACAATGTGAACATTCCCATAAGAAAACCATAAAGAAATTCCCACTATGTAGGGTTTGATTTTCATATTCTCTGGATCATGTTCTTATTTATCTTCTGTCAGGAGGGATGAAGGGACCAGTAATTGTGTTTTCCCACTCCCCAACCTTCTTTTCCTTTTTTCCTCCATGGATTCTTAGATTTATTTTTGTCTTGGAAAAACTGCAGTTTACTAGTGCAGTAGGTTAGATTTTATAGTTATAGAATTTAGGAGAGAATGATACCCTTTCCATACAACTTCTAGAGTGCTTTCTAAAACCTTTATTGCTGTAATCTTTCAGGTTCTGTAAGAATCCTTGACCTTTGCTTGCTCCATTATTTTAGAGATGTTACATCATTTTGTTTTCCTGTACTACCACATCATAAGGGATAACATCTTTCCTTATGGAAATGGCATGGCCCCATCAGATAAACAAGTTTTCCACTCTTCAGTTATCACAGTAAATGCAATAAAGGAAGGCAGAGAATCTGCCTGTACTTACATAGAGAAGTAACAGCTACTGCATTGCATAATAGGTGCAATTGGAATGGACAGAGGATACCTAGAATGAAAACAGTGTATATTCCTAATGCATAGTGATTACCTACACAAACACTTGTTTCTTTGAAAACATGAAAACAAAACTGTCCTTGTTCTTCAAATTTTGCCAGGAGTATTTTCACTCTATCCTACATAGGAACTGGAATTAAAAATCCAGAAACTTGGTCTGGCTGCCAGAAACAGTGGGTTCTTCCTAATCCTTCTACAGCTGCAAATATTAATGTTGTCTCTCCCTAATATTTAAGTATCTATACTATATTTAAGTATCTACATTTAAGTATATATAATCCATAGATATATAGATATACAGATACAAATACACGTTTGCTCACAGAACTCCTGTGGAATGGGAGAACCCTTTTGTTCCTGAGTGACTGGCTGGAATTAAACCTGGATTAGATGAGGAGGTTCATGCCTGGCAAAGGCAAGTTTTGGGTGTATTTCTGTAAGGTCTCATCACCTTTAAGGTAGGGGTGTAGGTATGATTGTGAGGAGTTGCTGCTTGTCAGAGCTAATGACACTGTGTGTTCTCACACTGGTGCTGAGCATTAAATCATGTCAGAAGTGCCCAACAGACCACATTAATGGTTTTCATTTACAAATTTCTTCAAGTAACATGTGTGACACTTCCAGTTACCTTGCAAGTGTGAAGGGATGTAATCTCATGGGAATATATTTGAGTCTCTGAGGAAAACAAAAATCTAAAACACACATAAAGGGCACCATAAGTCTGATTAGCATATGAGACTCCCAGCAATGGAGCTCCTTGAAGAAAATGAAGAAAAATGTTGGGAAGAATATTTAGAGTTTACAGTTTTACACTGCTCCACAGCTCTGTGTTCATTAACTGGCACATCCCTTCTAATTTGTGGTCTCATTTGTACTGTGTCAACAGCTTTTAGCTGTGCCTCTCTGCATTCTGTTTGCTTTAAAGCATAGTTTCTGTAATCAGAAAGAAAACTGGGAGCAAAATCAGCCTTTCAAAACCTGTAGTCATACACATGCCTGCTGCCTCCTCTGCTGCCTGGTTGAGCTGTGGCTGGTTCAACTGTGAGTTGGGAAATTCTCTGTGTAAGGCTTTACACATCTGAGTAACTGATTAGTACTTCCAGTGAATCACTACAGATTTGGTGACATGCTAAAGGCACTCAAGAATTGACTTTTTTCCTTTCTCCTGCATTACCAAAGTAGTCTTTTCTTTCATGTTGTGTGACATGATAAAAACATGGCTGCTGTGACTCATAAAGGTAAATTTGGCAGTCTCTCCTTATTTACTTGGACTGGAAGGTAAAGAGCAAATTTGTGTCTGAATATGTTCCTCAAAGAGGAGTTAGTGTGTTAGTGGGTCTGACATAGATTAAGGTGTTGCTAGTTATGATTTACAGATTAAGCTGGTTTCCCCTATTTAGCTAAATTTTCATTTTTCTCTTTATTATGTGTTTTATAGTTCACTAATTTTCTAATTTTTGTTATGTTCTTCAACACAAAAGAATCTTACACAATGACAGAAAATATTTTCCATCCAATTCATCAATTTTTCTCATTAGCTACAGAATATTTTCCATTTGTTACAATACTTTTTGGCAGAAAGCTGCTATTTTAAAAGATTTTACAGCATTCCAACATGCCTTGTAATTTTGCATGACCTGAATCATCCTAAATACATTTATAACAGGCCCCAGGCCAACTTAGAGACATTGACCTCCTCTCCCTTTTGTCCAGAACTCTTGACTCAGTGGCATGAGGAGTCCCAGCCCAGTGAAATCAGGGCCCATTGCTTCTCAACAAATCCAAGAAGTGTAATTTTCCTGCCTGAGAATTGCCCTATTAGGTTTGCTGTCTTCTTATTAGAGCTCGTTCCTTTGCTGGGTTCATCTGTAACAAGTCAGAGTCCATTTATTATAGAAACTCATAGCAGAAGCAGAAATTGTGAAGAGAATTTAATAGTCTCTATTCCTTACAAGAGGAATGTCCTTGAATTATAAAGTGTTATAAAGAACTTTTGCTCATAGCATTAATTTTCTTAAGCTCTCAGTCTCTTTGACCAGAAGAATAAGGAGCAGAGATATCACTTGGAATAAGGAGTGTGTAAAGGAGCCATCCAAAATCACCTTTGGCTGTTTGATGTTTGGGAAGTTTGCAGGAGTTGGTATGAAACCTTATTGCTTAAGGTACCCTCTGATTTTGTGCTATAGTAAAGGAAGAGGAACAATTCAGGCTCTTTCCCCCACAGCTTCTGTGTGGAGCATCCCCTAGAAATGGCCTGCAGTCATTTAGGTGTGGGATCTTTCAGAATGAAAACCAGCAGGGAAAAAAATTGTAAGACTAGAATAAAAAAACTATTTGGTTTTGCAGTTAGCTGAAGTATTGAATAGGACAGCTGAGACATTAGTAACCTTCAAAAAAGAATTAAAATCAAGCAGGAGGGACTGGAAGCAGCTGTGTGTGTCATGTAGCAGCTCACACAGCTCTGCAGCTCTCAAACCAGCTCTGTAGTTGCTTGGTTAAAACTGTTGGTTACTCTTCACTGCAGCCATGTCCTTGTGCTCCTTGTTCTCTGCTGTGCACTCTTGATAAGAGGGAAGGAGCCTCGGGGCAATGCCCCAGTGCGCGCTCTGCGGGCCCCAGTGCACGCTCTGCGGGCCCCAGTGCGCGCTCTGCTTGCCCCAGTGCGCTCTCTGCTTGCCCCAGTGCGCTCTCTGCTTGCCCCAGTGCGCGCTCTGCAGGGCCCAGTGCGCGCTCTGCGGGCCCCAGTGCGCGCTCTGCGGGCCCCAGCGCGCGCTCTGCGGGCCCCAGCGCGCGCTCTGCGGGCCCCAGCGCGCGCTCTGCAGGGCCCAGCGCGCGCTCTGCAGGGCCCAGCGCGCGCTCTGCTTGCCCCAGCGCGCGCTCCGCAGGGCCCAGCGCGCGCTCCGCGGGCCCCAGCGCGCGCTCCGCTTGCCCCAGCGCGCGCTCCGCTTGCCCCAGCGCGCGCTCCGCTTGCCCCAGCGCGCGCTCCGCTTGCCCCAGCGCGCGCTCTGCGGGCCCCAGTGCGCGCTCTGCAGGCTTGCACAGCTGGCCAGACATGGAGTGAACAGGGGCTGGGCACTCTCCTCCAAGCACAGCCTCTGCTTGGCGGGGCTTTCACTGCAGTGCCCTCAGTGAAACCTGTGTGGGTGATGCCAGTTCGATGGGCTCAGCACTTTCAGGGGACATTGACAGGAACTAAATTGGAAAAATGCAACAAATGTTAGGTTTTAGCAGAATATCGACTTAATATAGATTGAACAGGGGAGAAAAATATTGCGTGGTGTGCAACTTGAACTTCACATTGTCTCATTAAAGACTCTGCAATGGATAACACTGTCTGCCTGTTTTGCCCTCAGCTGTAGACCCAGCAGATCATTCATGTAAGGAGTAATAATATACCACTCCATGGCACTTCGCTCGAACTGCCATGAGGTGTTTTGAAGATCTGTTTTTTATTACTTACAAAAATCTACACTCCATTTATTTCTGTATAACTGGTTTTGTTGGTTTTTTTTGCTCCCTCCCCACTTTTCTGTGGCCCTACACCTATTTCTTATTCATTTGTTTGACCCAAATTTCTTTCCTGCATACAGCAGTCAATCATGAATCCTTTCAAACCCTGAAGTCCCCAAGCCTGAGTATGTATTTAGATGCATTTGCTTTTTTCCCCTTTTAATGGTGTACCTGAGTCAGAAGAAATATTAGTCTCTATCAATATGAAAATTTTCCCTGCTGTCTGGAATAAATGGATTGACTGAAAAATTGAAAACTGGCCCAATCAGCTCTGATTTTCACACAAAACCCCCTAAATCTCACAGTACCAGCACAATGTTTAATTTGATTTTACCATCTTCTACTTTATGTTATTTTGTGTTTTATGTTATTAACTACGAGTATCTGGTTTAGAAATGTATAAACTATAGGCTGGGAGAACATCACTTCCATCATTAATGGGAATCCAAAGCACCTTTTAACTAAACAATAACAAAGGTGGGTTTGCCACATGTAGGGTTGGCTGAGCCCACAGCATGTTCCACTTCGACAAAGTTACTGAAGAACAACTAGTTGTTGCTTTGTTTTCTTTTTTGGTTTTATTTTTCCCCCAAAATGAATTGCTTAATATAATCCTATTGTTTACTCACCAGAGAATAAAATAGATGGTATTTGTCAACTGTGCAAAGTGTGGGCTTTCTGTAGGAGGTGCTTGTTAGGTATTTATGGACTGAGTCCCACAATGGACTGTGACTGTGCAATACTGATATTCAGTGCTTTCCATCTTCTAAATAATAATTCTACACAACTCATTATTTACATTCAGCATGTGCCAAAAGCTTTTTCTTAAAAAAGCTCATAATAGGAGTTCATGCAATAGCATCTGAAACACTGAGTTTTGTCCCCTCAGTGCAACAGAAGCTGTTTTTCTCCTCTCAGAAAGTGTACAGGTTTGATCCTTCATGACCAAACTATGATGTGAATATTAAATTCCACAAAACCCAGAGCAAAGAATATTAATATTTCTCCAGCTTATAATCTTTTTGTGATTGCAAAACAAGTGCTGGACGAGATTCTCCTGTCTTGAAACAAACACAGTAATAAGTCTATCTAGTCTGCCAAGAAAAGATGCAACATCCAGACAGTTCTTTGTACTGTCAGATGAAATGAGGCTATTTTGACTGGTGTTTAGGATATACAGCATATGGCAGGCTGCTGATTTCTGCTTTTGAAGGCTCATATTGGATCCACGTATCTGATGGTGTAATTCTAACTTCATCCTGCAAAATACTGAAATAATAACTCAGCATGTTTTTGAATGGTGTTTTGCTGTTATTGCTGGCCCTGTTCCAGCACTTCCTCCTTTTTATTAAAGCTAATTTCTTAGCTTTTGACTAATCACAGTTGTCCTTGAGGACAATAAAAGTACGAGTTAGGCAGATTGTTTTCTCCTTTTTTTAGGAAAGCAGGTGTTTTGGGAGCTGCTTTAGTGTTTTGCCTTCTGCTCCCCACAACAGCCATTGCCTTGGTTTCAGTCTTCTGATGATAACTGACCTTCAACCTGCAAACCAAGCCAGGACAGCAGTGCCCAGAACCAGCTGCCCAGCACTCCTGGGTGTTGGGCAAACAGCTTCTTTGGGCCTCATTGCAGAGGAAGCTTTTGGTTGGTGCTGAATCCTTTGCTTCCCAACTGTGCTGCTGTTCAAGGGGCTCAGGGGAACATCATTGCCTTAGTGCTGCAGATCTGCCCATATCATCTCACCATTAATCTTTCAGGACTCATCCAAAGTCTCTGCTCCTGGGTTTGGGCAACAAAGAGATCGTTCTGTTTTATGTCTTCCATAAGTCACAATATCATGGCATGGTTGGGGCTGGGGGGACCTTAAAACCCACCTTGTTCCACCCACTGCCATGGGCTCGGGCACCTCCCCCCAGACCAGGTTGTTCAAAGCCCTCTCCAACCTGGCCTTGGACTCTTCCAGGAACAGGCAATCCACAGCTCCTCTGGGCAACCTGTGCCAGGGCCTGACTGCTCTCACAGGGAAGATTTTGTTCTAATATTTAATTTAAATCTCCCCTCTTTCTGTTTAAGGCCTTTTCCCCTTGTCCTGACACTACATGATCATGTGTTGTGATGCTTTATTAAGATTCATATTTTTCTAGACTCGGAAGGTAAACAAAAATGACACATATTCATTGTATCTTCACTGCATGATTTTCAAACTAATTTCATGTTGGTCAGACTGTCTCCTTCAGTACGTGAACATTATGATTTCAGATGTTTTACACAGGGCTGTGAGGAAAGAGCAGCTAAAAGTTTTGGGGTTTTTTTAATGCTCTTTTGGTGTACTGGGTGCTACACATAGAAACACTTCCCCTGTGCTCTGGTGTTGATGATGGCAAACAACAAATGCTTTTTCTAAGTCACCTGTGTGATCCAGTACACATACTGTGATCCTGTCCATCTCTTTACTTGTCTTCTTACACAAATTTAGTATTCCTGCTACAGTATTTTCTTGCAGTCTCATTTTCTGGTAGCTTTCAATTTTTATAGACTGAAAAATACCTGAGGGAAAGAGCTTGTTGATTAGTATTATTTTTTTTCCTGTAAAGAGCTATTTTTATAACCCCTACAGTTTCTTTCTTTTTCCCCCTGTTTGCTTTTTCAAAAAGAATAGCAAATCTACTGTATCTGAGACCTGATATGCCTATTTTGCTCAAAATATTTAGCTGCTCTTTCCCCAGGAATTTCCTGATGATACATATGATGTGTATGAACAAGCTGCCCTTTCTGTATTTCCTTTTATTTCTTTCCTCCCAAAGGCTTCAAATTCCTCAAATTTTAATGTTAAAAACATTTTTTTGTTTTAAATCTGTCTTATTGTCAGATGATCCATAACTCCGTTTTACTCAATCATTAAATTATAGGGTGCCACCTTCTTATTTCTGTCCTTTCCTCACTGATCCACAAATGCACAACCTAAAAGCAAACTTCCATTTTCTAGTCTTCTAAAAATATTCCTTCCTGGGGTCTGTTGCTGCAGCTTGTGTTTGACACGAGTTGTTGTTGTTATTCCTTTGCTCCATTTCCATGTGACTGCAGGAGCAGAACCCATTTGGAGTGCACAAGGGTTAGTTTTGGAGTAGGTTGTTAGAGAGGAAATAAATGACACCTTTGTAACCCCACTGCTATTTTCTTGAGTCGTATTAAGGTTCGCATCCCAAAGCATGTGGGATTAGGGCAGGTTAAAAACATTCTAAAGGAAAGTAGAAATTTTTTTATATTTATATATATATGTATATGTGTGTGTGTACATATATATGTATATAAAGGCATAATGAATTTTTCAGGTGCTTTCTCAAAAACACTCCCAGGTCATGAGAATGTCCTGCCTCAAAAAATATTATTCTGGAATTTTCTGGGGCAAGTGATGTTTTTTGCAATGGGATATGTGAATTTAGGTCTATCCTGCAGTATCAGGAGTCTGTAACTTCACTTGGCTCACGTGAATTATCTGATTCATGAGGCAATCTGGGTTGTTAATTGTCTCTGCAGCTCAGCCCATGAGCAGACTAAGGATGAGACAGAGATGCCCTCCCAAGCTAAAACACAGGCTGGGCTGTGCTTTCTGCTATTTTAAGTTAGGTTGCCTAACATAGTTTGAGGGGAATGTTTGTTTGGGTGTTTTGGTTTTTCCCTGGTAGATATTCCCTAGCGTGGTCTCCACACATATTGCCAAGATATTTTTAAAGTAGTTAAATTGAGTGAGGTATCTGGAAATGAATCTGAATTAAGGAAAATTCAATGAATTGGGCAATATGTTACTGCCAAACTTATCTCCATGGAATGTGAGGGTTGGTGACAAGGCAGACAGGCTGTTTTCAGATAATCTTTGCATCTTTAATCTTTGTCTTCCTGTTTTGATGCTGTATGGCTGTTGTTTCTTAAGGGAGAGAGAGGAGGTTGTTTTATGCCCTGGCTAACAGCTCAGGCTGGAAAGGGGTCAGCCAAAAAATAATGCACATGTCCCTGTGTCTGTGATGCTGGCCCTTTGTGCACAGAGCCTGCAAGCCTGATGATAATGCATAAAAGTAATGATTATATGTGACAGTCGATTTTGTGGAACTTTCTGTATTTGGTGACCTTTGGAAATATTAAAAATTATTGGTAGATTTTCATTGTTTTGTGCTAAAACATGATTTGAAAATTTGCTTGATTGATCTTTAGGCTTTTATAGCTCTGAAAGAGCCCCTGCAAATCTCTTGTTTCTCTTTTTGACTCTGCTGGCTCCCTTTGGTTTTGATGTTATCTGTTTAAACCCAAATCTGATAAGGGATAATGGCTGCATTAGATTTGAAGAACTGCTTTGCCTGATCTGTCTCCAGTGGCTCCGGAGCAAGGTCTGGGGACTCTCCTTTGTGATAAACAAGGAGCCCTTAATTTCTCCATCAATGTACTAGTAAGGTGAATATAGACAGTTTTAGCATTTCCCAGACCAAATGCAAGTCTGAGGATTTATGGATTGTGAAAAGAGACAGGCACAGAAATTAAGGGAGCAAACTCTGAGGACTGGTGAAGAGAGAAGCTGTGCCTGTCCTCGTGTAGGACCATGCTGGGAGTGGGCAGGGAGGGAGAAGCAGCCCTGGAGATGGGGAGGGAAAGAGGAGGAAAAGGAGGAAAGGTGCCATCCAGGCAAGGCTTCTCATGCATGTACTGCAGCAGGAGGTCTCACTGCTACACCAAAGCCATACCTGTGTCATAAATGTGGTGTCTCCCCCATTCATCAAGTCGAGATTCTTCATTGCTGAGAAATAACCGCATTATTATTTATATATTTCATTACTATCTACATACATATGTGCTTATCTATGTTTATATGTGGGGATATGTATATAAAATAGATAATTATGCATAATACAGAAAGTCTCTTTATAAATATATATATACACACACATAGATACACATTTTTAAAAAATAATAGTTCTGCCTCCTCTTAGCAAGCTAAGAAAAACAAATGTGTGTGTCCAATATTTATTGCTGGGAATAATGACCTAAATTATTTTCTTGTTAGAGTTCAGATAGCTTCATTATTATACAGTTTCCTCAGAGCAACTCTGAAGAGTTTTTTGTATAAACTGTACTTATTTATCACAAGGGTCATTATCTGTGTTGTAATTACAGTATGCACACTGATTTTAGATAGCAAGAGAACTAAAGCTGTTAAAAAGGTAAGGATAAGTTTAAAAAAACCCAACCAAAAATGACTCCACTATTTCATCTCTTAAATTATGAGGTTCCCAACTCACAAGTTCTTTATTTCGTAACTCATAATTCATAAATCACCTGTGTCAGCTGAATTTTGGCTCATTGAGTGAACAGTTGCACCTTGGCCTTCCTTACTGTTATCTCAATAAGGTACTATATATAGTTATAAGATGTCTAAGAGAGTTTCTGTAGGCCCAAAAATTTATATTGTACAATTTCAGTTTGTTTTGAAACACTGCAGTTCATTTATGAGTCATTATCTGATGAAGCAAATGTATGGAAGAATTTACCTTTTATCTATTCCATAATAACTTTAGGAAGAATGTTGTGCCAACACAGCTAATTAAGAGGAGAGCTGCTTTATGCTGTGACATTAGAAGGCAGAAATAGGTTGGAGCATGTGGTAATTAAGGTGTTGATGGCTTTTCCTAAACAAATTTGGGTATATGGTGAACTTTGAATATAGTCCAGCCTTATTGTTTGATGGAACTTTAAATACACATTTGTGGCACGATGGCATTCAGCTCAAATGTGACAGTGTAAAAAATATTGACTCTACTTGTGTTAATGCTCTGCTTTGCACCAGAACTGTTTGAAATGAGTTCAGTTTGCTAGCCCACTGTAACATATGACATTTTTCTAATTAGGGCAATGTTTAATTTACTGTCTCATGGCTTTTTGAATAAATATAAATTGTCATACTAAAGTGACAGGTGTAAAACCCTGGGTAGCTGTGTTAGAGAGGTTAATTTGCTCTTAATCAAATCAGTTCTGCTTCACTTTCTCATGGGGAGTGAGAGATAATAGGCCTGTTTAACTGGAGATTAGGCAGCCTTTTTCCTGGAATTCCCGAAGGGTTCACCTGAGACTCATTGTGTCATATTCTCTATAAAGATATTTGAATACATCAGCATTTAAAGATGTGCTACATCGACTCACAAGGCTGTTTTGTTGCCCGCATTTGGCTCAGCAGCACCGAAGGGGGATAAGGACCAGCAGAGCTGTTGGAATGTGATCTTGTGGGCAGCTGCAGTATGTAACCCAAGAAGGGACCCATCCCCTTCCCAAGTTTGGAAAAGTAAAAGGATCAGATTTCTTTATTTCATTAATTAATTTTCTCATATTGAAATGACAAGGGAGAAAAGGTCCTCACCCTATCTTGTATTTTACAGTGAAAGAGTTGACAATATGTAGTTCTTGAGAGTTGCTAAAAGAGGTACGAAAACAAAAGAAGGTCCTTGTCAGTTTGTAGGAAGTGAGAAGGGTGTGGGAATTCCTGGGGGGAGCATTGTAAGCATGAGCAAGAAGCTTCGTTTGTGGGATCAGCAGGTGAGACCTTTGGGCTGGAGGGCAATTGCTCCAGTGCTTGCCAGGATCCCATGGGAAGGGGCAGTCCCTGCTGAGACATGAACATCCTGCCACGGGCACTGCAGGAGGAGAGCTGTATGATGGCAAACACATTCAGCAAACAAGCTTGGGGGAAATTTTGTGTGCTGAGAGAAATCTAGTGTGTTATGGAATGTCTGAGGCTGTGGCTGAGAGCACTGTGAGCTTTGATTGTCACTTCTGGGATAAGAGTTTGGTGTGGAACTCAGGGACAAGCTGGCATCTTATTTGCATGATCTTCAGTGTAAATAACTATGTTGAAGAAATAGGAGTGAAGTGGCCTTTAGACTAAAAGTTGTGACACTTCCTTGCACAATTGTTTGTAAGCAACCCCATCTTGTCTTTTGCTAGTGGGATGAAAAATGAAATGCCCAACCTGGCATGGGAATCTGTGCAGAGGAGGAGCCAGAAGCACAGATTGCCACAGCCCCTTGTGCCTGGCAGGTGAGGTTCTTACTGGTTTGTCATGGACAGGATGGAGGGATGCAACATGAGGAATGGTCATTTGCTTCAACATAAGGGAGAACCACCCCAAATAGCATTAACTTTTATGGGCTGTAAAGAGGGAACAGATTTGAGTCTGGAATTGCTGCACTGGGAGACAAAGGTGAGTCTTGACCAAGTGAGCACATCATGAAGAGCCAGGTAAAGGTGTTACACTGAGTGCAGAGTTCTGAGCAAATTCCTCCCTGAGTGATTGCACATGAAGAGCCATCTTCTCTTCAGTGATTTAGGAGATAAGAAATTAGTTTTTGTAGTCTCTGGCCATAGATGAATGGTGCAGTATTTTGAGACTAATTTTTGCTTGTGTGCATCTTTTGTTCCGAATTATAACATGCACCTGTGAGTTCTATTTATTTGAATGGGCTTTGTGTAAGCCAAATACTGAGAGAAATGTACTTTTTTTATTTTTTTATATAACCTATGCTGTATGTAAAACAAGCAAATCCTCTGACATGTTTAGAGTCCTGTATTCTGGATGTGCTGGGCAAAATAAGAAGGATAGATACTATCGCTCTTCTATTATTTATGGACTATAAAGTCTTTACAGTGGCATTGACAAAGGGTTTATAGTCAGTACACAAGCTGGTTATACCATAAATTGTAATGTTATATGATAAACTGGAAGTTTATAGCAGTAGTAGATATCAAAGAAAAAAATGAATTTTGGTTTGAAATGATCTATCATGGGATGGAGTTGCTACACGTTTAAATATTCAACCATTTTTGTCTTCATTTATTCTGAAGTTACTGATAATTCATGTGCTACAGAACAAGGATTTATAGGTTTATTTAGAGACTGCTGTGGGGGGAGGTAGGAATAGACCCTTTAAACTGGAGAACAACATATTCTGGCGTGGTAGCTGAGAAACACTGATGCAATTAAATTGATTCAAGTCTTTGGTTTCCAGCTCTAGAGATGGCAAACAGACCTGTTGCAAAATATTTGGTCTGTTGCTACAGGGCTCCCAACAATGCAATAAAATAGTTGGATTACTATTTCTAGGAATGTAAATGGAAACTACTTACAGCAAAAATGTCTTAAACATAATTTAATTGCTTTGAGTTTACATAAAAACTAAAAGCAGGAAAATGTCAACAAATGTTAATTCCCCTTCCTTTGTGAGTTACATTTCTTCCTTTAGCTAACATTTCTGTAAACAAGAACCAAAATATTCTCAGTGTTTACTTACAACACTTTAATTTGAAAAATCTCATTGTAATTTTTCCCATTGCAAGGAATTACTATGTGTTAAATTCTTGCTCTTTTTTTTAAATTCATCATTTCTTATGGTTCCTTTATCCCTTCAAAGCATGTTTGGTATATAAGTACATTTCAGATGGAATGACACTATAAGCTCACCTAGTAATTTGCAGGTAAAACTAATTATTTTTTTAAGGTTTTAGAACTGACTAAAAATAGAAAGTGTACCACAGCAAGTGTCAAGCTTTAAAAACCATTTTGCTTTCTTAATTTGTAAGGTGCTCAACACTCAGGCACAACCAGGGTTTTGGGAGGCTTAAGATCAGACACAAAAATGAAGAAAAAACAGTTTTCTCTGCAAATGAGCCCCTGAGCTGCCACAGCCCCTCTCTGGTTGTTTTAAATGTCCCCCAGCACTGAGTTCAGCTCCAGAGGGTCAGAGACAGTGAGTGGTGACTCCCAACTTTATCAAAGTTTCCATCGCTGCCTCTCACTCCCTACAAAGGGGTAAGTCCTTCCTTTCTCTCTGCTTTAGATTTCTTCTGAGGGGTCCCCACTGCTCTTTGTGCCTGACATATTCTTCAGAGGTGACAGTATATATGTTATGAAGGCAGAGAGGTTTTAAAACCTCTTCAGCAGTCAGCAGAACAGCATGAGAAATTACGTTCAGGGAGTAAAATAGGAGCAATATTTCAGTCTCTCCCTATTGCCAGGGGCCCAGGTAATGTCTGAGCATATGCATGGCTTGCTTCCAAGCTCTGCTCCAGTCTGACTAGATCATGAATATGCATGAAGGGGAAATGAGGAGGTGGGGGTTCTGTTTATTCCTTAGTTTGTTGTGGTGGGGATTTTTTGGAGGCACAGTTTATTTGTTTAATTAGTTTTTTTTCTAAAGAAATATTTTTGTTTCTGGGGGGAAAAAAAGTAACTGCTGTTTTCCCTTGAAGTACAAGTCTTGCACTGTGTATGTTGTTAAAAGCACAATGCTAAGGATGAAAAGATGTATCTCCCCAAGCGATTTCTTGAGTTGTTTTTCATGCAACATAACAGTTTTCAATTGTACCATGTAGCAGCCAAGTGGTCTTGTTTATTTTAGTTATGCCCGAGGAACTCTTTGAAGAAATTATAGGAAAAAAATGAACCAACAAACCATTTTGGGGTTAGACTCACTGCTTGTTTTCAGTCTTCTCTGATCTTTGACACCCTGCCAGAAAGATTGAAAAATTGGGATTGGTAGCATTTCCCCATTTGCAGTGGTGTAAACAAGCACATATCCTGAGACTCGGCCTGATTTTTGACATCTGCTTCTTCTCTATCACTGATGCTTTAAATATGAAATAGTTCCACAGGAATTTCAAATAACAGAGCTTTATGAGTGCTTTGGCCCCTGTTCCACCCCATAAACCCTAATAAAGTTGACATTAGTGTCTACAAGATGGGTTCTTTCAAGATGGGTGTGTATTTTAGTCTCTGTGGTTGCCACTGTCACTGCAAATCAGCACTGAATATTCACAGGGGGACAAATGCATCGTGTAGGCAGAACACTTGGGGCAGCTTTGTGTGGTGGGGCTGTGGGTGGGAGAACAGCTCTGCATGGATCTGCTCTTCCCCTGGATGGGCACAAGGGCTGGTACATCAGAGACTTTCTCTGGTCCAGTTCACACTTTGTCCCTAAGTGTCCTGAAGACCCAGAGCTCTAATGAACCTTAATTGCTCCAGGCACCCTCACCTGCCCTGGTGCCATGCCCAGGGGGCCTGTTTAAGCTCAGGTCCACTGGGACACAGTGTGTTCTCTCCTGCCATCTGCTGAGTGCTGGGCTGTCACCTGGCCCTGCCACATCATCCCTGCTCAGGTGTCTCTAGGTCGTGCTGGAGCTGTGGGGTGGCCTTTGGGAGCAGTCCCACTCCTGCTGACTTTGCAGTGGGCATTCCCAAGAGAGCTGCATTTAAGCTTCACAATTATATAGGTCTTATGTAGCTTCCCTGACCTGCCTTCTCCCCTGCTCTCAGTGATGATCAGTAATCTAGGCTGGTTTCAGATGTCTTTGTAGAATAGTCAATTCTAGGGTCTTTTCCTACTGAAGTTTCTGCCTGCTTTGTCTAAGAAGTTGCATAATTTATCTGCAGCTTAAAACTGCTCCCTTTTTACAGCACAAATAATGACATTTTCAGTTCACCAAAATAAATAAAAAATAAGGGAGAGGTGTGGGGGGAGTCAGGGACATGTTTATGTGGCAGTGGCTCTTGTTTGTGCCTGGCAGGTAAAGTGAGTGAACTGTTAAATTACTGTTGTGTTCCTGTATGAGGTCATCATTGATTTCTATGAAATTCTTTAATGTTACTAACTCCTAAAATCTATTCCAAATACTCATTGGACCATGTATATTTTCAAGGTTTTATGAGCTGTTCATAATTCATTCAATCACAAATATGATATATACCATTTAAACATGAAACAGTTCCTTGGGTGGTGATTATTCCTTTTAAATCTCCTGAGCAGAGTATATACCCTTGTAAGCCCATTACCTGTTTCAATCTATCACTATCTACAGTAAATAACTAAAAATGAATTTATGTTTTTGGTTGCTGTGATAGGCACTAACTTGTAGCTGTTGCTGAATCTGAGCTGTGAAATTTCAATTTGAATTCTGTGGGCCGATGCTCTCCCGTGCTGGTGGAAGAAGCTCATTTCATTTGGTGCCAAGAACAATATCACTCCAAGGCCTTAAGAAGGAGTTCTTAGTTTCTGTCTCTGATGGAACCTTGATCTTCCTTCTGCTGCCCAGGTAGAGCTGCCACAGGGAGATGGGGTATTTCTGGATGCCTGTGCAGGGTTAGCTGTCACTCCAGCCAGGCATGCTGCCTTCATGTCTTGAAAGATGTGAATATTTTCACTGTAGAAGAAAACTTCTAATCATGCAAACTAAGATAACCCAAGTCTTTGGTACCTTCCCAGTGCATGCTTGCTGTAATGCCAGCTTTAATACAGATACTTTTAGCTCTGTTGTATAATGCTTTGGTATCCAGTAGTTTGCTCAAAGACTCTTCTATTTTCTAAATAACTAAGGGTACCTTCTGGTGTAGACTATTAAAACTAACTGATGCCTTGTCATGCATATCTTTCCTAATAAATGCAGCAGAGTTCAAATGAATTAGTTTCTTTTTGGGAGTGCCAAAATGGAAGCCTGTATTAAATCTTCAAGAGGGGTGAAGAGATGTTTTGTAGTCCCACTGTACGTGAATCTTGCCCTCAGAATGGTCTCTTTGCAAAGAAGAATTGATGGTCTGCTTGTGCAAGGCTTGAGCCCCCCCAGGGGTTGGTTGCTCTGAGTGCATCATCCCAAACCAGGTTGCAGTGACACCTTTCAGCTGTGTGTAGCAAGGAGGATGAGCCTCTGCAGCTGCACCAAGGGCGCTTAGAGATATTCTCCCACTTCTCATCCCTCACTTTCCAAGAGCTGTCTTGACATGCTGCTTGAGCCGGGATTTTTAACTATGCAGTTATGCTGTCAAAAAGAAATAGGGATTGTGATCCATATCTGAGCTGTTTATATTTTATTTACAAAATATCGTATTTTTTGATTCAAGTCTAGACACATACACACTTAGTGGAGTATAAGCAGAATGCAGCACTGAAAAGACATGATTTTAGCTCACATTTGAAAACTAGAATAAATGTTTGCTAAAGACATGTGCTTGCCATACCTTAAATGCATACAGTGCCTCTTAAGTCTTGTAGTAGCAATTGTGGCTTATGTAGCTCAGAGCTAATTTTGTAACAAAATCCGCCAAGTACAGTATTTGGAAAACCAAATGGTGCTTACAGACAGAAATCAGTTCTGGCTGTGGAAGGTCCTCGATACAACTTGGGCTTTGCATTAAGAGCTCAAGTGAGCCTCCTGACTTGGAGGTAATTTCACAGCAGTACAGGAGTTAGTCAGAGCAGCCTGACCACTCCAAAAGGGGAAAGCCTGAGCAGCTAAATGGTTTGGATCACTGCAAGAGTACTGTGGCAGACCCATCACACAGGACACAGGGACTGCAGGACCCCTGCTCATAGTAAGCATCCAACATTGATTTCAAGATATTTATTTGAACACTTTGTTTTTATTTAATTTTTTTAATCTCCCCCTCCCTTATTGTCTACAGTGCCCCTCCTTCCTTCCTGGGATTCTAAATGAACCCATCAAATAACCAAATGACTTTGTTCCAAAATGGAAGGACATTTGGTTTTCCAGGGCTATGGTATACATAGAGAAATTTATTTGTAGGGAAGGAACTTTCCACCAGGTTTGTCAAGACAGAGTCCTTGCTCAGACTCAGTAGAAATGATTCATGTAAATGACTCATAATGGCTCATAGTGTGGATAAGGTGCTTATAAGTGCAGTCAGAGGTGGCTTCTGAACTTTTGACTGTGTACTGTGATACTGAAGAGACCCAGCCTAACCCTTAAGAATGAGTGGCAGCACAGCATGAAGTTCCGCACTAGCACAGAGTAGAAGAGTAGGAAAGTTCACACACCCCAGAGACTGGGTGGCCTCTGGACCTGAAGTCAGCTCACTGAATCAGGCTGCTGAGTTCTGTATTGTTCTGCAGTCTCATACTGTTGATTTGCCATCTTGGTTTTGTGACATATTCTTTAAGTTCATGAGTCATTCAACAGCCCAGTTGTTTAGAAAAATGTTTGTTGCACAGACATGTGATGGTCAGGCTACTGCAGTGATCCTTTGAGCTCCAGTTGTTATTTGACCTACAATTGTATTTCTAGTGTGTAAGAAGTAGCTGAGAGCATAAGATTACAGATGTATATGTTGCTGGCATTATCATAACTGAGACATACTGGCTCGTTTTAAAAAAAATAGTAAATGTGCTGAAGCTTTCAACTGGCATAACAGAAACACCCAGTGTTTACTTAAAATGTCTGCATTTGCATCTTATGCAACCCCGACTAAAAAATCCTACAGTCTTCATGTTTTGGAATTTTTCACTTAGAAATATTCCTCTTCATCTCTGCTAACCTGCTGCCTGAAGCAGAGAGCAGATTTTGATTGTCTCTATTTTCCTCATTAGTAGAGGAAGGATGATCCAAGCCCCTCTTGAGCTAATACCTTAACACCTGTCAGGCCTTAAACATTGAGGAATGCATCTTCAGTCTGTGGGGCAAGAGGGAGCTGAGCAAGCATGAGGAACACCGAGAGCAGGTTCCCCTTTGCCCCTCAAGTGAGGGTGGAAGTAGGGCAGCTGTCTGTGTGCTGCTGCCTGCCCCAGAGCTGCAGGAAAGCACACAGGGAGGCTGAAGCCAAGCACAGGGATCCCCTGACTATTGCAGCAACTGACTTTCAGCCTATTCTCTTGGAAAAGAGGCTTGTACAAGTCTGCTCCCATTTAACTGCCTGTTTGTCTCTCAGACTAAGCCTTGTAATCATGTGAAACAAATCTAAAATAAAAATTTTCCAAGACAAATGGAAGCCTATGATTTGGGGCAAGCACTTTGTAGAGGAGAGTCAGGGAAAGAATAGCCACCCTCAGGTTGTTCCTGGCTGGGACCAACGAGACTACATGTGAGAGAACTGCTAGAAATGACTAAATAGCAGGATGCTGTTCCATCAGAAATCACAGTGACCTTCCAACACATGTCACTATTCATGTAGTTTTTCTGTCTGAGTATCTTCAAGACTGAGGTGTACGATTCAGAAACCCAGCCCAGAAAGTTGCTTCTTGTGGCTTTGGTCCCTTATTTTTGGCAGTACTTTGGGATAGTTCAGTTGGTCTCACCACTTACATGTGGTAAGCTTTGCGTTGCTCTGTTACTTTCCAAATATCTCTCTTGTTCTACCTGTTCCAGCAGGATAAGAAAATGGTTATGTGACTTTATTTTTCTGCGTTGTGCTCTAAATTCCAACCTATATGAATACAGGACTAGATATAGGTAAGGTAAAATCGAGAGAACATTTCTCTCTAATAAATGAACAAGTTTAGCTAATTATTTTGTAGTTATTCACTCCATAGTATGTCTGCATAATTTTTGCTGCCCAAATTACCCAGGGGTTAAACTAAAGCTTCCATATAAATAGGAAATATTTCCTATATTCAGCTCTACAACTCGCTGTAAGGCAGAGGAACTATGTGCATATTTTACAATAACACTGAGCACACATTTTCCACTCTTTTCAGCCTGGGTCGTTTCTGTGGCTGTGACCGAGGGGCCTTTGACCATCTGGGCTGGTGGAAATCTCCCAGTGGCTGAGAGCTCCCTGTTAGCGAGGGGGAGGAGATGAGGACCAAGGCTTACATTCACACTCACTCACTGAACTCCTGAACCCGAGTGGTTTGGAGTGGTTTGTAAAGCCGGAGTTGGAACCGGCAGCGTTTGAAGTTTGCGCTGGTATCGGTGCCTGGGCACGGAGGGGACACAAAGTGTTTTTTACAGAGCAGGTTCATGGATGGAACTGCAGAAGGACACAGGTGTGTGCAGCTGTGCAGCTCCACCAGAAAGCATCCCACACAGATGAGCTGATCTCTGTAAGGGATGTCCTTGTTGGAATATTGTGCTGTTGAGGATAGGAAGAGCCTCCTGTAGCTGTGCCTAACCCACAGACCATCCCCACTGCCTTTCCAAAGCCAAGGTTAGAACCTACACTCAGCCTGAAGAGCAAGGGCTGTGCTTAGAACTGTTCTGCACCATGGCATAACTTAGAGGTACAAATATAAATGCTGGAAGGAAGGAGAAATCCAAGTCATGTTTTTAAGTATCTTTTCTTTAAGAGGAAATGTGATAAGTTGTGAATGTAAAATACTGCCTGTACCAGCAGTGTGTTATACAGGCTGCTGGTTTGGGAAGTTTGTGATGGTCTCCTGGGGAAATAAAGGTAAAATTTGGGTGGCCTAACACCAGTACAGAACAGTAGTGGAAACTAGAAACAAAAGGGTAAAAGTAACAATAAATTAATGCTTATTTTGAGTAAAAGCGTCGGTAATGAAGGAGTAAAAGAGGCAGGACTTACAGAGATGAAAATATTACATCACTTTTATCCCATTTTTAGAAGCTCAGTTCATGGATTTTTCAATTTGTTTGTTTGGGTATTTTAAGAAGATTGAGGACCACTGGGAAATAGTGCTGGAAAATGGATATTGCTGCATCCTATACTTGCCTATGTCTGCCATGCATCTGAATGCGAATTATGCTGCACAAACTCAAAGTGTGAAGTTGTTTGGGAAGTCCAACTTCTCTGCCTGGGCAAACTTGAGCTTCCAGCTTTTCAGGATGGGTGCTGACTCAAAGAGGTAGAGTGATTGTCTTCTGTCTTCCTCAGAAGGCTTTCTTTGTGTTTTCCCCCAAGATCTGTTCAGTAAAAGGTGTTTTGCTCTTGGCCTGAAGCAAAGCAAATTTCATTTTTTTTATTACTATGAAATCTTAATAAAACCTCAGAATGTTCTATATTATTAAACCCATTTTGCCAAAGAGCTTCTTGGAAATCTGTCTGTTTCAAGACCTTAATTTGATACTAAAGATATGGGAAACCACTAAATAGATGCACGAAGAGCTTTAGAGGACAGTGCATTCTGCAACTCACAGTTCTCATTATCTCCCCTTGGCAGTGCATCCCATCCATGACTGTCAGATGAATTGGATCTTGCATTGCGAAAGGCATTATCTCCCATTGGGGAAAAAAGTGTTTGGGAGGCATCAAGGAGTAATCCGAGAACAAGAGCATCATTTAAGCAATGAGTAGCTGCTGACTCACCAGAAAAAGATTCTGCAGAGGCAGCTCATTTCCATACAAGGATACTTAGCATTTGTAAACACTGCCGAGCATCTACCAGAACTGTGCAAACATCTAATCATACATCACTTACACAAACAGATTAGTTCTCTGAGCCACTTTGGACTCCTCCATTCCTGAGAAACATAATCCAATCTGTAGTCTCGGTTTAACTTGTTTATCTTTTCTTGTAGCTGTTTTTTAGGATGGGAAAAGGGAAGCAAAAATCCTAGGATCTTTCAAATTGCTTTGGGGAGTAAGGAGCCAACTCTAGTGAACAGCAGGGGTGACGGAGGACTTGACTGCCTCTGAAAGTCACTCCTTTTAAATTAAATTTTAATCTCACCTACAAGAGACGATAACTGAAATTTCTGTATTTCTCACATGTGAAATGTGTTTACTGCTGTGAGATTACACTGTGGTGTTTACAAATGCCTTAAATAAACGGTGGTGGCGAGGAGAGGAACAGGCTGAGGTGACAGATGGGGGGAACTGAGACTCTTGCTCTACATTTACACTGACCTTGTTCTGTGTGTTTCATGCTTGACTTTGCAACCTTCGTGCTAAATGATTCTGTGTTGTAGAGGGGGGAATTAAATAGATTGGGAAGTTTCTAGACTTTGTCATTATATTTAATGTCTTAGACCAATGGGAAAAGCTGTAAAAGAAGGACAATAATTTACTTTGCAAGAAGTTACCTTGATGTCCGTGTCAAACAGAGCTCAAAATGGGAAAAAAAATCTTATATTATTTTAAATATTATAATTTATTTAAAGTGTGGGAGTTGGCATTAACTTGCCATAGTTGGCAAGTTAATTATTACCCTTTATGTGGATACAATAAATACAAACCCAGGTAAGGAATTTTTATTCTTTTAAGTGTCTCTCTCTACACATATTTATTCAAAATGTATGTTCAACCCACTGTTTCTTTTCTCCTTTGTATTAAATTCAAACCACCAATAGTGTGCATAAAGTACAACAGTGTGGCTTCTATTGCTTCTCAGTGAGCTCTGCCTGTGAACTTGATGTATTTTTTGAGCAGCTCTGATGAACAGGGCATTGGATTAAGTGTCAGAGATCCCGAGTTGGATTTCTGCCTCAACCATGAGCTTTCATATGTTATTTTAGTTATTGGATGATGGTTTAATAGAATGCTCCATATTCCTGAAAATGAAACCTTGGCAATAAATTAATAGCATAGACTGTGTGTAAGTTTGTGTGTACATACATATATAAATATATATATATATTTAAAATTAAAAAGTCCACAATGAAGAACAGTAAAAGTAGAAGGGTCACAGGAAGGAAACAGGTATAGCAGCTTGTAGTAAGTATCAAAAAGATGCATGTCTTTATTCCATTTACTGCTTCATGAACAAAAGTTGGTAACAGACTATTTGAATACTTGTTGGAAAGCTGCCTAGGAAACCCAGCTACTAAACCATAAAGGGAATGAGTAAGGCCCCAGAAGGGGCTTCCTTTCTTTTCTTTTATAAATATGTAGGTGGGGGGATGGAAAGCAAGATGAAAAAAACGAAGCTTCAAAGATAGATATAAAATAATATTCCTTTATCTATTATCTTGCCTAGTGCAATGCACTGAAGCAATTTTCCAAACGTGATGGAATTTAACGTTAAACAAAAATAAGCAGAAACAGAAATTTACTTTAATTTCCTTCTAATTACTTGCTTGGAACCAATCAAGCCTCTAGTCAGGGGAATTGAAGACAGCACACAGATCAACATTTTACTGCCTTTATTTTTACATACAAAACTCAGTTATTTTGTTAATGGACAAAAAGGAGACTGTTGAATTCGGTTTCAGGTGTAGATAGCTGATCATTTCTTGAGATAATATTTACGTGATTTTGTGTCAAGTTAATGTTGAGATGGCTTTTTTTTCAGCACTATTTGTTAGAGAAAGATTCCTACCAGATCTCAGGGAGGTTCTTCTAAAGCTGCTGAACAGAATCCTAAATTAAGGTAGCAGTGATAATACTTCTATTCATTGAAAATAAGGATGAGAGTGCTGAGTTGAAGTGCCTTTAGAACAAACACATTTCTAAAGATCAGAAATCAGTTTGAAACTGATTTCTTTTGCATCTGCACTTGTAAACTCTCACAATTTCTCCTTCTGATGTAACAGAAAGCATGGGCTTAAGGTTTTCAAAGTGTTACCTGTACCCACAGGAAAAGTACAATATATACTTGGATTATTGTATTTCTTTATGTTATTGTGTTTCTTTATGCTGGTCTGGAGCGTTATCTGCTACACTTAGGAAAGCATGTGATTTGTTTTCAGAGGAAACTGTACTCCTGAATTCCTTTGAAAAACTTCTCTTACTAAATCTGTTATCGCCCTAATTCTTTACAGAGATAACAAAAGGCATGTGTCCTGTCTCTTCTTTGTATGCTTAACAAAAATAGTTTGATTAATTCTAAATGACAGGCATGGCAAAAGAAAGTCATATAATGAATCTGTAAATGGACAGAATTTTGCTGGGATTTTTTTTCTTTTGTGTTTTTCCTTTTTTTTCCCCTTTAATTTTTTTTCCTTTTGTTGTCTGTTTTTTTTTCCTGCAGCTTTATTCCTGCAGGTAAGGAGGGGAGGGGTTTGTATTTAGGCTGGAAGACAGAAGGAGTTTACATCTTTCCCTGCCTGAGATGTTTGTTTCTGTGTTGGATACCTGTTGTTTTCTATGCTGGCATATTTCTGCAAAACACCGATAGGTAACGTCCTGAAATTCTCAGGAACAAAGAAGTGGAAGGGAAAGGAAACCCTACACAGCACCTCAGCTTTTGTCTTATGAAATAAATATCATTTCACAAGAAAACATTAAGTTATTTTGGTTAAGAGCAACAAACATGATAAAACAAGGAAAAGAAAACTCCCAAATTTCAGAAACCTCAGGTTTTAGCTCCTTTCCACTCTCTAAAACCTCAAGCACTTACTTAGTATTAAAGATGCACTTAGAGAAGGATTCCTGAAGTCAAGACAAACTTCTGGAAGACGTGGGGAGAGAAGGGAAGACCCTCTGACTTCTAGCCCTGGGTTTACTTGCATGCAACCCCCAGCCAAGTAATTATTTTGGGGTTTTTTTTCTGTTTTATTGCTTATTTGATTCTAGCCTTTCCTTCTTAGCTAGTATTTGTTTATTCATTTGAGCTTGGTTGAACATTCTACATAATCTTGTTCCAGTTTATGATTTTTTTTCATGCAAAACTTATTTTCCTTGCTTACCTTCTCTTTGGATGGGTTTTTTTAGCTCACTCAGTGATGAGTTCTGCTTACAGACAGAATTACTGAAATGCCTGTTGAAAAGAGAGTTTCAAAAAAAGTTCTCCTTGTGAACATGAACACATTCACATGGGCACAAGAGAGATTTCTGAATGGCCACAAGGCAAAGCCTTTTTGTGGGAGCTCATGGTCTGGACACAAACCTTATTTTTCTGCAGCATTACACTTTTGTTTCACTGCTGCAAACTCCTTTTTTTCCTTGGTTTCCAAGTCCTGAGCGAGATCTATAAATGTCACAATATGCTGAGTTAATGAGGGAGCACCAGGCTGGGCTCTCTGCAAGACTTTGCTTTGTGGTTTTAAATCAGAAAATCAGACCCTTAAATTTATCTGAACACAGCCTCCTTTTTGCCTGTGTGGTTTAATGTGGCTTAATTAACTAATGTCTTAAGTGAGGATTCAAGTACCCATGTAGATTAAATGAGCCAATTTAGGATCCTGCAGGAGCTGAGTCCCTCTGAAAATACATTACATCTCTTTTTCCACAAAGGAATACAGAAAACACTTAGAAGGCTATATTGGGTTTGTGTGGTGAGATTTAGTAGTGGGGGGGGGGGCTACAGGGGAGAGGATTCTGTAAGAAGCTGCCAGAACCCTCTCCCATGTCCAACAGAGCCAGTGCCAGTGGCTCCAAGACGGACCCACCACTGGCCAAGGCTGAGCCCAGCAGTGGTGATGGCAGCAGCTCTGGGCTAACAGATTTAAGAAGGGGAGAAAGTTACTGTGCAAGAACAAGCAGCAGGGAAGACAAGAGGGGACAAGCCCTGCAGACCCTGAGGGCAGTGCAGAAGGAGGGGTAGCAGGTGCTCCAGGTGCAGAAGTGGAGATTCCCCTGCCCCTGGTGCAGCCCGTGGTGAGGAAGTTGTGCATGGTGGTCTCCATGCCAGGGCAGGGGGATGCCCCATGGGGTCTGTGATCCCAAGGGTAGGCCGTGATCCCAAAGGGAGGCTGTGCTGGAGCAGGTTCCTGCCAGGACTTGTGACCTCACAGGGCACCCACGCTGGAGCAGTTTGTTCCTGAGGGACTGCACCCCATGCTGGAGCAGAGTAAAATGTGAGGGGTGATCTCTCCCTGACCTTATCTCAGTCTGTGAACCTTTTGTTGTATTTGGTCTCCCCTGTCAGCTGAGGAAGGGAATGCCAGAGAGGCTTTGGAGGGCACCTGGCATCCAGCTGAGGGCTGCTCCCTGACCTCATCATCATCTAATGGGAGATAGAGAGCTCAGACTGTTACACTTTGAAACTCTTGGCTGGCAAACAACTTCTTGGGTTGCTGCAAGTTCCTCCACCACCTTTCCCTGGACTGGTGGTTTGGCTTTGCCACCCCCATCCCAGCAAGGCTTCTGCTGCCTCTGGGCCCACCTTACTTGCAGACAGGGTCACATGCTTGTCAGTGTTAAACAGCAGTGAAAATTCATACTTAGTTTCTCATATGTGCTTATTTTTCATGTGGTTGAATGCTCACTGCAACACCAAAACAGCCTGCTGTGCTAAGAAACCAATTCCTACAGAAATGAGGACATTGTAGAGTAAAACTTAGGGAGAAATACTTTGAACTTCTAAGTAAGTCCAAGGAAGCATGTTGAATTTCTACAGATATGTATGACAAGACAAAGGAGAGTGATGTTATAATCAGACAGACAGACTATTCTGAGTTGGAAGGGACCCACAAGGATCATCGAGTCCAACTCTTCAGTCAATGCCCCACACAGGGGATTGAACCCATGACCTTGGCATTATTACAGCCAAGTTTTAACCAACTGAGCAAATCTCAGGGTTAATAAAGCAACACCATTTTATTTTAAACTTTAATTTCAACTTTAACAACTCAGAAGATTAAGAATGGCATAAAACTGCTTAGACCTCAGGTTTACACCTCTGCAAGGTCAGAGTCTGGCCTAGGTCTCCCAGCAATAAAATATTCTTAACAGTCACCATGAAGTAACACTTGGTTTAGAATAATTGAGTCATTAGAATTAAAGATACACAAATGAGAATCAAAAGGCTTTCCCGGATTTAGCGTCTCAGACAACATCACTGTTGAAATAGGACAAGTATTATAGGTGTTAAATGCTAAGCACCTACACACAGAACAATTGCAAAGTGTTCAAAACTCTTGCTGCAAAAGGGCATTTATGAAAATGCAGAGACTCATCACACCTTGTATAGACTCTGAGGCAATTAATGGGGAAGGTTTCTGGAAGCAGAAATGAGATTTGATAAGTAATTGCTAGATAAACATTACAGAAATGCTGAGGTCCTGCTTTTAGAAGTGAGAAAGGCTTCTAAATGTCTCAGGTGCTCCTGTGAATGTCGCTATTTGTTAAATCTCTGTAGCATTTCAGTGTCTAAGTGCCCATTTTAAGATACTTTGGGCCTGATTAAAAAAATAATATTAATGATGGCTGAGCAGTTGGGATCCCCCTGTAATTCAGTCAAACTGACACGAGGCCGAGTTGTGTTATGATCAGAGTCAAGCTTGTCAGCAACCAGTTTGCCAACTGGTATTTTAATATATAAAAAAATAATTAAAATAGAAATTTGTGGCCTTTCTGAGTGCTGGTTGTCTTGCATCCTTGGAAATGGGCCCTCCCAATGCAGCCTGGGCCCTGGATTTGGGCTGGCCACCACTGGCTAGAGTTCCAAGATAAGAAGGGCTTCTTGCTCTTCTCTGAGGGATATGGATATGATATTTAGTTTCCCCTCTTCAAAACTCTTGTTTTCTCCCTGATCAGAAGTGGGAAAACATTTTAAATTTTAGCATTGTTTATGATACAAGAAACTCTTTTCTGCTCTCAGCTTCATTTACAGCTATAGGAAAATAATAAAATATTCTAGTAGAGAAGAATTGGTACCCTTGAAGTATTATTAAAAAATTATTTTCCCAGGCCTTTAATACAAAGAGTCAGATTACATGGATGTTTATGGTGAATGTTTTTATGAAGCTACTTTGATGTTCCTCAATGCTCCTGCACAAAGCAAAACATTCTCATTTTGTTAGTTACTACTTATGAAAATTACTTTATACAACTTATTTATAAACTAAATGTAAGGTTGTGACTTTATCTTGTTTGTTATGCCCTATTGGAGTAAAAATACAGTTATATACAGTTATACTAAAGCACCAACAGAGGAAAAACAGCCCTGTGATTTCTGTAGGTAGCTATTGCACTCTCTATTTTACTGGGTTGGCTTCTGAGACAAAAATGTTCATTCTTTATTTGTGTGAACAGCCAACTGTAGCAGCACCAATGTCTGTAACTGGATTTCATTATGGAAATTCAGCTAAAAAGGGCCACAGGCACAAAAATCCATTAAAATGTTTCTATTGCTTTACATATTCTTCTGTGATAAAAATAGCCCTATATTTGAATTTAAGAAGCTTTAGCCTAAAGGGTAGCAGATGGATATTAAGCAGATTATAATAAAGAAGGGTATTATAAAAAAAAAAAGGCAGATGGGGGAGAACCATTCTTTCATATTTAGGGAAACTACTTGTGATAGCAAAGGTATTCCAAAAAGGTGATCTCTTCCTGGGTAATCAATAGCAACTTGTTGTTTCTTTATGTTACTACGTGAAGGCCTGATATAAAAATGGGCTCATTCCATAATAAACTGATACAAAGGGCAGCTAAAAAAATCTGATGGATTTAGGACACTTGCATTGTCACTGTAACAATGTAAAATGTGATGAGTGGCTGCCATCTGAGCATATTTTGAAATAAACAGCAAATGCTCTTTGGCTTATTAAGAGTTTAAAAAAGCAGCCTTCAGAATGAGAATGTAAAGCCATTGCCATTTCCAGACACAATTTGCCTTCTTGTAAGTCTACTTTATATCTGATCTTTTTTTCCTCATGTTTGCAAATTCCTCCTGGCAGATTGAAAGGTTTTCTCAAGTTTCTTGAAAATCTCTGCTTCTCTTGGAGTCCAGACAGAGCTTTCTGGCAGCCAGATCAGAGTTTGCCTCTAACACAGAACTGAGTCTTGCCTCCTGTGGGTGCACAGATCACTGGCACTGAATAGCTCAATACCTGTGTGTCAATTTGGGGACAAACCAGACTGAGCTGACCCGTGGATGGGGAAGCAAAGCCACAGCATATCTGGTTGTTCCCAGAGTTATTAGATTAAAATACTACCATGCCCAAGGGCAAGGCTTCAGCTGAACTGTCCTGCAACATTGAGCAGCAGAGCAGTTTATCACCTTGTAGAAACTGCACAGAGTTTCAGTAGTTCCTCATGCTGTGTCCTGCATCCTCTGCCCTTTGGAAAGGGACAATTCTTGGATTGCAGTTTTTGGATTTCATCACTGGGTGTCCATGATGAAAGGTAGAGGAAGTGGCAGGAGGCAAAAAAAAATCCCATGTGGCTCATCTCAGGCTCTGTGTTGTGCTGGCTGGAGGTGGCCCACTTCAGTCTGGTGGGATTAGCTGGCTTCAGTGGGCTGGACATCTGTGTGAGTAAGGTTGGACTTTCCCTTCAGTTTAGAGTCTGTGTTACCTTGCTGGCACTAATAACATTTTCATAATTGTATTCTCCTTCCTGTACTTCCCATTTCTTGGTCAAATATTTGAGCTGGGTTATAAGGATGGATTTGTTAGATGCTGCTCATGCTATTTGGATGAGCCCTGAGACTTTCCCAGTGAAAGATAAGGGAAGAAAGGAAAGAAGGGGGAAGAGGAAACAATTGCAGGCCTTAGTAACTAAGAAGGGTTAAACAAAGAGATGAGTGCTGCACTGCCTAACTGTTCTTGGCATCCCTTTAATGTGGAACCTTTTCATCTGTGTTACACCTTCAGAAGTCAGATCTCACTAGACTCCCTTTGAGTTTTGTGCTTCCATTTCTGTTCTAATTACCTTTCTCAGAGTGAGATTGCTCTCCTGTCTAAGCAGAGGGGGATTTTTTAATGCAATGTTGTATATTATATATATCTATATCTAGAGAGAGTCAGACTCAAATCTTTTGTTCTTGGCACTCACCATATGCTACTGTTTAATATTTAATCAGCCCCACCTCATCAGAAACACTGCTGGCCTCATTAGATAATTAATGGCTGCCTGCGTCTCATTTGCTTCAGTTGATACATCTGCAGCCAGTAATTAGAGCAGGAGTTTATTAGTTGCACTGGCTTAGTTTATTTGTGAAACCATCTCTGCTTTGATTGAAGCCGCTGGGATTGGCATATGTGGCCAGCCTGCCTCCCTGTTCAGGAGGGCTCTTTTGTTTACATTTTTGCTACAGTTTTGCAACACTGCACATCCTGGCAGTCCTAGGAACAGTTGGTGGTGAAGATTTGCCTTTTATAATTTAGAAGATAATTGGGTAATTCGATGCAGTAAAGCTACTGCAAAGCAATTCTGTAACTTTGGGGGAGGGGTGAACAGGGAAATCTGGGAGACAATTTGCTCTTTTATCGTTTTTACTTTTTAAAAAATTATTATTATTTTTCAAACACCCTCATATAAATCCTCAGGATCTGTGAAGGAAATATATGCATAGAAAGTGTTGTTTGGAAAGCTTTTAATTCCCAGTTTTTTCTCTTGATATATAAGCTAAAATAAAACCAGTGTTCTTAAATATTGGTGAGTGATCACATGCTGGTAGAGTAACCCACCCTCCTTAACGAATTCCAGTCCTAAACCTCCATCCTTGGTCTGTCTCCTCATTTGCAAGTGCATAAAATGTACTGTGATATTTCCTTCTAGCCCTGTGAATTTATGACAAGTCTCTCACTGAGTAGTCTGAAGGAAAACCTTTATACAATTGACTACATTAAAATAATGAGAGGAATTGTTCCTGCCTCAGAGAGAAAACACAGAATCTTGTCTTGTCAGGATTGCTTCTGAAAGATCCTTTCCTATCATTATACTTCTTCAGCTACAACAGCAATCCTGATTAGATGAATTTGTTTTCTCTGAGAAAATAAGTCTTAGAGCTGTTTCTCCTCCTCTCCAAGAGGTTTCTGTACCAATTCTCTTCCACTCAGGCACAAGTTTGAATGGAGAGCTGCTCCCTCCTCATTGCCTGTTTCTGTTTTCCATGTTTGCTGAGCCCCTTGCCTTGCCCTGGCACTGCCTTTGTGTGTGCAGGTATTGCAGTATTCCACTTTGGAAGGGCAGGTGTACATTGAACAGTCTCTAGCAACGTGATAGAAGAGGTAATGTTAATTTTGGGGAGAGATCTGCATCGGGTTAAACCACCTTTTCCACTGTGACTAGAAAGGCAAAGAGAGAAATTGGTTTATTTTTTGCATTTTTTACTCTCCAAAGGGCCAGGTTATTGAGTCAGCACTGATTTTTCAGTGTGAGAAGAGGTATTTCAGGCTGTTGACTTTGCCTCTCCTGTTGTCATCAGTGTGGATTTGACTGCAGTGAATATTTCTGGCTACGTCTTGTTCCAAGATTAACATCTCACATCCAACTATGTTTGCCCATGCACAAGAATTCCTGCAGTTAAGCCTAATTTCTCTTACAGTATCTCTGTTTTCACCAGCATATGTGCTCCTGAAAGCATATCCTAAAGCTGCTGTGCTCTGGGATGCTCTTTCCTCCTGCTTGTTGCACTTTGTATAACCAGGGCAAGGCTGTTGTCAATGATTTTTGCCTTCAGCCTCACTGCAAAAGAGACAGCTTTAGTCAAAATTTAAGCTAAACCTTCTGTGTAAACCAGGTAAATTTACTGCAGGTTGGAAACATCCCCAGCCTCTGGAGGGCCAGGCTAAAAGTAACCCCGGGTGAGTTGTTCCAGTAAAGACATAAACTGCCTGATAAGACTTGGGGCCAGCGAATCCCCACGTTGTTCTTTCCTGCAGAGGTGAAGTGCCTTTAACTGCCTTTGCTAGGAAGCTTTTTTTCCTGTTATTCTGTGCATCTGAGTGGGTTTTTACTGTTTGTTTTTTCCCTATTTTGTGAGCCACACTTTGTACTTGAGCCCAGCTACATCTCTCACATAGCTGATTTTTTTTTTCTGATGTTGTTTAGAGATTTAACCCTGGAGAGGAGCTAGAAAATTGTGATAACCACATCTTTAAAGGAATGGTACCAGGCAGTCTGGCTCCACAATTGGAAGGGGTGTCAAGCAAGCAATAGTTTTACTATAGCTCCAAGCAATGGTTTCCTTATCAGTCTTCAAAACATTAAAAAGTCTTTTCTTCTACTAGATAATCCTTTATCATGCCTGTGTAGCTCCACTTAGCCTACGCTGGCAGATTCAGTGTGTTTTGACAGTTCTGACCTGATGAAAAAGCGTGTGCTATGTCTGTAATTGATTGTACCCATAAATGACTCACGGACTCTATTTGGTTTCTGTTGTTCAGTGTGTCACTTGAGCTTTTTGTTTGTGTTTCTCTGGTTCGATTTCTCCACAGTGAGAAGAGCTTTGAGAGACGAGTTCAGGCTACTGGTACAGGAGCATCTACCAAAACACGTGAAATTTTCAAATGGCAACACAGTGTGTGCCTGCACAGCTAATTTTAGCCTGTTGTTGGCTTGAACTGTAGGTATTTGTGTGTATTGCCTGTATTGCTCCATGGGGATTTATAGATTTGAGTTCCTTGAGCACTTGCTAAACTCTTCAAACCCCCATTTTTGTCTCTGAATCCTCCCTGTGCCTTATTAACAGTGTTTTAAATACCAGATTCTTGAAGGCTGATTATTTAATGATATTTCAGTCGTGGGTCTCTGAAACAGCATTTAACTTCCTAAGGTTCCTTCAGAAACCACAATTCTATTCTGTGTGTCTTAAACCTGAAGTTTGTGTATAGTTTGTATCCACGATTATTTTATTAGCTCAGAGGACTCATTATTGTGCATATATTCTGTTATATTGTGACTTTTTTACCTTTGCAGGGTGCAGTGCTAAAGTTATAGGCAAGGGCATATTCGAACTGATTCTTCAGAGCCAAATGGTGGGGTTTTTTTTCCTTTTCTTTTTTTTTTTTTATTTCTTTGCTCTACTGATGCTTTATGTCAGTTTACCCTTGCACACCATCTCTTCAGATCTGCAAAGTGTTATTCACCCATTTAATACAGAATTTACAAGGCTAGAAAACAGTTCTTAAAGAATCATTAGGAAATGAAAATTTTCCAGACTACTGCAGTCTATTAGGTATGTCGTTGAAAGAAATATAAAGATGAAACCTACTCCCATAAGCTGAAATGGAAGAGAAATTTAGGTGATATATATAATAGTGAGCACGCACCACTTTGATTGCAAAATGATGAAAAGTTGCAATAAATCTCCCTGTATATGGTGCTTTTTTCCTGCCCTTAAAACAGTCTAATGTCATTGTTGTCAAGTTACTATATTCAGAGTCTATCTCCTTTCAGTAATCTCAGGCTCGCTGTGCTCTCCAAGGGACACAATTATGTTAGTTCCAAATAAGGGCTCTTTGATCTCTTTTTATTCCTCCTTTGTTTCTGCACAATGAAAGCGAGAGGAACTCAATTAAAGTGACTTAGTCTGGTCTCTTGACAGAAATTGTTACAAGTCAAGGGTTTGATTCTCTGCTCAGTTAAACCAGTGTTTTGCTGGTGTAGCTACACTGACACTATCAGAGCTGCATTGATGGAAAGCTGGTACAATGGAAGAAAGGATCAATCCTCAGGTTTCTCCAAATAGGCCATTTGAAGGAACTACCACTTTTTCTCAGCTGAATTGAAAGTAATTTAATTGGCTTTCCAAGTAGGCTGTTCAGTGAAAGGAGCCCAAACTGAAGGTGACCATAATGGCAACATGAAGGAGACAAATATGTCTGTGGCAAAATTTGGTTTTATTAAAATCTGGTAATCCCTTTAAAGCAAATTTTAAGAATAGTGTGCCCATGTCTGTCACTGCTGCCAGAACTTAGAGCAGGAGGTTTCCTAAGAAATTTTGCACAGTAAACTAATGCCTTAAACTCCCCTATGCCCTCAGCTTTTGCTTTCAATCCAAATAATATTCACAGTCTCAATATAGGTTTTTAGGTCTCAAGTCAGTCTCTACCTTGTAAGATCCAAAGATTTGCTAGAGCCTGCAGGGATTATGAACAGCTGGTAATTGCTCCAAAATAAAATACTTCTATTGGTAAAATGGAAACCTTAAACATGACTGCATGTGTTGCTGTTCAGAAAGCAAGTTCAGGACAGAAAACCATCACTGGAAACTTGGAATATTCCAGAGCAAACAGAATGCAGAAGCTCCTTGCCCTTTGTGAAGTACAGTAACAGGTCATTAGCGTCTGACTCCTTGGGTTATTTTGCATAATATTTGACTTTCTCCTGTTCAGGGTCTTGTTTGGCTGTTAATCAGAGTCTGGGTTATCGGAATGTATCTTTGGGGAGGTGATATCTTCATAGAGACAGTTTTGAAGAAGTGAGAGTTAACCTGTTAGGTGAACCTAGTCTTTTCAACTTGCTGTGTGGGGTGTTTGGTTGGTTGGCTTTGGTTTGGTTTGCATTTTTTGCTTGTTTTTTTTTTGTTTTTTTTTTTTATTTAAGGGATTTAGGGACTGTTGCTTCAATCTTTTATATGTGTATGTATTGTAAATTTTTGCAATTATTTTCTACTAGTTCTACTGCTTCATTATGTTTGGGCAGACTATCATAGCTGAAAGAGCTCTGTTAATACCATAACTGATATGGAATACAACTTCTCCTTTACTCCTTTTGAGACATTGTTTCCTAATTATGTCCTGTGAAGGGTTTTTGTCAGGCACTGCAGTTATTCCATGCTCAGTTGTCACCAGCCTTATTCATCCTATAATGTTGCTGTGAAGTTTGTGGTCCTTGGGTTCTCCAGCTCGTTAAAGGTTCCTTGTCAAGCTTTATTTGGGAAAGCATCTGATCTGGCTTCCTTTCACTTTTGCCAGGATGCTCTTATTCCCAGTGTGCAAGCTGTTCAAAGCTGGTTCTCCCATTAGTCCTCAGAGGTATGAGAATTATAGTTCATATAGTCAGGTTAGTTACTGTCTCCAAAGTGATTTCTCTGTTCAGCCTTCCCACTCTGCTTCTATTCCCACTCCTGGGTTTAACTCCCTCCTCACCAAGTCTCTTCTAGTTGTAAAATCTCATTCTGCTGCTCTGGGTGGTTGCCTGTCTTGACAAGAGTAAGGGAATATTTTTTTGACACACAATATTGTGGGGCTTGCTGTCAGAAGATCTCAGAAACAGATACTTTGTTTTTCTGAAATAATCCATCCCTGCTTCTCATGCTTCTAAGCAAAAAGGATGAAAACAAAGCAATGTGATTGCTACTCCAAAGACTGAAATTACAGGCAAGCAAGAGATGAAGTAGAGGCAAAGAATGGAAGTGTGGGAGGAACTGCTTTGCTCTCCAGCATCATAGTTAGTTTGGACTTGTCTGGAATGAATCTAATGATCCCTGGGATATTTGAGCAATTCTTACTTAAGCAAATTCTCCCCTTGAATTCAGAGGTGATTCTGGGATTAGGGAATGCTTTAGAGAACTCTGTTTCCTTTGTGCTTTTTTTAACCACAATAAATTTTTAATGCCAAAGAAGAGTGATAGTCTGAAACACTCTGCTGAGAGATGTTATTTAGACAATAAAATTGGGAGACAGCAAAATCTGAATTCTTCCAAAAGGTATTCTACAGTGATGATCTGCTGCTAGATCTGGCTGCTGTTTCATGCTGCCCCTCATAGGCTTAGAGGAACAAAAATAACTCAAGAAAACATAGTATACAAAAGTTCATGACAAAAATCAAATATATATATAGGAAATCTTGACTGCCATGTAACAAGACTGTTGTGTTTTTAATATATGGGAAAAAAAATGGAAACAGTTCAATCAGTGATATTCCCCCTGTCCATAGCTGAAGAACAATAGGCCAGTCAATGGAATTCAAAGGCAGAAAATCTTAAAAAAAAGAAAAGAATTTCAAGGAGTATTCATGTCTTATTCTGGCTTATTCTGCTTTCAGGGCATCCCAGGGTGGTTGAAATAAAGGGTGCAGAGATAGCAGAACTATTGCTAAGATTTTTGATTAATATTACTTAATTAGAAAATACTCTCAGTCACAATGTGAGTGTTTGAGGAGGTGGGGGGAACTTTTCTTTACTCTTGAGAGTTCCCTTCCTGGACTTTTCTGCCCAGGCTTCAGCACACTAAGGGCCAGGTCACATGAGTCCCACCTTTGAGAAAGGATCTTAAGACCTACATTTCTTTCATCTTAACTAAGGATTTGTACTCCTGCTTGGGCTGTACTTATTCTTTTGGCCTGCTCAGAACTCTGAGACATTCCAACTTCTATTTTTTGTTTCCCACAAAGAAACTGAACAAATACTTTTTTTTTTCCTCTCCACTTTTGGAAAAAAATTAAAACTTTAAAATCCTCTTTTTCTGTGGTGTTTTTCTACAGAGTGAAAATCTTTTAATGTCACTCTTCTAGGTGGCCTGCATACTGATCTTTGAGTATCTAATTCATTTGCCTTTTAGTGAAATCCAGAATGGGAGATTTGGATTCCATAATCCTGCGTTTTCAGTAGGGCAGGAAAGTTTGCTTGCCTGCAAAGGTATGAATCTGATGATGTGCAACACTGGAATGGAACATAAAGACAATGAAACATTGCCCTGTGCTAATTCTGCTCCACTGATTTAAACAGAAAATACCACCCTAAAAACACTGAGGAAAAAGGAGTTTTTCCTCAGTTCTGCACATGTTCTTCCATATCCTAACAAGGTGCAATTAGGGTAAGGTGAAGCCAAGACATCATTTTGTATCTCTCTGATTCTGCTTCTGCCCATTCACCTGAGCAGGGGGGGGTGTTTGCTCTGTCCTTCCTTTTTATCTGCTGGGCACAATGTAGGTGCTGCTAAAGGAGCAACACAAATCTTTTTAGTCATGTGCAGCCTGCCATGTATTTAGGCCTTACTGTACTCCACTTTTATCCTCTCCACACATACCTGTGGTGTTATCAGGCTCTCAAGAGGAGGTTTATCTTAAGCTTGGTGTGAAGTGGAGGTCTAAATTCTGAGCTGTCTCTAAATCAATTCCCTCTTCCCTGGTAGAAAGAGTGTCATTTGTGCCTACAGTGGAGATGAGATAGTAGTCTTTTCAATATTAGTTAAATGTTTTATCCTTATTTATCTTATTTTAATTCAGCTGTTCTAAAGTACTTTTCAAAGTAATCAGGTATGACAGAGCTGGGGTTAATTAACAGTTGGGAGGCTGCCAGCAGCTTCCCCGTGATGGTATTGATGATGATACTGATCTTATCTGATGTGCTTTGCTGGGAAAAAATCTTCAAGAAAGAAGCAAAGACATTATGATATGAATATCTAAGGACAGTAGGTGTCCTTCCTGCTGTTTTATGGATGTGTCTGAAGGGTTTCCTTTGTGGGAGAGAACAGAAGCTCAGCCTCACCCTTATCTGTATTACACCACTAAAATCTGTCTTCAAATGACATCAAACACTTGTCTTAAAACGACAAAACAAAGAAGTATAAAGCAGAGTCTGAAAACTCATCTTACTGATTGCACTGCAATAGATCATCCATGTGGTTTTGAAGGTCACTTGATATGTGAAGACATGAGTAGTTCCCACCCCTGGGCTGTGGACTCGCCATGTTTTAAGTTTCCAAGTGTCAGCTCCTCACATATACAAACACTAATGAGACATCCCAAGGTCTCTGTTATGACTCTGGACATTTTGCAATGCCTGTTTGAGTTGCAGCACTTTGAGAGGCACTGGGGACATCCATGCCCCACCACTTCTTGCTTTTCCAGTGCAAAGGTTGTTTGTGTTTGGTTTGTTTTCCTGCTACAAACGAAATAGAAAACACGATGCCAATAAATCCTCTAAGAAATTTAAAAATGAACAGTGAAGAAGTTTCACAGAAATACATCACTGTGATAAATGCTTGTCATGCCTTTGGGAGAGAAAGGAAAACTTAAAATCCCCCAGGTGATATTGGAAGAAACCATCTAGCACAGTTAAGAGCATGCCTTAAAAACCAGTGGGGACTAGATTTGCCAAAAGCACATCTAAGCTGCTGTTTCTTTTCCAGTGCTCAAAGTCTGTTTCCAATATTGACCACCTCTGTCTAAAGTGAGCAGTGTGAAAATCCACGCGTTTTTTACACAGTGTATAAGTGGTAATGGCTTTTCTTGTAGTCATCAATCAAATTTATGTACTGGGCTCTCTGTGTTTTCAGAGCCAGGTAAAGGAGGAGTTCCTCCAGACTGCAGCAATGTTGTCTCTTGCCAGAGCTATGGGGATGAAAAGCCAGTGCAAAAAGGCAGGTGGATACCCAAGGTTTTAGCTGTGGATGCTGGCAAAAGTTGCCAACATTTTCCAGTACTGACTAGTGATTATTTTCTGAGAATATGGCAAGAACTGGGGCCAATCTTGTTTTGCTAAGAACTGCAGTAAAAGGAGTTCTACTCTCAAAGGGCTTGCAGTCTGGAAAGTAAATAAGTTCCTTTGAGATACCTTGTAATTTTTATTTTTTTTTAACTCCAGCTGTAGTAGGTGTTAGTTGGGTTACAAGATAGTGAAAACTGATAATGAAAAACTTAATTCAAAAATAAGGCAGAACATTTTTGGGAGCTCTGCTATCTCTGCAAATACTTTCTTTGAATCTGCCAAACCCCATTCTGTACTGTGCTCCTCACTTTGCAAAATACAGTGAAAATCTTGCAGGTAAGGGTTCCAAATTTCTCCTAGTGAGATGACTTAAATTTACAGTGATGGTGGGGAACAGAATATTTCTACCAACATATTGGTTCCTGCAGTCCAGTCCTCTGAGGGCACTTTGTAGAGCATTAGTCCTGTATTCCTTTCTCCCAGCTGGGGCTTGTTATTTCTCTGTGCTGAGTTGATTGGTGCTCAGATACTGTGTGAATTTTGCACTGTGTGCTCCAAGGGGATCCAAGATGTGGGTAGGTCTTGAGATGTTTAATTAATGCATGAAGGCTCGTCACACTTCAGTAGATCAGCACTGCACAGAGCAACCAGTTCAAAGATGAATGTTGTGTGCAATGTAATTGGTGGCTAAGACAGGATTATCAGGGTGTTTAATGCACTCAATTCAAAATAGGGAAATAGTATTTTTGAGAGCTATAGAAATACCTTTAAATTTTTGTAATTATGGGAATTTTGCTATCCAAGTAGTAATGGCTGACTATGGGCCAATACATCTGTTCTGTTCCTAGTAATGTTGTTGTCAGCAGTGACCCAGGTACCTGATGATCTTTTAGGAAGTTCTTTGTTGTCATGGAGATCTTCACCCCATGCTCTTTATTAAAAAAAAAAAAATCAGGTGGTGTTTCTCTATGCCTAAGCAAAGACTTCCAGATTTGTGTGAGAGGAAGGTCACTAAGAACAGCACCAAGTTTCCTTCAAAAAGGTGATTCCATACACAGTTATTTCTCTTGCTTTAGGTGTTATTATCCCTATTAACCTCGTCTCTGGGCTCCCTGCACCAGCTCTATGAGCTTTGAGTTGGTAGAGAGCTGTGGTGCACTTGCCTTTTGCTGTGATTTCGTTGTGGTAAGCTAATCAAATAATAAAACTTCTTTTGAGCAGTTTATCAAACTTTTTTAGCAAATCAAGCATTTCTCTTTTGAGTTTTAAAACTCTGCTGCAAGGCCAGTAGAGAAGGAATTTGTTCGACAGTTTCCTGCTTCCAGGTTTTTTATTTGTTTGTTTGTTTGTTGTGGTTATTTTCAAGAAAATGGACAAAACAGTGGTTTTCTTGAACATTTAGGCAAGGGCAAGTGACAAACTGACTAAATAAAGCCTATCTTGAGCTCACAGTTGAGAAGAAGTCTTGGTAGAAACTTGCTGTGTGATTTCTCAGACTCGGAAGCCATTCCAGCAAGGATTTAGTTATTTCCAGTTTTCAGTTGTACAAAGACTCGGACACTGGAGGATAATTTGATATATTGATGACCTTGGTGCCAACGTTAACGAGGGGAGGCAAAGAGGAGAGATGGGCACAGAAATGAATTAGATTGGAGTCATGTTCTTAACATCTTATTTGCACTGCTTTGCTCTGTGGTCTGAGTTTAGACCATCTGCATTTGGGTTGTTACAAGCCCTGTAAAAGAAACAAAATCTTGACAAGAAGCTACATCCTTTTAGAAATTCAGTTTGAAATAAATGTACTTCAGCTCTAAAGGAACCTTTTCTTTTGAAACATCCTTTCCTCTAATTTTCTTAAGTGTAAGAAAATGAGCTCGCTTTTTGCTCAAACATACGGTACTTTATCAAACTTGTATATAAATTACTTGATTCTTCATACTGCTGATATTCTTCCAATTGTTTTAATAGACCATAAAAATGGTAATACTGTGGTAAACCATTAAATGCTTTAGCCCAGCAGTATTCCTTGTTTAATAGTTTTAGTCATTTAACACTTACGATTTGTAACAGAGTAAATCTAATTTTAAAGTAGGTTGAGGAAGTTAAACCACCTCTGGGGAATAAATCTACACTCCCTTACCTGGAGGGCAATACTAATTGCTATCCAGACCCAGAACAGGCTCAAATGAAGTCAAGCTCCAAGGATTACTAATGAGTGAGGCTTACATTGTATGAGCTAAAAGTCTTTGAATGCTATTTTTTACTTGAGAAACTGGCTGAACAAAAGTCTGAGAAAATCCATGCAATCAGTAGACTGCTGGTGCTTTTAAGCATTAGTAATTATCAGTCTTCCTCCTTGGGATGTTAATGATAGTGGTTTGACCTTACCCCAGCATCCCTATCTAAATGTATAACTTAGCCATCAGTTTGCTTTAAATCAAGCACTAAATCTGTCTGAGAGCCATTTCATATGGATATTAAAAAAGCATCAGGGTCTACTTGGCTTCTGTTGTCTGCTAAATCTTGGGCAATTGTGTGAATAAATTAATGGATGAAACTGACCTTTTTTAATTTTTTTTTTTTTTAGTTCTGTATTGACCTAAAAAGGAGCACACCTCAGTATTTAGTTCAGTACTGAGGAGTTATTCACAGACACTACTATTAACTTGCATAATCTGATCAGTGCCAAGGAGGGGAGTTGTTTTGTGTAGAGATCTCTGGCCTTTCTATCAGTTTTCCACTCTACTTACAAATCATAGAATCATAGAATGGATTGGGTTGGAAAAGACCTCTGAGATCATCGAGTCCAACTCTTGGTCCAACTCCAGGCCCTTTTACCAGATCATGGCACTCAGTGCCACGGCCAATCTGCGTTTAAAAACCTCCAGGGATGGTGAATCCACCCCCTCTCTGGGCAGTCCATTCCAATGCCTGATTACTCTCTCTCCAGTTAGCTCTATTCTGAGGATGGCCAGTTACTTTCCCACCTTCCCTTTAGTTCCCTTTGTTCTGCTGATATATAGCAATGGAAGCACCACGGTCTGTTTAAAACATTAGTGAGCTGCATTTAGACCTTTTCAAAACAAAATGTATGCAATGATTAGCTAGACAAACATTAACAGTGAGAAAATCACGATGTAAAACATTTTGCAGGGCATGAAAGAATGGCAGGAACAAAGATTAGACTCTGTTCCCTCATTTAAATCCTGTTCAAGCCCAGAAGGTTTAATGGGTACGTAAGTGGTGCCCCAGAGAGTGAGACTGGGACTTAGAAGGTGCAAATACCTTCATCTGACTTTCTGCTGCTGCTGGATTTTGCCCCCAATGGCCCACCTTAGTAAAATCCAGCTATTTTCTTTGAATAATGAAGCCGTGGAAAATCCAGCAAGTACGTGGAAATCAGAAGTAGGAACAGGCCCTAGAGGATTTTTAACCTAAATAGACAAGGCTGTATCACCAGCTCTGAAAGCTGTTGCTGTTTCACTATTCTTTCTTTTTGCCTCTGGGATATTCCTGAAACGTGTGCATCTTGTGTTTTATGAGATGTACTTGCCTTCCCTTAGATGTAAAGAGAAACAGGAGGAGGTGGACGATGGCATGGCCTCCAGCACTTTGTTTATGAGAACATCCTTCTAGCAATTTTATGTCTGCATGAGGTAGAAGAACTGTTTCCAGTGTGCCCTTGAGCTGTGGATCAAGCATTTTACTTCTTCTTACTCTTTTCTGCTTTAAAACTTTATATTCCTTTTCCAGAGTCTTTAGACAGATGAGATTTTTGTCATTTGTACTGGCTGAGGCACTTTTTTCCCTGGCCATGTTTCACAGTTGATCAAGGGTAGCATTCTGCACTTCTTTCTCTCCAAAATAGCTCTCCTGGGACCATGCCTAGTGTGCTGTCTCTGCTTTAGGACACCTGTAGGACAGTGATGTGGTGCAGCCATCACCTTAAACTTGTTTTATTATAGCTTCCCCTTATGTAATGGGGCTGTTTGGTCCATTAGCCAGATTGTGTTGTCAGGCTGTGCACCAGCAGGTCTGTGCACAGAAGGCTTGGACAGCTGAGCTGACCACTGGCTGGCTCCCTCCTGGGAGAAAAGCTGCATTTACCTGCTCAGTCTCCAGTCCTCCTGCTGATAATACTTGAAAAAGCCTCAGGTTCTTCCCAAAAGCTCTAACAAACTGATGAAAACCAACAAAACTCCTAGAATTATTTGTTTATTTTACTTTTTTTCCCCAAATGAAAACAACCTAACAAGCAGTCACAGCACTGGGGCTCACTTAGTCCTTAGGGAATGTGCAGTGCCCCTTGTGCTGCCAGGGCTGGGTCACCCCCAGGGTGGCAGCACTGCTTGTGTGCAGAGCTCCCCCTTTCTACATTGATGGCCCAAGTACCACAGGCAAGTGCTGCATTTGCTCTTGGAAACTAAATATTGCCCTTTGCAAAGCTGGCACATTTATTTGTGAATAATAAGATCACAGGATTTTTTCTTAGTAGATTTGTGTCCTCCCTCCGTGGTGCCCTAAAAGAGGGAGTTTATCTCAGTCCCATTGTCTGAGGAGTTGCAGGTGCTGCTCTGCTCTCCCTGTTCATACTGAGTTTAATTCATATAACAAGACAAACCTGTTGTCCAAAGGACAATGTGTCACCACCTGGCAGTGCTGGTTGTCTGTATAGGACAGAGCCTTGTTTATCCTACTGTTAATTTACAGAAATAAATTTCTTTATCCATTGGGCGTTGAGACACACATGTGCAATTTGCTGGTTGTAACTGGCGTTATTAGCTCTTATCCCTCCACAACAATTTGCCAAAATAATTGCTCAGCCACAATGACCTTGTTATGTGATGTTTCTGAGTAAGATGTGCAACAATTTATTTCTTAGTGTAGCTTTCTTGTTTAAATTAGCATAATTTCTTCTTAAAAAGCAAATAGATGCGACTCCTCCATTCAGCAGAAGCGCAGACGGAAAATGTTTATGCTGGTTTTACTTTGTTACTCTTTTGGGCTGAGTTTTTATTGTCTTGTGGAAGAGAACTAGTGATAGATTTGGAGGTAAACAGCTGCTTTCATGGAGGCTTTTGTCAGCATCTGCATTGCTTCTGTAAGAATTGCTTTCAAATACCAGTGTCAGAGTGATATTTGTAATAAGAAACACTTTCCTGTAGGGTTTGCTTTTATAGAGCCCACCTGAAAGTCTGTGTAGATAACAGCATATAAATATAAGGGGGTTTCCTACCTTTTGTTTCCTGTTTTCCCCAGTTATTAATGTACAGAAAAACCTTTCTGCCTGTTTCATGGCAGTCTCCAATGAAGGATTATGTCACGATTTTGGGCTGGGGGAACAGAAGAGCAGTGCTTGTGTTGGACCACTCTGTTTGCCATTGCTCTCAGAGAGAGACCTGGGAGGCTCAGCTTCCCTCCAGGATGTTTGGAAATTCTTCCACCCACGAGGTAAACATTTTAGTATTTGATTAAACTTTCTACCAATATTCCCATTCCAGAGGTCAGATTCCCTGAGCTCTTGATCATGTGCTTATTATCTTTTGTTCTACTTGTGTTAACACTGATTTAAGTTGGAGGTTGCAAACTACAATTTGATAATCACAGATTTTATATCTGAGATGCTTTGGAACCACTAGGTGGATGTTATGTGTTTCTATTGATTTTATCAATTTATTCTAAAAACTTTCTAATGACAGGTCAGATTGAGGGTGTATTTTATACTCATCCTGTACAGAGAACCTCTTCAGTCCCAAACACCACTAAGATTCTCCATGGGAAATATGGATGCATAGGATTCATTTAGTTTGCCTTCCTTGTGAGTTCTTCATACACATCCATTTTGGCCTGTGCCCAAACAGGCTTTCTGCTTCTCATGAAGATCTGAAAACTCAGTATTTTTAATCTTTAGCAAGTTACTTCACAAGCTCATCTGGAGGTTTCATTTTTTTTTTATTCCCCCCTGATTCTGATTTTATGTTAATCTTGTCAGAGTTTGTTATTTTCAATTTTCTCAGGTGTATGTGACTTCTCCTTTTGAAGGATATCTTTTCATGTCTAATAGCCTCTTTTACTCTGCCATTTGAGTACACTGACTTTTTTTGGAGACCCATTTAAGATTATTTTTGATAGGTAATATCCATATACTCTGAGAGCTTTTACAGTCGTGCCTTTAAAGAGTCTCTACGCCAGTTTATATAGAAAGAAAGCTTTAAAATATTTATATGAATATTTTAACATTTTAGCCAATTCTTTTTAATTTATTTTTAACAAGTTTCTTCATTTTTGTATCATTCTTCTTTTTCAAGTTAAGCAAGATAACCTTTCAAGTTAAACCTCATGTGGGTTTCCTTTTGGGTTTCTTTTTGGCTTTTTTCCCCTCTCATACAAGTGCTTTTGTATCTGAGAGTGGAGTAGTGTCTGTTCCAGAGTTTTTCTTGGATGGTTTCATACTAAATCTTGAGCTGATTCAAGAACTGCTTCTCATCTTGTGAGGTTTTTCATCAGCAGCTTCAAAAAGCAGTTCTTTGTGGTTTAGTAAGTCCCCAAACATGTTTTGTTGCCATAGCCTACTATATGGGGACTACGTAAGAACTGTCACTATTATTGTACTTTATGTCTTCATAGCTCTTCACTCTCCCTGGAAATTTGTAGCCACTGTCATCCTAGTATATTTTAGATATATTTAATATTTCTTTTTAAATATATCTTGCTTGGGTCTCCAAAGCTTTGTAGAGAAATAGGAGGCATTTCCTAATTCTTACACAAATAATCAGTGACTAAACCTCACTCATTCTTTCTGAAGCTTAAAGGGCAGGTCCACACAAGGTAACATGTCCCTGTTCCTCTTGTTCCTGTGGCTTTGTCTTTCCTTGCCCTGAATTGCAACATCTCTTGAGTCATTCTGCTGATGTGCAGTTGTTTTTGTATATCAATACCTTTCCATCTCTTGTTAGATCACTTATGTTGCTGCTGGGTTTATCCTTCTTGCTGGTGCCACCTTTTAGATCTTCTCCAACAAACTGCCTGTAAACCAATTGCTGTGTTCCTCCCCTGGAAACCAAGTCAGTGCTGATTGTCAGGGCTGTTTCTCCAGCTGGAACACCATATGAGTCTTCATGAGTTTCTTCTAATGAATGAGAGAAATTCTTCATTTTAGATATTTCCAATCATCACTCTTAATCAATCAGACCCTCTTATGGGTTTGTCCAAGCAAATCTCTTGTGGTCTGTGGGGATTTCTTTTTTCAGCTGTCTCTTACTTTCTAGGCTGCTTTAAATGGCTTATCTTTTCCCAGTAGCTGTTTGTTTTCTCTCCTTAATCTGTTGAGTCATTTTCTCAAACCTACGAGGAGTTCACTCTTTGCTTTCAATCCTTGTGTTCAACTTGGGAAAATTCTTCCCAACTGTACTTCATCTCTCTGAACTTCTCACTTTCAGCTTTCTGTGGCAATTACTCTCACTCTGACACACTGTGGACTCCCTTACCCATTGTGTACACGACTCTTGACTAATCTGAGTTAATTGCAAGTTAATTACTATTTAACAGATTTGATTTTCTCCATTATTTGCTGAGCTACATGTTAAATTATGCTGTCTTTATGAGGAAATAACTTTCCACTATTGCAGATATATGCCCTGTCCAAACTGTTTGGCACTGTTAGATGTGGCTGTAACATTCTTGCTTATGCTGTTCTTTTGTTTATTTGAAAGCACAATTCTGGAGTATAGATTATTTTTTCACCCTGCTGCTGCTATCTCCAGCAGTACAAAAAGCTTTCCTTCATATCCAAGAAAATGTTTCTAGAAACTTTATTATACACCTGCAAGTTTGGGAGAAGTATAATGTGTGTGGGGTTTTTTATTTTTTATTTTTTTTATTTTTTGTGTGTTCATTTGCACCATCACCAAGTAAAATTTTTAGTAAAATTGTACAACATTTGAAAAATGTAAGACAGACTACCCAGCATGTGTAGCAAAGTTAAACAGAATAATGTTTAGTTTTTATAGGACACCTGTTTGATGGTGTGACCCCTGCAAAATTTGGGATCACAAAAAGCATTGATTGAAAATAGAGACGTCTTTTTGGAGTACAGTTTGTAACTGAGAGTTATTCCATCCATAAGTACACAGTGAGTATTTGGTTAGTACTTTCAATTCTTGTGTTATGCAGATAATTTTTGATGGAAAAAGATCTAAATTGTTTGCATAGATGATCCATGTCTCTAGACACTGAAAAGAAAAAATTAAGCTTGATGTGATCACTCCAAAATTTGTGTTAAAACCTATATCTCCTAAAAAGAAATGTTTATTTATTTTTGTTTAGCTACTGTGTTTGCTCTTGCATTAATATTTGGCTGTTTTTTCAGTTTCTGGTGATCCAAATCATGAAGTGCTCTTTCAGATGCCTCTAAAGCAACTCTCCCTTTAGCTTTCAATTCAGCAGTATTGGGAGCTTAGTAGAGTTCTAGAAGCAGCATTTTGGAACCTATGCCCACCAACCCTTAGACCATGATCAAAATCTAGTTTTTGTTTGCTCTGTTTGGTTTTGGTTTTTTCCTGGAAGCAAAACACGCTCTGTCTCATGCCCAAACCTGTTCTCCTCTTTTCCATTTAACTTGGGTAAGTGTGGTAGTGTTACCTGTTCAGCCACACTTCGATGGAGATACACTGGGTTTGTTATATGAGACAAGTTTATGACCAAGGGTTTTTTTATGCAAGGCTTTTCAGCTAATTGCTTTTCTCCTGAAAACATCCTTTCTTGGAAAGAGGAGAAATTCAAATCCCTTATGTCTTCTCCACTGCACCCTGCCTTCTGTTATATCATCTTTTTAGCTATTAAATATTAAAATTCTGTGAAAACTTTGTAAGTGGATCTATCCCTCCCTCCGTCTCCCCCTCCCTCCGTCTCCCCCTCCCTCCGTCTCCCCCTCCCTCCGTCTCCCCCTCCCTCCGTCTCCCCCTCCCTCCGTCTCCCCCTCCCTCCGTCTCCCCCTCCCTCCGTCTCCCCCTCCGTCTAATCTATCCATCCATCTCACTTTTGTCACATAGGGGTTACCCCATATGATCTGATTTAGTGACTGGCATCTGCAACTTAGAAACAGGCCTGAATTTTGGTCTGTATTTCATTACAGAATTAACTTTATTATGTGATTTTGAGAATTTTGGTCTGTATTTCATTACAGAATTAACTTTATTATGTGATTTTGAATAATTGGCTGAAGAGACACTCATATATTTCTATTTTTTGAGGGAACACAGATTTTTAAGACTTCTACTCTTTTACCAAGCCTCCTCCTGCTCCATTTAATGCCTCTTCAAAAACTAGGTAGGTGAACCTTCCTAGTTGCACGGTGATCTTCTGGGTTACTGAGATGAAAAGGATGTAATTTTTAAAGAAGAAAACTATGCCTGTGGTAGCATGTGTATGTTAATTCCTTCTGATTGTCTCTTGCCTCCTGAAAAAAGAGAAAGTAGATGTTTGTGTGCTGTGAGCTCAAACTAGAACTTGATCTCTGCATGAGAGGTGAATGTTTGTGGCAAACGTGGCTCTCCTAATGAGGACCTGCTGTTCTGCATGAAACACTGTCACAAATAATAACCAACAGCACCCAGTTTGTGCCTTTGCAGAAGGAATAAAAACTGGCTGGTGAATCTTCCCTCCAGAACTGTGTCAGCAGCAGGTCCTCATTACCTGTCCGTGACTGCTGAAAACTGATTTATCCCCTCGTGGTCAGAATGCTGCCCAAGCCCTTTGTCTCTGGAGTTTTTTTCAAAAGGCAAAAATAAATCCTTCCCTCTTTATCCAAAGAATTTTGTTGGCACTCCCTGAAGCTGGTTATGCTCCTTTCAGTCCATTAGATTGCTAATGGACTTTCTGGACACGGGGCCTGTGAGCTGTAGGAATTGCAAACACTGGCAATTCCAGCTGAGCTCCTGGACTGACAGGTGATCATCTGATTAGGAGGTGGGAAATGAGATTGTGATTCCTTTCCAAGTCAGAAGTAAATGCATAAGAGCCCACTATGTGTGTGGAGAATACGAGAAGCTCTGTAATGTTATTATGGATAATATCCCATTCCTCAGTTTCTTCATTTGTGCTGTTTCCTCTGGAGTGATCTGCAGTTACTCTGGGCTGAAGGAGGGAAGCATAGGAAAACCAACACAAGAGCATTTGACTCTAAAGGAAAGAAAATCAAGGTCTGAAGAGGGTAACCATTTCAAGAAGGTTATCTTGGTAAAGAGAATAGCAATCTCTATTATTGAATGTTTGATTTTAGTGATGTCAGAAGGAACAGAGAAAGTGGATGGGAGGAAATCATCTTTAATTTATCTTAGAGTCTAACATAAGGACTCACAGGCCTTCCCACAGTGAGACAACCTGAAACAGAATGGTTGGGTCTGTTCTTGATCCAAGGGATCCTCCTGACTCCTGGAGTAGATAAGGACAGACCTCTGTGGTAAATGTGATCCCATGTGACTTACCCACATGTATGTTTTGCACTTTGCCCTTCTCTAGCGTGGTCATGATCTCTAAAGTAAGTTCTAACTGAGGCCCTTGAGGCTCCTCCATCTGAGGCTCCATCCTAAAGTTGAAAGATTTATCCCCTTTATCTGACTCCTGGCTGCTGCAGGCTTGCTGATATACTCGGAATCAAAAACCCCTTTAAAGACCCAAACTTCATAAATCTTGAATCTTACCAACATCTTGGGTCCTGGAGAACCAGTTCCAGGAAGATTTCAGGACACACTGTGTTAAAGTAATTTTGAGTCCTGTAGTCCTGTTTTGCAGCAAGGAAATTTAATTGAAAGAGGGGAGAATTAGATGAGAAGCCTCTGTTGGGACTAATTAGAAATATTTCTGAATGGGTTGAGTTAGATGAGTAATGCATTAAAACTATGCAAAGCCACGGCTGTCCAGCTTCCAGCAAAGCAGTGAGAAAGGAAGTGAGAGACTATCCCCAGAGGCAATTTCTTCTGGAAGAGGAGGGAAAACTTCATGGCTGATGGAGCCTGTTTTGTGCCATTCTTTCTCTGAAAGGCGTTTCTACCAGTCTGTGGTTAAATATCCTGCTTTTCTGCAGCAAATCCCAGAAGCAACAGACACCAGAGGAGGGGGAAAGGATCTAATTCAGTGCCAGTTGCCATAAGATTTGTGCTCAATCTTCTCTACCCCAAACCCAAACTCAGACAGTGCCATGTGCTGGAGTGAACCCAGACTGTAGAAGAAGAGAAACAGAGTTTTTGTGGTTTGAAGTGTGGGGATTTGGAGCCAGGGATGTGTTTGGGTTTTTTGTTTGTTTTTTGTTGTTGGTTTTTTTTCAACTTGAGTGTCAGAGAGGAGTAAAAAGCTGTATGAGAAGATACATCTACATCCCCCTCACTTTCCCATACATCCAGTAAGGAAAGGTTTCTAGAGATAGAGCTTAGGATGAAAGCAACTTAAGGACTTCAAGAAGTATCAGTTCAAAATGAATTTAAGCTTATATCTGCATTTTTTTCCTCTGGGGTCATTCTTCTGGTATGAAACTTGTGTCTAATTTTTTTTTAATGCTGAGTAAAATGATGGTTGTGTAATTAGAGTAATTAATATCATGAAAACAGATTGCAAATTGTTCTCTTTAGGAGAGTTTGGGTGAGGGCGAGCAGGTCCCTCTGCCCCACCTCTGTCTAGAAAAACACAAATATACCCCCCTCACCCTGATCCTTTGACAGTGTTATTCTGTACAGGGAGTCTTATACAATGTGCTAAATGTTACTGAGGCTCTTCTGTTCATAACTTACGGCATCTTAATTTCTTAAAAACATCTAATCTGAAAGCTTTTTATTTTTATGTTTCCTGTTAAAGAATTATCTGATGGCAACTCAGACTTGCTTTGACCTTTACTGTCAATGTTCATAGAGGATTTTAAATGATTATTTTGGTCTTTAGGTGGGATTTGTGTAAGTATGAGATGTTCAAATGAACTGGAATTCAGAAGAGCTTTTCATATTTTGTCACTGAATTTTTCGGCGAACTGGACTCCCATCACTTGGAATTTCTACTTCAGGAGCTCTTGGTTCTCCACAAGCAGCACTTCAATGGAACTGCCAAGAGTGTTAAGGGCTCATGTCCCAGACTTAGCAATTTGACTGGAGGTGTCATAAATTCTTAACTGCACATCTTCACAAACTTTTCTGAAGCACTGTATCATCCCTTTTGCTGAAGCCAGGTGTTAGTGGACAGGTATTCCTGGTTTTCTCTGTATCATACTTTCCAATTTGGATTTCTCAGCATCCTGGAAAGCTTACAGTTTTCCACAAAAGTTCAATTGTGTTTGTCACCATAAATATGTTTATGCCTTTATATATATATACATAGAAGAGTGGTTTTGATTCTTTTATTTTCAGAAATTTGACTTGAGGGTTAAATTCCAGGAGTTGGAGCAGCTACACAAGCTGACCAGCTCTTTATCTGTTATTTTGCATGTGGTTTGCCATAAATTAAATCACCTCCAATTTTTCTGTGGCTTTCAGTAACCTACAGAGTGTGTACAGGCATACATGTGCTTATTTAATTTGTATAGGAAGAAGAGAAATATCATTTTTACAACGAAATAAAAAGCAAATCAACCAGTGTAGAAAACTCTGCTCTTTTGAAAGCTCAGTAGATTCATCCAATGTTGGAGGAAGACTTTCATTCTTTTTTTAATACCTCAATTACCCACTCTATCTTTGCAATATTATGTACAATGGACAGAGCCACCTGTGTGAAGTCTCACAGGAGTTGTACTTTGAGCAGTTCTCCAGAAGTTGGAGGAGATGGTTCCTTTGTGAGGCATCAGAGAGAACTTGAACTGTAGAGTTTCCTTTTCCAGCACTGCACAGCTCTGAGCATTGCCTTAATCACTGTGTACTTTAAGTGCACTTCATGACACTTTGTGCAGTTTACTTGTGTAACTGGCAACAGTTTAGAGTGAGAAAGTTTTTATTAAATATGTTAATCACCTACCAACATTTGGCTTGCAATCTGAACTATAAAAGAAGCAGATAAGAGTGGAGAAAAAATCATGCATAAAATATAACAGGTGAAGTAAATGGAAAAATACAAAGGTAAAAGATCAGTTGTTCTCCCAAATCCTTTCAGTTCTAATTATTTATTTAATACCTCAGAAAAAGAAATGGAGCCTTTATATGTGATTTTTAGCTGGATTCTTACCACTAAACCCCTTCTGGTGTTCAAGAAATTCTCATTACATTTACTTAATGTATTTATTAAAATAACAGTCTATTTCCCTGCTTTATTGTGATTCAAGTTCTGTTGGCTGGACTGTTCTTGTCTGGCATCCAGTGAGTGTTTTTGTGTTTCTGCATCGGTGGTGTATGGGATTTGCAATAATGGGTGTCATAACCCTCTGCTGAAGCTTTGGAAAGAACTGGCCATCAATCACAACTTACAGTCTTTGCAGCTGGAGCTCCCAGTAAATGTGTTTTCTTCATTTATTTGGAAGCTATTATGCTGTCATTTAAAAGCACAAGGGAAAGGGGAAGAAGCCCTTTTAATGAGACTTTGTGCACTGTGTTTTTTAATAACAGTGCATTGTTTCATGTTCAAGTTAAAGCATGTAGCTCCTTGGCAAATAGGTTTTCAGTTGGTTCACATAATCAAAAGCAGTAGAAGCAGAATAAGAGCATATGCTCTGATCCCAGTTTTCAAACACAGCCAAGAACTAACATACATGCTTTCCCTGGTTTATACTTTGAAAAGTCCCAACTTTCCTCCTGGTGTAATTGCCCTGGCACCTCCTCAGTGATGGTTCCCATGGTGTGTTTCACATCACAGGCATTTCAGAGCTCACTTGCTGCTGAGTGAGAGGTTCTGGGGCATCACCACCGAGACAGCCTTGCCTCCTGCTTCTCTCCAGCTCTTGCTTTATCTTCTTTACTGGTGCTTAACCCCCAGTTTAGGTTTTTGTACTGCCACAGAGTGCCCCAGGACCTGGGCATAGACCTTGAAGCAGAGCAGAAAAGTGCTTTGCTTTTGATGTTGGTTTCTCTCCTTTTCCAGGATGAACACACAGGTCTTTAGGGTCACGTGTTATTGCCATGTGACTGCTTAACATAATTTTTTAGAATAATTTTTTTATGTCAATAGAATGTACTGATGTAGTCAATATTGTGATAAAGGAATCAAGATGGCATACTCTGAAACAAACAATAAGAGCTTCTTTTTTATTAGTTTAGTCTGTTTCCAGATTTATACGTAGTAGGAAAAATTAATTGAAGGTGGAAACTCCCCCACCTTTATAACCACAACCACACTCATATCAAGTGTGTGGCTTTTATGACTTTAAACTTTAGCATCCAACAATGTTTCCATTGAAACACGTTTATTTTATTGGTAGAAATTCATAGGATTCAAGAAACTTCAATGAAAAATTAGGATCTGGTGTTTCATAATAACTATACCTTATGGTACAATTAACAAATCACCATTTCCCTGAAGCAACTTTTTTTCAGGTTCTTTCTCGTACAGTTTTGTATTTGTTTCTTGTTTAGGAAATATCCACACAATGTCCTATTTTGTAAAAACCTGTTCTTTTAAATTGCATTCAAAAGCTACAAAGCTGCAATTACAGCAGTGCTAAAGAAGTTCCTTCCATCATGTTTTTCTTAGTCTTGAACATCTGAACAAATGGGAAGAATTCAGTGCTTTGTGTAAATCATTAACTACTAAGGCAAGTAGCAGATACTTTACCTCCAAATGGAAGAAAGGAAATTGTATAATGTTTCTCTTTAACCAGACTTTCCTTCTGAAAACACTGAAAAAATTATATTAATAGTGACTTGTTTCTTTCTTTATCTTGAGTGCAAGTTTTCCTTGCCTTGTGATATAAAGGTAGCCATGGCAACCTAACATTTTAATCACTCCTTTGCTGTGCATTTCTTAAGTGAAGAGTGTGTAGAACCTGCACTTGATATCTGAACTAATTAATTCCTCTTTCTTTCAGATAATATTTCAAGATAACTGTTCCTACTGAAATACAAATAAATACAGCAAAAATGCCAAATTGTGAGGGAGATAACAAATTTGAGTTTGAAATTTTGTTGCTGGATCCACCTGACAGAAAGACACCGATTTTCTGTGTTTATAAATCCTCACCTTTCCTGGAGAACACGGGAATTCCCATGACTGGAAGGCAGTGCCTCTATTTCATTTAATTATACCCCAGCAGGCACTGGCCTTTGGGCACTTGCAGTGTCTCAGTGTTAAAAGAACATTTAAGTTATATGTTTCTGGCTCTGTAACAAGGTATGGCAGACTTTTCTCAGTGCTCTCACATATTTTTTTAGCACAGAATGAAAACAAATGTTGAGCTCTTTCCCTAATCCAGAAACAATTTTTGGTTGTTGTGTTTATGTGGTAGTAATAAACACAGCTGTTTGTAGTAATGGTGTTGGTAGTTCTGTGGTAGGGAAAGCTTCTCAAGTCTGAAAATGAGCATTTTTCCTTTGGATTTTGGATTTGTGAGCACTCCAAATCATTATAGAGGCCAAAGGGGTTTGATAATGGGCTTTGTCATTAATTGGTACTTTGGACTTGTACTTTCTGTCTGTGCCACTTTGCCAAGTGGTAACTTCTTTAGCTGTGCATTTGGATATTATTATTGAAACTCTCTACTGTGAATATGGAACACAATCTGTGGTCCCCTAATTGTTTAACAATCCTTTCAGCAAACTCTTTGCTCAGAGGTCCAGCTGCACATTCTGTAACTGCAGTGCACCAGCAGGATGACTTTCCTAATGAAGAATGGGATTTTTTTTCTTTAGGGTAAAATCTTAATTTGCCTACATTCTTTCTTTTTGATATGTTAAATAATCAGAAGCCAAGAGCTGGTAGTGTCAATGGCTAGATAAGGATTTGGAGTTCTGTTCATCTCATGGGTGCTGAAGTTGGCACAAGCTCAACTGGTTGTTCAACAGAAGAGAACAATGGAATTTCTTTGTGTCAGGATGGGTATATAACCCTCCTGTAATAAATTTCCTTGGAAAACATTGGGGTAAGTTCTTGCTTGGGAATTCTTCAGACTGGTTCTCTTGGATTCCATAGGAGCTAGTAAAATAAAATCAGCATGGGAGGCTTTAAATTATATTTGTGAAACAGTTGTAAAAACCAGCTATTTCACTGTACTTACTGAGCTGAGAGTCTTTTTCTTTTTTTAAAAAGAATCTGACTCACATCAATTAACTGAAAAAGTAGTTATATTGCTGGAGAGAGTATGGAGAGAACTTACTATACAGGAGTCGTAGACCAACTGACAAATATTTCATGGCATATTGGGGCTTAATTCATCTTTGAGCCTTGTGCTTGCTGTATCACTGCTACAAGCAGAGGAAAGAATTTCCAGTTCCCCTTCCTGTGACTTGCCAGCCTTCTCTGCCTCTGGAGTAACTGCTTAAGGAAGAAAAACCTTTGGAGTGAACACATCTCTGCAGTAACAGAGCCTTTAACATGGTGCTTCAGTCTTCTTACCCAGAGCTTTCTGCTGGGGCTCTGAAGGGAGGGCTGGGAAGCAGACAGAGGGTTGAAAGAATTGTGATTTCTGTTCAGGAGATGTTGTCAGTGGGTAATAATTTAGTCAGGGGCTGTCAGTGGCCTGCTGCAACTAATAGAAAGCTCAGGGAAACACGTGTGGAGCCGAGGCTGCCTTTGGCATTTCGTGTGTTCCATACGGTGCCATGAAGGAACAGCCTGAGCACAGCACTCCATCTCTCTGTTCTCTGCTTCCAAGGGGTCACTCACTCATTCAGAGGAAAGAAGTAGAGGGATGGGTGACTTCAGAGGGGCACAGCTTGCTGCACTTAAAAATGTCAAGGCAGAGATGCTATTTCAATGAAGGCATTTGGGAAGCTGGGAAAGATGACTCTGTGGCAGCAAGGGGAGAGAGAGGAGCGAAGTGTTGGATGAGTGTTTGAGTGTGCAGAGTCTGGGGAGGCAAAGGCTTTATGAACCTGGTAGGGTTCTTTCTGAAGCCAAAAAAATAAGGGTTCTCATGTGGGATATGTCAGCATTTGTAGGTGTTTTAAGAGTGTTAACTGTGAGGAAAGAAGGACAGCTCTTTCTTGGCAGTTGTGCTCGTGCAAGGGAATGTGGATTGAAGCAGGACAGCAAACACATCAGCTTTAGTTTTTTAATTTCTTGATATAGAAGAAGAAATATATTTGCTTCAAGCCTTGCACAAGATCTCTGGACAGCCTGGCTGGGAATTCCTGGGAGCTCTATGTTGAGTGCCAGGCACCAAGCTTCCCAAACTCACAGAGCAGCTGAGCAATTTGACTGTGCTTTTCACAGCCCTTCTGCTGGGATGGAGCCAAATTATACAGCCAGCTTCTCAGCCTGCTATGTAAATAAAGGAGGGTCGTGTCTCTCCCTATCAGCCCCTTAGACTAGAGGGAAAACAACTCAGAGAGGGCTAATGAATGATTTCCCTAAACCACAGTGCAGTAGAGGAGGGGGCAGGGATGGGGGAAGAATAAGTTGCCTTTTTATTTTGTTTAGGGGGAACAGGCACTCATTACACTTAATCAAGTGGAGAATAATCTGAGAGTCAAAGGCCCTTAATTATGTTTTCACTTGGTATGAGTTCTGTTTGTCTGACAGATCTGTTTGGCAGCCGTGCTCTGATATATTTAGAGCTGTTTGTATTCAATATCTGAACTATTACCCACATCTTTAGGCAAGGAGTTCACACAGAGAAATGAAAATTCACCTACACTTCTCTAAGGTGATGGAGTCAATCCCCAAATGGCTGCAAACTGGATGTATGTACGAGAACTTTGGATTGCAGAAGAGTGGTAAATGCTGAATGTGCAGAATGGCTTAATTTCCTGTGTGCAGGGCTGAGCAAGGTTATTAAGAAGCCCTTTCAAGTTTAAGATTTTCCCCAGGGACACTCCAGAAACACAGCTGCTTAAAAGCAGAGAAAAGGAAGAAAAAAAGTAAAAATAAAAAGGGACTGAAATGGGGAGATTCTGGTTCTGTGCTGTATAGAAGCTGGAGGCAATATTTTGTACAAAGCTGAGATCAGGCAAGACAGCAGCAAGGATGGAGCTCCCGGTGCCTCCTCTTGCTCCTGCTGCCTTACTCAGAGCCACTGCAGGTGTAGGGAGTTGCTGACAGAGAAAAGAATAAAACCAGTCAGTGCTGAGTGAGTGTTGCATCAACAGCTGTAGATGAGAAAAGGAAGAGAGAAGAAAGTATGGGTTGGTTCTCATTGGTCATGTTTTGGGGAATCTGTGTGTGTGAAACTTTGATTTGGTGACTTTGTTACACCATTGGAAATACCCCTGTGTGGGGTGGAAATATCCCTGTGAGCGGCACCCACTGGCTGCACGTTGCTTTGGAGGGAGAAGGGTGTTTCTGGGGAAGGCAGCAGCCAAAGTCAAAGAATCATAGAATGGATTGGGTTGGGAAAGACCTCCAAGATCATCAAGTCCAACCCTTGGGCCAACTCCAGTCCCTTTACCAGATCATGGCACTCAGTGCCACGACCAATCTCGCCTTAAAAGCCTCCAGGGATGGGGAATCCACCCCCTCTCTGGGCAGCCCATTCCAATGCCTGAGCACTCTCTCTGCAAAGAATTTCTTTCTGATCTCCAACTTCAATTTCCCCTGGCAGAGCTTGAGCCCATCGTGCCCCCTTGTCCTATTGCTGAGTGCCTGGGAAAAGAGATCAACACCCACCTGGCCAGAACTTCCCTTCAGGCAGTTCCAGACAGTGCTGAGGTCACCTCTGAGCCTCCTCTTCTCCAGGCTAAACAACCCCAGCTCCCTCAGCCTCTCCCCACAGCACTTGTGCTCCAGTCCCTTCACCAGCCTCGTTGCTCTTCTCTGGCCCCGCTCCAGCCCCTCAATCTCTTTCCTGAACTGAGGGGCCCAGAACTGAACACAACACTCAAGGTGTGGCCTCCCCAAGGCAGAGTCCAGGGGAAGGGTCACTGCCCTGGGCCTGCTGGCCACGCTAGTTTGGATCCAGGCCAGGATCCCATTGGCCTTCTTGGCCACCTGGACACACTGTTGGCTCCTGTTGAGCTTCCTGTCCCTCAGTCCCCCCAGGTCCCTCTGCCTGGCTGCTCTCCAGCCACTCTGTGCCCAGCCTGGAGCGCTGCAGGGGGTTGTTGTGGCCAAAGGGCAGGACCTGCACTTGGCCTTGTTGAACTCCATCCCATTGCAATCAGCCCATCTCTCAAGTCTCTCCAGATCCCTCTGCAGAGCCCTCCTGCCTTCCAGCAGGTCGACACTCCCTCCCAACTTGGTGTCAGCAGCAAATTTGCTGATGATGGACTCAATCCCCTCATCTAAATCATCAATAAAGATGTTAAACAGGACTGGACCCAACACAGACCCCTGGGGAACACCACTGGTGACCAACCGCCAGCTGGATGCAGCTCCGTTCACCAGCACTCTCTGGGCCCGACCCTCCAGCCAGCTCCTAATCCATGTGCATGGGATAGACAAGCCCCTCAAAATGATAAGATTTCTGAAAGGTTATCTAGAAACTTTTACAAAATAATTAATGAGAAAACGCCTGGAGTGATGTAGAAATTGAGGGAAAAGCAGCATAGGGATAAGGATGAGTAAATTTTGAGTTGAGGTGAAGCAAATGGATTCTGGAATGCTTTGCAGAGTAAACATTTGCTCTCAGTAGTGTCAGATGTGTCCCCAGACAAGTCCCATCTCTTCCCATCCCTGCTGTGTTGTTTTGGTGAAGGTGGTGTGTGTACCACGCAATTGCTAAGATGTAAATCAGGATGATTCTCCTGTGTTGGGATCAGCATGTAAACACCAACACACTTAAAATGTCTCTGTTTTTTTAAAACTAGTGTGATGCCTTCCTACAGTGGGATGCTCTTAAGGGAAGGCTCTAGTATGAGGAACAGTTTCATGTAACTGCATTATGTCAAAGTCTGGGCTTAGTTCCTTGGTGAACCTAATTATCTTTATGAAGAATGCCATGTAGTGTCAGAAGCAATGAGATGTTTGAATTCTGTATCAAAAATGAGGGTTTAAACTTAGTTATTGCTGTAGTGTCAGTTCCAAAAAAGGCCCAAAGTCAGCAAGTACCTGAGAAACCAGAGTGTAAAATATCTGAAAATGTTTGTATAGTACAGCTTGCCACTTTCAGCTTCCACAAATGACTGTTTTTATTTAGAAAGGGTAGGAACATTTTAGCTCAGACTTTTTATGCGTTCTAGAAGTGGAAATTTCATAACCCACTCTGTGTTTTGAAATGTGTATCAAATGATATAATTTTAAAACATTTTCAAAAAATTCCTCTTGTCTTTTTATGTAAAGAACATGGGCAAAGGGATTATAGAAAAGAGTTGCTTCAAATGTGACCCTGTGAATTTCTGCCTGAAAATGTAGCACAGAGATATTGTCACAGTGTTTTTGAGCAGATAGTGGGATTAGATAATACTTGGATTAAGTCAAATTACTGCTGGTTTCATACTTGAATGCTGATAGTGGAGGATGACTCCTTCTACAGTAAAATTCAGTTTTTAAAGTCACCTGTTTGCATTATGAATCATCTTGTGAGTATTTGTACTTTGACATGGATTTCACTCAACCTACGTTGCATATACGAGAAATCCTTTTCCTTCACCATTAGTATTCAGAATCATATTTATTCTTATTTAAACCTTCTTGTTGAATTCTCTCAGCTCTAAATAGACTGAAAGGCTAGTGCAGAGTTCATCAAATTTCAGATGATACTGAAGCCAAAAGTTTGAAAAACCTGATAAGTTTTGAGCCTCATTTTTTTCATCCACAGTAAGAAATGCCATGAAAAGATAAAATTTCTTAAAAAATTGAGTTAGTAATAATAAAGTGTTTTCATTATTGGGTTCATTAACTCATAGTTCTTTAGCAGAATAATTAGCTGAGCTTCAGTTAAGCCTGAAAATGCATAACAGTTCTGGAAATGGATTAATGTTTCTGAGACTTCCAGACTTCAGGCTCAAGTTTTCTGGAGTATAAATTGAGGTGTCTAATATATTTGGAAATAAATATATTTTAAAGCCAGCAGTTTTGTACAGCCACTGTGCTGTGGAAACAGCCTATATAACCATGAGAAATAGTCCTTACACCTTGAGTACTGTGTTCAGTTCTGGGCCCCTCAGTTCAGAAAGGATATTGAGGTGCTGGAGCGAGTCCAGAGAAGAGCAACAAGGCTGAAGAAGGGACTGGAGCACAAGTGCTGTGGGGAGAGGCTGAGAGAACTGGGGGTGTTTAGCCTGGAGAAGAGGAGGCTCAGAGGTGACCTCAACACTGTCTGGAACTACCTGAAGGGAAGTTCTGGCCAGGTGGGGGTTGGTCTCTTCTCCCAGGCACTCAGCAATAGGACAAGGGGGCACGATGGGCTCAAGCTCTGCCAGGGGAAATTGAAGTTGGAGATCAGAAAACAATTCTTTCCAGAGAGAGTGCTCAGGCATTGGAATGGGCTGCCCAGAGAGGGGGTGGATTCCCCATCCTTGGTGGTTTTTAAGGTGAGATTGGCCGTGGCACTGAGTGCCATGATCTGGTAAAGGGACTGGAGCTGGACCAAGGGTTGGACTCGATGATCTCAGAGGTCTTTTCCAACCCAATCAATTCTATGATTCTTCTATTCTGAGAGGGAGGCCTCATGTAGCTGTGTATTAGGGAAAGGGGGTTTTGACCTGTCCAAAGAAGGTGCTGATGGAAAACCTGCTCAGCAATGCACTAGAACAGCACAGGGCACAAGAAAATGCCCAGGATGGTATTTGAAGATGCCAAACTTCTGTGCAAAGGGCAAGTTCTGCTTCTTGTTGTGGTTCCTCAAGACAGACAAGGAAAAGGATGCTCCAAAGTTGCTAATAGTTGCAGCCACAGTGATTGTCAGCAGCAGAGATGCCTGTAAAGAGATGTTGGAGAGCAAGTTACCTGCCATATGAGTGACCTTCAGTTTAATATGCACTTGTCTGTATTGATTTTTATCTTACAGCATGTTATTGAACAGCAAAGCAAGATGAGCCAAATCCCCCTTATTGTTCTTGAGTGCTGCAAGACTCCATGTGTGAGTAAGGGGACTAGGAGGTGACTCTCTAAAAAGAATATTTAGCTGTTTTTTTAGATCTTCTCCCAGATTCTAATCTCTGTAGGCATAGAAACAGGTTTCTTTTTTTTTTCTTTGACAGCCACGCATCTGAAATTAGAGTTTAACTCCTACAGTTGTCAAAATAGATTTTCTGTGGTTTCAGAGCTTTTTCTAGAATAAAAAGAATACTCAGATTAAGTTTCATCCCTGTCTTATGAAGACTTGGGTTAGATCTTTCTCTAGGCTGATTTCTTGTCTTTACTTACAGGACTGGGTGCAGCTTTGTGTGCCCCCAGTTGTTATAATTTCTCCTAAAGGAAAGAGAGTTTAAAACCAGGTCTTTTGGATGACGTAGGCCATGGGAAGTTAAGTCTGTGCAGTTACTCAGCTGGAACACGGTTGTTGTCAATCAATGGCTGGTCCTTTATGTATCTTTACCAAATTTCATCCTAAGAACTACCAGGGCTGTTAAAAACTTCTGGCCTAATGTAGAGCAGGATGAAGATTTTCATAACAGGAGGAGCTGCTGCTCATATAGAAGAAATTTCTAGAGGTGCTTCAGTGACTTTATATGGCAGAAATGTTGCCTTTTTTATCCCTTCACTATTTCTGTCTTTTTAACAGAATGCAGCTCAAAAATATACTTGAAATCTATTTAACAAAAATTAAATCAGCTGAACTAAGACTATGCAAAAGCCTTTACTCTGAGCATAAATCTTAGCCCATGAAAACAAAAAGCAGCAGCTCTGTAAGTTCCCATTGGGGACTGTGCTGTATATATGAGGTGTTTGGTAGGCAGAAAGATGGTATAGAGAGGAACCATCTTATTAAAGTATTACAAGAAATAAGACATACCCTCTCTCTGAATTTCAAATTTTTGACAATAGGCTTGTAAATCATGAGGAATAGAGAATGCACCAGCCATTATACAGTTACAAGGGTGAAAATAATTTAGGCAAATAGGAAAACCTCTTTTTTTAAATTCCCTTCTCTAGGCAATGTAGGAAATTTTTCTATTTGTTTTAAATCTTCTGGACATTTTTCCTGCAGTAAAAAATTGAGTGTTAGTATTTCTTATCCCTTCACTGTAGGTAGGTGTGATTTATGCATCAAATTAAAAACACCTCCCACATTGGGAGTCTGTCCATTTTTGATCCTAGACTAGGAAATTAATTTTCTGTTTTAGAGGAAGAAGAGCAGGTAAAGATCTTAGTCATCTTGGTCTGTCATCCTGCTTCAAAGCAGGATCAACTGTGCTTTTTTCATCCCTGGCAGATGAGTATGTAACTGCTCCTAAAGATCTCCAGTTAGGAAGTCTTTGCAGCCTCCTTAGGGAAATCTATTCCAAGATTAAGTGTTCTCACAATTAGAAAGATTTGCCTAATATCTAACCTAAATCTCCTTAGCTGGAAGTTAAGCTCATTAATTCCTGTGGTATCCCAAGTAAAAATGGTGAATGGATTCTTCCCTTCCTTTTAGTACATTAAGACTATTATCAAATCTCCTCTGTCTCTCCTTTTCTGTAGGCTGAGCATCAACACTTTATTTAAGCTCTTCTCGTAGGATAGATTTAATACCTTTGGATTTTTTTTTGTCTTTAGTTTTTAAAAATTACTTTGGCAAATTCTTCAGCTTTCTTCCTGAGCAGCACTGAGATCCAATATTTCAGGTGATATCTAAATGAGCTCTTATTTCTGGATCATGACATGGGTTTATGCCTCTGAGGAAATTGTTCCTGCTCTGCAAGGCCATGACATTTACTGAGTCATAAACAACTTATGATCTGCTGTAACCTTCTGATCAAGACTTCAGGTTTCCTAGTTAGCTGACGAGTCACTGTATTTTCTTTGTGCCTCCGAATTTATTTGTTCCTTTTGAATTCCCTTCACTTTTCTACTTTACTTCTCCAATTAGCCACAGTTTTGGGGAGGAGTTTGTTTTGTTCAGGCTGTGTTCTTGTAGAGCTTCCTGCCCTCCTGTATCTTCCTTACAAAAAATGTGTACTCTCTTTAATCCTGTTACCAAACCTCTCAAAGAATAGGAAAACCAGGGCAGTCACTGAAGGAACCTGACTTATTGCTCTCTCTCTAATGATGGGCACCTAATCAGTGTAGAAAATTGTTTTCTGTCCTGTATTAGCACTGCCTCAATAGTAGGTTAATATATTTCATAGGGGTTTAAGTTTTGGTGGCTGTTGCCTTCTTTCTCTTTTTCTCTTTTTCTCTTTTTCTCTTTTTCTCTTTTTCTCTTTTTCTCTTTTTCTCTTTTTCTCTTTTTCTCTTTTTCTCTTTTTCTCTTTTTCTCTTTTTCTCTTTTTCTCTTTTTCTCTTTTTCTCTTTTTCTCTTTTTCTCTTTTTCTCTTTTTCTCTTTTTCTCTTTTTCTCTTTTTCTCTTTTTCTTTTTTCCTTTTCCTTTTCCTTTTTCCTTTTCCTTTCTCTTCTCCTTTCTCTTCTCCTTTCTCTTCTCCTTTCTCTTCTCCTTTCTCTTCTCCTTTCTCTTCTCCTTTCTCTTCTCCTTTCTCTTCTCCTTTCTCTTCTCCTTTCTCTTCTCCTTTCTCTTCTCCTTTCTCTTCTCCTTTCTCTTCTCCTTTCTCTTCTCCTTTCTCTTCTCCTTTCTCTTCTCCTTTCTCTTCTCCTTTCTCTTCTCCTTTCTCTTCTCCTTTCTCTTCTCCTTTCTCTTCTCCTTTCTCTTCTCCTTTCTCTTCTCCTTTCTCTTCTCCTTTCTCTTCTCCTTTCTCTTCTCCTTTCTCTTCTCCTTTCTCTTCTCCTTTCTCTTCTCCTTTCTCTTCTCCTTTCTCTTCTCCTTTCTCTTCTCCTTTCTCTTCTCCTTTCTCTTCTCCTTTCTCTTCTCCTTTCTCTTCTCCTTTCTCTTCTCCTTTCTCTTCTCCTTTTTCTCCTTTCTCTTCTCCTTTCTCTTCTCCTTTCTCTTCTCCTTTCTCTTCTCCTTCTTTTTTTTCCCAAGCTTGTCCATAAGAATGCCAACAAGCCTACAAGTGTCAGGATATTTAACATCAATCATTTTGGGATATCCCCCCTGCTACTTTCTTTTTTTCTTTTTGCTGTTTTTCATGTGTCTCTTACCTTGCTATAGAAAGTAATTAGAAGTATTTCTGGTGACTACTTCTTGCCAAACTTATTCTGACTGTTTCTCATCACCTGGAAGCTCACAACTGGTTTGATTATTTGTCCAAGTAATTTTCCAGGAAAGTAATCAGACTTGCCTGTAACTGTCTGACCCTTATTTTTGCCTCCTACTTTCTAAATGCAGACAGGCACAACGTATTTCCCTTTTCTGCCTGTCCAATACTTCCCCACTGTCATGAGTTATAAATGATAATTATTCTGGGCATCACCTCAATCACATCTGTAATGAACTAAATCCACCTAACTGTTTTGAAAATTAATTTAACTTCTATAAACCATCCTGGATTATTTTTTCTCTGTTTTGGAGAGAGCCCATTTTGCCCTGACTCACTGGTATTGACTGGACTGGCAGCCTGTTTGCAACTATGAAGACTGAAGCAAAAAGATTTTAAACTTTTTGGCCTTCCCCTTTTTGCTCTTTCTAGATTTTCTTCTCCATGCAGTAGCAGATCAGGAACTTTTATTTTTTCCCTCTCTGTGTGTATGTGTCCTCCTCACATTACTCCTACACTTGCACAATTACTTCAGGTAACTGGTTGCTCGTTGCGTGTGCTCTTGGGTTTTCCATTTTGTATATTCATTTGTGCTCTTCTTTTTTACTTGTCCTTGGTAGTTAATACCATTTTCTAATTTCTGACCTTTGAAGTCAATAAATAAATTTGTGCTCTAGTGAAGTGACATCTTGATGATCATCTGTTTCATCTTCACACTTAAATAATCTGTCTTTAATTGTCCTTTTTAGTAAAGGAACTTCTTCTTCTTTATTTTTACATCTTTTTCTCTAAACATACATATGATGTGACAGGGCTTAAATATCATGATGTCTTTGCATCATCCAATTAATAACATATGCAAGTTCTATATTGTGTTTGTCTTGGGAAAAGGCTTTCTGGTTTTTTCCTTCTTGGCAGCTTTTAATGTTTTATTTGTGTGTGTTTTCCCTGTGGTTGCTGAACATGAGGCTTCTGTGGACACCACTGAGTTGGCTTTTTATCATAGAGGAAACTGCAAAATAAGGAGGAAGGGAAAATCATAAAGTAATACCCACTTCTTTGAGAAAAATTACTAAGTTGTGACTCTGTGACTGGTCTACCCTTTTTAAGGTGGTGGTGGATTTTATGTTGTTTTTTTTTTAAGGTGTTCTTATGTTGGTTGCTGCAACCTATGACCTAAAATCACATTAACTAATAGAACTAATGTCTCATGTTACAGAGGAACCTTCTCTGAAAAATCTGGATGCAAAAAGAAAGACTAATATTTTCACTTTAAGGGTCCTTTCATTTCAGGATCTTGCTAAGAGAGGGTTACACACACACTGATTTTCCATTTATAAGTGCATAATTTAAATTTTCTTGCCTCAGAACAATTCCATTCCCTTTCCCATTGGAGATTTTGTAAGACAATGTTAAATTAGATGGGTAAACGAGTTGGCAAAATTACTACAGAAAGGCCACTGAGAACACACCAATTTGACCATTTGCTTTTAGTATTTCAGTTTTAGGAGAACACAGTAGATGTTGTGCATAAAAGCTGAAGATTTATGTCACTGGAGAATAAGGTTTTTTAAAAATGCTTTATGTGAACTACATATTAACATATTTTTTGTATGAAATATAATTCCAAAAGGTCTCTGTTGGAGATTCTCTGTTTGTTCTTTACTCTTTTATTTCTTGCCTGTTATGTAAATTATTACCCTTTTATTTCAGTGATGGAGAATTCCAGAAAGGACCAAGTCAGACATTCTTTCCTGAACCCTTTGCATATAAATGCAGATAGCAAACTCAGGGACTTTGCTAGAGATTGCAGGTAATGGCACCTGTGTTTTACTGGAATCTCACCTGGATCAAGGATAGTCCTTGAAGTCCCAAACTGCTCTTTCGTGTGAGCAGAGGATTCGTGGGCAATTGGGAGACTTGACTCAAGAGTGAAATGCTGATGTCAACTGAAATGCTGAGCAATGTTGTAAGGAGTCTAAAGGAGTGTTACTTCACTGGAATCATTATCCCATATTTGAAAATTAGTGGAGTTAGTGATAATATTCTGGTAGAACAAGCCTTTGCTACGTGTTTCTGCTGTTTTGGAAAAGCTCTTTAACGTGTCTGTTGTCTACAAGGATCATTTTGCTCTCAGAAAATTCAAGGAGAGTGTTGTGATGACACTGTGCAAAGCAATTCCATTGCAGAGCCCAGGCAGCAGCATAAAAATAAAGGGAAGAATTTACCTACCTTGATGTACTTACAGAACTGAAGGGACACCAATCTTTTGAAAGAATTAATATTTTTAAAGAAGGAAAGTTTTAAAGAAAATAGAATGGAGAAAAAAAAAGGTGAAATTTTCTTCTGGGAAAAAAATAAAGGAAGTTAAATTGCAAATCTGGAACATATCCTGAACAAAACCTTCCTTTATGTACTGCAAAACCTCTCAAGATTTAGTGTGGATTTTCAGTAGAGATGGATTTGAGTCAGTCATAAATTCAAATAACCTTTACCTTGCTATAAATTTACCAGGGATTCAAACCAAGATATAAGTTCTTGGACACTTTATGTGAGTTTGGAACTCTGGTACCTTGACAAATATGGAGGGCTGTCAGGGTGGCTGGGGGTGCACCACAGGATGTGTGAGTAGAGAGCTGGGAGAGCTGCCTTTGTTCATCCTGCAGAAGAGAAGGGCCAGGGAAGATGTTACTGTGGTTCCCAACTGAGTAACGAGGGGTGCACAGTCCCAGTGGGTTGGACAAGTAGGCAAGAGGTTGGAATATGGGAAATTCCAGCTTGATGTAAGGAAAAAAATCAGTGTGTTAGTGGTAAATTGTTGAAATGAGGCTCAGAGAAGAATGACTCCCATTTCTGGAGGTGTTCAAGGCTTCCCTGGACACAGCCCTTGGCAATCTCTTTTATCTGCATGTGCTTCTCACCCCTGGAGATCCCTTCCACTTTCTGCGGTTCTGGGCACCACAGCCCAAACACAATTCCTTCAGCTTTGTCACATCTGTGCCTTTGTAAGTTAAGCTGACATTGGAAAGACTGGCACGTCTCAGAAGACCTTTGGAATGAAATATTCAGAAGGGTTTCTCAGTCAAAAGCCCCAAGAATTTCACGTAGGCAGCCTTTAAATACCTGTAAAACCCAAACAAACCTTAACTCCTAGACTTGTGCAGTCAGTCCACGTGATTCTGACTTTAGCTTTTAGGTGGCCAACCAGCCTATCAAATGATTTTTAGCTGCTAAACCCAATTTCTAAGCTAGGAAATACAAAATGAGCTAGACTGTGCTCATAACCATGTTAGTAGATGCATATTTTGTGTGATGATGAGTCCCACAAGGAGCTGCATATTCAAAACTGAATGGTCTCATCTCTGTATATTCACTTCATCCCTTTATATCCTTAATATCTACACAGCTACTTGTACAGGTGTACCTAAATTTTATTATTTTTTAGTAAAATGCTGTAAAATATGGAAATAGCATTGTGTAATTTCTGCAAGGTTATATACCTTTCTATATAAATTTTCTAATCTATTGTAAGCACACAAGAGGTTTTTTCTCCCCCCTTCAAAATTAAATAAACTTTTAATTAAATAAAGATTTTCTCTTCAAAATGGAGTCTACAAATACCTAATCCCAGAGCTACAATTTCTCAACCTTCCTCCTCTTGTATGAGATGTTGCTATGGTTATTACCCTGCTGGGTAGTGAAATGCAGTAATTTGTTTAGCAATTCCTTTCTTCCACAATACTGTACACATATATAGGAGGTTTGCATTTACTGAGTGCATCAGTGTGACAAGTCTGCTGTTTTTCAGAAATCCTCCTAATATAAGTCATGGTTTGTAAAGCACATATTTTTTGGGTTAGTAACTGAAATTCTTCTCCAGTAAAAATAAATTTCTCTGGCAGTAAAAGTAAGTTTATAGAAAGCTCTTCCAAGTACTTCCTTTCCCCTTCTCTGCAGAAAATTTGATGACCCTTTTCTTTGATAGAAGGGGCAGCAGATGTCATGGATGATCTAGTTTTGAATTTGTGGGTCATAATTAGCTAGTTGGCTAAATGATCAGAAGCTTCACAGGAACTTGAGTCAGAGTGGAGGTTTGACCAAGAGCAGGAGATTTGCACTAAGATCTGTTTAAGAAAAATGGTGAGAATAAGAATATTCCTGTTGCATGTTATGTTTTCAGTATGATCTGACTTAATTCAAATCTTAGAGCACAACTGTATAACAAGTGGTAAGCAATGATAAGGGTTTCTTTGAGTAGGGTGTGCATCTTCAAAATTGCTCAATATCTACAAACCAATTACTTTATGGGCTTATTCAAACAGCTGGGTTGTGTTGAACATAAAATATTTTAAAATATAGAAGAGTGCTTTGCCATGGCAAACAAGATAAAAAGTTTGGGGTTTGCTGGATGGTGATAATTCTGCTACACTGGACTAAGATCTCAATGTTAACTAAAGAAGGTGCAAAAAAGGGCAAAGAGAAAGGAACTGGCAGGTAATAAAAAGTTGTAAGGATACAGAGTGCAGTTTGAATGAGGGTGGGTTCTGTTTAGACAGAAAACCCAGCAGTCTGATGCTTAGGAAGCACAGCAAAAGAAATCAGTACTGCTTTTATGTTTGCTTTTTAATTCAGAAATTCCCAGGAGTCCAGGCTCAATGCCACCTAACCAGCACTGTGGGCAGCAGCAGGTACCTTTTGCCACCATTCCTAAGGCATAGAGTGTATTTGCAGCTGATTAAAGAAGTGTGGGCTAATTGGGCTTTTTGCTGGTCTGAAGTGGATGAAGATTCCCAACTCCACCTGGCAGCAAGTTGGAAGGTGTTAGATGCTGCTTTGTGAGCCTCTCCAACATGTTAGAGACTTAGCAAGATATCCTGCTCTTGTCCAGGGATGCATCTTCAACTGTTGCTGTCCCTTTTTGTGTTGCAGAAATTGTGCATTTCCTTAACCAATCTCTGGTCACAGGACCAGGCAGTTCTCTGAATATGTAGAGTTCATTTTCTGGCAATTTAAAGTTGCAATATACCTACCAAATGTCTACTCTGCTGCTTTACCGAGTCATGAGGTGGCTGTTCTGCTGTGGATTCTCCTTAGTTTCATTCACTCATTTCATAATGTTTCAAGTGATGGAAATTCCAGCTCTTCCTTTGGGAGAGAAATTGTACTGTAGTCTAATTAATCCCCAAATCAGCTTGTTTCTTCATATTCATCAAAACATATACTCTTAATTAACCCCCTGCCCCTTCTTGCTTTGCATGCTCAGCAGAACACATTGGAATTGATGGTATTGTGGCCATTCTTGCTGCTTTTTGTGTATTACAGCAGCCACCTCCTCAAATGATGTCAGATGTTCTCTGATAGACTTCTTTCTTCTATATCCTGTTGCTGCTCACTGTTCACTGATATTGACAGGATGGGAAAACTCTGGAGTCCATTTTCTGGAAGGAAAAAGTGAGGAATGGCCAAAAAAAAGAGAAGGAAAATTGGTAAGTTTTTTACCAACCTTGGACTGCCCTCTCATTAAGGTCTTACCTTCAGTTTTTGAAAGCCTATGGACTGATTCTAGGAGGAAGCAGTCAGCCCACTAGCTGGATCTAGAGCCAGAGCTGCTTCCACATAATTTGGGGAAAAAACCCAGGGCGAACACAGTTCTGTGACCAAATGAGGTGATGTCCATGTTCTGTCCTGTAAATCTGCTCCCTCACTGGAGTGTGTAGTAGTAACAATGTTGTAACAACTCCTGTGCAGAGAATGCAGTAACAGTGTGGAAGGGTTTACACAAAATGATGGCATTCTGTTCCTGTGCAAGATCAGATGAAAGCAGGGATCACATTTCATCCTTTCCCCCTTTCAGCTGTTTGCATGTTTTAGTGCCATCTCTCAGCTCTCTGTGTTGCCAGGGTTTCACAAACTCCTCCGTTCCTTTCTGGAGGATGAAATAAGTGTTTTATTGCAATCGTCTGGAACTTTTCTTCATTCAGCCTTGCAGAAAAAGTACATCTGTCAAATGCACCTGTCTTTCTGCACTGAGCTGTCAAAAATTGATGCATAACTCCCAGAAGTATAGAGAAGTTGTTCTTAGCACCTTGACTTACTTTTCATTTCTAAATCACCCAAGATTCCCCTAACCTTTTATTTGCCTCACAATCATACAGTAGATTTGCAGTAGACTGACTTCTCACTCAGCCTTCCAGACTGTTTCCTCCATTGAGGAGTTTCTATTTTTCCACTTCATCTGCACAGCCTGAAGCCCATGGGATTTTCCCTCAGGTTTGTGGACGTTTACTCTAATGTGCAGAATGTTATGGAATGTGAAGTTTTGAGGCAGTTGGATTAGTATGAAGGGCTTCAAAATAGCATTAGTTTCAATTATTTGATTTTTCTGAGTGTCTTTCATTCCCATCTTCTGTACCTTCCCCATCTCCCCCTCATTTTTGCCCAACCAAAGATGGTCAGTGTAGCTTGAGCATGGGTATGTGTCCTTAAAGGTAAGGAATTCAGGAGATGAGATTAAAAGAATGAGAGGTAGAATATAATTTCCAACTTTTAAATGCTATGCAAAGTAGGAAAAATACTAGACATTTTTCTTCCAAAATATTAGTAGCAATAATCACACGGGGGAAAAAAAAGATGACAGCAGTAAACCAATTATGATTGTTGATGTTATAGGGTATATTATATGTTCATTTTGAAATCATGTTGATGAGTACAATCAATGGATTATAACTATGTTGATGCTATATGATGTTATATGTTGATGTTGAAACTGTAATTGTGTTGGTGATTAAAGTCAACAAGTTTCAATTATGCTGTTTGAAAGTTGGATCAGGCTTTTCATGGCCTTGTAGAAGAATTTGGAATACCTCCAAGGGTAGAAATTCTTTTTCCACTCACTTCAGCCTGACTGTCATCTCTACACCCCATAATAGGCAGCTGTGGAAAGCAGTAGATTTCTTCCTCCTCCTGAGCCTTGTCTGTCTTCTCTCAGCCCCTCCTTGTACATTATATGCAGCAGTCACAGCCTGTGTTGGTAGCTCTCCACTGAGCTTAGTCTAGTTTGACTTTGTCTCCTGTGTACCCAAGGTCTCAGGTGTGTCCCACTCATTGCTTGGCCTCATGTGTGTGTCCAGTAGGCTCAGATGTAGCTCAGTCATGCTCTGCTATGGGTAGTACTGCACTTTCCCCCTGCCCCAGGGTGTGTGAGCAGCCCTTGCAGTGTTGGATCGAGGCATTAATCTTTATTGAGTTCTTCCTGTGTCACTCAGCTCTGCATCCTCCACCCTGCTGAGCAGCGAGCCCATCTTTCCCTCAGTTTTCCCTCTGCTGCTACTGTACCTAGAGAAACTCTTCATCCCCATCACATCCTTTGCCAATTCTGTTTCTCCACGCTTTGTGTGTGGGGTGTGGTTGTGGAACAACACAATGGGATTTTCTCCATCGTAGATGGAGCAGCTTGCAAAGGACTGCGGGTGAGCCTGGGCAGGGAACGGCTCCCACTGCCTGGGGAGAGGAACTGGTGTGTGCATTAACGAAGGGCACCATGGCAGATAATCCAGTCATGGAAGAGCTGTGAGCAAACTCCAGAAAACTCTGCCTTGTTTTCTCCACAGTGAGTTTCCCCCCTACCACCCAGCTCCAGAGAGGGGTGTGTGAGAGAAACCACAGCTCTGCAGCTGCAAACCCTGGCTACCAAGGCAGAGCAACTCCTTCCAACTCTTATTCAGCAATAAAACATTAAAAGCTTGTTTCATCTATTCTTTTGACAACCGTGTCTTAATGACCCAGAAAGGAGGTATCCAAGCAAAAACATAGTAGGACTTTAAAACCCTAAAGGAATTCAGTCACTAAATTGTCTACAATTATGTGACACCCACACATGCTGCTTAATGTATTACACTGAGAATATGTTGACGACTTCACCAGCAGTTTCACATTAAAATCACTGAGCAAAGCCTGGAGATTTTATTTTTCACTCTTTATGCGAAGAAGGAAATTTAATAAATATTTTGTGAATATAATTATTTCATGTTAACTATATTTACATTGGCATATATCATTTTAAAAGGAACTATTAAACTCAGCAGTAAGAAGAGAGAACATGTATATATACAGTTCTGCTCGTTAAGTAGGACTGTGAACTGACTCCATCATCAAACTAGAGGTACATAAATGGAGAGGATATGCCAGTGAAATGTTTTACAGTTTCTGTGATCTCATTTCTCTTAGAGAAGCAAATCTGATTTTTTTTTCTCCCTAGTCAAAATGAGGACAAAATAATTTTTTCCACATCGATTGGATCCTTTAGCCTTAATTAAAATTATAATGGTTAATAGAAGAAGGGTATCTTATCTTGTAAATTTGGAAAGTTAAATTTAAATTGAGGTTTTTTTCCCTTCATAATTTGTTTTTAAGTGATGGCTTAAAGATGAAGAAAACCTTGGTTACAGTGGCCTTTTGTCTTTAATAAATCTTACTGTATAAACAAGAAAACTTTAGATCAAAGTGAAGGTAAAAATTGTTGAAGAGATGCTCCACATAGAATTTCTGATGCCTCAGCATTGCTACAAACAAAGTCGAGAAACTTTGTCTGGGTTTTCACAGATTTTTAGTGTAATAGTTCAGGAGCTTCAAGTTGAAATGGGTAGGCCTTGAAGAACAGAGACAGTCTGAGCACTGTGGAGAAATATCAATTGCTTGAGGGAAATCTCAAGATCATAGAAAAATATTAATATTCATTAAAATTAAAACTTTTTTCCCTTTGACTATCTAGGCATTAGAGGAATAGGAATTCCAGGGGTTTGCCAAAAATCTGAGCTATAACACATTTCTGCTACTTGATGTCGAGCAAGTTAATGTTATGCCTCAGTTTCCCTGGCCATAAATGGGGATAATGATACTTATCTCCTGTAAATTGCTTTGGGAACTTTTGATTATGAAAGTTGAACATGATTATTCATTATGTTTGCTTCCTATGAATATTCTAGTGAATGTGTTTCGCAAGGGGATGATTAATTTTCAACAAATATCGGAGACTTGAGAAAATGAGTTTATATCCTCATAAATATAAATGTTCTGTTTCAGATATTGAGGAAATGTGACATATTTGTATTCCATACAAATGAAGCCAGTATTCTCAAATGAGGAACACTGAGCCCACACGTGCTAATCACATGTTCTTTCATGCCAAGAGCTATCAAGCTTCCCTCGTGCCAAGAAGGAACAGTTCTGAGTAAGGAATATATATATATACTTTTAGACTAAAGTAAGAAAGAGATGTGGATACACAATTCACAAAGATATGGTTATTTCCACATGTTACAGAGGTAAAACTTAGGGGTTGTTTTCTCTGACAGGTTTCAAATGTACAAAGAATATCTCTTTCACTTGCATTGTTTGGTATGAAACAGGTCATGACTACTGTGTGGTGTCACAAATGTCACTCGAGTGTAACTGCAGGGAGATCCCTCTTTAATAAGTGTGTATTTCAGAAAGGCCTGAAATGTCAAGAGAGAGGAAATGTGTGATTTGCCTTTGTGGGTTTTTCTGGTGGTCAGTCCCCCTCACATTTGCTTCACAGCTGAGTGTCTCTCCCTGGCTCTTGCTGCTCTCTCTGTTCTCTCCATGCAGATGCTTAGATGGTACAATCACGTAATTCTGGAGGCTTCTTTGGGACAGGCTAAAGAGATTGACACGTTTTTCTAACCTTGAACTCATCCTATATCTGCACTTTCCCTCTAATGTCTCAGTTCTCTTTAAGTCTGGTTACTGGATGCTCTATTGCCACATGGGCTGGAACATTGTCTTGTTCTTACCCTTTGCTTGGTCTTTGTCACTGTGGTAGTTTGGGCTTTAGTTTCAGGCAAGCCTTAGCTAGGCCTCAATTCCGCAGGCCCAAAGGATGTGACGTAGATGAGAAGGGACAAGCGTCACCTGACTTAAGCAACCCAAGAGGTATGTCATGTCTTCTGACATCATCAAGAAGTAGCAAGAGAGGGAAATGGAGCTTTTGTCTCTTTTGGTCTTTGCCTTAGACTCGTGAGGATGCCCGGCCCTGCCTCTGCCAAGATTAGGCCTTGCTGCCATCCACACTGTGTTATCCAGGGACGGGAACGTTTCCTTGTTAATTTTCTCCTCTCTGGCTGGGAGTTTTTGGGAGGGTTTGGGTGGTTGGAATCTGTATTATTTGGTAGTTATTGTTGTTTGTTTTTTCTCATATTTGTGTATATATATGTATTATGTCATATTCTGGTTTTAATTATCTTTCTTTTGTGTAATATAAGAAGCTTGCTACTTCGGGGTCTGGGGTTTTCCCCCCCCTCTCTCCTCTTCCCTTGGTTGAGGTGAGGGAGAAACCCTTTCTCTCTGTGTTGGGCAGTTGGCATTTTGCCAGCTCAACCTAACCCAGTCCCATATTGAATTAAGGTTTATTTTTGTTTCTACCCAACATCATGACAGAGTATCTGAATTACCTTTCTACTTATTCTCTGCTTCCTTGGCAGAATGGCAGATTGTTGGCTTCAATATGTCATCCCCTTGGTAGGGCCTGTATTCCACACTCTCTGGGCTGTAATTCTGCTCAGTATTTGCTTCAAAGCAACTTTCTCAAGAGTTCAAGTCTTTCCATATAATTTTTGTCACTGCATCATCAACAAATTTAATAGGAGTATTTGTATTGGCATTCAACTGTGTGATCAAAATGATTCTCATCTCGATGATTCTTTTCTTCCTGCTCTTTCACACTGACCTTACGATCTATCAGCATCTTTTATCAAATAGCAATTTCTGTGTTTTCATTTGTGTCCCAAAAATAAATCTTGATGTAGAGGTGTTCATAATTAAAAAACACCACCACAGAGTTTGTAGTTGAAATTGTTAAATCTAATGAACAAAAGAAGAATGAGTATCAATACTGTTATCTTCATCTTGCTATTGAAACATAACCTGTAAGTAGTATCAATTGTTTACAAGCATTCCTATGTAAGTTTAAATGAACACAATTGTACTTGGCTTTGAGGACCAGGAGCTAAGAAGCATGTGGGAATTTAGCATTCTTGCTAGAGAAAAAACTCTTATAGTTTTTATTACAACTTTAATCTCAGTGCCCAGGAAACAAGGGACAAAACAACAGGACTGGTCAGGAATGAGTTGTATCAGCAGAGGTGGTTTTGGGGCTAGCCCTGAATTTAGTTGCTGGTATAACTGAATAACTCTTTTCGTCAACAATGACAGTTCAGCTTTCCCCAGAAATACAAATGTAGAGCTTTCTGTAATTCATGCAAAGGAATAATTTCCATTTCTAGTGTTGAAGCATCAAAAGCATCACTGATCTATTGGGGCCAGGAGCCAAAGAAAGGTTCCAGGTAGTCTGAACCAAATCAAGCAGTAACTGAAGAGTCTTCATTCAACATTTCTGTAGGATAACTTAAAAGTTATTTTCACTTACAGGAGCTTAATTGAATTATTATTGCCCTGTGGGCAGACTAAAGGAGAGCAAACTTTTACTCCAGCCCCTCTCTAACAACGTGAAGATTAGTTGGGGCATTTAAAAAACCTAAACAAAAACTCCAGCAAAAGGAAGCCAACAGACCAGAGCCCTATAATTTTGTCAACTTTTATTTCATTTCATTTTTTTCAGAGGTGTGAATAGATATTGAATTGTGCCTGAAAAGTGTGATTGTTTTGTCACTCCTGCTGCACCGAGGGATTTTTATTTTGGCAGTTATCGTTAAGTAAAAACTGCCAGTGAAAGAGTTGAGCTGGAGGAACATATTTGAAAGATTCCTGCACCAGTCAAACTCGCTTAGCCCCTTAATCCCTTACATTGGCAGTTGAATCCAAGAAAAAATGTAGTAGTGCACAGAGGAGCTATAAACAAACAAAGCTTGAAGCTCTTGGCACCTTAAAAAAATTGCCTGTTTCTCGTAAATACATTGCAATAAAACAATAGCTACTGAACATTAGTGGAGAAAGGAATCAGCCATGAGGAACTCAAAGTAGGTGGCCTTCCAATTGTGGGGAAAAAGCATCAAGAAAGAGGTTGAGATAAATCCTGCAAATACTGTATGGGGCCTTTGAGGGCTTATTAATAAAACACACTCGTAGAACATGTGCAGAAAACTAAGCTGGTTGATTGTTGGAATGGTGGAATATTTGTCTTGGGCACTGAGACTCTCCACACCCTGCAATGGAAATAGCTTGCTTTGATTACCCATTTACTTCCCCTGCATTACCACCCTTCTTAGCCCTAAATATTCACACTCAGCAACATTTCTGTTACAGAATACGGGAAAGAAATAAAATTAGATGTCACATTTGTAAAGTGCGGTGATGACAGCAAGGATTCATTCTCATAATTGAGAAAGTTTCACTGTGAATAGTTTGAGTGTCCTGCTAGAAATGCAAAGTGAAGAATTTTCATGCTGACTTGATGCATATGCCTAAAACTGAAAAAGCAACATGTGAAATTGAGTTTGGATTGAAATTCTGCTCCATTAACATTACTGTCCTGTAGACTAAAGACTGAAGTAGAAATGCTGCAGAAAATAGAAGACAAATAGACAAATTTAAAGACACTGTGTGGCCACTTTACACATGCAGAAGGTATTTATTGGTGGGGATAACTATATATTTCTATAACCATTCTTTTTATTAGATGGAGTGGACAGGTGAGGAATTGAGATAAAATTATAGGAGATGGAACAAAATAAGCTCTTTTAAACTGAATCTGCTTGTTGTCTTTTGTTCTGTAATTGGCCTTTGTTTTGATTCAGCATCCCATACATTGCCCTTTCTGCCAACTGTCACTTAGGTCTGCTCTTGATTCTTTTACACCACTTTCTCGATCTCCCATCAATAAACTGGTCATCATCAGCTGATGAACACACTGGAAAACTAGTTTGTGTATTCTGTCTGATGGTGAAATCTAATTATGAATGCCTAGGATACATTTTCATCAGACTTTCATCATGGTGGCAACACGAGATTGCTTTCTTTTTGCCCTCACTTTTAAAGTAAGATTGCCATGAGATACAGAGGGCAGCACAGATAATCTGGGGCTTAGCCAGGTGTTTTCAGGAAATGGGCAAGGGCCTCCCTGAAGAGGTAGCCTGGATGTCACATCAGAGAGGAGCCTTTTAAGTAGTAGTAGAAGGAGAGGCTCTAGAGGATAAGATGGATATATCTGGGTGTTTTGCAGCAACTTAAACTTCAAGTTACTTCCCTATGCTTAGTAAACTGTGTGGGAAATGTGTTAGGTGTTGTGTTTGTGTAATTCCCTTCATTTGTATAAAGCTACTCCTTGGAGTGGTTAGTAAAACATAGGCTGGTGTGCCTGTGAGGTGAGGATTGCAGCATCACATCCCACGAGGGTGTGTACTACACACAATCTTGTTAGCAATGGAATTTAATAAATCCCACGTCTGCAGGCTGCCCCAGGTGAGTTTGCATCCCAAGCTGCATCATTCCCAGAGCACGCTGCATCCTCCAGCACGGGCTCTGCAGGGAAGGGGAGAGGCTTCCTGTGCACACCTTCCCTGCTCGCCAGGTGAGGACTGGAGGGTGTGAAGGCAGCAACTCTTGGACATTTGCCTTTATAAAGTGTTTTTGCTAAATCTGAGCAGTTTTCAGGCTTATTTAAGGCTGGAAGGAGCACAGGCAGCAGCACAGGTTCTAAATCTGTGTAGCTTTAAGTTGTGTGAACAAAGCAGGGTCTCTGATAGCCTGGGACCTTTTGAACAGTGAAGGTGCTGCCCATCTAATAATGCCATTTGGTGTTACCTCTCAAGATAGAGGATTTAATTTTGTTGTTGTTCTAAGAATGATCCCCATGGAAGTCAGTACTGCCAGGGAGGTGTTAGGGAGCTGCAGCAAGAGACTGAACTCCTCCCAGGCAGTTCATGTGCAATGCAGGCAGCAGAATACAGGCACACCATAATTTGTGATTAATATACCATAATGTATTAATCATGTGCCTCACTGCTATCATCTCCAGAGACCAGAAAAATTATCATTTGCTGTTTAAGTGTGAACTAAATAGATAATCCCTATTTACTTTTCAGTACTTGGAAAGCACTTAAGTCAGGGAGATATTTTAATTGTATAGTTTCCATCCACATCCAAGGTTTGTTATTTGGAATTCACTACATCATAATTTTATCCTGGAATTCTCAGGGGCCTTATTTTCACTTACATGAAAATCTCTTCATGCTTTTCTGTCAGACAAAAGAAGACTTAAAATGGGAGTAATTACACTGATATCCAGTGCCGTTATATCGTCAGAGAGATGTAAAGCAGCGTTATTGTTGTTGAACATGATGTCCATCTGCTCACTTCAGTTCTCAACAAAAAGAAACTGTTTCCTTTGCTAAAAAGGAAGGAATGAGTAAACTGACTTAGATTAATGGAAATGGCAGCTGCCCTTTTTGTAGCACACCTGATTTAGGCCTGTAGAAGAGAATCAGGTACTATTTCCAGTCTTTTAAGCAACGCTGTCCTTGGGATGACTGCATTGCTACCTCAGTTTAGGTAAAAACTCAGAGTAAAAATTGTGGGTACTTTCTTTGCTGGTATTCTAGAACAGATAATGCATGTGAGTGCCCACATGGGCTGTCTGACAGGAGGAGAAAAATGAATTATTACTGGTGGGCAACGATGTGTTATTAAAAAGAAGTGCTTGTTTCAGAGAGTTTTCAGTTGGATTTCCTAAAAACAACCAACCAACCCCTCAAAACCACAGCCCATCAAGAAACAAAGCTACTGGGAGGGACCTGTAACTCTTTTAAACCCCTGTCATTTGGTACTCAAGCACTACAGGATAACAGGAGAGCACTTGAAATCCACTTAGGATCTTCCTATCTCCTACATTTCATTTCAGAGTCCAGTGCCATCTCTAAAGCTGGTTTTCCTGTCTTTAATATTCCACTTTGTTGATTTTCTTTGGAACCAGAAATATCTTTTCTTTCATGGAGGATTATTTTATGAAATAGTCTTGAAACATCCGATCTTAAATTTTGGTATAGCTGATTGATAATTTTTTTTAATAAATAATGTCTTTTAATTCAAATATTAGAAAAAAATTTAGTATGAATTATTATGAATAATATATTTCAGGATCAAAAGCAATCACTAATACTGTAGTATTTGATGTTCTGGTTTCCTTTACCATATAAAAGCCTTCTCTATGCATGTGAAGTTTTAAAAATCTAAATGCATAAATTGTGGTTCTAAACACTTCCCTTTGCCTTTTGCTTTCCATATAATTTCACAGCTTATTGCAAAGTGACCAGGTTCAAATTAAATTCTTAGTGTCTGATGCAGCTGTCAGTGGTGCTAGAAATTTCCAAAGCCACCTTCACCAACGGGTCTGACAACAGTTGTGTGAACTCAGAAGTCAGTGGTTGGTTCTTGTTTTTATGGAAAGAAGCAATTTAATAATACCTTCTGGATGAGTTAATATTGAGCTTTGGAGTGGGAGGAAATGAAATGCTTTTGTGATACTTTTAGAAAGCAAGCTTTTAGAAAAGAAAGTGTAGGGAAAGTAAGTGGTTATGGACATGAAACTTGGTCTCATTGACAAGGTGGGGTTAGGTTGAAGGTTGGACTTGATCTCAGAGGTCTTTTCCAACCTAGTTGATTCTGTGATTCTTTGAGAAGGCTCCTAGAAAGTTGCAGTACGTGAAAGAAAAGAAGAAAAGTGTTCCACATGTAAGTAAGTTTGGACCAACAGCAGTTCAGGCCATGTAAAATTGTACAAAAAATTTCACAGCAAAGTCATAGTCATTTGATGAGGGCTCTCAAGATATTCCCATAATATTAATAGCAAGGAAGATGGAGCTGATTGTAGTATTTTCTTGTAGTTTATCCATGTTCACCGGTGGGTTTAGAGCTGGCAAATGTGGGCAGTATTGGGTTAGGATGTCATTTTTATCTGCTTTTGTTGATGAAGGGCTCACAAAAGAGAAGATTTAGTGCTGGCCAGAAAAGTTAGTTTTTTTCTTTAGTGACAAAATCAAAAGGGTCCCAAAGGAAGAGGGAGACAGGACTGAGGCCTGGCCAGATCAGCTCAGCTGGGTGTGCAACTCAGGCACTGCAGCAAATGCAGATGATGACATTTGAATCTCTGGTCTTTGTGTTCTTTAACCATGGCCAAGGAGGAATAAAAGTGAATTTGCAGGTCCTGGGTGTGCAGAACAGCAGCTGGAATGGTGCACTTCATCTTTTTGGTCCATGCCTTCTGTTGGTGTCAAGGTGAAATCAGGATCTCAATCTCGAAACCAGCACACTGAAGGAAGGAAGTGAAAGGGAAAGAGCAAGACCTTTCATTATTTTATTCACTAATTGGGCTTAATTTCCAGCACAGCTCTTTTGGTCTGTTAATTTGTGGCTTCACGCTCCCCTTGTTTCCCAGAAATTATCTCAACACAGCTGTTGGATTTTGTGAGTAGGCATTTTTTGGTTTGCACTCCTTAAATCTTTCTGTCTTCAGCTTTTAACTTTGGCAAAATGTTTTTATGCATCAGCCTGAGCTCTTGTTTCCTTGGATAACCAGAGCAGATCTGTCTGTGGTACAGGAGCTACAGAAAACAGTGGTAGTGTGGCCTTTATTCCTCTGTCACATATTTGTTGTTTTAATTTGGAGGTTTTTTGCTTCTGATTTCTTAGTGAACTTCAGGACACTGGAGCAAAAACACTATAAAAAGAAAAGTCAGTTCAGGAATATGTGAACATGACTTACTTTATATTCCAACACAAATTTTAGCACTCTGCCTTTGCCTAAGAAAAAGTGTGGAGGAAGATTAAATTTCCTATGTATTGTTAAACATCCCAGCCTTTTCAACTGAAGCCAAGAGCTTGGTTGTCTGGTAAGCAAGAATTTGCTTGCCTGCAAGGGAGGGGAGGTGGAAACACCCTCCATGGGAGTCTCACCTGCAGAAATGGAAAAGGGTGGTGAGAAGAGTGGTAACTTTGTGCAGTTTCAAAGCAGAAAGTAGCTAAAACTCTACTAAATATTTTTTCATTAGAGATTTGCATTGTTTTTAAGAGAAAGACTTGCAATATATTTCTGTGATTAGCAAATGTGTTATGACATAAAATTCAGTGGGCCTGTGAAACAGTGTAATGTCATTGTCCACAGATTCCACTAGAGGTTGGAGGGAAAATACAGAGCTCTACAAATCTATATTTTATCTTGTATAATGTTCACTAAAGCTTTACAACAGGCTTAATCAGTTGGACATGAATTAATGATGGTTATCAAACAAAAAATAATGAATTCCAAATAAATACTTATTGCATAATTGAAGTCACAAGAATTTTCTATGAATAAAATATATTTGTATTTACAATGCATAAATTCAGTTGTGACACTGTTGGCCATAAACAGCTTTCTGATGGAAGTATTGATGAGCTGTGTTAAATTAGTAATAGCTTGAATACATTTCGTAATTATGTCACCAACTTTGTGTGCAGTAGTGTTGTTTGCAGTGAATTGGCTGCCATTTATTTTGTCTGTAGTAGGGGAACAAAATAGAGGTTTTTTTTTATTTTTAAACTCTAATGCATACTCAAGAGCCTCAGTTAATGACAATGTTTCAGATTAGTCTTTTTATGTTTATATATGCAGTGGATGTTATGCAGTTTAATTCTGCTTTGCCAAAACCAATTCAGATAATTTTTTCATTGATGCAATAATTAGCATAGATTCACATGTGTTGCAGAAAATGTAAATATGCTACTCTGGACCTTCTCAAGGAGCAAGACAGAATATACCAGAATGCTGCATGAATATTGCAGTATTAACAGAAAAGTCTTTAAGTTTTAAAAAGAAACAAAGCTAAAAGTATAATTTGAGCATACTCATGGATCATTCTGGAGGTATCAGAGTAATCCTGTGCAACAGAGCCTCTTAATTCTCTGGAAATATTCAGCATTTCAAAAGGCAAGGCTCAGAAGAACAGCACCTTTGCTATGTACAGGTTTCTGTGAGGTCACACTGTGCTGTTTAGTGACCTGGGACAGAAGTGATTTCCAGACCTGGATGCACTTTGAGACTGGGTTAGTGAGGGAACTTTGTAAGCCACATTATCTTTTGCATACCAGTTTCTTCTTCATCAAACGAGAATAACTCTTCCCCCTGCAGATGGGATTGCATGAAGTTTATATAATGTTTTTAATCCATCAGGCTGAGCAACCCTCAGTCACCGCAGTGCTAGTTTTGGAAAGATGATTTGACTGCTTCCAGTTGAATTAGCATCACACATTTCAGTGGATGTGAAATTTGAGTTTTAATGTGTGTTGAGCATAACCCACCCCCTGCTTTGGCAGCCGTGTTATCACCATTGCCATCCTTATCTGAGAGCCCTGGTTATGGCCCATAGTAAAATCCTTCTTGCAAAGGGCTCTGAAAAAGAAACAGATAAGTAGAAAAGCAAGAAAGTGCAAGTGCATGATAGGCAGAAGCCTTAACGTGTCAGCAATCTTACTATGTCTTGCTCTTCTTTTTTTTTCCTCAGAAAATGGGAAGTTTCAGGAGATAATTATGGAACAAATAATGAGCCTTGTTGGTGGGAGCCTCCCCTGAGAGAGAAGTACGGAGTGGTAAGTGTTCCAAGGTGCTTGTTTGAAAATGTTGGTAGGGTGGGTTAAAAGAAGGTTGATGGAGGAGAGTGAGGCCAAGTGCAACAGATGGGAAGTGAAGAGAGGCTGGGACCATGAGAGCCAGTGAGAAGGGACTTGGATCTGGGACAGGGACTCTGAGGGGGAGGTAAGCAGCCTGGAGAACATAGACAGAGTTTATATCAATCTGCAACACTATCAACCTCCGGGTGGCAGAGGGAATTTATACACCTTCTTTGTGAACCCTTGGGGAGCAGGTGATGTGCTGAACTTTGTAATTGAAATGAAAGGATTACTTTTCCTTACTGCTCTCTTAATGCATAGAACAAAATTTGGAGGTATGAAACTATATCTGAAAAAAATATTGGAATGAATGAAGGGCAGAATGAAACACAGTGATCCATCTACACAATCCTTATGTGCCACCAAAGGTACATCCACTCGTGGAGTGGGATCTGATGCTCCGTTGGGCTTCATGCTCCTCCTGACAAGCTCAAGTGAATTCACTGCACTTGCAATCAAGTCCCAATGGGTTCACACTGGAAGATGTGCTTGTGATTTCTGAAAACTGTGACCCTGTCCCTTGAAAACTTGAAGCAGTAGAGCACCCTCTGTGGAAATGTTGATATGCTTGGTCTATCAAAGAATTTCCAGATCTGGTCTAAGAAAAAGTCTTCTTGAGAAATGATAATAAAATTCTTTGTCTTGCACATTTAAAATTTACCAGAAAAAAGGCACAAGAAACATAGAATGAAGGATAATGGTGTGTTAGCATAAGTGGTATCTCTGCAGTTTTTAATCCTTTTTTTTTTTTTGTATTTTATAAGTGTTTTTTAAAGGCATGAACAGAATGATTACACCTTACCTGCTTCCTCTCTACTTTATATTCTGAAAGTTCAGAATGATAAAGTTGAGAATGTTTTGGGTTTTTTTTCTTTTGCTTGCAATAATGAAAAGTTAGAATGAGATTTACAGTGCTGTTTAAACTACTAAGCCACCTAGTCTTGGGTGCTTTTTCTGACAGAGATCAGCACTAGATACCTGGAGAGAGTTGGAGAGCCTCCCACTCTACAGTTCTAGTAAAATCTGTTTTCCAAATAAATACTTTCAACAGTAGTGCCGGCTAACATGCAGAAATAACTTCATTTTTTGTCATAAGATTTGCAACATTTAGGTCATACTTAGACCAAGGACAAAGAAACAGATTTTCACTTTATTGCTCCTATTTCATCAGTAGCAGGACTAGGTCAGAACAATTACAGTACGTCTCATAAAACTGTCTGCCTCTGCCTCCCTACTCTGCAACTTGATTATTCTGTATAAATTTTCAACTGAAACTGTAAAATCTGAAATATTTATACTATGACATGAAGCTGCAATGATGTGAAACCTCTCCATTCATTTATGCTGTGTCTGATCACAAAAGAATTGAGATTTTGAGTCGATTTTGTTCACTACAATCAGTAAGAAAATAACACAGACTTTATCCTTTATAGATCTGTTTCACTGTACCATGTTATTTTAAAGTTATAGAATATTTTTGTCATACCCACGTGAAAGAATCATTGAAACAAACTCCAGCAATATCTGTGGGTTAGATTTTGAAGAGAAAAATGACACCACACAAAATATTCTTTAGAACTTCGCAAGAACATGACTATTTTAGGACCTGAAAAGAGCAAACTTTTACATCCTTGTGGCAGTGCCAGTTGTGTTCTGTTTCTCAAATGTTGTCAAAAATTATAAAGCATAAAAGCTTTCAAGCACTGAAGATTAATCCTCCCTCCCAGAAAGATATAGATTGTAGTCAAATTCTATAAACCTCATTTTGCTTCTAGCTACATATTTTTAAGTATAATTCTGAAGCAATATCAAAGCAGATGGTGTAACAGCAGCATTGAAAAAGCATTTGGTGTATTGTAAGTGTCAGGTTAGAATTCACAACCTGATGAATTGCCCACAAGTTCAGCGCTAAAATGGTGCCATTTCTGTTTTAAAATAACTAAGTTAGAAACTATTTTCAGAACTAGAATTAAAAAAAAAAAGAAAATAAATAACCCATATGTCCCTTGTTGTTTTTAAATATTTAAGTGTCAACTGGAATTGTGAAAGCCACCGTTATGTGGATTGTATTGCTACAAAGCTTTCCATTTGTTCAGGATTTTCATGCTGAGTGAACAGTGTTTTCGAAGACCTTTGCAGCTGGTATTGTCAGCATATGCAATAGACTGGAGTTTTACATAATAGTTCAGGAGCAAACACACTTGGCTTTGAGGGAAAACTTTGTTTTAAAGGTAGCAAATTCTCAACAATATCACTGGCTGGAAGCAGAGAAATCTTCCTGAGGTGATGGATAATAATTGACCTTTCTAACTATGAATAATGTCAAGTGCTGAAGCCATTAAAGTTCAGTTTCCTCACAACTATAAGGCTACCTGATGCTATTTTATATTTCTATTCAGGGAAGAAAAAAAAAAGAAGTTAGGGTTTCTTTCTTACTGTAGATAAGAGGAGACAGCTCCCATTTAGCTGGCAATTCCCACAAAGAAATTTGAGGTTTTATACCCCTATTTCAGTGCCAGAGGATTCATGGACCTTCATTTAGAAGCAGGGAAGATGGAGGGCTGTAAGAAACTCTGGAATAAGAAGTTTCCTGAGAATAAGAAACTGCTTATTCTGAAGTTTCTCTGCTCTCCTTGTTAGGGAGAGAATCCCCCACTGGCAGATCGGTGGCAAAAGACCTGCGTGAATTTGCCATCTGACAAGCTCTGACAGCATCGGTTACCTTGTCAATGATAATGCAGCTAGGAATCGTCTTTGGGAGGGGAGCCAAGCATTGATTTGTTTCTGGAGCTCTGCTGGTTCATTGGCAGCCCCGTGGGCTTTGGGAAGCTTGGAAACACAAAGCTGAGCTTGCTTCTAAATGTGCTGCCATGCTGGAAACAGATGCTTTTGTAACGGCAACCAGTGCGCTGTTGCACTGGTGTGCTCAGCACTGGTGCTGCTGGTCTCTGTGGGATGCTGGTAATGAGAGCACGTGGGTCCTCAGGCTGGGTTTGCTGACTTACCTCCATATTTCAGTTCTGCCTTTGCTTCTCCCTTGTTCTGAGAGCTCTTGGAGGGCTTAGCTGGAGGTTTGATCTTTCATTATTCAGATTCTTGCTCGGAGATGTGCTTTATGAGGGGAAAACCACTGCCTCTGTCGCTTTGGACAGTTATCAGCAGGCTGGGGCATCACTTACACAAAGCCACCTTCAGGAATAAAACTTCCCAACCAGTTTGGGGTGTTTGGTGCATCTGCAGTGTAAGTGAAGAGACAGTGGCATCGCAAGTCATCAGGTGTATCCCAGACTGATCGTTCTGCTGCAAAGAATGGGGAGTGGCCTCCTGTACAGTTTTGTATGTTTTCCACATGTTGACCCATGGAGAAGGCATCTACTTCTCAAGAGACTGGAAAAATGACATGCCAGCTAGAAGTGTTCCACTGAATGACAGGTTTATGGCTATAAACATACTACATGAGGTGTATGGTTTGAAAGAGATCCAAAATGCTATTCTGGAGGAAAACAACCCCAACAAAATCTGAAGTGAGGAAAAGACAAAAGGGGGGGGCTCTTTGTACATGAGTGAGTTTTTTCTCCTGCTATGAAGCAGAGCTGATGTTTAATCAAAACTTCAGTGAATTTAATATACACTGTAGGTGTTTTAGTACCTATAACCTTATTTCTTGCTTGGTTTCGTGAAAGGAAAATAACCTCTCCCAGGATTTGTTTTTAATGAAATGTAGGTAATATGTTTTCTGAGCTTACGAGGGTGATGCCGTGAGGCTGCTCTGGGAGGGAGCAGAGGGAGTCCTTTCCCATCTGTCCTTCAAAGACACTGGCACTGTGAAATCACCCTGTGAGCAGGTGTCAGTGGGTCAGTGCTGATGGCAGGCTCTGCTCCACTCCAGAGAGGGCAGAAAGGCTCTCAGATGGAGACAGTGGAATGTGGCAGGGTGAGTGTTACCCCAAAAACTGCTAACCAGACCTTGTTTCTCCTCTTTCCTCTGGGATAAGTCACTGCTTCTCTCATGAACTAAATGTAGCCTTAGCAGAAAGCTTGAAAATTATCTGCATCTTTATTTGTCTTCTTCAGAGCTTAGTATTTAAACTACCAGTAGTGCTAAGCAAAGACTTGACAAAGGAGGTGTTTGTAGATGTTTTGCATAAAATCAGAGAACATGCCAAGTTGGAAGGCACCCACAAGGACCATCAAGTCCAACACTTGACCCTGCACAGGACCATCCCCAAGAGTCACACCATGTGCCTGAGAGTGTCATCTAAACACCCTTTGAGCTCTGGCAGCCTTGGCGCTGTGCCCACTGCCCCGGGGAGCCTGTTCAGTGCCCACCTACCCTCTCTCTGGGTGAAGAACCTTTTGCTAATATCCAATCTAACACTTTCCTGACTCAGCTTCAGGCTGTTCCCCTGGGTTCTGTTCCTGATCACACACACTTGCACCAGAAGCAAGGCAGACTTCAATAGTTCAGCCTGGCACTGGATGTGGAGAGTTTGGCTGATTTTAGCTGTAGAGGGGTTCAGGAAAGTACCCAGACCTGATATTACAGGAATTGCAGTCCAAGGCCTTTGTTGGCTTCAGCAGTTAAAGCAGAAAAGTGCATTGTTAACTCATGTTCCACTGTGAACTCATAAGAGGTTTGCATATTTGTGCAGGAAATGTGACTTTCTACTTTACAGTGAGACTTGACCTGGAACTACCCAAGAAAGTTATTCTAAAGGTTTTCCTGCTTATATCATGAATGCTCAAGTAGTATAAAGTAGGATTTGTTTACTTGTAGCTTACATTGCTGCAATTTTTATGCAATCCTGGTGTTCTAACCTTTGCTGGACTTCTGAGGTTGATGTTGAAAATAACCTCAGCGTTTACAAAAAGGCTGAACATTTCCAAGTGAAATAAGTGATTCTTCAACTGATATGAAAATGAATAATGGTTTGGTTATGTTTTAGGGGGTCTGTAGTTATTCCCACCCTTTTGATATGTTTGCTGTGATGGAAAAGTTGCTGTCAGACAGCTGATAGGCAGGTTGATGCTGCTGAGAGGACAGAGCTGACACCACGCTCGAGACAATGTCACTGGTGTTAATTGTCGTCATCAGCGTGACCAGAATTGAAGGGGAGAGTGAACAAACCAAATATTCTTGATACTTTTCTACTACCTGAAGGTCCTGGAAGACAGCACAGCTGCTTGTGGTGCTCATTCATGTCCTACATTCTTTTTTAGCTGTTAAAAAGAAGGGAAAAAAGAAAAAGAGGTGAGGAGTATGCCCTCAGCATTCCCAGTTGAGACAAACTGCATTATTTGTATTTCTTTGGCCGCATTATGTCTTGAGATGATGCTAGTAGGTGATATCTAAACCCACGTTGATTCTGTAGTCCCAACCCAAGGGAAAGTAATGTTTCCTTACACTCTGGACCAAGGACAACATGAAAACCCTGAGCAGGCTTTGTCAGACTTCCCCACACCAAGTGTCTCCTCGCAGCTCTCCCGTGCTGGGGTTCGTTGTCTTGGAAACAGGTGTCGGTGACCGCAGCCGTGAGAGTCTACAGTGTGTGCACTTGGCCCTTGGGGGCCCAAGGACAGAATGTCTCATGTTTAGAAATACTTTGTAACAAGGCCCTGGTGTCGCTTATTAGCAGTGAAGTGCAGGGCAGCCTTCATTGGTGTCAGCCATTCATTTGTTTCTTATGGAAATGGCTCCACGTTGATGGCATGGAAGGTTTTTGGGGGGATTTCATGCTGGAGCAGAATTCTCCCTTGCTCTTTTTCTGCTGCCACTTAACACACTCTCCTCTAATTTGTGTGCTTTGCTACTCATTACATTGATTGCAGCCTTCTCGGTGAAATGAAGTAGCAACTTGCAAGGGGAAGATGGGCAGAGACAGAGGAAATAAACTCCCAGAGAAGCATTTTGTCTGCACCATGATCTGCCTTAAATTACAGGATTGAAGAATTTTAATCTTCACTTCCTAATCTGCTTTTCTTTTTCTTTCCTTTTTTTTTTTTAAGTTTCATGTCTTCATCTTTACTATCTGTGTTTTGATTCCCTTTAAAATGCAAGCTAAAATATTAACATTTAATTGAATGCCATAGAATTTAATGTATACCTTCCTGATTTTTTTTTCTCTTACCTCACAGGGAGTACAGAGGTAAGCAAGATATTTAAAAGGTTGTAAGCTAGCCAGGCATCCAGTGTAAAAACTATTTCAGTTACAAGACAGGTTCTGGATGAAAGACTCAGGTTTAGGACTGTGGAAGAGTTTTTTTGTTTGTTTTTGTGTTTTGTTTCATTTGTTTTTGTGTGGGTTTGTTTCTGTTTATTCTGTTATTATTGCTTCATTTCCCTGCAAATATTGAAAAAATGCCTGTATTGTATGAAAATGCCCCAGAGAACCCACAACTTCTGTTTACTGTGGTGATTAATCCATGGAACAACAGGTCCTCAACCCCTCCATGATGGAAATGCATGAAATTCTCTTCAGATCTGACATCCTGGTATGCTGGTGAAAGAGAGAAAAGGGAAAGGGAGGAGAGCTTTTCACTCTTCATGTTGAGTACTTTGGTCCCTTTCATTGACAGTGAGATATTTGATGGGAAAGGCTAAAAACTGATGGAAGAAGCAGGCAAATATGAGAATTTAATTTAAACCCCAAAGATCTTCTGGTATTATCTTTTAATTAAAAATCCCAGAAAATACAAGCCTGAAAAGGTGAGAGAAATGAGAAGTATCTGCTCAATAGATGGCCTTTTCATGCAATCACAGTTTTGGGGTCTTTAAGAACCTCTCAGCTTCACAGTTGAATTCCTGTAATCTGAAGTGTGCATACACTACTATATACAAAGATCAGTATCTTTTGAGTAAACTGCTTTCTTGTCATTAAGATTTGACATTTCTGTTCATTGTGGCTGCCTCACTGCAATAAACTTTCCCTGGAGGACATACAAACTCCATTCTCAGACATGAATACCAGGAAGGGGCTGCATATGAAATGGGAAGAAGGAATTATTCTTGTTCACAGAAGATGACTGGAGAGGAACACAACTCACTGACCCATGCTGCACATTTTCAGACAACTGGGGATATAGAAATCAGAGAAACAAGATGGACTGTTAGGTTTTGGATTTCATAATCCCTCACTGATGCAGGTTGATTTTCCTACAGAAAATTCTCTTAGGTTTTCTACAGTCAAGTTTAAATGTCTTTGGTGTTATGGTGTTTGATACTTTCCTTGTGAGATTGTACTAGAGCCAGCATATTTCACTTTTAGGTTGTCTTCTCATATTCTATGAAAGAAAAGAATAAAGTTTCTCTATGGAGAAATTGCAATGAAATACTGCCACTGCAGGAACCAAGCCTCTAAAGATCCTGCACGAAAAATGAATGGCAAGATTCCAAAGACAGAAAAAGAGATTAAATTCAAAATGGCAAACAATGGAAGAAGAGAATCCTTTAACAAGAACAAATCTAAATTGCTTGAACTTCATTGTGTGAAAGGTCTCAATTTCTGACACCTGCTTTTCTTCCACCATCATCACTTAATTACAGTGAAAATGTCCCTTGAATACCAACATCGTTTGTAATCGGATCTCATTCATTGTTGCTCACGATACTTTCATCATTAAAATTGTTATTTATATATATGGGCATGTTATTAATATTTAAAAACCCCGTGAGCTTCGAGTTGTAAGTTGTAATTTACTCTCTTTTACTTCCACATGAGTGAGAATATGCATAATTATTGCTCAGAATTGCCCCACCACAAAATAAGCAACACCCCAAGACCAGTAAAAACCTCCCTCAAAAATCCTTCAAATGGCATTTCTGGAAAAGAAGAGTTAGTTTGGGTATCAGTGTGATTTCACACTGCCCTCTAACCTTTCCTCGTGTATTCCAATTCCCTCTAAGTTGCAGTTACACTATTATCTGACCCCATGGTTGTCAGGGATGCTGAAGCTGTGCTTGCTTTCCCATGGCCCTGTCCTTTATCCGGGCTGCTGGGGACAGAAAGTGGGATTGGCTGCTCTGCCCAGCAGAGATTACTTTTGCATGAGGGGAAGCAAAATAATCAAGTTTTCTCCTTTCATGCTTGGATCTTCCACACAGTATCTCAGGGCATTCTCTTTCTGAGTTATTTAGATTGAAGCCAACTGTTGCTATTTTAGTAAAAACTCTAAGAATTTTCCTTCTTACTTTGCTTTTTAAAACTCTTGGAAGTTCAGAGCCCTGACTACTTTTCTTTATATAATAATTGCAAACTAATGATAATAATTTTGTTTAATTTTTTTTGCTCTTTCCCAAACTGCAATGTTTTCAGCTATTCCTTAATCTCATAAGTTACTTGAATTACATTTTCAGTTCATCTTCATTACCTTGGAGGAACTCTTTTCAAATGGCAGAGTAAAAAAAATGCTCTGAGGATGGTCGAGCTCAGAAGTGGCAATAGCTGCTCATGCTGTGAGTGATGTTCTTTCAACTAACAATCCTTCTGAGTTTTCATTAACATGGAATATCATGTTAATTGAGAAAGAATCATCAGTGAATCACCCAGATTTGTTATGTGTTCTTCTGCACTGACTGTTTGTCTCAGTGCTGACTGAAGCCTGCTCAGCTGAAAACATCAAAAAAAGGTGTAAGAGGGAGCACTGTGGACTCAAGTGTGTCCAAGTGGAAATCCTGACATTTTCCATTGACTGCTGTCTTTCTGAATGTTTTGCTTTTGTACACACAGGATACCTTCCCAGGGCTGAGTGTTTTGGAGGCTGAGGCAGCCAGATCTGAATGGAGCAGACATTTCTCCAGCTGAGCCTCCCAAAGGACTCTTCCTGGGTGGTATCATCAGTGTATGTGTCTACTTTCCTTATCACTTACTACTTAAAACCAAATAAAAATGGATGCTATTTTCTTTCAAAACTTGATAGGGAATGTCTTTGAAGGCTCCTCTTTTTATGTTGTAGCATTAGATTAAATATACCCAAAATGTAGGATGTCTGAAAATTTGCATTTATGAAAACTCGCAGGCTTTTGTAATAAGCATAGTTTTCTTACCCAGAGCTGTGGTATTGCTCATTGACAATCAAAGTTTGTCATGTCCTCATCAAGTGAATGACACTGTACAGCAAAATTAGAGCAAGCACAGCTCACTCCATCAAACCTTTCTGACTCCTGCAAGTGCAGTGAGATGAAAAGGACTGAGATGTGTCTGATACCAATCTGCTCTTCCTGAGAATACATTTAGGTCCGTAGAGATGAAACCAAGCAAACAAAACCACTCCATCACTTTTCCCACACACTTCAAATATCTGTGGTAGAACTTTGAAGGCTCAGAAGGGTTGTCTGGAGCCAGAGTAGTGTGATTTAGTGTGACCTGCCAGCTTGGTAATTGAAGATTGACTATTCCCCCTCTCTCTCTGCTTCCATTCAGGTTCTGCACAGAACCAGTTATGACTGCTGTTTGTGCTGGGGTGCACTGATCTCTCTCTGGAAGTAACTCCTTCTTCTTTTCCAACATGTGAAACAAACAACACTGTGACTCTTTCAGGCATATGAAGGAGTCCAGTTATATATAAAAGAAGGGAGAGATGCTTCAGCTGTAAACCAGTTGCTCAGTTAACAGCCTCCTTGGAGGCTGTGCGTCAGCACAAGCACACCCACCTGTGCTGTTCCTCTGTTGTCACAAGAGCCTTGATCCAGCTTTGTTACTTAGGGGGAGTGTGCTGTCAACACTGCCTTTGGTTGCCTGATTCTTCCACTCATTGTCTGCTGAAGGAGCCTCACCTTTCTGTCCTGCAAATGTTGTGCAGCATTTCTAATGCTGGGGACACTGGGAATGCTCTCCCAGACAAGGTGCCAGCTTCATTCTATATAGCTCAAAATGGATCTAAATCAAAGTGATGTTTGAATTGCCAGCAAGGGCCTGAGTGAGGCTGAATCAGTATTGGCAGTGGTGGGAAGATGATGAAAAAGGTGCCCTGATGACTTGGGTCTCTGGGGACATCTGTTGCCCCAGGCAGAGCAGCTGCTACACAGAAAGCTCCTTTCCTGCATCTTGTTCCCTGGGGATGGTTAGTGATGGCTGGAAGACTCTTGGCCAGGCTTTTGGCAGGTGCTGCATGTGGGGACTCATTTAAGCCACTCTCAGGGATAAGTCTTTAGGTCTCTTGTGCACCTTCAGTCTGGGTTTCTGATGTAGCACTACTTGGCTCTCACATTTGAAAATTTACAGTAGGCTCCTGTTTGAGGATACTGATCAGTTCACTTTAGCTGTCAGTCTTTTTATTAAAATATGAAAAAGGATATAATTAAATAATTCCGGCTTCCCTGTGCATGTTAAACCCCTAAGATTTAACATGAGAAAAATATGTGGTGATAAGGGCTGATTGAAACAAGACCCTACTGAATATGCAGCTTGGTGAAAACACATCATGATTACCCACTAAAAATATTAATTTATGTTTTTAAAACAGGTAAGGTCATTTATTTGGATTCTTTGACCTTTGAAAGTAATACAGTGAAATATTCTAAGAGAGACTTCTATTTTTCTTTTTAAATATTTATTTCAGAGCCCTGTAAAAATAACAGTCTCCTTTTCAGAAAGGATTTGGTATAATCACAGAGTGTTTGCAGTTGCGATTAAGGTACGTGTTGTACTTGCTGCCAATTAGTTTAATTGATGGGAAAGTCTGAGTACATCTTAAGAGGGCAGGATTTCCCTACCTGGACTGAGCCTTCTTCCAAGACCCACAGGAACGATGTGTATGGAAGAGGGAAGGAGGAAGCCAAGTCCAACAGAACACCTCTGCCTATAACAGCAGCTGAACCAGGGCAGAGTTAGATCTTGGGGTAGAAATTGATACAAGTCAGCTAGAAAACACCTCCATCATCTTGATTTCTTTTAAACTTTACTTTTTTCATCTAATTTCCTAATGGATCTCACCTTAGCAGGAACAAGCTTTGCATCATAATATTGACTCAAATGTTTAGACTTTGTATGGTTTAAAAAGCTGGAGTGTGGGCCCTGAGCCGAGGCAGTCTGTGTTTCTCCTGATGTCACTGCAGTGTCACAGAAAGGAGCAGAAGGTGACAAGTTTAACCTGTTTTGCAGTAGCAGCTGCTTTGAAGGCTTTTATTTTGGCAAGTACTGGAATAGCCAAGATGTGATTCGCTCCTCTCTGATTGTAAGGTTGGCCTGCTTGGCTCCTGGATGGCTGAATCTCCCAGTTCAGCTGCTCTTGGTGTAAAGGAAAGGTAAATTGGGGGGAAATTCTTTCCCCTCCAGCTCCTCTGAGCAGTGAGCTGTGTTCAGGGGTGGATGTGCCCCCCTGTGTGGGGCTCTGCAGTGCAGCTCCAGGTTCAGCAGGGGGGTTGCAGTGCCAGGACCAAGATGCCACTCGGATCCTCCCAGTGCAGGGCTCTGGAGCCACCCTGTCAGCAGCCCTGGAAACAACCTCTCAGCTTCTACTGCTGGCTGGGGGCAAAATTCCTGCAGCAGCTGCCAAGCAAATGGGAGCAAGAAGAGAAGTGAAGAAATCCAGAGCAGCAAACAGATGGGGAAGGAGAAGGGGGAATTTCATGCTCTAATGGCTCATTTGGCCGTCTGCATTTTGGGCTACTCTTCAGTACCGTGTCTGTATTTCCCCACTCCTGGCTTGAAGCACACACATATTTAACATGAACAGCCATCTAAACAGGGAGACAGGAGAAGGAAAGAGGGAGAAAATGAATCAATTGAAAGAAATTCAAGTATCTAAAAGTGTAAAATGACAAACAGCAACCAAGTGTTGCTCCTTTGCAATATGTGATTATTCTTTTATGAAGTGACATTTTAGATTCCCTGTTTTTATTTTTATTTGGCTTCATTCTGCTTGAAACTGTAGTCCTTTAGGAATTCTCTCTAGTAAACTCCCATTCAAACCACTGGGGATTTCAACAATCTGTTGAAATTTCACCACATTTTCTAGTTATTTATAGATACAGTCTTGCATCACTGAAATATTTCTGCCATATTGTTCCAGACAAAGCCAGTAAATTCAATATGTCATTGTGTATCCTCAGACTTGCCTCCAAGGCCTTGTTTTTCACAGAGTAAAAAAATACTTTATAGAAGAGTGGGAGCTGTCTGACTGCGAAATGGGCTTGAATAATAACACCAGGCTCTCAGCTGAAATGTTATACTCTAGATGAATCATCAAGTGCTCATTAAACATCTATCTACTCCAGGAAGAGATAACAAATCTTCCTCTTGATGTTACCCTTAGGATCTGGACAAAAAATAATTTTATACTGGAACGTGAAAATGGCAAACTTGACCAAATCATCAGCTGTAGTTTCATTGCCATTTGATTCTAACCTGAGAACCCTTTTGATGCTATAATAATACTAACATGAGAGCACTCATTATCCTTAGAAGGTCTTGTAGTACAGGGTGGAAAGGGCTGTGTCACATTCCACTCTCTTTGGACAGATTATCTTTTGGCTTAGGACCCAATCCAGCATCCCCTCACATCAAAATACGAAAGGGCATCAGGGCACACCATGAGACCAAAGATATCAGGCAGCCTAATTTGAGAAACTCTTCATTTCAATTTACATCTTTTGCCTGTAAACTCGATTTTATAACAGGAAGGCCACATTTTGAATGAGAAATAGATAGACAGGTTGTGAATAGGAATAAGTTTTTGTCACCTTCAAACCCATTTCAGGACTGGCAGGTGTGGATCAGTCTAAGTGCTTTGATCCGGCTCTTACCACACTCTTTATATGGCTTCAGGTTCCTGTACAAATCACAGTGCTCTGCCTGGGCCTGATGCCACAGAGAAAGCTCTGCCATGCTATCCCTGAATTGAATTCCCTCTTCCTGGTGTTATATGACCCCTTATTTGCCCTCTGTTCAAAATGTGCCAGGTGATGGCTACAGTTATTCTGTTCACACTACAATCTCACTGAATTTCAATCACATATTATTTTAACCTGAGTTTAACTTGTGTTGCAAGGCTACACACTGTTTAATATGACAAATTGTCAATTTTATGTTTGCACAAATGTTTGATTTTTAATGTTTTGATAGCCTAGTCTGGAGTCTCAGCAAATAAGACTTTCAGATCTGCAAAATCTTGTACTGTAAATGTCATGTGTATGTTTTGCTGTTGTTTCTTTTGTTCCCCATTTATTGGAGAAGTCACTACGAGCAGTTTTTAGCCTTTTCATTACTTTATATTAATTATGATATCTATTCATTTATATTGTGTTATTACTTTAAGGATATGACAGTCAATAAGTGGCTCTTTTTCATTAGACATAAAAATATGTCTGTTTGAGTTTTGGTTTTGTTTTTTCTCCTTTTTTTTTAATCTATGTAAGGTCAGTTTTGTTCATATAGAATACCGTAAGTATGAATGAGGTAAAGTTATTTTAATTCATGAAAAACTGAAATATCTCTAAAGCAATCTCAGTGGAACCATTAATTTTCTATGAACAAATGTCTCAATTAAAGCTGCTTTTACATTTCCTCATCATTCTGTGATTAACTATCAAAAAAGTGAGCTTAGTTTTAAGTCCCTTTGGCAGTTCATGTTTTGTTTACTGGAGAGGACTTGCTGTCAAGTTTGTGTTTGTTTTCTCATGCCTGACACATCCTTTCTGGATAAAGAGGCTGCCACTGGGTTTAGCAGGTGACCAGATACCCTGATAATGAATGACCTGTCCTGTGTTGCATCTGGTACTTGCCCTGTGGAATCCTTTCTGTGCAGGTGAAATTCAGCTGGGGCCAAATGGCTGTTAAAAGCACAGCACTGGCAGAGGCCAAGGGTGCCAGGAGGTCTGTGAGTATATGGGTTTCTTCCATTAACCTGGGAGAGCTGTGGTTGGCACGTGCCGTGTTCAAGGTAGAACAGAAAAGGGGTGATGAAGGAATGACTGATATTATGTGACTGCAAGTCCAAGTTACAAACCCCTCAGCTTTTCCATGCTGACTGGTAGGTCCATCCATACAAGACTCTCTGAATCTGATCTCCTGCTAATATAATCTTTATTTTACCCTGGAAAAATTTAATATATGAATCCAGCAAGTATTGGTAACCTTGAAGCTTGCTTAACATTGTAAAATATTCAAGACAATCAGATCAAATTTTGGACCACAGACATTTTTTCTTGAACTGTATGGATTTCAAATATTTGAGAAAAGTTTCTCTTCAATGCCATAAATACACTGAATTAGCATCAGGAGTCTGCATTTTATGTGAATAATGGGGTTGTAATGCCAACTTGCTTTTGGTGAGCACAAGGCCACAGAAGGAAGCAGAGAAGGAGTTGTGGCTGGAATGAGTGATGACACTTGTGAGGTGTTAAAATTGCAGAATTTACAGGCAGCCCCACTGTCTTCCTCACTTTGTGCATCATCTGAGAAAAAGTGTTAAAGTTTATCTTTATTTAATGCTGTTCAGTCCTGTGTGTAATTTGCAAAAGCAGGAGGCAGTGAGGGGAAAAGAACTCAAGAGGGTTTCCTGTAGGGTGAGGGGGTGGGAGGTGTGTCTTTCTTTTCCACCCTTGGTTTGAATGAGCAAGAAGGAGTTATGAGGAGCAGTTTTAAATCACAGAGGAGATCCCATTCTTGTGTGGTCCTCTCAACCTACAAAAGAGGTAAATGGCTTTGTTCAGCCTTCTATTTGATGTCTGTAAGGAAAATCAGACTGTAAAGTAAGTTAAGGTTATTGTTGAATCTTAAATCTTAAAATGAGATTTTATGTGCTGAGGAGAACTGTTAGACTGGTGCTCTGTGAAATGTCAGGCAGTACAAAGATAGAATCATAGAATAGAATTATAGAATCATTAAGGTTGGAAAATATCTCCAAGATCAAGTCCAACCTGTGACCAGTCACCGCCTTGTCAACCAAACCACAGCACTAAATGCCACGTCCAGTCATTTCTTGAACGCCTCCAGGGACGGCGACTCCACTACCAACCTGGGCAGCCCCTTCCAAGGCTTGACAAGACTTTCAGTGAAAGAAATCTTCCTGATGTCCAACCTGGACCTGCCTTGGCACAGCTTTGGGCTGTGTCCTCTTGTCCTGTCAATTGTTGCCTGGGAGAAGAGACTGACCCCCACCTGGCTACAACCTTCTTCAGACAGATGTAAAGAGCAAAAAGATCTCCCCTGAGCCTCCTCTTCCCCAGACTAAACAACTCCAGTTCCCTCAGGTGCCAAGGAGGCTGCAGTATCATCATCAGGTGTTTTGAGCTAACTCAAATTTGTTGTGGAGCTGTCAAGTTCTCCCATAGATATCTGCTTAGATTTGCTTATATGCAAAACCTGTCTTTTGATTGCTTAATTGACATCAGTCCTCTCATGCTTGTTTACCACTGCCATCAGACCTCAAACCAGAAAGGATCCATCTTTTCCTGTTGTTCTCCTTAGAGAGCACCCAAAGAAACTTTTTGCATGGATCTTTCAAGTCCTGATGGACTGGTGGGACTCCTGGTGACTCAGCCTTCTGGAACGTGTGTTTGCATTTGTTGGAGGTAAGAGCTCCTTGCTTTGAGCCCTCATTCTGGAGACTTCCTTTTGCTCACAGCTAGTTCTTTTCCTGTTACATTCTGTGTAAACAAACTGAGAAAATGAAGCAACCCTGAGAATACAAACAGTGGACCCCCCATGCAGGCTGCTCGTTCTCTTGTAAGGAGAGCACAACTGCAGAAAAACAATCGAGTAAATGACACAGATAATAAAAGGGAAGCAGTTAATCACCTTCAGCGTGCCCTTCACCAAAGGCAAAACACTCCCCTCCACCTCTGTGTACTGCCATCCACCATACAAACAAACACTACAAAAATCTAATTATCTGAACTGATGCTGAGTATTTCCAGTGCTACAGTCGCAGAAATGTTCCGTTGAAACAGTCTTTTCCCTGGCAGGTTCATTTGTCAAAAGCAGAACGTGTTGTAAACATTTTGCCAAGTTTCTGGTGAAACGAGGATGGGTCTCTCAAAAATCCATTCCTCAGGTAACTGGTGGGATGCTCTGCAGACATCTCAGGTTACTGTTCGTGGGATGTGCAGATGCAGGGAGTCAGAGCTAAGCATTTGGGAGGAGGCAACACTCCTGGCAGCAATGGGCTAGTGGAGAGATAAACCCCAAGTTATGTATTGTCTCTGTGCCTGTCTCCAAGAGTGGGTCAGATGCCTGAAAATAAATAGCTGGAAGCTTTTGGTTGGCTTGCTGCCAAATATTGTGATCATTCCTTCAGCAATTTCAAACTTTTCTTTCACAGAAAAGTCTAAAATGTAATTCTCTTATAAAGCTCAGTTTAAAAAGGGAAGACCATCTTCTGAGAATTGGAAAGTGCATGCTGATTAGCACAGCTTTTTTTTACAATATGTTGCTGAATTTCAGGTGTTTGAAATGCTACATTTGGGAGGTAATTCCCTGATTCAAAACACCTCTTTGTATGTTTGTACCAGAATGTTTGGGGTTTCTTTCTTTCTTTTCCTTTTTCTTTTTTTTTTTTTTTTGTTTTTTTGAACCATCCTGGCTTTTCCAAGATGAAAAGAATGTGTCTGGTGTGTAAAATGCTTTGATTTATCAGAGGTAAGCCCTGCTGTTAGCAGAGATAAAGGACCTTGTTTACAAGGTGTCTATATCCTTAGAAAAGAAGGAGTTTCCAATAATTGAATAAGGTGTTGTGAATGTATAGATTAAACTAGAAGGCCAACAGCAAACACGATGAACTTCAAAAGAACAGCTTCTCATCTCTCTGGGGACCTTCATTAATGAGTCACCAGATAGGCAATTACTGTACAGTTCTTATAATGACCAGGATCAGACACAAGCAATCAGCACAGTAGGCAGCAAGAAAGCAAGCAGAAAAAACCTGTGAAAATATACCATTAAATCTTAATTATTCTTCAAAAGAAAACAAGCACGACTAGGGGGCAAATAACTGTAAGGAATATACAGAACTGTATCCAAACCTGCTGGCTCAGGGCAATGATATTTAGTTATTAGCAGCATCAACGTTTATTTAAAGCTAAGCACTATGTTCACAGACCATCCAGAGGTGTATTCTCCACTTGTTAAAATCCTGAGGAAGAGTGAGGAGTTATTGCACCTAGAAAGTTGTCTGTCTTTCATCTGCCCTGAAATGCCCTTTAAAAAGAAATCTTATGCAACTGGGAAACAAAAATCATCCTCATCATTTGCCTTGCAGCAAACAATTTCAGCTGTTTGTCTGTGCCCTCCAAATTCTCCTTATGCAAGTAAACTCACTTTGGTGTGTCTTAAAAGTTGTGAATAATTAGTGCAGTGTGGATTTCATACTTGATCATCTTCACAAAGTCTGTGAGCCACCTGTGTCATTTTTTTTTTCTGCTTATGTGTGTGAATTGTTTCAGCCTTTCAAAAATTGAAGCTGTTTAGGATCAAGAGAACAAAAAAGCAAACCCAGAAGTCATCATGATGTTAGTATTAATGTTCATCTGTGTGAAGCCCAGAGTATTCCAAAGTTGAGGTTTAGGAAATGGACTCTTTTCTACTTGCAAAGAAGTATTAGCAGGAAAGACAGTAGAAAGAGGCAGAAAACCCCCAAACTCTAAGAAAGGAGTAATGATATCTCTAATGGCAGTGTAAAAATAGATCTGTTTATTTGGTCAGTGCACGTAAGTTCTATGAAATTCTCTGTCTCTCTCCACACCTGGGGAGATCCGAGTTTAAAACTGATAACTCACTTAGGGTAACCTTCCTTCACAGAAGTGCATGGAGGAAGTTACTTATTTGCAGTTTTGTGGATTTAGCTCCAGAGTATTGTATGACTAATTGTCTAATGACTTTTTCCTGAGTGTTTTTCATAGTGTGCCATACTTTCCCTGCAGAAAGAATAATTATGTAAATAACTATTATCAGAATATAGTGTGCAGCTAAAAAGTGTAAGATGCATTGTATGATCATATATTTGTATAATAACTCTGGCTCTGTGAAAGATGAAAGTGAATATTGAAGCTGTAGTGGCTTATTTATATCTATTGCTGTGCACTCATCACCAGAGGTATTTTAACAATTTAAAGATTTGTTATATCTGATACTGGCTATTCAATGTGGGAAACACCCAAAGGGAATAGGAACATTTTGCACTCAGAGCTCCCACATGTGGGGGCTGAAACTGGTGACGATCAGTTCTTTTGGCTTTGGTGCTGACTATCACAGTGATAATCCCTCAGTAAGGATTCCTTTCCTTTTCTTGGGAAATCAAACAAGATAACAGGAATAATTAATCTGTTGTGCTTTTTAGAGTTACTGATCTCTGAAATGCTAAAAAAATAATGTTCTAATCTTTCCTCTTTTTGTGTTCTAAATCTAAATTTGTGTTGTTTAACTTGGTTCTTGAAAACAGTATTTAGTTGTGAGTCTGGAGTATGGGGAATGTGTTCAAGTTAGTCTGGAGGAAGCAGGATGTATTTGCCAGGGTTCTGGTTTCATCAGCAACTAATAGGAAAACCAGGAAGGTGACAGTAGAACAATTAAGCCAATTCACAAGCCCAAAGCTGATCCTACTGTAATACACTTCAGGATACCTTACTTGACAGAAGTCAAACTTATTCTGAAAGTATTTTAATTAACATACAGTACTGAAGAGGTTTTAGGATGTCTGTGTTTATTTTCAATAAACCTAGATTAGAAAATAATAAATTAAATTTAGGAACTACTCCAGCTAAATACATTTATCAGTTGTTTGAGCATTATTATTGAGCCAAAAAGATGTCGTGGACTAAATCTCAATTCTCAACATTGAGTTTTCTAAACCACATCTATATTCAGTTTATCATCAGTGGTGTCTTTTAATCGTTATACAGTCTTTAATTTTGCATTGGTGGGTTCTATTTCAGGAGTTAATATTGACTGTCCTGACTATGCTTCATTTCTGTGTGAGGTTAACAGGTAATTATTGCAAACTGTATTGAGGATGTGACACGAGTTCATGACTTCAGCAGAGAGATCCTCTATGGCAAGACATTTTTTTCCAAGTTTTCCTTTTTGTTATTTCATCCTTTTTCTTTGCTTTCCTGCTCACCCTTTTCTATTTCTCTTGATACTTTTGATGTCAATTGAGCTGACAGGTCAAAGTGAGCAATTGCCTTTCCCTGTCTTCAGATGATGCATGTCACCTCTGTGATGCTCTTCGATGGTGGTGTGACCTGGAGCTCATCTCAGTTTGCTCCCAAATGCAGAACTTTGGAATTGTGTTAAAACCAATCAAAAAGTTGTCCTTAAAGTGTGTATTGTTCAGGAGATGGTTTCTACTACTTAACTTCAATGAGTTTGTCTCACTGTTAATGTTAACTTAGTGTTGTTTTTAGAGCATTTTGCATCAGATTGCCTTTAGAAGTTTTCTTTCTGCAAAGTTTCTGCCCGTGGTCCAGGCCTGGGGCTTTTGTTGGTCTTTGGGGAGGGTTTTTTACCTGAAGATTTTATCCAGGGCGTGATGCCTGACAAAGGTACATGTTGCTTCAGCAGTCTCACTGTGCATATATACTTATGAAAGCAATTGAAGTATCAAGCTGTATGAAACATCAAGAAATATCTAATAGAGGCAAATTTAATTGCATAACAGTGTTGCTTCATTTAGGAAGTCAGTTTAAATCTAAAACTAGTAGGTATCCTCCAGATTGGTACCTACTAAAACCCAAGGCATTTAAAAATACATATAAATTTTTAATTATCTAACTTGAAATACCTTAAATGTGCTTTATTTCCACTGGGGTAAATTTTCAGCAAATCAAATCCTTTAAAGAGTTCTGGCAATAGGGGTAGGGTGGTTTTTTGTGCCTGGCCTCCCAGGTTTATCCTGCTCTTGGGAGAATCATGGATTAGCCAAGTTTGCTCAGCAGTGTGTGTGTGTGCTGGGTGTCTCCAAGTCTTCTCCCTGGGAGCTGCCAGCAGAGAGCTCTCTGAGTAGAAGGAAGAGCAAAAGTAAGAAACAGCAGGGCCTGATGTGCAGGCTGCATGCTTAAATAACATCAAACCTCATGTCTGACTTTCCCCCTAGGAGGTTAAAAAGAGGTAATTGCTGTTCACTTCATACTTTGCATGTGGGTGTTTTGGAGGTGCAGTAAGTCCATGTTGGTTGGCTCCTCAAAATACTTCATGGATTTCTCCCATGCCCCAGACAGAAGGAGAGTTTTCCCTGGTTTCATTCTGCTCTGCCTGACTTTACCACAGCTAATGGGACAAACAACCATTGTTTTTAACAGCTTGTTTGCCAGGAGGCTTTTAAATCTAGATTGATCTAAACTGTTCTCTTTTATTGCCTTTCCCAAACCAACCCATAGAGCAAAGGAAGTTTTTTATTGTAAATATTCCCATGACCTGGTCTAACCACAAAGTATTATTGGATTAATGAGGATCATTCCTATGTCCTTCAGTTCTGTTTACATCATTAAAAGTATATAAGTAGCAAATGAAGAAAAAAACCCTAGTTCATTCTATCTGAAAGTATTTAAATTTAATTTAGAAGATTAAGCATACCTGTTTCAACAGCAGAAAGCATTTTGTAGAAGTGAATTGTTAGCAATAGCCAGAGAAAGGCCAAAGAAAACATTTTTACTTGATTTACAATGAATAATTTTGCCTTGCTGCTACTTTTCTTCTTGAAATATAAGCCAGAGATATATTTCATTATTAACCTTTTGAACCAGGCCAAGTATAATTGGCAATTCTCCTGCCACGTCCATTTGTCTGTATTATGCTGTTCCTTTTATAGGAGAAATAATTGTCATTTTTTCTGTGTACAGTTTTTTTTTTCATTCAACCTTTGTAAAGGATCAGAAATATTATAAAGCCCCCAAATGATATCCTATTCTATCTAGGTTTACCCAACAACAATTTGTGGTTATCTATACAAGTATTTCAATATGAAAGAGGAGAGTAATTGAGAAATTCTGTTCAGCACACTGGATTATTACCCTTGTCTCTATTTAAGTCTGACAACAATGCTCTTGGAGATGATTTTGCTATTTCTTAACATACCATAACACACAACAGAGACTTGCAAGCCATGCCATGGCATTCACCTACCTTGTCTGAAATCACCTACTGTCAGTAATAATGCCCTTTGTTTACTGAAGAGCTAATCAAAAATTGGGCCAGCTGTAACTGGAATTGCCTTTTCATATCTTAGCTGTCAACCATGTCCTTTTGACAGTGTATTTTCAGGAATATACATATATATTACACAGTAACAGGTAGCAGAACAGCCTTAACATCTGGAGAAGAAATTCCCCTCAATCAAAATAAAGGATGATGTGTTTCAGTACTTTTCTGGCAAGTGGGACATTTCAGAGAAAGGCTACACTAAGATTTTTTTAATGATCTTTACTTACTGAATCAGTATCTTTTTTCCCCCTGTTGGTTGCTTGCTGATTGCTGAATATTTGCCCTTTGCTCCTAATCATTATTTAATACATTAAAAAATACACCATCAGGGACATAATTTTTATTTCTCCTATTAGTTATGCTTCTGCTGAGTGCACTGTTCACTGGTGGGTACTAGCATGCTGTTTTACAGTAGAAATGACACAAAAGGGGCACACATTTTCATTAGAAAGGCAATTATCAGGCTGGTGGTTGATGGTTTACTGCTCCTTCGGCCCACGATTTATTATGTAAGACAGAAACTGCAGTAATATGTTTTGATACATCTGCCTCAGTGCACCAAACTTTTAAGGTCCATGGGTGTTCTGCCCTTGACCTCCTCCTGAGCCACACACAGAGCTCTCACCTGCTGGAATATCAGCAGCATCTTGAGATCTACAGATAAAAGCCATGAGGGTGGAATTGGAGATTATCACTTTTGGCGTTGCTTTCATTTCATAGTGCAACACTCTTTTGGTAGTACATCTGCCCATGTCTGACTTCTCAGATCTCTGAATGAAATCCAGGCTGAATTGTCAGTCACAGAAAGCAGCTGTGACAAAGATGCTGTAGCAGGAGCCTCTGATCTTCACAATTTTTTTATTAAAAACCTAAACGGAAGTGATTTAGTGGCTCATAAATCTATCACTTTGAGAAGCCTAAATCTTTGTATAGTTCCTTCTGAGATTTCAGATGGTTTCCCAGAGGAGGGTATATGCATCCAGAAGGTAAAGTGGTCTCACAGCTGACTTGGGATCTTCAGTGGCTGCAGGATGGGAGTGCAGAGCAGGTTCTGCTCAGCCCCATCTGAAATGATGCCTATCCCAGTGTTGTGGCTTTACCCCAGCAGGCAGTTTTGATGAGAGAATAAACTTTTTTATCCATCCATCCATCCATCCATCCATCCATCCATCCATCCATCCATCCATCCATCCATCCCTCTGTCCCTCCGTCCATCCATCCGTCCATTCAATTATGTCCCTTTTTTGCTTTAAAGTTGTAACTTGGATCTGTTGGGAATTAGTTTCCTGTGTTAAGAGACAGACTTTCAGCATTTTAAGGCTCTTTTTTCAGGTGACTATGGGATTTGTAAATCACTTTATTTCTGTCTAGTATTGTAAGAGAAACCAGAACACTAAGACCTAATATCAATTTTCAACTGCTTAGATTAGGAATTTTAGATTCTTAACTTTTCATGACTCCCTTCTCCTACCTTGTGTAATTCTGAACATTTATAGAGACCTGAAATTAAACCTCCAGACATTAAAGTTACTGTTTCAAAAATACTGTGTCAAATTTGTAACACAGGAAAATTGAGAATACCTTCAAATACAGAGGCACACAGGTTTTTTTTTATTAAAATATGTAATTTTGTATTATTACTGAGTTCAGCTATATCTGTAAGAGAGTGACACAGCTACATTAAGACTATTAATCCACCAGGCATCCTACTGTACTCCATGTGTGCAAACAATTAATGTTCTGTGCAAATTAAGTCTGCAGGCAGAAGTACCAGGCTGTGTGCTCCTCTGCCTCCTGGGAGAACCCTGCTCCTCAGCTGGGACTTGCTGTCTGAAATGCTGTGAACATTTCTCATCCTGGGACTTGACAAAGGCAGAGAGAATACTTGCAGAAAACACTGTAGAAGACCTTTTCCAATATGTTTGGTTCCAAGACAGCATTAACTCCACTGAATAGTGAAGGTACTAGGGATCACTCAGCCTGCCTTAAGGCCATGACACGACTATCATCAGTTTGTTGATAATTCTGCAGCCCTGCAAAGCGAGTTCATTTGCTCCATAAATTGTGCAGAAGAACAGCCTTTAGTGGAATAACAATATACTAATTTCTCTATGTTTACATAGGGTACAAGTAGTTAAAATGGAAAACAGCCTAAATCCAATAGCTTCTTAGGATATTGCACACCCATCAAAGCAAACTGGAACCCAACAGATCAATAGTTAAATACCATTAAAAACAGTTTTGAGAAAAAATCATAATTGACTTTGCCATATGCTTCATTTTCTTACTGCACTATCTTCAGAGTGAAACACAATCACCGTTCATAGAGAAGCTAATTATCCACTGTCAATTAAGCCCTCAATAACTGATCTCTTGACAGCTGGTAATAAGTCCCAAACCCCATTGCAAATTGCATTAAAATACATGTTTATCCACTGGAGAAGGCTGGGGAGCACAGTTCATACGTTCACCAAACACTGCAGCTAACCACCATTGCCTTCTTCCAGCTCTTTCCCCACATTTCAGTTTTGCATTTTGCCCTTTTCTGACTGTTTTAGGCTTGCACATTTCAAATTTCAAATGGTAAAAACACAGCTTTGGCTTTAGCAATGTGCCTTCAGTGAACACATGGAACCATGCTCAGACAACCTGGCAGCTTTTGCCTAAATGTTTGTTTGAAGTGGCCTTTTTGTGTTTCACTGAGAAAGTGCAGGTGTCACTGAATTTTGAATTTCTTAACTCCGGCACAAAGAGGTGGAGGAAATGGGAGAGAACTGATTGGCACACTGCTAACAACTCTTCCAGGTTCTAAACTCTTCCATGTCCAAGGTTTAGACCCCAAAGAAGAATTCTGTTTCCCAGAAAAACCCTTCTTCACCTCCCAACGTTGTTTCCTCATGCTTTGATCTGCCCTGAGGGCCAGTATATGCTGTTCTTGCAGCTTTTTGCACTGTAGCTGCTCAAAGAACTACTTTGTAGAGGAAGATTTGAAAGTCAAAACTCACTCAGGTTTGTTCCATTACCACAAAAAACCAAGCAAACAAACAAACAAAACCCCAACAAAACTAAACAAAACCCCAACAAAACTAAATAAAACCTAAAAATCAAACCAAAAAAATGCCAAAAGAATGACAGGTAGTCATGAAAGAGTGACAGCCAGAGGAAAATATAAATATGATGAAAAGGGTTTAGTGGCTGTTCTTGAATATAAATAAATATGTAGTGATAGTGCTTGATTTGGGAGATCAAGAAGCACAAAATTTTGTTGTTTTAATTAAAGTAAGATCATGTGATAAAATGAAAGGACTAGGAGAAGTTCCATGGAAGTTTTAAATGGCAGGTGAATGTGTCAAGCTTTGGCCAGCTTTCTGGTGACTCCTTGCATCTGTTCCTGCAGTGATGCCTTCACTTAATAAATACAAACTGCTGAAAGGGTTCTTCATTGTTATCTTTCCAGCCTGGGCTCACACAGTTCCTCATTGTGTGAACTAAAAACCAATCTACTGCCAAATTCTGAAAAGCCCAGTAGAAAATTTACCATTCAACATCAAAGGCTGAGGAATATAAATTTCTTTATGTCCTAATTTGTTCTTTGTAAGATTTGCTGCAATATTTCACAGTGTGAATTGAATTAATTAATAGGTACAAACTATATTTGTATCTTTGCATTAAAAGACTGTTCCATATCTGTCTATCTTGTTCTCCATCAGAGAAGTATTTAAGATCTTTGACACTATTATTCACAAAGGAGGAAATTAAAATGTTTCTAGTGATTGTTCTTCCTTGTTAGGCAACCACATTTTTCAGTGCTTTTGGTTAGTGATAAAGCCTGTTGTGTAGCAGTGAATCAATAGATGATTGGTGTAGCCTTTTCTTTTAATTGTCACCATCTCCACTGTGTAGATTGAATCTTACCCCCCCACCCCACCCCCTTTCTTGACACTTAAGAAAGGAATTGCCATGAAAATGGAACAGTCTAGTTCACTTCCTTTTTTTTCCCCCTTATCACACTGGCATACACATCCATCTATCACTATTGTAATGTGCTTTTGAGGTGTAAAAGACTATTTAGTACATTTTATTAAGTACCTCTGCATAATGGCAGCACCAGAATTGAGAGTACTTTTCATTCCTTGAACCACTGCAATACTTCTAAGTAGATGAATAAATGAGTTCTGTAAGCAAGAACATCAGGAGACACTGATAAGATAGTGATATTGAAAATAATTCTTTTAGTGCTCCTTTATATTTCTTTAATTAACCTATATATTCTGATGACTCCAAATATTCAAGATATTTTTAAATCCCTGCTTTCATGTTTTATACATACCCCCAAATCACACACTTGTGTTCGTACCGAGTGCTCTGCTGAGCAGCAGATTTCAAAGATAGTAACAGTGTAATTGGTACCATCTTAAAAGGTAATTGCAAAGTAACTCTGTCAGTTAAGTACTGGCCTAACAATTTTGTCCTTAAGGTCCAGATAGTTTCTAATAATTCCTGTGGAGCAGCATATGCTTCTGTGTAAGATCAAGTGGGTTATCCAATCTTTTCCTTGCCTTGTCTGATCCAAGCCCAGTTTTGCAGTGTGTCTTGTTTCTGTGGAGTGCTGTGTGTGTGCAAAGGGCAGATCTGGGATCTTTCTGTAAAATTACAGCCCATGGAATCCATCGTGTCTGAAGATGTTAATTCTGTGCTGTGGGATGTAAGTGCCACCTGTCCCTCTCTCAGAGTACGCTCCTGCACTGCCAGGATGGTGCTGAGTTCTGGCACAGGTGTGTGAGCAGGATGGCAGCCCTGCTCTCCAGGGCAGTGCCAGGGCAGGAACAGCTCTTCTCTCCATCAGACACACTGGGGAGGATGCAGGTTCTGGACAGTTAGGATGTGCTGAGTATTTAGCAGTTTGCTAAGCGAGGCCTTCCACCTTCTTCTTCCCTTAGGATCAATTTAAGATGAGTGCTGTGTCTGGAGGAAGCACCTTTAATTCCTGAGAACAGAAGTTCAGCCTTACAGTAACATGTGTTCTTCATTTTGTAAATATAATGCCGTTTTTCAGCATTTGGGATGCAATAGAGAGAAGTCCAGGCAAAGAAAACGAGAGTCTTTAAAACACACATTTCTGCAATCCTACTCTTCCATAACTGCAAGTTTTTTCCTTTCTAGCCAAATTCTTTTAGTGTATTTTGGCCATTTCTACTCTAAATTCTACTGCTGTTTTATCAAAGTGATGATCACACACTGAGGTGAGACTCAGCCCAGAGGAGAGAGCCTGTGTGCTCATTCCTGCTGTGGCCTGCCCACCTGGGCAGCACCATTCTCTGCTTAAGAAAGGGACCACATTTACAAAGACTGGAACTGCTCAGGTGTGCTGGGGAATTTATTGCAGGGTTATGTGACTGCTGCCACCAAATCCAGTCATCTTGAAGCTCCTCTGATCCTGCCACTTCCCAGTTCCTAATCCAGCAATGCCACTTGGATGTGTTGGTCCAGCCACAAAGGAAGAGGGCTGTGCTTGGCTGTTTTACTCATCCCCAAGCACTGAAGTGCACAGAGGTTGAACCCATTGCCATGACAAACACCCTTGCTCTGAACTGCACTCCTGTGGCCAGTGCTTCAGTGCTAATGCCTCACATTCCCTAAAATTTCTTGCATCTGGGAGGTTTTGAAAGCTGCCTACATTACGAAGGCTGCAAATTATTTGTAAACAAGACCTTACAACTTGCAAACTTAGATGTTGTTTTGTAAAGTAAGATAGATTGAATTATTACAGTCAAATCCTTAATGTTACTCTTGTTTACAGCACACTTCCCTTAACAATAAATCTCCAAGCCCGTGGGCACTTTCAATTACTGCATCTTCCTTGCTTACCAAAGGAACTCATAAACCTCTCTCTGTGTCATACCAGTGTGTAAGATCTCTCTATGTAACAAAGACTTTGTTGTCTGACAATGCTTATATTAAGAAAGACTTATTAAAAGGATAACTTGTGTGGCTCACCTGTCTTTGCAGTGAAAAATGAGTGGAAAATACAATGGAACTAAATCTTTAAATTTATTTAAGGTTTTTGTGAGGTATAAAAGAATTATTCTTGGTATAAACTCTTACAAAGGTACAGCACAAGACTTCTCAGTATTTCAGGTTTTATGAATTTTAGGGAAACCAGAAGATGCAGCTGTAAAAGCATAGATATTTCTCCCACAGAGGATTTTATGGCATTATTTGAAAAGGTGTCACGTTTACACAGTTTCTTGACCTACACAGAGGGCAAAGGAAGATTCACTTTGATTTTACAGATGTAAAAATGAGGTGTGGGCAGAAAATAAAATTCAAATTTCTCAATTACTCTTCTATTCACAGCTAGAAAAAATATGGAAAATGTAGGAATTGCAGGTGAAAAACTGCTCACAGTTTGTCCTTGTAATCTGAGTGTGTTTTCATTATGGATGAAGATTCGAAGAGGTGTGTTTTAAATAGAAATCATCATTATCTACTTACCACCAGTGAGTTAACAGGAAAAAAGTGTGTGGGGAAAAAACCATGAAGTCAAAACCTAAATACTGAGCAACATCATATTGCAAGTTTTCTGAACACAGATAGCTAAGAGTAATTTCTGAAATTTGTGCTTAGAAGTAAACACGATACAGTAAATAGAGTGAGTTGCCAGTGGAAACTGGAGATGTTCATCATTTCTGAAAATTGGTCCAGCTACCCAAATGTCTGTTAGAAAACTAATTTTAGGAATGATAGCTGGAAAATGTTGATGAATATTGCCAGTGTCATATTTAACTGTTAAACAAGTAATAGCATATAATCTTTTATGCCGCAGTGTAAAAATATTCCTTAAAATAAATAACAATAAAAATATATGAAGCATACAACTCTATCACAAATAACTGTAATCCCATTTTGTAACAGTAATGAATACACTGCAGCAAGCTCCACTGATTAAAAACTTTTTGTGCCAAGTTTGTTTGCAGTTTATCAAATGGGATGTAAAATGCAGACTACCTTTCTATATGGTGTATTAAGCTTTAATTCTGGAAGGCAGTCCACATTCCTTTATCAATTTGAGCTTCAGGTTTAAATGTCTCTGACTGTCAGAAGTTTAATTTGGGTCACCAGCAGCTCTCTGACTGTGGGGGTAGAAAACAAGCAGAGCAGAAGGCTGGAGGTTTGCTGTCACCCTCCATGCACTCATTCCAGCGAGAGCAGGCTCTGACACGGTGTGCTGAGCACAGAAAATAGGGCTCAGGAGGCCACAGAGTCCATTGCTCTGAGCTAGGGCAGAGGAAATGGTGTGTCAGGAGTTGGATCTGGGTCCTTCTTTCCCATCCTAGTTTCAGTGTTGCTGGATAAAAGCTTTTGTTTTCCATTTGGCTCACTTTGGCATATGATTCTCTTTTCCAGACTATAATATGTCATGATATTTGCCATGTGCATTTCATACACTGACCTCTAATCTGGTGCAGGTATTTAGTGTCATAAGGTGGTACTAGAAAGAAATGACACATTAGAGTAAAGAATTTTAGGGTTCTGTCATTATTCTTTTACTGCAGTAAAAAAAAAAGTTAATATAAAAAATAATTTTGGAATCTGTTGTTTTCCAGTTGTTGTAGTAACACGTGTGCACCTCTGCCTCTGTCTTTCCAGTGCACCAGTAATGTCATTAGCTTGCTTTATACATTTGACTAACACCAATGCTTCATTTACCAGTTGTCTTTGTTACATTCTTTGCAACTCAATTGTGTGGACAGGTGAGTCTGTCCTAGTATTTATGGATTTCATAGCATCAAGGAGTATCTGAAGTTGGAAGGGACTCATAAGGATCATTTGATAGCTCAAACCTGGCAGTCTGAGTCAGATAATCCAAATAAAGTGTTTCAGTTGAAAAGTTGTTCAGATCCCTCAACTTTTGTGATATGTTTTGAGGACATAGACGGGAGAATTTGAGAAAAGCTGAGGCTCCAAGGACAGAGAATTTAAAGACATCAGAGGACAGGTCCTGCAATTAGCTGTGTTTGATGCTAGAAGCAAACGTTTTGCAATGTAGGAATTAAAGGGAGATGAAGCCCTGCAGAGAGGTTTGAACTGCTCACAGGAAAATCAGGCTGCTTAGTCCATCACTGCTGCTCTGGTGTGTGTGGCCTATTTGTATTCTACCCTTACCTTGGTCTGCTCCTCTGCTGCACAGCTCAGGCCTCCTGACAATTATAATCTAACATTAAGATAAATTCTGAAAGTATTGGGCCACAGTCCTTTAGTCAGTTATTATTTATATTAGTGTTCCCATGAGTTGAAATGAAGAACAAGTGCCTTCCACCCCTGTACTAAACAAACATATCACACATTCAGGAGTCTCTAGTGAGGGACCCTACCAGGATGTGATGCTCCCTTTGCTGCTTGAAGACCCCTCATCCCAAATGAGTGGGAATGAAGCAGGAAAAGCCCAGGCACAGCTGTCAGCATCATTTACCCTGTGCTCAGAAGCAGCACCACGGCCCGTAGGCAAAGGGGCTTTGAGTCCTCTAAAACCCGGGTATCTCTGAGCCACTGCAGTAACAACCAAGTCCCGAATTTTAACACAAGGTAACATTGGTGACATGTTCCAACCCACTGATACAGACAGTCCCACTTACTGAGCAGCAATGAGAGCTGGGGGACAGGCTTTGGAGAATGACTCTTTGCAGGGAATGTTGCTTGGAAGGTTGTCTGAGCTCCACAACACACTAATGACCTCCCCCGATGTAAACCCATGTCAGAGGGAAAACTTCCCTACATTCACTATTGCATTTCTCGTTAGAGTAGGGCAATGATGAATTTTCTCCTCTTCCACTTATTTAAGGAAATTGATTTTGTGTGGAACTGAAGGTGCTTTATAGAATTATTCTTTAAGAACAGTTATTATTATTATTATTATTATTACTACTATTATTATTATTATTATTATTATTATTATTATTATTATTATTTATTTCACTATCTAAAGTATAGAAACCTGTTATTTTCTGGGTCATACCTGCTAAAAATGGTCTCCATTTAACTTCTTGGATGGAAAACCTACTACTTTTCCCAGGCCATATATTTGAGTGAAGATAGAAAATCCACCTTAATAAGTAGACCACTTTATGATTGTAATTCTTGAAGGCATTTGGAAACATTTTAAATTGAATGCTGGAAAAATTAAAATTCCTTTGACATTAATTTTGATTATATAGATTAACCTTTATTGTTCATTATTGAAAAAAATAAATGATGGAAGATATTATTCAGTGCTACAGAAAACAACTTTGTATCGCTATAGATTTAATAGAGTTTTAAAACAAATTAGCAAATTGGATAATGCAGAGCAGGTGGGGGAAGCCAAACTAAGGCTGTTTTTACCAAATAAATTAGAATGCAGAAACTTCTGACAAAAGTTATAATGCAAATATCCTGCAAGTTTCATGTTCATATTTGCCCACAGCCAGCTGCTGGTAGGACAACTGAGGGACATGGGGTGGTTCCAGCTGTAGAAAGCCCAAGTTAAGCCTTCATGAAATCAAATCTGAGCAATTCTTCTCAATTCCCTTCCAAGGAACAGCAAGACATTTGCCTTTTAAAATAACTCTCAGATCCAATTATTCAATAGTAACAGATGAAAAAGCATTAAACAAATCTAATAACTGCCAAATTAATGCAATTTCCTCCACTTGTGTTTGGTGGCTGAAGACAAGCTTACTCTCTAAATAGCTGTCTAACCTAAGGAGCGTGGAAAAATAGTGTGCAAAAACATCCTGTAGAGAAAATGCCTCCCACCAATATCTGATTTAGTAGCAGATATCAAAACTGAGGGAACTAATTTAAAACACATAGCAATTTATTCATATTAAGCAGTAAAATGTTCTTAGATTTCAGGGTTTGGGAGTACCTGAGTGTATGTGTGGTCAAAAGCAATTTGTTGCTGATGTTACTGGATCAAGGCAGTTTTGAAGTCACATTGCATCTCCTTTCCCTGCTTTAGAAATCCCCCTAATGACCAACTATAAAGACCACTGCGGAATTAGTTTTATTTTTCATTATGCAGAGAGAAGTCAACTTGACTGTGATAGGTTGTGCCGTACCTGGAGGGCTGGAGTTGGGTTGAACCAAGAGAAATAAGGAAGGCTGCCAGGGCAGAGGGAAAAGGCTGCCCTCTAGTTTGACAGAATCCTTTTTCTGCCAGAGGAGCTTTGCAAAATAACAGCACAGCTCTGACCTCTTTGAGATTCACACCCTTATTGACCAACTTCCTCAATACTTGTAGCTGTAGATTACAAATTATACATATATATAAATTTTTTTGTATACTCTGTTAACCTCTAAAAATGGAAGAGCTGTATTTTATGTCATTTCTAGAGTGAACACAAAATCTACCTGATCTCATAGAGATGGGGTCTAATTTTTCATGACTCAAATGCCTCTGCCCAGTTAAAGAGTCTGAGTCACAAGTAGAGTTCTGGCAATACTTTCCCCGATTTCCTGAAGATTATTGAAATTTAAAATATAGTATAAAGCACTGGATAAGGGGTCTTGCACTATAATTTCCCAAAAGTTATGGAGTCAGTGGGAACCATACAGTGGGCAAGAAACTCTTTTTGTACAACATTAGTAACATACCACTACTCCAGTGAATGGATGGAGTGTGGACAAATTACCAGAATTTGAAATACAGCCTCTTGTTTTGTAGAACATTTAGGTTATGTCATCAGCAATTTTGCACATCCAAGATAAGTAGAGTACAATCAGATTTTTTTTCCTCAAACCTGAATTCTGCTGGCCTAATTTGGCTAATTATTTTGGGGAAAGGAGTTTTGATTTTTAATGTATGATACATTCAGCTCACTTACTTTATTGTGATAGTACACAAATAAAATGTTGTTATGCCAGTTCAATGTCCTGTTTTTGTCTTATATCAGTAAACACTGCAGTAAATATAATAATCACAAAGCATTCCACAGGTTCACAGTCTTATAATTAACCTAATTAATATTAAATCAAAACTAAAGCTCAGTGAGCTACTCATCCAGCAACAAGATCATTTTCATGGGCAGTAAGATACAGATGATTAGCTTTTTGATAGTCATTAAATAAAGGATCTGTTTTCATTTGGGACCTTAAATCTCTGTTCAGCCTTCTCACACAGAGCACCAGAGCAAGGATGTAAATGGGTCTTTTAGGACTTACACAGGTGTGACCCAGAAAATACCCACGGGAGGATGTTATCTAAAAGTCTAAATATTTGAAAGCAAGAACCTAAATCAGTCACTCTGTCATTTGATCTTTGGGTCTCTGACACCAGCCTGGGGAAACCAAGCACAACTGGGCAGTGCCAGTACCTCCCATTCACAAATTCACACTGAGCTCAAATTTGGCCAGTAACCAACAGATTATTCTTTTTTCCTTGGCTGACAATGTGCAAATTCAAATAAAAAATGAGGTCACTCATAGAAAAGAAACAGAAAATCAGATAATTTCCAGACTTACTTACTGGGCTGTACAGAAGCCCAACAGCTATTCTTAACCAAGTACAAAAAGCTGTAAGGCCATTGACTTGTGTTGGATTTTTAAATATTTTTTTTAGCGTTTCACACTCATTAAATCTGTATTAGCAACATCTTTATCTTCCATTTTACATTTAAAATGTAGATTTAAGATATAATATTTGCTTGCATTTTTGAAGCAGGTGAAGGTAATTTCTGTTCCTGTTCTCCTGCTCCTGAAATTTTTCTTGATGTCAAGAAACAGGAGTGGTCTAGGCCTGTCACAAGAAAAGTCCATGCCCCTTCTATTTCTAATAAAAGCCAAACATTTTATATCCTGTTGTCCCTACTGTTTAATATTCTCCTGGTGCCAACTGGGCAACCTCCTCATAAGTCCAGATGTGTCTCTGGTTCAAGTTATGAAACTTTAAGTAAAATATTAAGTATTAAAGGATAAATAAAAAAAAAAGTTAAGTGATGATTAAGTTCAACAGTTATGGAAATATGCAAAGTATGTCCAGAAATTATGTTTTATTGTATATCAGCCAGGTATGACAAACTGAAAAATTAACTCAAGGAAGGTATAAAACTGTGCAGTCATATCATCAGCTCTGCTGTACTCCAAATGCAGCCCCTCCTTTTATCATCACCTTCTCTTGAGTATTGTTGCTAAACAAAAGCGAGATATGGAGAGTAATATTCATTTTCTTGGTTATTTTTCTCTTCAGCTAATGTGAAGAAGGTAAAGTGGAGTTGAAACACAGATAAATATGTAAACAGAGCTTAGAAGTAATGTCAGCATAATGCAAACTTAAGCATAGCATAGGAATATGTTATGCTAAATATAGTTCAAAAGTAGACAAGGTTGAGTTGGACTAAGCAATAAAGGCCTCCGTTGTTCCAAGCAAATCAGTCAATGAGTGTCTTGGTGCCCATCCAGGCTGGGCCTGGGTTCCTTTCCAAGCCCTTCCCTGGCCCTGACAGGGCAAGTGTCAATAGCTCACATGTACCTAATTTACAGTGTCTCAGAGATTCTTTGCTTTCACTGAAAACTTTAAACCGTCTCAAAGTCTGATCCTTTGTCTTTGAAGTCTTGCCATTGATTTTAGAGAGTGCAGTGTCAGGTCCTCAGTAGACATCTGACTGACAGAGCTGCTCTCTCATTTATTTCTTCTGGCTATGTTTTAGAGCTAAGCCAAAGCCATTCTTGAACACAAAAGGAAATTCAGGAGGGGAATGAGAAGGTCTCCATGGTCCACAAAGGGCAGGCTCCTGGCTTTGAGGCTCAACCACTTTGGCAAAGGAATGAAAGCAAAGGATTAGCTCATATTTACAAGGTGGGTGTCCCAGTGAGCACTTCTCATCCCACCTACTCAAAGGATACAGCTCATCAGCAAAAAGCCTCCTAATAAATCTGTAAGAGCCTTTCAGCCCTTTCTGGTTTGTTTCAGTGATTTTTGAGGCTCTAGGAACTGTCTGAAACCTTCCCCCTCCCCTCTAAAGCAACTTGTAGCATGAGGGGAATGGCTTTGGTTTGCAGCCCTTTCACTGATGGGTAGGTTGACTGACACAGAATTCCCACTTCATTGGTCCCAAATGAGCAGCAGTCACTAGTGCAAGTTCCCTAACCCATACATTGGATGAAGTAATTTCATTTCAGCACAATTTGTCCTCTATTACAGCCTCATTCTTCCTGGTTTGTGGACTATTGTTCCCTCCATTCCTCAAATCTTTCCCATTTAACTGGTTACACAGCTAGGAATATAATGTTTCAAAGATATAAATAATAATGAGCTCCTTTAATAAAATCAGACATAAGTTATGCAGCAGACGTCAATTATAATGGATTTTAAAGGTTTTGATCTAGAACCTGGGTGGCATTACATTTAGACTAATAACTGTAACTATGATTTATGTGTTTGCGACTGAAATGGTTTCAGTGCTTCGATATATGTCCAAAGTAAAATTTATAGGCTGCTACAGAATGTATAAATAATGAACAGCCATATGTCATATTGCATTTAAAAATTTGACTTCTTCCACAGCCAGCATAAGGTAAAATGAATTAAAATTTTAAGTTCATTTGGGATCAAGTTACTTTAATACTTTCAAGCAGCTCCACAAATACAACACTGATTTAATTACTTTTCCTGTGGTAAAAATAAAATACTTTTAAATTTGGAGTTGTATTCAAATTAAACCATGACAAAGAGTAAAGCATATGCTAATAAGAAAGGAAAATGATCCACTTTTGTCCTAAAAATTATAGTAACTAATTATTTGTTAGCTAGTATAACTAGACTAACAACTATTCACCAAGGAATGCTGCACGTTTACTGTAATTTTTAAATTAACCCCCTCCTCTAAATGCCCACTTCATGCTGGAAAGAACTCTGTCATCTCTTTCCAGTAATATGAGCTGTGTGTGACTATATGAATGCACACTTCAATTTTCCAGTTGGTCATTTGGAAAGTAGAAAGCACCTGACTAATATTTGTGCTCCATTTGCAGCAGAAGGACCACCCAACCCTCCCTTACAGCTGGGGCTGTTTTCAGACTGTGTCTACCTTTTCTAAATCTTGCTTTAAACATTGTAATCTTCCTTGCCAAGCTTGGTTTTGTTTTTTTTCCCCCTTCTTAGCTATCTATTGAAATTTGTCATTGTCATGAACAGGCTATGTACAAAAATCAGATGACAACTACTATTTTGTTAGTAGCTTATAAGGTGCTTTCCATTTTGCCCATAACAAGAGATGAAGCATAACAGGATTTCAATCCTAAGGGAAACAGGATTGCTAAGATTTCACTCTGGGAGCCTGTTCTCTTTAAGTTATCAGATCAATTTTGCACCAGTAGGTGTTTCTCAAGGGGTTTAGGTAATTTTTCTGGTATTTACAGCAAGCAAAGTGCTAAATGTTCAGCCTTGCCCATGTCTTCAAGCTTCCCTTTTCCTTTTAAATGGCAATACTATTTTCTTTTATTCCCTGGAGTGCTGGTACCAGGACTGAACTTAGTGAGCTCTTCAAGAAGCAGAAATAAATAAATGAAATATTTGTAGTTAAGCCATCAGCAGAGATGACATCTATTCCTCAGCAGACCCTTCTTTTATATTATTGGGAAGTTATCTAACTTCCCATAGAAAATGCTATTGATTTTTAGCCTGTTTTGTCAACTAGTCAATAGCCACACACAGAGGCTACTTGTGATACACTACTTTTTTTTTTCTTCTTCTTTTTCCCTGTTTGAAAAAGTGCTTCTCTATGTTGTGTTACCAATGTGACCACCTTGGTGGCTTTTTCCTCTTGAACTTTAGGTATTAATACATATGCTGGGTTTCTAAATGTCAAAATCTATTTTGTCATCCCTCTAAAAAAGGTGTCTTGCCTGAGACAGATGCTTTTGCTAAGAAATAGTAGTGGTGTCTCGGAGCTAACGTGCCTTTGGGCTCTGACAGACACTTGGCAGCAGAGTGAAACTGGGTGTGTGAGGTGGTTGCTGCTCTCACCTTGTCTGTCACAGCTTTAGGTTGTCTTGGCTACACCAGACTGAAGTCACAGAGCTGGTTTATCAGCACTGCAGACACCTCTCTGCTCAGAAATGGCAACATCTGTCAGGGCAGGGCAGGAGAGTGGGAGAGGAAAAGAGGAATGAAAGCACAACATTCTAGATGAATTTTTAATAGTTTGTGAATAATGTAATTAGGCAAGCGAAAATATTAATAGAAATATAAGTAGTTCTAATTCTACAGTTCTGAGTGGCCAAACTCTTTTTGAATATTGAAAAGTCCCTTCACTGAAGTTGTGCATTTAGTCCCAGGGAACACGACATTCCTACCTCATTGTGCCTCCAGTGACTGAATTTGAGTAAAAAGGTGGGGTGCAGTTTTCAGCTGGAGCAACTTGATTCAGATTTTAAGAGCTTTTAACAGATGAATGTTTCATTGTTGGATGAAGTCATGGGATGTGACTATGGAAATGGATATTTCTCTCCATAAAATATTACTGATGAAAAAAAGTGTGAAAATTTTGCTTCCAAGGCTGGAAAATAGTGAGTCAAAAACATTTATTCAAGAAATGAAATTTTTGCATGATTTTTAATGAGCCCAACTCTTTCTCTGTCCCTTTCTCTCTTGAGTTTACCACTCCAATTCTGTCCTGCCATATTTATTCAAGAGTAAAATGATGTAATTTCTTGTGCTATGGGAAAATCCTAGTGGAAAAGATAGACAAGTATCAAAATTTATCATTAACTTGCGGATCTTAATGTGTGTCTCCTGATATCCCAGAATGAGAGCCATGTGGCCAGTTTTCTATCAATGGGGGACAAGTTTTGGAAGAGATGACACCTGCAAACAGCTGACCCTGCATTCAGGTGTGTCTAATCAAAGGAGGCTGCTGCCATTTTCGGCTGTAATCAAGAGCACCTGCTCTGAGCAGGAGCTCATTGCTCTTCCCTTTTCACAGAAGTGGTTGTTTTTAGCTTTTTGCAGATTAGTTACTAGGTATTAGTTTTAGCTCAAGTTAGGCGAGCTTAAGGAAGAGTCAGGAGACATTCAGAGCACTGAAGACTCAGATATTTGTTAGCAGATGAGATCTCCTCTTCTGATTTATTCACTTCAGTAGAGTGAGAATGGCTGGAATCATCTCCTGCAGTCCAGATACTTCATGACCTAAACGTAAACTAGTAAGTGTGGGGCTTTTTTTAAAGTTATAGTTTTTACTTAATTTATATGGTACAATGTTCTCAAAGAAATTTGTTACTCATGGAAATAAAACTTCAAACAGTAGATATGGTGTTAGAGACAAACCTTACGGGAAATTTTGTGGCAGATCTACCTGCAGCTTCCAACCCCTTTTTAGGTTTCTTGTCCTTCAGTAGCTTCCCCTTGAAGACAACTCAGGCACTGAGTTGAACTTGTGCCTTCTGCAGGTCTGTGTCTTCAGTCGTGTCACTCAACAGTTTCTCTGCTCTTCTTTTGGTGCTTAAAAGAGGGTTAGAAAAAGACATATCTGAGGCTCTTTGTCATTGATAGATAAAACATTAGTATATCTCTTTTTACCTGTTGTTACTATTAAAACAGTTCTAGGCTTTTTAAGGGTGTTTTCTTTCACCAGGTACATCCTTACAGGTTCAAACTGTTATTAATTTGTGGTTTACAAGCAGTTAAAAGACTTCCTTGTTGTTTGTTTTTGTTTAGACTGTTATGACTGGACTTACACTTGCCATAGAAAAAGAGTATTGCACTAGTTCATTTATCCTCTGCCTTTCCCCCCCCCAATTACCATTCAAAGGGAAAAGTTGGAATTTTTTTTCTCTCTTCTTCTTAATAAATCTGAAAATAAGTAAGTAAGGGTCTTCAGCTCAAGAATATCTTTGAAGTTGCTTTTCAAATCTTTGATTGGGCTCAGGAGACAAGTTTCTGTATCTCATTGGATTGGAGTTTCTGGTTTATATCATGACCTTGTGAGAGGGGTACTGAAAGTAGCAAGATGAATATCAAATTATTTTAAGCACTTCAATAATTTTCATATTAAAAAAACCAAACAACAACAACAAAAAAGCAGAACCAACCCAAACTTTCTATCATCAGATACTTAAAAAAACCCTGAGAAAACAGTAGTTTACAGACATTGGTTCCTAATATTTTTATGTTATTTTGGCCATACTGTCTTTGTTATGATTGTATTACCTAAGCTGAGTGCTTCAAGATTCATTATGAATTTAAAAAACATTGTTTTTACACCTGCCTGGTTGAAACTAAAAGAGGGAGAGAAAATATTCAGGAATCTTATTTCTGGGGGAGAAAAGGAGGCTTGCAATAATATAAAGAAACAATAAAAAGGAACCACACATTTTGAATAGAGTTCAAGTTCCAAGTTAAAGATTGTCAAGAGAATTCATTTACAGGACAAATTCATGTTTTATTGAGACATTACACTTAGAGAAGAAATTACCATAAGCAGAGGCTTATGGGGGTTTTCATCATTTCCCCTCCTGGACAGTGTTGCTTAGAGATACCTTCCTTTGGGCAATTATCAATCTCTTCCTTAGTTAGGATTTGTGATCTCCTGGGATTTGGTACCTCTGTTGTTCTACACATGGGAAGACTCAGAAAGGTTCTGTGGGTGTGGAGTTTCAGCTGCTTCCAATCCAGCTCATTATATGCAGCGTTTCCAAGAGTCTGGTGACTTCACAACTGTGTGAATCAGAGTCAAAACTGCCACAAAGGAACAGCAATTCTTATTCAGGCTTATCTCAGGAACAGGGATGTGAGTTCCTAAGGAGAGAATAGGGGAGGTGTGGATTTCTTTTGTTCCCTCACAGTAGTGAAGGTCCAAGATCTATCTGTGAAGATCTTTTTTATTTCTGTTTAGTTTATGAATTATGACATCTCATAATTTGTCCTTGAAAATAGTTATATTTAAAGAACATGTGTGATATCAGTAAAAGAAAACTGAATCTTGTGATTCTGGCAGAGAGGCAGATATTTTTCAGTGAGATTAAAAAATCAGAACCCGTGGGTTTATTTTACTCTTCTCCAATAAGCTGTTTAAAATCAGGTGTTTTAGAGTCACTTTGGAGGAAGCAGGTTATTTTGTGTTATTTTAAAACCTGGTAAAGTTTGGGAAAATTCTCATTTCCTGGATTTGAGATCCACAAGGTGTCCTCAGCAAAACCATTAAAAATATGTATAATTCACTTGACATGTCTAAATTCAGGTGTGCATGACATGAAAAGAAAGGGTTTTCATGATTGGGTTTTCAGGCCTCTGAAGTAAAGATGACCCAAATTTTCAACCAGCTTCTCAGGTCACCTTAAATTAATATTTGGTAAATTTGAATAAGACATTAAAAGTAATGTGTGTTTAGTGACTGACTGAACCCTTAAGGGGTCAATGTGACACTGAGCAGACCCTTCAAGGGCAGGAGGGTGGGCTGGACAGGGCTGATGTGCCCCTGGAGCTCAGGCAGCAGTGCAGGTGGGACTGACCACAGCTGTTGCACAGAACCTGCCAAAACTTGGCTTTTCTTTTGGATAAACTGCTGAGTGGGAGCAGGTGGTGGAACAGTTTCTCCCTGAGTTAACCAGATCAGTGTGGGAAGACTGAGTAAGTAGCTCAGTCCCACAAAGAGTATAAAACCTCAGCATCCAGCAAGCAGAGTTTTGGAGGATTTTAAACTGGCTTCAACCCAAGTTCTGTGTAACATCAAGTATCTTCAAAAAAGTACAATTCATATTAAACATTACACCTTCCATGTGTGGAACAGCTTAAAAGAACCTGGTCAGAGCGTGCTGGACTCTGACAGTGCCCCAGCTTCCCACACACACCTGAAAGAGATAAAACTCACACACAAAGACAGTTTTTCAAAGGCAGGGAAGAAGTTTAGGTCAAATTCAGTTAAAACAGGATAATTCTGCTTGTATCAGCAGTGTCTCTCTAGGAGCCAACTTGGCATTAGTCACACGGGGGAAAAAAAAAAGAGTTTAATCAGCATTTCAGCCTCTATGTCGAGGGCCTAGAAGTTATTCTGGTGGTGTGATTGCCTTAGAGAGCTCTGACTTGCCACTGTTGGAAGGTCCTGTGCCTCACATTACACTGTGCCTGGTTTCCAGTCTGAAAGAGTGGGGTTTATTCTCAGGCCAGATCCCTACAGTGACTCACAGTCTTCTTAGGGTGAAGCACCAACTTCAGTCACACATTATTAGCAGTAATGAAAACATGCCAGGAAATACAACGGGTTTGCTAATAGATTTTTTTTTGTAGACTTAAAATGGATTCATTTCCCCAAATTGAAATAAATATCTTAATGAAATTGTGAATACTTTTCAAGTGTAGTTCATTATGTTAATTTGCTTAAAAAATTAAATGGTGCTAAAAGATTATTAATGCAATATTAGTGGAATATATGAAACTAGATTGTGCCAAAATGAGTAGAAAATAATAAATGCTGTAGAAAGGCTTCATACTGTAAAAGATGTGATATTATGAGGTATATTGTATTTATGGACAATTGTTGTGGACCCATTCATAAATTCATCTATAAATTCTGATTTTATTGTGTTGCTAACCAGCTCATGTGCCAAGGGTGGGCCAGGTGACTGTGCTTACCCCAGATGTCCTCACAGTGTAACCTTCTTGTGCCATGTTGTAGGATCATCATGTCAAACACTGAATCCAGACGTGCCCCTGGGTTGTGGCTGAGCACCTGTTTTACTCTTGCACATGTATCCCCTTAGACACTTGATGCTGTAGTGCAAAATTGAGCTTCTTGTATAAAATAGCATGGCTTGAGTTGGGATATCCCTCCAACAGTCTAAAAGACTGGATGTTTATTTAATAAACGTGCCTCTCCAGGGCATCTTTAATGTGATTTTATTAACCTTGGAGGACACTGGATATTTCTAGAACTTTCTGTAGAGGGGTTTAGGTGACCAATACAAATGCTACTGGAAGATATGGTTCCCTTTCAAGTTGAGATGTGTCACCAGTGTCACCAGCCACTACTGGAAACCAGGTGGATGATGGTAGTTTCACCATTAGGGATTTTTACCTTCACAGCCTCCTTCAAACTTGGAAGTTATACCCAGTTTGTTGTGAAACATGGGCTAGAAGGAAATTTACTTCATTTCTTGATAGTGTATTTTGATCTCTGCTACTACATGTGATCCAGGGGTATTATCAAGCCTTCCCATTGGTTGCTCTGAGGGATATGTATGTATGTATGGCCAAACTTCGTGAATGAAGACTTGGGCAGGGCTGTCCCCACGTGGGTGTGCCCTTCCAGCCTGCGCAGTGGATTTTAGGTGAGGCTCAGCATGCGCAGAACTGGCCCCACCGTTTCAGTCCTGAGGTTCATCTGCCACGGCCGAGCGAGCTTGGACGGTGCCAGTGAAGTCCTCAGGACTAGAACCTACAGCACCCGGCATTTCCCAGGAGGTCTCCCATCCAAGTACTAATCCGGGGCTGACCCTGCTGAGCTTCCGAGATCTGACGGGATCGGGTGTCAGGGAGGCATTAACTGCCTCTGAGGGATACAGGCAGGCAGTATAACACTTCTTGCACGAGCAAACTACTTCTGGTGTAGCTGTAGGTTATTGCTTTCTCTCTTTAAAAATTGGTTTTGAGAAACAGTGGAATTGTGTGCTGATGGTAGATAATCAAGAAAATCCACAGTTTAGGGGAAACATGCCATATGTCTCATAATTCCAGCACACAATGGGGTATCTCCTTAATGACTTCCTCGGTGCCCCCGATTGTATCTTGGTGTTAGGAGACATATGGAGCCTTTTCCCCTTAACTGTGAATTTCCTTCCTGCCACTGTTTTTTCTTACAACCTTAATCTGCTTTTAATGTACTGCAGTTGTCTTTTCCTGCCAATAATCTTTTATCCCTTGTTAGGCGACTTCATTACAAATGACAGAACTAGAACTTTTACATTTGGAGTGAGATGAATGCTTAAATTCAACTTCATTTCTCAACAACTGAGCAACAAGAGGGCTTTGAATTCAACTTGGCATCGTGTGTTTGGCTTCACACTGTAGAACCTGTGCACATCTGGTTGCTGATGGCATAAATGCTTGGTGGCACTTGGTGTTCTATAGTTTCTGTCTGTGTGTATAAAAGGTCCTAATGTGTTTCTGAACATTTTGTGCAACCCTAGGTACAGAAATGCCCTTGTTCTGCAGTCTGATAAATTTTAATATGTTTAACAGTGTGCAGTTTGACTCTGGCCATGTAAGAAATTACTTTATCACAGTCCCAGTTTAAAGGATGTCTTTGTCTTCTAAATCTTTTATATTTTGCATACAGATTTCTTTCTGCATGCAAGTGCAGCAAACTCTGCAGAAGATGCAGAAAGATCAAAAAAGAATTTGCACACATTTTTTCAAATTAGGAAGAACATGGTTCATCTTCTACTCTAATAAATTTATGAAGGGTTAGTCTTACTGATCTGTGCTTTTATTTAAAAGATTTTAGACAGAAATATTTATAATTGGAAATATCTTGGCTTGATTCACAGCCTGAAGAGATCAACAAGACTTTTTCTAAGGCTTTGAACATAGATTTAAAATGTCATTTCTGAAAGAAAAGCTGGTAAAGGAGGATGATTTGCATTCTGATATTGAGAAATCTTGTGATACCAGAAGGAAAGAGAGGCAGTGCAGCCATTTGCTTTTAAGGACTGAGGAGCTACAGTTTAGCTCTTGAAATATTATTGATTAAACCTGTTAATTGTTTGAGGTTTTTACTGCTTTGGAGGGACTGTACTCCCAGGGAGAGTGTAGTAAGATTTATTTTTTGTAACCTAAATTTCAATATTATGGTTGCAGTTGAAAGTCATTATAAAAACAGGTTCACTGTTAATGAAACTGGTAGAAAGATTTTATAATCACCTAATTTTTATCATCTATCTGTGATAGATGGAAGCTTTGTTGTGAGCCTATGATGGTAGAATAAACTGAGGGACACTTCATTTCCACTAAAGGGTTATCAGTAACTGTAGGTTTGCTTGTAGACTTGAAAACAAGCTAAATTTTCAGTCAGGGAAATTCTTGCAGAACAAAATTCCCTCTTATGCATTTTGCATAGAATTGTCTGATTTCCAGCCACACCACGGAAAAATCCTGGTCTCCTGGACTGTGTGAGATTTCAACATGCAGCAGATGAGAGAGGGTTGGTTGTTATCCAACTGTGGAGTTTGGAAGGCTTCCTAGTGGTCTGCTGATTGCAACATTTTTAGATCAAAGCTGAGGAGGGGTTGGCAGGGGGAGGTGATGGTCCATGAAAGTGGTAAGCAGAACTGTCTCATAACCTTCCCTCCTCTTGCCAATAGACTATTTGGATGAAAACAAAGAACTGAACAAATTCTACAGATGCTTGAATAAAACCTTCCTAAAAAATGTATCCTTTATGAGAGCTCATAAATGAAAGCTTGAGTTTATATTATTAGTGTAGGGAAATATTTCTCTGTGTGTGTGTATTAATAAAGGCTCTGTGGGTTGGTTGTTGTTTTGTTTTTTCTTCTTTCATCCTGCCTTTTTATGTTTCTTTCTTTAGAGTGACATTTTTAAATGGGGGTGATCAGTTGCTTGTTGTTCACTGAAGTAATGTTTACTGAAGAAAATATATTTTCCTCCCCTCACAGTTATTGGCTGGACATCACAATAACCAGATGCCAAGCTATAGAACACAGTTTTCCAGCAAATGGCATCTGGCTTCCTGGCACAGTCCACGGGCACTTGTGCTGATGGTTTTGGAGATGCAGCTGGGTCTGGGTGGCTGCTGAGGGAGTATATGGTCCACCCTGCCATTCTAGATGCTATTTACCTTTGGCTCACCTTTGATTCAGAATCATTTAAGCATTTTTGGTGTTTTATATTGCTATCAAACATCAGCCTTTCAAATGGCTTTATGTAGATCTTTTCCCAGGCAGGAGGAAGAAAGCCATTTCACACCATCCCTGATTTTCTGCATGTACATGTAAACTCTAACCCTGCTCGTGTACCAGCAGGAGGTTTATTCATCCACCAGGATGCAGAGTGCAAGCAGGGGAATGGAGCTGTTCATTTAAAGGGAAAGAGAGCTAATCCAATAATCTTTCTGTGAATGCAAACATGTAATCACACCTGATTGTGTTGCACAGCTAAAAGATGCAAAGGGCTGAGATGTTCTGTAAAACCACTGCCAGTGCCACTGTGTGGCATGGAGGCTCCATTTGGGAGCTCCTAAGGCTGGATGAGGATTTGCCCAGTGTTTTCCTGTTTCCTGGCATGTCAAGTGCCCTCCAGAATGATCCCAAACACAAGCAGCTTTCTAGTTTTCTGGATCCAGCTGCCAACCTCCTGTGCTGTGTTAGGGGAATGATCATCTCACCTCACCATATTTGACTTCCCTGTTTGTCTGCAACTTATCCCACATCCTGGATGCACTTTCAGTAGCAGTGGGAGCACCTGTGGTGCTTCAGTAGTGTCTGTAAAGACCAGACTCACATTCTGGAGGCTCTCCCTGCTGGTAGAAGAATTTCTTTCTGGCTGGAACACTAGGATGGTGTCACTGCTCTGGTGCTGGTGGAGAAACTATGCTGGGTGTTACTGCCAGCACTTTATCCTTCTTTCCTCTTTTGGACCTTTGACTACCAAGTTTCTGCTCCTCTTTCATTGTATCTGCACGAGTGGTGCCAAGAAGGCACTCCCATAGTGGTGTTGCTGTATGATAATCTGCAAACAGTCTTTGTTGTGTATTTAATGGGAGCATCTCAGATGCAGAATCCCTGCTATTACATCTAATTGCTGGTCCACACTGGTGTTTCCAATGGAGTGGTGGCAAGGATTCAACGTACAAATCTATTTATTTATAACTGAGTGACCTTCTGTTCAGTGATATTATGGATCCTAGCTAGGGAGAGGATTCAGCCTGCCTGCAAATGTCTGGCTCAGTGTTGACTAGGACATGGCTTTTGTTCCCCTGCTGGTAGTGACAAAGCCTCTGACAGCATCCTGTGGGAGATGGTGCATTCCTGAATTCAATTTGCTTGATGTCCTTTGACCAAGCAGCAATTCACTGACTTGGTATAATTTTTGATAGGCAATGGCTGGGGATAAAATCCCACATGGCCTTTTATATCATTATGCCTGGTACCTGGGAAAGCAGAAGAGTATATCAGTAAAATAATCTGCAGTGTTCTGAAGAACATGAAAAACCTTAGAAAAGCTGCACAGTGAGAAACCTTACAGTGAACTCAACAATATTGCGTTCAATTTTATTTTTCTTTGGTTTCCATACACACATGACCTTATTAAGTTTCTAAACATAAACATATTCCCTTTAAAATACATCTTCAAAGTATACTTGAATCCTAGCCCTATAGGGACTTGACATATCAAAAGAAATTTGCTGACATAAACTGGTATGTAGAGCTTGATCTATTCTAATATATGATTTTAATGTTTCTCATTTTCTTGCCTTGCCAACTCACATCTATCACACACTGTCACATTTAAGTTTCCTAAATTACTGCTTTTAACTTTTTGTCACTTATTCAGCGAAGAGATATATTCTAAAGCTCAGCTCAGCTTTTTTTTTCCTTTCTTGTGATTGTATCTTAATATTAATAGTTTGAGGGGAAAATGGAAATTTTTGCTCAGTTAAGGAGACAGCACTTTTTGATAGATTTGGGATTCAATATTGTCCTGGTTTCAAATTCAGGGCCTGATTTAATTTCCAAGCAAAGCACAAAATTCAGTGAGGCAAATGGAACAATGGCATGTGCGAATGGGAAGGGTGTTCTGAGCATTATAATTACGGACAAGACAAAATATATCTCCTCTACATCTGTGTATCAGTGATGGATAGATAGATTCATTTCCTATTGTTTGTATTACATGTGTTGATGACAAAATGCTCTGGTAAATTCTGTTGTTTGCAGAATAAGAGGAAATAATAATTGAACTCCTTAATCAAACTGCTTTGACCTCAAGCTGACAATTCCAAAGTTGCTTCTTTCTACTCTTAGACTTGATTTTAGGCACCCCAACCTTCCAGCCAGTGAATGTTTTTTTAAGAAGCACACCCTTTCAGTGTTCAGGGAATACAAGAATTGTGCCCCTCTGGGCCACAGTGAGAGGTGTTAATATAAATATCTGCCACAGAAAATAGCAAATGGTGATCAGCTCAACCCTTATTGGCCTTTGGAGAAGCTGGGAGAGTTTAGTTTCTTTATTCTCTGATCCTCCTATAGTGTTTCCAGCCCTGATTTCCTTCTAATTGCACTTTTCAGCTTATCATCAGCTTAAGTAAGGAGCCAGCCCAAAAAAGTGCTTATCTTCAGTTTGGATGAAAGCTCAGTGGAAATAGGTTGGGTTTTTGTAAGACACAAATTAAAAACAAAATTAGGTAGATGGGTGGGAAGATGAAGAACAAAGTAGTTCAGGTCTGTCATTTGTGTGACTGGTAGTAGATTGAATTTATTTACAGGCTCTGTGTGTGGATTATTTAAAGATGTATTTTAAAGAGGCAAAGGAGGCATTTTTATGAATATTGATTTGAACCTTTTGGTATTCTTGGAGCAACATATGATTTGTCAGGAGTGCTGACTTACTCACAGGGATTATATCTTTTTTTATTATTAACTTCACATGTATCCCTGCCTGTATTGGTGTGTAAGGAGTTATAATGGCAACATTTGCAATGCATGTATGAGACTTTGCCTGGTTTTCTTTCTAACAGATATATAGATGTCAAAGGTCCATCATCTGTAATCAGTTTTACACTGACAAAATAGAAAAGGTATCTGTGATGGACAGGACATATATCAGAGAAACTCATGTCTGAGCTGAAAAATCCTTTGTCATAAAAAGTGAGAAAATATATTGTTAAAAATTGTGGCAGATATCTTGGTTTCCTTTCCAAATTGAAGTTTTTGCTGCCAAGCAACTGTTCTTTTACCTGTATTTAGATGGAAGAGCACTTACCTTTCAGTATAGTCAGTTATGTTGGATATCCTCTGCTGCAGTTTTCTTTTTCAAGGGTATCACTCGATCACCCAGAATGTGAAGTGTTTGTACTTCTGTTCTTTAAGGGGAACAACACATTTTTATTACACCGAAGTCACACTTGAGTGATTTATTTTCCTCTGCAGAAGTGTGCATGCAGCACCAGATTAGTTTGCAATAGGGTAGTCTCATCTTCCTCTGGTCACACAGGGCAAATGCATATGCATTTGCTAGAGGAGGAATAGAAATTGTGATATGACTAATCTACATTTAAACCAAGTGTCCATGCAGCAGCAGAGCAGGGCAGGGGGCTGAGCTGTGACAGGGAGCTGGGGCCTGCTTTGCCTCTTCTGCCTCTGCTCCCTGGGGGTGAATAATCCTTGTACTCATACCTGGCCCTGAGTGCACCATCCCAGGAGAGTCAGCAATTTTCCCATGGGCCGTGGGCCAAAGAGAATCCAGGATTTAATATTTAATTAATTGAGCTTAGTAACAGTTCTCAAGACATAAAGGTGATGCTGTTTGTTCATCATCACTGTGGGAAGGAATAGATGAACAGTGTGTAACGTTCTAGGTGGGTCCTGTGCTTTTCCATCACACAATTCATGGTAATTTTTGACAAGTCCTTACATATTCCAGCTCTTTTTGAGTTCAGTTGGGCACCTTAATGGCAGACTTTAGTTCTGTGGGAGCCACTTCTTTTTTATGGGTTTTTTAATAACCTGTAGAACTCTAATAATTTAATAAGTAGGCAATGAGATCTTATAAGTACACTGAGTATTGTCCAAAATGTTTATGTGCTCAACTTTCTGGTGAATTTTGCATTGCAGTGGAGAATGCTCTTGATTCAGGCTGGGTTGCATTGCTTGTTCTGAAGATGAAGTCACCTAAATATCCTGTCTGCCATCCTCCCTGGTTTCCCTTGGAGGTTCACCACTGCATCTCCATTCACCTGAGCAGATTTGCTCCTGATATACCCCACTGTAAAGAGAGAAGTGGATCTGTGAATTTGTTTCTGGTTTTTGGAAGAAATTTCAAGGTATCCACTGAGAATGGCATGATATCAACTCCAGTGCAAAACTTGAAACTCAAATCTAGAAGATATCTAGAAATTTTGAGGAACAAGAAATCTAAAATCAAACAATCAGACTTGAAATAAGATAATTGCTTTCTGAATGTTTTTGAGGGAATAACATTTATTTAGAAAAAATGAACTGAAAGTGCAGTGAAACCACCATCAGACAAGGGGTGACAATGACCAAAGTTAGTGGGTGCTGAACAGTTAACACCAGAACTCCAGGGTGTATGTCATGGGGCTGTCAGTGGGACTCCCTGTCCAGTGCTGGGTCAGAAAACTGTTGGTAATGTGCAGTCCTGCCTGGGAACAGCCATCTCCAGTTCTGTGTGTGAGTCACCTGTTAAATAGTACCACTTCTTTTTCTCCCTTGTTCTCTTGGCATGATACCCTCATGCCTCATGAGAGATATTGGCTTGGTTTTTTGTTTTCCTCTTCCTGACTACTTTTCTTTCTTTTATGGCATTTGCTTTCCTGGAACCATCCATGATGGTTATTAGTTTTGTGAGAATGCAATTTCTTGAGGAGTTTTCTGGGGTTTGTACTAACAAGAATAAAACAACTGGACTTAGATGAATTGTCTTGTAAGAATGCAGTGAGGCTTTGGATTTAATGCCCTGACCCTTCATTTAAACTTACCTGATCTGGTAACATTCTTCCTGGTATTTCAATAAGCAGAAAACCATGTTTGTGTCAACCAGGAATTAAACTCCAGCTCCTTTTGCCACGTGAACTTTATTGTGCCTTCCATGATTAAAAACTTCCCTTCTCACCAGATTTTTCTTCCTCTTTACAGACAGTACAATGTGATGTAATATGGTTGAAGTTCAGTCCAGAGTTCCTTGATGTATTTTATAAAACATGACACAAAGTAATTAATTTTAACTTTTCTGTCCAAAAGCTAAATTAATTTTCACTTAATTAATATGATGCATTTAATTAATATAAAATTATCATAGAAAAGTGCAAATTAATTTGTAATCCATCACTTGAAAGTTTGTCTCAATTAGTAATGCATTTACAGTTTCATGCAGAGAGAGTGGCAGTGAAACTCTTAGTAGGAAACCTCTTTGGGAGAAGGAATGGAGGGAAATTTTCAGCAAAACTAAGTGTTGAGAAACCACAGAATTTCCACCAGGTCTCACAGCAAGCCATTTTTGTTCATTCTACATCAAAGCAGAGCACTAATTTTTCTTTTTTTTTCTTTTTTTTTTTTGTGAACACAGCTCTGTATATAACAAAGGCTTCAAATGCAATGCTTTTAATGTAATGATTGTTTGGTAATGCTGCAAACAAAGCATTTTCATTTTAGTTAAGTGCAGTGGTGTTTGTTTCCCATTGCTAATTGTTGGACTTGTGGCCAACATGTTTTATAGATTAGGAGCTTTTTAATTTCAGCTGTTCTATCAGGATTTGGGGGCAAAAGAGAGGGGAAATGGGGCAATATGTTGCAGCATCTACATTCTAATTCAGAGATTTTTCTTGAGCTTGGTGCACATCATGGCTCCCTGTAGGATAAAAGAAGCTGATATTGAGGCTCCTTTAATTTCTCATTTGGAGAGATGTTATTTATATAAGAGAATGTTTATGGACACTTCACAAGGAAATGAGTTCTAGTTGCTGTCACTGTATTGGGTAGAGATATTGGTTTGTCTTCAACCCTACAAAGAGATCTATTTGCCCCTAATACTGAAGTCTGTTCCTCCATCAGCTGAGGTAAAACATTCCCCACCCAAAGTTTGGTGGTATTAGTCCTGAAGTGTTTAAACCCATGGAGATCACAACCCATACCTCTTGCCTGACCTAGTTACTCAAGTCTTAGATGTGTCTCCTAAGATGCTTTCAACAATGTCTATTCCCTTTGATTCATTACTTTTTGTGACATCTTTTGGAAGGTAATTACAGATCTGTCAATTAAGTCATAAAATCACATGAAAATTCTCCTGTGCAACAGTGAGAAGAAATACCATGACCTCCTTTTGCATTTAGTTTTCTGAACAAGTTCTCTCATCAGTTGTGTGGTCAAACATTTCTATGCAACAGGCCAGGTAATGGCTTGAGTGAAGGCTGATTCAAACCATCATTTAAAGCCTCCATAAGTGTTTGTGATACATCTGTCAAAATGATCACAGCTTGTGTTTTTTTTCCTTTCATTTTCTTTTAAGCTGTAGCACTATCCTTATGCATTTAAAGCTGCACCTTTTGAAAAACATGCCAGTCACCTCTGCAGATTTGGGAACACACCTAATTAAGGTGATGTGTGCTCCCTACTGATTCTCTTCTGCCAAGAAGTGCATAAGACAACAGAAATAAACTCTGAGACATCAGTAGAACAAATTTATTTTGGATTTCTTTTCTGTCAATGATATCCTTGTAGTTTTGCCAAGCAGACCTTAAGAAGACCTTTGGTATTTTGGCTGAGATAATACAAGATCATTGTGTTACATCATTGTTCACATGGTAGCTGAGCAAATGAGGATAAGTTGTTTTTGGGGGGGTTTATTTTAATTTTTATTTCCAGGGGTGATAGTCTTTGTTTTAAAGAGTTGGCTTGAAAGATAAGTATCTTGGTGGCAATGTGTGTTTGATACACAGTGTGATACTTTCACTTTTTAATTAAGTTAATCTGGGTTGTGACTGAGTTGTGAAACCATAATTCAGATGGAGATGAAACAGATGAAGTAAAATGAAGCTGAAATAGTGTGCAAGATAAGTACAGCAGTGTGATTTCCTCCTAATTCTAAAGCTGGAACTTGAGGTGACCTCTTTGTCTCTAACTGTAGGGGTGGGGTTTGGGGTGCCCAGATGTGGCAGTACTGCCCATTTGATAGCAGAGCTTTGGACCTGAGCTACTTTTGCTGCCTGGGAAAGGTCAGCAGAAGGGGACATGGCACAGCCTGCAGGCCACCAACCACCAGATTTCAAAGCGTTCTGTCCCCCTAACTCCATGTCTGAATGCTTTCTTCTCCCTCTTATCAGTAGAGTTGGAGTCCAGATACTGAGTGTAATTTTTCTTTAGTTAATGATATTTCCCCAATATCAGCATTGCTTGAGGCTAAATGATTTATTTGAGTAAAGGGTAATGTCAGCTACTATATGAAATTAAATTATTTAGCTAATTCTTCAGAACTTTGCTCTTTTCTTGAAAAGATCTTTTCACTTTCACAGTAGAAAGAGATGGTTCGTTTACCAGCTTTTACTTGTGCAATGTTCTAAAACTGTAAACAGTTCCTATCAGTGTCAGTTTAACCAAGCAGATGACATGAAAATAGTTTCAAGTTTGGGATCACTTCCATGCAAATGGGGTGATGTTACACTCGGATGGCTCTTTGGAACACAAGAGCAGTTAAAGGTTCCTTGCAGCTCAGGGTGGTTCAGCACTCTACAGAGCAAAAGGATGACTGTGCTTTTTCAGTCTATGGAGAATAAACAGAAAATGTTTGGTAGCCTCAGCGTTTAAGTGTTACTTCAGGACAAGTTTTGTACCTGATTACAAAAACACAACTTTGAAATTGGAGATATTTTTGCACTATTTGCATAAGTGTCAGTAGAGCAGCCAGAAAAAAATCTGCGTGCTAGAAGAAAAAAAATCTCAGACTGTAACAGGAGATACTAAAAAATACTTTTTACCTATAATTTGACACTAAAAATTGAAAGGAAAAAAATCCATTTTTTACACTGCTCTAGAAAATATGGAGAGAAAATGGTCCCAATTTCTGCTCTAATGAAAAAGATTCAGGGATGGGACTGGAAGAAAACTCCGTGGTTTTCTGTCACTTTTTCAGATCTGTCCCGAGGACAGTTCAGGCTGTGCTTGTAAGTGCTTCTGTAAAGGATGCTTGGCTGCCTACATTGTAAAGAACCTCTGCAGTCTGGAGAGCTCAGTGGTCCTGCAGTCACATCTGCCTTAGATCAAGCCTTTCCAGGTGCATCCCAGCATTCTTGCTGTGAACCAGTTGAGGTTTTGGAAAGTGGTGCTAGATAATGAATAGATTTATTTATATCGCCTCAAGATATCAACCGATTGTTATTTTATTTTTAAGCAAGAAGGCAGCTAGAGAAAGAGCATTCTGGCAGCAAATGCCTAATAAGTATTAACTTTTATAAGAAAATAATCACAACTTTTTTTTTTTTTTTGGAATATCATTCTTCAGCCCCTTGGAAAGATGCCTTAGGCCACTGCAGGAAGATACTTTGAGTGCATGGAATCAGTCTATTAGATGCACCCTGAAGTTTTATAACTACTCCTTTACAGATTCTATTTCTGCTTCTATTAACTGGATAGTTAAAAACTGTTTAGCATTTTCAACTTATTCAGGAATTACAATTGTTTTTCCTCTTTTGAGATGGGCTATTATCTACAGAATGCAAAAGTGCCACCTCAGACTAGTGCAAGATGATTCTCCAGTAACAATCAGAAATGTAGATGTCTTGTTGCAGTGTAATATTCAGGTCCAAGTGAAGTCGTGTTCTCTTGAAAAGCATCACTTTTTGGCTGTGGACTTCAAGAGAGACTTTTTGTTATTATTTCCAATAATATATAAAGAGCAGTATAGAAATATTTCAGGCTCTGTACAGAACTGTGATATCCTTACATTTGATTTGACTACAGAACATTTCTTTTGTCAAGTCTCATTTCTCTACCTGCAGAATCTCAGGGCAGAACTTGGGCTAGACAGGGTAAGGCCACGCTCTCTCCCTCTCCAGCTATTCTGATACCTTAAGGTGACAGAAAATGGAATCCAATTGTTCTGATTTCTGAGTCTTGCAGAGGCTGTGGTTCAAGACTACAGTTTTCACATTGCTGGAAACTCTGCATACAGCAGGAATAATAATGCTGTAACATCATTAATTTTCACTTTCAAAACCTTGAAGAAGTTACCAGCTTGTTAAAGATGAGGAATCTTGGCCACTTTTAGGAAATGGAGAACTCCAAACTGATGCCCATGACTTCCTCTTGTGTGGCCACCCATACAAGCCAAGACTATATGATTACTTCAGGTATGAGGCAGAGCTAAATTTGAGGGAAATGGAATCCCTCTGATGATGAACTTTGTAACAGGCTGCAAAGGAGGAGGTCTGTGAGTGAGATCCTGGCAGTTTGGGTCCTCTAAGCTGCCAGCTCTTCCCTGAGCTGTTGCACTAGAGTCCCTCATGTTACAAAAATAGGCAAGGACTGCTGATGAGAGACTTAGGGCAGGAAAGCTGAAAGGCAGAGTTCATCATTCTGGATGAGAGAGGAAAGGAAACATAGTGTTCTGTGTCTGGAAATGGAAGGAGATTCTCAGTTTAAAAAAAAATTGCATCTTTAGTTTAAAACCAGAGCCATCTAAATAGGCCAACATGGCCCAGAAACTCCCAGAAGTTCCAGGTACCATCCTGGGCAAGGAGGAGAGCAATAGCAATAGGTGTCACTGCTGTGCAGTGACAGAATCCACATGGCTCTGCTACTTTTGTATTGCAGTTATTTATTGTGTTGTGCTCTGTGCAACCTTCCAGTGACTTCTCTGTGAGAACTTGATCACGAGAAAATGATAATAGAATGTTTTTAGAAAATGCTAGTGGTGCTTTTTATTGGTTTTAATTTCTTTTATTGGCTCCTGAAAGCAGTGCAGTGCAAGCCAGGCTGCCCATAGCTATTTTGAAGTACTGTGGTGATCTGAACTCACCTTTTATCTTTACCAAATTGTAGCATCAATTGTAGACAGCATGTTTCCAGTTGTTGGTGTAAAACATGATGGCAGAGACACCTTCTTGTGTAACCTGACAATGAACTAAATATGGGAAAGCTGACAATTTACTAAGTCTCAACTCAGAAAGGAGCCCTTTTTTCTTATTAGCCACCACGATGCAGTTGGTAACCATTCTGCTTGAGTAATAGATGAGATTATTATAATCTTAAGCAATCACTCAGTTTTAATCAGCTCAGTGGGAAATCTTACCTTTCTTATCAAAGGCCAGTAGATAGAAAGTGACACCTCTACAGATGATTATGAGGGTAGTCTTGTATGAAGGGACCACTCACCTCCTCTCTTTCCAACTAGGACTGCTACTGATGGAGTTATGTACTGGGTGAAAATGCCTTGATTAAAAGATACTCAAATCTCAATGCAATTACATTGGGGGAGGGGAGGGGGGATGGACAAATGTTTTATATCCATTGGTTACCATAACAAGTGCATAAAGTGAAACAAAGCAGTAGGAAAAAGGCTCCATATACTGATGAATTATCAAAAAATGACAAATTAAAACAAATCTGTTCTTACAGGCACTTAATGGAAACTTTGTCTTTTGGGATGTCCATTCAGTACATGCAAAAAGCATCAATGCCATCTGTACACTTGTTCCAGTAAGGCACTAGTCTATTCTTTCTTACTGGAAGATCAAATATTTAATTGATGGAGGAAGAAAGAGAAGTTTAAAATGTAAACTTTGCCTTCTCATAGGCATAAACTGTATTGCAGAACTCCCACATATGGCTATTCCACTCCAGCACAAATCCCAGCACTTGCATGGCATCTTTACTGTCAGTGAGACCTGCATACACATCTTTGGGGCCTGCAGTTCAACTAATGCTGAGATAAAACATTCATTTCAAGAAGAGACAGGGGCAACCATGTCCTTTTTAAACCACAGTCAGAGTGAATCCATTCTCTGCCCTTGGCAGACATAAAGGAGGCAAACCAACCTTCCCTTCCTCTGGCCACTCTGATATCAGGAGTCCACAGTTTGCACAGGGCACAGCTGCTCCTTAGAGGGGGGAGATTTTTAGTAAGCAAATGTGTTTCTTTCAGCTTCAAAGCCTTCCACATTCAGCTTTGATTAACTCCCTTAATTAACTTACCCTACAAAATCTCTGAAGAGCTGCCGTTTGAGTGATTGCAGCCAGGCAGGTTTTTCTCCTGTGTCTGTGGCAGAAACTTATCCCAAGGCTGGGAAGACAGACTTGGGCACCAGGTAATGCCTCATTCCACAGGTGCCATCACTTCCATTGTTAATGCTTCATAATGTGGGAAGTGCTGTGCCAGCCCACAGCTAATGAGATACACACCCCAAACTGTGTATCTTTGTTGACTTGCCAGGTGTAGAACAGTGTCATTACAAATGCTTACAGATATATATTTTTGTGATTTGTGCAGAGATTGTCAACAAGCTGTTTAAGTATGTTCTTGAATGCCAGAGGAGTCATTAGTCTTAACAGCAGAGCCCCCCATCCTTGAAAAGAGAATCTGAAACCAAGTCTGTCTCTGTGATTCTGGCTTTTCTTTCTTCTGAACCACAGCTTTAGTGCCTTTTCTGTGCTTTATTGCCACAAAGATTCTTATTATTGCTCGCCCATTGGAATTGCTGCAGCACTTTGAGACAGATGACACAAATAACTGCTCTGAGCGTTAATTTGGTGGGTTAATAAAGAAACTGAAAAATTTTCCCACCATAATCCAAGGGCAGAGCAGCCTGCAGAGAACTGCCCCAGTCCAGCAGCACAAGGGGCTGCAGGGTTGGAGGTCCCAGTCCTGCTGCCACACTCCTGCAGGTTGCTTATGGGCTCTGATTCATTCCCTGCCATGTCTTGATGCAGAAGCATTTCACTTAATAGGCAGAGATGGATGACAGGCTTTCGAGAGTGGGGTGGGAGACTGTTATTATGTAGTTTACCAACTGATGTACCCTTCTTGCTAGTGATAATTGCTGAATGTTTCTGCAACCTTCAAGTGTAGTCATTCTGCTGCTACAATAGGGTGTCATTTCACTGTAAGTGGCAGGGTGAATCATGGTAAGTACAGCATATCTAGCAGAACAAGTAATTTGCTGACTTAGTGCTATCTGTATCTCATGATATGCAGGTAAGTAAGGCAATTTTTCCAAAAAGAAGGAGTAAAAAGCTAAAATTGCTTTTTCTTTATTCCCCTTCTCTCTGTCTTCCCTCCCCCTGCTCCTCATGATGATTAGACAAAAGCCAACTAAAGGCAAGAAAAAGAATCATTTCTGGTAGACTTCGTACTGCCCGAGTCATCAATCCTTCACAAAGACCTAAGGCCCACTTGCTTTTCATTTTATTCCTTTGGCTTTTAGATTTATAATGTTGTTAGGAAAAAGAGATTCAGCCTCTTGGTCTATAAGAACCTGTTTAAACATAAAGAGGCATTTACTTACAAATAGCACCGTATTGCCTATGCATTTATCTTGACAGTCCAGTTTAATTTATAAAGTATAATGTGCTTGTAACTCAGCCTGAGAAATGTAGTTTAGCAAGCACTATTGACTTACTAAATCACCCTTCTCCCTCTTATTGTAAATCTGATAAACCTAAAGAAGCATTCTGGGTACTAGAGAATCTAACTAGTAAAGTGGGGTTCTTCAAGATGATCTTGATAGTACTTCACTTAAAACTGCAAGTTGAAGCAATAGTTTATCCTATTGTGAAGTGGTTTAATCTTTCCTTGATCATTTCTCAAAGATGTGGATGTGCTGTACAGTAAAATTGCCAGATTTGTGCTGAATTGCAGCTTTAGAAGCCATTATTCTGAAAAGGTTATCTAAATTGAATGGCTTTAAGATGACTTGTAAAGTCATTAGAAGACTTTGAGCCCTTTATGTGTTTGACCGCCCAGCCTGCTGTGATTCATGTGGGCTCTGAAATGCAGGGTTTAAATCCGGTGTTTGCTCCCTGATTTGCAAAGCCAGGTGTGTGTTTTGCTATTTCTGACAAAGTGCAACATTTTATTTTAACTTGGTGCTCACACACAGATCAGTTATGAAAATCCCATAACAATGATCTATTTGCCATATCAACAGTGCCAGGAAGATAGAAGGCTGAATCACAGGTTATAAGCTTAAACAAAGACTTCATATTTCCAGAGCCTGAATCCTCTCACTCTAATGCTTTAACTGCTCGTCAATTCCCAGAGAAAATGTAAGTTCCATGTTTCAAAGAAATTTGGTTCTATTAAAAAAATATAGATTTTTAATATTTGTTATATTTGTGGCAGCTTAACTCTTGTTTAAGCAATGGAATTACATTTTGGTATGGGGTTTTTGTTTCATTTTTAAAAACATATTTAGAACCAGGTTAACACTGCTGCCTTCTCTTATTCTGCTTAGTGATATGACAACAGCTAATGACAGTTTTTTACACAAGTGATTCTGGCAAATAATTTATTCAGATTTTCTTACCAGGTCTTATTACTCACACTTTGATAGCTTTTAAAAATTCCAAGCTACATTTTCATTTAAAGTTTGGGGTTTTTTTCTTTCTTTCTTTTAATATTTTACCTATTGGCCAAGCAATATGGGATATAGCACTTTTTCTCTGGTCAATGAAAAATTTCCAGCTGTACTATCTCATATAAATATGTTCTCACTCTCTGAGTATGCAAGAGATTAGGGAGGCACCATTTGTATCTGTCTCTATATTCTTAGCATCATAATATTCTCTCCTGTGACTGTCTTCTCTATTAAGATTTCCTCTTAATAACTTTCTTCAGCATGACTTTTATATCCAGTTCTTTCACTCAGTTTTTCATTACCAGCCATGATCTAGCAAGATGTTGCAGAGAGATTATTCCAGCACAAATGGGAGAGGATGCTATCTGTTCATGGACAGATGGCTCAGCAGTCCCCTGCACTAAATAATACTGAGTCCCAAGCCTCTCCTTTCTCCAACTGTGCACCTTCCACTAGAACAAAGGACGAATTTATTTATTGTCTGTATTTATGATGGCAATATCTTTTTCATGTTCAGGTAAAGCTTTTTTCATCACTGTGATCGTAGAGAGAAATGGCCTCACTGTTGTGCACAGTTTTTATTCAAACTGTGGACCCTACAACTTTAAAGGAAAAAAAGCAATTAAACTACTGTGATTTTCTGGTGCCATTTTTGGTTAGATTGATGTAAATTCTGGAGCAGTTGAAAGCTCTTAAACGTGTTATTCATATTTAGACAAATGACACTGAGGATGAGGCTGGACCTTGTGCACCTGACCATGAAAGCAAGGCAAGTTCTGTTTTCTGCTACTATTGATTTGGAGCACATCATAGTTGGCTAATTTATAAATATTTTTTTTCTGGAGCCCCTGCAAGTCTGAAGTTTTCTTCCTGAATCAAGCAAACAGTAGTTTAATTCTCACATAAATCCTCTACTGTAAATAAGAAAAAAAATCACAAGATATTCAACTTTATTGATTGCCTCATTACTTTTTAGGGGAATTGCAGATGGAACTTTTGTGTTGACTATAATGTAAGAAATCCTTTGCAGTATAGAAAGAGTAGTTGCAGGTAGTAAGAATTCCATCTGCAAAGCAGGACTTTTGTGCAGAGTGATAATTCTCAAGGTGTCTAAAACCACGGTTTGCCATCTACTGCTCAAGCCATTGATAGTGATTTGTAATCTCAGTATGGAAAGGTATAGTTCTTGTATTTTTTCTTGAAGCCAGTCAGGCAGAAAAAGAAAGGTAATGAGGAAGTGATTATTCAATTAAAAGTTGTCTTAAAGGAAAAAAATGTCAGCACTTTGGAAAGACTTGTAAGTTCTGAATTCAAGACTCAATAAAATCTCAGACAACTTCATTATCTGTAAAGTGTAATGATTGCAAACAATACAATTTAAACACAAATGGTGTACAACAGAGTCTAATGTATTCTGAAGCGCTCACTGAGTTGGACAGTTGCAATGGGTTTAATTGTGACTTGGATCACTCCCCAGCAAAGTGGGTATGATGTTAGGCCACTTGCAGGTTGATCTCACCCTCTCCATGCCCCTCAAAAGTCCCTCTTTTCTAGTAGATCAGTTCCTTTCCATTTCCCCCTCTGTCTCTGCAGGGAAAGGAAAAATATCTGAGATAGAAGCACAGTTTTGTAGCACAGCAATTCATATACACATCAGGTATCTGGTGCTGTGTATTGGCTGTTGTTGGGAGCAGAGAAAAGATGAATTTCTGACTGGATATTTATACAAGGACTGACTTTTCATCATCTTTTTTCCTGTCGGTCTTTTGAGGGAAAAAGTTCGACTTTACACGTCAGTGCTGTGTACAGGTGGGTGATTCACCAGAACCATCTCTGTGTTTTTAAGCTGGCTTTTTGTTTGAAGTGTTAGCATGTCAGACTTTGTAGACATTCCAGGTTTGGGCCTCTGCTAGTACTTGCTTTTTCCATGTTGGAGCTTTTCATTAGGCTGCACAAACTGGACAGGCTTTTGAAAGCAATCAGCTGATGTTTAGGGGATTTGAACATGGAGCAGAGCTAAGACTGGCCAGACTTACCTCTCAATATCTGGTTCAGGCACTAGAACTTCATTAGTGCTTGGCTTTGTGTGGGCTAATTGAACAAGCTAAAAAGCTGTTGCTTGTGGAGCGCAGGGTGGCTCAGGTGATGCTGCAAGGCACTGTACCCTGCACACACCTCAGTGAAATCACTGCCTTTCCAGAGGAGCTCAATAGCGAGGCCAGAGCTGCTGAGTGCTGAGCACTTAGGGAAACTTGGTCATTTTACTTTAATGTGATTTATTTGACTTAAGATCAGGATATAAAATAAATGGCTTTTATGTTTCCTTAGCACTGCAGCTGGAATCTGCTCGTGCACGTTATCCATGGCTGCTCTCTGACGTTTGTGTGTTTATTATGCACAGCAATTAAACACCCCTTTTTCCTAGACAAATTAGAGCTGTGCGAGTTTGTGATTCTGCTGGCAGGCTTACAAATCTTGCTGTGCAGAGCTCACAGTGTTTTCTAATTTTTCTGTGTCATGATGCATCTTGTATGACTAGGGTTGTTTCATTTTCATAGCAAAGCTGTAATGATTTCATACTGATTAAGTGGAAATAATGCCAACTTCTGTAGCTTCTTTGCTTACATTTCAGAGGGCTGCACCAAAAACACCTCCTCTTATGCAAGAGAGGATGAAGTGAGTTCTTCAAACTTACATGTACATATGTATAAGGGTGTGTGTATTGGAATGTGCTTTGAGCATGTATATTTGCAAGCTGTAATTGCTGGTAAGGGCAATTAGTGATCACATCTCTTGCAGCATGAGCATCCCTTTATGCTGCAGCCTTTGCTGTGCAACATGTGCACTTTTCAGCACAGTTACACAGCAGCTGCCTGGAGAAGGACGGGACAGGACTGTGTGTTACTGCCCAGCAGGCTGAAGGTGGAACAAAGCCCTTTGTTGCCCTGAGGGTAAGGAGAACCAGCGTTGTTTGCTGCCCACACACACCATTCCAGCTCCTGGGCTCTGGAAGGCCACCAGGTAGACAGCTGTTGGACTAGCACAGCAGACAGGCAGGCTGGCAGTACATCACTTAGCAACTGGGCACACTTACAGGAGAAACCCATCAAAAATACATTGAAACCAACACATTCCCACCAAATGTTTTGATTTTCACATGTGGAGTGTTTTTCCATCAGAAAGCCCATTGGAAGGTTTCCAGTCTTTTCCCCCCTCTCAGTTAGATTCTGTAGCAGAACTGAAGTGAAAGTAATCATCATTTAGTGAGCGTTTGCTGTGATAAAGTGTGAGATGCCTCAGAGGGAAATTCTCTGTGTTGCAGAACAATGATACTGCTTGGTATCTCTGATAATCCTCTTGCAAGGTCTGGATATCTCTGTGGCCACTTCTCACACTCTATTCTGGAACTTTTCTCCCATAACTGAAGAAATCTGTTCTGATAAAGTTGTATGTGCACCTCACGTTGCATCAGTGACTAACAAGAACTAAATTCCATGCATAGCAATAAAAAATTAGCTCCTCCAGCCCAAATGATAGATTTGGCATACCACAAGATATCTTCAGAAGTTAAGCTGTACCACTGTGATGTGTATGTTTAAGGGGGTTATCTTCATCTTATAAGATTGTATAAGTGAGGAAGACTGGAAGGAAAAACCTGCAAATGATTTATTTCAAAGATGGGAAAGTGGAGAGAAAAAAAGATATGATGAAAAAGACATTTTTCTGAATAAAACTTTGAATTTATTTGTCTCTTTGCCCCCACTACAGGTGGACTTGAATTAGAAAGTAAGAGTTTTGCAGAGGTACGAGCATAAAGAGTAGGGATTTTTGCAAGATGAAAACAAATGTGAAAAGGGTGGAAGAAAAGGGGCAGGAACTCTGCCACCTCCACCAGCTGCATGCACAGACCAAATTCAATTTAATTTGAATTCCCAGAGGCGAATTGGGAGGGAGAGGGAACCGCATTTTGGTTGCATGAAGGGCAGTGGAAGCAGCTGTGGAAGGGCCAGAGCCTGTGTGGGTAATGGTTTGTGAGGAGCACCGTGGGCTGCAAAAACATCAGCAGAGTTTCTCCTTTTTCCTTCTTTCCCAAAAATAAAAGCCAGCAGCAGAGGGGGCAGATAATCTTCTCCAGCTTAATGCTCTGGAGGAAAATATTATTTTCCTTTCTGTAATGCACCAGCTGAAAAGCTCTTTTTCTTCTCTAAGTTGTACTTACATATACGTGTTACAGCACATACCAGAGCTTGACTGAAATGTTTTGGCACCATGTACTGCGACAGGATGTCAGGTTGGCAGGCTCTGTGCTCCTCCATACCAGACTGGGGCAGTTTGGTGGGGCTGGGAGACTCTCCTACCCAGGCTCAGCATTTAGGCTGTGCATAACAGGGGAAGTTGGTTGGTGAAGATGAGATGGGGGCTTGGCCAAGGGGCTGTGGGAAGGGAAAACACATACCCAGACTGCTCAGGAAAAGAGTAAGTCAGGGGTACCAGTTTCTGACAGAGAAATGGAAAGCACAGAGCAGAGCCTTCTGCCCTGCTTGGAGGAATTCACTCCTCCTGGTAGAAATTAGTTGAAGCAAGGTGGTCCCTGCAGCCTCCCTGTCTTTGGCTCATGGGGAATTGCTGCTGCTCTTGCTGTGGCTCCTCCTCCTCTGCCTTGCCTTTACTACTGTCAAAATCACAGCAAAAAGTGCAAAGGAAAGAGTAGGAATTACCTGAAAATTTGCATTTATTGAAGGACCCAGATTAGTGTTAGCTCAAATTCCCTAAAGTTTTATGATAATCTGGTTTTGAGGTAAAATTATGGTTTGTCATGAGTATATATTTCTAAAATTGGGTTGTGTGTTTTTGTTGAACCTCTGATAAGGAGTCCAGGATGAAATAGTGTAGTGTACCTCAGAACCCCCAAATATGGTTGTAACTGAGGTGACTGTGAAGTTTGTAACAATACTCCCTCACTTCAATATTTTTGAAGGTTCACTGCATTCAGAACCAAAATTTGGATGTGGGGCTGTGGGATGGGAGAAGAAGAAGTGTTACTTTTGCAGAGGAGCAAGGCAAAGACTGACACTTCTATGGGCGTGGGTTCTTTGAATCCCTATGCTTCAAGCCATGGAAGTGTCTAAAATAGAGATCTCCAGTTTGGAACTCTGCACTCAGATGAAATTATGCTGCAGTGGGTTTCAAACCCAACAAACAAATATCTTGATGTGAATTCAACAAGTGTGAGACTCGGGTTTAACCCAGAATGCTTTTTCTTTCCACTTATTCCAGTGTTATGTTGGGGGCTGGCTTTTTGTTCAGAGATTTTTTCACAAAGACAGTAGAAATGATCTCTTTTTGGTTTTGGGTTGTTTTTTTGTGTGTTGGGTTTTTTTTTTTCCTCCTCCCGTCTTGGAAAAAGTGTTTTCTTTCAAAAGAAACATTTAAGCTTTCAGCTAATTCCCAGGGATCCAGAGGGATATTCTGCAATAAGCTTCCCTCTGCAAAGAGGTTGGCTGCTGCCCTAATATTAAGAACGGCAGGATTTCTTGGCTGTGGGGAAAATGAGATGGTCCAGCTGATTGAGGTTATGCCTGAGCCAAGATGAGTCAATTAGCTCGGTGCGCTGAGCAGCCACCCAGAGCACAGGCGGAGGAGCAGCGTCAGGGCAGCGCTCTGCTCTCCGACAACAACCAGCTGCAAGGGGCTGCCCTGGGGGAGGGGAGCTGCCCACCCCCAGCCTGGCAGAGCGTTGCCACCGGGGATAGGAGCTGCCCAATCCCAGCCTGGCAGAGCGCTGCCAGTGGGAGAGGAGGTTCCTGCATCCCCAGCCTGGCAGAGCGCTGCCACTGTGAGAGGAGGTGCCTGCATCCCCAGCCTGGCAGAGCGCTGCCACTGGGAGAGGAGGTGCCGCATCCCCATCCTGGCAGAGCGCTGCCACCGGGAGATGTGCTGCCGCATCCTCATCCTGGCAGAGCGCTGCCACTGGGAGAGGAGGTGCCGCATCCCCATCCTGGCAGAGTGCTGCCACTGGGAGAGGAGGTGCCGCATCCCCAGCCTGGCAGAGCGCTGCCAGTGGGAGAGGAGGTTCCTGCATCCCCAGCCTGGCAGAGCGCTGCCACTGGGAGAGGAGGTTCCTGCATCCCCAGCCTGGCAGAGCGCTGCCACTGGGAGAGGAGGTTCCTGCATCCCCAGCCTGGCAGAGCGCTGCCACCGGGAGATGTGCTGCCACATCCCCATCCTGGCAGAGCGCTGCCACCGGGAGATGTGCTGCCACATCCCCAGCCTGGCAGAGCGCTGCCACTGGGAGAGGAGGTGCCGAATCCCCAGCCTGGCAGAGCGCTGCCACCGGGAGATGTGCTGCCACATCCCCAGCCTGGCAGAGCGCTGCCACTGGGAGAGGAGGTGCCGCATCCTCAGCCTGGCAGAGCGCTGCCACTGGGAGAGGAGGTGCCGCATCCCCAGCCTGGCAGAGCGCTGCCACTGGGAGAGGAGGTGCCGCATCCCCATCCTGGCAGAGCGCTGCCACTGGGAGAGGAGGTGCCGCATCCCCAGCCTGGCAGAGCGCTGCCAGTGGGAGAGGAGGTGCCGCATCCCCAGCCTGGCAGAGCGCTGCCACTGGGAGAGGAGGTGCCGCATCCCCATCCTGGCAGAGCGCTGCCACCGGGAGAGGAGGTGCCTGCATCCCCATCCTGGCAGAGCGCTGCCACCGGGAGATGTGCTGCCACATCCCCAGCCTGGCAGAGCGCTGCCACCGGGAGATGTGCTGCCACATCCCCATCCTGGCAGATCGCTGCCACCGGGAGATGTGCTGCCACATCCCCATCCTGGCAGAGCGCTGCCACCGGGAGATGTGCTGCCACATCCCCATCCTGGCAGAGCGCTGCCACCGGGAGATGTGCTGCCACATCCCCATCCTGGCAGAGCGCTGCCACTGGGAGAGGAGGTGCCTGCATCCCCAGCCTGGCAGAGCGCTGCCACCGGGAGATGTGCTGCCACATCCCCAGCCTGGCAGAGCGCTGCCACTGGGAGAGGAGGTGCCGCATCCCCAGCCTGGCAGAGCGCTGCCAGTGGGAGAGGAGGTGCCGCATCCCCATCCTGGCAGAGCGCTGCCAGTGGGAGAGGAGGTGCCGCATCCCCAGCCTGGCAGAGCGCTGCCACTGGGAGAGGAGGTGCCGCATCCCCAGCCTGGCAGAGCGCTGCCACTGGGAGAGGAGGTGCCGCATCCCCAGCCTGGCAGAGCGCTGCCACTGGGAGAGGAGGTGCCGAATCCCCAGCCTGGCAGAGCGCTGCCACTGGGGAGGGGAGCTGCCCCCCCCCAGCCTGGCAGAGGGCTTGCTCCATGCCACCGGAGCTGTTTGGGGATAACAATGTGGAGGAGACGTTGGGAACGCGTCTCTTTTCACGCTGTGCCTTTGGAAACGTTTGTCAGGCAGAGCAGAAATCGCAGGTCGCTGCTGACACGGCCACATGACACAGATGCAGGAGGCCTTTGGCACTCGCCGGGTGCAGTAAACTCGGGGCACTGAGAGCTCCGTGCCAAACACTAAATGGGTTCCCTTGCAAGAGGGAGTGTTTAACAGCCTGGGCCCTTGTGGGTGTTTTCTCTCTGTTGTACGGACCCGAGGCAGGCTGTGCAGCCACCGCTTCCACTCGCCTTTGTGCGACTCGAGGCGCCCCCAGGACCATCTGCTGTCTGCAGTTCGCAGCCATCACATGGTCTGTAGGACCTCACTTCCTTTGGTTTGCTTTCTGAGCAAAATACAGGCAGTTTACAGCCCATTTTAGCACTTTGTGCTCACCCTTGCAATTATTAACAGCTCTTTCTTTATGACTTTTTGCGCAACCCGAACCTTTTGCATCTTCTGTCTCATAAACTTAATAGGGGGAAAAAAAGTCCATTTATCCTCCGTACATAGTCCTTTACTAAAGAGCTCTTTTTGCCTGACTATTGTAGAAGAAAAAAAACAAAGTGGTGAATACTGTTAGCTCTGAGCACAGTTACATAAAATTTATATTTTTTTTTTACGTGTAGGATTTAATACTAACTGAATATATAACTATAAAGCCCTCAAATCTGGTTTACGGTGAATAATTGCTTAACAGAACACTGGAATTATAAAGGAAAAAAATAATCTGTAATCTCATGGTTCCACCTCTGCTGCCAGTGGTGGATTTTTATCTGTCTTTGAAAAACAATTTAGAATTGCGAGTGGAAAACAAAGAGTAAAGTATTGCAATTTACTAGGTTACAAAAGCTTAAAAGTGGGAATTAAGTTAACACTTGATATTTTTTAAAATTCAGATCAATATGTCTAAACAGTACATGGGTACACTTTTTCATCATCTTTGATCTTCTTGCCCATCTATGAAAGTTTTCACATTTCACAGTATTTTCTAACCTCCCCCTACTAGCTTGGTAAAGCCTTGCATTCTGTCCAGGAAAATACTGGACAAATATCCCTATGACTTGGTAAAAGAAATGACTATTTGTTTCCACTTCATCTGATGTTAAACTAGTGGTCCTGGTTTCAGATCACTAGTCCAATTCAGCCCAGTCATTGTCGCCTTCTTCCTTAGTTTCAGATATTCAGTGTTCAGCTAAACCTTTGGCAAGTGCAGTTTTCCTAATGCTGTGGCATCCTTCTCTCTAGCTCTGCCTCCCAAGCAGAGACCAGCCTGAGAAGGCCGTTGTTAGGACAGTAACAGCCTTTGGTTTGCCTTTGGTAGGCTGCAAAACCTGCAAGACACCATTCGGTTGGACAGTTAAACTTTTGTATGTCAAATAATCTCAGACTTGTGGTCTTCCAATGACTTTAGGATAGTATTTGTCTCTGCAGTGTCTAAGTTTCCTCTGTAGTCAATAGATGCCAGGTTGAGCAGCAACCTGCATTTGTCTCTACATTCTCATTAACGTGATGGATGTTATATAGGTATATTTATGCAATTCTTCTTGATCTTGTTTTTGTAGCAGTCTGTAGAGTATGGTATCATTACTCTAGTCTTGCATGTAGACACTTTTGCCAAGAAGATAAATACTGGCCTTACTCCTGACTACAAACATCTTTTTCAGCTACCACTGTGTTCCTTTTGCATACAAGGCTATTGAGCAAGATTACAGACCTGCCTATGTGCTTTCAGAATGTAGCACCTGAATCCCAGCTGGCAGAGCTCTTCCACAAAAAAAACACCCAACTTTTTATAGATTTAGGAATGGCAAAATCCTTTCCTCCTTTTCCTTGGCATTGTCTGCATCTCCGTAACTGTCTACTACTTAAAATTTTCAGTCTAACATAAACAAGGCATAGGTGTCAAGAATTTTATTCCACAACAAACAGTGAGTGAGATTAGGCATTCATTATTTACAAATGTTCAGAATATGCTTCCATCATTTGGTACTTTTCTGGTAGCAGAAGAATAAATAGTCTTGATAAAGAGACAAATGGGTCAGTGTATAACCCTGCATTAACCTGTGTTCATGCTGGTTTGCTAAGATTCATGGTCCTCTCTCTTCATGACAGGAATAAAGTCAATACTTATTAAAATTCCGTAGTTATACAATTAAAGGTTTTCCATCAGTGGATCATCAGCAGGACATAAACACATGCAAGTTTCTCTTTTCCTTGCTGAAGAGCTGCCTGATTATGCAGGAGAACTTGCTGGTTTTCAGTAATGAGTGAAAGAGCCTCATGTGTGGGAGGGTAAAAGAAGATGATGACACAAATGACAGCAGGATACTCTGACACCTCAGCCCATGGCAGAGGGTGTGCTGTCAGTCCTTCATAGGCCAGGTGAAAATCCATTGCATTCTTTGCCTGGATGTTCAGGTTACCTTGTATTCCTCTGGTGGAAATTGCTTTCAGCTTCATTTTGACTTGAAACATTGTCAAAAACTCCCTTTGCTGGGAAAATGTTAAATATTAAGTGAATCAAAGGGCTTTGATAGCCACCCCCATAGTTTGTTGCAAGAGGATCACTTCAGTCTTGCTTTTTATATTTTGTTTTTCTTATCTGGAACGTTTCCCCGAATATAAAATAGTGCACTTTTTAAGGAGTTATTTTCCAATGATCTTGCTCCCAAATAAAAACATCAGTTATTAAAAATTAGTTCTGAAATTAAACAGATACTTGTCTGACAGATATTTATGCATATGATTATGGTTGTGCACGTAAACATCACCACTGGGGCTGTATACTTAGATTAAATCATACATAAATATTTGCAACATGCATTTGTGCAATAAAGGAGAACTTCATAGCAAATTTCAGACATCTGAACAAAATTTATTGGATGGGAGATAACAAAGCTTAGTGAAAAAATAAAGAGGGAGGTATATTGTTTGCTGTATATTTTTGAGTATTTTAACCATATATATTTATATTTTCTTATTCTCTGAGGACTAGCACTTTTTAATGATAGTTCAGAATCACACAGGATCTAGATTTCAAGTGAAACCCAGCTGTGGTGACAGTTGCCATGATGATGAGAAATGACAAATTTGGATTCTGTACATCTCATGCATTTTATGTTTAGCATTTTCATTTAAGTTTTGGTATTAAAGGCAGGGGAATTAATAATTGGTTATTACTCGAGTACTTCAGATTTTCAAATGAAAAAAATGAAAAGATGGGAGATCACATCACTTCATAGCAGATGGTGCCCATTCCCCTCCCAAACAGGGGGAGAACCCCAAATCCTCTCTAAGATCCAAAAGCAGAAAGCTGAGACTCTAAAACTTGAACACCTCTTCTGTCTGTAGGTGTTTTAATGGCATGCAAGATTCCTATTGAACTCGTATGAAAAGCGTTTGCTGAAGAGATGGTGAACTGGGTTTGTTTTTAAAAAAGCTAATCAGTTCTGGCTGCCTCCTTCTCAAGGGCAGGGCAGAGCTGACTGCAACGGCTGTGCCTGCCCGACACAACACTGGGGAATGTTACTGTGCTGTTCCAGGGCTGTTGGTGCTAATGCTGCTGCAATACCCACTTATATGGTGTTGGATGTTTCAGCATTGCACCCCATGATGACGATCCTCTTGTCCCAGGAAGGCTGTAAAGCTCCATTTTCATGCTGCTTTTGGCTCTGAACAGTCTTATTTTGGTGCTGTCTGGGCTGTGTTCCATTGTACCCATAGAATCACCCTGAGAATTCAGGACTATGGGACTTGGAAAGAGGGCAGGGAGAAGAAGAGATTTCGGCACCCAGATTGCAGCCCTGTGGCCACCCTTCAAACAGCTGTCAGTACAATCCATGGATCCACAGCCATCTATGAAGAGTGTTCAAATTTATCGATCGATAGTTCCCTGGCTCTGAGCTAGTTCTGACTGAAATGTAAACACCAGAGAAACAGCATTCCTTGGATTTAGGAAAACATTCACTAAGCTTCATTTGGAATAGTACACAGCTGAGACAATAACCTGGTGTAAAACTGAGCTTTTTATAAATGTCCCTTTGTGACAAAGTAAAAACAGAGACGATTTCCTTTAAGTCAGTGCTATGCAAACACAAACTCTTATGCTGCTTCCTTTACCAGAGCCTCAGTAAGCAGATGGTACAAGCCTGCCAGTGAGTACTATACATCCCAGGTGATATTTCAGCAAGAAAGATCTGTTAGTCAAGAACATTCTCTTTCCAGTCTGTGGGGAAGAAATTTATAGAGCAATGTGTTATGGGACTGCTGATTTCTGAAACAGAAGATGGCCTTTTTATTTATTCGTTTGGGATTCTGCTTTTATAGCTCTGCTCTCTGGTTCATCTTGGAGGCTTTCAGTGGAGCTGGGGCTCTGGAACAGATACACTTTCTGAATAAGACTGTCTGGTTAATTTTTTTTTTATTTTTAATACTTATGATGGCACTGAGATTTCTCTTCTCAGAGAAACACACGTATTCCTTTCTGCTGATTTGTTTCTGACTTCTGCTGTCATAAGGATTCTCCCAGGACATTTGTTGTTCACTCAGTAATTTAAACTTTGTGAATTTCTTTAAACTTTGTTTAAGTTAAATCCCAGTGTATTTTCCTCTGCATAATTTTTTGCACTCAATCCCTGAAAAAAGGGTTGTGCTTTATTTATTTATTTACTGCTATCTGTTTAGTTCCACTGACAGTTTCCCAGCTCTCACTGACAGCCCTCTGGTCAAGTGTCCTTGGAGAAAAGCAGACAAAATATTCTGTTGTAGAATAATTCTGAATTTGGAAGCACACTAATAGATTCGAAAATTTAACATTCTAGGGAATGACTCCTGCAGAAGTTATTTGAACATGCTCTGTTTTCAGTACCATTTTCCTGCTCCTTGATGCTGCAGAGTTTCCATTTAGTGCACCTACACCAGTGGGAAATACTATCTGAATACTTTGTTGGCATTGTGGTCACGTAAGTGGAAAACAATTTTGAAAGCAGGAGTGAAACTTCAGTGGAGAAATAGCTCCTCTAATGTATAACATACTTGAAACCCAGCAGTCAGGACAGTCCATTCTTTCTGCTGTAGAATATTTATGTGTGTATTTGAGCTACAGTCTGCCTTGGTGCAAGGATGCCAACAGTAAACTTAAAACTGAGCCTTAATGCTGTTGTTAGAAAATGGTTTTAATAAGCTTATTTGGCTACTAAATGATGATACAGTTACTGAAATCTTACAGCCAGATGTATATTGAACACAAGTGGAGAGCCCCTAGTTCAATTTTTCCACTTGGAATTTGGTCTCTGCTTGTCTCTCTCTGGACTACCACACTGAAGGATGCAGAAGGTCCCATGGACTCTCCCAGCTCTACCCAGTCAGCACAGACCAGTGGGGTGGAGATGCAGGACTGCAGGGGCACATTTCTTGTGTAAAGGGAGAGGGAGCACTGTCCTTCTGTGCCCTACATGAGTTGGGGGAAGTTTAAGCTAAACTTTTTGCTGTATACTATCTTTGATAAACCACTATAATGAAAGAAATGAGAGAAATAATTCTGTAGCACTTAGTTAAGTTTGTGAAACCTACTTGCCCTCACATCCTTATAATTCCTTTATGGATGTGTCCTCTGTGGATGTAACTTGAGATTTTCCTCCTGTGGGATGGAAATAATGTTTTCTTAAAGCCTGGCAAGGCTGGGGAAAGTTATGAAGGACCTCAAAGAGCAGGACATGAGGCCACAGTGATGGTCTCACACCCAGCTTTTATAACATGGATGCATATAAATAGAGACTATATACAGCAGATGTGAAAGGACTCCTGTAGGGGACAAGCTTGTGGGATGAGAAACAGCAGAAAACAGTTATGGAGATAAGAGACATCAGTTGTTTTCAATAGGAACCATTTGAGTTTTGTTTTTATTTTTTTTTTTATTTTTTTTTCGTTTCCTGTGTGTACAAGGAGCCAAAAGGAACTAAGGAGTGATGCTTTGAGTGGATTTGGGTGTCTTGCCTCCTGCAAGATGCTAACTTGGTAAATGACATGGTAGAGATGGTTTTAGTGGTATCTGGAGATATCACAATGTGTAGCTAAAGCAATCCTCAAAAACTCTACTTCTCAATATAATTACATAGTTTTAAATGGAAATCACAATAAATGCATGTTAATATTAAACCATATGTCTTCTTTTTTCAACTAAGCAAATCCACAAAATTGAAAAGCTACCCAGGCTTGTTGGGTTATCTTTTGGTTTTGTGGTCACAAATGAAATACCTGGTTCTCCTTGAGCTTGGGAACTGGATTCACTGAAATGTGCAGAATCACTCTTCTTATTATTGCCAAATAGGTTTCTTTATCTAGGTATACATTATGTTGGTTGGAGGATATAATGTTTAGAGTCACCCCGAAATACATGATCATAAGTGATAACACAGGTGTCCCCAGAGCGCGTGGTTGTGGTTGGAAGCCATCAATGATTCCTCTCAGCTGCAGAGGTCCCTTCATTTAGAAAGCACAAGCTGACTGGGTTTTGTATCTCCAAAATTAGAGTTGTCAAGGCTAAAGGTACCAGAAAGGTGTGTTTGACATAAACTGAGATCACTGTGTGACCCTTCCCATCAATAAAAGGCACAAAACCACACTCCATAACTGCATTTTTCACAAGTCTTCTTTGCTGTGCCATCTGTGCTGCCAACTGTTCTTCTACTGTATATCGTCTGCCTGAAGAAGCACTAAGCAGGTGTGGCACATGTTTGGCTCATTCCTGCTTTGCATGTGTAATGTAATTATGTTTGACAGACTTGGTTTGATTGAGAGAAAACTATGAATTGGATTAAATGTTTTTTGTTTAGACTTTATTAGCTAAAGATGCCATTGCATAATTAATTTGTGAATAAGCAGCAATCTTGCAAATGAGGCAGTGAATCAAAAGCACAGGAAGACATTATAGCCTCTTCTCAGGATGAGTTTACACATTTCTTATTTGTAGTATTCATTAAAAATACATAAAGGAAGGTTAACAAAACATTGCAACAAAGAACCACAAGCAAACCAGTCAGCCACAGAAGCCTTCATATATGCATAAGTCTAAGAACAGAAAAGAGGCCAACTCAAAAACGTGAGCCTGTGCTAGACAGTAAATGCTTTAACAATACTTGAATTTTGCTCCCAGGTGTGTCCAGTGTTTTGGACCAAGGAATTCAGTAGAACATAGACTTTTAGTCTCAATGTAATAAAATTAAGATTATTTTTTGAAATGTAGAGAAATTTTTAGTGTGATCCTCTGAATTTTTACTTAGAGAAGATGCTACTCCATGTTTTGCTCTTTAAGGATGGAAAGTGGCTGTTTTTATTTCTGTGCTTCAAAATATGTACATCTCTTTCTACTTTATGTTGAAGTCATACAAATAATGCAACCCTACAAACCATACTACTGAGGCAGAATGTGAGGAAAATCTCTAGGATGTGGTCATTTGGTTTGGAACCCACTTTGCCAAGTTATTCCTGTCTTATAGTCCTGCCCACACCGTATCTCCAGCAGGGGTGGGCACAGGCCTGACCTCAGCTGTTCCTGGCACAAGGTCAGAGGCTGGGGGTGGGAGGCCCTGGTAAGGCTGCTCAAGGACAAGAAGGTCTCTTGGTGCCCTCAGAGCCCTGATGGGATTACTGGAGGCAAATCTACCACATTTCACATCTGTTTCTCTACCTGATTTCTTGTTAGTTAATTAACGCTGGTGTTCGGGTGTTGACCTGTGCTGGCCCAGTTGGTCCTGCTCCTCAGCACTGTCATTGTCATGCATGGTTCATACATTCCTGTTGGGTGCCACACACCAGTGTATGATAGTTCAACAGAAATAAATATTTCTGTCTCAGACATGCAAGGACATTTTCATTCTAAGGTAGCAAAGCTTACTTGAGCCAATGACAGGTTAACGTGAAGGTGTCTCATGGTGCTCCTTGAAATAGAAAAGCTGAATTATGAGGTTCCTTGTTTTCATATTTTCCTTTGCTTTCGGTTTCTCTTTAGTTAGGGGCAAACTGTTTGTATATTTGTCATATATTTATTGTATTGTGTTGTAATAGTATAAATATTGATTTAGAGTTATCAGTGATGTTGAGGTACCAACTTCCATATTACCAAAACTTCCTGGTCCCAACAGCCACCTTCAAATGCTGAAGTGTAATGTAAAATCTCAGAAAGTGTGGTTTAGGAAGCAGATCAGTTTACCAATAAGAACTCACCAACTTTATAATAATTTATGTTAATTAAATTTTTGCATTATTTTAGTTGAACATGTTCCTTTATGGCAACATGTGAGATAAAATCACCAATGCCCCACATACTGGGTGAGAGGGCAAGTAGATTTTTCCAGAATAATCATGTTTAGATGTGTCTTCTGTAGTAAAGGAGTGAAACAAATAGGTTGAAGATTTTTTGATAGATTTAGCTAAGTCCTTCCTGCTGCCTCTTTTTCAGTCCTATGTGAAACACTGTTGCTGCCTCTGCTTCCCAGCAGTGTCACGTTTCTTCTCGCAGGAGTAGGAACCACAATCTGGCATGACATAAGATTGATGGAGGGTCATTTACTAAAAATTCTTCTTTCTTCAAATGAAATTACTCCCTATCCTTTGCCAAGGGTTTATGGCATTTGTAAGATAGCTGATTTTCATTCTAATTCTTTGGCTACTGCTCAACCCCTGCCTTCAGTCACATGTTTTCTGTGATTGTTATCTTCTTCCTATGCAGCACTTTGAGTCTTGAACATTTATGCAGATGTATGACTTGACCACTCCAGATAATGTGTTTTTCTTCATTTATGTCTGCTTTGGATTTTTCCATTAATTTCCAGCCATCTTGGATCTTTCAGAGAAGATGCTCAGAACATTAAATACTGTGACCAGGCTGTTGATTTTTCCCAATACTTTAATCTTCTTTCAGAAGCTCCATAATTCTTAAACACGATTTTCTCTCCTTTGTGATTTTTATTACAGAATTCCTCTCTTTGTTGTTTGAGTTTCAATTGACTCCATTGCTTTTCAAATCCCTCCAGCCTTCCCTCAATTTTATTTACCTTAGTCTCATAGGAAGCTGTGGAAGCTTGAAGGTTATCGATTTTTAAATGAAGAGATTGAAGACGTTCTTTTACTGAGGTGTCTTGCAAAGTGTTTGAAGGTGGAGAGGCCGCACCAGGTGTGGAGGATGATGTTGTGTCTGCAGGGTGAGGTCACTTGACCCATGATGCAACAGGTTTTATTTAATTCTTGTGCTTCCCTGAGCACCTTCTGGCATATTTTTGTTTGGTTGTCTGTCTCAGAGTTGTAACACTTGAGGACACTGTTATCATCAGGGTTTCAGAGACAGCAGTGAGTGTGTAATAGGAGTGGTGACCTGTGCTGCACATCCCCAGATGCTGCAGGTTGCAGGAGAGCTGCATAAAGTCACTCCAGTTGGCATGTGGCTTGTTCAGGATGCTCTGCACAGCCTCTGCCTCTCTGGGGTCTAGTGAGACACTGGGAAAACAGGGATCTCACCTCCTCAACTTCCCCAGAAAAAAAAGGGAGAAGAGGAAGAGTTGGGAGTACAGCGAGAGGAAAATGCCTTTGATAATAAAGGGAATTTATTATTCCTTTTCATCAAGATGAAAAAGGTCTGGCGGAATCATAGTCCACTTGTTTAGTAAGATGTTATTTCCCTTCTCTTTTAGGCTCTGGGTTTGAACCAGGATCCTCTGGGCCACAACTAATCAGGTCACTTCCACTGTCTCTTACCTTAGTTTTGCATCTTTATTTATGGAAAGTCCCTGTTCCAAGGAAGCCATAAAGCCTCTGGCCTTAAGCCATCAGATGTGGCAGCTCAGTAAATCATAACTGCTCTGCATCCCTCTGAGCAGCTCCACTTCTGCCATGTTCTTGGGGATTTAATCCCCACTAGAGACTACGCTGTCGTTATTAATAGATTTCCTAATCATATTGGTAGAGACTGGGAGAGACGTGAATTATTTTGTGGTGAGGTCAGGACACGCTCAAAGGGCACAAAATTGGTTGCAGTGGTGAGAAACCTTTCCCAGAACATTGTGATTTGATTGATGGGCAAACTTTCAGGCTGCGTTTTGCATTTTTCAGCTTCGTTTGTATTTTTCTGAGGAAGACCACTAATATTTCCAAATTTGATTTGCAAAGTGCATTCTCCTTCAGAGGAGTAGTTTTTGTAAGACATTAAGTCCCTCTCTCACCAGTGGTTGGCTCTGACAGATGAATCAGGACTTTCCATCACAGTATGTGAGCAAAATTCCCAAACACTGAGGCTACTAGAGAAGGTTGGACTTGACAGCAAATATTACAGTACAGGATTATTTTTATTTAACATAAATATGCCAGTGATGCACAGAAATAAGACTGTACATTTAAAGAGGAGTTTAGGGAGGTGGTGTTTGTTAGAAAGCACTGACTGTTCTCTAAAGGGGGAACAAAACACATTAGAAACTGATCCTGATTGCTTTACCATTGAGACAAAGAAAATTTCTGGAGATGGAAACTTCTTAACTTTTACCTGGATTTTCATTCAATGGTGAATCCATGTCTCAGCTTCAAAATAATCTGTTTTGAAGTTTCCTGAGAAATGATGGATCTACAGCAGAGCCCTCTTGTAATTAATGCTTTTTTTACCTGTTTATAGACGCTTTAATGTCTTAAATAATTTTACTTACTTCTGTTCCAAATCAAATCTTTTGGATTAAAGGAGAATGGATTGCTTCTAAAAAGGACATAATTAGTCATTTGTGTGTTTTACAACAGGTATTGTCTTGTAAGATTCTTTGAATCTGCAAGTTTTTTGTCACTTAGGACTGCAAAGAAAGTCTCTTCCATCTGGCACAGTTGTCAAATAGGCCCACTGAGTTCAGCAAGCAGCATTTGCCTCATGTATAAAGCTACTGAGTTTAAGACCATGCTGATTATTAAAGTATTAAATGCCACATTTGTGACTTATGATATTACAGGTGGAAAAAAATAATCAGCAATGAAAATTAAATATCTAGTTTATTTACTGACAAGAAAAACACTGAAATCCTTCTGAAGCTGTTAAAATGATAGAAGATAAGGGCATTTTTACTTTAAAGTAACTTACTCAAAGCTTGCTCGGAATGCTGTAGGCTGGAATTTTCAAAGCAGCACAGCAAAGTTGGATACCAGGCTCTCGTTGTGTTTCAGCAGGGTGATCTAGAGAAAGGAGTTTAAAAACATCCTTGGAAAATGGAGATTCAAGGGGTCTAGAGGGAATCACTCTGTCCCTGCCTGAACTTCCCTTTAACAGGGAAGGAGGACTAGCGGACCTGCAGTCTGGAAAATTACTCTTGCAGTACTGGCTGCCAGTTTTCTGCACCTCCTCTGGTGACAGGAGAAGGGCACTAACCTCTTGGTTTATTTTCCCTGCATCTTTTCCATGTTTCATTCTAGAGGGAGTGTTCCACAGCAGCAATAGCCAGGGACCAGATTACTGTGGCTATTTGTGTCACTGGGGCCGAGTGCTTGAGGTGCTGCAGCTGTCAAATGTGCTACAGGGTGTTATTAGAGAACCTGGTGGACAAACAGAAGGTGGGGCTGGAGGATGTTTGTTGTTCTGCACAACACAGGTTAGTGAGGGACACAGAAAACTGTTTGGAAACAGATGATATTGTCTTCTCTGCTTTTCTCAGGACTCCTTGTCCAGAGATGTGTTTTTGTCTCTACTCTTCACTAAGTTATCTGACGTTTCTTTTGGGGTTGCAGAACACCAATGATACAGTTTCCTCATGGAGGCTTATATTGTGTCCATCACAAAGCTTACTAAACACTGCTGGCTTCATCAAACAGTATGTGGAATAATAAGAAACTTCAGTTTTGATGTCCAACAGTTATGTTTTCCCTCAAAGTTGGCTCTTGCTATTGGTCCATACTATCCATCTCCTTTGAAAATCTGATTATGGTGTTCAGTTATGATCCCCCGAGGTGTTAAAACTTATAGGCTTCTTCTAGGCAGTTAAAGTGCATTTCCTCACTTAAAAAACCCACCAAAACTTATCTGTGCATCTGTTTCCAACAAGTCTTCTACCTAATAAAATGTGAGTGTGGGAGCTGGGGATGGCTGTTCTCTGCCTAACAGTTCATTATTGTTCTGTGTGAAGCCAACCTTGTCCTAGTTTGCCACACAACATAAACACAACAGGTCAGATTCTGCTGTTGGTATCGTTGTCCTGGGTAGACTGGACATTATATATCCCCTGGATTTTTTTGTGTGCCTGAGTGAAAAGCAAGATGTTATTGTATCACTTCATTTCATATCAAATTACATTGTCACATAATGATATAATTGCAGAACACAAGCAGATGCAAATGTTATAGTGCAATAAAATGTCACAACTGAGAGCGCTGTTTGTAATTTCATTTAAAAGTTTGTGTTTCAATATGAAAGTTTGCAACACAGTTGGAATATGAGTTTCAAGATGTCTGTATTTGCCTTCAATCAATGTGGTTTTATCAGAATTAAGAAAATAATTTCAAGTAGCAGCACCCAAACTGTCAGCAGTCCATGGGTTGTGCCAAGGTCTCCTCCAGCAGTGGGAATTCTTTCCCCATTGAGGGCTGGTGTGGAGGCTCAGGACTTCCCAAGGGAAAGGAGTTGCTGGCATGAGCAACTTTGAAAAGTGTTTTGTGTCTAGCAAATCACACATAAACTGTATTTTCGTTAGTCAAATTGACCTTTATTGAAAAAGAAAAATGTGGTGTATTATGGAAGATTAATCTATGTGGAAAGTGAAGCTATAAAGAGAATTTATCCTGTTTTTTCTTTAAATCTTATTGAAAGAAAATTGCAAAACCAAATATTCTGTAAAAAATAGAGACCCCCCAAATTCCTTGTTACAGATTTTTAAGTGTTAAGACTTAGACTAATATTTCCTTTTAATTGCTCTCCTGAGTGGTTTCTTTTAATTGATGTGCCTGCAAGTGGAAAACTTGTGAATTTACAGATATTTTAATGGCTGTGACCTCTTTAAATTTTTCTCTCCACGTCCTGTCTGCATTCATTACAGGCAAATCAATGAAAATTGATAAACCCATGATGGAAAAAAGGAATGTATTTGTATTCATTACAGGGCATCGGAGATAATAATAAAATGAAATGTTGTTATAGTGAGATATAAACCCAACCCAAGGAATTGTTCAATATGTGAATAGCTGGATACATTTCATTACTGTGATATGGAGCAGCGTGAGAGCGGAAGCCAATAATTTAAAAGTCTCAAGCACAGGGTTATGCTGACTATCCAGTTCAATACGTTAATTGACAATAAATCCTGCTTGCCTATAAAAAGCACTTGACTAGTCATTTTCAAGATGGTCATGATTTTTTATGATGCGGAACTTTTAATTTACAGGGATGATAAAAATAGATTTACTTTCAGCCACTTGTATTTGATTTAATTACCTAATCAACTATAAATCATCTACTATTGAAAAAGTAATTTAACAGAGATGATATTTTGTCGTCATTTTTTTCTTAAGTAGGAGAGAGTCTTTTTGTAAAGAAAGGTGAAATAGGCTTTAGAGGAATTAAAAAATTCACTCCTTTTTAAGGAAGGGTTAGAAGTTCGGAATGCAGAAGTTTGGATTTACTGAGTGAAGGTCTCGAGTTTAGAAAGGACTTGTTTGTGGTTACCTAATGTCCTGGTAAAAGAGGTGTATGGCAAAGGACCAGCTGTGGATATCAGGGATATGACCCAGGCCTTGGGCACTGGAACCTCCCTCTGCTGGGGACCTGTTTGGGACAACAAGAGTAATTCCTTGTGGGTCCCTTTGAACTCAGACTAGTCAGTGATTCTGTGATGGGAAATTACAGGGAGAGAAATGACTGTGCCTTGTCTCCACAAGGAACAGAGAAACCATCTAAGTCAGAGTGGGGGTGACTTGACAGAGCAATTTGAGGCTTTCTGGGGGGAATTAAACTGCAGATTTTCATCCCTAAATGAAACCAGGATGAGAAGTTTTTCAATATTTTAATGGTGCTCTCACAAAAAGTGCCATAGTGCGTGAAAAGATCTAAACAAGTAAAAGAACATGTAGATCAAAAAACCACCCTACAGTAATACTTTGAAGAAAGAAGTGTCAGGTTTTATAAACAATATTTAGTTTTCCATATAAAGTCATAAGAAAGAGTGAAACTGTTTACTGGGGTGAAAATATTTCTTCCTGTAAGACTTGGGCTTCTAAAGTCTAGCTTGAAAATTGTCAATCTCGGGACTGTCACTGACCAGAGAGTAGGTATGACATCCCCAAATCATAATTACTCACTGCTGGTACTGCTCCAGAGGAAAAGTGGTCTAGATAAAGGGCTTTTGGAATATATTCAGAGAGGAATTTTTGGTCAAAGGAGTAACAAGTGTCACAAAAGGACTGAGGGATTAAAGAGCAAGAATTTATTGTAAAATTTTTGCCGTTTGATATTCTTGCTTGATATTATTTTAAAAACAGATAAATCCAGAAATTCATTACAGACAGATCTCCTAAATGTCTAAGGGGAGGGGAGAGGAAAATGAAGTGCATGTACCATGAAGAAAAAAAATAATGTGTTAGTGTGAGATTATGAAAATAATAAAAGTTAAGAAAGTACTGAAAGTAGAGGTAGGAACAGTCACGCCATTAACATTATGAACGAAGAAAAATCAATGCTAGAGAAAATCTCCTAGAGAATTTGGGTCACTTTATGAGTTGGGAATAAAGCCAGCTTCCATAATAAGGGTAAAAGAATCATGTGAAATAATGAAAACCAAGCTGGAAAGTGGAGATTTGAGACTGAATTACCCTGAGAGCTAGAAGGCTTTATTAAATTTAAGGAAATAAACAGAAAGAGAAGTATGTATGTTAATAAAAAGGTGCATTTTTGTTATGGGTACCAACAGATTTTGAAAAACCTGTACACAGTCTAATTTGCACCCAATATGAAATTAAATTTGCCTTCACAAAATTCCTCAGAATTACCACAGGTAAATGAAAATTGCCATATTGAGTTAGACTGGAACCTTTTCATCAAATGAGGCTGAGATGAGGTACTTGGAAGGCAGTATAAGAAACCCTGAATAGGATAATTAGGATGTAGTTTGCCTAGACAGAAACGTTCTTTCCTACTCAGGGAGAGGTTGGGCAACAGAGTCAGGAGGATTATGTTTTTGCCAACTGTTCAGAGCTACTTTTTACTCCCCTTTTACTCAAACAAGTATTAGAATTCATGGGATTTTAGAACACTTATTTAGGGCAATTCACGTCTGTTGCCAGGAATGAGCTTGTGAATTACTGGCTGTGTTTTAGCTCCTATTACATTATTTTAGGTTTGGGTCTGGATATGAGATCTGACAGAGCCAATGCCAGAGACTCCAAGATGGACCCACCACTGGCCAAGGCCAAGCCCAGCAGTGATGGTGGTAGGGCCTTTGGGATAACAGATGTAAGAAGAAGGGAAAAAAAAGCTTGGCAGCTGCAGCTGAAGAGAGGAAGACCAGAGCAGAAGGTGGGGGAGGTTGGCAGCCCATGGTGGAGTTCATGGGCCAGGGCCAACTTACCACACTCAAGGAGATACTGGGATTGTACAAACAGAAATGATGCTTCTAAACTATCTTTAAAGGTGGCAGAGTCTCTTTGAGAATTCACTTGCAGAAAGGAAGAGACAATGTGATCTCTTTTGGTGGTTCAGACAGTTACCTGTTTTAGATTGCCTGCTTTATCTGTTTGTTCCTTGGGAGCTCTTGATAAAAAAACAACACTGCCAAACAGGTTATCTTACACAAATCATCTTGCTGTACTATAATAACTTTCATAGCAATCAATTAATTAATTATTAATTTTATATTAAATTTCAGTTTAATCTCTGAAAGGTAAAGAGTACGGAAATGCAGGTCATTAAAGGAAGAAGGACTGGAGTAGCCATGGGAGGAGAGCAGGAGGTTTTGGTGTTCATATAGTCTAAAAGCAGAAGAGCTTGATAGGCTTTCAGAGGTGCATTTTAACCAATAACCTTTTGAATTGGTCTGTGTGAATGTTTCTGAAAGCTTTGCTGAGTTTCCGTTTCCTGACCTGCCAGCTCAGGGCAGTTGCTGCCCTTCCAGGTACCAGGGACAAAGCCAGAGCAGTGGGAATGGCTGGGAAGAGCAGCTAGAGGGTTCCCATGGCAACAGCAACTCCATCAGCACTCTCAGAAGTTTCTTCCCCTTTTGGTATTTATTTTGGATTTGTGTACTTTATCAGACTAAATGTTTTAATGACAAAGTTTTGATTAAATTAATCCTGCTTAAATTACTTTGGAAAGGAAAAATAGTAGAAAACAGCAGAAAATAGAGCACTGCATCTGTAATCACTTGGGTGGCTGGTTGCTTTGATGTATGCAGAGGGAAACCTGATTGTATTTATTTTTTGTGTAATTTTTTGCCTTAAAGTAGTCCTTTTATTCCCAGTTGAGCTATGATAAACCCCACTGAAGTGAATTTTATTGCCTATAAAACTCATATTGTTGGGGGGGGAAAAGGTGCAATGTATAACTGACTCATCAACTTTTGAGATATTCTCACCAAGAATTCAACTTTTCCCCCATGTTCAAGGACCATTAGTCAAAGTTACACCAGAGGTATGACAGACATGTACCTTTAGCCTGATTTCTATCTTTTTTTCCATCACAGTCTTATCAAATGTATCCCTATCAGACATTCTCAGGCAGAAGTACTACAAGCTGACTTTCTTTGTGTAATTACAGAAGGAGTTTCCTTGAATAAGTGTAGGTTACAACATTTTCATCTTTTTACCTGCAGATTTCCAGGTATTTGGTCCTCACAAGGCCCTCTGCTCCCAGATAAGGGCTGTGAATGATGCTGATGCTGCTCTGCAGCTGCTGCCGTAGATTTAAGGCAGAATTTTGCTATGAATCTTTCTGAGGGGACTGAGTCTGTTCCAAATATGTGGCTTGGGGTTATTTTAGACTGAACTAGGTGTGAAATGAGATAACAAGTATTTGCTTTAATGTAATAAATGAATAACAAATTTGATTGGGGTTTTTTTGTTATTGTTGTTGTTAAACAGAGTAAAAAACTGTCAGTATCATTTAGGAGCTGTTGGTACAAACAGCAGGGTAGAAAAGTCCTTTTCATTATTGTAAGGAGACACTGACAGCCTTTAAATAAACTCAGTCCTTTCTGAAACTACTAAGTGAAAACTGTAACTTCCTTCTGTTATTACAGCAAGTCAAAATATAAATTGGGATTTGACCCAGACAGCAATTCCTTTAACCTTTTAAAACCTAAACCAGTGTATCTTTTTCTTCACTCTGTTTGCCAAAAATGGTGATTTATTATTTTTCACACAATCATCAGGATACTCTCTGAACAATCACTTAAAGTATTTCTGGGTTTCTGACTTAGCTCTCTAATACATATTTCTCAATTCCCTCTCCCAGAGCAAGTCTGTGTGTCACATCTGTGGTGTTCCCAATGAGTTGTTAATAAGGTTTGCAAATGAGAAGGCACAGACAATGTGGTGGTGACAATAGGAGGCTGATCTAGAGTGGATTTGGTGAGCAAGGATTCGGCATCAGTAAGAGCTGCACTTTCCCCTGTGTAGCTCTAGTGCCCAGAGTTTAAGAGGATCAGACTCCTGTCTCTACTCACTGTTCTGTCATCACTGCTTGGTGTAGCCTGCCTAGAACAGGAGTCCTGCAGTTACAGTCCTAAGTTTTGCAGATGAAAAGGGAAAACAAATTCCTCACCCAACAGTATGAGAATGCCTGATTTAACCAAATTAGCCTCACATTCAAAATTGATGAGGATCACATTTTGAATTGGGAACAGATGGAAAAGTGCTGAGTTTTGCCTTAGTGTCTATAATGCTTCTTACGCTAGAATGTGTTTTTATTTCTTGTCATAGTTCACTTGAGTCTGATAATTCTGCTAAAGATCCCCCATAAACCAAACAAGGCACTTACAGAGTTTACAGTGTCTACTGATTTCCCTCTGTAAAACAAAGGGTCTGACTTTGTTCAAAAGACATATCAGCTAATTAAGATGAAAGTATTTCATGCTTTTCATTATTGTTTTGGTTAGTCAAAGTAATTTAATCCACTAAATCTGAATTACTTTTTTTTTCACTAAAATTGTGAAAAGTAGTGCAGAGAGAGGGTTAGTTGATGAATTCTCCACTTGTCAAGAAAAAGAACAAACCACAAGAGATCTAAGCATAAGTGGTTGTTGCATTTGTGTTAATTACCTGCTTTGTATTGTCATTTAGGATCAAATTGACCTTTTGGTGTGTGTCTCCTGTGTAAAATGTGGGAAGCTACAATACTATGGGAACAGTGTATGGTCTGCTGTCATTACAGAACATGGCCATGGACCATTATTCAACATTTCTGCAAGTTAAGAAATAATTTTAATATGCTTTTCCTTACTGCTTAAGCTGCTTACTTACCAAGTTCAATCTTCTTTCTAAAAGAGTGTCTTTATTTGTGAAGGTATTTATACAAAGAATACTGGCATTATTTTATAGTGACTTTCTAAAGAACCCGACAAGTCTATTTGAAGCTTTTCTTTGGTATTAACTAGATATTTTATCATAAGTGAGCAGGGCGTTTCTGGTTCACTAGTCTTTATTGCTTTCTTGAATGCACTTCAACCTCATTCACAGTTCAAGTCTATATAATCCTTATGCCTTTCATACTTTTAAATCCTCCACAGTGTTTTCTGTGTATCTGACTCTGCTAATATCCACAGAACTCAGCTCTTAAAGTGGTCTCCTGAGCTTGCAGAGTTCTGCACCGAGGCCAAAAGACACATTTTCACCAATCCTTTTACTGCTCATCGACAAGGGCAATGTTTTCTTTAATGCCAATGCCCCCAGCCTCAGTTTTCCCCTCTGACACCCCAAATCCATTCCTTACAATATACATTGGTCACTCATTTACTCTTGCTCTGGACACCAGTTAAAAACCTGCTACTCAGTTTTCTTGATCTGACTGTGACGTCAGTTTGCAGCTTGTTGCCTTCTTGCTCCCAATGCTTTCTTCTTGAACTTTAAATGAAAAGTGAGTATGTTTGAGATAAAAATGCAAAAAACCGTTGATAAATCATGTTATAATTTTGGTTCTGGATGGGTAAAACCTTATTTATCATTGCAGTGGGATAACTTTACATATTTCACATTGCACAGCTGTGCTATTCACAAAAGCAGCAGGATGTTGGAAATAATTGGATATTCTCTTCCATGGTACTAGGCATGCTTGGTGTGTGTGTGTTGGTTGGATCAAGCACATGTGTAGCTACAGTAAAGTCTTCCATAGCTGAATACCTACCTTGGAATAATTGTGGCTGCTTACTGAGTCTTTGGCTAGCTTCACATGCTATTGTTCAACTCCATGAAATAACTACATGACATTTGATACTTTATAATCATAATAGCCAGTTAAAGGATGGCACTTGGGTGTGTGGGCCTTTGTCATTTCAGACCATGCTGAGTAAGGACTCGTATCATACATGGCTTGTTTCACTGGCAGTGCTGGTGGTGCCTCTTGGAAAACAGATTTAAGGAAAAGGTAAAACCCTGCCTGGTAGAGTGAGGGAAATGCTTGTGAAACAACCCTGTGAGAACCCAGGTGAGGGGAGAAGGGTGAGGAGCAGGAGGTGCTGCAGGCACTGCAGCAAGTGCCACTTCTGTCCAAATTGATGTTAGAACGTCAATTAACAAGGGGTGTGTTAATCAGAAATTCTTCTACAGATGCAGATCCAAAAGTTAAATATAACTTTTCTTTTTATCTTGTTGACCATTCTCTAATCCTGTACTTTCCATGCTGTATGAGGTATCAGGATGATGCATTAGAAAGGTCATGGCACACAAATGTGTATTTAAAACGTGCTCTGTAAGGTCCTTTGCAAGGCTTTGAGCTGCTGCAGAACAGCCTGTCTTGGTGGATCACCTGCTTTGCAGCCATTGCAAATGAGAATGGAGGTTCAGGATGGTCTGCTGTGGGTTGCTAAAGTAATTGCAGAACAAAGTCATGCTCTGCTCTCCCAGCTCAAGGTGTCTGTGTGTTCTGTCAGCTCCCTTTGTTGGGTTGCCTTTTATTTGAACAGAAACCTGTTCAGCTTCAGGGAGTGCAATCCGAGAGCAGCCGAGTCTCCTCTTTTTTGCTATGCAGAATGTTCAGCAAATCTGTTACCCTCCATCTCTCACCCAAATACAAAATTTCCTCTCCGAGGTTAGAACATTGTGTCAAAGCAGCAAAGCCTCAACAAGATTGATTTATAAAGCTAAAAAGAAGACATCTTCTGCCTGGGCTCTGAGCAACAGCTGTGTTCCTGGGGCTATGTTATTGCAACCCTGAAAGCACAGGGAGCTTTAAATTCACAAATTTTTCAACATTATCTACACATCACCTTTCCAACCAAGGAATCAGAATATTTTAGCATGCTTTCAAGGCAGTTATGTTCAGAGATTATTTGAGGGGGGATTTGTCTCTGCTTAATGAGGGAGTTTGCTTTACTATGATATGGACTATGCTGGTGGGCCTCTGCCTTGGAAGATAACTATTAACCTGTACTCTCTAATTCCTCTGTCTTTGCAGATTACTTTTGCAGGTTTTTGTATTAGTTTAGATATTTTTTTAATTTCAGGCTTATTTGAGAGACAAGTGTGTCCCAGCATTTCTCCTCAAGCCTCACTTAACAAAGGCTGATGGCAAACAAGATAAAAAGCCTGTTGGTTTTGTGGAATCAAACTGTTTTCACATGGAGAGTGTGGGACAACGAGGTTGCATAGACTTGCTCATTATGTGGATTATTAATTAAAAAAAATCAAGAAATATTCAGGTATTCTGCATCTTGAAGCTGCTGTGCTCCATGAGTGAGATGCTCAGCATCAGACACCAGGTCAGTCTGTATTTGGATTTCAGGATGGGAAAGCCCCTTTGGCCTTGTATGGTTCAAGCTGCTTTAAGCTTGATCACAAAACCCATAACTAAACATATAATGCCAAAATATTAGCTATAGTGATATTTACTTAGAGAGCAGTTCTGAGAGAGTCAGAGCACAGATTTTGCCATCAGTTTTCTATCCTTATTTTGAAGTCTCTGTCAAAATACAGAAACTGTTTCTTGTCTATGTATTTGTATATGATAGTAGAGAGAAAGGAAAGAAGCAGAAATGTCTGTTCTGAAGCTTGCCAAGGACCCTTTTATATTGCTAAGTACTTAAACAAAAATGAATCTTCTGCCATGATTAGTTTTGTCATTAAGTAAATGAAACTGTTTTGGCTTTAGGTTTTAAAACTAAAATGGGAATAATTTTTCTCTTCTCTCACGTAGAAACTGAAATCAATATGAATGTTACAAACCAAAATACCTCAACCCATTCTCATTCCTGCCCTTACCCCTTCTCCCTTTCCTGCAGGTACATTTAGGCAGCTAAAGGTAAGGAATAACTAGAGAGAACAGAATGAGCAGTCACACGTGCCTTTTTCTCCTGTCTCCCCCTGTATACTGAGGTGATACTAAGTAAGATTGCCCTCTGCTGCACCAGCCATTCAGTCAGATTTGACATCTTGGACTTGGCTATTGTTGGTTAAACTTCAGGTTTAGTTAGTTTATTTTCAGACCGTTTAAAGGAATCAGTAAAGAACATCCTTTTATTCAGGTGAACAGCATGTAAATTTTGTCTTAGGCTTTAGGGAACTTCAGATTATAACTTTGCCACTATACTGGAATTAAACAAAGAAGGGCATGCAATAAAATATCTTAATTGTCCCACATTTTCAGGCAGTAGGCTTGATCATGTGTTTGTGTATTACCAGCTCTTTTTAACAGTTACTTGCTGGAGGAGACATATCTGTTTTATAACCCACCTGTACAAATGCAAGGCTATTAAGTTGCCTTCTGTTGAGAATGTGTCAGATTTAGAGTCAAGAAACAGGGAGTTTAGTTTGAAATGGATTTTTCATCCATGTAGTATAACTCCATTATTTTGCAACACCATGGGAAGCTCTCAGCACACCCCCATGTCACCCATGTGAGTGCAGAAGCCTTGTCACAACTCTGTGTCTCAGCTTTGGGGCCCTGGAGAGCTTCCAAGGGACTGAACTGGGGTGGAAAGGAGGGTTGGGAGATGTGGAATTGACAGAGTCCTCTTTTGCCCTTGCCCTGCCTTTCAGGGGCAGGACCATGGTGGCAGGAGAAAATCAGCTTGCCCTGATTGTATAGGAACTTGCAGTGCAAGGCTTAGCAGCAGATAGATCCTAGAATTAGATGTGTCTGTGAGTCTGGCTGCAGTCCTAGTAATTCTGCTGAAAGTCAGCAGTAATAGATGGGCCCAGCTACCTGCCTGATCCCTGATCCCTCAGCTGCAACAGCCCAGCATTTGGCTTTTCCTTAAAATATCTCAAGATAATGTTTTCAGTATTGATTGCATTAATCAGCAGTTAGCTTTCTCCTGTGGTCTAGTAAATCCTGAATCTGCTGTTCTGTATCATAAAGTAATGCACAAAGTCTGGGAAGATGAGGAATTTTTACTTGTAGAGAAACAATGTACATTCTTTAACTTATTATTTTTTAATACATACCATTATTTGTAATTATATAGATAATGAATGCTATAAAGAAAGTTCAGTATGGAGCACATTCTTTTATGGTTATTACAGTTATATTTTCTACTGAAAATCAGCCATCTATGGTGTGATGCAAATGCACTTGCAAAAGTCGCTCCTGGTAATCAATGAGAAAAAAGTAATGATTGAATGCTTTGACTTTGGGCAGATCTTTCTTTGCTTTCCAGCCCTTAGTAGGCAGGCATGTTTAACCAGTGGCTTGGATGATGACAGTGAGGGAAGTGGGATGGGAAACATTTTCAGTGACATCTTTAGTTTGCACCGAGGCTCCCATTAGCTTTTTGTGTATAGTCTGATATAGGACACAGTATCAGAGAAGTTACAGAAGCAGAGTGTTCAAGGAGTAGAATGTGCTGTAGTCTAGATCAGTGTAAAAGAGTTCACACAGAAATTAGGAAGCCAAAGCAAATCAAGCGCATTAAAGGAGTTCAACTAAGAAGTAACAAAAGTGTCCATCAGGATTTCACTGTGCTTCTTGAATGAGATAGGGGGAATTTAATGAGTGACTTCAAGGAATAATAGGATAGTGATGTCCTGAAAGTGAATGGAGATTAATATAGAATCTGGAATTACAAGAGTTGTAGGAATTAACAACCAGCTGCGTAAAAAAGAATCATCTGCAGTAGATGAAGAGACCATTACTACTTTGAAAATGTCTGGTATCTGAGAAGACTGTTAACAAGGAGACCTTATTAGAAATGACTTTTTCCTTGTGAATAGCAGATGGTTTTCTACACCTTTTTTGCATCTTAAATCCCCTGCATGTCTCTATTTCAAACACTTTTCATGTGTGCCTTTGCCTTGTATTGCAACCTCCTTTTTCAGTTCCTTTCAACAGTCCCTATCCACCTCAGAATTCCCTGAGGAACATGTTGCCCCTCCAAGTCTCTCCTTCTCTGTGCTCCTCCCAGCACTCTGCCTCCCTCCACACTGCTCTCCAGTGTTTGGGTCAGTCACCGTGGGGAAAAGCCACCTGGGGATCGATTGCAAAGCAGCTGCTTCTGACAGAGATGAACTCTCCTGTCTCTCCTTTGACAGGATATAACAAGATCTCTTTCCTCTACCCAGATGAGAAGCTTGTTAAAACTCATCAGGGAGGTGCTAAAAATGTGGAGTATCTGGGAAGTAACCGTAGCTCAAGGAGCTGTGGTGTCACTGGATCAAACACTGGCCTGTGCTTTTTGCTGGGGGGAAACACCAGCTCATGTTGCTGGGTCCAAGCAGGGTCTCAACCCTCCAAACAAGACACTGGGTAAGCAGGATCTGCTCCAGCAGCATTGCACTTGGCAGCCCCTGTCACCAGGGCCACAGCCTGGGACTCCAGGAGCAGCAAGAGACATTCAAGAGTCCTGTCCTGGTGTACCAACTGAGAGTTTAAAACTTACAGATTCTGATAGTTTTAAACACATCCCTATCAAGACCTGATGAGTGTTTTCTGGGAAGACACCAAAAGCAGGTCTCTTCTCTGCCTTTTTTGTGCTGGGCTTCTTCAGGAGTGCAAGTTGCCTGACCTGGGAAAGAAGTATGGATGCAAATGTGTGTTTGCCACAGCTCAGCACTTTGCCACTCACCTCTAAACACCACACAGACAGAGGTGTGAATTTTGGGTGTGTGATGTCCTTTCATGACAGCACATGGGACCTGTGTGTCCACTCCCAGTGAGTGAGCAGATCCACAGGTGCCAGCAGCAAACATGCTTTGTGGTCAATCTGGTCAATGTAACAAACCTGAACTTCCAAAGGCTTTGACAGCAGAGGTGTTTTTAAGAGGGGCAAGTTTCTTGTATGAACTAGTAACTGGTTAAAAGATAGAAACAAAGGATGGGCATAAATGCTAAATTTTCCTGCTGGAAGGAGGTTATTAATGAGGTCTCGCAGGGCTCGGTGCTAAACTTTGTGCTGTGTATTTAGGGAGAGTTTCTCTGAGAAAGTTTGCTTGATGTAAATTTATGTAGGACAATTTAATCTAGAGCAGACATGGAAAAGTTACAGGAGGATCACTTAATATTGAGTTATTGGACAATTAATTCAAAGTATTGTTTATAGAGAGGAAAGTAATTCTAACTTTGCTTATGTCATTATGGGCTCCAAGTTATATATTGCCACTCACAGAAGACATCTTAAAGTCATTGTAAATTGTTCTCTTAAGACATCAGGTTAGTGCTGATTTGCTGCCAAAACACTAAGTAGACCATTAGGAATTGCTAGGAAATCAAAGGAGAATACAACAGAAAATACCCATATGAGAAAAGATTAAATAAACAAAGACAGCTATAGAGCTCTGAGAAGATATTTAGGGGGGAAATAAAAACCTACATTAGGATTTGTTAATGCTCTGATCCAAGGATTTTATACCTTTTCTGTAATCAGACAGATGTCTTCAAATTTTCCCCCAAATGAAAAAGAAGTTCAAATGAATCAATGTGGGAAGACAAGACAAGAAACAGGAAAATCCTGTCTATTCAGCTCTCAGCTGACTTTGGATGTTGTGGGAACAGTTACAGACTCCTTTTTAGTTTCTGAAGGGAACTTAGCCCTCTGACAGCCAACATTTCCAGTCTCCAGACTGTGAAAACAGACCTGCAATCCTCTGAGAACTAGACTTACATAAATTCTTGTTTTCCTAACATGAGTATCCTTTGGCATTTTTCACAGCTTTAAGGTGGCACAGCTTTTCTGCCTCTGTTACCAAGTCTTGCAAAAGTTTGAAATTTGGTATTGCAAGCTTGTGAATACCATGCTGTTTTCTTCATAGGTAACTAAATGCCCTCTATTTTTTAAAAAAATGTGGGAAAAAATGTTGCATTCTATGAGGACTATTGCAATTTTACAAAATAAGTGAGGACTATTGCAATATTTACAAAATAAGGGAGTCCAGAAAGTTCTGGTTTGCCACTGCTTGAAGTTAAATAATGAGAAAAGATCCAGATTTTTCAGGTATGAAGACTTTGACCCACTTACTTCCATAGCAAGCAATAACCTCTAGAAATATTTCTAACCTTTCTTTAAAGTTGCAGGAATAAAGGGTAAGTGGTTTAAAGCATTTGATGTATAAAGTAAAACATTCATTGTAGCAAGGTCTCTTATTCCCTTTCCCTTTAGCAGCAGATTTTATTTAAAACACTCCACACCTTTTAACTCATTTTTTGGTTGCATCACTGATGGTATTATTTGCTCTTTGCTGGGGAAAAAAGAAAAAATAACTTGATAGTGGTTCACATACACTGTTCCTGTCAGAACTCCTCAGTGTTGTTTCCTTGAAGAGAGGATGAGCCAAAGGCTTGGAAAAGAGGTGAGAAGAACAGCACAGACTAAATACAGCTCCTCCTGGTGATGTGGATGCTGATTTGCAGCAGCACTGGTGGGACTGAGGAGCCAAGGGCATTCTCTGTGCAACAGGGATCCAGGAGCCCTCCTGTCTGGCAGCAGGAAATCCTCCCTGGCACTGCCCAGGCCTTCCCTGTGTTTTTCCAGCCCAAGCAGTGGGCTGGTGCTGTCAGCTTTCCCTGGCACTGCTTGCACGTGAAACCCTCACTCTTTACCTCTTATTACTGTGCTGCAAATGCAGTTATGCTGCAAAATGTCACCATTAGCAGCCTGTGTTTCTTTGCAGGGTGGTTTTATGCTCCGTCTTCATTTGGAAAATGCTTTGCTGGCAGATATATATTTCTCTCCATAAAGCATTCCCAGCAATCTGAAAAATAACAGTTTGATCCATGGGGCTGTGTCTAGCTGACAGTGCAAAGAGGAGATTGTCCCACGTGTTCATGCACTATGCATGAAATGCAATTACTCAACCCTCAATGTGATCAGGGCATTAGGCTCCTCGTGTGAAATATTCCCTTGTATCCTCACTGATCCCCAGGGTCTTGTTTGATAACTTAGAAAGTCAGATGAAGGAAGAAGAGTGTCTTTAAAATATGTTTGTCACAAAGGGTTAAACAAAAAGCTGATTTGCCAAGCTGCAAGTGGGTGAAGGGATTTACAGTAACATTTAAAGGCTGTGAAGAAAATTTAGGGAAATGTGAAATCATGTAAAACCAGAGCAACCCTAGAGGAATAATAATATTCAGAAAGTCACAGTGAGTATAAAACACTGGGTTGAGCATTTTTTTCCCCCTTTCAAAGCCAACAAAACTGGATGGGAGCTGGTTACCCCAAAGGCTCATTTCTACTGCATAATCACTCAAAGAATGTGAAAAAGCCCCATCTATAGGCTCCATATCCACACAAGAATTCAACTATTTGATAACACCACCGTCAAAACCTAAAGGATGTCTGGTCTCCTTACTCATGGCTGTGTTGGCTCTGATTCTGGATTAATGGAATGACCACTGAGCAGACACAGAGCCCCTGGGCTGAAGCAGAATCTCTTCTGTTTCATCTTGTCGTGGTGACATCCTGAACTCCTTGCTGACATCAGCTCAGTAACTGCCTTTAGACTACTGAGTGGTCATTATGGCACATGGATCATAACTTCTTTGCCAGTGTATCCTTTGGGTTTTAAAAGACAGGTAAATTTTAAAGCACACTGTTAGGCCAGCATCATAATGCAGTTTACTCCTGTCATAAATACTGAATTCATCCAAAGAGATACAAAGAAATAGACTAATATAGTGTTTTCAGCAATTCTGAAACAAAACCAGAGAAAGTCTTTTTCTGGGCCAGGTGGATTAGAAAGTCAGCCAAACAGGATGCTTAGTTGTGCAGTCAGAAAATGCTTGTGGGTGAAGCAAATCCTGGCAAACCCAATAAGTTAAGCTATATATAGACTACTTTCTTTTGGATCCTAGATGCTGGAAAAATTTAATTCTGCGGATGTTATAAACAAAGTCCAGGTTTAAGACAAAATATGCCACTATAGTTATTTTTAATTTGTATTGTATTAAGCAATAGTTTCTTCAGATTCAGATTAATAAATGAACTGAAGTAAAATTACAGTGTGCATGCCAGTTGGAGCATTAAGGATAGTGAAGGCAAATCCTTGAAAATAGTGCCTACCCAACTGAAATTTTATCAGTACCTCACATCAATAATATGACAAACTGAAATGTTTTCCATTGTATTCAGATAACAGAAATTATTAGATTAATATATATATTAATCTCATATTCAGGAATGTATTTGATTCATCTCGTTTAGGCTGACTCCTGTGAATATTCAGGCAAGTAAATTTAATGGCAGTGATGTTGCCTAAACAGTAAATTTTAAGTGACTATTAGAGAATGTTCATCAGGAAGTTAATGTGGAACTTGGAAGCCTGAGTGGTCACAGTGGAAATTGGCTGCCAAGAACTCTCCTCACCCAGAGGAGAATCAGAAACAATAGGATGAATATCAGATACTCATAATGTGCACTGTTGGTGCTCAATTAATAGACCAAAAATTGGAGAGAGTTTGGCAGATAAAACAGGGGTGAATAAATTATAGAACTGTAACCTGCCAACAGAAAAAGATTTTTTTGGAATTTGTTAAATAGTTTCTTACTCCAAAACATTCACACAGCTTTTTCAATAGAACTGACTTGCACAGGGACAGCTCCCACCCCAGAGAGCCTTCCCACTGTAGCTGCAACCACACCAACCCCACCCCAAAGCTGAGCTTCACTGGAAGCCAAAGTTCCAAAGGCCCCAAGTGGACCCCAAATCTCCCATGTGTAGGATGAAGTTTTGTAGGTCATGGTGCTCTTGCTTGGGCTCTCAGAGGACAGTTGTCAGCCAGCACCACAAGTGCTTTCAGTTATTCATGTTGGCAGTCTCAGCAAAAGGTCTGATGAATATGCAGACACAAGGCCTCCATTAATTGTCCTTCCTGAGGTACATTGGCAATGAGGTGGCATAAGCACGAGTTCTCCCTGCTGCTCTCCTTTGCTTGATTTATGTTGTAATGGAAATCATCATCTCTGCAGCTTTTAATGCATAAAGCTGAGTCCCCTGGCCGAGCTGGAGCCTGAGTGCCTGTCCATGTGCTGTGTGAGCACAGGGGCTGTGGGGCTTGGAGCTCCTGCTCAGTACCAGGACATTTGCCATGTACAAACCTGCTGCACTTGGGAGTAGGAGGCAGAACTAAATGGACATTCCAGAATGTTTGTTTCAGTTTCCTATTTCGTTATGGACGCACTGTTCTGAAATCCATTAATTTGTTTTAGCTCTGTTAAGACAGGTATATAAATAATTTTGAAGATGTGGGCCTTGGTGTTTTTGTCTCTCTAATTGCCACCTGTACCAGTGCAATGGCATGGCCTTACCTCACACTTGTTCTGCAAGGTACTTGCTCTCCCAGTAGGTACATGAATATCAAGGGATTATCTGTGAGGGTGTGTGGTAGCAGGTCCAGAAAGTAAGAACACAAATAGCAAAAATGAACCATGTCTCTTGTTATCAGAATGACACATCACAATTCTCTACATACAAGTGTTTATTCTTGCAAAGAAACTGAAGAAAACCAGCTGTCTGTTTGGAAAGTCTAAGCTGAGTGGCATCAGTGTATGGCCATTCAAACTGAAGTTCCCAGAGAACATGCAAGTGAATGTTTCCAAATGAGCCAAAAGCCCAGAGCAGCCCTCAATAAGCCCTTAGGGAGAGGACCTTGACTTGATACCTATTGCAGAAGGCAGTGCCCAACAGACTGTTGATGCTGAGTGCAAAAGGGTGCAATGGGGAAGTGGAGCCTGAAAACAAAGAGGTGCTTTATTGTTGTACAGTGTCAAAATGACTGTGCAGTCTGGGATGATAACCAAAAATGCTATAATGGGTTCTCACTCTGTTTCCAGGGGTCAGTAATTGTACCCTCTCTTTTTTTTAATGCAATTTGTAAATGGCTCCATCCACTACTGCTGACATGCCACTTGTCCCTGCAGCACTAATGCTGCCATGCTGATAGTTCAAATTTTCTGGAAGTGGCCTTAACTCTTAGTGATTGACAGGAATTGCTGAGTTCCAGGAATGCCAGTTCAGCCTGGAGAGATGTAGAAGAAAAAAAAAAAAGAAAAAAAGAGATGTTAGAGAAAACTTTGGGGAGAAGGTAAAACAAAAAATAAACCAATATTGAGATTAAGGAAAGGTTGCTCTGCTGCTCAAATCTATCTCACATTAGCACTAAATCCAGTTGGAGATTTTTGTAACTCTCATTCAAAGCTATCAGATGGATGAAGTTCATGGAATATGTCAAGCAAAGTGATGCACTCACCTGTGATCTATTGAGGTATATCTTACATAGTGCTTCTTAAGGTAAAATATTTTCTGGAAGTAAAAATACCTAAACCAAAACTGAGACCTTGGTATTTGTATTCTGAGGCTCACTAGACTAGCAGCATTTCACACCCACTGGGCACAGAGTCTTTAAAATGCTAATGATTACAGAAGATGCAAGGGAAGACAGGATCAGACCTAAATGATTTAGACTCTAAACCTGGTTTAATTCATGTCAATAGGAAAACTTATGCACACTTGAGCAAGGCCAACTGAGCTTCTCACATTTTTGTATTCACAAGATGTACAACTCTCTTTCATCTGTCAGAATTCCTGAGTATCTATAGTTTTTAAGACTCAGTGTATGTGATATTTCTGTTTTTGTATGGGTCAGGGTAATCCTTATTTGTTAAGGTTAGTATAGATTTAGCTCAAATGACACTTGTGAATCTGATCTATTTAACAGATGTGTATGCATTGATATAAGCTGGTTTAGGACTCCCAAACCAAGAGCAGAGCTCAAGAAAAGAGAGGAATCTGAATGGTTACACTTAGTAAGCAGGGAGATTTGTACACAGGGGGTGTGACACATCTCAGATATCATCTCTGAAAAGCTTGGTTTGTAGGTAGGGTACAGGCTGCTTGGGCTTCTTGTGGATCACATGGATTTATTACCTTTATCAACAACCACTAGTTGTATTCTGGTTTTCAGTCCCATGGGTTATGCCTGCACAGAATGGTTGGCAGGGCAGCTTTTAGTTAATTGTCACTGTGGGTTTGTCTCAGAAACACAATCCTACTTTCCCACTTCTCCTCTACCTTTAATTGTTTGTTACTCAGAGGAACACTTCTATCCAACTTAGGCACTAAACATTTTAATATGCTGAAGGTTAACCACTGAAAAAGTTAAGTTTCTTTTTTAATGAAAAAGGAAACCCATATCTGCTCCTCAGGAGGGCTCCTCTCCAACAGCTAACATGTATTAGCAATTATCCTTCAGAGGAAAAGCTGTCTAATTACTCTATTACCTCAAGTGCAGAGCACTCACCTGGGAAGCCACCAGATCAAGGTTCAAGTCCCATCACTGACTTTAATATTAATTTATGACTTGGCATGTGCGTCTGATAATCAAATAATGATCTGTTTTACAGAGCTGAGATGGATGCAGATTGGATTTTAGCTTTTTAGGAGACTACTCTCCATCTGAAATAGGGGTTTCCAAATTGTTATTTTAGGGTGTGAGGTAGCAAAAGGTGTTGTTCAAGCACTCTATTAATGGAAAGTGTAATTCAATTTCAGAAGTCATAAGCAAGAAAAACTTGGAGGATTTTTTTTGTTTATTTGTTTTAGGGTTTTCTGTTTTGTTTTTTTTTGTTGTTGTTGTTTTTGCCCCCCACAACCAAACACAGATATTTGCTAAAAATTTACACAAGTGTGCTGGAAGTTTGGGGTTATTTTTTTTCTAACCAATCTCTATCTTATTAAGCCCAGTCCTCTCTTCCTGCTCCATTTGCAAGGAAAGTTATTATGTGTAAGCATTATGCTGGCATTGGGTATTAGTTTGCTTGGGAGTTCTGATTTACCTGAAGAAACAGAGCTTAAAGATTTTTCAAAGCCACTTTAGCTCATGTGTGGACAACCTTGCAACTTAAATATTTTTTCCCAAAAAGATTCATTAGCCCTTGAAGTCTTTCTCCCTCCTGGTTCTGCCTGGTGGTTACAGATCTCCTGTTGTTGTGCCTTTCTCCAGAGAGAAATGGGAATGTCTTCCCTGAGTGAGTCACGGGCAGTGCTTTCGCTTCTGCTGCTGTTATTGTGTTCATCTGTTAACTTCACCTTCGTGTAACACAGCTGCCATTCAGGTTTCTGGGGTGTGATGGGTGCTTGAAGAAAACAGGGGGAAGGATCCATTCGCTCAGAAATATTCTTAGAAACATTTAGTTTCTATACTTAGCTATGAGAAAAAAATACAATTGAGGAGCACATGATGTAAAGATTTGAGATTGTAATTGCTTTGATGGTAGGACTTTGGGGCAGTTCTTGGTGCTGGTGTTATTTGTAAGGGGGACTAACATAGCATGAAGTCAGTAATCATTACAGAGTAAGTCTTGCTTCAGTGGGGCTGTGGTTTTTTTCCTATACTGAGTTAGTTTTCAGCTGGATATCCTGTATAACCCATTAGAACTGAAAGTAGAAAAATGCTCTGTGTTGGGGATGTCCATAGGTTGATATTTTTAAAGCAGTCCAGGAGCTTAGGTACCATCATCTTTAAATGTAAGATTTGTGTTCAACAGAATGTTTGACAAGTGACATTTGAAAGGCAAAATTCTTGCTTACGATATTTAAACTGCAGGCAATAGCCAAGGCATTTTCTCTCTTTTTATAGTTGTAATGTTTAATTATTAAAAAAGGAATTTCAATAAGTTTATTAAAACATAAGAAGGTCGGGTATTAAAGGAGAATTACATCTTGCAGGACTGTAAGAAGTTATTTTGTTATTTATACAGTCATTAATATTACTGAACAGAACTGCTCCACAAAGAATAATTAGATAGTCCAAGCAAATTCTTCCTGTTGATACTGACTCCTTGAGGCTAAAGCAGCCCTGGTCAAGGCAAGGCTTGGAATGGCACACTGAATGGCTTGGGAAAAGCACACCCAGCTCCCTGCTTTGGCTGCATGACTGAGGTGGGGCAGGGAATGAAACAGGAGGGTGACACCAAATAGAATCGAGGGACTGCTGAAGAACGGGGACTTCCCCCTTCCCTGTGAGCTCATGGGCTCCACCAAAACCACAAGAAGCTATAGAAAAAGCCACAAAAGCTCATGTGTCCTACTGAGGAACTGCTCTGATGTTCCTAACAGAGACTGAAGCCTCAATATACATCTAATTAGTAGGAATTAATTGCAATTATGCAGTCAAGTAGTACACAAAAAACCCTGAGACTAAAAAAAGTCCTATAACTGATAAAAGGATGTGCTGAGGTGGCACACAGTGAACTGACTAATTGTGTAGAGAGCAACATAGTGAATCATCATCTTTAGATTGAAGTTCCTGAACAGATAGAGCTCTCACTTTGGCTGAAAAGGTGCTTCTTGATAAATTCAGATGAGACCAAGAAGTTTTGGACTGCACTTACTACTTTAATAATGTGCTTATGGCAGGGATATTGAAAGAAAGCAATTTGCCCATGTAAGTGCTGTGATAATGCTCATTTATCTGATTTTGTTCAGCTGGTTGCCACAACTTTACAGGTAAGAACTTGGCAACTTGCAAAAGTAAAATGCAAAATTTTCCTAAACCACCTTAAAGCACATGGGCATGCCAAGTGGTGTGCAAGTGAAAAACAAACAGACCCCAAACTCAGAAATTCAAATTAAGCATTCAGGAAGTCTTAGTATCTACTGCTGATTGGCAAAACAGTTTGATTCACTTAAAGGAGAACTGTAGTACTTGATGTACTTTGCACCCAAGTTTATTAACCAGTTTTTGCCACAGATTGCACAAGAAAAATATGTAAAATTTACAGTAGGAGTCACAGTGAGTCATCAGTTACTTTCAAAAAAAATGATGTTATTTCCACATAGTTATGACAAAATTAATTTTAGGTTAACACTTTATATAAATAAATGACATTTTAAATTAATATTGTTCAACCAAAAGCAATTTCTGCTTTGTTGGCACTCCCATGGAGGAGTGTCAAGCAGCCATGGCAGATCTCATCGTACACCTGAACCACAGAGGAGTATAAAATACAGGAAAACAATTTGTAAAAAGAACATGCATCTTGACCACCCTGCCCTCTTATCTGCATTCAGGCAACTTCAAAGGCTCCCACCAGCTACAAGAGAAAGCTTAAATCAGAAAAAGCAAAAAGGTGAGGCACAGAGATTTTCAGATACTTCATCCTCCTCCACAAAAAAACACTCCTTTTCCTTTAGTCAGAATGAATTAGGAGTTACATTCCAGAAGAAAAGCTAATTATTCTCTTCCTTCAAATTCATCTTGTTCCCCACAAAGCTTAGCAATGGTTTCTGTGAGAAGCTGAAGGGTGTTTTATTCTCATCTTCTGTCTTGTTCCAGCTCAGTCAGGTGCTCACAACACACCACTTGCCTCCCCAGCTAATCCTATCCTGGGTCAGCTCCTTTACTTTGTTAAAACTGCTGATCTGTAAAGTCACTCCTCTGTTGTGCCTTGAAGGATCATTCTGGGTCACCTTTTTTTTTATTTCACAATGTGTTTGACAAGGCAGGTTTGTTTAAGGGGCCTCTTCCAGTGCTAACCACAAGCCTAAGGTTAAATCCAACTCCTCACCACTGTGTTCTATGCCTTGGGAAGTAGTTGCACTTCTGTTATCTCAGATTTTTATTCAGCCTAATCATTTGCTTCTAAATTTTTGTACCAGGAATGGCAGAAAAAATCCTGAGTGTCCTTGGTAACTCTTTGATCTTTTGTGATCCTTATGTAAGGATCATGACTGCATTCTTGCCATGCAGTAGCAGTTTCCAGTACCACTGGTGTTACACTTCCACAGCAGGAATGGTTTTCCTGACCATGGAAGTCAATGCAACACAATTCAATTAACTCCCTTTTAAAATGTATCCCCTGAATTCTTCAGCTTTCACAGCTTTTACTTTCAGAATGATGGAGTCATTCAGGGTCAAACTGATTTTCATGACCTTTGTTTTTCCCTTATAAGACTCATTTGTTTAGCAGGTCTGGCTGGACTGTTGGTCCACTCTGTGCTTTGGTTATTGATGATAAATCTCCTTCTGCAAACACACATAACAAAAGTATAACAATAGATATCTTCATTATTGGCAGTGCTCTGAAGAATATAATTTTGAGACTCAGCTGTTACACAGTGTTGTAAAGTTAGGGAAATTTGTACTCCCAGTTGAGCCTCTTTAGCTTTATGTTTAGTAGCTTAGGTGCAAATTGCAACAGTGGACTTAGCAGAGATTCACACGGATGGCAACCTAAAATATTTAGTCACTGCTATGTTCATTATCTTGACACACTTAGGTGGAAACTCATACTGTGTCACAGCTCTGTTGCTGTGTTGATAATTATTGGCTGATTACATATACACTCTCTTAAATGCTCCCCTGTGTTAATTCTGTCCTCCTAATTACTAATTAATTGAACTTTAAATGGCTCATAGGTTGGTTTAGGTTTGGCAAAGTTCCCAAAGGATTGCCTGTAGAGTTCATTTTTAACTAAAAAAATATCAGTTGCTGATAACCCCTGTTAAGCAGAGATCCTCAGCAGAATCCAAGTTCTTCCTGTGACTGCAGGACCCAGAAATGCCATGGAGAGATATTTTTTTTTCCCCCTTGTTTCAGATTTCCATTTTTTGCACATAGTCCACCCTGAAGCTGAAGAGAATGTTATTAAATTTAAATGCTTTCCTTCTTGTCTAAGATGCTGGCTTGACAGCAGAGGAAAAGAATGTTGTCTCTTTATCCCCATGAGTACTGTGTCCACTGAGAGCAAACCCAGGGATCAGCCTTGGGGCTGAGGAGATACTTCCCTGCACTTCCCATTTGCCTGCTGTGTATTGCAGAGTACAACTGCAAGGTGCTGGCATGTTCTTAGCCGACACCTTAAGAGACAAACCCAGCACCATTACATTCTAAACATGGCATGGATTTGAAGGGGATATACAGAATTATTATGCTTGTGTGGGCTCTGAGCAGCCTGTGAGGCCCAGCATCCACTCTCTAGTCTGATATTAGCTGCTCCCATTTCTTAGCAGGCCCCACCAGCAAGTGCCAATGGATCAGCAGAGGCCAGACATTCAAACCTTCTCAAATCATCTGAAATAGCCTTGCCTGAGTTTCGTGTTGACAGCCAGCCAGGTGGAATTTTCCATTTTCTTTCGAGCTTTCCAAATAAGAACAGTCCTACTTTCTTTTGACTCTGGTTTTATATAACCAAGAAAAATGACAGATAGCCTCGAATTTGGAAGATTGCATTGGCCTGTTCTCAGCTGAAATGTTCTGTTATCATTGACGTATGTGTTTAAATGAGCACCGAAGTGTGAATGGCCATCTGTCCGGGAAGTACGAGAGATCCTGATTACTAAAATGAAACCACAAAAAAAGCTTAGTGCTGAGCAGCAGCCCTGAAACACAGAGGGAGAGAGAGCCTTTCTCACACTGCTGGTATTTATAGTAAGCTGGTGATTATAACTCAGCAATTGCCTAGGCTCCCTGCCCCATATTTTACTAAATATGTTCGCAATTTTTTGCAAACTCTGAGCTTTTGGTATTTGCATATTTTGTAAAAACAATCAAAACGAAGCACTAGGTATTTTCCCTGTCAAAAGTAGCTGTTTTCTGAGGGGATGTTGAGCATTTTCTCATGAAGAGTTGTTCTTTATGAGGCTTTTAGCTAGAATGTGCTCTATGTTTGATATAAAGATTTCAACCTGCGTCCCCACATGATTGCTTTATAGCAAGGCTGAAAGCTGTTTCTGGGTGCATCTTTTCCTCTGGAAACCTGAAAAATTTCCTAAAGAAAGGCCTTGAAAAGTAATCCATAGAACTTGTATTTTTTAGAGCATTGTTGTGTCTGATTCAGCTCAAATTTTGTTCATGAGGGACAAAGGTTCCAGCAACAAGCACTGGAAGTGGGCCAGGGTTGCTCACTAATTTCACTTAAAAGCTCCTTACAGAATGTTGTGGTTTTTTCCACTTACACCTTCTGATGTGAAACCTCTTAGTTTATCGAACTATAAATTTTGGGGCAATCTCCTGTAACATTTAACCTTATAAATTCCTGCCCATGTTGGCTGCTTTTGGTTGGGTTTTGTGGTGCTGATCAAGTCACCTGTCACTGCTCAAACACAAGCTGGTTATCTTTGTAGAGCCCTCATGATTTGAATCAAAGCAGGTTTTCTCCATTTCTGCATTTGCATTTTTCATTGTTTCTTGTAATTACTTTTTCATTATGAATATAGTTGGGAAGAGACATAAAGGATCAGCTTTAAAACAAAGCTGTTGATTTTCTGAGACTTCACACACAGTTTTTCTGTTTTAAATTTAAGTCACAAAATATAAACATACAAGGCAGCAGCTATAGATAGATCATGTTTGTAGGTACAGCATTTCCACTTTGGTTAGAGCACGTTTCCTCATGGCAGGGTTTCTCTAAGTTCCCAGCCCTCTGTGGAAATCTGAAGAGATAATTAGACAGCGGAATATAACTGTAATTTACTTTATTTTTCCACTCTACTGTTTAAAAAGCACCTAAGATGGAAAAACATGTGGGAAGCCAATTAAAACAAGGGCATTTCCCCCATTGTTTTTGTTGGGTGGATGGTTCAGAGACCGCGCAGCTTTGTGCTCTTATTTATTTATTTACTTTGAGCGCAATCCGAGGCAATGAAGCGTGAAACGCAATTAATGCAATGGCTGTGCCGCCTCCCATCAGCGCTGCCCGCACAGCTGCCACTCACTCGCAAGCGCATCTCCCGCTGATGTCCACCCGGAGAGCCATCGGCCAGCGCTCCTGGGGAGCCTCCTGCGCCTCCAGCCCGGGCTGTGATGCAGCAGGGAGCTGGCTCAGGAGCCTTGCAACGCTTTTGGCAGCAAATATGATGTAAAGGAGAAATGGCTGTGCAGGAAGAGTGTGCTGAGGTGGAGAGGGGAGCACGAGCAGGGTGTGATTGGTACAAGGAAACACCCAGAGCAGCGCTGGCAGCTCTTCAATCTGAAATCATAGAATCATAGAATTGATTGGGTTGGAAAAGACCTCAGAGATCATCGAGTCCAACCCTTGGGCCAACTCCAGTCCCTTTACCAGATCATGGCACTCAGTGCCACGGCCAAGCTCAGTTTAAAACCCTCCAGGGATGGGGAATCCACCCCCTCTCTGGGCAGCCCATTCCAATGCCTGATTACTCTCTTTGTAAAGAATTTTTTTCTGATATCCAACTTCAATTTCCCCTGGCAGAGCTTAAGTCCGTGCCCCCTTGTCCTATTGCTGAGTGCCTGGGAGAAGAGACCAACCCCCACCTGGCTATAACTTCCCTTCAGGCAGTTCCAGACAGTGCTGAGGTCACCTCTGAGCCTCCTCTTCTCCAGGCTGAACACCCCCAGCTCCCTCAGCCTCTCCCCACAGGGCTTGTGCTCCAGTCCCTTCACCAGCCTCGTTGCTCTTCTCTGGACTCGCTCCAGCACCTCAATATCCTTTCTGAACTGAGGGGCCCAGACCTGAACACAACACTCAAGGTGTGGCCTCCCCAAGGCAGAGTCCAGGGGAAGGGTCACTGCCCTGGGCCTGCTGGCCACGCTAGTTTGGATCCAGGCCAGGCTCCCATTGGCCTTCTTGGCCACCTGGGCACACTGTTGGCTCCTGTTGAGCTTCCTGTCCCTCAGTCCCCCCAGGTCCCTCTGCCTGGCTGCTCTCCAGCCACTCTGTGCCCAGCCTGGAGCGCTGCAGGGGGTTGTTGTGGCCAAAGGGCAGGACCTGCACTTGGCCTTGTTGAACTTCATCCCATTGGAATCAGCCCATCTCTCAAGACTGCCTGTAGTTTCTTGAGATGAGACAACACTTCTAACTGTAAACTTTTTTACTTCTGAGTCTATCCTTACGTCACTTTTATTTAATTTAATGGGTGTGTATTCCGTGCCAGTGACAGTGTGGAGAAGGAAAAGCCAGATGTGCTGCAAGGGCTGGTCTGAGAAGCCTGACCCAGGTCAGCTTTGCTGAGTGGCACAACATCAAAATCATCCAGAGCCTGAGGATCCAAAATCTTTTAGCTTGCTGAGGAATTAAGGGGTGAGAGAGGTTAAAGGACACCTCTGGGCGTTTGCCAAGCTAGCTGAACACTGTCAGAGCTGTATACTGTGTCACTGCTGATAGTGGTTTTATCAAGCTGAATCTAGTCTTGCTCAGGAGGATATTAATAAATTATCTGGTAATGAAAAATGTGAGAGGAACCACACTCTTACATCAAGGCCTGATGATTACTTTGATAGATGCAGTGGCAAGATTTTCCTGACAAGGCAGAAATGAAAAACATGACACATGGACCTTTAAGGGTGACCTCAGAGGAAAACGCAACTTGCTGAATGATACAAAAATAGAACAGGAAAACAGAAGCTTGAAGAGGCTGAATGTCAACAGCCAGACAGATAGGCTAGACTGATCAACTGATCATTGAGTTTAGTGTCAAAGCACAGCACAGAGAGAGGAGCCTTACCCTGGGCAGGACAATAAATGCAACAGAGGCAGCCTTGAAGAAGCATCAAGTGTTAGGAAATTTAAGAGTAAAGAGAAGAGAGAAAGTTGAGGGGCAATAAAAAAGCAAGCATTGCTGAACAGTGGGCTAGTTGGGTAATAAACCCAGAGAGAGTGTCATGAGTAAGACTGCTCACTTCTGCAGGTATAATAGGAAAAAATCCTAAAAATAATAAATGCATTGAAAATGTCCCTGCCTCAATTTCAGATTTGCAAAGAGAGGTAAGTGAATAGGTCACTTTTGGGGACAAAAAATTGCTAAAAATAAGGTTTATCAGAGCACAGGTCTTAGATACAAAACTGTAGAGGAGTTGGATAGTATTGGGGTATGATACCTGAGGGAATCTGAGAGTTCATCTAGTGTTTATCTCTGCTAGGGCTCCTGTGAAAATGTGCACAAGCCACTTCTATTTTTCTCTTCCATATACTTTGTGTGTTACTGATGCTGTGAGACTGATATTCAAAATGTTCCAGGGTAAACTGGAAATAGCACTAAGACTTCAAAAATGTTTAGCAGAACTTACCTTGAAGTGATGAAAAAAGGTGGCAAAACGGGGCAAGCTTTCCCCTACTAATTCTCCTAAATGTTTGTACTCGAGACCCATTTCCTTGTGTGTCTGTTTGCAAACATCTATATAAGTCTAAAAAAAAGAGAATTCGGATGTCCACCTGTCCTAACCCTTGGCAGGTCTATTTGGAACTTTCATTTTGAAAAAGGTACTTTATAAGCTCTGGATTTGGAGAAACATTCACCTTTCCAGAGAAGTGACCCCTAAAGACCAAAACCAGAGCAATCGATTGAAGATGGGGAGTGAAAGGTGAAGGTGCTGATGTGATCTTTAAGTGCATGTGTGGATTGGAAGACATTTATAAATTGTTTCTGAAAGGTAAAGGCTTGGTGAGCGTGTGTGTGTGCAGGGAGGTGTTTGGGGTTTCTTTTCATTTTGTACAGCTGTAACTACAGGGCAATCGCTTGCCAGATGTCAGAAAGGTCTAGCATCTGATTTTGAAGTGGAACATAATAGATGATCTACCAGGGAGTTCAGCAAACTCCACATATAGCTTGAAACTGTCATTACAGAAAAAAAATCTAGGAAGGTGACATTTGGTGACATACTGGGTGACATTTGAAATGACAGCACTTGCTTTCAGATGTAGCATTCCCTCCTGCTGTGAACCAAGGGAGTCTGTACTGTGGCTATGACTAGTTTTATTGATGACCCTGATTTGTGCCAAATGTAGCCAAAGAGGCTGCTCACAGCCCTGTCTGTGGTATCGACTGGAGCTGGTGCAGTGGGAGAGGGCAACGGGAGAGCATTTACCATGCCCAGCATGATCTGAATGCTCTGAAAAGGTATTACAACTTCTCCTCTACTCCTTCTATGGAGTTTAGTGAGGGGAGAATTAAGAGCAGCTAAAAAAATACCCCACTGGAGGTATTTGCTTTACTCCATAGACTTCCCCGGGTCTGCAAAGTTTCATGAGCAATAAAAAGAGCAGTTTGGTGCTTGGGTTCCACCAACCCCCTGCTGCTCTGCGGAGTCGTCAGTAACTGCTCACCTTCCAACACATGTAAATGAGCGCAGTGCTTACTTCTGAAAGCTCTGAAAGCTGTGGGAAAATCTGGCTCATTAGCCACTGCCTGGGTTCTTGTTATTGCTTCCCCTGTGTTGTGCACCACTGAGCCAGAGTTTCTTTGGATTGCTCCCGACTTTGACCCCCGAGTGTGGAAAGGGTTCCTTGCAGTGCTGTGATCACTGCAGTGAGGCCATCTTTGGGTGTGGTTGCAGTGGAATCTATTGAAAATCCTTGTAAACCTGGTCGAGTTTGGGGTCTCTTTAGGTTTTTCCTTTCACAGAATCACAGACTGTTTTGAGTTGGAAGGGACCCACAAGGGTCATCGAGTCCAGCTCTTAAGTCAATGCCCCACACAGGGGATTGAACCCATGACCTTGGCATTATTACAGCCAACTTTTAACCAGCTGAGCTAATGTCTGGGTTTGTGCTGGTAGAACTGCAAGGAGAAACAGAGCTGGCTTCAGCCAGTTTCAGACCTACTTATCAACTTTGTGTGAAGAAGTTTTACTTTCTTGTGCTCTCTATGTAAGTTTGAAGAAAACTCTTCAGAAGAACTTTAAAAAATCATCAACAACTGGGATGTGTTATTCCCATTCTATATTGTATCATTACTCAAACCAGTACAGGAAACAATTTTATGAATCAGAATTAGACTTCTGGGAAAATAGTCTGTGTCATTTGTTATCAATATTATTTTAGACGCCATTAACTGGCAATAAAATTTGGATGCAAGTAATTTTAATTGTTCAATGTTATATTAGCACGTAATGCTCTAATCATAAATAGGGGTTTTTTTCTGGTGCTAAAATGAAGCTGTTGTACTTTACCAATTTAGTTATGTTCAAGAAGTGTTTGATTTTCAGTCTCTGAGGCAGAGGAAGGGACATGAAGCAGTGGTGAGAAGTAAAAGTGTACCCCTGTGAACAGCAAAGTACACGCCTGAACTTTGTTTTGAAAACTCCTATTAGTAGAAAACATCCAGTAGGATTTTAAACTCTGTAGGTGTTCTTTGGCTTTCTTGCCTTAACCTGCTCCACAGTCTGTGTTTAACGACTGAGCAAAATCCTGCAGCTGCTGCTCACTGCTACGAATGGGTTAAATATAAATCTCTGTGCAGCACAACAGCTGCAGGGCTGAGAAATGGCACAAAAGCCTCATATTAGTTCTCTCCACAGGGAATGAATTTTAACTTCATGAGTGCAGCTCTCCAAGAACTGGCCTCCATGAGGAATACAAGAAACACCTTAACAGATTAGCCAGTGGTCTATCTAATTTAGTGTCCTATTTCTTGAGGCTTATAAAAGAAACAATAATTCCGGTTTATGAAGCAGGTGAAGAGAGAGTAGATATTGGTTGGGGGGTGGGGGGGAAAGGGAGGAACTGTAACTACTGATCCCATTTGTGAGGGAATTTGGATGGAAAGTGGTAAATCTACATTTCTAACACTGTTTGGCTAACAGTGGCTAGCTTGGATAAGGTCTCCCTCACCTTCCTTCTTCTACCTCCCTGTTCCTCCATCAGGAAGCTTCTCATGAAGAGAAAACACAAAACTTATATAAGGACTTTTCAGTTTTCATTAAGTTTCTTTTTCACAAGCAACCTTCTGCTAGCCACAATTAACACTTCTAGTAGCCTTTTTGTGCTAGATATGAATTTCTGTAACTCTTTCAGAGTTTTCTCTGGTGTTTCACCTCCCCCACAGAGACCACAGAGGGCCTTGCTGGGATTAACATGTAGAAAACTTTGTTAGATCCTCTGTAGATCTTGGCCTCAATAACATCTTGTGCCAAAGAACTGCAGGGGTTGTTACTGTTTGGAGATTGCCACTGAATGAAAACAGTGATATACATGAAACAGCTGAAGACTGACTTTTTTTAGACCATAAGTAACTGCAGGATTTTCCCACCAAATGTTTGTTGGTTTTATCCCACCTAAAAGGTGATCCTTTCCCTTCTTCACAAGTCTTGGCTTCTAATTGTTTCAGCTGTGATAAAACAATAAGAGTAGACACTGTACTTTTTGCATCTTTCTGAACACCCATCATGGGTAGGATGAGAAAGAAAATTATAAACTGAATTCTCTCAAGAAACTGGGCTTGTTATCACACATGAGCACTGAATTTGCTGTGTCTTTTTTCCAGTTGTTCTGATATTTCAGCTGATGAAGTAGGAGTGAGGCCTCATTTCTAATTGAGTGGCACATCAACAGCTTTCTTTTTTTTTCTTTATTAAAATGTTTATCTGGTGTCCTCAATTACAGAGGCATTAACCAGCCCACCATTTTATCTGTGTGTAATACTGATGCTGTTTAACTTTTTTTAATCGTGTTCAGGAGGATGTGATAGAAGGGAGGTTTTTTAAACCTGCAGATGTTACCAGCTAGGAGAAATCTGGATGCTGGATGACAGGAGATTGAGCCTGATGATTATCTATGTGTGGTTTTGTTATGGGGGAGAGATAAGAGGAAAGTACTGGGCTTACAAAGGAATAATCAAGTGCCTAAACCTAGGACAGAAACATCTGTCTAGGTGGAAAGTCAGGGGAAAGGGATCTTGGGCTGGTGGTCCTGAGAGGTTTCTCTTGGTAGCAACATCTGGAGGAGTTTCAACTCTCAGGTTGACCTCCTGCTCACTTGCAGCCATTGATCTGCTTCAACTCTGCTCATTTTTTTTCTGCATTCACTTTCAGCTGGATCAGCAGCTCAGCTGACAGATGTGGAAACACTGGGGCCACCACAAGGGACACAGCAGGGATGTGCAGCCAGTTGTTGGGCTTACACCTTTTGACAGAAATGTCACCCTGGGTAAGTTTAAGATAATGGTGAAAACTGCATGTTTCCTCCATGCTGGTGGCAGGTGGGATAAGAAATTCTAACTATAGAAAGGAAAACTTATCTCAGATGTTAAAAAAAAACTTTCCTTGATCATGAAATATTAGAGCAGGGTGATTAGAGAGGCTGCAGAGACCCTGTCTGTGGGTCTTTAAAGCTTCAGATAGACACACATATGTTGGAAAACACCATGAAGGATTTTTCTCCCTGCAAACAGGGAAACAGATTTAACTGATCTCTGGAGGTCACTCCCAGCCCTCTGATTCATATCCCTTAATTATTGGTAGTGCAAAATGAGTAAAATTAAAGGTTTTTCTTAAGGTATGAGGACTCAATTTTGCAGAAATCACCCTTTTATTTTTCATTGCTTCAGTGCAGGCAACTGGATTAGCCTTCTCCTCTCTGATCAGTGTGGGGGAAAGGGAGGGAGGAAGAACATTAATCATATCAAATTTCTCTCTCAGCATTTTGACAATAAGATGGCATTTAGGAAGAACTTGGGTCATACAATATATATCTGTCTGTCATTAAAAGAACCACTTTCCAAGCAGTTTTATTAATCACAGAGCTTCCTACAAAAAAAGTGTCAGTGTGACCCCACCTACAGCATTAATCCAACAAAGATATTCTCGATGGTTATCTTTATCCTGGTATCTCCCACTAGAAGATGCCAGTTTTGAATGAACAACCCTGTCTACTTCAATAGAAATGGCTGGGCTGCTTTCTAGGGTTGTTTTATGACCATGGTGCTGTTTAGCAAAGGATTATGCTTGACTGTTCATGACTGGTGAATGCTGATGGAGAGAAACATGGAGAAATTTGCAGTCGCTGACTCTTCCAAACACTTTTTATGCACTCAATCTCTATTCTCATTTAATTATCACACCAGTTTATCCTAAAAGTTATTAATCAAAAATGTTAATCTTTAGTGAGAAGACTGCTCAGTCTTCCAAGCTGTGTGGTTTTATTGACTGTGCTGGAGTTTTCCTGCCCACTTTGCTCTGCAACTTCCCATTTTAAAGGTCAGAAGTGACACTAAAATTGCGTCTCCTTTTTGTGTTTTCATTTGAATAAAGAACCCAGGGAGCTGTAGGGTAGGAGTAAGGGCTCTTGAAGTGTATATGCCACAGTATTTTACTTCTTCATGTTTAGCACAGATGCACCTTCCTCAGCTTCTGGAATTAGAAGCTGAGCCCAGTGGACCTCACTGATAAGTCCACAGCACCAAGATCTTCAGAGCTTGCTAGGAGGAGTCCTGCTCTTAGCAGGAGTAATTTGCTTGGATAACTGTTTGGATTCCATGGAGACTGATGCCTGGCTGGCATACAGAGGCAAAATGATGCTGCAAAAAGCCCTGCAGGACACTTTATTTCCCTTTCAGACAAAATAGATAATTACTGCTCCTAGTGCTATAGCACATCACTCCTTTTAATTCCTCCAATAAACCATGTTTGGCTTTTTTTCCCCCTTTCATTTTGGTAACAAATGAACAAATATATTTTCTCTACATCATACTGGTATTAATTCATGACATCTTGTCTATGCACCTGCTAAAACCAGTTGCACTAATGGCCTTCAGCACAGAACAGGCTCAGGTATTTGAAGCAGTTTCTGATAGAATTTGGGGGGTGGACAAACTCCATCAGGAGGAGATTATTGGTATGAAAATCCAGAGGCTGCAGTGTCCTGCATAACAGTTACAGCAGCTCTTTGCAAAGGCAATAACATGTAGCTGATGGCAAATAGATCCCTCCATCTATGAATTTTAAAATGCAATATGCAGCATGAAACAATATATATCCAGGAAGACTGCAATTTATCTGCACTTTGTTGTCTTCACTCATGCAAAGACAGCAGTATTACATCACATAACAATGGTTTAGTTTAGTATTTTCTTCCCTGAAATCTCAGACCAAGAAGCAAATGTCCTTTAATAATAGTAGTCCATGAAGTTTCATTATGTTCACTTAATAAAGAAATAAATAAGGTGAGGAAACATATCTATATGTTTATTTATAAATTTATATATTCCAGTAAAACTGTGGCAGAATTAATTTAGACTTAAGCCCTTAGGGCTCTGCTTTACTGAAGTGGATCTGCAGGTGCATCTTTTGAGAGGATTGGTAGAAAGTGACTGTAAGGATTTCTCAAGGACAGGACAGAATTAAAGATTGCAAAGATCTGAGAAATAGGTGTCTTGTTGGCTGACAATGGAGGTCCCATGATAGAAAACTGGTCTTTCTCTTGTTTCTGTCAAAGAAATTTCACTTTTTATGCAACCCAGAGCATTAGGTCACATGAAAAGAGTTTGCAGCATTTACCTAGAACACAGGAAACTGTAACAATAACTGCAGTACCTGGAGCCTGCATGTTCCAACTTGATCTTACAGGTCTTTTCTGCAAAAAAATTCAAAGGGAACTACTTTCTTTTTCTCTTCTTTTTTTTTTTTAATAGAGATGGGTGGAAAAGCTAAAAGCCATTTTTTAATGTGTATTAATTAGATAGGAGTTTCCTTTCATGACAAACTCTATTAAATACAAAAGCAAAGATAAATGATAACTAATCCCATTATTCTAATATTCTTCATATAGCAACAGACATGTTATAAAAAAAGTAAGAAAATGAACATCTGTGCTTATGGGAGAGAATTCTTGCCCTGGGAAGCTCAGGAGTGAAGAAGTGACTGGTGTGCCCCTTACACAACCAGCATTTCCAGAAGCTTTTTGTACTGCTCATGAAAACATTCTCTTTTTGTGTGTGTTGGAGAAACACACGAGTTCCCCAAGGTGGGAAGCTGGGGTGCCATGAAGGGTCTATTAGCAGAGGAGTGGAGAGAGGGAGGCAGCACAGCAGGGATGGAACTGCTGCCCCCGTGGTGGCAGCCAGAGCAAGGGAGGAGGATTTGTTTGTTTAGGCACAGTCTACGAATTTACCTCTGCCACTTTAGTTTAAAGAAAATAAACTGTGCTTCCGCCCACAACTACATAATTACATTGTACTCTAATATCTCTCGACTTCAAAATGACAGCTAAAGCAGATTAAAGCTGTTTACAGCCTATGGGAAGTAGTATGGTGGCTGCTGGCAATATTTCTTTCTCGCTCAGTAACCAAAGTCCGGTCATAAATCTATATTCTTCTTCAAGGAGGAAGGCTGTGATTAAAGGATTCCTCCTACAGCTGTGGCTTGGTGATAAGAGCTTTATGTTCAGACCCTCCTAAGCGACAAAAAGAAAAAAAATCATTTTTCATTAAGTTAGCTACTCTAATTTGGGCAGGAGTGGGGGGAGAAGCAGGCAAGTAGTTTGGTCAATGACTTAGTGTAGATTTGGTAGAGAGCATTGTATACAGTGTTTCTTAGCTGCAGCTGGGATTTGGGAGATAGACTCCAGCCCTTGTGCCACCTCATCTGTGCCCCTGCACAGCGATAGTTTTCTCTGCAAGGCGGATGTTGTGAATTTAAACAAGTTTGATTTTGAATATTAGTTTGCTGTTCTAGCCCTGTGCCAGAAATGCAGGCTTACCCATCCAAAAACTGCAGGCAGGAACCTTGTGACTTGTTCCCCAAACCAAACATCCACATGGAAGGAAAAGAAATCCTAAAATTCAGCGCTGCTGATGTGCTTTTGTCTTCAGCTGAGGCCTTCACAGCATAGCTGTGGAGAGCAAAGGAGGGACTCTTGGGGAACCAACTGAGAGGACTTTGAACAAAGGTTTGAAATGCTCAGAGCCATACAGTGCTGCCAGCCGTCATTCCATCAGGCAGAGCTTGAAATGAACACTCCTGTTACAACTTTGCCACTGGAAAAATGACAAGAGTGAACTAAAAGCACCAAACCAAAACCCAGGAACCCAGAACGCAGCAATTCTGATGCATGTTGTGCAGGGTTTGAACGTTTCTGATGACAGAGCACAGCTGGATTATAGTAGGGAGGCTAATTAAATTATTCACCAAAATAATTGTGGGAATAATATGATGCCTGGTAGAAGAAACAGGAGCAAACTCTAATCCTCAGTAACTCAAGACATGAGTTATCTCACTGTGACATATGCCCCTAGTTCTGCTCTTTAACTCAGCAATGACAAAGGGTGCAGTCACAGATACAGTGACATGTTTTTGTATTTTCCTAATTCTTAAATTAGAATGTATTTCTATTGGAATCCTTTGCTGGTACTAAGTTTTCAGCAGTTAATTTGCATAATAGTGCTGTGTAAAATGGGATGAGGGTTAATCAAAGGGTTTTATCGCTCTTTTTAATTATCTTCATTATGCCGGAATAAGATGTAAATTTTAATTTCACCTTGTTAGCTAATGTTTTTCACCAAAAGTTTGGATTTGAAACTCATCTGGCATTTTTAATAGGAGCAGATGCTGGTGATTTTGAAGAACCTGAACGCCTCAAGTATGGTAGACACTATTAATTTGATTGATAAGCAATTTAATACAACTTAGCAATTATTAATGCTATTTAGCATCAGTGTGGGTATTCAGAAAGGTAACCTATAAGCAAGACTGCTGCAAGAAAAGAGAAAGCTGTTTTTCCCCTCTAGATCTGCTTTCCCCCCTCCATCTGCTTCTGAATAGATGCTCCTTTTAAGTTCACTACTGTAAACACTCTTTCCCTCTCCACATCAAATTTTTAGTCACAGCTATCACCTGGAAGGTTATTTTCTAGAGGCATATAGTTATCTCACCTTTGGAGAGGCAAGCAGTAAACTTCCCCTTAGCCTGAAGACATTTACCAACAGTGTTTTCGATGTTGTGTTTATAACTCTTCCAATCACAGTGAAGCCAACTGCAAAACATACCTGCTAATGGAAAAGGACTATTAAAGCACTGCTGCGTGTTCCCCTTGCACTGAGCCAGCTGCACAGAGCTGTGCCATAAATCACACTTAAATGATTACATTCCACGAGAATAACTGCCCAAAGAGCAAACTTCCAACCAACGGGGAGACTGTGCTAGCAGGAGAAGTCCATTCATTTGCAGAGTGATGTTATTCAGGTGTATCCTGGGTTCATGTTAAACAAAGGGAAAAAGGCTTTTTGTTATGCTGAGCTCGGCTGATGTCCTTCTGACCTTGTACTGGTTTCCAGGGCTCAGGCTTCCTGCTGCCAAAGGGAGTGACTCCCAGAGCAAGGACCGGGCTACCAAGCTGGGGGTAGACCTGCCAAAGCAGGTGGTGGCTGAGGTTAATGGCCTGAGCTGCCAAGTGTGGTGCTGAAGGAGCTCCTGCACAGCCACACTGTTGAGAAACAGAGGGCTGGAACTCCGGCATTAACTCTCCAAACCATCTCCCTAAATCTGACAGAGCTTGTCCATCACGAAACACAGTGCAGTGATCAGGAGCCCTCCCCTGAGATTGAGAAGGCTTCAACTTCCATCTCTGGTCTGAGTCCTGATTTCTGGGAGACAAAGGCTTCAAAGCCAGAAAGGATGAGCTGGTTTGCTTCTCTTTGCCACATTCCTCAGGGGGCAGATAGGTGTTCTGTCCTCTCTGTCTGGCTGGGGAGCTGGAGAATGGCCCAAATCTGTCTTTAGTTACTGTGGATCAAACCTTTGCATGGCAAACAACCTGCCTGGTAGTGTGATCTGTAGGAGCTGCAAAGGAAAGGAGGGTATCAATGCTTTTAGCCTTTGCTTCACACCTGTAACCTCTGGGTAAGATCCTGTTGCTGGGGCTGCACTATACAGGCAGGGGTGGGAAGAAATTAGAGGAATACTGTGGAATGTGTGCCCTTGGGGATGTGCAGTGGCAAGAGGGAATGTGAGAGGGCAGAGGATGTTGCTGGAGTCTTGGGGAAACTTCAGCTCTTCTTAGTAAAGCTTGAGGAGTGCAGAAGGGGAAGCCACTGCACTTGCATTTCCTACCTGAGAAGAACTTGCACGGACCTGAAGTTGTAAGTAAAGCAGATGACAGCTCCTGATACCAGAAAATCTGCAAACATCAGTAGATGAAATAGTTTGATAATAAAACCACTGGGGTTTTTTTCCTCACTAAGGCTTTTTTTTTCATAATCCAGAAAAAAACCAAAATCTTTGCAAATTGTAAATAAGTGCTTAACAGCTCCCTGCTTAATAGAATTTTGATAGAATTGATCTGAATTCACACTGAGCTTGATCCTGGCACTGGCAGATATTTTCTCTGGTTTGTTATTCTTCAGCCAAATTCTAGAGGATAGTTGCCTGCTCCTCAGCAGTTCATTTTTTTAATGTAGCAAACCAAGCTGTTTTCTCCCCTGCTCCCCTGGGATGCAGCCCCAGGTAGGACTAAAGGCTTGCTGACACATCAGTGTTTTCAGGAGCACAGTCTGAGACAGGCTGCTGGAGGAAATCAGTGGTCTCTGTCCTCCTCCTCCCCAAAATATCTGAGAAAGCACAACCTGTATATCCTGAGCACATAGGAGAGGAACAAGTCAAGATTTCAATGTGAATGAGGAAGTTTAGTGGAGGTGTGTGAAGCTTTTGGGTTCAAGGGAACTGAACACTGCTAGCAAGCCTTAAGGAGAAAATGCAATATGTGGGTCCCAGGGCACTGAACACCCAGAGCTTTCCTGCTGCACCTCAGACTTTCTATTGCTATTGCTTAGCAACCCCATCTTTAGCTCTCCTTTGCAAACAATACAATTTGCTGTGGATTTTGGGGTTTCTTTTTGGTGTGCTGTTGTCCCTGTCACACCCAAGGAATGACTAGTGCACTCTCTGGGCAATGTTTAAAAAGGGGGAAATAATGGAGGTGTTTAATAGATGTTGAAGCCCAAGCCCAAACCCAAATGTAGGAGGGATAGGTAAAATTTTGGGATTTAAGTATGAACAGGTACTTTTTTGCATTATGCTTCAATAAAGCATTTAAAGATAGTTATGAATAATAAGTAAGTAATTTTATGCTGAATGACTGCAAAGCATAGAAATGTTCCCTCTCTCTCTCTTTTAAGTGTAAAAATTTCTTCCACTAAAGGGCATATATTCCTTTCATTCCTGAGATGCAGCTTCCATTGATGCCAGTTTATGGTCCTGAAACTTTGGCTGAAGATTAAGAAGAGAGACCTTTATGGGTTTTTGTCTTCTAACAATTTGAATCAAATACTTTCCCTGGAAAATGTGTTTTACATGTATTTTAAATTCCAGATTTCACAGTAATGTCTCTTTTTCTAAGAAACTTGCATTTTGAAAATGTTGTGACATATTACATTAATTGAATATACAGCCTGAGAAACTGGGAGTGCCTTTTCCATTGCACTGAATGTATCTGAGCAGACTGGAGGCTCACTGCATAATTTCCAACAGAAAGAGGAAAAGAAAAACGTTTCTCATTAAAAGCAAGATCAGTAACACAAGAAAGCAGCAGTATCACTATCTTCTATCCATTAAATGAACTCCTGTCATTGCAATTCCAAGAGTTTGTGAAAGAGAAATCTCAGCCTGACAGGCTACTCCAGGTTACAGTGAAGTTCTTGCTGTCCCCTAATTAGAGACTTTCTTCATAGTTATTATTTTGCAGCAAAACTATGGTATTAAGACAGTCACATGAAAACACAATCCTTCATGTATCCATGCTCCTCTTTCCAGATATTTCTTACTGGTTTTCATTCTGTGACACCTCTGCAGTCTTTTTTTTTTTTTTTGGCTGACTAGTTTCTGTCCCTGACTGTGATTACTCTTTCCACGCAGGAGCAGAATATACAGTTCAGCTGCATCTCTAACACTCTTCAGTGTCCTTAGGTGGACACAGAGATCTCCATCACAAAAACACTTTTTGGGCCAGTCAGTCAGGTTGCAGATGTTTTTCTCATGCAGCTTCACATAAGCTAAGTTGGGCTGACAGGTCACTGCTGCCTCACAGGATGGTCCCAATCCTGTTCTCCTGTGTTGCACTTCCCTTGCTTCCCTTGTGCTGGCTCTCAGCTCCTGCCCCTCTCTGAGCTCAGGGGTAATGCAGTACCAGAAGTATCTGGGCCCAGTAATAAGGGCAGAATGTGTGTGGGTATTTTACTGATTTGGCAAGAAGAGTGTGCTCGCTGCTGGCCAGAGACACCCCAGTGCTGGTGGATGCAGAGGACCCTGTGGAGCATGGAGGGGGCATGGGAAGAGGAGCAGGGCCAGCAGGAATGCGGCTGCAGCTGCAACACTCATCTCCCTGTAAGGCTGGCAAGCAAAGTTCTGAATCGTTTCCTTCTCTAAAAGACAGGAAAGACAAATGATATCTCAGCAAGATAGTTATATTTTAAGCAGTGTTATCTAAATGAAAAATAACCCCCAGCCCGCAAGAGCTTGGTAAGAAGAGCCTCAATTTTCGGTATGAGTGTGGCAATGAATGAGCTCTTCAGAACCTTATTGACAGCATTTGCATAGACACAGAGCTTGTGAGATTGCAGTTTGTCACTTGCTGTGTACATGAAGTTTTTTCTTTTAAATCTATGACAAAGTAAAATTATGAAGTGTTAAGTTTCCAAAGCTTATATTAATGATGGGATGTGCAAATTCATCTTTGTGCAGAAGGCTCTCCTTAGATATTGAGAAGGTAGAAAACTAAAAAGCTGTTTTGTAGGTCCCTTCTCTCCTTTCTATCACTTAGTTATGCCTAAACAGCCCCAAACCCTCTACTACACTGGCAAGATTCTCCTGCATGAAATGTAACTATTACACATGATGAAGCCCCCATTTTCCCACTGAAACACAAAGTACTTGATTCCTTTACACTGGTATTCCTCAGCTGCCAGAAAAGTCACAAAACCTTACCTTTACTGTTGCATGCACTGCCTAAGCACTACTTCTTTTCACCTCATTTTCTTGTGGTGAAACACCATCACCACCAGCAGTTTTTTAGTAGCTGTATCAGAGGTCTTTCATCAAGTAAGCTTAAGAAATGAGAGAAGAAAATGAAAATAACTCTGAGAAAATAAATCTGAGTTTGTATCGTAATAAGGGAAAAGGCCACATTGTTCCTTTGCATTATCAGAGTCTAAAATCTGAAAACATGGGCTGATGAACTCCAGTCAAAAAGCTGCTGCTGGCACTGGTGTGGATATTTGGCACAAGGTTACTGGGACAAACTTCATATTGGTGGTTCTCGCTTGAATCGCTGCTTATGATCAGAAAAGGAAATGGATTATAAAAGTAAAAATTATTATTAGTTACTTTTTCTGGGATCTATGGCGATGTTAGTTCTGGTTTTCTAATCCCCACCAAAACAAACTTCCTCTGTTAGTCAGTGAAATAACCTCTGACTTCAGGCAGCCATGGCAGCACTTTTGTATTGGGAGCACCCACCCTGTCTCAGATTGCTTAACTTGACATGTAAGTCTGCAGGAGGGTGGGTGACTTTTACAACATCTATTGAAATTATTGAAATAAAATATAATTCATAGTGCTTAACAACATAGAATCGTAACCTAATTATTGATAATTCCTTTTATATTTATGATTCTATACTAATAATGAAGAACTCATTTAGTATTAATACGGATGTTCTAAGTAGTATTTCCCCTGTAATTTATTGTTCATTAATGTATCATTATTAGAATACATTTCCCTCTAATGTTTTAGTGTTGCTATAAAGCCGAGGATACAGATAAAGTTGAGATAAGAATTTACCTTTGCAAGTAGCAAAAGACAGAGTGAAGGTTATTTTCCTGCTTCAGGTCTTCCTGATTTTGCAATTTGAAAGGGGATAAGTGAAGAGCAAAATCTAATACTTCTCATCTGTGCCTGACACTGCTGGTGGGGACACAAAATGAGCAAACCCCATATTGACCCTGGAACAAATCAGCACTGTAGAACATACAAAATAGTGTAGCAATTAAATTTGCATTAGAGTTGCTATACAATAGCTCCTAATGTCAAAGAAAGTTATTGAATTTAAAATTGTGTTTATTTCCTTAGAAGTTTAACCTAATATAATCCCTTATTTTGAGCAAGTGATTTGGCTAATTTGCCTCATGTTGATGTCCTCTTCCCTTCCATGGCATCCACTTTATCATGTTTGCAAGGGACTGAAAGGAAGTCTTCATTTATTTTTCCTTTCTGTTGTGGCTATACGCGTGTTCCAGTAGATTATAATAGTCCTGTGTTTTGGAAGATTAACTGAAATACAGAATTGAGTATTACTTTTTCCTGTATTCAACTTGTTGTTCTATATTGTTGCAGTTTTTCAAGCCAAATCCTCTGCTGTTAAGCCCTGGGTGAGTGGCTGCATAAGAGGAAGCTAAATCCTTCCACCTTTAATGGTATTATTTCAAACAGGTTTTAAACCTTCCCAGCTATTTGTAGTGCTCTTTTTACCAAGTGAGGAAATTGTGATGATTTCCTGTCATGAGAACAATGCTCCTGTCCTGAGCATCTCAGCCTTGGAGGGTCAGTGGGAGCTGCGAGCGCGGTTGCTGCAGAGACCAGCGTGTGTTGTGGGAGCTGAGGAAGCTGTGAGGACAAAGCAGAGCTCCTACAGCAGCCACACGTGCTCTCCACCATAAACAGGTTGCTGTGACACCTGAAGGGGGACTGTGTGATTGTAGTGTGTGCTACAAATCCATCATTAGTATTCCTGTGAAGAGTTCATGCATGTCCTTTCAGAGAGCACCAGGGGTCCTCTGGGTTTGCCACGTTCAGGGGTGGCAGTTTATCCTGCTCTGGGTGGAACCTGGTACCACATCTGTTCTCCACACTACCATGGAGGTGTATATAGTTTAACACTAAGAATATTTTCCTTAAAACACTTGCTGTATTATTTATTTTTTTCTGTGACAGTAATAGGTGTTGCCTTCTCAAGCTGCTGTCACTAGAAATGAGATGGCGTTAACGAAGCACATTAGGCTGGTGCCATGTCTGTAGCACTCCTGTGTTGGTCAGCAGTGGATATTCAGGACCATGCTGTATGTAAAGAACCCTCAGGCTGCTTTTTTACCCCAGTGGCCCTCTGGAAGTTATCCCTGCTGTTGAGCCTTCATGTTATCTAGATGTGATAGCTAAGATGCAGTCTTAATAATATGACTTGTAAGGGATTTGTCATGCACTTGTAAGCATGTTGGGATACAGCAACACACAAGGATCTTGAAATATATTCCCAGCAGAGAAGAGTTTCACATCTCACTATAAATGACTTATCAAATGACTACATATTATTTATATCTGCATGGAGTTTAGTACAAATGGTTTGTTAGACACATTTTGTCAACAACCTCTACAAATGCATTTACTTTAAGTGTTGAACATTTCATTATAAATGGCTTACAGAACATATCTATAACCTTGATAACTCCATTCACTTTGTTAGTAATGGCTCCTCGAACACTTAATGCATAACAATAGCCAAAACATATATAAATATTTCATTGCAAATCTATTGTTACTTATTTATAACATGCTCACCAAAAGCATTATAGGGTATTTATTAAACATTTATAGATTATTTTTGCTACAACTGGTATGTGATATAAATGCATTATTCATCTCACAGTAAATCATTGTTGGGCATCCCTTAAAAATAAAGTGGTACCAAGAGGATTTTGGGTCTATAAAATTTGAAGAGGTTCATTTTAATCATGTGCAATTGAGATTCTGCTTTGTGTTTATTTTTGTTGAATTCAATGAAAGAGGAAAGAAATAAGGAGAACAGCAACTCTCAATAACCACAGACAAGGTGAGGAAATGGTTGCCCTGAACCCCCTGGCCACTTACCATGCTCTGTCCTTAATATCTGCCAGTGATTGCACACCCAGCTTAGGAAACTGCAAATGCTTCTTTTCTCACAGCTATTCTGCTAGGGGGTCAGATGGCATATTTTCTGGAACTAACAACTTGGAATGAAGGCTGCCCTCTGCAGCCATTGTTTTTATTTGATCTGAATCACTTTTCTGCTGGTTTCTAGTACCCCAACCTCATCCCTTTCCTCGAGCAGTGGGCAAAGTCCAGAGACTCATTGTGTGCACATGAGCACATGTGGGAGTGAGTATTCCAGCAGATCAAACGAGCTTGGAGATGTGGGATTTTTCCAAATGCTTTATCTGATGCCTACAGTCTATAGATTAAAAAAAAAAAAAAAGAAAAAAGAAAAAAAAAGACACTCCTTGAAGTCAACATATAGTAAAGAAATTGCTCCTATCTTAAAGAGAGGACAATCCAGGATTTTGATTCTCTTGGCATTTGTACAGTGGTTCAATAATACATATGAATATTTCCTTTCCCCTGGGTAAAGTTACTTGAATATTCAAGTAAGAACCCATCTCAAGTTGGTGACAAGATGCTATCAGCATATACCTAGCTATTCTCTGGCACATTTTGCTACTCAATAACTGTAAATAGATGGGGCAATTTAAACTCTTGCCTGGCTTTCAGGAGAGCTGGATTCCCCCAAAACAAGCACATCATTTTACTGAAATGGCCATGGCTATATGAAAGGCTTTAAACCTGTTAAATTATTCCTTGTTTTTCTTGTAATGCATTTATCCATCTATTCTTAAGTAACAGTTTCTCATTAATAGTGCCTTGGTGTTACAGGTTATTTTTCCTCTTTTGTTCTAAATTATTACCTCTCTAATTGTCCTCTAATATAAAGGGAGGATATAGCTGAATGTTTCCACAAATGGGGGCGTGTAGCTAAAGAACCAGGATAATCTCTCACACTCATTTTCTCCTGGCTTCATGATGTTTGATTTGTTGGTGATATAGCTGGGTACAACACCACTTATTTCTTTAGGGGAAGGTGTTAAGAAGTGGTAGAAGTATCTGCTTCACTTTAGTACTCGTAGTTTCATTTCAAACCCATGTAAATACTTTGGAGACTTGCCTTGTCCCCCTGTCATTCCCACACAGCATCCAAATTCCACAGACAGAAACAGGGCAGTGGCAGAGGAGAGTTCAGGGGGTGTGGGCCAAAGGAAGTGCAGAGTCCCCATGAGGCCAAAGACCCATCTATGACTGCATTATGCATTTGCTTTCTCCATCATGTTTATTTTGCAGTTCTGGAGTTATTTTGTATTCTTGTCCTGATAACTTCAGTGGAAAAAAGTCCAGGGTGGTGGAATGAAATAAATTGCTTTCATTGAGGAGGGAAACTCAGTAAAAACACAGTTGCACAATTTGTGCCATCTCTGCATGGCTGCAGAAAGCCTGTGGATATGGCAGCAAAACGTGCAGTGCCTCTCGTGTTTCTGAGGGCATTTCTGGAGCAAAAGCCACGTGTCCATATCCTTCTTCACTTCCTTATCACTGGATTCAGGGGATCTTGTGCAGAGGGAGATGGACTTGACAGGACTTTTATCACTGTACTTCATTATTTTGAAGCTGTTTTAGTTTGGAAGGGATATTTGTTTAGTAATTCTTCTCACAGAAGCGTGTAACAGAAGCAGCACTTTGTAAGAAATCTTTAATTTGGCTTTCAGTATTTCAAGCTTCTTTTTTTAAGTGTTTGTATGTTGGATGTGAGATTCGATATTAATCTAATAACACAGCCTGGCACAATTTGTTGCAAAAATCTATTGGTGTAATGGCCACTTTTAACAGGTGCTGTTTCTTCAAAAATCAGTGGATGCTGTTAGATTTTTTTTGGCATTTTCAAATGCTCATTAGTGTCATCCTCAGGGGTCTAAGATGGTCATTATTAAAGAATGAGTTCTCAAGAGAAAAAAGCTCTGCTGCCAGAAGCCAACAAGTCACAGAAGTTCAGTAGTTGCTAGGCAAGTCACTTATTGAGGTGGTGCATGGATAAATTAGCTTTCAAAGTCTTAAGCTGAACATGCAAAGAACACAGATGTCATGTGGCATATTCTCCAGAGGTTAAATTTAGGTTTCACTGCCAATTTTAAAAGGAGGGAAATGTCAGCTAGCACAGAGCTGAGGTTGAAGGTTTGTTGCTTGTGCAAATTCCACTGACATTGACATTAACTGACTCTGGAAGATAAACTATGGATCTGCTTCAGCTGTCCATGATTTCATCTGTATTGCTTGTTAGTTCTCCAGTTTGTTCCAGCACAATACCAATTTGCTCCAGTTGACTTGACAAGCTTATGTTTTGTGCCTCTTATTTGTCTGGAGGTAATTTATAATCCCAGCTACATCCCTGGTGTGATTGCACAAACAGACAGGTATTATTTGTTCTGTTTGTCAACACTGGGAAGTTACATAATATTGAAGCAGTAAGTTTATAAACATAGATTTTAGCAATGAGAGATTTAGAAGTAAATGTCTATAATACAACAAAAATGTTAAACTTCAGAATAGTCACAGATATTTTGGTTTTGAAGAGAAAAATTTTCCAAATGGACCCAGAGATGAAATTGAAAAATATCCTCCTTTTTTTCCACTTAAAATCCTGCTTTCTTTTTGCCTAAACACAATATATCTCTGAGTTTTGTTTAAATAGAAGATTCTTTGTAAACTTCTTTGTAAACTGTGCAGAGACATTTTCTTATAAAGGGGACAAATAAAGGTTTTAATGATATTTTGAACTTACACACTGCTTGACCCCCTCCTTTTCCATTCTGGGCTTTGTCCAGCTCCCACCTTAGTCACTGGGAGATGTCACATTTACTTAATTAGGAATTGAGCTGTGCCTTGCCACCTCCACCAGTTGCTGTTTTAATTGAAAGCATCCCTAGAGCTGCTTCCATCCATGGTGTTCATTTGTGTGGTGTTCTCAGGAAACAAATCATTCTAGTTGTTTAATTAAAGCAATATTAAAATAAAAACCGCTCTAGGAGTGTTTGGGGGCAGCCTGAGCTGAGCCCTGTGCAGGTTGTTCAGCAGTGACACGGGTGAAGGGCTCGCTGTCCTCGTGGTGGCACTGTCACCATGCCAGCCCATGAGGGTCACTGCTGCCAGCTCTGCCTGATGTGGCATGGGAGGGATGTCCCAGGGCCCCCAGGGGTGGGGCTGGCCAGCTCAGTTGCATTTAGGTGCAGATGTGTGGATGTTTTCTGGTTTTTAACTTTTGCTCTGGCTTTACTGTCGCAGTGTCTTAAGAGAACTGGCCTGTCCCAAGCCCCGCTCCCACATTCCCCATATCCAGGCTTGTGTTTTGCCTGGCACTCAATAAAGCATCAGTGCTATTCCAGTGAGGAGAGACAAGTCATAGGAAAATGCAACACTCTTGTACAACAGCCCTTTGGATGCAGCTGCCTCTTCCCCTCAGTCTGAGCCCCACCAAAACCCATTTCTTGTGGCTTTTCATTCTCCTGGGTACTCACAGCCCCATGGCTGCCTGCAACCAGCAAGGGAGTGAAACCTATTCCAGTCTCCACAGAGGTCACCTTTTTGATAAAAGCACAAACCAGCTAATTAAATTAATGTAATAATTGTACCTAGCCAATTACCTATTTCCTACCTGTACTATGGTCTTAACGAGCTGAGATAATGAACTATAATGTAATTAAAACCTGGGGAGGGAGGGAAGGAATAAAAGAAATAGCAGTTTTCATATACACCAGCCTCTTTTGTAACAGCAGGGGGGAAAAAGTTCAAGATTGTTGAAAGGAAAACGTTTAGTGAGGAAGAGAAGTTTCAGGCTTGAGTCCTGCTGAGGCCCTGCCTGGAACTCTGCACCTGAAAAATATCCCTGGCATTACAGAAATACTTGAAATAGGCTCATTAATGCTTTTCTGAGACCATTCTTATAAAATCTGTGGAGGAGAATGATCATTTAAATGAAACTGCAGATCTAAGGTGTCCTTGAGGAGGATGTTGTCCTAATGTGTCTCCTGTGAAATCCTGATCCAGGTACCTGATGTGTCACAGAGCTTGTCTGGTTCAGGTCTCATTTTGCCTTTGGCTTTGTGGCATATTTGGGCACATCCTGGCCAGCACACCAAGCTCCCTGTGGGCAGTGGTGGAGTGAGTGATGTCCCTCATTGTCCTCAGGGGAATGTCAGGGGGGTCCTGGCAGACCTGGATCTGTACCAAGGCTCTGGTGTCTGTGTCTGGTGGGGGAGAATGACACAGGTTACTGAACCCAGTGTGGAGGCTGCTCCAGTCAAGCACTAAAAGCACAGGGAGATAGTAAAGTAAAACTGAGACTCCTGCTGTGCAAATCCAGGATTGTTTTCTCTAAATTAAGTTATGCTTAAGCTATTAGGGATACAGTGCAATAGATCCATTAAATGTGCCATTCCAGAGCTGCTGGAAAGCAATTCACATTTCAACTTTAGTATCTTAGAATCCAGCACTGGTTTTAATTATTAATAGGCTTCATGCTATTATCATTTGCTTGCACATATACATTAATCATTATATGGGTTTGCTAATTTTTTGTTTTGTTCAAAAATAAATAAATAAACTGTGACAAGATGCTCAGAGTCCTCAAGAGAATATGTTCCCCTCTGATGGGCAAGTAACATCTGTGGGCATTTCTCTGGTTTAACAGCATGTCTGTCAGCAACTTGGTGATTCAGAAAATTTACTAGCACTCACCTAATGATTAATTAGCCCTCTCTGTAAGGAATGGGGTCTCTTCATTATGCACATTGTCACCAAGAGTTTCATCTGTTTGCTGTAACACGTATGCTGGAGACATAATAAGTGGAATTGCACTAGTCCAGAAATGAGTTAAGACTGTTTTTGTGAGCAGAATGGGTGTTCAGCTCTAAAAATTTAAGGAAATCTCCAAGGATTTGAATCAACATAGGCCCATGTGGTATTCTAAAAAAAAAAAAAAAAAAAAAGTTGTTTTGTATGAATAAATATACTGTAGGACACTAATTTAAACCAAAATTAGTTGGCTGGAAATACATTATATTACATCAAAAACAGAGGGAGAAATTATTTTAACAGAAATAGTATTTCATTTATTTGTAACATGAACTATCTGGAAATGTTTTTTAAAGACCATCTCATTTGTAAGGTAAGTTAAGCGTTCCACTTGGCCAAACCTACATCCAGCCTTCTGCTTCATGAAGCCTTCAGCTGCGAGCATGGGGTCTTTAATGTGCTGAAGGAAAAGGTCAGGCTGACACTTCAGGACTTAAATCAAAATAATTTATCATCTGCACACAGAGAAGGTAAAGATTTGTTCTGGTGGGTGAATACATCCAAATCTGGCATTTTTCTTACGAAAATCCATATTTGGTTAACCATCACCTCAGTTTAAACTCTGTAACTTTTAGCTCATCCTTCACACCATGTGTGTCTCGGGAGGTCAGTTAAGATTGATTGTTCACAGCTGATGAGAATCCACAACACAATTCCTCCATCTCAGGTGGGTGGGAAGCAGATATAACTCGTGGCTGCAAATTGGCAAGAGAATTGCCAATGGCTTGAGCTAATGGCAGCAGCTGAGCTCCCTCCGGTCCCAGCAGGTAATGATTACAGCAATCATGGCTGCTTCTCGCTCTGCCATCCCACAGGAGATGCTCTGCTGCTGTCTCCTCTGAGGAACAGGAGGTAGTTGTCAGTAGTTCTGTGTTTCTCTTTGAAACACTCTATGGTCTGATAGATTATTATTTGCCATCTTAACTTCTCCCTGTGCTGTCACCATAGAGGGAGTGGAAGTGAACTCCCATTTGCAAGCAGCACCGGCTGTAGGAAGAAGAAAGATTTGTCCAAGGTAGGTTTGGGGCTTTGGGGGGTTTTGTTGTTGTTATTGGGTGATGTAGAGGAAAATTTGCTTTGGTCTGTCTTTGGAAAGATGAAAAGCTTTGTCTCTGTGTATATAGATGATTCCCCAGCCATATTCACTGCTGTTGACCATGTTCTGGTCACTTGTAGGCATCTCCCATTCCAGCATTCGCTTTTATGCTTCTTACCATTTCATCCACTAAGCAAGATAAGGACTTGTTCCAGCCCCTGTGTCTGTAGTTGGACATCAGACACAGGTGACTGAGTGTCCTGCCTGGGTGCCCTGTAAGCAAACAGTGAACCCAGTGCTGAGGTATGATTTGAATGAAAAGACAAAAGTTACTCTGCCTGGTTTCCTTGTTTATCCCCATAAATGTCTCAATTTCCTCTGAAAAAGAACACCACAGCTTCTGTAAGATCTTTCCCAAAGCCAGCTAAACTGGTCAAGAAATGACCTTCTCCTTGATGGAGACTGAAGAGGAGACTTGGACATCCTCTTGACTTCAGTTCTACTGGTGGCAAGGACTCAGTGTCAGGAGTTGTGGTGGAGGTTCAGGCCTGGAAGAGCACCTTGACTTATAGGGGAAGCGTAAGTGGTTAAAGAATAGATGCATGCAAGTTGTGTTTCACTTTTTCTAAATTCAAGTGCTTAGCTTACTGGATTTTTTTTTCAAAGATTAAGATCAAATTATTCTCTGTTATAGAATTAGTATGTTCAAGAATTTTTATGGCAAATAACTTTTAGTCTTGGAATGGGTTTGTATGCAGGAAAAATATGTGGTGCTGGTTGTGGGATGGTTTTTGTTGCTTTTTCCCCTCATATCTCCAATAAGAAACTTGAAAAACTTCATGTGACTTGCATATCTAATTAAAACTATTCAGCACAGCTTGAATTTACAATTTTGATTTCTTGCAGTAATCTGCTTGTGAACAATCTAGAGGCAAGGAGTTATTCATAGAAACTGTTGAGTAAATAATTTTCAGATAATGAAAACATTCAAAAAAGTCAAGATAGTTAATTAGTGAGCAGAAGAAATTAAATTAATTGAATGAATAATTCATAATGAATTATTTGCCCAGCTCTATTTTACATAGTGTGGAAGGTCTGAAGAAGAGCCAGTGTTTGAATTAACTCCAAACAGAAAACCACATCTCTATTTCTGCTGTGTTGAGGTTATTTATTGATGTGTAAAAACAAGCTGGGTGAGCCAGTCTATTTAATCATCTTCCTCTTTTTCCTCTGTAACTTGAGTCATGCTGGATTTGAGACCCAGAGATGCTTTGCTTGCAAATGTGCATTAGGGAATATGTGTTACAGGGTTCTTTGTTTTTTAAAATATGTTTAAGTAGTGTGAGAGAAGCATGATTAGAGCTGAAAATGCTCTGTAAAAACTATAAATTAGGTATATGTTTCTGTAGTAATGCTTGCAGTTGACATATGTCACAGCCTTGGCAAAATAGTCCTGGTTAATTTTATTTTGATATCGAGTAGATCTGTGTCCAAAAGATAATTTGGTGGAGCTGAATTTGTTTGCTTGGAGGTTGGTTTGCCACCTTTTTTTTCCCCTTTAGGAATTTCTGACTTTACTGCCTATCTTTTGTGGCAGGGAGGGAGAAGTTTTAATGTCAATTAAATAGTAAAATACTGAAAATCTAAATTACTGTTGAAGGGCTGAGTGTGATTCTGCCCTGAGACCCAGTGGGCAACAAGTGATCAGAGCTCACCTGTGTGCCCTTTTTTGCCTTCCAGGGTGCTATGGAGAAACACAAAGCCTCTTACCATAGATTGATTTGGGTTGGAAGGAACTTAAAGACCATATTGTACCTGTGGGCAGAGACACCTTGCACAGTCCCAGGTTGCTCAGAGCCCTGTCCAGCCTGGCTTTGAACACTTCCAGGAATGGACATCCACAGCTTTTCTGGGTAACCTGGACCAGTTCCACACCACCCTCACACTAGAGAATCTCTTCTTAGTATCTCATCTAAATCTACCCCTTCAGTTTAAAGCCATTGCCCTTTGTCCTGTCACACAAGTGTGAAAAGTCCCCCTCCAGCTCTCTTGGAGCTCCTTTAGGCACTACAAGATGCTGCTTGGAGCCTTCTGACCAAGCCAAACAACCCCAGCCCTGGGGTGTCACCAGAGCAGAGTTGAGGGAGAATCCCTTCCCTCATCCTGCTGCCCACAGTGCCTTTGATGCAGCCCAGGACAGGATTGGTTTCTGGGCTGCCAGCACACGTGGCTGGCTCATGTTGAGCTTCTCATCAACAACACCCTAAAGTCCTTCTCCTCAGGGCTGTGTAACAGCACTGCTGAAAGAGCAGTGTTACAGGACTGCTTGAAAAAGAAAGGACTTTCACAGTGATTTCTATTCCTTATAAAGCCATAATGACAAAAAAAAAACTCTCAGTATATGTGGAAAAATGAATAAAATAATATATAGTTAGACAGGAGCTGCATCTACTCTGTGTTGTAACTTCTGGTCTTGAGGAAACCTGGATTTTGGTGGAATTGCTGGTGTGTCACAGCTTTGTGCACTGATGATTCTCTTGCTCCAAGATGAGTCTGATGCAAGAGTATCCTATGGAAGTTAGTACTCCTGTTATCATCTCTGTGGAACAATAGCCAGAGATTAAATGATCTGTTGGCCCACGTTATCTGCAGTAGGTGTGGAAGTGACTGAGGTTTTTTTGATTGAAACAATGGCTGTGCAGGTAGAGATAAGGTAATTACAAAGCTAAGTAATACCATCCAGCACCACCTAATATTATCAGATAGGCCTTTTTTGTTCAGTTTTCTCTATAAACTGAGCAATGGTAAATTACAGTTGTAAATCCCCAGAGAAAAAGTACACATAGATATTGATAATATATGCATAATACAAGGGAAGGAAGAGATTGCAACATTAATAAAATAGATAAAAAACATTATTTCCTTGGGTACTTGAAAATGTTGGAGGGATTTGAACATCCCTGGAATCCACCACTGTGTTATAACAGATGGGCATTCCCAAAAATGTCTTTCCCTTTGGGTTTGAGATAATCAAATGTAGTTCCTATTTTACCCAGAGTGGCTCACTTAGGCCACAGCGTGGACAGCTGCTATGCTAGACTTCCATATGCCATTCTTCTGCTTTGTTCTACTTCCTGTGAATCTGGTTAATCCAGTGTCAGGCTTCTGCTAAGGAGCCCTGCTGGGCTAAATGATGGGCTAGTTTCTGCAATATTAGTAAATTCAAACTCTAAAATAAAGGTAACCAAACTGCAGAGTCAGAAAACCTAGGCCACTAATGGCCAAAATCAGGCCACAAAATAGTCCTTACTTACATTTTATTTCTCTGTCCTTCCAAATGCACTATTTATTGCCAGCATACCTAAGCTCTTGAAACCCTTCCTAAGGCTTATCCAGCACAGGAATCTGTGAGCAGGTGGGTTGTGTTATCCATTGACTTCAGGTCATCTCCACGTGGGCAGGTATGAGCATGAACTGACTGGGTAGGAAACACAATTGCAGGTGGTTGGAGAGGATGTGGAAAGAATGAAAAATCTAAATGTAACTGGTTGTGTTGGGCAGACAAAGCGGGTTGGATTTAAAAGAAGAGGTGGTTGTGCATCACTGAACAGCCATTTAGATTTGACTGCAGTAGTCCAGGGTTTGTCATGGTGGTTTAGTTAACATGTTTGGCTTTGATGAAAAAGAAAGTGCCTTTGTTTTGCAGAGAGAACAGTTTATGTTTGGAATTGTGCAGGTAGCTAATTCTGTGAGGTCATGCAGTTCAGTGCCCCCTCCACTGCAGAGCTGCTGAGTGGAGCAAAACCAAAAAACCCATGGAACTAGGGGGAGAAAAATGATTAAGCTGTTCACAAAAACTCCATCTATTTGCTTCATGTTCAGGATTGTGGGTTCTGCCATCGTGTTTTACGTGATTGTCACCTAAGATGACACTGATAGCTCAACAGAGGGAAGAATATTTTAAATCTCTTTAGCCAGCACAAGGCTCATCATGGGGAAGATTCCACACAGCTCTTTTCAACCCATGACAGATGTTGTATTGTAGCACTTTAAAAAAGAATGTTGTCACTTTTGAAATGCCTTGTGTGCTGAGGCAGAGGCCAGGAGGAGGAGCCTTGCAAAGGGGTCCAGGTCCCATCAAACACAGTTGGACTGTGCTGGCTGTTCCCTGGCTGGTGCCAAGCTCCTCGCTGCCCAGCCCTGGCCTCTGCAGACATCAGTGGCATCACTTAGGAACAGTTGTGCCATTGACACTTTTAATGGTGTGGACACCTGGCCTACTCTACGCTGAGAACAGACCACTTTGTGCAAGCCAGCAAACAGCTGTCAGGTGGTAACAAATGGAGGTTGTTGCCAGCTTAGCCAGTTACTGGTTAATTATTTTGGGATGCTAACCATGTAGCTGAGAGAGATACCACAGAGGGATAGATGTGGCAAAGCAAGGTAGGGAAGGTGTCATTAGAAGAATTTCCAGTACTCACTTTCCTTTTATACTGGGTAAAAGAGACATCATTTATTTCTGAGGATTGAATTATCCCTCAGTCATATGGCCACCTCCAATAGTTATGCACCTGGTACTCCTTGTCTGCTGCTGCTATAGCTTTTATGTGCTGATTTCAGTCCTGCCTACCTGTCCAAACATGCCTTCCTCCTGTAGTGCAGAGCTACAGAATTCTGATTTTATGCCATGCTGAATCCTGAGTATGTGACAGGAAAATAGCGAGTAGGCCTGAAAAAGCCCCACTGCCTGCTGATGTCAGTCCTCTCCACTTTGTAAATGCTAAGTATTCATGTAGCTGGAAGGCCATCAGTGCTGTGACTTAAAGGGATAGAGCATTTTGGAGTCATCCTTCTCTGAAGGATGGACAGGTTTTTTGTCAGGAAATCTCACACCACTGCTCCTCAGATTATCATGGCCATTATCTAAGACCAGGCTGGAGATACGGGTTTTGTGGTAGTCACCAAGACAAGGAGCAAGATGGCATAGGAACTTACATCTCCCTCACTGATCAGTCTTCAGCCAAGTCTGCAAGAAAATTGGCTGCATATTAGCAATGTTGTTATTAAGATAATTCACTCTCTTTGTAAGTTGGACCCCAAGTCAGGACATGGTGTTCGTTCTGCTGCTCTCACAAATTACTGCCTGCAACTGGTCAACAACAGAGACTGACACTGTCTCTGTTTCTAGCTGGCCTCTTGCAAAACCAAGTGCCCATCCCATCACCAGTGAAACCCAGATGGATCACTTCTAACACAAAGAGATAAATGCCAGCTCCTTCCCTTTTTGGGTATTTTTCTATTCTTTTTTTCCCCTGCTTTTTCTTGAGTCAAATCACCAACTTGATTCAAGCATAAATCTACATTTTTTTAAAAAATCTATAGCAGAACTAAACTTGAAAGACCATTTTTCAGCTGAATTATTTCAAAATTATTGTGAAAGGAACAGCTAAGCAGTATTTCATGGCTTATACCTGCCAACAGTGTCATTAAGTAGTTCAGGATTTCTCATGTGCTTTGTATAGAATATATCTATCTATATAATAACTTTCTTTTATTGTTACTACTACAAATGTCTTCCAAATAGGACACCAAAAAAGCCTGACACACTGTAAAGAAAGAGGTGTGTTTATTGCAGGTTTGAATTTCACTTGAACAGCTCAGAATTGCATCAGCCTTTCAACAAGAGTAACTACTGTAGTTTTGCTCCCACCTTGATACCTGTCTTGGAGAAAGGTCTGCACTTAATATTTAACATTTCTCTGTTATGCTTTTTATGGTCTGTATTGATTTAGTAGATCTCACAGATGTAAATTACAAAGCCTAAGTGACTAGGGCAATAGGATTATTTTGTGGGTTTGTTGATTGGTGGTTTTGTTTTCTTTGGTTTGGTCAATAGTCCTGTATCATCCTGTAGTAGGACAGGTTTTCCTAAAGGACAGTCACCAGGTGGGATGGGCAGGCATCAGGGTTGCCCTGGATTGGAACTGCTGGCATCTGACTTGGGGTGGTGGAAGGGAATTCCTAATTCTCAGTGAGGCACAGAGGACACCAAATACAGGTATCCAACACCACCCCAGATGCTTCCTGGTAGCAGTTGCCCCTCAAGAAAGGCCTTGTACTTGTAGGTCCTGTGTCTTATTCAGTCTTGGGGAAATCTCTGAGAGGATGAGAAGGTGGAGGAGAGGGAAGAATCTTCTCTGCAATCTAGAGGGCTCACATGACAGGACTGGGAAAAGGGCAGCCACTGAGCTGGGGTTGTGGAGTAGATTTGCTCTCAAACATCTTGGTCTGTCTAAACAGAAAAACATGTGCTTGTTTCATAAATTTCATCTTCCAGAGACTTCAGGTCTTCAAAATGTATTAAAAAGAAAAAGTTCATAGGAAAAGAAATACTAAGAATAAGGGAATTTTCTTCACTACAGGACAAGGGTTGGGTTTTTTCCCAGTTTGTTTCATTTTTCTAATGATATTTTAGATGTTCCCTGTATGATTTCTCAGCATTTCTAACTGCAAGGGCAGTGCTACTTATCTTAGCCTCTCTGGAAATTAATAGTGTAAAGGCTTCGCTCGGGTATCTGCATCTATTTATCTGTAAAACCCCCAGACTAACACAGGGCTGCAAGCAACAAGCTGCTTTCAGAGTCACCAAGAGGTACTTATTATTTGTCTTAGGAGTTCCAAACAGCCCACAACTGTACAATTTTTTCCTCAGCTTTCCCAGGTAGCCTGGTACAAAACTTTCTGTTGGTCGACCTGGGTACTACTGACATGGACGTTTTTCAGAGAGGCAGATTTTTCTCTCATTCTTCTTCATATCTTCAGCAGGGTCTTTTCTTTTTTGTTTTTTTCTTTCTTTTTTCCTTTTTTCCATTTTTCTTGGAAGATGGCTGTTAGTTGCTATGAGTCTGTTTGCAGAGGTGACTGGGGGAGTGGGTTGAACTGACAGTTAATCAACAGCTGGTGTTGTTCCTAGTTTGCTGCTCTGTAAAGGGCACGATGCTAAATCAATTAAAGAGAACTTCAAATTGGTTTCAGTGAGCAGTTCATGTAGAGATATGGGCTCTGGAGACTCTGTTCCTCCAGCCTTGCAAGTTTTGGCTGTTTGCCTCATACCTCTCTCCTCCAAGAGGTGTGAGACTGAAGTGCTGTAGCTGGTGCAGATACAGTGAGTGAGAAAAGAGACATTGCAGGATACTTGAACCGAGGGAAGAGTCCAAGCAGTGGCAGTGTAAGTGAAGAATCACTGTGCCTGGCAAAAATAAGTCTGAGCATATTTTTGGGACTCACTTGTTGAGACTGAAACAAGGCTAAAGCACTGCAGAGTTTCCTAAGTGAGTGTGTATTTCATCCTGAGGACTTTGCAGAACCAAAGCCCAGTAAAAGTAGGTAAAGCTGTTGGGAGTTATGAAAGTTTTCAGTGTTTAAGGTCTTTCTCCTGTAAATTTTCATGTTTTCTATGGGACTTCAGGTCACCATTTGTACATTCAGTTTCAGTGTACACGGAGGCTGAGCTGACACAATGGAAAAGGTTCACATTACATTTCCAATATCTCAAAGGATTCCAGTGTTCTCCAGGGAATTGTGCAAGGACTCCAAGGGAAGAATTAGTGTATTATGTCTGGATAATCTGGGTCCAGATCACCTGCCTCTGCTGGCACAGGTTACCAAAGGGCCTGTATTAGATTATGCCCATAAAGTTTGGTCTTGAAAACTGAGAAAATGATTGTCCAGACCTCTGCCCAAACTGCTGGTGTATAATTGGCTTAGGACTAAACACTTTCAAACAAAAGCAGCTGGCTTAGTGTTTGAATATTATTTTATCAGTCTTGACAAGATAACCAATATAGAAAAGAAATAATGACAGTGAGAGGAGAAACCACCTTTCTGATGTTTGGGAAAACAGGAGCTCCTTTTTGAAAGGTTTAGCTATGTCCTGTGAGAGGAGCTTTTGTTACACATACAAGACATACTGTGTGTGTTTCTCAGACATATTTTTGTCATCCTTTCCTAACTGAATAAGAGTTGTTTTCCCTATACCTATATAATTGGTAGCCTATTACCAGGTATGTTAATGACTTGATAAAGTTTTGAAATATAGCACCCCAAATGCCATACTGTTTATGTAGTTCTTAATACCTTTGTTATTTCCTTTTGCTATTTGATGACCAGGTTTTGCTGGAATATGTTTTGCAATTACAATAAGAGATTTAATGTTGTTTTGAGCTCTGCCAAAGTCTGATTAGATTTTCCGTTTTGGCCTAAGTCATTTCTCTGTGCTTCAATTTTCTCTATATAAAATGCTCAGATTGCAGGGCTTTAGATTGCAGATCCTGGTAATTAACTGCAAGTCTGATTTTTAGTTCAGCATAAGGTTAACCAGCTTCCATAAAGCAAAATCCTATTTATTCAGAATGAAAGGATTATAGGGAAGACATAAAGTAACAAAAAAGTAGTTTATGCACAAGTCTGGGTCACCAGGAAGTCATCAGCCCTGCCATGGAGCTCCTGATAGAAGAACAGTGTGTAATACCCTCTCAGGGCTCTTCCATGTTTTCATAGCAAGGCCACATCACTCCCAGCTCATGGAAGAAACCTCTTCCCACAGATAAGAGCATTTGCTGCCTATATTTATCAGTCATTGTGTGATTTCCTCAGGAAACAAACTCTGCTGTTTCCTGTATCATTGTGAAGTAACAGCTTTCATCAGTGAACTCACCCCCTGCACCAGTGCCCTGAATCCCTGCAGGATGCCCTCCTACAACAGGAATGCTGCAGGTTGGCACTTCAACATCCAGACAGACACCACTCTCACTGCTGCTGCTGGGGGAGTCAGGACCTGCAAAGCTCACCTGGGAAGAGAGAGTTTGAGGGAATATCCTGGAATGCTTACCCTGTGCTTATGCCTTTTCCTGGAGCATTACCTTTGGCAGCAGGGAGGGCAGCTGAACCTGCCCTGGGCTTTGGGCTGACCCTGCACTGACATTCTTGCACTCTCAGAGAGTGAGATACAATTAACAGGGATGCTCATCGGTTTTCAGTGGTACAACAGGTACCAACATTCTCATACCAGGCTGCCCAGAAGACCCCAAAGAGGTTGTGCTTGGTCCAGTATAATAAGAAACAAGCTGTGGCCTGAAGGTCTTTACAGGCCAACCAGATAAGACTGCCAAAGGTTAAGAGGGAAGTCAGAGCTGAGAGAAGTGATGTGATTTGTTCAAAGAGCCACAGCCAGAGCTGGGAGAAGCCTCAGGGTCTTGCTTGTTTTTTATTCTGTAGGTCAAACAGCTTAGATTTTACTTCTCTGTTGCAGCTTCTTTTATATTTACTAAGCCCTTTATTTCAAAATTGTAACCTATTTCCTCATGTAACTACCACCTTTTCACATTTACTGTCTTCTGTATTAATGCAAGTCACAAAGTTCAAATTATATCTGTTAGGATGGGTGAGATGGCATAATATTTTTTTATTTACTTAGATCCTGATTCAGTTCTAACTATCAGCCTGTGTTTTAATCCTAGTATTGCTCAAACTCAATATGCCTTTCCTGGATGGAAGGTTTCTGTTAAATTGAAGGTATTCTGGTGTTTGTGGGACTGAGCAGTTACTCAGCCTCATCGTGCATGTCACAGTCCTGAGCCCTGGAGAGGCTGAAAACGCCTCTTCATCCAACACAAATATCTAATTCTTCAGGGGTCTGTCTTTTGCTGCAGAGAGGTACAAATATTCTCAGCAGGCCTGCAAATATACATTGAATACATTGAAACTTTCTGAAAAATTGGGCAGGTTCTTTTTGTCGGGTTTTTTTTTGTTCTTGATTTGTTTCTATTCTCCAACTACTTGACTTCTTCTCTTTATACCTTTTTTTTTCTGCCTCCTCTGGTGAAAGACTAGTTGTCTGTCCCCTGGTAATTTGTAGAATTTATGCCAGAAGCTCCTTCTTCAAAGATGTATCTATACAAAAATTCTCAGGTGGGTATTGCTCTCCCTTGATGTGTGTAGTCCTTTCTGCAAAAATAAGAAAATCATACTCTGTCATTCCCAAAGACCAAGACAGATCTTTCTTTTTTTGAAGAATATATTTTAAATCACAGTCACTTTGAATTCCTGTATTTCCTTTATACCTGCACACTTGCCAGTTCTCCTGTTTGACAGCAGCAGGTAAAGCTTCTCGCCTCCAACCTTTGAAGTTAGTGAGGGGAGAAGTGAAGATGAGACCTGAGGCAGTGATGGGAAATGGGGGTGATGAGAGGACAAGGTGGCCATGACTTGCTGGGAGGAATGTAAAGCAGCTCCTTTGCAGAACTCTTGCTTCAGGATCGAGCTCTGGTGGAATTCCAGGCTGTGCCAAGCACTGAACAGCTCTCAGTGCAGCCAAGAACACGCGTTCTCCTCCCTGGTGAGAGGCAGCAGAGGTCTCTGTGAGTGGGAGTGTGGACAGAGCTAGTTGTCCCTGTGAGCAGTGAAAAAGTGGATGTATGATGGGGTATGAAGCAAAATGGTAGAAACACTTCTGGTTTGTTTTTTTTTCTCTCCCCAATGCACATTTAGAATATAGTTTGAAATAGCTGGGAAAATACTACTTTCTAGTGGTTACAATGCAAAATTAGTTCTAAGGAAGCCATCTAATGGGATGGAAACATTGGGTTTGACACCTCTGTACTTGAGGCTGACTGAATACACAGTGGTGTCTGGGCAACTTTGTCATTTCAGCACAGCTTGCAAGCATGTGGGCAACTGTAGTCATAGAATTAGTTTAATTTGATTTCTACACTACTGATCTTGGTCCACATTTGTCACCTGCATATAAACAGTAAGAAGAGAAATTGAGATCCTGCTACAATATTAAGTGCTTGATCAAACAGAAATGCTTCTGGTCTCTCTTCATACACACAGAAACCCCAGCAGAGGAGAAAACTACTTTGTAGTCTTGTCACTATAGAAGAAAAGAAAGCTTTGCTTGTTCTGCTTTTTTCTGTCTTTGAGTTGAAAAATTCGGGGCATCAGTGGCTGCTAAAAGGTTTGGGATTTCCTTGGCTTAAATAATAAATGGTAACAATGATACCTACTGCTTTACAATTAAAGTACTTACTGTATCTGTTAGTAATGGTATTTCAGACCTCCCAGTTAACCAAATATGTATGCCAAAGAGGTTCTCTGCAAGATGAAATTTTTAACTCCTGAAGTGAAATTCAATATGTGGAAATGGCCACACCACCTCCTCCTTGTTGGGTGGTGAGTCACAAACTGCCTCAGTGAGTGTGAACACAAGGTGTTGCTCCAAGCCACTGTCATGACCTAAAAGCATTTTAACAGGTGACCAGATTATGTGAACAGGAGCCTCAAAAATAGGTTTTACTGGTGTTTGTCACCAAAAATCCCTAATAGGATCTTTGGCTAAGATCTGTGCCAGGCCATCTCTGCCTCAGTTTCAAATGAAGATATGGCAGATTTACTGTTGGCTGTCCAGTGTCAGCATCATCAGGTGGATGAGAAATGATGACAGAATAAACACTCCAGTTGTTGCAAATGTCAGTGATTTTAATTGAATTTTACAAATATCAGCATATTTAGTGGGGTTTTTTCTTATCACTTAATTGTTATACTCAATTCCTCTTCCTAAGCAATAAGCACATAAATATTAGATGTAGTTCCCATATTTCAGATTTTTGGTTTGTTTATTTCTGTTTTTCCAATAATATAATTAGATACAAACTAGGAAAAATTCGGGGGGTTTTGTGTGTGTGTATTGAAAGAGTTCCTTAACATGTAGCACTATGACGATATCATCGTTGGTAAAAAAACTAAGAGCATTGTTTTGGTCATTTGTGTTCCTCTAAAAAACTAAAATTTAAAAAAAAAGGAATGCATTTACGCTTTAATATTGTATCATATAAATAGACATCTACAGCTCTGCATACATTATTAATACAGGTTTATTGCCTGCTTTATTGGTTTCACTACTGCTGCTCCTCTGGGGAAGCCACGGAAAATACAAAAGGCTGCACAAATGCCCACATTGCAAGAGCCACTATATACAAAGCAAATAAGATTGCACAAGTACAAATATTCACTGGAGCCACTGCCTGCAATTCCTGTAACATAATAACACACAGTCCACAAACCCTGTCCTCCGAGCAGCTACTGTGATTCCAAGTATTTAATGCTGGGGAGGTTTTTATCTACACTTGTGCTGCTATTTGAATACTGAACAAAAGTTTATCCCTGCATTTTCTGACAGGAAAACAGAGTTCTTGTTGAGCAGGAAAGAAAATTTTAAATATTACTCAGAATTAGCACAACTACATGGTAGATACTAAGGAGGCCCAGAACTGGGTTTCTCTCTGAAAGGGAAACAATGGAGACAGGATTATTTTCTAAAGGTAACCTTGTGTCAACTACTGACTTGCATCTTAGGAAAATTCCAAACTAGAGGATATCAGCCTCTTGTCACACAGGTTACAAATTCAATAATTCCCATTCCCAGCTGTGTGAGAGGATTTGGGTGTGGTTTTTTGGTTTTGTTTTGTGGGGGTTTTTTAATGTGTTTGTTTGTTTGTTTTGGTTGTGGTTTGTACTACTTGTCACAAGAACAAACTGCCAAGTTTGCATTGGACAGTGCTGGGACTTGCTCCAGGTTGGCCCAGAGCTCTCTGCAGGTCCCAAGAGCTGAGGGACTGCTGTGTGAGCACCCTGTATTCCAAAGAAAACTTCCAGGTGCTGCCCTCATTGGTCCCTGAGCTATGGCAGCTGGCAGAGCACCATTTCCTCCTTCAGTCTCCTTGTTTCAGAGGGCAAGCTCCCACCTTCCTCGGGATTTGGAAAGGTGGCTGCCTTCCCTGGCAGACCTTCCAGTATAAAAGGAGCTTTCTGTAAGTAAAAGGAGCCAGGAAGGAGCTCTGTAAAGGTCCCTGTGAGCCTGACACCTTGTGCTCAGGAGCAAGTGCTCCGACTCCTGCACTTCTACCCCTGTCAGCATTGATAAGCCTCTCTTACCTGACATGAGCTTTTATTGCCCTTGACTGCTCTCTATTTATACAAAGGTTCAATCTGCCCCTCTGTGCTTTATAGCAATATACTGTTTGGAAAACAGTGTTTTCATTGAATGCAATAAAAGCAGGTGAATTTGGTGTGATTGTTGGGGCTTTGTTTTGTTTTTTTTCGTTTGTTTGGGTTTTTGTTGTTGTTTTTTTGTTTGTTTGTTTGGTGTTTTTTTGGTTTGGGGGTTTTTTTTTGTAATTTTATTTTTCTTCCCCCTGACAACAGGTCATGGAGTAGGTGCAGCTTAAACTTTTTCATGTTCTGACGTGCTGCAATTATCCCTGCAACAGGGGAGTCCCAGAAGGCTCAGCACAGTGCAAGCCTATTGTGTTTAGAGATATGCCCACTGAAAGGGGGAAAGTTACACCTTTTAAATGATCTGATGGGGTGATTTGTTTTTAAGTTCCCTGTTGCCAATGGGACACTTGCCAGCAATTTCAAATGGCTCACTTGCCATGCAGGTGTGAGTGGGGGACTTCCTAGTCCTCATTGCAGGTAGGACATGAGACTTTGACTGGCATCTCTGGAAGGGGGAAAATCCTCTTGTACTTCCCCAGCTCTTCCTTGGGTGTGATCTGGAAAGACTGGGCTCAGTTACTGTTTGTGAAATGAGCTTTGAAGGTTTTCACCAGCACTCTCAAGGAGCTGAGTTGTTATCCCAGTTGCAGGATGGTATTTCTGTTCAGGATGCACTGGTTCTTCATGCCTGAATGATTCGTTGTAGGAAGAGGGCTGAGAAATTTTTTAATCATTTCAAATTACCTCCTGGATACCGGAATTATGCTGTGACATTAGGACGGCTCTCACTTCTCTAACAACCTACTGTGTGTGTAACTTTATAGCAACATTCTTTCCTTCTCAGCTCCCTGAAGCCTTTCTGTCCTGTTTCTTTTTCTTCCTGCAGGAAACAGGATCTTCAGAGGGTTTTCTGAAAGCTCTTTGTAATATTAGCGAACATGTACAGGAAAACCCTCAGGTTATGTTCAACTCCTGGTATCCTTCACTTTAGATTTAAGAAATTCCCTTAAACTCTCATTAGTGGAGACCTTCTCATTCCTATAAAAGTTTAAAGAAAATCTTTGTCTCATCAGAGATTTAACACAGCTCCTCAGCGTGGCTGGAGAAAGCAGATTCTTTGTGCTTCTGTGTTCATTCAGGAGCAAAGACAATTGTTACAAAACTGTGTCTTTATTGATGTGACCCTCCGGTTCCCTCATCACTTTTCGACTTATTACCTTTTCCTCTCTGCTGCCTTCTGCAAATCTTTTAATTGATGGGAGGGAAAAGGAAGATTTTGATTAAACACTGATGAATCCAGGCAGGATTACTTCACTTCCCTCTGCAACTGTGAGCTGGTACTGGCAGAGAAGCACATTCTGCCCTCCTGCTGCTTTCTCATCTCCTCTGTCCTGCTGCATATCAGGGGGGTTTAGCCATGTATTTTTAAGCAGAGTGATATAAGAAAAAACCCTGAAGTATATGTATTCAGCAAAGTTTGCTTAACTTACTTTGTTGTGACTTTAAAAATATTCACAGTTTTGTGGTTTTTTTTCCAATTTCTCTCTTCATGAAATTGAGGTATGCTAAAACTTTAGAAATTTTCTCAAACATAATTAAGATGAGAATCCAGGAAAGACATATCACAATGAAAAGAAAGTGAGAGTGAAAGGAACATAACTATTATTTTTTCAGAAAGCTCATAACTTCAAAATGGATAGTGAAGTTTAGGAGGGGCATTATGCAGTGTCAAGGGTTTTGAGTGAGTCTTGTAGTTCAGATTCTATTAAATGGTAAAATAGAAAAATAATATTCTGTGTACCCTCTGTTATTCCTGAGCTGACAGCTGCCTTTTCATCTCTAGGACTTGCAAGAAACTCCTATATCTGATTCCTTTTTTAAATTATTATTGTTAATTTCTTTCTTTTTCTGTATTCTTTGTTTTCTTCTCTTTTCCATTTATCTTTTCCTCCTCTCCCTCCTAAGATAGCTCTGCTTCTAAAACAACCACCAAGCATCCCATCTGCCTCCTCATATTTTCTTCCTTGCTTAAAAAACAATTAAATTGTTTTTTAAAGTTTTTGGATGTAGATGTGACTTAAATGAACTTAAGTGAGTTTCAGTTAAAGAACGGGGGGAAAAGTCACGGCAGAGTTTTGGGAGACAGAAGGAGACTTGTGAGAACTACTGAGAGCACAGAATGCTGGTAGAGATTTCACTAATGAGAAGTGCAGGTACACTGTTCTCAATGAATAATGTATCAAAAAGAATTGGTGCATTTCACATTGCTTTATAAATAATGGGCTTTATCCCTTGTGGGGGCCCTTTCACAGACAGATAAATCAGTGCATGGTTAAGGATCTGGTGCCAGGTTCCAAATGGAGATGTTTGTATTGCAAACAGGAGCTTCTATTGGCTGTGAAAAGTGACCTCCAGATAAAGCCAGCAGGACTTTTGATGGCAAAAATCCCCTAAGGTGTGCCAGGGCACTCTAAATAAGTAGATATTGCAGAATTAGTAGCAAGGTTTCCCACAAATTGCTTTGCTTTTCATTAATCCTGTTTTTCAGTTTTGCCTCAAGAAGTAAGGTAGAGTTCTGGTTTTGTGGTGCATTCTTCTCTTAAAACATGGTATAGGCAAAGTGAAGTACAGCTGTGTTCAACTGGGCCAGTTATTTTCCGTAAGAATTCCAGAACACTTACATAAAATTCCATTGATGTTGTTGGGCTCAGCCACTGGAGGTTGGCCTTGACAGCTTTTTGTTGGTATCACAGATATTTAGCACTGGTTTTGCTTATGAAATTTCTCTCCATTCCATCAGATCTTATTTATTTTATTTATGTAGACCCGTTATAAAATTATGTAGAACATGGAAGTTTCTAAGGGCCTTGTTCCTTTAATTAAACAATTAACTTGCCATTTTGGATTTGATCAAGCAATGATTGAACATGACAGACTGTCTCTCCTCTGGAGCACATAACTGTGTCAGGGTCAATCATGTTTCCTTTGGAGTCAGAGGGAAAGGGGCTTTCTCATAAATTACAACACACTCCTGATTTACAGTAGTAAATACCATACATAACTGAGTTTGTAATGTTCTTATAAGACTAATAAAACAACCCAGAGACAATTTAGTATGTCAGCAAGGTGGTTATATAAAAATCACATTACAACAAACTGAAAAAAAACATCAGCTGAGTGAATTTTCTCAGTTATTTAGGGAAATGAGAAAGTAGCTACCATGAGAAAGCCTAGACAGAGGGATGGAGCAGCAAATCCTTATGCTCTGCTGCCTGTTGCTCTGAGTCCTGCCCTTTGGAAAGGGTGGGGTGGTTGTGGTGTTCTGGAGGCTGTGGAGGAGAAGAGTCCCAGTGTAGCTCCCTTTCCTAGTGCTCAGCAGTGCTCTGTCCTGGGGGTGTGACACACCAAGCCCCTTTCCTGCCCCTTAAGACAAGCTTGTCACCAAGCCCTGGCTGTTGTGGGCTCTGTCCCTGGGCCTCTCAGTGGCAGAGGGTCACAGAAAGCAAGATTAAAACCAAGCAATGCAAAATACAGTTTCTGTGAAATGTAAGTGTTAAGCATCCTTGGGATAATTTGTTCTTTCTTTCTTTCTTTGACTTTCAGCTGCTGAAGGCATTGTTGATTTTATTCCCAATTTTATTACAACTTAACTTTATTATGCTTTTAGACTATTGGCTAGAAATAAACAAGTTTCTATGCACTATTCTGAAATGAATAAATGTTTTCTGTGGTGTTTTTAACAGAAAACTAAGACTCTCTATTGCCACTTCTGCTCTGTTGAAACAAACACCCATCACATTGGCAGTTGTCCATCAGATGTTTGCAAAAACTGAGTTATTTGCATATTGGAAACTGTTCATTGATACATTAAATAACATTTTATTGTGGACATCTGGTCTGCTAAAATTCTGCCAAAGTTCGTCTCAGATAACTGCAGCAATTCAGATTTATAGAAGGAATCTGTTCAGAAAATATGTTAAAATACTGTCCCTCTTTCCTTTCTAGCCTTTAGACATCATTGTGCAAAAGCTATTCTTGTTAAGAGTCTGAGCCCTCCCTGCAGAACAGCTTCTTGTATTTGTTCCTAGGAAGCTTATAAAGAACAAAGAACTATCTGCATCTCCAGTTATGATTATCCAATGCAAAGAATGAGCCTGTGCTCAAATATGCGAAGGCTGAACATAATAAATAAAAATTAACTTCCCACCTGAGCCAATCTATGGCTGCACATTCCATAAAATGACAAAACTGAACACATATGCTTGAGACAGCCTACAACATCTGTAGGTTCTGTAGGAATAATTTAACTTCACTCTCTTTATTTCAAATACTTATTAGCTTAGACCCGTGTATTTTATATTAGATTAATGACTTGTTTCACCAATTTATTTATTTTAGGAGAAATTCAATTATTGACTGTTATGTAATGAAAATAGGAATGTGATTTGACCCAACAAAGAGAATATTTTTTCCTTTTCTTCTCTCTCTGTCTCTTCTTTTTTTTCTTTTTTTTTTTTTTAATAAGGTGATGTTTGATGTACTTATTGAGGCCAGTTTCAGTAGGTCTTACTACATCCATGATGAATTGTATTCTGACATGCCACTGTCAGAGGGCCTGGGGTTTCTGTCAGTCAGGCTGTATAGAGCAGTAACTAATTTTGTTATGAGAGTGTCAGTGTCTGAGCAGTCCCTGAGCCAGGGCTCAGCCCCTGCACTGTCCTGGGCTGACTGGCACCCGTTCTCCTTTGATAACATGGAAGGGGTGCTGGCTCTGGGTGCCTTTTGCACAGTACTCTGGAAGTTGCACTGTTGACAAGGACCAAAAGGCCAAGCCCTGCCACAGCATACACAAAATAAATGAGTTCCCTTTAACAGGGATGGTGGGGATGGAATTCTGCATGTTTTTCTGGGAGAGCCCCAGCCAGAACATGGATCCACAGTGGAGTTCTTTAACAGTAAATCTGGCTTAGGACATTAAACCGTTTCAAACCTGCCCTGACAGTGGATATGAGCACATGATTTAGAGCCAACCATTTGAATGGTTGTTTCATGTGGTCATGAAATGATCCTTTTCTTGGAGCAGGTGTGTGTATGAGCTGGGGATCCTCACCCCTTCACCACTTCATTTATAGTTCTCTGCCAATTTTTCAACTTCCCTTAGAAAAATGATCCCATTTAAGTATCATGTGAATAAGCACAATATGTTGAATATGGTTAGTGAGAAGAATTTCAAAGCCGGTCTGGGTTGGTTTCATTCCATTTCTGTGAAATTTAAAAGGATGGCACGAGAAACACAAAATGGCCAATGCTTCATGTTTGAAAAACATGTCATTTAATCACCCATCAGACAGCAAACATGGCTGGAAGAGTCCTAACTAGAACTGCACAAACTATTTAAAACATGGCCAGACACAGTGTCGAGTTATCTGCTTTCAGGCGTTATTTTGATCTGAACCTTTCCATGTGTTCTTTCACAAAGTGTCAGTGGTGTGAAAGCTGGCAGCCTATTTCAGGAAAAGCCAGGCTCATCTCTGACTCTGTAAAAAGCCCCTGAAGACCAAAATATTTTCTGTCTCTTTTTTTTTTTTCTTTTAATAGGCCATTTCTGCCTCCATCACATTAAACTTCAGACTCTTTGAGCTGGGAACAGTTTTGTTGTTTACCATAGCAGTGTTCTGAACTTATTTTTTTTCTTGACATTTGGTTAAACTATGCACAATGTGGATTAGCCAGCTTTGTGAACATCCTACTGGAAAAGGAATCAAGGTGTGATAAAAGGAACTATGAGTTCTTTTTTTTCGATTTGAGTTTGGATTTGGTATTAATTCCTTTGGTTGTGATTTATTTTAGGTTTTTTTTGTTTTTTTTTTTTTTGTTTTTTTCTGGGGAGGGAAGAGTTTTGTTGTTATTTCTTGGTTTATATTTTTTATTGTGTTTTGTTTTTTATGCTGTCCTTTCCAGTTTGGTTTTGTTTGTTTAAATCACATTGACTCAACTCTCACTGGTCAAATGTGCTCCTGTGTAAAGCCCTTGGTAAGGGTATGACGTTCCCAGCACAAATACATTTTCTGATCTAAAGAGTGGAATTCCTTGAACTAGTCAGAAGACTGGTCAGGATTAATCAGGCTGTTTGACCAGAGCTATCAGCAGCATTCCATTTTGCTGGTTGATGGCACCTAGGAGAGGAATGTCACCTTGGCTCATGTGTTGGTTCTGGTGTGTCAAGGATAATGGAGAATGAATCTGATCTTTCATCCTTCAGCAATGGCAGATATAGATCTTGGTTTATGAACAGTAAGGACCATGCTCAGCCTTTACCCTTTTACTTTACCTTTCATTGAAATGTTTCATTAGCAGTATGTCCTTCATTGTTCCTCTACTGGAATATTTCTGGGTTCAGATTTTCTTTCATCTATTTTTTTTTCTGCTCTGTGATTTGTTCTCTCTTTTTGAGTGTGGTACTGTAGGTTTCAGGATCTCATGATGGTTAAAATATTTACTGTAGAGTTATATAAGTTTTCCATCATGACTAAAAGTGTATTTTCATCTAGTTTTTCTTGTTCAGCTGGCTGATTTTTTTATGCTCTTAGCTCCATGGCAGAGGAATTATTGTGTCATTGCTGTCTCTGAAACAGGAAAATCAAGGATCTCCCACAAATGAAGAGCTGAAAACACACTTTCAGCACATGTGCAGAAGGAGACTAGAATATTTTTTTTGTTGTATCCCTGACTGTGTACACAGTTAAACGATTGCTGATTCTTCTTCTCTAGTCCACAGCCAGTAAAGGTGAAAATGTTTCATTGTAGACAGAAGGGCTGCTTCTGCCAGAGCATCTCCAAAAGGGCCTGTGCTCACTTACGAAGTTGAATCAGACTTGTAAAGTGTGGTAGGAACAGACTCACCGGGGCTCACGTTCGGCAGCTCGCAACTGTGCTTTCATCCAGGACTGTGCTGGAGGCACTTCAGTTGAAATAGCTCCTGAAAATACAGACATCTCCCAAACTACTTGTTTAAAATCTGCCTCCAGTAAAATTTACTCCCCACAGCTCCTATTATCTCTCCTACCTGGAGGTGCCTTGCGTCCTCCTTGCCTCCAAGTATCTCACTGGGCATCACCGTTGACGCATCATCAAGAACAACAGAACGCTGTCTTGTGGATAAGCTCTGGGGAGCCTGAAACCTCTCAAAGACACTGTTTACTGCCTGTTCATGGATTTAGGGCTGCTTTTGTGATGCCAGAAGCTAAAATCTTCTGTAATTTTAAAGTACAATGAGATTCTGTAGGACGAAGTTTATACCCATGTGTCAGAATACTCTCTAATGTAAACCTGATTCGTTGATCACCATGGGGTGAATCAAATAGTGGAGTTTTTCCCTAGAAGTGCACCATTGCCTTGCCCTGGCATCTTGTAGCCTCAAAAGCTGAATGGTGTGCTGAAAAATTGAACAGAGAGGTTTTTGTACTGAATAACTGCACTGAACCCCACATCAAGAACTCCTCTAATGGAAGAGGTAGGATTTTACATGCAGCATGTGAAAGTGGGCTTCTTGTAGCAGTTAATTCTGGAAGGTTTCAGGCTTTATGTGAGACTGCCATAGAGTGGTGACTTTGTTTGTTCTTCACATGAAATTCTACTGCAAGTTATGCAAGGGCAGTCGAAAATTTCCCGACAGCAAGTTTTTCCATCAGAAAATAGCAATTCATTGAATTACAATATGTGTTGGGCCAGGGTTGAGTGGTTAAGACACGGCTTTCTGTGCTCTTTTCTCAGAGGAAGTAGCCCTTGAGATCCTGATGTCAGGCTGCTGTTACAGCAGGCTCTGAGCTCAGCAAGCATTTCCAATCTTCATTCTCCCACTCCCTCTTCCCCCTCCACTGAAATTGTGCTCCCTGTTCACAATATTGCTGAGCTGTCTGTAGTGATAAATGATGTGCCTTTCTTTAAATTTCCTTTCTGCTCACTACTAGATATTGGCCGGCTTGGATGTGTGTTCTGGGTGGATAAATTACTTTGGCAAGTCAGAGAGAATTTATGCACATGGCAACAGATGGACCCTGTGTGCTAGAATTTTTCTTTGTTGTTCTAATTACGTAACTTGATTTTACCTGAGGCAATTACATTTCTGTGAACAAAGATCGGTTGCTGGTTTGTGGGGTTTGGTTAGTTTTGGATTTGTTTGGGTTCTTTTTTTTTTTTTTGGTGTGAAATATGAACCTCTGTGCTGAAAGAAATTTTGGTCTCAAACCTTGTTATAGGCCAGAGTAGAACTGAGCCATTACTCAGCTGCACATCTCCCTTTTTTAAGCATCGATCTTTCCACACACATGACTTGTGTTGTCAAGTGGATCTTCAGAGGTTCAGAGAATAGAGGCTGGGGTTTGTTTCTTGATGAGGATCACTGTTCAATGGTAAAAGTAACTGTACACAACTTTGGGGAAGAATTCACAACCAGGCTGCTCTAGAAACGAGAATGTTTTTGTTCCTAATTTAAAAGTAGCCCTACCTTTGATAGTCAGAGAGGAGCTTTTCCTATTTCATACTGTCTCTGTGCTTTTCTTTGTTTCAAAGGAACGGTGAAAATAGAGCTTCAGGTGAAAAAGCATAATAATTCTAGACTTTTGTACACATTCCACCTGTAAATTTAAAGGATTCCTGTCAAAAAGTGCTGGGTTTAGAGGAGAAAATGCAGAGAGAAGACCCCTAAAGGCTGGTGGTGCATTAATAAATACATAAATTGAGCCTGTGTCCTCACTGTGTTCTGGGAAGTATTTCCATGGACACATTTTGCCACGTGGATTTATATTTTCAGGCATGAATTTACCGAACTTTTTAAGGTAGTTTGTGAGATTGCTGGTGGCCAAGAAAATACAGCGAGCAGCTGTAGTTTGTCAGAGAGAAGTGTGGAAACCACCTGAATTCCTTCTCTCGCTGTGTGTACATCAGGAATCTCTTACAGCTCTAAGCCCTTCCCGAGAGGTAACACTGGGATGATCTCACCTACTGCTCTGGAGCACTGGGAAGCACCAGCTGCCACATGGCCCCAGAGTAACAATATATGTGATGCCTTCAGATCTTTTTAATCTATTTGTAGATTTTAATGTAACTGTATAGTTTCTCACATTTCAGGTAGCAGTTGACAGCTGCTAAAGCCTCTTTTTGGGACATGTGCACCTGGGAGAGATATTGTAGTGAAAACAAGATAGAAGGCCCCAAACCCTTGGAGAAGGTCCAAAGGAGCTGAAGATGGTGCTAGGGGAGGACTGTTCTTGGGTTGGATGTATCCAGTAGATATGATAATCAAGCAGTGTTATAAATTTGTGAAAGCCTCATACTGTAGTGTGCACCTGTGTATTCTGCTGCACCTGAAAGCACTTTCATTCGAGGACCCTCTCTCTCTCTCTCTCTCTACTAATATTTTCTGGAAAGTGCCATCTGAGACTGTCTGGGGGAGCAGAGCACCAGCCCAGCAGTGGATTTGTGACTCAGCTGCCACTGAACTGCTGACACTTCTGTTGCTTTATTTGTCCTTGTTTCGAGCACATTCTCATTTGTGGCTTGTTTAGAGCATGTTTTTACATGGTTAAATCCAAGAATTCTTTTGGATTAACCTTCTGGTCTCTCACAATTCGGTAGTATTTGTTATTTGCCCTGGTCCCCTTAACAAATAATTGAAATAACTTTTAGAGTATCATAAATAGATGTTTTGCTGCAACTTGTAATTGCTTAGGACCTGCAAAAGCCATTACATTTTCTTTTAAATCCTGAGACAATATAGGAAACATGTCTGCAGCTGAGCTTGTGGAGGTGGAGAAGGGAATAGGGACTAAGGCTGTTCCTTTGGTCCATTGTGTCAGTTTTACTCTTGTGCTGGACTCGAATAGCTACACTGGAGATAAAGGTTGATGGAGGAAAATCACCTTTGTCTGGGATAATTCTAGATAAGGGTGAGGGCTCAAGGCAGGGTGCCAAGCCACAGCCATAGTCCAGCTCAGTCGGGAACAACCCAGTCCCAGATACGGCTGCAGTGGAGCTCAGGCAGAGGTTAAGGATTGATGGCCTGAGTTAAAGGCAGCTCTGAAGTGAACACAGGCATTTCCAGCTCCTCACAGGAGCTCTGAGGAGCCCTGACAGTGCTGGCCCAGAGCACAGGCAGCAGAGCTCCCAGCAGAGAGTTGCACTCGGGGCTCTGGCACCAGCTACTTCTGTGACAGTGCACTCTGTGTCATCTTGCACTATTGCATGATAACTTCAGGGCCCTGCACCCCTGCTCTGCCAGCCCTTGAAGAAAAGCTCTGCTGAACAAAGCCAGCTGGGCATCTCCCTGTCTACCCAAAACAGCAAAAATTCAGTCCATGCACTGCAAGTGACAGCGGTTTTCCGACTTTTTTATATTATTTTTCATTTCCCCAGTAAATATTCTATTCAAATAGAAGGTATTATGCAAACATATTTCTGTTTGAGTAATATTTCTGTTCTACCAGGATAGCATGTGCCTGTAGCTCCCCCTCTCCTGAAATCCACAATTGCGACAACGCAGTTTTTAATTCAAACAGTAAATCCCCACTCCTATAAATCCTTCCCTGCAACTCCCCCCTCTCCTGAATATCAGCACTGTAAATAAGTGGCTGCTCTAAAAGAGAGTAGGTGGTGCATAATATTAAAAACAGTAACTTGTTGAGCAAAGCTATTTAAAACAATTCTGAGTGCCACATAATAAAGGTACTATCAGCAAATACCAGACTAGCATCTCAGCTGGCTTTACTGGGCTGTGAGTTATTGCTGTGGTCAATAGATCTCTTTTCTGTAGCATTCTGCTTATGTAGGTGATAAATCTTACAGTCTTATGGGAATAGGGTCAGGCTTCTGCTACTCTGCCCCATTATTTTTCTCCTACATCATTTAGAAAACTGCTGGACTGGACCATTTTTGGTGCCGTGACTTTTTGTTCAGCTATGTGGTAAATTTTATTGTGCATATTAAATTTTACCTCAGGTTGTGTATTAAAGTCTATCTTGATAGAAGGTGAAACTGAAATAAAATCTTAAGCAAAATATCAAATAAATTTGAGAAGTGGAAAATGAATATTATTTTAAATGAATTTTTTTAGATGCAAGATATGAAAGATAAAACAAGTGTTGACTTGGATCATAAGGGTTGTTTTTGAATATTTTTCAAAACTGAAGATTGAATAATCCAGCAGTGCCAACTCTCATTTAGAGCCATTTTTAGTAATTCTGTAAACTCTGTGAATATTTGAAGCAATGGATGGTTTGAAATTCTTGCCATTAAGAGAGAAGCAACATAAGGCAATTTTAGGTAATGATGGACAAAGCTGGTGAATCGTTCCTGATTTTGGTGCAGCCACCTGCCAGGCATCAGAACTTCCCCTCTGCTCCCAGGGATCCCAGCTCTGCTCCCTTGCTCTCCTGGAGATGGAGTGATGTGCCACTGCCCTGAGGGAGCAGGCAGCAGGAAAAGCAGGGGAAGGAGGAGCGTGGCTTTCTTGTAGCCCTTGCTGTGGGTGAGCAGAAAAGACCTCTGAGTTTTGTTGTCCAGGTTCAAGCAAAGGGACAGGTCAGACACAGTGGAGTCAGGGTGTGAAGGGCACAGGTTGGTGTCACAGTCATCTCCAGATAGCTTTAGCACCCAGTGGTTTTAGCATCTTGTTCGGTATCAATAATTGAGATACATGCCTGATACCACAACAAACATCACCCTCCAAAGTGTATGAGGGCAGCATCTCTCTGCAGAATCACAAGGTGGGCATAGCTGGGCAAATGTCTTTATTGCTTGTTTATTCATTAGGCAATGGGTGCTGAGCAGAATGTGGAATTGCACTTGTGGAAACTCTTTTGGGAAAGCAAGGGCTGTTTTTATTTCTAGCTTTGAAGTCTGAAGAGTACATAAGAATGATGTTCAAATATGTAATAAGGTGCTGGAAAGAGAAAGGAATAATCTGTGTTGCACTTGGATGGCAAAACAGTAAATTTTTGCAAGTATCCCTGAGGGATTTAAAAGATGTGTAGATGTGACACGTGGTCTTGTGGTGGATTTGTCAGTGCTGGGGGACCAGCTGGGCTTGATGACCTTAAGGGGCTTTCCAACCTAAAGCATTCTATGATTCTGTGATCATTTTCTCCAAAGGCTGTGGACTGTGAAGGGACATGGAGACAGAAAAACTAGAGATGGATTGTCTGGTAATTCTGAGATCTGATCCTGTGAAATCAACCAGTAACTTGCTAAAAGAACCAAAGAAATCCTTTTGACTCTACCCTCAGTGTAGTATAATCACTCCTTAAACATGGACTTAGATTTAGCCCCTTAATGTAGTTGGGCATGAAGTGTAGGTCTTGATGGTGGCCTCTTTCTAACCTGGAACTCTGCCCATGTGCCTTATGTGGTTGCAAAACTGTCAGAAATGACAGAACCTGGAGATTGCCTTGGCTCTGGCAAGATTAAACATATCACTAGCCCCACTCCAAAAGGCATGGAATTGGAGAAAGGTGACCCTTTTAAGTGCCTCTTGCCTTGACTTGGCAGATCATGTCATCATTCTCACCACAGTCCCCAGTCAATCCTGCCCATACTGTGGTGCAGGTTTCCCTCTGTTGCCTGAGGGATAAACTGGACTCTGAGAGCCCCTTGCCAGCAGCTCTGTGTTTTGCTGTACTTCTCAGTGCAGAGTAGTTCACCATTTCTGAGTCTTCTTTCCTTTGGGAAGTGGTTCTCAGGGTTTTATGATTCTTCCCTTAGTAGGCAGGATTCAAGTGAAGACATGAAAAAAATGTCCTTAATTTTTTTCAAAAACATTGACAATTGATGCTTAAAATAGAAAACCTTGGAGTTTATTGTATGCATCAATGGACATACTGTTGAAAAAGATAGAGTTAAAATTAACAATTATTTCAAATAGAAGAATATCTAAAAGTCTTGAACATTTTCTTTCTGAGAGTATCACCATATGATATAAAGAATTTCAAATGCTCTGCAGTGGCAATTTTGAAACCTGAGTGGCACATCTGACATACTGACTGTTTCATTTTTCCTCCACTCAAAAATCTGGAGCTAAAATCACACACAAACATAAGGTGCCTTTTGTTTCATGAAACTACCCAGTCCTGTAAGTATGAAAACAACAATAAATACCAAGTCAGGAAACACTTGGTTACTTTAACTAGACCTGTTTTGCTTGTTTCAGATGTTCCATTAGTCCCACTGACCTCCTGGCACTGCCTAAGGGTAGCAAAGCTGTCAAGGAGTATCAAGCACTTATTGGAGAATGCAGGGAAGCAGATTGCCTATAATTAGAGGTGGCAATGGAATAGTAAATCCTTAATCACCTGCTCGATTATAAGAGACACATTGAGAACAATGGGCTGGTTTTTCTTTAGAAAGTCTGATAATTTTTCTAATGGCACAATATAAATCATAGAACAATTACTTTTTCTAGTGTCTTCCCTCTAAAAAAGGAAAAAGTTTTATGTAGTATCATAGTGAACAAACAAGTCACATATAAAGCACATTTAAGAAACTGAATTTTCAGTGTCATGAAATCCTATCAAGAAAGGTATTTAACTGAAAATATAACTGATAATTCTTGCTCTTGGCCTACTTGAAACTCTGAGACTTCAATTTAGTTATATGTTAAAACTGGTTCCTGAAAGATTCTCATATTCATTTTGACATCTAGTGGCATGAAGAATTGGAGTGGAAAGGTATAAAAAAAGGGGTTTTTCCTTCTCCAGAGGACCATTCCATCCTCATTGTTTAAGAAGAAATACAACTTTAGATATTGGTTTTATATAGTCACATTTAATGGGCTGCTCTGACTTTACAAAGCAAAGAATACCTATAACATAAATTTGGGCACTCTTGTTTATCTTGAGGCTACATTAATTTCTCTAGAGAATGATGCATCTAAATGATGGTCAGATATTTTCAGGATGCTTAGGGATTTTAGGTTTCCTATCACTGCCTTAGTCCATGGAAATACTCTAAACTGAGTAATTTAGACCTAGACATTAATCAAATTTATTCTGCTGATCTAAGTCAAATCATACCAAGTCTTTAGTATAGAATTTAGTAATCTCTTACAGTCTTTGGTCTCTAATGATAGCTCTCTTTCCCTTTGAAAGCATCCCTAAGAGGTTGCTTGTCTTGCTGCTCCTCAGTTAATGTAGTTCCTCAGGAAGTGTACAAACTTCCTCACAAAGCAGCGTTAGAAAAGTAATGAAAATGGGTATTATTGGTTTCATTCACTGAACATAACAGGTGCAGTCATGGAACATGAGTCTGAGACCATGGGAGTTAGACTTACACTGAGAGAATCCCAAAATGCACTGAGAGCCCACTGACTGTCTGTCATGGTAGTAAGGACTCAGCTCCTTGGTTCCTTTGTTCAGGGTGGCTTCAATAAACTTTTTCAGCTCAAGATCACTGAGGACAGAAGTTCCTTGATAATGTGCTTCAGTTTGCTGGCTAATAGGTCCTATTTGGTTAAAAATGTGCAGTTAAAGTGTCTTCTGCAAGTCTGTGCAGAAATAATGAGGCATTTATGTGTACATTAATTATAGATTGAAGCTATATCTCAGATTGGAAAGTGTCTTTCTTCTTGTAATATAGCCTGTGGGCTCTGGAGCTCATCTCAGAGCTCCAGCAATGCAGAAAAACACTTTGCTTTCCTATGTGGACACTGTACTCCATTATTAGCTGAATTTTTCTATTTGTGATAAGCTTATATTGTTATAACAGCATATAGGTGTGAAGATTCCTAGCTTATTGCTAAAATAAGATGAACCATTGGAACAAACAGCTCAATACGTGTGAAAATGTACAGTGGCTTTGTTGTTCTTTTAGCCTGCTGCTTTCTTTACAGGCCCAGTGCAGTTGCAGCACTGTGGTAGTATAAAAAATTATTCAAGTTGTATAATCTAATGATTAGAAAAAAGAAATCTTAAAGCATTTTCTTATTCCTGATTCTTTCCTTCACACGTATGTTTAATATTTCATCAAAAAGAGAAACAAAAGGTTTGTACTCGGAAAAAAGAGTAAGGAATGGAGTCAGCCCTTTTCAAATATCTAGAGCAAAACCTGTGTTTCAAGCTGTTTTTGAAGCTGGATCTTTCAAAATCTAATTTTATAAGTGCTCATCTCTGTTAATTGGGTAGGCACATACCTGTGCAGTGGCTTGTAATATATGAGAGAATTATAGAAAGAAGAAAATTGTGGATAAATCAATGAACCTTTGGGACTTTAAACACTGGAGATGAACATCCCTGGTTTTGCCTCTCCTTCCCTACTTTTAATGTTTTATTTCTTCATCTGTAATCTAGTTGTGTGCAGAAGGAGAACGTAACATTATCATAATTCTACTTGTTCCTTCTGCTTTTCAAATAAATAAGAAATGTAGATTTTTCTTAATCTAGCAAAATCTGTTTCCACTGAATTGTGAGAAGGTACAGTAGAGTGAAAGCCCAAACTCTGTTAGTGAACATCAAAGTGTGATCTTTAAAGTCACAGACTCTGGTGAATCTGGTTAATGAAAACACCTTTCCTATGTTGTGGCTGACTCCATAATTTCTGAGGGTGTGGGTGTTGAGTTTCCATCAGACCTCAGGACAGCTGGAAGAGTCACACAAGGAATGCCATGCCCAGGGCATTGTCCAAACTGACTCAATTCCCAGCACTGTCTCCCTGCTTGGTGAGGAGGTTTTCTGAAGGGCTGCAGTGTAACTCTCTGTTGCAGCGTGTGTGCCAGAGTGTTCTCTTTGGGGCTGTCTTCAAGACTTTTCAAATTACATATGTAAAATAACAGGTCATTTCTATGTAGAAGATAACAGAGCACTGGGGAGTTCTCTAAAGTGGGTCTGAAGATGCAGAACTTCCTCTCTAATGGGTGCCAAAGCTAGTGGTGTTCCTGCAGAAGGCTTTTCTCATCCTGTCCTAACTGCTCCAGGCTGCTTGGAAGAAACTTTTCTCTTGCCTTAAGACAGGCTGTGTAAGTGCAGAGAAGTTGAGTGTTAAATTGGGGGTAAAACCAGGGTTACACCTTTAAGAAATAATGTTAATATTGTGTTAGACTCCAGATGCTCTTTATCATATAATCGTTATCATAAAAAGTCTTAATGTAAAAGATCCTAATAGAGTCCCACAGTGTCTCAGGAGCAACCTGGATTGGCCTTTGCATTTAAATTAGAGAATAATTAGATCCAGGAGGAGAAAAAAATGGTGGAGTGCATTCTGCTTTTCTCTTCTAAGGGAAACAGACACACAGTCCCAAAACTATTATGTAGGCATTGTGAGGACATGGAATACATTTAACTCTGTGGAATGAAAACTATTTATTTTATCATGCATATCAGTATAAAAGTGCTGCATTGTCCTTTGTCTGTTCAAATGCTCCCTTTAGCAGTAAAGTTACAATTAACCTCAAAATAATGATTTGAAAAAGGACATAACCACCACCAAAACTTCTACTGCTCTTCTATTGCCAATGTCTTCAGGAAGAAGTATAAAAAGGCAGACCAAGTTCCTGAGTTTCTTAGAAAAAGTGGTAATGCTGCGTGGCTCATTTGAGGTTCCAGACAATATTTGTTAGTTTGCAATGGATCTGATGTTTTTTTTTTATATATTGCATATTGCCTTTGTGACCTTAAGCACGAAATCCTGAATTGCTTGAACCAGCACAAAACAAATTATCAGTTTTGATGTTTCTCTGTAATTCCTTGCAAAATCATGTCCGTTAGTTTTGGATAACGCCATCCATTACTGAGGCCCTGCTGACATCTATTGCCTTATCATTCCTGTCTGACACACCTGACCTGCTTCATGTGAGGAGAGGAGCTGTGACAGAAGGAGAGGTTTAGCCCTGCTCCCACCTTGCACTGACTCCTGCAACAGGGGCCTGGCATGCTGAGAGTGAGTGATGCCAATCCAAATCTCTGCCCTAGTGGAGAGTGTGCCAGTCTGCCAGAGTTGCTTGGGATCTGATGTTGTACTTGAGTAAGGACTGGTGTTTAAAAGGCTTGATGGAGTATAAAGTACGCTTTGTGCAACAGTTTTCCAAAGGATTTTTGCCAGGCCCCTTGTACACAGACCCAGCACATTTGTAGTGCTCACAGTCGTGATGAAATCAAAATGCAGCCTGCAGGTCCCCAGGCAGGGCCCACAGTTCCCTCTCTGTGTCACTATTGCTCCTTGGAGGGTCTGCTCAGCATTTCCTGAGGCAGGCACTTACAGGAGAGAGGCTTAAATATTTATGGCATCTCAAAGCATGGGAAAATTACTGCCTATGTCACCATCTGTAGCCTGTTTCAAGGAGGCAAAACACAGAATGGCAATATGGAGTGTGGCACATACTGTGTGGTAATGAGCATTGCAAGAGTTTGTGTTGGAAGGTGGAATGGAGGGCTAATGCAGAGGTTGTTACCACCACTGTGCTTTGTAAATGTCTCTCTCTTTGTTCTTTTAGAAGTTATAATGCTTCTAGACATTCACTGGCTTTCCTGAAGGTTGGGAAATAGTTGAGTGTAGTCATCTGGAGCTGAAATATTTCCTATTACTTGCCTGTAAGAGATTTATTTAGACATCCTCACTGTAGTGAGAAAATAGCTTGTGTATGTGCCCTTAAAGCAAGCCGTCCACAGAGAATATACCTATCTTTGTATGACAGATAAATAGTTCCATCAGGATGAAGTTGAGGTTAACCTTCTATTATAATGTTTTTGCTATTCCGGCTTCTGGTTTAAGCCAAACAAAGTTCTGAAAACCTCTTGAGGGTGAAAAAGTTTTTATCCAGTGCCATTTTCTGTTTTGGGGATCACTGGTTACCCACAGTGATGGCTGAATAGCTCCTGTTTGTGCAGGGCTTGTAGCAGAAGTGGAAGATGACGCTGAGTAGCTGTCCTGTTTGGTACGATGGAGTTGGGGAGGAAAATGAAATGGGTCCTCAGGCATTGCCTGCTGGCCAGTTCTCTCCACTGCTGGGGCTGTGTTTGAAATACTGAAGTTGCACCTTTTGCCTCTATTTCATCTTACATTTCCCAGGGGTTTCCATCAGCAGGGAGCACTGAGACAAGGGCCTGTGCTTCCTGAGCTCATGGACACTCTGGGGGGCTGACAGAGGCTTTAATTTCAAACACATTTCTATAGAGTGGGGAAAGTCTGGAGCACCTTATTTGGCAGTTTTCTCTCATGCTACCATTTTGTTCCAAATGAAATATGACAAAACAATAGTGGCAGTAATTACAATAATTGACTTTCCAAGAGTTCGAGATGATCACGTAATTAGCTGTGTTATGGGAGAGAGATCACCACCATCTCTCTATTTCCATGGTCTTCAAAGGTGTGTTACAGAGGACTGTAAAACAAAGTGTTTCTACTTGAATTCTGAATACAGTTTACAAAGGCTGACTTGTGAATTTAGAAACAAAATCAAGCTGCCATAAGAAGAAAACACGTTGCCTTTTTTTCCTGAGAGAAGTTGTCATGTTGGTGCTCTTGCAGAGCCAGAACATGATGAGGGGAGTCGTAATTGGCAGAGAGATAATTCATTTGAAAATGTCTCTTTTACTAAGGAATTGCAGGTAATTCCAAGAGAATAAATTAGCTGTCATAAAGAATCTTTACTGATGTCTTTTCGAACTTTCTGTGGGAGAAGGAGAGGGCAAATAGTCTATTGAGAATTTTTATATAAGCTGTGAACAAAACACATAAAGCTCTAATTGTTAGGAAGCCACTGTGCTCTAAACGGTTCACATATAATAGGATCATTTCTATGCAGCTTCAATAGAATGTTCTTCCATTTTCTAGAAAAGAGACTCGTGGCATGGCAAAAGTTTGATGTTTCTTTGTCTACAAAACATTTTTCTGAAAAGAAATAGTAATAGAAACCTACTCCCAGTAGGTTTACTCAATTGTTGATTAGTTGCAAAAAGAAAATGGATACCTCTGACATAGGCAATAGTAGCAAATCTTTAATTTTAAAAGCTAAATAGAGACAATTGGATGAAATAAGGTTATTAGAGATGTGCACGGCTTTGGAAGCTCAAGACAGGATGTAATTTCCCTTTCCACCTTTTGTTGATCACTGGAAGCACTATATAGATACCTGAAATAAAATATGGAGTAGTGTCAAGTCTTCTAGTCAAAACTACTACATAAAAAAGACCTTCTAACTACAAATTTTAATTAAAATTCCTTGACTGTTTATACACAGTTTTGTACTTTATTAGGCTATGCACTACACTTATAGATTATCTTCATCCTCAGAGAAATCCAAAACTTATCTGGAACAAAGCTGAGCAATTTTATGCAACAATTGAGCAGGAGATGGGGTCGTAACAACATCTTGAGGGTCCCCTCCAGCCTGAGTTATGATTCTCTGGTAACTTCAGTATCCTTTTAACTCAAGGTACTGTTGCCTAAATTCGGATTGGAGGGTGACAGACATTTATCACTTTTGTGATCCATGGTAACTAACCAGGTGGTCCTCAGGCAGGAACTTGCTAAGCAAAATGTCTTGGAACAACCACAAGAAGCTCAAGCTTATGTCCATAATGTAATTAATCCAGTTAAAGGGCTTGAAGTTGTAGCCAAGTCCAAATTTCTATCTGAAATATGTAGCAGAAGAGCTGGCTAAGCAAGAACAGTCTCAGCTTTTAAAAATCTGAACCTCTAGAGTTGGAAAATTAGAAGTGAAATCCTCTTCAAAGTGATAAATGCACTAAACCTCTCAAGGAGCTCCCCCCCTCCACCCCAACAAAAATAAAATTAAGAGAGGGAAGTTGACCTTCTCTTCCACGTTGATGCTGCAGGATTTTGATGGTGCATTAGCTATGAATTAGCTGTGTTCATCTTAACTCTTTCAAAAAACTGGCACAGCTATTGCCCAAATGCTCGTCTCTTAGAAGAGTTGAAAACAATCTGCAAAACAATCCTATTATTGTTTCTCAACTGTCTGGGAGCTGGTATGATTTTTTTCCTCCTTACTTCTCCTGTGGGTGCATAACCCAAAGGTTATTTTTCGTAGATGTTTTCCTGAATTCATTCTTTCTGTGTGTAAAGGAACTGTTTTTATCAGTCCAGGCTAATCACTGTTGAGAAAGCATGTGAGTGTTATGGCATGCCAAGCACTCTTGTGTCAAGAGCACTTTTAAAATTTTATTATAAATCATATTACCATGTAAACTCAAATTAGCATTTTTTAACTTCTTTTGCAGATGCTATTTTCTTCCACAATAATTCTGTTTCAAAGAATAAAACCTTGGCTTAAAAATATTAGATAATAAATTTCCCTTTTAAAATTGCATTAAAAACCAGACAAAACACCTTGGCAATGTAGACCTTCAAGCTGATACTGACTGAGTTCCTGGCAGTGTTGCTCAGTGATTTTTGGCTTTGAATGTATGCAACTCATGGAGAAAGCTACAACCACTGGCAGGATTGTCAGTAGACTGAGGGCCAGGATCAACACACTCCCAACAACATATGCCTGAGTTGCAGAAATGCTTCAGTGAGTAATGGATTTGAAGGTAATGTTGCTCTGGTGCAAAAGCACTTGCAGACTCTGTAATGGAGTAGCTGTGTCAGAAGTAAGTTTGTATTGATTATCTAGATAGGATTATGAAGCACCAAACCCAGCTCCACTTAATGGAACCATTTAATCCATTCACTGGGTACTCCAGTGAGATCCCAAAGTATGAAGCACTGTAATGTGATGCTGAACATGAGAGCTTTATGGTACAGGAAGGTCTGTGTATGAACGATTTCTGCACTGCAAAATCAGCTCAGTTCTGTGTTGGAGCAGAGCAAAAAATCCCTGAAGTCGTACAAATAACCCCTAAACCAAACTAAAAACCCACTCAACAAAAGCAAACTAACAGAAAAACACACTTCTACCCCTGCAATCCTCCTCTCCCCAGAATCCTTTGGCAGATTTCATTGAGTTTGAGCATATTCATTTTGACTTTTAAGGTTTACTGTGCATTACCCTCAGTACAAGGTCTTTTGAAAATGAATAGTAGAAGTACTTCTTTCAATCAGATCAAAACAAGCTGCTTTGGACTTTTTAAAATTGTCTGCCTCTTTTCTATAAGGTACTTCAGGGAAATTCAGTCAAGTTTGATTTTGAGGGAAATTTGGCATTATGTTATAATATAGTGTGAGCAAAGTCTGTCTGGTCAGCTTGCCTGAGACATTTTTAAGCAGCAGTTTAAGGCAGATGTTGGTCTGAGATGCTTTCCAGGTAAATGTCACCAGGGCCAGGATTTTTCCTCTTAGTGGCCAGATCCTGTTCTCTTTCCCTGCCTGCTAATATAGGATGGCACAATGTCCACAGAGGGTCGAGTACCAAAGCAGGTGCTGTCTGTTGCCCCCTGTGTCTGACACTCCTTTAGGTGAGAGATGACTTTCCATGGCTGCTGAGTGCTGACCCTTTTTCATGCGTGGGGAAAGGAAAGGTTGTTTTCCATTGTGTGGTATAGAGCCAGAGGAAGCTAAGCCACAATGAGTTTTCACATCTACACTTGTTTTATTTACTTTACACCTAAGCTTGCTTCCATTGCTGGGGGAGCCTTACCTCCTTGCTACTCCTGTGGACATCACAAAACCAGTTATTGTAATGCAAATATTGTTCAGAACTGCTTACTCTTTCCCAAAACCTATGCTGTCAAACACTGTGATTTTATTACATGTAACTCTGGCGTGGAAGGCTTGGACACTCTTGTTGTTACTTCAAGTCTGAACAAATAAATCCAAAAATTAAATAATATTTTAATATATTACCCCCTTAAAATATTTCTGTGGGTCATCACTGGTTTTAAAGCCACAGAATATATATTTGTTTTTCATGTACTCTTCTTTCTGTTTTGCTGTGTAGCTCATATGCTCAAGTTTCCCCATTATTCTGGTGTTATTTTTCAGGATGAACAGGGGAGCCTAATCAACTTGAACTAAACCATTCATTATGTTACATCCCCCTATGGTGTTCCTTTCGGAGGGAACACAAGTGATTCTCACACTGGAAGCAAAATATTTTGAGCTTTCTGGCTGCAGCTCTGTGTGGGGAGGGCATTTTTCATTTGTAATGGTGTGCACAGGCTCCCTGTGTCCAAATTAAACCCAGCTTTGAAGGAGCTGCTTTAGCAGCACTCGCAGCTGGCAGCACAAACCCAGAGCTGCTGCACCAGGAGGCACTGTACAAGTCTGAAAGGGATTAGCTTGAGTGACTTCCATTTTCTCCTTTCTGAATGGATGAACATGGTAAAGTAGTTATTTCCTGTGGTTCCATATTATACACAATTATGCCACTTGTGTGAGTTATTATTTATTTCTTTTCCCCTGGAAAAGCCTACGCAGCTTGCTGGGATTTTTTGTTGGTTTGTTTGGGTTTTTCTTTGTTTTTTTCTACACCTCATAATGCTGTCTGACAGAAGCTTTTCTGCCTTTGAACAGTTTACAGGTTCCCAAGCTTCAAATTCCTTTTGCCCAGGAAAATGTTTCCATGTGCTGTGACAGAAGTGAACTGGCAGATATTTTGGGTCATACCCTGTAGGTCTTAGCTCAGCTATGATGTAATCACAAGTTTAGTATGTTTAAAGACTTAGTTCTTTGTCTAAAGTCATATCCCAAACTGGGTCTCTAGTTATCAGATAGTGACATTCCTTTCCACAGGCAGCATGTGGTCTGGCTTTGGTCACAGAAGGAAAGAGTGATGAGGAAATTGTCTTGCACAGGTACCCCAGTTTGACACAGTGATTACCCATCTAGCTTGGAAGAGCTCACTTTGTCTCATCTCTGCATCCTGGTCTCAGTTATTTTCCTTAGGCCTTCTCCCAGAAACACAATAGGAACAAACCAGGCAACTAAACAGCTTGAAAAAAATGTGGCATCACTCAAGCATTTGTGGCCATATCTACAGGGATTTAATTGTTCCTTCACAGAGTCTCAAAGAGGATTTCCCCAATCCATTGACATCAGCTGGGTCTAGCAGCCTTAGCCCTTGCAGCATAACAAATGCATGGAACTACATCAAAGACACAACACTTGCCTTTGATTTTGGTTTAGCTATTTCCATTTTTAAAACAAATGTTCAACACACAGCACGTTGCTGATTGCTGAGCAGTGTTGATCATAATGCAACTGGGGATGAATAACACCAGTAGGAGAGAGGAGTTTCTGTCTGATTTGTTTCCTTATGCAGGTGTGAGCAATGTGGACTCCAATTGCTTTTGGAGAAAAATTATTGGGAAAAAAACCCCTATCTCAGCAAGAAACATGTAATGGGATTTTGTTGTGGATTTTGTTTCATCATTAGGTGAAATGCTCTCACCTCTTAGTTTCATAGATATTCCACTGCTGGCCTTGATATTTGCTGTATGAGTTGTGGCTCAGGTGGCAATGCATTTCCACAAGGAGACAAGGTGATAACTCTTCTGACTGGTTATCGCTTTTTCAAGAATAAATCTGGAGGGATGGATGTGAAAAAATATCACTGGATCAATGGCAATCCAGACAGAAGTGGTAGCTGCTGCAGACAAGGGTGCTTTTATGTTTTCCTTTATTTTGGCAAACCTGGTCTTTGCTATTCTTTGTAGATTGTGCGGGGCATGTGAAATGAAATGCAAAGATGAAATAGGAAAAAGAATTCTACAATCTAGGGAAGTTGAATTTCAAATTATCGTGGCTCATAAAAGCTGCAATAAAGACCAGGGCTCTGGTATAAAAACACAGAAAGGAATTGTCTCTTTCCTGAAGAGATTTTAATATTGGGCCCCAATACTACAAAGAATTACAGCACTTCTAAACTGAATACATACCTTACTGAAGTAATCAGAACTCTGGGACTCTGAATTGCAGTCTTTATTTTCAGAATCCTACACCTGTGGGGATGAATGTCCTGATGAAGTTAATGTTCACTGTATCATGTAAAGAGTTAAAGTTACCACATCTTCTGTGCACCATCAAGGCTACCAACACCAGTGTATGGACAAAGGGACTGTCATGAGGCAGCAAAACAGCTGATATGATCCCAGGTTGATTTTTTTTTTCTCAGTAGTATCAATATTTGTCTTTTCAAGCCTTTCATGCTTGAACTGCCCCATTTTGGTTTTTTAACTCTGGCACCTCATTTTCTTTATCGTGAGTCCTTTTAACTGGACAGAAGCTCAGAGTTTTGCAAGCTGCTTGGCTTTGGGGAAAGCTTGCTAATGGAGTCAACTGTCCAGACTGCAGTACTTTGCTGCAAAGCCCAAATGAAAGACCAAAAAGTCTTTTTTGTATTGGCCTGTTTTTCCACAGAAGAGAAGTCAAATTATTTCTTCTTAATTTTTTCCTCTTTTCATGTGACTTGTTTGATGCTGCTCTTGCTCCTGTTTGTTTTCTGTTGTATTAAAACAAACAATAACCAGAAGATGTCTACCTCACTGTGTTTAACTCCTAACATTCTGCCTCCTTCAGATGATAGCAGGCTCCTCTGTTTAGCTTGAGGCTCATTTTTTTCATTAAATTTTACTTAACAGCACTGTGTTTGCTTCCATTGAGGTTTGCTCCAGCCTGTGTCTCTGGGCTGTTCAGTTACAGTGCCTCTCTTTGCTAAGGTGAATTGAGTGTATACAGGGACTATTCACGTGATAGGAAAATTGTTAAATCTCTTAAATTCCTTCATTAATACATCTTGTCAATGAAAGCTGCACGTTGCAAACCTTAATAAGAATGCCTTCCTTCTGTTCTTTGTCATGTTGTTGGGATGAGGCTGCAGCAAAGGCTGCTGTGAGGGGCCACTGGCAGCATCCCTGAGACTGGAGAGGGGAAACTCTCACCTTTGCTCGCTTCTTTATTTTGGTGCTGTGGAGCCCACAGTGCCATCAAAGTGCAGAACATTCTTGGAAGCAGAACACCAGCACGGGCAGGCAAAACTGAAATAACTGAGCAAAGCTGAGAACGGGAAATATATTTCATCTAAAACTCTGTTGCCTCAGATGTGTTGATTTTGGAGCCTTTTAATATAAGTACCTGGGGAGAATGGGGAAGGTGAGTTCCAGGCGAGGAGAAAGCCATCAAGCAAAGCGTGGAGGAGCTGCACCTGCTGGTGCTGTGAATCAGGCTCTGAGGGCAGCAGGAGAGGAGCTGCAGCCTCGTGGCTCTGGCTTGGAGTTGGGCAATGGGAGCAGGTGTTATCCTGTACCTGACAAAGAGGGAATTATGAATCTGGCAAGGCTCAGCATATGGGAGAAAGTCATCTTGGGAAAGACCATTATTTGTTTTCCTAACAGGGAAGCAATGGTTGCACTTTTTTATTATTTTGTTATTTCTTTTAATCCCTTTAAGCAGCTGTTGAATGTTTGAAATAAATCTCAATGTCCACTGCAGCCTGACAACTCTAACCAAGGTAAAGTCAAAACTCAAGGTAACTGAATTATCTTCAGGCAGCACTTGAGCTATTAGTGTGTTGCAGAACTTGACTTCTCCTTTTGCCTGTGGATTTTTACTTTTTTACCCTCTGCACAAAATTAGTTTTGATGCTAGGAGAGGTGATGTAAAAATAACATGCAGAATAGTTCTCTGTATGCTCTCAAGTGTTACTGCTGGCAGGATTAAGTGATCTGGGGGAGTTTAACGCTCTGACAAAACAAGTCTGCTCTCCTACCTGGAGATCTGATTCTTTCTGTGCAGAAAAGGAGAGAATCTTATGCACACTAATGCAGAAGTTGTCAAGGAGCAACCTGGGACTACAGGGCAATGAAACTTGCGACATTTCAGGCTCTTAACAGGCACCTATTTTTTGTCCTGTGAGGAGAAGGGACACGTTTCAGATTATAAAATTCAATGTAGGAACAACAAAGCTACTAAATTACTCAGATTTAGATGCTTTTAAAGTTTATCCATTTCTTCTTATATCCCATTGCATAAAAGCCAGCAGTATTATTAGCTCAGTTGAGTTCTGGTAATATTAATGTCATGGTAATTCTACTTCCTTTGTAAAGGCCTTCAGAAACAGGCTCTACAGAATTGTTAGTAGCCTTTTACATAGGAGATGAGGGAGGAATATACTTGTTACATATCCAGCTTTAAACCTGTGCATTTTAATCTGTGCATTAAACCCCATGTCCTTGAGTCTTTGTTTAATAGTCCGATGATTAATCTTGAAATAAGTGGAATTTTTTGAAATTCCACCAAAGCAGCTGGAATTGAGAGAGATGTGTTCAATATTAAAGCTTTCTGGCCATGGTGAGCCTGCCAACCACACTGAACATGTAAAGCTTATTTTAGGAATAGCTCTCATCTTAAGACCTGAATCTGTCTCCAAATTAAAAAAAAATAAAAAAGGCAAAACAAACAAACAAATCCCATATACACAGAAAATTAAACAAAACCAACCTCCTACCCTACATCCACTGCTCAGCACTCCCAGGCTCTGGTTGGAGCTGCACAGTGGGTTACCTGTCTCCAGCCTCATTTGAAGAGTTCAGGGGATTCCTTCCTGCACCTTTCACTTGACATGGCATTTCCTACAGCTTTTCTCTTGCCATCTGCCCCTGTTCCCTCCCTCTCTGAGCAGGCTGATATCTTGCTATGTTGTCTGATTCTTGGTCCTGTGCTCAACCAGTGGAATGCTGGTCCCTGGTGGGAATGGCCAATTCCTGAGAGGAGCCAGCCTGTGCTTTTTCCATAGGTGTGAAGTGAGGCTGGCAGGGTCAGCACACATTTTACATTTCTGTGGTGGCATCTGCTTCTAAAAAGAATTTTTGAGGTCAGCTTTGGTCTTGTGTCAGTGCCATTAATGGGAGAAAGGGAATTTTTCCTCAGAAGATTGGCTTATTTATAGCAGATACCCTTCCAATGCTCCCTTGCTTTGGGACAGAGCTGCTTGTCCAGTTCCCAGTTTTACCCCTCTGTAACAGGGGGATCTCTTCAAGTATGAGATGACAGGTAGATTTATGAGTCCAACCTGTGTAGGAATTGTAAATCTGTTAAGTGGAGTTTGAGGTAATTTGGGGAGGGAGGTGACCCCTCTAACATGCATAGTGTGAGTTTCTTTTATTGTACAAATTTGTGTAATGATTTCCACTGCTAGGGATAAGTGTACAGTCTTTCATAACTTTCATCTCTGGCTGGTTTTTTGGGGGGAAAAATGCAGAAGTGACAATGAAAGAGCAAAAATAGGAAGGGAAAGATAAAGAGAGAAAACATGACAGATATGTTCTAATACATGTAAATTCAGGAGGGCTGGCAGTGCTGTAGGTAACTCAGGAATTAAATTATTATTTTTGCTGGACAGAGAAGAAAGCTGTCACTGCTCTTAAGTTCTGCCATCTAAAAATCACTGTCCCACCTCATGCTCTGCATTGTGCCTTAAGATATGCTATGCCCTGAACTATACACTTAGTGAAATAAGAGGAGAACAGATAGGCAAAATCTAAAGAAACTTCACTGAATCCATGGTGGACTGGGAAAAATACCAAGGTCCAGACATCTCCCCAAGTATTTCTGTACTGATTCTTCTTTGGTAGAAGATGAGCTAAAAGACATACCTAAAAAGCAGCTGCCATCTATCATTTTTGTCAAGAACACAGTTTGTTGAGAGTTCTGACCACAGCAAACACTGCAAGTGTGAGAGTGGCTCCTGCTTTTACTGCCACAATTTTTGACTCACTGATTTGTATACACACTGTGTGGGAGTGCATGTGTTTGCTTGTAGAAATGATGAATAGTCCCCTAACTCAGCAAAGAAAACTTCACTTTAATCTTGCTGTTGTAAGACCACAGCAAACAGACTTCTGCCACCTTCTAGACTAAGAAGAGCTGTATTTGCTACATCCACTGGATGTTCACTGTAGTTCCTTGGTGGGTTGGCAGTGCTTCAAAACCCTGATGTTGATGAGCAGTAAATAGCAGTGTCTTGCCCAGCTCTGCTATGAAGGGAGAGGTGTCATGGGCAGTTTGATTTCCCTTCTCTCTGTGAGCACTTGGCTCCCTTCTGGTAATTGGGTCATCCTGGCACTTTTATTAATTGAGACCTGGCTTCTTGGACTTGAAATGGGCATAGGTGCCATTTGCTGAAAGAGAAATAGTCAGAGTCATCATGCTAACTTTATGGCGTGCTGAGGCAGGCCTTTTAAAATATATTTAAGACACCATAAGTTCATCCATAGCACTCTTATTGATTAATCTAAAATTCCAATAAGATCCCCCAAAAATTTGCTAGTTTTCCTAAGGTTCTGTGCCTGACTAAATATCAACACCTTGAATCCCCCAGATGTTCCTGTTGGTACCAAGTAAGTCTTTGGCACTTAGATTTAAATCAATCCCTATCCACAAGGACTACAGTGCCTCATTTCGTGTCCTTCCTTTCATTTTGGAAGCTCATGCAATATTTTCTTCCTTACTTCTAGTGTGTGTTTATCAAGTCTAATATGAGTCAAATATAACAGTTCAATGTGGTTCTTAATATGCTAATGAAGGCAAAAGTATCTCTTCTCATTAACTAATGGGATGACCTTGGATCAGAGCTGTTACAGAGTGCTCAGATACATGGGCCAGTTTCACCCACAACTGCCTCTCCCAAGTACCCCTGAAGTGCCCCAGTGCTTGGCATCACTGCTGCAAAGAGCAGTGCCTTGTTTCAGCCATGCCTTGTGGCCATGAAGGAAGCCCAAATTAAGTGTTGTTTGATAGCAGCTGTTTCCAGATGTCCTTATTAGCCCAATATTATTTGATTTAGCAAATGTAGCCCTGGTACTTTATTTAATACCATTGAATCTTATTTTTAAATCCCACAGGGTGCCAGAAATACCCTGTTGTTATTCCTTCTGCATATTTTCCAATCATACCTAAAATTGGTTTTACACATGGAATTGATAAGATTAGGTTACACTAAACTGTCTTGCTGGATTTTGATTGTGTCTATGTGAGAGGAAAAAATGTTTCTGCTTGTGAATGAGTTGTCTACTTGTGCTTCTGTGCTTGACATGCAACAGTTCTTAGTGGCTTGGAGCATGATTTTAGTGATTCAAACATCTTTGATATGTTTAGACTTCATATAGCAATGCAGCACACACAAATGCTAAAGGAAACAAGTTTCAGCAATCTTTTCTACCCTACCCGCAGTACAATAAAAGAGTCAGCAGTGGATCTTCAGAATCAGTAGAGGGGAAACATATTTTTCTTTTCCCTCATCCCTCCCCCCAGGACAATGTGATTTTTTAATAAAACTAATTTTTAATTTGGTAAATAGTTTTTATTTATTTTCAGCCTATTAGCTTCTTGAAAACCATTTTATTTAACCCTGTGGATTTTCAACTCCGCTCTTCAGGGGTTTTTCTCTGGTTCTACTGAGAATTTAGAAGAGATCCACTCTGAGGGAGGATTATCTGCTATCTGCCTAATACAGATTTTGCTGCTTCTCCTAAAGTATTTAGTGCTGAGGGCTGTAAGAACCATCCTATTGAAATAGATGGGCTTCGAGTCCAGTCCAGAAGAAGTGCCTGTATTCTTATTTGTTGCTGTCTGTGGCACCAGAGAATCTCATGGCTGGGGCATTCTCTCCAGCTAATGTTTTCTCCAGCTGAAAAATTGTGATTTCCTTATTACTCTGTTATTTTGCTGGGTGGAGGAAGGTTTGATTGTTCCTGGCATGCAATGAGAGTCTTTTCTGAGGGGATATTAATATGAGAAAGCAATGCTGCAATTCAGTTTAAGGGGAAAAGGGAAGGTTCTGCTGTTCAGATGGTATGTGGCCACAGAAATACTCCCCTGTTTGTCATTAGGACCTCTGTAAATCCTCCTGCCTTTAATCTGCAGGTAGTACAGTTACCACTCCTAGAGAGCTGCTTGTAGCTTTGTGGTTCAGTGAGGACTAGTGCATGTCATGAGAAGAGAGATTGACACTGTTCCAGATGAGTTTGTGCTCTTATTCTGTTCCAGATGAGTTTGTGCTCTTATTCTGTTCCAGATGTGTTTGTGCTCTTATTCTGTTCCAGATGAGTTTGTGCTCTTATTCTGTTCCAGATGAGTTTGTGCTCTTATTCTCTGCCACCAATGGGAAGGGCTAGATGAATTCTGAACCGAGAAGGGAATGATCTCTAGTAGTACAACTCTTCATGACATCAAGATCCTATAATTCTAAGAATATTTATTTTTCCTTTATAGCTTATTCCTTCCTTTTCCTCTTTGGGAATGGATTAGGACAGCTTGGGCTGAGTAGAGATGCTGCAAAGAAAAGAAAGCAGAACAAAGCCAAGTTGATTTTTTTAATCTGAAAAAAAGAAAAGGTTTCACAATTGATAAGACTATGGGAATTCAGCTGCTAAAGTGCTTTCCTTTTCTAATCTTTCTGACATCTGGAATTGCTGAATCCAAGAGAGATATACCAGTGCTTGAACAGATCTGTTCAATAGAGTCTGTAAATAGATAAGATTTAATTCAACTAATGGAGGAATAAAAAAAAAATGAAGATGGCAGTTTCAGTAGACATTGCCAGTGCTGCTTGCTCTTTTTTTTTTGTTTCTTTATCCCTCCCCCTAGCAAATGCTATTACTGTAAGAAGCAGAGCTGATAGATTTACTTCCTTTGCTGTTGCAGTTTAGGAAAGTTCAAGAAGTCAGCTGTCAGATTCTGGGGGCCTTGCAGGCAAAGGCATTTCAATTTCAAAGTACAACAGAGTGAGGTCTTGAAACAAAAGATCATCAAACACTAATAATTCCTGGCTGTGGCTGGAGCTGGGAAGTGGGTAGGAAGCAGTGCTCCTTTTTAAGGGGCAGAGACTGACAGTGCATCTTGCACTCAGCTAATTCTTTGGGGTCATATGAGGATGATATGAGGGAACTCAGATGTGAGCACACAGATCATTTAAGGCCACTGAATAAAAATCTCAAAACCAAACCATGTGCATTGTGAAATGTCTTAGAGAGGAGCAGGAGAAGTTGAGTGAGAACTCGCGAGTCTCATTTCCAAAGCACCTCAGAAAGCTGATTGTCTCGGTGAGTCTTGATATGGAAGAAAGGGTAGTGAGCTTCAGACCTCAGCTCTTATCACATGGGATGGTCACTGTGAACCCTGAAATATATTCAGTGTGGAACTCAGATACTGGTAAATGTATGCACATCACCATAGAAGTGACACACACCCATTTTATAATTAAACCACAGAAAAGTAATACAAAGCAGACAAAAAAAATCTGATTTTCATCTCTGAATGATATTTCAAATTCCACCTGAATTACTTAAATTTTTTGCTCTGTCAACTACAGTTAAGTGTATTTTTTGGCAAATAAACTGTTCCTCACAAAAATTGCAAAACTTCCTAAACAGTGACCTTTAAATCTTCTTGTGTTGCTGCTTTCCAAGACAAACTTTTTCAGATTTGCTTTGCAGATTTGTCTGCAGGTTTAATAGACTGACTGTTCTCAGTTGTGTGATGTTGCATTTGGCAGTATTAAAATGCGTTTTTTAGGCTGAAAGTGATTCAGCTCTCTCTGTCTGTAAGAGTAGGCTTCCTCTGCTATTTACTGCTCCATGAAGATTTGTGGCAACAAAAAAGGTCATACCAGCAAAAAAATTCATAACATGGTTTTACTGTTGATAAAAATCCACAGAAATGTGGGACAGAGGTGTTGCTTTGACTGGAAAGGAACCAGCTCTTGTTTCTGCTTATTAACACCTACATCTTGAATCCAGTCAGGGAACTGTTTTGTTGGTTGTCTTGTTTGTATAAGACAAAACAAGTTCTTAATCAAAGTAGAGTTAAAAGATAAGGTATATGGCATCAATGTAGCTGTCTCCATAAATGACCCAAAATTGCTTGAGTAAGCAGACTAAAGAAATAATAGATTTGTGACAGCATCTACATCCTATGAAAGCAATGCTTAGTGACTTTATTATAAGCTCATGGTTCTTGGTGCACTTGCTGAAAGGAAAAAAAAATGTAATCTTAATATCCAGGCTCAAAGCAATTTAGGACCATATTGCTCTGTGTGACTTTTTTCTCTGGTAATATGTGAATGTGTATGACCACAAGATCCAGTTAAAGCTGCAGACACCTTGCACTGAATGATGATCTGTAAGAATTTATTGTGTTTTCTTCATTTGGCTGAGTGTTTTGGCCTGGCAGGATGTGCTAATCAATAGGAACTGGCGGGAGGTGAGTTAGATCCAAAATTGTCAGGACAGAAATTGCAAGAGCAGTTACTTCAGACATAAGGCTTTAGCAAAAGCCAGAGGATGGGTATTGGAAGAAATGCTCTTCCAGCTTGAATTGTCTGTGGGATATGCAGACACAGAAGAGCAGCTTATGTGTTCTACACACACAGGGGGTGTTTTGCTTCTCACTTGGAGTTTGGAGCTGAAGTGCAGCTGCTTTGACTGCTGAGGAAACTGTGCCAGAACAGCAGTGCAAGTTCTCTGCAGCTCTCTTAGAGGCAGGCTGCTGTGAAGCAAGCAAAAATAGGCTGGGCACAGCACTCTGCTGCTCTGGTTCTACTGCTCCCAAACTGAAGTGAGCTCGAGTACAGCCAGCAAGGCTACAGGGAGCTTGGAAATATCTCCACCAGATCACAAGTACAGAAATAGATAGTGCCCAAAAGAAAAGAGAATTTATATCCTGTATATCAGTAGATTTCCCAAAAACATCACAAAGGGCAAATTTCTCAAGAACTTTAATCAAATGACTGGGTTTGTTTGGATTAAAAACCTTTCAGCTCTATTTTCATACAGCTCCCATGTTTGTGTGATTGCTTCAATTTGCATTTATGGGCCTAACATATTGAGGTATCAGCACTCACATCTAAAATCAGCAGTGTTAAGACCATGCACTAGGAATTTTTATTTAATCAGAATACTAATTTAAAAAAAATTAGACAGTGGAATAATGAGAGAAAACCAAGGAGCAAACAGGCCACTTCATTTTTTAAAATCTTCCTCTGCCACTGATGTCTATGGGAGACATTATAATAATTTGTTTTCTTTATCAATGTACTGCTTTTGCCTTTAGGCTGGAGAGAAAAGTAAGCCCCTGACCTTGCCTGGCTGCACTGAGGATGGCAGCAGCATTCATTGCTCCAATGGCTTTTGGGATGTTTTGTATATTTGTCTAAAGGACTGATAATCAAGGGAGACATAAGCCACTCTTTCAAATCTGCTCAGGTCAGAAGGGAGTCATTGGTGTGGTTGTCTGGGCGATGCCTCATTGCCCCATTCCACTTCACTGCAGCGGCCACTGCTCTGCAAGGTCCTGGTCATGGTGGGGCAGCTGAGCTGTGAAACTGAAGTACAGGAGTTCCCATTTCCCTTTCAGAAAAAGGGGCAAAAAACCATCCAAGCAGAGGCCACCAGGGCACAGAGAAACATCTCTGATCCAGAAGCCTTTGCAGTTGAGTTGCAGAGGTAGGAGGGCAGACCACAGAGAGAAGCCTTCAGCCTGCCAGCATTGTCCCCCACACTCACACAGGGTGAGTCAACATGAGCAAAAAGCATCGCTGGTAGCAATGGGTGCCAGGATTTCTGAAGAGCTGTTTTGTCTGCCCAACACTGCCAAGATCAAAGACTGGTTCTTCTTGGTTGTCCCAAGTTCTATCCAATAGCTTTGGAAATTATTGAGTTTATAATACTTGAGTTGCTCCATCTTCTGCCCTGTTATTTTTTTCTCACCTAAATGTAGATGATAATAGTCCTCTTCCTGTGTGCTGAGAAAGCCTGTGTTTGAGGGGACACTGCTGCTGCCTCGAGTGACACTCCCCCAGTCTCACCTCAGAAATGTCTTTTTGAGGCCAGTCAGACTGAACTTGGAGTATCTGAGAGTTTCCCTCATCTGAAATGTGAACGGGCACTGAGTGAATAGAATATTTATTTCTATTTGATCTCTACGTTTTGCATCATTTGCAACGAGTTTGTGTGCTATGGTTATGTTTCAGTACAACAGTAAGTAAATGATAAACTTCTGAAAGGTAATGGTTCATTCCCTCTTGCATCAGCCATAATGTAATCTGTTACACAGGCAAGCCCTCTCTAATGTGGAGAATTTGTAGCAAAGAGGTTTTTTAGTCCTTAAAGCCCCTTAAAGCTTTCCAGCACTTTAAAGCACTGTGTGTGAGCATATTACAAAAGAAACACCAGGTACTGTGGTTTTTGAACAGTTCCACTCCATCAAACCCAATATGCCCCTCCTTGAGTATTGTATGAGAAAAACCACTCAAACTCCAGTGAATTTCAGATGGACTGTGTGAGTGTCCAGAATCAGGTCTTTATGTCTGCAAAAGGCCTTTTCATTATTTTTCTTCATGCACATTGTAATGAACCACCTAAACAAGAAGGTGGGAGATGAACAACTGCACCCCTACAACAAAATCTCCCACAAAATATAAGTTGGGAGGAAGATCCTGCAGAACTTAGGCTTTTGTTAGCACAGATTTGTTCCCCTTTTTAGCTTAGAAACAGAGGAAAACTGATTTCCTGGTCTCAGAAAGTGGAAAGACTTTGTGCTGTAGTTGCCTCACCTCAGATATGCTGGGGCAGGGAATGGAAAATGCTGGTCAGTGTTTGATGTAAAGGAAACAAGAATGGTGAGTAACTGTGAAATGGGTGGTGCCCAGAGCTTCAGAGTGTGCAAAATAGTATGTTGGTGAGCTCTCTTAAGTGAAAAATTGAGGGCAGGCACAAGAAAGTCTCATGCCAAAGACAAGGATTTGCCTCCTATCTCCAGGAAATAGGAAATATCCCACAAAGTTAAAATAACAGAAAAGGTTATTCATTCTACATTTATAGAGATGAAATAGAGCTACTTTATGACTAAGACTTGTAGTAAAAGTACATATATAAGGCAGTTGATAATGTTGGTAGTGTGGAGTAATATTTGCAATAGGAACCAGGGGATTTTGATATTTAGTCAGTTCTGTCACTGATTTCCTCTGTCAGACACTGCTGGCACTTCATTTCTACTGTGATAAAAGTCCTCCTGAAGACCTGGTGGATTTTTAAAGGTTGTGAGACTGTAAAATTCGCAGATGATCGTAGTTAAGAACATTTGCAGCAATATTTTAATTTTTTTCTCTTTATAAGAAATTTTACCTTTTTTTGAGTTAATTTACATTAGGACTGAAGTTTTCATGATACCCCCATAAGAAATGTTTATTTACTTCTCAAGGTTTCATAAAGCCCCAAACTCTTATGTCTTCTGAAGACAGTTTGCCTCACTCATGGTCAGCCACTAAATGATGCATGTCAGCCCTTCTGTTGATGAGAGGTGCTTTGTTTTTCTTTTCTTGAGTTTGATGCTTATGGTTCTATCAGCCCATAGTGCTTGTATGTGAGAGCAGGCAAATGTCTGAGACTGTGCAGTAGCCTTAGTTTGCTCCAAAGGTAAAAGCCTCTAAACTTCCCTGCCCAGCCCTGCCCTGCTGAGCACTGGGACGTTGGCCTGCCTTGCTGTCCCTTCTCCACTCCTTCCCTTCTGACATGTTTAATTCAGAGCACAGCACTCCTCCCTGCATCCCTGCCTTTCCCCTGCTCTGCTGGCTGCTTCCTTTGGAGCAGTTGCTCACCTGTCACTGACTGCAGAGGCAACATCTTTAGGCATGGGCAGGGAGAGGAGGTCACTGGCAAACATTTGGTTTTTTGTCACAAGCCTCGTAGCTACATATAGGGCTCACGAACAAGGGGTTTGCTGCCAAGTAAATGCCACTGGATTTCCCAGTTTTACAGTTCTGATAAAAATTCTCTGCACTGAGAGATCATTCATTCAAGCACATAAATCAGAAAAGAAAAGAAACAAAAATATCCTTTACAAGTAGGACTGTGCTGGAACACCTCTAACAGATTTTGCCTTTATTCAATTTCTTTGTAAAGGGCCATGTGTCAAAAGGCTTTTGCCCCAGATCTGCTAAAATGGTATATGGAAGGACACCAGATTTGCTTCACCTTTTCAATTGAAGCAGTAAACATTGTTGCTGGGAGGTGACATCAGTCACAAACTGTGCCAAAGCCAGGGACAACAGGGAAACCTGTATTCAGGAGGGCCCTAATTCTGACCTGTAATTGCTGTCATTGTCAGAAGCTTAAAGCTTTTCAGGTTCTCCTCCTTCCACTGAAGCAGAGCTGCAGCTGAAGGTCATGAGAAAAACGTGGCCAAAAATATCCATCTTAGATAAGGAGGGATGTGTAAAATGGGGAGGGTTTCCAAATGGCAGCATTCCTCAAGAGTTAGGAGAACATCCACTTTTTGGCTGATAGAAGGACTTGCACCAGCTCATGTGCCCTCTGCCTGTTAAGTGACTAAGCTCATGTGAGGCAGAAACCCATGAGCAACTATTTATTACAGGCAAAAAATAACTTATTTGCTCCCAGATACCATCATCTTTTTATTGAATCTATTTTGTAGGAATATGGTAGTTTTGAAGGAGTCAAATGCTGTGGAAAGCAAACATTAGGGTTTTCAGTTTTGAAAGGAAATATTACATTTGTTTTGAAAATAAAAATTAAAATGAAATAGAACATTAAAATCAGTAAAGACATGAAGGCAGAGCCAATGTTCTTATGTGGATTAATTTTCCCTAAGGTTTTTCAAGGCTTTTAATTCAGAAAGTTAATCTTAAAATAAGGTTTTGATGTAAAAAAATAATAGTAATAGAGGCACAAACATTCTGTTTTAGAGATGACCTGTGGGAGCAGACTGGGTATGTGCATGGTGGAAAAAAGGCCATGTAACTATTTTGACACCTGTAATTAGGCACAGAAAAGAGTGTTAAATAAAAAGATAACAAGTCATTTCTGTTCACTGTAAGGGCTCAAATAAAAAGAATGTGTACCTTAAAAATAAGTTATGATTAGACCTGTTGGTGGCCTGATGGACCATATGCAGTATAATATTTTGCTTCAAGATCTAAAACTCTTCAAGTCTCACTCTGCCAAATGTTTCACCATCATCACTTTAATGCATCCTTGGTCACCAAGCATTGCTGATGATGTTGCAGTGTGAAACACTCCTTGCAAATTATTTTAATCACTTTATTAAGCTTTTCACCTCCCTTGCCAATATGCAGGGGCTGCCTTAAACAGTTCTTTTTTTTTTTGTGTGTTGCAATGCTTTTGCAAGGTAGTTTCTTTTCTCTGAATGCTGTGAAATGGAATTTTGTAATGTCACACAGTGATGGATAAGGCTTTTAATGTTTTAGCAGAAATTACTCCAATAAACTAATTAGTTTCTCTAATGTGTGCTATCTGGACTGAGATCACAGGCAAAAGAGCTGTCTGATGAAAACACTGGGGTTTGAACATTTCTTTATTTTTGCAACACAGCCCCCAGCTGTCAGTGTGTTGTCTGTATCTTGCCTTAAGAAAAAGTCTTTATTTCATCATCTCACCAGTTTTGTCTTAGAAAGCAGAGCTTTGCCTACTGTGTTGAAGGGGAAACCTGGAGGAAAAATTATCCTCCTTTATTTAATATACGGCAATCAATAACTCCATGAGTTACCAACAGACTCATTTCATATGTGGGAAACCTTAGGAAGGTGAATGAGAAAACAGGCATCAATATGTGAGAGAGTCTTTGCTATTCTTGTGTAATGGAGTAGGAGAGTGTTAATGAAGATAAGTTTATTTGTTCTTTTTATTCTGGAGTAAAGTGTGAGGTAGACACCTGAACTGTGCAGTTTTATTCCAAACTTCAGCTGCAGAGGTGATTTCCAGGGTCATCATCCTCCTGAGGGACTTTGTGAGCACTGAGGATTTTTAAGCTGAGTTTGGGACATGGTGGAGACCAAAGCCATGGTGCTGATGGCACCCAAGAGGAGGCAGCTGTGGGGAATGGTTTTGCTGAGGCAGGGAGTGGAGCTCATGCAGGAGGTGATGGGGTTTGGTTTCCAGCACAGGTAGGAATGCTTGCATTTGGCTTCCTACTAGTGCAGACAGGTGTAAAATAAGGCTATAAAATGCTTTTTATATATGTTCCCTGGTTCCTTATCTTCTTTGGTGTGAAGTTTTGGTGCTTAAAAGGAGGAAAAGCGATCACAGACCTGAAAGTCAGCTCTAGTGAGTGAGGCAGTGATAACACCCAATACTCTGCTGTATTGCTCTGTATCATGCAGTTGGTTTTTCACATTTTTTATCTCTTCTTTGGATTAAGAGGCTCTGAGGCACAAGAAGACTTGATGTATTTGCTGCTGTATGAAGGTGGTGATGTGTCTGTGCTGTGTTGGGTGAGTAGGGACACTTCAGCTTGCCCTCCTTCGGCTCATACAGGTTAAAAAGCAGGGGAAAGCCAACAGGAGGCTCACCAGCTGCCTAAATGCCTGTGGTTTGCAAGCACCTTGAGGAATCTGTTAAAGTCCTTGTTGTACAAGTTAAAGCTTGCTCAGTCTCTGGAGTTTGCCATCACATTTATGAAAATGCTGCCTACACTCACTGATAGACAAGCAGATGTGGTGAGTGCAGAGTCAGGGAGTTATCATGATCTCTTAGACCAGATCCTGCAAAGAGATGTGTTTCATCCCATTGGAAATGTGCCTCAGCAGATCTTTTGAAGTGAGAACAAGCAGAGAGAGTTGACTTTGGGCAAAAGGTTCTGTCCAGGGTTTATCTGGACTAGAGGCACTGACTGCTGTCCTCAATTCACAGTGTTTAAAAATTGCATTAGGAATTGTGGACATGTTTGCAGTGGATGTGAGGAGAGTTCTTTGGAGAAACAAGTTCTCTACAGATATGATTTTATTCTGTCCAAGCCACACATCAAGGTGTAGCCAGGGCAGAAGTCCTGCAGTGCCTCGAATTAGTGTGTTCCTTATTTCTCTTGGGCTGAGTGCCCTTCCTTCTGTGTGTGTTTTCCTACACTCGTTTCCACAAGTCAGTATTGGGCCCTACGGAATTGTTTAGGTCATAGTCCTACAGGTTTTATACTATTTTTAGTAGTTTTCTGCTGAAGGTTAAGAAAGTAGTGGTGGGCCAAAAGTATGACCAGGCAGCTGCAGGTACCCTACATTTTAGGCAAGTGTTTAAAGGTGTCCTCCCAAGTTCCTCCCTCACGGCCCGGCCCGCACGTGGCTCCGGCCTGGCCCGTGTGGCTCCGGCCTGGCCCGGCCTCTTCTTTTTGTTGCAAGGGAGGGTTTAATCTACTTCATTGTCTTGTTATCTGTGCTAGAAACAGCTGAAGTGTCCACCCACTGTGCAGATGGACGGAAGGGACCTATTTCACTCACAGATCATATGTCTGAAGGTTGAGCAGCTTGACAGTTTCTTGTGCTTTTCCGTCATTTTTAATTTATACACTCTCTTCAAAGATTTTTTTGATTCATTGTACAGGAAATTACTGCAAGCTGGTTTTCCTTCTAATACCTACACAAAACTCAATTAAAACTAATATCAATTAGCTGTGAATGGCTTTTGAGAACCCTATTAAACAAAAAATATGAGCAGATGACAACTATTTAAAATATGGGAGTATGTCAGTTTTAATATCCGTTATGTTGCTCTATTTCCAAGCCATAAAAGTGACAAGAATGGCATGCACTGTGTAAAAGAAATTTGTTATGGTCACTTAAAAAATTGTTTTTCATTATTATTAACTACTGGAAACTCAGATATGGATAGTAAATATCCTTTGATATGGAGTAGGGATTTTCATGAACTGACACTTCACACCACACAACTTTAAATATTTGTTCCTGTTGGTAAGTGTTTTGCTGCTGCTTATGAAGTGCTTGAAGTGCTTTCAAATGCTGTGTAGGTTTGTGAGATGTTATGTAGATGTTGCTACCTTGTGCTTCCTCTGTGAAAAGGTACAAATTGTGCAAAAATTCACTGTTGTGTCCAGAACATTTGCCCAGTGGCTCAGGGGCATAGGAGGCCACCTGAGGGATAATGTTAAGTCATACCAGAGGTTCAGATAACCTGCACTGGTCAATAAAAGATGTCCAGGGCAGATAACAAGAAAAATACAAGAGTAAAAAAAGACCTTTTAGAATAGTCCCCCAATCATCTGTGACTTACAAATTTTTGGATGCTTGTAGTTGTTAACCCTGCGTGAGATTTTTTTTTCCCCTCTGAATATATGAATATACTTAAGTCTTGAATCCCTGCAAAATTTCAACACCAACTGAATCTCATGGGAAAAAATTTCAGTAGCTCTTTATAATGAAATGTATTTTTAAATGGTCTGATCATAGGTTAAATAGCTTTGTTCTTTTGAATTTCAAATTTGCATCTGACAATGGTTTTCTATTAACCAACTCCAGTTGCTTAGCTCTTATTACAGAAAATGTCTCAACTGTGGTTCTGATTTTTAAACATGAGTTCACCCTTCTTCTCCCTCTCCCCCCCCTTTTCTTTTTTTTTTATATGGTCTTCCCTGTTTTTTGCTGATTAAAAGTCAGCTTAAAACCGAGCAAACCTCAGTGACACTTTCTGGGCTTGCTCTGTGGGAAGTGCAGGGCTTGAGAAGCACCTTTAGAGCAGATTGTACACGGCAACAGCCAGGACAGTAACACATAAAAAAGACATAATAGATGAACTGCAGAGCAAACTGAATTAGATACACTTAGAGCAGTGTAATGAACTGGTGCCTTTAGTAATTAGCCAGGGCTGAAGTGATCTACTGTGGATTATATTCTTTGACTCTCTAATAATCTAAGTCACATTTCCCCTGGTTGACATTTACCAAAGGCCTCAATTTTCTGGTGTTTCAGAGCTCACTTTGAATGCTCAAATCCTGGATGTGAATGTTGAGAGCTTCGGTTTAAATTGTCCTTTCTACAATTTGGGGTGCTTCTGATTTTATTACAATTCTGTCCTTTAAGTCAGATATATCAGACATTACAGCAGTCAGAGTATAAAACTTGTCTGGACTCAAAAATGGTAAAAAAAATTAGATCCTTTCCCTGGAACTGGCTCTTTATGGATCTGTTTTCCCAACGGAGTATCCATGAACTTTTCCAGGGCTTCACTGATGTCCTGAGCTGTATTAGGCGTGTTTGGTGGTGAGTACAGTGGTTCTGGGCTCAGTCTGCAACCCAAGGTGTGACCTCAGTGCTGCTGGGACATCTTGCTTAACATTCCCAAAAGTGCTTCCTCTACTAGACCTCCCTCTTGGCTTTTTCCCCCCCTCTGGCTTCTGTTTTTTGCCTTATTTATTAATATTTTACTTTTTTTAAAAAAATTTTTTTAATACAGAAAATATTGCTCACTCTGTGCACTTTTATATTAATACAAACATTAAAATAATGTAGCTTTAAGTAATTTTAAAATGACATAATCATTTAAATGTTGAAATAAGCACCTAAATTTTCAGGGTCTGATGCTTCCTTGTGAGGATTTGGTGGTCCTTGAGCTTTGGAGCGTTTTCTGAAGTTAAATTTTCCAGCTTTACTTTGTGAATTTGAGGCCTGCAGTCAAATTTAATACAGGAACTGCTATTTTTTTTTTTAATTTGTAGTGTTTGAGAATGGGAGGTTCAGCTGATTGTCTAACAGTGATGTCAGTCTGCTTCATGTGAAGGGATCCTGACTGAGAAATTGAAACACTTCTAGAGGTAAAAAGTCATGACATGTGGTCGGTTAAATATATTTAGAATGTTCTGTTTCTCTCTTTAAGACAACTTTGGAATCACCATCTCATATGTAAATCTCAGGGTGATGAATGTCAGGTGTTGGCATCAGGATTAGGAAGCTGAAAAACAGACTTGAGCAGGCAACAAATTTTCTGTTTTCATCTTGGTCAAAATATGTGTATGTTGATAGTATTTACTAGCCCTTATTTGCATAGGGAGAAAGCCTTTAAACGCTGCTGCTTATCTGGTCTTTAGCCCCATAGCATTTATAGCAAAGATGCTGTTAGCTGAGTTGTGTTATTTAATCTGCTGTTCAAAAGAAAATGTCAACCAGACCAGCTATGAAAATTAAACTATTCCAATGCCTTTAGGACTTCTTTCTTCCATTGGCTTCAAATGAAAATAAACAGAGAGGTTTTTCTGTGCTTTATGGAAATCCTTCTGTTCCTGTTTCTCTTTTTGTGTGATTTTGAACTATTGCATCTGTTTTTCCTTGCTCCTTTTTAGGATGTCGCTGCTCTTGTTTCCTGATGCATTTAATTTCTTCCTCTCTTCTTTTATATTTAAATTCCCCAAGCCACCTGAGTTTTTAATGATCTAGTTTTCCAAATCATCCAAATACCTACTGCTGTTGGGATTTCCTGTCATTTTGTCTGCAAGCATCCCTCTCCTTGGCACCCAATCAGTGACTTGTAATACACCCTCAACACTTGAAACTAAGGTTATGTTGGTTCCCTGCAGTCTCTCTGTTTGGTCTTGGACAACTTGGAAGGATTCACAATTAGCAGCTAATAAATTTTTAGTTGCATCTTCCTTTAAAATTTAGCTCCTGGAACACCAGCCAGAGGATTGTGTCACATTTGAATTTGCCAGCTATGAGGAGTGCAACTGTTAGAGTTAAGCTGGGTTGTTTCTTCTATTTGTACAGCTGATTGACTCTTTTTTATACTGGGCTCTCTTACAAATGAAGCTGAGACAACTCTTGATTACCTGTGTTAGCTGAAGATATGAAATGGTGCATATAAAGCAAATAACAATGTTAATCCACACCCTGCGTGAGCTCCTGGGAAAGGTCATGCCATGAGAGTGGGACTGAGCAGAGAAGGGCATGGGACAGAATGGACTTGGAGGGCTTATGGACACCTTAAATTTGAAGTGTCACAAAGTCAAACATTGGGCTGCAGAGGTGAAAATGGCCTTGTGGTCCTAGCACTTGGTGCTCCCAAAAGAGAGAAGGGTGGGGAATTGAGGGGAGAAAGGTAAATATCTGTAATCTCACAGGCCTTTTTAAAATGGCAGTTTTCACAATAGCAAGGCTGTGCCTTCTCCTACAAACAAGAAGAGAGGGGCAAGTGGCTCCTCTAGCTCATGTCCCTGCTGCTTGGGGTGTCCATAGCAAGAAAATCAACATTTTCTTGGGGTGAGCTCTCCTAGTTCCATGCCCAAACACATTCCCTGTCGTGCCATAAGCATGATGTGAGGTAAATATATGTCAAGTGTCTCAGCATAATTCCCTGGGATCCTGTGTGTGGTGACTGCACATGGCATAGCTGCACAGAGGCAGGTGTGAGACTGACTTGCTCAGAGATATCTCTCAAGAATGTTAAAATTGACTCCTTCCCATGTTTTTTGGAGAGTGTATGAGGTGCACAGCACGAATCATTCCATTTGCTAATTTGTGGTGTCCTACAGGACTATTCAAATTTTGTTTGATTTTCCTGCTTCTGGAAAATACAGTGGAACATACGCTTGGCTTTTTTTAATTCTTCAAGTGGAAGAAGTTATTAAAAGAGCATTTTTCAAACCCAACCTGTGCTATAGCAGAGTATTTTATTCCATTCCCATCACAAGTGCTTGAACAGGTATCCTCCTGGGGAGACATACCTCTCTCCTCTGTTGTAGAGGATGTAAATGGAGAGCAGGGATTTTATTAGTATTGCACAGCAGTAGCTAATTTAAAATCTGGAAAAATGACCATTCTAATATTTTGTAAAAAGAGAAACTGAAAGGTGTACAAGAATGAACTGAGCTTCTATTATGCATGAATGAACATTGACAATAAGTGAATACTCCTGGAAGCCCATTCTCTTTTGCTGTGCAGCTCTTTCAAATATAAGTAATTGCAGTACAGACTTCTCTGTTTGGCAAAGCAAGACACACCTACTAACCCAAACAGCAATCTGGGCTTCTCAGAAACCTGTTTCGAGGCAATAAGGAGGGATTTCATCTGAAAACAAACTCATGTTTATTAATGAGAACAAGGCATTTTTTGCTTCATGTTTGAGGAATGATTGATATTGGAGTGATGGCTTGTGATCATGATATACTGCTCTACCTGCCAGCTCACTGCTCACTCACCTGGCATTTGCATTGAGCTCACACACAGCTTGGCAATGGCCATTCTTGCCTTTAAAGGGAAGTGCCATGTGAAGGAAAAACTAAAAAAATCTTATTACTGTTTCAGAATACCAGCCATTGAAATATTTCTAATTTTCAGAAGTTTAACTTATGCTTTTATTGCTTACTTTTTTACAAGTTTAAGGTGAAAATTTCTCTATTTGTCATGAGACTGCTCCCATCTCCTATTCACTAATACCTGACTGTTGACTGTGCTGTTAAAATGTTGGTGCTGAATTTCAGTGCAAAAATAACAGTTTTGTATACACCTCCTCTTCCTTTAAACATAGTTTCTGCACATCATCATAATCCACTTTTACTTGGCAAAAGTCAGAACTTTGGTTACCCAGAGTTGAGAAATACTGTTGGAATCAGGCAAAAGTTAAGATGGTCACTCATCCAGAACTCCAGCCAGGCTCTAAATGAGCCATTCTTTATCTCTGTGTAGTTCAGATCACTTTGCTCCCTTTCTCCTTGTTTAGCTTTGTGTGCTTTCATCTGAGACTGAAATAAAAAGACCTAAATTCTGCAAAGATACATGTAGTGCCTTTTCAGAGACTCAATAGAACTGGAATAGTTGGGAGTATGTTTTGGGCATTTATCCAAGCCTAAACAAATCTCTACATAGTCTGAGGAACAAGAACTGAATTGCTATTACAGAAACTGCTTTCAGAGGTGAAAAAAACCCCAGCCAGCAAGTGTGATAGACAGAGTAAAACTATTCTGCCTTTCCCAACTGAATAACAAATAAGTATTTTTGGCATTTAGTTTTTTCCCCTTCACCAGCAAAAGACCTGGCGTTGGGAGCAATATATTTGGACTCAACCTAGAAAAAAATAGTTAAAAATATGAGGTCAGCCCAGACATTCCGTGCAGCAGTGGAGCAGACAATGGAGCTTCATTTGTTGTTCAAAGTAATTACAGAGTGATTTCTACAAACCAGTTCATGGTCTGTAAAGTTGGTTCATTTTGTTGGATGCAGAAGCAACCTGGAGTGCTGCTTTTCCCCGAGTCTGTGTATGCTGTGCAGTCATGTACTCTTGGAGGGAATGAAGGGCTTTTGGTGTGCACTTGTATTCCACAATTGATTTAGGATCCTTTGTTCTCATTAATATTCTACTTTTAAACATTATGAACTTGGTCAAAGCAAATGGTTTCACATATTTAAATACAAATGTATAGAAAATGGTTGGCAGTTCTTACCACCCTGCTACTGATGGCTGTTTTAAACTGCCTTAGTCTATTTGGGGATCATTTCCTCATCCTGATACCAAGGCCTTGGCTGCTGCATCACTGGAATGGAGAGGTTTGAAATTTGTGCCAGTTGAAAATTCCCACATAATCTGTGGGAAATGCACAACCACATATCAGTCCTCTAGGAGACATTTCTGTTTGAAAAATGTCTGCAGCTGTCATGGAGAGGCACGTCAGCAATGTAGGGGATTGGTGTGTGTGGTGCTCATTGCTTTCAATGTACTGCTCCTCCTTTTGGGTGAGGCTCTTGCCTGTGAGCAGAGGGGAAGGGAGGATCCCTGTTCCTTTGGCCTCAGATCTGTATGCTTTTGTGTTAGTGCAACATTCTGCACCTTTAGGCAGTAGCTTTAAATTTGCAATGTTAATGCATAAAGACATAAACCTTAGGTTTCCACTTGACAAGAGTGGAGAACTTGTTTCAGATTTCTTTCCCCTGGAAGTGACTGTTCTATCTGGACACTCAGACATGCAGGAGGAAGAATCTCACAGTAGCCAGTCTGCTACTGATGGTTGAAGAGGCTTAGAAACATCATAAAGGTCAAAAATATCATAGCTATAAAGGGAAGTGTTTAAAGTTGGAGAGCGATTTATGGAAGAGGACAGCAAGAATTGGCACTGGAACTATTCTTTTCCATTATTTCTCTAAATGACTCTTTTAGTAGTGTCGAAATCGAGATAGTCAGATTTGAAAATTAATGGGAAGGAACAGCAAATAATTAGGAACAATGTTATCAAGTGGGCAAGTACTCTGATTACTGGCATACCTGATTGTATAACTGCAGTGAATGTGACTATACAATGAAAACAGGAGTAGATTATCCTTCCATTCACCTCCTCCTCCTCATCCAAACTATTTGAGTAATATGGTGAGATTGTCTAAGGGGTGGTATAGATATTAATTTAGTTTTTCCCCGCTGAGAAATAAAAGAGGTCTCTATTTTTCCTACAAGTGAAGCTCCCAGTACAAATTTCTGGTACAAACAAGCTGTAGAATTGAGCTGAGGTGTTAGTTTTCCTTCGTGGCTTAGATGTAAACCAACTGTCTCTCAATGTAGCCCATCACTGTTTCAGAGAATCCTGAGTGTCAGATGTCTATTTCTAATGGACTATCAAATTAATACGGTTTTTTTAACATGATTCTCTTTTTCTTTCTTTGCTGTCATTATGTTTTTTTTCTTTGGGAAAAAAAAATCACCGATGTGAGAAACTTTAGGAAATTGTATGGAGTATAAAGCCTCATAGTCTTGAGTGCCCATTCCACACTAAATCAAGTGTTCTCTGTCTGTGCACCATGAGGCAAAACTCCTTTCACATATTTTCCTGTTTTTGAAAAGCTGACTTGCTATCTTGGGCCACTGTCTTCAATCGTGTTGCCATTCTTTAACTTTGTTGGAAACACTCTTACTCCAATTGGATTACCAGTGTAAATAGCAACCCACTGAGATATCTTTTCAGTGCTTTGAAAGGGAATCTTTCATGGCTCTTTGTATCCCACATGGCACATAAATTGTAGTATGCCCTGCTGCAAGTTGTGTGTAGTATTGGCCTCTGATCTAAATTGGCTTAAGAATACAGTTAGGGTTCAGGAGCAGCAGAGGAGCTGGAGAGAAAACCATCCTCCCTGTGTCTTTTGAAATGCTGTTGTTGCACTGCAGTGTCTTCAAATAGGTTTTATGATACTTTTTGGGGACCCAGGAGTCCATAGGTCCCAGCCACACTTATTTCAACAGGATAAACCAGGGTCATAGATAAATGCAGCAGAGCTAAACTGAACTTGCAGCCAGGTCTGGATCTGCTCCTTCCTGTGTTAACTGTACTTCTTCAAATAACTTCATATTTTTTTTGTGCTGATGATGCTGTTTTCTTTATCACCATAAATCATTGTTTTATGCTGATGACACTGTATTTCTCTATCACCATTACTCATCCATAATGCTGGGGAAGGAAATGTTAATGAAGAATACAATTTATTAAATGTCACGCAGTGGGTGGGCTAAAAGGTGGATTAACTGCAAACCTTCTAATAAGCAGGGCCAAAATAAAGTAATGACCCAAACAGATTTGTGAGTCTGGTGTGAGATGTACTACAAGAGGTGAGCAGGACACAAACTGTGGCTGGGACAGCAAGGAAGGGTTTTACAGAGTGGGGAAAGCTGGGGCAGCCTGGCAGGGAGGGGAGGAGTTGCTCTGGCAAACCCAAGGGCCCACCTGGATGGGTACCCTTGGAAAGGCACAGCTTCCCATCTGACACTCTTCCTGTTCCTGTTCTGGCACAGCTCTGTTCCTCTTCGGGAAGCCATGGTAGAAATGGGCAGGAATTGACATTTAACTCTTTTCCTCACAAAACCCCCCTGCTCTTTGGAAGCACAGGATACCCTCTGATATTTCCCCTGTCTGGTCCCAGAGTAATCAACTGTAGCAAAGCAGGGCAAGGGACTTGAATGGCAGTAAAGACTAACTAAACAAATGCCTCAAGCCATGACTATTACTGAGAGAGTGTTTCAAACCTTAATTCAGCTAAATCTTTGATTGGCTAGTTTGTCTCTGCTATAAACTTTAAAGACCACGTTAGTTACCTGTCATCTTCAGAGATTGCTTCTATCCCTTGCCCACTTGTAGTCTGAGTGTTTCCCAGAAGGCAGAGGTTTCTTTTTCGTTTTTAATTTTTAATTTTTACCACATTTTGATTATGGTGATATTATATGGGGTCAGTGCTCAGTCAACTGTTAAATAAATTGCAAATTCCACAAAACACAGCCAGCAGAGTCATTACTAACTGTAATGCTGAAACTTCAAGCAAAATTACATCTGGCTACAATGCTATTCAGATGCATAAATTATACAGCCTCTGATTATCTTAAAGAAAATTCAGCCATTAAACTTATTTTATGGGTGCAAAACAAGGGGAACTGCCAAAAGGAATCTGTGCATCCTAAAAGTCATGAGAAGAAAACTAATTGGCAAACCTTTTCCGCCTGCAGTTTTATGGAATGTTCTCTCTCCCTCCTGATGTTCAATCAGCCTCCACCACTGGCACAGATAAAATCGTACAGTGGCAGAGCTGGTGGGGGAATGCAGCCTGTGTAGCTTTAGAACAGCAGGGGGGTCAAGCATTTCAAATCTGACCCCATATCCTTACATGGGGATCTAGAGGGCAGAATCTCCAGGGAAGAAAACTCTAATTCACTGAAAAAAAAAAAATACTTGATAGTGAGCTGCTCATTGTGCTGCAGAACTCCTTCTGAAAGTTTCCCAGCTGCCCTGGAGCACATGAGAGTCGGTCAGTCCTCTTCCCGTACCAACAGATCACTGATGCACCTGCATCATACCTAGAACTAGAGAAGGAAGAATAACAGAGCCTGGAATGGATGACAGCACAACAACCCAAATGGTGTGGGATCATCCAGCACATCTGTGTCAGTAACCCCTTAAACTCAGAGGAAGGGCATATTGCTTCTTTCCTTCTTCCTACACCCGATTTTATGTCAGTTTTGCCAGTGATAAATTCAGAGTTGTCTTTGAAGAACAGTGAGCACATTGCTTAAAACACTCCTGTCACCACATTTCCTGAATTGCTTCAATGTATTTTAAACCATTCTTATATTTGACAAGTAATTGCCAAAATAGGTTATATGTCACTGACCTTTATCAAAGTCTGATTTTTTCCAAGTCTTGTCTCACAGTTCCGTCCTGTAAAGACATTCAGGGAAGATAATTGCTCCCTAAACTAATTGCCTTCCCTGGTGTTCTTTTCTGGACTTCTGCAAGACAGAGGAAAGCTTACTATTATTTCTTCTTCAAATGGGCTTGAGCTCCTCAGTCTGGAAATAAGAGGAGGTACCCCAGCCCTCTGTTTTAATTTCCTTCCTTCTTGTAACAAGAATTATTCAGGTGTACTGTTGCTTTCTTTGTGGAGTATTTCTCTGTGGAATTTATGGAGGAAACAATTATTTTATAGTCCAGTTTGTGTTGTTATATCAAGTCTAAATATGACTAACAGAAGTAATGATAGTGCCTAAGAGTTCATGTGGAAGTCCTGCATTACTGTTACTACATTTATTCAACCTGAATTTATTTTTTTCTTCCCTGAATAATTATAACTATTCAGTATTTCAATCTATATTGATCTTTGAGTCATGAAGACAAGATTAATCTTATTCTAACAAAGCTCTTCTTTTTAATGCAATTATATGAGAGATTGTGAGTGATACAGTTGGTGGCTAGCACTGTTATGCAAGCAATGAGCTGCTCATAGGTTGAGGCATATGGATAGCTATTAAATAGGAATAAAATTATTAATGATACTGAATCATATCAGGATTTTCTGTAAGGGATTGGTGTCACAAAAGAGATAATTCCCATGGCATTGCAAAGGGAGTTCTTTCTTTAAGTCTAATGTTGCTGTTGCTTTTTCCCTCACACCAGTGTGGTTTGAAGTGCCCAATGTTTGTGGGCAGGTTTGAATAGGCACCACTTTGTGAGGACCAAATGTTTCTGCTCACCCTGAGAGTTAATTAAAGCAGTTTGTTTGTACCTCTGCTTGGTTGTGTTACACAGGTGAGGTGTGGGAGACACTTCCTTTTACAGCAGGAATCTTCCAGCAGTCCTGTTGATGTCACCAGTGGGAACACAGTGGACTCACTGTGAGAAAGGGTGATGCAAATCTGTCTTCCAAGGTTACTTGTCTTAAATAGAGTTACTTAAATTTTAAAGGTAAATCCCTGTGAAGTTTTAAAATAAATTGGCTTATTTCCCCAGAAAAACAAATGATGAAAATTTTGACCAGGATTAGTTCTTGGAAAAAAATGGAAATCCATTTAGTGAGTCCATTTAGTGGCATCTCTAAGCATGTACAGTGAATTCCATTAGTGATTGTGAATGACAAATAATTTATCCAAAATCTATAAACACCTTTTCATTTTCAGCTGCAAGGAAAACAAGAACATATCTCCTAAGAATCTGCTTAACTTAAAGACCATGTCTGCCTTTTATTTGATTTGTGCTCTATTAATTGTAGAGTGCTAAAGTATAAAATGTCATTTCTCAACCTGTTGACTGTGTGAGGCTCTGCTTTCCCTGCTTTGTTGGAACCCATTTCATGCAAGTTAAAATATGGCAGGAGGAGGAGGAAAACAGGGCTAAGAGAAAGGAATCATGTTTGGTTGGGGGTTTTTTGTTTTGTTTTTTCTTTTCCCTATCTTATTTAGCCTTTCCTTAGGTACCAATAGCATGATTTTCAGAGAAGCCGTTTCTGATCATGATGCAAAAGATGTTTGAAGCTCTGCCTGACTGAAATGGCTCCTTTTGGCTTCTTAAGAATCAATCAGAAAAAGAAAATTGTTTAAATGCGAAAACTGCATCTTTTAAGTTCCCATTCCAGCACACATTCAAATATAACTTATGTAAGTACTGGCAGGAAAACAAAAGGTGGTGTTTTCATGCAAGTGGAAAGAGAGAAGGTAGTGGTGGTAAGTTGTGAGATGCTGATGGGTGAGATCCCTACTCACTTTTGGTCTCTGCTTCGGGTTTTTTGTGCTGGTGTGAGTGAAAATGTTTGGGTTGGTTTCTTTTCTGTTCCTTGTATTCCTTGTTTTCTTCATCTGCAAGACTGAGTTTATAGAGTCTCTTTACTCCCGTTTCCAGCTTCTCTGAGGAAAAGGCTAACTCTCTGGTGTTCAAGCCACATAATAAATGAATTTGATAACCTTATTGCCTGTAGCACTTGTCCCTACACTCCTGTGTGCTCCAGTTTCTGAGCTGAGTCCTGCTGGTGCCACTTGCCTCTGAAAGGCTGCAGAAGACACGTTGGCAGTAGCAGCAAAGTTGACAGCATGTCCTGTTCTGGAAATATTTCATTAGAAACACCAATCAATTTGGAATTCCTCATTTCTGAATACATTTGCAAGACCAGCAGTTTTTAACATCATGTCAAAACAAAAGTTATGTTCTTGCTGTGTTTGTTTCCTGCTGATAATCCTCTGTATGGAGCAGACTCCCTGCTCAGGTTGTAAAAACTCGGGATGCTCCAAAGCATTGGGGGCAAAACACTTCTCTGTCACGGGAGCGATTCACGGTTGTGCCTCATGGCTGAGAGACTCCATTCCATGAGCTCTAAAGCCATAGAAGAAAATGTTTAGGCAGATCTCAGCATCACTTCCAAAATTATAGATTCCCAAGAAATGCCACTGCTGTTTTTCTGCATCTAAATATTTGAGACTATTTTTTGTCAGTGCTCTCTAAATTTAAGGACAGTGCACAGTTTTAATTTAAAACTGTTGCCTTGTTGCAAACCTTGTTCTCAAGTAAACAAATAAGTGACTAGCCCTGGATTTTTAGCCATGTTCCTTTAGTTCCTTGCTTTTTATCTTGAAATACTCATTTTCTGAAAAATGAGCTTTCAATTTCATCACCGTGTTAGGGAAGTTCTGAGGACTGTGGTTTCAAGGTTTGTGGAAAAAAAAACTTCTTGCTTTTTGATAGAAAAGGGAGAACAGTAGTCACTAAACAATAATACACTTAAGAACAAAGTTATGTGAGAACACTTTGCATTCTTGACAGAGGAACAACACCCTATTTATGTACAGATTGTAAAAAAGCTAAGTAGAGTCACCTCAGTGATTGTTGAGGGCTGTGCCAGTGTATTTAGCTTTGGTGGCAGCTCTGGATCTCTGGAGCTCAGGCTGCTGAAAGTTCAGACAGGAGTGACACCACCTTCCCTTTCTGCCTTCCACAGTGGAGCTCCAGGAGAGCTTTGGGCCACTAAGCCCCCAAAATGAGAACATCCATAACTGCACAATTCTGCAGCCACTTCACCTCACTGTTTGAGGGGTTTCTTCAACTTCCTTGGACATCTACTCCTATGCTATATTTCTTCTAAGCTTTGCTTGTTCCTTTGCAGTATTCTTAAACTGAAATTATTCCCCATGAGCAGCTTCTGCCCTGGTGTTTTGGGCTCCTGTATCTGACAACCTCTTCACTTGGAGAATTTAAACCTGGTGAACTTACACTGCAGACTTGTACTCTTTGTGTCTGCATGTGGATTGCAATCTTTTAGAAAAAAAAAAAGAAACATTTAAAAATTAGGAAGATGTATAGAAACACAAATACTTTTTTTTCTTTAAAAGCAGTTAAAATGCATAAACACCTTTTGTGCATTTGCTGTAGCTTCCAGTCTTCAGTTTTGTGACCCCTCGCAGAAGTTTAAAAGGAAATTGGAAAAAAATGTTTGTCTCCATTGAGTAATTGAAAGAAAAAATCTATTGCAAAGTCTGTAAGCAGCAGATTATAAATCTAATTTTTTACTCCCCCTTCTGGTTGTGTTTCTAAGGAGTGTGCATACATGGAAGGCAGGAGTAAGATTATCAATTTGTTATTTGAAAAATGTTTTAACATCTATTTCTAACTGTGAAATGTGTCAACCAGGGAGCATATAATTTCTTCTATTAAGATGCTGTGTGTATATAATTTAAAATAACAATGCAAACAGATATGCCAGCGTTGTGGTGTTTTTCATTTCAAGCAACTTAAAAGAGAACAATTTCTGTTTGCTTGGGATTGCAGTCTGATAGTTCTTCTCACATGGAGCAACACTTTATTACTTAAATGTTCCTGCCCAGATCAGTGTATTTATTGAAGACACAAACTGTGGGTCAGAGAGCAAAGTCACAGGGCCAGCACACTGAGGGTAATGATGACTTACTAACAAAGTCAGGTCACCAAGCAATGCAATCAGAGATGTGTTTATTATAAAATGCCACCTCCATGAGGAATGCATTAAATTCTACCAGGGTAGCACCAGCTGCCAGAGTACAAAATAACTGGGTCTTGGTAATGCAAATTAAGTTTTCCATCTGTAAATGCAGAGATGGATTTCAGTGCAAAGCTTTGGCAGTACATGGATTTTTAATTTTTTTTGCTGGAGGGGCTGTGGACTTTCCCATCCTCACTGTGCGTATTAATTTGTTTAAGAACTCAGCGTTGGCAGGAGGGCACCCGTCCCTGCAGGTGTGGCAATGACTCTGATACAGCTGTGCCAGCTGTGGGTTGGGCCCACTGAAGCCTCATTTATTTGAGGCTTAGATTATTAAGAGTGTGCCATTGAATGCATTAGGGAAGCTGCTGTCGGTGAGGAACTGCGAGCACTCTTTAGTAGTTTATATGTTCTGAGAGCCCAATAAACATCATCTACTCCAGCTAGGGAGTGTGGCAGCTTTAGATGCCTGGTTGCCTTCACAGAGTTTGCTGCCTTTCTAATTAAATCAGACTTGGGGTTTTGAGATTGAATTCGTGTGAAATACACAGCAAAAGTCTGTAAGTGGTTTAAGACTGGCAAGGCCTGGGCATGTCCTCAACTGGCATGGAAAGTCAGAGGGACATGAGGTTGCTTTCCTGTCCTGTGGCCATGCCCCACTGCAAGATTCTCTGCAAGTGGTTCTCATGCTCTTTTCTATCATAAATGACTTTTGATCTTAAAAGTAATATGGCATTTCTTCCTTTAGTGCTGTGTTGTTAGGATCACATCCACAAATTTAACTACTGTCATCAGCATTGAGAAGGAAAAATTGAATGACTCGTATAAGCCTCCTAAGTCTGGTGAGACAGGACAAAAGCTGTCAGTTGGAAAGTAAACCATTCTCCTAAGGAATATAAACTATGTGTTCAAAAATAAGAGATTTTTTTGAATAGTAGGACTACTTTGTGTTTGTTTCAGAATAAATGGAAATTGCAGATCAAATCTGAGCTCTGTTGAGATCATGGCTGTGTGTTCAATGTAATGAAGACAGGCCTTCCAGGTTTTCCAGGAAAAATAACTGAGAAAGCAGATTATATGACAACAACATCACTTGGAAAGGAAAAGGATGAACACTTCTGATCACAGTGTAAGAAATATGACATTGTGAGAAAGGCAACTCTAAACAGAAGAGTCTAAGGAGGGCAAGAAATGTTTCAGATAAAAGTATGGAACAAGGATTACTTGCAGTATAAGGAGAATGAGAAGTAGACACTGTGAAGAGCCTTGGGCAGAGGGGGATGGCTCTTGAACAAATAATTTAATGAAACCCTCAGTTTCTTACAAATATTTCTCTATGGCTTGTAGTTAAACTTACTTGTTTGTGAGTTTCTTGCAGCTTTTAAAATATGTGAAGGAGCCCATTGCTTAGAAATTTTTCCAAAATGCAGAAATTCACATGGGGCTTCTTAAATATTGCCATTTTGCAGAGCCTCATTTCAAGGCCATAAAACTCCAAAGTAACTAGACAAGGCATTGCTGTGACACATGACAAAGCTGGCACTCCCAACCAATGTCATTTGGTATGCATTTAATTAAAACACATATACTGTTTGCACATTCAGCTGAAATCAGAAGCAGGGCCCACTCATTCATCAGAAACTGAAGCATGGCAGCCGTTACAGCAGGAGAAAATAGGTTATGGTTCTGACAGTGCAGTCTGTGTCAGTGCAATGCAGAGGTTAATGCATATGCTTAATGCAGCATAGTTTTAAAGATTGCTGGGATATCAAATTCAGACCACCTCCCTATCCTTTTGAAAGCATTTTCTTATTTCATACTCCTGTAATCCTTTTAAATATGTATAAATTGTGCTCCAGTTCTAAGGTAGAATGGTTTTTACATGTATAAAAATATGTTGACTAGTACCTAAATGCTGGATTCCATGCCTGTCACAGCCTATTGTGTATAATTTTCCCAGACACACAGCTAGCCTTAGGCTGTGAAGGTAGGAGCTCTGTGTCAGAAAGACTTTGACAAAAGATATATAGCTTTTAATTTGCCCAAGGAACAGAGGGAGCAGATTTATGACCTAAAATACAAGGCTGAGAATTGGCTGTATACTTGCAGCTAATGGGTATAGAAATGAGGAGGTTCACAATGGCTACTTCATGACAGGCTGCCTTTTTTGCATGTTGAATAAACAGTCCAGAAAAATTTACAGGGCTGTAATTTTTTTAAAACATAGGCTGAGTGGTAGACCTGTGAATGCATTCTCTCTCTGCTATCTCTTCTTTAGCTTACAGCATCTTGTAAAACTCTAACTCCAGCCTGCTTTAACTGATTACTTTGTTTGCATGTGTATCAGGCCAGATTATTAGCATTTGTTTATTGGCTATTTTTCATTAAGGGCCTTTGCAGACATTAAAGAGGCTCACAAAACTGTGGAACTCTCAATCCCAGTTCCACAGGTAGTATAAAATCCTGTCAACTTTATCTGAATGAAGTTGCACTGATTTATGTTGGCTGAGGATTTGGCCTGCAGAATTGATCTTGGATAGCAAGAGAGAAACTCTGATGGTGTCCTCTGTTCTTAACTCCTTTGACAAAGATAGCTTTAGAAAACCATTTTGATTTTGTGGATTTATCCTTTGTCCTGGCTGTCAGAAGACATAGCAGTTTAAGATCAAAGGGGAAGAGATTTGAAGATTAAACGTCTTTGAACTGGGAATGTCCTGCAGCCCCATAAATTCCAGCAGAGATCACTGAATCGAGAGCACAATCATCAGCTGATTTGGTTTAATGATGCCTGGATTGAAGCTGCTTTGGAAGGGCTGTGGGTTCTGTCCCTCTGCTCAAAGCCAGCGTGGTGGGGCTCTGCCAGGGATCCCAGCCTGGGGAGATCCCTGATCATCCCAACTCCCACATCTCCCTGAACCCCTGGGACCAGCCCCACCGAGCTTCCTCTCCTGCTTGTACCCAAAGAGGGCTGACTGCACAGGGTGGGTTCTTCAGCCTCTTGGTACCCCCTGGGCACACAGAGCTCCCCTAATGGCACAAGTCTTATGGTGACACCAATCTTGTCACTCTTGTGCAATAAAATGGTGCCAAGGGAGTGGGTTTGAACTGCTGGCTGCAGCCAGAACAGTACAGGAATGAGACACACTCATCCAGGCCTGGAGCAACCTGGTCTCATGGGAGTTGGGACTAAATGGTCTTTAAGGTCCCTTTCAACCCTTAACACTGTAATCTGCAGTGACATGGACCAAATGGCCCCAGCCCATCATTTCTACTGAGGGCCTATCCTCTGCTCTTTTATCTTTGGTTGTTAAAGGCACTGAGGGATATGGGCTACACCTTGTCTTGGAGAATTTCTAGAGGTTAATAATCCTAATAATTAAAAATTTCTCTTATTTCCCTCATTATCTTTCAACGACTGAATCTCATTATGGTATAGGTGTCAAAATGCCTTCTACCAAAACTATAACTTGGTCATATTGGTTGAATGAAATAATTGACTCCAGTAGTGATGGATGTTTCTTTGAAACCAATTCCAAGGAATAACTTCTGTGAGTGAACACCAGCAAAAGACAGAGACACAATGACTTTCCTCATTCTGTAATTCTTCAAAGATGTAGGAATATGAAAACAATACACTAGAAAAAACCTCTGGGATGATTATTCTTCTGTAATCTCCAGCTATTCTTTTGTTTCTCCAGGTAGTATTAGTATTTGCATGCTAATTAGTGATTAGAAATGAATTTTCTAGGAAGAAATTTGTTTTTCTTACAAAACTTATTTGGGAGGTGTGCCTTTTTACTACCTTCATTTTTCATAGATAAACAATCTCCTTAAGCCTACGTGCTAAAGGATGGCAAAAAGATGTTATTTGAAAATAAATGACTGCCTCAAGTAGCTTCTGTAGTGTATTTGCAAAAAGTCAGTTTTAGAAGACCCATGGAATTATTGACTTAAGGTAAATGGCTAGGGATGATATAATTATGAATTCTGTGAGAAGTCCTTCTCACAAGAAAGATGTAGATTGAACTTTTGGTTTGCTTTTTTTTTCTTTGTTAGCATAATCCATATGAAAAAAAGAATTGAGACATCAGAATGACAATGATTCACACTTTCTGTGACTTTCAATGATTCTGGGGTTTTTTTCTTAGCAGGAGAGGCTTGGACACTCTTTATGACTCACTAGATTTTAACAAATGCCACATTTACTGAATTGCAAAACTGAACTGCATTTTCTAAAGAGAAAACAAAAATTAAATGAAATGGTGTTTCCTGCATTTTAAAAGCGAGACAGTCCCTGGAGCAAATAACAGCTTTCCAGTTAAATCATCTTGGGGTTTTGATGGAAGAAAGTAAAAATAAAATTTCTAGTACTCTGGTACAACGATCCCCAACTATGTAAAATATGCTTAAGGAGCTGCAGGTCAGGTTTGGTGGCATTGCCCCATATGGTTTTAAACAGTCAGCACTTTAAGTCTGTAAGCCAGATGGGTTTGAAATTACTGCATAAAATCCTTCTAACTCTGGCTAATTTGTAGTGATGGTTTCTAGAGACCGATATCCTTTTTCAGATGGAATTTTTCTAAACCGTATTTTAATGCTACAATTTCCTTTTTGATGTTGTCTTGATATTCTGGAAGATTCTAAATGGTCAGCTCAAGAATTGGGTCCAGTGACTGCAGGATCCTGTGAGTGGAGAATGGGCTTGGTTTCTAGATTTTATAGACTAAACAGTTTAGGCTGAAAAACTATGGCATTTCAGACTCCTTTCTTTTCTTTCCAGCCAGTTCTGCATTTCATCTGGAGTGATTGCAATGACATATAACTTTGCTTGTATAGGAAAACTCTTATTCTTGCTTTTTGATTGTTGTGCTTTCAGAGCTCTCTCACTGCTACTCATTTAATTAGCAGACATAAAAGTTGTTCAGGCCTCAAAGAAACACGAAAACATGTAACTGTTACTACTCTCAGGAGACAGATAAATGTCAAAGTAGCGATTAAATAAGCAAAAGATCTTTTGCATGGTGCTAGAAACTTGGTTTGCTTGCAATTAATCCAAAAAAGGGAAATCTTTTAGATGAAACAGAGTAACAAAAAGTATATCAAGAGCACCTCAAACTCAGAAATGAATCAAGCCCTTCTTAGCAGCCTCTTAGAGTCTAATGAAACACATGTGTAAAATAAGCACTAACCAATAAATAGTTAAGTACTCAGAGCAGTGAAATCCCTGTCCTGCAGCCCTGTGGGGCTCTGTTAACCTCACCCAGGGCATCCCAACTTTATGAATGGCTTTTTTGTTTGCACCCAGTAATTTCTGCCTTTGCCTTGGGGGCAGCAGGCAGCCTTTGGGCAACAGGCACCTTTGCTCTTGAAGCTTGACAGGAAAGAGCTCAAGAGGCTTTGGGCAGCTCCTTGGCAGCAGCAGGTCCAGCCCAGGTTCCACTGGGAACGTGACTCTCAAACTAAGACACTCTCCTCTGCCACATTGCAGTGCATTGAGGGGTTTCTTCCTTCCTTACCAGTATGAGCAACCACCAGGCACTGCTGGTACCTGGAGGTTTGGAAGGAGCTGTGCCCATGGAGTGACATCCCTCTGTCCCCACACAACCCCTGAGGACCTGCTCCCTGCTGAGTGCCCCGTACTCTTCCCACTAATGTGACTGCCTGGTTTTTCTGCTTCTTGATGATACACACAGTTCTCACCCAAGGACTGGGAATCAGAGAACAGAGGGACCTTCCCCATCCAAAAAGCACAGAACAGACCCTGAGAGGGGTTTCTTCAGGGCAGAATTGCTTTTACTGCACTGCAGCTCTCAGCTATCATCATATATACATGTATGTTCTTCCTCTCCTTCAGAAGATGGAAAAATTTTCTAGGATTTATTTAAGAGCCCTTGAAAATCCTTAGGAAAATGAAGGGGCAATTTCCATCCCAGTGGGAGGGGAGTTTTCCTTGGATTTGGCAGCTTCTAAACAGAAAATACACACCCACAGGGACACACAGAGCCACTCTTTAGAGTCTAGTGTGTCAGGATGGTGGAAGGGAATAAAGATTTGCTTACTATTATTTTTGTGTACATACCCTTCCCATTCATGAAATACTTGCATGGCCCCTTTGTGCCATTATGTCTAGAAGCAAGAAAACATTTTTAATAGCACTGTCGCTTTTCAACCAATCCAGTGACAGATACGAGTGAATAATATAAATTCTCTAGCCATTCCTTGGCATTTATTTCAATGTAAGTGTATTTTTTTTTCAAGTAGAAAACCCAATAGTAATTTATCAAGGGACAAATCATTTTTTCTTGGCAGTGGAGTCTGCAAAATCCCCATTTTTAAAGCACTAAATCTCTCTCCTTTGACAGGAGTAAGAAAGCATTAAAAGCTTTGATTTAGCTGGATCATACAAAATAGTTTCTCATAATTATCCTTTTGGATGATATATGCTTGTCTTTTTTCCCCTTCTTATTAAACCTGAGGTCTCCATTTTTCATCCAGCTGTATTACTAAATTAAATTGCCTTTTGTTGTATTCAAGTTAAGCACTTTGCCGAAAGCTTTCCTTGTTCAGGGAAATAACATTTACCCAACGTGCTCCCTGCTTTGCTGTTTAAATTTACTGTTTGCAATTGTTTGGTTTGCTAAACAATTGGAGGTTATTGTTTGTTTTAATAGGAATAATGAATCAGTGGAATTTAGTGTTGTATCTCAGAGTACAGTATGGATGAGGGGGAGGGGAAGAGCTCAGTAGGAATTCTTGTTTTCCATTGAAATGTGGATTGCCAACATGACAGAGGAAGTTCCTCACACGTCCAGCTTTACAAACTTTCCATTTTCATTGCTGCATGAAAAGGAGGTTTAGTTGGTTATGGAAGAATTCCACTGGGGATACAGTCATGCTCATTGACAAAATAATAGAAAACAGTTCAACATTCCACCTTTCTTGGAGAGTTTGCATCTGCACATTCAAAAATTGCTGTGAAAGCCAGAGGCAGCTTCAGCCAGAGTTTTAATTCTGTTCTTGCAAGGAGAAAGCTAAGGCTTTATTGGACTAAATTGCACAAAAATCTATATCAAAATTTAATAAAAAAATACCCATGATCAGCATACCAAAATAAATTGCACATTTCAGGATTTATGAGGTGCTGTTGAAGGTACTACACAAAGAAATTAGTTCAGAGGCCATTGATTGTGGTGTAGTTCTTTCCAGTGAACTTTGCCTGGGTGAATTCTCTAAGAGCTCGAGGTATGTGAAATCCTCTCCCTGACCACTGTCCCCTTCTTGCTCTGGTTGTTTTGGATCTTGTCCTGGGCATGGCATTGCTCAGCTGCAGTGAATGTCACAGTGTCAGAGCTGGCCTTTCCTGGGCTGTACCAGCAAGACTCCACAGCCATTATAGCCTGATTATGGTCTGTAAAAACACACACAGTTCTCTTTAACATTGATTCCAAAGTTAATAATGGTATGAATTATACAAGGCCTGAGAAATCTGGAATTGAAGGTGGTAATACGGGTTGATGCAGCTTTATGAAAAATAGATCAAGTCAGATTCATGTGATGGGCTCTTGGAGAAGTTCTAAACATAATTGATAAAGGCTGACATCATTGGTGCAGATCTGTCTGTGGGTTTGGTTTCTGTGTGTGATATCTTGACTAATAACTTAAAGTGGTGGAAGATCAACATAATGCACCAGTAGGTCTAGTGTTAAAGAGACTCTGAACTTCAGCAGGCTTTCTTGGCATGATCAAGTTAAGGAGGAACTGGCTTTCTGTAGAGAGGTTGGAGCAGAGCAATGGAAAGGATCAGAGAGCTGGAAAAGAAAGCACGGCACTCCATGCAAAGCAAGCAGGCACAGGCTTAAAAACCGTACCTGTGAATACTTACTTTGAATAAAAATAATTTTATTTTTCTTTTACAGTACAATGCCAATAGGGAGATGAAGGTTGTGGTACTTCTCTAATTTGAGTGGGGGTTAAAACAAGGATACAGATTATCCTAACTTGGAGTAAGAAGAATGGAATAGGTTAGTTTGGAAAGTCATGTGTCACTTTCATGATAAAGGCATTGGTGAGAGACTGTGCAGAAGAGGTAGGAGGGTGGAAGCCCCAAGTGGAGGGGGTCACACATTGAATGGATGTGGAGCCCCCTAAAACCAGTTAAGGCACAAGAAATTGATGCTCTGAAGGAGAATGTCAAATCAGGTGTTAGGAAGTTCAGAGGCTGCAGGTACAGGTGGTAGAGCTGGCTTACATATTTATGATGGTATTTGTAAGACTTTATTGAATAGAATAGTGGAAAAGTTATGTGGTAGTAGATAGGAAGACTGAAGAACTTTGAGGAATGCCAAAAGATTTGTGGGGTGGTGGAATGTGGAGAGTGAGTTTGGGCTTGTTGTACAGGAAGTTATGGTTGTGGTGGCCTCTGCCAGCCCTGAAAATCTATGAATGTGTAATTTCCAAGATAGCTTTGAAAATCTCATCTAAAAGTCTCTATTTGCCCTTTGTATCCCTCATAATAAATTGAAAAGACAGTTCTTTAGAGAGAAGCTTTTTCTTCTCTGTCATAGACTCTCATTTTTCCCCAGTTTTCATTTAAACCCTGCTGCTGTTAACAGATGTCGAGACAACTTCTTGTGTTGATAGTTTCAGGCACAGCATTAATTTGTTGCCAATTTGATCATATTCTTTAATTAATTAATAGCCCATAGTATATTGTCTTTTAATCTTTTTCCTCCTCTTCAGTGCCTCCCATAAAATGCCTTAGAAGGGAATGCAAGGCTTTGTAATAACATATTGCAGTAAACATTGAGCCTCTTGTAGAAGTTTGGCAATAGGTTCTTTGCATGGTTTCTAATATTCTTGTGATTTTACTATTAATTAAATGGAATTATCAAAAAGGTTTGTGGGGCTCCATCTCTGGGCAGCTCAATATTATAAAATACTTCTCTAAGGTTTATGAGGAAGGCCTAGACCTATAAGTCAGGGTTAGATTAAAGTTTCATAATAAATTTTCTTTTGGACAGTTTGAACTCACAAACTGTTCTTTCTTTTGGCCTCTCTGTTCTTACAGTCCATGTAGATTATAATGTTGATAATAATTAGACAAATGGCTAAATTTGTTTTAGCATTGCTGCCAACACTGGTTATTTCATGTGATAAAGGTGCACAGGCATTGTCACAGGTTAGGGAATGCTAAAATTAAAACTTGTAATAATGCCAAGGTCATGGGTTCGATCCCCTGTGTGGGCCACTGACTTAAGAGTTGGACTCAATGATCCTTGTGGGTCCCTTCCAACTCAGAATAGTCTGTGATTCTATAACTATTCAGAGCTGAGAAAATTTGTCTCACAGATTCCCTAACTGTAGTTAGTACTTTTCCCTTCTGCTAAGGCTTTGAAGCATATAAGTCATGCACAGTCTTTCCAGAATTAACATTTTTGGCTTTTCTTTCTGAAAACACCCAGCTCAAATGTTACTGAAGTGGAATTTGTCTGCTCTGCTCTAGACATGTGCTCCTGCACTAATGATCACTTCCTGTTATGAGGTTATTCAAATATTAATAAACTAATAATGAATGCCAGATCTACATAACTGTCAAGCTTTCTTCTGGATTACCAGCATTTCTCACTGAATTATCTGAGAATTTGCCTTACAGTCCAAAGCTGCTTATTAGTTTCTGAGTATTCTGAAGTATCAGCAAAAAGGCAGTATGAAAGTAACAGTTTTCCTTATTGAAGTATCCTGCATGAAACCTCTGCGTGGTTTCCAGACTCTTAAAATCAACATATTTTTGCTGGTTTTGGTGCATTTCAGCTGAAATTTGCATCAAGCTTTCAGATAGCAAACTCTAACTTGTTTCCAAAAAGTACAGTTGTGATACTGCAGAGCTCATGTATGATTCTGTTAATTAGCAGCTCTGGCTTGGATTAGTCTGTTAGTAAAAGCATTTAATTATTAATCAGAAATATGGGAGAAAACCCTACCCTCTAGCCCTGCTAGAGTGTTTTTCTAAGCTTCCCAGACTGTTCTTTAGGCAAAAAGAAATTGGCTGAGACTAGAGGGGTATGAGACCATTTCATTGCATGCATTGACAACCTGAAGTTCTCAACATGTCAAAATTCCATGGCAAGGGTAAATTGCTGCTTTGCTTGTGTGGCTAAAAAGATATGGGAGCAATCAGAGGATGGATTAGACGGATGAGAAAATGCAAGGAGAAAACGTTAAAACATTCCTGTTCCACTTGCCAGAGGCAATGCACACTCCTCTCTAACAAAGCATCTGCTGCTGTTGCCTTCAGACCTTGGGGGCTTTGTCACTGTACAGAGGCTGGTTTAGCCTTGAGCTCACTTGGAGAGTATCTGCTCCTTTGGGTTCCCTCAAGGGATGTGTTTAGCCCATCCGAAAACCTTAAGAACCTTCTAAGTAGTAGAAGACACAGAAAAACTGAGTAACTAAATGACTCTGGCATTGCAAGGCAAATTTGGGCATGTCTCAGGACTTGGAGGGTGCTGGGCCCTACAGAGGGCCTGGTGTGCCTTGTCTCGGGGTGGAGCTCTGTGAGGTTCACACAATGATGGGAGGAGAGATGAAAAATTCACCCACCCAGCCAGATCTGCCAAGTTCACTCCAGGGATGGAGGAGGAGACAGATTTTCCTGCTCCAAATTTGTCACTAATATGTTAATGAAGCTCTGATAGCCTCAGGTTATTGAAAACTGGTGCCCTGGGACTTGCTCAGGTATCCTCTGATCATCCAAATGAATTGTTCATACCTGACTCAATAGTTAAGAAACCTGAAAGGAGTGTTAGGAACTGTCATCCCAGAAGGAAAGGTGATGGTGCATAATCCTGGATATCAGAGGATATCAACAGGTCCTCAGGAGCCTTTGGCCCAGGATTTTGTCTTTACTATGGATGATGGTTCTACACATTTCCTAAGCAGATTTCGAGTTGTGATGTGGGCAGGATGGCCTTTTGTGCACTCCTAATAGCTGGTTTTATGGTCTAGGCTGACATTTAGCCTGTTTCAGTACATCTTTGAAAGCTGTTTTTATGGGGTCCTCTCTGAGTACAATTCAGTCCCATTTGGCACCACTTCTGCTCCCCTTTTCACAGACTCACTGGCCTGAAGGCACCTGCTCTATTAGAATTTAAGTATTTTCAGGATTTGACTCCCTATTCAGGTGGCAGCATTAAAATAAGACAGTGATGGAAAGGGTGGATTTATTTGGTAGGGAGGGTATATTTTTGAGTTGAGCTAATAATCTGTTTTTATTGAGGTGCTTACAACTCTGAGATATCCTCTCAGCCTGAAAACAGCATCTGCTTGTCTCCTGCAGCTTTAAGAGTTCAGTACTTGTATTGTTTTGAAGCCAAACTCATACTTTCCTTAATTATTACTCATCTTAACGCATTTTCGTTATTGAAAAATAAACAGAAAATAAACAAACCACAAAAAACCTCAAAACCCAAAAAACTGAAACCCCTCCAGAGTCCACTGAATCAAGTTGTACAAATGTAATGGCATTTAGATTACACATATCATGCTTGTGGTGGATAGAATAATTAAGAATGTCAGAGAAAGACTGAGGACTGGCACACTGGCTTTTATTTTTAATGAAATTATGCACATCTGTGATGTATTAGGGAGAATGTAAATTGATTCAAATTCAGGCTTTTTTAAATACAGCAAAGAGATGGCCAAAAATCAATAGAGAAGGCAGTAGAACTGCAAGGCAGTTCAGATATTTATTGTCATGAAAGCAATTTCTGGCTCCTTTGTATCCCATAGGTATAAGTTGAGGGCCTCAGTCATTGCCTGCTGGGATTTAAAGAGAAGCCACAAATGTTTCTCTTAGTCACTGTCCCTGTAATTTAAATAGAAAAATCCCTGTGCATTATCATTGCTTGGCAGCCTTTTATCTAATTATTTAGGCCAGTTCTTTGCTGTCACTGTGGAAGTTGAACTGATAACACACAGACAGGTCAAGTTGGAACTTCAAGAGGTATTGATAAGGTAGTTATTCCTTCTGGTGATTCTTTCTGCTGCCAAAGAGGCAAGCCTGGAGATGAGGGATGATTCTGGAAGATATCACTGTGTTCTAGAGGACCTGCAGCTCAGCTCAGCAATTTCACCAGAGGCTACAGCAGTAACTGCATTCTGGAGTCTGTTTTATTAAGGTGGTATTGTATAGCTTACAATTAATTACATAGTTGAGTATGTTGTAGAGATTTAGTCATATTTAAGAGTAAGTTTCTGAACGGTATGAAGCCTCTTCAATACAGGACACCTCTGCTGGGATCCTTTTCCAGCAATAAGCCTCATGAAGGTCTTACCTATTACCTTTGGCAGTCTCTGGCACCTCACCTTCCCACAGCACCCAGGAGCTGTTGCACAAGCCTCATTTGCTTCTGCTAAATAAACTTTTCCCCCATTTTATCATCCAAAGAGGCTATTCCCATGATGCTGTGAATGACCCTTCCCCCCAAAAACAGGACTTCAAGCCACGTTAGTGTAGGGTAAGATAAAAAGTAAAGGTCCTTTAATAACACAGGGCCTACAGCTCACAGGAATACAGGATGACATGCATGTGCCTCAGTTCTTGTTACTATGGCTTTTATAATAAGATCCCTCCAATCATTGCTTTACACATTTCTCAGTCCAGCCCCAGTCCCACCCCTGGACCAACCCCTGGAATTGGGTCTGGGGTCGTCAAGACCCTCTGTCTTCATCAACTCTTCTTCCTTGGACACACAAAGGTCTCTTAGAGTTCATCCAGTTCTGGCTTTTGGGTCACTCTGACCTGTGTTTATGTTTCATTCTGTGGGCCTTCTGATATCCTTCAGCTCTACCTTGGAAAGGAGTCTAAACAAGATTAATTAACTGAAGGAATTTGAGCTCCCTGTTCTGGGACAGGGGTAGTGATAGAAAGGCATTAAACTTAAACTGTTAGAAATATTAACCCTCTAAAAATCTACAACTACTGTGTTCCTAAAATCTACAAAATGTGAAAATCAGAACAAAAACCCCTTTGGCATCACCCATAATAGACAGTGCTAAGCCAGTCTCAGAGAATTCAGCTCATGCATCTTCCCATTCTGCTTTGTGCAGCATGGTGAGTAACAGAGGTTACCACTCCAAAGTCAGGCTGGTACTCAAAAGCAATTTGGAAACTTCAGTGAGATTCAAAAACTGCCTCCCCTAACTACTGGGTGCTTCCAAACTGGCATGTTGGAAGACCAAAATGATGTTAGCAGCTGGTTTTTGGATGCTGGAGTGGCAACTCAAGTTTGTTAATTATCTTTAATATTATTCTGTCTTCAGTCTGGTTATATATATGACAACAAATATAAAAGAGGAGGAAATCTCAAGTTTCTACTGAAATCTGTGATGAAGCTGGGCTGAAAAAGTCAAATACCGAACTAATTATTTTTTTTTTAATATCTATGTCAAGGCTTTCATTTATTGTAACTTCTGAGGAAATGCTTAAGTCCCTTTCTTATCCTAAAGCACTTGGGCATAATTCTAAGTATTATTGTAATTATATCTTATAATGAAAAGTGACTGAAACCTGTTGAGTGCTTATATATTTTATTGATACACTTGGGGTTAATAATTGGGGATTAAACTACTGGTTTTGAGCCCCTCATTTCCTGAACTCCCACCTTAATGACAGAATCCTTCCTCTGGGGCACCTCCAGCCCTCTGAGAGATCCAAGTGTGGTGTTTTCTCCAGCTAGTGCTGGAGATCCAAGTGAGTGAGTTGGAATCCAGGCAGGCATTTCTCAGGTAAACTTTATTCAATTAATGTTTTAATAGAAATTTGATTTTAATATCTGCAGGTGAGGTAGCCAGAGCCCAGCTTTTCTGGGCTGCTTGATATTCATTTCAGAGCAATTTAAGAATGCAGAAATCAAGAACAAGGACTTAATGTTAACAGTTGTCAATTCACTGCCTTAGCACCTGCTTTTATTACTGAATTAGAAAATGCTCTGGCAGCTACAACTGGCTCCTCCAAAAGCTGATAGGAGGTTTTAAGATGAAGAGTAAAGACTGTGTTAGATGATGTAAGGAACATGAATTTGAAAAATAAAATCTTACTTATGTCAGAACTGATAGAGAATGTTACGAAATATCAAAGACAAGACTGAAAACAAGATTTTTAAAAACAAATTCATATAGGATAGGCTCATTAAAAAAAAAAAAGACTTTCTTGAGCATCAGCTTCCTAATTCTTACAAATAGAGCAGTGCTGTCAAGCAACCAATTCTTCCCACATATGTTGACTCACGTCCTCACTTTCATGGGTGACATGGAGAAACGTTTTTTTATTGACATATTTGTGGGGAAATTTCATCTGGATGAGGATAATAATGCCACTACCTGATAGCCAACTAAACACATGAGAAAATACAATTGATGCTGAACATTGTCTTTAAACCCACAATGAAATGCTGATAATGTATATTTTTTTAATCCATACGTGCATGCCTTGAAGGTGATTAGAGGACATTTGCATATTCAGAGACTCCCATTAAAACCAATGAGATCTTGCTCCAGCAAGTAATTATACATGAAATTTTCATTAAAAGAAAATAGGCTGTTACGTCTGGATTTCATTTCCACTCTGTGTGCTGCTGGTGATTTGCTGTTCATCCACGCAGGGCCTTTTCTGCCCTCACTTGTCATTGGTGAGCCATGGGATGGGGAACAGCAAGTGCTGCTGTGTCCTTTCCAGCTGTGGTTTTGGTCTGAGCAGACAGTAGGGTAGGTTTGGATTCGAGTTGTCATGGCCTAAAAGGCTGTGCTAGTCTAGAGGTCAGGGTGGAATTTTTTCCTCTGTTGCTGTTAATAGTTACAACAGAATCCTCTCTTCATTTCTTTCCTCTCATAAGTTTCCCATTTTCCATAATTTTTTCCCATTCCTGCAGAGGTCCAGCCACTCAATCAGGCTGATTTCAGCTGCTTGGCAAAGGGCTGTTCCTTGTTAGTGAAGAGGATTTGGTCCATGTATTTTCAAGGTAAAATCTGGCAATCAGAGAACAACTTTGCCACCTACCTATAAAGTAAATTTCTACTTTTCTGTTTCTTAAGAAGCACTAACTGAAATATGTGGCTGTCGTGGTTCTTTAGTTGGTTAATCTGTTGGATCACCTTTAGCCAGACACAAGTATAATATAACTTAAACATTTAAAGCCATTACTTGTTGGGTAACAGAGATTGTCTGGGACTGTTCTGAAGTAGTAGTAGGTTCACTGGCCCTCATAAGGTGCCCAAAGACTACCCACTCTCTCAAGAGACATCCTTTATGAGAAGCCTTGGCATGCTACTTCTACTTAATATCTTTGCTAAGGGTATAAACTGCTGCTTCCTCTCTCCTCAAAAATGCAAACCATGATAAGCAAAGCTCCAGGGACATCCATTCTTCGACCCTTTGAAACCTGCAGGAGCCTGCAAGTCTCTGAATCAAGCCCATAAAAGTTATTTATTTAGAATTATATAAATAACTAAGCTGAAATTTATGGTGCAGCATTGTAGGTTTAGGACTAAATGATCTTCTTCCTGGAAGATACTTGTTTATCTTTTCATGCAGGATAAGAGAAGCAGAGATTGAACTCATCAGATTCACCAGCATTCCACTAAATGAGAGAGCAGCCTCCTGTGTCTGAAATCAGACCAAGATAGTTTAAAATAATCCTGATTAAATCTAAAAATAAAAATCAGCAAGAGATTTTTTGCTTGAATTCAAGTCAGTGTATTCCACTGGGTAATATGTTGAAAATAGAAAACTTCTCATGTCGATGGTTCAGTTCTAAGGATGAATATTCTTTCTCATCATTTTTCTCTCTTTTAGTTTAATAATGGTGCCTGGGAGAAAGTAGGGAGTTGAGATTTGCTGGAAATATCTCTATTTAAATAATTTATATATTGAATTCTGATCTTAAAAGAGGTGTGGTGTATTATTTATTATATGTTGGTGTACTTCACAAATTCAAGAAGGTCCATTTTTATAAATACCTTGATATTTGCTCAATCATGAGAGGTTGTTAACCCTAAACCTGTACACAAAGTGTAGGCTTAAATAAAAAAATCATCCAAGTGTATTAAGATGAAATTGTCAAAAAATCTACACCTGATTCATTATAAACTCAGTGCTGTTGTAAATTTAGATAAATTTGACCACAACCTTACCCAGACAGCCTTGTGAGACTGTGCCAAAGTGTGGATGTCTACAAGGCAGTAGCTGCTGGTCCTGCAGTTCCAGGTTGTAATTCCTGTCTCCCCCTCCTGTTCAAGTACTGCTCCCTGTGGAAGATCTGGCCAAAGTATAAACTGAGGAGTTGCATGACTAGCAGAGGATTCAGATCATTTCAGTTGCCTTCAATCGTGCTAATTTTGAGTTGTTCTCTGGTTCTCTCTAACTGCAGGTTATGGTGGTTTGTTCTGCAGTGTTGTACTTTATGGTGCAGGCACATCTAGCCAGGAGCACTTGGAGCAAAGCATCTCCCAGGCCTGCCCTCCCCAGGAAATGTGGAGGGGCCTCCTGGGGACAATCCTCAGGTTTTGTGCAATTAAATGATCCCCTAAGGACACTCCAGAAATTTTTTGTGTCTCCCCATGCCTTCATATTTCCTCTGTGGAGCTGAATGCACACCAAGCACCTCTATCCCTCTGAATCTTTATGGGATAGAATTTTATAATAAGGTGAGAGAACTTCTACTGAGTTGCAGTAATTGCAAGAGCCAAGTTAAAAGCAGAATGCTGTGTAGGGTCTGACTTGCTTACCTTTCTTATCTATTTCAACATGGGGAGTATAAATTTTATACTCCTAACAAATGACCATGTCTGACAGTAGATTATAGTGCTGTACTGGGTACTGTAGCCTGGGCATTCCTTTTGTTCAACAATGCAAAATGTGCTCATGGAGAGGCTTTTCTGGAAACACAACTCCCTGTCACTGTTTTGTTTTCCTAATTTTTTTTAAGCTTCATTTTCAGACCATCCCAATTTTAAGTGTGTCTAAAGTCTTCTTTTGTTGCAAAAATAAATTTGTTCCAGTTGTTTTCTGTGCCTTTCTTGTCACTGAAAACTTGATCCCTTAAGGTGGGAATTGTTTTTTTCCCCTCTATTTTTGCAGCATTTAATATGAGGGGATGACAAATAATTAATGACCCCCACCTAACAGGAGTCACTGTGGCCTTGGGATTTTGTGCACCCCATAAAACTCTGTTCACAGCTATGTGTTTCAAAGATTTGGATAGATACTTTGACAGCTACATGACACAGTAAAATGGAGAGTGTGTATTTGGCCAGCAGAACTTTCTCCAGATTATATATCTCAGCAGTCAATGTTGCAAGAGCTATGTAAAGGTAATTGATAGTTTAAGACCTTAACAAAATTCATCCTGTTGGGCTTTTTATAGAAGGCAGGGGAATCCAGCTGCTCTGCACCTTAGCTAGTCCTATAACATACTGTCACTGTTCTTGCCTCCAGCAAAGGCAAGTTGAAAGAAAGGTAGATCATCCATCCAGCCTGTGGAACAGAAAAAAAATTGCAACGTGAATTTTGCCTCTTCAGTAGATCTGTCTTACTTCTGATTATTTTTTTATTTTTTTTATTTGCTCTTCTATATTTTTTTCTTTAATTAAAGGGATGGAAAAAATTCAGTAAAGGTGAAGAAACAAAAGGCAAAGCCCCTTAGAATGCTGCCTGCTCTGTGGAATTGGGGTTAGGCAGCAATCAGTGTGGTGAGCATCCAGCAACGAAACAGAGTCGGCTTTTTTACAGGGCCATGCTATTTACAAGAAGTAAAGCCTGAAATGAGTTATGGAAGTCATTTCCTCATGTATAGAAGGGAATTTTATCACATCTCTCTCCAACTTTATGTCTTCTACTTTATCACTAGAGTTTCTGCTGGCTTATAGCCACTGTCCCATTTTAATAAAGAAAGGAGAGAGGGTCTAATCCGGAAAATGCTTTAAGCCCATATTTAATTTTAAGGCTGCTGAAGAGTTGATGACATTGGTGGAGATGTTCATGTTCACATAAAGTGTACTATGCATGTGTTTAAAGGCTTAGGTGGACTTTTCCCAAGGGGGTTTGCTGAAGCCCTGTGCAAGTGTGGCAGGTAATACTATTCTAAACACAAGTGAAAGCTCCTCAGGGAGTTCAGAAACTTTGGCTTGGGTAAAATACAGCATGATTTTAATTTGTGATTTGGACTTGGAAATACATCCTAGAAAGGAGGTGATGCTGCACAAGGGAATACTGTTGCACATTTCACTGCAAAAATCAGGCCATTTTGTAAAGAGTGATGGAAGGAAAACCTGATCTGTTGAATACTTCAGGAGTTTGATGAAAACACTGAGTGAGGTGTACATTACAAAGCAAAGCAACTTTCTTGAAAATCAGAATGAAGAGAATTGTCCCTCCTAGGTTATTAAATCAGCATTTGGGAGCATAAACTGTGCTTTCTTTGGTATTAACAGTACCTCTTGTGTGTGTGTGTATACATAGGAACACACCTAATATTTGTCAGCATCTTCAAGGATGTTTTTGTTTCTTCATTTTGGTCTTGCTGCCTGCACCATAGTTCAGGTGGACTGGGAGAAAATCCCAGACTAAGCTTGTCTTTGTATGTGCTCCATCTATTGTATTTTGTACATCAAATAATTTCTCAGCCTGTTTTGCAGTAGCATTCGTGCATGAATGATACTCAGATTTATCATTCTGTTGGACTCATTTGTGGATTCATTGTAATAAAACATAATACAGTTTTCATGTTTTTGGATGCAGAAAACTTGGCTGCTGAAGTCTCAGAAATACTCAGTTGATCCAGTTGTTCCCCCTCTGCCCCCCTCATAATCTGCAAGAAATAATGTGGATTTCCATTTTGCCTGTGGAGGGTAATGCATTAAGATGTTGTTCTAAAAGTGACATGAAAACACGCCAGAAATGAAACAAATAAAATGTGACTGTGTGATTTAACCCCAGCTGACACAATTAGTTTGAATTAAGTTGTGATTAAATCTGGTTAATATGAGAGTTTATGGCCTTTTGGAATAGAATAACTTCGTAAGTGCTGTCCTATTCTTAACAGACATAAGTGAACTGCTCTTTAAAATGCCTTATAGACTTTTAATTCTTTACTGACACTGCTAGAACTTCGAATTCCTTTTAGAATATATATTGCAGTGTTGTGAAATATGATTATTCCATATCCTGTATTGAATTTCGTGGCAATTTAAATCCACAGAGGATATTGCTGAAATAATTTAATGTAGATAAGATCCTTTTTTCCCTGTATAAATTGTCAGATTGATCTTTGTTATCTTAAAGTCTAAATAATAATTTGTAAATGGCTTAAGTTGGTTGTGAGTACTAGATAATCAAAAGCTGAGGACTTTAATGAATGTATTTCACTTTGCAGTTCCTTTTGGTTAGAATTGACTTATTCAGGAATGTTTGCCATCATCAGTTCTTTAAAGGAAATCACAGTGAATTATGCTTAAAAGTTCACGTGGGAAAATAAATTCTATGAAAGGTTTTGAGGGAAAAGGCTGATGGATGTGGTGAAGACAAACGTTTCAATTTGGCTTGATGCTATTTGTGCATCTGTACAATATTGAAATCTGATTCATTTGGCTCTTTTTTCATGTGGAAACCTATTTTACCCTTATCTACATCTAGTGCCTTTACATTTGCAGCAGTTTTCCAACCCTTTTTCCCACAAATATGTGAAAATCTATGAGGTGGTGCAAAGAGCAGTGCCTGTGATCAGTGTTTTCACAGGCTTCCCATAACAACTGCTGCTCACCATTCAGAATAGAATGGAATGCTGAGTTCTTGGGGTTGGACATTTGGTTCTTGGGGCTGGTTGGTTGGATGTCCTGGTTCCTGGGAAGTTGAAGGAAGTGTATGACAAGTGGTATCCTCAGTACCTTGCAGAGGGGCAATGAGCTTTATAAGGAAAGCCTAATCATCACAACTGCTGCCTTCAAATAGTCACAGCAGTTCTCTCTGTCCCTGACACACACAAGAATTCAGTGGAGGTGAAATGCAGCTCTTCCTGAAGGTGAAAGGATCTAAACCCTGAATGGCCCTGTGGACACAAACCCAGACCGATGACTGCAGTTTCCTCATTTCCATGTGTCTGTCTGGTTGGGGGGTGTGCTAAGGGCCCAGAGCCCCCCAGTTCCCCCCCTCCCCTGGACCCCAGGACCCTCAGGATAATAAAATCCTGATTGTTATCTGCCTACTGATAGATGCACCATGACCAGAAGAGTCAGTAGGTGCAGGTAGTTATCAAAGCTCTGCAAGATGGTATTAGGACCACCTGGAGCATAAAAGGCCATTTTAGTCCCTAGAGCTTTCAAGGATCTGAAGAGAGCAAGGGTTTTCTCCAACAGTTTTCTCCTCTGCTGGGAAAGATTTATATCATTTTTAAAATTTATTTAAACATTTTATTTTTTGTATTCTTGGAAGCAGGAAAGAGATTTAGAAGGTCACATGAGAGAAAATTTATAGCACAACCACTGAGCCATTAGAGAATGAAGTGAACATCTTACATGGCCAGGACAGGACCTGTGGACTCTTGGAACAGGTGAATTTTGCCTGTTCTCAGGAAAGATGATTTCTCTAAAAGCTGCTCTGCTGTCACTGAAGATTGGGGTGTTTTTTTACACAGAATAGTCCTCCTGCATAATTTCAGCAACTGAAGACCAATATGTTTGCAGACAAATCATAAATATCAGTGTTTTTCCTTCCCTCTAAGTCTTCCAAAGATCCCAGTTTGATCTCAGCATGATTTTGAAAGCTTTGATCTTTTAAGGTTTAATTTAGTCCAATGACAACATGGTTCTCCAAGGCAATTCACCTTTCCCTGACTTGTTTAAAAGAAGAAGAAGAAAAAAGGGTGAAAAGGAAAGGCAAAAAATACTTTTTTAGTCAGGAACAAAACCTTCATTAGAGAGAAAGCATCTGAAAATCTCTCCAGCAAAATAACCCTTTGCAATCCCATTATCCTGCTATCAAAAAATTGTTCTCTGTGATGGTTATACTCTCTCCACACCCTTCTTAATCCATTTTGAGATACTAAAAAAAGTCCAAATAAATAGTTTATTTACTGTTTCAGTTCAAAGCTAATACATTTTAAAAGTGTAAAATTGTTTCACAGTTGTGTAGGACAACCTTTGCTAAACTCAAATGGAAATAAATAATAGTTCATTGTACCCCAGCTGAATCTTTTTTTTGTCAAACACTCAGAGCCAGCCCTGTGTTAAAAATCTCATTATATCTCTCATCACATGGCTGCACGTTGAGTTGAGGTTGCAACAAGAATTGGCTGCAGTGGCCATGCCTGCTGCAAGATATGACTGTAATAATGAGTGTTGCTCTGAAACCTAATTCTCTTTCTGTTTTCCATCCCTGTATGAGAAAAGGAAGGTGCTGGTAGAGCACAAATAGGCTTTTGGGTTTCCTGTTTGTTTGTGGGGAGCACTGGGGTGTGTGATGGCAAACACAGGATGTTTCATGGGCATTTGCCAGTTGTCAAGGAGCACATAGAGAAAATAAGGGCTATGTTTTAATGGATGAAATTAAACAGAACAAGGGCAGCCCAGCTGGAATGCTGCTAATATATTTATTTTTACCATTCTGGTGGGTAATTGGCACCGTAACAGACACCACTTGCCACCTACCCCAACAGGAGCTATTGCTGGGTGACTGTGCCAAGGCTTAGAAAGAGCTAAGAAACCATAATGTACTTAACAGATTATGTAATTCTGTTCCCTGGAGGGAAAAAAGGAGTTTCTCAACAGAGTTTGTGATGAACTTGTTCCCTAGAGCATGAAACATGAATCTACATTTCTAAAGCCTCTTAGCTGAATATTAGTTAGTGGCCTGTGGACCTGCAAAGGTTCAGAGCAGTGTGAGTTGTTGGGTGACTGGGGCTGACTTTGATGCTTCCTTTTAGTCCCTGAGGCCTCTGTTTGTTTGTTCTGAATGTTCTTCAAACTGAGCATTGAACACATTTTCTTAATTGCTGGTGAGTTGCTGCCTTTAATTTTCATCACTTGTTTCTCATTCTTTCCATTGTCATTTTGATGCAACAGGAGAATAAACAAGCAGCATTTCACCTTGCCATTTTCTTGGTAGTGCTCAATGGTGTTTTCAGCCCACCATCATTTTAGCAAGTGTGTAGAAAGGGTTCTATAACACAAAATGTGTGCTTTTAGAAGGAGAAAATTGAGGGTGGGCTATGAGTCCTTGGGCACTCAGCATGTTGGTGTCTCCCCTGGAATGTAAATAAAATTCCATTTCTCTGCACCACATACATTGTACTAAACCTTTTAGATTTGCAGCACATACTGGAATAAATGAGTAACAAACTGTGTTACCTATTAGAGTTTTGGGGTTGAGTTTTTTGTCCCCCTCCATCTAACTCTACAACACCAAACACTGTAGCAAAAGACAAATTAGGATCAAGAAAATGGTGTTTTGCCTCGTGCTCTTCAGAAAGCTGTTTGCTGGGTGTAGATGGTGAGCTCAAGTTTAAACTGGCACCTGAGATGCACAGAAATGTTACCTAGTTCAGAGTAGCTGCACATGGGGCAGTTTTTCCATTCTTCTACAGAAAAGAAGTCTAGTTGGAGATGATCTGGAAATTTTGCCTTCCAAATCCTCTGCTGCTGCCATCAGAAACTAAAACCCTGCTGATGACTTTGCTCCTACCTCTGCCTGTCTCTGGCATTTTATGATTTCTATGCAATTTTAACTATTCTACTGTTACTTGCTGATCATTGGACACTGCATTTGAGGATTCAGCTCAGTGTTCTTCAGCAACATTTAATATCTATTTAATATTAATATTCTTCATCAAAGTCACCATTTTATTTTAAATAATGATTTTTCTCATTATTTTTTAGCCATTGATCATGTTATCTGGGATCTTCCCTCGAAATGACAGCTTGGAAATTTTTTGTTTTCTAATAATGAAAACTGAGGTTCTCATGTTATCACTGCCATCTGAAAAGGATAGTTTTAGCCCTGAAAAAGAATAATGAGACTTCCAGTTTGGTCACAAGAGATGGCAAAACTATTTGTTGTAGCATTTCCAATTTTTTGCCCAGGTGAGAAATAGAAAAAATATTCTGATGTGTTTTGACTGTCTGCTCTGTTCCCAAAAGGATTAGAAAAACCTCTTTCATATTAACTTAGAAGGAAAGGTTGGGGATGTTGTTTTCACTGATACATTTCATACATTTCAGTACCCCAGGTCTAAATAATTTGGAACTTCAGGGATGCATAAAACCAGCCCAGGATTGCTGATGGCATCTAAGACAGATGGATTCATACCTTTTTTTTTATGCCATGTCTTGTCAAATTGGTAATGCATTTACATTAGCTGATTCTACAAGATATACAGCTCTGTGTGCCCACATATCTAACATAAAAATCAAATCCTTTATCTTTTCCCATCATTTCCGAGGTGTCTCTCCCTTACTCTTAGTCTTGCTTTTTTGTTTTGGCAGAATTATGATAACTTACTGCTTTATGGATTTGCAGAATACAAGGAAGAATCCACATAATTAAGATTTTAATTAATTTTATTGGCACAATGAAAAAGTTAAGGCCATAATATCGAAGTCAAGGGAGGAATTTACAACTGAATGATAATAGTAAGTTTGACAAAGTGTAAAGAAACTTTAGTCTAAATCATTAGTCAAGAAAAGACCTTGACAGACCCGTCTGTGGTTCTTGACAGATTCATTTGTGGTTCTTTGTCTGGAAAAGGCTGATTGAAGGAGGAATTTTCACAGACTTGGTGTATTTTCACATCATTAAAAGTAAAAATACAACACTGTTCAACTGTTATCTTGAAGTAAGACATTATGGATGTACTCAAATCCCAACCAAGAGTTGATTCTTCCAAGGCCCCGAGGAGATGCACACCACTGAGAATGATATTGAGAGTCACATCAATAAAGTCTTTGCAAATTACACATCTCTTGCACTTGGCAAGGCTGCCAGAGGCACACAGGCCCAGGGGATGTGCCAATAACCTGCCCAGCACCAAAATGTCAGAAGAGGAAGGACTTAGTGCCTCCCTTCTGAGATCCCCATGGGCAGGAAAAGAGCAACAGAGCCAGAGGTGTAAAATACTGAAAACAAGTGATCCAGGACCACGTAACAGTGGGGCTCAGAAGGGCTGCCAAGGTAATTTGACAGCTGTTGGTGGAACTGTGCACTCAGGGCTGATTAAACAGCTTGAGCTGCTGGCCTGGGGCTCAGGCTGTGCTTGGGGACGAGACCAGAAAGGCTTCTGAGGAAATGAATCTCAGGTACAAACTAAAGAACAGAAGATGTTGCTGCAGCACACCAGGAGTGCAGCCAGACCACTCTGGGAAACAAGGTCAGGGGCTGGGGAATCCTATGGCTCTTGTCTCAGCCCAGAGTGATGGTTGGTGTTTGGGAACACAGAGTCCCACAGGCAGAGTGCACCTGACAGGTGACTGGATGCACCTCAGAAATGCTGCCTGTGTGTTCCTGCACTGGCAGCACTGCAGTCCTGTGTGGCTTCGGGTCCAGAGAAGACACCATGATAGGCCTACAGAAAGAAAGGGGCTAAGGGATGTTTTGGATGGTCAAGTAGGAGTTACTCCTAGACATATCTTCTGTACTGTCTTAGCCTCAGACATCACCTGGCTCAATAGCTACAGGTGAAAAAAACCCCAAATCATAATTGTTCTGACTCTCTGCATTAAAAGATTGGGTTTATTTATCTCTTCCAGAAAACATGATGTTACTCAAAGTTAGTCTTCTGCAAAGGATCAGTGTAAACCCCATGGGAGGAGCACAGCTAGTACCTGTGTAGAATTTTGTCTCTGGGATTGCCATTAGACCTGACTTTCACTTGGAGTTCAAAGAGGGAGAAAAGAGAACCTTACAGAGAGAGGCTGACATTGCCAAGGTCCAATGAGGCTGCTGCAAGATGTGTTCTCTGCACAGCCTTAGGGATATTGTCTCATGGCACTAGTCTCAGCTCACAGTTAAGGTTTAGAGTACTGAGAAGGAGAATGAGTAGACCTATGGAAAGCCTGGCACTGAGAAGAGGTTTCAAATGTCAGCTACAAGTTCTCCATTGAGCAGTCACAGTCCCATGGCATCAGTCTCTGCCTATTTGGCAAATTCAGTAAGTCTTACATTGAGGAAGGAGAAGTCCAGCCCCATCAGACCCCAGGAGCCCTCTGACTCTCTCTGAGTCTCATGTCACCTGCACTAAGTGCTCTGGTGCCCCCCGAGCTGGTGGCACAGGCCAGTGTATCTGCAGCAGGTGCAGCAGTGGTGTCTCCTGGGATTCCACATGTCCATCAGAGGGGGTGAGCCCTGCCCAGCCCCAGTGTGGAGGAGCTGCTGGTGTGCCAGCCTGGCCTGGGATTTACTGAGGCAAATGCAATCTGCAATCTACTTTTGTTACAGTGTTTATGTGAATTTTGTGAAATCTCACCCGTTTGGGGGTTTTTTCAGTGTTTATATTGATGATATGGGTGTTTTGTTTTATTTTTTTATTCTGGTTTCACAGTTTTTCTTGTTAATCTCTTTTTAATTAAAAAACAAACCAAATGTTCTTCTGCACATGCTTTCAAGCATGGAATTGAGTGTCATATGTCTCTGCACCTGTCAGGACTGTGCAATAGGTGACAAGGATCCTCAATGTGACACAAACATTGCTGAGGTTGGGAATGTAAGGGGAGTAGGATCTGTTCCTCTGGTTAACAGCTCTTTGTGACATCTTAGTGATGTTTTATTCTGGATTGAGAGCATTTTCAGTATCAATTTTTGTTAACACTGGCAAGAAGCACTGGGATTTTGAGGATAAATGATGTGTCTTGAGTTAAACCATTCATGACATATTGTTAATAGATAACCATAGGAAAAAAATTGGAATTTACAATTCTGGGGAAAGAAAGTGGAACAACATCAGCAAGCACATTATTAAAAAACACCCACCTGCTTTTCCACTGTTCAGAAATGTGAAGTGGGCTAAGCTCTGCTTGTGTATTAATTCATGGCAAACCATTTGCCCAGTTTTGACACTAACAAGAGCCTATTTCATATTTGCAGGCCCCCAAAGCTCCCCTGGTAGTTCAGTGCATTTCAGCCTGATGGCTGATCAGGCTGCACTCTGACACATCCTGCACTGATCATTTATCACAGTCAGAGATGATTTATTTACTTCCGACCCTTCCCGAGTTGGTGCCTGCCTTCAGGATACTGAGTTTAGCTGTGTTGTAAATTAACAGATTCATTTCACTTTGTCCTCACAGATTGGGGTTTTGTGTGTGTGTGTGTTGTTTTTCAATTAAAAAATGTAGTGGTAAATACTACTGAACTTCAAAATGTTGATTTTGACCAGATTACCTTTGGGTGTGACTCTGAGTCTGGAAGAACTTAGTTTTCTGCACCTCTGAAAAATTTGGCCCTCCCTTTTCTGTTGTTTCACTACTTTGTTCTATGGAACTGCTGCATCCATTGTCTTCATATTACAGAGTTTTGTATTCAAGTCAATCTAGGGGTGTTTGGGATAGAAACATGTAGAGGAGCTGGAGACAAATCTTTCTTAATACTCCACTACAGCGGAGAGACCATTAGCCATCCACTGACCTTCCTGTGGAAAATTCCAGCATAAGGTGCATGGTGGAAATGGTTGCTAGGCCTGTTCCAAGGCACGTGTTACTCCAGGATTTCTGTACCATGAGGCTCCAAATTGCTGTCGAAACTTAAAAATCTGCTCCATCCTAAATGACTTTGTGATTCTATATCACTGCTGGGCAGGGGTTTTTTTTCATCCATGGGAGACTATTGACAAAGCATGGTTTAGCTTTATAAAGATGTCTCATTTTGTTATAGAAATTCTAGAAATTTATTGGCTAATTCTGGGGAAATATTTTTTCTAACACACAAGAACATGTTAGTGTTTAAACCTCATCAGAATTTGCTGCTGCCATGAGCCTGCTTTGCTTTACCTCTGCTTTGACTGTATATGTGTGTGCATATTCCTGTAGGCATCTGTCATGAAATCCTTATGTGGTTATAAAGATTTTCATCCTGCTGAGACTCCAGGCAAAGCATCACAGGAAGTATCTTCACTGGAACCCATTCCTGTGAAGTAAAAACTCTGCCAGTCCAGCATTAACAAAACAGCATCAAAATCGATGACAAGTCTCTGGATCTTTGTCACACAGACTGTGTTTTATCTGTAGTAGGGATGAGTTTAGCTCATCTTCCCTAAAACGAGTGCAGTGGTAACACAGATCCGTAAATGTTGCAGTCAGTGCTGCAAATGGGAGAATTATAGATCTTTTGCATGTATGTGCTGTAACCTTTCAGAGTGAGAAAGCAAATGTATATCCATATCTTTCATTATTCTCTCCGTTTGCCCGATCGCTGCCCTTGCTGTGCTGTGTTACAGCTTCTTATTAGCTTGCCCCTTTGTAATGGAATATTTTATGTTGGATACTCAAATATCTATAAAGACACCAGTAAAATGTCTACATTTACAGCTTAAGGCAAAAAGGGCTGCTGGGATGTCTGTAATGCCCCTGTGTTGGTATTGGATATGGATTTAGTAGTGGAGAGATGCAACCAAGCTGTTCCAGCAAATAGATTTATTCCAGTGCCAGTGAGAGATCAGAATGTTTGTGCCAGGCTGTTTGCAGCCTTCCCTCATAGCCTCCATAGCAGATCTCTCAAGGCCAGGGAGCTCTGCAAATAAATGTGGTGAAAATTTCAGAGGTATGTAGAGGTAGGTAGACTCATTAAGTATTTATTTGTCTTTCAGCATTTTTCTTTTCCTTATGTGGGATAATCTTGTCTCTCATGACAGAAAACTGAGGTCTTTACATTTGGGGATATCAGACTCTCGGGCATGGCTCTCATTGTAACAATCCATTCATTTGCTCATGGCAGCTCATGAGCCCTTCTATAAATCGCTGCTTTGAGGTATTTTTCCCCCCTATCCCTGTCTGAAATATGGTTCTGAGCTTTAATCTCTTGTTTGATTAAGCATAGTTCAAATCTATCTGCAGGCCTGGGAGATTTGGTATGACTTTTTCAAGTTCAAAAGATGTGATCCTGTCTTGCCCCTACAGCTGTGGCATCGTGGGCATGAAAATCAGTGCACCTTTTCTCTAAACTTTGACATGAAGTTCATGATCCACTGTCTGTGTGATTATCTTCAATAACATTAATTGAGGCTAATTATGCATCCTTATGTGAACTGATATGTCTGGCTTTATCAGCTATACCTCACCATCCTTCCCTGGAGTTTTGGTCAAGAGCATATTATCCAAAGATTACGTTAAAGAATCTCACTAGTCTGAAGTTAAAAAGCTGATCACAGAGTAATTTTTGACTATTTGCCTTTTAATATTAATTGCTTTTGAAAATCTTCTTGCTTTTTTAGTAGCCAAAATTTCTAGAGTGATGTTCTTGAATTCTGGTATCTGTCTGTCTTTTTAAGATCAGCAATCCCATTCATCCTTTAATGTAACTGTTTGTTGTCCAGGGCCCTTCTTGAGTAAAAATATTCATAGTGTCATAATTTTGCTTTATTGATTCAGTGGTGGAAAAGCCAAGTGAAGTTGAATGCTTCAGATTTCATTCCTTTAAAACTAAAATACTATGCTTCTGACAGTGTATAAAAATGTTGCATTTGAAAAGACGTGCTCTGATTTAACTCTAAGCAATTACAATAAATTAACACTGGGATAAGTCTAAAATGCTGAAGAACTTCCTAGCAAATGTGTTCCCACTAAATCATGAAGTAGAAAACAATTTTATCTGTATCATTATTTATTGGGAAATAATTTCTTTAACACAGAATAAAAAGGAGGAGGGGAAAAAACTCCTATGAAATAACTGCTAACTAACATGCCTCAGAAAAGTGAATTATAACAGTTAGTTTAATCCAACAGAGATTGGGCCACCAGTATGTTGCATGTTGCAGTGTTAGGGGGGAGAATTTGGATGCCAGAGCACTGAAGTGGTGTGGGAAAGCCTGTTAAATCATTCACACCCTGAAACTTCAACAGTCCAGAGCTCTGCAGGTGGCTGAGACACCCACTTGGAAGGTGACCCAGGGCAGTCCCTGATGGGTACTGGTCCCCAGAGCAGTCCCTGATGGGGAAGGGTCCCCAGAGCAGTCCCTGATGGGGAAGGGTCCCCAGAGCAGTCCCTGATGGGGAAGGGTCCTCAGGGCAGTCCCTGATGGGGAAGGGTCCTCAGGGCAGTCCCTGATGGGGAAGGGCTCTCAGGGCAATCCCTGATGGGGAAGGGCTCTCAGGGCAGTCCCTGATGGGGAAGGGCTCTCAGGGCAGTCCCTGATGGGGAAGGGCTCTCAGGGCAGTCCCTGATGGGGAAGGGCTCTCAGGGCAGTCCGTGATGGGGAAGGGCTCTCAGGGCAGTCCCTGATGGGGAAGGGCTCTCAGGGCAGTCCCTGACAGGGGAGAGTTCCCAGGGCAGTCCCTGATGGGGAAGGGCTCTCAGGGCAGTCCCTGACAGGGGAGAGTTCCCAGGGCAGTCCCTGATGGGGAAGGGCTCTCAGGGCAGTCCCTGACAGGGGAGAGTTCCCAGGGCAGTCCCTGATGGGGAAGGGCTCTCAGGGCAGTCCCTGACAGGGGAGAGTTCCCAGGGCAGTCCCTGATGGGGAAGGGCTCTCAGGGCAGTCCCTGACAGGGGAGAGTTCCCAGGGCAGTCCCTGATGGGGAAGGGCTCTCAGGGCAGTCCCTGACAGGGGAGAGTTCCCAGGGCAGTCCCTGATGGGGAAGGGCTCTCAGGGCAGTCCCTGACAGGGGAGAGTTCCCAGGGCAGTCCCTGATGGGGAAGGGCTCTCAGGGCAGTCCCTGACAGGGGAGAGTTCCCAGGGCAGTCCCTGATGGGGAAGGGCTCTCAGGGCAGTCCCTGATGGGGAAGGGCTCTCAGGGCAGTCCCTGATGGGGAAGGGCTCCCAGATCAGTTCAGGGACCTGCTGTGGGTTTCCCCTGACCAGAAGGTGACACCTCCAGCTTCCCACTGGCACTGCTCAGACACAGAACCTGAAGTTCCGTTTCAGTGTGTGTTTTGTTTTGTTTTGTTTTGTTTTTTACTGGCTCAGGTCTCTGCCTTAATCCTGGCCTTGTTTTAATCAGCCATTACTTCTGCAGTAATCAAGCTCTGTAGAATGGGTAATTATTTATCATTTGAGGCCTTTTCCCCTCTAGGCTATGTCTGTTTGATTTATGTACCTGGCACCTCCTTTAACAGCTGCCACACTGCTATGTATTTATTTATCACTAAAGAGGGAAGAAAGTGTACGAAGTTCAAAGCCTTTAAGCAATCTGAACATTTCCTCTTAGAAGAGCATTTCACAGCAATAAAGTGTGGAAATGTAGCAAGGCAAGGATGGGAAAGGGAGAAATGTGGAAGACCTTGCCTTTCTGACCAGGAAAAATAATGTTCCAGTTCCTAAGTCTATTTTTGAAATAGGAAGATAGTTCTTATTTAGTGAAGAAGTTTAAACCTGGAAGTTTGATACTGAAGTTTCAAAGGGAAGATTCATGTGGGTTATTTTGAATTTCCCACCTTTATTTGAAATGTGATAATAGTCATCAACAACAAGTTCTCAAACTTGGACAGTAATTAGTAAACTAATCCTTAATCAGCTGGTACCATTTTATATTCAAAGAAGAGTTAAAAACTGTTTATGATCATTTTTATTCAAAGGTGTTTCTGAGGATGACCTGTATTTTTTTTGTTGGGTTTTTTTTTATTATTTTGTATAATTTTACATGTATTGTTAAGGATTAGGGACATTGTATAATTTTGAAAGCTTACTGTACTGTTTACTCCTTCCTTTCCTGTCTAATGCTCCCTCTTCATATGTTTAAATATGCATTTAATATATATATAAGTTTATTCCTGTTTGGAAATTCACTTCACAAACACACTTGGTAAAATTTTGACCAGCTGATGGTGCGGACTTTGGTGGCTGAACTTCTTAACTCTGCTTATTTTAATGGAATGTGAATTTATGTGTATGTAAAAGAGGAAAAAAAAATAGAGAATTAAAAGTAAATACTACATGAAGGCACTTGAAAATTGTAATACAAAGGAAGTGATGTGGCAGCAGTGATCCTCAACTGTGTGGTAACTGTGGAGAGGGATAACTGCAGTTTGGTTGAAAATTATGTCTATGATTTTAATGAAATGTGGAAATATCTCAATAACCTTCCAAAAAGTAGTTGTTTTGGTTAGTTGCATGGGGTTTTTTTTATTCATTTGCAAATTTGTAATCAGTTGTTAAAACAATGAGCAAAAGTTTTCCTCTGGATAAGATGCCTAACTTCTATTTAATTGCAAAGATACTGTCAAACTCAGAATATCTTAATCCCCTCAAACTCAGAATATCTTAATCCCCCTTCAAACTCAGATTATCTTACTTCCCCCTCACGTGGAAGCTTTTTCCTGAAAATATTTTGAGAGCTCAGCATTTATTTGTATCATCAGAGACCCCAAGCCTTTTTTAATCAATGCAATGAAGAAAAGGCAACTGGAATGTTCAAGGTTGTTCCCTTTTATCCATTAGGAGGGGTTTGTAAGCTTTGCTTTCTCTCTTTCCACCATTCTAGCCCTTAACTCTGTTACGACATTATTGCCAGTGGCTCAATACTGTGAATTCTGGGTCCTGCAGCTCGAGCTGAAAATGAGCAGAATTCACTGCCCTAATCCTGTTTGAGTTTGAGTGACCAATGAGTCAAGTGACCCTGTTTAGACATCCCTAATATTCTTGGGAGCCTAAAATTTTGCTTCACTCTCAACTTCTGCCCGTGGGAAAGATTATTACGTGCAATTCATGACAGGAGATGTTCTTCCCCATCTCATCCCTCAAGAAAAAGGAAAAAAATACCAGACACATTAAAAGAATTACATACAGGATCAAACATATCTTAGGCATAAAAGAGAACAGTTTTGGTTGGTGTTATTTTTTTTTCTTGGGCTTTGTGTATGTTGATGGGGAGGGCTTGGAAGACATGGAAAAATCTAATTGAGTTGTGGCTTGATCTCTGGAGCTTGATATGGATTTGGAGTCCAGATTCAACATGTCCTGGAGATGTGAAGGGTTTTTCCTCCTGCTTCAGTAATAATCCTCCAACTGTCATCTCTTTTACTTGTGTTTTGTAGTAAGGTTTCAAAATGCATTCCAGCAGAATTGCTTTATTCAGTTAAGATAGACAGTGGCAAAAGTACAAAGAGGTGTGCTTTGTTCAGTTAAGGTATTATACAGTGCCAAGAGTACAAAGAGGTGCTGCTGCAGGAACTGTCCTTCATCCACAGTGATAAGAGCACTAAGTTAGAATTAAAGAAAAGAAAAAAAATCCACAAATCATAATGTGGTTAAAGTTTGGTTTGCCTTTCTTTGGCTGATAATGTTGCTAAGATTGTTATTTCTAGTGATCAAAAAGACTGAATGTTTTAATCTCAGGACTGGTCTTGGAATACTGTTTCTTATAACTGCCAAAAAAAAAATAAGAAAAACAAACCTGTGTTTTTGCCTCAAGATAAAATTCTTCTATCCCTATGAGGTTATATTATTAAATAGATTACATAGATTTGCTGTTGTTATTGTTGTGAAGCTTTCAGTCACATTGGTCAGTCTTTAGTCTCCTCTAATAGTATGTATTCTCATCAAAATGTGCTAGAACTTACCTGATGATGATAAGGAACCTCTGGCTACATAAGGAGTTATTGTTTGTATGAACACAGTGCTGTAAAACTGATAGACAAATACACAGGTTAATCTGTGTTGAAGGGAGAAGCTGTAAGTATTACTTTTATTTGCTGGAAGTAAAGAAATAAAGAAATGAACTGATCTCAGAATACACTTGGAACTTGGGCACTTTGATGTTTCCAGTCTGTGATGAAATCTCTGGATGATGCAGCAGGAATTTTTTGTAATAAATTCCTCTTAAACTGTCAGAATATTCAGCCATTCCTCTCCTGATTTTGTCAGTCACATTGCAATAGCATATCTGAAGAAACACAAACATTTCTCATATTAATTAGAAGACTAGGAATTCTATGTTATTTATTTCTTCCATCATCAAAGGTGATTGCAGTTTCCAAAGAACTGGTGCAGTTGCTCCTGTTGTGTTCCAAAATACCATCAAAAGCTGATTTTTTCCTGCTCATAATTGTAAATCGCTCCGTTGTTCAGAACCCCAACAAATCCAAGTTGCTTTGAGTATCATGTCAATATATCTGCTCAGATATTTCTTTTTTTCATCTTGCTTTTCCTTCCAGTCAGCTGAACGTGTAGCAGGAATTTGGCAAGCTTGTCTTTAGAATGAGTTAAGGCTAAAGTTTATTGAGAATGTAGGTTTGGAATTAAATGTGTTTCAGCTAGAACTACTGCACAAGTGTGTACCAAGGCAGTAAATCATTGCTTAGGAGCTTTTACAAATTCATATTTATGTTATGGCAAAAAAGTTTACCTTGGGAACAGTATATTTAAACTGTTCTCTGAAAAATTGCTTTAATGGATTTTCACATGGCAAAATGTATGCTCCACAGATAGCATCTTGTTTGTGTCAGATAGTGCTGTGTAAATAATTGCAGGCAACACTTTTAAAGTAAAACATAAATACCTGATACTGAAGAAGTTAGTCATAATTTGTGGGGTTTGATCAAGAGATCTGACACAGCTGTTCTGAAACAGAAAATATTACATGGCAATTAAGACAGGTACAAGACCTTGTTTAAGATTAAGGGTTGGGAAAACTCTTAAAATAACATTCAGAGCTCTCAGAAAAGGTATTTGTTGATATCTCAGTAGCAAGGATATTTGGGAGAGTTTTTTGTAATATTGTAGAAATCTGAACTGGAGATGGTGGAGTGAAGTTGGTACCAACTGTCCTTCCTGCATTGGAGCTCATGTGGTAGTTGTGTATTTCCAGCTTTTACATCGACTGTGTGGGATCACTGGGACTGATGGATCTTTATCCAGGTAACTAAATTACCAGTAGTAATAACAGAGAGTCATTGAGTAAGATGGCCATGGTCACCCAGGAAGGCTGCTGAGAAGGAGATTGCCCAGAATTAAAGTGTGATGTGTCCTCACTAGTCAGAATTAGGGACAACACTGAGCTTATGAGATGCAAGCACCGAGTCAGCCACAGACTGTAAATGTCCCATTGCCTTCTGGGGCGTGAGAAGGAGTTAAAAGGGCTATGAATAAACCAGTGAAAAATGGAAGAGAATTAAGACAAATTTTTTCCTATCTGTTGGTCATTGAAGTGTCTTGTTGACCTATTTCATCAAGGCAACCACATTTAATTACTCAGTTAATTCCCTGATAACTCATGGAGGAGTCGTGCTCTGGGAAATCTGGGTCTGTCGTGTGTCTTGTGTTGCAGCATTGTAAAAATTACTAAAATAATTACTAAAGTAACAATAGTACTGGTTTGAAAATATAATCCATCTTTTAATCTGTAATGTGTTTTAAGTAGTTTTGAACCTGATCATGATTTCCACATTAATTAGAACATCTGCCTTTGGCTTTATTTTTCTATAAAATTTGTGGTTTTAAAAACTGAGGATAAGAAGAGAAAAAAAGTCTGGCCATGCATATGGTGTTTCTTTGTGTAAGTAAATTGTATCTCAGTTTTTAGGTTGGGTTTCTGCCTTCATTGCATACAAAAACTGCAATAGGAAAATGTCTTCAGTGTGAGGCTTTCACAGCCTCAGAAGAGTAAAAATTAAATTGTAATTTTACTCATTATTTGGTGGCTGTAGTACAACATGTTCACTAAGGACAAGAAACATTTTCAAGCTTCTCTGCCAATAAGAGATGATGTCCTTTCAGATACTTTGAGCAAATTTTCGAATTTATCTGTTATTACAATGGTTCTTTCCCTTCCTTTGCATAATTGTGGGGGAAAAAAACACATAATGTGTTGTTGAAACAAGAAGTAGAAAGCCATGGTCCTTCAGTACCCTGTCCATTAGACCTTCTGTCCTCCCTCCATGCAATGAAGCACAAAGAGATGAGGTATTTTTGAATTAAATTGTATTCATGTGAGATCTAATTGTAAATGTGTATGCCCATGTATGGTACAAAAACCTGGACACACTGTTGGAAATGTATCTTTTATCCAGTAAAGTTACAGCTTGTCCAGCTCACCAGACTCTGGAGGTCCTTACAGATTCCAGACCTGGTTGTGTTGGTTTCCACACATCTACTTTTACAGAAGAGGGTACAGTTTGTACCTTTGGACTTGAAACAAAACCAAACAATCCCCAAATCCTCAACTGAGGGATGTCAGTTTTACTCTTTGGTTTCTTGCTCCAACCTCTACCTTAATTCTTTCCTTCACAATGTGAGATCACAAATCTCCCCCAAAGCCAACTAGCAGGAAAGCTCACTGGGATGTCTGCTGCGCCTTGGAGAAACACCACAACCTTGAGAGGCAGGCGCCAGTAACAAAGCCTAAGTCGCTTATCTGCTGTCTTTTGTATTTGAAAAGAACAGTAGCCTGTGTAGGTAACCCTGCCCTGTGTCAAGACCTGTAAAGACCTATGTTACATTACTTATTGTTCCTCTTCCCCTTATGTCATGAATAATGGATTAGCTTTAGGTTTCTGCTCTTATCAGATAAACAAACTGTGAATTCCTTAGATAGAACAATCCTCCCCTGTTTTGCATAACGTCTGCCCCTTAATTATAATAACCCTAAATTATTCTGGAAGTTCATACAATAAACTGTCTTTATTCTCCCCTCGAATAAAGTCCACTATTGACCACCACATCACAGTTGTTGGGAGTTCTGAAGTCAAGATACTCTCTTTAAGTCACACCATATGAAAAGCCAAACGTGGAGGGACTATTTTAAGCAAGAAGCTACAATTTTGAGTTAACAAAACTATTCTGACTGTTTTAGGGGTTTATAGACTGCATTACACATAAGGAGACAAGAAATAAGGATTCAGCATTTGTCATTGTTTTTAATTACTTTTTCTGTCTTAAAGTAAGAGCACTTATTATATCAGTTCTCTTTTTGATAGTTTCTTCCTTTTCTTGCTTAATGAAATCTCCTTGTCTGCCCAAAGTGTTATTTCCAACAGTGAAAAAGGAAAAGGCACAGGTAACATGTTTGCATTTACAGCAGAACTGATTCAGTTTCTCATAAGGTTCAGAGAATGCTGTGGATTGATAGTTCACATTCCTTGCTCTGAAATAAGTATAGATATTTCCAAAGAATGCCAATTTTTTGTTGCACAATGATCTAAATCCATCTGAAATTGCTGTATTTTAATACTTAGAGTGTGTTTATAATGGCAGAGAGAAGGCAGAAGTCCTTGTTTAGAGTTCAAGGATGGAAAAGGAATGTCTGAAAGCTCCCCCAGTATATCACATTTATTGTGTTCTTATGCTTTGTTGCAAATGTCACAGCTCTACAGTTGCATGGAAAGTGAGTCTTAGCTAATAAAAGATTTCACCTTTCTTTCTTTTCTCTATCCAGTACTTTGTAATAAATATCTGATAACCCAGCATTTGTTATTTCCAAGCATCTCTGATACACAGAGGTGGGGTTTCCTCACAGGGAAAGTCTGTGTTCTGACAATGCTGCCCAGCATTTAGAAAGAACTTCCACATCTATTTTTCTTATGTTAATGTGCCTTGCTTGTGGTTTTGACAATTTAAATTTTGCTGAGGTCTTTTTTTTCCCCTTTAACTAATTCATTTGACATTTGCTATAACTCAACATTGATCAAAAGGAAATCATGTGGTATTTATAGAAAGCAAAATATGTGACTAGTTTCAAAGGTATTACCTAATGATTTAGAAAGCTTAAACATAATTAATTTGGTCACTGACAAGGATTGGTGGCTGAATTCACACAGTATATCTCTATGAATTCTGCCATAGGTTGCATCCAGTGAAATTAAATTCTTTTAAAGGAATAAATTGTGTTTTCTATCAGTTCTCTCAACATGGAGACTACAGTACAAAACCTAAGAGCAGAATAAAATATAAGAACACTACTCATCTTTTTCTTTTGTCAAGTATTTTTCTTGTCTGAAGATGAGCCTGTGTGTTTCTGGGAGGTCAAAAAATTCTAAACAAGCAAGCTAAAGATACATAAACACTGCATAAAATTGCATGGCATTCTGTAAACTCTATGTTGGGGTCATGGGGCAGTGAACAAACAGAGTCGAGTCTTTGAGATTGCTTTGTACCAAGGAATGGTCTAAATGGAAAATCACAAAAAAGTGCTGACTGCCCTGATGAGCTGTCAATAGGAGATTTAGGGCTCCCCATGCACCATCAGCATGCTTTAATTGATTAGAGTGTTACTATCCTGGAGTGTGCTAAAATAAAGGTTAGAGAAATCCTGGGGATATCAACTACCTTTATCAAACTGCACAATTAAGGGTACAGTACATAATCTGAGAGCAGGAACCATCATTCAGGAATAAGTGATCTGCTTCACTTAGAATGAGGCAGTTTTTTCTAAAAGTCATGAAATATCTGTAAGATGGCTGCTCAGAGGAGCAGACAAACTGGGCCACAGTATTTTTCAAAAGAATGAGGGTGTAGATGATATACAGTTTTGCACATAGAACTCAGAGGAAGGTGGTTGATTCTGGATCCATGTGTTCCTTGGTGTAAAGTGTCTGTGTTAAAGTGGATCCTGAATTTTGTAAGCAATTTTAAAGTCAGTCTACCTTTGCTGTCTCCCTAGAGGTTCAGAAAGGCACCTTCAGTTGCCCAGTGGTGAGGTTGGTTAAGACAGTTTTTGAACTTTGGAGTCCAAATTGGCTGGAACATGACCTGCACTTGATTCTGAGAGCCCTCAACTCCTCCCTGCAAGGCAGAGACCAGGAGCATGGAAGAGTGGAGGGGCATGTGCTGTGCTTGTGCCTCAAGTGCAGGAGAAACAGGCACAGTACTTGGCAAGGTTTGGGGACAGGCTGCCAGGAGAGGGACTGCACAGCAAGAGTCCTGGGTCATTCTTGGGCCCTGTGAGACCTCTTTGCTCCACACTGTTGCCTGTGGGTCAGGGTTAAATTATGGACTGGAATCATGGAATCATTTAGGTTGGAAATGCCCTCTAAGATCATCGAGTCCAGCCATTAACCCAGCCCTGCCAAAGCCACCACTAAACTGTGCCCTCAAGTGCCACTTCTCCATGTCTTCTAAATCTCTCCAGGGGTGATGACTCCACCACCACCCTGGGCACGCTGTGCCAATGCTGGACAACCCTTTGGGTGATACATTTTTTTCTGAATATTCAATCTAAATCTCCCCTGAGGAAATTTGGGGCTGTTTTCTCTTGTCCTCTCATCCTAACAATTACCTTTAGAGAAGCTTTGAACAGCTAAATATTGGGCAAAATATTAATTCTTGCAAATGAGAAATTGTAGTAATATTCCCTAATGGACATAGATTCTATTTAAACTCTCACTGCTATTTTAAATTTTGGGATTTGTTCAGCTACATTAGCCTGATAAAGATATTAAGACAGAAATCTAATAATTTGCTCAAGGAAAACATCATGATAACATCACATTTTATCTCAACAAATCAATTTATGAATTCAGATAAATATCTGCTTGATATGGTCTTGAAGTACTTAATATTTTTTGAATTGATTGTGTTCTTTAAATGTGTTACCTTGTAGTCAAATGCAACACTTCAAACAAATAAAAATTTATTAAAACTATTTTTCCACGAATTTTAAAAATACTGGCTTTTGTCTCTGAACAAATAAAACTAAAATTTTGAAATGTTCTGGTAAACAAAAGTCCATTTTTCTTTATCAGCTCTAAATGCTGCTTGTTGAAAAATGTTTCAAGATATTGAGGATGACAGTGGAATATTGTGGCTTTCATGAACAGCTGCAAGCAGAATGGTGGTGTAATGCATTCATAGCCATAGTAAACTTAAATTGTTGCAGACTCAATATTCTTTTCCAGCCAATAATTAAGATTTTTTAATGCACAAGTGTTGCACTTTATTATTATCATATATTTGTACAAATATATTAAAAGGAAATAAAAGGAGCTAGGAAGCTTTGGAGTATAAAAGAGCAGTTCGGAGCTTTGAATCCAGAAAATCACATTACTGCTGTCTATGCAGCCTCTTCAAGGAATATAAACAAGATGGAATCCCATGTAGTACATGACTAAAAGCACTTTTGATGGGAACATACGGTAGCAATCATTAAATACATCATGTGCAGTGACACTGGGGAAGGTATTGTTCTCCAGTCTGCTCAATGGACCATGCTGGAACACTTGTTTCATATCTTGAAACCATTTATGATTGCTGTTAAAGAAGTCAGGGCTTTACAGTGCCAATGAATCAAGTAAAGTCATCCCATTCATCTGTCTGTTAAAAACAAGATATTGGAGAGGAGAGACAAACACAGGGTATAACCATACCAAAAGCTGCATTAAAAAATTCCCTTGATCTGTTTGTCAGTGGAATGTGCCATGTTCAGAAAGGAAGAGGTCTGTGTCTTGCTCATGATTTAGGTTCTTACCTCCACCTCAGTCCTTATTGTTAAAATAATTTTAATTAAACTAAAAGTTTCCAATGGGTAAGCTGAGTTTGTCTTTTCAGACACTGTGCACCTACAGTTTGGGATTTTTGCAAATCTTATGCAGGTTTGTTTCTTGCTTATTTGTTGGTTGGTTTGCTTATTTATTATTTAATGTGACCTAGTCTTCCTCCTTTGCAACAAGGACATAAAAAGGAAAAAATTATGTACTCTTAATTCCTGTGGACAACCTCAGGTCAAGGTGAAGCTCTTTGAGTGAACAAAGTTGAGCAAACTTGCCTGTTTTTTTCCAAGTAGGCAGGTCATTGTGCATTCAGCCCTCACATACAGAAAATAACAAACTCTAGCCAAGAAGGACAGGGTGTTTGATTTTCCTTGTGAGCAGAGGAGCTTTGCCTGGAGGATTCTCTCATTAATGCTAGTGAGAGCAGACCACCAGACAAACTAAACCTGCCTGTAGTTCCAATCTGTAATGAGTGGATCACTTCTAACTGTTATACAGAACCACATTGCCAAATAGGTCTCCAAAAGGCAGGAGTGGATTTGCTGGGATTCTTGGATCATATTCTGCGTGGCATAAATGGCATCCTGGAACCCTGTTCATCCAAGACTGGCTGATTTTTAGACTATTTGCATGTCTACAAGAGGAATTTGGAGCCCCTAAAGCAGATACTGCACTCACCAAACTCATTTAAATTGCTCTTTGTCCACTTCCCTTGCATTGAAGGCAATCCTGCTTCTGAGGTGCCCACACTGAAATTTGGATATGGAATATCCAAATGGCAAAAAGAAAATTACATGAATCACATGGAAAATGTATCATAGATCACCTTTCACCCATTTGATTTTGTCACCTGGCACATCTGACACTTTGCAGTTGAGGATAAATGGGAAGAGTAGAAATCCTCTCATTTTAATGGCATTGGTGCCAAGCATGGGGACCTGTGGTACGTGGCACTGCAGGTCCTGGCAGGCAAGGTCTGAGCTTGGGAGCATCCAGCCTGTGGGCTGGTGAGGTGCAGATGTGTGTCATCACATCTGGAAGAAGTCTTGTTGCCATTTGGCAAATGGCTTTTTTTTCCCCTAGTGGTCACATGATGTCTGTTGGAGTGTTGGAAATACAGGACAAAAGAATGACAGGGAATAACGTGGTTGATCTGAAGTCATGAAGATTGAATGAACTTTTGAAGAGAACTTTTGAAATAGGTGGAAGTAATGGGCATTACTGAGAGCTGCTGGGAAGCAGGAATTTCAAGTCTCTGAGATATGTTGTTAGCTGGTAGAACCTTCCATTTAGAAAGGAAGAATTCTTCAGAAATCAAGGCAAATCTTATTTTTTAAATTCCAGCTTTACAAACAAGCTCAACAAATTGTTATGAGTTTAGCCATGTCTTTTCAGCTGTGCCTCTTATGCTAATGTTTGGTGGAGATGTAAATTTTCTTGAGGTACTTGCCATGTGTTCATTATTATCTATTACCACTGAAACTGTAGTTCAGAGCTGCTTTTGATCAAGAATTGGTTATTTATGCTTCATTACATTTCCATGTTTAGACTGTGAGGTTTTAGGGAGAAGGACCATGGAAGGTTTTTTCTGTTTGCATAGTAGTACTATAATTAGATTTTTATTTCAGGCTAGAGTTAAAAAAAATTAATGGTGGCTCTGAGCAGTAATATTGATGTTCACATTGAATGCAAATAAAAGAATAACAACAAGGGCTTTGTTACTTCTTGCTAATGAATAACACATATTGCTCACACAGACTAGGGGAGTTCTCAGTAAGTCAGTAGGAAAAGGAGCTGCATAAAGAGTTGTGTGGATGTACTAATTGTTTCCTATTCTATTTTGAGATGTTGGACTAGAGACAGGAGAGAAGCTACAGCCTGGAATCACTGGGGTTTTTTCCAGGTCATAACCTGGGACAGGAACTGCTACTTGACAAGGGCAAATGGAGTGGAACACTTATCATACTGACCCAGTGCCTAAACAAATATCCATGTCCTTAGCCCTGGATGTTTATATGTGTGATTCCATGTCATCCTCAATGCATGGCAGTGTTTCCCATAAGCAAAGATTTTTTACTCTTCTACTCTCTGAGACAACACTGAAATTGTCATTTTACCAATTTGTCAAATATTGCATCTCCTGTAGGTGTTGTCACATTGCTTGTTAGAAATTCCAAGGGATCACTGGAGTCCCAGATAAACTCCTTGTGTAAAGTAGGCAATAAATGACCCCTGTGAGAGCTTCCCAATGCTCTCTCTTGTTTTCACAGAATCCCAGACTATTCTGAATTGGAAGGGACCCACAAAGATCATCGAGTCCAACTCCTAAGTCAATGACCACACAGGGGATTGAACCCATGACCTTGGCATTATTACAACCAAGTTTTAAGCAGCTGAGCTGACATTATAAAGATAGTTGTTATTGCGATCACAGAGGACATAGGAAAGTGAAACTTCACAAGTGTGCTGAAAATGTGCTTTGGAAAACTCTAGATTTTGTCTAGATTTCAAAAATATTACAGGATTAGGCTCTGAAATGGCTGAAATCAAGAAATATAAATTATAACTGGGTCAGCATTTGCCTACTACTGTCAGATTTTAAAGTTTGTAATTTCAGACCCTAATTCATTGTTGGTTCCAGTGCTTGTGAAATTAGGAGTGTTTCTGCAGCAAGCCTGTATTTGCCAAATATTTATGTGTGTGCACACACACCTAGACACATAAATTTACTCCTGCCTATTATGTTAGAAGACATGTATGTCCCTAAGAAATCTGAGTACAAAGTTCATTCCTGTTCTGGATATAACTGTCTTATTCTGTGATCCATGATTACAACTCACTGGAGACTTAACAAATGCTTTTCAAAGCAGGTATCAAAAAATAGCCTGCCCTGTGTTTTATGTGGGCAACACCCATATCTGACAATGTCAGTTGAATGTCTCCAATAACTCCTGCAGGCTTTGGATCAAGACCTGTGTGTTATGGAGCAGCAGGCAAGGTCTTACACTCAAAATCCCCAAGAAATGATTGCTGCAGGAATAAATAGAGCTAATGGGAACCAATTCATTTCTACTACCACAACTCCTAATTTATATATGAATTTAGGAATCTGTTCAACTTTCATGGATTCCCAAGCTTCCCAGCTGTAGCTTTGTATCTGCCCACAAAGCAGGGATAACACAAGGAAAGCAAAGGACATTTCTTCATAGGTTCCTGCCAGGAAGGTAACCTCGAGGCTCACCAGGTGGTGTCAAAGAATTTTACAGCACACTTGACCCAGATCCATTGGGAACAGACTGAAATCATCAATTATTGCTTAGAGTAGGACAGTGCTGCCTTCTACAATCAACTTTCAATGTGTCAGTAAATCATTGGTGTTTATAGTGGATGTAATTAAAATATTCATATCAACTGCTGCATATGAAAAATGTAAAAATGCTGAGAGATTGCCTTAAAAATGATGGAAATATTACCTATAAAAGATTCTGGGGTTTAACTTAGGCCTGTGTATCAAATATTAATATGAGTCATTTTGTGATGGACCTGACTAGCTAATCATAAATGAACAGCAAGAGCAGGGCAAAAATATCTGTAATTGCTGGGTCTCAACCATCTGTTTACTGAACAGCTATAGCAGTAGGACTTCCACCTCACTGATTGCAGGCTGGTGGTGCATTTTTCAGCTTCCAAAGAGGATGTCTGAGTTCAAGGACTTGTATGCAGAATAAGTGCTTGTGCAGGACCACATCTCACCAGGTGAAACCTGGTTTACCAGGGGCCCTGAATTATTGCCTTGCTTAAAGGCTGATTTGGTGTCAAAGACAGTCCTCAGCCCTTCCTTGGGTTTCCTTGGCTAAGAAGGCTTTGGTTCCCATGGACCTCTGAGCAGGCAGCAGGTCACAGGGCAGCTGTGCCAGTGGCAGAGCAGGGTGAGCACGTGTGTCAGTGCAGGGAACTGACTGCTGACCACGTCTGACAGGAGGTTCTGTCCAGTGAAAGTGAGTTGGCTAATTTGTGCTAATGATGATGCTACTGCTCAGCATCACAAAACTTATCTTAAGAGCTTTCACATTTAATCACTGGCTTGGTGAAATGCAAGGCAGGGCTGTGCATAATTAACTGGGGAAAGGATAGGAAAGCAAAGGAAGGGCACAAGTGTTGCACTTGGCTCCTGGATGAGCTCCAGTTGTATGCAATAAGTTTTACTGAAGGTAGGACTGACACGAACATCTGAGCAATAGCTCTGTCTTGCTGCTTTCTTTCTCTCGAAGTCTGTAGTTTCCACAACTGCTTCCTATTTATGCAGTTTGGGATAAATGCCCCAATTCTCCTTTTTACTTGTTCGTCAGCTACTGAAATGCTCCAAAGTTTTGAATTAATTCAGCAACCTCTCCAAAGACAGGCAGAGATTTCTCTGAAGCCAATGCATGTTTTGCTTTCAGTTAGGGATAAAAGATTTAGCCAGAGATGGTAGGCTACTTATGTAAAATATTAAAGCTTTCTCAGCTATCATATTGTGCCAGGCTGAAGTCTACTTGTTTTATGCTATTAAACAACCCATCTTTTGTAGTACAGGGGAATGATACCTGATTTAAGATAATATATTTTCTTTGCTGGGTCTGTTTATGCTTGGAAATGATCTTGCTGTATTCCTGTATTGAAAATTTATGAAAGGTGCTAACATATTTCTTCCTATATATTTCTTGTGAGCACACTTTTGCAACTTTAGCATGGTTTGAAAACTACTTCTTGCCCACAGCTAGCAAGAAACAATGATTTCATATTTCCCAAAGTGGAAGCCAGTCAACAGCATCCCTCTTTATTGCAAAGAGGGGATACAATAATAAAAAGGCATTTGCTGGTGGAATATTGCCAATAAAGTACAATAATGCATTAAAACAGATACTTAAAGTTGAAATTTATGAGTTTGTTTTTCTGTGCCAGTCAACGTATTTTCATATGTTAACATGAAAATGCAGACTCTCAGCAAAACCTTTAATAATAAAAACAGGAGCCATCAAAAGCAAGTGAAGAATTTTAACCTGTGGTGTAAGGAGGTTATCTTGTGATTTTTTGGGGTGGATTTCTTTTCAGATTCAATTTTATTTTCCTTTTTTTTTGTCCCTATTAAAATATCCATCAGTTTATTCCTTCATATACCCTTCAGTGAAGCTCTCAGACCAATAATGCCTCAGTTCTGCCCCTTCCCTTTGCAGAAGATTAATTTGGAAAATGAGTGTTTCATTTAGAGAATAACAAAACTAATCAAAGCTGGGGATAGCACAGTTTTTAATGAGGGTAAACAGCTTATGTGTGCTATGGGCATACAGTGTAAAGGCCATAGCTGGGTTTGTCTTGCTCTTGGGGGTGGGTGTCATGTCTCGGTAGGATCCAAGCCTTAGGTGCTTGGGGATAAACCTTCAGAATTAGTGGTAGAGGAGTCCACAAGCTGCAGGTCCATAGGAGGGGTTTTGAGGGACTGTGTGAGGCCATTAAAGACAGATTTCTCTTCTTGCAGAGGCAAAACCTCTGCTGGGCTTTTGGATGTTGTAAGAACAAATAGGAGAAAACATGGTTGCTTTTCTGAAACAATAACTGACACTGTCATTAATATATAACTGAGGGGAGGAGGGGAGGGAGGTAAATAAGGAGGGATTCAAGTTGTTACCTGGCTATTCTGGGGCACAGAAGTCAGTGTTTTTTGCTTTGTTCACAGAACCTCTTTAATTGACTTAGTTTGGGCTAAGGAGAATTAAAAAAAAACAAAAGACAAACCAACAGAAAACCCAACAACATCCCAACCATTGCATATCACTGCAGTTGCTGTTCCAAGGGCTCTGTTATTTTCCCTTGCACAGTTAGGTGGGATAGCAGGGACAGATTCACATCTGTTTATGAGCCACAGTAAGGCTGCACTTATGTGTAATAAAAAAGTGAGGCAAAAAATACAGCAAATCATAACTTCAGGCAACTTAGTTATACTTCTGGTTTTTTCCCCACTTCTGAAACTGTTCAAATTTACATCAGAGAAAATAAAATGGTAAGAACAAAACCAGTTAAATAACTTTACTTTAAAACAGCAATTAATGCAAAATAGATGTCTTGTTAAATATCTCCATAGCAGTAACTGTCTGAATCTGGCTGTTTTTCAGCCACCCAGCAGTTTCATTTGAAGGACCTTTTTTCCCCCCCTTATATCCATTGTCTGGCATTAGCCTTTGCTAAATGGTAGTAAAGGAAAGGTTACAGTTCTGCAGGAGGCTGACTATTGCCTTGCTCTTGGCTCACAAGCATCTATTGTTGAGGAAGGGGGGGGGGGTGGTGCTGTCCATCCTCCATCTGTCATTTCCCCCCCCATTTTTCAGATAGCAATATTTTAAATAAATTTTTTTTGAAATTTCCTTCTATCCAGTTGTGTGTGATACAGTCAAAAGATTTGTCGTCTCTGCCTTGGGACAAAGGAAAGGTTCTTGTCTGTCACAAAGATTATGGAGAACAGACTCATGGTCCTGAGCAGGTAACTTCCCTTTAAAAGGAAATTTCAGCAAGGAAGCAGAAAGTTCCTGTGCTCTGAGTCTCTTGGTGATTTGTTTATGCAAGGTGATGTGTTGCAGGTATTTCTGAGCCTCAGAACCTCTAAAACTGAAAGTCTGTTTAACCCTGCATGATAATTTTTCCAGTTGATGAAGATGTTAATGACTAGGAATTATAGTATAAAGCAAAGCAGTTCACTTACTATTATTTTTCGTTTGATATTGTTGGGTTCATGTCATTCTCAATTTTCCCTCCTCCACCCTACTCCAGCTATGTTCCACAAAGAACATCTTTGAAAAATTATTACATTACTTGCACATTTCTGGGGTTATTTTTGTTTTGCACTTTGAAGCTTTGAACGAACCCAGGCAAGAAACCAAAATTGTTGAATACCGTAGGGTGAAGGAATATTAAGAAAACATAATAATTTGCCTGGGGAACGGTGACAAGTCAAGATCAAGGTTATTTCTCTGAAAATGCTTCAGAGTAGGAGGCAAATGAATTGCAGTAGCCAGAGGTAGTGTCAGAGTGTCAGGAAGGGTAGAAGGGAATGTACCTGGGTCACTGTCAAGGTTGCCAGCTCTTTCAACCAGATTGAGACTGGTTTATTTTCAAATTGCTCTCTTGTTGTTCTACTGAGTTAGGTGGAACTTGCAAACAGATAAGATGCACTGAGACTGGCTGCACATCACAGAGCAAACGTGAACGTTATTTAATACCTGATGATAATACTTGCACGTAGACCTGTAAGGTCTTATATTGCCAGCTGGAGATTTGTATTTGGCTTCCTCTTGGCACCTCAGGACAACATAAGCCCATGCACTGGTTCAGGCTGGGAGCTGATGAGCTGCAAACAGTCCTGCCCAAGAGGCACTAAGGTTTAGAGCAAGACAAATAGTGTGTTCTTGTCACAACTACCACAAGCCACACATCTGAGCGTGGCAAACAGGTTCAGAAGGGCTGTTACAACCTTCTTGATGGTGCTGGTCTCCCTACCCAGGGCATGAGTCTGGCTTTGAGACCCACAGCTCCTGAGGGATACTGAGGAACTGGACAGGGTCCTGAGGAGGGTTTGGGGCACAGAGTACATGACTTGTGTATGCAGGGTCGGGGACCTGAGCATGTTTAGTACAGCAAAGAGAGTAAATCTGGCAGCTGCCTCCAACTGAAGGGAGCTACAAACATGGCAGAGCCAAATTCTTCCTTCTGGTGGTAGTACCAGTGGGCACAGCTGGGACAATAGTCATGTATTGTGGCTTGGGTGTGAGGGTTCATCACTTGGGTTTTTTGCAGGGAATTCCATGCCCTTTGTGCTGGAAGGTCCATGTCTTTGCTTAGCTATCTGTGTGATCTTCTTAGTGCTAATGAGTACAGATCAAAGTTTCTAAATTACAAGACCTGCCTTGAAAACTGAGAGCCCCTGCAGCAGGACCTGTGGAACATTACCATCTGCTCTGCTACAGATGTCACCAGTCTCTTGATTAGCAGTCATATCCCAGGATTGCTGTCTAGTGACTTTCTGGAATGCAAATCTGGTGTTAGAGTTTTGTCATAGTCTAATAACACACTGCAGTGAGAGAGCTACAGTGGAGGCAGATAAATGCCAGGTTAGGTATAAAGTGCAGGTATCTCAAGAGGAAGTGTATTTAAGATGCCCAAACCAATCTGCCATAGTTTGGCAAACAAGTTTTTGGATGGATTGACTGTCTCAGAGATTTCCCTTCAGTGGTTGTTGGATCGTCAGCCCAAGATTAGGAGACAGTTTTGGTGGTTCTGATTTTCAGTTTAGAGCAGAGTAAACCAAACTTTTTAGCACCAACCCCAGCCCTCCGTGTATGTGATTTAACAGCCTCAGTCTCCTCATGTAATTCCATAGAGGTAGGTTGGCCAGCCTTGCTAATTCAGTTTTTGTGTTGAAAAGGAAACAATATTCAGCCAAGTTGAGTCAAACCAGAACATCTCCTGAATCTTACTGTGGTCTGCATAAGCAACTGGCAGCCTTAAGGAACCACAGATTGCTGGGATACTGGGGTGAAAATTAGTGCTAGGAAGGGCCACTGGGAAAAATGTAAACAAGCTGGGTTTACTAGGTAAACCAACTCCAAGGACTGGGGTTTTTTTGTTGTTTTGGGTTTGGTGGGGATTTTTTGTTGTTGTTGTTTTTTCTGTACCTCAGTAAATATCTGCATCCTTCATTTATACCAAGAATAAATCTAATGATTATGAGGAGCAGTGTGTATTAAAGAAGCTGTTTACACAAGCATAGAAATCAACACCATGTGATATTTTGCTGAGTAGGGTCATCTTGACCAATGTGAGATTTGGACCACAGAGAGCTGGAGACCCCAGTCCCATTTTGAACTCATTGCATTCTGTTTCCTTTTTGAAGGAGCATTCCTTTTAAAATACTTTTCACTGGGGGCTTGCTGTACATCATGAAATCATGCTAGAGTAAATACAGATGGAATATTGAGCTGCTTCATTAAGATCACTGTGATTTGTGTAAGGAGCTCCAATCTATTCAAACCCGACTTGTAACTTAGATTCCCTTACTGAGAAATAGGTCAGATTTAAATTAATAAGTGGTGACTGCAAAATCTTAATTAAAATGATACAGTTTTGTGAGTAGACAAGCACTCTTTAATTCATGTTGGGTTGGGAATATCTTCTTTCTATTGGTAAAAACCTGCTTGTAAAGGTGTCAGACCAAATTAATTCCTGTGGTTAATATTAGCAACTTAAATTACCGAAGATTATAAATCTGACCTTTCAGTCACTACTATCTTCAATTACTTAGGGAAAAATTACTTTTTTTTGGGGGGAGGGAGTTGTTTTAATTTTTATCTTCCCATAGAATAGCAAAAGGCTTAATAATAGCCTAATGCCTCTTGCTGTTATATCATTTCCTTTATGTGGGGCTTGATTCTACATTGCTCTGCAGTTTTCTGTGGCACAATAGCAAGATAAAAAAAAAAGAAAATGGCTCTGAATTACATTTTTGAGAATGCTGTACCTTTTCCTACCCATTTGCCATTCACACAGCACCAGCAGAAAGCTTCAAGAGTGTGATGACAGTGTGGGATGGGATCCTCAGGCAATCTGATCTCCTCACACGAGGAGAGATCGTGCTGGAGATGTTGATGCCCCACACCCCAACTGAGAGGAGAGTCTGACCTGCCTTGCACAGGTGGAATGGTCTGGCTGTACAACAGACTGAGGGCAGGAAAGAAAGAGCACCCCAGGTTTGGGAGTTTGCTTATGGTCTACCAGAATTTCAGTTCACACAAGTTCTTGAGTCACCTTCAGAGGTACTGTGCTGAATATAAAAATTATTGCTAATCTCCCTACAGTTCTCCAGCAGGCAGAGGCAATAAAACTCAGGTTGATATTCCTTCTCCCCCCCCACCGTTTCCCCCCCTCCTTTTCCTTCTTTGTCCTCTGCAGAGCTGCTTACAAGTGCAGCTGGGAAATAATATAATGTCTGGTCTAAGAATATATTGTGGAATCCACTTTTTATCCCAAGAAGACTTCTATATTTCTTTGCAATAACTTCTGCAGTAGGCACAGTCTGGATTCATCATGGACACACCAAGGAAGGGGATTGTGTGAGCCCCTTGCATGGCTTTTGCTGTTCTTTTGTCTCTTTCTCTCACCCTAAATAAGCATAAACAACATGTAGACAAGACAAAACCTCAGCAGTGAACAAAAGCTGCCTGCATGTTATCCATCAGTATTATTTAAGTGGGACATGCTGGGCTGTTCATGATACACTCATACTGTAAGTGATAAGCTATAACGTATGGTATTCATTTACTTCTCCATTCCAACAGTAATATAGCAAAGACAATAAATTTTCCTGTTTGTTCTCTGACCCACTGTTCTTGGGTTAAGCAGCATGTTTGTCTACATTTGTCAGTTGTTACAAGCTTCTAGCTGCTGTGGACTAGGGTATTGATGAACCTTGGAAAATGGAGCCTTGAATAATGTATAAAGCATTAAACATGCAACCATTTCACTGGGAAAAAGGGGGGAAAAGCGTATTATATGTTTTCTCTGTTGTAGTTCCTTCATTTACAAAACATATTTGTCAAGTCTTTTGCTAAGAATAATGCCAGGATGCAGTTTCCCATCATTCTTGTTAATGGGACTGTCTTAGTGTTACAGTAAACAACCATAAGTCTTGTGTCTCAGCCATTGTGCAGCACGCTTAGTTTTTTCAGCTTCCAATTAAGGGTGTTTTAAATTTGTTGTCTACGGTCAGAGGAGTGGTGGTGCAGTTTCTGGTCTTGCAGCAGGAGAGGGGCACTAAGGAAAAAGGTGTTTTTAAAAGCAGCAGGATACTCAAGGGATTGCTGCTGGACTGAAGTATGTATAATATTGGGTTTTTTAAAAGCTCAAAACTTATTCCTACCTGTTATAGCGATTTATAACTAAAAAAGCAGCACTGATTCATGCATTTTCCTGAATAAATTTACGTGATAAACCATCAATATATATTTACATTAGCAAATGGAACTTTCTATCATATTTGTGAGACCAGAGTCCAAGAATTCAGTGGCTGTGAATCAATGCAGCTGCATTAGCTTCAGTGGAATGGTGCTGATTTATATCAACTGAAGCTCTGGTTTGTTAAATTCTTCCTCTTTTGGAAGCATGTATCAGAGCAGTGGAAAATTGCTGGATTTGATTTAGCCCCTGTTTGATATGCCCCAGAATTCACCATTGCACTGGGAAACTTCAGTAAGCTCGTGATGATTTTATTGACACAAAGTTTGAATTACCCTCTTATTTTGGCCAAGGCTGAGAGATTTTGGTGAACTCTGTGGAGGACAGTCACGGTGCTTCCATCTGCCCTGTGTCAGTTCTGCAGGCAAACTAGGAATGTGATGTTTGGAGCTGACAGGCTGTTTCCACAAGGAGTAAATTCCACACAGATCTCATTTAAGAAGAGGAAAATTACTTGCTGCATGTAGGTGTGAGTTCTCCTTCATGAGTTAATATAGTTACCTCTGTAAACTAAGGATAGTGTCTTATCTTGCCACATGTAAATCCCATATACAGAGAGTTGTGGATGCACTGAGGTGGGAATGGAGCCCATCGATTCCCTGGAGCCTGATGCTCTTGGAAGTCTAAAGCACTGCCCAGGGGGAAGAGTCTGTGTGTGCAGAGACAGAGCTGCAGTGCTCCCATCAACTCCAGCACACTCACACAGCTAAATCCCTGCTGAGTATTTGCCCCATGTGTGTTTCTCCTTGGCAAATTATTCATGAGCAGAGAAGTGGAACAGTTTATGACACAAGGAGAGGAATGGGCATGTAATTGAAGGCTGAAATAGAAAATTAATACGATGTGAATCCTCTTTTCTACCTTTTCTTGGAGGTCTTTTCTCTCCTACAGATGTGATAAGGAAACAACCACTGGAGCAGGATGTGTGTACCACACTGACAGAATGGGATGGATATACCAATGATTTTGGCAGGGTTATTTGCCAAGAAATGTGTTACAAACATGTTTATACAATAAATTGATATAGGTACAATGCATCACTAGTGAATGATGTCAGTTAAACAAGGTCAGTATGATTGCTCCTAAAGGTGAACACGATGGCTTTGCAGTGACAGGTTTTACTGTGGTTTAAGGGTGATTTTTTTCTTAGAAAGAAAAAATATTTTCTAAAGATAAGGCATTTTCTTTGCATTGTTTTGTTGTGATTGCCATGCTGGGGAATATACCCAGGCCGAACTTCCCAAAGCTCTTTGTGCTTATTTGAATTATTTGAAGGGATTAACTCTCTGGCTTTTACTGAACACGGACTCTTTTAGAATTAGTTGACTGAGGCTTCCTTCTCCTCCATACATGCACTAAGGCTGCTCTAGGAGGAGTGCAGGTTTGTGGTACTTGAGAATGTGGGTATGGATGAAAGGCTGGTGTTTAACCTCATGACTTCATTACCAGACTCCATCATACGCAGCATCTCCGGGTATTGTCAGTCTACGATTTTGAATCCCTGACGTTACTTTCAGCTTTTGATTTACTGACTGTGTTCTTAACATGAACCTTGCTAGTTTAATTCTCATCAGTGCTGCTGTCCGCAATTCATCTTCTGGAGAAAATTATGGATCCACTGAAAAGCAGGAGGAGATGTATAATTCAAGAAGTTTTCAAGATTCATTTTCAGGAAGATGAAGTGCCAACCACATTATATGCTGAGTAGGGTTCTTTGAACAGTAACAATGCCACCTGCAGCACTAAACATGTATTATGAATAAATGTTTTATTGCAAGCAAGCCAAGAAAAAAATGGTCAATCACTATCACCAGGTCTTTCCCAGCAGTGTAAAGATTCCTCTTCTACAGCTCTAATGACTTCTGCAAAACAAGTGCACACTAATATAGAACTGGGTTCCATTTCTCTGTTTCCCATTTACAACAGGTAGAGCAGTCGGTGCATTTCTTGAAGAGATAAATAGAAACCCCCTCACTGTGATGCTGTAAAAGGAGTAGGAAGCACATTGCACTGCTGCAATATGCATGATTAAAGTGGTACATTCTCCAGAGGGAATGGATGAGGGTACCAGTAGGTGCTGCTGCTGACTATCAATAACACTGGAGTAACATGTTCCCTTCTCCATTCTACCATGTAATTAAATTAACAGAGCCCAGCTCTACATCACTGATGTTGTGCAGTAAAAGAGAATATGAAGGAAGAAATGCTGAGCATTTAATTTGAGCCAAGAGGCTGTGGCTAGGTGACAGTGCTGGATGGAGAAAGAAGAGCAGGCTGAGTTCTGGGTTGTTTTCATGCATGAGGTTATTGAAAGTGTTCCCAGTGGAACCTGAATAGGAATTTGGCCTAGGGTGCAACCCTTGTAAAGCCTAACACTGACACTTCCTTACTGACACCTTATGTCTTGAGTTACACTACCAGTTTCTAGACACCTCAGGATACAAATTTGGAGTGGAAAAATAATTAGTTCCTCAAGAATAGAGGTCTTGATCTGGCTTCTTCAATGTTCCCAGAGCCATTGTCAATTTAATCCTGGTAGGATCAAGCAGAATGAAAACTGAGATTAGAATACAGTATGGCTTGTATGAAAAGTTAACTGAAAATGTTTTTATATCCTGAGACAAAATAAAAAGTTAAGGATTTCACAATAAAGCATTCAAAGTTGTGTTGTTCCAAAAACAATTGGCTTTCCAGATCTTTCAGCTGCTGAATAATTTGTAACAGGTAAGATACCTAATAATCTTTTTCTCCCCCTTCACAAATTGTCTGGGAACACTTTAAGAGGTTTTCAAATGATCTCCTGGATGAGAATTATTTTGCTGCTCTGCTTTTGCTGACCTGTGGCTTGTCTGTAGATTGTGTGTGAATACTCAGTGGAATACTGAGTGGAGCTCGGGAGGGATTGGGAACAGGAACAAAACATCTGCTGGGAGACAAAAGAGCCACTCTTCTGAAATTCAAAAGTTTAAGCTAGATATGCTAATCATTAAATTGATTATTAAATTAATAAACCCTTTGGAGTGTTGGGATTTTTTGGCAGAGAGTTACCCTTATGGGTCAGGGTAAACTCTGAGTTTCAGGAATCTTGGACATCTTAACTGAAATACAGAACCTGAGTCAGTCCAGCAAATTTGTTGTTCATGCCTCCCTTCCCATTTTTATCCTTCTTACATTTACATGTATTGTCTTTCTCCCTATGAATGTATTTTGGGGGTTAATGTAACTGTATGTCATCCCCCCAAAAATTGCAACTAAATTGTTTAACTTCCCTTGGGGACTGGGATTTCTTTCATTCTGTGATTTTCCTTCAGATAGGAATTTTGTCTTAGAATTTTTTATTAAACTTTAACAGTGCTATTCTTTTATATTTGTATTGATGACATGGCCAAGTGGATTGAAAAAAGTGTTTTATGATTGGGATACATATTCCCTTTGATTGGGATGAATAATAACATTGTAAGTGGATGTAAATTTTTCCTATTGCAAAAAAAGTTGTGCAATATTTTTCAGTAAATTTGCTAAGTGTTTTCAAAATCTGTTGGAATTATCAGCTACCTGTAAAATAGTTGGAAAGATAAATGAAAAGTGACTAAAAGAAACAATAACTATAATGCAAAAGAACTTGTGTATTAATGTAGATGAAAACATTTCTTTTCATCAAGCTTCCAAAATTTCTCTGGAATGCTTTTCCTTTCCTCTCATCTTTGTAAAATTAATCAACTCAGAACAAAAATGATCACTTTTGGAAAAAAAAACCAAACAACCAAACAACCACTTGGTTTGCATGCAACAATAAATTATGAAAAACTTGGTCTCCCCTCATCTTTTAAGGAAGTTGGTTTTTAATATAGTCATGACTGGTTACATCATTCCTTTGAGACCAAATAAAAATATATTCATCACTTGAATAACTCTTCCTTAATTGGGCACCTCCCTCAAAATTTCCCATTACTTCTTAGGAAACAAAATGCAGTTCTTGGTCCTTTCTCATTCACGGCTGCTGGATGAAAATGAACTTTTAGAAACAATCCAGAATCCATTTGTCAGGATAATAACAATTCTCTGTAACAATTCTTTCTGCCTCTTCTCTCTCCCCCTACCCACATTAATTATAATGCTCCAACAGAACAGAGCTTGATTCCCTTTTTTATTAAGGTTGTTTCACTCTATTATTGATTAAGCTTATTTCCCATGATAAATAACCTTCCTGTCAAAAAATGATTTATGAAAGCCAGTGGTCTCTCTTTTTCCAGTTTGCTTTTCCTGTGGCTACATATTACATATTATCTCCTGCTGGCTGGTTTGGGCAGTCTTTGAATCTACAATTACTGGTCCTCATTAAGAGAACTGACTTTCAGTGCTGTAAAAGGCTTGGAGATCTATCAGGTGAATCATTCATTTTAAGTTAGAAACAGAAGTATCTTTCTAATGTGAATACATGCCTTTAAATCTTCCAAATGTGAATAAAGGTCACTCTGCATTGTGCTTTTGGAGACCAGCTCCTTGGAAGGGGCCTATGTCTTTAACTTCTGTTTGTGCCTCCTGGAATATGCCAACCATTGAGCAAAAAGACAAAAAAAAATTAAAAATTGCAATTGAAGTCATGCAGTTCTGGAATGCCATAGTCCAATTGGATGGCAGTCCTTCTGCTCCCACCATCTCTCTGTGCATGGATATAGCATGGAAAGGAGCTCTTTGGAAGGCAGCAGGTCTGGTTTGTGCAAAGCCTGAGAGAGACTCAGTGTGTTCTTCTAATATGGTTTGTTCTGTTATGTCAGCAAACCTCTTGCCGTCGGATTTAAGATAAAATGTGAGGTCTTCTGAGTTCTTTTTACTTGGTGGAAAAATTGAAAAACAGACAGGTTACATCTCACCTGTTTAATGTACAGGATGTTTCTAACGTGTTTTGTGATGTTTTTAATTGCATTTATGTTTTTTTGTTTTCTAGTCATGAAGGTTCAAATGTCCAGACTGCTGTTTGAAACAAGTGTTTCAGGACAGGCAGCTCAAGTTCAGAGGGAAAGGAGCTTTTCTTTTGAGTTGTGGAATGGTGAGTGGCTTTTGTTCTGTGCCTGGCCCTGCAGAATTGTCATCTGCAAACAAGTTTTCTGTGCAACAGAATAATACAAATGAACAGTCTTGAAAAAAGTCTAGAGAGGAATGTCAGTGCTTTCTAAAACTCCTGGACAAGGCTGACTGTACAGCCCCAGCTTTAGTAACATTTTCACATGATTCACATTGCAGTTCTGTATGGAGAGATATTGCATTAGACAGACCTATAAAATATTGTTCTTACGTACCCTTAGACAGCCTCGTGAAAATCCTCGTGCTTATAAGTGAAAAAGCAAAAAGAGAAAAACTAATAGTACCATTGCTTTAATTTTCAGTCTTTGTTCCATCCATTTAGGGCTCTTAATAGAAAGTAGTAGTAAGTCCATAAGCAGGATATTTTCTTTTTGGAGTCAGTAGAATTAGAGTCCTGGAAAGACAGCAGGCTGACATTTTATGTTTTCAGGACCTAATACCAGCTTCAAAGAGAAAAAGGCAGTGCCACAACCTAACAAATCAGCAGGGACAGATACTTTTTACCTGTGGTAATTCCATCCTCAGAATTCATCTTGATAAGGATTTCACAAATGTGATATTTCAAATGTGATACTTTTTTCTCCTTGTATTCTGCTTACCTTGAAGAAAAAAAAAAAGGGGATGTGTGTGTGGGCATTTTCCTTGTCTAATGTGTGGCCATAATATTTCAAATCTCCAGATTTTGAAAGGACCACTTGATCCTGTGAGAGGTGATAAAATCAAAGGGGCCAGAAAGGACAGTGCTGTCTTGCTTTCTCTTAGAGAGTGGTTTCTCTTAACATGATACTCAGTGCTTGTGGACAGCAGGTCCCTGGATTTCTGAGATCAGAGGTTGCCCTCGGTGTCAGTGATGTTTCTGTTCTCATGTTTGCCACAGTAACTGAACTCCCCAGACCTTGTCACTGTGTTATCCTGTCTGAGAGATGGGGAACTAAAGTACAGAGAGCCTTTAGAAAAGAGGTGGTAGGAGTTGGGTCTGAGGCTCTCCTCCTGCTCTCTAACTCAGTTTGGGTGGTGGGATCTTGGGGGGCTCAGGTGGTGAATGTGCTGTAACAACTTTGGGATGGATTCTGTGACTAAAAAATGGTTTCAACCAGGTGAAACCAAACCAACCCACCACCTCAATAGTAATTCTCTGGATTATTTATTTTTTTTTACATATTAAAGTACATTAATTTTTGATTGTTAAAACTACTCATAACTCAAAATTTCTTTGAATGCATTATCTGTAATAATTAATTACAATTGAATCCAAATATAGATTTTTTTGACTCTAAAATGAAAATCAAGAGTCTTACTGTGCCCTGAGCCTCTGTGTGACTGCTCATTATACAGAATACCTGGAGAAAGGACCTGGATTATAGAGATGCACTCATGACTTATTTGAATTAGATAACAGTGGAATAATTATCGTGTAACCAAATGAAATAAAACAAGGGGTATTTCAATGCAACAGGCCCATGAAGCTTAAGAATAATAAGTACATGGAACACATTTAATTTTACCTCCTTTCTCAGGTTTAACTTAAAAAGTTATTTTTCCTGGACTCACTTATTAATTTCAAGAGTTTATGGTCTATGTTCCTTTAAGTCTATTTGGAAAGTTGCAAGAACGACTTGCAGAAGTCAGTGGAGGGAGACATGAATTAAACACTGGGGTTTGAGATGGAAAGGACTGACTGTTCTGTGCTGTAAGGACTGGAAGAGAAGACGATGTATCTGCAAACCGTCTTGTCTCACTCCTGATTGCAAAGTGCTCAGGGGGCTGGGAAGGCCCCCAGCACTATCCTGGGTGTTCAGGATGTCCTGTTAGAGGCACCTTAACTCTCCCTGGTGCTCCTGTCCATGGTGCAGCACCTCTGGAGCAGCTCTCAGCATCCTGTCTGCCCTGAAAGTTGGTTGCTCTGACTGTGCCTTTTTTTGAGACAGCTTCTGGGAGTGAATCTGAAGAATTTTAACTTGGGCACCTTTGGCAGGGCCAGGAATATTGAACATTTGTACACTTCCAAGACATCAGCCTAAGGCTACACACGGACCAAGCCAGGCAGGTGACTCTGGGCTTGGGACTGGTACCAAGGTTCTCTCCCTTTCAAATTCATTATTTCTAGGTAAGAACCTTTGCCACTGTTCCATACTTTTAGTGAAGACTGGTCTTCATCTCGTAGGTGAAGCTGTTCTTAATCAATCCAGATCTTCGCTGGGTTTATTCACTGCCAGTGTATTATAAATCATCACATAACAGTAAGAGTTTATGGCTCTGGGAATTCACCACTCTTGAAATAATCCACTGTCCTTGAAATCACAGGACTGGTAGATCCTTGTTATTTATTTCTTAGAAGCATAATTTGGGAATTCACCACTCTTGAAATAGTCCACTGTCCTTGAAATCACGGAGACTGGTAGATCCTTGTTTAGTTCTTAGAAGCATAATTTTGTTCAGAGAAACAGAAATTCAGTTGCTTCTGAACTTCTAATTTGAGGTAAACTCTCAAACGATGACATTTACAGTCAGATTCTTTCTCTCCCACATTAAGTCAGTCCATCTGGTGGGTTTTCTACAATTTCAGATCTTAGGAGTTTCTTGTTTTGCTGTGTTTTTTGTTTTCTTAAATGCTGTCAACAGCACAAAGCCAAAATCTGTATTATGCATGACATCTACTGTCTTAAAAAAGCAGAAATAAGAAAAGGACACTTACAGTATGTGGTTTTGTCTTCCCAAAATGGATTTTATTTTTAAATCATGTTTTTAAATAATTCCTTTGTTGTTATTGTTGTTGTTGCTGCATGTGCTATATTTCAGTGATGCCTGCCATAAATATCTCTGTTTGTTTTAGTAGGAGGCAAAACATCTGAGAGAGGAGCTTGATATTTCAGAGCAGCAAATTGTTCTGATTTCCAGAAATAACCATGCTAGGAAGCAATGGTCTGATAAGCTGGAGTGTCTGGCACTAGAGATTCATCCATAAAAGACAGCCAAGGAGGAATCAAGAGGCTCTGCAGAGACATTGGAGATGCAGGACAGGTACATATTCCACCCATTGTGCTGGGAATGTATTGAATTTTGTGTTCAAAAATGATGGCTTGTTCTTCTAAAAATAACTAGGCAGATCCTGCCTGGGATATCGTGTGTTCTGACCCATCACTGTGCAGTATATGGTGTTTATTATTGTTGTACTCAGTCAGATTTGCTTTGACTTTTATTTTTACTGTCTGGGATGGATTTCATATTCTTGGTATGTCGAATCCAGAACCTTCTAAAATCTGCTGGTCTAAAAATGAACCCTGAACTGAGACAGTGGTGCACAGGTGTCTTTCACAATGGTTATCACTGTGTGGCCACTTGACAGTCAGTACTGTGCCCATGAAAGAGCTTCAGCCTTTTGGAACCTGTAGTTTTAGAACCTGCAGGCAACATTCCTCCCTTTCCTTCCTCTGGGGGAGGCACTGGAGTGATCCCAGAACACAGAAGGGTAACGGGTGTCTGCAAACCTGAACCAGATCAACTGACCTGAGAATTACATTGTTGTACCTTACAAGGGAAAGCATCTTTTCTTTAAGTTTGCAAATCACTGAGAGACTTCTCTTCTGTGTGACAAATCATTAACACTCTGGTTCTATTTGCTTATGCTGCTTTCACTTTAAAATGCCTTGGCTTAATAGTACTGAATAAAATAATGTTCAAAAGAAAGTTCTTTATGAGTAAATAAACGAGGCACTTCCCTGCTAGGAATACTTGTAGATAATTTCACCACACTGAATCTCCAGTCATCAGGTTTAAATGGCAAAGACGTGGAATGGGTGAAGAGAATTTACTAGGGGAATATTTCATTGTGGATATGCAGAGTTTTACATGACAAGAAGGTTATAGATATTTTACTCAAATTTTAAGCACCATATTTGTCTCCCTGTCCATACGTAGTAAGGGCCTAACTCTTGATCTTTGCATTGTTACCCTGTATTCTTAGTCATGTTTAGAAAGGAAAGTTAGAATGTAACTTTTGGTATTTTCTCAAAGCCTTTCAAACACATTTGCTGTCCCTTCAGATTTCCATTGACTCGATGGTGTTTCCCTCTGTGTGAGCCTCTTTAACGTGTATAGATGATCAGGATGAGACAGAAATGGAGCTTCAGCAGTTCTGTAGTAAGGTGCTTTACAGTTTTTGGTGTGTAATTTGTTCTAGATTGAAGTGACACATCATTAATTTGTTTGCAACAAGGCAAACAGTAAAGCCACATCCATGTTTTAACTAAAGCTTAAACTTATAGGTACTTCTCTCCTGGGGTTTAACAGTTCCCTCCCTACTTCCTCGCCTAAGAGTGGAATCTAATTAATATCAACAATCTGGCTACAGCTAAAATGTTTCCTTTAACAAAAGTTTTTAGGAAGTACTCTAAAATTATCAAAAATGGAGGTCAAGCAATGGCTTTATAACACTCCATTGAGCCCTTCTGTATGCCAATATACATTTTTCATCCTTAGCTTAAGGTTGTATTAATAAAGAAGAGGTCTGCTGCACATTATGCATCTCCTGATCTTGGCTATTTCACAGGAACAGTAAGCTATGAAACTTCAGAGTGATTTTTTCTATAATAATCTGCTTCTGTTCCCACTGATGAGGATCCAGTGCTCCTCTTTCTGACCTTCCATGTTCACCAGCCAATCAAGCCTGAACAGTTTCAGCAGTGTTAAACTTCACAGCTATTTCTGTTACTCTGAGGTCTGTCCCCATCGATTTTTCAAAAGTCAGCATGCCAAGAATTCATGTCAGATGTCAGCAAGCTTCAGAGTCACCAGCGATAACCTGCTGTCTCAGCACATCGCAGCAGAGCACAGCATTCATGTTGTGCTGTTCCTGATTGTCTGGTGCATTGGGAAAACATTGTGCAAAATACAGCAGCTTCACTGGTGGCAAAAATTGCTGAACAGCACCTGCATAGTAAAGCAAGACCATCTGCTTATTTTCCCTGCCCCCCATTTCTGTACCTTGGTATCTGTCTCAGTTTTGTCAGGCAGGATCACGGAGCTGTTTCAATGAGAATGTGTATGTGTCTGTGTAAGCAAGAAAGAAGAGAGAGAGAGAGAGAAATGAAGAGCTGGACTGTGTTTTCATACAACACAGAATTTCCCTGTGGGACTGACAGCTACAAGACACCAGCAAGGACAGGAATTCACCAGTGCTCATTAAACTGACTGGGCTGTTTATCAGGAAAGTGTATACAATTATGATTTTGTGTAGTTTTAAATCCATATACTTAAACCAAAGAGGGTTGACAGGGTGTAAACTCTTCTCTCAGAGCATCAATCTTTTTGCTAAGAGCGACAGGAAGAGATACTCCCTATTATCTCTATTTATTCTTCCCCTGTGTGTGGCAGATTTTATATTTTCTTGTGTAGCACATAGTAGTGATTGCTGTCACAACCCCTGCATTAGATCAGATGAGTTTATTCCAGGTTAGTAATTTATACACTCTAATACAAGGAGTGTCCTTGGACAGTGAGAACACCTGTATTTTCTTTTTGTTATATGACACTTTAGAAAGTTACATTACACTAAAATTTAGCAACTTCTGCTGTTGTGGGAGCAATTGTGCTCCTCCTTACTGGAGGTTTCATAAACCTATTCACTGTAACATTCTGGTTAAACTGAAGACAGCTTATATTGATTTTCTCTTCCTCTTCTCCTCCTCTTTTTTTTTTCTTTTATTTTATTTCTTGTACTTATCCATGTGGAGGACAAAAAGAGTATCTAAGTAAGTATTTTTCCCTTAATCAGGCTGAGAGAAAAGGAGGGTTTCAAGGTCAGGTAATTGCAAGATGTTTTTTATAACCTCCATAATTTTGTGTGTTTCTTCTGCCTTAGAAAGAGAGGGTTTTTTCACTACACCAATTATGATACAGTCTCTCACACAGGATTTTTCCATTTGGGCTTGTATTTGCTCTCAAAGTGAAGTCTCAGATCTCCCCAGTGTTGCTTTGGTGATGGGAACTTCTGACCTTTGGGAAACTATCCTGAACTCCGTGAATTCCTTCATCCCTCACTCCACTTATTACAGCTGGTGGTTCCTATTTGTCTTATGCTGTGTTAGCAAAACACTGTGCAGATGGGGAGTATAGATTTCTTCACTGAGGCTAAATTGGCCAAATATATAATGCAGTATCAATTGCCCTTGGTGCCCTGAATTCCTGCCTTTTTTAACTAGGCTGCAGCAACTGTTGAAGTTAATCTGTCCACTGGCCAGGGAAAGAATGGCAGAAGAAGTGAAGGTGCCTGTCTCAGGATTTTGCCCAATTTATCCTTTATTTATGTTGTGTAGTTCCTGACTGCAGTGTTATTTGAGATGCTGGTGTGCTTTCTAGCCAGTTACCCTCACAAATCCCTTATGAGGTAAAGGAGTGTTGTATTCACCATTTACACTGAAACACTGAAGCACAGTCAAGTTGTATGATTGGACAGATTTTCCGTGAATCACGTTCTTCTATCATGGATGTCTAGACCTTTTAACCCCATCTGGTGCTCTACTCTCATATTTTCCTAATTTGGGACAGAAATTTGCTGTCACTTTGAAAGCAGTTGAAATACTTGAGGATGTTCCTGTTCTGTGCCTGTGCTCAGCAGAGGTTAACACAGAGATTGTTGAATTGAGCTTCTTATTTTGCCCCATTACTGAAGGTGGTAGGATTGATTGCCTCAAGCTGTGGGTGGGACAACTTCCAGGTGAGGGAATTGCATAGAGGAGGTGGTGTGGGTGATTTTAAACCCCATCTTTATAAGTAAGGAGATGATGGTCAAACATTCACAGTTTGTTTATATGAATTCTTTATTGGGGAAAAAAATTGCATAAGGTGTTCCTGATTTTGTGCTAAGCCAAGCAACTGTCACTACTCAGGAACACGAATGTTAACAGGGATGTTTTGGAGAAAGCAAAAGAGTTCCTGCTTTTTTATACTTTATGTTGTCATCTCCACCTTCTCAATATATGAGTTAATCTATCCAGTGGTTATCCTTTTTTTTTCAAATTCATCTTTGTGCTGCTATCTCAGTTTATCTTTGTGTCTGTTGTAGGAGTCTCTTGACAGCATGGTTAGAATTGGTTCAAGGTTGCTTTAGATGAGAAGTTTAATACTTTGGTACATTCAAAAAAGGCAACATCACAGTCTTCTCTTTCTTGTCTGGTGAACTGACATTTCAGCTAACTTGTGACACTAACAATCCTCAAAGCAGTCTCTCCCTCCACCCTTTCTTTGTGTGTTTAAGAAATTTTGCCCTTACAAAGTTTTAGTTCATTGCACAGGCTTTTCATATGAATTGAGCAGTCAAGCACAGTTATGCTGACATCAGTGTGCTACAGTTATACTATAGGCTATGAAGGAGCAGATCAATATATAAAACATTACTTCAGGGGCATACATTTAAACTCAAGCTCTCACTGAGATGGTCATTGTACATGTGAACAAATGGCGTGGGGTCAGTTATACTCAGAGCCTCGCCCTGTGGCAGTGCCTTGCTTGCTTTCCTCTTTGACACACATTTGATGGTTGAGTGGAGTTGCACCCTGGTTCAGCTGTTGAAATTGCATCCAAAACCTGCTCCCTTCCCTCTCTCCCAGGAGCTGGGATTTCTGTTTGAGGAAGCACAGGCTCAGAAATTCCCACCTCTTAAGAGGGGATCCAGTCTCTGTCTACCCTTGGGACTCATCCTAGAGACCAGCCCACATTTCTTTCACAAGATGTCCCTGCTGATGAGCAGATACATTGTATTTTCCTTTAGCTCTGGCTTAAAGGGTCATCTCCCATATGTTTCACTTAAGAGCTATTGCCCCTTTAATTAGAGTGACACATAACACCTGAAGGCCTTACACACCTGAGCTGAGTATCATTCAAGGCAGCTGAGGACAATCAGGAAAACGGCTCTCGAAGGAGGAGCTTCTTCCTTAAGAAGTGATAGTTGCTGCCACTGGTGCTGAGTTCTTCTCACATACATGCCATGGGCACAGAGAAACCTTCTCCAAGGTAAGTAAACTCTAGTGGGGTTTGTGCTTTATTATTTGCAGAGTGGTTGAGACTTAAGAGCACAGTTTGGAATGAGAAAATGGTCTGTGTGGTAAAGAAAATTCTGAAAGACCTTCCTTGCTACAAGAGCAAATGATCCAAATGTATGGTGAGAGGTAACAGATGGGTGCCAGTCACTGGCAGTAGCAAGGAGGAACAGAGGGACCTTTCTGGTTAGTGTGATAAACAACGTCTTGCCTTTGCAATGTTGTTAGTGTAGGATGTGCCAAAGATGTTTTGCTGTCCATTTTCAGGGGGAGTACATTCTCTTTGCCCCACACTAAGGCACTTACTTCAAAATTAGAATAGCCACTAATGCTGCCCCAGGAGGTGGCTTGTTGGCCTGACAAAGAGCATGAGCCCACAGGTACAGGTGTGGGTACAGGCAGTTTTCCATCGCTCCTGGGTTTTGCAAAGCAGAACCCGTCCCTTGTTCAGTGTCTTTTGTGTCCAGAGGAGCTTTGCTCTGGGCAAAGGATGGGTCTCTGGGGCTTGTGGCTGAGGGTGGAGACGTGGGTTGTTTATTCCTTTGGCTCCCTGAACTGCCTGTGTGCGCTGCCCCAATCCTGAAGCGTTGCCAGAAGAGAGACTGAATTTACAGTGAGAGGGAGGAGGAGGGAAATGGTGGCAGGGCAGAGACAAACAAAGGCAATATCAGGGTAGACTAAGGTGGGTTTTTTTTCAATCTTTCCAAAGACAAATCAGTAGATTTATCTTGGAATGAAAGTGAGTTTAGACTCATAATATTTCACCATGTGCCACTTTCTGCAACTATAATTCAAAGCCTATTTATATTACTGCCATTATGATCAGGGTAAGGCAACATTTAACAGTTCTGCTTCTTAGATCAGCTAGTGGGTATTTGTAATATTTGCATTCTTTGCACCACATAAGTCTAAATTCTGAAGCAAGTTTAAGAAGTTATAGCTTTCTTTTTTTCATTATTTCTGATTTCTGGACTAATAAAAAGTGTTTTTTTTCAAGACCACTGCATTGCAGCGATGTTAACTGTCCAGAGATAACAAAGATTAGCATGTTCAGGATTAAGTGTGAGATATTAAAGTAAATTTTTCTCTCAGGGCACATGCTGTTAAGGGGAATGTACAGTCATTGAAAGAATAGTCTCTGTTTTTCCCAAGTTACAGAGTTAGCTCTGGTTACTGCAGTGTGCTCTGCAATGCACTGTGCAAAAAAATTATGTCCTCTGGTGAGCTAAGAAAGAAACTATTGTGTGGTGTTGGTTGATAAGTATTTATTGTTACTTTATTCCCCATAGTTTGCAGCCACAGGAATAGTTGAATGATAGTTTACAAAGAAGCTGACTGCCCCAAAGCTCTCAGTTGCTCATCTCTGCAAAATAAGACAGAATAAAGAAGTTTTCTTCAAAGGCATCCCATCCTGAAGCTGCTAAGAATCAAAAGCTTGGCTCTCAGAAATGCTGGGACTTGCCCAAGGGTGTGGGGCAGCCAAGGGCTCTCCCTGCTGCTTTGACAATTTGCTGCTCTGAGAGGAATATTGCAGGAGTTGCAGCAGGATGACACTGCCTGGTGCAGTTACACACCCCTGCCTGCCCCTTGGGATGTTCCAAGAGTCAGGTCCTACCAGAACTGCAGAGCATTGATGGAACCTGGGAGCCCTGGGATCCAGCCTTGCCCTTTCCCCAAACTGCTCCTTAAGGGGCCCATTGTAATGGCTGTGATCTCCAAGGAGTGCAGGCAGAGTCTCTGTTGCTATTTGTGGAGGGAGTTTCTTTCGCTGCTTGAAAGCTTTAAACTGCTTTTCTTAAAAGAAAGGAAAAACAGAGAGAAGAAAAAAGCTCCTTACCATCTGGCCATAACCTTGTACAATATGTTACATTTCAAACTGTAAGAAAATTTTTATGATCAGGTTATAATTTGTCAACTGCCTACAGATCTTTAAGTTAAAAATGTACGGTGCAGAATAAAGTTGCTCAGTATATTGTTTTCTACGATGAGTGGAAGGAGAAGGGAGGGGAAAAAAAAGACACTTGAAAGTGTTTTAATTGCACAGGGATGTCATTGCCTCTAGCAAGAGTTCTCCTGCTTCTGTCATAAATTTTTCATATTGCCTCGTGAGAGTGAAAACTGGAAACTTTACCCTCTAAGTGAAAGTCGATGAACCTCATACCAGCCTCAGATCCCAGTAGCCTTGCACTCAGGAATATTAATTTAATTAAGATCGCTACAATAAATTCTGTGAGGGAACTCTCCTGGCACCCAAGGTAACTCGTGCAAAGAAGGAGGGGGGAAAAAACAGCAGAGCCAGATCTGATGGAGGGAGATACACCAGTACAGTGTCCTCAGAACAGTTGTACACTTATCCGAAGTGACAGCTCAGAGACATGGGAGACCTCCTAAAATAGACGACAGAGGTTTCAGTCGGGGAAAAGCACACGATCACGCACAGTGTGATCATTTTATTTTTGCTACCCTGACCCATCTGCTGTCTGAGAAAACATCACAAAACGTTTCTGAGGATTGCCTGTCCCCTGGGAAGCACAGGGACTCTGCAGGATGTGTAAGGTTGGGCTGTTCCCCCTGTGAGTCACCCACACCTGTAAGGACAGGGATGGACCCACTGCGGTGGCCTCAGCCCTTAACTCCCTGCACTCTGCAGGCTTTGTGGAGGCAGAGGAGACAGAGCTAAAAGCCAGGGGCCTGTGGTCCTTTGAGGCTTTGGGCTAGACATTTTAATTAGGTTGGAGAGGTAGGATTAATTAGAGTGCTGTTACAGGGGTGGTTGACCTGATTTACCCAGGTGGCAGGCAGGGCTGTGCTGTGGCAGTGGGTGGTGCTGGCTTTGAAATCATGCACATCAGAAGCTGAAGCTCCACGAGGGGGAATGAGCAGACACCACATGCTAATTTTTATTTATTTATTTATTCCTTAAAATGGAAGCTGGGCCACACAATCGATTGCACAAAAGATACCAAGATAATACAGAATCCTAGGAAAATTATAGCCCAAAGTTCAACTATTTCATAGTATTGGCTATGGGGGGAGGGGGGAGGAGATCCCAGAAAGGTTCAGTCTAAAAAGACAGACTTAATAATTGGGCTTTTTTTTTTGCTTTTAAAGGCTACTATTTCTTAGATGAGTCTGCAGCAGGGGTTGGGCTGAGCATGGGTCACCACACAGGGAGGTCTCTAATTCTAACCCCAGGGCTATATATTTCTTTATATTAAAATTACTGTTATTGTAAGTAGTTACTCTTTTCTCTGAAAGTTTAAAAGTTGGGGGGTTTTTTATGCAATTTGGGTGCTTGGTATTATGAGAACAAACCAGGAGTGCAGTTTTACTTTGCTCCCCAGGATATTTTTATTTTCCATAAATCAGTTGCTGTCTCCAGTGACAGAAGTGGCATCCTTTGCTCACTGATTCCTTCCACTGCTCAAGCTGGGCTGTGCTTCACATCCTGTAGTTTGAATCTTAGTGGTTCTTTAAGTTCTTTATAATTCTTTTTATAGTTTTGCTTTCTCCAGTAAGGCACTGATGGTGTGGTGTGCTCTCTGGAACAGATGAAGGTATCACAGTCAGGCCTGTGATGCCTCATAGAGCAGATTCTCTCTGGTGGGATTAACCACACTCTTGGAAATGAGTAACTCCAGCCCGGGCTCTGCAGAGGGGTGAGCCTGATGAGACAGACTTCCAAGCTGCTGGCCACCTGTGAGGTGAAAAATGATTATGGAATTTAATAGATAAAGTCTACTTTTTATTTCATAAAATGTTCCTTGAATATGATTTGTATTTTATTCATGAGGCTTAAAAATGAGTTGAACAACTAAGCTGACAGAGACCACACAATGGCTAAAAGGGTACTAAAAATAAAGCAGCAGGAAGGAGAAAATGGCCAGTTGTATGTCTTGGGTATTTCATTTTTAAATTTTTATTTTATTTTAAATTAAATAGGCTTGGATGTAGCGTGAAGTTTTTTTCTTGCCTATTCCTCTATCTGCCCTTTGCTAAATGGCACAGCTCAGTAAGATGCATAGATTGGTGTTACTGCAGGCATTGTAGAGCCCTTAACTAGAGTATCTGTTCCTCACATTCCTTCAGGGTTTATTTGCAAAAGGGCAGCATAGCCAAATGTGATATTTAGGCTCTGGTTCCTATTAAAAGAAAACAAATGTAGTGCTGTAGCAAAGCTCCCTTGTTGTAAGCAAACCTGTGGCTACTTTAGCAAGTAAAATAAAGACTCTTTCCTGGTTTTTAGGTCTTATTTATGAAGATTCTAATCAGAAACTGTTAAGAGAAAAGTAAACATTTTCCTGGATGATATTGCAGACACTGAATATCAGCAATAAAAGCCAATGACTGCTGGCCAGTGAAGAGGCTGCCAGATTCAAATAGAAGGATGTATTTTCAAAATCGTGGCTTGGTATTCTTGTAGCATCAGATCAACTCTTCCTATTCCCAGGAATAATAATGGCTAGTTCTGTCCTTATTAGTGCTGTGATAAATGTTGACCAGTTGATGCTGCATGTATCTGTACTGCCCTAGGAATGGGGTGAGCTTAATTTTCCATCTGTTTAAGCTATAGTCTCCCAAAATTCCCATTTAACATGGCTTCTGAGGACTCAGTTCTGCACCCCTCTTTTTGGTTTCTTTGATTCAACCCATTTGTGAGTCAGGTCCATGTTTCTGTTTCCTATTTCTTACATTCCTACCAAAGAGAAGGACATTCAGGTCATTCTTTCAGGGAATGCATCAGTGGTATTGCCTGAAAAAAAAAAGACTTAAAAAATAAAATGCAGTAAAATTGAAATTGTTACAGGAAAATGAGGTGTTCATTTTACCTTTTAATGTTTTGTTACTGGTATCAGTATTAGTAACAATGATGGGCACTTTTCAAATGGATCAAAGGGATTATACATGGCCTCAAACATCCTTTCAAAACATAAAATGGGATAACACCCTTTTAAAAAAAACAAAACACACAGAGGAAGTAGTATTGTTCATGAGGGCAAACATACTGTTTTGTTTGGGAGGTTATTCGGGGAGAACAACCATGAGGGGTTTGGTTGTTGCAGTTGGGTGTCTCTAAGCAGCTACTTCATGTGTTTTTTCAAAAGGAGTGTGTGCTTTGTGGCATTTACCATTATTGTGAGTACCTTAAATATTCATACTCAGGGTAATGATCAGTTGGCATTCTTTGCTGGAAGTCAAGAACCTATTACCATTCATGTATGGTTTTTCAGGATTTTTCCTGTAGTCTTTTCAAGTTGAAAACTATGAGTTTAACTTTCACTCTTTTGAAGCTAAGTCTTCTCTCAGTCTTGTTTCTAGCCATTTTAAATACTGCATTCTGGACAGAAGCTGCCTGTCTGGTGCAGTAGTTTGTCCCTGCCCTGCTCCGTGTGCATGGGTTTACCAGCTGAGCTCTGCAGTGCTGATGAGCTAACCAAGTTCTGAGCTGCTCCAAGTCAGCTTTCATCCCTCCATGGGTACACATTTCACCTCTTACCCTGTAATTTATCTGAGAACATGGACTCTTCAATGAACACTGCTAATGCCTACACAACTTTTCCTTGTATCTTTTTTTTTAGAATGTAGGCTAATAAGATTCTAAGACTTTTTCCACTAGTAGAAAATTTTCTGCCAAAATCCATTTCTTCTTTTTTCTTTGATCATAGGTCTATCTCTTTTCTTTTCTTTTCCTCCCCCCTATGAGCTAGTATCTGGTTTCATTTTAATATTTTTAGTTTCTTATCATGCAGCAAGATAACATGAAAAAAATGCTGCTGTGATCCTGAGATAGTAGTACCATAAGGATTTTGCTTTCAACAAGAAGCAATACAATTTGTAGAAAATATGAGAGAGGACCCAAGGTCTCCAGATCATATTGGTTAATAGATTGATTCTGTTCCCAGGGGCCAATCTTATTAGTCTTGTTCACTGGTGGGGGTGTGAGCAGCTTGCTGAGTCAGCATGTTCCAGCACAACAGAGACTGGGCTTGTGCTGTGCTTTCAACACGTTTGGTTCTCTGAAAGATTTGAAGCTTGGTTCACTGTAACTCAGCATCTGCCTTTTTAATATAAATTCAGATAAATGTTTGGGATATCTCTTCTAGAAAGATGTGTAGAAATGTATGCCCTGGGGCTGGAGTTGTGTGTGGACAAAACTGCCCTAACTTTCTTAATGCTTTTCTTTACTACTGTATTATTTGGAGCAGGAAAAGGGAAAAAAGTTCTGAATCTGGGCCTTTGGCCAGAGCTGATCCTAAAAAGATGAATTATTTAAGTATAGCAAGGTGGTAGGTAAGCAGAGTAGATAACTTTTTTTTAATTCTGTGTTATCATAATGGAGTTAAAGAACACTGTCAGAGCGATGAGCTGCCTGCCCTGAGGGCACTGAATGACCCTGAAGAGCCTGGCTTGGTCACAGCTACCCCCTGCCCCAGTGATGCCCAGTCCAAGCAGTGGTGTGGGGTACCTGCAGCCAGCCCTGTCCTGGTTGCCCACATTGCTGCTCCTCTGCTCTGTTCTTGCTCCTCCTGACAGGGCTCCCTGAGAAGACAGAGCAGAGCCTTGTTCTCTCCACCTCATTTGGGGCTGATGTTGGTCCCTGCCCACAGCAGACCACCCAGCCTTGCCTGTGGTGCAGCCTGCCAGGCTGGTCCTGTGGTGGTTCTCCTCTCCCAGCTCCCTGGCACCTTCTCTGCAAGTTGAGATGTGCTTAGAGAAGCATCCTGACAGTGAACATGTCCCAAATGCTGAAGCTTTCTCACCTCTGGCAGCTGCTGAATGAACAAATGAAGGCCAAAAAGGACTGAAATGAACCAGAGCCTTCTGGAAGTCACTCTTGTGCCCAACCAGTGTGTCATGGGAAAAACCAGGAGGAGAAGTGTGCCATGGCTTCAGTTTGCTCATGAGTGCAGGCTTTTGTGCCATGCAGCACAGCACTGGCTCTGGGGTGTCCATGGCAGCATGTTGTGGGGTAGGGGAGCAAGCTTTTAGTTTCTGCTCTGGGAAGGCACAGTGGGAGCTGTTAGATGGTGGCTATGGAGGTGGCCAAGGCTCCTTGACATCCTGCCAAAGGAGTAGATTGCCCTTCACCAGGAGAAAACCTGTCCTTGGTGGGGCACAGAAGCAGGAAGGAGATGGTCAGGCCTATTTCCTCCTGCAGCATTGGCACAGGCTGACTCAGCCCTGAAAGTAAATTCAGATGTTTGGACTAACTGCTGTTTTGAAGGTAGAGATGTCACCTTTCTGACAGGCAGCCTGTGGCTCTGCCTGCCCCCTCCCATTCTGCTCTCCCTCAACTGCCATAACGTGCTAACAGAGCAGCCAGTGTCTTCCTCTCAGGTGGGTCTTTATTTCTCCCCTCATGTTGCTATTGTGTTGGCAATTCCAGCTGCAAATGTTGTGTTTGACCTTCAGTAAGGGAGCCTGGTGATTTGAATTCATTTCAAGCAGTTTTCTGACAGCAAGCCTTAGCCAAAGCCCTTAAGGTTTCCCTTACAAAAGCCTCATGACAGCTTTGCTTGAGGCTTACAATGGCCAATGCAAGTGGAGGTAGTTTGTAAACTGTAAGTGGCCTTATTAACTTTGTTGCAGTGCTGGAATGAAGCCCAGGTCTCTGCCAGGCTGAGTCCCAGGAGCTGAAGCGGGAGCCCCTTTACACTTCTGAACACAGCAAACAAAACTGTGGGAGGCACGTGGCACTGCTGAGAGTCTCTTGACAGAAGAGTGTGATGGAAGATGGGAATATTTGGAAAAGATGTTATTTAGGCAGGGTTCCAACCTTTGGCCTATTCATTTATCACGGTCAGAGCCAGGCAATTGTCAGTTTTTTCTGGTAAAACCAGGTGGTTGCAGGATGGATACACTGCTGTGCTTGCTGTTGGTGTGATAATGCCAAAGGGCAGCCCTGCACTTTGTCCTGCCTTTGGCTGACAGGCTGTCACCTGCTTTGTTCATCCCAGTTCTGCAGCCACAGCATTAGCACAGTTTCATTAGGAGGTCTAGGGAGAAATAACTGGTGACCAGGCTCCTTTCTGAACCCTAATGTTGGTTCAAGCTCTAGGATCTCAAAAGACCATTAGGTGAGATGCTTGTTTTCCAACCTCTTCATAGTTCCCACCTACCTTCCCTTTATTTTTTCTTCAGACCAAATGCCTGTACATCCTGATTGCAATTGCTAAAAATTCTGTCTTACTAACCCTGGTGTTAACATCTGGGCCTCATGTCATATTTGTCACTCCCCAGAAGTGCTGTGAATACACATGACAATTACAAAATAGCATTTTGTCCTCAGAAATAATCCCAGTCCTTTTGAAAGGCAGAATTTTATTCTTTGATACTCAGGTGGGCAGCCACAGCCACGAATCATGTTTCTGGACTCAGGTACCAGCCTGGAGCATGTGACTGGAAGATGCCTCCTGTGCTCCTGGGACTGGTCCTCTGCTGTTGGAGCTGGTGCAGTCCCAGAGTCACTCCTCAGTAGTGCACACCTTAACAGGGCATCGGCATTTTGTTAGTGGTGTTTCTTGTTGTTGTTTTGTTAACTGTCAGTTGTAAAGCTGTTTTAGACTGTTACAACTCTAATTGGTAAAACCCCTTTCTAGTCATTGGCATAAAATGGTAGTTAATCTATACCTACTTGTCATTCTGTAAGTGCCTTTTGGTGTCAATTTTCCCCTTCTCAGTATTTTCAGCTTTCTTGTCCTAGTGTATTTAGGGACCATCCTCTAAACTGTTACCTTTAATTTTTCCCCCTTCAGAACTTGTTCCACTGTTAGATTTACCAGCTTGCAATTACCCAACTTGCTTTTATTTTTTGTCTTTTAAATTCAACATTTGCTATTCTCCAGCTATACGGTAGCAATTCCAACATCAAAAGCTTATTTAAAATGCCCTGAAGCCAAATGAGTGACTTTGGAGGCAGGAGGCTGATCCAGCAGTTTGCAGCTAATGTGAGGTCAGCATTGAATCCTTTTGTCTCTTGCATTTATATATCCTTAGTTTTCTTGGGCTCAGGGAAAGTTGTAGCTGTCTTGTAATAGAACTTGTGTTCTTCATGGTTTATTTTATTTTGCATTGTTTGTACTATAAGAATAAGATTGGAAATGAGACCTCTCTCCCCATAAAATATTGTTATCTGAGACCAAACCTCTGTAGTATTTCCAATTTTGTGTTGGAAACTAATTTACTGGTTTACCTAATAGTGGAAATTAATGGTAGAAAGTCTTGGGAATCATCAAAAGGATTGACACCTTGTAATTTCATTATATAAAGTAAAAGGAGAGTTTTCACCAGCAGATATTTGTGGTTTAGGAATAAGAACCAGATGAAATAGTGAATCTCAACTTTGGCAGAATTCTGAATAAAAGAATTTTGTGAGGAAAATTCTTGGATTGGGGGAAGGGGAAATGATCATCTTATCTCCAGCAGACAATATCACCTACAATGTTATGGCCTCTAAGGCTGGAAGGAAGACAGAGAAAATTGGGGAAGAAGATACCAGTTATGGTCGATAAGAACCATTCTCATTTTCTTTGGAAATTTCAGCAGGATTTTGATAGAACCTTTTAAATCTGTTTGCTTGTCAAGCTCAAACTACTTGATACAGAAAGTAAAGGTCTTTGTAATACGGGCATATTGAGAGTTCCTACACAACTTGTACTTCAGTTTCTGGATTTAGACCAAGCCCCTAAGCATTCCAAATGCTTTGCTAAACCAGACCTAAAACTGCATTATTGCATGATTATTCTTAATAAATATAGCTGTTCTCCACCTCGTGAGCTTGCAACAGCCAGGCCCTGTCTGAGCTGTCTCAGCTGTTCTGGGGGAGCTGTATCACATATGGAGGAGGAATTGAGCAAATCTGAGTTTTCCAAAGAACAGTGAAATACTTCAGCATACTCAGGTGCAGTATTTTGTTTTTACACTGGCAGATAATATAAAATACCTCATCTATGTGTTAGTTCATCACTTATGTTTTAAATCTATTAAAAAAATACTGTATTCTTAATTTAGAGAGATACAGGAGGCCTACAAGAAGCAGATGGTGAAACTGCACCAAAAAAATATGCCAAGCACAGTCCTGCATAATAATTAGTCATTGTTTTTTACTGTTTTTATTTTGTACTAATATTAACAAAGAGGTTCATGTGGTTTGCTGCCCAGCTAGCAATTCCAGCCAGACCATTCTGTTCTGTTCTAATGTGACACATGATATGACTCGCGTGGCTCCACCTTGATATGTTTTGTAAATTGGCCTAGAATTATTTTGGTGCTGATATGTGACATTTTCCACAAGTTTTAAGTGAGTCTTTGCAATTCCTCATGGGCTGCCCAGTGACAGTGCTGTATTTTACTGTGAGTGCCATTTCCCACAGTGAGCTCCTAACCTTTCACAAGCATGTCCAGGGAGACCTGTCAGAGATCTGAATGGCCACCTTCCTCAGCTCCTGCCCCCTGTATTTTCCCTTTGTGGATATTACTACAAAATCCAGTATAGCTTTGGAAAAAAGACTTTTCCAGCTTGTTCTATGGCAAGAGAAATGTCTTTTCAGAGAAGATTTGAAAGCTGTGAGTTGCTACTCTCTAAGCAATTTGGAAACACCTAACTGGTTATTTTATTGACAGTGTAGGTATTCTGGATTATGTTTTCAAGAGCCCTAATAGCATTTTATATACCTGAAGAACTGCTTTCATTTAGAGACTGCTGGAAGAACAAAAAAGAAAGCAATGTTACTGTTGGTATGAGAACTGTACCTTTTACAGAACCTGTGGCAATTCAGAAATCTGTGTGGAACTCTCCAGAGAAGAAGGGCAGTATGGCTGAATTCTCTCAGAAAAAGTGCAGATGATATGCACAGTGTGCTTGTGATCTGTCAATTCCTAAACATTTGACTTTGTATACAAAGTTTTCTGTTTAAGCACATTGCAACCCTCAGCTTGGTCCAGATCTCTGTGAGGTTGCTGATTGGAGTCCATGGAAACCTCAGAGGTGTTATAGAAAGCTGAGACCAAATTTGTGTGAGACATAAAGCTCTTTGTTCAATTGACAGGAAACATCCACTCACCTGAATGTTGCCCACTGACAGGACAAGGGGGAATGGCTGCAAACTGGCAGAGGGCAGGCTTAGAGATGTTGGGGAGAAATTCATTACTGTGAGGGTGCTGAGACACTGGCACAAGTTGCTCAGAGAAATTCTGACCCATCCCTGGAAGTGCTCAAGGCTGGGTTGGACGTGACTCTGAGCAACCTGCACTAGTGGAAGGTGTCCCTGCCCATGAGAGGGGAATTGGAATTAGATGATCTTTAAGGTCCCTTCCAACCCAAACCATTGTCTGATTCTCTGTAAATCTGACAAGGCTTTTTAAACTTGAGCTTGTGTGACGTGACAGGGTGCCTTGTGCTAAATTATTGCCTAAGCCAAAGGGTTAATATAGGATATTGCTTTTTCCTCTTGGTTTTTGTTTTTTTTTGGTATTTTTCTGCTAATTCAAATGCTGTCATGCAACTGTAGCAAGAAGTGTTGTGTAAAAGCATTGAATTATGAAACCAAAGTTGGACAAAATCTGAACTTGGTAAGAGAAAGTGCACTTAGGAAATCCTGTTGTCCTCAGTGGAGTGTCACCCCACAGGCAGCAACACTGGTTTGTGCTCCCTTTCATCTTGCTTATATGTGCAGTGACGAATTTGATCTGTGCACTCGGTGTGACTGTGGCAAAGTACTGGTTCTGCCATTATAATAACAAATAGGAGTCTGCAAATACACCTAATAAACATGCTAAAATATTTACCAGTCAAAATTTTAAGAAAGTTAACACTGCTTTAATGCTATCAAAGAAATACTTTGGTTGTTGTTGTTACAACTAAGTGGATAAATTGCTTAAGGCACCACATGCTTAGAGAATTGAGGCTAATGGAATAACTTGAGTTTTGTAGTGTTTTGATGGCTGGTAGAATTAATCTTGAAACAGCTTTTAAGAGGAGCACTTTGTGCATTGTGGTTCCTTCAGCTTTAGGGGTTTTTGGGGGGTTGGACTGGTTTTTTTTGTGAAAAATTAAAATGTTTCCAGAGCTCTTATAATGTTTTTATTAATACAACGGAATTTACCAATTACATTCATTTCTGAGCAACAAATTACTTGCCAGATACTGGATCTACAAGCTTTCAGTGGAGGGAGGAAATACTAGTGCTCTCTGCAGATAAAAAACTCTAATTTAATTAGGACTTTAGGATTTTGAGCTGATGCATGTGTGTGACAAAATCATGACCTGTATATGTGAATTTTTATTTCTTTATTTTGGGTGACTGCATCTGGAACTGACTCCGAGCTTGTGACATAATTAGTACAATAGTGCAAATCAGCCATTTTTGAAAAGAGTAATTTACTCCATATGCAGCTTCTCAGCAAGAGCCCTCATTAATCAAAGAAGGCCATGTACATCAAAGTGTTCCTTGCCTGCTACAACAACATCCATCATACAGCTAGTAAATGTGCTGTGGCAGGGTTTGATAAATATAATGCCTTTGATGTGCTGATAATTCTGTGTATTGGCATGCTGCTGCCTGGAACTACCTGGGTGTGCACAGAACTCTCAGCCAGCCCAGGTGTCTGCTCCAAAATTGTACCCAGCCTCACCCAAACTCTCTCTCAAAAGCCAGCTATGTCTGAAGGAGGATTTGAGTGTATTCTCACTCTCACTTGTGATTCAATGGGGCTAATATTTATAATCTCTCCATTTTTGGTCCAGGTTCCCAGATGCTACAAAATTCCTTTGTGAATATATTTGTGTGTAGATGCAGCTTTATCTGACAAGAGCTTCTGTTTGTGAGGCCCTTGTATTTAACAGGGTATATTCATTATTCTGTATGAATGTACAGTGGAGATACAGTGTAAAACTTGTAAGAGATCTCATAAGATATGGGAAGATAAAGCACAAAGTGGTAGAGATTGGAGGGGGCATGGTCTAACAGTAAAAAATCATAAGTAAGCTTTGTTAGATAAAAGAGAGTTTGTTTCTAGGAGCTCAGTCCTTTGGGCACACAGAATGTGATCCATTTGTTTATATTAATTCAGTGCCCTCTCTACAGTTTGCCTACTGTCAGTGAGTGACTGAAAACTCATCTTCAGCAAATAACAAAAATGATTACATATGAAGATTTGTGACATGTCAGAGAGAGGAGCTCCCATTTTTGGTCTGTTTAATGCAAATTGTGCTGGTTTAGATCTGCATCCATAAAGAACAGCAGCTGTGCACTGAAAAGCAGTACTGGTGCATTTCCAGTTACACTGTTTACTGAACTGTAATTTAATTGATTTATTGAATCATAGTTTAATGGAAGGACAAATTACAAACTGGGAATTTTCACCCTGACTGTTATAGATACAGTATGTCAAGTACTTGTTTCTTTTGCTTTCTTCACTGCTGCTCATGACTTTTCTTAGAGTGGGGCACAAAAGCAAGGCAGAAAAGAGGTTTGGAGAAAGGTCTTTGCCCCTTGGGGGTAGCAGAACCCCTCAACAGCTGCCATTTCACCTGTGGTTCAGAAGAACATCTGCCACCCTTCCCTCCTCCACCATATGTAGCATGTTCAGGGTTACAAGACCAGTTAAATGAAGTTCCCAAAGCCCTCTCCTCTTCTGGGTCCTACTTTAGCCACCTGGACCTGGGGTGGCCCTCAAGTAGGAAAGCAGGGGAAAGGTGTAACCTGTCAGTGTCACACCTAATTTGGTTTGCTTGAGAGGTATCTGAAGAGAAAGGGAGGTAGAGGGGGAATGGAAGAGTGTTTAATCTCAACTGGCTGCTTTTCTGAGACATTTAAGAAACTTTTTTTGGCACCTCTAGGTACTTTGGGAAGAGTTTACCAGCCTCGTGGTCCCCGAGCAAACTGGGAGGGAGGAAGAGAAATGAGGCCAAGTGATAGACAACAGGTCTTTGGTCTTTCTGTGTTATCAGTGAGTCCTGATCCTTGGGTGGGGTATCCAGTGGTTACTGCAGTAGGAGTGAAGCACCAAGGAGGTTTCCAATGTATCTCAATTATGGTGCCAGCCCTGCTGAGCAACTGCATGCTCTGCCACTGTTAACATGTGTAGAGTGTTCAATCATCCTCTAAATGTGTCATCTGTTATCTCTGATAGCTTGCAGTAAGGAAGTATGGAAGAAGTTGAAGGAAGAGCACATGTGGTACATCAGCACTCAGAAAATATTGAGTAGTGTGCTTCTCCTTTCTTTAAGTTGTTTTGTTGGGGTTTTTTAAAGTTAAGTGACAACTGAGATATATTTGTTTGTGTAGCTTATGGATAGCAATTATTTCCTTGGAAAGTAAAACTTAAAGTGAACAGATATTCTAAATCAGGCAGTAGAAATTCTAAAGGAGACATCTCTGGAAAGAACTCAAATCCAACTCTAGGCAAGCCAATAAACACACCCTGATGGAAGCAGGGGAATTGATGAAGAAGGACAATCTAGGTGAGTCTGCAGCCTGTGAGCTGTGGGCTGTGTCCTCATTGCCTGCTTGTTATGGCTGGAATGTAACTCACAAAGCACCAGTACAGTTGCTGTGACTCCTGCATTGTGTAGGGTTGAATACACATTTTTGATGTGCAGAATAGGAAAAACTGCCTAGTGTGCTTCTTGCATTACTGCTTTTATGTGATCTAGCTCTGCAATTAAATATTAAGATATTAATAAAGTAATTAAACTAGTCAGAATGAAGATTGTGACTGGAGTTTTCTCTTGTTTCTCTCTCTGTGGTGTAGAATTCTAACTTTGATACTGAACTTTTTTCTGGCAACAGAGTGAACTCTGAATTAGTTGGCCTCTGCTGGACAATGTGTTTATATAGATAATTGATTAAAAGCATTTATCTTGTACCACTGCACCATGGAAAAGAAATTAGGCACTACAGCTCTGTCCTGTGTGCTTAGGGTGACCAATACTGAATGCTACAGTAACAGGTAGTTTTGGGTGGAAAAAATGACCTGTTTGTATCTACAAGATGATTAAAGCCCAGGTCTCCCAGTCATGCAAATAGAATGGTTAGTCTCTGCTTCAAGTGAACAGGATGGAAAGTAACATGAGGCTTTACCAGCTCCTAATCATAAATGAAATCAAATGTGCTTTTATCAGCTCTGTTCTCAAGGCTGAGAGGCTGAGGTTTGTTTATAATGCGCTAACTTAAAAATCATACAAGAAACACCTCTCTTAACCTTTCCCCTTCCATCTCATCCCATATGTTTATAGGTATTTGATTGATTGGCATCCTAGTTTTGAGTAAAACAAACAAAATCCAGGTCCTTGTCTTTTGGCATAGTATCTAAAGCTGCAGTTTGATTGTCCTTCCACATAAAGCTACTGAATGACTCAACAATTGCCTTAAAGGCAGTAATGGGTACATTAAAAAGGTATGGTTTTGAAACTCTACAGCATCTGGAGAAAGATATCCATTTTAATGGAATAATCTTGCTAAACTGTGGCCAAGGTAAAAATTTTCCAACCTACCTTGTCTTTTTGTAATAAATTCTAGAAGCAGAGAAATTTAATCTTCCTCTGCCAATCATTCAATTTAAACAAACCCCAAACTAAGGTTTTGAACCCCCGAAGAGCCACAAAAAGTGTAGCCATGGAAATTGTTTGACACTGACTGTGCCTCTGTCTTATCTCAGCTATTCTGGTGACTTCTGATGCCACCAGAACAATCGCTGTAAAGGCCAAGAGAGGAATTGGTTTCAGTTAAGCGAAGGCGTCACCTAAACATGGACATTGTGACTGAGGTTTTCAAAAGTGACAGGTGATTTTCATTATCACATTTATGATTGATTAGTGAGGATAGCTGAGTATCCATCCTCAGAAGCTGGATCTGGCTCAGGATGAGACCTGCACCATGAGAACAGGAGATGAGTCCTTCTCAGTCAGTTTTTTCCTTTTGATAATTCTCATCTTACCCTGTTTTGCAATATTCCTGCTAGGGCATGTGCCTTTGTTTCTTTAGAGATCATGCAAAGTGAATTTCACATGTGGGAAATGTGGTCTTTATCCTGCTTTGTCCCAGTCTGAGGAGAGAAGAAATAATTTATGGTGAGGAACCAACTCACTGTGAGAAGCAGTGAGATTTTCAGGGCAACTTCAATATGACAGGGTGTGGTGTTGGAGTGTTAACCATGTTTCTTGCTGTTGTGATATTCACAGGGCAAAAGATGCACTGAAAATTGTCTTTGATTAGATTTAAGCCTCAGGTATGCTACACATATGGCAATAGCAATGAAAAAACATAACTTGAATATGTATATCAAAGTAGAGAATATGGTTGTTGTTTTTTTACTAATTTTAAACTGTCTAAGGTGATTTTCTGAACTTGAAACAAAGTACTGATCAAAGTTTTTCTTTGAGTGATATGACAGCAACCTAATTTTGTTTTTTTTTTATGGTGATGAATATTTTATCATGGTCTGTGTATAACAGAACAATACCTATTTACAGTGCAGCAGGCACATTAACCAGCATATTGAGTCTGGCTTTTTAGTGCCAGGTTCTGGAGATGCCAGGGAATTCCGAACTTCCATGTGAAGAACACTCATTATTATTTACCTACTTTATGGGCAGAACTCAAATGATACTTGTAGTGAGTTGTTTTCCTCTTCCTTTGCAAGACTTTCCCCATGCACAGCCTGGCAGACCCATGTGGGCCAGCCTGAGAGGGTTTATCAGGAAAATGCAATCAATGTTATCTTGTGAGCTGGGAAATATTCTCAATTGCAAGGCACTGAGTAGCATGAACTGCAAGTGAAAAATCTTTCATAAGAATTATTACCTTTCCAGGGATAATTTTTTTTTTTGTACCTGAGCCTGTGTTTACTCAACTCCAAATGACATCTCAAAATCTTAACTAAGACCTAAAAACTTTAACTAAATCTTTACTGAAAAAAATCTAAAATCTTGAAATAAACCCCTCTTCCCCAAGATTTTGCATTCTTAGCATGGGCACTTATACTGCAGGGGGAGGAGGAGTGGCATGAAAACCCATTGTTTGTTCTCAGACATTATAAAAATATGATTCAGAATCTTTTCTGTAATTGGCAGTGAAGTATTTTTAGTATTTTCTGAGTGCAGCTGCATTGCTGTTTTAGTGCAGTTTTAGGGGGTGCTTATGAAGGGAATCCCTCTACTTTTCCCTTAGTGAGCTTTGCATTGGAGCAGTCATGGAACACGTGGTTTGGATTCCTTACAAATGAGACGTTACTGGGCAATACTCCCCAGGAGTGTGCACAGTCCCCAGGATTAGACTGAAGCTCCTTTTGTCTGGGCCTCAGCACTAACTCATAGATCTGCTCCTGCTGCTCTGTGCCACTTGCTAATGCAAAGTCTAAGTCCGTGAGTTGTGAAGATCTAGGTTCTCATTTAATTTCTTCTTTAGTATCTCTGAAATTGAGGTAAGGGAAAGCTGGGTAGAGGTTAAAGTGTCTTATAAGTTCCCTGCTGTAGCTCTGGTAACAGGGAACTGAGCAGGGAGAACTCAGTACCCTTCAGATCTTGCTTGAGTCTCTTGCAATGTATTTTTTAGAAGTAGGATGCTGTTCTAAAATGTAGAGGAAAAATAAATTATATGAAATGTGCTAAAGGATAACAGTCTCAGAAAATACAATATTATTTGTCCAACTGTAACTGTCGACTTATTTTGCCAAATTACTTTACACTGGCATGAATTTACAGAGCAGGAGACTAAAGTTTATGGCTCATTAACAATAACTGTTGTACACCTCCACTGTAATTCCTGAAAATGTATTTTCTCCTTTAGTACTGCATATACTGTGTGGAATGACAGTAATTACAGAAACTAATTGAATGAGATAGTCATAACTCTAAAAGTCATATTACTCATTTCAAAATGGTTTATTTCCAGAAATAAACAATCTTTACAGAGTGAACAGATATAACAACCCTTTAAGTTTATTAAACTCATTAAATATCCTTAAATATGTTGAAAAGTGTATGCTGTGCTTTTAATAGAGGGTATAGATACATGCAAGTGTGACATTGACAAAAATTACGATCCTCAAAATGAAACTTCAGTGAAGCAGTTTTTCTTCAAACTTTGTCTCTCCACAGCTAGTCCAAAAGAGGATAAGTTTCCAGAATTTAATAGCAAAAGTTTGTTGAAAAATGAAATCTGTTTTTATCCTTGTACGAGCAGGGGTGATATCCTCACCCAATGGAGGTTTTAATGCTTGCATGGTCCAACCATACCAATTCTTGCTCATTAATGCAGAGCCAGACTTCCCCAGCAGCTGGCCCTTCAAATGTGCCACTGCAGGAAGAAGCTCTGAGTTCTGAAAACAAGTGCTGTGAGTACAGATTTGAGCAGGTTCCTCGGCCAGGGTCCTACAGCAGCACTTGGCAAACACCTGCACTGTGTTGGATGTACCCGTGCTCAAAGGTGGAGGGTCAATGCAGGGCCTGAGCAAAGGCTCAGTGTGGATGAAGTAGCCCAGAACAGCCTCGTGCTTGGGACAGAGCTGGGTCCTTCTTAGGAACACTCGGTAACTTTGGGGCAGCTTCAGCACACTGCAGTTCTCTGCACTGGCAGCCAACAGGCACAGCTCTTCTCTTGCCTTAGAGGGGAGGTGTCTGCAGGTCAGGGCTTTAGTGAAGGAGAGGTGAAGATGTAGAGTATCATGAAGGAGAAGTGAGAAGGAACTGTTGAGTGGGTGAGTTCTGTGGAGCACAGAAAACAGGTCCCTGTAGTCCCTGTCAAAAATGGGCTGTAATGGAGCACTGCTCGATGAGTGCATGGTTGGGGTGGGATGGGTGCACCCTCACTCCATGGTATCTTCAAAAACTCAGGGTTTGAAAGGTTTTTTCTCTTGAAGAAATTTGGGAGTATGTCTGGTAATCCTAATTCTATACTTAGAGTTTTTTTGCTTTTCTTTTGCTTGCTTAGTTGTCATTATTTTTTAATTCTTGATTGTTGCAGTGATGAAGGGTTGTTTGGAGGAGTTAATAGTGATATCAACAATTCTAGTTTCCAGGAGGTCTTTCCTGTATAATTTGAAGATGCTGCATATGAATTAAGATTCTTGTTAGCTGATACAACGTGGTTTAATGGTAATGGACCACTGTAAAACAGTGTAATGTATACATTACACATTACAGAATATGTAAACATGATGTTCACATATTGTGCAGTCCTGCTTTTCCCACCACAGGCTTCTCATTGCTGCTGGAGTGTACAGTGGCTTTTTTAAAGCTTCTGTTATTTCCCAAGGTTTCTGTGCTTGCTGTATGCTTTCCACGAGTGTGTTGTCTTCAGTAAACAAGAGTCCACATTTAAAACAAAATTTACAAAAATCTTTTATCGGCAGTGATCTGCTTTGCTCCATTTTGTAGGTTATTTATATAATAATCATGTGAATTTCCTCCTGGTGGAGGGTCTTAATACAAACTCTTTTACTCATGGAATTGCTTTCACTGACGTTGATGCTGACAACCTTCATCAACATTCATCCAGTGTGTCATATAGAACAAGGTGATAAATGTACCCTTGTACCCCAGGGTGTTACACATACAACCATTTTTCTTCACTCTGCTTTCTTTTACCAGTCTCTGTTTCGCTGGACTGCAAAAACCTAATTGTAGGATCTTCTGCTCTCCTAAACAAGCTCATTTTTCTCCAACTTAACCCATCAGAGGTGCTGTCAATCAGTGGGAAACCTGTCACACAGAGATCAGGGTGGCAAAGGGCTCCAGAGTTGAGGTTCTTCACAGGAAATACTTTAAAGCATTTTGTGTTAAAGCCTAGGATTTTCTATTTGCAGTCTTATCCTAAGGTATTGTCTGTTGTCTTCAACAACAAACTGTAAACAAAACAGATAAAGACTAAGAATAGTTCTAACATAAGAAAAAGAATCCAAGACCAAGAGGATATTTCCTCTGAATAATTTTGAATATGGTGCGTGGTTGCAGCCAATTTCCCTGTCGTCTCACCAGTGACTATAATGGAATCTAATAACCCTTGGAAATTATATTACTCTGCACTCTCCCTGTGTCTAAAGGGGACAGAAACCTAAAAGCAAGTGGATGGGTCAAAATAGGGTGACTTTGACTCAAACTCATTGGCTACAAGTATTCATTATAAACAAAATCTGTCAAATCTTTTCACTAATAAGGGTGTAGATCTTATTACAGCCTCAGGACAGTAATAACTTATTCTCTGACATATTATGTGAATTTTATGTGCCTACTCTATAAAAAGTGCACAGTTTCCATAGCAATTTTGATACTTCTATGATACATGATGTGACAGCATGTACCATTTTTCCTTCTTCCATGATAAATTGTTCCCACCACTCACACCTTAGATTGCTGCTAGAAATCAGAATTTCATTTTGATGTCACTAAAAACTAATATTAATAATTAGGCCTAGATGTTTGGTCTGGCAGGGAGAAGTTCTTTATTATTATTGCACTGCTCTATTACTTAGGTTAGCAATTTTGAAACCATAAATCAAGAATGGTAAGATGAAGTCTAAGCGTTGGTTTAGAAAACTTTAGGGGTAATGCCAAATTTACAGGAGAAAGAGGTCCCATGGAGTGTTGAAAATTTGGAGGTAAGACATGGGTCGTTTAAGAAGATCTCTTTGTATCTCTGGGTAGCATTTTTACATACATGAACAAGAGGTATGAAAGAGAGGTATCAAATGGCTCCTTGCTCTTGCTGTCATGCTTTGTGCTTTTCACTCAGCCAAGCCTCCCTGGTTTGTCTGAAATGATAGTGATGTGCAGTGCTTGAATGTCAGGTTAGTTTTGTTTGTGAGGTTTTAAACTGACTATTACTTTTTTATATATTTTTCCATTGTTGTTCTTGCCCTGAATTCATGAAAACTGATTTAGTGTCTGGTTTGGTGAAGGCACAAAACCACTGAGGTCTTGGGAAGTTTAATTCAGTTCCCTATGCCTCAAATTACTCATCTGGAAAATTGATATTTGCAATTACTCCCCTTGGAAAGTATTCAAAGTGTTAACTATCACAGGTTTTTGATGATTCTATTAATGAATCAAAATGTATTTATCAGTAAACAAGTCATGTAAGCATTTTGCTAATAGCTCATTAGTTTTAATAAGGGAAAATACAGACTATGTGAAGAAATATTGGGACATGTTGTTAATGTAAAGGCATTTGGGGAAAAAAAAACTATTCAAAATATCTCAGCCTTGTTTGCTCTACATAGGAAAGCATCACTTCTTGAATTTCAATCCAGAGGACATTGAGTCCCTTGATATCTCACTGGAAATGTATCACAGTGGACTCTTCATGAGCATGAGAGTCACTGAACTGTCATTATAGAAGCTTTTTTTTTTTTGAAAGCCTTTTGTGACATGAGTAACTCACTGGGTGAGTGTGGGTAACTGAAAGAGGGGACTTGGTAGGCTTGTAAAACTAGAACCTCAGAGAAGAGGACACTAATATAATACTACTTGGGAATATCTTACCTTAAAATTTAGTGCCATTATCATACAGAAGTATCACCAAGTGTGTTTAACCAACTTGAAATCCCGCTGTCTCCTGCAGTAGTTAATTGTTAAGGTGTGGGTTTTTTTAGGAGAAATGTTTTATAAACTGAATAGATCCCAGACTGGCAGCCCTGATTCCTGCTGTTGCTTCACTTTGCATCAGTTTGCTGTGTGCTGTCAAAGTGGGCAGAGATGAAGCCACGACAGCCAAGGCACTCGATGCTAAGGAATGTGATCTTAACCTTTGAGAGGAGAGTTTATCATGCTGCTGTCGTTCTTGTATCTATTTTACTCTTACACTGCTCACTGTATCATTGCATCACATTCTGAGTGCTGAAGGCTCCATTTTTTTTATCTGTGAGAAATGAACACTGTTTTAATTTGGTTTTGCTTTGTGTGGTGATTTTATCTGCAGCATTTTTCTCGCTGTAACACTTCCAGCTGAGTAGAAAGTCAATTAGCAGCTGATGGCTAACCCCAAGGACATCTGAATCCCAAACTAATGTGCAGGACTGCAGCAGGATGCCAAGGGTGATCAGATTTTAAACACGTGTTCAGGGTTGTGTTAGTTACCTGATGATATTCTGGATGGATCGGTGGTTTGAGGTTTTTTTGTTTGTTGTTGGTTTTTGTTTGTTTGGGGTTTTTTTGCAATAGATAAATTTAAGGGTAAAATCCAATTTAGCTTAAAAATTTCACTTTTTGATTTTATTAAATTAGACAGTATAAAAGTACATTGTTTTACGGGTTTAATATACTGTTGTGTCCGAGAGTTCTACTGGTTTATGTTAACTGTATATTCAGTGAAAGTTACTCATTCTGCATAAGTATATGGATTAATTTGTAAGGCCCGTTAGATTTATGTTGATCTTTTTATGCCAAAGGTGTTGTTCCATAGTGCATGCCAGCTATATTAGTTTACATTGTTTTGTATTAAAAAGAAAAGAAGCTGATCATCTCTCATTTACTGATGTAGCTGTTAATTGTATTGGTTTTACAAAGAAGGTCTGAAAATAGAATCCAATCTTATTCTGATAGGCTTACACTGGCTCCAATTTATGAGAAGTAAAACAGGTGGAGCCTGTCAGCATTATTATTGCTTTTATTATAGTTGCAAATAGTGTCTTTATTATTTTTCAGTAGAATAAATGCTCCTAGCAAAACCAATTTAACATGACCTTGTTATTGCACAGTCCTAACTAGCTACACATATTTTGGGGTTTCAGCTACTGATATTTCAGTCCTGGCTGCCAAGAGAAAGCTGTTGAAAAGCTTGTCAATTCTCTAATAAGCAAAAACAAGAAGGTAAAATTGAGTTTTGGACAGATAGTCTGCACATGATTTTTGAAAATGTCACTTATTTCTTGTCCAGTTTACATATACCTTTATGGAGATAATGGAGCTGCATTCTGGATAGTGTTATAAAATGTAGTAACTGCCTGGGTTTGATGATGCTGTGGGTTCAAACTCCTGCTGTTCCTGGAGGCTTTTCCATAGGGGCAGGGCAAGCCTGGAGATGGAGGCCAGGGAAAGGGCAGGGACAGAGGAAAGCAGCTCCAGCCCTGAGCTGGCTCTTATTTATTAACTTGGCACAGGAGAGAGAAAGCTCCTGACTGGTCTGAGGTGGCACTGCCCTTGAGGAAGGGTCTTGGAGAGCACTGAGAGCAGCTTGAGGAATTTAGGGGAGGAGGCTGCATGTGCAGAGCAGGTTCTGGTTTATTCTCTGGCCTGATTTTCAACTCCTGTGAACTGATAGCCAGCTCTTTGCCTGGGTTCATTTGCCTTAGTTTTGCCTTGCATCATGGCAATATAAATTCCATAAAAAGACCCTGCTTCTCTTTCCTGTTCCTTCATTTATGCATCAGGATTATGCTGGCACACAGACCAATATTTTCCTGACTAAAATTTCATCTGTCATGTCTTGGTGTCTTGGGTTGAGGTGGCAAAATGCCAACTGTCCAGGACAGAGTGAAAAGGGTTCTTCCTCCCCCCCCAACCAGCCAAGGGAAAAAGAAGAGGGAGAGGAAAAAACCCCTCCAAACTAGGTTTATGCTGAAACTAACTCTATGTATTTATACAGAAAAGAGAAAATTGAGAGAACTGCAATATATAGTCTATCACACTAGATCTGTAAGTACTCTGAGACACATAGCAAGAAAGAGAAGGTATAACAACAAAATATTTCTACTTCCTTGAATTCAAACAAAATACAAGCAGCGGCAGCAGCAGGAGCAAGGCCTGCCCCAGCAAGGCAGGACTTGCACTGAGTCCTGTCTGTACCTCAGCTGTGGTGGAACTGCCCAAGCCACTCCCACACACTGGATTTTACACCCTTTGAGATGATGTAGTATGGTATGGAATACAATATTATTGGCTAGAAGAAGTCAGCTGTTAGCTGGCCCAGCCCAGCTCAAGTCAGCTGACAATCTCAGGCCTAGTCTGAACTTTAGAACCTAAATTTAGGCCCACCTGGCCGAACCCATAACACTTGGTAGCAAAAGCCCTTCACCTCCCCTTGTTTGCACTGTACTCTCTCCCAGCATTTGTGCTACCTTGGTGGCAAAGTTATTTCTCTGCATTCTTTGCAAATGAAGTTTAAAAGAATAAGAATCTGTCTGACAACAGCTCGTGTTATCTGAGGACAGAGCTGCCCAGGCAGAGGAGGAGGGAGTTTGGCAGAGCTGAGTTGTAGCCCTGGTGAATTCCTGAGCATAGATTTGTTAAAGAGAAAGGCAACACTTCTGTGGTTGGTGTCGATTTTACCCTTTCTCTTTTTCTCTAAGCAGAAGTTTGGCTGAAGTGCAGTGATCTAATCCTTTCTGACTTTCTGCTCTGTCTGCAGTTCTTGCATCTGCCCCTCTAATCATTTGGCCAGTGCATGTCTAAACCAAGCCATTATTTAGCAGAGTTATTAGACAGCTTGTTGATTATTTAATGGAAGCTTAATAACCATTTCATCTTTTTTTTTTTATTTTCCTGTATGTAAAATCACAGCTTGACATAATCTTTCAAATTCAGCCAGGTGTTTGGATTGAGTGGAAGTTCCTGAGAAGTTTTGAACAAAAAGCAGTTTCAGCAAAAGAAGACCAATTTCATGGGAGTCAAACTGTTTACTGCATTCATTAGATTCAGATTTGCTTTAATACTATAATTTCTCTTCCAAGGGTTAGAAACCCAAGAATTCATTTTGTTTATAGGACTTTTATGGATTAGATACATCCACTTAATTATCTTGGTAGTTTTCAGTTCCATGTTACAATGAATTTTATCTGCAACTATTGTGAAATGACTAATCAGAAGTGACAAGTATTGATCAAATATTTTCAGCAATCAGATTTTTTTTCAAGCCAAGCTGAAATGTGAAAACTGAAGTGTTTTTCTGGCTGCTATCTCTTTTCAATAAGTTTTTCTATGGAGAAAACTCTAAAGATTGCATTTTGTCTCTTTTTTTTATGAATAATTGAAATTTGACTTTTTTGTAAAGTGAAATCAATACAAACACCTTATAAATCATTATAATGTCATTGAGTGTGCAACACATAAACCAAATTATATACATGTAGATCAGGAAACTTCAAAGTAAAATCAAACCCAAACAAATAACTGTAAAGTAAGAGCCTGGTAGAGATCTTGCATAAACCAGCATGTTTCATTGACAAAGCAATATATTTGGTAGACAAAATAATATGTAACTCTAATGAGGTGTTTAAATTTCAGTCCATGTTTCACCTTGTAGTATTTCTATTTTATGAATGAACAGAACCATTAAATTAAAAATGAAATGAGGTGGTAAATCATTGATTCTGCTGTATGTGAAGCTGTCGTATGCCTCTGGATTTTTCTAAAAGGGGGTTGGGGGGAAAAGCTTACAAAGCTGTTGTACAAGTGTTACCTTCAGCTTGCCTATTTTCCATTTATTTAGCTAAAGCCTCACTCCTTCCTTAAATTCTGATCTCCTGGTAATTAATGGCAAGAAGTTAGGCACTCTAAGCACAGTTCAGTTTCCTAGTTAGGCAGCTCAGACTCATTGCTTTGGTAATACCAGTGCCTGCTGGTATTCCAGAAATCTTTTGTTTTGCCATAAAGCTTTTCCAAGGGTTCTGGCTGTTTTAGACCTATCAGCATTTCAATGTCACAGTATTTACTTGTAATTAGCCAATCAGTGTGTTGCTGCACTTGCAGAAATCCAGGTTGACACTGACAATTTGCCTTGTGCAGCACTCTTATTTTGGCTCCTGGTTTCAGGAGGGAAGAGGCCACTCATGTCCCTTCCTGGGCTTGTTTCCACCCACCCCATCCCACCAGCCCAGCCTCAGGCCCCCCTGCAAACTGGGCTCTGTAGCATTGAATTCTTCACGGTTTTGAGGGCTGTAGTGGCACAGCTCTGGTGTCCAGAAGTGTCTGTGCCCTTGTTAATGCTGTGTCTATTCACAGGGAGCACTAAAATAGAAAATCCTCACAATTCTGTTCAGTTATTGCACTGAGACCTTTAGACTGCATGATGTTCAGTATTTCAGGCAAGGCTTAGCATGGTAGAAGAAAATTCTTGAGGCTTAGGCTTAATAACTTGTTCTGTACCTATTTCCTCAGATATCCACTGTTGTGCTAATACTTTACTTCAGTTCCAGCACTTGAAAGATAATGTAGTGGATCCTGTTACAGTGACAGGAAAAGGCACTATGACATTTCTTTGGGTGACTGATGTTTTCTCTGGGCAAGTTGCCATAACTCTTTAGTAGTTGCCCTCCAACCTTCAAATCTTTGTGTTGCTGGAATCTGTGTCTTCCAAACACCTCTTAAATCAAACATTCTGTCAAAGTACCAAGAAGTTAAATCAAGAAACACCTACTTCCTCCATGAAAAGTGATGATGCTCTTCATCTTTGCAGTGGCCCTGGGTGAAAATCACTGTGAGAAAAGTGTATGTCCTAACAAGACTGTTATTGCACCTGGCTTAGTTCTGTCTTCCAGTTTAGCCCAGAGCTGTTCAGTGGCCCTCCAACAGGTCACACAAATCATTCCATCCAGGTAATTGTTCTTTTTCTGCTGTTAAAATAAAGACACGACAGTTCCCTACATTTTTAGCTTCCATGACATTTAAAGAATCCTTGAGGGTCAGCAGGCACAGAACTGGGACTATTCATATGCATTGTGATGGCCCCAACTGGCACCTTGAAGTGAAACAGAAATAAATGCTACTGTCTGTCTGTGGAAAATTTTTGACAGGCACAAAAACCAAAGCCCCATTCTGCCATCAAACTCCAGTGGTCCTGACCCCTCCAAATAACTTTTGGTATTGCAGCTGGGTCAGTCAGCCTGTGGAATGGGGGGATTAATCTTGGAAGTTGAAACAACCTGACAAATTTCAGAGTTGATGGGGATGCTCTGAGCTTCAGTGTTTTGCTTCTTTTTCTGTGAAATCATCTGGACTAATAGAAGATATTACCTCTCCCTCAGCCCTTGAACACTAAGGGTTGCTTTGTCACTAATTTATGGAGCTATTGGAAGAGATTGAACACGTGGTAGGAATTTTGGTGGCTGAGTTTTCACATTTGAGGGTGTGTGCTTGCATTTCAGCTTTCCAAAGTTTGTGATATTCTTGTGCTCCCTTTCTCTGAGCAGTAAGGTCTGAGTTTTTGTGCTCAGCATTGCCATTTTGATATCCAGATCATCAGGTCCCAAGTTGTGGAAGGGAACTGACTTTACCTCTGAAAATTAGCTTCTTTCAAGTGCCTAAGGCAGACCTCTGGGAAACTTGAGCCTGAAACAATAAATCTTTAGTGATACAAAGAGACCTGTGAGTAAGTTTGCATTGTGTATTCAGTCGTAAAAATGTGTGTTGGGTACATAAGGCTTGACAGTTTGGTTCTTTCTTTTCCTGATGGCATGATCTATGCACTTGGCTGCCACACAAAGAACTTCAAATATGCACATGCTGAATGATATATTCTATTCAAATACATTGCTGAGAGAATTGTGTAATTTCTTTGCACTTTGTAACTAAGCAGTCTGTGGAGAGAGAATAATTTGCTGAAAGAAAGAACAGGTAATTTTGAGTGACAAAGTCAGGAAAGGCTCTTTTGCAAGAGAGTTCATGAACAGAAAATGACAAGATCTATTGCAAATCCTCTAAGCTTTTGCTTAATGTGAAAAACATTGGTTGCTCTGAGCTGTTATACTTACCAACCCAGCTGTGTACCTTTGGCATGGTCCTCAAAGGCTTAGTCTGCCAACCTCCTGATCAGAAATCATAAAAAGCAGAAGCAATAAAGCAGTTAATCAATTCCCAAATTTAGACTGGGTCTTTAATTTTTAACATGTATGTTCTTTTCCAATGAACCTACTGCAAATACAATATGCAGTGAGAGTTGTGTTCTTACCATTGATCTTAAGTTTTGTAGCACCCCAGCACCGAAAGAGCCCAGGGCTGTTCTGTGGAAGGAACGTGCCTGTCTCCTGCACCATTGGGCTTTGTCACTGGTGACGTGTGGCCTGGGTTTGCCAAAAGGGGATGCTGAGCTACCTTTTCCTGATCATTTTTCCATTGGAGGTCACTTACAGCCTTTTTTCCCCTCCACTGTTTGAAAAATGCTTAATGAGTCTGTGAAGAACCTCTGAAATGAATAATAATGAGGTAGGAAAAGACCCAAAATGAGCTTGTTGCTATGATGGCTGTTGTGAGTTTGAGACCTGCTTTGTACCAGCAAAACAAACCAGCTGCTTTCTGCCTATCTGCAAGAAAAATATACTTTATAAAAAAAAAAAAGGAAAATGACCCAAGAAATTTTATATTGTTTAAGTGCAAAGGTGCGGGAACTTCTCAGCTGAAACAGCCATTACATTCTTCATCCTTCAGTCCCTTTTTTTCTTTTTTTCCCCCCTCAGGCAGTATTAAAGAATTCTTTCTGATTTGGATTGGTTCTTTGAGGGAGCCTGTTCAAAACTGAAGTAGAATCCATTCATTTAAAGGAGGAGAGGGGAAAGAAAATAGTTTTCCATTGATTGATAAAATCCTACACCAGGCATTCTGTGATCACTTATTCTAATAGAACATGACATTAGAATATTGTGAAACTGCATTGCTGTATGAGGAGCCACATGAGCTCTTACTTGCATGGTCCTTGTCTTGAAGGCAAAGTGGACATAGAGGAACAGGAGGAAAAGGGTGATTACTGAGGGAAGGCCACAGATATCAAGTGACTTAAAGATTATAGGGGCAATTTGTGCCAGAGCTTGGCAGGGGACACGCCTAGAAGAGCTGACTTGAACTGACTAGAGAAATATTCTGTATCATTTATTGTCATACTCAGCAATAAACTGGAGGCAAGTGATTTGACTGGCAGCTTACAGCGTTGTCTTCAGCTTCCGCTATTTTGTTAGTTCACGTGTTATGAACACTGGTTGGGTCACAAATGCAAAATACAGCACCATCCCATCCCAAAGAACCCCATTTGTAGTTGTAAATCTCAGCTTGCCTTGGCTGAATGCCAAGTTGTGGGGTAATACTCCTGGGCCATGAGAACAAAGAAATGCAAGATTCGTTGGGGAGGAAAAAGAAAACCAAAAATCACCAAGCAAAAACAACAACAAAAGTTAAGCTATGACCAATCTTTTAAATTAAGTGTCCTAAAACAAGCTTTGTGAGTCATGTGGGGCTTTCTTGGTAGGTTACTGTTATTCTACTTCATAGCCTAAAACCACTCGTTTATTTTCTAAGCCTACTTGCAGAAATGAATTAGAGGAAAAGGTGAAAGAGAATGGGGAATTTAGATCTGTGAAACAGTTACTATAAACAGTCTGGGTGGGTCTCAGTGTTCTTTTTCACTCTGTTCCACTTATAATGTGATCAAGTTTCTGTCTCTCTAGCTGATGAATCCAATTTCATTACAAACTCAGCTTTCTGAAACCTGTTTCCTTTTCCCCTCACCTTTTAATATAATTCATTTACACGTTTGACTGTTTATTTCCTTCATTTCCCTTTATCTGTCTGCATTTTGCTCTCTTGCTGAATCCAAACAGGACCCATTTTTCCCCACAAGGTCTATATCAGTACAGTGCCACCGGTGCAAGACATTCCAGTGATGTATTGCTCCTATACATCATCAAAGCAACAGGCTTTTGATAAACAGCTTTCTAATACATCATTAGATCATCACTGATGGCACTTTGATGATGTATTATATTAGTACATCATCAGAGTACTGTCATTCCAGTGATGTATTTATAAACAGATGGTGCTGTCATGCAAGAAAGAAGGGAATGCAGGAGAGAACATTTCACTCTGTTATGGCATAAAATGTGTCCCCACCACTCTTTGAATGGGTTTAAAGACAAACACCGGGGGGGGGGGCATAATTGTCTCATTAGGAGTTTGTGGCTAAGTCCTTTGACTTCTCTACCCAGCACCTGGAAAACAGGCAGGTAACCCTTCTAGACCAGGAGCACACAAAGCTCTTTGATATCTGTTTTCATGCTCGTTGTCACTAGAGCATAAAGTCATGGTAATTTATCATTTTTCTTAGTTGCATGTTTGCCTTTATAGTTAAAATAATTTTTATAGACATAAATAAAGTGGTATTTCTAACATAGGGTGTTGTGCTCAAATATTCAAGTTAGCAGACTCCAGTAGCAGAGGATGCAGGTGCCCACAGCTGGACACTGTTTACTCCAGAGGCTCATTTCCTCTCTAGTAAGGGCAAAATTCTTATGTACCAAAAAAAAAAGAGGCAAATTATTTTAACTTTGAGAAATACAGATTTTGTTCTGTGTAGTTTTAGAACTGCTGAGATAATTTGAATTTACATTCAAAGTACTTGAAATTGACTGTTAGATCTGTAGATTGTTGGCTAAAGTATTTTGCTGTTATTTCCCCTAAATTATTAGGATCATCAACATGCTCACTCACTGGTTTTGTGCATCTGTTGCTTGTGTAATGACTTGTTGAACTGTATTACTTAAGTGCTTCTGCTGAGGATGTCTCTTCATGTTTCTCTTTCAGGTTAGGAAACGAAGAGAGACAGCGATGGATGAAGTGAACAAATCCCACGGAGGTTGACATGCTCCAGATGCTTCCAGCCTTGGTCCAACAGCACAGGAGATGCAGTAGGTAGGCCAGTCTTATGCCATGATGCATTCACAAGGCTGTGATTTGGGATGACAGGGGTGAAACATGGCCCATTTTTTCTGATGTTACTGTTGAGCATCTCTTTTGGACATTTGTTTTGGTTTTTTTTTTTTCAGGAAGAGTTTCCCAGATACTTTGCAAGATAGTCATTAAAATGATAATTGTGTCCCCACAAAAGATACACTTGCATATATATATATGTGAACAGTTCTCACAAAAACATTTCAAATATCTAGCTGTATTGACCTGCTACAGGTCAAGAGGTGATGTGGAGTGAGATTTTCTTTGCCAGTTTTGTCTTAATCCTGTACACCCAGACTCAAAACTTACTGTGCAAGGGACTTTAAGGTCAAATGCAGTTTCGTTTTGGACATAAGGAAATTTGCCATGTGGAATTCTAGAGGAACTGTAGGTGAATGGAGATGAATTTGTCCTTTGTCAGAAAGGATATTCCATCAAAATTGCATGCATGGAAATGGATGCATAGGGGAAAATGTACATGTTTCTTTCAGCAAAAATTCATCCAAAGGAATGTAAGCAAAGATTTTTCTAATCAGGAGAGAGCCAAAACTATGTAGTATGTAGCTAAAATTTTGTAAATGTCAGCGTAGGGCTATTTCCCTTCTTTGCGTTGTTTTCCCTCAGTAATTATTGTTCTAACTCTCATATTTCATACACCTTGTCAAGTCACAGAATAGATATAATTTCAGGGTAATGAATTTTTTAACTTGAATACATGAGACAGGAATTAGGGAAGAAGGCAATACTGTTATATTAATTCTACAGATGGAAAACTGAGCACAGAGAAATATTTTCCCCGAGGTCCTTGTGTCTGTAGTAAAGATCAGGCTTAGGGATGAGAAGATCTGATATGAAGATCTTCAGTGTTTAGTTCTAATGTCTCTGCTGTAATTTTATCTTGCTGTTTGGCACAGGCAGTGAAAGCACTGGGTGTAGCAGAGGGAATTAAAGCCAATCCAAGGTGTACTGCAGCTGTACTTAACACAAGAGTCTGACCTGGGGAACACTAAAGCACTGCCAGGCCTGCAGGGCCCCCTCACATTTTGGATTCTCTGGAAGACCTTGAGCTGGTGCAGTGGCTCTTGAGGGACAGCTCAATATGCCTACATATTATATAGTTTTCGTCCCAAGAGGTGCTGTTCTGTGCTGTTTGGCAATTCAGCCATCAGGTTATGATGAAGGGAAAATAGTGTTTGTAGAGGCGGTGGTTATTCCACTGCAGGGAAGTGCTGGCCAAAGAGAAATCCCTGGAAACGTGCAAGTCTCATGAAATTCTCTGAAGCTTGGCTTTTGTAGAAGGATAATTTTGGGCATGGGATGCAGTGAAAAGTATCACTTGGCAGTCACTGTTTAGCAGGTTTTTTGCACATGGGGAAGGAACAAAACTAGTGTTAAAACTACTCATGTTAGATTTATGGGGTGTAGTGGGGTGTTCTTGGACTTTCCCTGTCTTTAATGTGGGGTTGCAAACAACTTCTAACACCGGTGAGCATTTTCCATGTGCAAGGGCTGTCAGGTTGAACTCTGATCTATGAGCTAGTGTATGATTATTCAAGGAGTGCAGCAGGGTCTGGATTTTCCTGAGCTCTGTTTGTGTAACACGCTGCTGTAGCCATGGCATTTCTAAGAGGAGCAGGCAGGGTCATCTGAGTCAGAGCAGCAACCTGATTAGGTGGGTTTGATAACACAAAGGTTTCAGCTCAGTAAGGAGTGTGGGAAGGGTTGTCTGTAAATCTTTTAAAAGTCAGGGTTAGCAGAATGTTGTGACAGTTATTGTAGCAAAGGGGAATAACATGATGTGGTAGAAACAGGTTCCTTTCAGGAAGAACTGGTCTTAATGCTAAAAAAGTCTCATAGGTCAGTAAACTTGCTTCTTTTCCATGTTATAGATAATGTGCTTATATGTTTTAATATATACATTAGTATATTAAAACCAGAATTTCCTCAGGCAAAATAGAAATTGGTGTCAAATATGAATTTTATCATTGTTTTTTATAAAACTGGAAATAGGGAAATGGTGTCTTTATTAATGATCAGTCTCCTTGTTTTATGCAACAGGTAGATGAAAAGGAATCTGAAATTCCATTCATGCTTTTAAAATTCCATTTACTGGTCATCTGCTTCTTTAGGACACAGTCTGTGCTGTAGGCAAAGATAAGCATGTAACTAAATGGAAAAAATCTGCTTCAAGGAGCTGATGAGTACAGGAGCATAAAATAGTATTTGAATATCTATTTTACTCTGAAGACAAAATATTAAAACAATGTAAGGATTTCTTCTAAGTAGAAGGTGGCAGTGTTCTCTGGTGGTCAGAAGTAGACTAGACCATGAAGATAGAAGAGAGTAGACCATGAGATGGAAGCATTTCCCTTTACTTGGCACTTGGAAACTTAGATTTGTGATGCTGTGTCCAGTTTTGGACTGCAGTAGGAGATGCTGATAGAGTGGATCAAGCTGAGATGGGCCCCACGTAGTGAGGGGGCTGGAAGGGAGAGAGGCCAAGAGAAAAGGCTCTGCTGAGCACAGTTAAAGGTGACTTTAAACTTATAGCTGTAGCCTTTCTCTGGAGTTTTCTTCTTGGATAAATCAGTCATAATCCACTTTAAAAAATATTCTTTCCAAATGTTACAGTGATTGATATGACCTAACATTTTCTACTCATTTGGAATGTGAAGCCTTCCTTTTTGAAACTGTGAGATTTAAATGCAAAAGACCAAAAGTTTTTGGCATGTGGGCAATAGGGAAATACCTCCAAAATGGGTAGCTGAGGTTATATGTGAAAAGATTGAAAAGATATTTTCATTTTGAGTATGCAGAGAAGAAATCTTACATATTTGGAGCCAACGCTTGTCATGAGTAAAAGAAAAGAATTTATTATTCTCAACTTGTCTCATTTGGTTTTTATCCAACATAAGATAAATCTTGATTCCACAAGCTTACAGCAATTATTTTTCCATATTGATGCAGGTCAAGGAAATAAAACTCCTTTCTGATCTTTTATTTTAAAAGCAGAATGAAAGTGTTGGGAAAACTTAAGTATTTTTTCAGATACTAAAGATCATTTATATCAATGTAAGAATAAAGGAATAGGTCTGAAATGTTGGTCAGCCAACTGTGTGTGTCAGAATTATTAGTGAAAATGGAGACCATGGGGTTTGTTACTGCAAATGGGACAGACAAAGGAAAATCATGCTTTCTGTCAGGAATGTGAAATGAGATTGATACAAGGGAGTATTCCATTATTTCAAGATGCCAACAGTTTTGACAGTGCAATTGCAATTACTGGAGATAGTGGCTCAGCAAAGTGAGAAGGAAATTAGGTTTGATTGCATGAGAGAGAGTGCCATAAAGAGCCCTCCCTCCCTCTTTTTAAAGATATGCAGATTCACTGGTGAGCTTTTTCCTCAAGAAAGGGTGGGGAGGAGGAATAAAAAATAAACCATAAATCAGAGAATTCTGAGGAATTATGGAAATCAAGGAGAGTTCATCACCTCCCTGTAAATAATGTTGATAAACACTTTCATTAACGTGTCCTGCTGTTCTGTGTCATGTCTAATTTTCAGCTAGGGCCAGGTTCAGGCTTGCTCCTTGTCTTGCCAAACATGCTTTATCAACCCAAACAGCAACATATAATTTTTAATTCTACCATAGAACCCATCATCTTGGTAAATCACTTTCTCCTATTGACATCTGGAGGTTTTATACAGTTCCTGTATCTTTGAGGGAAGATAGGAGGGCTTATTCCACAGTTGAATCAGAGCAAATAAAGATGATATAAGAGGGTAAGGTACACTAGACAGTTTTGAGTATTTAGGAATCTGAGCCTAGTACTTGGCTCTTGGTCTGCAAAACTTCTGTAAAGAATAAAGACTTCTCTTGACATCTTCCATGTAATATCTTAAAAGGTATTTTAATTGTTTTGATACTGGCAATGACAAAAATAAAACGTAAAGAAAGAATCTAATGACTGACATGGGGACTGGGAAAGACCCTGCAAGCCAAATATCCAAGATGAAGCAGATGCCATATTTTCTGGGCCAGCTGAACTTAACACTCATTACTATCTATTTAGGGAGGTTATTTTGTCAGACTCGTGCAAGTCTACCATACTGCCAACCAAAATAATAATCACTGAGTTGTCCAAACAGAGAAAAATACAGTATTAGAAGTATAAAAGCACATTGTTGCCTAGTTGCATCTGAACTGCTGCTGTTATGGTTCTGTAACTCCTATAATTTGCTGGGCAGTTGCTATGCAAACACATTTTTGTGTGCTGTTTTAAAGTCTGAATTTAATGCTGTCTTTTGAACATACGTTGATGGCCAGAATCTTCTGTGTGTAACCATGTGCAGAGATGCATATGGTGAGCAAATGACTTCATGACTGTTTGCCTCATGCCAGAATTTATACATGGGATTTGATTTCTTTTCATAAGTGAGCAGAGGATCTATACCATGCAGACCTGCTTGATTTCCCCTGCCCCACATCACTGGTGTCACCAAAAGTTCTTGGAATGTGGTGAACCTTCCCTGAGAATGAGGTTTGTAATGGCCAGATTTCATCTCACTTCAATTTTGCCATGCACTGTTAATTATGGCTTCACAAGCCCAGACTTTCCTTGGTGTGATATGGCCTTTTGAAAGCTTATGCAATTCAGTGGACATAAAGTAATTAGCAGATACTACAGTTTAGGAGAATAATATTTATTAATTTGGAGAAAGTACAGCATTCACAATCCAAGTAATTGTTACAGAAAGCATGGAAAAGCCTCGGTGGTGAGCTCTCAAAGAGCTGGACCTCACCAGCCTAGACCAAATTTGTTTTCCCAAGTGTTCTCCCTGAGAAGTGGAAACAAAAAACAAACCCAAGGCTGTGGCCCCTCTCTTCACAAGGGGGAAGCAGCAGAAACAGCACTTGGCCTTTACATGGTTAAGGGAAATGGAGCAGACACCTGCAGTAACATTGTCAGGTGAATGCACCATGTTACGGTGCTGACAGTTTTTGTTCTCTAACATCCTGAATTTTCTTGGAAATGTGGTCCTCTCATCAATTCCCAGAGTTACAGAAATAACTGTCTAAGCAAAGGAGTGGGCTTTAAGTGTCATGAGGTGTAATAGAAAGGTCTTAATTCCACCAGAATGCTGTGTGGTCATGCAAGGCATCAAAGCCTGAGGGGGTTTGGCTGTAGCATTTCTGTAGCCTCCAGAGACTATAATTCTTTAGGGATATTCCAATTCATTACAGTATTGGCACCAACTAAGCTCTTCTGTCACCTTGGTTGTGGGGGTACCTCACAGGCACTTGAAAACAGAGAGCTGTGTGCAATTTTTGTCGAAAGTGTGGGGATGACTCTGCAGTCAGTGCCCTTCTTTGTTCTTCAGACAACATATTTTTCTCTGTGAGGAGTTAAACTTTGATTTCTGAGGCAGCAGGCTACTGTGGTGGGAGGTGGAATCAGGAATTTCATCTGCTCCAGTGCTGAGAGCAGGCAGTGAAATCTGCTGAATGGACAGAGCAATAGCAGGTTTTTGTCATTCCAAGGCTGAGAGAGGGTTTTATTTGTCTTGGAAAGGAATTATGCTCAGAAGAGGGATTGTGCAGTGTACCCTGCTGCTTTCAGGCTGTGTCACTGCAGAGGGGACAACTGCAGGTAATAGTGACAGAAACAGGTGCTTTTTTGGTCACTGTAATTAAGTTAATTCCTTATAGATACCAAAAAGTGGAATAATTGACCATCACAATAATAACATGAATTAATTATGAAGTACAAGACTTAAAGTATAGCTGAAGTTATAATTGAATAAGGACATGGGAAAGAACATTTATTCCAATACTTTAGTACTCTGCTTTCTCACAAAGGTGACTTAGCCTGTCTTCCCAGGATACAATATTCTGGCCAAATGTTTGTAGTTAAAGTATCAATCAAAATTGTTGTAATTTGTTTCCAGCACAGTCCAGAACCTGCAGGGGATGGTCTGTTACATGTATGTACATGAAGACACAGCTCTCGGTGCTGTGTCAGACTAACAGCTGCTTGTTGACCTTTATTGACTTCCTTGTGTCAGAGAGTTCCCTTTATAACCTTTTTCCATCTATCTGCCTGTCCACTGCAGTGCTTTTCTGAAGGACCAAGGGAGGTTGTATTAAATGCCTCCCAAAAGCCATGAAAGTCAGAATAAAGGTGGTGCAACAGAGGTGGATTATCACCATTTTTAGATAAAAGAGGAGAGACTTGCAAGTGTGTAATTTTTGTCTTTTAATTTCTTAATACAGGGTCTGCTCTGCTTAAAGATAATTATCAAAATCTTACTAGGTAAGATTTATACACCATGTTGGCTGGAGGTTTGGTTTAATGACCTCAAAAGGTCCCTTTTGGAGATGCTTCAGTGCACTTAAATATATATATATATATCTATATATCTTACATAAATATATATATATATATCTCTTACATATAAGGTGCCAAAACTTGTTCCTTTAATTAATTCAAAACATTTTTCATCTAAAAATTATGATATCTGTTGTATGTTAAATTCCTCAAGAGAAACTTTTCATTTAAAATCTGTTTTCTTTCATTTATTTCCAGGTTATTAAAATGTAGAGTTGTCTGGTTTTCTCTAATGGTCTTTTTTTGGTTTAGGGAAAAATTACACGAGCACTTCCAAAACACCCAGGCCATGGAAAGAAATACATATTGATTTATTATGAAATTGAATGAACTGCAATGTACAGATGATATACAGGGACAAGAAAATTATGGTACCTCAGCGTTCTGATTGGCTACCGGTGATGTAATGGTGCATTATTAAGTGATAATTGTTTTATTATGGTGTTTACAAGGAGACAAATGGTATGTGAATCGATGCACAGGGAGGCCACAAAACAAGTTGCTTATTGATTCACAAGCTGTTTGTATCAAAGTTTGCTGCTCAGAAGAGAAAACAAGCCCAGGATACTCCAGGGTGTATTCATAAGGACAAGAGCATAAAGCCATGGAGTCTGAATTTACATTTGAAATTGGCTCAACTCTGAAATACACTTTTCTCTTTAAGATATGGAATCAAAACACACATATCCAGCAGTGGAAAACAATTCATAGCACACCTTTCTTGGCTTTCATCAGCTATCAGGCTGTGGGTTCAGTAAACTCATTTCTATTTCCTCATTTCCTTAAGTTGTCTCAGAAGAATACTTTGTCATTAGCTCTATAATGTGTTAAAGTTATAAACACTTTGCTAAAAAGATCTGTCTTTTTAGAGGCTGCAGACCTTTAAAAGCTGGTGAAATCAGATTAGCAGACACATTTCCATTCTTCTAAAGTGGTAGAATATTAAAGAGCAGAAAAGTTTTGGCCCACATAACCACAGAGCAGGGCTAGATCAGCCCTTTGGTCTCACACACAGCTTCCCCTAATTTCAAGAATACTGCTCTGGAATATTCTACCCGTGTAACATCCCTGGGTTTCTGGTTTTGCAGATCAGTGTCTTTAAGAATTCGTATCCACAGACAAGTCACTGAAGCTTAATCAATCACTGTCCACCTGCTGAACAGACAAAACCCCCTTTAGGAGGTGCTGCAATTTAGCTTCTGTGTTGGAAGCCCTCAGCAAAGAGCTTCAGCAATGTCAGTTTAACTTGCACCTAAGATTAAAACAGGCAACGCAGAAATGGGTATTGAGCTTAGGCAGGGCGATGGAGCGAATCACCTTAACTCAGCAAAATGTTTCACTCTTCGTGGCTTAATAGCACACTGGAAAATCCCAAATCCCTCCTCTCTCCCAAGTCATATCACATTCTACGTTGAGGAGAAAGTTTCTGTAAAATTAAGCCACCTGAAAGAGGAAAAGCGTTGAATGACATTTTGTACCTGAGTGCTTTTGGTAGAATGGAGATATTTTTATTCAAGGCTGGGGACTGCTGGTGCTCCTTTGATATCCAAGTCTCTCCTTTCATAAGAGTTACTCACACATTTGAGGGCCTTTGCAATGAGGTGTTTGCTTGTGCTCAACAGCAGTGTCGAGGGGTGGGAGTGGGAGGCTCAGACAAAGTTTATTTTAAAGCCCTGCTGTTGAATCACGAGGTGCAGAAAGGACTCCCTTGCTTTCTAAACCCCTTCTGAGAGAGGAGTTCAGCTGTGGCTGGATCCACTCAGCCTTGGATTATGTCAACAGGTTAAATTTAAGGAATCACAGAGCTGTGATGGAACCACTTTTGTCCGCCAGGTTTTAATGGTTGGCAAAATGAGAATGTTTATGTAAAATGAATCATTTAATATTACAAATTTAGGTCTTGTCGGGGTAGACCCTCCTGCCACTGGCAGGATCCTTTGCGTGCATTGTGTAGGGACTATTGCAGAAAATATGATCTATTGAAATGCCCTGTTGTTTCCTTTAGAGATGCTTTTCATCTAAGCACCCGTTCAAGGAATGCATTAGCAGATGAAATACAATCTTCTAGTACTAAGGACTAAGTGTCTTGGGTTTGACTGTACATAAATACAAGCAGGGATTTTATAAAATGCAGATATTCTCACAGATGTGTAATGTATTCCATACCCCAAAAAGGCAGGATTTGAATGGCATGAGCATGTACTGATCATCATCTCCTGCAAACTTCTCATTGCAATCAGCAGGAATTTTAGGAAGCTTAAATAGACAAAATGGAAGCATAAATTTCAATATGAGATGATAACTTGTTCCTTTGCATCCTGACATTTGTGCATGAAGTCCAGAGCATGAATAATTTTACTCTGGAGTCTTTTAATCATTCACGTGCATAAGCATTTTCAGGATTAAACCTTTGCTTTCATTCTTATAGTGCCTGTATTTTTTTGGGGATTTTATTGGGGTTTTTTACATACACTCAAACCTAGCAGAATAATTCCAACTTTGTGCTTCCTTGTGAAAAATCACATGTTATGTATTTCTTAATTTCAGTTGACTTCACTTCAGCATTTTATTTATTTCTGTTTTATTTAAATCTATATGAGCAACACCATAACAGTACTAAAGACTTTCTTGGTATGTCTACATAAATTTGCAGAAAAAATAACCCAATTAGAAAAACTGTTCTAACAGTCTAAGGAATCTAAATTTTAGTTCATAAACAGTCTTCCACTGCCTGATCTTGGGAAAATTACTGTTTTCAAGGAACAAAAGGACTAATAGTGAATTGTATTGGGCAAGGAGCTATGGGATTAAACATATTGTCTTAAAAAGGGGGGGAAAATTATCCAGTGCTGTGTCCTTTTTAAGAGTGGTCACAGTCAGATTTTCTCTGGTCTCTTGTCAATCTACTTCAAATCCGGTATTCCCTCCATAACCTATCACATCACACAACCTTCCCCCTCCTCTTCCCTTTGGAATTTCAGAAGTGTTGGAAGTCTTGACTGTCTTTTGTAGTAGACCCACTTTGGACCCAAGCAAGGGCTGTGTGCTGAAATCCAACTGCTGATGGCTGAGAAGGAAGGTTTGAGGGAACACATATTTGTATGTTTTGTTTGTAATCACAAATTTCTCTTGGGTTTGCAAAGGATTGGAATAGCATAAGTCACATTTCAACTCATAAAATCTTCTTATAGAATCACAAAATGACACAATGGTTAGGGGTGGTGGGAGTATCAGGAAGCCATCTAGTCCAACCTCCCTCCTCAAAGCAGGGTCAAATAGGGCAGGGCAGTGACCAAGTGAGTGTTGAATAGCTCCAAGAATAAAAAATTCACAGCATCTTTGGGCAATATATTCCAGTGTTCAACACACCTGGGAAAAAAAGCTTTTTATGATGTTTAAATAGGTTATCTTGCACTTTGGTTTGTGCCTGCCATGTCTTGCTCTTTCATTGGATGCCACAGAGCTCCAGCTGGTTCAGTCTTCACTGCATGTGAATTAGGAATTGGTAGTGAGACTAGAAAGGGGCTATTGATTAGTTATCATTAAAGTCAGCAAAAGGACAGGTTTTCAAGCTGATAAGCAGGCAGAGGCCAACCATAGTAGTGCAAAATAGACACTGAAATGAATGGTACAGGATGTTTTGGCACTCAAGCTCCCTGTATTCTGCATGGCAAGGATCAGCTCAAGAATGGAAAACACATCCCACTATGTGGCTGTGTCCTTCATGAATTATTTGACCAGAAATAAAGATCTGATTTACAAACCTCTATGACTTCATGGGCATGGTTAGAAAGCCAATTATTTTGGTAAATAAGAGTCTTTGCTACCAGACTGACCCACAAACTTCTAAAAACCGCTTGCTATGCTGCTTTCTTCATCTGCCTTTGGGCTGAGTTCTCTGCAGCATAATCCTGAAAAAGCTATATCAGATTGCCACTCTTGCTGAAACTCGATGTGTAATACTGGGGGTTAATTCTTTTATAAAAATAAAGATCTAATCAGGAAGGACTGAACTTTTACGGAAAATGAATTATTGTCAGAGTTCTTCCATTCACTTTCAGGTGTTTCCTACCCTGGGCACAAACTGAACCTGAACAAGAGAATAGTGGCAACTTATATGAGCATTAGGTAGAAATAACTGTCTGTACATTGATTATTAGGACATTGAAATAACTTTGGGTTTGTTTACTTCATGTTTTGGACTGATCTCAACACATTTCAGAGTCCAGCATTGTCCCTGTTTCTAAGCACCTTGCACCTTAAGTGGTGGCAGTAGCACTTTGCTCAAACCATTTGATATTCCAGTGTATCACATGGTGTTCAGAGATGCAGCCATTCAGAAATACATCCATTACATGAACACATTATTATTTATTTCTAAATCATTAAGCATAATGTGATTTTTATGTAGGTTTACCGATACATCAGTAAGTAGTAATGACTTTTAGCTGATTTGAATGTGTGCATGGAAAGATTTTGGGGAGCATCAAGCTTCTGTAACCATGATGAACTTGTATTTTTAGCAGATGGAAAAAGCAGAGGAAGAATCTGAGACCTGTCAATCAAAAATAAATGTTTCATGAAAATTCCTAGGATAACAGTTGAATGCTAACAATTTATGACTAGCTTCACTTGACAAATTTTTGTGGTCATGTTTGATATTCATGCTTTTGTCTCCCAGATTTTTTTGGTGCTATGTTTCAGCTTCTAAAGATTAATTTACAGTCACCATAATTCTTAACATTTCATGTACTCTAAATGGCAGATTAGATACAAAGTGACAGAGGTGTTTCCTCTGAGTCCGTGTGGTACTCATTTAAAATCAGCCCAACTGTGACTCAGTTATAGTTTCTTCATGAGTTTTTCTCTGTTGTATGTTGGTCTGTTTTAACTCAGTGTGTTGCCTGAAATTGCTGTTGACTAAAGCATCATATGCAGGTGTGCCTATAGAAACTAAATACTTTTAGCACAGCAGTTCTACATTTCCCTTTCTTATATTCCCTGTGTTCTCTACCTCTTCAGTACCATACTTGAAATTCTTTCTCTGCTCTCCAATACAAACTGTGTAGCAAATATTAATTACATTAAGTATAGCAATAATTGTTTTTCCCTCAGGAATTCAAGTGCCACCCTTACAGTAATGTTAGAAAAAGTGAAAATACGATAGGAAGTTCCTGAGAACACTTAAGAGCAGCACAATCCACACTGTCTGTCTCTTGGATCAGACCCTACTTCCTTTCCTTCCTTTCAAGTTACTGTAGGACTCCAACTATTTTTCCAGATTAGTTTTTGAATGAACTGTATAGTAATAATTATTTAAAAGTTACATATGGTCTGTAGGTAAAAACAGTAATACCTGGAGGAACTCTAAGTATGGTCTCAAGAATGGAATAATATTTGATGCTGAATTGAATTCTACCAAAGCCTGTGTCTGTATAACAGTACCCATCTAGATCCCTGTGTGTGTTCATACGTGTATTTTGGCCTCCCAGCAGGTACATTTGAGTTAGGGTCACATGAAGGTTTCTAAAACATGCTCCTTTTTTATTTCCAGACCTGCCTGTCTCTCTTTTATGCTCAGCAAGCTGTGAGCTGCATCGCTTGCAGCAGACACTTTCTCAGAGTATTGCACTGATTTCAACAGCAGCAAAACACTCAGTATTTTAGTACCATGCCCTGTGACTGGGAAGGAGAGAGGAGGAGAAGCCCTGGCTGAAATGCATTTGCAGGGGCTCTTTTATCACCTCGATGGCAGAAATGTCAGTTCAAGCCATTTTTTACCTGCTGGAAATCTGGCCTCTGATTATACTGCTTGCCCAAATGCTTTTACAAAATGGGTAATATTTCTGATTTTCTGATTTAAATTAAAATTTCCTTCCCCTGCAGTTTTTATTGTAATACGGTGTGCTTGGAGCAGAGCTAAACAGAGGAACCCCCCCTCCAATGTTTTATGCATGCTGATGCCTTGCACAAGGCAGAAACAAGTAACTTAAACAATACAATAAATTTTACTGAGACATAGATACAGGTCTTTTCTGGCTTGTCTATAAAGTGAAAAATATGGAATGATTTGCTTCCCCTTTAAGGAGGTTATTAGCTTGCTTGTATCTACCAGAGGAATAGAGGTGCACACAGTCTCCCATTATTCACCGGGTTTTTAATCTTGATCCCTGGCTTGTGCGATAAGTTATTGCTGGGGACTGGAATTGCTTGGGGAGTGATGCAGGTGCCTGAGGGCCAGCAAGTGGCTCTGTTATGAGAACTGGCTCTAATGATTAATGGTAGGATGCAGTGCACTACTGCTGACTTCACTGGGAAATACAACATTGTTAATTTTATCATTATAAACTCCCAGCTCTGCGAGAGAATGTGTCTGCCTCCAGGATGGTGAATTTGATAAGAAGGCTTTTCTGATAAGATATCTCGTACTCCCAGGGAAAAGCATTCATGTTTAATCAGGGAGTATTTAACTTGCAATCCAAATGTTACCAAGTAATATGTACAGGTCATTTTAAATTTGTGCTCTACAGTTCAGGTCACAACATTATAAATGAGTTTGTATACACACTGAAGAAAGAATCAATATAGCACTGCTCTCTACAAAGACTGTCATAAGCCTGAGAAACTAAATATTTTTTCTGTGGAAAAGGGGACAGACTTTTTAATGACTAGCAGTACTACAGACTCAGAGCCCGGCAACCATCCTGTAAAATACTCTGCAGCCTCCACTCTTGCTGGTGGCAGTGCCCGTACTTTCAAAGCAAACCACTGAGGACAAGAGGGATTGGATCCTCTCCCTACTGATTATGTGAACAGGTCATAGGACTTGCATGCAGTATTGAGGTATGAAAAGATGACAGCGCTGAGCATGCGGATTCCTCCTTTAGGTGTTTATGGCATCAGCATGTGCACTGCTGTCTTGCAGGGACATTTGTATTGGCTTTGACTGGGGTACAGTTGCTTTTCTTCATAGTAGCTTGCATCGTGCTGTGTTTGGAATTAGGGATGAAACAGTGTTGATAACACACCAGTGTTTAAGTTGTTGCTGAGCAGAGCTTATGCAGCCTCTAGGCCTCTCTTGATTCTCATGCTGTCCCAACAGCACACCACAAGTTGAGAGGAGACACAGCTGGAACAGCTGGCCCAGCTGACCAAAGGAATATTCCATAACATAGGACATGGTGCATGGCAACAGATGCCACAGGGAAAGAGGAGGAAGGGGTGTGTTCCCTCAATGTGAAATTCCTTCTCCCTGTCAATAAATACTTAGTTTATATCGAGGATTTCGTATAGTCTTGCCTCTGTCTTAGCACATGTGTTGCTACATCACTGTTGCTTGCAGTATCTTCACCCAGTCTAGGTCTGCACTTCTCCCCGTGCCTTCATCTCCCCGAGTACTTTGCACCTTCCTGTTGCTTCTGTTTCCGGAAGCTTTTGAATGGTCTGTATTTTGTTCATTCTGTTTGTGTGTTGCGTGTGTCTTTCCTATGTATGGGCCATACATAGTCCCATAGTCTTCAAGCTGTGGTCCTTCTGCCTTTTTGAACAGTGCCTGGACCTGTTTGGCTGTTATTTTGTACCTCCTTGGGTCATGATAATACATATGATAACGACTTTATCAACTTTCTGTAATTTTCTGTGAAGGTAATCTTAACAGATAGAAAGAAAATTTTGAAATCCTGAATCATTTTGTATGTTCAAGAGAGATATCCAGGCTAGGAGTTATGACAAAAAGTAGAGAAGAGCAGTTAAAGGTAATAAGGAGATTCTTATGGAAAACCTAGTGGCATAGTGTTGCTTAATAGGTCATTTTAGTACTAGGCTTGTCTTGAAACTGGAATAACTTTGTAAAACTGAGTGCAGAATGTCTTGCACTGTGACTCATATTCTTTAACTCTGTATATTGTGTTAATCATTTGATCTGCTTTTCTAACAAAATGGGGTTTGATAATAATGTAGATATTGCACTTGCCATTTGTTGAAATGCAAACTAGTGTTGTTGTGACTCATTTTATAACCTTGTCACACCATTAAAGTGAATATTACTACACGGGTGGGAAAACTGTAGAAACTTGAGTCCTGTCATTCATTGGGCCAACTGCACAAAATACTGTAGTGACAAGAACATGTCTGGTTCTCCTGTTCTGGTTTAGATCTAGGGCAAGCATTTCTTTTATAAAGAATTTTGACATATCAGTACTGAAACAAGTAATGTTTATCTACTGATAACCAAGCTTAGGTTTTGGCATTTCAGGTTGGTTCATAAGGCCTAAGCTAAATGTTGCAACACTTCCTGGTTCCACATGCTCTGCAGGAGAGAGGAATGGCAGATTGGTATCTATCAACTGCACTGTTCATAACACAGAAGTAATGGCAGCTGGAAGTGTAGCAGCTTAAGTTAAGGAGTGATATAGTAAAAGCATGCTCCTAAGTGGATAATGGGAATGCCATGCTGAATCTCGAGAGGAATGGTAATCCATAGCAGTGGAGATGACTCAGAGGCACAGAAGAAGTGCCTGAGGAGTGGGACGTTAATGTGGGCAGACAGAAGCTGCTGTGCACTCCTCCTGATAGCCCCGAAACTGCCGTGTTGCCTGTGCTGGGGGTGCATCTGTTTGTCAGTTTTGGCCTATTCTTTGGCACATTGTTGGAGGTGAAGTTTGTGCATTTGCACAGAATTTAATGGGTTAACAAATGAGTAGCAGGCAAAGCCAGCTGATTGCTTCAGAAGCGAATCTTAAAAAGCTGAATTGTAGAAGTAATTGCAGGAAGAGAGAACAGATCCAAGTTTAAAAGGGGAACATGTGCTAGACTAGATCAGATTTTGAATCTCCTAATGTCTTGTGTAATATAAGTGCTAGTGCCCTGGCCTATAAACAATTGTACCTGATCAAAATAGCAGGAGTATTTTAAACTCATTTTTTGCTTGTATAATCTCTTACAATATACAGAGCCACTGAAACTCAAGCTGAGATTCAGTACTCCCTTATTAGTACCTTGGAAAGGTACAGCATGAAAAGGATTTTTTTCCCTCTAGTATACACTTGGCTAGATGTATCTTGGGGCTTTTTGTGCCGCCTTCTGAGGTAACAAAAATAAGGCTTGGTTAGAAAAGGAATACCAGATAGGACAGGATAGGGAAGTGCTTGGAATCAATACAGGCAATCTTGCATCCTCAGTGTCTGAGGTCAGAAATGAAAGCTTGTTTACTTTGGGGGGTGATTTTGTTTTCCTCTCCCCTTCTTATTCTCCCTCCTGCCCCAATCCCCAGATCATTCATATTGTCAGAGCCCTTCGAAAGAGATTTATTCTTAGGGAAGATGGAGAGTAGTTTAAGAGCTGACTTCATTTAAATCTATATCTCTCCCTCAGAGAGTGTCTCTAGTGCCCTTAAGAAGGAAGTAGTAAAGCGATGTTTACCTCTGACAGCTTTATTAAGAGATTAAACCTTAACTTTTACACGACTTTATGGAACCAGTGAGCCAGGGAGCAACTAGTGCTTCCAAAAGGCTGTTGCCTGGCTAAGGCAGGGCTGCACTGGTGCAGTGCTCAGGGCACCCTGTGCTGGGTGGAAGGCATCCCAAAAACCATGACACAAGGGATACAATCAAAGCCAAGTGTGATGGCATAAAACAGGCCTGTATGTGGTAAAGAAAGACTGAGGTGAATCTGAACCATGCCAAGGTGTTTCCTTTCTCTGCTACAAAGTTTATCATGTTCAGGTTTAACTAGAGGCTTAATAAATGAGCATCTGAGGAGAACAGCTTGATTAATATTCAAGTTCTAACTTGGCTGAACTATGATCCTGTTTAGGCAACTTAGGCAGGCTGCAGCCACCACACCACCTCAGGCAGTAAGGAATATCTGTCCTTGTCACTCACCTCCTCACTGTGTGCTCAGATACCCAAATCCTTGTCGGTTATTTCACAGCAGCTGAGCTGCAGTGCTTTTCCTGTTTCACAAACACGAGGAAGAACAACTTAGGTTCAACCCATTCATTTCAGCTAATGTATTTAGAGGTGTTTTCTGCTGCAGGCAAGGAAGATGAAAACAGCACAGCTCAGGCAGTGAATCGTAACTAAATAATGCATCCCAATCCTTTAGTCTTTCTGCCTTGGCTGTGCTCCTTAGTCTTCTGAGGACTAAAGTTTTTTAGGAGTAAGAGGGCATGGGGATGAAACGCTGACAGATGGTTGGTATGAAGGGGACAGTTTTCCATCTCTAAAACAAAGCTTTATAAAAATCTGCATGTCATGTAAGTCAGTACAAGCACACGTGTATACGTACACTATACTCATGGTACATGATTGACAGGTCTAAGAGAGGCAGAAGTGTTGTATTAGCACCACAGTCTCCTTGAGTCCCAGTGGATCATGGCAAAATTTCATCTTGAAGTTGCCCAGAGTACAGAGTTCCTTGTTTAAACAGAAGCACAGATGCTCTTGTAGATTGCTTTTCCCACAGCTACTTGCAAAATGTGTATCTGAAAAAAACCACTATCATTACATGTAACCCTTTCCAAAAGACAGAAAATTTCACCAAAACAGTAATAAAACTTCCCCACTACTGCAAAAGTGTCAGTTAGATTTTTGAGAGAGGGAAGAGCATAATCAGCATCTGAATCAGTCCTGGATATAGTATTCCACCGACTCTGGGGCCTACTGCACTATTAGAAATACTGATTTTCCCCTTAGTTTCTTATTTAGCTGAGTGGCAAAGAACACTACATGTTCTATTTATTCAGGAATGGTCTTTGAGGCATGAGATATAGCTTAGAATTCTTACTTTGGGAAACTTTATTGAATAGACTGTTTAGGTGTCAGACTGGTTAGAAAGTGACACACTTTGTGGTAGAAGCAAATTTGATCTGATTTAGAGGAGAATACGTATTGAAATACAATTTCCAAGCCCCCTTGGATCCTGAAGGTGACTGCCCCTGCCAACTCAGGTGCTTGTTGCCCAGCTGTGCAGTTGGGAAGGTGACGTGGTCAACACAGATGGGAACAACCACACCCAGGGGTAGGGCAGTGGAAACTCAAACTGTGAATTTCTGCCGAAAGAGAGGAGCTGTGCTTTTGGGAAACACTTTGCATTTGGTATGAATGTTGAGAAATAGAAGCATGCATCCACTTCAGAATAGTCACAGGCATGCTCTATTCTTGGCAGTCAGGCTTTGTGATCTGTAAGAGCAGTTTTCCTCTATTCTTTTACACATGGGTAGTTACTGTAGCTATGCATGAACAGAAGAATGAAAAAAGAGTGACATGGAATGGAGTTTCTTTTCTTTTTCTCTGAGCTAACATTGTGAAGCCAGGGAAGAGGCTGTGCTCTGCTCCATGACAGGCATGTTCTGGGCTGGTGTGTTGTATGTCACAAAGAAATTGCAGAATGACAAGCTGGGATAGCATGATAAAGAAAATCATACATGATTTTGCTGTTTCATACCCTATGGTGAATGGAAAACAGTCTAATTTAGCTATTGACATAAATAGGCTTGACATCTTGAGTTGCATTTTTTACTTCATTGTCTGAAAAGCCCTTATACCTTTAATGGCATCTTCTATCCAGAGTTCTTCACAGGAAATAAGGAAAAAAAAGTCATTGCTTCTAGGCTGTGATTGCTCTGACTTATTTTAGATGTCCCTCTTAGGACAAGATTATCCACACTGTAGTGCAAGTGTCAGTTGTCTTCCACTAGTTATACAAGGAAAACTAACTGAGATGTCAATGTCTACTTCATAAGCACCTACGATTAGGTGAGATGAATTCCTGTGTGACTGAGTAATACACTGAGTCAACACAGTGCTGCTGCTGGCAGGGGGAGGATCACAGGTAGTTGGGCTTTTCAGGTGCTAGTTAAGTGCACGTATCAGTGTTCCCTGGAGGCATTTGTTGTCTCTCCTTCCTGCATACTTAGGATCATTGCCAAGAGTGGCACTGCTTTGTTCTACTTCCACAGTGAGAGTCGCTCTACAATGAGGCATCGAGCCTTTAGTCTCATTTGTAGAGGCTTTTGCATGAACTTAGGACCAAACTTACTTGCCCTGTCAGCATCCTCTGCTCTGCTGAGTATTTAGAAGCAAATGTGATAAAGAAAGTAAAAATGCAATTAACAAAGACCAATAGATACAAAAGCCCAGAGCCAGTTTTAGCTCCTATTTGTCGATCCAAGCTGCCCAACGTTGAGACATGGAGTTATTGCAAAGTCAATAGCAGTGGCATGGCTTTCACTAATGATTTCAAGTCAGTCGTGACATGCTGCAGAAAGCACTGCAGTCAGCTTCTAGTGCTCCTCCTTGCCACAAGAAGTTTGGAGGCAGAGCCTGTTCTCCTTGTTCCTGTGGCATATGCTGCCTGAAACTTTGCAGCTGGCCAGTGCAGGCCACACATTTCTTATCCGGAGAAATGAGCTAAAAAAAAAACAAAACAAAAACAAACAACAAAAAAACAAGAACAACAGAAAACCCAAACAAAAAAGAAAAGGAAAAGAGAGTCCTAACCATAATACATGTGCTTCTATGGATGGAATTTATCAATTTGCTTTTCACCTGCAACTGTAGAGATTTGTCAAACCTTAGCTTAAGGACAATTGTTGCCTTTGGGAGACCCCAGTGTATTTTTCCACAATATTTTGAAGACTTCTAGAGAAGAATGAGTTTCCACATCTGGGCTAGTCCTTGTCATAGTGTGGCTACTCTGCGAAGATCAGACAGTCTTTAAACAAAGATCAGAGGAGAACATCTGGATGTATATTCATGTTTAGAGCTGCAGCTCTCTAAACAGTAGCAAAGTTGGAAAGCATCTGTAAGGAGCACCAGGGACCCTGTGGCCTGAGGGCTTAAAATTTACACTTTGTGTATCCCAAGCACCATTTAGTGTTTTACAATATTTACAGTGCTTCTGGTGTGCAGGAGATATTCGGTCTCCGAAGAATCCTTCAGTGTGCTTTAAAAATGTCTTGAGAACTATTGTCACCTACTTATCAGGTTTTGCAAACAATATCCCAGCTGTTTACATTGCTGAAATACTTTTTGAGAAGTCCAGGACTGACAGAACAAAACTGTCTTGAGGTATTCAACATAATTAAGCAAAGGCACAGAAGAGAACAAATATTGTAGGTCTGTGTGGTCCTTGTTTCAATATAACATTGTTCCTTAAAAATACTAAAGACTGAGAAAAGTCTTGATATGAAGCATATAAAGGCTGAGAACAGCAGAGCTGCATAAAGCAAAGAAGGCATTTTTTCATACCTCGCCAACTTCACTGAAGCTGTTTCTATGAAGGCTACAACAAGTCCAGTTCTGTTCACACTGTTCTTATTTCCAGTCCTCTGAAATTCTGAATTTAGAAGAGGGAAATTCAATATTAGAAATTTTTGCTGCTGAAACAAACAAATCCCTCTTCATACCTGGCCATAGTAAGCATAAGGTAAATAGGTTGGTCTGGGATTACAAACTAGAAAAATTAGTAATACTTATTCCTTGGCCTTTCATGAGCCACCATGAAATACACATATTGATGGTATTTCATCATTTGCAAACAATCATCAAGATGATGCCATTTTCTAAAGACAGGGTGGTAGATTTGAGTTTAAAATCAGTTGATGGATGGGTAGAATTAAGTACATCAGATGAAAATGCCAAGAGCCCAGTGTCATAATTACAGCCATGGGCTTTCAGCTGTAGGTTTTAAAGTTTGCTCTGGGTAAGATCTCAGTTGGGGGGAGTTAATGTGGTCAGCATGAAGAAAAGTACCCAAAGCTTTTTCTGAGAGGATGGTTTGACTCACGATGAAAGCTGTAACTTTGATTTCATAGTGGTTTGTGGCATTGCTTAATTCTTTTCATTTCAAAGAGTTTGTTTTTTAGGGAAGTGTCTCATTTAATCATGATTTCTATCTATTATGATGAAGACATTTGGAGTGTATCAGCCCATTTCAGCCAAGTCTGATGGAGAATTAATAGTTTAAACATATTTACTTGAAAATAGCAGCTAGAGTATAGAATGAATTCCCCTTCTTCTTCCCTTCCCCATAGCAAGATTTCTATCAAATATGGAGTTTACACTGTATTAAATTTCGATCAAATCCCATCACAAAATAGAAATCTCTGTGAATCCAACTTTATTAACACTTCTGTGCACTCAGCTACTTCCTTTAAAGAGAAACAAAAAACACTTCCAAAAAGACATTGAAACTTTAGAGGTAACTCACTCCCATTTCCCCTGAATTATATCGGGGCTCTGAATAAAATTACTTTCTTCCTTTACCTGATCACTTTTCTGTCTGCTGAGGATCACACAGATCTGTAAGAGAAGTTTCACAGCACAATTCCTAAGCTGACATTTTCCTTTCTTCTTCCCCTCCTCTCCCCCCTTCTTTGCCAGCAATATAATGGCTCTGCTTCCTACTTGTAAAATCTAAATATTTCTCCCCATCATTGGCCCAGAATTCAACATTTGTCTTTTCCCTGGAAACCTTTTAGCCCTTTGCTGAATTTGCAGCCCAGCATAGCTTAATCTCTTTTAAACTCAAATCCAAGTGAAGTGCAAGTGAGAACACAGGTGTGAGTGGAGCTGTGGCTTAAAACAGCAAACAGGAGTAAAAGTAGTTGCTCTTCATTTGGGAGAAGATAACAGATGAGACCTCCCAGGAGTCAGCCATGAGACTTCACACTGTTTCTCACCTATACAAATGATCTAAATAGAGATAACAATGGTAAACAAGCAAATTCTACTGATAGCAGAAGTATCAGGGAGTAATAAGCCCAGAGCAAACACCAGAGTGTTCAGGGGATTTTGATCTACTACATCTGCAAATGCATAATTGTCAGTCTTTCTGGCAAAAATAATTAAGATAATAAGCACAAATAAATGTGACTGAGCAGCACTATGTTGTACAGACTTTTTAGCAAAGACCTTGAAATAAAAAAAAAAGGAACCTTGATCTGAACTTCAAAATAAAGCTCTAACAACGAGCCAGGATAGCACAGCAGTGCCACAAAACACCCAGGGCTCAAGGGCTGCTGTTTGTGAAGATGCCCCACCATAAATAAGGTTTGCTGAATATGAGCACCGTTGTGATTAAACAGCCTGTCAAAGTTAACTGAAAGTTTTCTTAAGTATGTTTTTGTGTGTGTCTGCAGTGTAATTTATTTAAATTATTTTCATCAAAACATTAGAACCAAATTAGAGAACTGTGAACAAAAGACTGTTAAATATCAATGTTTTGCTCTTGTGGGATTTTTTTAATCTCTTCTACAACTCTACAAGATAAGTAGGTATATTCTGTTGACCTTCCCCATGCTTATCATAAATGTCTCTCTAAAGTCTGTCTCATTAGCAGGTGTTTTTCTGAGTCTCTGATCATTCTCCTTTTATCTGCTGACCTTCCTCTATTCCTGGTGTGGGGGTTCTTTTTGTGAAGGGCAAGCAGGATGAAGCTCAGTGGCCAAAGCATCCAAGAGTATCAGCATCTGGGGGCCTCTAGTTAGAATTGTTGCCCAGCACCAAGTCATATGGAGATATATTGTATGATCTTAAGAAATGCTGCCTCGATCATGGATTAAGGGCTATGTGAACAGGTGGGTGAAAGAAAACAAATCCACACACACACACATTCTTGTGAGGGACAGATGTGAGGTGATTATTTCAGAAGCAGAAGGGATACCAAGCTCCTGCTGAGCTGGGTTATGGAGCTACGTGTCATCCTCCCTCTGTCTTAGTGGAATGTTGGTTGGTTGAGTTTGTGTGGCTGAAGGTAAGTGAGGCTCTTGGGTGTCTGAACAAAAATCAGACTTTGGAATAAGAGAATTGTGTGGACTTGTATTTAGGAAGAAAGAAGCCTGAATATGCTGGCCAACAGAGCTGGAAGAGAAAGGGGAAAGTGCAAAACAGAGTTTTGCTGAATATCAGAATATTGATCTGCTGATACTGTAAGATTTTATTTATTTTTTTAACTTTTAAATATCTCAGGTGCTCCCCTGCAGACTGAAGTCTGTCCTGTTTGATAGAGTGAGGAAAATTCTAAGCAGCTATGGAAGTCCTTTGCCAGAGAATAACCCTGGTGCTGATGCCACACTAGCAGAGACATTTTGGTGGAGTTTGGCTCAGTTGTTTGCTTTTTGGGGTGGGGTTTGTTTGTTTGGGTGTTTTTGGTTTTGTTTTGGTGGGTTTTTTTTCTTCAGAGTGTGTTGGGGTTTTTTGGTGGGTTTTTTCCCTCCCACAAATACCTTACTCTGGAAAATCCTTTTATCTTTTGGCTTTATTCTTTCTGAAGAAACTTCTCTGCTTCAGTTGACAGCCTTTAGTCTTCCTTGCATGCTTGTGATACTTTAACTGGTGTTTGACACTTTCAGACTGTAGATTATCTTTCTATTTGCTGCATTCCCTCTTCCCCTCCCACCCTTGGCATGATCTTAATAACTCTGCTTAGTTTGACGTGCTCAGAAGCTCCTCCAGCACCCAAACTTTGTGTGTGCAGTGAAACTCTAAGCATCATGTAAATGACTAATAATGATACATCAGGGAGGTCCATTTAGCACAAACTGAATTAAAGCAATACTGGTAATGACTTGAAAAATCCCCTTAAGTGTTACAGTGTGTGTTAGAAGCAGGTTCTTGAGTTTGCTTGTATGTAACCAATTACTAAGAGTTTGAGGTTTTTTCTCCTGAGTGACATTAGTGGGTTTGGCTACCCTTGACTCTTCCCTTTGTACAGAAGCCACAAACAGCAGCTAACAGCAATCTTGGCAGTGAATTGCCAATAGCTCAGACAGCCTTGAGGACTGAGAAAAACAACCAGCTGCCAGAGGACAAGAAAAATTAAAGAGAATATATAAGTTTAAAACTTTAAAAATAATGTTATTTTGGAACCTTTTAGTTTTTCTTGAACAGAGGGCATTCTTAAACATCTCTTATTTATTTGTATTACAGTTGTGTCTCAGAGCTGCTGTCATGGGCCAGTGTCCTGTTGTGCTAGGAACTCCAGAAACATCAAACAGAAAGATAAAATCAAACACACAAGGAGCAGAAAGAAGCCACAAGGCGATCTTGGTTAGTCTCATCTCATCATTGTTGAGATTCTTTAGGTGGTGTCAGACAGGAGTGAAAAGAGAGGAGATGACTTTGTTGTTAATGGGGGGTAAGGATGGGCAGTCCTTTCGCTTTCAGAAGGTAAACTATAAAAGAAAAAAAAAAGACAGTTTGAAAACTAAGGATTTAGAGCTTTCAACCTTTTTCACTGATATATGACCTCATTAGAGCATAAGGGAAGAGCTAGGTAGGATATATACTTGCACAGAATTCTGTAGTGGTACTGACCTAAAATATTGAATGGGCATGGACCATCCTTCAGTTTTCTTTAATTAAAACAAATGTATTGAGGACACAGTGGTATAATCCATCACTGAATTAATGGGGAGGAGAAAAGCTTCAGTCCTAAATTCTATCTAAGTACACTAATTTTCCATTTTATCACCTTCTAATTTTTACCTAATTGTTTTGTGGAGCTGTGTTTTCCCTTCTGCTGATATGCCAATGGCTTCTAGAAACCACCCAAATTGAGGTGGTTGGCCTGATTCCAGCACGTGCTCTGCTGTTGTTATGGTAATTCATCTACCAGAGGAACAAAATCCGTCAGCCCAGCAAGTGCAGATTTTTACTTGACAAAACTTCCTGAGGATCCAAAGTCATGAAAGACATCTGAAGTCTGATGCAAGAAAATCTGGGGCAGAGGGAGGAACCAACAGCCTCTGTCTGACTCCTTGCTGTGCACCTAACCCATATAGCTCAGTGAAGTGCACATTGCTCCTGTTGCCATCTACAAGCCAATCCATCTGCATGTTCTATATGTAAGTTATAGAGAAGTAGGTGCAGATTCTGCTCAGTTTTACCACTGATGTGGGGTACCAGAAGCAAGGCTTTGTTTTGTTATTCTCATCTATGAAATCTAATTATTCCCCTTTTAGAGAAGGTGTTCTCTGACATGCAAAATGCAGTATCGTTGGTACTGTGCAATCTCAATGTCTGCCCTGACTGACTGATGTAATACAGGGTCATTTTCTGCCTCTGCTTGGTACCTCTGTGAAGTCTTAGGTAAAGAAACAAAAGCCCTCTGAGTAAATCACAGCCTTTCTAGAAAGGTTGCACTTCCCATTTTTAATGACTTTTTTCCTCCTTAGCTGAGGAGTAAAGCCTGTACCAAATCACAAAATTATATTAAATACTCTTCACAATTTTTCTGATTCTTTCTAATCTTCTGGTGCTTTACAAAGGTGATTCTCAGAGGATTTTTGCTGGAGATTTCTGTCCCATTGCTTAACCAGAGCAAAAATAGGGTGATATATAGCATGACTAATTAGTGGCTGTGAGATAAAAAGGGACATTTGCACTCTACATTTGCATCGCACAAGGTTAGACCTTGTAAATTAGATGAAACACCATTAATAATCAAACAAATTAGGTCAGATCCATTGTTCTTTTCATTCTCTGCACTTCTGTTATGATAATTTTACACTTCTGCTCCACAATTGAACAATTATTAGTTTCCTAAATGCTACATGAGTTTTGACAATACAAACCCCTGCAGAATCAAAATAAGTAATTTTATATTCAGCAGAAATGATTTTCACATTAGCCTGCATGAGATATTATTCAACCCAATTATCACAATATGTGGACATGTATAATAAATAAGATACAGGTAATCTAATACTCTATGACACTGTATCAACAGTGCAACAGAAATATGTAATGACTTATCTGTATCCAGCGAAATGTGGGGCATGAATAAATTGCTTATCCCACTTGAACTTTTGATGCCCAGACTGTGCAGCACTAACAGTGGGAACTTGTGTCACCAATTCCACCTGAAGCTTCTTCTGTTTCCTGTGGGGCAAAACTCCTGGCCCAGAGGGTTGTGCTCATGTTCCCTCTGACAGAATTTTTAAACCTAGTCTAGGTTTCAGTTGGGTTTTTTTGTGGGATTGAGGGGCAAGGATGATTATGAAGAGGGTGAATGACATTATTGGTGGGTTACACCATGGTGAGTGGTTCTGATGCTGATTGATTTCATATATTCAGGTACCCAAATCCTTAACGCTGCGAGAAACCTGTCAGTGGGCTGTGCAGCGCTCTGTAGAACTCCTTACCCAGCCTTTATTACTGTGGAGACCCAATTCTGAACAACATGACACCTTATTCACAACCACAGGCAGAAGGAAGGTGTTATTTCACTTTATGCATGGGAATATAAATTTATCTGCACAGCTTAGACATGCAGTAGGAAGCCACAGATTTGCTTTCCCTGCCATTCCTTGCCTTTCTAATGAAGCCTACTTCAGGCTCCCCTTCATCTCCTATCCCTATTCATTACTATTTTATTTTCTGGATCTAAAATGCTGTAGTAGTCCATCCTTCCTTTCTGGTTAATTATATTTTCTCCACATGTTTCCACTTTTGCCAGTTCAGCACCTCTGGGAGCAAAATCAGCTGTTGAATGCTTGAGACTCTTCTTTGAAGTATTTTATTTAACATAGTTGGACAGCCAGAGGACAACAGGAGAGTCAGGATGAAACAAGAAAGAATTTAATGGCATAATATTTCTAGGCTGACTCTTCCAGGGTGATGCTTCACTTTTATTACATGTGATGTAAAACAGTACTAAAGCTAATTTGCTTTCCTTCCTCTTTTGCCCAAACCTATGCAGTTATTCTCCAATTATATCTTTTTCCTCTTAAGAATACTTTCAGTGAAAGTTTTACACCAAGCCTGTTTTGTTTTCTATTTGTCCTCAAATCACTCAGATCTCAAGTCTAAGAGGTAATTATCACTATTTCTTAAGTTTTTCACTGCATGTTCAAAACAAGAAAAGCAAATTACCCAGGAGACTGAATTATAAAATAACTGTAACAGCACATTATTACATAAAATTGTACATTAAAAACAAAGGAGACTTTCAGAGCTCTAGAGTTGTGTGGGAAAGCAAAGGGGATCTAGATCCTAATTTGCTGGTGTGTTTCTGCTGATTAAGCAGTTCTTTATTTATAGTACTTTGAAAGTCCTAGAAAAGTGTATATGAAGTTAGTCCTAAAGGGAAAGAGACTTAGGAAGGAATTAATTTTAGTGAGTTTCAGCAGAAGATTTTTGGGGCATTGCAATTAGGCTGGAGATGAAAAGCATCGCCAGGAAATAATTTACCTTTGTTTCAGATGCACTGTGTGTATTATTGAGTAGCTTCACACTTTGGAATGCTGACTTTATACAGACCAAGCTCAAAGGAATCTCATTTTCACACCCATACATTCTGTTTCTGAGCTTCTTGAACAGAAGTGTGACCTTTACCTCTAAGCAAAGTGGTAAAGTCTTAATGCATTTCATTTTGGTTTCTTTCGTATATCAACAGCCACAATTCACAACAACATCGCTATTTGCTGATAAATTATCTTCATTTTTTTGAGGCCAAAATCTGAATTCATCAGTAAAGAGCAGATTATAAGTTTCTAAGAGAGACTGGACTTGAGAGCAGGCAGAGGAGATGTAGTTGAGTCCTCTACTAACTGTAAGCAGGTTATCTGCCTGGCATAGCAAGTTTATGTGGATATCACCAGACAAACCCACTGTTATAAGCATTGGGAGGATTTTTATATGCAAACAAATTTATCTGAAACAAGAGAGTGTTCTATGAGTGAAGCTCTTCTAAGTGTGTGTGTGTTTTGGGATTAACAGTCCTGTCCATGGGACGTGAGCTCAGCGGATCAGGGAATTCTGTCTGCTCTACCAAAGAGTGACTTCTGTGCTGCAGCCTCACTCTGTGTTCTGCTGTGACCTTCTCTACTTAACAACCTCCAACAACAGAGAACACCGGAATATAATTCTCCTTGCGTGGGGTTTTTTATTTCATTGAAAATAGTTAATAGGTTCCAAAGTTGCCAGGTTAGGCATGTTCTCATGCCAGTGCAATATCAATGTGCACCCCTGTCTTTAACAAGACTTATTTCTGTATGAAACCTGGCCAAAAATGGGGTTTGCAATGTGCTAGAGACCTGGCCAGCCAAGTCCACAGAAACATTTTCATGTCCGAGTTATACGTCCTCATAGATTTGATTTTAATATTGAAAATATTGTGACAACCTTAACGTAAAAGCCTGAACAGCATTGTTCTAATTAGACTTTACCTTTTCTTTCTATCAGAATTCAACTGCTAAGCACTTTGTGTAGAGATTCCAAAAGAAACACAGGATTAAATACTCATATCACAGCCTCAGGTCCCTTCAGAGGTTTATTGACTTTTGTAGGTTCACCTGCTCTGGACTTGTGGAGGATTCAGAATCCTTAATGACAGCTCTGGTAACGAATAATTCCCTCACAGATGAGCTGCCCCAGCCAAAGGACAGCCCAAGACATAGAAGGTTGATTTTTGTCAAGCACTGTATTCCACAGGACAATTTTATCCATGCTGAACATGGTGACAAAATGACACAAGGGACAGGATGAGGAGAGGAGCAATATGGGGAGACCACTCTAAAATTACATTAATTAATATAGCTTGAGGTTACATTATGTGTGACACTAACAGTAGAACTCCTATGAATAATAATAATTCAGTGATCAGATGAAGCTCAGGACTTATTTTAATATATCTTCCTGAGAAATACTGTTCTCAATTAGAGATGTAAATATTTAAGAGAAGTTAAGAAGTCTTGTTCAAATCATACAACATGTAGCAAAAATTAAATGTATTGGGGTTGACTGTCCTCTTTCATATGACCATAGAACATTCCTCTATAATCAAGCAAAAATTCCTTAATTAAGAAAAAAATTAGTCATACTGTATAATAATCTAATTTTCAGAAGTCATGGCCCTGGTGTGTTATGTTAGTGTGACAGCTTTACTTGGAGCAAAGCCATGGTTTGGAAGAAATTTTAATTTATCTTCAACTCCTGTGCTTTTGTTGAATAAAAACACAAACAAAAATTGAAACAAGTACACAAATTGACTGTCCTATACACAATGAATAGAAGCACCTTCTATTTCCCTCACAGTAGCTGTGGTTTCCATCAGCAAGTGAGAAGGCATCCTTAGAGACTGTATCATCAGTTTTTCCAAAGGGGTAGCATTCAGCAAAACTGGGAGTTCCAATGAAGATTTTATGTTCTAATGCTCTTAACACATCCATCTTTCCCTCTGGTGTCATTTTATCTTCCTAATCTGACTGATTCTTGGATAATTTACTCAACGAAACTAAAAACAGCTTTAAGAAAGTGATCAGGTTGGGCAAACTTGCATAGAGGAGTTGCATGTCCTAAATCGCATTACAGTGTGGGATTTTCATCCTTAAACTCAACGTAATCCTACTTTACAAAGAATTCCAGTGGCTTACTCTGTAGCAATAAGCCAAAGTCTAGATTTCCTTTTCTTCCAAGATGTACCATACCATAATTCCCAAATAAAGAGAGATGCCTAAGCATGTCTGACAAATTGAACTCTTTCCTTCCATTTGTGGTAGCCCATTGTGTGCACACAAGGCTTCCAAGTGCCTTCATAATCATGGCTTGTGAGCCATACCTGAAGGTGCTTTGCCACTCACTGCCTCAATCTATATGCAGATTTATACTAAGCCAGTAAATAACTTGTAACAATTCGTATGGGTTTGTACTCTTTGCAGTCCAATTCTGTTCCTTTGTAAAGTGCTCTATTCTTGTGCACACCAACAGTAATAAGATTGCTAATCAAAGCAGTTAATATATAATGAGATATATAACGAGACTACCAAGTGTAACTGAGAGGGAGGATTTTTGACAGGAGAGCTTTTTACAGCTTTGGGCAAAAATAGATTAATATAATTTTATTTTTCTTTTGTTTTTCTTTTGCAGTCTAAATACAGCCTTGTGGCAAAACTTCTCTCTCTAATCCCATTTCATTTTCTCTCATTTATGTTACAACCCTCATGTTCATTTCAATATTTATGTCCTTTGACAGTGTCTTGAGGTCAAGTGCCAAAATGAGTCAGTTGTTCACTTCAGAAAACACTCATGCTTTGTTCCCAGTCCACCTTTTTTGTTCCAAAAGGGAAGCTGTTGAAGATGAACCTCTTCTGTACCCTTGACTTTGAAAATAATCAAAAGTCCCTGTTGCCAAGTCTGTGTGCAGAGTCTTCCTTGGTGACAGTATCACTAATGGAGCTCACGAAGTTTCTTCGGATGTCTCTCAAGATTATTTTGCCATCTGTTTTTCTCCAGTTTAGAACATCAACACATGACAATAAGAAGGGGTTAAACTCATCTGTAAGAAAACCAAAACACTTACAATCCTCCTCCTCAGAGGCAGTTCAGCCTTCTGTTAATTTGATTTACAATCTCTAAGGACTGAATTGTCTCACTGTAGTGATAAGAAACCCTAACTTTTTCTGGCTTGAGCCATGTTGTTTGGATAGTCTGCTGCCATTGCTGGTTGTGGCTGTGTCCCAGCTCTTGGAATTGCATCTCTCCTCACTACCACCACTACAGACATCACCCTGGCATTTTGGTTGTTACTGCTGTGACCCGAGTGGTTTGGGGGCTGCCACCTGGTTTCTCAGAGTCCTCTTCAGAAGCTGAACTACTCTCAATCTCCAATTGGAAGAATATGAGAACACTCATCAAGAAATGATGTTGTATGGGACACAAAGGGCTTGCTGCTTTTGGAGTGTTAGGGAAGGAGCATCATTGGCACCTGAGAGCCCAAGGCTGCCACCTTTTGTCTTGGCGCAAAGCTCAACCATTCCTTGGCACCAGTGGGTCTGGGAATTTAGCATTTTTCAACCAAGAATTGAAGACAGACGAAGATTCCTCCCAAAGAAAGGGTGCCAGGACACAAAGGCCTTGCTGCTTTTGGAGTGTTGGGGAAGGCACATCACTGGCCCCTGAGAGCCCGAGGCTGCCACCTTTTATCTTGGCACAAAGCTCAAGGATCAGTGGGTCTGGAAAATTGTCATTTTTCAGCTTTGTCAAGGGGCAAACCGGACAGGCATATAGATTTTCCAGTTTCTCCTTGCCTACGGAGAAACTGCTTGGAAGTATAGCCTAATGATTTTTCCTGTTGGTTTGCACTGAATTTAATGCAAGACCTTTGAGAACCATTAATGTTTGCTTACAAAAGACCATATAGCCCTGCTCTTGTCATGACATCTGTATATTTATATTTGAAGATCCCCACAGGAACGTGGGGACTTTAAATGGAACCCACTTTCACAAACATAATTATAGGTGTGGTCTTTAGAATATATTTTTGCTCAGTAGCAAGATATCAGGAGACGCCTACACTCAGTTTTTCTGCAGTTGGATCTGTGGTTTAATATTTTCATAGAATAGGGAATGATTGAGAGTGGGAATTGCAGATCAGAGGAGAGGTAGTGAAATGTCATTTGTGTTGCATAATTTGTACTATCACTTGTCAACAGTGATCCCCTTAATGCCATCCCTTTGACAGATGAGCAAAGCAAGCTTTTAGAATTCTAAAGAGTAAAAGCTGGGATAAAAAGACAACTATGTTTGATTCCCTTCTGCAGTTCAAAGGATTTGAAAGTCATGACACTGGTTATTACTGTGGTCTTTAGAGAGATGCGCAGAAACTTAATCTATCTAATCAAACTGCCTCAAAAGATAAACCAAATCCAAACTTTTACCTCCACAACTTCAACTATGCTTTCCTTTTTTATTCCTCAGTGTTCCTTATTCTCCAAGGGGGTAGCCCATTCAGTACATTGGCAATATTGCTTACCTGCTTCACTGCTTCTCAGTGCGTTAGGTATGTTCACCTGATCTCAACAGCCGAGGCTTCTGAGGACCTCAGGGGTGTCATGGGCAGGTTTTAACTGCAGTGACACACATCACCCTGAAAGTCCTGGAGGAAGGATGCAAAGTTTGTCTGCACTGTCAGATAAAAGGTGCTATTTCATAACGTGATTTATTCCAGTAATCATCCTTGTCCAAACCAAATGGGAGTCCAGCGAAGAGAATCTACAGCCTGAAATCTTTGTTCAGGATTAGGGCTGGTTTACTTACTGGCAGGTGTGTATAATGTGCACAAAAATAAAGGCTTTCACTGCCATCAGTGGGCACTGGACTGAGCTGAAGAAAGTTAGGTGAGCTAATGCAAAGGTACAGGCCAGTTAATGCAGTTTAGAGTTCTGCAAGTCGACTGAAGAAGCAGAATTGATATCCTTAGAAAGATGTTGGTATGAAGATGTGTGAAATCATTACAGAACTACTTGTATCCTGTATCTAGAAGAGATGAATATTCAAATGAAGATGCCTTTAAGGCCTGGAGGATGACCATAGGAATGGAGAAGATAACTTAGAGTATCACAAAATCATGAAGTTTTTCATATGGGAAGGGACCTTCAAAGTTGATCTATTCTAACCCCCCTGCCATGGTCAGGGACATCTTCAGCTTGCTCAGGGTGTGTTTGGTGTTGAGTCTTAAAGAACTCTGTTTCACTTACCAAACAAGAGCTGTATGTGAATATGATTATTCTTCTATGAGCATGACAAGCATAAAAGTTAGTACCAAGTTGGAAATACCAGTATAAGATCTTATTTAAAAATACCAAGATTTCATCAAATAATAAATGTTTCTAGTAAATCATAGTTTAATATGGAAAAGTGCAGCTGTATTTTTGTCTGCCTAAGAACAAACTGATTTGACACTAGACAGAATGCTGTTCCTAAGACATTTCTTAGCTTTTTAGCCATTGCATGACTCTGGATTGCTTTATGTATTAATTTATCGCTGTTTATTTGGCAGAGGTTGGTTAATGATTAGCTGAAATTCTGGGGAACTTGAAGAGCTTGGGAGGGGTTGAGTTTTCAGGATTAGGGAGACAGTTTTTAAGAACGAGCATGAAGTGCTGACTAATTTGGGGAGTGGAATGATAAATAGTGCAAAAGGATTCAAAAGAATTTCTAATTTATATCATTTTTGATTGGTAGCCATGAGGGATATTTTCAAAGGTCAATAGAGAGGTGGAATGCATAATTAAATACAGATTATTCGGTGGAAGATTGGAGGTTGAAATATGAGCAGGTTAAATTTGTATCAATAAATACTAAACACAGGATGACATTATTTAATTTCAGTCCAGATTATATATCACTCCTCAACAAATGAAAATGATATATAACTGCAGTTTCAGAGCTGCATATTAAATGGAAGAGAAGGAGTGAAGATTTGATGCATGTGATTTAGAATACAGAAAGACAACAAAGTTGAGTATAAAGAGGACCTGCACAGTGTGTGTATGATTTAATCCAAATATTTATATCTACGTCCTAGGTAATGTGTTAAATGGTTGAAATTTATGAAAGATGCAGGAACAGGAGCAAGACCTTTAATATCTCATATTGGATATCTTCGATGTATATCGACTATTGAATAAAAAATATTTAATTCTGTTCTTTATAAACCAGAAATATCTGTACAGTTTGAAGATGATTCACTGTTGTACAAAAATTATGTGAAAACAGAATCACACTTCTAATGTGCCACAAATTAAGGGTGTCAATGCATATTTCCAATTAGAATTCATTGCTTGGTGATACAGTCATAGAGGCTCTAAAGAAACATATAAGACCAGAACCCAATTTTAAATGTGTCATGTTTTAATGAAGAAGTCATTGTGCTGGTGAGGTTCTTTTCTGATTCATCCAAGTCCCAGTGCTCTTTTATGTGTACCAATATTGTTCTTGCAAACATAGTGGTTTAAGAATATAAAGGAGATGGAGTTTGTGGGGAGAGGCAGTATCTTTTATTAAACTAACTGATGGGACTTTTCTGTGTATCTGACAGCTTGTCTCTTCTTTCCTTGCTTCATTGCTCTAATAAGTATTATTGCCCACAAACCCTGCCTCATTCTTATCCATGCCTGGGGTGAAGAGGTTCCATGTGTGTGTGTGAATGCATGTGTGTTATTTACTAGCAAAATGAAAAGTGAACAAAAATGAATGGAATTCTTAAGCACTTAACCAGAAAACTTAGCATTTTACATTATTGCCCAGAATTTTGCCTTAAAAATCTTTCCAGAATGGTGACAGGAATGGTAGTAGCAGAAATTCTTACTCACTGATGATTCTTTATGGAATCTTTGGAATTGTTGCTGCTTCCCAGTTGTTCTGTATTAAAAGCCCAAGGAAAGGACTGAGATGCCTGATCAGAAGCACAAGTACTCAACTCCCTTTTTAATTGATAGAACTTAATTCTACAACCACACCACTGTGGGCTGTCTGGGTGCTTTGCTTCCTACCTCTCTGTTCTTTGCTAGACTGGAATCTTTAGGTGGTGTTTGCAGGAAGTATAAATTTATGCAAAGTAGATTTTTTTTCCCTCTTATTGAAGCCATACATTTAAGTGAATTGCTCATCTGCTTGTAGAACCTTGGATAACTCTAGGATGGATTTACTCATGATCCTAATGGAGGGGAATGTGTGACTTAGAGCTGAAAACATGAGATTTACATGGACACAACACACTATGTGGTTCATCTTGACTTCTGGAAAGCTGATAAATGTTTGTCCTATGATATACTGATGGAGGATGGCCTTGGCACCCTTAGGACTGCACTGATGAGTTGTAGTAGTTTTAGAACAAGGCTATAATTAAAAAATAAAAGAAGGGGAGATAGTCTAAGACATGCAATTTTTTTTTAAACAATAACATTAACAATTAAAAGACTGACAAAAAGTGAGAAGGAAAAGAAATAAAACCACACCTGAACGTGAGGTGGCTCACCTCATGCCACCATGAGCAGTGGCTGAGTGTGCCCAGGGCTCTGTGAATAGAGTCCAGGGCTTCCCCAGGCTGGGCATAGCTGGTGCCATACATGTTCCAGAAAGGACAGAACCTGCCCAGGAGTGAGGAAACAGGGTGATCCCCAGCCCCAGAAGCACCTGAGGAGAGCAGGAGCAGGCTGGGAGGGGCTACAGTGCCCAGGCAGAGAGTTCCCAGCAGCCCTTGGCATGCCCCAGAGCAGGGGAAGAGGGGGAGGAGGAAGGAGGTGCAGAGAGGAGCTGGTATGGACTGACCACTGCCCCCTCAGAAATAGAGTTCAGAATGAAAAAGTGAAGAGGAGCCAGAACAGAAGGTGGGGGAAGGATTTATTTTTGGTCCCTGTTTCTCACCATCCTATGCCATTTGAATTGGCAACAAGTTAAATTAACTTTCCATACTGTTTTGCTCACAATGGTAACTGATCTCCCTGACTTTACCTCAACCCACGAGGGGTTTTTTGGTGTTCAGTTTCCTGGTCCTGTCAAGGTGGGCAGAGAGGGCACAGCCAGGTGAGTGCCTGGCACCAGACATGGGCAGTCCTCCACTCACAGTGTTACCTCACTCAGATTATTCAAGGAAATTAAGGTTCTAATCTAGTAGTCCAATCTAAAAGCCATCCTGTTTTCTCTAACTATGAAACTCTATTTTTAGCTGCTAAAATAATATACAACCTATGCCACTAGAATTTCCTTTTGGTCCTCTGTTTATCAAGGGTGAGGGAGAAATGAAGTCACAAACTGATGGACTCTGCTAAACAAATCTTATCTTGTCCTGTTGTTTTCTCTTGCTCCTCCAGTAGAAACATGTCTGGACTGACTGAGAGTGAGCTTTGCCATCTCCATTGCACACAGTGTCTTCACTTGTGATATCTATGACCATTGACCCATAACAGGGGTTCCAGTTTGGAATGGAACAGGGACTGGGTTGATAGTTCCTACTAAACTTGGGATCAGCCATGAGAAAGTCAACCATTAATTTCATAGTCCATGAATTATTTAACTGTACATCACATCTTAAGAAAATTACCTAGGCAGTTAAACATGGCTAGGAGGTATGTGTGTCCAAGAGATAAAATCAATTAGTATTTTCCCCCAGTTAATAACTGTTATTAAATTTAACAGGTGGAATAACATAATTTAATGACATACCTTCCTGGCCCTAGAATAAGTTAGGGAATTAGAAATACTCCCAGCGGTCTGTCTGTGTATGTATGTATGTATATATACATATATATATCCTCCATGTACTCTCTCTGTATTTGTATTTTCATACTTAAATAACAATTGCATGAGGCATACAAGAACCCCAAAATGTGTTACCAGATTGATCCTTCATGTGGATGAAATTCATCCCTGGTGGACTATCACTACCATTCAAGTTAATAGTGGGAATAATGATATTGAGCACAGTTGCTGTGGAGTAAAAATGCTGTCAGCTAAATAGTGTGAGAGTCAAGTCATAAGACAAAGTATTTAATAATAGTTTGGATATGGGCTCTGTCAAACTCTGCAAGGCTGGTGCCATGTTTTTGTTACAGACTTTCAGTGATTGATAAAATTAGGCCCTATTTGGAATTGTTACAAAAAAGAAGAAACTTTTTTCCATCTAAGGAATATTGCAAATAGGAAAATGTGTGAGTTAATTATGAATAATTCATTCAGCCTGTATTCTACTGGATTGCTTGATATCAGTTTTTCATTTGCAACACTTCAGCTGTTTTATCACCTTATCCTGAATTTACCCCAAATGTATCTCCTGATCTGTAAAAGTGCATTTCCTTCCTTTTATTCTTTAATATCTGATTACATTTTGGCTTTTACTCTCATTACTTTACATTCCCGTACACTGGGATATGTTATGCATATGTAACTGCATAATTCAGTTATCAGACCATAAGCCTAATTCATCCAAATAATTTTAAATTACTTTGCATTATTCCTGTTTATTTTCTGCATGTCTGACTGTATTTTTGTTGTTTAAAACAACAACTCAAAACCTCGGCATCTTGTCTTCTCCCCTTTTATCCATTTATAATTTCTTTCTAAAAAACTGTTCTGTGCTAGAACTCTGATACTCAAATGTAAACCTGCACAGGAGTCACATCTAACTTCTTGGTTAAAGTGCTATATTAGCTGACACACACCTTTATTGTGTTTGAGTGAGAAGTAATGTTAAGGTATGATTCTCTTTTTACACCAGCTAAGGTGATAACTCCTTAAAATATCGTTTAAAAGCAGTATAGAATAGTAAAACTTAGCTCTAACTGAATGTTTTTAGGCATTTTATATTTGTTATTATTTTGCACCATTCACATGGTTTTGTGAACAAACATAGGGAGAAAACACAAATAAAGAAACAAATTAAATTAATAGAAAAAATGGAAAGTGCATAAAGCATGTCATTAAAGTACTGGTATTATCCCTTAAAATGCTCTTTCCTGTATATTGCTCATGCTGTGTAGCCACATAACACTGGATTCAACGCGTTGGAGAAGCTGTCACGGCACAATAATTGTAAGTTGTTGGAAGTTGCTGTTGTGCCCCAAAGAGGCTCAAGCAATGAGCACCCGTTCCCTTGGCTGCCAGAACAACCTTTGGAAGGTGTGGGTTGGTGCAGCAGTTCTTGTGTTCTGCTCCTGAGGCTTAGTCATGGCAGGAGCAAACTGCTGACACCCCACTGGAGTCTCTCAAAGTGTGCTGTGCTGTTAGACCAGCAGAAACGAGCAGGCTGCTTAATTTTATGCTTAAACTTTGTTGTGAAAAAGTTGTTTTTCAGAAACATCTGAAGCCATAGGCCTTCAGAGGTACGTAGAACTCTGACTCTTGTGGAAGTCAGTGGGGTTTGACGTGTAAGTGGTACTGAGCCTGTAACTCCTCTTGATGATCTGGTCTTAAGATACTTTTCATGCTGAAGTCTCCAAATATCCTTTTGTTGTTACTGCTCCTGAGCCAGCAATACAGAATATTATATCGTATTTCTCTTGAAAGATGGAGAAATTATGGGGAGGTTGGCTGGTTTTGCCTTTTTGGGGTCGCAGTTGCATTATATTCATTCTGACTTCATGAGCAGAGCCATGTTTTTATTGGGTACTTGGTTTTGGGGAAGAGGGGCTGTTTCAAGAAGCATGTTCCTACAACATTAAATATTATGTGGAGGAGGAGAGCAGAGTTAAGGAGAAGAGCAGAGTTAAGCAATTCCCTCAAGCAACTTTGTATCCATGAGTCAGTAGGTGACTTCACCAGACATGGAAGAGAAAGCCAGAGGAGTAGTTGTCTTATAGTTTCTAATTTGTAGCTTGTTTTCTTTTGGAAAAATAATGCTGATGTTTGTTGATAAGGAGTGTTACAGTTTTTAAGAAATGAAGGCTCATATGACCACCACTGGTCTCTGCCTCTCCCTCAATTTTAGCTGTGGACAGAAAGATTCCCTACATACAGGGATGAGGCCAACCTGATCTAAGCCCTGCTCAAAAGGAGGCACAAAGCCATCCCTGGCCCAAGCACCGCTGTCTCTGCCTCAACTGGCATTTCTTCCCATTAGATTTTTCTTATAACATGGAATTATCTTGTGCAGCTACGAGTACCACAGTGCATCTCCCCATTAGCTGCTGGAGGAAAGCCAACCAAAACTATGCAACATGCCATGTTTGCTCTGCCTTTTCTGTGATATGTTAGGAGCTTTTATAGCCAGCTCACATCAGAGAGTTTAGCTGTGTGGATCTTCCTGAAGCCTGTGTTTCAATGGGGAAGAGGAGTGCTCATAGAGCTGCAATGGTTGTTTGTCAAAGGAAATATATGCAGAAAGTGGTGCCAAAGATCTCCCCTGTAGTGAGGGTGGGAAAGCAAAGCCGATGTAAGAGAAATCTGTTGGGACATTCCTGTTATTAGACAGGTGGACAAATGAGTGGATGGTCCCTGCTTGTTTTCTTACCAAAAAAACCCCCACATAGTTCTCATCAGTGTTATCAGCTTAGCCTCAAAATGACTTGCCTCCCCATTATTGCTTATAAACAAACCTTTATCACAGATAGCTGGCCTGCTGAATTAAGACGCTGTATTAAACAGTATATTGCTTCTGTCAGGGCCGATCGGCTGTTTGTGCAGATAATAATGCCAACTGCAACAACAACAATCAGCTAGTGTAAATTAACTTAACTGTGTGAAATAATGCTTCCTCTATCAGATTAGCTTGCTGAATGACTTTATCCTTAAATTAAAGCTTGCTGGGGCGTAATAGTAAATCATTTAAATGGCGCTGGGCTTTTCAGGTAATGTCTTCATATATTCCTGTAATTTCCCCTCGCCGAGGCACGCAGATGGCTGCAGCCTCCCTCTCCTTGTCTCCAAGCCTCTCCCGGGCTGCCATGTTGTAATTACAGACAGGCACTCTGCCTGCTGCTCCGAGATTTCCCAGGCTGCACCGGCAGCCCAGGCAATGGGCTTGGAAATTATTATTCTTGTGTGGCCCTCATAACATAAATGTAAATCTTTTATGCTAACGCTGTCAGGGGTTTAGCACTAGGGCTCCAAGGTGCTCTGATGTAGAAATCACCAGCAATCCATCAACCAAATATCATTTGGGATCCGGCAAATGACTTGCATTTTGGGAGGACTGTAAGCAGAGCATTATTGTAAGGTTAGAGAGTGATTTTGTTACTAGGTGTTTGGAGGCCTTGAAGGTGTTCTTTATTTATTTATTCTGGCATTGTACATAGGTGTTTAAGCAAGGAATTTTGCCCCAGTTCAAATGTCCAGTGTATGACTTGATGAAAGCTTACTGTACTTAATATGCTGAAGATAACATCTGAGCAAATAACAGTATCCAAATTAAAAGCCTTAAAATATATCAACAAGACCAGACTAAGATAGATAGCTGTTATAAAAGCAATATAGATAAAGAAATTCTCCTGGGTCTGTGCTGTGAGAAAGAATGGGATTATTTAGTCCTTCATACTCACGTGCAAAGGTTCAGTGATTGCTTGGTATTAAAAATTCAGGTTTTATTGCCTACTGTTTCGTAATTTTTTTAATTTGCATTTTATAAAAGGCCAACAAAATCAAATGGTTTGAGAAATCCTTGTGATGGCTGTTAACTCTGTGTGAGACATCCCTGCCGCTGCGTGTCGTGTGTGTTCGAGCGCTCCCTCAGCCCAAAGTGGCACCGCCCAGCGCCGCCTCCCTCCAGAGCACAGTAATGGGACGTGGGGCAAGGAAGGTGATACAGCTGAGGGCAGAGCGAGATTAATATAAGAGCTTGAAAGCAAATAGCTGGGGGCAGCACTATGTCTGTGCAGCCACTTCTGTGTTCACAGCACTGCTCTGCACCTTTCACCAATGGCTTGAGCTGCCTCTGTGTCCACTATAGGATACAAACCCCACCTAAATTTCTCTTTTCAGAGCAGGGGGTTTGGACACTCCTGTTTTCCATGTCCATTTGTGGCAGGGCTCAGGAAAAGAACTCTCTCAGACAGGATCAAGAGGCCTTCACGTGTCATGCAAAGATAGTCCCATTTGGAAGTAGAGGCTCAGTGCTCTGAGGTTTTCATGTGACATGGTGCATAAATCAATCCAAGATTTTCTGATACTGTTAGCCTTGGTTGGGCCTGCGTACAAGGCAAGATTTAAGAGCGTTACTTCTTTTGCAGGGAGCAATAAAATTCAGCTGTTGGCTTTTCTTCCACCTGAGCACTTCTGAACCTACACACTACATTTTGCTTCTCCCATGGTAGTTGTAACCCCTTTGCAAATTGCAGGTCAAAGCATATTAGTCTCTTTACACAATGCACAGGTAGAGACAACAATCCTAACATTTGTAAGCAATTGTGGCATGTTGTAGCTCTGCAATTCCCAGGAAAGAACAGGAAAGTGCTAGGTCAATTGCCTCTTGTCTTTTGGCTTCTCTCCAAAATTTGTGCCTCTCGTCTTTTGGCAACCACCCAAATCTGCTTGGCCAACGTAGAACAGAATATTTGAGGACTGGGCTAACGTGCTGCTGCAAAGTGGCATTGCTCCAGTTTTATATGGGGCTGTATGTGCAGCCTGATCCTCATGACCAGGTCATTCCTCTCCCAGATGGACAGTCAAGACAGCAGATTCTTTAGAACGTCCTGCTGGGTCCAATCTATTGCTTTTTCTGTGCCAAAACATATTAGACTTGCAGCTGGATAGAACAGTGGGCTGTGCTAACTAGCTGATGTATTTAAAAACAGAGATGAATAATCAAATCTTCTCAGCATGTATCTCTATAAAAAAAAGTACAGATGGGCATAGCATCTTTTGCTTGCAGGCTACAAGGAGCAGCAGAAATCTCTGTTACAGATGAGAAATCTGTTGAGTCTGGTGTTTTGAGGATGTGGAAAGTTTAGTCATAGTAGTGTAAACCCACTAAAAGCGAAGAGCAGAAGGATATGTCACAAAGGGAAATTATCAGAACTCACACCACTCTTGCTGTAGTCATCTTTGTTACCACAACAGCCACTAGTGCTTTTCATTTTTTGGCTCTGTATCTATAGTGGTTTCATGTGAATACTTGCTCAATGTGAATATTATTGGTTTCCTCTGAGTATCTCCACAACTGTGGCTTTTCACTTCTGGAGATGGGTAACACAATACTATGATACTCTATCTCTTGAGTTTTTTTACTTAAAAGTGTGCATATTGAAAGTGTTAAATACCAGCATTATCAAGGTATTTATGATATTGATATGTGGTCCCACTCTGTTCCTGTGCCCCAGCAGTGGACTAAAGCTTTTCATGCAGCATCACAGCTCCAGTAACAGTGAGGGTGGAGTCTGGAGCGAGCTGGACTGTCTCGCTCAACTCAGCCTGATGCCACTTCTAATATCAGGCAAAAGGATGGAGCCAAAGAGGACTGCTCTGCACTTGGGGTCCCTGGGTTGTGAAGGAGAGGGGCAACACAAGGTTCTGCAGTGGAAGACTTCCATAGAGAAGGTAGGACAGTTCCACACCAGTGGTGCTGCCACCAGCTTCACCAAAGGGCTCACCTGTGTCCTGTGCCAGAGCTTGCTGGAAGTGGCTGTGTCCTGCATGGGAAGCCCCAGCCATGTCCTCACAGAAGACCCTGTTCCCAGCCCCTGGGCAGGGACACCCTGGACACAAGACCTGCAGTGTCCCTGCTATGGACAGGAACTGCTGCATCCAAAGGAAGGAATCAAGAGTTTGTATTTAAAAAGCAATTGCCTGCCTTGAATTAAAATTGCAATGTTGAACTGATGAAATACCAGTTGCCCTGAGATGAGCATTCTAGAGGCAAAAACTTACCAACTTGGCCTGAATGAAATGCTGTCCAAAGTGACATGCCAGTGCTGGGTATGCCAGGAAGCCATGGGGTTAGTTTGCATGGTGTGTCTTGTAGCAGGATGAGCTGAGCATCAGGCAGCGCTGAGCTGTACCCTCAATCTGCTGTTGCTGTGTAGCCACTGATGGCTGTGTAAGGGCTGGGAACAAAATCTTCACTGGCAAGATGAGGATAGATAGCTTTCAGAACACCTTCAATGAAGATATACCTCAGCTTCCACTAGCTGTTACTGAATAAATTTTAAAAAGTGGAACTCGTATGTTTTGATTGACATGTAATGCAGGAAAAGCACAATTCCTGTTTCCATCCATGACAGATGGAAATAAATACACAATATTAGAGATTTAAAAATTCACACAGCAAAACCTGTTATATAAGCACATGTGGTTTGCTGCCCGTTTGTGTAACTGTTTTCTTCTCATTAGCTTGATTCTGACATTTTTAATGGGGAGATTGAAGCCAACAGTCTTCCTGGAGGAGACAATGGAAGACTGAGGATTGCTGCCTCAAAGAAGTATTCTGAACTTCTTTCTTCAGAGTCACTACTCAGGAGGGATCATTGACTATTAAGATCTGCTTTTCTTCTTTCATCAGCTCTAGCAGAGTTCACTGTATGTTCACTGTAATTTAACCATAGCTAATTAGAGCTGGGAAAATGGGAGTTTTGCAGTTGTTTTCAGTGGAGCCAGGATTTCTCCCAACCTGTTTTTCTGTATAGATCTAATACTCCCTCAGTGGGCTTAAGGTTTTGGTAATGATAATGACATAGCTCTATTATATCTCTGGGGGAGGAAGGCTGCTAATTGTCAGCCACGACAAAAGTGTGATTACTCTTTAATTGTGTTCTTATAAAAAGGCATTATGTGTATTTCCTCTTAATTGCCTAAGCATGAGAACTTTGCTCTGAAATATGAAAGTTTCTTTTGTTGAAAGGCCATAATGAAGAACTTGATTTGGAATAAAAGTTTTGTCATAGCATGAAGAACCATTCAAGGATCAATGTTCACAGGGGTTGTATCCACAGTTTTGTTAAAGTGGTGCTAGTAGAACCATAATCAGATGGGGCTACAGATGTTTTGGGACCTTAATATTTTCCTACTTTTGATGTTGTACCAGTTTCTGCCATGCAATATGAGTTTATTGACTGCCTGACAAGGATCAGAGTTGGCTCTAAGATTTCATCCTGACAGTACCTTTTAGTATTATCAGAAATCACTTAAACGTTTTAGTCTGGCCTGGGAGATGGAAATGGAGCCAGCTTCAGGTCAGTCTCAGATTTCTTTTGGGGAAGTTTCCATACAAGAAGGTGTTAGATTTGTAGGTCTGATTCCTACAGTTCAGATTTTTAATAAAATGGGGTTTTTTACACACCTCTTCCTATGCAAAGTGCAGACTTCTGCTGCTGGAGTGTTATGTCTTGCCATTCCCAGCCTTGCCATCATCTGGCCTTGAGTACTTAATTCTCCAGCAGTCATTATTCCCTCTAGAAGTCAAAAGGTTTACTGAAATGCCAGTGCAAACTTTTCCACTGCTCCCATTTCACTTTTAGGTTGTTGCAAAATGCGTTAAAATCAAATGATAAAAATTGTAACATATCTTTTTGTAAAATTAGGAAGGATTTTGTATATCGTTCCTTTTCAAATCTAAATGTAGGAATTTTTAACAAATTTTTATTTATAATTTTTTTCTACTGTATATATAGGAGAAAACAGGTTTCTGTTCTGTGTCTGTGAATTTTTTTAAACTTTATTAAATATAAAAGTGTCAGTATGTCAGGTAAAATCTCCTTACATTCATCTGCTTCATGCTGGCAGGACATGATACAGCTGTGATAATATTTGATAATCCAGCCTGTAAGAGAAGTTGGAGTCCTTGAAGAATAATGGAAGACTGAAAAAAGTAATTTCTGAAAAAGTTGTGTTAAATGGGAATTAGAATGAAAGGAAAGCCACAAAACTGAATATTAACCTTCTCTCCTTGAATTTGCAGGGATGGGATGGGGACAAAGGAAATGCTAATACTTATCTGTAATTGAGTATCATAGTAGACTTTGTTTCATACCCGAAGGATTATTTGTTTTCAAAACGAAGCAGGGTGCATTAAAGAACATTCCCTGTGGACTGTTGAGTGTGGGTTGACTGATCTTTTCTCTTTTCCTGTTAATCAATATTGTAGTGTCCTGATACAAGTAAAGATAATCCAGGATTTCAGTGGGATAACAGGAAGCAGAGTCTGATGCTCCATAATCACATGTAGTTTACTTAATATTTTGCTCAGGATTTTCTAAAACCATTTTTTTCTATAGAAAGGAGATTGTTTTTCTGTGCTCGTGCCTTCACCTTTTCCTGATGATTATTTACCATCCTCCCTACTGCTCTAATCTGAGCAGAACTGGAGAAAAAACAGGGGAGGGGAGGATTGTGTTGAAGTGTGTGTGTGTGTGAGAGAGATTTATTTACATCACTGATTGGTAGGGAAATAGATGGAGCAGTTAATGGAAGAACACCTGCTTTGGGGTATTCATATGTCCTCAGTAAGCTTTCAGAATCCTAAAAAGATTTTGTTATCATTAGCTAATTGAAACAGAGTTCAAAATAAGAAATAGTGCCATCATTTTTCCTAGCACTAAATCTTGGATTCCCTTCCCAATCATTGTTTCTCATTGCAGCCTCATCTGCTGATTGCATTTGCCTTCTCTTTCATAAGATCTGCTGGAAACACTTCTGTATATAATGTTAACAGAAAGTAGATCAATTGCAAGTTACTGGAAGCCAATTTTCCATAATAAGAGATCATATCACTTCCTTTTATTTATGAGAAATTAGACTAATTCTGCACTCTCTTCCTGCCCCCTCATAAATAGCATTTTGTAGTTATGGGTCTATAGAAGTAGATAAAATTTCTCCGTTTACTCCAAGATGACCAGAATTTTACCTTTGCATATGAACATGTTGACAAAATATAATAAAGGAGCAACGGGGGTTTTATTTCTTTTAATTTTAATTGGCATGGGACATCTGCCTGTAAATCCTTCTGCTGCATATATGAGTTCCTTCTAAACTAGGCAGAGAATTTTGTGGGTGGCAGGAGTCTGTGCCGTTAATGACCAGTCTCAGACATCAATCACAACTCTGGCGTTCTGTAGGTTGATGTGCAGCCTTTTTTCTGACCCTCCACCACCATCTTTCTTCCTGAGACTTGGTGATATTTTACAAAATCTATCATATAACCCCAGTTGCTTGGGACATTTTGTTCTCAGTCTGGAATGCAAGAGTCAGCAGCACAGTACTATCAATTGTGCTAAAAGATACTGACAAGTCATGTATTACCAGATTTGACCTCTGGCCATGGAATAAGAAGCCTGTGCAATGTGCCTTGAATTTCTGACCCTGAAAAACAAATAAAGAACAGAGAAAGGGTTTCTTCAGCTTCACTTATAGGAATGAGCGGGGAATAAGTGCCTTCTGGTTTATTGTGGGCACTGGTGGAACTTTCTTTTTCTCTAAAGTCTAAAAGAGTATGTGCCCAGACTATCAAGAAGCAGGGAAGACTGAATAGTAGAACATGAAAAATATAAGAGTTCTCTATCTTCATTTCTAAATCTAGATGAATATTTGGAGAATTCCAAGAGTCTGATGAAAAAGAAATAGTCCTTGTTTCAGCTTAAGGTTAATCTTCTGACAATGACAGTATGTTATAAAAATGGTTTAGGGACTAACATTAAAATGAAAAAAAAAATCCTGTGTATGGGGTAGTCTCTCCCAGGTAGCATAAGCTGAGAAAGCCTGTTGCTGTGGTCTATTTGAGATACTGGATTTGAAACCCTCCCAAACCAACACATACCCATAATTGGAAGAAATCAAAGGTGTAACTATTGCTGTGCAGAAAGGATTCTCATCTGATCAACATTTCTGGTGGTAATTTTAAGAGCAATGAATCTTTGATGTTAAGGACATGCTTATCTGGCTCCACGTTTTCCTTCAGTAAGGGTGTGAGGGGACCTTTGGTACAGACTGACTGGATGTGATGGGTAGAGAGCTTAGGCCCAAGAGTCCTGGTAAATTTACAGATTGTTTTTTTAATTCCATTGCAAAGAGGGATTACAGAGGCCTCTTCTCTGTGCTTTGCCTTTCTTGGTGGGAAGGTAGCCTGGATAAAATGCTAACCATGCAAGTCAGTGCTTGGAGCCAGTTTGGGGGGCAGTTCTGTAGATTATGTACAAGGGAAGGGATTCTGGTCCTCATTTAGCATTACTGTATCATGAAAATGGGAGATGTTTATTAAGCAATTATTACAAGTGCATTTTTATTTTATACAACTCTGGTTGCAAACAGAGTTATGGAGCACTAAAACCTTCAGTAAAGACTCTGCTAGACTATGTAGGAAGGAAAAGGAGAAAGGGCTGAGGATTCTTCAAAAATTTGTAGTGGAGAATTATTGGATTCGATTGCAATTTATCTGTGGTGAGATGTAGGAAAATGTCAGATGTTTACTGGTGTGGGTCATGGTATCTCTATTGAGTAAGCTGGCATGTGATTCTGCACAAGTTACTGCTCCCCCTTTCCACCTCTTCAGGAGTGCATCCTGTGCTAAGCTAGAGACAGGGCCCCTGCTTTACCAGTGTGCTTCCAGCATCAGCTCAGATTGTTGCTCAAGCACAGACTGTGTTTTCAGGGATGAACAGAAAGCAAGTGCCAACATGGGAGGCAGTCAAGGTGCTGGTTTTCATGTATGTTCCATGGGAGTGGGATTTCAAACTGATCCTCATGGGGAAATGTAGGGCTTCCAGAGCAACAACTTTCTCTTCTTTTTCTTTTTTTTTTCTTTTTTTTCCCTGTTATTTCCCAACATGATCCTCTGAAAAAAAATTATGACTGTGATATACTAACCTGAAGTGCCAGAACAGAGTTAGTGGGGAAAAGCACTGTACTCCCTCACCTTTACTGCTTCAGAAAAAGTGTTTTTATAATCTCTTTATATGAAACCTCACTGTAAGATATGACTTCTTAGTGTAGTTGGTAAACAACCTGCCTTTTAGTCAAGCACATCTTTAAAAATATGATGCATCACCTTAGAAAAACAGTTGAAGATTTTTCCACGAAAATCCATATCTTGTCCCATAAATAAGAATGTTAAATGATGAGCACTTCCTGCATTATACACACCCGTGGATGTGATGTCCTTCTTGGTGAATTTTTGTTAAGAAACAAAATACAATTTTTATTGAGATCAATAAAAGATTAAGGTGACAAAATGATTTATCGGCTGTACTGAACGCTCATTTTCCCCCCAACAACAGCACAACCAACCAAGAAAAAAAAGGAGGATACCATGAAGTGGTTTGTATTTAGCTTTGTTTTTACCTTGCATCCTTGGAAAACTGGGAAAACAGAGCTAAGTCATCCATCAAATCTTAAAATAGTGCTTAAAATGAGTAAGTGCTGCTCTGGCCCTCAGACTACAACATATGGAGGAACTTATTATATGACCCACTACACACCAAAGTCCATGGAAATACTCCCATTAACTTCAATGAACAAAACTCCACTCCTGCATAATGAAAGCAGGAGAGAAACCAATTTATCAGCGCATGAGGGATGGTGCTCAGCATCGAGCCTTTCTTTTGATTACTGCAAGGCTGCAAAGCCAGTTTGCCTCCTTGATGTATGATTTGATGTGCCTCTGAAGAAAACTTTATTTTAAAGCTCTCAAAGAGGGGTGGATTAAATGTCCCTGGAAAAAGATTCCCCGACTGCACTTTTTCCCTGAGGAGCAACATGTCATCTTGGTTTGCCCCGGTGTGACTTTGAGTAGGGTGTGCAATGAAGCAGCGTGAGAGGCTCTGTCTGGGGCTCCTGCAGCTCCTCCCCGGCGCCGGCAGAATCGCTTTCGGTGACAGATCCCACGTGAATCGGGGCAGAGGAAATGAAACTGCTTTGCCGTGTTGCTGCTGAGTGTTCCAGATGAGCTATCACCGCTGGTGCTCCGAGGAGCTCAGGGCGCTGGGGGAAGCCACAGCGGGGCTGGAAATCGGTGTGACCTGCCTCGCACTGCAGGAAAATTCTGCACCATCTCTTGATGAAGTGGAAAATATCTCAATCTGCACCTGTCTAGTCTGGGAAGGAAAGTATGAGAGGAATTGGAGGTTTCCCCACTTCTTTTCTGCCTGACCATCGCTTAAAACCTGGCTCAAGTATCCGGCTTAGAAGGACCACCAAGGTGGCACCACCTGTGTGGTATTCATGCAAATTACCTTGGAATTCAATATATGTTGCATATATGCCAACAGATAGACCTTATTGTGCTTATTTATGGGCCTAAAGTTAACTGAAATACAAATTTCAATTATTTACACTAGAAACATTTACCTGAAAAGTTTTGTGTGAAGTGCCCTTGTACCACATGTATCCACATACAGATAACCCCATGCCTCTTGTGTAAAGTTGTAAAGTTTAGCATAGTTTGTCACAGCATGAAAAACAGTAGTAAAATACATCTGAAACCGTAAAAATGGGATGCCAACTCCATACATAAGTAAAATTTACCACATATAAAAGCAATGATCCATACCTCACTAAACACAGGTTCAATCAAATATGTAGCATAAAACCTAACCAGTTGTGATTGTAGTCATTACTATGCTCTGCTTTTAAATAACACTTTAAATTTCTATGTGTTTTACTGTGATAAACTCCTTATCAATTTCTTAAAGCATCATTGCTACATTTTGTATTTAATTTTATTTTATCTGTAATTTCCTCTTACTTTTTAATGGCACATCCTTTTCTTTAGTGCATACTTTATGCATATTTATTTCAATTCTTGTTGCAGTGTCCTAGAAATTGTTGGTACCACTGGAAAAGAAGACACAGCATTTCACAGAAGGTTTCGGGGAGGGTATGTTGTAAGTTTAGGCCCATTTTCATTGTGTTCTTCTCTGTGAAGTGTTTCTGCTTAAACCCTTCCATCTCTTAGTAGTGAGATTCCAGCCTTGTGAATCTGCACCAATAGGTTGCACCATCCATCAGCTATTCTTGTCTTTTCCTGAGCTTGGCTTGGTTTCTCTTCTTTTCCTGCTGGTTCTGTAGGTTACAACCAGGTGTAAAACATATGGCTGTGTGGGGGGTGTGTGGCAGAATGAGGTGCTGGGTTCTGCCTGAGCTCTTCCTTGCTCTCTGAGGGCTGTTGCAGAATTTGATGGACTCTGTAAGCATTGAGGCACCAGGTGTTGCCTGGTGGTTATTTGGTGCAGTCAAAAGAAAAGGAGCTTTTGTTCACTGAACACAATACTGATCTTCAAAATTGGGGATTTGGAGATTGTGTGAATTAGGCTCAATCCATAAAGAATGTATGGGAAGTGTGGCCAGCTAAATACCAGTGAGAAACGCCCGGGGAAAAGACATCAGTGCAACACAGATGGCCCACTGCCAAAAGCAAAATAGTGTGGTGGCATCAGAATATTTTAATATGTGGTAAGAAACTATGTTGCACAGAAAGTACTTGTTATATGCTTCTTATTCTCATCTGGAATATATAAGGATTGGGGTTTTATTGAGTTTGGTAATTCCTGAGACTTAAGAGTTAAAGTAGCCAACTGTATGTTGCTTTAAAGCAAGAACTGACTTTTCAGCATCATGTTTATCCCGCTCTATCAGAGAGAAAGAATATGGGGAATGAGTGGTGTAACTTTGAACTAGACAAAATATCAGCTGGCAAAATATTCTGTTGAAATAATGTTGCTCTTGAGCCTTTTGCACATTAAGAATGACTGTTGGTAGAAAAGCTTGCCTGAGCCTTCATGCTTTTGGAGTGTCCCTGTTATTTGGCAGTGCCTGAGTCCAGTTACCGACTGTAAGTTTACACACTTCAGTGGAAAGTTCACTGTAGCTTTCTTGCAATGGAGAATAAAGGGAAGTGGGTAGAACAGGACAGTCAAGTGTAGTTGTAAGTCTGATGTTTTGGAGACCGCTTTCTGCATTTAATTTTCCTCCGTGACTGTTGGTCAAGTCACTTGTCCTCTCTGAGCCTCTGTTGGTCACATTAAAGGAGATGGTAGCATTGCTGTGCTTCACAGGTGTGGATTTCGAAGTAAATGAATCTCAAAATTTAATTTTCAAAATTCTGTCTTGGACTGTATGACTGCTACAATGATGAAATAAAAGCAGGGTCACTGTAATTATTGAACAATTTATATCTTTTTCCTTAGATAACTGAATCAATTTGGCTTAGCTGTCCCTGCAAAACCATGGCAATGCAAGCCCATGCCAGTGCATATCACTTTGTGGTTTGGCATGTCAGCCTGGCCAAGAAACCTTGTAAAGAGTGTTTGTAAAATGTGCTCTCAGTTCTTAAGGGCATCTTGGAGAACAAGCAGGTAAAGTTCTACCTCCTTAGCACAGATTTGTGATCTGGGCTCTGTTTCCCTTGCATCATCCTTTGCAGGCTCTTCACAGGTAGTAACCTCTATCATATGTCATTATTTAAATCCATCTACACATCCTCCTGCTGAGTTAAACACTTTTTCTACTTTATCTTCCCTTTCTGCAGAAAGGAAGGCATATTAACATCACTTGCTCTTTATGCATCCTATGCATGTTAATGAACATGTGTTCTATATTTTGTTTGTTCATTTTGTGATGCTTTCCAATGGGATAGTAGTCAAAATATGTGCAGTAAAATGTTACTGACAGCATGTGGATTGAAAAGTCTTTGCCCATAGATGGTCAAATGATTCTGTGCATCATTTTGGAAAGAGTAAGAATAGAATAACTCCAGTGTTGAGGAGCTACTCTGATTTGCACAGAATTATTACTGGGAAAATATGTGCAGGTATGAAGCTCTTATCTGTAGCAATCTTAAAATTTATTGCTTTTTAATTATTTCTAACTACATCTTTCTTAAAACAAGATTCAAAAAAGTCACATACTGCTTATTAGTGTATATGTATTTTATTGGAGGAGATTAATAATTATTTTCTGGTTTTACTAAGGCTGATGAGACATTTGAAACAGCACTCCAGTTAATAACTGAATGTTAAAACAAATGTACAACTGTGTTGCCAGGATTGCAGAAAGCAATGAATCATGCACTTATTATTTTAACTGATATGATACAATCAGCAGGGAACTCTTATTTAGAGAGCTGGTTAGTGTCTGCTGTGCTGGTTAAAGCCAAATCCAGGGTGCTTGTATTAGTGCAGCTCATGGAATGAGTCTAATGGATAGAAATCAGAGGGCAGAGAGAAGGAGAGCAATATGAGGTGGGGTTTGGGGTGGATTGGGGTTTATTTTGTTTCCTTTTTTTTTAAGAAACAGGATACTCCTGTCTATTACTCGGCTTGACTAAAGAGGAGGAGGAGGATAGAGGATAAATAGAAGTCATTTTGCTAACAGAGATGGTCTTGCATTAATGCTGGGCAAGGCTTGTGGTGCTATAGGGAGGTATTTTGAACCAGGATGGTACCTAAATGTCCTTCACACAAGTGTCATTGCAGAAGGATATGACTTCATAATGCTGCCTGAGAGGAGGAGAGTAGCAACAGTACCAGAGAGCTGTTTAAGATGGGAAGTGAAATTGCAGGTGTTCATGGTCTCAATATTTATGTATTAATTACTCAGATTTGCATAAAAGTAAAACAATTTAACTAACATACGTAAAAACCCTCTAAGCCCAACATGGCTGTTGATTATCAAAGCTCCATTCCAGGTCTCTCTGTACTCCTTTCCTCCCATATAAAATTCTACCCACTCCTCCTTGGGGAAAGGAGCTGCCATCGTAAAAAGATCAGATGGAGAGAGGAGAATAATAATGGCAGCATTAGCAAGGAGCACTGTGCAATCCCCCTGTCTCTGCCACGGTGCCTCTGTCCTCCCTGGCAGCTTCCCTGGAGCAAGAGGCAATATATCTCTTGCTTTGAATATTTCATTTCCAGGGATACATCTGCTTTTCTTTCATGTTATATTCAGCGTTACCTATTTATAACACTTTTTAAAACTGATTTTCCAGCTTCTCGATATGGTACAAGGGAAAGAGAAGCTGTGTATCAGTGTAATGATAAAAGGCATGAGGAAAAGGGGAAAGTAATAATTGGTTGCAAATCAAGTTATGAACCTCAAGCAAAAATAAAAGCTGAAGAAAGAGGGAAGAAGGTTTTATAACCTCAGTAAATAGCAGAAATTACAATGTGCTGTGTACATTTGGTTTGTACTTTTATATCGTGTTAGTGGATAAGGATATTTATCTGATGTTGTTTGCTCTACACATAAACTCTTCTGATTTAGATGATAGATAGAAACCATTTATACAGATAAACACAGTAGGGGTCTAAACACGGATCCCTGTGGAACACCAGATGTGAGTAAATGAACATTTGATTTTCCTCTTGTCTGCTTCTGACAACCTGATGGATAAGAAACCATCTCCTGAATTCCCTTAAAACCTGATAGCACTAATGCAGATAATAACATAGAGTGAGATATGGTATTTATTAAATCTGCTCTCTAAATATTAATACGACAGCAGCTGTGATCTTTCTACTCTTTAACTGTACTCTTCAAGCACTGTGTCACTTGCTAACAAAGATAAATGCACAGGACTGATGTAGAGGGTTTAGGACCACAGGAGTATTCAAATACTTAAGATTCATGCAATTTAGAAATTAATATTCTACATCACAATTGATTAAATAAAAAGGAGTGTGAGAAATTTACCAAATTGCTTTTAAAATGGAAACAGATTGTGTGAATGGAATAAGAAGCAGCTATGTTAATACTTTTTTGTCCATTGTCCCAGGTGGGTCTAATGCTAACCACTGCAGAGTGTATTAGCAGAAAGGAGCTTTAGTATTTCATAAGTTAGAAATATCATCTGTGAAGTGTCAGCAGTTTTATATCCATTTTTCTCTCCCTCTCCATTTCCTCCATATCTCTGAGACGAAAGTCTTACAGAGAAAGAGGCCACCAGGGGCCATGTCTTGGCCAGATGCTTTTATTCACTGTGTCATGTCTTTTCCAGAGTTAACTGTCAAATGTACTTGTAGTTCAAGTGTTCTCAGGTGGTGGGGGGTCACTTTCAGTGCCATCATTTGCTACCTAAAGCTAAACTTATCAACTCCCTCTTGCCAAAAAAAGCCTGTAAGCCCAGCCCTACTCCCAGGTTACGTAGACTTCTTATTTCTTAGCCCAGTTTGGTTGACTTTGGCTGAACTGGGCTGCACAGTTACCAGTGAAAGCGTAGCGAGGATCAGAACCAACATTTTCAAAGGTGGTAATTCTACTTTCTTTTAAGTGATGTAAATCCTCATGTAACGAACAGTGAAAAATGAAACTGGCGTCATACAGACCCTTAGGAAAGCCTGTGATGCGTTCCCTTAAGCAGCTGGCTTCTTCCAGCCTCTGGGAGAGAGTTGCAGCACCCAAACACAAACTCTGAGTTTGTGTCCATGTTTGCATGGAGTTTGAGGAGCTGATCACCTGTAGCTCGAATTGGCTACAAACAGGTATTTGGAATCTGTGCTAAGGCAATTCTTCGTGTCCAACATTAGGTGCTTGGGTTTAGTGTGTTCTTTCTATTCAGTTCTATATACATGTGGAAGAGGAGACCCTGTTTGTTTCACACCAGCTTTTCTGAACAGAGACTCAGTCCCCAGGGAGAACAGCCCTTGGTTTACACCAAACTAGACTGCTGAGGTGACAGCTCTCAGAGGAAGGGACTCCTGTAAGATTAGACTCATTAAGGATCCTTTCAGCTCAGCTTTGTCCAGGTAACTGCCCCACTCTGAGTCACACTTCTGGGTACCCGTTAATCTCCCTGGCAGGATGTTTGCAGGGCTCACAGTACTTTCTGCTCCATGACATTTTGGTCTCCCTCTTGATAAGTCAGTGCAGCTGCACAGGCTCCTCTGCAGCAGATTCACAAGCCCCAGTTTGAACAGTTTGATTAGGCATTTCCTACTGTATTCAATAAACAGTAGTGGGTACTTAGAATAATTCTGCTGTTAGAAATGAAAAGCTAATTGGCTTTGAAGAAAACCCACACACAGTTTGTACCACTCCACTGCTCAGAAACTGGACTGTGGGTAATTGAGATGGGATGAAACACCTACTGCCTCATGCTTACAATTTTTGGATCCATTAATTCCTACAGTGTGTTGTGCCTGCCTACAGGAGGGCATTGCAACAGCTTTGTCCATTATAAACAATTCTGCCCCATTTGCTTTAGAATTTTGTGGTTGTTAATCCATAAATGCAAATAGAATGGGAATGTGCAAACGAAGTTGCTTGGAAGTAGGAACCTTTTTATTCTGCAATCCACTGTTTTGGTATGATATTGGAGACTAAAATTTGATAAAAAGGAGAACCATTTTTTCACAAACGTGCCTTTATGGATGTACTTGAGGGTACATGTGAAGAATGTTTTAGATGGTAGATGGTTTGGGGAATTCTTTAGAGGGGGAGTTCTTTGGTATTGCTTTGTGATTTGTTTGAGCACAGGAATCACAAAAGATCTGTGCTCAATTCCAAAATGAAATACAAGTTTGATGTGGATTATGGGAGCACAGAGTTTGTGACCAGGGTAATTACATTTGATTCTATGCAAATATAAGGCAGAGTGAATTCTGTTTCACTCAGTAACAATGTTATTCAACATTGCAATTGCTGCTCCTGTTTAGAGGGCACTATGGTGCTTGTGACAGAGAATTTCAAACTGTCACTGAATGTGATTATTTTCAATATGATTCTAATGTCAAATGAGGACAAATTTTCAGAGATTTAGAATTGTCCCTTAATCCAAATGATACATCCTAAAAATCTTCTCACAGCTTTCACTAAATATACATTTTTGAGTCTTTACATGGCATTTTGGGATGTTAATTGATGGTTCACATGCCTTATTCCCAGAAGACAAGAAACTATCCCACTGTTAAACTGGAAACCAGCAGATTTAATGGCCTGTTTTGTACATGGTGTTTTTCTAGTTCGAATTTTTTTCAAATATTTTTAATATATGATTTATAGGAACTTTGTAGTCTGGAGATCCTAACTTCTGTAACCAAATTGAAACCTAGTCATATTTGGCTTGAGTTTCTTGATTTTCTTTTATGGATCCTTACAAATAATCCTCAGGTGCCCAAGAGCAAACCACCTGAAAACCACTGTTACAGGTTTAAGTAGTCTAAAGAGATAAAAATTTCCTCTTTGAATGGGAAATTTCTTTCATCGGATCTTTCAACCAAAATAGCAACAGAGGAATCGCTGGGAAGGGCAATAATTAGGGTTCTGATGTTAATATAAAAGAGGAAATCTTGGTAAACTGAAGTCTTATGTTCACCAGGCATTGGATTTGATTACTTTTTAAAACTAGAACAAGTCTAGATAAGGAATTTCTGGTTGGAAGTGGTGTCCTGAGTGAATAACAATTTCTGTGAATGAAGTGGCGTTGCCATATTTTTTTTGTCTGTGTGTGCAAGAGGCTGATCCAGTCTAATGGACAGAGAGAGCAGCAGCATTATTCATTGTAATATGTAAAGTACCCTCTTGGGCTCCCCATACATTTTATCTTTCATTATCAATTTGACACTCCTGCATGGGCAGATTCATTCTCTGCCAGGGAATACCACAGGCTATATTTCTGTGCTTTCCCTGCCTCCACCCAGGCATTCTCTCAGTGCCTTGGTAAATCATCATGTTAAATCATTAATAGCGAAGAAAGGCATGCTACGTAAGCAATTATATACTGATTAATGTCTAAGTGAAATCCCTCTCTTCAAAGATATTGCTGACCTGCTGAGTATCTCCATCATATTCATTTTCTTTGTTCTTTGGTAGAAGCTGATGGCTTAGCAGTCCGGGCACAAAGGCAGGGGCGTTCTTGGATTCAAATCCTCGTGCACAGCACTCAACACAAACAGTTAACATTCTCTCTCAAAAAGGGGACACAAGGGATGAAATTCTTCAGGAAAGCTTTATCTAGCTGGCAAAATTCTGTGCCTGCCCTCAACACTCTTATCCTTGTTAACACTGGCAGTTCCAGGGGTACCAGCAGTGAGAGGAGCTCTCAGAGATGGGCCATTAGCACTGGCAGTGCTGCATCAATCAGCCTGCTGTGACTAAGTGTAGATGACACGGTGCTTAAAATGTGGCAACCCTAAGTGCTTTTCTCCGGTGGAGCTCCCGGTGTTTTCCAAACACGAGAGCCAAACAAGCGTTGGCTCACGTAGGAATGGTTTGAATCACTTCTTTATCCAGGTGCTGGACTCTATACAATGGAGACAGGGGAGCAACAGAACAAAATCCTGGTGAAGCAGAGTGGGGTTCAGGACAAAGATATTCTGGTTTGGTGTTTTCCTTGCGGTGAAAAATAACGTATAAAATATGGAATCTGTTGGAATTCCACAAGATATCTGTGACGCTCAGGCTGTATAGATACAAGTCTGTTTAAATACATTTACACAGAAGTGCAGCTTTGTGTTATCGGCTCTTTGGTGTGTAGGTGCTGCTTTCTTTTTGTGCTGAGAGGCAAATTACTGACAAATAGCATTCACACACTTAGTAGATAAGAAGAAAGAAATACCAATATTGTGTGTCTGCTGGAAGAAAGAAATATTTGTAGGATGTTTGCATCAATAGACATTGTCTTTTTTTAAAATCAGAAATAGGTATTGAAAAAGGACTGACAAGTTTTACCTTCTCTACTTCAGTCTTTGACAAGTTGTTACAATGCTTTGTATCTGTGTTTTCCTACCTTTCCCACACTCAATTTTACCCTTTGTATTTTCTCCTGTAATTTGTGCACCATTTGAGAGACAGAAGAACACTTGCAGCATACCTGCCATATAGGGCTTGATTTCAGCTGTTGCTTCCGAGTGTTATCGTAATTTTTAAAATCAGATTTGTGTATATTTTTATTAGGACAAATGTAGTAGACACACGAAGTTTTTATTTTAGTGTTGTTCCCTTTTTTGGTCAAACTTCCAAATCAGAGAACCCATCCCTAAGTTGCCCCTCAACATCCTTAATAAACAATATTAACAGGGAAGTGACCACTTGTGTTACGTTGAATCTCTTCCTGGAGCAGAAGTTGTGTTAGTAAATGCTGAGGAAGAGAATGGAAGTTTAGAGGAACCAAAGCTTGTTGGGTTTGTCAGAAAGAAGAAAAGCCTGAATGTAGGTTATGTCATGAAACACTGCAGAAAAGAGTGTTTTAAGCTGCCCATAATTATGCATTAACCTCTCTGCTCATGCTGGAAACACTTTCACAATCTCTCTTACCTTCATGGATGGAGGGTATTTACAAGCATGTTCATATTTCCCTGTTAATCAACCCCCAGAATATCTTCTGGGCTGAGATGTAATTTATGCTGCCAAAGCTGCAGGACCCACTAAATCTAGAGCAAATGGAAAGCAACTCAGGTTTTATTTAGAGATGCAGTACAGAGCAAAGATAAAACTTAGATTACTAATTGCTGATAGACACTGCAGCTGATCCTGTACAGCCAGAACCAGAATGGCATGTCATAAAAGAGGGGGAAAGATGGGAAGAAAGTAAACAATTATGAATTTTAAACCTCAAGTCATTAGACAGAGAAAATGACTGTGTGTGATGCAGCAGTAGAACATGGCAAAGGTTTGTGAGATACCATTAGTTTATCTCAGGGTCCTGAAAATGTAACTTTATTATTGCCAATGTTTTATTATTGCTTGTGCCCAATAATGCTTTTGATAAGCAATGTTTCCCAGATCTCCAAAGAGTGGTCCAGGCTTCACAGTTTAAAATAGATGGGGAAAATATTCAGGGAACATTAACTTCAAGCAGGACTTTCTGCTCTGATTGACAGAATTCATTACAGAAGGTGTGTTAGAGTTTTCGTGCTCTTGCAATGGCTCAGCTGGACTTCAAGCCTCACTTCTCCAAGTGTAATTCAGCTCAGATCCCACTCTGTGCTCTATGGATAATTTTTTCCTGGTCTTTATGCAGTAACAGAGAAAAATAATTCTGGTTAATTTCTCTAAACTTTCTAATTCAAATTCTCTATTAAATCCCACTCAAAATACTGCCTGATTTGAGGAAGTCTTTATTTCCCCTGCTCTCACTCTGCCATTGCCTGTCCAAGTTGGAGACTCCCCAGATCCCAGTAGGGTGCCTTGTTTCTCACAGATTTATGCAGCATAATTTGGCCATGGCTCCTTAGGAATCAGCAGGATTTTTCACATCCCATGAGGGCTGTCCTAATTCAAAAGCATGATAAAATCAATCACTAGAGGAGGCAACTCTCTTAGCCATGGCAAAGTGTGTACTGGAAAATGTGGCGTTTGGGGAGGTCTCCCAAGAAAGGAATTTGTCTACTTACCTAATAAAGCACACCCTGCAGTTTTTCTGAAGGACTGTCTAGGAATCTTAAGTTGTTCTTTATTAATTTAAAGGCTTTATGTAAAAAGGGAAGCAAACCCAAACCTCCCCAGGTGTTTCCAGATGCAAAGATTCCAGATATTTGGGAGTATTTCAGAGATGTTTGAAGCTGATAAATCTCAAACGCCTGTGACCCACTTGCAGTTCAATCCTTCCTAAATGTGAGGGATACTGTTAGATATTTATACATCAGCTACTCTTGCCAGGCTGCTCTAAGGTGGTGCTCCTAAGACAAAGCTCACACAAGCTTATGTTAATTTGGAGGTCAGCCTAGAAAAGTGTAAAGGTCCTTATTGGCCTTAAAAATCTATGAATCGATAGCAAGTGCCAGCAAAAGGTCACTGGTCACAGATAAAAGGCTAACTATCGACCATCTAGCAGAGCTACTAACACTTTTTTATTATGAGGTTAAAATAAATCCTGCATTTGGTTGTCAGATATTGCTCAGTCGCTCTTGTTCCCCTTGAGCAGTTTCATGGAGATGTTTTCTCCCTGTAGGCTGCTCCTGAAAACCTCCCAGCCACTCCAGAACACCAGGCAGAGCTTCTTGTGAGTCCATCCCAAATATTTCCCCAATTATTGTGCAACAAGCAGTAGAGCAGCTCTCTGGTCTGAGTGCCTTATGATTTATGAATAACTATGCTTTCCATTAAGCTGCAGAAAGGGGATAGTGTGTTTCCCCCTGTGCTGAGAACCCCATTTGTTTCCGTTCCTGTCAGCAGTTTGCATAAGTGAATGATTTTATTTCATGTGAGAGAGAAGGCAAACACACAAGTTATCCCAGCAGTGGAAGATTTGTCAAATAAAGCTTTTAATAATGGTGTTATTTGACAGTTTTATAGTGCTTCAACTTTCGAGCAGTTTGAAGGTGGTAGGTTTTCAATAAAAATTAAGTCCTTATCTAGAAGAAATTCAGTCCCTGTTGTTTTAAAAGAACTAGTCTTGGCTGCATTGGAGCTCCTTAATCTACTATTGAAAGTAAATCTCAATCCTTTTCTGTATTAATATATCTTGCAATCCATCATCAGTAGGTGTTCTGTGTATTTTTTTGCCCTAGTATATCAAGGTGGCCTGATAAACCACCTTCCTAACCAAACTTGTTGGGTGATCATTATGTTTCTCACAAGAATAAATTATCCAGTATAGTTCTCTGAGGCTTACTTAAATAGTCCAGCAGTGTTTCCAGTCACTCTTACTTATTTCTTTAATTTGTTTAAGGGGTCCAGTAAGTTATTCAGGTGAGGAGAAAAGGAACAGGGAAGTTGCTGGTTCTCACAAGGTCAGAGTTAATCCTATCTGTGTTCATAAATCATTGTACATCATAGGATAACCACACAGAGAATGAGAACATGTTAATAAAGAGCCAGTTCTGCATTGAAAGTTCCCTTGCCTGAAAGAGGGATTTTCAAAGGAACCTAAAACTGCCAGTTAAATAAACATAAATTTAAATATTATATTGCTTATAAATTTGCTACTTGAGTTATAATAGTTGGTTGATCTTCACCACCCTGAGGAGAAATTAGATTTTACTACAAGCCTTTTACCAAAACAATCTCTGAGCAAGAGAGGGCTCTATAACCTTGTTAAATGTTTGATTTGGACAACTGAAATAATGAACAATAGTGTGGACAGAAACAGCATATCTTGGATATAAATTATCTACCCAAGTTCACATATAGAGATGCTGTGGGAGATAACATTTGATGTGAAGAGTTCCTGCCTCCAAATTTTCTTACAAGCTGATCCCACACTGGTTGTATAGACACAAACTGGCTCTGCTGAGCACAGACCCCTTTCTTATGCTTAGGAATTCAGTTGATGTATCACTTTACCAAATGCTATTTGCAGGTGTTGAGTTGGTGTATTCCTGGTAACATTCACTCCCATCCTGTGGCTGTATATCAGACAGAACATCCTGCATTCCAGAGACTTCAATGAGTGTTGTGAATCATTAGGGTGAAGTCTTTCTGCTCTGTATTCTCATTAGCAGTGTTTTTAAAACCAAACACACATATGGCATATTTTTAATGTCATAGAGTTTTGTTCCAGAGTTCTTACAATCTGGTTCAATGAACAAAATGAACAGAAGACAGGAGAAGGAGGAAGGACAAAAGTTTGTTGGCTGAGGCACTGGAGCTCTTTTTACAGGCTGGTGTCTCCCCTAAAAGGGTTTAGGGGTATTTTATTTTCTTTTCACTCGAACTTGCTGAAGAGCTCTTGAAAGAGCTTGTGCTGTTGAAGACCTTGAAATCTTACAGTCTGCACTAAAAAGCATTATGGGTTAGCTCTGCTCAGCTCTACTCTTTTCCTTCCCCTTCCACTACTTCAGCAGGGTGTGCCAGGATGGCACAGGGAGGTTAAAAACAATTTCAGTTTGATTCCAGGGGAACTCCCTCACTGTAACCTGATGACTTTGATTAGCAAGGATCAGATGGTGTCATTCTGTGTTCCTGTTGTCAAGATGAGGAGAAGGGAGGGACAGAGACTGGTTTTTGTTTACTGACAGCTTGAGCAATGCTACCAGAGAAATTACAGGAGTCCTTCCGTTGACTTTGTGAAAGTTGGGTATTGTCTTGGACTTCTGCTGTATGTACTGTTTTTTATTTTATACACAGTCAGCTCAGAGTCTCCCTCATATCTCTTTCTCCCACAGTGCTCAACTCCTCTCTCTCATCACAAGAAAGTCTGACAGGAACTTTCCTCTCTTATCTGTCTCTTGCTCTGTGTTGTCCTCCCCCGCCTTCTCGTTCTTTACCTCCCTCTGTCTCTCTCATTCTCTCCCCTGCTGCTCTCAGATGGCTGGCTTTGCTCAAGGTCTGCAGGCTGGCATAGAGCATGCCTGGAACAATATGTTCCTATTAAATTTACCCTGTCTCATTGCTTCCTGAAATTAAATTGAGCCTTACTCTCAAGTTTGTTTGTTGAAATCGCATAATAAAAATCCCTGAATGCAATCGCATTTAATCAGAAAGCTTTCCAGCATTTATAATGATAAAACACTATTTAAAAAAGGCTTGTTCTAGTGCTTTACAGAGAAGAATAGGCAAGTTTCTTATTTACAACTGAAATTAATTTCTAAATGTCCCTCTGAAGTCTGAGTTCCCTCCATGGGTTTGCTTTCTCAACTTTCACACCACTTTTGACACTTTAATAACATCAGGGTAGAGAGAAACACAACTCTTTTAGTTTTAAGTATTTTTAGTCTCATTCCTGAGCTCTATTTTGTAGTTTGATGTTAATTCCTTGTATGTATTTCATCAATGTCAGTATGTTCTACATTTATTCCAATGCCTTCCCTGTAACCATTGAAGAGTGTTAGGTTTGAAATTATTCAAAGGTTGCTGTTCACAGTTCATGGGGATGCTGTTCAGGGTTGGACCTTTAGCTCTGATAAACAGAGATCACAGATTCTGAGGTGTTGAGCCACTACAGTTGTGTCAGTGGAAACAAGAAGTTTTCAGCCCTCATGGAATTCTACAAGTTTGCACATTTCAGGATCAAATTTGTGACAGCTGAACAAGAAGGTTTTCACTGTTTGGGGAGATAAGTATATAGAGTAGTATGCACTGCACAGCTTCAAATTGCTGTGCTGTTAAAAAGCCCCAGGAATGTCTTATTGTTTCAAAAGCATTCTTCTTTGATTTGACTACAATTTGAAACAAAACCACGGCAGTATCACCATGGCAATATATAATAGGATATATTTCAGAGGGAAAATAAGACATGTAAAAATTGCAGATTGATCACCCTGGAAGGTCCTGCAGATTTGGGCCACTCGTTGGCAATTCCAATGTCTCAGAAAGTAGAACACTGCTGCAAGAATATGCAAAACTCCAGAGCCATGCTGTGCCTCCCTCTTATGTACCCTGCACTTGTTTTATATTCTGAAGACATCTTGACATCAATGGGGTGTTTTCAGAGCAGAGTATGTTTGAAGTCTGCAATAGAAATCCATTGTAGAGAGAAGAGGGAGATGTGATAGTTGGCAATAGTTTGACAGATCTTTTTCCAGTAGTGTTTGGAAAGATACAATGCTCATCTTTTTATTACAGATGGTTGTGTTCATCAAAGTGGATTGATGAGTCTCTAGCCAATTAAGATTTTTCAGTAGTTTGTCTGGAATTTGTGTTCATTCCCTTATTAGACAGAGTGGGCATTACAATGCAAAAGTCTCTTGCACCAGGAATGTGGTGCCTGGTGCACACAGAGAGATGTGAAATGGAGACAGATCTGTCTTGGCAAGATCAGAGTGAAAACCTCAGCTGGCAAAGGGTCTTGGATAAGAACATTCCAGATGATACTGAACTCATTGGTGTAGCTCTGGTAGTTATTTACAGGGTATTTTATTTGCAAGTAGTCAAGAAGGAGAAGGCAAATTGAGAGTGGCTGCTCTTTGCAGGCTGCCTTATTAGGCTGACAGAGCAACTCTAGAGGGTTACCCTGACAAAGGTACGCGTGCAGGGAACGATCTGAAGAGCCACAAGGCTGTAGTAGCTGTTGGCATTTTGTCTGAGAAGCAAAGTGAGAGATCATGGAGGGGCAAAGAAACAGAAAGCGGCAGTAGAGGAAAAGCAACCAAGACATCTAGAAATGTTCAGCCAGTACCTGCTGTCCATGTCAGCTGCCCACTTTTCCTCATTACAATGGAATGGCTTGGCAGCTGTTGGCTGCTACTTCAGAAATACCTGGATAGCTTCTTTTCTCAGCTACTAGAACAAATTTCCTTAATAAAAGCCCCAAAGTACCTCTCAGTGACTAGGCACCTGGTCTCCAAATGGAGAGGTTTTATAGTTTGTCCCTATTTTAAGGGAAGATGGTAGCTGACCTGGGGTCATCTACTTGCACAAAACTCAGCTTACAGTAGGAATGGAGGCAGCAACGTACATCTGGTCACCGCTACATAGTTTGAGACTAAGCTGAACAAACCTCTCCATGGAGAAATCAAAGGATGTAATCATAAGCTGCTGTTGCAGTGGACAGGCTAATGATGTGCCAGGGATTTTTATTACCTTGGGTTATAAGACCTTGAGGGACCTCATGGTCTTTCCTTGGACCTGAAATAGTTCCACAGTTCAGTGCTACCCAGTAGATATAGAATGGCAAAAGATTACTTCTCCATCACCTTAAAGATAAATCTTGAGACCTTGGCAACCTTTGGGAGAAAATATAATTGTCTTCCTAATTAAAATTGATTTTTTTCAGTGAATGTGCCCTTCTATTGCTATCTGAGCTTTATAACTGACTGTATCTCCCTTATTACAACAGATATTTATGGGCACCAATGGACAGCACACTCAGCACAGTGCACAGTGTGCATGATACTGGCTATGGCAACAGATCCCAGACCAGTTAATCCCTTTGGAATATACATATCTCCCTAACTAGTGCTAAGGATGGCTGTGGGATGTTTTCCTTGTTTATTGGACTGTACCTTGTGAGTGTTTCAGGTGATATGATAATTAAAACTATTGCCCAGAGGACTAGGTTCCTCAGTCCTATTGTCCAAAGGAATTGGGTTCCTCCCTCCTTCAAATGTCTTCAAAAACCCTGGGATTAGTAGACTGTGAATACCAGTCTTGAACATAAACTTTTGCCAAACTGTCACTATTCTTAATGGCTTTTATTGCTTTCTTAGCTCTCTCAGGGTATAGCTTTATGTTCCCAGCAGTCTGCCTTATGCCAAGGTTCTCAAGAGCTGCAAGTCATGTTGAGGTTTGGCCTTCAGCATTTTCTGTGCTGTAGCAGGGATAACATGTATCTGTATTGTACATCTTACTGTACTTTATAGGATAGTAAGAGAAGCTCTTGTGTGTGTTTCTGGGGCTGGCACTTTTATAGGAGGAAACTGGGAAAAGAAGAGGGGAAACGCTTCCATCTGTGAACTAAAGATAAGTCCTTTGGATATACTGAGGTATAATAAACATGATAGTTCAAAAGGCACTCCAGAGTGATGCCTCAAAGTGTACTGCAAGTTTAAAGATAATGGAAAATGCAGCATGAGAGGAAAAAAAAATAAGCCAGAGGAGAACTAAAAAAGTCAGGCAGCCTAAAGAGGAGTTTTGCTGTCGCTGGACTTTTTTCCCTACTCTTCATGTGTGGCACATCCTCTGACAGGCCGAAAATGTAAGAACCTTCAGACATGAGTCATCAGCAAGGACAGATCCTCTTGTCCTCAACACTAAAAATAAAGATCTCACTCCCTGAGCCTAAGGAGCAATTCTCTATCTAGTAACTTTAACATCAGCCAGAAGAGCAATAGAGGGAACACACTAAACCACTGATTTATTCAAGCTGGAGGCCTTGAACTTGACATGACTAACCTGAGTGCAGTAAATGGGTTCAAATAAATGCTGGCATTACAGAAGGTACCATGTTTTATGACATATAGGATACAGGTCCACGGGCTCTGAGGGCTGGTACCTTGGACTACTAGCCCTGGAAATGAAGAGCTCCATCACCAGCATTCATACTGTTGAAAGCTGAGCATGAGAGGATGCTGTGGATTACAGTAGAAAACAACATCTTTCCCTTATTCTTCATGATCTGAGTGTTCTTTTTTCTAGCATAACAGTAATTATTTAACTACCCTTCCAGGAAGTAGATTTGAAATCTTCTTTTCAACTTGTGGTGAAAGCTATATCAATACTCTCTGATGTAGGGCAGTGGAGGTGAGGGAGAAATAACTCAGTAGCTTGGCTTAAACCTAACTGAACATATTAGTCATGAAATATTTAAACCATCAATATCACACATTGATGTGCAAAATGTTTAATTATGTATCATTTCAGTTATTATTCATGTTAGATCTTAGACCTTAAGATGTACATACATTTAAAAAATAGCTCAGGAGATGTATCAGGAGTGTAGAGCAGCATGAAAAATCTGAAGGCTGTCTGTGCACTTTTGCCTTGAAAGTATGTGTCATAATTCCCCTCCTTTTTTTTTTTCCTCTAAATTACCAAATCCTTTTTCTGCTCAGTGCAGACAGTGTTTTTGCCTTTAGTAAATGTCTCTGGTAAAACAAGACCATTTCAAAGGAAAAGCTTCACGTTTAAAGCTTAATGCCTCTTCTATTCTATTTAGGCCCATATGCTGTTTCCGTCACTGTATCTTAAGTGTGTGTAACTAAGTGTCTCCCAGTATTGCATTAAGCAGCACGACTACCATCTGTCACAAATGGTTTGTTCTCCCTTCCCAACAGCAAAATTGTATGTACAGTGTCATGCTTCACATGTGCATGTCTGCCAAGTGCTGGCTGGAGAAATAAAAGTGGATTGTTTTGCACTTCTACTAGAGAATGGCAAGGGTTGTGTTTGGTGGCCCTTTGCTCAATGCCCACTAATTCCAGGTAGGGCAGAGGGATCCAGAGGCAGCTGGACACACCCACAGTGCAGGATACTGGGGAACTTTGTTTTCTGTAGGACTGCTCATGTGAATAATAATCGTAATGAGGGAACAGGTTATTTGGATTCTAGGCCTGCATTCTTGTATTGCTATATTTTTATCTCAATAATTTCAGAAATGCTGCTGTGAAAAGCACTCTACCTGTTTGTTTCTGTAGCTACCTGTGGTGCAGCTGCATGCCACTAAAAATTTGCATTGCCAAACCTTCTGCTGGCAGTTCATAAGCCAAATGAAGGGGGCAGATGAGTAGCAATGGTGAGGAGAGCTCTGAAATTTTTCTTTAGTAGTTTTTAAAATCTTGGAACAAAAAATATCACACATTTCCTCTTTATCACTTGTATGGTAATAAATGGTGAAAGGTGTAAAATGGCCAACTTCCAGACTCTTAGGCTTCAGATTAGAATTTGTTTACAGGGGCAGAATCTGGTCCTGCAGCATTAGCAGCTTAATTCAGTCATTCATATGCAGCAGTAATGCCGTGCAGTGACTACTGCAAGGAACACTAATAAAGGTTTCTTTTGTTTTCATATAGATTAACACATTACTTCATTCTCATCTTCAAAAGGATTCAGAAGGACTGTATTGCTGACGCCTATAGCCAGTTTCGGTTTCAATTAGGGATTTGCTTTCCCTTACAATCCAAGTGTTACTGGAATTAACCTCAGCTAATTATCACTGATGGACTGATCTCTTTGTGAAGCCTAGAAAGCAAGGCTGTCACATTTCACCTGAGACTTGCATACGCATTTGCTTTGTGATTAGATTGCTCAGTTATGGATGTCTATTTTAAGGTTTCAACAGGCTTAACTTCACACAAGTTTCATAGATTTCAAGCTGCAGCAACAGCATCTCTGTGAAATAAGCTTTAGGTGTAGTAGGACACCTAAACTGTGAGTTTTAGGTGCTTGTTGGACATGGTTTGGAACTTTGAGTCTGGGTTGATGATTATAAGTCTGGTATTGCTACTTTTTTACTTTGAGATGTGTCTCAGTGTCTGCAATGCAGTCTCTGCTAGTGCAGGCTGTGTACCTTGGACAGGGTAACCCGCATGTGTTACTGGCCCCTGAGGATGTGCATGACCCACTGGAGGAGGAAGACTGTTATTATGGACTTTTCATGTCCCAGCACAGCCCTGATGACTCCCACCTCTGTGCTGTCTCCTGAGCTGCCTCCAGGATCCCTTCAGCTTCTGCAGAGACTTTAGGGGAAAATGCAAACTATTAGTGGTACAGATTAGACTCACTGCAGTTACTCTGTGAGGGTACTGACATCTCCTTGTTTGTAGTGTACCTCTTTGGAGCAAAGCAAATCCTTCCTTCTTGGTGATGTGGTGTTCTGGTAACACAAGTTAAAGCATCCATATAAATGAAGTGCCCACAGGCTGCCTGCAATGCAGTTCTGCAAAATATTATTTGTAGATTGTATTTGTAAATACAACTGTATTCTCTTGCACAGAAGGCCTTACGTGCACATCTCACCACTTTGAGGCATTTGATAGATTTAACCATATTAAAAAGCAGCATTTTAGGGAAATTAATACCTTACCTCTATAATTTACACAATTTCCCAGTAAAATGACACTTTTTTATCTGCCCAAGAAAGACCTTCAGGTTCTAAAATCTATTCAGAGTGGCTGCACTACATACCAGTTACCAGAGTGTAAAGCTTTTCTGAAAAGCTCCAAAGAATTATTTATTGAACAGTCGAGCTTGTGAAATCTTCCCAAAAGCTGCAATGCAAAGCTGTCACAAGCAAGCTTCTATTGAAAATTCTTCATGGAACTGGGATCCTCCAGCAACAAACAGGGCATTGGAGTCCCACCAGCCTTGTAGGAGCACTTTCCTTCCCCAGGAGTAAGATGGTGAACAGAAACAGTGCCATTTTCCACTGCCTTACAGAAAGTTTTATCTGCTGCAGTGAAGTGCAAGTGTAAAACATCTTTATGATGGGAGGAGTTATGTCTTTTTGTGCCCTGTTTACTCAAAGGTACATGTTCACCAAGGAGGAGGAACTGGAGAAAAGAGTTTGACTTGTGAATTCCTGTTTGGCACAAGGTAGATGTGCTCAATAAGCAGCGAAAGCAGCACGTGTTGGTAACAACTATTTGGTGTTTTAACTCTCTTCTGTTTCGTTCAGATGTGTCAGTGACAGCTGGAGATTACTTATGCATAAGTATTAATTAGTTGCATGGGTCTGTTCCTTCCTTTAAGGAGATAACATTGACCATAGTAGACAACACAGGTACTTTTAAATTGAAGCCATTTCTATATTTAATTTTGTCCTTACTTTTTCTTGGCAGTAACATTCCATCCCAAAGAGAGATGAAATAGTGCAATGGGGCCCACAAGTGTTTTCTAGTACTTTTAATTGGACTGTTCTGGTTTATGTTACTCAGACCAAGATTTCACCTAATAAAAGAGCTGCAGACTTTAAATTAAAAAAAAAATCCAACCTGTAGACATTGACTAATCTTGAGATCTGGTTATTTTATACACAGAGCTCCAGCTGGAATGTGGGGGACAGGGAACATAAACTGTGCCAGCCAGGGGCGTGTGGTGTATCTCATTTGCCTTTATGAGCCAAAAAATGACGTGTTAGGGATCTAAAAGTACAAGATGTTGATGTACAAAACAAGAACATGGAAGATGACTGCCTGTAACAATTTCTACGTGGGAATGGGGTAAGACCAGGATAGGTACAACTGTGGGTCTATCAGTTAAATGCCACCGTAAAGTCCCACCAGCTCACACACCTTTAAAGCTCTGTGTGGCAAGTCGTCCTCTTGGCAACAACCCAGTTGTGACCCTCTCAGTGGGGCCAGTTGTAACATGTGTGGCACTAATTCTATGCAGCAGCTCCCCACAGTCAGTCAAACTGGAGCATGAGTTGTCTCTGGGTCTGTCAGTCTGGCCATAGACACAGGAAGGAGGATCCTTTCACCCCTAATGCAAAGTCTCAGTTGAACTCAGTAAGATTCCACCCATGCAGATGGTGGGGAGAAAAAGGAGGGAGACCTGTCAGTAGTTTTAAGCTTGCTCAGCTAAGGAAAAAAAAAGTGTTCTTAGGCACAATATTCCTTTTTTCAATTGTAAAACAGGTTACTTCAGCAGGAAAAGTCTGGAATGTAATATAAAATTCTTCAGGCAGTGGGGAGGAGGATGTTTGCTCTCAGCACCTTGTAACAATCCAACTGACTGCATTTTAAGTGGACAGTTTCTGTGTCAGGATGGTGCAGTCAGGGCACAAAATTCAGCTGGGATGCAGCAGACCATCTGCCAGAAGGAAAACTAGGGGGAGTGAGTGGCAAAAAGCCTCAAAGCTCGTGGGAGGGGTGGGAGTGTTGCTGGTTTGCTGGAGATGGGAGCTCTGGCAAGCGGCAAAGCTGCGGTGGCTCCTGCCAAAAGGAACAGAGGAGGCAGCAGAAGGGTAGCAAGTTGGATGGCTTGGAGAGTGACATTCTTTTGTGTCAGGAGTGGTCAGTATTTCACCAGCTGAGTTCCATAAATTGGCCCTGGGCTGTCAATGCAAGTGCCAGCTGTTAACTTTGTAGCAGCCATAATCTCAGCAGGGACAAATAGGGAAAGATGTATTGACAAATGGCACCGAGCATAATAAACTGCTCATCTTTATGAATGCTGGGATCCAAATGATCAAAACAGATGTACAGTTTCCAGATCTTAGCTGCACTGTCAGAATATTCCTGGTTTCCTCTTGCATAGTCATCCATAATGAAAAGAAAACAAGCAGATTTGCCTTTCTCTTGGGTCTTTCTTTATTGCTCACTCAACATTAATTACAGAATATTGTTGGAATAGCAGACTGGCAGGCCCCAGCACCCTGAACAGAGCGTGTTGCTTCCTCCTGTCACTTCTACATGTAGCACATAGCCAAAATTATCCTTGGTGCAGACGTGGTCACATGGGAAAGCATCATCTTTGTCTTCTTATGTTGTTCCATTGTAAGACAGTAAAAAGGACAATAAGTGAAGGCTGCCATTTTCCCACTGAAGCCATAAAAAAGGAGGTAGGGAGCCAAAGTGGGAAAAAATGTTTAATTCAGAGCAGTTAACGCAGTGTTTTCTTATATTTTCATGTCAAGGGAATTGTAGAGGGCAAAAAAAGAAGACACAATGGAAATATGTGCCTTTAAAAATATTTGGACACAAAAATTCTCTCCTGATTTATATGTGATTTGCAGGTTCATCAAAATGACTTTTATACTTAGTGTTGCCTGAAGTGTTTGGGGTCATTAGGGACTTTTCAGCTTATCAGATAAATCCTATGTATCCTGCCTTGCTGTTTGACTATAGCATTTTTTAAAAGACTTGTCAAGTCAATGGGTTACCACATCCCTAAGGCAGTGCATTTAATAGTTATAAAGTGCTGTCCTTTGCTAAGTGAAATACCGAGTGCCGAGCAGAGTATACAATTCCTGAGCCATAAGCGAAAAGATGAGTTCTAATATATTTCCCACGTACAATAGGCATAAGAAATTCAGAATACTGCCCGTTTTCACTCTGCCCAGAATGATAAGCATATTGCTTTTTAAATATTAATATTGCCAAGCTGATGCATTAAGTTACAAGCAGAAGTGACTCGAAAAATCAGAACATCTTGAATCGTAGACTTTCCAGTTAATTAAAACCTGCCCTCATACAAACAGCATGACCAGCACAATTTCCTGGTGGACTTAAGTCACATTCCAAGGGAATTCAGCCTGTCTGGCTCTAGGCTCCCAGAAAATACTCAGATTGCGGACAAGGACTTAATGCATCCTGTGCTGCCTGGGGCCACCCTCAGCAAGGCACAGAGCTGGCTGCCATGGAACCAGGCAGTTCTAAAGCCTTCCTGACCCTGCTCAGAGACTGCCTCAGTTCTTACCCACCTCCCTCTGCCAGCCATTAGATAGCAGTGATGAACCTGGAAACCTCTGCATTATTGTCTTTAGGTGACTAATATTTAGCAACCAGCCTTGGTGATGCTGACAAGGGTTCCTCCCCCTTCTGTATCCCACAACCAGGATCAAAGCAGAGAATCAAGATTCAGGTTCACAAAGGGTATCTTGTTTTTTAACTTCCCTGTGTCTTGTATCCCCTGGTTATCAATGTGAAAGACATTTTAATAGTTGAAATAATTTAAAATATGTTAAATTAGAAATAGCAATTATACTGATCTTTTCTGGCTATCTGCTGGCTCAGTCTAAGAAGTAAAATCATTAAAACTGTCTCCTGCAGCCTGTTGAGAGAAATAATATTTAGTGGGTGTTGAATTTCATATGATTCAGCTCAGTCTTGAAAATTGGCAAACCTTTTATGCTCAATTAGATTTAAAATCTGCTTTCAATAGCTCATTCTTCATAGACCTGACTTTTAATGGAGCTCAGGAATGAAGCAAACACTGACCTCCTCAAGCAGGGATATCTGCAGTCCTTAGTGTAGCAAAAGCCTTGGACAGAGCCCCCATCTATGTGGGTTCTGCTGAGCAGTTCAGAAGAATTATTTTTTGGCCAAAATACCACAAATAGGATTAAGGAAGAATAACTTAACTACCATATTGTTCAAGCCAAGTGTGCATGAAGTTACATGGAAATGCCATCAGGCTTTAATGCATTCTCTCAGTAGTGATCCAAGCAAGATAAAGTTAACCATAGCAGGGATTTTGCTAATGCAGTGCACAGGATTAATATTGCTTCTATTTTTGATATCCTGCCAAGCCAGGATATCATGCTGTGAGGTACAGTGAGTTTTTGGCTCTATGTGGTTTATTTTTCTCTCCTTTTCTTTACATTTATATTACAGATAAATTTCAGACCTGTGACTTCCTCTGTTGAATTACACTTAGTTTTAAGATTTCACTTCTTGCCCAGTTGGCATTAGTGTCTGGCCCCAACTCAGATTCAGCACCTGTTTTATCTTCTAAGACTGTGTGATTAAAAACTCAGTTTGGGTCTTCTTTTTTTGGCTTTGGGACATGATACTTCCTTTTAACCTCTTACATGATACTTCCATTTAACCTCCTACCACCTTTATTTAAGTTTGTCCAAATCAAAGTCATTGAACTGTCAAGAAAATGTAAAGGGAAAATATTTGGTGGAGAAGGGAGAGTTGGGTAGGTTATGAGATTTAACAGTGTGGAAACTGAGTTTGTGAAAATTGTTGTAACTTTTTAATGCCACTTGATCTTCCCCAGAGGTTCTAAATTACACGTGGGATCCTGGAACCCTCTGTGGAGAGATTTTAAACCTGGCATGTCAAGACCACAAGGAGAAATTACTCAACTCCTGAACAAAGTTGCTTTCACAAGGTGTCCAACAAAAGTTTAGAAACCCAAGAAATTAAATTTAGTACAGTTGCACTTTTAAAATGAATCTTCGACTTAAAGCATTTAAAGGCTTTTTATTCTAACAATATAATCTTTATCTGTTTTATTCCACCATCCAAAAGAAACTAGTTTTCTCTTGAAAGTTTACAGTTTAAATAGACAAGAGATACAGAAAACAGGAGGATGTGAACATTATTATCCCTGTCTCACAGTCAGGGAAGTAAAAAGTTGCTTTCTCTGTCCCTTCACATGAACTGAAGGAATAAACTTTTATTCTTCCACACTATGTCAACTGCCTTGACAACAAACCTGGTTTGTTTCTGTTTATACTGCCACAAAAAATTATCAGTGTATTTTTAGAACAAATAATGGAATTTTTTTCCAGCCATGTAATAAGCCACATACAAAGAAAACCAAAAATATTTAGGGTCAATTGCAGTCTATTTCTTTGAGTGTCCACTACTGATTTTAAAGAAACAGAGTTTGGTCAATAAAAGATACATTTCGAGTTACCACTTCTAAAACAGCGGAGTTTAATTCATGGACAAATCTACTCACGAGATTTTAGGATGATCAATGTCTTTCTAGGCATCTGCCTTTCTCCTTATATTTGAGTTTATGAAACCTGATCACAGGCATTTACTTGACTGTTTCAGAATTTTCCTTGCCTGAATTTAATATCTGAAAGTAAGCAGGAGTGTGAATCATTACACAGTTATTGCAGTGGCTTTCTGCGTGTATAAAATAGCCTTCATTTGTTTTGATATTTTGTTTAGCCTTATTAAGGAGTCTGCATTTCATCGTGTACATTCTTTATAATGATAAAGTTTCTGCTGCTATTGAGTTATGAGCTGCTGTACAGTATTGAGTAATCAGGGTAATAATTTTACTGTTGGAAAAGTGAAAAAATGTATGGAAAGAAAGAAGCTGAATGTCAAATTACTATTTTCTTACTATTATCAACTAAAACCTTTTGCAAGAGGGCACACGGGCATTGCATACAAAGCAAAATGATACCAGAAAAATACGATTGAATTCGAACTTTGATTCCTTGGGATTCTATGGATTTATCGTGTTTCTGAAATCAAGTACTCTGGGAGTTTCAGAGGCCACACTTGATCTGTGGAGCCACTTCCTTCCCTGTGCTCCACAAACTCCAGCCACACTGAGGCTGAAAGCTGCTTCCTATGGAATTCTGCTTTGGGGCTGAACTGTGGGTTTGGGGGAGCTCTGCCTGAAGCTGCAGATTTTTCTGGAGTCAGTGAAGTGTGGACATGCTCTGCAGATGTTCTCCCTGCTGGGCCTCCATTCTCTACTCACATTTCTGCGTCCATGGAACACTAAGGTCTCTCTCAAATGTGTTTGAAATCAGATGGTGTCTCCAAAATTCTTAGAGACAGAAGCATAAAGACTCTATAAATGTACATGTCTCTCCTTTAGGAAACAAAGCAATAACATCCTGCCTGACAGGTAGTGAGAAGCTGAGCCTGTTTCTGGGGTGATAAAGACTCTGTAGTCAACACTTATGGTACAGACTGTGTAAAGCAAGTGAAGAAATCCTCACCTCTTTGGCTCCTTTCATTCAAGAGCTGGGACTCCTCTCTCCTCACCTGTGGCACTGGGAATCAAGCATAGAATATTGCTGGAGTATATTCCACACAGCCCAGTGTTACCACTGACTTTTTTTTAATCTTGGGAGTGATCAGCTCTATTACTACTGCTCATCAATTTCTGCTGCTTCACTTTTATTAGGTTTTTTTTCAAGTGACAGTTTAATATACTGCAATTTAAAACAGTAATCCTAAAATCTAGCAGAGCAGCTAAGAGCAGGCTTTGCCTGAAGAGATGTATTCATTAGAGAAATCATATTTTGGGTACAAGGCTGACAGACCTTTATCCCGTTCCTGTGTGCTGGCACAGTAATGAGAAGCTATCCTGGGAGGAGGGCCAGGAAATACAGGCTTTGGGGTACACTCTAAACATGTGAAAGAGGAGGAGGAAAAGCTGCACACTAAGCAGGCACAGATGGCTCAGCACTGTGGGACAGCAGGGCTTGTTGGAGGCAGTGTTAAGTAGACAGTTTGGGAACTGGCTGTGAGTTTTAGCAGCTGATTCAATCAAACCACCTGCACATAGCCCCGTTCCACCTTATTCTGCCTCCTGCAAATTAAGAAGTGTAGGGGTTTCTCCTTGTGTTTCAAATATCTGTGCATAGCTATTGGTACTGCATAAGTGCATATAAAAGCATGTGCATACATGTATGTAAAACTGCAGTTAGGGGCTCCAGCCACATAAATAAAGAACTTGATTTGTCTCCTTTTCCACTCCACCTTCTGCTCTGATCCCAAGATTCTATTTTTAATATAGCAACATAAAAAACCTCCAGAAAAAAAGGAGATTAATTAAGGACATGATTATGTTGATTCTGGTTTGGGAATATTACTTAGAGACTAATAATCTAGGTTTGTGAATGACATGATCATGAAACTGTAAAATGCCTTAGAAAAGGTCAGTGCATTTTGTTGCCTCTGAATGCATTGCTGAGTTTCAGAAACAAGGAGAAAATAATGGTCTGTATAAGCTGAGCTCTTCTCTAGTAATTGGGATACAAATTTGTCTTTTCTCTTTTAAGCTCCCAGGTGGGTTTTACTTTATACAGGGGGGTGCAGAGGATTAAAGGTTTATTTCCAAGAAGCTACAATTGGCTTTTGGGGCACTAACATGCTCTGGAGACATTAATATCTAAACCATTCAGGGATAATTGTATTAGTTGTCTTTTCTCCCAACTAAATTATTTGAGTACATTAACAGACAATTTTGTGTTGACAGGGCATGAATTTCTACTGATGGGAATAGAAAGCTTTGTAATATCTCAAGCAAAGCATCACTCCAAACTTTCAATTCTGAGAGTATATCACTGGATCAGGGACTTTGTAGATGATATATTGCAGATGGGAGAGAGAGATCTCATTTTAGCAGTAAGGGGAAGCAGTGGATTTAGCAACAGATAAACCATGTTTCTAGGTGGAAATGCTGCTTTTTACCCAACCAAGCTCCAGATCACAAGCCACTCCTTCAAATTAGATTGTTAATTTTTAATGCATGTAGCAATTACTGATGTGACAGATAGCAGACCTGATCTTGCTCCCATCAAACTCTGTGGGAGTTCAGACTTTTGCATCACATGGGGAGACTACAAATGCAGTTAACAAGGGATGATGTATGTCATCTGCACATGTTTTCATCTGTACAGAGGAATGCCAGTAATATGCACCTTGTGGCTTTTGACATCAGAGGGTCATTCTGAGCCCAAATGAAAAGCAGTTTAAAAAATGGGTGAATGTGTTTGATATAGTAATTCCTTGTTTCTGATCCAACTGCATGCAAAAATTTCAGTAAATTCACTTTTGGTTGAATACAAGCAGCAAGCAGAATACAACCCAAATTAGAAGTGTTGCCATCTTCATGCTATTTTGTGTTTTTTTTTTTTCAGTTCTGGGTTTTTCAATCTTCTGACAAGGCTATTTCTCCTTCCTAGAATAATCATCCTTTCCCAGTTTCCCCTCCTTGATGTCTTCCTTTTGCTGCATCTTCAGATGCCAGTGCCAGCACTCTACCCTGTAAACTACTTCCACTTTTTGGGATACAATCAGTGCTTCCTTTCTTTTGTACTGCAAACAGTTTCTCATAATGGTCACCACTGTCCCTCTCTGATGTCCAGAAGTCCAGCCTTTCCCAACCTTGTGGGTTCTTCACCCAAAGATGTCATTCAAATTTACCTGCAAACAGGTGAACTATTTTGGGAGCTGTTATTTACTGTCCACAGCAGCTGCTTCCCAAAAATCTGAAAGACATAAAAATGCATGAGTAGCCCACAAGTTTTGCTCTTTCCTCCCTGCTCACATCCAGAACAGGTAGAGATAAAATAATATAGCCTTGACTTTGATTCTGTTTTGTCAAAACAAAGGGAGAGAGAGAAAAATCACAAGGCAGGAACCACACCTGAATCCTAGACTAGAATTTGATGTAGAAAGGTATATATTCAGTGTTCACATAACTCTGAGGAGAGATTGACTGCTATGAACCTGTTTAAATTCATCTAGCACTAAACTTTACCTGTAATTTAAATACTACTGCATGTAAAAATGTCAAAATAGTCACTCTCCCTTTTGTTAAGGGGTCTTTGCTAATACAAGATAAGAGGCAAGAATTAGGGAGTATCACAAGAGCAGTTGAAATTCTTTGTCTGAAGCAACAATTTTGTGCAATAAGAATGAAAAATTGTCATATAATTAAAACTGTATCTTCTTGCACTAGGAAACATAATCAATGTTGTATATAATTTGGCAAATTCCTGTTTGGAAGCATTAAGGATGATTCATCCCCAGCTGAGCTAATTGTCTGTACTCCCTCACAGTCAATGAAGAAAAGACACTGCCACCTACATCCCATTCTAAAGGACTTTCTGAAGTACAGTGTTTGCAAAGCTGGTAACATGGCCAGTTCCCAGCTCCTGAATATTTATTACATTGCAAAACCCTGCTGCAAATCTTGCTGGATGCGATTAACAGACGTGGAAATGTTTGTTCTCTTAATAGCTTTAATATTTTTATAAACCAGGATTATATAATTTGGAACATCTTGTATTAGATGGGTGGTGTCGATGGGGTTTAATTATGATTGCTCAGTTTTTAGCTGAATGCAGATATAACCAGCAGCTAACTGATGAGCAACAGATTGTCAGCTTCTGTTTTTCCATAGGGGAGTAATAGAACTTCCCACATGGAAGTAAAATTTGTCATCCAAGCTACCAGAGAGACTGACATTGTTCCATGTTGTGGGCTTGACCAAAAGAGTTTCTGAGCCTGCTGGGCAAACTGTTGCTCCGGGGTGTGTACCAGTTCTGCACATGTGGATATGGTACTGGGTGCAGCATATTGGTTCTGAACAGCTTAAAAGAAGCTGTTCTGAATCCTAGATCTAAATTCAGGTCTGTGTGTGGATGTGTGATGGGTGCTTGGAACTGACTTTTTGTTGTGGACGCCCTCCCACACTTGTAAATGAATGATAGAACTTAGAGAAGGATTCCTCTTTAAGGACCAGATCTCAAACCATGGGTTTATGCTTTTATAATAAAAAGTAGGGCCATGTTGTGGCAGCTCTTTTTAAGCATTAGTCACCATTGAATTCACTGTGAAACTCTGCATAAAACATGATAGCATGCTGTGGCATACAGCAATTGCTGTGATGGGATAGAAGAGCATGGAGAAAACATATTAGAAATGCAGTGGGTAAATGAAGTTGACATGCCACATGGGATATTTTGAACTACATTTCATATTTCAGAGTCAAAAAATCAATGTAAAGGGAAAAGAACTTTTATAAAATGAGTATCGGGCTGATCACTCTTGGAACTTCTTTTTTGGTCTCTGTTATCTAACTCCAGCTTATAGTGAGGGATGCTTTTTCTGTCTGTAATGTATTCTGCTGCTTTCTCTATAGTGGAAGAACAGCTGTTGAGCAAAAATTCTGCCTTTGGCAATATCTGTTAATTGATGTGTTTCCTCAAAAAAAAAAAAAAAAAAACAACAAACCAACCCATAACAAAAGTAAAAAAAAAAGGAAGGGAAGTACTGAAGTACTGCAGTGTGTTTAATTTCTAAATGCATTAGGTGACACAAACCTGTTCAAAGTATTGAAGAATACAATTTTATTGCCATTTTTTTGTCAGAGACCTGATCCACTTTGTGTTGACTTTAGAAGTGGGACTAAATGGGTCAGAGGAGCCCCTCGGGTTCTGCTGGTGCCAGGGGTGGCAGTGGCAGGAGCCTGGGCCCCGGGAGGGAGTTGGAGTCCTTCACCCCCTTCCTCTCTCTGAGCAACCTGTGCCAGCTGGCAGCACCTGGCGATGGATACAGATGCTTTTGGTGGGCAGAACCACAGGAAAGGAATGCAGTGTTAACTAGGTATTTGATTTTTCAGTTGTCCCCATTCCTGCTGGTTAGAGCTGTTTGCTGTGCAGGGGAACTCAGCGTGCTGGAAATGGATGCTTGCATTAGGTCATTGTATTTGCCCTCCAGCCAGTTCAAAATTGTCCTCTCTACATTCTGTTTTCCAGTGATTTGCTTTGTCCAATTTTAACTGACCCAAATAACCAGGCTTTCATTTTCCTCTGTTTTTCAATCCAGTTGTGCTAAATCTTAGCAGCTATTTCTTGTACCTGATATGAATTTTTGTTTTCTTAGTTTTATGATATAAATAGGGAAGGGAGGGGAGAAGGACACACAGACACACACACACAAATGTAGTTTGTGGGGGGTTCTATCTTTCTCATTTTTCCCTAGAAATTCAGAATAGCTTTATTTATTGCAATGTTGCCACAATGCTGATTTTGCATCCACTAAGACATGGGAAACCAGATGAAATAAACTGGTTTGGTTCACATTGTGACTTGCCAGGCATTAGGTTGGGTCCTGCAGGCAGCAGCAGACAAGCTCTTGCAGTCCATAATCACGAAAAGGAAGAAGCAGAAAAACTGTTCTTGTGAAATTCCCATCGCAATTTTGCTGATAAAAGTTGTTCAGATAAGCTGCAGATAACCATCCAAGCTTATAAGTGCTCATCTGCACCATCTCCAGCTGGTTTTGAGGTTCAGGCATCACTAATGAAAAGATGTGATTGAAAGCAAAAGAAGATATGAAGTGCCCTCTCCTCTAAACCAGGAGCTATCACTCACTGTAACAAAACATTGCAGATAACACTGCTGGCCACTCTTCTCTAGCCTTTGCCTCAGCACCAAGAATAGAAAGTGAGCTGTCTTCCTGATTCTACTATTAGAAGTGAAAGTAATTAATTTTTATCATTGCTTACCAATAATTATTCATTTATGTCTTGGTTAAAGAGGATCACAAAATTCCAGTCTGATGGAAGAAGCTCAAGGCTTTACAACATTCCATGGAATCTCATGCAGAAATTATGTCCTGTAAAATGTTTGGCCATGGAAAGTTCAAGTGTCACCCAACTGTAATTATAGCCTTGGTTTCTGAGAGGTTTATAATTCAGCAGCAGAGGTGGTGCCAGCATGAACTGAGCTGGGTATGACTCTAAATAAAACCTCAGTATTTTTCTTTCTTTCCTAAGAATGTTTGGGAGCTTTTCTCTTTGCTTGTTTTTTTAGTGTCAGCTGCTTTGTTTTATTATTTGGTGTCTTATCACTAGAAAATCCTCTAAAGAAAAAGTAGGTATTTCAGTCTGGTCTGTATCACACCTCCAGGAGCTAAATCAAAAATGATTCAGTGTCTTGAAGCCACCTTTGTACCTTTTGGCATCAAATATTTGGATCCATAGTTTGAAAGCAGACTTCTGGCTGTTTCCTTAGGAAAAAAAAATCCAAATCCAGTTCTTGTCCTGCCTGTGTGTTTTGCTGCAGACAGAGCTTACTACAGTGCCATGTCTTACTGCATTTCTTTCTCTGAATTACTGGGGGGTGGGAATTTGCTGTAAAAATGGAATCTCCCAGCTGTGCTGTGCCCTTTCAGCAGGGAAGGAGCACATCCTCCAACACCTACCTGGAGGCTTTAGCCATGAGAGGGCTGCACAGAGTCTGGAAGTTGGGGTGAGAGGGTAATTATTGTCAGCTTTCACACCTCCTGGCATTGAGCTGCTATGGTAACAACTCCTGGAAGAGACTTGCTCCATACCAGGGTGTCTGGGAAAGAGGACTAGGACAGTCCTTCTCTACTGCCTGTGCCCTAAAGCTCTGGGCACCAAGGAATTGTGGTGGAAAATGTCGGTCTTGGAAGCTTTTCTTCCTAAGGCTCCACCAGGCAAAGATGTGTCTGAGTCCTTTAAAGGCTCTTGATTTATATTTATCTTGTTAATAAACATTGTGGGAGTTTTAGTTGTGGAATTTTGGGCCAAATTCCTGATTTTCAGGTTCTGACAGAGATGCTGTGTGGGGGTAAAGGGTTTTATGCAGCATTTGTCTTCCTCTATTTACCTGCTTCTCCTTGGAACAGTTCTGACTCCAGTATGAGGTTAGAGGCTGCTCTCAGTGGTGCTTGGATTTATTGGATGCTTAAAGATTGCTTTGAGAGGAGAAAAAGCAGACTGCAGCAGATCTGTGAGGGAACCAGTTACCCAGGCAGCAGATTTCTGGCCTGCTGGGTTTCTCAGCTCCTTCAGGCTTGTTGTTCAAATGCTCTGAGAAAACAATTTCCCTAATTATGCTTTTTCTTACATTTTTGCCACTACTACCAGCACTCAACAACTGAAATCTATACTGTTGTTTGTTGGGAGTTTTGTCAATGTTTGCAAACTTTCTTGAGTACCACAACTTTCTGGGCCTCAGAACTTCCCAATGATTCCAAGTACAATATCACTTATGTAGCAAAAAGTGTAAATATTTAGACTTCACTCACCCAAGCATAAGAGCAGAAACAAATTACCAGCAGACATTTTAGGTATGCTCAAACCTCCAGCTCTCAGTTTGCAGAATGCAACGTTTCAAGAAGAATTTGCTGATTGGTTAATGCAGGGAGACATACATTAGATTAATGTCACAGCTTGTGTTCACAAATACACATCACAAAATGTACCAGTACAAGTGTTTCTTCAGATTCCTGTATTCTCGTGCCAAAAAGAGAATACATGGGGAGATCTGGGTCTGGGCAGGAAATGGTGTCTTATCCCATGAAAATTGTTTTGCTTTACAAGTGTTCCCATTCTGTTTTAGTACCAAACCCTGAACTTTGGTTTCCTGTGTCTCAGTAGGCACCCAAATCACTAGATATCACCTCTTCTTGAGGTGCTGAATGTTTGAAAAGCAAGGCTAACTTGAAAGAAAATTCTTAGTTGTGTTACTACAAAAACTGGTGACTTTCAAAGTAACACAAAGTCAAAATCTGTATTCAGAGACAGACATATGCTTGTTTCTCCATAGAAAAGCAGGGCATTATTTTTTCATTTTATGAGAAGATTCATTAATTTCTGTAAGTTTATTTACATAAGAAGCCTAGGCCAATGGCATGGCATTGAAACATTGAAAGCTCTCCTGGATTGCAACTGAAAATTAGCAGCAACACCAGATAATGATCATATGCAGACAATTCCAACTGCGTGCCCTGTGAGGAGGGAGCAGGAGGGATGGCAAGTTTGTATCAGGAGTTCAGATGTCTCTGTGTCTGATCAGTGAGGCAGGGACAGAAATTAACCTGTATTTTTTGAAGCCTGATGACAAAAACTGATGTCAAGGAGGAGAATCCAGCAGGAATCCTCCCTGTGATTTGTCAGCCATAGCCTTCAATAAAAGAAGTTAGAGTAGACCCAAAAGGTGTTGTTGCAACAAAGAAAAGATGGATGGCTCCTCTTTCTGACACTAGAAAATCTTGTGTGGTACAGAATAATGAAATTAAGGCTAGGAGGGAAAAAACCACTGCAGAACACAGTTCAGGATCTATCCTGGGAATTGGCACCAAATAATGGTGATACGAGAATAAATAAATCTGAACTGGCTGTCAGTAATTTTAGTCTGGAGATTAGTAGAGGGATCGTGGAGCAATACCCCAGCTTTTGGCAGTAGAGCCCTGCTTGGCAATGCCCTGCTTGGCATGGGCTTGGCAATTTTCAAGAGCAAGACTTTGCTTCAGCCATGTCCACTGGGACTTACTGTTAAACTGCAGTTCAGATTTGATTATTTTCCCTCTTGCTCTGAAGAATCAATATAAGTATTAAAGTTTAGTGAATAGCTTTATGTAGAATCAAGTAGTTTTGAAATGAGATTCACTTCACTATCTGATTTACTGCTCTTCTACTTAGGTGAGGTGTTAGCAATATTGCAGGTAATACCCCTTCAAAAAGAGATTAGTGTAGCTTTAATTACAAGTGAAGAATGCATACCTGAAAATACTTGCTGTATTTTATTTAATTTCTATTATTATGTCTTCATTATTGCTGACCAAGAGGTACCCATCGAATACAAAGTGCCATAATCAGCATAAAGATGAACTGAAGACTTTCATGCACTATATTATTAATGTAAATTAAGAGTAAGATTGCAACTAAAATGGACCCTTCTGGAAGCTTCATTAGTACTTTAATTTATCTGGGAAATAAATTATCTCATTTAACATGCACAGTGAAAACAGGTCTGGAAACACCCCAAATAATTTGCAAGAATATTTGATAAAACAGTGCAGTACCTGAGAGTTTTAGTGGTGGAGCAGAACTGGAAGTGATTCTACACTCTGTGTTTTATTAAAAAATCCTGCTCTTTTAAACATGAGCTTAGCAGTTTCCATTTATACAGTGAAAAGTGTGTGAGGCCATACAGAGCTTTTCATGACACTTAGACCAGTCTTGGGCACTGGTCCAGTTTCCAGTATATGTTCCGACCATCCTAATGTAAGTCATCTCTTAAATCTTCAGAGTTCTGGCAACTGCAAGTCTGTTGGGCACCAGAACACGTTCCCCCCTTGTCCACATTCCTGCAGGAGCTCCTTTCTGGGCTGCAGCAGCCGTTGCTGTTGCAGGGAATTTCTTTCCCACCAGAAAATTCAAATGCAGGATTTGCTCATCAGAGAGTTTAGTTGCACTCACAGCTCTCTGCAGCTTAAAATCTGCACACACAGACATGTGCATCAGCCTGGCCTAGTGCCAGTTCATCACACACTGAGACAGACTGGAAAAAACCTAAAACAAGCATCCCACAGTATCTGCTACCTGAGTAGAAGAGGGGACTGCCAAATTCCCAAATGTTTACTACAGGAAACTTTGAAAAAAAATCACCTGACATTTAATGGCAATAGCAGTCAGTCAAAACTGGTTCCACATTCTCCTTCTGTATCGTGTGCAAACTTATTTTGTTCCTTAGTTAAGTTCCTTTATAGGAACGAGCACGGCCTAGAGGGTCTAAGACACCCTCAGTGATAAAGCAGCCAGCCCTGAATGGTTAAAACAGAAATGTAATTGCAAACTTGTGGGCTTCAGGTGTCTCTGTAGGAAGCTCCCAAACATGCACTGGTAATTATAATTCCTGATAGCCAGAATCAGTTGTTGGGGTTTTTTTCAAACAGAAGTTAACACTGATACCAGGAAATCAACTTCCCATCCTGCTGTCGGTGTCTTTTGGGAAGGAAATGAACCTCCCTTTCCATCTGTTGGTGTCCTTTGGGGAGAGCATCACAAGAAGACAGGCAGAAATGGGAAAGCTTTTAGTTGCATCTCAAGTTTTTAGTTGCAGGTAATCAAGAACAAGTTTGAGGTTATCCTGTAAAAACCAGCCTGACTCATCTCTAATACACAAACCTAGATGATTATTTCATCTGGAGTCCTTTTAGATAAAGGTCAGTGCTACATTTTGCACATTCTTTAGTTTGTCAGAATTCATTTCCATTTTTTTCCTTTCCCTCAATTTTGCCAACTATTCAAGCTCAGTCGTTTTTCATATTAAGAGAAGAAAGAGGTGAGTGACTGAATCTATTCAACAATATTAATGTTGGTCTCATGGGATAGCTTTTATATTATAAAGTGGATATTGACTCTCATGGAGGTGAATATTAAGGTTTATCAACCCCAGAGGTATGTATTGACCAAGACAAACTAGAGGTCACTGCAACATCAAGAGTAAATAAATCTTAATGCTGTCAAAACGGAAAATCAATATGCATATTTTTCCACTTATTTTGAATGTCACTGAACTATCTGGAAATATCTCAATTGTGTACCTGAATTTCAAGGTAGTGGACTTTTTATTACTGTGAATAATAAAAGTCATCTAAAGACAAGTCAGAAATCGGTTAAGGGTTCAAGAAAAAGACTGCCCACTTTTTTTCCTTTCTGAACAAGACAGTACACAGGCTCTACTTCTTTCAAAATATGTAATTTTTGATTTAGCCTATGTCAAAGGAAAGTACTCATCTGTACTGATTTTTAAGCCAAAACTAAAATATTTTCTTGGGTAAATTCACTGGTAAGTGAAACTGACAGAAACCACATCCCATCCTTTAGTGACAAAAAGCCATGTAGTGCCATTGCACTGACCTGACTCCTCTCCAAATGAATAAAAGCTGAATTATGCTGCTGAGATGTAGCTGAGATTTTGGAATCTTAAACAGCATTGCATTGTTATACACTCTGACTTTCCTAGAAACGGCTTTTCTGTTGTTGTCCTCTGAGGAAATATAAGGTGCTTTATAATTTCCACAGGACACCATTGAAAAGCCATTGGCAACAGTCCTTCAGAATCCTGAGCAAACAGGAAGGTGGATCCAGTTCTTGCTATGTACCAAAGCAGCAAGTTGTAAAGTGTAATCTAAAATGAAATAAAATGCAGCTCGATAAGCAAATAGATACAGAAAGGCAACGGTTTACCTTAAATAACAAAACATTTACTATTTATTTTAAGACCAGTGAGTCGAAGGTGGTAAGCCAAATAAATCCATTCAACATCACATGTGATGAGGGAGAAAAAGGGATAAGGGCAGGGGAAGCAGAGGAAAGAAGACCCTGACTAAAAAATGAGCTCTGATGGTTTAAAAGGTTAACTGGGGGAAAAGCAGCTGCTTCAGGTAACGGTGTGTAAGTTCATGATTGAGGATTTCGGCCTGATGGTAAACCATGCTGATAGACATAGAAGGTTAGCAGCACACAGCTCAGGGGGGACTTTGGCTTGGCCCAGCATTAAAACCAAATGTGGGGTGGGAAAGAGGCTTGAGAAACTTTGTTTCTTCAATTATTTCGAATGAAAACGTAAAACTTAGCTCATGAAATGAGCTGGCATTATCCCATCACACAACTCTGAATAATAAGTCTTTGTCTTCATCTGTTTTTTCTTTTAAGTGTCTGTGATTTTGAAGAGATAAATTGCAGCAAAATATCTCAAGGTCAGGAGACTTGAAGGCTGCTTATGCTTTTGCAAATGCTTATGCACATGCTGCACTTTCTGCGTGCAGACTGTGCCAGTCAGGACTCTTCATCCTCTGAATCTCAGTGACCTTGTTGCAACAGAGGCTGGTGCTTGAGAGTAGAAACTACTGCTGTTCAGTGTACAAGCTTGAAGTCTGGTGTGTTTGTTGTTTGGTACCTAAGGCAAAAGGTTCACTGAAAGTAAAAAATGAGCAAGCCTGACCTTAATTTGGAACCCAATGAATCAAAAAGCAGTCTTCAATTAGGCCCTTGGCACTGGAGGATTATTTACACCTCTACAGTTGGAGCTCTGGGACTGCTACAAGGCAGGCATGGCTGGCACTGGAGCTCACCCAGCGGCATCTCTGCTCCTGCTGCTTCCTCAGTGACAGCACTGCTGCTTCTCTGACCTCCCAAGAAAATGGCTCAGAGAGCTAAACAGGTGGCAGAGTAAGAGTAGTAAAATGAGGGAATAGTTGTCTGCTGACAGAGGCCTGTCCTCATGCAAAGAAGGAAAAGCTTGACCAGGAGAAGCCTCAAGGCTGCACTCATGCCCTGTCAGTGGCAGCTGGCTGCCAGGTCACCTTGGTTTGAGTGTTAAGGGTCCCCAGAGGCATAGTTAAAGTCACATTAAGCTGGCACGAACCTCTGCTCCTGCTGTCAAAGGCTTGTCCCACCACGTCCTCATGCCCAGCCCTTGCCATCACCAGTGTTCAGTCAGCACCAGCCTGAACAGGACAAGGGAGCTCATCCAGCTCCACATCTGCTGGCAGCAAAGAAGGAATGGGAAGAAGCAAGAGGACTGTGAGGGAAGAGTGGGATCACTGCTTTTGGCAACAGCTTGGGGTCATGGGAGTTTAAGCAGGTGTGGAGAGGTGGTTGTGTGCCCCAGTGGATGGCCTGGATGTCAGGGGACATCCTGTGGTGCCAGAGTACACATTGACATGACCACAACAGCAGCCCCTAAGGGGGTGTCAGGGTGTGACCCCACTTGCTCAAACAGGCCAGAGTGGTGGTAAAGTAAGGAAGAGAACCCAGCCCCACATCAAGCTCATACTGCTCTCTCTAAGCCATGCTAGAGACTTTCAACTAAGAACCACATCTCTAGTTATTTACACAGTTTAAATACAAACCAAGTCTATTTTTCCCTCTTCATCTATTTTTTCCAATTACAGCCTCCTGCTACAAAGAACAAGCCACGTCTCCCTGGACTTGAGAAGAATCTTTTGAATTGGGAGAACTTATTTTTAAAGCCAAGTAATAAGTTTGTCAATCACTTCTTTATTATCAGTCACTCTCTGATGAACAACATTCAGACTTTAATATCAGCAAAGAGACAATCTGAGGAATGAATGCTCAAGTAATAACATGTAGGAGTTTTTATGGCCAGCCTCTGTTTCTGAAGTGTATACACAATGGCCTAATTTAACATCAGTGAGTGTAACAAATTCCCTGTAGCAACTGCAGCATATGGGAATTAGTTTTTATGCTATTCTTGAAGTGCACAAAACTCCCATTAGCATCACATGTTACATACAGGGGAGGGAGGGAGAAGACTTAATTTTTGTTAGATTTGGGGTGGAGTTTTCTGTTGAAGGTTTTTGTGGGGTTTTTTAGAGTGGTCCTACATTCTTCTAGACTGATCCATATGGATAACTAGATTGAAACAGATCTCATGACTACATTATTGCAATGTAGCTGTTGTTAGAGGAGAATATTTCTTCTAAAATTTGTAGTCGGTTATTTTAACACTTCAGGCTTTCAACCACTTTTTTAGCAGCTGATTAAAATATTTTTTGTTTAAGCATCTCTTTTCTGGGTTTAAAATAGAGATCTGCCCATTGCAGCTGTGCTGTGCAGTTCAAATACAAAGCTAGTCATGGAGCCTGAAATATCTGCATAATTAAGCAGGATCTCCAGAGAGCCTTGGAGGTGTCCTGGCTTTGCTTTGTTGAACTAGATACAAGACAGAGTTCTTTCTGCTGAGTTCAAGAGTTGGCCTAATAAACTGTAGGAAAGTAGCTGGTTGCTTGGATTGCATCTTACTTGAATTTTCTTTAGTTGGGGATTTTTTATTTAATATATAACAAGTGAATGGGGGGAATCACTGTGGTTCAATACTCTTCATACTTGTGAGGGCCTTTATCTAACCCATGGTTCTATGAGAGACTCTGAGGGTGTTTATGAGGAACTATTGTGTCTGAGGGGGGAAAAAAGGATACTTTTTTTCCTGTGAATAGGATGGCAGAAGGTTTGAAATATATTTTCCTGGATTTTCATGAGCTTCATTATTCAGAGGCAGGAAAATATCTCCAGTGCCTCAGCCTTTTCTCTAAGTTCTAAACTGAAATGAGTTTGACCCAGGTAGATGCAACTGCTCTCTGATATAAATACATCCCTACCAAACTTCATGTTTAAATTTAGTATGCTCATGGAAATTGTATTTAATAATCTGTTCCTATTTAGAAATCAGCAAAATAATTTCTTAAAAAGGATGTCATGTTGATCACAGGCTGATGACACAATTCTTATGCAGTACTTGCTTCATCTGGGGTTTTGGTATCTTTTAAAACTGGTTTCAAAGCTTTAATGAAAATACATATACAGTATCTTCATATTTCTTTTTAGAAATAAGGCCCTTGACATAGAAATTGCAGCTCCAGAGGAGGTTTAGTGAAAGAAACATCAGAGATTTGAGGACAGAGTCCAGGAGCATCACAAATTTGAATTGTGAAAAGCATCTATCTTCACTGTCATGGGTCTTTTGCAGGAATCATTTAAAAAATGAGATTCTGTTCATGGGAATTAAAGATCCACAGAGCTTTTCAAAGGGCTGGGAGCATAGCATCACATTCTGTGGCCAGGATTTTCCCTTCATTAACCACTTGGCAGTGTGCTAAACATCCAGAGGTGGGATTCAGCCTTGCAGAATCTCTGCAGTTGCTATTGCCTGTTTAGCTGTAGCGTGATTTGAACCTCACAAATCTTGTGGGGTTTCTTGCCTTTATTTTCCTTCATCATGTATTCAAACTAGAGGACAATTGTTTTCTTTTGAACTGTATACAATTTAATGTCGGGGGTGTGAATTGACCTCTTGTCCAAAGAGAGTAATTGTGTTCATGTGCAATCAAATTGTGAATATGCAGAGTAAGGGCTGCTGCAGCAGTTAAACATCATTCTGGCTTTATGGACAATTTTGTAAGGCTTTTCCAGACTCTCTCTGTATTTTTAATGTGCCTTTAGCAATGCAAGTCTGATCAAAGGGAATAATTTGTGCCTGTTTCTAAATGGCTGGCAAGAATTTTAACAGATATTTTGAGTAATAATTAATTAGGGATATGGTATGATAATTACTACAGAAACACAGGTCTTTTATTTAAATAGGATAATAATCATTGCTACAGTGAAAGAGTTGTTTGGATTAGTCAGAGAATCTCATTTCTCAAATACAAATTTGTTTTATGGAATTAAAAAAGCAACAAATGATTTTGAAACCTTCCGTTGCCAGAACAATGTTTCATTTTAACACTTTTTTTTTGTAATCATACATTTTTATTTCTGACTTTCTCTCACTTGTTTCCCATGCTCCCATGGGGAGTGAGTACCCAGTTTTCTACTTTTTGCCCTCAAAGTAACTCCAGTACAGAATTTGTGGTGTTTCAATGACTGCTCAGATTCTGAGCAAAAATCAAGCTCATAAAGAACTTTCTTGTCTTTTTCCAAGAACAACAGATCATGTAACTGAAATTTTCAATTTCTTTTTCTTTTCTCAATTCTATGTCAAGTTTAAATATGATTATTAGTCAACACATTTTAATGAGTTATATTAGTACATTATATGCATTTTCCTATCTACTGATGTGTATAAGGCATGAGATTTCAGTCTCATTATATATTTATTTTAAGGCTCTTAAACTGCCAGCGAGGACCCACCTGGAAAAACTTTGGTAGGGCCATTTTTTGCTGGAGTTTGCCTTTCTATCAGAACTAAAATTGTAGTTAAGTTATCAAATGTTCTGAAATTCTGCATCTGCAGAAAACTAGGACAAGGGAAACGCTGACAGTGTTAAACCATCCCGCTTGGACCTGAATTTTGAGGTTGTAATCTCTTTAGAGCTGCGGTCTGGTATGGAAGAAGTGCAAAATGACAAAGAGGAAGCTGTTAATGTTAAATGATCCTCTGAGTGCACTTGTACCTTCTTGCTCTAATGCTTATTGTTCTTCTGCATCTGAAATTTGAAACAGCCAGTTTCTTCAGTGCCACCCCTGCAACTCCTGAGCTGGTTGGGTGTCCAGCTGCACAGAGCTGAGGCATCACCCAGCTCAGCAAACCACACAACACTGTTGCTTGCACTGGCATTGAACAATGTGGAACATCTCCCATGGAGATTTCCCTTTCAGAATTTTGGAAAAATTTCGAAAGCCCAAACTATCAAAGGCAAAGGCTCTTAGAAGTCTGTAGTTCTGAAGATTAAACAGGTTTGCTTCTTTTTGTTACTACTGTTGTTTTTGGCTAAAACTCCCAAACAGATTAAAGGCAAATTCTGTGATCTCAGAATCATGGGCAAAATTACTTTTGCATCTTTTGCATTTTCTCACTGATAGTGCCATGCTCCTTGTATTCATAAGGAAACTACTTACTCAGAAATCAAGGGCATTTACAGGATCTTTGTTACACCATTCAGGAACAGTGACTACATTGCCTTTTCCCTGGAATGAGCCTTCTGCCTATTTCCCAACCATTAAACAGGCATCTTGCAGCATTTATATACGGTATTATGAGCCCTAATTTCCATATCTCTTCCAAAAATTCCTCTGTGACTTGGTGCTCTGCCATTTTCCTTCCCTTTTTTAAGCAATAAAAGAAAAAAAAACCTGCTTGCAAAATTGGTAGGAGGAGAAAGGAAATTAAGTAGCACTATTTTTGAGGAGCTCCCTGCGTGACTTTTAGCCGAAGGCCAGAAGGACAAAACCATTATGATCAGAACACCAGAGTTTTCTAAGAGCCACCTTAAATCTGTAATTTCTATTTAAACTTAGATCTTTTCACATGTCACCTCATCAACTTAGAGCCAAGGTCTCTCCAAGTTCTCTTCTCAACTGTTTTAAACCTTCCCCCCAAATTTAGCTGTGACTTGGTGTGAGGGAGGAAGGGTTTTGAAAACCTGCATGTCCTTCCTGGCACTTGTGTGGAGAAGGAGAACCCAGTGCACCCCTTTGGGCTGCTGGGTCACTACAAGGGCTAGAGCTCACAGGTGAGAGGCTGAGCAGGACAAGATAAGCTTTTCCTGTGTTCAAATATAAGCTGTTTTTTCCCCTCCAGTCTGAAGAGACATTCCCCTTTTTTTGCACGAGCCAGTAGACTGAGCAAAGATGAGTCTTCTTTCAGCACCTCAGCAAATTTAAGCAGCACAGTGTAAGAGCTGAAAAAAGACGAGCTTGAGCAGAGAATGATTTGGGTAGCCCCAGTTTCAGGTGGCTGTTTGTGGGAATGCCCTGTTCAGTCAGAGCCGAATTCCTGAATCAGGCAGGTTTTTACAGTTTGAGACAGCAGCTTGTGCTTGTGTGTGTAGAGGAGATTCCTGGCTCTCAAAGCCTGTTATTATGAGGCCAGACTTTCTTTGAACGCTGCCTGATGCCAGTGCAGATGAAATCAGCAGATTGTAGTGTAATGTGGTAACTGCTCACAGAGACTGGTGCGAACAGGGAGGCGGCAGCTAATCGGATTAAGGAAAAGTCTATCACAGCCACAGCTGTCAGTGGATTTTAGCAGATTTTTTTATCACTGTTTGTGTGGGAAAAACACATGATAGAGGGAATCTAATGAAGGAGATTGAACTAATAAACAGAAGTACTTTTTGATCTGATAGTTGCTTTTCTGAGTAAAGTGCTCTGGAGAGGCTCGGGGAAAGTTTTGATGTAGCTCTTACGTAGAAGAGACATTTTAGGAAGAGGAAGGCTGAAGGGATTGAAATGTTCCTTTCACATCTTACAAAAGTTAACAAGAAAGGTTATTTTAAAATCTAAAAGCTCTGCTTTAGAATCTTAAAAAAAAAAAACTTTTAGAATCACACACTGCCTCTTCCTGCCCCCCAAACACACACACACACTCAGACATTTCTAGGAGAAAGAGAAGGTCTCTGTCCAACAGCTGTGCCTGGGAAACAAGGCGTGTGGAAGTACCTGCTCTGAGATGGATGGTTGGGATCAAGTCTGCAAATGGGCCAGAGGAGGTCACCACGTGGACAGCCTTGAAAATTTTCATCTTCTGACATGAATGTCCCTTGCTGAGACAAGAGCTGGGATGGGGCTTGGAGAGAAGATGAGGCAAATTATGAACCCTTTTGGTTTAGTCTCATGTTTGAAAGAGACTTGCTAGAGTAGGTGGCAGAGGCATTATGCACAGGCAACAAATGCAGTTGAAACTGAGATAAAAACTGAAGTAGCAACCAGCTCTGTATTTCCATTTGGAGATCTCTGGAGCTGGTTTTCAGGGAACAGGCTTCCTTGTGCTTATCCTCAAGCACAGCCTCCATTGATTTGAGTTCCTCCAGGAAAGGAATATCCTTGGTGACCACCAAGAAAATTGGTGCCAGAAACCTTTCATCTTGCAGGAGCTCTGTGTCAGGGAGGAAAAATAATTACCAAATTACAAGTAAGAGCTGGGATTTGGTGGACACCAACCCTCAGTCATTTGCCCTGTTGCCTTGCTGAACTGCCTAACTCAGGCCTAGCTCTGTGCAATGAAAGATAAAAATTTTGAGGGTCTTAGAATCTCTTTTAAAGCTGCAGTATAAGAAAAATAGGTGTTTTGCTCCAATTATAGGCCATAGGAAAATATTCAGCACACCTAACAAACAAAAACAAATCATGATTCTAAAAGGAATTATGGAATGTACTTCAGGTCTTGATTTAAAACAAGTGGTGCTACTGCTGGTATGAATCAATGTACGATGGGAATCCGAGCCTGTGTTTTAGTAATTAGATCATGACAGAGAAAGATCAAAGAAACATTCACAGTTTTGTTGGTTTGAGTTGTAACTTCCACACTGAAAGAAGCTTTTATTTCGTTCAGATCCGTGGCTGTATCCAGGTTGGGGTGAATACACTTTAACCTTCAAGTTTCTCTCTTCATCATATATTTATATCAGAACTGAGCAGTAACTAATTGAGGTTAGTAGAGGCAGAAAAGCACTTTGGATTTGTTGGGTACTTGCTGTGAATGAGGCTTCTGAAAAGTCATGGCAGAATCTTTTAATCTAACATTTCCCTTACCTTCTCTCTCTCCCTTTTCCTTTCCCTTTTCTTGAGGCTGGAAAGGGGAGGTCTTTCTCTACCCTCTGGATATCGCACCAAGTTCCTGAGCAACAGTGCAATGCTGTGGCCAAAGAACAAATGGCAAACCAAAATGTTGGGCTGTGATTTGAACTTGGACATGGAAAACCACAGACTTTTTTTCTTCTACTCTGGTATCTCAGTGCTTGTCATATGTGTTTGCCCCTTCTCTGTAGTTTCAGTACCAGGGTAAGGAGAAAAGCCATAGCTCAGTACATTCAGATCTCATTTTAATCCAGCTCCTGTACTGGCTGCAAAGCTGGAGGAGACTTCAGACATAGTTACATCAGTTACTGGCACTCTTTCTGTAGGATTTGTTCTTAGGAGTTGAGTTCTTTGTGTTGAGAACCCTTTATGCAGCAAAGTGACATAAAAATATCATGGTGTAAGACCTGTTTTTCAAAGATAATACCTCTTTGCTCAGTGGAAGAATCCTGTGGCCTGGAGAGTTCCTCCTGCCTGCCCAGTCTTTTTCCTTGTGTGCACACTCATCGTTCAGATCTTTTTTTCTGCTCTGCTGTTCAAAACAAGAAAATTGCATATATGTCAAGTTAAAAATGTATGAGAATAAACAAAAATTCACAGCATTCAGTGTCTTTTTGATAATAAAATAACTAGAAATGCATATGCTTTGTTGAAGGAAAGTAGAGAAGAAGGGAAAAACAGAAAAGCACACAAAGTGAGGAAGATGATCTTTTCATGCTTTAATGCTCAGCTCTGTTGCACTTTCATCCCAGCCCCACCTTCCCAGTGCTCAAGCTTTGGCAGGTACTTCACAAGGCTTTGGTTTCCATGAGCAAGGCAGAAAGTGTACAAAGATGCTTCTGCACGTTGTCCTTTTTAAAACACAGGCTTTTGCTTTCTAAATTTTCATCTCATTGCAGTAGTCATGTACGTTGGGGAGATGAGAGTCACTGAGATAAGAGCAGAAAATGAGGCACTGGGCTGACTGCAGGACTGTTGTAATTATGCCCACTAATTGGCTTGTGTGGAGTAAATTGACCCTGCTAATGTTGAATGATCCAAGACAATTAATTCTTTTTAACCTAGGAAGAGAATTTGTACAGCCCAGTAGGTCTTCACAGGGTGCTGGTAGAAGAGCCCTCCCCTGCACCCCATTCATGCAGCTGCCACAACAGGAGCAGCAGGACATGTGTGGGGGGAGCTCAGCCAAGTGTGTGCTCAGTCCACAAGAAAGACTTGATGTTGCTAAGGAGAGAGTAAAAAGAATATTGTGTCATATGACTGTTAAAATACTGTTGTTTATTCAATTCATCCCCAAGCATAAGCACCTTGAACTTGGCACTTATGTGTCACACAAACACATTTTTAGTCAGTCTCAGCACTCCTTAGGGAAGGAGGTCCCACATTCCTGGGCTTTTCTGCAGTGTCACCAGAAAGACCAAGAAACGTGTTTCTCTGGCAAACATTCTGGGAGACTACAAATCCTGCTTTCCAAACACTTCCTCTGTTCAAGCAGCAGCTTCAGATCTCTAAGGCTTTGCTTTGTTTGGGTTGGAGGGCTTTGAGATTCCCTTTGGTTATAACTGATTGACTGCTGCACCAACTATCATCAGTAGCTGTACTGGACATAGTTAGCTGTAGCTAATTTCAAGAACACCTGGCTTTCTGGAATTTAAGGAATTCAACTCCTGGGAGCTCAGCTGGTGCCCAGCTTGGATTTATTCTCCACAGAATATGTCTGGGAGAGACATGCAGTAAGAGAGTGAGCTGGTAGGAAAAAAACTTCTGTGAATCTCAATGGGATTGGTGAAAATTCAGCTGCTCCCATGCATTGGCTCACTTTTGGAGGGTCAATAAACCTGATATAACATCTCCAGTCTTTCAGCATTATTTACCCAGCTGGTTCTGGTCTCCATTAGACATATGCAAATTATTATACAGAAGCTGGAATACCTGGTCCACTGATATTCTTTTCACTTTTTTAAAATCTGCATCCTTTTCTCAGGGTGGCAAAATTCCTTTTACTTGTAATGAAAACAAGCTTGAGGTTTTGATAATTACAGAGGTATTTTCTTTTAGGAATATTTTAAACAACACTAACTTGTGTTCTCCACTTAAAAATTGTGAAAGCGTTAACTTCCTTAAACTTGTAAAAATAGTATCTCCTGTATTCTTCTTCCAAGTTTTTGTGGAAAAAGAAGACTCCAGATAGCCCAGAATCACTCAAACAGGTTTCATAAAGCACAAAACATCAACCCTGAAAGTCGTAACCCACACAGAGTACGAATGTAAGATCAATTTTTCAGCCTAATAATATCACATGCAAATACAGTTTGGGAACAGATGCATTTGCTTAAGATGTTACAACCCCCTGCTGTTTGTTACAATCCCTATTAGCTATGCCACCATAACAGATTGTCAGAATGAATTAGGTTGAGCCACTTTAGAAAAAAGTTTAAAATAAGATGCCTGACTTGGCCCTAAAAGGCACAAGGAGTGTTCATACAGGCAGTTGCCACCAGCTTCAGAAATACCAGGGCTGCACAAGTCTCTGACTTTGCCTTATGTGATACAGATACTTAAGCCTTATTTTCCAGAGTGATTCAAGAGTTTCCAAGTCTGTCTCATTCTCTCTTACAGATCCAAATTGCTTTTCCCACTCTTCTTTCTAAATAAATAAATGATCAGCTCTGACTACCCACACCAGAACAGATACCCACACTCTACATGCATTCCTCACTAAATATTTCAGGAGATATCCTAGAAGCTCTTTGTTATTAAGCAGTTTTGTCATTCTGGGAACCATCAGTTACTGAACAGCAGCTTAAAATAAACAATACCTCTTCTTCAGTGAAAAATGAAGCTGTTGTTTTAACTCCCAGCTGCATTGCCACATTGTCTTTCTGGGCACTTCAGTGTTTAGCCAGTTAACTCTGCCAGTGAAAGTAAATTAGTCTCCTTTCCTTCCTTAGGCCTTTCCATAGCACATTTGCATCCTTAAGTGTTAAAAAACCCCACAACTTGAAGTATATCAAATTGAATAATATAGCACTCGGTCCAATTGCTTGATTTCCCTGCTCAACTAGTCTGGTCCAAGCTCAGAGTCATCACCTCCTTCCTGCACTGGGCCCTTGGTAGGTCTCACCTCCACGCTCCCTCCCCAACTCTGCCCCCCCTCAGGCTGCACGGGAGGGTTGCCAAGGAAAAGCCATTCAGGGCTCTGCAATCCTTCAGGGCACAACTCATTCAATCAGGATGGGACAGATTTATGGTTCCTGCACTTGGGTCCCAATTTTCTGCACTGACATCCTGATTTGTTTCTGTGACGTGAGGGGTTTGCCAGGAACGATGTTTGCTCACTCTCAAGGTACGTGAGGGAGGTTGTTCTGGGAACAGCCCAGGACTGTCCTGCGAAGGGGTGAGAAGAATTCCTGCCAAAAAAAGACCTGCTTGAGTTTGGGTCCTCCTTGGCTTTTAAATGCATTTTGATAATTTGGTTTTCCAGTTCCTAACAGAGCACAAATAATACAATATCAGTAAGACTGTTTTGTCGGGGGGCAACATGAAACTAATATACAAAAAATCATTCTGGTTTTCCAGTATCCATCACGCTTGTCAGATGTGTGTAAAGTATATGCCATCTTGTGTTGACAAGCCCAAAGAGCAGCTGTGATTTTGAAAACTGAAATTGCTTCTGCTGTTTGAAAGGCAGGCACTGCAACACACCATAGAGAGGTTTGATACTGCCCTAGTTTCATCTTCCAGCTTTCCCTCAGATTTCCTGGGAGAAACACGGAGAGGAATGCATAAAACATCTGAGCAGCATTTCTGCTCACTAGAGCCATGCACACCAGGAGAGAAGGAAACCACAGTTTCCCAAGGGCTTTTAAGTTAAGCAGTAACAATTTTGAGAAATCTTTCGAAAGCACAATTAGAAGGAACTTGAAATGGTGTGGGCATGAATTGACCTTTTACTTACCTCATTTGAGACATTTGTTCCCAGGAAGTTTATCAGACCTGGAAAAGCATGAACAATTTTGGAGCAGGTATTACAGTCTACATGAACAAATGCTGAGTACTGAAACATGCTGTCAAATTGGTCGAAGGTACTGTGTGTGTAATAGCTCTGAAACAGAGATCCTGTTGATATCTTGATGCACAAAAGCTGTGTCTAGTCTAACTTTGTTGCTTATTGTAATAGAGGATTGACAAAGGCAGTTTGTTATTTGCTCCCAAGTGTTTATAAACACTGTCTTGGGTTGATGAGGAGTTTAAGCTTAGACAAAACTGTTGCACTTATCCTGACCTACATAGCCCTGGATGTGGAACCCGGCTGAATTAATATCTGCATGCAGTCAAGCAGTTGTGGTTGGACCAAATCAACAAGAATAAACCAGGATTCATTCAAGACAGTTCTTTGTTTCCCCAGAAATCAATGGTCCTTATTTTTTTTGGCCTCTGCAACTCACCATCATGTCCAGCATCCCAGTATTGGTTCCAGGTTCAAAAGGAAAATGCTATGAAGAAGTTAAAGGCAGAGGATATTGTTAGATCCTGCCACTGTGGCTTAGGCTTCACTTGTTTATAGTATTTTTCTTTGTTTGTTCAGCAATTTAGCTTTGTTTTAAGTATTTGGTATGGAGAGTCATGCAGCTCACATATTGTCCCACACTTCTGAAACTAGGGAGGGCAGGTAACAATTCCAGCTATAGTCCCATTGTTAGCAGAAGAGGCATGGCAGGAACCATCAGTGCTATTCCCAGTGCAAACAACAGCTGAACCCACTGCTGGCTTTGCATCACAAGGCTGTTTTCTTTTTCCTTCTGTGTGATATACTGTCTTTCCAGAGCTGCTGCAGTCAGAACTGGCCCTGTGGGTGATAGACCATACCCAAGTAAATCTTCACTGCAGGCAACATTTTTGTGGGTGTGTTAATTTGGAGTGGAAAACCAGAAAATACCTCTCTCCACTAAGTTAGTTAAGGGATCCTAATATATGGAGGGTGTTCTTTTGTCTGGGTAATTTGCCATGACATACAAGACAAGCTGAGTACGATGAAAAGGAGAGGTAGCTGTGGTGGGAGGCTGCAGTGCAGCTTGCCCTGCCACTGGGCAGCAGCAAGGATTCATGCTGGGTTATGATAACCATGAGCTGAGGTTTTATTCCCTGCTGTCATCAGGTTTCCTACTGCTCTGCCAGTCTTTACCACTTTCCTAGCCATGCTGTTTTCTGGGGGTTTTGCTCCCTGCTTTCCAAACACTTTCTCTCTTCAGGATATCCTTAGGAAGAGCAAATACCACTACACCAGTCAGCACAGATGCATTTCTTAGTGCCCTTTTTCACCCTGTTCAGTTTAACACACTACACCCACCTTGGGAAATGTCCCCTGATTCTGTTGAGGAAGGTGAGGGAGAGGATTAGAGACTTGTGGGTTTGGAGGAAAATAGCCAGGACAATAGAATAGGGTGCAATAGGGGCTCAGAGTGTTCCTGCAATAGAGGCTGAGGCTTGGCTGTAGGGACCTGCTGGGGATGCAGGTATGAGAGAGAGCTGTACTTCCAGAAACAGTAGTCTTTGCTCCCTACCCTAACATTTGTCTGTGGCTTGTGGAAAAGAAACTTCCCACCCCTCTGTTTGCATCCCATAGCCATGGATATGCCTCGCAACCTGCCCTGGGAGCTGTTAGGGTTGGGCTTCTGATTCCCTCGAGACAGGAGGCTTGGTCATGAGTGCTGAGAATGTGTGAGATCAAAAGGTAAGGTGTTCTATTAGCAAAAAGGGTTGTTCACACTCCAATTTATCAGCAGCTCATCCTCCTGCATGTAGTCAAGGTCCATTTGTTAATTCTGCATGGGAAGATTGCCCTGGAAAACCAAATACTTACTGTAGCTTTAGTTGCTTCCTTGAAGTGGGCACTGCACAGCTTTAATTATAATTCAAAACTGAAGTCTGATCTTTTTTACAACAGAATTTCCTTTTTGAGTTAAACAATGATGAAGAGATTAATGGACCTCTGTAGGAAGATGATTCTTGATAGAGATGAAATGCTATCTATGCAATTTCAGATGATTGATTTTCCTTGATTAGGTACCCATCAAAGTGCAGTCAGCAATGCTCAGGATGTGATCATAACACACTGGAGAAAGGGGCAGCTCATTAAATGAAGAGATTCACCCTGCCCTCCCACCGTGTCCCCACCCCCTGTATTCTCTAGTACTGCTTAAGGAATTCAGGCCTCACAAGCTGTCTGGGCTATTTGGAAAGGCTGTGGTATATACCAGATTGCAGTAAGAGAGAGTCCTTGATATGCAAAATGAGGCATGCAAAGATTTCTCTTCATTTATTTTATTTATTTTTCAAAGTTTTGAACAAGGATGAATTATCCTCTGCATATTTCCTGCTTTGAGTAGAAGCAGTTTGGTAGAATCGGAAGAGCAGCCTTCAATTTGGTTATTCCCAGAGTAGGAGTGTGCTGCTAAATCATCTCTGTTATCAGTGGAGCTCTAAAAACAAGGCTATTGACCATGAGATGAATTTTGTCACAAGCTTGATGTAGGAGTCAGTTTTGACATTGCTCTAAATGTTCTCTCCTCAAAGAAAAGCTCTATTGAGAGCAGATATATAAAAGTGAAGTAGGAGATTTTCGATTGCATAAATGAGAAGGAGACATCTGATTTGCCCAGGCTTCCACTGAGAGCTGAGCAGCTCACTGTCCTTTATGCCTTTGAAAAATCTTTCCCTAAGCCACCATCTTATGAAATGTGGTAGGAAAATAGGAACAGGATAAGTCACGTTATATCTACATGGGTTTCTTGGTTTTGAGATCACGGTGCATGTTCTTAACTCTTCCAAAGGACTCAAATGTTTTCATGTCACCTACCCTGTGCTATGTGAATCCTTGTTTTTACCTGTCCCATAAGATAAAGGTATTTTGTTTCACTTGAGGATGTTTGAGTGGCCTTGGAGAAATTTACTGGGAGAAATCTCAGCATGTCATTGGCAGCAGCCAGGCCATTGTGCACTGATGTCACTTCAAACCACAGGGATCTACCTTTGTGCAAGCTTTGAATCTGGTTTTGCCAACTTCATTTTGGATTCATATTTTAGAAATGTAACTCCTAACAAAAATGAAAGCTTGTGTTGACTCAGCACTACTGCTGTGTATTGGGGGATTTGAGAATTTATTACATAAATGAATTTGTGTGAATATTTACACTTCATTAGTTAGTCATTGGTGTGGAACATAGTATGGGAACTTTGTACTTACTGATTTTCTCAAGTTAAACTGCCAAACTGTTCGTGACTGATATTCCCATATTAAGTGTGTGCAGCTTTTAACACTTGACTTAACAAGTACCTTTAATTTCACTGAACATAAGTTATCGATCATGGTGCTTGTTGCCTGGAAGCTCCATTCCTGATTGTTAATTGAGCCATTGATTTTTTTTAACGTTATCATTAACAAAGGGGTGAATGCTGCATTGCAAAGCACTCTGCTTAGAGCAGGGAGGGGAGCAGTGCAGCTGACCAAAAAAGTACATGGCTTTTTTTAAACCTAGCACAGCTGAAATCAGTTCAAAAACTCCTGTTGAATGAAGGGAGGGTTTTAATCAATATGGATTTGATTTGGCAAAGTAAAGTTAACAGGAAAGTTGTGTAGATATCAGGGTTGCCAGATCAGACCAGATGTTTGCTACAAGTTCTGTGTGTTAGCACACTTAGCATGACCTCAACCCAACAGGCCTTGCTGAGAAAAAGCTCAGTTGGATAAGCTCAGGCTTGGTGCCACATTCCTCCAGCCAGAGAGCTCCCTGTTTGGAGCTGGCTTGTGGCCAGCCCATGTGCAGCTCAGGCACAAGGAGCTCTCCTCTGCCTGCAAAGGGCTGCTCTGGCTGAGCCAGGGGCGGTGGAGCCGCAGTGATTCCCACCAGCCTGTTGGTGTGGGTTGTGTTTGCTGATACCACCTCAACCACCCTCAGCAAATGGACACCCAACAGCCACACCACGTCTAGCTGTGAAAGGAAAGGCAGTGTCCCCACGGTTAGACTTACAACCTGTGGATGTGAAGACTTAGTGAGGATAAGATTAGGATTTCAGGTGAATAATGGTGCTGCTGGTGAGATGGGCACAAGTGTAATATATCATCTCTGTGTCTGATTTTAGAGATATGACCTGTAACTGAATTTCCTGTAGTTTGTGGTGTACAATGGTATGTAGTGTGCATGTTTCTGTTTAATTACAACTGCCTCATGGTCATGGAACTATGATTACTGTCCATGGGGTCATCTGGAGGGAGATACGGGATGGAGAAAGTACCTTGGTTCCCTAAATGCCTTTTGCTTGTATTCTGTCATGCAGAGCTTTTATGATTTTTAAAATAGAACAGAAACAATGTTTCTGTCTCAAAGGCATATGATGGAATTAATCTTCCTCTTGTCCTATGGACAGTTTTTGAGAGCACATACCCCAGCATTCAGTGAGGAAACTGTTCCTTCTGAGCTGTCTTGCAGAGTTACATGGTGATTTTTAATTAGCACAACTAGTAGATGGAGTCTAGATAGTTTTGAAAGATTTATTATTGCTATCCTTGTAGAATTGCATCTAGAAAATAAAAACACCTCTTAGAGGCTACTGCAGCGGTGCTCATATTCATGAGCCCCCTGCAAAACATTGTTGCAGTTTGACAACTGTGGCAAGAAAGTATTCATGATTTTGCTATTTTGAAGGGTTGGAGTTCTTTGTAGTTCTCCAAACAGTCTCCAGAAACTATTTTATGACAGTTTTAAAAGACTTCAAAGTCTATACTCTTGGGTATATCGGCTTTCTCTGGGAGAGAGGAGTGTGGCGAGAGGTCTAAGCAGCAGAGGTAGTAATGATTCAGGTGACATCAGCTCTCCTCATTTCCTGACCTTGTGTGGCTGACAGTTTTAGTGAGGGTGGAAACAATGCTGATTTCTGAAGACTGTCAAGTGCGAGCAGTTTTCTGCTGAGTTGTAGGAGGCTGGAGATCTATAAACCTTTTTAAGTGCTAGGAGGAACGAGAGGGCATTGTTTTCATTGCAGCTGGTCTTTGAGTCAGAAAGAGAATAGTAACTGTTGAGGGATGGACCCCTGGAACAAGGCTAAGCCTTATTTATTAACTAGTAAAATTTCTTAAAAGGAAAGTGAGCAAGCAAAAATTCCTTAGCCCTGCTGCTGTGGACAAATAAATAAGAATGCAGACAATAACACAGCATGAAATTACATTGCAAATGCAACACAAGTTCTTCCATTTTGAAAAATCAACAAAAAACTGAATATCATCTCAACACTATCCAAAACTAAAAAACCTGCTATTGGAAAGCAACACCCCAGAAATCTGAGGGAAAGCAGCATGATGATGATTATTGGTTGCAATTTTTCAAAGGATTTGTCTGACTAAGATGCTTCTGTACTACAGTTTTGGTTCCATTCCCAGCCCAATCAGCCAGATTCTTGAAAGAGTTCAAAATGTATTTATTGCAATAAAAAGTCAGAGATTAAACTGGTGGGATACCCAATAGACCCTGGATGGACTGAAAAGTTACCGTGGGAACTTCTGTGGTATTTTGTCCTTAACCTAAATACTTTCTGAGATACCATTTAGATACTCACCTCCATGAAACAAATGCATGTGTTTCTCTCTGGGGGTTCATTTGCAGATGTGCAGAGAGACACAAATGAGAGTTTTTAGGGTGAAACATCACATATTGTTTCCAAAATACTTTTGGCTTCTGGGAGGGCTATAAAGAGATCCCTCCATGCTTTGGATGTATGATCAGACTTGACAATGCAAATAGTCATAATGAATCTACATGAGAAGAGAACATATAAATGTGTCCAACCAAGTTTTTTGTCCTCAAGGAAAGGCTTTGGTATCACATGTGTGATAATAATACAGCCAAATCAATCCTTGCCTCTTGGACACAAAGAAAAAGAAAGCCACTTACTTTGAGCTGGTTCTCCTCCCATCTTTTCCTGCCCCTGATGTTAGACCTGTACCTCCCAGGTTTAGAGAGCAGGAGGGTCATTTCCAGCTTCATGACAGTCTTGTAAGCTATAATTTCCCAGCTAAAAGTAAACCACACAACTGCATAAGGTATATCTACTCTTTGATGGAAAAAATCCTTCATTAAACTCCAGTTTGTGCTTAATTTACAGTAAACCTTCTTGATTCTATCTCATCTGGCAACTTCCCAGAAATTCAGGTCCCAAGACCCCTCTGATTAATTAGTGTTTCCCCAAAGACTTGATAGGATTAGGTAGCAAGGACTCTTTTGATACTACCTTGGTTATATTTGTGTATTTTTTCTGTACTGAACACTTGTGTTTACTCTCAAACCCTAGCTGGACAAATCACCCAGTCTACACTATACACAGCTACTTTATTTCTTCCATCCCATTGTGTTAAAAGTGATTAAAACAACAACAACCACAAAAAGTTAATGAACAGCTTGTCTCTCATTCCACTTGATCTCTATCTGACATTGTTAATTGACTCTCAGGTCCCATTTTGAGCAATCCAGTGAAAGACACTGGCACTTTGATTCTCTCATTTGACCTGTCCAACCAGAGAAATAAGTTCCAAACACTGTCAGTGAAATGATTATGAGCAGCATACAGAATTTCAACCCACCAAAGGGATTTGTTTTTAAGCTTCTCTGAACTCCAGTATCTGGACTAAAGCTCTGGTGTTTAGAATTAATGATGTCTTGGGTTAGCTCACACAGCTTGCAGCGCTCAAGGTACTGCAGCTTGATGACTGTCACTGTTGGTTGGGTCAAGAATAGCTGCCTCAGACATAATCAGTGTGTTTCCTCATTTTATCAGGCTGGTGCAAGAGGTACTTGCTTTTTCCAGGGGACAGAATTAATGGCTGAATGTGCTGTGGGGCTGGCACACGCTGCCTCCAGTTTAATAGCTGAATTAGAATCTTTTTAAACCCTTGGCACCAAGAAATGTGATTTCCTGATGCTTAGGGCTAATGCTGTGGTAAGTGCTGGGAAATCTTGACTGATAGTGCTAAGAGTTAACAGAGACAAAAAATAAAGCACAATAAATCTTACCTGAAGTGTTTGGGTATGTATGAATTACACATGTGCATATGTGCATTGGTCTGAAAGGTTTGAGCACACGCAGAGAGATTAATTATAGTTTAACCTGCACTTAAGAGGATCATCAAATCTAATATTTTTTCGCTCAATATTTCAGGATTGCTTCTGGTGGCCAAGCTTGGGGGGAAAAAAGATTTATAACCACTATGTGAGAAACTGTATCAAATAAATAATGGGGCCAAATTAAACACATTGATTAACTATCATTCACTATCCTGTAATCTCTTAATGACTAAAGTCTAATTTAAGACAGACTAGAATCAGGATTAAATTCTGAATTGCTGTTATTATTACATGTATTCATTAGGTTCTAGAGGAATTCAGGAGAGATTAAAAAGGCACCTGTGAATTAAGGCCAGCTATTAATGGGGAAAGTTGAAGGACTTATCCATATTAATGCTGTTTTTCTTACTCAGATAACCTAAGGAGTGGAAGCATTAAAGTGTACAGATTGTTTGTGTATCCATGGTTTTCATCAGTCTAGTTTATTGTCAGAAAATCTGTAGAGCACCTGGAAATATAATAATGGCCACTGTGTTGCATTTACTAATTGGAGTAGCAGAAAGCAATTAAAGAGCTATTCAGGGCAGTTGAAAGGGATAAGATTCAGTCCATTCTGCAGCAATTCCAATGAAATGAAATGAAGGGAGAATGAGAGAAGAAAGGAAAAGCACTGTTTGTTTTAATTGAACTGTGCATGATGCTATTTTTACTTAAAAATGCAAGTTTCAGACTGTTCAAGATGTGCCAAACCCAGGCGAGTTGTTAACCCATTTGAACTTGAGGGACCCCGTCAAAGAGGTGGATAACAACCTCTCTGTTGGCTTATTCCTGTGTTTGGGTCAGAGCAGAGGGAAACACCACCACAATCTAAATGGGGTTTGCAATTTCTTATGTTCTTTGTCCTGTGATATGTCTGTAGCCCTGTGAGTCAGGTACATTGCAAGTCTTGATTTTCCAGCTCCAGAGAAGTATTTGGCTTCAAGACAGCCCAGCCCAGTCATTTGGCATCTTGCATAGTTAGATTTGTATGTTCTGGGGAAAACTGGCATGTGACAGTGCCACTACAGCATATGGTGTCACTGGTAGAACTTCTCTCTGCGGGTTGCTGTGAGCCTGGTGGCCTTTACCCCTCTGACTGGAAGGACTTCTTTCCATTGGCAGTCTCAGAGAGATGGGTGGTTGCTCAAATCCAGACTGTGCTCAGGAAACCTCTTCAGTACCTGTGCAATTTTCTATGGGCTCCAGAGTCCCTGATATTAAGTTATTAAACTTATATATTTGTGTTTAGGAGATACAATGAAAGAAATGTACTAGTGTTTTTCTGCTGTATGGAAAAACTCTGAAGAGTTGACTTATAAGATCATTTATGTCCATCTCTTGCTTGATAATCTGTCCTTATACCTTTACTTTCCAAGGTGTCTGATGCTTTATACCTACATGAGCATCATCTATCTTTAATACACAAATAGCCTTGCAAAAATGAGTATAAAATGATGTTGGTCTTCTGAATAGTGGATTCCATTTCTGCTAATGAAGCACTGACTCTCTTCAGTCCCCCCTCTTCTGCCATTTTTAAGCCAGTTTCCTGATGTTTTGCTTTCAGTAAAGAGGCCATTATTCCTGCAATCTATCACTATAAGGAGAGCTGCCTACTTCAGAGAATCTCTTGCAGCCTAACTGGGATCACTCGATGATTTGGATCATTAATATATTGCAAAATGACAATAAGAACTGAAGTGAGGGGGCAGGCAGACACAAAGTGCTGATGAAGATTTATCTGCTCTGCTGTCAAAATTCCACATACAAATATAGGAGCCACCATTGGATTTCTTTTAGCTAGAAGGTGAAGCTTTAACATGCCTAAAGAGTATTGATTGTTAACCCTGTTGGTCTCTGTTTGAGAGCATACTCAGAACCCTCAGAGCTTGCGTTTCCTCTATGTTTTTTTCTGGATTTCACTGTGAGATCTTTTAATTAATTCTGCTACTGATACATTCTCCTTTCTTGAAACTTTGTTGTTATGATGACACTGAAAATGGCTTCTTTTTCTAAATGTTTTCTCTTTTGGCACATGATTTTTCTTAGTTTTGTTTCTTCTCCTTTTCCTAAAATAATAAATAAATAAATATGCTTGCTCTTAATTAGATTTCATTATATCAATGATTTTTTTTAAAGGATGCAAGCTTAGGAACAGCAGTTGTTCATCTCCCCATCTGCAGCAACCGCACTAATCTTGTACACATTTGCATGCACACAGGACAATAAAAAATGACATGATGTAACATTTCAGTGAAGAATTGTAGGCACTGCAGCCAAATCCTGTCATTTAAGACTTTCTGCGAGGAGTGATTTATTCTCAATTTGCCAGTGTGGGCTTTTTTGAGAGAGAGAGAGATTGTGTGGGTGTCGGGAATTGTGCCTACTCTCTTAAAGCATTACCAATGACTTTGGGTGTCTCTGCCTTCAGATACCCAACTTGACATTCCAGGGAGGTTTGGTTCTTGGCACACATAGATTCAGGTTCTTTAGAAAAACTCTGCCTCAAGCACAACACCCCAAATCATTGGGTTTGACTCTCTGTTACTTTCTGTTCTGAAGCTGCCAAAGATCATGGCTGGAAGGGACAGTGTTTCAGATACTGCTCTGATCTAACAAAAAAACCCAACCAAACAAACAAAAAACCCCAAAGACACAAAACTTCTAAAAGTTAAGCTTTTCTCCATCTTTGGAGAATTTTAATTGGCAGAAATGTTCTTTTGTTGTTGGAATAGGAGCTAGGACAGAGGCTGATGGGACAAATCACTTGACTTTTCATATTATTAGTCTTCTGGAGGCATAGATCAATTGCTCAGAGCTGTTTCTCCCTTTTTAGAGGCAAATATATAATCTTATTAATGATAATGGGTTTTTTGCCGACAGCATGATATTCTGTATTGTTTGGTTTAATAATCAGCATGAAACTTATTAACTGCATGAGATATGGTGTCAGAAATCTGGGTAAAATCTCTGGCACTTGGAAATATTAACTGACTTGTTTTCAGTACTGCAATCTCCCACAGTTAACATTCTGGCAATTACAAAGTTACAAGCTCTTAAAGATAAGCTTTCTGTTTTGTGCTGTGCCTGTGCTTTATCCTGTAGCCAAAATCCAAAATAAACCTTTTTTGAAGCTACGACAGCTTGAGAGAGTTTAATTTAATTTCTTGTGATTGGAACACTGGGATCCCTCCTGGTTCAGCAGAACACCTCTTCTCAAGCAGTGCTTTTTTGGGGGAAGACAAATCAATTTACCCAGCCAAGGATTTCATCTCCATTGTGTGTTGGTACTTTTATGGTATATTTTGTGTTCCTTCATTGCCATTTCACTATTGGCAAGAATGTGGAATTAAGGTGCTTTTATTAGTGATGTAAATGTTCCTGCTTCGAGTCAGTTTTCTTTCCCTTGAATGTCGCGGTTTCCACGCCCGTCTCAGTTGCTCAATTTTGCTGATGAAAGTTTGAAACTTCCCCTTTGCAAGAGGTCAGCAAAGCTTGCAATTTGCCACTTCAAGGCACCAGTTCCTATAGAAAACCTCTCATTAAATTCTCCTGTGCATATCAAAGGTTGAGGTCATATGGCCCCAGGTTGTCTTGTCTCTGAGGGGGACGCTGGCATTGGACTATTTGATTGCTCCAGCACAGCTGTGAATTTGAAGAAGCCAATCTTCTGGTTTGCACTCCCTCTAGGACATATTTCCTCCTCTACACAATTTAACAGTGATTGGCTGTTCTAATAGCTTTTGAGTAAGTTTGTTCTTACATGTGTTTCCCCCATTTCTCTTCCATGCACAGTATGGAGTTTGCACTCTGAATAACTTACTGGTTTGCCTTGATGCTTTCCATGCCTTCTTCTTTCTCTAATAATGTCTTTTAGTAGAGAAGTAAGTAATTAGGGAATGTCATTTACACTTTCCACTTCTGGTGCCATGACAAGAATTGATGCTTATCATGGTGCCGAGAAGTTCCCTCATGACTTTCCCGTTAAAACTGCTCTGCTATCTGCCAAGACCTGGATCTCTCTGTAATTACTTTCCCAATGAGTTTCTGGTAGGAAGACTATCTGCAATCTCTCCATGACAAGTTTCCTTCTCATCTTTCCTGTAGTCTTTCACTTTCTGGAGCTCGTGGCTTTAGACTTCTTTACTTTTCAGTAACTGGGCAGTGAAGATGAAGACTTCCCACATCCATGTAGCTGTTTCCCTGTTCATTAAGGTTCTATGCAAACTGCAGAACAGCATCTCTCAATGGCAGGTCATGGCTGGCACCATTTTTCATGTGCTTTTAATGTCTTTGGCTAAAGTAGGTGAGATTGTAGCAGGTGAAATCACCCCATGCTTTCTTTCTGTTGCACAGCATTTTAATTCACTTTTTCTTCTTGAAGAACTATGACCTTAGTGTTTAACAGAACACACATCTATGAATCAGAATTCCTAAATATCATTGACACAAACAACAGTATATTCTCAAAATATTAACTTGTAGCAGAAAGTACAACACATAGTTCTGACTCCTGTGGCAATACCATGCTTATGTTCTGGTTTAGGCTGGCATTGCTCAGAGCCTCCATGCCCAGTCTGACAGGGGTTGGGGTCAGCACTGAGACCTGTGTGCTCACAGGGCAGTGCAATTTGCAGAGACACTTCCATTCCCTGGGAAAACCAGGCTGCAGTGAAGGAGAAAAGAACAACTCAGCTACAAGTCACCACTGCAAATGCACAAAGGAGCTGGGGCTGCTGACAGTCACTGCTTAACAAGGGATTGGGGCACTTAAATCCTTCTGAGAGGGCAGCTTAGAGAAGAGTTTTTATAAATTAATTAGCACATTCTTTGATCTAGGCAATCTTCTGTGCTTTTCAGTGTACCCAGACTTGCAGCAATTTCCTTTTCTTTAAGAATGAATCCAATGTTTACAGGTTAGTGGTTCTTACTAAAAAACCCAATGTCATTTGTTGTCTTTGCAAAATACATCCTTCAGCTTCTTGTATGGGCTCTCTTGTGCTTCCCTGAATGTGTCCTTAATGTAAACAGTGCCTTAGGAACAGTGCAAGTCAGCTGAAGAGAAGAAAATGTGGAGAGAGGAGGAGGCAACCCCTAAGGTAGAGCAGCAGCAGGACCTGTTCTTTGCTTGAGGTGCTGAGCTATAGAGACACAAAAAATGGGTGCAAATTCCCCTGTGGCCAGAGAAGCAGGGAAGGGGCCAGAGGCTCTTAGGAGAGAATCACCAACACTGCTGCTGCTGCTGGGGAACTGAAATCAGGTTGACAGTCAGGCATTTGGGAGGGAGTGAAGGCATCAGACCAAGGGTGCACACACTCCAGTTAGAGGCAAGATCCTACTCATCTCCACCATTGTAGCTTGTGACAGGAAGAGAGGGTGTATCTGGAGCTGTTCCTGCCTGGCTGTGTTGTAGTGAACAACCTCTATGTTGTTCTCAAAACAAATGTCTGTGTAATCGAAGTCACCCCTGGGAACCAGGCTCTGGTGGCCCAAGAGTCTTTTCAGCAGCCCAAGTGAGTTTCATCAGCCTTGTCACCCTGATTAGGAGGTCAGCAACAAGTACCAAAGCTGAGATTCCCTGAGGTGATGACCACACTAGTCTTGATCCAAAAGCACTTGATAGACCTTTTGTGGTCTCAGCTCACCTCCATACCTTCTGATTTCTCTGTTACATAAAGTGCAACTCAACCTCCTCTTCCTCCCTTCATCTCTTCCCGAAGGAGTTTGTAGCCACCCATTGTTGCCTTTCAGTCATGCAAGTGTTCCCACCAAATTTCTGGGATCCCTGTGACAACACACACCTCAGCCAGGGTGCAGAGCTCCAGTTCCCCCTGTTTGAGCATTGTCATTGATACCCTTGGGGCTCTTGTCTTTGAAGAGATTATGAAAAAGCCATGAAGAAAAGGTACAAAGTGAAAGGCTCAGTGACCTGCTGAGGCACTGGATGCTGATTTTTCTTTGTTCTTTTGCAATTGTAATGCAAAGAACCAACTTCTCTCCATAATTTTTTTCACAGTTGGTTCACAGTAGAGTATGGGAGAGACTGTAAGGATCCTCTGTGCCAATCCATAGCTGTTCTCTCTGCACATGCAAAGATCTATTCTTCTTGTTGTTGGCAGGTCCTATAACTGTGTTAGTTGGGGTTCCAAACCCAGGGCAACTCTCTTTGACCCAATAGACAGGAGTTGAACTACTGATACCTTTAGTTTCCTTTGAAAACCTGTGCAGTGCAACTGCTTCTGTGAAGTGGATTTGACTGTACAGGTTGCATAGTTTTTCTATCCTCATATTGAAAAGAAAATAGTAATTTAATAGTATTTTAAAAAATAATAAGTAACATGACATTTGTCGCTATGCAGAGAGAAAAATTATTTGTGTTTCTAATAAGAACCACTGGGAAAAGAGAGATTTGGGGAAAAAAATCAGCCAGAGGGAATAGGTTGATGAAAGCTGTAAGTTCTAAGAGGGTTTTATTTCTTTGCTCCTTTGTAGTTCCTGTGGGTAAGTGAGTAAACCTTGACAGTTCAAACTACATTTTCCTCAGTATCTCAAAAATTCATTCAACTTCCCATGTTACTAATTATTTTTCCACCTGAGAGTCAGATATTTTGTTTTAGGCTACATCAAGAAAAGAACATCAGCTTTGGCACCAGGGTCAAAAAGAAAAGGGGAAAAAAATAGAAAAGAACTCTGCATTCTTGATAACATGCAGTCTTTTGTAAATAAAAACATCATTTTTTCTGGGTTTTAGTGGTTGTAATAAGTTCTTAGCACCTACAAAGTGGATAAAGTGAATCCTATTCATTGGTTTCTATAATGCTAAATATATAATACAGTCAGGAGATTTTAATCAGCATAGAATCAGTCGGCTGGTATGGAGAATTGTGGATACCATGAGCCTTCATTTCACTTCTTTTTCATAAAGCATCATCCAGGCATTAATTAAGTCTCCAATTAGGCATCCTGTTACATTTTGCTTTAGAAACATTAAAGGCCTGGGAAACATAGTCTGACAAATCAATGGGAGTCTTTACACTGATTTCCATGGAATTTGGGCAAGTCACAAAGGAGTTGATTAGATCTTTTTATGGGGTGACAAAGAATTAGAATCCGGTTATCTGACCTACTCTCAACTTTTCTCTTCCTTTGAGTCTTTAATGGTCAGAGAATGCACTTTGAGAAAAGAAATATTGGAGCAAAAATACGAGGTCCAGAACAGTGTCTTAATGGTTCAGTTGATCTGTGCTAGTTCTGTTGTCAGGTGAGAAATTTGAACAGGCAATTCATAAAATGGATACAGTCTCAAGTAGCCATCACTAAATATTTAGAATTTGTGGTTTAATAGCAAAGGTGAGGAGCCAAAATTAAGGTGGTCTAAGGACAGGCCTTCCTAAAGATAAAAGTAACAAGCAAGTTGCAAACAGTAAGTTGTGAAATTATTTATAGATATAATTTACAACCAACCTTCAGAAATGCAACCTTGCAATAATGAAACGAGATTATTCATAGAGCTAAAGCTGTACAGTAAGGTCAGAGCTGAAATATGGAAATAATATATTCTATGGTTTTACAAGGTCCCATAGCACCTTAAAATATAAATTCACACTACCTCTCACTGGGCTGCTCTGGAGCTGCCACTTTCAGTACCTTTTTCCTGGAAGACTGTCCTGGTCCTGTGAAGAAATGGATGCTGTGAGAGCTGGAAATGGGGATGGTTGCATCACTCCTGAGGGTTATGCCTCAGGATTTTCACAGACCCCTAGGAGACATCCATGCTCCCCAGATTCTAGAGAAGCCTTGTGATTATTGTCTCAGAAACCTTTGGGCCTGGGCTAGTAAAGGTTTTAATGAGAATTTTCAAAAATCTGTGGAAGTTGGGCCAATGTTCTGAGGGATGTGTTGTCTATCTCACATCCCTTTTATCAATGAGAAGAGCTGATGGTTAATTAGAGGGGAAAACCATCATAGCAGAAATTATTTGTCATCTATATCAAACATACTGTTTCCCCCTCCCCTATATTTTCAAAAGTCTGTTCATATAGTCTCAAAAAAATTCAATCAAACCTGCATCCTATAATGTATCTTAGTAATAGGTTTAATGTCCTTCTCTGCTTCATTAGGTAAAATAAACAGTTTTGGAAAATAGCTAACTACATTAGGGAATATAAAAAACCTTCTTTTGTGGTTTCAGAGGGCAGAATGCCATTTTGAAGTCAATTTTGCAGAAGGTCAAACAAGTTAGTCCACAATACGAAGCTTCTGAGAAGTGGTGAGCAGCAGTGACAGCAGAAATTCATCTCTGATCCATCACTGAATTATTTGACACACCAAGTATCCAGCTTCCATCAAAAGAAACAAGTGAGCCTCATAAAATGTTCCTCTGTAGGTAAGATAATTTATGTAATTCTCTTTAGCCTTTGAGAGTAAGAGAAACTGAAAAATTCAGTCACGTGAAAGTCGAAAAAGATCTGGTTGTGCCATTTCATTTGATGATGGTTTTGTTAGTTTGAGTAGCTGTGATTGAACTGGTATTTCTCACTACAATGAATGACTGTAATGTGATCCAGAATATCAGACAACTGACAACTTTGTCTTGTACTTTGTCCACTTTTGTGTCCAGAATTTCAGTGTATTAATGTGGCCAGATAATATCAAGGAATGATCCAGTCATGGGTGTTTGTGTGATCAGGCCACATGTTTAATGGAATTGATAGTTCTGATGCTGAGCTGTCTCTACCTTCTCTCCACATTAACTGGCTTTGGAAAATTGTTATAATTCTGTATAGTTAGAAAAAGCCTATTTTTATCAATATTCTTCAGTCTCCTTTCAGCAATGGAAGGCCAAACAAGAGCAATTTTGACAAAGCAGATGTTACTCCTTAGTTTCTTTGTACTTTTGCCTGAGCCTGGCCTGGGTTGAGGGATAGGTTAAAATACTTGGCATATCATCAAGAACTTCCTTTGCTCAGATATTTAACAACTTACTGTAATTAAACAATGTTCTTGCTTTTTCAAGCAGTTTAACTGTACAGATAGAGCAGCCAGGGGGAATTTAAATGCCAAGGTACATTAAAAGGGAAGGGCATCAGCAGTTTATTGGATGGGTCTGTATGGTCTGCACACTTACACTGGGAGGGCTGGAATGAGCACTGCAGGGAAAGAGACCTCTTGGACATTTCCAAATCAGAGCAAGATCCTGGTGTGATATATTATTAAGGGAGAAATAACAGTTCCTCTCCACTTTCTGTTTCCTGGAGGAAGGTGAACAGAGGGAAGAGCAGATCTAAAGGCAAATGCTGTAACTTTATTGACTTAATTGAAATTGCTGCCAGAATCAGTTGATGGAAGGAAGACTTGAACGTGTCTTACAGTAACTGCTTCACTTCCATTGCATTAACAGTATAACAGGAAGTCATGATTTTTTCTTCCTTTTTCAGAATTTATAAAGGAAACAGCCCTTTAGCTGCTTACACAGTGATTCTGATAACTTTATTATTGCACTGGATTTTCTCAGATATTTGGCACATTTAATGAATTTCTCAGATATTTAATTGCCTTTCTAAGTGCCAATTATCAATCTGTGGTAATGGAGGATGGTTTAACATAAACTGTCAAGGAAGTTTATAAAATTATCATGTCAACACTGTACTCTTCCAACAGAGTTAGAGAAAAATTACAAGAAAATAATATTGTCATTTAATTAAACAGGGTGTGCATTACTATTTTACTATTACTCCTTACTTATTTTTCATAGTGACAAGTGCTAGCTATCATTTTATGGAGCCATCACTTGTGCTTGGTGATGGGCAAATCCTTAGATGGCCTGAAAACTTCAGGCATTATATTGGAGGGGAGGGTCTATATGCAGAGGAAATGATTTTTCTCCCTTCCCGGTGCTTCCCTAATGTGATGCCAAACAAGATTTCAGTCACGGTGACTGTGCAAATATTGTAGAAGGGATTTCCTGCTCTCCTGGAGTAGCACCAAGACTAGATACAAAAAACCTTCCTGTACACTAAAGATGCCAGTAACACCTGAATAACACCCAAGTGAGCAGAGACTAGGCTCAGATTAAGTCACTGCTGCTAATCCCAGATTCCAGCACTACAGAAAAACTCCTTTGAACCTTTATATTTTAGATCAAGCAAATGAATGTTTCTTTCCAGTAGTGTTGATGGGTCTTTGGCAATGCTAATTAATGAGCATTTGGTTTTCCTTGTAGTAAAAACAGTTTTGCCCTAGACTTTCTAGGAAGATTTTTGGCCTCTTTTGTGGCTACCCTCAATTATTCTCTTTTCTTTTGAGATATGTGTCAAAATAAATCTAAGATAGTTAAAGGCTGGTGGAAGAGCTCTATGTGATGATTCTGTTACCTAAATAAGCACTGTCCATGACTCTGCTTTTCTATGTGATCTCACTCCTGCAAGTGGCTGATTTATAATGTGGCAGATTTTGTCTCTGCCAAATTCGGGTCACTGTGAATATTTCCTTGCAATGTGCCTCTCTCTTTCATTGAGGAGATAGACATCTCCCTAATTCTCTCTCAAGGAGTTGTAAAATTCTCTTGTGGTAAAAGCAAACAGTCCAAAATGCCCAGAGTGCTGAAAACTAGAAAGCTGTACAAAGACAGTAAACGACAGTCTCTTCTTTAAGAACTTTCAAACTAAAGAACAAGACAGAAGTGTATCCAATTCAAGGAGGATTTAATGTGATTCAGAATAAACCAGCACAGCAAAGATGGGTGGTGGCTCAAAATGTTGTCCAGCACTGGAACAGGCTGCTCTGGGAATTGGTGGAATCACTGTTCCTGGAGGGATTTAAAACATGTGTGGATATGGCTCTTGGGGACATGGCTTAGTGGTGGACTTGGCAGTGCTGGGTGAATTGTTGGAGTTGATGAACTCAGAGCTCTTTTCCAAACTAAATGGTTGAGCATTTATTTATTGGAGACATGAAGGACTGAACATCGAGCCAGACTTTGGATCTAGGCAAGGTACTGGAGCACACAGAGCTACAAGTTCTCTTACAGAAGTTTTCCTTTCTTGGGAGATGTGGATTGCTTGATTGAAGAACTTCCCTCCTCTCTTGAAATAAAAGAAATTTCACAGGAGACTGTAAATGCTCAGCACCTCTATAAAACAGACCACGTGCATCTCCTCAACCCCAGACAGAGGTGCTCAGTTAATCCCCGTTACTAAAAGGCCGTTTACATCTGGCACAATTTGGCCTTCAGTTTTTAATTAATTTTACACTGGAGACTTTGTAATGTTATGCAAGGAAGAAGAAAGTGATCTGTTCTTTCTACATACTTAATATATGTATCATTACAGGTACCTAGCAAAATTAGTAGAAGTAATTAGAATCATGGGATAATTTGGTTTGGAAGGAACCTCAGGAGGTCAGCTAGTCCAACCTCCTGCTTAAAGCAGGGTCAGTTATGAGATTAATATGCTTCCACATTTCTTTGGGGTTTATGGTTCCCAGCAGATCACAGGTTAATTCCAGCAAAGTGATAATCTTACCAAGTGTCAGTCATTTCTTTAGAAATTCAGCTATTATCACTTTTATATGCTTTTAATTCATGGGTTAACTATGGGAGCTCAGTAATGTATAGTTACAATTCTAAAGTTCTTTTAAATGTTACACTTATTATACCACCTCCTAACTTTCCTCATAGTTCCAACAAGTGATAGAAATACTATTGTTATGATAAGTTATGGATCCCCAATGGAGGCATTTAATTTCATGGTATGTTAAAGGCTATAACAGCCTATTAAAACAGGGGTGGAAAATCTTACTTTAAAAAAAATAATAAAAGCAGAATGAAATGCTTAGTGGCATTTCTCCAAGAGGGCCATTTTTCAAAACCCAAATCTTAGAGAGAGGATTTTTTGAAGTAATACATTCTTCAAGGGCTAACAATGAGAATGGTGTGGCCATCCTTAGCAGCAAACACTGGCTACCATTTCCAATTCAAAAGAGCTATCAATGGCAGCTGAAGAGACACTAAGCTAATACTGAAGTATGCATATGATTTCCCTTTCATTATTCTTACTAAAATAGCCAAGGAATTAGGACAATTAATGATTCTGCTCATGTGTGTGATTATAATATCAGTGCACAAACCTGTGAAAGCTTGCTCAGTGCTTAAATTTGCTCACATAAATAGTCCCCTTGGCTTAAAAGCAAGGACAAGGCCCTAGTGTTTGTGCTGGCCTTTTGGAAGTTTTCAAAATGCAGTTGTCCCTGTCTGAACCTTGAACAGCACTCACAGATTTGACTGAGAAGCTGAAAATATGTCCCCATGCCAATAGAAGTGGCAGAGCACAGCTGCTTGCTTTTCAGCTCCAAAACCTTTGGGTTTTGTTTGCAGCTGTCTGTCACAAGGACTTGCTTTGGAGAATGTAAATAGCCAAAGATGAAAGGTGATTTTTGTATAAGGGAAAATAAGTCAATAGATGAAACCTTTTCTAAACTCACTGCTCTGTTTAGTTGCCTGAGCAGCGGTCTCAGTGCTGCCTGTAGCCAACCAGAACATTCCCATTGGCTTTGGCAGACCTGTGCTGATCCCTGGAACTGGGGCTGCAAGTGCAAGTGAAGGCTCCTACAGAAATAGCAGAGCTCAAGGATTCAACAATCTGGAGTACAATGAAAGAATAACTTCTTATTTGGTATCACCTGGGACTCAGTCACAGAGGGCACTAGAAAACAGGTTAAAATAAAAAAAATAACCCCTCAGCCTCAAAGTTACTAAAGACCTTCCCTATCCCTTCCCAAGGAGTACAATTCTATTGTTCTTTATTACTTACATATCCTTTATTACTAATATGTCATAATAGCACCAAATATGGGCTGAACATTTTACAGCCTGGAACAACCCACAATCCACAGCTGAAAAATGTCAGATAAAATTGTAAACTGCTGAAGAAGGGAGCTGCAGAAAGCAGGGAGGGGAAACTCCCAGCTGCCACCTCAGGTATTTTTTAACACCTCCGTCATATCTTGGAAGTACCATAGTGGGGAAAAATGGTTTGATGAGTTAAGGAGTCTTGTAGAGTAGGTTCTTTTGCTTGGTAGAAGTTGTAAGGAAATTTGAAGATGGAGGTGTGGCAGCTGGCAGAAAATATTCAGCTAATGTGAAAAGAAAGACTGTGGTCACCATCATTCCATGGCAACAGCAAGAGCCTTGAATATGAGGGCAAGCAGCCTCAATTTGGAACATCTCAGAGAGCAAATCAAAGTTTCTGTAGTTAAGGGGGGAAATAATTTGCTGCTTTATCAGTGAAGGAGCTGAATGTATAGAGGGAATGTGGGGCTATGAATTGGAGACAGAATGATTTAGTACAGCAGGATTCTTTTGAGAATATAATGAGCTTCTGCCCCTAAATTAAAACTTTTCTTTAAAGATTTTGAATCCAAAAATAACTATCAGGGGAGTTTCACAGAAGCATTAATTACTTTCATTCCTAAATCTGACGGTGATCCAAATTCATGTTCCAACTACCTTCTTTTTTCTCTTATAAATTAAGGTTGCAGAGCTAAATTATTGGCTTCAAGGACTGCAAAGGCAATTTTCTACATCATATCTCATTCCCAAGTTGAATGTTATATGTAGATTATGCACAAACAATGCTGAAAACCTTTATAGCAATATCCCTTGAGCCAGTAAACTCTTTGTCTACTAAACAGGATTTCCTAATGACAGTGTGAAAGTGTGTGACTGCCTGCAGTGGGATTGCCTTTTCCCTAACCCTCCAGTGCTCTGTCTTTGGCCCTTATTTGATACAAGTATTTTTCTCCTTTTTCATAAGGCTTCAAGTACTGTGATTTTATGAGTGATATTTCCTTGTGGTCCTTCGTTACCTCTTCCTTCTGGTTTTGCTGAGTGTTTTTGCTTCATAACATAGATTCATACAAGACATAGGTGTGTCTTTCAGATGTACCTTCTGCTTTAGTTACCACTAGCTCTGATTGGTTTTTTGTTGGGCTGGGAAAAAATATTGGTTGCCTGTGAGGATTTTGTTCAAGTAAAACAAGGAATTGATATTCCATAATTCAAGACAGATTCTGTATCTGTGTCTTACACATGCTATTTAACCTGTCTACTGTTTGAAATAAGAGTATTTTTCTCAGACTAAGATTATACCTGGGGACAGCTGAAGTTTCTTCCTCCTTATGGAAGGTCTAAAAATTCTCATGCTTATCCCTGTCTTAAGATTTCAGTACAGAAGTCCATCCAGCTTCCATTTGTTTGTTTGACATGCCAAATTCTCTTTAAATATTACTCTCAGTTCAAGTGTAGGGACAAGGGAGCCTCAAAGAGCAATAACTGGATGCTCTGGGTGAGACCCAGGAATACATTCTTAATTTTTTCCTGTGGTTGAATAGTGAAGGAGCCTCTCCCTGCTTTTGGCTGGGACTTCTGGACTGGTGTGATGGTTGCAGGTCACCTGAGCACCACACTGAGGGCACCACCTTGGCTGGCCATGTGGGTCCTCTGGTGCTGAGCCTGTTGAAACCAGTATCTCAATAAAATATGCTACATGGGCAGAATCTTTGGGGGGTTTTTGTTTGTTTGTTTGATTTGGGTTTTTTGCTATTTAATTGCATCTACTCCTTTTCCTTTGTTAGATTTTGGCAGTGTACAAATATAATTGAAATATCACAGCCCTGTGAACAGACAGCAGCAGTTTCCTGGCACAGCTAAGCCTGGCACAGCCCTGGCTGGGCTGCTTGTGCAGGGCTAGCTCTGGGAAATAAGTTCTTTTTCTAGAAACTAAAGCTGGATTTCAGCATAGGCATCAAAGTAGGCATATTTTTTACTGCTGCTGTTTATGATAGGGGCTTTTTTAAGCCCTGGCACACACAGGTGTGTGCATCACCTTGCAGCCTCCTCAGCTGTACACTGAGTGAGCCAGAGGTTCCTTAGTTTGCTGCTTTCATTGCATCAGCACTGGGGAACAGAGTCAGGATGTTGTCATTTATCTGACTGATGCTGGAACAAAAGTCAAACTTAACACCCACCCCAGACTGCTGGTGCTCTCTGAGTGTTGTATCCCTGTTTTCCTGCAAATGGAGTAGTACAAGTTAACCTTACTTGTGGCCTCCTAACATGGCATCTTTCTCTCAGAAAAATATCCTCAAAACTAAGGTGCTCAAAAAAAATCTTCTCATTCTACATGTGACACATTTTGCAATTTCTGAAGATATTTTGCAATCCAGAAGTAGTTGAATCCTACCTCAGTAGTTAACTTCCACTGAAATTACTGGGTCCTGGAATAACTTGAAAATGTGGGCTGTGTTTTTAAGTAAATGTCTTTTAGGTGATGCAAAGAAGTTATGGGTTTACTATGAAACAATTTATATCTTTTTTCTAACTCTTTGGGCTTGTATTCACTTATTAAAATAGTTCATGTTTAAGGTTTAAGGCAAATGCACATGTTTCTGTGTAAACTGGGCCCACTCTGGAAGGCCCCAGCAAATGAGACACCTGCATGTTGTAACAGTTTACTGTAATAAAGTCAAGGCACGCACATTGAGGCACTTGAGGCCATCAAAATATATGGAACTAGGAGGATGGAATCCCCCTTGTTTCAATACAAATCTTTTCACAGTGTTCTTAGCCCGAGAAACTGGTAGGTAACAGCCTCTTTCCCAAATTGTGCCTGAGCCTCCAAGCTCTTCTGGCCTTTAAATTCTGATTTTCCTTGGTTTTTAACCAACTCACCATCCTTTCTGGTATTTTTTGCTGCTTTGGAACATGTACATGGGATGGCGGAGCAGTTCATGCCGTGTTCATACTTATTGTTTGGGAAGAAATAAGAAGGGGAAATAACCCGAGATCTTTTGCAAGGAACCAGGGAAAAGCTTGTTTACCGGATCTTACATTCCTGGCAAACAGCTGGCTGTAGTTTTAATAACAAGCTGCCCATAATTGGAATGTATTTAATCCAAGTTAACACACATCCACTAAACTTGCTAATTGGGAATTTCTTTTTATAAGCACATTACTCTTGCTTTTCCCAGCACCGTTACCGTGCTGATCCAGCAGCGAGAGAGCACCTCGCTCCATGAGTGCAGCTACAGGCCCCAGTGCATGGTAATTTCTGAAGAAAACATATGGTAAGAGTAATGGCTGAAGTCTGTAGACAGCTTGCCTAAATTACAGTGCATCCATTGAAACCAGGACACATGCTAAGCTGCTGAAAGCAAAGAGATGTCATTAAAAAATGATTCATATACCTTTGCCTTAATGAGTCCTCACACTTGAGGATTGCCAATTGCCTGATCAATAGCTTCGCTGCAGCACAAGGCAAAATTCCCTCTACTAGTGAAATATTTCCATTATAGAAGCCTAGAACTTTAGCATATACACTTTTGCCTTAAAAGAATTTGAAAATAATAATTTTTTTATGTATATATTTCTGAAACCTGCCTATATTTGAATCTAGTAAATAAACAATCATGCACTGCCATATGGACCAATTTCATAACAGCACATGGTGAGGCTCTAATGAGTTTTACCATACTGTGCCTGACAGGTGAATTTTCAGCTTTGATTACAGGAGGCCAGAAATAATTCATCCAGGCCAATAAAGTTTGATTTAGATAAGCCTCGATTATTTTTGCTATCAGCCATTAAGAACTGTTCTATCCTCATTTTCATTTTCAGGCACATAGCCTGGCAACGAGCAATAATGGATATTTATTGGGCTATCAAATCCACAGAGACTTGTTTACTTATCCGAGTACTGCAATTGTCAATATTCTGTGGTCCACTGACTGCTATCTTTAAAAGATGTCGTGTGTAGGAGTTGTTTTCAAGCTCAACTCTTAAACTTTAAAAAAGTACTTTGAAGTTATTCTTAGTAGTGTAGTGCCTACAGACCCCATTATGCCAGCCAGGGTACAAACAGAGAGAGAGACAGACCTGGCACAGAAAATGTGGGGGCAGCTTTTGGTGCGTATTGAAGAGCCCGAGTATGTCACAGCAGAGAGAGAGGAACACACAATGGTACTTCAGGATTACAGAGTGAAACAGAATAGAGGCTGCCATGCCCAGGTGGAGCTGAGGTCTCTCTCCTGCAACACAACATATCCTGGAACAGAGCAAAGCAGTTCTGACAGAGGAAGGCTGAGAAATGCTGTGTGAAGGCCGTGTATAAGCTGTTGGTACCTTCCATCTCTCCCTCGTCTCCTGCAATTGAATAATGGCCTTGGGCCCTGAAGGACAAGTTATATGACCAAGGCAAAGTCACAGAGTTAATTTTAGTGAAGCAAATAAATATTGTTCTGTTCCATTTTTCACCACATGAATGCACACATGTGAGTATAGTGCTCCAGTTCCCTTGGTTTTCCAGCAAACTGGGGCATTGAACTATTCACAGGAGGCAAGCGCGAAGGGGGGTGTGCGTCGCCTGGACCTCCCACAGCTGCACAAATAAGGAACTGCACTCTAGATCTTGCCTTAAAATTTGTAAGAGTTTCTTCCTTGGTGGTTCCCAAAGTAACCCAGTGCTCATGGAAGGCTGGCAAGCCTCCAACTTGTAAGGTTTCATCTTAGTACTGAATAGCAGTTCTTAACTATCTTAGGTGAAAGGTGTACTGGATGTCATCTTGATCTCTCAAAGGCCCTTTTTTCCCATTGCTTTATTCTTTGCTATTCTTCTCCTCCTTCCTCTGATGTTCAACAGGAGAAAAATGAGCATTTATGCCTTCTCACAAAACTGGCAAATATGTAGGCATGCCATTCCTGCGTAGCGTGTGACATTTTATGCAGAGCTTTATCTCTGACCTTTCTTTTCTTACCCTTGGTTCAATTTCTTTCTGCCCTGGGCTTTGAGACAATGAAAGTTAATTATGACTCCTGTTAGACCCTTTTGGGGGGTTTGGCTCTTCGTATGCATCTACACACACACACAAAAAATATCTTGAAGGTTTTTATTCAACAGATGTCCCTTATCAAACTTTGTTTCCTTTTTCTTCTTTTTCTTTAAGGATAATTTTAATTTTCTGTTCAGGGAGAGTCATGTAAGAATTCAGTATGAGTAAAAATTACATAAAATAAATTTTTGTTTATTTATTATTTTTTAGGGAACAATAGTCTTGGGATTCCTGCTTAAGAATTTCAGAAATCTTTGCCTAACATTTGGATTGCTTCCGAATCCCAAAATGGACATCTGTTTGCAAGCACATTCCCAAAGATGGTGAAGTTATGACAGATTTTTTAGTTCCCCTATTTAGAAGTGAAACAGAAGGGGATTCCAGTGGTTTTCAGAGTTGTGAGAATGACTTGGGTGCTCATTTGAAAGTCTCACCAGTGGCCTGCAAATAGTTTTGTGTTCATGACACCAGTCTGGTGTCCCAGTTCAGGATTAAAAACTTAGGATAAGCAAGGAGCTATGAAATTAAACCACCATTTAACTGAGCCAATCTTAAGTAGTATCTCTGAGGTAATTAAGAAAGGAGCAACACAGTGATCAAATCAAGGTTGCAATTAAAACTGAATCAACAGATCAATGGGTTCAAATGAGCAAATCATCATATTAATATAGCAGGTAATCAAGTAGAATTAAGTGGTTGGCACTGGAGGGAATGTCAGTTAGTTTGAGGCTTAAATTGCATGTAGAGATGGGGAGGAACCCATTTTGTTTTAGCCTGAGATTTGATACCAATGATCACTGACCTAAGAAAGAAGCAAATGTATGATGTTTCCAATACTAAGTTTTGGTCCTTCTTTTCAAAATCTTTGGGAATGCCCATCACAGAGATCTTCACCTTCCTATAAACTCAGTTAAAATACTTTGTTAGTCTAGAAACTTATTAGAGGCATACAGGCAGTGCTGTCACACAAGACTTGTCTCCTTAGGTAAGATTAACAAGATCTTTGTACACTTTGTTGTAATAAATTCTCTTCCTGATTGGTGTGTCTTCCCAGGCTCTACTAGAATGTGGGCATTCTCTACAAGTCTCCAAAAATATTTTGCCAGGCAGGTTCATTTCAAGACCAACTCTCATTTTTTCACTGATATAAAATAACTGCAAGCACAGGTTATAAACACAGAGGTAATTCATATGTGCCTGTTTAGTATGATAAACTTGTTTTGCCTTTCCTGTGTTAATAGGCATGGCCTTTTGGAAAGACTGTAAACTTATTATGTGAAAAAGAGATTGTTTTAAATTCAGCATGATCTGGGGAGTTGGGCTGTGCTTCTCCAGTCAAACTGGATGCCTACAAATCTCACCATCTTAATTCAGAGGTCAGATGCAACACAGGTCAATTTAATTTCATTACTGTCAGAAGGTCTTCAGAAAAGATTATAATGTTTGCAAGGCACTGCCCACTGCAAGGTGGTGCCACATGAGGAGAGTTCAGTGGGGACCACATACTGGAGTGAAATTAATTAACCCTGTCAGCCATGGAGAGTTAAAATCAGGCCCATAACTTCTTCCATCACTCACCAAAGGCAAAGTAATAACCAGCTTACATTTTTTCACACTGTTAAGAACCAAAACATAAAAAAGTTAGATGAGTAGTTTGATTAAAATTGGTGGACATTGTAGCAAAAAAAAAAAAAAAAGGAAAATACTGAAAAAGTAAGAGTAGGCATATTTTTATTTTCTCTTTTTATGGTAAGTGCTTACTAAGCTTAAGCTAAAAGGAATGCAACGGCATGATATCTAATTTTCAAACAGACATAAATACTAGAGAACAACTTGTCATTTTAAAAGGGTAAACAGAAAAATCATATAAATTAAGTGACATTTAAGAAGTTCAGGGTTTATATCACAGCCACCAGGGAAATCAGAGACCTAAGGAAGAAATGTTTCTTTAGAGCATTGATGTAATCAGGCTTGGGAGAGATTTTTTTTTTCCCTAAATGATTGTCCGAATAATTTAAAAGCACAATTTTGGACTCAGATTGTCACAAAGGATTAACTGTTTCTTTTTAATTATGGACCTTGCATTTGGAATTCATTTTTAAGTTGATTGAAAATTAGTTCACTAAAGCAGTAAGGAGCTAAATGCAATCAAGTGCCTGTAAGAAATAAAAAGCCCCACCGAGGCCCTGGTTGATTGAAAACAGAAGAAATAATGGCACAGAAGCAGAGATTATTTGGGGTCCTTACCTAAGTGTTTGTAAGACCAGCAGAGCCTGCACTGGGATAAAGGAACACTTTGATCACCTCCTCAGGTCCATCCAGAACATTTGCTATATGGCTCAGCCTGTCAAATTTTAATGGATATCTTTGCAAAAAGACTGCCTGGCTCTGGAGAGGACCTTGAGGTGATGAGTTAAGCACCATGGTGTTGTCTGTGACTAACTGGAAAATATATTGAGATGTTCAAGGATGCTCAAGGCCAGGCTCTGCTTAGACCAGTTGGGTTGGAACTCGAAGGGAGAAAAGAGAGTTTTGCACTAAAACTTTGTAGCATGAGAGAGGCTGCCCTGCAGCCTTTTGGGTGCTAATTGCACCTTTGGAGAAAGGCAGCCTGAGAGGGACCTGTGTGTGGCTGGGGCACGTCAGGCCTGAAGAGCCCTGCTCAAAACACACCCCTGCTCTGGGGCACAACAACAAAAGCAGCTCTTGCTGTAGCTGATCAGGGCATCCCTCCATGGGTCAGTGCCCCAGCAGCAGGGCAGGGCACCCGCAGTGGTGCTGCTGGCACAGCTCATTCCCAGCCACACCGTGCCAGGGCTGCTGCCTCCCCACCCTGCAGTCGGGCACTGCTGAATCCACCAGTAGGTGATGGGAAGGGGGAGCGAACAAGGGACAAGGTCACCTCCCGAGCTGTGCCAGCACATCCAACAGCTGGCTGGTGTTTGTAGCCCAGAAGTGCAGGAATTCCCTGTGCTTGTCTCCGAGCAGTGTTCTGGGCACCAGGCAGTGGGCAGGGCCTGGCCTCGCTGCCACCTTTTATCATGTTAGGACATGACCTTTGAAGGATCAACTTGCCAAGTGATGGCCACAGCTCTTCACTCTGCAGAGCCAAGAGCCACCTGTAATGCAGAGCTATGCCAGCTTGCTTAGCCCAAACAGGACCAGAGCTTGACCTCAGTGCAGCACATGACCCATCCTTTGCTGTATTATCCAATTAGTCAGAGTCATTAATTCGTCTCTTTAAGGTCTTGTTCTAACAGGAGACAGTCTTATTGCCAGGATAATCCCTAACATTTTACAAACATAGCATTATAGACAGATCTGATGAAAGGCAGCCTCGAGGGGGTTGACTAATTCTCCCCTCTCTACAGCAGGATCCACGAGACATTTAAGCTTTTCATGAAAGATATTTATCTAACCCAGCTTTAAAGAGAACCTGTAATTCTGGAGAGAGGCCTGGGTTACAAACCCTGTACCTTGTTCTGCCTTTCTCTGCAGCTTCTTTTTTGGTTTGATGGTTTGGGGTGGTTTTGACTCATTTCACCCACCAAATGCCTGGTTGCAGGTGGCAGAAAGAAGACATTTATACATTGCCTATAAATAAGCTATTCCTATATATCTTAATAAAATATTAGTCAGTGGCTCAAAGTCGATTAATTAATAAACTGAGGCAATCTATAGCAACATCCACTGATATATTAAGAGCTGTCTGAATATGTACCATTCTGATCCATCTTACACATAATGTCTGATTGTTCGTTTAAACTCAAGTCACATCCACATATATTAAAATCAGTGCTCAAGTAAAAAAAAAAGTCCTTAAAGACTTTTCATTCAAAATTGTTTTCATGACTTTTTTCTTTAATAAAATCAAAAGAGTGCCTCATCAGTAGGTGCTGCCTGAAAACCAGAATACACTTTTGCTTTTCTCAGAGGCATTTTACACAGATTTTGTGCAGTAGCTGTATTATGATGTTTGGGAAGCAGAGCTATGATCTTTTCTGGTCCTTGTTTGCTTTTCATCAGTGACATCTCTAACTTAGAAGATTTGTAGTGCTCTCATAAACAAAATTATTATGATGTCAGCAGAGAAGGTGCAGTTTTTTTCTGTCCTAAAGGGTTTCATAAAATGTTATGCAAGTGTCTGCTGCAGATGGAGTTGGTAACACTGCTTGCTCTTAAGGTAGTCCAGCATTTGGCATTTTCACTTGCCAGGTTTTAATTATTCAAACTAAAAGTTTTTATGCAAATATTTGCTTCAGGCTAAATGTTTCACAGAACTTTCAGAAAAAATATTTTCTCCTCTGCATCCAAGAATACAGAGACCTGAGTAGAGGAGGAGATTAGTTTTTCCTCATGAAAAACTAAATACTTAAAGGATTTAATGTGAAAAGTTTGTCTGCTCTTTGTTTAAAAATTGGCCGAGAGATTTCCACTGACATCAGAGATCAGTCTTCTCCAGCGCCTTGAAAACCCAAGACAAGTTTCCAGAAAGCTTTGACCTGGCCATGCTCTGTGGCTGCATGTTGGGATGGAATCACTGAGGCTCCAGGTAGCTCCTGCTCTTGGCCTTTGGGAGACTGTGCAGGGTCATGGGCATCTAACAAGCCCATCTAATTTGCAAGAGCAGCCCAAGGAGATCACAATAATCCACATATGCAGATAACTGTGCTTTCTATTCTCCAGCCTCCAGTTAGTCTGCTGGGGGTGAGCACTGTGGTTTATTCAGCATTTCCCAAGGAGGGTGGGATGTGCTATTGCCAGGCATCCACATGGCCCCTCACTGCAGGTTTGCCCTCGGATTTAAACTGAGAGCCAGGAGTGTCATACCTTATAAATCAGCAGCTGATATTTTATTTATATATATATATAAAATTTAAAGATACTTCAGAGATGTCCAATCTGTTTATATTTGGCTGTTACACCTTTGACCCACCTGACCAACACTCTGCAAGCAACTGGAAGCAGCACCTTTGGTTGAGGCAAAGTCTGTTAGCATTAACTTGTGGAGGGCCCTGGCCAGGACACAGCAGGGCTATGGGCAAGTACTTGCAATGGTGTTAAGCCTATCCATGCTCATCTGGTTGTTTTAATGTTCACTTGAAAATAAATAAAAGCTCTCTGGATTCAGTCCAGAAATTGTGTTGAGCATGTTGCATCACCAGACTGCAGGGACTGTGCAGGACTTAGCCTGGCAGCTGGAAGAAGCAAATGCAGAGACAATTATGGTGTTAAGCACTGAACCAGAGCACAGGGAGACAGTGAAACCGTCCCTGCTTGGAGCACTTGATCCCTTGTGATGATAACAGTCTGCTTATTGTTGCCAGACATCTCATCACAGCCAGAGGTAGAGTCTGGGCTGTGTACCCAGGTCTCTGAGACTCCAGCTTGAAGAGTCTTTCTCGCTTGATAGAATTCTGTAATCAGTTATTTCTTGAAATTTAAGACTATTTTCTCATTTACAGATATATGCACAAACAGCCTCACATGGGTTTGAAAAGGAACCAGGTACCCAGTATCTCCAAACTTTTATGAGCTGGACTGTACAACCTTAATAACCTTCTGAATTATTTATTTTTCAGAGTCTCATATAGCTCTCAACTTTTGTATCAAATTGGAACCATAGGGGAAACCTGGGCAGTAGGACATAGTGGCAATTATCCCTAGTGCTGCTCAACTCTGATAGCTTAGATAACCAGGTTTTGCTGTAATGGAGGTTGTGCTCACTGGTGCTGTTTCAAAAGCTTGTTTTTCCAACCTTTGGTTGTGCTATTATGCAAAAACACCACCTCCAAATCAAAGTGCTTGGTGCTGATGCATGGCAAACTCCTGACCCTTTGCAGTTCTGTAGCATGTGGGCACCTGGGGCCAGTTCAGACACTCATTACTTGGGTCCAAATTTATTGTTATTAGGCCATTAATTAGCAGCAATTGTGATAGAATAGCAGTGTGTAGGTTTTTCTGTTTGAAGTGTGATACCCATGGATTTGGACTGGAACACACCACATCTGTTTTCTTCTTAGACTTGAAAACAAAAAGCAATTACTTTGTAAATCACTGTACATCATTTTACAAATCCTTCTCCTTTTTTAGAAGGAAATCATTATGAGAATGCAGTGAAAAAGATGAGCTGACTGGTGCTGGTTTTACTTGCAGGAATTTGACTCTCTAGTCTGCTAGTTAGTGCTAGAGCATAGATCTGTAGAGCTGAAGGATGGGGCTTGTTAGAGGTTTAGTGCTGCTGCATTAGAAATTCCCAAAATGAGCAGGATTTTTTGTTCTCCCGTTGCACCCAAAGTGGCTCTGTTTAAAGTCAAGACAGGAGGTGTTTTCAGAATCAGGAGTTTATGCAGAGGCACTTTCTGGAACCGGGTTCTGAATCAAAGTATGTTTGGTTCTCACCATCCAAAATTAAAGGGATTAGTTTAAGTAAACAGGCTTTTCAATTTAACTGGAAAGACTCTGGGATTTGGGTAAACAATTACAGGGTGTTTTTGCTTTTCAAAGAAGGTCTGTCTTGAACTATTAAAACCCAAAAAGTACTTTTCTTACTGAAGAAGTACCTTCCAGAATGTGGGACAGGCTTTGCAATGCACTGGGTGATAAAAACAAGGAGGTTTATTTCAATATATCTGTCTCCACAGTGTAATGTACGTTAGTATGTGTAATGACTGCAGGGACTGGTTAGATGTGTGATAGAACACACAGTACTGTGCTGTTATCTTGTTTTAATTACATGCAACATTTTTCTTCAAAATGAAGAAAACAATAGAGACAATAATCCGTGAGCAAGCAGATACGTGGATGCAAAAGAGATGCCTGCAGTATTCCTCTGTTGGTAGTACCAAGAAGAAAGGTCATGAAAAGCCCCATAAATAGCCTCTATTACCCAGAAAGCAAGCCTTGGTAAGTGTCTGACAGAGAGATCCCCAGCTCCCAGCAGCCATTAAAGCAGACTTTCACTTTCAGACATTACAACATAAAGCTCCTTAATGAAGGGAAGATGTTTTTAGTCAAATTGTTTTCCTTTAATATTTGTTTTCTCCACTTGAACAAAATGTATATGACAAACGACTGGCTAAGCTTACAACAAAGACCATTGTTAAAACAGACAGTTTGAATCAAATTTTTTAACAAAATTCCCATTACTCTATTTAAATGGAAACAATCCAGACATCATTAAAATAAAGCAGGATTCCTTCAGGGAGAAATTATTTCTGGTTTGATTTCTGTCAAAATGACTTTGACTTTCAGAATACTTTAACAAAATGTTTTCCTGAGGCTTTGCCTTTGTGAAGGGTTTTTAAACAAAGGAACTATTTGCCACTAAACAGAAGTAATCTGATAAAAGATTGAATTCAAATTAAGTGTGCTGCTTTTTTAATGGAAGAGGTTCTTTATTATTTTATTTTGTTTTAAGACATGTCACCTAATCAGCACATAAATCTTCATAGAATTCATCTGACAACCTCATTAATTTCCTGTGAATATTGCAGTGCGAAGAAAAGACCATAATTTCATGAAGGTAATTTATTCTAAAATCAGGTGCCTCGTATTTTTAGTTCCATGGGTTTGTGTTTTAATGAAGCTCATCTCGGTCATAAACACATCTTGTGGACACAACATTGTAATATTCCAGTTCTGGAGAAGGACTGATCCTGCTCTCACTGACACAACTGTAAATCAGCATTAACTTCAGTGAGGACACAGCAAGGTATGAACAAAGTTAACTCGGATGGAAGAGACCTCAGGGGGCTTTAAGAGCTGAATTTATGTCACTTTGTGGCAAAAGAGTTGCAAAGGACCTAAATATTAATGTGAAACAATGAGTCCAGTAATGCTGTGGTGTTAGAGCAGCAAAAAACCTAAACTGATGCAACCTGAGCCAGGTTTCCTATGGATACCAAGCTCCTGCTTTTCCCCAGCCTTTCCCACTTATTTTCAAGATCATTCTTTAAAATTCCACCCAGCACCTGGAAAAGGTGAATTTTCTGCTGAAAAGCATGTTGTCTGGGGACTTATTTTCAGTGCCTCAGTCACTTAGATTTATGCAATTGAAACTGAATTTTTCCAGTGGTATGAATAGGAGATTTTCTTTCCCCCTATTGACTCTTTTCATGTTGTACTTTCGTGTTTCAGTTGGTTGTGTCTAGGAGTAAACTTAGCAACAAAGAAGAGATGTTTCTGTTGTCCTCCCACCTTCTGTGGGCATGAACTTGCGGAGGATGCTGAAGAAAGGGGTCATGTTCTGGTACTGCCATCCTGAGCCCAGGGTTACACCAGAGCAGCATCAAGAGATCCTACAGCTTCTCCTTGTCTATTCTTTTCTGCCCTTCAGTGGAAGTGATAATGTTCTGAACTGTAACTCTCTAGAATCTGGGCAAATCATCTGTACAATGTCAGCTTTCAGTAATGGGCTTGCTTCTATAATGTATATGATATTGTTGTCATAAGTAGAAGACAGGCTATTCATAAAGCAGTGGAGCTTTGATATAAATTGACATAAGTTACCAAGCACTGGCTGTGGAAAAATCCCAGGCAGTTGCCAGTAGTGAACTAAAGTTCCAATGAAGCAAGCTCATCCCACATTTCTGTAGCTTGTGTGTCTTCTTCCAAATTCTGCCCACTTTTCAATGTTGTCATTATCTTAATGCTGTTTAAAAGCTTAGTGGTCAGAAGCCCTTTGCAACCATTAAAAATAATGAGATACAATTTTAGAAAAAAAAAGGAGTAATTTGTGTGCAAGTAGCTTGGGCTGCAAGCAAATGAACATAGAGCCTGTTTCTTTGTCAGAAAGTTTCAGAACCTTCACATGCAGAGTGTACAGAAAACATCTTTCAGACATGATTTTGAAAATTGCTAATATTTGAAACCAGCTGGTGTAACAAGGTTACTGAGGTGAGGAGAGAACTGCTGCCTGGAGGACATGTATTAGAGATCAGAAGATGTTTCAGGCAAGTTTCAATATCAGTAGCTATTTTTTACAGTAATTTCATTGCAACATTGACCACTGAGAACAACCACTCGTCATTTAACCAGTTTTGCAACTTCTTTTTCTCCCACTTTTAATCTTCTAGTGGAGGCAGCTGAATAATACCTTTTTCAAGGTAAGTGTCTGATGTGTTACATCAATCACTACAATTTCTTCTAAGATCCACATTATACTTTAAACCTTGACCTTAACAGCCATATCAACATAATAATTTTTAGGTATCTGAAGGATTTAATGCTTGGCCATGAGAGAAGGTGTTGGGGGCTCCTTTTATGACACATGGTAGGTAAGGAGATGATTCTGTTGCTCCCCTTGCATTATCCTCCATCATCAGGAATTTAAAGGCAAATAGCTGTGCTGCTTGGGTGCAATCTTACCTGTTGGTAATGCTTCATGAAGAAATAATAACCAGTTTAGGTGAAGAGCAGGTAGGCTATTCTGGAGAAAGGTGTTGGGCCAAGTACAGCATGGAGAGCTGCAATAAAAATTTCATCTCCTTGCACTTGGTGAGAGAGAGCTCACTTTACCAAGTTAGAGTATTCCAGGCTTCAAAGCCTGTTGCATGTTTTTTGAGACTTGGAAAGAAAAGTGGAACAACCATTTTATTTCTTTGTAAATGATGATTTCTGTAACATGACACATTAAGTAAGTGGAGACCAACTCACCGCATGGAGGATACAGAGCATCTTTCAGATCTTGATGTTCTTTGATCCTTGAGGTTTCTTCCACCAGATCCGTTGTCCAGCCACTCTTGTGAAGGTGTCTTGCATCATAGATGATTTTTTTGAATGGGCAGACTAAATTCACTTGTGAAACTCTTTGGTAATGTTAAGTTAGTCCTGTTGCCATTAGAATTGTTTCAGTATTTTCCAGGTTTTTATGATTTTATTTTGGGTGTTGGGAAGGGTCTCCTGAAGTTAATATATTTGTTCAAGACAGTTTAGAAAAAAAGAATAATTTTGAAAAACAGGTGAAATATCATTTTTACTTTCCCCATCACAGGGAAAGAAGATACTGTTTCATCTTATTTAGAACCTAAGACATGCAGTTGTGGCTATAGTAAACATGGTTCATTGTCAGTTTGGCCTCTGACATGCCAGGCCAAGACTCCTTAGTTTGAAGTTGGATCTACTTAAATGAAACAGTCTTGGTTTAAGCAAACCACAAAATGTGGGTCAAGGCTTACTCAAGCATTCAGTGGGCATCCTTCCATTAGCATCAGGGAGATGCTGGCTGGGCTTCAATGTCATAATCATATTCTAGTGATTGTGATAAATGAATTTGTTTGCAATATTCATACTGCTCTGTGAGGAATAGTGAGTTGTCAATGAAAATAGTCCTGTTTGGCTCCAGGTTAAAATGAATATGTAAGAGGTTGTTAATTCCTTCTGGACTGTGCAGGTTACTAGTTCAGAAGTTAATTCTAAGTACCGTTCAGCCTGACACAGAGTTAGGCTTCATTTTTTTTCTGTGAAGCAGCTCTGGATTTAGCCCACAATGTTGCAGTAGTGTTAAAAATGGATGTTTGAGTAGGGATTTCCATAGCATAAAATGATTCTATCAAAGCATGTATGGATGTGCACTGCATGCACTTTATAAAAGGAAATGCTTTCCTGTTTTTATAATCCCCTCTGCCATTTCCAGCAAATATTCATTTCACTTGTAGGCTGATCCATTTCCATAAAGCTCCTCTGTCCTTAGCAATCACGTCATGTGCCTGTCAGGAGCCCCTGGTTGTGATGAGCATGGTTTTCCTGGGCTTTATCTTGTCACAACCATGGGAAAGCATCAGACACGCAAAAGCAGATGAGTTGTGAAAAGCAGAAAACCTTCGGTGCAGCTTCTGATTTCAGATTTTAGTGATTAGGGAAATTAGGGACTGTATTTAGAATGGCATATTTCTGCACTGGAGAAATACTTTTTTGGGCTCTAAGACCCTGGGTGGGGTGGAGTGTTCAGCAACATAAAATATTTCATCAAAGGTAAATTTGGGGGAGGGATTGATTTGCTTTTACATGCATTTTCTTATCCAACTGAATCCTAATTGATCTTTCTGTTGATGGTTACATGGATGCCTTGAGCTGTGTGGAACACAACACACGTAGTTCATGCAATTCCTTTATGATCATTTGTACAAAGTAATTGTCTTTGTGACCAAGCTGAGAGCAGTAAGACATTTGGTATGAGCTTTATCTCAGCATGCTTCCAGACTGTGTTGGAAACCACAGGACTCCTCGATGTGTTCAATAAATGCCACGTCATCCATCTATCAGCTGAATTATATGCCCTGCATAGGCTGGAGCAGTCAGCTGACCTGTTTATCTTCTCCCCCCCACCCACCAGTTCTATTCAGTCCAAGCAGAGTTATAGAGGGGGGGGGGGGGGGGAAAGCCATTAATAGAAGAGAGGCAGAAGATGATGAATTAAGGGAGCCTCCATTAATTTTTCATTTTGACAGATTATCGTCTGTCAAAAGGCAGAGGAGATGTTTCTCGTGCACAGAGCCAGGGAGCTCGCTCTTTGTAACACAGTCTTATGTTTTTGGCATGAATTAGGTAGTGGGCACCAAAAGGATGAAAAATTCATGACAATCTATAATTTACATGCTAGAAGATAAATAATGAACTAAATCCTGTCATTAAATTGGTCTTTCATTTTTTCTTAATCCCTATGGTGATGAATCTGATTCTGCAACAACATTTAGTATAAATTGAATTTTATTTTTTTTTTTAGTGGGGGGCAAAGCTGTTTAAAATACTTTTTGTTATAAATAGCTTAAGCAGCACAGTACATTGCCTTAGGCTGAATGATATGCCAGCCTATTAATATAATAGTACATTAAGATTGATGTTAATTAATGTCAATATTAACATTACCTTTCTAAACCATATTGAGCTACAAAAAAAAGTCATAAATATTGTAGAGTTTGGTTTAATTAACTTTGAGGTTTTTTCTTAAAAAAAGAAAACCAGTCTGACATATTGGGAAACTTCCTTTATTCAAATGGTATTAGCATGGATAAATGGGCGTTAGAATAAATGGGGGCTTTCCACATCACTTAATGTATGTCAGGGGACCTGACCTCATTTCAAACAAGTGTGGGTTTTTCAGATAAGACATTAGGGTAAGTGAAGTTTCACTGTGTATAATAAATAATAAAATTACAAGCCTCAGAAGAAAATCAGAACAGTTCTAGTTGTGTTGTAGGCTGGATACTAAGGGCTGGTGGAAACATTTAACTTCCTTCGTGTGCTCCTAGAAGGCAGAGGAAAACCCACACCTGCTACATGGATTTTACAAATTAGTTTTCTCTTAATTTTATCTCTTTCTTCTCTTTTTTTCTTTTTTTTTCCCTAGAATATTGTGCAAATACGTCTTTGGAAAAAATACTGGTTATGTACATGTACACCTTTACCCACAACATATGTATAGGACATAAGCACAGTCAGCCCAAGTGCTTTCTATACTGTTGTCTGAACTGATGCCCACAAAGCCATCCAGAGCTCTGCACAGGGACTGCACTGCTTCCCTAGAGCAAATAACAAGGACCTTGATCTTTGGCACCCAAATGCCCAGAGAGGCTTAACTATCAGTGCAGGCTGGATCTCTGTTGAAGTCAATGGCACTGGCAGCAGATGCAGGGGTTTGCTTGGGTCTCTGTCCCCCTCTCAATATTGAGGAATAATGGGATCTCATCCCACTGGACACACGTTTTGAGAGAGGATTCCCTTGCTGGACAATGCTTGTTTCACATGGTTTCCATGTCTCTGTGATAACTGAGGCACAACCCAGCAGGAATAGCAAACATAAGGCCACATTATCCTGTTCAGAAGTCCCAAGTGAATTAATTGGAGTGGGGCAAACCCTGGTTATGACTGGGTGCACAGCCACGGTGTCCCCAGTGTGTCACCCTGTGTTCCTACCCCTGGACTGTCACATGCTGTGAGACACAGGGAGCTCTGCAGGGAAGTTAATGTACCATAATGCTTTTTAACTTGTGTCTGTAGATGTTCTTTTGGCTTCTGGCTTGCAGGAAATACCTCGTAATGAGTTGCCATAAAGAAAGCCAAGCTAATGACAGACTGATTTAATGCAAGTTCATACCATTAATTTCTAGGGATTGGTAAATTGAATGAGGTTCCTGAAGAGTATTACAAAAATGTTTCAGTTAATTCTAGCTATTATCTGGAGTAATGAGCAGTGGCTGCTGTGCATGGCCTCTTTCCCATCGTGTGGATTTTGGGATGCTCTGCCTGAGGCCAGGATGCTTCCTGTGTCCAGCACAGCACCACCCCAGCCCCTAAGACCTGCCTGGTGTCACAGGTGACTATGTTGGGTACATTGCCACACCAGCCCTTCTTCCCCACCTCAAAGAGGTAGCAGTTCTAGATGTCCCAGATGTTGAAAAGAGGCTCTGTAGGAAATGTCTGGCTGCCAGGGAGCTGGAGCAAAACAGCTGTTCCCTTTTTCTCTCAAGGACAGTAGAGACAAACTTGCCCAAATCATCCTGTGGAGCACATTTCACTTCTGGCTGTTCATACCGTCCCAGAACCCTGAATTTCCAATTCTTTTGCTTACTTAGCCTTAGAGACAACTGGAACAAGAAATAAATTATCAAAAGCATTTAATTTCCAGAAGGATCTAACCTTGGCAGTGAAGTTTAGGCTTCTAAATTACTCTTGTGTCATTGTCCTTAACTGCTTAGAAAACCACTCAGAAAATTAGATTTTGGGTTTACTCATTTTCTTCCATTTTCTTGTAGTGATCAGTCAAGGTACTTTGAGTCTCAGCCTGATGGTTACTAACCAGGTATCTGTTTGATTTTTTCTGGATTTATTGGGAGAAATGTGTGTCTTTTGCATGTTCCTGTAGTTACCAAACAGACTGGGGGTTAAGCAGGGCATTTCCCCTTCTTGCAGCTCCAAGCCTTTTCCCAAGCACCACATTGCTCTCCAAACATTGGAGAGTTTGGGAATCAGTGCTGCTGGGGCTCCCCTGCCAGCAGCTGGTCTTGTTGCCAGAGGCTGTGGGGCTGCAGACAACACCAGCCTTGCTCTCCAGCAAGTTCCCCAGCTCAGCTGATGTTGGAGCAGGATTTTTTGGATGGAAGCCAGCTGTGTTGCTGGCATGTTGAGCCCACCTCTACACCGCAACTTTTCATGTTGCAAAATCCTCTGGAAAGCTGAGCCTGGAGAGGATGTCATGCTCGTTTCCACCTGTTGAGGATCCACCCAAATTCTGTATGTGTTGCAGCACAGTCATGGCTCTGATTAGCAATGCCAGTCATGGCATCACAGCGGGACAGGACAGGTAGGATCTCTCCTTGCTGAACAAGATGTTCTTTAGCTTGTGCTGTCTATACTACTGGGACAAATGGAGGCTGAATTTCATCCTGAGTAAATCAGCAGGAATTTTTTTCAGCCATTGACATGCTCTTGGCCAGAAGAAGGATATGTGATATATTTTTAACACATCTGGGCTTTATAGCTTATTGCCTGTAAGAAATGTGTGGGAAATATTGGTGGGCTTTCAGTGCAGATTATGCTTTTGTAGCTGTCCAAATTATCTTGGCCTATATTAACACATTTAATGCTATTTTAGGCTTGTTGGTATTCACATTGCTCACTGCTTTAAATGTAGCCTTGGGGGCCCCGCAGGCTGGAGCTCGAAATGAGGTTGTCCCTGTGGAAGCCCTGTGGAGTCATATGGTAGATAATGGGATTGATCCAATTTCCATTGAAGTCTGCAGTGGCGGGATGGAGTCCAGTATGTTGATTAAAATTTTGTGCTTGCTCATGAGACTTGGTATGCAATCGATAAGTGGAATGACATGAAATATCAGAAGAAAATTTATGCTACCCTTTTTCTGCCAAAACCCATGTACATTGTTTCAGGACAGCCTCGCTGTCCTGTGTATATTCATTGCTTTGGAACTGTATAAGCACCACATTTAAAACTTATTGATTGATAGATTTTTTTTTCTCTCCTGACTCTGTTCAGAGTCAAATCTATTTGTCACCTGGGATCTGTATTTAGACTTCACAGGGTAAGGGGCAGTTGATGTGGAAGACAATGTCTAGATACTTCTTGAATCCAAAAGCAGTGTTACAGTTCAGACCTCTGAAGCCTTTGAAATGTCTCAAACTAGTATCTCTCTGCTTCTGCCCCCCCTTGTTGCCTGTTCTTTTCCCAGTGTACACAGCTAGTCTAGGACATTGTCCTACTATAATTGTACTTTTGGGTTTATCTTATTTTCTATAAATACACACTGAATATTAATGTCTGTGGAAATTAATCATTTTTCCATTTGATCTTCCTTTTATTGCATTGACTTTTATTAATTTTATTAAAGGCCTTGAAAAATCAAGTACTTTAGATACTGACTTCTTTAATTTTGGTGGATTCTTTTTTTCAGTCCTGCACAGAAAATCCTTACAATTATAGCAAAAGAATTATTGGATTCCTCAGGGTTTTGGTAATCTTCATTACTTTTCAATGTTAGTGAAAACCAAAGTCAGCTTGAGTAAGGCAACAATTAGCTCTAACCATGTCTTAGTTAACTATAAGGAAAAAGAACTTGTTTCAATTCTCTCTGCCCTTAATTTCTTGTAGTGGATGTAAATTTGAAGTAACTAACAAGGTTCATGAACTTCCTAATCAAACTTCATAGCTTGTTTGAAAAGTGTTTCCTGAATTCAGACAAAACAGAATACTCCAGATGGGCATTTCCAAATGTATATTGCTTTCCTTTTCCAGTTCACTCCAACAGACCAGCACCCATTCCCAGAGGGCACTGCACCAGGAAGGGGCACTTGGGAAGTTTTCATTTTAGTTTTCCTCATGGCAAATCTCCCTGTGTACATGAGGCAAAATGGGAACTCTGGAATTCACTCACTGTCTTTCTGAAAGCTGCTTCCTGTGCTGTTGGAAAGTGCCCAGCAATGGGAAGCAGCTAAAGACAGTCAGGGGATAAAGTCTTTGCAAGGCTAATTTTATTTATATAGTCTCTTATTGAAATCAAACATTCAGAATTAGAATATGAGCAGGTTTTTTGTACTGTTTAGCATCCCAGAATTCAAAAAATGAGCTGTTAAGGCTTTCAGTGTCTTTTCTAAAGGATAGTGCATGACCAAATGCACTGTGTAGTGTTTTGACATACATTTTTGCATAGTTTTGTATGATATGTAATTTTCTTTTTATTGTTCCTTAAATTAAGCCATGTGAAAAGTTATAAATTCCTAGGGGAAAAAAATTATAAGATTTAGTAAAAATGGAAAATTAGGAAATTGTTTTCTACTGTATTAATTAAATGGGAGACCTGGCTATAAAAACCAGAACAGAGATAACGTGGTGCTAAGGCTTGAGGGTTTTTGCATACAACATGGATAGGTCATAATTTTCTAATCTTGATAAGAATGAAATTGGGATAATTTCAAATACTGAGGAAATTCAGTCCTTTATAACATCAGTGGATAATGTTTCCAGCAGTTAATTCTGAGTTTACATCTGATATCACCACTCTTGCACTAGATGAAGGCAGTTAAATGCCACCCTGACATCTGATCCCGTCAGATCTGGGAAGCTCAGCAGGGTCAGGCCCGGTTAGTACTTGGATGGGAGACCTCCTGGGAATACCGGGGGCTGTAGGTTCTAGTCCTGAGGACTTCCCTGTCACTGTCCAAGCTCGCTCGGCCGTGGCAGATGAACCTCAGGACTTAAACGGTGGGGCCAGTTCTGTGCATGCTGAGCCTCACCTAAAATCCACTGCGCAGGCTGGAAGGGCACGTGGGGAGAGCCCTGCCCAAATCTTCATTCGTGAAGCCTGGCCATGATGAACTCGATGGGGATGTTTGATGGGAATGCAGTTAAGCCAAACTGATTCCTTCTGAAAATTTCAGCCTCGTAAAGTCTTAGAAAATATTGAAATAAATCAGACCAGAGTCTACCCTGTGCCTCTCAAAGTAACCCATTGGGTATAGGGAGCAGATTTCAGCTGTCCATACAGCCATTGCCATTGTTTGTAACTCCAGAGTATTTTGGAACCAAGTCACAGAGCAGTTTTCCACTGTGCCACTGCAGTGCAAACACAAGGGGAAATAATAATTAAAAAAATAAAAATACAGAAAGAAAACGCTGTTTGCAGAAAGTGTCTGCTCTTTATAACAAGACTTGATATAAAGAAAAATAACACAGAGAAAACTTCAGGATGAAAACAAGACCTGATGTTAATAAAATGAGCGACAATGAACATAATCAACTTATAGTTACCTCCCTGGCAGGACAGACACTTGTGCTGTGGAAGCACTGAGAGCAGATAATGCTGAGTACAATGGAGTGCTGCACGTCCAAGCTGACTCTCACAAAGAAAAGAACAAAGTTGGCAGAGATCAAATGGATCATGTTTCCATTTTAATGTTGTAATACCTGTCACTGCCAGTCAGAAAGGACTGTTTCTTCAAAGATATCCAGCCTTTCTGCGAGCAGCAAGATGAATATTCATATTTCTTAGCACAGAAGGAAAAAAAATGATTGAAGAACTTTGGAAAGACAATGTGAAGCTGATGAAAAATGCACCTGCAATCAGCACAAGTTTTAGAAAGGCAGAATGGTGTGAGGCAAGGGAGTTGTTTATCATTTTGGAAGCAAAACTGCACAAAACCTTTGGGGTTTGCTTGATGGATACTATACAGGACACTTGGAGGCTTTTGGGACACTCCATTAACTTTGCATCCTAAAATTTCCTTGGGAGCATATTTTCTCCTGATCACAAACTAATTTTAATCTACTGAAGGACAACAAATGTGACCAGCATGGCCATTTGGAAAAAACCTCATGGAAAAATGCATTAAAATGAAATGTGGTCATGATAGATGACTAAGCATTTCACTTGCTGAAAACCAGAAAACTTTAAGCTGCTGCAAAACAGAACAATGAAATCTGTGTCTCACAGGAAATGAGAACTTTGTGAAGCTTAATGGGAATGAGACACCTTTCTCTGACTCTGTTGCAATGCAGGGAAGATAGTGTGACATTTTTTTAAGGTCTATACAGTGCACATCTGTTAGCACTGATGACATCTGAACCCAATTATAGCGACCATGTCCGTGTAATAACAAGTTCAGTACCAGTGTCAACAAAGGGTATCTGCCTAGAACCAAAGTCAGAATTATTGTTTTCTTTTATAAATTATTATTTTTGATGACCCCATATGTTGTTGTGTTCAGGATACTTATTATAGTGATGACCATTTGGGGAACAGAGGATTTCTTATCTGGCTGCTTAGAGAATGGGGTTTTTTCTTCCATGATTTAAATCCATAAACTAAGGATCTAGTCCTGCTTCCATGCCATAAACCCCTGCATTCTGCAAGGTCTGTCCATCACAAAAAATGTAGCAGCAAGGCCCACTTTCTGTGGTTTATAACATCTCTCAAGCTTGGGACTCATTTTCCTTAACAGATCCTCCTCTGCCTGTTTGAGCATCCACAGACTTCTCCATCAAATGCTTGTGACTCCCATGGGATTATTTGTACTATAGGGAATGGAAACTGAAAACAACCATCTTTAAACAGAACCCACTATTGTGGAGCAGATTGTTCTCTGAGGGTTCCTTTTAACTGTGGAAATCCATCTGTAAGGTGGTTCATGATGCTTGGGGATGACATTTTCACCTTCTTGATCTTGAAAAACTGTATGTGATTTATAGAAAGACCAGGAAGACCCAAAAGAGAAAATCTGCCCCACAGAAGTATGTTAGAGTTGTGTTTATTTGGTATTTAATGTGTTAAACTCTGTTTATCTTGTGCTAACCCCCCCCCATCCTTACTCATGCAAGAACTGCCACAATAGACTTGCTCTGAAAGTAGGAATTCCACAGGAAAGTCTGCTTTAAAATATTTTTAAACACACTGAAATAATTATCTTGCAGAGGAGAAGAAGTCTCAAAATTATTCTACAATTAGCATATTCAGCCTTGCATATAAATGATTTACTTAAGTGTCAACCTGCAGACTAATATAGATATATTTCAGTCAAGAAGAAGGGCAAGGAATTTTTATCACAGTGCTATGAATCTGGACCCTAAAAGAGTTTGGGAAAACAGACAGCAATTAATTTTGGCCTTCAAGGATTATCAGAAGGCTTCACATAAATTAAGAAGAATGCTGTGGAAGTTAAGAAGGTAGGGAACTGTGCAGTGCTGGAATACCAATGACTGTCCTTGTTTGTTATAAACGAAAAGGCTCAGTTATAACAGGAGAACAATGAATTTCTATAAGCACATGCAGCTAAGCATTCACCATTACTCTTAATTTGCACATAATAGAAGCAGACAAGATCTTCCTTTGTCTTTTGAAAAGAAATCATTTAATATGGAGAATAACTTTTCTGTTGGTCAATAGAAAAATGCGGCTCAGTGATACAAAAACCCACCAGCACAGCACTGAATTTTCAGGCATTTGATAATTCAAGGGTGGGGGGGGAATGAATATGCAGCTTTCAATAGCACCAACTCCATTTATTTGAGGTACATTCCAGAAAAACACCACTGAAATATTTTTTAATTACAAATGAACAGAGAGATGCAGACATGAGCATACTGAGATCATACTCTGATCCTGAGTACTTGCACTGTTGATTCAATTGGTGTCCATGACTTAGAGACTCCAAGATGAACCTTAAGATAATGTTGATGCAATTACTTGCCCAATTAATGTGTTGGCAAACCTTTGACAAGAAATCACAGTTAAAACAAGTATGAATCCAGTCTTTTAGGTTCTGTATTTCTGTTTTATCTTGATCTCACTTTCTTCAAATAGTGAAAACAGGCACTACTGCACAGATAGAAAAGTGAAAAAAATGGATTTGTGTGCTCTCTTAAGAGCCACTAAATTATCATCCAGATTTCATCTTAAAATTAATATTAACAATAATATCTTTACATTGTGGAGTTCAGCTATCAGTCTAAAGGACTATTTGGGGTTTGGATTATTTATTTAAGTCTGAAGCTTATATTCTCACAGTACTACATTCCCCTTGGGGTATTGTTATTTTTGCTAAATGAAGAAGAAACAACATTTCCGACAAGAACATTTCATGACAGTAAAGTTCTTTCTTTATGGTGAATTAAACTGCTAAGTGTTCATTTTATGTTCTGATCTCAACATTACAGAACAGCACAATTCCAAAAGTTAAGGAGCTGAGCTGAGTATGGCTTGTACATCTTACTCCTACTAAAACTAATAAATTGTCTAAATTATTTTTCAGAGCAGAAATGACCACCCAATTCAGCCTCCTGTTGCCAACACAGAACCCACTGATTTCAGTGGTGTAAACAAGGAGGGGACTTGATGCTCTGGTCCAGCCTCAGCACACTGAGCAGATGCAGAGGTAGAGGGGTAAGGGTGATGGAGGAGTCAGATCGTGCTGCCATCACTCTTGGAGTCAGATTCACTCCTACAACTGAAAATGCTGTCAGAAAACTTAACGTTTGTCTCTAGTGTATAAGTTCTCAGTAAAAATACCTCACTGAAGCTTTACTAAATGGGTTGTAGGAGGGCAGGCTGGAAGTTGAGCATCTTGTAGCAACCAAAGCTTAGTCTCAGAGGAAAAGCCAGAAATAAGGCAAACATTTCATGGAATGTTCTCCTGCTCACTTTGGCTCAGTGTTTTTCTTTGTCTTTATAGTTGTGACTTTTTCTTCCAGTAATTTCTCTGGTACTTGAAACCCTATAAATAAGCACTATCCCAGAAGATTTACTTATTGAGTGGAGAAGTACCTCCTTTTGTTTCTTTTAAACTTGCCTGAGCTTTTTGTTACTGATGTCCCTCCTTCTTGCAGCAGAATAGAGCTGGAGCAGCTGTTGGTTTCCTTTGTTAGCACTTTCTCTGTGCTAGTTATGATTTTATAGACTTCTGTGCTATCCCTTCATTCACCTCTTCTGCAGGATCAGTCTGTGTGACAGTGCATTTTGTGGAAGTTGTACTTTTGAAAACATTTGGCACACTGTCTGTTTTTACCATACTCTTTGTGGGGATTTGAGTGAGAACTGGGCTGCACTTTCATAAAATCAGTTTCTCATAATTTGAGGGTGTCTTTCTCACTGATAAACTGTTCAGAACCTATTTCTGTGTTTGTAAAACTGAGCATTTTTTCCTATATTTATTTTGTTATGTGTATCAGTATTGAGACAGATTTGCCTTTTGGTATCTGGAGAGCCTCCTGCAAATCTTCACAACTGGCTTTCAACTTCACTGGGAAAAATAGTTTTACCTTGAAAAACTTGGTATCCTGAGAAAACTTTGTCAGCTCAGTTGGTGCCCTTTGCTGGCTCCGTTTTGGACGTGCTTGGTTTGGCTACCTGGGGAATCCCCCAGTGACGTCCTGCCGCTGTGACAGCTGCCCTGCTTTTGTCCCCTGCCTTTCAACCACCTCTTCATCTCTGAGAGAACATTCCCTGGTGTCTCATGACAGCACAGTTTCTCTAAAAGTCTTTGATGAGGGTCCTTGTCAGATATCTTTTGGAAATACAAACAGACTATCTCAGCTCAAACTCCCTTACCCCTCATGCTTGTTGTTGTCTTCAAAGAACTCTTAGCAAGGAGCTTCGAGCAGCAGTGTCTTTGAGAGTCATGGCAGAAGCTATGTCTGCTTCTCCACAAAATAATTGCATTCATTCATTTATCCAGTGATTCTGGATATAATTGATGCTCATTTGTCCAAGAGGATGAGGGGTTTGGTTTGGGTTTGGTTTGGGTTTGGGGGTTTTTTACTTTAATTTTACTTACAGAATTTGGATTTGGCATCTGTCTTAGACCACCCTGGGTAACTATCGGAGTACAGGCAGAGAAAATAAATTCTCAGTAATGTGCACCAAATTAGAGAGACAAAAAAGAGCCATACCTGGAGAGACATGGTGGTGTATGTGCACTCACTGTGGGCTCAAAGTTAGGAGCAGACTTTGAAACTAACGGCACAAACTATTTGTTTTGTCTTTGCATACACAAAAGTCAGGTGTATAAGCCACCCTCCTTCCTCTCTGCACTTCTCTCTATGGATGGGAAACAAGTGGCATAAACAATAACCTGCAGAATGCAGGTGGGATAAACTGTAACCCTTTCCAATAGTGACAAAATAGTCGGGTACCTGCAGCTCTGGGAGTGGATTCACATCCATGCAGGTGGAGCTGGGCAAGAAGTGCCACACAGGTGCCTTTCTGCTATGTCTGCCACAGAGATCTGCAGTTCTGTAACTGCACAGGTGGGTCAATGACTTATTTAAAGGGCTCCATCTTTTCCAGCTTCATGTTCATCCTTACTAGTTCTTGGGAATGCACAGGAGTAGGTGATACTGTGAGATAAAGCAAGTAAAGAATCAGTGCCAGTGATTACACTGTGAGCAGGAAGATGGTGGGAATCAGAGCAGTTCTTTGGAAGGAAGATCAGAGATGCAGCAATTCCACAACTGCAGAACTGGGAAATAAAGATAATAGTTTAGAAATGAAGATATTCAGGTTTGCTAAGAATAATTTTAGCTTTAGAGAAATTGTAGCAAATTTCTGTCTTCATAAAAGGCAGTTTTAAAAGTAATTTAATATGACCAATTAAAATTTAGATGTGGAAATGAGTTTATTAGTATTTAAAAAGTAGAGAGAACCACTAAGAAGTGGGTGATACAGAGTCTGTCCCTGAGGCTTCCTTACCTGCCTCTTAAACCATTGAAGTGGTGAAATTACACTTGAAGCTTCTGAAAGAGTCAGTGGCAGCAGCTCTGTGCTCCCCACTCAAATTCCCACTCCCATTCCATCAGCCTGCAGGGAGGTTTGGAGTTTCAAATCAGCTCCAGATGATTTATCTCTACCAAATGCAAGGTTGTTTCCCTAAACTAATTTCCTCCTTCTCAAGCCTCCCAACATCCATTTGTGCAAGTGGTTCTCTAATACCTTCAGTCCAAGCCACTGCAGTCCTAGAGCACCCATTTGGCAGTGAACACATTTAGCTCCTGTTTTGTTTTCCAGCTAATAAATACCTTTTTTTTTTTTTTTTTTTTTTTTTCATCTGGCAAATCCTCTTGTACTGCATGAACACCAGGGAATAAAACACACCTTTTTCTTTTTTTCTTCCAGAAATAGATTACAATGATGGTTTCCATGTTCAACATGAGATCCCACTCTTTGCATCACAGCTCTGGCTTCATGTGTGTGAGAAAGCATGTTGCTGTTTTTCCTATGTTTTTTTTTATGGTGGTTTGGATTTTTTTAAGCCTTGAAAACTATTTCCTAGCAAAGGATGTAACTTGAATTGGTACTTTGTCCTTCTCCTGTGCCTTTTGTGAGTGTGTGGGTTTTGGATCACTGTTTGCAAGCTCACACTTACGCTCTTGGTCTGACTTGGAGGAAAACAAACTCCTCCACTCCCATCAAAGCCATGTGACTGTAAATCAGTACAGAGGTGCCTGACAGCAGCAATAAGGGCCACATACTGGAATGAAAAGGATACTCATCTTGACTGCTAATGCATCAAGTTGTATTTACCACAGCCATTCTCTGTGAAACAGGCATCAGTGAGACGCATTTGAAGCTGCTGTTTGCATCCTGGAAGGCAGAGCAGTTCCCAAGGTCCAGCCACAGCATTCAGATCCTCCCAGAGCAGGCAGGAAACACAGGCAGAGGCTAAACCAGGCATTTACAATACATGGAAACTAAAATTGGTGGGAAATCCTGCATCCACAGATGCAAGGGTTGCCATTAGGACACTGAAAACAGAATTTCATCTTAGTGCTGGTCACCTTTGCATGTTTACTCCTCTGGTTTCATTTAACATCACTCACATCATTAGTCTGACCAAGCTGGAATTAGGTTTGGTTTGTTTTCCTTTTCCTTTCCATTAATTTTTATGACAGTGGCATTCATGCATTCTCCCCTATGGGAAAAAGGAAAATAAAAATTAAGGAGAGCCCATGTATGCTTTAAACAAGAAAATACTGTATTTATATCTCAGAAAGAAAGTACCTTCAGTTAAAGGAATACCATTGTCTAAGAGTAATTAACTTTTGGGGATGTTTGCAGAGCCCTGAGTGTCTGCCAGCCCTGTGTGTATATATTCACATGCATATGTAGATTTTCTTTATATTAAAAAATAGCAAGCCCCACTAGCATTTGTATGTGTGCATCTATTGCATGGATTTAATGCATAGCATAGAAAACATAAAGCATTTATATACACATGCACACACAGAGATTTGGGCTGTAATCCTTCTTTATCTATAGAGTCATGGAATACAAAGGAAAATTAGCAGATTCATAAAAATAAAACATAACAAGATTGGTCTTGCAGGAAACTCCTTCAGAAAATTCCCTCTGGCATGAGAAGGCCAGATCCAGGATTTGTCCATCCCCTGGGCAGCTACTGCAGCTCACATTGAGCTTCTTGGGGCACAACTCCATTGCCAGCTGACTAATTGCAGTGCAATCCCAGGTGGATTGTTCAGCTGTAGCATTAATAAGCATGGAATGCAAACTCTTCCAGGAGAATTTATACTCCTGGTCTTTCCAGGAGTTGAAGCTTTTACAGGGAGTGCTCTCACCAGTGGCATTTGGGTTTTTTTGCATGGGTTGCACATTTTCGAAGCGCAAGATGTGCTGTAGGACAGATACATTTGTGTGATGAGCTGAAATGATCCCCTGCACAGGCAGGGGAAATTGAGGGATCTTCTCAGTTTTCTCAGTTATGTTTGCTTTTTTTTCCAATAAAAACTAAAGTTAGATGCTTACTTCTAAAGTTAACATTTCTGTCTCTGCTTAATCTGCTCTCTCATCTTCCCTTCCTTAACATGATTGATTGCAGCGTTCTCAAAACAGCAACAGAGCTCTTTGGCAGCTTGAGATTTTGAATTGTGCTGTAGTGGCAGGAACAGTTGGCAAGGGTTTCTGAAAGGTTAATCCACTGAGGATTTATGGGTTTGTGTTACAGAGAGTGCAAACATTATTTGTGTTGCCATGCTATAAAACTATAATCTGACATTGATGGTTATTTTGATTTTGCTTATATTTCAATGAATGGGAATTGCATAATAACAATTTTCCTATGCAGAGCTTGAAGTGGCTTAGAAAACACAGTGCAAGCCTTTGTGCCAGGGTAAGGAGGCAGGGAGGCCCTCAAGGTCAAACAGCAAGCAGAGTGTGGAAACTGCATGACAGTTTTTGGCATCCATTGCACTGTTCTCACCCTTCCAGATTTCTCTGCCCCCTGTCCCAAGCCATTAAATCTTATTTCACCCGGCCAGAACCAGAGAAACGTGTTTCAAACATGCTTATTCCTGCTGTCTCTGTATGTTTATTAACACAGCTTCATGTATCCATCCCAATCCTTAAAGGCCTGCCATGTTTTTAGGGGTACATTGTAGATTCTGTGTTTAAATCCCACATCTTCTCTTGCAGACTTCACCCTTCATGGAAGTGAGAGTCAGTGTCAGGAGGTTTTTCATCAGGTGACGTGATACTAAAAACAAACTCCTTAATAGAAGGGAATTGGTTTGCTCATTATCATCACTTACATCCTTTGCAACAGGGTATCACCAGTGCCAGGAGCATGAGTCAACACAAAATTGGAAATTTAGATAAATATCAAGAATTTATGGGCTAAACAAAACTTCAAAGGAATTTAAATGTCCAGGATGCTCTTGACAATGACTGCTAACCAGTCACCCAGGGAGCATTCAACATCATACCACACCTACTGCATTTTTAAGACATTACTGAAAAAAGTAGTTGGGTGTTCTGTCCACAGTGAATCAGTCAGAAAAAGGGTTCTAAAAATAAGTGAGAGGTTAGAGAGCTTAAAGAAAAAGAGAGAGTTTGGGCAGAAATTGATTTTCTTTGATAATAAAGAAGTTGCCTTCAAACTTTGGTCTGAAGTCTGGGCTGGTTCTTATTAGTTTTAATCAGTTTGCTTGTCTCTAATTAAGAACATTACTTGTCCCTAAGTCCAGTGGGAATGTTTTTGCAATCTGTGCTCCAAATTTAAAGTTGAACAGTTTACCTCTGGGAAGTAGGAGTTCAAATACAAACCTAATGTGACAGATAATAAAGGCAACATGCAAGGTAACAGAATTAAAATTTGGTAGTTTAATACCAGTAAGAAGGTTCTGGTCATTTTATAGGAAAGCAAAAGTTGCAAGTTCAGCTTCTGACCAAAGCTTCCTGTGCCCTGCCTGGGGGGGACCAGTTCCCATCTGTGCTGCACCATGGTGAGAAACTCCTCTGAGCACTTGAGCTCATTCAGGTTCCACTGCACTTCCCAGCTATTAAAACATATATCTGAGCATGCCCACCCCTTTGAGAGACTGCCTTCCTTCAGTCCTCCCTGCAAGGCCATACTGTATTCAACTCCATGTTTTTGTTGCTGATCATGTTTCTTTCTATCTCAAACTCTCAGAACAGTGATCTTCAAATTAGGAGCGATACTGGAATGAAAATATTGGTATGCCAAAGCTTAATATGTGTGATCTGGAGCTGTGAGTTGGATATCTAGTTGAGATGTTTCATCTCTGTCAGGCTAAACCCTATAATCTTCTACATTCAGCTGGGAAATATTGGATGCTTGCTTTACATTTGGCATAATGTGCTCTTCCCTGGCAAAGCTGAGTGTTTCAGGTCTCATCTGTTCATCATGTACTACCACTTGACTATCAGGCAGAGTGCACGTTGGTTTCTTCCCCTGTGCTCCAGAAGCAAAGTGTTTATTGTCTTGTTAAAAGTGGACATGAAAAGGAACTGTGACAACAGTGAAAGATAGAATTGTTGAACCATTAACCCTGTAAATGAAAATAGAGAGGGTTTTACTTAAAGCAGTGGGGGGTTGAGAAGGTGTTGGGTGAGAAGTCCATTTCCTTCTTGGCTCTGAGAAAGGAGCTAAAATAAAAATATTTGGAGAAGAGTCACCTCTAGCATTTGGATATTTGACGGTTACCAGAGAAATACCATATTCTAAACATATGGAACAATTGCAGCCTACTGGGCTGATATGTTGGCAAACATTGACTTCCTAATGGCAACTGCTGTGCAAGTGACAAAAATGCCTCTGTGCCTTCTGGTGCGAGGAAACTGTTTAAGCAACAGACTCTTGGCATGGCTCCGTGTGCTGCAGGAGCCACTCCTGCCCTGGCAGCCAGGGAGTGAAAGTCTCTGCCTCCTGGGCTGGAGCCCCTGGTGTCCCCAGCAGGGAGCAGCGTGACCTCAGCCTGCGGCAGAGGGGTGGACTCCATCCAAAGCAAACAGCACAACCCCACACCTCGTGTGGCATCTGGTGTGGCTCTGATTGGCAAGAACCAAAGTGATGGCAATTTGAATTACAGCATTGAAAGCATCAGCCACTACTTTATTTCTGAGTCATGTCTGTTCCTCAAGCTCTCTCGAGATTTGTTTGATCTTTCTGTCCAACTTGTTTGCCTCAGGGACTTTAGGATTCATAGCCATGGTGTTTTCAGAAGGTTTATCTTCACTCTGTCTTCTAAGGGAGAGAAATGAGAAGTGATATTCTCATTTTTCAGATGGAGAACAGCAGCATAAAAAGATCTAATAGTCTTGTCAGAGATCATGGAGGAAATCCATGGCAGAGTAGGTCCAAGTTTCGTAAACTTTTAGCCATTCCAGGATCCTTTGCCTTCAATGTTTCCATCCAGCTTCCTCTTCGCTCTTCCTTTACACTCACCTGATGCTCCAGATGACATTTACTCTGTTCCATCCATGTATATCAAATCAAAATATATTGTAGACTGCAAAATATCACTTCCCTTTTTCCAGCTAAACACAGAAAACTATCCTAGAACCTGGATATGGCTTTAAATTTTTTATGCTTGAAAATCACATGACCCACATAACTATTAAATAAGAAAGCTTCTTGAACCTTAATTCTTGATTAATTTATATTTAGAAGAAAAAAATAAAAAGAGGAAATAACTTAAATGTGTTAATGGAAAATATGGATATCTTTTATAAAGTGATGTTACCCTGAAATTGAGATAATTATCCCAATGGAGTTCTTTCATATCTGTAAGCACAGAGGGCCATGCTAGTTGTCTTAAAATAGATTTGAGTGTTCATAAAGAGTAGCTTGAACTTTCTACTTTGGTTATAAGATACACAATGCCCTCTAGTTCTTAGTCATGGTAGTAAATGTCTCTTTGGAAGTGAAATTCTGACAAGTACAGCTATAGTAAAATCTGTGAAGTCCAATAGTATTGTTGGATAGCAGTTATTTAAAGGTCATTTATTTTGATTTAGTTGAAATTATTTTGAGAGGCTGGATGCATCAATTATAAATTGGAAGCTACAATAATCCTCCTCTAGATTTAAAACTCAGGTAGGCTGAACTCTTGACCTCATTGTTTCCTGCCTCCATACAGCTCAGAGACGCCTGCAACTTAAATTGAAATTGCCCTTCTACATAATTAACTTCTGCCTGCAAAAATTTTGCACCTTTGTAGGGAAGTTCAGTAGCAGTGCTTTAATGTCATGTTGTGGTTTAATCTCTGAGAAGCAATTACTGTTGCTTGGTTACTAGTGCCATTGCTAGCTCATTTTTAAACCAAAACCCAAGCTAATAGCACATAGTTTTAGGTATAAGGCTTAATAGAAGGTGCAAGTGAGGGTTAAGTCTGATTTATGTCTTTGAACTTTTTTATCTGAGCCTGGTGTTTTTCTGTTTCTGTACAGGTACTGGAAAGATTTTTCAGTGGGCTGCAATTTTGATTTTTTTTTCCCTCATATGTTCTTGTAAATTCCAGGAAATTTTTGTCAGTAGGATGAAGTGCTGATAATTACAATGGTTCCAAAGCTGACCAGAAGCCTGATAGTTCTGAGTTCAAACAAAAATGAAACTTAAAGGTACTGAAAACACATAAAGCAAAGTCCATGGAAAAAACAACTGGTAACCTCATGAGCAGAAACTGATGGTTTCAGTGTCCTGTCCTGCCAGAGGGAACTGGCTCCTTCTTGGCAGGCAGATTTAATAGATTTCAGAATCTTTGTACTATGGATTTCAGCAACAGGGACAGAGGATCTGCTGATCTTGGATTGAAACAAAGGTAGCATGCCATTGATTTCATTGGAAATGTTGGCTGAGGACTCCAGGCCAAACAGTGTAATAGTGCTGAGGAAGGTAGTGGTGGTTTCTTCGCTTGAAAGGTCACCTTAAAAGCTTCATATTTGTTCTTGCATTAGTCAGAAGGACATCAAGATAGCCAGTGTGTATTTGACTCAAATGTTATTCTATGTAGACACCCTTCTTTTCAAATAGAAATATTCCAAAGTCTTGACCTGAAACCTGATCAGCAAATAGACATGGTGGGAAACTTATACTGCTGGGTTTGAGTAGAGCATGAAATTGAGATGGACAGCCACAGTCATTCCAAACCACTCTCCCTGCTGCTACTTGTCATTCTTCCCCAATGTAAGGGAATGGCTTAACAGGGACTTTGCTTTTTTGCTGGTTTTAAGACTCCCTGTGTTCAGGTAGAAAACTTACAAATGCTACAGATTTATAACCAAAGTTATTCCAGTATTCTGAAACTGTAAACTGTACTTCACACGTTCTCCCTTTTCATAGAAGACTATTTTAGTACTAGGGGAGTAAAGTATTTCTCTCATAAATAAGGATATAATAAGACCATCAGTAAACTAAGTTCAAACAGAAGCTTTGAGCATGATGCATATGATGAACAAGGCTTGAAAAGCAAGAAATTCAGACTTATTGCTGAAACTGAAGATGAATGACATCCTTATCCTGCCATCATTAAAGCTGTAATGGTAACCATGATGGTTTTCTCCTCCTCTAGACCTTTCTCCCCAGTTGCAGTTATCAGGATATTTCAACTCTTGCACGGATTTGCAGATCCTTGTAAACAGACAGTACCAGATCCTTGTAAACAGAAAGTTCAATGTACTTTCATTTTGCTTAATGCTTAAATTTTGTACTTTTTCCATGTTTTCTGGTTTCTTCAAAGGCTGGATTTGTGAGTTTAAAGCTGAGAGTCCAGTATAGTTCAACAGAAATACATGCACTGCTGATATCCATGTGATGCTCAGAAGCTTCTTGCATGCAGTATTACATGTATCCGAGTGCTGAAAATGTATATTGCAGGTAAAAAAGATAAGCTTATAAGACAATTTCTCTGCAGACAGTATTTACATGCATTTGACTGCCTTAATTCCCTGAAAGATGTTGTCCTTAAAGAGCACTGCATTGAAAATATACAAAAACTCAGAATAGTTTTGGAAATGGGAGGACATAGGACTGAGTAATCGGCCTGGAGGTCTCCTTTAGGAGGCCTGCCCATCTCTGGGTGTGTGTTTGAATTTGTCTGGAGCAAGGATCACTTTCACTGTTTTCCTGTAATCCATACAAATGAGCTTTATTTTGGGTTTGTGCAATCAAAAAAGAAAATAAAGACTGCTGACATGAAGGGTAAACACTCAAGAGTTATGGCCTTGAAACAAAATTTGGATCTGCAAAGAAGCAGCTGGGAAGTCTTTTAGATGAAGTGAACAGCAAGGGTGCTGCTCTGGCCCCACCCCTGGGGTTGAGGAGCCTTTGGAGGTGGAGATCCAGCAGCTGTAGCCCGAGGTCTGTGCTGCAGACACCCCAGTCCCAGCCCTGGCAAAGAACATTTACTCCTGTTTTGTCCCCCTCAACCCACCCTGACCAGCTGACTGATGATTTAAAGTTGGCTTGTGAAGCACCCAGATGTCCAGCTCCAGGAGGAGTCACTTCAGTAGAATCATCTCCTTGACAACTCATTTTTCTTTATCTGATTCTTGGCTTCGTAGCAGGGACCTGCCTGTGTGTGCGGTGTGGGCCTCAACTGCTGAACTCTGCTTGATTCTCCTTGATGGACTTTATTTCCCCTCAAGCCTATTAGAGGTGCTGTTGCCTGCAGAATAAGTCTTGAGGAAGAAGGAGGAGGTTGTGAATCATGTATCTGAAGTGAGGAGAATGATCTTCTCCTTTTCAGAGTGTGTTTCTGGGTTTTCTAATGTAGCTATAGAAACACCTACACTGCCATGCATGGAGCAGATGAAATGTGGAAAAGTAACCTTGGTATCCCTGTGTCTATAAAATGCAGGAATTTTATAACACTGCAACACCAGGTACCTGACAGAAACAGAGAGACCCAGGTGAGCAAAGGGCCCAGCTGTAGTGTCCTGCTCAGGAGGACCCTGGGGTAGTGATATGGCAAATTGAAGTGCAGGTCCCTCCAGAGAGCTTTATTCTCTGAGGTGAGGACTTGGTACTTTCCAAAGCAGTATAATGGTTGCATTTTGTCTCAACCGTTCACTTGGAGCTATTAATTTCATTTAGAAATTGTCATCCCATGTGGCATTTTTTTGGGTGGGAAGGTCAGACTGCCCTTCAGGTCATTCCTCTGCTGTAGTGCCTTGTACAATCTCGTCCCCCTCTGATACTCCTTAGAAATCTCCTAAAGATGCACTGGGTACACTTAAGTGTCACGTTGGTTTGTACAGACAGAAGGTAACCTAACAAGGGAGCTCTCACACATATTATTCCTTGTCAACATCGACACCAAGAAAGAGATTATTTACAAATCTGTGGTGTACAATTATGATACATCCAACCTGTGATGGATTGTGCCAGTCAGACTAGTATGCTGTGTCCTTGAGACTGAACCATCTTGCCTTGCTAATCATTTTGACTGCCTGTCTCTAAGTTGAACTGATTCAGATTCAGTTGTTTTGAGTTTTTTTTAATCACACAGCTAAATCCTCAGAAACAGTGGAGTCTTTCTAATAGTCCTGTAATAACAAAGGAAAGTAGTCTCCACACTTCTAAATTTTGTTGGAAACATGTCCCATTGGTAAAACTGCACACCAGCACTTCTCTCTAGACAGTTTTTCAAGCCTTCACTTCTCTCCTCACAATGAATCTCATGCTCTCAGCAGGAATTCAGGAGTATGGTGTTCCTACATAATACCTACACTACTTATAATGTTCTTGCATTGCCTACAACAGACTTTCCACTTTGCTGTGCCACAATGTGTAATTGTGTGAGAAAGTTGGTAACCCATCACACGCTCCTGCAGCATCTCCTGAGCCTCCTCAGGGAGATACTGTGCTGAGCACAGCACACGTGGGCATGTCACATGTTTTATTCTGTGCCTTGTGCCTCTATGGGGGGCACGAGGCACCTCTCCTTTGTGAAACACAGTTCTGCAGGGCCCTGAGGAATTACAGAGTCCTGTAGAAACAAACATATTTCTCCTGGCACCAGCAGAAAGCAGATGTTAACCTGATCAATTATCGATGAGGCAGAAGGACAATATGCAAATTGCAATAGACTACAAGCATCATCTTGTATGGGGTGAAAAATGAAAAAGGAGAGGAAGCTTTGGTAGATGAAACAGAAATAAAAAGTGTACAGGCATATGAAGCTCTCGGTATTCCAGGATATATTTCTGCAAAACAGCAAATGAGCCACAATTCACTATTAAAACTGAAATGCATTTTGCTGGCTTTACTCAGCCCACTAATTGCCCATGAAAATTCAGGTCTGGTATTTGACACATTAATTACTCAAAAAACATTTACACTAGGGTTTACAGAAAGGAACAAAGAGAAAATGTAACGGAGAGAATAAAAAGCTGGAAAGCGAGGGGAGGAGGATTTTGAGACAAGTCTTTTGATGCATTAATCACCCAATATTCTCTGGGGCCAAATGCTGAGCACTGGAACATGTGGAATGAGCAAATTCCCATTAGCTGGGACAAAATGGAGTGAGGGATAACAGCTGGTGGTCACTGGTCCACCCACCATAGCACACGTGCTCCAGTGTTTGTTTGATATAGAGGGGAAACATCTTGGAGGGGGCAGACCTTAAAGAAGTTTCCACTCAGCCCTGCATTTCTCTAGGGATGCAAAAAACAACCAATGCCACGTCATGTTCCCGTCAGGTGTCCCTGACTGTCCCCTGCAGGCTTGTGTTTTGGTAATACCGATTTTTTTTTATGTAATCACTGGTATCAGGGCATTGCCTACAACAGGCTTAGCACCACTTCCTAACTGTTCTGAGATCACAGACGCCAGTGGGTGGTAAATCTAGAAGAGAGGAAGAGAACATGAATGATGTGCTGGTGATTACACCTCATTACGAAGCCAATGCCATTAACATAGGAGTAAATAAGAGCCTTGGGGAAATTTGGTCTTTATGAAGCCTCTGAGGAATAAAAATGAATATTTTTTCTCTCCCAGATTCTATTGATTGTGGTGTAAAGAGTATTTATATTGTGTGCCAGAAAGGAGCAAGGGAGGTTGTTTGCTATGAGGAGAATTAAGGCATGAGTTACTATTGAAATTAGTACCCTTTATCGACTCAATCCAGTCATCTCCAATCATTACAGTTTCACAGAAATGTTAAACTGCTTTAAAACTTTCATTTCCCCTTTAAAACTAAATTACTTTTGTGTTTTCTCTAGCAGTAGTGCCACCATAAGGCAAGCAAGTTACAGTAGAGCAAACATATAAACAACAATCAAGGCATAATTACTAAATGGGAATCACACTTTGTAATGCTGCTTTTCCCAACCCAGCTCTGTGTGTACTGTAATGGAAACTCTCTCCTGCTATTTGCAGTCGAGTTCTTCAAGCAGATGTCGGATATGCTTGAGCAGTTTGGGATTGTCTGGTTCACTGATTATGCAGTTCAATCCAAAGCTCTTTTACTTTTTCTCTTAAATTAAGAAAAATCCTTTTTAGGGATAGATGGGAAATTCTGAATAAAATAATAAAACACATGAGTATTCCTTCTATTATCTGTAGCTTTTACTGAAAATTGAAACCTTATTTTGGATTACAAGATTCACTTTCCTCATTTTCCTACTATTACCTAATGTTTCTGTCTCAGTCATGAGCATTAATCTAAATTATGATATGCTTTCTATGGAATGTCACAACCAAATTCATCTTGGGTAAGAAAGACTATGGTCCCCTAAACTCTGCTTTACAAAATATGAATTTTGCTTCAGTTTCAGATAGCTTTTCAGAATCTGTGGTGCATATCCCATTAGAGCAAAGCTTCTGAACTTTTCAAGATTTATTCATCACAAATCACCCTGTTCCTGTTCATCTTTTGATATTTGTCCTTAGAAAGAATTCACACTGTTCAAGTTTGAAAAACTCAGAAAACTACAGTAAAGGATCACAAATCACATGAGCTTTCAGGTACCTGTAGATCCCACAGCCTCACAGAGGTTCTCTCTAGACAGAGATTGGGTTAAACTTTGATTGCAGAATTCAAAAACTACCATTGCTGTAAAATATTGAACTGCATACTTTTAGTCTCATTTATTTCTATTGTTGAAGGGCTTAAAGCCCTAATCAAACACCAGCACACCATTTGGCAAAGGATTCTACATTAAAAGGGGGGAAAATGTTCCTGTTCTCAAAGAATTTCAAATTTGCATCTTAAGGGAGAAATAGAGGAGAGCAAAAAGAAGTCTAAGCAGCACGAGAGATGTAATGGTATCAGGACACCAGAAGAATATAGTGGGATTTGGTTTGTTTGGTTTTAGTTCTAAGGGATATTTGGAAATAAATTCAAGATGTAACTTGGTGAATGATTGCAAGGAAAGAGACCTGGTGCTAAACTTTGTTGGGTAGGAACCGGCATGTTAAGAAATAAGATGTTAGATATTGGAGACAGCAACAAACATCACCAATGACACCTTTCCAGACTTTGTTAGACTGAAAAATGTCAATCCAGAGCTGACCTAGTTTGGCCAAAATTCCAATACCTGTACTCAGTTGTGGAAGATTACATGGTTTAATAAGAGGTTAGATTTCAGACACTGACTTTCCTAAGCCTACCTAAGCAGTGTGCAGGACTGGCTCTTGTTTTGGATGTCTTGTACCGGAATGGATTGGGGATGGAGTTGAGATGAAGAGAAGGGTTTGCTGCTCCTGCTGCCACTGCAGGATGATTAAAACGGAGTCAGAGACTTCTCTGCTGCAAACCAGGGCTCCTAATCCCTGTCACAACATGTACCATGCACTGCACTTCTCTGCTGAGGGCTCAGACTACCAGGGGCTCTTACCTAGGCAAGATAGGCAAATTAGCTGGGGCTGTTTTGTCCCCTCATCATCCTGCTGCCCTCCACAACTGCCTGCTCTGCCTGCAACAAGCACTAATCTGCCAGCTGGAAGTTTCTGAGGTCAAGAACCATAGTTCAGGCCTGGCATCGTCAGTGCCTGTGTGGTATGAGCTTGGTGGGTGGAGGAAAATGTTCAAAACATGGGGAAAACAGTATTTTTGTGGGCTGCCTTTCCAGGCAGGTCAAAAACTTTGCTGTTCTCAGCTTGTTATTCTGGAGCTGGTATGCACAAATAATACTGGGGAAGGGGGCCATTTCTTTCCTGATCAATATTTTGCAGCAGATGAAAAGATAATTTCTATTTTCTGGGATCACTCTCACAGACTAACAATTCACTTTAAAAAAAAAGTCACCTAAACATTGTGATCAGTTGAGCCCAGAGTTTTCTAATGCTGGGTTTCACCTCATAAAGATGGATGAAAGGAGCTGAATATCTTGGTTCTTCAATCTGCTCTTAAATTTCCATCCCAAGTGCAGTCAGATATAATCACGATGCCAATACTGGTAATTTATCATTAAAGTCACAAATAACCATTTGACATTGATAGAGAAAAAGAATGTCAGAGCCCATCAGTGTGCCAGGCAAGAGCCCTAATGCAGAGACGTTCCTCAATTAGGCATTGCAGTGGAGTAACTCGGACTTGACTTTCTTGCGCTTCCAGTCACAAGCACTTTCTGTGAGTGAGAGTGGAAACGTGTACCCAGTGTGTGCTGTGCCTCTGACAGGAGTGCTTTGAGCAGTAACTCAGAGAGTTTCAAAACAAATTAGCACTCACAGAAATTGAGAACTGCAGAAAGGCATCAAATCTGCCCAGAAATGTAAAGATATGCTTTGTTCAGAGACCACCCTCCAGCCTCTGTTTGTCCTCTGCAGAAAGTTATTCCAAATCCCTAACAAGACCTTTGGAAACAGTTGGGCATAACCCATGAGAAAATAATTTTCTCTCTTTTTTTTTTTTTTTAACTTTTTCAACTTCTAGAAAATATTCTTGTTAAAAGTGAGCTTTGTTTCACGGCCAGAAGTGAAGTGGTTGTTTCATAAGCCCTCATCTAAGAGTATCTTATGCAATAAATGAAACTAAGACACGTTCAAGGGCAGTAAAGGAACCCAAGGAGTTGTGCAGCTGGACACAGTGAAATGTAGAGGGAGACTGCCTATAATTTATTTTGCACTGTAATTGCTGTCTGATAGTCTCTAAGGATCTATGTGTACTTTGATCTCTCCAGAGTTGAGAGCCAAACCTAATGCTGCACATATATATGCAAATAGATATAAACTTTAATGTTCAGGGGCATTGTGTCATTCACAAAATATAATGAGCCATATTATCCTTTTCTTATAGCAGGAGGCCAAAATTCAGCAAAGCATAGCAGCACACACTTAACTTTCATTTTGAAGGCAATGACACTTAGATACAAACTTAAAAGCTTTGCTGAATCAGACTGGACTTAAGCATTTGCTTACACTGAGATGTGCACTGAAGGGAGTGTTTATTTGGAACTTAAAATACTGTTCTGCTCAGACTAATGGAAACTACAGTGTTTCCTTTCTGTCTAAAAAACAGACAAGCCCATTTTACAAAAACATCAAAAGGGACCTCACAACCCTATAAACTCTTTAGAGACCTCAGATGCAGGGAACAGCAAACCAATCTTGGATATAGGGAACAGCGAGCCAGTCCTCTGAGCTGGAACGATCATGAACTTGTGCTTTCCTTTTTGACAACAGCAGTTCTTTTTAATTAAGCTGCAATATTGTCAGAGGACCTGAGGGACAAGCAGGACACATGGCAGCAGTGTGCTCTTGCAGCTGGGAAGGCCAGCAGCTTCCTGGGCTGGGACTGTGGGATTGTGGCCAGCAGGTGAGGGGAGTGATCCTTCCCCTCTGCTTGGCACTGGTGATGGTACATCTGGAGCTCTGCATGCTGGGCTGGCTACAAATAGACATTAACAAACTGGAACAAGCCCAGTGGAGAGTTACCAAGGGGCCAGGGGCTGTGGCACAAGGAGAGGCTGAGAGTTTTGTTCAGCCCAGTGAAGAGGAGGGCCAGGGAGGTGGCCTACAGCTCCCTGAGAGTGGGACAATGCTTCTCTCAGGGGTGCACAGTGAAAGGTCAAGAGGCAACAAGCACAAGGTGGACTTGGGAAACACTATCCATACATAACGTAGGAGCTTTTCCCCCATGGAAATGATTGGTGAGGAGTCCAGGGGGGCCACAGGCTCTCCATCCTTGGAAGTATCCTGAACTACCTGCTCTACATGCACCTGCTTTGAGCAGGGGATTGCAGTGATCTCCAGCTGTCCCTTCTGACCAAAAGTATCATGTGGAGAAACATTTTTTTTTGTAAAAAGCACACCCACAGTCTCACATTTCTTTTAACTTCCTTAGCAGTGTTAAATCTGCTTGTGTTGCACACAGTTACCACAAGTCAGCATTTTTGTCACTGTCTTTCTGTTTAAATGAAGTGTTCCGACCTGGAGCCATTTGGGGAGAGAGGAAAAGTAATTATGCACCAAGCTCTTGTCGACTGCAGATTTCCCGCTCATTTTTATGTACCTAGTGATAATCTAACTCTCATAAAATTTAAGCACTGCTGCATTGCTAGAATTTCCATTTTGCTTGGAGATTTTTTTTTGTTAATACTGTGCTACCAATTTACTTGAAAGAGAAGCCAGAGTCTCTTTTTACAGATAACATGTCTAAATTTTTTTTATGATAACATGTCTAAATTTTGTTTTGATACTCCCAGAAACAGTAAATTGGGTGAAAAAGTCACTGGATTCTCTTTTATTGTGTTCCTCCCAAAGCAATCAGTTGGATTATTATTCATCTGCTGACTTAAAAGTAATGTCACCCCCTGAAACTCCTTGTTCAGGCAAACTGAATTATTTCTGACAAGGTTTCATCTGTGCTAGTACTGCACATTGAGCAGTCATTGAAAGAATATGTAGATTTAGCTCCTTCTTTTAACACAGGCAGAGTAATGAAAGCCCATCTCACCTGTGCACCACAGAAATCCATGAGTAATTAAGGTAACCAGCCTTGATTTGTATTTGGAAAAGTGGAGTGCTTGTGTGTGGTGCTCAGAGAAATGATCTGTGAATGAATGAATACAACTACATCAGTATTCAGCATTATTTTCTGCCATGGAAGAAAGAGAAGGGGAAAACAAATATGGAAATGAGAAGAGTAGATAATGTGAGAGATGTGGGAAGGACAAAATCCTCCTGAGACGTGTAAGAGCAAGGGCATTTTTTTCTGTTTTCTTCCCTCTGCAATAGAACAGTGGATTTTTCTTGTTGGATTTTTCTTTAAAAAATAACCTCAGTGAAGACCAATTTCCTTTTTAATTGAAACTTATGAGTATCCAAAAATTTGGAAATCTTGTCAAACACTGAAAGATTTTATCTCAGAAGATTTCCAAATCAAAACTGTAAGAAAAAGAAATAGGGGTGATTACACCAAGTTGTCTACACACCTTGAACACAGACTCATCCTTCTGTTCTAATATATCACTGAGGCAAGTTTAGGAATAAACTTTCCATCTGTATCAGATTCCCACTTTATTAATTCAGGTTTAGGACTGTATCTCTTTATGCATTTGTACAATATTTATCACGTTTCAATACCATTAAAAACAAATCTGTAATTGTGATACAAGCAATGTCCTTAGAACTACAGTGCAAACGAAGCAGTTCTCATGTAATGCCTGGCAGAAGAGCTCACACTGTTACTGCTGCTTTACAGAGCAAGGGAGGAAACTTAAGTCAGACAGAGAAAACTGGCTGCCCACCAGACAAGTCAGGAACAAAACCTAAGGCTTCACCTTTGTAGACTTATCCAAGATTTTTCAAGTTCCCTTCTAATTTTGACCACATTTGTACACCTATACAGTTGATTGTGCTGTGTGTCTGTCTTCTGCCTTACAGCTTTGTACTGCCACCATCAACTTTGTCAACAACCTGCTGCTGAGCTCTGTCCAGCTGATGACTGATGGGGCAATAAAGAAGTTTCCAGCACTATTAAACTATGCATTCCTAGAAGGTCAAAGCAAGCAGCCTAGAGGACTGCATGACTAAGTTCATATAAGGCACCTAGCTTCCTCCTATTCCTATGCTGTTAGAGGCATTAGATTGTTTTTTATTCTGTATCCTCAGAAACTGCTGATACTCACCAGTACTGCCAAGCATCTGAGAGAGCTGTGAGCCTGGGGACCCTGCAGTCCCCCAGCAGCTGTAGCTGTGCCAGGGCTGAGGAGGTTAATGAGCTGCATTTGTACACCCTGTCACTGAGGGCAGCCACTGAGGGAGGTTCTGAAAACCCAAAAGCTTTTATATTTTGTTTAGATGGATGAGAAAAATGTGGTACTTGTAAAGATAGGGAACTGTACATAATCTTCAAGGTTTAGGAAAAGCTGTGGAAGTCGAGTTGGAAAATCAAATTAATTTGTAAGTGTGGATGCAGCCTGAGAGAGGATGATTTAATTTTTTGACGTCATTTTTGCCACCATGAGTTTGTGTCATGAGAGGAGGAGAGGGTGTCTGTGTGAGAGAGCTGTTCGGGCTGTGTTCTATAAATTGAAAGCACCAGAGTCTGGTCTCTTTTTCTGGCATATTATTTTAAAGTTTTAGACATATCAATTATGTTAATATGTGGGTGGTGGGTGTGGCGAGTCGATCTGGAAAACCTGTGAGTACACAAAGTTCTCCAAGTGCTCATAGCCTCAGGTTTGGTCCTGAGCTCTGTCCATGGCAAATCTCTGCCCTCACATGTACATTCAGAAACTCTCTTTCAAAGCTAAACCTATCAGGCAGTAGGAAACTCACTTGCTGTTCTCTTAAAAGTAAGAGAATTTCTCACTAAGGGCATAGAAACTCTGTATTTGCCATCCTTTTAGTCCTTCTGGGGCAGTTTCCAACTGTCTCTTTGGGACACAATTTAATAACTTAAAAATCTGGGTGAAATATTCATCTGTTCGTCCAAGAGAGCCTCTAACTTTCAGGTATTACATTATATTATTTCAGGTGTCTGATGTATGACTATTTTTCACATGTCAAATATTTGCAGTGGCTCAAGTATTATTTGGGCATTTAAAGATCTCTCTCCCTTCCCTTTCCAGATGTGGCTATTGCTTTCTCTGCAGAAGGAAACTGCTGTGGTAGAAAAGAGGCTGCTTGGACCTCAAGGGCTGTTTGGCAGCCAAGTTGTGCCAAAGCACATCTAAACTAATCACCACCACAGCACACAGTGATAAACTCTTTCCTTTTCCAAACTGACTGCCTTTTGGCAATTTCAAGCAATGTGACCCCATACTGTAGCTATCTGAGCTTGTTCTCTCCAGTTTTTAGTTATTAATACAGACACTTTAGTTATCAAAGATTTGACAGGAATGAAGGATTGACCTCCTGTGATTGAAGATGCAGACAATCTCAGCTTGTTAAAATAATAAATGGGCACCTGTCAAAGAGACACTCTGAGCAAATGTGGCCCCTGTAGATATCTCTATTGTAGATTTTTAAAAACTCCTTCTGCTTCCTTGTATGGATATTAATTAATAATAATATTTTCTTTTATTAAGATAGATGGAACTGCTAATTACTGTTTCCCCGTGAATCCCTCACTAGTACCATTTATCCTGCAATAATTAAACATCTCAAGGCAAAAAATGGTTGGTTAGTAGTTAGTAGTGATTTAAGTGCTGGTAAAGAATTGGCACATAAATTACTGCTAAAAAGGATGGAAGATCTATCTCTAAAGTGATTAGAAATAACAATGCAGGGCCAGGAGTTTTGCTGGGCACCACTCTGAAAAGAATTTCCTGATGCTGAAAATGCAACAGGCTATAAAAACCCCAAAGGTGTATGAACTCCTATCAGTCAGGGTTCCCAGGGGCAGCTCCTGGGACAAGCAGCCAAGAGTGCAGTTGTGAACTGCCCACACACAAGCCATGTCTTGCCCCAGCTTCACCTCAGTTTTTGTTGCTGTCAGTGCCTGTACTTCAGCCAGGTTATTCTAATTTTACTCTTGTAAAGTAAGATCAGTAAGAAGTCCTTAATACCTTTGAACTGATGCAAATTTCCCTTCCTCAAGCATTGAGAAATATTGATGTTATTGGAATATAAGACTCTTAAAAAGGAGTCATAGTCAGAGACTGAGGAAAACCCTCGTAGTCTATGGGTGAGCTGAGATACTTTTATTGGAAAACATTTCTGGTGACTCCCTTGCTCAACTGCAGAGATCCTGGTACTTTGTGAAAGAGAGGAAATACATTGCTCTGCAAGGAAGTAAGGAAGTTCATAGAATTGTAGAATGGTTTGGGTTGGAAGGGACCTTAAAATAATCTATTTCCAACTTCCTGCCATGGGCAGGAACACTTTCTACTAAACCAGGTTACTCCTAGCCCTGTCCAGCCTTAGCCTTGGACACTCCAGGGATGGGGCAGCCACAGCTTCTCTGGGCAACCTGTGCCAGGCCCTCACCACCCTCACAGGGAAGAATTTCTTCCTGATATCCAATCCAAACCCACCCTTTGCCAGCTTAAATCCATCCCCCATGTCCTATCACTATGTGCCCTTGCCAAAAGTCCCTCTCCAGCTTTCCTGGAGGCCTGTGTTAGGTACTGGAAGGCTGCAATGATGTTCCAAAGAAAGGAACCCCACACTCCTCTACAGAGAGCAATTGAATATATGCATATGCTCTTTTATAATAAATTGTTAAAGACCATTAGTTTGGGACATTGGAATCATGCTGAGTTGGGGTGGAGAGAGATAATGAAATGAGCAGGTGTTAAGAAATGGCCATCAGGATCTCCACTGGAAGCAAATGTAACACTTCCAGGTATTTTTAGGGTAATTATTTTAAGCTATGGGTAAAAGTGGGAATTTTTACACTGGGTGTATGTGGAGGGAAGAATATTTCCATTCATTTAATTCTTTTTTTAATTAAAAAGAGAACAATAGGCAGTCTGGGTGGTGCTTTGAATTTTTCTCATGCTTCATTTCCTTTGCAAGAAATTGAGCACTAAATGTCACCATCCATAAGCAGGGGGAAAGCAGGGAAGGCTGCTGTCTTAGGCTGATTTTCTTGAGTATGTATTTAGGCTTGGTTTTTTAATATAAACCTCTTGTGTTTGGAAAACATCACACAAGCATTATTAATCATCACCCTTACTTGCAGGCAGCATCCTATAGACATTGTTTATAATCCTTCCCCTATACAAGTCTCTAGAAGTTGTATCTAACAGCCTCAAAGCAGAAAATATGAGCTTTGCAAAATTTGACAGCTCAGATTTGAATATCTAAAACTGGTACTTGCAAATCAGTTACCTCTTCACATCATAATAGTTTTGAAAAATTATTCCTCAAATAATCAAAAATTATGGTAGTTAATTTGAGAAAGTTGTTATCTGTTGGTAAACTAATAATCACATAATATCTGTTATTGGAGGAAGTGGTGAGTATAATTCTCAGTTTTGTTTTTTTTTTTCATCTATACTAGAGTCTTCAGCTCCTACATTCATTATTTTGAATATTCCATGTAGCAGTATCTTTGGTTGAAAGCCCAAAGGGAAAATTAACATGGCATCATTTATACTCCTATTCTGAAATACCCTTTGAAAGAGAGGATATCCATCCAGCCTGAGATATGGAAAACTCTTTATGGAAAGAGCTTCATTTTGTAAATAACAAATGACCTTCAAGTAAAGGGCTTGAGTCACAGCGACCAAGAAGTCACCGTTTCCTTTGCTTTAAGCTGCTGCTCTTCCAATGCATTTCAGTGACTAATGATGCCCCAGCACCAGCTCCTTTGATATGAAGCAAAGTAGGTTCATGTAAATCACCCTCAGTGGTTTGTGTTGTGTTTGAGGAGGCGGAGGACAGAAATTTTGCTCTTGGCTGTTACTGTTCTTTGTAAATCCCAGCCCTAACCAAGTTCCAGAAGACAGAATGGCAAAACAGTAAAATGATGCACACTCAGCTTTAGCAAAAACAGCTCAGTGATGCTGCCATAGGGAAACCTTAGTATTTTCATTCATTTGTGTTCTGTGTGAAGGAATACCTGTTACTAAAGAATAAGAAAGAAAGCATTAGTGGAATTCTGTCAGGAGTCAGTGTGGTGGCAGAAATCAGACCATTACCTTCAAAGTACTGACAGGAGGACCTGAATAACTTTTTTAACCAACTGAGGACAAAGGAACTGACTCCAGTGTTCATTAGTCCACCCAATAAAGCAGTATCACTGCATCAGAGTCTTACTAAGATTGATGGAGATTGAGGCACAAATTTGATTTTTGTCTATGGCTAATAAAAAATCATTTACCACTTTCCAGCCACTGCAATATCTTTGGAACTAAAACTAGACTTGGAACTCACCCAGTGAGTATATCATGATCTTCAGGAAATATCTAGAGTTCTTCATTTATCAAAGTATTTCTGAAAGTTTCCAAGATAGAAAGGTTTAAAACAGCCTTGGGAGTATCACAAGTGTTTTGGGGAAAGAAGGAAGAAAAGTTTCAATATTCTCAATATGTTTTTGTAGGCTTAGGATTGTGTCCTGGGACCCATATAGGCCAACTTTGCACTAATATACTTGTTTGCAGGTGTTTTGGGGAAAAATGAGTGGTTTATCCTCATTTCAAAGCACGTTCATTTTTTTTGTATCTAATCATAGCCAGTAATTATTTTAATACTCAACCTAGACATAAAGAAAAAGAACAATAATGGTTTCGGATTTGTATCATAAATTAAATTTAGAAGCAACCACCTTAGATTGTTTGAAGCCTACATGTCAAACACAGGTGCCCATGTTTTGAACTAACCATCATGGAGACTTTGTTCCTTGGACCTGATTGCATCTACATTTCTGTACCTAACATGCATAGGTTCTCCAGCCATGTCCTCAGAAAGGAAGTAGTATCTCTTCTCCAACAGAAAGAAGTTCAGCTTCTAAATCTGTTTCCTTTACTATGATGCTTTATCCTCTTTTTTGCTAAGACTTGAGGTAAGCAATTTTGTTTTTTTCAGCACCTACTCTTAGCAAACTGTATAAGGGATAAAATGCAAAGATGCAAGTCATTTCAATAAGGTCAAAGAGCAAATAATAAGTGAATGGCACATTTTGTTCCACAAGAAAACCTGTACCTGCACTGGAGATGCACAGGTAGCTGGCAGCAACGAGGCACTCCCTGCTCAACAGTGTGTGTTCTGACAGAGCTGCAAGGAGAACACCTGGCAGGTCGAGGGCAGCCACATCTTTTTCTTCTTGCTGCCTTAGGTTATTATTTTCATGGACCTTGGCACTGTTCTGAAAGCTAGACCACAATGAAAATAAATATATATGCAGCAGCTGTATGTTTCCTGTTTCATCTTCAGAGAATGGATATTGTCACAGATAAGGAGGAGAATATAAATCATAAAATCATTCAAGTGTGTTACCTTATCAGTACCATCTCTTTGCTGCTACACTGTCTTCCATGACACTGATTCCCTTGGTTTGGAGGAAAGCAGCAATTTCTGCTTCTCACTTCATCAGCTGTCTAACCAGGCAAGCTTTTAAACCCCTAAACACTGTACTTGAAATTCTAGATCTGCTGAACACAATGTAAAATTGCCACAGCCTTCCCTGAACCCAAGATTTCATGTTTTAAAGCATTAATCTAAATAGGGTTGTTTGGGTTTTTTTCTTACAGCTTTCTTGTAGCATCTAATTTTAGCATAAAAGCCTCCAACAAGGTCCCAATCCATACTGGCAGAAGCTGCACCATCTCTCAGTGTCTAAACATGACCTACCCAAACTCAAAAGACCTGACTGGCAAGACAGACTGACAAGGAGTATTAGAAAAGTAGTGCTGTGTTACTGTTTTTAAGTTCCTGCTGCTGAGTGTCTTCTTCACAGCAGAGTTCTCCAGTGACTTAATCTTTAAGTCAAAGCTGTCTAAGAATGAATGAAAAAGTTTCATTTGAAGTTATGAGTCAGCTCTCCAGCATACTGGGTATAGTTCCTTTGATATCAGTGGACTAACAAAGAATTACTTTAGCTGAATACATAGGACTTGTACATCTTTTCATCCCACAGTAGAACTCCTCAGGTGCTGTGGGGTATCCCTTCCTTGGGAGGTGTGTGGGGCACTGCAGGGGAATGACCTCCCCCTGGCCTTGGAGAGGATAGTACACGTCAAAAGGAAGGTTGTCCACAAAGCAGGGCTTGCTCAAATGTGCATCCAGTGTTGTCATATCAAGCGCTGGAAATAAGGGAGCACATCTGTCCCCAAAGTAAAGCTCCCAACATCCCTTAAACTACCACAGGAGGATGAATGCACACACACACACACACACACACACACACCTCACACACTTTCACACTCACACACAAAGAACTCTTCTGATGGCAAGAGGATCCTGTGAAGGCTTCTGCTGCTTGAAGCATCGGGTGTGGGAGTAGTCCAGGTTTGCAGTGATCTACTGATCTTCTTTCCCTGTGATTGAGAGAAACAGAGATGGTTTCTAAAGTAGGACTCTGCACCCAGGAGACTCCCCCATGTGTTAAAAGTGCTATTTAAAGTCTCACATTGCAGCGTTATGATATCTGAGTATCTTTTACTTCCCTTTCTTCTCTAACAAGCACTGACGGCCTAAGTCCTTTCTTTGTCACTAAGACCAGAAGGGATTTCTGTGCTCTTGCCTTGACTGCTTAGCTGGGATCTGGCAAGGCTCATCTAAAGTACTGACAAAAAGAACAATTAAAACCTCTTTCTATTCAGCTCTTGGTTCCTCTTGCTGACTGGAGTCACTGACATCTTTTTGCTCTGAGGCCATAACCCCTCAGAAGTTATGACTTTGGTCACTAAACCTTTTCAGAAAGTGCCAAAAAGACAAAAAAAAACCAAAAAATCCGACTCACTTATCTGATGATCTTGTAAATTGAGCTGCTTCATATTATTCTGAGGGCAGAAATAGCAGGGCTGCTGTTTCATTGCTGGTTACATTTGGCTGGTGAGAGGCAGTGAAAGGCAGGCCACGTAGCCATTCGTCTTGTTTTATGGGTGGAAATCTTGCATTGAGCTACGGAGGGTTCTGATTGCTTTCATCTTTATGGGGGTTGTTAATCTAAGGGCAGAGGTTGCATATCCTTACTTTAAGCATTGATGAAAAGAATTGACTAAAAACCAGTTGTTCTGAGGTGGTTTTAAGTATCACCCATTTTTCATTGCCCCTCTCCTTTTCTGTAGGAATTCTGAAATCTATTCAGATGGCATAAAGTACAAACAAAGGGAAGCCAAGTGTTTTAGTGCAGCGACCAGCATGCCTTGCAGATGGGTTATAATAAGATGAGAGCTGTCTTTGTCAGAACTGAATCCATACTTTTCATGTACAACCTTTACAAATTGTGCCCATGTGGCAGAGTTTGAATTACTTTTTTTACAGCTCTAGAAAACAAATGCAAAAATCTTTCAAGTGCATTCAAAGTCATTACGGTGCTTTGCTGAACTGAATCAATTGTCGTAACCTCTGTGGGTGTGTAAAATATGAAATTACTATCACTCTCGTAGTCTGAGTTTGTAAATTAGAAGGAATTGATTATAGGTGCTTTTGGAAAGGACTCTGGTGTATTAAAAGTGTCTTGATGACAAACAACAATATATTATTTGCAAGATCTTGCTTGATGAAACTGTCTTGTCCACTAATGGCTGTTTGTCTTTGTTATTGTTCTGACTTGCCTTCTAACAAATTGATGTGTGGGCTGAGATTTATCATGTGATGGCTGGAGGACCAGGAGACTTTGCCTATTAAAGTGGTTGTAATACTTGTTTTATTTGGTAATTTCAGATATTTTGAAGTTAGTTAATGTCAATATTTTTGAGTATAGTCACTCTTTCCCCAAGAGCAAATTATTATAAATAGTAGCTGTACATTTATTTTTAAATTAATAAAAATGTCTGGGTTTCTGACTACCTATTTCACTATCCACATATTCAGAGAGTCTATAAATTACGTTGTAACTTTTTTCTTTATGTTAAAAATTAGGCTATGGTTGGCTATTTTCTTATCTTTGTTTGTTTGTTTGTGGGTTTCGTTGATATATTTTGAAAAATCTTAGTATATCATGGAAAATAATTCTTTGATTTCTACTTAATAATGGTTTAATTCTAAACCTTTAGCTTATCATTAGAAGAACCTGATCTGTTTGATTTTATTAGAATTGAACTGCTGGGTTTTTTTCATATTCCAGTGGAGAAATGGCATCTCATGGTTTCATTTAGGCATGACATACAAGAGAAAGAGGAAGAGGAAATGGAAAAGAGTTGAAATAATGCATGTTGACATAATATACATATCATTACAGTTTGGTTCAAGGTTGTGCTGGTCTGGATTTTGAATGGTTGGATGCTGATAATACTTAGAGAGAGAGGAATCTGTAAGTGAGGGCCTGCTTTGCTGTCTTTCTCCGAACACCTTCTACAGGCCACTGACAAAGTCACCCCGTCAGCTTGGACAGACTGACCCATTCTTGCAATCCTTTACAGGCTGTTATCCCACATAAGTGCCCAGAAATTCCTTGGTATGCTATTACAACAGAAAAGTATTTTAAAAATAATTAGACTGTTAAATTTGTGTTGTATTTGTGTTTTCCATGTACTTCCCTATGATGCAGTAGGACTTCATGTGTAGCTGTGGGATTATGATTTATATCATTTGAAAGCAAACCTTTGGGACGTTGGAGCCACGAGTTACATCCCTGAATTTAATATGTCCTGCAAATCATCACAGGAGAAGATCCAAAAATATCCACGGGGAGATGTTAAGTTGGACATCACGGGATTTTTCAGGGTTAGAATCAAGTTTCATGCATCACATCACTGGGAATCAGCCCTGTTGAAAATTCCCAGTGGTAACACCAAGGGGCTGTGATATGAAAGACTGAACAACAGTACTTTGAAGGAACAGAGAGAAATCTGCTCTGTGCCATATGGGAAGTTTTAAGATGTGTCAGGTTGTTAAAGATGATATTCCCATGTTTTTCATTGAAGCTTTTAGAGGTAGATGTTATGGAAATAGAAGAACAAAGGAGCATATTGTTCATCAGGTAAGTTTTCCCTGTGTTGTGTCGATTGTGTGTGTGTATCAAATGACTGTATGTATGTTGTATGAAAAAAATGAAAAAAAGTTGTGCTGCTACGCAATGTCCAGCACAGGTAGTTTTTCACAGACAATAAAATACCAGTCACAAACTGAAATGAGGCAAGACAGGAGTATCTCAATCTTAAGAGTATAGTGTATGTTTGAATTTGAAAGCGAAAGTCTTAATACTGTTACAACAGCAACAAAGGCAGGAGCTTGTCGCAGAATCATAGAATTGTTCAGGCTGGAAAGACCTCTGAGATCATCCAGCCCAACCCTTCCCCAGCACTGCCAAGGCAAGTACAGGCACCTTTAACACTTCCTTAACACTGTAAGCTGACTAGGCAGTGAAAATGGTGACAGGTGGAGCTTTTACAGCTCTACTAGAATTTGTGCCAAAATTCAGGCAACTGCTAGTTCAAATGGCAGCTTGCATCCTCAGATGACAAATTGCACCTGGTCAGCACAAGAACTGAAAACAAGCATGACAACCTTTTTTTCTACCTCCAGGTTCTCTATGAAACTGAAATACTCTTTTCCTAGAGTTTGTTTGGGGGGAAAAAAGAAAAAAAAATTAAAAAGAACAGCAGCAGTGATAAATGTCCAGGCCAGTAAGTCCAACTGACCAATTCAGAGGGGTCATCCAGGTGTTCTTGTCAAGGAGCAAATAGATGATGCTTCCCTGCATGATGCTTAGTTACTCCATGCAGTGCCTCACTGAAAAATTTCAGTATGTAATAGCTGTCACTCCTTTCAAAACCGTAAGCCTGTGATGTCTTTATATAGTGCAGCAGTGCACTGTGGCAAGCTTTATGGTTTTGACAATATATGCCTTTGCTCTTCTTTAAAACAAAAAGGGTATTGTTGAAATCCCTGTGGCTTTATTACATACAAGTGGCAAGCTCTTTACTTTTTCAGTAATCCACATCTGTCAGCCACTGCTTACGAGATAGCCCAGGGGTTATCTGCCCTTTGTTATTGCTTTGATTCCTTTCATTTGTTTGCTTGCCCAATTTAATAACAAGGAGAGATCCAGCTTCTTGATGATTTTGTTGGCATAACACCAAGCTCATCGGCACTTAACTCCAAGGCAATGCTGTGGTTGCAGCTCTGCACGTTGGAAGCTGCTGTATTGGGTCAGCATCTTTGCCGAAGCATCTTGCTGTTTGGTTTATTCTTTGTTCTTCCTCTGTTGCTCAGTAGTTGTTGTGCAGCAGCCATGAGGGCTTTATCATCTCAGAGAAGTGTTTTGTAAAGCAACAAAATTTCCTTTGAGCGTAATGAACCATTCTGTTATGCGAATTTTGGGGGTTTGCCTGTCTAAATGTTTTAAATATGAGGGGATACCACTGCTGTAGTTCCTTGTTGTCTACCAGCATGCAGGAAAGCTGTGATACATAAATAACAGATGCAGAAGAGAACAGAGCAGAAAATTGCCAATTAAAGAACATTGTATAACAACTCCTCCATCTGGGTCACCAGCAGGGTTTGAACCCAGAGCGTGCCCTGCTGCAAGCACCAGGAGGCTGTCAGCCCTTTCTGCAGCAGCCCGGGGAGAACCATCACAATCAACCCGCTCTCACTTGTGCTGCTTCCCTGCTGGTGATGGGAAAGGAGGAGTTTCTCACTTAAGCAGCACCAGGCAATAAAAATTTGGCCTGTTTGTTGTCTAGTGCAGTCACAGCAAAACATCTCTCCAGACAACCATTTCCTGACATTTAGCAGGAATGGGTTTTTTTCCTTCCACAGGTGCAACCATAGTAACTAATTTTTTTTCTAAAAGTGTTTGATGTATATTGAGTTGATGTGTGAATGTTTCCCACCTTCCTGCAGGTGCTGTTGCTCACCTTCATGAGTGATTTTAGCTCTGCTGATGGGTAGCTCCTCCCTTCTGGCTGCACTGTTGAACAGCCATCACCAGGCTGCCTAAGAATGGGCTGCTGCACAGAAAGTACCAAGTGAGAAGGGGAGTGTGAAAAGCATTGTCCTTCCTCCTACACCATACAGTTCTGTCTGTAGTGCTTTACAGAGATTGCAATCTCTACAGAGGGAAGCTTCCTCTAGTCTTTGGTGCTGGGGATTTCCCTGATGCTACAGAAAATGATCTGGATACTGCTGGTAATGGTTATGGATGAAAAATAAGTCACCCACCAGTTTCTTTCCAAAAAGAAAAGCAGTCATGAGTATGCCAAAACAAATACACTTCAAACTGCCTGCTTTTTTGTCTGGGAAATGCCAGGAAGGAGCTCATGAGCTTTGCCAGCCATGCTTCCCACAGCCCTGATGCATAGGGAGGCACATCCCATCAGGTAACCCTCAAACTGTCTCCTCCTGACAGAATTGCCCTTAGTGCCTGAGCAGCTCTCCGTGTGTGGGTTGAGTTACTGCTCTGAGTGTGGGGGCAATGCTTGCAGCAGGTAAAGGAGAGAGTTTCTGACACATCAGTAGGGAAGGTTCCCACAAATCCCAGTGTCAGGATGAATACGAGGATAACTTGGCTCTTGTACACCAGCAGAGGTGTTTGCCTTCATTGTCAGCTTTCAGAGTGATTTACAAAATAATTTTAAAAATTCATGAACCTCCTTCTTTATAAAGCGTTGTTGTGAAGTTGAATATTTTATTACACAAGGCAACCATCACTCATTTCTAGGAAAGAGTGTGTGACTGCAGTTTTGAAAGGCCAGAATGCTGGGGTGGATGGTATTGGAGGAAAGGAGTTCTTGCACTGCACTCAGAAACTAATCACCTAATCAACACTTTCATACATGGGCTTTCAGAGAAAGGACTCCTGTTCTTCAGGTTTTCAGATTTCCTTTCTATGTGCACACTCTGGCTATGTTAGTTTTCTTTTTTTAGTTACTTTTTTCCTAGCAATTATAAATACATTCTCATAAATTAAAAGCTAATATAGTTGGAAATATAAGTTTTCAAGGCCAGGTACAAGTTTTCCACATGTGACTGCAGCCACCCCCACCACAGCAGTGCAGGACAGCATGTCTCTACTGAGCTTTGCAATCGGGTCTTCCCAGACAATAATAAGCAAACACAGTGGAATAAAAAAGCAATTAGTTCCTTCTTTGTAGCAGTGAAGTAATCCAGTATTGCCTTTGCAGGTAATAGGTCATAAGCTTTGTCCTGAGTTTGCCAGACCTTGGGACAGAGGCATGTCAGGCCTACCTTGTCCGAGCTCTTCTTGATCTGCCTTTGCTTTGCTTGGTTTAGCTGGGATGGCAATTCCTGTAATTGACATGGGGCCTGTCTCTGGCTTACCTTTCTTTGTTTGTGGTGGAGGTCTGCACTTTTTTATAGACAGCAGTAACAAGCAGGTGATCTGGGCAGAATGGGATATTTATGTCTCCAGCATAATGATGCAGTGTGGAGAAATACAGGCTGAGTAAGAATAACAGGGACAAAAACAAGGAGGCGCAGGATGCAGCAGGGAGGAGTGTGGACATGGAATATGACAGATGGGGTGCAGGCTTGACACTGAAGACACAACAGCTGTAAACAATTCACTAGTGGTCAGTAAAAAACCCATGCAAAACACTGTGTCCTTTTTACTCATAAAGAAAATTCTGACTGGGACATATTCTATGTTAGTGTGTGATAATACAGTAGGAAATAAAATGATTGCCTGCCATATTAAGTGATGACTAGCATGCTATGCAAACCTGGTCATGACACTAAAATCCAAAGCCCCAAGGATTATTCAAAAATGACTGCCACATCTCCATGAGTTATGTAAACCCACTCAGCTGCACTGAATCAAAGTGTTCTGGTCAACTAGAGCATGAGCACAGCCCGCCAACCAGGATTAATCATGATAAGGACCATAGGCCGTGGTTTTATTTCTTTGTCTTTTATTGAAAAAGCAACCTTTCCCCCACAATTTATTAGTTTAAAAGCTGGTATTGACCTAAATTTGAGATAATATTGGTAGAATATAACTCAGTGCCTCTGTGGTTCATTGCAGCACAAACAACTCCAGGTTCTCCTTTTTCAGAGCTTCAATCTTATGCTTTGGGCTCTGTCTCAGCCCCAGCTCACACCTTGGCAGCCCGTCCAGTGGCCACCCCAGTCTGATACAGACCAGTAAAACTCACTGTCAGTAGAATTTCCTGTCTGCCTGCTCAGGGCATGGAGGCCCTGTTGTCTTAGTGCTCTGAATACAGCATTGCTATGAAAACCTGGTCATGACACTAAAATCCAAAGCCACAAGGGTAATTTAAATATTCTTAGTTTTTTTGATAATTAAGATTTACTAAACATCCCCCTCTAAGGTATTCTTTTGTGCCTTGACATTTGCAATACTTGAGCATCATCAACAACTGACCAGAAGAGAGGTGTCCCCAGGGCATGAGCAGTCTGACAGCACTTTGAGGTACTAAGTGTTAACGTGTCACACTTGAGAGCCCCTGGTCTCCTCGGTCCTTTGCTTCCTGCCAGCAGCAAGAGATATGGTCTGTATTAGCATCTGATGCAAAAGCAAGACCTTGAAGTGCTCTGATGCTGATATTGGTCATGAGAGCTGACAGGTGCTGGCAGGTACACGGCCTTTTGTAATACCGAGCAGGATCGTGTGGTTACGGTGGAGTACCAGAAAACAGCCATGAATCAGGACTCCTGTTTTTAACATGTTTTATACACCACTGATTTCAGCTGCTAATCATTGGCCAGAGCTCTCTGCTTGTGATGGTGACAACCAGCCCATTAAAGTATGAGAGGTGAAGGGCACATGTTTAAATTTTGCTTTAAAAGGGCCAATGACCACTCACAGACAGTTACATCATAACTATGGGGGCAGGACACTAGTGGGTACTCTTAACACACCAAATATCCCATCAGTGGGTGAAACAAGCAGAGGGAAAAGCATTATTTTTTATTACAATTTGATTAGTAGCAACACTTTCATTAGAAAAGACCAGAAAATAGTTCCACAGAATGTGAGAGAGCAGCCAATGCAGGGCCTGCTGCACCTATGGAGTGTAAGCATAGTAAGCAAGGTATTATTAACCAGGACATAAGGATGCTCAAATAGCATAGCTGGTGGCAGTGTGTAAGTATGCCCTGATATTGTAACACCACTACCATGGTAAGCAGCACACATGTAAATCTAAGCAGAAATACAGAAATTACATGTAACAGCAAAGAAGCCAATGGGGTATGCCTGCACAAATGGGGGTACTGGTAAAAGTGTGCACATGGTAAAATCTGCAAGAAAAGAGGGTGTAGAACAGGTGGGAATGTTGTATGGTGAAACAAACAGAAACATTTGTTTTGCACACATATTTGTGTGTATGTGTGTGTGTATACACACAAGGGCAAGAAAAGCAGATGTCTGGTAGAACCAGATTGAGACCTGGTCCCCATGGAAAAAATAAATGGTCAGAAGCAGATTGGAGCTGCTTTTGGAGAGGTAAGCTATGAGCAGAACAGGAATGATAAGAAAAGAAAGAAGGAAGAGCTCATAAGCTGGGCCACCCTGAATCACAATTACCTACTGACACCAACATTATGGTTGCTGTAAACTCGCAGCTAATTTACAATAAGATTCTTAAGCGCTAAGCAATTTACAAATGTAAATGCTAATTATTCATTAAGACTAATAATTAACCATTGGCAACCTCTATTTTTAGTGAATGTTAATCTAATGTTATACTGAAATTTGAAATTGGATCAATCCATCAGTCTTTCAAACACAGCTATCACATGGATCTCCTAATTGCCCAGTAAGTACAAACACATATACATGCAGTATATGTGTGTATTCACTTGCAAGAAGGGAGAGAGAAAAAAATCTAGGACATAAATTGCTCTAGCCTTGAAAGCCAGGTCAGAGACTCTGGGATATGGCCCATGGCAAGTTCTGTTACACAGCTAAGATAGGCAGACAGAAAGGATGCACTGCCTTAAGAGCTAACCACAGCCAGCAGCAGGGGCAGCCAAAAATCCTTGTAGTTTCTGATTCCAAATCAAAGATTTCTCTCCCTTCCTCTATTTTGCCACCAGCTGCTCAGCCTTTCTCCATTTTTGCTATGAGCTCTGTGATGAATGCTGCTCTGTTGTAAGGAGTTGTAAGAAGTGCACATCCCCTACTGAGGTCCCTGGAATTGATACCTTCTGCCTCATTAGAGACCATAGCAAAGGTCATGGAATGGAATCAGCTTCAGCCTTCATGCCACCGATCTGCAAGCAGAGAAAGGGAGGATCACTGATGCCACAGGCACAAATTAGGGGACTGCATTTTCAAATTGGTAGAGCCCTTCCCTTCAGGGGTGTCATATGCCATAGTGTAATGTATAATACATACATACTATTTTAAGAGTGTATGTTATATATCAAAAGCATTTAACATTCCTCTTCAACCCAGTCCTCTGTCTCCTCTTCTTTCTGGTTTGTTTTTCTACCCCACCACAGATTCTGAAACACTGAGCAGCTGCCAAGTTCTTTTAGATAATAGCAATATTCAACCTGCCATAGAGATAGTCTCATGTTTAGTGTTTTCTTTCCAAAATTGCTCTCATCCTGGGCAAGTATAAATTTTTATATCGGTAATAGCTGTGCATTGTTTGTTACCTTTGTAAGTACAAGCCTGAGAATAGAAAAGTCCTGCTGTTTGAATTGGGAAATGTCCACCAAGATAAGAGTTTTCTCTCTGCAGTTTGAGCAAACATTTGTGTTTGGGACACCTTCAGATTCCCTTGTGCTGCCCAATGCCATGCAGGGTACCCCAACTCTCTGCTGTGCTTGCTCAGCACAGATTTTCTTTTCAATCAAGATGTACGTATGTATTCAAAAATGTCCCATGTTCATCCCACCGTGCGTGGATATTATTTTTATTGAAGTGTCAAGAGATTTCACAGTTAAAATTGTTGGTGCCTTTGGCAAAAGGCTCAGCTGTTGCTGACAGGCTGAGGTGGCAGCACCTTTGTAGGTGCACACACTGCCATGAGCAGACCAGAGCACTGGGCTTGTTCCATGTGTACAGATGCTCTGCCTGTTGCTGTGATTGCACAGACCACAAAACCAGAGCATTTCCAGACACTGTAGTAGGGATAGACACAGGACCCCTTCTCTGTCTAACCATGCATTCCAAGAGGGAGAGAATGAGTCCCTCGTGTGACATCTCCCTGCATTTGCCTTCAGAAATTCCTGACAAACTATTTTGCAAGAGTAGAGAGGAATGCTGCTCTTTATTCAGTCACTTATTACATGAGGCTGTGGTACTGTTTGAATCACAAATTGCATGCTAATGGCCTAATTCATAAACCATTGACATTTTTTATGAGCCCTTAACATTCAAAAGTGAAGAATTTGTGCTCAAAAAATAATTTGCATTGCAAAATTCAATAATTTAGTTTCTCATATTCATTAATGCCTAAGCCCACACCACATAACTTATCCCACTCTAACTACACTTCCCAGCACACTGATAAAAACAGGATACACACTAGTTCACATAAAGTGCTTCTATTTGCAACTAACTCTTTACCTGCACTGATTGATTATATTTGTAGAGAGGAAAAATCCAGCTCTGCAGCAAGTGTGATGAATGCACTGAGCAATGGCTGCTTTGAAGCTGCTTTCTGCTCTAATCATGTTTTCCTCCAATGACATTAACTACCATAAAATATGAGATCATAAAGGGTAACGATATCAGACAACAAAATCATCCTACAGACTGCTCAGTCCCACTGTATTAGGAAAGGATTCATGTTTCATTAATGAAAACTTGCTTTGCTTTTGACCTGATATCACTGGTTGTCGAAACTAGACAAGAAGAGTAAAAATAATGTGCAGCTCCTAAATCATCCACAAATTCCAAGTGCTGTATATCACCCCCTTTTACAGAGAGGGAAAATGAGGCATATACAAAGCAAATAGGGCAGTAATTCTTGCAGGGTCAGCTAGACCACTCTGGCCAGTGCTCTTCCCAACTCCTGTGGGATGTGTACATGCTAAAGTAATTGGTGTTATCTAAACAAGCTTTATAAGTAGTCTTTGGGGTACTGAAAGGGGAATAGCACCCTGTCTTTTCAGGAGAGGGCAGGAGCACAGCTGGAGGGCCCATCTGTTTGTGGCTGGCTGGTATTGTACAGGCACTCCCAGACAGGGATTTTTGAAAGGAGCTGAGCTGGTGGGTCTTTGTATAAGGTAATGCTTACATGGGGAATCCAGTTTCCCAAAAAGGATGGGTGGTTTTTTTCCCTGGGTGGAAATGGGGCTCTCTGATGTGTCTTTGAAGAAGCTTCTTTAGCTGGTTTATGTGAGACTTTTGTGCTGCTGAATTAATCCAAGTCAGCTGGCCTGTGATCCTAGGGGATTGCTCCAGCATGTTTAATTCATTGCTATTGATATATCTTAACTAAAGACAAAACATCTCTTAAATAGCTTAACTACATACAAATGATTTCCCACATAGCATTTTTGCAGCACCAGTTTCTGTTATTTACAAATAGTGATGCACAGCTTGATCCTTTCCTCAGCAAAAGTCACCAAGGGGAGTCTCTGGAGGGCAGGGCCAGATTCTCCACCCAGGATGTTAACTAACAAGTTTTGGCATTCAGACTGGGCTTAAACACAGCAGGAGGTGCCTGGGGCAACTTCTGCAACTATCCAAAATTCTGTCCCAGAGAGCTCCTATAACAATAATTCCAAAATTTAATTGTGATGGTTCAGTCAATCACCTCCTTTCCAGCTGGCCTGTTGTCTCAAGCCAGTCCCTCACCCCATCTGTGCTGAGACTGGCTGGGCCTTCCTGGCTCACCCAGAGAATTAGTGGTGCAGATACCTGGGTGTGCACATGAGCACAACCCTGAAAACCAGCTACACCACAACTGGAACTATTTGTATTTGTAGCAGACTTACAACTTCTGTCCCCTATTTCTTGCTAATGTTTGCTGTAACATATTCAGACCCCTTACACCACACCACAGCACAAACTGTGCATAGAGCTGCAAACCCAGTTTTACTAGATTAAGGATTGTTTTCCATCTGCAATGACATTTCAGATAATAAACTTTACACACATCTTGAGGGTTTTTCTGTTATATTTTTATTCAGTTCTAGTGCAGAGAAAATGATAATTGACAGGATAATTCACCAGCATCTGTTCCATCCCAGTATAGGGCCTGATCTTACTTGCATTTGAAGCCTTCTCCATAATACAGTAGAGAAAGAGATGCTTATTCTGGTCCAGTGCTTTCCATTGCCATGAACACGTTGAAAGTGATGTTTATGCACTATCTTTGTTGGGTTGGCACTGAGATTATAGCCACAACATGGGGAGGGCAACACCAGGAATCACGTAGGCACACCCTTGTGGAATGGTCTGCAGGACTCTGGCCTTTTGCTCTAACGTCACCTTCTTATTTTCAGTCAGAACTTATTTTTTATTTGGAATATGGGTGGTGTTTGAACTCCAGTAGCTGAAGTTGCTGACAATTAATAAAGAAGCAACTGCAATATATTTGCAGAACTTCCTGCCTGAGGTTGTCTGCTAAACAGACCTGAATCACAGTTCCATAATTACGTGACAGCAAAGGCTTTGGGAGCTGCTGAACCATGGATACTTCAATTTTAAAGGTCAGATGAAATGCTGATTTGCTATAAAACAAATCAATACACACACAAAAAAATAAAAACAAAACAAAAAAAGTTTCAGAAATTTCAGCTTCCACATTGCCAGTAGGAAACACTTGCAGTTGAGACTGACAGATAATGTATGTGTGTAATGAGTGGACATCACTTCTTCCTTTCTTTGCCAAAGCTAGAGCAGCATGAGACCACAAGGACACTTCTTCCCATATGACATTCAGTGTTTCCAAGGAGGCCTGAGCTGGTATCTAATTGTCAAATGTCACTTTGACCATTGGGTCAAAGAATTGCAAATTGTGCCTTTGCCATTCTCCATATGAGGAATATCCCAAAGCAGCACATGGGACCTTTCTCCAAGCTCTCTTGTTTGTTGGTTTTCTACTATGTGAGAGACATGCTGATGACACAGGTACAGATCTTTAGTGATGCCTAAACAAGTCTCCAAATCCTTAATCTGTGCTAGACATGACTTTTTTAAAACATCTGGCAAACTAAAGAAAACAGCCTGGAGTGTTGGCAGTGCAGGCTCTGGTGAGGTCTGGTCATCCCACGGGGCTGGGATGTAAAGCTACACCAGAAACAACCTGAAGCTGGTTTACTCCTGCCATGGAAGAGATGGGCAGACACACAAACCACCAAGGAACCTCCTGCTGTGGTACCCTGTGGGCTCTCAGCTCCTGCTCAATGATGGCATATTCCCCATCCCTGAAAACTGCTGTCTTCCTGGGACTCTTCAGGTTTGGGGAGAAGTTAGAGTCTATTTTGCATTTTGATGAAATCTGAGATTCTGTAATGTGTCTCATGGAGCTAAAGGCAACTTTTATAGCCTAGTTGTGCACCTCAATATTTTATGCACAGCTATGCCCATCTCAGATTTCAGAATTGTCATTAAAGAAAACATGCAAGGGTGGCTCCACTGAAAACCAAAAGATTGTAATTATTTTAATTGTATAATTTTGGCAACAGTAAAGGGGGAAGCTACTTGAGCCATTTGAGTGATCTTGGGTCAGTAACATTTTTCTGCTTTTCCCTCTAGCTATAAGATCTTGAAAAAATTCACTGAGAAATGAGTACTGATATCTGGGTGTTCATATGATGTGCTGTTTAAAAGAGTTTATTTATTTGGAATGTTAATTTTTTTCAAATGAGTAAATTAATAAATCTCTTTGAGTACTTCATAAGTAGAAATGGCCAGATCTCAAATGCCACCAGTTTAACAGCATAATCCTAGAAGATGATCACTCTGCTTTTGAGCAATACTTTGCAATTCATCTCTGAAGGCCAAATAATTGGGTGAAGTAAACAAATGTACCTCAGTAGTGTTTTTCTGACCAATATGTGAACTTTAATTTTTCATAGGCACATTTCAACATGTCTTCCTCCAAGTTAGAAGCTGTAATTGTGAGCCTGCCTTTCACAGACAGCCTATGTCTCCCTTAAAAATGCATAAGCCTTCCTATTATTGCTACACAGCAGATGGAGTGGCAGAACAGAGTTGCCTTGTGGATTGTTAAACCAAACTGTTGCTAAGAAAGAAACACCACTGCAGACCAAGATCAGAAATGATTTCAGAAAAACAGGTTCCTGTGCCCCTCCAATATATTTGTATGTTACATCCAAAGCAGCAACTGATGAACGTACATATTTGTATGAAATGCCAAAGCAGCATGAGCTTAATGTTACAACTGTTTCTAAGAGCAGTTTGCATTTGTAATTTAAAGTTGTTTCAAAGCAGTGAAGGGAACTAGGGAGTTGTTTGGGGCGATAGAATATGGAGTATCATTACATGCACTTGCAGATCATATTTTGCTTGAACTAATTCCTCCTGATATTTTAATATCAAGCATAACCCATGCCAGTTTTACATCTCAAATATATTTGGTATTTCAAAAAATAATTAATAGTGTCAGTTTTATTAATGTGTTAAAATATGAATTAAAAACATGACAAATCAACGGGAAACAGCAGTCTGTTTTAATGAATATTTCATACTGTGCATCAATAAATCATAGATCAAAGGGAATGAAGCACATTCTGCAATACTACTTTTCTGTCAATGTGGGGTTACTAAAAGTTTTACAAGTTGTTTTGGCACTTACTTAGTTGCACATCTGAATTAACATTTTAGGAGGGAAATAAAAAAAGTTATGGCTTGGAATCCCAGAAGATTCTGGTGTTCCAAACAGATTGTCCTGTATCCTTATTTCATTGCTTTAGAAAGCCTGTGAGTGACCACATAGTTGCAGGTCTGTGTCTGCCTTCCCAAACCAGGCCATTCCCAAGCTGCTGCGTGGGCACTGGGAGAAGGTGAAACTGCTCCATGACAGAGCATCTTGAGCTCCTGTCCAACTTCGGGACTGATTTGCTGCATATGACTTTGAGTTGTGAGATCTTTCTGGTGTCTGTCTGAGCATAGGGGGATTTGAATTTCAGGGCCCTGCCATGAAAGCCTGTCTTCATTGATTTTGTGTGCATGTTTAGCCCCCCAGATCCTTTAATATCCTATAAATAGAAAACCTTACTTCATTTTTTTCCAGCTGAAACAGGATGCAGAATCACATAAAAAGGCAAAGATTCAGATCCTCAGGACTTCTCATAAGCTTTCAGTTCAGTCAATGATTAGCACTAGGTGCAGTTAACTGGAGATGGGCATATGGGCAAGACAGCTTTTCTAGAGGACATTTCTCATTCAGAATCTCAGGTTTTCTCTAAGCATGTAGTTAAACTTTATCCTTTTAGCTACAGAAATGACCTTCAAAACAGGAGCTGAACTGACATCTGCAGCAATGTATGCCTGAGTTTGTGCAAATAATGACTGCAGTGGACAGACTTGCCTTGTTTATCCTTCAAGACCTCAAACTTGATCCAGTCCCGGTGATGCCAGTGCAGTTGTCAGACTCAGTTGTCTGCATTTTAAGTAAGAAGTTCCTGATTTGCCAAAGATCTCATCAGTGTATTAGAAGCAGCATCTAATAAAAAATAATTGATCAAGTTAGTAAGCTCAAAGCTTCCTCATGTAAAGTCAAATATTGGAGGTGAAGCTCATTCTTGTTCATAGATCCAGCAATGAAATTACATATAAACATAGTTTGGTGTGAAAGACTTTACCTTTGGGTAAAGTTTGTCTCTTTGATTTACTATAGCTCTCAATTAAAATAAATGCCTGACCTCTCCAAAGAACCATCAAGCTGCCTTCTTTCAAGTCTTCTATTTTTCCTTTCTGCAAGAGAATGTTTGCTGTTTGCACAGTGCCATAAGAGGAAAGGAGGATAGGCTAAACTTGCCCATTCTACTGCAGTTGATAGTAACTAATCCTGCTTTACATCACTGGTCTAAGTAACAGAAACCTGACTTAACTCAGAGTGGCTCAGAGACTTAGTGATATACACACACAAACCCAGAAACTGAGAATCACATGTGTAATTCTAGTCAGACTCCTTTATCAAGATCATATTGCTGGAGCAAGAACAAATGCATTTTTATACAGTGAATTATTTTAATTCATGTCAACAATACAGTTTCCTAGCAAATCTGACACAGGAAAGTTCCGTCCAGATTAGATGCATTTTTTTGTTTTATAGCAGCACTGATGCAAATCCCTGGTTATATTGGAAATCACCTTTTTAGGAAGGTAAAATTCAGGAAGCCTGACAAGCAGACCTACAAGCAGAGTTTTGTAAGGACAGGGATGGGAAAAGCTGACACCATCAGTAAAGCACCTGAGGACTCCTGATGTGTCAGCCAGGTAGTGATACCCCCAAACACCCTTGTTGGTTAAGGGTGACCTGAAGAGTGAACAGGAATAAGATGTAAGAAAGCTTTGTTTGCAAAGGCAGAGCTGGAATATTTTCAATGCAAGTCATGCAAAGTTTATCATTTTTCAGTGAAATGTAAGCTGGTTGGAGTATATGCATGTACACACAGAATGACAATATCTCACTGTTGGTGGCTCACCGGGTATGGAAATGCAGGAGTCCTTGTGGTCTTGTTGGGAGAGGCTTTGCCCTGCAGGTTCAGACCACTCCTGTTTGACTGTCCTAATGCTCTGCATTACACGTGGAGAGGGACAAGCTCTGCTTCTCCCCAGTGTCACCCAGCAGCTCTGTTACCTTGCTCTACATCCTTGAGTTCAGCTCAGCACCACCATGGTCCCAGAGCTCCTGACCCCTGTCTCCAAAAGATGGGAGCACAGCAAAGATGGGAGCAAATTTCCTGCAATTTGCCCAGGTAGATATTCCCAAGCAGGATATTTATCTGTGTGATACCACTAACTCCCTTTCTTTTTCTAATAGGAAAACAGAGGATTACACATATTCATTTAATTAAAGATGCAAGGCTATTCACAGTAATTAGCTACCACTAATTAAGTAGTGAGATCAGGGATAGAAATGGAGACAGAAGTCATTCAGGGTATAACTGCTGAGTGATGTGATTTTGCTGTACTCCACTGATGTTCCACAAGAACGATTAATCTCCAGATCTCTGCAGTGGGCAAAGAGGAGTTTTAAGTCTTAAAATTATTATACTAATGGCAGAAAAGACTACAGGAGGTCCTTGAGGGTGTAGGTAATGGGGTCCATCCTTTTTGCCTCATCTCAGAGACCAGCTCACAATACTGTGTCCTGCCCCATTGATTCCTGATTCCTCTGGGAGAACCCCAGAGGTGTTGTAACACAGAGACCCCACATAATCCCAGCTAGCAGGGCAAAAACCCAATCAGAAAAGGAAAAATCCCATTGACCAGCAACACAGCAAAAGCAAATCCAGTCTTCGAAGGCAGAACTGGAATGCCAGAATGTGCAGAAATTAATCTGAAACTAATACCAATTGCTTCCTATGACGTTCAGTATATTTGACATAATTACCTTAAGAACAGTCTAAAAGTGTTATATTGTTAAAGCTGCCAGATGGAAGACATGCTCTGCTGATAGCAAGCATGTCAGACAATGATATTGAAGAGATTTCTGAAGAGTTTTAATTAATCTTTCTCTCTTTTTTTCATATAATTGACATTACATTGGGCTCATTTGTTCTGTGGAACCCAAGCACTTGGCTCCTGGTTACAGGACTTTAATGGATAAAGGTTTCCCTGAAGAGAACTAATAAAAATCGAGGCTCTCAGCTCTTATGAAAATGACTACAGATTACCTTAAAGAGAAGATGGTTTCCTCCACTATGTGAAGCAAAACTTCATAGATCAATGTTGACATAAGATGGTGCTTAAATGGGTAATATTTTTCAAGCGTTTATCTTCTCTGGCTGAGACCATTATTTTATTGCCCCGGCTGGAAACCACCACACTGCATGACACAACTGTGGTTTTAATTAGTCTGAGAAGTTTTAATTGGGAAACAAAGAGAGATCTCTTATAGACTATTATTGCAACCTTTAATTGTCTGACTCGAGAGACCATTAATTATCTTGATGTGGAGATGACACACCTTTCTGAACTATGACACTCATATTTACAGCACTTTTTGCAGAATACAGTACCTGTTGACTTTCTTCCAGCCTTTCATTAAGGAACTGCTGTGATAGGAATTAACTACAGTAATTCCATTACAAAACCTGCTGTCCAGTGGAATTTTTCTGGAAGATTAGATTTCTGAAAGGGAAAAAGGCCATTTAAGCTAAGCATTTCCTCAAGGCCCAAAGTAAATAACCGATGAAGAAGGTCAGGATGAATTTGGAACTCTTAAAGGTCTGCTGTACACTTGCATGCAGTGTGCGAAAAATAAACAGTGCAGCTTTCCAGTACAGTGATTTTTATTGTTTTAAATGTTTCACATTTCAATTTAGGGGAAAGATGAGAAGTGCAGAGGACAGAATCGGATCAAAATGATTTTACTTAGAGGAAGAGCAGCATTTTAAGCAGACATTTCAAGGTTGAAGTGATACTGGTAGCAGTTGCTTGGCATTAACAATGAAGGAAACTCTTGTTAGACCCATTGGGGCAGAACGAGAGGAAGAATCCAGTGACCTGGGGTTCAGTTCATGCTACAGTGCTTACACCATGCACAGGGAAGGTACAGAGCATGGAGTCTGGGTATACATTATGTCTGTTTGTCATTAACATTGTACTGGTACCCAGTGTCTGTCAGCTGTGGGTGGCATTCATTGCTTTCATCTCCTGTTTTACACCTAAGATGCTTTCAAGACTTGGTCATTTTTAGTAGGTCTATAATTGAGCAAACTTGTTGGGAGACTTTTAACCTTACTTTATATTATCTTACTGGAAATTGAGAAGATCACTTTAAACTCTGTTAATACAGTTGTTACTGTTTTGTTGGCTTTTTTCTCCTGGAGGTCAGCAGAATCTACTCTGTTTCTGTGAAAGGAAATTAAAATATTCCCTGGGCTAGCACAGGCTAACCAGATACTGAGTTTATTTTAAAAGTACAGCCAGGTGACCTCTTTTTCTGACCAGGAGCAGGTGGGCAAGTGAAGACTAGAGCTTTGATGCCATACAAACCTCCTTCCCTACCAAGCTTCAGCTAATACAGCTCAGTGGGAGACAATATTACACTCCTGCTACTGGGGCTGGAGTAATGAGGAAGGAAAGGGTTGTGTGCCTGAGTCTTGTTACCTCACAGGTGACTCACAGGGAGTTGCTCAGAGATGGAGGTAACGACACAACTGAAGTTATTGTGCCTTTCCTGTACACACCAAGAGAGATAAAGCTAATTGAAGCAAGCCAAACATGTGCTGTAAATTAACCAAGGGGACATGTCCATAGGAAAAATCATAGAAATGGATTCCCCTGTGTTTGTGTGTGCTCTGTCATACTGACCTAGGAGTGGGAAAACAAAGTTTTAACAGGCACTTACACTCAGAGAAATCTTTCCACAACTACAAAAGTCGTTAGGTTTTATCTGCAGTAGCTACAGTCATTGGAAGCAAAGTGGCTCTCAGCGATGCTGGAATGTCTCTACAGCAGAGCTTTTGCAAATGAAGAGTCTGATGCTGCATACTGATTGAATGCTGCAAACTACTTCCCCTTTCACTGTCCTTTATTTCTTCTTCTCTCAAGTTGCTGTCAGGAGTAATCCCTCTTCTAATATACTGAGATGGGGAAAATCTCTCTTCAGGGTTTTTCTGGTTGGTTGTTTGTTTTTCAATTAATCTCAGCGAGGGCTGTGCTCAGCTGATGACATTGGTTTGCTTTTCACATGTGCAAAATTGCAGATGTGACACGTGCTCTGTGCAAAATGTGCTGAGGGCAGGAGGAAAACCAAAGGAAGACTTTTTCTTGGTAGTGGCCATTCAGACTTGGCATCAGCTCCTAAAACATACATGTGGCTGTGTCATTGGATGCTGATTTTAAATGGCTGTTCACCTGATGGGGGCAAAATACTGTTCAGTGGGCAACTTCAGCAGTTTAAAAACATAATTACTGTCTGGTTGCAATGATGGCACAACTCAGGGACCTCAGTGTCAACTGAACAGAATGTCTCTTTGGGCACTGGCATGTGCAGGGCTATGTATTAGTTGTGAGGAAAAGAGTGTATGAATTTAACTTAATAAGCTGGATACACAGCATAAATGGTTTTTTTTTATTATTTTGATCTGTTCAGATGAGGTCTACTTTCCCACCTGGGAGATGAGCTGAATGAGAAAATCCAGCCTGAATGCCTTGAACTTCTGGGGAATTTTCTCTCTTTGAAGGCAGTGCCAGCTTCACATCTTCATGTCATTGAAAATGTGACCAAGAATATGCCAATTTAATTCATTGTACTGGAAATGCAGCAACTGTTTCAGAATTAGCTAAATATTAGAGTCCTGTAAAAATTCTTTGGAACCAAAATTAGTGGAAGAAAATGTAACTTGGCTTTTAATTATCCTAATACTAAATTTTAATACATTCTTTCAAAATTCTATGTAATGGTCTCATCTAACTGTTAGTTTTATTAATGTTTCATTTGGGGGAGGAGGGTGCAAATAAGAGCAGAGCATACAATGAAGACATCAGCATGGGTGGTTTGTGTGCATGTCAGTGCTGTAGGCAGCATGCTGGACTGCAGGAACACTAATTACTCATTAAACTGCAAACTTCAACCACATGCTGAACCATTTCTAATGTTAACAAGCAGTAACCATATGAAATGATGCAAACTCAGCTCCAAAGCTTGATGGCTCCAAGATGATGGAAAAGGCACATGGAAAGCTGTAGATGCCAGTGGCTGAGTTTCAGCTGTGGGGGACTGAGACACCACATTGTCTGCTGCTTTTCCTGGCCACACTTACTGATGCTGGAGAACTGAATCTTGATCTAGACTGTTCTGGGGCAAAGAGGAAGCCATAATCCTGCAGGGATTTCTTAAGCCTGGTGGGCACTGTCACAGAAAAGCTTTGAATGTTTTGCCTTTTGCTCCCTATTTCTCTTCTGAGTTTTTTTTTGTGGTTGCTTTGTATGTTTGGAGGGTGTTTTAATATATTAATTCATGAATTGAGATGTTTTTTTCTTGTGCCTTGGTATATCAGGAATTGAAAGTATCAGCTAAAACTATTTAGAATAAGTGTGATTTTCTCCCCTTTGTAAGCAATTTAATTGTTGCTACAGAAATATGATAGGAATAGAAATTACAGGTTTTAGTCACCGATGAGAGAGAGGAAGGATGAAACAGATTCTTGCTCAGATGTAGTAGGAAGTAGTTTAGGATTAGAACTACACCTCTCATTCCTACTTGCACTTGCCAATAGTTGTTTTTTATCTAAAGACCAATAATGCAAATGAAAATATTCTCCCAGTGGTATTTAGCACCAAGTACATTTGTGAACCTGAACTTTCAGGGCACCAAAACTGTCTTTTATTTTCTTAATGTTTCAGAATTTAGCTGCCTTTTTTTTAAGTGTTTGGAGCTAAGAAGGCCCATGAGCAACTGTAAGACCAGGAGGATCCTCCTGTCTTTGATAGGATTCCTTGCTCACCTGAAGCAAAGGGCTTTACTAGTCTGAGGGAAATGTGAATGACTCATGAAAAACTGCTCTGAGAAGGTGGTAGGCTCTTGCCTGTGCAAAGCTTCAGAGCAAAATCACAGTTGTGTTTAAGAAGATTCCATGTCCACAGTCACAGCACGAGCACTTGCATTTTGGCTCTCTGTACCTTGTCCCTCTGCCCCTCCATTTTTCACATTAGCAATACGTGCTGATTATTTGATTATCCTCCGTGTGTTTATCAGGGAAGACAAAATTCATCAATAGGAACTGAAAGTCTCCTGCGACCACAATCCCAAAGAGCCATTGAATACAACAGAATTGAATTATATGTAGCATGATCTTAGGCACTGAATCTTATGAAGTTTATGAAATTGCTGTGCAAAGCTTCATAAGGTGAAAAAAGACCTGTAAGTAACAGCCAAACCTTTTTCAATACAAAATGAAGCCTTGACTGTTTTGAACCATTTGTTTCCTACCCATGAAACTCCATGACTCCTTCTTCCTACTGGCTGTAAGTGGGCTCCATGTTCTGAGCATCTTTACTGCCAGGAGGGACTCATGGTTTTCAACCAGCCAAAATGGTGGAGTTTGGTGTTTGCACAAAAATTAGGTGAAACCCCTTTCCCAAATTAGCACTGGAATTTCCTGAGTTATGCCTCCTTTGGGTTTATCACTAGCTTTTCTCCTCCTTCCAAAAAGATGAGGGAACACATTGGGATGCTGACAAGCAACGTCAAATCTCATGATAGCATATAATGACTCTCATTTTCAAACAAGAAAGAGAAATGGTTGTTATTGCAAAATGTTGTTAGATTTTAGTATTAAATCTCGCATAGTAACAGTATAATTATAACATGTCATCTCTGGCTCAGTAATTTGACAATTCAGTTCTTTTTTGGGGGGGCAGATGGCCTACAACATACCATATTTTTATAATTAGTTTATTCTCTGCAAACTCAGTATGTAATTACTCCCTCATTCATTACTAGTTTCTTTGAAATCTTCCTTTTCAAGAACTAATAAATCCTCCAACACAAGTGAAGCTTAAATCTCTCTTTGTACTGTTCTCTATCCTCTCTAAGGAACTTTAGTACTAACCACCCTGCTTATTTCATGCTCCACATTACTTTTAAGCACATCTTCAACATCACTCTCAATATAACTTGGCTACCTTTTATTTTACCTCTTTTTTCTAAAGAATAGTGAATTGTAAGATGAAGTTTTCTTGCAAGGAGATTTAGGTACATAAATAAGCAGAGTCTAAAATAAAAGGAGATATAGGTAGATCTATATGTGCTACATTCCAGTGTATGATGTGGGAGCACCGTAACCTCAAAGTGCCAGTACAGCAGGAATCTTATAAATAAACTCATGTGATTTCTTTTTTAGAATTTGAATCCCTGCTGGAGCACTTAGTTTGTTTTAAATTGTTTTAGGTGGTGGCATAATCTTCTGACAATAAACTTTCTTTCCAAATCCACAGCCTCCTATGTGGTTGCAGGTGCTTCAAACTATCTCAACCACTCCTGTGAGCCCAGCTTAAAACTCTGCTGTGAGCTTTGCTCCCCAGGAACAGCCCCTTTGTTGTGGGGCTTATCTGCCTGTGGCCTGATCCTGCTCCAAAGTGGCTCCCATACTGAAAGAACAGGCTCAGATTTTCAGTTTACCCTCTAAATAAATCAAGTCTTTAAAAATAAAAAAATGCACAAACAAGCAAACTTCAGAGGAAATTTGGGGTTTTCTACCCCTCTTCCTTTTAAGTAAGGTTATGTTCTGTCTAATTTCAGAATAACACTCTTATCTAAGTTTTAAACCATATCATGGAGGCTGAGATTTTCAAAGCAGCTTAAAGGATTTAGAGATATTTTCCATTCAAATTAAGGATCTTTCTTTCACAATCTTTTTCAGCAGTATGTCTTGGTGTTTTTGTAGTTGTTCTTCAACCAGCACTTCACTTCAGTCACATAGAAATTCTTTGTGCTGCCACATAATGTTTCCCAAAAGGGCAAAGAGGAAAAGGAGTGGGAGAATGGTAATGCTGTGCATTGCATTTGCTGTTTGTAGCATCTCACTGGCTGAGTAGTGCTGCTCAAAAGTGCTTTAAAAACCCTCTGTGCCTCATGAGACACTGACTTCAGGTGTCCTCCTGCTTCTAAGCACGTGGGAGAGTGAAAAAAGTTTCCAACTTTTAGGGTGGTAGCTTTCTCTCCTGTTAACTAATTTAGTCAGCTGTTCTTCTGCCTTTTTCTTAATCCCTTTCCTGCCTGAAATGGGATCCTAATTCATGCCACACTGTGCTCCACGGGCTCCTGCAGCGCTGCACCTGTTGATCCCTGTGTGCCAGAGCACAGTGGCAGGGAAGGTGTGATGCCACAGGACAGGTCCAGCTGGGATGCCCCAGGGAGATGCAGGCAGAGCTCACTCCTGGCTGGTAGCAGGGGCAGTGCTTACAGAGCCAAGGGTGTATCACTTTTTCTGACCCTCTTACAGTGTTGCTTTCTATCCTTTCTCATGGCCCAGGGCAAGAACTGGGATGTTGCTTTTCCACATGATCCTCGCTTTGTGCTCCTCCTGTGCAACACAAGCTCATGGAATCAGATGTGTTATGAGGAACTGTCCTCTGCACCACAGCTGATGGCTGTATGGGGGATTTGTTGCAAATGCTGGATTGGTAAGAGATGACTGGGGTGACCTGTATGCCATTAGAAATTCAGATGTGCATAGGTCGGAGTAGCCTTGTCATATGAGATCAGTGGCCTGTTAGACCAGAATTTATATTTGTGACACTGGCACATTCTAAGAACTGGAAGAGACTCCATAGAAACCGTATTGGAAAAACCTGCACACAAAAGAAAATATTTCACATTTCCTAGAAATTGTACTCTAGAGCTTGAGCATCCTAAATTAGTTGAGAATTTTTCTTTCTAATTCTGGCTGTTAGTGTAACCATTACTTTTTCAAATCTATATTTTAAGGTTAATTATGTAAGTGTCCAAACTCTTTTAAGATGTGTTATATATATTAAAAGCAACCACTTTAAAAATTAATACATTCTGCTGCAGTGGATCACTGAGACTAGCTGAAAACTTAGTCTGAAGGATTTTGTCTTCCTTTATGCCCAAAGGGTGTCTTTGTTTCCACAGGGCACGTATCAGAAATGTCACACCTACAGAAGGGACTGTCCCAGCACAGCCCACCCTTGGCAAAGGGACGAGAAAACACCACCACAAAAATAGGAACATGAGTGCAATGGTTGGGTACATGTATCCAGTACACAAATACATCAGCTGGAAAGAGTCTGTCCAAAACTGTTCATGTTAAATGGAAAGATGTTCATGAGCCAGGTTAAACAACTACCAAGGAATTATAATTTTTTTTTAAAAAAGGGAAAGAAAAAATAATGGGAAAAAACCAATAATGATGTGCCACATAGCACAAAATCTGAAGGGATTCCAGAGCATCACAATGAAAAACTCCCACCAATGTGTGTGTTTCACTTTGTTATATAGAAGGAGTCCCCACTGTGGTCTGTAACCTGTTGTTTTACCTGGGCAGCTGCTGTTCTGCTGAAGGGCCTGTACAAACTTCTTATAAAGACAACCTTTTAGATCCTGCTGAGTCACAAATAACTCTTCAGGAGCTACTTCCTTACTCATTGCTTCCTGTAAAGCAGATAGGAAAGGCACCTGATAAAATGATCATGCAGCTTATTGGAGACTGGCAAAACTGTTTCAAATTTGCCTGATGAAATAAGAGCCCATATAATGAAGTTATTCCCACTTGCCTTTTGCTGGACTCAGTCCCCTGCCTCAAACAGAAGCTCAGCCCTGCCTGTGGCTTTCCAGAAACTGCTCTGAGCTTTTCAGAAGCACCTGTGCTGTTCCTTCACTGCCAGCCCAAGCAGTGCCCTCCAGACAGTTTTTCCCCACAGATAAACTTGATTACCTTGGTGCAATTTAAACCACAGTACCCTTTAGTCAGGTTGCCCTGTGCATCCTGATCAGTGAGTGCCTACTGCACAAATGCACGGTGACTGTAATTGGATCCAGGACCTTTAAGAAGCTGTATTTTTTATGAACTCATTACAAACCCTGCATTAAACCATCATTTTTTCTCTATCTGACGTTTCAGTTTCAGGCCATTTCCTCCCAAATTGTAAACATGCAGCTCCATGAGCAGTGCAACTAACGAAGCCTGCTTTTCAATAGATTTATATCTCATTGGTTGGAGTCCCTGGTGTCCAGGACCATGCCAGCTCCTTCTCAAGCTTTTATTGCACTCTCTCCTTGCTGCCCACCCTCTGTGCCTTCCCCTTGTGTGTGAACTCTTTGTGTCTACTAAATGGTGTGTCAGGCTGTAGTTTTCCCCTTGGCAAGATCTCTTTCCTCAGTGGAAATTGGGGATTGAGTAGACTTGATTGGATAGCCATGCACCTCTTGAATGCGGATCAGATCCATCAGCAGGCTCAGAAGATATCAGAAACAGATGAACATTAACAGTGTAACTTCAAGAAGAAAGATTAAAAATGCATTTTTTTCTCTTCTGTTTTCTTGTCTTCGTTCCAAATTTGTTCCATACCCAAATCTTTGTCTCCCTGAGGGAGGTTTGGTGCTGCAGTAGCACAGAACAAGGCACCCTTGCAATTACAGGGGGAAATGTACCAGCCTTGGCCCTCCTTGAAAACTGAATTCAATTATTTATTGATAAAATCCCCTTGACAGGTAATTTGCTTCAGTATTTGGCTTCTTCAGTGCAGTGTAACGTTGTGTCGGATATTGGAAGGAGAAAGAGATATAATGGAATACACTTTCTCTCACTGAACTGCACCGACTTCTTTTAATTTATATTTTTCTTTCACTATGTTGAAGCTTTCTAAAAATCTGCCAAGTTCATTGTCAGTATCTGTTTTAAAAGCCTTACAAAACACAGGCAGCTCCTTAAGTTCCTTTCAAATTAATTTTAATATTGGAAACTTAGTTTTTTGAGTCTTTTTTAGTGTTTTCAGGAAGGAAAAGCTGAAAATCAAACAGGAATTTGTGTGCTTATGTGTTCTCTATGCATTTAATGGTCACTGCCAACTGTGATCACCAGTGAGACAGTGGATTCAGTGAAATTTATTTCAGCAAATATCTTACAAAGTACCATATATTATTAAATAGAATATTGGGGTTTCTGTTCAAAGTTCAATGGATCAAAATTTGTCTGTCATGAGGTCCTTTGCTAAAAAGGTCAAAGTGATTTGAGGTGTAACAACATTTACTAGCAGGAAATTATGGATAACTTACCTGTAAAGAAATCTTCACCTTAATTAATATCCATTAGCACCCAGTCCAAAGCTTAGAGAAGTCAATAGAAAGTTGTGCATTAATTTTGGTGGGTTTGCACCCACGGTCCACTCATGGGCTTTTTCTAAGCTGTCTTATTTATTATTGTAGATGTTCTGTTCCACCAAAATGCTTAGTCCTTTTCTGAAACCTGCTAAGCTAAATTATACCTACCTATTCCTTGCACATTGCTTAAAAAGCAGAGTTCCAGAATGTTTCTGTGTCATCTTTGATCTCTAAAACTGAACAGACAACCTCTTGGCAATAATTACGCTCATGAGATTCCTGATATTTCCAGCCTTTTATGTGGATGGGAGAATCTGCAGTTTGCTTTCTTGTCCATCTGTGTAAGGATTTAGCTGTATAACTTTTAGACCAAACCGTGGAGAAAATACTGTTGAAATTTAGCACAGATGTTTGAAAGGGTTTTTAACTTGTCTGTGTCAGTTTGTTCAACTCATTCAGACATCCCTGGCTGTTTTAAAATGCATACTGCTTTGTGATCTTCTCAATGGACTTTGACACTGTATTTAGCTTTGGTGGATGATGAGACAAGCCAAAACATGAGGGAGTTGGTATATCTGAAAATGCTACACAACTTGCAGCCCTTGCTCAAAAGGCAAAATACCCATATCCATATCTCCTTTACAGAGGTGCTGTATTAATCTTGGTGTGACCACTCCAAAGGGAAGGTCTGATGTCACCTCTGCTTCCTGCAAAAATGAAGTGCATGAGTTTTACAACATCATGCTCTCTATCCATACTGATTAACAAGTTTCCCTAAGAAAAAGAATATTCTTACACTAACAGCACATTGACAAAGAATTGGACTTTTAGGATCCCTTGCAGCACATAATCTGAAATCTGTGACCAGACATTAGAAGGATCCAGCATTTTCTAGAGTCAGGAAGATTACAATAGCAAGTACTGTAACCTAGAGAAGTTTTACTGCCATTCCTTTGTCATCAGACTGCAGCAGTGACTTACAGAACCTGAAGGGCTCTCTAATGCCTTGTACTAACAAGGAAGTGGGAAAAACATACAGGAAAATGTGACTAATCCATTGCTAAAGAGATATGGGTGAGAGAATAGTATGTGCTGCATATACTATCCTCTCATATTCATCCACTCTAGTTTTAGTAAACCAAAGAGCATTCCAGAACCTCATTCCTTAAAATATATTTTGAGAGAGAAATTTGAAAAGTAGTGTGATCTAAAAAAAGGAGTAAAACCAAGACAACTTGTCAGCTGTGGGTAAACTGGCTGAGGGAAATGAAAGTAAGTATTCTAACAAGCCATTGTTTTTATTAGGGTTTTTCTGAGACTGATTTAAAAAGGGGAGGAAATGTTCTGTATCACCTGCATGCCCCTCTGCCCTGCTGATCACAAGCTTAGGCAAGAAGTCACGTCACCTCCATTCCTAAGTTCTATGATACAGATTTTTCTGTCTTCAGGTTTGGACTGCTGTTTGTCCCCCTGCTCTCTCAGCAGCATCAGCTCCCTCACAGCCAGAGCCAGGCAGATGCTGCCATGGAGCAGAGCAGGCAACATATTGAGGAATGGCTCTCCTTGTTTCTGAAGAGCCAGACCTCATCCATCATCCATAGTTGCCTTTTCTCCCATGCCATCATCTGCCAGTCCACGCTGGAAGCACAACTGCACTACTTCTCTAGTAACGAGCAGCGTTTGGTAACTTTGGCCAATTATTTGCACTGCCCCAAAGGAAACCTGGAAAATCATCTTTGGAAGCAGACAGATTTTGCTTCCTGTCACCAGAAAGGTTACTTTCTTTAGTCTCTGAAGGCTTTGGTGGATCAATTCTTTTGCATGGGAAAATAGATTAGAAACACGCCGTCAGGTACGCTGTGCACAAGATAGACAGATGGAGACAGTAGTATCTATCTGCTACAGGGAATTGTCAGAGGGGCACAACTCATCACACTGGTTCTTAGAGGGCTTAATTTGCTGCTGGTAAATAATCTATTTTTTATTACCTCACATCCCCAGATTGTCAACATTCTCAGCTTTTTGCCACAGCTAATTAGACAGGCAAAAGCCTTATAGCCTAAAGAACAAGTCTGAGCTAAGCACCTGCCAAAATATCTGACTTTTTTTAAGAACTGGAATGTCAAAGAGTGAAGGGGCTGCAGATCACATTTAAATGCTTTGAGCATCAATAAGATGATTAGACCCATGAGGCAAACGTTCAGAATTTCTCTCAGACTCACCACTGAGAGAAGGCAAGATAAAACTCTGATAGATAAAAACTACTGTGCAACGGTACCAAAGCTAATTATTCTACTGAACTCTTGGAGAAATCTTGCAGGGATGTGTTGACAGCATGCTCTGTGTGGCCACTTCTGCTCAGGAAAGCAATGTTTAATTGCATATTTGAGTGAAGCCTCTCTGTGTAAAGTATAGCTTTTGGAAAAGAATTTGTCTGAACCAAAACAAAGAATGACCTCGCTGTAAGCCAGGCACAGCTGATTTGGCAGGGAGAAGGGGCCTTTTGTTATGTTTTTATGTGGGTTTTATTTGATTTTCCCATCCATTATTTAAAAATCGTGTTTTCAAACAAGCAATGTTGCAGTTTTTTTCCAAAAAGCTCTGCACCAAGGACAAAAGGCACCAAATAATGCCCCTGTATCAAGCATGTCATGATCAAGGTGTGCAAGCAAACAGCAGCAGAGATATCCTTGCAGTCTCCATGTACCCTCAACAGACAGACTTGTGTTTCATCTCCATGTCTCCATATCCCACTCTCCTGGTGTGCCTGCTCAAGGCTGGCTGTCACACAGTGCATGACTGCAGCCCACACTGCCTGAGCACCTCTTTACCCCAAGGAAGGCACAACTTGTTCTGCAAGACCAAGAGAAGACATAGTGCAACTATGAGACTGACGAGCTGAACACTATTCATGGGTTTGAAGAAGAGTTGATGGTAGAGATACTGAAGAGGGAAAATGACTCCCAGCCTTTCCAGCATGAGCAGTAATTCAGCTCAGTGGGACTGTCACTATTTAAAGAGTAGTGCAATCAAGCTATTGACTACCTTTGACTTTCCATGGTTATGAGCCTTAGCACCTATTTGTGCCTTTGGAAGTCATCCCAGAATTTGCTGACTTGTGATTTCTCATCAGGGACCCCATTCTCTCAGTTTAAGTGAATAACCTGCTTTTTCCTCACATTAACTTTTAATGCAATAACTTTTTGGACTTTTCTGTTTCCGATATTGCAGAGGGGGAGATGGAATGGAGTTCAAGCAAGGAAAGTGGAGATATATCATCTGCCTGCACTGAAGTCACCAGCTGATACCATATATTGCTCGATGATGTTGATGTTGCTCGAAAAATTTCTAGGACTGAAAATAGTAAGGATGAAAAATTGGCAGACTGTGTGTTTCTTTTCCTGATTGAATGGAAGGTGATAAATTTCTTTGGGTTCCATTTATAGGCATAGTCTTGTTTTATATTGATTTGCTGTTCTTAAAAAAAAAAAAAACAACAAAACTCCAAATAATTTAGGGTTACAAGAGAACCCACTGCGCTCTGTGAATGGTTTTCTGAGTAGCAAAATTTAAGGTAGCTCTTTCTTTTCATTCTCCACACTGAGGTTGTGCTCCCTCTATGTAACTTCCATAGTTTCCATCTACATAGATTTTATATATTCTGAAACCAGCCACAATTTGAAAAATTGATTATACCTTCTCTCTTGTATGAACTAATTATGCTTCAAGCTCAGCCTCTAATGCAAGACCACTGTATTGTCCACAGAGGAATCACTTATGCAGTGTAGGGCTTTAACCCCCAGACTAGGCATAGGGAAGGGATTTTGACTATATATGAACAGATGATGTTTTATGGTAACCCAATTTTTCTGCCACTGCATAAGTCTTTCACAGAGTTCCCAATTTTGATCCTGCTAGGCATTACAAGCTGTCTAAACCATTTGTTTTGTAGATGGACTACAAAGTCTCCTGTTGAGGAGGGGAGGATAGGAGAGCAGCTGGGTGGATGGCTGGCAACTAGCCAAGGTCATCCCAGCACAGATGGGTAACTCTGCATGGTCATTGTTGAGAAGAAAACTCAGAATGCTGAAATTTTTCTTTCTCTTTCCAAAGTTGAGGGTGAAATAACATTCAGTGCTTTTACTTGTTGTTGTTTAACTGAATTTTCAAAATTCAAGTTCTCTCTTTCCCCTGTTTCTATTTCAAGGAAATAAGTGAATTCTTGTCATTATTCCTTCTGTTTGAGATAGTTTGTGCTTTTCTCTCCTAGGCAGAAATGCCAATAAGAAAGTGACAGAGCTCTACAGCCGTGGTCTGGTTTTGCTGTTTGAAGTTTGCAGTTCTGCTGAGAAAGCCATGAAGATTCCCAAAGCAATCATGTGAAAATCAAGGTGAGCAGTGGACAGACTAAACTAAAATTGGACATCGTATTATGTGCCCATAACTGGAAAGGGAAGCTAAAACAGAAAACCAAAAGGCACTGTGGCCACTCTCAGCTGGCATTTTTTTCTTGGCTCTGGATTTAAAAGTCTGGCTAATGTATTTCTTCACTCAAGACTAGCTCTGCTTGAGAGTAGGACAATATTGAGTCAGGCCTAGTATGTCAGTGCTTTAGAAAGTGCATCATCCACATGGGCAGCTAAGCAAAGGGTGGGGAAGGAATTAGTAGAAACTGGGGAGAGGAGCTGAAGTGATCTCACTCATTCTCTCTGTGTCCCACATGCACACATATATATGCACCTAAACCCCCAGTGTATGTCCATGGTCTGTCACAGCCTTCCTGGAGCCTTTTCCATAGGCTGCTTTGTCAATCTGTTTGGTTTTGGGTTTTTTTTTAATTAAGAAAGCATTTCACATATCCAGTGAGAGGTTCTCAGGGTGCCCATGGCTTGTTGTGCCATTGGCACTGGGCTGCCCCACGGGAGCTGATGTTTTGGCAGAGGCACTGCAGTGCTGCCAGGGTGGAGGGATAAAGAGCTCAGCTGGGGAGCCGTGTTCAGACTGCACACAGGGAGCCAAAGCTATTTATACAGCAGTCTGCAGTGCACTTGCACCTTTCCTGGCAGTCAGGTTAAGCCATCTCAGAAATTCCAGTCTCGACAGGGAAATCACTAGTTTTTCTGGTTCTCCTAGCCTGGAAATGCATTCCCTCTCTGCCAGGACTTGAGAGAAATGCATCCATAATCCACTGCTCCTGTTTATAGGAGCAAAGCTTGCTTTACTGTGCTTGAATTTAAATAGAGGTATTTGCACATCCCTGATGAATTTTTTCCTCCTGTATTTTTATCCATAATGGACTGCCTCTGTACTAGCAGTGACTGATCAATTGTTGGGGGGTTGTTTGTTTTCAAGGCAACGCGTGGGTGATTCTCGATCCTCTCCTGTGGCAGAGCATGCTGTTATCAATATGTTGCTTTCTTTTCACTGGGAATGCAGCTTTCAGAAGGCACGGAAAATAAATGGGGTCTGCTTTAATTCAAGTGACGGTTCGGAAACGTGTCTGGCAAACCAACTTCCAAACCCTCTTCCCCTCTGGAAGTGGCCAGTGCAAGACCTGCACTTGCAAGGTCTGAGTTTGTTTATCTTTTTCTAATTAAAAGGGGTTAGTCTTTCAAAGTATCTGCAGCAAGTGAAAGCCAAGAGGCTGGAGTGAGTGCTCTCTGTGGTCTCAAAAGAAATGTATTTGCTTTTCAAGGGGAATAGTGAGATTAGAAAGAGGCCTGACTTGGGCTGTCAGGTCTCCAAAGCAAAATCCCTGCTGCAGTGGCTGCACACTGATGGGACCAAGAAAGCAACGCTCACAGAAATGTGGGAGAGCAGCTTGTTTCCTCTCCTTTGAGCTCAGCAGGTCCAACACTGATGAGAGGTACCTGAACAACAGAGCAGGCAGAGAAAAGGGCTCATCCAACACAGATGTTACCTCAGGGTTGTGGGTGCTGCCCCAGAGCAGCTGTGAGGACACATGTGCCCTGGGCAGAGGGTGCCAGGAACTTGTGTCCTGCCATGGACCAGAGCTCTGACCCATGGCCATGCTCTCTGTATCTCCTTTTCCCCCTCCACATTTAGTGAATTTGCTTTATCTAGACATACAGACACAGAATAGTTCTCACACCGTTTTTACCCTTCCTGCTGTGGAGGGGGCTCTGTCTCATTTAGTGACTTTAGGCAGTGCTGAAGTTCAATGAGGAGGAGCAGGGACTCAGCTGGAAATGCCAGTGTGCCTGCCAAACTGTCACCCGAGGTGTTTTCAGATGAGGATGTCTGCAGAAATTACACTGAGGCTTGGCATCACCAGGCAAAGCTACTCTCTTACCTCGACTGCTGACTAATACAGACAGCATAGTCTGTCGCCCCATTAAGAAGCAGCAGCTGTAATGAAAAGGGGAGGGGAGGGGGGAAGGGGGGGAAGAAAAAAAAAAGTGGAATTCTGTAGAAGCAACTTTTATTGCCAGAAAAGAAACACCTCTCACATAAAGAGTCAGTTCACTGCTGCAAATTTAACTAACTTCCCTCACATTTCCCCATTCATTTTGCTCTGAAATGCTGTGTCTCCTGCCACCAGGGTGCTGCCAATGCCATGATGGTGCCTGCCCTGTGCCTTGGGTGGGCACCACAGCACAGCCTCTCCAGTGGTGCCTGCGGGGCTGCCCCACACATGGGATAGCTGGGTGCAGGCACCCATCCTCTCTGGGGGTGGCACATGGAATACCCCTCCAAGGTGCATGGCAGGCAGGACTGGGCACCCTCCATGTCCATCAGTCCAAGCCTAAGGCAAATCCCTCCAGCTGCTCAAGGAGCTGAAGCTGTTCATGGGCAGTGCTGAGCTCCTGCTTGTTGTTGGACTGCAGAAACACAGTTCACCTTGGGAGAGGAGTTTGGGAAAAGTGCCATTCTTCACCAGTGCTTAGTTTCTTCCACAATTATTCAGTGGGAGGTTTTTTGTTGGTTCAAGTGTAAGGAGAGGGGATTCCCCTGCCTATCCACAAGCTCAGCTTGGATTCTCAGTGTCAAGCTGTGCTTTTTCTGGCTCATGCTCCATTACCAATAGTAATAAGAGTTTTCTGAACAAGAGACATCTTGAAGCTTTAGCATTTTCACCATGCAAATGTGAGGATCATTATCTGAGTTGTTCTTGCAGACCTGACTCATCCTTGCCCGTGTGGCACCCCAGTGGCACTGGCACAGCTGAGAAAAAGCAGGCATGAGCCTTTCCCACAATTAGAATTACAAGAGCATTGTCTCATCTAGTCCCAGATTTTTGTGGCTGCAACACTGAGATTTTTCACACCAAAAGTCATCTCTTCACAGAAAGTCCTACAGACTTCTAGCTTCTTCCTATGCAACTGTTTCCTGATAGCCAATCTGTATTTTACTGTTTTGGTTTGTGGGGCTTTTGTCTATTTTATCCTTTTGTTCTTAGTTTCTGGATTCCCAGACTTCCTCAGAGGAACCATGTGGGCAAAAATATAGTGATTGTCCCTCTTAGCTCTTACAGCTGAGAAACCTTCTAATTACAGAATTTCTGTGCTTCTGCTCTTATGTAAGATCACTGCCAGGCTGGCTGCACCATTTGCTGGGGCTACCCTAGGAAATGGTCCTGTACCTGTTCCTACTATCCATTGCAGTTGAAGATGAGTTTATTGTCAGATTTTAAAAAGCAGGAAAAGGTTGCTGGTCCGAGTGGAGGAGTGTTGCTTTTTTGTTTGTTTGTTTGTTTTGGGGATGTTTGGAGTTTGTTTGAACACAGTGATTAGTAAGAACAGGATTGCTGTAAAGCAAAAATACCCTGAGGGGTCTGGAGGATTTTTTCCTTTATTCGTAAGAATAGGTTAACCTTCAGTTCACAAATAAGTCACTAATTCCAGAAAATCTGAATATCTTGCTTGAGCCTGTAACAGGATATGAATAAATGTATCCTTCTGTTGCAGCTTGTTTGGGGAGTTAGAGAGACATCTCTGGTTTGCTAACCCTGATGTGTGGTTTTGGTTCTACCTTAGAGGATCCTGAAGTGTGTTTCATTAATTTGGGGAATGCCAGCACTTTTGGAAAATTAAATATCTTACTCATATCATCTACTGTAATTTCACTAATATTCCAGCCAAGGAGTGCTAAGCTGTGCCATGGCTTTGTGCCCAGTAACAGCATTTCAGGTATTTAGGCACTGCAAGGCAGTACAGTACATTCCTTGCAGTATCTGACTGGCTTGTGGAGTCCAGTAATGCTGATTTTCTGTGCGTGCAGAATAGAATAAATGCATCCCCCTCAATTAATGCCAGTGTTTATATTTAGACCTGAGTTTCCCAGCCTTGCTGTGGTTGTGCATTGCCATCAGCACTGCTGGCAGCAGTGGTGGGAATGCATTAACTCCAGGGAGTGCTCAGCTCTCCAGGCAGCATTCACGTCCTCAGTGACTGTGATTTTGGTGACAGGACTAAAGAAGACTCACGATTGCAAAGTACTGGGAACTGAGCCTTTGGAAATCTTTTATGAACCTGACTCTAAAAAATGTCTGACCACTTCTGGCAAATTCTGGGAATTTTATAGTCTGATTTTCTATAGGAATGTTCACTTAACTTCTACATATTTCTTAGTCTGTGTGTGTGTGTGTGTGGTTTTCCTCCGCTAGAAATTTCTAAGCCTATTGACAAGCTTAAACTTAGTCTGTCCCAGGTTAGATGTCTTAAAAGATAATCAAATTCCTGTATGTTTCCCAAAAATAATCAGGCAGATGCAAGAGACCAGTGTTCAAACATTCCCAGTATTAGTCTTAATAACTTATGAACTCTGCTTTGGCATGGACTTAATAATCCCCTCATATCCTCCCCAGCCTAATGAATTTTATGACAGTTAAAACCTCAGTGTAATTTAGAGGGGTTTTTTTTAATTTCAAAGGTCATCCAAGAGACACCAACAAATAACAAGCAGGATTTCTCCATTTCTTTTGCTGATTGAACAGATCATCTTTCTTCTTGGAGCGCCCAGGGGATTTGGATCCACACTGAGCTGATGGAAAGCAGCCTTTGGCACAAGTCTTAGACGTTCATCACAGTCTTTCAAACAGGCCTCTGATTCCAACTCTTAAGTCACTCTGGTTAAATTTGCCTTTCAGAATTAATTTTAAACCCAAATGGTAATTTTTTTAGTTGCTGAAATAGTCTATCAATTTTTTTCTTCAGAAAGAGTGCATCCCTAACACTTAGAAAGAGAGAAATGCTTAAATAAGTCAAAGATGCCATTTTAAGACTAAGCTATTCTTAGCATTTACAAAGAGAAAACAACTTATTTAGTGGATCTATCAACTGTATTAGTAAAAGAAATTCATAGTAAGGCATTTACACAATTGTGGCTTTAAACTCTAAGCTCCCAGAGGCTTTTTGTTTTCATCCTCAAACCCTCAGCAATGATGTTCATGGCACTTGAACCAGCTGTGGGAAAACCAAGAATCAGGAGAGCCTATTTGGTAATTTGGGTGCTTGTTTTGTGGGTGGTGTGTCAGTAAACATGAGCCCCATCCAGAATGACCAACACTCTGTGCTGCACAGGCATCGACTTCCCTGCACAGATGAGGGTCTGTACACATGTGGCTCTGTTAGGACAAAAATATGCTAATCTTTAAGCATAGTGTTCCTTTAAGCTGAGATACTCAGTATTCTTCATCAAACATCACACAAAATAGCTGGAAATACTCCTGGTTTTATCACTCCTAATGAAACCTTCTGTGCTGTCTCTTGCTGTTCACAAGTGCTTAAAGTCATCTATTGTCTTCACATTACTCTTGATTTTAAGGTTATGAAGAAAATGTTCCAAATCTTGAAACCAAAATCTTATTTAGCACAAATGCTATTTGCAACCCAGCTAGGAAAGCTGGGAAACACTTTCTCTGCACCCAGCCTGAGTGAAGCTCTAACAGCCACCAGATACCGGCTGTGCTGAGAAAGAAATGAGATTCTTTAGAATTTAGACTGGAAATCATCTGAGGACAAGAACGTGTGAATTTGCCTCACTTGACATGTGTTACCTGCAGCCAGACAGTCTCTGAGGAGCAATAACTCATGACTCAGGGTTTGCAGGGCTGTAACACAAACCCAGGAGCACCTGGACTGGCCCAATGGCCTTTTCCACGTGGAGTGTCACACTCAGCAGGGAGATGAGGATGCTGTGTGGAGCTGAGAGCACCCAACTGCTCTGGCAAGGAGCATGGAAGCTGCCCAGTGAGGGCCCCACCACGGTCCCAGAGAAAGGCAGGGAGTGTCCTCCCAAGGGAGACATCCCTGAAGTCCTACCATCCCATGAAGAGCAGGTGGAAAGGTGCAGAGGAGCAGGAACACAGGAGTGCTGGAGTGCACTGTTTTCTTGACTATGCACAGCTCCAAAAGGAGTTTTGAGGTTCAGCTCTTGCCAGGAGTTTTATTAATGGTTAGGTACTGGTTACTTTTTGCTAACTTTCTAGTTGAAGACTTGGGATGTTTGAGCTTCAGGGGATTTAGTGATTTTGCAAATGCTGAACAAGACCTAGAAAAAGTGATACTTCTGTAGGCCAGCAAATAACAAACCTGAATGCTGCTAGAAAAATCCTCCCTGCCAAAAAACCCCTCACAAGTTTGGTTTTGGTGTGGTTTATTGCTTTTCTGTTGTTCAGTTTGGAGGGGTTTTTCCTAATAGAACCACTTAGACTATCTAGACTGCTCCCAAATCTGAAATCAATTTGGCATATCTCTACTCCTCAGCTTTTTTTTCCCTCTTCTGGCCATCTTTAGGAGGACAGGATTGGAAGGATGGGTAATTTGTTATAGATGAATTAAATAAGTGAGGAATATTATATGTACTTAGTAGACAAAGGTCAGAATTAACATTTATGTATCTGAACACATACATTTGGAGGAAAGGGTGTGTTAAACCTGAGCCTCTATTAGCAATGATCAAAAAATTCAAATAAAACATTTTCATATTAGGAAAGAGGATTTTCTCATGAATTGGTTGCCATTCTGCTATCCCCATCCATTTGAGATAATCTGCAGAGAGAACCCTATTTCTGAAAACATCAGTCCCAGATAAACATCCAGACTCAAATGCTTTGCTGAGCTGATTTTCAGACACGAGGTCTGAAGCTTTTTATTTTCACTCTGTGTGCAGACCCTGAATCTCTGGAACATGTGTGATTCACTTAGAATTAATCTTGTCTTCCTCCACAATAGCTTTATTTCCTTCACCCCCTCCCCAAAATGAACATGAGCTATGCTGTATGACAGGTAGTCACTCTGCCTGGCACAAAACACTCGGAGCTCCATTCTGGTGTGAGGCTATTGCTGACCAGGGCAGCCTTTGAGTGAGCTGACCTTAATCCTACAATCCCCTCAAAAACACATCTAAACCTGCCTGTCTGGTTTCCATCAAGGATTGGGATTCTCAGGTCGCATTGCTTGGGTTTATTTATTTTGTTCCAGTTCAGCTTCTCAGCACATCACAAACACATTTACAAATACCTTGAATTATGCATTTCCCATGGGATGAAGAATCTTTAGTTTAAACCCTTTGTATTTTCTTATATCTTATTCTGGTGCTGTTTCCCCCTAGATGGAAGGGAGCTGTAAAAGCTAATTTAACACAGCACCACAATACAGCCCCTGGTTTCTGGGGACAGGAAGGCAGGGGTTGCAATGTTTGGGGGTTTGGTGGTTGAGGGGTTGCAATACAGTGAGACTTCTATTTTCCTCTGCAATAAACCCTAAAGCCCACAATGCATAACCCGACAGAATGAATTACCTAATGATTATGTACGAGGGATCTGTGATTTGGAGGCGCCATCATCTGGGCACAGCGGCTGGTTGCAACTGGAATGAATCGAGTTGCCTCAGAGATTACAAACTTTTTCGAGCCATGACAAAACTGCAAATTGTTCCTACTAATAAAAGAGCATTTTTCTCCAAATAAATATAAGTGTCTGTACCCCCACAACACACACACTCTGTCTATGAGTGTTTAGAGATGATAAATGGTAGGTAGTAAAGGTGGATTAATCTTTTTTAAATGATTTAATTATGTCCTTGATTGTTGGGACTAAGTTCATTAAATCAAGATGGAATTTCTAATCTATCAGCATGTCTACTCCAGGCACGCTGGTCTGCACCACAGGCAGCTCATCTGTGCTACAGGCCCCTGGCTCCAGCCCTGAGACCTTCCCAGGCTGTTGGTTCAACTTCTTGCCTCTTGGCTGTGGTGCTCTCTCCTTTTTTCACCAGTATCTGTTGGAGAACGAAACAGGGTTAAGTGGAAACCCAAACCATCATTGTGTGCTCAGGAGTTTCAGTCATTTATCTGATAGTGAGGAAGAGAAGACTCTGCTTTTGTGGTCAAAAAATGACCCTTTGTGCAGCTGATGCAAAAAAAAAGAAGTTTTTGCTTCCAATGCCACTGCCCCTTCCTGGGAGAGGAGCAGAGGTTGGACTTGTGAAACTTCAGGTACTGCAGCCAGGGCCAGGAAATTCTCTGTGAGAGAAGTTTCTTCCATGATGAGCTGAAGAGACCGGGTTTCATTTGCCCTTCCTTTTTAAAATTTTCCATGCTTCTGTGGGAATTGCCCCTGACAGAAGAGTTCCAGGGCACTGGCATTTTACAGTGGTTTGCACAGCTGTGAAAAGAACGAGACAATGCACAGTTTGACTACAAAGGTAAAATCCTGGCAGTTTTGAAGTTGATAAACCTCCTGATACCTCTGCTCTGGATATACTGTCCTTGCAGAGTAATCCAAATGAAGAAATATCTAATGAAATATAAGAAAAACTTTGGATTTTAAAATGAGAACCCCTCTGAAAACAGCAGAATCAGTGTGCTGGGACAAAGCAGATCATACACTCATGTTGTTGCTGTTCCTTTCCTCCTGCTTTCCTTTCTAAAATTTCTATTGGTCCCATGAGGAGCAGGAGAATAAACCTGTTGTCAGTTTTATTGCAGAGCTGGCTGCCTAAACTGATGTCTCACTGCAACATGGTTATAAAAAGGAAAAAAAGAAAAACTGCCAAAAAGCCTTGCTGATGTAAATGATATTCCTGTTGGAAGACTCTCCAGGAAAGGGCCTCTAAAACAGGAGAAGCCTAATACATACAGCAGTATTTTCAAAACACCAACTTAAAAATTTAAAGCCCAATGGCTTTTTCCCCCTGCTCTAAGCCATAAGGAGAGCTGCCAGAGCTCCACTCTGCAAAGGATGGGGAGAACAGACCAACACAGAGTGAAACAGAGTGATCTGGTGGTGATATGGATTAATTTAAAATCAACCTGCAAGGCAAATAATTTTCCATATTTTAGAATGCATCCTCACCTAAAGTTTTCATTTATGTGTTCGCTACAGCTCCAGGAAATTGCCATCAGTGACACCCCTGATTTTTAGTATCCAGCATACAATGCTCTTTCCTCTCTTTTTCCTTCACTAAGGGAGGTATTTTGATTATGCAATGCCTTATGTCATTCAGGGTGTTGATACAAGTTGTCCCAAGGTCTGGCATGACTGCTCAGTTGTAGGCTGTGTGTGCTCTCTCTCCAGGAAGCACTGATCCCTTTCCAAACTCAGCCTTGTCAGGTTGTGTTTGAAAATGTCATATGGAAATTTCATTAAAATCTTAACATTGTCTTGGTTTGGTATAATTAGGATGGAAATCTCATGGGAATATTTTTCCCTGTGATGTCACTTATATTTCTTCCTTACAGTCAGGCAAAGGGCAATGGCACTGCAGAGCTCACAGAAGTCAGGTACATTAAAATGAAAAATAACCAGGGAAAGGTACTGATTTCTACATGTCCAGAGTTCAGTTTGGTTTATTTTGGGACCTATATACTGAGCTCTTCATTTGTTACATTCATTTCAACTGGCCTGTCACTGATGAGATACCAGCCTTCCCCAAAGACAGTTCAAGGGATAAGTCATGCTCTCTCCAAGCCCTTAATGCCACCTGCGAGCCAGAACTACATCTTCTCTGAAGTACCAGCTCTTGCCTGTTCTTCGCTGCCAGTGCTTCCTTCAAAGGGGATTTAATTACCAACTTTCACAGCTCTCTGCTTGAAATTTTAGAAAAGAAAAATGTGTAAGGATCCATTTGACCTCTCTTTTGAAAAGCAGTGATGTGAAATGAATATTTGTTGGACTATTGATCTGTGCTTGTTCTTAAATACACTGCAGCCTTAATAGATGCCTTTGGTCCATCCCTCAGCTGGTGTAAATTACCATGGCTCAATGAAGCTGAGCAGATTTACATCATTTGAAGACATGGTCCTTGACGTGTTGTAGCAACCTGCTTTTTAGAAACTTGGCAGTTCCTGTGCCATTTATAGCATTTACAGCACATCTTATGCCACAAACCCACCACTGGGCTGTTGTGATCAGGCAATGCTTGGTGAAGAAGGGCAAGCACCTTTGCTTTTTGTGGTGGTTTGTATCCTGCTCCGTGTGTTGCTTTGCTCAGCTCATGTGAACAAATTCTGGGGAGCCTGCACACCCCTCAGCCCTGGCACCACAGGTCAGGAAGAGTGTCTGTGCTGCCCTTGTGCCTGGTGCTCCTCACCCCTGAGCCAACCCCACTGCTGAAGTTATTCAGTGTGCAAGTACTCTCACTTTTATAGGCGTTTTATGACTCTTCTGTGTGGAACATATAATTTTAATGGGTGAAAATCAAATTAACTCTAAACCCCACTTGACTAGTGCTTCTTGTGAAGACAGTGGAAATTCTGTTAGCTGCATTCCCAGCTCTCCAAACCACGCTAAACTCTTGGCCTTCGGTACTTGCTGTGTGCGATGGGAGTCCAGAAATTAGAGCCATTTAATTCTGCTTTGCTATTTCACAGCAGTTTGGATTTTCACAGAGTGAAAACCTCAGATAAAATTCTGTATTACTCTCCCCACAACACCCGTGCATGTGAACATCGATGGAGTGAGGACTTATCTCCATTTGCAAGCTGCTAATTGTGAAGTCTTGCAACGTAACAGGGATTGTGCTGGGATATAGAAATTCTAAATAAGACACAAATCAAGACAGACTTTGAATTTTAAGAAACCTTTGTCCATTATTTGGCTGTATTCCTCTGCCTTTTTAGATAGTCAAAGGGAGTTGGGAATAATTGATCCAATATAAATCTCTGACTTCAGATAGCTGCCCTCTTCCTGCCTGCTGAATGCCTGTGTTGGATGCATTTTTGGGTATGCTTTTTACCTCTTCCACACGTTTTCTGTTAACTAGTTGTAATATAAGCAAAAAAGCAATTAAATGTTATATTGATTTACTCACAAGGTACAGAAATTGTGAAGTAACGACATGTTGGTATACACTATCTGACATCTCTAAAGTGAAAAGTAGATTGAGAGTCTAAAAGACCATAGAATATCCTGAAGTCTGGATCTGTTTGACAGGCTTGCAAAGCACAGTTATTTCAGCTGGAGGTTGTGTGGGAAAGAGAGGGCCATGCTTTGGTTCTCCAAACTGCAGGATTTTTATTGCCATTGTTTGCAACTCTCTGAGATTTTCTTCTCTCAGTTTGTCTTTGCTGACTGTGTTTGAATATTCACTGTTTCTTTTCAGGTGCCTTAATTTTACCTGCAATTCAGTTTGGTTAAGCCAAAGTATCACTGTCAGGACTTGTGATTTCATAGTGCACATGATGCATTACTGCTGACTGGCTCTTTTCTTAATGATTCTTGCTGCTGTGAACACATGTGAAGATGCACTACTATGTGGACTTGCATCACCTCTGGCCTGATGGTTACTCCTCACTTAGTGCCAAGCAAGATGTGATATTAATTACATAGCTCTGTCCCTGTGGTACCTGCAGTGTGATCATTTGGGAGGGTACTGGGGGGATTCAAGGCAGTTTGAGTTTCTTTAGTTCCTGTTTCAGGCTGCCAATATTTTAGCTCTGATGTAATACTCAGCTGGAAAGCAATGGCTCTGACATACAAATACCACTTAGAGAAAAGTGAGTGAAAATTGTACCTGTAGCCAAGGACAGCTTTTGATGAGACAACAGGAACATCGCCAATCGAAGAACTGGCAGCAGAAATGACATGGTGCTGTTATACCTTCAGTGTTGCTGGCAATTTGTGGGTTTAGGGTTGTTTGTTTTTTAAACCAAGTTTCAGGTTTTGTGCAGACACTCCCACCCTCCCCTGAGCAAGCAGCAAGATTTCAGTTCTCCTTTTCAGTCTTGTTTAAATGAGCCGAGCCAAGCAGTCAGACCTTGGTGCAAATGTTATATCCCATTGAGTCAGACAGCTGGAAAGGCCAGTCTGGGTTTTAAGGTCTTTCCAGAACTAAGGACTCCTTGTTGGTAATCCTTTGGTCCTTGTCCCCTCTTTACCTTTCTTAACAGTAATTTTCACTTGAAAGTTTCCATTCCTTTCACGCGAATCAACCTTTGGGTCTCCAGTGTTGCAATAAACGGCTCCCAGACAACTGGGTAATCCCTATTGGCACCAGTAAGGGGCACTTAGAGGAGGGTTTTGGGGAGGGGATTTAGTGCTTGATCTGGAAATCATACAGAGAGAATGAAAGTAGAATTTCATGCCATTGTCTTACAGAATTGATTTTTTTACCAGCACTGTGCTTTACTTAGCACAGATAGGAATATATGCTGACACTGCAGAGCTGAAGTTTGAATCTTTTCCAAACTTCTTTACCGACCAGGAGCCTTAAAGGTTTTTGAGAACTACAAAGGAACATCTGTGCAGCAGAATTCATTGAACAGCAGTCTGCTAGACCCTCTCCAGGGCTACCTGCACCCTGCTTGGTTTCCTGTTATAGATTATTTTAGAGGGGGTTTTGGCATCCATCCAATATTGTCAGATCTTCCAGCACGGGGCATCTCTTCTGATCTCATTCATACTATTTGTTATAGTTATTTTTCTGTACACTTTCATCATTCACAGGTTACAATTCTAAATGTATTGGAGTGCAGAGTCTGTGGTGTCTTTTACTCAAATGCTCTTTTATGTTACACACCTTTGGTGCTAGTGCCATAAAGGGTTACCCTTATCTAAATCGCTATTTTACTTTGCAGCAACAGGAGCCAGTACAGCTTGAAGTTCCTCACATGTAAACTTGTATTTAGAGTATGTTTGTTATCCCTTCTGATTTTCCATAGTTAATTTTCAAGGTGTTTATTAGAAATATTTTTCATCTCTGTAGAAATTGCTTGCATTGGTACCTCAAAAGGTACTGTAGGATTATTAATCTTCTATCATGGTGTTGATCAAGGACTGTGGGCCATCCATGCAGGCACACAGAAGGAACCCAATTCTTTGCAGCCTCGACAGGCAACTCAGTGTAGTGCAGTCCCAGACAACTTTGATTTAAATTCATGTCCAGTGACTGAGAACAAGGTACAAGATTTTCCCAGGGGATCACTGGCTGTGGTGGGAGCAGCAGCCTCAGAAAGCAGCTGGATGCTTTCTCTGGAACCCAAGAACACTCAAAACTGATGAAGATCATGTTAGAGGGAAACTTCTGTCTTTTGCTTGTGCACATGAACTATTCTGTAGTGCTTGGATTGCTTGTCATTCAAGACATCCCTCTGTGTATGTGTGTGCACATATGTGTGTGCATGTATGTCTGTGCATGTCTGTGAGGTTGTCCCAGCTGGGTGAGGCTGGTATCATGCTGGGTATGGGTAGTTAAAAAGCCTTACCACCTAACTTCTTAAAAGAAAATTAGTTACTGACTTATTTCACAGGGAAGGAGGAAAGCAAGACCACAGTCTACCAAAAAGAAAAGATATATGTATGTGATTAGGTCGATATATGTATGTGATTAGGTCAATATATGAAGATTGTAAAGAATTTTTTTTATTTTTTCATAAAACTGAAATTAGCTGAACGTGTCTCAAGGTAATAAAACATAAAACAAGATGGCACAGCTGTCAAGCATAAATTCTCTGCTGATTTATTGGATTATGCTTCATAGTTACCGAAATGATGTCTGGAGTGGATGTGGGAAGAATGAAGACAGGAGACTCCACCATTTCTTTGAAATATGTCTTTCCCATGTGGTTCCTTGCTGAAAGCTTGCACCATGATCTGTGTTTACATGAAAGCCTGGTGAGTAGCTGGCTTTACTAGTGTTTTACAAACTATACTTTGGGGTTATGACAACTTCAAACACAAATGGAAATGGAAATATAAAAGACATGGCTTTGACTATCTGTAGGGTAATGCTAGTGTCTAAATAATTTGGAGAATTGTATGTGGACTTGGATGTGAAAGACAGAAATATGGATAGATGTTAAAAGAGAAAAAAAAAGCTAAAATAGGTTTTGTATGGGTATCATGTGGGGAAGAGGCAATGACAGGTTATTTTGTATCAGATACACTATGACCTGTTAGCAGATTTCCCCCACTTCCAGTCTAACCTTCTGGATTAGTTAAATTTTCACCTAGTGAAGGAGGACATGCTGCTTGATGCTCCTTGAGTAGTTATCTGCAAAGAATGAGGAGAAAAACTCACCACATGTCATTTCAAGCCATGCTACGTGTTTAGTTTCTGAAGTTGGGGGAGGCAGCATGAGGAGAGAGCATTGTTAGGAGAAAGCTTCCCACTGGAGAGAAAAATATTGAACTTCTTCCTCAGAAACAAGAGGAGTTACTCAATGTTGTAGCTGTTGCCTGGGTATTCATAACCTGCACCTTTCCTCAGTGCTCAAAGAATAAGGCACCCCTTAGGGATGAATATGCTGACCCCTTGTTGACCCTGATTTGAGTGGAAGGTCAGATTAGATGACCTCTTGTTGTCCCTTCCAACCTGAATTATTCTAAAATTCTATCTATCTGTTTTGTTGGGTTTTTTTTCAAAGCTTGCAGCAGTTGTCAGCATTCCTGACAAGTCCCACTACTGTAATAAAAACTAGACATTTTCAAGGAAGGTTTATTGAATGGCCAAGAAGACACAATTCTTCAAACATGTACAAAATTATGCTGGACATAAAAACATCCTAATTAGAAGGAAATGTGAAAGCAGAGACATAAAAAGAACCAAAAAAATACACACCAAAAAAATCAACACATAAAGATACAATATAGAGGATGAGGACAGAAAGGAAGCAACAATTTGGTGGTTGCAAGTATCAGGCACAGTCTGTGTCTGCATATGCACGTTACTGTTAGTGAATGTTTGATGGCACTTGAAAGTGGAAGAGGTTTTGAATAGGTCCAAGGAACTTCCAGAGCCTTTTGAAGCCAGAGACAGCAATAATGAGTCTCTACATGTGTTGACTGTTAAGCTGTCTTAGTTGCAAGATAAATTAAATTTAGGGGAAAAAAACCAACAAAAAACCCAACAAAATTTTAAGTCCCTGGAGTTACCGTTGCATTGAAACAATTTCTCCATTGACTTGGATGTTGAGGGCCCACAGAACCAGACTGTGGTGGAAGGGGGAAGAACCAGATGGTGAAAGACCAGACTAAAATGGTAGGGAAGAACATCAGCCACGATATTTTTCTGGCTGTGTGGTAACCAGCAAAGCCAGTCTTGGACAATGGAAGTGGTTTGGGTTTTTTTTTAACAATAACCTGGAGGAAGCAGGAGACTGCCTGCAGAATCACTGTGTTCCAGTGCACCAGGCTGCTCTTTTCAGAAGTCCCTGGAGCATTTCTGATGACTTTCCTCTGGACTCCACTCAGGTGGGTTGTCAGAGGTCTGCACATTCTCCTCACCCACTGGAATGCCAAAGGGATGAACCTCACCTGGTGGAGTCGGTGCTGAGGCAGTGCCTGAGGGGCTTTGTCCTGACACAGCTGATCCCTCACTGTGCCACCTTGATAAACCAGACTGGGCCACACCATGGGGCGTGGAGGTTCTTCCCCCATGGCAAGGCACAGCCCAGCTGCAGCAGTGTCCCAGTGGTGCAGGGAGCAGGACACTGCACAGCTCCCATGGCAGCTGCAGCTCAGGGGCTGCTCCCACAGGGCTTTGGGCAGCCTGAGTTTGGGCTCTCAGCCAGGTTAGAGCATGGCTCCTTCCTCAGCAGCTCCACAAGCCCATGTCACAAGTTATCTAGTCCTAAAAACTGAAAGAGATGCATTTCCTGGAGCCAAGCATTGTTTAGGAAGGCATAAATCTTGAAAGTGCTTGAGGAGGAGCAGCAACATGAGGGCAATGGGTGACGCTTTGTGCTGCCTTGGATAGGGTTGTGGAGGGATAGGTCTGTGCTGCTGGCTCAGTCTGTGGCCTGGGATGTGGAATTCTTTGCACGTGTACAACTGATGGAATGGGAATGTTTCTGTTCATCTACAAATCCAAATTTCTCGTTAAAATTGGTCATTAGTGAAATTAGTGAAAGTATCTATTAATATATGCATTATCATTTGCAAATCTGCTGCAGGCCTACCAGTTCCAGAATCAATTTAGATGTCCATTTCTGTGTCTTTGGCTGTGTAATACACATGGCTGAGTTAATTCACATTAAGCATTAAACCCCTTGCAGTTTTTTGCTCTTTTTAACAAGTGTTAGCAATGCATTGATCTTTTTTTTTTTTCATTTCAAGTTTATGGGCTAATTTTGGCTTATTCCAATTTTATATTTAAAACAATTTTCTTCTTTACCGTGTTTTCAGGGATAATCTGTTATCGAGAGCACTAATGACCTTGGATATTAAGTTCTAACTTTTATTTCCCTGCAGTTGCTTGCAGTATGAAAACGGAGGAGGTACAGGGCAGTGTTGGCAGCTCTGATGCCTTTTCCTTCAAATGGGCTGATACCTAATGCATTTTCCTTTAGATTGTTTTGTTTTCAGTGGTGTTTCTTCTGGAAATTGCATTCCTGTCTCATCCCATGAATCATAGCTTATGTCTTCTGTGTGGGTTTTAGTATTTGTTTCCATTTCTTGTGACTCCCACATATAAGTGGATTTTGATGCATATTGTGCTAATATTGTGATTGCTGCTGGCTGTGCTGTCTCTGTATCAGGTAACCTTATTGATCTTTTTTTCACCTCAACTACCAGCAGTTTTGCTGTGCCTGACCTAATTTCAGCCACTGAAGATGCTCTAAAATATTGATATGAGCAGAAAGGTTATCTTTCTTTAACCATGACAGCAAAAATAAGTCTGGCATTATCCTAGGAAGATCCACATTCTGATAGTTGCATGTAACCATCTGAGCACTGCAGATGAACTGAGAAATTACATTCACTCGGGTGTAGGTTCCTGGTCTTGAGGGACCCAACATTTTCAGAGGAGACGGTAAGCACTTTATGAATGCTTAAGCACACACATGCATGGGTGTCTTGAGGACAATCCCAGAGAGATGTAGACAAATACAGATTTCTGAAGGCCAAGAAATCATGTAATTAAATCAGAAAATTCTCCAAAATAAGTATTTTTAATAAAGGTGCGTTCATAAAGTAAAACTCTCTCTTCAGAAGCCTCGGGAACTACTTTTTTAACATGCTGAAAGGTTGACTGGCCTGGGTTTTTTAAACTGCACCCCTCTCCCCCTCCAATTTACTGCATTTGTTGGCTGTGAGCAGTGCCTGAACTACGAGGGCTGTACATTGCTCACACCAGCCTCTCTTTGCATTATTTAGCTCTTGAAGAGCATCTGCTGAGCATCCATCAGTGTGGGGCGTGTGCCACCACCATATGGGCAGCCAACTGCTGGTGGAGCCAGAGAGGTGCTGCTATGCTCCCATATATTCCCATGCAACAGCACCATTAACATCTGGTGTGCCGTGGCACACACTTTGTGGTACAATAACAGCAGATTCTTCATTCCTAACTATGATGAAATTCCTCAATGGGAGTGTCAGTGCTGACTCAAAGTGACGTTGGAGTAACTGTGCTACTGCAACCCTCCAGCTGTGGGGGGGGACTGCAGATGAAGGTCACATACTGGGATTTGGCTCCTCCTGAGGGCAAAAGCTGCCCTTTGGATTGTTTGAATGGTCCTTCTAAGACTGTCTTCTGCCTCTGGCTGATCACAGGAAGGCAGCGACTGCAGGAAAGGTTTTCTCACAGTCAGTGACCACATATCTGCTAGTAGATGTCAGAAATGTTTTCCTTTTTGTTTGATGACCATATTTTCTGCTTTCTAACTATAGGCAGACAGCAGGAAGGATCATACAGTTTCCTTTTCATGTCATGTGCCCTTTTCCACAGTCCTGAAGTTGTTTCCAGTTCAGATTCACCCTTATATATTTTAAGGTATTCAGGCTTAAATCTGAGTCCTTCACACTCTGGCAGGATGAGGTTACAGAAATGTTTCAGATTTTCTTGGAATGTATTTCTGGCTTACAGAAACTTGCTGACAATTTTTTTCCTTATCCCCAAGTAGCTTCACAGTGATCAGAGTACCATTTGTCCCTCTGCAGTTCCTGAGGGCCCTTGTTGTGAACCTATCTCTCATTCTTTATCACTAGGTAGCTGCCAAGGCACAGGAAGCAGCTCTCACATGTAGATTTGCCAAGGAATCTCATGGTAACATACCAAACATTCATTTTTTTACACCCTCTAGTTGATGATTTATGGAGGGCCCTCTGCCAAGAGAATGCACCACTGCAGACTGTCAGAAAATGCTATTCAGATGTAACAAAGTATATTCTCCTGGGATTCAGCCATGCAGCTCATGTAGGTAACTTCATTCATTTCCCTTAAGGAATTCCATTTTAGCTAAAATTTGTTACATGAACTAAATTAACAAAAAAATTTATTGTTTATTTCATACAAGCTACCAAACAGATGTCAATAGGGAAAAACCTGTTTTGGGAGTGTTTGTCACACATGCAGCACCCATTCAGATGTTTAAAACACCAGACAGATATTCAAGCCAGCCTTGTTCCACAAGAGGATGACACATTTTCTCAATATCCCACTGCTTTGCACAGGCAGCTCCATAACACTTCAGACCCAGCTTTTAAAATGCATCTGGGACTGGACTCCTTTTAATGTCAGCTGGATCCAGATGCTAAAATGCCTGCTGAGGAGCTGGGTATCAGCTCTCCAGAAAGTCTGTTCTGTCTGCGGTACAGAGCATTTCTAATGCAGGATTGCATGGATCAGGTTGTAGTCAATTGTTCAGTGCAGGTCAGTTTAGGGTTGATTTTGCTCTAAAGGGGAAAGAAATTATGATGCAGAAAACTCTGTCTTCTTTAGGAGAGGCAAACTAAGAGAAATACAGCAGGGGAAAAAAAAAAAGATCAATTCCTGCATGGCTTCTTGTGTCCTAAACTTTAAGTAGGGGGATAATTAAATACCAGAACTTAGTTAACTTGGTTGCACTCCAAAAGATGGCACAGACTTCTTTTCTAGTAGGACTGAAATGCAGGCAGAAGTATGATTTCCAGTTCCAGCAGAGAAGTCATTCAAACTTAAGAAATCTTGACATTCTTCCAGTCCTCTGAATGGTCATTTTCTTCCAAAGACACATTTAAATGCCCCAAAGTGCACTAGCTGCCTCTCTGGACACAAAGGTCAATTCAGAGTTGGAGGGTTCTCTAACATAACTAAAGGACGTGTGAATCTGGACATGATCTGGGTTAATATCTGGCATAAACGGTATTTTTTCATAGCTTGTTTCTTAAGAGATACTTCTGGTTTTTGCTTGCAGAAAAATACCTCCCACCAGATGCTTAAGAAGTGGAGGAATATGGATATAGTCATCCTTTTGCTTTGCCTCTTAGTGTGACCTTGAAGTGAGTCAGGCAGAGGAGATGCAGAACAGACCGTTCGCTTTCTCTCTGTAGCCATGAATTGCTCTTGAAATAAAAGGCCAGCGTGGGAAGCCCATGCTCTCCCTGTATTTTGTAACCCTGTAACTATGTGCTCCTTGATAAAGAATTTGTATCCCCTTGTTGATTCATATTTGTGATTAGCTTGGTGGACACAGCAAGCAGGTTTGAATTTGGTTGTAATTAAATCCTGTAAAAGAAAAACCTGGACTAATAAACCTTCTTGCTCAAAGATATAAGACTGCTCATCCAGTCTGAATAAATTAGAATTAAAATAAAAACTCCAGTGAGGTTTTCCCAAACATAAAGACAGCAACCATTGCCCTGGTGCCAGGAGGGCAGTAGCCCCATCTATATAAATGGGAGTTACAAATGAGAGGTACCAGAGGAAGCAAATGTAGAATTCTTTGATATCTTCTAACCTCCAAACAGGTTAATTTTAAAAAGTTGTTGGCTAACTTGCACACAGAAAGAACAAAATGATTTAGAGGTATTTTGTCACAGCATATGTCAGAGGAGGTCTTTCTGAACAACCTCTTCTTCTCAGGCTGCCTCAGGTGTGGGACATTTTTCTGACAGTACCACTACTCTCATCTCATCTGAATGTGCTGCTGGCATCCCCACCCCCTCCAGCACAGCCCGGGGACTCCCACTGAATTACTTATCAACTGGCATTTTGACCAGGAAGTTTGCGTTTCCTCCTGAGCCTCCAATTCCTGCAGTCATTGCCAAAATCCTGTCAGAGAATCTGGACAAGGTCATGACTGCAATTCCTCTGTGGCTGGCGAAACCACGCTTCTCAGCTCATTGGTAGACTCCTTAGTTGTCTTTAGGAAGGTTATCATCTCAGGGAATCGCTGCTATCAAAAAGATTATTCTTAAAAGCTGCAGAGTTACTTATTCAGTCTGTCAAGCCTCGTTACATTAGAAGACTCCATGACAGAATATCTAAGAAATTTATCTTTTTGTTCATGGAAGGAAATGATGGTCCCACTAAGGAAACTGCAAATTTAATTATACAGTAGATTTCCTCACAGACAAAATTTCCAAGGACCTCAGTATGTCAGCACTTGCTTTCCAATCTTAATCCTCAGCATGACTTTGGTTTTCGCTTGCTAAAACCCTTCAAGTGACACTGTTCATCCAAAGCCATTCTCTAGGTCCCAGGTCTGCATCCCTAATTCACTCTGAGCTGTATTTACTTCCCAAGGAGGCATGGGGATTCCTCATTTAATGTAAAGTTGGTAGAAGTGCACCCTTAATTGCAGTTTTAAATTCTTTATTAAGCATTATCTGTTCCTGTTGAGCCGAGAGACCCATGTGCTATTCCTGGAGCTGCCGCTGACTCGCTGTGTGCCTGCAGATAAGTCGCTCGGCTGCTCAGCGCCTCACCTCCCTCAGCCCGAAATAGCGCCACTTTCCCTCTGCAAGCACTTTCCATCTGTGGTGTGTGCTGGAGTCAAGGGAAGGACTTCACAAGGTCACTGTCATTGTTCCTGCTTTGCAGCAGAGAAACTGAGGCAGGCAAAGGGCACTGACTTGCCCCAGCACAGGCGATTCAGCTCCGGTCTCATCTCTCACACCAGACCACCACTCACTGGGCTGGCTGCCTCCTCAAGTTATTCCTTATGTGCTAAATCATTGGATTCAGATTCACTGTTAAATTTCATCTCTTCCTCCCCGTGTCCCTTCTTTTGGTATAACTGCAACATTTGCAACATCTGAGCAGGCACTTTTTGAATAGCTGAAAGAATTTCCTGACAGGTTTGAAAGAGAGCCCCTTTGGACAGCAATTGCAAAGCTTAAGCTAATGACCTCCCAGTTGCATTTGCCTGTTCCTTTGTCTCCAGAGAGGTCTAGATTTTTCTCCTGGCTCACAATCATTATTAACAGATCTTTTTCAATTTAGAAGAGAAAGATTTAGTCTCTGTATTTGTAATTCTGGCCTTTCAGAGAAAGCCAGTACAAACAGCACTGTGTCCTGGCCCAAATCCATTCGGCGTTATTAGGGTGGCATTGATTTGAGATCTCACTCCATTAAAATTTGAAGTCTAAAGCAGTTCCTGCTACAAATGGGGTCTCTCAAGGTTTATACATTAGCTTAGCCCTCAACATTGCCAGATGGTCAAAAACTAGAACATTTCACAAATGTTACCAGTGCCCTTCACAAAATGACACTTCCAAATTAGTCCCCATTTCCGTCCATTTACTGTAAGGTGCTACTTCCCATATGTAAATAAACAGTGATTCATTACTCCACCAAGAGGAAAACAGACTTTGTTGAAATAGGTTGCTCAGATTTTCTTTTCTAGGCAAGTGGATAAGCATTTTCCTGCCTGCCATTATGGTTTTTTTCAAGTCACACTTATTATGCTGTCCCTTTCCAGTGTATCTGAAGAGAAGGATAGGTAGAAACCCCTCAGTTCCTTCCTCACTGGGGTACAGAGGGCACTGGTCTTCCTGCCTACCCCCCTCCACCTCACCTCCCTCGAGATCTAGGGCTCCATGAAGCTCAGTGCTCTCAAATAAGCATCCAAGTGGAGCTCGTTTACTTCTTTCCTCTCTGAAATTCAGGTTTTGAATCACCCTAAGATTCTTTTGAGCTAAGTAGACTGCACTTTGCTTCACAGTTATTGTGATACTTGTTTTTTGTTTGGTTGGGGTTTTTCTCCCAGTGTGTTCCCACAGGCACCATTGCTACCATGATCCTTCCCAGGACACTTCTCCAGGAGAAGTGGGCCCTCTATGCTGACAAAGCAACCTCAATGCTGGTATCACACTTATTCCTGTCAGATTCTCTCATTTCCACTCAAGCCAGAGATGCGAAATGTTGAGGAAAGCTACAAGATTACTGGTATGTTTGCTACCTCTTCCCCGTATGCAGCTCCTACCTGGTAAGCTCTGTGTTGATGTGATCTGGACTTAATGCAGGCAGACATGCTGTCAAGTTGCCCAGAATTTCAGCCCTCCAAAAGATAAAAAAGCTGTAATTCTGGGTAGGTTTGTGTATACATGTGTTGTTTTGTTTCTTTTAAAAACCATTATATGTTGTGTGGTACGTGATGAAGCAAGAAATTCCTGAGCTTTCACTGTGTCTAGCTCATTGATTTTTAAGAGTCTGGGAGTTTGGAGCCTCTGGAAGCAGCTTGACACTTAATGTGAAACCTGCAAATCCTGCCAATTGCCACGGAAAGGTGAGAGAGGTGAAAAAAATCATTTTACACTGTAGACTTTGGCTCATTTTTTGACACTGAGAAAACAACTTTTGCCAGCAAAAGCAAAACCTGCAGAGCATGGGGTGGGGAAGAGAAAGCCAAATAGATAGAGTTGCTCTAGCTGCAGTCCCAGGACCAATCGTGTGTGCCTTGTGCACCCTGAGCACTGCAGCGAGGGCAGCCAAATGTTCTCATGCAGACCCCAATTGCTTTTCAAACCTCAGCAAGATTTTATTTGCAGAAGAAACCTTTGAGGCAAGAAGGTGACAAGGGCTGTCAAAGCCTGACACACCGCAAGGGCAAGTGCACCTCATTTCGGCCACAGTAGCTCAGTATGGTTTCATTCAGTTCAGCATTAACCTAATATTGTCTTTAAGAACCATGTGATGGGCTGCTTCCCTCTGAAATGGTTCAAGGAAGATGCAGTTGTGATTCTATAATCTTCCTGCTGACAACGACCTTACTCCTCAACCCCTACTTTCAGCATTATCGCAGTGTCAACCTTTGACTCCTACTGATAACAAAGTAGTATCTTGTTGCACCCCCATGATCTTAAGGACACAGGTAGGACAGGGTGTGTAGGTACTGATGATATCTTTCTGTAGGCCAAGTGATATAGACGAAAACCATTAGACACACTTTTTAGTGCACAGGTAAACAACGGCATATGTTGCACTAATAAAACAGTCTCCCTGTGGAACTCAAACCACTCTACAGAAACAAGTGAAATGACTCAGATATTTCTGTGTGATTTGCTCACCTCACCAAAATGTATGGAAATTTTTTGTCTTCTACTTCACCAGGACCAAATTTGAGCTGCTGAGCAGTAAAGCTTCATTTCCTATCTCACTGCAATGCCAGGGAGAGAGGAGCAAGATACAATCTCTTATGTGCAGGGTGACTCCTCTGAAAGTACATGAGGAGAGGAAAGGAACACCAGTTCCAAGGGAGTTTATCTTATTGAATCTAAGATGAAAAATGGGAGACAAGAAGGGTAGAGGGAACTAAAAATCCAGACCAAGCACAAAGAAAATCTGAGAGCAAAGTATACTCCTTTCACAGAAATTATGAAACAGTTCCTGTGTTCATACAGGAAATGGTGTGTCATTCAGGTGCCTCTGTTCCCTGTATATCTCTCTGTTCCCTGTCTTATTTGGAATGTTCTTCCATGTATGTGCTTTTAACAGCTCAAGATCTTTGGGGCAGGGTGTGCAAGGGGTTATTTGGAGTCCATTTCAGTGCCATCTTACCCTGCCAGCAGTCCCTCTGAAGCCAAATGACTGAGAAGCATTTAAACACTGCTGAAGAATAAACAATTGTAAGCAATAATATTATTTCTAAGAGCAAACTAATGCCAGGCACACTTTAATGCTGTCATCCTCAGCTAGGACTCCTGGATCTGTGTATGTCATGCAAGCTAAAACATTCTTGTTCAAGAGCTTTGAGAAAACCCACTAGAAAATACTGCAGTTGCACATATGGCAGACGTAGGCATTCATATCTTAACTCAAAATCCACTGAACGGATCATTCTTGAGACATCTTTTGTTTTTCCTTCCTCAAGGAGGGCAATAAATCAAGCTAAGTTAAAAATTTTATAGCTACAGCTGGTTTTGACTTATGCAAATGCAACATTTCAATCACAACATATGGGAAAAGCATATTTTTCCCTTCCCTCACATAACTCAAAAACCGCTATCCTGATTTCTCTGAAGCTCTTCAAAAATTATTATCTTTGGGTGGAAGCTACAGGCAGGAGGTACAAACCAGCAGGAATTTGTGGAATTGAAAGGCCACTAAGCAAATGAAGAAGATGAAATTGAAGATTTTAACTACTATTTGTTTGCTGGCAAGAACTGTAACCAGTAAATATTTATAAGGCACCTCAATTTTAAAATTATGATAATTTTTCACCTGGGCTTCTCTCTGACAGAGCATGCCTGAAAGAGCTGCAGTAGATCAGTGGGAGTTTCATTATTTCTCCAGCTCCTCTGTTGCTCGTTGTGCTTGAAGCCACTTTGTGAAGGTATTTCTTTGTTTCGGACACAATTCAGAACCACATGAACTGAATTGCTTCCTGATGGAAGTGAGTTGTCCTTTCCTTTTGAAGTGTCAGCACATCAGAGCATCTGGGAGCACCAGTCTCCAGCGAGGACTGTGTCCTACCTGCTGCCGCAGGCTGGGCAGCTGTGGATCCAGCTCAGGGAGCACTGGGGCTGAAAAGAGTGTAGGGGCAGCACACATTCAAAGCTTACTTAACTCCACAGCTTTTTTTGGTCTCCTCTCTCTTATTATTTAATTATTCCGGAGTTGTTCTGGAGGAACAAACCCTGCAGCACTGAAGCACATTCAGTTAAAGGCAGACTAATCCTGAATAAACTTGTGCAAAAACCTTATTGCTGAGAACACCCTCTACAAGTGAAGCACTGCACCCAGCCCTGATTGCTTCCTCTTGCCCATGCAGGGAGCACAGGGGGACAGAGATGGCTGTTTGGATGGGGCATGGCTGTCCCTGCACCGAGAGTCTGAACTCCATCCAGCCCGATGGCAGAGCTGCCACCGCTGCAGTTCCTCAGCGCAGCACTGCTCCCTTGGCTGCTCGCTGTTCGAGGGGAAAATCGACAGGGTAAGCCTGTTCCTGTAATTATAATGATACGCTTTATCATTCCTTTGCAATCCAACGTAAATCCCCTCTGTGCTGTGCCAGAGAAAGTGGCCTTCTCTGAGAAAGCCTCCTGGCGGCAATCGAAGGGCTGCTGTTTACGCTGGAAGCGGCAGCGGAGGCGGCTGCAGGGGAGAGTGCAGTGAGAGGAGGGCAGGAGGTCATTAAACATCCGACACGTTCAGAGATTAAGTAGATTATGCACAACACACGAAAACCAATCCCCACTCTGCTCCTTCAGCTGCTTGTCTCAGGACATTAGCAAATGGTCTGGGTTTCACCAGCCTCACCTTCTGGGCAGTTCTGGATGAGAGGCTGAGACTGGAAGAAGGATTTATGTCTTTGGTTCTCACTATCCAGCTCTATTTTGACTGGCAATAAATTGCTTTCCTTTTCCCTGTCAAATCTGTTTTGCCCATGACAGTAATTGGTAAGAGATCTCCTTTCTTTTTCTCAATCCAAAAGCTTTTCCATCTTATTTTCTCCCCTGTCCTGCCAAGGATAGGATGAAAGAGCAGTTGGATGGGGAGCTGGCAGCCCAGCACTCTGCTCACACTGTCTGTTGGGAGAGCCCAGCTGGGCTCCAGGCCCAGCTAAAGGTCTAATGGTTTGTGTTGGGCCCTATGGTTGTGAACAAGGGTGTTGGTAGAGAAGAAACTGTATCTCAGATTTCTTCTACACATCTAGTTAAGTGTAACACACAACCAAACTCTGGGACTCCGTCCCTGAGGCTGTCATTTGTAAACAGGTTTAAATGGCATTTAAACACATGCATAAAGGGTACAAGTATCACTGCATAGGAACTATTGTGGTCTGAAGGGGATTGATGGCTCAGGAAATGCTGAAACACTGGGAGTAGAAGTTAGGAGCATTGTCTAGAAGGGGGTAGCACATGAGGGAGACTGCTCGGGACCATCCTGCCCTTGCAGCCTTCCTTCTAGCCTGCTGAGCTAGACAGACCTTTGATCCTGCAGTTTTATAGCTGATCTTGCAGTCTGGTATTGAACAGGAAGGTTTTCTGTGGCTTTTTGTACATCACTCCACTTGAAGAAACAAAGTTCAGTCCATCTAAGACGAGTTTGGGGAGTTTTTTTATTTCTTGTCCATAATAATGCAATGCGAGAGTCCAATTTGGGACCTTGAATTCCAGAATAATATCTTAAAAAAAATAGAAAAGCAACACTGATTTGTTATTGACTGAAGTATAAAGCATATGAGACTCTCAGTGTTGTATGGGCATGTGTGTGTCAGCTTTCACCAGCTCCCAACAGCTCCTGGTCCTGTGCTGCTGTCAGCACGAACCCCATCTGGCTGCTTATTCCCAGCTCCAGGCCCTGAGTATTAGTCCCTTTCCTCTTTTCCTCTCAATTTGGGAAATTATCATGGCTGGGACCACATAGTTGGTCATTCATTCTATCCAACTATTATTTAACTAAGCCAGAGTTAAATTGTCCCTTATAGGTGACTCTTATATCACACCCATGATTCCCTGTTTCATACAGACCTGAGGAATCAGCAACTTGCAAAGGAGCTGATCTGAAAGACCAGCTGATGCTCAGATGTTTCAGAGGGAGTGGCAGCTTGCACCACACTCCTCATTGGTGCCAAAGTGCTGCTGCAGAGCCCAACCCCAGACACTGCATGTCTGATTGTAGCTCACTGCTCCAGGGTGTAGAAAAAAACTGTCCACCTTTTTGCCTTTCTGGTTTTCCCTCTTTCTTTGCTCACTATTAAGAAAGAGCAGAGTCCTCCTCCCAACAGTAAAGTTTAGCTCTTCACATAAGAGAACAGTTGTATTTACTTGACTTATGAGTATCTTTACTGACAGATTTATCCTTTGCATCATAAAATGCCTATTTGGACTTTAAAAATTGCAGCCTGCTTCTTGGAAGCCTGCAGTCACAGACCACTCTCATTTGAAGAACATATTATTACCCCCAAACCAAACATACTATTTTATACATCCCAGCCGCTCTGAGTCTTTGTGCCTATGGGTCTTTGAGCAAAAGGTGTCATTTGGAGTACACAGCAGAGAAAACTTGGTTATGTAGATACTACATTTCTCTGCTCCTTCTGTTCCAAAGAGCTATATCCGCATCTCTTGCTGGGAAGCTGCTGGGTTTTCCCATCTGATGGCTAAGTTGTGTCTGTGTATATGGTAGTGTTATTTTTGGCAAGCACATACTTCACATTCCTAGCACGCAGAATGGGAGCTGGCAGCCAGTTGCATTAACTAGCCCCTCATGTTTTGTTTTTTGCCACAAGCCAGGCCCTGGGGGGACACATGTCAGGGTAACGCATGGAGGGGCTGCAGGGGAAAGCAACCAGGAGGTGTCCTGGAGCAAAGAGGGCTGCAGGGCCAAGGGATTCAGGGAGAGAGGGGAGGCTGGGGTGAGGCTTCACAGGCTGGGGCAAAGGCAAAGCTTGGCTTCAGCCAAATGCTTGGTCACAATGCTGGGGAGGGGTATAGTCAATATTGCACTTGCCTGAATCCTGCACCCTGCTACCATCCCAGTGACAGCACCTCAGCACAAGGCAGCCCTGCCAGCACAGCCCACAGCCCACACAGACACTCCCCAAACCAGCAAATTCCCAGCACAAGTGATCCACAGACCATGGATCTCTACAGCCACAGAAGGGAGGGAGTGGGGCTCCAACCCTCCGGCTCCAGGCCAGAGTTAGAGGAGAGATGTTACCAGTGAACTGTTTCTGCCTAATGAACTGCTCCTTTTCTCTGCAGCAGCAGATAAGAGCAATTAAGCACTAGATAGCAGATTAATGATTACTGCAACATCATGCTAGCTCATGGTGACAAATCTGTATAAATATTCACCACAGTGGTAGGCGAGGTGTTCAGGCAGTGATGTGCCCTCTGTGTGGCAAATCATTCAAAGACGATGCAAAGAGAGAGCGTCTGGTGCTTGTCAGATTCATTAATTATCACTGCAGATGAAATTGGAGGAAGGACCAACTTACGTGCATTCCATTGCCTTTGCCAAGGGTTGTTTTGGGCCCAGCTGCCACCCAGAAAACAAGGCAGGCTCTGGATGTGGAATTTCCACCTTGGGAAGATGCTCATTCTGTGGTGTGATGATGTGGAACAGCAGCTTTCCTTAGAGCTGGCTTCAGTCTTTGTCTTTTTATTGGAAATTATGAGGAGAGTTATGTGATGACACATTATACCCATGACCTCCAGCTCTCACTTTCTCTTCTGTTCACCTCTTTCTTGGTATTCTTGGAGACAGCAAGCTGGACTTAAGTGGATGTGGGGTCTGATCCCATCTAAGAATGCCTATTAATAAAGAATGGAATGAAAGACATGAACTTTTTGTTACTTGAAGTGCTGGCTATATTATCTTTCTGGATTTTGAGAGACTCTGGTGTACAGCTCTAGTAGTGTTTGATATACCAAAAGGGTAAGACATCACCCGTGCAGTAATTTGTATAAACACATTTGATTGTGGGGTTTTTTGTATTGCATTGAAAACACCTACAAACTACTGGCAAGGCAAAGAAAGTAAGATGATAGATCTTTTTCACTCCAGCTGATTCCAACACTGAAATTTCTGTTTGATCAACATATTTTACAGTGCAGCTGTTTTCTAAGGATTTTGTGCCTTAAAGAATGTTTTGGTAGTGTCTACAAGAGCCTCATGCGAAGCATGGGTAAGAAATTAACAGATTTCTCTAATCCAGTTAAAATATTCAAAAATAATTCAAGCAGTTTAGCTGAATTCATGACTGAAAATCTCCGTGAAATACAACATTGTCCTAGTGTGCAAAAGAAGGATGTTCAGCACTTGTTGCCACAAGAGCTGCTGGAACATCCCACACAGTGGGCAGGGTAGCCAGAAGAATGAAGGGTTATTTGGAAATGTAAGCAGAAACTTAACCAATGGCTCTGCCAGTCACATAAGACAGTTGTGTTTGAACCCACATCACGTCCACCTCAAAGAACATTCCATGTACCTGCATTCACATATATGTATCCATGTAACAGAAAACTTAATTAGATTTATTTCTTAACACATCAGCTATGTCCCACATCAAAGGCATTTAAGTCTTCGCAATATCTCCAATAGCATTTGGGTCTGCCCTGTGATGAACCGCCCTGAAAACATGCAGTTCTTGAACAGTAGCTGGTAATAGTATTTAAAAGATGATTGTGCCTCAGAATGAATCATTAAATCCTATAAAATTCATCTGTCAATGCAGTGTTTAAACTCTGGTTTCCCCACCCTCTCCCCACCCTCCCATTTTCACTAATTAGTGTAGGATGAGTTGCTGCTTCAAAATTAAGAATTCTGAAATATTTGATTGGTCTTAGTCCCTATAAGCAAGCATGGCTCATATCAGGACTGCATTTATGGTGCCCTCCAAGCCAGAGAGCCCAGGATGGGAGTGGCAGCCCTGCCAATGCTGCAGTGCTGCTCTGCTGACCCAGTGCAATCCAGCCCCATCTCATCCTCCTCCTGCTCCCCAGACCTGCCACATCTCTTGCTGTCTGCACAAAGTCACCCTAGGGATGAGTTACCTGAGCAGTAATGGCCTCCTGGAGATATGAGGTGTTTCAGTGTGCGGTAACTTTTCAAACCCTGCTTTTTAGGATGCAGAACCTGCCAAGGATTATGAAGTTTTACTCTTAAAAGTGACATAATGTGGAATCATGCTTATTGCACCCCGGTGGCTCTCCTCTAAATGTGCTCAGCCGGTCTATAAAGATGTGAGCTCTTTCTCACTCATCAGCTCTGAAAATTTACCTTGGATTCCTGCTTTATCATCTATAATTTGTTTTAAAGGCTCCGCTGGGCGAATCGTTACCGGGAGCCTCATCCAGGAGCGCAGCGCACATAAAGCACCGCGGCCCGCCGAGGGCAGCGCAGAGCCCGCTCCTGTGCGTGCGCCTCTCCCTTTGACAGCAGAGCCCCCAAATGCCTCGTGCTTTTCGTGCTGTGCGCGCCTCGGCGCCACTCCGTCTGTCACACCGCAGCACTTATTTGGGATTTGCAGTGATTATTTGTAATTAGGGGCCTCTCTCGCAGCTCTGTGCTGCGTGAGCCCAGCAGCCCCGGCTGGCGCGGTGTGAGCGGGCAGGAGGAACCGAGCACATCTGCGGGAGAGGAGGATACTGATCACACCGTGTTAGTCCCTTCAGCCCTCATTTCTACCGGGATAAGCGGAGCCCGAAGTCCTTTGTTGAGAGAACTGCAGGCAGGGGTAACAGCACATACGTTTTGCCAGTCACTCCGCAGCGCAGAGCTGAGCTGCCCCCAGGGATCCGAGAGCAGGAGCGTTCACAGACGGGCATGGTGGCAATGCCAGGTGCATCGCACTTAGTCATGTGTTTGTGCATGTTTGGCACTTGGTTCAAGCTCTCTGCAGACCTAGCCCCAACAAAGTCAATGGAGCAAAGAATTTGGCTATTTTATTTCATTTACATTCTTGTCAGGGCTTTTCGTTTGCCTCCTCGACGTCCCCTCTCCCTTCGCTGAGACAGCTGCTGAGCTGGGCTGACGGGGCTAAGAGGGCAGCCCCAATTAACCGCGCAGTGATCAGTTCTTCTGTCTTAAAATCCCACACGCTTCCAAATTAATTTTGAATAGATTCAATCATAGTCATTTACAAGGTCTGCTGCTGGGCACTGCAAGGAGCAATTTGCTGGTGGGATTCTCATTCTTTGCAATGGCAAATTGCCTACGTTCACCACACCATTTTCCACAGGAATGAAAAGCTGGAATTTAGACCTGGTGTGACTAAATGCTAAATATGTGTATCTGTTTACATTGAAGCACTTAGAGTACCCAGGTGAGGTCAGGGAACTAATGCCAGACAAGGTCTTATAAGAACTGTTTTATTTTCCTTTATCTTCAGCCTGGGAGGAGCAGCCATAAACACTCAGAGGAATATGTCTTGTAGCACAGCAATCTTCCCAAAAGTTGTTACTCATACCTCCATTTCCTTAAGCTGTGACTGTCCACGAAACAAGGCTACACACAGCTCAGTGTGTCCTCTTTCCTTTTTCCCTTGTTACACCACTTTCTTCAGTAAATCTAAGGGTGAATGGCCGTGTGTGTGCTTTGGTTGCAAATGCCATGTTCTTGGCCCTATAAAAGAGAAGTGTCCTCTTCAGACAAGCTTTCTTTTTTATGGCCTGCTCCAGTGTCACTTCTGCTCTGCCATGTCCAGGCAGGTTGACCAGCTTGGACCTGCCCCACGATATGGAACTATTCCAAAGGAGAAACACCCACCTTGTGAGATTGTAGGATCTCCTTGCCACAACTGTTATTGTTCGATTCCCCTGCTGCCTTTTGTTCCCTCATGGTCTTTCAGCATGTGGTTTCAAGAGTAATTAATCTTTGGGGGTTTGTTTTTGGGGGTTTTTTCTATTTTCTTTTTAGACGCAATTGATGGCAAAGCTCTAGTTCAGGATTTGGAACTTTTCTGGACATCAATCAACAAGAAACAAATGCATTGTTACTGCCTTTTCAGATTAATAATTATAATTGCTATTATTTCATCTGCCATGTAGCTGCTGAAGTAAGGCAAAATTGTTCATCTTATGTTGAGCAGAAAGATCTTTAAGCAGAGTTAGGAAAGGCAGGCCATACCACTCCCACAAGGAAATATTTCCTTCCTCCTGGTTCTGACTCCTTCCCTCAACCTGGCACATTTGATGGGCTGCTGTGTTGGTGCCCAGCAATGCTGTGGGTCATCTCTGGTGGTTGGTGTGCACAGGGAAACATCATTGCCTTGGTGTATGGACAGTGAAACTGGGCTCAGGTTTAGGGCTTCCCTGTTACAAGCTCTAATGCCTTCAAAGAATTTGCATCCACTTGGCTGAAAAAATGGCCAAGGGTGACTGAATGAATGTAAATGAGGTGACTCTTCATCCTGTATTTCTTTATCTGAGGAGCAGTTTATAAATTCAAGGTAAGTATATCTTTCCACCAGCTTTGCACATTTCTACTCTCTCAGGGTGAATAAATTTTTTTGATGGGTGAGTTAAAACATCATTATTTTTTTCATTATCATTGTCATCAGTATAAATGGCAGAGGTGTAGGGTTTTTGCCCAAGCTTTTAAATTTTCATGACAATTTTACTAAGCTGTTTTATACGTTATTAAACCCACTTGTGATTTGTTTCAACCTATGCCTTAACGTGATGTTTTAAGTGAGTGTTCCCAGAAGAGGGCAAAGGTATCCTGTGCTCTGGGGACTCAGCTCCAGTCTTGGGCTTCTCTGCTGCTGGGTGCCAGGTCTGGGGCCCACAGACAGGGATGGCCAGGGTGCCAACAGTGCTTATTTCTTTCACTGAGGTTTTTCTTTTGAGATTCGTTTGAAAATCCCAGCCTAGGGGATTAACAGTGTTGATCATTCTTGAAAATCAGGACATTGGTGTTGCTAAAACTCAAAAGCAATGGTTTTGTGAAAGTAGGATCTATGCAGGTTTCTGCTGGGAAAAGAAAAAAAGGCTGCAGATCGAAGTCCTTGTTTGACCAAACTCAGAAATAATTCCTTCTTGTGGCCATTTCTAGAAACCAAGGTCAATGTTTGTACTTAGTTTTTGAACAGGACTTTTTAATGAGGTTTTATACACAGCTGCTTTTTGTAAACCACTGAAAGAGAGCAGGGGCACTCAGATTTCAGCACAACTCACACAGTAATTTTGTCTGTGGGAGGAGATGAACAGTCCCTACCCCTGAGGGAAAGTCCATTTTCATGATTTTACACTGTTCTGAGTATTGCATTGGCCAAATTTCATGGTAAAATATTGATTTCTGTAACTTGCAATCAGGTTTGGCTAACCAAACCCTGAACCCTACAGTTGTCTGTTGTCAGTTTGTAACAGCTACATTGATCTAACCACACTTTCCAAATATTGGTTAGTGCTAAGTCTGTACCCAGTGTACATGGGACTTTGCTGGGATATGACTTATTCTTGTTTCTGAAAGAAATTATCTGACAATAAATTTAGATTCTTACTTTCCAAATTTTGTCACCCATAACAAATTTATGTTTTTCTTTTAACTGTTGTCATGTAAAAAATGTCATCTTTCATGTACAAATTACTGCTCCCTTCCCTTTCCCCAGCCCTCAGGTTTCACAGAGGATCAAATCCCGAACAGTTTCCTCAACTCTTGCTGTAGTTAATGGGAGTTTTCCTGTCAAAAACTTTCTGAAATATTCAGGGACTACAGGATTAGACTTCAGTTGCATTCTGAGGGCAGGATAATGCATCACACTGGAGGCAGATGCTGGCCTCCTAGTCTAACTGGACATTTTTCCAGTCTAAATATAGAAGCTTCCCCTTACTCACCCCAAGGATTGTTTAATTTCCACTGAATTTCTCTTCCTTTCCCCATATATTTTTGTACTAGGCACTCAACATGTGTGTTACTGTGTCTTTACAAAAGTGCTAGCTTTCTCTCAGACTATTCCACTCCCCTTCACCTCAATGATTTCATGTTTTTCTGATAGGGGATTTCAGGCATAAAGGCTTTTTCCTCTCTTTTTATGCTGTACACTGTGGTGTGTCCGCCAGGCCCTTCAGGTCTCAGGCATGCCATTAGGGAAACCTAACACTCCATATCCCAAATGGGTCACTTCCCAAGTCTAGAGCTGAAATCCTTTTAGCTAATACTGTTCAGGTGACTTAGTACTAAATTATATTTTAGAAAGATATGGTCTGCCCTTTACTTTTTCATGGGGCTACCTTTCAGTCAGTTTTAAAGCCGTAATTCTTTTTCAGGGTTGCCATGGAAACAAGTTAGTGTTCCACTGCTGCCTTGTGAAAACGAGAAGAGTGCTCATACATCATTTTACTGCTCCTGGGTCGTTATGCAGTGTTGCTGTTCTGGGCTTCTCCTCTACCACACACACGTTAGTAGGGGCAGAGCCTCATGCTGTTTTAGCTCTTCTCACCATAAGTCAATTAGTTCAACCAAAGTAATATTTAAGCTGTGGATGCTCCATTCGTTCCTTGCTCCTGGTGCTGTTAGCACCAATCAATACAGGCTCCAGTTTTGGGATTCTTGGCCTTTGAAGAACAGCTTTGCTGAAACCTGGGCTTTATAGCCTGTGGTGAAAGGATTGTACTTTGTATCACGGTTACATCCACATGTGTGATATTGGGGTTAAAACCTGACTCCTAGCAGGTATAAATACCCTCAGCATAAACAACATGCCTTCCAGACAGGACAAGCAGAAGACAGATGATAAGCCCTGGTGGTAAACAGCCTGTTGACCTAGTTGGCCATTACAACAGCAGCTTAGAGAGTGATCAAAGTTAGTAGTCTTGCCTTAACTGTTCAAAATCTGGCTATGCTTGGATAAGAAGCTTTACCAAACACAAAACATAACAAAGAAAACCCCTCAGGTATCTCCACTGACTATCTCTGTGTGTACTAGACATGTCTGTAGTCTATATATGCCTTTTGGAAATATATCTCTAAATAACTATGTTAAATATATAATTCTGATAGTCCATTTATCTTCTTATAACATGACTAACACCACAGCATTTAAATTCTTCAAGTGATATGGTTAACACCCATCATAACATATTTTTTTAACATTTCTCAGGAAAAAAATTATAGGGGGGAATGTTTTGCAACTTAAATCTTTTGTTGGGAAAGGCAGAGTCAAAAAAATAGTTTGTTACAGTTTTAGGGTTTCATGCTACAGACCGAGGTTTCTTGAAGCCTGGTGTTTCCTCAGAAAGCTTCCAAGAAAACACTTTATCAAAATCTTTTTTGTATATTGCTGAAACTCTGTTACCATTTAGGATGACTAAAAAATTATTTTGCGTGCAGTTGTGATGTTACTCTTTTACTAGTGTTGGTTAGGACTGCAGTTGAGGTAAGAATAAAGGTTATTTACAGGGAAAGGTGCCACTTTTAACGACCAGGCTTCAAAGCACTCTTGAATTTAGACAACATACAGCCAAATAAGGCTCTTCCCTGCGCCTCTGAGGCAAAGCACCATCAATGAGATGCATTAAGATTTTATCCTATCACCTTATCATTAAATTGATGGCTTTCATTCACTGATTAATGGTGATCGGTGCCTCACCGCTGTTAAGCACTGCTTTAGCAAAAGTGAGATCGCTGCTTTTGCAAAAAGTGATTAACAAATGAAAGGCACAGTGTGGAAGCGTGGCCCTGTGCTGTAGTACAGCCACAAAGCTCTACCCAAAGTGGCTCAAATTAGGACTGTCCTCCTTGTTGTTTTCTATTTGTTTTCTATTTAATTTTCTGTGTCCCTTGGATCTGTATCTTGCTTGTTGTAACACACAGAGAATTGGGGTCAAGGAAATTTTTCCCACAGAAAACATTTTTTTCTGTTTCAGCTGTTCCTTCCATGCCTAAAATCTATTAGGAGTTTTTCAGCAGCAGATGTGCACTCAGATGTGCCCAAACAACCTGCCTACCTTCTTGCCATCAGGGCTGTGTTCAGCCAAAGTGTTTTGCCAGGCTGTGGGAAGTGATACCTTTCTGCCAGCCAGATTAGGAGCAGTTTTGCTCCCTTAGGTGCAGTCTCCAGCACCTCCAGCACTGCTCTCCCACCCAGAGCAGTGGTGCTGCCCTGCCTGCAGCATTCAGGTGTGGACACTTTGCAGGCAATCCCCATCATGAGCTCTGGCAGAAGGAACAGCACTCTCAGGTTGAGAAGTGGGCCTGGATGTCATGAATATTTCTCTTTCTTTTCTGCAGATCTTCCTCCACATCTGATGACCCAATCATCATGATTCCTCAGAGTACCAACACAGACACTGGCAGACTGGGCACAGGTGCTCACTGAACCACATCACCTCCCTTTCTTCATTCACTGATACCCAACAAGATGCTGCCACTGTGAAGGCTACTTGGAAGACACACTGACTTCACCAAACACAAGATGCTACCCACCTGAAAACCGCTATCCTTTAGAATTATCAAGTACTAAATACATACAGAGTGCTTTTCTTTTATAGCCATGTGCAATACCCATGACTCTGACCCAAACACTCCTCAGATAGTATGGACTGTATGTTTGGTAAATGTAGGAGCTTGTGTAAGGTGAACAGGCTGATGGCTGCATCATATGATGCTGTAGTGTTAGACTTTGTTGAATGTTTTGGAGCTGTCCAAGCTTGTCTGTGTCCCAAGAAAGTAGAGCAAAGCTGCACACAAAACAACCAGGCAGCCAAAAAGCTTGGAAAGAGGCACTACCGGTCCATCCAAGCTGTAGAATGAAGTTTGCCTGCTTGTAGGAGTAAACTTGACCCTTACAGAAAGTGACTACCTTCATTTTATGATTGCAATGTACTAATAGCAATTTTTGGTATAACCTGCAGGGCTGGAAATAATGAGGGAACTGAATACAATACTCCCAGGGCATGGGCTTAAAGTGATAACCATTCAAGCGTAGCCTTTGACTAATGCAGTTGCTCTTGCACATCAAATAATGTCAGAAATGCCACACTTCATAAGAAAGGGCTATAAAACTTCATTGTGATCCTTCAGCCCAGAAATCCATGCTCTAAAGGCTAAAAAGTTTTTTAATCTGGTGTATTACATATAGGGAAATGGACACGGGAGTGAAAGATATTCCAGGTCATCTGCATTACATTAAAAATGTGTTCTCTCTGATCAGTGTTTTTACACTACCATGTCCACAAGCATTGCTTTTTTTATTTCTTCAGTTTTGTTTCTGCAGCATTATATTAGCCAGATAAGGCTACTGGAGGGCAGCCAGTAGAGTGATACTTGGAGAACAGCATGGATGCCTCTTAAAGCATTTGAATCTTTCGCTCCAAGCAAGCATCTTGCAGCAGTGAATCTGATCCATCATGAGTTTAGCCATGTTGGCAGCCAGGAGAGCAACAGCTGAAGAAAATGCAAGCACAAGCATTTTCTGCCCAGCTATGGACTAGGACATTGGAATGAATCCTCGGTGCTGATTCTTGAGAGGAAAGGAAACTGCTTTTGTTGTGCTTTCTGGGACAATTAGTATGATAATGATGGTTGTAACAGAAACAATCATTCAAGGAAAGAAAATCCATCTCGAGCATGGGCACAAGCAGCACATGTCTTCACCTGGAGTTAGAGCATGCAGCCAAAAGTCCCACTGTCACTTGCTATAGACTAACCAAAAGAAAAGCAGCTGCTAACTGGCCCAGCAGATTGAGGTAGGTGCTTCTGAGGGCACACTGGCCAGTCAGGGGGTTTATTACAGCCTCTATTCCAGGTAAATAGTTTTGAGTTCACTTAAACTGCAAGATGATGATTTTTATCATTTGTAAAAAACTGTTCTCGTCCCTTTCCATTTTTTCTGTCATAGTTGGTAATGGTATTACAAAACCATTTATGATTATTCTGTGATTCTGTGTGACTGATAGTTCAGGTAAATGAATTTCCATGTTTACCAAAACTCAAAGATGCCTATCAGTCTAGAATAAAGAGTGTCTCTTTGTTTCATTAAGTAATTTCAGGCAAACTGTTGTTTGCAAGTTTGCTGCCACTACACAAGCAGCATTTCCCTAAATGGTGGTAGAGCACATTTAGAGCTGACCTGGAAGGCAGGCACTCTGCAGTCCTTGCTCTCCACAAAGCTCCTCTCCTGTCCATACAGCACCAGCCAGATGGGACCTCAGGCCAGGTGAACTATTCAGTAGCAAATCAAACTCATCCTTGGATACTAAATCCACTTCCTTTCATGGTTTTTCAGAACTACAATAGCATTTTCCAGAATGCCACAGTTTTTCAGCAATTGCATTGCATCGTAAATATCCAGTTTTCACTACAAATGGAATAGGCAAGCTCTTATTCTACATTAATGTCTGACTTCTATTGATTTGTTAATGCCTTTTGTCCTGATCATACAATGCATCCTATTCAGCAACACCCCAGTAGTTAGGTCCAAAATGCTATTTTATCCCTTCTCCCTCCAAGGATGTTTTGCAGTAATTTAAACAAACAAACATGTTTGTTTGCTCCTCTGCTGCAAACAATCCTCAACCTCTTCTTCCCTTCCCAAAAGGTAACCACAGTTTGCTGCAGTTCTGCTGCCATCAGTAAACACTGTGTCGTACTAAATTACTGTTCCTGAAAGGCATTTCCCAGACTTGTTCATGCTGCATAGGATTAAGTCAGAAGATTCTCCTGCTTGTTTCTGAGGAGTCTCCTGGTGCCTCTTTATTACTCTTTGCTGCCATAAGGGATGTTGAGGTCACAAGGTCTGTGTCTCACCTCTCATTTATCTGATCGGATGAGGGTTCCTGCAGCCATTCACTGGAGCAGGTGAGAGGCAGGACCCCACCCACCAGTGCCCATTGCCATCGAATGCCCAGGGCAGAGCTGGTCCTCCTGCCAGGAGTTCCAGCTCTGTCCTTTGGTGGATTTTCCAGCCCCAGATGGTCCCAAAGGAGTATGCTGGTGCTGCAGGACATGCAGAGGCAGATCTTACAGCCTCATGTGCTTTAGTTCAGAGAATTTGTTCTCAGTATAAGAGCCTGAACAAACTCCATTGATGTGTGAAGTGGGGGTTTTTTCTTCTTTTTTTTTTTGACAAAACAAAAGCATGTTTGGATGTGCATTTTTTGTTGTTTTATGAGCTATTTATTGCAAAATAAGCATTTCACAAGTGATTTCAAAATGAGAAAAAAATCTGTTTTAGCATCCAAACACATCATTCCATTCCCAACCTGGATGTTTACCAGTGCTGTCAGACCTTCCACTCTCCTCTCCCCTGCATCCCACTCTGAGTGTGAAATTTCAGCAAACATTACACAGAATTTTGCAAGACATTTTCAGTTTGTTTATCCTTTGACAACATAACGGGTTCTTTAGCTTCCTGCATGCATCCCTCTCCAGCCCCTGGAGGTGGGCAAGGCTCTGCCTGGGAGGTTTGGGCCAGCTGTGTGGAACTGTGGGGATCAAATGGATGACTGAAGTCTAGATCATGTTTTCATCTTTCACTCCTCTACAACTTTTTCCTGGAAAATATTCAATACTGAGGCCATGGTTTGCTCTTCTATTTATTACCCTTGGCTCTTCTCTGTTATGTAAACCATCTAATTTTCAAAGTCATCCCCTGACATAGAGAGACATAGACAAGCTGGGCACAAAAATGTTCTAGGCAGCATTTCAAAGCAGTGTCAAGGCTTCTTGATGACAAAAAGTAAAGGCAGCCTCTCTTTTTCTTTCATGCAATGCCCATTGTTGGTTTTACTATAAAATACAAAAGAAAATTTATTTTGCCACTAATATTATCAGAAGCTAATTAAGGAAAAAAGAAATAGTGGTATCTTTCAAGGGCTGTTCTTCTCAGAATCATTAACCCATATGGGCAGTATAGTGACTGAAAGTCGTGCTTGTCCAACATTTGCTGGAGTTTACACTAGACAATTGCTACAGAGACAGGGCTCTCTGTGTGTGTACATATATATATATATGTACACACACACATACAGAGCTCTGTGTATATACATATAGATTAAATAGTTAGATATAGATACATGAATCTCTCTATATATATGTGTATAAACTTTGTAGTTTTCTGCATCAAACAAACCCAAATGCTCCCTAAGAGCCAAAAGCAATCTCATTTTAAACTTTCTCTTCAGGACCATCCAGATGGTCATGTTCTGTGTATTAATGTTCTTGTTCATCTGAAGAGCTGCTAAGCTGTAAGTAAGGGCCTAAAGCTCTTGAAACAGCTACTTTTCAAACACTGCTTCTTATTATTGCTGCTTTCTTTTATTATTGTTGATGTCTTGGGAGGTATCATCACAGAGAGGGTCCCACTGGGGACAATTGCTTTGCAGGCACAGACAGTGCTGTCATTGGGGTGACTCAGGTGTTGCATCTCCAAGCTCAAGTAAAACTGACACCAAGAGTTTGAAGTCAGCATGGTGGAGAAAAGAGAATGACAGAAAACTAAACCTTTAATCTTAAAGGACCATAGTATGCAATATTAACTCTTAAAGACTAGTGAGGGAAAAGCTATTAGGAACGTGATTGACTAGAAGGCTGCAGCCAGAAGAGCTTTGAAAACATCCAACCTGGTCCAGAGACTGAAAAAATAGTATCTGTATGCCCTAGGAAATGCAGTAGAAAACATATTTACTTGCTATGTGATTCTTTCTTCCACTGACTTTTCTCATTTACCATCAAATATGTATGGTTTTGTAAAAAATTAGTGTGTGTCTGTACAGGCATTTACCGAAAAAAATGTCTCATTTTAAGAAAAAAAAAATCATTCCAGACTATTACTGGACTGAGTGCAGTCATTAAGCATTATACACTGATAGCTTATTGTTCACTTATGTGATAATTTTACTTCCAATTATATCTGCGTAATGAATAAAGACAGTTTAGACTTTAACCTATTTTCAGAAACCAGAGTTCTATCAACATGCAGTTATTTATGCTAATGAAAATAATGATCTTTTTATAGTGCTTGTCACTGAAATGGAATGATGTCCTGCCAACTGTGCATGTTTGCCAGTGGCTACAAATTAATCAGCTAAACTGGAGTGGTAATTGGAGTAGAGACAAGTCAAGGGGCAGCCAGGCCAGCTCTGGCAGAAAAGCTTTTGAAGATGAATACCCTGTTCAGCTCACAAAACAAAAGAACTTGTTTATATAATGCTGTTGTTTAATTAAATCTAAGCAGCTGTTTCATTAAGAGGTCTCTGAAGATAAATGTGGAAGGTGATGGGCAGGGGAATCAAATTGTGATGATGATTGTGTTATACAGCGTTACGCTGTGCATTTACCTCACACCTGCCTAATGAAATTATTTCATAAAGCTCCTGGTTATAAACTGCAGACAGATGAGAGTAACCCCTGGCACTGAACACACACGAGGACCAGCTTTGGAGGGGTTGGCTTTGCAGGTCAGAGTTTAACTGAGCTTGTACCAGGCTCTACCTTGGTGGTCCACAAGTGACTGCTGATGACAGATGTCCCTGTGTACACACCGTGACCAACAGGTGACATCCTCAGTATCCTCCCTTTTTCTTTTCTGGCTCCCTGTTGTAAAAGATAGGGGTAAAACATGGGAATTGCTTGTGCATTGCTTTGCTCAGCCAGCCTTTTTTTTCTTTAAACCTTCCTTTTTTCACTTTTTTCTTGCCAGTTTCTCTGCTGCAGTTGTTTATTTGACCTTACAGGCACAAGTAGCACTTGCTCTTAGCAAGACACATAACTCTGCTGGATATTTCTCTCCCATTGGGGTGGATTTCTCCTGACAACTGCAGCACTGTGGCTGGGAGAAGCTTGTAGGGTATCATGATTGTCCCATAACATGCCTCAGGAGAGGGATAGTTGTAACTTCTGGAAGTATATACTCCATGGCCTGAAAACTGCTCTGCTCTCCTCTCTGACCTAGTTCAGAAGATCCTGTCTCTTCCCTGCTCTTCTTGTGCCAAGAGCTAAAGCAGTCATATGGGGAGCCTTCCTTAGCTGTGGGCTCAGAAGCTGAGGTTGGTTGGGTAGGAATGAGCAGCCACAGACAGGAGCCTGGAAATGTCTTGGGAAGAGTAGGAAATTGATAATTGTTCATGCATACACTTTTAACCTCCACAGTTGCAAAGGAAAAGCTTGAAAACATGACACTCAGAAAGCATAACATGGGGGAAAAATACACCAGACTTTAACTTTTCTAAACCATCCTGTGATTTCCTGCATTAACTTTTTGTCAGTACAAAATTCAGAATTTTGCCATAAAAAGGAGTTTGGGATCTGGATGCCAAAGGTTTCCCTTGTTTCATAGTTCAATCTGCTGCAGGTCAGATCTCATCACTACCTGCAGACTCCCTGCCTTGAAAGACATGGATGGAAGGAGCTTCCTTTGCGGGCTCTGATACAGAGGTCTTGCACACATTTAATAAATATTTTGAAAGGATTTTTCATAGTCCCATCAGTTAAAAAACCCCACAGTTTTAAAGGGTCTGGTCTTGTAATTATGAGATCCTTAAGCATTTTTGTAATAGTATTAGTAATAATAATTAGTAATAATAATAACAATAACAACAACAACCACCTGGAACTGGTTGAAAAAATTTTCACAGGGGTTTATATTTCACCCAGAAAATATATATTTTTAGCAGTCAAAGCCCATTATGGGAGTCTTTCATTTGGACTTCCCTCTTTTATTCTGTTCAGACTCAAAGAATGTTTCCTCAGTGACAGATGTGGAAGTATTTTGCATAAAGACAAAAAATAAATTACCAAATTTTAATTTTCTAATTAAATGTATTACAAGCAGTTTACCTACTGCAAATCATGCAGCCATTTCCCTCTGACAGAATGCTTTCCTGAGCAAGTTATCCTATCCAGATTCAATGGGATCTTTGTTTGTCATTCATTCCTATTTCAGAACTTTCTATAGCCCTGTTCAGAGCAGCCACTGCTGGGTGTTGTTAAAGGCAGAGGCCACAGTGCATCCCAGAAGACACTGCCAAGCATTCCTTTGGGAATATCTTTCTTTCTCTAGTAGGTCAACAGTTTTGATCTGTGCTGGATGGGAACACGACTGGGGAAAATAGGAGGTTGCTAACACTATTTAAAGAATGTTTAACATGCTATTAACAAGTCCCTATTCATCGGAGATCACCAGGTGTCTTTGTGCTGTTAGAAGGCAAATCCTGTTCCTTTGCCATAAAACACCACTTCCAGTCTTCGAGGGTGTTTTGTGATCCTAAAGTTCAGCTGCCTTTCCTCAGTGCCTGGGGATGGAGAACAGCAGGTGCCCTGAGCAGGGGCAGGTGTGGTTCTGCCGTCCTTTGTGGCAATGAAGGTGAACTTGTGAAGGATCTGGCCTTGTCTGAGTAAGGCACTGTACTGTATCCTATTAAACTGGCACCCCTGACTGCTTCTGTGAGCTTGGCCTGTGGAATTTTCAATGAAGTGTAATTATTTTATAAGGTGTATAAAGAGCTTATCCAAGGCACATGCTCATTAAGCTCTTTCAGTCATCATTAACATCAACCCCTAAAGGACAACAATGGCAAATAATAAGGTATGGGGCTGAAAACTGGCATTTTGTGAGAGAACCCAGTGGAGTGATTCAAAAACACTGATCCTGTCTCTCAGCCTTCTGCTAGGGCCAGGAGAACATGGATGCTTGGAATTAGTTTATGATTCTTACATTACACTCAGACTAATAGGGAAATTGATATTTAATTGGAATGATTCTAGCATTCCAGATGGATTTTATGGTGATACACAAGAATGAGTAGCAATTCCAGATCAATATTAAGAAGGAAGGTGAAAGATGTTCTGTTTCAAACAGCAGAATGAGCCACCATCATGCAGGAGCCTTTGGTGGCCCTTCAGCTGCAGAAGGGCTGGGCAGCAGTTCTGCATGTGTGGGAAATGGAAAGGCTTAAGCCAGTGGATTCAGCAGGGACCTGGAAAGGTGACTACAAAGGAAGGACTGACGGGCTCCCGTTTGTTCTTCACCACAGGTCAGATTTAACAGGCTGTTCTGGATTTGTCCTGCAGTAACTGGAACCAGATTCAGTTCTTTAGGCTTCTACATTGTGATGGTCCCCAAATCATCATGGCTCAGTGTTGTCACAGCTGTTCACTGTGAGCGTTCAGAGACCAGAATGAGGTCCTGAACCTTTTCCTTCTTCCAGGTTGGAATTGCAGTCTCTCAGCTTGGTTTCTTTTGTCATTACAGAAAGGGTTTAATATCCTGCTGACCAAACTGTTCTCATCCACTTGAACAACTCCATTCAATACAGAACAGGGTAATTCTTCCCCAACCTAGAATTCGTAAACAATAAGACTCTCTGGAGGCTCCACAATTAATTGTGTGCTTCAAAGGGGAAACAAAACACATGCACACTTTCCTTGCAGTTCTACAACTGGAGCAGCCCATCACAGTGTCCCTGGCCTGAGCCTCCCTGCTCTCTCTCTGCCTGAGCAGCTGCACCAGGCATGCCTGGCAACCCCAATCCTGCCTGCCTCCTCCTTCACAGAGGACAGGAAAGGCACTTTGATTCCTCTATTCACAGCCTGGGTTTCTTCACTTGCCAAATACACCTGACAGACTCACCAGCCATCCAAGTCCCCACCTCACCTGGCTACTTGAAGGACAGTCCCTGTGCAAGCAGGTTCAGTCAGCTCAGGAAGACGTACAGAAAACTGTGCCCCTGCAAAGGAGGAATGTTCTGTCTGCTTGAGGTTTGATCTCCGTCTTCTGGGATGCTGTGTACAACGAGACCTAACTGCCCATCAGCCACATCTGTGCCACAGCTTTGGCCATTGCATGAAGAGCAGAGGCCAAGGGACAAAGCTCATTCTACAGCTCTCTGAATATTACAAGCTTAACAAAAGTCTGGACATTTTTTAATAAAAAGATGATGAAGGAATAGAGGAGGCAGAGGAGGACTGCTAGAAGTGGTTGATAACTGATGGTTGAGGCATAAAGGAATATGTAAACCATACTAGCAAGCCCTGCTCACATCCTACTCAGTGGTGCTGTCCTGCCTGCCCAGCACCTCCAGCAGCACCCAAGAGACCTGCAGACACTGTCACCTGCAGTATCTGGAGAGCAGCAGCTCAGCAGCTCAGCACTCACTTGGCCTCTCTCTGCCCCTCACCTGCTGCCACCCACTCTCCCATCAGGATCAGCAGATCCTCATGGACACCACAAGGAGGTGGCTGCCAGCGAGCACATAGCCCAAGTAAGGGGCTGGACTCCTCATAACAAAGGTGGGAAGAACATATGCTTTCCTCAGCTCTAGCAGTGCTGGGAAGCCCTTTTCCTGTGATTGATGGGTCTCATGCACCGGGGGCGCCCAGCCCAGATGGAGAAGCAGTGCTATTTCCCCCACTGCCTCATCTTCCTCCCCAGCCCCAACTCCCAGCCCAGCAGAGGCTGAGCACAAAAGCCACTCATCAAGTTAAAAGCCAGCCTGCAGTGCCAGAGGAGGGGCAGACAAGAGTCATGTAAGATTAAATTCAGCTACAGAAAGGGACAAGTAATGAGGCTTAGGAGTTGAACCGATGGGTCTACCCATTTGGCTGCTCCAAGGTTGGCCTCAGTTTTTCTCTTTCCTCCAGTGTATCTTTAATATCCTCCTTTCTCCCTGATACAAATCAATGATTCCTGCTTGGGAACTCAGCTCCTGTAAGATTTTCAAGCAGAGCTGAAGGCTACAAGGTTACTGAACAACAAGCAGAACCTGCTTTATTGCCGAGCATTTAATATCCTGGTTCCAGCAGTGGAGGCCTAAAGGAAAAGTATGGCATGAGACTTCTCCCAGCATATCCACTGTGCCTCTGGCATAAAGGTGAGGAGAGGGGGTAGGTTCAGAGCCATCAAATAAGAAGGCATCCTTCTCATATTAGTCCCTTTCTCAAATAAATCTGCACCTGAAAAGCCTCTCACAGTCAAACAAGGCCAGATGTGTTTTCAGTTATTTCCATCACTCCCCATCTGACCTCTTGAACACTTAGTGCATATGTGCAATATTGGATAGCAAGTGCAATGGGACAAAGAGCTCAGAGTTATCCAGAAAATACCTAAAGATTTCAACCACTTTAAAATAAATTATAAATAAATTGTGTGAAACAAATGAGGTTTCTTTTTTTATTTGTTTTTCAACAACTGATGCTGGTTTTCCACCTTTTGCTTACATTTTTTATTAAGCTCTTTGCTCTGAGATGGAATATTTTCTTATAGAAATTACTACTTGTCATTTGAAAATATTCTATCTAGCTAGGAAGGTCTTTTGATCATGACCTTCAAAAGAGAGGACATGTTAAGAAGTATTTTAACTGTATTACTTCTAGTCTGTGTTGAGGTTTATAATAGAGAAAGCTGTGTATAGTGCATATTCACCACAGCTCACCAGTAGCTTCGTGCAGCATATCAGCATTACTACAAATCCACTGTGTTTTAGGACAGGGGTTTGTGAGGGTCTGAGAGAAAATATGCCTGTGTTAGTGAGCATGTAGAATGAGGAATAAATATTTAAAGATGACTGTGGAGTAGATTCTGTAATACTATGAATTTGCAGCAGCTCGTGGTCCCTATAACTCATTTCCTGGTGTGATGATGCCTCTCAGGATGCTCCTGCTCTGCTGCTTCCTGCTGCCAAACCAGCACCGATGGCCTCACGCCCCTGACACGTGAAGCCCCTGGGGGGGTCTCCTCCCTGCAGTTCCTGGAGCAGCTGCACCCCTCGCCCCAGCCAGGGGCTCCCTGTCCAGTCTGGCACTGTCCCTACACTGCCTGCACATGGCTCTGGGACACCTGCCTTCTCCAAAGTCCACAGCTTTATTGTCATAATCATTCCCCAAGTTATTTCCCCATGTGCAGTGATCGGATATGGCTCTGGTTCAACAAGGTATTTAACCATCTGCTGAACTAATCAGTTCCTTCAGCTGGAATTTGCAGACTGTGATGCAGAGAAAACAGCCTGAGCATCCACTGCACCTCACAACAACTAACATCAAACCTTCCCAAGTGAGAATTTGTTAAATGAATATTGTGTCACTTCTGGAGCAGCTGCCTGGTCAGCACAGCAGCAAAGTCACAGCTCTCAGCAGCACTGACACCACCTTGTTTGATGCTGCAAACCGTGGGGTTAGCTCTGGAAAGCTGCAGTTTCAGCCAGGGTGATTGTTACCACATCTGAATCACAACTGTTCTGGTCACTGCTTCTCTGCAGACTCCTCTGCACCCAACTTCTGCTCAGCTGCAGGGTTTTTTTTACAGCTGGAAAAAAGAGGTTTATTTTGAACAGCATCTTAATTGATATTCAAAACAAAGATATGAATGTAGTTTGTGGTAGCTAAAGATTTTTATTATTAAAAATATTTTCAACTTACCATTTTCCATTCTCAAGGTGTTCATTCATGGACAGGCCATCATGTACTATATTTAGCAGTAAAAGTGAATTTGAAAAAAAATTACATTTTAAAGTAAAATGTGGTGAATTTTATTACCAAGGGAAGCATTTATGTAGATGTAGGTTGACAGGCAAAGGAGATCATAACATCTCAGGGCACACTTGTGTGTGTGAAAAGGTGTGCACAAGTCTAAAGAGGCAGTGCTGAATAATATGAATATAGGTATACATAGAAATTCAAGGAACAAAGACATCCAGGCTGAAACCAATGCATGTATTTACATTGTATTTGGAAAAGATCACTAAAATTAAAAAAAAAAAGACAACTGAAGAGACAGAGACATGTAGGTGCATGGCTGCATGCAGAACTGGTGGCAAATTGACTTTATCTCTAAGGAAAAACTGCTCACCTATTTAGTGCTCAGTGGTTTTCACTGCCCTTTGTTGAAGGCATCCTTTTCTGGTTATAAAACTGTTTTAGCCATCTCAGTCACTAGCAAGCGTCTATAAAAAGAGGATGGTGTTTCTCCTGTTAGCACTTAGAAACACACAGGCAGCTGCCACCAAGAGAGATGTTCTGCAAGAGCTGGATTCAGGGGTTGGGTACGTTCACAGATCCAAAGTGCCTCTAAAATCAGACCACACTGTATGTCATAAATTAGGACTCTTAGACCCAGAGGCTGAATGTTCTGGAAACCTGTGAGAGAACTGGAGACAACTGTTGCAGATGCTTTTTGGTGAACAAATTAGCATCCCGTGCCCTGGATGAGCAACCCTGATCCATCTGTGTGTGCAGTGGTTAAAGCAGCCACAGCCCTGGATGGGTTAAACTGACCAGTCCTGAACACTGCACTGTGCAAATAACTGTGTGTCTGAACAACTCCAGTGAACTGAGTTAAACTATGGACACGTGTGGTTGCAAGGAAAAGGTTTGTGGCCAAGACTCAGGAAACAAGAGAACCAGGCAATGCCATGTCTGCCCGTGGCTCCCCATATGGACTGCACAGGGTTTGGAGTTCAGGGAGGAGCAGAAGCCTGTAAGGTCTCACATAATTCTGCACAGAACAGTAAGTTTTCCACATGCTACAAAGAAATGACACTGGCCCAGGGGCACGACTTTCATGTTTACCTCAGCACTGTGGGACTCACAGGAGAGGGCAGCAGATCAGGCAGCCTGTGCAGCCCAGAAACCCTCAAGTGGGGCAGGCAACACTCAGGCTTGTCACCACAGGCTCTCAGCAGTTTGGCACTTTTTTAGTTTGGTCTATTCTAGGTGCCTCCATTTTTCAGGTCCACATTTAAAGTAAGCAGATTTTTCAAAGAATGAGCTGCTAGCTAAATAAATAAATAAATAAATAAATACATCAAGCTTTCTAAACTGTTGCTGGTTTCCCACCAAATTCCCCATTTATTTCTGAGGAGAGCTTGTACTTCCTTGCAGTTCTCCCAGCAAACTCACAAGCAATACATCACACTGGAGCTCGGGGCACACTGTTGAACTTTCAAGGATGCCACAGATGAGATGCTTCTCTCTCTGGATATGTACTCATTTCCTCACCTGTATGACCCCTAAATGCAATGAGCACCAGCTGGGAATGGAACACCTACCTTAGACCTTCACTTTCTATTAGTTACACAGGCAAATGTGGTCTTGATTAGCCCATTTTAGCCAAGAAAATTAATATAGCAAAATAAAAACCAGTTTCCTTTGGGATATAAATATTCTTGGGCACAGAGCACAAGGAACTCCATGCCATGCATGATGGCTCAATAAACTGTTCAATTACAGATAATAAACAACATATAATAATAATAAAAAAGAAACATATAAGCCACATTGACTACAGAAATATTCATGTTTTGCCATATTTAAATAGAGCTTAGTCCAGCTTGCCATGGCAGAGAAAAATCCTTAGGGAGCTTTAGGGACTGTTGGGTACTCAAAGGTCAGGTCTCTTAGGTCTGGACGTCCTAATTCAATTCCAGCTAATGCCTGATGTATGAATAATTCATTAGTATTTCTCAGTTTGGAACTAAACTTCTCAGAGAATTTAGTAAGTGTGAATGTTGCTGCAGTAAACATATGCCGATTATTTTTTTAGAAGCTAGAAAATGAGGTTACTCCAAAAAAAGTGGGTAAAATAATTAAAATGTAAATTGAAATAAATTATTCACACTACTAAATTTAAATAAATGACTCAAACACCTAAACTCAATTAAGGCATGTTGTTAGTTAGAATACTCAGTATTGTATAGCAGATGTACAAAGCCAAGAACTGGCACCAAAAAAGTGTTCAGTGTGCATGAATGTTTTATAGGTAACAGAGTGTATACCCTAAGGGCCTTGAATATTACATTAAATTATACATTTCTAATAAAGCAAATATAAATGAATATGGAACAAATGTCGACTTTCAGCTTTAAACCCCAAATACTTCTTTCAAGAGCAAGCTTTACCATTGCATAACAGTTGCAATATTATCTTGTTTAATGGCTTAAACACTGTTGTCAGCTAAATAACTGTGTGTGTATGCACGACAAGGCATAAGTGCCATTGGCAACTGTTGTGTAGTGTTATGGAAACCATTCTAAAATAAGACCCCATTTACTGTCACTTAAAAATCTTTTAAAATTTTAATAGAAATAACATATTCAGCAGAAGAGTCTTATTAATTTGCTGTAACTCTTTTCTTTCTGCTGGGTTTGTTTTTTGGGGTTTTTATGGCTCGCTTGCAATCACAAAAGCAGAGCCTGGCTATGGGGAAGGAATATTCCTAGCTCTACAGCAAGCTCCTTGTGTCAGGAGCAGGACTGAGGGGGAGGAATCTGGCAAGAAATCAATATATTTTCCCTTGCCATGGTTTTCTAAAATACAGTATCACATGTTGAAAGTTCGTGCAAATGTACCATTTAAGCCTACAGCCTAAGATATAATATTTAAGCCTACAGCCTAAGCTCCAAAATAGAAAGAATCCTTTGTTCCTTTTTTTTGGCTGAAGAGGGGGAAGAGCAGCTATACAGGAGCTTTGTTAATGCATTTGACATAGCACGCTATCAGTCATATTTGGATGCTCAGCCTGACTTCAGACTTTACGTGGGATGGAACATTCCAGCTGTGCAAAGTGAGCAGGCAGAGGTCCCACTGTTGGTTCCCTGTTCCAGCATCCCACACTCACACGGAGGGGAGGCAGAGCTGGGCCACATTGTGAGTTGGGGGCAGTTTTAAGGACACTGCCATGAAACCTGTGTTCGTTCAACTCAGCATGGGCTGGAAGGTGTGACCACAGAAAGCCACTGCTGGCAAACTGCAGGACTTGGCAGCCTGCAGGGAAGGGACCAAGCAGCCCCTTGGCAAGAGCACTCTGCCTTTCCTGGTGGTTCTGCATGTTTACCTACTGAAGATACGTTAAGTCCAAGCACTTCCAGACTTAGAAACGATACACTGGGAAAGAACTGCTGGAAGATTTTTTTCTCTAATCAGGTTTGCAGTTAAGATGTCAGCCAGTTTTGTCCTCTGCAAGGCAACAGAACAGATATTGAACTCAGCCCTAATTGGATCTGTTAACCACCTAACGAAGCCACTGCACATTAACCAGCTTCAATTACAGCAGCTATGAGTAAGGTGAAAGTGCAGAAAACAGTGTGCAGACATTATAGTCCAGGGTCCCAAACTGAGCAGGGGTATTGTTTTGAGAGCATAACATTCTCTCTCCCTTGAAGTAGTGAAAGCCTGAACCTGCTCCACACAGACACAAACACTTAAAGCAGCTTATGCTCTTGGCCAGCAGCTGAGAGAATAGGAATGCTGCAAAGAAACTTGCAAAATGCAGCATTCTAAAAAGCCAAGTTTTGATCTCTTACCTCCAACGTTAGCACAGGCTGCAAGCCAGCCCAGGACAGAATTCACTGGGGAGAACTTCTCCTTGATACCAGGAAACTTTGGGGCAGGAGCCTATACCTGAGTTATTCCTTTGTAAGTCCTATAGATCCCATCAGATGGGTGATAAGAAGAGAGTTAATGTTCTTCACCTTGGCAGAGGACACCTCACAGCTGCCTGTCCCCATTTCAGGGACTGCCAGGGAATCCTGCCATGGGGGAAGGAGGAGGGAGGGAGAATTTGTGCGTGGGCCCAGCTGGAGTGAGCTGCCACATCCCACAGGGAGCTATAAAACTCCTCTGGTGATGCTGGCATTCCTCCTGGTTTAACTCTGCAGCCAGGTCTTTCCCATAGGAAAGATGAGGAACCTTTACCAGAAAGGAATACTTCAGTGTCAGTAGTGAAGGAATCAGTTTTATGTGTAACTTTTGCTTATCTTTGATGAGCTCTTGAATAAAGGGATAATACCTACCCCAAGTACCAGTCTTGGCTTCATTATTGACATACAAATGGTAATAATTCAACTAATATTGCTATATGCAAGCAAAATGAAGTTTGAACCAGTACTGAATACAGTGATGCCTAAAGAAAGTTGGCTTTATAAAGCCAAAAAGCATTATGAGTAAGATCAACTAGAAGAAGGAAATAAGGCAGGAAATATAGGAGCTTTGTAAGAACTTCTTAAGAATATCTTATTTCAACAGGAGAAAGAAGGCTGTATCTGTGTAAAAACACAACAGAATAAGCTCAGCATAATAAATCAAAAACCTCTGCAGTTGGAAGTGAATGCAGCCATAAGAGTAAGTCTTATCAATATGGACAAAAAAGACAAATGTGATAGTAAAAGAGGATAGATAATTGACAAGAAAAGCAAAAATGTGTAGTTGAGAACATTAATAAGGAAACGGTTTTTGCAAAACATTTCTGGAGTGGAAAAAACCCCTTGAAACAGACCAATAGTTCTGTTCCCAAACAGAAACAACAGATACTTCTTTTTTATTTAGTAACAATGCAAGAAAATTCAATAAATATGTCTGTTCTGTAGCTGGGAGAGAGGGTGATGTATTTGTCAGATGATGATGGTAATATACTTTCTATTCCTACTGTAACTAAAGAGGATATTAATCAACAGCTACTGTAGTTAGACATACTTAAATCAGAAGTTCTGGGTAATTTGCACTGAGGAATTTTAACGCAGCTGGCTGAGAAGCTTTTTTGGCAGCTAATGTTCATTTCTCAGTAACCCGTGGACATGGGAGAATTCCAGAAAACTTCCAGAATGGTAGTTCCTTGTTAGTTCATTAAAAAGTATGGACAATATGGCTGAGATAACAGAGCTTGTCAGGCTGACTTTAGTATGGGACAACAAAGGAAAAGCTCATATTTATTCAATTAAAAAAGACTGGAAGGTGCATGCTAGTGTTAATGCTTATGATGAACCAAGTATGGAAAATATACCTGATCAAAGTAACTTTAATCTTCTTAGAGAGACTATTAACCTGGTTCACATAGGAAGAGCATTTAATAAACACACTTAGGCTTCAGTAAAGCACTGCTATACAGCTGACAAACCAAAACTGTGGACTTGGAAAGTTTAAAAGAAAATAAATCAATAGGTGCACTAAAAGGTCAAACAGAATAGAAAGGAACACAATAACTTGGCTATAGAGTAAGTAACTGGAAAGGTAAAAGCCACCAGAAAGTAGGAACCTCTGCTGAACAAGGAAATCTATACCAGAACCCAAATTGCTTCAGCTTTAAACAACCTAAACTTTGTATGTTCCAGACATGCATTTCAAGCTGCTAACAGTAATGATTCTGAAGTAAAAGAACGATTTAATGAAGGTTCTGATAGTTTTCATCAGTAACAATCTTTATATTAAAGATGGGTATTTTTTTTCATCTCAGGCTATAGTTCCAGTATCACTACTGGAAGTTAATAAAGCAGACAAGATGTTCCAAGCCCAGCAGGACCTGCAGTTTGCCCTTGTAGCTCTGGATGCTCTGTTGGGTCACAACATGTATATTACACCTGGAGATCCTCACCTCTTCTCACTTTCTTTTCTTTTAATTGCTTTTCTTTCCAGCATGTGGCATTGCCTCTTGCAACAGTATCCTGGAAACTTTATTTATGATATACTAAAAGATGCAATCTTTTGTGCTGAACCAAATTTACAGTAGCAGCATTTTGGGTGATGAAACTGCAGTGCTCCAAGCTTTGTGAGTGCTGCTTTACTTGGCTTGGGGTTTTTTATTTGAACTTAAATAGAACCATCTTACTTGTTTTACATTAAAGAACAGTGGAAGCAGAAGTGACTAATTTAATTCCTCATGAAGAAGTTACACCAGCTCCTAGAAATTAATATTCTTCAATGTTAGGAAATACAAAATTTCAGCTAGCCATAAAAATCAAACCTCTTTCCCAGGTGAATTTTGCTGCCTCAGCCTGTGACTCTTAAGATATAAACAGATGCTGAGCATATGAGCTTTAGGGACAAATCAGCTGACCTTTAATGATTGATTCTGTAAGTCCTTCCCTCACTTTCCATCAATAGCATATTTATTGATCACAGAGCTGGCTGGTACTGGATTCCTCTGGAGAAATTCAGTATCAGAAAGGCTAAGAAAAATCTTTAAAGTGCATAGCTTAATTCTCTGGTCTGTTGTCATCAAAACTGAATGTCTGAAACTGCACTTTGCTAACCAAAATGGAGTCTTTTCCCTTGACCCCAATGTCTTGCTATTACTACTCTGGTTGCAAAGGAAAATCTTCCCTTCTGTTTAAACCTACTTGTAGGCAGGTGATTCAGCATGACTCCTCAAACTCACACCAGTGTTTGGGAGTTAGGATGCAGCACTTCTTCAGAAATCTCACTGGAGAGTCATCTATGAGCTATGTCATCTGAGAAGACTTCAGAGAAAATGTCACTGCTGCGATGCCTTCCATCTGTATAAGCTTCCTGTGAAGACAGCTGCCAAATTAAAGAAATAAAGAATAATAATCATGGATGATAAATATCTTTGATTTTTCCCTCCAGTTGCTTGGTCCATCTGCATGCATATCAGGTGTAACATCACACCATTATTGCAGAAGAGTTGGTTGGCACTCAGAATAGTTTGTGAGCCCTCGGGCAGCAATCACTGTCTTAGGAAGAGCCTGAGAAGCAGTCACAAGTTAAATCAAAAGCCTGCTGACCCTGACCTAGCATGCCAAGGCTCTACACATCATTTTGCTGTATAAATACTACAAGAGGCAATCATCCAACACACTCAAATGGCAATGCAGGATGGTGAAAACCTGGAGAGCTGATTCCCAAGCAGCTCCACCACTCCATGGTCTTAGGGGTCTTTTCCAGCCTAAATGATTCTGTGATCCCATTCTACAATAGGTTTTACACCCACATTCCCTTTAGGTTTTACATATTGAGGTGAGTAAGAAAACCCAAAATCTGCAGTGTACTTTCCATATACAGTTGCAGTTGAACACACACAGGGTGCATTATGTCGTACACCGTGTTCAGTGTATGTATATTGAAATTTGCCTCTTCCACTAATGCTTAAACTGCACTGCCTGATGATGTATGGCAATAGCACATCACCAGAGTGATGATGATCTGATGGTATATTACCATCATTTATTACTGGAATATCATCACTGGCATATTATTGCAATGTATCACCAGAGCAGCAGCCAGCAGGGATAGAGCTGCAAGAGAGCCATGTGCTATGTTTTATTAATTCCTAAGTGATAGCTGTAGGATTAGCATGACACAGAATCTGCACATACCCTGCTTTCCTCTCATTCACATGCTTACAACATGAACTGGTATATTTTGTTCACTATTTTCAGCATAGCAGATTATCCAGCTGTGAATCATTTGCTTGCTGAAATCTTAGATTGGGACCTTCACTCTGAAAGTTTAGTTAGCAATTATGAAATAACAAGAACCAAAAGAAAATGGAAATCTGATCTTGACTGTCTTGTTTTATCATCATCTCAATCACATATTTTCAGATTATTTTTGTGGCACTGACTATTGAATTGTTTCATATTACCCATGGCATTATGCAAAGACATAAAATGGACAAGTTATTATGTCTTGCAACTGGCTTAAGGTCATTAAGGTATAACATCCATTTATGATGATGACTTTTTTGTTTTTGCATTTGCAGGTGCATTTTAAAATTAAGCATCTCGCCTGCTGACAAAAATAATGTATAAAACCCAGTATATTCTTGCCACTCAGCCACTCAAATTGGCAAAATGACATCACATATTTAAACATCTTGTTGAAACCTGAGTGTGCTTTCTCCCATCAATGTTAATTCCGCCTATCTCACCATGTTTTGCACAAAGCAAGAGTGTACTTATATTACAGTCTCTCTTGCAGAGCCATTGCCTGGAGGAATTCTAAAAGCTCTCCTGCAAATGTCCCCTGGATTTATTTCATTGTACCACCAGAAAATAACATTTGCCGCAAGCTTTATATAGAGCAACTTCTGCAAAGTGATCTCAGTGTCAGCCTGTCTGATTCAGTCAGGAGGACTCTGTTTTAGTGATAAGGCTCCTATCTGCATCCCACCAGAATCAGATAGAGATATTGGATAACTACAGTTAGTTCCAGCTACTCACTGGAGGGTTGCATTCATCGTGTTCTACTTCTGACCATTATCTATCACTACATAAATATCTTCATCTTATTTAACATCATGTATTTTTAGGCTAAAGAGGTTTCTCTGATAGACCTCTTCAAATTTCCATCATTCATCTCTAATCTAAAGTCACAGAATTATTAGGAGCTGCACATGTTTTTCAAATACTGAGCTAGTTTCAGGTTGCTTGGCCAGGATTGTTCAAACACAGAGGCAGGACCACAGCACCCTGGAGAAGGGCCTGTGTGATTGGTAAGACACCACACTAGAGGCAATTTTTTGCTAAACCTGGTACTGTAATAAACCCCATCCACCAGAAGATCTTGACTAGTAGAGCAAACTGTGAGACAAGAGGTGAGGAGTAGTAGGCGAGGACCCAGAGGGGCACAGACTCTGGAGAAATGCCCTTTCAGGGGCACATTTGGCTGTCACCAGCTCCCTGAGAGCACCACTCAGGACTGGCCATTCTCACTGAAAACACAGGGCATGCCAGTGATAAAAGTGAAATGTCACAGCTTATACCAGCCTGTCTGGAAACAATTTCTTATGGCTGGACAAAGACGGCCAACATTTTCTTAAAATTTTTCCTGCCTCTCTCCCAATAAATGTTTAATGCTCATGCAGCAACAAGTAGGACAAGAAGCTAACCCAAAAATGTGAAGTCTATTAGATGGGACAGAAGTGTACAAAACAATAACATCTTTTCAGATGGCAGTTTCTCATTAATCTGCACATCCACTGTTGAAGAAAATGGATTACACTCAGCAAGAACTCTACCCTAAACTAGGGGAGTTTGGAAGCCCAAGTCCTCTTGCCTATTGTCGACTAAATTGTCCCTTGCTGAACATTGTGACTCACCCAGGACTGACTGCTATCATAATGGACATTCATGCTGCCTGACACATTGCAGGGAATTCAGTAAAATCTGGTGGAAAGGATACAGAACTAATGAAGATTTAATGTCTCTCTCTTCTTTTTGCATAGGTTGGTTGGATGAGAGTGTTTAAACTCAGCCTTACATGTTGATGTCATTCTCTGAACATCAGTAGCTGGACTCTTCCAACATAGTCTGGCTTCTGCCATCACAAGAGAACATCTGGAGGATGGCACAAATTTTTGGCATTCCTTCAGAAGGGTGTTTAAACCCTTTTGTCTTCTTGCCCCTCAAGAACCCAGTGCAAGACTCAGAAACAATGGGTTGGGAAATGAAGGAAGGTTCTGAAGTGAGTTTGATTAGAACTAGAAAAAAAAAGAAAAACAAAACCCACACAACACAGTTTGTACACTGCTACCACCTAGTGAATTAAAAGAAAACAAAATCTCCCTCTGAATGAATATAAACCATATCTAAGTGTGTGAACCTTCATCCCTGAGGTCACTGGGACTTTTGCCATTGACCTTAGTTGGAACAATCCTTAATGGGATAGGCCATTTTAGACATCAGGCATTTGAACTTCAAGGGCAACTACCAAAGCAGAAGGTATCAAAGACTGTTGCATATATTTGTGATCTAGATAATTGCCATAATTTGTCCAGAATAACACTGAACCAAAAGAACCATTAGCAATTACTGCTTCAAGCCAGTGCAAATATGTTCAACCGGGTGAAAAAACCCATTTGAAGACTGAAACAAAGGGAAGCTTTTTCATGGGTACTGCATTTTCTTTTCTAAATTAACTTATACCTTAGGAAAGAGGTTTACACAGCAGCTCTGGAAACCTCAGATCTGCACTGAAGCAATGAATTTCTTCACCAAGTTTGGCCAAATTGCCTTCTTGCTCTTTGGTGCTTTCCCAGGAAGGAACCAGCCACTCCCACTCAGTCTTTAGCTCTGGTTTAGTGTGCATTTTTCTCAGTTAGATTGGCACGTGCAAACTCATCTCACAAGTCTGTCACACTGTCAGTGCTGTCAGTGCTAACATCCAATGCTATTAAAATCCACACTGATTTTGACACTTCCTCTTGCAGAATCAGCATTTTTATTTACCCCAAGGCATACTTTCACTTGCAATGTGAATCATAGTACAAAGTGTCAGGATTAAATGATTCATACCCTTATTTGCAGCACTTGATCCCTTCTTCCCTATCCTATGCCAAGAGAAATCCCTTCCAAACTGATCTGCAGGTCAGATATGAAACCAGATGACTTATGCCACTGCTCAACTGCCCTGGGATGGTCTGGAGATGCTAAATGCAAACATGGCACACGGAAAAAGTGGCAGAAGAGGATTCCCAGCACTTCTGGAAATGAATGCATCAGTTTCCCTGTGATTCCTCTTACCTATCTCTAATAATAACTAGGAAGAATGCAAGGACCCTAATTACCTAATATTAGTAATACAAATGCATTTCTATGCAGCCACGCTTTAATCACTTTCACAGTATTTATCATCATTAGTCTCATATCATAGTTCAGCAAAGATCTTAAGTGTATTCATAACTCAAAGCACCAGTGTTTTACCCTTTATTTCTCAGCCTTAAAATTAGGGACATTATGTGAGGCTGAGCCTAGAATCAGCCCTTCTTTTTCCTAATTCTGCTGTGTCTATTGGAAGCTCAGATACATTCAGAAGGGAATCTTTCTAACAATGTAGAACACCCAATTAATTACCTCCCTCTTTTTTTGTTTGCAATGGAAATTGCTTATGTTAAAGCCAGTTGCAAAACAGCTCTGCAGAACCTTCTGCAAAGCAGTTTTCTATCACAAAGGGAAAAAAAAGATCTTTCAGTAATTAAATTTGCCATATTTGACATGTTTGCTATTTTAGCAAGATTTTGATTTATGTATCATAAAAATCTGCTTTAGAGGAAGAAAAGAGATTTAACATTTTATCAATATTCGTCTCAATTTGAAAATAGGATCTTAAAGGGGCTGTATTAGAGCACATAATATTGATTAGAAAATCAAATTTTTGTTTTTTCCTGAATTTTTTGTAATGTAGGTTCCATAATGTAGGGGGTCTCCTCAAAAACCTATTTTTGATGTCTTAACATTTTTGGTGAAATTACAGTGTGCACAATCCTCCTTGCATTGTCCTCCCAGATTCCTTAAAAAATCCTCCACTTTAAGCACCTCTTTCAAACGTGTTAAGTACACCCTCTCGATGGCTGATGTAGCTTTTCACAGCAGAGTTGGGTTTCTGGCTGGTTCCCCCTGAGCCTCCTGAAGTGGCTCACCCATATTCATTTTAACTTGTACTTCGTGTTGCTACATAAAGCATTATTTTTTCTTTCTGCAGGGCAAATGGATGGGATCTGTAAAGCAAGTGATTTTGAAATGCATCTTAACTTTCAGATCAGCCTTTGAGAAATTAATTTCCACTTAGTTTTTGGAGTCATTCCAACTCATCCTCATGAGTGAAATATGGGCATCAGAAGGTGGAACAGAAAATACAAAGCTAATGATCTGGTTCATGTTAGTTAGTTCTCTCTTAATCCTTTGAAAGATTGCATTTCCCATCTCTGGAATTTCCTCTCTCTGACGGTTTTTAAAAGAAACAAGACAATATTTGCCATGCATTATATATCAAGATTAACTCAAGAAGCGAAGCTGATCTATTCACCATCCCTATAAGCCTCTCATAATTAGGTCTAGCAGCTTTCAAGGACAGAAGTGTCTTAGCTTTAAGAAAAAGAATTCCCATTGAAATTTGAGCTGTCTCCCAGAGTAAAGTTAGAAAGGACAAAGGCACCTCAACTTCACCTCTCTTTTCCACCCATCATTTTGACTGGCCTGAGCACACACGAGCTGCAGACTTGCAGCCACTTTGCTCCTGCAAACCGAACGCTCCTCCTTCCCAGGGAGCCTTGCACCACCTTCTTCAGCCACTTTGCTCTGCCCTGTAGCAGGGACCACATTGAACCCTACCCACTGCAAGCTTCTCCAGTCTTGTAGGCTTTTCATTCTGTTTTTGCAAACCTGCATTGCCTTCAGCTGAGCTCTGCACGATATTTTAGCTAGAACATTCCTCAGGATGGGGATGGAGAAGCCTGTGCTCAGCTTTTCAGCGGTGCTGGGGGATTTGGCAGTACAAATTGTGCAAGGGGAGGAGCTGGCAGCTGACTTGGATCTTGAGGGGTCTCTGCATTGCTGACATTGGTGGGATTAAGAGCAGGGGATGTTGTGTGCTGTGGTTTGGTGGCCCCCAGGTGGATAAGCCTGCAGAAGGCTTTCCTGCAACCAGCATTTCCCCAGACAAGATGGGAACCCACCAGTCACTTAGAGAAGCTTGTCCTGACAACTGAGCACCTTCCCCTTGCCCACAGGCTGCTGCCATAACACAGACTGGTCATCAGTGGCCTCTGGAAGAGCCAGGGTGTTGATTCCACCTGTATTTGTCATTGTTTTCCTCCATCTACTTGCTTGCCCCATCCCTGTATTAAAATAGTATCAAGTATTTCTCCTATCCACAAATTTCCTCTTGTGTCCAGCCAGTTCTATAAGCAGAAACACAACAATAATATAGGAATAGGAGTTAATAGCAGTATTACTGACATGCAGATATAATAAATAACATTTGCTGATGTGGTGAAATGAACAGCGTGTGTGGCTCGGCTTTGCGAAGGAAGATTTGGGCAGGGCTGTCCCCACGTGGGTGCCCTTCCAGCCTGCGCAGTGGATTTTAGGTGAGGCTCAGCGTGCGCAGAACTGGCCCCACCGTTTCAGTCCTGAGGTTCATCTGCCATGGCTGAGCTTGGACGGTGCCAGTGAAGTCCTCAGGACTAGAACCTACAGCACCCGGCATTTCCCAGGAGGGCTCCCATCCAAGTACTAATCCGGGGCTGACCCTGCTGAGCTTCCGAGATCTGACGGGATCGGATGTCAGGGAGGTAGACTTAAAGAGATAGCAAGATCTTCTGTTTACTTACTAATGTGTATGTGGAGGGGGGAAAGGGGGTGTTTGCATGAAAACATCCTGGATATCATATTTTTACTCTCATATTTACAGTCCTGCAGAGTGTTTTCAGAGATTCATCCTCTTAAAAAATAGCATCCTATCACACTCAGATGAAAATGTTAAATTTGAAGAGACAGTATATTCAATTTTGTTCCAATAGAATTGCAAGCACTTTACTTTTGTCTTCTATTATTTCAAATGTTGAGCTGCAAAATTCAGTCCAGCTTCCAGTTCTGGTACTCAGAAACTGCAAAGAAAATGTATTTGTTCCTTTTCAAACAGCAATGAAGATTTGGGTTGTTAAGTTTCTTGAAAACAGCAAATTTCAATGTTCATTACTGGAGAACAAGATTTGGCATGGAGTGGCTTTTGTAATTTCCCTCAAAAAAAGTAGTTTGTGTTTAGAATTTCAGAATTTCTCATCTTTGTTCTCCCCTCCTCCCTGTCATTACATGATACAGCTGGTGGGGCTCAGCCTATAAAATAAGGCATTAAATCAGAGGGCCTGTGTTTGCCCTACTCCCTTCACTTTTCTAGATTCAATTCCACACTTAATAGAGGGGAAGACAAAAGAAGGAGACATTTTCAATACTCAGACCCTAATAATATCCCTCTGGGATTACCTGCAGCTCACTACATCATTCAAAAGCAAAGATTAAAAGTAATAGTCACGTTAATATTATTTCACAATCCACAAACAGAAATCCTCATTTGTTATTCATGAGCTTATCACACACACCTCTTAAGGAGCAAAATATTGCAGCATGTGCAGAAAACAGTAACACAAAGTAAACAGTGAAGGGGAGGCAGACAACTTTATAGCTCATTTAAGGCAAAGATATTGCAGGTATGTTTGCTAACGAAGTAGAAGTGTTCCTGCCTGGCTTTGATGCAGTAGCATTTACTGTCTCCCTAATCATTACTTAATCAGATCCTTTAGTGCCCACATCCTAAGTGTGTTGATTTCCTATGATGGGAATTCATGGGATCTTTCTGTAGGGGGAGGTGGTGGAAGGCACCACTGCCTCGCACACCCCCCTTGGGGTGACAGCCCCAAGTCTGTCATGTATTGCAGTGAACGAGATGGACCCCCTTTCTCAGGGAAATTCACACACCACTTATCAGGATAGCTCTGCTTTCGCCATAGGAATGAGCTGCTGACCTTGGGCGCTGAGTGCTTTCTGCGCTTGTAACACGCTGCCTCCTGCACACAGGGCTATTCCCAGAGCGCCTGGAAGCAGCAGAGACCGCAGGAATCACTCACAGCCAGCTATGGGTGGGCGCCTGCCCGAACACACCGGAGCTGGGATCCAGATGCAAATTCGGAGCTGATCTTTATTTCAAATGCTAATGCATGTCCTCAATGCCCACTGTGTAACCACTCCGAGCTCGGAGCAGTTCGAGGCAGAGCGAGTGGTGCTCTGTGCGTGACAGGCAGAGCCTGCCTTGGCTATGGAGCCATCCACGTTTGAACCGCTAAAGGTGAACCCCAGCTAAGCAAACATGCACTCAGTCCTCCTGATGGTGGTTACTGTAGAAACAGAAAGGAAACTTTCACCAATGTTTCTCTCTTATTTCCCAATAAATAGCAGCATCTCCCGTAGAAACTATATCGATCTCTGGTTGTTCAAATAACTACTATTACAGAAGTAGATGAACTCTCCCCTGATAGACCTGTCAGGCTCCCTGCTGATGAGAAGCCTTCCATGCAATCCATATCTACAATTGCTTTGGAAGTCGACAACTAACGTTCCCTCCCTTTTCCCCCTCCAGCTATACCCCTGTAGCTTTTTTTGGTTTCATCCGCCTATGCTTTTTTAAGCTGATACTTGTTTTGAGAAACTGCTGGAGCTGTGACAGAAACTTCTGAGCTACCCCAGTAATTGGCCTGCCTGTGCGGAAGGGAGGGCTTGAGAATGACAGTGAAAGGAAAGAGAGCCTTGAAACATCTTGTCTTGGGAAGCTCCTATCATAGATAGGGTGGCGTTGCACAAGCTTGCCATGAACATTCGGTTCTCTGTGCAATAAGTATTTCTCTCAACTCAACGTCTTCTCACTTGGTTGGATTTTATATATTAATCCTATTGTGTCTGCCTTTTGTGTGTGGATAGCTATTTCAAACCCTTTTCTCCAGCTCAGAGGAAAAAGGCATCAAACACACAATTTATTTAAATGGAACTGTTGCAAGTCTGCTGATGAAGACTCAAACACTAACAATTAACTTAAGCAACCAGAATCTCATTGTTACCTGGAACTACCAAGAAACTAACATTCATCCTGTGCTCAAGCATTTTGTTGTACAAGGCTTAAGCAGAAATTAGCACAGGCCATACCCTCAGTTGTCAGAAGCCAAAAAAGTCTCAGTGATTTCACTGGAACAACACTGCTTTATGGGGCACAGACTTTGGCCTCCAGTAGACCTGTCCCAAGTGAAAACAATTTGCATTCCTCCTAAAAATAATTAACTGAAAGCTGCTTGGTAGCTTTCCTGACAGATGGGTAACACAGTCCACTGCCTGATTTTCTGATGCTCATGAAGTGACCTGACTGAGCCAGCAAAGTTCTTAATACTTCACCACCTTGGCATCCAGGGAACAACTCAGGCATCCAGCTTTAAATGTTTTTATTTTTTTAACTGTTTAGTGAAAGGGACAGAAAACAAGTACTGCTGATGCTCTTCTTTTTTTTTTTTTTTTTTTTTTTTTTGCTACAAGGGATGAAGGAACACCCTCCTGGAGCAGGTTTAATGTCACACAATATGAAGGTGGCTGAGCTAGAGCTGTCAGGTTTGCTGTGCTCTTGTTCAGTCCTCCCACACCTGCCCTGATGTTGCACAGGAGGACAAGAAAACCTGCTGGACAGCACCACCTCATCTTCCCAAGAACTCTCACCATACCAAGCAATCAGCACCCTGAACCTTCCTGCAGAAACACCTACAAGGGAGGTAACTGGAAAAATGAGTGTATTCATCTATCACCAATAAACGTAGGTAACAAGACCCGTGGGTACTCACCTTGATGCTGTTACCCCTGCAGTTAACCCTTAAATGGTGTAGAAAACTGAGGGGGTGGTGGAAGTCTATTAGATTGCAAAGGAGTTGGATACATTGATTATCCGGTTTCAACACTTGTTGTGTAGAGTCGGGCAAGGGGGAGTTTATAAACATATTATGACTGCAAAGCTTTCAAATTCTTCAGGTGTTAGGCACCTGCTGACAAGCTCCCCACTTAAATGTCATTTAGCAATGTTTTTGGCACTGACGTTATCCTAAGTGTATTTCCCTATTCATCTTCCAGATAATTTCATTATCTGCCTGAGTGAGGCTCAAAAAATGACTTATGTAAAGCTTTCTCCTATCTAGACAAATCCCAATTTGAAGCTGACTATTCCAGACGTTTTCAGGATTAAAACCAAGTGCTCACTCCCAGGTTTTCCTCCTCCAACATAAGAGACATCCCTTTTCCATAATTCCATCTTTAAAAGTAAAAAACATTGTTACAAGTCAGATATTGCAGCCTGTCCCTTTCTTATCCTAAGAATGAACAATTTTAGTGTAGAAATTACTGCTTGCAGACACCAGTAAGAATCAGCAGTTACGTCTCCAAGTTTTTTGGTTTTGTTTAAAGTGACATCTGCTTGAAAATTTTCAAGTGTCTGGAAAATTACAATAGGTCTCCTGGGAATGAATTAATAGGCTGCAGACATGTGAGGCAAAGCTAAATGCTAAATAAAATACCTCACCTAGCACTGCAGTTCATCAGATGGGTTCCCAAATCTGCAATAAACCTCTCCCATCTGTGCCTGCCCATACAGCTTTCAACCTTCACCAAGGAGGGAACTCCAGTCACAGTAAGGTCGACCCTGGCACAAATTCTTTGGTATTATCAAGTAGTCAGTCCATTTAGCAGAAAAATGTTGACTCTGTCTCTCAAAAGTAGAATGATCAGGCAAGGATTAGGTTTTTTAGTAACTAAATACTCCAGAAAATAGACCCTCCTGTGGGTATTAATGCATTTTCCTTTTGCTGAAAGGCTACCAAAGTGCCTAGGCTGTAAAAAATACTTTAAAAATGCTGTTTCAGTATTTGGTACTTGATCACTGAATGAGTATGGGAACAAGGTCTGAAAAGGAAGACAAGGTTAGAGAAACTGTCCCTAAATTAATAATAGATAGGATTAGGCTAGAGCTGCAGGAAAGAGGAACTCTTTTTCCCTTCCTGCATTTAATAAGAACAATTAAAATAATTACCCAGTTAAAACATTATTCATTCTATGGCGACCACCAGAGGGCAGACTGGTAGGTATACCCCATTCTAATTTCATGTGGCTTGTAATGCTCTGCCACTCCTTTGATGGTGCCAGGAATTGCTGCTACTGGTTGAGATGCCTGGACTGGCAATTCAGAAAATTGAGACATTGACATCAGAGTATCCCCTCCCCTGAAAGCACAAGGCAGCTGAGCTTAGTCTGCCTCATGCAGTCCAAGCCCTTGGGAAATGGGAGATATTTTTGCTGAAGGATGCTCAGTGCATCCATCCCCAAACCAATACAATTCTTACATATTTAACATTAACTCCAGTGAGCCCATTCACATCCTTATATTTAAAATCTATATCTAAGTACTTTTCTAGACTGAGCACTAGAGTGCACATCTCATGTCAAATTAAATCTTTACTACGTGATTTACTGCTCCATTTTGTGCATATTAAAAAAAAATGTCCCTTCAACTTTCATGTCTTTTTACAGTTTCATATATCTATCTTACAAGATTATTTGAGATCTCCATACAAAATGCTTCATATGAGTGAGATTTCAACCTGACAGGCAAATTCTTTACTCAGTCCTCATCTGCACCAGTGGTCTGCTTCAAAAGCCAGCCATTAGCCCACTCTTCTGTCATGTACCTCTAGAGGGTGATGCCCCATGGGCATGACTGTACAGCCCATGTGGCAGGAGATGCCAACTGACACTGCAGCAAGTCAGCAAGGGGCTCTCTGCCCATTTCATGCTCTGGGAGTTGGTATGCAGGAAAAATTCAGCAGCATTACTGTTAAACCAACCTGCTCTTACAATTTTTCTCAGATATTGGATAATTACAAGGGAAGACACATTGTTATCTAGACTGATATTTGATTAGCTGACAGAAGGGCAGCAATTCCATCTATGAACAGCAGCAATATACCACAATCTGATTCAATTCACAATTAACACTCCAAGTTTCTAACTTCTTGCATGAAACCTTGAATGACCACCTAACAGAGCACAAATTGTAGTGTAAGAGACCAGGGAGAGCAGGACTCTCCATATGGAAAGAAGAATCAGAAGGCAAGGCAGCACAGCAAGGCTGTACCTACAGCAATAAGGCCACAGCAGGCAGAGCTGAAGGCTGGCAACAGAGGGCAGGGATGAGGACAGAGACGAGGATGACCAGGGCCATTAAGAAGCATTTCCACTCCCAGAGCAGACACTTCCTGGTGGCTGAGGAGCCATGGATGGTGAAAACAAGGTCTCTGAGTTCTCATTTACCAGGCAGTTGCCATGAAGCAGAGTTGCTGAGGTGTTAGGGATGAAGGCAAAGATCTACAGCTCTAGCCTCTATTTCCTTTCACATAGTGTTTTTAAATTTTATTAAATAGGCTAATGGCCACAGAAAATCCTTTTTTCTCTCTGCAACCAGCTTTATCTATAGTCTGAAGGAGTGGAATGTTAAGAGAATTAGTATTTACTCTGATCACTATTCTCTTTGTAGACATTATGTTAGAGACTCAAGGAGCATCAGAAGCCAGAGAGCCCCAGCCTGGTCACTCAGTGTGCACCCACATCTCCATACAGAAGGATCACATAACATTATATACCAGACATTCTTTATCTACTCTTTGTTGCACAGTATAATGATTTCTGGGTCAGAGTTAGCCTTAGGTCTTGTGAAAATACCTCTACCTTATTCAAAGAACCACATTGTTACCTGAACTGAGTTTCTGCTGGCTTGAATGCTGCCTCTTCAACATCTTCAGAAATGTGATTTTGGTGAAGGAGCCGTGGGCTAATAAAGAAAGAAAAAGTTCCTGATCTTTTGTTTTATTTTTCACATGTTTTCATTAATTGATGATTGCTTGAAGCAGATGAAAAACACTGAATTTTATGTGGGAACTTGGGTGCAAATAAAAGACAGGTAGAGATAAGGATTTTTAGTAAATTCCTTTTGGAACCCAGCTCTGTGATTTATTTGATGGTGGCCATCACATACATTATGCATAACTGAGTGCACTTGTGTGTGCATGTGTATATAATACATAACTTTTTGGTTTGACAATATTGATTGAAATCCTTTCAGTATGATGAATGAGTGCCTTATGCAGTGAACAGTGAAACTTGCCTTGATGAGTCATTGGCAGGATTTTCCCAACTTTTTTTAAGGCGTCCTCTCCCGTGGGCTGAAAGTCAGAAATGTCCTCCCAGCGTGTCTGCTCCAGCTCAGTTTTTGACTGTGGCAAGAGAAACACAGGTATTACTTCAAGCCTGTCAGTCCTTCCCACTTCTTCAAATCCCTCTACACATATCCTAATATACACATGGAGGATCAAGGGATGGAAAGTCTCTCAGGGTTCATTTGGACTTGCAATGCAGCTCTTTCATGTTAATTTTCCTTTTCCTTTTTCTTCACCTCAATTCACTCTGACGCCTTGCCACAATATTGTCAGTCTCTGAGAAAACAACAAGCCAAAGCAGATGTGCTGAACACATGGTCACTAACAGGAGCAGTTCCCAAGCAAAGTTAGCATGTGAAATCATTCCAAAAAAGGGATGTCTTATCCAAAAAATAATCTGCATCTGCTCCTGTTGTTTGGTGGATTGAAAAACAAAACAAAACAAAACAAACCAACAAAAAAAACCAAAAATAAACAAACAAAACAACTTCCATGTCTAAGTTTACAGGTTGAATTTATCCAATACTCTTAAGTTGGAAGGGTCATGATTTTAAACAGTATGATACCATTATAATGTATTTCTCTTTTGCTGAATAACAGACATACAACTTTTCTAGTGTTTGTTTTTTTTTAAACAAATGGTATCATATCACAAAGGCCCCTTATTGGTGTCATAGAGGGCTGAAGGGTAGCACCACATTTCTCTAGGTACTCTAAGAAAAGGAAATCTGATAAAAATTAACTTTCTTTTAAAGAAAGATGTGGGTTTCCAATGGAAAAGAAAGGCTACTCTATTCATTTTCTTTGTCCTATAGAATTTAGGTGACTGATGATAAACTGGGCTGTGACCTCATCTAAAGGCAATGTATAGAACAGCAATTACACATTTTCACTGCCAGTTCTGTTCCATTTGGGGGAAGATGAGCAAACCCCCTGAAGAACGAGACACATCTGGCAAGCTGTAAAGATAAGCTCAGCCTGCCAAGGAGAGAGCACAGAGTGCTGAGGTCTGGCTTGGGTCTGAAGATGAGGAAGCAACTTTCTAGCTGAATCCTCAGTTTTTAACTGAAGTTTTGTACTGGATAAGTCCATTTACTGTTCTCCCTCATAGGGGCCATCACTGCCCTGCAGTATAAACAGAACAGGTACAGAAAAACAAACCATAACAGTTAAAGTAGGGTGATAAGAGAATCCAGTCCCGTGTTTGGGAGGAGCAATCAGGAAGTTCAGACAGCCAAAACATGCAGGCTCTGAATTGTTGAGAACTTGTCCAACTTCAACAGAGCACCCTGAGAGATTTGCTATGATTTGATTACCCATACATTCAGATTGAGTATGTACCACCTGTTAACATACAGAACAAAACACTTCCACCAAGAGCATTTGGTAAATAAATGACTTGGAAAATATTATTAAGCTCAAACCCAACATTTCACCATGTTTGATTTGCCACCAGATGCTATGGGATCTGAAGATACAGGAAGAGCAAAAAAAGTCAAACTGACAATGAGATACTAAAATACAATAAAAAGCTATGGGGTTTTTTTGTGAAATTAATGTCAAAAATTAAAGCCAAGCTCTTATTCTACTTTGCACTGTGTCATGTACAACAAATATCACCTACCCAAGGAGAATGAGAGCCTCTGCTTTGTCATATACCTTATGAAGGTTATTGTGTCTCATTCAAACAGCAAATAATATATTAACATGATATTACATTTTGTAGTGCATTGCCCCACATGCTGGGACAGGTTGATGTCCAGACTAGTGGCAGAGGCAGTTTCTCCTGTTGAAGCAAGGCAAAAAGCCTTGCAAAGAGTCTTTCTTTTTGGGAACATGCATGTCAGCAAGAGCAGCTGGCACTGATGCCGGCTAAACTTTCCTCTTTTTGCCCCTTCCCTCAAGTTGAGGAGGAGGGACTGTTAGCATGACCAAGCAGTAACATCCTCTTAAATACCATCAGGATAGCAAGTTCTCAGTCTTGAGGGCTCCTTACTTTAACTGATAAACTTTTGCAGGTTCCCTTTGAGAGTGACAAACATTTTTGATTCTTGGAAAATTCAGATAGAAATAGTAACATGCCAAAGACCATAGTTAGAAATGAACAGTTTCCATTGAAAAGATACCACAAGAGCTGATTGAGTCTTCCCAGATCACTCTGCCTGGGACCTTCTCAGCCTACACTGAACTCACAGTCCAGACAAGACCCTCAGGAAAGCCATGGTCCAACTGATGTGCTACAGCCTGGAGAGAGAGGGACCATTCTCCAGCATCTCTACACTCCTTGCAAAAGGACTCTCTGCCTTTCCAAGCATGGAAGTGTTAGCATTGGACAACTCAGCCTTAGCACTGCTGAATACTTTTATAGTTCTTAATCCAGGTGCAGGCCCTAATTTAGATACAGCTCTAGACACTAACAGCAAATGGAGTGAAATCCACCAAATAACTTTGACATGAAACATGTACAAAGATGCTCTTCTCTTAAGCTACTCTCCTCCTACAGTCCACAGTGCTGTTCCAGGGCCATACCAGAGAGCACCAAAGAAGTCTGTCCCTGAGCATTCACTTCACAGCCAGCTCAGCTGGCTACAGAGACATCACCAGCTACTCTGCCAGTTTATTCTCTTCTGACATTTTTCTTCTCTTTGTATCATATCTGAACTGAACATTACTCCAAATCAAACCAACTCCAACACTGACAGGGAGATAAGGATCTCACAAAGTGGGTGTGTGCTAAACAAACCTACCTTACACTGAAACCAAGACTCTCACCGGAGTGCTTGCTGTTTTCCAGGTCACAGGGTACTGCACTGGATATTTTGTCCCCAAGAGAGATGACATTAAGAAAAACTATTATGTCTAGTATCCAAGTTTTAAACTTATCTAGTGACTTGGAAAGGAGAGACTTTTTTTCCCCCTTTTTTGCTTTAAAGTGAGTTATATGACTAGTTGGAATCAATGCAGGTTCTTAATGATGCATGAAATGAAATATTGCTGTCCAGTGCACAGTGAATATTCAGTGTTCTGCTCTATGATAGATACATCCTGTGCTGATATGACAGGGCAGGAACACCCCACACAACAGCTGCAAGCTCTGCCCTGCACCCCAGCCCCTACTTTGTGTCAAATGGGTTGCCATCCTCTGCAACTCCATGCTCTTCTCCAGACTAATACATCCAGCTGCCAGTTAGTTAAGTTCCTCTAGCCAAGGGGCAAATGAAAACATTTCTCATGTTGTGGCTTCTTCTTTTGGAAACAAAAAAAACCCCACGGACCTTACAGAGTTTCTAAATAACTGCACATCATTATCTGGGACCTCCTCAATCCTGGCCTGATTATTTGTACATGGTAGTCCAGAGTTTTGCCCTTTTAATTGCTCTGAAAACATGACAGTTGAAGCTGGACCGAGATGAATTAAAGCACTGCTCAGTCAGAGCATGTGCATCTGTAGCTCAAATACTGAATTTCTGAAAGCTTTCTGCATCAGAGTAGAAAAGCAGCATGGAAAAAAATGTGTTAGTACTCCTGTAGAGATGAATTTGGTGTAAAAGAGAGAAGAATTAGGGAATAAACACGAGAAGAGAAAGGTGTAGGTTTCCCTTCAGCAAAGTTCCATCTCCAGTATAATTTTCTCCTTTTTAAAGAGTGGACACAAGCAAGTCAGGGAAGACAAGCCTTTTCAAGACCTAGTACCAAAACCAGCCCTCTATCTGCTGCAGGTTGCTGCAGTGTTTTAGATTTGTAACCTGTGCACGGCCAGATGGCTCTGAAATTCTGCAGTCAAATCCCAAAATGAAGGTAGGGAGTTGATAGGGAATCCATATAAATTTCAGAAAGAGAAGTTATTGTCCTTTTGCCTGTGGCATAATGAGGCAGACTGGGGCAACTGCAACAGAGATTTCTGGCTGCTAAAGGGCCCCTCTTTGCCCTGATTTCATGGGCAGCAGCTGTTTCAGGGCAGCAGCCAGGCAGGATTGGGTCAGATCTGGGAGGAGCACACGTGGGACAGACACTGGCAGCTGCTGCCTTAGACTCTCTGTCTTACCCAACCCAGCAGGACTCCTTCATCTGATAAACCCTTTGAACAGGCAATGGCACAGCATCTAATGCAACAGGAGAACCTATTCCTGGTGCCTTTCATGTTTAATGGTACACACAGATTTCCATATTTCTCCTGCTTCTGTTGATAAATAATCTGGATGCTCCTTCTCATTGCTTTTATCCAGATACAAAGGACAGTGCAAGCTACATGCTGTGCCTCATCTTTTCTCCTGATCGGATCTATTTAAAATGAAAATCCAGCCAGAGAAAGGACACCAAGGGCTGCTTGTTCAGTATTCCCTCTGTGCTTACATGATTACACCAGGGAACATAAAAAGAGGGACAGCAAAACCAAACAGTAGGAAGCCATGATCCAATAGTAGGAGAGAAGAAACCTTTTTATCCCACAACTATTGCAGAAATTCAGAAGAGAATCTATTACTGAATTGCAATTTGTTCTCTCCTGTCCCTTCTCCAGGGAAAACTGTGGTTTTACTACCTTATTCTCAAGTGTTTCAGCCAGTCTATGCTAATTTTCCATGACTCTCTCCACCCCCATCAACTCCTGCTCCTCCACACCTGACTTCAGCTTTATCTTCATCTTTTAAAGCAGCTTGAATCGCCATTTCAGACCCACCAGATTTACGGTTAAAATTAAAGCTTTGGCAAGCTTCTGTCACTGTGTTGCCCATTACTGTGGTACAATATAATGTAATTAATGTTTTTATGTTTAAGGAAGAGGAGGCACATATGTTCCTCAGCTGCTGATGAACAGATTTATAGGTAACACATCTGAGTCAGTGCCCATGTTTAGACGTAAGCCTGACAGACCACTAATCATTTTCTAAAAGCTGTGCACCACTGCCCTGCTTCCCTGGATTTGCAAGCAGGACTGTGCTGGGATGCCATAGTGAGATGATAGATTTCAGGTGACACAAGGGGAGGAAGCAAAACATCAGTAAATGTTTCAGCATATCTATCTCTTCATAAGCAGATGTTCTTGCTTAACACGTACCATTAAGCTGGAGCACACTGTGTGCTTTCTTAAAGAGAAACTCAGCCTGTTCAGGGGAGGCAGCTTGAAAAGGCCCCTGAGCCAGCCTGTGTTCTTGCCCTATTTCAAGTAAAATCCTCTGCATGGAAGTGGGGAAGCTGTCCCACCCACAGTCACCCAAGAGGACTGAACTTGTAACTTAAATGGACCCTTTCTATCGCTCACTGGCATTACCATTTTGAATAGAGTGAGCTGAGGGGAACAAGTGCTGGAACACTCAGGTGGCACCACCCAGGTCAAGCAGCCCCTGGCAGAAAGGTAAGGCACACAGCTATGGACAACCACCCTCCTGCTGCCTCAGCAAGACATTCCAGATGCCAGTCAGAGCACTGCCCAATGCCGTTATTACAAGATAGGAGTGTGTGTGTGTTTAAACACCACCATTTTCCACAGCATTTCCTCATCCCTGCACTGATCTGGCCAGGGTGGGCCCCGGCAGTGGCTGGCCTGGGTCAGCTGCCCACTCAGCCACTCTCACCATCCCCTCCTCAGCAGGCCAGGGGGATAGAATGGAAAAGATCACAGCTCAGGCTAAAGAAGGGAGATCCTTTACCAGCTACCATCACAGGCAAATCTAACTTCACTTGGGGAAGATTAATCTGATTTATTGCCAATTCAAAATGGAGCAGGATTGCAAGAAATTAAGAAAACTAACACACATACACTCACCCCCATAACCCCCTTCCTCACTGATCTCAACTTCACTCCTTCAGCCAGGGCCCTTCTACCTCCTGTCCCCTGGGCCCTGAGCAGCACAGAAGGATGGAGCAAGGCAGGGCTGTAACCAGCCCATACCAGCTCCTCTGCCAATCCTTCCTCTTCACATTTTTCCTCTGATCCACTTTGGTCTTCCCAGGAGCAGCCAGGGAATCCCTACTCCCACATCTCCTGCTCCAGCACCTCACCCTGTCTTCCTAACTCCTCACTGTCTGGGCATGGTTTTGCTCTTTGTGAAATCAGCTCAGCTGTGCCCCAAGGAAAGTGTGGAGCTTCTGTCCCATTTTCAACAGTCAAGTTTTCCTTTAGCTTTTTGATTTTTTATGAGTCCAAATAACAAGGGTCAGTAACCTGGAACTTTCTTTCCTTTCCAGCTCTGTCCCCAAGGCCCCAGCATGCTGTCCTGCACACCAGAGGAAGGAATTCCTCTTCTTTTGAAAAGTGCAAGACTAAGCTTTTGTTGAGGGATTTAATTAGCCAGAAAAATGTGAATTTTCTTCTATACTTATAGCTGGGGGCTGCTTATGCATTTTGGTGAGTCATGCACTACTTCCAAGCATAGGCTCTCTTTCAGAGCCCACTGTATTCAATCTACTGACTACTGACTTAATGGCATTAAGAAAAAATAATGCAGTTTAAGAAAATCTTTGCACAGAGCAGATTTGTTAACCTATACTAAAGCCCATTCTGGGCACTCTCATTCAGAATTAAAGTGCCTTTAATTCAAGTTAGTGTTTGAGTTAAATCTAAATTAAATTTGAATTTAAATCATTAAATCTGTGCAGGGATTTAGTGCAGTTTACATAATCAATTTTAAGTTCATACCCTTCATTAATTTGGATGACTATCATCCAGTCTTTGCTTACTTAAAAATAGTCCTAATGCATTTATTAATATTATAATACTTAAACTGGGTTATTCGTGAAGAAACAGGGAGTTTGAGCTTTCTTTGAAGTTTCACAAAATGAAAGTATCTTGCTGAAGAAAGTCATTTTGTTCTCACACATATTAAGGGCAGGAAGATCTTTTAATTCCACATGAAGAGCCTCAGTGTTGTCACAGCCAGTGAAGTGGGCACAGGGAGCAGGGCTCTTCCCTCATTAGCAGCAGCTGGGCAGCCCAGGCTGTGCTGCACTCACAGGACCACACACCTGCCCACACGGGTGGCAGCTGCTCTGCTTCAGCTTTGGACCCTGCCTGTGCCCAGCTCCCTTTCCAGCCCTCTGCCTACTTTAGTCCTGGCAGCATCCCCAAACCAGCGTTGTGCTGGGAATATCACACTGGGTAGGTGGTGAAAGGTCTGCAGAACAGCCTTGCCAAAGCTGCTCCCACAGCTCTGCACAAGCAGGTGTTCCCACATCTCCACCTCCACAGTTGACCCCACCCCACATTTTCCTCCTCTGGGGGCAAGGGCCAAGCACGGCAGTGCACACCAACACAACTCCCACCTTCTGGAGCAGACTCTAGACTAGACCTCTAGACTAGAATAAAACGTTTATGTGGGCACTGGGGATCCGTCTCTGCCTCAGAGATTGTGGCGTCTGCATGTCGTGGTTTCAGCGCAGTCAGCAGCAAAGTACCACACAGCAACTCACTCCCCCAGCAGCAGGACTGGGCAGAGAATTGGAAGAGTAAAAGTGAAAAAGCTCGTGGGCTGAGATAAAAACAGTAAATCAAAAGCCATGTGTGCAAGCAAAGTAAAACAAGGAATTCATTCCCCACTTCCCATGGGCAGACAAGTGTTCAGCCATCCCAGGAAAGCAGGTCTCCATCATGTGTAACAGTGACTTGGGAGAGCAAACACCATAACTCTGAATGTCCCCCCTTCCTCCTTATCCCAGCTTTATACCCTGAGCAAGCCACATAGTCTGGAACTATCCTTTGGATCCACTGGGATCAGCCATCCTGGATGTGTCCCCCGCAACGTTCTTGCACACCCTCAGCCTCCTCACTGCTGAGGTGGGGTGAGAAGCCAAAAAGGCCTTGATGCTGTGTGAGCACTGCTCAGCAATAGCTAAAACATCTCTGTATTATCAATCCTGCTTTCAGGGCAGATCCAAAGCATAGCCCCACACTAGCTACTGTGAAGAAAACTGACTCTACCCCGGCCAAAACCAGCACTGAAAAACATGGCCTTTGGTGTAGAGTCCCCACTTTTTCCCTTTCACCATGAAGTGCCAGCCATTTGTGATTAAAATTCCACCTGTCACCAGATTTCAGAGGAATGCAGAGTGGATTCATTTTACAGTATCAGAACCAGCTGCTCACAGAAATAGCTTTCACTCTCCCAAGGTCTACTAATCATTTCAGGAGACAAGCATAGAAGAGGATATCTCAGCTGACACTGGAGAGCACAAATGTTGACACAAATATGAATCTGAATTTTCTGACAGTAGTTGATTGTGTTGCTTTAGAAGGTTTAACAGACATGCCACTCAGCCGACAAGACCCTGTTTAATGCTTCACTTTAAGTATTTGTATGATCTTTGGGGTTGTCAGTTCTGGGAATTGCAGTCCTTTGAGAGCTGTTGTGGCAATCTCCCTGTATGTTACACCTGTAACAGTACAATGCCTGCTTCTTTTTCAGGCTGGCTTGCTGATAAACTGCAGTCACGTGGTGGCTACATGCAAGAGTGGTTTGCTAAATCTTTTTCATGCTTTCCCTGCTTTCTGGCAGCCAGTTTTTACCAACACCAAAGTGCTCATTACACCAACCAGGTGTGTGCAAATGCAGACAATATGTCACTCAAGGATGTGTCTGCCCACAGTCTCTGGAACTTATCTCAGATTGCTCATGCTTCAGGGTCTCAGACTAGAAATCTCCCATTAGTCTGTTTTGTGTTGCTTCTAATTTTCATTTGGTCAGGGAGATCTAGTTCAAAAAGTTCAAATAACATTGGAATGTTTCACTATAGTCTTTTTTGTCCTGCCAAAAGTATTTCTCATGAATTTGTAGATAGCCATAGGTCTCCTCAAATTAGAATTTGGGGCAACGAGAATATTTGGATGAAGGTTAGCCTGTTTCTAGCACAACTGTTATACTTGTAAGTCTGCATTTGTATATTGCTTGCTTCTGGGGATCTGAAATTTCATGGGAATGCACTAAAAATGATTGAAAATTAAAGTTTGTATCTGCTTTATATGGTTGGCATTAACATTGTCTTTCAGTGTCTTCTAATAGCCATAATTAGGTGTTGCATTACTCTTGGGTATGTCTTGTAGCACCCCTGGGAAGGCTTTTATGCACAAGATAAATACTAAATACTGTATACATGAAACTAAATTTTGTTGAGATAAAGCCTCTATTGGTTTCATTTTTTTAATGTTCACTTTCACCTTTTTCTTCCAGACCCACAAGACTTTTAGAATTTCCCTTTGTCAGCTCTTTTCATTCTGTATTTGAGTTGCTGTTTTTCTCAGACCTTTCATTCTGCACCAGTGTCATCCTCACCACATGGGTGGACTTACCCAAGCAGTTAATGCTGTTACATTGCTGGATCCTCCTGCACCAACCTGTGCTAGTGCACATCAGCATCAGCCAGGGTGGGAGTCTGGCAGGCACATGGGAACTGTCACATGGGCACCAGTGGCTGCTGGTTTGTAACTGATACATTCCCAGTGTCCTGTTAGAACAAGTCACGGGAGAGGAAAACTCTCCTTCCTGTAAATATAACATTTTAAGTGCCTAACAGAGGGAGCTATGAAAACTGCATTGAGCCTGATTTGGGGACAGGCTGGGCCATCTCTGTATCAATGAGCATCTTCTTTCACAAGCAGCCCTTGTGGTCACTAGTGGGAACAAGGAAATAGAAGTTTGGCTATATGTAATAATTACAAACTGATGATAGATAATGAGAAGAAGAAAAAGAAGTAGAAAAAGAAGAAGGTTGGCCAATAGTGATGGGTATCTGCATATTTTCAGCAATGCTGCATACCAAGATATTTTCTTAGCCTGACTTCTGGTTCCCAGTTTAAAATTCCTGCCTGCTACAATTCTTCATATGTATCTGCACAGGCATAGTGTCATAAAATGCTCCAAAGTGAATGACTATTCAGTTCTTCCCCTGCTCAGAGTGATGGACATAGGGAAAGCTAACTAGACACTTAATGTTTGGTGAAGCAGGAGAAAGGCAGGAAGAGCACTGCTGTCATACATGCCTATTTTAGAAATTCTTTGTTATGACTCCTAGATGTTTTAAAATGGGTCATGTATCCCTACTTGTAGAGTTTACAATACTCTAGACAAAACTTGGTGCAGCAGTCATGTACAATAAAAAGGCACCCTGGAGCTCTAGGAAGGTATCTATCTGATCTGAAGGTCTTGACTACAGGGATACAGAGATACAAATCCTAACTTTCAACAATAGGAAAATTAAGAAAGGGATGATAAAAATAAAGCCGCAGTGATGATAAAAATAGAGCTGTAACAATAATTGTCTGAGTGTGAATTGCAGAAGTGGACCTTCAATATTCAAAGCCCCCATGATAAAGCACAAAGGTTGCTGGATGTTATTTATTTAGCATTATTACTGCAGCTATTGTTGTAACAATCGGCATCTAGAGCTGAGTGACCACCTGCTGTTCGTGTTGATGCTCAATTTGCAAACAGTCAGGTACCATTTGGTTTGTGCCAGCTTGCTGCATTACTTCAGCCATAAAAGATATTGTGTAAACTAACAGCAGCTTTTTAACTAAAAATAGGTGTTCTGCTTATATCCAGTAGAAAACTGGTATTTAATGATTACAATACAATGTATTCAGATTTTTTCAGCTGCTTCAAGCTGTAAGAACAGCTTTTTCAGCTGCAACAAATGGGGCAAACCTCCTTAAAGGCAAATTTAGTAACGCCAGCAAACTGGGAGACAAGACAATTGGCCAAATTTACTGCTGCCATAGCTCTGCAAAAGGCTGTCTGTGTGACCTTGGGCAAGCCTTCAGATGTGGTTTTAGAATGGTTAAGGATTTAAAACTCCTCCTGAAGTTACTAGCAGGCCCAAGGGTCTAAACACCTATGAAAATCAGGCCCTTTAATCTTCATCATTTGTCATTCTGATACCGCACAAGGGTAAAAGGGATCTTTCGTATTGACCTCCAAGAGCCAGGCCAGGCCAATGCTTGCAGGATCCAGTCTGAATTCCAGGAGTTTATTTTTCTTATTATGACAGATCATCTGTCCAGAAAGAGGTCAGTAAGGGCAGTTACCTGAGAAAGGAACTGTGATCTTCTGTTTAGAGGGAGAAACTGAGAGTCAGAGCTCTCTGCAGCTGCTGTTACATCACACAGTGGCTTTGGGCAAGAGGCCTTACCTCTGTCTTTCAGATAACCCACCTGCAATACTTACATCACCCAAGTGTGGTGATACTTAGTTGTTACTTATAAAATGCTCAGGGATTGCTGGAGATACAATCATCCAAAAATTAAAACCACAATTATTTGCAGCGAAGGTACAAAGGAAGAAATCTGTGTCTGGGCAGACAGAAAAGCTGTTCAGATCCCAGTGGCTGCTGCTCGGGCACAGAATGTGTTAAACTGCAGCATGGAGCAATGTTTCTTATTCATTAACAGCCTTATTGTGTGATGAAAGGAAAAGCAAACTCTGCGACCATTTTGCTGATGTTAAGGATTTCATACACATAATAAATTACACGTGAACGTTGTTGCCATGCATCCATCCCAGAACTGAGCCCCTCGGGGACTCGGTCCTGCTGTTCTCCTGTACCAGGAATATCAATGCACTGAAACAATGAGCTAAATCTACACGTATCTCATCAGTGGATGTTAGGAAGATAACATAAAAGGAGAGTGAAGGAATGTGGAACTCGCTCCCCACCCGACTGGGGGAGAAGGTTACTGACCTCATCATCTAATGTAATAAACACCATGCAGGTAGGGAGCTGTGGCAGAGCCCTGAGCAATATGAAGCTGCATGCAATGAGATACGGCACAGTACATACAACTTTCATAAAGATTTCTGTGTGAGTAGTTTGGGGTTTGATAAGAAGAAAGGAGGAGGCTCGTGTGCCCAGTGGTGAAATCCCAGCAGCAGCACCAAGCCTTTTCTCACAGCACCCTCGTGTGCTCTCAGTAGAAAATGCTCTGTGGCACAGGGGGAATGCTGTGTCTTTCAGCAATGCTGTAACTTGTTGAAAGAACTAATTTAAATTAAATAGGACAGCCAGTACATATTAATTAAGTATCAATTGATTCTTAAAAGAGTACTTATTGAGGGTTCTCAAGTTGGGAAGGGATAAATCTGGCTGTCATGTAATTAATTCAGAATGACACAGGCAACAAATGCATATTACATATTTTTCCTCTGAATATTAGCTTGTAAAGAATGTTTACATATTCAATTAACATTTAACAAGATAACCTTATACTACATTAATTAGCTATCTGCTAATTAAAAATGCACTAAAATTATTATAGACATTAAGCAAGTCAACTGTATAACTGCTTACGCATAAGGGGAAATCAACAGGAAATATCTGGAAAAGCTCTTTGAACAAAAATATATGAGAATCTAGACCTGTTGTGTCCGTGACACTGACTCTGGAAATCAGCATCTGGCCAAACTAAACAGAGTGGTGGGGGTTACTTTTTCCTTTGGTTCATGGCTAATGAATCCCTTTCTTTCCACAGCTCATGCCAGGGCTGTTGGTCTCCATGTTTTGGAAATTTTATGATATTTGATTGGATGCGTCTCTTTGTTTTTTTAAACATGGTGGATCAAAAAATGGGGATTTTGAAAGCTACATGAAAGAGACAGAAATAAAAGTGTGTAAGAAGATAAACACCTGACTTGACGACTTCAAAACATCAATACTGCAAACATCTGACCAGCCCTGTGTACCCAGTAACATACCCTCCCTGCAGACTGTAATAAACCAAATGCTCAGTGAACAATGAAAGGAAAAGAGTGGGTTTTACTGTGTTTTAAAGGACAGAAACAGTTCTTTCCCCTTAAAACAAGACATTAGAAAATACTCATGTTTGTACCTATTTTAATGAGTTTAGCACTTGACCACTTGTTTTGGCACCTGTGAAAAGTTATATACCCTAATGGAGATGGTTCTCTAAGGCAGTTCCTTGCCTTTACCAGTAATTGCAGCTAACTGGAAAATTAAGCCTGTTTCGATTCTAAAATGGGCTGTGTTAGTCTGAAACATTATAAATTTTTAAATGAAGTATCTCTGAAAAGCAAAGCAGAACTAGAAAAAAAAAATCACCAAGGCTTTGTCTCCTCTCTTGCACTTCAAAGACCTCTTGCTTACAAAGGCCCACAGAGCAGAAGTGCAGCTTCCAGCCAGCACGTGGATGTGGACAGTTGTCTGTGTGGATATTTCAATGTGCTGTAAAACTCTGAGAAAGTATCTTACACTCACCAGTTCAACAGTCAACTCAGTTATATCAACTGCATGGGGTTTATACACAATGGATGTGTACTGATACACACATGCACCTCCAAACCTTTTGGTATGATCACTCTTTCCAAACTGTAGCACTGATTAAAGTGCTGTGAGATACATCTGATCTCTTTAATGCGATTGTCAAGCCGTTTACATTCAAACATTACCATACTTGGGTTTCATCTGAGTTTAATCGTAATATGGATATAATTTAATCCCTTTTGTAAGATTTTTAAGACCTATGTAGTTCAAAACCTGATAAATTATAATAGAAGTGAAGAAAAGCAAATGCAAAGCACAGACAGAATTAGAATTTTTGTAAGAAAAGAATAAGAACAATTAAACACTGAGATGTAACAGTGAAAGGGAGTGGGGGAAGATGCCACAGAAAGTGCGAAGGCAAGAAACAAGGATGAGAACAGGACAGGAGGTGGAAGGTATGTGCCAAAATAATGGAAAAAGCTGAAAATAGAAAGTGATTCTGCAGAGTGTGAGTGATCAGCAGAAAGACAAGGAGGACATGGGAGGGAAAGACAGATGTCATGTTCTTGTAATGGAACTGACTGTGCTAATACCCCTGTGAAGCCTCTCAGCACGCCCCTTGTAAATGAGATGTTTTCAGAAGCCTGAGAAGAGTAAGACAGATTTGACAGGCTCTGTGGTCAGGAAAAAATTCTCTGGCTATAGTCTGTGGCCCCTCTCTGCTGCCTGCTGCTCCCTGAATCTGGTAAGAAAACACAGTCCTTCTGAAAAGCCTTTTCTGAGGACCTGAGAAGAAATCTGGAGACTTTCAGCATACTTGCACTACCAAAGAAAGCTGTCAGTCATTCCACTGCCATTTTTTCAGCTGTGTTAATAAGACAATGACCAGTTCAATTCCAGCTTGATAAAATCCACACAGCTGGGATAAACAGCAGTGTCAGACTGGAGATACGTAACCAGATGTTGGAGAGTTACAGAACAGTGCTGAGCCCAGTGAATAAACGGTCAGTAGGTATGAAGAGACATGATTGCTGACACTCCAAAGGACTTGACTAACAGAAGCATCATTCTCCACTAAACAGCATGGATGGGTAAGCTTGGCTGGGGCTAGAGCAGCACCAGCACTTCTGCAGGGCCGAGCATCATCTAGGTGTTTTCACTTGGAAGAACATGAAGAGCTAAACCACAAGCTGAAATTAGAAACAGACCCCAGATGAAACCATGAGAATGCAGCAAGTCATTCTCATCAGTGCACAGAGCTGAGTTCATGGTGCAGAGCAGTTGGAGATGGAGAGTAATACAGCTGAAGGAAGACTTGGAGTCACAGTGGTGTAAATCAGGAGCCAAAAGCCTGGTTCCAAACACCTTGACAAATCAAGAAAGGGGACAGACAGAGAGAGAGAAAAGGAGTTCTTGGTAGAACTCTCTGGAATGGAACAATTCTACACTGCCTTTTGGCAGAAGGGGGATATGCTGGCTGGTCACAAGCTCTTAGAAGGTATGATGAAGAAACAAAAGCTTAATGCTCCCATACAACTACTGACAAGAGTACTTTTGTAAAAGGTGAAGGCCTCATCTGGGAAATCCAGTCCTGGAGACAGGTAGTGGGGAGGATACCCTTTCTAAGGTTCCACTATGGGTTATGTGGCTGTCTGAGAGGAACATGACAGTGGGAATGCTTTGCCAGAAGAAAACAATTTTTCACTTGTCTTATAGAGGAAAGTGAAAAGATACAGATTAGGTCTTGACCTTTCTATTGATGTTCTGCTAAATCCTGACTACGGATTTGTAAGCATTGCATGTATTGCATCAATGATGGGCTCTGCAGTTCTAAGTTCCAATTTGTGACTATTATCTAGGATTGACATCTAGGATGTGAGTCTAGAACTCAAAACTCCAAGAGCAAAATTATTGAGTAGAAGAATGCAGACAAATAGCTTAATGAGGTCTCTTCAGGTCTTCAAAGGTTTTACCAGCTTCTAGTAAATCAGTTTTGTTTTTCACCAAACTCATTGCAAAATTCAGCTTTTAACTGTGTCTTCTTTTGGATCTTACATCATATACAATAGTTCAGTCATCATTAATACATTCTTTACTAGGAATTAATCTTTCTAAAAGACTGCTTCAATACCATGGAAATCAGTATATTCCCACACAGATTTTAAATTATTTCTACTGTTTGAGGGTATAAATGCATATTTAGAAAACAGTAACCAGGAAAAGTTGCTGAATTCTATTCCTACGTCTAAGAGAGAAATATTTCTTTACATGTAAAGAAGCTGTCACATAATTGGGCACGGCATTGCAGTGGGGAAGAATGTTAACTTTTGGAGGGTTTCGAAACATTTTATTATGATTAAGCCTAGTCCAAGAATTGTGATCATCTCAAAAAACCTCAGTGTTCTTTACAGCCTCTGAACTACTTGTATCTTTCCTTGGGGTGTTCTGGCTCTGTATTTTGGTATGAAATATAATCCTGGAATTTTTGGGGGTGTTATTCCAATAATTTCAAGCAGTGAACTGAGGTAACAATTTCATTTACTAGTCTTGTCTGTTCATTTATTTTAACACGTGCTACTTGTTTGAGCGTTTTGGTCTGTCTGGATGCCATTTCTCCAGTCTGAAGAAGAGAAATAATGATAGTTACTTACAGATGAGTCATGAAGAATAGTTACTCTCATGTTTGTAAAACACTTTAAAGATGCTGAGTGTTTTGGCTTGGCTATAAAATCCTTTGCTATTATCAGATGTTCTATTCTCCTGTTTTTCAGAAAAACACATGAACCTTTTTAAAACAAAGAGGGCGAGCTGCTACTCACTTTTACAAGATTATGTATGTACATAATCTGCTAGATTACTCACTCCTCAGCTGATCTATCCACTTTCTTATATTCCTACCAATCACAAAAAATGGCACAATGAGGGATTTTCAATTCTCCCTTTACTCAGGAGAAAATTTTAAATGAAAATGTCCCTGGATACAAGGGAGCAAGGAATGGAATGGAAAGACAGACAAAGAATAACATTTTTCAGTGCTAACAGACAGTTATTACCTATCAGGAGTTTCTAAACCTGGAATAATTGGGAGGAATGGACTGCTTGGGATTTTTAAAGTTTTATTACTGCTTTTATGCAGAACTGTGTGGACAGAGGCAATCTAAGATTTCGGGTTAAATTATGTGTGTTTCAGTGTTTTTCCCCAGAACTTCTGGTAAATGTATGGTCTCTTCCACCTCAACACAGAGCAGGAGGACTCCTATTTGGAAGCACGATAGCTGGAGTCCCAGAGGAGACAATAGTTATTTGCTATTTATTGTTACAGACAGCTGCATTACCAGAGGGATTTAAGGACATTTAGCACAACACATGCACTCTCTAACAGAGTGAACATGCCCTTTGCAAACACATCTTCCCCTCTCAGTGCTGCCTGGAGCACTGCAACTTTCAGGCATTGCCTTATCTGCGATTGCTGACACCTGTTCCATGGGAGCAGATAATTCTAGAGGCCTGTCATTTCCTTCTCCAGCTGCCATCTCACCTCCCAGTCTCCTACAGGCCCTGTCACCCTCAATCACAGTTTTCTCTGTGATGGAAACCACAGGTGAAGAGCCAGACAGGTTCCAGACTTGCCCACAGCAGAATTCTTTCACTTTATTCCCTGGGAAAAGGATGGGGGAAAAGTGGGGAGACAAGGGTGAAAATGCAGATGTACTACAATAGACAGCTACACCAAAAGCAAGTGAGCATGAATAACTCTCCTGTTGGATTTTCTTCCTCATTAATTCCTATCTCCATGTGGAGTTCAGGTATATTCATACTCCAGGCAAGAATCATGGTGTGATAAGGTTTTGGCTGAACTAAGTACTTGACTTTGCAAGACTGAAAAATGGATTTTCATGCAAAGACCTCCAACTCTTGTATGCCAGTTCCACTCAGGTCAACAACAGCAAAATTTTCCTTTGTGGAGCCTGAATTCCCATTTATTCTTCAGAACTTTTTCAGCCAGATTTTAAGGTGTTCACCATACATTAAAACTTTTCCTCCGTTTGGGTTTTTACATGCAATCAAAAATAAAAGCCAGAAGCCAGTGTTAGGACAGTGCTGGCCATATACATCCAATACATTCAATACTTGGCAAATATGGCTGTGCTGATGATGTTAAGCCTTTTGTGAAATCTAGGCCTCAATAATAATACATTACTTCTAAATTAGGACTTAATCTAATGTACAGATATTGGGACAGTTACATGCCTCTGAGGAGATAAAATAAGATTTTGAAGCCCAGGGCCAATGTGATAAAGAATTCCTTCAAATTTTGCAGAGTGGAGCTTGGCCTGGGTAGAAGTTACACTAATCATTTTTCAGGTTTGTTGTTTTGGCATCACTGCTCAAATGTTTTACTCTGATCAGATCCAGCATTCAATGAAGGACTCTGCAGACACAGCAAACCTAACTCAATTGTTATTCAAACTAATATTCAGCCCAGGTCTGCTCAGGATTCAGACCTGTGATTTGTGCTGGGAGTTGAATACTGTTTTCAGTGTCTAACCTTACGCCAGGAAAAGCTGTGCAGCCAAAGTAGAAAGTGATACTCTTCTGTGAATGTCACTCTAAGCCAGTTTTGTCTGCTGTCACATTAAAAAAAAAATTAAAAAAAATAAAGACAGAAAGAAAGACATGTTCTGGTGTATAGATTGCCTGATTTAACAAGAATTGTAAGAAAATGTACTGTGCTCCCACTGAAGGATTATGTGCATTTGCTGAAACTACACTCTGCTTGTAGATGACTTGGTAAAGACTCCAGTTACCTTCAATGGTCTTTGGATCTGACGTTAAGTGAGGCAGCATAAATAGATCAGTATTTGGAGGAAGGTTTAACTGTGCACCATCAATTTTATAGCACCTTTAAACCAATATTTACAATAGCCAGCATCAAGTGATTCACTACTTAAAATGCTCCCAAACACACTATTGACAAACGTGCAATTTGCCTTCCATCTCCAGACTCTGGACTGGTATTTTTTGCCCCATCTTTTTTTTATATATTGACACTTAACTTTTTCAGCACAGAATGTATATTGACGGAGCCATCAAGAGAGCAAACACATTAAACATAAAATAACAAGAAAAAGCTCTAAATAATACAAAGCTGGACCTACAAGCATGTATGCTGAAAAGCTTTAAATAACTGGGTCTGCAAATAGGTCCTCGAGCTTCCATTTGGGTTCATACAGCAAACAAAACAAAAGCAAATCTTGCAATTATACAGACAACAGCAATTTATGGTGTCAGGCCAGAGCCAGCCTTGGCTTCTGTCTTGGTTTGAGATAGCAAACTGCCAACCCCCCCAAGTACAGAGAGAAAAGCCTCCCTCCTAACACCAAGGAAAGGGAGGAAAAGAGAGGGGAAAGGCAAAAAAAACTTCAAACCACGTTTATACTAAAACTACATATATTTTTACAGAAAGGAAGAGACAATTAGAAGAGAGTACAAATATACGCTCACACAAGTCTGCAACAACAAATTCCCCACTTCTTAACAAACACAAAAATTCTACTGTCTTTACTACACATTACTTAAACTTATTTCCCAGGGAGACAAACTCAAGCAGAAAGGAGAGACCCAGAACAACACATTTTACTTTCCTGAGATACCCTGTGAGCCAGTGGTGGGCCTGGCCCTCTCCATCCCCCCTGGGGCACCATCGTGAGGCCTCCCAAGAGGAGGGCTGAGAAGCCACTGCCTTAACCACTCCCACACTGGTTCCTGCTTCCCTGGAGATGATGCCATAATGTGGTATGGAATACAAACTTACTGGCTAGAAGAGGTCAGCTGTTAGCTCAGCCCAGCTCAAGTCAGCTGACAGCTTCGGCCTAGTCCAGACTTCAGAGCCCAAATTTAGGCCCACCTCGGTGAACCCATAACAGCTTCTCTGGCTCCAGCCATCCAGCAGCTTGTTAGTCACACAAAGAACTTGAAGCTGTTCAGAGCTGCCTTGCTAAAAACTGCACCAGCAAAGTCTCTGCTCAGATTTTTGTCCTGTAAAACCAGGTATTCCTGGTCCAAATGCTACTTCTCAGCTCAGCCAATGGGCAAGGCAAAGCTCATCTCTTCCCTCGCCCTGCCTGCAGGATGAACTTGCAGTCAGGCTCAGGAGTCGGCAGGCACCAGGACCTTGTTATGCAGCATCTGTGGCTCCCCAAGGTCTCACTTTCCCTGCCAAGGCTTTTGCTTGAGAGCATAATTTTTGTCAGATTTCTTTCATCTGTTATTTGTGGGAAAGAAAACAGCTGCAGGTCAAGTGTACTTGGGACAGTAGAGCAGCAGGGACCATCCTGACCAATGATGCTGCTGTGGGGCAGAGACCAGGACATCTGAAATGACACCTCCCTCAGCAGCACAGGAGTAACACACCGAGTGGGAACAAAAGTTGCAGGCAAAGGTAAGGGTATTTCCTCACCAAGCCTGAAGAAGCACAGACATTTTCAATCCTCTGCCTTCAGTTCTAGACTTTGATTCACTTCTGTGTCCCTTCACTTCTTCACTCAGCTCAGCAGTCTGGAGGCAACTGTTTTGATCGCCAAGCTGTGTATGTTTTCTCTTTTATAAATCATCCCTGTCTCAGTAGGATGCAGTGTTACAGCCCAGTCCTTTGCTTCAGGAAAGGGTTTCCTTCCCTCTGGCAGTATGATCTCCTCTCATGTTTGTGGATCTGGCCTTATGAAATAAACATTGGTTTCATAACCTAAGAAACAAAACTCCTTGTTCTTGTGCTGCGTGAAGAATTCTGGCCTGATTTTAGGCCTCTCAAAGGATTAAGATTATGGCTGGAGGTTGCAGGAGAATTTCTTTTTGGAATTTTCTTCCTTTCTGTGACACAGAATCTACAGCAGCACTCAGGTTGGGCATGTAGAGGCTCAGCTTCTTCACACAGCCAAAGAGATGCAGGTATTTCTGTGCCAGTCCAGGTGTTTTTGGTGTGGGAATTGCCAGGGGTCAGCATTACGAAGTTGGCACCTGATTCCTGTTACTTTTAGTGGGGTCCCAGGGAAGAAAGGAAGAATGCATTTCTCAGTTAATCTCTTCACGAACTGGAGATGTGGGAAATAACTAATAATCACAAATCATGACAGTAATATCAGGGAAAATGCAGTGGCAAGGGAGTCACCCTGCACCAAACAAGCCTGGCAGGAACACAGCTACTCCACACTGAAATTTGTCCCTCAGCTGGGCTGCTGCAACTGGATCTAGATGAGTAAACCTGGCTTGAGAATGTAAATACAGCACCTCTGTCACCTGCACCTGAGGTGTCACTTCCTCCTTATGGTCCCAGATCCATGGGCTGCCAGCCATGTGATGGATTACTGTGCCAACAGCAGCCCAGTCAGGCTGAAGCCATAGGTTCTCATAAGTACAGCTATCACTGAGGGGCAATATGTGTCTTCTATTGTTAATTCCCCTCAACATCTTCTCATGTTTTTGTTTTATTTTTTTATTTTATCTTTCAGCATTTTCTTTCCTACCCTCTATGGGAATTTTCTTTACCGGCAGTGTCATTCCTTGTGAATTGTTTTGTATGAAACTACTGAAAAAGGAATTAAGCTTCCCCATTGTACACAGAAAATGTGGAAATTGATGAAACTTGGGGAAAAGTCACATGATGGACTGTACTTTTAGTGGCAAGTACTGGAAGGAGGTGCTCAGTGCTAGTCAGTTTATGTGACTGGACATAGCTATTGACAAAGTTTTCTTAGGACTGTCGTGCTTCTAGAAAAACATCATTCAGACCCCTGGTTCTAGCTGACTTCTTAGGCTTAACAACTATGTCAGATTTTTAAGATCTTTATTTGTAATCCCTGGCTGGCTTATGACCATTCTCTTTTTATAACTCAAAGGAAAAAAGACGAATAAAGTCTTTCTACATAGACAAATGAAAAAGAAAAGAGCAAGAGGTATGGCCTCTCTTCAGTCTTGGGGGAAAAAATCGCTCTTGGCTTCATCCCTTGGCTTGTAGCACATTTTCTTCCCTGATTGAAAAGGCAAATAGACTCTGTGAGTCCTGCTCCCTGCTCACAGAAATGAGGTTCTTTGACTCTCTTGTGTGGAACAACAGTGACGTGCAGTGGCTGCTCACGCAAAGCACAGCAACACAGAGCTGGGAATGCTGTTACCACAGGGGCTGCTTCTCTACAGAAAATTACATTCACACCTAACAGCTACCAGTAAGCTGCCCATGTCATGATAACAGTTCATAAATGAGCTTGGTGAAATGCCAAGTTATGATTATGTGTGTTGCAAACCCTATTTCAAGCACTAATTTATTCTGCATGCTTCTCTCTCATGTAACAGTGCTATTTAGAGGGTAATCACGTTTTAACCTAATTTCCAAATTAGTAGAAAATATTTGTATTGACTTGCAGTGTATGTATGGGTTGCAGCTGACAGTGCAGGCTGAAATCTTGATATATAATAAAAGAAAATCTGATGAAAATTATTCAATCTCTAAATGAGCTATAAGGGAGATTTAGTAAAGTCATTTGTTTCACTTGAGGCATTTGAGTAGGAACAATGCCATTAAAGATGGAGAAGTACAGGAAAGGGTATCTGTTAGTCCCATGTCACAGACTTAGTAGCTATATGAGATTTTGGGGTTTCATTTTGGAGAAACACTCTGCTTTCTAAGAACCTTTAGTGTTTTAATGCTTGTCATGTCACTACATTCCAAAGGAATCAGAAGTTACAAGGGGATTTTCTGTGTGAGTGGTTTGCTCTCTGTGGGATTGTTTTCTGAACTCCTTGGGGCATTTGTTCCCACAGGCAAACTCAAGACAACAGGGTTAATCATAGGGCTAGCTGGTCTTTGAAAAGACTAAGGCTTGCCTGTATCCAATTCAATTCTCTTCCCAAATGGATGAGTATACAGTTCATCAGGCTTTTGGAGATTAAATGGCAGAGAGGCAGCTTTAGAAAGAGTGGGTGTGGGAGATATTACTCCAGTATAGAATGTAGAATGGCTCAGGGAAGGATTGATGAGCTCTAGATGGTGTGTAGGAAGAAGCCCTTGAAGCTGGAGAGGGTAGTTTGAATTACAAGACAGATAGCCCAGTTGTTGTGGAGACAGAGGGTCCCCCTCCACTATCACTGCCAAGGCAGAGTAAAAGGACTTCTGGTGAACAGGAGAGCAGGAAAGTGAGCCCAAGACAGATTCCAAAGGGCAAGTGTGTCCATAGGAGGGGCTTGGGAGCAGGAGTGTGGTTTTCCTATTGGATATCTGGATGGGAAGTGGACTTTTTTCTCATTTGTGTTGCTGATGTAACATCCTCCTGTCTACCCACACAGAGAGCCAGAGACTCCTGAGGGCGAATAATAAATCTTTCCTTCAAGGAAGCCAGCCCAGCAGAGCTTCCTGAACAGTTACAGTCCTGTGTCTCTGGACACTAATGTGACAAGCAAGTGATCACTAAAGTATGACAGTAAAGACATTTCACTGTCCCTTTTCATTAATCAGCCCATCCAGCAAAGGTGTTGCTATTCAGCTGGATTAGTAACAGCAATTTCAACTTACAGGTTCATTTGTGGCAAGCCACAACAGTCAGTATGTTACAGGCATTTACATAGAGCATTAGCTTATAAATACTTGAGAAGTCCTGGTTGCAGATGTTGGCCCCATCAGCAACCAAACATGTTGCCCAGAAGTATAAGCCAAGCAAATGCTATTCAGCTATTGGCAGACGGATTCCTTTCAACACCTAGGGCGTATTACACTGAGACAATCACAGCCTTCCATGACAAGTGTTTGCCTTGTCCTTGGCAGAAATGAAAACAGTAAAATTATGAGCCAAAAGCCCTTCAGAGAACTCCCTTCCATTCCTCCAATCCCAACCAAGGCATCTTTCAACTACCTTTGAAATGAGTCATTCAAACAGACTGCCACCAGGCTAAGGTACTACTTTTTAATACTTCACTGCTCATCAGCTCTGGTCTGCTCTAAATGAAATATTATTATCTTAAACCACTGTGTGAACAGGACCAGGCTGTAGAGATGGTGTGCTGAATAAATGTATCTTATTATCCGAGAGTGGTGGGAGATGACTTGGGAGTATGAATACATTCAGTTGTTACAGCTTGGCTGATAAGCAGTAACTCATTAACTGATGGTAACTTGCCTTCTTACAGTCCCATATCCCTTTCTTCCTGGTAGTTTTACAAGGATTGACTTTAGTGCCTTGTTCTCAATGGTGACAGAACCTGGAATGTTCCTGTAAGGTCACAAAGATGGGTTTTCTCAGGTAATAGGGTGAGAAAATAGGTCACACACAACTAGAGATTTCCATCTGTCAGTGCCACATCAGTTACCACAGGGTATGGGGGGATATGGCATCACATCCTTTCCCTCTAATACCTAATACATTGTTAATCAACTGCTGTTCATATGTTTGGGAACTCTAGTTCAGGGATGAAAGAACTACCCCCAAATAGTGTTCATCCAACACATAAGTCTAACAACTTGATCCTGCACCACTGATAAAAAATTTTATAGGAGGTGTTCTACCCTAGTAATTTGGCTTGGAAGAATTACAATTGTGTTTAAGGAGTCTACACAGAGATATATGCATAGAGCTGCAGTGGATAATGCTGCCACATCTCCTAGGAAGGGAAGACTGAATTTCATAAATGTGAGAAGTTTGATTTGGTCTCTCCTACTTTGGCAGATGTTGCATAGTTTTGAAATTCAGCAATGTTGTGGTGTTGTTCATACTGAAAGCAGAACTTCCTGAATTTGTTCAAAAAACCTAGTTATTGAGAGAGGGTAAAGAAGTGAACATTCACAGAAAACTGTAGCATGCTGTTTCCTTCAGAACCCCTCTAACATTTTCTGTGGGAATCTGAAATCTTTTTGACCGTCTCAATTTTCTGAACCAACACTGAAGTCTGTCCTGTTCAATTGTTCAATTCTAAGACAATCTGTCTTATCATGGAAATAAGCCATGATGTAAAGCTAATTATTTTTTCTTATTGTTTGCATCCTCAGATATTCAATTTTATAAGTTTCTGCTTAACAGTTTCAACATTTATGCCACAAATGTAACCAAAACCAGTACTGATCCATCTAATCAAAACACAAACGTCAATGGGATGGCTATAGCATCTATCTCCTATGAACAGAAGCATAAAAACCTTTAATAATATTTTGTGATTATTTTTTTAAAGTACAGGCATGATTAACAGCACATATTCCAACACCTGACATTTTAAGTTCAGATGCTTAGCAGCTGGGAGATGTTACAAACTGGGATTCTGCAGTTTCTGGATGAGAATCTCTGTGCTATAAAATACAGGAGATATAGAACAGGGAGCATGACAGGCTCCTCTGCTCTTCAAACCGTGTATAGAATCATATAATGGTTTAGTTTGGAAAAGACCTTGAGTCCAACTGCCTTTCATAAACCCAGAGTGGTGACCTGATCATCTGGCTGTTCTGCACGTGCTGCATGCACAGAAATTTCTTCCCAAATACAGCCAAGTGCTCGGTGCGGCCATGAGATGTCAGTACAGACCACTGTTTCTGTGCAAACCATAACAAAGCCGAAAAGCTCTCCCGAGTGAGAGCATTCACACTGGGATTACCACCAACACAAACGCCAAAGAGGGATGTAACCCAGGGATGTAACTGCTCCTGTGAATATGCATCCAAAGATTGGATGGGACACTGATATAGCTGCAGAAAGCACTGGCAAAAAGGGAGGGAAAGTTTGAGGGCCTCATTAGGGTTAAAGCTGATGTCTACTACAAAGAGAAGGCTGTTGCAGAAAAACAGCACTATAATGTTTTAGTAAAAGTAAAAAGAACTAATTTTTGTAACTTAACTAGAATACAATCAAGTTGTGAAAGACCTGTAACCTAAACCAGGGATAGTTAAAGCTATGGGGTACAACTTGGCCTTCAAGGTAATTTTGTCTGGCTTTCAGGAATATCTGCCCAAATTCCTGTGAGCTTGCCATTGCTTGGCTAACAACTGTGCCCACCTAGAAGAGCATAGTTATACCAATCCTGGGGAGTGTTCCTGGTGCTGGGGTAGAGATTCCCCTGCAGACTGTGGTGCAGCCCATGGTGAGGCAGCTGTGCCCCTGCAGCCCATGGAGGTCTGGGGAGGGGCAGAGATCCACCTGCATACCCTGGAGGACCCCATGCTGGACCAAGGGGATGCCCAAAGGAAAGCTGTGAGCCTGTGGGAAGCCTGTGCTGGAGCAGGCTCCTGGCAGTATGTGTGGCCCTGCAGAGAGAGGAGCCCAGGCTGGCACAGATTTGCTGGCAGGATTTGTGACCCCACACTGGAGCAGCCTGTTCCTGGGGAACTGCAACCCATTGGAGTGACTTACACTGGAGCAGTTTGTGAAAAGCTGCAGCCCATGGGAAGAACTCAGGTTGGAGAAGTTCATGAAGGACTCTGTCCTGTGGGAGGGATGACACGCTGGAGCAGGGGAAGAGTGTGAGGAGTCCATTCCCTTCAGAAGGATCACGTGATGACCTGACTGAACCCCCATTTCCTGTCCCCCTGTGCTGTTTGGGGGGCAGGATGTAGAGAATTCCGGAGTAAAGCCTGGAAAGAAGGGATGGGTGAGGAGAAGGTGTTTTTAAGATTTGGGTTTATTCCTTGTTCCCCTACTCTGATTGCTAATAAATTCAAATTCTCCCAAGTCAAGTCTGTCTTGCCCATGACAACAATTAGTGAGTGACCTCTCCCTCCCCTTATCTTGTGCCTTTTTGGTATATTTTCTTTTGCACGTTCAGTTGAGGAGGGTGATAGAATGACTTTGATGGGCACCTGGAATCCAGCCAGGGTCAACCCACCACAGAGGTCTATTGGCTTTGGATCAGTGATCAACAAATGCATGGAGCTTCTTTAACTGAAGCTGTGTCTAAACCAAAAATGTCCCCTTGGTTATCAGAGGTGGGTATACAGAGACATCCAAACTGCTCTGCAGGAGCCAGATGGGGAACAGCGCAGACAGAGACTGATTCCTGGTGGTTTCATATCTACATTATATTCACCAGCACATCTCTAAATTCTTGTATATCTGCACCTTTTTCACACTCAGGGATTCCTCCCCTATCCTTCTCTGCAACCCCTTGAGGAAGCCTTTAAATTGGTGACTGGTATTGTCCAGTAGCTCTGTGCACTCTACCCCTCAAACAGTACTGTTCTGCTCAGCACATCTGTTTTTCTTCACTTGAAATGTGACAAATTACCAATGAGTTTGAAATTCACCAGAAAATAATGGCAACAGTCAGTGTCCTCATCTCCATAACGTATTTTGGGGAAAACACAGCAAAGAGCTGGGTATTAAAAATCATTAGTTTCAGCAAGAGGAAGAAGCTCATAAGGTCATTTGTCTCAAATTACATAAAATCCTTTCTAGGATGTTTTCTCTTCCTAGCGTGATTTTTCAAAATGTTCAATGCTAATTTGACTATTCCAAACCATCTTTTGTTCTTTGTATTCAGAAGGAATTTCGGAGAAATTCAGGGGTTATGGGGTTATGCAAATATTCAGGAGCAGAAGATACTCTTTGTTACCATTGTGCCAGATATTGCAGAAAGCCAGAATGAGAAATTTAGGAAAGTCATGAAAATTACAATTGCTCTAATTCAATAACAGATTCATTGGCTTTCTACTTGCATTTGATCACTTGAGTACTTTATATTGTAGCTGTGTAAGTATCTTTTAAATACCTACCATATGTGACATAGGCACTTCAAAAGCATCATAAAAATGGTAGAATAGACATGCAGAAAAAGTCAAAAAATATTTAACTTAGTTCTTCCATGTCTTGATAAATAACTCCCAGCTCTGAAATGTCATTTTATTTAATTTTACAACATTCAAAACCACTTTAAAATAGCATCTGTAATAAATATTCAAAAAATAACTCAGATTATATTTTACTGTTACAGCTTGCAGTGAGTAACATCATACAAATTGTATTACAAATAGCCTCACCAGCACCAAAACACAGAATTACATTTTACATAATTCACTTAAGCACATGGAATTTTGGCTACAGAGGATTTGTTTTTCTTACTCTTCTTCTAGAGCTGATTTGATATGCTTTAACTTGTAAAATCACTCAGTTACATGGTCCCAACATAAGGCAACATGGAAAATACCTGAAAACCAATGTCAGAGCAAGTGAGAATTACAAAATTGTATTGTATAGTCACAGAATTTCTACTACTCAGTCCATTCAGAATTTATAGTCTTATTTCAGTCTGATAACAAGCAAGATCTGCCAACCAAGGTCTTAGACTGGAATTCAGAAATTCTGGTTTCATATGACCTTGGGCAGGTTTCTGGCTCAGTTCTCCATTCACAGCATGGTGGTAATAATGTTCCCTTTTGCCTTGAAGGACTGTGAGCTCCCAGAACTCCCTACCACTATTTTTCATAAAGGAATCAGTACTGTGGGACTAAGATGAAAGCTGAGCTCAGTAAGAATAAGTGTGCAGTCTTTAACATTGGGACACACTGACAAAACTGTCCTGGTATTTAACAGAGGTAGGTGAATGATGCCCTTTGCACTACTGGAGAATGTACAAGGGACTTGCCCAATGACAGAGTGTGCCTGACACAGCTCCTGAGTCACAGTCCTGAACTGTGGTGTGCTGAGGTCCTCCAGAAACACATGATCAAACAGAAATGTAGTGAAGCTGCTAACACAGTCAAGTCTTTAGTCAAAGCCACAGCAGTCAGGGAAATTTCTTCAGTAACTTCAATTCTCTTAAATGCTACTACCCAGAGGAAAAACCAGATTGCTTGGCACCTAAGATGAAATTCATGTGTCCTGTGTGTTGAGTTTATTCAGCAGCTCTCAGCACAAGATAAACATATTCTAGCACAAAGCATGTGCACAAACTTCAGGAAAAGGAAGCATCATCAGGACTGCAAAGTAAAAACTGGGAAATGCATCAGATACATCTGCACTACAGAACTGAAAAAGCAGCTAGTAATAGGCTGAAAGAGAGAAGTATGCCTGAGCATCTAAAATAGACTAGGGCTGCTAGAATAGTTAGTTAAAACAACTGGGAAAGCAGCTGTATCTTTCACTTGCAGTACAATTACCATTGCACTGCACTTGAGAACTTCACCATCATAGTCACTACCATATTTACAGAATCATAGAATGGTTTGGGTTGCAAGGGACTTTAAACATCATCTAGTTCCAGCCACCAGGCTCTTGTCCAAAGTCCCTTTCCAGCTCTCTTGTATCCCACTGGTGGTACTGAAATGGGCTTTAAGATCTCCTCAGAGCCTTCTCTTCTCCAGGCTGAGCACTCCCAGCTCTCTCAGTCCGTCTCCATAGCAGAGGGGCTCCAGCCCTTGGAGCATCTTTGTGGCCTCCTCTGGACTCAATGCAGCAGGTCCATGTCCTTCTTAGCAGGCTCAGAGGAGAAACCAAAAGCTGCCTGCAAGGTACTCCAAGGCATGTTGCTGAGACAGCAGAAAAGATAAAAGAAATTAAGAGATGTGCCCCATTCTAAGCAATAAATGGAGATATCTTATGAGCTGCTGGCTGAAATTCTTCTGAAAACACTAACACTGCAATGTACTTTCTTCTAAAGTCACAAGGGTTTCCTTACAGACAGCACTTGAAATGTTTTACTGATTTATCAAAATCTTTGTGTTTTTATAGCCAACGGTGAGGAAAAAGGTTTACAGCAGCTGCCAAGATACTCAACCTTTCCACTTTCATATACCTCTAGTGACCAGATGGACCAAGCAATTCAAACTATCAGGCTCTGCAGGGTTCTGTTGCCACAAAGATACCTGGTTTCATAATGTCTGTTCACGCTGCCGTTTCAGACCCACAACTCTTGCTGCCAGGAGGAACACGGCCCCGGTGAGCACTTCTGCCACAAAGGAGATCCACACCAGTGCCAGGGACCAGCCAAACCTGATATCGATTTCCACCAGGAGGTCCTTGCTCCTCAGGAGGCAGACAGCTTCTTCAAAGGCAGCAGTTGAATATGCAATATAGACACTGATCCCGGTAAGTGTGACGAGAGCTGAAAAGAGAAACACACTCAGCTAGTTAGTAGCCACTGCAGAAATAAAAGCAATCAGCTGGATATGGCTTAGAGCCTCTTAGCCACTCCTTTCTATCCTACCAAGGCTGGATTTCCAGTTTATCTTTGAAACCTAGTTGAGGTTGTTTTCTTGGGGAAGGGTGAGAGGTATGTAAAGGGAGGGTTATTTCTCTCCATTGAGTACAATGTGTTCCCACTGTTAAATACTGAATCAAAATGTCAGTAGCTGAGCAGACTCAAGTGAATGAACACCAGCATTATTCTGATAGGAAACTCCTGCTTGGCTTTTATTCCCTGGAAAAACAAAGTGATGTTTCCCAGATACAATCTCTTACTATTTAAATTGGTTAGGTTGGGAGTTTGATATTGTACCTCCAAAAAGAAAAAGCAGTCCTGTCATTAGAAGCAGAAGGTAGGCCCTGGCAAGTATACTGATGAAACCAGTCATTCCTCCAAAGATCATCAGTATCAGGCTGAGAGGCATCAGGATGACAAGTGTTCCATGCATGTCTGAGGAAAAATAAAGGATGTTAATATTTTAATATTTTATTGTGGTGTGAATTGATGTACTAGTAGAGCCCCTAATCAGAATCATAGCCTTATTCTGTGCTGCACAAACAATAAAATGGACAATCTCTTCGGTTTTCAGTTTAAGTTGGCAGGACAAATATGTATTATGGAGGAAAAGGTCATATACAGAGCAAGCCATCATAGGATCACAGCCTGTGTTTCAGAGACCACAAGTATAAAAGATATGTCAGAATATATATATTTTTAAGCAATTAAACTGCTCTCAGGTATTAAACCTAGCTGGATAAGAGGTGATGCAGAGTATACCAGGTGGGTTCTGACAATTTTAATAAAAAAGTAGCCCTGGTTATCTGAATCACACAGGTCATAGTGAGCGGCACTGTTCTGTCTGGGTGGTGAGAGCCAGCCATGCTTTTGATTAAATTCTTTCTCTTCTGTCACATGTCCTCTGCTCAACAGATCTAGCAAATTGTTGATCTTTTCCTTTGTTGCAGCTGACCATCGGCTAGAGGTAAATTTTCCCATCCAGCTCTGATTCTGTCTTTGTTTTCTACAGCAGCTTCACTAAGTACATTAACCTATCCTGCTCGCTTCCTCCCATGCTAAATGTTTTACATTAGTTTTCTTGATCCCTATAACATTTTAATAGCTGTGCAAACAGAGGGTTGCTATGTATTTTTTCATACAACAATTTTTTCCATCATAAATCATCTTTGTGTCATTGTTCCCTCTCATGCAATCTATCCACAACAGTCAACTCAAACTTTTCTAGAATAATAACAAAAAAAAAGAATAATTCAAGTATTGATTTATTTAATACCAGAGGGTAGTTACTGAGGAAAAAACCTTTAAATCCGTATTCTGAAGAGGTCTAGGCTTCAGTGTCTCATTTAATTTCACAGAGGAAAGACAATATACCATTAGCTGGTTCCCCAGGAAAAGGAATCAGCTAAGAGATCACAGGTCTTGTGAGATCAAGGGAACCATTTTTTTAAGTGACTGTAACTACCCACTGAATGGAAGTATCCCATCTGCCACTGGCTAAGGATCCTGCTTATCCTCTTCAATAGCATTATCAAGATAAGACACAATTGTGTATCTCTGCTCAGTTCTAGAAGATTGGAAGGTTAGGAAGGACATGCATGGAATCAAGGCAGACACTGTTCACGTCTGTACTTGAGTAGAATGTGGTTTCAAGACATAATTATTTGTTTTGTCTAGCATAGAACATGATCACCAGGAAAAATATGGCAAATAACAAAGCTGGGGGGGGCTGATCTTACTGTCCTTCTATTTCTGTTTGTTTATGCTGGTATTTTCATGTTCAATCCCACATATGCCCATGTCAGGACCAGCTGGTGCTCGGAAATCAAGAATTCAGCATTCTGCATTGAAGAGAGCACTTCATCTCTTTGATTGAAGAGAGCACTTCATCCTGTGATTCTGAAGCTGAGGACAGTCCCTGGACTTTCCTTCAGCAAAAGTGGCTACTGTTGCTGGCTAAGAAACACAAACCTATAGCAATTCTCAGTCAAATCAATCTTCAGCTCACTGGCTATAAACCAGTATGCCAAAACTGTCTGCAAATCTTAGCTGAATACCAAGATGAGAAATACCCATGGAATTTAGTTCAGGAGTTTTATAGTCATTGTTGGGGATGTGTTGCAAAGTGATGTGACAGAACAGAGATTTGGCTCTCAATTCAGTTCTCATATTCTACAGAGGCAGCAGGAACAGGCTGGTCTCCACCCACATTTGTGCTTGCTGAGGGTCATTGGGCCTGATTTTAATTCTCCACCATTCTGACACCTATATGTCCTTTTAGATTTAGTCTTGCACATAAAAAGTGAAAATGCTTTGGGTGGATAAAATCTGATGCACTTCCCATTTTAAAAGTGTGAATGTAAGAATGGTGCAACTCTATCCCCAGCCCTGGCTTTGCCAGGAGAGAGAAAAGACAAGGTCACCACTGGCTCTATGCCTTGTGATTTTCCAGGTATACCTCCCTAGTCCAAGTTACTGCTAACAAACTACACCTCAGGACAGCAGCACCAACAGTTGCTGTTTCTTTTACTTTCCTTGTCATTGTGTGATTTCAGCTACTGCAGCCTGAGCTGGGACACTGTTGGGTGAGGAAGATAAGGTTCTGAATGGAACCTTGTGAAGGAAAGGGAAAACAAATTCATACCAGAACATCCTGGGGAGTGTCAGAGATTACACTAATTATCTGTGGCACTTGCATGCAACATCACAATAACTCTGACTTTTATGTCCTCTTCAGTGGAAATTTAGGGTTTAGGGATATCTCAGCTGAAACCCACAAATCCCTCGGGCTTACTTTTCCTACACACAACTGGGATTACATTTCTCATTAATCACCTGCAGCTTTTTAAAAATCAAATATTTCATGGATTGTATTTGGCTAAACAGCACTTTTATCATCTCCAGTGTTCTAGTTCAATATCTAATACCCATTTGTTCTATGAAATCTGCAACTGCCTGGAAAACTTATTCTAAAATGCTGCCATGGAAACCACTCAGGAATCTGAATTCATGCCATCTGGCATACGATATTATGCCATTATATTCCTTGATTAGAGGAACAAAATTAGTTTATAGAAGAACATGATTTAAAATATCTTTACTGTGCTTCTGTCTTCAGTAATCATCTGTGAAAGAAGTTAAAACATTAATTTTGCAGTCATTTTAGTGGGGTTTTTTTTAGTTTCTATTGAAATACACATTTATGCATTATAGATTATACATAAAACTCTCTTCATATTGATGAAATTAATCTAGTATTGAAAAAAAAACCCAAACATTTTGCACAAGAAGAGGTATGTGCACTTTCCTGCAAAAACAGAACTCAATTTCCCACATCTATTGCTCAATGCCTAAGTTTCCCTGCCAGTCCAACACAAAAGATCCAATAGTATTATTGTGGAAATACTCAAACAAACTCATAAGCATTTAAAAACCACTCCTGGTTTTTAAAAAAGAACTAAATTGCTTGATCTGAGTTAATGAAGTTTTACATTAGCAGGCCAAAGCTGTTTCAGTAGAGGTCTGACCAAATATCTGTAAGAGTGACATCTGCAGTGTGTGTCCAGACCTGAGGATTTGGCAAGGCATTTCTAAATTATCACCCAACACATTTGTTGATGATTTGTTTGTCAAATCTGTGGAATGAACTAGAAAAATTGAGGGGTGTCAGAAGTAACCAACTGCAAGCCTAGCAGTTTTGTTAATCATCTCCTGTTAACATGCTGGAGCTTAATTGCTGCAAACTAACTTTGGATTTGTTTGCACAGCTTATAATAGCAAATAGTCGCTAGAAAACTGTAATTGTCACCTCATCAGAAATACTCCAAATGGCAGTGGCTCAGAAGAGCTTAATTAAGGGCCTGTTTATCTTACCCAGCAGTTACTAAATAGCCAGTTAGAAAAACAAAAGCCTCGAGCTGAAGCAGAATGCTGGCAGCTGCTAAAACCAGCACGACTGCTCTGGAAAGACTTGGCAAAACCAAGAAGAAACAGCGCATGGAGAGAGACTGACCTGCTTGTAAGGAAGAAAGGAAGGAAACAACTTAGAAAAACAATTAACAACTGAAAAGAACTGCTGTCTGTGGCTAAATGTGAGACTTCTGGGCTTGGACCTCAGGGACACGAAGGCCTGGATTCCTGGATTTTCTCTGTTCAACAGAGAAAAGATGATGGTGGAGGATTGCTCAACAGGGTTAGGGAACTCCGGGATAATTAGCCAGGCTTTGCTCTGTGTGTTACATGCTTTGGCCTGTGCTCTTCTCAAAAAGTTTCTGAGCTAAGCTGGAAGACAAATTTCAGATAGTAGAAATGAGATGATGCTACTTGGAACAGGGGACACTGACAAATAGGACTGTGTAGAATGATGAACGTGAGCGATGCACCGAGGCTCACATTGTACTGCCACGTTTTGAGAACAAGAACATTCATCAGAAGTTGTCGCTCGTTAGGCCTCAGCTGCAGTGATGCTGAAGTTATCTCAGATGTCTCTATATATTTACTGTAGTATCTACTCTAAGTACCCAAGCAGATGTTCACTGGGACTTCTCTGAAGGAACAGTACACTGTTGCTCAGAAACAAAGCAGATCCGGTCAGGTACACATCTACCAGATCAATTAAATTAGAATTTCTGTGTACATCACTTGGGTCTTATTTCCCTTGGCTTCTGAACCACCTCTTGCCAGATATTCCAGACCTAGTGGTTCCCTTCTGATAACATCAAACCAAAAGAAAAATTGCAAAGAACTGTCAAACCCCCAGGAAAAATGTCATGGCAGCCAAAGAACAGCAGACTCTATAACATTACAAATGGTGAAAATAAAATACACTAAGTAAAAATCAGGCAGGACCATGAAGAGCAGGGCAAAGTGTGAAGGCAGCTGGTTAGTGACTGTTAGAGGGTCCACGTGCTGTAAGGAAATCCAGACAAGTTTATCTGTACTATTACACTAATTTTGTTGAGGGAGAAACCAAGGCAGCTGTTACATTAAAACAACTGAGGTATCAGTAACTGGCTCCACTGCAAAGATTGTTTCCCTGCAGGAAGCACTAACTTGTCTGCAGCCTCCTGGTTCCAGTTACACGGATGTCTGAAAAAGAAAAAATAAAAATACTCTTGGGAGAATACTTTAAGCAATTGTGCATGGGCAGCTGTGCACTCTGGTCTTGATTTTACATCAGGAAAAACATCTTCTTCCAGCCACATATAAGTGGAAACCACATCCATTAACTGCTCATCTCTAGATGGCTTGAGAATAGAGGAGAGCACTAAAAATGGACCTGTAAAATCAGTCACTGTCCAAGATGTTCATATTACAAACAGAAAATCAGGATTGTCAGATGCTTACTCGTACCTTGTAGGTACCTAATGCAGATGGTTCGTGTCACATGGACAGTAAGAAAGAACAGCAGTTCCTCTCACATTGCAGTGCAGGTGGGACCCCACCAGCTCAGGTGCAAAGCTAAGATTCAAGAGACATTGTCTGGTTTCGATCAGAAATGTTTAGAACACTGTTCATTTTGCAGGGATTACACTGGGGCTGTCTTTACCTAAATCTATATTGATATTTACAAATTATTAACAACACAGATTTTGGTAAATGCAAAATATTTATATTATGAAAATACCTAAAAGCAACATTTGCCCAGTGTAACTTGTAGGGGTTTTGTGTGGTTTTGTTTGTTTGGGGTGTTTTTTGTGCTGGTGCTGATTTTGGATTTGTTTGTTTGCTTTGGTCTTTTGTTTGGGTTTTTTTCTTTCAAGAAATTCTTTTACAAAGCTGAAACTCTTGAGGAAAATCTTTCAGCTGAGTAAATACTGCCACTCCTTCTACACACCATCTTCCCTCTCTCTGCATGTGATCCTCAACAACACTTAGATGTGATTTTGGATGTTATGCTTCTTCTACAGGAAAATGGCAAAGCTGCTCAGAACTCCTGATGCAGCTTCCTTTGAAGTCAGAGTGACATCTTTATTTTATCATCTAGTGAGAGATGGATTCAGCTCACCATGAGAAAAGGTTGCTCTTCCTGCTTGTCTCCCACAGCTGGCACAGGGGAACACATGGCAAGGCAAAATATCTGGGGTGTCTTTGCTGACAGATTTCAGTTCTGAGGGTGATTTTCAGAGGACTATAATCCTACTGGCCACCGAGACCCTTATAACTGTCTAAACTGTGAAAAGTGACACTTTCATTCAAAGTGTACATCTGCAGTAAAAAAGCATATTTTAAGTGCAGAAATATCCAAAAAGCTAATGACAGACAGTCTAGTGGTATTTGTGGCTGATATTTCAAACAAATATATAACCATATCATAATGTAATCTGTAGTAGGAAAATATTTCATTCATTGTGGATTTGAGGGAGAGAGATGGTGTACACTGTATGTTCAGCTGGAGGGAGTGGAAAAAAGGCTAATGTAGAGGAGAAGGCATGTTTTGCCTAATCCATTAGAGGAATCACTCAGGAGTACTCCTGTGATGTGAAAACATGACTTACTCCCAGGCTTAATATGACCTAAGTTGATTGCCTGAGTAATATTGCTGCTAAAACAGGATTTTAACTGGTATGTCCAATTATTTTAACTTGCCAGGAGCTCTCTTTGAAGTACGCAGTAAGCCTAAAGGGAGAGAGATTGGAAACATGAAGGAAGGTAATGTGAAGGCTTTTCATTGTCTAATGAAGGGTTTGTCTTCTGGCAGTGACCAGTACTTTTATTGCCACTTAGACCCAGCTCTTTGCACTCACACATAGACCTTTCCCATCTTTTTGGCGCTTGTGTCGAGTTAAGACAAGGCAGTGCATTCGAACTCTGAAGAATGAGGGATGTGGTCTATGTGTTACTTAAGTGCCTACATGAGGAGACAGTCCTTTAAAATGTTTTAGGAATAATCAGCAAGAAACATGTTTAATGTTGTCAGAGCTCATGAAATGCAGTCTGCCAATCAAACAGTGAGAAATGTGTGTACAACTAGATGGAATGCAATTAATCCCATGTGAATCTTCCTCACAGGCACACACAGAAAAAAAGGATAATTTTTTTTAAGTAACCAATTAAAGCTATGTTTGCCCTATACAGCAACAAATGAAGAAACTACTGTAACTTCACAGCAATTCATGTTCCCACAACTTTCCTCTGTAATTCTGGTTGAAATGTGTTGTAGATTAAAATGGTTTGCCTAAATATGATTCAGTGACCATAGTCAGAAAATATTTAAGAAAGAAGAGCAGAAGGTAATATCTCAGTACTTAGAGAACTTAGATGTCACTTAGAAATATCTGTATTTCCTCCAAGGAAGTACTGACATGGCAGTTCCTGTGTTCAGCTGCCATTGCTGCAAATCTGTAGCCTCATCATCCTGAAACTGCACTGAATCTGAACATCCAAAAAAATCAAAAAGTTCACTCTGTAGGGCATTCTAATCAAACCTAGCAGGTTCTTTCAATGGAAACATCTTTGATTTCTTATCATTTTTAGGCAGACTATGCCTACAAGTGTCTTTGCAGACCTGAAATCTGTCCAGGAACCTAAAATTAGTACTTGATGTGAAAGTGAGAGAAAAATTCTCTAAGGCTCTGAAGAGCTGTAAACATGGTCATTAATCTGATTTTTACTCATATCCACTATTTTCTTATACTTCATGATTACCAAAGAGCTGTTCTTTGTTTCCAAGCCAACATCATTATTACAACCAAAAGAGCTCTGTATAATCTGTGACTTTGTTTTCTTATTTCATGGAAGAGATGCAAGCTAAAATCTTATCACCTGAGAAAAATAACAGATGTGCCTTTGGCAAACATGCACACAACTTTCAAAATGCTAATAATTTTATCCTGACATTTTGGACTATTCCCAACATAACAGTTGAGCTGCCCACACCTAAAACGTGATCAGTCTGGTTAGGATCAATTATCAGTGACCCCTCAAAGGTTTAAGTGATCAAGCAGACAAGGATTTTCACTGATCCTCACAGTATTCAGCAACATCAAGCAGATAAAGCCCTCTGTCTTGAGCAAGAAAAATTTAAGAAATGGCACCTTTCTACCTCAAAGCACAGAGGGACAACCTGGGCTGTCAGTCTTGAACCTGTCAATGGGTTTATACAGTTCTTTCAGTAGCCCACTGGGATCTTATTCCTGCTTCCCAGTTACAGCTGGGACAGCCCCATCAGCACCTCCCAGGCCTCCATTCCATGTGTGCTGAACTTTTAGCTGCATCATGAGATGTGCTCCAAGAGACTAAGGACACTCTGAGGCTCTCTGGAGGATTGTTCAGGGAATGGCTGGTTTTGAGGGAAACAGTCCCATTTTAAGACACAGGACAAATGCACATGCTCTGCATGCAAGGTGGAAACAGCCAGAGACAGAGAGGAGATATAAGTAAATTAAAAACTTGTAAAAATTAAGCCTGTACATGAGCATGTGTGAGAAAAGGATGGTGCCGAATATAATGCAAAGAGGCTAAATCATCTTTTAGGAGATGCCCCTAAGGATTTGAAAATGTTCGGTTTGGACTTTTTGAAAACATTCTGATATTGACAAATTAATTAAAAAATGTAAATATAATTAGGAGCTTAGTAGTTTTGAACATGATGTTCTTCATAGACTTTGAACACTGGTTTTAGTCATTGATTTATTTTCTTAAATTCTCACCTACTTAAGTCTTTTGTCAGTGCAAGGAATCCCACTGAAAGGGGAGAAAAGTAGCTGTCTAAAGGATTAATTTAAATGTGGGCTTAAGCATTTCTAGTGATCAAACTCCTCTGAGGCAATTCTGAGCATTTTGTCTTTATTTTTAACAATTGTGTACCTTCCTGTGCCATTCCAGTCCGAAAGGTCTTCCTTCTGTGGAAGAAATTAGCTGAGCTTGACCTCAAATAGATGGTTATTTCAAATAGGCAGTGACAGATATTGTATAGAAGCAGAGTCAAGACACCATCTCAAGGAATTCCCCCTCTGAATCAGAAATGAGTCCTTGTAAGTGGCCAAGGAGGGAGGGAAGGGTGGATAGAAATATAAAAACAATATAAATGCTACTCACACAAAAGCTGTCTGTGTGAATCAGTGATGTTTGCATTCTCATGCCAGAAGGGGTTTATCAAAGGATAACATTCACTCCTCACTAATAGAGAAGGGGAAAAACAATGAGGAAAAAATTACATTGTAATAACTTTTTGCTTTGTTTTTATTGGATGTAAGTATAATTCATATAATACCAACTGCTTTTAAATGTCATTCCTAAGTAGGGAAGGAAAGAAGAGGATTTTCAGTACCCAGCACTGGCTGCTCCCATGGGGCTTGACTGCTGGAGTCAACAGGGAAACATCTGCTCGTTGCAATGGGGCTTGGGATCCAGCACAGGGAGAATTCCTGTAACCTGCTCCTTCTCCCCACTCCACTGGAAGCAACATCCTTTCTTGCCTACGGTGAACATTACTTACTCCTTGCTTGTAATGGTGGAATCAAAACCAAAAGTAACATTAACTCAATGGGGAAAATCCTATAATATCCACATAGAGTTTAAGGACTTTTCATTAAAATTTAGAATTGTGAAACACCAAGCAAGGCCAAACACAATACAATTACCTGGTGAACTTGGTGAGTCTTTAGTCTCTTACCTTTAGTTAGTATGCAATTAAGTTTATTTAAATTATTTATAGATAATGTATAGATATTTTAATTCTATATTTAAAAATTTAATAATTTTACATGTTTCAAACTAACAATGTTTATACTGCTATATTATTTTAATAATGCATAATAATTATATTAACATTGTATTATTTATGTATATAAACTACATAGTGTTTATACTTATATTCTATATATTTATATTCTTATTATTTATCATTTTAATGGCTTTAACCCAGAACTTTAGCCCCTTAATTCCCCAAGCCAAATGAAAAGACATCTCCTTCCTTCTAAATGGTTAACGTTTATTAAATTATCTCGGATTAAAAGTTAATGCAAAATTAGGTGACAGGAGCAGAAAATTCTCTCTCCCCATGTCTCCGTCAAGTAACACAGGAGGTATCGAGAAGGCACTGCCGACGGGTGCCGGGCACGGCAGGGGAGCGGCCGCCCCTTAAACACGTAGAGCCAAAGCCCTCAGGGCCGGACCCGCATTCGGACCCCCGCAGCTGCATCCCCGCAGCTGCATCCCCGCAGCTGCAACCCCGCAGCTGGACTCCCGCAGCTGGATCGCCGCAGATGGACCCCCGCAGATGGATCGCCGCAGCTGGATCTCTGCAGCTGGACCCCCGCAGATGGATCGCCGCGGCTGGATCCCTGCAGCTGGATCCCCGCAGCTGGATCCCCGCCCGCCCCACTCACCGCGGCAGGTCCGCCACAGCCCCGAGTGCGAGCTGAGCGCGTCCGTGCCGTTGCCGGACGCCTCCAGCTTGGAGGCATCGATGATGTACCAGAAGTCCGTCGCGATGGCCACCACGAGGAAGACGAAGCTCGAAAGTCCCACCAGGGCCACGAAGAGGGAGAGGGCGCCCAAGTTCACCCTCATGATGCCAAAGCCGCTGCCGCCGCCCCGCCTCGGCCAGACTCGACGGCCGCGCAGGTTGCGCGCCCCGAGCCCCGCCCCACTCCCTCCGCGCCCCGCGGGCGGAGCGGGGACCCCGCCCGGCCCCAAAGGGTCCCCTCCTGTCGCCTACCCCGGTCGCTGTCCCCTCGGCGCTGTGCCCCAGGCTATGCACAAGTTGCACAAGAGCGGAGCACGGAACCCTGCGCGCTCGGGCGGGGGCAGGTGAGCTCTGCCTCCCCAGAAACAGATACCTGTGAGAACACACGGGGACGGGAACCCTGATCGCTCCCTTATTCCAAACACTGCTGTCCTGTATGGGAGGAGGGAGCAGAAGTGGAGGGCTGGGGAGCAGTGACAGTGCTAGTGTTCCTGCATTCCTTTCTGATGTATTGACAAGAGATTTCCTCTGGTTCTTTCCCTTCCAGATGCCGACCTCAAAAGCACAGATCTAACCAAATTTGAAAGGTGGTGTGAGAGAAGGCAGTAGCGTGGCAATTGCTACCTGGTGCAGCGATGTCTGTACCCTGCTTGGGATTATTTTCCTGCCGGAATGTCACTGATGGAGAGAAGGACACAAGCAGTACACCTTCTTCCAGAAACTGTAGTTATGTAGGTCCCAAGTGCATAGGTGTTCATGTGTGAGCCCCTAAGCCACACTTCAGGTAGTGCACTGAAATGCTGAATAACAAGGTAAATTGCTGTAATAGAACCTTGGTTTAAAATCTGCAGAACATTTACTCTGGAGTTTTACTGCATCATTTCACTGGCATAAAGATATAGTACAGGTAGGGTCAATCGGGTGTCTTGTTTTCTTCCTTGTAATTCACTTCAGGCTTTCCAGGGAATTGCTAAGTAACTCCCAGTAATTAAAAAAGTCATTCTCATTTATTTTCTGGCATGGACACTGGGCAGAATGTGTGACATCATTACCCATCCATGGCAACAAGCTATCATGAACCAGTAGAGTTGCAGCAGTAGGATCAGTTAAAAGCAAAATATTCCAAGAGAGAGAGTGTTTATTTAAACACAGTAATCATCAGCATTACAGACCATATTTTGCTCTGCAAAAGTACTGAAAGGCGTAACTTGCTGGGAATATGACAGTCTTTCCATTCAGGAATACACTGTTCAGCACATACAGCATTCTGAGCTTTTGTCAGCTCTTTCTCACCTCTCCAAGTTGTATTTGTAATACATGAAAGTGCCTGTAGTTCTACAAACTAAGCAGCTGTTCCCTTCTTGTAATTGTGATGTTTGGGTGATACGAAGTTAATGAAGCATTAGTTAGTTAGACTAACTAATGCAGTAAGATAAAATGAAGAAGCCTTGGGGCACAAGTCTTAAATAGGACCCCACACTCGTCTGGTTTTTTCCAACTACATTTGCAGTGGATGTTGTCTACCCTGACTTTAGCAAGGCCTTCAACATTGTCTCTCACAACATCCTCATAGGCAAACTCAGGCAGTGTGGACTGGATGAGTGGTCAGTGAAGTGGATTAAGAACTGGCTGAATAGCACATCCCAGAGGATCATAATCAGTGGCACAGGGTCTAGTTGGAGCACTGTCACCCGTAGGGTCCTCCAAGGTTCAGTACTGGGGCCCAGTATTGTTTAACTTATTAATCAATGGCTTGGATGAAGGGACATATGCCTCCTCAGCAAGTTTGCTGAAGGGAGGTGTCAGAGGGTGGACCAGTCTCTGCTCGGGGCAGGGACAACAATGGGACAAGAAGCAACAGGCAGGAGCTGATGCTCAGGAAGTTCCACCTGAACACGAGGAAGAATTTCTTTACTGTGCAGTGACTGAGCACTGGAATAGATTGCCCAGAGAGAGTCTCTCTCACTGGAGATATTCCAGGACCATTTGGACACACTCCTGTGCCATGTGCTCTGGAATGACCTGCTTGAGCAGATGACTCACTGTGGTCTGTTCCAACCTGACCTATGCTGTGATTTTGTGATGTCTTTGGTGTTGGCAATCATAGTCACTGGGTTGACATTGTTTTAAGAATCATCTCATATGTTACATATGCGCCTCTCTTAGAAAAATTTTTGTGCAAATCAGCTTGTGTGGGGCATGGGAAGTCATGATGGGTGATGTCAAAGACATGAAAATTATTGTTTTGAGTAGGCCCAAGGAGATAAATGCTATAGTGAAAGAGTATGAAAGTATCTGATAAACAACCACAAAATAGCTAATGAAAAAGAAATCACTGTGGATTTTAGCTCTGTGATGTTAATGTTAGTGCTTTTTAATTCAGTTTTCTTGGCAAGGCAGTATGATTCTTAACTTCCCTTGGGAAGGAGAAATGGATATTCAGGAAATGTGGAGACAAAAAAGCTGACAGCTGCAGTTGCCCTTTTTAATTACTTTTCAATTATTCTCCTCCTGCACTTTTCACCCTCAAGCAGTTATTTAGGAATTTTCAATCTGGTGACTAACACTTGGGTGCCATAGATGGTTGGAGAACAGAGCAACGTTCTTCACTGATTTATCATGTAGACCAACAGCCATTTTTTTCACTGTGTTGCCTGACATTTCTCTGTGCTGATTACTGGCTTAAGCATACTTTGCATACCAGTATACCAGTAAACAAGATGAAGTGAAAACCAGTTCATCATATCTCCTTTCAACAGCCCCGGTACAGTAGGATTAAAATTATGAGGGCTGATACATTTTTTCTTCCTGATAGCCTTCATTTTGGTTTTTTGTTTATTTTTTTGTTTTTACTGACCTACTGAAAGCATGGCATGGGCTTCTTTCTAGTAGACATATAATGACAGAAAAGAAAACAAGCAAAGAGACATTATAGTATGTGCTGGAAAGATAAAATGAGCTTTCAGGGATACACTATGGCACAGTACAAGATCATGGTTATGGTTATTCCTGTCTGCTTAGAATGAGCTTGGTTCTCTTATTTAATCTTATGGAATTAGATTTTTCCCTGTGATATATATTTTTCAGGACTGTCTGTATAGTTTTCTTCTCTGAGCCTCCTGCAGCAGTGCTGGTATTTTAGAAGACAGTCTGTAAACAACTGTCCTAACAATAACCTTTGGGCCACGAAAGGATTGGGGAAAAACTATGTGAAAGGGAGTAATTTCTTTTAAGTCCTCTGATTCCGGGTGCGATGTGACTAAGGGATACTCTTGAGTTCTTTCTTTAAGCAAATTGATAGCTCACACGGCTCTGGGGAGGATAGGAAATGTAACCGAGACACATCCTTTAAAAAGAGGTAGAGCTTGGGAATTTGCTGCCAAAGCCCTCTTGTGTGTAATACAGAAACTGCATCTTCCTAAGCAACTATCATTATCCACATTATAATGCCTGCAGCCACACTGGCTCCTTTAAGATCTTCTGCAGCCACAAGATGTTCGTGCTTTGCCTAATGATTATGCATATGTGAAACGAGGTAGCAGCATTTTGTAGAAAAGAAATTATGGCTGCTCCGTTTCTCACATAATATACATTTGTGTTTAAAAGATCCTGTGTAGTGCAGCAAAACACCCACCTTTTAGCTCCTCTACTATTACTTAGTCTGGGTACCAGTAAGTGTCTCCTGCTGCAAAGTGGCAGGATTTTCTGACAAACAAAAACTGCTTTTCCTGCAGATTGTTAGCACTTTATAGCAGTGGGGAACATGCCAGCAGAGAGACTGCAGTAATAATTTATGTGGCAGTGTGTCACCATGGGAAGTAAAATAATGTTCTGCTCTTTCACAGGAACCAGATAAAAGGACAACAAATCTCCAAAGCATTTTTGACAGATGTTCATCCAATAAAATTCTCTACAGAAACTCCAAGGAGAGATCTGAATGGTTTGGTGTGTTTTCCATTTCATTACCACTCAACACTCTTGGCTGTAAAAATAGGGAAAGATTACTTCATTCTTTTAATAATTCCTAGCCTTTCTTGAAGGACGCAAATCATGAGAAGCAGACATCTAGAAATACAGACTCTGCACTACATTCCATGGAGTTCCTTTGGAACACGGATCTTTAATTCTTCCTTCCCCACAAGCATCTACTCAACACAAAGATCATCTGTAGCAAAGGTCAAAAATGTAGATACTAACACTGTTAGACAAATTTCTGTTCTTAAAGCCTCCTAAAACACTCTGGTCGTGCTTTTGCTGCTCAACACCTAACTCAGTCTTCTGTTCATTTAACCTGGTTCATGATACCTAGTTAAAAACTCTAGAATTAAGCAACTAAACCTGTCCCCCAAAGAAGTGAGCACATATTGCTGTTGCTTCAGCTAATCTTACGGTGATAACAGAATCCTGACATTATCTGGACTGAGGAAGAAATGCCTCTTTGCCTCTGCAGAGGGTTTTTTTTTTTCCAGTTTGTTTTCAAACCGTTTGGCGGTTTCGCATGGAATGACACACCAAACGAGACGCCGCCAGAGATGCTAAAACCAACTAATAAAAGAACGCGAGCAAGAAACGGGGGTTCAAACTCCGGAAACAACTTCTGCGGATGGCTTAGCGCAGAGCTGCTGCCGTTTCCTTCCACTGACAGGTTTTTCACCCGGGTTTAGAGCGGGTAATTATTAAACACAGAGCCCCCGCTCGCAGAAGGCACCGCCCCGGGCCCGCGGGGGCCGCCGGGCAGCGGCGTCAGCGGAAGGGGCGGACGGAGCCGCAGTCGCGGCGGGAGGTGCTCGTGGGGCCGGGTCTGGTGAGACCAGCTCGAAGGGACACGGGACAGGCAGGACTTGTCCCCGTCGCTGCTCAGCCCCGCGGAGCCGCCGGCCTCGGGCAGGGGGACCGGGAGCCCCGGAGGACCTGCGGTCTGTGCCCCGCGGGCAGAGGCGGGGCGGAAGGGGCAGCAGGACTTGCAGAAGTTCATAGAGATGCACAACTGCAGGTGCAGAGGCTGCCTGTAAAGCTCGAAGCGGTTTGAGTGCGTACGTGTGTGATTTTCCAACAGAGCTGCGCAGTTGGTCAAGGGTCTGGAGCATTGTTTTATGAGCGGGACCTATTCAGCCTCGAAAAGAACTGACAGGGGACTTCATCAGTGTCTGCAGGGAGGGGTCAGGTGATGGACCGGGCTCTGCTTATTGCCAGCAATAGGCAACGGGCAGGAAGTGATGCCCAGGCAATTCCAGCTGGATATGAGGAAGAATATCTTCCCTCTAAGCACTGGAACAGGTCGCCTAGAGAGGGTGTGGAGTCTCCCTCGCTGTAGATATTCCAGAATCATCGGGACACAATCCTGTGCCATGTGCTCTGGGATGACCCTGCTTGTGTAAGGAGGTTGGACCAGAAGACCCACTGTGGTCCCTTCCAACCTGACCCACTCTGTGCGATTCTGTGATCTTGTTCAAGAACAAGCAGATAATAGAAAATTTAACATCATCTTTCCAGGCGTTAATGCCAACATGGGAAATGGCTTCAGCAGTTTTTGAGGAGTATTAGGGGTGCTCATAGCTCTTGAGATTGGGGTTTCTTTGCTGACTAAATAATTTATGTAATGCTTGATGATTTTATTTGTGATCTAAGTGTGTCATCTCAGTTTTTAGAGACATAAATTTCATTTTCAGATCTGTGGTTCACATGCCCTTTCACAAAATGCCAGGTTTTGTAGAGCACAGCAAAATCAATGCCCTTGGTATTTTTCTGTTCATAAGAGGTAATTCATTTCTTCATGGCATAGGATAGCGAGACAACTCAGCCTTGGACAGAGGTAATGAGGGTGGTTTCAGGTGTTGGGGTTTTTTTCTGTGGAAATAAAAAGGGTGCCAAAGATGGGAGACATTAACTGCCCGGTTAGTGGAGGTGTATAAAAGGAACCGAATTTTCTTCAGGAAAGCCAGATACTCCTTAGGGGACTAACCTGTGATAGTAATAGTGTAATAGTGCCTGTTTCTGAGAAAATTCAGAAATTTCTATGAACAGCAATGTCCCTTAAAACAGTGAAGTTGTGTAAGGCCTTATTTCCTTTGAAGACCTTGACTTAGCATTGTAATTCTGTGCACTCATGGTAACATTTGGAGGTTTTTTAGGGGAAGTTGTTTTTAACACAAATTAGTAGCTCTTCCTAAGTTATGCAATGTCTGCCACTGCACTGCTAGCAGTTATGTATTTGATTAATCCTTGGAGCCCAGTAAAAGAGAGCGCATAGCAACTTTATTGGACAGTGTAATCTGATTTTTATCTTCTGAAATACTGCTGAAGCAATGTTTAGTGTTAGGAGATCACTAAAAGCTGCCTTTGTTTGGTTTTAGGTTGAATATCCTGATGAGCAACTTGCTGTCTCACTGGAGCATGGTGGACCTTGCATGATCACATCTCACCTGAGGTCTCCTCAGCAATGATGTGAGGTTACCTTGCTGAGCAAAGCTGATAACAGAAGAGTATCCCTTTGTGACAGCACTGCACAGGGGACTGTTGGGGCTCTGTGGATGTTCCTCTCACCAGTACATCATGGTAGATGTAACAGAGAAGGAGATGGATAACCCCACGTTCAGGAGTGACACTGTACTGTCAGATGTTCACTTGCACTGCCCAAACAAAAGGCATCTCATGGTACGACTGAATGCAGTTGGACAGCCAGGTAAGGTATGCTTAGACTGATGGAGCTGTATTTTAGCTGCATTCATATCTTTGTAATGGCTGAATCCTCCTTTGAATGGTTGGTATTAACAATTACATATTTTAGTCAGTTATAGGCAGAATCACCTCCTATTCAGTCCTTAGGAAGAAGACTAGCTGGATTCTCCTCATACAATTAACTACAGAATTGAAAACAATGGCGAATTTGTAGACAGCCTATCTTAAGAATTAAATTTTAAATACTTTCTGAGAAGAAGTAACCAAATAAACTTGCTTGCAAACTTAATTTTATTCATTGAGCTATAATGTCAATATAGCACTTTAAGAATCATGATGAAAACTTGAGATGTTTCTTGTATACAAACAAAGGTGAGAGCCCAGGGGTTTTAAAAGCTTAAAGTGAAAATTATCAGTAATTAATTTATGAATTTTAATAAAATCTTTATGTGATGATTGACTATCTATTCCAGAGGAGCCTAGCAGCTTTGTTTGGATTTTTTTATGGTTTGTTTTGTTTTGTTTTAAAGAATTTTCAGCAAGAACACTTAGAATAGCAATGGCTTTGACTGACGTAGAATTTGAAGAGTCAAGGCTGTAGTGGAATGAGTTGGCAAAGCCTCCTGGCTGATGGCCAGCTTTAGGTGGATATAAAGTTGTCAAGGCAACTGACCTTGAAGCTGCTGGTAAAACGTTCTGTAGAAAAGTCCTGCTGTGACAGAAGTGTTAATTGTTTCTTCAAACCGAGTTGTGACATAAAAAGAGTAACTTTTGCAGCTGTTCTGGCATATGACAATGTGAAAAGCAATAAAAGTAGGCCTGTTAAAGAAGGCATGACAAGGAAGTAATAATGATTTTGACCCTGACCAGGTTAAAATCAGGTAATTAATGCTGTGGTGTGTCTTCATGCTGTTTGACATTTGTTTGCTGTCATTTTGTTTGATGCAGAAAGCTTTCAACAAAATTAAATGACAGCATGTGCTACATGCTCTGAATGAGCTTGGTCTGGGAATTCCTCTAGTTATTGGCACAAGAATTGGATTGTAGTGTGACAACTTTAATAAATGTGAGGACAATCTAACACTGCCATTTTGATGTATTTTAGAGAAGTTTGTGGGTATTTAGGCTCTTCTCCTTTGTGTCAGACAGTGAAGATTTTATTAGATCTAACTGAAAATGGTCTCTCTAGAGAGAAACTTTGGTCAGATTACAGCAGACCGACTTTGAATGTCTTTCTTCCTAAAGAAACTGGAATAGAACTCTATAAATTGTGAAATTGTTGAAAGCACTGGTGGCAAGCACTTTATTTCTTCCCTTTTGTTGTGAATGGATGTAGATGGAAGGTCTATGGAATGTTTGTTCTTCTTCATGTGGGGTATTCAGACAGCATAGATTCCTATAATTAAACTTGCAAGGTCCCTGTTTCAATAACTTAACATTTTAATAGACAATGATGTCACTGGGTGATTGCTGCAAAATATTTTTTGATTAATTGGTTGTTGAGAACAATAGCTTAAGTCATTTAATCTCTTCAAAGAATCAATTTGAAGACTTTAAAAAAAATTAAGGTGTCAGCATGTCTGGCTTTGTCAAGTGTTTGCTGTGCACTTATTTCTGCTCTCTCATACTGAGGCAATTTCAAGGCTTGAAGTTACTTGAATTCCTAAAATTTTTAAAACAGTAAAAAAAATTCCACTTGCTTTTCACTAGAACATGCTTGTTTCTTACAAGGTAGGAATCTTAACCAAAACAAACAAATTCTAACTGATATTAATTCTGCTTTCAACTTGGTTTGAACTTGGCTGAACAGAACTTTTGGAGCATGTAAAAACCATCCCTTCTGCCAGATGTTAAAATAAGTGCCACTAAATCAGATTAAAGTGTCTGTGGTGACTGCATAGCTGCTGAGTCAGCCAGTACACTGTGAAAGTGCATCATTTATTTCTACTTACAGAACTTAATGACACAAATATTTCTTCCTAGCAAATAAAATTATATTTCGAGTTGTGTGTATAATTTTTTATTGTCTATATTTTTAGTATGAGAAACATATAACAAAATTTTATTAATGTGGAAGTGGTGCATAGATTCTGTCTCATCCAGTGTTTAACTCTGCCCTCATCCCACTGTGTTCTTACAGTGTTCCTGTCATATTTCAAATTCCTTTGGAACAGAGAAGATTTGGCATCTGAGAAACACGTGAGAGAAGTTGCAACAGAAAGAGAACACCAGAACAGAAGTGGAGAGGAGCTGTGTGACAAGGACAGGAGTAATCTGAAAAAAGAAAGAGAATTAAATAGTGAAGGAGTAGAAGCCTTGCTGGATGCTGATGGAGACTTGGAAGTGGTCAGAAGGCCTCGAAGTGCCTCTGATTCAGAAGCAGAGGATCTTTTGAGGGATATAGTGTGTCCTGTAATTCTGATGAAAGGGACAGAAGACACTTTTGAAGATGAAGATGAAGAGCGAGAATGCACTTGCAGTGATGTTGTTAAAATAGGTAAATAATAGGCTTGCAGTCAAGGAGTAATGGGCTAAATATATTCATGTAAAACAAACATAGGTTTTCCATAGAAATGGAATAGCAGTTAAGTGAAAAAAAATAATACTGTGATAATATTTTTAAATTTACCTTTTTACCTGTAGAAGTGATTTAGGCAGTTGTATACCATGGGGGACTCAGTGATCCTTAGAGCTGGGGTCTGGCATTAGCTACCATTATTATGTAGAATGAAAAGTGTTCAGTTCTGTATTTGAAAGGGAAGCATGACTTGAGACTCGAACTTGCCATTACGGAACTTGATTTGAACAACATTTTGAGATAATTATTTGTGCTCTGCTTTCATTTCCACAGAACATACTATGGCAACCCCCTTAGAAGATGTTGGTAAACAAGTACGTGTTCTGCCTTGGAGTATCTTGCTGCTCGTGGATTGTGCTTCAGAATTTACTCAGTGTTAATTGCTGCTCTTCTCCACAGGTCTGGCGTGCAGCCTTTCTTCTTGCTGATTACATTCTCTTCAAAAGGGACACATTCAGGTGTTGCTCAGTGCTTGAGCTTGGAGGTGGCACTGGAATTACAAGTATTATCATGGGAACAGTTGCCAAGAGAGTTTATTGCACAGGTAAGGTAGTTATTTTCAGGTAAATATTTTCATGAAACTTCACAAAGAAGTGCTTTCATCCTGGTACTTTCATCCTCATCTCTTCCATTTTATTTAGTAATTTTTTATTAGTGTGTATCAAGTTGTGTTATGTACTGAACAATAACAGGGTCAAGAAGGCAGCACTACTTTTAAGCACAAGAGTTTAAATGCAAGTTAGGTTGCTGTGAACAAAAGATGGTGTGTCCAGATTAAAATAGGTAGTATAGGGATCTAACTTCTCTTCAAAAGTGTCTCAGAGCTTAGTACTGAAATACAAAAGGAAGGAGGATAATTGGGAAGCAATCCCCAGTGGATAGAGTTGCTCTGAATTTTCTTTATCATCTTAAGAAAAACTTCAAGTATTAGTCTGAGAGGTCAAGGGCATGCACAGCCCATACCAAATATTTTTAATCTCATTATCACTGTTTTCCAGATGTTGGTGAAGATCTTTTGGCCATGTGTGAGCAAAATGTTGCATTAAACAAACACCTGATGGAGCCAGGAGGTAAGACCTGTATAATCAGTGTTTGTGCTACATATGAGCTGCTTTGGGATTAAACAGCACAGTCAGTGACTACCCAGCATATCCACATGTAGTTATATTTTTGTCTTGGTTTAAACTGACTCATTTGGTGAGAAAAATGCAAGACATCTCTATGTGGTCTATAATGGGACAGCTTCCTTTTGAGAAGAGCAAAATACTTACCTTTTCTCTGGTCATTATTTAGGACCGGCTGTAGTTCCCACACAGTCATTGTGTGAGTTGCTCTGAGGTCCTTGGGGGAGATCTCAGGAGTGCAGGTGCCAGGGGTCACATAAACAGGGTGTAAGTGACAGAGGTAGAACTCTGGAAAGGAGAGGTATTTTGGGTCAAAGAGAACATTTGTTGGCTTTCTGACTTTTCATTCTGTTCTCTCATGGTTGGGTAACTGAGTTTGTTCAGCAAATGATTTAATGTTCAACCTCACTTGGTTTGTATCCCTCAATAATAGATCTTCATCACTTGTTTCAGTACAAGTTTTGCCTCTTTACTTTTGTTCAGATAGTGTCTGAAAGGCCATTTGTGACTCGTGATCTTTCTTCATCCACAGGAGGGGAAGTTAAAGTGAAAGAACTGGACTGGCTGAAAGATGAATTCTGCACTGGTAGGTGGCTATAATGGGTCCTTTCAGGTAGGGCTTGGTGTTTTGGTTTTGTGAGGGTTTTTTTTTTCCTTCAGAGACATCAAGAAAACTCATTCTATTGTTAATGAAGTGAATTCTCCACCACACAGGCCTCTGGAAAAATAGTTGAAAGTACACCCAAGTCTTCGGGTGCATCATTGCCATGTGAATGAGAAAAGAGGGATTTACTGGTAGATTGAGAATAGACAAGTAGTGACTGTCCTTTACTGTGTCACAGTCCAGAGGTACAAAGAAAGATGTATCAATTATGTGGAATTTGGGTACGGTGATGCAGATCTGAGTTACTGTAATCCAGATTTTTATGTGATGGGATTGTGCATTGTAACTGCATGATGCCAAAACTGAAAGGTGATGGAGGGGTAGGTGCTGATTTGAAGATCTATAAATACTTGATCCAGTTGTAGTGGTGAATGTATTCTATTGTAAATATTTGCCAAAGAAATGTGTTCTGCTGCTTTTAGGAGAATAAAAGCAACAAATTTGAGGAACATTTTAAGTGCAATTAGTGATAGTAGAGCAGATCACTTAAACTTTCTTCCTAGTGATTGCAAGGTCAACAGAAAATTGTAGCACTAGGTTACATGAAGCCTAATTCATAGATTTTTATATCATCAGTTGAATTTGATGTAATGCTTATAAAGAACAGAACAACTATTCAAGCAAGTAGAAACATCTTCTCTTGGACCTCAAAAGAAAATTCTTGTTAATGTAAGTATTTGATGCTTCCAGTTGAAAAAGCTTTATGTTTTTTAGGCTTTCAAGTAAAGTTTTTTTTTAACAAAGTCTATATTTTAAAAAGCACAATGGAGTAGTAAACTTAGTCAGAACTTATACAAAGATATATTTGATTTTTTGTTTAAAGGTGTACTTCCTTTAATTTAGTTAAATCTGTGATGTTGCTACAGGGTAGTGACTGGTTGTAAATTCTGAAGTGAAAGAAAATCTGTGTTTGCCAGTCAGCATTTGGAGGGGTGGACATACACAGAGGAAGCAGAGAACTGCAGGGAACTTCAGAGAATGAACAGAGGGAGGGTTTGGTTTCCTTTCAGTGTTGATGGAGTAGCAGATTCCCACAGGAGTTAAGAAGTTTCTTTTCTCAAGCATTTGAGACATTTAATCATGTACATCAAAGCCTTATCCTTTCTTACAGATCCTGAAGTTCCTTATAGCTGGTCTGAAGAAGAGATTGCTGATTTGCATGATCACTGTTCTGTGATCATGGCAGCTGATGGTAGGAAAATATAAACAGTAGGCTTTTCAGTCAAACACTTAAGCCTTATGAGTAATAATTTAAACATACCTAATCTGCTTTTAAAATCTAATAGGTCAGATCCTTACCTAATTTGTCAAAGCTCTGCCATAAGTGTTCCTGCCTGTATTTTTCTTTTCTGTACAATGGTATTTATTTTCTGACTTAGCAATAGGAGAACGGGTGTTGAAAGCTTTTTCTTTCCTTTGGTGTGGTAATTATTCGTGACTAAGTAAATTACTCAACACAATCACAAGTAAGTGATGAATTTGACTTTCAGAAGAGTTGTGTTGTCCTACCATTGTCTAATATCAGATAAATGCTGTGCAAATAGTGATAAATAGGTGGTTAAACTAAGGTTTTCTAGAATGTGAAAAATAGTCTCAGATGCTGAATTTTCCCGTAGAGTCTCAGATGCTGAATTTTCCCATAGAGTCTATGCCTTCAGATACCACTTTTTTTTTCTGCTCTTTTTGTTGCATAAGTGAAGGACTGAAAAATGACAGGCTAGCTTATCTCTAAAGGAAAACCATTGTTGTTTTTATGTATAGATAAAGGAGAATAAGGGTTTAGTGAGGATATTGAAAGGAGTTTCAAGTCTGCTTTCCAAGGAGATACAGTTATAATGGTAAATTAGTTATGGCCTGCTTTGGTTTTTTTTAAGAAACAAGGCCCTGTGTGCTGTGATATCTTGTGTTCTTTAGCTTTGCAGGAAGATTATTTCCAGGCTGAGGGAAATCTTGTTTAAGTTTTGTAAGTTGTCTGAAAGTGATTCCCATTGATATGAGAGAAGGCTTAAAGAAAGCCTGACATAAACAGCAGCAGTCAATACTATTGCAAGGTCATCTGTTACCAAAAAAACACTTTGGCACTTAGTTAAAATATTGACTTGCTTGATTCACACCTGAGACTTAAGTAAATAATACACTGCAATATACATACTTTATGCTCTTAATACTTTTTTTTTAGTGTTCTATGATGATGACCTGACAGATGCCTTGTTCAGAACGTTGCATAGAATCACACACAACTTGAGAAATTCTTGCACAGTTTACTTAGCGTTAGAAAAGAGGTAAGTATTTTATTATATATATTATCTGATGTTCATTGTATCAGACAGGATGCAATATATGCTCAGAACAAACATTTATTTTTGTACATGCTTAATTTTTATCAGTTCAGAATTTGAGTTTCACGCGAGTTTGGATTTTTTGTCCTGCCTTTCTCTCACATGGAATAACCTCTGTGCAAATAAGGATAAATAGGTGGCCAGATTGATGTATTCTGTAATGCCTGACAACATTTGCTATATATTTTTGAGGTCGTGGAGTGCAATGAAGAGGCTTAGAATTAGGATATATATTTCCTGGCTTGAGTACCTCTAGAATAATTTCTCTTGCTTTCTTTGAAGGAGTCACTGAATGTTTTGATTTGTTGGAGTCCATTCATAAACTAATGTACAAATAGGCTTTGCTGAAATCTCTGGTGATATGCAGCAATAGCTATTCCTATGATTTGTTGCCAAGTATTTGTCCAGGAAGCCAAGCCAATGATTCTGTTGTGGCAAAATGCCTTAAAATCAATGGAAAGATTCATCCAAGGGTTATTATGTATTGATGCTAACATAAGTCTTGTCAGCTTTTCAGGAATGGAGGGTGTACAGTTTTTGGCTCTTGAAGGAAGTTAATTATGTTGAGAAGGCCCTCTTAGCTGAGGAAAGTTACACACCCATTTAAGATGACACTATAGCAAAGATGTTTTAATTAAATATTCTCTTGCCAGGCTGAACTTCACTTTAAGACATATGGATGTTACATGTGAAGCCTACAGTCACTTTAGAAATAATCTAAATGATTTGGAGAGCCTCCAAGACAGAGAAATTAAATATACTGTGGAGCCCATTAAGGTTGATTTCTGCCAGTTTCTCATTTATGAACGAATTGAGCAGTTGGTAAGTGGCATTCATGAAAATAAATGTAATGTGTCAGGCTAATCATCTCAAATTAGTATTCAGCTTAAGATGAAGTAAGAACAGGAGAATAAACATTAGCTTTTATTTCCACTTAGCTTTTTGTTGGTTTGAAATGACTCGTTTGTGCTTACGTAATCTCTGCTAGATTGACACAAGGCCTGGTTTTGGCTGGGACAGAGGTGATTTTCTATCACCAGCAGTAGAGTGGCTGAGATTGCACTCGGTTCCTCAAAGGATAAGAAGCTTTTCCTTTGTAAAATAAAATGTTTGTCATTGACTAGAAAATTGGACTCTTGATTCCTCAGTAAATTGGGTATTTATTCAGTTGTACTTCTACCAGCATTACTGAAAGCATTTGTCAACACAGGCTAAGGAAAAGAGCAAGATTATCAAACAAAATACTGCAGAAGGTCATGCAGACCAATGAAATTATTTTATACTAAATGCAAATTATTTTTTTTTAAATCATGCTATAAGAATGAAGAACTCAATGATAATTTGGTAGTCATTCCAGGAGATTACATAGATGGCTTTAGGATCCATCCACAGAATGATACTATCTATACACAGTGTAGGGAGTGTATGGTATGTCTTAAAACTTGTCTTACAGTGGGCATGTTGGACTTTCATAATTGCAACCTACTGATCTGAGAAAATACCTGTGTGTATTTTTTCTGCTCCTACAGGAATTGTGGAAGATCATGGCTGAACACTTAACATGACAGGCACATGAGAAAAGAGAAGACCTTTATCTGAGTATAAAGGTTATTTTGATCTTTTATAAAAGAAGGATTTTCATCCCAAGAAAAGCTTCTTCCTGGTGGAATTGTGCTCTCAGGGAGTATTGCTGTGCAGATTTGCTTTACTTCAGCAAATTCTGGGTTTGGCACTTGGTTTCTTGGACTTAGGCACTTGGACATGGTTTCTTTGATGTTGTTTTACAAAACTGTTTAATGTGGATCTTCTGAGTAGCTGCTGGATGCCAGACAATGGCAGTGACACAGTGACTTGTTCTTTGGGACTGTTGATTAAATCTCTCCTGTGTTATTACTGAAACTAAAAATCTGTTTGTACTTTAATAAATTTCATGTGTACTGTTATGTTTTTATCACTTTCCATATGTCCACTGTCATGGAAATCTTTATGCCCACTGGATTCTTCAGCATTAGGAGAGTGTTGGTGATGGAGCTGTTCCAGCCTGGAACTCATGGGAGTGTGCAAATGTTCATTAGAAGCATCTGGTTGACTTCTTGAAAGTCTGTGTTATATTTGGTTTAGTTCGGTTGGTTTAGGTTATGTGTATGAAGACATATTTTTGTGTTCTTTAATGAGATGAAAGGTTATTAGATGGTGATGGGCATTCCTTGTATTGTCAAAGTAAAAATTACCTAATTAACTAATTACCTTTCTTTCTCTTCAGTCTTTGTTGATGTGAAATTTTGAGAATTGCTTTGTTGTGAATGTCTGTGAGTCATTTTGCAGTAGAGAGGAAAGTTGTTGAAGATACTCACTTGATGGGATCCATTCTGTATATTTATCATCACTGAGTGTTCTCAAGTGTAGGTGGCTATTCCTAGGCCATACTTGTAGTTCCATCTGCTGTACAACACTTTGAGTCAAAACATTTTACAGTTTGTTAAACACCCTGTTCCTTTCTGGTTTAACAATATTGTATTTTGGAGTAACAGTTTAGGGTGAGTGCGTGGCTCTGCATTTCTCACCTAGACTTGCAGATGTGTGTATTGGAGATGAAGTTAGGGTGAAAATAACCCTGAAAAAGTGGTTTAATTACCTACTTTTTAAAGGTATCTTTAGGAGGCTTCCTCCAGCAGTTTGGGATTTTTCAGGAAACATTCTAGGAACAAGTGGATGCAACTTTGTGTGTGTGGTAGGGACGTTTTATTCATTAGAAGATCAGGACTTAAACTGGATATCAAAGTTTTATAGCAGATAACTATCATGAGATTGTCTGTTCCTTAACTCAACTGGTCTGTGAACTTCTACATCCACTACTAGTCCCAGTCCTTTTCTATTTTCACCTGAGGGTTTGTTTTGTTTGTTTGCTTTGGTTTTTCATTCTGATGGACAGCATCTTAAAACTTGGAGAAATAATTTTGTGTGTTTGAGATTTCTACTTACTGTGCTCATTTTATATTCTAGTTGTATATTCTTCTTGTTAGTTATAGCAATTTTGCAATCTGAGTCAGATTTTTTTGATTCCAAGGAAACCTAATTGTAAGGGTATTTCTCCATTGGATCCATGACATCTAATCCAACTGACTCCTGCGATCCAGTCAGGGCCATCAGTAGAGATTTGTTGCTGGGCATATAAAGAGAGAGTAAACAGCTATTTTGATGGCAATGTATAGTTGGGTCTGCTCTGGAGTTATGTGTAGCTGAACTCCTAACACACGTGGCAGTGCGTGGCATTTATTTATCTCAGGCCTTTGCCCAAGACCACAGTTACCTGAGTCAGACTTCCAGGACTGTGAAGGCCAAATTCTGGTGTTGATTTTAAAAGCAGTTGTTGGCTGAATGTTGGGTACAGGGAACTGAAGATTACTCCTCAAAAGTGGATGCTGAATTCCTGTGTGTCTTCTTGTTGTGACATGGCAAGAATAGCTCTCTGCCTCATAAACTCCATCTGAGTAAATTGAGGATTATTCACTTAATGCTCAGCAGCTTGTCTTTAAAATGCAGTTCACCTCCCGAGTGTGATCATGGTGCTCATAACCTAAAAACTTTTGAGGTTCTAGTCAAGTAGGAGAATTTGAAAATGAGCTAATTCTTGCTGCCAGGCTGTCATATGTTGTGGTTGTGTTCTCTTACAGACTTCACCCTGCTCGTTTCACTCATCCTGACCCTGACTTTTTGTGTGTCCTGTGCATCTGGAAGGTGGTGCATTAACAGAAAAAAGGTTCCTCTTGAAAAATAACAGCCTCTTCAGTCTGCCAGCAGGGCAGTCAGCTGTGTCAGTACAGCACATTGCCTCTGAGAAGGTTTCTCCCAGCAGATGGCACATGGAATTTCTTTAATAATACCAGCACTTAAAGGCAGTAACAAAATATCTACATCTATATGTGTGTGTTAACACATTACTTGCTTTAGTCAGCCCCAGTGGTGTCAGGAAGAGGAGATGTAATGGAATATCACTTGCTTCTTCAGTAAGGTGAGTATTCTCTAAGCTGCTTGAGCAAATATTCAAAGGCAATACTCAGATAGTATAAGATGTTAACAATTATTAAAAAGTAACGTAACTCCTGCTTCGAAGATGAGTAAAAATACATATAATGGATTAGATAAGAAAGTTAACAGGGAGTTGAACAGAAGATACCATGAGAAATATAAAATTTATAGCTCTGAAAGGGCCCTATTTAGTTCTGTGGGATATCAGTAGCAGGTTTACACTGTAGTCTGATCAGAAGGGACACCAAGAAATTATCTGCTCTGTTTTCCCCTCAAAACAGAATCATATTCATCTGAGAATCTTGATGAGTGTTCATCTTGCTTCTTAGCAAAGGCTCTCATGGTGGAGATTCTGTGTTTTTTCCAGTAATCTCTTCTAGAGCTTTGTTGTCCTTTCTGACACAGATGGCTTACTGCCATTGTAATGGCTAAACTGCCACCTCTCTTGCAGTTTTGGACCATTAAATCTTTCTTACTGTAATAAACTGACAGATGCAAGGGTTCTTTGCAGAATAAGTGGAAATAAAGAGGCATAGATGGCCCAGCCTCGAGTGATGTATTCAGGGACAGAAAGGTGCTGTAACATCATCAGCAAATTTGTTTTTGCAGAAAAAAGAACAGCTTTGGATGGTCAGAGAAAACCAAGACTGTGAATGAGACCTAGGATTCTGTGAGAGAGAGTCCAGGTAGGACTTGCAATAGGTTCTGTTGTGGACCAGATAAATAATAATATTCATTATTGGTAGGAGATTCAAGCATAGTTTTGTGTCTGCAAATAGCAGATGTAGCTGTAGCTGAACTAAGCAATGACTGAGCAGAAGAGCTCATTGTTGCTTGTAGGAAAAGTATTGCCAAAGCTTCATACTGGGGAGCAATCCCACTCCTGCACTGCAGAGAGTTGATTGCTGGTGTCTCCTTGAGGATTGAATCCTGTCTAGGACCTTACTGATGCATCAGTCCTGCTGTAGACCCGATCCCACACAGTTCTGGGCTGTGTCAGTGGTAGGGCTGCACATGGGGCTGGGGAGGAGGATGTGTCACTGCATCGAGCTGCTTCGAGCCCCTCCTGCCCGCAAGAAAAACATGTTTGTCCTTGGTCAGGCTTAAATATCGATGAAGATTTGACATCATACTAGATTTAATTTGAATTTCCAATGAGAGCTAAAAGCCAAAATTACTTTCCCTGTTGCTGTGCTTGCTAAATTAAGTGTCCCAAGCGGCAGCAGGTAAACATGAGACATTAAGGAGAGGACAGTGGGTCTGTTTGGAGCTGCAAGAGCACAGCTACTGCTTCCCGTCACGGTGAGGAAACCCGGCCCTTCTCTTGGATGCGCCATGGCCCGGGGGGCTGGAGGAAGCGGGGCAGGGCTGGCAGCTGACGGTTAATGAGCTGCTCGTCCCACAGCGGGTCTGGCCCTGTCCCACAGCGGGGCTCGCCCTCTCACACAACGGGTCTGGCTCTGACCCAGAGCGGGGCTCGCCCTCTCCCACTACGGGTCTGGCCCTGTCCCACCGCGGGGCTCGCCCTGTCCCCGCCGTGCCCTCGGCGCTCCTTTCAGCCCGCCCCGGTCCCGCCCCGCCCCGGCCCGCCCCGCCCCGGCCCGCCAGGGCCGAGCCGCAGCCGCGCTCTCCCATTGGCCACGCGGCGCGCGGGGCCGCGGACGGCGGCGCTGATTGGCTGCGGCGCGCGGGGCCGAGCGGCGGTGGCGGCGGGGACATCCCAGCCCATCCGAAACCCATCCCAGCCTGTCCCAGCCCATCCCAGCGCGTCCCAGCGCCGCGGAGCGCGGCCGCCGCAGGACACGCAGCAGCCCCGCATCTCTCGGTGAGCGGCGGAACCGCGCGGGGCCGCGGCCCGGGCGCTCGGGAAAGCGGACTGCCTGCGCTCCCGGCGCGGCGGAGCTCCCCCTGGGCCCCTCCCTCTCCCGCCGTCTCCATCCCGCGTTGCCGGGGCAGATCCGCGCTGATGCCGGTCCCTCGAGGTCCCCAGGCCGCAGGGGCTCCCGCTGGGCGGGTGATAGGTGCGGGCGGCGCCGCTGAGGCCGGTGGCTGCTCGGCAGTCCCTGCCCTGCCGGGCCGGAACGCGGTGCTGGACCCGCTGGACGCGGCGGTCCGTGGTGCGCGAAGGGGTTGTAGTTGCCCGTGCGTTCGGCCGCATCGCGGGGCGGGTTCGCGATGCTCTGAGCCCGGGCAGCGACACCCTCGGCACGGGGGTGGGTGCCGGCACGGACCCGCTGCGGGGAAAGGGGGGAAAAAGGGAACGCGAGGGCAACAAAAACCCGTAAGAAAACAGCTGCGTACGCGGGGAGAACGGGGCTGACTTTGCGTGCAGCTCTCCCCTTGCTGAGATGCTGCAGGCAGCTGAGTAATGGTGTTGGTAAAGGCCCGGTGCTGCACTCCAGCTGAGGTTCAGCGGGTCCTTTCAGTCTCCTGAACGCTGGTGCTTGTGTGGCGAAACCTAAGGCAGTGCCTCAGGCTTTGCCTTGAGACATCATCCCTGATTTCACCGCCCTTCCCTTCATTTGTGCTTAAAGTAGCTGTTCAGCCAGAGCTTTGCCTTTGCCTAGCTTGGCTTTTGCCTCTCTGATTCCTCTTCTGTGTTCATGAAATGGAGTGAATGATGCACAGAGAAACTGAACTGCTATGGGAGATTTCCAAGTAATTTTGTAATCAGTAATGAATGGTTGTGGATTTTGCCCTGCAGTTCAAAGGCATGGATGATGGTTATGGGCTCTTAAAAGGGTCTTTGCTCCTCTAGTTTGAGGCAAGGACTTTTGAAAATCAACTGGTGTACCAATTGGTATAAAAGGATTACCTTCTGGAAGCTCTACAGTAAGAAAATTACTTATTATATCCTATTACAATCCAGTTATTGTGTTATAGATTGGATTGGCATTTTTGCCATTCTTGTTGCATTGGTTTGGGGGAGTCTTTACTGTAATTGTTTTTCCTGTAATGTGAGTATTGGGCGAATTGTGTCTGGGATGCAGTTTGTCTTCTCTGCCTGGAGTAACAAATACAGCCTTGGAGGTCAGGGATCCAAGTGCCAGATCATAGCTCACCAAACTGAAGCACAGCAAAAGGATACTACCTGGATATTATAGTGTTTCTCATCCTTAGTGTTTAAAGGACTTCTGAATGAGATAAGCATTACTGGGCTGACTGTACAGGTGGGCAAACTGACATAGATACAGGGAAAGAAAGCTGTTATTGCAAGTTACCTGCTGTGTAGCCTTTTGGACTCAGAATCAGTGTTCAGGTCTTCTGTGTCTGCAGTTGTGCCTGTGTTGTACCTCTTGAACAATCTGGAGTGCAGAAGACAGTGGTGCAGACATCTGCAGATAAAGGAGACCTGAGTCTGTAAGTGTACAGTGTTATTAGATGAGCTGACCACTTGTAAAATGTGTTTGGAAAAATGCAATAAAACTGTTTTATTAGTCTTTTATTAGACCTTTAGTCTTCTGAGGAATAACAGCCTTAGAGGCATACTGTACAGTGAGATGTCTTGTGCATTCAGATACAAAATAAACTGAAATAAGTGGATAAAATTGGATATTTTTGCCCAGGAGGCAGTAAGCAAGCACAGCATGCAAATAAACGCCAAGCAAATCAGGAGGTGTCCTGCTGGCAGCTGTGCTGTTATTGGAAAAGGAGAACATCCTGATCCGGATGATTTCAGAAGCAGACAGGAATTCAGATGCTCGCCAGCCGTGTGTATGTACACCCAAACCAGCTCTCGCTGCCCCTGCCAGCAGCTCAGAGGTGATGTGTCTCCTTGCCCTGTGTGGTGTTTAACAGCAAAGCTTGAGAGCAGTTTTTACCATGCCTTGTGTCCCCCACAGGTGTAGTGGGCATCAGTCCAGCAACAGCTGCCTGTGTGTGCAGGTGCAGCTGCACAGACCATGGCCCTGCCTCGTGGGACAGGGACAGCTCCTGCCCTCGGAGCTGCAGAGTGTTCCTCCAGGCTTGTGCTCTGATTGCTGGATCTGGATTAAAGCAGCTCAGGTTACCTCATGACTTGTACCTCTACTACTGTTTACCTTAGTACTTTCAATGAATATAACATTAGTGTTCACAGAACTGGGAAGATATCACAGATGGTCTAAAACAAATTGGATCTGGTTTTTGGCTTCCTAGCTTCAATTTATGACTTCTAGGATTGAGAGTCCATTCCAGAAATGCTTTAGAAATTTTTTGACTGTTTCAAGTATAAATTAAATTCCCTTCCTTCCTTATCCAAATGAAGACAGCTTGTGAAAGTGTCTCAGGAAAGGGCTGTTGAGTGGTGATACATGAATGTACTGTATGAACAGTACAGCATTCAAAGTTGTATTTCTGTGGTAAAGATACAAATGTTACTGGATTGGCTGTATACCAGAAACTTTAAATCAAGTGGGGACTCTTTAAACTTGGATGAATCTCCTTTGTCCTTGGCCTTGCCATTGCAAGAGGGAGGAGAAAGGAATAGGTCTTGATGGAGTAATTCTCAGATTTTATGTGAGGCATTTCTCCTCTTTACTATTTTCAAAGACCATTTTATTCTTCCTTGTATATTGCAACTTGTTCATCTCTCTGCACCATTTTTGTTCAAGCAGGTTTTTCTGGTAGTGCCTGCTCTTCTGTTATAGTTCTTTAAAAGCTCTTAAGAGTTTCTCAGGCATAATGACAAGTTGGAATGTAATAATGAGGTCTCTCATGCCATTGCAAAGAGTAAGTAATAGAAAAGGGCTGGATTTCTTTAGAAGGAAAGCAGCTGGTACTGATATGTAGGGAGTTGTGAAAGTAAAGGTAAGTAATGCAGAAATGACACATCAGGAGCACTAAATCTAAAAGACCAGAAGTCCACCACACAGATAATTATCACTGTGGGCCTGTGGGATGGATATGCTTTAAAACTTACATAACAGATTTATTTTTCCAGAGGCTGAAAACACTCTATTCTTGTTCCAGACTGATCTGCTTTCAAATTTCTTTATGTACAGAAGAGGTTGCCTTGGGGGTCAGAACTGCTACCAACTAAAAGCAGATAATTCTCCCAGCCACTGCTCTATGGCTCAAAAGCCATCTATCTCTGTCCCCTCTTGGTTTCTGAATTTTGAGATCTGCTTTATCAGATCACAGTCCCGTTGACTGAAACGATGGTTATGGGCCAGGAAAACAGAGAAAGTGATATTTTCTTAGCCGTATGGTGTTTGGGCAAAAATAACAGTATTCTGGGGATTTTCCAAAGCATACAAAGTGTATAAAACAGAGAGTATTTCTGTGGCTTTCAGGCTCTCTTCTGATCTGTGGGAGTAGGATTCTCTACTGCATCCTTGTATTAGATTGATTGTCTTTCCTTTTCCAAAATATTTTACTATTCATTTTTCACAGTTAGCCAGTACTAGAAATTTAGCAGAAGAATGAGGTAGGAATGAGCTTACGTGTTGGAGGAAAAGGTTGTCTCTTGTCCAGTGGAGGTGCATCTACTTGCAGCAGAGAGAACATTTTCTGAGTGGCAAGGATACAGGTCTGCCCTGGTGATGAACTTAACTTTTATAAAGTAGTAAAGCTGCACTGTCCTGGTTGATGTGAGAAAGCACTAAAGCCACTCAACTAAAAGTACTGCCTTTAGTAAGATAACACTGACAGCTAAAAGAAATGTGACTGTAGTTTTCAGATTTAAGCCATTCCCCTTTGTATTGTCTTCTGCCATTATTTTGGTGAATCTTTCTCAGTTTTAATGGAAATATTTGTATAGATGAGCGCTTATATTGTATCAAACTCTTATTTGGGGCTCTGGCTGAAGGGCAGTGTACTATATACTTCTCTGTGACAAGGTGTAAGGCACTTAAAGGCAGTAAAGCTTCAGACTTGGTGAGTTTCCCATTTAGGTTTTATGATTTTACTGAAACACAACTTGGCATTGGCAGGGAGTGTTTGCCTTCGTGTGATTCTTGTGGTAGTTTAAACAGTAAAATCTAATTCTGATGGTGTTTCTGGGGGTAGCACTGCATCTGGCTAATGAATTCATGTAAAAAGTCACTATGTCTCAAGTACAGTCCAGGTGACAGGATGAAGTGCTAAACTTACTAGTTTAGCTGCATGGCTGTAATTCTGAGAGTAAAACAACTTCTAAACCTGTCTCCAGCTTTCCATATGAGAAACTCTGAAATATTCCTTATTCCAGAAGGAATTTCCCTTGCCATCTCCAAAGAAAGCACAGTTTTAATTTTACAAATGAAAATACATTACTTTGCAACTATGGTACCCATATAGAATTCTGTTTCACTTAGGAATGTTTTAGCACTGTCCTCAAAAGGCCTGAAATTTGAAACCTGGCATAGTTCAAGTACCTTGAAAACTGACTGCATAACAGCAAAGAGACTGAGCAATCCTTACCTGGAACCTGCTGAACACACTAGTGGAATCCAATTTTACCTTGGCCTTTTTGATATGTGACAATGTAGCCTTTCCTAGCCCAGCCTGGCAGGCATGGGATGGTGCTGGGAGCCTCCACACAAGGGCAGCTGTACTGGGAGTGCACCACTGAGATGTGGCCTTCCAGGCAGGAAGCTGTTCCTTTGCCTCAGCAGGAGACTTCTCTTTTGGGAGAAACCTGCACGTGCTGCCTTTGGTTTATAGCACATTGCTATTCTGTGCTGACTCCCTTAGGATGCTTTCTGCAGGGTGAGCAGAGAGATTTGGATTCAGGTTCCAGTGTCAAGATCTGCTCTCTGTTCCCCACTGATGGTGCCGCTTTCTCAGCTGTATCAGCCATGTTTGGGAGCATGGATACTGGTATCAGGATCAACGTGTCTCTCAGATTTCCATTCATCTCTTCTGCCATCTGCATGTCATGAGCACCAGATTTTCTCTCCTGAAGTCTTTTGCCTGCCTGCAGTGTCAGCATGATGTACTCTCTACCAGTCTTCCCACACAGCTTTCCAGCCCTTGTTTTTATGGTGTCTCAAGTCTGTTTTAAGGACTCTTAGTCCTACCTGTCAGCTCTAAAAACAAAAGCTCTTGTCCAGAAGGCCATTATGGATCTGTAGGAGACATAGCAGAACATATTGCTGGGTGGAGCACCTGCTCATATGGAAAGGGAAGCTGGAAGAGGGACAGGGTAAACTGAGGGAAGGAGTGAGGAGAGGTGCTGTCCTGCCTCCTCCAGCTCAGGCTGGGCTACACAGGTAGAAAGCACTGTGGTATGTTTATGGGAAAAATGGAAAAGTGTAACCAAAGAGTGTGGATGACACAAGGTTTGCTTTCTAGTTGTTTGTTGGGATATTGGAGTTTTTCATGGCTTTTTTTTTAACTCCCATGTCCTTGTAACCTTGGTTTCACCACTGGTTTTTCACAGAACAGAACATGGGTGTTGGGAGAAGACATAAATTAGTGATGATGTTTTCATGGTGTCCTATTTTTGATGTTTGGCTCAATTTTAAAGTACCCAGTTTCCATCTGTAAGCCTCATACTGGGCACAGCACCAGGCAGCCAGTTCTTTATGGAAATCTGTACCCCAGTGCTGGATGATTTTATGTTAGCTTTGTTGGCTGTAATCTTGATATTAAATCAACTCTTCCTCTTTGTCTTTCCTCCTCAGCATATGAACAGCCCTACAGATTTTTTCACAAGAGATGTCACCTCTTGCCCTTGCAGCAGTTTTTCTTTCTGTGAGAACATAGGCTTAGAGAAGCCACTGAGGAAAACAGGGGGAAAAATTGGGTTACAGAGAAAGGAAATAATCATATCCCTCATTTTGTAACTTATCAAGCTCAATCTTGATTAGACTATGAAAATCACCACAGCATGCCAATTTTGACTTCCTCTCTTAGCGAAAGATAGAGTGTGTGGAGGTTCTTGGCAGCACCCCTTGACAACAAACAACTGAAATCAAGTCATATGTTTTGATTGGTCTGGCAATAATGCAAAAATGTGAATAAGTAACATAAATAACAGGAAAATTGAGTATTTTAAATAATCTTAGTGTAAGCTATTAGCAGTCCTATTTTCTGTTTGTATTGTTTCCTCCCAATCTGTCAGGCTTCCTTCATGTCAGATGTCAAATAATGGGAACGAACCATCTTGTTCCTCCCTGTCATGTCTCTTTCCTCGTCTGTCATGAATGGCACATTTTTCACAAGGTGCTTGCCTGATACTAGTCTTGTGATGTACACCCCAAAAAATTAGGACACTGGGAGTAGGATGGAGGGAGAAAGTTTGTATTGAAGCATTTTTAATAGCTCATTGTATAAATCTGGTTATATAAACGATGGCCTCAGTGGGAATGAGAGAACGTGGCAGGTGAAAAAGCTGTTAGAAGCCAAACCAAACTGCTCTGGCATAATGGGACAGGTTTCAGGTGTAAGATGCTTCATGGCAGCAGGTCAGAGCTTAATCTTGCCCCAGGGTGCTGGAGACCACAACTTCTCCGTCCTTAACACAGCATCACTTCAGGCAAAGCTGAGCACGAGGACAGCAACAGTTCCCAATGGCAGGTGTGAGGGATGTTCTTTATGGACCATGCTGCAGGTGTGAGAGATGGAGTTTACCTCTGTGGACCATGCTGCAGGTATGAGGGATGTGCTTTACCTCTGTGGACCATGCTGCAGGTGTGAGGGATGTGCTTTACCTCTGTGGACCATGCTGCAGGTATGAGGGATGTGCTTTACCTCTGTGGACCATGCTGCAGGTGTGAGGGATGTGCTTTACCTCTGTGGACTGTGCTACATTCACTGCTGTGTTCTCTCCTCTCAGCTCCAGTATAAAGCAACCTTGTTTTTTGTTCCACAGCTATTGCTGCAATGCAGCTTCCTGGAGAGAGAATTAGGATTACACAATCAGAATGGGCTGGTGGAGGTAGGAAAGCAGAGGATGAGCTGGGCTCAAATGAATTCCATACTCCTTGTTTTCAGGGTGGTTTTACCAGGTAATGAGTTACAGGGGTGAAAATGTTCCATTTGTTGCATGGTTTGGGCTCTGGGTATTGTAAGGGGCTGTTGGAGCTGCTGTAATGTGATGCTTCTGCCGTGGCTGCTGTGAAAAACAGCTGAAGGAAAACTGAAGAAGGGCTTGTTAGTGTTACAAAGGGAATAATAGAGGCAAATGAAGACAATGGCAAACAGTGCTAGGGGCTGGATTCATGATGTTATGGGGCCTTTTACTGGGAAGGACTTTACTGATTCTATCAACAATCTGTGTCACAGTAATGATAGCTGACAAATCTTGTCCTTTTTTCCTTTCAATAACAAAGTCCAAAATTCCAGTTCCTTTTAGCAGTAACAGGAGACCAGTAACTACTTACTTAATTTCTCATCAATAATGATTTTTTTGGCCAAGAAGGTGATTGGAAAACACCTCTTCTGATGCAGGCTGTAAGTTTCCTGTTGATACTTTATTCATAAAACATTGAATCGTTACCAGCTTGTGTATGAGTTTCGAGTTTGTTGTTTTGCTTCTCTGTAGATTTTGGTGTGTTGGGACTTTGTTCATTCAAAATGGTAGGACTGATGATGAACTTGGGTTCCATGGATAGGTGATGTTTCAACAGCGGGTCAAGTGTAGTGGCTACTCTGGATGGAGCTCTCCTTCCTCACACTGCTCAGTTGTTTCACTGGTTCACTCTGTTTTCTCTGAGCTGAATTTGTGACTGGACACTGAAGGGTTTGGTGATGTTTCTTCTCCAAATTAGGAATCCCTCTGGTATGGGTGGGAGACTGAGCCATGCAGGTAGCAGGAGAGCTAGATGAAAGTGGAGTTCTTCAGAAAACAGGCCAAAAAGGTGCTACTACCCCTACAAACCTAAGGTTGGTGGTGTCACACCATACGTTATTTCTGGATGCAATGCTTGCATAAAGTGTAATTTTTATTTTTTTATTTTTTTTCAGAAAATAGGCAGAGAAATCAGCTTCCAGAGTGATCTGATAAATGATAGGAAATGGCTCACAGCTCCAGTTTTATTGTTCCAAATGGAAAAGAGAGGAGAAAGGGACTGTTTGTTACATCTGGTCAAAATCCACATGCAGCCTTGCATAACTGATCCTCTGCTCTGGCTGGTAAGCAAAATTTGCAGGCTTGCAGCCACATCCTTCTCATCTGTTGCGAAACTCCAGCCTCTGATTATGTGTCAGCTACTGTCACTCGTTAACAGCAAAGAGGGAAAAGGGACAACTTAAGGTACTACATGGCACTGTGTTCTAAAGGCTGACAAAGCACATGATGTTGTATCTTCTGTAAAGAATTATCTGACTACTGATAAATCCTGCAGTTGCATCCATTTGGCAAAACTAATTTTATGAAGGAGAAGAAAAATTTTGCCATTTTTCTGAACTTCTATGACCCTCCTCTCTTGAGATGTTAAGTATCAGTGAGGGCAGTGCTCTGAAGGGAAGCACTGGCTCTGCCCTTGTGCTAGTGCTGCTTACTTCATAAGCTACCCTTAGGAAGCTAAACATTTCCCAAAGGGGCTTTTGTTAAATAAATAAACAAGCTGTTTAACTTAACTACTAGCTACTTATTCCATACTGATTGTATTCATCCTGGAGTAACTTGGGGAAGCTGCTTAAAATTACACCAGCAATAGACTATCCTCGATCTCCTTTTAATAGTGCAGCCATTCTTAGTGTTTATTAGTGCCCTTGTGGCAGTATTGTCATTACAGAGGCAGGCTTGTTGACAGTGCCAAAAGGGAGGGGAGCTGCTGCTGTTGCCCGTTCACAGAAACACAAACCGACAGAGTATCAGTTTATGCGGTGCTTTATTTGCTGGGCCCGGGAAACCTGGGGACTACTGTCCTAAGCCAGGATTCCAATGAGCCGTTCTTGAAGACAGCTTTTATACTTTTTCTACAGCGTTGTACGTGCACAAAGACACACGGTCTCGTTCATAAATCAGTTACATAGGTTATATGTATACAATTGATGTCCGTCTCCAAGGGTTAAAAATCTACCACGCTCGTCTAGCACAGGATTCTGGTTAATTAGGCCCCCATCACCAAACCCCTTACATATGTTGATTCTAATCTTATCTTTAAGCAACAGTTTGTTTTCTTCCTCAGGTTCTATTTACTTCACTAATCGCTTTAATTATTGTCCTGCTGTTCCTAGCAAGTTCCCAATAGTTTCTGGGCCCCCACTACTGTTTCAAGTTACCTCACCACAGGCCCAGTTAAACCCCGTAAACCTTAGCATAACTACTTCCACAGTTAGATTTACAAATATATTTGTAACAACTCCCCCCTTTTGAGCATCCTTCGAGCTTCTTTTTCGCAAGGATGCTCAATCATTCAAATAGTTGCCTCCGAATAGGGCGGAGGAGCTGACATATTAGGATTCAAAGCTCCCGGTATAATCATTTCTTTCCGAGTGACAGCCTTGATCACTTGGCGTGTGTGCTGACCTTCTTTTAGAATCATTCCTAAAAGACACCTATAAACAATTAAAAGTGCCACAACAATTATTACGATTGATATTGCATACTGTATAATCGAGGAGAGCCAACCAGAGACCTGGATTCCTAGGGAACTAAAGATTTGTCCAATCCAGTTATGTTCTGCTTCTTCTTTTACCTCACGTACCTTATTTTCGATTTGTCCCAATTGACGAATGTCATTCTCGACATCTTGAGTAACATTAGGGATGTGTATACAGCAGTGCTCATTTCTACCATGCAAATACCCACAAACACCGTGTTCTTTGAGAAGTATCATGTCCAAAGCCATTCTATTCTGTAAAGTCACCCTAGAAGTAGCCTGCAATTGGATAATTATAGCTTTGAATCCTTTCCTGGTTACCGCTGCCAATCTTTCAGTTTGACCCATTAATTTAAACAACATCTCCCTATTCCGATAGGAGGCAACTGGTGCAAACAAAGATTCTAGAGCCCACCCAAATTTAACTCCCCCTGAGGGTTCATGCCAACCTTCTTTATCTAATCCTAAATCCTGCAAATCCTGATCCACACTTCGTCTACTTCGTAGTTGTTTTTCTTCCTTAGTTAATTTTGATTCCTTCCAAAAAGGGCATAATGTAGGAATTCCTAAAGTAATTTGTGTAATCAGTCCATCTAAGGGCAAGTGAGTTGTCCACTGCCCGTGTCCTAGTACCCATACTAAATTTCCCGGGCTATGTACAGTTGAGTATTTACAATTAACAGCCTTCTCTTCCTGTTCTATAGTAATATAATGTTTATATCTTCTACACTCACATCCCCACTTCAATACCATTTTTACGGGAACAAGTCCTATCTGATCCTCCGGAGTGTCACATGTAAATACTTGGGTACAATTCCATTCTTCTAGCTGCGTATGAAAATACCTGGAAGAGGTTTCAGTGGTAAAAACCTTTAGGTGTGACTGATCTTCTGTTCCTGTCCACTGTATACACCACTGCACCTTGCCAATATAGCTATAATGCTCCAAGACACTAGAACCCCAAGTAGTTTTCCATTTTTTCCAGATATCAACATCATGAGTAACATTCCGGCATTCTATAGTATATTGTTGTTTTCCCCATTTTATATTTTGTCGTGGTGCCCCAGTACGGGCGTGATCACAGGGTTCATCAAAAGGGGGTTCGATATAACATCTACCTGTGTCCCTTTGCCATACATAATACGTAGGTTTCTTTTTGCACTCTGTTTCTGTCATTACCCGTTTAGTCAAACATATATCAGCCCCTTTCGATTCTGGTCGAGGTACTTTTCCAAATACTTTATGACATGTCCATGAAAAATTCTTGCCTGATAATGGCATAACAGTTACGGGGATTACCCCCCACGGAATAGGATCACTTGCAGTCCGGGGCATAGGTAAACAGGAGGTAATCTGAGATACATTTTGTATCAAACCAAAATCTCTAATTAGACCTATCACTAAGTTTTCACGATGTCCATATTCCTTTTCCCAACCTACCCCTGAATTCGGGGAGTCAGTGACAGGTTCCTGATCAGAGGAACCTATCACCCGTAACTCTACATTTCCCTGGTCCCTACTACTTTGAACTGTTTTTGTACATGTATAGTGTCCCGTCCACATTTTTGTAGCTTTCGGTATATGCATGATAGAAGTGCCCCTTCGCATCCTTTCATCCCAAGTCAATTTTGAAGTCAATTCTTGATCGTCATCGGCCCCATCCCATCAAGCCTTCCATCCAGCTTTAATTTCTCGGAAACCAACTCTCTGATCGCAAATAAATAAACAAGTTAGATTGACAGCGTTCCCTTCACGTACAGTTACATAAGATCTTGGAACTTCAACCGTTACCACCCCTCCCACTGGAACAATCCACCACCATAATATCAGGGCTGACTTCGCAATATTAATCGGGTGGGTGACAGTGGTTCTACTGTCCATTTCAGAGGAACCTTTTTCACCCTGGTGTAATGGATCCAGTTGTCGATCCCTTGAACCTTGACGGCGGTATATGTAGTCATGATCACTTGGTGAGGTCCGTCCCATCTCTCCTTCAACGGCTCCTCAGACCACTTTCGCACATACACCTGGTCACCCGGAAGAATATCGTGTGCTGGATTCTCCAGGGGTAAAGGCCGATTCCACTGCAACATCCCTCTGATTGCTGTAAGAGTTTTATTCAGAGCCAAAACATAATTAAGCAACATTTGATCCCCAGTTAAATGAGGGTCCCCCTGATATGTAGCAGCATGATAGGGTTTCCCATACAAAATCTCATATGGGCTAACTCCCACCCTTTCCCTGGGTTTAATTCTGATTCTTAGCAGAGCTAAAGGCAATGCCTGCGGCCATTTTATTTCTGCTTCTTGGCAAATTTTTGTAATTTGATTTTTCAATGTTTGATTCATCCGTTCTACCTGTCCGCTAGACTGAGGCCTCCAAGGGGTATGTAAATCCCAGGAAATTCCCAAAACTCTGGAAAGATCCTGAACAATCCCAGCCACAAAGTGGGGTCCCCTATCTGATGAAATTCCTAAAGGCACTCCAAACCTCGGAATAATCTCCTTTAACAACGTTTTAACCACCTCCTTTGCCCGATTAGTTCTGCAGGGAAAAGCCTCTGGCCATCCTGAAAAGGTACACACATAAACCAACAAATGTTTAAAATGTTGGGCTTTAGGAAACTCAGAAAAATCCACCTGCCAATAATCCCCAGGCTGTGGCCCCACTTTAATTATCCCCATTTTTACCTGTTTCCTTACCACTGGATTGTTTTTAATACATACCGCACACATGGCATTGATCCTCTTTGCTAATGTTAACATCTGGTTTGAGAATATTTCTTTCCTTAAAAATTTTACTAACGCCTCTGCACCCCAATGGCACTTATTGTGTTCCACTTCAAGCACCTGCTTCATGATTTTTACCGGCAGTATCACTTGACCAACAGGGGTTACATACCATCCTTTGATATTCTTCCGTGCACACATCATTTGTGCAAGTTTCTCGTCCTCTGGAGAATAATGAGGCACTGTCTCCATATAAGATGCAGCGGGGTTTTCCCGGGTTGGTAATAACGCCATCTGAGTCCATACTTCCCGGGCAACCTGGCGTGCCACCTGGTCTGCTTGTTAATTACCTTGAAATTCTTTCCCCGAATCGTTTTGATGCCCTTTAACATGCATGATTGCTACTGCGGTAGGCTTATAAATTGCTTCCAACAACTGGAGGATTTCTTCCCGATGTTTTATTGAAGACCCCTGTGAATTAAGCAGTCCACGCTCTTTCCACAGGGCTCCATGCACATGCACTACTCCAAAGGCATACTTAGAATCGGTCCAAATGTTCACCTTTTTCCCTTGGCTTAAAATTAGAGCTCGCACCAAAGCCCAAATTTCAGCTTTTTGCGCTGAGGTACCCGGTGGTAGTGCTTTTGCTTCCACTGTCTGTCGCAGGGTGACCACTGCATATCCAGCATACCTGGTGCCGTTTTCCACAAAGCTGGATCCGTCTGTGAATAGTTCCCAGTCAGGGTCCGGTAATGGTTCATCTTTTAAGTCCTTGCGACTGGCATAAACCTGTTCAATCATTTCGACACAGTCGTGCTCCAATTTCCCTTCCTCCTGAGTAGACATCAAAAATTCTGCCGGGTTAAGGTGGTTGGTTAGTTTTAATTCGATATCGTCCTGCTCCCTTAGCAGGGCCTGATATTGGAGCATACGACTTGAGGAGAGCCAATGTCCCCCCTTTTGTTCCAACACAGTAATCACCATGTGGGGCACATAGACTGTCATATGTTTTCCCAAAGTCAATTTGCGAGCTTCCTGTATCAGTATCACGGTAGCTGCTACCGCCCTCAAGCACCCCGGCCAACCACTACTCACTGCGTCCAGCTGTTTAGAGAAATACCCCACCGGCCTCTTCCACGACCCCAGTTTCTGGGTGAGGACTCCCAACGCCAGCTGCTGTTTCTCATGCACATATAATTGAAAATCCTTGGTCAGGTCGGGCAGTCCCAAGGCCGGCGCTTCCTTAAGGGCTTGTTTCAATTTTTGAAACGCTTTTTCTTCTGCTGGCTCCCAGGTAAACACCTGCTTCTTTACAGCCTCATACAATGGTTTAGCCATTAGTCCATAGTTAGGGATCCACAGCCGGCACCATCCAGTCATTCCTAGGAAAGATCTTAACTCATGGTGATTACGAGGCACTGGAATGTCACAGATTGCTTTTATGCGGTTCGTTCCCAATCTAGTACCCCTTGGGAAATTTCACAACCCAGGTAGATAACTTTCTGTTTTGCCAACTGTGCCTTTTCCCTAGAAACTCGGTATCCCGCTTGCCCCAACATGTTCAATAGATCAATAGTCAGTTTACAACAGAGTTCTCGTTCTGTGGCTCCCAGGAATATATCGTCTGTGTATTGTAGAATTACATATGAAAAAGGTGAATCTTTTACCTGAGTAGTTCTCCATTCTTCCAATTCTTTGGCTAGCTGATTACCAAATATAGTAGGTGACGATTTGAATCCTTGAGGCAGTCTGGTCCAAGTCAGTTGGCACTTCTGTCTCGTGTCTGGATTTTCCCATTCGAATGCAAAGATGTGCTGACTCTCAAGTGCCAGGGTATGCAGAAAAAGGCGTCTTTCAAGTCAATTACCGTAAACCACTGAAATTTCTCAGAGACAGATGTTAACAGCGTATACGGATTAGCTACCACAGGATATATATCTTTAGTGATTGCGTTAACTGCCCTTAAATCCTGCACCAGTCTGTATTTTCCATTTGGCTTCACTATTGGAAAAATAGGGGTATTATATTCTGATTCACATTCCCTTAATATTCCCAATTTCACAAACTGATCAGTCATTGGAGCTATTCCCTTTCTTGCTTCAAGCCTTATTGGGTATTGTTTCACCCTTACCGGTTGCGCTCCTTCCTTCAGTTTTACTACTACCGGCTCAGCCGCTTTCGATTTACCAGGGATCCCCGTCTCCCAAACCCACGGAGCCACAGCCTGCTCTGTCACCTCTGGTATCGTCTCTGGTTCTACTTCCTTAATCATAAACATTTTTGCTAAGTTTTCTTCTGGTATTTCCAATTTTACCCTATCCTTATCAAATATTATTCTTGCTTGTAAAACCGAAAGCAAATCTCTTCCAAGTAGTGACTCTGGGCTGTTCGGCATATATAAAAATTGATGATCAAATTCCTTCCCCCCAAATTTAATATCAAGCGGCCGCAGGAATGTCCTTTCCTCTACTTCCCCAGACACCCCAACAACCAGTACTTTCGATTCACTCAAAACTCCCCGTAATTCGTTTACTGCCGAATAACTAGCCCCAGTATCCACCCTAAATTCTACCGGCTCCCCCTCTATTTCCATGACCACCTTAAGATCCTGGTCTAGTCAGCTTTGAGTTTGAGTGTTTCCCATCATCAGTGCCTGAGCGACACTTTGTGGATTATTCGCAAATGGATTCATTCCATTCCCCACAGCACTGACCAAGTTAACCCCGGGCAAAGAACTGCCACCCATTTGCATTCCTTGGCTGAGCGGGCATTCGTTCTTCCAATGTCCAAATCCCTTACAAAAGGCACATTGATTAGGTCCCAACATCCCGCGCATATTCATCCCTTGATTGCCGAAGCCACCCCTTCCAAGTCCGCCTCGCCCTCGGCTCCGGCCCCGACCCCTAAAATTTCCTGTATTTCCCCCTGTCGCTTGCTTCAATACTGCCAACATACCTGCCTGCTGCTTCTTTGTCGTCTCCTTTTCCCTATTATTATATACTTTCCATGCCACCTCTAACAGCTTTTCTAAGTTCCGCATTTCTTCTCCTTCTAATTTTTGCAGCTTTTTCCTAATATCCTCCTGAGACTGTCCCATAAATATTAAAGCCAACTGAAGTTTACCAGGTTCTGATTCTACATCCAAGTTAGTATATTTTCGAGCCGTATCCTTCAACCTCTCCAAAAATGCCGACGGAGATTCTCCCTTCTCCTGCCGAACCGAATACAGTTTCGACCAATTCATTGTTTTAGGAATGCCATCTCGAATTCCTTCAACCAACAACTCCTGATATGCCTTAAGCGCCTCATATCCCCTGGCTGTATTAGGATTCCATCCTGGGTCATCCCTCGGCACTAACTCATTAACCGTACTATGGGTTACCTGAGCCCTTATCATGTCCCTAGCCCGGTCAGTCATAACTTTCATCACCATCTCCTTTTCAGTAGAATCCATAAGAGTATCTAACAGAACTTGGAGGTCATTCCAGTCTGGTGTTTGCGCCTTAATAACCATTTTTACTACCCGTGCAACCTTCTCCGGATTCTCCCGATAAGCTCCGGCTGACTGTTTCCAAATCATCAAATCGCTAGGTGAAAACGGGACCTTAACTATAACCCTTCCACCATCTGCCCCCACGGCCTCCCGTAGAGGTGCCATCAATTTAGGCCGCACGTCCCCCTCCTTCCCCTTTTGCCTTCCCCGGCGTGTGCGTCCAGTTAATGGGGTTCTTTGTACATCACCCCTATTATCTAGCTCCGACTCTTCGTCTGAAGAGGAGGGAGCAGAGGTCTTTCCTTTTCCTATTTTAAGGCTTTCAAGAGAGGGACACGGAGGTGCACTAGGGGAGACCAACAGCGACACATCTTCCTCCGGGGGCTCAATAAAGCGCAACTTTCGCTCTTTACAACCCACACATTCATTATTAATAGTTTCCAAAACCAGCATACCACATTCTTTTAACCATTCAGTTTTTCCTTTTAAATGATAAAACAAATCTAAGTAAGGTATCTCATCCCATTTATCATTTTCCCTTAAGAAACCCATCAAAGGGGCGATAATCTCCGTAGTCATTGTACCATTCCGCGGCCATTGCATTCCCCCCGTTTCATATTCTGGCCAAACATGATTACAGTAATCAATCAAGTTCTTTTTCTTCATAGTTTGTTCAAAATTCCCCGTTTTCCAGTGCTTCAACAAACACCCGAGGGGGGAATCCTCGGGAATATCCTTATCGTTAGAAGACATTATCCCACAGCTCCCGAATGACAACAGAAACACGTACGACGCTGCGACTAACCACCAACCTATATCCCCAACTTGCCAATTCTAGTCGCTACCGAATGGCAAGTACCGGACCTGCACGAATTCTATGTACGTGTCTTACGGCCGGTGCCCAGGCTTCCAATACCAACAAACCAATCTTACCACCCCCATTCAGAATAAAGCCACCCCCCTTTCAAAATAAAGCACCTTCGGGCTCACCTCTATGTAGTTGTCCGACGGGCGCGGGGCCGGGCACGAACTGATGACTCCCCGAGGAAACTGCTCGGTGCCGGCTTGGAGTGGATCAGGACGCGAACCGCCCCAGCAACCCTCGGAGCCCCACGTTTGGGCGCCAGAAAACTGTTGCCCGTTCACAGAAACACAAACCGACAGAGTATCAGTTTATGCGGTGCTTTATTTGCTGGGCCCGGGAAACCTGGGGACTACTGTCCTAAGCCAGGATTCCAATGAGCCGTTCTTGAAGACAGCTTTTATACTTTTTCTACAGCGTTGTACGTGCACAAAGACACACGGTCTCGTTCATAAATCAGTTACATAGGTTATATGTATACAATTGATGTCCGTCTCCAAGGGTTAAAAATCTACCACGCTCGTCTAGCACAGGATTCTGGTTAATTAGGCCCCCATCACCAAACCCCTTACATATGTTGATTCTAATCTTATCTTTAAGCAACAGTTTGTTTTCTTCCTCAGGTTCTATTTACTTCACTAATCGCTTTAATTATTGTCCTGCTGTTCCTAGCAAGTTCCCAATAGTTTCTGGGCCCCCACTACTGTTTCAAGTTACCTCACCACAGGCCCAGTTAAACCCCGTAAACCTTAGCATAACTACTTCCACAGTTAGATTTACAAATATATTTGTAACACTGCCACTGCACAGCTTACATTAAATGCTTTTCTCTGCACTTGTTCCAGCATTTTTTGGTCATCTCCAGTCTGTCCCACCATACTAAGGCTGGTCGTATTGCCAGCTCAGTTGTTACTTCACATCTTTAGAGCTGAGTGATGTTTCCTTGCAGCACCTATGGATGTGCTTCCTGGGATATTTGCAGTGCTGCAGGATGTCCAGTGGCTCTCTTGGGTGCTGGAAATGGATAGAACCAGCACAGAACTGTTCTGAAAAGCTGGTGCAGGAGATAAGGTGTGTGGCACTAACACCAGTGGGTGGTCACATGGACACTGGCTTTGGGTACTTCTCACAAGGTTTCAAAACATGCTTAGAGTGTGAGTGCAAGAGGATATTCCAGAATAGGTTCTCTCCCAAATCTTTAAATATCAGTTTTATTCCATTCCTGCTTTTAATGTGTCTAGTTCCAGTCCAGGGGGCATCTTCTTTATGAAAATGGAATTAGTGGGTATCTTCTGTGATTCCAGAACCAGCTGGCATAATATCCTGGATTTCTGTTCCCACTCTCAATTTTTGCAGCCTTTCTGAGCATCAGTTACACAAGGATTCCCTCAACAGTTTCTTGGTTCCAGGTCCCTGTTTTCTGATGCCAGCTGCTAATCTGGACTTGCCCAACTCATGGTGGGACTTTTACAAAGATTTGTCCAGATCTAGGAGCCTTCCCAAAACTGGCCAACACTTTTTAACTGCCTAAATGAGGCTCACAGAATCTTCACTTTGATGTAATTTATGGCTTGTATGTTCCAGACTGAACGAACAGTGCTCAGTCCCTTACATGGGTGTCAGTGTTACCATGAGAGTGGAGGGTGCAATACAGATGCACCTTGAAGAGACTTTACCAGTGAGATTAGCCATTAGCACACTTACTAACATCCAATTTATCTCCTTAAATTTGCGTTCAGATATTTAGTACTTATGTGAAATGTTGTAATTAGTTTTATCAAACAGGCAATATAGAGAGAGTAAATAGGCACAGTTTATGCAGCATCCTTGTGGAGTTTTCCCTAGTGGGTAACTTTCAGGTTTTGGTAACCTTGAGGGAGTCTTCCAGTTACCAGCTTTTCTACCTTGCTTTTAATTCAACAGAGTGCTTTGGCTCATTCACAGCTCTGGTTTTGTGAATGGGCCGAGTGAAGTAAGAGGGACCACTTGAGAAATATGTATGTTGCTGAATCAGATTGGCACTAGTTTCTTTCTCCATCTGGAGCCCAAAAATAATTTTCTAGACATACTAGGGAATTTAGTCACAGAGTGTTTTTAACACTGTGTACGTATCTGTGTTTTCTAAACTGTTTTGAAAACTGCCCAACTGGTGTTCTTTTTTACCTATTGCCTAAATGAACAGGCAACAATAGGACTTTTGAACTGTGGAATTTCATAATTGTGCTTGAATCTTGTATCCCTTTCCTTCTTCTGAATGTGAAATTCTCATGTTTAATGGGAATTAAAGCATTGACATCTGAAGAACAGAGGGATTGATCCCCCTCTCCCTGTGAGTTACACTAGTTAGTGGTTAGGCAGTAGTGCAGGTGCAGTTCAGCTGTGCCCTTGCACACACACAACCTCTGACTTCCTTAAGCTGAGCATCTACCCACCACATTAATTCCCTGGAGTCAGTGGTATTGATTGTGGTGAATTCTGCTGTGTTCATGAGGCTTTTTGCTTCTTTCACAAAAGAAAAACTGCCTCTGTACACTGAGTGTAGTGTCATTGCATATGCTAGGGTAGGAAGCAGCCTTCTGACCAGCCACAGGTGGGAAAATCTTCAGTGTGCTGAGTCTCCTGCAAAGCTAAGCAATCCCAGTTGTCCCTTTTATTTTCTGTTTTGTGCTTCATGGCAATCCTCTTTGGTCAAATAACATTCTTATCCTTCTGCCTGCAAATCGTTTGCTCAGATTTTTATCATTAACTTGGGATCAACAGTTACACAGTCTTACTTTGTTTCCTTCCAATTGCATTGAAATATTTTTTAATATATTTTAAAGTGAACCTATTAATTACTGCTTACAGCATGTGCAACTTGATCTGACAGTCCAGTCTGTGCTTTATTCCCTCGTCAAACATGACAAGCCCTTAAGAGGGATGTTACTTTTCTCTTTGTGCATGTTTGGTGTCATGAGACCCTGCTGTTGAGTCTTGTGGCAATTCTGTTTTTTGAAGGAAGACTAGGACTTGGTGCTGAGTATCCTGGCATGCCTTGCCCTCTACTTTATGATACTAATGTGTTTTGTTCTGATTTCTTGCAGGAGTACATGACATTTAGGATTTTGACATCTTGTCTCTACCCTGGAGCTGCTATTTCTGGATACTGAATTTTTCTCAAGTACTGTAGCTGTGTTGCTTGAAATGTTTTGTTTTTCCAAACAAGTTGTAGCATATGCTTTCTAGAGTGTGAGGCAGGGATTAAGGAGGGCTGTAGAGTTGCTTCTGGAGGAATTTGCCATCATTTGCAGTGAAATGCAGAAGTTGATAACATAGCTAAACCTTTCAACATTTTCCATTAAAACAAATATCCTTTATACTAACCTTGTGCTTTTACTTGGTCTTGTGGACCAGACTGGCCAGAATCTTATCCCCATTTTGCCTTGTAGCACCATAATGTATTTCAGAAGGATGTATGTAGTGTTGATAAAGAAAAATATATCTAACAGTGGAAAGTCATGCCTTTGGTTCTGTTGAAGCTGGAGATTACTTTCTAACAGTGAAAGATTGTGCAATGGGTCTTCCTTTGCCAACCACATATCAGTGCAGAAAGTGTACTTACTGTGGGTGGTTGGCCACATCCTTCCTGATGACAGACTGTTCAACTAGATCTCATTACTAATGTTCTCTTGATTAAATCAAGTGGAAGTTCATGGGGGTTTTTGTTACAGTCCACAGTTTTGTGAACTGCACATTTTTAAATACATTTTAAATAAGTTTTTAGTAGCTATAGTTGCTTCAAATCACTGATATGGGACTTAAAAGTTTTTTGCTCTGCAACAGAACTTGCACAGTCATTGTCATCCTCTTTGTGCATCCAGCCTTCCAGGCAGTGTAATTATGGATACAGAAGGGCTGTGCTGGGAGCAGAGGGGCTAAAAAAGATCAGACTCTGCCTAGGAAGTGACAGTTTGGTGTCCAGCCATTTGATGTAAGGGTTAAAGCAAAAAAAATCCACTACACGTAACATAAACGTCTCCAACTGAATTACTGCCTCTCTGGAGGTTGACTTTCCAAGCAGTTGGGTGTGACATGGCTTAGCATGATGGGGCAAAATGCTCGCTGGAGTCTCTAGGTGATGTTGCCATATAAATTGTTAGCACTTAGCTGTAAGGAGTCCTTTTCATCCAGCATAGTTTTATTTCATGAGTTTAGCCTCACATCTAAAGCAGCACTCAGCAGAGGTGGAAGAATTTCTTTGTCTCTTGTCTCTCCAGAGTACCTTGGTCTCTCCAGAGTGCATCCTTAGGAGCTGTAATCCTGCTTATTCACTGAATAAGTGTAGTAATAAATCACTGATACAAGGCATTGCTGTCGAATCCAATGTTTTATACATGGTAGGTGTAAGTACCCACAGCTTTCCTCAGTCCTTCCCCCTCTGCTTTGTGATGTGACCCTGCATTAAGCATCTGTCTGAATAGGATTATTGCAGTTTCTGCAAGTTTAGAGTTTGTTCTAATGTCTGGTAAGCAGTATAGGCCAGTTTAAGTATGTCATTTACAGTTTGTGTATGTAATTAATAACATTTTAAACTATAAACAAGGTGCACAATCAGCTTCAGTCCTTATTTTGGATAAAATCAAAAGCTTGTAATTTAGGAGTAGTATGGGATCTGGGCTCCTTTCTTGGTATTTGCTAGTACTGACATGGGATCCCAGGCTACAGTCTTACAGTGAAGAAGGGAACTAGAACAGGATTAGCCACATCTCATTCTCTTCCTTGTTGATGTCAGCAGCATTTTCCTTAGCAGTTTGTCTAAATGGTGATCAGTTGTCCATTTCATGAAGAAAAGCTCTAGAGAACGACTTTAAACCTTGTACTCCTGCAACAGATGTTGAAAGGGTTGTGTGAGTGCTGGCACTGCATCTGTTGGTGTGTAAATTACCTGTGTCAGGAGAGATTGCAGAGTGTGTTTGGTCTGCCTGAACGACTTTCTCTCCCTCCTGATTCCTGTGTTAGTGCAGTAATCATCACAACATCCACCTCAACTGAACAAATACTGCTGCTGTTACTGCTCTGGGAGAAGGCGAAGAAGAGTGTGTTTCTGTAAGAACAGCACAAAGTGGAGTCACTGAGTTGCCAGGGGCCTTACCTGCTTCCTGTAGGTGTTGCATCTTCTGTCTTTGTCGCTTGCTTCTGATATCTGTCCTTGCCTCTGCCTGTCTTAGATCCTTTCTTGTGCCTGACTCTGCTTGTGCTGAACAAGGCAGCACAAGTCTGGGGCTCACTCTGGCTGCTCTCTCATCTCCCCGCTTGCAGCACAGGCATGCAGGAGCTCCAGTCGCAGCCCCTCAAGCAGGCTCCAGACCCTGTGCTTAGGAAAGCATCCTGCCAAATGTCACATCCCACAGCTGGAGTCTGTGGCAGACAGAGCCTAATGCAGGACCCACAGCTCAGTTCTCGTGCCTGGCTCCCAGCTGCAGTGCAGCCCTGCCTATTCGGGGGCACAGAGCTCCCCCTTCTCTTCTCGAGCCCTTCTAATGCCCTGATTACTGAAGTGGGTAAGTCACCAGCTCGCTTGTAATAATTACAGATTTCCTCTGCAATTTTTCACTCGTCGGTTGCCACAGCAACCGCGCAGTGGCTCGGACGAAACGCTGTCACAGGGATTTAAATCTGAAGCGGCTCAGCCTTTTTCTGCACTCTGGCTCATCTTCTCTCTTGCCCCCCAGTACCATGGCAACCCAGCCTGGGCCATGGCACCCTGTGCTCGCTTTCCCTGTGTCCTGGGGCATGAAGGGAGGCTGCTGGTGTTCTCTGCGGGTATCTGCATCTCCCCATTCCCATCTCCATTAATGTGCAGCAGGAGGTGGCACTGGGATGTGTGCCGCTTGTCGTGCTGCCTGTGCACGACCTGAAAGGAATGAACCAAACCAAGGTTATTTTGTGGCAGTTGTGTGCCCCAGGTGTCACCCTCGGGATGTTTAGAAACTAGAATAAAATGTGGGGGTTTAGGGACAAAACGTGTTCTTCAACTTCCACGATTGCTGAAAACTAAGGAGCCATTTCAAACGTTAAGGCAGTCTAGTTATTGGAAACCTGACAAGGAGGCTTTCAGGTGCGCTCAGACTCCCAGGGGTCCGAGCTGATGGGCTACATTCACATGCCAGAGCCAGATGCTCTCGTTTTTAGACGGGTCGGGTGCTCCTCTCTGCTGGCTTTGGCTGAGCAGGAGCCGGTGTCATTAACCTTCATTAAGTGGGGCATCCCCCGCAGCTACGCTGCAGGGCTGCAGCTCTGGGCTTCCTCTGGGTGATGCCCGTCCTCGCTGCTGGCAGTCGCATACGGGCGCTGGCAGGGCTGGCAGCGATGGCATTCCTCACGAGTGGAGCCGACAGCCGCCTGCACTGAGCTGAAGGAGGGAGCAGCACTACCAAGCAGAGCTGGCTGCGGGGAGTTCGCATCCAAGTGCTGTAAGTGCCTCTGCTGTGTGCCCGTGTGCGGTCGGGGTGGGCACAGAGTCCGGCCTCTGGACACTCTGTGCAAAGGGGAATGGGTGTCTCTGTGTGTGTGCAGGCATGTGTGGCATTGTGGTGTCCCTGTCATGGATACAATGGGTAGCTATTCCGGTTTGTTTGCTCGACCCCCTTAAAAGAAATCTGCATGCATCTGCTTTCCTGTGTCCTCAGCTGAAATGGGGGGTCACCTTGAGAAACCAGAGCACTCGCTCCTGCTTAAGATGTTTCTCTTGGTTTGGTGCAGGCTGCCTCCAAGTGAGCTATTTTATGCTTTAGGACACAGAAGAATAAATTGTGCTTTTATTTGATGCTATTTATCTGTTTTCCTGACCTCTGAGGAGGCAGCAGTAGGATGCTGAGGAATTAAATCTTACAAGGAATCAAATCCTACAAGAAATATAACTGAATTTCCTTGGGAATTCCATTTGAGGGTATTTTGCAATACTTTCATGTTTTTTTCAAAACTACAGAACATTTGTGGAGCAACTAATCTGAGAAGCATGGCTGTCCCATAATTTGTTTAACCCACTGAGAACTGGGGTGTTTTGGTGTGGGAAATGCATAGAAATGAGCAGGCATGGTTTGGGTATACTTTTGCCATCTGCATTTATAATAATGGATTCAAAATATGCAGGCTTGAAGAGAGGATCTCATGTGTAGCTCAGCAGTCAAGTTCACTGAAATATCAAAGTGCAGGTTTTTTCAGGGGGAATTAGAAATTGCTAAAACAAATTTAGAATTTTTCAGCTAGCCTAAGTTTAGTTGTGTTTGTTTTCTACCAGTATTTGTGTACCATAATGCTATTTATGTAGGTATTTTTGGCTTTGCATCTGGAACTTGCCTGATTTCTAACAGATGCTTTTTCAAACCCGTTTTTTCTTTTCCTGAGACAATGTATTTCTTTCACAGCAAAGTTGTAGGCCGAGCTCATTGCACCTTAGCTGTTCCTCTAGTTCGTGAAACACAAATGAGCTGCTCAAAAGTTTAGTGGGTCACCTGAATCCTACTGTACCACAATCAGAGCATGCCTACCTGTTCATATTCATTGGTTTATGGATCAGGAGTCTTTCCTTGGCCCAGTATTTGTTGGAGAGAAGGAAATATTTTTATGTTATTTGGGGGTTTTTAAGGAAAAAGAAAAACATATTCATGTCCAACCACCAAACCCTGCCTAGAGGACACATGAGGAGGAGAAGCTGGACACGTGAGCATAATGATACTTCTGACTGTAAATAAGTTTTAAAACTTCATGGTAGGACTAAAGATTTGCGTTCTGGCTTTGCTGTTGATTCAGCACTGACCTGATTGTAGGTCCCAGGAGGCAGGTAGGGATTGCTGTGTTGTGATGGATACTGGACAGTACTAACAAGCTGTAGGCGTGAGGTTTTCATCTCATGCAGTGCATCTTGTTTTGGGCTTTTGCTCCCGTGTTCAGAGCAGACTGACTGGAATGCCAGCTACATGTGGAGTGACAGAAGGGAGATGTGCAAAAAGCCCCAGTTTGTTATGCTTTCATATGCAATATTTACTGTTTTGTCAACACTTGAAGAACAAAACCAGTCTCCCTATTTCTATTGTTCTGAAGACTGGTGGGAGTGTCCAGTCCTGTTGGTGTGGATAAATAAACAGGCAACCCTGAATAACCGACACTTGAGCTTTACTTGTAACTATGACAACTGTGTCCTTGACAACTTAAGTACAATCATGGAATTTCCAATTACATCCTGTTCTACACAAAGCCATTAAGATTATTAGAGGCATAAGCAGCCTGTCAGCTTGTGAAGTGTTTCTTTTGCAAAATCCATTTTGGTGGTAGATATGTGTTTCCATTTGTGGGTCTCTGCAGGGTTTCATTGCTGCTGTTCCTGGGTGGGAAGTGCCTTGGTGAGCTGTGCTCTGCAGTCACAGGCTCGCCAGGCTGCGGCCTTAGGTTGACCAAGGTGGGGGAAGAGCAACTTCCTTCTCTTTTCTGTTCCCTCTCGTGAGAATGGTGCCAGGTTCTGCTCTTTCTGAAAGTCAGTTTCAGCTCTTGTTTGTGCTGGGTTTGTATAGATACTAGATGGCTAAATCTAATGCCAGCCTTATATGAACAGTAGATGTCAATTTTCTTGCAACTCCCTCTTAACAGGACTTTTCTATTTCCATGATGATTTGAGATACCTTTGGTCTAGCTATAACTAGAAATTTTTTGTGTTATTCTCACAAACTTCTCCTCCAAGTGCTGTTACAAGCTAATTCAAGTTTGTTTCAGAAGTATACCTTGGGAAAAAATCCTGGTGAAGTAAGAGGACCTGTTGTATTTTATTGTGTGCACTCAGGCTTTCACAACTGTATAGTCTATATTGAACTCTTAACTCTGCTCGTGGGACAGAAGAGAATTTCAGTTAAATGAATCATCATGCTGTCAGGCCTCTTTATTTACATTGTTGTTTACTACTTTTAATTGGCTAAAGCAGTAAGTCAGGATTTCTAACATCACCCTGTGCTCTGTCAATAGCAACTGGTGAACTCATTCGGTTTTTTCCTGCTTTGATGTGTTGGATGTGGACAGTCCTCACCCCCCCCCCCTCCAAAGGAGGGTGGAGTGGTGCATTTTCAAACAGTGAGTGCTGTGTACATGGATCTTTCTATGCAGATACCATGATGACATTACATTGCCCCATTCTTCCTCAAATGCAGACTAAGGAGGGACATGATTATGTTTAATGAATGACAGCCTCGACTGTCTTCCATCTCACTCACATTTCTTGTGAAACTGTGGGGCTGTGTCAGACTCTGGGATCTCTTTGAGCTGTTTTTAGAAGTAAAATACTCAGTGTCACCTAAGTCAGTAAAGTTTCTTATTCATGGACACTGCAAAGCAGGAGACTTCCCCCCCTTTAACAATTGCAGTACAGTTATCTGAGTACTGCCGGAACTTTCAACACTGTCCTTTTGTTTTAGTCACAGGAATCACAGATTATTTGGCCTCCTAGTTTGCAGTTTCTTCCACCGTTTCTTCCACTGCAGAACGTGCAGTGTCAAAGCACGCTGAGCTGTGAACTGAAGAGCCTACTTGCCTCTTCAAGAGACACCCTCCTTGCAAACCATCTGTGCCAGCTCACCTCGGGGATGCCAGGGCAGGCTGGGTGTGGAAAGGGTGTGTTTGCCTTCATGCAGGGTGCTGCTGCTGCCATGGGATCCCGAGAGAGGGGACGTGTCAGACACCACTGTGGGACAGCAGAGCTCCGTGACAGGGGCTGCTGCAGCCTCTGCACAGCTCACAATGCCTTGGGCTGGGTTCACGTCCACGTAGATCCAAGCAAAGTGGACTAGGAGATGGCTAGAGATGTGCTACATTTCACAACTAGCATATAGCACGATTATACCCTTGCTGTGCATCCTAGAAAGTCAAGCAAAGGAAAACGATAGAAAAAGGAATGAATTTGCCTTTAGCTCCCTGCTCCCCAAATCTACTTTGTGAAGCCTTGTGTGGTAAATGCCCTGTGCAGCTTGTGCTGTTGTTTCCAAACCACTTAATTGTTCCTGGTTAAATGGGTTTGGAGCAGCTGAGGAACAGATGAATGTGCCCCCATGAATTTCAAACAAGCTTCTGTGTCTTTGGCATGAGTTTCAAGAAAGAGATGCAAACTTGCAGAGCTGACTTCTCCTTGTTTCTGTTTGCTTTTGCAAGCTGCAGCCTCAAACATGGACTTCATGCTGCATTAGTTTCTCTGCTAGAGAGCAAGATTGCTGCACAACCTCCTAGTCTGCATCTTTTCGCTCTTGTATCTGGATCAAGCCCCTCTTTTTTTTTTAATTTTTCCAGGGTTTCCCCTGAAGAAACACAAATCTTGTTCACTCACAGAAACAATACATCTTTATATGTTCACAGTGGGCTGCTGCTGAATGATGGTTGCCATTCCGAGTAACTAGTTTTATCTGTCAGAAATAATCACTCAGTACAGAAATTTAACAGCTGCTGTTTAAGAAAATAATCCAGTTTCACAGGGTGCATTTAAAAATCCACATATCCTTGTGTTTTGTGTTCTTGATAAACTGGACTGAGCTGCTTCTCTGAAAATAATTCTTCTTACTAGAAGAACGTGACTGTGACTTAAACTGTTTTGCCAATGAATGTGTTTATGTAATGCAAAATTACATACAAAATGTATGCAAATATATTTGGAAAATTCCGAACATTCACTTCAGAATAGCTGTTCTGTACAGTCATCTGTACCAATGGCCTCTCCAGCTCAGATAGCTGCCATTAGAGAGAAAATATTTAGTGAAGACTTATGAATATTTTTCTGGAAGGGTCTCCCATCTTTGAGGTCTGAGGTCCTTCACAGCTCCTTTCCAGCCTGATATCTGAAGTTTGTGGCTGTCTTTTGCCTGGATGTTTAGGAATGTGAAGCTGCCCACAGTGGCTCTGGAGCAGCAGTGGTGATGGAGCGTGGCATTGCTGCAGTTTTGACACGTGCAGGAGGGCTGATTTCTGCTGGCTTGCAAACTGTGCCTCTGCTGCTTGCAGTGCTGGAGCAGGCTGGGCCGGTGGGAGTTGATCAGGAGATGGGCTATGGAGGCAAAATTCAATTGGTTATTGGGATAACCAAATAATGCATGCTTAGACAAAGATACCAATCAGATCAGCTGATCCCCTGTGAGAGTTTGTGTGCTTAATGGAGATGGAAAAGATGCTGGGTTTAGTTATACTCACATGTTTTATACTCATATGATTTATTCTGACTCTGGACTGGAAAACAGTAAAACTTTTTATATAACAACTGTCAAGGAAAATTAGGGCTAAGCTGCCTCTTGCAATAATTTTTTTCTATGAGTGTGTCAGAAAGCCACTATCATTTCCAATTATATTTTTCAGCATCTAATGAATACGGTAGTTTAACTATTAAAGAACTTAAGATCAACAGTAAATGAAAGTAAAATATAAATAAAATTCTGGGAACAAAGATATGGTCATGGTTCACCTGGGGAAGGAAGAGGAGGTACTGCTGAAGGGAAACCTGGACACTGGTGGGCACAACTCTGTAGAATGGTTTGTTTGATTTGTACATGAAGAGACTTCTCATGTTTGTGAAAAGGAAGGTTGGACAGTGGGCAGCACAATCCCCATGGGGGATGACTGAAGGGAATAAGAACAATGACATGAACCTTGGTAGGTTGCTAAGTACATTTACACTGCTCCATTTGTGCAAAAGTTAGCACAACTAAAGAAAGGAGGGGGGGTGGGGGGGGGAGAGAATGAAATAATGAGTTAATCTTGTCTTATAAGTGAAGTTACTCTGAAAAAAATTAACTAGTTCCCTCTATACTTCTGACCCAAAGCCTTAGGAAGCTAATCTAGCTTTTCCAACATGTGCACAAGTGTTGTGCAAGTGTATGCTCACCTTGGCACATTTCAAAATACCTTGAATTTTAACTTGAACTCAGAGCAAACTAAGTGAAACCAAGTGCTACGTCAATTATCTGGGAAGGCAAAGGGAATGGGCTTTGTACTTAAGTATTAATAGGTCCATAAAATTATGTAGGCAAGAATTTTTTTTCTTTTATCTATTTTTAAAAAGCTCAAATGTGAAGGAAAATAAGTAGTATCTTCCCTAAAGACAATACAGAAATTAAATTTCTGATATTTTAGTGCTGGCTAAGAGATACTTCCTATCATGGGAGCAATAGATCAACTTCTTCGCTGCATCTAGCCATGAACATCTGCTGGCATGTTTTATTGATGGCCCAGAACTGTTGCAAGCAGTAAGCTGTGATCTCCTTCTGCTGGAAGATCAGCTCCACTCTCAGTGTATGTGGGAAATAGAGTTCTTTCCAGGAGGTTTGTGGATAATTGTGACACTTTGTTTGAACTGCAAGCCTTGGTCCACTGCTGCTAGATGGTCTGCAACAAGTGGGGGCAGAGGGAAATCCAGCAAGGGGAAAATGCCAGGCAAAGGGCTCTAGTGTCCTACAGAGAACATAGGGAGCCATGCTGGTAAGTGTAGAGTTTGAATTTAACCTGTATCCTGGATAATAATTCAATGACCTGTTTTGTCTGTTTATGAGTTCCAGCCAGGCTTTCTGCAGAGGTAATCCAGAGTGAAAAGGGAGTCATGTTATCATTCGTCCTACTTGACTTTCCAAGGTCATTTGTACATAACCAGCTGAGGTAGGATCACAGAATAGTTGAGGCTGAAAGGAAGCAGAGGGGGTCATCAGGTCCTGCCCTCTGCTCAAGCAGTGACACCTAAAGCAAGTTGCTGTGGACCATGTCCAGTTGGGTTATGAATATCTCCAAGCATAGTGATTTCATGCCCTCTCTGGGCCACCTGCCCAGGGTTTTCCTGTGTTTAGATGGAGCTCACAGTATTTCATTTTGTGTCCATTGCCTCTTATCCCGTCACTGGACACCGCTGAGAAGACCCTGGCTCCTTCTTTACTCCCTCCCATCAGGTGTTCATTACACATCGATGGGATGCAACCTGAGCCTTCTTCAGGCTGAACAATCCCAGCTCTCACAGTCTTTCTTCACAGAGATGTGATTAATTGGTAAAAACTGGTTTTTCAGGGGATTGATTTTCTTTTATTTCCTAGTGCTTGTCCTGCTGTCTTTTGTATTAGGTGAGATTTTTCTCATAAACTTAAATCGAATCAAAAAACCAGCTTTGGCTTGAGAGACTGAGTGGAAACAATTTTTTAAAAGTTCAGCACAGTGTACATACATAGAGAAAATAGAGAGGAAGTGCAAGGGAAAATAGGTATTGATCTTTACCCCTGGCCCTTCTGAAGCAAGGAGATCCAGCTTTAGCCTAGAAGTCATTTCCCTCACCAAGACCAAGCTAAGCATCAGACGTGGAACTCAGTCCTGAGACTGCTCTGAATGTCAGCATTAATCCATCACAGCCTGCTCTCGGTGTCTTTGGACTGAAATTAATGAAATGGAGAATTGAAATGAAAAGCACAGTAATAGTGGCTGCACCTAAGAACATGACTAAGTTTTTTCTTTTTTTTTCAGAACATAAACTGAAAAGAAATCTCCCAAGATTGAGTCCTTCTGAGTAAAGAAAAGATAAAATGGCATCAATGTTGCTGAGTCGACAGCTGACCTGTTGCTTGCAGCAAAACTCCAGACTGCTTGTGTTTGGTAAGTGTTTGTTTGTATTTTCCTGGTTTGTATTTGGTAAACGTTCACTTTACAGTGGTGGACAAAATTCCAGTTGGAACATTGCTGGGGTTTGTCCCAGGGTATTGAGTCTGTCAAAGCTTGAAGAATGTGATGTTCTGCATCTTAGATCATGATGCAGTTGTCGTCCAAAGTGGGCCACAAAGGTGCTGTGGATTTGCTTGATTTTTTTTCCCTTATTAAGTTAATAATTTGCACTGTAAAGCTGCTACTTGAAGTAAAGCTGTTCAGCCTTTGGAACTCTCCTTTTACTTTTTGACTCTACATGGTGCAGAAAGGAAACAATTATCCATCAAAATGAGCTGTTTTTTCCTTTGTGATTTGTGGCATGACCCTGCCTGTCTTCCCTTGTGGAGAGGTTTTATGTGACTGGCATGAAGAGGTGGCCCTCACTGGGGTTGTGTTTCTGCCTGGAGTGAGCTCTACTGTGAAATTAAAGCCTGCCACACAGCATCAAAATACTTCCTCCTGAGCAAACGGCAAGTTCTGCTTGGCCCCAGCTTATAATTTAGTGTCTGTATGTGTATATTAAACCTGCAATCTCTGTGAAATAGATAGAAAAACTAAATTTCTGTTGACTTTAGTAGACAAAGCAGTGTGGAGTCTTAAGATCTGGCATCTATTTCATGTGCTGTTACACTGAATACAGAATGGCTGAGTGGCTTTTTCTGTGACCCAGTAAATAATAGTGTTTCTCCTGTCCTCCCGCTCTGCTTCTGCAGTGCCGCTGTGCTCCTTCCACCACTGCCAGGCAACCACACACTTCCATTTGCTCAGGAACTTAAACATCATTGATTTCCTTGTAAATAACACACCTTGGGGAACAACTGACCTTTGACTGAGGAACACAAAGTCTGGTCTTGTAACTATTAGAAAATATTAGGTCAGTGTATCAGTGCAGGACACACTTCTATTTATGGGAGTGACGCACTGATCATCCACACTGGGCAAGAGCAGGGATCATTTGGTCGATTGTGGGCAATGGAAAGTGCTTGCAGCAACCAGGCCTCATTAGTTGTCAGTCTTTCGAGCTAATCTGTCATCTCAGCAAAACTTAATGCTCCCTGTCCCTCCCAGTGTCTTGCACACTTCTGTGCTGCTTCCCAAGCACAAAGATAAGGGAGGTCAGTGGTGCACTAACTCACTTCCTTTCTCACCACTGCAATGAGCTGGGATACATCTTCAATAAGAAAGGAAAGCTACTCTGGGCTCCTTTAGTCCATCCTTGCTTTCAGGAAACTTCTAAGTGGGAAAGCCTACTAAAATACTGAAGGAAATAATAGGGGGCATTGGCTGCAGATTGTGTAACAGACCTGTGGCTTGTGTATGTGACTAGAGATTAGGAAAGATGGAGCAAGAGGAGAACCCATCACCAGAAGGAACTGTGTCCTGTGACATTCTGGGCAGGAGGCTCTGACTCCTGTAGCAAAAACTGGAGCTTCAGGCCATTTTCCTGGTGAGCCCCAGCTCAGGTTGCAGTGCCCCTGGGTTCTGTTGGCTTTTAGGGAAGTGCTGAGGATGTGACATCCAGCAGCTCTCTACTCCAGAGTGCTTGCCTCCAAGATATTTAGAGCACTCAAGTTCAGAGCTGTACAGACTAAAAAAGAGGTTTGTACATTACACCCACAAAAATCCTGTGGTGCCATTTGGACTGATCTTTTTTTTGTGTGTAGGTGTGGGTACTGAAATGACAGGGTTTACAAGGGGACGATGGAGGTGGAGAGGAGGGAATAGATTGCCTCTTGGAAGAAGCTTTTGTGTCTGTAGGCTATCATATTTCAATTGTGTGTGTGCATTAAGCAAATAATCCTGTTAATTTTCAATCTGCAATAAATTTATTGACACAAAGAGATTTTTGTCATCCTTGACTCTTTCTCCAGTTGGAGAAATTTTTTTACTTTACCACTGGTTGTAGTGTTCTCATTACTCACACTGTGCTAACCCCTGACAAGCAAACTGGAAAGGGAAAATGGAATCATATATGTTGATCAAAATGCAAAAGCTAAGCTAAACATATAAAAGTAATATGCAACTTAAATCTTACCCAAAAATGTGAAGCCTGTAAGTATTTGGAGTCCTTATGCCTCCCTTAAAAGTAAGCCTTAATTAGGTAGGGTTTTGTTTTCCTTTCCTTATCTATTTCATCTGCTTGATAGTTTGCCCTGGAAGATAAAGTTCAGTAGAATTTGAAGGGTGGCAGAATGACAACAGAATGAGTAACTAGCCTAATCTTTTGTTACAAAGACTCCTGCATAATGCTGTCTATAGGTATCAGCCAGGCAGATCTGGGAGAGGTGGAGAAATGTGATGTACCTTGGTGTAACATCTTACCTGAATTGAGTGGTGTTGCTCCTGTCAGCCTGGTATGCTGCAAGTTGATCAAAACTGGTATTGTGAATTTAAATATTTATTCCATTTGTGCCAGCTCAGTTTTTATCAGCTGGATCACTGTAGCAGAAAAGCTGTTCTGGTTCCGTGCTTTGGAGGCAGATGAAGATGCAGTTGGTTGTTAGCTGGTAAGGCAGTACCAAAGCTATGAGGACAGGCTGGGACTCCAGAAGTCTAGTTCAGTCTCCTGTGATTATTCAAAGTGTTGAATTCATTTTTGAATCTTGCTTTGGAAAGGATGCCAAAAGGTCAGGCTGCTGCCTGAAGGTAGCATCAGTTTGCATTAGTGCATACCCACGCTCTTCTAGGATGCTGATCTGTTCTGCAGCTTCTGCAGCCTCTCCAGGCAATATGCCTCCTGCTGAAAGGACCTTACCTTTAAAACTTTTTTTCTAATATTTAGCCTAAGTTTCAAAACAGGAAAAAAATCAAATCTTTACTGTTTGTCCTGCCCTCAAATGACCTGGAGGCTGGAATGTTTATTTTTCTTTGCAGCTGCCCTTTATTTATTTGATAACTATGGCCTCTCCCAAGACTTCATACGTTTCTCTCAGATGGTCTATATACTGTTTCAGTCTCTACTTGTAGGTCCAGTTTTTCTCCTCCAGATTCTCTGCACTCTGCTCTAAGTGGGCTAGCACTTATTGAGGCTGTACCTCACCTCTCTAAACCTGATTTCTGTCTCTGCAGAGGATAATAATGTTTATGACACAGGTGTGCTGCAGTAAAGTCTGAGAGATGTTATTGACTGGTCCCCATCACAGTTATCACAAAGAGGCTGGAAAGCAATGAGAAAGATTTATTCTCAGTCCCACTTTTGTCTCCAGTATTAATCCTTGCTAAGACTTATTACTTTTTTTATTCAGTTTGTACATTAGGAGCCTCCCTAGCTAGTCCAAGAGAACAGCCTGGTTTTGTGTGAGGGGTGTGTGGGAGAAGCAGAGAACAGTCCCCCTCTCTGGATTGTAGAGGTCAGTTTGAGGTCACCTTCAGCTCATGTCCTGGAAACTGACCCTTGATGACTCTGCAGTGCAGCCTCTCCTGCTGGACTATGGAACCTTTACTTTTCAGTCTGATCAAATCCTTTCACAAAAGGCTGAGATATATAAAAATGTTCATATAAAAACCTGTTGTTGGAAGGAGGCTCTGCTGCAAGGCAGAGTCCAGGTTTGTACCTCCGTTCTCAGTTCCTTGAGTGAATGTGAGGCCTTTGATATTCCTGTCTTGTTTCTCTGTTCCTTCTGTGCCACAAAAGGTGGCTGTGGAAATGCTGGCTGTTTTCCCCCCTTGGTTGTTCATCTCCAGAGGTGTCTTCATGAGCTCTTGTAGCTCTTACTCTGGTCTGTTGTGCTGAGAGGTTCAGATCACAAGAACTGAAAGAAGACCAGCAAGTGGATGCTCCTGTAACTCTGCTGAGGAGTTGACTTGGGATTCTGCTATGATGGGGAGTTGTTCATACTCTTTTTTTACAGGAGCTTCCACTTCTTTGCGGCCTGTATGGAATTGGATTTTTTCATTTTTGGAGAGCCTTGTTCCAATAAAATCTCCAGTGTGTATGTGGGAGTACTGAAACACAGACAATCTCCTGTAGAAGAGCTTCTGATTTTACAGTGTAAGCACTCTGTAAATAGCAATCTCAGTTTTCACAATGTTATGCAATAGCAATGCTCGTTTCCCAAACATCTCTAGCTAGCCTGGCCTTTTGCCATTCCCTTTCAAGATCTGTTAGTAACAGATTCTACTTGTAACACCTAAAAGAGGACTCGGGGGAAATCACAGTCCTCCTACTTTTGGCTGTCAGGGCCTCCATGCTCTAAAAGTTCTGTCTGGAAAATGGTTTGACAGACACCATGGAGGGAAAGCTAAAGGCATAAAGTGCCTGTCTGCACTTGCATGGGGCAGCAGGGCTATGGCACTTGGAATGTGCCACCTTGGGGACTCTGCAGAGCTTCCCCTCTGCACCCCTGCACAGCGAGACACTTGCATTTGAGAGATCTGGTGTGCCAGCATGCATTTTCACCTCTCTTCTTTCTCTTCCCTTGAGATAGTCCCTTCTGTTAATTACACCAATATAATTTCAGTGGCTCCACTGGAGTTTCTCCCAGGTAATATCCAGCTGTACACTCAGGAACTGTGTTTATGTGAGTATTATTTGTGGTCAAACACGTCAGAGGTTTAAGCTCCTTCTGGCCCTGCGCTGATTGATTGCAGCTTTTGTCCTTAGCAGAGACCTGCCAGCAGTGGTGTTCTATGACTACCAACATCACCAAATTAGCAGGGTGCACTTACATTAATTATGTTGCTGTAGCAATGTGGTACTTTGTTACAATTGCTGGGTGAGACACTTGGTGAGTGTTGGGGGCAGCGTGGGGAGGAGAAGCTGGGAAATGAGCTTTTCTGTGTGCTAGCAAATGAGGACATCCTGTTAGATGAGAAGGAAGGATGTGATAATTTTGCTGATGTTACTCAAATGTTCAGAGAGTGTTACATAGGGCTTTGAGAAGTCTACAAGAAGCAAAAAAAGTAGAATTTACCTTATTGTACCCAATCTCTTTAAATGGGATGGGCAGAAGAGTCTCTGCCAGTTGTTCAGCTGATATGGTCTCCATTAATTAAATTGATTAACAGTACCTAAGCGTTTTGACTTTTACCATGATGAGAAGAGACAGCTTTGTTTATGAGGGGAAAAAAGTGTGCTGTTCTTGGTCATGTTAGCTAAATGTAATTTAAGAGTTTTCTTAATTGTCCTTCAGAGGGCACCTGGTTGGTGCCTGTTATCTGTACACACTTTTTAAGATGAGAGCTGAGGTCATGTTATTTGCTCCTGTTCTTAAAGACAATATAACAAAAGAAACATTTTTTTTTCCGTAAAAGTTTGATCAGATCTCAACAGAAAGTCATGACAAAGTTAATGTTACTAGTTCACTGAAGAATCTGCCACAGGAATGCTCAATTCCTGAAAATGCCTTGCTTGGACATAGTAACAATCTCAGTTTTCATCTGTCTCAGCTGTCTTTTAGAGAGGTAAAGTGCAGCGATCAAAACCTATACCTGATGTGCCCTAAGTATCAAGCTGGAATAGCGTGAGTTACAGAGTATCTTCTGGGTTTGTGTTGCAGGGTAAGTTTCTATTAAAAAGAGAAAAAAAAGGAAAAATTTGGACTAAGTTACATAGTACACTGCGTCCCTTCAAGACAGAAATGCCAGTTGAGTGGAGCCCACTGCAGTTTCCCGGGGTACGAAACACTTCAGTGAGTGACCCGATTTATTTGCATTTACTTGCATCATTAGGAGACTGTGATACTGATGCTTGGGCTGGGGGAAAGCAAGAGAGACAGAGCATGGCCTGAAATCCTCCTCCAGGCAAAACAAAGCAGGTATTGATGCTGCCATCCATCACCATGTCCAAGTGCTTGGAAAAGCCTTTGCAAGGACAGCAAGCCATGTCCTGGAGCTATGCTGTGTACAAGGCCTTGGGCACTGGGAAGCAAGAGGCAGGACCTGCACCCTGCTGTTACTCAGGGCCTGGAGGACAAAGCGTTGCAGGGGATCCAGAGCGAGGGATGCCAAAACCTGGGAGTCCTCTCACAGGGGTGGCCAGTCTGTCTTTCAGCAGGCCTCTGAAGTTGGTGCCTTTTTTGAGCAGCCTGAGGTCCCAGTTTTGCCTGTAGAATAAGGGCAGGCTGTGAGGCTGTGATGAAATGGGCTGTCTGAAGGGGAGCAGTGCTGGGGCCATTACCTCTGCTCAGTAAACTGCAGCGTTCAGCTGAGTCCTTCGCTAGTCAAAACTGCTGTGCTTCCTTTCCTTTTGTTATCACAGGCCTTTGGACAGGTCCCTGAGCAGCGAGGAAGCATTAGGCTGCCAGTCTTGGGCCATGTGGCAGTGAGAGTTTGTGTTTGTCCTGTTGAGGTGCCCTTAGCTGAGGAGAGCTCTGTACGTGTGAATATTGTGACTTGCACAGGCTGAGCTCGGAAGGGACCAGCCAGTTACACTCATTGCAATTTCTGATCCAAGTCCCAATTTAATTCAATAGGAGTAGGAGAAGAAAAAAAAAAGTTAAAATGGGGCAAGCAGGGGAACCATGTCCTTGCATTCTTAAAATTTGAGTTGTTTATTTTTAACCAACCCTGTGAACAAGTGTGCATATCTGATGAGCAGTGAAGTGGGCTGTTTCAAATAAATCTATTGACCTTGCTAGGAATTGTGTGAGTTTGTGCCAATCATTTATTATATTTCCAAAGGGAGGAGAGCTTCATTAAAAAAATAAAAAGTTTGAGGATTGACTCCACTTCGGTTTTAGCTTTTGCTGTCAAAGGCTTTGTTAGTATGTTGTGGGGTTTTTGTTTTTTTGTTTTGTTCTAGCCTATACTCTTCATCTTGTACCTAAGGAAAAGAAAAACACACCACTTTTCAAAATCCTTTGATCTGGTGACACAGGGAATTTTTATTATGCTTATGGCAAGCTGTTCCTTGACATTCCAGCCACAGTGTTTTGCCTGAGCCAGGAAGTGGAAGGACACTTTGGCAAGTGTAAGATCCATAAATCGGTACAGCTGCCATTATACTGGAGAGAGACATTCTGTGGTCTCCTGAAAACAAGTATTGGAAATGAAATTTCTATCAGTGAATCAGCCTAGAAATCACTTGCCTGTAGAGCCTGATGACATGTTGTGTGCTTTAGGAGATAAGAAGCAAGTGCAGGGAAACCTGTCTCCTGTATTGCTTGGGTTTTAGGTGGATCTGGTTCGCAGACTTATTGAAAATGATTGTGGTTTGGATAAGCTGCTTCTGAAGCCTTTCTTTAAAAAAGTAGCCTCTCACAAATGGACCAACATTACTAATTTGATAAAAATTATCTTTGAATCAACTCTTATTCTAGGAAGACCTGTATGTTTTAGTCTCACTTGACCGGTTTTGCTATATAGGTTTTGCTATATGTGACATAGTGCAGCACTGCACTGCAAAGTGCTGTTCAGTTTTGCTCACTCATATGTACCCTTAGCAGATAGTTGGTTTAACATAGCCATGCAAAAGTCTGTGGCATAAGCAGTAGCTAAAAGATTATGGTGATGATCTACAAAGCAGGCTGACCTGTTTGGGTCTCTGTTACACAGCCTGGTTGATGGAAGAAACCTCCTCTTGACTTGTGCTGTTAAACAAGTTAGGGCAAGAGAAAAATATTCTCCAACTCACCTCCCTGACATTCTCCAACTCACACTCCCTGTGAATAGATTGTTTTTGTAGGGGAGATTGTGCCCTTTGCAATATCCACAACAAAACTTGCTTAGAGGAGTAATTGAATTTGTGTTTAATTTAGAATCCTCATCTGTTATTTCATAGCTTGCCCTTCAGGGAAGCAGAAGAGGGGAAATGTCATCCACCTCTCCCAGGTGATGGCCAGGACTGTTGCCCTGGGGTTTAGAGCCTGGCAGTCAGGCACTTTGTGTGCTTACAGAAGTGGCTTGGGTGTTTGCAGGAGAGAAATCCTTGATCATTGTCAAAACAAGTGCTTTTTTGTGAGAAATCAGTTGAAAAGACTAAGGAAGGTGGTGTGCTCTGGATGGGAGAATCCTGGGAGGTGGATGGAGGGGATGTGGTGGCAAAGGTCTCTGGCAGCAGAGCACCAGGCAGGGCTGGGGAGGAGGAAGATAAGGATGAGGAGGACTGTGCATGCAGGTTACAGTTAACATGTCTTATATTTGCAGTTGTGTCAAATGATTTCAATGTGGTGCTGGGTTTCCATATCTTTCCTGCTATTGCTGACTCCCAAAATATCCTGTATGTTCTGTGCCTCTTGGTGCATTCTCCTTGGTCATATGAAATAGCACCCAGAGCTTGGGAGGAGGGAGAGAACAGGAGAGGCTGAAATGTGTGCAGCTGGTTTGCTGTGACCTCCATCAGAAAAGGACTGGGGCACAAAAGGGTTAGTTTGGTGTCTTTTCCTCTTTTAGATTTCATAGTGTGTCTACTAAACCTGCAGCTTTATTGGCTACGAATTGTCCATATTTTTATCTCTTATATGCAGTAGCTTTTTCCCCTCAGTGGAGCAGTTGCCATGCAGTCTCCAATTTACATGAATGCTAAGCAGAATGACACAAAAATGGTGTTGCTGTAACAAAACCTATTAATAGCTTTGCAGAGAGGCACTGACACATCTCAGATATAAGGACTCCAAATTAAAGCTGGGGAGAATAATCATCTTTGCAGACTAGGTTTTCCCAATATGAGCAGTGACTTTTAAGTGCTTAGTTAGAGATGCTTTCATAGGGCTGTGATTTTGCAGGTAGTTTCTCAAAATCAGACTTGCTTGAGATATCTCAGCTTGGGCTGACACAAACTGAGGCAAACATCTCAAATCGCTGTTGGAAATTCTGGCTGAGCGGCTGCATTCAGAGCACCACTGAGCAGTATCATAGGATACCTTCTCTTTTCCTTGATAAGTATTTGGTTTATTTGACAACTGTTATTTCCAAACACAAAACGTTTTTAGTACATTTCTGAAACAGGGCTCTGGCAATGAGAGGTGGTTATGGATGGAAGTGCAGAGGGGCTGGTGCTGCCTGGGCTCCTGGAGGTAGTGCTGCACCCCAGGGCTTCCCTTGTGCCTGAGTGCTGGCCCTGCCTGCCTGGGCATCTCCCTGCCTGGACCTCAGCCAATTTGGGGTGCATTTTATTGGTTTAGAATCTGGCAGCACTGCCCTGGCACAGCTCAGTGCTGGTAAGTGAGAACTGCAGACCCTGCTGCTCCAAGTGCCCCAGCAAGAGCTGGTGACTTCCAGTGGTGAGCCAGGCTTTGAGCTGAGCTGGGCTTTCCACTGGTGACAGGGAATGCTAAGGATCTTCATTTTGGGCCATCTAAATTGCACCAGCTTAAAAATGCCTGCCACAGACTAAAATAAGTTATGCCCTTATCTTTTGGATCCAAGTGTGATATCCTGAAGTTAAGTGTATTAAAATCAATTTGTTGTTGATGTTGTGCTGGACAGAGACTTGTAGGTGCTCCATGACAAAAATGTAATTGCCAAGAATGTTGGTTTAGTTCCACACATAATCACATTGTGCAGAGCAAGCTCATAGTCTCTTGCTGGTCACCTTGGTAGAGCTTTGGAGTCTGTACTTTCTTTTTTGCAGAAGTACAATCCCCATTTTATCCTGTAATCCCTTGAATGGAGTATGGACATATTTGGAATACATGCTTACCAGAGCTGTCTCTGTCATATGAATTTGCCTAAACCCTGTGTTTTGAAACAGTTACTTCAGAAAGGCAAGCAGAACTTGTTTTTGATGAAGCACAGGAGATTATTGCCTGTTGGTTTCATTAAGGTGTCAAGTTTATTAAGATTGCCTGATTACATATGTGGATAAATCACAAGCTCAGAGAAAAGATGAGAGGGAAAATTGTCACTGATCTGGACTGAGATTTCAGAGCTGCATTGCAAAATGCAGGTTTCATGTGAGACACAGGCATTTACTTTCGTGAGACAAATCTTTCCCAGTGTGCTTTGAGTATTGCAGAATGTCACACTGGATTTTTCTTGTGGACTCCATCAAGGCTTTTTTTGCTATTCTTGGTAGCCAACCAAACGATCTCTGCATGGGAGTGGGGAATTCATGGCAAAGGCTTGCACAAGGCATAATGGACAGACTCAGCAACAGAGGTGGAAACAGATGTGCTCTCAGTCCTCCAGTGCTTTGCAGCAGGATTTGCCTCTGTTTCTCTAGGGTTGCCTTGTAATTTCCCTTGATTTTTTTTTAAAGCCACCTCATTGGTATTAGTTTTATTTTAACACTTGTCAAAGATGAGATATTTAGTTCACTTCAGACAGCACAATGTAATTGATCTCATCTGTCAAGTGTTCTCAGTCAGGTAAGGTGTGGGTGTATCTTCTGAGAGAAGAGCACAAAAAATATGGTCTCTACTCAGGTTTTCATTATTTCTTACAGGACACAGGTATATCAGTCAAGCTGCAGCTAAAATTGATGTGGATTTTGATTATGATGGACCTCTAATGAAGACAGAAGTTCCTGGACCACGATCTAGAGTAAGTTCCCAAAGTATAGTAACTTGGTTTGTTGTTTTTTTCTTTAGCTGTGTCTAACTTCCTAGAAAACAGATTTCATTTCAAACCTTAAATCAGATATGAAGAAACATCAATTAATAACTCTACACCCACTTTTATCAGGAGGCTGAGAATAAAAAGCTTGTGAATGAAATGTCTCTCTCTGAGAGATGGATCTGAATCTCAACTGCCAACTTCCCATATGTTGTAATTCAAAGCAAAAGAGCATCAGTTTGATAAAACATCCCATCGGGCTTGGTCACTTGTGTTCCTGCTGAAATAAGACTTTGGTTTTGAAATGAAGTTTCAGTTTGCTGGATATTGTTTTACTCTGGCAGAGTCAATATTTATGCATGTGGTGGGGTTTGTGGGGGTTTTTGTTGTTTTTAATAGAAAGGAGCTGTCTTTCTAGAGCCAATGTGCCAGTATCTTTTCTGTGTGGCTCTGGCTTCTCGTATTTTCTGATTTCTCTCTTGTTTTCTCAGTTCAGTTGATCAATATAGAAGAGGCAGCTTTCCCTCTTTGGAGATTTACAGTTAAATTGTGTTTGCAGCCCGTTTAGCTGTGCATGCCACAGTTCATAGTTTTCACTGTAATATTTGCAAGAGGCACCATGAAAGCTCCTGTGGCAAGTAGAGTTGCCTGGATTACACAGGACTGCAGGGTTTACATATGACTTATGGGATCATAAAAAAGAAGCATATTCTCCTTCAGTGTTTGCTAATTACATACCTAAGACTCTTTGACATTTGCTTTTCTACAGGAATTAATGAAGAAGCTGAATGGCATTCAGGTAATTTGTCAAGTTTTCTGCATTCTGGGGGGTGTTACTACTGTGATTTCAGATCTTGTTTTAAAATCCTGGTTTGTATGTTTGTACCAAAAAAGAAGGGGAAACACTGACTCTGGGTTTCCATGCTGAGTACAGTATGATATATCTGTACATTTGAATAAAATCTTTTTTGTATATTTTGAATATTGCAGAGTCTTTTTTTTAAGCATCAGTGACTTTTCTTTCAGCATATGTGTTTAAACTATATCTGTTTAAAGAAAAGCTTTTGAGTTGTTACAAAGTACCCTGTGAAAACAAGGTATATTTGAGCCTGAGTTTAAAAGTACATCAGCCTAAGTATATATTGACTTCCTAAGATTAGCATCACCTCAAAATCTGTGCTTCATTTGTGTAGGAAAAGTGCAGACTTGCCCTTTTAACAGTCCTCTCTATAAATAACCTACAGTTAATTGCCATGTCTTTTTATTCTAGCATTAGATATTTTTATCAGATTTTGCTGTATAACCATTAGCTGCACCTTCCTACACACTGCTGCTTTTGAAAGCACTGTTTGTTTTTACCCTGAAGAATGCAGAAGCTGTGCACTTCTTCTGCAATTATGAAGAGAGCCGAGGGAACTACCTGGTAGACGTAGATGGCAATCGCATGCTGGATCTCTACTCTCAGATTTCATCCATCCCAATAGGTAGGAGACTGTAGTTGTACCAAAATGTTTTGCTTTGTCTTCAAGCTGTTATTTTCTTATCTCATGCACTGCCAGAGAAGTTGGTTCATTAATTGAAAAAAGCAGAGCTGACATAATATGCGCCTTGTTGTGATCAGAGACACCACACTGCTGTGTATTGTGTAGTGGTGGTTTTGAGTAGCTGAAGAAACTACAAATTCAATGCTTAAAGCTCATCTGAAGTACATCGTAGTGCCTGGAAGAAGCTCAAGTATTAATCTGACTTTGAATATGCAAGTTCCACAATTCAAGTTGTCTTTGATAGTTTGGATTTGTGCACTTTGTGATTCTGTATGTTATTTTTTTTAACATTAACAAGCATAACTTAAACATTTAAAATTTGAATTATACGCTCTAGTTAACATTTTAGTCTCAAAGTAAGTGAAAAAAACGAGTGGGCCATCTGGGCTGCACAGGATGAAACAAGCCCCAACACTGAGCTGTGGTGCTGAGTGAAAGTTAAAGGTGTCAGGTCAGCTGGGCTGAGGAACCAGACACGGGGCTTGGCAAGTGCTTGGGAAAGTCAGCTGATTTCTTTTTGAAGCATTTCCAGCAGCAGCAAGGCAAAGATGTGAGCCCCAGCTGCAAGGAACAGAGGTTTCAGTAGAAGTTCAGTTCAGTTTGCTTGTTCCTCATCCATGGCTCCTCTCAGTTGCTTAAAAATACCCTTCTGCAGAAGCAAAAAGAGAAGTGCTGGGGTAATTGAAAAGGTAGATGTTGTGCTAGGTATAGTACCTGTGATGACTCAAAATCCTCCCTACAGCCTTCCTTTCCTGGGAAACAGAACTTGGTCATGTTCAGGTTGTTACCAAATTTTTGGCATCTAAGACCCTGTGGCTGCAATGGGTTATGACTTATCCCAGTCTCCTTTGCAGGCAATGTTTTTGCTCTCAAGTAGCACTCAATAAATGTTTAATCCTTTCAGGACCCTTCATGTCTGTAGCCGATTTCCCTAAACCAAGTTGTGGCTATTTTGTATCTTTTAGAAGCTGAACTGAAGTAACTTTGTCACTGCTCACGTGGAAATAAGGGTGAGAGAGAGAGGCATAATGCTTGTATTCCAATGGCATTGGATTTTAGGTTTCTAGGAAAGGAGATGCATGAAGTGTTCATGATTTCCCATTCTTCACATGAGAAATACTGATTTGTACAAACTAGTGCTCAGTCATGTAGTCAAAGGAAAGTCAATACTTCCTCCAGAATGAAATTAAAGTTGTACAGACAGGCTTTCTGACCTTCTGGTGCTTGATGGTGCAAGCATACCTCTTTTACTATACTTTTGTGTATAAAATATTAAAGTATTAGAGGGGAAATACTTTCTAAATTGGCAGGGGCTTCTGCAGTTTACTTTGTCTGGTTGACTGAAACTGCTGACATAGATACAAGACTCCAGTGCCTGTAACTGACCCTCACCTGGGGCATCTAGTTCCTCCTTCACATGTGGCAGTGCTTTCTTGAGGACAAGCTGCTTTTTTGTTCTAGGGGCATGTTCCTCAGTCCTGAAGGAACTATAGCACAGTCCTCCATAGACCTCAGATAATGGCACAATGATGTGTAGTAACAGGGAGTAAATGGAAATGTAATACTTACAGGCTGACCTAAATCTAACACACAGCATTAATTTACATGTTTAAGTTGTACTGAATGACAACACTGTCTGAAGCAGACCAGGTTGCTAATAATGTCCCTCTTGGTGACAGAGGTAGGGCCTGGACCAGGAGACCAAAATAAGATCACGAGGTGCTTGCTAGTCATCTGTGCTTATCTCTCTGAAAGTAAATTCAATAAAACCTTTTATGAATCTGTCACGACTACCCGAGATTTAATAATGATCTGCTACACTATAATATATTTATCAGCAGAGGTTGAGAGGTAATAAGTGCCTGTGTGGAGAGATAAGAATTAAAGTATAAAAAGTCTCTAGGCAAAGATGCTCTGGGCTGTTTCTTGCCGAAAAACAAAAATTAAAACAGTTTTTACCACACTTTTTTGGGCAGCTGTAGCACACCATAGTCTTTTAAACCTGTGTCTAATCTGACTACTAGAGTTAGAACCCCCATGGAGCCAAATTCAAGAGGGGATGCTAATTGACATGTTTACCAGCAAATGCCCTGGAAAAACAAGTGAAACAATGTGTTTTTCAGTGCTGGGAAGGCCTGTTTTGTTTGGGGAGATGCAGACAGATGTAGTTTGATATTACTGACAGCAGCCTGCTGCTCAGTGCAAATGGTTATTGAAGCTTTCTCCATCTCACCATTTTAGCAGCCTCTAGTTTTTTCTCCTTTTGCAGACAGGTGCCTTCATGAGCCTGGAGGACATGTACGTTCTGTCACATTGATCCAGACACACAACAAGAGGGATGGAGCAGGTGCCCTTCTCTTAGAGCCAGCTCAGTCACTGTGATTCCTCCAAAGCTTTGTGCTGGTCATGGCAATGAAACAAGTTACTGTCTGTTTGCCATCCCAGCCCAGAGCCATTTGACTTGTGTATCATAGTTATAGAATGGTTATTCACCCTATTAGTTCTCCTGGTGTTAGTTTATAACTGTAAACCCACATTCCAGTTCAGCATCTTTCCACACTCCTACTCTTTCAATAGCAGCTGGACACTAAGGATTCTCCCTTCTTTCACTGGGGCCTGTTTGAGGAGGCACAAGCGGAATAGGGAATATTAGGAGCAACTCCAGGCTACTCAGCCTGAAGTGAACAGGACAGAGATCCTTTGTGTGTAGGAAAGGGTAAGTCATGAGCAATAGAAGGCTGGAGTTTTTATTACATAAGAGAAGATAAAAAGATCTTCATTTATCCTAACACCAGCAATAGGATTTCATGTTCTTACACACAATACCAGAGTTGATGTTTGAGTTTCCTAAGCGGTAGCAGCTATTTATAACAAAACTCTGTAAGGTTTGGGGATTTCTAAAACATTAGATCCACTTTCAAAGGTGCTCTCAGTGGTAGCCACAGCTCAGGCTCTCAGGGACACAACTTTAAACTGGGCCATTCCCCGCAGACAAACAACTCTTCCCATGATAGCAGATGCCATGCAGATTTAGTTGTTGGTGTCCCAAATAACTGCTTGTATTATCTTCATAATAATTTTAACAGATTTAGCAGCATGACATGCAGCTAAAACAATCTGGATATTTCCTTGTTATCAGCTAAAATATTCAAAACTGAATTTATAATTGATTTGTTAATGCAGTGGTCTAATGCTCCATTGCTCAGACAGCATAGTCAGGGTTGTTGTCATTCCACTGGAATGAGGATTCAGAGACACGATAAGCTTTTGTATCAAAATTAGAGTAGTATGACTTCTTGAGCAGTAGGGAAGATGAGGTTTCAAACTGTTTCTACAGGGAAATATGAAATACGATGTTAATCTCTGGTGATGGCATTTTATGCAGGAGAAATAAGGCTTAAAATTAAATTTTCTGGGCTTCTTTGAATGTTTGTTTTTTGGAGTTTTTTGTTTGGTTGGTTTATTTACATTGAATAAATTGGTTTTACCTGTAAGCAATCAAGTTATCTCATAGAATGTCAGTGGGTATAAATTAATCACCTTTGTTGTGTTACAACTGAAGCAATCTTACTATGTTCATTTCTGAGTAAAAAGGACAAATTGTTGCATCTTTTTTCTTCCTGTTTTCCTTACTTTGACAAACTTATTTGGAAAAAAAAAGTTGGTTATGAGAGAAAGTGAAAAGTACAGAATCTCTTTGTTTAGCAGGAGACAGCAATTGGTCAAACAGGTTTTTTGTGGTGATGCACAGCTGAGATATGTAAATCTATGACTGAGAAGGAAAGATCTCCAGAAAGGTGTCTTGGAATAACTAATGGGATGTGGCAGGTTAGGGATTCAGGTGCTTTTTAGTCCATGAGGTTCAAGTGTTTGGCTGTCTGTGCAGACAGACTCTTCCTGCTGGAAGGATGGAGATGATCATGCAAAAACATCTGCATATGAGGGGTGGAATCTGTGTCTCCCAGCCTGCAAGTAAACATGAGTGTGTTTATCCCTGAAGACCTGGATCGCAGTGAGGCCAATGCGTGCACACCTCAAACCCGTGTCAACAGCACCTCAACAGAGAGTGTTCAGAGAGTGTTGCAGAGGAGAGTGGTGACAAGTGCCATCCAACTGCCACAGGTGTCAAGGAGTTCTGTCAAGACTCTGGAAAAATCCTGCTGGACTCCCAGGGCTTCTCTGCACTGGGTCTGCCACAGCATGTGCTCACTGCATACATACCTCAGCAGTGGAACCAGCCCTGAGAGCTGCACTGCTGTGCTGGGCAGGCAGCCCTGCACCCTGAGGGACAAACAGCCCCTGCTGATAGTTTGTTAGAGCTTTAGAATGCACTGAAATTACCATTGCTATGTAAGCTTTCTTTGGGAAATGGTTAAAATATGGATTTTAGCCTGTCTGTTCCTTATGATCGGCTGCCAAAGACGAGAACTGCATGGGAGGGAAGAATAAAGGGGTATGAAGAAACACATAAATATGTGCTTCTAAGTTGATTTTATAGTGAGGAAAAGTCCAACCAGTTAAAAAGCATGGGAGGGGAGGTGTGAAGCTCTTTTGTGCCAGAATAATCAGTGTGACACTCAAGGAGGGTGACAATTGCTGAGAGACCACAGGTGTAGCAGCAGCCACTGCAAATGGACACTGCACAAGGAGGTTCCCTCGTGGTCGGTGTCAGGAGCTGTTTCTGACTGTGGCCTGTGGTCCATGCTCAGCAAGAGCCCTGGCAGGTCAGGTTGACTGAGTTCAAGAGCAGTAGCAGCTGCTTTGGGGTGGAGGAACTGGGAATGCTCTTGCAACACAGGTAAATGGTGGTGACTGTCAGGAACGGGGACTGGAGGGGCTGCACAGGCAGGAAGTGATCTCTGCTCCTCACTGAGGAAGAGAGATTCAGACATTGTACTGCAGTGACCAACACCACATGGGAACCTCAAAAGGAGAGTGAACAAGCAGTTAATAGTGTCAGTCCTGCAGTACTTGGTAAAAACTATGACACTTCAACCAGGCCCTATCAGGCAAAAGATCATTGTTGCATTTATTTTTGTATTGACTTTTAATATTCAGTACTAAAATATGTTTTGAAATCTCCTGACACAAAATTTGTACCGAAGTTCCAGATAACAGGAAGTTTGTCCTCCTTCAAAAGAAGTTCTATTATTAGTAGTTTAAAAATATACAAGTTACACAGAAACAGTCAAGCATTAAGTTAAGGTTATTCTCTAAGCTATGCTTTGCATTAGTTTATTGAAACCAGATGGAAATAACTGTTTTCTTTCTTTATTCTTATTAATTAGGTTACAGCCATCCCTCTCTGATAAAGCTTTTGCAGCAGCCACAGAACCTGGTAAGTGAATTAAAAGATTAAGTGCTTGCAGGGGTCCTCTCCCTCCTTGTTGTGGGTTTTCTCATTTTTTCTTAAACTGATAGTGAATGCTAATGATTCAATTTAATGTATGATAGGATCTGCTTGCTGTATTTCTCACTAGATGGAAAGAGCTTGGTAGTGTTTAAGAAGACACAAAAACCTCTGGAAAACTTCACAAGAAGAAAACATTTGGGTGATGAAAGCACTTGATATGTTTGCAGCCAGTTTTAAATCATAGTTAAATCTTAGTGTTTCCAATTAACCATTTTCATAATGTTCTGAGTGAAAATGTTTGAGCCTTTAAGACCTTGAGAGAGAATATAGTTTTTTGAATGTGATGCCCTCCATCTAGAATTGTGTGGGAAGTTTAGTTTCTTTTTAAACAGTGAGGGTAATGACTGATCCCCTTCTCATTACACTCAGTGTGAATCCTGAGCCATCATTTTGGTTCCCTGAGCTGATTTTCTTTCTGGAGGGTTCATTTCTTCAGGATGAAAAATTCTGCCTCCCCCAGAACTTAAATACTTCAAGTTTAAATAAACAAAACAAAACAAAAACAAGAAACCAAAACCACCAGGACTAGAAATGCTGACGTTATCAAAGGCAGATCTGGATATTTCAGAACAACTAATATTTCTAAATAGTTACATTAACTCATAAAAATTGTTTCTGAGAATAATATCTTCCTTATAATGCAACAGTAGGCAAAGCCAGATTTAAAAAATAAGCAAAACAACAACAAGAAACCCCAACAAAACCACAAAACGAACAAAAAACAAAACCAAAAGGCCCTGTTGCTTGGTGGCAGTTGCAGATGTGCCCACTGGGGAAGAGCAAGTAACAGGCTGCCAGCTCCAAGCCTGCAGTGAGAGGAACTCCTGCAAAGCCCAACATGAGTGGCACAACCAGGACCCCCCTCTCCCATGTCCAAGCACCAGAGATGTCCTTGGTACTCCATCCTGATTTCTGAGACCTGACTGGCTCAGTGAGGAAGGAGGCAGGGAGCCAGTGGGCCTGTGCCTGGCTGCACTCAGGATCTCTGGCAGGCTCTACCTGGGCACAGCATGGGCAGGATGTCAGGTTTGCAGTGCCAAGGGCAGAGACTGTGGAGAGCAGAGCTCGTGCCAGCCTCGCTGCAGAGTGTGTGCTGGGGCCAACTGCAGGTAACACACCAGCTTTGTGGGGAAGGGACTTCTTTGAGTGATACACACTGAGGGAGGGTCCTTGGTTAATGCTGGCAATGGGTTCGGTGTTCTCCTGGAGGGACTTTCTGTTTGGTTTCTCTGTAGTGCTCCATGTACCCTCTTTATAGCCAGCTAAGAAGAAAAGAATATGCATCTGTTCATCTGAGCCCACAGCAACTTGATGTCAATGTTCTATTTTTCTCAGTTCTGAGTATCTCATTAACTACAAAAGAAAAATACATTTTTCTGTGTAATGGCAAATGTTGTCAAATGACTGTGACAGCCCATAATCAAATTCACAACAAATTCATGGTCTTGCATCTCTAACTTCATTTGAAAATTTAAACTGAGACAAAAATCAAGTAAGATTTCTCACAGCTACTAAACAAAAACTTCTGTGTTAATCTGTCAGTAACATCCTTGCTTAGGTTTGCTTTTAAGCTGGAGTCGTTTGGAAGTAACAAATGAACAACTTGCAAAGTCCTAGCTGATACACTGTTATATCTTGTGGGATACTTGGGTTTCCCTAATAATCCTGATGAAATATCCTTCAGGTACAGTGTGACCAGTTATACCTCTTGCTGTGGTTCACACACCTGAACAAACAAGTTCTTACATTGAAGGATGCCAATAAATGTGCAAGCTTGGGCTGCACTGAAAATATCAATGTTTTGGGAGAGTCAGTTTGTCCCCTCTGGAGACCCATTAAGACTTAAGCTATCAAAGCTCAGCCTTTAATGTCAATGATTGCTTCTTCAACAAGAAAAACAACAAATAAAAAGAAGGGCAAATAATGTTGCTTTGCAGTTGGCAAATTTATTGAGCTTGTCCTTTTCTGAGAAAATTTAATTTAAAATAAAAAGTAGCATGGTGTGAATCAAATAAGATTACCTACAAAGACTAAGAGCAGTGATGAATCAATTTTAATCCATGACGTTTAAGTGAAATTAATTGCATAAATGTGACATTTATCTCTATTAGTGGACTGGGGAGACTGAGGGGCTTTTTCCAGAGCTGCTCCTTAGAAACTCCAGTGTGGGCAGCAGGATCGGCTTTCCCACCAGCTGCTGCACTGACACCAAAATTACTTTTCCTAAAGGTGTGAATCCTGATTTGGCCTGTTCACAAAACACTGCAGTTGAAAGGGACCTCAGGTGGTGTCTTGCCCAACCTAACCTTCTGCTCCAAGAGGGTTGGCTGTGAGATGAGACCAGGGTACTCAGGGCTTTATCTGGGATCTGGAAAACCTCCATGAAGGGAGACTGCACCACCTCTTTGGGCAGCAGGTCCATTGACTGTTCTCTTGATGAAAATCCTTTTCCTTATGTCCAAATTGGTACCTCCCATGGCTTGATTTATGCCCATGGCTTCTCCTCTTCCACCGAAGAGCCTGGAGCCTGGCTCCACCCCCTCAGTAACCTCCACATGCTCTGGGAAGGCTGTGTGCCTGTAGTCAGGTCTGTGATGACCAGGGCTCTTGCAGCAATGCAGATTCAGCTCTGCTGACAGACAGGGCAAGGCAGTGGTTGGAGTAAAGGATCATGGGAAACAGATGTGAGTTTAGCCAGGTAGTTTCCTGGCAGGCTATGTTCTCCCACTCTTAGGAGAGATCCCATTGCAACCACGAAGACTATTTCAGCATTATGTCCATGCCAGAGGAATCTGGAAGGCAGACAGCATGTCTTTGGGAACAGGGTTTTTTGTCAGAAATCTATTTATTGGAGTGCTGTGTTGCTGACCCTTGCATGGATGTTTGTTACCTTTCTCAGATGTAGCCCCTATTCTTTAAGTTTACCATTGTCTTGTTCTCCCAAGTCCCACTGCAGTAGTATCTGGAGGATGTTTTATAACCACAGTGTTCCAAAAGGGTCTGTCTTGAAGCTCAGTAAGGATGAAATGCTGCTATACTAACTGAATTTAGCTGCTCCAACTGAAAACAAGTAATAAAGTTTTAAAGCATATTTCCTGTGTGTGGCAAAAAGGGAGACTGAGCAACTAAAGTGGCAATATTGAAGAGGAAATGGCAGTATGAGTTATCATGCACCTTTCCTAAGGTGTCCTGCAAGAAAAGAGTAGTAACGATTAGACAGAAAAACGTATTCTAAAGTATGAGTATTAGTCCCTGGTTTAAAGTTCCATGTGCCATGATACAAATTTCTGCCTGGTATTTGTAATTAGAATAAATGATAGCTGCTTTGATATCAACATGTTTTTCCTGTGATAGCAGGATCTAAGAATTCCTCTTCCTTTGTCTTTTTAGAGCACTTTTATCAACAGACCTGCCCTAGGGATTTTACCTCCAGAGAACTTCACAGAAAAACTGAAGGAGTCTTTGCTATCAGTAAGTTTGAGATAACAGTGATGAGTTACCATGTTCTGTATTCAGGGACGTGGACATATCAAGGGATATTGTGGATTTTAATAGGGAGCATTACAGATTAGCTGTTAATCCATCTGCTTCCCACTGCAAGGAATGAGGTCAAACCTTTTTCCCTGACTTGACAACTGAGTGTGAGAACATCACATGTCAGCTCTGCACAGATGCAGCCTCTTCCATTCTGGGTTCAAGAACTGATGAGAAGACACATTTTCACTTACCTCCATTGACTGATAGGAGATAGTGAGATAAGTGGCTTCTCTGTCTTGATTTAAATTTGAAGGTCCTTGAGACTGAAACTGAATTGAGCCCTTTCAGCTGCTGTTAAAATTGACTTTCCTCCCCCTAGACATGGTTGGTCTCCCACTATACTGAAGTTCATGATGTTGAGGACTGATCACTATTATTATCACTTTGCACTATATTTGTGCTCAATATTTTGGAGTAATTTTCTGTCTTCCTTGACAGGTGGCTCCCAAGGGCCTGTCACAGGTGATGACCATGTCTTGTGGATCCTGCTCTAATGAAAATGCCTTTAAAGCAATATTCATGTGGTACAGAGTGAGTAAAATATTAAGATTTTTTGTAGGTTTATTTGTAAAAATGAGTTATTCATCATCAGAACTGTCATTGTAAAAATAAGTAAGGCTTGGAGGTTGTCTTCCTCTTTATAGCCAACCTGGTATACAATCTTTATTAAAAAGTGTTCACCTAAGCTTTGTTTTTTATTGTCACAACTTTAGAAATTATAAAGGAAAGGAAAAAGAAAGAAAATACAGATTGCAGTTAGTATGTTAGAGCCACAGTCAGGGTCTTCCTTGGCTCCAATCTGAAATATCAGCATTCCTAATTTGTGGTTTGGCCATAAATGCTGTTGGTTACAAATAACTACAGGAGAACTCTTGTTGGGTTGTTTGGGTTTTTTGCAGAACAAGGAGAGGGGCCACAATAATGTCACAAAAGAAGAACTGGAATCCTGTATGATTAACCAGGTAACATTTGTTCTTTACCACACCTCCAGATATACCATTGGCTTGGGTTTGCAAGGGAAGATTGGGAGGAAAAATTAGCTTTGCTAACTGTGAAGTGGGTTTTGTAAATTGAGGAAATGGTGAAATATAAACTGCTTCTGACAAACATCAGCAAGTCATGCAGGGGGGGCCAGCATGGGGCAGCCCCAGGCTCTCCTTACTGACCCCCACAGCCCTGATGCCACTCCTGGGCACATCCACCCCATACACATGTGCAAGAAGGGGCTGATTGTGCTGGATGCTCAGCCCTGTGTGAGCCCATCTGTGCAGGGATAGAATGCCAAGGTTTCCTTAGTATTAATGAGGGCGTCTGGGAGGTTGGGCAGTTTTTAGGGGGTGACCAATGTATTTGTAATGATCTGGGGGGCTGAGGAGGAGCCGGGTCAGGGTGCACTGAGGAGCTGCCCTGAGGGGCTCAGCTCAGGCTTGGCCATCCCAAGATACTGTGGCCTGGGGGTGTGTTGGGGGGCATGAGCCCCTTGCTGACCCCCCTGTGTGCTCTGCTTGCAGCCCCCCGGCTGCCCCGACTATGCCATGCTCTCCTTCATGGGCGGCTTCCACGGCAGGACCCTGGGTAAGCTGTGCCTTGTCCCTCCCCTCGCTCCTCAGCCCCTGCACTGACCATCAGCTCACTATGCTTTTGGAGAAGTGGGTTTCCCTCAGGCACACAGTACCAGTGGAGAATCTGTAGGTTTGTAAATATTCATCTTGGAAGCCCCACCAGTACTGAAACAGAGTGTTTGAGTGACAGTAGGAATTTTTTTAGAAGGTCTTTTATTTTCATTCTGAATCCAGAGTTTCCTGTTAATACTCATGAAAATCTAACTCCTGGGGTAAAATCTCCACAATATACAAACATGATGTCACTCATTTTTACCATTTTATATCAGCTCAATCCCTCTTCTAAGCATGTTACCTCAGAGTGCCGTTTCTGTGAGCTTTGTGAGCAGTTGTCTTTGGACAGGTGAAATCCAGCTCATCTGAGCAACCTGTTTAGACTGACAGAGGTTCTACTGTTCTTCTGGAACAGTACATGGGAAACTGATGCTTAAAAGCTAGAGCAATCCACTTAACCCTGACTAAATCAATTACCCAGTATTCCAGAAAATAAAACAAAAAGAGCTATTAAGGTAATTCTACTGTCCTGGTGTCAGGCAATTTTTCACCTCTTGGTAGCTTTTTTCCTGTATTATTCTTCGGTATTATTTTAATTTTTGCTTCTCTGGGTTTAGGTTGCTTAGCTACAACTCACTCTAAAGCAATTCACAAACTGGACATTCCATCACTGGACTGGCCTATTGCTCCATTTCCAAGGTTAAAGTATCCCCTGGAAGATTTTGTGAAAGAGAATCAACAGGAAGAAGCCCGTTGTTTAGAGGAGGTAAAAAATTCTCTGGCAGTTTTCTGTTGGTTTTGATTTGAAATAATGAATAGTGTTGATAGGATTAGTGCTTTTCACTAAAAGAATGTTTTCAGGGATTGGAACAGCCTGTGATTAAAGCAGCATTCAGTGTTGTTTACAGTCAGATGTTTGTCCTGCCTTGCAGAACAGCCAGCCCACTGGGGCTGCACCAGTGACACCAGAAATCTCACATGCAGGACAAGGTCCTTGTACCACAGTGAACTTGTCTGCCAGATCTTGCCAAAGGACCATGGACTGAGAGAGAGCATAACTCTCTCCTCAAAGAGAACCTCTAACAGGATTCCAGGCTTTTCAGCTTTCCCATGGCAAGTTCTGGCATAAAGCTCTAATCTTTCCTGTGGCTGCAGGGACTCCCTGCCTTCCCTAGCCTGAGACAAGGGAAAGCTGTGCAGAACAGAGTTCAAGGGAGGAGAACCATCTCCAGGCACCAGAAGCACAGGATTCCCTATTGAGATGCAGAATCTGCTGCTTCCGAGGGCTCACTCTTGAGAGACAGAAGTGGGGAGCAAGGAAGTGCACTGGTGCAGAGTGTGGAATGTCACAGCTGGGGAGGGCTGGGGGGTGTGGAACAGGCTCTGCAGAGATGGATCCAGCAGACCTGTTATCCAAACCTGCCTCACTCCAGAGAAAACAGAAAGCATAGCAAATGACTTCCCTGTGGTTGCTCCATGATAGCTTTAAAAAAAAAAAGCCAACTGAAAAAAGCACACCAAAAAGAAAAAAAAAAACCAACAAACTCCCAAAAAATGGAAAAAAACCCCAAAGAAACTAACCAACCAAAAAAACCCCAACAAAACAAAACAAAACAAAAAAAACAACCAACCAACCAAAGGCTGAATTCTCTCTTAGAAGTCTTTCTCTTGGCTTACTTTTCACAGCCTGCATGGGCTGTGGGCCCTGAAAGCTGTGAGGGGTATTTCAAGTACAAATACACTACTAAATGTAGCAACTGGCACTACAAGGTTAATGAGATTTCTCTTTAATTCCCTTATCAGCAACAGGATTTCTGCACTATTTCATCTGATTAATTTTAATGTATCTGAAGTGGGTGACTGGAAAAAGTAAATTTTCCAGATGACCTTGTGTAATACATTAGCAGAGTTTTTATTTGTGACACAAAATCTGTCTCCTTTCATATTGCTTAGGTGGAATGACAGCAGTGGCACAGCCAATGGCAGTGGTGGCCGCCACACTGCCAGCAGAACCTGGCTAGAGCTTTCACACCACTGTAGATAAATGTGAAATTAGTTACAGTGTGTTTAGGACATGATTTAAACTTAAGTGTTATTCAGAAATAAGAGGAATGTGTTAAATCCTGGAGGAATTATTTGTAATTGCTTGTGTTTCCTGACACCTTTATAGCCAGGAATGTCTATGAAAAGTTGAAGTTCTGTTGCTGAGGTTGAATCTTGCTGGGAGGAAACGTGTGAATGTGCTGGAAGGAGAATATGTCGTAACTGTTTGATCTACAGGTGGAAGACCTGATTGTAAAGTACAGGAAAAAGAAGAAGATTGTGGCTGGAATCATTGTAGAACCAATACAGTCGGAGGGGGGGGACAATCATGCTTCAGATGACTTCTTCAGAAAACTACGAGATATTGCCAGAAAGGTAATAAAACATTTCATTGGTCATTCAGTGGTAGCTAAACATGCAAATACTTGTGGGTGTCTCCAGAGTCCTTGCCCCTGCCCCAGGGACTTGGAGAGCTTCACAGGCCTCCTTAGGAGCAGTCAGTTATGTGTATGTAGTCAGATACAAGCAACTCCATGTCTCTTCCATTTGATGCACACTTAATAGTTTCCTTAGTCCAATAAATTATCTCCTAATTTCAAGGTGAGAGAGAAATTACTTTGATGAATTAATTGTGAATTTTGCAGTAGTGTTCTTTAAATGACAATGCCAGTTTGTTGAGAAGGTTTGTTGCCAGCTCACATGAGTATCTCTTTCAGCAGAGTTGTCTGACAGGCAGCTCTTCAGGCCCCTCAGCTGAAGAGCTCATGCTGCTGGTATTGCCTTTGTGCCACAAATGACCAACTTAGAGTCAGGGCAGAGACTTCTTATTTAAAACAAAGCTCCTAGAAATGACACTCTGTGTCCCTCAGGGGTTTTGAAAATACCACTTGTGCTCCTTCCAGATGTTTTCAGGCACCCTTTAGAAATGTTCAAAACTATATAAAAACATGTACTTTGTGAGTTTAGGTAGAAAATGAATTTCTAGTGCATTCCTGAAAAAAACTGCTGAGGTTTTAATTGTGAAGCACAGTGAGTGACATTGGTGGAGGGATTGAGGAGGGGAGTTGGAGCAGTGAAAGGAGAGGAAGGAGGGATGTTGCATGTCATTGGCTTGTATTTGTTCACTAAGGGAGGTATTCCTGTTTCCTAAACGAGGGCTCACATTGCTGCTCCTCCCCTCTCTCCACAGCACGGCTGTGCCTTCCTGGTGGACGAGGTGCAGACGGGAGGTGGCTGCACAGGGAAATTCTGGGCACACGAACACTGGGGCCTGGATGACCCAGCTGATGTGGTAACATTCAGTAAGAAGATGATGACAGGAGGATTTTTCCACAAAGAAGAGTTCAGGCCAAACGCTGTAAGATACTCAGTGAAACTTGAACTCTGGGTTGGTGACCCACTGAGGAGTGACTGTAACACCCATGGAAGGGACGAGGTTTTCTTCAGCAATGCAGGCTCAGCAGTGTGGAGCTGCTGTTTCACAAATACTTGCTGTGTGCTCACACAACAGCTGTCATCATCAGTTTCTCATTTTTATTCCATTGTTGTCAGTCACCAAGGTCAGAAAGCTGGCAGGGGGAGTTGAGAAGAGGGTTTAGCCTAATGGAACTAATCTTCAGTACAAAATCCAACCACAAACTGACACCTTTTCCTGTAGGGCAACTTCAGACTTTCAGAACTTGTATGTCAGCACTGCAGAATCTGTCAGCAGGATTTCCTCTTCACATTAATGACATTATAGATGCAATAAATTAAAAAAAAAAGTAAAATTAAGGGGGAGAACATACAGCTTTATGTAAAGCCTCGATAGATGATGCTGATTTTCATGTCATCTATAGCTGTGTTTCAATGAGATAACAGAACAGCAAGACAGAATGCATTAAATGTGAAGCATGAAGTAGTCATCCTGTGCTTCAGCTCAGCAGGGCAGTGGGATTTTGCTCTTACAACAACAAAAAAAGGGGGTTGATGAGATTAGTGCATGGCTTTTCATACACCAGATATCTGCATTGCCAGTGTGGTGCCTTGCTTTTCTTTACTGTCGTGATTTGCCTGTTAACATGTTCCACAATTCTTTTTCTACCCTCTCCCAAGCCCTACCGGATTTTTAATACCTGGCTTGGAGATCCGTCCAAGAACCTTATGCTTGCTGAAGTCATTAAGGTGATTAAAACAGAAGACCTTCTAAACAATGCAACCCATGCTGGGAAAGCACTGCTGACTGGGCTGCTGGATTTGCAGGTAAACCTCTGGAAGGATTGTGGATAAGCAAGAGAAATCTGTTGATGAGACAGGATCTGACCTCGTCCAGTTTAAACACCTGGACTGAGGAACTCCAGCTGGGACTAGACCATAAGCACAGCTTACTGGTTGTACTTCAGTGCAAGCCTGAATAATAACTGTGTCCCATCTGGAATTGAAGTAAACCTTATTTTACTAACTTAAGAATGTTGGGTTCTTAATTCAGAATAGAGGGTGACCCCCAAAACATCTGAAGATATGAACTGCAGCTAGTTGGATTACTTTGCTAGACTTCATTACCACAAGCAGCTGGTATTTCATCATCCCAAAGTTCTTTTAAAGGAAGGTGCTTTCATATTTTGTTTCAATTCTGCTGGGCTGTTTAAACAAGAAAATTGTAGCTTTCCCTCCCTTGACTAAGAGAAACTCCTCACAGCTTTGACTTTGGAGCCTCATATGAGAAGGAAAATCAGACATTTAAGGATAGGCTTGCAGGTGCTCTCCTCCAAAAGGCATTTTACACAGGATAATCCCAAACACAGTCTCTGCTCTCTCCACAGCTTTAAGGCATAGCAGGAAGGAGAATGAAAAATACTATAATCTTCATACTTTGGAGGGCCAGAATACAACTAGTCCTATCCAAAAAAAGGTTACTCTTCTCAAAGATGAGGATTGTAATTCATAGTAAGTGATCCAGGTATTACTTGCTAGTCTTTTACTTCAGCATAAGGAGCTGATTTCTAGCCCCAGTGTAGATTATTTACGCTCAGGTTTTCACTGTAGATGTAAGGTGTGTTACACTTGCATCAGGAGGCTCCAAGGAAGATTTTACTTGACCTAGCTCAGGGGAGAAGATCCATTTTCCCTGCTCAGACATTTATGTGCTTTCTGAGGAGCGAGCCTGCTGCCACTGGGCTCTGCAGGCTCAGCTGAGCAGGACATGAGGCTGTGTGAGCAATCCAGCCCCTGCACTCCCTCTGCTCCAGCAGAGCCAGGAGGCAGCAGGGCTTCCACCTGGCAGAGCTGAGCTTGCCACCAGGTGCCCTCTGTTCCAACACCTGCCACAGGCACATCTCACCTCTCTTTGCAGGCTCGTTACCCTCATCTCATCAGCAGAGTGAGAGGAAGAGGAACATTCTGCTCGTTTGACACTCCAAATGATGCAACTAGAAATAAGTTAATTACAATAGCCAGAAATAAAGGTAAGAAAGTTGGTGTGTGTGGATGAGCTTCACGTGACAAACAGCAGCATAAGTAATGCTACTGAATTTTCCTTTTTCATATGGTGTGTGTGTACTACAGTATCAGAGGACAGAAGGGAAATTACAAACAAAACTGTAATTAGACTTTCTGGAAATACTTGTTTTCCCAAAGACCTCAGACGAGTCCGTGTATACATTTACCAGTCCCTATAGGTCTGGTGTTACTGGAAGAGATCTGTGTAGGGCAATAGTTTTTTTGAAATCAATCTCATATTCTCTGCAGTGACCTTAGGGTGTCCCTGGGCAAGGCTTCCTTCTAGAGACAGATCAGGAAAGTTAGAAGAAAGTTAATGTCACTCAGGAAAATGCAGGGAGAAGAACTATGAATTTTATGAATACTGTGGTAAAACCAACATTTTAGAGTGAAAAAGACACCATGGTTTGTTCTTGGAAACTAAGACAGCAGGAAGAGAAGGCAAGCAGTTTGTTTCATGGTAGACCAAGGCTCTGATTCAAGGCAGGGTAAGCCCAGCTCATTGTTGCACATCGACCTTTGAAATAACTGAATTTGGGGTAAAAAAAGTACCATGCATTTAAAACACGGTAAGAAGAGGTTTGCTGGCACTGAAATTTTTTATTTTGTGATTAAAAATGAAGTAGTTTAAAAACAAAATTGCAAGAAAACCTCCTGTGTCTTGTTATGGCAACAAGACACTTAACCAGTAGAGCTGAGCTGTGCACTGGGTGGAGTCTTCCCATTGCTTTTGAGATTAGTCCCAGTACTCCAAGTGTTTTGTGGAACAGCTACAGGCACTCAGTGTTCTAAATTCTTGTGAAGCTTGAGGTCCTTCACACCACTGACCACACGCTGTATCTTGTTTCAGGTGTTGTTCTGGGAGGCTGTGGAGACAGATCCATTCGTTTTCGTCCCACACTGATCTTCAAGGATCACCACGCGCACCTCTTTCTGAACATTTTCAGTGACATCCTAGCAAACTTCAAGTAAAAGCAGTTCCCTCACACTGAACAGCTGGTTATGAAATTAGTTTGCATTAATTCATGTCTTCTCAACTTACAAGATAAGTGTAAAGTCATAAACTGAGGTTTGTGTTCTGTGTGTGATCCTGCCCAAGGCAAGCTGCTCCATGCACACGCGCCCCAGGCAGAGCATTGGCACTGGTCACCAGCAGGTACACGCAGCTGTCCCTCACTGTGCATTCCCTGTGGGCCTCCCTCTCCTGGCCTGGGCCATGCCAATTGCAGACTCCACTCTACAGCCATGGCCCTGACTATCCACTGTCTGAGCAGGACCCGTTTTCACAGGTGACCCCAGTAGATTTGCGTCCAGAAACAGCAACAAGAGTGGCCCCAACTTGAGCCACGTGCCTGCCATAGGGAAAGTGCCATTCTTTAATGGCAGCTGGAATAAGATCAGTGTTTGAAGGAAAGCTCTGCTTTCCACCACTGCCAAGCACAGTGTTTTGCAGAGTAACTTCCAGCTTTTTTCCCTTGAGTACAGACATCTGCCACACCAGGCAGACCAGGGCACCCTCTGTGCCCAGCCTGCACGTGCTGCTTCAGAGGCACCGGTGCCCTCAGCGCTGCAAGTGGCACTGAAGCACTTGTCCTGTTTTCCATATCATGGATGAGTTTTAAAACTTTTGACTTCTCTTACAAGCAGATTTGTACAGAGAAGACTCTACCCTGAAGTGTGTAATTTGACAAAGATTAGAGAACCATGCAAAGCACATTACTTCCACTTCTGCCAGCAATCTAGAATGATTCCAGATTATTTTACCATTTGCCCAGAACACACAATAGCCATTAATTTATCTGTTACAAGTTCTACGTGAATACTTGAGGTATTTTGTAAAATAACAGCAGAAATGCTTAATGTTAGCCATTATCTGGTATCAGAGCCACTACAGTGAAGACCAAGTCCTACCTGCACATTTATAATGCAAAGTAATTCTATTTTTGTTCTAATAGTATATTCTAAGTCATTAGTACTTCAGAGATCTTCTAGAAAGCCACAGGATCAAAAAAAGTGTCAACAGTTCATTAATTTGTTTCTCTTCAGAGAATTATTTTGGATGTCTCTTTACTGTTTGCTTAGGGCTGACTTGAACTAGATCTGGTGCCTTTCTTTTCTTTTCCTTGGAGCAAGCATCTGGATTTTATTTACCAAGTTTAACTTTCTGTTGTGCACCAAAAAACAGGGACCACAATGGACTTTACAATAACCCTATTTAGGACCTGACCACAATTTTTAAGTACATAATCAGAGACAGAGCAGTTAAAAGATTTACATGTTTAATACAGCTACCAAAATGTGAAAGGTTTCTTACCTGCTTTGAGAAGTGTTAACCATGGTTTTCCCATTTTAGATTACTGGTGTTGGGAAACTCAACTGCCAGCTGAAACCCAGTGAGATTTCTGTAAACCTCTGCAGAAACCAGAACTCTGGTACCAGCAGGGCAGAACCTGAGCAGGTTTTTGAACAGAGGCTGTAGAAATCTGGGTTAAGGACCAGTAAACTGGTGTTCAACAAAACCTCATTGTCATCACTGTCCTTGTATTATCAGCAAAAGGAAAGTCAAACCAAGAACCGTATTTGACAGCATTTTGGGAATTAGTTTGTTCAACATATCAGTGCAGTAGTTGTAGTGAATGTCTCTAGCAAGTCTTGTACTTTTACAGAAGCAAAGGTCCAGTAATTTGAAGTCTTACCACATCTTCACTTTTATTATGACTACTCTAGGTGTTTTTATAATTTTTACTGACACTCAGTAACTGTATAATTGTGTACAACATGTTGATGAAATCATTAGAGAATACATAGAAAGCACTGCAGCTGAAGCATATAAAGTTAATATTGTTTACAGCATACTGTGGACAGTGCCAAATAAATGTTTAAACAAATACTTAAGTACACTTCATGGTGTAACTAGTAACTGTACACAGATTCATAACAAATGACATCTCATGTGTAATCAATATTCTTAAATAAAATATTTATAATTGAACTTCTCCAGAGCTTTTAATTTTATACCTACTAAATGCCTAAACTGAACTGTTAGTGTATATTAAATACATTCTGACATTCTGATGAAGATAAGCCTCCAAAAAGCAGTGTACATGTACAGCCCACTGTCTTTTGCTGCCCATGGTGTTTACACCACAAACATTTTTTTTTCTTTTGATACTACTGTGCCACCCCATTAGGAAAAGTTCAACATGAACAAACCGTAACTTAGGGTTAGCCTGTGCACTTAAATGGCAAATTTACTTACCTGCATCTGCTAATCCACCAAGAGATAGGTTTCAATTTGCATGAGGAAGAAACAGGGAAAAGAACACTCCAAATTATTGGTGAGAGTCAGTTTATTTGGCAGTTTCAAATGAGGTAACAGCTAGAAGAGTGGTGTAAGGAGTTAACTTGCCTGTGACAATTCAAGAGACGTGTTACAGGTGATAGGTTTGGTTCTCCCTTGGGTTTAAAATCCTCCCTTCTACTGAAGTTTTGAAAAAAGAGGAATCATACTATGGAGTAAGACCACTGTGCTTCATGGACACAGGTGCGGCTTTTACCATTCCAATGGAAAGATATTGTTTTTCTGTAAGGTGGTGAGACACTGAACAGGTTGCCCAGGGAGGTTGTGGATGCCCCAACCTTGACAGTGTTCAAACCAGGCTGGATAAACCCTTGAGTAGTCTGGTCTAGTGAGAGGTGTCCCATCTAGGAGGAGATGGGATGAGATGATCTTTAAGGTCCATTCCAACCCCTTAATATTGTGATTCAATGGGGCAGCATTTTCTGTAAGAGGCTCCCAAAATGCTGCCCCAGCCTTTAACTTACCCTTACAGCTGAGCTGCCAGTGCTTTTTGCAGCCCACACCCTTGTTTTGTCCAGCTACATTCACATCCTGGAGGATGTTGCCAGGAGACCCCATACACCTTCCACAGCATTATACACCTCCTTCCCAGTTTCATTTACACATAACTCAATTTCATTAACATATAAGCATGTCTGTGTCTGTCACCATCACTCATCACATGTATGTACAAGACCAGTTTTAATTTCCAGAGCCATCCCAACCAACCTGAAATCAGCTAAAAGAAGCACTAATTTTGGAGTGAGGGTGTTCTGGCAGCTCCTGTTTTTCACTTCCAAGAGTTTTTCCTGTTTCATAACAACTGAAACAGCTGGGGTCAGCACCAGTAATTCAGCCTCCTAGGGCATGTTCCAAGGACATTTCAGACTTGGAGCTGCTGTGACAGCACAACATGCACATCACTGAATCCAACATGGAACAGACACTCCCCAAACCATAAGCTGAAAAGACATTTAATCCAGTGGATTGTTCTTTATTACTGCAACTTTCTACACTGTGTGCACTTAAAGCAGGCTTTGCACAGGAAAAGGACAGGGGTGTCAGGCTGGTAAACTAATTAAACCTCACATGACAATAAGCAAAATGAACACGCAACACAGAAATCACTGAAATGAGCTGCTGTATCACACAAGTTCTCCAAATATTTGAGTAAATTTCTCTCTGTCTACAATCTTGCCATACTTAATTGTAAAATATAAAATATCTGTACTATTATACCGTTTGAACTGGACAAGCGGTTCCTCCTTGCTGTCTCCAACTTCATCCAAAGTCACCACTGTCTCTATGGGACAGTAAATGTCATTCCGTCTTCCCCAAAATGTCAAGTGGGCCACTCTGACAGTTTGGCCACTTTCACTCAAGTAGATTAATCCAATAATTCTTCTGAAAAAGTAGCTCATGCCATACAACATTGCACCAGCAAAGGCCACGAGGCCAGTTGTGTACAAGAGGATATTCTGAGACACCTGGTCCTGCAGGTAGAGGTACCAGATGGGAGGCAGCATGACCGCGGTGGTGGCAGTCTGCAACAGCTTCAGCCTGGACAGGACCCTGCAGTACTTTATCCCTGGAAACCTGTAGACCAGCTTGAACTCCTCTGCCCTCCCATCCACAGCCTTCTGTTGGAGCACAGCAGCAGCGGCCGAATGGGACAGGCACACAGAGTCTCGCTGTCTCCTGAAAGAATTGTCAACACCAGTGACTGGCTGTTTTTGTGACTGCAAACACTGCCATGTTCCAAAACTCCAGGGCGTGTGAGCACCTCCCCTTCTCCACGACCTTGTCCAGAGCTCCTTCTGCAGACATCTCCCAAGAGCTGGTGCCATGCAGACTTTAGTCCTGACAGTGCAGAGCCAAGCCTGGAAGGAAAGGTTCCCACAGGTCACCATTCTGAGCCCTCTTTAGACCCGAATCACATCGAGCTCCGAGTCAGTCCCGCAGACAGTAAAGCACAAGCCCCTACTCAGAGTAACCTTAAACCAGCGTTCTATCAGGAACTGGTGTTCGTGCTCACATCCCCCCGTGCAGAGGAAGAGGGATAACTTTGGATAACCTTAGATAACCAGTTAGCGTAGCAAAGGGTCCCTATGTCATCTCTCGCTGCTTGGTTTTGGTGTCTGAGCAGCATCAAGGCACTCAAAGCAAGGAGGATCAGAGAACCAGGGCTACCAGCGGCGAAATCGCTAAATAACCACTTAAACAGCAATTTCAGGGAAATAGGGGAAAAAAAGCAGAGTAAGCACGGCAGAGGGGAGGGGAAAGCGCGCTACACCGAGAGAGGGACCAGAGGAAGAGCCCAGACCCTGCGGACATGCAGGGCAGAGGATGAAAGGAGGGTCCTCGCCGCGGGGTGACACGAGCGGAGTCTGTGCAGGGACGCGACATCGAGCGGGCAGCGACGGGCACGGGGGAAGGGGGAAAGGGAAGGAGAGGGAAAGGAAGAGTGAATGGGGAGGGAAGGGGAATGGGAATGGGAATGGGAAGGGGAATGCGAAGGGAAGGGCTCCCGGCGCCCAGCCCGCCCTCACCGCCATGTTCCGCCGCCCAGCGCGGCTGCGCCGCCGCTTCCGCCCGCGCGGGGCCCGCCGGGAGGGACAGTCCGGCCCGGCCCGGCCCGTCCGAGCCCCGCGATGGCTCCACCGCCCTCGGCGCTGTGTCTGTTCGACGTGGACGGGACCCTCACGGCCCCGCGCCAGGCGAGTGCGGGGCGGGGCTGCGGGGCACGGGCGGGCGCCGGGGGAGCGGCGGGGGCCGCGCAGGGCGAGCCCGCGGGCAGCGGGACGTGGCACACGCCGCGGGCGAGCTCACCGTGCCGCCTGGGGGGAACAACAAAATCCTCCGGGAAAACCCTGCCTTTTTGCTAAGTACCCGCGGTTATGGCATAGCTTGGGTGGGCACGGGGCGGGCACTGACGGCGGTGTTTGTTGCTGGGCCCGCAGAGGATCGCCCCGGACATGGCCGCGTTCCTGCAGCGCCTGCGGCAGCGGGTGAAGGTGGGAGTGGTGGGAGGCTCCGACTTCGCCAAGATCCGCGAGCAGCTGGGCGAGGACGGTAAGGGCCGTGGGGAGGGTTAATAAATGTAGGCTGAGCCCCGGTCGTCCCTCTCCTCCCCTGCTTTGCTTGGTGATGTCGTGTTGCACTCAGGCTGTTTCCGCTTGCAGGTGTATCTTGGTATCGTTTTAATGGGTCGTTAGTAATGGTGAAATCCTGGCAGAGCCCTGGGAGGGCATTTTGCCATTGCTGCTTTACTGTGGCATTGTGTGTGACATACGTGGGTAGGCAGCTCAGCTGTGAGCACGCTGAGTTTGTTCTTTTTGCACCTTAATGCTGGCAACAAAACCCTTTTTTTTATCAGGGTTGTGCTACAAGGACTCTCACCTTAGTGCCACAACAGGCAACTCCTTTTCTGTATAAAACACTGTCTTTAGTGGTGTTACTTAATTCATGCCACTGACAGCCTTCTGTAACGCCCAGATAACTCAGATTGTGTTTGGCTTCCCAGTGTCTCCACTAAGGTGTATCATTTTGTGTTGTAGTACAGTCTCACAACTCTCACACTTCTGAAGATCAGTAGTATTGAGGAAACAAATGTAAAAGGACAGTCTTTGACCTGCTCTCTGGCCAGGCTGTGTGCCAGGCTTTTTGCAACACTTGAGGTGTTCGGTCACTTCCTTACATTGAAGGCAAAGAAACATATTTTCAGGAGAGAAAGAGCCTTTGAGCAAAAACACAGGCAACTTAACTGAGTGACTTCATGTGATTTGAGGTGTGCATTAATCTAGTGATCTAATCGTTGTTGTATTTTAACCTATTTAACATGTAAGAAAAACCTGCATGGGAAAAAATGATAAGTTACTGATTTTTTTTTTTGCTTGCAGTGGTTGAAAAATTTGACTACGTGTTTCCAGAAAATGGTCTTGTAGCATACAAGGATGGGAAATTCTTGAGCAAGCAGGTAAGGGTGAAATTTCCAGTAGTGGGAAAGGGAAATTTTCTGAAGATTTTCTAAAGATTTTGCTTTGTTGCCACAGTGCAGTCCTTTGTAATCACCCTTCTAACAAAGGCCAAAATTGCTGCTGTTTTCATGTGTTACTCGTGTTAATGGATCATTCATTTGGCCTGTAATGTTCAACATAAGTAATAGAGATTAAACATTTAAAAGAGACCCTGGCTGGAATTGCTGCCTTGAGCAGTGGTTCCAATTTACTGCAGGAACAAGTTCCATTTCTCCATGCTTGGCTACAGCAAACATTAACTGCAGCTTTTTGTTTAGGGCTGCTGCCTCTGGCCCACTGTTTCCCTTTAAACTAGGTGCCAGTAGGGAGCATATTAAAGGTCAATTTGCTGTTATGATTAAAAAATAAAAAAGTAAAAATAAAAATGAGCACTTTGAGTTAATTCTTTGTGTGGATCAACAGAGTTACTGATTGAAGGCATGTTTGTTTCTCTGTGGTATTAACCATGCCTGATTATCCAATGTCTGTGTCTTCCATGTGACTTGCTTTTAGAATCTCAAATTCTGGATCCTTGGTTGAGTGGTGTTTATTTTGTTAGAGCATTCAGGGTCACCTGGGCGAGGACATACTTCAAGATCTAATCAACTACTGCCTGAGTTACATTGCAAAGATTAAACTGCCAAAGAAGAGGTATGTGCACACAAATCTCAGTGTGGCCATGTTCTCCATGTTAGTGCTGAACATCAGGATGTAAAGCTCACCTCAGGCTGCTCAGCAAAAAATGAGTAATTTGTGGGTTTGGGAACACTGTGTGTGTGGAATAGCTCGATCCATGCATACAATGACAAGCTCCCAGCTGGAGCACAGAATTTGAAATACCGAATCAGCATTTTTATATAAGAGGGGGAAAGGTTCAGTTTTGAAGTAGGAGTGTTTCCTTGATGTGTTTGGAATTCAGCAGCATAATGTTTTCCAGAGCTGAGAAGTGTGCAGCAAGACCAGCTCTGTGTGACAGTTGAGCTGCAGCTGCTCCAGGCCCTAAAATGCACCGTGGGAGGCAGGGCTGGACACGGCCTAGATTGTCAGTTTTGTACCTTCACCCCAAACTGACAGCCTGGCCTGTCTGAGGCTCTGAGGATTGGGTTGATGGGATGCTCCAGTCACACTTTTGAAACCAAATCATACTTTTAAAAGTCAGAAAGGATAATGTTGAGGTTGCCAGATTCAAATAAAAGTCCAAAATACTCCCTGGTGCCAGAGGTGCTGGTTCCTACATGGGAGGTTTATGCATACAATGAGAGGCTGAAGGAGACAGCTGATTCCCACTGTCTTCAGTATTAAATGGACATTCATTATGATATTTACTGTTTTGATCAAGTTTTCCATCTATTTTCTGCCTTATTAATCAATTCTTTTCCAGAGGTACTTTCATTGAGTTCCGGAATGGGATGTTAAATGTGTCCCCCATTGGAAGGAGCTGCAGCCAGGAAGAACGACTTGAGTTCTATGAACTCGATAAAGTGAGTTACAGCTCTTGAAAAATACCCAGCTCTCCTGGAGGAGGCAGTTACAGCCAGGTTATGATTTTTAAAAAACTTTTATACTTTGTGCAGTTTTTTTTTTCATTTTAATCCTTTCCATGTGGTTTAACGAACTTCTTCATTCAGGCCTCAGGAAATAGTTTTTCTGTTGCTGTAGTTAACAATGATTACTTGCAGAAGGGGGTGGTTTGGCTCATGTTTCTTGTAATGCAGTATCCAGAGTACTGAATATCCTATCTGTAGATATGGAGATCCTGAAAAACCTTGTCCTAGGTAAAACCATTGCTTGGTGAGCTCTGTATTGTACCAGCCTGTATCCATTCAAGTCAATAAAACTATTCCTTTACTTGTTCTCTGCAAAGCCTTTTGAAGCAGAATTTAAAAGCTGAGGTCAAACTATTCACCATTTATCCTCCTTTTTACATGGCTAAACGTGCAAGGCTGGAACGAATCTGAGCCACCAGAGTTCTGTTTCCTGCTACACCATAATGACTCTTTCTGACTCAATAAAAAATTGAAACCTAATTCCCCAAAGCAGACTTTTATTTGTGACTCAGTTAGTGGATGCTGAAGGATATGTAAGACCAAAGCATTCTGAGAACACCCTTTTTGGAGTGTATGGCCTCAGGAGAGTAGTATGTTTTTTAGACTCTTCTATGCCTTAGTCTTCTCTCTTGTAAAATGGAATTCTTCTGGGAGTTAAAGCACCTTTGTGTAGTATACTAAGATTTTCAGATGGAGAAGCAAATATCACCACATGCATGTGAATTTTTTCTCTTTTGCTTTTTTACAAGTTGGTAACAGATTAAAGTGGGAAGGTTTTTAGCATGCTGCTAGTCATAATAGAACGTGGCTGTATCACAGTCCTGCTACTCAGACCTTTGGGTATTTTTGAGATGTTTTTGGGGATTATCTTGATGAATTAACACAGCATGTGACTGATGTTTGGATTTGTTTTGTTTTTTCTTAACAGAAGGAGCACATAAGAGAGAAATTTGTGGCTGATTTGCGAAGAGAATTTGCAGGCAAAGGTCTCACATTTTCTATAGGTAATACATTAAAAGAATGTAATTTAAAATATCAATTAGTTTATATTACATTTAAGTCATATTGTCTTATGGGTATGACATATCCCATCTCATTGTGTGACAGTTCTCTCTGGGGGTGGGTGCAGGCAAGACTGAGCCTCTTACTCCTCTTAAGCTTTCACTGAGACATTTTAATTGAAATCCATCAACAAAGAGAACTTCATTGCTTGTCATCAGTTCATTGTCCTTTAATGTCAGTTGTATGACTGATTCTGCTCATTTTGAAACATATTACATGGTTCTATTTAGTCAGACTTGTTTCTGTGAATCAGTCAGAACTGTTCCATCAGTGGTATTCAGTTGCCCTTGGTTCTTCAGCTCTAACTGCATTGTGTGGGAGGAAGGAAAGAATCCAAAAGCAAGTGCAAGCTTAAAGAGAAATTATAATAAGGGGAAATTAATATTCCATGTGTTTCTTGCTTTTTTCCCCCCTCTAATATATTACTGTATTCCTGCCTTTTATTATTTTTCAGAATTATAAAGTATGGTTGCCACTAGTGCTGTGGCAGAAATGAACTGAAACATAGCTCTCTTGAAGCATGTTGTAAATACCTTCTGGACACCTGCTAAAACTGGGAATCATGCTTTTAGGTATTGGTGAAGCCCAGGGATTCAGAACTGGAACAGTTGTTGTCTTGTTAGGATGTGCTAAAAACCTTGGAAAGTCTTTATGGCTGTACACAGACCAATGGCTGCTTTCATTTGTGTTCTTTCTTTCTAAAATTAAAGAGGTTAAATGTATTTTTTAAAAGGCTCACTTTGAGAGCAGTGAGTGTTTAGGAACACAATAACACTTCCATGTGTGTTTAATGGATACATAATCATCTCTAAATCACGACTGTAATAACTGATACCCTATAAAACACTTGCTGTACTTGCAAGACTTGATAGTCTCATTTCTGTGGCTTCTGCAAAGCTTCCTCTACCTAAAATCTTACCAGTTTAGGATTTTTTCACTTCCTTTCCCCTCAGAAATGTGTTCTTACAGTCAAACAAGTCTGCTTGGTTATCTCTATCCTAGGAGGGCAGATAAGCATCGATGTGTTCCCAGATGGCTGGGATAAGAGATACTGCTTAGGAATTGTTGCCAACGATGGATACAAGACTGTTTATTTCTTTGGAGACAAGACTATGCCAGTGAGTATATTAGTTTGTTGTATTTATTTCAGAGCTGCTGTTTTAAACCACAAGGACTGTAGGTTCTTATAACCTTATTCCTGACAAGACCTGAAGTCAGGATATAAACACATGTCCATGTTTAACTGACTGCACTGCTGGGGAGAGCTGGAAGGTTTTCCTTCTGTTTGTGGAAGTGAACATGGGGTCCTTGACAGACAGCAGAGGCTGTTTGGAAATTGAACGTCCTTAATTCTATTAAAAACCTACGTGACATGACTGTGTGAAACTGATTATCCCATTTGGTTAGTGTAGATTGATGCTTCTTGTTGGCTGGTGTTTATTAAACATATTTATTTCCCATTTCATTTATTGCTGTTCCTTTGCTCACCACTCTGTCTCCAGCTTGGGGAATTGAACATATTCCTTGTTCCCCATCCCTGGGCAGAGCTCTGCAGGGCAGTTCAGAGGCTTTTAGAACTCCTGAGCAGAGACCTGCCAAGAGCTTGTGAGGGCAATGGTGAGCACAAGGACTTGGCTGAACTTAAAGCTGTCTGAATGTGGCCAAGGGACAGAGTCAGGCCAACTTTTGTAAGAAAGGCTTAGTTTTATAAGAACTTGGAGTTTAAAACCTCTAAGCTACTAAGAACTTTATAGATTTATAAACTTTAAATATAAAATTTTATAAGAAAATAACAAGCTTTAAATGAAAGGATTTTTCCCCCTTGACATCAGCTGTAAAAGTAATCACCTGTCCCTCTGGTCTGGAGTTTTACAGACAGTTCATTTTATACCCTGTAAGTGGCAGTGCAGCATTTTTGGAGTCTTGAAGTACCAAGAGCTGCTGCTGACACCACAAAAGCAGCGTGGCAAACAGCAAACAGAAATGTGGGAACTGCTTCCTGCAGTGCACAAAGCTGTGGCTTTCAGGGAGCTCTGCTCATGCAGGTGGCACTGCTGTTGCTTCCTAGGCCTTGTCTCTGCAGTGAGGTGTCCTGTCACTGCAGGTGCTTGGAAAAAGTCCCTTCTTTCCGTATTTTCCCTAATGTGTCCCTTTTTGTGACTATACATTAGGTTAAATAAATCCTCTTCTGCTTCCAGGGAGGGAATGACTATGAAATTTTCACAGACTCCAGAACAGAAGGCCACAGCGTCACATCCCCCCAGGATACAAGAAGGATCTGTGAAGAGCTATTTTTTAAATAAAATATTTCCAGAAGTCACACTTACAAGACGGTTAAAACAGCTTAAGAACTTGAAACATTCTGTATTTTTTTTGTAACTGTTCATGAATAGGAGATGCTTTGCAGGTCAGTCATTACTGAAGGGAAATGAAGACTCCTTGCTGCAGGGACACAGCAGAGCACATTTATCACCATCCTCTCACTGTTCCCCTTCGCACAACTACTTTGTTTTCTTTTTGTTTGGTTGTGGGGTTTGTGTTGTTTTATGTTTTTTCTTGGTTTTTTAAGCCATCAGTAAACTTCCATAACTAATGAATTATATTTTAGGGCATGAAGGGAGGCATAACTGCCTCTAGTTGATTTATAGTCTCAAAACTGGCCTGCCAGGCTTTATCTCTAGTTTTTTCTTTTGAGGCTGCTTTTTAAGAGATGAAATTTTTATTAGAGTTGGCGTTTTTTTAAATACTACCTTGTGCTCTAAAAACACAAATTATAAGACATTTGTGATTTTCTTGTCTAAAACTGGAAGAGGAGTAGAAGAGACATGTTTAATTCTTCCCAAGGTTGGGAAGAATGAACTGAGCCATAAGTCCTTGACCCCACAAATCCTCCAGTGTGTGGTCAGAAGCTGCTTCAAGTCTCCCACCCCTGGAAGGGCTGGATCAGCTGGGGCCAAAGTTACCTCCTCAGTGTGGATGTGCCAAGGCACAGACAGGTCATAGTGCCTACACTCTGCACCTGTTTAAATCTAAAATAAAAAATTTGTAAAGTTTAATCAAAATAACTTAAACACAGTAGCAAAATATATTTGTCACTTTCTGATCATTTTCTGATTTTTGTTTTAAGACATTGAAGGTAAAAAAGATTTTAGCACTAAGAAAATTACCTGAACTATGTTTTTATTAAAATTCAATTCCATGCCTGACAATCCACGTAACTGTTAATATTACTTTTCTCATCTGGCATTAGGAAAGTAATCTTGTGTATGAACACTGATTTAGTAAAGAAGAATCAAATCTCATCATGAAAAATTACTGTTCCAATTTGTCATTTTGACAAATAAAATATCTAAAGCAGAACCTGTTGCATGGTGCCTGTTTGTACCCAGAAATGAGTGACTTGAATCTTTCCAAATCCAAGTTTATGTGATACTTGCACAGTAAAAAAAGGGACTATGAATATGATCTGTGTGCACCAGTCCAAATCTCCAAAAGAGTTTACGAAAAAGGAAGGGGGAGCTGTAATATATCTCATGCATCAAAACTATTTTGTCTTCTATTCTTATGTAAAGCTTTTAAATATCACTGTATAGGTGTGCATATGTAGGCACCTGCATTCTCCTCTCCTTTCATGCTGATCATTCAACACCACCTCCCCAGGGAGCAGACTGAAGACTTGTTAAAGCATCATAATGGTTGCATTTATTGTAAAGAAAGCAGTGTGTGATACTCCAACAAGCTGGACAGAGATAAATCCACCACTACCAAGTCTTATGGGTCATAAAAACAAAACTAGACTCCAAACCCCACTACAGATTGGTTGCTATCATACACAGAGGTAACAGAGGTACAGCTAAGGTAAAACAAGCCAGCACAGCAGCTACTGACCTCCACACCTGAGGACAGACCCTCTGCTGTGAGCCTTGGACATGTCCTGACAGCAAGCACCTATTGGTAAAACTGCAGATAGGCAGCTGAAGTTACACAGTTTCACACAACTAACACGAGTTGTGCCATCTTTTTTATTATTTTTTTAAATTATTATTTGCAAAGTCAATAAAAATCCACTGTTAGGAACATAATAGAGAAAAATGCATTTGAGAAAAAAAATATGTGGAAGGCAAAATAGGAACAAAGCAAACTTACTTGCACTACAACTACATGAAGAGTGAAGCTGTCACTCCTACCAAGCAAGTTTTCCAGAGAAACAGATGCAGAATGTACTTCACCAGAACAGCTGAGCCTGTTAAGTAACTTGCACAATATTTTACACATGGTCGTCTGAGCAGCACACAACTTGCTGTTCAGAAGAGCAGTTGTCCTGCCTGCCTGGTGGCACACCATGGCAGAGAGGCAACTGTATGTAATCTAGAATGCCATCTTCAGCCTTGTCTAAAGCCAGACAGTCACAGGCTATGAAGTATCCACTAGTCTACAGCTTTCTACCACTTACCTTGAAGCAAATTCTTTTAATTTGGGTTGGAACTTTTTGTTGGTGTTTTTAATACTGGCCTATAAAATCTGTTGCTAAACAACCATCAAGGCATCTAAGTAAATTCACAACCAAACCACATACAGTTTCCACACCTGTGCAGCCACACCATTTGCAAATGGTGCACTGGAGCTTAACCACTACATGGAGAATTTCCATCCTGTGGCTGCTGCTGTTTGTGAACTTCCTTCCATGAGGAAAACAACTTGCAGCAATGACCACCTGTCTCTCTCTCAAGGCAAGGCATTCAGGCACTGTTACCAGCAATAAGTGCACTGTAACCCTATGGAAGAGCAGCCCAAGGGATCACAGGGCTCACACAAGGCGCCGGTCTCAGAGTTGTGCTCTGCTCCAGCCCTCTGCACTAGAAGAGCTCTCCTTCAAACCTCTCCCCACTTCCCCTGGGCATTTCCTGGAATCGGTTCACAAAAGAAAAGAAAAACCAAACCTCCCCTCCTCCACCCCACACACAAACTAGGTCTCTTGAAATACATTTTTTGTAAACACATTACGCTAGATTTTTTTCATTAGCATTTGAATTGCCTTTTTTTTTCAATCAGGCCAGCTATAAAAATGGTAATTTTGGCCTGCTTCTGCTTTATTGACAACGCAGTATTTCCTCCCGCACAACATGTAGACTATTGTTAGGACAGGTCCCCTGCAGGCAGTTGTTGAGCAGTGACCACACGGGCAGCGTGGGCAGCCCTGGGGCACCTCAGGGGCTGACGACATGCCCTGACCAGGTCTCGTGCTTGGTGCCAGGGGCGAGGTGGGTGATCACCACCTCCACTGCCTGCAGCTTCTCGTTCTTCGGGGGGATGGTGCACATCTTGTAGGTGACCTCGTCGCCTGCCACAGGAACGTACTCGCCTTCGATGCTGTGGGGGGAAGCTTCAGTTAGACGTGAATCACACAAACACTCTTACTCTTTTGCAGCTTATTTAAATTTTTATCAGTAGTTATCTCAGAACCGAAGAAATACTTCAGGGTTTTTTTATAGAGCCTGTCATCCACAAAAGTCTGAGGTTGATAGTGGTTGCCTTGCAGCAAAAACCTATGAAAATACTATAAACGCCACCTCCCTCCTACAAAAACAACAAAAAGATGCAAAATAAAAACAAAACCCACAGAAACCCTCACTCTAATATGCTTTAAGGAACTGTTGGGCTAGCCCAGGCTTGGGCAGCAATGCTGTGAACTGTGCACCAACACCTCACACACAGGCAGCACTAGAGGGCAGTGCTCACACTGTTTGGTGGAACGGTTTTTAAACTATAGAAAGTTGATCTTTTTTCCCCTCCCTTCCCTCTCACTTAAGCTTTTGAAGCTTGGGTTTGGGGTTTTTTCACCCTTTTTTTCTTTTTTTTTAAAAAGGATTGCATTATGTAACAGCAAGACTTTACCTTTAGGTCACTTCACTGTAACAGTTTGTGGTATAAAAATAAAAACAACAAAAAGCATGCAAGTGAGCTATGGTGTCATGTATTTCAAAATTACTAGCTGTGAGGAAAGAGTGTTGTGCCACCCTGACGTGTTACACTGCACTCAAGCAGCACTCAGGAAGAGTTCCAGGAGTTGCTCACTCCTACCTATCCCTCCACCAGTGTGATGCCATGGGATGCTGGTGGACTCACACTGTGCATTGTAACTGCACGTGAATCCTTATCCGAAACCAGCGGGAGATGGCTAATGGGCTGTCACCTTCTGTTCAGAACGATGTGTTGATGAAACAGAACTGCAGAGTCTTAACAGCCTTTCTCACCTCCACTCCTGTGCTCCACATCAGAGCATTGTAATAAAAATCCCAGCAGTGCCAGTGAAGACCAGCAGAGATTCCTCCAACCTGTACTGCCATGAGTGACAGTACAAACAAAGCTACTTCACCTTTCTTTAAATATACCTACATGAGCCCACGCTCAGGTTCCCCTTCTCTCACAATCTACGATCTAGCTTTCTTGTTGTTTGAAATTTTTCAGTGTTTCTCAGCAGCATCTGTATTTAGGAACAGATACACACTAATAAGGAATTCTACCAGATTTCCAATCAGTGTCATTTGCTTATGAATTCCTATTAACTGGAGGTAAGATTTGGATTCAGTGAAAGAAAAATAAAAAGTTGTCTAGGTCAGAAGTTTGTCACACACCACTGGGTTTGTTATTTGCCTTCTCTGGGAGCATGGTCACACCACCCAGGAATTTTACCCCACGTATTTCTGTTAATAGCAGAGATCTCAGATTTTAACAGTGCCCTTCATATCCACTCTCATCTCATGGCCCATTATTGTTAGGGCATTTCTATTGCAGGAAAGACTGGCAGGACTGATAGGAGGTAAATTCACTGGCCTTGTGAGTTCACATCAGAGTTTGCTTCTCCCCACAGCTCTGCAAAACTTCTTCAGCTTCACCTCCTGCACTGCACTGCCTCTTCCCAACCCTTTGAAGGGTGGCTCAGCTTCTGCTCCCCTCTGATTTGTGCCTTGTGAGTGCTGCTCAGGGAGCTGGTGCCAGGCTGTGCTGGAGCAGAAGCAGCCTGTACTCAGGGACAGGATGGGTTACTGGGCATGTACAAGGGAAGCTAAAACCCACCCATAAATCAAAATTCTCCCATGGGAAATTTATAAAGAAAAAAGTCATTGTTTGATTGTGTCAACATGATATTGAAAATGCTCCTGTATCTGGATATGGATCTAGAACCTTCTATGAGGAGTTAAAGGCAGTCCCAAGGCCTGTGGCTTGAAATGCGTTTCCTTCAGACCTTATCTCTCCTGACTAAACCTCTGCTTCAGAGCTGCCTGTGACTGCAGGAATCAGACCCAAGAGGGCATGTCCTAAGCTGAACTCTTCAGAACAGTGCCCGGGAAAACAAGAGTAAATTGAAGGCAGAAAAAATATTTACAGAAAAATCCAGATAAAGCCTCCTTCATCAGACCTGACAGCCCTTTCCAACCCACGCAGGCTGATCCAACTGACCTTTATTTACTTGCAAAGTCTCCAGACCAACCTGTCAGCTCAGGCCTGTATCACACTACATTCAAGCTCCCACATCTGACTCTTGCTGCAGCTGTTCCTCTCCAGCTACTGCTTCATTTATATCCCACTTTCCCCATATCCAACAGGTTTAAGATTCCATCAGGTGTGAAGGGACTGCACACCCAATTCTTACTTTCCTTTCAGGAGCAAAGTTTGTTAGGCACTGCCAAAGGAATTTGGCACCAAATACCCTGCAGTTTACCCTGTCTTTGAAACAGTAGCAAGGATTTCAAGCAAGGATGATGAAGCACCAGCAAGTACAGAACCTGACAAGGGGACACAAAGTCCAGAGAAGTGACACAGGAGAGGGGTCAAACCACGAGTGAAATTAGGAATGGCACATAAAAAAAAAATCTGTCACCTTGCCTACTCAAACCTCTTGTTGCCAAAAATATTGTTGCCACAGAGCTAAAAACACATTGCCATGAGCAGAAACTCACAACGCAACCTATGTTGACAACCCAAGGACGTCAGTCTGAGCAAGGCAGCACCTTTCCATGGAAGGCAACACAGCACAGGAATTTTATCTCTACAAGGGAACACAGGACGAGCAAAACACAACAAGCAGGAACATTCCCAGATGGATGTAATGAAAGCAGACACCAGGAGCTGAAGCAGAAAGGCTACATTGACTCAGGTACAGCTGAGCCACTGGAACAAGCCACAATGACACATGTATGTTCATGTGGCCTCAAGCACCAGGACCTGCTGCAGAAAGGGTTCCAGGAGCACAGGCAAAGCAGATACGCGGGGCAGGAACTAAAGCAACATCTCCTCTTGGCATTGCAGCCACTCCAGAGCCATGGTACTGCCTCTGGCTGCTGCACAGGGCAGGAACACACACAGCAAGCAGTGAGATCACCACTGTGCAGGCATCAAATGAAACGGATGCTCTGCCCAGGAAGGGATCACATGTTTGGCTGAAAAGTTTTGGTTTAAAAAAAAGAAAAAAACAACAACAGGAACCTTACATGTTCTTTAAAAGCTCCTGTGAAACAGGATGAGCCACAGTTATCAAAATAAATATTTGAAATCTGCAAAAGTAGGTAGGTATGGTTAATGGAAAAGGCAAGTGGATTCAGAGCCTCCTGAAGCACCAATATACAAAGGAAGGCTTAAAGTTCATGAAAAATGGCAATAAATTAGGTATTACTTGAATCTTCAAAATCATGTTAGGAAGAAGTACTGCTTGAGCACTAAAAGAGATGGGTGTTTTGTTGGGGTATGTTTGGTTTAAAAATTGAAACCTGACTATGTATCTGGATGGCTTCTAGTAAGAAAGGTGTTGCAGATGTACTGGTCACTAAAGTGATTCTGTTTTTCCAAGAAATTAAGACCAAATGAATCAGAACACACATAGGACTGCTATGCTAAAGTACAGCACGCTGCAGCCAGGGAGACGAAAAGCAAAGGGCCCAGCCCAGACTGCAGGACACACTTGGCCATCACTGAAAGCCCCTGCATCCCTCAGCACCTGTTAGGTGACTATTTCACGCACTGTCCATGTAGCCCCTGGTCTGCAAAGGAAAAAACCAAATTATTTGTTGACTCGCATTTCTTATGCTGAATCATGATGTTAAATACGCCTGTTTCTTCTACTAAATAGATCAGATTAGCCCCAAAATCCACACAGCACTAAGCATTACCCAGAAAGGCATGCTTTTCTCCACCACAAAGCACTTCTTGCAGGGCTGAGCATTATGCTGACAGCATCAGATCTTCTCATGGTTTCTTTCCTTATCCAAGCTGACACTAGAAGAGACTGAAGCTTGTGATAAAACCTCATCTGACCCCAACATGTCATCTTCTGATCCCCTAATCTGTAGTCTTTCCTCGTCTGTTGAGGAGACCCTACTCAATCAAGTCCTTTACACAGCTGTGTAAAAAAGGTTGTGGCCACACAAACATCTCCAATTTCATTTTCTACTTTTGGTCTTTAAACTTTTCCCCCAGAGACCAGATGTTTTTTCTGTCCTGCCGTGTTCAGATCATCACTTATTCTTGGTGCCTAAGAAATATGAAATTATTAACTCCTTGTCCCCAGTGCACATGAAAAGCAAGAGGACAAAGGTCCCAGTCTGCAGGCTGAAGAAACATTAGGGAACAGTGTTCCCTGCACAGTGTTTGCCCATCAAATGCTGCTTCTGGGATAGACACAGACTTACTCCACCGTTGCTATTGCTCCTTGATGTTTAAAAGCAGAAATAAACAACATCCAGACTGTGCAGCCCATATGGTAGTGTTAGGAAAGAACAGTATAAAGGAACTTGAGAGGTGATGAGATGGTGGCACTGGAGGCCCTGCTCAAAGGTAAGGGAAGATCCTCCACCAGGAAACAATTACCTCAGAACAGGGCAGGAATCTAACAGGAAAAGATCAGAGAAAGTAAATAGAGTTCTTGGAACAGATTCAGCCTACAACAGACACTCTATAAACAATGTAAGTTACCTGGATAATTCGGTAAAGGAAGTTAAACATAGACTTTGTTGATGTTATATGTTGATTAAATATTTTTAGAACTGTATTTTTTACTTTTATCCTATGTTAAATATATATTAAATGTTGATCTAGAGGAGGGTGGAGATTTTCACAGCTATTCAAGATATCAGTGTACCTATGTATCCAGAAATTTTAAAACACTGGAACTACTTCAAGCTAAAAATAGGAAGTGCCTTCCTGATGTTACTGTCAGAGTGAGACACAATAGAGTGAGTTTTGGATTATCCAGCAACTCCCATTTCCCAGCTCAGCGCCAGTCTGGTATGGTGGAGCATTTTATCCTGCACTATTTTTAGGAAACTGGGAGGTTATTAGGAAATTACCTAAATATGGAATGTTCTAGTTCTTCCTTCTCACAGCTGCTATTCATATTCCAGGGCTCTAGCTAAACCTCTTGGGACAAAGACTAAGTCACATGGAAACATTTCTGAACAAGAGTTTTCAGTGAATTCTGAGCCTTGCTGATCACCAAGCCTGCCACGGATCACACTGTAGCACTTCCCGTGGATCAATTATCTTGTGGGCTTCTTGAAGTTCACTTAACACCTCAACACACCTCACAGGAATACCGTATTTTTCTTTAAGAGCAGGACATGAGAGAGTAATGAACTACTATGAGTTACTATCCCCAAATGCCCTCCCATGCAGTCCCAGAGCAAGCCGACAGCTCCAGCATCCGTCAGCAGAGTCAGGGATGACCTTATCGAGCTGTATGACAGGCAAAGCAGAAGCAGGACTGCATCTCCCCACCAGTCACACCTGTAATTGGGACAGACAAGTGCAAAGAGGTTCAACCACTGAAGAATCCCAGCTGTTAATGTCCAAGGTCTCTTCTAATGGATTTCCCTGTTCTCTGTGCCATTGCAGAGAGGACTTCCCAGGAGATGCCTTGTCTGGTCCAGAAGCTGCACTTCCCTCCCGGTACAGTGGATGCATCATCCTCTTGCCCAGTTTTCTACTGAGATCAGTAGTCATGGTGTTTGAATCCATGCTCAGGGATAGTTATGGCTCTGTATCTACTTTCAGCAGCTGATTCAACACCAAGCAGCACAGCACACTCCATGAGGAAGAAACTGGTGATCACAACAGGCAGAGCTTTCCAAGGTTGTCTGTGTGGGCTCAGTCAGAGCTACAGAAGATGCCTGTTCCAACAAGAATGCAGCTTGGATCCTGTCACAATCACACCTACTGTTTGCATCAGGAAACCAAAGCCCAGGGCATTTATATTCCACGCTCACTAACCACAAACCACCTCCATCCTCGGGTGGCCACAGCCTGCAGGACCCATCGCCTGGCAGGTGGAGTCCAAGTCTTGGCTTTGACCTATGAGACTTTGTATCACGTAGCTCAAGATTCTCAGAAGCTTTAGCTACAATAACAACTATAGAAAGCTGGCTCTCTGCATGCACCACTGCAAGGTGAGTTTCCCCAGCCAACTGGGGGGATGGGGAAACCTTAAGAAAAATATTACCATGTTTTATTAATTTCCAAACCACTTTCAAGAAAGATCTGGAATTCTGTTGCCTCTCCTTCTCACCCCAGATAATCTACTTATTTCAGACACTTCAGTAGATGCACCAAGGCACCAGAAAGGGAGCACGTCAGGAAGGAAGTGTGCAGTCCAAAGCAGGGAAGTCATCAAGTGCTTTCAGTATTTGGAGGAAATCAGAAAGCTCAGATTAGGCTTCCCAGCAGCCCCAGTCAGTTCCAGTCAGTAGAAACTGTTTTGTTGCCAGTTCACAGAAAAGGCAGAGAGGCCAGTAAAGTTTGTTCTCTCAGCTCAGAATCAGCTCACAGATCCTTTAAAGTTACCAGTTAATTTCCAACACATACTGCTACAGTCCACCAGAAGAGCAGCTCCACAGAGATGAGATGCAGCATTAATGCTTTATATTAAACATAGTGATCTGGCAGAAAATCAGAAGAAACAAAGAAGCATGAAAAAGATGGTCTCTCCACAGACACAAAGGGCTCAAAGCCAGCTCCTGGGTCCAGCAGGGCAGCAGCAGGGACAAAGCTGGGTCCTCCCTGCAGGAAGATGTAGCTGATAGCACAGCTGACAGTACAGCTCCAGCAGAGCCAGGAACTGAGAGGCAACAGCAAAATGGGACTGTATCCCCACCTGGGAGCCCATGCCTGTTCAGCACTCCTGAGGTACAGGCACTGCAGGCACAATAATCTCCCACAGTGCACAAGCAAAGACTCAAGATCTCTCCAGGGACCCAGGGGTGCTGTGTGTCAGCATCCTGGGGGAAGTAGAGCATCAGTTCTCCAAAGCCATCATTACACATGGGGTCAGGAATCCAGCCTGAAGGGCAGCCTGGAGGCCTCTCTGCAATGCAGCATTTTCCCATTCAGAGCCAAGTGCTGGCAAACTGCAGAAAACCCACAAACACTGCACGGTTTCTCTGTTTAATTACATCTGCTGTTTTTGCAAAATAAAATCTTTTAAAAAAAGCAAGAGTGTGGTCACTCATCCCTCACTGCTCTTTGGCGAACCACCTCCTTGCCTTGTCCTTGCACACACACAGGCTTCAGGCCAAATCCAAGCCAAATGCAAAAGCCTGGAGAGAAAATAAGTATCCATCATGTGCCTGCTCCCAAATAGACTGGAGAAGCAGAAGGCTGGGAGTGCTCTGTGCAGTGCTGTAATGCACAGTGTTTGATCTGCTGCCACAGGTACCCCCACCCCACTTGCCCCATCCCCTCACTCCATGCCCTCAGGACCCCTGTTTGGAAGGAAAGCTGATGTGAACTCCCAGCATAAGGCAGGGGAGCTCAACAGCCAGCACTGCAAGGATTCCCTGTCTGCTCTCTGGAAACATCTCGCACCTACAGGTAGAACGGCAAGAGTCAGACTGGGTCCTCCAGAGCTGTTACATGTCAGTGTGTATCTGTGAGAGCTGACTTACTCCTGCTGTGGAACATGAGCCAAGGAGGTGAGATACAGCAGAATACAGTTCTCAGCATTGATGCTGTACCACCATCACTTTGGTGAGAGTGGATCACCTTACAGGCTATTGGAAATGAAAGTATTAACTGCATGTGTCACTATTAAAAATGTAATTGAAGGCTTTTAAAAAACTTCACTCCAGGCTAATGAATTTGCCTTGCTTTCTGCTTTCCAATACCTGGAATATGTATCTGGAAATACTATCTCAGCACCTCCTTCATCTCCACACTTGCCAGCTAGGGTTTTACATTCACTACAGCAAGCACATTTTGTATTTGTTCTGGAGAAGAGTGAAGTATGAATCTGAGAAAAGCAAAATCTCATCTCAGAGCACCATGATATTTTCCTGCTAGAGCTGTTTGTACCAGCTTAAGGACTGTCCTCAGTGAGCACAAGGAAGCAGGACTCTGTGCATGTGATGCAGAAGGTGGCAGTGAGCCTGTGGCTGGCACCTCTGGCTGGGTGGCAGGGGTGTGACAGCCTCCTCAGTGCCAGGCAGGAACGGCCGCTCAGGTGCGTGTGTGTGCTGGATCTCCTCTGTCCATCTCAAGTGCCAGGGGGGTTGCAGTTGGGGAACTGCAGGTGCTTTACCCACAGATCAACCAAAGAAGATGCCACAAACACTGCCAGGAAGGTGTGATGACTGTCACCAGAGCTGCCACCATGCCTCTACCAGCTGCATAAGGATGGCTTGGAAGGAAATGCCTCCACCTACCCATGTTGGCATTTCCAGAGAATTCCAGGCTGCTCTGGCAATGGCCATAAACTAAAACACAAGAAGCTGCACCACAACATAAGGAAGAATTCCTTTATGCTGCCCAGGAAGGTTGTGGAGTCTTCCCTCTCTGGAGACATTCCAAACACCCCTGGATGTGCTCCTCTATCATCTGCTCCAGGTGACCCTGCCTTGGCAGAGGAGTTGGACTGGATGATCTCCAGAGGTCCCTTCCCACCCTAACAATTCTGTGATTCTGTATTCCTACCCACACCTCAAGTCCAATACAGTAGAGCAGCTTTGCTGCAAGTTCCACTCATAAAGCATGTCCACATTCACCTTAAACTCTGCAAAATTTCTAGTTTCAGCATCTGTGCAAGACACCAAGTTAAGCTTTTGAAATTCACATATATTTGACCTTCTTTTTGGGCTAATGCTTACTTATAGAAATGGAAATGCCATTCTAAGTGTTATTATCTATAAAAATAAATACAAACTTACAGGAAACAGACATCCTATCTTATGGAAGACATTTTCACCGAAGTATAACCTGACAGCTCCCCAGAGCTTAGGAAAGAAAATAATTCCTCAATGTGTTTATGTTTACAATCATATTAATCTGCAAGATAGGCAGCTGTGCCCAGTGCTCAAAACCTTCACTAATCATCACAGCTTGGTGATGAACACAGAGGAACAGCCTGTCTTGCTGAATCCAAACTGGCATAACTGTTTTATCCATGTTCCCGAAATCCTGGCTTTCAGGAAGAACTGATTCAGGTGAAATGAAAGTGGATTCTTTCTCAAGTAGATGCCTATACTACACTGAGACAGTGAACAGACTGACATCCCTCACATTCACGTTAAACTGAGTACAATATGTAGAAAATAATCAGTTTATTAATATAAGGAGGATCTCAAAACACTACACAGAGTCCTTGGAGTCCCCTGAGCCACAGTGCTGGTTGCAGAATCTGCTGCAAAAAGCAATTCCCATTAATAAAGAGCAATCTTTCTTATTCACTGTGAAATAAACTGAAATGAAAGGCATCACTAATTTGTCCTTCCAGTGCTGCCTTGCATCAGAATTAAGACAGTGATACCATCACCCTCCAGCACTAAAAGCTGTTTCTAACAACTCAGATATACTCAGAGTAATTAAAGAACACAATGTGCTGAAACCTTCAGTATTTCAATGATAGCACTTTTCACTAACAGGTTGAGGGAGAAGCATCACCTATTTTTGGAACTGAAGCTTTGAAATGGTACCTACATATGAAACATTTAAAACAGTGGCCCAGTGCTGGTTCAATAGAAAAAATCTTGACTTCAAAGAGCAGAACTGACCTAGAGAAGTTACAAAAACCACAAAACACTTTAGTCCTACCAAATCCATATGAACTAATCTTGCTAAAATGTTTCTGAAAGGGCATGAAAACAGTCTCTGAACACATAAATAGGCTTGAAGAAGAAAGGCATCATTTACTTGCTGTGGAGAAGGAAGGAGAAGTGAAGGGCCATATTGAAAACCAGGATGTCAGTTAAACATCAGAAACCACTAAGAGCCAGGTCTGTTAATGACAGGAGGAGATTGCCAGGGGAGGCAGTGGATCTCCAGCCCTCGAATTGTGTGCTGGGTAAAGCACCTGGCCAGAAAGGTACAGGTGCCTTCCAGCAGTGGACAAGGTAAAGGAGGTACCCTCCAACCTTCTCATCTACAGTAAACTTAAAGACAGCTCTTGCACTGCAGAAAGACTACAGCAGATGTAGCACAGCACAGGGAGACTGTTCCTCACCCATATGAGCATTGGATTGGCGTGAACACAACTGAAAATGAAGAGAGGCAGCCTGGTTTGGTGGGGAGGGCATGGGGATGCCAAAGCTCAGGCTGAAGGCTGTACCTGAGGGGCCAGAGCCCACCACCCTGTCCACATAGCAGCTCTCCCCCTCTCAGCCTCTATCTGCTCCAGCTTTCCCGCACAGGCTTGGTCTGAGGGCACGATGGGGTGAGGCTACAGCAAGCACAGAACCTCTCTGCGTCAGCAAAACAAACACGCTGAAAATACATCAAGAAGTGTGGTTGCCCATAAACTTTTACAACCTTGGTGACTTGTTCAATAGTGCTTTAGGACAGATGGAGTGGGTGGAAGAAAGGGGAGGGTGCACACCACAGTCAGGGCACAGTTACTCAAATATAGCTTATTGATGGCTCACAGTCAAAGCATTTTGAGAGCATATGGGATCAATACGCCAACCAGCACAGCCCACGAGAAGGGACTCCTGTGAGAGGGGGCCCTCTTGCACAGATCACCAAAAATCACAGCAGACTAAATTATTTTCATAATGTCAGCATAGGAGACATATGGGAGTCTTAATCAGTCAAACAGAAAAGCTGTAAGTGGAGTTTCTAAGAATTAAAGCTGAGTGGAAGGGGATTGAGGGTAGGAACACTTAGTGTACCCAAAATCAAATTCTGCATTTGGGCCTGGAGAGAAAAATATAATGGGCCATAAGATGGAAACTGGGGAACACCTGAAAGATCAGTTCACATTTTGTATAGACAAACAAAAAGCTATCTCCAGAGTTTTATAAAGGTTAATTTCATATAACTGAAGAAAATTTGACCAAACTAATTGGAAGAGAAAATGCACAGAGAAAAAAAAAACAACCTAGGACTGAAAATAGACAGTTCTTTAAAAGGAATTCATTAGAAGGTTGAAAATCCATGTTTCTGTAAGAGAGCTGTATTAACTAAACCCTGCTGATCAGTAACTGTATAGGTCAGACTAGACATTCACAGTTAAATTTTTTAATTGTGACATAGGAAATGCTATTTTTAAGTCATTCAGGAAATGAGGAGAAATCGTGCATTTGCATTAGACAACAGAAAAAGAAGGTATTAAATGACATTTCCTTGGGCTGAACACATAAGTCAGACCACTCAGCCCATTTGCACCCACGAACCCTAGAGAGCTTTGGCTCCCTCATCGTGCAATATTGTTTCAGAAACCTGGAGGAAGGCCAGTGTGCTCCTCCAAAGACGTGTGCTGCACACACAAGCAGGAAAGACAGCTGGGCCAAAGTAAGTTTGGCAAGACTTTTGTTGACTTATCACCAGATAACCACTCTGAACAACAAATAAGGATTATACAGCTTCAGTACTGTCAACAATAGGCAGAATAAAACTGGTGAGAGATCTAACAATGTTATTGGAGAACAAACATCAAGTAATCTTAATACATGCCCTCAGAGGCCAGATTCAGCCCTAACACTGGTCAACATCTCAATCTAGAAACAAATACAAAAGTTGCCCACTGAACCTTGCAGATGAGCCCAGCAATAAATGACAAGGACAGTCAGGGAGCATGCCCTGGATCCCTGTGCAGGCAGGGCCTGTCCCAGTGGGATGTGCTGCACTGCAGCCAAACCCAAAGTCCTACATCCAGGAACCAGGAATGTAAACACTGCTGTCAGGGTTGCACCAGGCTGTATCTGAGGCTGCACCAAACTTTGACACTGCAGAGGATGATGAGGTCAGAGCAGGTAAGCAACTCTGCAAAGACTAGGGATAAGAGGGCTAATGCGATTATGGGATATACAAGAAGAGAAACAGAGCAGGACCCTGGAGGAGATTGTACCTTCCATATACTGAAAATATGTGTACAGTGTACAGTCTCAAAATCATACTTAAATTCTACAGCATACTTAGAAAAGAGACTAAAAAAGTCTGATTTAGAATGGAGAAAATTCTCAGTGAGGGCCTTCCAAAACTTTATCTGTGTAGTTTATCAAAAGGTGAATTCAGAGGTGATGGTTCTCTGTGTTCAAGGCAAAAAAGCAGAAATATTAATAAACCCTTCAACAGAGTAAGCTTTATCTATAAATTGCTCACAGCCAAAGCTAGATAAATTCAAGGAAGTAATACAGTGTGACTGTTCTCAACAGTAAAAGCAATTAACCTTTAGTTTAATAATGGTACAAGGACTGACTGCAAAGTAAAAGTATTGAATTTCCAGTGTCTTTACATTAAAACTAGGTACTGCATAAATTATTTACTTCAGGTAAAATGGAAGTTTCTGGGTCTGGGTGAAACTGCACAGCTTACTGTAAGAGATTTGGCAGGATCATTTTCTAGTTTTTAACTCAATTGATTTATACAGGAAAAGAACAGCATAATCTATTGCTGCCAGTGACATCTGCATAACCCTTCTTTGCTGGGGTAAGGGTGTCAAATTATAAACCAATCTTGTATCTGAAGCGTCAAAAGCATTCAGTAACTCTGGCAAACCAAAGCTGCAGCTTCCCCTTGGCCACCCAGACAACTTACTCGGAGATGTGCACGAAGATGTCAGGTCCCCCATCCGCAGGGGTGATGAAGCCGTGGCCTTTGGAGCGACAGAAGCACTTACAGACACCTTTGTAGATGGGACCCTCTGATGCCCTCACGGTTCTGCAGGAGAAAGCACGGGAAGAGCAGGTTACTGCTGAGCACAGAGACTGAGCACTCTGCCAGGTACAAACAGGCAAAAGGGCACAACAGACCAAATGCTCCCAGTGAGCAAACTCCTCTGCAGCAACTGCTTAATACTCATTTTCATACACTGCATGTGTTCTGCTTGTGGTCTTTCTAAGGGACATAAAGATGATGATGCTGTTTGCTTGCACTGTAATCCATCAGTTGCCATCTTGAACTCATCTGCTCTATCACTGTGCCAAATTTGCTTTCAAACACCACACTAAATGTATACATACCTCTCTTACCTTTCATGAGTTTGGGAGTGCCAGTGTGCCCCAGAGTGCTGTGCCCTCACAAGTTTCAGTGAGTGTGTGTATGTAGTATCAAGAGTGCAGTGCATAAGAACATGTATAAAAGTGCACACACACCCCTTCTGCATGCATGGCCATTGTTATCCCGCCAGACTAGGATCCAAAGGAGACAATATTTCACCTCCAAAGGACTCCCAGCTGGCTGTGAAGCCTAACTGGTGTGTGTAACACCAAGACTCCAGACTGAACTCCTCTTCCACTGTCACAGGACCTGTATTTTAAATTGAGACAGATTTGCAGATGAAGTTTTAGGATGACTCATTGCCAGCAAGAAAAGTAACTTGCATGAAGAAAGACCTACCCTGAAAATTGTGTGATTAAATCCTTTTCCCCATCACATACACCAAGTGGAACCTCCAGGGATCCAAACTTAAACACTTCCATTAATGAAGACAACTGTTTTACATGTCCTATGGAGTTTACACTGAGGAGTCACTAGATCAGGACCTTCCCATGCCATGAGTATCCAGTAGGTTGCTTCCACATTAGAGGACCATTTTGGTACAATTTTTCAAACTCAGTAAGTGACTGTGTTGCCATTTGGTTACAAGCATCATGGCAACGTCAACATCACTTTCCCAAATGTTTAAATTTTCCTGAATTTTGAATATTTTATTTTGAATATTTTTCACAAAATGGTAAGCTCCGTTTCTTCAGTCAAACTAACACTGAAAAAAATATAGTTAAAAGTGCTAAAGAGAGAAATCTCCATTAAATCATTTCATTTCCAGCTCTATAAAGCTGTTGAAGCACCTGACCTCACAAATGCTTGTTCACAGAAAAGCACTCACTGTCCTAAACAAGCCATTAAAGTTCAATTGCATCTTTCAAGGAGATAAAGCACTGTGAGGGAGGAGGCCCCACACTTCCAGTGAACCAAAATTAAATAATCCCACTGAATAATAAGTTCCTGTCTGTCACATTCATCTTTTCTATACAACCGTGGGGCCAGAGCTCACCTAAAGCTTCCCTTGTTTAAAGAGGACAAAAAAAAATTCAGAGCGATTTTGATTTTTAGAGCAAACAAATACAGCAAGATTCCTACATTAATTAATGCTTAGAGAACTGTGGAAGCTAAATAAGAAATTCTTTTATTTTATAAGAACCAGACTAGGATTAACAGCTGAGAAGACTTACAAAGAGTTCATTATTAACACAGCACTGAGGCAAACTAGCTTGGACTTGCTTTTCAAGGGCAACCCCAATTATTAAGTCAATTATGTTCCTTTCGGCAATCTACTTCCATTAGAAAATTTAGAGCATTTGAAGGCTTTTGGAACTGACCATATATAAACTTTTCTTCTGCTGCTACTGTTCCTTTTTGCCTCATTTTGAATGCAGAAGTAATAATATGAAACGCCACTTAGATTATTACTTAGATCCACGTGGATAACTCTGGAAGAAAACACTGCAAAAGAAAAAAGGGAAAAGCAGTCCAGCCAGATAAAGAAGCACAAAACAGGCTGACTGCAGGGCTGAGGTCTTGCTGCACTGTCAGACCTCCCTTACACAGAAATAACTGCAAGACTGGCTGAAGTGCAGTGATTGGCCACAGCTTCACAGAATACCCTCAGACCCCCATTCAAAGGCTCTGAGGTTAACAAAGAAGTTCACATTGCCTTGTGCAGGTCAGCCCCTCAGTGGGAGGCCCATCACAGGCACTGGGAATTCTTTGCAATGTCCAGACCTCGCAACACCATCCTCTGCTGCTGTCCTGTGGAGGAGTCCCCTTCAGACAGGACTTCCAGGAGCCTGCACAGCACCACAGGGCCACAGGAAAGCTCAGGGGAAGCCAGCTCTGCTGGAGGATCACCACCTCAAAGAAGTACAAAAAGCAACAAACCTCATCTCATTTTATGGGAAACCTCATTAAAGAGGCCCTTAGAGACAGAGATGAGAGTTCATACCTTGAAAACCAGCATGTTCCTTCACAGGTCTATTTGAACAATCTTAGGATGGATATGTGAAAGCTGGATAGGAAAAGGAAACAAGGAAGGACTTTTCCCTGAAAAGTAATGGAGCATCCCTAAAATGCAGCCTGGATGATGACAGCATAGGTGTCAGAAATAAGACAACCAAAACTTCCAGTGATGTCTGGTCCGTTGCTTCAGGGGCAGTGAGAAGAGAGGTTCGGACAAAAGAAGGGCTGAATTTAATGAAGAAACACCAACAGGAAAAGGTCCTAAGAGCCACAACCCAACGTCTGAAGTGAAGAAAAGGATCAGAAAAAAACTCTGTTTTGAAAAACCTCAGTGTAGTTTCTCTTCCATGGAAGATTCTGGTGTCTTAGAGAGTGCAAGAGACTTTGAACATCTGTTACCAAAACAGAGCATTGAAAAACTACAGGAGATTTGGACTAAAAGTCTAGTTGCATCTGAATTTATTGGAGAAGGGATAACAGTAACACACCAAAGCATCTTCCAGATATAAACAACCCTGATCCCTTCAACTCCCTTCACCTCTGCCGGGGCTGATTGCTCTGCCTGAGGGCAATCGTTTGGCTGTGTCTGCGAAAGGCAGATTTCCCAGTACTCACGCAGAAAACGTCCTGGTCCGTCGGGTGGGCAGCGGGCTGGGGATGAGGTACCGCATGGGCGACGGGGAGCGGTCCCTCACCCTGCGGCTCTCGGGCAGGTGGAGAGACCCGGGCGAGGGTGGAGAGGCAGGGGACTGCTGCGAGGCTGAGGAAGTCGGCTCAGAAGACATTCCTGATGCCTGGGAAAAGCCTGGAGAGAGGAACAGATCTAACTTAGCCCAAAATGGGAATTGTCATAAAAGTCACAAATTCTTCAGATGATGATTTGGTAAGAATGACTCACTTCCTGCAGACGTACACACACACACAGTTGCACCGAAAGTTCCTGCTCTGATACAGTGAGTTCATATTTTTTAAAGTTTATTTATTTTTAAATGTCACAGCTTTTGTAAGCTGTACTATGAAGCTTCACTGGAAACAGACTACTCCACAACAAACACTTCCTCACTCCTGCCTCACCCACAGGCAGTGGCTCCTGAGGCAGAGCTCAGCCCCAGCACTAGGCATTGATGTGCCCCATGCAGCTCCCAGGTGGGTGAGGTTTGACCACTGACAGTGCAGAGGGGCCTCCTGCATCTGCACACAACCACACCTTACAAGGAAGAATCACTTGAAGAGGAAACACTGAGACAAAGCTGCACTGCTGGAGGTTGGTTTCCTGGTGCAGTCACCTATTAGCACAGCTCTGCCAGCTCATAACACCTTCAGCTTGACGGCAAGAAGAGACTCATGTAAGTGCTCCTTAATTCAGTTCAGACTGAGTCAGACAGCTAATTCACTCTGCCAAGGACAGGAATGCAGACAAAGCTGGGAGGCCTGGCTGCCCATAAGGCATTGAACCCTCCCACCTGAAGCAATCCAGCAGAGCCAGCAATCCCCTTTGGTAGGTCTGAGTCTGCTAAAAATCTCCAGGAACTGGCAGGCCAGTAGTCCAATAGTCCACATCTGCAGTCAGACCCCCAGCAGTCTCAGGTTTGCTCTTATTCAGGTCCTACAGCAGAGAAGGGAGAAGATCCCCTTCTCAGCACACCAACAGGAAGACATGTCTCATCACACAGCAAGCAGAACCTACAGAATCCATGGAAAGAGAAAGAAAAGAAACAGCAGCACTTCTATGCAGACATAAGCATGACTTACAGGTGCAGCAGTGAAAAAAATAAGAGGCATCAATCAGCACTGCTCTATTATTACCATGCAAGTCCCCATCCACACTGGAAAGGGAATAAGATGTACAAAAATAACCAATAACCCACTACACTCTTACTTAAGAAGACTAAAAATATCTAGTTATCTGGATGAGTTAGCAAAAAAATGTGGCCATCTGGGTCAAGAAAATATCATGAAGGCAAGAAAAGCTGCTTTTAAGACCAATGGTTTAATTGAACTGAAATCTCTCACATCCATTATGCACCCTCTCCTTTTGACACCCACACTCCCCACCCCATGAATTATGGAGTGGATCCTTCACATGACATTTGAGAGTTGCAGCCTTCTTGTCAATGACAAATTCATATTATTTCTTCCTGAAACTGAAGACTAAAATTAAAAAGGCCTCTTAAGAATGAAGTCACCAGGGAACAAAGCCTTTTGTCTTTAATTACGCAGGGTGCTGAGAAGATAGAAAGTGGATAGTCATGTTCCCTCCTTTACAAGCTTGAGCTTTTCACACTGTTCTGAAGAGTGACAACTCAGCTGAGAACAAACCCCCAGCTTTATGGAAGTCATTTCAAATATGGATGGCATTTGTCACCCATGAGCTAATGTCCTGCCCAGTGTCACAGCACAGTGTTCAGCACAGACCAAGATGATAACACCAACAAGTTGGAATTTTCCAAACTTCCTCCAAAGAGGCCTCCTCTGCTGGTTGGTACAGAGGAAGTCTCCTTGGCTTTCTAAAGGCCTCTCCTTTGGGTGCTTTGCTTTCAAGGAATGCATGTTTGACAAAGCAGGTCTATAGCCCTAACAAATCACAGAAAACTAAGAGCAAACAATTAAAACCTCATTCTGATAACTCAGCACACATAGTCTGGTCTCTGCATAAGTGAAAACACAGCTTTCAGAATCACACATTTTCTCTCCTCATCTAAATATAAACCATCTTGTCAGGTGACAAAATGCAGAGTATTCACTCATCCACTGCAATACAGCCACAAGGTATTGCCAGTCCCCTTCCTCAAACAAAGGTAGAGGGCAGCAGAATTTTCCCTCCTTTTTTTAAAACACAGATGAATCACAAAAATATTTACAAATAAAGAAGGCTAAATGGAGTTAGAAGTGTGCTAACATATGTTATTGTTCCCATTTATATTATCTTGTGCCCTCTGCTCTGTAAACATAAAATAAAACAGTGATGTAGAACATTCAGTACCATTTCACTGTACAAATACCCTTTTTGTTCTCTGCCCACGGCCAAGGTAGATGAATAGCCTGGACTCTCATAATTTCTATTACACGAGCCCTAAACCATGATCAGAGCTGGGTGAGAGCTGACACAAATGCACACAGCTGGAGGCAGCCAGCAGCAGCCACGCTTGACTTCACAGCCGCCACAGCAAGCGAGGACAGCTCGGAGAGGAGGGGATGCAGAGCAGCAGCAATAGGAAGCCTGTGGCTCTCCTGCAGCTCAGCTAAGGTCTGTATTGGCACTGTGTTGTATCACTGCAGGGGTGAGGGCACTGACACATCCCTTTGCCTCTTGGGCTCCTCTGAAAATTGCAAAAATGAAACACAATGAACAGGATTGGAGACTGAATGGCCAAGTTTTATGGTGCATGTACAGCAGGATGTCAGCAGCTCCCAGCACTTCATTTGAACCTTGTCAAAGGCAAAGGTGGAGTTTGGTTATTTCAGTTTGTGCTGGTGTGGCCACTTCTTCATGTTGCTCATATGAGGAGTAACTCTTTACCCTTGGCAGTCCTTCCAAAGGAGCAGATGCTCTCCCCACTTGCAGGCGCAGCTGGAGGCACTCGCAGGCTGAGCAGTGTTGACATGGGAAGCCTACAGCAAACACTCACACCAAACCCAAACCCAGGCCCCAGCTCTCCCAGCCTTCCTCTTCATCAATGCTTTGCCTTCCAAATGCAATTACTGGCTGTCTGCAAGGATGCTTTCCAGATGCTATCCTGGGTTCTGAACTGACCCTGGGACTCAGACAGCTGCCTACCAGCATGAACCCCAGAGACCACTAAAGGTGCACCCTGCCCTGAGCTCCTTGGGGGCCTCCTACTGTGCCTGATGAAGGCAGCCAGTACTTCACAGCAGCAAACCAGAGACACAGAAAGCTGAGCAGCATGAGATTCCCACTACACTAAAGACGAGGGACAGTACAGGCAGTATCTCTCTTCTGCTTGAGCCAGCAAAACTTTTGCCTGGGGGTATTTACAGAATGAACGTACAATGACGTAAGGTGGTGATATTTTCAGGCTCTTTAGGAAACTCCAACCACTTGACACATTACCCTTCAACCTTCCTGTATTTCAACATGCATTATTTATCTTTTCCCAATATGATTTTTTTTGTTTGTTTAGGAATGCACTAAATTAAGATATGAATAAAATAAACCACAGAAGCATCATGAAAATAATAGACTCATTTAACACTTCAAAGCAAAAATATCTTTTTTTTACCACACTTTTTTCAGAATGATTGACCAATGTGTACTGAAAGAGACCCCAAATGTCATCTGTAACAAGTGACCTACAAAGCATCTGTAACAAGTCAACTACAAAGAGCACAATACATGCAGAAGGAATTTTTTAAGTTCTCCATGAAATGTAACAAAAACCCCTACTGCAGTTATTTGCTTGAGGGTATATCAGCGGCATCATAATTTCTCTATGTATGTATACAACCTATTTTTATTTAAGTCTACTCCATACCTCTAAAAATACCCTTAAAATAGCAGTTTGGGGGAAGTTATCCATTCTGACCAGCTCAACATTATCACAGAAATCCTGTCTCATTTTTAATTAATGTCACTTCCTGGAAAAAGAAGTCCAAATGGCTATGGCAGGGTGACAGACTCCATGAAATCTGTCTATCAACGATTTCCTTTTGACACAACAGACTGCTCCAGTGAGCAGGCACAGAGCTCATGCTGAAGGAAAACTGCTCTGAAGGCTTCAGTGTTCCAGCAAGGAGAAAATCTTCCTTCTGGCCTCCTTAGCCTGGAAACAACCCTGCCTGGAGAAGCTGCTTTCAGAAGGTACCACTATGGTCAATGAACAGGACAGCACTAATTACACTTGCCTGGAAAACGAGGTCTTTCCTCAAAGAGAGAGCAAGGTTCCAGTACCACAGGAGCAGCTGCCTTCAGATGGGTTTTGCTCCTAGTTAGGTCTTTCATTTTGACTTCTAAAAGGAATGTGGACATCTGAAATTTTGATTGTTTTCTGGGCTTTTTCTGGATTTAGAAACAATACCAGAAACTCTTTTTAAGTGACTCACTTTCAAATGTCCTGGTTTCCAAATTTGTTCCACTCAATTGCATTTCTTTCCTTCTCTAAGGAAGCCATGCAGATAAACTCCTCAGCTTCACCTGGTCTTCTGCTGACACCTCCAAATTTTTCTCAAGAGGAGAAAAAACATGGTCCCTTGCTCTCATCTATTGAGTATGAAGGCACTGGGACCCTCCACTCCCTGCATTATCTAGCCCTGTTCAAGGTGAGGAACTGTGGGCACTTGGCTCCCAAGGGTGTCCCAACACTACAGCACCTCCCTGGCACATCTCCAAGATACCCAAGCACCAAGCACATCACTGCTCCTACCTTCAGTTCCTTTCCAAAGCACTTTCTGGCCCTTGGACCCCAGTGCACACAGGATTCCAGCACTGCTGAGCATCCCAGCACTCCTCCTGCGTCACCGAGTTAAGCTCTTACAAAACACATAGTTACAAAACAGTGGGTTCCAAGAGCTTCCCTTTCCAGCTTAGTTTGCATGACTAACTTTCCACAATTAATACTGGTATTTCAATTAACGTTGAAACTCAGAGAGGTTGCAACATGCATATGACATGTCAACACGGAGGACTTGTGGTATAAACATTACGCTCTTGGAGGCTGCAGGGGAGTGCCCACATATTGGAGTGATTTGGAGGTTAATGGAGACCAGGACATTGCCCAACCATGTCCAGTAAAAGCCTAATTATAATGTAAGCAAAATACAACAAGGAAAATTCCTATTGCTTGTCAGTGTATCCAAATTACTTTGGATTAAAACAGGATGAGTTTACACAGCAGCAGCTATTTCCAAGCAGTCTCAGCAGTGAACACCTTGCACCCAAATGCTGTGGGTGCCCTTCTGGTACTCTAGTGAGCTGCATGCTGTGTTTGAAGGAAATGCTGCCCAAGCAGCACAAACCCGCCCTGCACTGTAAGGGGTGAGAGGGAAACTAAGTCATCAGCAGACTGTATAGTACATCGAAAAAATGAGGACTTCCTACAGTCCAGTATTTTCCACTGTTCATGCAAGAGGACAGGTACACTTACAGCAACAACAAAAGGTTCAGGTTATGGAACTATGTGGATACATTAGGTACCTGTCTCAACAGGTTTATAGTTATACTGAAGAATATATGGCAATACCCTGTGGCTTATTCTAGCAAACACAGGAATCAAGATCCCCTTTCACTGGAAATCCAGTATTTGCCATGATTGATGCATAAACTTATTGCTCCCAATTGCCCAGAATGAGCTAACCAGGGTCCTTCCCTTTTCAGGGAACACAGGAGTCTGTACTGGGCTGTAGTGTGTCAGCTGCCAGGGGACAGCACTCACTGGGGTTTGTCCAAAGGCAGAGGGTGCACAATCACATGAAAAGGACCATGTTTCATCCTACCTCTTGTAAAAAAGACTTCAGTGGGAGCAAAACATACCAGCACTCAGTGGTAAAGTAACTTCCTCGGGACAAGGCTGGGAATGGCACAAAGCTGTCCCAAGACCAGCACACCTCCCCTCACACTGTTTCACAGAGTCCAAGACTTCAGTCTGCTTACAAAATCTCACTTTTCCAACTCTTTTTTCTTTTTTTTCAAGGAACATTACAAGAGATAGAAAACTCTCCCCAGGTCATGGCAAGCCTGGGCAGGCAATGAGAGGTTCCAGACAAGCATCCTCCTCTGGAAGCTGTTCCCAGGAAAGGATGAAGACGATGGTGATAATTAGTGCATGATAATCAGGTGCAAGTGTTGCCCAGTGATTGAGTTCCTCTGCATATACAGTATTGGCTAATGCCATCAAGTATTCAAGTGCCTGTTATTGCTTTGGTTATCTCCAGCACAAACCAAGAAGCCTACAAGGAAGGGAGAGCAGGAAAAGTGAGATTCTCACAAGCACCCACCGTGGCCAAGCTATCCAGGCCACAAGAACAGCACAAGAAGGGCATAGAATCAGCAAGGAAAAGTGGTGTCACAGCAGGGGGAAAAGTCAGTGGGGGAAAAGTCTGCAGCACTGGGCAGAGTGGGCCCATGGCATCACCAAGGCTGAGGGCTAGAAGAGTCCAAGCTATGCTGTGCACCAGAGCTGCATCAGCCTGTTCTGGGCACCGAGCCCCACTCCTGGGGAGAAGCAGAGGCATCTCCAGCACCAGGACATGCTGTATAGTGGAGGTGCAACCTCTACTGAAATGTAAACTCATGGTGAGTCTACAGACTGTGTGCACAGCTTCATTTCCTTGTTCACACCAAACCACAGGATACACTGCGACCAAAGCAAGTTTGGGAGCCAGACCTGCACACCTGCCCCTGCCAGGGCAGGACACCACAGCCTCTCACCAGACAAACATGGTGGGACCAGGTGAGAGACCCATGGTGGCATGAGCTGTGACATCCCTCCATGTGCAGCTGAGAGCCCAGACCCGAGCCAGCCCATGGCACAGCTGCAGTCAGTGAGACAGCACCAGCCTGGGGGTGACACCCAGCATCTTGTCTTGCTTTCAGTCTGCCAATTGCTTTCTGTGTGAACTGTCAGCTTACAAACCGGGTTGTTTCTGTACCAGCGGTGGCACCGTGTCACAGCACTGCTCAGCTGCTTGCAAAGTCACTGCCAGCAACCCCTGCACTGCCAGAACCCAGAGCACAGGCACATGTGCCAAATCCCAAAGCCCTGCTCCAATCCAAGTGCCCCTTCCCTGGAACCAAGTACACAACACATCACCTCCAGTAGCAAGTGTTGGTTTCCCCGGATATGACAGTCTTCACATGTACCAGATGGGCTGGATTAAAGGGACAGGGAAGCATGAAGGGGCATCACAGAGGACTCTTGCAGTGAATTAGAGGAACATCAGGATAACTTTGCTCAGTCCAACAGTGCTAACCAGTTGGAGCTGCCTAGGTCAGAGTTAAGTACAAGGTGAATACACAGTGGTGCTTACCCTCAACATATTTCCAGCATCCTGGTTTAAAGAACTGACAACCTAAAAGTCACATAGTAGTATTTATTAACCGCCTATGAGTTTTTGCAGGATCTCCCTGAGCTCACATAATCTTTTAGCCCACTCAGTACCCTGTGACAAGGAGTTCCACAGTTTAACTGCCTATGAAAAACCCCCACTCCTTTTAGTGGGCAGCATGGAGTAGCTGTTTTTGCAAAAAAATTTATGAAAGGACAGTGAGAATCAAAACGCAAATCAGTAAAAGTATAACAAGTAAGGTAAGAAAAGGAAAGGGAAGGGCATAACAAGCAAAAGAAAAAGATGGGAAAAAACATTAGCTCAGAGGAGAACACAAGAAATGGTGCAGGCTTATTCATAAATCAAACCTTAAATTTTCTAATACAAGTAACATAAATGAAGTAGAGAGCAAGAGGAGTTACAAGTTGCCTCTGGTGTTCTTTCCTCCTCCCCTCTAAATTTCCAAGTACAAACAAAAAACCTCATGCCTTTTAAAAATGCATCTTAGTATTCCTAAATCACTCCCCGATTTGTCACCTGAATCGCTGCCCTTACTCCTTCTTAGACAATGAACTCTACTAGTATCAAATATCTCTAAAAATTTAGCTTGTCAACAAGCTAGCTGGCTTGAGCCAGAAACCAGATATTATCTATTCAATGTTTTATGGTCCCCAGCACAGAACCATTGTACTGACCACTCCAGGCTCCAGCTGCCTTTGTCACCCTTCCACTAGCCAAGGCTGGGAACTCTGTTCTTGGACAGCTGAGGCAACACTTCATACATCTCATCCTATTCTTGCCAAACATGCCCAGTCACACAGTAAGGTGATGTATTTCCCAGATGAAGTACAATCTATGGTTGAACAGGGAACTTTCTGTCCTTTTCAGCACTGGTTCTCGAGCTCTGCCACTCAGCTCCTTCTTCAGAGTTTTTCAAGACTGAAGCTCCCCCTCTGCCATAACTTTCATGCTGCCACATCCCCTGTGAATTTATCCCAGGATTTATTTCATATTGGCAGAAAATATTTATACCAAAACATGAGAAATCTCACATGTGTCTTGTGTCTAAGCATCTTAAGTCTCATCTACAAGGCAAATGGGCTTATACAGTGTCATACTACTACAAAGAAGTTATACATATGTAAATCCCCAGGCACTTTTGAAAAGTTCTCCCTTTTTCAGCCTCCTCTCACATCACAAAACTTCAGGCACAATTATGGGTAAGTTTGTTCATGTGCCACTTCGAGCCTTTTAAGGCTACAGAAATCCTCTGAAATATTTATGTGGCTCAAGTGTTACTCAGAACAATTAGTTCACTGTGTTTCCTCCCCTAATCAACATTTTCAATAGGGGAAAACATTTCACATTACTGAGAGATCTATAACCATGGAAATTTATGAGGCATACATGTATTTGCAAAGAAAAAATTATCCTCTGAAAATATTTCATCTGCCAGTATTACAGCAAGATGAAGATGGCAGGGTCAGAATCAGATCCTCACGCCAGTACTGTGAGGCACCCACTTATCACAGACACTTTTTTATCAGGTCAGATTTATTTTCTGGCTATCTCAGTGCACAGTCACACTGCCTGACATTTCCTATGCATATTTTTAAACATCCCACTCTAATTACTTGAGTATATTTCAATTAGATATCACACAAAAGGTTTGTGATTGAGACATCATTAGGAACACGCATCAGTATCAATTAGTGACCAAAAGATATACAATTTACTGAAATAATTTAAGAAACAGAACATGCTCTGTATCTGACACAGAAGCAAAGAAAATTCTCATTTTCTGCTAAGCAACAAAGAAATGCTCTTGAATTCCATTAAAAAGCAAAGAAAACCTCCTTTGCAGCAGCAGGGTGAGGACCAGCCATGTTCACACCTCTGGATACAAACCCAGAGGGAGCTGCAGGGGTTCAGCAGGCTGAGGACAGCCAGCCTGGCTTCCCTGATCAAATCCAGCAACAGGCAAGAGGTGGCACACCCGCTGGCACTGTGCCTGCCCCAAAACTAGAACATCTCCCTGCAAGCAGTTCATTCTGCTTTTGGTGAAAAGGAGACCCAGGCAAAGGATTTGAATCCACACTCAGCGTTCATGAATGCTGCTTGCAAGCAAAGCCATATTCAGTCTCCACCAGAAGGCAAGTGCTCCATCAATACTAAAGCTAATGGTTAGTTTTTGGCTCTCAAGCTGAAATTGCCTTAATTTGTTTAACCAAAGTCTATAGGATAAGAACTATATAAATATACACATTGCATAGATTTGCTTTTTCTTGCCTAACTGAACTACTTGTAGAACAGAGAATACATAACCAAACTGCTTGACAAAACAGAAAGTGCTGCCACTTTACCTTGCAGACCTCTCCTCAGTTCAATCCTGGCAGCACAACTATCCCCACTGTGAGCTGCTGTTTTAGAGAGATCTGTGTGGTCTCCTGCACTGATGAACAGGTAATCCCCATACATGTAACCAAACCTGTGATACAGCCAGAGCACACCCCACAGCCTGCACAGTGGTTTCAGGGACAGGAGCCACTTTGATAAACACTCCAAAACCTTTGGACACCACATGTTATACAAATCCTCCATCACATCCTCTCAGATGAAAGTGTGGAAAATATCACTGATTATATACTTTAGACTTCTAGGAGAAAAATTCTTTTTAGCCTCTAAAACACTTACAATACCAACAGTCCAGCAAATCTACTGCAGACAACACATCACTCATAGTCAGCTAATGAGAAAATGGACCTACAGGGAGTTTAATTGCTCTCCCTGATTATCATGTGTGCACAAACTAGTCTTTCTTGCTCAGCACATCCACTCTGCGTTCGCAGCCAGTCAAATGGCAAAAGGAGTCATATTGTGTTTTAATGCCTGCAAAACCGCAGCGCCAGCACAGGCACGTGTGCGAGGCTTCATTTCGTGCCTACTTCCACGTCAACAAAACTATTTAGAGCGTTGTGATTTCGAGAGCCACAGCTCCAGTGATGTGCTGGGAGGGCACAGAACAGGACAGAGCTGTCCAGAATCACAGACGCTGTTGCTGCTATTTACGTCTGCTGTGCTAATGCTCAAAAATCAACACAGACCAAAGCAAGGGAACAGGCGACTCAAGTTTTCAAGGAAGGTAGAAATCAACTGTTACAGTTGAAAAACAGCAGACAAGTCTTGAGGGATGTATGTTTTTCAGGTATAAAAATAAAAATCAATATAGAAGCACATGTTTAATAGAAAATTGTACTAAGCATTGTATTAGAGCAGTCACTACCCCGAAGAGCTGTATCTACTTAACTGCAAACACAGAGGGAACGGGACACACAAGCAGAGCAAACATCACACACAGAAATGGCAGTGAGGGTTTTCATGAAAGGTCATTTTGATTCAATTTACCTCCTTGGCCACATGCTAATAGTTACATGACCTTATGAAGCTGGATCAGACCCACTACCAAGACAAATTTGAGATGACTAAGAAAACAAAGGCAGGGAAATGTGCAACAATGCCTTTGTTACTTTTATCTAGGCCAGTGTTTTGTGTGAAACCTGGTGTTACACAGCTAAGAATCCTTAAGTAAGCCTGCATGTCTGCCTGCCTCAGCCCTAAGTCTAGAACAAGTCATGCCACAGCACTGGGAAACCAGAGGCATGCACATCTGGTGGGTTCACCCTGGTCTGGGTGGCCAGGAGATCCCAGCCTAAACAGTGCCACATCAGTGGGGTACCAGAGAGCACACTCCTCCTCAGGATCTGCACCAGGGAAGAGGCAAGGCAGCTACACAAAAATGTTTAAGAACAAATCTGATTAGGATCCCAGACGCCAACTCTACCAGTCTAGTGAGTGTCCAGCAAAACTAGTTTTTCCCTCACGGGCTGTGATAAATGCCAAGATAGCTCAGCACTACCTTTTTTCTTATTTTATTCCTCTGGGAGGATTTTCAGATGTGGTTTGTCTACCTGGAAAACCTGGGGGATGGAAGAGTGAGAAAGGTGAACACGTGAAAAACTGACTGTGCAGGCAGCAGTACGATGACACCATGACCATGGGATGCTGCCGGCAGTGCCTGGGCAGCTGCCCTGCCAGATTCAGCCTAGCCTGGGTCCAGCAGTGAGTTTCTGTCCTGAAGACTCTACTATTGTGCATAAAAGACACTGCAGTGCATCACACGTCCCCAGGGAGAGACCTTTTCAGTCTAAATCTGGTATCAGGGAGGAGAAAAAATACATTGTAAAAAATAACATATCAGAAGAAAGTGGAGCTGCACAAATATATAAAGATACTCCTACTCTGGAACTTGCATTCTAAACATTGGCGAGAATAACTTTTAGGAAACTGTTCCTGAGACAGAGAAAAGCTGCCCTTTTGCATAGGAAAAAGAACAAGTATATTCAGAAACTGAGACCTATGTAAGATCACTTTTCAAACATTTTCCATAAAGCAGAGCATCAATACAATTATTCACTCTATTTTGCCTCTCCTCTACCAGTAAAATGAAAACCCCACCACTTGAAATAGCTTGAAATCATTTTAAGAAGTCCTCCTACCAGTCTCCATCACAAAGAGCCTCCATGAAAAGACTCTCACCACATTTTATCATACCCACTGCTAGATTTTCTCCAAATATTGGAAGAAATAAAGCCACAACCTCTACAGATGAGCAAATTTTGCCTTTCCTGGCTGCTGTCAGCAGAGCTCCTGGTCTCAACATGCCACTGAACAGATAGGCATTGCCTTGCTGAGCTGGGTGAGAAGATCTAAATGATGTATTTGCATCCCAGTAACAGGTATAAAATTTGTAAACAGGAAATTCTTTTATATTTCTTTTTGATAGTTTCATTTACCCTTTCAGGTAATTGTCAAGAAGTTGCAGTTATGACTGTGATTTATTTTAATCAAGTAACCTATGTAACTGAAAACAAGGAAATGTCTTTGACCAGCCTTCTGAAATCATATCATGATGGGAAAGCCACCAGTCACTGACAAGGCAGGAGCTCATAAAACAATATAGTCCATATCGCCAGAGGGCCTCGATCAGCGTGACTGGCTGTGCAATGTAAACAAAGCAAACATTAAACAAGTACTGACATACAAAAAACATTCCTCCCCAACAGGACAGGCAAGATCAAATGTTTATTTCCTGGACACAGTTTTCTGGATAGTTTCTTAAATGGCAAGTGGCAAAGCATTTGAAAGCTTGGGAAAAGCAGTGCTCCTGGAAATGTTTTAAGATGCACAGTTGTGCTTGAAGGAACACAGCATGACTCCCCATGGTAGAGATGCCGTGACAGAATACACCATCCCTCCCACTCTGGCCAAAACCAGCAATGGGAAGGCAAGGTGAACATCAGGTGCTGAATTGGCTACAAGCCTCCTTATCCCAACAGTCAACTATATAAACAGCCTTTTGGAAGCAGAGGTTCACACTCCAATTCTCAGAAATCTTTTATTTTGTTTTTACTGTTAGCCATTAAAGTCTGCAATTGCAGCAGGCAGCTGTGACTCCACACCATCTGGCAGTCTGTCCTCCACCATGGGACAAATACACCACCACTGATGTGACATGGAGCTTGCTACACACAGCTGAGTAGGACAGAGACTCATTGCTAGAGGCTCCTACTCCTCTGAGTAGCACCAACATGTACTTTGCTTTCCTTCTTGGGATCAGCCTTAGCTCTTAATGCCCCGCCACTTCCCAAGTCATATGCTGCTCATGAGGCATGGCAAAGGACCAACATGGTTTAATATTCAAGAGAAACTATCAGGTCAAGGTTCTCCATTTTCCTTCGTCCCACACAAAGGAGTCTGTGATCAGATCAGGCACAGAGCCATCGGGGTAAGGAACACAGCCATGGAACGCAGCATGCACAGCCTTACTTGCTTTTTCCAGAAAACTGTAATAGAGCCCTTCCCTGCAGCTGAAACCACCCCAGGGATTTAAACGCAGGTTGTTTTGTTTTCTCTGTGCCTCCATCCCTCCACTATCTGATAACCTCTCAAAGGGAGGCTGCAGCTCACCCCCAGGTTTTCCTTCCCAGACTGCTAGTGCTGGATGTGGGTGCACAGGCCACCAAATGATTATTGCCCAAACAACCTGCAAGGACCCAAAGGCCAAATACATAATTGCTGCCCTTGAAACATCCTAGTGTTTAAACATCTGTTGAGACCTTCAGCCTATCTCCAGCTCCTCCCTGCAGAAATACAGAATTCCAGGGAAGTGGAACACCCACACCACAAATGATGGGTCAGAATTTTACTGTTCATTTCCTCTAGACTACTCTTCAGTTTCCAAATTGCATCAATAATGCAAGAACCTCTTAATGCAAGTGTCATTACCCCCAAGATAATCATTATTTAAAAAGCATTTCCTAGGTTACTTTGTTATATATCTATATTTGAAATCGACCCAATGAAAAAAAGCTGCTGTGCAAACCAACGGCGAAAAAACCCCAGCAAACCTCCGAAATCAATCAGTAGGATTGGAGCCTCGGAGGAACGACGCAGATGAAGCTGCTTTAGCTGGAGTGGGAGGGGCTTTGCAGGCTGTTGAAGCCGTGTCCATAAGCGGCAGGTCAGGCTCCCGGGGCTGCGCCCTCGCCCCATTTACCCTCAGGCCCTACAGCCAACCCTGAGTAGATGAGACTTGACTCCCATGGTATTTCACAGCTTTCCTCAGGGCCAGCAAACAATAGAAGCACCACTTTAGTGTACTTCACATGCCCCGGAACTGGCAGAAACTAAAACTGAGTGTCATTCTGCACAATGAAGAGACAAAGGAAGCGTCAGTTCAGTTCCTCTCCCGGCTGCCACCAAGGCGGGGATGGTGCTCCGAGGTGCAACCTCATGACAGAACGATCCCGAATCTGCACCTTCTGCTCCTGTCTTTTTTTTTTTCTTAGCAACTAGCTAAAATCTTCCCGCAAAAATGATCTCGCTTCTGCTTGTTTACAAAATTCGAGAGGCAGCTGTTGATTCTCAGGAAGGGGAGACTGCGAGAAGCGATGCTCCAGCAGCCCAACCTCCCTGTCTGTACTGACACCCCTCGCTGCCTCCTCCAGTGCTTTCCTGGTAACATGGGTTATCATCACGCAGGTTACAGCCACACGCGTCATGAAAAAGGAGAAGAGGCTCAAAGGCAAATCCTGAAAGCGCTACTCGGCCGGCTGAGGTCTGCTCAGAGGAACACAATTGCAGAACCGAGAGCAGTGCAAGGCAGGGGCTGCTTCCCCCAGGCTGAGTGACCCCCTGCAAGCCCCCGAGACCACCCGGACAGGGGGCGGGGAGCGGAAACGAGCGATCAGCGAACGGAGGAGGAGGAAGGGAGGTTACTGATCTGATCAGGGGACTGCCTCGGACGTGAGGAAAAGACAGTATTAGAGTGAGAGAAGGAAGCAGAACAACTGCCTCTACCCTGCCCTGAGAGAAAAGGCAAAGCAGTTAGTCAGTAGAACACTTTATGTTTTATTTTATCTGAACTATACTGCCGAGTGACACGTCATGCAAATCACCTCCTTTGTCTAGTGTTTCAGCTGTTTCTTTTTGTTTGGTTCTTCACATCAACCTGTTGCCAAAAAAGCAGGATTTCAGTTTTTAAAACTGTTGTGCAGACAGGAGAACAAGCTTTAAATCCTTTCTTTCCTCTTCAAAGGCTGCCACACCTCTGCTGTGCAGTGCTGTTCCCATCCCACTATCCATTATCCCCCAGGAAAAGGAAGTTCCCAGCCCCAGGAAAGGGATGAATGGGATCCTCCCTTGCACCGACTCGATCCTCTTATGAGGAGTTGATGGGGTTTGCACTTTACATGCTCAATTCCTCTCCTTACTTCTTGCCTGAAACTTCCCAGAGAAGGGGTACATTAACCACCAACATCCAGAATATCGACATAAACATGAACAGTTACAATATCATTAAATTTTGCTAATGATTATCCTCAACAGTTTCTTTTCAAGTTTCAGGCAATTACGATCAATCCTTGCCGAGTCTACTCCATGCTCAGCAATCCAAAAATTGTTCCTGATAGAAACTTGAGACAAAAATAAAAAAAAAAGGTGCAACCAGTAACAGCTTTCACCCTGAAGAATCCTAGCCACAACAGCAGGCCCCAACTGCTTCTGCACCCCACATCCTGCCTGGGGTGAAATAGAATAATTTCTTTACTTCTGCCACTGCCAGGCAACCAAGGACAACCTTGGCCACTGTCTGATGGTTTCTATCCCCTAGAGAGAACACACACGTTTCATCCCAAGACTACATTTTGTGTAGTGCTCTAACACGGTCTGGCAGTTGTTGTAAGGCAGCTCTACCTGCAGTAAATACATTCATGTTGATGGTGTGTCTCATCCTTCGAGTATATATAAAGCCTGAATTCACCCAAAGCACAGCACTATCCAGGAAGCAACAGCCATAGGAGACAGAACCCAGCATTACCTGGCCTTATCTGGAGACTTTCACATTACATGCATGTCAATATTTCTGTGTTTATAACTATGTAAGTAAAGGAGAGGATGATGCTGATCAAAATATTTACAACCATGGGCAAACCACACTGACAGAAGCTCAGGGCAGTGGAAAGGGTAGTTGTAGACAGAAGCAGGTACCCAGGACACAGGAGGGACAGGGAAGCACCACAACCAACACTTGGTTCTGTCTCACATCGGTATGACATACATAGGACCATGGGATGAGCTCCAGTCTCAGCTCTGCCCCTGCAAAGGACTGCTTTAAGAAGTGTGTTTTCTCTCCTTTTATACCCTCATCCAGCATGCCAAACTATACCCATTGCCTGAGAACAAGCTTATCTTTCCTACAATTTCTTTGGCATACACGTTTTTTTCTGCAAACACACAGTCTTCATGTATGCTTTTTCTTTTTTAAACTTCCTTACATGTTAGTTAAACCTTCTTAGATTTAATGGAGATACCAAGGTGTATTTATGAAAGTCCAAGCCCTCTGCAGCTGCATTAACAGGCCTTGCTATCTTCCATTATTAATAATCAAGCGAAGGAAAGCAATTATGTTTGCCGAAGATAATATAATAGCCAGAAGGTAAAGGTTACGAACAGCAATCAAAAAACTCTCTCAACCTCACCAAAAAAGGATGATCAGGAGGATCACATCAAAGCAGCCTTAAAGTTTTCTCAGACTCTAAGAGATCAAATCCAGCACCACGAAACGTTTTCAAACATTTCTTAGAAGTAACTCGGCAGTTCCAGCAAAAACAGTGTCATAAAAGAATTTCAAATACACTCCTTAAAAGCAAAATCCAGAGGAACAGATCCAAAAAATCAGCATCAGAGGCTTCTCTGCAAGGGCAAGAAGTGGCATGCATACACATCGGACATGCAGGGAGAACACGAAATGAGGGTTACTCTCCCCAGTTTTACTGAACACAGGCGCTGACTGTAAGAGCAAACAGTTCGCGCCACAGCAACACCCTTTAACAAGGCTCTGCGAGTTCCGCAGGGTCCCTCTACAGCAACCAGTGCTCTGAGACCTTTTCCTTCCTCGTTGGGAGAAAGCTTCTTATTTAGAGTGCTTTGTCTTTCTCGTGTTTACAAAATAAGCGATTCCGAGAGTAACAATGTCACATCTGCAGTTCCAAAGTGCAACAAAAAAGTAAACGTATTAAAAACAAAACAAAAAAAACAAACAAACCACCAAAAACAAACACCCAAACCCAAAGCATACTAGCCCTAATGTCTAAAGCGAAATAAATCCAAAATAAAGGAGCGGAAAGCAGCGCCGGGCACTCCCGGCAGGATCCAGCCCCCGGTGCGGAGCCAGCGCACCTTCCCTTCCCCGCTCGCCCCCCGGGGAAGCGCCGCTCGCCCCCGACCCCGCTCACCTGGTCCGTCCGGGCTGGCGGTGGCCCCGCGCAGGGCAGGGCCGGGCTGTGCTGGCTCTGGCCCGGCCCTGCCGCTCCCCGCCCCGGCCATAACGCGGGTGGGCCGGGCGGCCGCCCCGCTCCGCCCCGCCCCGCCAGCCCCGGCTGCTCGGGGACACCTGGCCCGGCCGACAGCGCCGCGACTTGGCGCCCGCAGGTGCGTTTGGCGAGCCCGAGAGCTGCGCTGTCTGGTTTCCAGTTCCACTCCGCCTGTCACAATCACTGAGACCACCACGCTCGGCCCCGAGGCAGGCTCTATCCAAAAGTAAAATCACAATAGGGATGTGGAAATGGTGTTAAAGAAGGGATGACGTGGCTAGAGAGATCAGTAAAACAGATTGCTCTTCAGTTATAGAAGAAGAATCCTGGTAAATTTTTCCGAATTTTGCGATGAGGATGATGAACGGAGCTGTGGTAAGCACAGCTGAGAAAGCCCACACATGTGCTCTGTAGTAGCATCCTTTGGATGTGTTTGGCATCTCCTGCATGAACCAGAGTTGTCACACAGGGCCTGAAGTGGCAGCTGCAGCAGCACCACTGATGCAGTCCGGGACAGCAATGAGGGCAAGCTCTAAGTAAATGGTTGCAGGTTTTACTGGGAGCACAAGAATCACTGAAAGATCTCAGAGTGGAGAGTGGTATCTTCATCCAGGATTCAGCCACCAGAGTTTTAGCAGTGCTTTCATCTGAGCACAATTTTCCTAGCTGATAATAAACCACAGTATTTCAGAGGATGGTCTTACAAAGACAGCTTAGGAACTGAATACTTCCTGGTTTCCTCCTGGTACTTTTCCACTTCTGATACCAGACAAAGCATGTCCATATACCGTTACAGAGGTAAGGTTTATAGCAGACAGAAGTATACAGTCTTTTAGACAAGCATAATCACAAAAGAAACAGCAGTGTACAATTTGTGGTAAAACTGCCACACACAGATTTTTGCAGGTTTTGCAGGAAAAATAAACAGAATTCCCATAACACAGTGTGTTTCATCTGAGACAGGACACCCAGAAGAGGTCTCAGAACATGCACCAACCAGCTGCCTATGTCAACCACATCATTGTCTTCCAAAGTATCTTACCTCTAGTCCACACAAGATCTTACCTGTTTGTAAGATACAGTTACAGGACTGACGACTTCTCTTGCTTAAAATATTAATTAGAACTAAAATTAAACATTTATTCCTGGAAATCTTTTCTCTTTTGCTTTGTGTGACAAAACTGCTTTTTTCGAGGTGGAGGAGGATGAAGGGTAAGCACTCCATAACAAAGCACTGTTCAGAGCAGTCTGCCGGCCACACAGCCTGGGATTACAGCTGTGCGTTCCTCAAAGGTTCAGTACTCCTGAGTCATCCCTCTTCTTTTCCCCTCTCTCTCTTCTTCCCAAGCAGAAAAGCACAGCCCATGGGAGATACATGGCAATGGATGCCCATAGTCATGAGAGTGGTTTTCAATATTAGATGGTGGATTTGACAGACCCTCCATGTGAGTGTGCATGAGTTCCCTGAGACACCACAGTTAGATAATGGGATTTCGCCTGCTGCTCTTTTCAGCAGCTGCCAGAGACAGGAGAAGCTCCAGCTTCCCCCTAAACTCCAAGTTGCCTCCCTCTCCTTTTTTCGTCTCAGTACAGTTACTAAGTATCAGTTAATCATTTCCAGCCCACGTGCCTACCTTGTTCTCTCTGTCCCTGGTCTGCAGTGGCAGGCAGCAGTGCAGCTCCTTCCCAGGATGCAGGCAGGGCTGGCAACCTCCCCAAAGGAGAGTGCTGTTGGGTTGGGCCAGCAAGGGACACCTCACAGTTAGGAAGAGGGCAGCAGGTGGTCCAGAGCTGCAGGGCTCTCCTGACTCTCCTGCTTACTCAGACACAGCTCTGGGCTGTTGCAGGGACTGAGCACTCCCCTCAGCAGTCCTGACACGGGAAAAAACAGGATTTCTTGATAGCATAGCATCATTATACCACTTTTCATTCATTTAAAGTATTCAAAGTGCAATTACTTATACAATTTGAGTGAAGGAAAGGAGTGTGTAGGGGGAAAATGTATCAGTTAATGTGATTCATTAGTAATGGTGGGTGATATTCGTCCCTGTGCAGCAGCAAGGATGAGGTGGCTTGAACAGCTCTTAGATAATTAGTGGGTGCTAGTAGTAGACATAGGGCAAATACTACCCACCTGTATTATAAAGGCATGATTTAGTCTAGGATAGCTCCACAAGAGCTATTCAGTTCTGGATTCTGGACTGTTTCTTGGAACTACTTATTCTAAAAAATATGGTTGGCACAAACACAAAGAGTGTAGGCTGGACATGAATGAACTGGAATGCCTGGAAATTAAAAGCAGGCTCTTAAAGATTAGAGCAATCACACTATAGCAGACAATAATAGGAGAAAAAAATACTCTTAACTCCTGAATATGTGACATATTAAGCATGCTTCAGTCCAGAGTATTGCACTTTATGTTCTCATCTCCAGTGGCAATGCCGACTGGAAATAGAGCAATGCAATACCAGTGTGCCAAAAGACTGTGATCTGCCTTTCACTTAAAGCTGTTTACTATATAATAGGATACACTCACTCTGTTTTACAAGATCAGGTTTTTTATATCAGGCATTTGACAAGTTGTTGTGTGCTCTCACTATCTTAATCATCTGTAATTTTGAATCATGCTTCAGATGAGATCTGTTCAGTTTGCAGAGCGTAGGAACTGAGGACATCTCTGCTGTTCTCAGATAAATCTTACCAGCAAGATATAGGGGGGAAAAATGGTCATAAAAGAAAGAATTTTCCTCTGTGGTTAGGGCTTAGAATTCAGTTAATGCTAACTAAAGGTACAAATAACCTTGCAAATACTTTACAGAGATTTAAAATAATAAAAACAAAGCCCTAAATTGCCATGTAGTCATCAACAACACAGTGTGCTAAAAGTAGCACAACATTGTCAACAACAACTTAGTCAAAATCTTTCCACCTTTCTTTTGGGGGACGATTTAGCTCCCAAACTTAGTTATCAAATTCAGAGCACTCAGTGCAGGGTGAGTTACTAGTTCCTGAGCCTCACAGCCAAACCTGGGACACCCTGTCATGGGCAAGAAGTAGGTCAGCTCCAGGTTGTTATCACCTCCCATTTTGTACTCCTGGAAGGTGTAGCAAAATCCTACCAAGCAGGTATTGCTTAACTCCGGGTTTGGCCTGTTGACTATTTCATCTGGCTACTGAAACAGTGAGAGCTTACCTGAGCTTCCCTTGAGCAGGCATATCTTATTTTCCTTCTTCCTCTTCTTACACTAAACCAGTTCCAGGTTCTTTATTAGGAAGCAAGGGACTTCATACCAGTGCAGAAGTCATCAGAGAACAGCTTGGCAGGAGGCATACTCCATCTAGTCACTGCAGATTATTTTTCCTCTTGGTTAGCATGTTTTCAGGTTCCATTCGGTCTAAAGAAAGATTTATGTTTATCATGAGCAGAGGAATCTTTTAGTGCATTAAATCAGACAGAAGTTACAGCTACCAAAGGCTTTAAGGTCAGTCAGGTTGTCTCTCTGTTGGTCCTGATGCAATCATCTAATACTCAGCTCTCAGTTTTTCAGATCACTTGTTTTCACAGTCAAGAGGATAAATTATTTTTGCTTCAGGAAAAATAACATATATAGACTGTGCTCAAGTAGAAACACAGAAAAGCTGAGCTTTTCAGCAAGGTGAGCTCCAGGGAAAGTGGGATGTTTCAAGACCATATGTCTTGTCTTCTTGGTGTTTTTGCCTCACATGTAATGGGCTTCCTTATAAACAACCCAAACCCATTCTAGTGGGAAAAAAGGCCTTGAAGAAGAACTATTTCTCTGTCACTTGCTTTTTAGTTTGTGACTACTGACTACCTGTCAGGAATAAAACTGCTTCCTCTTCAGCTGCAATCTTCTATCCCTTACTCCTGTTGTTTGTATTTGCTCTTATCATTATCACCAGTAGCCTCACTGGCCACTCTGCTTGCCCAGATGCTTCATGGACACTCATCCTGGCACCACCTCAGCCCCTGCCCTCCCTGAAAGCTTCACCTTTACTTCCAGTTGATCCCTGGCAGACTCATCATTTCATTCCCAATCAGGCTTGTTTGCTGCGAACTTGCCAGCAGATGTCAAGAAGCTTCATTTCTGTCCTTTACTGGGATCCACAGGTGAGCTCCACAGGTGCCAAGTTTTGCATTATGCCTGCTGGAGAGTCAGGCCAGGAACTGATAGGCAAAGGGCATTAACGTTTGAAGACAAGGTGCAGGTCACAGCTGAAGTTTCCTTTCTAAGTACAGTGTGTTACTAAGGGGTTAATCTATTAGTGCAATGCATAAAGCAATCACAGGCACTGCAGAGTGGTGATCCTTCCCAGTACACAAACTGCAGCATGTCACCACAGACACTAACAAATCATGCCTCACTCGTACATAGCACTGGATTAGGAAACTAGTTTTTTGAATATAAAATATAAAAACAGCTGCTCAGTGAACATGTTACTATGACCTTTATAGACCTTTCCAACTTTAAACTGGAACAAAGACCAAACTGAGTTGTATTTTACTAGTTCTAACAGATGTCATGATCAAAAGATGGCAACAGGTTAACTAGTCAGACTGCTAAGCCACTCTTTGACAAAAATGTATATATATCACGTTGTGTTATCTGTAGTCATTTAAATACATTTGTTTTACCACACACTGGATGATAATGTTCGTAATTCACAGTGATGAATAATGATGATAAGGATCACATAATTCATAATGGTGACATGCTGATAGCTAATTATGGGGGGTGTGGGGGGGGGGGCAGGGAAGAAAGAAAGCAGAAATGATGCTCTGTCCAAATGAACACATAGAAAAATCTTTATTGTGAAAAAGAACCTGCAAAACAATCTTCACACACATGTGGGCTGGGTTGTTGTTATGGCCTGACTCGATAGATGGCAACTGCCTGGAGAAAAACCACCAACACTGAGCATGTGGCATCCCCTGAATGTATGACAGCTGCAGCTGTCAGGAGCTAAACACAAAGCCTGGCAATTTTCATGGAGAGTTTATGGTAAGATGTTTCTTATTCTATCATTATCAGTCCATTCTCAGGTTAGGCAGCATTCTGCTCCCAGTTTGTCTATTCTGTTTAGGTCCCAAACTACACACAGAGATCACATCTGTGCTTAAACTTCACATCTTGCAAAGACCTTTGTTCATTGTCAGTTGATTGTTTGTTATAACTGTGATTAAACTGGTACAAATAACTTTTCATCCCTTTTGGTAAAAGACTGGCTCATACCAGCAGTGTGAATTGACTGGACAGCTAGATTCTTCCATAACACTTGTAAATGAAACATCCTGTAGAGCAAGAAAAAAAATCAACAAGTGGAAATTTTTTTCATGAAAAAAGGATTAATTAAAATTTCCCATGGTGCTAGAACTGCTAAGTGCATGAAAGCAGAGATGGAAAAGCATATGATGGAGAGAGATAAATCCAAGGCTCCAATGTCCTAGCATCTAGAGGATTCTGTGCATTCCTGTATCCAGAAGTTTGGAGCAGAAGCTGCAGTCACAGTCCATGTAACAGGATGCTGTTTCCTGTGTTTGTGATCAGTGTGATATACGTGTTAGAATATTTGTGTTTGTTTCATTTTGGGCAATGAGCCATTAGCATATTCACTCCTACACCAGGGAGAGAGAAATGCATCCTCCCAGCTCCATTTCTTGAGTATGATTACTTGTTTCAATCTGCAAGACACAATTAAAGGCACTCTCTCTGTTCTCTTTTTCTCTTAAAAAACACTGGATATTAAATCTTATGTACACATTACTTCAAATCTTGTGAAAACTGACAATGGCAAGTTAGATATGGCAAAACAAGGGTGTTTTCACAGGCTGGCAATCCTGCCACTCTTGAAAGCTTACCAGGTTTAAATATTTAATGATCAGACATGGCATTCATCCTCCTAATCAATTCTTTTTTTAGATACTAGTCTGAAGAGTCTCAGAAAGTGAAATCAGGCAGTGCTGGAAACTTGTAGAGGCTTCTCACACCAAACAGTCAATAGCTACACTTGCTAGGAAATGAATAAGGAAGGCAGAACTCTCTGCCCTGCTCCTTTAGAAACATACTGAAGCCATCAAAGGGGCAGGATTGCCTTGAGATAAATTGGCTTTTATAAAGCCTTTTCTTTATGTACTTCATGTTGGTGGAGTTTTTTACTTAGAATTAAATTAAATGGAAACTTTTGCAAAGTTGAAATAAGGAAAATTCTTTCTTGGACGGCAGTGGACAGATATAAGTTCCTCACAAGCAGAAGAACTTCTAAGAGATATCTGCTTACACACCTGGCACTAAACATGCAGTGGGTGCATGTGAAAGGAGGCCTGGGGTTGGATTGGGCCAGGCAGTGGGTTACACCATTTGTTTTAGAAGCACATGTGTGGGCTGATGGAATACAAGAAATAAAAGTGACAGAAAGTCAGAAAGTCAGAAAACAGTGTCTGAAGTAATCTTTTGAAAAGAACTTAGGTACTTTCAGCCAAATGCTCCTCCTCTGACTGGGGTTCCTAACCTCCCTCCCTTCAGGAACTGAGTATTTATCTCATTCCTCTCTGCAAAACAATAGCCAGAGGAGGATTGCTGCTTTTCCCCTTATTTGGTAGCTGAATGTGGGAACATCCAGATAAAGCAATTCCCAGGGAAGACAATACTTTGGTGTCTCTCAACTGGTCTTTGTTGGCCCAAATGTGCAAGTTGTCTGAGCAGGGTCTTGAGTACTGGACTCTACTCATTTAGAAGATTCCCCACATCAGTAGATGATACTGTAATTCCTTCACAACTGCATTCATGAAATTTGGACTATTCTCAGCAAAAGCAATTGTATCAAGACTGAAGACCACATAGATCCACAAGAGACAGACATTCCAGATGTACATTCAAATCAATCCAAAGAGAATGGACTAAACCCCACTTCCATCAGATCTTGGGTGAATTGTTGAGTTTTAGGACATCTTTCATTGCAGAGAATAGTTTCTAGGAAATTATTTTGCTCTAACTGAAGCCAATAATAAAATGTCTGTTGTTTCCCAAGGAGACCCAAGCAAGACACATAATGCATTCAGCACCTAGAGCAAAAACAATGCGTGAGGATGGAAATGTTAACAGGTAATAGTGCTCTCTACCCTGGAATTTCTCTTACAGCCCTATGGATAGATATTTAACTGTGAGGGCTCAGTAGCACAGTTTTCCTCTGGGCCAAGGGTTTTATACTCTGCATTTGATGCTTAGATGATGATGCATCATGAATACTCATGTCTAAACAGCAGAAATCAAAATTTGTTTGAAAGAGATTTAGTGAGAATGCTGGTTTGCAGGCAGAGGGGAATGATGTATACAAAGATACAAACCTGTCCTTACACAGCAATAGCATTGATCTGGCTTATTATACCCACCCAGTAAAGAATGATGCTGTTGGTTTTTTAAGTGCAGCTTGTCCTTATGAAAGAAACTTGTTTATACTTTCCACAATGTTCACAGGTTCTTTCTATGGCACTTCATATTTCTCTACTGCACAACTGAATAGAGACCAGGAAAAAATGTGGCTGTGCTTTATTTCAGAGTGCTGTACAATGATGACTATTGTACAGTCCTTTGGGTTAAGTCCAGGAGAGTGACAACTGATGGCATCTTGCAAAGAGGTGAATAGGATGAGCTTATAAAAGTAAACATGATTGCACAATTCTCAGAGAGTACTTTTACAGATCAGATACCTGATAAGAAAAGGAGGTGTTAGTGTACAGGGATGGAAAATGCAGGGAGAAATAAGCAGCCCTTTTCTTGTGCAACTGTTTACTTCTCCACTGAAACTGCTGCTGCAACCACCTTGGAGGAAATCCTTCCAAACATAGGGGTTCCCAATACAGCAAACCATTGAAGGCTGTAAGTCAGTATTTAGTTGAGTGCACACGTGTTGACTGTGCAGGTGCAGATGTGCTCATTCTCCATTTTATTATATTGACAGAAACATTCACATAAGGTGCAGAAAAACATAAACAATCCTTGATGCAAAGAACTCAGTATGCTTTCTGCAAGTCTGTGTACAAGACCAAACACTGACAAAGACCTTGACAATTAGAAAAATAAGTAAAAAGTGTTCATCGGGTTTTGAATCTTCATCAGAAGCTGAAATATCAGAAAAAACGCTAAAAAATGTGTGTGTGGAGGGAGCCAAGGTCAGGTCAATATCTCTGCACAAATTTGAAGGATAAAGGGAGGAAATGTTGCATTAACAAGTATATAAGATTTAAAATTTTCAGGCAATGCCATGTCCATTAGATGAATGTGCATCGAGGCTCCCCATAGTCCTTCTGGGGGAAGGATCTGTAACAACTGTGAGGGTGCTGTGGCTCCTGCAGGAAATCAATCAGTTACTTGAACTGGTGCCTGCAAAGGCCAATTCTTACCGAATTTCACCATATTACTGTGACTTTGTTTGTGCAGAAGCAGCACCAATGATCTACTAGATTATTTTGCAGCAGAGTGGGCTGGTTACACTTATTCTGGGTTCTGATTAGCCAGAAAGGTCCTTGTGATGATCTTAGACACACCACATTTCCCAGCAATGACCCTGGTCTCATCATCAAGAGGAAATGTTCTCCAGCCCTTTTGTTTCAAACAGACAAAGCAAACAGGAAATACTCAGCTACCTTGCTCCCAGCCTTTTGCCATCCATTTTCACTACTTCCTGCCTCTGTCTGTTTGGGGAGAGAATTGTTGCAGAGAATTGCTTCTTCCTCAGCTCAGGTTTCACTCACACAGGCAGCTCGAGCCCCCAGTGTCTCGCTTCTCCTCCCCTCATGGTGGGGAGTGGGCAGGAGTAAAAGGATGATCAAAACAGAAGTGCTCACAACATCTGCTTCTTTTAGTTTTAGCCTTTCCTTCCTTTTAACTAAGGGCTATTTCTCATAGCCCAGAGAAAAGGCTCGTGAATATTCCCTCTGCAGGGACAGTCTGGAATCCTTTGGCAGTGGGAACTGGGCATGCAGGAGCAGCCATCACAGTATTTATTTTACTTTTGTAACTGACAATTCCAGGTGTTTGTTTCCATAAGTTATTCAAGGTGAGTTAATTCCTGGCTTTATATTTTTGAAAACAAACAAACAAACAAAAACAAACAAACACAAAACCAAAGAATTTGATGCAGTCCAACAATTCCTTGTTATTTTCAGAAAATTTGGAGGCATTAATGCAACTTTTAAAAAATTAATCCTGTTTGTATGATAAATGTAAGGATAGAGGGATTTTGTATTTGTACAACACCCATGAATGAAACAGAGAAAGAATGGAATTATAAGAAAGATCTTTATACAAAGATGGAAGACTAAAAGAAGTTGTGGTTGCTACTTATGATGAGCTTCAGGAAGCTGAGAACTGCAGTGCAGAAATGTCACATCTTCATTGATTTTTTCAGGGAATATTGAAAATTGTTTTGTGCCAACATCATGGCAGTTCACAAGGAAAATGCCAAGATATGGGTGTTCTCATCAGGGAATTTTCTATACTTACTCTCCTTCCCTCAGCCACATTTCCTCAAAAAAATAATTGGTGGGAAAGTATAAGAAATTTGCTGATACGTTGTTTGAATCTAATTGTGTTTTTAAAAGGAAATCATTATTTTTTTAAAAGGAAATCAGTTGAACACTTCCTAGCAGTTCATCAGGCCAGTTTCCACCTCATCCATCTCTCTCCATTTGCAGCCACTTTGTGTGTTGAGTTCCTTTCTGCTGATTTCTTATTACCTTTTGACTCTGGAAAAGATTGCACAGTAAGTCTATAGAAAGGCACTCCTGCACAATAATGTTCAAGAACAATAACCTCAATATATTCTCAGTTTTGTATGCATTAATAACAAACAGCTTTGAGATGTGTTTCTCATTCTCAAGCCTGTGGAAAACAAAATACATATGAAGTAAAAGCACTTACCAGCTCTGATTTTTTGCAGAATGACTCTCTGTTTGGTTCAATTACAGATTAAGAGGATCCCATGAGTGACTCCAGTTTCTGCTGAAGCAAATAGGAGTGTTCTCACCAGGGGAATCAACACCACACTTCCTAAGCACCAAAGAAAGCAGAGAGCTCCTGTTCTTTAGGGTTTCTGTAGGTATCAGAGATTTATCTAGGTGACAACAGTAATGAAGTACTGCTCTTTGTTTCCTTTTAAAATTTTCTCCTTTCCAGGACTGTAGACTTTTGTTTTTCCATTAATCCTCCACCTACAGCCTCAAATACCAGACTGACCAACTAGAATTTGCTGTATGAAGGATACTGTTATTAATGATATAAATCTATATATGTGGTGCAATACTTAGCCCAGACACATAATGTTGCAATGGACAAGAGAGAAATAAAATCTTCGGGCTGACTCAGAAAGATGTGCTCACTGAACTCATTCAGTGAGCAATGAGGTGATTCCCCACTCTGATGTTAAATCTGCTGCAATTCCACCAATGCCATCATTCCACAGCCTCTGGCAATACCACCTCAGTAACAGGCTTAGACAGCTTAATTATTATTATTAGTTTGTGAATGTCTTAAATTCTGTATCATGACAAAACTGCTTTATGCCAAGTACAGTGTTCCATTTAGTGCCATCTGTATTTTTCAATTCAGTCCATGTTTTGGTTTGGGCTGAGTCAGAGTGAAATTGCTTTCAATTTTTCACTTTGGCTGTGCAATGACAAAAGCAGCCCTTCAGCCTTACCACTCTGCTGCCTCCAGGTACCAAATTGTTCAGTGAAGACTTAGACAAGTTATTTGTTTGAAGAAACTGGTCAGTCTCCAATCTCACTCTTTTTTGAAGATATTCACAATCTATAACTGTTTAAAAAACCAAACAAACCACAAACAAACAAGAAACCCTCAGAACAGACATTAATTACATTTTCAAGATCTTAACTATTTATTTGAGTGCTTTTCATAAAAAAGGAAAATGCCTTGACAAAGCAGACTTGCAAATAAAGATATTTAAACTTGGCAGAGTTTAGATAGATGCAGTCTGTATGCCGGCTTTTCACACCGTCATGAGAGAGAGCTCAGAGGGAGTTGCACTAAGCAGCAGAAGGGTTTGAACCCGCAGCTCACAGCTCATTATCTGAGCAGCAGCCATGCTGATCACACAATAAGACTCCCTCCCCTCACATCCCGGGCCAGACTGATGCAATTTTTTCCATCTTCTCAAGCTATGCACATTTCTCTGCTCTTTAAATACTGTGCTGAAGGCAGCCAGTTGTTTGGCATAGAGAGTAAAACTGTGTTTTCTGTGGTGTGAAAAGACAGAGAGCACAGGAGCAATGTCCCTTTGACAAGGCAGCTTCGCTCTCTCTCCTTTTCTCTTTCTAATTAACTACGTGGCTGCTCTTTTTCAGAGAGCCCAAAATTGCTCTTGCATTGGAGCAATCTTGGTATTAATTTTGGCCTTCTTATCTTGCTATATGTACCAGCATTCTCCAGTCTGTGGTCTGCAGACAAGCTATGGACTATTTCTTAATTTCTGGGTTTGGAATATGAAATATTTGAGTTACTATGGACTATTTCTTAAGGTAGCACAGAAAAGGAAGATATTATCAGTTAGTGCAAATTAATTGTCCCAGGGCCAAAAGCTCAGCGATTTCCAAGTAACCAGAAAGCTGCCAGGCCAGGACATCTCCTTTTGTGCCAATGCTGACACTGTTGTCGGGTCTTTTGGAGTCACAATCACCGTAACAGGTAAACATTTACTCTGCAACCATGACATACCATGTTCCCACCTTCTAAAAGATTTAAAACTCACTCGCAGGCTGCGAATTTTATTTAAACAACAGTCTGTCTGGTGGCTCCATTCTTGACTGAGAAATTGCTTATATTGGTTTTCCCTCAAGAGCTCCACTTACCGTAAACACAATTAAGGCTAAACACATTATCTACCCTATATCATCATTAGAAACTGCCTTTTCCTTTTAGCTTTGTCTTCGAGTGTAGTCTGTTCCAGACACAAGCCATCCCTCAATGACCAGGATGCTGCAGTTCCACGCCTTAAACCCCTTCTTAACTTCAAGGACTGGACCAGATTAGGTGCTGCAGACTCTAAATCACAGTATAATGACACTGCTCAAAAAATGCTTTTAAATCCGGTTTCAGATTTTTGCTGGAAAGGCTGTACTGCTCCTGGCTGGCACACCAAGCTGGCTCAGAAGGTGGACAGGATGGTGGCACAGGGTTCCCAGAAATGCTGAAACTCATTCTTGCATTTTCCTCCTGCACCAGCCTTTGTTTCGTGGTCCTGATGAGTGGCTTTGTCAGGACAACGTGTAAGAGTTTTAAATTAACATTTCCTGACTTTGTTTAGAAAGTGCCTTTTGTTCTTAAAGGATGCCAGCTGGCCAGGGTAAACTATCCTTCCAGATCAGCTGGGCAGGATATCATTTTGCACAGTTCTTGGTGTGTTTGAGTATGTGTTGCTTCAATTTCATTATTTCCTCTGCAACGGCATGTCAAGGAGACAGACATGCCATGAACACACCTCATTCCAGCAGAGTCCCTCCGTAGGAGAGAGTGAGGGAGGATCAGAGTCTGAACTCTCCAGTTCTGCACCTCTCGGGTGCCTCCTCCCTCACAGAGCTGTTGAAACACCCAGAGGTATTTCAGAGCAGAGCAGTGACCCGATGGGCTCAGCCAGAACGTGACTGGGCAGCCCATACAAAAGCATCGATGAGGCAGCTCTGGGTCTTTCTCTGCTGTCAGTCATGTCATTTGGGTTTTGTCAATTCTGCTGATTAATGCTGTTACAACAATCCACAGACAGATTGCAAGGGCAGATGGGAAAGTGTCACAGCTGACAGACAGGAAAAAAAAAAGAAAGAAAGTTAAACAAAAATAGTATTTCTGAGCTTCTCAGTGCACTGGTCTGTCTGACTGCTCCAGGAAACCATTGGCTCTTTTTCCATAAGCAACTGAGAACAGCACTCAACCAACAGCAGAGCAAGAGAAATACTTCCATTTGCTCTGCAGAAAAGCTCTGTATTTCACAGCAATGCTACTGGCTGATTTGGCCATTTGCTGAGAAACAAAATGAATTGCATGCCAGGGACAAATGGGTCAGGGAAAAAGACCAGGTTCAGTCATGAAAGGTTTTACTATCTTTTAATTTCTTGCATAAAGTCTTTGTTACATTCCTAATTGATAGAGGCACCAAGAAACAGATGAATTATAATAAATTCCTCTGACCAGTAATTTTGCAAGAGTTAATGAGAATCAGAGCAGTGCAAAACTTTTTCAGATGCACATAATCTAACTTACCCTTGTTTAATTATTATTTTTGAGAAGACTTCCCCTTCAAGCAAAGCTGCTTGAGACAAGCATGCTGTGTTCAAATTAATCTGCTCTCTGACCTGTCACTTGCATGAGTTCCTTATGCTTTGAAAGTGAAATCATTTGGTTAGAAGCACCAGTGTATCTCTTGATCCTTGAGTACAAAATCATCAGGCATCTTGTCTGCCCAAATATCTGAGAAGCAAACAGAGCATCTCATGTACAGCAATGAAATCCTCCTCAAACCAGTGCTTAGTGAAATACAGCTGACTCATGTTGGAGTTTCATGCTGAAGGAGTTATTTGAATCTTCTTTTTCAGACTAACATACTCAAATCCACTTAAACATGGCATTACAGGGCTTCGGGGACTTCAAAACTAAGCTAAACTGCTCAACTGAAATACTCAGCGCATGTTCAAGACACTCCGTGCTGGCACAAAGTCATCATCTCTCCCATAGTGCCTCCTAACAACAATCAGTCAAACCAATTAGCTTTCGTTGTGCTCTGCTGGCATTGTCTCCATCTGCTGGAGTCAACATTTTAAGGATCTTCCAAAAAAAAAAAAACAAATCCAAGGAGTTTAGAGCAGGATAACTCTTTCTTTAAGTTATTCTTTTGTATGCTGTTTTTCTTCCTATACAAATGCACAGACTCACACAGAGAGCCTGGATGGTTCCTGCACTATTGGACTAACCAGCCTGGCCAGTTCTTCACTGTGTCTAATTTCTGGTCTTTGGGGTTGGTTTTCAATTATTTTACTATCCCCAAATAAAGGGATGCTTCATTGCTCACTCACGAGGCCAGAACACTTTACAATCCAAGTGAAGGACACAACAGCCCAGCTAGACGAGCACCACAAGGGTACACACTATGCAGGGGCAGAACACTTGTCTCTTTATGCCTAAAAATAATTTTAAAAAGGAGACTGGATCAATCTGGTTTTCACTTGACTATGGTGATCACAACTAGGAACCTCTTATGGGCACATATTTGCTTTTTCACAGGGCCTGCAGAATAAGGATTGCAATAAAAAGGGTGGAATTTCAGCAGTTATATAGGACTGAAACCTGAAATAGCAGAAAATGGCTTTAAACTACTCCACTGAGCAAAAATGGCTTGCAAATTTAGAAGGGTCATACACCAATGGGAGGATGTGTTTTCACAGCCTGACAGGAGAGCATTAAGCAAGTTCTAGAGTACAGTAAGTACCTTAACAACTTACAGCTGATATCAGGATAATTCCCTCCCTGATCTCCTGTACTACTTTTGCACACCTTTGACTCTGTACAAGTCCCTCTTGACATAGTTTCAGACACAGACTGATAAACATTTGAACGTTGTTGGACAAGTTTCAGAGAATTGTTTCAGGGAGGGTACAAACTTCCTCTACCATGACCTGTCCTGTCTTTTGTTTCCATCAAGAAAAAGACTGCATATAAAGTAGAAAGGTATTATTTCAATTGGTAAGCTTGTGATACCTCAAGGCTCAACAACAGGGTCATTCAGATACAAGAGGGCACTGGAACAAAGTCTAAAAATAACTTTAAAGGTGCCTAAATGGTAAAAAACAGGATTACAGAGGACTGAGTTCGGGCCCCAAGAAGAAAATTCCCTCATCCTGTCCCCACACAGATCTTTGAACTCAGTGATGGAAAGGATTCATGGCTTTTAAATGGTAATCTTCATATAAGAGATGAGATACTGGATTAAAGACCTTGTGAGTGACCATTAATAGGCAGCACTCGTTCTCCTTGTATATTTTTTGGAATGAATGGTACAAGATCTAAGTAGATGGCTCTCTGTTTCTGTGGAGTTTTTATTACTTTTGTTTGGGTTAGTAATTCTGTAATTTTACTTAGAAGGAGCTATTTTGGGATATCAAATATGAGTGCATTTAAACCTGAGGCTTCAAAAAGCAGCAGATGTGACAGATGTGACTGATGTGTTCTGTCCATGCCTGAATCCCCGGGATGTGGAGCATGGCAGACTGCAGGTGGCAGCAGCCTGTAAGCCAGACCAAAGTCAATAAGGGGTTTGTTCTTTTGGAATCCATGTCCTGCACCCCAAGCGTTTTGGTATCTGTACAGTTTCAGTGTGATTCTTCCATTTTAATACAATTTTGGTTCTACTAATTAATGGAACACTAATCTGCATTTTAGCTTTCGAACTTAGGACTTTGCTTTCTACATATTATGGTCAAAATCTCATACAACTGTAGTGTCATACTTTGCAAGTAATTGCATAAATTACTCTTTGACCAAGACCATCTACATCAACTCTCCCGTCAAACAGAAAAGCTGTTTTATCCTTCATGCCAAGCACAGAAGTACAGGCAATGGTCTTCTCCCTAAGTGGAACCTCTTTTCTGGCAGATTCTTGTTAAGTGCTCTGGAAGCTCAATCAAAGGAAAGGGCTAAAAAAAGATGTGATGAACAGTAAGAAAGGAAAATACATTCTCTTATACAATGTCATTCTCTACTTACCAAGCAGCTGAATCTTCCAAGAAAATCTCAGCATAGAAGTTTTGAGAATGCTTAGCATTTCCAGCAGTTAACTGATTGGGATTTGTGCCTTTGATTATGTCAGTAGTTCAGCCATAAACCCACCTCAACTGATAGTAGCTGTACTGAGCTCTCTCTGTCTTTTTTTCTTATGGATATGATGGTCTAACTACCACTTCTTTCAAGTGAAGGAATTGAAGGAAGATTTAGGCATTCAAGATTAAAGTTAATTCTCTTGGAAAGATAAAAAAATAATTTTCAGATCATTCTGTTTGCTTTCAATCCCCTCCTGGCTTCAGGGACCTGGAGCCTCACTCATGAGAGGGATCAGAGAGTGGGAGTCTGTATTTGTGCCTTCATGTCTTTTCCCCTTGTGGTACCAGGCAGGTGTGCACTGACTGCCCTGTGTGTGCCAGGGCTCCCTGTGGGCTGCAAAATATGGTACCTGCAACCAGTCCCTGCAAAGCCTGGGCAAAGGCAGGACAGTCTTTGCAAAGGAACAGATACTTTTGGCCTGTGTAAACCACATTCAACCTCCTTTTCACATCATCCACTTGTATGCTTAAAGCAGACTTCTAGGGACAACTGAAATACTTATTCTGCCTGCTCAAAAGTGTGTAATTAGACAATAATTCAGGTATCTGACCATACACTCTTTCTTACACCAGAAACATCTCTGACTTGCAAGCCACCTCTAGTGATCAGCTCTTTCCAGCATCTCAGCCCTCACCACTGAAGTTAATTCCTTGGCTGTGGGTAACAAACTTCCCAAATGACCCTCAGGGCTAATGGTCCACTCCTCTTTCTTCCAAGATCATTATGATGACCTACAAGGTAGTGTTGTCATATGTATCCCATAGATAGCAATCCTATTGATTCCCATTGTCTCGAAAAGACAGAAAGCCCTTTAATTCCAGCAGAAAATTTTACAACTCTCGGACATGCCAAGCACAGCCCAAGCGTATAATCCCCTGTGTCAGCAGAGCGGCTTTGTCCTCCCTGCATGAAATTTCACAACTCTCTATTTTTTTCCAGTCTGTGAGTCTAATCCTTCATGGTTCTGGCTCTAGCAGTGGTTAAGGTGTGATAACAACCACTAGATGCAATTTCATTGCTCTAGCAGGATTTCTGTGGTGTGGTGTTTCACGCTGGGTCCATCACTGCCGTGCAGGAGGAGCTCAGCAGTGATCCTGCAGCTCCCAGCTGGCTCCCTGCAGCCCTGCCTGCCCTGTCCAAGCCAAACTGGGCCAGGCTGAAAGCACAGCTATTTCTGCTGGTAGCACAGATATATTTGCAAAAAAGCAGAGTTTGTTGTGAATGTTGAGAACATCTCATGTAACAGGACAGATGCTCCCATTGAAAACCTTTAACAACCTTGGTTGTCAAAACCAGCAGAAATGAACAACATACTTTAAATATGAAATATTCATCAGTTTTAAAATGTTCTCATTGATTTTTTAAATTATTGTCCAATTATTGTGATCATAAAAATATTATCAAACACCAAGTTAGGTTTGTGGACATTTTCTAACATCTCAAAAAAAAAGTATTCCTTGAAAACCAAGGCAAACATTCACTCATTTTCCTTTGACTAATTTTGAATTAAACTGGTTTTTTATACTTAATATCATCAGTGAGTAAGACTACATGAATGCTACAACTGTCTTCCTGACATCAGGTTCAGAGCTTTTAGATTTGTTATATTAATAGGAAAAAGAGAAAGGAAGAACCATGACTTTTTTTACTAATAAAACTAAGGAATGGTGCCTACTGTGGCTTAGCACACAATCCAGCTATAGCAGGCTGGAGTCTCAGACCAGATTAGTTGCAGACTGTACAGTCATTTTTCAGATTCCTGCATGATATGCGGCTACATCTCATTTCAATAAGCAAATTACTAGAAAAAGCCTATGTATAATTAGTCATATTGGAGATAATTTTTCATGTGGAACCTATTGCATAGAAGTGGTTTCTGCTCTATGTGCCACGTGTCACTCAAATATTTACTTTGCACGTTAAAGCAACTCATCCCCAGATCTTATCTGAAAAGAATGATGTTTTATATTTGAGTCACTCTTATCCTTCTTGTGTAATCAGTGTTCTAAGAAATATGTTGCATTCAGATAGCAAACAGGAGAGGCAAGTTCCCTGTCAATAGGAGCTGTGCTCAGCTATTCTAAACTGGCATTTTAATTGGGGAAAGAATTTTCTCTACCAGCACTATAGTTGTGATAGACAATATTTATGGCAGAAAATAGCAGGGTATCCACGGACACTGATATTTCTTGTATTACAAAACCCTTCATGTTCTGGATACCTCTGACTGCAAACAAATACCTGCTGTGTAAAGAGGGGAAGAATCGTGTACACAAGCCTCTACTTTTTATAACTGGAAAATGTTTCAGATTTTTCTCCAAGCTTTATTAGGAGAAGACCTTTATTCAATGTTAGTTTTCAAGCAGCAGAAAACCTGTATCAAAATGTGAATTATCACAATTCAACTTTAAGTTTGTCATGCTTTAGCAGAGGTTTCAGTCAACTGGGCTAGACCAGAACACAAAACAGCAAGAAAGAGATAATCACCCTTCAAAGGGAAAAACACATCCAATTTCATCCACCTGCAAGTCAGGAGCACAGCATGAGCAAGTTGGCTGAGGCTCCCTCCTAAAGTCAATTGAGAGCCACAGAATCCTCCCCTGTGCTCCATTGCACCTCACATGTGGGTGAACAAGGCCTGGCAAGGAGGAGCAAATCCTGCCCTAGCAGGGGCTCTCTGCTCTACTGTGTGCTCTGTCCTGTCCTGGGCCAAGCTCCAAACCTCCCAGAGCTTACACTGGGGCACCTTTCCCAGGATACTGCCTTACATATGGGTCCAGGGAGGGCTCATTACCCAGCAGGGCTCTGGCTCCACCAACAGCTATGCAGAAATCTCCAGGTGAGAATTTACACAATGATCCTTCCAGACTCAACTCCACAGTTACAACATCCACAGTCAGAATTAGGGCTACCAACTACACACAGAAAAAAAAAATGAAAAAGGACAAAAATCTTGAATCCAGTTTTGCTGTCATATGAGTGACTGTAAACGAAAATAGGAGAGAAGCCACCACAAATTATGAACAGCTTCTACATGCAACAAGAGGCTATTTTTTTGTGATGACAGAAAAAGCAATCAGCTTGATTAAATAATTCATAATGATTATTGCACTGTTGTTTGTCTCTGATAGCATAGATGATATACAATGATTCAAGGGGACTGATACAATCTTGCCCTTTGCTAAGTACCACACTGTCTCTCCTAGGGCACACAGTGTAATTTAAGATTGCAAAAGAAAGCCAATGATACGCATGTAAACCAAAGTTTAAAATCACTCACTTCCCCCACAGGCTGAAGAAGCACAGTGGGGTTGGCAGGTGACCACAGCAGGGACAAAAGCAGGTGTGACAGGAGACAAGAGGACCTTTGCATCCCCTCATCTCATTTGCAATAAAGGTGGAAGATGAAGAACAGGTGCATGCAGGGTGCCACTTGGAGCAGGCAAACCAGAGCTCGCTCCTGAAAATAGTCCTCAGAGCTTCAACAACGTCAGATTCTTTAAGTGTCAACTTGGCAGTAGGTTAAATACATTCAAGCTTTTCTAAATATTTAAGCACTTAAGCCATTCTGCATCACAGGAAGGATTTCTTGTGCGTGAGTCCTTTTGCATGCACTCATGGTTTCATCACTTCTTTACCTCTGCTCTTCAGAGAAACAAAAGACTCCCATCCCCAAAGAAATGAGCCCTTTGTCCCACAGATTGATTTCCTTCTTAAGGGTTGTGTCTCTGATTGCAGTGTTAGAGTGACTGAAAAGCAAGGAGTGAAGGATTTCAGGGCTAGTGATTACCATCTCCATAACAAAACCAATACATAATTACTAAATTAACATTTTATATGTCATCATCAAACAGGGGAACTGTGGGTGAGTCTAAACTCTGTGCCCTCCAGAACAACTAGTAGAAGTTCAGAAAACAAGTATTTCAGAAAAAGTACATAATCTTGTAATATTCTGGCACAAAGAAATATTAATTTGATATGAAACCACATATGGTATGTGCATGTATTTTATATGCATCCTCAAATCTATCTTTAACATATCTTATCAAATTTTTCCATGTATGAAAGAAAATCCATCCCATTCCAACCATTCACCTGGTTCCCCACGGAGCAGGGAAGGAGCAGGAAGGGCAGGGAGGCAATCCCACACAGACAGCCCCTGTGGCACAGCTCTTGGGAGCCTTTCCCCTTCCCCAGTCTCACACATTATAGGCAGTTCACTTGAAAACTGGGAGAAACTTGTCCACTTCTTGGCATCCATGACTTTTTTCCTTATATTCATACACATGTTCACAGACCTGTTGCTGAGGTTTGTATCGGGAGGGTTATTTCACAAGCATCATTTAACAGATATTACCTACCATATAAAAATATATATAGAAATATAAAAGAGCTATCCTTGACTCCATTTGTTGTTCCCATAGATATTACTGTTTTGATGCTTTTCTCTTTTCTTTTTCTATAGAGCATTTTCACTCCTCAAGGAACAGCATGTAACTATACGAACGCTCTGTGACTTTCCTGAGAAAATGTTGCCAAAATAATGTCTCTCCACAAAGCATTTCAGTTTCAATAAAGAAGCATTTTATCACTTCTATTAAAATTATTACAACCAGTTTATTATTTTTCTTTACGTGGAGAGAACACAGAGAAGTGAATAACTTGCCCAACATCACACAAGAAACCTGTGAAAGAACAATGATCTGAAAGGCAAAACTGGGATCAGCCACAGTTCCTGTCAGCTGTCCTTCCATATTTTTTGCTTAGCCTGGAGATGTGGCTCTTGTCAGGGGAGCACACAACTACTTTGATGATGCATGTGTGCAGTGTACAAAGTGCTGAGCCTCCACTCCTGGCAGTGAGGAAAATCTGAGCAAGAGCTCTGTACCTGATCCTGACACATCTGGATGAGAAGCAGGTGATGTGCTGTCACCATTAAGAGCATCCAGTAACACCAACTCATCCATTAGCAACAAAAATCTCTACTTCAAGAGTTTCAATGTTGTGGTGAAAAAAGGGAGTGCACAACTGTTCCTTCTCTTCTTCCTTTCCCCATTGGCAGTTTCTCATCTGTACAACACTATTTTGCTAATTATTTCACAACCCTGACCTCTCAAGGTCAGGGGCTTCCTGCATTGCTGCAGCCCTTTCTTGACTAAGACTTTGTTTGCCCAGGAGCAAACAGCATGTTTTGGACTGGTGATGTGAGTCTCCCAGGCAAACCCAATGCATCATGCTCTATTCTTGGCAGAAGCATCATAGATGGGCTCTTGTTGTGGAGAAAGATCTTTGTGAGAGACAGTTTTGCAGTAGATTCAGATGAAGCAAGAACAATCTTTACTAAGAGGACCACATGTCCACCATTATACTCAGAAATACCAAATATATGGCATCTGGGGTAGGGGTTTTTCTCTTTGTTTCTCACCATCTAAATATATTAAAATTATCAATAAATTCAATTAATTTCCCCCCAGTTGAGTCTGGTTTACCTGTGATTGTAGTGGGTAAGCAATCTCCCTGTCTTTATCTCATCTGAAGAACACTTCCATCTTATTTTCATCCCCCATCCTGTTGAGGAGGAGAGTAAGAGTGTCTGGGTGAGTGTCTGGCAGCTGGCCAAGGGCAACCCACCACAGAGACAAAGCATCTATTTCACATGAAGTCCAATTCAGCCACAAATCTAGTTTCTAAGAATATCCCAGCTAAAATATCAATGGTTACCACCCTGCACAGGTATCTTGGCTGGTCTAAGCACACTAAATTGGACATAAAGTGATCACTGATCTCAGTAACAAAATATCAGAGCCCCAGGTACAGCTGTGACTTTTCATCTGTCTCTGCCATGGTTTGTAGAGAAGCACAGAAGGTGAGCACATACACTTTTTTCTCTGTTGCCCTCAAGTTATTCCTGTGTTACTTCTAATTGTCTACATTAACTTCCAGGTTAGAACAAAGTAAAATTCTGGGATATTAGAGAAATAAAACCCCAACAATAAAAACAACCTCTGGTGCAAGCCTGTCCCACAGCATTCCTTGGGTGGCAGAGCAGGTGTGAGCAGTGGGATGGGAGTGCAGGAGAACTGGGGTAATTATACACTGTCTACCAACTGACTCGCACCTTCAGCTGGGTACGCCACTGGGGCATGACAGCAGGTCCTGTCACTGGTCATGTGTGTGTTTCTCCCCCAGACACAGCCACAGTGCAAAGACATGGACGAACTGAGTGACTTTTGAAGCTTTTTTCTTCCTCAGATTCACCAGAGCTACACAAAGGTAAGAGCTTTCAAATTACTTGGTGTCAATACTATGTTTACTCCTCAGGAAGTAAAGAAAGGGAGGTGGCAAGGACTAAGACAGACAGTGAGCCCGAGGAGTGTGATGGCTCTGGCTCTCCGTTGTAAATGCTAACTTAATATGATTAAATTGTCAGACTCTCAAATCTGCAAGCTTCTCTCATGTTCCTAGAAACTGAAGGCATGGATTTTTATCAGGATATTTTATGTTTCTCCTAGAACAGATCAGAGATGGAAAAGAGGAAAAGGAGTTTTCTGATAAGGTGGAAATGAGAACAGTAATAAGAACGGAAAGTCAAACTAATGAAACTATTTTCACTATAAGAAAGGGCTTAGCTCATACATAAAAGCAGGGCACACACCTGCTCTCTTCAAATGAATGTTTATTCATAATAACTTTGTAAGAGTTGCTAAACCAGCTCCAGATGCTGTGTGAGACATTACTTGAGCTGTTCTATCAGTTTTCAATTTAAGGACAAGTTATGGACACTGTTTTTAAAAGGGCATAAATGATTCAATGCTGTCAGTATAGGAATATAAATCTATAAAGGAATTAAATGAAAATATGGCAAACATCAAATTTTAAGGTAATGATGAAGTGCTGAAAACAATTGTGTAAGGCTGCCCTCAATTCTGACAGCTAAGAGGTTAGTGAAAGACAAAATTGTGTCAACAGAGGACAAAGGCTGAATCTAAAGTAGGCATTTCCTATCTCCTGTTTGCTCAGGTTTTAAGGCATAACCAAATGTGACCATGGCAGTGCAGAACGGACACAGTGTCTCCCTGATACAGTATTTCCATACATAACAAAGCAATGCAAAACCAAGACTAATTAATTTGCTCATCGTCACTGTTGCAGAACAGGAACTGAGCCCATCTTTTTTTCCCCCCAGTCCAGGTTAACGCACAAACCACTGGACAAGACTTCCCTTGAGTGGTTAGCATCTATTTTTGGAATGGTAATTAGGGAGGGACAAGTTCTAATGCAATCCCAGGGCTCAGCTGTGCTCACCCTTCAGCGTAAGTACCCTTTAAATGCGAGTGAAGTTGGTCATCTGAAGGGAAGAAGGGACTATACCTCAAACAGTAAATTAAGGAACAAGATTTAAGAGATGCATCTGGTTTGCATCAAAGGTTGACACAGGAATCAGTGATGGATCTTATTCAGTATTTTAATTAATAACCTTGTCAGAAATATAGGAGTGGCTAATAAAATGTATGACTGAAGAAACAAATTACAGAAGCAGAAAATCTATTACACAGAATAAGAACATTTAGAGACCTGCTGTGACAGTATTTGTATCTATTATAATGCTACAAAGCACTGCACTTAGAAAAGTGTATCAGGAATTTCAGCTCCAAGCTGGGAGTTCATTAGTGCAGAATGACATTGGAGGGGAAAACCCACTACTGGTTAATAACAGCACAAATACAAACCATCAGCACGTTGTGCCTGTGGAAAAGGAAGGATTGCTACTGGATTATCCTACAGACAGCATTTCCACTAAATACAAGATGATATTCATACCACTCTGTAAGCTGAGGACAGAGCTCTTTGGCCACTCCTGGACAAGAAGGATGAATTCACTGAAGAGAAATGAGGAGGACTCAAACCTTGCTTAGCCCTGTGAGGAAAAAGCTGCAAAGGGACAGGGATGCTCTCTGGGCTGTCTCAAGGGGAGTAGGTTTCTCTGTAAAAGCATGACAATAACACACAGAGATCAACTACCATTAATAATTTTAGACTAGAAGGCTTGTGAAAGTTTACAGTACTTTGAATTGCTTAAAGGTGAGAGCAACAGGAGCAGTAAACGTACTGAATTATAGACCAGAGCTCCCTTCATGAAGGATTAACCAAACAGAAATGTCTGATGTGGGACAGGACTACAAAATCCAGGGAGTCTCTGCCTATCCAGCAGCCCTGTGAGCCCAGGGAGGCAGGGCCAGGCTGCTGATCTGCCTGCACAGCCCCAGTCAGCAGGACACCAGCCCTCTGTGTGCACATCACAGCAAACAAACACTGGATTGCACTTTACAAAACAAACTAAAACAAACCCCCAAACCTTCCAAATCTCTGTGTGCCTGTGTCACCATCTACAATACCCTGGAGAGAAGGTTGTCTCCAAGGTGGAGAAAGCAAAGAGCTCTTTCTTTCACACTAAAGCTCAGTTCACCAACATTTCACTCTTCAGTAGATGCTTCCTCATGATTTTGTGAACAGTAGTTGAATTGATTTTACTCTAAACTTCCATGTAAGCCATGAGGACTCAGATTGTACACAAATATCTCCCTTTCCACACAAAAGCAAGAGAAACAGTATCTACACAGTGACTTTATGTGTTCTGCCCTGCTCCTTGGCTCAATGACAAAAGCATTCTGAGGACTTCTACAGATCAACAACCAACTTCTTTCACTGACCACTTCCAGTATCTTAAATATTGGGTAGTGAGTCCATGCAGTCAACAGACAAGCCAAGAGAACTAGGTGAAGAGTTTGCAGTGAGAAATATGGTGCATATTCAGTTGAATCCCACAGTTACATCCTCTCTATTTGAAGAGGCTGGTAAAAAGCCAGAATAGCTGTAGTATCAAAACTGAAATTCAAGAGTAAAGAATGGGGAATTCATCTCCTTGAAAAGCTTATCTACTTCAGACATCCTAAATAGTGTTTGATGGCCAACTTCTAATTTGCTGCCAGCAGTAATCTCTCTTAGCTTCTCTCTTAAAACCAAGAATAGACAAAAACCTGGATGCTGCTCCCCAACTCTGTTTGTCTGTATTAGAGCTGGAACTATTCCTTCTTGAATGTCTGAAGAGCCTCAGTACACTGTGAGTGTTACCATAAATGATCGACTCAGGACTAAAGGAAAATATCTCTCCATTAAGGAATTCAGTGTTTTACTGCTAGCCAAAAACTAAAATTAACTGCTTCAATCAATTAAAACAGACATTTGATATTGTTCAAGCCACAGATGCAATTTCATGCCAGCAATGGCATTTTATGGTCCCTCTTTAAAACACTGGAAATTTAAATTGTCTCATAAACCCAGGTGGAAGGGCTAAATGCCCAGGAAAACATTAAATTAATGATGACAGGAGAACAAGAACACATTACAGCAAACTGAAAGCCTTTGGACCAGTATCCTACAAGCCAACAGGTCACTGGTGAAAACTGCTATACCTCCATGGAATTACTATGACGTTTTAAAGTTAAACTTCCAAAACACAAAATTTTTGAATTTATTACCTTATTTTCTTCAAATACCTGAATCACTTCATGTTTTCTCCCAAATTCCATGTTCTCTTTTTTTCTGTTTCTGAACACATGCATAATGAATGGCAAATCCCACACTGATGTCAGCTGGAGCTGGAATGGAGATTAAACACTTTTCTTATAAAGTGCTTTCACTGCTTTCTGTCCTGCCTAAGATACTGAATACCATCCTTGATAGCCAGATATGAATCTGAAAGGAGAAAAAATTAGTACTGCCTAGAATTTCAAAGGAACCCCCTTTACAAGCACAGATGACAGTGCCTGTGCCTCTTTGCAGGCACACAGAACTAATCCCCCCAGGGATTATTTAGCCATGGGGCATTGAGGAGGGAACATGCAGAGGTGTGGGTGAGAGCTGGAGACGGGGCCTGTCATGGAATTTCGCAGTTCATCAGCTTTGCTTGCCTGCATGAGACTGCTCTTGACACCAGAACACAAGACCCTGGAGCAAATCCAGAGAAAGATGATGGAAACTCCCTGCCCAGTCTTCCCTAGGATATGTCATTCCTGGAACATAAGTGCTTTGTCATTTCCACTTTACTTTCCCTGAGTTAGCTCTTTATGTACATGCCTCAGAGTGTAATTTGCTTCTTCTTTTGTAAAATACTGATTTCCACAAGACTTAAAGTGAGTTTTATTTTCCAGTGCCAAACCAGTTATACCCATATGCAGAAGAGACTAAAATTTCAGAGAAGAGAAGGCACTGAATTGTTTTGGTGTCTCTGGCATTATACATTTCTGTCCACAAATCAGGCTGTTTGCAGTAGTTTGAGTCAATCTGCTTCAGATAAACCAAGGCCCCAGTTCAGGAGAGGACAAGGGTCTGTCTTGCCCTTGTAGAGAGCTCTGTTTGCTCAGTGTGACTGCAGAGAAGACAACTCACATCACCTCCAAGCTGGTTTCTGTAGGGAAGTTTATAGGGCATTTTTCTACTCTTCGGGAACTGCTGCCTGGTATTTCTCCTTATAACTTTTTCCTCCAGAGCTACCAACACTGGTCTCTCCCATACTTTCCTCTCCAGCAGATGATCACATCTGAAAGAGAGAACAGTCTCAAGCTCTAATCTATGGCAACAACACTTACAGGTTCGGAGGTGGCAGCCCCAAAGAGCATCACAGACATGATTGCAACCAAGAACTGAGAGTAACTACAGATGTGTCAAATTAAAGGATCTACTGAGTTGCATAAAACACTCCAGGAAATGCCTTTCCTGGACCTCTGGACTTCCAGCATTCAGGCCCAGAGGGTATCTAACCCCTGGTACTTTTCCCCAGATGGACTGAAGAGGCTCCTGCAGAAGCTGAGGCACAGCTGCCCATCCAGCTCTCGGGCAGGTCCTCCATCCCAACACACAGAGCTACTGGAAGCACTATCAGATGCACATAACAAGACACTGAAAGTGAGCAAATTCAGAGTACCAACTTTATCAACAGCCTGTGACCCAGAGCTCCCGTGCTTGATGGCTCCAATAGATCAAACACAAAGCCGGCATCCAGAGGGACTCCCACACCATTCCCGGCTCTGCTGCTTATTCACTTCTCTTGTGCTACACATTTAACTGGTGATATTATCCTAACACCTCACTGGGTGGAGCCAGGATTAGTCAGTGTTTGCCTGCACTCAGCAGTTACCTTGACGTGCTCTCACTGTGTTAGCCATTATTATTCCCTCCTACTCTGTGCCTCATGCAGCTCTTCTGCCTGGGCCTACAGTCACTGCATGGAATTCAAAAGCCCGTTCCTCTTTTTCCTCTTTCACAGCGAGTGAGATGAATTCTGCACAAGTGTCACTCAAACTGACACCACCCAGTATTTAGTGTGTGGTGTCTCAGCACCACGATAGCAATAAGACAAAAACTTGGAAACTCCTTGTAATTATGCCCACTAATCCTTGTCCCAGGGGAACAGCTCTTGGTCAACATTGGCTAATGCAACATTGTCTATCATCACACTCTTGAACTCACAGTTACTATTGACACACTGTCTTTCTTCTCTGTATGTGATCACTTCCCCTTGGCTCTCAAAGCTTCATTCCACCCAAGCTCCCTTGAGTGTCAGCTTTTCTTTCTTCTCAGTGGGATGCTCATGAAGCTTCAACGAAATCCTGTTCATACCTCTGACCTTCCCAATCACCTGTTTCAGCTCCTTTATAACTAGTGCCATGCACCTTTCTCCAACCCTTTTATCCAATCTATGTATTAGCAATTTTTTCCAGCATCTTTGGCCAATGCCGTATTTCAGATTTTTTCTTCGCACCATCCTACTTTTCCCCTTTATTATCCATTCTGCTACTATTTTCCATAACACTTCCCGTTCATACAGATTTGTGAAAATTATAGCACTTCTTCCCTAGGAATATTTTCAAATTCCTCCTTTTCTTCCTCCCTAAAGGACTGATGTTTTAACTCAGCACTATTAATCCACTGTCTTTTGTCCTCCCCCTACATATTGCCCTCCAACTCTCCTTGAAAACAGACCTGTTGAGACCATCCTGCCTTGTACAGCAATTCCTGACTTGCTCTGTTTTGACTTCACACCTTCGGGCACTTTGTGCCCACTTGTCAGATACCAAGCTTCTCAGTCTATTTGCATCTCCCCCAGTATAAGCCCTCAGTTTGTACCACCCGTGAGTGACACAGTTGTTGACCTGAACCTGCCCAGCTACACGGGACATTTAGCTGGGATTCAAAAACATATGTGGAGGTACTTTAGCAACCAGTAAACCTGCCCCAGGGTCATGTAGCAGCTCCTCACAACCATCTGTGCTCCTTTTTCTCCAGAACTTCCCTTCCTTGCTGACCCGTGCAAAAGGCTGAAACTTTCTCCTGCAAAGGACTCTTGCAGTTCATGTTAGAGGGAAATCAACTGGTTCAAGGGGCAGCTAGGAATAATTAACACCTTTCCATTTACAGTAACACACAACGTGGCCTCTTCCTCCTGCTCTTCATTGTGAGGAACAGCTCCTGCTAACACCTGCAAAACGCACATTTTGTGGCCTGATCTTGTTCAGAGCCTCAGGCAGTGCAGCCATAGGTAATAATGACATTTCCCAACAAAAGCCTGTCACCTGCCGATGAGACAATAGTTTCACAGAACAAAACTGGGCATGATAACAATGATGAGAAGGTTGCACAATAACCCAAGGAAGGACTGATCTGAATTGCCACTGATTGCACTGACTTAATGACATGAAGGTTTTCCACAGGTGCTGCAAAGTCTCCTCTTCCCCTCCTTAATTATTTTGACAATCTACAGAAAGAAAAAAAAAATTGTTAACTTTTCTGAAAAGGTAACACTTTCAGCCACACTGTGGGTGACGTGTTTTCTGGGAGACCATTTCTAGCTTTCCAGCAGAAAGAAATATGTAAAGATGGTATTTTCTGCTCTACCTTTCCATCATCCTCATCATGAAGTGTATGTAATAAGAACTGACTGCACTTCAGTCTACAAAAAGCCAGAATACGAGAGCTGCTAATTTGCCTCTAAGAAAAACCTGAGTGTGAGAACTAGGAACTACAGAGGCAGGCATTGACAAATACAGGGCACCGAGAGTCACAGACAGTAGATTTTAATTTGCACTCCTTTTGGCAGGTGAACTGCAGCCATGTCTAGTGAGAAGGGACTTGTGGAAATTCCTATGGTTATGTATGAACCGCCGCAGGAACGCTACAGGCAAGAACCTTCAGCGCCAGAGTTCTGCAGCCAAGAGGGTAAGGAGGCTTCACTGCGGGGGCTGGAAGGAGCATCCCATGGGGGCTGTGTCGCAAACTGGGAGTTGGTTTCCAGCACACGACTGAGCTGGATCATTCAAAACCCAGCCTTGCCAGGATATGATGGGTTTAGAAAGCGTCTGTGCTGGAGTATAAACCCCAGGGTTGGGGTAGGCAAGCTGGTAGGACCTCCTGACAGAAGCATCGCTTAAAATCGCAACAAATATTTTCGTTCGTTTAGTTAGTAATTTTTCAAACAACACATGCTTTACTGGAAAAGGAATTGCCGCTGTATCTCTATAATAATTCCATATTTCAAATGAGCAAATGCTCAGCCAGCAAACTTTGTACATGGATGGGCTGTGTCTTGCTTAAATTGACTTGTAGTTTTCCAGAGGACTGGCCTTTTCCCAAACAATCCTGCTGACCAGAGCTGTCCTCTCGAGGTGAGTCAGTTTTGCACCAGGTTCTCCAGGGGATGAACAACCCCTCCCCACGAGGGAAGTGCTGACAATTCAGCTCAAAGACTGCAAGTGGGTGCGACAGCTGCTGCTCTGCTGGGTTGGCTTTTCTCTTTGAAACCAGGCAGTGCTTTCACACCTACACAAGTATCTCACAACGCTCCTTTGTCTTCTGCCTGTTGGAGCCCAGACTCATTGAAAGACACACAGATATATCAGTGATTGTAACTTTGTTACCTTCCTGCTATTGAGGGCATAGCCATTTACCGGACAGGACTGGAGGAAAAAACCAGAACGGGAGGTGAGGTGTGACTAATAAGCCTCGATGTGTCAACACTGGGTCTCTAAACCCGACTTTTTTCAGCGCATTTAACTCTGATCAGCGTGTCTCTGTAAATATTTTTGTCTTCAAAGACATCTCTGTCCTCTTTCTAAACTGAGAAGAGATTAGAAGAAGTTGGGGGTAAAAGTCTCACTTATGAGCTACTCAGACAAGGGACAGGGACCTTACACATCTAACCCTGAGCTGCAGTGTCTTGTATTTATGCAGGAAGCAGGTCCTGCACAAAAACACATTGAGTGGCAACTCCCTCGTACTAAGCACATTCCTTTTCTAGATAGGAAGGAAATTCTTTAGTTTGTATTTTTTTACAATTTCCCCCCATGAATAACACCCCCTAAAAAGACCCCAAAACCCAACAAATTAAAAGCTCCCTCAAAGCCAAAAACTAAACGGCCCAACACGACCAGGAAACCCAAATGCCTTTGTACATCTCTATCACTTCTGGCAAGGCATTCAAGAAAACATTGCTAACTATTTTTTTCAAGTTTGCCATTGTATTTTGTCTCACTGTGGAAAATACAAGCTTTGTATTCCACTTGGTATCCTTGTGAACTTGACCAAACCAGACTTCTCCTATGGACTGTCCTAGTCTGGTAGTTTGATACCACATCCATGCTAGTTAGCTGCAAACCTTTTAACATTAATTTATTTTTAATGTATTCATGAATGTATTTTTATACAGTCATTTATTTCACCTCAGGTATGCTGATCACATTCTTAATTTGTAAAATGAGCAAAAGAACTAAAAAAAAATCAGGTGTCTTAGTCACCAGCTTTCCTTTTCCCCAAACAAAAGGACTTTTTCCTAGAAAAAAGAGTAACATGCAATTACTCGTCTGGAAGCTGAGGAAAGATAAAATTCAAATTAGAAAAAAGGTTTAAATACTAATAGCAAGGGTAGTTATCCCTGAAGTTAAAGGTAGTGTGGGTTCTTTATCAGTGGAGTCCTTAACTAAGACCAAGTATCATTCCAGCGTTATGCTGCAACAGAAATAGATTCAGTTATTGCCTTTGTGCTGAAAAAATTATTTGGTTTCTCAGCTTATGTTATAAAGTGAGACCAGCTAGTTGCTGCAGGCTCTTTTGGCTTTAGAAATCCATGAATCAGTTAAGCAGCTTTTTCTCCCTGTCCTGTAGTCTGTATTCCATGTCTGGCACCTCCTTGTCGGACTTCAAATGGAGCTTTCAGGAGCCAAAAGCTGTTTGCACTTTGACATTCTGCCCTGCTTTTCTTTGCACAGGGGGTTACGAGTATCCTTCTCCCCCACCTTACTCCTATCGAGAAACAACCACCATTGAGCAGCCAGGTAAGTGCATTTCTGACCACACCTGTGGTTCTGCGTGCTAACAAAAGTGAAACAGCTTTAGTTTTAAAATCGATAGGAAGATGGGAAGTTTCTGATTCAATCACAACCTAAGGAGCTTGAAAATTTCCCTGGAAATGTTGGATGATAAGCTAAGGTGAGAGACTCAGACTTGGCTTTCCAGCATTAGGCCATCTACAGAAGTACACAGTTTTTTAAAAACCAGCTGGAAGCCAGGACTTTCAGAATAAATAATTTTAAGCCCAGCATTCCTCCTCTAGTCACCTTTATGGAAGTGGAGAAGCTCAAAGGAGATGCCGAAGAAAGACTTCAAAGAATAGTCAATAACATCTCATAGAGGAGAAGACATGTATTTTTAAAAAATCCCTAAGACCAGAAGGCAATTAAACTCAGACATGCTATATCCTATCTATCTAACAGATGATACCTTCCCACTCCTCAAGTTTTGCCTCAGGCTACAGTGTGAAGTTGTACCCTAAACTTGTTTAGGATCATTAAAATATTTTTTTAAATGAAAACACTTCTGAAAAAATATCTTTCATGTACCTACAAGGGCCATGGCCCCCAAGGACTACAACAATCAAGTTCAGAATGAAAAAACATGAGGTAGAGACTTTTCTAACCAGCACCTGACTGATCACATTTGTATGTTAAAGTAGCTGCTTTGATGAATTTCTTATAACTACTGAAAAGTTGATCCAGAAAGTTCCTCTGTATCCTTTAAATCTCTTCTTCAGAGAAAACATGCTTTCATATGAAATGCTTTCATATTATTTTAAATATCAGAAGATAAACTCTCAATGTCAGAGTACATCCACCAGCGGGTGGGGTGGAGACTGCCTGACTGTGGGGATTATCCCATAGGTAATTCCCTGTATTTGGCCTTATCCCAGTAAATACTGGCTGCTTTTAGAAGGAGCATATTGGGATACACAGAACAAGCAGTACAGTGGCTCTTAAAAATATACTTGAAATCAGCAACAGTAACGTGGGTGCTGCATTAAGCCATGTTAAGAACCTGCATTCTCCAACTGAGACTTTATATCTTGTAAAATATTTCTTGTGCTTCTAATTTTGCTGCTTCTCATTTCCTCTTGAACTCAAGTTTACTTGGTGTCTCAGCCCCCAATCATCGTAGCAGGGATCTTCTCAAGCAAACCAACATCCACAATATGTCCTTCCTGCCGCCAGCACATCACCACCCAGGTCACCTACAGACTGGGCAAGCTGTCCTACCTCCTGTGCACCAGCCTGTGCATGGTTGGGTAAGTTTTTAAATATACTTTGCAATGTTGAGTAGCAGAAGGCTAAAAAAGAATCATTAAAAATAAAAGTTCTAGTTGTAGCTTATATAGTCTGCCCTTGATAAGAAATCACTCTCTCCCTTCTAGATACAGTCATCACAGCTACATAAATGCAAACTTGCTAAATTTAACCCAGTATGTTAATACTTTCACAAGATAAGCAAAAACTAGTACAACATTGTCTACTTCCCTATTGCAATTTAGAATCAGATTAATGCATAGGATGCCAGTGGCATAGAGGATTAACTTTTTGGAAGATACTTTAAACATTAATAGACTTGGGAGAGAAGTGGATTCATGCAATGAAATGACAGACAGAATAAGGCAGAGAAAAAACACAGACGTGACGAGCAGGAAAAAAAGCCAGTAATGGATTCCATGTGCATCCTTTGGCTGTAGGTGCTGTTTCGGATGCTGCTTCGTGCCTTTCTTTGTGAAGATCTTCAAGGATGCAGACCATTACTGCCCATACTGCCAATTTCATATTTATAGATACAAAAGACTATAGAAACAAAGTTTATGCAACCAGATGATGTGAAATGTCCATTTCCTAAGGACATAAGATTCTACACATAAAAACTACTGCTAGAAAATACACAGGAGTATGCTTAGGTTCTACAGCTCCACTGCTGCTGAATCCACATGGTAAACTCCAGTTTACCATCAGATGGTTGAACTGACTTTAAAACAAAGCTTTGAAGACTAATTTACAGTGTCACTTGAATTTATGCTCTACTTGATTTGCTGCCCTGATCTGTGAAGTTACCAGCTCTTGAGTACTTCAGTACTACTCGTCTCAAACCTCCAACCCACCTGGACACAGACTCCTCTGGACCTTCCAGCCCACCAGTAACCAAGAGGTTTGGACATGCACCTTTTAGAGAAGCACTTACCTTCTATGCACTGGAACTGACTGGTGGGGATTTCATTTCTCTCTGCTCTTCTTTGTATGGGACCTACCCCTGCAGGGCTGTGGGTGGTACAGTGTAGCTGATTATTTATTAACAAACACTGAGTTATGAGACTGTCTTTACTCTGCTATAGATGAGGTAAGAAAATAAACGTGTTATTGTTAACAATACTGGCAAAACATCTCCTGCCTGCATTTCTTCCATGACCTGGTGCACCCAGAGCAGGGATGCAGGTCACACATCGACACTCTGTTTACATTAACAAATCAAGGTCCAAAAGGCAAACACATAAATAAGAAAAATCAACACTCACATCTTGAAAAGAGTCACCACAACCACAAGGCCCTCATTTTACCTCCTTGCCCTCCCACTGCAGTGCATGATCTCCCAACCAGGACTTAGCAGGCTCCCAACTTTATAGAGAACATTCACAGTTCTCACCTTAAGTCACTTATCTTCTGAAATCAATTATGTCCAATTACATGCCCAGGAGGTGCCCAAACCCTGATCAACACTGAGAGCAGCAGCTGCTGCTCATTGCTGGCTGGAAAAACAAACAGAAGAAACCCCTGTATTTCAATATTTTAACAACATAAATAATTTCATGTGGGTACATAATTGCCACGGGCAGGTGGAATGTGTGGTGGCATCAGTGGGCTGCTCCCCAACCCTGCTCTGGACACAGACTGTGAAATACCAGGCACTTTCTAGCTTCAAAACTTCCTTTGCCTAAACTTAACATGACAGTGCTCGTTCAAACTCCTCGTTTGGGCTGGTGGGTCAGTTTAAGCCATGAACAGAGCACGATGCTCGGCCCTCGCCGTCTCTTCCTCGCCGCGTCTGAGCCGCCGGCACCGCACCCTGGCGGTGGGACCGGGGCAGGGACACCGGACAGGGACATCGGGGCAGAGATGGGAACCAGGGCAGGGACACTGGGGCAGAGATGGGAAACAGGGCAGGGACAGGGGACACCAGGGCAAGGTCGGGAGACTGGGCAGAGACAAGGAATAGTGGGGAAGGGTCAGGAACACCAGGCAGGGACCCTGGGTAGCGTCAGGGACACCAGGCAGAGACAGGGACACTGGGCAGGGTTAGGGGACATTAGGAAGGGGACCCTGAAGGACACCGGAGAGGGATTCAGGGTCAGGCCACCAGATAGGGCAGGTCAGAACTGGGCAGGGACCAGAGGCTGGGCATGTGAAGGTGGCGCAGAAATGAGCTCCAGGAATGGCACTGCCCACCAACCCCGTCATCCTAAAGCACGTGGCACCGTCCACATCGCAAACTGCAAGTTGCTGCCACAGCTCAGAATCCACAAACCACCCCTCTGAACTGGTCCCACATTTTAGCTAAACTTGGGTGGGTACCTGCACTGCTTTTTGCTTCAGTAAGTAAAGAACTGCAGCCTTTGGACTATACAAATTCTAGTCATCAAATTGAGATGTGAAAAAGCACACTCGTGTCAACATAAGTAAAGACTATTAAACAACAATTTTCCCAGCTCTAAATGACATCAAGAGCCAACACCCCCCAGACTCTTTAACCCAGGCAATGCCCAGAGCAGCTGCCCCAGCTTTCACTCCACACCAGTGCCAGTAACTCTCCCTCTGGTCACCCAACCTAAAATAACACCACAACGATTATCTCCACAGGCAGCCACACAGATGTCAGCCCAACAGGTTTTGTACTATTTCACACATTTTTCCAAGATGTTTTTCTCTATTTTAAAATTTATCTGTGAACAGCAAGCTCTGATGTTAAGTAGTGGTAAGTAACACATTACGTCAGTAACATTTACCAGGAAGGGTGAAAACCCAAACCCACATGAATATACAATGAAATTATATATATAATGTGCAGGAGGTATTTAACAGAAGTAGTTAGGTCATTTTTACACCACTCTTTACAGGTACAATAGTTTCCACAAGTATTTAATAAAACATAAATGCTTCCAGTCACAGGCTGGAGGTTGGCAAATTTAATTTCCTGCTGTGCTTGGTACACAGCAAACTTCAACATCACCTGGGTCAGAAATTAAGTTGAACACAGATTTGAAGCCAGATTCTGATATATGACAGGTGAACATTTCCCCCTTTTGTGACCCTAAAGACCAGGTGGTTGTAAAAGGCAACAGTAAATGACATCTCACTGATCACACACTAAATGTCAACAATCTCCACTTCAATATACAAATGTTTCAGTTCCTTTGAGAAAAAATGAGGGTTCAAAGCCTGGAAATTGATCAGAAAGTCAGTATTTACCTTCTAGCCAGCTCTTCCTACACTATTAATGTCATTCCTAACACACAAATTGCCTGAATTTTGCAAAATTTACCTACTTGATCTAAGAAAAAAATCACCCTGACTTCTCAGCGACTCATCAACAACCACTCCCAAGCTTTTCCAAAATGAAGGAGCAAGACACCAGTGCAGCGTTTACCCTGGGCTATTTTATTTACAATATATACAAGTTCCTACAGAAAACGACTTCTCACAGAGGATATTAAATAGCACAACCACGGTGTAGCTTAGTTTGGGCACTGCCGCCTGCAGCCAGCACGGCGCCTCGGGCTGCTCCAAGCTCCGGTGGGATGCCGGGCAGGATGGCGGGCGGGATGCCGGCACGTCAGCTCCGGAGGGGCAGCAGCTGAGGTAGATCCAGTATGCGGGAGGCACTCGCGCTCTGCTCATCGGCCGGGCCCTCCGACGTGTCCTGCGGCAGCACTGACTTGTCCCGGGGGTGCCACGCAAGCCTTGTCATACACAGGGTGCTTGAGCTGGCTGTCACTCTCTAGTCAGCAACTATGTCACTGGTGTGATTTGCTCAGATTTCACAGAATGCTTTGGACTCCTTTAGGATAAAAGGCACTATGTAAATCTACAGGAACAACGCTGGCTATTTGCGTAGGGAGGATTCAAGATGGGCCATTAACATCATGTTGCTCTGATGCTGTGTACCATGAAATTACATCCTTATTGCTTAACACTTATATTACCATTAACTTAATTTAATGCATTCACTGTCTATTATCCAGATAATTCCAAAATCTCAATAAGGAAATGGAAAACATGGCAATTTTGAAGACTGCTCTTGTAAATTTTTTAGAATCAACTCAACAAAGATACTGCACCTGAGAAAACCTCCTGTCTTCCTCTTCACTTCATAGGTGTGTTTCCACATTTGAATAACAAGTTTACTTGTGCTCCAAAAAAATGTTTTTCATACAATTCTTCAGTTATTGAAAACTGCATATGGAATGCCTTGAACTATTGGCTTCTTCAAACTAATGTGGGAATAGCACAAATACTGCAGCACATAAAATCTAGTCATCTAAAAACCAAAAGGCACCCACAATCTACTTTGTTAGTGGCATGTTCTTCTGAAATAGGAAGGATTGTGGTTTCTGAGGATATTCCCTAAAAACTGCCAACATCCCATAAATTAATGTGAAAACTTAATGACATTCATATAGAAGCTCAATTTTGTATCAGTCTACTAAATACACAAAATATAATTGGGGCTTATTACTGCTGACCAGAGCCTTTGATTTCACAGAAAAAGTCTGAAAACAAATCCTGACATTTACTGAAAGCCTGTAGAGACAATCCAAGTATCAGTAAAAACACCACTTGGATGGTGTGATTCTCACCAGCTTGATGGAAATACAAACCAAAGGAAAACTTTCTCCCCTTAAGGCATGTCAGTCAAGCACCTCTATCTAACCTACACACTCGGAGACAAAAAAAGTAAACAACTAGTTTGCTTTGACTGGAAATAGGAAACAGTTAAAAGCACTGCAAGATACAAACTAAAAAGAAAACCAAACATACCTAAAACTTGCACTTTCTGCTTTGGTTATGAATACAGGGAACACATTACGGAGGGAACCTATTACTCTATGAAGAGACCTTACCTTTAGAGACTCCAGATTTCACTTTACACCATTTATAATATTAGACTTGAGAATCTGGACCACAGAATTTTGTACAGGCAGGCAGAGTCCAGTCTACCACAAAGACTCTACTACAAGCTTTACAAATGAACTAGTAAAATAATTTTTCCATTTGTCTTATTTGTACATGGCTCCTTCCTGGAAAACCCTTTATTTGTTAAGCTCAAATGTGACTAGTTAGGAGGTAAAAAAACCAAACCCCAAAAAAACCTCCAAACCCCAAAACTATTAGACAGAAAACCCCACAAAATTTCCCCGAAACAACCAATGAGGATTATACAATTGTCAACACTTAAGGAAAAAAACCACACCTTTAGCAAAATATCATGAATGAAAACGTTTCCCAAAACTATTTTCAAGGAGAGGAGAAATCTTCCTCAATGTCCATGTCATCACTCATCAAAAAAAATTTTATAGAAAATTTTATTCAACATACAACATTTTCCAGCAAAAAAAGGCAATATACAGGAAGAGGAGTTGTACACTGCGGCTACAGAAACAAAATAAAATACTGAAAAAGAATGTAAAATTAAGTGTGAATTGCTGATTCTATCTTTACTGCACTCAAAACTAGACACGCGGCTGGCATTAGCTCCAAAAGAAAAGGAAGCAGTCTGGGGACTGAAATAAAACTACACACAATGAATATCAACATCAGTGAAATTCACTTGCAGACTCACCCAATAAAATTAACCTCCAAGTGTTAAATTGTACATGTTCATTCATTAAATATACAATTTCTTTTTTCTTTTTTTTCTTCGTTTTTCTTTTTTTTTTCCTCCTTTTTTATACAAAGTCAACAGCTTACTAAAACACTAGTGAGCATGCCCTCTGTGCTAAAAGGCTAGTTCTTGTGTTTTCCCCATCTCTTCCCATGGAAACTAAATTAATGATATTTATAATCTTTTCACTTGCTTTTGCCAACTTTTGAGTGTCATTCTATCTGCCAGAAGATGGCATAATAAACTGCAATGGTTTGAAAATTTTATAAAAAGATCCAAATATATCTGTTTAGGACTCAGGGCATCCACTTGGCAAAACGGGATGCAAAGTATCGACTAAATTAAATGAAAACTAGTTTATTAAAAAAGATTCTATGAAGCTGGAGGAGACAAAAATCCCAAATAAGTGCCAACAATGTACACAATGAAGTAGAGATTGCTATTTATTGATGATGTGAGTTTTCTTTTTGCATTTACAAATGCACAAAAATGTCATTTAAAGTATAACTGAAGGAAATAAATCTGATGTGAGTCTAAACATAAGACTTACTAGCTGCAGTGATGGTGAACACCACACTGGGAAGGGCAGCCAGTCAGCTTATGCCATCTATAAACGTACTACAGACAAATAATTTTGCCAATGTCAACTGTTTACTAAACTCTTCCCTCATTATGCTGACAATTGCCTTGCATTACGTTTACCATAAAATAACTCTCATTGGCATCCAAGCTTTTATAAAAACACCTTCATTTTGCTCAAAAAGGGCAGTCAATAGATACAGAGAAGCCAAACTGAACAGCCTCAACAAAATAAAATTAACATCAGCAGCAAATCCTCTTGCTGAAGACTTCAGATATAGTGCACGTGTACCAAAGTTCTACAGTTGTTAAAAAGGTGCACTCACACACTTATTTTTGTCCCTTGCCTTGACAATCTGGTTAAGTAAGTCAGTTATGGATTTTAATAGCTTTTTCAAGGTAAGTGTAGCGACTTCTCTTTGGGGCTTTATTGAAATGGTCAAGCCCTAGCCATGGCCTTGGATGAGACATGTTGCCTAGAAAAGAAAAGAGAGAAAAAATAATGAAGTTTTAAGACTAAATTGGAACTTTTCTGTTACATAAACACCTCCTGTGTGCCCTGTTCACAGTTTGCTGGGAATCACAGGGGAAGGGAGGAGACTGCAGAAGAGCCCTGCAGTCCACAGCCAACAGGGCACTTTCCTGACCACACTTTCCTTCCAACAACACATTTTACAGCTGTTTCTGGATCAGGTCGCTGGTTTGTCCCTTCAGTCCCTTACAGGAGTTTACAGCAGTGAAGTGTGTGCTAAAGCAAGAAAACTACTGTTATAACTTATGGCCACAGGCACATCAAGGTACCAGCTTTCACCAGAGTGCTGAAGCTGTTTCAGACAGGGAGGTTTCCATCACCGAAATGTGGCAACCTACAGCATTCACTGTTATCTCTGCTGTTTTAAACTGTTCCTATCACCTGGCTGAAGTGGGAATATTTGTTAAATTCACGTCAAATGCAAATATTGCTAAGAAAACATGTAACTGACTGTTGTCTGTATTTTTTGAGAAAAACAAAGCAGTCAGATTTAGATTGCGAAGAAAACATACAGATTTTTTTTACTTGTTCAACCCAATATGATTTATTCTATGCTAGTTCTCATGAAAAGCCACAGTCCACATACTTCTTGCAAATGGGAGAAACACTCTTCTAAGTACTCAGTTCAGAGCATGAAATGCTCTTTGTAGTGAAATGATAAAGGCAGAAACTAAAGAGCCCCCCAGCAAGAAAAGCACACTCTCACTCAAAGCCATCAACTGCAACCAATAAAGCATAAAACTCTTGATGTTGTTTGTTACCTGCAACTGCATTTTGGCATAGATTTTCTTCGACCAAAATGATTTGGTTTTTTGTTTAACATAATGGTCAATGTCAAATAAAAGCAGAACTGCTAATCTTACTGAGACCACTTGAATGTTTTCAGAGAGAGAAATTAAGTCCTACATGATTAGTGCCAGCACAATCATTTCTATAGTGCACCTTGGCAAAAGCAGAGGAACAGTATTGACATCAGCTATGTCAATCAGATTGAGAAATGCCAGAACTCTGGTTCTATCAGTCCAGCATGTGTTAAAATCTGGTATTTGTAGAAATTCATCCTATTGAAGTGTATTATATCAAAGGGGCAACTTCCCATGAACTCTAGAATTAAAACCTTTTACTCTTTAACATTCCCTACAATTGCTATAAACAGTTCAAGTTCTCCCTTTTCCCCTTTCTGACATGTTCTGTACTTTTGACCTGGTTACCTGGTTAGTTTTTTGCATTGTTTTGGCAATACTGGCTCTGCCTTGTTCACAAAGTCCAACAGTTCATTTCAGACTATTGCCTTTCCCTCCCCAACCCTGAAGAGATGACTCCCAGCAAACAATCTGGACTCTCCCTGCTCTGAGTTCACAAGAGAGCTTTTATCTGTCCATGGAGAAAGGTCACCTCTAAGTTCATCACCTGGAGACCCTTCCCAACTAGTGCAGGGAGAGAGGCCCCTCCAGTGCTCACAAACTCATGCAGCTGGAGGCACTCACAGCTTTGGCAAATCCCCTCACAGCCACAGCCACAAACCTGGCTGTGCAATACAGAAGAAGAGGATTTTTTGCTGGGTTCCTGCAAAGCACTCAATAATAGCACAGGTCTAAGCCTCTGCAGGTTTTGAATTAAATGGACAGTTAAAGGATTTCTTTACAACTGTCACATAAATCCAGAGCACAGCTGGAAAAAATCAGAGAAAGCCTGACCCTAGCAAAACCTCCCAGCAAAAAACAGTTCCTAATTGTAAGAAAAATAGAACTGCAGCGAGTAAGTTGTCCTCAAACTTGCTCCTATTAGAAAGAGCAGCTCATAAACAGGAACACTCAACTAAGCTAGGACAGAAAAAACGCAATGAATTCAAGGCTTTCAATGGATCTCTGACTGTGCATTCAAAGGGGCCATTCCCAACCGTAACTCTCAAAAGAGGAAAAGAAGAGATTTAGATTAGATGTTAGGAAGAAATTCTTTACTCAGAGGCTGGTGAGACCCTGGCACAGGCTGAGCAGCCTGGGCTGGTGGGTGGCATCCCTGCCCATGGCAGAGCAGTTGGAACTAGATGGTCTTTAAGGTCCCTTCCAGCCCAAACCATTCTATAATTCTATGAAAGCACTATTGTGGTGGAACTCCTGAAGGATGAAACTGGTTTCTCCCATGGGTAAATAAATTCCTCAGAGAATAAATCTTTCTGTCAAGTAAACAAGATAGTAGACCATCCAGAGACAAATTTAGATCAGAGTTGCATTTGTAGCTTGGGGAATCATCTCTCAAGAAAAGGTAAATGGGATCTTATTCACATAGGTAATGTCCTTGTTAGATTCTTCAGATTCACTGAAGATACCAAGAAAGAACAAGAAGAATGCTTCCATAAGGAACAAATGTATAAGGGAGAAGATGCAGGAATTCACTTCTGTCAAGTGCTATACTGATATTTGACTCATTTGGTCACACAAATGCAATTTTTAAACTCACAAGGAAACAGATTATTTAGTTATTTATATGCCTATAAAGTTAATATCCTTCTACTTCACACTGCTCAGTGTGCACACAAGTGTATACAAATACTGGATTAGTTACTACATATAATGTATGTCATGTACAAAGAACAAACTTTCTCTGCATCCTGAGCTAAGGATAATCATGTTTCAGCAACTGGCAGAGCAACTTCAGCTGGTCAAAACAATAGGAAGGCTGTCTAACAACTTACCAGGTTGGGACTCAAAATCTTTCAAGTTCACTTCATACTCATCTTCATTGAGATACTGGTGTCGGCCCATCATTACAATGGCAAATTTAAACTATGAAAAGAAAAAAAAACCAACTGGTGGGATACCACATTAAAATACAGCTTCAAGTTTAAGGTCATAGTCTAACTCACAGCTGGCTATAAGTAACATTCTTCAGGGGTTGTAAAAGGCCAATCCTCTTTAAAAGTCTCATCAACAACCTGAATAATGGGACAAAATGATTGCTTGGGAAGGCATGAACCCACACATGGAATGCTGTGTCCAGGTTCAGATCTTTTAGGAAAAAAGAGGTGGCAACAAATTGCAGCAAGTGCAGCAAGTGCAGCAAAGGTCCAGTAAGACCGTGACAGGACTGGGGCTCTGATGCACAGGAAGCTCTGGGAAATGAGTTTGTTTAGCCCGGAGAGAAAAAGGCTGACAGAGTGTCAACTTTTCCACCACCTGAAGGATGGCACACAGAGGCAAACTCCTCTCAAAACCCTGCACAGAGGTGACCATCACAAATTGCAAAATGAAACAGTCTGATTATGTGTCAGAAATGAAAAAAGTCTTTATGATGATGGTGGTAATGCTCTAAAATAGTATCCAGGTCATGGCAGAATTCCCATCCTTGGGAGTTTACAAAGTGCAATGAGGTAAAACCCTGCACAACCTGACTTTGAGCCAAGTTCTGGTCTGAACAGGAACATGAAGTGGCGGGGGCCTCCAGAGGTCCCACACCAGCTACACTTTTCTGGGTCACTTTAATGTTTTGCTGAGTATCTCTCTTGATGCAGTACTGAAATACTACTCTTATCTATCCCATCTAATTATTCTTAGAAAAAGCATTATTTCAATCAAGCAACTGTTTCATCAATCAAAACCTACATTTACCCCAAGTCTCTAGTTTTACCAACTTATTAAAATAAACTCATTTAGGGTCTACAGTCAACAGTTAAAACTCTCCTAACTTGAAATTACCTTTTCAAATTCTTTTTCTTGTATGTCCAGCATTGTCTGGATCCGCTTCATAACCTCTCTGAAGTGTTCACCCTAATAATTACAACAAGATTTTTAATGTAAAAAAATCTAGGAAAAAAAGGGAAGCTGTTAATATTTCCTGCTTTGAGCTTCGATGAAAGACACTGCCTTAATCTCTGTTATTTACAAAATTACACAAATGTCAACATCATTCACTATAATATGAAACAACAGCAGACAACTTGCTATCAATTAAGCAACTTAAGTTAAAAACTTTTAATTTTTTTAACTTATGTTGTCAAAAGTCTTATTGATTCATCATAATGCAAATTGCCCCATAAAGTGACCAGGCACTGCCAGTGATATGTGCTTGTCAGATCAAAGGTAAGGAACAAGGTTAGAAAATTAGCAGCAAACAGGAATTTGGGAAAAAAAAATCCCACAACATAATCTTGCTAAGCATACTACTATTTTTTGTAGTATGTCTTTGCTCATTATCTGTGTAAACTGCCTGAAAAAGTGATGGATACCATCAGCCTAAAGATGAATAACATGGATCAACTGTCATACACAAGGAAATGAAGTGTAAATTGTTTCCACCATAAATTACAACAGTGCAGAGTTTTACTCTTAAGTGATCAAAAATATGGAAATTAGTAAAATGAGGAAGATGTGGATGCATTTCTCATTGCCAAACTTTTAAAGGTAGGCAATTTCATACGAACTAACATACATGAACCAGAAAAAGTTTAGAAGCAAATGGTCAACTGGCCCCAGAAATACACTTTGATATTCAAAGAATCAGTGTGACATTCAGCTGGAGCAACACCACACACAAACTTGAGAATATAAATTAAGCTTTCAAAATTAGCTTTCACTCTTGTATTGATTTCCAGCCCTAGAAGATAAAGCACATCAAATTACAGAAGTTATGAAATGCAAAGTCATCTCAGAAAGCAAACTCATTTTCCATAATCACCTGTCTCAGTAAGAGGCTGAGCAACCATGGCCTGGCCACTTCTGTCAGTGAGTTTGCATTGCAGTCACTTAAGTATTATTAGAAATAGGATTCTAGGTTTGCTGGGGGTTTTGCAGAGAGCTGGGGAAGGATACTATTGATTTGACAGCATTAAAATTCCTTGTATGAGGCCAAACACCTACTTTCTGGATATTGCACAGGCTCACTGAAACACTAAACAATTTGTATATGCAAAAGAGAACTGGGATGGTAAATGATTTAACCATAAAAAGGCAGAGACAGGGCAGAACCTTTCATACAGGAGCTGTATTTTGCCATACACTTGTTACACTAATCCATTTCTTTGACAGTACTTTAACAAGGGAGAAAAAGGGAGGCATACTGTACCTGGTGTATCCTCAGCAAGAATGGAATTCCAAATGTCCCAAAAACCTCTTTGTGGAAATGTGCCACTGTGATTAGCATCTCATTTTCTTTATCTATATCTACCTGGTCCAGAGGAATTTCCTAGATCCAGACATAGAATTAGGACTGCAATCAGCTAAACTTCCTCCAAAAGTACCTTATTAAGTGACTAGAAGCATTACTGATATACTCTTACTGATGTAAAAAATTCTATTTAAAAACAATTAAAAGAACCATGTTGTTTGACAGAGTCTTTTTACAAGAGCCCTCATTACAATTTACATTGGAAACCACTTTTTTAATTTCTGATCTCTAAGGTAGTTAACATAACAATGATGAAATGTTTAGGAAAAAAAAGATCACACAGTAAGTATCAAAATTTGCCTTAAGAAGCTCAAACTTAACAGAAAAGGAAACAAAGTCTTCTAGAATATTTATTTTTAGACTATGCAAGTGGGCTCTAAGCACAAACATTTCTATCCTGAGCCCTCAAACAGACCTTGGAATAATAATTCCAAGATAATAAATGTCCTATGGACTGGCCCTTGCAAAGTCCTCATGTATTGTTATAATAAGCATATAAAAGAATTAAAGAATAAAATCATTATAGGGAAGCAGATGAAACAAAGGAGGATCCTTTTAGAAGGACAACCTTTAAAAATACATATATATTATCATGTAATCTTAACTTGTTGCAGGCATCACAGTATTTGAAAATCAGAATCCAGAAGAAAAGAATTACCACTTGAGAGAGTTTCCAAGTCAAATTTCAAAGTCTTTTAAGAGAAGTAAAATTTACCTCTATTCGAAACGTTCGACTTGTTGCAGGTGACAAACACTCTAACAGCTCATCTTCCTGATGGACACCGATGATTTTGTAACTTACAATTTCTAGCAGCCTTCAAAATAAACAAACAGGAGAAGGATTTTTAAGAAGTAAATAAAAAAAGAAAAATCAATGCAACATTTCTTTCTGAAACCTTGAGAATCATTAGTGAAGTCAGGATGTAAACTGATGCTACTGTTGTAATTGTAAAACTTTAAATCCAGCCTTTAGTAAAAATTAAGCAGTAAAGTTACAAAAGGTTAAATTATTTCTGGCTCATGACAAAAAAGCCAATATATGCCATTACAAAACAAAGCTTTCTAACATAGATGGTTTTAAAAATTCTCTTTACATGACCTCACTTTTAACTCCTGTAACTCTCAAGAACTGAATAGCATGAAATGCTTGAATTGGAAACAAGTATTAAATTAACAAATGCAATTGATGAAACTTATGCAACTCAAGGATTATATTCAACATCATGAAATACAAAATAAATAATGGTATAAAATTTATATTCATAGTTAATAAGCACTCATTTTAACCGTGGAAATCTGGAAGTTTTTTATTTTTAACACAGTACCAGACTTAATTTGATATTAATGGTTTTTACAGTAGTTTAAATTCTATTGATACTTTTCTGCACAAAATCCACACAATCACAAAAAAGAAATCAAAATCCTCCAGCTTTACCTTAATTTCCCTGAACCTTTTTCAGAGAGTTCTACAACTTTTTTACATTCTTCTAACAGGTCCCGCACACACCCATGCTTATCTGGATATACTGTTATTTCCTGGGGAATTTGAAACACAAAAATTGTTAGAAAAGTTGAAAACGTAAAAAGCAACATTAAAGCACCTCCAAAATTCATCTTTAAAAGATAACAATTACTAAAGCCAACACCTATGTTATCTTCAAAATTTCTGTTAACTGACATAATTTTTTTCTTGTTTGCTTAGGGTTCTTTTACATAAGGTACAACTTTGTTCTGATTTTGTGTTATTTGGGGTCAGAGTGTGTGACCCATAACCACAGCCATACCAGCTTTGAGACAGAAAGAACAAGTATGTAAGGACCTCACTCACCTCTTCCCTAAACTGGCTATTTAGCCATATGCATTTAAAACTTCTTCTGTTTTCAAAATCAGTTATTTTCATTTTGAGCTTAAGAAAGAAAAGAAAAACACTTTAGGCATACTTTGAATAGGGCAGAATTATTTTTTAAACTTACACCAGTAAAAATAAAAGACTCTTACCTGCTGATAGTAGAGTTTTTTTGGTTGCCTAGGCTTGAAGAACTGCAGAAGATCTCTTAGAGTACCTTCATAATTATGTCTAAGAGGGTTACCAGGGCCATCCCTATAACTACAGAAGGAAAGAGGAAAAATATGAATGTGTTTTTACAATCCATCTCTCCAAAACCCATCACTGATCAGTAAATTGAAGTACTGAGAACAGTTTTATTACTGGCTTCCAGTTTCAAGTAATTGCTAACACAGCCCACACAGCACAACATACAGAGCTTTAGTGGTTTTTAAACACAGCTGAGCTGTGGGAACAGAAAAACCATTCACTGTGTGTGTTAACTCTCTTAGATGTTTACAAGCTCACCATCAGTGCTGCAGGATAGCAGACCTGCATTCCTCTGAAATTACTGGTATAGCAGCACATGCCTGAAGATTGTGAAAGGTTAATTTGTGGAGCCATATTACAAAGCACATTCCACAGCGACCACAGCACTGTAAACTACAAAGAGCTACTCAAATTCCATCTCGGTTGGTGATGGAGATACCCTCAGGTAAGTAAAGAGCAATCTACACTTACAGGAATACAAGTATATGTAAGCTTTGTGGATGCATTGTTGCTCCAACATATACAGACAGCTACTAACACACTGTTTTCTGCTAGTTTTACAGAGATCAAAACTAGTTTTACACAACTGTGCCTAAAACAACACTTTAACCAGAAATACCCCTTTGAGCACCTGTGAATTTGTTAAGATTGTCATCTTCAGAAAACCTCATTTGTAGACTTTGAGGGAGGAGAGGGGAAATCAGTTCTTCCTGCATTTAAACTTGTAAATCAGCAAGAATACTGCTTTTATGTGTACTTGTTTCTGCCCTCCTCCATTCTAGAAATCTGCACTCACTGAAACAGCACTTAGATTAGCCTAGTAACTTATCCCATAGCACAAGGCTTTGAAGTAACTAATGTTTTTTTCAATGACACTTACTAGAACTCCTCTAAAACATGCAAATCTTTGAGGCTCTAGAGCCACACACTGCAATGTCCACAGTGCCTCTGCAACCTGCTGAGCATGCCAGAACACTGACATCTTACTGGGAAAGAGTAAGTTAACAGTCTGGGAAAGGCTACAGAGTAACTGCTATCTATCTACCTATATTTAGGCTAAATATTTTAAGGAATAGTTTAGACACAGAACACCAAGGAATTCATCTTACCCTTGGGACTTGAAAAACTGTAATAGCATTGGATCCGTGTTAAGCCTTTGCGCGACTGTCTTTGCAACCTGAAAATAAATTTTTAGTAAGTTCTGAATTATTTCAGACAGTTATGACATTGCTCCACAATCATACATTCAATTAATTCCATAACAAGGTTGGATCTGTTAGTGTCACTGAGCATTAAACTGCATTGTGTGAAGAAAGAAATACAGTTTGCTATACAAAATTAATATTGCTGGTGACACTACAAGCACAAAATATGTATCACTAGATCCCCAAAGTATTTTCCTTCTAATAGCTAAATTTTACATGTCACTTCAAAGGTAAATGCATAAATTCATTGAATATAATTTCTCTGACCGAGTAGACTGGCCTACCAAGAAAGAATCCTACTATCAAATAACTCATTATTAATAAAACCCTGGAGTTTAGAGTATTTTCTTTTCACAAGCATTAATAGCTTAAATTTTTCAATGCAGAAAGTGTAGAAAAACACACCTACTCTTCTCTAGAAGTATGTGTAATGCACTTGTGAAATAGTGCACAAGTTACTTTCCGAACAAGGAAACAAAAGCAGAGAAACAGGACACATGCCTGAAAGTAATTCATCCTATTGGATAAAGTAACAACAAAGCCTGGGTCATTGGGGATGGTTTTATCACAGAAAATGACATCCACTCGATGATAGAGGTCTCGGAAGTATTCCTTAGCTGTTGGTAGTTCGCTGTTATCATTTTCTGGGTCATCCCTACAAGAGCAAACAAATGGTAACAAACCATTACATATCACATTGTTACACACACAACAGCTTGGGCTTTTAAAAACATGTTCTATAGTAAGTCAGCAACGGCTTAGAGGTACAGAAATAAAGTTTAGAAACCTTTCTAGAGAGCCACCACTCGTACACAGTAGGACTAATGCAGTCAGTAGTGACCCAGAGCCCTGTGCAGTGCAAGGCCCATTGCCCTCACCTGCTGCACTCGCTCACTTGGCAGTGTGGCCGTACCCTGGATCCTGTGGTTCCACAGCACCTTTCCAGCAGGAGCCATCCCTCCCTCCCACCCTGGCACAGCACTGTGTGTCTGTATTAATGCTGCACAGCTTGGCATATGCCCCTGTATAAATTGCTTTGCACAGAGGCCAGATGTACAACAGCATTCCTTGACCCACAGAAGCAGAGCAGTGGGCACAGAGGCTGGTTTGGGTCACTCCTGACTGGTACCCCAACTTCTCAGCAGAGAAATAGCACCAGGGTACAAGCTGTGCACTTACCCAGCAGTCAGCAGCCAGCCAAGGGTGCATAACACCAACTGGGTCAACTGGGAATGCGAGTTCCAAGGCATGACATGAGAAATACATTCATCTCACATAATCTGGGGTAAGAGTGCTGAAGATAGACTAGCTGGCTTCCACCCACTGTCAGCCCATGGAGAGAAACACAGCAACACAGTTGGGTGTGACCATCAGGAGCGAGAGCATAGAAATGCTGATTTATAGCCCTGACAAGATTATGAAAGATCCCTTTAATGGATACAAGATGCAGGAGTTCCCCTTTTGCCTTGGAGAAAACTCCAGCTGAAACACCAGTACACCTACAAGTTGCATGTGCTCAGGCAAACTGGGAGCATCTCATCACCGCAGATCAGTACCCCAGTAAGGAACTTACTGTGAGTAAGTAAAAGGGAAAAAGGGAAAGCAGTTTAGTTCAGTTCTAAGCTGAAAGGAGCTCCAAGCCAAGAGCCTTGTACAGTGACCATGGTACTGAGCCCGAGATCTGAAACACTGGAAGGCTCTTCAGTGGCTCCACTAAAAAGCTGCACACATCAGACGCATTGCTGAACCATTTTCTGGCAATATTAGGACCTATTTCAGGTTATCAGTTTTCTAAACTAGGATGGAACCTTCTTTTCCTTAAATAACATGGCATGTGATAATTAAAGTACTACTGGTATTTTTTCATTTCCCCTTGGAATAAACAAATGTGAACTGCTGAGAACACATCTACTGTTGGGAACATAATATTTTGCTCTGGTTAAAAATCCTTAAAGGGAGTTCTGCTTTCAAAGTGAAACATGATTTAATTGCAATGATAAGCTGCCCCCTTAAAATACATACTTCTGAAACACTATGATGTCGCCATCCATGAGTTCATCTAGAGCTTTATCAAGAGATACATCATAGTCTTGAATCCTTTCTGTTAAATTGGGTTTAACTTCCTGCAATAAAGAACAAAAATTATTGATCACGGAATAAACAAAAGACAAAAATAAAGGTCACAATAGTGAAGGAATCTTCACATAAGGTAACCTGTTATCTTCTTTTAACAAATGTGTATATAAATATATAAACAAATTAAATGCAATCTTAGCTAAGGTCCAGATAGATTTAATTGCTATTCATAAAACTGGATGCTCATTTTAACCTTTGGAAATCTCACTCAGTTATCTTCATTTTCAGAAACATTTTATCATTACCATGTTAGCACTGAAATTTTTCCAAAATTCAGAGTTTAATTTTCTACTGATTCAGCTTCCAGGAAGCCTTTAGAGCAGTGATTATGATCATTCATTTTACTAGTGCAGAACTTTTGTACACAAATTCACTTGTCTTTAAAATAAGTTAAAAAAAAGAAGACAAGAACTCCAACAAAGCCATAATAAAAATGCATGTATTCTAAAATATCTGTGCTTATTACATATTTACATTTGTAGGTTGATTTCTTAGGATACAAGCACCTGTCTAAGCAAACTGGAATCAAACTAACTCTGCCCTGCACAGAGCAGGAGCACCTGACAGTTTTGCTCTTTAGGATGGCAGTGTGTGTGCTGCCCTGGAACCACCAGAGAGAGCAGCAGGACTGCTAACAAACTTCGCAATAAAAACCCAGTTCCTTGTTCTTACTCTAGCCAGGAATTTGCCTTGGCATTTTCAGCCCTCTATAAATACAGCAGTTATGAAGATTTACTATTTGTGTATTTGGGCAGAAACATGCTGGCAGACTAAGGATTTTGTTCACTGACTTCTGATTTAAGGAAGGAGGGAGAAGATGCAGCATTTTCTCAACTTCATTGTCTAAGGGGGGGCACTGAAAATACAATGGCCAATAACATTAGCAACATTAGCTTCTCTAACGTGGCAACAGAGATTTAGCACAACTAAGCTACCCATGTAGGACTTCACAGAGACATTTTCTTGGTTTTTAAAACTTCACACTTCTAGTTGCTTAATATTGAATCTGTTTTGAAGGTAACTATCTGCTGCTACACTTTTGCAGCACTATAGACTTCAAAGCTACAGGTTACAGTGCTGATGATTGATAAATTATGATCATCATGAGCAGCTTTTTTCACGAATGAAGCTTCTTTTTCTTTAGCATGTAAGAGACAAAAGTTAGAAGAAGTCTGTCAATGCAAACCTCATAGAGGATAAGGTCAGTTTCTTGTGGAAATCCTGCTCTCTCACACATAACCGGAAGCAAGTCACCTATTGAGAAAAAGAAAGGAATGTGAAACACGTTGCAATAACTGATAATGAGATCAACTGCAGAAAGAAGAGAACCTATTTTTCTACCTTGGAGAGGTAGAAAATGCCTAAGAATGAGCCTTCCAGGCTAATGTTGTTGACATTCAACCCAGAGACATATTTGCACTTCATTTGAACAACAAAAATACGTTTCGAGAGGTGAAACAACACCGCTCCTTTGCCAGAGGAAAAGTTTAATCTTTAAAAAAATTAAATTAGAAAACATGTGCAAGTCAAGAAAATCAGACATTCAAAATGAAAAACTGGAGCGTTTTTACTCAGTGGACATTTGCTGAATTCATTAAATGGACCCTTATGAAAATCAAGGCTCACACCAATCCAATCCAGTCTGAGCAACTGCTCAGGCTGCCATAGTTAAAGATTGCAGAAGAGTTATTTTAAAATCTATTGCAGAAATATATTTCACAAAAATCCCTGAAATAAAAGGGAATAAACCAAACTGGAGAGCAATATAAAATCAAAAAGCTTTACAAGTCTGAAGCAGCTGTTTATGTTCAGCAACACCTGGTGACTACAGCAATCCTGAAACCAACAATTAGCTGACCACCAACAGTGACTTAAGGGAACATGCTTGGTCCTGCAATAAGCATCATGACACAGCACAGGGGAGAAAACTGTCAGGTTCTGGGTTAAATAAGAATTTATTTCTGTGGTGTACCTTTAGTTTCAGTGATAGAAACGTTATTAAAAGAGAAGAAAAAAATATAAGCAACCTACTGTCTTTAAAAGTTTTCAATTGTAACAACAAAACTGAATTTCAGAACGTACGTATTTTACAGGATATCGGCGTGTAGATATGTCCACAATAATTCAAACTCCGAGTCTTCGGATCATACATCTTCAGGAACAACATCACATCATCTGCAAATTAAGAAACAAAACTTAATTTTTAAGTAAGGGGAGGAGATCACACAGATGTTTTTCTTTTATGCACTAACAAATATCTGTCTTTGATTTATTAATTTGATTCCCTTAAATATATATATAAATGTATGCAGTGAGTCTAAAAATATACAAAGCATGTCTTACACTTCAAGAGAAATGAAGTAAAAACTGCATGAGAAAAACTAATTCAGCACTGTAGTAGTTTGATGGATACACCAACGATATCTTTGAAAAAAGGAGTGTACAAAAAGGAGTGTACAAAGTTTTTTGAGATTCCCCCAAAATAAACGCATTTTGTGTTTAGGAAAGGTTTAGTCCATATGCTTACGATCTTTATCAAACTTGGGTAATGTTGCTCCAGTAGCAGCCATCTCTGGATCTACTGTTTCCAAAAATATTGTCCATGGATTCTCATTGTCACTGAGCTCAATCATCTATGTACAAAGATATGAAAGAAAAAAAAAGGTCTCTGGAGAACATGATATAAACTGGTATCTGCATTTTAATCAGATACAAGAACTTTATGACATTCTATGAGTGGGAGAATTTTGCTTTAAGTTGTGTTAAAGGCAGTTTATGAAGTTGATTGAAAGAAACAAATATAAATACAAAACAACCAAAAATTAAATTAAGGACTAACAATTGGTTTTATTTAAAATAAACCCACCTCTTCGTCATTTAAAAATGTACCTACAGATATCTTTATTATGACAAGAACATTATGTCCTTTTAGAAGTAACATGACAGTGACAGGACAGAAACCAATCACTCTTTTCTGTCGTATTTAGACACAGTGTTTTAGCAGCACATTGCATGAAATCCAGAGGTTTTTCCCCAAATACTTGAGGACTCAAAAAGACATTTCTGTTTTAAATCTAACCTAAAAACCCCAAGATTGCACATTTTTTCATGGAAGAAAAATCATGCACCACATTCCTGCTTCCTATCCAAATTAACCCACTAAATCTCAAATCTTTTTAAGTATTAAACTTCACCAGATACAGTGAAATTAATTTTAAATTAAAACCCTGAAAAAAGTCATGTCCAAAACTTAGATATTTTTAAGAGAACTAAAAATCATGAATGAACACAGAAATGTCCTCTGTCAATGACCATTTACCGTTTTATTGCCATCTGCTTCATTATCTAACATTGCAGGTCTTTTTGTTCCATTACTTCTTGCTTGCATTGGCCACAATCTGATTTGATCCTGGGGAAATCCCTATAATAAATAAAAAATGTGACAGGAAACTAAAACAAATTTAGGGGATAAAAAGGCTAAAATACTTTTATTAAACCCAAACAGATCTTCTGTGTTAAAAGATCTAAATTATGGCTGCTGCCAATACCTGGAGAAAATAAGGGCTATGATGGAATCATAATGTCATAAAATAAATACATGCAGGTATTCAGCTATAGAAAACTTACCATCGTTTGAGAGAGGTTTTGAACAAATTCTGTAAGTGTGGAGTTTTTTAATACTTTGAAAACAGTGTATTTCACTTTTTCTTCATCATACATATCATTGCCTTGGTGGCCACAGAACTGATCCTCTGCCACTATCTGAAAAATGACATTTAAAGGTTACTACTCATATTAGCTCAGCTGCACCATGTAATGGGTTCTCAAGATGCTTTCCCATGCAACCTCACTGGCTGTCTGGGTGGTGGCAGAGTGCTAACAGTATTTGTATTTCATGAAGAAAATTTGCAGACATACAGATTATAATTAAATTAAAAGATTGTGATTGATAGTCACATCAGTGCAAGTAATTAAAATACACTAATTCTTACAAATCCCCAACAATTAAAAACCAGTTGTGCTTAGATCCCAGTCTTGGAAACGTGCTCTAACAATCTTGGCACTTAAAAGGGGGAGAAAAGGCTCCATAATTATTTTATAGTGTAATGCAAGGAGGCTGCCTAAACTTTCTCCTCTGTTTCCCAGAGCCTGCTTGCACTCTGTTCATAGAAACACACACACTACTGCAACTCTCCCCAGTGTCTGGTGCAAATGCAGTGCAGAACAAGCTAAACCTCACCAGTGTCTCTACTTTGGAACACCATGAAGAAGATGCTGGGAAACATGGAGGCAAATGGAAAATGGGTTCTATTCTCCTGTGCCAGATGGGCTCTGGAAAGAGCCATAAACAGGGTTCCTTAAGGCAATTCATAACAATCTAGTCCATCTGGCTTTTCCAAAAAAGATAATTGCAAATATAAGCACTCTCTCCTTCTGCTTCTATTAGATGAGCTCAGTTTGGCAGAAGTCCAAGCTTGCAGCCCATGGCTAGATACATTCTAATTTTAGAAAATAATTCCTGAAGGAGATAAAAGTGCAGTGGCAGGGCATCCATTTCAAATAACCTGGTCCTTTTCCTTTCACCTGAACTTACTATTTTTACTTACAAACACATATATTCTAAAGGAAACAGAAATGTCTGTAACACACAGTACTGTGTGTTTCATTAGGATTCACTACATAAGTAAATATACCTACAAGAACGAAAACAATAATTTCACTTCAACTCTTACTTCAGAACAGAAATTTAAAAAAAATAAGGGGAAAAAAAGGAGAGAAAATTAAGGTTTGCCTTGGGTGGCTCAATATTTTGAATTTTCATGGTAAGGCAGTTGCAACTTAATCTGTTTCAAAAGCTGACCTGCACTTGCATATAGAGGTGAGCCTCCTGCCTCTCCTTCCTCTTCTGAGCTTCTATCCTTTTCTCTTCTTGTAGCCTTTCTACAAGTTGTTGAGGAATATCATGGTCGGTGACAGGTTGCAAAACTTCACCTACAAAGCAGATTTTATGATGTCACTTCACGATTTACACCAAACAGCAAGTTTTTTCATACACACTTGACTTTCCTCTGATTTGAAGTCAAAGCCAGCTTTCTTCATCTTCTAATTAAAAATATGGCTTGAGATCATCACACTTAGGCAAAAGGAGCTTCTTCCATCCCAATCCAGAATGCACTACTTCCATGAAATATGTATTATAAACCTCTGAATTAAACATTCAGCTCATAATTGAAAAAATATTTACCACTGCTCCATTTTTTTTAGCATACATACATCTACATATTTATAATCAATTTGGTTTAGATTCCATTACTGAAGTTACCTTACTAAGTTTTATAAAACAGCCAAGGTAGAAGCACTTTGCAGGCACTCAGTCCTGCCCTACTGTGCTAAAAGACAACACCAGATCAGCACATGCTTCCCAAAAGTGAGAGAAAGGCTGGCAAATCCCATGGGGTCTATCAGAAGTAAAATACAGCCCTAAATGCCTGTATGTACATCCACCTCTGAGCACAGCCAGAGGACACATACTCAGTTTGGACTCCCTGATGTAGACCAGCATGTAGGCGTTGGTGCAGTGCCGCACAGACAGGTCATCGTCGTGACCCCCATAGTTGTGCTCAATCGCTTCCTCCTTTGTGCATCTCGATACAACATCGTCATCAAATTTACACCACTAGAGAGAAAATTGTATATATAAATATCATTTGGCACATAAAATCATGTTTTTGAATGATAAATTAATCCTATTTCTGGCACACCTTTCAGCTATTTGAAGTAAGTGAAATTACTCTTCAAGCAGCATCTTGTTTAAAAAAAAATCTAGTTAAGTGTAATTTGTGCTACCTGCTACTTCTGTTCAGCAAAACAAACTCCATAAATACCAAACCTTTACTGAAGTATTTGAACATTTTTACACTGAATATCAGAAGCTTTTCTTCAGACTGTTATTGAAATATCAAGTATTTCTGTATGAAACAGAAAACTAAACTTATTTATTGTAGAATAAAATAACAAGCAATGATGCAGAAGACATCTGGTGGTTATTTGTATATTTGGGGCAACTTATATAATATTCCAAACAAAAACAATAAAGCCAGTTAAGAATAAATTACAAATAGCAACAAATTAACAATAAAATCTGACTTTTGCTTTTACTGTGAACACGTACACACAACAGCACTCAACTCAAGGGAAGAAGTACCTGACCTACAAATGTCTGATCCAATCAAATCACCTCAACCTGTAACAGTGGGACACGTAAACATGCTGAACTTCTGAGTCACAGAAATATTTGAAATGTTCATATATGCCTTGAAGTCAGGCTAAAAAAAAGGTAAAACCTGTTTGTAGTAGAACTTTCAGCACATACACACAAATGAGGGGATTCCCTTAGTCAAAAGTCTTCGGTTAAAAGTCAAATGTGTCAGCAGACTCTTCTTTCAGGGTACAAAAATTCTAGAAGATTTGCTCATTACAAAGACTCCATGTATGTACTTGCAACTCACACATATGTTTGGGTGCTTTTCAATACTCACTTTGCCATCGCCCTTTGGATTTAAGTAAACAACGTAATGTCCACCATGGTTATCTCCACTGTGCACTAGAACTGCGTGGAGAATGTAATTTGCAGGATCTTTAGGATCTTTTCTTTGCAAAAATTCATCTAGTGGCAACTGTTCAGGAAATTCAAACCTAGTTTTGAAAAGAATTAAGGGTAATTGTATTTGTAGTTAAGACACACGTTATCCACCACTATGGAGCATTGCATGAACTTCTAAAGCAAGTTGCAAAAATTGAACATGTTGCTGTTACAACATTATTTCTATTCAGGACATACTGCATACAGTGACAGAATTTATACTGTTTTAATATGGAATAAAAATCATCTTTGAAAGTACCTCTGGAAAAGCATGCCCTCAGTAACATGGGTAAGAGCACTTTAACTGAAATAGGGCTGGTTTGAATTCATTGTGTCAAGGTAAAAGCTTTAAAACCTGTTATTTTCTAGTAGACAAATACAGCTTTCCTAGCACAGGTACTACTAGACTGAAATATTATTTTGAAATGCCTTACAGCTGCTGCAGTCTCACCTTGGTGAGGCTGAAATCATTGCAGTACAGATTTAGTTTACAACCAGCAATGTGTGTCCTTGAGAAATTATCAGCTTTTACTTACAGTGAGGGGGTAAATGGCTCTACCTCCATCTATGGAAACAGATGGAGGGAAAGCAGATAACTAGTTATTCATTCTACTTACTCTTGTGGCAGCCTATCCACACACAACACAAAGAATGTCACACAATGTGTTAAAAGATGTGGCCATTTGTTTCACAGTCAAAACAATTACTACAAATTACCAAGCACTTAATTTGTCATTCAGATCTTTAACATTCAACCTTTTGGGGACCACCACTATGTGTGACTGCACACATCTGCCTCTCTGAGTTAAAGCAAACATGGATTTTGGTAAATTATTTTTGGTAAAACACATTCATAGGTCCAAATTCTAAAATAAAAAACCCCCAACCAATTGAAAAAAACCCCAGCACACACTAAGCCAACCAACCAACTTACCTATCATTTATTTTGATGTTTTGGTCAGTCTGAGGATCATACATAAACCTCATGAGCTGTAGGTGTAATACTGGTGGCAATGTTAGGAACTTCACACCTTTCTCTGCCTCCTAGACATTTTAAAGGAAATAGGGAGTTGAAATAGGAAGATTTTTAGCAACTCAAAATACTTGTTTGCTGCAGACACTCTTCATAGGGACTTTCATAGGCCTGATGACACAATGGGCACCAGCACCAAAGAATGGTTCAAAACTAGGGTGCAAGTTAACTATCCCAGTGCTGCACCAACCTTCCCATGAACTACTACAGTAACACAAGAACTCAGCTAATATAAATTTAGGCCATTCATACGAGTACATGTGGACTGCATTAAGACCAAGTTACCTGTACAAATAAAACTAAAAAGAAAATATGAAGGTAAAACCTCATTTTTGACTAATAAAGAATTTCATGTTCATTGTATCCTGGCAACAAGTATTTGGTCACTGTGCTTGCACCTTCCTAAGAGCAGCAAAATAATATATAGAACATTATTGACAAAATCTGGTGTATCAAAGCTGCAAAAATAAGCTTTGGTAAAGCAACATTAATTATACAGAACTTCAGCTTCCTCCAGTGGGTGAGCAAAGTGCAACTGCAAAGCTCAGAAACATGTGCACACACATAAATGTTTAAAATTCCAGGGTTCATTTGGTGTTCTTGCTGATGATACAAACATGAGCTCTCTGAAGTTACTTCTGGAGCTATGCTGCTTTTTCACTTGAGACATGGAAGAAGAGACTACTCAGAGGAAGAACTTTTCAGTCTTGAGATTGCTAGAAAAGTGAACCATTGTAGTATCTGAAAGACTTGGATCTATAAAACTCACTGCTAATTAGATTGCTATAAAATCCATGTCCCATTTTAAGAAACCTAACAACAATTAAGAGGAGCTATGTAAAAGCACGTCTAAGAAGAAACATCACCAAAATCAGCTGATATAACCTAGAATGGCTTTTGCAACTTTTTTGCTAGTTATTTTACCAAGGATAAAGAAATAGTATTTAAAAGCAGAGCAAAAAAAAAAAAGAAAAATACCTGCAAGCCATGTTCTCCTGCATCATACTTGTTATCACCATCCAACTGTTCCACTGCAACGTAGTCAATGAAGGAATCAAAAACTAAATGAAAAAGGATTGGGGAATTGTACGGAAGGAGGAAGAAAAAAAAGGAAGTTTACTCCAGCCTGCAATGGATTACCAAAAAACATTAGGACATGAGAGTTTATGTTTGTGTATTTCTGTCTTTACAAGTTTTGTATTACTTAAGAATGTCCAGAAGTGCACCAAATTGTAGAGGCAAACATAAAGATATCAACAGATTTTAAAATCATGTGTTTACAACTGTAAATACTTATTACTCCTCACTTCGCAGCTGTCAAGCATCAAGCAAGATGACTGTTTGCTGGGCTCTTACATATCCCTTTTCATGTCTTGTATGCCAAGTACTCAGTAAAGAGATGACAAAGGACCACTGCTATGTGGTTCTGATTAGTTCATCCTTTTATTTGCTTATTACTATAGTCAGGTCAAAATAAGAATTTATTTCCTCCAAGTTCATTTTTATATATAAATTATTACCTACTGGGACAACACCACTGCTGTCACCATGGCACAATATGCAGTTTTATGACATCAGGGAAAACTCCTGAAGTTTGCAGAGTTTTTTGAAAAGGTACCAGTGAGAGAATTAGGGTGGAAGGAGCAGGAAAGGGAAATGAGATAAGGAAAAAAAAAAAAGAAAACACAGGCAAAAACATTCTCTGCAGAAAATATTTTCAATGAGATATCTTAAAGTAAAGATTTCCAAATTGCTTTGCATCAACAAAACCATTTGAAATCATCAGGCACTAAAGTCCAACATGTCAAAGTATTTGATTGTGCATATCACAATGTATCACTTACTATTTTTCTTTCCCTTTATACTTAGCTGGATGTCATAATAATCTTCTATTCGTTCAGACCGATAGTCTACGTGCTTGCATTGAATATAAGACTGTAAATAAAAATAAAAAACCACACAATTTCAATGTATACAAATAACAGAATAAATTTATTTTTTTTAAGAAGTATTAAATACATACCACCATCTTCCCTCTGAACAATTTAGGAATAGTGCCTTCTACACATGTGCCTTTCATTTTATTTTCCACATTATCAAGCAGCTGAAAGAAAAATTAGTTTTTCCATAAGATGAACTTGCAGGATTTTAATTTATTCATCACATACAGACAACTACTTCACTGATCAGACTCTACATCACTTAGACAAAAATGATGCCTGTTTGTACCGGCATCTCCTTTCTAGTCCTTTAAATCCTTCTTTTCCCCCTAAAAACTACACTGGTAACTACTCCAGCTACATTTCTTTGAATCTGGAAAACCCCTCAGAGGTAACAATGTATTTGCATCTTCAAAACTGCATTTCTCTCCATGGCTATAAAAGCACCACCAGCACATGTTCCAGTTACTTTCAAGCATCCCTATTCTTCCTTCAAATTCCTCACCCACAAGCAATGTCATTCCTAAAGAGAGGTAAACTAAGGCAAAAACTCTGTGTTCAAAACCTAATTAAAATTAATCAAGGCCACTATTACTCAGATAGTTAGAAAATTTTATTTTATATATATATATATATATATATATATACACACACACACATATGGTATCAAAAGACAACATTACACTTCACAGATCAGAAAGAAATAGTATGGACTTACCACTCGACATAATTCCTGGACATCATGTTGCATGAAGCTGTCTAAAGTTTCCCACCTTTGTAAGGCAAATAAACACAACATTACTAATTGTGAAGAAAACTTACAGCTCAAAAGACATTCCTGTGACTTCTTTGCAGACTGAGAACCCAATACACAGCAAGAAATAAAGACTTAGCACTGCCTGTGCACAGGTTCTCTAGTTCTGTAGGATTTCCCTAGCAGGAAGAAGGGACACTGAAGTTGTGAGACATTTTGGCAGCTGTTCTGTGGCCACCTGCCTTCTCCTCTGTGGGACAGGGGATAGGGACCAGGAGCCAGCTGGAGAGGCAGGAGAATTCTCCCAGTCTACAACCTAGTCTCAGTTCATGCCAAAAAAACTCTTAAGGAAAGGCCTGGGAGCAATTCAATGCTGACAGAATAGTTTCCACAGCACGTTTCTAGCTGCCTCTCTTCTGAGGGCTCTTCAGGTGCAGTCAAGTACCATTCAGGGATTATTTCAGCACATGAAAGGAAGCAAACGGAGTTACAGGAAGTACTGGCTCCTTTGTGCTCATCTGAACAGTTAATCCTGGGCACACAGCAACTCCAAGGAGGCCTTCAGGGTTCTGAACTGTCCATATACAGACAGGGGTGAGAGCAGCAGTCTGGAGATGCCTCAGAGCCAATGAAGGGACTCAGCACTACTGCCTTCAATGAAACAAGAAACTTAAATGTCTCTGGTTCCCCCATGAAATACTTTCTCCTGTGAGCTCTTTAACTTCAACTCAAGAATGCATTTTAAGTCCCTGGCAACTCCTTTTGCAGCAGCCCCCACTGCTAACTGTATGAAATAAGCTCTGCTTACAGGCTCCAGCTTAGCATGATGTTCCACCCCAGCCCTGGAAGCCACCGGCACAGGGGGAATCGGGAGCACTACTGACTTTATCTTCCCTCCCACTCTCCTCCCCGTGACTCACCCCCACTGTCACAAGGCAGCACACTAATCTCAAAAGTGTGCCAACAACTGTGTGGGGGTCCACACTTAAAAAAGCTGAATGAAGTGACCTGTCAGGTAATTAAGAATGGAAAATAATGTCCTGACTCCCTAGGCTTTAAACAGTAACCATCTTAAAGGACAAAACAAAGAAAAGGTCACACACTAAAATTAGGATTAAAGGGCTCCTTCAGACATGCCATCACTTTCTAATGAAAGAAAGCCAAACTTAGAAACTCACAACACCCACTAAAAAGTGATACACTAAAGAGCAGCTAGGTAGGGCTCACAAGGTCAGACACTACTCTCTCATGCAATGGTGAGGGAAAGGGGAAACCCAGACCTGTTCAAAAAATCCTTCCCAAAAATGAAAGCAGGCATGAACACATTTTTAAAACCTTGCTCTCAGACACAAAATTAAGCATCTGCAACCCCCTCAGAAAAGGTCTCTTCATGCTACTAAAGATGACACGGCTGGGATCTTAATTCAAGATGAAATATTTACACTTTAACCAAGTCCTTCAAATGTAACAGGAGAGCAGAAGCACTGATAAACTAAATATACACTGTGCTAGCAGGAGGAGAGTATAGCCAGATAAACATACAACACTGAGGTTACTGATTTCATCTTAAAATTCCCCCCAGAAGTAAAAAGTAAAGGTTGCAAAGACAGGAGTTAGAAAGAGTCTTATCAGGGCAGAGCACCACAATGAGCTTTAGTAGCAGATGCAGGATAAGCACTAGGACAGCTGTGTGAAACAGATGACACAAACTTCCTAATGTGTTTTTAAATAAAAAAAGTGCTTGTCAATATCACTACAAGACTAGTCTACAAATACAGTGAAGCAAAGTAATGCACAATACAGTATTTTAGAACAGGTTTTATTAAAATCCCACTCCATGCTTACATGATATGCAAAGAGAAAGCTTGTAAAGGTTATGCTAATCTTAATCCTTCTGTCCTACCTTGTGTTCAACTAAAACAAACAAAAACACATCCTCAATGCAGTTATATTGTATAAACCCATCCTCAATGCAGTTATATTGTATAAACCTGTGTCTAGATACTCCAGATTTATAATTACACCCTCTAACACCATCTCATGAGAAATATGACCAGGCTTGAAGAAAATATCAGGCAGCCAACTGGATATGGGGCAAAAAAGAAAAGCAGCAGCAAGCCCTTTGTGGATGCTCTCTGGAGGAAAGAGGGTGCTAGAATGAGGAACTGCAAAGACACCTTTACTTCACGCAGCTGATACTCCTTTCAGGCTTTAAATCACCAAACAGATCACAACATTAAACGGTTTTAAATCATGTTACAGCAGCCCTCAGTGCAGAACTAACAACATAGAAATGCAAATTACAGCTATTCCCTAAATTTAAAACAGATTCATCTTTTTAAAAAGACATTAACAATACATCAACTGCAATGTTTCAACAACTGTGTTGTTCTGAATTTTATTTAAGCCAAATGCATCACACAATTTTCAGGTAACAGGTAAATTATAACCCTGCTACTAACAGCTGTGTTTGTGTACCATACCCCTTTTGAAAAAAATCTGACTTTTGGATCAGCTGGCTTTAGTACTAACTATAAATAAAAACCTGCCCAAGTAAGCTATGAAAAGTTAACAACTGACACTCTTATATTAAGACTTCTCTGCACCTCTAAAAATAACCTAATTTAAGTAGAACCTTTTAAAAAAAAAGCTCTATGAAGCCTGTAAAAATCCAATAAAAAGTCAAAATTTCTGAAACTTACCCAAACGATTTTGTTAACTTTTTAGTTCCAACTGGTTTGTCACTATGTTGCAGCTCGTAAAACACTCTTTGCAATGCTAAAGGAACACTTTTGGATGAGTCATCTCCTTCTGTGGGCATCATGTACACAGCCTGAAAAAGCATTTAGATCAATTAGTATCTGAGGAAAAGTTTATTGCTCATATTGTTTAATGCATTCTTTCCTCTTCAGTAACTTCCTTCATAGAACTCAATTTAATCATCACTTCAAAACAGTCTGAAAAAAATCTTGTGCTGGAGTGTAAAAATGTTAATTGTCTGGAATGTCTTGTCTTTGAGCACAGTGGTTAGAAAGATGTGAACAACAGATTCAATTAACTATTATTTTATCTAAATAGTTCCCTTATTCCACCCTAGATCAGTAAAGGCCCTAATGCTTTGAACACCTTCAAACAAGTTCTCATGTCTGGTATGTTTGTGCAATCAGCACAGCAGGAATGGATATACTGGTCAATACTACAGGCTTTCGAAAATAACTTGTTTTGTGAAAAAGCAACCACATGTAACCATAAAGGGCAACAAGTGAACAAAAAGAGAAATGGTCCACATGGAGAAAGATGTCAGAAGTAGCTTTGAGATTCCCCAACACACTCTTTCATTTCAACTTAACGTCATCACTGTCGGGCAAATAAACAGCTTAACAATTCAATTCACTGATTATACTGAACTGAGGAGGATTGAGAACAAAGAAATGACACAAATAGACCAAATAAGGATTAGGAGAGGTCAATAGGAACTGAAATGAGATTCATTTTTTAAAAGATGTACATCAATAGGGAAGAGGAAGAACAAACAGAAGGTGTTTACAATGAGATGCTCATTTAAGAAGCATAAACATAAGAAGAAAACAGCCCAGGAAGGAGATCAGGTAACACCAATGAAATAAAACAAAATCCAATATTAAGTAACATATGAGAAAATAACCTGTCAAGACACAGAAAAATTGCCACCTAAATTTTTGCCTGTGAAACAACAAAGAATGACCCATTTCTGTGAGTGAAGTGTTGAACTGGATCTTGGTAGCTCTCCCTGTTTTGTGTCTTAGCCTGGATCCCAGAGGGATGCAGCACCTCTAACGTATCCAGTACTCCAGTTCCCCACACACACAGCCAGGGTGGCACTTCCCGTAGGCAGCTGGGAATTGCTGGGGAAACACATTCACTCTTACAGCACAGCTCAATACAGAGGTGCTGGCAACTGGATGGCACAGACATGAGATAAAGACAAAGCTGATATAAAAAGAACACAAGGGTGTGGCAAAAAAAGAAAAGATGATAAAAAAATAGCAAAAGAAGTTACTCAGAAGTTGACAGGCCAGTTTCCTATAGCAATTCTGAACATCCACTACTTTTTTTTTCAAAAGTACAGCATCAGAAATACTTCAAAAAATAAACTATCATCAGACTAGCTACACTAATAGAATGAAATAAGACAAACAATTTCATAAAATAAACCATGTTATGACAGAAAACAAATGGTCAATTATGCAATTGTAAAGCAACATGATAATTCACAAGACTATATATTTAAATTTTTAATTTAATTTTCAAAAGTTAACAGTGAACAGAGATGATCTAAAGCAGAATCATGAACACTAGTACGGTCCAAATTTTGTGTTTACTTAGTTGCAAGCTACACAGTTAAGTAGTATTTACATATATAAGAGGGAAACATGAATAGAAATTAGCTGAAATGTATCAACTTTTAGCTCCAGTTGAGTTCTGGGCACCTCCAGCAATGGAGATCCCACAACCTTTCCACACATCCTATTGTGAAGCTGGACCACCTTAATTAAGACAATTTCTTTCCTAAAGTCAGAACACTGAATTTTGGAATAATTCTAAAAAGCTAATAAAGAGAATAATTTTCAATTGCTATATCTTTATCACCCAAATGCAGAGTTGCAGTTAAACAGGGCTATCTAGGCAAACTCCAGTTCAAATATGAACAGCTAGAATTATATATTTGATTTTACAACTAAAAGTTATTTCTTGTTTTAAAACATGAACATCAAAACAAGTCAGCATTTCACAGAGTTAACTTCAAACCTCTCCCTGCCCCCAGTCTATGAACCCTTTTATGAGTGGGTGTCACCGGCTAAAGGTAGGAACAGAAATAGTTGAATGACCATCTTAAATCTTCCAAAACTCTATAATCAACCCCTACTAAATTTTTAACATCTTATAAATGCTTTTTGAAAAATCAAATATAAATTAAGTTACTTGCTATGTTTAAACAAATAGACTCATGTAATGAAAAAAATACAAATATAGTTGGCAGTGATACATTTTTCAAAAAATTAAATACTAAAATGGTAAACCTACAGCAGGCTAAAAGTCAAACTTGTGTTTGACTCTTCCATCAAAAATGCATAAATTGGAGTTCAGAATACCTTGACAATTAATCAAATCCTCTGCATTTAGTTCCTATTTGTTTTTCTTATAGACCATCTGGACAATTAATTCCTTTCCTGTTTCTCTTAAGTAATATTAAAATAGTAATTCACAATTTACTTGTAATTCTTGTATTCCAGCTGTCATTGAATAAAAAGGTTGAGTTTATTTCTTCTCAAATTCTACATGTGTTACTACAAACCAAACATTTAACACAACCTTTCTTGGTTCTCCATCCTGTTTGTGTATACAGGTAGTACTGAAGCTCATTTCTAAGCTTAGAGTGTTTCTCCAGGCTAAAACAAACCACTTTTCAAATATGATCCTCTACAAACCTTTACTTTTATGCCTTACCCTCCCAAATTCTGAAAGCTTGACCTGAAGATCAAGGAGTAAGGCATTTTGATCCACTCAAAAATGCAGAATCTCTTATTTAACAACTGAGAAGTTCCCTCAGGAAATGAACACAAAAGAGGAATAGGGACATGCATAGGCAATGGCAATAAGCAACAGACAGATATGAGAAAAATTTTAGATATTTACATAATAAAAGGATGCTACATATAACCTTGAACACATTGCTTAAAGCCAAGAATTACTTAAGAATGGAAGAAAATACTGTGTATGAAATTCCAAGGTTGAGTGAATATACTGGATAACTTCAGGAGGGCCAGATCAGGAAGAAATGCACTGGCACAGTAGTTACTATTTTAGTGTAGTTGTATGAACATCCTGCAATGCCATCATGAATTGTAAGGAGTTTTTCAAGGGAACCAGCACAAAGCTTCAAAATGGACTGGATGCAGCCACAAGGACTGAGGGGCTGGAAGCTCTAATGACAGTTCTGGGACAGCTCTAACAGTCAAAGATTAAACCTGGACCCAGATGGGAAGTTACCACTGCTCCTTGCCTGCCTGGACTACAGTTAGGCACATACTCATCAGTCACAGACAAATAAAGACACGCTCAGAAGAGAAAGTTCCTTTGCTTTATTCTCTACCACCAAAGCCACCTGGCTGCTTAAAAGGGAGGTATCATTTCAAACACCCAAGAACCTCCCATCTGTTGTCTGGAGGCAGAGTAAAGAAGAAAGGACCTCTCCATTAATCCTCCCCCACACTTCCCCAGGGTCTCACTCTCCAGAGGTACCTGCTTGCCTTTGCTATTGTTCACTGCTTCCCCAAATCAGTTCCTGACAGCAGCTTCTCTGGGAACAAAGCTCTAAATAACAGCAATAGAAATCTTTATTTCTTCTGAGTAAGGAGGATTCACAGAAATTATGGATATGGTGAGAAGCAATCTGAGGATGCTGCACATTTTATTTTACTCAGTTTTAAGATCAACAAGTTTGCTCAAAATGAAAACAAAATGTAAAAAATACTTTTTTTCAGATAAGATAGCCGCTGATTCCTCCTCATCTGTACCAGTGGCATTCCAGCAGATGTTCAGGAACACTTCCTTAAAGGAAGCTGCAGCTACCAGCTAGTAAAGCAAGCTTCCTCATACAGCCACTATCCAGATATTAACACTCTGGAAAAGCTGCTATTTATTTTAGGGCTGAAAGTGCAGGGAAATGCCTGAAAAGATTAGTTCAGTTGAAACAAATCTGTATCAAAAAGAATTTCTTTTCCACAGAACAAGATCACTTCATGGTACATATTGATTTACGGACTACAAGACTGTTAAAACAAACTACTCAATTGGATTAGACGGAGTCATTACAAAACCAGTTTTTTCTCTGAATAGGAAAGTGAAGTTGCCCAAAACCATAAAATGCACAAACAGTATGAGTTATGAGCTGAGCAAAAAGAACAGGCATTATAATGAATGAAAACCTGAACAAGTGAATTATACCTCTGCAAAAAGAAACAGGGGCATCATGTAAAACAAGTCCAGAATTTATTTCTTGTCCATGACACTGGTAAGATCTCAGTTACAATCTACTGGAGTTTGAAGTGTTACTATTTGCAGCATTTCAGAGTAAACACCGTATTCCAAAGGAGAAAAAAGGAAATGCCAATTGGGACTCTTGCAGGCCACAGTGATGTAAGTAATAAGATGGTGAGAAATTGAGGTAGTGAAAAGCAGGTACATTAAAAAAGGGAAAAGAAAGTTTAACCAAAATGTAACAACTAGTCTACACAAAAGAAAACCTAAATTAGAACAGTTCATTTTCACTACAAGGCATACAGAAATAGGCAGAAGATGATTTAGGATCAATAGGACACTCCAATAAACAAATAGTGTCAAGTTACTCTTTTTACCAGGTATATCCCCTTCTTTAGACAACCATCTCCAATATTAAGTCATCACTTATGTTTTTAATCCCATTAAGGGTACTGCCCTGTTTTAAAATGATACATTATCTAGTATATTTTATAAAAATCATCAATCAAGCAAACATAAAATTAGTTTAAACTACAGAAACTCTAATGCCTCCCACCACTACAAAGATGTTAACCATAACAGAAAATTGAGCTGTGTAATATAAATTACAAGATGGAACAAATGTCGTGCGGGTGGATCTTTTTACACTGTTTATGAGCTGAGAAGCCATAACTGACTTTCCTATTTTAACTATTTCAAAAAAGGGAAATGACTTTCAACTTTCATCTGCAAGATGCAGTCATCCCTTTCCCTCCCCCCAGCAGTTTCTAGCAACATTAACATACAATACTGTCAGAGAAACACCCCTCAAGCTCAGGCCTTCACCAGGTGTGCTCTGCCTGCTTCCATAAAAGATAAAAGCTTATGTTCTACAAACTACAAATTTCCTCAGCCTCCAGGAAGATTTGCATCACCATGAAAGCTGCAACTTTTCTAAAAGGATAAAGGAGGCAAAAGGAACACACCAGTTTTAAAGCACTTATGACATTGGGTATTTCAATTAGCAAGCTCATTTTCTTTCACCTTACCTTTCGTAGCTGATTTGTGAAAAATAAAGTCTGTAACAAACTGTTCATGTAACAAGTTGCTCCCTGGTTCTTTAAGCCAACATATCCTGTGTGTTTCTTTGAATCCCACCTAGAAAACAGTTAGTGGTTTAAAACAAGATAGTTCTGTATTAACTATAAAGACCATTTGTTCTAAGGTACTGCTGCTCGTAGATATCAGCTACTCTTTCACTGCTACAGAAGGTTCAAATAAATACATTTCACTACTGCCTGCCAGTAACAACAGTCTGCAATTAATGCTTTGTGATTTTTTGTTTTTCTCTTTAAATATGTTCTATATGGAAGAAAAATGATGTACTGTGTTAAGTGTGCTGGAACCCAGAGCTGCACTTTTAAGTGCAAGTTTCCATTTCAGTACAAGCACTTTGTTTACAAGTGTCGTGAAGTAGAACAACTCAGATGGAGAAGTTTTACAACACCTGCAAACCAAGGCAAGTTAGACAGCAAAGCCACTTGATTGCATCTTGACACCCCCATCAGCTCCAAGATCACAAATGTTGAGGCCAGAATTGCAGGTGTTAAACCAGAAATCAACTCAGACAGAAGCTGAGGTTCCACAGCATTATGCTGACTCACACAAACAAATTTAAACTATACAAAAATCTCTATGATTGCCATGTGAGAATTCATCAGTTAGAAGTGACAAAGCATGACTGATGAGAGCTACAAATGGTAATAAGACAAAATACTTGAACAACCTCAAGCAACATAAAAACATTAGAATTATGAATTTTATTTGGTTTTAGTCAAAGGTACTTACGCCACTCCATGTGGAGCATCTGCTTGAACATAAACTTCAAAAGTAACTTTGTCCTCTTCTATAAAGCCTTTTTCAGGATCAGTAACTTCCTGTAAAACAGGAATGACACAGGAACATGAAAAGTGCAGCCTGCAACTGTAGTGAAGCATCCTGTTAGACATCAATTTCTAATTTCCACCCTCAGATATCAGTAATAATAAACTGAAGGACACCAAAACAGCTTAATATATTTTAATCCTTTTTTAGTATCTCAATACAGGAAACTTGCTCCTGCCTTTTAAGATTTTGCAGTAGTTTTTCAGTTTTCAGTGATACCTAAACTGGTAACCAAAAGTTCTGCTTCTTCTGGATAATACTCCAAAATCTTTGCAAATGCTTAAAAAGCTGTCACAATTCAAGATAAACCTTAGTAGTATTACTAGGGTATTAAACATCCATGCACATACACAGTGAACACATGGAAATGCAAACAAATTGATGTTGCTTCAGAATGCCATTGACTATCACACAGTGGAAACAAAACACAAGCACTCAGATATGCAGAAAATAATGAGGGAATATTTAAATTACCATGTAAGTAAAAGCACTCTACAAAAACTTAGTACTGAAATTTTTAAGAAATTGAAAAGCAATCCTCAGCAATGATACAAAAAATAACAGCTTGGAAAAAATACCCTTTTTAATTGGCATCTCAGTATGCAGGAGTACAAGTATAGAACTGCTCCTATCTAGCAATAGATTAATACATGTCCAATTACTTACACTCCAGGCCATGAAGTTGGAAAAGCCCCAGTCATTCTCCTTATGAAAGAACAAGTGACTAATACGACGACTGAATGATTTTTCATCATCCTTGTAGTTTATTATCTTGAGAACTGCTTGTGCATGACAGGACCATGACCTATAAATACAGAAGAAACACTTGAAACCTATTCAAAGCCAAGCTTATTATAGTCATTAGCATAATTTTTTTGTTAAGGATTTCTGGTACATTACTTTCACACGTTGGAACTTTTTTCCTCATTAGATGTTAAGATTTGGTTAACAGTTATTGAGAGCATGAACCTCTGGGGCTTTCTGAAGCCACATTATGAATGTGAACTTGGAATGAAAATTTTTCTTAGGGCATCAGTGTTGTTAATAAAGTACTGTCAGGCAATTGCAGGTAACAGAGGTTTAAGAAGCTGATGGATTTCTGAGGTGAACTAGTTCTGATCTGCCTTAAGGCAGGTGGATGAGCCAACTTGAAGTGCTCTTAAGTATCCACAGAGGTATCTCAGGTGGTATCTCAGCAGCCTCTGGCCAAGGACAGGAAGTGTTGCTTCTACCCTCCCTCCCCCAAGATAAAATCCTCAACACCAGTTGTCTCAACAGCACTTCTTTATGACCGTTCCTGTTCCAAATCACCCCACTTGTGTAAGACAATCAGAAATCTGCAGATCAGCTCAGACAAGGTCTTATCACTGACTCACACAGTGGCATTGCTGTGTGTTCAGCTCCACCAGCTACACTTTGGTTGGTACAGCTGAAGATCAAATTATCCTTTTACTGTGACTACTTGCATATGAATCCCTTCTCCTCTGGCTTGTTAATACACTTGCAACTTTTTTCTTTACATCCTGCCCTGAGTGCTCACCTTCTAAATGACAAAACGATGAAAAAGAGCAGCTTACTATTCAGAGTGAACGACAAGCTTTGTGAGATTCAGTGCAAGAATGGAGTTACCCACTGGAAAGGACACCTGGGGGGTCTGCACTCTAGAAGGGTAAGTTGCAGAAATTCCCCAGAAACACAGTTTTCTTTTAAAACTTTTGTATTATTTTAAAAAGTGTTCAAAGATAAGCAATTTTATTTTGCATGCAGGACTCCAAGAACACGTATGTGTTCATGTCTCTCTTGATGAGTCTCACACCCTGCTCTACCTCCACGGGTAGCACTTATCTGCTCACACGCTTCACAGGATTTATAGCTCAGCAGGGTTAGAGAAGCTCCAGTACCACCTCCATTTGACATAAACTCAGAATGTTTCCCATTCCAAGAAAACTGTCAGTCAAGAACTTCCCCCCAGCAATCAAACAGAAATGTATCTCAACTCTACCACAAACTTGTAGCTACAGAAGGTACTTTCAGCTCATCCTAAAGAGCGGATTACGCTTGCTTCAAGATTTAGAAAGATGGGAGGAAAAAGTACTCAAACCTTTGCAGGAATTCTTTCCTGTTGCAGATAACTAGGTAAAATATTTTTTGTACATGTTCGTATTTCTTGCAATAGACTATCCAGTATCAAGTGAGGTCTTGTATAATAAAGGATCTTACGTGGAATCGGATTCAGCATTGCATTGCAGGAAGAATCCTACACTTTTTTGGTGTGGTCTGTCCGGGTAGAGTCGTGGCATAACCATGATTTTCCATGGCAGATTCCGTACAAAGCAGGGAGGACTGAGAACTGACTCGCTCAACCTGTTGAAGCGTTCGACTGTAAACTGAAACGTTGCTTCTGATCGCCAACTTGTATCTGTAACACACAGAGAGTAATTTGAAAAAACTGGTGTTTCTTCACTCTAAAATGCCATTTTCAAAAATTATGCAATGTGAGCATGTTTGATGTAGTGGAATATTGGAAGCAACAAAAACACCCCCATTCCAAAGAGGCACTGAACTACTTTATTACTTAAGTTTCAACTTTTTCATTTTGAAAAACACTGTAACACCATTCAGGCAATTGGAGCACTGAAACTGTTCCTATTGCACATCATTTCCTTAAACACTTCTTTAGCACTAGAATTTGTTACTGGTCAAGCTCCTTCTTCTAAAGCAGCAGGGCAGCAAGACAGACATGAAACACTTTACAATTAAATCACAGTCCACTCATAACTGTTTTTGTGTACCATCACACAGCCCAGTTTAAGTCGGCTCCCTGCATGAACCCACACGCAGAAAGGATTTTCACACAATCTTTTCAAATGCCCTGTTGATACCAAGTCACCACTTAGGTTTTTTGTCTTGCAACAGTGTATTTTCAAAACAGAATGAACCGTGCTGTATTTTTTTAAAAAATCTCCTATCAGTTTGCTGAAGAATAGCTCAAGAGTAGGGTCCTGCGCTCTCTGTGGTAGGCAAAGCCTTAGAGATTTTTAATGGTCTAAAACGAAGTTAAATGAGACACTTCTTCTTTTAAAGAGCTTATTTTGACACACACAATTAAAGTAATTTTGCCTTCTTCCCACATAGCCAGTTCTTCATATACCACAATCTGTTGTGCTTCTGTTGTACACAGCTATAACAGGGTGCTGGCGACTGTGACAGCTTCAGCAAGGCACAGGGCTGGGCTCTCTTTACTGTGACGTGCCTCATATTGCACACAGGGAAGAAATAACTGCAACTTATCCCAGCAACTCTACAGGGCAGGGATGCACAAGATGCTCTTCCGTGGTTGCAGCCTGCCACTTGTGCAACATGGTTTGGTTTGCTGCTGGGTGTGAGGAGGTCCCAACAGCACAGAGGGCAACAGGCAGCACTTGTGGCTATTCTCATACCACCCACAGGGATGCAGAATTGAAGATGTGCCACACATGCAGTGACACCTGAAATGAAAAAGCACTGAGGTACAACACCACCAAACTAGAAACTGCATTGTGAAATTGTGGCAAGGCACACACTATACAACCAAGGTGTTCTTTCTGTGCATGGACAGTAGTGGTTCACTCAGCTTGGCATGGCACCAGAGACAGTATTGAACCATTTTTTCTCAACACTCTTGATTACCACATGCAACAATGTAAAGATTATGAAGTTCAATACAGAAAATGAACAAGTTTTATCCACAGCTGCCAGGCAGCTTTGACAGATTTCATTCTTCTCCCTTGCGAAACAGCTTTCAAGCATTTGTCCTACTTCTGAACAGCAACCCAGCTGATCTAATTTGTGTATGGCCTGACAGCCCTAAGCATTCCCAACCGTCTCGTGACAGTAGTACAGTCCAAACCAGCTTCCTTTGCCCTCTACACCTGCACTGACCTTCCTTGGTGTTACCCCAGTGCTGCCAGCTTCCTCAGCATCACAAGAGTTCAAAGGGTTGCTTTCTGCTTTTTCCCTACATGTAAGTGTAGTTAAATAGTAGTCTATCACTTACTTAAAAACAGTTCTCTACCCTTGTCACTACTCACTCTCTGTTGACAGAGTAGAGAGCTGGTGGTCTGCAACCAAAAGCCAGACAAGCTGTAGCCAGAGGAGCTGTACACTCTCAGACTTGGTTTGCAGGCAGGATAAACCAATCTGTAACATGCTTAACAATCTAAAAATCAGTCTTCTGTCACATGTATCTCAAACCAGTTCAAGTCTTCCTCCCTACTCACAGTAAGATCAGTGCTTCTGAGCACAGTCCAAGCTTCCAAAAAAATGGAGCCAAGTTTGGTTTCTGCCTCTTTGGATGCAGCTTTCAGAGCACTTCAGTACAAGGATGCAGCAGTGCTGCTACAGCGTCAGCTAAAAAACGCAGCCCACGCAGCATCTGCAGATGCTTCAGAGAAAGTTTGCCTGTATTTCTTGATTTCTTTTCAGGAAAACCTGTGCAAGAGACCTCAACCAGGGAAGAACGCTCTTCTCTGTAAAATATTTCAGCAACCACTAGGAAGTACTCCACAAAAATGCAGCCTCATAACACAGGTCAACCCTAAAATAGAAGTTTCTTTAAAAACAATAACCTTCCTTTCCTTCTAGAAAGCCCATTTTTTAGCAAGTATAATCGATTAAAATGCAGTTTACACAGCAAACATGACAATTTTTCTGAGCACATCAACAAATAAAACCTTTTTTCGCCATCACAAACATGTCCACCAGTTTCCAGTAAAAGACTGCAATTGGCAGCAGGATAATTTAGTAGTAAGTGGCAAGTTAGACGTCTATAAATCCCCAAACTACAAATCTAACACATGATCCTGAACACAACGTAGAAAGAACACACCCAGCTGACAGTGCCTGACAAAGTTACATGCAACAGATTGTATTTGCTATGTGGAAAAGATTTTTTCACTGATGAGATGAATGCCACAATCAGCATCTTGATACAACAAAAATCGTTCAAATCAGAGATCAAAATACTGAATATGATCCATTTTAAGACTGAAGCACCTATTGAAATGTTTATACTTTTGAGACAAGCAGATTTCTTTATTCTATTAGCAAATTTTGCTACCATTAAGTTGCACTGAGGTTATTAAAATATTCTGAACCTGCATTATTAATGAGGAAACTGACTGAATATTCTATGAATATTTTAATAATGATCCAAATACAGCATGCAATACCAGCATATGGCTAAGACTGATGCTTCTGAAGGCCCCCCAGCCTCTGCAATTTTTCACAGAAATGGGACTTCAGGAGGTAATTGCAAAGCTGGGAGTTTATGTTTAGCTTGGGACCTTCTGTTTGAACTTTAACTTCTAAGAGAATTTATTCTGTTTGCTGTTTTGAATACTGATGCACTTGCGACCAAAATTCAATTAGAATCTTATTATTTTTCACTTTAGCTGTAGAAGCTGCTATTCCAGCTCACAAAGCCTGGTTCATTAAGTCACTCTCCTTACAAAGCACACCACATTCCTTCAGCTGGTCGTTTTTAATTGCCAAGACATCATACAGAGCAACAACAGGTACAAGTCACTGTGTTTGAGAGAACACAGCCTTATCTGAAAGTCCTGCTGGTGGTCCAGTGCAGCCCCTGCTCCCTGTGCCTCACAATGCCTGTGGCTGCTTGCCAAGCAAAGGGGATGGATGAGAGCTGCACTTTGCCCCCCCAGTCCTATCAGTCATTTCTTTATGTGCTAAACTGGAAGAACAGAATCACCTCAAAAGTTTCTTGAACTCAGAAAATCATCAGAAAGCTGGTTTCTGTGATCCAGCTGCAAGCATCAACCTCTCATCTCACTGTTCACCTCTATCACAGGAACCATTAAACTCAGTGATTTCACTCAAGGGGTATCTAAATTCTCTTCATGCATTCTGTATCAGCTCAGCCTGACACCACTTGCCATGAACAACAGCAAAGGAAAACTGCATGTTTATCAGAGAAGCCCATGTCTCCCTGATTTTCTCATCTTTTGAATCTCCAAGCTGTCCATTACACACACACACATCATGCTGCAAATGGGGATAGCAAGAGCACAAACAGCAAGAGAGCAACTGCAATTGTGTGTAAATAATGCAACAGCAAGCAACTAATCTGATTTATAGGACTTGGAAAAGAGGCATCATCCACTTACGTGATGCAATTCTTCAGGAATGTTTTTGCAATTCTAACATTTTGCAATAGCACCACTTTCTATCTGTGTCAATGCACAGCCAGAACAGAACCAAGATGTAGCCAGACACTCCTTATTCAAATGATAATGAGGAACTATTAAGAGTATTGCTTAATAATCACATTTGAATCCTGAATTATGTCCCACAGTAGAGTGAGCCAAAGCTCCTGACCAGGCTGAAAGTCCACCAAGGCATGAGAAGCTTTCACAGGCCTTTCAACAGATACCTTCAGGTACTTTCTCCCTGCCTTCATATCCAGTTCTGAGAGAAGGTGAACAGTTGGCAATTGACAGAAACTTTACAGTGGTGTTTTTTTGGTTAAAAGGTCCATGTGATTCTGAATGAAGAGGTGTATATCTGATTACTTATCAGCCCTGACATAGCCTAAGTCCCTTTTGTCTAATTTGTACAAGTATACACAGACCAACTAATGGACACATTTTTTTTCCTAATTGACCAATGTTATGTACTGGCTTTCTGTCTATAAACATCACTACTTAGAATATAAGTTAAACAGAGGTGTCCTTGCCAGTCAGTGCCAATCCACATGATCTTCTCTTGCCACCCTCCAAATACCATGGCCTGACAAAGACATTTAACATCTTTTATAACAGCTTTTGGTAAGAATAGGATTCTCTGTTTCATTCTCAGCTAGTTACTCTGAGCAATAAATCAAAGCCCTAAATGAGATTAGGTAATCACACAAATAAAATTCATAGGCTATGCAGAACACATTTTTATTTTACTGTGAGACTCTGATCATAGGAAACTATCTTTGCCAATGATACAGAGGTGATTCAACCATGAGGGGTTTTTGTCCTGAATTTAAACCCTATTCTCTTCATGCAACATTACTATTTTCTATCAGTGTTCTATGTTCCTTAAATACAAGAAAGTAAGAATGTTTTGGACCTTTTATCTCACACACTGATTTTTCTCAAAAAAATCACTCATCGTTTTTGCACAAATCTAACTAAATGTTTATGCCTAGTCCTGAATGTATCTCACAAGACAGCAAGGAATATGAAATTGGAGTGGAACAAATCCCATTCATGGGTTGCCTCTCTCCTCCCAGCTCAATTTTATTTAGTTCTTCAAAGTGAGCAGTCCCCACCCTCCTAAACAAAAGAAGTATCACTGCACATTTTCCTCACTAAACAGACTTCAAGAGAATTACAAATGTCACCTTTCTTTAAATAAACCCAGACACATCTCCTGTAACAGAAAAAAACTGCACACCCTTATTTTCATTTAATTGACCAACAAAAATACTTTAAAAACATATGTCCCCTTTTATTAACAGAACATCTATACTTATTTCTTCCTTTACATCTGCAAGTAAAAGTGCCACAGAATTGAAGGAAAAAGATGTTCATCAATGGAATAGTCACCACTGACTTACCATACAAAGACAAACCCAGACCACAGCTGCCACCTGACAAGAGAGCAGGACAGATAAGGATTCTGAGCATCCTGAAGGAATTGCACAACTGACAAAACTACCATTCAGCAAAGCCCCACCTGCAGCATGTTTAAAGGGATGGTCACAAAACATAACAATGGACAGCAGCACTTTCAGCAGTTTTAAAATGAGTACCTAGAAAGAGTATGGGAAAAAAATCCCAAGTCCTCAGAAGTCTAATCCTATTGTACAGTATTTTAAAAGGATGCCTATACAGAAAACCAGCAGCCACAACTACAGACAGCTTCATTTGTTTTTAATGAGCTGCAATTCAGAGCATATAGGTAATAAATGGACCATTTTATCCTCAAAATCATAACAGTAAAGAAGATAAACAAACCATTACTTTTATCAAATATTTACTTACCATCTTCCATATCCTCTTCAGTGTTATTATGCCCGTCAGCCATTGCTACATTCCCATTAATGACAGGATTTTGAGTAATTCTTGGAGGATCATCTGTATCTCCAGCTAAAACAAAAAAAGCATGTAAAAATTAGCTAGCTAATTAATAATCAGAAATTAACATTTTTGTCTCAGGTAGCACTTATGAGACACACCAAAGATGCACACTTGCACAGAACAGTATCTACCTTAATTATAGCACAACAATTATACTGGTGTGAGTGTAACTAAAATTCTTCAAATAGCTGAATATTTATGAATGAAGAAAAAAGTCCACATTAAGGTGAAATATGAAGATCATAAATTTATTTTTAAGTTTCAAAATGGCCTTACAGTCAGCATCTCATAATCAAGTCTCATTAAATAAAAACTTTTGAATTACTTTTTCTGGTGTTCTGGATTTTTACACAGATACAAGTTTCTAATAGCAGACTTTCTAAACTAACAATCTACTTTAAGATTTCTTCCATGTTACCATTTTATTAAGAAAAAAACCTAAACCTTTAATCAAATGTAACGATAAGGTTTAAATCTTACTTGGGAAAACTTGGGAAGAAAATCCTTTAGAATTAAGGAACATTTTAGGACAAAACACTACTCAAAAGACACTCTAAAGAGTCTGATAAGTTTCTTACTGCTGTAGTAGTCCTGCTATTAACTTGTATATTCTGCTACCTCTCAAAAGCCCCAAGATCACTGATTTCTGTGACCAAGAAGAGCTTTATATGCAAAGCTACACACAAGTTACTGACTGTGTGCGCAGCCAGGGATGCAGGTAACTGTTCCCAGGGGACACGGCACGATCCCACCTAAGAGCACCAGCCTGGCCGTGTCCTCGCCCGTCAGCACCCTGGACAGAGCCGCTCCCGCCGCCGGCCCCGCCGAGCTCCCTCCCACCGCCTCCCTGGGCACGCAGGGATGCCCGGGGACTGGGATGCCTGGATTTGCAAGAACTGCCAAGAAGCACAAAACCAGCCAGCCTGGGCGTTCGTGTTCTACTGGACTGCAACTGAATGTCTCCTGCACACAAGGGACAAGCACGAGCGACAACAGGAATCGCTGTGTGATCACCACTGAAGTCTTTTGAAAGCCGAGGAGCTCACAGAGAGTAGGATAAGCCATGGGAGAAGTGCAGTAGGATCAGTCACCAGTTGGTCTTCCCTCTCCTTAAAGCACAACACACTTTTCCATTCATTCCGGTTCACAGCACACAAGATACTTTCACACCCTGCACTCCTCTTCTGGTAAATCCTCAGAACTCGTAACCTCTGCCCTCACCACAAACAGAAAGAGATCAGGTTAGAGACTTCCTTCTGGATTAGAGCTGTGCAGATCACGAACTCAACACTCCAACATGGCTATCGGAGCTTACCAGGGTGCTGCAGATCTCACCAAGGCACGAGCAAAAGGGATGTTTCAAGTGTTCAATATGCAGCACCCATGACAACATGTGCACCTTTCTCATTTCTCAGAATTAGAACAAAAGCAAAATCAAGAATGACTTAAAGTTTTGATTTTGTTAGAAAAAGGTTTGCAGAAGAAGATTGCCTCCTGTGTGGCAGAGCTGCACGAGCCTCCAAGAGCACTGACAACAACAGTGCAGCACAGAACAGCAAGTGAAAATAAAGATTAACTACAACAAAATTGTGGGGAGAACAGGTCTGAACTGCTGCAACACAAGAGCACGAAAAGTGAAGAAGGAAAGATCCCCAAGTTCATTTCCATACACTGCCCTCTTTTTTTGCCACATTTTAACCTTTTAACCGGGTGGTGCTAGTCTAAGCAGGAAGCCCTCTGAGCACACAGCAGGTCCTCAGCAATGCAACAGTTGCTTATGCTAAATTAAAGTATAGAATTTAAGTTTGTTTTTCCTTTTCAAAGTTACCATCAGTGCAACTTGGTATTTAGGAACTAACTGAAGCAAACACCTGAGGAAAACTTTGGTTCTTCACTAAAAGCTCATCCAAACGTTACTTTTAACAGGGAATTTAAACATTGATAACCATGTTTTGTGGGGAGAGAACTCAACTAAGAAAACAGCTTTCTATGATATTGCTTTACATTCTCCAGAAGTATGAATGGTTACAGAGGAGAGAGAAAATGCAGAGAGATCACAGTAAAAGCAATCCACTTGAACAGAAGCAGCTTCTGAGAGCTATTACTTAATGATAAGACAAATGAACCATGATGAATGTCCCTGCTGCTTTTCCTGACATATCGACACAGTTTGTGGTACAGCTTCAGATATGGAACCCAGATAACACCAGTCAATGGTTTTGGCTTCTGTAAACAAAGGATAAATAAAAATCCAACTGCTAATAAAATCCAACTATTACAGCAAATCCTTTACACAAACAAAACACAATCTCTTTTCAACAGATGTACTAGCAAGTACTATGATAAAATGTATTTTCTACTATAGGATTGAAACCCAGTAATTTATGCTTTCCTCTGTTGTCCTAAGAGCTCATAGGGAAGAACTGTAAAATCATACTAAGATTTAATTAAGAAACATGTTTTCCTTTGCCTCAAGCAGAAGCAATGCCAAAGAATTATTCAAATTACACAGTACAAGATTAAGAAAGAGAAAAAATACCTGTCCACACTGGCCAGGAAAACCTTCCTACCAAACATGCTATTTAAGACACTGCTGTCTTTAATGCAGCTTAAACCACAATGTGTCAACATCACTCCAGTCATGTCATCTGCCCATTCCCAGACCAGAATACCCAGTTTTAATCATATCCCTGGAATAAATTAGAGATGCAGTCTATTAATCAACTGAAAGTTAACACAAGCCACATCAATTAAAGAAGTATCACAACAAAGTATGACATGATGTTATGAATAGGGAATGTTTTTAACTCCTTAAATACAGTACTGAAAAATATGAAACAAATACAGCTTTCAATAGCAAAATTTTAGAGAAAAGCATTCAAGTTGTTTTCTACCTCCCCAAAATGCAACACATAAACCTTTGTGGATATTCTTTCATTACAAAAGGGAATGCAAAGCAACATGAAAAACAGCGATGACTATTTCTTCTGAAACATTTAAAATCATATTTTCTGTCTGCCCATGCCCCTGTATTATAAACAAAAGATGCATATTGAAGAGTTTCAAGGCAGTGTCTGAGTCTGGAGATTAAGACAACTTCCAAAATTAGATATACTAGTGAGTTTGTGCAAAAAAAGAGCTTTCACTTATTTACTGAAAGATCACAAATGCTGAAATGAAATCAGGTCTAAACAGTGAGATATGCAACCAGAATGGAACTGGAGCATGGCAACACAGACTGAGAAGCTGCTAAGAAGTGCCAGTCACCTTACACAGACAAATTACTGGATCATATATAAGCGCACACTCTGCAGATGCACACTCCTCATTGCTCATTAACTAAGTCTGTTACTGAAGTGTTGAGATGAAAGCCTGAAATCAAACCAGTTTTTGCACTTGCTGCAGGGGAGGAGAGAAGGAAAAAAAAAAGCCTAAATTCTCTGAAACTACAATTGTGCCATGCAATGACAGACCTTAGAGAAAGGATAAAAAAACCTGTCGTTGTTATGGACTATAACCTCAACATTATCATATTCAAATACTCATACTGTTAAGCAATCAGAATAAAAATAGCACCAATGCTTTAAAAAGACTATTAAAAAAACCCTGTTCCAATGGATTCAGCCTGTTTAGTAATATGAACTCAGTGTCACTCAAAGATGTTGTTCTACTGTTTGCAGTAATTCAAATCTACAAGGAAGGAATCTCAAAAATTGCTACCTTTTTCATATTAATGAGAAAACAGAGAAGATTTTATCAAGTTCATGTGCCTTTCAGCATAACTTAAACCCTGTTTTGAGACAGGAGCACTGCAGAATGTGATCCCTCTTCAAGGTGGAGGACACAGTTGCTCAGTTGCTCACATATGCTTGCACTCACACGTGGACAAAATGTCTCCACAATCGCAGCAATTCAACTATGGCACAAACTATCACTATTTGAACAATGATGACAAAGAACCACTAACTTTAATAGCTTTCAGTCATGAGTCATAGCACACCAAGCAGTCAAAGCCTGAAAGATTATCTGTGATGTCTTGTCATTAGCTTTAGGCCTGGCTGCCACAGAGGGGAAACTGAAGTTTCTCCCCAGCAGGTTAGGAAACATTTGTTTCCTTTTGAGGTTAGAGAGACCACAGCGGAGCAGTAATAGTGATACTACAAACCTGGTTACAATTATCACACACATCGACCTCACAATGGAAATCATCAGTGCTGAGGGCTTTTACAGTCCCTATGGTCAGTTTGCACAGACTTCCACCAGAATTGCCATAGCAATCCTCAAAAGGAGGGGGGAATTGCACCCAGAGCAGCACCAGCAGCCCCCAGGGCAGTCAGTCATTCACTGCCGGCAGGAGCTTGAAGAGTATCATGAACCAAACTTCATGTGCAGGGTTCTGCTTCAGTGGGGGAAAGCTGAAAACACTCAACTTTCTCCTCTGCTGCTGGACTAAATGGACATTCCAGAAACAAAGCCTTCATCAAAGTTTTAAAAGAGTCTTCTAATACTTTTTTAAAAAAATACAACAGTATGTACAGATGTGATGATATGGAGGGTGTGTGTGTGAATTCCAGTGAATGGGTGAATCTGCAATAAACACTAAGAAAAGGAACATTCTCAGCAAAAATACAGGGTGGCAGAAGAATAAAGTCAGGGAATGTAAAACTCACTGAAAAATGAGTCAAGTCCATCCTGTAGCAGTCAAATTACATCACCAAAGGATATTCACTGCATGCAGAACATACAGTCCAAAACCAGCTTTGCACCTCAGTGTCAGAACTCAAAGCTGTAATATCTCCCTGGGGCAGCTCCTCAGCACCCACCCCAAACAGCTCTTCCATTGTGGAACAAACTATAATCTCTTCAAAAGATTTTTAAAAAAATAAATATTTGTCAATGTATCAGTATTTTAAATAAATCAAATAAACCTCTAAAAGCTTACTTCAGTGCATAATTCAGAATTAAGGTGTGACATGGATAATAGCATGAAAGTTAAAAACCCCACCATTGCTAGAAGTCATAATAAATAAACATTATGTGACTTCAAATGCTATAATAAATTTTCCCTCTTCTACCAGCAAGTTGCCCTTGTAACTGTTAGGCAGCATATCAAAATACATAATTGAGAAATTCCTAAAGCAAGCAGCAAACACTGCACTCTGGAGCAGTTACCCAACTGTCGTAGTGCAAAGAAGACACTGATGGGACTCGTTTAGAAAACCTTAAAGCAAGAATATTCTTGAAAGCAAACAAGAAAGTTAGAATAATGTGAAGAACAAATGTCTGTCTCTAGCTAGAAAAAAATGATGGCAACAGGTTAGTTCCTAACTCTGTAGTAAGAGCTCCCCAGAACGTGCCTGTAAGTGGCTGCACACACTCCAGTGAACCAGTGGAACTGTTTTTCATGTGGCTGTAACAGCTTTTTCCTTCTCCCAAAGTCTGAAAACCACTGCTACTAAAGCCAGATGAATAGGCAATACTCCCAGGAGGCAGGGTTTTAAAAAAATCCAAACAAAACCCAAACACAAAAACAGTCATTCAAACCAAAAAATGAAACCAAAACAACCACACACCCCAAAATTAGCCAAACAGGCTCCCAGCTCCATGATCGGAATGAAATTAGGTTACAGTAGTCTTTGAACCATTAGAAGTGTTCAAAGCAAAAATTTCCCCACACTTGCTCTGAAAGAACTCAGCTTTCTAAAGTAAGAAATGATTTGGCCTCTAATCCCTACCTGCATTTAGAATAAAAACACCACTTATTGCACAAAGGGACTCAAGAGAAAAGCAATTAAATGAAAAGTGTTCTACACAGTTTCACTTCTCCAAGACAGTCCAAGGTTGCTGTAATGAAAAATCTGAAGACGTATCAAGCACTTTCTGTAGCGTGGCTGCCTTTCAAACAGCATCCAAAACCAAAGCAGTTCACCTAAAACATTTTAAAGGGATGAAACAAGTAACAGAATGAGATTATTTGGCCAGTGGAATGGGAAGAAAGGGAAAGGGAAGTACATAAACCCAAAGGATACTGGAACTGATGTCAAGGTATAGATAACTGCTACCAAAGATGTGTAAGTATCATGCCATTTGTTTTTACAAAATTAACAAAATTGTGGGTAATTTACTTGGGTTTCATTTATTACTTTTCTTTCTTCATGGTTCATTACTTGATCTGGTGCCCAAAGGTGTATCCAGCAATGTAAGACCCTTAACAAGAAAGTTAAGAAGCACAATGACCCAGTCTTAAAGCGAAAAGGCTTCTGGAGAAGTTTCAGGAGGCAGGAGCCAAGCTTGCAGACTAAGGAAGAGAAGTGTTAGGAGCATAGGAAGTGAGCAGGCTTCTAGCTAGGGAGACACGGTTTGAAGATCTTCAATGCTTCCAAAATTTTCCTTAGCAATTTAAAAAGAAAGGAGAAAAGACATTTGTTTACTGAAGAGCAAGAAGCCAACGTTACATCTTAAAAAAATAGCCAACAGTATTATATGGCAGTCTCTTGCTCTCTAATTGTCATCTGAAACAAGTAATTATGGCATTATTGACTGGGAATTGCAAATCCCTCACAGAAGATGATGCTACACGAGACAACAAATGAACTGGGATGGGATAACTTCCTGAAAGCAGAGTCATCATCCCTGCTGTGCCTACAAATATGCAGCAATGACTAGACAGACAGTAACAGTGCAGCCATCACTTATCACACTGATCAATCACTGTATTGCTGCTGCCTTGCATTCCCATCACTGCCTGCCTGGCCAAAGAGGACATTTTGACAAACCACAGGATGGCCAGACAGGATTTTAATTGTGCCAATGTAACTAATGAAGGGGGGGAAAATGGTATTAATACATCACATGTCTGTTCTGTTCTTATACAGAACAAAGCAGTTATACTCCTGAACACTGAAAAACATGAACAACAGCAGACCATAAGGTAAATAGTATTGGAAACTTCATCCCACTGAGACAGTTACCCCCATGTGAAAATAAAAGAAAGGTACAACATATCTTTATGGATGGAAAAATAGCTGAGGAGAAACAGCCCACACAGAACCTGCTCCATAAACTGGGCAGTTTGCCACAGCAACTCATTTATCTGCTTATCTTCGAATAGAGGAGCAGTCCAATAACCCTTTACAAAAAAAACTTCAAGTCTTAAAAATGTTATTAACTTCTTATAGACACATATAAAGCATTTACAGTATTACCAGTAAAATTACTCAGTGAACTTAAAGCTGCCATTTAAGAAGTCAACCCAAAAATTTACTAAAACAGTGATTAAATTGCAGCCTGGTTTCAGCAGTTTTAACCCATTGCTTTACGAATAATGCAGTGTTAGATGAAAGACTGCAGGAACCAGAGTTCATTTTGGACACCAATAACATACCTGTAATTATTCAACAAATTTACAACTTTATCTCCAGCTTAAGGAGTTTGTATACACAGCCTTCTCATTTTAAGGGATCTTTCAAATGCTTTTATAGCTCCAGGTGTTTAATAACTGGGGTACACAGCAGCACCAGGATGAGTTTTATTTCAGCACTGCGAAATTATTTATCAGAAAGACACCAACCTGCCTGCCTCACAAACCTGGCTTTACCCATTATACAGTGTCACAACCTCTTGGCAGTCATCAGGACAAGAGAAGGTCTGCTGAAAAATCTTTCACAGTTCCTTTTCTTAATCTGAAGAGCTCTGTTAGCTTAGATTTTGTTTCTAGAAAACTATCAGATCAGAAGAAAGGCAGAAAGGCTGCTTCTGGCTATCCTGTAATACTCAAAAAAACAGTAACTAGAACAGTTGACAAGACAAATTATTTTCTACCATGATAAGGAAAGGCTGAAACATCAGAAGTGTCATGACCTATTATGGCAACAGCTCCTGGACTTGCACTACCTTCTCTTTGCTGTATCTAGAGCAGCAAGGCTACAGAAGCAACTCCCCTAACTCGTCATGTCTTGTCTCCGCACATTCCAGAGATGGCAGTGTGATTACATCTCTGCTGAGGACTGGGCACTTGGTCCCAACCTACTGAACACACCCTAAACAATGTGTTTTTCCAGTATCACACCCCTCTTTATGTTTTACTGCTCTACTGAGTAATGGATTTCTCTATTGCAACAACAAAGGCCAAGCTCTGCGGCATCACCACAGAGGCTGCAGCTCCTCACAAACTGAAGTTCTGACAGAGGGAAGAAAAGGCTGCACACTCAGCTGGAGCCAGGGCAGTCCAAGGGCCACAGAGCACTGATGTCTGCGCACAACACGAATACTCAGCTCTGTGGACATGTTCTTGGTGTTTTAAGAAAGACAATTAAAGAGTAATTAAAACGAGTTTGTTTGGATAATAATATGAGCACATTATGGAATTGGTGATTCTGGTCTAATTAGCATCTCTCTCTTTCCTTGTGAAAGTCTAAAGAGCACCCACCTTCACCACCTGGACCAGCATGGTTTTATTACTCAGACTCATCAACTTTCAGCACTTACTTCAGTAGCATTTTGGATTAGTGTAGTCCACCATTTCAGCAAGTTTTGGGGTACATATATTGAAGCAAATACTACAAGTGAACAGTTCCTATATGCTTATGCTTCAGCATCAGAAAGGTTTTGTACATTTAACAGTAGCATAAAATGTTGCCTTACATGGGTATGATCACACACACCACTTGCCCAAACTAGCTCTGAAGGAACTGCTTCTGCGCAGCTACTTTGTTACAAAGTCAAAATATTACTCGTCATTATTTCAGATTCTGCAATTCTGTTTGAGACCAGATTCATCCTTACAGCAAATGCTAATTGCACTGCTCACTCCTAAACTCAGCTAAGCTTTGGAGTAGCATGGAAAGGTAGCAGGAATATATTAATTCTTTTTCCTAATACTGACATGATTTTTAAACTGTTGAAATGCTGTCCATGTTGGAGTTTGAATGCAAGAATAATTTCCTAGCAAAGAACAACGCTGAATAATAATATGGATTTGTACTGAAATTAATTTTATGGGCATTAGGAGGAAAAAAAAATCATCTATCTAAGCTCCAACCTTTAATTTACCTTTAAAAGGAAAGATGACTCCAAGCCAGAGAAACTTGTGCAATGTGCACAGAAACCTCACATTTAGAGATCTAACACCTTCAGCATTTCTTCCTGTTATTTTTAGGAATGCTTTTAAAGGTCTTCCTTTATCGTTGGAGGTTTGCTAAGACTGATCTTGTTTTACCTCTTCTTCCTTATGCTTCTTGCTGTGCAGAGAAATGGATAGATATATAAAGCAGGTTCACAGGAATTTGACTCAGTGGTTACAGGTGGCCAGTAGTTTTGAAACTAGGCTTTGGTGAGAAGAGGGAAAGGAAAATATATCAGAATCAGGAAAATAACGTTAAAAACTGTGTGCAACTGTGAAAAAGAAAGCAAGCACAGTTACCAGTATTTCCTCCTCATTTGATAGCACAAATGAGCTTAAATTCAGGCTTCTTTGCTTCATAGTAAAGGCATTAAAACAAATATGCTCACAAGAAATTATTCCTTTTAAGATAACTACGGAACCTGTTTCAAGGGTGGCTGTTACAGCAAAGCAGCATGAAATGACAGACCAAATCATCTTTAAACTTCATCTGGTAGTCAATGGTGAATTCAGTAAAATGCAAAGCTGTGTCCTTGAGTTCAGGAAGGGTGGTGATCTATCCCATGCCACTGGGTGTATATACTGCCCAGCTGGGATGCACAACTGGAACATCTTAGAACTTCCTAAGCACAGTATCTGAGGCTGCTGTTCTTGAAGGGGAGCTTCTATAATGAAGAACCACTACAGGCTCTAATTAGCACAGTGTACCAAGTACTGAAGCAACTTGAACTGTAATATGGAAGCAGAAAGATATTATTTGTACAGAATAACTGTAAATAAAGCCTGTTATGTGTGCTGGTTTGGCTTCTTCATCTAACATATTAACAGGTCAAGAGTGAGGACAGAGAAAACACACTGGATGCATTCACATCAGAGAAAAGGTGACTAGAGGGGGACTATGGGATTTTCTACTACTTAAAATACCCAAAGGGCTTTATATTGAATCACTAGAATGCAAGTTTAAAGAAACTAACTCTGCTTGCCAGACTCAGCACGTCTTTCCTCAGTTGTCCAGGGTATTAGAGCCAGATGGATCCTTCCCTACTTAGTCATTACTACTACAGTAGCTATTTGATACCTTTTATGATCTTTATTTTCTTTGTTGTCACATACCTTGTCCTATACCTTTTTAGGATGGAGGACGGAAACCAGGCTGCACTCGGTGTGCAAGATGCAGGAGCACAGTGAACTTACACAAAGCATATATTATTCCCTGTTCACTTCCAAAGCCAAAGCAGTGAATGGAAGAAGACTCTATGAGAAACATTGAAAAGGCACAGAGGCAGCATGGCCAGGCTCAGAGACCCTCGGGGTGTGCACAGCAGGGAAGGGAAGTCACCATTCCTTCCCTGCACTCATCAGCACCTGCTACGCTACCAACAGGCCTCAAGACACCAAGTTAAACAATTTTTGCCCAATCCAGGGTGTCTTATCTTGTGCAAATATTCAGGGTTTCCATAAAAAGCTTTTGAACATTCATACTGAAAAACCTCTTACAAGCCTAAAGTTTAAAAAAAAACAAAACCCACAGTTTTGTACCACTTATAAAACCAGACAAAAATGCCTGTTGCCAAAGTGTTTATCACTTTAACTCAAAGTAAGAGGAGGCCCCTGTCGTGCTCCTCTTCCACTCCAAGAAAAACAACCCCAGTTGCTGAGGAGCACCCAGGTGGTGTGGGGCAGGACCAGCCCGGCACCCGCGGCTGAGGCGGCGGCGCTTTGAGCGTTCCCTTCGCCGTTTGAGGAGCCGCTGACGAACCGCTCCGAGGGCAGCGCTGCACCAATGAGCGGGGGCTGCCCGTGCTGATAAATCCTCACCTCATGTCAGGGGCGCTTTTACAAGTCGAGATTAACCGTGGGGAAAACGACAACAACAATTAAACCATTCAAGCTTTGAGGTTTGTTGGTTTTTGGTGTGCGTTTTTTTTTGTTGTTAAGTCCTTTATGTGAACTGATACACAGTCAGTCACACGTTCGGCCTGGGAACACGGGGACATTTACAGCCTCCTGCCACTGACACGGGAGCACTGCTGACAAAAGCATTATTTTCTACTGAAATTCAGTTTTCATTATGTCTAGTAACAGATACATTTCAGGCATATTAGCAACCCATGATTTTCAAGAGATTCCAACTACCCAAAAAAACCCAAACCCCACACTTCTGGTTAATTTTACCATTTGTTTTCACTGTAATTAACAAGAAGTAATTATGTTCTCACCTAAAATTAACAACTGCAAAAACAGCAAAATAAAAAACATTCCTTTTTCAAATTAGATGCTTTATAATGAGCTAGAAAAGAAGCTGCTGCTTTCTTGTTCTCTAAGACACAGATTTCAGTCTTCTATTCACCACCAGTTTCCCAAATTCCTGAAAAACATGGTTCCCAGGAGCTTTTGAGGTTGTTACTTAATAAGCTCAATCTCCTGCCCTCACCTGTTTCCACTGTCCCATGTTCTACAAAAACTTCACTGACCAAGTAGGACAAGCAGGGAATGCCAAGGAAGTGCCCAGATGAAGGGGGAGATTTGGTGACGCCCTTGCCTTGAACAGGCCAAAGGCCCAGGGGCTGGCACTGAGAAAGGAGAGGCTGGGGGGTGATTTGCCCCAGCCTGATCCCATTTGGCACAGAAATCCCCTCCCCTACATCAGTGTCACCATTCTGACTGGAGTCTCCATGAAAATTTTGGAGTCTGGACACTCACACGAAACCAGAGCCATGAAATTTCTGGCCAGCCTTAATTTACTGCAGCATCTGCCAGGTGGCCACTCTCTGCCTTCTCCTACTTTGTAGCATGAACACTGGCATTCATTAAAATAATTTTAAAAGCCTGGACAGAGGACTAAATCAAGAGTCTTCCTCAGTCTTTACAAGAGAACCATTAAAACCCAAAGCAGTTTAGGCTTTCTTCAGCTTTAACCTTTAAATAAGATTTAACCTTTATTGTTCCTTTTCTTTCTGACAGCAACCTTTCTACCCCCAAGTGTTAATGCACGGAAATAATTATTTAGGCTCTGAGAAGAACTGATAATTGTGGTACAATGTTCTGAACAACAACTTCGCTTTACTGCTTTGAAGATGGAAGTTGCTGCACCAAAAATATCCAAATATTAGCAGGCACCATAATTAGAAATAAACTGTGTTAATTATTTAATGCTGCCTACATGGTGAGCAACTTTCTTTAAACAAGGAACAGCTGAAAAACTGTTTTGTACAGAATCTTGGGTGTTGGTCTCCATTATTTATCAAGGAACTCTTAAAAGAACACAGAACAGGAACTTTACAATCCTCAGTTAAGTACTCACTGACAATTTTATCATTTCTTCTTTGTCAGCAATTTTAAGTCACTTTTTGTTTTTCACTGAAAAAGAAAACTCTCAAGTGACTAAAAAAGCTTCTCCTGTTAAACTATTCTGGTGTCAAAAAGGCTGCCATGGGACCATGAAACCAAGTCCATGTATTAGCTAAGCAATCGCAATCAAAAATGAAGCTATACTTTGTATTCTAGAGCAAACAATATACATACCAAAAAGGCCAAGAATACACACATTTTGAGGCTAACTTGCTTTACCAAATCCCAACACAAATGCACTGAAATCCATGAGGCAAAGAAGTTGCCATGTACCCCTGCAAACAGTTGAATTCAGACCTCCAAACCAAGCTACTTGGAATACAAGCAATAAAACAGAACCTACTGATAAACACTGGAACACCTGTAAGGCAGCAATCTTTTAAAACTCTATCACAGAGCTTCTTGAACCCTGTACATCACACACTAACATTTGCACCTGCAAACTTCAAAACAGCACAGTTTATGCAAACAACTATTTCAGAAACAGAAATTTGAGAGACACATTCAAGAAATGAGACCTCACACCTCTGTAATTTAGATTTCATCTTACAGTGCAACCAACTGGCAAGGGTGGAGGGATGATGATGCTTTTGATGGAGTTTATTGCATATGCTGGGGCTCTTGGGTATCTCAGTGCTCTAAAAATGTCCTGACATATCACCACCCAAATAAGTTTTTCCCCTGAAAAGGGAGACAAAACAAACTGTTGAAAATTCTGCTTTTTCCTTGGAAAACCAGTAACTTCACATGTGTTAGCACTTATAATTAGCACATTTTTCATCAAAAACACATTCTGAAGAGGAAATTGTACTTCACTGCTCACATGCTTGTTGCATATTTACTTTCTTACTACATATTACATTTTACTTTTTGTTTCATGAGCCAAATCCTCAGACAATATTTCAATGGCTTTCTGGTCAACTATTCTTAGAGCATAAAAGCAACAAAACACTTGCAAATGCATCTTAGAACAGCTGACTGTTGCGTGTCACCCAGTGAATTACATCTTTCTTATGCTTTGCAGAACACCCTCATTCCAGAAATACATTCCCAATCTCAATACTCTATTCTTTCTGGCAAATCTTCCCAACTACTTCTATTTTTGCTCCATTGCTAGTGCCACTCATCTGAAGCAAATTTTGAGGACTTCCAAAATTAATTACTGCCTTCCTGCCTTGCCTCTGGCTAAGAGCTGGTATAAACACCACCACTGAACTAAGCTGTATCTCAAATTCCTTATTCTATTGCTGATGAAAGATTCTTCCTTTGTCTCAGGAAAACCAAAAGTCCCTTAAGTTTTCTCCACACCCTGTTATTTTTCTCTCTAATATTGTGGTCTCTGCCACCCTCAGCCACTACAAACTCACACACAGCTGGCACAGAAACCCTCACTACTCACACTTCTTTTGCCCGAGCTACTCCATCTACATTTCCTGCTATAACTTTTATCCCACAAATGCTCTCACAGTTTTGAGTATATTCCCAGAGAATACACAAACAGATTTTTTTTGTCAATCCTCCCCATTACTGGATCCTTATCTCATTTCCTCTCTTTTTCCTGGACTACTCTTCCAGGACTTTAAAACTTCTGCTTGAAGGGGTGTGAGCCTGGGACAGTGCATGGCAGTGGGTCACAGGGGAGGAGAGAAAAATAAACCCAAACACAGAGGTACACCACAAACTGTCTAGTATGTAATTCTTGGCACTTCCTCAGCTCCAGACCTTTTTCACCAAACAAATTTAATTAAGAAGCCGTAAGGATGTTTCTCCTTTTAGAAGCAGAGAGGACACAATTGGAGAGATCTTGCTTAAGAGACAGCAGAACGTACAGAAAAAAAAAGTATCTGCAACCAATGTGCACTATTTGCCAGTTTTTAATCTAAAAGTCACTAATTTAGTACATTAAACTGATCAAATTGAAGCAGAGAGCTCCAATTTAAATACCATTAGTCAGGTCTGACCCAAACTTGAAACAAGATCCAGATGTTACTGGGCAAAGTCAGGATTTAAGAATTACTAGAGACAGTAGCAATTTAACTGCAACTGTTCTCCTTTCTGGAAGGGGAAACCTTTTTTCTGAAAGTAAGGAAGAGACATGCTGTGCCTTTGCAACGAAGAATAAGAAGACTATTAAAAACCAAAGACAAAACAGACAGGGACAGAAAACAGAATTCTTATTTTAATGGTAGTTACCAGGGAGGAGAAGCTGCTCTCTGGCACGCAGCACTCAGACCAGCAAAGGAACCAAACTAAACCTTTGAAACAATATTCAGTTGTTTCACCCACAAAAAGCAGGTGGCTACAAGTGGCAATGTGCTGAGTTTATCTGTCTGGTAACACAACACTGGCACACTTCTAACAGCTATGCTACACAAAAGAAAATTTATCTGTGCACATTCAACATGAGTGTCTTTACCTGTTTAAGCTTGTTCACAAACCCCATCAGACACAATACATTGTCTAGATTTTTACCTCTCACATTTTCCCCCATTACATCCTTTGACCAGAAAAATGTTAAAATAAACGTACACGTTTTGATTTGGTCTAATCCATATGGCCAAACTCAGGTATTTTAATGTTCCTGCGGATGCTTCATTATTGATGCATTTTTAATACACTTTAAGATCAAAGAAACCCCACAAGACCAAAAAGAGAGAAACACAGACAAGGGATAGGGTGAGTACATGTCTATCTCACTTTGCCTTGGACAGTCTGGGTAAAAAAGAGACTTCATTAAACATCCAGAGGATAACCTGTGGGATGCTTGAGATCTCAGGGATTTTATCAGACAACTTCTATCAAGCTGTAGGATCTCCCCATGCTGCCCTTCTCAAGGCAAGGCCCTGGGATTTAAGCCACTTGCAGCTGTGCAGGAGAGGAAACAGACACTGCACACACAGAAGGAACAGCACAGCCACTACTGCTGGGTTGCACAATGCCAGACAAAAAGGTGTTCCTTCATGGTACAGGACACTGCAAATGTCACCTTCTCTTCTTTGAAAATGAAAATATTTACTTCAGTGCTGACACAGAATAAATGACCCCAGAAGCAAGAGAAATACCTTTCAACATAACTTACAGGCACCTGAATTCAGCTTTTACTGTTGTTTCTGCCATCCCACCTGCCTAACAATGAAGCGTTCACAGCCAAATTTGCTTTGAACGTTGGTGGAAGGGTATTTTCATTATTTTTTGCAAATCCTGTAGCAACAAACTCCATGAATTTCACAAGCAAACAGAAAGGCCATAAATGTAAGAATTTCAATGCCAGCAGTGTTTACTCCATCACTTAATACAGTCCAGCACTCTTGAAGTCCCAGCATGCTCCCAATTGCTGCAGCCTTCCTTCTCAGGCACGATTCTGATCTCACCCTGCAGAGCTGTACAGGGAACATCCACTTGAATGTTGAGCTCCAGCTACCAGCAAAAAGTAAAGATTATTGCACATCCACCAGTGAATGCACCCCCTGTGCATTTGCACACATGCAAACAAACTCAAGGCACTGGAGTCCCAAGCAGAATCCTGGCATCCCTCTGCAGTGGAGGTCAAGAACCTGCCCTGAGTGACAAACTCTGTTACGTGACAGCATTGCCTGCCCTTGTAACTGCGTGTTACAACTGCTGTTCTAGGGACAGTTTTACACCTTACTTTTCATTTAATGTTTTAGTGTACAAATGCAAAAGTTTTTAGAGAAAGGCATTTTTAATATAAAAAAGCCTGCTGGACATGCACAGTTTCCATGTTATTTTTGTCACCAATTTTAACAAGTATGCAAAGAGACTGGCTCAAACAAGATACAGCTTTCACACTTTCTGTTCTATAAGTGAGAGCTACATCAGAAACAGTAGTATTGGTATTATTTATAGAAATAAGTACTATTTTAGTATTACTGATGCTATTATTGTAAGTCAATTTCCATAAATACTTTATTTGGGATTGAAGAAATAATCCTACACTTTATTTCATATACTGGTGTACTTGGTCTGGCCAGATCTCACACCAAGATCAGCAATTCAAGTGTAGCAACACAGTTTCTCAACATCCAGCAGTCAGAATCCGTGTTTACACAGGTTCACAATCCTCGTGATGCTTTCTCCTCAGGTGGAAACAGAAATGAGAAACAGCAGACAAAAAGCCTGAGTTCTAGGTCATTAAGGATTTTCAAGGCTAGACTGTATTTGAGTTTTGTTCAGGAGTACAGACAGGATCAGTGAAGACCATGGCAGGTACAGGGTGTACAGAGATGGCAGGCACAGGGTGTTCACGCAGGGCTGCTCCTGCCACTGCTGGGTCCTGCTTCCTGCACTGGTGCTTTCTAAACTTTTTATAATGGTAAATGTGCATTTCAGTATAGCTCCAACAACTTAACTCCAATCCTTATATTTGTTTACCACTCCTTGAAGAAAACATCTGACAAAGCTGATGAAGCTCTGTAGAAAGGAGAAGGTGTTTCTCATCAGTACCAGTGGAATATCTACAGCAATTTGTATTGTCTCCTAAATCTTACAACACAGCAAGTGGTTTAAACAATCTGGGCAGGCCACAAATCAAATTACTCAGGTATATCCAGGTGCTGAACTACCATTAAAATAGCATCTTAAAAGAGCTTTTGCTGCTGAAGAAGATCACAGAGACAGTCCAAATTTCTCTGTAGATCAAGGAGGCAGCTGCCTGCATTCTGCCATGACACAACTTAGTTACAGATCCCACTGAGTGAATTAACATGGGAGAAACAGTAGGGTGAGCAAAGGATTGCAGCTCCCAGCAAACTCAAGCCCACTAAACATAATCAAGTTTGCAGCTATCTTTGAATATAAGCTGAACTTCTGAAGTTCCCATATACCACCAGCAATTCCAGGTTACCCATTTGAGTGCTGGCACCACTCCCTGCCTGGAAGGCACTCAACACACCATCTTCTCAGCAGCAGCAGGAGAAAAGGAGCAGATATCCCTCCAGCCTCTCCTCTGCTCAGGTCCAAAGCGCATCTTGACAAGATGCAACCAAGAACAAGGCACTCTTCCCAGCTGCCCACTTCTCCAGCTGCTCTTCTGAACCAGACCAGGAGAAGGTGCACAATGATTCCTTTGAAAGCAGTGGTCTATTTTCAAAGCTACTCCTCTGAAGACACCCCTTCCTCGACCTGTGGTGCACCCTCACCTGGAAACACATAAAGGAGCCTTCTGCCATCCCCACAACAGGTCACCAAGCTGGGAGATCTCCCCCAAGGAGAGAGTGCTGCCAGGAAGAGGACAGTGGCCACATTAACTGGCCTGGTACACCACATGGCTACGGGGGTGCAAAACATCCCCTCTGGTGAAGCAAGTTACCAAATTAATAACCCCTTCCCAAATTTCTGACCATGTAGAAATCAAAATTGCATACTACCAACAACAACAGATTTACAACACCAAGAGTTTAACTTGCTTTTCACAGTATGCAACTGTCCATATTTAGGGTAGAAATGAACCATAATTGCTCAACAACTGCACTTACTTAAAAAGCCTTACTTCAGAAAACACAAATATGTATTTACAAAGCTGCATCCTGCCAAAAATTTTAAATACTTTTATTGTACACCTATGCTTTGATTTAATAAAGCATGCATCTGAGGTGGTTAATGTGCATTTCAAGGTATATTAAAAATGAGAGATCAAAAATTAGCATTAGCCCATTTAATCTCTGCCAGTATTTTGCCCCAGCTGCACTAACTAGACACTGTCTAGCATTAAGCCTGTCAGTACTAAGCCAGTTTTACATTCTTAGGTCTAACCTGTGAACGTGATGCTAATAGCAATAGGCAAACTCTAAGCTGAATTCAAAATGACTAAAATTTCACACATCATTTTCTGTCAACTTTCTAGATCGGGAAACACATCAACTCTGAAACTTCTTTTAACAGACCTGCTAAAAACCTGTATGATCCAAAGACATTCCAGAAAACAGTGTCCCCTGTTTAAACTGAGACCATTACAGTGGCCAGAGCTTGGCTGGTTGAACAGCATCAACTCCAGGTCTGAATGCAACCTGGAAAGTTTTATCCCTGTGCTGAAAATATCACAAGAATATCCAGTTTGGAGGCTAATCCCCCCAGAAATACATTTAGCTTATGATTTGAGGCAAATGTTTGACGTTCAGAATGAACTAAAGTCAGAAAATAGTAACCCACTCAGTACAGGCAAGAAAGCTGAAGATCCTTCAGATGTATCTCAGAGTTGGAAAATGCAAGAGACTATATTTGGCTACAAGGAAAACCCTTGTGAGGGGGGAAAACAAAGGCAACAGAAGTGAAGACATCCAGAAGCAGACCTGTAATGGGAACAATTTTATCCCCAGAAGTGGTTTGCATTTGAACAACATTCAATTTTTATAATGGAAAAACCATGTGCCTGCATTAAGAGCTGTGTAAGCTTGGATTTTATACCCTTGGAACTTTGTTACACCTCTGCAAAGCATTTCTTGGGAGAGATAGTCCCGGGGCCAAATAAAGGGTCTTGGGAATGTTTGTTTGTTTGTTTTAAATTATAGGAGTCATTTATGGCTTAAGAGTCTTCTCCTACTCCTGCCTCCTCAGTCAAGTTGACCCACTTGTTTGTGGGGTCAAACAATAAAGCAGAACAGTGAACTGAGCTAGGTAAAAAATAAATCCAAAATAAGGACGTTATTTTAAATTCAGATATTTTCATTCATCTCCTTATGACCAAGGAGAAAAAACGGGAAGCACAGAGGTCAAAAAAAAAGCTGCTCTGCAAGATACCTCCTCTCTGAAGTAGTGCTAAAGTGAACTAGACATAACTCTTCCCCTGGCTGCTTGCAGAAGATAAAAGTCATCTGATATGATGAAGTCTGGTGCCCAGACCAAAATCCAGGGCCATCCCTGCAGCTGGTGCTCAGTTTTGGGTCAGACTCCTCTTTCTTGCAGGCACTATTCTGTGCTGGACTGCTGCCCAGCCACCTGAGACTGCACCAGTTACAACAGACTCCTTGGATGTGGGAGACGTTTGACACTTCTGGCTCCGCAGGGGCCCAGCACACACACCTGCTGAGTGAGCTTCTGCTACACTGATTTAAGCAAGAGCTACATAACAATAATAATCTTGAAGAAAATGGGTCTTTGAAGGTGTGTTCTGTGTTGAATTCAGTGCTAATACGCCAACATTACTATCAAAACAAGTGTTTACACATTTGGATATGTAAGGCACTGGGAAGGTGCCCATGGCTCGTGTTCAGCCCATGACTAAGCTGTACTTCAAGCCACCACATACTATTCTTGGATTTAACTTCAGTTTTGTTCTTCAAAGGTGCCATGAAGAATCTAATTTTTGATTCATCTTCATTATTAGTTGCAATGGGCAGGCATGATTTGAAAGACAACAAATAAACATACTGACAGAACCACTTCAGGCATGGGCTCTCACTGCACTCACATTAACAACTCTCAGTTCATTACACTGCAGGATGCTGAAAGGTCTTATAGTTGGAATGTTTTTGTAATTCAGCAAGAGAGGTCACTGACCAATAAAGCTGAAGTGTTTTCATCCCAAATTTAAAAGTCTGAATACAGATACTGAGGTTCCACACACCTTTCAATGGCAGTGTCAACACACTCAGTCCCAGCTCTACACCCCGACCTTCCCCAGAGCCAGCTCAGCTCCTGTTCAGCTGAAGGGACTGGAGAGCCCACTGGTTTCACTCCTTCTCTCCAGCAAAGCAGAGAGGACAGAACATTGGTTGCTTATCAGCGGGCAACTAACACAGGCAACACATGATCCGCTTCTGTGCAACTTTGTAATCTTTTTCCTATTAATCTATGCTATCATCGAGAGAGGGTTTCCCCCAGCAGAGCTCCACTGGTAAGCAAAGGAGCTGCAGAGCTTTCCCTCCTTAAGAAGGAAGCCCTAAGAATCCTTTCCAGTAAGTACCATGTACCTCCCACACCAATCCTTTCCTACTTTAGATGATACATGAGCCTGATGAACAAAACAGCTTAAAAAAATTGGACAAATCTGCTGAAGACAAGAAAATATTTTAAAATCAATATGAAACTGAAGCAATACATTTGAAGAAACAAACAACTGTTATAAAATCTTATTGTTAAACTTTTAGAATTAACTACTTTTAAAGAAGTTATTAGTAAGTTTTGATTTCTGGAAGATTTTGTTTGAGTTTTGCTGCTTATTTTTAGTTCTCACTTTTATAAAGAAAAAAAAAAAGAAAAAGCCCAGCACTTAAGCTTATGGTTACTTTCATGGCATGACAGAAATATTGCAAACCATTATACTAGTTTTCAAGGGAACTGTTTTTTGGTCAAGGATGTAAGTTCAAGAAGTATCTGAAACAGTGAGACTAAAACAAAGGATATAAAAGCCACACAGGAAGAATGAGAAGAGGGAAAGGAAAGCAGAAGAAAAGTAAAACGCTGCTACTGTAATTGCTACTAACAGGGAGGGGTTTGCAGGTGGCTTGTGACCTGCTGTTTAATTCATACAATTTAGAGACATCTTTAAGTTATCTCTGTATTCAAACTTCTAATAGTATTTACTGTTCTCCAGAATTAGGTTCACCTCTTGATATTATTAAGCAACTAACACTTAACCAGGTGAAAAATTCTTTAGAAGAGGTCAGTTCCTTGCTACTTCCAATGAAAAAAATGAATCTATCTTTAGCTTGACTTAATGAACAATAAAAAAGGTTCACACAGCCTCTGCTTAAGCAGATACCATTTTAAAACAAGTACACCTCTCACTGTCTTAGGACTTGAAGCCCATATACCCACACAGCACCACCTGAGTGGCCAGTCAGCTCTAACTCCATAACAGAAACAAATTAGATTAAGGGAGAATTAAGACACACACTGAAGGCAAACTTGTGTCTAAACATTGTTACCTGATCATGGTTACCAGAAACATCTGGTGATGTGTAACTGAGATGTATTTCACCACTACCGAACAGCAAAGAGTTGGCTGCACCAAGAGAACTGTCTGGCTTTGCAAGCAGGAAGGGAGAACACAAGCTCTGCCCCACCTCCCAATGAGGTGATCTCAATTTGTGGAAAAAAACAAAGGTGATGTAGAAACCACCACGCTCCAGTACCAGGATTCAAAACTCCACCTTGACTGCCCAAAACAATATGTGTCTTTAGATAAGGGAAGAAAAAATAAATAAATAAAACTAAACCAAACTGTTCACTCCTCAAACATTTCTTAATTCTTTTCTGGTAATCAAAGACTACCAAGACAAAAAACTGCACCAGGTTACTGTCCAAAAACTGCATAATGCTAAATAACAATAGTCATACAGGAGCTGGAGCAGCCTGGTAGGATCAGGTCCATAACAGTCCCTATCACAGCTGATGGATAAAATAGTGATGGGTGGAACTAAGATCCCAGATGCAGGGTGGCCAGCCTTTGGGATCCCAACACCTGCAAACAACAATGTTGGCATCACTACAAGCCACAAGCCCCCCCAGTGCCACCACCATGTCCAGCACAGCAGAACTCCAGAACAGGGACAAGGTTAAAACACCAGCTGAAAAGTCCTCATCCTCTGCTGACGGGTAAGAGCTGAACTGCACAGGGGAGCAACAGGAGGAGGAGGCACACTTGCCCCAGTGCCCATGCAGGGTGGTTTCCTCTGCATCTGGGGGTTGGATTTTCCCCCACTCTACAGAATATCATGAGGCACAGCCAGGTCTGGGAGACTGTGGGCAACCATATGTGAGATGCTCCAGCAAACAGACAGACCCCAACATGGTCCAGTCTGAAACTGTAGCCTAGAACTTATCCAGCACATTCATAGCTCAGAAGTTTTACACCAAAAATTTCCTACCTCAGAATAATGTGTTGATCTTACACTGGAAAGTCTGCGCCTTTTCTTAAAAATGTAATTTCTCTCCTCTTAAGTAGTGTTTTCTTTCTATCTATCTATAAACTAATTTATCTGTCCGAAAGCTAATTTATTACCTTATCTACTACAGATGTAAAATATGTACATTTTAATTTACCAATTAGCCATTTTATGAAACAAATTTACACCACCAATGCCTGATCTATTTATCAGAAAGAATATTAACCCACTAAATTGTATTTGGAATTTAAAACCTTCACCCAGTTTTAATATGCACTCTCATACTTTTACTAAAATCTCCATTCAAATTCTGTTGGATAATATCAGATATTAGAAAATAACACATTGAAACATATGGGAAGGAAAATCTCTGTTGTGGAAACATACAAGCATTCCTTTTTTCAAACATGGCTCAACAGAAATTCATCCAATTGCTGTATTAGTATAACATCATGTTTAGAGCCCTAAAGCAAAATTATCCTTAGATCTTTACAAAAACACACATGCACAGCTGGAAATGCCATATTTCAAAAAAACATCCTTACAGTTGCACCTTGTAAAATCACCAGATGATCAAGCTTAGAGCTCAGTCAACACCAATGATACTCCTACACATCCTTTGCTATTTACACTAGGAAAGGGAAATTATGAAAAATGACCTTAAGAATTTTCACAGATTTCTGCATTTAAAGCACGTTGTGCAGGAGCACATTCAACCCCTTAACACACAAAACATAAAGCTCCAAGTTCTGTTTTCCAGCACCTTTCTGTTTCATATCAAGGAGATGTGACTGAATTAAATAAAACCTCCTCAACTATCCTAGGTTGCAAAACACTGCAGTACTGCTAAAAAAAACAAGTATCTATTTTGCACTTTCTCCTCATACGACATTCCAGCTCACTATTCACATTGTCTTCCTCTGGCTTGCAATATGTTTTGGAGTCCAAGTTGAGGTGCTCATTTCTGTGTGGAAAACCCTGTAGTGTTCAGGACACCTGGAAGATTTTCTGTCTCCACATACCACATGTGTGCAAGATTAAGCTGAGGTACCAGAGTTTTCTCTTCCTGAATTTAATTAGGATGCTCCTGGCACACCTTCTCTGAATGGCATCACTCTGGAGTTCTCCCTGACTGCACTTTACAGCTGCAGTCAGGGAGAACTCCAGGTTTGCAGGCACTGAACATCCTGTTCTCCTAAGATGTTTGATGCTACAAAGCACGATGGTTTTGTTCAAGTCTTCACTATTAAGTAGGTCTGGAATGACTTATTTTGGTAATGTTTAAAACAGCTGCCAAACAGCAATTAAAAACACTAACTGAGCTACACTGTACTGATTACAGCAGGGAATTTTAGTTTTCTCAAAATTTATCACTCAGTTTTAATTTCCACATTTTTAAAGAATCTTGTTTATGCACATGCTGTTATGCTGGACAATCATGCTGTTATTTTAGATGCATATTATATCAAATATAAAGTCATTTATGAATGTATTTTTAAATTCTGACAATCCCAAAGGTTCCTAGGCACTACAGTAAAACACTAATACAGTCTTCCCCAAACTAGAAATAGTCACCATAGTATTTTTAAAATCCATCTACTAATTTCCAGAAGCTTAATTATTTCTAGGTGACAAAAGCTCAGCCTTCCAGGCAATCCAGGCAAATCAAAGTCAGAATAAGACATTATTTCCAAGCTGACCATTATTCATTTTGCTGGCAAGACATTCTAGTTCCATTCAATGTTTCTAAACTTACAGAACTTGTTTGACTACAATCAGCAAGCCAAGCTGAAAAATAAATGGATTAGCAGAAATATTAAAATGTGTTAAATCTAAGCCTGAAACAATATGCACAGATACAACATAATGCTACAGCCTTTGCTACTGATTAGGTGCACCTTCACTCCTTGCACTAGTGCATGAAACTAAAATGACAAAACCACCGCAGCAAAATACTTTAAGTGACCAATGAAAAAAGTTTCAGAAAGCAACATTGTATCTTTAATAACTTGACAAGTAAGACAGGCACCCTCCAGCCCCGCTTCTACTTACCAAAACACTTCGTAATAACTGAATCCTGTTGCCCCTAATGTCAAACTAGCACATAGCAGATTTTGATATATTAATATACATATATATTTGAGGGGAAAAAAGCACACTTGCTATGGATTACTAACGCCTTGCATTGCAAGCCACCAATTTTACTTTTTCTCAACAAATGTCCTACAGCCCCAAGATACAAAGTCAAATTAAAGCAACTGATCAGAGACTCCTCAAAGCACAAACTAATGCTAACAATGCCCTATTTTAAATTTATTATCATTCCAGAAAAATTGGATGCTCTCAAGCTTTAAACCAGTTCATTTTCACCCTTACCCTAAATATCGAATGATGTCATGCAAGATGTACTGGCTAAACTGGTTTAGCTGCCAGAGGCTCCATGTGTTTAGATTTGCTTGTGATAAATTACTTAGCAGCAATGAAACTGATTCCATCAGTTTTAAACAATTAACTTCATCTGCTTTTTTAAAGTAGTTTGTGTTCCTATTACTTTTACACACACAACTTGATAACTTGTTACTTCACTTCCTATGGCTACCTGGGAACAACGAGGAGCAGATTCCACCACTCAATCAACAGTTTGGAACAACTGGGGTGTAGTAAGAGAGTCCAAGACACACAGCTCTCCCTGAGGAGCCCAACCTGTGCTTCCCTCTGACTACTATTCCACAACTTCCACTTCTCCCTCATAGAAAGTTTAACAAATGTGATGACCTACAGAGCACCCAGCCCATGAAGAATGCACAGAAGAAATTCTAGACAGTTGCTACTACTCTTCAGAAGTCATCAATGCCACTTTCCAGTTGGCATGAAGTTGTTATTTGAGAATGATCCAATGCACATCTTTTTCCAAGGCTGAGCCTGCTGTTTCCAGAGCTAATAAACATGACCATTACTGGGAATACAAGGCCAGGCCCAGTTCTTCACTCCAGGTATAACCTCAGAATTCACCTCATTTTGGTTGTTGTCCACTGCATCAGCATTTTTATCCTCCCTCACTTGACCATCATCTACTTATGGAAAAATGTCAAGGCTGGAGAGTGGAAGGGGCAGGAAGAATATAAAAACAGACACCTATAATCCTATGAATTTAGTCTGCATACTCTCTCAAACATACAGTCCCATTTTATCACTACCTGACTAGAAGCCACATAGAAGACAGCAAAGCAGCTCAGGGGAAAAGAGGGATACAGGTCTTCAGGAAAAAGGCATGGAAGCAAGCAAAAAAGAAATGAACACTGTGTTATGTATGCAAATGATATTAAATTGCCAGGAATTGAGAATAGTAATGAGGACAAAATAGGAGAGGGAAGCAAGCAGTCAGAACATAAGCAAAAAATAATTTAAGTACTCAAGACCAGTGTCACACAGTGGGTCAGAAATCTAGCAAATTCTGTCAGTAATAAACAATGCAGGAATGAACAGCAAACACCACAAACTTTCAGCTGCATGGAAACTGCAAAAAAGTGCAATTTTAAACTCTTCACATACATAACACACAAACAAGTCAAGTTATTTCTTGGGATTTTTTGTAAATATCTGGCACCATTTCACCTGAAATTCAAACCTCAATTTTAAGCTGTCCTATAAGATGCCATTGCTTGAGAGGCTGCAGAGCTGACACAAGGAGAGAACACCAGCATGTGACCTCAACCACCGGTCCCCTCTGTGTTTCTGGACTGGGACACTGTCTTGCTAAGCCTGTGCTGGCTCCTTCAGGAAAGAAACTTCCCTAATGGGAAACACACGTACATACCGAACTATGGGCAGAGGCTGAACCTACAACAAAACAGATTCAAATTATAAACAAGGGAAACTTACAGTTATTAAGCTGCAAATGAGTCTTTGCATGAAAGAACTTTTTGAAATATGTAACTGTGGATTTGTGCTAAGCCCAGTTCTTTGAAGCTCACACATTTGTGAAAAGATGTTACAGAGGAAGCACATATAAAGTATCAGACTTGGATTCAATTACACTTTATAGAGTAACTCACTAGCAATGCAAGAGCCATAATTTTTTTGCATGATAAAGCAAACTACACACCCTACTAGCAGTACAGAAAAACTATTATTTATTTATTCCACTAAATTTATTTAGCATATAAATAAACTCTTCAGAATTTCTACAGGATAATTTACTAATCGCCACCCCGAACTGTTAATTTATCAAACACCCAGGCACCAACGGCTCATCTGCACTCCCGCTCTGTTTCGGCCCAAAGGCAGCCACAGCAGCCAGAATCACAGGCTTTTATGCAGCAATGAATAAATGAGGAGTGCACACAAAATCCATGACCAGCGACAGAATTTGGCCAGGTAACTGTCAGCATCTGTGCCACCTCAAGCAGCCCTTCTTGCTCCTTCCTGCCCCAATTCCAAACCTCCACCACATCCATACAACACCAGGCAGGGTTGAAGAGTGAAAGAAATTCAAAACCCAAAGTACATTTTAACATCCCCCTTTTTGTTTGTAACAGTCACAGGGAGGTGCCCTAACCCAACCTGGTGTGGCACACAAGGTGAAAACCAGAGGCAGCAAACCCTGTTTGTCCACGTGTCCTCGGGAAGGGGCTGCCTTCAGCTGCAGGGACACAATCCCTACAGTGCTCAGAAATTTCAAGTTTCTCTGTCCACATATCCCTACTGCCAAGGCTCAGCAAGGCTAAAGCTGATTACAAACAACACCCACATGCAACAACACTAAATACCCAAACAAGATCCTGGTATCACCACAGCATTCTAACAAGTACTACAAGTAGGTGAGGCTGCATCACACCTGGTCCCGCTGAGCAGGGACCTGCCCCTCACCATGGCTGTCATTGCTTCTTTCCTTCATGATGCAGAGATTAATTTTTCTTTTTAATAGGAATATCTTCATAACTCACTAAGTTCGACAGTCCTCTCTAGTACTACTTTCATTTACCAACAGTGTCCATAAGGTCATCAAGGAAGAGTAAATTAGTCATAAGGGAAAGGGGAGGGAAAAAGACAGGGACGTGAGAGCAGATACTCAAAATACCATATCTGATTCAATCCTGAAGAGTTTAATTCCACACTTTGATTACTATGTCTGAAATTATTTGTCACAAAAAACTGTTCATCTAGTGTAGCTTTACAGAGACTAAGCAAACCTTCACATAATTCAGAATCAAGATGTGCAGTTTTCCACTGCACATTCTTCACATACCTCCTAAATCTAACGTGATCACTCACTGAAGAATGGCATCCCACACTGCTCTGTGCATGTTAAAATTAAGCTAACTACATGCTATTAAGTATTTTCCTCACTGCTTCAAAACATCTCTAAAGAAAACACAAACACCCATATATTAAGATGATGAACAATGTTTTACACATTAAATGAATATATACTCATGATGTCAACTTTTATTAAAAGTGAACAATAACCTGATCTCTGCAGTCTTGTAAACATATTTCTCAATAAAAATCAAGTATTGGAATAAAACTCCAAAGGCTAAACTTATTTTGTTTTGTTTTTACATAAATGGACAGTTCTGTGAAGCTTCACAAATGAGCAAGTTTGTCATATCACCTGGAATCAACTGTGTGTGGCCTAAGAGATTTCAAATACATTTCCAAGACAATGATTTATTCTTAGTGTCACTTTGTTGATATGTGTAGAGACTCTTTCCTCACCCCTCCAAAGGAGGGGGCCACCAGTGTGGTTTTCACAACCACCACAGGGACTTCTGCAAGAATTCTGGACTCCTTTATCCCCACTAGCAGAGGGGATGAAATCCAGAGAAGATCAGGACACCTTTAAACTGTATAAAAATGTTCAGCATGTCACAGTGAGCCCACCATGATGGAGCATCTAGCCCATAAAATTCAAAATAAAAACAGTAAACACAGTCAATATTCTAAAGGACTTGAAAAGGACATTGAGAAAATGCAGATTGCTAAAGGCTATCAATCTGCTGGAAACTATAACCCACAGGATGTTTATATTTTTATGCACATAAATATGAGGTATATTTTAAATCACCTCCTTTTATATATTGGTCCCACTGTAAATAAACACCAGCCCGGAGACTTTTCTAAAGCAAAACTATAAACAGTCACTCGGATAGTAAATAAGTTTTGGTTATTATTGTATGAAATAGAGACACATGTTTAAGAAAGCAAAGCTTTATGTAATGACCTTCTAATCTTGAAATGTAATCTCACAGTCACTGTGACAAACTTCCACTAAAACACCTTCACTCCTCCCGGTTTCAATGGCTATTATTTAGCAGTAAGGCACATTTCCTAAGTCGATTGCCACGTTTTCAAGTCAAATATTTTGAGCTGACAAATATTTACTTCGCTGTTGATTAAAGAGGCCGTACTAGAAGTGGCATCTTCAGAGACAGGCATTCTAAACGATATTCAGGTAGCTGGTGAATTTGACCTCCAAGTCAATCGGTACGAGCAGCTCACTGTGCCTGTCCTTCCTTAGGGAACGAAACCTCGCCGTACATTTGCCCGAAATAATTCTACAGCGTTTAATTCAGACGGAAGGTGGTGTTCAGAGGAGGAGGGTGTGGGAAAACAACACAACCATGAAAAAAAAAGGAAGGGAAAAAAAACAGCCCCGCTAAAGGCACCACTGGAACCTACACCGGACGGGGGTAGGGAACATGCAAACGTAGTGCCTCCTTTATGGAGCCAGCGCAACTGCATGACGGTGCAGGATGCGGGCCGCGGGCTGTGCAGGCGCTACACATGGCCAGGCTGCCCGCCGACCCGCGCAGGCCCGGCCGGCAGCGGGTTCTGTAAATAACCCTCGGAGGGTTAATTAAAAATGGCGAGCAGCGTGACTGCCTGCATACAATGAGCGGCCGGGCAGGGCAGGGCTGCAGCCCCCCGGCAGCCGCGTCCCCTCCGCCCGCCCGAGGATAAACCCTCCCCCGGACCCGCCGCAACTACTTTGGCCGGACCCCCCGTTCCCCCCTCCACGCCCGGCGGGAGGCTCGGAGGGTCCGGGGGCTCCTTTTGTAGCGGCGCTTCCCCCGCACAGCGAATTCCTGTGGAGCCCCTCCGGCCCCGCATCGCAACTTTCCCCGCGTGCCCCGCAGCCCGGGCAGCGCTCCCGGGTGAGCCCCGGGGAAGGGGCCGGCAGGAGCGGCCCGGGCACAGCGTGTTTACCGCGGAGGGCGGCCCGGGATCCCCGAGGGGACGCGGCGGCTAGAGAGCCCCCGGGGAGCGGGGCAGAGAGTGGGGAAACTCTCCGCGGAGTTGAGGGCGAGGGCCCTGCCCCGGCTTTACCTTCCATCTCCATGTCCTCGGGCTCGCTCAGCTGCTGCTCCCCGGGCTTCTGGTGCTGCTGCTGCTGCTGATGGTGGTTCATGTCGGGCAGGGGCTGGGGCTCGGCGGCGGGCTGGGCCTTTCCCGCGGGGTGCTGCGGGCCTGTGTCGGGAGGGGAAGGCGCGGAGGAGCGGCGGGGCCTCGGCAGCGGCCGGGACTGGGCGCCCGGCTCGAGGGGCTGCGGCGGAGCTCCGGCGGGCAGGGAGCGGGGCGCCGGCGGAGGCAGCGAGACGCGCACGTATTTGCTCGCTATTCGCCCAATCTCGGCGGCGGCACCCGGTCGGGGAAAAGGGGCTGGGAGGAGGGACCGGCCGGGGGCGGCGGCAGCGGCTTCCCCGGGGGCCGGAGGAGAAGGGACCGGGAGGGAGGGACGGGAGACCCGGAGTCAGGGCCCGGCGGCTCCCGGCGCTTCCCCTTCCCCCGGCGAGGTGTCCGCGGCGCTGCGAAGTCGGGAAGGCGCCGCGGGGCCCCTGCCGTGCCCTCCCGCCCCCCCCGGCGCCCCGGCACCGCCGCTGGCCCGCTCCCGGCTCGCCGCTCCCGGCCCGCGGGCCGCCCCCGTCGCCCGAGCCCCGGCGCGCTCCTGCCGCTCCGCCGCCGCCAACGCTCAGAGCCTCAAAATGGCGGCTGCGGTAACGCCGTGAAATGTCACATCCGCATGAGGGGGAACAGCCCCGCAGCCGGGGAGGGAGGGAGGGAAGAGGGAGGGGAACAGCGCCGCCGCCGCCGCCACAGGAGGCCGGAGGGGCGGGGACAGGGACAAGGGGGCCGGGCCGGCGCTGCTGTTGCTGCCGCCGCGGCCTCCCCGCAGCGCCGCCGCCACCTGCTCGGGGAGCGCCTCGATCGGCCTGGCCCTGCGCGGGGTCCCGCACCTCGGCCCGGCTGCTCTGCCCGGAGGGAGCCCCGCACGGCCCCGGCCGCCTCTTGCCGCCCCCGCGGCCGGACGGGGCCTCGCCTTGCCCCGGGTGTGCGGCAGATCCACGAGCAGGGCAGGGCCGGAGGACAAGGGACGTGTTTATGTGGTGTGCGGAAAGAGAGAAATCTGCTGTAAACAAGATTGCTCCTCGCCTGGATGCCGCTGTTCTGCGTGAGCCTCGTCTGTAGAGTTGTCTGTGTTCCCGGCATGGATGGAGAGGGCAGGGGTGCAGATCAATAAATAACACCCTGGCCCGGTCTGGGGTCAGAGCAATGAAGGAAGGAACTTTGTTTAAGGATGAAAACGTTGGCTGGCTGTTGGAAGGCTGTGGAGAGTTCCATTAAACAATCCGGTGTTTACTTCACGGTCCTGGGAAACAGGCAGCTGGAAAAGTCTCCAGAGGGAAGGATTCAGAATATGCAAAATTGGGCCTCCTGAAGGGACTGAAAATGTACCCAAGCAGACAGTGCTGGTCTGACTGCAAGTGGATGCATGAATGTGAAATTTGTTTTTCTAGGTTATAAAATGACCAAATCAAAACCAATCTGGGGGACAAATTCGACCTCCCTGGGCTCCAGCTTCTCAGCAGCGCAGGAGTCTGCAGAGGTGGGCAGGAGAGGAGAATAATGTCCCAGTGTGAAGTGCCTTAAGAAGCAAATTCCAGGGCTACGAAGAAAAAAAAGAAAGGAAATTGAGGGCTAGGAAGAAGAAAAAGAAAGGAAATTGAGGATATTAGTGGGGAGATCAGGTTTTAAAAACAGTTAATTTGATAGTTTACCTTCCAAAAAGTACACTCTGACTTTCCCTGTTCTTTTGAATTTTCAAAAGCTGTTTAAAGAAGATTTGTTTACAAATCTGGAAACTATTTGTTGCTATTGACCCAGACAAAAGCATGACAAATTTGCCAAACTTGGACTTACAATACCTCAGCAAAAGAGGGGATTAGGACAGAGGTTCAGACAGAGATTGATGCACATATCTTTACTTTCTCAATGTCCTAACCTTCGAGTTCCTCACTGCCAGTCTTTCCCTTTAATTACCTCCCAGAACAATTGCTGTTTCCTAATGACTTCCATTCCAACCTCCTAAATCATACACAGGTTTAAACTCATCCCTCCATCCTCGCTCCACAAGCGATCCCCAATACAGGATGAACGAGTATGTCACAACAAGGAGGTGGCTGTGGGTTATTACCTGATTCCTCAGTCACGGACACTGGGCTTGTGGGCAAGGAACAACTGAGGAAAACTATTGCACTACTCCAAAGTACAAGTCCCTAAAATTAACCATAAGTGGATATTATTATAAGCCTTAAAAACATTTTTTATATACAAAAACCTCTCTGATCTTCAGTTCATTTTAACGTAGCTAATTTTCCAAAATTGTGACACTCTTCTACTGTTTAGGGGAGTAGAAATAATACAAAATGCATCTGTGCAAATCCGTTGCTGTGGAAAAGGTGGTGTGGAAGAGAGAGGCAGGAATTTTCCTGTTGTTTGCACGTGGGAATGATGTATCATCAGTTTGTGGAGGGAGCGTATCACAATCCAACACCTGATTGTATATTCCTAACTTCACTCAGCTTTATTTTTTAAGACTCCAACTACAGTAGGGTCTAAAGTACCTTAAGAAGTTTTAAAAAGACATGTGAAAATGTGCCATTTATATTGTGCAGCACACTCTAGTGAGAATTGATTCAAATATTTATATTTAAGAGGGAATAAATTTTAAGTATGTGTATATGATACTCTCAAATGCATATTTTAAATAATTAAATATCAGGCTTTTTATACCATCAGCCAGTGATTGTAGTACTGTGGTTTGATTTTTTCTAGGCAGGAAATAGAAATCTTCTTAATTGCTGAGTCTAAGGTGAAGTCTGGATCTCAACATATGCTAACACTTTATCCCAACTACATGAAGAATATTTCTGCCGAGTATTCCTGGCCCATTGCCACTCCCTCATGAAACTTTCTGCTGTTCACCTTCCTCCAGTACAAGACACGAAGGCTCTGTCCTTTGAAGGAAAGGATGGTCAACTTTGTATAACTGGCCATATCATTGCTGCTGGCATTTCATGCAGCTTCTACCCCAGTACTGATACCAACTCACTTACTTATCTGTCTTTTATTTTCTTACAAATCTGGTTCTGCACTCCACATCCTCAGCACCCACAACACCCTGTGACTTGCTTTTACTGTAGTTCTGATGGCAAATTCCTTGTGCAGAACAGTTGAGCAAATCCCTAGGAAGGGTTACTGATTTAAAAAAAAAAGTAAAGATTATGAGCATGAAATGATGAATATAGTCTGTGTATCAATTCCTTTCATTCTTGTCCTTCCTTTTCCACTCCTTCCTCTCATTTCTTACACCCACTTACTGAATTTTGTCTAAATCTAGGTCTCTATCCTGTCAACTACTCGATCTCTCTTGATCCTTGTGCTCCCAAAAAAAGCACTGGGGAATCTGGTGAAGCTGCACCTGAGCAGAGGATTTCATCCTCCAGGTCCTGGATAGATCAGCAAGCAAAAGAGATCCCTGACTGTGTGCTCTGGTCAATAGGGCTGTGGGACTGGCTGCAGTCTCCCTGCATTCCCTCTACATTAGTCATCGTGAGAGGTGCTATCATCTTTAAAATGCCATTGAAGAAATGGGCTTTATTTATTTTGCGGGGCTGACCTGCTCCCCAGCCTCCCTGAAATGTAAAAATAAATCCAGCTCTGGCTGTTTATTTTTAAAACACTCACAAGTCAGTGTTTGTGCGCCAGGCTGAGCTGTCAGAAACCAGAGTGATCCCCGTGTCTCCCTGTGTCTCTGCATTCCAGGTGAGAGATCCTGACTGCGGCAGAGCTGGGGAGGTTCCCCCTGCCCTGTTGCTGCCCCTCACACTGGGACACCCCCATTTTCAGCATGATCTGGTGGCCACTGCTTGGAAAACTGTAGGAGTGAACGACAGAAAACGGGGCTGAAGGAAAGGAGGGGGGTGCTTAGCCCATCCTCTGCCCCGTGGCAGAATGAGCTCGACCAGGCGTGTTTCTGCCAGCCTGTTATCTCCTCCCTGCTCCTCAGCTGTTTCAGGAAATCTTACTTGGCTCCATTTGCTGCCTGGCTTCAACCTCAGAGTTGTCCTCTCCTGGCCAGTCTCCACACTTTCTTCCAGCACCACGGATGGTGCTCCATCATGTGTGCAGGTGGCTGTGTCTATAATTAAGAAAATATATAGCCATTTAATGACAGAAGGTCAATTACACCAGCACACACCCTTAATACAGAGGCACTAAACCAGCAGAACTGGGGTTGCTGCTTGTGCAGCTTACTCTACTATGTCTATACATTAATGCAGACATGCCTCTGTGCCAGCAACATCCTTCCTCAAGACACTGAGAATTTCCCTTTAATCAAACAAACATTATCTTTCAAGGAGAGATACAAATCCTTATTCCATAATAATAAAAGGTGGTAAATCCTTTACAACTGAATACATGTCATAGTTCAAAGATTTACATGATTTAAGGTATATTTTGGAGCAGTTTCTCAAAGCCACATCTTTCATATGACTTTTAGAGAGAGTTGAGACATCCAATCCCAAAAGTATTAAAAAAAAGGTATTGATAAACTTTAATTATCACAATAAACAAGATTGTTTTGCTGAAGACTTGCATGTTTACCCCTAAGCTGGTAGGTGGTGACTCAGTCTCTGTTTCCCATCTTTCAAAAATCCAATGATTCCTTTTTCTCATAAAATTTTGTTGCACACTGTAAAGTATAAGGATGAGTGTTACAGTGATAGACATCCAAAGTAAAAAGGGAATGGAAGGCACTTTACAGATCCATCTTTTTCTATGCAACTCTAATTATTCAACTAAGGGTAGCAGTAAAAGTGATGTCTCACTCTGAGTAGAAAGCAGAAGGTGAAGCTGAAAAGCATCAATGCAGTGAGGTATACTTGCACCAGCTCTTTTAAAATAAATGTGTTACTAGTGGAAGATTTGGATTTCCAGTGGGAAGGGAACATTGATCCTCCCAATGCAGCATGTGCAGTTCTGCCGAAGTGCTTGGACCTGCAGAAGTTCTCAACTTGCCAGTAAATGTGGTGTTGGAATGAGCTGTACATCTGCTGCAAGGGAGGGGGGCAGATGTGTGAGATCCCTGTATTTACAAATGGGCAGAAAGAGCTGAAGTGCCTTGTGGTGCAGCATAAATGAGTTTTGTGGTCTTTCTTAGGAAAAAATAAATTTGTATGTTCTGTCCATCCCTGTATCACACACACAAACAAAGGTGGCACAGAGTAGTGGGATGAAAATGATGTGAATTCCTCATGTTTGGCATAGAAATTGATCACTCTGCTGCAAAGTTTCTATTGTTTAAGTCTCCTGACTTTTGACATCAAAAGCAAGGATCATCTGTAATGTCATTTGGCCACTTCTCTATCCAACTGAGGAGGATACCAAAGAATTTCTTTACCCTTTGACCAGAGAGTTTTGGAAGACAAGAACAGAAACTTTCCAATTAAGGTACCAGACTGAGACTTAGGAAATGGGAATTCAATTCTTGGCTTTGTCACACTTGTGTCCCACCTGTGACACCTCTTCTGCAAAGCACCAGGTGGCTGATCCAGAAGATCACATGTTGACCTTGCTAACTAGAGGTGTTAGTTGTGTGTCCACAAATGTATTTCTCTGAATTGTCTGACCATAGGAAAGGGGCACAGAGAAGGGCAGGTATTGCCTGATAAACAAAATGCTTCCTGGTGTTGATTTGGTCTGCCAAGTGTTAGTGCTACTGGGCAAAGAAACTATTAACCAAACTATTATTTTCAAATGAAAATAAACATAAAATATAACACCAAAAAAAATCTGAGTTCTTCAAAATTTGAACCATTTCTCCTCCCTAGATCACCTCCCTTTGCCTGACTGTGCACCAAATCCCTGCCTGGATGCTGAATGTTGTTTTTGTGTACTATGAAGCTGATGGCAGCCCAGGCATCAGCCTGAGACCTGCCCTGCCATCATTCTCCTGCTAGTCCCTTATCTCCTTCCTCAGAAGAAAAACCTGTTTTCACAAATCCCTTCCGTCTTTCAAGAATCCACATTAATGACGACCTCCTCTCTGACACCGGTTCTTCTTCACCCTGGTCTTCACTTTATCCTGACAGTTTAACAAGCTGTGAAAGCGTGGCAGGGGCAGCACAAGCATAGGTGATGCCAGGGCTACAATCTGTATCTGTCATATTAGAATAATCTGTTGTATATTAAGGGGTAGATTTGATTTCTTTTCTAATGTGTTATTTACAATCTGGCAGAGTTCAGTACAAATGTAAGAACTGATCCTGAAATTTGACCAGCCCTGGCAAACCCAATGAAGTCAGTGGAGCCTGCATGGATGGATCAGATTCCAGTACTAAAGATTATTCTTGTAAACTGCTTCACAGGAAAACCTTGCAAAATCTGAAGTCACAAAATGACTAAACAAACAAGGCAACTGATGTCTGTATTTGGCATTTTTATTTCATATGAATGTCACGCATTGGCTGAATTAATCCTTTTTTTGTTGCCTCAGAGAAAAGAACCTAGAGAGGGAATAAAATAAAAGAAATTAAACTAATAACAGACAGAAACGTTTTAAAGATAAGCTTGGGAAGATACACCTTTTGCATTGAAGTGAATAAAACTAGGTCCTAGAAGACAGAACTCTTTATCACTTTCAAATGAGAGCCCTGTGATCCTGCAGGGAGCTCTGGGCAGGCAATGCAGTGTCCTTCAGTGTCTTGAGTTTTGATTTCAGTTCAGAAATTACAAGTAAAATGAATAAAAGTATTTTTCCCCCTTTTTTTTAAATCAGAATTATGAAGCTTCTTTTTTTCCTACAAGAAACTTCTAAAGTGAAAGTCCTTTGGCTTTTGATAAACAGGTCACTGGTGAATTTAGCTGAGTCAGTTCTCTCCTAAGTATTATTAGGAATTACAGTTCAGTAGAAGAAAGGAGTTTGATTAGAACCTCCTGCCCTCTGATTGTTCAGTTATGAGCCCCATTGTCATCCTCCTGGTTTTCCTGTGCTATCTGCCAGCCAGCAAAGCTGGAGAGGTCAAAGTGCAAGCCAGCCAAAAACCCTGGATGGAATAAAAAACATATCTTCAGGCTTTTGTCATAAAGGCCTTAAGAAACAAATAAGATTTTTCCCCCTCCTCTTTAAGATACTTTTCTGTAGCATATCTGAACAAGGATGATTGCTACAGACATTTGAGCAGAAACTGAGAATTAATTGCTATAAAACTGCTCCTGAAGTATGGTCTGAGGAGGAGGAGGAGGAGGAGTTTCTCACCACAGCAATGCCAGGGTTGTTCAGCATGTTGCAGAGAGGAGGAAGATACCAATTAGAGTAATGGAGAGAGCAGGGCTTGGAGCATAGAGATAAACATCTGGAAGGCTCCTTGGGGCAATTACATTTAAAGACTTAAAAATAGGAAGGATTAATTTAAGTGGGATTCTGAAATGGAACTGAAACTGGTAGAGTTATTTGCTGGTGGAATCAAATAATTGCACTTCTTCCCATTGTCAGCAGCAGTTTACTTTCAGAGCAGTTTAGGAAGCTGGACTTTTAAAGAATATAGAAGAACTGACAATAGAGTGTGGGAAGCGAGATCAGAGTGCAAATTAACATTTCCACAGTGGCGAATTCAAAGCCAAATGTGGCATCTGACTACCTTTATTTGTCTTCAGTATTTAGCAATGAATATTAATCGCATATAATACAAGCTGTTTTGCTATTTGAATAGGAAACTTAAACCTTCAGCAGGTGCTGACGCCACAGCTTCGGGCAGGCTGCACTGGTTCAGCATGCCCTGCTTTCTAGGCAACCCCTCCTTTGGCCACTGTAGTGGGAGTGAAGTGGCCTTTCACTCCGGCTACATTTTGGCTGAGCTTGCTTTTTAGCAATAAGAAACCATTTAATTCTATTGAGAAAATTGGGCAGAGGGGAAGATGTTTTGGGCAGTTATAGATATACTGTGTTTGAAACACTTCTGATGCTTGATGAAGTCAGTAGTTGCAGGGTGTGGGGAGGAAAGAGAATTGTCAGTTAAATATTTCAGATCTCCTTTGCACAGAAAACGCTAAAATTGGTAATTTTTCAATATAGCCTCTGGTCAGAATTCACTTCTTAGTCTGGCCTTAGGATAAGATAATTTTCAACAACCTTTTTGGTTTGATCCTGCAGTTGCTGCATTAAACAAAAAGGATCCCTGTGATTCCTACACTCTTTCCACCAACCATACGTGTATGTATATGTATTTTTAATGTCCCCTGTAATTTCTTCCTGACTGTACTGGCAAAGGAAGTCCTTGCTGAATCATCACTGCTTTGCCAATGTTGAAGGCTGTTCCCTGGAGTGTTGTGATGCATGTAGGAACCTGCTTGGACACTTTATTTCCCTGGCTTCTCTGGAGGTTACTTTGCTGTTTTGGCAGAATGCTGCTGGTGGCGCTCCTCAGGTTTCTTGCCTCAATGCTCAAGGTGCATTGATGCTTTCAAAAAGTTTTTCTTTAATGGCTCAACCCTCAGAATCTTCTACAAAAGCATCAATTTGGTGCTTCTACATGCTCAGTAGGATGGCTTTTTCATATTTTGGTCTGTAGGCCCAAGAAATCACCATCAAACTAGAGGTTTCTGCCAAGGGTTAACTCACGGACTCATCTGAATGATTCAGTCACGGCAGGGGAGAGGGATTCTTCTTTATTAATGGGATTTTATGCTTCTGAGTAGCTTCAAGGAAATCAGTCCCAGAGGTCCTCCACTGCAGAAGCTGAAGGAGCAAAAGCCATCTTTCAACACAGCCTAAGCCCCAGGAGGCTGGAATATTTAAAGTTCTTGCAAAGAGCTTTCTATCAAAGGCAAATCTTTTTCCTCTGCCCTCCAATCAGAATGAGGAGAAGATTTTCGAGTGAGGACCAGCTGGGTTTCAAAACTGGAAAGACCTATAGCTGCAAGTGAAGAAGAACTGACACTTTCATTTGATGATCCTTTGGTGATTTAGCCCATTAGAACACAAAGTGAAGGCACTGACCTTCCCCAATACATGTGGGAAGCAGTACGTCCAAGTAGCAGGCTCCTGGATGTAAAAATGCCAACAAGTTTTACCTGAACTGAATTACTCCAAGATAGACTCTTAAGACTTTGTTGGGGGTTCATATGGCAAAGGGTATTTTTGAAACCTCCTACAAAAAGCTCTGCTCTAGGGTCTGCCTTGCTGACTTCTCTGGATCCACTCTTTGTCTGGTTTCTTAAAGACTTTCTTGCTGACATCAAATGAGTTTCATGCATCAGTCACTTCTTTATCTTCTTTTAGATTTTACATGGTAGAGTACTGCAGAGAACACATCTGAGAGTCACTGCAAAGAGGAGACTTGAGCTACTTTGCCATTTCCCCCCTGCATCTTACACTGAAGTCCTGTTCTAAATTTTGATAGAAACCAGCTATAAGGCTGTAAAGGCCACTACAGGCCATGTGGACCTTCCCCAGGCATCTACAAAACCATTATAGTTTAGATTTGGTCTACAGTAAGAAATCCTCTTTTAGTAATCCTGTGCTGTGGAAATTGTTCTGATATTGTAGAAATCAAGCTGTTCAACCCAGTAAAAACTTCATCTGTTGCAGGGTAACATTACTTAGCTCTGAGTTTCTTTTGCTGTAGTCTCACATGCATCTGTCAGAGAAAGCAATGCCATGCTGGAGATTGCCCTGAGCTGCTGTACCTTTTGTTTCAAACATGACTTGGCTTCTGTATCCATCTCTTTCTCCCAATAATTCCATCCCTACATGTTTTTTCTCATTGTTATAGCTCCTTTTTTGTCACCTCCTGATACTCCAGGGATGACAATTCAGGCAGCCCTTTGAAGAGGGACAGTCACTTTATCAGAACTCACTTCCCTGAAGAGACTGTTCACCTCTGTCCTATAACAATAGGAGAGTCTGATAAGGTATTGATTTTGTAACTTCTGTATTGTTCTGTCAGATTTCCCTCCCATTCCCATCCTCTTTTATTTTTTTTGCCCCCCTTAGCTGATTTATTTCTCTGGTAAAGCATTAACACCCACTCAAAATGGGAACTACACGGAACAGCTGATCCAGTTGTGGAGACCACCAGTTTGTGTCTGGCACTCGTGCCCATCCACCACTGTGTGGGCCCAAACCTCTCCAGGTTACAAAGGGCTGTGCTTATCTCATTCTGAGAAGTCAAGATACACAACTGAGAATCTTCACTGAACTGAGAATCTGAATGTTCTCCTCAAACACAAAAATTGTAGGTCACTGACCTTCTTTTTTTTTTAGCCAGTTGATTTTCCACAGTCAGTACTGTTTGGAATGTTGTTGATACAGTATAAGTTGTCATTAGGCATTCACAGCATTAACACTTAACCAGAACTAGAGAACATACCAAGAGCTAGGCAAAACCATGCATACATCAATGCAGAAAGGGATTATTTTACAAATTATTTCCCATTTACACAAGTACAAAATAAAAAAAAACAAGCTGTTATTTGTTCTGGGAATTTGAGTAAATATGAGAGAGGAGACAGAATATTTTCAAAAACTTTAAGCTATGTGAAAAATGTCTTATTAGTGCTAGTTACTAAATCATGCACTTATTTTTAAAGGAGAAAGGTCAAAGCCTGTCCCTTAAGGGGTTTGAAATAGTAGGAAGCAATCCTGTATTTGCAGATAGGATGGACAGAAGAACAGGTTACACAGACACATGGGACTCAAGGAAGACAGTAAGAGCCTTAGCCAGCACAGGTACAGATGGAAGAGGATGAGTTGTGACACCCTCAGGCTCACACAGCTTTCCAGCGGGGATATTCCTATGCATAACTTCACACATACCCACTTGCAGACCTGCAAGTTGATTCCTTCCTCTCTATATCCTATAATTTGAGAGCTGAAAATTATTTATAGTAGAGGGTGTGCCTTCTAAACATGAGAGTAACTTGGTGTTTAAATAGGTTGTTTTTAAAGGATTCTTGCAACTTGTTACTGATCATCTCACAATACAACAATTAGACACTGGTTTCAAGGGAGTAGGATACTTTTTCCAGTCCAATGTCCTCCTTTCCTATGTTCCTGAACAATAATTTATAGCAGTGTCACACAGTTTCAGAAATATTATGTTGCCAAGGTCAGTGTTTAAAGATGTCACTCCTATTAGTCACCTTTCCCATCCTCTTGCCAGGTGTCACTACCCTCAAAACAAGGACAACCATTTGGGAATCAGCCCTGGGGCTGCTGCAGTTCTTTATTAAGGCCAGTCCAGGCTGGAGTTATTTTCCTTCAGTATATTGGGCTGACAGTGGCAACCTAGGACCTGATTCCCCAGAGGATCAGATGTCTCTGTGTTAGAGAGGAGCAAGGCTGAAGGCAGTGTAACCTCAGACTGCTGATTTTATTCTGCTGGCCCAAGCATGCTGGAGCTTGGTTAAGCATCAGATAGTGACAGTGATGAAGAGGTTCTTGGCTACGTGACAGGTACTGGAGGCCAGGTAGATTGCTGGTCTGATTTGGCTGGTTGTGGAGAGCTTGGACAGAGTGATGAGCTATTTTTGAATCCTGACAGGCAAAAGCTTGAGGACTAACTATCTAGAAATCCATGGGACATCCTCAATCCTCTTCTGCCCCAATGGAGGAGACAGTAGAGTGAAGCAGTTTTACACACAGCAGTGAGACAGCAGGGAAATGTGGAGGAGCCACAGCTGGAACGACCCGAGCTGACTTCTGAGGGCTTGCAAGAACAGCCACTGATTTGGGGAATTGGTGACTGAGCAGAGGAGTTACAGCCTAGTGCGGAGGTGGGAGCAAGCAGGAATGGAAGCCCAGACCTGAAGTGAAGGGAATTTCCAAGGGTAGTCTGCAGTTCCTGATGGGGAGGGAGCTCCTGAGAGCAGGGGAGCTCAGGCACACGCCCAGGTGCTGTTCCAGGGTGCAGCTCTGAGGAGGGATCCAGCCATTTGACATGTTCCTCACCCTGCAGGTCAGCAGTGCCTACCAGCTCTTGATTCTCTGCTTGATGGAGGGTCTGAGCACTGTAAGGGAACTGCAGCTCCACAGGGACACATGTGCAAACACACACTCCTTGTGCAATGCCTGTGCTCCCACACTCACCTCCTCTTTCTTGGTCACATGCAGCTTGAGTTCATTAGTTTTCCCTTCCTGTTATTTTGGTTAAAAATCACTTTTTGGGAAACAAAACAAACAAACAAACAAACAAACAAAAAAACACAACAAAACACAAAAAAACCCCAACAACCATTTTATAAGTGTCAGGAAAGCCAGAAATTTGCAAAGCTTAATTCTTTAGAGCACTTTGGAAATTCCCACCAGAAAACATGAGGCAACTGGATGAAGCTAAGGCTGATTTGAGAGTCTTTTCTGGGGATATCAGACTTCCAGGAAGACAAAATAGCAATATCTTGAGAGAAGGAGAAAGGCCTATTGTTGTTCCTGTTCTTTTGGCTCCACCAGCTCTCTGCTGGTTCTTGCCCACAGGAGCTTCCTCATTCTTTCCCTGTTAGTGTTCCATCCACTTCTTTCCATTTCCAAAAGACAGAATGTGAAGCAGATCGATTAATGAAATAACAAATCTCTTGTTTCCTAAAGCCAAGTGAATACTGCCAGAGCCCATCTGACAATGCCCAGGATGGAGGATCCCTCTGGGAACACCAGCCTCACTGCAGGAGAGCAGGAGACAGCCGAGCCCAGCAGCAGCAAGGCTGACAGAGCACTCTCTCTCCTTTTGAGACTGAGGGAATAAGTCTTTTTACAGAACTTCATGTAGGAAATCTTATTTTCATTTGTTTTCCTAGATTGATGGTGTGTGAGTCTTACTGCTTTATTTATGGAGGGATTATTTGGCCACATGATTAACTAACACAACAACCAATTACACACATATTGTAGTAATTGGGAGTTTGTGTACAGAAAAATTACCATAGAAATTATATGAAACAGGCTCATGTCAGTGAAAGGGAGGAAGACAGAGGAAGTCTGGCTGTTAGAGCAGGAAGACTGTAGACCACATCTTCCCATACAGATCCATCATGTTGCTTTGGAGACATGGACATTCTTCCTCAAAAAACGTTTGGTGACATTTTAAAAAAATCTGCAGTTTACTAGATGCTCAGGTTTGGCATTTATTGGATCAAACAGGGACTCAAATAAACTCTTTGTGGCCTATGTTTGTTGCTTAATTCTTTTATTGTGCAAAAGACATTTGAATGGGGATGTTACAAATGAAAGGTGTTTGTGTTGTGGTTTGTAGCCAGCAGCTGATGTGGCCTCTGCTGCTTGGGACACTTCCTTAACCCTTACACTGGAAAAGAATACACAGAGCTATTGCAGAGGCCCTGTCGGAACAGCTGCTCCCAAGAAATACAAGTCTTCAAATATCAATTACTTCCCTGTTAGGAAATTTGAATCTTTCCTTGAAATACTGAATAGCCTTTATAGTTGAATCCAGGAAGCATTAAAAATAGGTTAAGTAAGTGACAGAAGCACAAAAGAATAGAATTAACCTGTAGACAGTCTCAGTTTGTCCCAGAGGAATGTTGTCACAGAAAGGCAAAATGGTTTTGAAATGTAGCTGGAATTAAAAATTCACAAATTCAGACTACTTGCTCCCACTCCCAAAATAATTTGCTATAAGGTTTATTATCATCTCTGCACATTGATGGTGAACTGGAAGAAATGGCAGCTAATTCAAGAACAGAGAGGACTGGGCAGCAACATAAAGAAAATGAAGAGTTCTGGATTCTGTATCACACTCCAATAAAAAAGGTCAGCACTAAAATACCAATTTTAAGTCTAATTTTTCTTTACAGATTTAACATCACTGTTGTACACCAATGAGGACAGTACATCTGTATATCTACACTATTACTGTCGATGATGTTGAGAGAAGGAAAGACATAGTCACCAGAAATACAAATATGTAATTAAGATTAAAGAAAGATACTGAAAACTGATAAAGGGAACAAAAAAAATTACTTGAGCATACCCTTTGAATATCCTGGTCTTGCATGGAGAGTGCAGCCTGGAGCAGTCCCAAAGAGCAGCAGAGCACACATCAGCTCATCCTCCAACAGCAGCTCATCCTGTGGGAGAGTGCAGGACAGTGATGGGTGGACACAGTCCCTCTTCCAGGGAGATACAGCAGTCTGGGAACCAAATGCAAAACTAACATAGTTACCATGCTATAGGCTTTGCAAGGTACATCCTCACCTGCTGTAAAATGAGCAGTTCAGCCCAGTCAATCCATGTATGCCTCTTCAGTCCAACAGAAGGCTTGGGACTGTTATGCACCCCAGGGAGTACATCTTGCAAATCTCAGGAGACACCACATTCCTGGAGAAGCACAGTAAAGGGGAAAACAATGTGTCATAGACCATGGTCATGTTCAGCCACCAGCTTCAGGTGGTTTTTCATGTAGTCTTTATAATGGGCATAAACCAGGCCTGTGTCACCATGCTCATGGGGGATACAGACACCTCTCTGCAGAGCCAGTCCTGGCCACTGGGATGTTCATCTTACGTACTCATGAATGATCTGTTCACTGAGGGCTTTAGAAGGGTGAGTGATGCTCAGACTGATGGAGAGCCAGCTGCTGTTGTATTAATTTGGTGATCTGTGTGTGCAGTGCTTGGGATGAACCAGGACTGCTGGGAAGAGCTCTTTGCTTCCCTGGCCAGCCACATGTGCTCTGCACTTCTGGAAAAGGGCCATGGGAAGTCTATTAGGAAAAAGAGTGCTCTTTGGCTTATAAAAGCAAAGATAATCCCCAAGTTAGGCAGGTGGTGTTATTTGTGTTTGCAGGTGTGCCAACCTACTTCCAACAGTGAGGAAGTGCCCTCTGCATTGGTCTCCAGTGTGTCTGTGAGGAGTCAGGCTTTGCCCTACACATAAGTCATTTTTCACAAAAGAAGCAAGGAGATTGGCTCCAAATAAATACATGCAGAGTGCTCCGTGTGTCACTCGTGCTGCACAGAGGAGAACCCCACCTCATCTTCCCAGTCACAGAAGCTGCAAGGGGAGCCCAGTTGTGCTCTCAGACATCAGAGAATCTGCAGGGGAGAACATGCAGAAACCAAGTCTTGTTGTCTCTGCTGTCCATACACCACTGTTTATAAGCAATATTTCTTCCTTTTGTAAGGTACTAAGCCCTAACTGACTACATTTTAAATAGATTCTTGTCTGTCTTCCCTTATTTCTCAGTGGGTTGCCATTCTGAGAGCATAGGAGGCAGTCTCCTCCCGTCCTTTCCCTCCTGCTCCCCTGGGAATCTCTCCCTCCCCAAATTGCAAGCAGATTGAGAGTCTGGCATCCAGAGAAGTGGGAAAACAAACAACTCTCTCACAGTGCCCATTCCACTTTTGCCTCCCCTTTGAGCCCAGCTTAGCTGAGCCTGCTGGCTGGGAGCAGCTGCCCAGGCAGGCTCGGCTGCGCCTGCCCAGCACTGCCCTGTGCCACACAGAGCTTTGTCCCACAGCTCCTGTGAAGAGACACGTGCTTTGACGCTCTCATTCTGGCCCATGTGAGAGAGGTTAAACTTTTGAAAAAGTGCCTACTTGAACTTTGTGGCTTTTTTTTCCTATTCTACAGCCTGCAACATAGTGAATTAAACATCTAGAAAAAAGGGCTGTCGTCATTTTTTGCAGCTTTCAGTGGTTCAGGCGAGGCGAGCAACCAAAGGGCAAGGCAGAGGCATGCCTTTTCATTGCTGCTATAAACAATCAAACTCAGACTTTGCACCATGTAGAAGGCTGTGTTACAAACAAGCACGGCTGCTATCATATTACCATCCTGGGGCTGATTTATATAAACTGCCTTCTGAGCTCTGATTAGGTTCAAAAACACGTGCTGTATAGGCAGAGCAGATTGCTGGAATAAAATTTTCAATAACACTTCTAATTATTCAGGTGCCTACTAGTGAGAAATTTCTGTTTCAGGGGAAGTTGCATTCAGTTTCTAAAGTGTTTCAGGAGGAGGGAAGTTAAGGAAATGAAGATGGACTGGTATTTCTGAGGATGTTGTATCTGTGCTGTACATGCTGTACAGGCAGGAGCAGTAAATGTTCAGTAAATTGCTGGAGGGATAAATAAATGCATTGTAATGTTAAGGTAGCATGCAAGCAGCTGCATCAGGTCTTTTAATTTATTCCATGGAAGGAATATTTACAACTAGCAAAGGCCAAAGAGTTTTCAGGCATATATTCAGAGGTTGTGATCAGGGCTACTATAAGTGAACATGCACTGCTCATTCTTGACTATAAAAAGATTTTCTATCAGGGTGTATCATAAAAAGAGCTCTATTTCTCCCACTCAGAAATTCAGAAATCACACAAGCACTTGATTACAAACTTGTGTTCTGCTCCCATGATAAAACCTCTCTTACCCAAAGATTTTTGAGGTGAAGACTCCTTATCTGCAGAGCCAGACATACCTATGGCCAAGAATATATTGACTCCTGCCTGTTCAAACGGCAGCACAGTAATGCTGAGGACACAGAATTAAACATTGTGGTGGAGGCTTAGCTGCTCAGAAAAATGCTGCAAACGATTAGGAAACAGCTGCCCAAAAATAAACTCTGAAAGGTGCAATTTGTGCCGCAGTTGAGCCCTGCATTACTAGAGCAGTAGCACAAATGTGCGAACCTCTGTCAGTCAGAAGTCCCTGCTGTCCTGGATTCCCGTGCAATTGAAAGCAGAGTCATCTGCAACAATGGGAGCTTTATTTATCCTGCACAATTGCTGCCAAAGCAGTCCCGGGACGTCCATGAGACTGCTATGAATATGTTTGGAGCGGGATGAATCTGGCAGAGCGCTGCGAAACTGCTGCATCACCACTCTCAGGTCTGCCGGCTGGCTGCCCTGACTGGCAGTTTTTGTGCAGCGTTGCTAAGGAAATTTTAAAGCTTTTAGGAGCCTGAAATGGCACTGTTCAAGCTGCCCGCCCCGTTAGAGACTCATGATTGCTCTACCCTCTAGAGGCAGTGGTGAGGATGTAATCGCTGCTGTTCTGAGACCTGGTGGAGACTGGGAGTTAGGACTGCAGGCTGTGCCCATCCCTGCATCCCCAACACACTCTCAGTTCCCATTCTGATGGTGGGTGTTTCCAGGAGTAATGAATAATGAGATAAGTCAAGAGTAAAATGGGAGCCGTTTTCCATGATCTTTCTGATGGCTTCCAGGACCCCATTATGAGATTGGGCTTTTTTTTTCTTTATTTGAGGTAGAAGTAGGTGTGTACCAAAGGAACAAGAATTTAAGTTTTCCCTCTGTGAGGGACATTCATCACTTTCCAATGTGCTGCCCGGTGCTTGTCAGCAGGGCAGAAATCTGTGGCCTTCTGAGTGTCCTACTGAACTGCACTTAATCCTGTTAGCCTCCCTAATACGACCTACTTCTTCCCAGAACTAAGAGTCATCCGGCTTTGATAGGAAACAATAATGAAACTAAATCTGCTTCCAACATGTGGGACTCCTGAAAGAAGAGCCACTTATTGACAAGCCTGGACTTGATACTAGAGAGGTAGCAGGGCTGATAAATTCCCACTGAGGGGCAGCTTGGCAAGTTAGACTTTTCACTGGACATAATTACCAAGCTTGTAGGACTTAGGGAGCAGTGAAATTTGGGGACATCAAATTGTTAACATAGCTGGAAAGCTCACTGATTGCATCAGAGAGGATGGAGCCATTACAGCAGCAGGACTGAAGCACTGTATGTGCTACAACACCTTACAAAGAGACATGGGAAAATATTTCACTGCCTTGTAGGCAGAGTTTTCATGTAAGGAGAATTTTCAAATCTTCACTGAAAATAAAAGAACAGTAAGAATTTTATGGAGAACAGCCTTTCCTGTTTTGTGAATGTGCCTTTTTTTATGTCGTCTTCCTGAGTCCTCACTACATGAACCCTCCAGATGTGAGGGCTGAAGCAAAGCTCAGACTAGATCAGGATGGCTTTTGGTGAACAAAAAGAATTAGAGACAACAAAATAGTGTGGAAGGTGTTCTCTGAGGTGATGCTGACTGTATTTCCTAATGGGCTGAACAGAGGTAAGCAAGGAGCAAATATAACAGGATAAAAGGAAATTTTATATTAACTGCCTACTTGAACACTCCCCAGAGTGAAGGTGAGAACCTCCTTGACAGTCATCTTCCAGGTATCCATGGTTCTGCTCCTGGGTAAATGTAAATGATGCCTCCTGGAAAAGCCACTTGATTCTACAGTTTAAATTTGGTTAATTAAAGGATTCGAGAGGCCTAATCCTTAACATATAACCCTTCACAAGCGAGGAACACACTCAGAAACTCTGGTACACCAGAACAAACATAAATGCCAGGTACACTCTGAACCTGAGAGAGTCCTCAGTGCCTGACCTTGTTCCTTAAGAAAGAGGTTTCTGTTCTGCCCTACACTCCAAGTCACGAGTCAGGTGGAGTTTATAAAGTCAAACTTTGAGATGTGCTGGGCAGGCAAAAGGAACTTGTCATAGATCCAGAATTAGAGCCCAGCGTAAAGCCCAGAGTATCACAGTGGCAAGCCCCGCACATGCCTCATGTCACAAACTTCTCAGCCATGCACAGGGATGTCACCAAAGTTTCTGTGCCACAGCCAGTTGTTACTTCCCTCTCCAGTTATGCAGGAAGGCACTGTCACAGCCTGCAGGGCCACCAATGTGAGCTATGCAGTGCGTGTGAGACCACAGAAGAGTCTCCCTGGCTATCAGATGCCTGAGAGAACCTTTGTCATTCTGATACTGAGAGCAATTAGGTGATAAATCAGTAGCAAGCAAAGCTTTTAGGCTGACAGAGGCTCAAAAAATATCTGGCCATTTTCCAAAGTGTTCAACTCCCCCTTCCAGCATCACCTCCTCTTTGCTTAGTGCTGTTAGCTTTTCATTTTGGTTTAAACTTCTATTAGCTCTGCCAGGGTGTCACACTGCGAGACCCTTCAGGAACAGCCTCCTTATGTCTTGCCACAGTTCCTAAATCCCAAAGTGTAGGACATCTTTCAGGGAGATGAACAAAATGTACTGTCCTGCTTTATTAAGAGACTGTAAGGATCTACAGTGTTCCAGAGGAAAAGTAAGAGGCAAAGCTCAGCACTGGAGGAGGGTGGAAGGGCTGGCAGGAGGTCTTGGAAAGGCTCTGTAGCACAGAGAACTGCTCCCATCTCCTCTCCCTTGTTTTAGCCACATCACTCTCTAAATGTGTATTGCAGTGTTGTCCTGAGAAGATCACAGTTGGTGTTAGAGGCAGCTGTGATACAACACTCAAATATTAAGGTGGTTGCTTGACAGTGATAACACAGCTCAGTGGTGGAAGGCTTTCAGTGGGGAAATGGATATAGTGGAGTGTAGTGGGAGACAAAAGGTCATGAATGTTGAACTACAAATGTTGTTATTAGTATGCAAAAAATACATGAAACAATCTGTTAATATGGCAACATGCTAATGTAATGTTCTTTGAGCAAAATAATACAAGAACCTATCTGAAACTTCTCTTCAGTCCTCCCAAATTCAGAAGTATTAAACAAAGAATTTTATTTCCCTGTCACAGCTCATTATGAAAGGACACGGCATGCTCTGCATCCAGTCTGGTTCTAAGATTGGTCTTTATCTCATAATGCCCTGTATGTGAAAGTATCCAGTTCTTTGATCAGCACTAGACCTACACAAATAAAGTTAGAGCAATTTCACTGGATGTTATCTCCAGAGGAGGAAGGATTAGGAATGAAAGGCCAATATGAAGTGCACTGACAGAGCTGGATGCTGAGCTGTGTCTGGGGGCTCCTGCAGACAAGAGCAATGCGCAGCTTCTAAGCTGTATTTCAGCTGGTTCTGCTCTGTACACTGAAAAATGTTACATTGATCTGGTGGGATAACATAAAGGGTCATATGAAAATAGTCTTTCAAGTACAATTTGTTACCACTCAGGTTACAAATGGGGTGAAAAGCTTGGAAGAAACATTGACTCATCAAGTCGAAGTGCTGTTTGGTTTTTGCACAAAACTTTCTTTAAGAGCAAGAGCTGCATGAAGAGTCAGCAGATCTTTAACAATATACCTCAAATTAAGAAAGAGTATAACCCAGAGATCCAGGCTGTGCTACAGCAGGATTTCTTGTGTGTGTATCATCACTGCCCAGCAGCCACACATGGGTCTTGTGCTTCTGTGCCTGCACGTGCTCTGACTCTCCCACCCTGCTCTGAATAACGTGATGCTGCCCAGTGCCTCAGATGATGCTATCAGGGACTATGGTGAGGTAAGTGTGATGACTCAATCCTCTGGTCTGTTAAAGAAGGTTGTAAATATTATATAGATTGTATTGATTCTAAAATAACAACAAAAAAAGAGTTTTTTAGAGTTTCTGAGCACAGTGCATGGCAGAATCACCACCAGACTGCATTATATTCCTGTGAACTGGCTGTTTCTTTTGGGTTTTGGCTTTTTTTTTTTTATAATGGGAGTTATTTTTCATTTCTTTCAGCAAGACCTGAGAGTCCCATCTTCCTGTCCACCTCCCTTTCTGTCTTCCACAAAAATGTTTCACTAGAACTTTTCTGATGGTGCCCAAACCTGATATATGGCATGTAAAATACAGCACTATCAAAACATGAATCAGTCACAAAGCTCCTCACTCCTGGTGAGGTGACACAGATTAAAAACTAGGCTGGGGAATTCCTAATAGATTTTCTGAAGCCTCATCCTCCCAACCTCTTTACTGTTATGCATAAAACAAAGAACATTTTTATTTGTGGAACATATCAACTTGCTTAGAACAATACAAGCAAATGAAAACACAGCCCTGCCTCCCTTTTTTAGTAAGTTTGCAAACCAGCATGGTCTAACAATTCATCCAAAAAATTCAGAGGATTCTGAAACCCATTTCTTTGGCAGCAGAATGGAGGACTGAATTAAATGGGAAAACCAGCTCTTGACAGCAGAGAAGTTGCTTTCCTAGGTGGTGACAAGACATACAGGTTCACATCCTCAACTGTTAAAACAGAGATTTATACTACATGAGGAACCATCTCTTTCTTTCTCAGGTTGATCTGGACGGGAAGATGAAAAAAAACCCCATGAAGTAGGAACCAAAATACTAAGAGTTATTATTTAAAGCACTGACCTATGACTGATTTGGACAAATGAACTCCTGTCACCAAATGGCTCAGGTGTCATCTGCCAATGAAAGGCCACTGGCTTTAGATTGGGAGCTGTTTGTAACCAGAGGCACAACAAGCCATTTGAGAGACCTTGAACACCCACAAGCAGGGCCCGTGGGTGCCCTCCTGCACACTGCCAGGGGAGCAGCCTCTTCTGGGCAAGGGTGAGGCTGTTCCTCATTGACAGCAAATAACACTGGTTGCATGTAGACTATCAGGAAAGGGATATAAAAGCACTGGTAATAACAGTGCAGTGAAATCTCTGCTGGAGCCCTGTGTGTTAGGTCAGCCATGGACCTCACGTGCCACCACCACCAGCCACCACCTCACTGCGGTGACATGGGGCTGGTGAGTGTCTGAACAGAACTGGCAGTCACTGCTGCCCATAAAGCCTCACTTGCAGTCTCCTCTCCTCTCCAAAAGCTTGCTCATAGATGACACAGTGGATGGCAGTCATCAGGCCAGGCATCCTTACTCACCCTTACGCAGTTACAACCTGATTGATTTCCATCTGGTGACTTCAGGAGTAGTTGCTATACCCAGAATGCCTCAGGTGATACATTTTGTCTATTTATATCCTTGCAAAAGAGAAATAAATACAGGAAGATGACGTGAGAAAGTGCCCTGAACCAAGCAGAAAGCTTTAGTGATAGCAGTTTTATTATGTCTATTCCAAAAGAAGCTTTAATATTGCAGAAAGTGCTAAAAGTGAGAAGAAATGAAAACAATTTGTATCTTTATGGATGAACTATAAACCACAATACCAGGACAGTTCTATCCAGAAAAAGAAAACTCACCCCCCTAACTGCTTTCTATTACACTCAATAGCTCAAGAATGATGATGGAGGGTAAATTTTACTTGAGATAGAGTGAAGTGTGGCCCAGCTGCACCACAGAGCTTGTTTTCCTGTCTGTGTGTGCACAGCCTGCACTCTGTGTAATGAAGGATAATTGTGTCAGTACATAATTAGAGATAAAAAAGCGTGTGAGTGAGATGCCAGTGATGAGATCAGCATGGCAATCCTCCTAAAGAGATAGATATCTACTTGCCACATGGTTTTGAGGCCAGGTCTGGGACTAGGGTCAAGAAACTCAGCTCTAACTGGGCTGTTGCATTACCCTGAGGAAAGCGTTTGACTTTTCTTGGTCTCATTTCCCACATGATACAAATTAAGGATGATTGTTCAGATGGATGTCACCTCTCTTCAGAGGACCCATGAAAAATTTAAGCAGTATTTGAATCATTTAAAGATTCTTTCCAAAATGTACTGTAGCAAAGTTTACAGATAGCCCAAAGGCTGGAAAACTTGCAAGAAGAGTTTAAAGGGACTATTTACGAATGAGTTAAGCATTGATTAACAGACAGTGCACAAAGGCAGCCAGGATGTATGTCTGCTATTTTTGTACTGTAAAGGTGCAGAAACACCATGAAAAATAAGCAAAATAATAAAAAGAAAGAAACTCTCAGGAGAGTGCAGTCAAGAGTTGGCTGAAAATGTTGAGCTTCATCCTTAGTTCAAAAAGATGGGACTCAGCCTATTTGCTCAGGATGGGACTTGGGAGACCTGAGACCTTTACAGGAGAGGACTCCAGCTGAAAACAGCCTCAGCAGGTGCTTCAAGAGCAGGTTCCTGTCAGACTGTCCAGGGCTAACCCATGGAGGCCCCATCCTTCTCCTGCCTTGGGTCATTTTCAGAACAGATCCTCTTTTCCTGAGATGCAGAGCCAACACCTTTCCCACTCAGTAGCTGATTAGTGAGGAAGACGAGGGAATGGGCAGTGGAGCGTTGTAGGTCTGGCCTTTGACACAATGACTGGAATGAGTCTAAGCCCTGCTTTAAATTGTGGCACTGATCTAATTCTGGACACACAGTGGAATAAGGGATTAAGGTAGGGAGAGATATTTGGGAAGAAAAGGGGTTTGTCAAGAGGATAAGGTGGGGGAAAGGGATTGCAAAAGGGGAAAGGAGCCACTAAGGGTCAGACAGCAGGGGCAGAGTTGGAAGAGGCCTTCCCTAGGCACCAAGGGCAGCAGAAACCTCTTCAACCAAGCCCAGTAGGTGATGGGACCTCAGAAGTGAGACCTGAGCATGGCTGGGGTGCTCTCTCCATGACTGAAGTGAGTTAACACTTGATCTGGGCAGCACCTGGATGTAAACTCCAACATCCTGTTGGAAATGTGCCCCTGAGTGCCAGGTAAGGACCATCAGTCTTAGAGCCCCAGAGAAAGAGCTATTTTTATAGATCAAGTGGTCTCATGGTCAGTGCTATCAAGAGGAGGGGACTGAAGAAGGTCACCATGCCATGAGTGACCAGAATTGCAGTGACTTGTGAGAACTGTGCAGCTGAACACAGAGAAAACAGGGGCATTGTTAAGACCATTTCTTTGTGGGACATTCCTTTGTGTTTACTTCTTCACGACACTTTTAAAGGCCATTCACAGAATGCTGGAAGGAGAATGGGAAATGCCTTGTCTTGGGCTTCCTGTTGTCAGAGGAAAGTAATCCAATATCCTTCTGCACAGGTGCTGGAGAGGGCCCAAAATTCACTTTATTCCAGCGTGGGGCCTTCAGGCACCTCATGGGGACACAGGGCTGGCACGTCACTCCCTCTGCCCATGGGCACCATGCCTGGTCCTCTAGCTCACATTTTATTTTTAATTCAGCTAGTCAGGGATGGAGAGAGGAAGAGGCGGGTGCTGCCCTGGGTTGAAGTCTAAAGAGCATTGTTTTCTCATTATGAGCATTGTGTAGCCATTGTGGATAATTATAATCTTACATCTCAATTCTTTTTTTTATTTTATTTAAAACCACACAAAGGCATTGAAGCCAGAAACTTCTTGGTGACAACCCAGGAGGTGTCTGTTCTTCTTCCTGACTGTATTTTATCTTATGGGGATGTGAGGGTATTGCTGTGGAAATGCCAGATATTCAAACCTCATTATACTTCTGTTTGCAAAACAGATCTTAATCACTCACCATCCTAAACAATTACCCTGGCAGGCAAATTCTGGAAAAATTAACAGCCAAAGAGGATGAAAAATCTTTTCTTTTGCTTTGTTGAAACAGCAAAATCTGCATGCAAATTCACTTAATCAGGCAAAACACCCTGCTAACACAGCCCTATTCCCAAGGAGGCACTTTTCCAATTTTTTAAAGTGGAGCTACTTCTGTTTCCTAAACCTCGTTCCAAACATAGTTATAATAAAAAGTTGAATGCTTTTCTGCAACCTGTGCCAGCATATGGAGCTTTGATATGAAGCAAGGAGACACAATCCATCCTTGCCCTCATGGCCCTCCTTGTGTAACCCACACAAGTGGGAAGTGCAAATCTCTACTGGTCCTGGGTGATCAGGACTCCAGACTCAGCACAAAATCATCTTGGCATTAAAGGATTAGCAAGGCAACACTGGTGATTTCTGATGCCTTCTTGTCCAAACAAAAAAAAAATCTCATGCACTTTGACTGGCGCTCCTGAGTGATTCCCACTTCCAAAACTGATAGTGTTGTTGTGGCAAGACTGACATGGATCTACTGGGGGAATAAAAGTAGGATGTTTTAGAATCATCTTGGTTTCCTGGGGACTCCAGCCATGGTATTTATGTCCTGGAATGAGACTGAATTCCCGGTGGTCTCCATTATCCCTTGGGGCTCTGCTACATCAACCACAGGTCTCTTAATTGTCATTTAAGTCTGTACATAAAAGAAAACAACTTTCAAGAGGTTCAGGGGGTATTGCTTTTGTGGCAGTCATTTGACTAAGTGACGAATATTACTTGAACAATTGCTTACTTTGGAGATTAATCTCTGTTGCTGTTTCCCTCTCTGTAGAGGGGAGTCATTCCTCGACTCTGGAGAACTGGCTCCTAAAAAGCTTCAAGTGAATGGTCTGTGTGCTGCTGCTCCAAGCCAGTGCTTGGGCATCACATAATTCCTGAGATTACAATGGAGTTCCAGTCCAGGTCACCTCAGCCGGCCTCTCTGAAAGGGCCGTCAGTGCGCACATTACTGCTTAAAGATGGTCCACAGGAGCCCCTGAGTGCAGAGCTGGGTCTGTCTGCTCACAGCCACTCCCCAAAGGTTCAGCCAGAGCCTGCTGAGCCTCCAGCAGCATCCCCTTTCTGGAGTGCGCCTGACAGCTCCCTGGGGAGCCCCCTCTGCTCTCCCGCAGCGCTCACCCCCTGGGAAGTGTGTGGGGGTGCCCAGTGCCCCGCGGCCACCCGAGGGGAGGGCACCACGGTGCTCTCACCACCCCGAGCCCCACCCAGGCAGCGGGACTCTGCAATAAATCAGGTATATCTAATAAAGCTTCTGCTATATCTGAAAACGAGGAGTACAGAACCCTCGTAGGTCCATGAGATACAATGTGAGTAAATTAGTTGGGTTAGTTTTGGTTTCGTGCCATTTTAAGATTGATGGTGGGATGACACAGAGGGGCAGTGATGTCACTCGCCTTGCCTTGCCAAGCCAAGAGTTCAGCACGGCACTGTCTTCAAGGAATTAGGAATTTTCTAAGAGATTGCTGCTCTCCTTTAAGGGCTGTAATTTTCTAAAAATGCCAAAAGATAAATATGCATTACCAATGGCGTAATTCCATGTTTCATGCCTCAGCTCCCGGTGGCCAAAAGATGTTTATTTATTTAGTGAAAGTTTAGAACTGAATGGGAAGCAGAGGGCAGGTGTGAGCGCTCCAAGCATAGAGCCAGCACCTCTGCAGCTGCTGAAGGCTTCGGGAGGAGGCCGGCACAGGGAGCTGGGCACAGGGAGCTGGGGGTAGGGAGGTAGGTACGGAGAGCTGGGCATAGGGAGCTGGGCACAGGGAAAGGGCACAGGATGCTGGGCATAGGGAGGTGGGCACAGGGATCTGGGCATAGGGAGCTGGGCACAGGGAGCTGGGCGCAGGTACCTCCTCGCCCTGCTCTGAGCCCCGGGTGGTGCTCAGGGCAGCGATTTAATGCTAATTTGAGCTAATGGCCGTGATTCCCAAAGTATTCAGTGTTATTGTGTACACCTTTTCAATCGTCTCCTTCCTTAAATACACAGGCTGCGGTTTACGTTGGCTCCCGGCTAATCCCGCCGCCCCTGGAGGGGCAGGATGGTGTTGGGAGGAGGCTGGGCAAGGACCAGGAGCCAGACCCGGACCGGCTCAGCCCTCACATCCCTCCACTCTCCCCTGCACCCTGATCTCCTCCCCGCTTCGGTCGAGATTCTGTTCCCTTTAACAGGTTGTAAAGTGAGGGTTTATGTGAAAGAGCAACATTAAGGTCCGCAAAAATGATTTCTTCCCAGAAAGCAATTAATTCTCTGGTTATCCAGGAACATCTGCTTTAGAAGCCTTTGCAATGCCGTTAGTCATTCAGGATTGTAGTTTGATTTGCTTATTTCATTAGAAAGACGTAATTGTAAAACTGCACTATGAAAAAAACCCCAAACACAAAATAAACCCAATTTAGGATCATGAGGTGCTCCATTTGGATTTGGAATCTTGCTCTAGATACATTACACAGGACCAGAAGGACCAAGGTATCGAGGCCTTAAAGGCAAATACACAGGTGAGGAGATGCCTGTTGAGATCTTTCCCACTTGCCTAAAGGCAAATGAATCTTATCTGAGGTAACCAAGCGTCCCCGTGCTCAGGCTCTCCCAGTGCCGCTGGCTGGGGAATCCAGCAGCATTCCCGGGACAGACCCAGCTCTGCGCTGCCCACCACGGCCTGCCATGGATGGACCTCTTCGACACTGATCTAAAGGGATATTCTGGGCTGCTCTGCCCTTACGGAATTGGCTTTCATCAAAACTTCACAATAACCCTGATACGTTTAACCTGCTCTTAATCGATGCAGGGCAACTGCAGCGGGGTGCGATGCTGGACAGTGTCTGCATTGCCCGCTCCCACAAAGCCCCCGGCAAGTGAGCAGCAGCCACCCCGAGACACTGTGCTCCCCCAGCCCGGGACTCTTCTCTTCCCCTTCATTCAGCAGGTCTGGGAGGGGAACAGCTCCCTCCTTCCCTCCAAAGCTGTGCCAGTGCTGAGCTGCCAACCACCAGCCTTGTCCTGGCCCCACAGCCTCAATCCCCAGACCCTCTCAGCTGAACCCCTGCCCGAAAGGCTTCAGCTGCCACAAGTTTTCCAAGGTTAGAAAAATGATGAAGGAAAGAGGAATCTCCTCAGAGCTGCTGAATGTATCTTAAATCTGCAAAGGCCGCTTTGATGTTAGACAGAGCGAGCTCTGTAAGGGCAATCTCTGCTCCCATTCTGGAGAAAAGGAAGTTTCATTGTTTTGGCCACAGGCGATGCCAGCACCGACACAAACATTTAGTGCGCACAATGACAAATACTCTGTATCTGAGCACATTCATACTTCAAGAGTCACCAAGAGGGATTTAAGCACATCTGAGTGCTCAGAAGGAATGAGAAGGACGGAAAATTGTGCTTAAAACTTTGCAGTCTTGCCTTAACAATAATCGTTGACAATTAAAAGCATCAACCTCCAAGGAGTCCCTGCCAGGTATTGTATGCGAGTCCCCTTGCTGCAGGATTGTAGTAAAAAAAAATGTCCCTTTATGTCTAGTGAATGGTGCCAGTGAGAGCAGAAGAATGGGGCACCGCACTGTGCAGTCACGGGGACATCAATCTCAGGAGCAAGTAAACCATGGTCCATCTTGGAGTAAGCTAAAAATAATGCACATTGGGACAGCCAGAGCTAAAGCTGTAAATAAAGGCTTGAAGTCCGAAGGGAACTCTGGGGCTGAAAATGGGACTTATGTGAGCCCTGAGGGGGAAGGCGCCGGGGGGAGGCAGCTGCTGGCTGTGGGAGATGTCTGCTTAACAGCCCGCATTCCTGCGCTCTGCCAGCTTCCCCTTATCTCCCGATCTTAATGGTAACCACAGCCACCTATTTGCCCCTGAACTGGGCTGGCAGAGGACGAGAAAAGGCCTTTCAGGTGCACAGGCTCCTGCGGCGCTGCCAATTCTTAATTACTATATGAGGCATTTCGCAATATTTTGTGTGCTCGGTTCCTTTTTGTTTGTTTGTTTGTTTGTTTGTTTGTTTAAAAAAGCTCCCCACGCTAGCATCTTGTCAATATGTGAGAATTTCAGCCCAGATTTTCCACAATTCATTTTTTCTAACCCAAAGCTTTGCTCTTTCAGAGAAGGAGAAGATGATTTGTGAAGCTTCGTGCTTTTAAGAGGCAGTCCCGGACAAAAGTGCTCTCCATCACGGCCTGAGCTGGGAATTAGCTCTAGAAACACGAAGAGCAACTTCCCTAAAACCTGGGAAGTGAAGGGCATACATAGCAGTACAATATTTAGCGAGAAGAGGAAAATAGACACTTTGGTCCCCATGCAGGAGGGCTGGGATGGAGAGGCTGAGCCAGGGAACGACAGGGAGACAGCCCGGTGTGTTCCAGGTGGTCCAGGGGCTCCTGGGCTGGGCGGAACAAAATGAGTCCCTCTCGAAAGGGCAGCAGCTGAAAGTCCGTTTATTTAGTCATGTTCAGAGTGAGTGTGATGGTAAGAAGTGGAATCTTCCTTACAGCAACATCGCAACACCCAGAGAAAGGTATTTGGAAGAATTTCACTATTTTGACACTATCCCATAAAAAGTGGCGCTGCCAGCACATCTTGCCGTGTGAGGACCCGGAGTCAGAGAGCCGACGAACTGAGTAGTTCTAACGAAGACAGAAGTGGACGCAGCAGTTTGAAATAAGGTGTAAAATAAACGTGGGCCGGAACCCGTGCTAAAGGTCTGCTCACAATTGCAAGCGCCAGGTAATAAGCGACTCTGCTGTTTTGCCGTGATTGGTGCCATGAGGGACCTTTCTCGCTGTCTCACAGGGCACAAACACTAACGATGTTAATCAAGTGCTAACGTGCAGCCCATCTTTTCTGTGTCCCTCACAAAAGCCATTGACTTCTCCTCATTAACAGCTAGTAAGAGGGGCTGGATGGCCCTGCAAGTGACCTGGAGCAGTGATTGATACTTCAGGATTTCTCTTTACAGTATTTCTCTAATCCTTACACAATTCGTTACCTCCGAAAAGGCTTTTCTTTCATGGGAACAAACACTCTTCAACTGGTTTCCCACGTTAGACTTACGTTAGTGTTTAATCTTTGCGGGTAAATGGAATTCACCCTCTTAAAGCAGCAGATACAATTTAAACTGAGAGTTTTTACTAAAGGAAAATATTCCCTGTGAAAATTTGTAGATCCATTTTTTCACTGGGGTGATGGTGTAGCAACTCCCGCAGCACTGGGCAACATTTATTTGTTGAAATTTCTAAATATATTTAGGGCCAATCTTAAAATAATGAATCCGCCCTGGGAGGTAAGTAGGTGGAAGCCTGCAGGGAAGCCTGGCCACCCTTCTCCGATCCGGAGGTGGGCGTTGAGCTAAATTAAGGAGGAAATGTGGCTTAGCCTGAAGTTACAAGAAATCATTTCGAAGCCACCAGAGTAACACTCTTTTCACAGGCAGCGTTTGGCTCAGGGGACACGCGCTCCCTGCAAACATTCCTTGAGACTGGGGACAGCAGGGGACAGCAGTGACGGACAGGAGACAGCAGGGGACAGCAGGGTCAACAGCGACAGGCAGCGGACAGCAGCGACGGACAGGGGAGAGTAGCGACCGGCAGGAGCTGGTATCAGCGAGCAGGGGGCAGCAGGAACAGCAGGGGACAGCTGGGACAGTCAGGGAACTTCAGCAACGGGGAGGGGCCAGCAGCAGCCAGCAGTGACGGACAGGAGACAGCAGGGGACAGCAGAGGGCAGGGGACAGCAGAGGGCAGGGGACAGCAGTGACGGACAGGGGACAGCAGAGGGCAGGGGACAGCAGGGGACAGCAGAGGGCAGGGGACAGCAGGGAACAGTGGCGGTGGGCAGGGGACAGCAGTGACCAGCAGGGGACAGCAGGGAACAACGGCGGGCAGCAGGGGACAGCAGAGGGCAGCAGGGGACAGCAGAGGGTAGCCAGTCATTCGGCTTGCCAGGTTTCTTTCCACGGATTTCGTGTGCAACAGTTGGAATTCACGCCATTTCCTTCCCTCATTTCCCACTAAGTGCTCCAGGGCCCACGGAGAGCTCAGCTCTCCTGGGTTGCCCATCCAGAAACCTGCCTCTGAACTCTGAAAAACAATCGGCAATTTAGAAACTGATCGTTTATTGCCGGTTCCCCGGTGCGCTCAGGGGCCCGGTCTGAGCCAGCAGCACATCGCGATTCTGTCGCGACCCGCGTCAGGGGGGCTCAGGAGATGCCACACAGCCCGCAGCCCAGTGGGTGCCCTGGTGAACACCAGCAAAGTGTAACAACGATTTACACGGGCCGCGTCTGCTTTGCCTTCACAACAGCCGCCCTTAGAGCAGAAGGTGTCTGGATCCACACGTTCATCAAAGCCAGGGATACCGGGTGGGCTACAAGACTCATCTTCAACAAGCTCCATGTCCCGAGCATCCAGGTGTGCCAGGTGTGCTTCTGGAACATGGAGTGGCAACGGCGGGCACAGAGCGCAAGGAGCCTGTGCCTGTCACCCAGCCCCAGGGGCTGGCACCAGAGCGTTCACTGTGTTTGTTATATAGGTCAAGTAATCTTTGAACATCTCACATCAGACCTTCCCATGCAGGAGACTTTATTTATAGGTATAGACACAGATACAGAGATACAGACTGGTTTCCACGGGGGAGTGGTTGTTTCTCATTAGACCCTTGGACCCAATTTCCTTTGGGATGTGTCATCTTAAAGTGTCGCCCAGAGACTGATGGATTATATCCAAATAGAAGGTGACAAGCACTATACAAGCAAGTTTAAAAAATGAACCAAGTAAGTTCATGTTTCAAAGAAAAAATTCTCCTCCCAGAGCTCATAATTTATTAAATCCTGAAATCATGAGCTGAATATTTATAGTTTACTTTTGTTCCTCTTTCTGGAGCTCTCTAGACAGACATTTTGTTCAGCTGGCCTAAAAAATTAGATCTGCATTCAAAACAAAGAAATCTGAAGTGCACTCCCAGATTTCTTTCCTCCTAGAAGATATTAAGAGTTTACTCATAGTTTTTCTCAGCTAATGAGCCTTCTGGCCTTTAGTGAGTTTGGGCATGGTTTTTGACAACATTGTCTAAAGCACAGCTCAAACTGTCATGCTGGAGCCATGGGTGGTTTAAATTGCAGTGATAGAAAGAACAACTATTTATAAATTATCATCTAAACTGGCATTTGTCTAAGAAACAGGCTTATTTGTTTAAAAATCTCTTTCAGGAGTTTTTTCCCACATCACATAGATTTTTTCCCAAATCACGTTACAGAAACAGATCACCTACAATCATAAGCATATCTGGGCTTATTATTAGAGGCTGCTTATTCAAATTCTGCTTAAAAAATGAACTGAAATGAAATTATGGTAAGATATCTACAGCAATCCTCTTGTCTTTGTGCTATCTTAAAGTTCAAATGCTGGCAAATCCTCTCCAAAGTCAGCTTGTGTCCAGAGCTGGGCAGCAGCTTTATTCCTTCCATCTCAGTGAAATCCCCACTGAAGAATGAAACAGATAATATTGAATCCATGGGCTTTATATTTACATTCAAAATGAATGGGTATATACCTCCACATGAAACTAGATGAACCACATGCTAATTCTGAAAATGTTTTTAAGCCCTGAGTTGAGGGTTTCTCCTGTGGCCCTGGAGCACATGGGGTGAGACACCCACAGCCTCAGCTCTGCAAGGGTAACAGTTTTAATAAAACTGATTTGTTATGGGGGAAAAGGCCAAATCAGTAGGAAATAATCTTCTCAGCATGGGCTAGTCTGTGGACCAGGTCCTACAGATGTTCTTTAACAGTAAGTACTTTTGTGCATTTAGTTGCATGTTGAAGCCTCCTGGTGGAAGCTGTAAAGTTAAAAACAGAAGCACTTTGCATAAAGGCATCTGCGCAGGAGGAAAAACAGTGGCAAAAGTGCAGTTTGGGAATTCTAGTGCAAACATAAAAAAAAGTTGTTTTATTCACACAGACAGAAGGTCAGAGCCCTGGCTGGAGCTGTGTGGTGTATCTCAGGGGACACAACATCAGAGAGGGCATCATCCCTGAAGGCAGAGTGAGAGACAAGCAATGCAGGATCCTGGCTCTTGAGTGATATCCAGTGGCCAGTTTCCTCATTGCCTTCATGTTTGTTTGGAAGGGCTTACTGCTATGTGGTAGATGAGAGCCATCCACAGCTCAGTCTTCCAGCTGGATGTGTGAGAAGTATAGAAGTACAGAGGCCCAACAATATACATGTAAGAATTGCATTCCTTCTCTGGAACAATGATACCTCCAGTGGCAGGGTGGAGACACACTTATTGTGTGTCTTCTTTTATTTTCTCTCCCCTGTTGAGATGGAAGTTACTGACTTTGAAAGGCTTTTCTCTGCTTAAATATTATTTTCAAGTTAGAAGAGAGCTCTATCCACTTAGCATAGAGCGGCAAACTTCTACCCCCAACTTTTATACAAGGGAATGGGAATTGCCCAGAAACATGGAGGATCCACACTTATGCTTCAGGGTAACTGGATTTTCCTTCCAGCTCTGAAAGGATCATTTGGCCACGGGTTATTCAGCAGGGAGGCAGCAAGTGGCTTGCCATGGGCTTCCTGGAGCATATGCAATTATACAATAGGGCAGCACTGTGCAATTACACAGCCCCTGCCATTCAAAAGCACTCATTAAATCACTTGCACAACATCCTTGCTGATAAAGTACACATGCTAATCATGTCTGAGCATCACAGGCTGAGACACAGAAGATCCAGGGACTTGCTCAGGGTCACACTTGGAGGATCAATAGGAATCACTGTTGTCTTCCCTCTCATTACCCAACGCCAGTTCTTACATGCAACATCCTCCAGATTTTAAATACAGATGACTGATGCCATCTTTCTATTTTGGAAGGAATCCATGTGTCAAATCTGAGTGTAAAAATACCATATTTTGATAAAAATATGTGCCATAAAAGGTAATCATGCTAGTAGAGCTCGCAAATTCATAGCCCTTTAAGTCCTGAAGCATCTCAAAGAGCTCTTCTCTGAGTATTCATGTGATTTTCACTTTACCACCTCTCAAGTGGAGCATAACATTCCCTTAATAGCACAGAGCAATACATGGCATAGAAAGTGAGGAACCATATCCAAGGATGGGGATGAGGATGAAAAGGGATTGAAACCCAGAAATAGGGTAGTGTTTCAACAAAGAGCTGATCGAGAATTCCAGTTTATTTTCTCAGCTTATCTGAGACATTATTATGAAAATCTGCCTGATTTTCTGCCTATCACAGAGCAGAGAATTTCGGCCACAATTTTTTACACCAGGGGAGTAAAAAGCTTTGGTTTTAATTTTAAAGAAGCAGATCAGCATTTTTACTGGAAATGCATGGAGCCATTAATGCAAATAGATGGAGCTGTGGACTCAGGAAGTCCATAAGCTACTGTCTTAGGACTGTGCACCAGGGAAGAGCAGCTCTCCACTTGCCTCACTGCCGGAGGTGCCATCAGCCTCCTTGGCCCTATTCTTGCAGGCTCAGAAGCGTCCAGATGCTGGTAATGAATCCATTAGTTTCTTTAATCCCTTTATTTTTGTTTCTCCTGTATTCACAATGAGATTCTTCACCATTTCAGTCTCCTTTGAATGCTGAGGTGCATTTTTTCTCAGGTGCAAGCCTTCCCTGCCCAAAGGGCTACAGTGGCTCCACAGTGGGTGGCAGCCCCGTGGCAGTGCCACAGGGACAGATGGATGGATGGATGGATGGATGGATGGATGGATGGATGGATGGATGGATGGATGGATGGAGTGGATGCTCCTGATCTGCTTGTACCATGTTCACTGTCAGCACTGCCTTGTGTGGTGTGTATGGGTGAAGGACATGAACACTGATAGAATGGGGGATAAGGCGAGGTGAGAGAGAACATCTGGAGGGAACACCTAAAGGTCCAGCTGCTCTGCAGCTGCCAGCCTTATTGAGTTCAGGCTATTGTTACCAAAGCTATTTGAGACAGATAATGTGAGTTCAAAGCTGGTTCAAAAGCAGTGCAGAGCCAACTCCTGCTGTCAGTGGCTACACACTAAGGAGCCATTTACTGTAAGCTATGTGACCTACACCATGGAAAGCAAAGACACTGCATTTCAAAGAGTCTGTCCCTGCCTGAGAACTCGTGGGGAACACTAACAGAATCTCTGCCATCCATTCGCTTCTCCCCTTTGCTGTCCTTTCCCAACACTGTCTTCCTGACCTTTCTGATCAGCAACCTCTTGAACAGACAGGCTTTAAGGGTGGAGAGGAGCTGCCTACAGAGACAGAGACCTTTGCCCTTGTACCTGCTCCTTCCATGGCTGTTCCTGCCACCCAAAGGTCTGATTCAGATAACTGCTTGGTGTGTTCCCTGCTCCAGGAGCACAGCAGAGGAGGAGGCATTGCTGTTCCCATCTCCTTCCCACACAGGCTTTGTGCAAATGGGGAGTTTCTTTTCTATTTTTTATTTCAGTGTCCTCCTGTGAATGCCACTGGGAGTAGAAATTCAGGAAGCCAAGTTATAAATGTTTGGATGTTCAGATCCTGTTAATCAAGGCTGGAGTTTCTTAATGAAGGAAATTAAGAGCAGCACTTTCATTTCGTTTTCAATTTTTGTGCAGAGAAGAGGGCTCCAGAAATTAGGTGATAATTTTATTAAATTATTATCCATTGAAATACACCCAGATTAGTGTGATAACTCAGCTAATGGCATCTGTAATTATTTGATTACACATGCTGAACTATGTATCTATGAATATTAAAAATATTAGACATTAGTATAAAGCCAAGGAATAATCTGTCATGAATTCAAATAAAACAGCTATAAAAACATATATGTGCAGTATTAATCCCTCAAAAATGAAAACCAGCAGCACATCCCTTCCCAACTCTAACTAAATGTGATGCTTCTAGGCTATTTAGAGAAACATATTGCTATTTAGAACAGATTAATTAGCTTTTTTCCCCCAAAATATTTTGACATCTGTATACTGACACATACATTCTCCTCCATCCTCAGTTCCAGCATCCCTAGAGCTGCCATGACACAACATGAGCCAAGACACTGAGCCTGCTCCAGACAAGACATTTCTTATCACCTTTGTATTTTTACAACCTGTTTCCACTGATTCACAAGTGAGGACTCGACACAGTGATCTTTAGATGACAGAAATAAATACAAACACAGTTTTTGAAAGGGATACATGATGATAATTCTCCCCAAAATAAAGTATTTTACAGAAAACGTGATGTGCCATGTGAACTAAAACAATTCAGTTTTGAAAAAAATAACCAAACCAAAACAACAAAACAACAAACAAGGTGGCAGCAGGAAAGCACAGATTCAGAGAAAGAATAATAAGAATTCAGGAGAAGCAGGGAAATGTATCAAATAGCTGATCACATTGCTGTGCTTTGTGACAACTGTAGGGGTATAGGAAAACCCCAAATCTAAAATACATAACAAGACCCAACTGCTGCCCCTGAAAACACATCACAGGTACCTTCTACTCAGCCAGAACTGACTGTACTCACTGCAAACAGAAATGTACCAAACTTGTCCTGCTATGAGTGGGCAAATGTAGTTCTTCAAACTTCTGACAGAGCTCAGCCAGCAAAAGAAACCCAACCTTGCAAATTATGATATAGCCCAGAAATTCCCAGAGTGAGCAGCTTCTCCAGATTCTCCAGGCTTTTGGGCATCCAGTGTCCAGCACCCACCTTCTGGTTTGCCCAGGGGTCCTTTAATACAGATAAATAACTGCCTGGATGGCAGCAGTGCCCATCCATGGGCTGGCAGAGCACACACTGACACAGCCTGCTAAAGCCACCGTGCACCTAGTGGGGGCACAGGGAATTAAGAATTATTTTGAGCTGAGTTTTAGCATGCCTTGGTTCTACAAGTACAACTGGGCTTATTCATGATTTTGCCACATTGTCTGAGCAGATATTTTCTCCTTGGAGAAAGCCAATGCCTAAAAAATGCTCCTTCCCTTCCCTTATTCCCTCCTCTTTCCTCCCAAGAAGACAATCAAAGGATTTTGACAGCTAATATTTCACCTGCACAAGAGAAGAATGACTTAAATGACAATATTTAGCTGCTGTTGCTCAATGACTTTATATTGATTCATATTTGCTTTGTCATCATTACGTGTCTCAGCATCTCAGGGAAAAATCTGCCTGAGGAGGAACTTTTGGTCTAAATCCTCATTTGGCTGACACTGCCCTCAGATTCCTGCAATTAAATGGAGTGAGCTGGAACAGCAAAAGTAGGCAGAGACAACTCAAAATGCTTCAAGCTGCAAGGCCAAAACCAGAACTTCAGATCTGGAGTAAATGGCAAAATAAATAGAGGAAAAAAGTTTAGGATTTTTGAAAGCTTATCCCATTTCCATTTTATTGGATTTTAGGGTCTGTTTCTGGCTGTTCCCAAGAGTAAAATACAGGAAGAGTTACAGAACATTTGTTGACAACAACTGACTATAGCAATGGGGGGAGAAAAATATGCTTTGGAGTGAGAGCTCCAGCATCCTCATAAATCTGCACTGGAATAGACTCTGGCCATTGTATTTCTGAGGCCGTTACAACAGAGCACAGCATGGTGGTTGCTCTCACCATGGCAACCCAGAAAACTGCCCCATCAGAGAACACTTCCACTCTGCAACACCCATCTCTCCCTGTCCTTGCTTCTTGAAGGAAATTGGTCTATTCAGCACTTGAAGTAGCACTCGAAGCCCAAGCCCTGATTCCAGTGCCACTTGAAGTCTCCTGTGCTCCATTGAACAGCAGCACGTGGAACATGAGTAACAGCTCTCTTGTGCTGCAGAGAGCTACTGAAAAGTGGGGTCAAACCTGGGAGAGAGTGTTTTCAATTTCCTCAATACACATCAACTTTTTGGAGCCCAGTACTCCCTCTGTATGGTGAGTATTGCAGAGGTTAATGACCTGAGATGAAGTTCTGGTTGTGTTCTTCACAACATTGCCCTCCACCACTGTACCACTACTCTCAGCCTTGAAGGAGGGGGTCAGATCATGGCCTGAGCCCTGTGGAAGTGATTTTAGACTGGGCTGCACTGGGGGAGCTGGTACTGGGGCTCACACTGCCCTGCCCCCTCTGCTGCCCTGGCTGAGGCTTCTGGCACACACCAGATGAGCAAGCAGAGGTGGGAATGTCTGATGGCATCTGCTAATCCAGAACTTGTATTCTTTAGTATTTTCATCATGTTTTACTTTAAACATTTTATTAACACTTCATGGCAAAAAACCTGTTCTTATGTGATCTGCCTGTTGAGAGAAGTTATTTCAGTAAGCACTTATGGGGTCAATAGGACATCACCTTTATTGTCCCTGAGCTAGAAAACCAGTCAGTGCAGAAGGGAAACCACAATACATCATCCACTGAGACTGAATGACTCTATTGCCAACTCTACATGTGCTGTTTGTTCAGGACAAATTGTTAAGAAGATTTTAAAGAACTGACACTACCAGGATCCCTGAAGAGCAGGTATTAATTCCACACTTCTTATTGAATAGAAGTGTGTTGTCTCCTTTATACAGGTGGAGAACTGAGCAGAGAACCTAAAGGACCCACTTTGGAAAGTACTGTGCATCATACTCCTACACAAACTAAATGAAGGCTTCTCTGGCCAGGATCCCAAGAGATTACTGGTATTAAAACTGCTCTTGAATCCTCCAGTAGCTGACCTGCAGAACTGCAAACATTTTATTTGGTACCTGAAATACTTTTAACTCGAGCAGTTAATCATTACATGCATTAAAACATGGCAGTAGGTGGTTTGATTTTCTTTTCTCCTCAACTGATTAGAAGGGTGTGGAGAAGGGATGCATTTTGGAAATAAATAATTTGGTCAAGAACTGAAAGGATACTGAAGCTGGTGTCTGAGATCCATTGTTTATCCTCTGTTCACATTGTGTATGGCCAAACTTCGCGAACGAAGATTTGGGAAGGACTCTCCCCAGGTGGGGGTGTGCCCTTCGAGCCTGCGCAGTGGATTTTAGGTGAGGCACAGCATGCGCAGAACTGGCCCCACCGTTTAAGTCCCGAGGTCCATCTGCCACGGCCGAGCGAGCTTGGACAGTGACAGTGAAGTCCTCAGGACTGTCACAGCACCCGGTACTAACCGGGGTTGACCCTGCTGAGCATCCGAGATCTGACGGGATCAGATGGGCAGGGAGGCATTGAACTGCCTGGTACGGTCTCCACTGAGACTCAAACTCACGACCTTGTGATCAGAGTCCGGAGTGCTCACCATTACACCACGGGATTACTGCCTACCTTTATGCACAATATGCTCACTTGCTCTTCTAAAAAAAGTTCAAATTCAGTTGTCCTTGAGCAAGTAACATATCCAGTCACTTCAGTGGGGATTCTTCTGAGTCTCAAAGGTTGGATCAGGGAGCTGGACTTCATGGCTCACTCAGACACCTAATCCTGCAAAATTTTTTTCCTACAGAGCTCTGGGGACACAGCTGAATGAGACCCTCCTGCACTCTTATTTGTTTGTATTTAGTCCAGGGTAAGTACTGTCAGGGAGTAGCAGATGAAGGGAGGACACCTGTTCTCATTTGCAACAGTATCAGGTCCAAAAGGATGATGCCCTCCAAAGCTAACTCCAGCAGCATAAATGGAGTGTTCTCACTGTACCCACCAAGGCAAGTAGTAAACTAGTGCTCTACTCACAGCCCTGTTTCTTGATTTGAGAAGCAGTGGGTTATGTGACATTACTGTATGGAGATAATGCTGACAGCCCAGACGTGGAGCCATTGGAACAAGTCTTTCTGCCTAGAAACAAACCAACCAACCCATCTCAGCACAGGGTTAAGTGAAGAAACACTCTAGGAGCACATATTGGACAAGAAATCCTTTAATCCTATTTCCTTACTTTTCTACTTCCCATGACTCCAAACCAGGAGAATGTGACCACAGTGAACCCTCAGAAGTTGATGATCAGCCTTTGTCAATCACTTTCTGTCTCAGTCTGATCAAGTGTTTCCAGTGAGGGTGCTCTACCTTCATACTTCTCAGTGGGGCACAGCAGTAACAATCCAACAGACATAAAAGCGTATCTGAGAGCATCACTAACAGGTTAAACTGTCTTGATTATTGATATAAAACAGTCAGTGTGCAGCTTTTCTTTGTGAAACACAATTCTCAGAGATAACCTGCTGCTTGCTTGCTCAGCCATATTATTTCAGACTTACTTGGGAAGAAAAATATTGTCTGAGAAGCATTACAATTTGCAGCTGAGTAATCTCCTTCCCTGCTGACCTGTGTTTCGGAGGACGGCATACCGAGAGTCTGAGCCCAAAGGACAAAATGCTAAAGAGAAATGAAAATATTGTCACTCAGACCTGGTTTTTTCCTTTTGGTGAAATGAATACCTGCTCCCTTCAGTTCCTCCTCTTGAAATACGACAAAAGTTCTCTTACACAAGTATTGATGTTCAGCCACAGCAAAGGGAAAACATTCCCATGTCTACATTCAGCCATCTACACAAGCAAATAATTTAAAATGTTAGTGTTTACCATGAATGGATTGTATTATCAACAAACTTGTCTCTCTCCCCATTTCAGATTTTCATATTTAAAAATGTTTTCCTTTATTTATCATTAAATTCAACTCCCAGTAAGAGTCTGCATTAGGGAATAAAACAAGTCTTCAGAGCCTTCTACAATTAGCATATTCTCATCATGCTCCAGTAATTATCTCCCCTGAGACTTCAGTTGGGATGCCACACTGCTCTCATCACTACAGTGTTCTCATGGGGGAAATTAAGAGGCAAAACACCACGATTGCTCAGATGCCACATTCACCAGGAGCATGCCATTGACCTCCCAGTCTTATTGCTCTTGACTTTAGCCTACAAATCACTTATCAGCAACCAAAACCTGCACAATTGTGTTTGTACCAGACCATCAATAGCAGGTCAGAAAGCATGAAACTTGTTCTTTGTTCATAAGGAGGAAAAATTCTTCAGTGAATCAGTGTTGCTCAGAGGGTGCAGGCACTCAGCTCCTCAGGAGGCATCAGGGAGAAGAGTGTTTGGGTGTGTTGAGGGGTTTTGTGCACGGTGCTTTTGTTCTTTTTTCTTCTCTCCTTTGTTGCCTCCTTCAAAATGTACCTCAAAAAATCAATCAATATTGTCTTTATTCTCCATTTAATTCTACTTCTCTAACTGCAGGACTCACTTGGTAATTATTATCCTAGTCCCAGAAAATGTTTGCTCCTTTCCTGGGTCCCTAACATCCTCTTTATTTTCAGGTGGCATAAAGTCTGTGGACCAAGTTAAAGTTCTTTAACCTTTTCTACCAAAAAATTATGTAAGACTTCTAATTTGAAAATTCAGTATCCCCATGTTAAGCCTCCCTCCATTATTATGCCAGAAAATGCCAACGGCCACTTCAGAAAACTGTAAAAACAACAGATACAACACCTCCACTCTTACTCATCCTGCACAGTGTGTAGAAAGGAAAACAGCCCTCAAAATCTCACCAGATTTTATGAGCAGTCAGTACTCCTGAGAACTGTGTATAGCCAGGTTTATCTACATTAAATCTGGGAATTCGGGACCTGAGCTTTTCCCCAGGATTGCCCAGCGATGTGTTACAACTCCCTGCTTGATTTGCACCAACTGGGCATCAGTCACAGCCAAACTTCAGGACTGTGTGTCTGATAAATCATGACTAACACTACGTTGTGTTGCAGTAACAAAGTGTTTATTTTACAGTTGCCAATGTTATGCAACTCTTTAGAAATACTCAGAGAAACAGATGTGTGGCACACAAAATCCAGGATAGCCACGTCTCCTGTTCCATCAAGCTCCATGCATTAACTTCTGATCTGAGATCTTACACGGAGAATCTGCAAAGCCCATGGAATCTGACAGGAATTTCTGCTAACTTTTTTTATGTGGGGGTTGAGTTTAAGTACCTGATTTATTGGAAAAATACAATCCCATCACACATTCCCATTTGATGCCTTTCAGTATTTGAACAACTTAAGAATATAAGGAACAAATATTTCCAAGCTGTAGGTAGTTTATTAGAAATCCTATTCAATAGAGAAGATTTCTTTCTCTGTTCCTTGCTTTTCTTAAAACAGTTGCACAGGAGAGAAAAAAAAAATCTTTGTTGCACAACAGGTACTTACTGGCCTGCTTATCAATTGATGATTTACAAAACCAATTTTACTGAGATTCACAATTCTAAATTAGGATTAGACAGAGCCTTACCTAGAAAGGAAGAGAATATCTATGCCTCTGTGTATGTGCATTAGTGTTATGTATGTGAGATACACATATTAAAAGCCAGCACAACTTCAGTTTAAGAAGGTGTGTATGGAACTATGGATACTCTTATCCCTTCTGCTCAGAATTCTCTGGCATAACCCACAAGCAGGAGGTCGCTAGGAAGTCTCAGTGGTTTAGGAAATACAACAGCTGCAGCTTTAGCTTCAGTTCCCTCAGAGACAAAAAGAAAATCCGGTGGTTCTAATTATTTCCTCACACCATCTCTTCCCTCACTACATATGATTTAGGCTTGAATTCCTGTAGGTTTTAGGAAGTTGTGTGAAGATTCAAGTTTAAAATGGGAAACAGCATGAACTGGATGAAACAGTCAGTCAGAGGAGGAGGCAGCCCATGCACAGTCTGTGTTTGCAGCGCCGGGTGGAGCGGGCACACCAGGCTGGAACCAGTGTAATGACGTGAGGTGACGTGTCTGGGCTGCCCAGTGGCAGCGGTGGCACCGCAGCCTGTGGGCAGTGAATGCACAGCCAGGTGTGGATGCAGCGAGCCCAGCCCTGGCACCAGGGCAAACCCACGGGATGAGTCCCTGAGGAGGACGGAGAGGGGGATCCAGAGCGTGCTGCTGGTCTGTGTTTCCTCACCAACCCACGGCTCGACTCACGAGCTGGTTCGGGAGGGGTGGGGGATTCCCTTTGATCGGCAGTGTCTGGAGCAGTTGTGACGTGCATTTCCACGGCAGCATTTGGAAGCGCTCACGAGGTAACTGAGCGCTTTTTAAAGGTGCGCAAGGCAGCCGTGACTCCCGTTTGCTTGTTTGCACCTGGCGCAGTGCAAACACAACAAACGGTACATATGTGTGAAGCAGACAGAAAAGTGACGGTGTAAAACAGAGAAGTGACGGCGTGGGTGCGAGCCCCTCAGAGCCGCCTCTGCTGGGCGCTGGCGCCGGGCCCGGCTGTGCCACAGGGCTCGGCCGCGCTGCCGCCATCTTCCCGCGGGGCCGGGCGGGGAACCGCCTCCCGGGCGGGCTCTGCCCCTCGGCAGTACCGCGGCGGCCGCTGCCACCTCCCGGTGCCGCTGCAGGCGGTGGTTCCCGGGGCAGGGACTGTGGGGACAGCCCCGGGCGAGAACACCTCACCCTGCCCGGCCCCGGCCCGGCTGAGCCGGGGGGGGCGGGCGGGGCCGCCTCACGCCAGGGGCGGGGCGGGGCGGGGCGGGGCCGGGACCGAGCGAGACAGCGCACTGCGCATGCGCACCGCGCCGACGCCCCCGGCACGGGGCTGTGACGGTCTAACCAAACCCACGTTAGCCCCGCCCACCGCGGGGTCCCACCTGACAGACATGTGGATGAACCAATGAGCGCCGGCATTGCCGTTCGAACTGGCGGTGCCGGGGCGACGACAGCCAATCGGGCGCTGTGGGCGGGGCGTGGCGGCAGCGCGTTCCCAGGCGCCCCGGCCGCGGCTTCAGTGCGCTCGGGGCGGTGCCGGCGCTCGGAGTGTTTGGGGCCGGCGGAGCCGCGGATGGGCCCGGCATGGGGGTGAGGTAGGGCTGGCCCGGCGCACGGAGCGAACGCGGCCGGCGGTTGGGACGGCGTGTGCGCGGCGCGGGGACGCGGAGCCGGGCGGATGATGGAGGACAAGAAGGAGGAAGGCGAGGCTGAGATCCAGGAGCACGGGCCCGAGCACTGGTTCAGCAAGTGGGAGCGGCAGTGCCTGGCCGAGGCCGAGCAGGAGGAGGCGCTGGCACCGGAGCTGCAGGACGAGGCGGCGGCGCAGCCCGAGCACAAGCAGCAGAAGCTCTGGCACCTCTTCCAGAATTCGGCCACCGCCGTGGCGCAGCTCTACAAAGGTGAGCGCCGCGGAGGGCCCGGGGCGGGGGCAGCGCAGCCGGGCCGGCGGGTCGTGCAGCCCGAGCGCGGTGGGCTCGGGGCCGGGCCTGGGCAGTGGTTGGGGCGGGGGTCGCGGAGCCGCCGGGTTGGGGCCGGGCCCACGGCCGTACAAAGGGTCCGGGGCGGCGGTCGGAGCGGCTGCCGGGCCGAGGCCGCCCCGAGAGGCGGCCGGGAAAACAAAATGGCGAGAGGGAGGGGGAGCCGCGACCCGGACAGCGCCCGGCTCGGCCTCCGGGGCGGCTCCTGCGGCCGCCCGGCCCAGCAGCGGGGCCGGGGGGGGCCATGCCCGAGTGCGGCCGCGGGGTGTCCGGGAGGGTCCGGGCGGCGGGGGCGAGCCGTGAGCGCCGGGGAGGGTGGGGAAGGGTGTAGGAGGCCGGGAAGCCCGGCCCTGCCGGCGGCTCCCGACGCCCAGCCCCGGGAAGAGGCTCCGACAAAATGGCGAAGAGCGGGGCCGGGTGCTTTGTGCGGCGGGGCCGGGGCGGGGGCGGCCGGGCGGGCCCCGCCGCTCTGTGGACACCGCGGGCGCTGCCCCGGCCGGGCCGCTGCCCGCCCGGCCCTCTCGGCCCCGATTCCCCGGGCTGCCTCCGGAAGGTGGAACAAAATGGCGAAACCTAACATGGCCGTTCGGAGCTGGTGACTCCAAAATAAACAGCGTGTGTCCTTCCCTCCCTGCAGACCGGGTGTGCCAGCAGCCGGGGCTCTCCCTCTGGGTCCCCTTCCAGAACGCCGCCACTGCGGTCACCAACCTCTACAAAGGTAAGGGGCTGCCCCCCCGCTGCCCCGGCAGCCCTCCCCGCCGAGCCTCCTGCCCCGGCTTACTCATAAGCAGGGCCTGTTAATGTCTCTTATTCACCCTGATAAAATCTAACCCGGGACTGCTTCCTGAATCTTGCAAGTTTTCGCAGGGCCACTTTAGCTGACGGTAGCTGAATCTTTTCTGTTGCCTCATGTCAGTGATTAATAAACTTAAGAGCTGTTCTACTTTGAGACCCTTGAAAAAGGGTGTTTTTAATGTGTGTCTGTCTCTCATGAATTCAAGAGAAGCTTGCAATGCCTTATTAAACAGTATTTATATTCCCAGCATTTTGTGTATTTCATGGTACATTAGATGTTGGTATGTCAGCCGGTGCTTTCATGGTGAAGCAGAAGTTGGGTTTAGTGTGTTTAAAATTCTGCATAGATACTGTGTGACGGAAACTTTTATCTTCTCGTGGCAGTGAGGCTTCTTGAGTAAGCCTCCCAGTTTATTTTAAGCACTGGAACGTCATTATGGCTGCCCAGGGTGGCTCTAAGAAAGCAGTGTTAGCCAGAACTTTGATAGAGTGTGCTCTGCTTTAGTGCTGTTTTGCTGTGTGTTTCTGAACTCTGCAGATCTTTGGGTTGTCACAGGAGTACTTTTCTGCAGAGGGATCATTCAGTGGTTTTTAGTTTGTTTAGAAGGTTGTACCAAAGTAATAGATATCAGTGAGTGCTTAAATTGGCACAGTGTGATTTCTTTCGTTACTGCCTTCTATTTCAAGGGAGGAAATGTTAAAGTTCCAAATGGTTGATTTTCTGGCTTGTAGTTTGAGGGGTTTTTTTTTTTGTTTGTTTTTTTTTTTAGTCTGTACAGCATTATCTGTACTTCTACCTACATGTTCCTTCATTTGCTTTCAGTTTTCCCATTTTGGATTTGCTTTAAGCAGTAGAACATAACACGTTTGTGATGGGCGATCAGGTTTCTGACAGATGTGGAACAGAACAAGGAGGAAATGTAGGTGCATGACCCTCCTTGCCACCGAATTGACTCCTGCAGAAAGTGGGTTTGAATGTTGATTGTGTGTCAGCTCCTGTAGAGGGGCAGCACCTCACAGAGCAGGGGAGGTGCTGCCCGAGGGAGTGGGTCACTGGATCACGGTCAGGGCCACCAGCCATTTGAGAATGGTGCTGGAGTAGCAGCAGGGAGTGTTAATAAATTGGAATAATTACAGTCTGTCTTTACAAATGGCATTGCTCTCTCTTACAGCATCTTTACTATGAAGATTTGGGCTGTTCATTTTTGGTTAAAACCTTTGATTACTTGTGCTTTAGGAAAAATGAACCCTGGGATTTTTGTAGTGATGGGATTAACTAAAGGGTGTGTATGTGGTGATCAGGGAAACTATAAGTAGGAAATGGTCTTTAGTCAGGTGTAGTGTAATGCTTCAAAAAGCAGGACCTGAAACAAATCCTAAAGTGCTGAAGTACCTCAGCTACTCAGAACTGCCATATTTCAATTTTCAGTTGACTTGTAAGTGTGTAGAAATTTGGTGAGAGCGTGGGTCAAACCAACTGAAGACTGGCATACCAGGCAAGTCTCTTAATGTGAATTTGCCTTCCCTAGTGATGAATGCAGCTTTTAAAACCATCTGCTGTTTTTCACATAATATTTGTAATATTTGTGTTTTGCAGGACTCTTGTCAAACACTGGGGAAGTATTTGGTGTGGTGAACTGAACACCACAAAGTGCCTCTTGCCTTGTCAGGTGGTTTCTGAACTGATAAATGTTCAGATTTTTGAGGCATCATCTTATTAAAAAGAGCAACCCAAGGAATAGTGCATGATGAGAATGCCATGATGTCTTGGATGTCAGCATTTTTTTCTGGAAATAGATTAGAAATTTAATATCACACCACACTGATGTTCTTAGTTCACAAATTTCTGATTGGTGCTGGTGATAGAGGCCACATTAAAGACTCTTAATTATCTTCCAGATTGCACTATAGAAGTGAAGGCACGGCATGTAACAGATTTTAAAACTTAAGGCTACAGTGAAATGTTTTAGGTGTATATTGAAATAAAATTCTGAGCCTACAGTTTATTTTAAAAACTGTTTTCTAATGTTAGTTTTGACTTAGTGATATCAGAATGTATGGAACTTGACTACTTATGCTTTGCCAGTGTAGCTTTGTAAACAAAGTAGTTGTAGCTTGTGCCATAAAAGTCTAATCTTTCCCAAGGTAATGATGCTTGAAACTTCTCTGGGCTGCATCGGCAGTCAGTGTGTGACCTCACACCTGGTTCACAGCACTTTGTAATGCATTCTCCTACACAAAGAAAGCAGGTTATTGATGTAAAGTCGGGCTCCTGGCCTCAGAAGGACTCTCCTGGTATTTCAGGAAGTGATTAAAAGAATATTACCAGCTTCCAAATTGGCTCCAAAGTGTTGGGGTAGCTTTTACCCCATTGTATTGGAGTCTAAGCTGCTGTGGAGTACAAAATGGCAGAAGGGACAGCCTGTCATGTTGCCATTGCTGCCTTTCACAGGAACTGGCATTTGTGAATGTAGCCTTTAGAGTACAAAGCAGTATAGGCAAAATGTTCTCAGACTGCATAAAAATAACATATTAAGTGTCCTTTATGTGTACCTGTACAGCTTATGTTCCAAAAGCCCCAAGATTTAACTCTGCTCAGTTTGAAGTGTTTCTTTTTGGTAAGGTTGTGTTGGGTTTGCTGCTCTTTCACAGTGTAGGTTTCAGTGCTGTCTTTTATGGAACCATACAGTGGCCTTAGAGTACAAGTCTAGGAGTAGCATTTAACAGTGGTTCTTTTTGGGGTTTTGAGTGTGAGAAAGCTGGATTATTATGAGTATGTCCCTGTTTGCCTGTAAACTGGGTTCTTGAGACAGCTGTTCTTAAGGAAACACCTTAAAGTTCTGGGCAAACAACTCTTGTGCTGGACTTGATTAGTAAAGAAAAAATATGAAAAACTATTTTAATCAGCTCTTTCATGTTTATAAAAGTTCTATGGAAATCAGGTAAACAAAGTTGGAGTTGTTGATGCCTTCTAATGGAGCAAGAGCACCATAATAGTAATTTTCATTAAACTGAAATAGCTGTTGTCAAAGCTCTGATAACGAACCTATGACAAACAAGATGAAAATACTTGTGTAGCAAACGGTTTGTCCCACCTGTTATTGTGATCTGAAACTTACTCAAACTAGTAGCCAGAAATACACCTACCACAGTTTGAAAGCAATGTAATATGTGGCATTTATGTCTTTTAGAGGCACAGTTATAACTGATGTGCACAGGGGACTTGTTAAATTGACAGAGATTCAAATTGTATTTTTGAGTTATTGTAAATAGTGTATTGAAAGCTTTTCCTGTATCAAAATTGCAATGGGTTCTTAAATGGGGAAGGAAACTTTCTTAGCCTTCCTTTGTAAATGGTTTGTTGCCTAATTGAAAGACATTGGAGACATTTGTGTTCTAACTGGTTTCAAAGCTATGGGCTATGAATTGCCTCTGCAATTGAAGCTCAGCTGAACCTGGAACTTGAAGTCTGATTTTTCTGACAATTCCTCAGCTATCAGAATGAAGAAAAGCAGTTACTCCTTTTTTTTACATATAAGTGGTGCTGGAATTGTTGTTGACTTTGTGACTCGTAATATTCTCTTTAGGTTTAATGTGACTCTTCTGCAAATTGATTTACTGACTTGGTACTGCCTTGTGGGAACCTGTGGAACATGTATATGCGCCTCCTTTCCCAGGGCTGACAGGAAGCCACGTCAGTGACATGCCGTGCTATACATTGCTCTGTCTGTACCACACTAAAGAGAATTTTTTCTGTCTTCTTACAGAAAGTGTGGATGCCCACCAGCGAAGCTTTGATTTAGGAATTCAAATTGGCTATCAGCGGCGGAATAAGGATGTGTTGGCTTGGGTTAAAAAACGCAGAAGAACTATTCGAAGAGAAGACTTGATCAGCTTCCTATGTGGAAAAGTTCCTCCTCCAAGAAATTCTAGAGCTCCCCCAAGACTGACTGTAGTATCCCCTAACCGAGCTACTTCAACAGAGACTAGCTCATCTGTAGAGACTGATTTGCAACCCTTCCGTGAAGCCATAGCTCTGCATGGTAACAGTCATTTTTTCAATACTATTTGGTTAACATTGGGTGGGGATTCTTAAAGTGTGTCTGGCTTTTGGCATATCATAACGTGTCACGTACCTGATGTTCCAGCTGGAGGTATCTCCTTCATTCTGTGAGGGAGTTTTTAGATGTATAAGGCATGTTAGATGCTAAAAAGGTGTGCAGTCAAATATTTGGAATGAGGAAAAAGTACTGAATAAAATGAAGTTTGGATCTGTAATATTCCACAGCTGTGAACTCACCAGTTAAGTATCAACTGTTGGTAGTGTTTGAAGCATGGGGAGACTTGGCATTCATACCAATGCTAAAGTAAACAGAATTCTTGGAAAATGGTAATAGTATGGTAGTAACTAGTTACATATTAAGATTTGACTACTAGCAAATTTTTGGGGGCTTAGGAAGGGAATTTCATGTCTGAGGCTTCTGTCTCTAGCTCACTGTAGTACCTTTGTTATGCACTGGATAATGAGGTTTATCGTTCTGCTTAAAGTACCCTGGAGAGGGTATTTCACTTGCACATTGTTGCAATAACTGAGTCCTGTTCAGAACTTTGTTCTTGTTCACTTTCAGATTTAAGTGTCTTCCAGTGTCACTGAATTTCCTTTCTTGCCATCACCAAAAAGGTTGGTGGTGTATCTCTTCTCTTTTTCAGATAGGAATATTCTGTAGCTTATTCTGTGTTGGACTATTACTTATCAAGTGATAGAGAAATGTGTTTTAATTGCTCTTGAGGTGAAATGAGGCAGTTCACCTGTGAGTTTTATGCCTTCTAAAATTTGAAAGAGTGGCAGGTATCTTGAGGTACAAAGAATAGACCATTCTAAAAGTAAATACCAAGCTATCTAGAAGTGCAACCTAAATTAAATTTTTAGTGTCTCTCTCTATTCTCAGTAGGGGGTAGAATGAATGAGTTAATTAGAGTGGATTCCTGAAATGCAGCCTTTGGTTCTGCTATGCTGTGGTAGTTTTTCAACATCCATAAGCCAGCCACAGTTACTGTCTAGGTGGCAGCCTAATTCTGCTATTGTTGCCATTTATATCAAGAATGCTTCCTCCCAGTCGTGCCAGTGTTGGTGGTTTTCCTTTCTGTGGAAGCTGGCTGGAGAATTCTGTGCACCACTGTCGCTTATTCAGTAGGTAGAGTTGATTTCATGAGAACAACTGTAGAAGCTGGCTCTCTGTCATAAGCAACCTCTTAAAAAATGTTTTCTGAAACTAGTTGAGTCTGTTTGCAGTTGGATCTAACTACAAAAGCTCACTCTTAGGTGAGAGTGAGCTCAGCTAGACTGACTTCAGCACAGTGAGGTTTCAAGCAGAGTAAACTCAGAGGCATTTTTAATGGTAATAGGGCTCTTCTTGTGTCCAACTATTGTTCCAAGTGTCTGCTTTGTACAGAGGTGGTTCTCTGTGTCACGTGGGAGTCTGAACCAAGATGTATGAAGTTTTCCATATTTCATAGCCTGATACAGGCCATGAGGAAGTTCTGTGCTCTGTTCTGAACTGCAGGGGCTAGAAATGCCCTTCCCCTTCATCAGCTGGTTGACAAGATGACATGTCGGTCACTGTCTGGATTAGGTTCTCCTGATACCAGTTTCAATCTGGTTCTTGACACAAATGCTTTTGTGCTAATCCTTTGGTGACTGGGCTTGTATTTGGCCTCGTAACTGTTTTTAGGTTATTGCCTAAAATATCTGCATTCCTCCAGCTTCTCCCCCTCTTTCTTTAACATTAAGGAAGTTGTGATTACGCCATGTCCCAAACTCATTTCCTATTTATTGTAGGGCTTCTCATAATTATGTTTTGTTTTTAAAAGCTGTGAAGGATTTTCAGGTGTGTGTGTGTTAATGTCCTCTGTAGGGCTGCGTTTATCTTCTGTTTGTCAGGCTGTTAAAAATGCTTTGCTGCTTCGAGATGTTGTGAGGGAACATGAGAACCTGAAGAGGGTGAGTAGCAGTCCTGGCAAGTCCAGACTAAGGTTTTGAGGGGAATTTTCAACTGGCATGTAAAAGAGTCAGTGTTTGTTTTGTGCTGGTAGGCTTCCTGATAGGAATGGAGTATTTTTTCACTGGTAATGTGAATGGATTAAATTAGATTTGGGGAATAATGCTAAAATTTTGCTGCTTTCAGCAAGACCTCTTTTAGTGAAGTGGGAATGGGTATGAATGATCTATGACACCAAGCAAAGCTGTGTGGAAGCAGAGTTGGTGAACTGACTCCTCAGAAATAGGTACTAATGTATGTGTAAAGACCATGGCATTATAACTTACTGATCATCCTCTTTGATGGGGGAAAATACCTGTATTTTGATTGTCACCCCCAAATGCATCATAAGCACATCTGAAAACTCTGACAGAAGCTGTGGTAACAAAGTAGCTCATAATTAAATATTTCCTGGAATCCCAAACAATTCTGGGCATGTGCCCTAGACTAAAACATTAAAGAGTATCCTTTAGGTATCAGTGTAATCTTCAAACTGTATGCTGCATCTGAAAAGAAATATGTTAAAATTGAGTTGTTAGCCATGCCTCTTCGGTCTCCAACCCTGTTGGCTCTTACCCATTGTACAGTTCTGCAAGGTAGTTGACAGTTCTCTTGACAAAAGCTTGAGATTTTGAACTCAGAATTTAATCTTGTGGTAATGGTTATCAGTACTACAAGGAAACTTGTTCTTCTCTACTGCTCTGCTTTCAGGAGTTGTTATCGTAGCTGAAAGCAAACATTCTTGTGTTTAGTTTTTTGTCATGATAATTTTAAGGTGTATGTGATCTCCCTTTTCTTTGAACTCCATGGCACACTCTGCACAGTTACTGAAATCTTCATTGTAACTTCAGGGTACTCGAGAATGAGTTTTTGGAACTGAGTACTCTCCTGAGAGAGTAAACTGGTAAACAGAATCTTTGCCCTTAATATCAGCTTCCATGATTAGTGTAACCTTTGAAATAAAACGTGGCTGGAAACTTGAACTGTGAATACTTGAAAATAAGTTAAAGCCTCTAAGAAAAGCTTGAGTAGTTAGCTCAGGATGGTACGTGCTGTTTTACTCTGGAGTGCCAGTGGATTTTTCTGTAACTTCAAGAACTGTCCATGTGATGTTTGCTGTTTTAATTTCCAGCAGTCCTGAAATGTCATTGCAGTTAGCAAAGGTATAGATGTATCTTCACCTCCTCTCTAGATGTGCACTGACATACCCACTTCTGTAAGAGATGGGTTTCAAATGTCAGTTATATCAGTCTGAGCTAATAGTCCGAAGATTCCCAAAAGCTGCCATGTGCCAGGCCCCTTTGTGCCTGGCTGGAGCAAACCAAGGGTGGTATTGGTAGCTGTGCACAGCCCCTGTTTGAAATGGTACTTTGGTACTTCACTCCCTGTCCCAGCCCATTCTGCCACCATAATGTGAGAAAATGCTGCGATTTGAGGAGGGGGAAAGCAGCAAGCTTGGAAAGGCAGTGCTGAAATGTGCTAGACTTGAGCATTCTTAGCTAAAAATTGAGTAAATTACTGAAAAAAACCAGGGCAACAGTACAGTGAGGGAATGTTTGTTCTTTTTCTCCTTAGCTTTAATGTTCATGTATATAATTCACGTTATTCAGTCTCTTTGCGACAGGGGGAACACTTGCATGTAGAAGTGTGTGGCTTGGCCTCTTAAAAGCTTGAATTTCCTCTAGGCCTTCATAGTTGCTTCTCAAAATACTAAACTGCAGTTTAAAACTTGAGACTTGGCAGAGTATGGAAGCAGCATTTGGTAGAAGAGGGGATGGGAGAGCAGAGTTCAGACTGGTTTGCCATAGTTTAATTTAAATGTTGCATGTGTATATATAGCTGTGATGGAATTGTGCATTGGTATGTGTTGCTAAAACTTGCTCTTCAAGCAGTACTATGAAAGGGTGAATATGACATAGAGGGGTGACAAGGATCTCTCTGAATGCTATTTTGTATTTATCTGGGGTTATTAACTAATTCCTGCTTTAGTCACACTTATCTAAGCGTCAATGTTCCTTTTGATACTTCCTGATTAAAACTACTGGAAAACAATAGTTAATACTATTACTATCCTGAACAGTGGTTACCCAGAATATTATGCTGTGGTGGTGACCTGAATAACTCGTACTCATTATGGACATGGTTATAGTGCAGATGAAACAGCACTTACAGTTTGTAAGGCCAGTGTTGATACACTTGCTAATTTTGAGTTGACAGTTTTAAAAGTTCATGTTCCATGAATGGTACTTGAGCCAAGCATGCTAATCACTTGATAGCTTTGGAGAGTAGTTAGTTATAAATTAACAAGTACTGGTCACAATTCTTCCTATACTGCAGCTGTTTCTAATAGTAGTATAATAATTGTCTTTGGCATATATCTTCAGATAAGAGTTTTTTGTAAAATTACTGGCTATGAAGTGCCATATTGTTGATGACTGAAAGTTATGACAGGAATGAGAATGCAATAAGTACTGCAAAATATTTCAGATATGCCCTCCACTTTAATCCTTTCCAATTTAAAAAGGGGGGTAAGAGCCATGTGTGCTTTCTTAAAGGCCTCTAGTAATAAGGGAGAAGTCACTGGTAGAAAGGAGTGAGAACCTTCAGAGGTGGTCATGAGACAGGGAGAGAAGTAAAGACACCTTAGCAGCTGTTTGGGTCTCCATCCTCTAGACAAAATAGACATGCCTGTGGTTGGGTTATGTTAATCACAATACAGAAATTTGAGGTTATGACACACTGTGTGCTGACAGTCATGTCATCTTACTACTTCCCAGTGTCAGTTACTGTTTGCTTTACTGCTTTAAATGGTTAAATGCTTTGGGAAGAGCTCTGAGTCTACCCAAGGCTTAAACTCAGAGTAATTCACAGTAAAGAGGTTTTCTGAGATTTCCTGTGCACTGCAATAACTTTCCAAGAAAAAAATTGACTCTGGAAGGATGTTTGTCAACATGAAGTAGATCTTCTGTGCCTTTCAGATTGTCTTCAGAGATGCTGCTTCCATAAAATGGCATCTTGATATTTGGGTGCATGCCTTGAATATGCTTTGATTCCTCCACACTGGCTTGATGACTCAATCCTAAACTGTGGTCTAAATGTTTCACTTGGCAGTCCTGCTCTCCTGGGCTGGTGGGTAATGCTGTGTAACATGGTTAACTGCCAGTAACTGATACCAGATTGTCACTCAGTCTGTTACATACTCAGTAATTACTCTTACTAGTACTAAATACCTGTAGGAGATGCAAAATTAAACTGCAACTTGAAGTCCATACTGTGAAGCAATACCCTTGTATTCCTATCTCTGTAGAAATTAATTCAAAACTACTCTCCTGCCTTTGACACTAAGTTTGAGTGAAAATTTTAACTTCTAATTATCTCCTGAAGCCTGTTTGTGTATTTAAATGTAAAGTGATTCATTATTACTTAAATATTGGCAAGTCAATGACTGCTTTGGGCATTTCTTGTGAACCTTGGCAGTCTGATTTTGAATATGCTGCAGCATATTATAGGTGAATCTTTTAACTGACTTTTGTATCTACTGTTTTAAAGAATACCATTTTAAAGAATGTTTGTTACTTGAATAAGTTCCACTTAAAAACATAGTTCTTGAGTGATGCCAAAAACTGTCTTTTCAAGTCACAGATCAGTTTTGGGGTTTATTTGGAGTAGTTTTTCTCTTGGGCATTAGGCATAATGAAAAGATGTCATGATAAAACTGAACTAGTATGTTGGCCATTTGGTTTGTTTAATATAAATTACTGAAAGTGATGTAAATTGTTCACTCAAGTGGTTAAAGTAACAACTGAACTTTCATGTTCAAAGCAATTTTGTTTGGATAGTGATGGGGGAACCTCTGCAATCAGTTTGGATTTGAAATAATGTCATCTTCTGTGCACTGTCAGATTTTTTTTTTCCCAGTTTGAATGTACAGGATGAATAAATGTTTTTTTTCTAAATGTTTGTTACGTCAGTTGAAATTAAACTGCTGGTTGTCTTTGAATTGTGAAGTGATTTTTTTTACCTGCCCAGACTACACACATTGGTAGTTTATCCTGGTTATGGTATCTGAAGTGGCTTTTTGTTTGTACACCCATGTCATCAAATAGCTGCTTTACTTCTGCTGTTTAAGCACTTTATGCCATTGTGAATGAGAGATAATTTTGATATTAATAAAACCTACAGGGTGCATGTCAGAGTTCAGGCCACATTTCTGGGTTGTGTTTGAACACCAGTCACTCTAAGCAGAAGCTCTAAGAAAGTATCAGTGATTAGTGGCTGTTTCTGCTGGTTGTTTCATAATGCCTAATCTGTGTAAAAGTATTTCCTGTGCTGTTACAAGTTCTAAGCTTTACATTTAAGTCCATTTAATAGTAACGTTCAATAGAGTGAAATTGCTTGGCCTGTTCTGTTCTGACTTGTGTATTAATTCCTGCAAATTGCTCTAGAATTTAGCTTTTAATTGAGGTTTCTGGTGACTGATGTAGTAGCTCTATCAGTCTTGTCTTCACTGAGCCTCTGAAGTTGCCCGTTTGGTTTGTCAAGAGCCAATGGATTGGGTTTTGTTAGGTTTGACTTGTCAGGGTGTTACTTCTGACTGTTACTTGACCACACACAAAGATGTAAATTAAATGACATAAGGTATAAAGTATTTGAGACTGAAGAAAACAATAGAGCAAAACATTTGAGATTTTGAAGGTTACTGGGACAGGAATCTGTCTGGACAGTTTTAACATTTGCATGTTCCTATTCCTAGAAAAATATGCAGATACAAATCTGCTGTTCTTTATCTTTCTGCCTGACTCTTACTTTGGTACTTATATTTCTAGGGCACATAGATGCTTTTGTACTTTCCTAATAGTACTCAGATTTGAAGGAGTTATGATAGTAAAGATGTTTGTCTTATCTCTGAGCTCCAGTTTATCTACAAATACAGCCTGAATTCCAAATTGAGAAGAGTAGTTGGGCTTTTGTGTGCTAACCCTTAGTAAACTTACATTTTGGAGTGTCCTACTTACCCATGACAGTGTTTTGGATTAGATCTGTCAGTAGCAAATCTTGGGTGATTGTCATGTGGTTTTCCTTGCTTATTTGTTATTTAGCTGCTTTTCTGAATTCTGATAATACCAATGTGTTGGCTATTAGTGTCAGCCAAGAAATAAAGCTTTTATTTAAAAACTAGCTTTGGTGTACACCTGTGTGGGGTATTCTGTCATACTGCACTGGCTGATAGAGTGAAAGGGAGCAGGGTGGTGGTGTGAAACAAAACCAAGTAGATTCAGTCTAGAAAGTCCTTGGTAAGACTCCAACTGTTGGTCTAGTGTGAAGCCTTTTTATTGAAATAGTCTGCTCTGGAGTATGTACACGTATCAAACAGCTTATGTCATGCTTATTGAGTGTTTGCCAGAGTGTGCTGCTACAACCTGGTGCGCAAGCTCACTTTTAATGACATAAAAAGCAGTTTTGCTAATTGCTAGATTGTTAACTGGACTAAAAGCTGAGAAGGTGTTGTCTGCACTCGGAGTGTGGTACAAACAATTGGATGAAGTGCCTTTAAGATCTCCGTAGAAGTTGGCTAAGTGACATCCTTTCTGCCACAAGTGGGAATGAACTTTCTTTGCTGTTTGACTTTAATGCTGTTTCTCTCTTTCCCCAGGTCTTAGTGGTGCAATGGCTAGTATAAGTGTTCGCTCAAGTACCCCAGGCTCGCCTACTCACGTGAGCAGTGGCTCCAATGCTAGTCGAAGGAGAAATGGACTCCATGATGTTGATTTGAACACTTTCATATCAGAAGAAATGGCACTCCACTTGGACAATGGTGGAACTAGAAAGCGTACCTCAGCCCAGTGTGGCGATGTCATTACAGACTCACCAACTCATAAACGCAACAGAATGATCTAAACTGCAAAAATTTCAAACCCACCATGCTGCTTGAAAGCCACTTGATCCTCAGAGTACTATTGAAAAGGAAACATGAGGCCATCTTTCCATAGTCACTGTTTAAGACAAATGAATTCAGTAAATGCCATAAAGGAAATTTTAGATATTACATTAGATGCCTCTTGTAACTGCGGCTTTCTTAAACTATATTCTTAGCAGAGGACATCAGATATTGTGTAGTAGTTAGCAAGATCATCATAGGCAAACATGTATCTGTTCCAAGGCTAAAAGTGACCTTACTTGTATTATTAAAGGGAAAGGAAATTTCAGATGTTTATTTGGCTATAGAATGCTTTTTTTTGTCCTTTATTTCCTGCTTTGAGTATTTGCTTAAACAGTATTGCCAGTTTGACTGAAATTGTCTACAACATGACTTGGCATCTTTGTCAAAACTGCAGGCTTCCATTTTTGCAGCACTGTACCATGCACCTAGTTTCTGTATAGTAACAGTGTGCAAGTTATAAATATTGGACTGTACCCTTTTTAGTTTTAAAAGCAGTTGATAATTCTGGTGATTGTGTGATAATGTAAAGAGGTGCTATGATGGTCATGCAATTAATACTTAATATTGAATCAATACAAAGATCTTTATTGGATTCACTTTGTGTGTTCTAGTGCTCTGAAGTAGCAATATTAAACTTTTCCCCAATTAACTTAATAGGCTTTTAAATCAGTTTGAGAAAATATATGTACTTATTGGTATTATCCTTGTGGTAATCATACACAGTGCAGATTGCACCAGTGCTGACCTAAATTTAGAGAAAAATGTCCTGTAATTGGAAAATAGGCTTTTCTGTTCAGTATTAGTGAAGGGTAGGTTTTGTGTACACCCATATCCTATTTTACATTTCTTGTGAAGTAATTGCCCATTGCTGGGGGGGTGGTGGGAGGAGAGGGAATGTGGGGAATAGTTGGAAAAGGGGTGTGTTCTAACAAGTAAGACTTCTGGTCACATGTGGAAACTTGGACTAACTTAGACAAGATTCTGTGCTATGCCATCCCCTTCAGGAGGGAGTGACATGCAGGTTCTGTGAAGTGCTAAGAAAATAATTTAAAACTGGAAGTTGATTATAAACCTCTGGATAAACATGCCGTAAGGGTGAATTGCAAAGGATAAATGGCTTTTTTTTTTGTTTAGCTTACATTCATAGGATTGAACTCTGGCTGCCATGACTTAAGCATAATCTAAACCTGAACTAGAGATCAAGACTGATCCTGCTGCAAATTCATTTCTGAGTGGGGAAGGATATGTCGGTCTCAGAGTGTCCTGACTGTTTTTATATGTAGATGCAGCAAGTCTGGTGGAGAGCTCTGGCCTTTAGGGCCTCAGTTTCTGCCAAGGAAAGGATAACACAGGAAGAATAAGAGAATGAGTTCCAAACCTGCACGTTGGGAAGGGGTATTTAGTGAGGTGGTATGCATGCTTTAACTGGAAGCATAGGCTGATTCTTTGATTAAATGTAGCTGTGCTAGATTCACAATACTACAAATTGCGGTTTCTAGCGAAGTTAGGACACCTTGGGCTCCATGTTAATACACAGCTCTTCAAGACTTTTGCTTATGTGCTTGTAGAGTCAGATCTGTTTTGAGTTATCTTCCCTGTTTGAAGCAGACTTCACTGTAGGTTTGCCCCTTTTTACCCTGGTGTACTCTCATCAGTGTCTGTAGTCAAGGCAAGACAGCAGTGCTGTGTGAGAGAGTCTGAATTCAAGGTGCTCTACTAAGAGCATGATTTCCTTGCCTTGTGGTGCTTCCATCACATTTCTTTACATCAGAGTGTCCTTAAAGACGTCAACAGTTGCACAATATTGTAGTGAGAGGCTCTGTAGTTCATGGACAACTGTAAGAACTGTCCAAAGCAAAATGGTAAGAACTGCTCAAACCCCCACCTGTGTTACATAGCTGAACTTGCACATCACTTGAAATCTCAGTATACATTAATTTCAGTTACTACTATAACTACATAAGATTTAGTTTATGTAAGATATTAATACTGCATAAAGCTAGTTTTCATTTGGAGACTGCATTTTCAAAAAAGATTTTGAAGATGGTATCTAAATATATCTGTTAGTATTTATTAGACTGTTGGCAGAGGAGTTTTTTTTCTGTTCTGAAAGAAAAGTCTGAAGTCCTGAACAGAAAGGATACCTGTGAGAGCTGTTCTTCAGCTCTTCTGTTTAACTGGCTTGTACAAGTAAGATGCTTATGCTCTGCAACTTCTAACACACTCTACTATTACATGTGGTAAAGGTGATGTCCTGTTGGTATCAGTTCTGCTTATGTGGACTGAACTGTTGCAGTGCTGCTGGTCTAGCCCAAATACACAGAGCCTGTTCTAATTACTTCTCTTTGTTGTGAAACCAATCCTGTTAATGCATTGAAGCATTAATTCAGTCTAGTACCATCTAAAACTGAATTTGGCTTTCTATTAAACTTGTGCAGTTTTTCTTTGAAAGAAAACAGGCTTAGATACTAAACTGGTTGCATTAATGTTTTTGCTTGTACCTTAAATATTTGGCGACTTTTTGAGTGTTTTTCATTTAGCCCCAACTAAATGTTGTTTGTTCTTTGACCTCTGCCAGATTCATTGAAAGTGCATGTATTCACCTGGTAAACACAAGAAAAACAGGTTGTCTCTAAAAAAAAAATAAAAAAAGTCCATTACCTGTTGCTTTGAAGACTATTTCTTGTGCCAGTGTAGAAAATTGATGTTCTGGAAATAGCTTTTAGCTATTATCCAAGCTGGAGCTCCTGGAGCCAGAAGCAAGTTGATTTTCAGTAAGAAACACTGACTTGAGAACTGTTTAAGTTTGGTAAAAATGGTGCTTACTTTTGCTTTCTCCTATGAATGGTATAGTTGACCGGTCTCTTCTCCATGTACATCCAATCTAACATGAATGTGCGGCAGTTACATAAAGTACATCCTGCACTGAAGCTACTGAGCTTGGCTTGCTTAATAATGAAGTAAGTTTTAAATGTTAAATTTAAATCTATATTACAATAAAGTAATGCAAAAATGATTTTGGCTGAAATTGAAGTCCTGCAGTTAAACTTACTTTCAAATGTGGTTTACCCAGCTGGAGTAATAGAAACTCTAAGTCATAATAAACCTAATAAAAAAAATACAACTAATCAGGCTGCTTTGTAGTTCTTTAAGTTTCTGAATATTACAGTCCATCAGTAACCCCAAACAACATGTGGTCAGTGTGATCTGACAGGCTTCCTTGGTTCTGCAGAGCAGGACTTTCCTTGAGGAATGCAGTTTGGCAGTAACTGTTCAGCTGAGCTTACAAGTTTTTATCTGTCTGTTACAGTCTCATGAAGATACAAAGAATTGGGGTGTACTGCTACACTTGTAGATGATGTTCTGCAGTTTGACATCACTTAAACTTATAAAAAGCACCTTAAGGAGATTTAAGCTGCATAGTTTTAGGAAGTTAAGTGGTACTGACTTCAATAGTAGAGCTTTCCAGTCTCTTGTGAAAGACTTTGGACTTAAGTGAAATCAGGTGCTGTAATTAGCAGCATTTTCTGTTTTATGTGGGTATCCCTAAACCTGCAAACTGTTTTTCACTTGCTGTATCAGCAGGTTTTACAACTTCATTATGAAGGTAAGCTTTATTTCACAAGAGCTTTTAAGTTAAAAAAATAGCTTTTTAATTAACATTTTTTCACTTACTTAGCCAGTGAAATGTTCCAACAGGGATTTTGAAAAGATGCTTAAGTGGCTTCTAGAAAATGGCATCTTTCAATATGATCCTAGACCTGAGCAATATTTTGGCAGAAATGAGAAGTGCACGCCTGACTTGTTCTGTGGAGTTCCCTGCACCAGGTGGGGCTGATGTGGTTGTCTGGGGGGAGCCCTGTGGGCTGCTCATTCCAGAGCCTTCTGCTTATGCAAGGTTAGGAGGCAGGCCCTGGCAATTGGCAGTAGTTGTGCCTGTCTCCAAGGCTTTCCTTGCCTGTGCAGGAAACTCTTGGGGATGGTTTGAGGCTGGAGAGCTCTCAGAGCCCAGAATGGAACAGCTCTGTGGTCAACACTGGTGCTTTCTGCTGCCTTTCTCTGACTGTGCCCCATCTCAAAAGGACACTTGAGGAGTGAATAAACCAACCAAATTCCCTTCTGTGTAGTATGGAAGTATCATCTAGCCCTGGGGTTTTTTTGTAACAGAGGTGGAAGCCAAGTATTTCTCAGTGACTAATGAGATTCCAGCATTTCCCACATGGCTCTGGCCAGTGATGCTGCTGGTACAGCAGCTACTGGGGCTTTGGAACACTGGACCTGTGTGAAAGGGCTGTCTCTTCATTTACTGTGGTGGGATGTGGTGGGAGAGTGCACAAGCAGCATGACCTTATTGCTATCTGATGTGAGCCCATTGGACACACTGGTTTGTTGAAAAACTTGGATCTTCAGTTTTGAATGTAACGATAAATTTGTTCAAATACTATCTAAGACCAGTGTCATGATTTGTAATATTTCCCCATTATTATATATGATGTATTTCAAGGTGAGGCTGGTTCTGGATGCTACAGAACAGCGATCCATCCATGAAAGGAAATCCTTGGATCCTGTTTGTCTTCAGGGGGTAACATTGTCACGTCTTTGTCAGAAAACCTCACAATGCTTTTCCAGCTCTGAAACTCAAACCTCAAGAATTTTTTCAGGTATTTTGACCTAGTATCCTTTTTACAAAGCACCAAAGCAGAGGATACAAAATGTTTGCACTTACACTAGGTGTGCTAAGAGCCTTGTTGTTTCTCCTGGAGTTCTCATGGGGGCACTTCCAGCTCTTGCCCATGCAGTCCTGTGTGCCCCTTCCTGCTGAACAGGCCAATGCTGACAAATCTAAAGGTTAGTTTGTTACTTTCCTATGTATTTTCATTTTTATATTGCTGTGGGAACCTGCCTTTCTTGTTTTGAAGTGAATTCCTTGAGTCTCATCTATAATGCAGTATGCAAGACCAAGAGAAAGATGGTGAGAAAAAAGTTTGTTCTGCTGAAGCTAAGTAAGTACTTGATCTTGTACAGTTAATATCTCTAGTAGTTTATAATGCTGCCTCTCCACAAAGTGATGATCTTTAGATCACTTTCAACCACAAAAATCTCTGCATCTTTGGAATGCTTTGGGCCAGTCTTGTGGCTACTTTTAAAAAAATACCTACTGTGTTTTTTCTGAACATAATTCAAATTTCAAAGCTCTGGGGAGAGAGCTTTGCCACAAGTTGGCAACAGTGATATTGCCTTATCTGTTTCATAAAGCACAGCTGAAGATCACTCTTGTTGAAGATAGCATTAGTTTTCTAAAGCCTGTTTTCCTATTCTCTCTGAAAGCCTCAACAAAACAACACATCATTTGTGCTTAGAGGTGAGTGATCTCAGGTAAGGGGGACCATCTTCTGGAGACTTGTGTTGAATGCCTTGCCAATAATCCAGCTGTTTATTCTACTGAGGGAACTGCAGTTTATATTTTTTCTTTCATCTCTTAAGATTTCTGCTGGAAAAACTCACACAGTTAAATTTGCTTTTTTGTGGCTACATTTGAAAGAGTGTCTGTGATCTCCCATGGCAGGCAGGTCTTTTTCTGTTCCTTGGAGAAACTGTTGTCATTAATATGAGTCACTGAAGATGCATTTCTCTCTGCTAAAAGGGATTTTAAAGTCTTTGAGTTAAGGGATTGCTATTTTCAGAGTAGGAATGTGCTGAAGGTGCTCTGAATTTTGTGGCTGCAGAGTCCTGTGTGCTGCAGATGACAGTGCAGGGGTGCAACTCGTTTGCAGTCTTAGCTTATTCATTAAAACCTAATTTGTCTCCATCTGCTTGCTCTGTAACATCTTCAGATGTAGTCTTGCCAAAACTCTAGATGCATTTTCCAAAATATAGACAAGTTATCTGTCCCCTGTAGAAATTTTCCAGGGAAATTGGTTCAACATATTTAAATCACAACAATTGGGTCTTTGCTAGTTTCAACAAAAGAAGGCATGAGTTCCCTGAGTCAGTTTTCAGATTGACTTGATTTTTCCTGAAGCACAGCCCACAAGCCATGTCTACATCTGATTCTCTTCCTGTGTGTGACTGTGGCCCATTCCAACCATTTGCCCAAGAAGGTTCTCTCTGTGCTGAATGCAGCATGTCTGCAGGTCCAGGTGTTTCTGGTAAGTGCTTGTACCTGATGTGTGATGTTTCTTTTGAATTAATCTAATCTCAGAGTCCCCACAGGTTGTGGGGCTGGAGGTAACTACAGAGTCAGATGGACACAGTTCAGAGCATCCTGTTCTTGGAGCTGCTCTGAGAAGAAACTGGACCAGGTAACCTCCCAGGCTCCCCTTGCATCTGAATTTATCTAGGATTTGCTGTACACTGTCCTTGTCAGTGCAGTTTTATCTGTGCAGGGGTAAAAGGGACTGGTTGTTGCTGCTAAGTAACACTTACTGCTCAAGGAGCAACTGACCACTGATGAGAGCTTAAGAGTGGATGAATTTTCCTTTCTTATGAGGCACATACTCCTCTGGAAACTTAAAAGTTGTTTATAAAAATTGCTTCTTCATAACCTCCTAAGAACAAGCAGCCCTGCAAAGCATGAACCAATCCATCCCAAAAACTCTTTGAATTTCTTGCCTTCATCTCACACAATTCAAGCAACAAGTGCTGTACTGGGAGCCAGGAAGATTACAGCTTTAAAATGTGGTGATATGCCGTTGCTGAACTATCTCATTGCTTTGAGGAAAAAAACCCCATAGTGCTCTGACAACAGAAACTGGAGAATGTGCAGCTCTGTGTCGGCTGTCCATGGCCTGTGGTGCAGGGCAAGGTGGCAGCAGTGCTCCTGCCAGCTGGCTGGAGAAAATGCAAAGCACCAGGAGCTTTCATCTACTGTCTTTCCAACCTGCCTGGCAAGCACTGGGGTAGGTGTGAATAAGGTTCTCTTGGAGGATTACAAAAAGAGCCACCAGAGGCCATCACCTTGAACTTGCCCTTTGAAGTGTTATCTATAAATACAGCTCCCCAGAGCAATCCATCTGGCACCCTCTAGTCAAGCTCATCATGATCTCAGATAAAACTGCTGTCAAGTAGAGCCAGATCTTCAGCTGCTTTATGGAGCTGTGCCCATTTCCACTGCTTGGGATTGAGCTGGAGAAGCTCCTTCCCATGCCACAGCCTTACAGGAGGGTGAATGTCCCAGCAGTGGCAGGGCTGCAGTTCACTGATCTTTACAGGGTGCAGCTGGAGAGGAGGAGGAGGGAATCCAGTGCAGAGATCATTGTGCCCTGTAAGTCCCATGTGGTGGTGGAGCCTCTGTTCTTTTGGGAGCCTCATCCCAGTGCATACCCATAATGTGGCAGTGATCCAGCTACCACCTAAATATTTTTTAAAAGTAGCATGAGTGTCCATATTATCAGGCAGAGAACAGGGAAGGTGGTATGGGCATCCTGAGGTGTGGGGAAGGAGGCCTGGCTCTCCCAGTCTCTGGAATCTCACTTCTTGTGTTTTAGCCCAAGTTTTCTTTCAGAATGTGGCACCCAGCAGCTTGTGCCAAGGCTATACTGCCTTGTGTGATGGCAGGTTTGCATCTCTCCCCAGTGGGTTTGCTTCCTACCAGTGCCTTTGCCTGCTCATGTGACTGATGAGGAATCAGTGCTTTTTTTAGCTGATGAACTCCTAAGATCAGATGAAGAGAACTATGCAACAAAAAATCTTGAATTTATGAGCTGTATTTGTATCCTTAGAAGAGCAATGTGCTGTCATCTTTCCTTTGTGAAGATCAAAATCTATCTTGACAGCCTCCCTGCCTACTTTCTCAGTGGCTGAAGGCAATTTTGCAGGCCCTTGGAGCTGAAACTGTCACTTTTTGTTAATCCTGTGTGTTTCTTGCATTTAAACTTTCAAATGTATCACTAGAACTGGTGTAATCTCCATAACTTTATTACAAGAGTAACTCATGCTTATCTAGCCCAACATTAACTCTTCTCAGACAGCAGTGAAATGGGACAAGATGGCTAAGATGCTTTTCAGGTGATTGGGTACAACCTGTGGCCCTGCCCTGCCCAGCTGGGTGAGACTCAGACTGATGCATTGGTCCCCACAGGTTGATGTATGAGGCAGCAGATGGAGTGACACCGTGTGCTTTCTCACTTTTGCCATTGTATCTCATTCTGTTTTTCATTTGTAGATGTATTGTGTCCATTATCTGCCAGAGTGACACTTAATCCATGCAGTAAAATCCAGGCTTAGCATTTCACATAATGAAACTGGTAATACATTGCAAATTAAACATTATTTGCTCTCTCTTCTTTTCTCTCAAGCATATTTTCATACAGGATGTGCTCAAGAAATGCAAGATGGAAAAAGAAACTCAATAGTAATTGATGGTAAATATTAATGTTCCTTCAGAGTAGGGGGTGGAATAGAGTGCTTGCTTTTCTTCTGCAGATCCTGGGAAATTCCCTCCCAGGAGTTCCCTGCAGCTGTGACTGCAATGCTGCAGGGTCTGCAAGTGAAGCTGGAGAGCAGAGGGTGGTGCCAGCATGGGCAGGGAGAGAAGAGTCTGGTATGAGTGGCCTTCCCTGGACTTTTTGAAGTTTTCTGACAAACCTCACACAACCAAGGGAGTGCTGTGCAGTGCCTGTCCTGCATGTCACCCTGGAAATGGCACCCACCACGTGGGCTCTGGAAAAATCCTGGCAGGGTGTTGCATACACTTCTTTTGGGTGGATGTGCCCCATGCAGTCGTCTCCTCCTGTGTACCCTGTGCCAATGCCTGCTCTGTGCTCCTTGGCTGCAACTGTCCTGTTGCCTGAGGATCAAGAAACAATTAGGGGAGCTGGAGAAGAGGTGTACCAGTACTGAAACTTGTTTTTAGGTGTGGGCACGACTTAGAAAGGATTATGCAGGGAAATGGGACAGGGATTTCCCCTGTGTTGACAGTGTCACCCCCACCGAGCGGTTCAGCCCTCCCAGTTACCCCTTCACAGCAGGTTTATTACTGTTACTGTGCCAGAAAATCGTGGTGGCTACACCAAGGAGCAGACTGTCCCCGTGCTCTCTGCAGGCTGCCTGGCAGAGCTGGCTCTGTCCTTGCTGCCTGGCATGAGGGGAGCACGACACCTCTGCTCCCAGCCTCCAGAAGTGCTTGGTGATCACACTGCGCCTTTTGTTCAGACTTCCAGAACGGTTTCTTTTTAGGTGGAGGCCTTCAAATGGGATTAATGTGAAACCCCATCAGGCATGTGCAGGTAAGGATTTCCCAACCCATTCCTTGGGTGCTACTGCCATCTAGGGTGCCAAGCCAGCAGAGCCTTAGTGCTGGCCACGGACAGCCACGGCCTTATCACACCACCCACGGCCTTATCATGCCACCCACAGCCTTATCACACCATCCACAGCTGTCTCCACAGGGTTTGCTCCTGAAGGGCTTGCAGACAGCCAGACCAGGGCCACCACAGCTGCCAGGACTGAGCCAAGTTTGGGAGTTAAACATGGACATGTTATCTTAACTACAGTATGTTATTCCAAGGATGGAGCTGCATAAACAACTGCAGAGGAGCATTGTTTTATGGCTGAGGTGTTAGTGTGGTATGAGGGGCACAGGGAATTGGTTCCTGGGGTTCCCATGAGCTCCCTGGTGTTGCAGGTGCTGCCATTGCCGAGTGCTGCAGGTGCAGTGACTCTGCCGAGCCCAGCATGGGGCACTCTGGGCTCACGTCTCTTGCACCTGACTGGGCAGGTTTGTGTGTGTGTTTGTTGTCTAAAGGTCCCTGTGCAGACCATCAGGATCTGTGGAAGGGGTCGGAGGTGGCTGCACTGGCTCCAAGAGCTGCAGTCTCTCCGGAGCAAACCTTGCCCATGGTGTGTGTTCTGCCTGGGCAGAGCCTGTGCACTGTACTGTGTTCTCTGGGTTTGAGTTAAAAAGGACCTTTTCTGCAGATCCAGTAAGTTTTGACACACACTTAGAAAGTGATCCAAAACCAGCCTGTGGGTTGGCTCCTGCCCGGGCTGTGGGGCACAGGGAGGGAACGGATATGTTCAGTTCAAACCCACATCATTCCTGTGCTTGAAATTCACACTAATGGCTCTGGACCTGCATCAGGAACTTCAAAGCAAAAGGAATTTTTTTAGTAATTCCAGGTCAAGTGTAACTGAAATCCCATTTTGCAGACTGTTTCCACAGATTCCATGTTTGTGAGGCCTGAGAAATGGGACTCTCAGTTTCTGGCATTAAACTAGGCCTTGGCTGAGTGCACTGACACTGTGCAGGTTTGCCCAGAGTTTACTTTGGTGTATGACTTAAAGGCCTCACCAAATCCAGCTGGTGTTTTACAGTGATCTCGAATTCCTGGTTAAATAAATTTACACACAGTCTGAAATCCCTCCTGGCTGGCTGTCTTGGAGCTGCCAGGGCTGTTTGCTTTCCATTGGTATGGATAAGCCTGGCACTGAGTAGTCCAGATCAGTAGCACAGCTGTATTATCCTGGCCTTCCTGATTGAAGGAATGGCAGCAGATGTGACTGCCACAAACAAGCAAGTATATTTTTTAACTATGTTTTAATTTTTACCATTTATATCAGTAAACCCAAGGTCGTACAAGTTGCTGTGAATCTGCATCTTATTCCTGCAAATCCTTTCCCCCTTATGCCCCTCTGTGGTACCTCCCTAGTCTGTCCTTATTCAGAAATACCTCACATTTTCTGTCATCCTTCCCTTTTCTGACATCCTCTAATTTTTGTATTGTTTTAAATAAGTCTGTGTTGAAATGATCTGTACAGTCCATACTGCTGTATGTGTGCAGTGGTCAGAGTACACCAAAGGGTCAGCTGGAATTAGGTGTTTTCATCTGGGTGGAAGTTTTACTTGGTTCCAGGTAATCCTGTTGATCCTGAATGAATTTGAGCAACTTGGAGCACAGATTCTGACATGATTTTCATGTGCTATGCCTGTGAAATGAACTGTGAATCAGATTTTAAAAGCTATATAGTTTGAAATAGTTTGACATATTCTTCTGGAAAGCCTTATAATGTTACTAATCCAGGCAGGCAACTTTGCCTCCATTTCCTACAAACCAATTCTGTACACAGATACTACAGTCTTTTGCTCTTTTGGTGTAAGTGTAGGGTAGAGCAGACCTCAGTGTGTGCTCAGGAGTGGAGGCATCACTTAAAACCTGCCAGATAATATTGGAGTGAATACATGTGTTGCTTGTAGTGCTGTTTGTAGTGGGGCTGATTTACAGCTATGTGGTTTTACATCAAGACTTTGGGACTCACTATTTACTCACCATCAATAAAAATTAGCAAATAAAAATATTTACTAAATTGACTTCCTACAGTGATTTTTTTTAATCTTTTAAAATTATATGTCCAAAGATCCTTAAAAATGGAAAAAACCCTCAGTGTGGCAACAATGAGTAATTTCTGCCATGTACTTCCAAAAATAAGGGAATAACTGGGGCTGCCCAAATGAAAATTTAGGGAACTACATACTGAAGGGCTGTTTGGTGTACAGACTCTTCTACTTGTTGTCAAAGGGAAGTATATTTTCTTTCAACCTCATATAAATACATTCCTACCAACATCATAAGTAATATTTTAGTATGAAATTTTGTCTGGTCATGTAAATTTTACTTGGAGAACAACACAGGGAAAATATAAGAAATAACACATTATGTCAGGTTGCCCATCAGTGGTCACAGAGGCTCTGCTCTTGTCATCCATTGCTGGTTGTTGCTGGTGAGAATATCTGAAACTGCAAGAGGGGCCCAAGAGTCAATTTACAAGGTGACCTGCCACCTCACCTGAGTCCTGAGTTTCAATTAGTCAAACTGGTATTGCTTCAACTGGAGCAATTTAGGTTTCAGGAGGCTCAGCAACCCCAGGAGCAGAGCTTGACTTTGTCAGGGGGTACTGTTCACCCCCGGGGTCCCTGTGGGGCAATTTCCCTTGGTGCTGGTGGCAGTGGTGCCACCAAAGCCCTGCTCTGCCCAGCAGGGTCTCAAGGAGCAACTTCTTCCTGCACAAGAGTGCTTGTAAGCTTCTTGAAGCTGAAAAGTGCTAAACATGTTCCTACCATGCTTCACTTGGGTGTTTTTTGCTCTCTGTGTTTTCAGCTGATTTGGGTTGTTCCTGTCAGACTGGCTAATGTGCTCTGAGCTGAGACAGTCTCTGCAGTGTTGTACATCATCTCTCTCCTTCCTCAGCTGTTGAGGGGCCCTGGCCACTGGAGAGATGAGACTGCATGATCACTGTGGCACTGAGGGGAGGCAGGAGAAATGGTAATTGCTGAGGGTACAAGGACAGGTCAGGAACTAGAAAATCCTATTTGATTGGAGGATCTTCACTGCTCAATTTACAGGATGTTTACTCAGCTGAGTTTGTTTTGGAGAGCTTTGGGTTCTTTTTGTCTTAGTTGAAAGCCATTAAGTGTCAGGTTCTCATGTGTCATTAAGTGTGAGTTCTCTCAAATATGAGAGTTGGAGACCTTCACTGTAATAGCCTGGTAGGTGGAATTCCCACATTACTGCATGACTCCAGGCAGTGGTGATTAAGAAGGAAAGTAAGTTCCATTTGTTGACACATCAGTAAAAATTCTGGGTTTTTTATCACTTTGGTCTGATGTTTTACCCACCCTAAGGCATCTGAGGATCTGTGTTCATGGGAATATTTCCACCTTTCAACAGTGAAGGTTTGCTATTCATTCTTTCTATTCTTTCAGCTGTTTTAGGATGATCGATAATATCAGACAAGAAAACAACTTAATCAGGGCTCCCCTTCAGAAATCCTTGTGTTAACTGCAAGAAGAGCTGTCAGGAAACACTTTGTAGCATCACTACTGTTTTTGATTCTGTGGTAAGATGAAGCTGAGTCTGTGCTGTTGTAATTATTATGACAGTGTAAAAAGTCTGGAAAACTGTCCCAATATAATGGGGGGATAAACCCTCATGTCAGACCCCTAATGACTCCCCTTTGGCTTTGGTTGCCACCTCTGTGACTCTCTAAATATACTTGGCAGTGTCTGGAGTTTGAGTGTAAAACTGAATGTCATTGAAGACCTGCTCTAGAAAGAAGACCCAAACCTGCTGTACAAAAAGACATGAAATAGTTTGAGGATTATTTCTTCCTAAATGACCCGATGAAAGTGTAACTCTTTTAGATTGCAGTGAAGAGAATGCAGTGTCCAAGTAAGTTCTGCAGCATTTTCACATTTCCCTTAACCTTATAAATACCACTTTTTATTGGTTGGCAGCAGGATGTCAGGCTCTGAGGGTGTGCAGAAAGGCTGTGGAACGGGCAGGGAAGCTGACGCACACTGAACAGGAGAGGGCACTGGCACTCCAGCAGCTGTGCTGGGCTCAGCTCTCCACCGGTGCCAAAGGAAGGATTTTTACTGCATCTCAGCGTTCACTCTCATCGTTTATACTCTTAATGTGAGAAAGGAGTTTATGAAAAGAGTGGTTGAACTGCATTTATTGTCTGTGTCTCTCTGAAGACTTGCACCAGGTGCCCCTTTCCACTGAATATGGGGAAATTCATCTGCTGGTGTCTGGTGCAGCACTTGAGAGTGTCTTATTGAAAAAACTCTGCTTTAGTGGCCTTCTTTTGCACCTCCATTAGGTATTCAGTACACAAACTAGGGTGACGTTCATGCTGTTGGAGGGAAGCTCAGGTTATGCAGGCTGTCCTGCAGCTGTGGAAGTGTACAGCCCTTTGGCCTGAAAGCCTGTATGTGTTCTCTCAGCTGTCAGAATCTCTGAAATGCTGAATTTCCCTCCTGCTTCACAGCATTAACAACAACAAGCAAGTGGCCCTAACCAGTTGGTGAGGAGCGCTGAGTTAGGGTCCATGCACCTGGCCACCATCCTACCATCTACGATGGTGATGCTGATGAAGGCTCCCTGTCCCGAGCTGAAATGTCAGACACACACCTCTTTTTCTTTTTCTCCTTGATTTCCATACTTTTTTCTTTTTATCTTTTTGCTTTGCACATATAAAGGGTCTACTGTGTTGGAAAGAACCAAGTTCTGTTTGTTTTCAACTTTAATAAGTCTTAATTAGACCCAAAGTAAAGCTTTCGTGAAGCTGTCAGCATAATTACAGGCTGGGAGAGCCTCCCTGCTGAATCTAAATCCAGCCCCCAGTTTCCTGGTCCTGACAGAGTATGGCAGGAGGAAGAGGGAACAAGGCAGGGATGGCAGCAGCCTCTTCGATTCTCTCCCAAATCCTTCGCAATTTGTTTCTGCTCTGTGTGAAGGTTTGTGAAAGGCAAAGCAGAAAGGGCCTGACAGCAACGGAAGGAAATATATTTAGAAACATGAAAAATAGGAAGAGAAAATGTTTTATTTGCATTATTCACCAGGTTCTATTATTTATTGCATTGCTGTGCCAGTGTATCGTTTTATAACTCCCAAGGAAATGGTGGTGCTTCTGGAGGGCAGCTTTGTGCTGCTGCAGCCTGTTTAAGTATGGACTCCTGATAGGAGACATTCTTTGGCAACCATTGCTGTGAGGGTCATCACACACTGGCACAGGTTGCCCAGAGAAGCTGTACCTGACCCATCCCTGAAGTGTTCAAGGCCAGGTTGGACAGGGCTTGGAGCAACTTGGTCTAGTGGAAGGTGCCCCTGCCCCTGGCGGGAGGTGGAACAAGAACAAGATGAGTTTTAAGGTCCTTTCCAAGTCAAACCATTCTCTGACTCTCTTTCAGTGCTGCTTAGTTTAAACAGGAGTTTGTCAAGCTGGGTTTTGGCACAGGCCCAGGAGAAAGGTGATTACATTTATGCTGCTTGCTGACTCCTCTGCTCTACCTTCAGCTGAATCTTTCCAGAGGTTGTCATGTGAGCTTGGCAAGGGTAGGAAGCAAAATGCAGTGGGCTGATTTCCATGCTGGATTTAACAAAGGTAATGGGACACAGCAGTTGCTTTCCTGTCCCAAGCAGGTCAGTGGGGATTACATCCTCCTTGAGACCTTCACAGCATCACCTTGTCCTCAGGCTCATCTAAACCAGAAAGACTATCCTAGGCCACAAAGGTGCATTTGAGTCTTGCACATTTCTTACACAAGCACATTTAGGAGGTCACTGCATTTCAGTGTTGTTCTTGAAGGGCTATGGAGCTGCTGGTGTTTCCGCAGGGTGACTGGCATCTTCAGTGATCTGCCCTCACTCACAGCTGGGTGTAGGAGAAATGTAACAAGTTAGGAGAGACTTTCCTGCACTTTCATACTACTTTTCACAGAAAGAAGGGTGCTCAGTCTATAAGTACGTGGCTGATTTCTTGACACAGGAGAACACAAATTTGGTTTTTGTATTTTTTGATTCCTTACCACTGCTCAGCAGGTTTGTGGGAGAACTGTCCCTTGGAGCAGGCCCCTTCTGCTGTAGCAACTGCTGCCCACCACATCTCTATAGTTATCCTGGATTAATTTTTTTCCCCTTATGAGTTAAGCAGCTCATGGAGTCTATGCCCTCCAACACCTTCCCACAGACAAATATTTGCACATATGTAAAAAATTCATTAATTTATGTGCGACACCTGGTTCAGATCCACATATGTCCTTTAATGAGACTCTGCTTGGAAACTCAGCATCAAAATTGTTCTGATTCAGTGGCCATCTGAACCAGGTGAACCCTTAAGCAGCCAGGAAAAAATAAGGAGCTAAAATGTTTCTCCATGAGAATGTATAAATATTCAAATGCTAAACTAAAAGGGCTCTCGTCTCAGCCCACAAGCCATTTGAGAGCATTGCTCATTCAGCCATGGGAGGATTTTAGTACTTTAAAAAAATGCCACAAAACATCTGCAGTCTGCAAAGAGCTGTTCTGCAAAGCATCTTGTAGGCATTCTGTGATGCATCCCTGAAGGATTTATTACCTCCAGCTGGCTGAGTCGCAGCACATCCTCCTTCCTTCGCCTAGATGGCACTCTGCAGTCTGGAAAAGCCTTGTGCAAATGAGCACGGAGGGCGAAGTTTCAGCAGTCCCAGCCAGGAGCCTGAAACTTTAGTTGTAATTTTGTCAAACTCTGGTTACATGAATGGGCAAAACAGGAAAGGGAGGAGAGCGAGGGAAAAAAAAACCAGTGATGGAATTTTTTAGGCTTTATGAGCTCTGGAACCTTAGGATAGTGTTTTCTCCTGCAGCAGGTACTGGTCCCTTAATGTTCATTTTATAAATTTGTGCTGTGTGTTCTCCTTAAGCAGTTCCACCACTCACCCACCTATTTCTTGTCCTTGTAGGTACTTCTGAGTCTTTCTGGTACTGGATATTGGGCCCATCTGTGCTTGTTCACTCTTTCTGTCCCCAGGGCATGCAGCCCAGCCTTCAGAGGCTTGCAAGTAAAGCAAAGAGGTTACAAAATAATGTTTATTAGTTAGGTAATAACATATTGCAGAACTGTATCAGTACCTTCTTGCTTTTAAAGGCAAATTTACTGCCTTCTACAAGTTTATTTTTCTGGCTCTTCTCAGGCAGGAAGAGAAATGTCTGAGGGCACCAAATACAAAGCAGGATCCAATAAAGGCAGGTTGGGGAGGATGATGAAGGGATATGTGCTGAAATGACCAGGGGGAAATACAATGAGGTAGAAGCACAAAGGGTGATGGAGGAACAGCAACATGCATTTTCAAACTGTGTTAAAGGGCCAGCATCTCCAATAGAAGCAAAATGCCTCTGGTGCCATCTTTCTGGCAGTCTGAGCTCATGGCATGGATTTCAGACTGTGAGAAAATCAAGTTCCTTAATCTTTGCAGATGCCTGGGGTACATATGCAATGTGTTAATGCAATCCCCTATATAGCTTAGTGTAAAATTGTGGAATTTATTGGCTTAAATGGGATGAAAGGTGATGGATACGTGGTACAACTCCCTTGTGGTCTCCTTTCCTTAACATGTGCTGGTGAAGGGAGATTTTTGGGTATATATGTGGCCCTTGCCTGCATGGGGAAATATGTGGCAGAGTATTGAAATCAGCATTTCAATCAGCAAATGCTAAATTTGGAGCAACTGTCTTTACTCTGAGTGAGAATACTTTTAATTGAAGGCATTAGGGCTGGGAACTTGAGATATTTTTCTGTATGTCTTGTGAACGTGCCCTCATTGAGCCCTCCCTGCCCATGGGAGGCTCAGCTTTCACATGGGGTCTGGAGAGTCCCCCAAGGTGCCATGGCAACCCTCCTTTTCCCATGCTGAGGCACTTGGCCATGGCCTCATCCCTGTACAAATCTTCAGCACACATTGCTGAGGTGTTTTCCATGAGCAGCTTTTTGCTGGGCAGCAGTTATGAGAGCAGTGGTGGGTTTGTCAGCCCATGCCCATTATCACCAGTCTGTGGCTCTGCCCTGGAAGCCCACTTGTGCTGCCTGGAGTGGTGGTGTGGGCACAGCTCACCTGCTCCTCTGCCAGCTCCCACTGCTTCCTGTCCTTTGCTGTTACTCATCTCTGGCAATTACCTGCGTGTCTGGATGCATTTCCTAAAGTTCTCCTTCCCTTTAATCTCTGTCCCTCTAGCGTGGGCAGCTCTGGGACAGCTAATTCTTGCCAATGTGCACAGCTCCAGCTTGCCAAACCAGTGTGCCTCGTTTGTTGCTTAGTGTTCAGATAGTTGTTGCCTGTTTGGGGATAATGAGCTCTGGGAAATGGTTTTGCAAAGCTGCTGCCCTGTCCTTCAAATCCCTCCCCTCAAGGTTTGCTACTGGTGAGACAAGGTGGAAGAGGGTAATTGTGTGCAGATTGGGAGGTTTAAATAAATAATATTACTTAATGGTCTACAAACATTTTGTCTTCTGGTGTCTATCAACCAAAGATGTGTCAAAAGAAAATCTATCTACCTGCATGAACCTACCCTCTCTCTTCATTCCCTGGCCAGTGGTCCCTACCACAAAGCATTGTCTTTTGCATAACAGTTCGACTTGCAGCTCAAACCCTTAGCTGCATCACTCAATGCTCCTAAAATTAATAGATACTCTGAAAAGCACAGTTCCTCATGGGTTCATGGGAATCTACTCTTTCTTCAGATCTGCTTGACCCTGGTTTGAACAGCTTTAAGTTCTGTTGTCTTTTGGTGCTACACCCCACCTTGTCCTGGGCCTGCCTCTTCCCCAGGGATGGAGGCAGGAGAGTGATGGATATGGTGCTGGTGGGTTGTCACTTGTCGTATGAGCCAGGAGGTGTGACTGGATGGATCACAGAGGTGCTCATGCAGGATGTGAGTCACTTGAAGGAACTGTGCTGTCCTGACATGGAGCAAACAGGGACAATGAGTAAGAGGTGCCCTGGGCATGCAGTGGTGGAGCACCAGAAATAGCCTCAGGCTCTGCAGAGAAGCTGCTGACATGGGGAGAACAGGAAATTCAAGATTCTGATGATGTGTAAAGGGGTGGCAGAGCTCCAGATGGGGTTCCCCATGTTATGAGCTGGAGCAAACTTTGAACCCGTTTTGCTCTCAGAGCTGAAATAGATTTTCATGTCTGTCTGCTGTCCCAGCAACACTCTCCCTGTGCCAAGGGAGCATCTGACTGCAATCTGCTGGGGCCCAGGAGCAAGATTAATGCTTCTGGGAATTTCCTGGTGAGACTCTTTGTGCTATTTACCAGAAGTCCCTTGAAGGCAGAAATGATTGCATTAAAAGATTAAGGCATCATTAATCATGGGGTTTTTTTCTCCTCTTTTCTTCTGGCAGGCTGGCTCCGTATTACTGGTAAGATTTTTTTTTTCCATTTTCTTCCATTCAGAGGAATAAGTTTAATCAAGTCAAGACTGTGCCATCCTCAGGTAAGGAGCCTCAAGAAAATTTCAGGCAACTGAGTGGAATTGCTCATTACTGTGAACACAGACATTTTGACCTCTCAATTTCCAGGTTTCATTTGAGTTCATGATTTGCAAAATGAATGGGTATAATTTCAAAAACTTGGTATTTATATGATATTGTTATCATCCAAAGATCCTACTTGGGTGGGAGGGGTCAATATGACATAGAGGGTGGTTGCAGATGTACTGGTTTCCTCTGGCATGGTGGCACTTGCTGTTGGCATGGAGAGGTTGACTTTGTGGAGCTTCAGGGTGGTTCCCAGCTATGGTCTGGCCCCAGGAAGACTGTGGTTGAAACAGTTTAGATGCCCATTTTGGAAATATTTGGAAAATAAGGCTTAACTTTTCAAGTAGAAAACTAGAATTGTAATCAAGGAAGAAACAGCTGCTATGGTAGAAACGGGGTAAATTTATTTGCTTTGGTTATTGAGATATTCCACCACGGGCCATAGGTATGGCAAAAAGTTGTGCCTGGCTCCCTGGTGCTTCATTCATTTCCATCCCCACAGCCTTCCTTTTGTGCTGTGTCAAGGGGGGGCCCAGCTGTGCCTTGTACTACTGCGTGCAAAGCATTTCTTAATTTATGTGCTAATTAACCTGACAGAGCGACTTGATTGTTGGGAGCTCGGGCTCCCGGCAAGCCTGTCTTTGCAGGCAGGGATCCTTCCCTTTTATTTTAACTAGAGCAAGGAGTGCGAGGCTGGAGCAGGGGGAGGCAGCGGCTCCTCCGGGGTGGGGGGGTCGGGATGTGATAAGTGCGAGCGCTGCGGAGGATGCGGCAGCTTCAGAAATATCTGCTTTCAGCCTCCCCTTTTAATGGAAGTTTTATTTTAGAAAGTTTTAGTTAACGTCATTCTAAAGTTTATTTCCATTTTATCTTTTAAATAAAGAGGCTGTAAAGCTTCTGGCTGGGTTTTCATTTTTTGCTGGCTGCGAAAAAGAGAGGTGAATGGGCTGCTTGTCTCCCGCGGGGATGCTTTAGGGGCTGCTCAGCGGGTTCCTGCCGGCAGCGCCTCGCAGCCTGACCTACCTACGGCCGTGACTCATCCTCCGCCTCCTTGGGGCAGGTGAGGATATGGGATGCACATCTGCAGCCTCCGGAGCTGTATCCATCCCGTGTGACACTGTACGCAAAGCCCTGTCAGTTGTGCCAGTGTGCCCTGGGGCCGCTTGGGTTTGCTTTGCTTCCTGTGCTGCTGTCCCAGCCTGGGCACCGAGTCTGGCCAAAGCTGCTGGTAACTGAGGAGAGATGAACCTGCGCATTGCTGGCAGGGCCAGGGCAGCTGTGGCAGCCTTGGGCTCAGTGCCACAGTCCTTGTCCTGGCCTCTGGTGTGGGGAGGGGGAAACAGCAGGGAGGGTGTGCTGGCCCAGTGATCACCCAGTGGAGGAGCTGCTGCAGCCCAGCTGCTTTGCTCTCCCATTACCCCACTTACTGCAAAAATAAATCTGAACTGCATGGAAGTGAATGGCTGGTCTTTCTGTGTTTTCCCTTAATTGCTTGTTGCCTACATGCTTAGCACAAGGTAATGTTAAATAAATTAATATAAAATGAAAGTCTTGCACTGACACTTTTCCTGAAGAAGCCACTTTTGTGTTAAGGGGGAACATAGTAATGCCCAGTTCCAAAGTAGAACTCAGAGCTGCTTCAGAGTTAATTCCGTGCACTGCCCCCTGTTCCTTTCCTTCACCCAGGCAAGTCACTGGAACCACTATGGGCTTTTAATGGAAGTCTGTGATGACAGAATCCAAATCCATCAGAAACAGGAATTACCTGTGTTCCCATACATGCTTCAGTTGCTTGTCTGTAAAATGGGTGAAAGTGCAGCATTTGCCTCACAGATGTGATGGACACAAGAACGACAATGGCATTTCTTGTATCCTGTGATGGTGTTTGCACAGTCTTCTCTTTCCCCTAAATCTCTTTCCTCTTGGCTGGACCAGTCACTCCCACACCCAAGAAAGGTGAGTATGTACAGGTAATGTCTGAGTTTGCTTTGTTATTAAGGAGCTTTATCAGCCTAGCACCAGTGTTTGGACTAATCTGTCACATGGGCTGAAGGCAGACTATACTCAGTTTGTTCTTTGATTTCTTCATCTGGGATGGGGGAATTTTGAGCATATGGATAAAGCTAAATCAAAATGATAAAGTATTTCATTTCAGACTGAGAGCATCCACACAAGAATAACTCTTCCAGAATAGCTTATCACATAGACAAACTAAAAAAAAAAATCTATTTTAACCAGAGGAATGAAGGAGGTATAGATCTCTGGGTGACAAGCACAGCTTCCAAAAACACATAAATGACAGACCACAATAGGCTCTTTTAGACCTATAGAAGCGTTGTTTTGGTAATGGAACATCATGATCCCATCTATACGTGCATGTACTATATTTATACACTACACATATATGTATTCCAATTATATATATAAAATCCACTTTACAGGGTGTGGGCTTTAATTAAGAACTCTGACATGTACTTTTTACTAAAATAATATGATAGAAAGGAATGCAATTTATCAAAGGAACACTGCTGAATCTATAAGGAGAACAGGGAGATAATGGGATTTCTGAGACCACATGGATGCTCTTCACAGTGATTTGAGAGGGCAGGATAGGGGGAACTTAACTGAAAATGAGTTCTTTCTTTTCTGAGATTGTTTGAAACCTAATGTATTTGCAACTCCTATTTTACGGATGAACTCGGTTCTTATATGAATACTGATTTTTTAGATCATTTATTGTAACAAGTAGTTTTTGCCTGGGAAAGATCTGGTGCTGCAGGCTCCATTACAATATATTCTGCCATAGTGCCAGGCTCTATTTCTTTTTAGTGAAAGCATTCTATCAAATTCCAAACTTGAACTAAAGCTGCTGTTCTGACATGTGAAACATTGCCTCATTGCTCTGGAGGCTTGTCGTGTTTTTATTACCTGCTTTTAATTAGATGATGTGCAGATTCCCCCCCAGGTAATGCAGGCACAGGTTTGGGTGGCAGTGCTTGCAGTGGCCTGGAAAACACAACAGCCAGATGAAGGCAGAGCTTGCTTCATTTATGTATAGCTGGGCATAAAACCTTGATGAGCATTCCTGTGCTCTTCTTGTGCGCAATAACCTGACCTTGATGCACTTTCTAATGAGCAGAAATGAGTATTTCTGCCTTCAGCCCAGGCTGGCATTAGGATTTGTGGCTCTGCATGTGCATGGTGAAGTGGACAGCAGGGAGGGGGCTGTCCTGCTCCTCCCTGCCAGTGACTTTGCGGAGGCTTTGTGGGATTGAGTGTTGGGCAAACCATGTGGTTCTGGGGAGAGGCTGTGATGCTGCTGGGCATCTCTGGTGAGGCAGCTGGAATAGTGTCCTGTGCATGGTCTGTCATTTTTTTAATCCATTGCATCCTGTGATGGGTCTCAGTGGGAAGGTAGAGACACACAACCCAAAACCCTTCTCAAGCTGTTCATGTGTCTCTTTGGAGGAATAAACCCCAAAGACCTCAGTTGTCCTGTGTTGCAAATGGCCCTAGAAGGCAGTCTGAGCTGTTTGCTCCCCATGTACTCTCCATGAAGCATCCTTTTCTCTTATTTGTTTGGAGTTTTTGCCACTGCCATTAACCTCATTTTTGGTACTGCTGAGGGACATGTCACACAAGGGTCAGAGATGGGCCAGCTGGTGAGAGCATTTAAGCACAACTGGAAGGGGTTCCTCACCTGCAGGACCCACATTCTTGCCTTGCTTGGGTGTCCAAGCCAGGCAGTGCTGCTTTGCACATCCAAACTTCACCTGCACCTCCTGCTCTGGGCTGCTGACTTCAGACCCAGCCCTGAGGTTTTGTCCACATGTCACCCATGGTTCTCACTAAGTGGAGTGGAGTCCATTGTAGCCCAGGGATCTGCTTCCAGGGACTGCCTGCCCTCTGCTTTAAAATGTTTGCTGCACTTACAGCCTCTGCAATATGTCAGTTTTGGCTGGGCCACGAGCCCCACACTTATCGGAATTCCTTCCTCTCAGAGGTAATTGCAGACTGGGGCTGAATTATTCCTACTACCTTTTGGGAAAACTGCATAGCCTGAGCCACAAAAGCCTCTTAGTATCAGGCAACTTTTCCAGAGCCAATATAACTTCAGAGTTTTGTCTGAGTCCTTCATATATTTCAGGACTATCCTTGAAATATGGTCACCAGAGCTGCTCACAGCATTTAGCAATGGTATCTTGGATACTGGATGCTGAAATAACAGCCTTTCCCTTCACTTGCTTGTTAATCTCCTATTTATGTAGCCCTGGATTGCTTTCAACGGCATCACATGAGGAATTCACGTTCAACTGGTTCTGTACAAACCTCCTCATTTCCTTTTCTTAATTGCTGTTGTCCATATGATTAGCATGACCCATGTACTTGGTCCTTAGGCAGGCACTGTGCCATTTTCAGCTATTCAGAGCACTTTGCTCAAATCAACGGATATTACCCAGCTTTTCAGATCTGTTCCCATCGTTAATGCTGTTCCTGGCACCCAATACTGCTGTGCACTCACTGTATCAGCAGTGCCTTTGTGCATTTCCCAGCTAATTGAGTAATGTACTGAATAGGTTTGGATCAAGGACAGAAACTATTTGGCTATGTGTCTGTTTATCATGTAGTACCTATGGGTTAACTAATTTTAAAATAATTTGAGTGCCTTTATTTCATATAAAATAGTTTTAGATTGAAAATCTACTGCACATAGAAGTGTGCTTCAGGCTTAGGTCTTTTCAAAGTACTGATGAAATCAAAATACCTGGTGTACTTGACATTTTATTTTCCATGGTTGATGATATGCAGATTACCTGATCTTTAGTTCCCAAATACCCCATTTATTTATCAGTATTGGGTTATACTGAGCTTTATCCACAGTCCTGAGATGGAGCTTCCTCTATTTTTTGAATGTGTTAATAGTTGGCTTGAACTGCTCAGGGGTCTCCTTGGGCAACTTGTCTTCACATGCTTGCTGAGAAGTAATACAAACCTGCTTGTTTAGGAGTTTGTTTAATGAGAGTTTTTATCAGAGAAGGGGTTCTGGCCAGAGGTGCAGGTCCCAGCAGTGCTGTGGAATACACTGAGAGTTAAAATATAGCAATCCTGTTGGTGACAACTAGCAGCTTTAGCTGGCCTAGACTCAGAGGGTGCTTCTGGATGGGTTTAATTTGTCTGGCTTTGTTGGCTTGTGCCTGTCTTGGCTGGCTCCGTCCCCAGGCTGTCTAACAAACAGGAGGGCAGTGCATGGGCAGACCCTGCTCAGTTGCCCATCCTAGGCCTGGGCTGGCACTATGAGGGGCATTAATGGGCTCAGGCTATGTTGGTGCTGCAGGTTCCCAGCTCAGCCCCTCCCTGACTCAGCCTACTGCTTCTTGGGGTCTCTGATGGGCATGACGGAAATGCCAACTGAAAATTCTGCTGCAAATCACCAAACTCTGATAATTGCTCACAATTATCCTGGAATGGATCCAGGTCTGAAATGAGGTTATTTCGCAAGTGGTCTGTTCTGTATTCCTTAAGCACCTACAGAGAATTATCGCTTCTACAAACAGGAGTGGCCTGATTTTGGGTATCTATATCAATACTAATGAGCTTCTCTCTGCAGCTCCCTCAGCAGAGCACAAAAAATAGTGGTTTTCCCTATCCCCTGGGTGTGCTTCTCCTAGTTGCAGTGGTGCAGTGAAACTCCATGGGAGCCTAGTGAACAGCTCACCGGCTTCTGGGACACTGTATTCAAGAAGCCTGTGTCTAAAAAATAAAGATCCACCTTGTCCGTAGGTGCAAAAGCACTGCTACCCCCAGCCAAGCCTGCAGCTGTGCCCAGGTAGAGGCAAAGCCATGGCCAGGTCAGCAGCACTGGTATGTTGGTGCCGCACACTCGCAGCCTGGGCTGCTCAGCACTCGCGGTAGCACACAGGTAAAACTGCTCATCCTTTGGGCAGGGGCCAAACCCAGGCAGTATGTGGCTTTACTTCTGCAGCATGTGCTGCTGCTGTCATTTCTGTAGCTGGTTGCTCAAAAAAAAAAGGGCACATCATAGCTTGTGGGGCTGCACACAGCAGTAGCCTGGTCCTTCAGGAGGAATTTGGCTCAAGCTGTCCCTGTTAGGGAACTTCCTCATGAAGATTGTTCAGTACTGCCCTTAAACAGTACCCGCCAGTGCTCTCCCTTGGGATTTCTTACTGCCAAATTCCCCAACAGAAGAGACTTATTCACATGAGTAGAAAAACAAAATGGGAAGAATTAAACCAGAAAATGCAGGTGGGAAAGGTGGTTTTTCGAGCCCTGCGGCTGTTGTGGAGCGCTCTGCTGACGTGCCAGTCCCCTGCGATGCACAGCATATGTCAAGGCAGCTCCCTTGAAGGGGAGAACATCAAGCCACCTGAAAGACTCTCTCCTTTTGTGTTCTCATTTCATCCCAGAGTATTACAGGATTTTTTTCAGGTTTTTCAGTGGCCTCCTGGGTAATGCTTTATTACAGTGATGGTGTGGAGTTCTAGTTTGTAATAATGGGATCTGTATAAATAATACTGATTCTGCTGCCTCCTGTAATGCTTCCTGCCTGGGAACACTTGAAAGCATTTGCAAATGTTAATTTCCTGTCATTTGGGATAGAGAAATACCTGCAGGTACTGCAGAGATCATGGCAGCAATGTGTTGTGCTGGTCAGTTCCCTGTAATAGCTATACCTCTGAACCATGGGCTTCAAACAATTGAGGGTCTTTTTTGCACCTAGAGTGAGTAATTAATATAATTGGTTTTTTAGATGTTTGTGCTTTTCCTCCTTTGTCATTTGTAGGCATTAAAACAGATGCCAGATGGGATGAGACCAAGTTCCAAGAGCTGAAGGTGCTGTGAGGGGAGACTCAGCTTTGGAGAAGAGTCAGATGAAGGCTGGGAGAAAAGGATGGTTATGACATTTCACGGATTATAACCGGATGCTCAAAGAGATGAAGGATGCTGTGACCCAGTAGACTGCAGTGCTGTGTTGAGGACAGGCACTCTAGCTCAGAGCAGCATCCTTGGTGCCATAATACAACTTTCCATATGGTGCTGCCCTAAGCTGAGTGAATCAAGTCAGACACCCAGGCATAGGGTAAGGGCCCCAGGTACTTGGGCTCAACTGTGTTGCCCTTAAGAGCTTGTGCTTGATCAGGACAAGGAGGGTGAGCTGAGTCCCCAGGACTCCATTTTGCTTCTCCCTGGGGAGCTGGGGTGTGCTGTTACTGGTGGGGTCTGGTGGGAAGGGGTGATGCTGTGCTGAGCAGGGAGCAGAGCCAGCAGCAGAGCCTGAATGGCATGTGTGGCACAGGAAAGAAAACATGAATATGGGGCTGACCTGGGTAAAGGCTTAATAGATTTCCTTGAACCATGCTCTGTAAGGGCCTGGTTGACAGGGTTTGCCCTGTACTGACACGGGTTTTCAAAGAAATGAGGGCTGGGTGGTACAGCAGTGCTGTTGCTTTCCTTGGCTGACCTGCCATGCTCCCTCCTTTCAGGGTAACATTAAAATGAATACTGTACAGCAGAGAGTGCAGCATAATTGGCTGCAGACAATGCACGTGCTGTGCCGTTCTGTGCAATATCGATTGCTCCTTGTCCAAATATGTGTATCTAAAATCAGTCCATTAAGCACCAGCTTGTTGGGCCGATGCCAACCTTTTCAGGCTGCAGTGGCTCTCGCTCCATCCTGGCTGTGCTACGAACCCTGCACACAATCTGTTGGCACAGCCCAGCCTAGCACACTGGGGCACGTGGCTACAGGGCATCACTGCCCATCCTGGTCCCCCAGATGCTGCCTTGGTGGGTGAATCTTTCTTGTTCTGATGGAGATGCCCCTCCTTGTGCTGGTGTGGTCAAATTCCTAGTGATGCATGCCACTAGTGCCATGTGCTCTTCAGAGCTTGTGTGAGGCTGTGCTAAATCCTTGAGGAAAACTCTGCTCTTTTTGTTAGGCAGATGAATTAAGCGAAGCCTGGCAGTGCTTGGGAGAGCCCAGCCAGCAGAGGTGAATCCTGGAGGTCAGTGACATGAGCAGGAGTGATGCAGATGCTGTTGGGGTATGTTTATGTCCCAGCACACTGCACAGCCACCTTGGCAGTTTGAGATGGTAAAACCATTTTTGAAGCTGCTGGACAGGGTTCTAAAAGGCTCCTAAGTATACTAAGAAGAGCAGAGAAGAGCTTTTCCACCAGAGCAGAGGGATGCAAAAGAAGAAAGGTCTGTGCTGCTTCTCTTCATCCTTCATCTCCTGTCTAACTCAACACTACGTGCTGCAGCTGTTTGGAACAGAAGCCTATATGTTCCTACACCTTATTCTATATATATGTACACATGTATCAATGGGAATTATTCCTCTGTTAAATCTAAGTAGACAATTCTTTTCCTCCTGCAAGCATTTAGCCTCCCAGCAGATCCTGTAATAAATTAATCTTCTTTATCACCCCGTTAATCAGTTCCACCAAGCCAGTGAGCAGTGAAATCCTCTGACCTATTGATTGATGTATAATGTTGTATTAGTAGAAAGCAAATTACAAGAACCACCATGTGCTTTGGTGCTGCTGCTGAATTTGTGGCACAAGGAGCTTGTTTGGGTAAGTGTCTTAGGCTGTGTGTTGCATGTAAAGGTAGTGTCCAAAGGTCTGGGGGAGAAGGATTTTTTCATGGTGTTAAAGCTCAAACAGGGAAGAAAAAGGAATGTCTGCTGTTTTCCTTGCCCCACACTATCTGTTTAGAGAGAGAAGAGCAATGTGCTGTGAGGTGACAGACTGCTAGAATCAACAGCTGAATTTTTAAATAATACAGAATGATGAGGAGCCTTCATGTTTGATTTTTGAGGAGCTGTTGGTGACAATAGTGGCTGTTAGGATAGGGCTTTGGGTTCATCTTTCCTGAGGTTTGGCATTTATTCCATGGGATGGAACAGCATTCCCTGTGGGCTCATTCTGCAGGAAGCAGAGGCTGAGCTGCACATCTGGATTGTTATTCAGCCCACCTCAGTTGTTCCTCCCTCTGTAGTTTAAAGCTGTGGGCTGTGGGCATTTAACACTTCAAACTGATGTTTGATATTTAGGTGGGATGCACATATTCCTAGGTATGCAATCAATTCTTCAGCTCCCTGCTGTGATCGGCTGACATGAAAGGCTTAGTTATAAACTGTTTGTTGTGGCTACAAATAATGCTTTGGGGCTTCCCAAAATTGTATTGTTTTAATCCAGCAGTTGGCAACAGCTGAAACTCCTCTACCTATTTTTTTCCCAAGACAGTGTGGGGAAGGAGAAAAGCAGAAAAAAAACCAGAATAAAATATCCTCATGGTATTTTTTCTATTACAAATCTGCCAAAAGTTGCAGTGGTATGTTGAGACAAGGGGCTGATCCCTCAGTGTTGTCCAAGGGAAGCAGCACAGAAAACTCTATTAAATTCTCTGTATTGCATTGACCTTTAGTTTGCTCCCATCTTTTTCCTAGTTTCTGTGATGTCACACACATCAGCTGTGGGGAAGGGTGGGCAGTGCATGTCCTGGCTCTTGATTTCAGCTCAGAGTTTTGAGAGACACAAGTGACACATGGAGCAAAACCATCAAATGGAAATGTACATTCCTTTGGCTAGCATGAGCTTTTTTAGGACTGGTTTTGGCTGAAGGTGCCAATTCACCTCATTGCCTTGCACATGGGATCCTTGTGCACTGGAGTCATTTGTGGAGAAAAGCATTTCTTCCCATTTCTACCCAATAACTCTCACAACAAAACAAGGCCTGGTTTTTAAGGGCTTAAAATAGAGAACACCAAATAGCCATTCAAATAATAAATGTTATGTCATCTAATAAGAATTTAGAGAAACTAGAGCTGGACTCTCTTCAGAGCTGCACAGTGAAGGGCAGGGGCTTGACTGGCTTGCAGTAAGTGAAATCTGGTTAGATAGGGAAAATCCTCTCTCTGTGAGGGTGGTTAGACATTGTCACCAGGGTCCAGAGAGGTTTGGTGCAACCTCTGTTCTTGGAGACACTTGTAGCTTAACTGGCCACAGCCCTGAGTAACCTGACCTGATGTTGAGATTGGTCCCAGTGTGAGCAGGGGCTGGAGTGGGGACTCCTGCCAACCTCAACTGTTCACTGGTTCTGTGATTTACAGGGGCATACTCTCTGTTATTGTTAAGCTATCATTTTGTAGATCTATTTTTATCATGAAAATACACTGCTTCATGAGTAGTGGTGTCTCTGAACATTCATTATTCAGAAAAAGTTTGTCTTCCAATTACACAAGATCATAAGAAGAAAAGTGACTAGTTTGTCAGAATTGCAGAGCTAAAATAAGCTGCAGCAAGCACATTTCCTTGGCAAGGAGCTGGTGTCTCTAATTAGAAAAGCTCTGGAGAGTTAATCTACTTGGGTATGAGACCTATTGCTTCCTCCAGCAGCATGTGATGGCTGGAGCTGAGCAGCTCTGAAAAAAGCCTGGAGGCTGGGCTTCAGATAATGAATGTATCTTGCTCAGGAACTTATATATATATATATATATATGAATTTCCCAAACATTAAGTTTGGTATGCTTCTGTCAAATGGCTGAACTGCAGTCGAGCTGAGAATTGACTGGGAATTGAAGATGTAAATTCTTTTAGTTAAAAAAATTGTGCTCAGAGTCCTAATCTCTGGCAAGCAGCTGCTGCAGAGAGTGGAGTAAGTTACTGTACCATCCACCTGGGTGGGAGCAGTGTCCTAAGCAGGCTTGAAGAGTAGTGACTGCTTGGAAGTGCCTAAGACTGGGCTGGTTTCTTATTTGGGGAGGTCGTGGCTCACCCTCACAGAGGTATTGGCAGTAGAAGGGGAAGAGTTTGCAATAATGGTCTGGAACAAGCCTTTTCTGGGCCAATAACCTCACCCATACTGCCAGAGAGATAACCTTGATATTCCAGTGAATATTGAAACTGTCTTCCACTCTCATGCTAATGCTCTCCAGAGCAGGGGAGCAAGTAATCAGCAGTGCAACAATCAGTCAGGTTTGCCTTGGCACATGATGAGTTTAATTATTTTGCAGTTCACTCCATGTTCTAACTGTAGTGATGTTTATTCTGGGAAGCTTCTCTGCCTGAGGTGGTATAAGGGTTTTAATTTCAGACAAGAGCTTACCAAGTTGGGCGTCTGGCCTGGGCTCCCAAATTCCAGAGTTTCTGTGAGGTCCTGGTTGACTTTATCAGACTTTATCGGCCCATTTCCTCTCCTGAGACATTGACCACGTGTGGCAGTTTTGACATGGATACTGATGTACTAGAATAGACTGATGAATGCCATCAGACAAAAATAGCTTGTGTGTATACTCAATTTGAACTAAATTGCTTGGTTTAAAGGAAAAAGCCTTATCTGTCCTGGCCAGTGCACTGCACTTTGTCTCCTCCCCAGCAAAGCTTCTGCCACTCCCTCCAGCTGAGCAGTTCAGGAGCTGGAGGTACAAAGAACTCATTTCTGAGGCAGTCGGCTGGGGCAGGAGGGACTGGGTACTCTGGTGCTGCAGAGACTCTCATTTGGGCTCCAGGAAAGCGTGGGATTTGTGGGATTTTATACCTCCAATGGAATAACTGTGCAGCTCCCTGGGACTTCAAAACACTTCCCTGGTGTGGTGGGCAGCTCTCTTTCAAATACTCAGCAACCACTGAGAAGGTTAGCCTTGGCTTAGACCTCACACTTCCTGAGTTATTAGTTAGTAAAAAGACAGGCATCACTTTCTCAGGCTTCAGGCAGCTGAGAGTTTGCTCTGCAATAGCCACTCTCCTGCCCAGTTGCATCTGAATAGAGACAAAGTTAATTTCTTTCATTTTAGTATTTACATATATCCTTTTCTTAATAGCAAATTCTCATCTTTGAATTGCCCAAAATTTGCACCTTACCCTTCTAAAGCTGTGAAAGCAATATAAAAAGTGATGCTGTGGGATTTTTTCTATACTGTGAATCTACTGTGCAAGCACAACACCTTGGAAAGCTGTGAGAAATATGTTGATTATTGGAGGCAAACTCCCTGGGAATGTGCAATTGATTATTCAAACCTCATGGTGCTGCTGCAGAGATTTGTGTGGCTGTGGCTGACTTTGATTCCCTGATAACCTGTCTCATGCTCCTGTCCCCTAATGCAGCTGATAGCATTAAGTAATGCAGTTAATCAAGTGAAAGAAATTGTTTCTCCTTATTCAAAGACCTGATGGCTTTATCCGACAGGGAGGGTCTCTAACAGAATGAGACAAGAAGTAGATGAGATAAGAAACATCCACAGGATCCAATATTCAGTGGAGTAGGAGTGCTTTTAAGAGCTTCAAATCTGGAATAGAAAAACATTCTGCATGATCTATGGACAAAGCCAGCCCTCTGGCTGGTACTTAATTATTGCATTTTTCTGTATTAAGGAGCCAAAGATCAAGAATAAATTAAGACCAGGTAATGATACACAAAATTGTTAATTTAGATGTGGAAGGGAGCTCAGCTCATCATCAGACTGCTCAGGCATGGAGACAGCATGAAACAGAGGAGCTCCTTAGAGGAGGGAGCTGGCAAAGATGGGTGCAGGGTCCCAGATTATCTACATGTGCTTGGCTTTCCTCGCAGTATTTCCATCACTGATAATGAGGAATTAAAACATAATTCACTAATGCGTGAAAAGAAAGGTCTTCATGGGGCTGAGTAACCCCCAGGTAATGGTTATCCTACTGAAATTAACTTAAATACAGGAGGCTCAGGAGGAAGCATAATTCTTCCTCCTTTTCATGCTACCAATTGTAATAATGATCTGTGCAAAACCAATTTGACTATTACATCATTCCTACTAAAATAACTCAAAGCCATTTACAAGTGTCCTCGTCGAATTTGCTGCATGTGGATGCCAGAACACTGCAGGGCTTCCACTGCTGTTCCGTTTAATTTGCACCTTCCACATTCCCCCCAGTGGAGCCCTTTTCTCTGAGAAATGGTATTCCTGCAGTACTGGAGGGAGCACACTCCCTCCCAGGGGCAATGACAGTGTGCTCTTATTCTTAAAGAGATGGTCCCCTAAGAAGCCTTACATGGATGACATGTAAAACTGCCCTACAAGACAGACCCCAGTCTGAGCTCTGCTCTGCTCTCATGAATTTATAACATCTCTGCTACACTGAAATTGTTCCAAGGATTTGCTAGTGAGCATGCTATTGAAATCTCTCCCATGGACAGCAGAAGAGCTGCAGAGGAGTTTGCCCCCTGTACCAGGGCAGTTTGAAGTTGGGCTGTCTTGCAAATGTCTGTTGCTTTTATTCTCAGAGTTACAGGCAAATAAGAAGGGTAAGGAATGAGGTATTTTCATCAGGTGATGGAGTTCTCTGGATCAGTGACTCCCCCAGGAAAGCAGAGAAACAGAAACCACATTGCTTTTGTACGTGCTGCACCATGGAAGGGATAAAAAGCTACATGTGTTTTCCATGCCCAGGTTCTTTTGCTTTAGACTCTGGTGAGCAATAATGTCAGTACTAAAAGTGAATGAAATGTTAGTAGTAAAAGTGAATGAAGATTGTGTGGACTAAGGGGCAGGCTAAACATGGACTAAATTATTGATAAATGATAGCATTTTTTCTGGTAGATGCTTATACATCTTCCTCTCCATTTAGAGCAGATCTTCCTTGCAATTAGCTAGTAAAGCTTTATACATCAGTCTAGAGTCTAGCAGAGCAATTGTAAAAGAAGCCACCATTTTTAGGGATTGTCTACTTATTTTTAAGTGATTACATAACTCCCTCATGTCAAAGAAAGAATTTTTTTCACTTTTTGTAAAGAATATATACTGCTTAACTAAAGAGTGCAGAAAAATAGTCAATTGTTGGTGAGTCACTAGTGAAATTATTAGATTTGAATATCTGGAGCCTTGAACTGCAAGTTGTAGATTCAGGTGCTGAAGAGGAGGACCAAGAGCCATGACTGCTTCCAGCAGCACAGTATCATATCTATGAGCTTCAGATCCCCAGTTTTGTCACCTGTGTGTGCATCTCTGATAACAAAGCTGGTAAAGGTCAATGAGCAATCCCAAAATCTAGAGTAAGGAGGGCTTCTAAGTCACATCCTCATCTTAGCCTTGGCTAGGATGGTTTAGAGCATCTCAGCAGGTTGCTGCTTGGTTGTCAAATGCTCCTTAAAGCCAAAAAAATTGAGTCTGAACTTGTCATAGTGCATGACTTTGACAGAGTTAGAGCTGCTCAGTGCTGTGGTGTCATGCAGGATGTTATGCCAGCATCCTGGAATTTATTGCCCACATTTTGTCACATGTTGGAAGGCAACTGAAGGTGAGCTGGCACCATGGGAAATGGCTTGTTGGCCAGGTAATCAGTTTAGCATGTACTTATGATGCTGTGGGATTGATCATGCTGGGTCTGGGCTGAGCACTTTACTCTGAGTTTAACTGTCCAGGGCATCATTTAGCAAGAGATCAGGTACCTGTATGCCAATGTGTCATGACCTCAAAGGACTACCAGGGCTCTCATCTACAGTACTCACCAGCCTGCATTGTACTCTCTGTTCCATGTGGTTTCTAATAGATTTCTTTTGTTTTGTTCAAGATAAGCCCACACTACAGAGAATTGGTATGGAGCTCTCTAAACTCTACTTGCATCAATTGGTATTTCAGCCTTGTCTCTCTTTTGCTGTAATTAGTACAGAAAGAAGGATGTGATAATGGTTAACATCCATCAGAATTAATAAAGAAAAATGAAGAAAATACAAAAGGCTATTGCATATTGCAGCAGGCTTTGAGTGGAAATGTGATAGGTACTTATAAACAATTTCCTTGTGAGTTTGTAAATGCTGTTTTTGTTATTCCTTCTTGCAGTTTCTCACTCCATGTTCACAGTGGCTTTCCATCCCTTGGTGATAAGCCAAGGCAGAGAAAATCCAGACAGCCAGTGTCCCCAGGATGGGCCCTCCCCAGATCATTCCTCCCAGGCAGACATTGTTGGGATTGTTACTCTTTTCCTGGTGGTTGAGGTGTTCTATACCTTTTCATTGCCAGGTCTGCTCAACTGTTCAATGGTAAGATCCAAACAATTGTACTCTTACTTTTTTTTTTTTGGACTTCTCTCTTGCTCCTGGCCTGTTCCTCGTTTATTTCTTTGGACTGTATTCAAAGCTCAAGGTGAGTGCTGTCTTTGCCCTGAATGCAGAGGTGTTCTGTGGGTTCTGCTCATTCCTCCCTGCTTGAGTGATCAAAGGCTTCTCTCTCCTGGTACAAGTCCAGCACTGTCAACCACAAACGCTCTGACCCAGGAGAACATAGAATTGACTGTAGGAGTAGCTGGCTCCTATGTTGTGTCTGTGATCCACCTTGTCATCCCTCTTTTGCTGGTTTACTTCACCTAAAGAGGCAGCTGGGAGAAGTTTGGTGTTTACCTGAGTCACACCCAGCCTCTGGGTAATGCTGGTCATCAGCTTTGAGTATTTGCCATAATCACTGTCACAGGATTGTATATAAAACATCTTACTTAGTAAGTGGATGGTCACATTACAGAACTGATGCATAAAGAAAGTAGCCATTGCCAATTTCCGGGTAAAAACATAATCTATTGCTAAAAATAGAAGTGTGACACCTCCTGACTTGCTAACTGGGTCTTGGTCAGGGAATATTACATTGATTTCCAATGTGGTGCACGTTATTTTTAGGTCATAACCTATTTTTGGCATTAGAAGAGTTTTGCAAACAGAAGGAGACATTGCATCATATGCATATTTATCATATTTATCATATGCATATTTACTGAATAGTAAATATTTTAGTAATAACATGAAATATGTTGTAAGCAATTGGTTAGGAATTTCCTTGAGAGCACACAACCTGCTTGTCAGCTTGTTAAGGATTATCCCTCCAGTTTGTGGGAATTTAGGGATAGTTTGAGGAAATTTTCAAAAACACTTTTTTTGGCATATAGTTAATTGAATTTTAGTATTAAGTTAATCTGATGTTTTAAGAGTAAATATAGTATTATGACAAGTTATCCTATATGAAACCACAAATACATTTACTGGCCATTTGGTGAGTAAGGTCTTTCTTTGAGTCCTCCATGCAATACCTTTGTGCTCTGTCTATGTCCTCATGTGTGGTTCTGTATTCCCTCTCTCCCCTGTGCCCATCCATGTCTGTGCAATGAGGTAAGTGGGTCTCACACCTTGTTGCTGCTGCCTGTCAAAGTGGGGGCATTTGTTTTGAGTCCTTCCTGGCCAGAGCTTGGTCACAAAATAAGTCTGACACCAGCATCTCTGAGACCACTACATCTTCATTAATTCAAGTTGAAATTGGCCAGCAGGCTCCAAACTTCTCTGGGAGGACAAACAGGCAGGCAGCCCGAGCACATTGACTTTGCAGTCTTGGGAAATGAGGCTAAAATAATAGTGTATTTATTTCTGGAAGGATTAAATTGGATTTGATCTACCAATCTCTTCAGCTAAAAGGGGTAATGGAAATGAGATTACACTGGTTGATTTATTACTTCTGGTGGTTATTAATTATTGGGTTTTTCTTTTGAGTAATTAAAAAAGAATTTTTTCTGCTTTAAGCGAGTGCATAGATCTCATTAATCTGAAGTCTTAAGAACACATTCTTAACCTGAGTGCCTAAGAAAATGTTAGTTTCCTTATAACTCCTCGTTTGCAATGTAAGACCATGAAGCTACTATTACAAAAGCTTCTTTGAATCCTTCCATGTTTCTGTGAGCATGTCACAGGCTTTGTGCTGTTTATTGCCATCTTGGTTCTGCCCTTCTCTGTTTCTACCCTGTACAGACCTGGAGTTCCTCTGCAGAATCAGTCATGGCTAAATTTAAGCACACAGACATAAAATGAAAAATGGAATTTTTTTTTATTTTTAACTACAAACTTCATTTTCCCCAAGACTGACCTTAAAACAGGGGAGTAGGTTGTTGTGGTGATTTTATGTGGTTAGTAGCCCAGCTTCTTGCTCAAGGGGCATATTGTGGAGGCAGCTTTGTGCCACGGAAGAGCCAGCTGAGCCAGGGAGCTGCTGTGGGTTACTGCTGACACCAGTGTGGTCCGACAGCACCACCATGATGGCTTTTAAAAATAGGACATCTTGCCATTCTGTATTCTTGTCAGTGTATCACAAATATCATGAGGTCGGTTTTGTTTTCCTACCTTTTTTCTCTCCTGGTTATGTCCCTAATCAAAAGAATAAAATCATTTTGTTGGTGTGGGCTCTTGTCCTTGCCGTGGCAGGACAGGAAGGACTGGAGCCGCTCGGCTGCTGCGCGGTGGCCGTGTCTCCCCAGGACACAGATTTGCATTCACACCGTGGCGTGGGCAGTGAGTTACAGGCTCAGCCTGGGCTCTGCGGAGCTTCTAATGCTCCTGTTATGAGGCATTTGACCTTTCCAAGGATAGAAGCATCAGCTGCCCGCAGCACTGCAGGAGTGGAGGCAGGACTGCCCACCCTTTGCCTTACGGAGCTAAAGGATTCCTGTTCATGGGTGTCAGCACAGCCGCAAAGGAAAGTGTTGTAGTCAACAGCTCCTAAAGATTGCTTTGACAAAATAAAAGTCAAACAAATCTTCCCATGAGACCCAGCCACATGGGGAGCGATGTGAGCACAAAACAGGGAGAAAGAGAAGAGCAGCGTTTGGCTTGGTCAAACCAGTAGCCTAAATGATTCAAGCAATTCCTGCCAGACTGTTCAGCTGCCCCAAAATCTGATCCCTGAAGTCTGCAGAGTGCATGTCAGAGGGCTCTGCCTGTCTGGAGAATGCTGCAGTGAGACCAAGCTGGCCCCACCAGTTCCAGCAAAAGCCAAGGCTGTATTTGGCATCAGGAAAGATCCTAGGTGCCAATATAGATCATACAGGGGGAAGCTGTGCTTATTGCTTGTGGTTTCCCACTCACAGTGGGCTGTGTCCTCAGCTGGCTTCATCCCTTGGGCTGGCTGCATCCCCTTGTGTCCTTTTGGCAGGGACAGTGGGCAGGATGGGTGCTGGGGACACACCTTCCCCATGCAGGTCACTGACAGCAGAGGGGTCCCCCATGTGCCCTCTCCACACCAAAGTTTATTCAGCTGCAAAACTAGAATAGTAGGAAGCTTAATCTTCAGGCTAAACTGCTATCCGAGTCCAAAGTGGACTTTTTATTGCTTGTAGTAAATAATAAACATGTTCCCAAAGCTCTGTAATTAACCTTTTTTTTTTTTTTTTGGTAAAGAGGAAACTAATTTCCGCAGTTTCCTTGCAGAACTTCTGCATAATGTTTGCATTCTGTCTTGAGTGAGTTAACAGTTATCATCCTTGAATAAATCCTGTGGGGAGCTTTTAGGGCTGGCAGCAGGAGTGTCCAGCTCTGAGCAAGCACCTGCAGGTACCATTTCCATGGCAATTTACTTTTGAACTTAAAACCAAATTCCTCAAAAGAGGAGCAGCCACCTGCTGCAGAAAAGGGAAGGGCAGTTTAGGAATATTCTCTTTGGCTTTAGGAAAGCAAGAGCTAAAAAAGGCAGTTTCCAGGAGAGCAGAAAAACTCCCAACCTGTCCTGAATTGAAGAGCTGATAGAGAAATCTGTTTCAGAGCCATCAAACCCACTGGAACCCAAACTCATCCCTCTAACCACTAACAGCACAATGTGGCTGATGTTGATTGGTACTGTTGGAGTATGTGATAGAGAATCCAGGAGATGAAGAAATGTCAGGAATTAGACCCCCCAGGAGAAAGTTTTGTGGAAAGCATATTCTCAAGTATATTTATATTTCCAGACAAATAAACATTCTTCAAAGGTACTCTAACAAGCAGGTCCATAGCAGAGAAGATGAAATGGGTAATTATTTGCTGTACATGCTTGTCAGGCTGCCAAGATTTATTGGGTTCCCCAGAGAAAATAGAAAAATCAATGCAAAAGAAGGAACAGGGTAAGTTTAACAAAGAAAAAAATGAAGGTTTTCTCATGCATACATAATTTGATACCATTTTTCACAAAGAGTTTTCAGGGCTGTCCATTGTGTCAGCATCTGAGGAGCTGGTAAGTGTGAAGGGACTCATTGCTGGTCTGGTCTTCAGAGGTGTTGGAAAGGTGTTTGCATACTGGTGTTGGTGGGGGATGAGCTAGAAAATATAAACCTGATCATGTATCCTAGGAAACTCATTGGAAGTTCAGGCTTTGGAAAATTCCTACTTTTTATGGTTTTTTTCCTTTTGTTTTCCAGAATGGGAATGTGGAAAATGTCAAGTGTGATACAAGAACACTTAATATTGATAAAACTGTTCTTTTTGGAAAGGAATCTTTTCTTTAAAACTTTGGCCAGTTCTCCATGAGATACTGAAATTATGGGACTGACTTAAGAAAAATCCACATTTAGAAATAAAAGCTTTTTTCTGGGTTTAATACCCACTTACTGCCCTGATATGGGGCATTTCCAAGGTTATCTTCACAGTCACAGGTGACAGAATACTTTTCCCAGTGCTGAGACAGGGAAGGAATACATGTACAGTCCTGGGAGCTGCCATGTGAACTTCTGGGAGCTGTGACACTGTGGGTTTGTTTATATTTACAAGTAACTTGGAGTTGTACTTGGCACTTGTTTGGATTTATGCATTGTAATCTTATGAATTATCAATATTGTCCAAACGAGTTCCTAATAATAAAACCTTACAGTCACTGTCAGATCTAAGTCCCAATATTACACTGCAAAGTAGCTGGGAGATTTGCTATTTGCTTAAGTAAAAGTCCCATTTTCCCAAACCAAGCTTAATCAGTAAGAATTGTTGATTTTCAAGACTTAAAACTGGGTCAATAAAACATGCTGTGTGTTACCTGATCTACACCTGGAGTGGCAAACCCCCCCCATTAACAGCTCTCAAATTGTATTATTGTTTTTTACAAAGCAGGGAAATGAGAATGCAACCCTGCCAATTTAGCATTTTGAAAAGAATTGCTTCTTGAATAAGAGTATTGTAAAATCAAATTGTTTCTTGAGTAAGAATATTGGAAAACCAATCAGAGAGAAAAATGCTGCTATAAGGAGAATGTTGCATAAGGTGCCTGAGATAAAGATTTTACTGTTTTTCATGTTCTCATAAAATTTTACTGAAATGGAAGTTTCTCTCTTTACATCTCCTTTGTTATGCACATGCTTTGCATACAGAGATAATAATTACCTTTGCCTGAACCTCCTGGGCTGATTTGAATGTAGAGTTGGTGTTACTCTCAGTTTCCTTGAACCTGGGGGAAAAGTAGCAGTGTTTATTCCAAAAGAGTTGATGAATTTTAAGTTCCTCCAGACACCAGAGAGATTTTAGTCCATGACTGAAATCAATTGCAATATTTATCTATCAGCTTAAATTTTTGAATATCTTTCAGCATCAAGACCCAGAATCTGATTTGCTTTTCCAAGCAATTTGAATTTTTCACACTTGTTTCATTTTTTTCAAATGCAAGAATTTTTTTTCTTCAGCATAACCTATAAACATACTTAGCATGTGAAAACATCTTTTACAGTGAATGGGAATTCTCTGCAAGTTTCTTTTTTTAAGGCTGATTCATACAATAACAAATTCTTCTGCTTTGGAGCCCTTGCCCTGTTGGGTTCAGGGAGTTGTACAGCCCAACAAGCCAGTGCTGTAAGGATGAACCATTTGGGAGTGTTATCACACTATGGGTGTCAGGGCTCCAGTCCTCAGACTGAAAAAGTATTTTGATTATCTGAAATGGAGTCACAACAAAATCCAGTTCTTCAGCAAAGCTAGTCACCCTGCAGACAATTCTGCCCATTGTCCTGCTGCTCTGTATGAAGATCATATTCCCAGCCTCTCACCGTGAGTAATTGTAAGATTTTTCTGAACTTTTCTTAACTGTAAGAATTATCTTTAAAGAAGTACAGTCATTTCAGACTTCTACAGAGCCATCCTTGAACCTGAGGAATACCTGCAGTGAATGGTTGATGCAGAGCCCTGTCTTGACACTGTGAATCAAAGAGATGAAGCCATTGTAAGACAGAAGGTTGAATTTTTCCTGTGAGTCACTGAAGGTAATATAAACATTAGTCTCCAGCCTACAGATACGTCAGTCACTTTACAGAAGGTGGCAGCTGTCTTCAGGATGATGAAATGACTGATATAAGCAAAACAAGCTTCTGAAGAAGCATTTTCAGGATCATACAAAGATTGGGGCTGGACCTGGATATGGCCAAAAAGCAGGTCTGCACAGAGATGGGCTCAGGGTGCTATTTCCCATGTTGTTGCTTTCCTTAGGCACTCAGATGCCTGCTCAGAAAAATAAGTGTTTAATTAAATTCAGTCTAGTCAGGGAACTATTGATGTGTGTATTCAGTTTTAAAATATGTTTGAAAGACATTCCTTTTAATGGGGCTGAAATATGTTCTTAATATTAAACACACTTTAAAATACTTTCTGAAACAGTGCAACCTCAGTGTTTCTGAGCTCAAGGCCACTTTGTTACAGCACTGCAGGAACTCATTTGTGCTTGGAAATAGAGGCTTCATCTCCTGCCATTGCTGCATGATCCTTGGTTGAAAGTTGTTCATGGGTCATGGGATGAGCACTTAAATGTAACCTTGATGAAATCTTACTGATTACACCATAGCTTGTAATCTATTAATTAAAAATGGATGGTAGGCTCCCTCATATTTTGATTAACCCAATAGCTTTCACAGCAAGAACTGAATTCAATCAGAGATATCATAACAGCTTTTAATATAATGACCTGGAGGGGTACTGAGTGCATCACTTGAAACGCTTTTACCTATCAGACAGCTAATTTGCATGAGTAACTCCTTGGCAGCTGAACACAAACCACAGTGGAAAACATTCTATGTATTATGTGAAATTATCTTAAATCCTCTAGTCACATGTGAGAAGCTCCATCAGTTGTCTTTTGGCTTTAACTCCGTTATATGTTTTCAGTGAGAGAAGATGTGAAGGACAGGGGCTTTGACCTCCTATAAACCTGTGAAGGAAGCGACAGACAGTAAGATATAAACCCAAGGACAACAGCCAAGATACAGTTTGATTACAGATGCACTGAGTGATTTGGAAAGATAAACTTTGCATGACCCTGAGAAGAGGAATGCTGCTGAACGCTCAGCATTTCAAGTGAAGCCACTGAAGCATTCAGTACTTCAAAGAAAACATTGTCTCTTTAGGGCTAAAATGAAAATTTATGCTCCTTTTGGGAAGTCTGAGCATACAGGTGAATGATCTGCACCTCCCTTCTGGGTGCAGAATGAAGAATGACTCTGTGACCGATGTATTATTGCTGATTTTGGCAGTGGGAGGGGGAATTGTGTTTGGGTACCTTTAAAATTCAGGGTTTCCTTTGCCTGCACAGCTTGTTGGGGCTGTACCCGGGCTCAGGTGAGTATTTGGGCAGCTGCATCTGCAAGACCTGCTGTGTCTCAGGCAGGAGCAGCTGAAGAAAGCTATAAAGAATAACAGTGGGAAGACTTTCCCCTCTGCACCTCCTTGTCTCTTTTCCATTCACCATCCACCCTCTTTGGAGAAATGTGAATCCAGGTTTTGGGAATGCTGCAAGTGAAAACAACTTTTTATCACTGTTTTACTTTAAAAACAGGAAAGAGTAAGGAAGCAGGTTACAGATATTAATTTCTCTCATATTTGTAATTCTCATGTATTTCTGTAGAATAAGTGATGATATTTATTGCTTTACCTTTGTAGAAGTCTGTGAATTTTTTATTATCCCAGCACAGTTTATCTCTATGGCTCTCAACATTGCATTAATGCATTAATTAAATTCATTAATGAAGCTCCAGTATATTACATTAAAAGCAGCTTTAGAAGAAAAGACATCAAGTCAATTTTGGTGCAGCTTTCTGTTTGTAACTGACTTTTTGTGCTCAGCCTGAAAGTGCACCCATAACTTTTCAGATTCAACTGGAATTTTAACATTTTTATGCAGCATGATTTTAAGATCTAGACTGTTGCAAAACCATTTTTTCCCCCCAAGAATATAGATACTAAGGTTTCATAATATGAAGAAGTGAACTAAACAATTCTATGTATTGTATTTAGGTCTAGCAGCTGAGGAAAATGTCTTTTACACACTCTGGAAAGACATTTCATGTTTTGCTTTTCCCCAAAAAGGTCACATACCTTCACTCTATCATATGCTTGCTATGCATTCAAGCTGTGCCTGAGTGCCTGAGTATTTTTTCACAGAAAACTCTCACCCTGACTGCTTCATGTTAATTAAATCCTTTAGAGTTTTGCTTATTTTGATAGTTAAAACTTATGATATTGATCCTTTCTATGCAGAAAGGCAGGAATGCAGTTTCTAGTCTCTTGCCACTGGAACCACTGGGTAATTTTCTGTGCAGAATATCCCTGAGTGGAAGGGCTGTTGGAAGCTGTTTCCTGGAACAGGACGACTTCAGTCTCAGCTCCTCCAGCTCTCATTTCACTCAGGTATAACTGCATTGGTCTTGAGGTAATTGCTGGATACTTTTGGCTGCCATCAGGAGGACATAAAATTTGCAGTACTGCTGCTTTTGATGCTGGATGGCAGAAATGTCCTCTAAGGGGATTTGGTAGGAGAATAGGGACTCCAGAGTGGGAGGCAAAGTATCTCCCAGTCACTTGTGTTCATTTTTGTCTCCTAACAAGGGCCATGGTGAGGCAGACCAGGATGTTTTCCTGCTTGCTGAACTGATGGAAAGGTCTGCACATGCCATGGGCATGGCTGTGGCTGTGGCTTGGGTATGTGGACCCCAGAGAGGTGAGGCTGCTGGGGGATGAGACATAACTCCACTGGATTCAGTAGATATTTCAACATGTCCAGGAAGGGCAGGGGTGAGGATATTCACTGTTATGATATTGGATCACACTGAAAGGGAGTTCCTGTAGGGTGGGTGCACTGTGAGCACTGCAGCAAGTGCCTTATAACCATGCTGTGAGCTCTTTGCTGTCCCAGACTTACTTGAGATCCATGTGCCAGCTGAGTTTATTCTTTCCTAATCTCCTTCAGTCAGTTAAAAAGATTTCCCATGTGGCTGGGGTAGGTGCCAAGCTGTAGGCAGCAATGGTTTATAATACTTTCAAGAACATTGGCACTGGTCTTTTAAATATCTGTAAGTTATGTCAAGAGCATTTTTTGTAATCAGAGACAACTCCCATTCAGTGCTTAAGAAGATTACACACCGTGTGGCAATGTTGCTATTGCAGCTTTCCTATTTTTAGTTAACAAGGTCTCTGAGATTCTAATCAGGGGTTTCCCTCATTTACCAGCTGTGGGAAAGAACATGAAATGGTTTTTCCTTTGCTTACATATGATCAAAAGTCTTTTACAGTGGTGTGATTCCAGATCATGAATTCAGGATTTCATAAAAGCTTCAGCTCTACTGGCCCACATACAGGAAACTGCTTAACATACCTGCTTACATTCCACACACCTCCGAGATAATGCAATAATGAAAATAACCAAAGCACGTAACCAAAACCAGTTATTGTTCTGCCTTTGCTGAAGGATAGTACATTATTTAAATGGTATTTGTGGATGTCTGTAAGAGACCAAGGCAGTGAGCTAACTGTGGTTCTGCAGGTGAGTTGGAGTTTATGTGTGTGTTTGTAGTTAATGCTGGTGGTTTTATTAGAGTCCCAGCAATGTGTTAATTACTTCAGTTTTGTTTCAGTGTTCTTATGAGTTGAAAAAGGCTCTTATAGGCTACATCTTTAACAAAGATGTAATTTTTATGCTAAAAATATCCTTAGAGAAAGAAAGAGCAGTAATCTCCAAGGTCACTGCTGAAGGTTGTCCTGGGAAGAGGTGTTGGAAGCTCTTCATCACCTGGGCTCCTGGAGAGGATATACAGTAGAAAGTCCTTTAAAACACAAGTGATTTGCTTTACCTGTGAAATTAATGATCTTGTTTGAACAGGCGTTTCATTCCTTTATATGGGTTGTTCCTATGCATTGATTCCTCTACTGAATTGCAGAATTTTGCTTGTTTCTGTTCAGGCTGCAATTTTTCTGTCTTCGTGGAGAGCACGATTCCAGGAACCTGCAGTTTCTGATGTCATGATAGTAATCCACAGAAGGAAAAGACCTTTTAGACCACTCAGGATATCTTCAAAAAGTGCCCTTGAAATCTAATTTCTTTTTTCCCTTACAAGCTTTAGGGATCACCTGCAGTGAACTAGAAGAGGGTGTGCCTTAAGATGTGTAGGTGTGAACCTGTTCCATGAGCCACTGTGGTAATGTGTAAGTCACAGTAAGAAAATATTATCGTGCATTTGGGAGAGATGAACATAGTCCCAATAATTTTGCTTAATGACCGTGCCCTTTTGTGACTAATGCTCTCTGGATTTTAATGAAATATCATGAGTTTGTCCCAGACACTTTTGCTAGGAAATGAAGAAAAAAGCATTGATGGAAACAAGACAGACCATTGACCTCTGAGCAAAGTCTCTGCGAACAGGAGGTAGGACACGGACTGCTACTCTGCATTGTCATATCACTGCAGAAAGGAGATATGCAGGGGATGATGTTCTCTCAGAAGACATTAGAAAACAATAGGTAGAGGTATCCTAGAGGATCAAGAACAATTGCTAGAGCTTTATCAGGGCTTGAAAGGTAGCTGTGAGTCTCAAGGGAGTCCAGCCCATCTGCTGTAGATGTGCAGCAGTCAGAAGATGATAGGCAGCCTATGAGCCAGACCTTGCAGTATGTCCCTGTGGATGTTAATGACAAATCAATCCAAGTCTTTTGAGCTTCAGGACTTTTCTTCCTATGTCTAATTTCAAGAGAAAAATATAATTCTCACACACAAAAAAACATTATAAAATTGTAATTGTTAAGGAAGTCCTGATAGAAAGCATTTACTTGCAGCTATTTCCTTTGTTAATCAAGTGTACTGCCCAGTCAAGCCTGTGATCTTACAGCTTAGGGCACTGGGATCTCAGTGCACTGTGAGACACATCCATTCCCAAGGGATCTTTTACCTGAAAAACAAAACAGTAGAGCAGAAACAGAACAGCAAACTGATTTACTCAAGGTTATGAGAGTCTGCAGTAAAGCCAGGAGTGGAGCTCATTCATGGAATGTGTCCCAGGCACAGGTTGTACCAACCTCCAGTAGCATTCAGATGTGAGGGTCTTTTAATCTCTTGGAGGTATTGAGTTTATTTTCTTGGAAACTTTTCTTGTAGGTGCCATGTGGGGAATCATAGAATGCCAGAAGCAGTTGGTGAGAGCAGCTGAAGCATGGAGATAGGCTCAGATTTCCATGGCTGATCTCTTCTTGTGGAAGCCAACTAAAAGGTGCTGCAGACATTGGCCTCTTGAGACCAGATATGTGGTATCATCTGTGTTCTTTTAGCCAAAGGATAGAAGAGTTAGAAGATGGCAGGAGAAGCACAAGATCTGCAGATATTTCAAAATATTCCATCACTTTTTCAGTTCACAAGCTTTACAGTGGGTTTAGATAGTGTGTTCAAAGGTCCTATGAGAACCAGACATCTGCTATCGTTGGCTTTCAGAGAAGTTTGAGTCCATGGCTATCCATGTGAAACAGGTCAGTACCCTCATCTAACCCATGGATTCTCCAGACTGCTTTTGAAACTCATTTAACTGTGTCAGCATTTCATTTCCTCCCTTTCTCAGTGGTGATGTTGTCTGCTTGTAATAGCTTTCTGGAAACTAGTTTACAGACATGACATCCAACACCATCCTGATGTGTGTACCCAGGACCAGTGTGATGACACAGTAACGAGTGTGGCTGGAGCAGTGCAGCCACTTGGGCTGTGGAATGAGGCAACTCTGCTCTAAGACCTCCCTGGGAATGCTCCTGATGTCTGAGCTCTGCAGGAGACAGAATATACTGCTGTATGCAAAGACACTCTGGGATGGACAGTGTCTACCTATTTCATGAGTGAAGGGTATGATGAGGCCATTCCCTGAGATGGAAAAAACAAGCTAACAGAATAAAGCCTGCTGATGAATTTAGATAGAATTGGGACATAGATTTGAAGGAATTTGCATACTGTTTTCATAAGGCACAAATCAGCCAAGACAAGAGACAGAGTCATAAAATGAAGAGACAGCAAACCTGAAGGTAATGCTGGGAGGTGATTTGGTGGCTGGTGAACTGAGCGAGTGAGTGCACTGACCATGCAGTCTGTTAATCCCTTGGAAAGAGTAAGTACACCAAAATGAAGGGAGGAAATACCTCCTTGTTCATTCTCATAAATGTCTCCATGTGGTTATAAATCTGTCACAGCATCTTTCCTATGAAAGGAAAAACAGGCTTGTTGGAAATAAGAATGCAGTCGTACTGAGATGTCCTGGTCTATATTAACTTACACCGTTCCTGGATATGGACATGGACATGGAGAGGGATATGAAGGATTTGATGTTTCTGTCTTAAACATTTCATTTAGGCACTGCAATCTCTCTGTGTGCACAAAGAAGGAAAGTAGCTACTTCAGAAAGGTCAGGAATGGCAAATCAGTGTGCATACATGTGGCAAAGTTTTGGCTAAACTATTTGCCTGAAAAAGCCTAATGTACCTCAGTTAGAGACCTCTGTACTCCCCAAAAGAACTACTGAAAATAGCAACACAACCAGAGGGGAAGAAAAATACAGACCTAGGAGCTGTCAGAGAAATGAAAAAACAGACTACCATTACTTTTGTGGAGCTAAGCTAAATCTTGGAGTTGTTCTCCACCAAAAGCCAAACCTTTCTGGCTATGTCACTTTTTTCACACTTCCCCTCTTACTTTTCTCAAGAATCAAACCAGGACCAGGGCAGAGGTCTGCCAAGACCAGTCTTGATCTCCCAGCTATAGATTTCTTATGACTGAGCCTAATGAGCATTGCAAATTCTCATAAACAGTCATTGCTCACAAATATTTCATAGCTTGGATTTCATGTTTTTATTTTGGACATGGAGCTAAAAGGAGGCAGTCAGTATCAGGAGGAATGGTGCTAGTCCAGTGCTACCACCCAGCAGGACTGCACACTTTATTTATGATCAGCTCAGGTCCAGAGTGGTGGTGTTTGGAACAGGGTTGTACCAACTATACAGTGTTAGAAAAAAGCTGTGATGCCTTGGAGTTGAAGGGAATGAAATGTGAGGTTTTAATATTATGAAGTTTTAATGCAATTAAACAACTTTTCAGGTGGTCTGTGGCCCTTCTGCCAGTTGGTGGGTTTGTTCTGGTCTGTGTGCATTACATACCTTTGAGTGTTCTCATTGTACCCTGACAGCCAGTGGGTCTGGGTTGGAAAGTGAGTCCAGATTTGAGTATTTATAGCACAGAGAAGTTATAACTGGAAGATGCCCTTGAAGAAGTGGAGGGGACATGGAGACCTTTTGGCCTGCATAAGTAATGCTCCAGCACAAGCATGCCCGTCACTGCACATCCATACTTGGATGGGGAAGGAAATCTGCTATGACAGCTCAGGCACAGTAACTGGCAGCAAAACAACATGTTGTGTAAATAGGCCAAGACAGATCTGGTCTGTAAGCTGATTAGGTTTTTGTATTCCCAAGTAATTAATAGTTATGAAGAAGGTTTATCAATGTGCTTAACACTGGGGAGGCATCCCCAGGTCTGGTGTCGAAGTGCACATAGGCTGCTGTCTTATTGGTGCTGAGGTTGGTTAATGCTTTCCCTCTGTCACTGTCACCAGTTATGTGGAGGCTCTGTGGGTAGCACTGGAGAGACAATTTGCCCCATAACTATATGGAGAAGAGTCATGGCTTGGATGACAGCTCAGATGAGGCAAGCTTGCAAGGGGGTGAGTTTGCAGAATGATCCATCCTTTCTGTGGGAAGGCTGAGGAGTCACCTGGGGCTGTGTCTCCAGCCATGAGAGCTGGGCAGATATGCTCAAATCTGTAAGCTTCTCCATCTCATCAGGTCTGACACAGCCAGAAGTTTCAGATGAATTAGGCTTTTTTTGCTCAATATACACACATTGGGGTTTTTTTTCCATTCTTTCATCAAGATAATCTAAATAAACTGGTGCTTCTGATAGAGTTTACATGTGGAGTTTAATCAGAATGAGACTTGAGAGTTCAGATCCGTGGAGGCAGAAAGTAGGAGGAAGGGCAAGAAAGCTGGTGAGGCAAAGACTGTAATTTCCTACAGCCACAGTGACTGGAGCTCTCTTCTCATCTTTTCTTTATTTGCTAAAGATCTCAGAGCAGGTATTAATGACTAAGCTGAACAGCTAAAAAAAGTAATTGGCATTTCATATTTTATCAAAATATGCCTGTATTTGAAGTTCTGAATCTTTTGTAGTGTTTTTGACCTACCAGTCTTTGTAATTTATGTTTTTAGGTAGTAAATTCAATTTTTATCATGCAATTTTTTTTAATCTATCCAATTGCTGAGGCTCCAGTAAGGATGGGAGCATTGGGCAGGGAATGCTGCTAACAGTTGAAAGATATTAGGTCCAGGAGTCAGAGTCCTGTTTTGTCTGACCTTCTGAAAAATAGACTACAAGTTCCATCCACTGTCTCCTACATGGAGTCTGAGAACCTGTGGTTGAACACTGTACTTGATAATTTAGAGACTCCTTTACTGATAAATCCACAATACCATGATTAGTCTACCTGGTGTTTAGTTGCATGAAGGTTGGATATGATCTTCAGTGTGAATGTGGCTGGCCAATTTTCAGACATGGCATCTGGTTTTAATCTCTTTTTTCTCAGATTTTCTAGTCTCAGATATCTCTTCTCTAGGCTGATAATTACAGTTCATGAACAAGGTGTCTTCATTTGAATATCTTGCTAGACTGAACTCTCTCAGTTACTCATAAAACTAATGGATCAAAGGAATTTAGGAGTAGATGTATAATTAGCTCTGAGATGACTAAACAGTGGGAGTTAGAGCACATCAGGAGGTACCAGCACTGGCCCCAACAAAATGGAACAAAAGTGAGTGGGCCACCTTGTTTGCACCATGTTCCTTTCTTTTATTTATTTGTGTGAACTGGGAGGACTCTCAGCTCTTCCCTGTACTTCAGTCCTTGTAACTCTGCTGGTGTTCTGGTCACTCATGGGTGAGGCACTCACCCTACTACAACAAGCACTGGTGTTGTGCAAGGAGCTCTGCCATGTATCTTTAAATCCACACTGGCCTGAGTGACCATTGCTGCTCATCTTCATGCATTTTATTCTTCCCACATGCCAATAGCCAGCATCCAAGTATGAAGAGAAAGGAGGAAAAGCCCTTAAGAACAATTGCCAGCAAAACAGCATGTCATGAGGATAAAACTTGAGTTCCCAGATCTTTGTGCTCTGAAATAGAAATAAGTCAGAGAAAACCCCAAAACAACAGGACCATATCCTGTAGGCACTTAAGATCATAGAATGGCTTGGGTTGGAAGTGCGTTAAAGTTCATCTAGTTCCAACACTTTCCACTAGACCAGGTTGCTCAAGGTCTTATCCAACCTGGCCTTGAACACTTCCAGGGCTGGGGCAGGATGGCCAAACATTTGTCTGTGGGTGATGGCATCTGGCAAGGCCACACTATGAGGTGTTTTATCTACAGCAGATGCTTCAGGATCACTTCCTTTCTTGACTGGAAAGGGGAACTGGAGCCTCTGGGGTCTTTGTGAGCTGAGATGAGGACCAAGGATCACAACATACGCTGGTGGCACACTCTGTTGTCAGAGCTGACTGTGCCAGTGCCCCTGTGCCATGAGGACACCAGTGGTTCCTTCACGTCTGCAATAAATAATTTTGGCTGTGATTTTTAGGCTACAGTTTTTCCTTCTGTACAGTGTGCTGGGGAAGCCCTTTTCAACTGCAAGATCTGCCCCTGCTGAGACACTGCCTGCTGGATAAACAATAAGCACTTATACCTCTGTGAGAATGAGGATTGGAAGGATTCTGGTTTGAGGACAGTGAGACACAGCCTAAGATCCTCTTGGCCTTTCAGCCCCCATGTTGTCCTGTACTCATACCATGGCACAGTAAGTACCTGTGCAGCCAAGGGACTCTGCAGAGGAGGATGAAGAGGAGGAGTTCGATAGTTACACTTATCATGGGCTGCTGACTAGGATTGCTTCTCTTTCCCCCCACCACATCTATGAAACAACTTCTGTCATGGACTTTGAATTTTGTTACTGGGAATGCTTTTTGTGATAGCTCCCAACACTTCTTTCTCAACTGATAATTTAGTTCAGCTCTTTGCTGCACATGCACATGCTTCAATGTGGAGGCAGTGGAAAATTATTTAATAAAACTTAACACTGCTTTCATTTCACGGCTGTTATTAGCGAATATTAGTCATTGCTGAGAATCATTTCTTGAACAGTTTGTTCTTATCATCTGTATGCATTTGGCTATCACTTCTTTGAAATGCTGCAGCATCTTGGGTGGTAAAGGAAGGCAGCTTTCATTTTATTCAGCTGTGCATTTTGAAAACAGTTGTGATCTTAACAAACGTGAGTTATTGACATTTCAGTGTCCTTTGTGGTAACTCAGCATAAAAGATGAAGTTTTAGCTGAAGTGTCTTGAAAGAACATCAGAACTGAAAATTATGAGTGGATCTGTTACCAGCAAAGCTTGTTTCTCACTAAACATGTACGTGCTTGGTTCAGTCAAAGTTAAGAAACTTTTTCTTGCTTTTGGGACAGAAGTCCCCTCTGCTTCCTAATCAATATGAATTGATAAGAGCTGGGAGGAATAGACCCAGACCTTGAAAAGCTTTCTATATTAGTGTGTATATATAGGTACTGATTACTGTGGTTCTTCTGCCTATATATATATGTGACCAAAACTCCACGTATAAAACTTTTATGACCAGTAGTATTTCCAGTGTAGACTTAAAACTTTGAATGATGTTTGTTTTCTCCTTATATTCACTGGATAGTGAAGATGTGTGTTACTTGTATTTTTTTGGGGAAAATCAATGCATTCCCACCTGTAATGTTCTATTGAAAAGGGTGTGTCTGTCTCATACAGCTCACTCAGGGCAGAAAGACATTGTGTTTTGAGTTAGAGTCTAGATCTGTGGAAATAACAACCCTCAAACAGTTTTTAATACTAGGGAGATGTTCCATGATATACCCTACTTTGCCATGTTTTTTTTCTTCTAATCTTCCATTCTGAATTCTGTCAAACAAAATCAAATTGCTGTATGCTTGATGTTGATATACATTCCACCCAAATTTCACCCAGCAGGCAGAACTGTTTATACAACGTTATTCCTACAGCTTGGATAACTTCTAGGCTGTTTGCAACCTGATCTGTGTGATGGTGCTGTCAGCTGCATTTTGCACAGCTTTGGTAGCACCAAACCTACTTCACCAGGAGACATAAGGAGGTTTGGAATATCAAGAGCTCCAGGAACATGTGGAATATCAGGAACATACATATTCAGGCTGAGTGTGTTGGACAGGACTGTACTTACAGTCTCGCCCATCAAAATGTCAGTGAGTGCCACACAGTGTTTGTATGGTTTGATATTCACATCCTAATGAAGGCTGATAGTCACATCCTAATGAAGGCTAATTCCATTTGTGCTTTAGTACCAACCCACACTGCATGGGGCTTCCTAAGGAGGTGTTTATTGTCCCAGCACTCCAGCAGGGCAGCGGGCCAGCCGAGCCTGCCTTATCACAGCTTTTCCTTGTGCTTTCCCTCGGATGCACCATCAATATAAACATGGAAACCATTCATTTGCTTTCAGCTGTGTGGGCGTCTTGAGTCAACTCTCCCTGTGGGTGACTGGGAAGGATGTTTTCCTACCCTTGCAGCATCCATTATGCCTCTGCATGAAGGGCAATGTTTTCTCTATGTAAATGAAGAGTCTCTGGATGTTCAGTGGACTTTATGAGAAGGCAGCAAACTAAACTAAAAATGAGAAGAGAACTCGCATTATTTCCAAAGTCATCCTCTCCCACAATTTATTTAGACATGAATTATTTTCTAAATCATAAAAGGGCTTCTGCGGAAGCATCGCCAACTCCTGAGCCAGAATTTTCTCCATCTGGCAGAAACTGGTCCTCCCCAAACCTTTTATCCAAAATGTATTGCCACTTCATGAGTCAGGTAGCAAGCCTGATGCTGTAGGAAAACCAAATCTCCTGTCACTCAATTTCAGTTAATTTCTATTTGGAGTAAGATGTGTGGGAAGTGGTAATATCTTTTATTGTCACATTTAGAAAGAATAGGCAAACTTCTGGGTGCAGAAGTGTTTCTCAGGGGACAATGCAACTTGCAGGATAGATGTGTCTACCTGCCAAGCTGATTTCTCTTCTCCCCTTCCAGCCATTCGAAAAACTTATCTCAAAGACTCATCTTCCCCTCCCTTCTCTGCTTCCACCTGAGGCACTGCTGTTGTTTTCCTCCAGTGCCCAACTCTGCTTTTCACCTCTCATATCCTCATCCACTCTGTGCTTCACAGACCTGAGTTCAGTGGGAGCTACTCAGTGAAACCTTGGGAATTTAATTCTGCTCAGACTGCATCAGAGGTTCACAGGCATATTTGAGTTGTGTTGGTTCCCATGCCTGAGATCTTGCTTCTCCTTGAGCTGGGCAGGACTGCTTGTGCACTGGAGATCTTGAATCCCAGTGAGCAGCTGTGGTGTGGGATCCCTCAGGATAGACACAGACCTATAAAAGCAAAATTATTATTATTTCAAAGGTCAGTGTGCCATATTTGCACAAGAGAGTTGAGAGTGACTGTCTGCCTCAGATAATTTATGTGGACCAGGATTGTGGCCAAATACTAATAATGCTGATTAGAAAAGGCTGGGGAGGGTGTTTTAACACTGCAAATATTTAGCCTCATATTCATAATCCTACAATAAAAGGAAAGTTTAGTGGGAAAAATAGGTATGTATTCAATGTTAGACACTTATGGGATTTCTTATCAATTTCAAAGCAAAACTTCACCCTTGTGAAGTCAAACATCTACAGGGGTAAGGCCAGTCTGTTTGTACTGACCAATATAACCCAAACACAGACAACAGAAAGATTTAAAATCCAGGTAGCTGAACTGCAACTCAAAGGAAATCAACAGCAAAACCAGTAAAAGCATTTGGTTTCTCCAAATGCTGAAAGCATTCACAGGTTTTTTTCGTGAGAGGAGAGAAGGGAAGGTTCTCATAGAGGGTTTTAAAAAAGAAGAGGTTAAAAAGCATCATGTGGGATTTTGAAAGGAGCTGTGAGCAGTTATTTGCCTCAGAAATACATATTCAACAATGAGTACCAAATGATTTATATGTGCCCCAAATCTCATTAACACAGACATTACATATTAGAAAATTCCCTTTTGTAGATAGAGATCAGCAAACTAAGAGAACACCAGTAAATAATCAACAGACCTTAGAAAAAGGGCAAGGATTAAACTCATCTATCACTAACTAGCACATCTGTAGCAGATCCAGAGGAAGAAAAACAAGAAAAGGGAGTGGAAAATAAACATCTTTATCATCTTGTACATGTTCTTCATTTATTACTCTGTGTGTGAAGGGTGAGTATCAGTATCACAGCTGGAAGTAGAGAAAAATGACAAAGCAAAGGGCAACATTTTCCTCATTTTGCAATGGATCTGCAGCTTGTCAGGGGGCTTGGGATGTGCTTGAAGATGCAGTCCCATGGTGTCCCAGCAGGCAGCTGGTAGGGCAAACTCTACCTGTTGCTGTCCATAAACAAGACACTCATCTAGACATCTGTCAGTGTTGTGGCAGAGGATTGTGCCTTCTCTGCATGATTTTACACCGTGCATCCAGCAGCACCCAGCTCTCAGCAGCACAGTCAGTCCTGGCAGCTCCATGTTCATGGCCCTGCACACCCCACACCAGTGCAGGGACAGAGAACACGGGGGCAGGAGCTCAGCCAAGGGGGGAACCATGACAGAGTATCTCACCTGGGCACAGATTCCCCATGGATGAAAGCCTCCCTCCAGCTGGTGGCTCCAAGGAGGTGCTGCCACCGTGTGAGCTTAATGGTCTTCTCCAGCCTCTGGTGTTGTATTTGGTGCTGGACCCAAGTTGCCCAGGTCCACACCAAGGCATCAAAGCTGTAAGAACTGGAAGGGCAGAAGGATGCTGATGGAGTGCAAGAGGAGAAAAGTGGCTGCAGAGGAGGCTCCTTGCTCATACAAGGAATTGCTGCAGGGTTTTGAGCCCTGCCTTGTGCCACCTGCACATGGAGGAGGAGGCTTCCCTGAGACAGAAACGACTAAGTGAGATTTGCACAATAGCCCCAAATGTAATTTCATGAACCTGTACTCATAAAATCCAGTACAACTCACTTGGCTCTGGGTATTTCCTCCTAGACATAATCTTTACTGCTGTAATAGTATTGCTCTTCTTGCTTACAGTGAAATCTCTCTTTATTAGGGCTTCAATATTGTTTGTTTCTTCACTAAGCATGCAGCATACTGCAAAGTGTTCTTTTAAATAACCAGACCTATAGTTATCCCAGGAAAGAAACTAGGAATGCTTTATGGTGCAAATCCTTGTTTTCATTGTGTTTTTCCAATTACTTTGTAATTCACAAGGTTCAGTAGCTCACAATGGGTCTCCCAGCCATTACTGCAAATTTGCACAGTTCTGCTGTAGGTGAAATTACAAGACAGAGAAGTCCAACAAGAAAAGGAGGTGCTTCACTTTGTGCCAAGCCTTTCTTCCCTTTGACTTTCTCCTGCCTCTCTGTTCTCTTTATTCTGCTCTGGCTACAAGGAATGAGTTTCTGTGTTGTGCTGGTGGATGCTTCAGAGAGCTTTATGGAAAATCAAAGTGAGATGGGACTTGAAGCACTTCCCTTCTGACTCATGAGAGTCCTTTTCAGCTATTAAGAGGAGCAACCCTACAGCTTCTTATGGGTCTTGAGGAAGCAGCTGCTTTAACACTGAGCTTTCTGGCAGAAGGGAAGTCTGGAAGTTCCTGGGTCTGTGCCATGCTGTGTTTACCAGAGGGCAGCTGGGATAGGGTGCTTCTGTCCTTCCTGGGAAACTGTGAACCTCGAGGAGAAACAACAAGCCTGTTCATCTTTTTTTTCCCCCCTTCTTTTTCCCTCTGTACTCTCCATTGCCTGTCCCTCCACTACCTCCTTCTCTCTTCCCATCTTCTCTGAGTTGCCTGTGCTGGGAACAGGCTGTGTGAACACCCTCCAGCTGCTCCTCCACTGATTGTTACAGCAACAAGCAATAGCCCTGCAGAGAGATCCTCAGGAGCCACTTTGCTGGAGGAAGATCACCGGTGTAGCAACGAAGCAAAAGTTTATTTGGAGGAGCAAACAGGAAACGACTTTTGCAAACCTGCTCAGGCTTGCTGAGTCCTGGAGAAAAGGTGAAACCCCTGAGAACTCTCTCTATCCCCCAAACAGAATGGACTTTCATGGGTTCAGGTCCAAAGTACAGATTTGAGAAAACAGCAAAGGTCCAGAAGTGCTGAGATCTAAGGCACCGACCAAGCAACAGCATTTAATCCATGATAAATGCTGATGTTTGTTCCCACCCTGAGCTGGGGGGAATGGGCCAAAAATTGAAATATGGGAGAGAAAAACTCTTGCCAAGCTTCTAGTGGGCACAGCAGATTGGTGCATCCTGCTGGGAACAGACCACTGCAGGCCAAGCAGGAGATGTCAGAAGAGAATGGGAATATTTTTTTCTCTTTCTGTTTTGTCACATTCTTCAGGAAGAGCCAGAGGGTAAGGCAGTGCTGAAAATGCTCAGAGGAAGCTGGAAAAGCATCTATTGTCTCCAAAATTTGAAAACCAAAAAGTATGAGATGAAAACTGACCTATTTCACCTACTTGCATGTCTAGAATTTACAGAACTTTATCTAAGAGGGCAGCTTTTACTTGATTGCTTCTAGTCCTGCTCACTAACAAAGATTAAACGTTTACAGTCTTGGGCTGGAAACTTGACCAGAAATTGCTGATGAACCAAAACAGAAATGGGGGCAACTGAGTAAACATAAACCAACTGTGTTAAGTTTCTGCCTCTGAAGGGACATAAAATCTGTTAGGGAAAGCTCGGTGGTAAATTTAAGCATCAGAGTAGCTTTAAGTAACCCAGATTGTTTTACAGGTGTTCTAAAGCAGCCAGGGAAAGAACAGGAGAATGTTTCTCTCCTGTGCCACCACAGGGACATGCTATTAACACTACAGCACTAAGATGCTCCCCAGCCTGTAGGAGATGGTACCAGTTCATCCAGGGCTGATGGATAACACAAGAATAAGCTGGCTCTGGTCTCCAGAGGAGTCCATGTGAGGTGGGGTAAGGGCTCTGTTGCCACTGTCTTCTATACTTACAGAAATATGAAATTCTGAGCAGAGAATGAAGCTCAGAGGACAGCCCTTTCTTTTTCTCTCTTACATTTTCAGTTCTCATTTATTCTTTAGTCCTTAGAGAGGGATATGTGTATTTACTGGAAAAACTCTGGCCCTTAATCAGAACAGCTCAGCTAGTGACAGTAAATGTGATAGTTGTACCCATGAGATGTCGTGAGCATTTACCACAGGCTCATTGATAGCAAAACGTTTGTATAACAATAGTAACAATTAGAGGCACTCAATCCCTTTTTGTTTTGGTAACTACTCAGGGTTGCATGTTACAGGATGTGAACAATTGTTCACATTACATGAAGCTGAATTTGAATACCTTTCTGGGTAAACCACATTTATTTTAAGATAATACAGTTTTTCGCTTGGTAATTCCACTGATTATCTCAAACATATGCCACATACTGTCATCCCAAAAGGTTAACTCCTATCTCCTACTCATTCTTCCCCCGGGGGATGTCAGCATTGAGATGCAATGTTTCAGTAGAGTCTGCTCCCAAACAAGTTGTTTAAATCCCTCTGCAGATTTGGAATATCCATGGTTATTATGGGTTTCCAAGGGCCAGATCCTGAAATGTGAAGGTATTTCTAGGGTAAGCCTGGCTGAAAGGAGGCAGTACCCTTGCTGGGTGGCAGCCCAGGCTCTGGCTCACTACAATGCATTGTAAGCAGAATTTTCAGGGTTCCCTCAAGAAAATTCAACTGCCTGCTAATTATAATTCTAATTAATTTGAACATGTTTCCTGACCGATTCATGCACTGTAGACAGCAGATAATTCACATGTGCATACGTGGGGCTGCATGGAACAGTCAAGAGGAATGTTGATGGATCCCTTTGGCAGCACAGCCCACTCCAAAGTGCAGTTTGCAGTCTCAAGACAGCACATAGAGGTGAAGAGGAAGTGTAAACGTGTCATGCAATTATATCCCATCTGCTGAGATGGGATTTAAGTGCCTCTCAGATAAGGGTGAAACTGCTGTTGAAAAGTTAGTCGAGTCATTGTCAGTGTACTATTTGGTACAAGGAAGTCAAAAGATGGTATATTTTGAACATAATCCTGTATCTAGTCTAATAACAAGTATTCTATAAATTAGGGTTCTCAGATCCACTAATATCTTTCTGCTTTCTTCCTAAATGAAAACCTCTAGATAAAAAAAAATACCCTGATGTAGAAGCTGTACCATGTTGTTTAACTCACTATTCAAACCATTCTTTACCCTTTCAGTAAAAGGTAATTCACAGAACCTACCATGCTTTTCCTTTTCTCCATTCTAGCACTGACAAATGGATAATAGAAATGTTCTGGGACAACCATAGAGATGACACATAAGAGGGCAAGGGAATAGCTTGATTCCTTCACAGCAGATCTCCTCTGCAGGATCAAGAGGCAGAGATAAAATGCCTAGTGAAGAATACTGACCAGAAAGGCTATTTGAGAGTGTCTACTGCTCAGTGTTCAGCATATCAGCCCAAACCAGGTGTTTTCTATTCATTCTGGAAGAGGGAGAATGATTGCTCCACATTGTCCTGTGTCATCAGGCTTGTATCTGTTCAGGGCCAGAGTGACATGAGCACAAAATCTGCCAGGTTTGTTTTCATGAGTTATCTGGGTACAGGCAATTCTTCAGTGAAATAACTGTTTTTCAGCTATTTGTCTCAAGTCTCACTTTCAAAATTTGCGTCTTTTCCCAGAAAATAAGAGGAGGGTCTAGCTTCTATTTATAAGCTGGCCTGTAACAGTTGAGATCTAAGAGCCTTTACATGTGCTGTCTTTTAAGACATTAAAGATACCATATCCGGAGCAGAGTAGGGAGAGGTCAGGAGGACATGGGGCATCTTAACTCTGTAAGACCAAGGGAGTTGATCTGGTGCTGGAAGAGTGTTCCCAGGTGTCTGTCCAAGGAACAAAGACTGACAGCATGGCCATTCCCTGCTCCTGGAAATGCTCCATCTCAGAGCCACTGTGCAGTCCTTCTTAACTGGCCATGATCTGGGAGAGATTCCCAGACAGCTCTGTGTTTCAGGATTGTGAACACATCAAGAAACACAGTTCTTGTCTAAAATCTAGATATAAAACCCTATGTTAAACATGGTTAAAGGTGGCTTAGAAAGCTCCTTCATGTGCTGGTAGGATTCCCTGAGCAGTAACCTGGAGCGGGCTGTGCTCCTGCCCAGTGCACACCAGTGAGAGCTGTTGGCTGCTCCTTGGACAGGTCCTTTGCTGGGACAAGCTCTGCTCTCCATCTTGGCATAACACCATCAGGATCCAGAGGACAGCACGGGTTGCTCTAAGAGCAAGTTTTGGATGAGTATCAGCTAAGAAAATCAGAGAAGAGACTTGTACTAACTCCCATTTGATTTGGGAAGAGTTTTATCTTTACAAGACTTTGTGGGTGGATGTGTTCAGCCACTGCTGGGACCCTGAGACTAGCTCAGTTGGTTAAAACTTGGTGCTAATAACACCAAGGTCATGGGTGCAATCCTCTCTGTGAGGCCATTCACTTAACAGTTGGATTCCATTATCCTCGTGGGTCCCTTCCAACTCAGAACGTTCTGTGATTCTGTAATTTCTACATTCTGTGGCTCAGCCTGCCTGTTGGTAAATGGGTCTGACCTCCTCTGGTAACTCTGGGTGAGCCTTTGATTACCCTCTGGCCCCACCTGGTTTCTCTGCAGTAGAGTTTGCAGCCTGTTGAAGGCAGGGCTCCCAAGAGTCCATTCAGGCATCCCATATGGATCCTGCTCTGCCTGAGGTGGATGCTGCTCTGCCTGACGGTGCTCCCCATGCAGACCTGCTCTGAGAATTAAGGTCAGATTCAACCAGGGGAACTACAGCTGCTTTTCTGCCTTGCTTAATTTATTTCCTTGTGGGTACATCAAGCTTAGAGTGATAACAGATCTATGAAACACAGAGGTGCCACGTAAGGGCAGAGCAGGGCTCTGTGCTGTGCCTATATGCCTTTGCATAACAGGTGGATGTACAGCCAAGGGGCTGCTTGGGTGAACAGCAGGTGTGTGAATGCAGCCTGTACTCCTGGGAAATTCTGAGCCTTAAATCAAAATCCTGTTGCTGCAGTTGGCATCGAGTGCTCTACCATAATGTATGTGGCCTCATAGCTATTCTCTCCGTGCTGTGTGCATTCTTTTGTTAAATTTGGGTTGTGTTCATCTGCACACCAATTAATGCAGCTCTGACAGTGTGTGTGGGTATGAAAAGGAACAAGGTACATAATGAGGACTGGGCCCCAGGTACTTCATTACACAGTTTCATACTGTTTTCTCAGGTTAAAAACTTTGCCCTGGTGAAGTGTCTGCCCATGGCACTTTCCATCACAGTTGAATTCCCTTATATTAAGCCTAATTAAACTGACTGATTTTCAAAACTGCAAAAATGATTTACAATCCCAAGTTTGTTTGAAAGTAGTTGGGACTGAAGCATCTCAGGCCAGTGAGTGTTGAGGTGGAGGGAGATGTGGGAGGGTGGTTAACTCAGGTCATGGTGCTTCTCCAGGTGCTCTCCCTGCTGTTAAACATCCCCTGACAAGCCTCTGTTTGCTCCACAATTCCATAATTTTTTATTCTTCACTCTAGGTTATTTTGGAAAAATGGCTTCTGAATATTTAAAAGTGTTTTGAAAATCTTACTCAAGACAGCAAAGAGTCAAGACTATGTTTAGATTGGGTATTAGGAAGAATATATAGTGAGGGTGCTGAGACCCTGGCACAGGTTGCCCAGAGAAGCTGTGGCTGCCCCATCCCTGGAAGTGTCCAAGGCCAGGTTGGGTCAGGCTTGGAGCAACCTGGGCTAGAGGAAGGTGTCCTTGTCCATGGGGCACCATCCAAACCCTTCTGTGACTGTATGAATCTATGAAATACACTACTTTGAAGCAGCTCATTTGTAGGTGAGCTTATATTAGAAGATGGTGTAAGAGCTGTTCCTGGAGGGTGTAAGACAGCAGTGGAAGAGTTTTGGGAAGGTTACAGAGCTGTACAGGAAGTGGAAGGACACAGCAGCTTGTCTCACCCCTGCCCTGGCCTGTGGATGATGGTTTGTGCCTGCAGGGAGCTGTGCCCCTGCCTTTGAGTCGAGGTGTGCCCATTCAGAACCCCCTGTGTGGGGTGTAACCAGTCAGCTCTGGCAATCAGATGTATCACAGGGGTTACCTGGGACTTCAGTATGGTCACCAGGGCATGCTGAGTTTGTGGTTATTGCTGGTTTTGTTGGAAACGCAGAACTGTCATGACTCATTTGGGTAATGCCTTGCAAGCCTCAAATTGTACATGAAATCCGTGCTGAAAAGCAGTTAAAAATTCTGTGCTTGTGTGTATTCCGTGTCCCAGAAACTGTTAAAGCTCTTTCATGCAGTGACAGGAGGTTAGCATATCTGCAGAGAGAGAGAGATTGCTGGTGGTTTAGCAATAGATTAGTTGATGTACAAAGCTAAAGGTATTCTCTATACATTTTAGCACCCTAAAGTGAGTTGGAAGTTGGGATATCTAACCTAAAAAGACTGGAACAACTGTTTAATAACCTAAAGGCAAGGGCCAAAATTCAAAAGCTTCAGCATGATGAAGTTTCCAAAGATGCTGAGGAAAAATCACATACCCAGGGCCAGCAAACAAAGGTGGAGGACAACTGAAAGTGCCACACAGGAGTGTAAACTGTGCCCAGCTACCAGGGACAGTGGGTAGTTTCACACAGAGCTGGTGTGTCCAAGAAATAGAAATGAGGAGACTTTCTGGTTTTAGGTCCAATAAATGCTAAGGAAACATGTTCAGCTAATGCATCTCTGTTACAAAACCAGTCCTGATGCAGTTTTCAGGTGAAGTCAACAGGTTGTGCAGTTACAATCTGTTAAAATAGGACACAAAGTGTTTTGCCTGGCACCTGACACTGGATGCCACCCAAGGTTTTCCCCAGATCTGTAAACTACGTTAGTATTGTACCTCCTGAGTTGACACTGTGTGTCAATACAGTAAAAGAAGTTTTTGTCATATTTCATAAGACTTGAGCTTGTTGCAATATGAACTAACTTATGAGAAGGAGGTGTGTTCCTTTCCTGCTGAACTGGGTCACTTTTCCCTTGTCATGCATAATCCTTTATTATACAGCAGAATTATGATACACATAATGAAGACAAGCACTCCCAACAACTTGTGATGGCTCTTTAGCAAGTAAATATTTAATTTTTGAATGCAAATACGCGTTCTTTGTTAGAAGATACAGAACTAATTATTCCCTGGGTATTATAACAAAATTAAAGCAGTACAGCCTTGGTGTACTTGTACAATGCATATGTAATTGCAACAAGGGAGGGGAAAAACGGAAATTTCATTAGGGAGAGGAGATGTTTTACACAACTCCTGTGATAAAGGAGATCCCATGTACAGGATGAATGAATCTGGGTACAGGAGGTTGAGTTTTGTGAACATCCACTCCATGGCTTACATCAGCCTTTGCAAATGCTGCAATCAATATTTCTGCTTGGATACAAATGAATTATTGAGGGTGCAGATGCAGACTTTGACTGAGATGTTCTATACAGTCACCACAATACACACAGGTTTTGAAGCATCTAGATCTCAGGATGCTATATAAGCAGAATAGAGTGCTATAGCTCATTGCATCTGCAGAAGTGTCTCATGAAATGCAAAATGAATAGCTGAAAGAAATATTCCTACTAGAGTAAAAATGAGGCTTCAATGTGTTTCATAAATTTTCCTCTCAGAATTTTAAACAGGAATACTGGTTATAGATTTCAGAGCCCCCTCCACTTGAGCAGCAACTAAATTTTCTTTCTTTTTCAGTTAAATCACGTTAAAATAACCCTATTCCTTCACTAAGGAACAGACATCCTGATTCCTGCTGCTGCACAGGAGTATTTTCAAGGTCATTGCAGTCACTAAAAACTCTTGCTGATGTCAGTTTGGATTTGGGGATTCCTTGTCCTTTATTAGTGTTGCAAAGAATGTAATCTTGGTGTACCACCAACGTGACACCTGGGAGCTTGGCTACATACACAGAAATCTTATGAGACATTTACTCCTTTTTTTGTGTTTGTTTGTTTGGTTTAGTTTGTTAGTTTGGGGGTTTTTGTTTTTTGTTTATTTTTTTTATGAAGGCACATGGAAGATGTTACCAAAACTTCTAGGATCTGTTCAGCATGATAGGCAAAGACCTTGGCAAGCTTGGGAAGCAGGTTAATGGGAATGTCATGACATTCAGGGAGGACAAACACAGGACTTATCAGCCATATGGGTTGGGGACTGACAGCTGGGGCAGCTCTGCAGAAAGGACCCAGAGGGGACTATGGGTGTATTTAGGGTGATGATGCCTGACTGTGTTTCAGGTAGTGTGGCCACAGGTGAGTCACTTCCATCAACTCAGCACCTGTGAGGTTGCAACTCACAGATGGAAAACTGTGTCTTTGGTGTACCACAGGGTTAGAGAGAGGTCACCAAGTGGTAGCCAGTCCAGCAGAGCCAGTGGGTTGGTCAGGAGACAGGAGACAGTTCAGATGAGGCTACAAGTGCTGGGTTCATTTAGCCTGGAGAACATAAGCTAAGGGGGCATTTAATTGCTGCCTTCCACTGACAGAAGGGGATTGTATAAATGACGGATTCAAACTCTGCAGCAGCAAAACAACAATGCAGTCAGTGGTCATGCACTGCAGCAAGGGAAATTCCATCCATCCATCTGTATATGGAAAAAAAATTTCAGAACAAGGGAACAGATTCCTTGGAGAAGCCATGGGCTCTCCATCCTTGAGATTTGTCAGAACTGAACTGGCCTCAGCCCTCAGCAATCTCCCTTAGCATAGAAGTTGTCTCTGCTTTGAGCTGGAGGCTGGACTGGAGACTTTGAGAGGTCCCTTCTCACCTCAGTTATCCTCTGATTCTCTGAATTTATTTCAGGAAGTTGTTAATACCTGTGAAATTTGGTCCTACCGTAAAAAAATGGTTGTTAGTATGGTATTCAATCCTTCAGTAAATATGTTCCATGTGGATATTTATAGTCCTGCCTGCTACCTTCAGTGAGAACAGAAGGTTCTTACTCCCATAAGCTCTGTACAGCTGCCAGGAGAGATGGTGAAAGCCTTTTCTCCCCTTCCTACAGCATCACACTGTGGATGTTCATTGGCTCCAGCCCCACAGCCCCTGTGATATCTAAGGATTTGTGTGAGTGTTTGCAAGGATCTCATTTAAAAAGGGAACTGTCTCTTCTAGGCAGTGCTGGTATCCGTGGGCGAGTTTGGTTGGCTTGCAGACCATGTGTTGATTTTAGGGACAAGAATAAAAAGAGGAAAAAACCCTCAGTTTCCCATCTGCTGCTTCGGCTCCTCCCATCCTTAGGGACACACACGTGTCCTGTGTCCTGCATTGTCTCTGCCAGCAGCGTTGGGCGTTCCCTGGGCTCTGACCACAGGCAGGTGTGGGGTTGAACTCTCCCCTCCCTCTCAGCTGCCCCTTCCCGGTGATGCCAGTGTTCAGCCTGGAGCAGGTGCCCTGCCCACAGTGCCCTGACTGCCCACAGTGCCCTGGGGAGCTGGTTCAGCCCATTGTATCCTGGGCAGAAATAAAAGGGATTTGCTTGGATGCCAAAAGCTTCCTACAGACCTACCTGGTATTTGTGAGAACTGTTCCCTGATAATGAGTCTGGGTGCAGAGCAGCAAGAAATTCTCAGGAAGGTTGGATTTCAATGGGGGTGACTCTTTTTCCCTGCCAGCATTTCTCTCTTAGCTGTGTTCTCTCTAATGAAATTGCCCATTCAGCGTTGGGTTGGTAATTTAAACTGAGTGCTATAGATTAACAGTTGTTGCTGCTTTATTATTGAAATGAGAGTCATGGGATCAATTTAACTGTTCCTGGCTTCATTATTTGCTTAAGACAATAGAGTCATCTCTGCAAATTCTATTGCTTCGTGGGTATTTTTAGCTTAATTATCATAGATATTAGCAACAATCAACAAAGATTTCGTAGGTGCATGTGCTTGCTCCTTGGAACACTAGTTTTTTATAGATCTTGTTCTTTTCTCTTGTCTTCCTTTCTTGTAGCCAATCCAACCTATTCTCAGAAAATAGCAACCAAATAACAAAAAAAAACTCCAATCCAACATATTTTGCAAACACATTAACATTTTGCAAAGGTATTAATGCTTTCTGAGTAGTTATTTGAAGAATTAAAGGCATAGTGATGGTTTTGTCTTCTATAATATATTTATAGCAATATAATAATCTCGCATTTGAACCTGTGTAGGTAAGATGGAGACTTCAGCTTTTTTTTTTTTTTGGTGATGGTGGTGTTATTTAAAATAGTTCAGGATAAATCAAAATCTTACTCTCAGTAAGGTCTGACTGATTCCAAGTTTACCTCTTTTAGCAACGTATCGACTTCTAAATCATATTCTCACCCATCACTGATATTTGGATTAGAGTTCCCCAGCTGACTTAGGGCAGGAGGAGTAGGTGTCAGGGGAATATTTTCTTCATCCATTGAACACACAGAGTTTTGGATTCTGGTGTGAGCTAATTTAAAGTTTCTTGGACAATTTTATGCAGAATATGTAAACAAAAGTCTCTCTGGTGTGTTGGAGCACAACTGGATATCCCAGGAGAACAAAGAAATCAGTCTGCAGTTTTGCTTGCACTGCCTGCCTTCCTCTTAAAATAATCAGGAAAAGAAGTCTTATTAACAATTTTTAAGAGTGGCAGTAAAAGCACTAAACAGTTTGTTGCATTTGAAGTGCCAAAAAAAGAAATTTTATTATCTAGTTTAATATAACAGGAACATGTTTATCTTCCAGTCAGCATTTTGCTAACCATTTGGATTACTTCCACATACCTTAACCATAATTGCTGGAAACATCTTAAACTGCTTTCAAACTACCTCCCCCACAAGATAATATTCTAAGAAAAAATTTTTTTAAGATGAGGAGAATCATACTTATGTCACAGGCCTTTGTCTTGGACCTCATCCTGTCTCTTTTCTGCTTTTCTCCTTCCTCTCTAAACAAGACAGTAGGAAAGCAGGGCCAGGTTTATATCCCTTTTAACAGATGACAGACTAATAAAAGACTAGTGGAGAGTGCAATGAGGGCTCTGCTTTAGCACTGCACCTCACATCTTGTAGGACTTCCATGTGTTACTTAGGTGGTTAGATATTCTGCTCCATCTGCGCTTAATTATTTTGCCTGGGGATGCAAAGAATAATCAAAAATGAACACACAAATACAGGTTCAGTGTCACTTCCATTGGAGCAGATTGTATACAGGTGCCAAATATTGGGGTTGATGGCTCAATACACTAATCCAGAGGCAATCCTGGCCCCAGCAGATGAACAGGGTGGGTGTCCCCATGCAGGGCCTCGAGTGGTGACCATCCCCTGCCACTGGTGTGGCTCCACACACAGCCTCCCTCCACATCCTCTCATCACTGGTTTCCACATTTCTCCGTAATTTCACCTGCAGCAGAGAGTCTTTCATCTTGAAAATAACAACAGCCAAGATTTAATGAGGAGATTTAGCTTTCCTCTGATAAGACCGTGGCTGTAATAGAGTTTGCCTGCCTGCACAGTCCCATGGTGCAGACAGAAACTCCAATATTTCCTTCTTTAGCATTATTTGACCAATTGAAAATTCAGGCCATGGATTGGTTGTATTGAAAGAATGCAAATTGTTTTTTCTCAATATCAGAACAAAAAGATATACCCTTATCTGTAGGTGGTATGGAAATGAGCGTTTGCCAGCATATAACTGTTGGAAATAAATTGCTCCCAAACGATTGTTATTTTTTTTACTATGCAAGTTTAGCATATCCCAGCTCTGAGAGATGCTAAAGGAGACTTTTCAAGTAGAAACTTCCAGTGAGACAGTGGTGTCTGCATGAAATAATGGCAGACTAGAAAATCGAAAAAATATGCTTGTTACTAAATATTACCTTAACGAACTAGTGCTACAGCGAGTCAATATTCACCCTACCTGAGGTGGCTGTTCAATTCACACCACCCATGTACAGAATGACCTTGTGTCCCCCAAATTTTCTGCTGGTAAGCTCCACAGGCTGTTCCTGTCTCCTGAAAGGCTGTTCCTTTGCTGTGTTGGGTGTGGGCATTGTCCCTCAGGTCACCCTGGAGCAAATTAGCAGAAACATTTAGTGTGTTTCCCCTGTGCATCTCTCCTTTCTTCAGTTGTTTTGTTTTAGCTATGACTTTCCTTCTCCAAGTAAATATCCTGCAAGTTATTAACCTGTCTTCCGCCATCTGAAAGCAGATTTTTCATCTACACTCTCTGAGGCTGCCTAAAAAGAGTTCCAAAGGTGCCATGGGCTGGGGAGAAGGTATTTCTTTGCACATCACAGAACTTTTGGGACCAATACTAACTCATTCATACCTTGGTTGAATTAGCATTGACTAAGGAGGTGGCAAAAACCAAAGACTTTCTCTTACAGCCATAATTCAAACCATGACAGTCATTGATTTTGAACAAAAAAGGTTTGTGTTTGTAGTAAATGGTTCCCTGTAAGAACTTGTCATTTGACTAGGAAAATAGTTATTTAGAACTCTAACTTCAGCCCATGGTCTGAGCTTAAAATTGATCATTTCTCTACTACTAATTTGATTTTATCTGCTACAAGTACAGACCCTTCTTAAGTCCTTACTGAATTCTTGTCAGGTTCTCTGTCACAATACCTACCAGTAAAACCAACTTTGTGGGCTTTTGAATACCATATTTTTGTACAGCACATAGACTGGGACTGTACAGTGTGATATGTTGATGAAACTATGTGATAATATTTGATAGATAAGAACTTTTTTTCCTTCTGTGGTGCATGGTTTGTACTGAAATAACTTGGCAGCAAGAGCCTGACAGGCAGTCCTGTCCCACAGCCAGAGGGGATTGTGGTGTTTGCACCCATCAAAGCCAAGTTCCAAGACAGAACACAAGAGGTGTTCACTCAACTGGCCCCACTGGAGGAATGGACTAAGAGAGTATTAAATAGTGTTTGCCTTGTTAGCAATGCCTTACTGCACACTCTCCTCCATTCTTACTTACAGTCTGCTCTGGTTGTGTTGAGATGTCAGATTTTCTGTGTAACCAGTTGATGGAGTAGGGGAAGAGGATCCCTATTGATAATTTGAGTGCAGGTGTAATGACATTAACAGTGGGGGACAGCTGGGATGGAAAGCCAGGGACAATTATTTTCCATTAGCCAAGCACACCTCTTCCCTAATGAGAGGGGCTATTGCATGGCTCCTGCCAGATCCAGGGAAAACACATCTGTCCTCTCTGTCCAGGTAGTTTGTAATGTGCTTTGGGATTTTCTGAGGTGAGAAGAATGCTTGTCACTGCTGTTCAGCTGAGGAATGTTTTAGGAAGCAATTGCCATCTGCCTACTGTCTGAAGAGGGAGAAAACCAATAAGTTCTGGCAATAATGCAATGACCACAATTTCAGGTCACAAGTTTTCAATCAAACCTTGATTCAGATGAGAAAACCATTAGGGACCATTTAACATGGCAGTAGCTGTAATTACAGTGTCTTCAATATTTAACTGAAGCCAGTGGCTATTCTTCTACTTTCCTCCTGTAGCAGCATCATCTCCAAGATGATCTCTGCTCTCTCAGCTTTCCTGCAGTGAGGATCCTTTGTCCTCAGTGATTCATGGATGGATCACTGTTCCACAGGGCAGAAGTTTTGCTCTTGTGATTTATCTATCCTAGACCAGTGCCAATCACTGCAGTCTCGAGGCTCCTTCTGCAAGGACAAAAGATTTGGCCTTTGGTCTCATAAATACATTTTGCTCACTGGAATTAGGTTATTATCCCATAAAACCTTTCATCCTGTTAATGAAGAGAGCATGAAGCATGTCAAATAGACAGTAATTGATATAAGCTGAATACTGCAGCCTTGCCTGATAGGGAATGTTCCAGCCTACTTTATTTTCAAAACTATCATCCTAACAAATACTTGTGGATAGGTGGGATTTTTCTGCTGTTTATAAGGCTGAGAAGTAGGTGGCTGGTACAGTCCTACCCATTTGTTTTCAAATAGTTATTCATTGTGGGATGGCTGTCTCAAAGGGATATAGAAGCATCATTTGCTCAGGACTATAGAGAAAGCCAAGAAAATAACAGCATGTTTGTTTTTGCCTGGCTCATTTATTGCTTACAGTTTGACTGTGCTTTTAGGAAGGCAAGGTTAATTTAAATGTAAAGGAGCAGAGAAATCCACTGAGAGGAAGGTAACAGAATATGAAGCCATTACAGGCAAGTGAAATAATTGATGGTAGGACTCTGAAGAGCAAGTGTGTGTGAGGCTTAATTGGCATCTCATCTTATTTTTGGGATAGTCATTTTTAATTACCAACATTTTAGCGTGGCTTGGACAAGGTAAAGTTGTTTTTCACCGAGATCTAGTCTGTGCAGAAAGGCTTGGATCTTCTCAGAGTTGTGTGTGCTCATTTGAACTCCTTCCATATGTTGAAAAACCAAAGAAATGTTTCTTGACAAGGGGGTAGGAAAAGCCAAATGATTTTCCAAATTTCTAATTTAGAGCCCTAGGCCAGCACCAGCTGCCACTCTCCAACACTGGTCATCCAGTATCCAGCAGTGGCTACTCACACATTGCAGAAAAGTTATTCCTACAAGCCTGACAATGGGATCAGATCAACACACTGGATGTATTCAAATGGCTGTAGTTATGGTACTTTCCTACTGCAGAAGGTTTGCTCCCCTGACCTGGGCTGTTTGGATGCTTCAAGGTTAATACCAGTGTTTTCACTGTAGTGGAAAAGTACAACAGCAAATATATTAGAACTATTCCCAGTGACAAAGAGCTGTGGTTCATTGCAAAACTTTCTGTTGTGCACTTCACTCAAGCGTAAAAATGCTTTCTCAGGTGATCATCACTTTCTGCTGCTTATTTTCAATATTAAGAATCATCTTGGTTATGCTTAGTAACATTGGGTGATGTGCTACTCCAGGCAATGGGATAAGCTGCAATAGATTCAAGGACTTGGTGTGAGCTGAAAAGTGAAGGAAAAGAGCTGAACCAACCAGAACTTTACAAATCCAGCTTATGAAAATGAATACCTGGGCTCTTACTTCTCTAAGGAATTCATCCAATTTCTCCAGCCGGAGAAACCCCACCATCCAACTGACTGTTAGTGTGGATTGGCCAAAACTGCTAAGAAAGGAAAATTGTCTGAGTGTCCAAGTGAGAGCAAGAGCAGCTCTCATCCTGCATCTTAATGGCACTATAAATGACCAGCACTTCAGCAGCAGATTACAGGGTCACATCTCCATTACCATGGGGTATGCACAAGGCAGAATATGTAAGCACAGATACCACAGTTCTGTCTTCTCTGCTTCTCAAAATGCTTCTCCTGTGGTTAAATAAAATTCTGAGGTGCTTTGATTGTGCTATTCCCATCTGCTTTCATTGCCTTTCTTTTTTTTTTTTTTAATAGCAATGGAGTATGCTGAGCTGCAAATGGTGTTACTTGCTGCATTTTTCCTCATCCCTGGAGTTATATATTCATTTCCCGCTTGCAAAAATAACCTGTTTATTTCATTTCTAAGTCCTGCATGAGATGGTTCTCATTTTCCCTGTGCTGGTTCCCTGTGGTTTTATCACAACTGCCTGCCCACCTATGTGCTTTGTCTCCTCTATGAAGTTTTCCTTCTCCAGAAAATTGCCAAGCAGTTCTCTCCAGCAGCACAGAAATGATGGTCAGTGCAGAAGTCTTTGTGTTGAATTAATTGGAAGCCTCACTAACAATTTCAGAGAAAGCACTATAGTGCCCTAACTCATCCTGGATGATTCTGGGAATCATCTATTCTCCTTAGTTGTCTCCAGTCAGTCAAAATAGACAATCGTATGCTCTGCACTGCCACCTCCACACACCTTATGCATCTCACTCCCCACTCCCTGCAGGCTGTGCCAGCCCAGCCCATCTGCTGAGGGGGCTGCAGCCTGTGCCCACCCCAGCACAGGGATGAGTTGAATTCCAGCAGTAACCAGGGTGGTCATCATTGCCACAGAGGATGGGCAAACAGTGTTGGGATTCAGTCATAACAAAGCAGATTGAGGATGGATGCTTAGAAAAATACACCCTTCACTTAAAAAAAAAAAAAGATAGTGAAGCCTGGGGATGTAGCATTAAAGGGTGGTGGAATTTTTTATGGGATGGCCAAGCTTGTCTCAGGCCTGCAGTGGTCTTAGGTGATACTGTCTTGGAGCTGGAGGGTGGGCTTTCTGCCTTCACTTGGCCAGCTCCCAGCTTTTCCAGAGCTGTGCAAGTTTCCAAAGATACTGTCATTATATTGCAAGCAACCTTATCATTGCTTTAATATTTTCCATTCAGAGACTGAAAAATTAAATTACTAAGCATCCCCTAACTTTTACCTCTCTTCACACTGCTCTGGTCTCTTCTGAACTCATCCAGAACCAACAATTCTCAGGCAGATGTGTGCAGATGGATTCCTGGAGCATCTGTAGGATTAGTATGAGTAATTACCTATCATCTGGAAGGTTACAGAGCAGCAGCATAAGTGTGACCTGCCTTCTGCATTTATATCTAACTCAAGACTAAGAAACATCTTTAGCAGATGGGAAAACTCTCCAGCCTCTCAAAGTTTCTCCAAGATGAATTATTTACTATGTAGCACCTATCAGAGCAATGACAGCCCATGCAACAGTTTCTCTTACATCTACTTATTCTTTCTTCTTTATTCCATCCTAATCAGAATTGATCAAAATACTGAATGAGAAACTAGGCAGTATAAGGATTTTTTAGGACTTATTTTATGACCTTTTTTTTTCCATTTGTATGCTGCCAAACAGTTTCATGCTTGGCTTTGACACCCTTTGTGTAACACAGGCAGAAATGTTTCTTGACCAGTTTATGCCCAAACCTTTCTGCTAATGCCATGTTTGTCCTGGTTATTCACTGTTCACAGTGCAAGGCTGTCCCACAGAAGGCAGACAAGTGGCACAATTTCTCTCTGACCTACAGGACAGTGTTGTGATGATGGTCTTTCCATAGGACCTGTTGGGCCCCTCTCCACTAACCTCACCAGGAGCTGCAAAACAGCGGGTAACACAACACATTTACTTTTCTATCTGTGATACTCTTTTATATGCCACTCTGGCAGAGCCTGAAAATTCAAGTCTAGCTTTGGCTTCAGTTGGATATGGAGATTCAGTCTGGATGTTTATCTGAAATGTCCTTTAGTATGGAAACCAGAGAAATGTATGTAACTAGATGAATGCTGTTTCATGGGGCTTCTCTAGACCTGCACTTCTTATTTGCTGTTTGCTTCTCCCAATTGTAGTGAAGTGATCCAGATGGAAATCACTTGTTTGGCTCTCTGTGTACAAAACTAAATCCTTTTGGGGAGTTTCCATCCATCAGTCCATAGGCCTGGCAAAAATTTGGAAGTACAGAGGAATTTCTTGCCTTGTAACTTTCTAGTAACCTTTTCCAAAACTCAGAGGTTTAATTTGACCGAAGCTTTAGAAAATATCCAGGCAAAAGCTCGTTAAAGTACAAACTGTTTCACTTCCCTTTAAACCAACATGAAAAAAAGAAGGAAAAGCTGACATTTCAGTTCTACAAACAGCTCAGCACTTCAGAGCACTGGCTCAGTGGCTCTGCTCCAAGATCTCTGTTGCCTCCTCCCTTCTTACCTGGAGCACCCTGAGACTGCACATCCAGAGTCTGGGGAAATTTATGAGAGCAAGTCCTTGGGAAATCTTATCTCATAATTTGGTTTAATTTTTTGTTTGTCTTTTCTTTTTTTTTAAAAAAAACAACCTTCGAATTACAAACCATGCAAATGTTTGCAGCAGCAAAGTGAAAGCCATTTTAGAGATGGTGGAATTCATGGGAAGAGAAACATGTGAAATATATGAACCGTCTCCAGCAGTAATCCTATTTTTACCCTCATCTCATGAAGTCATTGATTCTTTAGAATTCCCCAAATGTATCCAGAGTAAAAGCAGTGCCTCGCAATGGGGTTTGACACTATTTTCTCCACGGTCAAAGTGAAAGCTCCCATTGTCAGCAGTAAAACCCTGGAGGGAATGTGCCAGCCAGGAGAGATTAAACGTTCTTTGTATTGTGCAACAAAAAGCGTTGTAAGGTTGATTACAATAAAAGCTTTCCAAAGTGACAGCGTTGGGTTCCTTCTCCTTTTTCATCCTCCCTTTAAGCGGTTGCACAGTTATGAAAAGAAATAACATTTCAGCAAAGTGAATGGACATTCAGTGCTCAGGATAAAATGTACATTCCTTTTTCGTGGACAGAGAACGACCATTGCAGTGCCTGGGGGTGAGTTGTGGAGCTGAGTCTCTTGCAGAAGTCTGTGCTGCTGCCTTGAAAATGGGAAAATTTATCTTTAACGTACCCTGATGTTGTTTTGAGGTTGGAAATGTTTATGTCAAGCTTTCTAGTCTTTCCAGAAGGTAGTTTCATTAATGTCACAGCAATTTTATAGGGTTGATATGACTTCTGAAGAGTGTCTATTTGTTTGTGGCTTTTATTGGATTTTTTTTTTGCAACATGCCTAGTTTAAAGTCAGAACACAGAGAAACTGAGAAATAATCCCAAATTTAATCACTGCAATTTGAAAATCTTTCAAATATCTCCAAGCAGCTACAGTTGGTCAAAGCTGTGCTGAGCCCTTTCACAGAATCACAGAATATTCTGGGTTGGAAGGAATCCATAAGGAACATCAAGTCCAACTTCTTCGTCTTGTCAAAGCAGAGAGCCAGTCAGTGGATAACACCCAGTTTTCCTTGGACAGACCACTGAGATTGGATCCCATCCTCTGATTAAAGCATTCAGCATGGTGGAGAAGTGCAGAGACTGAGCATGGACTGCTCAGTCTTTTTCTCTCCAGTTGACTTCAAGAAATTAAATGAAATTTGCTTTTGTTTATCTGGGGAACTCAAAGTAAAAAGTCAGAAAATGAAAACTAAAACAGTAGTCTGTCCTTCTGGAACGTACAACTCCCAGGCATCACCCCCACACACCTTGGGTTAATGCAGCTCTGTGCTTATCCACTTAGGAACAGAACAGGATAACAAACAAGATCTCATCAAGTTCATAGACAAGAAAATATTTGATCTGAATTTTCTCTACAGAGAACCATTCTAAGTGATACAAAGGCTTTTTCTGTGCTTGCAATAACCGCATTTTCTGTGAGCAAATCATCCTGATAGAAATTTTCCAGCTATCTTTTTTGGGAATAATTGGGTCATGATAATGCACTCCCTTGAAGAGAGCCTACAAGATTAGGCATGGTTGCTTTGAAAAGATTAGCCACGCTTGTTTGGGAAAGGAGGGGTCATGATAAAAATAACGACTTCTTTATCTAAGCAGATCAGAAATCTCTAATTGTGGCTTTACACAAGAGTGGACAGATATAAAAATGACAAGTTCAACCACATAAAAGGGAAAGGAAATTTACTAAGATCTGAGACTATTCTGTGAATAGCAAGACTAGACAGAATTGTCAAAGGTGGCACTGAACATCTACAAATGTAGAGTGTAAATATTCCCAAATTGAAAGAAATGCTGAAACAAATCTCTCTGTGTGCAAAATGTCATAAAAGACCATGAAATGCCCCAAAACTGTGGGCTTTTTGTACTGTTTTTTCTGTTTTGGTGGGGTTTTTTTTGGTTGTCCTCTTTTTTTTTTTTTTTTAAGTTGGCTTAGCACTGACAAATCCAGACCCTACATAAACCAACACTATTCACAGACAGGTCAATGGAGAGCCCATCTGGCTCATCCTCCAAAGCAATCACCAATGGTCCTGACGTTTCTTCAGCCTTTCTGTTAACGGAGCTAAAACACACATCTAAGCATTTCACCTTTCCTCTTTGAATCACTACCCTCCATTTTCCTCCTGTAAACAGAATTTTGGTTCTTTATTAATTCTTGCATTAGTAGACATCAAGACTGCCTGACACTGCAGGCTATTTACTTTCTTCCTATTCCTATTAAGGACAAATCTATCCCCCAGATTTTTAGTTTCTTGCTGAGACCACCATCATGTGTGGCTGCCTGTAGATTTTCTTCTCTTCCTTGTTTTCCTATGCCATTAATGCCAACCCCTTCACTAGAGCAGCAACTTACAAAGATTTCTTTCACATTATAAAGAGCACTTCAGTTTTGATCATCAGGCCAGGCTACTTTATATCATGATCAAGGAGGTGAAAATTACCCTCTGGAGCAACACATTTATCAAGTACCACCTGTGCTGTGTGTCCCAGGTGAGGGGGGGACCAAACCCTGGAAGGAAAGGGAGGGGGCACGTGAGTAGTACTGAGCTCATGTGGGACTTATAAAGAGGGAAGTCAAGGTAATCAGCTGCTGTAGTGGACTCAGGAAGACTTCTTACCATGAGGTAGTAGGTAAGCTGTGGCTGTTTAAGGTTCTATGGGTGTTTTTAAGGAAGGAGAGTGGATGAAAGCTCAGCTCATTGCCATGTGCTCTGAGTGCTCCTATAGGCCAGCTGTGATAGCTGGATGAAGCAAACCAGCTTCTACAATGTGCTCTGGAGTGTTTTTCCTGACCTGTTACCTTCATGTTGTCAACTTTTGCTGTTAATTACTCTGTGCTTGTGAGAGATGCTATGTGGGCTTGGAAGAGGTGGCAGACTTGTTATTTGTGCACTACTGAGTTAGGTAGTGCCAGCCATGGTGAGCTGTGTTTGCAGAAGAAAACTTCTTTTGATGTGTTTTTTCTCCCCAAATACCACTGTTCTGGTTTATGACTAATTGAAAAAAGGATTTGTGCTTGAAGTTTTCTACCATTGTCTCTCCAGGGATGAACCCAAGCTGCACCCTCACTGGGCAAGGTATTTATCTGTTTCTCATTGAAGCTGTGGCTGGGTTTCCTTTTTGATATTCCAGTAGAGGAGATAACATTTGTAATTCTCTTTCAATCCAGCAAAGTGTATCAACAGCATATTTTTGCAGGCTTTCCTCACTGGTACAAAGTGCCTGGTTCCCTGTGTGGTTGATGTGGGTCTGGGATAGGATCCCTATTGTGCTTTTTAAATGCCTCACTGTAAATCTTTACATTTCATGATTGTAATGTCCTGCTGGGTCTCTGTTGGAGTATGATTTTGGCAAGGTTCTGCTTTGAAGGCAGTGGTGGATCAGAAGTGTTCCTTCCCGTGCTCTTGCTCTTAACCCTGTGGCAGGTTTCTGGTTGTGAGCTGAGGTCAGAGTTAATTTGGCTGAAAAATAAGTGTCCAAAAGTAGTGGTCACTTTTAACTCCCTGTCTCTACTCTGTTGCCCAGCTCAGCTCACAGCTAAAAAACCAGCCTGAGAATGCTATGGGCAGTGTGGCAGGAGAGGTGTGAGGAGGTGTTTCAAAGCAAGGGTTCAGCAAAGAAAACAGAAAACTGTAGCTTAGTTGAAGTGGTTTTAGCATTAAATATATGGAAAGCAAAGGGGGATTATTTTGTTAGCTCTGCTTGTGAACCTTTGGAAAGTGTGGGCACTTGAGGTGTAAAAACAAGAGAGCAAGAAGAGCCTCCAGGTTCTCTGGAAGACTGGCAGCTGTATCTCCTATGGCATCCTGATTGCTCTCGTGCAGGCAGGGTGGTCCTCCAGCAGCTCCCTGTGCTGCTCTTCCTCTGAATCAGTCTGGTCATGAGCACCATCAGCCCCCAGGGGAGGGTCTCACAACCTCTTCTGAGCAAATATTTGGTGTATTTTAATATATATCTATTTTTCTTGGTACCATTTCAGTTGAACCCAAAGGAAATGGTACCCATGTGCAGATTTCTGGAAGGAATTAATTCTTGCTTTCCTGAGTAGCTCTCTTCTGCCAACATGTATACTACCACTTCCAGTAGCTGTTGGAAAGCTGAGGTTCCATGTTGTGAGATGTTTTTCCCCCTTCACACCCCTTATGCTTGTCATTATTTATTTCAGAGCCTGCTGTGTCTTGTGACACGCTGAGGGGCTGCTTTTCCTACATTGCAATATAGTGTTTCTTTTAGACATATGAGGATTTCAGCTGTAAATATGGGCATGGGGTATATCTGTGAAAACATAATTACTGCATGTTCAGTTTTGGCACAGTTGAGATGGGTTTTCCAAGGCTCTTTAGAGATTTAACCCATGGCCACCCTCTTTAATTCGCTCAGATTTATGTCTTGGGCTGCCTCTCTCTTCTCCCATGGCAGAGTCACGAACTCCCGTAGTTGTGGGTTTTCTGTTGGCTTGGTGTTTGAGTGCAGGCAGTGTCCAGAGGATGGAATGCCTGTGAGTAGGTGAGAGCTCTGTGTAAAACATCATTGAGTGAGGTCTGGGGTATTTAATAGTAGTGCCTGTAGCACCTCCTCACCTTCATTAAGGGCCAAATGCAGAAGAGCTTCTGGAGGAAGAGGGACCCTGTGCTATTGTTTTCCATTGGGACCCCATCAGAGAGAGCATCATTTCCTGGAGAGTTGGTGCCCAAACATATCCGCAGATGCACCAACCTTTTAATTTTCTCCAGTCACAAATTCACTTTGACAGTTTGCCACCACCCAATGAATCAGCATTTGCTCTCTCTGGTGTTTTCCTGGTGAAAGACATTTTCTTTAGGGAGTCAGCAGGCAGTGCTGGTTATGATGGGTGGGGGGACAAATGTAACTGTGTGAGCTGACACTTACTCATTGACAGACCAGTTGAGCAAAGTCACCCAACAGGCAGTCGTTCACATCAGCACAACCCAATCCTGCTGCCAGATAACGTGTCCTCAAGATCACCCAGACAGAGCTGCTGCCTTGGAAGGAGCTTTGCTGAGGAGCAGATCCCTCAGTGTTTCTGAAGTTAGCTTGTTGCTTTTTATCACACTTGCCTGCGAGTGATGATTTCCATAAATTTGCCTGAAGGGTGTTTTGGTCTTATTTATCATGAGATGTGTTATCCTCTGCTGGGTGAAATCCTACATGGCAAAAGTATGACAACAAATGCAGCACTTCTGATGGCAAACGGCTCAAATGGTTTTGTGTTGTCAGGGAATCTTTAAACTGAATAAGGTTTTTCTTTTAATGGCTGCATAAAAAGAGATGTTTGTATTGGGGGACAGCTTGAGTTGGTAGAGTTGGACTACTCGTGGGGTTCTTTGCTCTGAACACCTGGAGCTGCTGTTATACCAGAGACTTGGCAAAGGGTAGAGACCAAAATTAAGGCATTGCTCTGTTGTAGCTGTACAAAATCATTACTATTTATTACTCTTCCAAAGAGCTTGTGCTGGGAAAGGCAGATTCAGCTCCCTGCACTGCTTAATTCCTGGCTGTGGGTGCACTCTGGACTGGAGACAGACATGTCTGGGAGCCCAGCAGTGCCAGCACTGCCCAGCTACAGGACTTGCTGTCACAGCAAATGGGCTTTGTCCCCTGGGGTTGGGAGGTTGAGAGGTAGGTGTATCATCTCTTGTGTAATTATGACAAGGTTAGAAGTATTTAAATATAGGTTTTAATGAGGGGGAAATCCATTTGCTTGCATACCTAAGGTGTTTGTTTTTCTTTCTTCAAATATGTAAGGACAGGAGAAGATGCCTTTGATTTTAATGAGACTGAATAACTCAGAGGGCCTTCAGAGAGTGTTTAGGTGTCAGCACTAACTTCTTACTTGTGGTGTCAGCACTGCTATCAAGCTTTTAACAACAGGGGCTCTTCAAGAGCTCTGGGTCGTTACATAAGAATACTGATGAACTTCATCAATAAAGTGTGAGTGTGTCTAGTAAGTGATTAGGATAGAACTGTTTCATGTTCTTCATTCCCTGTCTCTAATTTGCCTTTAATCTGGCCTCAGCTGATACGTTCTCTACAATAAACAAGTTAAAATAAGAGAAATGATTTTGTGTAATGAATGCACAAAGACTTCCTGCTGCATGTAAATTATGGTGATATTGCTGTTGTGCTGAGATAATATAGACCTAGGAATGTAGGTGATATATCTACAATTGTATACAAGAAAAATACAACATAATATGCCTGTTGCAAGATGAAGGGCCAGGTGTTACAGCTTTGAGTTCTCATACCAGAACGTGTCTCAGACAAGCCAGTTCTCAATTTTTTCCAATATGGAAGATTTCCCTTAGTGATTTTCTTAAATTATTCAGTTAGTTTGGACTTCTAAGATAAGCTTAACATGTACAATCTGTGTTTCATGTAGTGAATACACTTTGGCTAGGACTGGTCCAGTGTTCAGCAAAACACTTGCAATATGAAATCCTGTACTTACCAATTTTCTCTGTGGTTTTGACTCCTTCAAGACTTTCTATAAAGACATCAATGTCTGTACTGATGGAAAGCCCTAGAGAATTCAGACGAATTGACCTTTTGTGAGGATCTGAGGCACAACAGAATATGAACAGGATTTATGGCATACAGAGCCATCATAAACCTTGCAGAATTCAGAGTTCACTGCTGTGAGTCTCGCTGGGAGATGTAAATGAATTCCAGCTGTGAGATGTAATAAGTCTGTGCAGTGTGCCAGGGCTTTTTCTCCCTGAGTGGCCCACCTTCGTTGCTTTTGAGAGAGAGCACAAATAAGAGAAAATATTGTCTCCTTCCCTGCAGTGTGATCTGATCTCTCCATGAGACACTGTGTGTACTCTGGAGTCCTGTGGCTCTGAAGGAAAGGAGGAATGGGCTAATAAATATCCTTTAGTCCCTTTTACCTTAAACATAAAATTCTATTTTAATGTTCAGGTAACATTTGAAAATGTTCTTTCCATTCTGAGATTCTTAATAAACATGGATAAGGGAGACAAGATAGAGAATGAGTAATGGTATCTGTGAGCAAAACTTTCCCTTCTTCAGTCACACCTGGGACTGAGCTCTTATTTCAGATGTCTCATCTTCTTCTGTAAAGAGGAACTCTTAAATCATCACAGTCCTTGTCATCTCAGTTGAAGGATCTCTGAGAAAGGAACAGCAAAATAAAATAAGGCGAAATATGCTACACCATGAAAGCACAGTAACCCATAAGGTCCTAACCAAGCAGTACTGGAAAAAGGCAGGCACTGGAGTTCTTCAGTGCCTCTGAATTCACCTACACTGTGTCACCACCAAGTTAGAAATAGCATTCCAGTCAACTGCAAGATCAGGAAACCGTTCTCCAAATCCATGGCAGCAATAACTCCCAATACCTGTGGGTGGCATTATTGTTCTGCTTTTCACTGCTGTGAGGGTGAGAAGCAATTACTGACCTGCAGAAGCAAGGATTGGTACAAATGGAAATGAATGATGCATAGAAGTTCAGCTTCTAACAAATGTCTTTCTTTGCAACATGAGGATTTTGGAGAGAAAAAGACTGGTTATGACTCCTCTGTTCTCCAGCTCCTGCCTGATTATTAAAAGCTGCATGAGCGAGTGTGCCAGTGTGAAGCGTGCTCAGGAAAGATGTTTGCACTTGTAAAAAGCAGTGAAATACCTACATTCATAAAGAATATATCTAGGTGTCATTAAAAGCTATCTAGAACTAAAATAGATCCCAAGGGGTATATTATGCAAGCTGTATTCCTATGTTTAAATACATCCTGGCCATGGAAAGCCATAGACTTTCCTCTCTATCCCCACCTCGTGTTTGGGCTGCCCTGTTAGTCAGACCCCTCTTGCCCTCCTTCCACTGATGTGAGGGATTTTTCCAGGACGCTTTCCTCCTCTTTGTGACTCCGACCTTGTGTCTAGGCAACACCATTTGCAACCATAAATCCCAGCTCCATCACTCACTCTAGTGATGCTTCTCCACTATCTGCCCCATGTTCAAGAGAACATCTAAGTTTCTCTGACACCTTTTCAGAGTTGTTGAGCTGCCAGGTCTAGCTCCATGTAGCTGCAGACAGATTACTCTGTACTCCCACCCTGCTGCTGCTTTCCCAGACCGGTATGGACAAAATCCTGGCTGTTGGGTTAAGGCCTTGTCCATGACTAAGACTTTTTTTACACAGGTGCTTTTATTTGACTAATGTCTACATCTTGCCGATTTCCACTGCAAAACACTTCCCCTGCCACATATATGTATATAAACAAGGCCTGAAACACTGCTTTGGTTGTGTCCCACTTCAGTTACTGCAGCAACTATTTTTCTCATGTTGGTGACAGCCTTGTAGCTGTTAGGAAGCCTCTGGAAAGGTGACTTCTCTAGTCTGCCCCCTTCTCCATGTCACCAGCTCTTTGTATTGCTTCACTGCATCCCTCTTCCCAGTCACTCCAGGAGAAAGTGAGCTGTTCTGGTTTATAGCACTGCTCATGGATACTGCTCTCTTCTCCTCCTCCTTCTCACTTTTCTTTTTGTTACTGTTGTTGTCAGCTCTCCCCTGGGTCCTGCTAAAACCCTTAATAGTGGAGCTACTGAATGCTGAGAGCTGTACCTTGGAGGTTTTTGTGTGCTCAGCAGGAGCTCTCTATAACCAAACCCACCTCCTTGTTCATCCATGGAAGTTGTCCTGTGGCACTCGGCAGTGGGTGGGCAGACAGTGAGCTGAGTGTTCCCTGTCCCATGGACATCATCTTCTGTCTGTCTGGGTTACAACCTCTGTCTGTTCCACAACAGGCTTCAGTCCTTGCCTCACCCAGCTATTTTTGTGTTCTCTACTTATTTGTCACTTTGAAGAATGGAATTTGGGTTCAGCTCTAAGGTTTGCAGTTGCTGCAGCAATACAGATAATTAACTGCAGCTATATGTGTCTGACACGGGGTAGATGACAGCTTTCATTCCACTGATATATTCCTTAACACTTTGCTGTGGCCAAAGCCTGCTCTTGGCTCTGTGGACGTGACCTGCCCACTTCAGTGATAGCAGGGGTTGTTAGCAAGAACACTGCAGTCTTGTTGCTGCTATTTCACTATCAAGGCAATTTATGGTGCAGTGAGATAATAGGAGCAGACGGGTTTTAGCTCTGTTTGCAATGACTGCGTTTAACAGCAACTCAAAAAAGTTGGCACCACTGACAAAAGGCATAAAAGAAAAAGAAATCATGTTTGATTGTTTGTGAAAGGGAATGTGATTTCATTTCTTTAGTTGACATTAAATTTGGAAAAAGAAAAGTACAGGTTCTCTTGCCAGAAATTAAATCTACCATTTAATTTCTTTTTTGGCAGACCACTGTTTTTTTCTTAAAGTTGATCTTCAGATCTTGGATTGGTATTTAAGAGGGAGAAGGGAGAATTCTGAAAACAGCAGCATGGGATCTAACAGGGATATCACAAGCTTTCACTCTGATAAACTGAAAGCAATAGCAATCTCAGGGAAAGTTTCTTAGTTTTGACTTTTTTTTCCCCTTAAATGCTTAAGGCTGCATTTGACTTTTTTATTACTAAAATAGGATGAAGTTAAATCCTGACCCATAGTCATTGAATTGATTCTTTTCAGCAACCCTTAAGGCTCTTTGAAAGGCTGTTAGGTGAGATTTGTTCCACCTTGCTTTAGACACTTTGAGGTGCTGGAACCTGGAACTCCCCTACAGATAATGAGGTGATTGGTTTCAGCGTGGGCTGAGTTGCCCTCTGGAGATGCCTGTCTCTGCTCATTGATTAACTCCCTTTAGTCATTATTCTCGTTAGATCCCTGAAATTTGGTGAGATGAATGTGAAACTATGGTGAGAAATAGCCAGAATGATGGCACAAGGTGCCAGCTGGGTATTGCTTCCCCCAGCACACATTTAGCCAATCCAGGTTTTCAAAGCAGTGAAGATTCTGCTGCTGTGGGCACTGCAGAGTGGGTTTGCTGTGGGGATGGATGTTGCAGGCTTCCTTGTGTCTTCCTGCCTACAGGTTTGATTCAACACTTAAAAGAAAACTGTTTGGAAGTGTCTCACCCACTTGCATCTCTCACTTTCAATACCCCCATCCACAGCAGACAACTTGTGATTAACTTGTGGGGAGAAAAAAATCAGATTGCCTTAATATTTAAATCTTCCTTGTAATTTTTTGGTGCCTACACACATGGTTTTGAGTTCCTGTGCTAACTCTGTTTTGGCTTCTTGCTACTCTACCATTACTTTTTCTGACTGCCAAGCAAAAAGCAGTGTCTAACACCAACCAGAAGGGCAGGGCAAATTCAGTCTGGAACATCTCATAGTTGTGCTGCCTTTTGAGCTGAAATACCTCCAGCCTTGGAGGAGGTAACCAGAGGCTGCATTACAGCTTCCCCACAGTTGTTTTGAAAAACCTTTTCAGGTTTTTTCCCCCCTACATTTCAAGGTTGGAAAAAAATTAGCTCTGAAATATAAATCAAAGTCTTAATCTCCAGCCTTAGGAAAGAAAGATGCTATAATAAACAAAGGTGTGTGACATGAAAGATTGTGAGGGGCTCAGAGGTCTGTCTCTGCAGCAATAAAACCTCCTTTACTCCTGTGACTCCTCCATGGACTCTCTGCTCCTCCAGTTTTCCTCAATGCTTCATATCTTTCTGTAAGTCTCTCCTCCTCAGGCCTGGGCTCAATTCATCATTGTCCTTGCGTCATCTTCACAGCAATGATTTCTCATTTTGATTTATTTAGTGTTTTGAAGACCTTTGCATTAGAACAAAATAGCCAAGTAACTGCAAGGTGATGATAAACTGGATTTTTTTTCTTCAGGGCCCTGATTCTCATCTCAAACTGGGATTTCTTCATGGCAAGTAATGCCCTCATTGCTGCCTCCATGTTCAGAGTCTGCAAGCAGCAGTTGTTGGGGGATGCTAAATGATTCCACTGGAGGAGAGCTCTGTGCTTTGCAGGGTCTCAGATCCATTATAGCCCTGGTTCCAGAGCACTGAGGAATTCTTATCAAGCTGTGAGGAGAAATTTGAAGTTGTTTTGTACTATAAAGATACCGTAGGTGCCCTTTCTAGAACCTGCATCTGGGACATGGAAGTTCCTAAAACAAACCAGCCAGTGGTGCTCGTAGAAAAATAATGATGAGAACTCACATCCTCAATAAACCTTGTGGCAAGTTCCTGTGATTTATGTAAATATCATTGGCATGAAAGACAGAACCATGGGGTTGTTGGGTCTCCACATGTCTGGAGGGTGCTCACTGTGATGGCTCTGTTGTCTGTTTGGTGGGAGAGATTTAATGGCTGAGAGTCTGTGGTGTTAATGACTAAATCATTTCTGCTCCAGCACTTTATTTTATGCTATTTTGTGACTTTCCAGTTGGATAGCTGCAGCACCAGTGGGGTGCAATATATCAGGCACATCAGGAATCTCCTGCATTAGTGCTTCAGCCCCACTGAAGCTGTATATCTCCATGTCTATTGAACTTTCCAGTTGAGACCTTGGAGGTAAAAGCATTAGACTGCTAAGATTCTGCATGATGTAAATAGCTCAATATGCTACAGAACACACACATTTCAAATTGCCTCTAGAAGAGCAGTGTCCTCTTCCAGTCCTGAAGGGAATCATTCCTTGAGCCCACAGTGTGGTGGCTGATCCCCAGAACCCTGTCATTAATAAAATGCACTGAGCCACTGTCACTGTTGAAGGTTTCAGCACAGGGTTTACAGTAAAGCAGAGATTATGAGCAGCACTGCAATCTGGTCGTGGTTCATTGGTCTGGACTATCAGAGTCACTGACCTGCATTTGGCACACCATTTTAAGATTTAATTATGTTGTATAACACTCCCAGACAAAGGTGTGATGACTTATTTGTAACAGAATGGGACAAAAGCAGAGAAACTCTTTCAAAGTTCTACTTTCCTAGCAGTTTCTTTGCCAGGGAGCTTCCTAGAAGGGATAGTTTCCTTGAACAAGTGGCATTCTCAATTGCTTAAAAAACAGTGAATTCTCAGGTAGTTACTTTACACCAGCTGAAGATCTGGTGCCCAAGTGGCAGTGAATATCAAGAACCTCTCTGGAACAAATTCAGCTTTTTTCCAATAAGATAGTTTTTAAAATCCCTATGAAAACAGTGAGGCTGAAGAGGTTGCACATGTGGTTTAAACAGAGGAGAAACAAGTAATCCCATCTGGCAGGAGGCTGAGCTCATACTGTTCATCAGAACATTTTATCTACTCCAAAAGATTGGAGTTTCCACATTCTCAAGCATCTCACATCTTAAGGTCAGAGGAAGACGAATGCAATTTTTCTTTTTCAGGGAATTCTGTTGGTTTATGATCTAACCTTTTTTTGTTCCCTGATCTGTTGCACTGTTACCAGCCAGCATTTCAGTGGATGTTTCCTTCACTGTAGTGAATTTGGATTTTACCTTCTTTCTTCCCTGCTGCTAATTGTCGGGGCTGCAGCAAACCTCTCTTTACATAAATCTATTTTTTGCACTAACAGAGCATGAGAATGGCCAAAAAAGGCAGGGGAATGGGTTGGGGTAGGCTGGGTGGGGTGGGGAGGAATCTCTGCAAGTCCTATCCCAAGGAAAGCTTGAGAAAGGAAGGTATAAATAATGATGTAGCTTGTAACAAGTAATCTGTGTATGTTCAATGCCCTGACTGCCACATTTTATTATTATTTCAGTTATTAAAATTTTCTTATCTCATTCCATGAGTTTTTCTCACTTTCCTCCTTCTGATTCTCTCCCCATCCCATCAGGGAAGAGTGAGCAAGTGGCTGAGTGGGGCTTGGTTGCCGGCTTGGGTCCAACCATAAGACACAAAGCTCTAGAAATGATAGATGAAATGCCTTTAATTCCATGAGGAACTAAGTTTGGATTGAAAAAAGGAAAGAGGGCAAAGTTTGCAAGATATCCAGCAGAGCTAAAGCAGGTGTATCCATGCACTAATAATCAAGGACAGCAGATTTCTCTGCTACTTTTCTACTCAAAGGCATTTAAGAAGTGTGGGGAGTAACCACAATCAACAACCTTTGGACCTTTACCCACTGAAATGTGAAAGGAGAATAGCAGCAATGAAGCTTTTTAGAGCTGAGTCTCCTGAAAAACATACTACTGTGTGGGGGGTGTTTTGCTCTAGGCCAGATAACTACACAAACTGTAGCTACACCAACTTCTTGGGCAACACAGAGGCTGTAACACAGGGAAACAGTCAGTGGTACCACTGCTGAGAAAAGCATTGCAAGATTCATTATACCAAACAATTTGACAGATATCTGAGTTCGTAAGAGACAGAGACATAGAAACCAGAAGACGGTTTCTTTTCTTTTTATATTGTTTTTGCCACCTATCTTCAGAGCAGAGAGCCCAGGAGCAACAAAACTCCAGTTTGTCCAAGATCAAGAGGCAGCCTTGAACAACTTTGTGTTGCAGAGCTCAAAGGAATCTCCCTGTGAATTTCTCTTCACGTAAACTAAGGAGTGGATGCTCTGGTTTTATCTGCCTTTTATGAGTCCCCTCCACTTCATCTATGTCTTTCAATGGTTTAAAATCCCAGAGTCCAAAAATGGATGAAAATTAAGAGACTGTACTCCTACTGCTGTGCTTTACCTCACCCTCAAGAAACACATAAAGATATGTTTGCTTTTATGTGAAACTCTTTTCACTGCCTCTGAAGTTGTTACTTTGGGAAATGATAATGATAAAACCACCCTTAATCTAAACTGCTTGGTGCCTCCTGTGTAATATGGAGAACTTGTCTGTGCTAGTAGATATTTTTATTGTAAGAATGAAGGGTGTTTGCTGTACTGTGTGTTGTTTGATTCATTGGTTGGTTTTGCTTTTAAAATGGGACTGCATCCCACTGTCCACTCTCCTATCACACTGCAACACCAGCAGAAGTGGGAAATTCCCAGGCTTAATGTACTGCAGCTCTCAGTGTTATATAAATATAAACTTTTAGAGGTAAATATCTTAAAATTTCCTTTACCAGTAGCTTGTCATCTCCATTTTTCACGTCCTATATTCTTTGGAAGGTGGACTTTGTCAGGGAGATACAATCCCCAAAATATTGCATGGCCCTAATTCCCAGAGATTCAATTTACATCTGGAAACTCAGCATCTCGCTGAATCACCTCAGCTTATCAGGCAAGGTGAAGAAAAGTCTTGTCTCAGAAACTCCAGGCTGCTCTTATTTGAATTATATCACAAATATAGGCAGCGTCTCTTCGAAGGTAGAGTGGCTCCAATTTTGTGAAGACAAGGCAGTTTGAGTACAAAGAGGTAAAAAGTAAACATTAGGCCACTCCGAAGAAAACCAAGTAATATACTACTTCATGTAAAATAAATATATGAATTTTCCAGCAGACAGAATTCAGTCTCTGCAAGGAGATGAAAAAATTATCCCCTAAAAAAATAGTTATTTGCACTGCCAGCTGTCCCAGCAACCTTCTGTCTGGCTAAATTTCAAATCAAATGAAGTCATACAGCCACATACAGATGGATGACATCATGGAAGATTGAATTTGTATCAGATAGCCTTGTCAACTTCTCTTCTGCAGCTGTTTCTTGTGTGAAAAAGTTGGCCAGGTGTCTGTATTAGCCAAGGTGTGAGGGTTGGTTCTGATGCACCTTTGAACTACTTTGATCTTTGTTTTATTCACAGTCTAATGTCTGCTTTGGACACAGTCTGGCCCATCATGTATCCCTGTGTCAGAAAAGCTACTGTGTGTTTGATCTCCCTTTATATTAAGGGATAAAAAGGTATCCCCCTACTTGTCATTTATTGGAGTTGCTCAGGAAGCACAAACTGTGTGTCTGCAGGATACGGGGATGTGGCTGCAGTGACAACACCTTGATCTTTCCTGCAGAAGGGAGGCTGATGTGCAGTCAGTGTGCTCTTCAGAGTAATCTTTAAATAGCAGACCTAGATGATTTTAGAAGAACAAAATGAAACCTCTGCCTTTAATTTCCACGTTAGAGTGGGATTGATTATCAAGTGAAAGATTCAACCTGCATGTTAAGACCCATATAGAGCAAGGCTCAGTAAGCTGAGCCCACCCTGGCAGCGATGGCCACCAAAGCTGCTGTGCCCAGGAGTTAAATGACCATCTCCTCTCTGTTCCTGTGGCCAGGCTGGCAGCACACCAACAGCCATAAGCTGACTCTGCACATTTCTCCCCGATTTTCTAGCATGGAACTGAGTATTATCATGTTAGTGCTTTATAAATGTTCCTGTTTACACTGTGTGGGGCTCTGTAAAGGTGATCTCAGTGCTATTTAGTAAACAACTTTGGCTTCTCCCAGAAATGGAAAATACTGAGGGAAGGAATATTTCCCTCTTCTGACAGTGAACACAATACACTTCAACTTGTTTAATGCTTTTAAGAAAGACTCAAAAGTTACCATGAACTTTTGCTGGTCCTTGATTTTCACCCTAGGGAAATAAAATTATTTAATCTTATTTTTGATGAATTTTCTCCTCTACATGATAGCAATAATAAATCTCAATTTATCCTTCTACCTGAAAATGAGAACAGCAGAAAATCTTGCAGATGCTTGGCTATGAAAAACTTCAGATATTTGAATAGGTAGTACATTTTTTGCCTGAAAGCTGTGTCTGTTGTTTAGTGAATAAGGAATAACACTCCTATGATTGAACACCTTCCTCTGAGACCTTGGTGTTCACAGATGATGCAGTAAGAGCTGGGGCTGCAGGAGTGGGGCAGGTGTGGGTACCACAGCTGGTCTCTTGGCCATGGAGGTGGATTGAGCAGGAGGTTGGGAAATGTAAGGGTGAAGAAAATGCATGAAATACCAGATTACATTAGAAGAGAAATGAAGGGAGGATGTGTACAAAGTACTAACCACTGATATTAGGAGTTTGGAATCCTATTCTTTGATTAGTCCTTCTCCCCTTTCTTGAGTTTTAGAGCTTAAAAATGTGATGGAAAGTTACTGCGGACAATTGTTGAGGAAGGAGAATAACTCACATTTTAACATACTTGATGTTTTATTTTGTTTTTCTGTATAATCTGAAAAAAATTGCTTTCCTAATCTAAGATACATAAGCACCTTGATCTCAGTGTTCAGAGTATTGCACCTGCTGCTGCTCTTGGAATGGGAATGGGCTGCCTGCACAAACATTTGCCATGCCTTTCACACAATCTTCTGGATATATAATGCTTTGAGGTTTTTTAACACAAGTCAAATCATTTAATCTGAAGGGAACAGCTCTCTGTTTCCTCAGAAACTAAAAAATCCTGATTTTGACAGAATTGCCTGTGGTAGTTGTTTTCAGAAGCAGTGGAGAAAGTCGTAAAGCTGATTGTATGATCCTTCCTTTCAAAAAGTCTTACCATAAATAAAAAGAACATGCCACTTTATCAAGGCAGGATCTTTCAAATCCCACTGGCTATACAGTTACATAAAGAGAAAACCCAACTGTAAAACTCAATGCCATTTGATCTGGACTTTTAATTGTTACTTTTTATACATCTAACATTTCTGAAATATTAGACTTTTGTCTCACTTTCTGCAAGAAGATCTGACAGGATTGTAACACCTTCTTTTTTAACTTAAATGGAAAGAATATTTCTAGGTTAAAAAATAAAACTCTAAAAACGTGATTTCTATTTCATTTACTCAGAGTATTTACAACATTAGCTCGTCATTGTCATCCATCCATCTATAAAAGCAGATGGGATTGCCATTAGGCATTTGGTGTGTCTATTAACACATTTAATTTGATGGCATACCTCTGGGTAGAAAATCAGATTATGAAATTTTAAATTCAGATGATCATGCAAAGTCATAGTGTTGCCAGCCACCATCTGATGCAGAATAATTACAGAGTTTTGAATCTTTCAAGGAAGTCAAAAGCTGTTACATTTGTCTGGAAGTCAGAAAAGTAATGGCTGCTCAGCTCTTAAAGGTCTCTAGACTTCTTTTTAATATCAGCTCAAGCCTCTGCATTCTGAACATAATCTTGTCAAATGAAGTCTGTGTTCAACTTCTTCTTTTTTTGGGAATTCAAGAATCAACATTATTCACATTCGTCTTCATAAAAAAAATTATATGGTGAATACTGCCCTACCTGATGGCTGAAAATGGTAGCAACAGGCTGTGTGGGGAAGAACATTTTTCTGTGTTGGGCTCACTGCAGAAGCTGCAGATCTTCAGTGGCCTTGTGAGCCTTGCAGAGGGCTCAGGGTACTACATGTAGCATACCTGATACTTATTTTCTCTTTAACTTGCAATTATGAGGAAGAAGTGGAGCAAGAACCACTTTCAAATTACTGAATAAAACACAGAGCGCAGATAATGAATTTCTGAGAACCTTTTGCTGTATCACTTTTTCTTTGTTTTTTTTGACACAAATACTGTAAGTTATTTGCAATAACCACACTCTGCGCCAGGTTGGGGGGTTCTGTCTCTTCCCTGCCACAATGCAGTGAGTAAATGCACCAGGCCCCAGGGACATGCTGCAGGGAGAACCTGGTTTTTATTCTCGAGTCCTGTGCATGCAGAGTTGTGTGGATGAAACCCAAACATGTTTCATAAGATGTCTCCCATGAGTGGCCTTGCAAGCAGGGCTGTTGGAGGTGTGTGTGCTGTGGTGTCTGTCACAGAGACCCAGATTGCCACAACTTAACAAGGCCCCGCACGAAATTGGTTGTGTTTTAATGTAAACCTGAAATGCTGTAACTGGAGGGAACCTCTGTCAGCCTCAACTGGAAGGTCGGACCAGGATTGCTGTTGAACATTGGAGCTTCCACATGTTTCTCTGTTCCATTTCTGCTGTTGAGAAGCCAACAAGTGTCTGGGCATCCCCATGAGCAGGGCAGGGTTGGCTGCTGGGACAGGGCAACTCTGTGAAGAATAAGAATGGGGAATTTGTCTACAAATAGTGTCATTTAAAGAAAAAGAAGCATGGAAAGGGTGTTGCAGGGAAGGACAGTGGCATAACATCTCCTGGGGTGCTGGTGGGTGCTGCAGGCAGAGCCCCACTGCCACACACACAGGCAATGCTGCAGGCACAGCAGCAGACAGAGGAGCCTGCAGGCTGTTATTTGAAAGTTTTCATCCAGTGTTTGGGATATAGGAGGCTAGTGAAAGCTCTTCACAGACTTCATAGGGTAATGCAGTTGCAACTGGAAATTGGATGTATGTATTTGCTGTTTTATGGCTTCCTTTACCATCTGAACACAGCAGGTGATGGGTCACCTTCCCTGCTTTGCTCCTGGCTGTAAGGCAGTCAGAGGCAGCAGGAAGGGACAAGGAAGCTGCCTCTCTTCTACAATTCCAGCTTTCAAAAAGTGCTTGTTCTGAAACAGGGCTGTAGGTATTTGCCAAAAAAAATGAGTTAATTTTTGGAAATCTTTCTGTGATGTGGAAAGCAGAGCCAGGAAAGCTGGCTAAGTGTCAGCAAATCGTGCCCAGCAGTTGGTGGGATGCAGCACAGAGATGCTGAGGTGATCACTACTTTGCAGGCTGACTGCACTAATATATTTTGGAAGCAGTTCATGCAGTACAAAGTGAATTTGAACCTCAAATAAGCCAAAGTTTACAGAAGGGCCTGCAACTCTGTAAAGGAGCAGTGCTAAAACTCAAGAAACACAGAGTATGTTTATAGAAGTGCATAAACTGTGGGAAAACACAGAGCAACAATTTTTATTTACTTGCACTATATAAAATTGACCCCTCCATACCTGTGTTTTCTGTTTCTTACACATCCTCTGCTTCCAGTTCAAACTTTGCTGTCCAGGTGATCCAGTGGCTCCATAGTGGAATCAGTACTGTGAGTATCATGGGACTCACAGTGCTCCATATATTGTTGCTATAAAACTTTAAATGGTAAATCACTGTAATGATAAAGACTCTGTAAAAAGCCATATAATAAGCACAGCTTTCAATTATTTACCATACTACTAAAAAAATCTTTTAAAATGTCACTGGAACCAGCTATAAAACTTTGTGGTACTAATTTAATGGTGTGATAAAAACAGTAATATATATTTTGGGTTGTAGAGAGAGAACTGAACAGGAACAGATTTTGTGCGGGATATTTTTTAATGACTGCTGGTTTTGGACTTGTAAGTCGTGTACTGAATTATGAAAATCAGGACTTCAGCACAGTGTTAATATTTATACTTTTTTAATGTGACAAAGGCATTGTAGGAGACACTGTCACTGTGAATGAGGAGTTATGCTCTGTCTGCAAAATAAACCTGTTGTGTTGTAAATAGAAAAATATAATCTTAAAAATTAGGGCTTGTTCCTGGGCTTGATGATTTCCACTTGTGTTGGAGAGAGGTGGTTGCTGTGGGGGTGGGACAGAGCTCCTTTTGTCCAATACCATTGACTTTAATCCAATGACCCAAATATATCCTAGTGATTACAAACTGTCTCCTCCTGTCTTCCAGACCCCAAGATGACCTTCTGAAAGGTTGGCACTTGATTTTAGCTCCTGACAGGACAGCTACTGGTTCCAGCATCGCTTTCTCCCAGTGATCCCTTATTACCTAAACCTGGGCATTGTGATCTCCTGGGTTCCCTTGGGGGCCTGGAGGTTTGAAGGCACTACAAGGTGCTCAGAGACATATTGCTCTGCTGCTTCTGTCTTGAACAAAGTCAGGGGGACTGAGCAGTTCCATACCAGCTCTGGCCACAGACTTGGTCTGTGGTGGCTTTCCCAGGAGATGGAGTCTGTTAGAGCTGATTTGCAGGGTGACTGTAGTGCAAGAGAGTCTGATTCCTCTCCAAGTATAGAATTTCATATTTATTTCATAATCATATAAAAATCTCTTTTGAGATGTGTTTAGTAGTGTCCAAGGATTGATCTCCTGACCACGTTCCAGGACAATGGAGTGAAGATCTGTCTTTCAGGTTACAAATTAATATATGGCAACATGGTAGAGGATTTCCTCGTTCACCTGTTGGTCTGCAACTTGGATGATACCTTGTAGTATATAGTCACAATGTAACTCTGAAAATAACTCATGCTAGCTCTGGTCGTCCTCAAGATGCCTTGTAAATTAAAGGATAATTAGGGCTAAAATTTCAGGGGTAGATAAGTGTTGCAATAATGTTACCTTGTGCTTACAGAACAGCTTTCATCACGGAGGCATCCAGCTTGCTTAGAGAACCATGTTCACAAATAAATGGAGCTGTTCTGCTGGGAACAGGCAGCCAGGCTCAGAGGTGCAAAACTCACTCTTCCTTCTGGAAAAGGATTTGTCTCAGCTAATTTTCCCTAAGCAGGATTCCCTTTGGAACTGAGGAAGAAGTAGGCTGTTCTAGGTTCTCTCCATTTCTTTAGGTAAGCATTTCACACAGATCAGACAATGCTGGAAATGTGCCAGTTTTGCCCAACTGACCATAAAAAGTAGTGAGTAGAAAATTGGGTTGGAAATTCTAAAATGAGTCCTGCCAGTGGAGTTCTACTAGATACTTCAACCTTATCAAAATGCATATGTTTTGAAGGTGAGTGCACTACTACTGGGAATTAAAATGTTATGAACACTTGAAATACAGTGAACTTCCCTCAAGTGAGCAGTTCTGCAGGAGTGAATATACTTTCTACCACCTTATTCGCTTGTTGTTGAGACATATGAGGTATGGTTGGCTCCAATGCTGTTTCATGTGGCTCATGATGGAAGGCAGGAGCATTTCATAGCACAGATAATTGTTTGTACTTAACAGTACTTCCTATACCAGATTCATTCTTAATGTTGAGGTCAGGATACATAAAAATTCTGTTATTACAGTTAATACAGTTGCCACATAGAAAATGAGAGAACCCACTTGTTGTCCTTGACCATGCAATTGTGTCTTGTGAATGGTAGAAAACATAGTGGCAAATCAGAGGGATCTGGAATTTTAGCTGTGGTCCAATCACTGCCCCCAGGGTGGGAGCCAGGGACAGGATTTTACTGCTGGTTGTTACTTGGCACAGAGAGGGCCAGTAACAGCCTCTGCTCCTCACATCAGGGCTGCTGCTTGGAAATGCTCCTGCTCAGGCTTGTGCTGAGTGACTGAGGAGATGGACTGCAAAGTAGATTTTTATTTCAAGCCTTTGAAGTGTTTATCCCTGGGCACATTTCAGAGCAGACAACAAGTGTAATGGAATTTCAGAGTGTGATGCCAATAAAAAAGGCAGCAGGGCAGCAGATGAAAGCAAAGCTTTAGGTTGTAAATGGGTCTTGAGGTTGCTGTTTCCCAACAACTGGCAGAAAGGGAGCCCTCCCTGCCCTTTGGCTTCCAGCCATTTCATTAGTGGTATTTAAAGGTCCACTGAGCACTCTACCCCTATCTGTGTAAGATACTGCTTCCTACATGATGAATTATACAATTCATTTCTAATGTATTTATCAGTCAGTTTGCTTGTCTGTCCTGAAAAGGTGACAGTGCTGCCTAGAGTTCCCCTCTTATCACTGGTGTATGAACAGCTGCTTCTTGCTTAATTTCTTTGTGACATGTTGGTCTTTTAAGGTGGTGAAACATTTAATGTAGAAGACATTTATGAAAAAAATCCAATTTAATTTTTTTTTAATTTATAGATCTACAAATCAGGAAAAGAATAGATTTTTTAGGGCAAATGATAGATACTAAAGATTTCTGGACTTGAGAGGTTCCAGATAACATTGTGGTTAACACTTATTTCTTCTGCTTCTGTGGCATTACCTGAGATGAGTTTGTCAGTATAGCTGCCCTGAGTTCAGTGAAAGCCTGCTGATTTGCACATACAAGTCCCAGTCACTCCACCAAAGTTACCCTGATTCAGTGTGACCAAAATGTGAAGTTACACACCTGCAATACTTTTATTGAGCATGGATATCCTAAGAATCTGGTTTTCTTTAGAAGGGTTGTTGCAGTATTGATAATGAGTCCTACTCTTCATCATGTTTAGAAGTAACCCTGATTTTTGCAAGAATTTTGTTTTGACCAGTTTTTGCTGAGAAGCATCAAAATAAAACAATAAACACCCTCCACTCAAATACTTCTTGGATGAACTAAGTATTGACATGTGTAACCAAACTGTGCCAGAAAGAAAACTTTTCAGTTTTCACTTTTACAACTAAGCAATTTTGGAGAAAGTTCTAAATGGGCTTGAAGGCAGCCTCTTCATTTTTTTAATGCCAAGGATAGGATGATCTTCTGGGGATCACATTACTTTTCTTTCTCTGGGTGGCCACTGGCAGGTTTGCTTTTATTTTTCCCCAGAGTAACTTTTACTGATAGGGTTGATGTGTGCTGTGAATTATGGATTGTGCAAGCAGAGCTGTGTGCATGTTAACCTGTCTCAACATCCTCCATGCAAAACACAGATTGCAGTTCACATCCTCAAGACTGGTGTGTGAGGCTTTATACGCAGAAAAAAAAAGGTCAACTGTAGCTCTCAATTGAGCTCTGACAATATTAAGTGTTAAAGAATCAGTTTTATTATGCAATAAACCCTAATTTAAGTTTGGCCTTTGCTTTACTACTATGCATTTCTGGAAGTTAGAGGAAACCTCCACCAGAGGTGAAATAAGATTCCAGGGAAGCAAATGCCAAAGAGGAGAAAAAGGCTGCCCCCGTGTGACATCATGAAAATTTGAAGAGATTTTCATGTTGGAAACTCTGCAGTTGTCATTTGCTGTAAATTAGAATAACCCTCTTTATCCGTCGCAAGCAAGAATGGATTTGCTCTTGGCCATAAGTCCCAGCTCAGGAAGTGACCTTCTTAATTTATTCATCATGAAGTACGCAGAACACACACTATACAAGATAAAATGGGCAAAATAAATCCTCCCTGCCCCAAGAGAAATGTGTGTGCCTCCATATTGCAGAAAGAAAATGCAGGCACATTCCAGAACCAAGAGATACATGGCCTTAGCCTGCAGGTGCCTTATATATTATTTAAAAGTGCTCAATTAACCATTTTCCATTTAAATAACTGCTAGAGAGGGCAACACCAATATTATATATACTCCTTCTCTCTTTTGTTCATCTATTACCTAAACAGTAGATTAAATAATGCAGCATAACAGATAACAAAGCCTGAGGTTTATAATGAAAATGCAGCAAGTGCCTTGTTATACAGTGGGGAACTGCAGCAACCCAGGCAGGCAGAACAGAGCTCTGAAGGTGAAAATACAATGGAGTTGTTTTCACTTTTCATCCTTAACCTTGGCAGGAGGTGTTGGCTTTGGAATCTTTTGAAGCACTGGGGGACAGGCCTCATTAATTCTAGCCCCTTAATTTTCAGAATACCAGGGACGGAGAATGAAAAAGGAAAATGAGCACAAAAGAAACTTAAAAGGGATTATAAACAGATTGCAGACCAATTTCATCTTCAGAGGAGCACCTCTAATGTGTCTAAAGTGGAAGTTGAATAGCTTGATTAATGAATGTAGAACCATTTCTTATGAAATCTGTGACTATATGAACATTTATTTTAAACACTCCAGGCTTAGTTCTTACTTATATAAAGCCAATTTAGGATGCTTTGGTCCTACTGCAGGTCATTTATGTCCAATTTAAGTCTTTTAACTAGACTGAGCCTAAGAGAAAAGTCTTTCAATAGGGAATAAAAAGAACTATATTTTATATTATAAATGGCTGAATTTCTGATGTGAACTCCATGTCAAAATGGAATTGCATTTGTGCAAAAAACTCAGTTGTGTTTTGAAGGATGCTGGTAGAAAAAGAAAACTTGCTCCTCCTTTCAGAAGTGGTTGGGAATGATATCCATTCATTGCTTTGTTTGTCCCTGTTCATACCTTGGTTTGAGCTCTGTTTGGATGGTACTGTGGTTCAGAATTTAGGCTGGAATAGGAGCAGAACTAACTTTCTCCTGGATGGCCTGGCATATATAACAGGGTAATTCTTCCATCAAAATTGTCTAAATCAGATGAGGACCATTCCTTCCCACAAGAGTGAGAGGAGGGCTGGAGCCTGTTCAGCTCTTAGGTCTTCAGTGCTGATTTGAGTGAAGAGAGTGGTGGAAACAAGTGAGGAGGAGGGCCAAGGTATGGCTGTATTACAGGACAAAGGAGTACTGGAAACACCATTGATGGTATCCAGGAGGGAGAAAGGTTAATATTCCCTTCATTCTGTGTAGACTCACAGTACCTGAGGCAAGACTTTTTCAGGCAAATCAAGGGTAAAGGATGGATACAATTTCTTACTGTGGATCTGGAGAAGTTTTGAATATAGATATTTCATTTTGACCTGGCTGCTTGTGGAATATGGTTATTCCCATCCATGTGCTACCTTATTCCTAAGCAGTCAAGCAATCCTACCTCTTCCACTGGAGGTGTGTTATATCATATAAAGCTGCACATGACAGCTGGTACCATGTGGTCAGAGGCTACAGCCTTCCTTTTACTCTTAGGACAATTATAGACTACTGACTTTCACTCTTCAAATTCTCTTGGAGGTCGAAGATACGGAATCTGAGCACATGTGAAACTTGAGATGCTGTTGGTGGTAACGTTAAACATATTCTGAAGTAGGACATGTTCTATCTATTTTTAGCTGTAATCTTGGCTGAGTGGCAGAGTTAATGCACTGGTTAGAGTTTGAATAAAACATGAGACTTGCACTATGAGAACAATAATTTAGCTATAATCTGATGCATGAAGTAATGAGTGGTAATTTTCTCTGGAGACGCAGTAAGTCACTGTGTACCTTAGTAAACAAGTGGGAATGCTTTGGCAAGCACATGGTAATCATAATGGGCTCATTTAGCCTCTTGTTGAAATCACAAAGAGTGATGGCAAGGCTACACTTGTCCCAGTGTCTTGTAGAAGATTTGCAGCTGGAAAGAGGGGTGAAGCATCTACCAGTAAAGAAAATGTGCTTATTTCAGAAAAGTAATTGAGAATATTTATTTCTGCATTTAGGAAAGAGTTTTCTTAGGGGAAAAACTATTGTGTTTGCAATAGATTCAAGTTTTACCAAAAATTGCATGATTGCATAAATTCCATTTTCCCTCAGCAAAAGTAATGCCTTGCCCATATTCATTTTTTTACGGGTCGTCCTGACAAAAGCAAATTTAAAGCCAAACCTGATTTTACAATGGCATACCTGCAAGATGAAAACAGTCATAAACACCCCCTGTTTAACTGATCTTGGGGTAAGGAGAAGGGTTCACCCTAAAATCCACAATCTGTCTGGTTTCTGGGATGATGGCATCTCCTTTTTAACATTTCTTCTAATTTGTGGACAAATCAGCAGGCAGAATTTGAGGAACCTGTGCAATATATTGATAAATATCCATATAGAATCCTAAACACAAATATTACAGCTCACACATAGTTATATTATATACCTCAGTCCTAAGTTTCTCTCTTAATCAGCATTTCAGAGACATTCAGAGTGTATAAAGTGTAATTTGAACTCCTTTGAAACTCTGGTCTTGAGCTCTTCATTCCTGCCCAATTTCCCACGCATTTGGAGGTCTCACTTTCAGTTTTCTGTGCTTCAGGTGTTGGCGTGCAAGGCTGGTGAAATCTCCACCAGCTCTGAATTGTCCCAAAGAGACAGAAAGGAGAGCCTGAAGATCTGTGGAGAAATTAATCTGTACAGTTAGGTCAATACAAGCAGTTGTTGCTAAAATCTGCCTGAGGTGCAAGCATTGAGCTCAGCTTTTTTCATGGCTCATTTAACGTGGCAATGATTGAGTAAAGGTGAAGTAAAAGCATCCCTTGCTGGGAGTGGAGAAAACAAGATACCACTCCACTTGTCTTAACTTTTGGGAGAGAAAATGTCTAGATTTCTCCCTAACTGGTTCAGTCAGGTCTATTGCTCCTGCTGCTACAGCACTCTGAATTCATATTTGCCACCTCATCTTTATGGCATGTAGTCAAATATTTTTATTTTATTTTATACACATCATTGCTCTCAAACTTGTTGTTATATGATATAAATGTGACAGTGTTTAAGCTGAGTTTGACTCAAACATAGCTTCAAAATCTTTTGATCAAATTAAATAAGTAGAAGTAACATGACATTTTTATTCAATCCCAGGAAAAAAAATCTGCTTTGTTTTTGTGTCTTAATAGAACTGTATAGAAGAAGGACAGCTCTAAATTTGTGGTAGAACAGTTACAGTAGAAGTTAGATGATGTACAGCTTTCAAGATCCTTTTAGTGATCAGCTTTTTGTCAATGGCAAAGAGATAGTGAGATAGGAGACAAAGAGTAGCAGAGAATTTGAGTAACTGACTTGGGTAACGTGTCAGAACCTGCGGTCTGTGATGTACATCAAGCTGCAATTGTGACTTCTGTCACAAGTTCCCTCATGGTTTCACCAAAATCAAAAAGAAGGGGAAAACTTGTGTGAAAGATTTTTACTTGGTTCAAAGTGGGATGGAATGGGCCAAGGGCTGCCTGGTAAAGGAGTAGATTTTATTCAGGTGAAAAGGTGAGGCCAAAGTTTGGTACTTTCTGCTCTCTAAAGATATGATGAGAAATGTCACTTTGAGGCTTCATTTGAAGAGTTTGATTACATCCAAAGCCTTGGCTCCTCTATGAATTCATTAATGACACTTGGGTAATTTGAAAAGTTCAGGAAAATGACTACTAATGAACAAATTAATTGAATTATTCAGTCAGCTCTAGGGATGAGGTCTGTGCTCCCCATCTGCTGGAAGGAGCCCCTGGGGAGTGGAAAAGCCCATGAAACCCGTGACCAGCCGTTTCCTGCCTGGCTTAAACCCTGAAATGAAATGTGTGCTCAGGAAAGCAAGTATGTGTCCAAATCTCAAACTGAGAATGAGTCAGGAAAACAAAATAAAGCTCACTGCTGATTTAGTCTGCACCCAGTTGCAAACACCCATTTTATTACTTTGGAGTTGCCTTTGCCTTCTTTTTTCTTTTTTTTTTTAATTTTTTTTTAAGTGCTAAAGCTCAAAAACTGTTCCTCTGACCTCCCAGACATCTCATTTCGCAGAACACAGTTTCTTATCTTTGACAACTACACCATGTTCAGCTCATAGAAACTGAGCAGAACAAAGTTTATCAGCTTTAAAGTATGTGTATGGCAAGAAAAAATCTCATCTGTAAGATTCTTTCTGTTTTCATTTGCAGTTTTAGCTCTTTGTTAAAGAGTTTTCTTTCACATAGTCCCACAACCAAACTGAAGTCAAGGACTTACAAGAGGAAAAATATTGTGGTAATATCAGAGCTCTGTCACAAGCTCTGCTTCCACTGTGATGTTTTGCAGAGCTTAAAATTTCAAGGTACTGCTGAGTCAGAACACGCCTCTTGGCAAAGTTCAGCTGTGCTTGTCCCAGAACAGCTGGATGGAGGTGCCTCTTTGCAAGATTTGGCAGTAACTGCAGGAAAAAACCTGCTGTCAAAGCTGCTTGGAGATGAGCAGAGTAAAGCCCTGCTCCTGGCTGAGAGGCAGATCAGCCCTGGTGGATACAGGACAACAGAGGGGATAGTGAGAGCAGGGCAAGCTCTGCGTCTGCGCAAGGTGCAAGAGGAAAAGATATAAAGGAATACATAGGTAAAAAATCTGAGAAGAGGGAGAGACAGAAAGGGGATGGCAAGGGAGAGAGAAGAAAGTGTTTAGAAAACACAAATGGTGTGTCAAGTAATAAGGAAATCCCAGAAACAGGGATCAGAGAAAGCAGAATAATGAAGCTGGAGGACTTCAAGACATGTTCAATGCACAGAGCAGCACAGATCTGTGCTGAGCTGCTCAGTGGAAGCACAATATGAAAGAATAGAGAATAACCAAAGGAAACTGTTTATGGCCTAAATTTATGGTAAATTACATAGAGATCATCTGTGAGTACAGCTCAGTGTGGGATAAGGCATGATGATTCTTTATACATCTCCATAACAAATTCTCAACAGCTCTATTAGGTGCCAGATAAACAGCTTTTCAAATAAGCTCTTCTATGTGTCAGATTCCCAGTCCTGGATGGATTTAGTCCAGGAGTAGGTCAGTGCTGTGAAGTCCATGCCTTGGGTTCCCGGGGTAGAATGATGCCTGGAAAAGGGTTTTGCAGTGCTGATGTAGCTGCATCTCACCTGTACTACCTTCACCCTGTTCCTTTTTGCAACAAGACATCAATGGTGCAGATTGGACAATTTTTAATCACTCCACAGTAATAGAGGGGTTTTTTTTTTTGACCAAGCAAAGGTAGAAAACTATAATTTATCCCTAGTGCAATTATATATGTTCACTGGAGTTACACAGAGGAGAAGCCAGTGTGCAATATTTGTAATGGAAGCAATTAGTACTGAAACACAAATGTTTACAGCAAAATTCACTGTGGCTCATTTTAAACGGTTTTACAACTTAAACGGTACCAGTTTAATTATATAGTGGGAATTAAGCCATACAAAAGTGACATTGTTATGATGCAGTTGTTTGAGATTCTGGCTTTTATAATGTACAGGAGCAGACATCATCTCTAAAGAGCTCCCATTGGCATTAGAGATGAGAATGTGTAGCACCTTTTTGGAGCATCTGGGCTTCTTATAGGATATGCCCAGTACTGGTTGTGGAGAGTAACACAATGATATAGTGATGAAACCTGATGTAAAATGATTTTTGAATCTCTGTTCAGTTTTATTTAAGTTTCCAGCAAACAAGCTGGTGTGATTTCCATCCCCCAACTGAACTCTCTACATGCTGCAACCCAAACACAACCTTTTAGGATTCCCTGTTAACCCAGTGCTGCATCCAGCTGCTCTGTGCACCACTTAAGAACATGTAAATCTGAATGGAGGTCAAGAGTTGAGAAAGATCAAAGAATTAATCTGTGTAAGGTAAGGAAAAAGCTATTTTTCTAGTCAAATAGTTCCACTGGAAAAGATACCTTTGCTTTATAATATCTACATAATCAGTTCCCAGAAAAAGCAAGGAAGAGCTGAAGATACTCACATCTTCTTTCTTGCCAATGTCCATAAACTGCAGGCTATCTCAGTGGTCAGTATGGCTTTCCTATGAGAGGGACTTGGAATGTCCCTCTCAGTCACAGTTACTACGGCTACAGTTAATAGGTTGTATGCTAGATTTAATTAGTGTCCTGCTTAAGTGAGGACTATTACTGAGCAGACTTATAAAAATTATTTTTATCAGTTTCCTAGAATGGCATGGTGTGAGATTTCCTCTGGGACCGAGTAAATTAGCCATGTGCTATCAGAGCTTATGGAGCTGAGCCAGACTACTGCAGTTGAGCTTTCTGTGGACCATTCTCTCTGAATTTCTGATCTAAACAGTGGTGTTACTCCTAATTCCCCCCCTGTCCTATCCAAAGCAAGAATACATCTACTGCTTTGAGTTTTGAGACCTGTTTCCATCTGCCTTGGTGCTGAATCTGCAGCCCTGTTGGGATGGATGTCAGCACAATGCCCTTGACCCCATGGCCCTGCAGGGGCTTGTTGGGACTTGCTCCAGCTCACACTGGGGTGGGAGCAGTGACCTGGACTGAGCAGCACAGAGCTCTCCTGGGCACACCAGGGCAGCCAGCACAGCTGTGTCTGCATACTGATGCTTGTTCCTGGAGCATTTCCTGAGCCAGGTGATCTGCTTAGTGGGAGTTAGATGGAGCTGGCTGGGCACCATTAATGCACAGTGAGTCACAGCCTGGAGAGGTTCCTTTTCCTCCCGGGAAGAGCACCACAATTAAGGAAATACTTGTATCGAGCTGATGGCTTCTCTGCTGCTTCATGTCAGGGACATTGACTTGTGAGAGGTGAAGGGAATGAGACTCTTCAGCTTTCCTTGCCTTTGTCTCCTCCATGGGAACAATGAAATAAGTCTATAGAGTACAGTTGAGAAGAGCTTGTGCCCTGAATTCAAACAGCAGCACCTGCCCCTTTGGTGTATGAAAACATGGAGACTCTCAAGAGGGTTCCAACAACTCATTTGTCCTATTGCTCTACATGGGAGAGAAGTTCTTGTCTTTTTGCCTTTGTCCTTTCCAAGTCTATTGTCAGTGAGGTTTATTTAGCAAAACCATTGACAAATATGCATATCTATTAACTGCCACATCATATTAAGTCTCAGCTGGTCTGTTTTCCTCTGTCAAACTTAATTACAGTCCAGGAGACAATGTAACATGATACAAGTGACAAAAAATGACAGAACATGTCAAAACAAAATGTGGCAGCCTGGAATATCCAGAAGGCAGTTCCCAAAGCAAAGAAGTGATCCCACTCATCCTCCAGCTCCTCTCTCAGCTTCCTCTCCTACACAGATGAATTCACAGTTCTCAGCTTGACTCGCAACATGTCTGAAAAATTAAATTGTTTTGTTTCCCAAATGCCTGTCAAATTAGAAGTCAGATACTGTGTATCATTAACTAAATGTCCTTTTTTGTATATTATTGTTCTATAGGGCAATTCCTGCAGCCTTGTTTACATCTAGTCTTGTTTCTGACTCCTAGTTCCTTCCTAGCTTACAGTTCTATCAAACCATCTCCTTCTGTCAGACACCACATCTGCTCTTCTTGCTTGTGATCAGAATTAATGAATCACCCACCATTCCTTTGGGCTTTATTCTTCTCGTTCATGTAGTAAATAACTTAGAATCTGAAAACAAAATCATTTGCTTTGGCTTTGGTTGATGTTCTGCAAAAGCTACAGTCTTAAGGTAAAGGTTAGAGCCACACCCTTACGAAGTTGTACAGTCAGAGTAGGTGTTGGGACTAGTTTGAGGGAAAGATTTTTTTTAAATCATTTTAATGGTGTCCTCATCAATAAATATGTGAAATGGGCAGTTTCTCCAATAATGAATCTCTCTCTAGGAGAGATTGGATTTATTTTGAAATCTCACATTGTTGAGTGAACACTAATTCAATTTCTTCCACTGACGAGCCTTCACTGAAACTTTGATTTTGAGATGTTGTATTTTGGAATGACTTCAGGAACTTGCATTTGCTTGGCTAAGTGTCATGTGTAGGTAAGGGCTGAAGAACTGTAGTGTGGAAGGGACATGACATGATGAGTGATCATATTTATGAATTAACTCTTTTTCCTGTTGACAGAAAATTTTGATATTCCTTGGGCTGACTTCTGCAGGAGTAAAAGCTCTTACTGCATGATTAGGTCACGTCTGACTATAAGATTTCTCATCTTGGTTGTTCTTAGCTGTTGTGGTGGTTGTCTGTCTGTTTTCCTTTGACGTTTGGATCTCCCACAGTGCTAAAAGAGGATTTTTTTTAAATGCTTTTTTCTCTTTTTGTCCTTGAAGTGAACCAGACTGACCTTTCTTTTCATTACAGTCCATTAATTCTGTGCATTTTATGTTCTCACTGTGTTAAAACCTGCTTAAGTCTTAACATTTTCTGTGGCTTTGTACTATTGACCCATTCTGAGTATATAATTTTTATATCTTTTTCTTTATATATCTTTTATATCTTAATTTCACTCCCAGTAAGTACAAGCCTTTATAGCATTGTCCATAGTCTTCTGTGTATCTGGGGACAATTTTTTTCTTTCATTAATTCTATTTTCCTTCTTCCTCACAACTCACCAACAGTTGATCAAACTTCATTTTTTGCTATGTGAAACTTCAGGAATTAATTTCTCTGTCTTTCTCCCGGAAGATTGAAGAAATTCATTAAGGTCTTGAAGTCAGTATAAGTCACTTTTATTTTACTCAGAATAGGGAGAAAGGCTGTGAAGGAAATAAGCTTGTGCACTCCTATTATTTTGCAGTGCAGGAACATGGGGTGAGTTTCAGCACAATCAAAAACTCATGAACTGTGTTGATGATCTGGAGAATCTTTGTTTTAGTACTTTGAAATCCTTCCTGTGGTGACGTGTTTCTAATTCTGGTGTACACCTAATTTTGAATTTGGCCCTGCTTTAAGGATGGGATTGGGCCACAGGATCTCCAAAGGTCACAACTTAAAGTATTTAGTGACTCTAATGTGGGTTTTCAAATATTCTGCACCCTGCTACTGCAAAGTATTTTTGTGCCTGTCAAAGACCTGGTGATCCCAATGTTGCTGCTTTGGCAGTTGCTCAGCACAGAGGTTTCAGAGCATCTTCTGGGTTATATCATTAGGCTTGACATCTGCATCACCTCGGGCTGATACGAATGAACAAACACCATGAAGCAATGGTTTATTTCCTCACTGAGAGCAACAGTTTGTGGAATTACCCCAGTAGAGACACAGTATATACATGAGAGAAAACGGTCTGTTGGGCATCTGCAGTGATTTCTCTGGAAACTTCAGTATTTATGCTTTGTTACCTGAGCTTCTGTGGAGTGTGAGGAAGAGAAAATTACCTGTATTATTTTTTGAAAGAATAGATGTGCTGTCAGGGGAATATGCAATGCAGTTGTATGGAGCTGTGAGCATCCACACCCTGCAGAAGTCAAAGCACCCTCTGCAGTCAGCTCAGCTGCACCACTGAAGTGGTTTCTGTCTGTCATTTATGTGTTCATCAGACTGACTGGCATTCTTTGTCCACTGCACTCTCTCTCCTTTTCTTTCTCCTTTTCATTTACTCCAAAATATTCTGCCATATCTAGGAATTGTAGATAGTGAGAATGTGGATTCATATACCTAATCTCTAGAACTTCCTTGGAAAGGAGAGAATGGTAATGCCTAAATGAGTAATTCGATCAATAGAGAATGAATACTGTTACAGGATTCTGAGTAGGGAAATAATGATTAGTTCTAAGCTCTGTCCTCTTCTTTTTCATTCTCCTGGTATCTGCTGAGTTTCATCCCTATATACATCTTTGAGCAAGGTGGTATGTACATGTCTCTTGTCTCTTTAAGATGGACAGTGCCCCAGACCACCTCATGTGAAGGAACAGTCATAAATCCAAAAGTTTTTGGAATTATCTTCCTTTTCCAGTCTAAAAGACAACTGGCAAGGTAGAGTCATCATTTTCATTGGTTTTTAATGAAAGAGATTTGCTAACACTAACACAATTTTGGTAGCATTTCATTAGGAGAAGTAGAAATTTGGTATTTAATACTTATTCTTGATGGAGATAAAATTTAACAACATTTTCCACCTGCTGGTGAGTTAGGACCAGACAGTCAAGTGGTGCTGCCACATCAGAGAAAACTGAGCCTGTTAACAGAAAATAAAGCATGGAAATAAAGGCGTGAGGATTTCAAAAACAGTCAAGGCTTTACAAGCTTCAGAAGATGGAATCCACTCTAAGCATCCTTATGTGTTGCCTTTGGTTTTGGCTGTTTTATTCCATGAATGTTTTTGTTCTCCAATTCCTGTTCCTCTTTCTAAAGGTCCAGCCCAATTTTCCAATGGTCTAGATTCTCCCCAGGCCTGTACTTCATCCACTTCATCCAGTAGTAAGGTCTTGTTGTTTTGGGGGTTTTTGTTTGGGTTTTTTCCTTTATAGAGTGATATTCTTTTCCCAGACAACCTTGTTCTCACCTTGGAAAGCTGTGATCATACCCCTGGTTTTTTTTCCCTCATAATGACTTGGTATTTTCTTTCCTGATCTCTTTCCATTTCCTAAGGCTCTGTTTTTCCTCCAAAAATGTTCTTGCCTTCTCTTGTAAATCTGTGATTATCTGGCTTGTCATATTCTTGAAATAAACCAGTAGCTTGTAGCTGAAGCAGAGAGATGATCCAGCAAATTGGGAAACCCTGAAAGTACCACCTTGACAGTGACATGACCAAGGGACAGTTTGTGATGAGAAAAAAGAGCCTATAATGGCAATTACAAAACTCATTTAAAAGACAAAGCCATAATCCCATCAATGTCTTTGCAGCATGGAAAAGAATTAAATATGTGCATTATCAAATTAATTTTTATTTCATCTCCTCTATGAATCAGTAAGAAATATAGTGCTAGATTTTAATTGTTGAACTCTGATAAGAACTGAACAAACAAAATGTGGGCAATCATTGAAATTGTGTATTCACTTTTTGTCCTTTGAAAAAACCCCATCTACTATGAATTTAAAGCTTTATTTTTCTAATGTAGGAAAAAAGAGAATTTTGAAGGACAGCTGTGATGTAAGTTTTCCATAGTGCCTTTCTATTAGTCCTCCATCAAATCTTAGAGTGAGATGTAATGATAGTTCTCTTTAGTGACAGAAAGTAGTCATTTTTTTCAGTGGGTTTGTTGTCATGGTTCCCTCCATGATGTGAAACGTATAATTTATAAAGGGAATGAAAAGTACTTCAGGCATAGTTCCATAGTGTCAGTACTGATGTATCAACCTTTATGTAAAGAATACACTTTTGCTTAAATAGGATTTAGGGCTTGATGTAAAAATTACTAGATGAAATTTCGATAGCTCATCATAAATGGGCCTGATTAGAGGCTGATGGTGTTTGTAGCCCTCAAATCTGTGGGTACCCACAGCTGGTATGGTGCCTGATTACAATGAAACTCCTTTGCAACAAACAAACAAACCTCTGAGGATGCCTCAGACAGTTCTGTTCTGCAAGCTGTCAGAAAGAAGCCTGAGAAAGTGGTCTTTGATTTGCATTCACTTTCTGTGCACTGTGAGCCAGAGCTGGGGATATAGACAATTTGGAAGTGGTGGTGGAAGCAGAAAAGGAAGGGAAGGAAACCAAGCCAGACTTTTCAGAGGTGCAGGCTGTGAAAATTAGAAAATAGATATTGTCCTTCAGAAGTACACTTTGTCTTGGTTCTCTGTTTTCAGGTATTGCCCTCCTGATTTAGACTCCCTTTTTCTGTGAGTCATACCAGTAGCTTCTTCCCCAAGAATATTTGCAGTCCCTGTGACTCAAAGGTCAATAACAGAGAAAATATCTCCTGTTTGTTTTGCTTTTAACGTACCTTGGAGGCCCTAAAAGTCAGAGGAATGCATCAGTATGTCTCCTCCAGTTCCCTTCTCCTTTATTACCTTTGTGTGTCTCTCAGTTCCATCCCCATCTTACCACCTCTGTATCTGTTTCATGAGGTAGTGTTTGGTTTTGTTTATTTTCTTTTTTAATATGAAAAAAGTTCTTCGAACTCTTAATCCAAACTCACTGGTGCCTTTCCTTGCAGCCAGCTCAGTGCATCCTGTGATCTGCTGACAGTACTAAGGCGCTGCTGGCTCATATCACCTGTAGTGCTGTCACATCTCAGGCTGGGGATGCAGGTGTGACATCACTGAATGTGTCTGTGGTGACCCTTTGGATGGGGCATGGGTAGAGGACTGGAACTGGGAAAAGTCAACCGTTCCTTCTTGCAACTCTTTCTGCTGGTGTTGGCAGTGCTGGAGTACAGCCTGTACAGCTTCATTTTTTGTTGGTTACATGGACAGTTTTCATCCTCACTGACATGGGCCTTGCAGTCCAGGTGCAGATTTTCCAGGAGGTGAAGGTGAGGTTTCTTTGGATAGTCTGGCAATACAAAAGAAGAGACACACAACCCACACTTCTTTTAGGACCTGCAGACAACTGCACAGCATGTCTAGAACACACTTACAGCAAGGAAAATTAGGAAGATAATATAATAATAAAATTCGTTGTAAGTAAGGTTAGTAAAATCAGTAGAATTTGAAGTGCTCACAAGAAGAGTGGCTTTGGGATCCATGTGGGAGACGGCAAAACTGTCATTTTTCTTTGGACAGAAACCGCCTGAGAGGCAGTGAGAGTTCAGGAACTGGAAACAGCGAAGATAACACTGTGCTCCACACGTGACAATGCCCCCTCCTTCTCTAACACTGTCATACAGGCACTGTCTCTTGACACTGAAGAGCAAAGGCTTCAGGTCTGTGCTTTCTCTGAATTACTCTACTGGTCTCAGGGCAAGCAGTGACCTGTTTGTTTAACTTGACTTGTTTTCCTGATTGCAACTTCAGTAGTGACACAGACACTTCCAGCTGCTTTTTGAATGCTTTGGAGGTGGGGAGGTTTGCTCTGTTCCCCACCTCATGCTACAGAAATGAGCAAAAGCAGCAGCCCCCAAAATATGGATATTTACTTTACTTGGGAATCTTCACTCTTGTGTTTCATCAGGGAAATGCAGGTTATTACAGGCTTGTTATCTTGTTTTTATAGGGGAAAAATTAATCTGGGATGTGTGATACATGAGCTTGGTTTGACCACCAAGACAGATTTTCCTCAGAGTGTTAATGCAGTGCAATGCCATTCTGAGGGACAGCAGCTTGAATCATTGAAAGAACCAAATCATTCACTATAGACATCTCAAATGGCACTGTAAAAATGGCACTACTTGCTCTCCAGGTATTTCTCTAAGTCACCATCTATTTTGCTATTCTTCCCCACAGGGTCATTATCAGCTTTCTTGCAATACCTGAAAGCCATTAAGAAAACACAATGTTTGTTGGATTACTTCAAGGTCTTCAGATTCATAGTTTTATTCAGTATCCTTCAGAAAAAAATGAATTAAAATGCCTCCTTGTATAAGATCATCTGCATCTCTTCCTGTGCTGCTGGGTGGTTTCCAAGGAGGTTCTCCCTGCTCAGATTGCAACATATTTCCCCCCATGACCTGTGTAGTTGCTTAAAGCTGTGCAAATGCACACATAAGTATAATGAAGGTTCAAAAGCTTTGTACAAGGAATTAAGGTCAATTATCAGGGTAGGCTTTCTGTCACATAAATATTGGAGAAGTTTATTGTCACAGACTCTCTGTATTTCAGATTTGACAATACACAGCTCTCTGTAGGTTTTTCTTTCCTTTCCCTCCCCATTTTCTCTCATGGTGCAAGAATGTGCAGGGTGGGCTTTTTGCTGCTGGTTGGCAAAGCTTTTGATGGTCAGATGCTGTTCCAGTCCTTTAAATCATGTTGTTAGAGGATTGAAGCAAAGAGACTGATTTCTCAGGCGGTGTTTAAACCTTCAGGCTACACAGCAGTCTTCCTTTCTCTGTTGTTAAAGATTTTACGTATCTCTCTTTCCTACTCCTCTGTCTCTTTTGTTCAGATTGTTCTTTGCTTTCACAGCCTTCCTTGATTAAATCCCATCCCTGTACTGGTTATGAGTCCAGTCCTCAAAGCACCCCAGTCACTGTGTCCTCCTGTGTTCTGTCCTCCTGTTACCTGTGCAAAGGGTCTCTGCCAAAAGAGATGGGAGAGTCTCATCTGGGAAAAGGAAATGCTATTCTGGAAGGAGTGTGGGAGACTTCATCTCTGTGGGTGGGCTCTAAGTATTGTTTTTTCAGTATCTGTCCCCAATACCCAGCTGTCAGACAGTACTTCAGCAGTTAGTAAAGCATCTGAAGTAAAATCTATGAACAGTTATCAAAATTCTTATCATAGGCTTGACAAGTAAATTAAAATGAGTGGGCTGACATGTACCCCCAAACCAATCCTTAAACTCTGTCAAACCTGAACAGTTCACATACTCTTCTATTTCTTCTTGGCATTTTACCTCAGTGAGGATACAATCAGGATACAAAAGATGAACATGTTAAGGTCTGATCAATTCAATAATCTTTTAAGTTGCTGGAAACACAAATAAACAACATAGAAATGACATAAAAGCTTGCAACTATTCCACACACCTCCTACATGGCATAATGTTACTTCTGTCTTCCAGCAAGATCCTTCATCATACAGTGCTATGAGATGCCCAGATGGTGACTGAGCCCCAATAATCCCTTGTGCCCTGTGCTGTGACCATGCTGTGACTGAGGCAGGCCAGGCCCTCCCAGGTATAGGTGGGCTGCAGAGGCAGAGGGACCCCGTGGTGTAGTGATTCTGATGGTGATGAATTCATAGCATCGTTCAGAATTTCTAAGCTTTATGTATTTAACTAAGATGCTGTTGCACTAGTTTCTGTTCTGTTTTCTGTACTGTGTATTTTCTGTCTCAGAGCAGGAATAACACTGTGCAGTACACCACAAACATTTCAGGGCCAAATACTTTGTCTAAGGCTTCTCAATATAAAAACATAATGTTGCTAAAGGCTTGTTCATAGTCATATTTTATCAACCAGAGTTATACAATACTATGTTAATATTTTAGAAGAAATTCAAAGTTAATTCACTGGCACTGATCATCTCATTGTTTTGGTTTGTGATTAAGAGTTACTGTCCAAGTGGGTAGGTCAGACATTAACTTAGTTTGACAAGTGTCTCATTTAGTAGCTCTTTTCTTGAATATTCTGGTCCTACTTCCTTTACTTCTAATTCAAAGCTAAGCCAAAATACCAAAGCCAGTGACAACAGCTTGCTTCTTGGTCAGGTTTCAAACAGACCTTCCCAAAGATGCCTGATGCTGATGCATCAGGAAACAAGGCTCACAGGCAGTTGTTTGCCTCTTAATTTCCCTTGACTGTTACATAGGCTGCTGCCACTTCTCCTCCAACGGAGCCTGATGCCAGCAGACCCAGCCTGGTGGCCTGTTTGCCCATTCAGCTCCCAGAGCCAGTCCCTTTGCCATCCATCCTCCCATGTCCTGGCTCCTGCCTTGGCTGGCAGCAGTGACTCCTGTGGCAGAGGCTGGCTCAGCACGCAGGGGAAAAGGGCGTGAAAATCCACTGAGTGGCACTAGGTGTAGATATTATTTCTACTTCTTTTAGTTCCTCACTGTCCCACTTCTGGAGGAAAGTCAACAATTACATCACTGCTGGAAACAGTGTGACTCAGGCCAAGATTCACAGGAGACACCACACTGCCCAGGAGAAGAAATTACTCTGCTTATAATCAAAGCTAATAAAACTAGCTGGCCTTTTCACACTGTTGCTGAAAATACAGCCATCACTGTCTGAAATGGGAGGGGATGAGAAAGAGAAGGTGGCTGAAATACAAAATGCTGAAAGATCAAAATAAGGTGTACACATGGAGGGCTCATGACACTTGCAGACCCCTAGAGCTCCCAGTCATTGGAGGCAGAACATAAATGCTGAGTGGTGTTTGTTATTGTCTCTCTTGCTAGCAGTAATTGTGGTGAGAATCATCAGTGACACTGAGCTAAACCTCTCTTCCTGCAGTCTCGTTGGGGGCTGTAATCTTTTTCTCTACTTTGAATGCTGCAAGAAGTTGTCTCACATGGGAGAAGGGCGAGGAGGAAATCCTTAGCCTGAGAAGGAAACTCAGAGCACCAAAGCCAGCACTGTTAGTGCAGACTTCATTTTCTAGTTTGCAAATACAGCAAAGCTTAGCTTGGGCCTTCTTGTGATAACCCATCTGAATGGCAATTGTGTTATAAAAACAGATAAAATTGGGGTAATCATACAAACTTAGGGCTAGGAATCCTGGGCTCCACCTTCTCACAGAAACAGACACTATCAGCAGCTCAAGCATGGTCATGGCTGTACTTTTCTCCCTTCTGTGCACTGTTGATTATATAGCCTTTGGTTTCCTACTATTTTTCATACTGGCAGTGATTACTATGTAGCCAGCCAACACCATTTTCCCCTAAGTATAAAGCTGGTTTTTCCTCCAAGATGATAAGTTCAAGAAGTGTCCTGTAAAGAAAACTAACACTTAGTTAACTGTGCAATTGCTGTGCACAGCTCAGGTGGCATTTTCAGTGTTGAGGTAATACAGGATGTTATCAAATGGAGATGGAGAGAGTGAGAACTTTTCTTCTGACTCCTGCTGAATGTTCTGCCTGTCTTGTCCCGTGTGTATAACAAAAAACATTAAATCCAGTAAGTGTTAGGGCATTGATTCTTGCAGTATTGGTTTGTCTATAAAAATTACTTAGACTTTTGTGTCCCTGTCCTGGAAATAGGCTGTGGCAGAGCTGTGGGGCAGGAGAGGCTGTGAGATCTGCCTTTGTACTGGGTGTAAATAGTGAGGCACTGGCAGTGGGGCTGGCGGGCTCTGGGAAGGGGTCCTGGACTTGCCCCAGCCTGGGCACAGTTGAGCCTCAGCTGGGCTGGTTCTCCTCAAGGAGAACATGTTCCAGGAAGGATGAAATACTGCACAGCTATGGGGAAAGAGGAGTAAGCCTTAGCCCTGGGAGCACCTGGGGAGAACAGGAGGAGGCACAGGAGAGGCTGCAGGTCAGGGCAGAGAGTTCCCAGCAGCCCCTGGAGAGGCTATGGCAGAGCAGAGGAAGAAGCAGCAGAGAGGAGCTGGTATGGACTGACCACAGCCCCCCTCACCCTGCACCACTTGGGTTGGGAGGTGGTGGCGAAGCTGGGAATGAAGGGCTAAGGTGGAGAGCCTGGTAAGGGGAGGAAAGGATTTGCTTTAAAGTCTTTTTGTTTCTCACTACTTGAATCCATTTTAATTGGCAGTAAATTAATTTTCCCCAAGTAGAGTTTGTTTCATCCGTGACAGTAGCCGGTAAGTGATCTTCCTGTCTTTATCTCCAGCCATGGGCTTTCTGATTCCATTTCCTCCTGCTGTCCCCCTGGCTGTGGGAGTCAGGCTGAGCTGATTGCTTCACATCCCTATCTCAATGCTATTTCAAAGCCATGTCAAACACTCAGTCAAAGTAGCCTGAAAACATCAAGAGCTACAGATCAACTGGAGCAAGAAGTTCTAAATAACTGCATCCTAGACTGGAAAGCAATATTAGTATGGGCTGTGTGGAGAGGTGAACGTGGGAATAGGGAAAAGAATGAAACCAGGAGGAAATGGTTGGGTTTTATGTGTTGTGATTTGTACTTGTCACGTGTATTACTGTGAAAAAATGAGAACAAGCTGTTGGTGAAACACCACGAGTAACATTCAACTGTTTTCAAAACCAGCAACACCTTTTGCCTGTGTCTTTGCAAAATTATGTACAACATCTTGAGATAGATAATACAAGTCAAGATTAATGATGACTGAGATACCTTCAGTGGAGAGTCATTTTCTAGATTAGACACTGCACTGCTATTGTGCTTACATCAGTGAGTTCTCACCAGAAGCTGCTGTTGGGAGAACAGAGGGCTATGCAATTGTCTTGCTTGTGTCCTCCAAATCCCTCATGGCAGCATAGTTACTGTACTTTATGGGAAAACTTTGAAGGGAAAAACTTTAGTTTTCTATTTTTCACTTCTTTGTTGCTATCACTGCAGTTTTACCTCTCTTATAAATTATGTGCTGTTTGCCCTCTTGAAATCATCTGGTTTCTGAGTTTTATGCTTTCCAAATGTTTTTTCCTTCTGCACTGCTTTAGGTGACTTTGTATGGTACGTGACTCTGAGTGCTATTTATGGGGATTTGATTTATTGCCTTACTCTCTCAAATCTAGACAATCTATTTATATATTTTCTTTTGCTCAGAACCACATTTTCCCCATAAGCCAGTCTGACTTGGTGTTGAAAGTCCTTTCTCAAAAAGATCTACCTCATGTACAGTCTTCAGTACTTTTTCAAAAGGGGAAAACTAATTAATCCAAACTGATCTTTCTTACATAATTTTATCATTTCTCTACTTCAAATGATATTAGAACACTGCACCATTCTGGTTTAAAGATTTATTTCCCTGAGTTCTAAAAGGCATGTTGTACAGCAATAGATGTGCTCAATTTCTGTACAACAGATGGCCAAGTGCTTAGATGGGAGGATAACTGGTCAAGAAATGTGGGATTTAGCTGCCTACACGAAGCTGTCTAATGAGGCTGGTTATTACAGCATAGGCCTTGTTACAAACTGAACCTTGGGCTATCTCAGGTTCTCTGAAATAGTACTGGACTCTTCTGTTTAAGCAACTGAATATCTCAACTGACACCCAACTGAATTGTGTAAGGCTCCTTCAGAACCAGATTCAGTAGGTAGAGTTGCAAATGTGACTGGCCAAGGAGAAAGGAACCCCAATATACCCTTTTCTGTATCTGAAAACAGAGCGTTTCCATCCAGCAGCCTTGGCTGTGCTGCCAGCAACTGTTCTGCTTCATGGAGCCCATGTCCACCACTAGAGGAGACTGTGACAGCAGCTTAGAGAGCCTTGGTGAAGCTCAGAAATGGAAGAAGCAGAGGTAAAATGGAATATTTTTTCTTGCCACTCTTTGTTCCTGACACAACTGTACTTCAAAGCTGAGCAATTCAGGACATCACCCATGCCTTAAGTGGATGCAATTCCATTGGTTTCAATAGAGTGATTTTCAAGCAAAAAAGACTTGGATTTATTCCAGAGATAACACAACCCTTTGAAAGTAAAACTTGTGGCTGTTTTAAAAACATTTTTAAAATACCCAGTACATGCTTTTGTGTCTACTTTAGAATCAACACTGAGGAGCTGCTTTTAGAGTCCAAGATTAAAGTGAAAGGAGTTATGAGCACTGTGTAAGATAATGAAACTCTGTATAAACTACCTGCCTGAGAGAATATGTGTCTACATGTTAATAAGGCCAATATGAAGGAACAAACCATCTTGAGTACTTTGTTTCAGTTTTTCTTTGCTTTTTTTGGGCTCTTTGAATGCTCTGATGAGATCTTACCTACATCTTGGCTGTGTGGGAGTCAATCCTTCCTCCAAATTGTCTGTTGTTATCCTAGCAGGAGGCTTGCCCAGTAGACTCGAGTAAAATAATGATTAGACAAGGATTGCATTTAATTTTTGCTTTGGATCACAGCTATGTTGTTTCACAGTTCTTTCAGATTAGCTTTGTATCACCATTACAACATCAAATTCAGAGAAGTTCTTGATTTACTGAGAAATGAAGACAAGGAGCAAGACATTTATAAGTCCTTTGCTGTTTTTAATGAGCTGGAGAAACACAGCATTTCCATTCTCGTGTAACTTCCTCCAAACATACAGTAAGCACCGCGCCTGCCCTGCCTGCCTGGTGTTAATGATGGGAGCAGCAGGATGCTGCAGGAAGGGCAGGGGACAAGGCACTGAGTGCTGCTGCTGAGGGCAACTTACTCCATCTCTCTGCCTCTGCTCCTCCTCTCATCCTGTGTTCAGGTAATAAACTTTGAGACAGAATTGCCTCTTGCTCTGTAAAGGCAAAGTGTGCAGCTTAGAGGGGACCTGCACAAAGTTTGAGTCTGGTTGTGCTGTAGTACAAAATAGTCACAGTGCAAACCCAGCTGGTTTCAGTGTTCTGGCACTGCTGAGTTACAGGGCTGCTGTCTCTGAGGAGCACAGAGGAGGAGTGTGTATGAACTGGGGGTGCTACCTGAGTGTGGGTTATTCTGGCTATCACTGACTTCTTTTGTGCCTAGCAAAAATATATAAATCTTAGTGCCATGTTGTTCTGTGGGCAGATGTTCATGTAGCAGTTTCATTATCCACAGCAGAAGCAGCCTATTGAGCATTGAATTTGTTTCCAAGGAAATTACTTCCTGGCCTCTAATCAAGTGGATGGTTTTTAATGCTATAATATCAGATTATTCAGTGTTGTTATACGGGTACTCTGCAGTGTTTTTCTATTGTTATAACATCAACATTTCATTAAGCTGAATGTTATTATGCAGTTTCAATTATCTGAGTCTTGTTTCTCCAGACATTTCTAACAACTGAATGTTAAAGTTAAATGTTTAATTTGTATATTTATCTGTTTATATGGGAGAGGGGAAAGCTCCTAGTTCAAGTCCAGCAGTGGAGAGTTGCCCCCCCAAAAAGCCAGGAAGGTGACCCTAAAATTTCACACAAAAATAAATAGAAAAAAAGAGAAAAACTTATTAAAAATAGGAAAACACATTAACAGAGCTGCTAATTTACAACACCTTTGTATTTGAGGATATGTTTGGAAATTGAGGTAAAGCCAGTAGCAAACATGGCAGCTTGAAAGAGTAGTATAGCCTGATGACTCATAGAACACCTCTGGGCAAAGCAACCTGCTTAAGATACAGAAAAAAACATTGAACTGGGGTTTTATTGATCTAAAAATTACCTACTGGAGTTTCAAAGCAGGTGAATTCTTATTGATATTCGACCCAAGTACCACAGCCAGATGCTGCAGCAATTAGGAGGAGGAAGCGGCAGCACAGACCATCCACTTCCATGTAGCTTTTTGCATACACACTTCAGTCTGGTTTCATTGAGTCTGCCTGTGTTTTAAAGCACAGAGCACCTAAATGCTGGATCAGGGTAGGGATCCAGAAAGGAACATAGGGATTTGTTACGTAGCTTACCACTCTCTCCCAGTGAGAACACAGGAGCACAGCAACTGCAGAGAGCGGGTGGTGCTGCCCAGTGGCACTGGCAGTGACCAGGGGTTTGGGGACAGTTTGTCCTGCAGTTCCATGCATGGCAGTGGAGAGGCTGCTGGACACCTGGCTGTGTGGGCTGAGCACCAGGCAGATCATTATCTTGGCTCAGCACTGCCTTTCATGGCAGAATTTGTGCCATCCCAATGGGCGACTTTGTCTGACTTGTCTCAAGATAAATCCAAGAATAGGGCCTTGAGGAGGAGGGAGAAAGTTGGACAGCTATAGAAGGTCAGAGAGGGCTTTATTCCTGTCCTGCTACCACCACTGGTGTTTCCAACACTCAGAAGAGAATTCTTATGAAAAATTCAAACTAATTTTGTAACTCAAAGCAAGCATAAGGGATGGGCTAACTCTGAATTTCCCTTCATTAGTTAATAAGCAATTCAGCTTTCTCCTGTTTCTTGACTAGTGCTCATATATGTATTTCTGGGTACAGTGTGACTCTCTTTCCAAATCTCAGTCAGGTACAGCCTTCTCCTCCTGTCCAATGATGTCTAAGTCTTGCTTGAACTGCCTGTGCTGAATGAAAGTTTCTGGGAGATGGCCTTGATGTTCATAGTCGTTTTTGGTTTGGTACTGTGGGGTATTGTGCTGGTACAGAGAGAAGAGTTTCTTTAGATGTTTAGAATATTTTGCAAAATATCATAGCCATTTATATTGCTTTGGAATAATGCATGTAGCTTAAGCATTAAATAGTCATTGTGAACTCTGATAAAATTTGAGATTATGTACTTAATTTGCAAGCAGAGACTTCGGTGGTTCTCAGAGGATTTTAGGGACATTGGTTCCATATTTTTTTAACTGGATTAATGGTTCAAACTGCTTAGCTGGCACTAAAAAGATGAAACACTGTTTGTACATATTATATCAAATGCTGTGATTTTCATAGTGCTTCAATATAATAGACTCTTCATGGCTATAGTTTGCCTCAGCTCCTGTGTATCCGTATGATTTCAACCCTGCTTTCAACTGCCATAACACTGTGATTTATGTAGGTTTTTATTCTGAAACTACTAAGTTAAAATTTCACAATAAGGAAGTTAAATCTCAAACAGGTCCTGACAGCTCTATTAATCATATAAAAGCCATGATTTTTGTTATGCATCTTCACAGAGAATTTTTATGTATAAAGAATTGCCTGTTTTAATCTGAATAGTCTGCACAGAGGAAAAACAGCTCTGTGAGAATAACAGTCTTGAGACTGCAGTGGAGCTGTGCTGATGGACCAGAGCAGCCAGGCCATAGGCAGTCAAGGAAAAGAGCTACAAGTGATCAGAATATTCACAGGCAATTTACTGCAGCACAGGCATTTTAATGGGTTGTTCAGTGGAAATGAGATGAGCTGCTAAACAGGCAAACCACTAAAAATTCAAAACTGGTTCTGAAAGCCAGTAGACATTGTCATTTAAGTATAAATCTGCTTCTTATCCCTGTGCAGATTTCAAAAGACAAAAAAAAAAAGAAGAGGGAAAGTGAAGAATGTGGTGCAATGTTTCTTGGATCTATGTCTTAAAGGAAGAACTGACTGACACAGGGTCTGCCCCCTGGTCCCAGGTGACTGATAAGATGTTTTTGCAACAGTGAGGCGCAGTTGTTGTGCTACCTTCTGTCACCTCATGATCCTCTTTCACTTCTCACTAGACAAATACATCTTGAATAGCAGACAGTGCACACCCTGCAGACACAGTCCATCATATTATGGTCCAAGTGATCCATTCAGAGATGTTTGCTGAATTAGGTGTTATGGGAAGGCCACAGAGCTTGGCTCAAGCTGTGTTACAATTGTTGATGTTGTTGAGAACGCCTATGTTGAAAAACTTACCTTTTTGTCAGTGTCCCAGGAACTGTAAAGTTAGTAGCAGCCAAGAATAGTTAATGCTGTGACTAATTTCAAGGTTTTCCTGGACTATACTATAAATGCAAGAGCTCCCCTTAGTTCTGGTGACTCATCTGTCCAACCTATGAACGTTCTTTATTGTAGTCTCTGGAAGCTTAGAATGCCTTACATGGAAATGGCTCCAGAAAAGAGTGTGCCTGAAGCCCTCTGATTTACACAGCAGGGCAGGACTTCAGTGAACTCAATGTCTGAGGATTTTTTCTATCCATAAAGGAGTTCAGTATCTTCCACAGAAAGATCTTCCTCCTGCATCATCTTTGTAGAATGCTCATGTACTAAATATATGTAACTATGCCACGGCTTACCTTACATCATGTTACTAAAAAATCTTGTCAGAGAAAGTCTCCCAGGCATCTATAGCAGCACTGCAGCAATGTTCTGTTGGGCAAAGTGTAACACAAAGCAACAGAAGCAAAGCAAGGTGAGAGGGAATACAGGGAATATGCTCACACTATAGCTTGGGGTCAGAGTCAAAAACAGAATTCAGAACTTTTGTTTTCTAGAGTTGTCTTTGGTCTACACTGTGTTCTCTCTCTAGTCAAAGACTATTTGCCATTAACTCTGCTTATTGCTCTTACCTTCTGTTCTTGGACTTTCCTCCTTGGATGTATACTACAGAAATTCTGCTCAATATTTGTGCTGGATTTGGGGTCTTCCAGGATATGCTACAGATGCTGTTATGCTGGATTCAGGAGAAAAAGAGGAATTGGGGGTTTTCATGGCATCAACTTAAAAATGTTTAGAAGAAATTTTGACTTCTCCATTTATAGCTTTGAGTAGGTAAAGCATTTTGTTTAGTTCATTGGTTGGAAAAGGTCTCCATTCCTGGTAGCTCAGCCACTTTTAATGTTTAGGTATAAGTCACAATCTGGTGGGAAATGAAACACTGGTTTTTGTATGTTATAGTTCCTTGTCTTTGAGTATAATTGCAATTATGTTCTGTAGTTATAACAAACACTCTGAATGTATTACAAGAAGGCAGAAGGGAAAAACAAAAACCTACTGCATTGCAGTCCAGAGCCTGTTCCCTATTTCTGATATAATTTACTGACAATGAATTCTACAAATTATTCATAAAACAGCAGTGGGCCTCATTTAACAACATGACAGGGCTGCATGTAATTAGAACTATTTTAAAGTGGGTTTTTTCCCCTATAGATCAATTGTCCCTGCTATAAATGTTGCTAAAACAACATGTACAGTTTTTCACTGCAAAGTGCAGTGCAGCCATATGGCTCTTAGTCTGGGAGTACCTGGTGAATGCTGCAGGTGATCCAGTCTCTAGTGGCCTGCTCTGAATATTCTCTGAATGCCTGTTCTCTGGACTTAGCAAATGCACACAGCCTTGCAGAGACGCACCTGGAGCCAGGCTGTACCCACGTTTAAGCTGAAGATGAGCAGGACCATTGTAGGTCACCCATTTAATCCAAAGGAGAATCAGCAATTCCAAACTTTTATTTACTCATCTCAGGGTGATAGGAATTGTAGTTTCACCAAATCAGCCCATTTCTCTACTTGCCAAAGAAGAAAACGTGCCGTCCTGGCACATGCCTAGGAAAGTTCCTCAGCTATCACAAATCACAGCACTTTGGGTGTTACATGAAGTCAGTTCTGTGACAGTTTTCCAAGGAGTTGGAGCCCGATGCCTCTGAGGTGAAGTCATGTACAGTCAGATATGTCTGAAATAACTGGTAAATATCAGTTGCCTTTCTAAAGGCAGCTACTTCAGTAAGTGTTTAAGGGGAAGATGAGCTGCAGCTTCATGGCCTTTCTATCACAGTCTGAGCATGAAATGCTAAAGAGAAGTACAAACACATAAATCCCACCAAATACTCCCCTTTCTCGTGTTTAAAATCTTAATTCAAAACTCGCTGAAGTCGAGGGGGATCTTTCTGTTAACTTCAGTGGGGTTTAGATCAAGCTGTGAATGTTTGCCTAATGGCTGTTATGTGCCATTTAGATAATCACCTCCTTATTTCTTCCCTTTTCAGACTGTTCATTTGCTTAGCCTGCAGCACTGTTCTGCATGTCGTTTGTGTCTGTCTACTGCTTCCAAGCCAGTGGCCTTAGCTATAAATGGGACTTACATTACATACATAATTATGGTTTCTGAGTCTATATTGAACATCTTTTCATGTTTACAACTTAAAAGAACAGGCATATGTGTATTTGAGTCAGATAATAGTATACAGACCTGGTAGATTAGTCCTGTTTAGGAGAAATTATAGGTTAAAATGGTGTCACGTTGACAGTCTTTTATGCCACTTCAGCATTTCTTTGCTCATTTCCTGCCTTGTCAAACCTTTGTGAAAGTTAACTACTCAATCATGTTATTTTCAAGATATAGGTAGTAAGATTAATGTATCAGATGGAGGGAGTGTATCTTTCCAACTGAAAGACAGTGGATTTAGATTAGATATGAGGAAAAAGTCCTTCCCTGTGAGGGTGGTGAGGCCCTGGCACAGGTTGCCCAGAGAAGCTGTGACTGTCCCATCGCTGGAAGTGTCCAAGGCCAGGTTGGATGGGGCTTGGAGTGATCTGGTCTAGTGGAAGCTGTCCCTGCCTATGATAGGGTGGGAGGAACTAGATGATCTTTAAGGTGCCCTCTAACCCAAACCAATCTATGATTCTATAATCTAATTGTTAGCACAGTAGGTGCTGAGAGCCAAATTATCAAAAGAGTTTAAACCAAGAGCAGAGCTTTAACTTCTGCAGTGTGTGGTGATTTATCTCCTCTGGTGACCAGACCCAGGCAGTTTCCAAAATAGAAAGAACAGTTTTAAAAAAAGGAAGAAACTGCCAAAGGACAGGTCCCTCATGACTTTTGTTTCATAATTTGTACACAAATGTGCTGCTCCATTGTACATTTAAAGTAATGCCTGGACCATACAAGACACAATTTCCATACTCAAGATAATGGAAAGAGTAAACCACATGGTTAAAAATTCAAAAGTTCAATTTCTCACACAGTTTTCTCATAAATTAATCATATTTGGTGAAAGTGGAAGAAAAAACCAGCATCCCTCATTAGTAGTGCAAGTTTTCAGTTCATTAAGTCCTTAGAGTAATGCCTGGAGGTTGAAGAAGTGCCTGGTGTTTTCAAAACCCATTTGGAACCTTGTGATGTTCCTGGGGACTAAGAAATTAATACAGAGAGGCATTTGTGGGGGTTGGATTCCTTTCTGCACCTCAGCTCAGCACTCCATCCTCCTACTCATGGCAGTTTTCAGCTGGTGAGCCTCTAACATGGTTTCACCCTGAACATACATGAAAGGATTCACATTGTTCTGTCAAGAAAGAGCCACATGAAAAGTCAGCATTATCAAAGCCCCCTCCTCACTCATGCCACAGTAAGACTGATAATGGTCTCTGGTATTTGTGTGAGTGAGGAGCAGAAGGAAATAAGACCCTGCAAAGAACTGGAGGAAGGGTGACAACATACAGTGTCTGGCCTTGAGAATGTGCAGTTCCCATGGACAATACACATCATCATCCTAGAAACCTTTCAACCATTTGTTCCCATGGGTCTCTGCTCAGTAAAGCAAAAAAAGCCTGCCTTATTTACATGAAATGCATGGAAACACATGCTGAAAATGATGATTTAGAGTTGTCTTCTGTGGAAGAAGGCTGGTGAGTTTAAAGCAAGCAGACACACAGGTCTGTCTTTGGGTAGCTTGGAGGTGGTTAAAGAGATCGATGACAGGTCAGTCTCTGCCATTTCACTTGCAATGATGGCTGAGGTTCTTTTCAAACCACATATTTCCCACAGTCATAATGTATTACAGAGTTTTTAGGTCAAAACCATAGCCCACAAAGAGAAAGGAAGTTTAATTTTGCTTTGAAGTAGGCTTCTGTTTTGGCAAGTTTCTTTTTAATTTCTTTTCTTTAACTGCTTTCTTTGAACTCAAAACTCTTTCCTCTCTGGGGCTATGGTCAGATGCTCAACACCATATCAACATGGTATTTTTGCAGTTTAGTATGGCCAGGCTCAAAAATCCCTGGCAGGCCAGAATCTTCTGGGCTCAATTAGTGTGAAGTGTAGAACTCAAGAGTTGAGATAGATGTTCAAATGGAAAGCCCCTGATGACCTTAAGATGCTCTTTCTAGTAGTTCTGGTTCCTCACCATCAATCACAGATGCTCTCTTTTTGTTCAGTCTTTCCCTGATTTTCCCGAGGAAGGAAGTGGTAGTCCTCTGAGATGAGCATGGTATTTATTCTGAAAACTAAAACTCAGTCTCTTGCTGTTCATTTTTCAATGCCAGAGCATTACCCGCTGGTGCAACTACTAACCTGTAATGTTGATAAAGTATTCAGCCCAGTAGGTTGTTCTGGAGAAGAGAAGGAGGGAGACAAGATGGTAAAAAACTCTTTGCTTTCAAGCCTTCTTGTGAGGGACCACAGTTTCCAGTGTTGGGGAACTCCAGAACCTCTTAAGACCTGAACAGGAGCTACAGCGGTTCAACAAAACAGTGTGGGGACCCAGGACTGTGGTAGGCACGTTTCCTTCACTTAGTTGTTGTGGTGACCACTCTGTTCTGCACAGAGTAAGGAAAAGACAGAATTGTGGCTCCCTTTCTTCTCTGTGTTCACTTGGAGAATTTATTTGGCATTTTGGCTCTGGTGCTTGAGAGGTGACATTAGAAATGACATTTCCACGAGCATGCCCAGGGATTAGATCTCTCCTCAGGCTCTGGCTAAGGGATAACCAGGGGGTAATTCAGCCAGTAACTGTGCTGAAGTTGCTGCACTTGGGGGTTCACAGCAGCTTCTTTCTCAGCTGTATCTCACTGCAGCCCTGACCTTGAACCATATACTGTAAGATGGGGGACACACACTTAAGGCTGGTGGCCACAGTGCACACAGGCATATAGGACAGTGCAAACAATCTCTAAAAGCTGATTATTCTTTCTCTGAGTTCTGGTAATTTTCTACATTAATTTATCCTGTTAAATTCTGTGGGATTTTTTTATTTATTTTGCATTTGTTTCTCAAAAAGGACTAAGTGCTGCAGTTTTCCATGCTGCCAGTGCATTCCTGCATTAAAAAATAAGAAAGTAAAGCATTTCAGGTTTTATCTTATAGCTTTTACTTTTCAATTCCAAATCAACCTGTGGCAATAGAGATTCATGACCAATGTACTCTTGTATGTGGCCTCAGTCCAGCAAAGCACTTAAGCACATGCCTAATTTTAATTTTGAACTAAATGGGACAGTGAATCACATGCTCTAAATGAGGTTAAAATTAAAATTAACCATGTGTCTCTTCTTTCCTGGATGAGGGCTCTGTACACTATTTCCACTTCTTGCCAGGATTTCCATTACTGAGAAATACTCGTTCTTCCCTCTTTTTACCTTCTATTTCTTCATTGCTCTTAAATAGTTTTCTTTGCCTCTTCATCAGATGGATCTTATTTCTGTGAAAACCTGTGATATCAATCCAGCATATATAAACTGATAGCAAGGGAGAATCCCAAGACAAGTGCCCAGTGGAATTTTTCTCTTTTGTCTTTTTGAGCTTACTCATAGATATATGAGAATTAAAAGGCAATTTGAAATGGCTATTGCTGCCCTGTCTGATCAAAGAATTTTAAAATCATATTTGCCATATCAGAAATACCCTAGAGACTAGAAGGGTTTGTGGTGATTTGCAGTCAACTGATTAGAAGGAAAAAAATCAGAAATTAATTCAGTCAATTCTACACTCAGCATCTTTTGAAAGATGGAGATAAGGTGGTCTCTTTCCTCTATCTTCTGTTGTAAATCATTCAGCTGGAGTGTATCAAAGTGACCTCTCATGCCTTTTATTAATATGACACAAACTCCTTGATATCTATTAGAATAATAGGGCAATGTGCAGAAAGAATTGCTGGGAGCAAGAGCCTAGTTGTTTGGTTTTATTTTATTTTAAAAATGTTATTCTGTGAAGGAAGGGCCACTTTCACCTTCTTGTAATTAGGCTGAAACTTTGAGCTTGTTGATACCTGAGGGAATGAAGGCACATATGGACTGTGTCAGTGCTTAGAACAAGGCAAAACAAGGTGTAGGAAAAAATAGGCACCTCTATTGGTAGATGTTCTTTAGCTGCTGGTTTCCTGTTCAATCAGACCCATATCCTGGGAGCTTAAGCTTGTGAGTCCAGTGCAACCCAACCCTTACTCTCTGTATCATGTCAAACATGATATGTGCCAAAACTTTGCCTTAGAGTGAAGACCTCACAAATAATCTTTAGTATCCAAAAAGTTCTGGTTTATTAGTTTTCCACTTCTCTTTGTTCCAGTTATGTATGGAAAGAATAAGGAGGTGTTTTTTCTTACCTATTTCTGCTCTTCTTTGTAGTGTATTGATTGCTTTACACTTCCTTAGAAAGATCAATATTCCATTAGGAGAACTACAGGAGAAAAAAACTTGGCTGTTGCCGAAATTGAAAGCTCAGTGTTGAAAGACAAAAGTTTTTCTTCACAAGTGGAACAAAAATCTTTTGGGTAACTGAGCAAATGACTGTCTGCTCCTGCAGACCTGCTGACAGGGTGTAGCAGTTATTGTCAGGAGAAATTGGTTTGTCCATCTCCACCAAATCTTCATTAAGCCAAGAAAGTACCTGACAAAGGCTCTAAAGGAAACAATTTAGCGAGATGGTACCAAGCAGGAGTGCAACAGAGGATAGAATGGTGTTCTATTTAACTTCAGTGGGACATGGAGCATAGATACTGTCACACCTTGTGCCTGGTTTGGCCTGAAGCTCACCTTTCTCTGCTGTGAGGCTGCTCATCCAAGTAAGGCCAGCACAGTCAGGCCTTCTCAGAAGCTGTTTTCCAGAGTTTTGAAAGGTGCATGTGATGTTATTCTTCTTTCGTTTTCTTAATTGCGTTTTCATAATGAGTAGGAACTTGTATAATCATATAATGAGGCATTGTAATTTTTATAGGTAAGATATAATTAAAAATCTTTACAATGTATCATGAACAAATGCAGGTTTTCTACAATGAAGACATTGTTAAAGATTAGCAGGGGAGTTATTTGTGTTTGCAGGTGTGGAGTCTAATGATTTAGTATCTGATGGGAGGTACCTTTAGATTTCCAGTACTTCACATATTTAGCAAAAAAATTTGGCTTGGCATTCCTGGAAATATTCCTTAATACTTTTAAGCCTCAATAGAGCCCAGATTCCTCATTCTATAGATTCTGTACAACAGATATGGGGAGTCTGTAAGAAATTTTATTATCAAGACTCCATTTCCCTGATGTCCATAAAAAGGATCACACCAAATTTCAGGACTGTGTTCTCTGATAAGTGACACTGGTGATAAGTTTGACTCTGGATACACAAAAGGATTCTACACTTGTTTAAATGCTTGAATGAGCTCAGGAGGTACTGAATTCCTGTAAATCACACATATCAGATACAGCTTTTAACCTTAGGGTACAGTGGCATCCTTGGTATAACATCAGAATTCTTCCAGATTACTATTTTTGAGAAGTCTGTGTAAATATGGATAGAATGTACTTATGAGCTCAGTTTAGCCTTGATATTTTTCTAGGTGAGAATAAATTTCTTTAGGTGTGATGTAATGAAAAAAAAACCCAAACCAAAAACTTATATTAGAAACAAAGTGCATTATACAGACAAGCAGATTCCCTTTTTCCTATGTAGGGAATGTTCTGGATAAAAAGGCCCCTCGCTCAGTGAACTGTACTCTTAATTATAAGTGTCAGAAAAAAATATGAATATAATGTGGGTTGGGTTTTCACTTTTGAAATAGTATGAAAGGGGATTATATAGCTAAATCTCTGCACACTTAATGCCATGAGACCCTTTATTGTGCTTGAGGGAAAAATGGGAAAGTAGAAAATTGTTACTCAAGGACATCACATGTGAAATGGCCATGAGCCAATAGAGAGGAGCTGTAGGAAAGCCTAGAGTGGTGATGAAAAGTGAATGCAGTGATGCTGAGCAGAGTTGTCATTTTTAGTGGCAGTGGACAATTTCAGCTGAAGGTGAAAAGAGATTATTTTTTTCCAAAATAACTTTTTTCCTCGTATTTCAGGAAAAAAGCCCTCGCTGACAGATACTGGTCATGTCCACTCATTCAAGCACCACCTGCTAGTTTACAAATCCTCCTTTTCCCTCTTTTTTCCTTTTCCTTCCAGAATGGAAGGAAATCTTTCTTCCCTGATGTGAAAAGTAGGATTACACTAATTGCTCCTTTCAATGACTCCAGGCTTGTGTTTTCACCATGGAGAGCAAAGCTGGGCTTCTGCTTTTAGCCAGAGTCTCTCCTGGCTTGGGGGCTCAGCTCAGCTTCCCAGTATGGCATGTCTTGGTTTGTGGGCAAACCTTTCCCAGTCATGAGAGTAAGCAAAGAGCAGTCTGAGTTTTCAGCAGCACTGAAACTGGCAGCACCTTCTGATTTGGCTGTGTTTGTTCTCAATAGATGTGTTTGCTTGCAGTCCCTGTGGCAGAGTCGGCGTCCAGGGCACTGTCTGTGGGAATCTTCTAGGCCTTTTGTCTCTAATTAATCACAGAACATGTATGTTAAATTATATATATAGAAATAAGTTACGCCCTTTGAAGGCTTGAATTATTTAAAAGGCTTTTAATACCTTAATCTCACATCTGTCTCCTAAATAACTCTCGTGGAGACCTTGTATCTGCCTCAGTGTTTGAGGGTCTAACTTGCGTAATTTTTCATGTCCCCTGAAGTTGGGATTTACACCTGAGAAAGTGTATCCCTGTATTTTCCAAACAGTGTGGTCTGCCAAGGAAATCAGAATGTAACTATGTGGAGAGTGGAGATAATAGATGTAGATTTTCCAAATGAGAGATGGGATTTGGAACTAGATCATGTCAGTGTAAACCAGCACACACAGACATTAAACCCTCTGCCCATATTTCTGAGGGACTGGATGAGACAAAGCAGGTCCAGAAGTCCCATCCAGCTTGTTGTGACCCTGTGCCAAGGGGCTGCCTTGCTCCCTGTTCCCAGGAATGCCCACATACAGCATCTTCCTTTAGTAAGGACAGGGAAAAGTGTGAGTAATCAGCTCTTTGGTGCAAATTAATTTGCTTAAATTCACATTGTGTGCTAGAGAGGAAGGTGGTGAAACCTGGACAGCAAACAGAGGGGGTGATCCTGTCTGGTGAGTGTGGCACTTCCATGGGAAAATGACATTAACAGGTAGCATGATGTGCCTAATTCCAACACACACAAAGGATTAATCCATAGGTTTAAAAATGGAAAGTTACCTGAAAAAACACTGTCAGGTTTTTGGTTTGGTTTTTCTTTTTCCCTCTAAATGTAATATTTCTGTGTAAAAATCACACAGCTAAATTCCAGATATAATGAATCCGTGGGCATTATTTTCCACACATCTGGCAAAGAATTTCCAGAAGGGGCTATAATTAACAATGTTTGAATTCTGCCAAGGAACATTTTTCTGCCTAGATTACCATTAAAGTAATTTTTCTCAGGGCTCCACTTCTTAGGCAAAAACAAACAGTTAAGAAAGGACTAGTCATTGGTGCAGAAAAACAGCAAAGTCCAATTAAAAGTACTCCAATGGGCCATAAATCAGTAGAAACCAATTCTCTTGCATTATTTGAAAGCCAGTGGTTTTCCCCATTAATAAAGTGACCAGAACACTCATTCTGGGTTTGGATTCCACTGGAGCAAAATTCATCCAGAAAGAAACCACCTAAACCAGAGGCTTTGAACCCACCCCAGTCAGCCTGCAAATGATGACCAACATTTATTATATTCATACCTTGCCAAGACACTACATTTTCTTCTACTTTGTTTAAACACATCACAAAAATCCACCCACACAAGCAGCAATTGTATAAAAAGCTGTCCTTAATTTCATAAACTTTTAATCCTAAAAGCAGGTTTTCTGTGGCTGATGTATGCCAGGTTTCCTTAGCATTTGGAAAGGATGACATTTTGCATCTTTTATTCTTTCTTTATGGAAGAAAAAAAAAATTTGATTTAAATATAAAATGAAATTATTAGGAGATGGAACTTGCATAACTATAATGTAGAAGACAACTCCTTCAAGAGTTAGGAGGTTGCTGGATAAAAATAGTCCTTAATGTGCACGCTGTAAAAAGGTATCTTTTAACATAATGACTCTTAAAGGGACAAGAATGAATGCAATCTGTTTAGTGTCCCTTAGCTTTGCAGAGGAGATGATAGAGAGGATTTTCCCCATTTTCTCAAGTAACTTTCACCTGAGAGGAAAAACATTCTGGGAACTCTTTATTCTTTCTACAGAAAACTACTGAAAACAGCAGTGTCAACTCAGCTGTACGTTTGTGACACCTGTGCCAGTGCAATTTGGTTTGTAAACTGTTCCTTTCCTAGCTAGAAAAAGAGAATACTAGGAATTTTTGGCAGAAACTCCTGATGCTGAGTCTTTATCACGGATGTTACTGCTTATAAATGTGTTTATTGTACCTAATTTAGCTGCTAAAGACTCTGGGACTGAGGCTGTCTTTGGTACAGTGCTTGCACAGCATTAGCCACCTTTATGGGCTAATGGTCTAGATGGGAATTCAGACATGATGAGAGGAATATATTCTGCTTCAGGAAGCTGCAAAGCTCCATTAAAATAATGATTGTGGTATCTTTGGCCTAGCAACAGCCATGAATGAAAAACAGATTTCAGATTTTTTTTTTAACCTTGGGTTGTTGTTTAATATTAAAATATTAATATTAAAATTTGGGATTACTCCAGTTAGAGGAATTAGATTTTTATTTCTACTCTTCAGTAGCCTGAATGTTTAGCTTTTCAAAATTATACTGTAAGAAGAAAAGGAGATAAAAGGAGGAAAAATAAAAGGAAAAACCCTTCTAATTAATAATTTTCTTCTTTTATTCTGTGCCAGAAAGGAACAGAGGAAAAATATAGGAACAAAAAGACAAAATATAAAAGGTCTTTACTGAGACAGTGCAGAAGTAACCAACACTGGTAAAAACTTTTCAGCTTTAGAAAAGGCCCAGTCTTCACAAATATAAATGTTCACCAGCTCTCCTTCTAAAGAAAGGCCGAACTAGGTCAGCCCAAATTGCTGTGTTACAATCATTGACTAACAATTGGATCTAATAAAACATGAACAATTACATTTTTTTGCCTCCTTTGTGCATGGTTGAAGCTCTGACAATGCCAGCAGTAGCAGATACTTATGGGAAAGAGCAAAAAAAGATAAAACAAATATTGCCTGTACTTTCCTTGTTATACTCTCCCTTGCTTCTACCTGTCAGCAATTTCAGAACATCCTGAGCCAGAGATTGCATCTGCTCTGTTGCCTTTATTGAGCCTCAGTGTACAACCTCATCTCATTGCTTTCAGGGGTCTCCTTTTGAGCACACTTAATTTTATTCACTGCAATATCCTATGACAATTTTCTATGACAAGAAACAAGTGAACAAAGCACATCTTTAATTTTTAATACCTGATTTATGTACCTATTTCAGAATGACTGTGTTTGTTGCACGATATGTCCATGTAGGCTGACAGACCTTCTCTGCTGTGTCATATTCCCTTGCTCCTACTGCATCTACTCTTAGCCCTATGATGCTTTCTACTAAGATAATCTGGGTTTACATCCAATGAAATAGGTGTGGAACAAGCAGCAGGTTCAGTGGAGCAACAGCGATGCTGACCAGGACCTTTTGGATCAGTGTGCTGGTTCCTCAGGACCTTGCAGTATCCTGCTGTGTACTCCTGCACGCTGCCCTTTCCAGCCAGAGCGCCATCAGCTCCACCTTCTCTCCACAGGGCTGGAAGCATTGACAGTTTTGCAATGCATCAGACCAGCCTGAAATTCAGGTGGTGTGTTTGGGCTTGTTTGTCAGATTGACACCAAGAGGAGCAGTGCATACTGTGGAGCCTGGGAACAATAAGCATACTTAAGACTATTGGTTTTCTGTTGTTCAGTATCTGTTGATTTGAAGTAATCCTTGCATGCACAGTCCTTGAATAGTCCATTTCTGCCCTTGGGAAGGGGAGAGCAGGAGGAGCAGAGAGCTGATACAGATCACCAGAGTGGTTTATACAGGGCCTATGTGGTCAGCAGGTGCTGTTTTGGGCAATCAAACCTGTGCATCATCATGGCCAAGGCTCTCAGGCTGGAGGTGACAGTCACACAAACATTGTCCAGTCATGCTTTCCTTGCAGGCTGATCTTTCTCTTGCAAGTTCATAGTTCTATGCCCTATCCCTTTTTCCCTGTGTTATCTTCCAGGTGCATTCAACTCACAGGTTCACCCATGGCACAGCTGAGGGTGACTCTGTGTCCCAGCCAGGAGGCATTTTCTTCTTGGCTTCTTGCAGCTTTGCTCTGTGATCCCACCTCTCCTCCTGGCTTTACCTGCCTCCTCTGCTGTAATGGTTTGAAAGATCTGCAGTTCATCTGCAAATTCCCCACATCTTACTAGGCCTGAGATGGTTCACCTTGCACTTTTAGCACTGATTCTTTAGCACTGATTTACTTTGAGAATCAGCTATGAGAGGGGTAAAACAGCTGTCCTGGAGTAGGCACTGCTGCCTTCTGCAGGGTTGTCTCAGCGTGGAACAAGGTAGGGCCAATGGACAAAATTCACTGCTATACAAAAAGCCTGTGCAATGGTTCAAATCCTACTGAAATTCTTGGATCAGGATTTTCAGGTTATGTTTTGTTCTCCTCCTCCGCAAATGGACAGGACTCACCTTCAAGTTTTTGAGTCAGATGCTCCAGGATTAAAAGCCTGTAGATATGTCTCTAAAATGGATGCAGTTTGCATTATGTAATGACTTCAGATGATGCTAAATTGATTTCCGAGAAGATAAGGAGAGAGTATTGGGAAAAAAAAGCTGAGTGGAATGTAGTGCTCACAAGTCTTATCCCCCTTTGAACCATTCAAATCTTGCTCAGATTTCATTGTGCATTTTTTTCCCATTGAGTTTGATAGTTACTTGTAATTACAGAGGTATATCAGCATCTGAAATGGGGACCTGGGGAAGAAGAGAATTAGATTAACTGCTGTTCTTTACTTTGATGTGTTAGCTCCTGCGTTGCTGTGATAGAAACCTTTTGTCTTATCCAGCACAAAATCAATCCTAGTTCTAAATCCCTTCTTCAGAGGACTTGGCAAATACATAACAGAATAGCTCTCATTTCTTATAATCCAAAGCAAAGTGAATTTTCACATTACTCCTGCATAATCTTTCCACTGTTATTAAAACAAGAAGCTCACTCTGCCATAGGAATTTTCCTATTTTCTTTGGGTTTTTTATAAAAAATTATTGGTTAGAGAATAGTTTTTTTTTCTTATCTGTTTACTTTGTATCTTAAGTACTGTCTCTTTTTAATAAAGAGCTGAAGATAGGTGAATGGAACACCTCATGAGTCTCTTACCAGTGATGAACTGAGAAATTAAAAGTTGTCTACTGTTCACATATATTCCTAAATGACTCTGCTCAAAAGCTTTGAAACTGAACCCAAAAACTTCTTTTCCTAAGCATGTAAGAGCTTGGTGAAGTAAGACTCATACTTTTTTTTCTTCTTAAGAAAAGAGGGTGTCTGTTGGAAATTAATTGGCCCTGATTAAGGAGAAAAACTGTATAATGCTGACCAGACCCTGGCATGACACAGGGAGGGATCTACAGAATTCTCTCTGTGGTTCTGCTGGTGCAGCTCATTCCCAACACACAGCCCTCCTGCTGCTCTCACTGTGGCTTCTTGTGAGGTGGGACTATCAGTCGTGCTGAGCTACAGGGTGACTTTGTGCTGCTGATAAACATCCCCAGGGGACAAAGCCACTGTTTCTACTTCTGTGCTCTCAAAGTTCCCCAAAGATGAAAAATTTTAATCCACTCAGCACTCTTCCTTGATGGGGAATTTGCTCTAACATCCCCTGAATCCAGGTCAGAAACATTGAATCTTTCCTCTGTGTTCTCATGTCAGATCGTTACTTTTATTTTATTAATCACTGATTAATGCTGACTCTCCATCCAGGTACCAGGATGGCTTGCTCAGAAAAATGGTGCATGTGGCCCATGGACCAAATAAGTAGACCCTGCTCTTTTTGACCTTTTTCCAGAGTCAGACCCTCTTATGTTGATGTAAATTTGACCATTGAGTGAACAAAAAGTCCTTTCCTTTCACACCACCTTTCCATTGCCCCTGCCAAGCTGTGCTTGACACTGTCACAGCAAGCCTGTTTGATCAGAGATGGGTAGTTGGATTGTTACACATGTGTTTGATATTCACCTTATTTCTTTAATGCCATTGCTCCAGTGTAGAAGACTTGAACTGAATCATATTTGACCAATAATCATTCTTGTTTGGGCACAGACATGCAATTTTGTGTCTGTTAGCTCTAGTTGTATCACAATGTTTTGCATAGGAATTGTATAATTAGCCAAAATGCACTGTATTTAATATGAATTTATTTAACTTTACAAGTTTAAGAGCTTTTTCCTTTTTTCTTCAATGCAAATTCTACAGAGAGAATCAGTAAGGCCTCTTTGTGGTTTCCCTCCCATTAATTTCCATCCTTCTCTCACTCCTTACTGAACATGCTTTGCTAGAAGAGACAAAGAGATGCTCTGATAGAGATTGATAGAATTTAGAAATAGCTCAAGTGAAAATATTTAAGTGACACTCACTTCTGTTCTTCAAATATTCAGCAAGAATATGGGGATTTTGAAAACACTGAGGTGACAGAGTGGCATAAAGGAGCTGTGTTGGAAGGGAAAACTGAATTTAGTAAGTGAAATTTTTTTAAAATGTTTGAATTATGTTAATTTTTAAAATTTATTTTATTTTTAGACTGGTAGATGAGAGCCACAGAAGACACAAAATAAGATTTTCAAATTAAATTTGGACTTTATAGGGTGTAGGGAAGGAACAAATTAAGGAGCTTACTGGCTTCTGCTTTCCTTCCAGACTGTGACAGATTCCTCACTTGATATGAACAGAACATCTGCTCCCTGTCCAGCATCCCTCTGCATTTAATTTGATTGTGATTCATGTTTTGCAGAGGACTCAAAAGCTTTTGCAATAATAGCATCTTCTTGAGTTTGCTGAACTCTGTTTTGGCAGGTATTGTGGGAAGGCAGAATAGAAATATGTTCCATGGCTCAAAGAGGTGGCTGTATATCATCCCACAGACACCAGGACTGGGAGGCAAAGTGAGACAAAGGGATGAGCTGGAGGAAGCAGAGATAAGATTGTTTAAATGAGACTAATGTTGTGGAAAAACAGAGTGCAAAGAGGTGCTTGGAGAAGGGTAAAGGGTGGATGGAAGGAAGTCTGGCAGTTTGGGAATTCTGTGGTTGATGCTGCTTCTTCAGCCTCCACAGTGGCTGCACTGGGGATGGCTTATGTGCAAAAGAACCATTTCTGTTTGAAGCATTTCTGGATTTTCCCAATTTTCTTATTACTCATTGTCTGACATAGCCTAAAGTCTCTCCCTATCATTTCCTTTTTAACACCAAGTTCTCTTACCTTTTGTGAGCATCAGTTCTTTGCAGCTGCTCTCGGTGCTCCCAGGGATACCTTACATTTGTCTTGTCCATCATATTGCAGTTGTAAATGCTCATGTGTTGTTATTTCCCTAGATGCTAAACTGAAAGAGATGGAGTGGTTTCATTTGCTGTTTGCTTTCACCTTGACTTCCCTCTGAATGCTCTTGGTAGATGTATTCATTAAGGATGCACCATGAGCAAATATAAATAAATGATATGGTAAGAAATATCCATCTTCAGCTTCTAGAGATCATCATGTTACATGTTTTGTAGCTGACCAGGCAAGATATTGAAATAAATCAATATTTTTTCCCCCTAGTTGTATTCAAATGAGCATTGGAACCCAGAAAACCTGATTTGTTGCTAGTGTTGTAAAATCAATGAAATATTTTTTTTACTCGATATTTTTAATGTGCTCTCTTTCTGAAACATTCATAGAGCCATTAAAACCTTCCCCCTCTTTTAGTTATTCAATTGTATCTTCACTGAAGTGCTTTCAAAGCAATGAGAAAAGGCAAAGAAAAGCATCGAGGCTCTTTGTAGCAAAAAATCTTTCATTCTTTGTGTCACAATCACACAAATTCACTAAAACAAAATTCATACTGAAAACACATAATGAAGAAGCCCACACAAAATCATAGAAGCAAAATCCAGCCCAGGTGCCTTGTATTCCCTTTTAAGAACATCCTTAGGAAGATAATTAGTGTTATTCTAACTGGTGTGATGAGGACAGTGTAAGTGCCTGGATGAAAGAATAATAGAATATTTTTATACAACATAAACCACTGGAGCAGCTTTTTTTGAGCTCCAGAGCGACATTCCTTTGTTCTACAGTGAAAATTATACAATATGAACCTGAATATACAAATAATTCCAGATTTCTGGTTGCAGTAGATTTGGCCTGATATACACTATTTCATTAGTTTTCAGCTTTTGGAAACTCTCTTTGTTCCTTGATTGTGAACTTCACCTTGCATAAATCACACAACCGAAAGCTCCAGTGGCACAACACGAATTTGTGTGTGGTAGGGAGAAAGAGACTGCAGTTAAAGTGTATCAGTATTTATTTATTTATTTATTTATTTATTTATTTATTTATTTATTTATTTATTTATTTATTTATTTGCTATTACTATTATATGTTGACCTTCTCCAATTCCTGTTCTGCTGCTTATTGATATTATTCAGCATTCTAGAATATAAAAAAATCTGTAATATATCTTCAAACAAGCTGCTACTGTTATGAATGGGTCCTTTTCTTTATGGAAAGAGACAGATAGCAAGATCATTCAGAGCTGTTCCACACATTCTTTTTTTGCACTATGTGCACGATGCTTGATTAAAATAGAAGCCTAGTCCATTTATTAAAGTTCTATTCAGCAGAAATATAATGCATAATATAGGCCTTCTGCTCCTTTTGACTTGTTTAGCAGAAATGTAGCTGAAATAGTGCAGACCAGGGCAAGGATGCACAAAAAGCACTGCACAATTTAATAATCCTAACTGGCTGAGGCACTTCTCAGTACAGCCTGTGATGTGTAAATCCAGCTAATGCAAAAACTGACTGTTTCTATAAATTTAAGGGTAAAAGCTGCATGGATTTAGTGGAATCAGATTGGGTCTTTTAGTTATTAGAAACTGAAAATTACGTAGCAAATCCATGTCCTCTTATGTGTTGATTTTTTTTTAATCAATACAGTTAAGGTGAAATTGAATACTGTGAATGCTATTTTAAAAATAATATTAGTAAACTTTCAGTGTCAAAGAATGTGCTGTATTGTTTTCCTATGCAGAGTTGAAAAAAATATATATGAATTTAAAATTGATTTTTATTCTCAGTTAAAGTTGAAAGATCCTTACCAGCATCTCTGAAAGGTTGTGTGAAAATGATGCCTTTCACATAAAATGCAGCTATTACAATTCAGACCCAAGGGATACAATCAACATCCATTATAATAAGATTATCAGTGCCTTTCTCACTTTTGTTTTAGAATATCAGGGATAAACTAAATTTCATATGTTTCAGGTTTAAACAAATCTGCACCTTCTCCACAGTCTGGAGGTAAACAGAAACACTTGACTGTTACTAGAAAGCCATGAGAGCCGCTGCAGGTGTCTTCTACCACCAGTTAATTGACAAAACTTGCCTATGTATTTCCCTTCATGTTTTTTATTCACCCATCAGTGATAAAAAGTGCTTCTCTGTAATCTGGTGGTGTTCAAGTGTGGAAGTTGAAGGGACATATTAGTCCCCTATTTTTCTGAGTTCTTTAGTTGCCACTACCTTTCCTGTGACAGCTCTCAAATCCTCAGGCAGATGGAGGGGAAGCCACAAGCTGACACTAAAAGCACTACTGGGAGCTCGGTGCCTCTTACCACAATTTAATTAGTGTCTGTAGGTGGTAACAGTGTGTATGTGGGGTCTTATCTTACATCAGTCATGGTAATTTAAGTAGGGAAAAGGTTCTGATGAGAGGAGATGGCCTGGGCAGTAATGTCTCTTCTACTCTTCTGACTTCTCAGTATCTGCTTTGAGTTTTGGACCATCATGGTGGTTCCCAGAAACACAGTCATTAAGGACAAGCACAGTCCAATGTCATTAGTGAGGAAAGCAAGAGTAGAAAACTTCTTTCTTCTACTTAGAGTATAACAGAATGAATGGAACAACTCTAAAAGACAAAAGATGATTTTCATGTTGCTGTTGGAGAAACATTTTGCTCTCAAATGGAGTTCCACAATTTTTTTCATAGTTACATAACCTCAATAAAAGTCATGACCAGCTGAAGCTTTCATGACAGTTCTGTGTTCAACATGCCTACATAAATGAGGCTGTGGAGGGGGAATCCCTGGAAGGGTGGTATCCTCCCAGCCCTGCAGCCAAAAGGAGGCCCTTAATGTGCTCTTGGAACAGCAGATCTCTCTCTTATAAGATTTCTACAGTCAAAACCCACCCAAGTATGAGGAGGGGAGACTGGGCTGCTGCCTTGCCTCAGAATACAACAGTTTTGACAATCTGTGGGGGTTTTGAAGTCCCACCAAAACTAAATTTGATCTTCCAGTTGATTAAGTGCATTTTCACAGTCATGTTGATGTTAAATTGTTCCTTTAAAGCTCTATAATTGCTGGTGTAAAAGATACTCTGATTCAAAAAGATGTAAAAAAACCTCTAATGTTTGACTGGAGTTGAGAGGGCATTTCACAAGAGTAAGTTAAAGAACATTGATAAGCGCTAGGAGTGGATTTACTATAGAAAAATGTAGTGTGCAACTTTGTGTTGAGGCAGTAAATCCAGGAAATATAAATTTTTATCTCCAAATTCTGAAACAGTTATCACTAGACGTTGATTCCTTTTAGCTGCATGAGATGTAAATTTGTGAAACTCAAGCAAACTGGAGTCTTACTCACCTTGTTAGTTCTATTTCTGAATTTTTTCTTTTTCTCAATAACAAAAGTAAATTTACATTAGTCTTTGTACATCATAGCTTATTTCTCTCCTGTAGATACCTTGTGGGAAGCTCAAAATAGAACAATGGACAGGTAATGAAGGTAAAATGTCAGTTTGCTCACCTACTGAAATTATAATCAGTGCAATTTGTCAGACTCATCTGCCCTTCAGTAGGATAAGCATTGATAAAGATTCATCTCTCCAAGTATGAATCCAGGTTAATGCCTAGAGTTCCTTTTCTTCCAGAATTAACTAACAAATATGATTTTCTTGCTACTCATAGCATTGCAATTTGTGATCCTTTGTAACCACCCCATACACAAGTCTGTCTTCTGACACTTCCTGTATTTCTAGAACTATCCTTAGATATTCCTAAGTGTTGTGGAAGTTGGTAGCCATTCTTCAGAGAGGAGCAGGTCCTTCCTGCCAGCACAAGCTTAGAACTTTGGGAGGGGGCTGAGTTAGATGTGCTGCACATAAGTCATGCTCACACACAATTTACTGGGAAAGTTGGATGTTATACCAACAGACATAACATGATATACTTGAATGTGACCTTTAAGCTGCTTCTGCAGGTTTCTACATGCTGCAGAGCTGAGTAAACAAAGGATAATGTTTACACTCAGCAACTTTTTGAAGATACTTCTATTTGTCTCAAATCCCAATGACATGCATCTTTTTTAGATGAATTAATTTGTGCAACTTTTATTGTCTGGCCTTTCCTGGCCACAGAATGAAAGTATTGACCTTGACTCAAGAAATCCATAAGGCAGAAGGAATCAATTTAAAAAAATAAAGTGCTTGCAAAGGAGATAGGTTGGCTTTAACACTTTGAGCTATGTGGGCTTGCAGATGATTATTGCAATGCTTTCTAACTCTGTTAGCACCTCTGCCTTGCTGACATTGTCATGTTAGCCTAAATACATAAAAAAACCAATCATGTTTCTTGTTATTATGTATTACAGGTTGGTGCAATATGGCTATACTGTGAAAAGTCATTAGGGCTGCAGATAAACTGAGTTTTTCTTGGCTGATCAAGGAGCACATAAATCAGTCAACATAACTTCCTGATCCTCTTTTCCATATATTTTCATCCTTCTTCAAACTGTATTGTTTTGTGCTTCAATATAATTTTCACTTTAAAAGAATGAATTAGAAAGGGAAAGCTTCAAAGATATGAATTTTAAAATGTAGCTCTTTCTCTTCTTAATTGTAAACTTTATCTTGGAAAAATCTTTTCTGCCATGAAGTCATGTGCCCCAAAAGATTAATCAAAGAAATTAAAACAATTTTTTTCAATTTTAGTAGGTAAATCTTGCCAAACCACTCCTGAAACTTTCACAAGATTAAAATGCATGTATTTGTAGAGGAATGATGTTAGCAGATCACTGCTCTAGTGCTGCATCCAAGGGCTGCTGATAGAGTCCTCTGAATTATTTAAAGTGTAAGTGTGTAAAGATGCCTGTTCAGACTCCTCACAGACTCAAATTTAGTGCTATTGCTGCTGTTTCTGCTCCTCTTTTGTGTGTTTTTTTTCCCCAATAGATTATTTCAAAGTAAATTTCTATTAACTGCATAAATCTCCCTGTGCTCCCATGAGCTGCATTTTATGGTTGCATTATATTTGCAGAGAATAAGACTGGTGTGACCCTCTGAAGTAACTTCCACTGAGGTTAAGTTGGATCACATCCTGAAGGGAGGCACAGCACTGGGTAAGGACAAAGCCACAAATGACTCATATCCCTAAGGCATGAGAAGGTAATCCAGAACCCACTCAAGGTGCTCCTTGGAGCCTTTTCACAGTTAAAACCAAGTCACTGTGTTCTTGCTCATTTGTGTAGCAATTAGTTCAGATGACTTCAGTGGGACAACTGTGACAGAAGAACAGTACCTTGGCATTGCACTGTGGCCCTCACAAGTCCTCCACTATCTGTATCCAGGCATGGTCATTTGTAGTGGTAGCACAACTTACCCCTCTTTCAGGTTGCTGCATTTCTGTGGAATCACAAATTTTTGAGATAAAAGGAACAAATGCTGTTCTGATGGCTCATGTAGGCTCTTTGTTTGGACTTCTCAATGGAAGAGAAACAGGAAACTCACGTTTTTTCCATTCAGAAAGAGCTCCTTCTGTCCAAGTTTTGAGTTCTGCCTCTAAAACTACAGGATAGAGAGGCAAGTATATATTTGAAAGGGTTAAATGAATGTCTTATGCTATAGGAGCTGACAGTCAGTTGAAGCAACCCTCCAGTGACTCCTCCATTGAATCCCTCACTCTTGTTATGGACTAATGTGAGTAGGTGAAACTCGGGAAGTGCTTCAGGTGTTGGCAGGGAGACCAACAATAGCCCTTAAGGGATACTTCTGGAATGATGTCTAAACTCGAGTGCTGGGTGACTGACAGATTTGGCTTCCCTGAGCGTGGATGTGTTTTTAGAATGAGATTCAGATGGGCTGTTATTTCAGGATCCACTTTAGCAAAACTTGGAACTGCTGAAGTGATCTTAATGCAAATGAGTCACATTCCTACCTGTGCCATTGTAATGGCACAGGATGCCCTTCCCCTTTGTGACAACAGTGTACATACAAATAAGGGTTGTTGCCATCATAAAGAGCTCTCAGCCCAATAACTGATCCTGGTTAGGATGGAAGAGAGGACACCCAAACACCCTTGTGTGTTACACTGTGCCACATCTACATTTACTTGTGCCAGGGAACCTTTCTTCACTCCCTTGGCTCAATCTGTTCAGTGATTAACCAAGCAATGTCTCATCTGTATGGGAATAGTCACAAACACTGTGAGAGGATGAAAGCCATTGTGCTGGTGTCAAACTGACAGCAAGAAATTTTGGAGTGGTTGCCAGAATTGTAATCATTTCAGCCATTTCAAAAGAGCTTAAAGTAGTTGTTAAAAAGAAAGAGCCTCATCATCCTGGGAAATTGAGGCATTCTTGGCCTTCAATCAGGCATTCTTCAGAGCTAGTGACACATTTATGTGATTATAATGACAGATGACTCTTCTGTCCCACTCTGTTTGTGTAATAGGTGAAGGATGAGCATGTTTTTAGGATGGAAGGAGTAAGGGAGGATGGAATATTTACATTTCAAATATGGGAAGTTGTTAAAACTTCCTTATTAATACAGAAAAAACCCAAAATCCACTAAATGCCAGAAAACCAAATTAGGATTTTAATTTCAAAGGTGTAAGTCTCAGGCAGGCCCTTGCATTCAGGCTTGGCCAAACGTAGCTATTCTATTTGTTGGTCGATCTGGGGCTTATCAATTCCCATTGGAACTGTTGTGTGCCTGTTTTCTGCTGATTTTGTCAGTCTACTCAAAGGACAGGTAAACTTTCCCAAAGCCAGCTGATACAGGTCCAAATTCTGCCATCAGCTAAACTGGTGCAAATCATATTTGATCAGATATAAAGAAACTGAGAGCACTATTTGGCCTGTTGTATTTCACAAGTGCAGTGCAATGTTACACATACAGATCTCTTGATGCTTGTGCTGACTCTGCTGACAGTGTTATGAAATTTTGAGATAAAATCCCTACTGGAATTAGTGATCTGGGTATGTTTCTTTTGCTGTATCTATTTCACAGAAGACTTTTACATTTTCAAAGTAAAGAGAACAGTTCAATTAAGTGTTTAATAGCTCCAGCTGCCCTCCAAAATTTGTTCAAAGAGTCTAATAGAAAAGAAAAAAAAGCTGAAATTGAAGCATTCTGCAATTTATAAATTTAAATTTTGATTTATGCACTTGGCAGTCTGTCTCTACCAATTAAAAACATGCATAGGTTTCTGTTTTTAATCTTCTCCAAATGACAACTGTGTTATTACTTAGCTGGTCTTCTTTGTCAGCATGTGCCAAGTCCTGGCTCTGCCACAGTCAGGGAATTTGCCTTTGCACCTGTCAAGGCCCAGTCTGGGAGCCAAAGTGACAGTCCAAAATTTTCACACAGCAATCTTTGAGTTCTTGGAGAGATATTTCTCTCATGTTCTAATTACACAGTTTCAATAGCAAAAGACTTGTTTTCAACATCAAACAATTTTCAGCAACAAAATAAAGGGAATTCTAAGTTTTTCAGTAAACCCTGACATTGAAGGGCTGAAGTTCCTCAGAGTAAGGCATATTGAGGAGTTATATCACTGGGAGATTTTCCATTGGATTCAGATTGTAAGAGATGGATTAATCTTTCAAAGTTCAAATGACCTGAAAATGACTGATGTCATCATTGGATTTCTATTTCTTTTTATTGAATGTGCCAGCCTGGCTGTGCCAACCTGCTTTAGCTGCCCCTGCTGGAGGGGAGGGACACTCAGCCCCAGAGGAGCTGCCCAACCTGAGCTCCTGTGGGATTCTGTGCATTCCACAAGATTTACACCCCATTTATACTTGGTCAGTGGACTGAATAAAATGAATACTCCAGCATAACTCTATCCTTAAACTATGTATTACAGGTTTATGAGTTAATATAAATAAATGCAACAGGAAGAATGATTCATCTTCACCCCCTGAGAAACTGTAATAGCTTACACTAGATAGACTGTCAGTATAGAATAAACTATATGACATATTGGTATGTAGTTCTTAGCACTTATCTTTATTAATTCCCGTTGCAGCAAAGAAACAAATCCTGAAATTTTAAAATGGCACTTTGCTTAGTATCAGAATTAAATTTCTGTGCCTTTAGGTGGAAATAATTGGTATCATTTTATGATATTCAAAAACTAATAAGAATGGAATCTTTTTGCTCTCAGGAAGCATCTCTTGTTTTTATCATCCGAACAGTGAAAATGGAGAAAGAATAATCTCTACTGTCAAAAACATTTCTATATACATAAGTTAAGAATGTAGTGCTAATTAACAATGGTTAAATTAGATTAATTTCATAGTACTAATGTGCTAGTCATTTTGGTAGTAGCCAGACAATACTTCGGGATTCATGCTGAGAAAGAATATGTTCTTAAATGCTGCCTATTAAATGAGCCAAATAAATGAAACCATTGTTATATTTCAAAAAATTGCTCATGTCAAGGGCATGGAGAGATAATATAATAAAGGGACAAGAAGGGCTGAAGGGATTTTTAGATGCCAAAGTAACTTTTATGGGTGAAGTTACAAACTCAAATGGGACTTGCTGCACAACCCCTTTAGTCTCAGTCCTGCTAAAATATTGATGGTAAAACCTTTTCCAACACACCTTAAACTGGTGATTTTTCCATCTTCTTGGCAATAGGAGATGATTATGCACAATTTGTGACTAACACTCCTTGTTGAATGGATTTTTTCATACAAATGCAGGCCAATCATAAAAAAGGAACAGTGTTTTCCATAGACTGTGGTGAAGTCCTGTTAAACACTGTAGGAAGGCCTTACTTTGACTCTTCATTCTAACTCTGGTTTGTGTCTTTTGCTATCACTATAACTATTAAAAACAAGGATTAATTTTATTCAAGCAGTACTAATGAAACCCCTAGGCAATATTATTCTGCATATGGCAAAACTAACCTTTACTGTATTTGTATAAAACATCAATTATATGTAAAATACATTTGTATAAAATATCCCCCCCTATTAATTTATCTTCCACTTCCAGCAGAATTGAAGCTATTGAATAAGTCTGGTTCCCAGTCTTTGTCTTGCAGCTAAAAAAAGAAGTTGTATGGAAAACTACATGCATATGGAGAAAGCCAAGGTCTTGTTTAATTTTGCTACTTTTATAACCTTTTAGGTTGGAAGTTATTCTTGTGTTCATCATCTAAGTTTTTAATCTAAATACCCCCCTCTCTTATAATGCTGTTACACTACTCCTCTTGAACAGCCTCTCTTTTGTCTGTCCAGAAAGGTATTTCATTTATAATTATATCAGAACATTGATTTTTTTATTGCTTTTTGAATTATTCTCTTGGTAACAGGTCAAGTCTACATTCCTTTAGATGCAGAAGATATGCAAAAAGGCTACAAGACTTGCTCCACTGCTTTTTATCAATAAAGCAATAAATATTTCAGGAAAATAATTGTGATGTCTATTTTTCTGTGGACTATGGGATGACAGCAATCTGTGATGGATCCATTGTCCTGGAATAATCTCTTATCTTCCAGCTGAATGGTGTTGGAGGTGGAAATAAAGAACTGAGAGTCTTGCAAGGGAATACATCAAGGTAAAGAGCAGCTTCTGCTGGAGTGAGGCAGATGTGACATGATATAATGCTGTTTGCCAGGTTGATAGGATGCTACCTGGAGGGTTTCCTGAACATAAGGTAAGATAACTTTCAAATGTGATTGGAGTCACTAATTAATTGTCCTGGTGTTCTGTGGGTATTCCACCCTTATCTGCAGAGGCATGTCTAGGAATCCAGAGGCTCTCAGAGTGAAATGGAGCTGGTTTAATACTCAGCTTAACTAAAAACACCCCACCAAACAAAAATGCTGTATGCTTTCTTCTTGGGTATGCACACACTTTTCTGTCTTGAGCCCAGAAAAATTGGGCTTTGCTGTTAATGATATAAAGAAAATCTGTGGGATTTTACTGGATGGTCTTTCTTATGTTTACATTTGGTTGGAAACATTCACGTTGTTGTGGTTATTTTTTAGATGGTCAAAGGAGGTATTTTTGAGCTTTATTTCAGAGCCAGCAGGAACACTGTGAGAAGAGATATTCTTCTGAAATTTTAACTGAAAAATGCTAGAATTGTGTCAGAGGCTGATCTCTTGCAAATGTCAGTGTGATGTGTTAGACTTTCAAGCTTTCACACACTATTGATTCTGAATCCAAATTTGAGCTTTGGCTAATCATTATTCTGATAGAGATAAAGCAAATTATTGAATTAACAGGAGCATTGTTACATATCTGAGATAACCATAATAACATTTCTGCATTTTTAAATTTATCTCAAAAAGGTTTTGTACATGTAGGAGTCAAAAACATTAAGGAATCATGAAGCTCTTAATTAGGCATCAGTATTCTCACTCATCACAGTAAGTGCCAGAGGAGCGTGTTCTGTAAGAAAAGAAAGCAGTTTGCCTGTGAGAACAGGATTTCATAGTAGCACAGCAATAACCCCTCCCAAGTGGGGCTCAGAGCACTTTGTAGGTCCATGCCATGAGAATACCTTGGGGAGCAGGTTCGGTATCACAGTAGAATTGGATTTTGGAGGGTTTGGGAATATTTTGGTTTTTGAAGAAACACAAGCTTGTCATCCTCACATCTGTAAGATGACCACAGCAGATTTGACCTATGCAAATGGTGGACAGTCCTGTCTTGTATTTAAGAAGTACCTTTAGAAAATGTAAAGGAATGGAGTGAAGAGAACCATGCAAACTTTATGAATCCATTGTATTTTCCCTTCAGTGTGAAGCCACTGCTTTGACTATTTATCAATTGTAACTCTCCAGAGTTTACACAATGTCTGCTGTAATAAGTCCCAATTAATGCTTAGACCTTCAGCAATTCTGTAATAAATATAAGTAATAATGCTGATAAATTGGGGCACAGAATTGTGTGGCAGAGGATTTGCAGAGTGCAAATTGCCTGAAGTGAAGAGCATATTCTGGAATGACCAGTGTGGCACAGCAAGTTTGTGATGTCAGTCCTGCTAAAAAAGCGGATTTCTGTGCAGGTGAGTTTCACTGAGAAGGAAATAGGTTTTACTAATCAGTACATTTACTAATCTTAATGTTTCTGTTGCTTCCTACAATTAATTACAGTGTTTGTGTAACTCAGTAATTAATTCTGGAGCATCTAATTGTCTTTTGGAACTTAACATTGATTTTTGTAGGGCTAAGCCGCTTGAGACTATATATGTGTGATCATAAATCATACGGTGAAGGCCAGAGACAGAAGTTTATGCCTCTATGATCAAATTATTTTCATGTAGTCTATGATGCATTTTTTCTCTCTTCTGTCAGTACCCAAATCCACAATAAAATAGATATTTGGATTCTTCACTTCTGCTCATTCTAACAGGAAAATTATGCCCAATGAGTAACAAGCATTTCATGTTTGCAGTACTTGCTTGCCATTCCACCTTTTCCCTCAAACAAGTGGCTGTATAATCTATTCTTGCTAAAGGCAGTTCTGAGTGTAAAGTATAAAATACTGTTGTATTCTGAAGCTCCATTCAACTCTAATTGAAGTGATGAGAAACTTCATAGAACCACTCTGGGCAAATTTTGTTCAGTCTGAATGAGATCCCTCCTTCTGAAAGGGTTGTATCCAACCTGTAGAAATCAGCATCCTTGTGTACATGAATGACAAATGTGGGAGCAGGCCTGAGTGCAACCTTCTGAACACCTTTTATTCATAGAGCTCTAGACTTACAAAAGGGCTCTGCTACTTTCTGTCATTGTTTTCTCAACAGAATATTTTTATTTTACTGTTGCACTCAAACTTCATTTTATTCGCTACAGAGAGACATAGTTCAAGATAAGAAACAGCAGGTTGCCAACTTTTCAGAGGGTTTTTTAAAAAATATTATTTTTATCTACAGGGCTTAAAATTACTCCTGTGGTAAATTTCAAATACAGTTAAGGAATAGCTTGTCAAAAATTATTTATTCATCTAATGATAGATGGGAATATCTTCTGGGATTGCAGAAAGTGCTTGAGCAAGTTGGAACTAATGAAGTTTAAGCATCTAATATGTTTAGCTTATCTTAAAAATCCTATGAGATGCTAATATAAAACGTTTTAGACCCAACCACATCTTCAAAAGTGCCTTAGAGACACTTAATTGATTAAATTAGAAATAAACCACCCACCCTAGTAGTTAAAACCCTGAATATAAATCTGCAGAGAAGCATTGTTGCATTTGAGAAGATTTAAGGTTGGAAAAGAAACAAGGCTTGCAGGGAGAAGTGGCTAATATCACTTTTCCAGTTCTTTCCTTACATCTTTGCAGTGTGTCTGAGAGCCTGTTTGCCTTTCCAGTGCTACCAAGTAATATTAAAATGTATTGCTGCCCTGAGAAAACGTACTTCAACATGAATATCAAGCTGTTAGTTATTAAACCAGGAGAGGTTAAAAAATATCCCCTACTTTGTACTTAAAGAAAAAGCTCTAAAGCCTGAGAAAACATAACAGCAGGTCACCTTGGGGTTGTGTGCAGTGACAGGAACAATACACGCCTCTTTAAGAAGTGCTACATCTTCCAAGTAGCAACTTTCCTGTTGAAATAGAGATCAGAAGAGCCCCCAAGTAGCACAGTAGCAAAACCAAGCCTTGATTATTACTCTGTAGAGACAGAAACTGCAGCTCTTCACTATTCATGATAAAGGCAGCCAAAGCCCCTTGGGTTTTAAGGGAATGCTATTAGATATCCTCAAGCAAGCCTGTGTCTAGAGACAGTTTATCAATCCAAGCAGCACTGTGTGCTGGACTCAGCTGCTGGGCTTGGGCTCCTGTGTGTTCAGGCCAAACTGGCACTGGTATAATAGAATACTTTGAAATTCCAGACCAATGTTCTCCTAAGTGTGGTTGAGCAGACCAAGGCCAGAAGAGTTCAAATTGAGTGCAGCTCCAACTTATTCTCATCAAAGCCACAGTGATGGATACGACACTGGACTCAAGACCATACCAGCATTTTGATTTCCTGCTGTGTAATTTTGCAAAGCTAAATGCAGGTGTCAGCTATGACTGCAGAAAAATCCATGAGATTGCCTCTGCATAAGGCAGTGCAATGCCTTGATGCTGTATATCATCTCTTGAGGCCCCTGTATTTCTACTTTAATGCAGAGGGAACAGAGAGAGGACTGAGTTCCTCACTAAGTCCTCTCATTTGAGTAGCAAAAGTTAGGCTGAAGTTACTCAGGCTTACTTTCAACTGGACTGGAAATGCAAGAGGCTCATTTAGTGAAGGAATGGGAAAACATGTCCTGAGCTGACTCTGGAAGAGTGTTTTAGGTCTTTTTACAGGAGCTAATAAGTACCTGTATCTTTTGTTTGCATTTGTCTCTTCAGGTTCTGCTCACTCTGGCTGAAATGCTCCATTTATACCTGGTCCATTTGTACCAGGTTTTGAATATTCTGTCTTATTGTCCTGAAGGAGAGCTTTTCAGTTATGTAATTTCAATAATTGCACATGCTTTGCTATATTTTTGCCTTCTGTTCCTCTGCTTTTGAAGGCTTAGCTGGAGAGTGAGAGCTGCCAAAATTGCAACTGTGCATTATTTCCTGGCCTGGCAAGTTCCACATTTCTCCCTCGCTGACAATGCCATGAATTACTGAGAGATAATGTAGTTGTTGCTTTTTAAGCCTTGCTCACACCTGTCTTTGTTCATCTGCAGAGATTTCATGTTCTCACTTAAATGACTAAAACTGAAGCGTTTCCAAAACAGGAGGAGGAAAACATGTCCACAAAAACTCCTTGCTTTGATACTGATAAAGTACAAGACAATTAAAAGCAGCTTTTATTGGAATTGATCAAAACCCTTTACAAAGGGGAGAAGAAACATAATATGTTGTATATGCAGTCCAGAGCTCAAATTAGGCCTGAGTGAGCCTAAAAGCTGCTCCAAGCTCAAAATCTGATGATTTAGGTATCATCCCTTCTCTCCCACAGGGAAGACTCTTTCAGAAACATACACTTCAATCACACAGTTGAGCACCAGAGCTCTGTGACATGTATCTGTCTCCTAAGGATATACAGATATACTTGCACTCATAAATATTCTGCCAGACATGAATATATTTTCCACCTTAGGAACTTGGTGAGAAGGAATATTGTGGCTTGTCACTTGAATGCCAAATTTTCAAGTTGATTTACTATAGACAGTTACAAATTGAGAGGGAGTTGAGGCTACATTTGTTCTTCTCTGTTGTTCCATGGCTGCATTGGGTGACTAGAAGAAAACACTGATAATAATAACATACTTCTCTAGGTCTCCAGGGTGTCTTCTGATGGAGCAAGTGCCTGCTGTGGAGAGTTCTGCATCTCAAAATATACAGTAGTAATTAAATTCCTGCTAATTAAGTTTAATAATCCAAAGGCTCAAACACTAACAAGTTAAACAGGAAATACAAAAAAACCAGAAATACCTTTCCTGTAACTTTTCATGTTTTCCATCTCATAATAGCCCAACCTGCACAGAGAATTGTTTTCTGTCACATGTCCTGTCTCATTTGAATTTGTTATTCTTGGATTTCTTTTCCTTTGGGCAATTTTTTTGTAGTTGCTGTTTGCTTACAGGATTGGAAATAAAAAAAATCACTGCCTGTCATAAAACAATTTACCTGAGAGAAAACAATAACACCACTGAGGCAACTGTACAGTTACATTTCTTGGTAAATATGTGCTTTTTACTGATTACTTTTATTTTCACAATTCCTTTCTCACAGCCCTTGTCAGCCTCTAATTCCCAAAGATAAATTCCCTCTTGCTCCAAAGCAGATTATATCAGTTAGATTGATAAAAGGGGTTGTATTAGAAGTGGGTAATATAATAGAATGCAGATAAATCAACAATCTATAATGTTAATAATGTGTTGCTAAAAAAAATTAAAATGGCAGCGAAATTGATATATTTTATTTTTCCATCCAAGTCTTCAAACCATGAATCAAGATTTAAAAATACAAGCACCTCAATTTAGTTTGCATGGGACATATTTTAATGGGGCATCTGGGAAGGTAATGCTGGTTTTCTTTCTTCACATATTTTAAAAATCTTCTATTGCTCTTAACTGTGCTGGATAGCAGTTTTATTCTTCTGGTCTCAATTTTCTCTAAGTTCTACCTCTTGATTTATAATGTGTTATCATCAATTGCCCTATTTTTGTAATTTAATAAGTATTCTTATCATTTAATGGATTTTTTTCCTTCTCTACAATGAATCTTTAAAAATGAGTAGGTTTCCTTTATTATTTTGTAGCACTTGGAAAAATACCTCTCAGTCATACTATTCTGTTAAATTCACAGCAACAATCAATCTGTTTTGTAATTGTTTTTGGCTTCCTGGAATTGGTTCTTTAAGAGCACTGGGGGTTTAGACTTTGTGCTGCTTGCACAAAAGAAATGCAGTGGGATGATTGGTTTGCCTCAACTATCAGTTTTTTAGCTCTAGGAGGAATTAGTCTTTATCTCTCAAGGTAAAGTGTGATATAGATTTCCTAGCACATTGCATGGAACCCTTTTGATTTAGGAAATTATCTTCTGGACTAGCACCAGTCTTTTAAGATTCACATTTTGTATTCCAACCTTGTGTGTTAATGCAACATTTTTCTCTAGGTAGAAACTATAAATTGATATGAGGATCCCAAGCATCCTTTACTTTTTCTGGTTTTATGGTCTGTAAAAAATGTCATTTATATCCCATCTCATGCTTTATCTGTTATCATACTGAGCATTCGAGATCACTTTCACATTATTTTTCGGTGAATCAAAGAAAGGTGATTCCATCTTTTTTCACAGTTTTCTCAAATGCAAGGAACATATTTGGGAAATCTCTGGTTTCTGCTTATGAAACAGATACAGATTCTATCCCTTCAGCTGCAATATCTTTCTCAGGTATTTTTCTATAATGGCTTTTGTAGTCGGGGATGAGAAACAGTAGCTTATATCAAATAAATGTCAGACAGAAGATGTGCCAAATTTTCAGTGGGAAACTGCAGCGAAGCGCAAAGCCTAAAAGCTGAAATATATTGTTTGGAGTCACAGGCTAGCAAGGACTGTTTGATATGTCCTGAACCTTGTCTGCTAACATTTTTGGTGGAAATTAAACTCTTTGGGTTAAACCACATACTCAGCTTGCTCGCTCATCAACAGCTTCCTCGGGCTTTTGTTTTATTTACAACACCTTTGGAATCAGGAAATTCAGACTCTCAGAGTTCTCTCAGGATACCTTGGTGAAACAAAACCAATACAGACAATAAATATTAGTCAGTTATTTATGGAGAAAATAAGAATTCACATCCTCCTCAAAAATCACTTTCCTTTGCAGCCAAGAAATGGTGCCATCTTCCACTGTTGTAGAAGCATTTTAAGTTCAGGAATATGTATTTTTCTTACTAACCTCTCTCCATAGCAGAGCAGCATGGTTTACATATGGGAACACAGTTGGTGCTGTACTCCACTGGCCAGTAAAGAATGGGGGGGATGGATTTCAGGGTTGCCAGAAGGGTATCTGAGGCCTTTTCGAGTATCTGTCTGAACAGCACTGCTCCCAGGGTAGCCTTTTCCCTTTTTTCTCTGCACATTGCCATTTAAAATGCATCCTGGTCTGAAAATAACAGATTTTGGTTTTGCAGATTTGGACAAGGATTTTCTTTTTCTCAGTCAGTATGGTATTATCACATCCCTACTGTTTTTATTCTTCACAGTAGACATTTTAAAAATGCAACTTAAAATAAAATCCGACTGCAGCAAGGGAGGGATTATCACACATTAATTTGATATGCTCACTCTGAGTGGTTTTATTGCCTTTCACAACAATTTAAAATTTCAGTATTCATAACTCGTTTTAGAAATTATCATCAGAGGACATTCGTCTTACCCATGAAGGACAGTTGATATATATTTTTACAGCCTATTAGGCTTCTGGATTTACCCTGAACACACACACCAGGTCTGCTTGAAATATGGGCCTCCTGCACAGCTCCATGTGCATTACTGGATAGATGGTCCCACTGGGGTTCCTGTTTTGTACCCTGCAACTCTCAAGATTCAGTGTGCCAGGGAGGATCCTAATGACAGCTGAGAGTGCCGAAACTTCTGGTTTTCATGGCAACCACACAATCTGTTGTACAATAACTACTGCTTTGTCACTTGTTTCAAGTTGAGATTTGAAAACAGTTGGCAGCAGAAAAGTATCTCTTTATGTCTTCTCTCTACTGGGTCTGATATTCTTGCCTGATGTGTTTTGTTAGCACGCAAGATGCATCTCTTTTCATGGAGCTAATTAGCAGGGGGCTTTCAGAGATGTTAATGGCTGTGTGATCAGCTTGCTGTTCGTGCCACTATGATAACGAGAGTTTCCTCCAGGGGGACACCGATCTGATCCTCACCTTGGCTCTTCACCTGAGATGTGTCAGCTGAAGCTCATGAGGGTTATAGTCAGAAGTGAGGAAAGGGGTAATGTCAGCAAGAAAACACCCACCTGCTGCAGAAATCAGGTGGGGCTGAACACAGTGAGTTGTGGGGGGATATTACAGAGAGAAAAGGCCTTTCACTAATCACAGAAGTCTGTTTCTCCCACTTACTCTGGACCACAGCCCCAGAATGTTGCCAGGGCAGGAGATCTTGATATTGATGGCTAAAACCCACAGTCTATTATCCCAAAAATAGTGTTAATTTATATAGATGTGTGTAAAATAGCTAACTTTCATCTGCTGTTCCAAATGACAGTAAGATCTAAGCCACTGTCTGCTGAAAGCCATGAAAATGGCCCATAACTTTTCATGGGCTTCAGCTCAGACCCAGAATATTAATTTATGTGACCGTCTTTAGGGCATGAATCCAAAAAGCAGACAAATGCCTGTCTAACAGGAGTGGTTTCAGATGCCTGATCTACTTTAGGGTAGACCTCAGTATAGTGTAAGTTTTTCTTGAGAAGTATGATCCATTTCTTTTTTACTTTTCTTTCTTTTGCATGCAACTGTAGAAAATTTATCCAACAGGTACATTCTTATGTCTTCATGGCACCATAAGAATCTCTAATTGACTAAGAAGATGCAGTCAGTATAACTTCTTTGATCCAGGTGAGGAATTAAGAGTTTAAGACCCAGGGAAAGCAGTTAGATCATCTAGTTTGACCTTCTGGGTACCACATGTATGTTGTATTTCACTCAAATGTTGTGTAAGACCCAAATACTGAAATGCTCTTATTGCACTTTCAGAGTCCTGGACCGTGTGCCACACACACAGGAAGGAGATGCACTAACCTTGCTGCTGTTTCTGGCAATCAGGTGAAATTTGCTGTGGTAGTCATGAAACACGTTCTTCTGTGTATATATTGTTAAAAAATACCCTAATCACTAACAAAGGAAAACCTTGGTGATCAGTTAAGCCTGAGCTGGTGTAGTGGTTTTAGCCAGGCCTCAAATTGTCAGGCTCAGAGAATCTGTGTGGACTGGGAGGCAGCGATCACCTGAGTGGGTAACCAAGGAAGTATTTCATACCAGATGATGCAAACTTGAGATATGGGGCAGCAGTGGGAGGTGTTAGCTCAGTTCCATCAGGGCTGCACTAAGAGGAGGACGTCTGGCAGCTCCTCTACTATGCTAGGCCCTGCTCTGCTGCTGCTGCTTGCATTTTGTTTGAGTTCAGGGAAACAGAAATATTTTGTTGTTCTACTTTCTTGCAGGGTGTCTTTTAGAATGCTTATGAATCTAGAGTAATACACTTTGTATTAATTGGGGCGTGGGAAGTTATTTCTTGTTATACTATACATAACTTGTGTAAGTGTGTGTTAAATTGTAGTTTTCTCTTAATTTTCTCTTTTCTTTATATATTCATGTAGTTAGTTTCAACATAAACCTGGTTTGAGGTTTTTTTTTTCCTCTCCCTCTTCTTTTTCCCTTAGCTGGTTGGGGGGAGGAGGAACCCCTTTTCTCTGTCTTGGACACTTGGCGTTTTGCCAGCTCAACCCAAGACAGCTGGTCACTAAAGCAGACATCAGGCCAGTGACTTTGCCATACTCCCTTGTAGCAGCAATTCATCCCACATGGTGTCTCAGCTCCAGTTGTAGCCGAGCACTGACTATCAGGAAAAAAAAAGGGAAGATTAAAAATCCTGGAGTAACAGCTCTCTCATCTAGTGCCTCGATGTCAGAATATGCTTTGACTCCTGCAGAGTGCAGATACAACTGACTCAGTGCCACCAATCCACATCACCTCCAACTGAGGAATTGTTCTCCACTGGAGCTCTGTTAATGCTCCATCAGCCTTTAAAGCAGGCTGCGAGCTCTAGTGGTACCTCACTCTGGGAGCTGCCTTTGCATGTCTGCCCTTCTGCTTCCTGCACTTGATCTGACCTACACGGTCTCTTTTGTTTTGCTAAAATAGGTGGTCCAAAGCTTTCAGACGAATGAAGTGATCTGTTCAGAGACAAAGCACAATGTTAAAGTGCATTTGCCTTGTAGCAAACATAATAGGCATCAAATAATTTATCTCAGTGAAGGCTGAATAACACTTCACTGTGCTAACCTGGGAGCTGCAAACTTTTGTTGTCTCAAAAAACATTTTGTTGCTTTGAGAATGTTTTCCTTCATAAAAGAAAACAGCACTGATTAAGGGGTGTTTGGAATTAAAATATTGAGTATTTGGGTTGTCAAATACAATCATGAAACAAGAACAATTGGAACATGAAAAGTAATTTTCATTTTCAATGTCTAAATTGATTAATTGAGAAAGAATTAGATTGGCAAGGACAAGAAATGTCAATAGGCAACAAGTGTCAACATGGTAATTTGGGTTAGTCTTTAAGTGTGTTTGCTCTCTCCCTAGCTCCTTCATCCATAATTTATAAATCATTGTTGGGCTGAAGATACACAGACAGGCATTATAAAAATATGAGGATTCCTCCAGCCTCAAGATTTGGGGTTCCATGATGAAATGGTCAAAGTGCCTGTGGGATTCAGGAAGTCAGGCCCCATTCCCCAGCGGAATACACAAACTGCTGCTGTTCTGGAAAATACACGGCTGACATTGATGTGACAGAAGAGGGAGGGAGGGAGCCAGGAGGTGTGTGGAGGTTAAAAGGAGATCTGATCAGATCCAGAAATAGATGTATTTCCCATACAATGGTGTCTTTCAGCAATGTGTTGCAAGGTGGGCTAAGAGTAGGTCCAGATGCACACATTTAATCTGGAGTCTTAGACCTGCCACTGGCTTAAGTCTTGCCCCACAGTCCTGGTTTATTCTCCCCATTATTGTAGTGTGAATTAGCAGGAGAGGCAATTGCTGTCTCTGAAAGTGCTGGGCTGTTTATGCTTGTTCTTTACATGATGTTTTGAAAAGCTGCTCTGGGAAGAGGCTTTTATGTGTGGAATTTCCTCTAACACTGTCACTTGAAAGTTCCAAGTGCTGTTGCAGATATTTTGACAAAACCTATCAAAAGGAGCTTTCATTGCCATTCAGTTCCTCTTGCTGTCTCATCTAAGCCTAAAAGAGCCACAGATGGAGCTGTCTAACTGCATTTGTGGGCTTCAGTCCTGGGGTTGTGTCTAACTGGGAAGTAGATTCTCCCATTCACAATAGGAGTGTTTCAGTCACTTTCCCAGTAAGTTTTCAGATATGTAGTAAGAGTTGTATTTTCTTTGGAAGTTTCCCTTGCTCTGCCTATGGATTGCATCTCTTGCCGTGATCAGAGAGATTCTCTGCTGTTTTCTCAAAGCATTGACACAAATCCTGGTGGCACTTCCAAAAGCTCTGGCTGGGGAGGAGTGAAGACTTCTTTCTTCTGCTTCCCTTTTCTTACTCATCTGCTGTCTCAGGAGAACAGGTACCCTGTCTCCCAAGGCTGGATTTCCCAGAAGGAGCTGTCTCCTACATATCCATGTCTGTTATTGATTATTGTATATTTTGTTTTGCATTTGCATTACTGGTATACAATGGGTACCATCCACATTGACTTTAAATCAATTCCCTGATGTTGACCATGGCTATAATTGATTTTCACAAGGCAATTATCTTTGTTGTGGAAAAAGTCCAGATATAATTCATGTTAAACTGTGCTGAAACCTGTGAGACAAACCATTGTAAGTCTGTGTGCTTTTGCAACATGAGCCCTCCAGTTCTAAGTGTCTGCCACTGCAAGATGAAAGGCACTTTCACAGGACTGTCAGGGAGAAAATGAAAGTACAGCAATTAACGTTAGAAGTTTGATGTGTTGTGTTGACTATACACAGATAAATTCCCATGTGATTAGATACTTCCATGTACAGTGAAATGTCACCCCCTTATAGAATTGACATCATGTGGAAATTTTGAATCCATTAATTTTTCCTCCACTCTGCATTTGCAGGCTTGTTTTGAGGCAGAAATAATGATGTGCACAAAGTGCTGATACCCTGTGTAACAGGAAGCATAAATTTTTACAGTTTTCTGAGTCCTAAATGTTGTTTTCTTATTAAAGATAAGCTGTTTTGGATTCTCTATCTTTCCTGGATTCTCAACTGAATGAAAACATACATCAGCTCTCGAAAGTGATACCATTTCCCAATACTGAGTCTTTAAACAGGACAGCACAACCTTGAGGACACAGCAGACTATTTGAGGGACTATTACCATGTGAGGTGCTCATAAAACTGGGGCTGTTTACTTGTATTCTCACAACAGACCCATGAGTTTCAGCAGGAGCTCAGCCCAGTAGCACAGAACTCATGATCACATGTGTTTGAAATAAGCAGCCAGTGTATATCTCAGTCTCTCCTTACCACACATGTGAATGGCTTATATGTATTTTTCTTCAGAAGGTCTCAAAGTTGGCAAGTCTGTCTGGAGCCAAGTCGGCACAGTTTTTTCTCACTGTCCCCTGGCTTCCTTGGAAAGATCCCAGCCTTCATTCCTTTTTCATTCTAGCCATAATTGTACCACACTCATCATTTCAAATGTGTTCTGGTGTTATGATTAACTCCAACCACAGAGGAAGCCATGAGAAGCCTTGGAACTCAGTAACTTTATTTGATATTTTCATGATGTTTCAACAAAGTATCACATCCAGTCATACCCAGATCTTTTCAATTAGAAATACATTAGTTTTAAAGATTGTTGTGTCTGGGTGGCCCAGTCTCCTTTAGAATAAGGCATTCTTTGTAAGTGTCTGCTTTCAGTCCAGAAGTAAACTTTAAAATTAATCACAGTCAAAAGGAAAGTAATTGTGGAAAAGCTTGTATACAAAGGTCTAAAACTTAGAACTTCCCTTAGTACAGTTACAAAATAAAAATGTGCATTGTCCCTCTCTTCCTTTGGAATACAAGCTTAAACTTAATTGCCCAAAGAATTAACAGAATTGTCTGAAAGTCTATTCAGGGAAGCAAAGAAAACAAATTGATAGGATGTTTGTCTTACAAATCATGGGGTTTTTTTATTTTTATAACTAAAATTAGGTACCTGCATTGCTCTAGAGCTTCTGGAGAGCTTCTGATCAAAGAAGGTCAATTTATTTTAGCATGTCAAGAGCAGTTTAACCTCAAGATGGTGCTAGATGGTTAAGTTGGCTGTCACAACAGCTATTGTTTATCTTTTTTTTTTCAGAATGAAAAAGCATCAGTAACATGTAATTGACGAATAACCAGCAAGAAAGGATAAAGAATTAATATTAAAGTGCATCACTTTTATAGATTAATACATTTATCAACCTCAGCAAAATATGAATTTATTTGAAAAGATATTAATTACATCGATGTGTCAGAATAAAATAGTGCTTAGGAAGAAACAGAGCATATACAAAAGCCATTGGAATCAGAATGATAAGGAGATATACAATATGTAATTTGACAGCTTACCTAGTTATTAGAACCAGACAGTCTGGGAGTAGTGGGAGTGTCATTCTGGCAAGTTAAAGTAATCAAAACCTGCCAGATAGAGAGTAAAGACTTAAAGTTCTTGAAGAGCTTAAGGAACTTTACTTCTTTCAGAATACATAATGCATAGAAGTTCTTTAATTATTTCAAATCAAGACATTTTTATGCTAGAAGGTGCTTATCCAGGGCATGGCTGCAGTGTTTTAACTGTAACCCATTCTTGAATCAGCAGGGGAATGAGCTGTACCCTGACAACTCTCTCAGCACGAGCAGCTGGACAGGTGATGGAGCTGCAGAAGAGAAAACAGCTCTTGGGGCTTTCCCCTGCACTTACAGCACGAGGGCTGATTTGCTAGTACAGCCAAACAGGGATCAGCTGACCAGGAATTCATCTTAGAGCCTCCTTCCTTGTGAAACAGCTAAGGGAAAGAGTTTTCAAAGAACCTATGACAATGTTGTTATTGTTTCTGGTAAAAAGAAAAAAAATAGTGTCAGCCTTGTGTGAACTGTCTGTAATTCAGTGTGGTGGTCTCTAGAATGGACCTGCTCACTTTGAAAATAACTTTTCCCAAAATGAGATGTGAGTCTGCTTGAAGATCCTGGTTCTGAGGCACATCTCCTCTGGCCAGGGAGTGTTGGAAAGCAGAGAAACTCTCTTCCCCACATAGGAAATTTTGGTTGTTCTTTTTGTTTTATGACCCTGAGATCAGCTCAGTTGGTTAAAACTTGGTTGTAATAATGCCAAGGTCATGGATTCAATCCTCTGGATGGGCCATTGGCTTGAGTTGGACTTGATGATCCTTGTGGGTCTGTGATTCTGTCATTTTCTTTTGTCTCTTGCAATGCCTTTTTTTTTCTTTTTTTTTTTTGACAAGATTTAGTCTTTTAGAAAAGCTGCAAAATGTGTCAAGTTAATTTATTTGGCACTAGAAAGGCCTTTCAAAGAGATAGCTGTTTAATATATTATCTTATAAATGAATCAGCAAAATACTATGGGGACTTGGGGATGTGCAGTGACAGAAGGCTTTTTATTAAATTTTATTTTATTTTTAATTTAGATTTTTTTATTTTCTCAGACATTTGTCTTTATACCTACCAAAGTTTTTGTAATTGTTTAATGCAAGCAATTGCTTATGAGGTGGCTGAATCACCCAAGATAATGTCACAGAAACGTCAAAAAACTCTGGCTTTGAAAAAGGCTGCTTGATCTCCTGAAATAATTGGAAATTTACCATCATTCCTTTGCAACCTTAGGAAAAGAAGGTTTTATAGTCCTTCCTATTTGTAAATCTGAAATTATGTAAATTAATATGCTGCTGCATACGTTGCTCAAATATGTTTCTTTATTGCTTATATAATGCATTTCTTGGAGAAAAAATCAGCTAAATGTAACTGTTTGCCTTTATAAAGCAGAGAAATAGAAACTAGACTGTGTGTCCTACCCACAGACTTATCAGATACAGATAAAAGTATAAATAGCTTAGGAAACAGTGTCCTCTTAAATGATGATCCTAAGGTTAGTGGGGCTTTTTGAGGAGATTTTTCTTATCTAGACAAAGTAGCTGGAAGTCGATTTAAAGTTTTATTATAAGGAATATAACTACATCTCTCATATTCAGTATGTAAGCAGGATGGTATTTCATGTGTGATATTAGAAAGCACTTCATAAGAAAATATCATTCTGGTCATTGCAGCTACCTGAAAATCTATTCAAAATTATTCCAAATGAAAAATAGATATATTTTAGAACAGTGGGGAAATCAACATACTATATACTTTTTTTCATTAGGTTAAATTTCAAAGTGACATTCTAGCTGACAGAAGGAGACAGTAATAAAATTCATGCTTATATGGTTCTGGCTTAATGAAGGGGACAGTTAGGGTAAGAGTGTTTAGCTAAAAGTCATTTTAAGTCACAAGTACATAAGACTAGATGATTAATTATGTTGTCCACTTGGGGCAATGACTGTGCAGGACAAATTGCATTTGAACTTGGCTATGAAAGATTTTAAACACTGAAAGCACTGAATGGAAATAATAAAAAAAAGAATAAATTTGTTTCCTCTCAAAGCATCGTGTATTGACGCAGGGAAATGATTCGTAGAGGAATTTAGAAGAAAGTTACCTACAGATATTGATCCTGACACAGGATCCTTCCAATAACAGTCTCAGAGGTGCAGCTTGCTGAGATTTAGAGGCTGAGTGTTTGCAGTGACCTCTGCCACACAAAGATCATAGTCAGCATCTGGATCTCCATATGGAGGATAAAACTTTTTGTATTCCAAAAAAGCTTTCCAACAACTATTTTGGCAGGGACAATCATAAAAAGAGTATTTGAGCATCTTATTACACTGTTAATATATTCCCATCAGGAAGTTAAACTAATTAACTCCTCTCTTATGCATACCTTGGTGATATTTTTACATTTCCCAGGGCACATAACCAGTCACAAGAAAGGGAAAATGTCACCTTCCAACAGTCACTCCATACCAGGCACTGGAGGACATTGTTAAAGCAAAATGTTTCGTGTGCTGTTCAAAAGACAACTGTCTGACCTGACCACTTTGTTCAACTTGATGTGTTTCTATGTCTATTTTTTTTTTGATATCTTAATTTGTGCTCTTGATATCACAGTCACCTATTCTGCTGGTGTTCTCTGATTGCCTGGGGATAAAAAAAAAAAAGAATTAGTTATTTGAGCCATGGGAGATACAGAGTTACCGGAGAGTCCAGCAAAGGACCTATGAGATGGTTAAGGGACTGGAGCAACTCACACATGTGCAAAGGCTGAGAGAGCTGGGACTGCCCAGCCTGAGAAGAGAAGGCTCAGAGTGGTCTCCTCATGGACAGATATCTGAAGGGAGGATGTAAAGATAAAGGCAGCCAGATTCTTGTACTAAACCTACTAACCCACTTGCCTTCTCTTTTGTTAGGGTTCAGTTTCTTCAAACTATTTGTGAAAGCAAGGCCTAAAAAAGCATCTTTTGAAAGAAAACAGATTTTAGCATTGAACATTGATCAAGTAAGCCAGGACATAAGTCAGGTGAGTAATGAAGGACAAAACAAGGTACCACTGTCTGTACACAAACAGCTTCTGAAGGCAACCTTTGACATTTCCAGTGTTCTTCCTATTGTGAGGGAGGGAGTACATTTTTAAAAAAAATGTCATCAATGTATTGTGGAAACCAACAGAAACACAGAAGGACAAGGCCCATTGTCTGCACCTGCCTAGTGCTTCTAAATGAGGTATTTTTAGAGAACTGGAATCTAAAATGGTTTGTGTGTCAGTCAAGGTCATTTTTTTCCAAAGTTTGTCTGATCCACATAGTGAAGCTACTGTATTAAATGCAATTCAGCAGAATATCCCTAATTTGAGATGTAGACAATTATGAGGGACTAACCAGAGATAATAGATGTGAACCTGATTTTTTATTACCAGGATCAGCAATGCTGGGAGAATAAATGGGAGGCACAAAAGTAGTAATCTGTTTCTGGGCAGTTGAAGAACACTCTAAATCACCTGACTAACCAAGAATGAAGATTATGTTTTTGAACTGACAGAAAAAATCATGGTTAAGGTCACTGTGGATTTATTACCCCAAAGAACTTTATAATAAACTAGTTTGTCTTTATATTAACTGAAAGAAGCCTCAATTTTCAGCCAATTCTCTGTTGAAGTGACATATATTTGTACTGGAATTAATTAGATGACAATGTTATCTGATCAAATTGATGGAAATCTATTGAACTGCATGAACTATATGTTTTCAGAAGAGGCAGTGAAGATTTTGGCAGCAGTTCCTTGTTTGGCTTTAAGGAAATTCCACAATTGGAGAACTTTGTGTTCCAAAGCAAGGAAGAGCCACAGCTAGAGTTTGGTTTGGGATCTTAGGTGGTTTTTTTTTTTAATTTTTCAAAGCAGGTTTTTTGGGAGGAAAGAAATTATGAATGTTTTAAACGTAATACTTGACCTTCTATTTAAAAATGTCTAGGCTATTCAATGGATAGCCACAAAGTTGTGCCTTAAAAATGAAATTGAAAGCTGCTGTTTCAGCCTCTGGGCACCCATAGAAACAACACAGAAGGAAAGGATTTCATACCAAAATCTTTTTTTCTGTCAGCATATGCATTCAGAATTACAGTCAAATAGTTCCAGACAGATTGAAGAGCTTCATGGATGTTTTGAACTTATATATATATATCTGCCCACAGATTTTCAGCTCAGTGAATTTGAGTGTGTAATAGTCTGTGATGAAGCGTGCAGGCCCACCCTGGAGAGGACTCCAAAGCCATTCTATGTTCTGTACTGAGCAGGGTCCATTAAAAGAACATCCTGGTAAGCCAAGGTCTCAGGAGTTAAATTCCCAGTCAGGGTTTGAAGCTATTCAGGGTGTTACTAATAACAGAAACATCATTATCTGCAGCCAAACTCATTTACATTCTATATTTTGAAAGAAGAGAATTGGGATTAGTTAGGAGAGGACTGTTCTTTCTTACAGCCAAAGGGGTGAGCACTGGAGTAACAAGGTGTTATCAAGAGACTTCTTGATTTCTTGTTCTCGTGTTTATTGATTGCCAGCCTACATGGATGACACGCAGTTACAGATTTGAACTTGAGAAAAACCTCAGACAAGACTTCTTGACAGTTTTATATGTCTGTTGTTTAGATCTTAATAATTTAATAGCAATAGTTGTAACATCAGAATACTGGAATTTGTGTATTTTATTACTGGACCCTGAAGCAGTAGCGTGTTCTCACTGCTTTTGATGCAGCTCAGGATGTGGTTGGTTTGGGGTTTACAATGCACATTTCTGGGTCATGTTGAGCATCTCGTCAGCCAACACTCCAAAGTCCTTTTCCTCGTGGCTGTTCTCAATCCACTGTCTGCCCAGCCTGTACTTGTGCTTTTGGATTTCTCCAACCCAGGTCCAGCACCCTGCACTTGGCCTTGTTGAACTTCATAATATTCCCACAGCCCCAACTCTCCAGCCTGTGGAGGTCCCTCTGGATGGCATCCCTTCCCTCCAGCGTGTGACTGCAGCGCCCAGCTCGGTGTCGTTGGCAAACTTGTTGAATGTGTGCTCCATCCCACTGTCCATGTCAGTGACAAAGATGTTAAACAGTGCCAGTCCCAGTAACTACTCCTGAGAAACTCCACATGTTGCCTCTTTCCACTTGGACATTGACCTGTTGGCCACAACAACTGGAGTGCAACTATCCAGCCATCTCCTTATCCAATGAGTGCTCCATCTGTCAAATCCGTGTTTCTCCAGTTTAGAGACATTTCAAATATCATCCACAGTGAGCTAATATTGCTGAGGAGATTTCAAATCCAGCCAGCCTTGCGATTCGCACCTGAGTAGTTTAACATATCAGCACTACAGTGGCCTCGTAAATTAGCAGCATGTTACCTCCTTTTGTTACAGATGTGGCAATGTCATCCAAAGAAGTTAATGACTCAGGCACCAGGAAATGGTCTTGCAGGTAGCAAATGTTCAGCAGATCACAGTGTTCCATTTATAGCACAAAAGATGATCTAAAATGTCACCATTGCTCTGGAGAAAACAAAGATCTGCATCCCTACATAGCTGGAGGTTATGTCAGTGAGAAAAGAGTTTCTTTTGCTAGTTCAGGTGGGTAAATTCCTGCTCATCTACTACTACAAGTTTCAGTAATTCTTGCTGCCTCTGTGATAATGGTCCTGTTTAACTGTCTCAGGAATACACACATTAAGATAAAGACAGAGAAAACAGTTTGTCCAAGGTTCCCTCCATGGCAAACAGGCTGCAGGTAGAGTACCTCAGTTCTCATTCTGCTTATTACATTGTGAAAAGCTGTTTCCAACCAAAAGGGATTTTGCATACCTTCCTATGGACCGTCTGTGATCCTATAGAATGCTCAGGTGATACTCTTATATTGCACTTTACACTGTGATATTCCTATGATATGCACCTCAAGTGTGAGGTCTTTTGTACATCTGAGACTGGAATAGTGTGAAGTAGCCTGGAACAAAGCAAGGAGTAGATAACAGAATGTGTTCACAAATTTAAGCTTTCTCTCTGCTTCCTAGGAGCAATTTCTAGGTAAGTTCTGGATGGGGATAATATATATTTTCACTCTTCTGAGTACTCCACCACAATTATTAAGATGGTGGGGAAGCATTGTCTGGTTCCACTTTCATCTAGTTTGACTTCACTACAAGTACATTTCTGGATGTGGTGACAGCAACCTTTCCAGCTGGAATGGATAGAGTAGAGAAGGGAACTTTGCTTTTTTTTAGGCAGGGACATAATTTCTGAAGTTTCTCCAGCTGCTCTGCCTAGTTTGGGCCAGAAGCACTTGGGACTCAACCTGCCTGAGAACTGTGTTCACAGAAGCAGATCACTTAGAGGCCAAGTTCCAGTCTTTCCAGGACACATAATAGGTGCCCTGGCAATATGGCCTGCCTGGGCAGAAGGAAAATGTCTGGCTCTAGGCCTTTGGTTTGCTTCATTTTCCCAAAATGTTCCCAAAATATCACCTACAGAGTGTTGTCCAGCCTGACTTCTCACTTGCTCAGACATTTTTTAACAGTCGTCACCTTCCATTGTTTTCAGTGCCCAGAAACATTCTGAGCTTCAAAACCTGTATGGGCAGACTTCAGAAAAAAAGGAGAGGAAAAGAGGGGAATGCATTAGTCAGAGTTGAACAGTTGCTTTCCAGGAAAATGTCATGTTTTTGCAAGCGTGAAAGTTTTCCCTGGATACTGAGTCATTTCTGCACAGAGTTATTCTGGGCAGTCAGTCCATGATACAGAGTTGTATTCTTCACATGGTTGCATAACAGAAATAAGTTATGATGAGTTCATTCAGCATCTTGTGGATGATTTGGGAAAGTATGTGACAATAGCCACAGGTCAGGAGAGTTGAGAGTCAGGTTACATTATTACAACTTGCCAGAAACCAGACCAGAGGGCAACATTCAGTGTGGCAAAGCCCATAGTGGAGATTTTTACATCACAGTTTCCTGTACCTTATGTATCTTCTATTCCCACCTTTATGGAACACAGAAAGGAAATTGTTTTAGACAAGTTAAAATCAAAGACTTGAACTGTAAATAATCCTTTTGTTGGTAACAGATTGGGAAGAATGGTTTAGTTATGTTGCTACTATTGCACTTGGAGGGGCAAAGCAGTCTGATATCCTCCAATGAATGTAAATCTGCCTGGGCTCTGTGTTTTTATGCTTGGGTCACAGAGGGAGAATCTTGTTTATAATTTATAGGAAGTCACCTTGAAATGAGAAAAAGATAATTCCAAGAGTCCAGAGGCTTGCGTGAGAATAGAAATGAAGCCTCTGCCAAACCCTTTTCCTTTCATACATCAACCACCTTGGCTCTCACGGATTCCCCCAGTTCTGAAGGAAGCCTCTGGATTTCTGACACTAGAGGTAGTCTTTGAAATATGCCTTTCTTTTTGTCTCCTCACTGTCACTGTGTGTTGTCCAGCCTTCAGTCAAGAGAACTGGTTTTAGTTCAGTACTACCACCTGATTCCTTCTAGAGTTAGCCAGTTTGCTTCACTCTTTTCTGTTGCTGAGCATCTCAGGGGCTGAAAGAGTTGTGTTGCCATTCAATCTCTCAGCTTTTGACACAGAGACTTTTTGTGTTCAACCCCAAAATATATAAGAACTTATTGTGTGGAAGGTGGTCATCATGTGAACTGGTGAATACTACACGCAGAAAGCAGAAAAGTGAGAATGATTGGAAAACTTGTTTTAAAATTATATTTATTGTACTGTGATTTTCGAATCCAATGATAAAATCTTGGTTAGTGAAACATTTCTCCCCTTTCACATATATTCTGGACAGCAAAATACTCAAGTAGGTTTTTCAATGGAAATGTGAAGGGAAGTTGGATTAGATTGATCACATGTTGAATGTCAGTAAAATCTTACTTAAAATGTGATTTCTGGTATTTATATACTTACATTGCCTTCTCTCTTAGAAGGCAGATGATGGTTAAACTGTGTGTGTCCTGAATACACAGTAATACTGACATTTTAGTGTGTTTATGTAGGTCTTTATACCATCTTAGTGGTCTTGACTAAACTGCAGGGCTCACCTAACAGTACAGAGTTCCCTTGTCAAAAGTAGATTAGAAATTACGTCCTCACTGTTTGTGAGTGAGAACTTTTTTGCAGCTCATTGCCCGTGGCTGCATGGCAAACAGCACCCCTGGAGCATCCAAATCAGGTGTCTGACTGGCTGCACTCTTCTGGTGTTATTCTACATACAGGTACCATGAGGAACAGAGAGATATCCTTCCCTTTGCCTTTGGAAAATAACATTCGGAGAGTGGTGGTTTGCTACCAGTTCCTTATGTTGTTTGGACAGTTTCTGTGCTGGGAGCAGCTCATGGAAAGTAACCCATCAAGGGGCATTTATGAGGAGGCCAAAGGGAAGGTAACTCTGTGCCCTTCAGGATGTGATGTATTCATCTTGGGTCTTGTGATAAGAAAGCAGCTGTGTTCACATGCATTATGTAATAAAACAGTTCTGGCATCTCTAGTCAGATGATTTCGATTGCGTCCAAACTTCCCTTTGTACTGCGGTTAGAATGGGGTTGGTGTTTTGCTTTACAGAGATTTAATCTAGCCAGGGAGACCTCTTGCAAAAAGGTGTTGACAGCCATTGAGTCTATGTGACATCATGGAAATGTTATATAAGATCCTTTATGTGATGCAGAATATAACCCTCCTATATTAGTGTAGCAAACCAGCTAAAATATAGTAATTAGATAGTAAAAATAACAATAAAAAATAATTGGAAAAAGATTATTTGGCTTTCAGAATTGCCCAAGTATTAATACCAGCTTCACTTGTTTTCTATCCAACTTGATCTGAAAATCTCCTGAAACATTCTCTTTGAAAAGAATGGCTAAGTTTTAAAAAATCAATTGTTATACAGTGAAATACCTTTTAAAGCCTGTCTGCAGAGCAGTATCTTACAGTTTAGTTTGTTGCTTCAAGCTGTGTCCACATAAACTGGAACAGCCTCTGGTTACTATGACTCTTGTTTTATGAAGTGTTTTGGTATAATATGATTTTTTTTAACCGTTGAATGTAGACTGGGCCTGGAAAAGTCACGCCAAGGGAATCATATCAGGGCACCAGCATTACTGCCTGCACACCTTTCTAGCCTGGGCCACCTGTGGGGATGGGTGAGGGGAAACCATACAAGGAGATGTTGAAGTCAGGTGGTCTCTTCAGCCTGGAAGAGAATGAGGGGAGACCTCCCTGGGGTCTGCATCTTACTCATGAGAGAAGAGGAGGGGCAGTCAGTGATCTCCACTCTCTGGTGACCAATGACAGGACCAGAGGGAACAGCTGGAGCTATGTCAGGGGATGTTTAGGTTCCATAAAAAGTTTTTCCCCCCGAGGGTGGTCAGGCACTGAACAGGCTCCCCAGGGCAGTGGTCACAGCTCCAAGGCTGACAGAGTTCAAGAAGTGTTTGAACAACACTCTGAGGTACATGGTAGGATTCTTGGGGCATCCTATGCAAGGCCAGCATTTGGACTCGATGATCTTTGTGGGTCCCTTCCAACTCAGGATATTCTATAGTTCTATGATTCTGAGCTGAGGGTGGAACAGTCTGTGCAGTGTCCTGGGCTGCATTTGCACTTGCCATTTCTGCATCATCATTAGATGGTCATGACAAGCTTTCAGGTACTTAGGGAAAAAAGAGTTTGATTCAACCATAGAGTGGAAGAGTGATTTATGGGAAAGTGATAAAAAAGTAAGAGCAGTGTGATGTGAAGGCAGAAAGAATATTTTTCATTACAGTAATGGAAATTGGGAAATGTGGAAACACATTTGGCAGTCCCATTATCATGTTTCTGAATTTCCCAGCTGTTTTAACTGCTGTGCTATAAAATATGACTCCTCTCTACAATCTTGCTTTCATAAGTTGAAGCTTATACCATGGCTGTAACAGCAGTGTTACTCTACAGCATCGAGTAAAATACAGCTGTGGCATGAGCTGAACAGCTCTAAGAGCAAACAGATCAGTCTACAAATGTGGGTATGCTAGTGGAATAACACAGAGCTGTGGCTTTGTCACTGGTGCTTTGCAAGCTTGCCTATGAATGGAGCAAATCTAGTAGGAAAGAGTATATTTCATCACCTGTTGGAAAATGTAACGTGTTTAAGCAGTGGGAAGGACTTTATTTTGAATGAACATTGGTGTTAGGTAGTATTTACTCTCTTGTAACATTGTCAGATCCAAAGGTCTGGTGAAATCATCTTCCCTGACAGTTTCCCTCAGAAAATGTGTGTCCTTGAGGCAGGCAGAGGGCCAGGATGTTTAAAGAGATGTCTTTTCCAGGCCTTTCCTGTCAGTCCTGCTACCTTCCTATGTGATTTTCCTTGCAGATTTGGAGCTACACCCTCTGGTTCACGTTACCTATGCACTCTGATGTCAAAATACACATTTCCTTTGCCTTAATTTGCAAGCTTTATTAAAAGCTTGTCATTTCACTGTGCTGAGAGTGTCTCCCTTTGTGAGATAGCCTTTCACATGTGGTGTATTGATTGCAATATTTTAACAAATGAAGCATTGTTGTTAAATGTCCATTTTCCTTAAGGTCAGAATACTTCAATTCTGAGGCAAGGCATCTGCCAATGATTGGCTCACTGATTTGCCCCATATATATTGTGCTTTTCCCCTGACTAATCTACCTATTCAGTGAACTGAAAATAATTCATGGAAGTCCAATGCCAAGTTTTCAGTCAAATGCACTTGGTTGCAAATATTTTGGCAGTGTGTGCAGGAGGGAGTTGCAATATCTGTAAAAAATTATATCAAATGTCAGTTTCCTTCTGTGAAGCTTCACATAAAATAGATGCTCTTCACAGCAACAGTTAAAAGCCCTTGATCCTGTGCAGTGGACCATTGCAAGTATAAATAGTCCCAGCCAGCAGTTTTGTGCATGGGAAGCCATTCCTTTACTAAAGCTTGAGAGTGAACAGTAGCTCACTTTTCAGCAGGAGTTTGGGAAAATCCTTTCACAAGCTGAGAACAGGAAAGCTGCTGAGAGCTCAGAGAGGGTCCTGAATGAGTTTAATTACATTGCAGTTCTCTTGACCACCCTTGTGAAGGCAAGGTGAGCCTTCTGCCTGGGGTAGGGAGCTGTCTCTGACTGCCAGAAATGCTGCCTTTTGAACAGGTAGTGCCTGAGCCACTGAATTTATGTCTAAGCATCTGTTCCCACAAACTGCCTGCTCTGTTACTCAGCACAATTAGGAAATGGCAAAAAGGTCCTCAGTGGGATATATTTCATCACAGCAAACTCAAGAAATGTCGTTCTTCCAAATTTAACCAAGAGACCACATCTTGGTCTCTGTCTAGAGAGAGATAGATGGGCTGAGGACAACTGCATGAGGTCCAAGAAGCTGAAGTGCTGGGCCCTGTACCTGGGTGACAACAGCTCCATGAAGCACTGCAGGCTGGGGGAAGGTTGGCTTGAGAGCTGCTCAGCAGAAAGGGGACCTGGGGGTGCTGGTTGACAGCAGATAAAGATGAGCCAGTTGTGTGCCCAGGTGGGCAAGAAGGCCATGACATCTCAAGCTGTATCAGAAATAGGAAAGAGATTGTCCCTCTGTACTTGGCACTGGTGAGACTACACCTTGAGTTCTGTGTCCCATTCTGGGCCCTTCACTTCAAGAAAAACACTGAGGTGCTGGAATGTGTCCAGAGAAGAGCAACAGAGCTGGAGAAGGGTCTAAAAATCTTACAAGAAGCAGCTGAGGGAGCTGAGGTGGTTTAGCCTGGAGAAAAGGAGGCTCAGGGAGTAATCATTGCTCTTTACAACTCCCTGATAGATTGTAGGCAGGTGGGGGTTGGTCTCTTCTGCCATGTCTTAAGTGAAAGGACAAAAGGAAATGCCTTAATTTTCACCAAGGTGGTTCAGATTAGATATCTGATTTTTTTTTTCCCTGAAAGAATGATCAGACATTGGAATAGTTTACCCAGAGAGGGGATGGAATCCCTATCTCTGGAAGTGTGCAAGTGGAATCTGGATGTGTGGAGATATGGTTTAGAGGTGATTATGGTGGTGCTGGCTTAATGCTTGGACTCAGTGATCTGGAGGGTCTCTTCCAACCTTGATGATTCTATGATGTACCCAGAGAACAAGAGAAATGTAACTTTAGTCCAATACTTCTTCAGCTTTCTGTTTTGTTTACAAGTGAGCATGATTTAGGGCTGAATTAATAAGGGACAACAGTATTTCTCAAAGAGTTTAGGCATAAACCCATAAAATTTAACAATAAATAGTTCACTGAAGACATTTGTGAATTATTTAGCCAGGTCCACATTCTGAATGTATAAAGCCTGATGCAAAACTCAGGAGTGTCACTACCTCTCAAATGACATCAGCATATTTTGAATCAGGCATTACAAGGAAAAAGAAAATTGTCAAATAATTTATCTGAAAGCAATTGCATAAAGTCTTGACAAGTTGTTCTCATTTTGTGATGTGTATAAACTGTATTCAACCAATGCCAAACACATTTTGTAAAGTGTATTGACTGTTCAAAGACAGTTTGTAAACAGAAAATTTTAGCCTTTCCACCCACTTGTTGTGTGGGTGTAACTTTTGGGCAAATCACATTTTGGAGAAAGCCAACATTTTTAAGGGGCAAGAAATTAAAACTAAATGTATCATATTAAACGTGATTAAAAATTAATTTTTAACAAGAAACAGGGACTTAAAGAGCTTAAAATTTTTATTGATCTCTGAGGAGACTGATTATTGAGTTTCATAATTAATAGCAATAAAGTACACCTTGTGGAAAGAATTTCTATCTTTTTTTTCCCTAAGATTACAAATTTGACTGATACCAACAGGAAAGGTGACATCAGATAGGGGTATATAAATGCATATGTCTTATGGTTTAAAAAGTAGACACAAGATAAAATATAAAATAAGCAGATTAAAACATCTTCAAAAGTTTGTATTATTTTACTGTAGCCCTGCAGCTCAAGGACAAATAAATAACAGCAATCCCATGACCATTTCTTCATGAAAATGTCTGGTTGATCACATGGTTTTTTGCCATCCTAATTTATGAGTCTGGTGGCAAAAGTCAAGAATTACTAGCATTTGTCATTTTATTGGCAATGTAAGAGCTCCAAATGCTTCTTTCCTGAGAGACTTCTGTGCAATGACTGAGCAATCACTGATTTTAGAGTTGCTCTAGGATTTTTGATTGCCTCACCTAGAAAAGGCTTTTTGCTTTTGTGCTAATGAGAATTTCTTTCAAGAACCTAAAAAGCTAATTTATTTTGCTGGGGGTAAGAGGACATGTTTTCAGTATTTTAAAGAAAGCTGAGCCAGACTCCCAGCTGATTCCCCAAGAGAGTAGTTGAGTTTTACCTGTTCCAAAGGGACTCTGATGTTTACTATTGATCACAGCTCAACCCCAGGTCTACATGGATTTTGTGAAATGTTGTTCATGCATATGAAGTTCTGAACCATATCCTCTCACATCAATCAGCTTGTTTACAAGAGCTGATAATTGCATTTGTCCATGGAAACATATGGATCAGAGCACAATTTCAGGCAATTGAGTTCTTTTGAAACTCACTGAATTATACAACCTGAAGTTCCTTTCTCTTCTGATTTTGATGGATTCATTGGTTTGCCATACTTTAGTCTTAATGTACAACTTTATGTGTAATATAGCCATATTTACAAGTCCTTTGGTTGTGTGACTACTTATTTAATTCTTAAATATCCATTCAGATAAATTAGGATATATAAGGTTTAGTTGAGATGAGTGATTAGTTTGTATGACACTACCTTTGTTCATACCCTATTTCAACGTTTTTAAATTGGTGTTTTCAGCCACTTCAGCATAACACACTTTACCAAAGTGTAGAATATGAAACCCCACCAAATGTTGTTTTGTTGATTGTGTCTTAAATTGTTTAATAGGGTGCATAGAATCTGTAAGAAGAAACAGAGTACACCATTGAATATCAAAGGATCTGAATCATACTGTGCTCTACTAATCACCCAGACAGGACACAAGCATTCTTTGAGGGCATGGGCACTGTCACAGAAAATCAGGTGCATTTAGACTAGAAATAAGGAAGAAGTTTTTTGCAATGAGGGTTGTAAAACACTGTTAGAGATTACCCAGAGAGGTGGTAGATGCCTCATCCCTGGAAACATTCAAGGCCAAGTTTAGGCAGGGCTCTGAGCAACCCAATCTAGTTGAAGATGCTTTTTAGAGATCTCTTCCAGTCAAAAGTATTCCATGATTTAGCCCAATGTTTGTTTTTCTGCTGCTGACTCGTAGATGATACCTTCAGAATCAGGTGAAAAAGATTTCTCTGCTGACAGGATCACACTGCCATTACAGTATTAAATATTTTTGATGGTTGAATAAGTCAAAAAAGAGGTCAATAAGAAGAGTGTGAGTGTGTTTAACTACAGAAGGATGTTTTGCCTGCGTGTTACTAGAAGCAGTATTGGAATGAAGGTCCAAATATCTAATGACTGTCAGAGATCATCTAACTCATTTCTCTGGGGAATTAGAGGAGACACTGACAATTTCCTCTGTTTCAGCTTTTGTAGTTCTGAGACTGTTTAGGGAAACACCATCTTTTCTCTGTGCTGGGACACTATTATATAGCTGGTGTTTGTGAGTAATCACACCTCAAGGACAGAGTTACATTCCCCAGTGCAAGGATATATTGCCATGTGAGATATCACAAGTTTGGTGTGTGCAGTTTTTTGTTTCAATTTCACCTCCTCACACGTTGTCGTTCAGCCTCAGGAGAGGCATGGTATTACATTTAAACTGCAGATTTACACAGCAGCAATTTGTCAGTTAGAACCTAAAAGAAGCAGGTGTGATGCTTCAGCTCATAACAAGGCTGTGATTCCTAGCTGAACAAAGCCTGACATGCTTCTAACTGGCTTGTTTACACCATCAGCACTGCTGTTTCACCAGCCTTGCTCTCCAGTAGCTCATATTAATTGGGAACTACAGCCAGGAGTTATCCAGTGTCTCTGCAAATCCCTGGTTGTTGAATGATGCATGTGAAACTCCATCACTGCCTTGAATGTGGCAGAGTAAGAAACACAGCACTGGGCACACAGGCCTGTTGCTCCTGCAGCTCCAGCTCTGGAACAGGGAATATCCCCCCAAAACCACTGCCCTGCTTTGTTGTCTCTGGGGGTTTCTAAAGAGGAGCTGGGGATGCTGTGACTGATGAGTAGCAGTGGCACAGACGTACACTGGAGTCAACACAGCCCTAGCAGCTGGTTACTGACTACAAACTGTAACAAGGTAAAGCAAAACAACTCTCTGAGGTAACAAAGCTCTTGGCCTTTGAAGAGTTTGCTCTCTCTGCTTAATTTCTTCATTTCATGTGTCTGTATCCGTTTCCCTGCTTTTTTGTCTCTCTGTCACCTCTGGCACTTGTCCTTTTCAGCCACCTTAAAGGGCTACCTCATCATCAAACAGTCTTTCAAGCATTTTCTTTCATGCTTTCACTGCCTTATTTTTGATTACAATGCCAGTCTTTGACCTTCTCTTGGCTTCTGACTTAGTGTTCATTTTCAGGTCTCTTTTCATTCTCCTCCAAGTGTTAAATCTCTGCTCCATCTTTCAGACCCCTTAAACCCACACCTCTGTCACCTTCATGCTGCTGAAAGCCTGACCTGAATTTTGACATCTTTTTCTGACTATTTTTTCCTTTAAGTTTTATTCTTCTAACATCCTAAAACTATAGCAGAAACCCCCTCTTTTAAGCCTTTTATCCCAAATTTAATTCTTCTTGAGTCTCTTTCCTTTCATTAAAGCACATCTGAGGTGCACTCTAAACTTTTTTACTAGCTCTGGGTGTTTCACTGTTGTGATGCTCTTCTTTTGTTCCATCACATCTATCCCTCCTCGTTTTTGAGACTGAAGTCAAAATGGAGCACTCATTTCATGGACTTAGTGGGTTTTGATCAATCTCTACCACCCTCCTCCCTGTATCAATAGAGAACCTCTTTCTCAGTCTGTTACAAATGTCACGTCTGCATCTTGTCTCTCTTAGACAATAAGAGGAGGGAATGTGTTGCTTCATATTTGTTAAGCCTTGGGTACCTCTCCAAACTATACAAGAAAATCTCATTTTATCTATTATTAATAGGATTGAATCTCCAATTCTGTTGGCTACACCTCAGTACAAAAGCAATAGAAAATGCTCAATATATTTGCTTTTCCAAGATGAGAAAATTAATATTTTATTTATTTTATGAAATGCATAATGTTTTGTAGAACTACCATCCTTTGAGGTATAGAGACACTGCATTAATTACCACCTTAGCACTACTCCCTTCAATCCTCCCAATGAACTAATGGAGAATCAATGACATACTTTTGATCATTCTGATTAAATAAACCTTCTGAGAATTTATTCTAATCTCAGATGAATTTTTGCAGTTCCTAATTAGTTCTGAGAGTGCATTTTTTGTCCTCACAGTTGCTTGGATAAGCGTGTGTCCCTCAAGACACCTTGCACACTTGCAGTAGCAAAGGCTTGAAGACAGTTAAGAGAGCAGTTGTAAGTCTCCAGCTGTTACAACTTCTCTAGCTCTCTCTTTATTTTGGCCTCCTTACTAGCTATTGTTAGCATTTCAGGAATGTCATTCCAGTAAGTTCTCCACATGCTCCTCTCTGGCTGCTCTGCCATGTTAATCTGCTTTGTGTAATGAAGATGACTGGGAGCCATCTACCCACTTTGTGTGGCACTCCAGGGGCTTGGGAAACACTTTGGGGAGTGTATTTATTTAAACATTACCATAAATGCAAAATGAATGTCATCCACTTCACAGAATAGCCCTGAGTAGGTTCATTTTATGAAAAGCTCTCTGTGAAATCTCACTGCTTGCTAAGAGAACAACAAAATGTTTTCTGGGGAAAGTAGACAGCAGCCAGGGAGTCATCAAACACTATGAAATTAATCATGACTAGATTTTCCTCGCTAATCAACATTTCAAATGTATTAGTGTTTTTGCAGAATTTCTCTAAACCTTATTTTTATTATATTTTTTTCAGTAAATTTGATTCAGAGCCCTTTGGTGCCAATAAGACTTGTAGCAACCTGTGAATACAGGAGGACTCTTTATAGAAAAAAAGGAGCTATTACAGGAAAAGGAAGAGTTATGCCAGGAAAATTACTTATTACAATTTTCCTGCCTTTTCTGCAGCAGAGTGTTTAAACTTTTAAGCCTATTATTCATTATCAGACTGGTGGATGGGTTCAGAATCTCACTGATTAGAAAGTCAGCAGCATATTTACCAGAGAGGATGACATAGTACAGCTACTAAATATATGCCATGCCATTCTAAAGAGTGCAAGGTTAGCAGACTATTCATTTACTTGCTATCATCAGACTATTGGCTTTAATATGTTTTTAACAGTGCTGAAAGAGTCACATTGGTGTTTATGGTTTCAGACTTCAAGGTTATTTACTCTTTTTATACAAAATCATGCCAGGTGTCAAACCAAAGCAGTAATCCACACAGTAGAAATCAAGCTCAGGACTCTTGTGTTCCCTGCAAATGAAACACTAGGGCTAATTTTACCTTTCTGCAGGCTCATAGTTTCCCAGTCTCAACTTGCCCTTCAACTTGCCCAAGTGCTTTAGCTACCAGACAGACACTATAGCTCTGTGTTCCTCTGCTGGTTTTAGAAAATTATTCCCAATGAATTTCTGATTCTTAGAATGTTGGGGTGCGGTGCCTCATTTGGGATTCAGGTCTCCTTGTAAGAGGTGTCTGCCTTCACATTGGCTTGTGAGAGGGTGAAGGTTTAGTGTACTACTGGTGATACTGTTTTGTTCAGAGAACTGAGCCTTTCTTCTACACCCATCAAAGCTGAGAAAACTTAATCACTCACTCATGTTCTTGACTATTAGAGGAGGGAGAAACAAGGGCAACACAGAGTGAATAAAGAAAAGAAAACCAGTGGGACAGTCTTAGGCCTGCTGCTGGCTTTAAATGTATGGGTCTGTCCCACTTAAATCAAAGTTAGTCAAAAGATGAGAATTTTTGTGGCTGGGAAATATTAAACATTCACTTGAATGTTTTCCTAAATTAAAATACTGACTGTGTTTTACTTCAGTTCCTCTTGGAGGAAGCCAAATATTAGATTTTATAGTGAAATGTTTAATGAGATTGTATGTCTTCAGAGATAAAATGGCACAGATTCAGAGCAGTGACAACACGAGGATATTTTCTTACTTCCCACTTACGCTACAGTTCTGTCTTGCTTTGACAAAAACTCATAAACTTCTGGTAGTAATTTCTAATAGTAATTAGTAGTAGTTAGTGGAAAAGCTGTAACAGCTGTACATGAGTAAATAATTTGCCTGTGTAGAAGGCATCATAATTTTCGTATAATAAGATGTGATTGTAATGAGTTTTTCTACTCATCTTCATTATTTTATGATTTGGTAACTACTTGCTGTAAGTTACTTTTCAAAATGTATGTATTACATTTTATCATTCAAACAAATGGAAATTATAAAAAGGAGTCTTAAACCTGTTTCGTGGCCAGGGGTTTTTAACAGCACTTGTGAAAGATTCTTTGTGACAGATATAAAGACATGTTACTAAAATACTTTGTCTTTCTGGAAACCTATCACAGTCTATAAATGTCTCCCAAAATAATGCTGAGAGCATTCTGATATTGCCATCCCAAATATACACATTTTTGCCTTGTCTTGAAACAAACCTTAGAAAATCTTTGGTTTGGTCTGTCAGGAATAACATCCACCCCTAAAGGGAGATATTTGGCTTCCATCTGTTTGGGAGTTGTTTTTTACTTTTTTTTTTTGTGCTTCTAGTCTCCTAATATTTTAACTAGTTTTTTTTTTCTTTTGGAGGAACCTTATTTAACCTTCTTGCTGAATTTTGAGTACCCAACTACCAGCAAAAGTATTAACATAATTTAGAAACAGAAATCCATCCTCTCACTCTAACAGAAAATCTGCCAGCACAAATCTGATGTCTTTGTTCACATGGGTTATCCCTCATGCAGCTACTTATGTTGCTGTGTGAGTGACCATGAACTCCCTAACATTGTCTTTGGCATTCCCACAGTGCAGACCCTGCTGGGTGCTGCTGAGTCTGTCACCCTTAACATGAGGGGGGTCACTTGAGGTTTGTGATCTTGTCTTTCATTCTTTCTGCCAAAGTTCACTTTGTCTTCTGGTAATATATTGTGACTCAGAATCACAGGAGAAAACCTCTGTGGGCAATTCTGTTCTGTTATTTTTATTCAATTAAGCCACTTGCATATTTTGTGCTTCTCCATTCATGGTTCCATTTCCTAAAATGATTTTGTTTTCAGCTACAGTAAAATGCATATATTTCAGTAATTCTCTAAGTTTTTTAGTTTAGCATTAAGGCATATTTTGATAACTGAAATGAAAAATAATGTATCTATAAAGTTCTGTTGCTCTGAAGCCAGTAATAAATATGCTGCTATTTACAGAAATGAGTATTAATTCTGGGCACTGAACAGAGTAAACAGCAGAGTCCAGTAGCCACCAAGCACTCCTTAGGAAAAAACTCCTTAACTTCAGATGTTGGGTGGGTCTGTCATCCAGCAGCACTGACCCACCTGCAGAGCTTTCCATCCTGCCTGAGACCAGACCAAGACTGGCCTTCATAGTGACCACCTCTGACCCCAGGTCCATTCTCCAGAATAACTGTTAGTACCGGTGCTAGTTCAGTAGTTTTGTTGCTGATACTTGAAAGGCTTTCCCAGGATGTTTATCTTACCAAAGCTGTTACTATTTGAGGAATAGACATTGTGGGATAGAAACAGACTAAGAGAGACTCATCATTTTAGGGAACACATTGATTATAGGGAAGTACCTGACAGTTTTTGGCCTAATTGTTTTCACCTGGCGGGGGGGGGGGGGCTGTGGAAAATACCACATTTTCTGTTGCACAGGATGCATATTTTCTTACTACTTTTGAGTTTGAAGCTAAAAGAGGAATAAGGGCTTGGAATGATGGAGTGAGGGTCGTGGTGAAAGAAAGGTTCAAACAAAGAAGTCCAGAGAAGTGTAACTCTAATAGGTAGAAACTAATTTAAACCAAGGACTCTTGGAGTTATCTCCCATAGTCTTGTGTAAACCATGTCAAATTCACCTTTTAGCTGTACTGGAATGACTTCTGAGTAGGAGGAGAGTGATCTATTTCGGAGGTATCTTCCTCTGCTGAGGAACTGATAAAATACTGAAGGTGTTTTCTTAACGGAGCTTGCATTTCACCATCCATTTATGTAAGGAGGATTGATACCTTTTTTTGACAATCTGTCATGAGGTAACACTTCTGAGGAAGTGCCGAGGATCTTTGAGCACTGATTTAAGGAAATATGTGCTTCAGCATTTGAAATAAGGAAGAACAAACTTTCCCTACCACAAAAACCCCACATCCTGGAAGAGCATGGTGCTTTGAACTGAAAATATGTGCTGTCCTTCTGTGAGCACATACCCCCAGCTTTATTGCAGAACAAGCACTGGGTTCATTGTCACAGCTGTAAAAGCTGTGCTGTTCTGTCTAGTAAAACATCCTTTTAATTTCCTTTTGTTTATAAATCTTTCCATTGCTTCTCTCAACTAAAACAGTTTTTGTAATTCTTCTGCATTCTGGACACAGTGAAACAAAGAAGAATTATTTGTACTGTCACAGTCGTACTGTGTTTTCTTAGATAGTGGTGAGAAATAGTGTTTGTTTTGAACGTGGTGTGCAGCAGTGCGTGACTGCTTCCAGTAAGTATATACAAATTTATCACCTTGCTTGATTGCATTGTCTGTGCTTTTCCTGCCCAGTTCTGTTCTGCTTTACTTTGCCATGAAGAGCTACAGATGCGACTGGCTGCAAAAAAGGACCTGAGGTGAAGTTTGGGAAATCCTTGCAGGCTTAGTTGAAGAGTAGTAAAACTGTCTAGGGAGGACACTTGTGTGGAGACCATCCATTAGTGTTGTTTCATTAGCATGTGTAGTAGGAGCAAAAGGAGATCTCTGACAGTCTTTGAAGACCTCCTGTGCTAAAATATCTTCCCTGGTAAAGCACCACATGGACTTCTGTGCTTCTATGGAACATAAACCCCCGATCTTGTCTTGGAGTCCAGTGTACATTCAGGAACAAAGGGGCTTGGGTTATTATGTCTTATCTCTCTTTATTCCTTCTCCTCTTGCTTTCTACAAGAACACTAACTTTTTTATTGCCAACCTGCTATTTTTAAGGTGTAGGCTGCTTTGTGCTAAAGGTTATGCAGCAAAAGTGAATCCATGACAGGTCAGTATTCCAGTTCTTAAGTTCTTTTTTTTCTCCCACAAGCCTCCCTCCAGTAGTGATTACTCCTCTTTGTTCCCCTAAAGATGAGTCTTTCATGGTGAAATAAAAAATCTTGTTAAAATTGACATTTTATATTACCTATGCAAAATTTTCAGTAAAGCAAATGGCCTGGCAATAAACCCCTGTTTGTGTAGAATGTCCTTCATTCCTGTTTTGCTAAATCCCATCATGTTTCCAAAGCCATACCTGCTGCTCTCAAACAACACATGCTGTTACCAGCTCCATGCTGGACCAGCTGGCATATTCCTGAGTGAGGAGATTGACAGGACGGGGCTGTGGGAAGGGGGAATACCTGGTGGAAAGGGAACTGACCTGCAAACACATTTTTGACCATGATTTATTCTATGAAGAGCCTTATGCCCCACTGCATCCTCAGCTCTGGGACTGTTGCATGAGCTTTAGAATCCCACATTAAAATATTTATCTTTTCAATACTGTGGTGATATTGGTAGTTACTTCCCTTGTTATTCATGCCCAGGATAGAGCCTGTAAAACTGAAATGTGCTGCCGTGCACACAGGAGTGCTAAGACACACTAAAACTAAAGCTAAATTTTCCAAGTCCCACTTCCCAAAAAAATAAGAAGCTACTTTGACCCAAATGATAAATGCCTGTCAGGCTCTTCCTAATGCCATTAGTCCCTTATTTCCTCAGGCTCAATTCAGTGGCATGTCATATGCAGCAAAGCCATGGCCAAAATGCTATACAGCAGTAACCCACTATTTTTGGATACTGGCAGTGAGATAAATCTCCTTTACCTGGATTATAAATAGTTTTTGTTATTTTATTTCCCCCTTCATGGTGGCTAATGCAGGACTGTTTTAATGTAAACTAGATACTGGTAGTGTGTACAAAATATGGCATGCACAAAAAGATGCAGGGCCATGAGTTATAGATGCCTCTTCATACAAACAATGTATTGGTATAATGAATAAACAAAATGAAGTACAGAGTATCATCAGTGCTTTTGTAAATTTGGGATTAATTTCATTCCAGATGGTGACAGGATTAATGTATTGCCAAAATTGCCCCTAGTCCTTTTTGATGATTAATAGCTCATCTGCATTTCTTTTACTCTAGAGTAAAGCAACACTAATAAATTAAGTAGTGGGAAGTTTCTTGTGGAAGCACTAATTGCAAAGCAAGGGTCCCATGTATGGTGGTAACACTGCGGGCAATGCACTTACTGGAAAGTCCAGGATTTTAGGAAACTTGAGTTTAATACCTTGCACCTATACACACACACAGATTCCTTCTTCTGTGAGTTACCTTTCAGATGGTTTATTTAACAGACTGCAGTGGTGTGAAAAGTATCTTACTGGTCATGAAGATACAGAACCTGGGAGAGAAATTTATGGTCAAGATGAACAAAAATCAATGAGTAGCTTCAGATGGCAGATAAGGTTAAAGCTGCTATATTCCTCTTGTTCAAGTCACAGGATAAAGCTTAATAATCTGGTTGTTCTAAAAGCAGCTTCTTTGTGTCTTGAATAATTGATTTTTTTGAGGGAAAAGCAGATTTACTGCTGCTCAGAACTTTTTATGCTCAAATTTAGGCTCCTGATGTTCTGTGAACTCAAGATTTGACAGTACCAGCTCTCCTGGCTGTGGAGAAAACAGGAATTGAGTGAAGCCAGAGCAGTGTCTGGCCCCAGCAGAGGAAGTCACTGTCACAAATCTGTCACCAAACTGGACAGAGGGGAGAAGGAGGGGGCACTGCTGCTATTCTAGGTAAAAGTGAGGTCAGTGACTGACCTCTCTGCTGGCTCTAATTGATTTTGAGGGAAGACTCTAATTGACTTTTTTTTCCTGAGCCAGTCTAAGGTCCCATTTTCCTGAAAGCAAGTTAGATGAGTGCTGTACGAGACTTGCTCACTGTACAAATAACCCAGAGGATCATCTTCACCTGAGGTAATGGGTTGGTTCCTTCTCCAGTACTTATCTGGCACCAACAGGCACCATCAGTGACTGTTGCTGAGTAGGGCTGACTACCCTGGAGAGGCAAGTGGGATGAGCCTGGAGCAATCTTTGAATCTCTGGGATGGACACTGATGGATGGCTGGGATGGGTCAGAAGCTAAGGTGATGATGTACTAACCTCTTTGAACGAGATAATTAATCCTAAATTTCTGCTCATACTATAAATGTGCTGCACGTGGCAAAACATAAGTACACAAGGCTGAAGTGAGACAGATGACCTTGAGTTAGGATCCCATTTTGGTTTAAAACATTCTGCAAAGCTGCTTTTACTTTTTCCCAAGTCTGATTTAGAAGAGACAAGGGCAGGGATTGCGAAATCTTACCAATTCCTGGATAAGTTTAATGCTGTTTAACTTGTTGGCCTAAGGGGTAGGAAAATGCTCTGTATTTCAGCAACTCAGGTGAGGAGGAACCAGACTGAATTGTATAAAGTCCTTTTCTGTTAGTCACAATCTTCACTCATTCATTTCAGCTATGAATACGTCTCCATTCTGTTACTAAAACAGCTCTGTTGTGTCATTTATCAACTCTGCAGTACATGAATCATTTATCACAGATTTCTCTGTGGTCTGAATTTCTGTTGGCCCCTGCACCTTGTACCCTACTTTTTCAATGCTGCTTAGAGCTATTTGTGCTAATTTGGGGTTTTTTTCTTCCTCCTGTTACGCTTATTCTTTCAGAACTTCTTTAGAAGAGCTTTTCCAAAGGAGCCCTGCAGAGGTGAGGCCTTCTTGATAAAACTGTTTAATACCATCTGTCTCTCCCCATCTTTCACCCCCTGTTGATACCACTGCTAAACCAACAATGGCTAAATGGATACATAATACATCAGACCTAAAGAAGAGTGGGAAATAATGGGAAATAATACCTGGTGTTTAAAGTTCAGGAAAATTGCTTATTAGTTAAGTTACTCCTTTCAAGTCTTATATTTTATTACAAAGAGAACTGATTTTAACATTTGGACCTCTGGCACGGAGACTGTGGTCTCTAGGCAGCAGTAGCACCATCCATCATGGTATTATACATGGTTATAATAAAGTTTCTGCTTGTTTACTTGAATTCAGATGTCAGGTTTACACTAGAACAACAAAGGAATTGCCCAGCTATTTTCCAGATTTACCCTCAGAACCACACATCCACTTGTACTTGCTGGTCCTCAGTCTCAGAACAGCATGATTTCTTCTGTGAAACCTCCGACTGGGAAGTAGCATCTGGCAGATGGTTCAAGAGTTTTGGGACTGCAAAGTTACCAGAATGATTGCTGCTTGTTTGGGAATCAGGTAGTGGTGTCACTGGCTGTTGTCTAATATAATTTTATCAGCTTAGTATTAAATGGTTGTCATGCAGCCATCACTTCCTGGTGTTGTTAAGTCTTGAAATCAGAATGAAGCAAAATGACTATTAATTTTTTTTCTAAGTCTTTCCTGGTTTCATTTTTACTATATTAAATGATCACAGCATGCATGATGCCTAAGAAAGAAATGCAGCTTCCCTTTGGGCAGGACTCAATTATCTGGCTGTCACCACGTGGTCATGCATGTGCTTTGGGAAATGTTAACGTGATGTCTAATGTATTCCGTTGCTGCAGCAATATGAGCTGCTATCACAGGAGGGAGGCAGGGAGGGTGGGGAGAAGGGAGTGGGTTACTACAACGGTGATGCATTTCTATTTGGAACCAGCATTGCCATGCCATTATCTGGATGTCTTTGAGTAAATTTCAGGATTTAACATCCATCAACCTGCCTGACAACACTAAGCCTGCATTTGTGAAATGTCTCATAGGATAGGGGCATAAATCTGAGTTATCTACATAACAAGGATATTGAGTTATGTTGCACAGGAGAGGCCCTAAACATAGCTGCTCTGGAAAGCATATCTGAGAATAGAGACCTAAAATACAGCTCGTTAATAAAAACAGTGTTACTGTAATACATAGCTCTAACTTTTAGCAGAAGGAAAGAAATAATTTTAGAATTTAGGAAATGTAATATGGCTCCAAGGGACATGCAATTCCTTGTGTAAAGATGAACAAAGCTTTAACAGATCTTGTCTAATACTTATGAAACTTAGGAAATTCAAAGAACTGTATGCTTAGGTAAACTTAGTTGAAGCAAATCATTCTGCCCTTAGTTTGTTAACTGTGATAATTAGAAACAAACTGAAATTTGTCATTTTACTGCAGCAGTTCTTATATATATCACATCTATGCAGTGGTATCATCTGGAAACTGGTAGCATCTCACCAGAATAAAATGGATCTGACAAGAGGGAATCAAGACTATCACTGTGTCTTTTCTTTGGAGTTGTGTTGCTGTTGCAAATTGAATACAACATTTGATATATGTGTATTTGAAAGACTTGTGGGTCATTAATTGCTCCTTCTACATTGCTTTGCTGGTGGTAAGTAATTCCAAATGCTATTAAACTACTGGAAGGATTTTATGGAATAAAAGGATCCTTCCCTTGCCAATTGGAGGGTTCTTCCTGAAGCTTTTACTAGGATGATAATGATTGCTCTAGGAGGGGACAGCAGTTTTGTACCATTAGGCAGAATGCAAGGCAGGTCTTCTCACACTGGAGCCTGACACAACTGTGACACAGTTTTCAGATGATGACAGGCACATGCAGAGTTCTTTTACGGGCTGTACTTGGCTGTGGCTCCAGGTGAAACCACCTCACAGTGCACAAAAGATGATCCTGAATATTGACTTGCAGGGGCAATACATAGAGCACTGCTCTTAATGAAGGAGTGAATCAATGGCAGTGTTTCCTAGGCACTACCTACGGTCATCCATCCTTCTCTTCCTAGAGGATTAGAGATAGACAGGCACAGCAATGTGCCCTGGACATTCATGTTTAAGTGGACATGGATCAAGGATTGCCAGATTGCCAGTGATGAGATTAAGAATGGGGTACCATGCAGTGACCACAACAAAAATCAGCTTTTTTCCTAAAGAAACCTCTCTCTGAATGGCTGAGATGAAGGGTTAATCCACTTACTGGTTGTACTAAACAAGCAGGAAACAGTGTGAAAACCAATTAATTTAATGTTAGAAAAAGGAGTAAAACCAAGCCTTTATAAATGGAAAGAGAGAAAGCCGTGTCAGTTATTAATGCTTTATTTTCTTGCTGAAAGAACAAATGCAACTTTGCCAGTGTTTTTATGCTCATAAGTAATCAGGAACTCAAGAACTTGCAATAGTCTTATTCTAAAAATAACCTTAATTGCTACAGAATATATAGAATATTTTCTAGAAGAATCTGCTTCTTAACTCATTACCTAATCATTATCTGATAGCTGGGACCAAGCCTTTATAAGCAATGTCTTGATGAGAGCTGCTCATCTGAGGGGAAAAACCTATCCTACCCAATCACCCTATAAAGTAGTTGAGTCAGAGCAGTCATTCTCCAGGGGCTGTGGGCATAGTATCACAACAAAATTCCTTTTCAATTCCTCAAGGAACTCATAATAATAATTCTTTCATTCTCTCATTATTTCTCCTCTGTTTTCTCTTCCACTTAGAGCTTTGCTTATTGAGAGAGTCCATGATTGAAGACAACAGAGTGATAGAAACTGCATAACTGGAAAACAAGTAAAGCCACTTATGACCAGTAGCAGCACAATGTAAGTGTGTGGGGCTGTAGGAATTACAGGCTGTGGATAGCAGGTTTTTCTGTTTTAATCGTGAAATTGTTGTGACTTACAGGGATCATCTATTCCATGCACTAAGAAATGTTGACATGTGGCCAGGTCAGCATGAATAGGTGTATGCAGTAATGCAGTGCCTTAATGGAAATAAACATTTCCAAGCAGAAAAGTGTTGTTGTTTGGGTTTTAGGTCTTTTTTTTTTGTTGTTGTTGTTGTTAAGGGGTTTTTTTACTTGTTTATTTGGGTTGGGTTTTTTTGTTTGTTTGCTAGGGTTTATTAAGAAGTTTATATCTATTGCTCTGCAAATCAGTTATAGTTGGAAAATAAATAAACCAACTAAGTGCAATTTTGAGTACTGAATGAACCAGTGTATTAGTACTTCTGTTAAGTGCAATGACTATGAAATAGTGCCTCAGGTCTTGTCTTTACATCCTTTATTTCACAAATAGAGTAGTGGAACTCGCAGAAAAGCAGATATTTCTATGGATTGACAAGATGTTTTTATGAGAATAAAATGTGGGGAACCACTCACAAAAGCACTGAAACAAATAATCATTAAGGCTGTCAAACCAGAAATATACATGTATTACTTAAAGCTGTTACGAGATTGTGTAACAAAAGTAAACCACGAGTTTAGTACATCAAACTTCAAATCTTTACCTTTCTCCTTTCACAAAGTCAAATTTTTCAGAGGGTCCGGAGCTGCTTTACTTGGAAGAACAATTGTAACTGTATGAAACACACAGCTCAGATTAGCTCCCAAAGCTGCAAAATATTGGAAATGATGCCACAAAAGTAACACAGCAAATGCAGCTTTAAACAAAAGAGTCAGTGTTTACAACCAATGCATAAGCAAGCTGGATTATAAAAAAACTTAATTAAAACCATCTTTGATGCTTGTGTTTATAGGTCATTCGTTTGCTGTATGTTGTGCAGATGTACTCAGTGGCTTGCCAGAAAGGTCTCACTTGCATAATAGCTATGATTTTTATTTGCAACTTCTTTGACTTGTAAGTTTGGAGGTTTAAAGCTAGTTGCTGGTTTTTCCAGGCTTAGCATCTAATTCTCACTTTTTATGAAGTAAATCATCCTCTCTAAGTAGAAAAAACTACTTTTCATCCTCTCTATTTTTTTTGGCTGAGCTCCAGATTAGTAGCCTCCCACCAAGAGTGAGGGCTGGCAGAAAGCATAAAATCATTCATAAAAACTGTGCTTGTCACTGTCAGAAGGACAGGAATGAATTGTGCTTGCTAAAGAGAGAAAAAAGTGGATTTTTAAAAAATGCTTTTATCAAACTTCATATCTTTGGTACTGCCCATGGGATGCACTTGTGTGCCCAGCACTGCATCATTTTTTGCTTCAGATCAGGCCAAATAAAAACCATGCATTGACATAATGAGAGGATGTGCAGGCAGTGGGTTTTGTGCAAGAAAGAGAGAGGTTCAAAGGGAAGAACTAAATGTTCTTTTGCTTCGGGTTTGACCTGATATCATTACTTCTGCTTCCTAATGGAGGCAAGTCAAGGAGCTTCTCAGAAATCAATCAACACTTCAGAGACAGAAGTGGAAAAGGAACATGTATCATCTGGACCTTGGCTATGAATTCCTTGTACGAACTTGGCATCTTCAGAACCAGAGATTGCTGAGGGACATCGAGATTAGCAGGGTTTGCAATCAGTGCTCCTGCTGATGCTGTTGAGTCCTGCAGTTTTTTTGCAAATAGGCCATATAAAAGTCATTGATGTCCACAGGACTGAGTAACGAAAGTGAAAAGCACATCTATGAGATTAGAAAGCAGAAAATATGTCAGAGTGGAAGAGTCTGTTGTTACAGGAAATAAATATTCCTGGTTAGAAGGGCGAATGCAACACATAATACCTAATAGGTAGATTCATAAGGAAGCAATATTTAAACGTCAGCATGCTAATAATAGTGTGGAATCACCACACATGGCAACTGATGTAATGTTTAAATAAGATAAAAGAAGAAATCCTTTAAAGTGCAGCTATTATTTCAAGTACTTTTAAAGTGATCATATTATGATCCATCAAAGATCAGTGAAAAAGGGTATGGTAAAAGTTATACTTGAAATATACTTGCAGATTATTCAGAATAGTGATTCATGCTATATTATGCTGTGCTTGAAGCGTGGCTAGGGAAATTATGACTAATATACCAAATTGACCCAATCTTGAGAGATAAATATCTTAAAATATGAAGTGAGCGTTCATGTGTAGGTAGGTAACTTGCCATTGCTTTATGGGACAGATCTTATAGCTGTTTAGACTGATACCACTTAGCTGAACTTGGGGTAGTACTGACTCATTCCTCTCCAGCATTTGCTACTAATTACTAAAAGTTCTCTTTTCAGGTAGCGTTGTGTCATGGTCCATAATGCAACTGTCTATTGAATTCTGTTTGCCCATGAAAATATATCTGGCTATTAAGATGTTGTAGCAATGGCCAGTTTGGGGTTTGAGGTGGGTATTTCTGTGTGTGTGTATGTATCTCTCTCTTTATATATGTGTGTGTGGCTCGGCTTCGTGAAGGAAGATTTGGGAAGGGCTGTCCCCACGTGGGTGTGCCCTTCCAGCCTGTGCAGTGGATTTTAGGTGAGGCTCAGCGTGCGCAGAACTGGCCCCACCGTTTAAGTCCTGAGGTTCATCTGCCACGGCCGAGCGAGCTTGGACAGTGACAGTGAAGTCCTCAGGACTAGAACCTACAGCACCCGGCATTTCCCAGGAGGTCTCCCATCCAAGTACTAATCCGGGGCTGACCCTGCTGAGCTTCCGAGATCTGACGGGATTGGATGTCAGGGAGGCATTTAACTGCCTTTATATATGTATATCTATGTATATACATATGTATATATGTATATGTATATTATATATATATGTGTGTGTATATATGTATAAATAGATAAATAGATATCTTTCTAGTAAGAAGGAGGGTGGCATAGGCAATGTACTGCAGAAAAGTATGAAAGCAGCTAAGACATTTTTAGAGGTGTAATCCTGTAATTTTAGTGGGATCCTGCAATTACAACAGAGATGGAATTGTTTCAGGCTGTTTGGATGCTCCTTTATACACCAGTGAACTGTAAAAATGGAAATGGGGAAGAGGCACTTTAGTTGGTGCTTACGTGCAGCTTAGCTTGTGTTCTGCATGCTCAAAAAGCAGGGATTTGAGTTACTGAGTCTTTAATCTTCTTTTATCTTGTGGACATACATGAAAAAGTTGAGACCATTTTTCTTTCATGTCTTTGCAGACATTTGTGAGAGAAAAGTGCCTGTTCAGTTCATCAACAGACTCCTCAAATTAACAGGAATTGATAGGCACATACTGTATATGACTCTGAAAATCTCTCAAGTGATATTTGTTTGTGCACACGAGGGATTTGTAACTTTATAAGCAGATACCAACCTTGTGCGAGTAACATCTCTCTTTAATGGAAAAAAAATGTAAATGTATTTTTTTCTAAATCCTTGTTGTTAGTTTCTAATATGAGCAGAGGCTCCTCTGGGGAAAACTGAGCAACTACATCCTTATAAGAACTTTGCTGATTTGGCTTTAAGCCTGAGCTCAAGACACTTAAGGAATGCTGGCAACTGGTTGCCTAGAGAACATACTATTATGGGCTTTATTGTGTTACCTGCTCTCAGGGGTGTGTGGTACATTTCTTGGCTAAGGTCTTGAGAACCTTTAATGTACTTCTGGTACATTTTGGCAATATTGGTGTTTTAGCTCTCTAGGAATCTTTATTTTAATCTTTTTCAATTAAAAGGATAAGAAAAATCTTTGTTAACAGTGTTTCCCCAAAACCTGAAGTCGATCTGGGCCAAGAAGAAAATTATCTTTGTAGTCCATAATGATCAGGGACAGGAATCCCAATGGTTCTGTAACACTTAGCCCTGTTTGATTGGCAGATCTGTGTCTGCATTCCCACTGGGATTTTCATGTGGTTGTAAAGAGGGTGATCTGTGTACTACCAGGTCTTTTGGGATTACAAATCTGATAAGGATCCAGAATGATCACACAGGACCAGGTGCTTGGTGGAACTTCAGTTTTGTTTAGGTACTCAAGCGCAGAGGTGCTCAGGGCACGTGGTCCAATGTACAGCACACAAAACTGTTCCAAAGTGGAAATGTGGAATAACATTTCCTGGGTTTGGCACTCTGCATCAACTGCCTTAATTTTGCTAATCCAATAGCAAGACTAAAATCTGGATTTATATTTGTCAAATTGTAATGTCTTCTGCTGTGCTGTGTCCAGATATAAAAAGCAAACCTACTGGGGAACAGCTCTATACCTTTTGGGGTGGGAAGCTGCTCTTTCTGGCATTGAAGTGATGAGTGGTACCTCCATAGATCTGCCAGGTCTGTGTCTTTACACATTCCAGTGCACTGAAAGTGTCTGGTGCTTCCAGATGTGCCCAGCTGATGGGAGAGAAAGGGCATTGTCAGTGTCTCAGCTGTCCCCAAGTCTGGTGCAGAGGACTAAATGGGAAGTGCTGAGAAACAAGTATGTTTGACTCCTTGTTGAATGGAGGGAATACAAAAAAATCACAAGGTGTTTCACAGTCAAGAGGAGAGCAGAGAGATCTCCTTTTTTAAAGAGTGGTGTGAGCTCTAAATATTGTACCTCCAATGGGATTTTAAAAATGTTGGTGCTAATGGCAGTTAACACAGATGTCTTACATTTCATTTCTATTGCATCCTAGTAGAGCTTGGCAAAACCTATGTATTGGTATAATCAAGCACTGGTTTTCAAAGTAGGATTATGTAACCATGACACGTTTCCTCTTATTCCAATCTGGTTGACAATAAAATACAAGCAGCAGCCAAAATTCCCTGCTGTGGTAGAGAAAGCCTCCTGAAAAGGGGGGAAGAGTTATTTTGTGGGAGGAGAGTTCAACAACATCTCTGTCCTTTGTGATAGCTTGGAGAGCTTCCTTGTCAGTTTAAATCTCTTTCTGCTGATGAGGATCAGTTACATTCCTGATGGACAATCCCCAGGATATTCTGAGAGTTTGTCATTTAGACTTTGGGACCAGGGGCCATCTTTGTTCTCTCTGTCCTCATCTGCTGTGCAGGCATCCAGTTTGCCAGCTGTTATAACCTCATAAGTGGTTGCAGTCTTGGAGCCTGCTTAATTAGCTCTTACTTAAGAAAAATGTTGCATAACTCTCACCACTTCACAAAATCCATTAAAGCAGCAGAGCCTTAGCACATATTGCTGTGCTGGAAAGTGATAGACACTAGAACATTGTCAGCTGCTTTGCTGAATTGGGGCTGCAGCCTTAACACAACTCGCTTTGCTCTCTGGCAGTGTGTGCCACACTCACTTGCAGGGTTAAAACAAGCAGTGGCAGGAGCGAGGAGAAACAGCTCAGCTCTCAAATGTTACCTTCGTTATCAGCTCTTTTCATAAACTACTCTTACTCATAAAAGCTAATGATGTTCCCCTAATAAAACCTGATCCTTGCTTACATTAATTTATTGTGACACAACCTTTAATAAATTGGAAGGAGAAAGTGCCAAACCCCCCTCAGTTGTGCACATCTCTGGTGTACGATACTGATACACTTTGACACCTGCACATTTTAGTTTCCATCAAGGGTCACTTTAAACTGGGAGAGAAAAGAAGTTTAGCATAAAGTCAGCAAATTTACTTTAGGGTTCTTTTGAAACAAAAGTACCATTTAATTTAAGAAATCTAAAAAAACCCCAAACAAACAACAAAACAACAAACAAAACAACCAAAAATTATGTTGTGGGCTTCAGACCTGTGTGCCTGAAAAAGCAGAAGCAGCAGCTCTTTGATGAAAGGAGAGTCTTCTGCAGTGAAGTACGTGGGGATTGCTACACCTCATCTGACCCCAGAATTGTCACTGTGGTTGTGTCCTTAGCTGGTAACATTCTGTAAACAGTTGTTGATTTTTATTGACAAGGCTTTGGGAAACAATCCTGAATAATGTGTTGGGGAAGATTACTTTAAAAGTAAAGGAAAAGAATCTGAAAAATTATTTTGGAAAGAAATTGAGACAACAATAGGAGACTGTATATATGTGAAATGATATCTAATGATAATAATGAAAAAAAGAAGATAAAGCTTCTATTCAATTCACAATTTTAACAGAATCATATCTTTTAACAGGTCAAGAAAAATTCCTAATTCTGTGAGAGTTTCTAGAAGTCTTGGCATTACAGAGCACTGCACTTGCTACTAAGAAGAAAAATTATTCCAGCCAAAACCAGGACAAACTCTATATTTGTAGTCATTTAAAGCCCTCAAAACTTATTTGGTTGGATTTTTTTCCTCATTTTTAATGGTTAATCAGAAGTGCTACATGTAATTGACAAATACAATTTTCTTTAAGCAAAATAAATACCACAATCAGGAAAGAAGTTGCCTTTAATTTTCCTCTCAGGTTACCCAGGAAGATACCAAGGGCAAATTTATTTTCTCAGCTTCTCTGTGTACTTCTCTGTGAAAAGAGATGAGTGAAATCTCTTGTGGGATGAACTGTTTTACTGTTGCTTCTCAGATTGCATCTCTAATCCCAAAGTATTTAACTCCACGTTTTGTAGTCTCTGTTGCATTTTAGAAGCAGGGACTTGTGATGAAAAGGATTGTTACTGGGGTCAAAGGCAGGACTGGAGATATATTTCCACTTCCAGTGGCTGGAGACAGCAAATACAAATTTATTTTTCTGAACAGAAGCTACTTTGAGCTTCTCCTCCAGCACTGCCATGTCATCTGATGCCTGTGTCCTGGAGCCTCCTTGCTGCCTCAGGAAGTGCCGTGAACTTCCAGTTTTGCTCCTCAGGCCTTCCTAGGACACTTTGGAGATCTCTGCTTCCCTCTGTGCCATAAGTCTTTGCTGGTCCCAAAGCAATAGGATGAGGCAGGAGCTGTTGGCTTTCCCTGCAGCCAGTCCTGTGACAGAATGTGGGTTTGCTGGGATGGAGCTGGGAGGGGCAATGTCCTGATTTCGTGCTGGGGTGAGGGCAGCTGTGCCCAGGCTCACTCAGCAGCTCTTTGCTCTCCTTATGGTACAGGGTTCAACGTGGGCACCTCGGTGGAACACCTGCTGCCCAGGCCTGCCCCAGCACTGCCTCTGCTACCTGAAATCAATTCCAATCATACTTAAAATTCAGCAACCCCTTGTTCTGGGATCGTTTTCACCTTTGATATATCACAATTCATAATGCTCCAAGCCCTGTTTCGTTTGTGGGATGCAGCTCCACAGAGACTCCAAGCGCTGCCTTGTCAAACTAATTGCGTGTGTGGAAGGAGAGGCTCTCTGAATTTCGAATGCTGCTTCTCTCTAATAGAGTCTGATAAATGGAGACTGCTTCACTTTGGCTGCCCCATGACCTGATGGAGTCAGCAGCTCCCCATGCATACTGATGAAAAGCTTTTTGAGATGGGCTTTTGTCCTGCTCCTGACATTCACCCTTGTTTCTTCAGCAAACCATTAGGTTGTTGACCTCAGCCGTCTCTCCACTCTCATCTGGTTTTTAATGGGCTGTTAGGTTCAGGTTTGAAGTCTATAAGGAAAGTGATATACCATTTTTACACAATAGTTTAGGCAGTTTGCCTTTCCAACATGGTCTGGGTTGTGCCTTCTTTCAGTTTCTCAGATTAACCTCCTGCCTTATTACTACTCAGTAAAAAAACAAAAGGAAATAAATCTAAGTGGGGTCAGGAGAGTGGGAGTACTGACAGTGACTTCTGTGGAGTTAAGAGTTCAGCCCCTTAATATTCGATTTTCTGCATTGATGAAAAATTCCTATTGCTTTTTGGGGAATAGGAGGCTGATATAAAAGTAGAACCAGTGATGCTTCAGAGCTTCCATGTATGCACACTTCTGAAATTCTGGACATAATTTGGGGGAATGTAATTCTCTAGCTAACATAACACCTCCATCTTACTATCACTTCTCTTTCATGTCTTCCTCTTTCACAGGAACTCATAACACTGCATGTTGAAGGACATGGATTATTTTTCCTTTGTCAGATTACTTATGAGATCATGATTTGTACCTTTAATAATTTCCTGTTTCTCTCTTTGGCTGCTCAGGAAAGGACCATACATTTTTTCCCCAGTAATGAATGCTTTTTGAATCAAACTAATGCTATACGTCACATAGTTGCTTTGTTTTTGTCTAACCTGAATCAGAACACATGCTGGTTTTGTTTAGCATCTAAAAAAATACTGTAATTAACTCATCAAAAGATGTTGAACAGTGTTTTTTGAAGTATGACCTGGGGATCCCACTGTATAACTGAGCATTTAGTACATGGAGACATTTAGAGATGTTTTGAAAGTCTCTCCATGACAGAAGAACTTTACCCTGAGGATTAGCTGGTGGGCAGAATTTGTGGCCTATTACTGCAGACAGATCCACCAATAATTGTAAATAACCTGGCTGTTCAGTTGCATTACACAGAATTAGAAAAATGTGATAGGTCTGAAGCTTTTTCTGTAAGTCACTTCAAACACACATCAATGACAAGCTCTACAGGCTGTTTGATTTCCTCTTACTACACAGAAGTAGCATCTGTGGCTGCACAGTGTGGTTGATCTTACAGACATGACAGACAGAGCAAAGGAACTTTTCCTCTTAGTACTGTTATGAAATAAATAGCAGCAATACAACCCTATGACACACTGGAATTGCCAGCCTCTTACTCATTGGGTATGACCTTGTATTTTCTCAAGACAGGTCCTTCTTGATACCTTCTTACTGACAATTTTACAGTGAAAATACAGAAAAATAAAAGATCTCAGAGACAGCACAACTGGTTCCATTTTTCCCTGGCTTCACATGCAGATTAGAAAAAATTCCACTCTGTATAGACTTGGTTACACATCAGTAAAATAGTATTGAATAGAAATAGAGTAGAAAAGAAGTTGCAAGAAGTAAATTCTCTTGAAGTGAGTAATGTTCAAGTCCTGTATGTCCTCAATTGCCTATAAACTGCCCTGATTCCCACCAATTTTCAGTGGAGCATTCCCTGAGCAGAGACTGCCTTGCACACACACAGAGACCTTCACATTGCTCAGCTGTGTGACTAAGACATCCTTCAGGAGTCCCAGAGCCTCTCATATTTATCCCTTAGCAGGGTTAATCTACCTTTCAGAGATGGTCAAAATAAACTAAATGTTAAGAAAAAATTTTCTTTCTAACTTGATGTAACCACCTGTTGACTTAGAAATAAGCCTCTCCTCTTCAGGATGCTGCTACAAGTATGAGAAGTTAGAAAAAAACCTCAACTTTCAATACTTTAAATGACTGAAGACTTTTCTATTTTTAAGAAACCTGAGTCTATACTCTTGTGTATATGCTTCATGGAACCTCCCTGTCTATTCAGATCCCTTCCCTCTAAGCTATTTTTTAGAAGGGACCTCATACATCCTTCCATTTGAAGCACAATATTCCTTTTCACTTGGTTAAACGAGGATTTTCAACAGCTGCTGAGGGAAATGCAGCTTGATTTAATCTAATGCTTAATGATGGACACAATACTAAAATTAACAACATCTCTGCCACAGGACTTTCAATTCCATTCTCGCTGCCATCAGTTCAAGTCCTCCTCCCATTAATAATGAAGTGAAAAGCAGAAGTGATGGCAGGAGTCAAGGTGCTGTTTAATAAGTCATCTGGCTGCAGAGCTGAAATTCAGGCTTCAGTGTCCTCTGAGTTTATGAAGCAAAGAAAGTCTCTAACTCCGAGGGAATAGAGCCCTAAGCCTTTACATGTTAAACACATTAAATGTTTCCAGTTAATTTCATCTGACATCAATCAAAGCTCCACTAAAATTACTCTTGGGGAAGGTGGTGGGGAGAGAGGGCAATGGGAGTACTTCTTAGTTGGCTTTCAGTCCTCAGCATGAAGAAATATCACTGAGCACTTTCGGGAAGAAGGAAAGACCAGTTCCTTCTGAGAGCTGTTAACTACTCACCTTCCATTGGAAAAGAGTGGGAGAATAGGAGAAATGGTGTTTTGACTGTACTGGAATAAAAGAGTTTTAAAGACTTGTGGGCTTTGGGTGGTTTTCTTATTTTCTCTCTTCTCTTTCTCCTTCTCTTCTCTTCTCTTCTCTTCTCTTCTCTTCTCTTCTCTTCTCTTCTCTTCTCTTCTCTTCTCTTCTCTTCTCTTCTCTTCTCTTCTTGTGTGTGAGGGAAGTCAAATAAAAATATAAACTGACTAACATCCTGCAGTCCAAAGGACTTTTAGGGAACTGTATACCGTTCCTTATTCACAGATTGAATGATAGCACACACTCATTTGGAGAATAACTGGATCGAGGTGCTCTGAGTTACCAAGGTCTGCTCAGTTATTAGGTGGGCAGAACATGCAGAAAGAATTAATTATTATTTGGTGAATTATCCACTCTCAAATGAGAGAAAAAGGTGAAGGAAGGAGAAGAAAGGATACTTTAGTGCTTATTAACAGGAAGGAAGGTATAAATTACCTCCAGTGACTTGTCAACCTACTTGTGTTTCATCCCATGGCTCCCTCTCCATTCTTTTTCCACATGGATGCAGTCAGACTGTCCCCATGCTGTCTCATCTCTCTTAGTTCCCTTCAGGTTTTAAGTCTCTGTCCCTTAAGAGGAGAGGCTCACACAGGGAGGTTGGGAGAGTGTCCCTGGAGAAGAAAGTTCATGCAAGCGGCACCAGAGGCAGAAAAGGAGATGGGGGAAGCTCCTTACCTCACTAGGTGTCTCTTGTTCTCTGCCAATGCTTCCATGGTCACATTATTTCATTGCACTCTTCTCTGCAGGTGCCAGTTCCCACTTGACTGTGCCTGTATTTGATCTGTTTACTGCCTTCACTGTGGCTGAAAGCCATCATTTCTTGTTGGTGCCTCATAGATCATTTTTAAGTGTTAATGGAGTATATAATTCTATTATGACTATTCCTGCATTCCCTCATTTTATCTCCCCTCAAATTAAAATTGCTTAAGAACTTTAATCAAACTCAACCAAGCTTTTCACTAAACTAGGAAACATCGAGAACATCTCATTGCGTTTCGATTTAGTATATTTTAATGGGAAGTAGGAGGTACAGATGCTATTGAAAGGCACAAATGAGCCCTGAGAGACTTGGCAGAATACTATCATGAGTAGGAAAGAGTTGAATGCACAATTCTATCATCATGTGCTGCCAGAAGCAATGGCCATGTGCCACAGCCCTTCGTATGCAGCCAAACTCTATCAGCTGCACTAACTGCTATAACTAATCCTTTTTACTGTCATCACTGACCCTAAAACAACAAAACCCAGGGAAGTCGCAAGGTGTGAGCTTCAAATTGCCTGTATGTCTTGTCCTGTATCTTGCCTTTCAAATGTGCCTGTGTAGCTGAGTGCTGAGTTTTCTGTGAGATGTACTGGATAATTGTTTTGAGAAGGAAGTATTGCCCAGGAGTTCTAGAGAAAACATCAGCTCACTTGTCAGTGCCCAGAGAGGGGTACTCTGTAGAAATAGGCAACATAAAAGCAGAAACAACTAAAACTTGCTAAGGAGCTATGAAGACTGAATCAAACTAACCACTGTTCAACAAAACTGCTGATGCTTGTGTTCACCCTGAAACAGTAAACCAATGTCACCTGAGGCAGCTCATAAATATTTCAGAATCAGGAAACTCTGGAAGTTAAACTGGGGATATAATGGTAGGCATATTAAGAAAAAAAAAAGAATCAAATCAGTTTACTCAGTTCAGAGCCAGAATATATCTAGTGTTTCCTATGGAAATGAGACAATTTTGAGCAGCAGTTAATGGCCCTAGAGGTGATTACAGTTTTGCTCACAAATTCTTAGGAAGGGAGATTATTTAGATTCTCATTGTTCAATGTGGAGATTTAGGCTGTCTATGGAAAGGTTTCATGTGCCATTAGTATACGGAGCTTGTCTTAGTTTTAGCTGGAATACAGTTGTATTTTTAAACAAATTATGATATAATTTCACATACATACAGTCTCATATTGTCTCAGTTCACTTCTGAAATAAAATTTGAAGCTATGGGATTGCTACTCAAAGGCAGGAGTGAGCAGTTCCAGAAATGTGGTGAAGGGAGCACTGTGTGGTGTTGATGGAGGGCCAGTTAGAGAGGGTAACAGCAGACTTGAGACCCGAAGGGCCAGAGGGTGGGGAAAACCCCCTCGCTGTGGCTGACACAGATGAGCTGTAGCAGGGCCATCTCTGTGGGGACTGGGCCTCACCCTCATCACCTCTGGCCAGTGCCTGGGTTTGAACCAGTCTCGAAGTGGGCAGATGAATTCAAGGCACATGCTTTCATTTACAACAGAAAAGAAGTCTTTAAGTTGTGGACAGATATCACAGATCAAGTGATACCTTAAGCTGCCAGAAGTTAAATCTTCCTCTTAACAGTACCATCAAACTAGGTAGAAAAAGCTTTTGTTTGAGCCCTTCTGCTGGGATACAATAAGGGAAGCTCAGATGGCAAGAAAGGCACAGCTTGCTCTCAGTCTAATAAAAGATTGGGTGTTTTCAGGAGTGTGCAATGGCAGACCAGGCTGACCATCCTGATGGTGCACTTGTATCCTGCAAGCTTTCAGTCTCCCCTCCTCTCTAATACATGTCTTGATAAATGAATGTGATTCATAATGTGTTTGCTTCGTATACTGGGTCGTAGTCCTTATGTGCTGGTCTGCTGTTCTGGCTCATCTCATTTAAATTGCATTCTAGCTCAGCTTATTCAAAGGGAAAATGAATTCTGACAACTGGCATCTCTTTTTTATTATTGTGATTGGTGTAAGTCTAAAATTTATGTTCTGAATGTTAGCAAAACTATTGGACTCTAAAACTATCTTATCCTATTATCCATTTAATAGAAAGGAAGTATTCTAAGTGAAAATTTGAACCATCACCTCTTTTTCCTCTTTAGTGCTTGCCTTTTTATTTGTTCAGAATTGTGCTAAATAATCTACTGTTTGTGCAGTCTGTGAATGAAACTTATAAGACATTTCTGTGCTTAACATTTTCTTCGTAATAGAATGAAGAAAACATGCAAACAGACAGGGTTTCTGACTACTCATTGAGCTATGCCCTCCAAAAATGAAACAATAGGTGAAAAGCTGAAATAAAAATTGGGAATATACAAAAGAGATGAAGAAAGCTACTTTGGAGAAGGTTGAAGTTGGTTGTAAGTAGTCTAGGAAACTGAGGGGAAGAAGGGAAGATACTTTTCATATCTTCCTTTTTATTTGTTCTTTTACATTTGTGTTTGACCCTGGCAATCTTGAAGAAGCACCAGAACTTGCTGTACAACTGCACACTAAAACTGTATATCAGAGTTACAGCTGGGATGCTTTTGTTCTGATACCAATATTTCCCCTCATAACATCTAAAGACATGCAGTTACACAAAATAGGAACAGCTTCCACCAAGAATATTTTGCTTGTATTTTAAAGATGTTTCTTAAAGAAACTGGAAACTTAATGAGATAGAAAAATTCTCCATGTATTATTTAAAACCTACTCCTCTGCCATCATAACAGTTCACAATACCCATCTGTTCTGCAGTCTGCAAGTTTTACTCTGAATGCAAGTAATACAAACTGCTGTGGCACATTCATTAACCCAATGAAGAAAATGAAAACATTTTCACAGAAATTACCCCTAGAGAAAAAGCAAGAAGAAAGAAAAACTTACATTACAAAATGCATAATTTCATCAATATACAAGCATTACACTGTCACAAGTTTTTGTGAATTTATGCATCTAAAAGGTCATGCATGCATGAAAACAGTAACTCTTGCTCATTCTTATTTTCCAACAAATCAATAGAATTGCATTATTGATTCGTACTTTTTCTTAAGTAGAAAAAGGATTGATAATCCAAGCAAACAAGCAGATTAGCATCTTTAATCTGTAGTGTCACATACAATCTATTATTACATGTCTAGATAATTTTAACTGGTGCACTATGAACTTCACATTTAGAAAGGAATAATTTATAGCCTGTCTGTGCTTTATAGGTTGACATTCCTTGAAACTTGCAATGGTATTTTTTAAGGAACCACTGCTAGGGCACAAATAAGGAATATTTTATCCCTTAATTTGATAGTTCACTGTCTTTTTCACATTCATAAAGCATCACAGTTCCTGATAAGTTGACTTAAACTTGTTTCATACAGATTTAAAGCTCTATGTAGACTAGAATAATTCATTTTAAGATTCCTGCAGCACAAAAGCATCTGTCTTAAACAGGAATGGATCTTGAGGTTAAGCAGAGGGTCTCCTTGCTCCTTCATTGCATGTTTCATCTCAGGTAGATGTGGGATACAGCTGTGGAATGGTTGTTGAAGAAAACCATCAGCCTTATGTAACAAATTTTCTAAATTCACAGTTTCTGCCTCTTAGTAAGAAGGAAAAAGTAAGCTGAAGTTTGTTCAGAAGACAACATGATGTTATTCCTGCCTTTCCTGAAGCCTCCTGAGGCTGAGGACCAAGAGAGCCAGTGAAGTGAGAGACAGAGGTACGTGCAGTTTGTATCTCTGCAGTGCCAGGAGAGCATGAGAGTGCTTGGTGTGGTGGTGAGGGAAGAGAAGGAGGACACCAGTAACTTACACAAACCTACTTTGCATTTCAATGGAATGTTTACAGAAGGATGGGGAATGAGTTTCTTAGAAGCTGCAGACCCTTCTCCCCATTTCTGACATCTGGGTACAAGTCCCAGCTTTGTGCATTCAGACAGAGAGATGAGAAGTGTTTATTTGGGGCAGAGATGTAGGTGCCTGGACACAGAGCAGATTGCAGGTGCACACAATGGAGATGGCTTTTTGTGGTTGTGCTATGTGAAAACTGAACACCAGTTAGATAAAGAGCAAATAAGGCTTATTTCTAATTCTTATGCTTTCTGTCTCTCATAGTTAAAATATTATCCACAATAATCTGAGTTCTTTTCTAATGAGACTGATAGATGACCAATTCCTACTTAAATTCACATGCCTGAGTCTTTTACAGATAATCCATGAATTTCCACAGATTTGTTGAAGGTCAGTGCTTGTGCAGTACAATTTTACATTGAGGTTTGATTTTCTGTTATTCTGTGGCACTACCTTTTGTTCAGAGGGAAGGGCAAGCCTTTGTGAAGGCAGGGACTGAGCTTTCTAGGCTAAATATTTGCAATGGAAGGTTTAGAAGTGGACAGCAGCATCACAGGTCAAGTGTCATAGCAACTTCTCTTTGTACCTGGAAAACCACTCTTTGAACCACACTTGCTGCAGGCATGGGCAGTGGACTAACCAGACTGAAGAATTCAAGGTCCTGAACTCAAGGGGTTAATTCACACCAAGACACTTTGGAGCCCTGTCTCTAGTCATTGCTGAGGTAAACCTTTAGGCATGGCACTCACTCTTGTTTAAAAGTAGCTTCTAAAACCACCTCTGCTATTCTACTGGACCCTGCCAGACAGAAAGGAGAGCTGTCTGTGTTCTCTAATTATTTTTGCTTTTATTTTCATATTTGTAGCAGTGGTATCAGCCAAGCACTAAATTACAGCAAATGAACCTTGGTAAATTTTCAAGGGAACATGTTCTCCTAAGCTTTTCCAGTTTATAAAGAAATTTCTCTCCCTCAGAAATAGACTTTTAGGGCATAGAATCTGCAATAAAATTATATGCACCCTGTTCTTTAAAAGTCATCATATATCTCTAGCCAGGCATTTTGCTGAGAATCTCCCAGTGTGTTGTTTGGACCCTTCCTTTGGTTTAGAAATTGCCTCACATTTGGGCATGGTGGCAGCAGATGTGAATGCAAAGACTGCCTAATAGAATATGAATGAACGTGTGATGAATCCTTGAAAGCATCATGTATTGATGGATTACAATAGCAGAAAAAATATGGTCCTGGCTTTGATGCATGAGGTCATACAGATCTCACTTTATAATTTATAGGAAACACTCTCAGAAGCAAAATGGCTGCAGAACAGGCATCTTCCCAGGGGAAATTTATATTTGCACATAACGTATTTGTGAATCCAAAATAGTCTGTCTGGGGGAGTGGATAGGCCAGGTTTTTGCAGTCAAGTTCAACTGTGCTAGGGAGCAATGAGAGGGAAGGAGATGACTCTTCTCCTCCATCAATGACTATGGTTACCCCACTGCAGTGCCAAAAATTCAGGTGATTGCAGTGGTCCAGATAATTTTTAATGGTTTGAAGGAAGACAGAAGAGGAGTGAAACCACCAGCCTGGCCCCACATTGTCTGGTAGCTCAGAGCAAGTGTGCTGGAACTTCCACCAGTATTACAAAGGAATGCCTCCCACAGAAATAATTTTGCCTGGGATGACGTTCCCTCATGCCCACATGTCAGAGTCTGTTTTCTGACCCCCAGCATGGAGCTGCCATAGGCAAAGGGGGGTGTGTGGGTGTGGGTGTGCTGCACGGGACAGCCCGGGATACACAGGCCACCTGCCTGGGGCTGTGTCTGCTGCAGTGTCTATCATGGGGAAAACCTGCTCTGCTCACACAGCTTGCATCAAATTAGGATCAAAGTGGTTTAGTGTCATATTAGTGGAACATAATTAACAGGCAATAAGTGAACAAATTATTCAGTATCAGTAATACAAGAGGTAACAATTTATCTGCTGTTGCACTTTAGTAAATAACAGTGAACTTCTCAACACCCTCCTGTAACTAACCCTGCTCAGCTCCAGTTCTCCTTGCATGGTACTTGCACAGTCCCTCCCACAGACATGGGGTTTACAGCACCCTCCTCTCCTGCCTGTTTGGGATCAGCATCCTGTGGGTGCCACACAGGCTGTAGCTCTGTGTATTTACCTGTGCCTCTCCCTACAATCTGCTCACCTTTGCAGCAGTCAGAAAGCAGCCCACAAGTTTACATGGCCAGACCTGAGATGAGGGTCCATAACATGAACATAATTTATTGGTTTAATATCCAGTCTAAACAATGAGTCTTAATTCTTCAGCACTTGCTTTGTGACACAAATTGTTCTCTGCTAACAAAGCACATTTCCCTATGTCTTAATTTGCTAAGATTAATGTTGGAAAGTTCAACTTTGTGCAAGCCCTTAGTGAGACAAATTTTTCATTAATTTCATTCAACCATCAAATTATACTGAGTAATTTCATATGCAGCAATGATTTAAATTAAGGAGATAACCTACTCACTGATCCAAACTAAACTGATCTCAAAATTAAAAGGTCAGAGCCTCTACCGGTATAAATTAGTGTAGTTCGTTAGAAGACAACACAGCTGAAGTCAACAGGGCTGCACTGGTTTGTGCCAGACCAGACCCTGGCACAAGGACTCCCCTTGTCTGGGGCACAAGGCTCAGTTGGTGGTTGGACACCAGAGAATCTTGCCAGAGACAAGCTGGAATTAAAGCAGACTTCCCAGAGTGGGAGGTCGAAGGCTACAGGCCACGACTTAGTGCACATGCTTGAGCCTGGCAATGGTGTATTACTCTGATACAAGCTGGCAGACAGCCATTGTCCCCCTTTAAAGCTTCAGGGTGTTTTTCTGAAGGAATTATTTCAGTCCTTAATTAATTAACAGAGAAGAAAGATGCCATGTGTTTCAGTGGGTCAGACCTTGTGCCTGTTACCCTGTTGGGATGGCAGCTTGTTCCACAAACAGCTGTATTAAAAATAGTAATCATACTCAGGGTTTAAACAAATAAATAGAAGTCAACCTAACCACCCATGACACCTGCTAAGCCTGTGGGTTGGGTGTCAAGTTCCTCAAGCATCAGACATCACAGGTAGGTATTGGTTGTAACTCTCTACCCACAGAAGGATAGATCTTGATTCCAACGCTCCGGTTTTGAGCTGTGTTTGGGTGGATACATTCAAATATGAAATCCACCTTTTAAGGTGTTTGTACAGCAGACTCCCTTCCCCCCCCCCCCCATTTCTGCTTGCTTTCTGTGAAACTGCAAAGAAACCTGAGCCTTGTTGCCTTGAGAGTGCAGTGCAGCCCAGGGCCAGCCCTTCTCCTCAGGGATCGACCCAAGCTCTGCTGGGCCGATTGCTTCTGCTTTCAGCATTGCAAGCAGGCCCGGCAGCTCTTGGTGGCTCTGAGCCTGGGGAAAGTTGATTATTCTATTGATTTGGGGGAATTTGGACCAGGCCTACATCCTGTCACTGAAAATTGATTGAATAAGCTGTTTATTCTCCTTTACTGTTCTACTGGCTTGGCAGGAACATTCTATCAGAGAAGAGACAAGAACCCCGCTCTCCCACTGCCTTCTTCTATTGAGTTCACCTAGAAGAGAGAGTCTGTGAACCTTTCTGAAATTACTGCTGACAGATTAATGTTCCTGTAATTACACTAGAATGTCTTGGAAACACAAATATATATTAATTAAGAGTATTGAACCAATTTGGGACAGTCTTCAATAGCACTGAGCAGAAATCCTGTAAAATTGTAACAAAACGTAAGCATTGGGAAAATAATCAGCATTAGTCACAGCAGATAAAGTAATTGTTAAAGGGTAAAGTGATTTTTGGCTCAGAATTTATATCAAGTCTTACTAGTATAGATCATGTAATATAGCAATAATAGTTTTTTCTAAATTTAGTTTCATGCCAGAATTTGAGCAGTGTCAGAAATACCTGCTATGTTTTAAGTTGTATTTCAGACTTCTGTGACTCTGCTTCTTTGAGCCATTCCATGCATGCACTGGGGTTGAGAGGACTACTAGGCAGTGAAGAAGTCCATAAATGCAGTCCTTAAAAAAATCAAGTGCTTACACTTAGAAAATAACAATGACTGGTGTCTTTTCTAAATCCTAGGAATATTTTGTTCTCTTACTGGAGTTAAGAAATTACAGCTAATGGGTCAGATTCCTTAACTGTAGAGAGGAGTCTCATCTTTAGCCCTCCTTGGGCTCCCCTGCTGTTCACACAGTGTCTACTTTCCTGCTGCACAGCACCCCAAAGGCCCATTCATTCTTTTCTTACAGGTTAAAATCATGAGAAAACCAGCGTTAATGTTTGCCTTGTAACTCAGGATGCTGATGTGAGAGAGCTCCTTCAGCTGCCAGTATTGATTGGCTTTTTCCTTCCAAGCTCCTCTGTGCTTTGTACAACAAAATCTAAGTGTATCCCTCTCTCTGCTCATTGTGTGGTGAGAAGGGTCGCTGGGTCTGCTGCAGGTGACAGCAAGGACAGAGGGCACCAACCAGGGTGGCACCTGGGGGCACCAGGGCTGCTCCAGAACAACACTCAAGCATCTCTTTGGTCTAACACTAGGATTGAAACAGCTTTTATCCCTTTTCATTAATATTGCTTAAGCAAATTACTAAATGAGATGAATTATCCATCCTTTCATCTGCATTTTATCACGTGTCCTTGCTATAGAGCTAAATTAAGAGAATTATCGAGTTAATTATCTAGTTAAGCCTACAGTGGCAAGGTTTTAAAAACAGTTTTCACAGGAAATATTTTTTTTTCCCATTTGCATGTTCTGAACATCCTCTGAATTTTCTAAGTTTATATTTTGCCTTTAAACATTTGTACCTTGACACTGTCTCTTCCCTCATTTGCAAAGAACACGCAAATTTAAAAGGAAAAAAATCTAATGTAAATACAAAAAATGTTCCAGCATGGCTGAAACAAATGAAATCACAGCTTGCCCTGAAAATTATCAGCAGGAGAAATAACCAAAGAAATGTATATTGTCTTATCTGTACTAAAGTTTTGATTAAAACAACGGAATAAGCAGACCATAACATTCTGTGTGCATTTTAAAAGCATAATCGTACTTCAAATGAGAATATCTACATATGAATTCACATCAGATAGGTAATTAACCTTATGCCACAAAATATTTCAAATCTCCCTGTCCTTGAGAATTTACTAATGGCATATAAACTATTTACATCTTTTTTGAATAATTTATCCTGTCCTTCCATTATGTCAAATGAATTTATAATCTTGGATAATGAAGCATTCCTGAGTGAAAGTTAATATAGAGCTGTACCTCCTACTGAGTACAAGTCTGTGAAAATACTTTTTTTCCCCCCACAGAACTTTATAAATTCTTTAAATGTACTTATCCCAGCAAGCCTAGGATCAGAGAGCCTGGGTTTGTGCAGGATTTGCTGATATAAAACAAGGTAATTCCATTTATCTCAAAAAAGCAAGTCCTGTTTTTTCACCAATGTTAAGTCAAAGAATTGAGCCCAAAATATTTAACTCTACCAGAGACATGGATCTCTACTTTATTTAGATAAATATTCTACCCCAATATTACCCTTCATGTCATGACATTTGATTAACAAAGGTTATTTTTGTCTTCTTCACAGTACTTGTAAATATTGAACTATGTCCCCTTCTGTATAGGTTCTTCTGCACAAAGGGATTAACATCAGCCCAGTTAAGGTCACTTCAGCTAATTTTGTGTTGAAGAAAAATTATCAAAGCAAGCAGCCTAAAATTAAATTGTCACATGTAAGTTTGACTTTGTGCCTGTGCTTCATGACTTGTGAGTAAAGATCCACACGTATGTCATTCTAGGATACAAAATAAGTGGGCAATAAATTCCATATGATTATAAGCCACAAGATAAGCAACCCACTTTGGTTGTTTGCTTGTTATTGTTTGCAACAGTTTAATAAGGTTGTTAGAAAGAAAATGCTACTGATTGTGTATTAGATCTTTTAATAAAGCTTAGAGCAGGATGTAGGTACAGGTATTTTCTCTTAACTGCACATTTGCCAGTAGGAATAAATTCTTGATTTTGGCTGGTGAGAGGCTTTCTACACCATGAAAGCAGATCTCTTTCTTCCTCTGTCTTTCCAGAATTGAAGTGCCCTTCAGCATTTTATTTGTTTATTTGACTGCAAAGTTTGCCCTCTATGTTCTCTTTGTCCTCACCCTTAATCTTGTTAGGTGTTCAGTGTTCTCACCTTTCTGTTTCAAATAATGAAGGTGTTTGCTCCTTTTTAACATTTGTCACTCCCAGTCTCCTTCCTTTTGGCCTCAGGTTTCCTTTGCTGGAGCACACTCTGTAGGGGAGGCACCAAGATGCTCTGTGCTGATGGAAGCTCAAGCTGCTCCTTTATGGTCACAGCAAGAAGTGAATAATGCTGTGACAAAGGAAGTTTGTCAGTGGCTTCCACTATCCCTTCTGGAGCCTTTTAGTTCTCCAACAGTGTCTTTGAATAAAGGCAATCTTTGAGATAAGGAAAAAGTGCCATCCAGTGATGGTGTAATGCAAAGGGAGCAGGAATTTGGTGCCTGGCTCTGAGAGGCACCTCCCCGGTGGAAAATGCTGTCAAAGTTGTAGATATTTGCCAGGAGGGCAGCTAAGGAGAAAAATCAGAAATGCTGCTTTGCTAAATAATGTTATATTGCTAAGCCCAAATTTTTAGGAAAGATTCTTATCAATGGGAAGTCCACCATCAATCCCTGGTTTTTCCCACCAAGTATTAATGGCATTAAATTGACTCTACTGAATTTACACACACAGTAGCACACAATAAAACAGGCAGGGTGTTCATTGCTTTTCTTTCTGCAGTATCTGCATTTCAACTCTCCTGAGAGCAGAGAAAGGCCCACATGGCACAGGACAGAGCCACAGTCTTTGACAGCCTTTCCCTGTTCCTTTCAATTTTTCATTTAGAACTAATGAACAGCTCAGAGGTTTAGAAATGCAGCTTCTGAAACTCCAGGTTTCTGATTTTACAAATCTTTTTGTTTTCTCTCTGCTCACCCTGGAATTCCTGAAATACTACACTTTTTACATAATTGCGAAAAATAGCAGAAATTATTATTAACGTGATGGAAATTAATAAAACCAAGTAGAAAACTACATTCCTAACAGCTGAAAGAAGGGCTTACAAGACAGGAGAGGAAAAGGACTGAAGCCCTACAGAAATGTGTCTCTCCAAGTGATGCAACACTTTAGTATCCTGGTTCATAGTTTCCAATGGACGGGTCATTTGGATGAATCCTCCAGTATTTGATATACAAACATCATGTTGGACCAAGTAAAGAAAACTTCTCATTAAAGGTTACATTTAGAATTCTGGATAACTTAATGAAATTCTTTTCTCTCCCCTCCTCCTGAAGTTGTTCTTAAATAGTGAGCCTAAATGGGAGGAAATTGATGGTTGTTTAATGATTCTACAGCACATTGGTATTATGATGATATTTTAGGAATGCAAATTGGAAAGATGAAAAGAACGAGCCTTCCTCCAAGAAAAGAGTATCTAGCAGGATTTACATTTGAGTAATATTTGTGGCCAAAACCTGTTTTGAATGTATCATTAGGACTTTTCATATGTTTCCAATCTACTCCATTTATTTTGGATGAAAATGAACCTGTGATATATTTTTCTTCTGGGCAAGTCTTAGTCCTGCAACAAAAGAGTTTTGCTGTAAGCTGAAGACACTCTAGGCCATGAGTGTGCTCTGCTATTTTCCATGAAATTTAAGATTGCAGTCAGCTGTCAGACTTCTGTTTCCTATTTTACCAGGAGACATAATTCATCCTGTGAGCTGACTTAAAAGTGGAATTTCAGCAAGACGAGACAACTTGGATTTGAGGACATATGCTTCCTCTTTTGAAAAGGTCAGTCAATGCCTAAGAACACAATCTCTCATTTCTGTTCTTGTTCCTTTGCTTCCTTTGCAGATTTGGCAAGTGAAATATCCCCCAGAACTTGTGGAAGTGTCTAGAGCAAGCAGATAAGTGTGACTAAGAGTTTTGATAGCTATATCCCTACTGTGGTTCTCCTGATGAAGTGTTTCCTATTTATTTTTCCATTAGCTTCTTTACATTTCAGAACAATGGACTCTACTATTTATACACATCATGACAAAGTCCAGGTGCTCAAAGTGCCTTAAAATCAGTAAACCAAGTAGATCACCCATGACTCAGACCTATTTTACTCTGGAGGAAACAAGTCAGTTATGTTCATTATCTGTTGATATGCTGCTGGAATGTTTTTTTCCAACACTAAATGGTGAGAGACAATAAAAATTTTTAGTGCATACCTGGATCATAAGTGAGTGAAGTATCCCATACTATCAGACTTTATCTTCTTTTCTGGCCTTTAGAGTGGGTGAAACTGGTAGGCATATTTCTTTTTCCTAGGTGTGAAGAATTAAAAGATTTCTGAAGAGAAAAGATACCTTGCACCCTGCTTGGGGATTCCATATTGATGCTGCCCAGCAGTTGTTGAGAGAAGCAATCTTAATGATGAAAATAAGTTCATTTGCAGCTGGTTTTGCAGCAGGATCCTGAGGGCAAGAGTCAGTCTCAGCTTAAAAAGTGCCCTGGGGCAAAAGAGGCAGCCTGGCAGAGCCCTCTGGGGTGGGAAGACCCCAGACTTCCTTGAGCACTCCTCAAAGACCCAGGGATGGCCAAATGAGAGAGGTCTGTCTCACAGAACACAACCCCAAAATGCCTCTAGTGGGAGAAGGCTCAGAGCATTTACTGTTACCAGGGTCATTGTTTTGCCCTTAGAGAAAAACACCAATAATTACAACTTGTCATCCTTTGGTGAACAAAGCAGCCAGCCTGGTGATGTGCAATAAAAATAACTGAAAAGTCAAAGGCAGGGTTTCAAAGCAATTTTTATAAAGGCAAGAGATCAAGTGACACAATCCTTTTAGCCACTTCAATAAATATAGGGTGGTGATTAGCAAATAAAACTGAGTAATTGTAGTTTTCTGCTCAACTCAGTATAATTTGCTGAAGTATCTATGTCAGTCAAAGTTATATTTAGATTGACACTGTAAGGATATATAAAATCTATTTATTTCTGAATAAATATTTGAAGAGATTATATAAGCAGCAATGTGCAAAGCTCAGGGATTTTCCCTCAAAAGATGAAGATTAGTTATTGATAACAGCTTAATATAAAATTATTCATCTGGTTGTCTAAAATAGTCTAAGCATTATTAATTATAACCCTAGGCTTATAAAATAGAATGAGCTCCCCACAAAAAAAAACCAAAAAAACAAACAAAAACAAAACCCAACAAACAAACAAAAAAGCAAACAAACGAAACCCAAAAACCCATTAAGGTATGGAAATATTTTCCCTCACAGAGTATCTCCAGTCCATTAGAAACACACACTTGGACTGTGGGATACAGCTGAGTTCCTGGAACAGTAGCTGGAAGGTGGGCAGAGCAGGATAGGCCATCTTAAATAATGGGCTCCTCAATACCCAGTGCTAACAGAATCCTGGAGTTCACAAAGTAAATAATTGCAGGCAACAGGATAAAAGTGGTTTTAATCTGGCTGGACTTTCTCTAGAGCTTCCACAAAAACAGAATGTGCAGGAAACCTGCAGATTTCAAAAGTAATTCAGAAAAACTCATTTGGTTTCAAAATGTTATTTTCCATATCTTTTAAAATTGTAAAGAAATGTAACACAAGATGAGATCTTGAATTGTCCCATTTTGCCAAAAAACCTTGAGAATTATCAGTTCAAAGACTGAAATTTTATTATTTTAATATCACCACTAAAGGAAAAAAACCCCAACCATCTCCTTACTTGCTCTGAAATACCATCCCTTTCAAAGCTAAGGGTGATAGTATCCTTTGAGGAGCCTCCCATCAGAAGTTTCCTGCTCTCAATCATTTCCTAGCCCTGAAGCTTGTAATGCTTGAAGTGAATTTGTCTGGAGTTATTAACATTCTTCAACTCTTTTGGAAGGAGAACTATCAAAAATAGATGCATGCAAATGTACCATTTAACTAAGAAGCATAATGCATGCAAAATTTGGCCTTGAGTAAACGATATCAAGTAGGTCACTTTAAATCACTGACTTGGAATATTTTTTTTTAGTTCCTTTCAAGTCTTTTTATCAACGTTTCAGAACTTAGTAACAAGGCAAGAAAATGTGGGGTTTCCATTGCAAAACTGATGATGGCTTGACCCTTCCAGCTTGCTCTCACTCACTGCTATTCCTCAGTCCTTCAATCAGGATGTTTTACTGCTCACTGGGCTCACTACCTTTTTGGTCCCATTTGTATAGAAATACCAGATTAAGGCTTTTTAGTGTCCTGGATGGACTATGTACCAAATTTCCAAGAATTTGGAATTGCTAAGAATTCTGGATGCTCAATTCCTTTAAAGTTATTGGCCTCTGTTCCCTGTCTGTTGTTTGTATCCATAACCTGTATCTGAAGCTGTTTCACAAGTGCTCTCAGTAGTATCACATAATTTCTCCTGCCTTTTCAAGCCTGAATTGAGCCTTCACTGACTGCAGTAATGGTCAGATTTGAGTTTTTCAAGTAAAAAATTATCTTCCCTAGACACTCAGAATTCTATTATGCCTTCATTCCCATTTCCCTTCAGAAAGATGTTTAGGGTACACATTTTTTTATTATATGTCTGGGTAGAGGACAAGGCCATAAAAATATTTTAACTGGGTTTTAAGCAATGTTAATTGACCCAGCTCCCTTTGATAGTTTACATTTGTCTTAACAAGCACATGAGAACATCTGGTGAAAGAAAAGAAAGAGAATGAACTAACTCAAGCAACATTGCTATAATACTTTTCATTCACAACCAGATGAAAAATAACCTTATATACCTAGGCATTACATTTCTTTTCCCACATTTAATTCCACAACATTTCTGTATGTGGAGAGCAATATATCCAGTTTTATTTGGTTTTACAACTCTGTTATATAGCCTTTTCTGGGTTTTGTGGATCACAGGTGGAGAGACACTGGACTAGAAACTGTGTATCTGTCCCACCAGCCCTTACCTACATGCAATTGTCAGTAAAATCTTCAAACTGCTTCACTTGTTTATGTGCTCTTGGAATTCTATTTCCCCATTGAAAGTCGAAAATGCCTTTAATTTTTAGTGGCATTTCATTGTGTTATTCCCAAAAGACTAGTGTTTAAAATCAAACAGATGTTTGGATTTTTTTTTGTGTTTTGCTTTGTATGAGACCTTATTAACACAATAAACTTGCTTTTTATGTAACTGTTCTGAGCTCTTTTCCTTATCCCAAAAGGACTCCTTACATTAAGATACTACACTTATTTACAACCCCACTCAAACCATCTGCTCCTTTTAATGTACTTTTTTCCTTAAAAACTCTTAAAACTTCAGAATGTGATATTGTGATATGAAAATGTTGATGGTTGTAAAAAATTAAGAAAACTGGAAGATAAGGCTCCTCTGGCTCCTACTCAACTGTTTTCTGGGACATCTTGTCCATAGCCTTGCTAACAAGAAGGGAAATTGCATGCACTGATCTCTACAGTGGGTCATTTCACAGCAATTAACTGAGCTGGTCAAGAGCAGCTTCCTCTTGGTAAATCCATGCTGCTCCTCCTTGTTCTCTTGTCCTTCATATGTTTGGCAGTGGCTTCTGTGAGGATGTGCTGCACAATTTTGTCAAGGAACTGAGGTTAGAGTGCCCTGCCTGTAGTTCCCTCTGCTTTTACTGAAGATGGTTTGCCACAGCTTTACTAACCTGATAGGCATCTGCCATGAATCAAATATCTTACCAGTCTTGGATGCAGCTTGTCCAGTCCCATGGACCCATCCATGTCCTGTAAACCCCTATCTTGATCCTTGCCAGTCATGGGCAGTCCTTCTGCTGCCCAGCCTTAGTGCATCATAGGAAAGAGCTCCACATGAACGCTTCCCACTGTAAGTGCTATTGGTGAATGCCAAGGTTGGAAAGAAGCACTGGGATTGAACAGCTGGGAGGAGACAGATGGAGTAAGAAGTAGTAAATGGCTGACAGCCATATCAGCAGACAAAGGATATGTGTTATTTATTTTGAGTTGTTGATGCTGAAGACAAAGCAAATTTAAGTATTTGGGAATGAAGCAGATGGGACGGACACGGCTTCCAGAATCATGGGAAGAAGACAACATTTTACCAAATGCATATGTCAAATCACATGCCAGCAGAGCTAACAAAAATAGATATTTACATTTGCAGTAAGCCTGTAGCAGATTTCTGTGGGGTAGAAAACAAAGCTTTTGTGTTAACTACTGGTGAATGAAAGCGCTCTTCTTGGAACAATCTGTACTTTAAAGTTGTGTATCTGGTGCTGGAAGTAAACTAATAAAGCTAATTAAAGCAATTACCAGCTCCACACTGTTGTCATTCATCTTTTCCTAGAATCCATGCACTGCAGGCAGGAAAGACACAAAGCTGGAGGCAGCAAAGGCTGAGCTGCAGTGTTTTGGACTACGGTGTGCTCTCGACACCAAACAGTCCCTCATTTGCCATCTTTCCTTTCTCTCACCAACTCTGTATGTGGATGGATGAGATCTGTCTCAGGATTCTGTGTACTTTGGAGCCTTCATCTTGACTAAGCTGCTGGGGTTCATGACTGCAATAAAAATGTTATTTACCTCTGAAATATAAGTTTTTAGGAAGAATAAGCACTCTACATTTCTTTACATATCTATATGGGCTTCTCCACACTTGGAGAACACACATCACATCTAGAGCTCACAGCATTCTTCAGTGTTGACAATTGATAGGGTAAGAGAGAAAATGAAGCCTGATCCTTTTAAATTAACTGATTAGTGAATATTTGCTCTAAGATTTGGTGATTTGAGCTTTAATGGGCTGAAGTGAAAAATAGGAAGAAATTAGCTGGTTTACTGAATATGATGAGGACAGGAGAAAAGCATATAATTAGCTGGAATAGGCATAAACTCAGCTCTTTAAAACCTGCTCATTATTGTTTTAATAGTTGGAATGTGCATTTGTGGTAGTTGTGTGCAGCTACTGCCAAATTAATAGGTTCAGGTTTTATGGTTTTGTACTTACCCCTTTTCCTGATGAATTCTTTCTTTAGCTTTAAATACTTTTTTTCCCCTAAAAAGAAACCAGAAAAAAAGGGAAACTGAAAAAACCCCAACCTTCTCTTAGTCATAGAGGAATATCGCATAATTCTCCAAATTGCCCTTTTCTCCTCTAATTGTTATGATATTTTTTGGAAAGTCAGAAACATGTTGAGGGATTTTTACAAGTTATTAAAAAAGGACCTAGAAGAAAATTTTTTTAATTCTACAAAAGTGTGACCATCAGAAGTTTAGAATATTATTAATGAGGCTTCATACTGAGCTGCACATTTTCTACTTAATTTAAATGTAGTTTTTGCCAGAGAAGAGTAATTTTCCTGTCCACTTGTATTCATTGCAAATATATATGTCATGTTTTATGCTTTTTCATCATAAAGAGCTGTATTTTCCTCTAGGTATATTGTCCATGATGATTCCCTAAATTTTCAGAAATAAGAATGTGCTTTTTGTTTCTCCAAAGTTGTCCAAAGTTCAACAACATTTTGTTATTTTTTTTCCTTTCATTTTAGGCAAGTTAAAGGGTGTTTTTCCAACTTTGTAAACAGTCATTTTGCATTTGTTAATTTGATATTCTCCAGTTAATTTGAATTACTTCACTGAGAACACCTCCCAATGTTTTGAGGTGTAATTGCACAGCAGTCTGCAGTTAATACAGCACAGCAGCTTGTAAAGTGAACCTCCTAGAATCACATCCATCTTTTTGTTCCTCTGTGAGGAATCAGAGTTATAGCTCATTTGGGAAGAGCACTGGATCTCCATCTTTCTAAGACAGATACGTCAGTTTAAAAGGGATGCATGGAAAGCTGCCTCCTGATGCTCCTCAAACAAGCATATCTCTTAAGACAATAAAGTGTCTAAATCACTGCATTATTAATGATATACCAAAAAGCCTCCTCTTTCCAAGTGGAATGCTCAATCATTTAAACTTTTTACTCTGAAATTATCAGCAGCAATGTAATGGTGCAGCTGGCTATAAATGGAGGCAGGTTGCCCGTGGCAATGTCAGATGAGATTGTGTCAGGCTGAAGACCCTGGCAGTAATCCGGGCTGACAGCTTCCCCCATTACTGCTTTTTCCTGGATGCTCCATCGGCGCCGGCGTGATGTGAACGGACAGACCCAGAGACTGAGTGCAGTCCATGTATCGGCACCGTGTGCCTGGTGCAGCCCTCCTGAGCTCACAGCACCTCTGTGCTGCTTCCCAAAGAACCTCTGTGCCAACACCCCACAGCACCTCTGTGCTGCCATCCCACAGCACCTCTGTGCCAACACCCCACAGCACCTCTGTGCTGCTTCCCACTGCACCTCTGTGCCAACACCCCACAGCACCTCTGTGCTGCCATCCCACAGCACCTCTGTGCTGCTTCCCACTGCACCTCTGTGCCAACACCCCACAGCACCTCTGTGCTGCTTCCCACTGCACCTCTGTGCTGCTTCCCACAGCACCTCTGTGCTGCCACCTCACAGCACCTCTGTGCTGCCATCCCACAGCACCTCTGTGCTGCTTCCCAAAGAACCTCTGTGCTGCTTCCCACAGCACCTCTGTGCTGCCATCCCACAGCACCTCTGTGCTGCCATCCCACAGCACCTCTGTGCTGCCAACACCCCACAGCACCTCTGTGCTCACACCCCACAGCACCTCTGTGCTGCTTCCCACAGCACCTCTGTGCCAACATCCCACAGCACCTCTGTGCTGCCATCCCACAGCACCTCTGTGCTGCCATCCCACAGCACCTCTGTGCCAACATCCCACAGCACCTCTGTGCTGCCACCCCACAGCACCTCTGTGCTGCCATCCCACAGCACCTCTGTGCCAACATCCCACAGCACCTCTGTGCTGCTTCCCACTGCACCTCTGTGCTGCTTCCCACAGCACCTCTGTGCTGCCATCCCACAGCACCTCTGTGCTGCCATCCCACAGCACCTCTGTGCCAACATCCCACAGCACCTCTGTGCTGCCACCCCACAGCACCTCTGTGCTCACATCCCACAGCACCTCTGTGCTGCCACCCCACAGTCCTGTTAAAGGAGTTACGGCCTGGGCAAGGCCAGTCTAATGGTAACTTTCTTGATAATAGGGTTTAATTAACAAGCAGACTGGTGTTTGTAGTCCAGGAATTGTTGGTTTTTAGCTGAGTTGTTCTGATTTTCCAGGTCTTCCCTCTAGAGCTAAACTGCTTTCACAGAATCACAGCACCAACTAGGTTGAAAAAGACCTCTGAGATCATCAAGTCCAACCTTTGACTCAACACTACCTTGTCTACTAGACCATGGCACCAAGTGCCACATCCAGTCTTTTCTTAAACACCCCCCTGGGCAGTCCATTCCAATGCCCAATCATTCTCTCTGTAGAGAACTTCCTCCTGATGCCCAACCTAATCTTCCCCTGGCACAGCTTAAGGCTGTGCCCTCTTGTCCTTCTTCTGGTTGCCTGGGAATAAAAACCAATACCCACCTGACTACAACCTCCTTTCAGGTCGTTAATGACCAATAACTTGTCGAATCACTAAAAAGATGAACATTAGAAGTAGCCAGACTTAGCAAGTAGCTTTAAAAGCATGGGATAATCTATAACAATTGTCCTTTTCAGTGAGTCAGAGTGCTTTGGACAAACACCATTCCTGTTTGTGGCTCTCAGAAGCTGTAGCACTGATTTAAGTGTATTGACTAAAGATAAACCACAGGTCTACATCTCACTGAAATGTGATTTTCTGCCGATTTACTGATTTTTTTTATTTTTTCCACATAAGCCTCAAACAGTTTATTGCCAATGTTTGTCTGCTTTGATATCCTGAATGTTAAAATATATGGATTTCTAGGCAACATCATATCAATCAATAGCAAAATGACACATTCAACTTCATCATATTCAGCTTCCATTTGATATTAACATCTTTGTAAATGTAGTGGTAAATATTAGATTATGCATAAGTATTTTGAGAATGGGTTATTTTTGGTAATTTGAAGAGAAAATTGTGAAGTGAAATAATAAATTAATATTTTTGAAGTAATACTTGTTAAATAGTGTCATAGCAAAATACCCCCCTTTTGTATAGGACTTTGTGCTCACAAGTCAAATGAAGGAAAAAAGCTGACTTCTATGTTTTGGGGGGGGTTGATTGTTGTTTTGTTTGGGAGTGTGTGTCTGCTTTTGGTTTTGTTTTGGTTTAGTTTGGGTTTTTTACTAATGACCCTGAGATTAGTTGAATTGGTTAAAACTTGGTTTTTATAATGCCAAGGTCATGGGTTCAATCCCCTGTGTGGGCCATTGACTTAAGAGCTGGACTGGATGACCCTTGTGTGTCCCTTCCAACTCAGAATAGTCTGGGATTCTGTGAAGTATATGTGCTTTATAATACATTTAGATTAAGTACTGAGTAAATTTTAAAACGTGAAAGAAATCTCTCTTTTGTACAGACATTTATCCCCCAATTTATCTCAGCACATCTGAAAGATTGCCCTCACACTTTGCAAATTACAAGCACATTAGTGTGGTAATAAACATTGCTGCAAAGTCACTCTTAAAGTTCTGAGAATCAAAAGAGAGCCTAGATGAAGAGAAAGGTTAATTTCATGGGGAGACTTTCATGAAATGCTGTCAACATGTCTTTATGCTGGGCATTAATGACCAACTCACTGGACAGACACCATGAGATGGAAAGGCGTTTTAGTGGCCTGTGAGGTACGACGGCACTGAGGAGGTGGTATCCCTTTGTTGCACAGAATGGGACTTTCCAGGGAACTTGTACTCTTTGTGTCATATTTTCAGAAGTGCATTTCTATGCCCCTTTTGGGTGGAATTGAGGCACAATCAAATTTCAGATTTATAATTGGAAATGAATTTTTTGGATTTGGATGACTTAGAGCTCTGGTTAGTGTATACCTTGTGATTGGCAACCTTAGCTAAGGAAACAAGATTGAAAAGGTCACCAAGTTATCTGTCCTCTAACTCAAGATGATAAATCCAGGCAATGATTGAAGCAGAGAAGTAGATGGGCTGGAGAAGCTTATCTTGTAGTTTGCTGTACTGTGCTTCCTGTCTGGGCATACAGATAAGTTATAAATCACATGCTATAGAGTGACTCTTCAGGTGGTGTGAAGGTTATCGCTCCCAGCAGTGGGGTCTGTCTGCCAGAACTTCCAAAAAGTCTCGAAGTGTGGAGGTGATCTTTGCACTGCAAGCTGTCAGACACAGTGATGTCCAGCACAGCACATGGAAACAGCTAAAATCAGTTTCCCAGCCTCTTGCCCTGGGGTAACAAGCAAGAGCTGTTACCAGGGCTTAGAGAGATCCCTGATGTGCTCTTTGGTGAGGGTCTTACACCAACTCCTGCCTTGACCATTCGCTGAATATGAAGATCAATGTTGAAACAGGAAGCCTGATGCAGAGCAGGTGTATGGTCACGTTTCTGCATCAAGCACAATGCAGTAGATGGTCAGGAGATGCCAGGGGTCTTTATACCCACCAGAAATCCTGTTCCTCCCATCATGTCAGGACTTTGACCTTCACCAGTGGCTGGGCCACTCAGAGAAGTTTGTGCCTGTTGTACTTTGCAAGGAAGAAGGGCTCTCTCTTAGCTTTGGCAGTAGACTCTACTTTTAGGTCCAAAAATGCTTGGTTCTCTGCTGCAGCAGCACTTTCAATGACTCTTTTTGAAAAAAAGATGGATTTGGAGCTGTGATGATTTACATAGTCTTGAGTAAGGCTCATCTTTGCTAGATATATTCCAGAGAAACAGCAAAACAGCATATCTGTTGTTGCATAACATTGAGTAAAACTAAGTACAGCTAAGAATGTTCTGCTCAGTTATGAGAAGTGATCGTCCTAGATCACTCGGGTAGAGATGTGTGCATTTATATGTCAGGCCCAGACAGCTCTAGGGAAAGAGAAAGGTCAGAAGGGGGAGAAATGAGGCTCTAAAAGATGAATATTTTATCTGCTTTACCTAAATTGTACCTTAGCCAAAAGCCCAGACAACAGAGTGCAAAAGAGAGGAGGACATCTCAAAATAAAAGGCTTTCAGTTCACTAAAACTTCATTTATTATGGGTTTGAGAAGCAGCTGAAATAGGAAAATGCTGAATGGTCGTGATAGGAAGCATAAAGCAGGAAAGTCTCTTTTTACTTAGTGATTCCATTTTGGTTTCCATTCACCTCCATCATGTCAACCTCTGGAGAGCTCAGGCCAGGAGCCTTCTCCCTGGCACAGCTCCTGTGCCAGCCCTCCAGGCATGATTGCAAGACAGGTAAGACCCAATGCAAGAGCAGGCACTGACTGAGGCTCACAGGGAGAGTGCAGCTCCTGTAATAAACAGTAATTTCAGACATTTCTCCTTGAATTAAAGATGTTTTTTAGCTTGGTGTTTCTTGAGTTATCTGCACCTCCTTTCACCATAGTAATTTACAGATGGTGTTTTAATACAAAGATTCTTTTTTATGCCTTCTCCCACAAGCCAACTTTTCCTGCTTCTCATTGTGTCAGCTGAGATATATGGTGTTAATATCAGAGAGAAATGTGGGCAGCTGGATTATTAGCCAGGTATAGCCGAGGTGGTATAATTTAAAAAGAGAAAACAACCATCTGACAAGATCTCAAACTGCATCCAGGTCTCATCACAGTCATAGGCTTTTATAGGAAAATAATGATTAAAGGACACATCAGCTGAAGGGTAAAGGTTAATGCCTCTTTCCAACCCACTAATATGCATTTGCAGAAGGAACATGTGTACAATACTTGTTTGGTTGGATGTCTGTAGGTGAAAATTATTTACAATGCATTGTGTCATGGCCAGGCACAACACCATATACCCATCTGTCCTAAACCTTGTCCTGCCCTTGAGATGAGAGATTTTCACCTTTCTGATTCTCAGAAGGAAAAAATGCAGCTGTTTAAAGCAAAGTGGGTGGTGGTTTTTTGCTTTTCTGATTTGACTTGAAAGAGAGACATAATTTCATTGATCTGTGGCCAGAAGGGTGTCCTCTGTTGACCCCAGCTGGTTTTGGACTAGGTCCATTCAGCAGATTGATTATATACACTTGTCTGGAAAATACAATGATTTACTGGTCTATGAGTGTTCAAAGGATTCTGGGATCACAGCATTTAGTGCTTACTATGCAGTGAGAGCACTAGGTGTGTCATTAAGCCATCTGGGTGCCTTCACTGAGAACTGGAGGATGGTTCACATCCAGCCTACCCACAGTTCCTCCTCAGGGTGCAGTGCAGTAGTGGTGGCTCTTCTGGGAGCCTTGGGAAGACCCAGCACTTCTGGAGAACTTTCCTATCCAAGGCTGCCTGTTTGGAAAGGAAATTCTCTGATCATTTTGCTAAAAGCTGGAATTCAAAATAAAATTCTTTTAATAGATTCTGTTGGAAGATACATTTACATTCAGCAATCCTTTGTGTAGCTCCATAAATAGTCCACATACAGAAACAGCACAGCAACACATTTGCAGTTCTCTCTTTGCTCAGTTCTCCTGTCCCCTGTCTCCCTGACCTTGTCTTTCAGGGGATTTGGAAGATTAACCTCATCAAGTTAAACTCAGTATGTGTTGAGGCCCTGTGTGCTCAGAATGGTTGTTCCCTTTTCCAGCTTCATCTGCCAATCCAGTAAGATGTCACCTCTCCCTGTCTCTGCCATTGCCATTATAAATTCCATATCACTTTATATTGTGTTCTCCCTCATGGAGATCATCTGTTCCTACATCCTACTTTCTAGCATTAACTGAGTACAAGAGTGTGTATATGTGGTATGAAAAATAATTGCTTTAAAATATTTATAATAAATATTATGGACGATTAGTCAGCAATTAAATATGTGGAACATACAGACTTGTTTTTTTCATGGAATCATAATTATCAGCTGACATGAGGAGCTGCCTAAGATTGGACTGGGAGGCTGTGGTGGGAGAGAGCTGTAAGGGGTCAATGTGACTCAAAAGGGACAACACTGGAAGAAGGGGAGCAAGGCTTGCAGGGCTCATAGGAGGTCAGAGACTGAGGTGGCAGGGAGACAGGAGCCACCTGGGAATGTAGAAAACTGGAGTCTGAATTCAGCAGAGAAGGGAGGGGGTGACGAGCCTGAAAATCTAAAATTAATGCGGAAATTCAGCAATGGCAAGGCTGGGAGGACTTAGAAAGGCTAATAAAGACAAGGTATTAAGTGTATTAAAATTTATGTCCAGGTAAACTCAAGAGCTGTCAAACCTGTTCCGGAATATACTGACCCTTTCCTAGGAAAATGTGGGAACAAAGGATGGCACATTGCAAGATATATAAGATGTGATGCTGGCACGGGCTGCCAGTGCATGTATGAACTAGAGTAATGAAAAACTTTCTGTGGATTTATTGGAAGGTTCAAAATCATGTACACAGAGAGGGGAAAAACCTTCTTGTACCTTGCTGCAAATATAGTGCAGTGTGGTTGGCAGCAGGATCTGCAGAGGTGTTCAAGTCTGGCTTGAGAAACTGGAGGAACCTCTATCTTTTATCCACTCCTATCCAGATTGACAGAGAAAACTGCAGCAAGGTCTGTCTAACAGCAGACCCTGTTAGACAGTGTCTAACAGCACTCAGCAGGTCTACTTTTAGTTCTGATGGTGAAAAACACTTGAATTTGAACCAAATCAGTCTTGTAAGTGTGGATGGAAGAAATTATTTGAATAAAGAAATAGAATCATGCCAGCCCTTCCCTTGAAGCAAACACCAAACCTTATCTTAATTCTCTGGAGTACCGCAACTCCTGCCATCACTCTCCCTTTCCACAGGTTGGAAACTACATTTTTCTCACAGTTATAATCCATATAATCCTGCTACATGAGTTTAGATAAGAATTAAATTAGTGACAAAGTATTGTAAGTGGAAAACTGGCTTGTAGAATCCTACACAGAGACTGGGCACTGCTCATTTCAGGGTCAGTAGCAGCTTTATTGCAAGATGGTCAACAGAAAGGGGTCAGGGATATAAAAAGTAACAAGGTTTCAGTTTCCTCCAGGAGTCTGTTTTTGCACCTTATAATAAATTGAGAAAACCATGAAACACAAGTCAGTATTTACCTTTCAACTTCATTGCATAAATATTGGAATGCTTGAAATAAAAACTTTTGTATCATAAGTAAGGCCCTTCATGTTCCTTCTTTTAGGAGCACAAACAACTATTTAATAATACAATAGTACTACAGCTAGGAATTGAAAGCATGTAAGCTTCCACTCAGCTCATCTCTCCACATATGGCAAACAGCATAAACACTTTCATGGTCTCAGATGTGCTTTTATTACTTACAAGGTAGGAAATAATTCTGCAAAAAGTCACCAAATGAAATTATACTTGTGTAAATGGAAATCTTGTATCACTGTAAGCATGCTGTTGCTTGGATGTCCTTGCCATAAGCATGTACACAATTTCAGGTCTTTTTAGGAACTTGATTCTTTTAGGCTGCTGTTTCAATAGGTGAGGATAACATTCATGTCCACATTTGAGAACTGCGGCATGTGATACTACAAGAAATGCTCACTTGAGGGAAATAATAGTATTAGAAGTAAATAACTAGTTTTAAAAAATTAAGTCTAATTAGATTATAAAGCAGCATGAATCAACCCCTCATTATGATTCTTTTTCATCTTGGGAAGTAACTAAGACTGTGCTTGTACAAGTTGTAATAGTTACAATAACCAGGTTTATACTGCAAATGTAGGATGCAAAGCAATTTCTATTGAGCACAGACATACCAACTTCTTAAGCTGGCACTTTGCAATAAGGGCATCTCTGTGCACGGTGTGAGGTGGAGGGGAATCTGTTCTGTATGACCAAATAGCACAACCAATGGTCTGCAGGGCAGGGACAAAATCCTGCCCTCTCTTGCAAAGACAGGGACTCTCACAGGACTACTGTACAACACACACAGTGCTCAGAACAGGCTGTTTACTGCCAGTCCCTCTTCTGCAGTGAAGGTGTTTAGAGAGTGATTAGAGAATCTGAGGGACTTCAATTGTCCAAGTGATTTAATTTCTAAAAGCTAAGCATCAGAGATGTTTCTGAAAGTTCATTCTGCATGTATCCTAAACTCATGGATTTGCAGATTCAGACTGAAGGGTTCCTGTGATATTTAAACTAGCTGTAATTCAAAACGTTTGTAGTACCAACTATCAGGAGTCAAAACCTGCAGCATGTCTAACTCACGCCTGCAGAGAACCTTTTAAAGTCTCTACCTCCTATTGCTTCCCATTCCCTATGGCTTGTTAGATCCGATGTTATTCTTTGTTGTCATATCAGTTTTGCTCCCTCATCTCCTTGTCTTTGTGGAGCTTTTATGTGCACGTGGCAGAAACGGCCTCTGCTTTGATTCCAAACTGAATCTGTGGCAACACAACACATTTCAGTCTGGAGCAGGAAAGTGAAAAAAAAAAGAGAGAAAAAGAGAAAGCTGAGGTTGTTAGAAGGAAGTGGGCGACCTGGATTATAGCTGGTTATAAAAAGCAGCTCTGTGTGGGCTGGATCTGACTCTGCAGTAGATTAATACACTGCCAGGTTCCCTCTGCAGGTGGCTGGAGGAGTTTGTGTGGCTGACAGGGCCTCTCAGTTCCCACCTTGCTGGGTTTTCCAGGTGTTATTGTCCCTGTCAGATGGACTTCATTTAAATTCAGAGCTATCTGTGGTGATACAAGTCCTACAATCACTCCCATGCCTGAGCCCCGGAAAGCTGGCACCCCACACTGCACCCACACTTTCCTCCTCTTGCACAACTGCAGGGCTCTACTCACCCTGACCTCAATTTCTTTTTTACAGTATTACTTCTTTCCTTAAGGAAGTTCTTCTGCCGAATGAAATGTCAGCAGATAACATCAGTGCTACTTCATAATTTAGTAGTTCCAAATATGGATTGGAACCTGACTCAACATCCTCTTTTAGTAGACAGTTTGATAGTTTGATAACATTTGTCTATAACTCCCTACACTCAGGATTATCACAAGAAACATGACTTCAGACACCTAAATAACTTACATTCCTCCCCACCTTGTTCTTGGCAGCTGTTGGAGCTATCCCTGTTGTATTCCTTATGCCTGGCCCAAAGGGAGTTGTTAGGGATGGCTGTGCCTCTGGCTCAAGACACCCCTGTCCGCAGCCCCTCTGTTTCTCCTCAGGAAGCCCTTGCTTGTCCACAGCTGTTGATTTGCTGTGTCCATTCAGCCACCTGAATTTCAAGTGCTTTGCTTTGATGTTGGTATTATCTTGGCTTCTGGAAGGATAGTGGCAGTGGGTGAGGCAACTTTTCTTCAGACAACTTTTACCCCTCTGAGAGGAGCTCCATAGCAGAAAAATAAGCAAAGACAATCTAATATTGCTGGATTATGGTTAACCAAGAAAGAAAAATTCAAGAATACATTTCTTCAAAGAAGAAGAATGCCTTCCAAAATCCTTATTTTTCAGACCACACTGTTTTGAGGATCAGAACTGAAAACCAAGAGATGAAATTTTTCAGAGCTATGAGAAAGCTTTCAGAAAACCATTTCCTCCAAAGCCACAGTGATCCCTTTGTACTGGAATTTGTCCTCTCTGCACTATAAATGAGTGCTCTTGGTTGGGTATGTTCTCAGCCATGGAGAATAGGTACAGCACAGTTTGACAAAAAAGAAAGTAATAAAAAGTCAAAAGCTGTTTTTAAAGAGTGCCTAATGTGTGGGCCTCACCCACATATACCTACAGAAGTAATTTTCCCTAGCCTTAGTATTTGACATCTACATTTCAGCCCAGGGACAAGCCTACCAAAGTCTTTACACTCTTTACTATAACTTTGAATATCACATGGATTATTATATCAGCTGCTAATGGTATCAATAATGCCACTGCTCATAGCATTCTTATTAATTCCTGTAACTGCCTTTAGAAGTCAAGCAGTAAACATACTGTGCTAAAAGCTAAGGAGACCTAAACATTTTGCAGTCACAAGACTGATTTCATATACTTAGTGAAAAAACATAGGTTTAAATAGAAGCTTTTGCCTCTGAAGCTTCCATGGATGGTGAGTGGTGGGTCTGTGGGTCACACAGGTAGCCTGAGCCTTCAGGAGCAGGGAGATGAAACCTTAGTCTTCACATTTAAGATGAAGCAAGACACAGTGCAGTGCACTGGAGGACACAGGGCTGATGGAACAGGACCTCAGGCATGTGCTCAGAGGCTTCACAATGCAACGGGACTCCACTGGCTACAGTTTCCCTTTGGGACAGCACCTGTCCCATAGAGACACCTGTCCTGGGTCTTCAGCAGCTGTGAGTGTCACACAGCTCCTCTCAGCCCTAGCAAGCATTTTCCTCACTTACAGCTTATATGACACAGTAAAAGCTTTGATCAGGCTTTTGGAAGGGCTCCTGGGGAAGCCATGCCTCCATGAAAAGTGGGGGCTCACATTGGGGTGCTATTTATATCTTCTGGATCAACAAAGAACTAAATGGAGTTTGTTGCTTACAAACCACACAGACCTACTGTGAGCAAGTGCTGACACAGTAAATGTACCTGTAAGAAAGTGAATTGTAAGTTGCTAATCCCTCTCTGTCTCTTCTTTTGCATGAGACTACATTTTTACAAGATGCAGTTTAACCTGAAACTTGACCTGTCTTCGTAAGAAATTAGTTCAATCAATAATTGCTCTCTACTTAGAGACCAAGGGAAAACAGTGGAACTAGCAAAGCTGCTTTGAAATTAATTTCCAGTGAGGTGAAAGCTCATCTTAAAAATTGAAATTTCTCTGATTACTGCTGCAGGTAGAAGATTAAAAAACTTTAAGATTGTAGGAACTTCTCACAGCAAAGATCTCAATGATATTATTTTATTCTCCTTGCAATACTGATGATTCCATTAAAACTTTAGCACTTTAATCAGTAAAAGATGCACTTTAAGTGTTAATTGAGATTAGAATTATATCTATGTTCAGAGTAGCTCACTCTGAAATGGCCTTGGCCCTTGTCACTGCTGCTTGACACTACAAGTTTTTCCCTGTTTCAATTTTTAAATAGACATAAGACTAATGTCATTTGAGGATTTGTTTTGATGCACTCCTTCAAGCAGCAATTTTTGGCAGAAATGGCAAGACAAACAGGTTTTGCAGAGGGCAGTGACTGACCATCAGCTTGTGTGGCTGCACAGGGCTGAGGCAAACAGTGCTGGCTGCTCTGCTGGTGCTGGTCAGCTCAGCTGCAGTGTGACCCCCTGGAGTCAGAAGGGGGACACAGTGAGAAGGAGAAACTTGGCTTTCAGTAACAACAAAATGATTAAGATCCTTTGTTGCCATTCAAGTCCTTAAAGTACTTTTAAAATGAATATTCTTACCATGGATTAACTGCATGAAATCCACTTCAGGCAATAGCAGCATGCCCCACTGCCAAGATGATTCCATTTAACTTGTGTTTCCTCTCTCCTGCAAAGTCCCTCTTTGTGCTGTTAATGCTGCCTAAAAGGTGTCTGCATATCCATGTAAGTGAAGTTGCTCATACAGGGCATAAATGTCAAGAAATCTGTGCTCCAAGTAAAAATCTCTCAGCCGTTATAGGATTTGCTTTGATGACACAGACTTTATGTGAATGAAAGATATTACATTTATGCTTCAGTATAGCTGAGTACTTCTTAAAGGGAAAGTGGTGAAGCATGCCAGATTATTTACCAAAGTACTGCAAATAGCACAGGCTGAAATTATGAGTGCAAAGAAGAAAAATGCATTAGTGCTGTATCTTGGCCAAAACCCATGTTCCCAGCTGTAAGCCATGCACTTCATGTGGAAACTGGAAACCAGTGAACCAACAAATAAAAATCCAAATTCTCAGACCTGTAAGAGCTGCAAAACAGGAGGTGTTCTCATTGCCTTCTCTTATACATAGACTATCAATTTCCCTGGTGAACACTGGGTCAAATCTGCATTATTTTGATTTTGCCCTAGAGCCACTCTGTCAACTAGATCACACCTCTGTATAATCAACAAAGTGAAAGAGCTGAGCACAGCTCTTTCTTATGTTGTCTAGAAATAGCTGCTCAGCATTGGCAGAGCCCATCCTGCATTTGGCTGGCAAAGGCCAGGGTGTTTTCTCTTGAATCCTGCTCACTCCTGGCTGATGGCACGTGGGACATGAGAAATAGCCATAAATCTCAGGTCTCCTACCTGTAGCTCACACAGGCAAGGAGTGTTTACTGGTTTAATCACAGATGCCCTTCACAGGTGGCACAGCCACCTTTAGAGAAGAGTTAATCTTTGGAAGTCAGGAGTTTTTAATGTCAAAATCTAACAGGAGACCAGCTCTGTGCATGTAGCTTGAGACAGCATTCCTGAGACATAATAAACCTCAGCACTAAAGATATTTCTCTCCCAGAAGGTGCCATATTAGCTACTATAAACTTTGCTAAAACTAAAGATTATTTGGAAAAGAGGATAAATTACTGTGTTTTAATATTACCAATTAATAGATATCAACCAATTCATAGATAAATCTTTCTAACTCATGGAGTTAAAAATATAGAGAGTCTTAAGTCTATACATTCTTATTACTGTCTGGGGTGTCCTAAATATGCACCTTTCAAGTCCATAACTGTCTCGGAATCACTAGAGAGAAAGCACTTAGAATGCTGATGGATTTTTCTTTTGACTCTTTAATGAAGCTAATAGACTCATAAAAAGTATTTGAAAAGTATTTTGAAATCCAAGGTCTTCAGAGTTTTCCCCTGAGGTGCTTGGAGGTTTCCTCTGTTCAGAATCACACTGTGGAAATGGCATCAACAAATTAGAGAGCATCAGTAAACAGATGAAAACGTGTGCACAAAATAACATCAGTACGACTTGTAAGCATTTCCCTGGACTGCAGTTCATGTCTATAATATTGCACAGGTACTTCAAGGGTTTCCATTATTTTTGGTGTTTGCACACAGAGCATTTTCAATTAAATAAACAAACCAAACAAACAAAAACTTCAGCTTCTCTTTTTCAGACTTCATGCTGGGGGAACTAGCTCAGGTTGTGTCAGCAGTCTAGTCAGAGAGGGGTGGACAGAAGCACAGGCTCACACTGCTGCTGCTCTTCCCTTAGTGCATCAACACTGCAGGGTTAAAGTTTCTGCATATGTGGCATGGACTGGGCCCGTGGAGAGCAGAGCAGGCAGGAAAACAAACAAACAAATAAAAACTGAAAAAAAAAAGGAAAATAAAGAAGAAACAAACCAAACAAGCCCCTCGGGAACCCTATTTTCACACCTACTGCTTTTCAGTTTTTAGAACTGATCAAAAGCGACGCAGCGCAGAAAACCCTGGAGCTGAAGCCCAGGAGGGGGTGGTGGCCAGCAGGTGTCAGCGCATCCCTGCGCTCCGACCGCCGGCCCTGGGTGGGACGGGATGGAACGGGACGGGACGGGACGGGATAGGACGGGATGGGACGGGACGGGACGGGACGGGACGGGACGGGACGGGACGGGATGGGACGGGACGGGACGGGACGGGATGGGACGGGATGGGATGGGATGGGATGGGATGGGATGGGATGGGATGGGATGGGATGGGATGGGATGGGACGGGATGCTCTGCGCTGCCCTGGGCTGAGCAGGGCTGCGCTGGGCTGAGCAGGGCTGGGGAAGGGCTGGGCTGCGCTGAACAGGGCTGGGCTGGGCTGGGCTGGGCTGGGCTGGGCAGGGCTGGGCTGGGCTGGGCTGGGCTGGACTGGGCTGGGCTGGGCTGGGCTGCGCTGAGCAGGGCTGGGCTGGGCTGGGCTGGGCTGGGCTGTGCTGCGCTGAGCAGGGCTGGGCTGGGCTGGGCTGCGCTGAGCATGGCTGGACTGGCAGCAGCTCCCCCGCTGCTGTAGCTCCCGTTTGCGAGTCTGCTCGATTAGATTGTTGCCGTTCAACTGCCGGCATCAACATATCAGATCTGTTTTGGAAACAGGCTCATTCATTCAATTACTGTAATAGCAGTTAAAACGCGTTGTGAGCATGGCAGGAGTGGTGATGAATGAGGCAGAGAATGATTCCCCTCTCCGTGTTAGCAATTCAGATTTAACTAAAACAGTCTAAGAGGTGAATGCATTATTCTACCACTCTTCCTTATCCTTCTTTCTGTATTCCTCTGTTTTCATTCAGCATAATCCGTGTTACTGAACTGCAGATCACTTCGCTGCTGTATGTGCAGCTCCTGCAGTTTTCAGTTTGCTTTCTGTGTTTCATTGTATTCACTTGCCCCACAGGTGGGTGTGCTGGATCTAAAAGTTATCAGCTTTTCATACCTCGCTGCTAATTTTTCAGTACAGTCTGAAATCTTATTAATTAATATTCTCTTCCCTGCTTTATTCTTTCTTCCCTTTAATTTTTTTGAAAAAGAAGCAAACAAAGGAAAATAACACCAGTGAAATCTTTATTTCAGTGTTTCAATTATTCATGACAGTGATTTCTGCTCCAAACATGACTGACTTTCATTTGTTATCTGAGTGGCTGTGGATAGGAACAACATTGCTAAAATGATATCCAGCTCCAAGTATCAAAAACCTTGCTTTTTCTGATTTCCTTTTATATGATCCCTGAATTCCAGGTTATACTGGAGAAGGGGAACTGGGAAGATGATGTTGTGAATAGTAAAATTACTTTTAACTTGACTCCAACATAGAATGCGACATCAGAGTTGTCAGAATAGAGAAACCTTTCAGTAAATTATACTTGAGTTTGTCAGAGATATGTTACCAAAACTTGGGCTTCCCTCCTGCCATGAGGCAAAGCCCCATAGTGTGTTTGTAGAGGGACATAAGTGTGGCCACTGCAGAAGTACAGTTTTCTCCAGAGCAATCACTGTTACTCTGTCTTTCCCTGGCCACAAGACAATGTAGACAGACCAGCTTATGCCTAAATCCCACAGCCATACCCACAGCACTGCTGAACGAGCTCCCAGTGCCCCAGCACCCCCCAGTGTTGCAGTGCTAGAGCTGGGCCAGGCTGGGCTGTTTGCAGGGGTTGGTGGCAGGCAGGAGTTGCAGACAAACCCTCTGTACCTGGACTCTGGGCTCCAGCAAGGGCTCTTCCCTTCACTGGTTGCTGTTGCTGGCACGGAGGGTGCCTGGCATGCCCCCTCATCCCAGAGCAGTGCCAAGGACTCTGAGTACTGGCAAAGAGCAGGGCAGCTTAGATCCAAGGATCTGACTTGTTGGCCAGATCTAACTGATTCAGAGTTGTCTAAGAGACTGTCAGCTTTTCAGTCCTCTTTTTCTCTGTGCTGACAGTTAAAAATACCAGCAATGGGCTTCATTTAGATCTCATATGTGACCTGGACAGTTCATTCCTGCCTCTGCCACCGGCCTTCTCAGCTGTGAATTGTGTGAATTCCACAATGCCAAGCACACACAGGGCAGATTGATTTTCCCCTCTCTTTTCCTATTTGCTAGCAGTGTGATAGAGCCACCAGGGGCTCTTCTCTGTTAATTATAGGAGGTAAACAGGATCTTTCTGCTGAGATTTTAGAACAACAATATATGACAGCCATTTCTCTGCTGTCTTCTAGGTTTATATGCTTGTCTATATCTTGTGTGAGAAAATAGTTTGATGAGTCCCAGTGCTGACCAAGATGAGATTTCTCTGCTGAGAAATTAGAGTCCTGCTAATTATTTGTGTGGGAAGGAAGGTTTGCTCCATTCCTGGGATGGAGCCAAACTCGAGTTAAAGTGGTCATAACAAAGGAAGATACTCTATGATGTAAACCCTGTTAATATACAAAGCTTCTAGCAGTTCCTTTAAAAAATAGGAAGGTTTAAAAACTATGAGAATATGAAAGACTGGTAGAGAAGAGGCAAAATTTTCTTTAAAAGGTTCCTCACAAAAGAGTTACTGTTTTTCAGTCAGACCTACACATGCTTTTGCTATAGATTATGCAGGAGGCGTGTGCATAGGATGTAGCTTTGTCTTCTTATTTACAGATAAAGTAGTAACTTATTCAGATCCACCACTTCTGTCCTTGCATAATACACAAAATTAAAAAAATTGACTTGAAAATTACACCCCTGTGCATTAATTTTACCAGGGCTGTGAACAGCTCTCATATCGGGTTATGTAAACTTCCCTTCATCAAGTAAAGATGTCATTTGCAAAGATTCCAATTCCTGTTTCTGGACATGTTCAGAACCACATTTCTAAAGATTATTTTATGTAATGGCCCTTAAAGATCAATTTACATTGAAATAGGTTGAAATTAAATTTCTGCTCTTGCGTTATGAGCAGCTTTCAATTCCATGGTGAATGATGTCAGCTGCCATTTGACATTTCAATGTAAGATCTTACTTACTTGCAACCTCTTTATCTGTTCTAATGAAAGGCAGTTTATTGTAACCTACTGCTGATTACAATATTTTTATTTCAGTCATCTGAGCTTGAAGTATTGAAGCAGATTTCTAAGCATGAATTCAACTTATTCAAAGTCTGGTCACCTGTGACAGTAAAAATAGCAGACAGGTTGGCCTTTGGCATGGGTTGGTTCCCTGAATTATTAATATTTTCTTTGCTTGGTATGCTGACTGCTTCTCCATTGGGTCTATGGATGGTGCTGAACATCTAAACCCTCTAATCTACTGAAAGCTAAATTGCTGTTCTCCAGAAGTTACACAAAAGATACCTCTATAAACTGTAATTTTTTTTGACCAAATAAGCAAAAACCCACTAAAGTGGCAAGATTTAGCAGAGAATAAAGGCACAAAGGTGGGATACCACAAACTTACAACATGCATCATTGTTTAGCTATAGAAGCTTGCTTCATACAGATTACAGCATAGAAAATTGTACTATAGCTCATTCACAGATGCTTCTCATTTAAAATATATTGTACATAAGTATCTTTGAGTGTACCTTTGAAAAAGCAAGGCTTGCTCTCAAACCAGCATCATTCTGAAAAGGCTGTGACACATAAGACTGTAGGTTTCATACATGTTGGAAGACATACCAGAGGCTCATCACCTTTAATTTCCCTTCAGGTTATTACTCATAACTAATCTCACATTTTATAGAATTGTTTTCTGATTCCTTTTCAATGTTGAACAATTTGACTAAGTATAATGAAAGGATCTTTTAGGATTCTTTATAACTGAGCATAAAAGGAAATAGAAAAGTGTTTTGGCAACAATCTCTTTGAAGTCAATTTGTCTAGAGAAGAAAATATTATTTGATAGCCATCTACTGCAAAATTACAAATTATTATAGAATTGCATATGATGTCTGCTGTACTGTTGAACTGTAATTGTCAAAAGAGAATTTCATTTAATCTTATTGAAGAGCACTTACAACTTATTTGATCTGACTTCTTTGATATTTTTATTGTAAGTATTTTATGATTCATAATGTCATTCTTTAGTCCTGCTTCCATAAGGAGATTTGGCTGAAGAATGGAAACTTCAATTTGAGGCATGTTTTGTAGATTTGTCCTTTGCTATTTCCATACCATTTTCCACTCATTCTTTCAAACGTATTTTTGGGTCAGGATTCAGTTAAAGCACCCATTTTCCTACTTGAGAGGGTCAGGCATTTTATTCAGAGTCTTTTTTTCTTTTTTTTTCCCTGAAACTGGCCAGTGAAATCACCACAGTCCCCAGAAACTTCATCATCAGAAACTTTAAATCAATACTCCCCTTTTAAACAGGTTGGCTTCATCAAACTATATTATTCAGTTGAAGGGAAAAAGAAAAAAACAACACTCCAGTGCAACTCTGAAGATGTTGCAGTCAGTAACAGTTCAAAACACCAAGATCTTGACATTGGTTGAAATAATTTTAAAGACTTCAGATCTTGTACTGGCTGATAAATATGGTACTAGGTGGACATTATTCAAACCAGTTTGAGATTGAGCTGTGCCTCTTGAAGTCAGCCAGCCACTGCTATGTTGGTAGGTGTACTGAAACACTGTTTTCCAAAGGTTTCTGCAAATATTTCAGAGAATATTTCTTCATCTGATACAAAATTCAAGGCAGAAAAGCTCGGTACACTTGAATGTGATTTTTCAGCAGGGTAGTCTGGAAACGTTTATTCATTTTGTTGAATAGTGCAAATAATGCAATGAAGAAATAAATAGCTGCTGCACAGATTAAGTCTTTTTAGCTGTTGCTTTTTTCTGTATTCATTATGGCAAAATATTGTGTAAGTCATTAAAATCCAGTGATTTATAGTTTTATACAGTCAGTGTTGCTTGCTTAAGTACTAAAACAATTAAAACCCAGCTTCTGAACCTCTTTTGGAGAGATTTTACTTGGCATGTTCATTTCTGTTTGTTTGTTACTCAAATCTAGAGACAAATTAGAACTATCCAAGCTAAAAAACCCCTTCATCTATTTCTCCAAATGACTGGCTTGTAAAGCAAACACATCAGGGGTTCTTCGTGATATCTTGTACGTGCTCAGTGCTGTGCAGGGACTGCCATGCCCTTCATTCCAGTGAACACTGGGTTAATGGTGCTTTTTTCTCCCCCAGAAAAAACAGGGAGGGAAGAAAGCTTCAGAAAATTCAGTGAACCATCCAGAAATGTGGCAGAGACACTGAGAATTGCAGGCAAATTGTCTGAGCCACACAGCTGTGTCATGCAAGCTGGATAAGGTGAGGCTGCAGCAGGCAGAGACCTCATGGGAGCAAAGGAAAAAGCAGGTGGAAAGTTCCCCTGTGATGAAGGGCAGAGTGAGGCCCCAGTCTGGTCCTGTTGGCCATCATGCTACTGAAAGTCTGGTCTGCCAGATTCGAAGCAAAGCCAAAGCCTCATCTACATATTAAAAATTGTTTAACACTTTGTTCAAGAGCTGAAGGCTTGAAGTTGCTGTTCTGTATTTATATGCCTGGCCTTGCTATGCCCAGTGTGTGCACAGATCGAAAGAAAAGAAGCAAAGCCCTTCCTGGAGGGGGAATTTGATATCTACAGCAATCCCTAATGGCCCATTTCCTCAGCTATCACTGTGCTGGGAAGAGAGGTCACTTGAATTTTGCTAATGCTAACGCTGAAATTAAAATATTGGATGGGGACTGAGAAATTCTGAGTTAATTTTCTGTCTCTATCCAAAAACGGTCTATGAGAGTCAGTTAAATCATTTAATCTCTGTGTCTCGTATCCTTATCATCTGACAATTTAGTGTCTCACAGGGCTGTTATGAAATGCAATGCATTAATGTGAGTCATTCCCATTCTGCAGTGATGGTTTCCATGTACTTGGGGAGATTGAGGTTTTCTATTTGCATGAAAGCAGTTGTTTGCTCATGAAGTGTTAGTCACAAAGCAGCAAAAATGCCTATCATTCAGCAAGCTGTGACTAATACTGTTTCCACATCTGTATCTACAGTAATTCAGGTGGAAATGATTTTCCATTTAAAATGCATTGATTTTTATTTGTTGCAATAAACTCAGGCACACAGACCCTTTGATACCAGAACAAGGACTCAGACAGATGGGTCTGTCTGGGCATGTTTGTTCAGCTCAAGCAGGAATGAAATCAGAATACCCCCAAAATATGATCTAGAGGTGGCCATTAGGAGAGAGGCAAAGTGCATTTAAACTTGAAAGATACTTGTCAATGGCTGTATTTTATGGTTCTGAGAAACTTGGCCTGAAGGTGGCTCCTCCTGAATATGTAGCTGGACTGGCTGTTGTTTGAAAATGCAGTTCTCAAGTGGTTGATAACAAAAATATACTGAATATTTGGTGGTAGTTTATGAACAGATTTTGTAAGACAGATCATAACATTAAAAATAATTTATTCTGTTGAGTTGTGCAACCTTGAAATCTCTTGATCTTGGCTTGTGAGTAAAGCTTATTCCAAGGCTCCTTTGACTTTCCCTGTATATTAAGTACCAAACAGAGCCAGAACCCCCAGCGCTGTTGGGATGGTGTGTCTGCTTAGCACTCCCCAGCACCAGTCCCAGATTCACCCCAATCCCTGTGGCATCCTGAGGTCCAACAGCAGCCCTGCATCTGTGAGCTCCTGTGCTTCTGGTCCAGCCTTGATGGAGACAATGTAACATATGACAGTGATATGTGAGTAGAAATAAGTGCAGTTTAATCTGACTAGCAAAGACCAGGCTGAAAAAGGAACTGTTCAGTGGAGGTTAATACCATGCTGCAAAGAACATTAATAAAAGGAAAATAAGTAGCAGACTCTGCAGCAATTTCTGTCCAAAACAGAATAACCTCCAAAACAAATACTCTTCTCTTACTTTGTTCTCAAGCTTAGAGCTCCTGTAGTGTAATAATTACTTTGATGATTTCTGAAGGGAATTGTATTTTTCTCTAAAAATATTTACAGCCTCATCAGATCTAATTATTCCTGACTTTTTCTTCAGCAGTTTTTCAAAGAGATTGAGTACAACGGCATCTATCTTTTTAAGATAGAGATAAAGGGGGAAAAAACTGTGAGGTACCTTCCTCCTGGAATATGGGGTCTTGCATTTCCAGATAACTGAATACATAACTAGGTCATAATGAGTAATAAGGAAAAACTTCAACTTAATTGCATTGAAATAGATAATTTTGGTATATTATTATTTATTATTTATTTTAATTAGTGTTAATTGCTGTGACGATTCTGGTTTTAATGGATGAATGGATGGTTATGAAGGAAGCTGTCCCAGGACTGTGCTGACAGTATTTCCAGAGCACCAAGCCCAGCCCAGGCTCCAGCCCTGGCCCAGCTGTGCCTGTGCAGCCCCTCCATGATCTGCATTGGCTCCGACCCCGGGGTGATCGCTGTGGGAAACCAACCCCTTCTGGCAAACCCTGTGCTCCCCTTGCTGCCTTCCCTGCAGGGGCACAGGAGCCAGGATAGAGAAAACACTTCTCTGAAGCTGGGTCATGGCTTTTATTAATACTGTGACACTGTGTTCAAGCGCTCTGCTAAATGAGTCAGGTTTTTTTCTGAGCTGCCTTTACAGCTTCTCTGCTGGCTATTGACACCCCCAAGGAGTGGTGAGATGAGTCTCACTTTATGCACGAGTGCCCAAGGACAGGAATCAGTTGCCTTCTGAGGGAAGAAGCTGTAGCTTTTCAATGTAACCGGTAGCTTTGGGGTTGCTTGTGAGCTGCCAGTGTTTATGCACAGTCCAAGTCCGAGTTGAAGCTGTGATTTTCTCTGTGGTGCACGTTTTAGGTGAAGTTCCACCATCAAGTTGTGAGCAGCAGTTGGCTTGTCACAAATCCCATTTCCATGTAGCCTGGGCGTTCTTGCACTGGAGAGCAGCCTCCAGCCCTCAGCCCTGGGAGTGAGCCCCATTCCCAGGTCTCCACGGACCAGCAAGAAGATGCAGCATGTCTGGACCAGAACAAAATGCTGATTTTTGTCAATAAAGCCACAGCCAGACCAGTGAGAGATACTGAAAAGGTAGAAACAGAGTGATGGCATCAACAGTTCTCCAGAGCAGCTCTGGGACTTTCTTGGTTGTTCTGCATGGGGAGGTGAGCCAGCAGCTGCTCCCACTGCCAGGCTGGCTCTGCCTGCTGGCTGCATTCCTTGGGATCAGCTATAGCCACATGGATCTGCTCATAACTTCTTCATAAGGAAAAACAGCAACATAAAGCTACTTTTCCTTGCTTATTTTATATGGACTATTAATATTTGCTTGGTATGATAGAAAAATATTCACTCTGTCATACAATTGGTTTTTGTCAGGTATGCAGGAATTCTCAGTTTTGAATTTTGGTGAAACAACTGTAAAATTCTGTGGGACTTTGTGGAAGTTCTGCTGAGCATTCCATTAACTTGTGACAGTTGGTAAGAATCTTATGACTGACAGGGAATTCTGTGGCCAGAAGGTTAGTCAACCCTAAAAGGACTTACTTCAACAAGGTAAATATCCTTTCTAGGATTTTTACAGGTATCTGTACACTAATATTTGTATTATATTTATGTCTCTTATTATTTCTCTATTATTAATTTTTCAGTGTTAAAAGCAGACACAAGATGACAACTAATAAATTCTACTTATAAAAGTATGCAATCAGCAGTGCAATAATTCCATGATAAATTACTTCACTCAAATACAGTAGCTTTACACTAATTAAGAAGGAAATTTTGTGTGATCAAAAGAAAGGTAAGACTTGCATTCCTATCAGTTTACCACTTTTCTTACCTTAAACCTGAGATAGGAACTTCCATTGCAATTCAGTTTTTCTTAAGGGAGACAATGAAGGAAATATGCTTTGTCTCCTCATTGTTTTGTTACTATCTTTTCTCTCAGTACAGATAAAGAAAACATTTGCTGAAATTTGTCATTGCTTTTCTAGTTGCCCTCACAGCATGGAACATGATTGCAATTTCTATAAAGTTATGTCCAAACCTGGATCCTCTGATATTTCATTAATCTAATTACAGAAGTTTTGTGCCAAGAGTTCAGCTTTTTACCCTCACAACTTCTATCTCTTTCCTTGTCTTTATTAAAAAAGAAATCTGAAAAAAAAAAACCTAAATAAAATCATATGCCATTTCCAGCTTTACCATTCCCCACTGACTGGGTGATGCTGAGGGGCACAAAGGGCTCCCCCAGGGCAAGTCCACCCCTGCTGCAGGTGCTCATCTCCAGCCATGGGCTGTTCCCTTGCTCAGGGGCTCTCTGAGCTGCCAAGCTCTAAAGAGCCATCAAATGCTCTCCTTTAGGAGCTGAGGAAGGGAGGCTACCAGTGCCAGCTGAGTTTCTAGAGGGAGCTATGTGAGCTCATCTTGGACTCCTAAGCTGTGGGAACCTTATACCCGTATCTACCAGTGAAATAATATTTTAAACACACGGAAATGAATCCAGCTATTTCAGTGTAGAGAAAATATTGATATTACTAAGAACATTATGCAACACTTTATTTAGCCCAAGGGAAAGTTTTCTAGAGAACTTGGTTAAACAGCTCATAGAGAAAGCCCTCTGCTTTAGCTGGGAGCTGGACAAGCCAACCTAATACATCTTTTCCATTTCTCACCTCAAAAACCCAGTGCAGTCTACTTTTTTAAATTTTTTTTATGTCAGTGATCAGTGGAGCATGTCTTTGTGTGCTGGAAAAGAGATTGGCTATAACCATCTTGTACTTGCTTTGACATGTACTTCATCTTTTTAAAAACCAAATTTTAAAAATTCATAGTTAATAAGAGGCCTCAGGTTCTTATAAGCAGTTTAATCAGGCTGTGCCAATACAAGGCACGTGGTTAAACACACTCTCTTCTAAGCAAGGGCATGACTTGCTACTTTTAATGTAAGATATCTTTTGCTGTTGGGCCTCTGAGTCTTGACTTATATTTAATCTTTCAATTAAATTCCCTTCAGACATGTGAAATTTGTCAATGCTTATTTCTCCCACACAAAAATCTAGTTATATTATGTGATGTTTTCTTCAGATCTTTACTATTCTGCATGGAATTTCCCACCCCCTATTTTATTTTTGCCTTTCCTTTGCTGGAAGGAAAAACTGTTTTTAACTGTGCCTGAAGCTCTATCTTTTCTCCTTCACCCTCATCTCTTGGACAGCAACCCCCTGTCTACCATAACAGGCATCCTACTGAGCCCCTCTGCTCCCCCTGAAAGGAGGTCTCTGACACAACAGAGGGTTGTTTCCATTGCAAGCAGATGCTGTGCCCCTTTCCCAGGGTTAACATGAACCTCAGCATGAAGAAGGCTCAGGGCACTCAGCTGCTCGCTGGGACTTCCTCTTTGCTTCACTAACACGAGTAAAATTCATATTTGATTAATTTTTTCCATTTTCTGTTTTTTGAATGATTTTTTTGTCCAGAGGAGATGAAGGAATTTTGTCAGACTTCAGATTAGGGACAATTTCTAGAAGGAGGAGGGGAAAATATACAGAAAACAAGTGAGGAAATGAATCCAATGTGTTGAATGAGAGAGATACTAAACAAGCTCATGTGTTGATCTCACACACAGCTCTGGATCATCCTTCAGCTCCTGCTTTCCATCCCAGATGTGCATGGACAGGACTAGGGCATGACCTGGGCTGAGTGTGGTGGTGCTGCACCTCCATCCGTACTGTGGCTGTAACAACCCTGACCAGCTTTGTGCTTGACTGTTTTCTGTATTTCATTTTATTCTGTATTTCATATTGGATAAGAGCCTTGGTTGGTGGGTTTAACACCCTGCTTTGAAAGAGCTCCTAATTCAAAAGTGTTTTGTGCATTTCTGCAGCTTTCAGGAGCCATAAAAGACAAGAATTATCCCTTCTTGAACATAGTTGTATTTTTTTCAGAGCTGGGGTTTGATGCCCATTTCTGTAAGTCCTTTGAGCTCTGCCACTGAGTAGAGCCACTTGCAGCTGGAAAACATCAAAGGCTGAGTGGTTTTACAGGTCACATTTAAGCTTTGAAGTTACTGTATCGAAAGAAAATGCCTGGTTAGTTGTTGTTTCACCACATCTCAATTACAGAAATTAACTCTGACCACTAATGAAATTTCTAATGAAAATACTGTGGTCTTTGCTTCAAAGGGAATTCCATACCCAGAGTGGGCAGCCAGGGGACAAGGACTAACACAAGGACCCAGCGAGACTGATGACTTCTCCCATTAGCAACTTATTCTGGTAGGAAAAGTGCTCAAACAGCTCATGTGTACCAGTCCTTATATACCTACACATTCATCAGAATCTTGAGGGATTTGGTTCCTTATATGTTAGAATAGGTTCATTAAACTAGTCCTTGAGGAGACAGGATTTCTCCTAATGTGCTGCTTTAGGAATTTCCCAGTTTCATGATCTGGTTAAACTTCAGAGTAGGTTTACAGTGTGAATGCAGAAAGGCTATCTGCTAATGAACTCATCCCAAAGACTTGGAAAGATAATTTTTTTCCTATTCCTCCCAGGTGGACTCCCAAGAGACTTGCTCAAAGTCTTGTTTTTGCAACACATTCAGTTATGAGCCTTGACCTAAAGGATAAAAATCTGTCTTGAAGTCACAGGGGAATGTAACAGGAAGAACTGGCACATTTCAACCCTAATTGTTCCTTTTCAAGTGAGTTGAACATAAGCAAATTCTGCTTTCAGACAGGCTGTTATTGAGGGGGACCTCCCTGTACAGAATAATTCATCCAAATTAACCACTTCATCTGCTTTCAGTCACACAGCTCTCCATCACTGTTTTACGGATTAAAAGATCTCATCTAAGATTTAACACATTGATTCAATTACTTCAACTTGTGCTTCAAACACCATCAAAGTGTTGATTCTTTTCCCTTAATTCTTTTGAAAGGCTAATTGTGACTGACTCATTAACTAGAGATGACTTCAAATTTGGATAATGCATTTAAGTGGAGAAGCATGATCCATCTTGATTAAAAGATTTTTTTGTAGCAAATGCCTAACCTCTGAAGTTCATAAACTGAGCTACAGTTAATAAATGTGTTTCATTCTCAAATGTTTGAGCATCTTCCCACTTCTTTTTACCCCTGAAATCAAAAGGGGACAGTTCCCGAGCTGCAAAATGCCACATTTATGCTAATTCAGTATAATTATAATTATTTCTCAGTCCCTGAAAAACCTATGTGCAAACAGTTACATAAATGCCATGAATAAACACACCAGCACACTGTTTGCTTTGCTAAGTAAATCAGTCCATTAGGAGGATAAACTATTATATTGCCTAATTAGCTCTCATCCAGGAAGGGCGTTTTCATGAGCAGGAAGCCAGATGGGCAAAAATTGTCCTGGATTGCTTGTTCTGAAAAAAACACTGCAAGAAAAACTGATTAGCACACATTTGTGATGCTTTTTCTTGCATTTGGAGCAGGCAGGAATGTGGAAAAAAACATATTTGATGCATGACTTTGAGGCATGGAAGAGGATTCTTCTGACTTCCTGCATCGTCAGCATAAGTAAAAGAATATATGCATAAAAACATAGAGCTTGGGGGGCTGTATTTTAGGCCACAAACATGAGGACAAACAGCTTTTGAACATGTGGTCTCTAATGTTAGGTGTGCTAGAAATTGTACTTGATTGCAACAAAAAGGGATGACCGTGTTCAGTGGAGTGCATCTAATAGGATGCATTTTCTAGAGTCCTTTTTACACCAAAATACTTACTGTAAAACAGGTTGTACTGGTCATATGAGATGCAGTCAGTAGAACTGAGTGAATAAACTTTTCATATAATAAGTTTGTGCAAAGTTTAGCATGTACAGGAGTTGTTTACAAACTCAGATACCTTCAAACAGAAGGAAAATGAAAGCGCACCATGGTCCAAAAGCTTATGGAGAATAAATCCCAGCAGTACATGATAGGACAACATAAAGCAGAAATTTTCTCTTCCCTGCAGAATTTTCAAGTTCCCTGGAAATCTCAGAAGGGTTCTGAACACGTCTTTGCTGACCCAGGCACCAGGGGAAGGAACTCTTGCTCCTCCAACTTTCACAACTTGGCTGTAGGCAGGGCAAAGATCCACAGCTACTGAGAGGTTTGGTCTGACCTGGTAGCACCCTCTGCAAGGCTTTTCCCTTTGCTAAATCAGTGGTATAACTGTACTGAAAATGACAGGTTTCTCTGTGGACCTCAGACTGCTAAATGTGTATGTGTGACTGTGTCACAGCAACATTGTCCATGTGGAGTCTGGGAGGCTGCAAAGCACCTCAACAGGAAGCTGCCCCAGTGTTCCCATACAAGCAGGAAAGGATGTGAGCTGTGTGACACACCACTGAGGGAGCATCATAGTGACTTTCTGTAATAGGAAAGGTCTGCCTGACAAATGACCTCTACTCCTTGGCGTGGATGCTTTGGTCCAGAAATTTTATTTCTTTTTTTATACCTCAGTTAATGCCTGAAAGATGACAATACCCCTACAGTGTGAGTCATTGGGAAATAAAACTGTGGGAGAAAGCTTGTGTTTGTGTTTAGACCATCTTGTTTGCTCTTCAGTGCGTATAATTAAGTTTGAATACTTCATATTCAGGCTACATTGAAGTTGTTCTAAAAGTAATTTTCAGGTTGCAAGTCATTTCATCCCAGAGAAAAGACTTGTGAGATCTGTTTTTTATCTTTGACTTAAGGGAGTAGAGGTTCGAACAGATTGCACATAAATGTTTGTCTTTTGGACATTTAAAGTAAAGTGAGGTGACACCTGCCTGCTCAATCTGTAAACAGATACTGGAGGGTCACCAGCTTGTGTAGCCAAGATCCCAAGCTCTCCCAGGGCCACTTCCCTGCCAATCCCTATACTGGCCTTTGAGTGGTCCCCCTTTTGTTCCCAACATCTTGTCCAGCTCTCCAAAAACAAAGTAGCCCTAAACTGTAGCTGATACAAATCAACACAGCACCAGTGATTTCCATTGTCAGAGGAGTCCAGGGAAGCATCCCTGTGTTCTGCCCTGCTATGACATGGTTTACAGAGGTGTGACAACAGCAAGCTGTACAAAGGTGACAGTGACCTCACTGTGAGACTAGAGCTTTGCTCAGAGACAATTCTGCCATGGGAAAAGAAGCTGGTGCTCATGCAGGGAATGAATAAAAGTCCTTAGCAGCAGCAAGGTCTCTCTGTGCCAGGCACATGCTGAATTTCTCCCTGCCTTGCATCTTAGGCTGCACCTCTGTGTGGTGAAGTGACAGTGCAGAGAGGGATGAGCTGGACAGCTGCTGCTGTGGTCCCCAGCCACCCCATCTGATTCAGGGCTTTCTTTGCAAAGCAGGTTACTAGATCTGTGTATAATGAGGGCAAGGATTGTAGTGCTGCTGCTCCCCTGCTGCTCCTGACACAGATTCAGCACCAGTTGCAGGATCCCTCCCAAGAGCAGACATTCCCTGCAGAGTGCCCTGCTGTGTGCCACGTGCCAAAGACAGACTCTGACTGCCAGGCCCAAGGTGCTGAACATGGCAGAATTTTCATGCCAGTGAACCTTCAGGCTCATCTAGACCTGAAATCTGAATCATAGAAACATAGAACACTTTGGGTTGGAAGGGATCTTAACAACCATCTCATTCCAACCTCCCTGCCAAGGTCAGGGACACATTCCACTATACCAGGATGCTCCAAACCACATCCAGCCTGTTCTTGAACACTTCCAAGGATGGGGCATCCACAGCCTCTCTGGGCAAGTGCCTCACCACCCTCACAGTAAAGAATTCCTTTCTCATATCTAACCTGCCCTACCCTACATATGTATGTGTGTCCTGATGTACATATATAAATATATATACATATATAGATATAGATATAGATATATATGCATTACAAATGGACTTATTCCTGGAACATTACTTGAGAGATAATATTTTCACACTTTAATCTTCTAAGTTTTTTTGCTTATTATGATATACAGCATCCCCCAGGGGTGTATGGAGAGTTTTACATATTCATGGCAAAATTGTCTCTCCAGAAAATTGCTGCCTGTCTAAAAGACAAGACAAACAGATTTAGAAAGAAAACAGTGGTAATCTGAGTCTAGGTTGTGCAAAGATTTGTCCTGATTTCCAGACTTTTGGGACAGGATGGCATTCATTGGATTTCATCTCTGGAAGTCCCACCTTTTTCAGCATACATCTGGAAAACAGGGAGACAGCTCTGCGCAGCTTCTGCTGCTCCCCCCAGTGCATAGCACAGACCCCCATGGCAGAACGTCTTCCTTCTCATTTTCCTCCTATTTTTAGTTCTTTGTTTTAGCAGAATAATAGATTCTTATTCCTGTTTATTGCCTTCTGCTTGCTTTGAAGAGATACTTGCATCCCATCTCTACAGCACCAGGCTCAGCAGCACCTGTGGGGCCTTCCTGGGGTGAGCAGCTTGCCATGTGTGACCATGGCACTGCCTCATGGTTGTGGCACCACTCAATGCAGTGGCATTTGCAGAGGAAGTCCGGGCACTGCAGCAGGGGAGAGACAAACCAGTAAGGTGAAATGGAGGTGGTGGACATTCAGGGCACTTTTCTGTAGAGCTCAAGCACAGGTTGGAAAGATTTGGAAGATGTTCTAAAGCCATTTTCCAAAACTAATACTTACAAAAGGATTACAAGGCTGTGTGTGCTTCTGGCAAGCAGTGGTTTTGTAGTGGTTTCCAAGTCACAGCAAGCCTTTTTTTACCCCTGAAATGCCACTTTCAACCATGGAGTTGAAGAAAAATGATTTCTCTGGTGACTCTGACAAGCCCTGTCACTGCTGGGTTCCCTCTCTCTGCACTTCATATGCACTGCTGGGCATAACCTATGGGGAAAACCTTCAGTTCTACTGCTCATTACCCAGATGCACTTAACTAGTGCCAGTTGTTTTCCCATTCTGTGCACTATTCATACCTTTACATAGAGATCTTCTGAGTCCTCAGCATCAGCATCCTTGAGATTTAACTTTTCCCTCTGCTAGGGACAGCTACCTTGCACAATGACTCTGCAGAAGTAATCCTGGGGTTAACTCTTGTGTTTTGGACCCAGTGCAGCACACATTCAACAGATATTTATATCCCCAAATCAGTAATCTGCTGTAGAGGTAGGTAACATCAGCATGAAGAAAGGAGACAGAATCTGGTCTTGTGCAGATCAGTCAGCCTTAATTTGAGAGATGGTGACAGCCTATTTGTTCAGAGTCAGGTCTGACTGTGTGGTGATTTGCTTTACCAGGACTTTATACAACTTTTATGGAAGAATGGGATCAGTAGAGTGATGATTAGACTTGGCCAGAATGTCTGTGAAACTTGGTTTTGGGTTTTTTTTGGTTGCTTTGGAGTTTTTGTTTGTTTTTTGTTTTTTTGTTGTTGTTGTTGTTTTGGGTTGGTTCGGTTTTTGATTTTGTTATTATTATTTTGCACATTCTTCTTTGTGCTTTGTGCCATCTACATGCCAAATTTTTACTCAGTCTGTAGGTTTGCGAGCTACTGGTATGGAGTTTGTTAAAGTGTAAAGGGCTTAATTATACCCTCATTTGATTTGGTGGGAGTTTTGCCATTGATTTAAATGGGAAGAGAGCTGTGAAAAAGGATTTGCATGCATTGATTTTTCATGCTGCAAGGGAAGGTCGAATGTGTGAACTTGGAGAAGAAGGAAATTTCAGTGTCCTAACAATCACAACATCCCCTTGAGATAAGATTTCTCCTGTAAACAAATATATCATATAAATAGGGTGTATGGTTTCTTTTGGATCCACAAATATTGATGAGAAATTTTGGCTGCAAAAGTGTTTGATTAATTTTGAATCCATAAATGTTAATGAGAATTTTTGGCATAATTGTGGGAATTTTTTTGGCTTTCCATTTCAGTGGTTTCCTTTTCATCTGGCAACATAATCTCTGACCTTGTTTTACAATAGCAACACTTTAAAAGTATATCTGTCAATATCAATGTAACTGAACTTAAAGATCTGGACTGTGTCACTTAGGGATGTATGACACCCAGCTTTGAAGGATAGTGGAAAACAGAGCAGATTTGAAATATTAGAGAGACACAGAAAAGCTCTTGGCAGCATGTAGGGTGGGACATGGACATGTGGCTTGCCAGTAAACCTAAAACAGCATTCCCAGCTCACTTTGCTATCCCAGGAACCACAAAATATCTGGTGATTTTGTTCTCCCCATTTCTTCTGCCATGTGACCACTGAGAGGCAACCCTAATGGTCTTGCAGTGCGAAACCAGGAGACTGGGATGATGTGTCATGTTTTAAGATTCCCTTAAAATCTGCTCGAAAACACATAGGTAAGCCCCGGGGTCTTATATGTGGCCTTCAGGAGGGAGTGGGGTGATAGATCAAAGGTCTGTCAACTCTTTGCATAGAGGCAAGTGTCAGCCACACAGAGTGTCTGCAAGGAACCATCATGACAATGTTCCTTGCCCTTAAGGAACCTCGTGGTTAGTTTTGAAATGGATTGGGTAGAAGATGACTGTGACTGCAACCAGTGCAAATTGAGTTCTCCAAGTTCTTTTACAACAAATATCTCAAAATACCATGATGAGAGAGCGCCAGTGGTTAGAAAGGAATAGATGAATATGATGACACCAAAGAGCAGCAGTGACCCGACTCCTGATGTAGAGAAATTGCTCTTCCTTCATAACCCCTCTGAGCCAGTCAGCAAAGTCCCACTGCTTAACCAGAGAGACTCTGCAGACAGGACTTGCATGGATAAACTGATTGAAATATGTTGACGACCTACTTATTTGGGGATACATATTCTGGAAATCCTGAACCACTGCCAGCTCTTTATCAAGCTTTTGGGAAATGCACACTGCTGGAGATAGCCTACTGTGTTTTCTGACTTCATTTTCCAACTTATCAGGCATAGAGTGTTTATTCTTCACTGATCTCTGTTGGCAGGTTCAGCTTTGTTTGGCCTGGCTTTTCTCCTGACATTTTCAGTAGTCCTCTCCACATGGTCTAACAGCTATTTCTGCTTTTCCCAAAATCTCAATTCCCTGCTTTTGTTAAATTCCATATATTATATTCATACTTTCATCGATCAAGCCTGAGGAACACCCAAGGCTTTAATAAACTGAGTTCAGCTGTCCCTGAACCTGAGTAAAGTACTGCCACAAACCATACCATAAAAGAAATTAAATTGATAAAGCTGATTGCAAATCCAGACAGTCAGAATGAATAACAGCTATTCCAATTTGAAATAGTCATTGCTTTGCCTTTCATCAGCTTTCATTTTATTTGACTATAAATATAAACACCAAAGTGCATTTACGCCTATTCAAATAGGGCCAAATCCTTATTTGCCATTCCTGGGTACATCCCAGTATGTAGCTTATGACACCTGGGCCCTTCCTTAAAATCATTGATAAGAATAACCCTGATTTTTCTCCTGCCCCATTCTGGCCTCAGCTGTGTTAATGCAGCTCTGCCTGGTTTGGGCAGGAGAGGATTTGAGTGGAGTCAGGCAGCTTTCACAGAATTCCCTGGGAGCAGGATTAGGCCATGGAGCAAAGGCAACTTGGGGCACATGTTAATCTCTTTGAAGGGCTACTCTTGCTTTAATTGGCAGCTGGACCTTTGCTTCTGAACTGCTGAGGATGTAATGACAAGGATAAACAGCACCACAGGACCTGGCTACAATTTCTGACTGGCTGGACTTCATATGAGCTCAAAATCATGTCCACTTTTATGAAAAGAAGCTGTTGAAAGTAGAGCATTAACTTTGTCATTGTGTGGACAAACAAATGGCCCTGTGGGGTCAGGCCTCTGACAGCTTTATTTATAATCATTCTCCAAACAGCCTCCAAGACTTCTACACAGCTGTATGTGAAGTATCATGTAAGACACGAGCTATGCTGGGTCTTGTGTGGCAAATCAAATCCAATAAGAAACACGTTAAAATTTGAACCTACAGTTTTCATACCCCGTTTAAACCCTGATGATGTTCTCTTGTGAAATTTTCTGGGTGACTTGTAATCTTTGATGCAGTAATCTGTAGCAGCAGAAGTTGCACATGAGCCACGGTGCTTCTGGACTGATTCATGGCATTGCCTGCAGCCCTGTGGCAATTGCTCACTGCGGGTAATTAAGATGTCCTGGAAGGAGCTGGAGAAGGAGCACAGCAATTGGAAGGCAGAGGGAAATCAGAGCAAGAGATTCGCTCATCATAGTAGATGCTAAAACATCTTTTTTTAATGGAACAATTTATTTGCTAGTTTATGGCAGGAGCTGCATTAATCAGATGCTTGTGGCTGGCTTTGCATACCGATTCCCAGGGACAGGCAGACCCAGCTGTTGCAGCCAGGGTGACCACACTGACTCTGCCATTGATAATCCAAAACTGTCTCTCTTTAAGATCGCTGTTCTGTTTTAATTCCATTTTCTGCCTTATCACTTCTCTTTCCATCCATAGCAATCTTTTTAATTTTATTATGCAGCCTTCCCACTAAAATTGCCAACTCTCCTGCTACAATGACCTGTCAGTGTTCTGAGTCAGGAACTTGCGATGCAAGAAATGGTTCTACCAGGGAAACCCCCACCCATGCTAATGCTGCAGCAGACAGTTGCTCTTTAGCACCTAAATACCCATCTCAGAGTTAATGAAAGGGCTTTTTCTAAGGTTAGACCCTCTCAGTTCTTTAGAGCACAAACGGAAGGTCAAATAACGGAGTGGTTCACTGGTAACACACAGGAAGACAGAACAGAAGTTTCTCATTTTGCATCCCAGTTCCTTGATGGCAAGATGTTTAAAAGCATCTGTGAAACAGGCTGTGAATCAAATAAATATTCAGCTGGAGAAATAAATTAGGAACAGACAGTTCCAGACTTAACCAAGCATGTAAAACCCTCTGTTAATGTAGAAATTAGAGATTTCCATAGTCATCTGAACATTTCCCAAAGAGTATCTAAGTGTTCCACAAGGTTAATTTGAGAGTAGGAATGATCTATAATCATTGTGATGTGGTGAATAGATAAATAAGACAAAAATGGTGGGATTTTTAAACTACTATTACACACAAGGTAAAAATGTAAAAAAAAAGTTTATAAAAGCATTTGTACTCTGATGGAAAACTCTAAGGGAAAATAGTTCCACTTGAGGGTTTTTGTATTGTTTTCTTTGAGGAGGGGGTTTTGAGGGTTTCTGGCTCTTTTTGAATAAGACTTTTCAATCAATTTTTATACATATCCTAGTGCCAGTCTTGCCAAAATCCTGGGCTTGAACACCAGGGGTCAATGAAGCAACTTTACAGAATTTATTGAGCTTTTGGTCAAATCCAGGAACTGTGTTCATTCATGTTTTTATGACTTTAGTTCAGGTCAGTCTTGCAGCTAAAAATACAGAGATAACAAAACGCAGTTGTGGAAGAAACATCAGTCCTGGCCTTCCTTCCCAACATGGCTCATTCCAGGAGAAATTGCTGGATTTTGTCATGGAAAAGTTGCCTTTCTTTTGTGGCTTCTCTGTTCATTTCAAATACATTTGAAGACTTTCCTATACACAAATTCTCATTTACACAGGAAGCCCTTGGCTGCTTTGAGCTTATCACAGTGTCCCTGCTCTTTGTATTTACACATAAATGACTGCAAGTCCATTAAGTTCTCCCACATCATAGTAATGGCATGGTGCTGGTTTGTGTTTTGACTGTAACAGCAATTCAACAATTGACAGGAATGTTTCTTGTCAGGAATATTTTAATGAGAGCTACAGACTATATATCTGGTAAAAGAATATGATTTTCAGATGTCTGCTGTTGCCAGATGACACAGTAGAATTGTTCAAATGAACAAACATCTAATAGACTGATCAGAAAATTGCACTGTAGCTGCTTTGTTTCATGTTTCTTTGCTGCCAGACATTTGCTAAGCTGGTGACCTGATTGACAGGTAACACTTTGCTATATTTGTAGGTTTCTTTCAACAAAGATTAGGGAAATACAATAATGAAGAGAAATGTATTACAACTAGCAGGACATCTGAAGGAACAGTTCGCACATTCTTCAAGAGTTGTATTTCCCAGGAAAAAGGGCAAAGGTAGTGGGAATGAAATGATCTGAATATCCTTTGTAACTTCTCCTATTTGAACTGTCAAAATGAAGGAAATCACTCAGAATTACAGCCTGGCTTGAGTTATGTGGTAAAATTCTTCAGAGTCTGTGGGCATAGAAGTACGAGGAGTCAGCTGGATACTCTCCCTGGGGGATGAAGGAAACAGGGAGGGATCCCAGGGACAAAGGTTGGCTTAAAAGGATGGTGTTTCTAGAGAGGAGTGACACAACTTCTAATCTGAATAAACTTTCTAGACACAAGCTGGACCACAGCTTTTTTTTTGCATGTCCATATAGACAAAGGTCCATGAGGACTTCACAGAGTTGTTGTGCAATATTTGGAAATGGTATTTGTAAAGAGCTTGGGAAGATTGTTCCCATTTATTTGTGTTTTTGTCACCAGGCTCTGCAACAGTGGCCTGAGAGAACAAATAGCCTCTAATCAGAAAGATTTTTCTCTCCTACTGGTTCCTGCTAAAGGAATTCTTTCCCCTTCATTGAAAGGAAAAAAAGGATGACAGTAAAAGGGAACAGGAAGACAGAGGGCTATCACTGTGAAGGGTTACTTTCTGGGAGTCACACAGCCCTTTTAGGAAAAGAGAGCCTGGGAGAGGAGAGTAATTTCTTTAGTTTTAACTGAATGGCTGAGATTGATAGCAAAAGAAAGTTACTGTCAGAAGCAGAATACCTGTCCACTGCAGGGGATGAAAAGAGACCAGCAATCATATATAGACAACCAGGTAATTATCACATGATTAAAACTGCAGGTCAGTTTTGGGCATTGCAGCTTTAAACTGATGATCAGAGCATGAAAGGCTCCAAATGTCCTTATGAGCCCTCTGAACCTCAGCACATTTCATCAATGCACATCTTCTCTGCAGTAGCTGACAGTTTACTTCTGAACATCTGTTGTTAGCCATGCCAACAGGAATTATTTACATGACTCACAAAGATATTGGGGTTTAAAATATTGGAGTGGGATGGAAAAAATTAAAAGGAAATGAGAAAGGATTGATTTGCACATGAATGTACTTTTTATCAGTTTTAGGGCTTATTGGATAATGGTATCAAAGATTAAAAATATCCTTACCCACTGAGTGAGGAATGTATTTTATTAATACAGATAAACTTAATTGAAGCTAGATGTCAGGCATTTAAAAATATTTCTATGGAGATTTTCTCACTCATGGTAAGGAGCCAAAATTCATTGTGCTTGCAATCCACTTGATGTTCCTAAGGCTGAAGGGGATGGGAGAAGTGTTCCAACAACCTCTTGCCCACTAGAAAGAGGGGAAGTGCCACAGATATATCTTGCCTGGAGGTTGTCTGGCTGCCTGGGCTTAATTTCTTGCTGTCTTAGAGTCTTGTATGATCTGTCTCTCTGTCTGAGTTGTAATGTGAACTGCTCCAGTGACAGACAGGTGGGAACTAGGAAAAGATTAAATATGACCAGATATTCAGGGTTTAAAACATTATTGTAAAAAAGGCAGCGGTTTAATGTTAGGCATAAAAAGAAGGCAGTTAAAGCAGGGCTTCATTTTTTCTTACCTAATCCCTTTGATCACACCTGCTGGATTTCAGGAAAATATCTTCAAACTTTTTGATCCAGCCAGTGTTTTAGCCAAGGGATAGACAGGACAGAGACAGTAACCATTTGGTTACCACTGTGTTGGTAGACATTGTCTGATCATTGAGCTGTATTCCCCTCCTTCACAGTGTCTGTCAGTGTTGACTGCCTTTCTCCTCGTTCATGTGGGGTGTTCAGGCTGGGATCACCCTCCCAAGAGTTTGTTTAAATTAAGAGGAACCTGAATAGACATGTTTAGGTCTGAAACTTGATAGCCAGATATTTTAGAGTACCACTGCTAACACCTTGTGGTGATTGAGGGTCCCAGTGTTCTCCTGTGTAGAGGGGCTTCACAATACCTTGAGCTCCCTACAAGCTCTGTCTCTTGACTAACCTGTTCTACACAAGGGAAAATATTTCATTCAGATGTCAGCACAGTGTGGAAAACATCTCAGTGCCTGAGAGGCAGAGTAGCCCCTGGCATAGCACAAGAGTCTGTGATTCTGTGATTCTGTGAACACAGTGTACAAGGCAATGAGCTGCATCTGTTTGAAATCAGGAGTGTTTCTATTACCTCCATCAGTCACACCCAGGAAGGTAACTCTGAGAAGGGCCAGTTGTGATTTTTCTTTAGACTTTTATCAGATGTTAAACACGAGTGTTCATTTTACCCATGCTGAGCTGAACTCTGCAGCATGCCAGACTCCATACAGTTAGGGCTGAGAACAGCTTTCTGTTCCATGGCTGACACTATTAAGTGCTGAAAACTCTCACACATTTGTTTATTCACAGCATCATGAGATACTGTGTCCTGTGAATAAGCCTGTTTGGGCTACAGTTCCCACCATGGAAACAGTGAAGTGATGGAGAAAACTGAAGGAACTGGAAACAAGTTAAACATAAGGTCTTTCTGAGCCAGTGGGTTCCTTTCCCTGTGGAAGGGGAGAGGATAAGACCTTACTGGAGGTGCCATGAAGCACTGTGAACTCTGATGTGTCTTCCTGTGGTGTTAAACAGAGCTGGGTGATGCCTCCTGGGCTTGTGTACGTCCTTATTGTGGGCTTAAATTGCTCCTACTGAAAGCCAGGATGTCCATGTGCCAGATATCCCTGGGAGAGGAATAAAGGTTGGGCCATGTGATCCTTGAGTTACAGTTCTCAATATTTAGAGGCTTGATTTTGAAATTATTTAATTCCTTGTTTCCCAGATGTTTAATAGTTGTTAAAATTAGTACTGTGGAAGGGTATGAGACAGCTCTGGGCTCAACACATCAGAGCCAAAACAGAGTAAGAATGTGACTGTGTTTTGACCCTCCAACCACCAGCTGTCTGGCCACTTAGGGAACAGCAGATTCTGAAAGAAATGCTACAAAAAGTGCCATTTCTGAAATCCTACAGAATTCTCAAGTAGTGGCAGGGATAACAAAAAGGGAGATCCAAATGGGTCACGATCCCATAGGTATCTTGGGTGAAGAGACACTGCTCTCACTTAATCACCTTAGAGTTTATTTCATTTGCCCAGCTCAAAACTGAAGCTGCACGAAAACCTCTCAGCTTTCTTCACACATAAGCCCTTGTGAAATCAGAGCTCATGTCACTAATATCAGTCAATAATAGGAAACTGAGTGATGGAGCATGGAATAAAAAACAATTGTTGTGTTTCAGCACTCTTTAAATGCTTGCAACTGTTACTTTTCTTTTTTTTGCATGGAAAATGTTTCTCTGAACTGCACAATTGAAGCAATCAACAGCTTCAGCACTAAAAATCAGGCAGCTAAAACAGAAAATTGGGTGCAATTTGTAATCTGCACAATGTGCTGAGTCTTCAGCCAGAATACATTTTCCAGAGAACATTTATTTGGGTCACATCCCCCAACCTGGGATTCCTCAGGAAGGCTCAGCAGCTTTTATCCAGCATGACAAAACCATTTCTGCATTTAGGTAGAGAGGTGCTGCAGAGAGGACCTCCCCAGCATCCACAAGGCATTGTCAATCTTCACTTGTAATGAAGTGTTGAAAGACAAAATATAGACTGTGAAGTGTTTCAGGAGAGAGACATCAAGACATCTGCACCCTCACAACACTGACAGAGCCCTCTGCAAGTCAAAAAGGGGTTGCTCACCCTGGGGAAAAAAGGCTTTTATCCAGCAATACTGTTTCTAATCAGTTTTCTCTCCCTGCTGTCATGTTGCATTGACTCCTTGCCAGCAGCTGAAGCACAGTGGGCTCTGCCTGTAGCACCTCCCTGCATTGCTGCACCACTGCCAGCCTGTGACAAACTGCTTCCAGGATGGATTTGAAGTGGCCACTTGCAGGTGGAGTTGTACAGCAGAGCTGAAAGTAATGAGAAACAGAAACTCCCATTTTCCCATTAGAATCCTGGCAAATCTTTTTATTGCCTGTGGTGCAGAAGACAAAGAACATAGGTTAGAGTCTGTCAAGAAATGGGGCAAGTACATTTCAGGAAAGAACAAAACCAGTCCAAGTTTTTTCCCTGCAAGGCAGATGAATGCTCAGTAGAATTCCATCAGGAGCTCTTCTGTGCTGTGCTGTTCAGGGTGAGCAAGGCACCATACAGCAATGCAATCCAGCTTTGCTGAGCTGACACTACACCTTGAAAAGCAACCCAAATACTCTTTGGTTATTAAATTGGTGTTTAATCATTCATTTGTTAGATCAGATCCCACATTTTTGTTAGAATTTGCAGCTGCACATCCATAGTGAGCACAGCTGCAGGGACCTCTCCCACAACCAGCCTGTCATGCTCATCCTTCATTTCTAAAACTCTCCCTGCTTTGGCCACATCACTGAGCCTAACCTTGTACTGCTCTTACTGATAGGCTCACTGGTTTATGATCTATGTGTGATCCCTCCATCCCAAGGCAGTGCTGCACCATCCCCTTTGCTTGCAGTCGCTGCTCTTTCCTCTTGTACACAAGGCTGAATTCACAATTTCTTTCATGTAGAGAAATGCCTGTGTGCACCTGCTCTGCACTCAGGTGAAGCCACCTGAGCAGAGAAATGCACGTTTCACAGTTATTTTAATGAGCACTGTAAGGTTAACTTGGCATGTTTTACAGGTAGTAATTGTCTGCTGTTACGTGGTGATAACAACATGACAGTAGTGCTGTTATGATAATAACATCACAACATTATATTAATAGGGTGAGGTCAAATTAGGTCTATATTAGCTTACCTTATAGGTAATTTACATATGAGTTGCACTGGAGGGCAATGCCATGGGGATTTTGCAGCTAAGGCAATCCAGAGAGTACTTTATGAGTGCTCACATGTGATGAACATTTGCAACAGCTGAAAGAAAACCGTAACTCTTTGGCATGTAATTGATTCTTAGGGAAAGAAAAGCTGGTCTAATGTTCATAGTAATCTGTGCACTTTTCTTTTAGTCCTCTGAGGCCAAGGGGAGTGTGGGACCTTGCAGCAGATAAGAGAGGAAAAGTGCTCCAAAGTCATTAAGAAAGTCTCTAGGAAATGGACCCTGATACATTTTTCAGTCCTGATCACATAATCCTTCTTTAATTTGAGATGTCACAACTGTCCTCTAGGTTTCTGTTGACTGTGCCCTCCCCTCCATTGAGGGTGGAAGGAGGCAGAAAGGACCATCTCCTTGCAGCAGAAATGCCTCTGGTACAGCTCTCCAGGATCAAGGTCCAATTAGCTGCACATAAGCTAAAGAAAAAAAGCATCACAGTAGATGCCAACATGGTGGTAACTAATTGCATGTGACAGTGAACTAATTGTGTTGTGCCTTTAAGCAAGTACAGTACTTGAATGGAAATGGTGACTCCAGTTTTGTTCTTGACACGGTCTGTGGAGTAGATAATTTAGTTGGAGAATTATGTCTATGGTGGGGTGGCACCAGACTGTTGGTGTCTTCTGAGCCTCTCCAGGAGCACAGAGCCAGCCCAGTCCAGCAGAAATAACCTGGGCTGTCAGGGGCAGCAGCAGATCAAATGTATGCATTGCTATTTCTAGATTTTACTACATAAGGTATTTTTTGGTGTGTTTACACCATGAATGCTCTCCAAAAAATTACTTTCACAAATAAACCTGCAAAAATGAGGTCTTCTGCTTACTCCCATGGGCAAAGCAGGATGCCATGCTTGCCACCACAGGAGCTCTCTTTGATCTGAGTGATGTCCTACATGATAAATTCTGTTCCCCTAAATGAGCCCTGGGTGACACTGTGGGTATAAGAGTAATCTGAGCCCATTACGGATGAACCCAGTGCATTGCAAGAGGGATGATTAGCTGAGAGAAACAGGGATATAAGAGAGGGGTTTGCAGGTGGCAGACTTTGTAAGCCCTGGCAGCACTTCTGCAGCTGTCCTTACCCTGAAGGAAGAGAGCTCAGGGGAGGAGATTTTTCTAGTGACCTAGGAAAAAAATATTCATCAAGGTAAATCAACAAAAGCCCATGGATCACACTGATGTCACTCTACAGGCACAAAGGATTGCAGATATCTGGGAGATTGGAAAGAACTTTGAATTTGTATACCATTGCCCATCAAGTTAGTGAGCAGTGACAGCATCAAAATTCAGGATTTGTGATATTTCAGAATAAGATAAAAAAAATGGATGTGTTAAACCTAATAAGTTATGTGCCAGTGCAGTGTCAAAGCAAGCATTTGGTATTAATGATATTTAAAAATGCACATATATATTTTTTTCTACAAATGGTAAATCATGTCATGAAATAAAGCAGACTATTTTACCTGCAAGCTGTGAAATGGAGTTGGAAAGGTATTTGCTGCAGTGTAGCCTTTAGTAATAAATTGGAGGAGGAAGCACATCACTCATAAGCATTCCTTTGTGAATGGAGTACTTTCTTTTATGAAAAGATTACTGTGGTCAAAATGATCTACTCTGCACAGCAGGACACAAGCACTGCTCTGGAGAATGTCAGTCTTTCTGGAGAAAAAAAATCGTATTATGATATGGGAAACTGTCCTCAGCCTGACAGAGAGCTCACCTCTGGGGGTATTTTTTTAGAAAAGATTGTACAAAGATACTGCCTGCTTGTCATCATAGTTACTTGAATGTCTCTTAGACTGCAAAATTCCCTAATCCTTAGCAAAATCAACTATGTGTTTTATTATCATTCCCTCTTTCTTAAATTATGTCCTAAGAATTTATCCCAGCTTTGTAAGGCTGATTCCAAACTATTAAAGTCTCTTTTTCTTCTCTCTTTTTTTTTAAAATAAATTCTTCATGTTAGTGTTTATGCCAATACACTTGGCAATTTTTACTTTCTGTTTCATTGTGATATATTAATTCAGGATTTGCCATAGCAATGTTAAAATAAGTCTAGAAAATTATGGTTTTCTTATAAGAAGATTCTTTAACAATTTTATTGTATAATTTTGATAGACAATAACCACATGTTCATGTGAGATAAAGAAATCACGTGAGATCATTAATTATTAAAAATGTATAATGTAATGAAAATTCTTATGATGCTACCAAAACAAAGCAGAGGGATTTCAATATGAACATTTATTAGTTTAGGGTTCAGGGACTCTCCAGCTGAGCTCATGGCTTTCTTTTACTGGGTGTTCAAGCACAGAGACAGTTTGGATGAGGACAGGAAGGAAAACCTGGGAGGAGGTGACAAAGTCAGGGAGGTGCTGGAGTCACAGGGGGGAAGGTGGCACAGCAGTGGTGGCTCTTGCATCCTCCACAACTGTATTTGTTGATTTGTATCTAAACAATCTTATTGTCCCAAATTTTGCCAGAGTTAGACTTCACTTCTTTCCATTTGAAAATATGATTTTATCAGCATATTTTAGATAACAAACCCCAGGGTGCCCCCAGGCTGCTGCAGAGGCCAAGGGCTCCCCTGTCCTTCCCACAGAGCTTATCCTGCTCCACGGCCATGCAGGTGTGTGGGAAGCACCACTGCAAATACCTTTTTGCATAGAAATGGGAAGCTATTTTCAAATTAGATTACTATCATAAAAGGATTATTGCTGCTTCTCATCTGTTCTACCTTTCCACTTACATTCTTTTTATTGCTGTTAAGCTTCTTGCCATGCCAACATCTTTTAGGTTCGTGATTATAAGTATTTAAAAATATCCAAGCTGTACTGACTGATATCAAGTTGCAAATAATAGACTCTAATTTGAAAAATTAAAAGCAGCTTGTGCATTAATTAGAGAAATATGTTGCTTACTGAAAAAAATTGTTTTCCTTTATAGCAGAGTCTGGTCTTTTCCTGTTTTATTATATAATATGTTTTACCTCTACATGGTACATTTTACCTCTATGAAATGGATTTTTTTTCAAAAATTTTAAGCATCGAAAGATTGGCCTTTCATTTAGAAAAACATGAAATTGAAATGAGAATAATACCTACTGATGCAGCTGGTTGGTATCAAATCACATCTCTCAGCCTGGCTGTTCTCATGCTCTGTGAAGTCTCTGAGGCTCTTTGCATTTGGGCAATTTCTCTTTCCTTAGAAAAAATCTTATAACATCCTGACAAGTCTTGGCACTCTCTGGAGTGTACAGGCACCCTACTGTACTTCTTCCAGCTGGGAGGATAAGGCTGGATGTAAGCAGAGGTTTGGCACATCACTCACCTACCTTATTCTTGGGTACCTATAAACCCCAAATGAACCCAGGGATGAAGCCAAGAGGAGCTGGTCAAAATTCATAGTAGTTGCATAGGAACTTGTTGAAGTTGTAATAAGTAGGAAGTGTAAGTTAAGGTAATGATTCTTTGGGACTTTTTCTCAAATAGCAGCCTCTAAATTCTTCTTTCATAGCTGTGCAAGGCAAAGCCAGAGAGCTGTTTTCCATGTTTTCAGGCAGAACTGGGAGAAAAGGGGTGGGAAGTTTCCCCTCCTCCAGTGTCAGCTTAACTTGCACAACAAGGCTGGCCCAGCCCCACTTTAGTGTCAGCATCAGCACAATGCCTGGGGCAGTTGTTATCCCCACAGCAGGGAGAGGGAGAGAACGGGGCTTCCCGGGAGTTTCACCTCCAGTGCCTCTGGGGTTGCCTTGCTCAGCATGTATCAGATGCAATCCTTGGGAAAATAAGAGGAATGACTCCCCTCCTTTAAATGCCACAGGCATCACAGACCCTGTGGTGTCCCTGAGAGCTGGACAGGGATCAGCTGTCCAAGGGACATGATGGTTCTGCAGCCTCTGGGAGAAGCATCAGCCTCAGCTCTGAACCTGCAGTTCTTTGGTGCATGTTCTCAGAGAAGATTAATGTAAAAAACAGGTGCAGCTGCCAGTGATAAATAGTACAATATGTTCAGATACAAGCCTCAATCTCAATTATTCTATTTTTAAGAGGTCTATTAGCAACGTAAGCACTCATGGAAATAGTCTTACATTTTCCATGTGTCCCTGAATAGATCCCAGTGACTTTGTGCTGACACATGTCTTTGCACCCAATCATGAAATTCAGTGCAGGATTTTTTTTTAATCTTAAATTAAATTAAGCTCATCTGTTTCAGAGTAAGTTTCTTTTATGACGTTAGTTCATTTAAATTCAGATCCCAAAGCAAAAAGGGAATTTTAAAATTTATTATTAGAAACCCAAAAGGAGGCTCATAAGAAGGTCCTCAGTGTTAAAAAGTTGTAGTGTTAGAGTTCTGCAGAGGGAGTCAATAGGCAGGCTACAGCATGGCAAGTAACAAATAGCCACTGTATTTCATTTCAATTAAGTACTTGGACAAAATAAATCTAATTTCTTTCCACACTGCAGAGTATTTTCCCCCAAAGCATTGGCTTTGCTGAAAGCATTGACATCCACTTGGAAATCTTTATTAATTAGCATGGTCTGCTCAAACCTGAGCTGAAAAATACAATCTAGTATAACAAATATTCCATAGCTGGGCTTGTGATTTGATCTTGTATCTGCTGTTGGATTTGTATTGAATTCAGAGGAAATGAAAGCAGACATTGTCCCTTAATGGGCACTTATGGTGAATGTGCACAATTGAACAGCCAGACATACTCTCTCCTGTGTGTGTAGATACTTGGCCTGTTGGCGTTACACAAAAGCCTTGAAGGCTGCACAGTGGAAGGCAGAGGTGCAGCTGCAGCTGCTTCCCTGGAAATGCAGACAGGTCCTTCAGCTCCTGCTGAGCAGGACAGCCCTGCTGAAATATTGGAGGCATTTACACTTCCTCCAGAATCCTATTATTTTCTGTAATTGAAACTGTATCTGAAATGGTTTGGGTGGCACAAAATAGTCGGGAAAGCGGTAATAGACATAAAGAAGAGAATGCAATGTTAAGGCAGGATGAGGCTGGCTCTGGGTCGTGTAATAATATATCATTAGCTATCCTAACTGACATAAATGAGGGAATAAAATTGGTATTTCTCTGTAATAGTTGAAAGAGAAGAAAACACCGGGTTTCTCAGGAGCTTCTGTACCTTAAGGCAAATCATCTTTTTAATGCTCTTCTTTGGATTTGATGTTTTCTTCCCTATTACATGGCTTAATAAAAACAAGGTGCGTGTGCCACTGAGCAACACTGTTCTGAAATGCTTTTGTGTCAAATAAATTAATAGCTTTTTAGGCTCCCATTATGCACATCCATAAGCAGTGTCTTCCCTGAAAATTAAACGGAAGTGAACAGGCAAACTAGGAAATCCTGACTGAGCTGGGCAAGCACTTGAAAAACAGAAGTTCAGTTAAAGCTTAGAAAAGGCCAAAGGCTTGGGGAATCTGGAAGGTGAAATTAATTCCCAAACTGCTCTGGCAGTTTAAAAACAATTAGTGAGAACAGTCTCAAAAAGGCTTTTCAAAGTGCCTGTGTTACCCCTGGCTCCACACATGGGGCTAGGCAGGGCCAGCTAGAATGGTGTGAAAATGACCTACATGACTGGGAAAATCAATGACCAGGAAAAAAATGGATGGCATTTCTCAGTAACACTAACAGAAAATTGCAAGAGAGAGTCAGGTAATTTTCTGCACTTGGTTTTCAGTATTAGTGTCCAGATGATTCCCTAATGTAATATATACATACAGGTAAGAATGGGGAGAGGAATGAGTAGCAGAGGAACTGCTTCTCTCAGCTATTATAACAGTTCAAAATGTTTTTATATAAAATATTCATTTTAATACTGGGTTCCACCTAAGCAGAGCAGATATTTCAATTTATTCTATTTCCTTTTATTTTGGTCTTTGGGTTTCAGTTTGGTTGTTTTGGGTTTTTGTTTTTTTGTTTTTTGTTTTTGTTGTTTTGGGGTTTTTGCCAGACCATTTCCCATTCAGAATATCCCAATTCACAAGAACTTGAACCATCTTGCAGAACTTTGTCAAATCACTGAAACCTCCATGTTTGTGAAACACATTTCAGAAATAACATTTTTCAATAAGGTTTTGGGTCTGGCTGTTAAGGTTTGGAGCAGCCAAAGTGATATAACTGAAACTGGTGTTCTTCACCAAATATTCTGCAATGAGACCAGATTTTATAACCCTGAAGCTTTCAATAGAATGGATGTTCTCAGTTGCTCCCAGTTCTGCAGTTCCAATCATGTGCTTGCCATTCAGGGTTTGCATTCAATTCCATGTCGCACTATTAGTTTCTAATTTAATTTCTTCCAAACCTTGTCTAGTCCTTCAAAATACTGCTTTGGATATTTCATTCATCTCCAGGTTCCTGAGTATCTGTGCCATGACAAGATGGCAATGCCACAAGATGAATAGGTGTGAAATCCAGAACATCTTTATCCTTGCAAGAACAGATGACTCCAGCACTTCAGCTTTTCCTGTTTTCCTGCTTGTGGTAGAGAAGATCCATTGAACTGAAAACACCAGACCTAAGTCAGTGGCAAGCTGTGGGCTGACCACAGTAAGTGGTAGTGGGTGCAAGTGAGGAATCACATCTTTAGAAGTCAGTAAATGTCATTAAGGGTCTTTTGTTCTTATTTGTGTGACAGTTAAATGTATGATCCCTCTGAGTGTGTGGAAACAGGATCAATGATGAACTTCAATCCACACAATCACTTTTTATGTGAGACATAACCTTGGCTATTAGCTCTCAGATCAATCAATATCCTATTATCTCATGAGCTAAGAAATAAATACTGCCTCAGGCCACTATTAATTAGAACAGCCAGTGAGGTATAGACCAGAAGATGTGTGTTGTTGTTCCTGATCATTTGAAGCACAGGATAAAACTGAAGTGATAGGATTTGTATTAGATTTTTTGGTAGTTGGTGTTTTGGTTTGGTTTTTTTTCACTTTCTTGTTTATGTGCAGAGCAGGATGTGTGTGTCACAGGTTATTTCAAAACCTTCTTATCATGATTTAACCCCAGCTGGGAACTAAGGACCACTCACTCACTACCTCCTCCCAGGTGGGATGGGGAGAATAGGAAAAGAAAAACTCATGGGTTGAGATGGAAACAGTTTAATAATTGGGGAAAAAAATAGAATACTAACAGTAATAATAATTGTAATAAAAATGAGAGGAAGAGAGATAAATGCAGTTGCTCACCCCCTGCTGACTGATGCCCAGTCCCTTCCGTGATCAGCCCCTTCTGGGTAACTCCCCCCAGTTTATGTACTGGGCATGACCTTCCATGGTATGGCATATCCCTTTGGCCAGGTCAGGGCAGCTGTCCTGGCTGTGCTCCATCCCAGCTTCTTGTGCACCAGCTCACTGGCAGAACATGAAACACTGAACAATCCTGGGCCAGGGTAAGCACTGCTGAGCAACTACCAAACCACCAGAGTGTTATCAACATAATTCTCTTCTCATACTGAATCCAAACACAGCACTGTACCAGCTACTAAGAAGTAGATTAACTCCATCCCAGCCAAAACTAGGACTCCAACCCAAGCAAGCACAATGAAAACATGAACAGAAGTGCAGTCAGCCCACTCTTCCAATAATAAAAAGATAGCTCAGTGTTAGCAAAAAGAGATTCCTGATAATTAATGGAAGTCAATATGTTCTATTTCTATTCCGGTTTTCATGTCAATAAAATCAGAGCACTCATGTTGTTCTAATATAAATATCCCTGTTTGTTGTCACTGGTCTTCAAGCCATTCAGTTTTCCAGAACATGAACTTCTCAACTCCTGCTCTGGATTTTACTGTTACATTGACTGATGTGAATTCATCACATCTTTATTCACAGAAACATGAGCAGTTGCAGCAGGATGTGTTCTGGTGCAAACAAAGTAAAAAAAAGGTTGGCTAATTCACCTTTGCTTGCAACACTTACCAAAACTAACGGCCACCCACAGATAATTAAATAATTTGAAGATACAGCATTTTTATTTGTGCTGCACATGTACAAATCTTTGTCAATGATTAGGAAAAGGCTGAAGTGGTACAGCTTTTCATTGCTTTTCTAAACATTTTCTCTTGAACATGATTTATGGGGCAGTTGCTGCAAGGTGAAGCTGGGAGAAAACACATTACTCACAGAAATCAGGAACAATTCCTTGAACAAAACCTCCCCATCTATGACAAAAGCAAGAGCTGACTGCCCTGCCAGTAGTCATAGACTCCTGGGCTGACGATGTGACTGGGGCTGGGACAAGGTATTTACACTCCTCCTTTACAGGTTTCTATCCCAGCAGTGTGTGCAGTGGGACTTTCTACACATTTTCTGCAAATTTACATGCCAATTTCTAAGGTGACTCATCAAACCCAGGGATTTTGAGTTACTCTCATGGTGGATGTTGAGTTTATACATTTAAGTCCTTTCTGGTGTCAGCTACAGATCAAAGAACACCTGAGGACACATCTGAATGTTCCTGATCTTTGCTCACCTATCCCTGCAGTCAGCTTTTAGGTTTCATTCTTTATATGTAGATTCTTCCTATTCCTTTGCACTCCACATCAAGGGCAAATGTAAAGTGATTTTATGCTTTTTTAATCTATAGAGTCAAGGTACAATTACTGCAAACTTTGCTCAATGTGCACTAGCTAATAAAGATTAAGTTTATTACTCCACTGCACATTTTCTGAGTCAAAACCTTCTCTCATGCTCATGAAGGTCAATATTTTCAGGATCAGGCTGGGAAGGGAACAGCACTGATGAGACTGACCCACTCCAAGAGTGCCCAGGACAGCTGTTCCTGGCTTGTCTGGGTACACAATTCCCATGGTGCCAGAAAAGGTAGCAGACTCTGGCTGACATTGTTTGTACATGAATGTTTGCACAGTTGTTGGAAAATAGGTATCAATTTATCTAAATATTGACAGTCCCACTAATGACAATATTTGGACTTAAGGTTGAAACAAATTCCACCAAGGCCTCAGAGCTTAATTCTGTCTGTGTTTTACAGACTTAGAGCTGATCAACAAGCAGACCTGAACATGGTCACCTGGTGGAATTTAGGCTGCCTGAGTTTGACTCCTTTATTATTTTTTAGTTGCTTTGAATCTCTGACTCTTATACTTTTGAACAAATCCAGCTTGGATTTTCCAGGGCATGTATTTGGGGAATTAAATTATTCTGAAACCAAACATAGTTTTAATTTAAAGTAGGAAGAGCTGGCCTGACAACTGGCACTGGTGAATTCAGGAAAGCCAGAGCTGCTGCAGTGTCATCCTTGATGCTTTTCTTTCTTTTTAATCCTTTCATTCTGTTTACCAGGATTGTGGCAAGTGAAGACTGTTGTTTTGCTGTCTAAAAGTTTTCTTTAAAAAGCTGGTAGCATGAAAGCAATTCAAATAGTAACTGCAGCTTTTGAGTCACCTATTAATTCCATGAGGGCTGAAGCCATGAAACATTTTCTTTGAAACATGTGTTTTTAACATAAAATCATCTGTAGGGCTTGCTCTCCAAGACAGAAAAATCAAATTTATCCTCAAAACATAAGGAAAATGTGTTTATTTATTTACAGTTACACATTCACAACAATAAGCCAACCATGCCAACCAGCAAGGAAATCAAATTCACTTTGATATGTGTAATCTGCATGATGTGGAAAAGTTTTGTGAGTATCCCTGGCCTTAAATTCAGGCTCAGGCTTCAATATTTCCATTAGCCCCAGCATTCCCACAGGCAGGGCTGGCCCAGGCAGGAGCCCAGAGAAACCAGAACAGGGTAAATTCAGTTTTTGAAGCCTGTTTCTGTGAAAGGCACAAGGCTGCTCTATAGCAGCCCTGCTTTTAAGTCCTGAGGTTTCACCCATCTGTGCTGTGTCTAAGAGCAACGCAGGCATGGGCTCAGGAGGAAGCAGGACCAGCTCAGGTTGCTCAGCAGGAACCATGGCTGTCCATGGACCAGGAATATCCCCTGCAGATCAGCCCAGCATTTTCACTAGAGAGAGACTGACTTCTGGGCTGAGATAGGGAAGGCAGTGGGATGGGGCTGTATCTCCTGAGCCACCACGTTCTGCTCTGGAAAGAGGTTATGGGTGCTGATGGCAAAAGGTTTATCACAGCTGTGTATTTTCTGTTCATTTGCATTATGTATTATGAATCTGTTGGATTTATACCTCCATATTTTGCATATTTACACTTCTTAGATGACTGAAGGTCTATTGCCCACAGCAACACTATCAATATGAATAGTGAACAATCCCATTCGTGACTGCTTAAGGCAGGAAGTTCCTCCATGCTTTTTTAGGGATTTCTAAGCACTAATTATCTTTCATGTAATCCCAGTTAAATGCTCCTGATTCCATTGTAAAGGGTGGCTGTTGCACAGTGAATAACACTGCAGACTTGTGGCCAGAGATAAGCAAGGTGAACTCCCCCTCAATGCAAAGTGTTACACGATGTACAGCAACATTTCAGTTGGAAGCCCTCAAACAGTAAATTACATAGCACTCATATCTCTTCAACAAAATGTACTTTTCAGTACTCAGGAATTTCACAGTGGATACATAAATTTAAGCAACCTTTAAATTCCTTCTTCCTGTACTCATGTGGGTGTGAAAAGTCAGAATGGGAATTTCTTTTGCAATCATGTCAAGTGAGGAAGGGAAGTTGATACATATTTATATGCACACACATGCATAAACACCATTTAGCTGTTTCAATTTGCACTTCAGTAAAAAATTCTCTGACTATGAAAATTTTGTTTTCACTGCCTCAGAATGAGATCTGTCTTAGGAAATCAGCAATCTGTAGGAAAATCTATCTGTCATTTATCTTTGAATGCTCCTCAGTGCCATTATAGACCTGGTCTCTGAAGTGATCCTTTTTCTCTAAGCACCCAAGCCCACCACTCAGAACCATGGCTACTGGTAAAGTAGTTGATGTTTTTCTTGTCACCTTCAGCGCCCATCCTTCCCACTTAACACCTCATTTCTTTTATCATCTTAATAAAAATGGTGCAGGAGTTCTACCCAGTGCTACAAAGTCCTCAGTGCTTCTTTCTATCTGTGGTCTAATTCAAGGCATTGATCATGACACTGTAATTGGCTCTTCTGGTCTGCTTGGCATCACTTGCCTTCCTACTTAGCAATGACAGAAACCCCCAAGGTCTGCAGCTCCTCGCTCAGGCATGAAGAATGTCAGGTGCATGGATTCTGAAGGCTGGGCCACCTGGGGATTCTCCACTTGAGATGTTCCCTGAGAGCCACAGTCCTGAATGCAAAATGTCCTCAGGCAAGTCTGAAATACCTTCTGACCTTGAGGATGGGAAGATTTTAAAGATGGGATGAATTAAAAGTTTGAATTGACTCCACTTGAGGTCAAGCAACCAAGGGAGGGGAAGAGAATTACTTTGATCATGAGTCACAGGTGCTGCACGTCTGATGATTAAACACAAAGAACTGGAGCTGGTAATTTATGAATATATATTTGATCTTTCTGCTGAAATCCAAAAGGTTCAAACATGCAGAGTGGTTCTGAAGACCTGGGGAGCATCAGCTGGATAAAAACCAGAGAGCAGCACATGCTTGAGCAAATGTGGCATTCCCCAGATGTGAGTCAGACAACACTGAAGCACCACAGCTCATGGGCCTAAGGAATAACACACAAGATCAGATATTACCTGGTGCCTGCTAAGGACAGGCAAATCACACAAGAAACTGAGAACATCAGCTCTTTCTTCACCTGCTTGTACCAGGGAGCTCTCAGGCAGGCTGCCAAGTGAGTGACAGCTCCTGGGGGACTGACATCATAATACGTAAATGTCAGAATTTTTGAAATTATAAATGACATTTTCTAACTCCAAAGGTGTTGCTCCCAGTGTTCTTGGGGTGCTACATTGGCAGCTAAAGGATTGACCACAGGGCTGGAAGTTAAAAAACACTCAGGTTCAAGACAGCATGACTGCATTACATCCATTTTATTCCATGAAAAGCCCCAGACAGCCTCTGAAGCCCAGTCTGTGTACCTCAGTGTCAGCAGCCTGAAAGCTGCTATGAATCAAATCATCTGGGAGAAGGAACTGAAATCGAGGGAAATGTGATTGAGAACTGAAAACTGTTTAGAGACATTTTATTTGATGTCCAAAAAGCTAAAAATTCACAGTAAGGATGAAAAAGTGTGTAACTTCAACAAAAGCAAGCTGAGATCATAGAGGAAATTAGAAAAAAAAGCAGCAGTGAAGCTGTAACAGATGGAAAGCAGGCGACTGTGAAAATTGTTAGTATATATTAGCAGCTAGGAGCTATCTATGAGACGAGAGAGGCTAAATGACACGAGCAGGAAGTTTTGAGCAGCTGAGCTACAGGAACCGCTAAAAATGACAGATATCCTGGCAATGGTACATTACTGCATGAAGTGGGGACAGGTGTCAGTGTGATGTGGTGAAGATGAAGCTGAGCTGCCAAGAGAGGCTTCAGGTCCTGCCTCTCATCCCAGGCTGGTTTCTGGGTTTTACCTGACAGCTTGTTAGTGTGGCATGTGTGAACAGTGTGTAAACAGCATGTCCAGCCCCATGTGCACTTGTCCCTGAGTGATGTACTGACTGCTAAGCCACCCAGCTGTGCATCCTCAAAAATGACCCTGGGCATCTCTTCTGCCCTTTGGGTCTGTGACTTTCTCTTCATGTCCTGTGAATGTTCATTTCCTTTGTCTCATGGCAGCAGAGTGTTGATGTGACAAGCAATACCTGTTACCACAGAGTTTACTGTCTGGCTTGGGAGGTAGCCTGTGGGTTGAAGGCAGAGCACAAGGAGTTGAGAAGGAGCTGTGCCACTTCCCATGCCACTGCACAATCCGAGTCACAAAGAATGGATAGTGATGCCCTCCCATTCTATTGTAGCTACACTTTAAAGCAAATGCTGTTGCACATGGGTATGATTTGAACTGGGTTTAGGCTTGTAGCTACTTAAGCTGATGTGCAAGGCTGGCAGCACGAGAGCAAAGGGAGAGCTGAGGGATGGGGGCTGAGAAGTTCATATCCAGCTCCTGGGGTCTAAGTCCTGAGTAGTCAACTCAGTCTGGGCTGGAGTCACTCACATTTACTGTCACTGTAGATGTGACAATTGTATCAAGGTTGCAGTGCTGTAGTGCCTGTCAGTGACTTTAACAAGTGAGATAAAGCTCATTTTGACTGCACATAGTTATATGTATGCATATACATATATATATATATATGTGTGCATGTGGGTGTAACTGTAGAAAAGCATGAACATACAAAGAGAACAAGCATATATATATATGTATACACCCTCAGAATCATTATAGACTCTTTTTTTTGATCAGTAAAGAAAGCACACACATACAAAGACAGAATTTAAGTAAATTAAGTCTTTAGGCAGTATGCAATAAAAGTAAGAAGAGGAGAAACCAGAATCTGGAAGAAAAAACACAAAATAATTAAACATCCATTATAAAGTCATGGAAGCTGGCTCTATTCATTAAATACATATGCCTGGCACTACTCCAGCAGCCCAGGCATTGACAGAGGAGATGCACAATTGGTTTAAGTAGAAAGAGTAAACAGAAAACCACTATCCAAAAGGCACCTTAGTCCTGTCAGCAGTCCCAGGGTTAGTGACATTTTCTGTTTTAAGCATTGAGGGAATCTCACATAATCAGATGAAAGTGTAAACCCTCCAGACAACAAACAAGGTAGCAATATAAATCTGGTCCTGCTGTCCTGCGGGGGCAGAGCTCTCACTGGGAAATCTTTTTCTTTTTGTTTAAACTGGTCTAAGTGGAGCAGCACTGTTAAAGAATTACCATGGAGAATAAATTATTTCCAATCTGAAAAAATCCATCTTTGACAACTAACTCAATTTCTGCCTTCAATTCAAAGTCCTTCTTGGAGGTCTGGCTGCCCACATACAACACCTCACTCTACTGCAGCTGTGTCTGAGGACATGGCTGGTGATCCTCAGCCATCCTCTCCTTACAGCACAGCACATTCAGACTCCTAAGACAGGTTTAACTCATTAATTCAGTGGGGTTTTTCTCACCATTAAACAGTGGTCTTCATGACAGCCACCCTTAGGACATCCTTAGGACGCCGGGTGATCTGGAATTCTGTCACTCCTGTCTTGCTGGATACCTCTAGCAGCACCAGAGGTTGCTATTTACCATTCAGAAGACCTGCCCATGCAAATAGTGCATAAAATGATAAAAGATTCAGTAAGCTTTCAGAAACAGAACATTATTCATCTGCTCAGAAACATCTGGACATTTCAGGAGTCCTCCTAAATTTATGGAGTCTACTCAACAACTCTTAAGTTTTTACTCAGGGGTAAATAAGCCATTCTGGGGGCTTTGCCAGGCATCTTCTCTCCCTCTCTTGTCTCTGTGCACTATGAATAATGCATCCTCACAGAGCACAAGTCAGCAGCATTAGCCCCTTGTTCTCTTCCGTGTATTTTTAGGAGCTCCCACTCTCTGCTCCCGGTTACAGAGGGGCCGAGGGCAATGTAGCCCTGACAGCCCAGTGGGCTACAGGCCCAGCAGCTGCCCTGCTCTGCACTGGGGAAGGGGCCAGAGCCCTGGGCTGCCAAAAGTAGCATCTCTGTGCTGCTTGCTGAGGAGCTGCTGCTGGCTACACGAGGTTAGCCATGGAGAGACAGTGCTGGAGTCTGAAATGTAGGCCACTGGCCACAAAGGAAGTTTTTCTTATTCCAAAGTGCTGTTGTCAAGAGAGAAACTGAAATCACAGTCCATCTGAGAAGAGGTCAAGAGCTGAGCCAAACCTCCCATAACAAGAGGAGGCTGGAAATATAGGCCAGGATCTCATGCAGCTCCATAAACACTTCCCCACAGGAAAAGGAGAAGGAGAAAGAAAAAGAAAAGAGAAAGGACTATTTGACCCCCTTTTTATAAATATTCTGTCTAAGAAAGAATCTCCAAAAACTTCAGGCAGCTGACATGGGTCAGAGTTGCCCCAGCTCAGCCCACAGAAGCCTTGCCCTTCCAGCTTTCATAGTATCTCCCCATTCACCTCAGATCCCTTTCTGGAATTAACCCTCATGGACATGGGATACCTGGGGTTTGTATTTTCTCTCGAGAAATGCTGTTATGAAGGTATTTCTCAGACTGTCTTCACTTTATGGTGATTTTTCCTTCAGCTATATTCTTCATCATCTCTTTCTGCAGGCGAACAAATAGTGAACCCTTTGGGGTTTTAAGAAGTGCTCATAATTGGCTTCATTTTGTTACCATTGGTAGGATTAGATTTGATTTAAAGCCCACTGCTTCTGAAAAATCTCCCTTTGCTTTATGCATTGTATAGGTGACCCAACTTACTCTGCACTCTTAGAAAAGCAGTCCCTGGGAAGAGTAAAGAAGCTGGGATTTGACAAATTTTCTTATCATTTGTGTTGCAGTGCTGAGACACAAGACACAGACAGGTTAGTATATTTCTTCATGAATTTTTATTTTCAACGAGGGACAAAAACACAGTCTTCTGTCTTACTGCCTTTGCTTTGCTGTGGATACCATCTAAACCCACATAGTGATTAACAGACTATGAATTCATGGATTTAACTTGTAATTATATATATTATTTGCATAGCATTTCTCAGCCCATGTTTATCGTTCTTGCCTTTAATATTTACTTCCAGTAGAGACAGTAGGCAATTAGTCTCATATAACTTCTGTGTCTGAGCAGATTCAATTATAATGGATCAAGAAATACTGAATTCAGCTTTGAGTTTAAGTATTTTGGAAGCAAAATGCTAACATGTCTTTTAAAAGCCAGTGAGTCCTCATTAGGGACTAACACATATTTCTGAGCTCTGCTTGCTCTGTTTCAGCTCTGATTCCTGCCCATCACAAGAGATGCCCTTACAGTGGTGTGAGGCTGTGAGAGCCTGGCACAGAAGCAGGACTGAAGCATCAGCCCTCATACTTTTCCTGTTACCAGCCTGTGCCCCACTCTGTGTAGTAACACAGAGGATTTGTTCCCCAAGTCCTGACCTAGACAAGAACATGATAATTCTAAAATGCGTTGAGCGTTTGGTCAGACCCGTCTTTGGGTGAGAGCAGAGACCTGTGAGGTTGGGAAGGACGTCCACTTCCACTTAGGGTAAGTGACAGCGATGCATCAGTGGGTTTAATAAATTCCTTAGTGATATTATGGTGTTAGAAGAGCAGGTTTTGAGAGGTCTCAGGAGTTCAGAGGCTCAACAACCCTTGCAGTGCTGTGGGCTGCACAGAGCCAGCTCAGCACCCCACTCTCTCTGCTCCCAGGCAGCAGCTTGGCATGGGCCTCCCTACTGCTGCCTCTGAGTGCTGCCATGCATAGCCCGTGTTGTCTTTCCATGCTGAACCCCTCAGCTTCATATGTTTTACCTTTCTGATGAGCTGAGGGTTGTGTTGGATGGCAGCACACCCTCCCTTTCAATGAAAATCTGTCATTTACAAAGAAGAAAAGTGGATTTTAGTGCGTCTGTTAAAAATGGCCATGCCTGCTCCCTTACATGTCCCTGACACACAGATAAAAACACAGACAGATAGATGATATTCAACAGTTCTTTGCCACTTGGGACCATAAGTATTTTCCTCTGGGAAGCAAAAAGGTGTTGTAGCAGCTGTGAACATGGATAGCAATTCTCTGGGGAAAGCGACTTTCAGGTGTTCACTGACTGTTACTAAACAGCTGTTTCCAAATCTCTCCCACAGCTACCACTGGTGCCCAGGCAGCTCTTGTTTCAAGTTAAATCACCTTTGAGGGGCTGTATTCTCACTGCCACACATGGAAGTGCTGCTGTCTCCTCAGTGTCACTGGCACTTTTGAATCATATGCTTCACATCAATCACAGCGTTTTGCTGGTCATCCCACAGCAAACAGTCTTATGAGAAGGGGTTTTTCATCATATAGGTTCAAACCACCATTTCTTCTTTAGAAGCACTCTGGGTTTATTTTCAGGGTACCTAGAAGGCGGGGAGAGGAACAGACTAGTGTTCCACTGTCCACACAAGACTCCTCCTGCCTGATTTGACTTGGTTTTGTTTCATTGAGATTTTATTTTGTGGAGGAATGTGTTTTTCAGAGGATTGGAGATGTAGGTGCACTGATGCATCAGTATTTCACTAGCAGAAACTAGAAGATGCTTTTGAATCCCAGAAGAAGAAAGGCAGTGTGGCAAATTCAACTGGAAAACATCCTTACTGTGCAACAGTTAGTAAAAAAAAACCTCAGTGGTATTCAGACTTGAAGTTAAAGAAAGTTTTCTAATCGCATTGTCCTTTTAGGTAGGTTTATATAACATCAGTCCAGACTACAGGAAAGTTATAATAAGTTTAAAAGAAGAGAAGGAATTAAATGGATTCTCAGAGATGCCATGCCTGAGTAGGTTCTAAACTTTCAGAAGTTGTGTTTCTCCATTAAGACCAATGGAAAGATGTCATCAAAAGCAAAGGCAGTAGATTCCTGTAACAAGCAAGCCTGTTTCAGAAGATAAGGATAAGCTTATTTCATAAACATTTGCCCTAGGAAGAAGTTGCAGCAGAGTGAAGTCCTGAAATGATAAGGGGCCACTGATTTGATACATGCCTGTCATCGAAATTGAAAATAGTTTATAGGTCTTGTTGTTCAAAAAAGAATTTGATGCTCCCAAACACGAGGGTTATCAGGCTTTATTGAAATATCTTTCTGTACCCAAGAGGGGATTTATTTTCCTGCTCATTATATCACCAACACAAAAGATACTGTGAAAGTAAAAGGACTGAGAAATTACTTTCGGGGTAAGTAAATAAAAAGGTCCTTCTAGAGTTTACTGTGAGCAGGACAAAGTTGCTGTTCAGAGGAGGAGTAGGAAGTGAATTTAAGTGGCCAAGTAAGAGCCTTCCTTCACAGGAAAGCAGGACGAAGATAAGAGTTCCCATATGACTTTCTAAGGAATGTATCACTCTCATCTCAGTTAGGAAAAGTGGTGGAAACCCTCTCCATCCAAAGGGGGAGAAATCCCATCCTCTCATATTTCAGAGACCCTGGAAGCCCATGACCCCAGAGGGAGGCATGTCTCTGCCCAAGGGAGAGCAGTGGCAGAGCTGCTGACCCCCTGCTCCTGCCCTCGAGAGCTTGGGTTTCTACTGCCTTTGTCCCGAGCACCACTCCCTTCAGGGTCACAAGGGGCAGTTCTGCAGGACTGGGAAAATGTCTACCCCAAACACCGTTAAAAACAACTGTTCTTCCAACAAAGCTCCGAAGCAGTAATTGCCAATCGTTAGTGCCCATCACCAGGTGCCACAGCAGCAGGTGCCTTCCTTCTCCTCAGTTTAGGGTTTTGCTTTCTGACCCAGCACTGCTGTTACCAGCTTTAGACTGGGCAACATCTAAATCCAGAGAGTCTCTCTGAGCAAAGAGGGCTTCTCCTCAACCCCTGTAGGACTGACATTTGACAGCTGAGGTGCCCATGGTGTCCCTGGCCCAGCACTGCTCCTTTGCTGCAGAGCTGCTGCTGGGTGCAGTGCACAGGCACTGGCAGAAGGCTTGAGATGCAGCCAGGTGAGGTGTATAGGTCCATCTTTAAATTTTTCAGCCTCATATAAATTCAAGTCTTTTTGTTTTCCATAGAACTGAATACAGCAAGGGACTGGTGCCTTTTTTTTTTTGTTTAATATTTTTCTTCTGAAAAGTCCAAGACTCCTTGTTTTTCTCTCCAAGGACTTTGGATATTTTCAAAACTTGAAAGTAATATGATTCAGTGTTGAGACAAGAGTGCATACACAGTGATGGTTTTTCCTTTTTTTCCTGGTAAGCTGTAGCTGTTTTGTGGACTGTCCTCATTGCCTCAGCATTTCTAGCCCTCCTTACGCTCTGCTGGCCTCTTGCATTCACTGTTACCTGGTCATGGACAATATCAGAGCTAAAAGATTGTGGTGCAAACAAGTATTCCTGACTACCAGATTTTAATATAGTATTTCTGTGATACTTTAATAAGTAGAAACTTTCAGTTTATCTTCTCTACAGTAGTCTCTTCTGTCATTTCCCATCTTTCTCCAATAAATACCATAGCTGAAGGTATTTCCTAGGAATCTCAGATTTCTCTTGTGCCTTTTAGCAGGAGAAAGGTAGGGAGGACCAGTGTTTCATGTCTGGAAGGGTCATTACCTTACATTTACTTAAGCTATTTACCATCTAACATTTTACATGACATTTTTGGCATGCTACAGCAAAGCTTTTCAGTGACCAAGAAAAAAACCATGCCGGGGGAGAATGCTAATACTACTCTGCCCTTGATAGGATGGTGACTGGCAGCATATAAATACCTCTGACAGGATGACAGAAATCGCTCTTCTATATTTACCAGGAGCCCTGGGCCAACATGCACAGTGGTGGGAACCCATCTGCTCTGTTCAGTCATTTTATCAACATGCTACTACTTAACAGCTGAGGCTTTTGTAATGTATTTTTTTTAGCCTGGTGTGTGCAGGGAACAGGAGTGCCTTTAATAGCAATGTGACAAAACTGAAATAAATCAGAAAGGTGAATTGTAAATTGAGAGGTCTAGTGATTCATCTGGTGAATCACATAAAGGAACAAATTAATTTGGATGTGAGTTGACCAGTTGTATTTCCTACTATGAGCCTGCCATCATTAGCTGTGTGTTAATGAGTTCTCCTTCTAGTGCTTGCAGTGAGCACCAGCGAGGAGAGGGGCAGGGGGCCTGGGCAGCTCAGGATTTGGGGGGCTCAGGTCTCTCACTGGGGCACGGAGAGGGTTTCCATCAGCAAGACACTGTGCAGATCCAGCTCCTCTGGCTCCAGTTCCTCTGGATGAACACTGGCCTGGCAGGGGTGGCAGCACTCACACGGGTATGCTGTGGGTGCCATTTCTACTCACTGCATTTCAGATTGGTTTTATAAGTTTAACTTCTACTTACCAGAAGTTACTGCACACAGTAGTGCTGAGCAGCTGCCTTTCCCAGCCTTCTGGCTCTGCTTCCTGTGACACAGTTTCATTTTTCTTTTGGATATTTCCTCACATAAACATTTCTCTCCCACTCCTAGAAGTGTGACTTTTTAACATTGGCACTGGAGCCAGTGGCTGAGCCTGTATTCCCCCAGATTCAGGGATGGCCTGAATTCACATAATTCACCTGTTTGAAACAGGTTAAATGTCAGAGTTTATTTCTGTTGAAAATTTTATCTAAGGGCAGTGCCAGGATGTTTCTGTAGGTCGATGAGAAAATACATACTTACCTTTCAGTTTCAAACCAAGCTTCTCACACATCCCAGTGCTCCAGACACTTCTGCCTATCAACACCTCAATGCAGAAAGGCCCTAAATACTTAACTTCAAGCATATGTTTGCATTCATTGGTGTTTATAGCAGAATTCAAGGTTTTTCTATTAATAGATCTGGGAATTATTAAAAAATGTGAATAGCACTGAAGTGTTTTACAGTCTATGTAGCTGTGTCAGAGCCTGGAAGTGTTTTTCTGCAGACAGAGTATCAGGATGGACCAACAGCAGGAATGAAAACTCTTTCGTCCTTGCCATAAAAGCAGGAGTATCTCCCCCTCCAAACGTTTTGTATCAAATCCAAATACAGGAGGCATAAACACGTTGTAAAAAGGCAGTTGCTTTAAAAGCCTGTTTCCCCAAAGATAGTCTATGAAATATATTGGTGTGAATTCATAATGTCTGAACAGTCTCAGCAGAATTAAAGACTGAAAAGAGGACTATAGAAGCAAAATATCATTTCAGAATTCAAGTTAGCCAAACAAGGCAATTCAAAGTTTAAGTGGTACTTCATGTTCTTAACAATTTTCACAGCAGCTTTCAAAAACACCAAGGTAGAATAATCACTGTTGCAGAACTATGGCTTTCTCTTGGGGAAACTGTTTCATTCAGTACAAACTTCAAGTCTATCCAGGTATTTGTGTACAGCTGAAATTTTTTCTCCCTCTTTGTAAGACTGCAAAATAAAGTGCTGCTGGATGAGTCTGCAAGCAACAGAAATTTTATTATTTTTATGTTGCCAATGATAAACTGTTTTAAAAATGAAAAATGTAATCAGCATGTAATTAAATTAATGTTCATTTTAAAATTAAAAACCCCAAACAACAAGTACTATCAATGAGTTGTTATCACTGGTCCATATTTGTATGCTTCCTGGAAATTCATTTACTGGAATTAGCTGGGTCTGAGTTTGACGGAATAAGCTGGAAAATACTTTGATTTCTATGAAAATATCTACAGAAATTACCCAACAATAGTTAATTTGTGGTTCAGTTGACCAATATGTGTGAAGCCTCTGATGGCAAAAGTGGGTAGAGGTAGAAAGAGAGTCTAATTAAATATTTTTCAAGTTGTCTCTGTTAAATTCATGTACCAAAATCAGAGTGTGAGTATATAATCTGTGATATGGTTTTAAATCAGTGGCAGACCCAGCACAGCAGTCCTGTTCCAGGGAATGTGTCTGATTTCAATTAGCTGACACAAACCTTTCCCCCAATTCATCACACTCAGGTTCCACATGCCCTCAGCTTCCACTGGATTTCTTAAAGATGAGAATGATTATGCCTGATGAGTGGTTTCATTTATCTCACAGGCTGGTCCCTTTGAATGAGCCTGCAGGAGGACACTGCACTCCCTGTGACGGTGAAAACATCAACCAGAGTGCAAGGGACTGGAGGAAGTTAAAGGCAGACCTTGGTAAGTTTGTCCTTGATAAAGCTTCTCCTTCTAAGTGTAAAAAATATCTATTAAACACAAGGTAGGAGACATCTTGGAAAAAAAACCAAACAAACATGAGCATGAAGGTCATTCTCTGTGTTAGGTGAGCCCCAGGTGAGTGGAGCAGCAGGGAAAGGGTTCCCTGGAGCTGGCAGTGGGCTGGCACGATGGGGCTGCTGGGGCACCCAAGCCCCAGCCCACCCACCTTCCCAGCAAAAGCAGCAGCACTCTTCCAGTGACTGATAGAGCCAGACCATTTCAGAAAACATCCTTAACCTTGTAATTTTTTATTTTTCTTTTTATTCAGAAGAGTCAGCATTATTTCTTTCATGGTCACTGCTGAGCACAACATAAATCCATATCTACACTGTGATTAATGGCTCCTTAGTACCAAAGAAAGGGGTTAGATAAAACTTTTAATCACTGTCAAATTTCATCATTTCCCCACTTTCTTTTCCTGTCTTCTATGAAGCTTCTTCATGGCAAAACCTAATGAAAGTTGCCACTACATGTTGGATGGACTTGCAATGAACTTCAGATGATACATGTCATACCTGCAGCCCACCCTTCCCATATAGCTGCTGAAAAACAAGTGTCACAGGTCTGTGATTCTTTTTTAAAGTGTGAGGAATCAGATTCTGCCTGTTTCTCTTCCTTGGCTGTGTGAAAAATAGCACAGAAATAGAAAGTCAATAGTGGCCTAATGGCACGGGCAGTGAAGGTCGCCTTCTTCTACCACTGACTGCACTAACTTGGTTTCTGGCTCACACAGCACTTGATGTCTCCTTTGGCATGGATCTTCACTTGTTCATATGTGAGAATTGCCTCAGGATGGAGTTTAAGTATCATAAAGCATGAAAATGCAAGAAATCGTAGCGAGTCTCCGGGCTGAGTTTTCACAGACTGGCTGATCCCCCATGTCTCGAGGGCAGTGAGAAGCAGCCCCAGACACAGCCATGGGCACAGTCCTTCTGTGCCAGGCTGGAGAGAGCCCCCTGTGCCCTGAGACAGCCTGACAGGGCCACCCAGCTCAGTGGGCAGAGCCATCCCAGGGCCAGCACAGCCTTGCGTGAGATGCCGCTGCAGATCAGGCATTGGACCCACATCCTTAAACGTGGCCAGGCATAGATTTATTCTGCCTGACTTTAGAATCCCTTTTGGCTGGGATGCCAAAATTGCCTTCTGGCCCCTGCAGCAGGGAGAGCTGTGTCTGCAGCAAGCAGCTCAGAGCAATTTATTTTGCTGCTTTGTCCCTTGATGTGCACAGTGCCAGGATGCCAAAGGCAGGTGGGTCTCAGGACAGCTGCCTGAGCACTCACAGGGGTATGTGCCTTTGAACTTCTGGCATTCAACCCTCACCCTCCACTCAGCTGCCCAGGGGTTACAGGTTGGGGCTGTAATTCCCTCAGCCTTTCCCTTGACATCTGATGCTGTGCTTAGGAAAGCCAAGGATGCTGCAGCACAATTATTTAATTTGGAGCTTGGCCAGGCCGAGCCAGGTGATGGGAAGACTGTCACCATAACTGTTATATGCCACACGTTGAACTTCTTTCTAAATAATTCCTTTTTGATGAAATGGCAATGGCAGAATGTTTACAGAGTCTTGTGAAGCTTCAAGGCTTTTTTAAAATACAGATAAAGACATGATTTCTATCAATGAGAAAATATTTGCTGGAACCCAATTTTTTGACTCAAGTTTTCCATCCTCACAGGACTCTTCATTTTTCAAAGCACATTTCATTGACTGGAAGTGGAAAGCCATTCTTCTAAAAAAATTTAATGACTCTAATTGCATTTTAATATTTGATATGCTTTATAATTGTGGGGAAAGTATTGACATCGATGCTGAGCCTCATATAACTCTGCCATCCTTCACAATACATGAACTGCCCTACAAGAGCATTTGTATGGTGTCAATGAGAGCTGTAATTACCTGTGATCCGAGATGGACAGCAGTGACATGTTTTATTCAAAAGACATGAATCATTAGTGCCTTTGCAACAGCCTGTAGAGAATGAGAATATTTATTAACTGTGAAAGACTAATATCTGCTCTCAAAGGCTTTCATTGGTGCCAGTTCAGGTCAAATCTGTGTATGGACTATAAGGAGACACAACCAGTCAGGAAGAAATGCAGAGAAAGCTACAATAAAGCCTAGAACAGTGTATCAAGAAGCCATGCACACTTTAAATTTAGCCTCGTTGTCTTGGAGCTCCTTAACGATGTTCGCTGAGTACTCTTGGGTGTGTGTACGTATAGATGCTGAATACAAATGCCCTGAGCACTTTCTGCAGTCAGCTTTTAACCTTCACATGTCCCCAACTAGTTAACAAAGATATTTGATATTCTGGTTTTAAAAAGCAATGAGGGTTGATATTTTCTGGCTGGGGTAGGGTAAGGAGGGTTGTTTCCATTTGCTGCCTGATGGATGAAGAGTCTGATGTCCAGGTTGGTACAAGGGTTAAGTTTGCAGTGAAGGGGCTGCAGGTGGGTGGCTAAATGCAGTTCTGCTCTGAAAACCCAGTGAGTGAAATAAATACCTTCTCAGGCAGGGTATATGAGGCTCCCTGGTGCAGGCATCCATCGCAGCTGGCTGGGTGCCAGGCTGGCTCCTGGCACAGCCCGGCAGGATGCGGCACTGCTCTCACCCACCACCCACCCCGGAACACCAGGCACACCTGCAGGGTGAATCAAGCACGTTGGTTCCCTCAGGACTGCTAATCATTCAAAGGCAAACAGTTCAGCCTGTTCTCTACAACTCCCCTAAGGGATTTTTGCATTTATGTTTGCATTGAAAAGCAGGCAGTGGTGAAGAGCCGGGTGTGCCCACATCCCACGCTGCAGAGCCGCTGGCTGGTGAATGGGCCTCGCAGAAACCATCAACGCTTTTTCCAATGTGGGAATCTTGTCTGTAATGCCCTCAGATCTCTTATCTAATAGAGACTATTCTGTGAGATCGAAAGACAACATTTTTCCTGTATGACTGAGGTGGAGGAAGTGCACTCACATCCATGAGCCCATTAGCTCCGGTAACTGCGCTCCTCGTGCTGCCAAGTGACAGCAACACTGTGGTATAAAATCCCAGAGCTATTCAAGCACTGTAACCTTTTTTTTTTTTTTAAATTTCATTGCATTAAGGTGGTACCAATAAAACTGTAATATTTCTAAGACCCAGAAAATGGCTTGAAAGGAAGTTAAGGGAATATATTTAGGCTGTGCTTTGTCATTTCTGGAGGAGCTCTTAGAACAAGGCAATGCTGAAATACATGCAGCAGTTAAATACCATGCAGCTGCTTGCTAAAAAGAGAATTAACTCTATCCCAGCCAAAACCAGGACAATGTGTGTAGGAGGAGCGTGTTCCCAGGGCATCTGGATGGCACCACTGTGGGACTGGTCTAGGGATGGCACAAGGGAACATCCCCCAGGTGCTCCTTGCCCCAGGTGTGACAAGCTAAGTCAGCCTGGCTTTGACTTCTACCACTCTGACCTGAAGGTGGCATGTGGAAATTGGGACAGCCCCAGTAATCTCCTTCCAGACAATCTTCTGTGTAATTCCATCGGTTTAGGGCCAGATGAATCAGCTCTATATCTTTGGCTCTGTGTTTTTAGCAAAAAAATAAAAGTCAACTATGATCTTGTAAGAGGGCTGGGGGCTGCAATGGACCCCCAGATGGGTGGTTGGAGTTCTTCCTCTCTGCCCATCCCACACTCTCTCAGCCTCATCCCCCAGCCCTAGAAATGCCCACACGCACTGGATTATGCTCTGCATGGCCTTGAAGAAGAGGAGGAGGCTCACGGGGTGTCTTTGAAGGGAGGATCAAAGAAGTGAGGAGCTGTACACTCTTTTGATTCCTTAATGGGCATTTTCCGTGCTAGCTCCCCTCCTGCCTGGCTGTCACACCATGGAGCACTCACACTGCAAAAGCATTTCCAGCTTCAAAGCCCATTCCTTGACAGTCCATTTGCTTTTTCTCCCACTGAGCTATTCCTCCTGCTAATGGAGGTACCATTATAGCTGCTTTCCTGAGCCAATCTCAGGCAGCACATACATCACTCTGGGTCATCCAAAGGTACAAGAGGCAGGGCTGGGATGGGGAGGACAGAGAGGACCCAGCCTCGTACTGACCCTTCCCATCCCAGTGCTTTGGAGAGCACAAATGGTTTTTGGGGCTTAGAAACATCTTGTAACATGTAGAGGAACCACTCCTGCTTCTGTGACAGTTCTTGAATATGTGAGGGGAAAACACAAGGCAGTTCATATCCAGTGATTAGCACCTCTTTTCTTTTGGGTGCTTTGCTGAGTGTTCCTGACATTTAAGGGGTTTTTAACAGGGATCATTTCCTTGGCTTACCAGTGCATGGGGAACTTCACTGGGGGGAAAAAATGGCATTAAGGGCAAACAAACAAATAAACCATCTGATATACTGAAAATTCAGATCAGCTGAATATTTTTGTTGAAAGAATTTTCTACTGGCAGTTGCTATTTTAATTATATTTTTCTTTTATTTGCTTGGGAATTTGCAGTGGAAAAAGTTCTACAAAGTCAAAGACATTGAGATGAAATTTTCTGCATGTAATATACTCACAATATTCAGATTTTTAAGGCATGAGTTGCCTGTTTAAAGTATTGCAATTTCATTTTCAAATTTATTTAATTCTTTATGTCTGACAACTTCATATTATTTACCTGTCAGTAAGGACATACTACAAACTCATACTGGATTTTAATAATGGAATAATACATCAGAAAAACCCACTGATGTTTGAAAGTAAGAAAAAAATCTGGTTTAAAGCATACATTTGAAACAAATTTTGAAATGCAAAGTCAGTTTGAATGACTAACTCCATCCAACATTTTCACAGCACAGCTTTCTCCCTTTCAGCAGGGGGAACAGGCACCACAGCTGACATGAGAGGGAAGTAGAAAATTCTCCAAAGAATAACATTGTAATTCATCTTGAAATAAACACTGAGGGTCTGTGACTGATTCCTGTAATGGTATTTCAAAAAATAACATACAGAAGATGAACAGAAGCAGTTGAAGCAACCTGTTGGAATCTATCATGATGTTGTGATATTGATATCTGCCAACAAGCAAGTAAAAATTCCCACTATGAAAAAAATTGTAAAAGTCACAATATCACTGTATTTTCTGCTTTGTTTCTTACAGAGGAAAAAAAAGTATAAACTTTGAAATCATAAAACCCAAAATTCTTACAAACTGAGGATTTGTATAAAATTCTGATTAGCTACAAATGCGAAATGAAATGTGTCCCTGATGATACTCAGCAGATACTCAGCTGTGCACAGGATCAGCTCCTTGCTGGGAATCCCTCTCGGAGAGGACGTGGGAGAGCTGCTTAGTCTAAGCAGATTTGACCACAAAGAAACTTGTGGTACTGGAGACAGCATCAACTATTACTGTCCTCTGTGCAATAATGTCCAGGGAGACACCTGTAACTGTCCTCCACAGGTGTGTTTTTAACAGTGAATACTCTGCATGGTAGGAGAGGTCTCAATGCCCTGTGAAACCAGTTTGAGTGCTTCTTCCAGTGAGGGCAAGCAGAGCAGAGCCCACTGAGATTCCCTGCCTCTGCTCTGGGGTTAGGACACCTTTCTGCAGGCTGGGAGGGCAGCAGAGAGCTGACCCATTTCTCTGGGGTCAGTCATAAGGATTGCCTGAGGGATCAGTGTGGTTATAACACACAGAATTTTTTTTCCTTTTTGACAGAACAAATGATTCTCATGTACTAGTTACATATCTGTTGGGTCTAATGCTTTATGATGGCCTGAAGCACCATGGCTGCACTATTGGCTAAAATATACACTCCTAATCTGTCCTATTTGTTAAAAAGAATTGCATATCCTAATGGGAGAGCTGCATATCAGCTTTGGAAAATCTGTAAGGAAAGTCAGCCTTTTCTGTCTCAGTCCCCAACAACTCTTGTAGGTATGGTAGGTGCAAAGTGCTGAAATACCAGCTCATGGCTCTATCTTGCTTTGTGACTGCTTTTAAAACTTTGTGTCAAAACCTTAATGTAGTTTGAACACAATTTTCTTCATTTAATTGGCACAAATACAATGTAGAGGAGTTCAAACATACACAAAGAGGCAGGAGGGATGGTGGGTAGCCCTTGATGGGCTGCAATCACATCAAGGCTTTGTGCTGAGCAGCAAGAATATCAGTCAGGAGCCAAACGTCCCTTTCAAAGGTGCCTTCCCTTGGCATCCTGCTTTGTATGGAGGTGGAGAACAGCGAAAACAACAGTGATATAAAATAATTAGCTTTTAAGTGCAGTGTAAATGGAGGATGACCTGCTAGGGATGTGCCATCCTAAAACAATTTCTTTCTCATGAAAGAGAATATTTTGGAGTTCAGCTCATTGCTGAGCTTATGGTTAACCACATACTCATGAATATAAAAAGGCTGCTTTTTTTTTCCTCAGGAGATTGGATTTGTGCCCTCAAACCCCATCCATTTCAAGTGTGGAGCAACATCACCCAGTGTGGGTAAATCAGTTTGGTGAAAACAGGTCCAGGGATGCACAGACACCACCTTTCTCAAAATTAAAGGCAGAAAAGCTTAAATGATGAAAACAAATGATGAAAATGTCACTAGTTTGTGTAAAAACCTTGTTACAGACTGAGGAGCAGGGAGCAGGTGAAAACAGAATCCTGTTCTGACTCAGCCACTCACTGCCTTCACTGCTGTTCCCATCTGCCTGCTGCTGGAAGCACCCTCCACCCAGACGTCTTCTCATCATTGCATAACATCTTCCCCCAGAAAGTTTGACAACATCCCTCAGCTTCTAAAAACAGCACCATCTCCACATTCCTCACAAAAAAGAGGATGGTGCACAGGTGTGACAGGAGCTCCACCCGTGCTGTCTGCTCTGTGCTGCTGCACTGCAGCTCCTGCCAGTGCACCAAACCCACCTCTGCCCAAGCACATTCCATGGGCCATCCCAGCTCCTGCAGCCTGTGATGGGTGAGTGGGGGCAGAGCTGGGGCTCCCCCGGGAGGGCTAAAAACCTATTGAAATAGGTATGCTAAAGCCATCAGCAGGAAAAGGATGAGAATGTAATCTTCTGTTCTCTTTAAGAGAGACCATGGACCTATCAATTTAAATATGCTGTAGAAAAAGAATAAAAAACCCACCCAACCCCCAAACTGACACATGATATATTAATTTTAATTGATGGTATCTTCCACTGAAATGGTGCGAATAATGGATTTTGTTTCAGTTGACCACACATGTTTCTAAACCAGTTTCAGACTTACCTAATATTTCCCTTCAACCTGAGCAGAATACTTAAATCCACTTTCATAGTATTTGCAGATTCACAGAATCAGGATCATCTAACTGAGCTGCCAACCCAGTGTCACCACAGTCACATACCCAAGAGCCACATGTAGATACCTCCTGAATACTTCCAGAGATGGTGACTCCACCACCTTCCTGGGCCAATTATTCCAATACCTGACCACTTTATCAGTGACATTTTTTATATACATTTAATCTGAACCTCCCTGGTTCAATTTAAGGCCATTCTGCTCATCCTTTTGCTTGAGACATGGCAAAAGAGACCAACCCCTGTGCCACTGCAACCTTCTTTCAGGTAGGTGTAGAGATCTATGAGGTCTCCCCCTGAGTCCCCTCTTCTCCAAACTAACAACCCCAGTTCTTTTTAGTTCTTTTTAATCTCTTTCTTTTTAACATTTAGGTAAGTGATATTTTATGCTCAATAACTTGAAGAACTGAAATTATTCACTTTGTAAATACAGAAATGAAGCACTTAGTTTCAAAAGTATGAATGACTATTATTTCCACTGAACCTATACACTGAATATCGCCTCACCTGGAAAGCTGGTTCAGTTTCCTTTCCCCACTTGCTCTACTTTTTTTTCTTCTTTTTTTTTTTAATAAAAGAATTTGGAGTCCTCAAATCCATTAAAATGTATTCACTGTCCTGCTCCTGTATGTATAATTCATTTTTCCACAGATACTTTTTCCCCCTCTTAGTTTTACCTAAAAACCCAAATACTGACGAGAAAGCATTCAGAGGATCTTTTGATAATCCTGTCTGGGAGTGCTGCTGTCTGATGGACCTCTAAGCCCTTGCCCTGGCAAAGTTCCTCTGAATGCGCTTTCCCGGGGCGCAGCCTGATTGTCGATACGCTTATCACCGAGCGTGTGCTTAAGTGCCTCTCTGAGCTGCTGCCAAACGTCTGCCACGCTCTTATCACTGAGCATTGTCCAAGTTCAGGATGTAAAAGAACAGTTTAATGGCTAGCGCGTCCCCGGGCTCTGAGGGCTGCGCAGATTGCTGTCAGCCCGGGGTGGTTCCCAGCCAGCCGCTCGCTCCCGCTGCTCCGTGTCCGGCCACTTATTCAAGCCTGCGGCTGCCAGGCCATTTCCAGCCCTGATGTGAGATCAGTCCTTGCCAGGAGAGGTGACTACGAAGGGGCTCTGCTGGGGCAGCGAACAGGCACCCCCTACCCTTGGGCAGTAGCTGATGCTCTTGCCCCTCTCCAAAAGAGGGTGGAGGGTGGGGCACTGCGATGCCCCCATGGTCTGGCTTCTCACTCCCCATCACTCTGTGGATCGGTGAGAGCTGCCACACATGCCAGAAGAAAAAATTGCATCCTTTTAAGTTAGCAGAAGTGCCTCTTTCTGCAGCCCAAAAGAGGAGAACAAACACAGCTGTGGTCATGCCCACCCCGTGTGTCACTCCTGCTGCTGTGTCACAAACTGCAGAGGGGGACAAACTGCCCAGCGAGCAGCTGGCCTGGGCACCCTGTCAGTGCCTGCTCCAGGCCTGGTGGCAGCACCGTACCCATCACTGCTTCATGGCAGGTCATTCCACACCAGGCTCCTTCCTGGAACAATCTTTATTTCAACTTTTGACTTGTTTTTTAAAGAATTGCTAGCTTGACAGAAAACAGGGGGAAAAAAAAAGAAATTAAAATCCAGGATCTGTCTTATTCGCATCCTCTTGCAAATAACAAGCACTGTGGAAACACTACCCAAACAGAACAGAGATTTATTTTCAAGCGTGTGAGCAGTTTAAGGTCATTTACTTAAAATTACATTCAAGAAACAACAGTGATGCTTCTGCATTACTCTCTGCCTTTAATGCCATTCTGTGTTTAATCCGTCTTACTGTTCAATAGAAATAGCTTACTCCTACATCTGAGTAACGGATTGGGCTGCAGCCTGCATCTCAAACACCTCCTGTCACCAGCAGGGAATGCCATTTTTAGATCTCCCATTCCAAAGAAAGGTCAGTCACTATTATAAACAATAAAAGTGGAAAATAATCACTCCAATGTTCACTTTATCTTTTCTCCAGTTTTTAAAGGAAAAAAAAACCAAACAACAACCAGTCAAGAGAGTGCCAAGGTGATTTCCAGTATTCTAATATAGTTACACATAGAATCAACAGACTGGCAATCAGTTTTCCTCAAAGTGTGATCATACATTTCTGACAACAGCACAGTAGTGTTGTGAAAGGACATCAGATAAGAAATACAGCTGGCTGAAATTTGCATTTCAAGTTCTTTACAGCATTTTTCAGAAGAAAAAACACTTTCACCAGAAAGCAATAAAATACCCAACAACTGAGCATTAACACAAAGCATATGCTCCGCTTTGACTTTATATGCATTCATTTGGGTTGTGGGGAACTGTCCTTCAGGGTCTACTAACTGGAAAAGACAAGCTCCTCAGAAGCTGCATTCACATCAGGACCAGTGGTTTTGGTTCCTCATCTCTCCCCTGTGGATGCTCCCTCTCTGGGAAGCCTATGGAGACCAGCCCTTCCACCCAGCCAGTGAAGGTGCATAGCCAGAGGGGTTCCATGAGTGTTGGTTGGAATTCACAGTGAAGATTTACTGGCAATTTTTACTTCAAAGTACTTGAGGTTTCCAGGCAGCTGCAGCTGAGGTCTTGACTTGGCCAGTGGGAGATCTCCAGCACCTCCACAAACTTGTTGTTCCCCTTCACTGAAATCGTCCCAGAGAAACTTTCAAACTTACTTTTCATTTGAAGTGTTAGCATTTACTTAACTTTTTTTTTTAACAAAACAAAACAAAATCCAACAAAACGACAAACAACTTTCTGTCAACATCCTCTAAGGTTTTGGTGCAGATGATCGTGAAACTGCCCAGCACTTACCTGGTTACAGAAGAGGCACAATGTGGTTCCATGGCCACCAGCAATGAAAAGTCAGTCTGAATTATCATCAGAAAAGACTTTTGAGTGGAAGGGCAGGGGAGGATGTGGTGGAAATGCTCTGTCATTATGGTTTGGACTGAGAATGCAAGGACACAAGCCTTGCCAGATGCAGAACAGAGCTCATTATTCAACATATAAAATATTCCATATTGGAAATAAGAATAGTAGAAATAAATCCTTGATAGATGTATTTATGGCAGTATCTAACACTTTTTGTATACTCATAAAGGAACATAATAAACCTGAAGACAAAGAAAGAAAAGTTCAATTTTGGGTAACTTACAAAAAATCTGGCAGGTTTAGAGCCAGGAAAAGGGGAAAAATAAAAAGTACAGACTGTTCTGCCTGAAGTTTGCGTGACAAAATCAAATAAACACATCATATCCTTATCACCTGGGGCTGAAATGCAGTGAATGTCCCTGGAGATCCTTTGATGCCACCTGCCATGGAGGAAACATCTTTCATGTGTCTCCAGGGCAGGTGAGGTAAACAAGCACTAAAAGATTCCTTTCTGATAAGGTGGTATGGATATATAATTATACAAATCAATCTCAATGCTGCTGTACACAGTGGCTGAGGACATCTCTGTGGGAAACATCAGATCTGCAGGACAGTGATTGACCTTCAGTGGGCAAACAGCTCACCTCATCACTTCAGTGGCTTGTTAATTAGATGCTTTTCCCTCTTCAGTTCTTACACAGAGCTCAGCCAGTGCAGATGCAGCTTCTTCATGTGCACTATTCAAATAAATTCCTCCTGAGAATGAAAGGATTGTTGCGGGGAAATTTTGTGTTGAAATTCTGCTAAAGATCCAGTTCTTAAGTATTTGCCCTCTTTCTACAGCATGTTCAGACTATTGTTTTTATCTTTTTCCTTACATTCTTTTCTAAAATCTGAGGTTTCCCCTGCCATGTATTAACCACTCAAGATATCAGACACCGTATCAGGCAGTAAGTTGTGATTCTGGCTTTATATGCAATACTGGTATATTCAGAATGAAAATCGTATTGTTTCAGCTATCATTTGGTAAATGGAGAGTGTTATGCAGGAAAGAAATAGAGAGGATCGATGCCTACTTAAAATTGTCTTTACTTTGGAGTCCAGGCCAGCACATCACCCTGGGTTTAGTGTGTAGGGGTGACACCACCCACTCTGTCCCAGGAAGATCTCACCTGCTCATGCTCAGCAGTCTGGGCAGTGCCTCAGTGCTAAATTACAGCAGAATTTAGCTCTGGATAGACTCCACAAAGCAAATTTATTCAAACCATTTCATATTGAAAAGCCTGATTACCATTTACCATATGATGCCTTTCTATCACTTCAGCAGTATCAAAAGGCTTTATTGTAGATGAGATCCAACAAATATAGCAAAACCATGGAAAAAGAATGGAGTCATATCGTGACTGATGTCGTGCTCCTACAGACTATTGCCACCAGTTGAGAGAGTACGTGCTAATATTATTATAAGCCATCATTACTAAACATAACTGATGCAGGCTGGAAGAAAACAGCAACCTAGAAGTGGTGTTTAAGAAAGCCCTGGGAAAGGAAAAGAACAGAAGAGGAGAACTGCTGAGCTGAATCAGCATGTGGGCTGTAGCTGGAACAAAAGGATTCTTCAGTTCATGCCAAAAATACTCATCAGTGCTGCTGCTTTTTTAAGCTTAACATTCATAGGTGACTTTTCTTGTTTCTGAACAGTCTTGTGGGAACTGCATGGGCTCAGGTATGGGTGGCTGACAGAGCCCTCACCCTCCGCTCACTTCAAGGGTTTACTTGGGAGAGGAGCTGGCTCCTCAGGGAGCAGGGCATGGTGGTGTCCCTCAGGACCACTTCAGGGCTCTTCTTCAAGGGACATCTTGCTTCTAAAGCATGGTCCAGCCTTTTTTTTTCCTCTTCCTTCTCAGTGTTGGCAGGTTCTCAAAGACAGCTCAGCAAACATCAGCATCTGGTGAAGTTCCCAGTTGCAGAGGTGTCTTCCATCTCGGTGGGGTATGATAACAGCCCTGTGTTTCAGGTGACTCATTACATAGCATTAAATATGATTAAAATGAGCAAAAAAAATCACAAGAAACTGAAAGATTATTTCCCTTGTTGCACAATTAGGCTAAACAACTCATTATAGAATCATAGAATATTCTGAGTTGGAAGGGACCCACAAGGATCATAGAGTTCAAATCCTGGAGCTGCACAGAACTTCTCCAGAATCCCACCACATGCCTGAAATCATTGTCCAAATGCCTCTTGAACTCTGTCAGGCTTGGTGCTGTGACCATTTCCTTGGGGAACCTATTTCAGTGCTCCAACACGCTCTGGGTGAAAAACCTTTTCCTTATATGCAACCTAAAGCTCCCCTGACTCATAGAGAATCACTGAGCCCAAAAATTTAAAAAGCTTCAGAAAACACTGGGAATATGTATCACTAAAAAAGGGAAAAATAAGTCATCAAACTGAAGAAATGGAAAGAATCTTCTCAAATTTCAGGTCTAAATGAACATTTAAGAAGCAGAGACTAAAAAGAGGTTTGCCAAGGAGGCAAAGGCAACAATTTCCTACCTCAGAAGGATGGGTGACTGCAGAGCTGAAGAAATGGGTCTGATACCCAAACTGTGTTCCTGCCCTCTGTGAGCTCTGTGTGGCATCCAGTAGGTGAGTTTCTGGCATTGGTAAAACAAGGATAAAATGAACAAAATGCAGGAAGCCTATAGGTAAGGGTAATTGTTTTTATGGTGTGGATAGGAAAATGTGCATGTCTGAGTTCTCACAGGAGGAGGATTGTGCTTGTGGTTCCCACGGCCTCAGCTGCTCATTTACCAAGGAAACAGCCCCTGTGAACCCTCTTCTCTGGCTGTTGTGTGGTAACAACCTGGACAGTATTTTCGTGGTTATCAATGTAATGCACACCCAAAATATTTTGTGCCCTCAGCAGGCACTGAAGCACGGATGTCCATGCAATTCTCCTGGAAAACTGGGAACTGGGTGCACCCACCATCACCACTCACTGGTGTGAAGGACAGTGGACTCCCTGGAGAACACCACTGGGGAGAAAGGATCCTCCTTTCAGACAACATGCCACGTGTGTTTGTGTTTAGCTTCGCTGTGGTTAGCAGGCCTTAGTTATAAAGCTGGGGCTAAGCTTGCCTTTTTCAGCACTTCAAAGCACATCACCAAAACAATCTCTTAGAACCTGAACATGTTTGTTATCTTGCTAATCCTAAAGCAAAGAGATCTAAGGAACCAGCAAGCAAAAAAAAAAAATACAGTGTATACACTTGAAAAAAATCAAGGTGTCCTTTTATTCTTCAGGGAGAAAACCAGTGTTTGCATCTGAGCAAAGTAATAACTATAAAACAAAAATTTTGACCTCAAAATATATTTGCTTTTAAGAAATGAAGCCAGCTTTTTAGTTAGATAACACTGTTCCCTGGGAACAGGCACAGTCTTTGGTGTTAAAATGACATTTGCGTGAAGCATTTCCTCGTTTAGGGGCATTTAATTACCTCAGGAGTAGGAAATATAAAAATTAATATATCCATACAGAAAAGTTGTGAGAAAATAATGCCCTTTACTTCATGGCTTTGCTGATTATGGGTCAGTGGCAAATTAGATTGGGCTTTAATTCTTCCCCAACGAGAAAAGGATTCAATCAGTTACACCATGAGCTGATGTTATTAATGCAATCATAGCTTTAAAGAAATCAGCCCTAAAGGGAGATGCCAAAATGAATTCTTCTTGTAGTAACAAAGGAAGGCATAAGACTCCTTCACAGGGAGCCACGTCTGCACTGAGTACAAGCCTGACGTTTCAGAAGCTTCCAAATAAGTGTGCTGTGAATGTTACACTTCCATTTGTATATCCAACACTTTCCCACAGCTCCAAAGGCAGTCAGAGCACCACAAAAGAGAGGTATTAGATTTGGTGTGACACCAAGTGACAAACTTCAATGGGCAAAGTATAAAATAGTGAATTATTTCATAATAATATAATAATATAGACACCACTCAGTCATTTAGGTGCTTTTCCATCTTAATTAAAAAGCAACAAATTGTAAAAGGCTTCCAGGAAACATTTAAGTTTTCCTAATTAAGGCATAAAATTGAGCTGTGGAACACATTACTGCACAGTAAATGAGTGACCTTTGCAGAAGAAAACAGGTTTTGAAAGGCACTGAAAAAGAACAAAAAAAACCAAATTAGGTTTTCTGCTCCTCACTCTCCCCTCAAACATGTTGATTTTTTGAACCCAGTCCCACTTGTGATGTGCAAGAAGGCAGCACATCCCCAGCAGCACCAGCTCTCAGGCTGCCACACATCCTGCCAGAGTCCCCTTTTCCCACTGCAGCACTTTCCAAATCTAATCAATTCACAGAGGCTGTAATGAAGCCATTACAGCAATAATGGGCAGCTGTGGAAAAGAGGCCTGTGAGGGTTGTGGAGAGGATGACTGTCCATCCTCCTGTTCCCCAGGCAGACCAGGGCCAGGGAGCCTTGGAAATGGCAAGGACTTGAGCTTGGGTTAACTCACGTGTACAATCCCATACCAGGTTTTGAAACTGCAAGACTGTGATTTATGGGGAAGGTGGTTGAGGTCAGAGCAGAGGTTTCTGAAGTGTATTTGTAGTCATTTATTTTCCTCCTCCTGCTCAGTTCTGTTGAGCTGGACTCAAAGCATTCATGAAGCAGGACTTTCATCACTGAAAGATGTGAAAATTCCTATCAATAGAAGAGTCTGATCAGCATTTGCTCTTCAACTCTGAGTAATACTGCATTATTGCATAATAATAAAGTAAGAGCAATTGCCCAGGTGCACAAGCATTTTCCAGGCATTCCTTTAGGATGCCATGCACGAACTGTCAGCAGCTGCTCCACAATGATCTCACAAGCCCAGGAGTGCAGAGTGTCTTGCCCCAAGTCACAGTGAGGAAGGTATTTGCTGCTTATCTGTATTTATATTGTGGACTTGCTTATGAGTAAATTACAAAAGTAATGACTTGGTTATAATCTGAGTCCTGCAGCCTTTGAAAGCCATGGCCAGGCTTCTGCTGACCTTAACTGAAAAAACTCTGGGGTTTGAGACACCGTTGCACGATCTGCAGAGTGCAGGCTAAAAATATGTACAAAAGGATTACAAAGTATTTGTGTTTAATTTAAAATGCGTGGAAAATCATGTTAATGCAGAGTCAGCTAAATGCACATGTGCCACCTGACTGTTCAAAAATGAAGGCTAGCTTACAATTAGGAGATTTTCATAGGCTCCATACAGGCACACATTTCTCCACCGTGCAAAGGTTAGGACTCCTTTGTTGATTCAAGATTTAAAACAGATATCCAAAAGTATTTTCCCCTATCCGTGACTCAAGTCTTGTTCATACATAAGACATAAAGAGATGGTTTAAAAAATTTGTTAGCTATATGTAACAAACATCAGCTATTCTGCTTATTTTGAACTGTCTGACTTGTCCAGACACCCATCATTTTGGTCCAGTAATAATTCTTCTGTGATAGGATAGGTCCCCATTTGGGCTGGCTAAATGAAATATAGATTTGTTAAGTACTTCTTTGAACTAAAACATGATTTATTTTCCCTCTTTAATTTATAAAATGTAAAATGGCACAGCTCCTAACTTGCCTTGCCTGCTGAGCCACTGAAAGAGATGAGCACATAAATATCTGTGACATCCACATTATTACCAAATACATTCATTAACAGCAATGCTATCACAGCGAATACCGAAAGAATTAATAGTGACACGGCAATAAATTAAAGTGTTTATACCTTTTTCACAGCTTACAAATTCCAGACTTATTCCTGACCTTTGATGTAAACCTTGGTGATCACTGGTAAATCAAATAAGATACTGTTAGTATTCAGTGCCACAACTGAGATCTTTCCACTCTGGAGATGCAAGAGATAATTTCCTAAGAATTTCTTTGTGGATTAACTTTAATTATCATCCATACTTCATGAAAGATTAACATCAGGAGGAAATAAGCTCATTTCATTGAAAACTTCCTAGTTTATTCTTGCAGTCTCTGTCACGAGGAGTTTAGCTGATGTAAGTTGTCTGTTTAGAAACTCACTACAGGCAGTCCTAGCAAGGGTCTGTCACCAACTATCTCTGGGCTCTTGGGCTCTTAGGTGGGTCTCAATGGGCCGAAGACCCCTGAAGGGGGGGTTTAGAAACAAAACAGGGACCAGGTTCCAGCTTTTATACATTTTGTGCATTTAGCCTTGTAAAAGGAAAGAAATTGTGTATACTAGTCAGGTTGCAGGCTTCATCCTTTTCATTTTGTTAGTTGAGCTTACTGTCTTGCTCTGGGTCAGTAAAGAATTACTTTTCCAAAGGAGCAGATCTCAGCTTTTCTCTCATAGAAAATCCTGAAATAGAGGTGCTAACCCCTATTTAAGAGTTTTGATATTCTGAAAACAGGCTTTCTTCCCTTCATTAGCTGCCACATACCCTGAAAGATGTCCATAGACAGAGCAAAAAGCAGAACTTGGGCTGATGAAGGTTTCAAGTTTTTGGACAAAACCAACAAGCAACTACCCTTGGCTAATGATAACCACGAGACCAGCAGTGAAATATGTAGGTGTGGGAGTCATTTCACGTCAATGAGAGGTGAGAAAATGGGCCATTTCTTCTATATTGGGCCAAGGTGATGGTTCTATACCAGACACTTGGGTGCCAAATCACCACAGCACTGTGGCACCCTGTACAAGAACAAAAAGCATCTTCAGAATGACATCCAGATGTTTCACTGGGAATGAGAAACTGATTCTGAATACAAAGACACACACAGTCCTAACACTCACATTTGCACATAAGCCCCACGTGCAAAGCATCGGCAACACCTCCTGCAGCTGCAGCTGTGTGAATGCAGGAATGCTCTGGGAAAGGCATGACCCAGCACACCAACCTCAGTCACCCAGCTCTGATGTAAAGGTGAGTATTCAGAGGAATCACTATTTTCCCCATCATCTTGTTTCTGAGTTTGTTATGATCAGGTTAAATCATAAATCCTTCTCTCTAATCCCAAACTGCCTGCAGAAGACCATCTGGCCATGGAGGGAAAACCTGATGCTGGTCAGGGACATTCCTGGTGACATTGATTCTTCCATCTATACTTATATTTAGTGCTGTTGAACAGTCACATTTCAATGTGTGTCCAGGAGAGGGGCACAGGGGATGGAACCACAGCAGAACCCGCGCATTTACAACTGGCCTGCAGAGGTGAACTCCGCTGATTGCCAAGTGACCAACCCAATCGTAGGGGCTTTCAGTGCTGCCCTGGAGGTTTGAGCTGAGCAACAGAACAAGGTCACCCCAAAGCTCATCTCATGCTGCTTCAGTGGGCAGCAGGTAGAGGGCCCTGGGCAGCACAGCTGTGGGAGACCCTCCTCTGATCTGCTCTCTCATGCTCTTGTTCTCAGGCCATCTCAGTGTGCTGGAGGGGAATCAGACATCACCTGTGGGGGAATTGGGTTGGACAGGTAATTTGCCTGCCTTTGTTGTGTCCCTTGCCCCCCTTGGATACTCAGGAACTTGAACTCTGTCTGTAATAGCAGGATTTAAACATCCCTGTGATCTGCATGCCAACACCACAGCGGTCAATGAACAGCATGAGGAAAACACACAGCCACAGCCACAGCCACAGCCACAGCCGCAGCCGCAGCCACTGCACTGCCTGAAAGCAGCAGCAGCTCCTGAGTGCTGAGGGCCAGCCTTTGCCATGGGTAACTCCTACAGGCAGCGTGGGGCACTGGGACTGAATGGCAGCAAGGTTTTATAGATACATCATACTTGGTTCTCTGCAGAAATGAGCTAGGATAGGACTCATCTCTTAAATATATGGAAAACAAGAACTTTCCTCTGATTTGCTGATATTTATCTTTCTTCACATACATGTTTATAACTGCATAAATCCTTCAGACTGCATGTGCTGGGCTGAGTCTCTGTGCAGCTATAGGTGCATTTCTTGGTCTTGAGGAATCTTGTGGGCAGGACAGCTTTGCCTCTTCAACACATTTTTGGGGTGGAGGGGAAGTAGAAACAACAGGACTTTTAAAGTGAGGGCACCTCTCTACTCAGAGGAGAGAATCTTTTAGACTCTAAAGGATTACTTTGGGTTCAATTCATGCTTTGTGAACAGTTTTGGTTCAGTCTTATCCCTTTCCCTAGGTAGTTTGCTTGGCTCAGGAAATAAAATGATCTGTGTTCAGTGACCTTGATTATTCAACCTGTGTTTTAATTCCTGCACTAGAAGGACTGTAGATCTAAGCAGTAGGTGATCTGTAGAAGTCTCCTGTAAATATTTAAAACTGTTTGCCAAGGCCAGCTCAAACTTCCCTGGGTGATTTTTCTCTAATGCTTTTCTTTATCTCTCTTGCCTTCAGATAAAATGTCAGCTCATGAACTGCAATAATAGCCTTTCCCTTCAGATTTATTTTTTCCCTCAGTTTTGATTCAAAAAAATTCCAGTACTCTGTAGGAAATTTCTCACAGGGAAACTTTCTGTGATAGCTACAAATTCGCACAGTATCTCTGTGGCACGGCGCCTGCAGCGAGGAGCCGCTGTGCCTCTCCGCAGCTCTCCGGGTCTCGCAGAGCTCCTGCGATGTCTCCCCGGCTCTGTGCTGCTGATCCGAGCCTGATGATGGCACAGTTGCTCAGCTCCAGGCTGCCTGGCTGCGAGGCATCACTTACAGATGAACTGATAACACTGATAACATTTGAGCCCCTCTCCTTTACAGCAGAGACTCTCTAATCCACAGCAGTACAAAATACACTAAAAAAAAAAAGGAGGGGGGAAGGGAAAGGGAATAAAAAAAGGGGGGGAAAAAAGAGAGAGAAAATTAAAAAGTCCTTCAGTTGAATGTCATTTCAGTAGACCAAGGTCACAGAGGGGCCAGATGCTGGTTGCAGCTCAGCTCCAGGGAGCAGAGGTCTCTGAAGGGCTGATTGCAGCAGTCAGGCTGGTTCTAATCTCCACAGGCTGCTCGCAAAAGGCAAAGCCATTCTCAGGACACAGGGAGTGCTGGGGCAGCCAGTACTGGCAGCTGGGGGTGAGTGTGTGCCCTCTGCATCCTGCACAGCCCACGCTCGGCAGGTCCCCTCTGGCTGCAGGCAGCTGTGAAGCCAGACAAGAAGGATAGACTTTCCAGCCAAGAAGCCTGGCTGGAGGTTGGTCTCCTTGGGCAGCAATCCATTTAATCCTGTGGATTTAGGCACTTTCTAGGTGAGTCCGTAGGATTAGCAAGCCAGACAATGAAGTACGTTTAGGAATGAATAAGCTAAGCCTATCGATATGGCACTTTATATCCAGCTTAATGTGCCCACGAGCTGTTCCCTGTAACTGTGCTCCATACAGAAACCCCTGGCTCTCCTTGGAAGGGTATACAGTGCATGAACTGCACTGAAGATTTGTGAAAGGTAGTGCTGCCTTCAGGTGACTTCAGGCATTGCCTGGTGTCCAAAAAGAAGAGGATGAGGAAGGTAGAAGGACACTGCTTTAAGACTAGTGCTGAGCTGCAGGATCATACCTTTGTTGGCAGTGGAGCTCAGTCTTGTTCCCAAGGTCTGGGCTATCACTTACCAGTTTGTGAGCTATGATTTGCAGTCTGTTCCATCCCAAGAGATGAGCTAATTTTTTCTTGAACAAGAAGCATCTTCTGCAGCATTTGAAAGGTCTCACATAGGAGCTGTATGCCAGAAGAGAGATGATGCTAGAGAGAACAGTGGTTTTTGTGGCTAGGATTCATTGGGATTTGGGGCAGATAGAATTTCTTGGTCTGCACTGCAAACCATTCCTTAAAGCTGAGATATCTACCCATTGAAAATAAATAAATATATAGAAGTATTGTGATCCCAGCTTCAATTCTGAGGGGAGCCATTGCCATAGAAAGACACTGCTTGTTGAACCACAATTGAATCTGCACTGTGCTCCCTTTGCTAGGCTGTGTACTTGGCTTCCCAGCTTCCACAGATGCTAGAGAATGAGCAGATCTTCTTAAATCTCAATTTAAACTGACACCCTCCCTCCTTCCCACCACCCCCCACCCACCTCCTCCCCACAGCTTCAGATTCTGCTCCTGATTACTTATGTTTGGCTTCCAGGCTGGGAACTCCCCCAGTATTCCCAACACTGGGTTGCCAACACAGAAAATTAAATAAATCTTTTATTTTTTTTCTTTTAAAAAGCATTTAACTCCAACAATATACAGTTGCAGCCGTGAATGACTGAACTCATTTTATACAATATGTTTCTCAGTTAGAAATGAAATTGGCAGTGCAACCCCTCCACCCCCCAGAATTACTTGGCTAAAGTAGTAGCCAGATGAACAAGCAAAAAATCACAAGAGGATTAAACCAAATATGCAGCTCAAACAGAGCAGCTGAACCCTCCAGCATTTCAATACACAGCTGATTCAGCAAAACAGATACACATTCAAATGAAGGCTGTCACTGAAAGAGAAAACCAGGCAGCTTAATCAATAAAGTGTGCAGCCTGTCCTGGTACAGGCAAAGCAGCAGCCTAAAAAGCTACACTGAAAAATGCGCTGGAAAGAAGAGTCAGTCCCTACAGCTTCCACTGGGACCTTGAAACCACAGTGGGAGCCCCATCCAGGAAAGGCAACTCATGGAGATAGGCCACTGCCTGTCTTATCCCTTCATTATCCCTTCTTGGGACTAATCTCTGCAGTGTGGGGTTAGAGGAGGTCAGAAAACAGCAGCGTTTTTTCTCAGTCACACAATTTGTAGGAATTGGGACATTATTTAATTCAAGATTGCAGGTTTATCATTTTCACCTAGCTACAAGCTGTTTTATTACAGTACACAGATGTTTTACTCTCTGTGAACTATTCAGAAGTGGATTCAATTAGCAAAATTATTTTCATTTCACCCAATACCTTGAAAAATTATATGCCAACAGAGTGCAGCAGAGAAATTGTTAAAGAGATTCACATTCTCATACTCACATCCTCCTCACAAGGGATTCTGTGCTCCTCAGTTGCTCCAAAAGTTGGGCTGTCTCAGTGGCAGAGTCTTGCCCCCTGTGCTATCCTGGCTATGGACACTTTGTAAGGACAAGAGGGCTTGCTTGGGAGGTGTAATGTTTGTCAGTACCCATGTCTTTGAGGTGTCAACACAGACAGAAGTTGCTATTCCATCACCTTCCTGCCAAGAGAGAAATCTGCTCAGAGAAACCTCCTCACAAGAACAAACCTTCTTCACAGAAAAGTAAACAGGAAAAGGCTGGGAGAGCAGCTGATTAAAGGACATGCTAGTGCACATTAAAATATTTGCTAATTGCAAATATATTGTCCCACTGTGCTGCCAGCTCCAGCTCTGACTCACGTGAAATGTCAGTTGGCTCCAGACTGGATTTTGCGGTTAATAACCTCATCCCTCTCCTACCAAACCTGCCCAGAAGAGAGGAAACTGCAGCAGCACTGAGCACTGATTCAGGTTTCTTGCTCCTATTTCTTCCCTCCTCTATTCCCACATTATATTGGGCTAGTTATGTTCAGCATAAAGCAGGTTACAATGATGGGTTTGACCTGAAAACCTGAAGACTGAACTAATATTTAAATTTCTTTTGCAGCATTAGGGAAGAGCCATGCCCAAGTTGATGAGACAAATGTGTGCAAGATTTTTCTATTTGTTTCAAGTTTCCAATCAGCACAACATTGCCATGAAGGAAGAGTCTGAACATCTCCCAGCAGCCTGTGAGCAATGGGCAGATAAATCCTCCCAAGCAAAGGTAAAGCAAAGTTAAGAACTTGAACGCATCACACAAATTGCTTCCATGAGAAAAACCTTCATTCACATGAATTAAATGTTTAGGGCTGGTTAAAAATCACAGTGTGAAAACCCCCCCAAAGAAATAGCTCTGTCTGCTGATGCTTGGGTTTGGGTTGCAGTATTTAGAAGGATAAAGGGCCACAAATTCCTACCTGCTGATTGAAACTCTTTCCCTTACTGTTTTTGGGTTGTTACTGGATCAAGTACTTGAGAGATGTTAAAAGAGAAACGTTTATAAAAAAGAGGAAAAAAAATGGTGGAAGCAAACCAGGAGAAAAACAAGGCTGTCATTCCAATGACAAGGAACTTGCAATTATTGTTCAAATCAGGTTCATATTTGGAACTGTGCTTCTAATCCAATAAAGTGTGTAATTTCAGGCACATAAATAATCCCTGTTTTTAAAGGGATTCAAATTTCACTGCTTTGCTGGGCTGGTGATATTATAACAGGGAAATGGTAGCACTAGATGGCTGCTATCATTTAGCAGTATGTATTTACTTGATTGCAGAATTTAAAAGGCTGTGTTTTTCATAGTACTTACCTAACTACCCACTTATTTTCTCTGTGTTTCTGAATCTGAGGAGGGTGTTTACCTTCAGCAGGGCAGGAATGTGGTTTCAAAAGAGCTGATCAATATTAACCTTGCACACAGTACTACATATTATCTCTATTTTACATAAACTACATTAGAGAGCCAGCTAATGTATAATTTATGCACAAGAAGATGTCTGCATCCTTTCTAAATATGGGTTTACAAATCTTCTGCTGTTTTTAATCTTCAAACTCTTAAAACTGTTCATTAAATATATTGTCTATACATCTTTTTTCAAGAGAGTTTTGTCACTGTGTGTGAATTATGCATAAAGCCCACAATGAGACAGATGCATAAAACTGCAATTTAGCTAGGTAGGCATAACCATTCAGCAAACTTTGTTTAATTAGTCCCTAAATCAGTCTTTATGACTTTGTTGACTGACTGATGCTTTTGAAGTATTACTGACTCTTCTTAAAATGTCTGCCCTTGTTATTTGTTATTTTAACAAATATTGGGTACCATAATCTGCTGCTTAAATATCCACTATTGTAATTCAGCACTAATGACAATGCTGAGATGACAGAACTATTAAACTGGATAAAGAGATGTCAAATTTTAAGACAGCAAAATACTCTTCTGTGACGTGTAGCATATGGCAGAAACCTGAGAAAATCATCAGCAGAGTTAAGAATAAATAGAAGCTGTGTTCCCTACAAAATATAATCTGACATCCAAACAGGGATAATCTTGAAACATACTTGACAGTCCATGAGTTCAGTCAACAGATTATAAAATCAGAGGCAGGAGGCACCGCATTTCCAGAGAACAAATCACAGCACAGCTCTGAATGCTGAGTTCGGTGTGTAAACAAGCTGCTTTTTCTACATTCTCTGTAAAGAGATCATTAAAATACTACAGCTAATTATGCTTCAAGTGTCTGCAGAGTCACATGTGTTTATCCAATTTTCATTTTTGCTGCCCATCTCATACTTAAGCAGTTTTGATGTGCAGTGCTTAAAATGCCAGTGCTTATTAGGTGAATTCCTGAAGCAGCACAGGAACAGTGCAAATAAATCACCTGGAGCCACAGCATATTTCCCAGCCCATGACGTGTGCACCTGAGTTATCTACTCCAGTGATCTCATGGGGTTAGAAAGGTGGCTCACGGTGACAGGAATCAACCAAACATCTTCAAGCATTCAGGGATGGAGTCCCAATACAAGGAACACCAATCATCAGTGGGATCCTCTGTTTGGGAAAGACCACCACTGTCACCTAACCCGCTGCTCCTCATGGAGACACACAACTGTTTGAGTTCTGCATTCAGACACTTTTAAGGTGGCAGGCTTTCCAGTTTCCTTGTCTGACAGTCCATTTTGCCATTAAATTTCAAGATTCATCATAGCAGCACACATTATCCAAAGTGGTTTTATAGAAAGAATCAAAGAAGGATTTGGAAGATTTTAAAAGAAATCTAATTGCCAAGAAAAAACCATAGGAATAACTTCTGAGCATTTGCTTGTTCAACCTGAGACTCCCAGTGCTCCAGTAAGACCCTCTCTCCTGCTCTGCCTTCCCCCCTCCACAGGCCCTGAGCAGACCTGTGGCACAGCAAACCCTGGTGTCTAACAGCTCATTTGATGAATGCAGTAAATCTGTTCTACTACCCTGATTCTGTGCTTTAGATTCCCTCCAGTCACACTCTGTCCCTCCTACCACAAGCTGAGTGATGCAAGATGGGCACAGGTCTGCACAACACCCTGCTCCCCACTCGAGAAGAGGCATTTCACTGTTGTTTAATCCCATACCAACTGGTGTGGCACCACGTTGAGCCCAGCCTGTGGGACAGATGCTTGGCCTGGGGCAGGAAGGGAGAAGGGGGGTTGGGAAGGGCTGTGGTGGTGCCAGGAGCCACTGTGGTGGTGCCAGGAGCTGCTGTGGTGGTGCCAGGAGCCGCTGTGGTGGTGCCAGGAGCCACTGTGGTGGTGCCAGGAGCTGCTGTGGTGGTGCCAGGAGCCACTGTGGTGGTGCCAGGAGCTGCTGTGCCTTCCTACATTCCTTTCAACACTTTGCCTCTGTTAACAGGAGAGTCTATTCACACTTACAATAAAGCCTTTACCACCGTTCATAAAGCACAAAGGCTTCTTACATCAAGTGGATATCACTGTTCCACCAATTTAAAACCACTTTTGACTGTCAAAGGTATAAAAGAGTTTCAGTATAAATAAGAATGTGGTAGTAATCTGATCTCATATCCACAGGGGGGCTGATTCTCTCCTCATTTACATCAGTTTTATTTTCACATAACTCCATTAGTTTCAGTATTTATTTTTACATGAGTGACAGTTGAATTATGCCCAGCATAATCACACATGAAGTGTAAAAATCCAACTTGACTAATTTCTTAGTATTAGCCACAAATGCTAGAAGCCAAAATAGAATCTCAATGAAGTAGTCTCCCAGTCTGCTCTTATTCTTTATTTCCTTTCCACATCCAAGTTGGACATGCCTCTGAGTTACAGAAAGAAGTATGAGAATGGAGCCAAAGAAAAGTAGTTCAGACAATCTGGGTTCTCCTGAGATTTAGTGTCTGATTAAAACTAGATTTGAACAGACCTCTTGGGAATTTCCATATTCTCTGCAGAATTCTGCCATGTTCAAAATGAGAAGGAATAATGGCAGCAAAATCTAAGAACACCTTTGTAAGGCAAAGAGCTGAAGAGAGTTGTTCAACCTTTCAAATTATGAATCACTTACAGTCAACATCTCACCCATATTTGGTTGCTGTTGGTTGGGTTGAGTTCTTATGACTCCATACACAAGGAATAATATTCAGGAAAGGACAAAGTTTTGGAGTATTCTCCTCCAAGTTCTGTACCATCCCTGACAGCAAGTGATAGAATCAGTGGTTAGGATTGAGGGTGGTGGGCACAGCCATGTTTTGGTACTGCTCCTGGGAGGTAGAGGGGACCACGAACCATGGTGTGCCATCCAAGGCAGGGTTCTGTCCTTCCTCATGAGGTCACATCTGGCAGTGCCAGCCCCAGCAGAAACCAGCATGAACAACAATTTCTCATGAGCTATTTCTTTACCTAAAGTTCCATATGTTATACCATAGAAATAGCCCTGCACTACCAACTGACGACATATTGCTGTGAATGAATTTTTTTGTTTCTTTCACACTTCAATTTATAAAAAAAACCCCAAACAATGAGCCCCTTGCACAGCCAGCAGTTCCCGTGGACCACAGAGCACAGACCACACTTTCTATAACCTGCTTTTCTCTCTTTCACTTGTGACAAGACTGTTCTGCCACCACAGAATTCCTGAGCTGCTACGTGTCTGAACTGTGCGGTCTTGTGAGCTCTCCAATCTTTATGTCTAGCAGTGATCATTGCTTTCAAAAGCCTTCCTGATAAATAATAGATAAAAGAGTTGAACCATGGCGTGGTTTCAGGTTTGAGTGCTTGAGACGCTGGAGGAACAAGCATTCCATTTTCTAGGGTGTCAGGAAGAAGCAGGAAATACAAAACAGGAATGGAGGAGAGCAGCAAGAAAAGTCAAAAAAGAGAGAGAAGAGCCAGACCAAGGAGAAGGCATGGAATGGAAACTGTGGGAAGGATTACATTGCATTGGTACACGCTGGTGTCCTGCAAAGCAACAGCTGTTTCTGCAATGAGTGCAGAATCCCAATGACTCACCTAATGGAAATAACCGAATTCTCAGCCCCCCCACCCATCTCAGCACTTCAGTCCAGCTCCCATTTATGTTACTTCTTAGTGCAACTACTGGACATCTTGCAGTGTACGAATTACATGTTGTTTCTCAAATCAGCCCATTAGAACATCAGCATTTTCCCTGCCAAGCAGTAACGAGCAGCACTGAGCTCTCTTGGTGGAATCTGCCCTATAACTGCCATGTAGCACTTATTAATACACAGCTATTTGACAGTTTGTGATAATCATTTTATAACAAAACCCCAGCTATTTCTCTAAAATCAGGGATTTAATTAAACATTAATTTTCTCAATAGCTCAGTGGGGGGTTGAATGCAGAACATTCCATGTTGTTTTTCATCACTTTCATTCTACACTCACTTTTTCCATTTTATTCATAATCAGAACTTGTTGGGATTTGTAAAATAAAAAATTATGAAAATTAAGAGCTAAAAACTGTGTTTGATTACAAACTTGAAAAAAACTCATAGCTCTTTTATGGATTTTTTTAACAATTCAGAGTGAATCTATTTTTTAAAATAACATAAAATAAAATTCAAAGAAATTATAATTATCTTTTTTCTCTTTCTCAGACTCAAAATCTTTATAGAGCTATAGGTGGTACGAAACACATATTTCAGAAAGATTAGAAAAACATATCTGTCTTTTATGAGGCCTTCAAACATCTTGGCATTCCACACTTTGATTTTCCTCTTCTTTCCTGTCAATATATTCTTTTTTATTTTTGAGAACAGTTACAAAAATAGAATTACTCTTTTTAAAAACATCTAGCTATTTTAATGTTTTATTAATATTTACCAACTCTGGTCCTGTCTTTCTGCCATCTGATGTGTCAAGATCGCTCTGTGTACCTCTGATGGCAGATATTCTTTTTGCCAAGATGCTCTTGGGTTGGGTTACCAGCAAAGAGAAGCCTTTATGATACCCCGTGAAAGATTCAGAATGGCAAATTTCATCAGTCTTTGAAACCAAATATATGCAAAGTGCTGCAATAGGCAGGGGAACAAAGACTCATTTCGTGTTCAGATAAAAGATTTCAATTTTTCCTTTTAGAAAAACATTGCATGAAGTAACTGGGTCAGAGCTATGCTAAACCCACACTTCATTTATCTGATATACGTGCTGCATAACAGTTCTGTTTAGTAGTTTAGATTTGACCTGAATTAAATATGAAGCTCAAAAAATATGATAAAACAATACTAAGAGATCTGATTTACCACAAAGCCAAAGCTTCCACACTACATTTTTTGGTCATCCTCTCGCTGCTCAGTTCAACACATCTCATGCTGCTCCTGCCCATGGGGCTGCAGCCCTGAGTCCTTCCCAAGGTGCAGAGACCTGTGGCTGGGACAAACACCTCATGGTGCTGAACAGGAAGAGTGTTTTCCCCTCCCCTGAGTTTCTATGCCATAAAATTTAAATGCAAAATCATAAAAAAAAAAGAAAGCAGCAAGCCACAGTAGTAGCATTATTTGTGTAAAACTCACATCTATTATTACCCCTTGCAATGCCTGAGGAACATTTGTGCAAGGATCCCTATGCAGGGGCTCAGGAGTCTGGCAGCAGAAAAACAGCTACGAGCTCAGATGTGCTGATGGCATTGCCAGTAGTGCTTGTTTGAAGTCACACAGATAAAAAGGAACCACATGGAGACTTGCCATCCCCTTTGGAGAGCTGGAGACACCTGAGTGGCAATTGCAAGCACATCCTGAAGATGGCCAGCATGTTAGATTGTGTCCAGCCATGAGGTCACCAATCCCCTCCCCTGGGAAGGGGTTCCCAAACTTGATCACAATAATGAGCTGCTGTCAGTGCCCACAAGAGCCCACTCTCCTGCTGGAGAAATAACACACAGATGTGTACTTTCAAAGGACTCATAGGGCACTTGGGGAAGAATTACAGCCTTTTCTTTGGATCAAGATACAAATAGGGACTCACAGGAGGCACACAGCTCTTAGAATAAAAACTTCAGGTAGATTCATGCCAAAGGTCAAAAATAAATTACAATTGAAAGTCTCCTAGAGAGGATCATTCCTGAATGTGTACTTGTACTTACAACCCCCAGGAAAGCTACAAATTCTTTCCTTTCTGCAGTACCGTGAGAGGTAAACAACCCCGAGGCATCAGAAAATAAAATGAAAAATGGAAAAAGAACTATTTTCTTTGGACAGTGATTTGGAAAATGTATTGCAAGATGTTTTACAGTGCTTGGAAATGATCTGAAAAATGTATATAAATAATCAATCATATTAATTATAATACCTTGTATACGTGTTATATGTTTCCTAGGCTTAGCAACTGCACTAAAACTTTTCTGTACATTGTAAATGGTTCATTTCCATGACCATCTCCTTAGAAGGTGGTTCCCTCCTGGCACTTTTCATCAACCTACTGCTCCAGGCTCCAGCCTCTAAGAGACTCTGCAAACAAAACTCCCCAGACCTTTTGTAATTAATACTTATGTGCAAGAGGATGGGTTGGCCTTCAGCTGTCAAAGTGGACCTTCCCTGACACCAAGTTTTTTATTTCCTCTGCTTTTTAAGGATATTTCAGACATATGTAAATCAAGAGTAGGGTGGATGTGTGCACTGCCTGCTTGTATTAACATGTCTCTGCTGTGCAAAAGGCACAGAAGTGAGAGCAGCTTTGCCTGCTTACCAGGAGTGATTCAGCATTGATTAAAGGACCTGTGCAAATGGCCAGGGTGCCTGAAAGAAGCTGTGACTAGAGCCCAGCAGGCTCCCATTGTGCCACCTTTACCTGCTTTGCCACCCCGCCCAAGAACCTTTTGCAATGGCCTTCATGGAAAAGCAAAGAAATCTACTTGTTGGTGAGGAGGATTTGCTGCTCCAGTGCACCAGACCTGAGCACAGGCACTGTGGACACAAATCTGCTTTATGTAAGAAGAAAACTGCGGTAGTGGCATTTCCCCCTTTAATGCACCCTCTCCAAAATGAGGAAATAAGTGAAGTTGCTAATGTCCTTCTAAATGATATATGCTTATGTGTTACATAATAAGCATTAAAAATACTTTCTTTCCCATTTTTGTGGGCAGCATACAGTTTTGCTTATAATTCAGACAAGTTTACAGTTTCTTCCCTAACACCTAAAGTAGGAATCTGCAGCTGAGAGGAAGAGGGGAAAGTGCTTTTCATATTTTGTGCTGAGATGTTTCTGAATTAATCAATCTCCACTGTGGTTTTTAGGGATTGCTTTCCTGCTTTCTTGCTTACAGTTGGCTGAAGGTCTGCCAATTAATTCTCTGACTCTTAATCTATCAGTTTCCCCAAAGAAGACTAATAAATACCTGGGACCTGAAACTCGGCGCTCTCCCAGGCAGTAAAACCCATGGAGCCAGCAGAGTCAGTGGTTTGTTGGTAGAGCTTTCCCACCTGTCCTTTACCAACAGCTCTCTCATGGCTGCCCCTTCCCTCTCCCAGGCCTGCAGGGGCTCATTAGCTAATGACCTATTTTGGCATCCCCACATGGTCCTCTATGCCTAAGGAGTTATCCCTTTTTTCTGCCTAATTGTCTAGATGATTATCATAAGTTAAACACTAGAGTAATTTGTTCACAGGTAGGTCTAAACTTGAAGTTTGTGGTTTGCCAGCCCTGCAGAAGTACTCACACGTTTGAAAGCATGTGCATTTTTTCCAAGCTCAGTTAGCTGGTTGCATAGAAGATATTTGCTGCCTCTTCAAATGTGGCCTTACTGTTTTACTGTCTCTGACAATTCAGGCTACATCCAGTGGACTGAGTGTCACATTTTGCCCACTGGTTCCTCATTCTTGCCCTAAGGTGGATTTCTGCTCACTGATTGCTATTCTGAGACATCCAGAAGTTTCTCCATTGGTTAATAAAACCTGGACTGAAGGTGGACCTTCTGAATATGCCCTTTGAAGCCCAGACATAGATTAAAATTTAAGTATCATATATGACTGAGCAGACTGTGATAGCAGCATTCAAGCTTGCTCTGTTGCCATGCCATGATGTCTTCTTGCAGGTTAATAGTGACTATTCAAAAGTCAAGCTAGATAATTCATTGGGATAGTACCTGCTGTTAAAGTACTTGCTTCCTTACTGAATAAGCACCATCTTAATTAGTTCAAATCCCTAAGGACTCACCTCAACAACTTTCTTAATTAAATACTTATGGGCATCTCCTTTCAGCAACAGCAACCAAGGAGTTGTAAGACTGAGGAGTTGTTAGACTTGTGACTCAAACACCCACCTAACCCCCAGCCACAGCCCTATCCCCCAAACAATAAAAAAGGAAACCTCCTCAGTAATTTCATTTTTTTCCCTGCAAATAATAAAAAACACCAGGAAACAAGAATTTTGACATAAGTCAGCAGGTGATTAACCACTGGTGCTAAGGACTAAGAGAATAGGAAGATAAAATGTCTCTCTGCAAACCCTACCATAAACATACATAATATGCTTCACAAAGTGCAGGACTGCTAGACTGAAGCAGGTAAAATCATATGATCCATAGTTCTTTCTAGATATAAATGCAATTCATTTTCTTATATAAGATCTGAAGCATTATCCTAGAAAATGTGTCATTGTCAAATTAGCCAGGTTCAGCACTGGAAGTTAATATTCTCATCCTGAAGATAAGTGTGATTCTCAACATGTGGGAGTACTCCAAAAATTCCTAAATCAGTGCCTGAGTGACAAAAATGATTAACACTTATAACATATATAGGACTTTTCATCAGAAAATACCAAATGGTATTCTTGAAGGAAATGTGCATAGTTAACTTCATCTTATGGATGGGAAAAAAAGAGATCCAGGCAAGTGCAGTGACTTTTTAAAGGCTATCCCCATCCCACCAGAGTTACCAACGGATCCATTTGCTTGTCCACCCTTCATTTTAGTCTCAGATCTTTCTTAGAATTCACAAAAAAGTAAGAACAGTGGTTGCCCAGTGATGGCAAAAGACACCAGAGAATTACAGTGAAGTGAAGACATGAAGATGAACAGCAAGAAAGTGCTAAGGGAAGGTCAGTACAGGCTTTGTCATAATATTTTTGCCAAGAAAGAAAATCAGCTGTCTACTCTCCCAGTCCTAAAATCTGATACTACTTGTTCCCAAATCAAAGCCCTGAAAGGATATTTGATTCAATCACAGTCAGCACATACTGCATTGCCTGAAGCACATCCACTGTCCAGCTCTCATTCCTCAGATTCCTCCATTGCAAATTAAACTAATTACCAATGGTCATTTCAGTTTATCACTTTTTTTCTGCACAATCATTTTACTCCAGGACAACACCTGGCATCTTGCACACTTCCCAGATGAGAAGCTCTCTGTTGTGGGAGTTCCCAGCTCTGGTCATGTACTATCACCGGGGAAACAAAGTCCATATATCCAAAAGAATCCCAATTATAAACTTTCTCTTCTGAGATGTGACACAATAGGAGCCATTTGTCTATCTCTGTGATTGCAAGGATGTCTGCAAAAAGACACCCTGCCCTGCCACTTTGGTTTCTCTCTGGAGGAAGCTGATGTTCCAAGGGTTTCTCTGGCTTACACTGTAAACCTGAGTATGTAGGAAACAGACTTTTGTTGGCCTTGCACCTGATACTATCATATCTTCCTAAAGCTGGATAGTCAACTGAAGTTAAAAGTAGAAGTTTCTTTTCTGGAGAAGCCAGCAGCTCCTGCCTCTGCTCATATCCTGCTCTGTGCTGCTGTAACTGAGACTATTTCACAAGCACAAGCAAGAGAAGTTTCCAAAGCAGGAAAGAATAGACTAAAATAAAGCAGAACAGAGACTCCAGCTGGGAAGCCACACATATGAGAGCCAGGGAAAGAGATATATGCAACAAAATAACTATTCATCCACAATAAATATACTTTAAAAACATCAATTAGAGCTTGTCATTATATGACTTCTGCATCAGATGCTTTTCAGGCAACTAATAATTAATAAAAAACTACTTATTGAGGGAAATTACTTTCCATTAAAATGTTCTCACCTATTGGGTATTTAATTAGCACACAATAAGTTATCCATTTAAATAGCAATTACTTTCTTTAGTCAAATGCATTAGAAGCAGTTATTTATGGACACTGATTATAATAAATCCAAGAAACTCATGAAACTACAGCATGTGCACGTGTGTGTGTGTGTGTGTGTGTGTATCATCACTGCTAAAGTAATTGCAATTACAGGAGGCCAGTCAGCACAGAGCAAAAGCTGGGCTGAAGTTCTCTGAAAGAATAACAGCTGCAAGATCTTTCTTGACAGCACATGGCTGGCCTGGTTTGCTGGAGGAGTGAGAACTGAGGGACCAGCCACTGAGGTGCTGGGGAGGGATAAGTCAAATATTCTGGATCATATAAAGATAGAGCATAAAGGCCAATGGTTTGGGGACCTGACTGGAAAAACATGATGAAAGCTGTAGGAGAAGATTTTGAAGTACAGTGCAAGGGAGGACTCCTGAATTGTCATTCCTAGAGCATGGAGTCAGGCAGAAAATTTCAACAGCTCATGTAAGGAACAGTTCAAGGTACAGCAGAGATGACAGCAAGAAGTCTCCTGAGCTCAGAGTGCCTCATAGAGACCCTCTTTTCTTTTATCCCTTGCCCAAGTTTCACAGTCTGGCCATGATGCTCAGAAGACAAAGTCAGATTATTTAAACCAGTGTAATATCCAGCAGTGATAGCAGAGTTTAATGGGTTTATACCTCTGCATCTTGTCCCCTTCTCCATCAGCCACACTCCAAAAGCTAAACTAAGCTCAGTCTCCACCCTATTGCACATGCAGGAACAGCATGTGTCTTGTGTCTCCTCCTTTAAGCTGTCACTCACCCAGCCAGTGCTGAGTTGTCAGTCCCCAGTGGCTGGTTTCACACAGGGAGCAGGGGCAAACAGCAGCTGGAACCTGCTGTGCTCACAACATCCTTTTACCTGCAGGTGGGAAGACCATGTTGTGTTAATTGTCTGCCCATGTTCAGTTGACAAAGTTGTAAAATGTGATCAGACTAAAACACCCCCTGGAAAAAAATACAAAGTACAAGGGAGCACAGTTGCCAAGTGCCATATAAACAACGAGCAAACAGATTCCCATGGAAGCATTTTGGTAAAGAAGAGGATTTGGAGATCTATAAAAATAATCAGGCCCAGAAAAAAACACAGACATAATTAAATCAGTGAAATGAAATATCAAATGTTGGCAGCCCACAAAGAATTTGATGATGATAATAAAGACTCAGTGGATGAAAAGCAAGAGAGAAAATTGGTCCATTAAAAATAATGGTGAACAAAATAAGGACTATGTGATGAAGAAAAGGGCATGTTACACAATAATTTGAAAATTCTGTCTTTTTTTGAAAAGGAGAGAGACCTTCTAAGGCAGTTATTTCTTCTGCATCACTGAAGAGTACAGTGCCAGCCTTGGAAAACTGAACATCTCTAGAAAATAAGCCAAGCTCTGAATTTGGCACATCTCCTTCACTCACTTTCAGAGGTATATTAATTTGAAGTAACTGGGGAGCTGGATCAGTATATAGTTATGCAGAGTATGGGACTACAATGCCCATTTATCCCCTGAACAAGAAGTTCAAGGGCATTTTCCCATCTGGTAATAGCATGGATTGAAGTATAAACTTTATTCTAAATATACTAGAAATAAGTATAAATGTGTATAACATAAATTAGGGCTAGGAACAATGGATGAAGGGGCAACTGAAAAATCTGCAAGTCGAAAAATACCAATATTGCATGAAATTTATCTGAATGAAGCACATAACTAAATGGAAATATTTGTATGAGGAACTACAGACCTTTGGACATCAATGTTTGATTGAAGACTAATGATTGGGTCAGGTTGTCTTGCTTGGCTAACACACACACACAGAGCCCTGGAACATCCTGGCTATCACTTCCCAATATTTATAATATTCCTATTTCCATTCCCAGGCCTTTAGCAGCTGCTTGCAACACTGCCTTGGGAAGGCACCACAAGCAGCCCAGGGCAGGAGGGCTTTACCTGCAGGGATGCACCTGCTTGCTGCAGCTCTGTGCACACACACGCCTCTCTTAATTCAAGTACCGTGAGAATAAAGAGCATAACCCAATGACGCATGAATATCTTCCTGGGCTGACGAGGAATATTCATCACTTAACCTGATACTTTGTTTCATCAGCTCATCTCCCATTCGGGATTTGCTTGGTGTTTCTGGTAACACGGAAAGTAAATACAGGCGAGATCTCGTTTCCCTGCTGGCACTCTGGCACACCGTGAGCTCATCCCACGGGCACTGCGCGGCTGCTCGGAGGGCTCAGGATGCAGCTGAGCAGCTCAGGTTGCCATTGTCAGCCGCAGGAGAGAGGCAGAAGACAAGCTCCCGCTCCTGCATCCCTCTCCTTTTCTGCTCCTCCCGGAACTTTATTCTCCCTCTCGCAGCTATTGGTATGTAAATGACGGCATCGCGTCTGACATCTGCAACTGAAATGTCAGCCAGCATGAGCTGCTGTGGCTCCTCCGGGCCCAGCGAGACACAGTGATTGACACTCATTTAGGTTTTTGGGGGTGGCTGCCAGAGGATGCTCCGCTGCGCTCACTGCCCGCGCAGCGCCTCCGACAGCCGAGCGCGGGGCTTTCATCCTCGCTTAGGAACATATTAAAACTGTGAGTAATGTTAATGTATATTATCTGTTATCATGGAATACTTGAAGTCAGCAAAAAGATGAAACAACATCTGCTGCACTGAAGAATGAAGCAGCTCTGTGCAAAGCAGCTGCTTAATTATCCAGCGCCGTGTCATGTAACGATTTATACACCATAGTCATAACCCCAGATCGGCTCAGCAGAGGAGCTGCTTTTAGGAACTAAGAAATAGAACTTGCACACACATGTCATAAATTGTCAGCTTTAACGTTACCCACCCCCCCAAAAAAAAATAATCTAAATAACATCTCCATTTCCCTATCTTCCAAGTCAGGTAATCATCCTTCAAATTCCAACATTTTTACTCAAGTTAATCAAAGCATAACAGCAATGTCTTTGGGATACAAACTTGAAGTGAAAGCATTTATCAAAACTTAATGAAGGCTACAGCATTAAACAACCCTTTTCAAAGTTCCTAGCAGCAATTGCAGTAGCTCTAGGTACAAGCTTCGGAACTGATGATGAGAAGTTTTGATGAAGCCTGACTGCAGAATGCTCTCACAGGTTATTAAATGGTCTTTGACACAGGGGAGTAGCAATAATTGATTAATGAACAAAGAAATTTCTAAAGAGAGATAAGTATGAAAAATCAAAGTATTTTTGTCATTTTTCAAAATATTTTCATCATTTAAAAAAATAAATTCTTACATTTCAGTAACAATAGACAGGAAAATAAGTCCATACAGCAGTGTTTATGTGGCTGATATAAATGCAAAATGTGTCTTTTTCAAGTTCTGAAATATTGCATATGGTCAGTTAAGAAAGATCTGAAATTTACGTGTCAAAATATTTTTGTTGAAAAGCATGGTCAGTGAGTCCAAAATATTTCATGTGGAAGATTTCTAGATAGACAGACTGTTGTGGGATCCAAATCAGCCAAAAGGGGCTTCTGCCTCTCTCTGGCAAACCAGTCAAAAGCACCACTCTGCCAATGCAGCAACACAGCTCAGGTCTGGTGCCTGGGAATGTTCCTTGGCATCCTTTAATTTATTAGTAAGAAAACAGCCTGTGTGAGTCCAAGAACTGTATCACACAGGACTTTGATTTCCCAGGCTATTCATAAACACTTAGAGACTGCCATTCATCCTGTATTTGACCCAAGGTGGGTGAGAATAGGTCTGGGTGATAAATCATGCAGTAATTTGAAATGCAGCTGCTTTTGGTTCCTGTGAAGTCATATGAGCTCACTGAAATGAGGTTTAACCAGGAGCCTGCAAAGCAGTGACCCAGAAGAAAGCCTAATGTGTTTCAGTCTCTCCTTGCAGACTTCCCAGCCTGCCTGCACCAAGATGTGTCAGACGCAAAACCAAGTTTACAAAGCTAATGCAGGCTGTAGAGTCAAACCCCAGCATTATATTTAGCATATTGCCTTTAAAAATACCTGCCTGACTTTGTCTAGTCCTGCCAAATTTTTCAGTTTCTACAAATTTATAAACTATTTTTCCATTCAGGGTGCTGCTGTTTCTGTTGCCCAAATGTATTCACCCTCCAGAGCTTACAGTGTTCCCATTTCAGCCCCTCTGAGCTCTTTTTCATGTACTGTCCCCCTCTGCAATTACTCTTATTCCACTTACTGTCATTTGTATCCCTCTTACCTAAATCCATGTGAAAATAGCATGGAACTAATATACTTGCCAAAAAATATTTGCCACAAATACACCAAAAGGATCATATTCTGTGTTCTGTCTGTTCCCTTGAGGAGACATACTCATTAATTTGATTTCCAGCTTTCACTTTTTTAAAGGGAACAAATGACAATTATTGTTTACTTTGAAGTGTGATCTTTAGCATGAATAATTCCCCAAAAGAAACATCTGCTTCACAGATGAGCTGTGACAGCAGACAATATGCTTCCATATTTTGCATTCATATTTTAGTGGCAAGATTTGGGACTGAGACTGACTGCCCAGCACCACAGTGCAGTCCCAAGAGGCCAAGATCACTTCTCAGGAGTGTTTTTTTGGCCTTTTGGGCTATTTTGTAGCATTTCAAGCGTTTTTAAGCGTGTTTGGCCCTGAAAGAGTATCTCTGAGCCTCAAGGAGTGCATGTGTCCATGTCAGCTACCAAATGTTACTTGGCCTTCTGGAGAGGTTTCTAGCCCCAAAATGACCTGTTTGTACAGCCAGGGACCCTGGGCATCAATGTTTTCCTGCATTTTTTCTTTAGCTGCATCATGCACTTCCTATTCAGCACGTGAAACAGGTTTCTGCCTGTGCCCAGCAAAGCTTGGCTGGCAGCCCCTCGCTCCAGCTTGTTAAAGCTACTGCCTGTGCAGCAGAATGGATTTTAGCAACAGCTGGAGCTGGGCCAAAGCTTATCATCTAAATTCAAGTCCAAACTTCTCCAAACTTTCAGGCCTTTTAGCATCCTTGGCTGACACTTTCTGAGCTGGCTGGTAGATTGAGATTGTTTTTCTATCCTTAGTAGTACACATAATGCACTGCAAAATAAACACCAAACAGAGAAAAAGATGGGATGTGCTTAGCTGTGAGCTCTTTGTGAAAGGAAGGAATGAACAAGATTTTCTTTTGTGTATCAAACAGGTCGAGTAGCAGTACACAGAACACTCAAGATACATATCAAGAAAATTATCTCATGGAAAGGGATATGGAAGAAATAGATTGCCTGGAGACAGAGTGGTCTCCATCAGTGGAGATCTTTGAAGACAGATTAGACAGGCAGCTGTCAGGACTGGTGCAGCTATCCCATTTGGAGGAGGATTGGGTGGACTCTTGAGCCTGGGATTCCAGGATGTTCTCTTTTTTCAGCAGCAGCTCACCCTGTGCTGGCACTGAAAGAAGAAGCTCTTACCAGAAACATCTTCCTGCAAAGAAACTCCACATCTTTCCTCCCTTTTGCTTTCCCATTAAATCCACTGCTGACTCTTGGAATCATAGAATGTCTTTAGCTGGAAGGGACCCACAAGTATCATCAAAGTCCAGCTCCTGGCTCTGCGCAGAACAGTTGTTACTATCTCATGACTCAACAGAATAAGGAAGGTTTGTCATCTAGTGCAGAAGTGAGATTTAATCTTTGGCACCTTCAGCAGCCCACCAGCCCTAAGCCACCCAAACTTCTCATCCCAGCCTGACCCCTGAAAGGGTTCTCACTGGGAAATACAATTACAGACTTCAATTTCAGAGAGAGAGAGAGAGAGAACAGATGGCTTCTATCCTATGCTCTTTCCTTTTCATTCATACTCTTTTTCCAAAAGACAGCCATGGATAGTTTACCTTAAATACTGAGCTGAACTCTGTGCCCATAAGTGCACTCCCTCACACCACCTTTATGCAAAGTGCTGTAGTTGCAGTTAGGAGTTTAGATTCCTTATAAATCTATTTGCCTTGACATTTCCCAGCACTCCATATATAACTGTCAGCAGCCACAGCACATCTCCAGGACAGTGCAGGAGACACAGAGCCCCACAGGCTTTGCCAAGAACAAGAGAGTTGGAAAGCCCTCAGCTCCCACAGAATTCCAATGGGAGTTTGCAACACAAAGATTTGCAACCAGTATTTTAATACTTGTTATTCTCCTCACTGTTACTGAGAAGTGGCTATATTTACATCCTATTACATATGAAAAATAATAACATTTAAAGGTAGAAAAGATATAAAGTGAGAGGCAAAAAATGTACACATGGACACTCTTATCCTGTATTAGCATGATGGAAATTACAATAGCAGATATTCCTTATTGTCCATAGCAGGGTACAAATCTTCCAAATTTGTTTGGCTGCATTTCATTTTTTTGTTTTGTTTAATTCATTAGGAAGAAAATATAAACCTTGGTGGTTTGCAAAATGCTCTACCAACACAGGGAATTGCAATGCACTCTGAAATGCATCAGAGAAATTAGAAGGCTATTGAACATGCAGACAAGAAAATATTGTCTTCTTAATGCTCCCTATGATCCACAAAAGCCCATTTTCAACAAAACTGCCATTAACCAAGTATTTCTGTAGACTGAAATAGCATTGCTGGAAGGTGTGTCATGGATGTTCTTTCCTAAACTATGAAAATGATCCTCTCAGAAAACACAAACAGCACAAGAAAAACATAAACTATGTTTACAACCTGACAGCAGAGCCCTTTATGAGATTTATCTTTATGAGATTTTGAAATTCAAATGCCTAAAGTGTTGAGCTCTCTGAGTATTTGATGTTACAAGGCAGATGCTTAGGAATAGATCCCATCTTATGTAGCTGGTGTAACTCTACAGACTAGCACTGTTCACATGAAAACACAGCGACTCTCCTATTGATTTCCTTGTGAACTGAATCTGAAGGAACTGGCAAACCTCTCTGTCCATATCATCTCTCTATGAATCCATTGTACAGGTTGTTCTTTTCTTTTGTTAAGCTTATTCTGCTTAGGTTTACTTATTTTTTTTCAATCATTTAGTGGAAATACACATTCAAAATGGAAATGAAATTAGATTGAAAGTATTTTGTACCTTTAGGTGCTTACAAGGGGTTTATATGTAGTTAAAGTGAATCCAAATTATTCACTGTTCAGTGAAATCACTGGAAATCTTTCTAATGCTTTTTGCAGGGCTCACATCTGGCTGTGTAGGCTCTACACTTTCATTGGTGTCTTATCACATTTTGATCATAAGAGAAAGAAAAGGATAATCTCAGCTGATCAGAATATGTTTGTATAAATACATACATTTTGTGTCCATATGTACATTTAAAAAACCATATGTCATTCATTTTTATCTGTAAGAGGAACTTAACTTTGTGTTTGCTATACATTTTTATAAAAATCTAAGATGCAAAACTGCAGAGAATTAAATTATCTTCAAGAACATTTGCAGTTTACAAGAAATAGAGAAACTGTTTTTGAAATGTGACTAAAACCAAGTTTTTGAGAGAGTTTTAGATACAGTGAGACAGAATGGCCTCCCACAACCTGATGGCATCAAAACATCTATGATAAAATTCCACTGGGTCTTAGGGGGAAAATATCATTTATAACTTTGATAGAAAGTACTGAACATTTTCTGCCTTTAAGCAAAGTAATAATTTAAAAACCAGAAGGAATCTGCAGTGAGATCAGCAATCACTTCTTTACCACTGATAAATCTAGTGAGGATTAGACCATCTTTCAGGCTGAACTACATTCAAGGAATGGCTGCCAAGTAATTGTTTTGAGGAGCTGCACTTCAGTACTTATACACTCACTTTATTGTTCTATCTACCCACTATGCAAATACAACAATGCTCTGGCACTGAATGTATTGCCTGTGATTAAAGACACGCTCCACAAAAAAAGACAGAAAAGCTTCAGAGCCAACTGGATAAAGAACTAGCATGGATCAGTCCCAGCTTTATAAATGACAGTACCATAGGGAAAAACAGATCTGGGGTAATTCATTTTACCTTTCTGTGCTTCAGTTTTCTGATCTGTAAAATGTAAGACAGTGATACTCATCTCTGCATTGCAGAGCCATGGCTCCTGGATGAAAGCTGCCTTGGGGCTGACCAGCTCAGTCTGCCACAGGAGCAAATGGGAGGGTGTGCATCTGCCTCCTGCCTCTGCCAGGGAAACAGGCACTTGGTCCCATTCCCACCACTGATATATTACACACTTTTTAGTGCGAGAGTATTAGATACAATAGGAAGCAACACAGTGATTTTCATTTTTTTCCTACACTACATAACCATTTAGCTGCTCCTTCAGTTGTAACATTGAGCTTTGCAGCTCTTTTGGGATTCATTTGTTTACTCTTTCTCCAGAGTGAAGAATGTGACCAGTAGCTTTCAGGTATCTCCCAGGGACTGCAGTAGTGCCACAATAGGCTGTAGACAATCATAGGCCAATTGTTAAGCAGCCAGATCTAGTCTCTATTACAGGCGAAAGAGGCACAGGGAGCTCAGCAACTTCATAGCACGTACATTTGATTTTGCCTTTTGAGCTACTTTTGTTGCTCACATCGAACTGCCTGAAACCATGGCTTCAATTATCCAACCTAGCTAATTAATTGCACATTGCTGCAATACAGAGTTACCCTATGGGACCTGCAGACTGAAGATCATTAAAAATCTCTCACTTGTGTTTTAAGCAGAAACGACAACTCTTTTCCCTCTCCCAGTCTTTCTAATCCTCTAAGGCAGTGTTTGAAAAATGTTTCAGTGAAACTGGTCACTTGGTAAATGGGGCATTCTCAAATTTCTGTGCAGAACCTCAGATAAAACTGCCAAAATAGTCTTTTACTGGTTTTGAATTAATTTTCACAAACAAATTAAGTTGCTTGTGGCAGTGACACATTTGGAAATGCGGTCAGAGCTGACTTAGAAAAAGGGTTATGAAAGTCTTTGCTAATGATTATAAGCCACAACTGTTCTTGGCTCTTGTTCCCACAGCATATTTCCAACAAAATCAAATGTAGATTCCTATGAGCATAAGCTGGAAATCATCCTGCCTCAGTGAGCCTGAACTTCTCTCAAGTAGGACAGGACTCTGCTGAGACCTCGTGCCTGGAAATGACTGTGGGCAACACTTACAAAGAACCTTCAGAGATTCACTTGTGTAGTTAGTGTCTCTTAAGAGAGATGAAGTTAATTGCTACAATTGCTTTATTTATTAGTTTGAGAATTAATCCAGGCCTTTAACCAGTGTTCAAGGCATTTTATTTTATGGTTCCAGGTCTTGAACCCTAGAGAAAAGGATCTATTTTTAACCCCTGTCATTTCAGTCATGTTACAATCGGAATGACACACTTTAAACAGGCAATTGGTGGAAGTAACAGTTAATTCCCAGCAGCACTTACTGACAAACAAATGATGCAACAAGCAAAGACAAGCTTAGTCAGGTAAACAAAGATGGCTTGAAATTAACTTTGTTGGAAAGAAAAGGTGTTTCAACAGAGTGAAATTGCAGTGCTTTGTAAGAATTGAAGTGCAGTCTATCATAAAAGTGAACTGATTTACTCTATTACTGGTAGTGAATAGTAGTACAACCTCATGAGGCATCAAATTCTGTCCTGTAGTATTAAAGCTGTAATAAAAAGTTTTGATGGCCACTCACTGGAATTTACACTATTTGTACTATGTTAAAATTGAAAGAACAAATAAGGTGAAGATCAGAAAATTGGAAACGGTGACTTTTTTTTCAAGTTTGAAATTGCAGGCCATGGGGCCTCCTTTCTTGAAGTGCCACATGCCTGTTTTTCATGAGTCAGCTGAAGTTCAGATCCATACTTGACCTCTGCAGCTGAATTTGCATGCAGAGCTCTTAAACAGAATATTGACCCCATCATTTAAGAGTTTAACTCTTTGTGAAACCCACTGCTCTGGAGGTTTGAAATTGCACAGTACATTCAAATTAAATTATGATAAAGAACAATGAGATGAGGGAGAGGAATAAGGACAGAAAATTATTTGGTAAAGTGCTAGCAAAGGTGGCAATGGACCACCACCAAGGTCCTTGTTGGGATGGAGGATGGGGAATGCTCCACACAAGGGAAGGAGAGCAGCAGCTCTGTGGTCAGACAAGAGAGGGGAATGAAGGAAGGTGCTGTAGGTCAAGGGAATCTGCCAGTGTTGAGTGAGATTAAGAAACTGCCTCTGTGTGAGGCAAATCCTTGTAAGAGTGAAGCACTTGGTGGCACTTTTAAGGTGAGAGCAAGGTGTGTGAAATAGGTGACAAGATAGGAAGCCACAGAGGACTGGGAATATGTAAGTGGAAGATATGATCAGAGCAGCAAGGAAGATAATTTGAGCTGGGGGAGATGAAAAGCACAGAGCTGACAACCAGCTCTCACTTCATTCTGAGCTTAAAATTTAATACATGGTTAAGAGCCTCAAAGAACTGAGCCTTCTGGAAGGGTAATCTTCTAAGTAGCCAGAAAGGAACATTGAATTAAATTTTATTGTATATACACATAATCCTGGAAAGTTAAAGAAATTAACATTTCTTTCCAAGACTGATTTTATTCTGCTCTTGGACATTTCAGTGTAGTTGTTAGAGCTGTCCTGTCCAAGCCATAGAAAAAGGGAAGGCCAACAAAAGGCCAGGGCATTAACATGCAAAGGGTTTTAGCAGATATAGAAATAGGTCCTGACTTTCAAAGAAAGGGCAACTTTTGATCATGCCTGTGCTCACTTTTAGGTAAGACTCAGAGGCCCAGAATCATATAGGAAGATAAGATGCTCTTTCACTGCAATTAAATCTTTTATATATTTTCTCCTTTTATTTCATATTTTCCAGACATTATTCATTGTGTTTTGATAGCCTCAGATGTTGTTTTGAGTAAATCACACCCTGTTCACGTCAGAGCAAAAATGAAAAGAAAGTCACACATGGAAGTGATGGTGTATAAAAAGTCAGAAGTGATTCCTGGTCAGTTAAATGGTATCCAAATAGAAAAATATTTGGATGCAAACTCTTGCTCTGCCACAACCTTCCAGTGACAAAATAGCTTAAGTAGAAGGAGGAATTTAGCCAAAACAAACATGTAGCTCTAAAGCATAGGACAAGAATATATTCCAAATGGCACAGGACCAGGATCACCCAGGGAGTCTGCAGACACCCTGCACAGGGAATGTGCTGCACTGGCCATGCTACTCACCCAGACCAGAGGGCTGGTCCTCCTGGGCTCACAAGTCTTTCTTAGAGACAGAGGAGTGAAGAACTGTATTTAGATATTTTTCTTCACTGGAAATCTTACAGTCCAACCTCCTATAGCATCTCAGAGCACTCTCTTTAGTAGCTGTCAGTAACAGGCAAGAGCAACATTGCCATTTTCTCCGCAGCCGCAACGTGACCCAGCAGCACCTCCTTTGCACGGAGCCTGCAAGGCAACTGTCACCAGCTTTGCCAGAATGGGTGACCCAGTGCCAAAGCTGTGAACATGCTGATTAGTGAGGACTTGTCCTCGTTGTGCTCTGGGAGCAGGTGACTCTGCTCAGAGCGCACCTGTCCACACACTTGCTGGGGTATTTTTGTATTGTTTTGAAAGAGTTCTGTTCATTCTTCTCCCAGAGATATCACTCCAATAACCTACTTTCTGCCTCTTCCTGCCTGACCTCCAGTCTTAAGCAATGCAATGACTTATTCTAGTCCTTTTGCATCTCCACAGAGGGCACTTATAAATTAACCTGGCATTGTGCTTAGAGTACTTGGTTTGATTTATAAAGATGCCTACAAAATAAATGTCCTTGCAGACAGACAGGTTTTTTAACATATTTTCATATATGAAAGAAATTAATTGTGATGCTTTAGAAAACGCAGCAGTGAAACTCCAAGCAAAAGAAATAATGAGGAACAAAATAAGAGACCATTTATGAGACAGCTCAGGTGTACAAAAATTTACTTTTGTAGATTAACAAGGCAGCTTAAGCTTTGAGTTCTAGGTCTTCTGACCTGTAAGACCTTGTGATGTTAGCACAAGAAGGACTTTCAAAATCTTTCAGGATCTGAGACAATCAGAGAGAGAGCTTATTTGTGCACTTAATGGAAGCTTTCACTCAAGTTAGACAGGTTGATTCTCACAGAGCTTGTTTTCTGCAAAGATGAAAAAATAGAGAAATGCCAAAACAAGTGTGATTTTAGGGAATTGACTACCATAACATCACTGAGTTCTCATGAATGACAGCACCATGGGACTGACATTTCATGTGCTTCTGCAATGTATGCTACATTTCTATTTAGAGCCCCCATAGAAGTTAGTGATGGAGGAAATGATCCAGAAGCTATTCCCAGTCCACCACCCCTCCCTTCAGACTGAATATACCAGAGCACAGAATCAAGTTCTAGAAATGAGTTGAAGTGAATAGGATTGCATGGGCAGAATGTCAAAATGTTTCTAATGATTCACTCACTCACATTGCACATAGAAGAGGGTTCAAACTACACCACTCAGATCCCCACTCAAAATTTCCCAAAAGTCTGAGAATTATTTTCTCTCAACTCCAGTGGACAATGGCCACTCTCTTCTCTGTAATAGCCTGCAGTATATTAACAGGTAAACAGATAATCACCAAAAGCCCCTTCCTTCTTGCTGCACTTGGCCTCAGCCTCTGATCTCCCACTTCCTTAATTTACATATATCCACTGGTGATTTCTTCACATACTGAGGGTAGAATCAGTCACAGATGTAGCCCTTGGTAGGGGCCATTAATCAGTCCAACACCTGCCGAAATACTAGGAAAGGAATAATATAAGGAGGACTCAGACCTCTCCTGCTATTATTCACTAGTGCCCTCTACACTAACAGGCAGAAGTGCAAGGAATTCGGAGCCAGGGCAGCCCTATCTGGGCTATCCATGGGCCAATCCTATTCTGGACTCAAAAAAACCTGAAGCACATGGATAGCAGTGCGGTTAGTACCCAACATATTGAAATACATCTGTTCTTGTGTGGTGAATCCATAGTAACCGCTTCCTCCTCTCAGCAGGAGACAGGAGGGTTGAGCATTTTTGGAAGTCAAGCAGCTGCTTTAAGGAATCTGATCTACATTGGGAGTGAGGGGTGATAGAGGGAGAGAAAGCAGAGATAAAAGCAGCCATTGCTCAGGGTTGCCTTTGCAGTAACCCCCTGCAACAAACCTCCATGACTCACTGGGCAGGGGCAGGTCTTTCTGAAAGCAAAGGTCTCTGGCAGTGCCCCCTCACAACATCCCCTTCACAAGGAGAGAAATGCTCACCCTATATGAGAGAAGCTCTCATGCTGTGCACTGGGTGTACACACAGAGGAGCTGCATGTGCAAGGGCTTGGCTGGGGCTCCCTCCTTAATCAGGTGTTCCACATGAGACATCAATGGCATTCAAGCTAGAGGTCTCTGGACAGCTTTTTATCTGAGGCTGTCCCAGCCTGACTCATTTTCCAGATTTTTGTCTTCCAAGACTGCTCTGCAGAAAACTTGAGATAGGAGGTTTCTATTAAAAGCAGCTCTCTTCAGTTCTAGTTCAGTTCTATTGCCATTTATTTTATCAAGAACTCAGGTTCAGAACAATCAGGAAGTCTGCTGTGGCTTGATTAAGAAGATGCTTTTAAAAATAAAGTCCCCATGACAGATAAGATAGAAATATCAAAATATTCAAATATTTGTGTGTTTAAGTAATGAGCAAAATATCATGTCTTACATTCTCCTATACCAGCTGAACCAGTGCAAGAAATTAAACAGAAACCAGATAGATTAAACAGGCAATTAAACCTTTCATCAAAAATAGATATCAAATAAACAATCATTAGGTTTTTTTATATTGGTGGACCACAAGTAGACCCAAAACAGCACTTAGTGAATAAAAGTTTTGCTTCCTATTACATCAGTAATACCTATGTAATAACTAAATTCCTAGTTACAGTCTGCAGCCTGAATAACTAATAACTAATACGAAAATTCTGTCACAATGATGAAAGCAATCCACAAACAGACTGAGGTCTAAGGAAACACAGGAGGAAGCATCCAGAGCCTCACAAAATTATATCCAGCTTCCTGGTAAGTCTTGCCAGCATGGACTCGAGCACATGCACATCTCTGTGCCATCCCTTCACAAATTCTACATTGAGGTTTCCAGATTACAAATTTCACCTCATCCTAAGGAAGCAAACAGAGACTTTGTGCATTCCTTAAGCACATTCAGAAACCACTACATGGAACGTTATATTCTAAAACATAATTTGTGATGTGTGACTATTTTTTTAAGTCATACAGTTTTATACCTCCATCATTAGCTGCTCTCAATACCAAGATAGCACACGTTAGACCAAATGGTGGGTTTAAATGTGCATAATGCATCTCAGGCCATGCTTTTAACTCAGGGAGGGCGTGATGAAGAAAACATCTTTGTCTCGCTCCTCAGCAAGAATGCATCTGAGTAAGTCCTTTTTTGAGAGGGACAGGTAGAAAGTCTCCAACATAAAGTGTCTTAAAGTATAACCACTACCTGCTCCTTACTCCATAACATAAAAATATCAATCCTTTATCATAAATCCTCAGATTGAAGTTGAGTTTTGATAATAACCAGCGTCTGGCAGTTCAACTTAATTGCAAGTTGGGTACCCTGGAAAAAGAAAAACCCCTTGCTGCCTTGCAACCTTGCAAAATTTATGTTCCAAATAGCTCTAAAAGCTTGTAAGCTCAGGGCAAATATAATTAATGCAGCAAGTTTAGCTGGAGCATCAGTGTGGCTGCACAGATAAATTGATTGTGTGGGACAAGTGAGCAGGACTGAATGTTGGGTCTGCCACTGGGCTCACATGGAGCAGCAGCTCCCTCTGCACGCACAGGCTGCTCTGCTCCACCAGGACATGCAGCTCGGGCACACTGTGAACCAGGGCTCCTAATGACCTTAAATCATAATATATTTGTCTGTTTGGCATAAGAAAAATGTTATGGAATATTTATCCTGCTCTGATGCCAGGAATATTTAAAAGCAGCTATTTGGAACCCATTTCCACAGGAGAATGTGGAGAGCCAAAGTATAAGTTGTTCTAAGAGTGACTAAATAGATTTTTTTTTAGGTCTATAATTACTTCTTAAAAGCTGGGAAAATCTGCAGCCCAAAAGCTGTACCTGGTGTGATTTCCCAGAAAACTCGATCAATTAACAGAATATCTGTATTAAAAATCAGAAGAAAGAATCACACTAGAAAAGCCTTGTCCTTTTACACTCATAGTAACTGCTTTTGGCCATCATTAGGGACCATCCAGCATAATATTGATCAAATCCCACTCTGAGCCAATGCATTAGACACAGCAGCTGGGTTTGCTCTCAGCATCAGATGAGATTTTTAAGCAAATGTTCCAACTTGGAGGAAAAAGTGTAAGAGAAGGGAAATCTGAGACAAAGACATGAAGTAAAAGTTTAACCCTTTCTGCAAATATCAAAATATCTTTTTTGAAATCTTTGCCAAACTTAAAATCTTGGAGGTCTCATTAATGGTACAAATGAAATTCTGTATATTAAAACAGGATTTGTGTATATCTCAGTCCTAAACTGGCACATTGTATAAAATCCCCATCAAGCACATTTTCCTTTCAAGTCTAAATACGTCAATGGAAGTACTGAATTTACCATTCCTAAGGAAATCAAGACTTCTTCCAGCCCAATATTGTGCCCCAGGTCACAGCCAGTATGGAGTACTATGAAGAAATCATCTATAATCTGTGCAATAGGTGAGCATTATTTGAGAAAAATTGGAGAACTGTTTATTGGACAAAAACTCTATTAATTTTAATTCAATTTAATCATGTTCTCTTTTTCATTTAAATGCTTCTGTTGCCACCATAGAGGAATTAGCACATAGCATTGTTCATTTTCTTCCTCATTTTAGCAACTTTCTACATTATTATCTCCTTAATATAACCTGTGCCCTCATTTCATAGCTTTTTATTGCTCTTTTATATCTACTTATTCAACAAACATACTTAAGTGCTCCTCAACAATATGACAGGATATGACTTTGCAGCAATTTTGAACACACCCTCATGTACAAGCATTTTAAAACTCTTTCTTCCAATCTGCACTGCTTTGGATTTGCACAACCTGTTTTTTTCATCTTGCATCGAGGTGTATTTCCTTCCTAAAGCCTGCAAGAACCAGCATCCTCCACACTCACATCCAGTCCTGCCTCAATAGGATTATCTGTTTTAGAGAGGCTGAGTTTCTACTCAGTGAGCAGGCAGCAGGGTGTGCATACTATTCCTGTTCTTTACAAAGTAGTAATTTTCTAGTTTCACCCATTAACACTGTTTCTGTAACTTTTACAGCCTCTGTGTTTTCTTTACAGAGCTGGTCATGGTCTATTATTAAGTTTTTCATTAAAACTGAATACCTAAACTAATAAAAGCTGGGAATTGTCAAAACATTTCATGGTACCATGTTTAAAATATAACACCAAAATGTAATTTCCTTCACACTCTCCTTCCCCCAAATGTCATTTCATGCCAGGATAAGCATTTACCCGTACGTAGCATGATCAAAATTTAAAACCAAATACTTTTTAAACTTAGGAACTTGAATAATTCATTTAACCCATTTCATAAATATTATTGAATTCACAAAGGCATTCAAGATATCAGTTTTCAGACAGTGGAAAATAAAACATAAATCCAAGTGTGGAAATCTTTCTACCGCTCACTGCCCCTTAACTTCAATTTCTTCACCATCTCCACATGTTTTCATTGTGCATGTTCAGAACAGGTTGTAGTTAGAGTGGATCTGACCTGATGGCAGAGCTTTTCAGGCTTTCATAATATGTTAGTGTTCTCAGGTGTAAACCCAGCCTCCAGTACAAGGTTTTCCAAGTTGTTTGCCCCACTCTGGAAACCTTTCACTTGGCTTGTAATTCACAGTAAACTCTCAGATTTATATTTTAACAGCCCACATTAGGATTTATGCATTTTGATGGATTAACTGTGAAATGATGAAGCACAGAATGCAGACTCATGGGATGAAAGGGACATCCAAAAATGCCTTTCCCAAATCCAAATCAACTCTGCCTAACCACTCACAATAGAAATTTGTCTCATCTTTCCTCTAGCAAAGATCTGTAATCTCTTCTACAGTAAAATACTCCAGAGCTTCAATATCAACACTGTAATACAGACAGTCTTCTTACCCAACCTGAGCTTCTAATCTAATTTTTTAGGGGTAACCCTGAGTAATACAGATGTACTCCCAAGTGCTGGCATTTGGTTTCTTCCAAGCATTACTGTACTCTGTGTCTTGGTGGCAGTGCCCACACGAACATGAGCACCCAGGAGGAGGATGTAGGATGTTCCTCTAAGGAGTTTGATTTACACACATCACACCCATGTTAGAGTCTCACTACAATAAATGGAGAACATTTCAAACAAGAGCAATATGATGGATTAACTTCAGCAAATTCATACTTTGGTAATGTTTCTGAAGCCTTTTATCATATAAAGAACTTTATCTTCATGGCATTAAAAAACAACCCTGACAAGAAGAATATGAGAAAATGCCTGCTCACCAGGCAAGAAGCTGAAGCCACAAACAAGCACATCTCAGGCACCCACAGGTATTTATGAGGCAATGGCTTCACACAGTTCAATGTATCACATCCAATTACAAATGATAACATTAAACCACACAGACTTGCTACCTAAAAAAATATTGCTCCTGAGAAATTTTGTCTAATCTCTTCTGTTTAAGGTGATATACAGCATGGATAAAAACAGCAGACAAAGCAGGACGAAGACCACAGCCATAGCACAGTGTGTGTCTGAAAGATGTGCAGCAAAATTGTGATTTTCTGGCAAATCTGACTTGTCAGTAAAATGATGGAACATAGACATGAGGATATCTGATACAAACTGACCCAAGAGTTAGGAAAGACTCAGGCTGGAAGCTTTGACAGTGTTAAGTCCTTATCTGCCTGAGACTTCCCAAAGCTTAATTTGCTGAGACAACAGGGTAACATGGTGTCCACTCCTGGAGATAAAGCAAAACTCAGAACATCACTTGCCAGATCCATCAAGTCTCATTTTTCATCTGACAGCTTTTGCAGGGGCAGCACAAAGGCAGGCTCAAAGAGGGGCTCTGCCACCTCATCCTTTCCCAGAGAACACCCGCAGGGTGCTGTGTCCATGGAGGAGCTGTTGGGGCCATTGCAGCGTGCACAGAGCTGGCTGCCAAGGAGCTTGGCTCCACAAACCCCTCTCTTGCTGCTTTGACTTCAACAATTAATTCATTTCTAGGTAAATACTTTGCAACAGGAAGCATGTAATGCAGCACCACCCTTCATGTTGTGTTGCTTGTCACCTCAGAGGAGCCAGTGCCCTGCTGTGGGACAGCAAATGCCACCTCACACAGCAGCTTGTGCCAGTAACACTGTGCAGCCTCCAGTAATTTGATTGTCTTGTTATCTGTGATGGGGTTTGAGCTACACCAGGTGCCTAATAGTGCACAGAGAAAGGGAAAAAGAATTTTCCTCAGCAGCAAGTGAAGTCACTTTACTAACAAAGCACATACTGCAGGAAAAAAACCTTCTGAGGCATTCAGATTTTATATTGGCTGGCCCTTGAATGTCAGCCACTACAGGAGAAGAATTTATAACTTCCCTCTGTATCACTTACTCTGATACTTGTTTGGGGGGCAGTTGTTGAGTTACTGAAATAAGTAGAAGCACAGAAATGTTTAACTATGTGTAATAACTGGAAATACAAAGTACTGGCTTTCCCAAGCAACTAGACAGTACTAAATGTATAATTACAAATCTAATACTATGATGCTGGAATGAGATAAGCTTAGAAAACTACTGAAGAGAGTAATTGTTTATGATTAGTAGAATCCAAATAAAAATGAATGGAAAGGTAAGCTGGTTCTGCATTTCAAAAGGCCTTTGTCTAAACACTTACATGGCAGTGCTTTACTCCCAGCCCACCTTCTACTTGTCTCATGTGGAGACATCTGTGGAGAGGCACATGCACTGCAGTGCTCAACACACCACTGTGTGAGTTATCCTTGACTGAGGAGTCCAAGGGATCTGCTGCAACTGGTTGAATATTTGAATGGCAGAAACTAGATGGGTTGTTTCATCAGAAATGCCTTACAGAAAATAAACACAATGTTTGGCTTTTAAAAACAAGTTTTCCAAACATTTTCCCAGTGTTTTTTATGTAGGAAAAAGGATTATTCGTTCCATATTCCATATTCTGCCAGATAAGCATGATGTCTGACAGCAGAAATAGATCCTTTCAGCAATGATAAATTTATAATGGCATACAAGAGTTTTGACTGCTTGTGAAGTTCCCTAATTAATTCTTATGTAGAGTTCCATTGGCAACAAAATTTATGTTTTGAGATAAAACAAAGCTCAGAGGAGTTACTGAACGCTCTGTTCCTTTTTGGAGATCTTATGTTTCATGTCATGTATTGTTAATCTCTTTGCTCACTAAGGGGGGGATTGTTTATCACTCTGGTGATGCAAACTCACTTTTACTATGGGAAGGAATAAGCCCCAATAAGGCTGAAAGCTGCTCAGTGGCTGCACATATTTTAGATGTGTCCTGAGGCAGCAACCTAAATGTTGTCATTAACCCCAACCTGGATCTTATTTCAGGAAAATCACAATTCATAGATTTTCTTTATTCTCCCTTGAAACTGGCCTTGAAAATATTGTGGCCTTGATTTTACAGCAGACAGAATTCTAGCACAGACTGAGTTGTTTGTAAATCCTGATATTACTTTATAAATCAAGACAACCAGCATCTGGTCTGTAATATTTACAGGAGGTAAGAGATCCAATTGCCACCCTTCAACAAGGCTTGCTGTGACTACTCCAGTATTGCCTGTACTACACTGAAAATGCAAATCTGCAGGATTTCAGTTTAAAATCTTAAAAGTTTCTTAAAGAGGTGGTTTAAGCATTTCATCTGATGTATAGAAATTGTGCCTTTCCTAAATTTCTCCCCATTGGTGTCCCAGTAACTTTGCTCAAGGAAATTCTAGTTAAGATTGACATACAAAAAAGATATTAATATCATGCACATTTAGTAGGAATTTTATCCTGCAACGATCAAAGCTAATTTTGTCACAAGGAGATTAAGAGCTTGACAACTTTTTAGTGTTCAGTTGTAAGACAGAAATAAAAAGTATCCATGGCCACTAATTTACAAGAGGATACTAAATGCAAAGACTTAACTCTGCAATGGCAAACATATCAAAGGAAGTTGTTGCAAAGCAAAAGATCAGACAGAACAACCCTGCTGAAGGGTTACAATTCTTTAAGCTTTTAGCAATTTGAGCAGTTTCAACCCCAGCTCTATCAAATTAATACTTGGAAAACAAATCCTGAACCTGCCAGCAGTGCCACGCTACAGTAAGTATTTTTCTATGCACTACTCCATCTTATCTTTCAAAGCTCAATCTCCTTTCAACAAAGCAAATATTTGGTTTAAATACATAAGCAAAAAGAGTTTGAAAATTTAAAGTCACTGGGAACTACAGCCTGATCCAAACTACACTGAAATCAGACACTTCTCACTGATTTTAACGGAGGCACTGTCAGACCAGACAGCTCCTCTTCTCTGCCTCCCAGAAACAGCCCTCGGATTTGGGATCTGGCTCCAGGAACAGGAGGTTCCTCCAAACACTGAGCAGGGAGAGACAGAAAGGTATGGGACAGGAGAACAAAGAAGACTAACAATGTTTGGATCAGTTTGGATTTTTCCCTATTATTTTTGATGAGTGAATTTAACTATGATCTGGAAGCATTTCATCAGAAGCTGATACAGACAAAGCTGGTGGTGGCAGTGCCAGCAACCAACACTGATGGGCCAGGGAAGATCACAACGGAGAAAACACCTCAGAATCCAATCCCTGGACACCCATCCAGAGTCCAGCAGCCTTCAGAGAAGACTTCTTGGACCAGAAATGGTGTGTTTAAAGGAACAAACAATTAGCAGAGAACCACATAAACCATTTTGAAACCCGTGTGAAACTTTAGTGTCTACAAAGCATGGGGCAAGAAGTGTTCTCAGAAGTGTTCAACAGAAAGTTTAAGAGCAGAAAAGTCAATAGCTGAAGTTGTCAGAAATGTTGTAATATGACCTCTCATGCTAAATGTACATTCTCCCCAAATTTGTTTTAAAATGCAGCAATTTGATGACTGAAGCAATGAGGACAAAGATGGAATCCAGCAGAATGCCAAGTACCATATAAGATGGTGATGCAAATATCAAGATAACATTCCTTTTATGCTACTTTATCCTCACTGGCTAGGATATACAGCCTGTTTAACCCAACCTACAAAATCTGCCCAAAATATCTGTATATATTTACATATACAAGTTAAGGAAGAGCAAGAAAATTTAAATGACCTGCAGGTGGTACAGGTACCTCTCAGACTCCAGTCTGGGTTTTTCTGGTTTGGTTTTTTTTTTTTTTTAGTGGTGTTCATCTTTTCTACTACTAAAAATATTTAGGCCAGTTATAAATTTTTTCTGCTGCTATTTGAAACAATAGCAGAGCAAATAAACTTACGTTTTCTATAGGTTTTGACCCCCATAGGTTTATTTTTAAATTTTTTTTACCAAAGTTCTCCCAGTTGCTTCTGATTATGATGTCCTCAAATATTTCCAGCTGTCTCATGTTCTTCCCCCAGCAACAACAGTGCCATCTTTTTAGCACATCCCCAGCCAACAGCCAGACAATTCTTCACTTCCTATGGATCATTCCATGCTACCCACAGACACTGAGCAGACAGACAGACATGTCTGCTTTTTAACCAGTTGCAGAGTGATCCAAGCTATTTGAATATTGCAAGGCATTAATAAAACCCTCCACCAAACGAGCCTCTTTCCCCAAGAAGCTGTAATTTTCAGCCAGAAAATAGAGAGAGAGGAGGGAAAGAAAGGTGCCTTTAAATGAGGGAGGTGAGAGAGCAAATCATCAGGTGCCTGATACTGGCATGGGTGGCATTTATCCTTATCTTTTCCTTACATAAAAGACTGAAGTCTACTACTTTCTTCCACATCTTCCACCAAACTTATCAAGTAAGAACAGAAGCAAGTGAAATGTTCATCTGGGAAAAACCTTAGACCCAACCAAGTCAACTTGAGGTGCCAAACTCATCTGCCACTTTCTAGAAAATGCCTGAAATTGAACTTAAGGTGTGAGGGCATGTCCATTCACATGTTTCCTGCTGAAGCACTGAGATTTCAATAGATGTGGAGACCAACAAAGTTCTCCTTGCACCTGCCCTACCCTGAAAAACTGTTCTGTTAGGGAACACCAGGGAAGAGTTGTCACTCCTGTTATGTTCCTATACTACACAATATAAAATGTGGAGCAAGAGGTGAACAAGCAGAACTTCTGCTAAGGGACCAAAACAGGGTATTTAAGTCATATTGGGTTTTGTAGCTCTTCCACATCTCCCATTCATATGAACTTAAAACAGGTCTCCTGGGCACCACAAGTTAGCTCTGCTTGGGCCATGTCTGCCATGTCCATTGCCTGGACTGCAGTGGTACTTTTGAGGGAGGGATGTACCTCTCTCCCCCAGTCAGGCACTGGTCCTAAGCATGTCACATTTTCAGCCTGCAAAGGAAGTCCAGTTTGACATGCACTGGACAATAAGCTTTCCACAAGGCTTTCCTTGAAACCTACACTGTGCTGAAGTCTCTCATGGTATCCAGTAAGAGCCGTAACAACTCCTTACTGCAAAGGGGACACATTTTATAAACCTGTCCAAGATGGATTCACCAATGGTGGTCAAGATGGAAGATGCCCAACACAAGCAAATTTGACACCTGGTCACAGAACTACTACTCAAAAGGCTCCATGTCCTTGGGAAATTAGTCCAGGCTTGTCCTTTCATTTCCTTGTGCATCAGAAGTAGAAAGATACTCACATTTCCTTGTAAGGTGCGTTGAAACCTCTACATGGAAAACATTTCACAAGTGAGAAGTGTATTATGCAGACACACACCTTTACCTACCATTGTTCATTTATAAGCTGAAATGCATTTGCTGTTAACCAGCTTTCTGTAAATTGAGATTGTCCCATTAGGTTTCCTGCCTGCTAAAGGCTCATTGGCAGTGTTTATATTATAAGTGCAATTTGAAGGATTTTTCTCATCTCGTTAAGTTGCTTGGAAAATGGGAGCAGAGATGAGACTAATTGAATGGTTATAATGGGGAAAATGGGGTTTGCTTTTCAATTCAGAAGAGGTAACAGGTATTTGTTGCAGCAAAAAAAACAACACACAAAAATAGTATAACTGCTTCAAATTCTGCTTTGCCTAACAAAGCAGTTACAACACCAAATTGTAAAATATAAGCTCACATTAGTCCTTCTTACAACTCCTAATACTTTTCTACAACAAGTATGTCAAAAATATAGCCCATGAGCCAGACTGATCCTTCCAAGTACTTTAATCTGGCCTGCAAAATCCACAGAGCATTGTAATCCGGATCTGGTCTGCCAGTCAGCTCCAAGGTCTCCCTACTTGTGCAACGTCACTGAGAGTCACACAAGTGAGTGGGAGTGTGGGGAGGATCCAGGGATGTGTGAGTACCTGTGGGAGCAGCACTCAGCACTCCACGACACCATCTCTGTGCAGCTTCCAGACCTTGGGTCCACAAAGGGCTTCCTGAAGGAGCACTGCTGCCCAGCATCCCTGATTCCACAGGGATGAGTGGGAGCCAGCTTTCCTGTGACTTAAAGCAGCCCAGTCTCCTTCCCCATGTGGTTTTACTGTGGAACACCTGACAAGCAAACTACTAAAAAAATTAAAAATAAGTAACTCCCATGCTTTAACAAAACTCCTCACTTGATACAGATTCCACAGCTCCTGATGAATTCCAGTACTCCATGAACATACCAATACCAGCAGAAGCTGCACTATGCAATAAAATAATCACTGCAGAAATAAGCATTTCCACCCTTGAACAGGTGTCACTTCACAATGTTAATTGCCACTGGTACTTCTCTAAATTAGCAGACTATTAATAGATTGCTGCTGAAGACAGTTACACTGGAAAAGCTTTTAAAGGAATCCTTGTGCCTATTGGCTATTTAAAGAGTCAGCACTCCCACTGCAGACACCTAAATTTGCAATTTGTCATGCAGTCTCAGCAGATACAGGACCCTGGTGGTGCTGAGTGGGCAAGTCTGCCCACCCTGTACCACATAGGAGAAACCTGCAGAGCATCACCTCTTCCCCAGTGCAGGCCTGAGTGACCACTGAAAACAAACCCAAAGCACAGGTTTAGTTTGAGAAAGATCACTGAGCTGCCCTGACTCACCTCAGAATAACCTGGTTACTAAAAAAAGAGGAGTAAAGGCCAACACAGAGCTGCAGCAGACCATCCCCTTCCACAGCAGGAGATGTTTAGATCAGCTTATTCTGACTGGCAAATGCTACTCTAAGTTAGAAGCTAACATGGGACCACACACCTATCCCTCCCCAAGACAACAAACACAGTGTTGGTGGAAGCAAACCTCAAGCCTCTTGCTCTCATTGGAGATTGAGGGCCAGCATGCACATCTGAAATGTGGCAGAAAGCTTCTGCATCTAGCACTGCCATCTTTCTACTTCCCCAAGTACTTAAGCAACATTATTCAACCTTTCCTCCTCCAACTCATTTAGGGAGTGTAAAGGTACAATTGAAAAGTAAGGCAGAAGTAAGTGAAGTCATCTATCAGCCCTTGATTTCATAAAATATGCCAGCGAGAGAGCAAGTTATAACTAACAATAGATCTTTCCCCCCCCTCCTCTGAAGAGGTCTCAGGAGACGTCATTTGAAGGTGGTTAAAAGAAGTAAAATAGGTTGTCTCTCCATGGGCAAAGTAGGAAAAGTAGGTTTTTATGTGGGGGTGCTGCAGAAAGAACAAAGGCAGAATATCTGCTGAATCACCACAGTCTATCCAAGACACTCAAACAGCTCTAATTCTCCTGAATTTGCAGAACCCAGCAATCAAGCAATAGTGCTGCTGAGAGGAATTTTAACCAGCACTAGAGCAATCAAACAAAAGCAACAGCACTGCAAACTACCTCTTTCAGATGGCATCTACTGCTATCATTCAGCCCCAAAGAAATTTGTTAGCATGCAACAATGATGATAACACGTATCTGCTGAAAGTCAACACAGAGGTCTTTCTCCTGATGGAGTCAAACGATTAATTCCGTGATAATCACTGTGGGGAGTCACTTGAGAGACATGTCAATCAAGAGAAAGCTCCTTAGTCAGCAGTTTTAAGAAAATGAAAAAATGAATACCAATCCAAGTGTGGTAAGGAAAACTACTGTGATGGGGAAGAAAGAAAAGAAAGAAAACAGAGGCACCGAAGGGAGAGATTTGCCATTATTTACAAGTAATGCTTTAGATATCAGCCATGTCATCCATGATCTCTGCAAAGCACCAAGGGAATCTCTCAAATTCCCATCCATCCTGACAAGCTGAGTTACTCTTTAGATAGACTTTACAACTGGTACAAAACCAAGACTAACAAAAATATCCAGATTGTTTGATTAACCTCAGGATTAGGAGTGTTTGCTTGCAATATTTAAAGACATCCTTCACTTCCTCCCTGGCATACACCAAGGATTTTTGTGATTTTTTTTTTAGGATGATATTGGTAGCTAATTACTTCCTCCTTCTTAAGAAGAGGAAAAAGTCTTGCATGTACCATGAACAAGCACCCACATAGCAAAGTTTATCCTGGTTTGAAATAATCACTGCTATTTCCTTGTACTTTGTCAAGGTCTTGGTCTTGCAAAGCACCAGCTGACTGTAACTTCCCTTGCCTTCAGTGAGTACAGGGTTATGCTTAACACCACAAAAATTGAAAATTTTAATCACCAACAGAAATAGCATATATGTAATAGACTGCTTAAAGTAATCATGTGAGAGAATCTAATTGTTGGAAATTACCAAATTTACCTATGCCAGGATGTCAGATTTTCACCTCCCTGTCCCACCTTCAGGAGCAGTCGCACCCATTCTCAACTTTTGCAGCCATCCGTGGTTGTTACCACTACCTGTTTCCAGCCAGATCCACATGGACATGCAGTTGTCACTGCTTGCATTTTCCATGCTAGAATCAGACCTGACATGCAGGCAGATTTAGGCTGACTTTATCCAAGTTGGGTAATGATGGCAAGTAGTTCAGCCCAGTCTTTATAAGGGTGTTTGGAACTTAAATGCAGATTCACTCTTCCACCTTGAAACATCTGAACAGAATATCTAATTCAGTAGACTAGTTATTTTGTACTCCCTCAATAGTAAATGCAGATAGGCAGACACCTCCAGAAAAATAGCAGATTGGAGTCTGAGTCACACTCTGGGGGTGTTTGTCTCTCCAGCAACATAAAGGAAGCCGAGGGTTTCACTCCTAATGGCCATGGCAGTGGCTACCTGAGCAATAGCCCAGCAAGGCAGATCAGGTGTGGGCTGAGAAGAGCTCACCCTGCAGCTGGGAAGGGCTGATCTCTGTTCCCAGGACTTAACTGCTGTTGGTATGTGAGATAGCAGCATAAGCTTTCCCTGGATGGATCTGTTCCATTTGGGGGCTGCCTTCTCAGAGAGACAGAGTATAAAAAGTGGTATTTTCATTACATGCCTGTGATGGCTTTTCAGAGACGATTAAGCAGACTGCAAAACAGGGAAATTACTTTGTGGGAAACACTTAATTGTTTTTATTTCCTACCTTTAGCAACACTTAAATTTGTTTTTTTATTGTACTTGCCTGCTTTATAGGGTTTGCCAAACTTATTTTACATGGGGAACCAGGTAGCTGTGAGCAGTGATAAGGAAATACAGCGTTATCTTAAGGTACCAATCCCCACACAGTAGAAAATGGCTTTTACTGTTGTGTTCTGTTTGTGAAGAATTGAATTCTGCTTTTCCATACTCCACAGGGAGGTTTCCATCAGAACCAGCCAAGACGCAGCCAGAGCCTCAAAAGCATCTCCTCACATTTGCAGTCAGACACATGCTGAGGGATCCTTGTGTCATGGTTTCTTTGGGCTTTGGTAATGGTAGAGTTATGGATTCAATCATCCTATTTTCCAATTTCTTCATGTTGTTGTTGGATCCTGTATTCTGTTGGATACAGAAAACATCTTTTTATGTTACAACAGTAGGGTTGTTCCCAACACATTCATCTGATCACACACAGATAACACACACAAGGGGAATTTGTAGTGACTACAAGTTGTGCTGGTGATAAGCTACTGATTCTACTGGAGTCAAAAGGTCCCCATAAAATCCTGCACCTTACAAAGGAGCACCAAAATAATTGGGACTGCCAAGGTAAGCACACTCTGCCAACTGTACTCCCACCCCAGTTCTACCAGAACTAAATTTTAGACTTGCACAGACCTCAGCTCAAAAGAAGGACAATCTCATAGAAGAATAAAATTGGTTCTCTTCCAAGCTATCTTTGTTAAGTACCAAAAGCAATATTTTCTATTCTAGAAGGCAAAAATCAGATAATACTGAGTTTGTGGTCTCTCTTGTACACTTCCAACCTTCTCTCCAGTCATTGTCCAGAAGTGTGTGAGCATGTCCAGTAACCTGCACCTGCCAGGTATGGACAAGCACAAACCAGTGTTTTCATAACAGTTTGGATAAAAAACTTTTTATACCACTCAGCTGGCAACTTGCCACATGGGAGAAATAAAAAAAAAAAGAAAGAAAAATATAGAAAAGAACAGGGGGAGGGGGAAGTGGGGAAGAAAAAAGGAAAAAAAATAGAAAAGAATACCAAAAGCCACTTTTTACAGAGTCTCTGGCTTCTTGTTTAAGTGAGTTACCATGGAAGTGGTGCAAGGATAGATCACATATAATTAATAATACATCACAAATAATTGGTGACGCAGTATAACAGCAGCAGAAGTCCACAGGGATCTGAAGTACTGCTAACAAAGCAATATACTTTGTGATTCAGCAAGGAGGAGTTTTAATGCCTTCAGGCCTGAAATAGAAATGTGGTCAGCTGGCATTAAGGAAAGTTTGATCCTCCTTTTAATATAAAGGCAAATGCTTTATAAATGCACAAAAACTTCAAAAGTATAAAACTTTGCTATTCAGTAGAAAAAGTGAAGTTTAAAACTTTTATCAGTTTGACTGAAAATTTCACATATTAGTTTACAAATGGATCCCAGGCTAGTGCCAGGTTTTCATTCACAGAAGCAGTCTTGAGATATTTGTTAGATACCATTTCACTCAATGGAAACCAGAGAGAATTATTTGCCCTGTATATTGGAATGATCCCTTTGTTGAGACTTTTATACACTATGACAATACAAACACTAAATAATAACAATAATAGACTCAGCTTGATTTACATAAACTGTTTTCCTAGATTTTACTCTTCAATAACTAACTGAAGAGTTACAATGGCAACTTAAATTTTGCATTTCCAGTTTTTGAAAATTCATAACTCTATTACTATATTAAACACTATTTTCCACTTGGTATTTCCAGAAGATGTATAATAGATCTGTAGCATCATTTAGGAAATAAATTCATTATGCTTTTCATTAAATTGTACTAAGAGGAAGAGGCAACCTTTCTCTATTATTGATTCTTGTAGGCAGTCTAGGGTGAAATTTTTGATGTTGTTTTTCTGAGGATTAAAAAGGTGAGCATAAAAAATGTATTATTGATTGCACATTGCAAAGCACAGTATACTGCTCATCCAGCTCATATATTATTGATTAAAACACTCAACAGTTCTAACCTTTCACTTGGTCGCTCCGAGGTAATTTTTTTTATGAGGATGTCAAGTTACTGTGCTTACAGACTGTACTTCACAGGCAGTTTGGAAAACTCATGGAGCAGCTACCAGAGCTGTTTAAAAAGGCTTTGTTGATAATTTTGGAGTCCCTACAGTCAAAGAAGGGGCTAATTGGGACAAAAATATACCTTGCATCTCATGTGGAAGGTGTGGCTGATGGAGAACCCAACCCATAAAAAGCCAACAGAAACTTCATGACTGGTCAGACATACAGGTGTCAAACCTTGGTCTGCAAATACCCATCTGCAAGCTAAATACTAAAGAAAATGTTATCTGACTTTGACATCTCTATGACTGGAACAAGACCAGAATAAAAAAGGGATTTATACTTTAGGAAGTCCCTCTGGGGTCAGCAACCTTGTGGCTTTTCCAAAAGTCTGGAGCATGTTCTATACCAGCAATTTTTCGGAACTGAAATAGGAAGTATGACCAGAACAAATGAGGTGAAACCCTGTGGTTGTCTCCACGTTGCTGGATTCTTATACCTCACAGCTCTGTCTTCTCAGCCATGGTCAGATTTTGCACATTACATTTATCTCCTTTCCAGAAGTATTTAAAATAAAGTGTATCTATTGGTTGTATTTGGTACAAAGAGGAAAAATATTGGATGATGAAATACAAATCATGGAGTTACTACAAAGAATCCCATCCTGAACTGGTCTGAGGCTTAGAGTAAGAAGTGGACAGGAATGTGACCTTTCTGCCCCACGACCTGCAAGCAGGAAAAGTATCTTCTATTTATAGAATCTGAGTGAAAATATAGATCTGTAGATGATTTGGGTTGGAAGAGACCTTAAAGAACATCTAGTTCCAACTCCCTGCCATGGGCAGGAACACCTTCCACTGGACCAGTTTTTTCAAAACCCCATCAAACCTGGCCAACACTTCCAAGGATGGAGCAGCCACAGCTTCTCTGGGCAACCTGTGCCAGGGCCTCACCACCCTCATAGTGAAGAATTTATTCCAAATACTCATTCTGAACTACATGCTCTCAGTCTGTTTGAAGACATTTCCCCTTGTCCTGTCACTCCAGGCCCCTGTCCGAAGTCTCTCTCCAGCTCCCTTGAATCCCCTTTAGGAACTGGAAGGAGCTCTGTCTCCCTGGAGCCTCTCTTCTCCAGGCTGAATACCCTCAACTCTCCAAGTCTGCCTCCAGAGCAGAGGGGCTGGAGCAGTGTCGTGGTCTCCTCTGCACTTGTTCCTAGAGGCCCACATCCTTCTTGTGTAGGAGACCCAGAGCTGGATGAACTGCTCCAGGTGGGATCTCACGAGAGCAGAGTAGAGGGGTAGAATCATCCCCCTGGTCACACTTCTTGATATGCAGCCCAGGATATATTTAACAAAAACTCCTTTCAACAGTGTTTAACACCTTATTCACAGAAATTCTCTTGGAATATTCTAGCCTGCTTTCATAATAAAAATCTAGCTCTACATAAGGATAGAAGTGACAAAAATAGTATCACCAGGCTGATGGCTACTTGACAGATTTCACAGAATGATTAATCCAATGAAAAAACCTGAACATTGCAGAACTGATGAAGAATTGATTGAGTGTATCAATTCAAAAATGTCTCTAAATAACACAGGCTAGCAGCCCACTCACAAAAAGGCTGTAGAATATTTGTCATCATATATTTTATGAATGATGTGAACATTTTAAAATAAACTGGAAACTATCAATTTCGATTCATGGGCCAAGAATTCAAAGATAGGTCTATCACAAAAAACAAGTTAGAAATCCTTAAAATGTTACTTTAAAAATGTCATTTGTCTACATTTGGCATCAGGACTTCTACGTTGGGAGAACAAAGCCAAGATGAAAAATCAGGAAAAAAAATTTATCCAAGTACCAGGCCAGCACCCAAATCACTTCATCACAGACTCAGCAGTGAGGCCTGACTTGCATGGATTGTTTAGCCATTCAGAAAAGATTACTCAGGGCCAAATAGCAAACTACTCTGCTGATACACTGTAAAGTAAAATTAGAAAGTTTGTTGAAGATAATCTGCTCCATGGCCTGGCTACAGAACTGTCACAACCAACTGCACATCTGGCAGTGATTTTGGGCTGAGTGATTCTTCCTCTCTGCTTAGCACTGGTGAGGCACATCTGGAATGCTGGGCCTGCTTGTGGGCTTCCCAGTACAGGAGAGACACAAGCAAGTCCAGCAAAAGGCCACCAAGGTAGTGAAGGGAGTGCAGCATCAGTCATGGAGGAAAGCCTGAGAGAGCTGGAACTGCTCAGCCAGGAGAAGAAAAGGGTTCCTGAAGGTCTCAATAATGTGTGTAAATAACTGATGTGAGAGTGTAAATAAAGGTGATTGAGCCTGACTCTGCCTGGTGATGTCCAGGGAGAGGACAAAAAGAAATAGGCACAAACTGAAACACAGAAAATTCTGTTCAAACATGAGAAAAAACCTTTCACTGTGAAGGTTATCAAACACTGGAATGGGCTGCCCAGAGAGGTTGTGGAATCTCCATCCTTGGAAACGCTCAACACCTGCCTGAACCCTGCCCTAAGTAGCCTACCCTAGACAATCTCCTAAGATCCCTTCCAGCCTCAAAGTTTTAGTTATCCTGTGATTTCATCATTCAAGGAAGCAGCTCTGAAGCTGCTGAGGCAGGCAGAATGGAAGGAGACAGGCAAAAGGGACATCAGACAATGAAAACTGAACATTGAAGAGTCCTTCTTTCCCTTAGACTCCTGCAAAACAGGGCAGCTGTACTGCTGCAGCAAGCGGAGCACATGCAATATGAGATTACCCAACTACAGGAGCAGCACATTAATATCTATACCAACTGATCTGTAATTTCTGCTTGCATCAGGCACCCAAAAACCCACATTCCCTCAGACTCAGTGTTCCTAGACATGCCTGAGAGGTGGAGGAGTCACCTGAACAGGGAACACATTGATCCAAGGCGTGGGCAACTCTCCTGCCTACAGCGTGAGTAGTTCAGCTATGAGAGACTGCATTAAGCAGAGTGCAGAGGCACCAAGGAGGTTACTGTCTCATCCAGCCAATTATACTTATCTTTTTCCACCTCTCAGGTTTGTATTTCTTTTTTTGCCCAAAATTATGCTTAAAGAACCCCTCTGTGTCCCATTTGGAAGCATGCCCTTGTACTTCAACGAGGGACACACGTCACTGCTACTGCTGGGCTTTGACCAAGCACCTGTTTTAAAGTGAGGAGGGAATTTTGCCAACTGATGATCAGGACTGGCTTTTCACCCCTCTGCTCCTCACGTGCCAGAGATGTGCTGCTGTGTCAGCAGCAGCAGTGGGATAGCACAGGTTGCCACAGGACAGATAAGAAAGTCACTGCTCAGCGCTTCCAGCCTGATGTAGGGGAAACCTGAACGAAATAACTGTCAGAGACAGGCAATAGTGGGGCTGCTCTGGCAGCTGTAGGAAGGAGGACACCACAGGCATTTCCTTAAGGTGGTTTTTCTACTCTGGTTCCTTCTGCCTGCCAAGTCCCTTACACACACAGGGAGGCAGCAGGCGAAGGGCAAACAAGATCCATCTCCCTCAACTTGCTGAAATCATCTTTTACCCTCACTGGAACTGATTCACTGGGCTCAGCACGTGCATATATGTAAAAATAAAGATGATGTAGCTAGAATGGTGCATACACCCCATCTGCCAGGTGGTTGTTCCCCCTGTTCAGTTGCAGCCAAGCTAGAGGGAAACAGGAGCTGTGTGCAACTGGATAAACTGGGACTGGGGAGCCAAACAATGGCACTGTGAGTGCATCTCCAAACCCACCAGGAAAGCTTCAGTGAAATGTACACTGAGACAACAAACAAAGCTACCTATGGTATTATTTTCTGTAGTGAGCTCAGACCATCCTCCCACTCCCTTTCCTCTCAGCCTCAATAAAGATATGTCAGATTTAAAGGATCATCTCTCCTGCCTCTGCGTCAGTGAAACTGTACTACATTTTGCAAGTGAATCTCCCAGATAAGAAATGCAAATCAATTTGTCTCTTTTTCTTCATTGTGCCAGTACCAAAAATATGTTCTCTGGGATTAAGCAAAGGATTGGCAGGAGGCTGCACAGAGGCTGCGGGGGAGGAGGGAGGGGCACAAAGGGTGAAACGAGGGGTAAAGAGAGAAATCTCTAAACCCAAAGCGGTTTGTGGGAACGAACAGTGCTTCATTTCTTCACAAATATTGGAATGGAGATGAAAAAGCAACGACTAGGTGAGCCCTGATGGCAACATAAAGCAGCAGCCACCACCTGAATACGCAGGTGGAATTTGCATTGCTCTTAGTTTAATTTTCCAAAGTAAAATCTCCTCTTTGTGATACATTACTGTTCTTTGATGTTTGAAAAGTATTTTCACTCTAACAGTCACCAAGGAAATCTTCCACAAGAAGAAAGAGAACAAGATTTGAAGGAGAAGCAGAGTGAGGAGATCCACATATACTTCCAGATTACTTTTTGCTAAATACTTTTATTAAAAAAAAAACAACCAAACTAAAAAACAACCAAACCAACAACAAATTCAAACCACTTATCTCCTCTGAAACAGTTCTTGCTTCCTGCTCATTTTTCTTGCAAGACAGCAGGACACCTTCCTCTTACTGAAGGTGTTTAGTGGCTCCAGACATCTCAAAACTCAAATCTGCTGTACCAACCCAGAGCACTGCTTTGCTTGTTATGCAATCAGTGACATCACCTAACACAAACTAAGAATTCAGCTAAACAAGGTTAGAGTGATGCTTCAGTTGAACTGCAAAGGGCATCTGTGCTCTCCTTCTCACCATCTCTTTCTTCTGGAACAAACTAGAACCCACTGGGATCCTAAAAGCCTTATTTATCATTGATAATTCACTGATATTGTGCTAAGGCACCAAGAATTAACAGTCTAGGGGGGTTATTTCATTACAACCTCATACAAGTATATAACAAGAGAGGCAATATAGCTGGACTCCAATAACAAAATTATATTGGAATAGTTTTGATCATCATGAAAAGTAATAGAAAAAGTTTTTTGTTTTTTTCTGAGAAGAGGGTGGTAGAAGTGAAGGAAGGCAAAGGAGTAGTTTTCAGTTTGCAGTAACATTTCCATGCACACCTTATCTTTTCCCTTTTACTTTCTGTGGGAATCCAAGAGCTTCTTCCTCTTCTGCAAACCTGTGCTGTGAGGAAATGACAGAAACTCACAGTAAAATGTGAAGCACACACAAGGAGCTTAGAAATTATTACTGAAAAAGGCCAGATATAAAACAGTTTCTTTGCTTATTTAAGCAAAAGGAACTCCATAGATTTCTCATTGACACAAGCCTGCATGGTATGCGTCAGGAATAGTGATTTTTATCCACTCATGAAACCCATTTTGTATCTACAATCGCAACAAAATTTTGTCATATTAAAGCTGTTACTTAATTCATCTCCTTATCCTTGCAGGAGGGGGGAAAAACCCAAACCAAACCACCAGGAATACTTAGATCAGTATTAGCATCCCAACTGTTCTAGTGATGTGATACAAACCCCTGGGGTTATGAGAAGGTAAACACATCCACCAGAGACACAGCTACAGTGATAAGGTGCTTTGCTTCCATCCTAGGCTGTAAGTTTGGGGAAACAGAATAGCAGGGACACTGGAAAACTCTCCTTTGTTTCCCAGCACTGGCTACTGACAGCTATTGGAGGGGTCTGGAAGGGACAGGAGCACTGCAGAGGGTGCTGGGTGGGCAGGGTGAAGATAGCAAAGATAACAGACTGATCAGGAGAGCTCTGTCAGCACCCAGAGGTACCAGCAACAAAACCCTCTGAAAGACCATCAGCATTAAATATGATTTACCCCTACACTTACTGGCAAATTCATTATATGACTCCTCCAGCCCAATTAAAGAGCAGCTGCTGACTGATTTGCATGCCCCACCACTCAGTCCATGATTGCTGCTGACATGACATGAGCTCTATAAAGGGCTCTTTCAGAAAGGATTGAGTAAGCTGAATAAAGGCAGTTAGATTTTATCCTAAAGAAAATGCTGTGCATCAAGTTGATTAGATTTGCATTGCACAAGAATTACTCCAAAGAATGGCTGAATCCTTAATGCTGCTACTGAAAAAAAATTTCTACCAAACAGGAAGGTAGGGCCAAGTGAGAAAGTAATGGAGATTTATTTTCACTAATAAGGATTCAGAGGGCAAACTGCAGGTTTTACTAAAATGCTGCTTATTAAAATAATTTTCCAATTGAACAGTTCATTGTATTTACCCAGCATTGCAAAGGTGCCTGTTAGGTCAGCCCAGCCTGGGAAAGAGGTGCTTTTAAACTTCTAACTCCTCCAGGCTGTCAAAAAAAGCTTTGCACCCAATCCAACGTGATTTGAAATAAAAGACTGCAATCCTGAGCCCACTGGAGGGAATAGCAAAACTATTAGCCATGCTGGACCAGGATTTTCATCTCTTTTTTAACACTATGGAAAGCAAACATATTCCTGTTGGATGCAGGGTATTCCAGAAAAGCATTAAGGATGAGCACAGCTCACTCTCAGCTCCACACTGCCACATGCAGCACAGACAGCCCCAGCCTCTAAGCAAGGTAAAAGCGAGCCAAGGTACAAGATGGTTCGCTCTTAAACAGTCAAATCAAATAATGCAGATTTAGGGCTAATTTGGCAACATCCCTAGGCTGTAAAAGCCCATATGGGAGCTTTGAATTTGGAAGGGTTCTTGATACAGTTTATAGGCAAGAGAGACATAAAAATCTTAATGACTTAAAATGACCTTTTGGATGGGCAACAGGACTGAACAACTATGCAAAGTTATAGTAAATGCTGCTGTGGACTTAACAGTGATATTTCTGCAGATACCTAAGAGAAAAGAGTGTACCCTAAAAGAGTGGACATGGATACTTATCATGTGCATGTGAGGTGAGTCTGTGCGTGAAGGATAGGAGAGAAGCCACTGTGGTCAATTCATTTCTGACAAAAGCCAAGTAGGAAGCACAGAACAGCCACCCAGTCCAGAAGTGGCTGAATAAGCCTCCTATAACAGTTATAGAGACAACTTGCAAAATATTAGTCTTATTTTTGGCTGTTGCAGTGGTGTCCACTCAGAGACCCAGGGGAATGTGGGCACTCAGGATGAAACAGAGGGAAGAAGGACAGAATCAATATTTTAACAGGGTATTTTACTTTCAAGCCAGTGCTCTATACAGATACAAACTTCAACCAACTCCAAATGCTTAAAAATCAACATACATTTAGCCTAAACAAACCAATCACTGTAAAAGATTAAGTGAGATGAATTGCCCTCAGAAAATCCTTGTCTGACTCCAGCAACTCATGAAATACTCTATAACAACATAATATTAGATATTATATATAGAATATAATTGCAATACTCTCTAATAATAAAATAATTTTAATTGCCCTCCAAGATATAATAACACAACCTGTTGAGGAAGGAAACCAGCTGCCACCATGAGCACTGCCATCAGGAAAGGCATCAGCAGATCTGCAACCTCAGATAAGCCTCTATCAAAAGTATCAAGAGGAAATAGTTTCTGATATTGTAGCTCCTCAAGGCAATCTGTGGCAAGATTTGGTACAGAACTATGAGCCAGTTTTATTGACAAGGGAAATGAGGTGTTGACCATGGGAGGGCTGATATGGTGCTGGTGGAGAAATGAGCCTCCTGGCCAGCAGTCCACTCTCCTAGTTGTCACTTTTATAGGATAGCTAAAGAAACAAAAAATAAACCAAACCAAATCCAGAGATATGCAAATCTTATAATTATCAATTCAGCAGTGGCATTTAAAATAAAAACCACAGAATTTCCTGTGTTCCCTTCTCTCTGGTCTTTTAATTATTCATGCCCAACACCAGAGAATAGGGGAGAGCTAAACATTCAGAAGCTGAAAAGGTCAACAGGGACAGTATCCTGCAGGAAAATTAAAGGGATTTCTTGCTCTCCTTCAGCTGGAAATACAGACATTGGAACCCCATCCAACAGGAAGGACATCTGGGCTAAAGAGAATGGGCATATGGATTGATCTGTGCCAGAATGGGCATTGCCAGCAATGAAAAACAGCTGAAGAGAAGACAGGATATCATGAACTGCTTTGTTACAGTCCATAGAGATACAGCCCAGAAAACTCTTTGTTTTTAACAGTTTTCTCTCCCAACTCTGTAGATACATTTTTGTGGATTGCCACACATGGGAGGCTTATGGTTCAGGAGATCTTCATACCATGAGCACCAGTGGCCTCAGAAAACCTGAGGAAAGCAAGGTGTGGACATCCAGAACAGAGGCCTTGAACTTGGTTGCCTTTCCAGAACTCAACCAAATTAAGCAGAATTAGAATTCATACTACATTCCTAGCAGTTCAGTCTTTTCAACTCTTTCCCTTTTGCCTATTTTTTCCTATTCTAAAAGGAAAAAATCCTAACTTAGCAAAAAAGACGCCCTTGTTCAACGTTTGACGTGCTGCTCCCCACTCTGCTAATGCACCCCTGAGAGTCTGCATCACAACTCAGACAAGAGTCTGCTGGCAATCCCAGCACTCACAAAAATCATGAGTCAGGCATCAAAATCTATCAAATTTTTAATACCATATGTTAATGGATTTGTATTTGCCCTTTGGATATGAATTAATTTTATTTCAGCTGTTAAAACTGCTTAAAAAACATATTTTAAATAGGAGATGAAAAACTGATCCACCATTTGATATCAAGGTTGACCAGACCGGGAAAGGACTCCTAAGACTCAAGGAAAATCCTGGCAGAGGGCCATGGTGGTGGCTCTGGGTAAGGGGGGCTCAGGCACTCCCAGCAGCAAGGCAGTTTCAGGCCTAAGTGACAGCACTTTTGAGGCTGTAATGTGACTTTGCCTTTTGTCAAACAACTTTCCTGCCTATCTCAGCATTAAGATAATGAAAAATTATATGTAGCCCATAAATTACTCATGTATTCTCTATTAATATTTCAAGGTTTGTGTGCATAAATAAACAAAATTAATTAGAGACTTGCAAACTTTTTCTTTCCCTCAATATTTTCCTTTGACGCCAGTCCTACTTAGAGACCCTCACATATACATCTTAATTTGTCTGCCATGAATCATTCAATGTTTCAGCAAATAGAAGAGTTTTCTCCTCAAATACACATGCTGAGAAATCAGCCACAGACACTTGACTTGGCAGAGCTGCCAGTGCAGTACCTGAGCTTTGGCAGGAAAAATTCATCACTCAGTCACCAGCACCAAAAACAAAGCCCAGGAGTGTTTCTAGTTACACTAAATACCAGGATGGGGAGCAGATGCAAAGGTGTGGTTGTAGGACACTGGCACCTCTCTAGTAATTACATATTTTTATCTAGCACCCAGTATCTTTCATATATTTGATTCACAAAGACATAATTAAACTACATTCTAGCAGCAAAAAAGGAGCCAAATGAGTCACACAAGTGAAGGCATTTATGTTGCTACCTTATCTCTGCAGTAACTATATGTCTGCCTGTTGCTTTTTTTATTCTCAAATAAAATTGTTTTTATTCTCTTACTGTATTTCTGTGCTCCCCCATGCTCAGCTTTTCATCTAATCTTTTCCTTTTTCTCATCTTACATCTTGTATATGTAAATATCAGTGCTTGATGCCTTAGTATGGCTCAGTATCCAGCCATGCATAGAACATTCCCTGTGCTCTAAATGAAACTGTTGGGATTTGTTTGGACTCAGTACCTACTCCATAGTTCTCCTTCACCTCAGGACTTGTATTTCTGGGAATTACTCTGGTGCTTTTCTCTAGTCTTTACACACACCATGCTCTGCTCTATTCCCATTCAGTCTGTTGCTGTGTAGAAATACACAGTTACTGTTGTCTCAGCATGAACTTCCAGTCCTCTTTCTATCTTCTTTTTCTGAGCCTTAACCACTGAGGGCCCTGCCTTAGTTCGTAGAGAGATCCTGCCTTGGGTTATCAGTTGCTGCTTCCCATTTTCTTTTCCTCCAGCAGCTGAATGTCTCTATCCTTTTCCTCTTAGTGTCTATGGTTACACTGCCTATTGGGGTAGGAACAAGACTTTCCTTCTCATTTCCATTTGTTCACACCCTTCAGACTAACCTAGCTGACCTTTTCTCTGCCAGGTCCCCTTTGCTGGGAAGCAGCAGGAGTGGGACTACCCCAAGGAGCATCTCAACAGACACAGCAAGAGAATAAACCAGATCTCAGGTCAGTCTAGGAAGCTCAAAAGAGCACCTCAGGAAGAGCCCAGGGTGGAGACAGAAACCCCAAAGCAGCACAATGACCAAGCCCTGAGCCCAGCTGGGGCATGAGCAGGGAGGGGGGGGGTCCAGGTGCGGCCGCTCAGGTCAGAGATAGCAAGGCCCTGCCAGGCTCCTCCCCTTCTAGAAAGCAACCACAGTTCTTCTGAAATTGTTTCTGACAACATGATACATATCCAAGTGCCACATCCACTGCACAGTGACAGTATGGATGGCAGTGACACCTCTGAGCTGTGCAGTCTGGGAAGAATTCATTTCTAAATTACAACCATTGATCACCAGCTGTAACGTTTTCTATTGAAAATTTAATCAATAAAAAGGGGAGTACAAAGTTCGATTAAATTGGGTCAATAAAGAGTTTCATTAAACCCTCCACAAAAAGTGACATTTTTGAGAATATTATCTTTTCAAAAGGTTTGCCAAACAATTATTCTTTTTGACAACACATTTCAAAAGGTGCATTACAAAAATGACAGTGCTTTATCACACCACTCTTTGAAGAGAATATAAGTAGTCCCCTCTGGTGAGCCTCCTGATTGAGTATGGAAATTGCAAAGCATATAGATTGTCTTCATGAGCATTCAGCCCACACAAATGCCTGTCCATCCTTCTTTTTTCCCCTTGCATAGACTTTTGTGGGAGAAACAGATTGAGGAGAGCCAGAGATACCAGTTTCTCTAGCTAAAATGCTGACTAGAGCATTTCTTACATCTCTAAGACCATTTTGATGTCAATGTGTTAGTCACTCTAGCTCTGCACAATTGCTATTAAATGAGATGAACTATCTAGTCTACAGTTTTGGAAATTTATTAAATAATACCTACATTTTTTATAATATAAAATTAATATTACAATTTAATTTTCATAATCCCAATCCTGTGAATCTGATACGGGGGGGGGGGGGGGGAATAAAGGCAAAAGTTTCTCAAGCCTTACTCCTTGCTATTTCTATTTTCTGCTCACAGACATCTAAAGGAGAATTGTCCTTTTTTTCTATTTGATCCTTTGAATGGTTATCAATGATTTCCTCTTCCTTGTCTGTAAACTAACTCAATCCATTCCTGCTCATTAACTCCATGCTCCTTTTCTCTCATCCAGTTCCCACCAACTGCAAACTTCCTTTCTATGATTTTCCCCCTCTTTACCCAAAGTAATACTTCTTTCCTAACCACAAAGCTCCCCTCCTTTTCCCCCCATTCCTTTCCTCCCCTCTCTCTTTACCTTCTCTCACTCTACTGCATCCCTGGGGAAGCATCAGCTTCCTCTGACATCATTCCTGGCGGGTAATCTATGGTGGTATGAATGAAGAATGGTAGTTAACTGCATTTTTCACCATTAGAAACAGTGAAAATAAAAACTAAAATCTCGTGAAGATAGTGCATATAGCTTTGTTTGTCAGTAGCAAATATTTTTATCCCAAGAGGTTTGGTCATTCTCTGCAGAAAAATGTTCTGCAGTTCTCACGTTCAGGATATGTCAGTGTTTAATAACACTGCACAGGAATGAATCTGAGATGAAGTTTTAATGGTTCTCTGCAGATTTTAGCAGTTTCCAGCTAGAATAATTGGATAAATGAAGTTATGAAAGTGAAATGCTGAGTTTATGACTTTGCAGGAGAAAGAGATTCTTTTGCTTTTAAATATTCATCCTAAGGCACTCCACTTTTATTTGCTTCATTTTCTTTCTAAGTAATTTACATCTATGAGTTTTATATTCTGCCTCCAACATATTTCATTGACATTATGTTGATTCTGCCTAAACACAAATAAGGTGAGTGTGATGCACAATTATAACTCTGTCCTTTGCCTGAGCTGGGAGACTGAAATGTAAGAATCAAAAAAATAAGTGTAGAAAGAAACTTCACCAGGTAATTATTTTAAATTATTGTTGTCTTTTTCAGGCACTTCACAGGCAAATTTCTAAGAAAAACAGGGGGTAAGTAGGATGTTTCTCCTCCACGTGATTCACCAAGTTGCAATCAGAGCTGCATCCCAACAGAGACTGCAGCTTCTCCAAGACAGGGCATTAAGCAAGAAGGTATAAACAGATTCAGTAGAAGACTTTTCTCTAACCTGTATCTCTGTAAAATTTCTGACTTGTCAAATCAAAAGGAAAAAACAGAGCCACTACAACAAAATATTTCTTAAAGCACATGCCCCTCAAGATTTAGACTATTTGGCCATGAACATCAGTCTCAAGTGGGAAAGTAGATACTTCAAAAAGAGAACTGGAATCCACCTAAAGAAAAGAGGTCTGTCAGTTAAGCACAGAATATAGTAGACTGTCCCTTGATGTCTTTGTAGCCTGTTTAAACATCAATAGTTGCCTTTGCCCACAAGTAAAATACAGAGAAAGTTGCATAGATGTCCTAATGTAAATTTTCAGAGTTTATTAAATATAAATGAGAAAAGTCTGAAAAAAAAGTCTCAGACATTATAGAAATTAATTTACCAGGATTTATACTGCTAGAGCAGTAAAGCTTGCAATTAACTACTGCATGGATTATCCCAATGCAAGTTCTGAAATGCTGCTTTGGTTAGGGCAACCTCAACTATCAGAAAATGAAAATTCTCATGGAGGTTTGTTTACACACCACCCCCCACCTTCTCCAACTACTAGTAGCCCTGTTATGCATGCTAACAACATTACCTTGCAGGGAGCAAGGCTCTCGTTTCCACTGTGCAGGATTTTGCAATTTAACTCAAATGAAGGATCTCAAAGTTACTGAAGTTCCCCAAAGTCCTTCAAAGTCAACCCCCACACCCTGTAGCTTCTGGGGTGGTTCCAGTTTGATTCTCTGCCCCATAAGGGTTCATGGTTTGTTAAGAAACGCAAATCCCTGTGCTGTGATGAATGTTCTCCCAAAGATCCCAGGTGCTGACACTGTCCCAGGCAACTGATAACCAGCACCCCCATGACACACGTTCCCATCAGTGGCACCACTATCACAAGCTGCCTCTATTGTCTCCCCTGCCTCCAGCCTCTAACTCCTGTCCCAGCCCAGGCAAGCACCATTGGATGAGCCAGACCAGGTTTATTGTTATCCTGGATCTGTTCCCCAGCCTCATTCACCAGGTGGTCCCACAAATGTCTGTCCTGGCAAAGCACAGCAGCCAGAGCGGGGTCAGGTTTGGGGCCAGGCCAGTGCCTGTGCCAGCACCACCACCAGTCCAGCACTGGCTCTGCTGTGCAGCAGGAGGCTGCCCAGGGATCACGGAAGGCACAATGGGAACAATGATCCCCTTGAGATGCTCCTTGAGCTTCCTGCTACTGCTCCCTCTGCCCTAGAGGTGTTGGCAACAACTAGAGAGATGGTAGCTTAGGACTTGGGTCACCACTCAATGTTGCAGACAGCTGAGCTCATGCCCATTTGGAATCATTCCTCCACAGAAATGTGACAGAAGGCAGAAGTGGAGAAAGAAACCAGTCCTTGTGACTCCTGCCACTGCCAGGCTCAAAACTGCTTTTCCTGGGCTCTTACACAGTCAGTGCAGGCAGCTGCCTGTCCATATCTCTCTACCCAGTAATGCCAGCTTGGATGACCTTCCTGCACACAGAGCTGGTGCCACTGCCCTCAGCCTGCTCCAGGACACGTTCTGGTCCAGCTCAGAAAGATGCTCTGTCTGTCTGTGCTGTGCTTGCCCACTGGGGAGGAGGCAGACAGATGGACACGGGACAGAAGAACAGAACCATCCAGAGGACCATGAGCAGGGATTTTAGACTTCAGTTAGACATTGGCAATATATCAAAATAGACAAAAAGGACATTTGCAGACTCATCATTTGCATTGAGTAATTTGAGTATCTTGAGGTGAAACAATAGTAATAGGGATGGTTTATTCCACTTCCTTTTTTCATTCTTACCAACCAAAACTTTTCAGTATTAAAAATAATTTTAGAGCTGAATATCCTTCTTCCCTGTAAGTTTGGGAGATTTTAATAAATTAATATATACATTAGAACTACCAGAGTTTAAAACTCAAATCCACAAAGTTTGTGCAACATATGACTTCAAACTTTGCTGTTTTACAGTTGTGTGAACCAAGAACATCAGAGACAACCACAGCAAAGCCCATCATCCCTTTGAGCATATGGTACCTGTTTATAGCCAAAAGCAGTTGAACAGAGGAAACTGAAATAATGAACAATAACCCCTAGCAGATTTAAAAGGAAAGCCTGTTGAGCAGCTCACAAATAATTGTTATTCAACACTTGTACACTCCTATTTATCAGAATATATTACGGTCCTATTAATCAGAATATATTTAAAATAGATACTTTGAACTCTCAGTTGGTTTTATTATGTCATTAATTAAACACGAGTTGTGTATGAATGGCTGCAAGCACTGAGTTGCACTGCTCTGCATTAAGTGGCATCTATTTACAGTTCCCAGCAAGCCAAGGGGTTTTTTGACTGGCTCAGCTAGATTTTATTTTTGTAGAAAAATGCCAGCTCAAGCTGGAAACATTACAAATAGAAACTAAAGGGCCTGGCTCACCACTGTACTCTTTCCAAAATACACCAAGATAACAGTATGAGCTAGACCCCTGCCTTAGCTGCATATTCATGACATGGATATTTATTCTGCCATGGCTCTTGATGAGATTCAAAACACACAATCCTCTAGATGGAGGGATCCTGAGGTGATGACTCCATAGAAAAGATCAAACATCTTAATAAAACAGTGCCACCTTATTCCCATATGTTTTCACCTTTCCTGAGGTCTATCATGTATCATTAATATGGAAGTGGAAGGCAGCTGTTGGTGTAAAGCTATTTTTACCTTCTGCTCCCCTGTGGGAGATGACTAACACAGAAGGGAACCTCAGATACCCATGGCAGATGCTTCAAGCCATCTGAACACTGGATCATCACTCCAAACTCCTGTCAGAGCTGGGGTAATCCATAATGCAAACAGCCCCTCTTCCCTGAGTTTAGACTTATATTCCTTAACTTTAGCTTATATCTCTTCTGATGTGCAAGGCTCAGAGGTGCCTGATGAACATTGGCTATTGATAAGCCTCAGAAAAGTTTCTATCCCACAGAACAGTCAGTGGAATTGAAGCACTACATTGTACTTGGCATCTCAGAAAACTCTTCCTAAGCCCTTTTTAACAAGTGTTACAGAGATAAAGCCAGCACACAGCTTGAGGACAATATTGTGAATATTCCTTCCACTGCTCTTCACCAGAACAGAAACAAGTTGTGAAAATAAGAAAAATCACAAATTTTTTTGTTGGAAAGACATCAGGGAGTATATGACTATTCATAATTTAATGATCTCTGTTATTACATAAGTTCTGCCTGTTTGAATTCTTCATCTCAGTATTGAGATACAAAATATCACTAACAACAGTTTTTCCAGAACAGAAATACAGCTATTGTATCAGTGGAAAATTTAATAGACTAGATTTCTCCTTTCCACATGCACTATTTTTCCCTAAAAGTGCTATTACACCCGATAAAGAAATGAACTACCCAATTTTCAAACAGTAACAGACATTCAGTTTCAAACTTGGACTTGAATTAGTCCTTTTCTAATCAATGACAACCCTTGTAAAACCAGATAAAAGACTTTGAATTTCCACACAAAAGTTTATGCTGACACAATATTACCTGAATGTATTTGATTAAAAAACTAATTTTCTTGAAACAGTGGCAAGCTCATGCCTATTCAGCCAGCAGAAAAAAAGAATCAAAATCTATCAGATAGAAAATGTAATACATGTCACAGTTTAACCCCAACTGCCAGAGAACTACCACACAGCCACTCACTCAAACCTAAAGGTTTCGAAGGGTTTTTTTTTAGAATTCCCATGAATAGAAGCTGTTAAATGCAAACAACTTCCCATGGAGTTCCCAGACAGATTCATCAGTTAAACACACAGTTTCTTTTCTAAATTTTCCTTTTGCTAGCAAAATATGCTCAAGCCTTAGAAAATCCACATGGAGAAGAGATATACACTTGTATGTCTTTGAACCTTCTGCACTTTCCAAATGAGAAAATGTGCATTTAATTTATGTTCTTGATTTTGTGAAATAATTCTTAAGGGCCTAAAATAGCAATGGCCCTGATTGACTTCTGTTTGCCAAATCTGTGAATCACTCTCATTTCCAATGTAAAAATAGAAAAAAAAAACAGAGATAAAAAAAAAATCCCAGGAAATTCCAGCTTGTCTCCCACATGCTACCACAAGTAAAGGTGTGGGGAAAGAGCTTATCATTACATTCACTGTGACAATTAGTTCCTTTGCTCTAAAACCTGTTCCAGAGCTCATAAAATAAAATACTGTAGCATACCATAAAAGTGAAGAGAGCATAACCAGCTCTGGCCCTAGATCCAGTTTTTAGTTAGGTAACCTGTGCATTTTGGCATCTCATCTGTATCACTGCCATGGTCTCTCTGGCTACAACTCCTGCTCCTGCAAGCAGAGCCAGGTGCATCCCACACATCCATACCACCCTGTGGGGGGGATTTTAGCTGATGTTTGAGTGCTAGAACACGCTCCCCAGGGCAGCAGGCACAGCACCAAGGGTGCCAGAGCTCAAGGAGCATTCGGATGATACCCTCAGGCACATGGTGTGACTTGGGAATGGGCCTGTGCAGGGCTAAGGGTTGGACTCCATGATCCCTGGGGGTCCTTTCCATTTGGTATATTGTGTGATTCTCTGCTGTCCCATAGCCCATTCCCACTGGGAGAGGGGGTTCACTCCACTCCACCCTGCAATGTGAATATTCTCTCTACTCATTGCACCTATTGGAGAAAAATCTGTGCTCCGGTGAAGAATTCTACATCCCTCTGAGGCACATCCCTTTGGATGAGATGCGTGATGGTGAAGCAAAGCAGCAAATTTGCTTCTGTCAGGCTGGGAAATTCGTTGTGCCCAGATTGGATGTCTTGTGGTGACATTATCCCTCCACCACTGGACATTGCTGCACGGATGAGTGGCAGCCACACCTCCTGCCCAGTGTAATGCTGGTGTTCCCAATCTATCAGACTGACCTTTCTGAACACTGGCACTGCTTTGCTGGCAGTTTAGTGGTACAGACAGTTTGAAGGGCTGTAGCTCAGTTTTCCAATTTTTAGTTTTGAAATCTTTTACCTCTAGACTAATCAGAGCAAAACCAGCACAGATATATTGTTCTTCAGAGGCATATCCTGCATTTGTCACTTGTAGGCAACAGACAAGTTATACAAAACCGTTACAAATTTCCTCCCTCGGGCAATCCAGATATAAAAAATCAGTAGTCCAGAGCTCTGATTGCAGTGGAGTGCAACTCACAGCAGAACATTCCTGGCAACTCTCAAATAGTTTAAAAACATCTCTCTGCATCTCTTCTCTCTTCTCCAGACATTAGCTCTGCATTTAAAAACAGTGCCACTTCTTTTCAAGGCTTATACATGATCTAAGAAAGGGATTTGACATCTAGCCAGAAAAGCAGATATTTCTATTTCCCTTACGAACTCACAGCTGGCATTTGCCACCACTCATCTCCTAATGCATGCAAAAAAACAATTTACAATTTCTCCTGGGCATAACACTGACAAAATCTGCTTGTCCACATTGAGAAGTTCCAATCAGCTTCTGTCTAGCCATTTCTTTAATGAAAATCCACATATGCACAGGACAGAGTTGAATTACAGCCTCCAATGCCGTCAGCAGCTGAGCACAGAGCCCTGTGAGCCCCAGGGCTGAGATTCTGAAGGGTCACACTGAAGGCTCCAGGCTGAATCCTGCCCCTGGGGAGCCCCCAGGGTTTAGTTGTGGCTTAAATGCCAGAAGGTTGTAAGAAGCACAAGTCGAGGGAATATTTGGTGATTAAAGCCAGAATCCAGATCCCCTAATTACTGCTCTAATATTTTAAATGATAATATGCTTAAACTATTTTTGTTGTGAATTAAAAAGACAGAAGGATTATTTTGCTTTCTGCTGACTCTGGCAGATTCACCTCTGGATGCAGGTGTGTATTGGCCAGGGGTAAATGGTGTTTTACAGACAAAGTGTCAGCTGATGGGGCTTAGTTCTGAATTAGCACAAGTGGATGACTGCTGCTTTGGGAACACAGGTGAGCTGCTTCCACTACACACCTCCCCAGGTGGGTCCTGAACAGCCACAAACCTTGCAGCATTAATCATCAAAGAAACAAGAACAAAACAATGAACTATTAAGAAGGAAATTCTTGCAGTAGTGTTGAAAGTGTTTCTAATAATGGATGGAATAATTTATGGTCATGACCCTAGTTCCCTTTTTTTTTAATTTTAATCCAAATAATTTCCTCCCTCTGTCCTTTCCTAAACCTTACCTTTCAGAACTTCTTGACAAAAAATCCCTGATTGGGGCACAACAGTATCTTTTATTCACGGCAGCACTATGCTTTTTCCTGCCATAGTTCCACTATTTTCAAAGAAATGTCATGCTATGAAGTCCACCAGACCGTGAAAGAGAAGATAAGCAAGTCCCATTTAAATTCATACAGCCCTAATTTACAAGGGTTTATTGAAATATTTAACTATATTTAAAAGTCTACATGTTTTTCAACCATCAGTTGTATTGCAAACCATAAACTCCAAAAGCAACAATATATTGTACCTGTTTAATGTCTGAGAAACAGAGATGTTTACTTCCATATTTATTTCCTAGTTTCATGACTGCTGTAGCTTTACTGACTTACATTTCACTTTGCAAACAAGAGTAGGGTAGTGCATTATTCTCAGACCACTCATCTGAGAAAGGGATGCAAGGAGCAAGCACATGGTTTAAAGCACAAAGAAAACCGAGCCCTGCAAGTGTCCTGTGACCAAGGATAACCCTGACCTGATGTTACCTCTGAGGAACATGGTTGTGCCCACTCTTTGGCAAAGCATGGCAAGGACTTTGGTACAAGTCTGAGAACAACCATATGGCTTGAGCATACTTTTGACTCCCTCATCATCAGTGAATCTAAAAAACTTGTCTTGGAAAAAAGCTAGTTCTGTGCGAGGGAATCTGTTAAAATACTGATTTTAGACCTAGGTAAAGACTCATATAATTAATACTACAAATAAACTGAACAAAATGCACATACTCTTTAACCAATGCCCCTTTTTCCATGTCTGAGATGATGTGCTGGTGGGAGAAAACCTTTCTAGTTGCTAGAGAAGGAAGGATGATTTCATATATGTAATTTCCTACTTGAAATTCCCAGTATGAGCTTTACTAGTTAGACTCCAGTGGTCCCTTCACACCTGCAATTCACTCAGGGACCTTCCCATCCCCTTCCCCAGAGCACCTGCCATTCCCAACCTGTTACACAGATAATCACCTGTGCCCAAGTCTAGCTCTTTTTGATTTGTCCTTAGAGAATTGCAAACTAGTTCTCCCCCTCACCAAGGTTTTTCTAAATGTTAAGCCTTCTTCATACAAACTCTCATATTGATACCACCTGCAGATTTAATGAACTGACTCTCTTTTTTGCTCCAGGCTGCTAATGAGAACATTGAGCAGTACCTGGGCAGCCCACTGGGGAACTTGCATGTTACAGCCTTTCCATTCTGACAATCATTTATAATTGTTCTCTGGGACTCATTTCACAAGAAGTCTTGGTCCCATCTCACTTTATTGTTATCAAACTCTATCTTGCTTGTTCCTCTGTCTTGCTTACAAGAACTCACAAGAGAGAGTAACAAAAAATCTAAGTCAAGATATGTGACACTTCCAGTCTTCTTGTTAGTGTACCAAGTTAAACAGGCTTGAAGGCTCATTGTTCTGGGAATATCTAATGTTGCCTTTTACTCCAGTTCTTATTGACTTTCATGTGCTTTGCAAATAGTTCATTTGTTACCCTATTCAAATAAAGTATTTTGTAAACATCTGGGGTCACCACAGAGCTATGTAGTGAATCACCTTCATTTTTCTGCTGCGTGTTAGAAAACACAACTGACATGCCCTCCAAAGTCAGGAAATACCTGTCCTTAAAAAGAAAAGCCTTTCAGGTACAACCTGACAGCCATCTCCTCCAGTCAGAGGTGAACTCTTTGAACTTCCAACACAACACTGGCAGTAGTGAATCTACTTGCCATTACTGTTAATTCTCTCCATTCAAACCTCTCTTATTTTCACACAGCAACCATCTCAGCCTCCCTAGAATATTAACAATTTTCTTTAGCAGTGAAGAGCAGGAAAACCAGTAAAGACTTTGTTTCATTATAATCAAATAAATGTCAGCTTCTGTTAATATAATTCTTACAATAGTAAAAACACTATGAGTTTGCTATCAAATGTTAATAACTTAGGTCAAATTCCCACAAACGGGATTCCAGTTCTGTTAACCTCACGGAGCTTATAACAAATGTAAATTATGTTCTTTATGCTGACATAGTTACTTGATATCAGTTGGAGCAACAAGTTACAACCAAGCAGCTAAGTGCCTGAACACCTATTTTGCATAGAACTGTGCCTTAATTTGTATCATACTGAATTGAATTAATTTGACGGTTATATCATTTGCTAATATTTTCACACTACAGCTACCACTGTACTCTGCCTTTGCTCATTACATTTAACATCTTTTATAAATCATTCAGTACACAAATACTTTACCTCTTCATTACCCTACACACGTAGGATCTTACCTTACAGCAGAAATAAAATAATTGCTTCAGGATGAAGAGGAAGCCATGGTACTACACACTTCAAGAATAATGTTGTTCTTCATATTAACTGTTTCAGCAGCAATTGTTTTCTAAGTCCATAAAACCAGCTAACAGAGATCAGATAAACTGGTTATGTGATTAGATAAAAAATTATGTGATAAAGTTCATGTCTTTAAATACATTTGTACAGTGCATCATCTTTCCCAAGACATCAAAGGCAAATTCTGCTCATCCATTTGCTCATTACAACAGCAATATTGGGAATGTTAATCCTACCATACTCTTAAATAACACCTTCAACTCCAGTAGAACATAAGTTATTACTGGAATGGGATGCAGAATATGTAACATTCTTGAATATATTTTTCTTTGTAGTACAACTCATAACTGGAACAAAGATCCTTCAGATGCTTTAGGCAGGAGACAAACCAAGAACCTGCATAAATGGAATTTCTTCATGGAATCACTGAATAAATTGCATAAAATGTTTCTTTGGGACACATCCAAGCACCTTATTTAGTAATAAAGAGGAACCTGAGCCTGAGAGACAATCAATCTCAGCAGCTATATTTCACTGAAATCAGATTTTTGGATTCTTTTTTTGAGAAATGACAAAAAGACTTCAGAAAATAATAAAACTATAAAAAGCAACATCTCTTTTAGCAGTATTTTCCACATAAAGAGCCAGCATTGTACTTATCAGGCTGATGCTTAAAATCCATTGCAATGTAATCCCAAAATTTTACTTTCTTGCCATTTGCAATTACTCTTTCTCATCAGTAATAAATGAGGTATAACCAAAGATTACCAAACATTGCTTGAGATGTTGGTACAATTGAAGTGAAAGATGCTGATCAGATTCTGTTTCAGCATAACTTAAAGTCTTGAAGTATTTGAACAAGGCTGTATTGCCATCTACAAAATGCCTCAGCCTGTTTCTGAAATCCTCATGTGCCTGGGAAGTGGGAGAGAAGCACCACCACTTAATACCTGAATAAATGCAAGCACGCTACTCAAGTGTGTCCCTTCTCTCCAACATCAGGCACCAGCAAATCCAAAGAAGCACAGGAGATGCAGCCAGAGGTGGGATCCTTGTCTAGAGAAGAACTGGAGATAGAAACACTTGAGCTAAACTTTGTGGGAAAACACAAATTCAAAGCATCATCATCATTTTATGAGTAATTTCAGGACAGGAACAAAAAGGTCTTTATATATATATACATGTGTGTATTTATAGGCATATTTTTTTGGATCCACTTTTGAGGAAAAGAGGATCCTGGAGTTTTGCTCAGACCATGTTTTAAATACTGCAGAAGGGAACATGGGCAGTATCTCAGCAAAAAACAGTTTCTGCGCATAAAATACTGACAGACAGACTGTGTGAGAATGTCCATCCTCTTTCCTTTTAACTGCTTTGAAGGAACTTTGGTGAGTGTCAGCAGAAGGGTAAGAGCTGTTCCTTTTAATGAAATATTTTCATAATTATCTTGCCTATTTGCCCAGGAGGTTTTAAAAGGGTACAGGATATTTTTCTGTCTACATACACTTGTACCCAGCTGCCAGAGGGGTGGACAGGGGCAGCACCACCCCAGCTTTATAGGGAGGCAAAACCTCTGCAAACATCCAGCACTACAGAGAAGGGCACGTGCAAAATCTCCAGTCTCTTTGGAGAGATGAGTTCCTCTTGCTGCAGCCCCACCCTGAGGCTGACCTTGGTTCCACAGCTTCTCTCCAAGGGCTATTCCCCCTTGCCAGGGCAGCTGTTTTGGCAGAGCTGCTGTTTCTGTGATATGCCCAGGGTATACAGGGTAGGTTCTCAATGGGATTGGAGCTGCTAATGTGCTTACACTCCCTGGAAAATTCCAGCCCAATGTCTTGACATTTACAAAATTGATTTCATGCCGTGAGTGTTTTAGAGCCCAGGGTGTTGGGTTTTTTTTTCCTTTTAGTTTCCTTCAGGAAAAACACCATATATGCTAAACTAGCAGCATAATTTTTATGCCTTTTGCCTCATTACAGTCTGCAGGAGTGGCTGGAGCAGACCCTGCACCCTGTAATGTTGTATCCAGGAGCTAAGAGGAATTTTATGGTCTACAATTAAAACCTCCTAAGTGCTATCAATTCAGGAGGTGAAATTACTGCTACTAAGCTCAACTCTTTCTGCAAAAATGAAATCCATACTGAGTATGGTACCTTTGTTTTGAAAAACTTGTTTACTCTTCTGGGTGTTTGTTGAGAGTTGTGGACCATGAAAATAGACAGCAATTTGAAGCATTTTATGGAAATAACCTTTTAGAACATTACTAGAAATGCACACAGATGTACCCAGCTCAGAGTGCACTCTGCTAATTGTCAGTTTTTTTCCACAAAACTGCAGATGGTGAGAACTATCCTTGTATTCCTCACATCTTGCCTATTTGCCCAGGATAGTTATATGATGTAAATAACATCTTTTCTAGGTTTGTTTTTTTTAATTGTGACATTATTGCTATCCATGCAGCACAAGCTTTAAACAACTTTCATTAATTAAACAAGGGACTAAAATTTCTGCCTAGTAACATGTTTGGGGTTCTGTGATCAAAAAACCATGATGACTTAAAAGATCAGAGAGAAAGCTTATAACTAACACTTCTGCATACAAACACAATTTAAAATTGCCAGAGGAAGCCTCTCATGGTAGGAACAACAAGGCTCTCTTTGCAGTTTCTGTGGTTTCTGTATTTGTTTGATTTTTGTCCGAGGCTGATTTTTAAATCTTAGCATGTCTGGCCATCAGGGACATTTCTTAGTGGAGACAAACTAGAAAGGTTTTGGAATTGAATGCCACACGTTTTAAGCATGCTGAGGGTGGGAGTCAGTGCCTGGATGAATATCAATGAAACTTCCTACAAGACAAACCTTCCTAGATACCAACAGCACTCAGAGCTTGAGTTTTTCCATACAGTATTTAATTGATCAGACTTGCATAGGAGGATACCTTTGATGCTGATCCTCAAACTTACTATTTCAAGCAGGTTTAAAAGTATCTGTATTCACTAACACTTTGAAGTGAATTTAAATAGTTTTAAGAGTCGATTTTTTAAAAAGTCACTCCTTTCACATGTCAACATCCTGATTAAAAAGGTGTCAGATCTGAGTGTTCTTTGTACATTTACAAAAGTCTAAACTGACATAATGAGACAATTGACAGGTAACCAAATTTTGAGTTTGAGTGTCTTTAGTATTATTCACTACTGGAAATGCAGCACTTAAATCTGTTAAATTTCTTGTTTGGTTATTTACAGACTATATCCTTCAACTCAAAGTTTATTGCTGCATATGTAGTACAAAACATGCCTTAGCTTGCTGTATTATACCAATTAATAAAGAAGTTGGGTATGCCAACCTGATTATTTGTTACCTTGTGCCGGCCATGTGATGTGTTTAGATGGTAATGGTCATTTCTTAATGGCTCTCCAGCACTTTGCCACATGGGATTTCACATCACACTTTATTTGTGCCATAGCCTATGAAAAATATGTCCTTTCCCCAAGTCAGGCAAGCCAGAAGTGGTTCTGTAGCTTTGTATCCCCTCTCCCTGATGTTTCAGTGTCCTTTACTACAGTTTTTGCAGGAAAATGTTCTCCCTGGAACATGGTCTGAAATTTATTTTATTTTATACCTTTTCATTAAAAACTGCTGGTAGATTCAGTGTAACACAGTATCCAACCATGACAGTAGTAATTTGTATTTCAAAAAAATATCCAGTAATATTACATTTGTCAGTAGAAAAATTCCAAGGCTTGAAGACACACTTTGTTCAACTACCTCATTGGCTCTTTCTCTTCCTGACAACTTTGCTTAGTCTGCAGAATCTGCTTGCAAATGAAATTCAGAACTAACCAATCCTTTTCTGATTTTGGGCACACAAGGAAAAAAAGAAGTCCTCAGTTTTCTCTAGTCTGCTCTGTTCCCATTGTGAGCCACAGGCTTAGAGAAACAGAGGGAGATGAAAAATCCTGAGCCACTGACACTAATGCAAAAATTCACTTTTTCACAGGACTTGTAGTGTGGAGGACAGAAAGCAATTTTGCTGGTACACTGTTGTTTTCTTTCAAAGTACTTCTGCATCTTTCTCACTTGCCATCCCATCCTGAGGAGAGCATCCCACCACCCCAGCTCCATGGCATTCTATTTTAACTTCCTTTTGATGAGCTACTCTATATCTCACTAAATTACCTTCATCTGCAAAGGGACTCTTGTAGGGAAAGGCTTATCACAGCCCTGAAGAGCCCATAGTGCCCAAAGCCACCTAATCCTGCCTCTTCTCTTGGTGTAACCTCCCAACTGCCACATCAGCCTCCCACCTCTTTCAGGTCCTCTCTATCTCACCACCTCTTGCTTTGTGGTTGACTCTGAAATTAGCTGTCTAAAACAACCATGTTTGAAATATTGGCCCTAGAGGGAAAATATTCCAGCTCAAGGTAATCTTTTTAATTTTGTTTTGGTGCATGTAAATCACTAGAAGAGGGAAATTTAAAATATCATTAATGACATTGCAGAGATATTGTACAAAAAGTAAAATAAAATCCCTTAATTAGATATTAGATTAACAACTCTTAATAAACTTACATAAAGTTAATCAATACTGTTCTCTCTCAGTATCCCTGGAGCAATTAAAATCCAGTGCTCTGCAAGATCCATTTAATGATTTGGCAAGGCCTGTTTTGGAACTGTGTGGACAGTGGTAGCAGCAGAACATTGTACAGGAGCCTGCACACATTATACAAGATTCCTTCTGTAGAAGTTTGTGGGTCCTTCAAACAAAATGACCCACCAAGAGATCCATCTATGAGATCTCAAGTGTTAGTAGCAACCAGCAGCTTTAAGGTCACTCTATGTAAGTGACACAAGGTGACCAAGATCATTAGAATATCCATGGTCAGTCTCTCAGTGCAGGTCTTGCAAGAAGTGTGGTTGTGAAAGCTAAAATACAGCATTTCTTTGCCTCCAGATCCCTTCTCAGAGCTCACAGGGCTGAAACATTTAATTTCTTCAATTCTTTACAAAAGAGGACAAAGTAATTCAAGAACATCCTTATTTTATCTGCCCCGCCAGCAGCTGCTGTACATTATACAGCAATTACTTTACAGTATCAAAGTGCTTATGGCAGAATTCATCAGCCACACATTGGTTCTTTTTAAAGCAGGTTTGAAGAATAAAAATTGAATAAAAACTTCTTGAAATTGATTTAAAGCCATAATTAAAAACAACCTAAAAGACTTAAATAGTGGTAGGGAAAAAGTTTTTAACAGCCTTTTTCTTGCCAGGATGTCTATTTGTATATAGTCATTTGCTGTGACTGGATGACAGTGAATATATTTTGTAATTTTGTTTATATTCATTTACTTCCTATTTTAAGAAGTACTAGGCAATGATTAAAGAAAATAGAGGCTTTATGTGCAGAACATCTTATCTGTCAGCTCAGCTCACAGTAAGTCTGTGAAGCTCTATGGTGGTTTGTGAGGAAGAAACATTTAACAGCCCAAAGTCAAAAGATGTTAAGGAAATGGAAGTCTGAACCTACACTCTAAAATTTGTTCCTCCCTGTCAGTAGGACAAAACTAACAGGAAATTCACTACTTAAAAAAATAATTTGAAAAACAGTGAAGGGCATGACAATCAAAATCATACCTTAATCTGCCAGTGGGGAAGCTGCTGGATGCACAATCAGCGCTGTGTGCCATGTCCAGTGCCACTGCAGCTCCTTCATTTCTGGTGGAGGGAAGGAAGAGTGCCATGGATTTGAACATTTACTTACTACTCTGATCGATGACACTGAACTGAAAAATCACGGTAAGAACACAGAGATAGTTAATTTTCCTCCACAATAATATAAAGGGTTGTTTGTGTTTAAGGACATTGTTGGGGTTTGTTTTTCCTTTAAACAGCATAGTTGGTGGTACCTGAAGGCTTCCTGTAGTTCTGAGGGTCTGCCATTAAAGACTGAGGGCTGTGGAGAACACATTTCATCCCAGAATCTAAAGGCTTCTAGATGCCAGGGAAGAGTCATTGGCTATTTCCTGGCAGTAAATCATGCTAAAATATTTCAGCATGTGGTCTAACCTCAAGAGATAAACACAAATGGTGATTTGTTGATGTTTGACACAAGGCACAAGCCACAAAGTATTTCAGAACTTTTGATTCTGCAAACTAAGCTGGTAAAATAATCTAGAGAATCATTCATAATCACTTTGTGCTTTGTCAGACTCATTTGAGTACTATTTTCATAAAGGAAGCATTTTCCAAAGGGGCTGTTGTCCTAGTTCTAGAATTGACTGAAAAATGACTTATTTTTGTCTAATGCCCACAGCCTAATTGAAATAGGAACACACTCCAGGTCTATTAGTTGAGAACAGCAAATGTAAACAGATGCAATGGTATTTGTCAGTGAGACTATGGCAAAACTAGAAACAGATTCATAGTTTTGAAACCAGAGGGAAACTGTCCCTCCTGTGAGCACACACCCCATCCAAACTGACCCTGGAAGGGCTGTGTTTGTTGGAATCTTGGAGCTATCTTGGAGCTTTGTGTCTTTAGCTGATTCAGACTCAGAGCCCCACGGGTCCAGCTTCTCTTGTTCCATCTACTACACCCACACTGTGTGATCCAGCAAGAGCACCAGGATTTTGGCTTGAAAACTGGGTGTTTTCAGTAATACACATGCTCTCTTCATGAGAGAAAGACTTTCTTAAGGATCCAACACATCAAACCAAAGAAGATATTTTAAATAACAAAGACCTAAGATTGTTGTGCACACAGCTAGAACTCCTCCATCAGAGCAGAAGTATAAAAACCTAGAAACATAACTACAAAACCACAATATATTATAGTGTGGTATGTGTGCAGTCATAAAACATAAACCACAGCCCAGGCACTATTTTTCATTACATTCAAATCACTCTTACAGAGATATAAGGTAAAACATATTTTGGAAGCTGCCTAAAATGATAGAACCTTTTTCTCCTTGTTTCAGGTAAATGTGCAATCCATCTTTGGTATGAATCTTTATATTTTCCCCAGTTTTACTCATTTCAGAAAATATGGCTATTTAACTTCAGAAAAGATCCCACCATATGTCACCTCTATTAAAAACCGAATGATTTAAGACCAGGATGTTTTCCTCTGCTCTGTGTTCAGTGTCTATCCTAATGGAACCAGGATCTGCACTGAGATCATAAAAGGATGAAGCAAGAATACCACGTGAGTGTGTTATTGTACCAGCAGTATTAATTTATATGACCTTCTCTGCTGCCAATACTCTTAGCTCAGTTCTTTTGTCAGTTCTCTTTTCTTTCTCTGCAGGGAACATCAGAAGTTATTCATCTCCTACAACTTAAAAAATCCTTGAGCTTGCCTCAAATGCATCAGGGGATCTGGGAAAGTTTGTCACAGATTATGTGTCGATGTAAGCACTGTTACTTAGAGGGTACATTATTGATAAAAGCTGAATATTTCAACTTCCTGCACCGTCTCTAAACAAAACTGGCATTTACTTACCAGGAGGCTGAAAGTTCAGCCTTCTCAATATTATAACAAGGAAACACGTTGGTAATTTCTCTCCAAAGAAAACAGCTACCACGGCCTGGCTGGAGCTGCAGCTGAGCAATGTTGCAGGATTCACTCCCTTCCCAAACAGGGGCTGAAATCCAGAGGGCTGCCCCAGCAGATGTGCCTTGAGGGAGGTTCCACACACAGCCCATGGTACATCCAAGTGGGAGGAGGGACAACTTCAATTCTACATTTCTCTCTCTCCTCTAGGCCAAGTCCAACCCATCCTATTAGCTGCATGCAGGTGTTTCTGAGTGTGTTTGTGCTTTAATTATTCATAACATCAGCTTCATATTTTATGGATTATTCTGCATCAGTGCTGGTACTTGCCTCATGCATTATGCATGCACCTGAATCTGTTCTGATGGGAGGCACAAAAGACACAAAGCATGTCTCTCACCTGTGTGCTTCTGATTAGAAGAGAACGTTTGTAACCCTGAGCCTGAATTGAATCCCAAATGTGTCCTCCTTTGTCCCATAACTGCACATCCACTAACAAAAGGTTTTATTTTTTTGCCTATTCTCCCTCACTCCAACTGTCTCAAATTTACTTTTTAGCCAATGTCAGCTTATAACAAAACTATTTCTTTTATAAAATGCACTTTTTTCCTGAGTGTTGGTTCAGAAGTACTGTACACCAAAAATCACAGCAAAAGCCTCTTTTAAAATATCTCTGAATGAACCAAAGTCATTGAGTCTAAAGTCTTCAAACACAGGCATCACAGAGTACAATGAGGTTTACTCCAACAGGCAGCAGAGAAGACAAGGGGATACACTGTTTTCTTCATGTTGATAGAATTTACTGCTTAAAAGCTGTGACAAGTTACTCAGAAGTTTAAGGGGAAACCCAAGTGAAAGTTATTGAGGGTTTTTTTAGCTGCTCATTGGTTCATTATGCCACACACCTCCTTAGCAAGGCTGCAATCCTTTCTTCTCTTTGCCAACATAACTAATGACAGAACCTCTTCCCAACTTTTCAAAGATCAGACATTTTCAAAGTTGTCCTAGTCAAGGAGGAAACGATTTCCCAGCACAGGGAACGCTCAGGTTGGATGTGGAGACAGTGGTGCAGAGGGCTGTGGGCTGGCATTGCTCCTGCCCAGGCTGGCACCCAGGGAAGGGCAGTGGAACCTCCACTCAGCTGCCCCAGGGAACGGCTGCATCCTGCACCAGCCCAGTGCCTCACAGGAGGCCCTTTCCTTTTCCCTTGAAAGCTGACTTTCCAGTAAAGTTGCCAATATAGCTCCAGCAAAGGACAACCCAGGAAAGAGTTTTTCAGTCACATAGAAATATTTTAAGAAAAACATAGCAAAATTATGTAAATAGATTTAAATAGTAGCCTCCCCCATTCTTGGTAATTGTTTTGCCTCCTACACCCAGAGCACTGAATTTTGAGTGTAGAGAAGAGCCTGAAGCTAATTATAACCAATTGACAGCAACCCTTGGTCCAAGCAGACCCTGATCAGCATCCTGCATTCAAAATACTATGAGTGTTCGACATGGAGAGAGCACTCCTTGATTTGGGGTGTTATTCTTCCCCATTGCTTTCAGCAGGGTTGTCAGCTGCCTGCATGGAGGTGCCTGACAGGTTTTCTCCACAATCCTAGCTAGTCTCCAGCTGGTGTCTGCAAACCATAAGGAAATTATGTCACTCGGCAAATTGAAGTCCCTATTTTTAATCTAGTTTAAATAAACAAAAAATACCTTGCCTGCCTTCTCTACTATCCTCCCCTATGTGTCAGTTTGAAATGAATATCAACATGGTTTCATCAAATGAAGATTTTTTTTTCCAAACACACTTAGGAGAGAAAGGGGGGGAAAAAAATCTGTGCTTCTACTCATGGAAGCCTTGGCTGAATTCTCTCATTTTGGGTTGTCACACTTCTGTTAGCAAATGTGCCCAGTCTTGCTGTAAAGGTGGCAGTGGTTTGCACCAGTCTCCACCAAAGAGAGCAGATCTCTCCTCTGCAAAGCTACTTTTCAAGCTCATTATCAGCAACACCATGAGACACAAAATGCTCTCCAGCCTTCCAAGGAGTCCCTGGTCATTCCTTACTGAAGTGCCTCACAATTTTCTTTCCATCCCTGTATTCTGCAGTGTCCAGATCTTCCCACCCTACCTGTTTTGACTTTGGGCTGCCAGATCCTGTTTTAATCTGTGATCTTCTCTCATCACTTGTGAGGATTCTTGGCATTCACCAATCCAGGCAACTTTGTGCCTGAAAACCCTTCCCAAACGGCCACTGTTGCATAAACTACCAGAGAGACTTCATCACATTGACAGGTCTGGTTTAAAACATAACCATTCCTTTTCAGCAAAACTTTCAGAAGAACTGGGGAGATTTATGCATAAACTCAAAAGTAAACACATTGAAGTATTTTGTGTAGTAGGTTTTAATACTTGTTTGCAGACAGGGAAAGGGTTTTAAGCAGAGGCTTTTAGGAAGAACATGACCTCTTCTGGATTCCAAAAGGTAGGTTACTGCTAAATAAACCATCTCCAAGAATATATGAATTGGATATTTTATCCTCAATTTTTCTAATGGCTGAGAAAGGTGCTACATGCCAGCAGACAGCTGGGAATGATGTTGACAAAAATGACATCTAAGGACAGAACTTGTGCTGTGCTTTAGTTATACGTGAACAGTTCCCAAAACACAGATACAGAAGGTAAAAGGAGCAAGTGAGACTCAGGAAAAACAAACCTCTCTGTTTTGAGGTGTTCATCTCCCCCAGTGATTGATTGCTTGTGGCCAGACTCAGCAGAACACTCATCCACACAAGCTGCTGGAACGTTCACCAATGTTCCAGAAGTTGCTGTTTAACTTTGCTAACCTGTCCAAAAGAAACTCTTCAATAAAAAGGAGATGTTGTAGGAAAGGTGACTGTGATTCATCCATCATTTAAAAAGGGCCATCTTGAGGATTTTTTTAGCAGTGCTGACATGCAGGGAAAACTTGCACTTGACTTTTTACTTTTCTGCGACAATCCACTTTTGCCAGTCCCTCATTAGACAGTAGATCTTCACTTATATAATTGTGTGAGGTAACAATGGTATCTTCAGCACCAGTTATGACATTTTAATTAGCTGGCCAAATGTTTCCAACCCTGGGTTTTACCTAATTAGTGTATTTTGTGGTTTGAGCAGTATCCTCATTACCATACAAATGTTTCAATAATGCAAAGTTTCACAGCAGAGAGAAGAGAATGAAAAACTGTCATGGAGCTCAGAAGTTTGGAATGGATATTTTACACTTGATATCAGAAGCATCAGGAACCTGCCTTTCCAGATAACATGAACTGGTTTCTCAATCCTTCTTTGTCCAACTAAGATAAGGCAAGGAGTAAATATCCTACATTTAGACTTATAGAGCACTTTTTATCTCTAAAGTGCTTTCCAGGCATTAACCAGATAATCATTAAATATTGATATTTGCATGATTAATGCTTTGTTGTTACATTATATGAGAAGAAAGACACAAATGTCAGGAGAAGTTATCTGCCTTGGAAGCAAGCCATGAATTTGTGCATGGCAACTCTGTAACTCGTGTTTCAGATATGCTGCTATTAAAAATCTGGCAGCTTTAGAAATACAGCTGTGGACATAGTGAAGTGATCCTGGTGCTATATCCTCAAGTTTACTTCATCCTCTCTCATTAATTTGTTTTGAATTAAAACATTATGCCTCGAAGGAACATGTCCCACAACAAGCATCCTTTGAGGATCTATGCAGCACTAAGTCTGATGGATCTCAGGTCAGCATCCTGGTTTGGGGATTTTATAGCCCCTCTCTGCATCACATCTTTAGTGTTTCCTTTTGTACAGCAAAGGGAAAGAACAACTACTAACAAGGCATTTTTCTTCCCTCTGAGTTTCATAAATTTTTTTTCTTTCTAGTCCATTGCTTACAAAAGGGAAAAATATACACATCAAAAATATTCTTCATTTGACTAATAAGTTTCCTTGCTACTTGACAAAGACAAAACAGCTGCACCAAATAGGCAAGGTCTAACAGTCAGATCCTCAGGTGTTAAAATTTAGTACAACTTTGAGAGCTATTCCAATTTATCACAGCTGAGGATAGAATCCCAGAGGGTCTCCTTGATATTTATTTTTCTATTACACATCTCTGCTAGGCCAGAAAGTTCCTGGTTTTCATTAATACAGTTCCCACAAGAGTTACTCAGAGGTAACAAATGAAACCCAAAAAGATTCATTCTAATCTAGTTGACCTGCTTTCTCCAGTATATTTCCCCTCCTTTTAATATTCCTCCTAAGACTCAATGTATGAAGAGCCCATTTCAACTAAACACCACTTGAAGAGAAGCAACTGAGAAGAATTTTTTTTTCAATTTAGCTTCTAAAATTCCTTGGAAAGTTTGTCCATTGTGAAATACAAGTGATTGTGCTGGCATTTTTCATACTTGGCCCAAAAGAAAATTCTTCCTTCTTATTCTTCTCAATGACTTTGTAATAGACTATGAAACTAGAAAGAACTACAGAATGCATCAAATTGAATGAAGAGAACAAATTCACAGCTTATTTAGATACCAGGTCACTGAGTGTTCCTATCAGAAGTGACTGGGAGTTTTCTGCTACACTTAATCTGCAAATACTTTGCTGCCTTCCCAAACCCAGAGATTGCTTTTCCCCAGGGAAGCTCAGAGGTGTCTTAGCTCTGGGGCTGTGTAAATGCAAACCACAGTGTGCAGGACGTCCATCGGCATCAGAAATACTTGTCAAAACAATCCATACAAGGATGGATTTTGTATTGTTCCTAACCTGAATTCACTTGCTTCTGTTTTTATGCAGCATCTGTAAATAAACCCTCCAAATTCTGGCTAGAGGTAATAGACACACTTTTAATTTTATGATAAACCATAAAAATGTGTCACAGCTAGACACAGCCACTAAAATAATGCACAAGGGGGATGGTAGCCAAGATACACTGGCTCTGGGACATATTGCTCTTTGAATACCCTGTGATGTCAAATTCTTACACTTTTTTACTTTTTCTCTTAGCTTTTAACATGCAGGATGGCAAGTGGCTTATGGGCAAAATACAAGTTCCATGCTCTCTTGGAGAGGTGTTGGCCGGTATAAACAGTAGGGGCTTGCCAAGCAATACCAAAAGTCTCTGCTCTGTGCAGAAAACATGCCTGCCAAGAAGAAGGTTCAGCAAGCACTTCCCTGGTTTTCCAAGCATTACAGAGCAGAAACAAGTGCTCAAGATTTACCTAAAGACAGAACAGAATTCCTGATCTTCCACACTGAACAGCTGCACAAAATGAACCTTGGACTGCAGTGGAGGAGCAGCCCAGACACGTAATATTCTGTGACACACAACAGAACAGCCAGTCCCCACTGGCTCTTGAGTCAATGCAGACTGTTGGGTGCATTCTCTCTACTCATCTCTTTTCAGGGCAATGGAACGTTCAGTGATTTTTTAATATTTATATATACATATTTTAAGTAACACCTGTTTTTCATCTCCACTATCACAAGTGGAAACCTTACTCTGGACAAAGGCTGTGATCTGTACCAGCTCCCCCAGAGTGGTTTGCTTTCTGATGATGCCCATTGGGAACTGGCCTAGATTGTATTTGCAAACACTGTCACCACTTTTGCATTTGATAAGGAGATTTCTAAATGCAAACCAAGATTCCCAACAGTGACAAGCTACTTTTATACCCAGGGAGTTCTGAAGGACACAGAGCAGCATTTCCCTACTGTGCAATCACCACCAGCACCAGCCAAACAACTATTATCATTATTATTCTTATTAAGAGTCACAGCATCCATTTCCCAACCAAACACATTATAGTTTGCTACAATCTTGGCACCACTAGATTGTGCTGATGTTATTTTTGGCCTGATAACAAAGGCCAAGGGCAGCTGTAGCACAATTCCTGATCTTGCTGTTACTGGTGACACCACACCAGTCTGTTGGGGTGTGAGATGGAAAGAGATATTCACAACCAAACAGCAAAAACCAAAAAAGAACAGAAAAGCTCATCTCTCATTTCTGTTTGGGTTTTTGTTGTTGTTGTGTTTTGTTGTGTTTTTTTTTTTCAGGACCAGTGTAATCAGATATGTACATTATCATCTAAAAATATAAGGAAAATAGAGAATTTGTAGGAATTTCCTTCTAGGAGTTTTGGCAGACTCTCACTCCTGCCCCTGAGAGAAGGACTGGTGGGCAGCAAGTTCACTCTGACAATATAAAGTGCTGCAGCCAGCAAAGGGGCAGTAGGACCCCATCTGGAAACAACCTGTAAAATGAGTGTGGAACTCTTTTTAAGGGGAACTTGTGCTCTGCAAAGCTGAGGTGACAGCAGTGCTAGACAATTGTGTTTATTCATTAAACTTTGGTGGGGCTTGGTGATTTTATTTGAATTTTTTAATGGATAGAAAGCAAGCTTTGAGGAGAGGGCTTTGGCAATATTGTGTCTTGGAGCACAGGTTCCCTTCTGAGAGAGAAGTGTGAGAGGAGAAAGTAGCAGTTTGGTGTTCAACCATTCCTCTATGCCCCCAAACAAGGCATTTCCGCAGAACCCCACACAGGTCAAGACTGCAGGACATGATTTTCTAACCCACCTCAGATACCTACAGCATATAAATCACCCCTAGAGCTCAGAGAGTTGAACAGGCAATAGATGGCAGGACAAAAGGGCCAGCAGTACTGCAAAGTTCAGTTGCACAAGGAATACTATAAAAATATGCCTTATATTAAAGGCAACACGCTCTACTCAGAATGTAGTTCTAAACTTTGAGAGGCTTGTTTTGATCTACAATAATTAGCATTCGTTCATTAAAATTCATTATTTACAAATATGCATGTTATGAAAGCAAGACATTTTTGGCTGTAAAGGGAAATAAAATATTTTACTATGGAAGAGTATTTGTCCAGGTTATCTACATTTGGCTTTTCCTCCCAACTTTATCCTGTTACCCTGTTTAAGCGCAGTTATAATTTCTGCAGCACAGCACACAGAGGGACATCCCAGCTGTGGGAAGCTGTTACATTGCTGCAGCTTTACCCTGTGGCTCTCAACAAAGACTCGGGAGTGGAAGGCCAGGATTTGTTCTACCCAACTGCTCTGTTTGACAAGGATGATACTCGTGTGACATGAGAGATCGACAGAGATTTTAGCAAAAAGATCAGTTAGTGATTTATTTATTTTGCCTGGGATTGAAACTGCTTTGGTGCTCAAATAACTTTAATGATTATTTTCATTCTTGGCCACCACTTTGAGGCTTCCTTATGAAGAAATTAAAACTTTTACCTTTTGATATCTCAAAAAAACCCTCATTCACAATTTTCCTAGAAAAACATTGATTGGGGAAATATAACCTAATTTCCCTACAGCTATTAAAACCAGTTGACATTTTAACCTTCTCTAGTGATTACATAAATTTCTTTAAGCCAAGTTTTATCTGGACACAATACAGTTGGTATTTTGTCTACTTCCTAAACAGCATTTTAAATTGTATTGCACAGTCTATTATCCTTTTACAATTTATAGTTTTTTAAATGTTGCTTTTTAGAAATATTTCTTCACAATTTCTTTGCATTAGGCCTCTACTATAATGTTTGCTGCTTACTGAAAGCTCATCAAATGAAGGTGAAATAAAACACTAATATTTAAATTTCTCATAAACTGACTTGAGCTGAACAACTCTGACTGCAGGCATAGTATAGCACTACATTATTAGGACCTCATTTTGAAAAACTATAGAGTTTAATATTTAAATCTCAGTGAAATAAATTATGTTTATATATGCCAGAACAATTATCCCATCAAACGAAGGTGCTTTCACACAGCTCAAGTATATGTAACAGTGGTAGGCTTTTCATATTTTTCATACAGTTGGAATAATTTATTTTAGTAGCTATTCAACAGGAAAGAAACACTTCATGCTGCCATTTCCAACATCCTTAAAGTATTATTTTTAAAACCACCTAAAGAATTCAAAAGCGGGGGCACAATTCTCTGTTGATTACATTTTATAAGTTGTTATAAATTTTTTATAAAAAGGAATTGCTTGCTATTAAACACTTCAGGGTTTTAAAATGATTTCTATAGAGCTATTTTTAATTTATACACACACACACAAAAATAGCTACATTAAAGGACGCAGCAAAGTCACCCAATGGAAAGTTAGCACATGCCAGAATTAGAGAGGCCAAAGAAATCTTCTATCACTTCTGTGGGCAACTTCTCTGCTGCATCACAAACATGGGAAATCACTGAGGAGCTGGAGATTGGAACAGAAATGCTGCAGAAAACAATTCAGGTTCAGTGGGCAACAGGAAATCTCACAATTCTTTGAGGGCACAATGACAAACCCGTTGGCTCTCAGTTTAGAACACTGTGAGAAACAATCAGATCATACTGTCATAATTATGTTTCCTCAGCTGTTTCCTTCAGTTCAACTGCCCCCCTGCCACTGGAGGATCTCACTGACATTGGACTGGTGGGCGAAGTTCCCCTGGCAGGAGGAGTCAGGTGGGATGGGAGCCCAGCAGCTCCTTTCAGACTGGGCTGCTCCTCTGCACCATGTGCTTTGTGCAGCATTGCAGTGTTACTGCTGCTACTGGGGCTAAATTAAGTTTTAGCTCTTCAGAGTGTTTCATATTCATATATTAATTAGGGCAGATGCCATAATTTTCTTGGGGAATACGACAGTGAGGAAAAGAAACAGCAACTTGTATGAGCTTATAACCCAGTTAACTGGAATACAGGGGAGAAAGAGCTGTGGCTTCTTTGAAAACCCAGGGGCTTCCAGTTAAATATCATACACCTTCTGGGAAAGTCAAAGACATTTGACATAGTTTATAAAAATTGCAAAGAGTCTTCACTGCTGGAAAAGGTCTGGGCAACCTCTGTCAGCAGGATGTTTTCTGCACATATTAACTTTCTGAGCAAGTTCCCACATTCCACACCAACTGTTTTCATGCTCTTGGGGAAAAACTAAAATTCCAGGCTGGAAATCAGCTCTGTGAGAACCATGTCCAGCTGGATGTCCCCACATGCAGAGCGTGCCAAGGCCTGGCACAGAAGTCAGGTTGTAATTAACATGTACCATGACTCCAATTAGATTAAAGTCAACACAAAGGAAAACTCAATTCAGCTGCACAGTTCAATCCTTAGCAAGGTGCTTGGTCACAAACGCCACTCCAAGGAAGAACACAGTGCAGCCTTGAGAAAACACAAGTCAAACCCTTAGTTTTATGAACAGAGGCACATGTAAGACTAAGATGCCAAAAAAATAGAACTTTCTCTCCCTTCTTTTCTCTCATTTTTTATTAGTTTTGTTTTTCATTTTCTGTTCTAACTTATGATGTTCTGCAGAAGACAAAAGCCCAGAAGAACTCAGTACACTGGCATCATGCCTGGAAAAACGACATATTGCACATATATTTTTCATACGTTTTCAAAAATATCCATGCGATGGTTTTCGTGCATGAATTACTGTACGTGTTTGGCAGAGCAACACCCCTCCCTTTATCCTGGGCAACTACACGAGGACAGTTTGCCTTCAGTTCCTGCTGAAACTTCCCACAGAAAGAGACTCCCTCAGAAAAGCATCCCTTGCTCAGAGCAGCTCTGAACTATTCTTGTAACTGTCAGCAAGTGCTTGAAAAGAAGCAGTGGGAATGTGCTACTTTATAATAGATCAGGGCCTGACATGCAGCAAAAAGCAGGCATAGATTTCAGGATATGGTTCAAATCACAGGCAGAGCCACCAAACAGCAGAGACCATAGATACAGAGTTCCTTACCTGAGAATTATCTGATTTTATGCCTTATTATCTGATTTATATCTTATTTAACATACACAGACAAAAAGCAGAGGTCATGTGTCTTTCCCATGTGAACACATTTCCCATTTTCACATTTGCTCACCCTGAATTTCACCTGCCATTTCATCACTCAATCATTCAGATTTATTTGCTATCCCCTCATAACCCAGGCCTTGCATCCCAGGATCTGTGTATCCCTCACAACCATCAGTACCACACTGGAGAACTGAAGCCTCAGCAGAAAAACTATTAAAAACCAAAACTAATTTTAGTGTTTTTTTGAGACAAGTTTTCCTCAGTGCCCATGGGAATGTTGGATAACACACAGGGTAACCCACACCTGCTGTGTGCAGTCCCAAGGTCAGAGTGCTGGGGAGCCACTCCTGCTCTGAGTTCTATTCACCAGCACGTTGCAGTTACTCTATCAGCTACATCTTAATATACTTATTTACTGTGCACTCTTTCCATTTCTTTATTTAATCTTCTGCATACTGATAGCTGTTTCCACAGCCACTGAAGGTCAATATTAATTTTAAAGGTAATATTGAATGAAAACAACCGAGTGATATAAAGAAAGGTACTCTGTCACCTGTACAGCTCTGGATTTTAAACTCTTGGAAATAAAATGTTTCTTCTTTCCCCACTAAACTAGCACCTTTGGGTTCACTAGACATAATTATAGACATTGCTCTTTTTTATTGTTCTTTTTGCTTCCTGTTTGCACCACTGACAAAGCCAGGGAAGTAATAATGAAAAATGCAAGTTAGTGTAAATGTCACTTCCTTTTTTATCTCTGTCATGGACCGTTTTTGCAACCAGCCTGCACTGTTACAGTTTGCAGTGGCTGTTTCAGCAGCATCACACAGGTCTCTGAGCATCCTGCCTTCCAGGAAATCATTTCTTTTCCCCTGCTGGCATGAAGTGGTTGTTAGAGGAACCCACCATGCAGCAAAAAGAAGAAGGAAAATTTTGTTGACTTAACAGAACAAAATGGATCACAACTTGTGCATAAAGTAGAATTATTCAAGACCCTGAAGACCTGAAAGACAGATTTCAAGTCTGTGTGCACATATATATAGATTAGATAGATAGACAGATAGACAGACTGACAGACAGACAGATAGAGAGTGGGCCTTCCCTTACCCCTGCTCAAAACACTGTATTGAAATAACTATTGGCATAGTACTGCAGAATCCAAATCAGCCAAATTAATTATTACTAATGGAGACAAGAGCCAACGATTGGTGAACTATGAGAACAAAAGTGCAACAACTGGGCAAAGGGAAGAGTATAGAGCCCATCTGCCCTTCATGCTGCTTTCTGGTTGGTTGGGGCTTCTTTTACAACTAGAGATGAATGAAAACCATCTTTGCTCATATGTTTGCCATGAACACCATCTGGCCATACAGTTTTTTATATGTAATTATCATTAAGTCATATCTCATCCAGGTAGCACACCATAAATTTAAAAGATCAGCACTAGAATCATGGATGAAATCAATATTCATCCCTTCATAGTCAGTGTTTCTTTTCACTTTTCACACAGGTACTGCTAATCTTGTAAATTTGAGTAGATCACAGCTGGCAAAAACTAAAAAACAAGGCTTCAAAGATGAAACCACAGACTTGGAAAATCTAAAGAAAATAAGACAAACTCTGAGATGCCTTGTGCTGACAGGTTATTATTATTAATAGAGGAAGAGAAGAAAAGAATATATCCAATATCAGCCTGGTCTATATCTCTATTAGGCACCAACTATAGTCCTTACAGATTTAGGACACAACAAAGACTGAGAGGCACATTGTTCATAAAAATGTGACAAAAGTTAGTGTTTCCACAGCAACTCAGTTTCCATGTGTGTGACAGCACAGCCACCTCTGGAGACAGGACACATGACAATAGGTCAGGGTCACTAAAAACATGACCACAGTTCAGAAAGAAACATCTTAAGACTCCTGTCAAAAATTCTCACAGTTGGTTAATATATTCTTCTTTCCCAGAGAGATTTATATTTCTTACTGGTGTCCCAGGATCTAAAGCACCACTTGGTCTAGTGCAGCCAAAGGTAGTGCCCTACTTTTATGGGAGACACTTTGATCAAAAAACTGACTGGATCCAAGTGAAACCTGTTCTGTTGCCACGGACTGCAAAAGGCAGCAATGACTGATGAGGCAGAAGCTTGAAAAGGCACTGGAGAACTTTTGCTGACTTCACTGGGATTGGCCTAACAGAGAGTAAAGACTCTCAGTGAATACCTGAATGCTTCTGTGGAGAGCACCTTTAGTCTTGCTCCCAAAGTTTGCACCCCAGGGGTGCCCCGTGGAGGGGCAGTGCGACCATGGCAGTCCCAACACTCCCTGGGTTTGGGGTCCCAGAGACCCCATAGCTTCTCAAACAGCCACTCTTCTGAAACCTTCCTGCCCCTTCAGGATGTTCTAGGTCACAAATGCAAATACAGAAAATTTAAAACATTTACAGTGAGAACTCATCCCAACATGCTGGCCCCAGAGTAAGCAGCAATTTATTCACACTGGTAGCAGAGGTGGTGTGGATTAATGTTCCTAATTGAACCATAGCAGAATTCAGACTAATTCTTCCTAAAACTTCCTTCAGAAACACCTGTTGCTCTTGGATTTGAGCAACACAATTTCCCCATCTGAAAAAATACAGGGAATACTAACTGAAATCCTCTGGGAATGACATCCTTCTATCAGATACCCAAAATGCAGCCCAATGTCAGTGAAGTCATTTCAGAAATGGCAGGTCAGTTCTGCCAAAAGCATTTCTCCCTCCACCTGCAGCTTGCAGGATGCCATGCAGGGGAAGCAGAAGACAACCAGGTGGGGAATTGAAAAGGCTTTATCAGCAAGAGCAGAGGGTGTGGTGAAGTTCAGTTTGGTATTTTCAGTGATATGACTTTGCTCCTCAGAGATTTTGCAATATCTGTCTTTCTATTTCAAGAGGGAGACACTAATTTTCATAGTACATTAACAACCACTTTCACATTAGGCTGAATACCAATGTTTTATTCCTCTGGCTTGTATGATGTATGTTTATATATAAACAAATATATGCAAGCAGCGACATTTTGTAGTAACTGGTTGGATGATCTTAACATTTTTGTTTGTTTTTCTATAAGGAGGAACATAAGGCCCTAAGAAAATAAATGCACCATTAAAACATCCTATGCATAGTAAAACCAGTGATTTTAACTAATTCTGACCATTTAAAATGCTATTAAAGCACATATAGCCAAAAATGCCCATTTCAAACATGGAGTTGTTCCAAAAGTATAGAAAACAGATCTATTCTCCTCTCTTGGTAGTTTTCACAGATGTAATTCTCCTCCCTTAACTGAAGTCACTCCTGATTTATGGTGATGTGAGTGAGAATTTGGGTCCATTATTCTTACAAGACAAACTTCCTGACTGGGTGACACTCTGCAGTTATTGTTCACACTGGGTACAGTCTATTAGTAACCTCTATGACTTCAATAGGATGGACTCATACTTCAAGCTGAAGATTCAAGTCTTAAAACTTCAAGCTTTTGAATTTCAAAATCAGCAAAACTGAATGGTAGGACAGAAATTCTTTAACAGATGCAAGATATATTACTTACATTTTTATGTAGTTTTGTGTAGATGTAAATTATATGCTAAGGGAGCAATGTACAGCTCCTCAAAATGCTCTCTTGTGTTCCTTGGTCCTGCAGAACTTGTAAATCTCACTGTGGACTATGGTGAAGTTCTTCTGCATTTCCAGTTTGAGACTTCTCTCAATTACATACACTGTCAGTTATAGGACTGAATCAAATCTAGGAGCAGAATTATCAAACAAATCTCTTATCACAGCTCCTGGTACCACAGAGAATTATCACAGAAAAACAAAAAACTAAAATAAAATTTGTCTTTTTTTCTTTTTTTTTTTAGGACATATGGTGCACTATGAGAGTCTTCATTTCCCAGTGCAGTGGAAAGTTCCCTGAATCATCCCTTTGTATTCTGTAGGAAAAAAATAGGAAAACAAAAAGCTGATTATGCTTCTGTCATCTGCAGTCAAGTAAGCAAGTCCTCTGTGGTGAGAGATGCCAGCTGCTCTGGATGTTTGGAACAAGAGCTTCCTGAGAAGCAAAGAGGAAATGAGACAGGCCTTGCCTGCGAGGGGAAGTGCAGAGCTTTTACTCTCAGGCTCTGTTGCTAAGAGGGACAAATGTTTCTGTCCATGATGCCAAGTAGAAAAAAGTTTGAAAAAAAACACAAAGCCCTGGAATATTCTATTTAAGCAGTATAAATGAATATTTGCATGAAGTTTACTCTTTAAAATTTCAATTGTTTTTAATTTAGGAACCTTAAAAATGTGCCAAGAAGTGCCTGATACACAGTTATTATTTCTTACTGATTTCCACCATCAGGTGAGTTTGCAGCTCCAGAATTAGCCAAGACAAGCCAGAGCCCTCCACATGGTAGTTATGAAGATGGGAAGTACACAGAAACTGGAGGAGAACAGACTGGTACATTGTTGCATTTCCCTTCCTCCTCTGGAACATTTCCTTTAGGGAAGGGCTCACGTACCTTTTGCTTTTTTTTTTTTTTTTTTTTTGTAGGCAGAAAACCAGAGGAGGAGAAAACTGCACTGAGATGTGTCACACTCGATTTGTTGATGCTGCCATGGAGGTAAACACCCATTTACTACTGCTTGCATCTGATTTGTCAAAAAAAATATGAAGGGCTACCATTCCTCTAAAATAATCATCAATTTAATAGGACAGAGTGGTATAATCACACTTCCTTTAAATAAAAAAATAAAAAGGTAATAGCTATGCCTGCATTTGCTCACCTGGAATTTCAATTATTCAAACTCTTTTTTCATACACTCAGCTTCCAATGAAATCCTCAAGGGCAGATCTGTGTTCCAAGGATACGTGGTAGTAACCCAAAAATTCTAATTTGGAGGCTTTTGCTTTTCCTTATGCTTCCTAATCTCCTCAAAGAGGAAGCAAAACCCACAAGACTGGAAGAATGTAACAGCAAGGACTCACATAAATGACCTGAAAGTCCCTTTGTTTATTTTCTTATGTAAATAAATACAAGGCTTCTTCTGGCTTGTGTTCTGTCAGTAAATACACCCCCCTGGTGCCCTGCAATACGCTGGCTACAGCAAAACTCTCTTTTCACATAATCCACTTTAATTTTCATCAGAGCTGAACATTAAGCCTATGATGATGTATCCCATCTTCAAAATCCCCAGGAGCAGGTTCCCTGTTTCCTGCACCTGATGTGACCTTTGTGCCCTTCGGAGGGGCCCTGCAAAGCACAGCACTGCTGTATTGTTTTCAGTGCTAGTCTGAGCACCAATATAAATGTGCATTTGTCTTCATTCAGCCCAGTGTATCTCTATCTGAAGAACAAAGGGTTGGAGTACTGGGCTTTGTGCTCTTGTGAGCTAAATGTGTTTTGGCTGTGACCCCCAAAAGCTGCCAGTTGCTGTGTCACACAAACACCCTGTCTCCATCAGGATGGGCACCAGATTGCACTTTGATGGCTCCTGTGTCAGTGGAATACTCTCAGCCAAAAATATGCATGTCTGGCAGCTTGTTTCCCCCATGTCCAGTTGACAAAAACATCAGTTAGCATTTATCTGTGAATCTCCAACTTTATTAATGTAGTTCAGAAGCAGAAACACCAGATTTTTGTAGTGATTAACCAGCACATAAGCAGTTCTCTGGACTGTAAAGCAGGCACAGAGAGTGAGCCATTGACCAAGAAAGACTGGACATGAGAGGGAATATTCTACCTGAGAGTCTCTCAGGTTGGCTATTTTTGTGAGTTGAGGTGAATGCAGGTTAACTTCATGTATTTTCTAAATCTAATGCATTTAATTTAAGACATTATTCCAGTAAATGGATTCCAGAAGCACAGGCAAATGAGCTACAATTACTGTCAAATTTCTCAAAAGCAAAATTAAGGCAAAGGAAACACAGACTTTTGTTACAAATGGCTCTTAAATCTTTTCACAGAGGAGTAGTTATCACAAAGGCTGGGAAGATGCCAGTTAGAACAAAACATAAAATGCCACACTGAAGCCTTGAGATGATATTATTTTCCCTATAAAGTCCCCTGGTCCTGTAATTTTTCACCATGTTCATATGGTAATGGCAGCCTCTTGCTCCTTGTCATAACCATATCCCAAATGTTTACCAGCAGTCATTAGTTATGAAGGTGGATCAAGTAAAAAACCCAAACCATAAACCCAACCAAAGAGCCAAAATCACCAACTTTAGTTTACATTTGCATTTTGCCTTCATTCACTGTCGATGCACCTGGTACCCTGTTAGAAAGTACTGTGTTGAGCTACACAGAAAAGAAAAAGAAATAAATTTAGGAATAAAAATAAGGAAAAATAAAGTGCTTTACTAAAGTGGGTACCCTTCCATTATTTATGAAGGATAGAAAGAGTATTTTTGCCTTCTGGATGAGATTTTAAGTGATTTGTGAGAAGAAAGCAATGTCAATTGAAAGCTAATTTTTAAAAATAGCAAAAATAACACCCTTTCTTTTTAATATCTTGCCTAGCCTTAAAAATCCTGCAGTTATTTACACTGAAATAAATCGAAATGGAAGATCAAAATAATTTCAATTTTTCCCCAAGCACTCCTATTCCTGTCTTAAAGTTCAAGCAGAGGTCAAAGCCAGCAGGGACACAGGAATATGCATCCACATGTTTAGGAAGCTCAGTGCATGCTTCATACAATTTTTAAAGTAAACACATGTTTAGAGAGTTTAGCTACATACAAGAGTGGGATATGAAGCAGTAGTCTGACACTAACTCAAAGCAAGTCCATGTCCCCAGTACTTTTGGAGCATTAATTAACATGACAAATGTCTTTTCCCTGCATCGGACAACAGCAGCCTTTGGACTGCTTATTCCCATCAGGGCTACCCCTGTGATGACACACTGGCAGCAGGGCTGGACTGATGATCCTGATTAATATACAGACTCTGCTGGAGAAAAAAATGACCCAGAGGGACTCAGATCAGCAGGGTCTCTTAGGAATGAGCTTTCTTACCCTCGTGCATGAAGCAGCTGGTGCCCTGCCAAGCTGCCACCTTTTGCCACCTGTGAGTTATCCCTGTATTTCTCCTCCAGCTGATGATGGGAAATGCAGAGCTGTCCCCCTGCAGGCTACAGATAGAGCCAAACCCATTTCACACCTCACACCCTGCCCAGCAAAACGGCAATCCCCAAGCAAAAACAAAAAAACAAAAAAGCCAACCAGTGCTGACTCACAGCATCCAACACAAACAGAGAAAAGAGCCAACAAGTTAAAGCTGTGTAACCTCGTGTCAGCTTAGAGCTGGTGAGGCAGATCAAACTCTTTTTGATTCAGTATCCCTAATCCAAGGCAGCAAGCACAGATGTCGTCTAATACGTCAGTGAATCAGACTTTGCAGCTCCTTCTCCAGGAGGCTGACACATGACACCCCAGGGAAGAGTCTAAAAGAAGGAACTGTAAACTTTAATACACTGCCACATTAAGTGGCATCTGTGCTCCCTGGCTGGGCTTGTTTATTTATTTATTTATTACAGAGCTCCCATGTTTGCAGAGCTCTGTGTTAAAGGAAATTCTTTTTCTTTTAATCTAACTGAACCTAAACAGCACAGCTGCACTAGAAATGGGCAAACTTTGGGGTAATTTCAATATTAAAGCTGCTATTTGTTTGTATTCCTACAGCTTGGATTTCTGTAACTTGTTTATCTCAGAAAATCCAGCCCTTGATTTTTCACAGGACATTTTATTTGTATTGTCTGGCTTTGTTTTGTGTCACAGATGCAGCCCAGTTTAAAACAGAATTTAAAGAGCTCTCTGGAGACAAGGGTAATGGAGCATTCTCAAATTTAGCAGAGCACGGTTAGACCAATAACTACCACAATTACTACATTTTTTTCTGCTTTCAATGGTCTATCATTAAAGCAGAATATGTTTTCAGGCCTTTAAAGGCACCATTTAAAGCAAAGGTCACTTAGGCAAGGCCTCCTTGGGAGTACAGCTGTGGAAAGGCAATTTATCTTCCACTGTCCCATTGATCATTGTGATCTTCAATGGAATTTCAGACACATGACTGCATGAAGATCACAGCAGTGCTGCAGAGAATGATTGTATTTCTCTTTGGCAACATCTCACAGACATTACTGTCCCTCTAAACTGAACAGTACCGGAGTAATTCCTGGTCACCTGGTATGAAGTATCTCTTGGCAGCAGTGACTTCAGTGGTGCTCCAAAACTCCACTTTCAAACACACAGAGTGGATTCTGTTTCTCTTGACACGCCTTGTAAAAACCCATGTTCACAAAGACACGAAGTGACACTGCTCCCTGAACTGCTACTTCATGAAAGGATGACTGGTCTGAAGATTCCATCAATTATTTATATAGCACCAATATTATTTCTGAGTTCTCTCCAGTACTCTCTGCAAGTGACAGCAAGAACAGTGCCCTTTCTTTTTTTAAATTTTTTAGTCCTTTATTACCCTTCTCCATTATTAAACTATAAAACAGCAATAACTAAAATCCAACATCTCCAGATGTGAGCAGGGAAAGAGACTTGCACTATCACCAGGACCAGGCACCCAGTGTGCCCATATTTCAAGTACATTTTTCAGTACCCAGGACATTTCAGCACATATTACATTTCAGTAATGTGTGTGTGTGTACACAGGAGAAAGAAGAGGAGCTTTGATTTTGATGATAGTGAGAAAAAAGAGGCAAAGTCTACATTTCCATGGGGTTCAACTTTTTAAAAAATATTTATGAAACAGTCACTAGTTTACATTTCTTTAGCTAAAAAAACACAAAAGGTAAATCATACAATGTTATCTGCAGGCAGAGAGTTAATCCACTAAGATTAAACAGTTCATTTAAGTCACATAAAGGAAACTTCGGCAAAAGAAAGAAATTACTTTTGATCTGATGCCAAAAGGCCATTCTTATACCTTGGACCCAGGCAGCATTTACCAAAACAGACACGACTGAGAATGGGAAAAAAGCAATTATTTCATATACTGTAAGAGGTAGCATTGGCCTGTGATATTGTTCTATTTGCACATTAAATATATAGCTGGATACATTTCCAAGATGACACTAATGTAACCACCAATATCATTGATAATCTGTGCTGTCAAAAGTACCACGAAAATAAAATAAATTTCAAAACCACCTTTGCTTATTACTGGCTTGTAGATTTCCTAATATGAACTAAAGCATTTTTTAAGGTAAAAGTACACTTGAAGTTGAGGAATGTTGCTCAGATTATTTTTTAACACTAAACAGTAGAGAGGCTTGCAGAGGAGTCTGCAAGTGGTTGTCAGACTAATATGCAACACAAAAGAATAGCAAATAGCATGGGTTTAGATTCCTGGTGTTTTCTTATATTAATTAGGTGTGAATCTTGTAAATTATTCAGCACATCTTCAGCAATGTGTTATCTAGGGGAAAATGCCCTGAAATTAAGTTAGAACACTAACAATTGCAAATTATATAAACTCAGTGTGAGCATGGACAGTGCTGCTGTTTCCTTGTTCATGGTGTGGTGAGTGTTTCCTTGGTGTGGTAACACAGAAACAGCAAATCAAGTGTCAAAATATTCTGCTTAACAGAACCTTTCCCAGAAAATCAAAACAAAAGGTACTCTCCAACTACATCATGTAAATCAAATTTTCTAGAAGACATTCATTACCATGGAGATGAGGAGATTCTCTACCCACAGTCAGCTCAGCCCTTCCAACAGGACAAATCAGGAACATCTGCCATCACCTCTTCCCAAGGGAAGGAATGTGAGCAGTCTTTTGGAATTTTTTCCTCTTACTACTCACTCAAATATATGCAGATATGGACATAAATATAGAGCTGCTGCTGCAGGCTTATCTAAGCAAAGGCAGAGGAATAGACTGCAGTCCTGCCAGTGCTTAGATCAGATCTCTGTGCAGTGCTCACCTCCCAGAAAGGTTTGTCTCCTTCTGGATGGGGATGCCAGGCAAGTAAAGCACAACCTTCAGTCCAGAATTTCTGTGGCTTATTGAGAAAACACATGTAAGTATTAAAAAACCAAAAAAAGCCCCAAAACAACCAAAAAAACCAAACCCAAAAGCAGAGAACTGTCTAAACCAACAACCCCCAAAGAGGTTCTTTATGGACACATATGCCTCACCAAAGGGAAAACAGGAAAACAGGTAATAGAAAAGACATACAATTTATTAAATGGTCCTGGAAGAAAACTTGTCAGCAATTCTGCCCATTGAAATTTCACCTTCTGCACAAAGCTAGAGAAATGGTAAATTTGCAGGGGTGGATTTACACTGCTTAATTTAATGCATCTAGCAATAGGTGTCACAGCTGGGGTCTGGTCTACCTGGGCATCTTGCAGAGAGGAAGAAACAGAGTTCTTGAAAGAATGATTAAAATTAATAGGCTGACTTAGATTCCTACCTGGAGGTGGTCAGCCCCAGGACTCTTTTGCTTTTAACTGCAAAGATTCACCTCCCACATTCTTCAACATACACATATGCACTGCTTTCCAAAATCAATATTCCCCCAGTTTGGAGGTAGCTGCCTGTTTTCCTAAGGAAGTTGTGTGCTTCCCTTGATACGAAACCACCCGTTTGTGCCACCAAATCTGGCAGAAATCTCAAAGCTCTGAGCTTCTATAAATATTGTCAAAACACATGGACCAGAGAGCCCCTGTTACTCTACATGCTGAGCCATGAGCAGCAGCCTTTCCCAGACATCAGGGATCCAGGCACAAACTCCACCTCCAAAGCAAACTCAGAGCAAACCAGGGGTGGTTTTTTGCTGTTAAGAAACCCAGCGCAACCCACAGAGCTCAACTTTTCATCCACAAGGAGAGGAAATAAAAATCAAACCTTGCATATAAATCTGGAGACTCTGCCTTGCTTTATCTCAGAGCTTCTTTTTTATTTCCTTGCATATAATGAATTCTGCCTTTCAGTTATCTGGGATTACTTATTTCAAACAGTTCTGCATATCTGAAGTAACAGAGCCCAATGAGAACGTCAATGCCTGTTTCCAAAGAACTTGATAAACACAGACTTACTTGACAATAAAATGTCTTCCAGCTAAACTTAAAACTTGGAATGATAGCTGATTGAACTGAGACTTATTCTATATGGCAGTTTATCTTAAAAAAATGAAATTAGAAAAGAAAAGAAAGAAAACTAAACATGAAAAATATTTTCCATATTCCCATGAAGAAAAACATTATTTGTCTCTAACCTAAAATTGTTTGTTTGGCTTCAAAAATCAAGTATTTCTGGTTGTGTGTGTGTGTGTTTGTGTTGTGAAGAAGGGTGGGACAAAAAGTTTCCTTTTTTTAATCCATATTTTACTGAAAAATATAATTTCAAAAGTGACAGTCAAAAGCTGAGTTTAAAGGGTAAGAAAATAAGGTTTTCTTCCCAAGGGAAGATTTTAGATTTCTTGAAATGAAACATTTAATTGACATCTGTGCAGGAGGGGAGGTGTGCACTTTCATTTACCTGACCATGGGCAGGTGAATCAACAGCAATCAGTCCAAGACCCTACAAATTGTTACATTTTCCCTTCCTCAAAAAGAAAGAAAAAAAAAACAACAAACAAACAAAAAAAGGAAAAAAATTTAAAACAACTTTTACCCAACTCAATTTGGAGCCAAACCATCTCCTCCTTTCTACAGAAGAAGCCGACAGTGCAGTAATGTAGCTGAACAAATTGAAGATATTTTCTTAGGAGATTCAATTTTCAGTAAATATCTCCTCTCCCTACCCTCCCTATACTCAATAAGCAGTCGAGGCAGAGACCACAATGGTGCTGTTTAGTTCCTTTTGCTTTTGTCTTAAGCTTCACCTCCCTTGCTCCCCCTTGGCAGGACATCTGCCTGCTGCTTTCATGATCACCTTTCAGGAAGGACACAGAAAAGCCATTTGCCATCCCAGAGGGGTCTGTATCTGGTATCCAGCACTGTTGTCTCACTGTTATAGCCCAGATTAAATGCAAGTTATCAGCTGCCACGGGTTTGGGTTTTTTTTTTTTTTTTTCTTCACAGCCTATGCCTTCTGGAGCACAGGGAGAGGACAGGACTTCTCCAGCCCTTCTCTCCCAGGAGCTGTACAAGGACTTGATGCCGGGACACAGAGCTCCTTAAGGTTGCAGGTTTCTTCAGCTCTGCAAAACTGTGAATGTTTTTACCCCTGAATTTCTACAGCAGCTCCTTTTCATATTTGTTCCTGTCAGTATTGATCAGCTCGGTGCTGACTGAGGATGGATGAATGCAAGAGCTTTCTGCTACTTTTCAAAGTTATCCTCCTGGGTGAAAACAGATTTCCTTGTCTTCCCCTGACATTTCAATAGCTTGAGTTGAATCTGAAAAGCCTCTGAAAAATCAGTTCATTTCAACTACTCACCCAAAAGACTGAAAACTTTTTCTGCATTATCCCAAACCATGGGGTTTGGCTTCTTCTCAGTTTTCAAGACTTTTTTCTCAAAAACAACTCTTTCCACCTTATCTGTTTTCTTTTCTCTGAGCTCTGTAGCAAAGGCAAATCTACAGCTTCCTCCATTCCTATGTTTCATATTCCCTTCCAGAAGCAACCAAAGTGCTCTGCTCTTTGTGTTTAATACAACTTCATGTGCTCTGTCCTGGAGAGAAGCAATACTGGGAAAACCCTAAGTAAGCAGAATTTGGCTTTTCAGCCATCCCCACAAAAGCCTGACCAAAACAATTATTGGTAGCAGTAAAGCAAAACAAAGAAGCTGCATTAAATTGTTAACCTGCTGGGAAAGTCTGTCACATGACAAAACACTGTTTGTTTCCTTTACCTGAGAAAATGCCCCTTAAAAAGCAAAACTGAAGAATGAGTATTGATGAGGGTTTTTTAACTTTTTCCACCCAGAGGGAGCTGTTGAAGGGGGACACTCTGCAGCACAGACCTCAGACTGCAGGAAACACCCAGACCTTTCTCCTAGGGCAAGGACAGGCACCAAAGTTATTTGTAAAAGGTGCTCCCAGGTGGGGGACCCACTGCAGCAGGTGGCTGAGCTGCAGGGGACAGAGAAGGCTGTGTGACCTCAGGGAGGCTGAGAAGTCGGGAGAGAAGTTTGATCCAAGTGCAGCCTGCAGTGAACCCCAGCCCATGGCCAAGCAGCCAAAGACTCCCCCTGGCACACACAAAAGGGCAGGGGACTGATAATGCAGAAGAATGGAAGGTTAAAACAGCAAGGAGGAAAAGACTTCTCCCTCAGCCTGAGGTGGCCTTGCAGAACTGTTTCACCACTCTGCAGGCTGGAAAGGAAAGACCCATCACATTAGGAGAGACCCTGGAGCTGAGTAAGGCAGTCTGAACTGTCTGAGAAAATAGCTTAAATATAAAGGAGTTAATATCCTCCTGGATTTCTGTCTTACTTCACTGACCTTAGAGGGGCTGGACACTGCACAGGATAACATCAAATTTGCCATGCTAAAAGTCACTGCTGCACACTGCAAAAAGAATGATGATTAGGTGTGATCCAAGTTAAACTAAAAAGGTGTATATTCTCTTTCCCATATATGTGGTTTATCAGAGTCTTCCTTTACCCTTTCTCACTACTATGCATTTATATGAGAGGATAAGACCCAGAGCTAAAGACTGGCAAGACAAGGTATTTCTATCAACAGTCCCAAGAGGATGAGCTGGATCAGAAAACATGATCTACACCCAAAATATCAAGATTTCGAAAGCTTTCAACATTTCTTACTTAATGTAAAAAGAAGCCAAAGAGAAAAAGAGCAGGATCTGGAAATGCTATTCAGGGTAAGGATCTGAATCTGGTTCCCCTATGGCTCAGTTTGAACATCCTGGGCTTTAAGCTAGCATCTGTTCCAAGATCTTCCTCCTGTCAACTCATATGTTTCCACAAAAAGTTCTCATTTTGATGAATTTGCCAAGGAGACAGCTCTGCTCAAAGTGCCCTTACCAAGTTTGTATTCATCTCCATGGTAATTCACATGTTTCTGGTTTCCATGCTAGCACTTCTTTGTGCATCCATCAGTGGTACCCACAGATACAGAAATTATTCCATCTGATCCCAAAGTTGGGATGCTTGGAGTTAAAGCTTGCTCTTCAAAAGCCAGAGGTCTCTATGAGAAGAGTCTGAGGAGTTTTAGCTAAAGCTGAAAGCCAGTGATCCATCACCCCATCTGAGCCTGGTGTTGGGATGTGCTTTCCTGCTGGGATCTGTCAGGTGCCAATGAGTGGACTGAGAAGGCTGAACTGTGAATCAGGGCATGGACAGTAATAATAGAGTTTCCATCTACTACTCAAGTTCAAAGCTGTGCAGGAAACACTGTACACTTGCCCATCACAGACCTGTGTGCCTCTGACAGAGGTTCCAATGCCACTCAGAGCCTTTTCCACCCCACAACTTCTCCTGATATTCAGGACAGACTGAACACTAATGAGGAGCACAAGGAGCTAAACACAGCAAATACATCGAGACTAAAAACCTTTCAAATGCAATATGAAAGTACTAGAAAATGTCCAGAAAAATCTTGCAAATTGATCAAAGGGTACTGTCTCATCCCTTCAGCTTTGCATGTTGATTCAGAACTTCCTGTAGCCCCTTTCAGGCAAATTACACATTAAACCCAAAGGTGTATTTATAAGGTTAACAAATGGATATTAGTCAACATGTCAGCTATATTGTTGAATCATTGACTTCAAATCACAAAAAAAATTGCTGTGCTCTGCACTTCTAAAGGCTATTTCCAAGAGCCCTAGATTAAGACAACAAAGCTGGAATAGTTTTCGCCATTACTGTATTTTCACTGCTAAAAACTAAACTGAAAATTTGGTGATACAGCAGAAAATAAAACTATAAAAAGCCAAGAAATAATAAAACCCAGGAAAATAGGTACCCATCCAAGAGTTCTACCAAAATAAATTAAAAAGCCCTAAAATAACACTAAGATGATTACAATCAGGACAATAATGTAACGTATCCACACTTCATACATGCAGAGCAGATGATCTTTCTCTCTCAGCTTCATACCAGGCTGGACAAAGATTTGAAATGAGGAGCCGCAATTTTTGCTTTTAGAAGTCAGTCTTCTTTCCCTCCCTCTAAATATTCCTCTTCTAAACAAAAAACTTTAAATTCTTTTGACTGGCAGATCACACATCACAGCAAGTCAACAGGAATGTTTTCTTTCTTCCCTTATCTCTGCTTCTACAAAGGGTAGTGCTGGAACACTCAATTCAGTTATGAAAATAAGTGCATCTCTTCTTAATGTGTGACTAAAGCATAAAGAAGTTTAATACCAGACACCAGCAAAATATACAGTGAGGGTTTAGTCATGCACTTTGATATACATGAATCAAAAAGGCTCTTTCTACAGGCTATTACAACTCACTGCGTGGTTATAAGTTGTCAAGGCTTAAAACACAGAATCGAGGCCCCCAAAACAAAACAGACACAGCAATGATGGCAGTGGAGAGTAAGAGAAGATGCAAGATCAGCAGGATCAAACAGAAGCTGCACTGTGTTAGAAGGAGCCTCTGTTTTAACACAAATATGTAACAATACGCAAAGGAAGACAAAAAACACACATCCCCCCAAAAATCCCCAAACAAACAAACAAAAAAACCCAAACAAACAAACAAAGGCCTGGCTATTCTTCTGGTCCATTAGCAGGAGCAATATTGGTTTTAACTCCAGGAACTGTACCCGGGAGGGTAAAGGCTGGTAGGTTAAATAAAGGAAATGGCATGCCCTTCCTCTAGATAGCAGTGGTGAAGACTACATGCAGCATTTCTTATTTAAATTATATACAACTTGCATCTGTAAGGGATTTTAAAAGTAGGCCAGTAACAAACATTAAAGCATTAGACTTAGTTATTATACCTGATAACTGAACTGGCAGCAAACAGTACAGATGATTAAAGGCATAGAGGTTACAGGAGCATTACACAGAAATCAAGATCACATTTTAATTTTACCAAGATTTTGTGAACACCAGCTTTATCAAGGGGACCAGTTTTGTACATTTCTTTTACATGTGTCTGGACCAGATAAGGAAACAAATACCATGATCAGAGCAAGCATAGTGCAGATTTTACAGCAACATGTGAATTGCCCTGTTCCAAAGCCACTGTGTTTCACTCAGCATTAGAGTTAAGAACACAAGGGCTGCAAATGAAACATGCTGCAAAATTACTTTTCAGGAGGATGGGTGTATAAATCCCTAGGTTGCAATTGCCATGTCTGAAGCCCATGAAACTCTGAAACACCCCAGTAACTCAGCTGGCACTTACCCAGCACAGCAACACACAGATCTGGGCCATTACTGCCCAAGACCCACTGAGACCCCCTGTGACTTCACACAGACTGCAGCTCTCCCGTCCCTCACTCCCCTGAGAGCAGTCCTCAAGTCAGGATTGTCACAAAACAGACACAGCAGAAACAAGCAGTGCTAGGAAATCAGTGTTTCTGTCACTCCTAATGTAGGTCCTGAAACTACATGGTCTTCTAAGTGGGAAAGAATAACAGATGGCAGCCCTCACTCCCAGCCTGAGCAGGGCTGCAGGTGTTGGCACACCCACTCTGATCTGCAGGGCAGTGAGTGCTCCTCTGGGCACAGGCACCTACAGCCCTTCACAGCCACAGCACTGGTACACAGGTACACAATTAAAAATTAATCACACAATAGAGCAAGGCCCAGAGTCCAGCTAATTAACGTGGAAGTGGAAGCACACGCACTCACCATTGGGGAATTACATGTTGGCATCAGAAGGTTGTTTTCAAAATGAAAACCTGATCACCATGAACAGCAACATGATTTTCACATCTACGTGTCTACCTGGTGAAGGACTCGGAGCAAACAAGCATCATTCAGCACAACAGCAAGACATCTTGGTGTCTGAGAGGGATGTTCATACAGTATGGCCATTACTGCAATTTAACCTGTTAGATTTGTTAGGGAAATTGTGTTCAAAGGAAGATCACACAGGGAACAGCCCATGCCTATCCTATTGTGATAATAAAACAGGTTTGTGATTCCATGACCATATTTGCTCCATTCAATCTTTTTCAGGTTTTGTGGCAAAATAATGTGACATCTTTTCTGGAAAAAAAAAAAAGGCAATGATAAGAAAGTAAGTGACATTCTTAAAACCCCATAAAGCAAAAACTATCAGAAGCCAATAAAGAACATATAATACATACTTCATAGTCCCACACACTGCCTATCCCCCCTTATCCAGCACTTCTCACTTCAAAGCAGCTTAAAATACCTCCCTGACTGAAAATAATTTCCAGACTTTGCACAGAGATTATTTCACCCATCAGTAAAAGGCAGTCATTTCTGAAGTAGCATTTAACAGAGCACGGCAGCCTGGAACAAAAGGTGAAGAATAACTTATTTAAATGAAATGTGGGAGGAAATCTAGAAAGGCAGAACTTTCCTTTCAAATTTAGCTCAGGATATTCAGTTACAAAAATTCTGCACATTGTGAAAATTACAACAAGCTGTTGAAAGAACAAGATCTGAGATGTTTCACGAGTTGATCAGTCCATCTCCCCCCACCATCCTGAGATAGCAACTGCACATTAACTCCACTGCTGAAGGATTTTGGCTGAAAGCCACAAAGTGCAACAAAAAAGCATTCCTTGATGACCCCTCATCCAACACTGACCAGGCCAATCCAAACAGTCAGGGGAAATCAGAGAACGGGCAATGTAAAGTACAAAAAGACTGTCATTTCTAAGGCTGTTATTTCTACCAGCAAATTAAAAGTTCATCTAACAGGTTTCCACACCTGATCATGAGTTTGTTGACCTGAAGTAAAGCCCCCCTGGTTTCTTTTCAGGAAGTTATTTGTCATGTTGAAGTGTGTCCTGGATTCCAACATGTCCTTCTCAAGGTAGATGTGGGAGCACGCTGGGCAGCTGACTGGCCTGGGAACCCTTCCCACAGCAGACACACTTACTGATCAGACCAGCGTTTCAGCAACCCAGAGCCATTCCCATCTTCCCTGCATCACTATTCAGGCTTTTTTTTTTCCAGAGTATGTTGGGGGCTCATCCCATTCTGTTAAAGGCACTCTCTGGGCCAGGAACCAAGTGTTGGTTTCACATCCTCTGAGACTTTCGCACTCCTGCCATCTAATGCAAACCCCACCACAACTCAGCAGAGAGGAGGAAGGCACAGAACTCATGGCCACCACAGCTCCTGCAAGACAGCTCTCTTTGCCTCACAGGACTAGCACAGCCACGAAGGTCAAGTCTTCTCACTGCCTGAAGACCAACGATGGAAAGCAACACACTATAAAAGGTTCAGATACAAATTTCATCACATGAAAGAGGTAAGAGAGACCCAAGCTTTGGACATTATGGTTAATTGCACAAAGCTGATCCCACACAAGAAGAAAATCAAAACTGCAGCAACTGGACAACGATGTGACATGAAAACAACACTCTGAGACCTTAATTTTTCTCTCTAAATTCTCTGCATTCTCAGTATTTGAATACCGAAAGCAAAGGAGGGAAAGCTCTTCCTTGCAGTGGTAGTTTCTATGGTACCCAGACAACCATCCCCACGGTCATTTTAGGATTTCCTGCTGCTTTTCTGTCAGTTGAGGGTTTGGAGGAGTGCTGAGGAGGTGCAGGGTGCAGTGGTGGGCGCTTGCTGGCAGCTCCACAGCTTCCCCCAGCAGGCAGCAGGAAGGGACTGGCTTGGCATTTTGTCCCATTAAATCTGGAGCTACTTCAGGGGCAATTTTAAGGCAGAGTGAAAGACAGTTGAAGTTATTACTCTGTTAACAGGAATAGTTGTCTTTCTTACAGATGTTCACAGACATCCAATGCTAGAAATATATTTACTCAAAAAAAGACACAAAACCCCCAAAGCAATAACAGTCTGCTCAGTCAATAAATCTTTGCTTATCCTGTACAGTCTCAAAGATAATTACCCTTAGAAAAAAAATGTCATTTATTGAGGTTTTCCCCTCCCTACTAATTTATCCTGACTGCTCTTGCAATGAAATTAAAATGTATTTCTCTACTTAGGATTTAAAATAATCTATTGCCTGAAACCAGCCATCAGAAATCCACATTATAATTTTGCTTGAAGAGTAAAGAGGACTAGATAAAGAGAGATAAGTCCCTTCTTTGAGATACAATTATCTTTCATAGCTTAAAAAGAAAAGAGCAATGGCGTAAGAAATCATATACTGTAAATGATTAAATACTGCAACATGAGAATCAGCCTGTAACAAAAACCCACTCCAGAGAATATTCCTGAATACCAATATCATCACTTTCTCACATCATCAGAATTCAGGATTTGTGCATCACTCCATACTAGGTGTTGACTATTCTATGTAAAGCTGATAACTCTTCTATCTTGCAGCAATAAGAAAAAGGCAGCTCATTCCATTGGCAGCCTCAGGAAGGATCTCCAGCCCCAAGATATAATGTTGCAAGTTAACTTCATTACTTATATTGCTGGAATATAATATTATTTTGTATGAATACAGTTTGCTTTGTATCAAAGCCTGGACTCTTTTCTTATAACAGGTGGAGAGTTGTTACAGCCCAAATAATTCTGACATTCTTAACCGTGATGATGAGAGAAACATCACAAATCACTTTTCTATAAAATTCTTATATGTGTTAGAGCACTGTTCTTTGTAGTAGGACTTTACGTGTCTTAGCCATCATCATTCTCTTGGCCTCTAACAGAGAATTTTTTTGCTTAACTTTGCCATATCATTAGAAAACTCAAGTAGCAGGCATCAAACAATGATATGACTGGATTTACTGTAAGAATATGTCCAAGCAGACACCACAGTAATAACAAAACTTCAGTAGTAATGGCATACACAAACCATCACTTCAGAATCACAGACACACACACACACAAAAAAAAACCTTATGAAGGAATCTTAGAGGTCTCCAACCCACAGTCCTGCACCAATGAATCCTGAATACACTTACTGTATTTACTAACAACTTGCTCCTTGCCTGGACTAAAGGGACAAACCCACCTACCATCCAGCTCTGGATGTCTACATTTAATATTTACTCAAAAATGTGAATTTCTGGCCATATATATATATAGGTCTTTCAGTATTTTATGTCATAATAATAAGGCTATGAAATCTAAAGTAGAGCTTATGTGTAGGCTTCAAATACTAATGCTTCACAGACAGAATATTTTGTCCATGGTGGAGTGTCTGTATCTATTGCAATCCACAGGCTCACTATTGATTATACTGAAGGACTTTAAGTGCCCCAAGTCCTTTCCTTCCTCATTTTTCACAAGTGAAAGGCAAAATGTTGTAATAGGCACTTCTCTGAAAGAACTCTTTAAAACAGTATTTGTAAAATGGCCTTTGGTGGATTGTTGAAGTTAGGGAATACATAAATTCAGCAGCATGAAATAAAAAACCCAAACAAGGGCTAGAAAAATTATTTGTACATCTTTCTTAAATGCAGATCTGCCTGCAGTTACACATCACTGTGCTCTTTGTAAGTGACTTCAAAAAACAAGCGGCCATGAGCTTGTGCCTGTGTCTCCACCAGCTGCACAGAGCCCTTAGCATTTGCACTTGCTTTTCTTCCAACTCCATATTTGGGCCCTCAGCTCATTGCAAACCCAAGTCCTCCAATCTCCAAGCATCTCTATCACCCTCCTTTCCCCTCCTTGGGGCAGCACACAAAGGTCTGTGCAGGTATCAGCCAGGGGTTCACAGCTACACCAAGCAGATGGAACCTCCTGTTAAGTCCATGCCAGTGTCACATGATTCCACTCAGAGCCACATAATTAGCCCATCTCCTGCTTTCTGCCTGCAGTTCTTGCTGTTGGAGAGACAAAGGCATCTTACATAATATTTGGGCTGCCTCCCTGAAGGGTGTCCCTGGAGAAAAACTGCCAGCCTGAGCAAAGAGACCAGTAGCCTCTTAATGCTCACTACAACAATGCAAATCCATACTAGCAAAGGAATTGGTGCAATCTCTTCAACACAGAAACAAACTTAATAGCAAATTAACTCCCTGAACTACCTCAGCCCTTTGGCCCCTTCCAGCTATCATTTATTCCTCTGCAAGCCACTTACTATGGCTTGGCTTTTAGTGTGGTTTTATGTCACTTAAAGACTGAAAACGATTTTGAAAAACAATTGGAAAAGGCAACCTCTCTTCAAAGAAGTATTTCTCTTCTCTCAGTAAAACTGCTACTAAATATAAGCAAGGCTGCCTTTGAAAACCTACAGAGAGCTAGGAAATGAGACACGACTCCTTAAATATAGCTTCCTATTTCTGAAGTGTACCTTTATCTAATACGTCCATAATGGCTAGAAAAGAATAGGACTGTGTAGGCACTTGAGCAGTGCTAGAAACGGGGAGGAGGAGGTGTTGCTTGCCTAGATTATTCCTAATAATTAAAAGGGTTTCATGCAGCCTTTAACCTGCTAGAAATTGTATAATATGTATTAAATCTCCTTTTTGCAGATCTTCATAATCTATCCAATGAAAGTAATACCATTATCAACTGTCACTGGAGAGCTAATGATTAATTTTGTAATTTTATGGATTTTTTTTTAAGATTATCCCTCACAAAGATGATAATTTCTTCCTTCTAACACTATTTGTCTTAGTTCCTTCTTTAAGTTGCAGATTCTCCCTGGAGCAGAGCTTAGTTTTGTTGGCCATACTCCATTGACAACAACTGCCTCAGAAGTTCTTCTCTTAGGACTTAACACATCAAATTCAGACACATAGGATTGTTGGTGTATTTTTAAATTTATGGTATTCTGATTCCTAAACACAATTTAGGTCAATTCTACCTTCTTCTGCTGTGCTACTCTTACCCTCCCTGCTAAAGCACTTGCATCATTAGTTCCAGAATCAAACAGTAAGATCTGATGTGACCACAGCATACAAGGGCCATAAGATAGAGACTAACAATCAGTATTTCTGAGCACAGGGGATGTCCCAGCTAACCTATAGGAAACACATTCCACGGCTGGAAATCCAAACTGGAAAAAAGACTTGAGGAGAGATCCAGACTATCAGCTACTTATGGCTGATATAGATGGCCTATTTCTTGAAGTTTCTCACTCAAAACTGCGTATCTTTCTAGGAGGGACACTAATTTTAGCTTGAATTGCCAGGTGGGATGCCACAGTGAGCGGTACAGAGTATCTGAGGTGCCTTCTGTCATTCATCTCTGACTCACCATGGCTCCATCAGCCTCTCCCATTTGTAATAAACTGCCTCTGTCTTGAAGACAACTTGACTCATCATATCCAAAGTGACCCATCAGCTCCTGCATGGACCTCTTTATGCAAAAGGGCTTGGCAGAAAACAAGATTTCCCTGATGCACCAAAGCCACCTCTCTCTCCCTCTTACTTCCCATGTCATGTTGTCTTGATCTCAACCCTTGCTGCATTCAGTGCAGTGATATTTACCTGAATTGTTATTTCATCCTATTATTCATCTTTCTTCTTCAGTTCTCATTTGGCCCTTCACAGAAAAGTGATGGACTACATTCTTTTGTTTATTTTGCCTGAAAGTTATGGGCATACAAAATTTGACTGCAGTCTGAATTTCCAATGTGGCTTCCACAAGCAGTGCTACCTCTTTCCTTCTCCTGCCCGGGTCACAAACATCAAAGGCATTTGAAACATATTGCCAATTAGAAGACTGCTTACAGATGCCATATTAATATATTCTGAAGTGCATTCCAAATAACATCTGCAGTGGGTTATGTAAAAAGCAGCCCTCATTTTCCCTTTAGCTATGGGGGTAAATTCACCTGCTGTTCCCTGTATAGCAACGAAACTCACAGTGATAAACAAAAACTCTCAAGTTGAGATGAGATGTCTCATTACTGCAGTGATAACGTGGTTGATGTTACCAGAATCTCAGCCTCTGCCTACACTCCATGACTTCTAGGGAAGGAACAAATTACTAGAAATCAAACAGCTCCATCATGGTCTACTGAGAGACAGTCTAGAGGAAAGATTTTAGCTCTTTTCATGAGGGCAAGTCACAAACTAGAGCTTGCTGTGTCATTGCGCAATGTCTTATCACAGACAATCTGCTTAGATAATATGTACCTGTTTCAGCTGGTGATTTCTGCTCCAGGGAACCTCCCCAGACTCACAGACACCTTATTTCAGCATTGAACTTCTCTCTGGAAAGTGCCTGAGTGTGGCTTGTTGAACATTGCCTCGCTCACTTGGCTAGGAGACACCAGATTCGATGATATGACTATGTAGCACACACTGTGTGCACCTTCTTCATCCTGCAAGGGAATTATTTTTCCCCTCAGTTGACAGAGTCAATGTTTCAAAGAAAATTGGGAAACTCAGTTTCCATGTTAGGCAGTAGGAAAAACTGAGCAATGGAAAAATCATGGATCAAGACTGATGGACTTAAATATGGTCTCCTAAGGTGCCTTCCAGACAGAGTTTTTCTAATCTATTCCAATCTAAGTATCCAATCTCTGCTAAATGCAAAAATCCAGGGTATGAAAGGCCTTCTTGATTCCAATCCATAGCATAGCAGATGTTTTGTCAGCTATGCTTTATGATGGCCATGCTTTGCAGTGGTAACTAATTTATGAACTGAAAATCAGGAAAACATTCTTCTGCTCACTACCAACTACACTTTGCTTCCTAAGAAGTGTCCTACAGACACTGATTCGCACCCTTTTACAGGTGTCTCACTCAGTCCTCTCTGCCTCCATTTGTGTTAACTCTCTGTATCTTCCAATCTGCAGAATATGGAAGAAAATGCCAGTAGCAGAAAAGCCCAGTTATTTGTTTCTTGGTCACTGCACTTCACACAGAAATACCATCTTTCTGCCATCCATTCACTGCAACTTCCCCCTTGCCCACCTGCCCTTACTTCCTTATTTCATCCTTTCTACCCCCATGGGAGGTTTTCAATGACATGAGGCAGCTTTGATGAGCAGCAAGAGCTCAGCTCTGACCTATCTCAATCCTCCAAGGTCAAGAAGGATCCCCACAGGGAAATGACCCAGTGCTAATCGTGCAGCTCAAGTCAGAAGAATGAGCAGCAGGTTTCTTACATTGTGCCATAAAGTCATCAGTTAAAATTAGTCAAAGGGCAAGGAAAAAAGTTAACTCTCCATTCTGCTCTGATCATCTCATATATGAACATACCAGGCATACATTGAGAAAATCCTTCCATTAAATAGGCAGATTTTGAATGATTCAAATTTGGGACACAACTGTGCTCAGCCTGCCCAATAAATTATCTAGCAAGGAGAACATGTCTCCAAACTGTTTTATTCTTATGCCCTTTCTTCACTTCTTTATATGCTTTCTTTTATTGATAGTTTCTTCTTGATGAAAGGCGAGCAGCAAATATATTTTCCCATTTAATTCTATAAATATTTTAGTAATATGGGTGTGCATACCCTTAACAAAGATACAGAATAGAAGCTGGCTTTGGTTTATTTATTGACATTTACCAATACTTTAGGAATCCATATTCAGAATATGACTGTATGTTATTTTTTAATCATTTCCAATGACATTGACTCTATATTCAAGTTAAATCTTATTCATACTCACATCATAGCCTGATTTATTTATGATGTATCAATTTACAGACACAGGAGAGAGAGTACTGCATACAAAGTTAAACATGAATGTCCAGAAAGCAAAAGGTAGTTGTACTGAAAATGACAAGTACTGGCCACAAAAATCACAAGGGAATAGTGTGAAGAAAATAAGGGCAGAGGGGAGGGAAATACAATCAAACAAGAAAGATCAGCTGAACAAAATACTCTGCTGCAAAGTTTGCATTGGTCACCCTGAGAAGTTTTTTGGGTGAGCTGGTGCCACAGAAGGGGCCATCAGCTGAGAATACTCAGAACAAATGCAAATTCAGATGGATTCTTGAAATTATTAAGAATTGCCACAACTTCAGCTATCACCAAAGGTAAAAGATTATATAAGATTATTCAACAACCTTAATTTTACAAGCAATTTCTAAGGTCCAGGTGAATATATGTGTTTTTCAATCTGTATATGCAATCTGTCAGCAAAGGATAAGTGATGACACCAGAAAAGGGTAGATCAAATCTACTTCCATAGATAAACTATTTAACTCTTGTCTACAGATAAATGCTGCCAAGCATTAATTATTATGATACATTAACATTTTACTCATATTTATTATAGAGATATTAAAATTAAAAGTCCATTTTTGGCAATACACTTGATAATTACTGACATCAAATGGCAATGAAAAAGCTGAGAACAGTTCAAGGGATGTACTGTATGGGATATTCTCCATCAAAGTTGATGCAAATCTTTCCACTGAGTCAGGTACTGAAGCTGCAGCTACATGAACATGATTTATTCTTGTTCAGTTCAGGCACAAACACATTTTCCAATAAGACTTATCTGCTCTCTTAGTCTTACAAACTAATGTAAGAGTCAAGATAAATCAGAACACTCTCTCCTAAAAATATGCTATTTTCATGGTGTTGGATACACCACAAATATTTGCTTAGTAGAAGTGGGAAAACAAATTGCCATTTTTAGAATCAATTTCAAATTCTAGCATGCTTCAGGATCCAAGTAGTACCTGACATTATGGATGTTTCTTTAATTACACATTTTGCATATAGTACCCATTAGAAGTCCAGTTAAAGGGCTTTTTACACAACTCTAGTTTATGGCAAGCAAGTTTCTTTTACACAAACTAAGAAATATTCACTAGGCAGAAAGAGTAAAAGGTCATTAGCTATTCTCAGCATTGCTTTGAGCTTTTGCACATCACCATTACAAAGAACAGAGAGTTTGTAACAGAAGGGGGAAAAAAACCAACAAAATAAATCTGGTAGCACTACCTGGTATCACATGCTGATTAGGATAATGCTTTAATCCCCTCTTGCTTATGAACAGCCTGGCTCCCTGCCCACTTGAGCACTTTTTTGCTCCACTTAATCACCTAAATAATTTGATCTTGGATGTTTCTGGGCAGCAACAAAAGTTAAAAGTGTATTTCGGGTATCTTAAGATGCAATAATTACTCTGCTCTGCTACAGCGACCTGGCTCACCCATTACTTCAGCACATTAGTACCTACAGTTGGCACTCTGCTCATCAAGCAGCAAGATCAAGGTATCACCTCAGTGCAGGCTGTTAGTGCAACAAAGCTGAGCATTCCTGTTTTCAGGTTCCTCATCAAGAGAAAGATTTAATTGCTAATCAATGAGCCAGCTCAGCGTAACACCACAACTCAACCCCCTCTTGCAGTCGTTGCCTCAACAAGACTCCTTGAAAAGCAGCTTTCATGTAGTCAGACACAGGTTTGTCACTGTGCTGATGGAAAAGGCTTCCATGACTCAGTCATTACTTGTTCTCACTATGGATTTTTTCCTTTTAAAAAGCAGAACATAGGTCTGCCTCATTTCTGAACTGAGGCTGCTACTGGCACTGCCACTCCTCTGACCCATGACTCTTCCCCCTGAAGATTTCCATGCCAGTCATGCATTCAGAGCTCTATCTCTCCATCCATCTTCATGGCACTTGCTGACTGCTCAGGGCAAAAGCGATTTTTATTTTTCATTTGATTGATGTTGCAATATTCAGGATGAGAGCAGATGATTAGAACCAATTGTGCAGTGGACAAGGATTCCATCTCAGTTACTTGTTTCATACACCATAAAAAGGAGCTACACCTGCCCCCTACTCTGCTGAGATCTACTCAAGGATACACAGCACATCAGAAAACACGTAGAGTGGTGTGATTTGCAAAGGCACTCACCCTTTGCAGAATGCTACACATTCCTTGCATGAAGAATCACCCAGAACCTGAAGACAGATGACAAAAAGAAACTTCAGCACTAGCAGTCCTAAATGGGAATAAATGAATTTAAAAACCGATAGGTGAGGGGGGTTTGGTTGGTTTGTTTCAAAATTTAAAAGTAATTTTAAATTAAAAAACATTGATTTCAATATGGTCATGATTTTCCCTTAAGCCTTCATGAATTAAAGGTCTTTAACCTGGAAATATCTCCACAAGACAGGCAAGGCTGAGCATCACATATTTCTGTTACTAGCTCAACTTGCTTGGAAAGGCTTTGCAGTTTCACCTTCATTACATAAACACAACTAACTAAGTTAAGGGACTATTCTATTCCTCTTGAGCTTTTCTATGTCTCTGTTTTTAAAATAAGTCAACAGAGATCTGCCCAGGGGAGTAATGCCAGAAGGCACAGAGATTTTCAAAAGTCTTCAACAAACATCCACCTTTAAGATTAAATTTACAGAAGTTTACCATTCTGATGCATACTGAAAATCACTAATTTTAAGGTCAGGACTGATTAAAATCAGAATCTATTCTGACCTCTGACAAGAACAGACTGTAAGACTTCAACCAGTTATTTCTGCATCAACCTCACAGCTTTTATTTTTTTGTCACCTTATATTTACAAGCAACATGTGATAAAATCTACTCCTATCCTTAAATGAAGTGGTTCAATAGTGAATTTCCCTCTCTGATATATATTGCAAGATTTTCTATAATGTTCAGCTTTTTGTGGCTATCACTGTTCCTTAACCCTGTATTTGACTACAAATGAAATACTACCTTGAGTAGGCAAATAACATTCAAAATAATGGTGTTGACCTAAGAAGAAAACTCTGTTATTTAAGCTTTGAGTTCTACTTAGAGTTTTACTAAAATATATAAAGCAATCTATTCAGGAACAAAAACTTTTTCTCTGAGTTCCTCTGATTTTAATTGTCTTAATCACTAAAAACTGTTATAAAATCACTGTTATATTGACAGAAATAGTAGCTCTATTGCAGGTATAACATTTAATTACATTGTGAAACTCAGAGCAATGTAGAGGACAGTACTTAAAGCAAGTCAAAAAAGGAACTAAACATTTCCACGCAGCAGAGCAGCACCAAACACAGTGAGGAGCAGGCACAGTGCAAAGCAGCCAAGGAATTTCCCCAGCTGCTCTCTGCTGGGAGCAGGGCAAGGGACACTCCAAATATGCTCCATTCTAAACAAGTCCTGCCATCAGCCATGCTTGGGAACTGTCCACTCTGCTGGACTGACATTTGCTGAGGCCCCTGGGGATGTGCAGCCAGACAGCTCCTGGGGCAAAGCACCAAGATATGACCTAATGCTCTGACTTCAGAGGGCCTTGGCTCATATCGTTGCCTCTTCACAGACAGAATCCCAGACTATTCTGAGTTGGAAAGGACCCACAAGGATCATCAAGTCCAACTCTTAAGTCAATGGCCCACACAGGGGATTGAACCCATGACCTTGGCATTATTACAACCAAGTTTTAACCAACTGAGCTAATCTCAGGGTCTCCAAAATGTGGTCCTCCTTTTCCAGGACATTAATACAATTTTTGCTATTTATATTGATAATAGCTTATTAATATCAACACATGTCAATATTATCACACATGGGCTCCCATCTCAAAAGAAGAGCTGAATAAAGGGCAACTTAATAGTACTCGTAATCTTTAGGCAGATGCAGCTTGTTAAGCACAACCATCTGCAGCAATCTGCTCCAAAGGGTTCTCCTGTTTACTAAAAATGTTTTTGAAAATGTTTTCACAGAGATAAGGGGAAACAAAGGCCAGACAGTGTTACTGATCCCTCTTTCTCTTCCAAAACATTTGTTCATTACAAGCCTCACGCTGCTTAATGTGCAAAGACAACAACTGTTCAGCCAGTACCAACACCATCCCTATCAGTCTGACCAATGGTAACATCTTTGCTTCCCTGTGTTCCCTTCCCTGTTTTCTCTTGATTTCTACATAGAACATAATCTCCTGGGAGCATAGTCTGTCTTTTTATTCTGTGTTTGGGACACAGCATAACAGGGTATCCTTTCTGTTCTTCAAGGCACAGCACAGGTGTGCTTTGAAGAATATTAAGGAAATACTAAGGAAATTTGTAAAGTAAAAATAATGACCAGTTGTCCCATGCCACACAAATTTCCAGTCCAGTGTCCCAGACAAATGCCAGGCTTCTCTGTGAAGGTCTGAGAAATGCTTAAATATAAGGATAAACTCCTAAAACATTCAGTATCTAACAAGCAGGTAGCTCTGCCAAAGCAGCACTTCCAGCAGTTTCAAGAGATGGAGAAGCCACCTCGTGCTGAATTAAGTCATCAAGCTCCCCATGTTAATTTACAGTCTATTTTAATGATTGATTTATCTTGCTTTGCAGAAGTAACAACTGGATAGGCTTCTGTCTGAAAATTAACCTCACCCTGGTGGTGAGAAGTGGTCCAAACATGAACCCACATTCCTGAAGAAATCCCCCCAAGATGCTCACATTGAAAACTCTGACCTCCACACCCCTATCAAAGTGCTTAAGGCAGAAAAAGAAAAAAAAAAGGACAAAAAAAAATTGTGGTTGTAATAATACTGACTCAATTTTTCGGTGTTGGCAGATAACTGGAAGTGTATGAACATTAGTGGAGTGGTTATTTTTTCTTTACTATTATGTTCATATTTGTTAAAAGAAGAGCTTTGGTTTCTTACAGATGACAGAAACTCAGCAAAATCAATAAGAAATTCCTAACTGAAAGAATCTGAGCACATAGTACCATTTTTTAAAATAATTACTTCCTTTCAGCAAGGCACAGGCAGGCTGATAGGAGATCCATACACCAGAATTTATGCCTGGCCAAACAATTTTGTTAGTTTTTCAGATGTTATTCCAGTGGAGCATTTGAAATGTGAGCTGAAAGTGTTGAGTTTACACATCCAGGCCATTTCTCATTGACAAGTTAATGACTCCATTTTGCCATAAACTTCTTCAAACTCCTACATGCACAGTCAATAGGGGCTGGCCTGATGAAAAAGCCAAATTACTTGATGCAGTTTTCAGGTAAAATGTATAAACAATCATCATAATCAAAGAACATATAAAAAAGGTAATTTAGAAGAATGTGACTTACTCTCTATTTCTTTTTCTTCCCTGGCCTAGATTAGCTCCTGAAAAAGAAGCTCAAGAACAAGGAAATGAGAAGAAGGGAAAATGGTGGGGTTTGCATTTATTTTTAAAGGAAAAAAAAAACAACTGAAGGTTTGAGTTCCATCCCTCCTGGAAGTCAGGATTGTCTTCACTTCTTTCCCATGAACCTTCTTTCACTAGTGTTGTTTTTATTTCTTCTTCTTTCAATAAGGTCATTTTAACACTGTGCTGAGTCCATATTGCTGCCACAGGAATGGCCACAGAAGAAAAATGAGTCATAAATCCATTCACAATGATTTAGCCACTGTTTCCAGGGAAAAAAAACCCAAAGAACAACTAAGAAAAAAACAAACAAACAAACAAACCCCCAACAAACAAAAACCCCCAAACCACTCACCTATTTGCTGTAGCAATGAAATACTGATAGTTATTTGTGTTATCAGAGTTCGGTTTCATGCTGGTGTTCCAGTGAACCACACACAAACAGAACAATTTAGTTATAAAAGTCCATTCCTACCACTGCAATTGTGGTCTTTTTAAGGACCTTTGTTGACAGAATGGCACAACATGACACCAGCTAAAAGCTGCTGCAGATGTGGCCATATTCAAATCTGAGCTTTATTTGAACAGTACATGAAAAAACATTAATAAATTTTCTTTGATCCAGCCAGACACTCAAAACATCTGAACAAGAAAATACTCAAATAAGTGGCTCAGTGAACAATATCCAGAAAATCTGTCAAGTGAAATTGGTTTGCCATCAGATCAGTCTGATTAATGAATATGACAAAGTTTATCAACAGACAGTTCAGGTGCATAGTCAGAAAAGCTGTCTGTGGCACATCCTGTGCTCCATTCTGCTGTCTAGAAATTGTATCTCATCACTGCAATAGTAGAAATTAAATCCCTACTAAGATTCTGTCACTGTTATAATCATTCTAAAACACAAAGGCCAAATCTCTCTCAAAGCCAAACATTTAGAAGTTAATTGGAATTTTTTCCAACAAACAATAGCCAATTAACATGCATTGCTTCTACTTTTCACTGCTTGTCAGAGAAATAATTCTTGGATGCTTCCTCCCTGAGGTTAGAACTTTGTTTAAGGGAGTAGGAAAAAGGAAATAGAAACTCTAGCTCAGAAGCAGATCTCAGCATGAGGGAGGAAAAGGGGCATAAGAGGAAGAGATGAAAGATTTTCTACAAATTCAGTCATAGTGCAGGAATTAAGGTCATGCTGTTGAATTAACACAAAGATTAAGAAGTTTTGCTAGAAAAAAGCCCAGCTGCTTGTTGGCAATGCTAAAGAGATAGCTCAGCCCTCAGGACAGGTGACAGGAGCTGTGGGTTGGAGCATGGGCCACGTGCTGCTCCAGCATCCTCCCAGCCAGCAGGAGGGACAAGGCACACAGCACCTGGAACACCTGCACACCCCGAGGCAAGGGGTATTTTTAGCACACAAAGCAAGGAGTCACTTCAGATTCCAAACCAGTGCACAAAACAAGAAGCCAAAATGTGCTTGAGTAGAACTGTGCGTGTCAAGGGACTGGTGCTCAGAGTGAACCACAGCCCCAGAGCTGCTGAGAGGGGGTGTCCAGGCAAGGTCTTCAAAACAGAGAGCACATTCTTATCTCCTACATACAAAGCAGCAGATACCCAGTAACACACTGCTGAAGTTCTTCCCCTAAACTCTGTACTCGAACACTGGATCCCCCATGAACACAGAACAACCTGTTCGGGTATTCCCCACATACTCTGGTACTCGACACACGACAAATGCAAGTTGCTCACTCTAGAAATCACTCCTGTGTGATGCCCCCTGACCCACCAATCCATTACTGATCATACAGTTTCAGTGGCACGGACAAAGAGCCTCCATATAGTCATTTACTTTTGAAATGGTACAGGGAATTTTCACAAGCTCAGTTTATCAAGCCAGAACCCAGAAAATGCCTGCAGGTGCCAGTGGGCATGATGGACACCTTATGAATACACTTCCATGCATTAATGGCCTTGTGCCACCTCATTACCTCTTTTCAGAGGCAGTCTTGTTCTCTTTCCATGGAGAACTTTCTCCTCAGTAGAACAAGTAGCTGCAATGACTAGCTGAGAAAATCCTGTTCTAAACCACTGACTACCCATCATTAATTACATCCTACTTGCATATTAAATTCTGGTGACCTCAAAAAGTGAGACAAAACCATGACTTATCCCAATTATTACATCTTCTTCCTCATTAAAGACTCCTTTGCACACACTCACAGGATGGCAAAACAACCACTATGGCAGGGAACCAAACTGAGATGGAGTTCATGACACCCATTAAAATAACCCATCAGAGATTTGGAGCTATATCAGATCAACTTGTTCCCTTTGTTACCAATACTCCTTCCTGAAAAAAAAATAAATCTAGAGGTTCTTGAACTGCTAATTCCTAAAAAGACCTACTAGGGCATTGAGAGCTCCACAAGTTTCATGTTAATGGAGTATTTTATTCAGCCACAAAACAAACAACTTTCTTTGGTACCAGTATTTCCTAAAGAGCTCTTGCTCTTCACCCTTATTTGGCCAGGGGAAAAAAAAACCAACAAAAACACAAAAAAACCCCACCAAAAAACAAAACAAAACAGAAAATAAACACCACACAGAAATAATTCAGAAGTTGCTTAAGGGAGAGCATTAAGAAAAGAACCATTAAAGAGATTATTTGTCTCTTCAGTTAATAAGCTTCATCTCTGCCATGCTGTGCAAGTTCTTCCCACAGATCCTCATTAAAAAGAGTTTTGCATTAGCCTTTACCCATTTCCACATGGTGGAAGCTCTCTGGGGCCTCAAGAAGGCAGGAAGGTCTAAGAGGTTCTTCCTCAGAACTCCTATGCAACAGAAAGCCACATTCAGGAAGCTGGGACAAAGCTCATTCCCAAGAGTGAGGGATGAACCTGAATCTTTAACTCCACACTGAATTTAAGGACATGAGACAAGCCCAGGCCTCTGCAGGAAGGGGAATTCTACACCTGCCATCAAAAGCCAAAGCCTGTTGTAGTCCTGCAAACATTTCTATAGTGGGTTGGAAAGAGAGATATTTCAGCATGAAATCCCGGGAATGTTTAGCCATTGGTGGCCTCGAGGCTGTGCCAAGAGCTGCAGAAGGATGCCATGTAAAAATGCAGAGATGCTACTAAGACACAAAATCATCTACAGTTCTATCTTATTCCAGTGGCAGCACTGCAGAGAAGAGCTACACAAGGGGCAGGAGCCACAAAATACATAACACCACATCTCCACTTCAAACTGGAGCTGCAAACCCCCTGCTGATGTCTTGCCCAGACAAGTATGGGTGTTGTTATGGGTTCGGCCAGGTGGGCCTAAATTTAGGGTTTAAAGCTCAGACTAGGCCTGAAATTGTCAGCTAACTTGAGCTGGGCTGGGCTAGCTAACAGCTGACTTCTTCTAGCCAATAATATTGTATTCCATACCATACTACATCATCTCAAGGGGTGTAAAATCCAGTGTGTGGGAGTGGCTTGGGCAGTTCTGCCATGGCCGAGGTACAAGCCGGACGTGATCCAGTTTCTGTCTCAGAGTGGGCCTTGCTTCTGCTCCTGCTTGTATTTTGTTTGAATTCAGGGGAGTAGAAACGTTTTTGTTGTTACTCTTTCTGTTTCTTGCTAGGTGTCTTTTAGAATACTTATAGATTTAGAGTGATACACTTTGTATTCATCGGGGAGTGGGAAGTTATTGCTTGTTATATATATGTGACTTGTGTAAGTGTGTGTTATATTGTAGTTTGCTCTTAATTTTCTCCTTTCTGTATAAATACATATAGTTAGTTTCAGCAGAAACGTAGTTTGAAGTTTTTTCCCCTCTCTCTTCTTTTTCCCTTGGCTGGCTGGGGGGGCAGGAACACTTTTTCTCTGCTTGGACAGTTGGTGTTTTGCCAGCTCAACCCAGGATAGGGTGCACAGACCAGCCTAGACCAATCCCTACCACACTCTTGTCCACTACACAAAAAAATCCTGCAATTTCTGCTGGCATTTGTCCTGGTACCAGAACCTCTGGCACGACAAAAAACCCCCAAACCAATAAAACCAAACAAATACAGTGCTGCTCTATTTACCCAGCTTAGCAGGTATAATCTCTTACCTGAGGAATTTCTGGACTTTTTCCAGAGTGAAATCAGGTGTCTCTCCTTTTAGGGGTGGACATATAGGCAAGTGACACCTCATAAAAATCACAGAATATCCTGAGTTGAAAGGGACTCAAAAGGATCATCAAGCCCAACTCTTAAGTGAATGGCCCATACAGGGATCAAACCCACAACCTTGATATTATTAGCACCATGCTCTAACCAACTGACCTAAAACAGTTTGGAACAATGAGATTTGTGAGAAAAAAATTACTAAATTCATGAGTCTTCCTTTCCAAAACCAAAAATAAATATATCACAGTTAATGTGAAATAACAGAGAATTTAAAAAAAAAAGGTTCTGAAGATATAATGGGCAAAATATTTTGCCCCAAGGCCAAAGTTCATCAGTTTTCACTTTGATCTATTTATGCAGCAGCACTTTCTGGTATGGTAAAATTACAGAGCAACAGTCTTCTGAAATTTGACAAATTTGTCATGTGAACAGATGGGCTGTAAGAACAGAAGCTCTGAACTGGGACTAAGGATGATTTGGTCTTGAATGATTCCATCTAACTGCAAGTTACAGCTAAAACAGCTACATATAAACTTAGATTGTTATCCATCCACTATAAATCATTCTGTTCATGATGTTGCTTGTTCAGAAGAACTACATACATCTCTTGTAAAATTTCCCCTCCCATTCTGATTCTTTAAAAAAAATTATGCTGGACATCAGGTAGGGGAATTAATATTGGCTGGCCAGAAGAATGGATGCCTTCCCCTCCTGACATTTCAGCCATCACCTTGAGTTATGGTACTTACATCTAATCATAGTGTGCTGCCTTGTACCACGCTGTTATACCTGGGGCAATAAATCACTAAACCCTGTGCAGCACTGCCATCCTACCCCACTGCTCTTGTCATGTTTAAGGGATCCAGCACAAAACTCACACTGCAGCAGAGGCTCCATTTTGGAGTAGCATTTAATTTAAGGGTGTGGATTAAGGCAAACGAAACTTCACTTTGTATTTTCGATTAAAAAATCCTGGAACTAAGGTCCTTGATTGCTCCAGGAAAAGTAGGTACTTAGTTGGAATGGGCAACTTTGGGATTCTCATTGCTCTCATGCTTACGAAAGCTGCAGGAGGTTTGATCTGAAGCTGAAGCCAAGAGATATATTCATGTGCATTTATGTATCTAAATACAACCTTGTTCTGCTGCATGAACCAGTTCATGGCTGCAAGTAGCCACATGTATGAAAAAGGCTTTCCATGCACCATGTCACTGATCTGTATCTCTGCCTTCTTCATCCAGATCAATACAAAGCTGCTGTAATCAATATGAAATAGTTCATAGGCTATAATTTCCCAGTTTGGTTTTCCAGAGGGCTTCTCTTGGAAATAAAATGTCATGTGTGTGTGTGTACACAGATGTTATTTCAAGTCTAGGAATCTGCAAGTACTAGAATTACTTAGAAAAGTTGATATTTCCCAGAAGCCTGGCCAGCAATAACTTCAGACTGAAGCATCAAAACCAACCAAACAAACCACCAAAAAACCATCCACAAAACCTCTACCAGCCTGTGACCACAGCTTCCATAAATAAAGCTCCAAGCTCAGGAAGGTAATAAAACTATCAGAGCTGGCTTTGAGGATTACTAATAAGAAAAATTACTCAAATGCTAATCTGTTATAGTACTTCATTAATTAGATCTTCAAATTGTAGAGCACAATTTGCAGGAAATACTGTGCAGTTATGTACAGTAATTTACACAAAGACTGTTGTCACAATACATTTGTTTGTCTCATAATTTTCTTCTCTGCTCCACCTTATTCACTCATTAACTGTTATAACAATTTCCCAGCATGAATCTACTGCTGTTTTCAAACAGTATTTGCACACCTTGAGGTACAGAGATACTGCAAATGACATGGTCAATACAAATCGACTTTACCATATGTCAGTGCAAGGGAATAAAACCTAACCCCAGGCTCCCTGAAGCCTGCCATTGGGAATCTTTCCCTAAAAAAAAAGCAAACAAAAATTACCAGGACAACCACTAGAGAGTCCTAGTTCTTGAGGCAGTAACTGCACTTCCAACCTTACTACGCTCGTGGCAGTTCCCTGACCACAGCTACAGAATTACCAATAGAAGTATCAGGAACAAGAAACTTTTTAAAAGTTATCAATAAGACCCATGAAAAGAGAATCTACTTCTTTCCTTTTCTGATCAAGTTCAACTAACTTTGCAAATTAAGCAGAAATTATTAAAGTTGCAGAAACTTAATACACCGTTAGGTAGGTATCATTGTAAGGAGATACTTTCCTTCTTTGCCTACACAAGCTGTTTTTCCAACTCATAGTTGGAAACACAGCATCAGTGTAATGTCACTGACATCTATAATTCCCATTTTAATCACACAGGACCCAAAAATTGTATTACAAGTGGCACTAGAGCGAGTTGAGCATATTCCCAATTAAACCTGAAGATTGACAAAGACGTAGGTACTGCTCGTTACAAAAATACATTACTCATCTAAATCTGTCGTGGGATGATCCATGAGCAATTCATTGGTAAGCTATGCAAAAACTGCCCCTGTTCAGAGTTCCCTTCTAAATTTAGATTCCACAGCATTTCACTTTAAAAGAAATATTAAGCCAGTGATAAGAAGTAGAATATTATTCTTTGAGATAAAAATAAGAGGTTGTCTGGGGATTCCAATTAGTTCAATAAGCTATGAATGAGTATAACCAACTTTAAATACTGAGAATAATTTTTTGACCCTGTTCACTAATTAAGAAATACATTCAGTTGTAGCTGAACTGAAGAGTCCTGTTAACTGTAACTAATAAGGCTGGGCTAGTTGTGATGACAATTGAGACTAGATAAACACATTAGAACTTTTTTCTGCATTGGAAACAGTAGAGCTTTATCTTCACAGCCTTGCCTCCAGCAATGCTTTACATAACTGCATTTCATAAAATGTCATCAGCTCTTTCAGTGCCTGAGGACCTGCTGGGAGGGAATGCCATAGTTCTATATATGTCACACATACTCTGACTCCTTGCCAAAATAATACCAACATCATTAACTTGATTGACCGTATACGCATCAAGAAGGGTTAAAGTGTTCTTTCCACAACTTGACTGTAACAAAAAGGTTTCCAGAAAAACTTTAATCAGATTAAAATTTCCAAATGGACCTCAGTTTTGCCTTTGGATGTGTGTTGCAGATCTTGCATACACTAGCATTTACAGTTGAATGTCAGGGAATTTCATTGTTCCTTAAAACCAGTGTACGAACAACATCCTCTTTCCTTTTGCCTACGTGGGCCCCAATTAAATACTCCCATTCAGCAAGGAAATTATTTAAGTTCAAAACTTCTATTGCTAATAAAGTGGGCCAAGATAGACTTTACTTGCCAGGTCCTTGTACTCTGTGAAGTGGTAAGATCCCTGACATGACTGGGATTTATGGGACAGATGATCAGAAATTCCCTAATGGCACAGGGGCCCCACAGACAAGCTCTAATATGAGACTGCAGATATTCAGAATAAAACTGTTTCTGTCTTAAGTTCCCAGGTTTCCAGTTGTAGAAGAGGATCCTTGGCAGTCTTTGAAGACCAAGCTCAAAACAGAGCTCTCAGCACTTTTCCCTGTTTTTAAGGTTAGTTTGGATGCCCTTGCTGGGTAGAGGATAAAACAAATTCTAAAACATCTGTCCCATGAAAACAGATATTTTTCTTCTGGAAAAAGCATTACTTAATACTTTTGGAAGTTAATTTTATTATACCATTCCTAAATATTTTGCACAAATCTAAATACAAATGTGAAGTTTCACCTATAAATTGGAATTTGGGGGGAAATATGTAATTATTAGTTAAAAATTGCACCCTGGTAACACTGCAAAGAAGGTCATGTAAGTAAATAGAGATATTGTAATTCCATATCACCAGCAGAGCGCAGAGAAAAAAGCACAGGGAAATTATATGTGAGAAAGAAGGCAGGAAAGCACATTTACCTGGCCTTTCATCCCTGGCAGAAAACATGGTGATCTGGGAATTCACCTTAGCAATCTTATCATTAGCTCACAGATGCACAGCAGACTGAGGAAGAAACTGCATACAACTTGCAGAGAAAAACATCTTGTTTCACTAAGATCTGTGTATTGCCAAAGGACAGTGACATTAAAAAACCAGGAAGATGGCCAACAGCAGCCCCTATAGCAAGTTTATGGCAAGAGCTTGCAGGTATGTGAGCAGCAGAGAAATCCAGCAAGGAGCATCTGCTGCTTTGATTTTGTATTAGGCACTTTCTAGCAAGCCAAATGAATCTGAAAGCCAATGCAAATCACAGCAACTCCGTGTTGTTCCTCTTGGAAAAAGAAAATTGTACGAGGTCAGATAACTCAACCAATTGAGAATAAAACTGAGAACTAAGTCAGGGAATAAAATAAAAAGAACTTCTCTTATCCTGAGGAATACTCTCCAAATGCAGTTCATAAAACACAGTGAATAAAGCACATCAGCAGTCTTCTCTCCAAACTGCCTCCCAAGGCTAGGTGCCTCATGAATCCAACAGATAGATGCCTGCAAAGAGCTGTTTATTCTCAGCCTATTTTTCTTCTTGCTTTTTTTCATGTGTAGAAATCAGCATCCTAAATGTTGAGACCCAGAATGCTGCTTTCTTTAAACCTTTTTATTTTTGAAGCCACATATCCACTCAGGGGTCAAAAGCAACAGTCATTGCCTTTCACAGGGTGCAGGTCAAATAATCTCCTTTTTCATGTCTCAAACTCATTCAAAAACTGTGCCTGAAAAAACCTCCAATTTCTTCATACTCAGGACTACCCCTACGAGTACAAAAGAGCACAGGAGACCCAAAGATGCTGAAAAATCATTGGTGATAAAGGAGTCAAATATTCTTCAGAGCAGAAAGAGGAACACCTGGAGAGCGAGTCCGCTGCTATTGTGCATTTCCCCAGGGCTGAGAGACAGACCAGGGAGGACGTTTGGTGAGAAGATCAGTGGTGAAAATTGAGAGGCATTACAGGGCAGAGAGAGCTGCACAAAAGCCAAATGGCCCTCAGCTACTCAACCCAGCCAGCCACTCCTGCCAACACTGTTGGGTTTTAAAACTCTATCAAAAATATAATCAAAAGAATTTTAAAAAGGCAGCAGGGAGGGGAGGGAATAAGCAGCCCAAGCTTATGGCATACAAACTGCCTGAGTCCCATCTCTTTTAGATGCAAAAAATCTGAAAAAATTAAACTAAAAGAGTCCAAATGAACTAAAAGTTGTGCCAGAGGACAATATGTCCACTGCCAAAGGCAAAGAAAGAGTTGATGAATGAGAAAACTACAGCAGACAAAATATAAATCTCTATTTCCCATTTGGAATCTTTCTTAACAAAACAGTCATGTCATCAAAAGCAGAGATACCTGTATTTCCATACTGGCTGATCTACAGGGAGAGCACATGATGTCAGTCAGGATGAGGAGGATTCAAAACATCATATTAAGTACAATCATCAGGAAACTGAAGTGTTACTGCTCTTTCTGCTCTTGGTCCTACTCAGGATTCACTGTTGCCCTTTGCAATGGATCATGAACAATTTTTACTCCTACATTATGTTTCCATGTCTTTATTATTTTTTTCATTCTCTCTTTTGCTGTCTTGAGTATCACAAGATAGGAACAAAACTTTCTTACACTGGTTTTCTTTCTAGACCCCATGAATCAAACACAAGCACTAAATAATTGCCACATGAAACAATAGGCTGCTGTTTTCAGTTCCAGCCTCTTCTGCAAACCACACATTCCTCAAAAAACATTAATCTACCTTTAAAAGAGCAACCTTTTTCACACAAAAGAAGCAGGTCTGATCTTACAGCCTTGGATTTCAGTTCTGGATGTCAGTGGCTCTGCAATCAAGGTTGGTAGAAATGAAAGCCTGAAGGCTTGATCTTGAATTAAATGAAAGTCTGTAGCAAAGCTTCCATTAATTTAAGGAATACAGCCCTCTAAGCTGACTTGCTTAATCCATCAATCAATACCCACCACACTCCCTGCTTTCTATGTTTGTAGGAAGAACTTTGCAGATTGGCTATTCTGACCCTTTCAGGATCAGGTTGAAATGTGTAGCAGAGCCTGTCTTATCCAACAGGAAGGTTTGCTTAACTTGAAATATATTCCTCAAGACAACACTATCCAAAGGCAAGCTTATTATCTAATTGAAAAAGATAAAAAAGAACATAGGTGTGCTTCTAACATCTCTTACATCCCCTGAAAGGCAAAATGTTACATCCAGACTAAGTGGGTTGTAACTTCCAGCCTCCATTTGTCTAATGCACCAGGGGAGATAATTCCCAACTCTCTCAATTGTTGTGCAGTACTGTAAACTTGCTTTTCATAAAAATTCACCCATTGCTAAACCCATTCAAGATGTCTGTAATATCAATGGTACTAATCAGATTTCCCCTCCATGGCCCTTCTTCTCTTTTCCCTCTAAAATCCAAAGAGATGCTACTATATCAACATTAAATGAACTTGTTTGCTGCCTAGAAGCCAAATTAAATGTGTTTTTTTATAATCAGCACTCACAGAATAGAGAGAAATAAGAATAAATGAGAGCCATTAATTAAATCTCACAGGGAACCACATTGCTGCAAATGGAAAACAAACCTTATTTTTCCCATAACTATTATTTTATGCTAAATGCATCATAATTGCTATTCAAGACCAGATTAAGACTTTCTTTTTCCAACATGCACTTTCTTTTTATTTGTGATCAGACTGCAGACTAAGTTTCTGACTCTGCATTCAAACCTAAACAAGAGTTTCTAGAGCTGTGGTTGTGCCTGTGGCGCTGCTGTGACTGCACAGACCCAAAAGCAACGCTGAGCAGCACTTGGTGGCATAGGAGCCTCCCAGCACAGGCTCTCCTGGAGGATACCACTATGGGGTCATTCTGTGCTTCCAAAATTAAGCCCTTCCAAATTCTTTGTCCCATGTTCCAAGTTAAGGAGGACAGAGCCTCTACAGTCAATAACCTGCTGGGCACAGTGTTCCCAAACAGAACCCAGGCAAGGTGTGCAAGTCTTAAAGTTCCTTTTAGGTCTGGCCACGGAAAGATCAAATCCATGCTAAAATCACTTCATGCAAATATGGTTTTAATTTATCTAATTGCAAGACTTCCCATTTATAGCTCACAAAAATGAATTTTGTTGAAATATTAAAAATGTCTGTTTTGTCTTCATTTAGGTGTCTGCCCCAGGGTACTTTCTCTCCACCTGAATTGATCAGAGAGAGCATCTTAAACATCTTAAAAATCATCTCTTGTGCGAAGCAGCTTATTTTTTTTAAGGAAGAGATAAATCCATAAACTTCAAGTGCATCTCCCTGCATTTTTTGTATTATACCTACATTAAAGCCTTTCTAAGCTTGGAAGTCTTTTATGACATGAACTACAGCAGGCCATAAAACCAAGCACATGACATCCCGGAAAGCACCAGGAATCACAAAATCTGAAACCACAGCTTATGTTTAGAGCTAAATACACATTTCTCAGCTTGCTTTGGGGCAGCATTAGCATCTGCTCCCTGTACTGGTTAACATTTTATAATCAACTCCCCATCAAAACCTGGCATCACTGGGACCTCTCCATTCCTCAGACACAAACCACAGCTCTCTGCAACCTGCACCTCCTTGCTTTGCATCCCACAGGGATTACCAACAGAGAGTTGTTCCCACCTGGGCACACTCATCCCTTTTAATATTCCTAATCCCTGCAAGGCTCAAGTCAAACTCAAATCAAATAAAGGATCTTTATGACAGGGAGGATCCAAGATGTCCATTCTCAAATTTGAGTGCAGGAAAGCAGCAGAGGACATGCAATCCTCACACCTGTAATCACAGAGAAGGCCTGGCAGTGGCTGGGAATGTCCCAACAGCTGCACTTCCCATCCCAGGGGGTAGCCAAGCAGTATGAGCCTGTTCCCCGCAGCAAATAAGTTTCAAAGACAAGTTCTAACACATGACAGCTCAAATGAGACAAAAAATAATCTTCCACTTCATAGACAGCGGAAAGAGAGCTCAAGACATATTGCAATGCAGAGCTTCCTTCTAAACCCCTTATTCAACAGCCCCCAATACATCTAACCATGAATTTCTCTAACCCATCATGGATCCATGTGTATTTGTCTTGACAGCTCTTTACAGGCGGTTCCATGATTTATACTTTGTATTACATGAAGAAATACTTCCTTTACTTTAAAGGTTGTGCTCTCTTGTTCTCCTATTCAGGTCACCATTATTGGTTTTAGAGGCAAGTATAATTTACACATATACACAGTCTTTCCATAGACCAGTTATTCTATTCAGAATACTTTTATTTTACCCTGATATAGAACCCACTCCACCTCTTTCCTCCCAGATATGCCCCGCTTTCATGCTTCTGTTTTAGGAGGTGATGAGAATCAGAATAATGTGCTGTATTCCACATGTGAATCTGCATCTGTGTGACTGATTCAAAAAGAGAAAAAACACAACATGTTGTGTTCAACTTCACATGATAATTTCCAAAACTGTATTTACACTTTGACTACCAATCAGCTCAGGATTGCTATATTCAATTGATATACTGAATTACCAATGTGTCAAAATCTTTCCCTGTGTGTACACCACATCATTATGTCAGCACTGATGCATTATTATTTTTCTACTGTGCCTACTGTATTTTTCTACAATGTTTTACAACCCAGTAACTCGCTGTTGTGAGACTTAGGTTACAATAATAACACTTGCAATTCAGTTAATGGCAATGGGGCTGTTGATTGTCTTAAATAACCTTTTTCTCCTCACAATCACTCTGGAAGCAGGAAAGGTTGATCATGGCATAGAACAACCAACCTTCCACAGCCATCTCCTCTACAGGTCCACAGTGCAACCTTCAAAGTCTGGCAAAGCAGCACTTTACATGGCAACATCATCTAACAATACTTAGCAGGCTGAAAAGAAAATCATTTCTGTCAATCACAGCTTGGAAAAATAAAATCCTATATCCCCTGAGCTCTCTTTTAACCAAAGTATACCAATGATCCTTAATGAATAGTCTCAAGCTTTTAAGCACTGTGCAATTCAACAAAAAGCAGTGACTTTTCAATAGGTTGGTCTAATCGCAGTTAGTAACATACACACAAAGAGTATAAAAGAATATAAGTCCATCAATTAATTATAGGTTGATTTGGGAGGGCTTTCTGCAGGGTTGTTTTGTTGTGGGTTTTTTTAAGCACAGAATATTTTTTTCTGTCAAATGAAAATCAAGGTAATTCCTATTAACTTGCTGATTTCAGGGTTATTTCTACTGAACCCTGTTGGGTTTATCCCCTGTGATGTGACTCCAAGGGACCTTCCAACATGGGATGGTAAGTGGGGATTTTTTACATCAGCTCCTCTCATAAATGATGCACAAATTTTGCATTTATCATACAGTAATCCACACATTCTCAAACATCACCAAAAGATTACAAAATTACATTGTAATGCATTCCAATCTTCTCAGTGAAATTGCCATTTAATCAGCAGTTTTATTTTGGGGAGTTTTTTCTAACATAGGATTGACATGGCAGTGCAGCTCTGGAGTCAGTAGCCACCTCCTGGCTGGTGCATAATGGCTTTGGAGCAAAGATGGGATTCTCAAGTGTTCAGCACCCTTTTAAACCCAGTATTACTTTCATTTTAAATGGAAGCAGCATTATTTTGTTTCCAGTTTGAAAGGGAGTAGCATTCAAAGTGGAAGGCCAAGGGTATGTCATGCAAAATTAAGAACTATGAGTAGGCTGCATCTGAGCATGGGAGTTCTGAAAACAGTGTGGACTCAGGGCCATAAAGCCTAATTAAAGTCTTAAGTGCTTCAAGTCTGATCTACTTTACTAGAATTATTTCATTCGCTTAAAATTCTCTGCATTTTTTATTCCTATTGCATTTAATTATAGCTTAAATATTTTTCCAAGCCAAGAAAACTGCCACTTGCATGTTAAAAATGTTGAAATGAGATGCTCTCAGAAGTTGAAATCTGTTTCTTAAAGCTTTTTACACAGGAAAAAAAAAGGGGGGGGGGATCGAATCAGCCCTTTCCCACACAATTCCGGTTTTGACAAATTGGCATTTCCACATGAAGTATGTTCTTCTAAAACATCCTGTTCAGTTCTATTTAAATACATAAAAAATGTGAGCAGTGAAAGTATGTGATGAAGTATTTTTTATCTGGATCTCAAATCATGAAATATTGAACATGGCTACAGGAACCTTATTCACTAACAGCTCCAAGGAAACAATCCTGATCAAATTGATTCCTGGAGTTGAGAGGAGAGATCACTCAGAGAAAGTTCTTGTGTTGCAAACAAAATCATTTTCATGTCATTGCTTCCCTCACAGAGCTGTTCAGGATATCCAGCTGCTATTCCAGGTAAAACAGGGGTAAAACAGTGCTCTTGAAGTTGACGGTGTGAAGCTCAGTGCCACCCAAATAGATCCACTTTAGGATGGTGCTACTCACACACAGCTGAGACAACAGAAACAAATTCACAGCTAAATTAGATCTTATTAAATGTTGAACAAAATAACATTGACAATTGGCATAAAACTGGTTATCGTATCTTGATTTTTGGATGGGAATTCTTCCCCAACATCCAGTACTGGAGACTGCCATAAACTAATCATGCCAGTGAGGCTTCACCAGACTAATCAATGAACACTGAATACGCTGAAATTTTAAGTCTCAATTATTCCTATTTTTTTGTTGTTTTTCAGAAATGCAAAATAGAGAACATAATTCAGTTTTGTAAATCTTCATAATTTTCTACCCTTCATCTAGTTCAATAATCATGTTATGAATTCATTTGTTTTATAAATTCTCTTAATTTTTAATCATTTCATTTGACAGCAAGAATGAGAAACTAGAGTAGGCCCCTGTACATCAGAAGGTCTAAAAATAAGTAAAATAAGCAGATGAGGAATGCAGAGCTTAAAATGCAAAATTAAAACATTCATTTAAATCCTTAATAATGTAGATGGACAATTATGTGACTAAAATAATGGGAAATTGATAAAAATATCATAAAAAATGCAAAACAAGTAACTAAGATTCTTAGCTATATCTCAGATAATAGACAATAAGCAGCTTTCAACACAGTCATTACAGCAATTATTTTTCTTAAGAAAGTCCTGGTAAAATCTAAACTGTAGCAGTAGCTGACTAGAGACATGTTTTAAACAGTTGGAAACCTGCAGTAAAATTTTTCTTAAGATATTTGGAAAATAACAGAAAAAGTAATCAACAGAAAAAACTTCAAGCCCCACACTGCAGCCACAGTAGTATGACAACAGGTTATAATCAAGGAATAAATATCTAAGTCCAGAAGAGACAATCCTCTCAAATCACTATTGAAGAACAAGCTTCAGTGCACTGTTCACCTGCTCTGCATGCACATGCCAAAACTGGGGCCAGCTGTTGGACACAAACCAATGCATGTTCAAACCTGGGTGTGTCCAACCAAAGCCAAGCCAGGACCTGTCCCTCCTCTCTCTAAGAGATTGCCCAGAACAAACAGAACCAGGAGGAGTCGACAGCTAAAGACAATCGATAGGAACTCTGGGGATGGAAAGAGCAGAGGAAAATTCAGAGAATGCTACTGCAATAAAACTAAATAAATAATTTTTGATTGCTTCTAGACAGCTTCTCAGTCGTTGCTCAACACTGGCAACAGCTGATCTGACCTGATCTCTCAGGTTACTCCTTCCTCACTTTTCTGAGTTCAGACAATAGGAAGAAATCCCAGACACATGGGATGAAATTCTACGTGCCTGAAAAGTGTTATCGATTTGCAATTGCAAGCAATTGATAAACCATGCTTTGCAAAAGCCACAGCAATAAGCAGAGATAATGAGTAATGATACACAGTGTTGGCCCCCAGCGTTTCAGGGATGAACTCACAGCAGGGGTCAGATACAGCCAGATAAAGAGCATAAAGAGAATTTGGGTAATCGACTCTGCTTGTAACAAGGTGAGAGAACCAGAATGTCACTCTGCTTCCACACCTCCATCCCACACAGATCATTAAATGTTTTGCTCCAGCTTTGGGACCTGTACTGTCCCTGCTCTGATCACCAAATCGATGTGGGTTTCTCTGATGTGTTAACAAACACACTCTGTAAGTGCACATATTCTCTGTATATACCTGGGTACACTTGCATTTTTCTACAGAAGCAAAGCAGAATCTGTGAGCATAACATGGCCAGAACAATGTCACTACTAAACAGAGCCCCAGGAAGCAATCTGTCATTCAACCACTTATAAAACTCATGACATTAATTTTTATATTTGCTGTTGATTATAGTGTAGATGATTAAATTCTGCATGTAATTACTCAAGCAGTGTTGTCTATGTGATTGGTCAGGGAAGTTGCACAACATTCCAATCCACTTTTGACAGCATTTAACTGGTTTTTGTTTTCCCCTGCTGCATGTGTGATTGAGAGTCAGACTGCAGTGGTAAAATTATTAATATTTAATATTAATATTTATGATAGAGAGGTCTTGCTAAGAAGTTATCTTTGCTGAAAGAATATTCCCTTCACCTAAAAGCTAGTAGTCTGTGGTTGCTTCCAGCTCCCTACCAAGCTAATACTGTGTGTGACAGTCCAGGCTCCACCAAGAGACACCTCTCCATATTGTCCATATTATTTACTGTTTGATTCCTAAAATGGTGGCAGTTAATTAGGGATTTAATCATTTCACGCCCCTCAGCTTTGTTAACAGTGAACTTACTGTTTTGTCCTGGCTCTTTCTCCAACACAGTTTTATAGGTTGGGTCTGAATGTCCTGGCAGAGAACAGGGTACCAGGGGGGCGACGCTGTCCCACTGTTCCCCGTTGGTGATCACAGTTAACGAAGCTTCTGTCTTGCTTTATTACACGGTTGGAATCCAAAGATTCTCCAACAGGACATAATTACTGTTTAGGAATGGTAATGCATGCAATGTTGAAATTCATACATACATTATTTATATCACAACTGATTGGGAAATTCACCAGATAAACTACTTGTGATTATTATTCTGTTAGCTCTAAACTTTTTGTGAATTATGTACCTCTGAAAACACAGTGCATGTACCTGTGAGAGAGATCATTGAGCCAGTATAATTTCTACTTGACATGTCAACATACTGCAAAGAGTTTATATCAACTCTTCTATGATATAATAATGTATATCCAACTGAGCACATGGGTTTAATATTGCCATTAAAAAGCATTTTGTAAAGTGCTTACAGGCCAGGATGAATAAATGCACATTGCAGTCTATGAGAAAGTGCAAAGTGAAAAACAGGCTACAAACTACAACAATGAAAACGATATTCAGGAGTGAAAATATCTGTCTGCATGTGCAATTTACTGATTTTATTAGTTTCCATATACCTGTAAAATAAGTTTGACCCTGTTCTAGTCCTCACATTATAGTAGCTTGTGTTTGATCAATCATCCTTTTAATATGAATAATTTGGTTCCAGTAATAGCACGTTACTCTGCAAAATGTAACTGCAGGAATATCTTCTGTACTGAAGTGCAACAATAACCAATGTTTTAAAAGCAAGCTTATTTTCACTTTTTATTGCCTTTAGAATTAGCAAAAGGCAACAATATATCTATATTCAGAATTTTTTCCAAAACTATTGTTGTAGTAACAGCAAAAATATATAATATTTAAGATTTGGGGTTTTAATAAAGACTTAATTCTGTAAATATTCCTGGCACAAAGGAGAAGATAAAAGCTGGGTGAATCAGCAATACTCTAGTTTGATGGAAGATAGAAAAAAGTAAAACACAAGAACTATTTGCTTTGGATCAATCTGATTCAAACATCACTTAACCCAGAATAACACAGTAAGTTACTTCCCATTAATTTCCTTCAACATTTAATTAAGGATGGAGACCAAAATACATAGAAACTAAGAATCAAAATACTTATAAGACTTCTATCATTAAAAGGAAAATCAATACATCAAGGGATGCAATCTTTCTTTTAAGATTCTCTAAAGGATAAAACAATTCAGTCTGCTCATTCTCCCCTCCACCTTTTCTTGAATGATCCAAAGAGCAGCAAAACAGCCTGACACTTCAGTGGGCATTGCAAGAATCCCTTCATTTGCCCATTTAGTCTGCCTTCCCAAGGAGCCACCTCATCCATAGGTTCAGAGCTATTGTGCTGTCATTCAGCAAACCACTGCAGCCATTCTGCCCTGAAATGTTCACACCTGCCTGAAATTCTGGCTCAGAATGCATCAAACATCTTGCCCTTTACAGCTTTGGTCTATTGGCAGCCAGGACTATTTAGCACCACACTGAACAGGACCAGAGACCTCTCTCACACATCCATTTATGCTGTAGCCACGGGAACAGCAGCATGGTTTGAAGTTATCTCAGGACCCTCAGTACCTCCAAAGTAGTGGTTCGAGTCATCTCCTGAGCTCAGATTGCAGAGTGGAGAGTGAATACCAATAAATGCTTCAAGCCAAAAAGGGAATGAAACGAACAGTATCATAGTAAATAAACAAAAAAGCCTGCAGTGCTTCCTCCAGCCTCTGCAAAGGACAAGACTTTAAATGAGTTGTATCTAATTGGCACAGCCTGCAGACAGTGCAGGGAAAACACTTCTAAATAGATTCATCATTGATCGTATTGGGGAAAAAGAGAGCCAGAAATCGAAACATTCATACACAGGTTTATTTTTCTAGAACAAATGCCCAGGATGCTTAATGTGTTACTAACTGCATTATTAATGTGTTCCCAATTACCTCACACACAAGTTCCCCAAAGTATTCCTGTTTCCTATTACTCTAGAAACACCAGCACTGAACTGTTTGGGGACTGGGGTAACAAACCAAGCTCTGATTCAGGCTCTCCACCAGCCTGGCAGCTCCTCAGTTCTGTGTACACTCATTCTGCTTCTGCTCCTTCTCCTCCTCACCTTCCCTGCCTGCTTTTCCATAGCAGCGCTCCAGCCACACGAGCTGGCTGGCCATGTCTCTGTTACTCCAAGGGTGCTTCTTGTGTTTGTGCTTTCACACTCCAAGGGCATCTCTGTGCCCTGTTCTGTCATTCCGGAGGTTTCCCCTGTCCCTGTCACCACACCGTTTCAGTCCTGTCCACTGCTCTCTCTCTTTAGGGGTTGGCCTCTTCTCCCAGGCAACCAGCTGTAGGACAGAAGGACAATCCTGAGCTGCACCAGAGGAGGTTTAGGGTTGGACTCTAGGAAGAATTTCTTCACAGAAAGCATGATTAAGCATTGGATTGGACTGCCTAAGAAGGTGGTGGAGTCACCATCCCTGGAGGTGTTCAAGTTAAGGCTGGACATGACACTTGGTGTTCTGGTCTCATTGGCAAGGTGGTGTTCAGTCACACTGGACTCAGAGATCTTTCCCAGCCTCTTTGATTCTGTGATTCCCTGTGGTCTGTAACCTCAATTTCAGTTCCAAGCTCTCCTCTGACACCCTTTTCCATGAGAATCCCACCAAGAGGAGACCCAATTGGAGCCCTGTCCAGGTCTCCCTGCCCTGCCATTGACACTCATGGGGACAAATTGCAAGGTAAGAGCCCCAGACCAGAGAAGCAGCCTGATCCCAACATCCTGGGCCCCAAACAAGCACCTCCACACCCCAAGGGAGCAGGGGAGGACTCTGCCCCACCACCCCTCACCACAGACAGGGTGTGGAAGTCACCTTCTCATTCCCACTGAGTTCAGCAGTGCCACGCTGGACTCGGAGAAGCCACTGACTTGAGCATGAAGTGGGGATTGAACACCCTGCAAGATCAGCCTCTTTCACTGCAAAATGTTTTTGAGCTCATGACATCCCTCAACCTCTAGTTTACAGAGGTATGTTCAGCAAGTCATGGTGCCCCACGTGGCTGCACTGGGAGCCCCCCCAGCCGGGTGTTACAGCCCAGACAGATCCTTGTCACCAGCTGCGAGAGCCAACAATACATCGGTCCAGAGATTTTTATTGATACAAATCCTCCTTCAAGGTAATTTGTCGGGATCAAACCTTGCCATGTCAATTTGTAAACTTAATTAACTGTAGTCTCAATAAAAGCCAAGATTACGAACATAATGATTAATTAGACCCTTTTAAGTAATGCAATGGTTGAATTAGCTAAATAAAAATAGTGGGGAAACTGGCAAGATAAGGCTCCACTGATGGATGGGGGTTTGTCCTAGAAAAGCAAATGCAAGAGGCATCATGCATTGGCACAATAGAAATAACTACATGTTTCCAATGATTAATGTCATAAATTATACACAGCTCCTTCATATCTAAAGGCATAGCCATTGCAATGATATCTTACCTCAGAAAAAAGGGAAGTTTTAGTCTCTCCATATGAAGTCAGAAGTTAAGAATTAAACTTCTAATCTCATAAGGAATCAGGAACCAGTCCTACTAACCCATATTTCCTAGATGAAATATTACATAGATGAAGATAATGCATTTTCCCCCCTCATGTTCATGTGGGAGTAGCAGGCCTTTAATTAACTAGTGTTGCTCATCAATATCAATTTTTATACTGTAATATTTAAAGCTCAAATTTTTAAATTTGAGGGTTTGGGGTTTTTTACTGAATCCTAGATTATTTATGTATTTTCATAACTTATATTAACACACACAGAACAGAACTCCAAGCATTCTGTTCACCATTTAGAGCTCTGGGAATAACACAAACACTGCCCATCGGAGCAGAAGCCCGAGAAGTTCCTTCCTTTCAAGAGTTTAGAATTGCACCAGTGCAGATTTCTGTGAACTCATTTCTGACACCAGTTTCTCCCATGTTCCTTTTTCAAGTTTTTAAAAAAATTATTCCATCCTCCTCTTGGAGAGCATTTTAAAAGCATCAGATATTATTATGGGGTCAATAAAAGAGTTGCTACACAATGGTCAGGATCTCATAGGTGCAATAGGATTCTGGTTTACACAAGTCAGGAAGAATCTTTTAAAGGTTAAATACTTTTGGAGTATTTAATCAAGCAACTGTCCAGCTTAACATTTATAAACCAGACTACAGTGGCAAATTGGAGGGAGAACATTTCTTTAGGTCTGCAAGTAACTGGTAGTAAACAAATGGATTTAGAACTATTCTAGTTCTGCAAAGGCCTTGCAGGCATCATTATTCATTTGTCCCTAATTTCCCTTCCACCTTCTCTTTTCTCAACTTGGTTGGTTTGGACTAAATGCCTTTTGGATATGGGTACAATTAAACTAATTTTTTTTACTCCTAGCAAAATAAGACCTCAGCCTAGCTTAAGTATTCTTAATAGCAAGAATAATAGATATTAGAAAATAAAAATGACTGATTACTTTCTACAGCCAGGTAAGATGAGTGTAATCTCCTCTGTTATTTCACTGTTTTCCACCTCCATTCTTTAGACTAAAACGATTTGGAAGATGGATGTTTCTCACCAGGTTGATCATCACTGGCATCTTTACTTTGTGGAACAAAGTCACAACACTTGTTTTCGTTCTAATTCCACAACAGCATCGTGTGGGATGAATCTGGGGCTACACATATTGTCACAATCATTGTTCTCTTTCCTGGCCCGTAAGGAAAGCTATTGGCATTATTGTTACAGCATAACTATGCCAAATAAGTTTAGTTCTGCTTAGTTGTTTCCCATGTGCATTTAAATCTGGAACGGCTGCAGTAACAGCTAATAAATCGTGAGACTGTATTTCACAGGTAGAGTCTTAAAGTATCATGGTCAAAACTGTGTGAAACAGATTGACAAAAAAAAGAAAATCAAGAAACTCACAAATCTCTAAATAGTCAAAATTCCAGAGCTTTTTAGGAAAGAAAGGAAAACTATGTATGCTACCTATTTTCTTCTAGTCTCATTACAAAAGCAGACCTGAACTGAGGAGCTGACTAACTTGATCATTTGCAATGAGTCACAATTAAATGGAGGCTGCCAGACTCAATTAACGTATCAGTTTAGTGCAGATATCATTCTGTCAAACTGAAGGAAGAACTGTTCTTCCAGGTCCCAGGAGTTTATTTTTTCTTGCTTTGGCAAAAAAAGTATGCTTCATTCCAGCCTTTCCCACTCGTGGCACCTGTCTAACAGCACAGAAACAAAAGCCAAAGAACTGCAACTATTAGAACTCCACACATTAAAAAATATGTTGGCCAAAATTTGGCATAATAGAACACTGGCACCTCTGTCCAAAATAAGTTATCTCCACATATTTTAAAGTCTAACTCGAGGGGGCTCTGTGTGTTCTGATATGGTGGGGGTTGTGTTTGTTTGTTTTTAAAGCAACTCTGGTAAACAAATTAAGATTTATGTGAGGTATCAGACCAGCTTTTACAGGCGAGCATTAAGTGGATTTTATTAAATCTAACAGACATTGAACAGTCAAATGCCCTCTGTAGACAACCATAGGGGTTTTTTTGCCTCCTTCAGCAATCTGAACTTGCAGCAACCAAGGGACCACTGGGCAGACAGAACAAAAGGCATGAAACCTCCTTTCTTGAAGGAACCGAGCACAGCACTGGGGAAGGGGGTCAAAAAGACAACTGTGCCAGCATGAGGCAACAAGAGTTGGAAGGTGCCAAAGCATTAGTTGTTACAAGCCTTTCTTTCATTCAAAGGCACAACACACAATTGTTTTCCAATAAGCAATTCCCAGACCAGTCCATCCAGGCAACAGCCCTGTTACTTGCAAAACAAAGGAGTCTGCCCCTCCAGAAAGCTGAAACCCACCTGTTGTCTTCAGCTACAAAATACCCTACTCCATTTTTACATGTCACTTGAAAATCTACAAGCAACTTGAGCACACTCCTGAAATGTGGCGGGTGGAAAAATCCCTCCCTTTGAAAATCCCTCCCTTTCCCAGCCCCCTTTTAATTACAATGAACACTTCACAGAAGCTCAAAAGTACCATAACTAAGGAGAGGAGGAACTGCCAAACTTGAACTCACCTCCACCAACCATTTGCTTCCTTGCTCAGTCAGAGTCGTGTTAAAGACAAGAGAAAAATAAAGGAGCATTAACTTCTCTCCCAGAGAGGGGCGTGACCGGACTCTACAGAAGCAGCAAAACCAGCTGCTGCCAATATGTTTATTAATTAACTTCTTTTAAAGCGCAGGTGAAGCCCCTTGAAGGCTGACACACACCTGTAACAGATTGATAATTTAGCCACTTTGCAGCACAATTGCAGTAAACCTGGCACAATCTCTAGTCCTGAAGTGCAATGACTTGTGCTAAAAACTTCAAAAGAAAGCTCCCCGATCAAATGACTAGAGAGGATTTTTTTGTTTGTTTGTTGGCTTGGGGGTGTTTGTTTCTCGCGGGGGGGGGGGGGGGGGGGGGGGGGGGGGAATTGTTTGGTTTTTTATTTTTATTTATTTATTTATAAATAGAGAAGGAATAAGGGCTGCAGCTGACAGCGTTACTCTGTTTACTCACCTCGGCAAAGAAGACACCAGCATTCCAGTGCCACTTACCCTGTCTCGTTTATTGCCATTCCTGCCAGCCTTACACACCCAGAGCTTTGTGCTTGCCTTGGAAATAAAGATTGTGACTCTGTAAACAAGCGTTGTGTCTCACAGATAATGGTCAGGCTCCAAAGCTCACAGCCAATTAAGCACCTTTTGGCAGCTCTTGGAGCGTGTGCCTTCTGCAATATTTGAACCCGATCCACTCCAATCACCTCTAGCTAAGCACAGATGTTTTCCTGCTTGTTTTCTGCACACACAAGGGGACGATGAACCTCCTGTTTGGTGCAAGTGCCTTTCCCAAATGAGCACTGGCCTGTCCATGTAAACATGAATTTCAGATGGGAACAGACAACAACTGCAGAGGTGCAATGGATTTGTATTCATTATTGAAAGAAAATCTGGGGATAAAAACAACAAAACTTGTAAATAAAAATATTTTCAAAACTCTTCGAAATGATTTTACATTGCTTGTGTATATTTATTAAATATTAGGTACTTTCAGTACATGGTCCTCAAACACACTAGGCCTAGGGAACCTCTTAATAACTAGAATATTCCTTATTACCAAACAGATAAGCAATTCAGAACACTTTGATATTGCCCTGCCACAGTTGGAGAAAGATTTTTACATTAACTATTTAAATTTTATGGCACTGTCTGCAGCATTTTCTGCTTTGCTACAACAACAGAATTAAAGAACAAAGGAAAAACGATTCTTTCCAGCAGAACTTAATTCCAGACCAGACTATAAGACTCAAATGTTATTCACTCATGAAAGGATAATAAAAATCTTTAATAACTCCATGGAACTATGCCCTGAAGGAATGAAACTCAGAAGACATGAATAGGTCATCTAAGGAAATTTCTTTGTGTTTGGAACCAGAGAAATGTTGACAGCTGCAAGTGTAGTGTCTGTGCACATTACCCTGTGATGTATTCACACAAAATACTTCGGCAGCCCAGGGAGAGGGGCCAGAGGCTGGGACTAAGTAACCTCAGGAATCACCTTTTAATTTTCTAACACTCTTTCTTTAGCAAAGTTAGACTTGCAGTCTTAGCTGGATGGCCTGAAATGTACCTTCATCTCTCTGGTTTGCAGCAGTGGTCAGCAGACTCCCTTTAGAAACTTTAGTTTCTAAGTCCTTCCTAAACTGTTTAAGGCTTTCAAAACAATTAGGTGTTAAGTCACGTGTTGCTCAGATAATGTGGGAACACTGATAAAAAAATACATGTGTGTATGTCTGAAGTTATTTTTCTTTTTCCTTCTCTGAGAATAAAACAAAGAGTTTCACTGCTTTCCCTTTTCATTTTGAAAAACAAAACCAAAACCACCCCAAACAACTTGAAACACTTAGAAAATTAGAAGGCAAAGCCTCTTTTTCCCTGGTAAAATAATGTCTTAGCATTTGCTGTGAGTAGAAGATTCAACTAAGACCCTGCACACAGTTCCCACACACAATATGTGAGCACACACAAGAAATGACTGGAAATGTGAACAGGACCTGCTGTGTCTACTCACAAACAGTGATTCACTGTCATGTTGTTACATAATATCTATAACCAAAGTCAATGAGCTTTCCCCTTTTTTCTCTGATCTCCTGTAATCATCCACATACCCAGTAGGCAACACCATCAGTAACCAACCACACTGCAGGTGCTCCACACACACTGAAGCCCTTTTCAGGCTCAAAGAAATGTAGAAAATAGCTCCATCTGAGAAGACCCACTAACTAAGCCATTTAAGCAAGTCAGACAGTTGGAAACTAAGAGACATATAAGGATGTTGTACTTTTTCATATCAAGGAGCCATTTAATTTAGTCCCTTGTTGTCATCAGTGGCCACAAACAGATCTCGATGCACTTGCAGCTTCAAGTGCTTCGTTCAGTGTCTGGCATTTATTTTAATAAAGCCACAACATCTTAGACAGTTTATAGGAATTCAGTCTTTTCTGGGCCTGACCACAATATGAGGGATGCTTTATAAAACAAATGCACAGCAGTTGGCAGCACATCCATCAATGCCAGTCATATTCCATCTTTCTTAGGCCTTGGCCAGTGTCCAAGAACCCCAGCACAACTCCTTACATGCAGCTCAGGTGTGGGTTGGGATGCTCTGCTCTCACTGCAGGCCTCAGCAGGCAGGAGTGCTGGTGCCAAGGAAACCCACTCCATTTAATTTAATTTGCAAGAAACAAGTACTATTTATGAGAAGTTTCTCTTCCTAGAATAAAGGATATTTATTATATGGATGGAGCCCAAACCCAGTAAGACCTTGCTGTCCAGATCTTCCATCATGGTTCAACTCACCAGGAGTAATCAGTAGCATTGCCATTTGGCAGTATTTTGACACATAACATTTTTACTTCTTGCCAGACAGCAAAAAACCAACACATCAGTCTGAAAACTTATTCAAAGAAAGTTTAAACTTTAAACAATACCTGTTTTATTGCTGAGTCTTTTGTTGGGAAACCCTGACACATACAAGTAATTCTTGGCCCATTATGAATTCCAAAGTATGTTTATAGTATGAAATTATTTTTCCTGGCAGTTATTGGTAACAGAGATTCCAACAGCTTGCTAGTTAATATGTAATTTTAGTAGCACTCATACTTAAACACAGCACTGCTAATTCTGAATGCACATAGAGACAAATATCAGTAAAATGACTGACTACTGCAGGGAAGTTAAGAGTGCAGCATTAAGGATAGGTGCACTCCTTCAGTAGTGTTCTCATAGTATAAAAACCAAAAGCTTTAACAAGGCAGGTTTTGAAGTGCAGAACCCTACTGCACATGAGGTTCATAAGGGGAAAAAAAAAAAAGATGACACTGAAAATCCTGGTAAAGTGATTTGGCAATTTAGCATGACCAATCTGTCTGTATTATTATGAGCGAGCAGAATTTGTAATCAGAAATAGCTTTCCTCTAATCTCCCCTGATTCCTAAGGCTTTTCTACGTGGCCACATCAAAGAGAATTAACACTTAAATGCATTTGCATGATAATATTAATTCACACACAATCACACCATCTTTTGATCAGGATTATTTTGAGCATTATAGACAACATGGCATGTATGAAATTTTTCAGACCTTGACATCGTGCCGTGTAATTGTTTGCTCATCCAATTGCCATTAAAAATTACATCAGTTGGAAATAGCACTGATTAAAATACATTAAATCTGATGTTAAAAAAACCCAACAGTCTTCCTATAGAGCAAGTCTGGAAGATTAATAAACAATTCTAGTGACAAGACTACTGAGGTAAAATGCTGTGGGCTTCATCTGTCATGTGGCAAGCTGTTAGATTAAAGACACTCTTAAAACACTATTCTTACAAGACAGAGTTTCTGAATATTTTTAGGTTATTAATCCTTATTGTATTTTTAGGATATAGTTCACTGTATGGTTTTGTGCACAGGTGAAGCACTGCAACCTGGTGACTGCAGCATAGGACCACATGATGGGCCCTTTGCTGTTCTTTGATGCCTTCAATAGGTGACCTTATGAAAATTCTTTGCAATCAGTTTGCAACAATGGGGACTCACACTACTCTTGGTATAAAGGACTTTGAGATGGACTGACTAAAAAGTGCTTAAAAATTGCCTTGTGAGGGACATGTGGCATCAGCAATGGGCAGATTTGGTGGCACCAGGACAAAGTGTGACCTTCTGGCTGGAGGCAGACTGGGAATAGAGTGTTTCTGTAGCCTCATCTCATTCACAGGATGCTGTAACTTTGCTTGCAGTGTCTTCACAGAAAAATCTATGCAAGAATAAGGTATCGTTCCAATTTGTAAACATAGAGCTTTTCTACTCTGCACACACACATGCTTCTCATGTTCTGGGAGCACGGGGAAAATGGCCTGAAGAAAAGGTTTTGGCTTCTGAGTGTTCACTTTCCTGGATGCAGACCTTCCAGATGTGTGGTCTAGGAAGGCTCAGGCTCCCAGCAGTTGCTCAGCAGACCTGCCCTGGCTGTGGACACCACTGACTCCAGCCAGGCCTGTAAAGGTTTGCCTGCCCATAGGCTAATCCTCATTCACATCTAGAGATGGGCAACACCTCTCCCACAGTGTGATCTTCTCTGCAGGGCACAGCCAGACTCACTGTGGAGTACTCACTCTGCGAAGTCCTTCTGAAGCAACTCACCCTCAGAGATTCCAGGTCACACACCTCAACAGAAAGTGTGTGGACAAATACAACCACAAATCAACTTTCACATGCCCACATTAGAATGACCAGTTATACCAGTGCCCCACCAGTTATTGTGCATTGAGGGCAGGCAAAGAGCCAGTAGATGGTCCAGCTCCAGGCCTTGCTCTGAATCACAGGCAGTGCATCAGCAGGAGCTGACTTCATTTACTGTGGCAAGCACTTGGCACTACTGGAGAATGACTCAAGCAATCATATAAGAAGTGCCAACAGGAAATCCCATCACAACAGATCAAGCAATGCTGATGTGCAGCTTTCTAAGAGCTGGAGCACAGGGCATCCCACAGCAAGGGGACACCCATCCTGTCACCTCCCAATGCCAAATGCAGACAATTTCCCAGCTCTGCAGCCTGACACAACCAGCTGAAGTTTTCCAGAAGCAGAAGAGATGCACTGTTGTTAATAGACAAATTAGAGAACATATCTGAAATCCTTGTTCAATTTTTCCTTTGAAAATCCATAATAAACTAGCAAAGGATTAAGATTTGGTGATTAGCACCTGAATAATAACAAGTCATTATTTTTGAGCCTAACAAGGATGTAGTATCATGGGTAATTTATACTGGGTAATTAAGGTAATGAATATTTGAGAGTCTATCAAATAAATAGTTCCTAAAAGTATCATTTTAACAGGGACATGATTATAGATGCTACTAAAGAGGACTGAAACAGAAACAACGCACCAGTTTTAGACACATATTTAAAAAAGCATAAATCTCATCACTTAAGTTGTCATCTAAGTTCATAATTGATGAAGGCCTGTTCTTCTAAGCTTGTCTACACGGGCAAATCTACCATTAAATTAGCTGGTCTGATTGTACCAATGCCACCACTTGTGTGAACACACTTTAAACAGTTTTTTCACTTGGTCTATCTTGCATCAATCTGTACCTGATATAACTGGAGAAGGAACAGGCTTCCATAGTGTTTCACCCAGGCACAGAAGAGCAGATGGAGGGTTCCCAGCATCAGTTATATAGTATTGCATAGTATTCTGCCTTTCAGAACACTGACAGTAAAAGAGTGAAAGTGTGGACACTAATGTTTCCAATACCACCTCAGCAGGATTATAAACCAGGTAAAGGCTATTTGAAAAGTGTGTCCAGCCACAGAACTGTAGTGCATTGTATCTAACACTGAATCACCCCAGTTGTATTTCCATGTCCTCCATATCAGTAGGAGTTACTCACACAGCACTCTGCAGTGCTCTGACACCCAGCACAGGCAGTGACTCATCCCTCTGAATCCATCTGGGTGCCTTGGCCAGAGAAATGAAGCTGCAGTAATGATGAACTCTTCTGACCAGCTCAGCAAGCCTCAACATTATTACTTTTTATAGTGCTCTTCTGCCAAGTTATGGACATTTCTTAGCACATCTTGAAAAGGAGGTCACTCTTCCTCAACACAGAAAGAAAGGAAAGTACAGCTGCAGAGAATCAGGGAGTCAGCTTGCATGACCAGGACCCATCCTTGCACCTGGGTCAGGGGATATGCCTGGGAACAGCAAGGGTCACATCAGCTCAGACTGACAATAGTCAGTAACATGGGCTTGGCAAAGCTGCAGCATGTCCCCCTGTGAGAGGACTGGTCTGGGAAGTTTGAAGGTGGTAGCATTTGGAGTCAGCAAGTTGTTGCATCTAGCATATTCCTCCTGCTAAATTATAAAGTTGGAAAGACAGACTACATTGAAAACTCCTTAATGAAAAGCTAAATGCTCATAATGTGACCCGCTGAGAAAGCATTAGTTGCACTGGTTTCTGCAGGCAAGATGGAACTTCAATATACAATGAAAAGTCTAACAAATGTTAGAAGAAAATGAAACACCAGAATATCCAATTGCCTGTGTGAATGCTGGTATCTACTGAGGAGCTGACCAGTTTCGATAGGTTGGCCTGTGGTAGCAACAGCCTTACAGAATTCTGGGGTTTATTGTATTTTCTTGATTGATCAGGAAATTGGTACTCCTCAAAAAATTTATCCCTATTTGAAACTTTTGTGGGGTCTGGTTTAAAATTTTGTGTGCCTGTCTAGAAGCATAATGAATTCTGTAATTATCTATTTTCTTTCAAGTACTTCCAAGTGTTGATGAATCCTCACTGTTATCTTCCTTAGAAATATAGGAGAAAATCATTCTACTAGCTTGGAAAATACCTTAGTTTTTCCTCACAAAAGCAGAAGCAATAATACTCAAAATAATTTATTTCTCTGGAAAAAAATCATGAGCTAGGAACAATTAATGAGCTAAACAATTAATCACTACCACAACACTAGCAATATTCTTTTCCAGCTCATAATTAACATATTACTGAACATTTTTCAATTTGTTTATGGGAAAAGTCCTGCAGCTCCACTGTTTGCACTCAGCAGCCACCCCTCCCAACGTTCATCTCAACACAACCAGTGGAAATTGCTTTCTGGTCTCTTCACCTCCTGGCTGGGCATTACACGGGGCAGCATTTGCTGTTCCACTCACTGGGAGTTTGACTCCCAGAACTTTCTGGTCAGGTGCTGACATCCTCAGGTCAAAGCAAAGATGAAGCTGCAAACATAAGATATCTTAAGCGAAAAATGATGATATTTTCTTCTTTAAAAAAAAATTTTCTTCTTTAAAAGAAAATATAAAGTAGCTTAAAGTAGGGAACAGTCCTATAATTTGGTATTACAACGCATATAAACTGACAGTAATTTTGATAAAAATGAAGGTAAAGCAAACCCTACATAAAAGCTCTACTTAGGTTAAATGTCTGTAATCCAACAGAAGTGAGAAGAAGTCAGCAGTTTGTGTTTGGGAAAGAAAGGATTCATGAGGATTCATCTGGTGGTTATATTTCAACAACTTCATCATGAGTTGTCCCAGTGTTAGATAAATAGCAGGTTTTCCAGTAAAGTGTGGAAAGTGTTCCTGAGTTAAACAGCAGACTTTTTTATTTCTTTGCTTAATAACAAATAAATTAGGAGGAAGCTTTTGTTTTCCATCAGTTTGACAATTATATCACTGTTTTGCTGGAAATAAGAGCAGTTGGCATTTTCTTCATGCCAACATATGCGTGTGTGAGTTGAATTGTCTCTGAACTACAAGCAATAACAAGATACTTCTTGTGCCAGAAAGCAATTAATGATTGCTCTGCAGCCAGGTTACTCTCAGGGGTGGAAGACTCTATCAGAGTCATGTAGCAGCTGCAGCTTCTGCAGAATGGAAAATCATCCCTGGGGTAAGTGCTTGGTTACTTTAAGGAGAAGAGACCTGCCCTCTTCAAAATAAAAAACCTAATTTTACTAAAAAGAGCCATCATTCTAGCCATACGAAGAAAACATCAAAATAAATGGTACAACCAGAAGACTGTAAGTGGATTACTTGATTTTCCTAATGATGAAAGAGATTTGAGGGCTAACACAACTTACCACTCTCACACAAATTACTTTTTTTGGCAGCTTTCTCTGTCCGTTAGAGACTCCAAAATCTACTGTGAATTTGGATCTACAAAATCAGCACAAAACTTTTCCTAGAAGAGCAAAACCTCTTGAGGTACCAGAGAAAACCGTGCAAACACTCCCTGTGACATGGCAGGAACCTCCAAGTCCCACAGAAGCACTGCACCCTCAAAGCAGCAAGCAGAGCAAGAGGGCAGTGGAAGCCCTAAAAAAACACCTCTGTTTTCACTGAGTATCAAACTGCCCAAATAACTGTGAGGATGAAAGCCTTTACTCAAAGCCTGCTAGAAAGAATTCCTTGAAAACTGCACCCAACCATCACCTCCTGCCTCTTCAGCAATGTCACTGGAGTTACATAAACATGCCGTGCACACTGAGTTTCACATCACTGATGCCACTTGAAGCATGCCACAACATTTTCCAGCCAAATATATACACGGTTCCAAGTAATATGCATATACATATAACTCCAGTACACAGTTAATGAGATGCAATTATTCACAGCTGATAAAACTCTTGTTCTAAAACCCTCTACATGAAAGCAAAAAAAATTTGAGTTGCAGAGAGACTTTTCCCTTTCATCAGTACTGTCAATTATCATTCCAACATTATGTAAGAAACAGGAGAAATTGGCTCTGATATGGCTAAAGGTTAATAAATGCAGTGGTTCAGGGAACTAGAGCAGAAGAATACTAATGGTTCCTGCACCTGGAGTGCAGCTTCCCTCCTAATTCTAATTATCTTCTCCCCCATCAGTGCATTTACAATGCATTTGTGCCCAATACATATATGAAATAACACAGATCTTTGGCTTCAATAAGTCAAGTCAGATAGAAGAAACAGGGTGTTAATAAAAGAGTGACCCTGTTACAACTACTTATTTAGCCTAAAATAATATTGATAGGTCTTCTTCACTCCCCTTAAAATAATCAAAAAACCCACACTACCACAAGTGGTTGTTTTCTGGATTACTCACACAAATATTTGTTTATTTCCTATGCTAACATTTTCAGATTTTTCTGTAAGTATTCTAACTTCTTCTCATGCACCTGCAGGCAACAAAAGATCTGCAGCAAAGCTGCATTTCTTGTGAAACCGTATTCTCAGCAAAGCACACAAAAAACCTAAACTCAATCAAAACACTACAGCAAGAGATTTCCTGGCACTGAAGCAGTCAGAAATACACACCAGACATTAAATGTCTGATGGGAAAGGCAAGGGAGGGACTCGAGGAGTGGTAAACCACTCACCTCTCACTGTGCTGTCAGCAAGTGCAACAAATCACATACAAGTGCACAGGATAAAACACGGCTCCTTCTCCTTAGCCTGGAGAAGAGGAGGCTCAGAGGTGACCTCATCACTGTCTATAACTACCTGAAGGGAAGTTATAGCCAGGTGGGGGCTGGTCTCTTCTCCCAGGCACTCAGCAATAGAACAAGGGGGCATGGGCTTAAGCTCTGCCAGGGGAAATTTAAGTTGGATATCAGAAAAAAATTTTTTACAGAGAGAGTAATCAGGCATTGGAATGGGCTGCCCGGAGAGGTGGTGGATTCACCATCCCTAGAGATCTTTAAATGCAGATTGGACGTGGCGCTGGGTGCCATGATCTAGTAAATGAGCTAGAGTTGGACCAAGGGTTGGACTCGATGATCTTGGAGGTCTTTTCCAACCCAATCGATTCTATGATTCTATGATTCTATGATTCTATGATTCTCCCTGTCAGAGTGTCCCCTCTGCCCTGACCCGGGGTCACCAGTGTCACAGACCTGACAGCTGGCCCTTGCACCCCTTGCAGCTGCAAGATGAATCATCTCCCACAGACTCTGCTCACCAAATGACACTTAGTCAGCCACCTGCTTTTTGTCAAATTAGTACCTCATCAGAGAGCAGCAAAGTAAACTCAGCAAAGAAGTTCAGACAACATTTCTGTAATGAAATGTGCCACATCATTTCTTCATTCTCATTTTGGGTCTTTAGCTCTACAAATATTGACTTCCCACAGCAAATCCAGCTCTTCTGGCTGACCACCGGGTTTTGGAGACACAACCTTAGTGATTTGTGGAACATGTTCAGAGGGAGAGACACTACCAGTAAAACCACAAGTGGTTAAGGTTATAAATGGCAGATAACATCAGGTATCGGAGGGAAAGTCAGTGGAAAGAGACTGGGTTTGGTAAACTGCTTGTCTCCCAGCACTGTCAAAGTCTGTGAGATGGTGCCTTCAAACCAGGCAACCCTGGGAGGCAGGAGCCCCCCTTCCTGCCAGTTGGGGCTTTCCCACAGCAGGCAGTGACCTGACCAAGGTGGGGCTATGGCTGAGGCATCACCCTCCAGCCTTCCAACCTCCACTAATACGCCTGTATTAGGGGTGGAACTCTCATTTTCTTGATCTGCTTTCTTTTTCCAGAGCAGGGAATCCATTCATGCTGCATGGGAAGGGGATTTTTATCTTGCAGACAAGATGCAGAGAGCACTGACTGCTGCCAGGAGGAAATGGTGGAGAAAACCTGCAGCAGCTGGTGCAGCTGCCAGCATCCCCCCTCTGCTCTCAGGCCAAAGTCCCTCTCCTCAGGACTGAGGACCTGACTCCTCCTGTAGGGATGCTCCTGCCAGCACAGGGAGCTGATTCCAGAGGCAGAGGTGCCTAAAAAGCAGAATTTAGTGAATCCCAGGCATATTTGCTGTCTCTGAGGCTAGGGCAGAATGTCTGAAAGCAAAGAGGATCCCAGCTGAGGGAAATGCTGACCTTCAGCCAACTCCCAGACATGTACATGAATCTACTGAGCAAACAAATATTTAACTCTCTAGAAATTGCTTATATATAACTGCAACATGGAAGCAAACAGCAGTGGGTAGGGGCTACTCAGGAGGAACTTCTGACTGTTGTGAGCACATAATAGGTATTCTTGCTCTGCAAATAGTTGTGTTAAACCCTGTAAGGGTCTGTGTGTTCAATGTGTAAGATACAAAGTTTTAACTCTATATACATGGTGTTTCTCAGACATTTGGCCAAAGGGTTGCAAACCTGTGGCCAGTCAATGCAGAACCAAGATTTACCAATCCCTTGGATCACAGCCCAAATCATCTCTAGCATGCAGATGTGTTTCAAACATGCACTAAAAATATTTTCCTTTATTTCTTGACTGAAAAAACCAAACATCTCTTGCCTATATTTTCCTAATGTGTCAGCTCATGACCTGCCCCATCCAGGAACTGGTTTCTGTTGCCTCTGTACCTGAGGTCCTCAGTTGTTATTCCTCTGTACCTTCTTCCAGGCACGTGCTGAGATACAATCACACACATAAGTTTATTCCTTGCTGTGAAATTAGCCACTGCTGCCCTTGGCACAGATTCTTCCCTGCATCACAATGTTTAATACAAAGGAAAGATTAATTAATTTTTGTGACACTGGGGCTCAGGTATTTCACTGGGGAGTTGTTTGCTTCTTTTTATTTAAGTTTTCATTAGTTCACATTAAGTTACATAACGGGTTGTAGCCACTTTCCCCTTCTTGCAATCATCACATCAGTTTGGATGCTTTGAGGATTGCAAACAGTGCAAGGTAATTAGTCCAAGAAATACTCGGTCCCTCCAGGAGTGAGCTTTCCCTTTCCTCCTGCCAAAGGAAACCAGAAGCCCTGTGAGCTCTGAGGAGGAGGGCCAGGCTGTGAAATCCCACTTGGAGGCACATATTCAGTTTACAAAGTCAGTACAACATGCATCCCTCTGAGTGAGAAATCCCACCTCTCCCGTTGTGGGAAGTGGTGAAAATTACACATACCACGACTTGCATGTTTGAGAAGCCACAAACTCTGCAGACAGTTTTGCATGCAGCTGCATGCAGTCCCCAGCATTTGGGCTCTGTGTAATACCATAGTGTCTTTCAGGCTGAGGAAAAACAAGGACCTGATGCTTATGGCTGTGCCTCCCCTGTGGCCACCTGATGGTGACACCCATCACCCTGGCCAAGGACCTCCCTTGACTGCCTGGGCTGTTCTGGCACACACACACACTTGTGCTGCTGAGCTGTGACCTCAGCAACTCTGACTGGGGTGAGAAATAGCTGAGAAAATGTTAATGTAAAGAAATACTTCCTTTTTCAGCCTGAGTATGGCCCATCTGGTTCATGCCAGAGTGCTTCTGAACATGAGCAGGTCAAACAGAAAATCTCTTCAGTCAAAGCACGGCAGCAATACAGCTGTTCAGTCATGAGTGTGACAGACCCGCTATGCTGCTCCTACAGACTTGATTGAATGTCTCAGAGTCCTTTGGGCTTTCACCACAACTTGAGGTCTTGATGGCAGATGCATTTTCCACCCGATGGCCCTGATAAGAGGTCACAGCCCAGACACGGCCTTTTACACAGGCAGCTCTCCACTCTGCAAGTGCAGGGCAAAGCAGGGCAGGGAAATGCCTGGTTAAAGAAAAAAAAAGTAGTTTTATTTAGTTTTTCTTTTCTTTGTGAAGCCCTTCTCCTTCATACCCAGTTCTCTGATGGCCTTCGCAAGTGTTTGTGTCAGAAAAGCAGGAGCTGAACTTCCCTGGATCAGAGAGGAGCCTCTTATTGAGCTGCTGCTCTCCATTAGAACCCCAGGCTCTAATCACACGTTGCCTGTTTCCACCTGTTTCTTCACTTTTCCTGAATACTGTTCTCCCAGTATCACTCATATGTTCTGTTTTGGACACAAGAACCTACTATAAGAGCCTATTACTCCTTCCCTTTTAGGATACTCCATCCACCTCTTTCCCTGCACCTTGGCCAGCCTCCCCAGGCTGGCTTCATGAGTTTTTGCCATGGCCAACTGGACAACTCCAAAGATGTGTCTTGAGTCCCAGCACTCTCTAAAAAGTTTCAGCTGAGAAGGCCTGGCTGGAGGGCAAGTGTTGGAAAGAAGGATCCTAATCAGTGCTTTGGTTTAGCAGGAATTTCTATCAATGTGCATTTTGGTGGATGGGTTTATGTTATCTAACATAACTGAGCAGATGGTTTTCAATATGAGAAATCCATCAGTTCTACCTGGTGATATGTAGGGACCGCAGATGAATGAGAGGAAGAAACATTGTTTAGAAAAACAAAAAAAAGTCTGTAATATCAGAGAACAACAGTGGAATGTGTTTCCAGGATAAGGCGTTAACAGAGCTGCTATGAAAAAATGATTAAAAGCTGGTAGAAAAGGCAGGTTGTTCAAAGCTGATGTTATCAAGTTCAGTTTCATTTTAGTCCTTCAAGATACTGAATTGGAGTTATTATAACAGCCAGTCAATGCTCTCAATAGTTTTTCCTGCCTGAATGTTTATTATCAGATTTCTCAGACCAAGGCAAGAATAGGGAGCAGCTCATGTTAAAGCACAAGGTTATGAGCACATTTTTCATAGGTTATAAAAACTGCATTTGCCAAGCTTCAAGTTGCCACATTGCAAGTGAGGGAAATTAGAGAGTGGAAATCCATTTGCAGCTGCACTTTATTCCAAAAGAAATCATGTGGGAAAATTATAAGGATTTTAAAATGTCTAGTACATGGTACACTCAACAGCTAAGACATCCACACTGGGAAAAACTGATTTTCAAAGTTTTTCAGCCTGACAGAGAAGTCAATGGAGTCAATGGTATCCTCGGTACCTGCCTGTGCAATACACACACTTGAGCTTTTTATTACACACCAGCTGAACACAACATCTGACAAGGCCTTTCAAACCCAACACTTACTACCTACCCTGGCACTGCCTGAACTGAAAGGTTTTGTTCCCTGTGCAACCTGCCCTATTTTTTATTTTTTTTAACAGGATCTGAATTTAGTGTTAGAAGAAAGAATGTAGTTCATTGTTCACAGCTCAACTGATGTATTTCTGCACTGGCACCTGCGTAGACAGTTTCCCTCACAGGTATGAAAGGACACAATATCAAGGATGGTTGAATAGAAACTGGTTCTTCTGATGTTTGACTGCAACTAGGACACCTTGATGCCACCAAGACAACCACGGGTGAGAGTTCTGTCCCCTTTCACAAGGCTGAAATTCAGTGTCATGTCCTCTCTGGACAAACCCCAAGAGGATCCTGCCACCTCCACCCACCGTTTTTCACCATGTCCTCACTTACTGTTGTTGGAGATTTAACATAAAAGAAAAATGTATTTGAAAATGGGTGCAAACATACAGGGCCATGACATACCTGAGGACAACGATATCAGAGTCCACCGATGTGATGCTGTCTCTGTCTGTCAGGATGCATCAAAGTGCATCATTCCAGGAGGAGGGAAGGAATCACAGGAGAAAAAGTACTAGGAAAAATAAAACAAACAAACAACCCAACCAACCAAAAACAATTGAAAGAAAAAATAAGAGTAATCTATTCTAAATTTTTTTCTTAAAAAAAAACCCCACTCTCAATTTTGTTGAAAGCTAATTATGTTGCTAACTAAGAAATTTGATACATGCCTTTTTCTTCCCCTCTATACCTCTGAGGATTTCAGGGTGCCACGTGCTGAACAACTTACTCAGGCCTCCTTGCATTTAACCTGAAATTTATCTTCCACAGAACTGGAAAGGCTGAAGAGAGTTTCCAACATTAGTTAGGCTGCACCAAGCCAGCTTCGTTAATGCAATAAAACTTCAAAGTAGAGAATTTATTCCGTCTGTAGCAATTAAAATGTAAATAAATACAAGAATTCCAGTACATCATCCAAATATTTGGGGGCATTGTATTACTTTTGGGAGGTGTAACACTTACACCAGCACATCAGGGAAAGGAAGGCTGGCTCCTCTCACTCAGGAGATTCAGCTGAATCAGATGTTGAATTCAATGGTGCACAGCAGGACTGCCCTGCACCTCCCAGTGTTCAGACCCTAAACCAGAACTGCTGCTCTGCATGTTCTGCAGCATTGCCTATGCAAAATGTAGCATTTTTATTCAGCAGCTGGAAGCATTTATCAGTGTAAGGAGGAATTTCTTTTACAAGCTGTATGTGCTGAAGAACGACAGGTTTCCTTATCTAAAGCAGAAATCTGAGTGGGACACTGCCAGGTCAGATGCTACATCAGTAGCAGCCACCATGTGGCTGTTCCATCCTGTCCCCAATGCTGTCACACCCTGACTGTGCCCCTTTCTGCACTGGGAAGCAAGTCTTGGTAGCAAATACAACATCTTACTCACCCTTTAAGTGCTCCTGAGTCAAAGTTGCTACTGGGCATTTCTTTTTCCTTTGAAACAGCCATTCAGTACCGTATTTTCTGCCAGTGGTGGACACTTGTGCCAGTCTGTTGGGTTACCCAGTGACATTGTTCCTCCTGCTCCTCCCTCTCACCTGACAGTTTAATGAAATGCTCCATGAAAAGACACAGTGGGTTTTTTTGGCATAGGCTGTGCAGGGAAGGCAATTAACAGACATCATAATATTAAAATAGGACTGTTGCCATCTTATACCCCCAATGAGATCTTTAGTTTGATGGTTGAACCATTAAGATATAGGCCCTTAATGAAGATGTAACTCTGGCACAAAGATAGTTTTTGGAATATGAATCAACTCTTCTGATTAAATCTCCAAAACCATTATTACAGGACGTTTCTTTTTATAACCTATCTCATTAAAAAAATATTTGGACCCCTCTTCTTCTAGTTAGCTCAAATTCTCTCATTAAATCCTCTTTTGTGGTCATTTTTCTCATGCTGAAGTTCTTGAGGGGTAACAAACGTGATTCCTCCAGAGGGCTTTTCCTTTGTGCCTCTTGTAAGGAGGGCAGAATGACAATGATCAGGGCAGCTGCTCTGCCCTGTAACAACCAACCAGCCAGCAAAAACAGTGAAAAATTGAGCCAAAAAAAGGAAATGCTTTTTCATATTCATGGGTCCCTGAGGGCACTTCAGTGAGTTCACAGGGGTCATATGAACAGCAAATGTCACAAGAGTGGTACACTGTAAATATCATGTGGAAAAGTCTTTTTTAAAAATGATCTAACATAACTTATATAAGGTTAAAAGAAAAGTTTCTGTGTAAGCTAAGGACAAACCATCCAACAAAGGTCACAAAAACTAGCATTTTCCATGTGTTGCTGTTAATTTCAGGTCCTCAGCTTTAACAGTGGCACTTTGTGTGCTCACACTGCAAACACATCTCCTCAGCATGAACAGCAACATGGTGTTAGTCCTGTCAGGGATTTCCAGTTTGCCTTGCAGGTAATTGTGGAATGAGACCATTTTTAAGGCTTACCTTCACTGTTATATCTTCATCCTAAATGTTATTGGCTCCAGAGGTCTTCTTTGCTTTGTTACACCTCTCTGTACATTCAGCTTCTGCTGACCAATGGTCAGATATGGTGAAGTTATGCCAACAGCCTTAAAGGTAGGAGAAAAATTAGTAATTTAGTATTTTTAACTATTTTAGAGCTGCAAAGCCAGTTGGTCTCTGCAAGGACTTTAGTGTCTGCTCCATAGGAGAAAATGGCAGAAGATACTGCAGCAAAGGCCTTACTTACAAACTGAAGAGGAGCTGGAGGGAAACCAAAGAGGTGAAGCCACTGGCAAGATCCCATGGCATGGTAATGTCAGGTTAGCATTGGAAACCAGTCTTTGAGACTTCCAGCCCAGGGATCTCTTTTGATCCTGACCAGGAATGAAGCAGGACTTTCACAAAATGCTATGAGAAGAAGGCACAAGACTTTACATCTTCCCCCAGGACACAGGAACCACACAGACACTGACCAACTCTCCCCAGCACAGGGCACTATCAGGACATTACCAACCAGAGTCATCTGTCCCCCTAAAAATGATTCATACCATTGCTGCTAAGATCAGCAAAGGGGGGTGTTATTGGCAGCACTGCAGGCCCATTAGAGAAGGTTTGAGAAGCTGTTTCTTTAAAATATGCACTCACATGCACAAGTGTGCACACAAACACACGGCCCCAAAATAACAGCAGCCTTGCCTTAGTCTCAGCAACAGTCCCATTCCCAGCCTGCTCCAGCCCTGCAGTGCCTGGTACAGACTGAGAAACCAGGGCCAAGTTTTCCTTGGGTTATGCCAGTGCGATGAGGCCAGTGGGAACACTTTGCAATTAGGAGGCTTTAATTGGTCTTTGTGCAGATCAGTGCAGCTGTTGGTGCACAGGCTGCTGAGCCAGTTACTCTGCCTGCACACGGGGGCAATAGACTGCAGCTCACCCCCAGTTAATTGGTATTTAATTCATCATGGGCCGTCTATGTGTAAATAACTACATCTCAGCTTTCTATCTAAAATCATGGGATTTTGTTGTTACAGCACTGAGGCAAATATGGTGCAGAATTACAGAATAATTAAGGTTGGAAAAGATCCTCGAGTCCAACTGTCAAACCATTCTGAGGCTGCAGCCCACGGACAGCAAGAGGGTCCCAGTTCCAGGCTGCAGATAACCTCACATCCTACTTTCCCTCCCAACCTCAGGAAGAAGAAGGAATGTTTCCACAAAAGTATGCAGAACCAGCTGGGGAATGCACTGATGTGAGCAATGAGCTGGCAACTCTGTTTCATATACATTTAAATCTACCCGCCCACTGTGCTAAAAAATATGTAAAATACCACAATAAAATCAGACTACTTTAACCATTGCCTCGATTTCTCCCTAAAAGACCAGTTTTGTTACCTGCATCCAGCTCCTCAAAGAAATAAATCTGTGATTTATTTAGACTGCAGTGTGAAAGAATTGAAGACGTGTGCCATTTTCTCAAGGCATCAATATTTAATACCTTTCTTGATAACTTAAACTGTGGGTGTCTCATTCTTTGACTTCAAAGCATTTAGTGGCCTAACCCAGTACATCACATTACATAATCAAACTTTTTTTAATGCTCAACATTATCTCAGAAAACCTTCAGCACATGGGATGCAATACCAAAACACACGGGCCACAGAATATGTACATCTGTCCTGCATCCTTTAAACTACACAAATCCTGGCCCTAGCCCTGGTCTGTAGGTCATTTCTTTGCTACTCCAAACTCTGCTGATTTGAAGGAGATCTCAAATGGCCTATGAGACTCAAATATTTAAGGAAAAAATGTTAGTGTTTAGAAATGCCAGAAAAATAAATACATGCAAGGAGAAATAATTTAAGCTATCCAACTGTTTTGAGTGCAAACCCAACATCTGAAAAAGAAGGTTATAGATGCCATTATGCTCTGAACACTGGAATCCTCTTCTCATTGCTGAGTGGCAGTGGAGAAATTAACAAAATGTTAGTTTGTGCAGAGACAGGAATAGAAAAGAACATGGAGATTACAATACTTCTGACTAACACACAGAAATGTGCTGACCATGCAGGTCAGGTTCAAGGTGCAGCTCACACTTCCATGATGTTCTAACAGGGACAGAAATAGAGAAAACTGCTAGGAGTAGATAGAGGGAATGGGAAATAAGAAGGAAGGTGATAATATCGGAGCTGTTTAGTTCATAGAAGTATAAATATAGTTAAGGTCACATTGGCTGCTCCCATTTGCTGAGATAATAGTGCATCCATGCAAAGGAACAGCAATGGAGTTTAGGGATGAGGAAGAGAGGACCTGATTATCATTCCAGCATTTCCAGTTAGGGTAGAAATCTAAATGGACTAGCAATTTGAGATTTGATGTTTCATTAAGTTATTTTCTTGATTGGTTAAGAGCTACTGCTAGATGTTCTTGCTGGTGTGAGGCATATTCAAAGAGATTTGTGCCATTTTTTGCAGGATACTTAGAGTTGTCTAGTCCTATTGGAAAGTTTCAGAATCATCCCCACCCCTATTTTTAAACATAAGCTCTTCACACACATTTCTGTATTGAATAAAATGGGTAACAGGAATTAGCATGCACTGCAGCTTTCAAAGCCCATATTGGGAAACACTCACAGTGGCCAAATCCATGCAACAGCAGTTTTGTTCTTAGAGGAAAATCAGAGTTATTCTGGCTATCCTCATTCCTACTCATACTGATGGTTCCTCTTTTAAGTTGCAGAAAAGGAACTCAGAGGCATTTCAGCTACAAGGGCAATTATATGATTACATTTCTCTTGCTGAGAAGAGCAGGGTAAAATCAGCACCAGGAGACTGTAATACCACTGAAGAAGCATTTTCTTCATCTGGCAAGCCTCTCAACTGATAAAACTATACCATGTCGGAAACTGGGACTAAAACAGGGCCAAGGCCTCTCTTTTCCCTTGAGCACAGAGAAATGCCTGTTATGATTCCTACCTAATTTGCTTTTCCCCACACTGGGTGGAAGGAGACAGCTGCTCATAACCAAGCCTCTGAAGTGCCAAACAGCTTCAGTCCCCAAAGCAATTAGTGGAACTACACGATTCTATAACAAGAGGGTCTGAGACTTTCAAACCTGATTAATACTGTAGTTTGTCTCTCTGGAGTTCAGTGTTCAGATTTTCTGCTTTTTGTGTCTTTCACAGCTCTCCACAGACAGCGTAAATATTGTGTGATTATGAAAGGGTCCAAATGATCTCACTAGATGGGTCATGCCTAACTAGCAGGCTGAGGTCCACTCTAAAAAGACCTTGTGCTTTTTCAATGCAATGTGGTTTTTAAGGATTATTGCTGTTAAATTACACCTGGAGGTGCATGGAGACCCTTGGAAATTGTGTTTGACTTTACATTAACCTTGTATAAACAATGTTAATCATTGTTATTTTCTCTATTACCATCCCCTATTGCCTACTGCAAAGCTAACAACTGCAGATTATTGCCCTAGTAAAGGAATGATCATCACTTACATTATAAACACACATTATTTTTAACAAATGAGATTTTATCATATTGACCTGAACAGAATGAAGTCAACAGCTGTAATGATCATTCTGCATAAGCTAACTAATGGCAAGTACATAAATAGTCAATAAACTACTAACCCCTAGAAAGCTTTTTTGGGAACTTCTGAAGAGAAAATACAGAAGTCAGTGTGGAGACCCTTCAGTTTGTGAATCTTCCTATCTCCAGTGGAAAGCTCCACATTGCAAGGTGGGGAGATGCTGTAGGTGGGGAGATGCCTGCTGGAGCAGACTGCCAAGCAGGATCACACAGTAGGTCAATGATGCAATTTATGGAAGCCATGGTTTGCTTTTTGTCCTACAACAATCTGCAAGGGGAAGCTAAACCCTTGGAAGAAGCAGAGAAACAAGCAGCTAGCAGGATCAGTGGGAAAACTCACCACAAGTCGGGTGGATGGTGTTTCTGTATATAGAGACAAGCAAACTTCAGCAGTTGGCCTTAAAACAGCTGGTTTTGCATCCAAATTGCAGGCAGAAAGTTGTGTTCATAGCGGGCAAACTGCTCAGTTTGTGAGGAGCGTGGCTGGCACTGCCATGCACAGTATGGCAGGATTAAAGAGCTCTCATTTCCCAGGCACCACTTACATTTTATTATTTTTTTTAGCAGGCAAAGTCTTATAGGACTGGTAGTTGCCATAGACACGTCAGCAAAGACTCAAAAGAACGATCTGGGAGAATATGACTATCTTTGAAGCAGATCCCAAAGGGAATCAAATCTGAGGCTGAGATGACTCATAGACACACAGAGAGGAATCAGGTAGAGCTGGAGGAGCAGCCCCGATGCAAACACTAGCCTGGATACAAACATCATTAATCACCTAAAAACAAAGATTCAAGTTCAGATACCAATTCAATAACTTGGGTACACCTCATTTTGTTTCATGAAATGGGGCTGCTTAGACACAAATAGAGCAGGGTCCCTTTAAAAGAGCTTTCTAGCAGAGGACAATAAGCCCAGCAGGTTTTTTTTCTCATTAAAAACCTCATTAAGAACAAAAGTCTGATTTTATCTCTCTCATATTATCTATTCAGTCATGCTTATCTTGGGAACAAATAGATGGGACTGTTCTGCTGTGAGACATCTGTGAGCAACCTTTCACCCCATCATTATTTTTATATTCAACACGAAGTCCATTTATCAAAACAATGCTTTGGATTTATATAACAACTTCCATTCCATGCCTCAAAGAACATTATTCTAATTGCCAAGGGTTTGTTTATGCCTATTTTGTGGAATCAAAGATTTTCATTAGCTGATGACAAATCATGGAAAATGAGGACCTACAGAAGCACTTCAGAGCATATTGTGAACTTCACTTCTTCAGCTTCTGTGGCCAGGCAAACCATCATACCTTAGAGAGGATTTTATTTGCTCCACCAAAACCTCTCTTTTAAGTCTTGATTAACCAGAATATCCAAAAAAGCTTACGGATAACAAAAGTCATAGAAGACGTGAGACATCACTGCCATTTTCTCACCCCCTGGTTTGCTCTCCCCCATCCTCACCTGACCGACCTCCAAGAGCACTGCCATGCCAGGAGCACTCCACTCCTCCAGCTCTCCAGCTCTTCCCAGGGGTGGCATCATTCTTGGCAGGACACCTCTTTCTCAGGCTGGATGCTGCTCCACCATGGCCCAAAGAGCTTGTGCATTTGTGCAGCCAAGGTCATCTCCTCGTGCGGGCCCACCGCACTTTGTGCCTCCGATGGGGCTCAGAGTGTGGGAGAATGGGAGCCACAGGTGAAGGGACCATCCTTAACTGAGCTCCCACCGCTCCCTCTGCTGAGGAAGCAACTCCCAAAGCATCTTTCAAAGCATCACTCTCACACCAAATCAATTTTGCATAAATTAATTGTCTCCATCGTTTTCATGGATTAAATTAAACTGGGATCACCAAGCAGATACTGTCAGCTTTAGCTTCAGGCGTCTTCACCTTCTAACTGCAAAGGATGGCTCAAAACATGTGGCTTTTAACACCTTTCAAATCAAATCAATGACTAATGAAAAAGCAAAGGTAAACCTTCCTCATGCATGACACTTCATCTTGCCCCAATTAACAAGGAAGACAGACAAGAATGATACCATTCTTCCTTTTCATATCAATTGGCAGAAATTATCTTTATTAGAAAAATGAATTTTTCATATATTTACAATTTTTACATCATGTTATACTTGGCACATGTGTTCTCCTCAAATAGTTATATACATTTCGGTACACACAGACATTCAAGTCCCCCATTCCCTTAATGTTTTTCTACATATTTAACAAAAAAAAAAAAAAAAAAAGAACACAATACAATTTGTAAGACAACCATAATAATTATATATTTCTCTATCATAAAAAGTTTGAAGCAAACATATTTTTTTCTTTTTTAAGATATGTTTCAAAATATTTATACAGTATTAGCACTCAGTCATGCACTGGGTTAAAACATGGGTGAAGTGCAGTGAGACAGTGTGTGTAAGCCAGGAGAGAAGTGTGAGACTCCCACAGTTCCTTCACACCTCTCTGGGTGCCCTTGGGGAGCTCCAGCTCCCACCAGGATCTCCAGGGCAGGGGCAGAAGGGTGCTGGGGCAGCCTGGTGTCCCTGTATCTGCACACCACCACAGCTCCAACTGTGTGTGCACAGATACCTGCATGTTAAAATGCATTTCACTTTGCTAAACCTACCTAAGAAAACAGGCAGTAATTGGAATGTCAAAACTAGATTTTAAATATTCTCTTTTTTTCCCCAAACCCTTTCTTTTGAAGAATCCATTAGACAGTGAATTTTGTAATGAAATTCTGGATTCTCTTAAAAATAAATATTTTACACTTGATTCTATCTCAGCCATATGGTTTTATTTCTACTCTAACATCCTGATTTATTTCCCCAGGTGTTAAGAGCTCTTCAAACCTGTTCTATTCTTTGTTAGCAACTGGAAATTTGACTTACCCTTTGGTTTGAAATATGACACTTTTGAGGGTGTTACTGTAAATTGCACTAGTAAATAACAGAAATGACAGGCTTTTTAATTTACTGTGTATGGAATCAAATGGGTCAGAGATTTCTGGTAAAATGTTATTTTTGGAATGCAAATTTCTTCTGCTGCAATGTCAGTTAGTGCTCCATGTAATCAGTAAAAATTAAAACCATTGAAGTTCTTTTCTCCCATCAGAAAAAGAATACTGCTCCAACTATCCTAGCAATTTTCTTTGTGAACAAAACCCTAAGTTAATACTGTGAATTCTTATTTTCTCAGTTGCACTTAATTTCTCATACTTCAACTGCAAAAAACGTTTAATCAAACTCAAAACAGCAATACATAACTTGAAACTGTTAATAAATGATTGTAGAATCTTTGTCACAATGCTGGAGTTCTGTCTTGCCCCTTAATCACCCCAAAAACTTCATACATATACATATATATATAAAGCTTATCTATAGCTTACCTATATACACATGTATATATACAAAGACTAATCAGGACAACACATTAAATTGACATTATTCAAGTAAACAGGTAAAAATGTTTTTTAAAATGTAATTTGAGATTTTAAAATATTTCAGGTGAGTTTTGTTTAGCAGCACAGAAATATTAGGGTTTCATCTAAGCCCACAAAAATCATTAAACGGGATGAAAGGAAGCACAAAATGCCCTTCAAGTTTAGTGTAAATTTGAATCTGATGAACTAGACATTATTAACTCACAGGTGAAGTGCTTCTGAGAATCTGAAATGTATGGCTGTGAATTTTGCATAAAAATGGAGTACTTGGTTAGGAATCAGGTAGGAGTTTGCCTAACACATTAATGAATTCTGTTTGTACCTTCTGGTTTCAACAGGGAAGGCACGAGATACACTCTGCATGTGGGTGTGAGGTGTGAAGGCAGAGAGATCAAGCTGTTCTTCATCAGTGCAAAATGGAGGTTCTGAAACAAGATTACTTCAAAATATTACACCTGATATCAAGAATAAACTGGAAACAGTTCTTACTGCAATTGCACTGGTTTCCTTCCTAGCTGCACCCAATTTCATATGATGCAATTTCCATACTTTCGCAAAGAGAGGCTTGGTGTGGAACTTTGATATCTCACCATGAACTGCAATAAGGATCTGATCTCCCATCACTCACTCACACATTCCTATTTAAGTCAAAAGGTGCTTTGCCTAAATTTGGAATCCAGACCTAGGCCAGGAAAAATGAGCAAAAATTTTCTTCTTGCAGATGAAGAACCTGAAACCAAGTTCTTCTCCCAGACAGACTTACAATGAACTGTAGACAAGATCTGACCCTAGAGAATTTATTGTTTCTTGGTTAAGGTGGAAAAATTCCTAACTATCCCACTGTCCCTTCCAAAAAAAGCTCAGGAATTACTTCCAGCAAAGGATTCCAAGGTACTTTTTTTCTCATAAGTTTTAGTTAGAGCACAATAAATTTAGAAAAGCAGCTGAATAACATCCCTTGGTAAAAAACTCCCTATCACCAGTAATAGCAAGCCCAAAAGCCTGTGCACTCAGAGAAGTGATTCTGCCTCAAACACCACCTGCTAAATCCTGACACTGCCTGCAAAACTCATTTTGGAGACTGCTCAGCCTGCAGGGGGAATACATGGGCAGCCACTGGCACACACCAGCTGGGCTTCCCTGGCAACTGGGTGCTTGAGGTGCCCTTGCTCAGCTACCTTAAGGAGCAGATGTGGATCACACCAGCTGACACTGAGTTTTAAATCTGTCACCAGGCCAATAGACCCTCTCTGGCCAAGATTTTTCAAAACAGTATGAGAAGACATCCTTTTCCTATGGCTTTGTTATTTATAGTGAGCATGAATTCCAGCTCTTTCGGACAGGAACTCTCTGACATGTGTTCATGTGTCCTAGCACAGTGCAATCCTGATCCCAGCAAGTCCTTCAGCCCCTTCTGTAATGGGTATCAAACACTACAATAAATGCTGCCAGAGGACTGGGAGGTTTGGGGAGGAGAGAAGACCATCACTTCAACTAAAGCACTGCTGCAATGTGTCCCATGGCTCTGGGAGGTCACTCTCGCATGACTGGGTGGGGAAGGGAGTGCACGCACGCCTGGGTATACTGTATATATATTTAGGTTAACAAGTTTAAACTATGAATAAACAGCTTTTTATGGTATTTGGTAATTAAAATATCAGGCTTGTGTCATTCAAAATAGTGCAACCTACATAGCAATATACAGGAAAATTACACAGATTGTTCCTGTTACCATTAACATGCTTGTGCATATCAAGATGACAGGATACCCTTTTCCATAAGATTAACCTTTTGCATATTTAATTGCATTCTTTGGCCCATTTTCCTGTGAAACCTCATATGAAAATAAAGACTTTGGCTTTAAAAGAAAAAGAAAACTCCTTTTTTTTTTAAGTTACTTTCAGAAACTTAAGTAGAATTCAAATTACTTTAGTTAAAAATTAGCATCTCCTCCAGAAACTGCACAGCCTATTACAGACTCCCCCCACTACTTTGGCTAACTGTGGACCTCCAATTTCTCTTATTTCCATATTTGAAGACCATTTACACTTCAAATGTTGCACAACACATCCTCCAAAATTGTTCTTGACTCCTCTATTCTTGTCCCATCTGGGAACAAGGAAGGTCTCCTTCCCCAGCAGCGTGGAAAGGCAGAGCAACCTCGTGAGGGCCTCCGATTGCATCACTATGAGTCCGAGTTCAGGGTTTGCAACGTGAAACAGAAGCCAAAATACATTTCCAAAAGGTTTTTGCCATTAAACACCATTATTAAATGGGCTCAGGAAAAAAAAGATCAGACAAAAGAATCCTGTAGGAATGATGTAACACAAATCTCTTCAGAACGGTTATTCCTATGTACTGCAATGCACAAAACAAATTTAAAAAGGTATTCTCATAAAGCATTTGCTGAGAAAAACATATCATTTCTTCTAATAGCTCTAAAAGTGCAAAACAAGACATTCTCCATTAAAATTTCATGTCACTGTAAATATTACCATTTTCCCACATTAAAGCTTAGTACCATTTCTGAGAAGTGAGGAAACCTTCGTTAATTCCCAAGCAAAGTATCATCTCACTTGGAACTTTACAGTGCACTGAATAAATATCACAATATTTATTGGTATTTATTTTCACAGTTTTATAACGTGCACAGAAATATAATCTTTGAAATATATTAGTGAAAACAAATACTAATACAAAAGGGAAAGGACAAAACATCTAGGAGTATAACTGCTTATCACCACTACTTTGTAAGAGTTGGAGAGTCGGAACCATCTCTCTTTTAAATATGTAATACTATATTTAGTGTGGTTATCTATTAATAAAGGTATTGCATGACAATGTTACAGCATGGTTATATTCTCTACTAATTTAGCCTTGTTTTCAATACAGGTAAAGAATTAAGCAAAAGGAGTAAAAATTGTCATTTCAGCGCAAAACAACAAAAACCTGGTAAATAGTGAGGTAACTTATTTTTACTTATATTATTTCTGGTTCTTAAATTATAGATATGACAAAATCATCACAAAATCAGCAGTGGATTCTTACAGCTGTTAGAATGGCAGCAATTAAACAAATCAGTTTCACCTACAGCAGATAGATTCTGCAGTATGTAACAAAAAAGCTCATGAACCCACGAGAAGAACCAAGTGCATTTCCACTGCATTGCAGGGTGATGCACACCTGTATTCCTGACTTCCAAAGCTGCAGGACTTTGGAAGAGCACACATTTTTAGAGAGCATACTCTGCACACAGGTAGAGGGAAGCAGGGGAAAAATAAAATTAAAAGCTTGAGTGAGGGAAATAAATGAAGAGCTTATTTACAGAGAGTGCAGTAACCATCCCCAGGAGGGCGGGGAGAAGCAAGGCAGGATTGCTGCTCCCATTGAGGAGCAGGTGGCAGACACCAGGGAGCACAACAACCAGCTCCCACCCCACGGACACCGTGGTGACACTGCGATGATGGGGGACATGGCATTATCCACAATGGAAGCTGAGCAGGGACAGGAACTTTACACTATGTACAGTATGTGCACATCAGACAGAGACTGGTCAGAGGGATGTGAGACAGGACAGTCCCGAGGCTGCTCTCATTTAACCACAGCTTCACAGGTGACTCCAGCCTTTCCTCTCTCACACCATATACCTGTCTATACTTCTACCTACATCCACAAAGAAACACACAGCTGTGATTAAACTGAGCCCCCTCAGTGATAGCAAATGCTACCATGTTGCTAATACACTGAAATAAGACAGTACAGGTGAGTTTGGGCAGGGAAATGGCTCATATCGTAAGTCGTACTTTAAAGGCCTTTATGTTCTTTCAGAAGTTCCTTCAGCACTGCTGTGTTTGGAAGGCTCAGCACTCAACAGGAAGTTAGTTAGATAAAAAAAAAAAAACAACAACCAAACAACAACATTAGTAAAGCAAAGGACTTAAGTGTATCACTGGAAAACTGTTTTTATGTTGCAAACCAGATTGCCCTACACTGAAAAGGTATCTGCTTTAAAAAGGACTTTTGATAGGACTAGAGCTGGGAAAAGTTAGCAAGGGAATGTATGACACTCCATCCTGAAAGAAGCACACAATGTGACGATTAACACTTGACACAATTTAGCCAAGCCACATTATATTAATGAAGAGAAGGTTTTGCCATAAAAGTGCTGTTTTCACTGGGGTTTATGTATCAAACATCTTAACTGCAATGTAAAACAGCAAAAAGTATTCACCTCTTGAATTCTTCCTAAAATCCTAAATCTCAGATGCTTAGATTCGTGACCCAATTTCTGTTCTACACTGATGAACCCAGCAAGGGAGGGAATAGTACCAAAATCTTCCCCATCACTAATGTAAATATGCTACACTGCAGAAATATGACAACAGCAAGTTCTTCCATAAGGAACAGATTCTGACAGTTTTATCTCAGGCTGGATAGTCACATGGTATAAAGCAATGATCCTAACCAGGAAGAGAGTACTGCAAACCCCTCAAACAACCCTTAGAACCGACTTGCTTAATCTATACACACCTCCAAGGCTGAACCTGGTACTCACTTGCAGATTTAACTGGTAGATATTTGAGGCTGGGGATAGACTATTGCTTTTCTAAGCCAGCCTAACTGAGATATCTAAGTTAGGAGTCCATACTTTCTCTAAAAAGTCAACAGAGGGAGGAACGTCTTTCTGGACACATCCCACACATAACTGCTTTCAAGCCTTCAGTGCTCTGAACTCCCAAGCAGAGGGAGTTTGTTTTCTCTCTCTCTCTCTCCCCACTGGCAACAGAAAGAGCTTAGCCCTCCAGCACAGAAATCCAAAGCTACACACACAGCTCTAGCTTTTGCTTCCTTTAAAACTATGAGAAAAGACTTGTTATCACTAGGAAAAATAAACCACACTTGATTTCCCTTGTGAGCCTTATTTCACCTCTTAAGTGTTCCTGAAAGATCATAAAGAGACATGTATTTATGAGATGCTGCCAAAACACGGTGAGCTGGCGGTGATTTCATTTGTTTGTCCACAGCACTCTTTCTCCTAACCAAGCTTCTTAGTTAGCAGAATAATGCATTCTAAGCAAAAGCTGCAAAAACATGAAATTAAATTTTCCAGAAATGCAAAATCTCTTAATTTTCCTTAATTTTATCTTATATATTTAAATATCTTATTACCATGCGTTTAAATTGGTGGGTGGCTACACTGCTCTAAGAAACACAAGCAGAACACAAAATCCATTTGAAAGGAAAAAAGGGAAATTTACTGTGGTGAAAAGGGAAAGACAAAAACATGATTAAGTTCTACAATGTCTTTAAAAGAGAAAAAGAGCAAGAGGCAGGTATGTCTATGTAGCTGTTTTTACCTGCATGTACCTACTGCATTCCTCAGCAATTCAATATCCTGCCTCCACAAAAGGTGTCGTCCAGGAGCAGTGTAACACTACAGGACATGCTACCAAGAATGGCCCATATCATTTACAGCCTGATTCAGTTCCAGCTGCAGTCACAGGAAATCTTGCTGATAGGAATGACCAACAAACTGCTAGAGCTGTAATCAGGAAAATGTAACAAGTCACCAGCACCATCCAGAAAGGTACAGAAAGGATGGCCACTTATGCAGGAAGATTCTTTTCTCCTCTTCAAGTATAGCAGCAGCTAGAGTGAGAGAGAGGGAAATACAGAAAGTCTTGATCTCAGTTGAATTGAAAGTCAGTGCAAATATATCAACAAAGCTCAGGCAAAATTCAGAATTCCACGCACTCTATGGCTGAGTCTCACAAGCTGTGGCTTGTGGCTCTACTGTTGAAGATTTTCCTTCAACTTCTCAGCTGCTTCTTCTTTACACGTACACATCTGCAACCAGCTACTCGCCTACAGCCCTGCTTTAACCTCTCCTTCCCCCTTTATTGACTCACATTTATGCCAAGATCAAAACAACAAACGCATGCAGGCTCTTACTCCCTCTACTTTCAGTATCTGCTGGGGGTTTTTTCTTCCTTTAAGGCAGCATCTTTTATTTCCATGTGAACAACTGCTGTGCAACATTATCAAGTCTTCCCTCTGCCTCTTTGTTTTGGTTTAGGGGACGTGGTTGTAGTGCATATTGCAGCTAATAATAATAAATCTCTACAGTCACCAGAAATCTGCTCAAATCAGAAAAAACAAACACTGCAATATATTTCCTTAGAGCTAATTTGCTTGCACATTTCACAGAAGGATAAACCCACCTGGCTGAGGATCTTTACAACTGAATCTCAAGAGTTTATAGAGTTTACATTAGAAAACATAAATGGGAATTTTGCTTTCCCATAACTTCACATACAGTACTTGTATATATATTGAATTATGTGTGTCTGGTTGGATAGAGATGATGATACAAAAGACTTGGAGCGACCAACAAATATTTTGAGAGCTTTATGATGATGCAAAAGACAAAAGCCACCACTGAGGTTTATGATTCACTTGGTAAAATGCTCAGCAACTTCCACAGCATTTTTTGGCATGACATCAGCAAATACCACATCTGCTCAAACACAGCAGATTTAATACACTATGATTTGGATTGAATATTGAAATTTGCCTGAAATATTTTTATTACACCAATCACAACATTATTTATGCCTTCAGTGCATTTGCCTTCCTGTAGACCTAAGACAAAAATGCCCATGTCTTTGGGAAAAGGTTTGGGTTCATGGCAAGTACTGTTCATCCCATAGACACCACCCTGCTTAGGTCATACAGCTATACCTAAGAAATTGCACCTCTCCAAGGGCAGGTAAGGAACTTCTGTTCATAGAAATTGCCTCCAGTGAGGAACCAGAAAGCATCCCATGAGAATCAGGGCCAATAATTATGACCAAATGTTGAATAAAGAATACTCAAAACATATTTTTATCTGGACAATGTACAGATACCCATAGATATGCTTTCTGAACACACATGATAAAGCATACTGAGATTTCTGGAAGCTGGAGTGAGACTCAGAAGCCCAAAACTCATTGCATTTCATTCCTTAAAAATATCATCCTTCACCATCACGGTGAACATACAAATACATTTGCAAATACCAAGAACTCATTCTGGACTGTTTAGTAGTCAAAGTCAGATTAAATCTTCTTCATAAGAATAACAATTAAAAAAAAAAGCTGTAAACAATTCAAGAAGCTTTATTTTGACTGTCCCTATACATCACTTATATTCTCTCCCATTTGCAACCCTGCTCTGCAGTATGCTGTTCCAAATTAAACACCTCGCATACTGCACCTCTGGCATGCAGATACTTCAATTACAGCTGACAGGCACAATTCTGCTGAAAAGAGTTTCAGTTTAGAGAAAAGTTAGGGTAATATTCACATTTTCCAATTCACAGTGGTAATGGTTTCCCTCTTCACTGTTCTTCAGTGAAATGGAGGGGAAAATTCTTGAATAATCTAAATTTCCTCTACACAAAAATCCTAAAGCGATACTCAGAGTAGCAGGAGAATGGGAGAGCACTATCTGTGGAACACTTTCAGTAGTTAAATATAGTAGCAATTATATTTAATTCTCTAGTTTAAATTAAATTTACAGCTCTACATTCTACTCCTGAAAGGCTTCCTCTCTCTCATGCTCCCTTATGGTTAAAATATAGTGGTTTTTTTCATCCAGTGAGGGTAAGGAGGGGTGTATAGCAGACATTTTCTTTGTGAAACAATCTGATTGACATTTACTAGATGGAAAAGTCATCTAACAATGCATCCCTGTTTTGTGAATATCTTTGTATATCAGTAAGTGATAATTAAAGACAGTGTTGCTTAGTTAAGTGTGCATATATTCAGTGTATATAACAGACTTGATTGGAGAGGTTAAAAATGGTCTGATGTTCAACAATTATGCACAATATTCTGGAAGGAAGAAGTCGTTCTGAAGGTGTTAATCCTTTGCTGGGTATGCAAATAAATGGTATTGTACTCCTCACTGATTACACTGAACTTATGGCTGTCGGTGTTTGATACTGTATTAACAGCTTTAATACTATTAATATACAATTAATTAGTTGTCACTAATACACTATGAACAAAGAACTACAGTGGGTTGGGATTTGGTTTGGGAAGTGAAAGAATAAAAGAAATACTATACAGCCCTGAGTAATCACCAGTAAGGGGCAAATGCAAACTTAGGTACACATTAGGCCTCAAGGTTACTAATAAAGTCCACAGCTCCATAGTAAGTGCCATATAGTGATATCTAAAAATATATACTCTGGATTAGGCAGCTGTGAAATTTCTGACAAGATTACTGCAAACTTTTCAATGAGCTTACTTTGTAATGGTAAGTGCATGTGCAATATAAGAAAAGCATTTGTACATGAACATTAACTAATATCCATGGGGCTTCCTTTTGGTACACAGCAGTTCACATGTTTGGGGCTACTGCCTTCCCATCTACTGTCTGTCAGTCTAGAATGAACATACTAATTTTGTGCTAGAACACTGTATTTTAATTATTAAGGTCCTGGGACTTGGGGGTTTTTAAAATTATTACTTGGCTTTGAAATGATTATGAAGCTAACACATATTTTTGAAAGTCTAGCTTTCTGTTCTCTTTTAGAGTCTTACTTTTGAATCTGTGCAAATGCATTCCTAATTCTTGTTGTCTGTGTCATACTACATGCATACCATATTGCTTATCCAGTACTAGAAAATCATTAAACATTTCTAAGGACAAAAGTACATTGAATGATACTCAGCAACATAAATTAGAATAACCGAAATAGTAAAATAATTAGATACAAAACAGCATAGTTGCCAACATATATTGGGGCTATTTCAGTACAACTTGCCATTTATATATAAAGCATATATAAATGGCTATTTTTTATCCTTTTCAACAAGACATATTTTAAAAGGATAATTAAGAGCATACCAGTTTACCTATTCATGTACAAAAGTACATTGGGAAAGGGAGAGGCTTACGTATCATTTACCAGAGCAGGAAACTGTTAAAGGATAAATTCTCCCTCTAAGATGGTGGCAACTATTCTTTCCCTACAGATAAAGTGTTCATGGAAAATTTAAACATCTGATTCAATGCTAGGCCTTTTCTTATATAGATGTGTATTGCTACAGGAATTTAAAACCCTTGGAGTTGTGTACGACCTATTCCTACTTGCAACGTAAGGCAAAACATGCTCTGAAATGTACATGTCATTATGGATCCGACCATCCCTGGAAGAGTATGATGCTGTAGACTGTATGGATGACCTGAAATAATTATCATTTCTTCCTCTTGTTGGCAATGAATGTTTATAAAGATCAGCTGGACTTCGCCTAAGAGATAAGTGCTGGTCATCACGATACGAGTGCAGAAAGGGATTGTCATCCGAGTGAACAGCATACAGGGACTTGCTCCGCTTACTGTCCTCCAGAGCATGAGTTAAAAGTGAGGCCTTGTTGCTCAACAGTTTGCTTGAGGGAACACTAAACATGCTTGCATATGGACTACTTTGAAGAAATTTCTCTCTTTCTTTCAAGCTTATACTACGAGAAGGTCTTCCAATGTCAATTTCCCTGGACTTGTCAGCGATATTATCAAAAGAGTGTTGCCTGCTAATCCTCAATTTATTTTTTTTATGATATTGCAGAGCATTACTTTGTGACCAAGTACGCTCATAGATTTCTTCAGGAAGTGATAAGTTCGTTGTGTCCTGCAGCATCTGATCTTCCTCAATGTCATAGAGGTTCCCCATCCGCAAGCATGCATCGCATTTATAGGGAGATCGGGTCGAATAGTGGCCCGCGTAAGTGGGCATGTTGGAAAGACAGCTCCTGCAGTGGGTGGAATTCTGTCTGTACCTATCATCACCTAGGGAAGCATTTTTATCTTTCAGAGTGTAGTGCTTTGCATAAAGTTTATACTGGTCATTGTTTGGAAGACTCTCTTCGTTATGCAATGGAGTCCTGTTAGCGTGCTCGGCTTTCCTGTAGTTGTCATTGTGATCTTGATAGACATCAGGAAACTCTACAGTTTCTGGAAGGACAATGTTTTCGATGTACTGAGGTGTGTCCAGGCGGAATCCTGGCTCCTTGTCAGCATCAATTGTGTAGATTTTATCCCGTGGAGAGCTCTGTTTGGTTTTTAGATATGTCAGTTCCACTTCACTGCAGTCTTTTGGGTATTTTGATGCTACTGTCCTTTTTTTGAAGTTGTCCTTGGTTTTGTGGTGCTTGTTGTTGTTTTCAGCTTCCATATGGCAAGTAGCTCGGCTTGATGTCTCTGATACATCAGAATGGACAATCTCTTCAGGAAGGTATCTTTGGCTTTTCACTGAGAGCTGCCTGTTTTCCTCTGATGCATCATCCCTCTGGGAACCTTGGCTCTGACGGACAGATTCCTGACGTAAAGATTCCACAGATTTCCTCCAAAGCTGCCTAGGTCTGGAGTTCACTTTTGCCTCTGTTGTTACTGCAACCTCTACTGTGTTTGGATTGGATTCATTCAGTGTGAGAGGATGCTGCCCTTGGAAAACATAGTTGTTAAGATTGTCCTTGTGTCGATTGCCAGGAAGTGTCTGCAGTTCGCTTATGTTGTCCCCAAAAAAGTTGTCCTTTGTCTGAAAGGATCTGTTATCAGCAAATATCAAGTTACCCTTATCCATGACCATGTCCATAATCAAAGAACCCCTCTGAATAAAATCAGCTGTTCTTTTGGGGGAATCAATTCTTGAAGGATTGATATTGGTCATGTTTTTCGCCGTTCGCAGTAGTTTTAACATGTTGGTTTGTGAATTGGTCAAAGAAAAGTCAGGAGATTTCTTCTTCTCTTCAATGTGTACTCCATGAATGCAGCTGTAAATACCCTGTAATATGAGTAACAAATTAAATCACTAGGTGTAATTTTTTAAAACTTCCATTCCATTTTTAATTAGCAATAAAGAAAAATTAGACATTACTTATCTAATTACAGGAAAGATTAAAAATATATATCTATTTTTTTACTATTGCCTTACGTTGATATATAAGAGTATTTTCCGCATTATCTGTGGGAATTACAAAGCAGAAAATTTGCCAGTATTTCACAAACCAGTGGTCCATGTTGGCCTCCTCAGCTTATTCCAGAAAACAAGATTAGAAGGTACCCCAAAGAGCTCCTCAGTCTCACCAGAAAATGAAACTAGGCTTCACTAATGGAAATTCTCTTATTTTAAACCAGTGAATAATTTTGCCCTCTATATAAGCCTGTAGTTGGGCTATTTTATTGGTTGTTAAGGTGCACTTCACTTGCACTGAAATGCAAAGGCTTCCAATCATCATATTTTAGCTTTTCTCTTTCCTATCTTAGCACCTATGAAAAATACTCATCTCTTTCTCAAGCCTGATTTTGAGTTCATTTTCAGCAAAAGGCTAAAGCCCATCTTCTAACTTGAACCTCCCTGGTCACTCCTGTGAGCTCAATTGACATTTCTAAGCCTCAGAACTAGCAATTCTGTGTAATTTACCTTTGAAATAAGTACTTTTCCACCCCCCGAATTGCCTAGGAGAATTTCATATGTAAAAGGTCAAAAATATAAAGTTCAAATGTAAACTGAGGAGGCTGAGCTGTATGTGATTTCTAGAGGATCCCCATCAGGGTAGGGCAGAGTATTTTTAATGCAGTTCCAAAATGGTCCTCTCTACTCAACATGGTAATTTCAGCACATTTTAAAGCAATTAGGCATTTTAGTATAGTTTTCAGTTCTTCTCAGCTATATAGAAAATGCAGCAAAGTCAATTACCTAATGAAAGTACTGTATTAAAAATAGATAAAGACAAAACCCAACTAATTTGTTAAAAATATAAGGACAAGCACACATTTCCCTTTTTTTAACAAGTATTAGGGTTTTGGATATGTAAATCCCCTTTGGGTCTGCTAAAGTTACCACTAAAATCTGCCCTAGTGTCTAATCAGACATAAATGATACTTGTGTCTGACCTTTTCTCATATGGTTTATTCAAGTTTGTTATCATGAAAACCTTATAAAAATATTCCATAATTTCAAATCCTCTTGTTTAAACAATGCACAAACAAAGAGATAATGTCTCTTACTAAATTGGTATCTATTTTGTTTGGATTTTTATATGGAAATTAATTTGTTTTCTGCATCTGAGCTCTACCATTTCTTCATTAAAGTTGCCCTTTAATGTATTTGGTTTTGGTTTGGATTACTGATTATCCTGCCACATTTGATAATTCATACCCTAAATAATCAATGGATAGAGACTTCCCATGGAGTGCAAGTACATCCCAAGCCCACTGATGACTCCAGAGCATCACACTGCAGCTCTAACACGTATTTCAAATGTCCAGATGGGAATAAAAGGAAAGACGATGTTTTAGGGAGGCACTGGTTATTCTGCCTGTTGCCTAAAGGGGGAAAATGGAAGTAGTACTGACCCTGCTGATTGAGAACAGCAATCCTGGCCTATCAGAGCAGACCCCAGTGAAGCAGAATCGAAGTTTCCAGTAAAACAAGTGCTCCCAGACAAAGGTTATTAAGCTGAGTGCCATGGCTGCTGCAAGCATGTAAAACACTCCTGCCATGTTGTCGATGTCCAGCTGGCTGCTCATCACTTCATTCTTCTCGTTGTGACAAATGCCAGTCAGCCACAGGGTTTCTAACTCTTCCATTTCCCCTGGGGAGAGCAAGGAGTCAAAGCAGTTAAAAATGCAAAAAGCACTGCTCACAATATTAGAAAGTCTTGGCAAGTTTAAATTTAATGCTTTATTTGTGGAGCACTGTAGACTTATCTACTCAGGAGTTGCAAATATAGAAGATTTCAATTCACAGCACCCTAGTTTGAGATGTCCTCAGATTTCATAAATTACGTGGGAAGTTGGCTGCTCTAGAAAGCAGGATCTCTTCTTTGGATAGAACTTTCTTCTTCTTGCTGTAACAAGTAGCACTGGTTACAGAGAGAGGAACTGAGCTAGGAAAGGAGTTTAATGAAGAGCTGGGACAGGCTGTAGTGATCAGACAGAGAGCTCAGACAAACATCCTGACAATCAGCCAGACCCTTTCATACCCCCACCTCTCTATTTTCCTCCACTTGCTCATCCCTGTCCCACTCCGACCCTTCCCTTTGGCCCTTTAACTTCACAGGACAAACATGTTCACACAATCCTCTAAAACATGCCCTGAGATGTTTGTTCTTTCCCATCAGATCCGTGATAACCTTATTTTTTTCATGTGAGTTACAACATTCTGGTGAACCTCTCCTGCCATGTCTATCATCTCTGGTATAAATTATTCCCTAGGGTTGGGGTACCTGGGGATTTGATTTACTGGTGTTGGTGTCTCCAGTTTTTTTGTTGAACAGCCACTAACCAGACACTACTGGAATTAGCAGTATCTTTCCAATGCATTTCTTCTGGCTTTGTGTCTCACTTCATTTTGCTTTCCCCCAGGGACCTGGTGATGCAGTAACTGCACACAAATTCCCAGTCCTCTGTCTCATGGTGCCTTGGACCTCTCCCTGCTCCCTCCTGGCCCTGCGGATCACCTATAATTATTTCCCTGGTGAAACTTGGCCTTGAAACTTGTAGGACATTATCACTCAGCAGTGGCTGCTACTGCCAGCATGGACAGAGGTGTGCAAGAAACTGTAATTGTTCCTGCCAAACTTCTTTGTTTAACACTGCATGATTTATTAATTTTCAAGCATTTAGTGTTTAGTGAAGCACTGCATGGGCATGCAGAGCTTTTTACTCTCTCGGGGATATAGACAGCTGAGTAATCATAATTTTTAATGTCAAAAACTTCACTGTTTCTAGAAAATACAGCAGGCAATACAGAGGGCCAGCAAGTACAGTATTTACTATCTTGGTGTGTTACCCACTTTAAGATATGGCTTCACTTTGGGGGAAGAATTCCTATGGTATAGATCCCTAATCCTTATCCAGTGATTGGGGAATACATTTTCGGTACTATAATCCATAAATCATTGGGAAAAAAAATCAGAAAAAAATGGCTATAAGATATATTGACATTCCAGCTACCTTCAAGCTAGACTAGATCAATGACCTGCTGTGCAAAAGCATTTTGCAGGATAGAGTGCCAGGGCACTAGGAAAGCTGCAGCTCACAGATAATTTGGATATGTGAGTTCCAACTGGAAATGGAACATTCGACTGTGATGGAGAAATTGCTTCTCACAGAATGTGAATGAAAAGCTCAAGAAGAAAGGACAAGCACTGAGGCACTTTAGCAAAGACATTTCACAAATTTGTAAGAGAGATTATTCAGTCCCTAGTTAATTCTGAGTTTAATTCTGTGCTTGAAGCATGAATTGAACCTCTACATCTGCAAAAGGCAATGTGTCTTCTCCCAAATTACAGTGCTCAATCTTCAAAACACCTAAGAGCATCCCCAAAGAAGAAAGTCAATCCTAATGAATCTTTAAAAATCTTCTAATCCAGGACATAGGGACAATAAATTATTAATTGTAACAGTATAGATATTGCATACATAGATAATTGGGGTTCATTAATGCATTTCCATATCTTAGAACATTTGGATTTCTTTTGTTCTGCTAAACCTCAGTGGACTGTTTCCCTCGTCTCTCTTTCAAGTCCTCCCCAAGGTCTATGAATAAAACTCACAGAGGCTGTAGAAGGGAAACAAACCCAAGTCCAAAGAGAGAGCAATATTTCTGGTCTGTGCATTAGTAGCTAAAGCTCTGACAATCAGCTCTCAGTACTTCCCACAGGAAAATTCACATCTCCCATGATTGTCAGGCATCAATTTGATCTGACTGCTGTGCCCTTTTACTATTCATAACAAAATTCGCAAAGGAATTTAAACCTCTTTTTTATTACTGTTTTCTCTGTGTTTCTTTCCCTTTGGCGTGTACATCTAAAGTAACTATTGATAATCCACCAACCTTTCCAAAAGCATCCCTACAGAGATGAACTAAGCTTGTTTTGAGTAGAGATAAATGACAGTGCCCTGGCAAGCTGTGAAGAACAAAGCATCCCTGAGTCTCGGAGATCCCGTTGTTGCAATATCCCTTCCACTACAGCTGACAATGACAGCAATCACTGTTAATTAATGCCCAAAAGGAATCCACATTTTTATAGATTGAAAAGCACTTTGAATCATTGGATTGTCATCTTTATGTAATGATATTATCTGGGAATGGACAGATTTGGCTGGTAATTCCTGTCTCTCTATATAAAGCAGTTGTCTTTTATAGAATGTATTTATATACATGTGTATAGTATATATTTATATATGTGTGTGATATACACATAGAAGCACAGACAAAACAAATTTAACTGTAAGAACACTTCAGCACAGCTGACCCTATAAAACTGGCAAACCCACACATATTCTTATTGCTGTTCCTGCCCATTACATTTTAAACCAGATTACTTACAGAAGTCATAACATTTTTATTACAATATCCTCTGGCATGAGAATTTTTTTTATCTGGGGTGTCAATTCATTCCTTATCAAAATCAGTCGCTTACAAACTTAGCCTGGAGCTGGAATTCAAAAGATTGAACTTTAAGACTAGTTATAATTTGGTTTAGGGAAAAAAAATTTTAAAAGAATCAAGTCCTCTTGGAGGAATGTCTTTCAAATCCTTTTGGGTGGTCTGACTTGTGAGGTGAATGTGTGGGGTGATGACACCTATACTGGGCCTGGCAATTGAAAGGTCAGGAATTCATGATTACCAGGCACCAGGGGGTTCAGTCATCAGCATGTGTTAATAATACTAAATAGCAAGTGAAAGCTCCAAATATTCCATAAAACAGACCTTGGAAATCTAAGTCAGCAACCTCAATACACATAAATGCCAGGCCTCAGTGAACCCGGTGTTAATGGAGTTCAAGTCTGCATCTAATAGCAGGGTCTCAAGTTACTCATAAATATTAATCTGGTTTATTTTAAGGCTTTTTGTTTTCACTTCAGGATCTTACTAAAAGGAGTGCAGTGCCAGAATAATTTCCTACCTTCATTCATGTGTGTACCAGATTAAGGTTTAAATGAACAGTTGCAAATCTCAGCAAGGAAGTACATCATGACACCAGCACAAGATTAGAAAATGAAGAGTTCCAACATATTTGACAAAAAAAAATACAGTGCTTATTTTCTGTTTAATATGTTCACAATATATTCAATCTGAAAAATTCTCAAGCAACTACATGATGGCTACTTTAAGAGATTTTTAAAAATTCTATAGCACTGTATCATAAAAGATCTGCCTCATTTATGGTATAAGAGTGTAAGTACAAGCGTTTTAAAGACCCTTAGTTCAAGTGATTTTGGGTGTCTACACTATTCAGTCAAAACACATTCCAGTATATTGCAGCATTCTGGCTCTCTCCCTTTAATTCAGGACTATTTACAATGGGTTTGTGTTACAGCACAAACTGTGCTCAGACAGATCCCTTTGTGTTTTCCCTGGGTTCGATCCCGTGGCTCTGGTGCTCTCTGCTCCGACTGCTCCTTGCACAGAAATGTGCCAGTTGGCCATTCAGCCTCAATATTCCACAAGTGCCTTTCTTTCTACATTTCAGTGCAGCCCCTCCAGCCTATTTCACACATTATCATCCATTATCATCCTGGGAAGAATTGATATGGTTCAGGTGTGCTCCCTGAATAATCTCAAACCAAGACATTTTGTTACATCAAAATACCATTATTCAGACACAGAAAGGATACAGAGCAAAGGGCAGAATTACATGCTTTTCCTCATGGTGGCCCTTGTCACCCACCCCTATCACCATCCCCTCGGGGCCCAGACACATGCTGCCTTTTGCAGTCTCTGTGACAGTCTCATGGACGTGCGTCAGTTCTCTGGAGTTCCTTCAGGAGAGCTACTGCTCTTCCCAGATTCCTTTCACTTCCTAGGCAGGCCCAGCACCTTGGAAGGCTCTGAGCATCCTGCCCTGGTTCTCAGCCTTGCTCATGAAACCCTCTTCCTGAAAAAGGCAGTGTCTTCCCATGTGATGGATCATCCACAAGGTACTGATGGCAAAGGCTCTCTAACTTGGGGTTCATTTCACTGATGTTATTCTGTTTTCTAGTGTTCTTTTCCTCTACATCTCACAACCTTCCAGAAAGATGCAGCAAACTGAAATTACATGTTATTTATAAAAAAGAGAAACTTCAAGCCCACATAATCCATCATTCTCCACAAGCAGTTATAAAAAATCAATTTGGTGTTAAGATTTGGGTTTTTTTTTTTTTAAAGAGAGCATAACAGGTTTTCAGTCCTTGTCTGATGTCTTCCTTCTGACTATTATAAAGTAAAAATTTTCATTATCACCTAAGTCCCTAGTTAAAAAATTACCAGAAATAAGCAAGGCATGAAGTGTTTTCATAAGCATTAAAGTCTATAGTTCACTGAATCCTTACTTTTCTTCTTTAAAAGACAGGTGTTTTCTTGCCCTGCTCTAACCATGTATGTTAAAGCCATAGGCTCCTGCAGATAATCACTGATGGCTCCCAGGCTGCCTCAACTGCTTCCTCAGGTACTCTGAAGGGATATTTTCATCATGTTCTTTTCTTAATTCTAACCTATTTAATTGTGCTCACACGTAAAGGGATTTAAAAAAAATAATCTATTTTATGCACCCTTTCTGTATCAAAAAAAACCAAACGGGACCTTTAACACTCCATGTGCTGTTGGCAAAGGATCATCTCAGGGCAGCTCAGAGTGCCAGCCTGTCCTTTCAACTCATCACAACCCAAGGCCAGGCACAGAATGTAAGAGAAACAGCAAACCTAAAATGAACTGGGGAAAAAATAGTCTAATGGGAGTTTCTAAAATGGGCTCCAGCCCTCTTGAGCATGGGTGAGAGACTGGGTTTACAATCCAACAACCAAGATCCATGGCACACAGGCACCTGAGCTGTGGAACCCCCAGTGTGGGGTACACCTTCACCACTGCCAGCTCCTGTAGCAGGAGTATCAGCACCTACAGCTGCATGGACCCACCTCTGACTCCACAAAGCATTGCCTTGCATCAGTGAGAGTCTGGAAAAATTAATTCTCCCCTGTATTGTGTCACACATGAGGAAAGGATGCTCTGAAGGAAAGGATGCTCTGCCCAGGGTGGGATAGCAGAGCTGCAGCTTGAGGCCCTCATTGTTTTATTAAGTACAACAGTGTCAGCACTTCCCTATGACTTGCAGAAGGTGCAGAACAGGAGGAGGCCACCCCGGCAGGAGATCACAGTGCACGTGTCAGAGCAGAAGGTGCAAAGGGAACAGGCTGGTATTGGCAGGGCGAGGGGTGGTGACTCTCGTGCTAAGCACTAACATCAGGTTCAGCCTGAGGAGCCAGTGTGCCAGTAAAGAGAACTGGCATAAACCAGGTATAGCTCTTGACTAGAAGGGTAAAAAATATACATTCACACTGATCAGATGTAGGGAATCATCTTCAAAAGGCTCTGGTGGCACTAACAGAATCATCTGCTTATTTAGACTTTAAAAATGGTAGTTTTCAAATTTAACATATAAGAACTCCCCCAAAGGGACAGAGGAGGAGGGTAACACTTGACCTCTTAGGGACCCTGAAATAAAAGGGTCTTCACCCTGAACAGAGGACTCAGCATCCAAATGGGTTGATGTGCATTTGGTTCAATAAGCTCATCAATTCCAGTGTGACCCAGTTATCTGATCCATACAGAATGTTTCAGAGAAGAGATTATATAAAAGCAACTTATCAAATTTAGCCTGGATCTCCCAAAACAATCTCTCTTACTCTTATTTTCTGAGTTACTTCTCCCTGTAAAAATAGCAAGAGGAACACAGATGACTGACAGCAATAAACTTACTGTGAGCTAATGACTTCACTCTGCATGTCCCCATTAGTTAAGGATGAATTAACAGAACTGCTAAGCACGACTTTCAATATTACAATCCCTCTAACTCTTGTTCAGCTACACAAACGCCCTCCACTTATACACTCACACTCTTCAGTCACATTTGTTCCACCCACTGCTTAAGGAGGACACTAAATATATAAACAGAAAATCACTGTGATTGTGGGTGTATTCTGCCTGAGCAGCACGCACTGAAAATATGTCCTTATAATCACATACGTATTTCCTTCTCAGGCTTTAACAGTCCATGTGAGTCACAGTGCTACACTTCCTTAGAATCTAGACAGTGATTTGGAAGGCTTATGCTAAAATGTGAAAGAAAAAAAAACAACAAAGATCTTTCCTCTTCCAGATGTAAGGGGGCAAATCCCATTTCCACAGTTACCTAGTACCCCTAAGGAGTGGGAAGCAATTATCCACCCCGGAAAACAATTCTCAGTGGACTAAGCCGTACTAAAAGCCCATAAAGATGAACCAGAACTGAAAGTTATTAGGAAGGGGATAACAGACTCTGGAAATTCAAATCAGAACCAGTTTTCCTCTTTACATCTCTGTGTCTCTTACTGCTTTAAAGATGGCAGCTTTAAGGGTTAAGGGCTTAATACAGCTGCATCATCTGCCCTCTTTTCCTGGAGATCTCTTCCCACACTGTCTTTGGAACTGAGCTCTTAATCTTCAGGTAGTGCAACATGTTATAAATACCTCACACGAGTAGAGGCAAAACCTGGCCAGCTGGTTGATATTGCCCCACCCCTCCCCAAAACTGCTCTCCTTACCCACATTTTTTGTTCCTTGTCTCCATCCATTTCTGCTGTCAGGAATGTTTTATTCCTCTATTTTACTGCATCACTCATATCTAAAGGCTTCTCACTGTCTTTCTCTTCATGCCATGCCCACTCTGAACTCCTCTTACTCTCTTAATCCTGAAGCAGCTTTGTCGTTTGCAGTTCAATAATCTCACTTACCCACAAATGAAAAAATAAAAGAGGAAAAAAAAAAGATTAGAGAAAGACTGAGAGGGGAAAAAAAAAAAAGACAACGAGAAAGCTAAATTCTCCTCACTTACCAGGCACCAGTGGTTTTACTCCAAATGCCAAAGATGCCATGGGTTTCAGAAACAATGTCCACCATTGTCTTTTGCAGGATACTTTTATAAAACTACTACTCTACTTTGAATGGCGCATTCAACCCAAGCCAGAGGACTCTTAGCAATACCTGGGCCTTCAGATAGTTGGCCAAAAGTTTCTGCTGCTGAAGGCTGGAGGGACATGGGTGCCTTCCCAAAAGTTGTGGTCCCACAGTTACAGACTCGCTGTGTGCCTGAGCCTTTCCTGCACAATGGAATGGCCAGTGCTGTGCAAAGAGCAGTTGGCAGCTGCTGGGGTAACACTCTGGTGCTGGCCATGCCAGCCTGCCCAGCTGCTCTCACAGGGGTTGATAAAAGAAGTCAAAGCACATCCCAAGCGATTCCTCAGCGCACGACGTTTCTGTTCTGACACATTCCCGTGGCTGTGGGCGGCAGATCCAAACAAAATGATGGTGCTGTTTCTTAGCAGCCGTATCATTTTGGTTGCTTTTGAACTCCTGGATGCTTCTATTTTTCAACAGAAGACTGAGAAATTGTCTTCTGTGTCTCAGTAGAAATGTTTTTTATTTCTCTGTTAGAAAACAGTGGAAGCTTTGCTTGTGGCCACAGCAAGTCAGAAAAAGAAGAAAACCACCACTGTGCTTTACAGACTAACTCATCATCCCAGTGATCAACTATTTTAAATAAAGATGCAGGTGCTAACCATCAGCTTGAAGCTTTTGCAGATAATGAGATGTGCTGTACAGGTAGTAAGATCAACAAAGCCAGAAATTCACTCATATCCTTTATATAAGAAAAAGAAACTCCTCACTCTCTTAAAAAGATTTGGTGTTTCAAAGCAATTAATCTTGAACTAACAAGAGCATATTGAACTCGTATTCACATGAACTGGGATATGTATATGAACTTGCATGGACCAAGGGATGGAATCTTCTGAAGAAAATTATATTTTTGAGACAATTAAGTAGCTATTCTTTAAATTCCTCAGCAACTCATTCCCATTCTCCTTTTCTCTCTTTTCCTCTTTGCTAGAGTGAAAAATTTGGCATGTTGTAGCCTCCTTCCTTCTACTGAGACTTCAGAGCTGCTTTTATAGTATGATTGCTAATTGTCCGTATGATTTGTCCACCCAGTAGAAGTATCCTCAGGATCAAAACAATGCTTATGTTTTGAGCACATGCAAACCACCCAGCCTAAGTCTGAAGTTATCCCTAACACAGATCAACATCCTTCTGTATTTACTTCAGTTTTCTTCCAGTGCCAACAGGATTAAAAAAAAAGAGGGTTCAAAGCCATTGGCTTTAATGCAGAAAAAGCATCACGCTTTGAGAAGTATGAAAAGATGCCCTTGCATGAACAAATCATTAATTCTTCAGCTGGATGTTTTACATCAGCAAGGAAGAGCAAAAAGGTTCCTCTCCACTGCACAAAAACTTCATTTCATTGTGTAAGTTATCTGGCTTGCATAGGAGAATGATACACAAGCAGGAAGGAAAAATCAAATGAGGAAAATCACAGGAGAAAGACACATGCAGAGGAAATTGGAAGCTCTAAAATACATTTAAAAAGGCCATCTCAGTACTGGGGAAATGTAAAAGAGAGATGAGATCATGGCTTCTTGTAGGTGCAATCAGATAACAAATCACTTGGCCTTATCCAAGTATAATCTAGTATAATCCAAAAGGTTTTCTGCTCTTATTAACATAATATTCACATAAAGAAATTGTGTTTGTTAAACTCATTAGGATTTTTTTCTTATAGTTATGAAACTCATTACATTTATAATCACTCATTGAAATTATTCCATACTGCGATGGATGCTCTATTACATACACTGAATAGTAATTCAATACTACCAGGAATTGGGCTGTTTTATAGGCTTATTCTAAGGGAGTAATATATTCTGCAGAGTCTATACATGTAAAATAAGTATGTCTGCCTTCATTTGTGTTTGCTATTTACTTAAACAACCTCATTCAGACTCCTCTGAGGCTTTCCCAGGAGTATCATCTTCAAATGAAACTTCCCCCCAACCATACTTGCTTTTAGTCTAGATAACTTCAAAGAGATTTTTAGTGATACAGCAAAGTGATGTTGGTCTGAACTCTGGGTTCATCCCTTCCAGTTCACCAAAAGACAGTTATGTAAGTTCATAGCTAAAAAGATTATCCATCGAACTACTGAAGTTAGATGTAGATTACAAAATCAGGTCATGCTAGTTCCGGGCAATTACTCTTTACATTTAATTTCTTGGTGGTTTATTCCAGTTCACCTGCAATGTACTTTGTAAATCAGAAGACATTTCATTCTTAGGGGTTTTTGTTGTTTCTTTTTTTCCTGCATTTTTTTGGTTGAGTTTATTTTTCCTGAAAATTATCATCCAGGCCTGTGACACAATGAAGTTGTGGGATTAAAAGAAACATGCCTACAATAATTCCTACACATCATATGTGTCCAACTGCTATTCTTTTTAATAGTGCCCACATCATTTTCGGAACAAATTTAGGGGTCCTGTACAAGAGAAAATAAATGTTTTGGCATTCATGGGTTGTTCAGAATAACTTCTAAAGGTCCTGCAAAAATTCCATCAATGCATTCACAATCCCCATGGATTGTGTATTCAGATCACTTGCTTATCTCCTGAAGTAATATGTGAGCAAGATGAACAAGGGAGCAGATACTTCATGACAAGGTTTTATTCACCTGGGTGTCCACTGTATCTATTGCCATTCTATAAATTATTCATATGGAGGTTTTAATGCTGAGTTTTGTATACAATATATTTGTATTGTTTTCAGCTACTAAAAATAGGCTAAAGATATAAGCATTTATATGCTAAGTAAGTCCACAGGTCAAAGGGTAAATACAGGATAAGATTTTTCACACGTTTTTTCCATTAATTTTGTTTTTTTCCCTGATACTCAGAGACAAAGTGGTGCATAAAAATGCAGCACCTTTTGATATTTTGAGCTTTTTCTTAAATCCTTCAACTGCTTTCTCTTCTATTTCATTTATTTTCATTCCCACTGATTTAATTTCTTTTTGTTGGATGAGAAGTATCAAAAGTGATGATAAACAAAGCATGAAGGAAGTGCAAAGTGAAAAGAACAAAAACCTGAGGGATTCTCTGGCAACATTTAGAGGGGTTAGCCCACACTGAGAAAGACAACTCAAATCCTCCTTCAGCATCAGAAGCTTTTTCTTCTTTAGTATGGGACCAATAATTTAACATTTCTGATTCAACTTGCCCATCTAAAAATATGTCAGATTACAGCACCTAATAATTCTTAATAGCATTACACAAGAAGAAAAAAATATTCTGTTCGCTAATAGAAAAATAAAGCACATATTTTAGCCAATAAATTGCAACTGTTTAACACGAGTATGTGAATGCCTGAAATAGAGCCATGGCAGGTCATTTATTCATTCCTTCACCCAAGTAAGCAATGTTTCTTCATAAGCCTCTCTAAAGCCACCAGATCGATGATGAGGACACTAAAACCTCTGCATGTGCACCAGACAAGAGGCATCAATCACGATGATTACACTTCTTCCAGTTGTTTAGTGCTATAATAGGAATAAAATCCATGTGCTGGAAGACTAACACACTCATTGTCTGCAGTATGAACATTAATGTTGTTTTTTATGGAACAGGAGGCCACCATGCTAAGGTCCTGCACTCTGCCATTCCTGTTATATTGGAATTCGCCCCTCTTAGTTTGACATTGGTGACCTTAAGACCATGGTTATTTTTCAACAGAGCCCTCTGTTTCACTGACGGAGAAATGTAAAGTCAACACATGTATCAATAAACAAACAAACCAACCCATTATGTAACACACACCATGTTCCAGTCTGATAGAAGACTTTAGTCAGTCATAACACACAATTTTTTTAATCACCATATTTCTGTTTGCTTGCACATATAAAAGGCTTGAAGTTTCACTGTGGCAAAGAATTATTCCACAATCAAAAAGGAGTTCAAGCCCTATGTGGAGACTGAGTCATCACTATTGTTTACAAATATATAAAAGATGTGCTGTAAGTTTTCTTCTGCAGAGCAGAAGCGCCAAGAGGACCTACAATATTCCTATTTTGTGTTAGAATGAAAAATAGTTGTTTGAAATTCAATGAAGCCAGTCAACCTACTCCAATTTCACAGGTATTCTTCCAGAAATTTAAATGAATCCATGCTAGATGAGGGATCACTCACACTTCTAAACATCTGAGCTAAACACTTTTTAATAGTAAAACAGCCATGCTGAAAGGCAACTCTTCTACCAAGGAAAAACTCCTCAGGAATTGCTCAAAGGCCAAAGTAAAGAAAATAAAGAAATTTATAAATGCTCTCTAACATGAAGGCCAGCTTTAACTTGTGATGTATATGAAAACACTTCCTGAAAATAGATGTCCTTGGCAGCAAGGTGAGTTAGAACAGAGCAGATGAGAATTCCTTTCTCAGCATCAAGAAGCAATTTTACTCATTTGTTTTACTTTTTTTTTTTAAGGCTGCAAGAGAACAGCACTAAAAGGCTCAGAGCTACTAAAGCTGAATTAACTGTGCATACACAGAGAAAGAAAGGCAAAAAAGGTTGGTCCCTACCATCTCCCACAAACTGAAGGAGGGCGAGATCAATTTGTCTCTTCCAAGGTGATCCCTTCTGCAGTGCAATCCCATAGCCCGTGGTGGCAAAGATGTACCCGCTCCCTATCGTGACAAGTTTGCAGCCTTCGTCTCTCCCAGCCTTGTAATTCAGCACCGCTGCATCGTAGATGAAAGCATCCAACTTCCTGAAATAAAAGAAAACATTTTACAAACCAAATCATTAGGGACAGCTGTTGTCAGACTTCTTTTGTCCTTGATGTTAAGACCCTGTTGAATATCATATGGATTCTTTGATATCATTAATTACATATCCTGCTCTGCTGTATCTAAAATTAACAAAAGGCATCTATTTTAGTGAGGGGAAAGTAGGACACATAGTTTTGCATTTCTATTTTAAGGGATGCTGTTAAAAAGTACTGAGCAGGAGAAACCAAGCTACAAAATGTCTTGTCCTGTTATCTTTGTATCTGTGTTCTCAAAATGAGTAATAAATATCTTGAGATGCAAAATGGTTTCCAAAACCAACACAAATGACAATAGAGAATTTAGAATTGAAACAACAATAACCAGTTATTTCAATTACTGAATGAGATTGAAAACTTGAGTTCACTGGTTTTACATACACGTCCTTATTTTATATCTCTTTCCAAAAATAACCAGTGAAGGTGGAGGTTAAGTCCTTGATAAGACAAAGCATATTGAATGTATTCAAATATGCTCCAGTACTGGAGCATATTCAATACAGCTGTCTAAATCCTGCTTTAAAATGAAAGAAAGTATTTCTTTACAATACACAGTTCCAATTGTATTATTTGTGTATCTGGAACACAGCAGAAATAAAGGCATTTGTGAAAAAGTTCCAGCCTTTCAGCCCATCTACCTAAAAATGTAAGACTTGGATAATCCCATTCTCCAAAGAATCCAGGGAACACAACACAAGAAGGAAAACAAATTCAGTAAGGAAGGGAAAAGACTTAGTGTCCTTCAGGGATACCTTTTCAGAAACACTGTACAACAAGAGTTTGAAGTCTTCATTGGCTATTTCACCAATGAAGGCAATGAAAATACACATACAAGAGAAGGAGGCCATTTGGAAGGACAATAATTTGGCAGCAGCAGATCCCAGCCAAAGGAAAGACATTCTTATACTGACAGAAATTCATATGCAATCCTTAAAAAGAAAAAGACAAACCTTAACTTTATTTTGCATAACTGCCCTCACCTGCAGCCACAACCTCTAAGATTTGTAACACTTGAACAAGACCAGCAGACTGCAAAGGCAAGAGGAAGAAGCTATTTGGGTCTCAGCCCAAACCTCACCCAAAAGACACACTAAATCAAAGCCATGCCATCCCCCAGCAATACACCCTCCATCTCTCAGGGGGCCAGAGGAGCAGGGAGGACACAGCCACACCATGGGCCTAGCGGGATGCTGTGGGGACAGTGCCCATCCTGCCACCCTCCCTGGCTGTGCCGCCCCAGGCACTGCCGGCACTGCCCGCTGTGCACACTGAGCCACAGCACATCGCTGGGGAGCACTGCTGAGTCCTTCTGATGGGATGCAGCTGATGGAGGCTGGCAAAATACTGCTCAGAAACAGTTGGGGCCTGTCTTCATGGCAAGGGAATTATAAAAATAAATGTATTGTGGCACAAACAGGTACAAGAGCATCAACTTCAATTACATTATACCAGTATGTACCACTTGTGAATTCTGTTGCTGAGTTTTGGAATCACACTTGCTTCTAGCTTAAATCAGTTTATGTTGATGAAACTTTTCATTCATAGCCACAGAACAGAGCAAGACCTAGGCATACCACATTTTGACTACTGACAGGAAAAAATAATCAAAAAATAACAAATTTTCATGTGCATCATAATGCATTTTGTTCATAATTAACCAAACAACAGATTCATACAGAACCCTACCTTTTGCAGAACTCTAAATCAGATTTTTAAAGTGTGGCACTAAAAATTACCAGTTTATCTCATGTTAAACCAAAAGAAATACCAGGAGAGAGTGAAATTGTTGGATTTTTGTCTGGTGTCATGAGAAAGGGAAGAGTGAAGTTCCTGTCGCTACATCCTGTACTTTATTGCTTCCCTTCAAGGATATTTAACCCAACAGTCACCATTCAAGTCATTAAATCGGAATTCAGTGAAGAAGTTAATTTAGAGAAGTACAGGTGGCTTATGCAACTATTAAAAATATAGTTGGGCCATCACCTCTTTTCCTTCACTCTTCCCTAAAACTCAGTTGGTGCAACTCTCAGCTTAAAAGGTAGATTAGCTCCACAAATGCTAAAAGTCTGGCTCCTCCTTCCTTTAAATGGACAAATCAACATGCAGAAAACAACCACTAAACATCTGGTAGGTGATGCCACGAGTTCAATCTGGAAATAAAACACGGATGTCTCTGTGGCACTGGGGTAACTAAACTGGAAATACCCAAGAGGGCCCTGGGGCACTGGCCAAGCTGCAGCCCTCAACACAAGATCAGAGTTTTCTAAACGATGGGCTTGGATTCAGCACTTCAGAGCCAAATCTTTGCTTGTGTAGAAAGTAAAACCAAAAATCTATGTCCTTTGGGTAGGCCCACAAACCTGCTGGCTGTACCCTCAAGACACTTGGAGCTTTTCTGATCTGCAGCAGACAATTACCAAAGTCAATAAATACAAAGCAAACTCAGGCTTTGAGAGCTCTGCAGTGACCTGTGGGGAGGGAATGATGCTGCCCCTCCCAGTGGATGCCTCTGGCTCAGGGAAGGGACTGGCAGGACATGGGCACAGACACTGGTGCAGTCAGCCAGCCTCAGTTCAAACACACTGCAATTTGTCATCTGTTTTCTGGGATTTATAGTTTTGCAAAGTAAGCACATAAAACACATGCTGGTAAACAGAGAGACGTAAAGAGTCAGCTATTCCTCTGTCAAAACAGACTCAGACAGAAACACAGAGGGAAAAGATCTCTTTGCTAAAGGCTCCAGGGCAAAAGCCTTGTGCTGCCTCAGACATCACACTCTTCAATGCAGTTTGTTTCCACAGCACTGTAGTAAAACCTTGGGACAGAAAGACAAGGCTCAATCACAGTTCACTCACTCACTGTGGAACCACCTCCCCAGTTTCCCAGGAGTGGCATCAGTGCTGTGGGTACACACGAGCAGAGCAGGTTCTGAGGGTGCAGGGGGCTTTGCTTTTGAGGGCTTTTCCATACTACTTCCAAAAGGGCACAATAAATCTCACTACACAAACCAATTTAAAAATATGAGGTACTTCCCAGACAGATGCTGAGAGCTGAAGGTTCTGCCATCAGTTGCTGCCCAATGTCTAAACTGTAAATCAAAAAGTTGAATGCCCTGAAAAAGTCTTGGTGTCTAGAAATACAAACTCATATTCAGAATCTATACTCCCTATTTCCAACATATATCTTATAAGCTCTCAAGGCTTAATTATCTCTTCATCATGGGCTGATTACAGAAGCACTGTTCCTGCAAAGCTTCAGAACATGCTGTACCCCTGCAGTGTGGGCAGGGAGTAAAAGCCCAAACTGAGCTCTCAGATGTTAGGGCACCCAACTTTTCCATCCCTAGCAGGTGAATTCCTGACACTCCACATTTTTAAGAACTTTCAGATAACTTTAAACATTTCTCAATAAGTGTTTCCGAAAATGGAGACAGCAAAACGTGGGCAAGTCCAAAAATGTGACCTTTGCAGAGCTGGCATCAGCTCCAGAGTAAGACAAGGCAGGGATTGCCCAGGCCAGAAGGCTGCTGGGAACAGAGAGGAGTTTCCTTCCTGCTATGTCTGAGTGGGGAAAGCCACAGCTGCGGTTTGGCTTGGCTGTGCTGGAAGAGCCAGGCCGTGTGCATGGCAGGGGCTGCTGGACACAGATGCCCTTCCCTGTCATGCCTGGCAAGCACTGGCAAGCCTGGACCCTCCAGCTCTCCTTGTTCTTTGTTCTTGTGACAGCCAAACATCTGAGAAGCTTTGCACTGCTCTGAGTGCTGACCACGCTGTAGGGGAGTCACATCCTCACTGCAGAACAGCACCCACACCCAGAGAGGCTCAGAGCCTCCTGCAAACCTTAGTCACGTACAAACGAACCAATTAACTTGTCACTTCAGTGCAGCCACTTCAGAGAGTGAACAGCTTTGTCACACTGTGTAGGTTTAAATAAACTGGTAAGAATTAGTAGAAAGCTGAAAGAGAACTGCCAAGCCTGGGATGCAGCAAGACACAAGGTGCATAACTGCCATGAACTCCTCACACATTCCAGACACCTGCAGAATGCCCAGAGGAGCGGGACTACAGTGCTGGGACTCCTCTGAGCAATGGGTGCTTTACAAACTTCCTCAGAGCTCCTGGCTAGGACAGAAAATAAACAGTTTGGAATAATTATATAAGAGTGACTACAAATGCCCTTCATCACATAGCAAGTACCAAGAGGAAAGGGCAAGGGGAGAATTTTAGCTCCCACAGCACAGGAGAACATCAGATGTTATAGAATTATGAATTGCAATGGTCTTAGAAAAACCCAAAAGAGCATTAGTGAATGTAATAATTGGAAGTGGGAGATCTGTGAGAAACAAATGTAGACAGTCTTGTACCTAATTGGTTATGAGTCATCCAGAAGGGTAAGAGTTGAAAAATCAGAACAGCTATTGCAAAAACCCATTCTCAAGTATTGCTGCACATACTTAAAAATGCCTATGTAAAGAAAATTAAAGGAAAAGGTAAAGAAAAGCAATTTCAGAAGAGCTTAAAACACTTCCCTATAATTTTCTCCATCTTGATTTCAGGCACAAACTTCCTATGATGAAAACTGAAAAGAAGGATTAGGAAAATGCTCCTTTATTAGTCCTCAACAAATGAAATATAACTCAGGTGGAAAATGTTCCTTTGCTTCCCTAACCAACTACAAGACCCTTCAAAAGTGTTTTCTTGAGAGAATGAGAAAGAAAACTCTAAAATGCCAATCTGCTCAGCAGTTCTGGAGCCACAAGCAGCAATCCAGTACGTTAGAAATCCATCTCTTTCAGTTACTTTGGGTCCTGCTGTGTTCTATGTCATGGTATTCAGAAAAGGAGAGGGACATTTATAAATGTAGTTCTGTTTCTTCCCATTATTCTATTTCACTGTCCAGCACTGGAATCTATGGAACAAATAATATTGTGTTTCCCTGGAGGGTCAGAGAAACTGGAGCATGACTGAAGTTGCTTTCCAGTTTCCAACAGCTGCAGTAAATTCAAACACACAATATTCACAACAGAATTAATTTCCTGATAAAGAGGATACCATTTGGTGCAGAGTTCATCTGTCAGATCCAGGACATTAACTTTAGAATCAATTTTTCTCAGTCTCATTTCTTTATGTTTTCTAACCCCCCAAACATGTTCTTTTCATGGCCAGACAAAGGCTATGTATTATTACCAACACAGATTTGGCTTACACAAACCAGGAGGAATGTAATATAGAAATGCACCATCACAGCAATGTGCTTGCACTGCATTTTGCTGCAAACAGCTCTATCACAATGACTTTTCTACATTATTTTTAATGAAGGGTATCTTGCAACTCAAATATGTACCTTCTGGGGCTTGCTCTGAAAATCTAAAGGTCAACTGCATATTTAAGAATAATTATTCATTATAAATAACATGAATTTTATTCTGAGGAAAGACAGCAAATGAAATCAGATCCAGTTTTGAAATTTGTCTGTGTGTCTTAAAAAAAACTAAGAGATGTCATTCCTCAAATCTGGTTGTAAATAAATGCAAAAGAGACAACCAAGATTATTACATAGCAGGTGTTCTATCTGCTTAGTAAGGCTCCAGTTGTGTCTTGAAAGCACAATATTTGAAATTACTGTCTTATTGCAAACATCAGACTGCAAGTCTGTGGCTCCTTAAACAATATTTTTAACACCATCTTGCCTCTTTAACCCCATCATCATTTAATTTTGGAGAGACAGCTCATTTTCAAAACATTCTGCAAAAAAACCCCTGCTACTTCTCAGCTTTTTTGCTTTTAAAAATAAATTGCATTGCCTTACATGACCCTTAAAGTAGCATTTATAATTTAGTATTAGGCAAAAAATGGTATCCACTTTAGGCTGGATTAAACATAAGCACATATTTTAGAGATTATCAATAGCATTGTTGGGAAGGCAGCAAGTGCAAAAATACTGGCTTTAAAATATGATGGATTTAAATTACAAATTTGTGTTTTATCCCTTCTTTCTCCACAGAAGAGATAAAAGAAAGTGTGCCAAGAGTGCCCAGTGAGGGACACAGGGTCATCTGTGTCCAGGGGAGCCAGTGCCAGAAGGTCACTCTGGAGTGACACAGCAATCAAAGGCAGAGAACGCTGCTCTGAAGACGAGGCTTCAGTGAAAGTCCTCTGAAGTGATACTTTGATACTGCTGGAGCAAGAGAAGCAGATGTTTAACCTTTAGCACAAGGAACTGTTGATTTCTTTTGCCCAGTTTTGACTAAAATGCATTTCAGGCCATCTGATGCACTTCATCCCCAGCAGTGACTTTATCTTTTAGTACATATTCAAATAGCTCCACACAGAACTGAAGTTCACACGCACTGAATGGATTTATTGACATCTTCACACTGCCAATTCATTGGGAGGAAATTCAGCAGCCACCCCCCTGCAACAACACAAGTTAGCAAAGCATAACCCAGTTCCATGATGAACTCAGGACCAGGGAACGAGCTTTCAACTCTTCTCCCAGCCCGAACTGTCCTCACTTCAATCTTCACACAGAAAATGCAGACATAAAATTTGAAAGAGCAGGTTCTGACAGACATGAACACCACAGGGAGAGATTGTGGAGGCCTCACCTCTCCTGTCAGGGCAATCCCAGCTGCCACAAACCCCACTGGTAACTTCACTCCACCACCTGTTACCTGAAGGGGCACATTCACCCTCCTCACTCCCTCGTTCCCCACCTCTCTGTCCATCCACCTTTCCAGTTCCTCCAACATTTCCCTCAGCAACAAAATAATGGAAAATTTAGTTTGCCTTTATGATTAATTTATACAATGGAAGAGTGTCCCACTTCACGGCTCAGAAGCCAAGCCAAGAAGTTTTTGCAACGCATCAGTTTATCAAAACACAAAATCTGAAGAGCCGAGTAGGGAGAATATATTTTTAGATTAAAGGTTTTGTCCCAGTTACAAAAGCATAATGAAGGATAAATTCAGCACAGCTCACCAAGCACCTGAGCTCAACCCCAAAACAAATGAATACTAAAACTTGGAATAGCTTCTCAAAAGAGGGGTTAGATGGCATAGAGTTACTTCCACCTGCTCATTTTATTTCCAGATACTTTGGAATATTTAAAGATATTAGATAGGTAACTGCATTACATTAAAAAAAAGAACAAAAGAAACAAAAAACCCCACCATCAAAAATATCTAACAAAAAAAAATCCCAGAAGAGCACTCGAGTAAAAGAATTAGAAATAAATTACTATAAACCATTTTTTCCCACAGGGAAGTTTCTATGGGTCAGGTGAACAGAAGGGACAGGTCTTTTTTCTTTTTTTTTTTTTTCTCAAAACATAACAGGAACAAAAAGCAATGGATTTATCTTACAGCCATGAAGATGTCCTGAAAATGCAATAATTACAAGAATATGACAATAACTGTACTTCCTGAAAGGACAGCAAGTTACAGGGAACCAGGGATCAGCCATCAGAAAATCTGATGTCAGAAAACGCTGCCAAAAGTGGAAATGCCTGAGGAGTCTTTATCTCTCTGCTGCCACCTTGGTGGCACTTTGTAGTGCAAACCCTGCACGCTGCTCACTGCAGCAGTGACACCAGCAGTAAAAGCTGGAAAGTTGTGCTCATACAGGCACACATTTCTTTTTAGCTCTTAGATTTTAGAATCGATACTTCGGTGAACAGATCCTCTGAAAAATAACCCTAAATGGATCTGAATTTAAATGTTTTCATAACTCTGCAGCCTGTCAGCACAGGCAGGAGTTGCCCAGTTGGAAACCACTTTTCCAATTCTTAGTCTGAGTGGTTACAGCTGTAACATCCACTGGAAACCATTCCCCTCAGTGCAGTGCTCAAATGAACATTAGAATGAACACTGGAACAAATATCAGACTGAAGTACAACAGAAAGCATCATAATTTAAATTGAAATTAAGTTACCACAGCCATCTGATGCCAAACTAAATGAAGTTATTGATTGCAGAACTTGTCTGAACCTGGTCAATCCAGAGAAAAATTACTGAATAGGCCAAACTGTTTAGCAAAGATTTCTTTTTGCAGAAGTTCAGGAAGGAAATTGTTATTCATATTATTTGCTGCTTCAGGAGGTTTTAAGGAAAGTTCATGTTTATTTGTACAATAATTTAGTGATTACTGTCAAAATTGACAGAACAAGTAGACAATCTGGAGAACAGCAAATGTTTTGCTCTGCCAAGTAGTTCTGGATCTTTGTTCACTGCTCTTTGACTTGGATGTTCCCCTCCAAACATACCCCTATGTGGGCAGTGAGTCCTCACTGGCTTAGCCTTGGGCCCTAATCATCTATGGCAGTAGATTATTGCAAACAGTGGATAGAAGAAAAAAAAGAAACAAGGCTATTGTCCCTGAACAAATTTTCTGGGCTTCAGATCAAGGGCTATTTCATGTGCTCCAGGCTGTGTTAATCCCATCATGTTGAACAGCTCCAAATTACTCACCTTCCACCAGCTCCTTCTGTTTCTTTCTGAGCTTGTTTAATTTGGTGTTCACAAGATCTCATCTCCAGAAGGTACGTTTAACTCCACAAATGCAATATTCTGTCAATCACTACTGAGCTTTACAAAGGTCTGGTGTTAGAGAAGAGACACAGGGAGAGACTGAGAGCAGAGTGCAAAGAGGAGACACCAACTGATGGCCACTTTGACTTGAACAAAAAAATCTTAACTGGCTGACAGTTGTGATTATTTCAACTTGTCAGTCCTACAGAACAACTTCTGAAGGTATTTGCACCCAGCTATGAGGCAGAAGGTGTGAAGGCATAAAAGATGATCCTCCATATATGATTCATGGCAAAAGCTGCCTGAACTCATCAGTGCTTCAGACGTGGTCCAGCTCAGTCTCAGGTTTCATTTGACTGTTTTAAAATCCAAGTTCAGCTCAGCTTTTGCTAAGGAGTTCCCATGACCCTGTCTCACATCTCTATTGAATTTTTTATTTTGTCTTCCAGACCAGCTGCAGAAATAAACCCTTGTAAGCATCAGTCTCCAAAAACATCTGAAAGTTATATCCAAAAAAATGGACTAGTGGGTGCCTTTGTATGGAAATAGTGCAATCCAGGAGGGAGAGAAGTCAGTCCTCCAAGCTATTTTATATTCCTGACCATTAATCATAAGTATATTGACAATGAATTATCTGAAATATTAATTTCATCATTGTAGGTCCCTTCCAACTCAAGAGTTGTTTTTAACTTTAGGCACATCACCACTTTAATTGGCAGACCTAATTAACAGAAGGACCTGCTGGGCACAATCAGAGCCGTGTTCCAGCTGACAGAAAGGGGGAATTTTTGCCTCCTGGTTATGCCTGTGCCACGCAGAACAAGCTGCCAGGGCAGCCTCTGACCTGCTTGGATTTGTTCAGCAAATAATACAGTGTGCAGAGCTGTGAATTGGATACAATTCACAATCACTGTGAGCACAACAAAAATCCAATTCGGGCCAATAAACTCAGAGACAGAGGGTTAAAAGGCCATCAGGGCCTTGTGGGGTCTCCTCTTGCACTTTCTCTGCTTAATGCCAAAGGATTCTGTAAAACAGATTAGTAATCATATTGTTTTCACACAGCAGAGAGGGCTTGCAGGGAGGAAATAACTCCTCATGCCTTTTGCCCTGCTCAGATGCTTCCAGGTGTTTCTGGTGGCATTTGATGCTCAGGGACAGAATCCCCACGTGTCCCTCTTAGAGTGGCTGAGAGCTCAGGACACCCTAAAGTCCAGAGCAGTTCCTCAGGGCACAGGTCACTAATTGGGGGGGTATAAATCACACATTTGATGACACACACACCCTGAGGCTGTGCCTGCCGTGGCTCTGGCAGTGCAGACCTGCTGCCTCCACAACACCCTTTCCAAGAGCTTCCTATTTCCACCAGCCTGTCAGAGACAATTAGAGAATGAGGAATTGAACTCCATGTGGATAAAGTCCCAAGCACTGCTACCTTTAACAGGAAGAAATCAAAACTTTAGTATCAAATCCCTGAATACCCAGTCCCAGCTGTGGTGAGAGGGTCTGCAGATGGACAGGGGGCTGGGGAACACCAGGGATTCCTTCCTGCAGGTTCCTTGAAACAAAGGGATGGGCAGCAGGCAAGTGAACATTTCCCACTTTATCTCTAGACTAAAAAAAGCCTCTCCCAATTAAATTTTCTCATTTCAGCCATTAGCAGTTAAATCCCAGACTGTATGCCACTGGAGATGTGCTGGGGCAAAGGTGAGAGCATGAAATGCATTTCCAGTTTACTGCCACTGCAATTCCTCCTCTTGACAGTTTTACAGCAGCAAATCACTCATACTCAGAGAAACACTGCATGCAAACTCAACAGCTATGAGCTCATACAACCCACACCAAAGAATTGCACCAGGAGAGGTGGCTTTGCTGGCAAAAAGATATTATTCTTTAACTATCATCTCCTCAGAAAAAAATGCAGCCAGGCAAACAGAAGCAAACATACCCAAAGAGCGACTGAACACATAACACAATAATTAATGACTTCCTATTTGCGGACTTATTCTCTCTTCAAGAAGCAAAATCAATAGGATCTGTCTCTCTGGGACAGAGGGTTCTCAAAATGCTGATGAATTAAATGCAGCATAGACAGAAATGCTTGCGATGCACTTTCAAAACTGTACGTGATCAATAAACTTCTACAGAACTCAGAGGAGCCACCAGGACTGGCAGAGCTGGACCTCACCCACCAGGAATACATTAGCTCATGTCTCACAGACTTTGCTCTTCTGAATAATGCTCAGGGCTATAACTGCCATTTCTCTTCTCATTAAGGACCAAAACCCGAGCGAGTTGCTGAGTCCTGCCCAAGGAGCAGTGCCAGGCTCTGCACACAGCACAGCACTTGCGGCCACCTGAGCCCTGAAACGCAGCAAATGCGGTGAAAAACACAAGGACAGGCTTTGACAAGCCTGGGAGACCGTGATTGCTTTCAGCACTAAATTGCATTGAAGGAGGGACAATATTTTGCCATTTTGAAAATTACTAAGTAGTACTTCAGTAACAAGATCTTTCCTTTGAACAGGCCTGGTTGCAAACTGATACATTTAATTAATAATGAAACTTCTGCTGCTGTTCAAATGGAGTTTCAGCAGCTTTCTGAGAACCATATCTGTCAATATGACAACACTTGTGACAAGGTATGGATATTACTGAGACCTTACACATTTAAAGATATTTTCAGAAACAAAGGCTGATTTCTTATCAAAGGGGAAAACCCAAGCTGATTAATTTGCCTTCATCACTGATAGCAACAAGCCTGCCTGAATAAGCTTCACTGAACCCTCCAGGGGATTCACCTGAAGGAGGATGTACAATGTCAACCTCAGACTAAAGCAAAACCCTCATTTCCACTTTGATTTGCAGAATTTCCCAGCTGATGATCTCGAACATTTCTGATGCTAATTGAACAAGATAGGTCCAAAACTACTGCCCATGCAGTGAAGTCTTGTTCTAATTAAACCAGAAAAGCAAAGCAGATACTTTTCTTGCATATTATTTTTTGGAACCGTTACCTCTCAAAGATGAAAACTGAAAGGGACTGGGGATGTCTTCAAGGCTTTCCAGACACAGCTGTGTGCACACACCTCTGTGTGGACAGCAATACTCCAACACAAGACCTATCTGACCTTTACACCAGACCAGGAAATAAAGGCAGGAACACCATTTATTTTATGTGCATTTCTATTTGTATCTCTGGCCCTGAGGTTGTTCCTGGCCACGTTAGCAACTGGACTGAAGCAGCTGATTTTCCACTTCTTGAGAGAAAGCAAGATAGAAAAAAACCCAACAAACTAAAAGGTTTTGGTTTTGTTTTCTGAAATCTGTGCATCTGAAACTTTATGTTTGTTGTCTTCCTGCTTTCTCCTTCCAGTTACTACGTAACATTCTGTATTAAACAATGGTCTCAAAGACCAAGATATTCCCAATACACCTCAGGATGCTAATGCTAATTAAAGCTGGTCAAAAGATTCAAGAGTGTCAGATACAGTAAAACCAGACTAAACTGTGACAAGACACTACTTATTTCCTTCTGTTTAGATCAGATGCGCAGCATTATTCATTTATTAAGGATTGACTCATTGCTCCACCTTAAAATTAGAATCAAACTGTGTATAAAAGAAATTAAAGGGGATTAAATCTTATGTCTTCAACTAAGCAAAAGTAGTTTTAAAGGTGAGATTGGGAATATGTACATGTTATAAAAACAGTCTTCAGAAATAACACAGGTACAATTTATTTTAACTCCAAGCAGCAATTATCAACCAGACAATCTTAGCAAGTCCTTCTCTGGTCTATGCACTATGACCAGAATTACTATGGAGTTAACTTTCAAAAAGCTGTGCACAAGTAGCAAGCTTTATCAGACACAAAAAAGTTCCTTGTTGTATCCCCAATGATGAGAATGAAAACAAACAGCAACAACAAAAAAGAAAAAGGTAAATGTACAGGAATTATTTTGGAAAAAGAAAAAGATGAAAAGAGACATAAAATAGCTGCAATAAAGTCAGCAGAACACACATACTGAAAAGGAAAGGAGAAATTATATATTTGTTTGGAAGCAGAAGCAGCTTGAGGAAGAAGAGATGGGTCATCCTCAAAAGAGCTGTAGCAAGATAGACTCTATGGGACAAGATGCACTATAAACCATAGGATGAACTCAATCAGGAAGGGGGAAGCTCCATCAGGCCTAGTAAAGGATGAAAGGGCAAACTTTACATGGAAAAGAGAAAGAATCTGGTCAAATAATTCATGAGGGGGAAAGGAAGAAGTTACAGCAATGTATGCTGAGGAACAGAACAGAAAATTTGGCATAAAAAGTGAAAAATGATGGCTTTGAAGAACACAAGTCTGAGAGCAGCTGATGCTATGCTGTTCAACCCTTCTGTAGGTGCCACCAGACCCAATCCCAAGAAGCACAGCTGTGTGCAGCAGTTACTTATATTGATCTGGGAAACACTCACGTGGCAGCTGATCTGCACCATCTGCTGCAGAAACAGCAGTCAAGGGGAGCAGGGGACACACCTGGGGGTATCCACACGGAACAATCACTTAGAAGAGGAAAGAAACTTCAGCAGGGGAAAAGAAATCTATAAAAAATGAGCAATTTATGCCATCAAAAGGAGCAAAGCTTTTGAGGTAGAGCTCCTGGTGCAGGAGCAGCCAGCCTGAGGCTCAGTAGATGCCCTGAAGAACCCTGCAAGTCAGGTAGCCCCTCTGTTTTCACACTGACAGGTGGCCTGATTTTAAAGCTAACAGCAGTTTTTTCAGGGCTTTCAGTAGCACAAATGATTAGTGAAAAGTACAAGGAGTGTACATCCCCTCGATAGACTATCCATCCAACTGAACAACAGCTGAAAGCAGGGACAGCTCCCTCTGAAAATTCACAGGAGGAATGGTTGCATTCAGCATTCAGCTGACAAGCTCTAATGCATAATTTAGCTGTCACCCAGGAAATAGAACTTGCAGGGGCTCAGTCACAGCAGGAGCTCCAGTTTGGAGGATGCTGGGCAAGGCTGATCTCACACTGTGTTACAAGACTGTCCTAGGATGGGAGAAACCACCCTTGGGAAGCCCCAGTTGAGAATGCCTTGAGAAATGAGGACAGAGAGAGTCCAGACAGCAGCATAGAGACAGCAGAGAAAGGAAGAGCTGGAAGGATAACTTTTTAAAGAAAAGAATCTCCACTCTAATGAAATATTTGGGAGTTTCAAGGTGTTTTGTGTTCAGAAATGCACTAAAGGTTTGGAAGAAGGACAATAAAAATTAAAAAGACAATCAGTGCCCCAAGAAGGACCAAAAGTAACAGGTCATTTTAGTACAGGAAGAAATGTGTCCTGTGTTCACCATAAATAATAGCAGGAGATATGTTCCTTGAAACAGCCACTAGAGTAGATGTACTTAATCCCACCATGGTAACTTAGTCTCCTCAGTTCAAAACAAAACCTAAATAAAATATATTGATAAATTAAGATTATTGTCTTATTAACAAAAATGCACACACTACTATCAAGCCTAAGTGTTTAGAAAAAATTACTAGAGCTAAGACATCCCTGTCACCCAGATGAAAACTGCTGTGAGTAGTGAGTCACCCTCACACCTTTGGAGGATTAAGAATGAAAATTCAATCTCTTTGTCCAACCAGGCAGAATGGGCTACTCCAGAGAGAAAAGGATGGATGGCACTTAAGTCTAAATCTCAGATCTTGAGAAAGAACAACAATAATATTTGCCAGAATATTTACCAAGATTGTCAGAAGGAGGATTAGACAGTACTGCAAAGGCAACAAGGAACTATACAAAACATGTTCTGTGAGCTTCCAGCCACACCCAGGTTCATCTGTATCATCTGTCTTCAAACTTGAGAAATACTAGTTCTGTCCTTTGAAACTATTTTACATAGGACATGGAAGCTTCTATGTAATTTTAAAACAGCCATACAAGTCACAGGCAATCATTTTTCTTTCTGTTATCTGTACAGTGCAGTTGAAATTTAAAAAAAAAAAAAATTAAAAAAGGAGCCATGTACTACTCAGCAGCCTGACATCAGTCTGTTTAGTATCAAAGTACAGATCAATATTTCTCAGGTTCTGCAAAGGCTACAGTATTCTTTAAAATTCATGGGGAAAAGCTCACCCAGTTTTCAAGCTGACCAAGGCATCTTCAACTCCTTTCTGATTAAACTTCGTCATGTAAAGGTGCATATCAGGGTAGTTGTTCCTGATATTCCTCTCAGTGCTTCCATTGGGGACCGTTCCAAACCGAAAAGGAGGTGAATAATCATGTGGCCTTTGAAACTAGAAAGAAAGGGGAAAAGAAAAGTGTTTCAGGCATTCAAAATGCAAAGGGGAAAAACAAAGCGTTTCAGGCATTCAGAATGTAAAGAAGAGCAACTTCAGGCTGAAAAACACAAAACTTGTATAAGCTGCCTCAAATTTCTTCTAGGCAAATGCTGTGGGTTAATTCAGGTCTATTATACCAGAACTGTCTTCACACTGACTGAACTTAGAGAAACATCCAAAGCAAAACCAGCTCAATTTTGTCACTCAAATGTGACTTTCTGCAATGCATTTTAATATGGCAGGACAGCAGAAACTGGAGCAGAGAGACCCTGGAAGATGCTCATGTGCACTTCTCCCTAGAGAACCCACAGTGCCAGCAGACAGACACAGTGGCAAACAGCAACCCAAATAAAACACTTTTATCTCAGCTGGGACATTTTGGGTTCCCAAAGGAAGAGAGGAAAAGAATCATCCCCAGTCCCCAACAGGAAGCACAACACACCAGTCCTGGAGGAAGCTCTGCCAGGGAGGGACAGGCTAAGAGCTGCCTTTGCTTCCACCACCACAATTCAAGGGCAATAAAAGCTCTTGCAGCTTCCCAGGGGGCTCAGCAAGTACACACACACCTTGACATGAAAGGGCTTCTGGAGCTCTCACTCCTACACTCCCAGTGCCTATTCATTCCCACAGTTTCAAGCTACAAACCACTTGCTTGAGGGCACCTGGGTTTATCCTGCAATTTTACCCTCTCTCGCTGTTGTATCAGCACAGACAAACAAGGCAGGGATTATCTGCCAGGGAATGGCAATAGCCCAGGGCACCTCCAGCTCTCACACCTGGCAGCCATTCAGATCATCTCACAGATCTGAAAATTTTATTTGCACCTTTTCAATATCTTTAAAAACCAAGCGACACCTGAGGATTAGATTAAAATGTCTCTTTAAGAAACAAATGAAAAAGGTCACTCAAATTAGAGGGACTATTGGCTAATGAGGAAATTGAATTGAGCAATTGATAAAAGCAGTCACCCATAAATTCCCTGGTAAAATGCACTCTGGTTTTCCTGTGGAAGTTAAAGAGCAATCTGTATATCCTGTGCTGCAAGAGACAGATAATATTTATACAGCTGCTGATTCCTTTGGGGCTGCATATGAAATATTCCTCTTTTTAACATTTAGTCCCAGGGCATCGAGAATTCCCAAGATCCAGTACCAATTTGCAAAGAGAATACAAATAGGCTTATAGAAAATCTGGGAGGATTTTCAATTCCATCAAACCTTGACTGTGAAATTATTGCTGCAACACTATTTTCTTGTTACGGAACTACAATTAAATGCTTCATTTTAATTAAGCATATTTTGACAAAGCATAAAGGAATGAACTCTATTTTTCTCTATTTGTTTAGCTAGCAGATGTCTTACTTTTCTCATTTTCCCTTTTCACAGCTTTACTGTTTAAATTATTACTTTGCTACTACTTTTACACATAGTAATTGACCTATGCACTAAAATTACACTGTACACCAGTCATGGTTCTTAGTCTACATTTGCCATCTCCTTTTTTAAGTTTATTATGCAGCACTGAAACAAAACCTGCTTTTAAATATATGTCCAGAGATTCTACTGAGACAAATGTAGCCTGCAATCAACTTTATTTAAATCTACAGATAATGTATCTCTGAAGTACTGAGATGGCTTCCAATATCCCCCAATATCTGTATCAAATTTCCCAGTAAACAGAAATGGGAAAAACAATTTCAGGACATGTAAAAATTGCTGCTGGTCACAATGGTGACATTTTTTGGAAATTCAGCTGTGCTGAGCATTCTGCAAGCTCAGTTCCCAATCCTGGGGTATGGCAGGGGAATTGGGGCACCAGGGACATTACGCTGGAGTAGTCTGGTAATTTAGAAATGGAGTTTGCTTCTGAATAGTGTCACTTTTCCAGAACATTCATATGAATCGAAGACATTGGGAGGCGTCTCCTCTCATGGAATAGTTGAAAGAATTAAGACATCTGCCCAAATTGAACACTCATGGAACACAAATATTTCTGCAGGAGAGCAGAGATGAATAAAAAGCCCTGGTTCATTCAAAAACCACAGAGATAAAAAGCAGATGAATAGTTCCAAACAGTGTCTACAGACTGGAATTTCTTGGCACCAACCAACATATTTAAACAGTCACAAAGAGATAATTTTTTGAAACAATTGTCTGCCACTATTGCCTGCTCACAGATTCCTTGTAGAGAAAGTAAAGGGGTTAAATCTTTTTACTAAGACTGCACTCATATCTAAAGTGCACAAAGTTCTCATCAATAATATTAAACTTCTATTCTGTGAACTGACATGTCCTGGAGAAGCACACGGGGACTGCAGCAAAGATCTATGTGGCATGACACAAGAAAGAAAAAGGATCAAGGCTCTACAGGCATTCATTTTCCCTGAAGTCCCATGATGGGAAACAAAATAAATCATGTTTGCTAGCAAGTCATTTTCTTCCTAGACATTTTATGGAATGATAATTTTTTAAGTCATGAACAAAATTCCTAAATTGAATGCACAGGCTCCCTTCTTCAATCATAGTTGTGGAGAGATCTACTGTTATTCTGAAGACTAAACAATTCATTTTTGTCTTCCCACACTCTGCCACCCAACAGAACTACAGCACATGGCAACAGAACTCCAATCCTTTGCTTTTATTTTTTTCTATATGCCTTGATAAAGCCAACAATTTCATTAAGTCAGCAAAGTGATCTTTCACAGACGTTAAAGACTGACTTAATCTGAAGATTTAGTTGCTTGCCTGAAAAGGCTGGTGTTCAAAGCAGCTGTTCATTATTGTTCTGGAGTTTTTTAAGGAACTGTGGAAAACATTGCTAAAATAGTATAAAACAGTAAATAATATCTCTCTGGTAGCAGAAACTCATTTGGAGTGACAGAAAAACACCCATATTTGAACCCTCTCCTGTCTCCTTTAACCAGATGGAAAACTGACACTCTGGTTTCTGATTTTAGAAAAATACTGCTGTTAGCCATCCCAAGACTATTATTATAATGGTTACTGAAATGCACTCGCTATCTGTGCCTGAACCCCTCAGAAAGCTCTGTGAAGGTCTAATATTGGACAGTGGTGGGAAGGGTTGGGGTAGGAGGGCACCCCCCTCGCCCCCATCCATCTGCCCCTTGGCCTCAACCTGCTCTGTTCTCACAGACACATCTTGAGGTCACTGCAGAGCTTGGGCCATCTTAGTGCACAAAAATGTAAGGCCAAGGCTGCAAGAATACTGGGAATCTTGCAAAAATAAGGAACCTGCAAACGGCATCATTAAAGCTTCCTATTAAGGTTGATGAGATCTAAGTGAGGCAATTCTTAAACTATGGAGGAATCCCAGCAGCTAAACACTTAGCAAGACAATTCTGTCCAGTGCTACCTACTCTGCCCCAGTAAACCCTCTTTCCTTACATGAAATAAGCACAAAAGGCCTCAAAAGTAACAAATGTCAGCTTTGCTAGATACTTTGCATTCATTTTCTTTACCTTTTCAGGAAGATAAAGATCTTAAAAATCTTTAACATACACAAGACTGTCAAAATATAATTTCCTCCTCATTTTCTGAATCATTTCAGTTCAGGAACACCCACCCCCAGTAACTCCAGTACATGCTGTGCCACATAGTTCTGGGTGACACTCAGATGACATGGCACTCAGAAATTCATTTGCAACATTCTGAAGGTTGAGGAAAACTATGAGGAGGTCTTAAAGCTCTGAGGGGGAAACAGCAACTGCAGCAACAAGGCAAAGAGGGGAGAAAATAATTTAACATCATTCAGGTTATAGTCTTGTGGATTATCCTTAATTATCTGAATTTTTAAACTCTGAGAAACCTCAGGATGGTGAAGGAGGTAAAACCTGTGCATGACAAGAAGAATGTTCAGAAATAGATCACTGCTTTTCTGGACTTCTGACTTGTTTAATTTAATCAGAAAAGGCTCCCCTGACTTATCTCTGTGGGCTTCAGGCAAAGTTTGAAGAGCTGAAAAATAAAAACAAAGGCGGCAGATCAAATAAATGATCAGCAGAGCACACCAAACCAGATGGCATTTTCTGATTCAAGTGTTTCTCTATTTTTATTTGGCTTCTTGAGGAAAGAAAATCCTCCTTAGCAGACAGACTTGAAAAATGACAAAACTCAGAAAGTTATTGGCCTAAAGCTACAGAACAAACCCTGACCTTTCCCAGCCCAGAGGGGAGTGGCAAAGAGCCAGAGGGGGGTGAGGGGGCACTGGCAGAGCCAAATCCCACTGCTGTGCCAGGTGCAGGCAAATCCTGCCAACCCCGACACTGCCCAGGAAAACACTCAGTGCATGTTCTCACAAACAGGAGAAAGACATTTCTCAAATCCATTTTTTTTTAATCCTCAAGAGAGAATACCTTTTATCTGTCTCTTCTGAGAATATTATCTTAAAATAGAGGCATATTTAACAACCTTCATGCTCTTTCAAATGCTTTATGACAACACAACTAAATGAAAACAAAACTATTATAATTTTTTGTTTCTTTTTATCTGTCTTTCCTCTAGATGTGCTTTTAATTCATGCTTTGATATTTCAGGCAATCAATCAAAGGCTGGTCATAAAAAGCACTTAAAAAAAAACAGACACAAGGCTATCCAAGCTGTTGCTTTTCTTTGAATAACAATTTCCCTTATTTTCTTTCCTTTGAGAAGAATCCCTTGTGAAGTCATCCTCTGGGCTATAGTGTATTTAAATACTCCTTATTAATGTCAATATTTAGCTTGATTTTAAAACAACTGGGCATGCACTTGACAACAGCACACCCTTCACATATCCATCACAACAATAATTTTGCAAATAGACTTCAATCTCTCTGTGCAATATCACTACTACAGAACACTCACAGAAATGAAATAAAATGAAGTAATTGCTACGTTGCTGATTTGTAAGACTATTGATTAAATTCCCAAGTACAAAGATCTGGGAAGGGTTCTTTCATTAGAAGAAAGTTCACTCTAGCTAAAACAAAATTAAAAATATTTATTATTTATCAGTCTGTGTGAAACTCCAGTAGAGCTCAAGTGAACTATGAGGCTGCTGCTCAAAGAGTCCTCACAAAAGTTCTTGAATTAGGAAAATGTCTTCCACAAACACATTAAAATTCTGTTCCTTATCCCGTGCAAGTTACATCTCAATTCAGTGTGATAACACAGTCATGTTTTCTTATCTGCTTTTTCTATTCATTCTTGCATTTTATACAAGAAAAACATTCAAACATCCACAGACAATATGTATAATTTCTTATAATTTCTCTTTTTTTATTTATGCTGGTGCCACTTTAAATCTGAAGTATTTCTATCACTTCTTGCACTCTACATAGAAAGCAAAAAGACATTTTTCCAGGAGCATTAACTGGCTTCTGAGAATTACTGGATAGTTTCTGGATTTATTAATATATTATTAATATTCCACACAATTTTTCAAGCTTTTTTATATTGGTAAGACATTCCTTTTAACCAGACAATGATTGGTTGCCATCACAAAATAAAGGTACATTTCAATTAGTGCAGTTACTTTTGAATAGGCAACTCAAAGACTGAAAACAGTCTGGAATTTTCATGCTTTGGGTCAGAGGTTTGTTAGTAAAGGGCTGCACTCAGAATGAAATCATCCAATTTTAGTTTATCATCTTGCTCGGAGCTTTTCATCACAAAGTGCAAATTTATAGAAAGATTATGAAGTATGGACACTGATCTTCCTTGAGCTTAACACCTACCTTTTTATCACTCAGTCCAGTCACTTGGTCAACAAATTCCTCTTGAATCATAAAGGCAGCTAAGTTGGCAGTGTAACTGGCCAGGAAAATCACAGCAAAGAAAGCCCAAACCGACACCATGATTTTACTTGTCGTCCCTTTGGGGTTTTGCACAGGCACAGAGTTGTTGAAGACCAAACCCCACAGTAACCACACTGCCTTTCCAATGGTAAAGGATGGGCCATGGGGATCTGTAAGAGCAAAGAGAGTTAAAATAAACCCTGCATGAACAACACTTTACATGCTTGGCATATACTCCAGTACATCCTGTACTCCCAGTGGAAGCACAGGATTCACATGGGTGCTCTCCTTTGCAATGACATTAATTTCTGCATTTTTAAAAAAATAATTCAACATTTTCCTATGTGGCATACAGTTCAAAAGTCTTAAAATGAAAATGGAAAGCAAAGGTTGGGAGAAGTAAACTAGTTCATCCTTTTGTTCCCGTAAAAGTCTGTAAAAGAGACTCCAAGCCAAGTTTTGTAGGAGATAAGATAAAAAGTAGAGGTCCTTTAATACCACAGGCCTACAGCCTGTGATGACATGCATGCATCCCAGTTCTTGTTTCCATGGCTTTTATAATAAGATCCCTCCAATCATTGCTTTACACATTTCTCAGTCCAGCCCTGGTCCAACCCTGGAATTGGGTCTGTCTTCATCAGCTCCTCTTCCTCAGGCACACAAAGGTCCCTTGGAGTTCATGCAGTTCTGACTTCTGGGTCACTCTGACCTGTGTTTATGTTTTGTTCTGTAGGCCTTCTGATATCCTTCAGCTCTACCTTGGAAAGGAGTCTAAACAAGACTAATTAACTAAAGGAATTTGAGCTCCCTGTTCTGGGACAGGGGTAGTGATAGAAAGGCATTAAACTTAAACTGTTAGAAATATTAACCCTCTAAATCTACAACTACTGTGTTCCTAAAATCTACAAAGTATGAAAATCAGAACAAAAACCCCTTCATCAACACTTTGCAGAAATATGTGTGCCACAGTATTGGCCCTGTCAGACTTCTGTCCCAGCAGACATGTGGAATGGAAAACTGGAGGTTTAAGTCTTAATGATTCAATTCTAGTACTTTTCTTATCCAAATTATTTTTATCATCTCCAGTCTTCCAATATTATGCTATTTGAACATTATGTAAGCAATTTAAGATCAAAGTGTGTGAACATGTCACCTACTTTTAAGCACCTTTGTACTCAAGAGCATAAATCAGCAAGACAGCACAAAGGAGCTACTGTTTAGTGCTGCAATTCAGAGCAAACCAGGCTCAGAGTCAGTTCTGTGCCTCCAAATGTGTTGGCATTGCAGGAAAAATCCTGTCCCAGCTAGTGCATTCTGTAATTTTTGCTATCCCTGTTTCCAGTCATGTTTTAATTCACCCCAAAGCAAGTGGTCAGCATGTTCCCTCAGCTCACACAGGGCAGAACTGGATTAGCAATGCCATTATCCACTCAAGAGGCCTGATTTGGGGAGCTCGAGGAGAATAAAGGGCAGTTTATTCTTACCCAGCTCTAGGTAAGTGCAGTAATCACATATTGCTCATCATCCAGACACCCTTTACCCTGAGTGGAGAGAAACAGGCCTCCCCTGACTGTGACTCAATTGACCTGTTTAGTTTTTTTCAATTTAATTGCAATTCAGTCAATAAGCTCTCAGGCAGACACCTGTAACATGACCTCCTTCTCTGCTCTGCCCCTTAATCCAAGGGGATGCACATTAAAAGCTGCAATTTAGCTATTAATTTAACTATAATTTATTTAATAAGAATTCAATTCTTATTCATATAATACCACCATAAGTGGGTATGCTCAGTGCATGTTCTCATTTCAGTAGAAATGCTCTCTAGTGCAGTGCAAATATTTCCCAGTGCAATCAAGCACTACATCTTAGATTATCCTCCTCCTATTCTGCAGCAACACCAGGAAGATTGAGTGCAGTAAAATAAACACAATGGATCTGATTTTTGGGTTATGAAGCTACATTCTAGACACATTTAGGACTGAGCTGATACAAGGATAATATGTATTTTTCTGATCAGCAATGGTAGGGGAAGTAAATGCCAAGACAACAGTCTAAAGTTCTGTTTATGTCACTGGAGTTTGTATTAACATTGAGCTTTGTCCTGCCAAAAGTGCCCAGGCAAAGGACATATCCACGTAAAATTCCCCTTTCTTTTAAGCTTCCCATGTTTAAAATTAATGGCAGCTGGATTTATGGTAAACCTCTAGAGGGAAGTTTATTGCCAAAACATTTCTTGGTAGATCTAAGTACACTAAATAATCAGTTGTGGCACATGAGGTGGCACAGGAAATATAGTCAAGCCCCTGGATCTTCAGTGTTCCCCTTCTTTAGCAGTGTTTATTTTGGACAGAGGCTGCACATTTACCATCTTATTAAAATAACATCATTTGAACAGTACAATAATCCCCTTTGTCAGTAACAAGCCAGCCATAATCCAGAAGAAACCATCAGCTTTTGATAGTCCCAGAATTGTGTTTACCAAGCTGGAAGATCTCTTGTTATAAAATAGGGCAAGAATAAATTAGAAATTAAAACAAAGGCTGGACTCTCAAATGGCAGTTAGGAAATGGAAGGATGAGGCATTGCAAGATGTGGAATCCTCATTCTCAGGTTAAAATTGAAGATAACAATATACAACTGCAGCTTTCACTGAGAAAAGCAAGCCCTGTGTGAAATATCTCATGGTGGTATATTTTGAAAACAAAGTTTCTATGACCATGGATGTTACACAGAAAGGAGCAATGCCCTCCTGCCATGGCCTCATTTCAGGGCTGAGTTTATCTGACTTTTTATAGGAACTACATAAAACTATGTACAAGGTAATCACTATTTTTCCAAATTGTCCAGCAGAGCACAGGTGTTTAGACAACATTCTCTGAACTGACCACAGCTATTTATGTAACTTTCTCTAAACTGACCATGAATTCATAATAGTCAGGAATAGAACCATTCCAATACTTTTCTAAGCTGACACTTTACAGCTGATACAACCAAACACTGCCTGAACACAACTCTGTGATATCACCTACCTTCCAATGAACTGTAACACAAACATGAACATATATGCTCTCAAGAAATCATACTTTAAATGGAGAACATACATGGTTTCATAGCTACTTGCACTGTTTTATTCCCATGTTGTGTTTATTTGAAAAGATGGAAGGTGAGGGATGGGAAATACATGATTTTTCATAGCCATAGGGATGTGTAAAATGCAAATCTTACCTCTCCCTTGTGCTAAGTTCCTGTTATATCCTACAGGACTAAAGTACTCAAATATAAAGACAGCCATGGCAGACACGATGAGAAGCATCACAAACATCATCACCCAGACAGAAGCACTAAAAGGCTCTGCAGCAAAACAGACAAGAGAAACAGAAACAGTTCATTAAACCAGTGGCAGCACAAGAATTCTAATGTCTTCACTTAGGCAAGCCCAGCAGCTTCCTTTAAATTAGCTTTTCCCAACCAAAACACAAGCAAATAACTAAGTAGCAATACATAATGAACCATTGTTAGTAGATATACACAAAATCCATAAAGTCAAAATCTCAAATGTTAAATTGCAATTCAAAACCAAAGGCTGCACACTTTTCTTTGGCACTGAGTGGCACATAATTGGTTTGATTTGCTGCTTATTCAGTCCACAGTCAGGTTGCCCATTTCTATTCATCCTGTGTTAGACACATTTATCAGCACAATAGTCTAACCACTATGACTGTTTTTCTGCAAAGCAAAAGCAATTAAGCATATGTTTAATACACTTGGTAATTCAGTGGAGTAGACTTCTCTCACGTTTTCTATCCTGTAAAAAGTGTTAGAGGAGGAAAGATAAACACTTGCTTTCAAACTAAATGTTTTTGTTTCAGAATTTTTTTTCCCTCTCCGTGTTCACTTTCATCTACCTGCAATGAAGATGATGTTTTTATCAATTGCAAACACATTGCTTTTGAATGTATCATTCTCATCTGGGAGCAAATTACTGAAACCAAAAGGGTTTCATGAAAAACTGAGTATCAGTCTGAAAGACAGAAAAAACCATAATTAAGTAAAAGAAGTAGGCTGGAGCATAAAACTAAAAGCAGTTTCAAATATCAGACTAAGGGACTGGATATGGTAATAGATGTGTAACTCCAAGTTCTCAAATTTCATCTTTCCTGATTTCTGTCATTTCAGGAGTCCCAGTGGTAGCTGCCATGGCATAAGGATATATCTAAGAAAGATTTTTGTATGACAAGGTAGTACCTCCCTATCAGATCACCTTATTTGGGGGCATTTTATATCATGATTTGGGTAAAAAACGCAAGTGTGAGTGTGCTCTGAAGTGTGAGAAAAATCTTAATATAATATTTCTAATTAGGATAGAATCAAGACACTTGAAATTACAAGAAATTAGTTTGTTCCAATGCTTTGCCTGTTTTTGAAAGCCAAGGCAGTTCCTTTCTCCCAACTGCTTCATTCTTTGAGTTTAAAATCAGACTGGAACCACTGAAATTTCTTCCACCATTGCAGAAAAGGACTGTGGAGCTGAGGAGTGGGAGCCCAACAGCTCAGTCTGAGCCTTCCCCAGTCAGCAGGACAGACTCACCCACAACTAGAATGAAAGGCAAAAATTTGTGCCCAAGCATAGAAAACTCATGAGATCTTTTGTCTGTGCTTCAGTTTCCTCAGAAATTTGGAACTAAGACAAGATCAATTACCAAATAGCCCCACTGGGGATTTTGGGTGGTAACTAAAAAGGCAAAGCAGGGAAATTCTAAACCAAAATGTTCTTCTTCTAAGGTAAAGCGAAGGAACAGCATTTTGTTAATTAATTTTTTAAGACAGGGTATGAAGCTCTTTCAGCTGCTGTAATTATTTGTTTGGGAGAGAATGGTAAGTTAGGAAAATAACAGAATTTGTAAAAGGCAGAGAAAGTTCTGTTCACATGCAGACCAGGAAAGGACATTATGTAGGCAAATACAGTCTAACAATTATGTTATGAATTCAGATATTAACTGGATTAAATTGAAATTCACTTAGAATTACCATACAATTTTGACAACACTCTCACAGAAGAAAGCAAGGCTGATAAAACCCTTATCAAAAGCAACAGTGTAGAAACAGCAATGGTAATTTGTCAAACTCTAAAGAAGGCAAAGGGCAAAACAAGCCAATGTGCAAAAGTGAGCTATAAACAACAGTTTGAGCAGAATGCTCTTTAATAATTTAAGAAATCTGGTAATGAGGTGGAAGATTAAAAGAAGCAATAGGAACACAAAAAGCTATTTAGAATAGCAAGCAGTAAGACTAACAAGTATAAAATCAATTGAATAACAAAGTCGATTTCTCTGTCTTATCAGGGATCCAATTACACATTCAGCACCGTTCTTTGATTCTCAAAGGACAGAAAGAGAACTTCCCTCAGGCAAGGACCAGGTTTTAAAAGAATTTTCAGTAAAGCTATGATATGGCAGAAAAATACTAATATATGACTTGCCAGTGTACATTTCAAATGACTGACAAAGGAGAATATTGATCAAGGAAAAAGATGTCTTGGAGTTTTACCTTCCACCACCAAACCCAATACTTAAAGAATACATTAACAAAAAAGGCACAGATTTGCTATTCCACCAATGCCTCCAGAAAAGAAAACTGATCTCACCTATGAACTCTCTCCCTCTGGAAAATACAGAAATTGAGATTTGAGGTTTCCTTTATTTTGTTTATATAGAGTTGAACCCAAACTCCACAGAATCATTTAAAAAATTATTTGTGGATCTAGTATATATGAATTCTACTACAATGTGAAAATGTTTCAATGTGGATAAAATTCTCAGTTGAAGGAGACACTCCAGAATCAGAATACAGCAGATAATGAGGAAGAAGCTGCCACAGCCCCCCAGTTACTCAGATCTATTGGGCACAACTGAATGGAAAATCTGGACACACAAAATCTGTACTTCTCTACACTCACAGAAACAATTCCCTAATCCAGATATTTCATGACATGTAATCAAGTGCTATTTAAAAAAATAATATTGTGTTTGATGGATATTTAAAAATCCTTTAAGGAATTATGTAAGGTGACTGTATTCTTAGACATTCACTTAATTGAAACAAAATCAGCCTGTGAATAAATTCAGTATCTGCCTGACAGTATTTTGCAAGGCAAAACATTTCACTACTACACAATTCCAGCAAACTGGCAGCTTCGTGTACATATAAAAAACCAGAACATACTTCAGAGAGCACAGACTTGATTTGTTGGTGCAGCAAATCAGATTTGTTCAAATGCTGTTCTACAGAGCTTTATAAGAGCAGGTTGTTTTTGCTTTTTGAGTATACGTAAGTCCAACTAAACCAATAACATTAAATGCATTCTAGAAACGTAATAACTATGTGGCTGTGAAAAATGCAAATGCAGCCTCTCTTCTGATGGTGGCTACAAACAGGTTTTTAAAGTTAAAAAAAATCAACTGCATGTGCAGCACATTTGGAAAACACCCCAATACTTACATATCAAAGGATTATTTCAACACGCTGCAAGTGCGATTTTAAAAATGAACTTTACAACTCAATTGCATAGAAATGAAAAGATATTTTTTGAGTATTTTCATTACAAGTACAGTCTCTCGCAATTTCACTTAAAAGTCTTCCATTCACATCAAACAACAAAATCTGTTTAGATATCACCACATCTGGGGAGTTATTTGATTACTCACTGTCTTATATTTACTTGCATGATCTCTGTAATGTGCTTTTATGGAACAGATACGAGAAATAAGCTCTGTGGTGAAAGAATGATTCTTGTGCAAGAAAACCCAATTATTTCCCTCTTTGTGGCTGATACCACACCAACAACCTGCTCCTCAGTGGCAATTTCAGTGGAAGTGAAAATCTCCCATTTAGCAATCTAGAAACAGCCCCACTGCTGACCCAGTGGACCTGAACAGCCTAAACTGTTTCCATGAGATATCTGGAACACACTGATTTTTCATTTTTCCACTGAATGATTTTAGTGTCACTAGCATTATTTTTCTGCTTAAGGTATCTTTAAAAATACTGCTCCCAAATACACTATGAGAACATAACAGCATTCGGGGCACTTTTGATCCATCTCAATGGTCATTCTCTTTTCTGCTTCAGGTAAATTCAAGCCAACCACCAAATATTAAAGTAAACCAAAAACAATAAAAGAGGAGGAGGGAAATAAGGAAAAGAGAAATGCACAACTGAAACAAGGAGCATGTCAGAAAAGAAGTATAAAGTCCTTTTTTCTTTATATCCCACCTCCTCTCTGCCCAGCCTTTCCTTCCTATGCTGCATCTCCACTGTTGAACTGCATTAATGAAGAAAACACTCAGCTCTCCAGTGCAGTAATGAAGTGTTCACAAGTCAGAGGTAACTGTTGTCAAATTAGCTCTCAGGTTATACCTAAAGATAAGGAAGTTGCTTTCTCTTAGCTACTCTACAATGGGTTTTCCAATTATTTCATGTGTGGTAAAAAAATATTAAACCAATTATAATGGGCTAAACAAGCATAAATTAGTTTTTAAAGAGGCAGGTTTGAGGATGTAATTTTACCAGTGGAAGATTTTGGGGGATTCTTTGTCATATTGAAATCACTGTCAATGGATTTCACTTAAAGCATCTGACACCAACAGCATTATCTCCATTTGTTAATAATCACATTAATCAGCAAGTCAAATAGTACAAAATTCTTAATATAACATTTAAAACTTGACAGAAACATGTCAATGAACTACATATCTTAAACAATTCAACCAACCAAACACTATATAACTGCAATTAAATGCTCTGGATGGACTGGAGAATCAATCATACCTAGAAAAGCAGACGGTGACACGGTGCCGTTGCTCCGGGACACCATGACACTGATCCCGGTCTCCACAAACGGCACCGAGAAGTCAACAACTTCCGAGCGCTCCTCGTTGATGGTGAGGGACCCCACAGCCATCACTGCCCGGTGATACACCACCTGGTGCACAGAGAGGAGACACCAGCACCATCACTCAGCAGAGAATACCTCGCTCTCCAACAGAACTAAACCCCAACACTGCTCAGTTCTTACTTGAGAGCTCTTTTACGTAACAGAACTTACTTCACCAATCATTCCATTCCACACATTATTGACTTTTTTGCCATGTTTCCCGTTCGTCACCAAATACAGGTCATACGTGAACTTGACAGTTTTGGACAACTTCTTCAAGATATCGATGCAGAATCCTTTGCAGCACTTCTTTACATTCGTTCCCTCATTAGTTTTGTTGCTGTCAACAGAGAATAGACACATAAATATTCCTACTGGGAAAACAGAAGCACCACAACAGCAACATTCAGCACACTGGGAAACAACATCTTGTCATACTTGTGAATGGCCATGTTTTTCTAAATCAATGGAGAAATAATCCACAGGATGTTGGTCTAAATATCTGGTGTTTGCAGCTTTTACTAATCATAATGTTGTTGCTTGGTGAGACACAGAAGATAATGTTACCTTGTATGACATGATTTCTGCTGCAGTATCCAGCCTAACAGACCACACTTCTCTATCAAGACACAGGCTCCTCTTACTAACCTCTCTCTTAGGATTAGATTAATCACTTATTATTTTTACTTTCAAGACATCAGATTACATGTCATTGAGTAATTAAAGAACATGTGGGCTATAAAAAGGCACAGCAGTTCACTGTACTCAAAATGGATGCAACTCCTCAAAGTGCATTTTTCCCTGCACTTTGAGAAGATGAATTTCAGGCCACCTTTGAATGCAACGACACAGCCTTTCCCTTTCCCTTTTTTTCTGAAATGTTCATTTTGTGACCTTTAGAACATTTTAGTATAAGCATTTTCAGAATCCAAGACAGTATTTTACAGCCTTTGAAAGAACTCAAAATTCAAGTAAAACCACTTAGAATTTGACTAAGTACAGTTAGGTCAAAAAAAAAAAAGATTCTCTGGACTTCACAATGCACGTGCACAATAATTAAGAAGTCTCTGGAAATCTTCAGAAAATGCACCATATTTCCCAACACCTGCTCAGTAAAAAAATGGTTGTTACTACATTCAGTTCATAAAGACACAGACCAAAACACAAAACAGGTGAAACACCACTAATAAATGCTCAATGGAACCTTTTCCACTGATTTCCAATGACTGCTCCAAAGTTATGGAGCAATAAGAGCAGAGAACTTTTAGTGCTAAGTCACAGCAGTATTTCATGCTGGAGTAGTTTATCCACTCCCACATTTCAGCATAAACATACATTTTCATTAGGAGACATTCTCAAGTTGTTCAAGACTAATGAAAACAGGCGTATCTCAACATAACTGGAAACAATTCAAAGAGGACTCATTAAAACAATCCCATTTTAGAACACAATCTTCTTTCATATGACTGAAAAGGGCTTAATTCTCCTTGACTTTGAATTTACTATAAACTTACTATCTTGTCATTAATTTAATGTGACTTACACGTGTATAACCAGAACCTTTCTACTTTTTAAAAAGGAAGATGTGCAAACCAGAGCACGCTCCACGTGGGAAAGGCAGAAAGAAAGAGTACATGAAATATTGAAGGAAGAGCTGACAGGAAGCAAGATAAAAAGAACAGCAAAATATCAAAAAACAGTTATAAAGTGAAAGAAGGGAAAAAAATAATTAATGAGAAAATAGAGGAATACATTGTGCTCTCAGGGAAAGGAAAAAAAAAAGAAACAGGAATGCAGTGTGTTTACTCACTTAAGTCTGACAAATTTACGGCACGGGACGGTGTTTTTTTGGCAGCTCTCCATCAGAGGGTCCACATCCTCCACGATGACAAAGGGCGCCTCCTCCAGGGTGACAATGCTCAGGTGGTTGTCGTCCGGGTCGCTGTCAGCGAAGGAGCTGTACCTCGGCCACACCGAGTACTTCAGGCTCAGGGAGTTGTTCTCCCATTTGCCCACCTGCAATTCCGAGATGCACAGCGTGGTGACAGCTGCTGGCTGGGCTTTGACAAATGGGATCTGATATTAAACCTGCTGGGATACGGCTATGGGAAATTGCACTGCCAGGAGAGTTGCTTTGGGGTTTTTTAAATCAGAATTACTTTCGAACTTCTTAGTAATTGCATGAAGTGAGAAATGCACTGTGGTAGAGGCAAAGAAGGTAACATAATTTTAATAGATAACTGTTCTATAAAAACTGGGTGTCATCAGCTAACACTATCTGTGTTAGGTGTACTGACATTTGATATGCATCGTTTCCATTTGAGCCAGAACAGCAAACAGATACTCCCTTTGTCATCAGGATCCATTTGAAATAAAAAGAAAAACGTTCTCAACAAACTTGCCAGCTAAAAATAAAACCCTAATCGCCATATAAATGTACAGATCTGATTGATAATCAAAGTATCATAATGCCATTTCTGTGTCTTCCAAAGGAGACGACTCTTATTCTTAAAGTTTGCAAAACCATTGTGAAAGCCTTTTTTTGAGGCTTCCATCACACCTGAGCCAGGTCAAACCATGTTTTTGGTAAGAAGCTCTATTAGAAATAGCTTTATTAGAAAAAATATGTTTTATTCTGCTTTAGTAAATGCCAGCTGTTGGGCAGGTTTAAGAAAGTATGCCCCACTCTGCACTAAGATTTCATGTTTATTTACAATTATAAACTATCCCTTCTAAATTAACCTGTATTTCTTTCTATTTCCAGATCTCCAGAAAGGAGCATACAATTCAAACATTTTTAAAAGTCTAGTATTTTCTTCCTCAGATTGTGTTTAACTACTTTGTATCCATATATCTAATTACATGTTTGATCTGATGACAGATAATATAAATGAACTAGCAAGCCACATAATTTATAACCTAATGCATTTTAATAATTCTTGAGTTGTTTAATCCAAACAAATGACAACATAATGATGAGACTGTTAAAATGTTTCTTTTGCATGGAAAATGGTGGGAATTAATAGTACAATAAGAGATTCAGGTCATAAAAAATATGTAAAAGAATTGTCACCTCCCTTCTGTCTTTAAAGACTAGAAAATGAATCATAAAAATTCCCAAAGAACATGATCCACATCCATTCCTATTTAGGGAAGCATATAAGCGCATGACCTTTGCAGTTTCCTTTCCATTCTGTTTATAAGTCAAGATGTTTTGCTGAACTTTAATGTAGGAGGCATAAAATACCAAATCTCTACACACTTAAACTGGGAAATTCAAAATATCTCAAGGGACTTAGGAATTCTCACTTAAATCAATGGGCATTGTATATGGGATTTCCTAGCAAATACATACAGTGCTAGTATGAAAACACAGTGGATGAAGCCCTTGTGAGAGTAACTATTTCAGACCCAAAGAAACACACCTATTGTTTCTATCTATTTACCTCTGCCTGAGGCAGTTCTATTGCAGAAATAGTTCCAATCATCAATTTATAGCATACAATGGCATTCACAGCAGTCAGTGCTGGTTTCTGTGAGTTTACACGGCGTCACTCAGAGCCCCAAGTGCACCACGGCCATCTGGGACGGAGGATTCCAGCCAGACCAGCGCTTCACTCAAACAGCAAACGTGCCAAGGATTTCAGAGGTAGAAAAAGTGTCTGTTCCAACCATCAAGACACAAAATGTAATGGCATTTGTGCGCTCAGGACCAGAGTCAGCTGCCTTCCCAAAGCACTGAGCCCAGGAGCTGTGAGGAGGCAGATCTGCCTGATCCTGAGCACATCCCTCTGCCAGACACCCCCTGTGCCTGCATCGCTGCCACATGGACCAACAGCAACCATGGGCTGCCCACCTCAGTGGTCCCCCTGATCCTCCAAAGAACAAAGACTGCTTTGGTGCTGCTAAAAGAAAAGTCATGATACTCTTTCATACTTTAACTGGAGACACTCCATTTTACTATTCTGAGGAGGATATAACCATATTTTTAATTGGCTGGATTTGGGGAAATGCCAGTTTCTTTTGAGACTTGTATCTATAAAAGTGGGGAAGGCAAAACTGCATTAGGAAAGATTTTGAAGTAATAAACACAGCAGTGTGCATTTTAAACCAAACATTTAAAAAAAAAAAAAAGAAAATTCAAGCTGAGGGTAACATTCAAAAAATGCAGCAGACACACTCCATTACAGAACTGTCAAAAACTGCATGCAAACACTTTTACTGTACTGCATGGAAATGCCACAAAATATCCAGAGATTTATGAAAAATTTCTGTCATTCATAGTTATCCTGAAAATGATGTGGCCTCAATCTTAGAGAAACACAGAAAATGACCCACACTTGAAAAAAAGGGCAGTAGAAATGTTTGGGGCAGATTCTGGCCCATACCATAAAATCCTTATTTATGGCCAAAAGGACTTTAATAAAAATACATTTTCAATAGTGAATCAAATCCTTGATTCATTATTGTAGGTGCAAAGCTCAGCTTCAAGTACAGACATGCAGTGGTAATAAATCCCACTGTATTTCTCTTGAACTTGCACTTTCTTTCCTATTTTTCCCACCTTCACATGGAGTCTGGAATATTCCCTATATGGTTTAATCTCTACAGGATAGGGGAAGGAAAGCAGAAAATAGGTGAGAGCAGAGAAGAGCTTGCTTGAAGTCAGACTGAATTAGCAAACACAGGGGCCTCACCTCATCCACCCTCCATCTGACTGCAGGGCACAGGTGCTTTCACCACCTCATCCACCTCTTTATCTTTGGAAGATTGCAGCCAGGGAGGGTGGCAATGAAGAATTTGGTGTGTTTCTGTGTAACAGCTCAATAAACACGGCTATGCAAAGACAGATAGACAACTTGCACAGTTGCTGTACCTCAGAGTCCCCTCTCCTGCTGCACTGTAAAGCAGCCTATAAACAATATGAGGATGATTGACATAATCCTATTCACACACCTTCACAGAGACCATCAAGCCAGAGAAAATGAGCAAGACCAGATCCCGAGCAGAGCTTCCCTGTGTGCCAATGTTGGCACGGAAAGAAGTCTGTCACACCAGCGTATCTCACCAAAAACAAACAAATAACCCAGTCCTGTCACCCTCCTCCCAGCAGGTGGGAGCTGTACACAGAATCATCATCCCTTTGTAAGGAAAAATGTTACATGATAACATGGATACTAAATGCACTCCCAGGACTGCCCAGCCAAGCCCTTGAAAAGAGAAAGATTTCAGGGATGTTCCTCTTCCTTTAAACAGACACACATATTGCAAACACACTTTTCGAGCTGTCCCAGTTAAGAAAATAATGCTGAGCGAAAGCAAAAGCCAAAGCAAAATCGAACTCGTCTTGTTTATTGAAAAACTATTTACTCCTATTTTTTCATCACACTTTTCCACTTAAAAGGAAGAGCTGCTTTGGTAAGCTGTAAGTCAATAAGTAAATAGCACAGTTTGTCAGGTTAGCAATAACAGCTGCTGAACAAAGCACAAGAGCAAAACGCTTCCTCCAGAAACAGCATCTGCTGGACACCTTCTGCTGCAAATCTTTGTGTCACTTCATGTTTCTGAAGGTCTTTAATTCACAATGGCCCTCTAAATTTAAATGACAATGTATGTCTTATTAATAAGTGCTTTACAGTCCTATGTGGTTTGAAGACATCAATTTAAAGACCTTGAAGTTTTCCAAATTTGCTGCAAAATCACATATGGGGGATGCAAATGTCCTGCTCTTCCCTCATGGCTGCTCCTGACACCGTCAGAAAGGTGCCAGTCCTGCGACCGGCAGAGCTCAAGGCAAAACACAGGACCCAGAGAGATTATAAATGAACAGGAGGAGAAAGAAAAGCTACCACCTCCTTCAGCCTCATTTTTCACACAGAATTATTAATTAGCAACCACCAAATCCTCAGTGGCTGGTATGGTTCTGGTTCTGGGAAATGTCCCAGATAACTCTGTGTAGCACAGGCGTTCAAACTCATGCCAAAGAAGCCATTTTATGAGTTGATTATGTCATTAGTAGGGAAAAGAGCTACACAAATTGATAGCCCCTTCCTCCACCTCCCAGTGAGGGAAGACTTTTTGTCAGCTCTGCATTCAGGGAAGATCTTACAGCTCTCCAGAAACATCCAGACAGCTGCACCTTTACCTTCAGAGAGGAAGAGCTGCCCTGAAATTCCTCCTAGTCTTTAATCTCCTCTCTAATACATAGATGCAAAGAACAGGACACCACTCTGCTTTCCATGGGAGCTGCGACTCCTTCATGGCAGCAAAGAGGTGGGAACCATCCTCCTTGGGAATACATGGTTGAAAAAATGCTGCATAATCATTTGTGCAATTCAAACAAGTCAGCACAGTAAAGGTCACAGGAAAGGCCTTTAGGCTATGCAAAAGCTCACTGGTACAGAAACAATATGCAATTTTCAGCCAACAATAAGTGTCAGGACTGGCATATTTACAGGAAGACTAAACACATGAAGCAACAAGGATGGAACAGAGAAAATGACAAGCCAACAGATGTTGAAGAGCACACTGCTGCCTGTGCTGTGGGCAAAGAATGTATCATGGTACGCCACAGAGCTACTGACAAAGGATCCACCCGCAAAGAGGCGATTAGCTCATGCAGTGTCATCTGTTCCACTTAAAATATATGCATTTCTCCACAACTTTCAGGAATGTCTCTCATGAGATATCAGGATCCTTCTGCTAGCACGACCCCTGCTCTAATCAACTGAGATTTCACAAGAAACTACCCTGTACCACTTCAGTGACTTTTTATCACCACAGGACTCTGACAAAAAGCCCTATCAGAAGTCTGACCCAGTGTTATTATGTTTCTCAGCCCTTGCCCCGTGAAGTCAACCCCACCATCAGAGGCAGGGGCTGCCTTTTCTCGGCTCTGTGGCGGTGGATGTCAGGAGCCAGATGGAGCTCTCTGTGAAGACCTTGGTTCATTTATTCCAGGCAGGAACTGCACACCCTCTGCCCACTCATTCCTACTCAGATACAAATGTGTACAACCCCACACCAAGCTTGCAAATCTGGCATATGCTAGTTAATCAGAGCAAAATTAAGGTTTGCATTAAATCCTGCTTTAATAAAAAGTTAAATGTGGCAGGCTGTGTTTAGAATAACCCTGGATGTAAGAACCAGTTCTTGCAGGAATGTTTAAGTAGCAGTGGTCCCACTTAGTAGAGAAACTCACCCAGAATACTGGTCACCATGGCAATTTTATCTGTCTCTACCTAGGAGCACCAGTAAAAACTGACTTTACCCTGGAACTCATCTTTACACATGGAATACATTCCATCTTTAAAAATTCTATACAGTCCTCCACACTTCCCCTAAAATATATGATATGCACTGCCAATTAAACTGCCTATTTTTGCCACTGCTAATTACATTCTAGAATAGCATTTTAATATCAGATTGATTGATTTTATTTCCACATCAGAAAAAAACACAGAGTAGCAGACTGTAAGTTGGCAACTCAGTGAAGTGAATACCCAGGTCACACCTCTCTGAGGTAACAGGAGAGCTGCAGCTGGGTCTGCTGGACCTCTGAGGGTTATTCAGCACTAGCACAGGGGTCCTGCAGCACTTTGGTGATATTTGGGCAACACTGTAAACTCTGGCAAATTTATCAAGTTTCTCTGAAACAAGCACATTAAACTAGTCTTCTTAAAAATCTCTTGCCGGAGAACAGCATCCCCTTTGCCTGTCAAGATTAGCAGCAAGAATATGAATGTTGGTGTCAGAAGTTTGAGTAGCTGCTTTAGGATCTGTCAAAATATCTTGCTGGATGCCTGTGAAACATGCCCAAAATGTGATTTTCAGTCTTCAAACTATTATCATCTACCCAGCTTTTTTCAGCATCTGATATGGGACAAATCCCTCATTCAACTTCATTTACGTGTGAAGTCACCATCTCGAAGTTTCAATACTGAGTCACTTGTAAAGGAAAAGGAGCTTATTTCCCAAGGGGTAATATGTATGCCCTTCAACTATGGTTGGATGAATTTTCTATAACCTCAAGCTTTGAGTTGGGTTATCAATTTCGAGACCAAGGAAAAATTGTATTTGAGTCAAAGCAGTCAAAAAAACAAATCAAATTTGAGTTTTAATAATAAACTTGGATTTGCAGTAGATAACTGGGTAAAAAAAACTTCACATAAACCCCAATTACTCTTTCTACATAAATAATAAAGTAGCTACTCACAGTTTCTGTGTACATTAGTTACATTATGAGGATTAACAGGCTGTTGCATTGTTAGTTTTCACATGAGTAAATAATTTAATTAGATTCTAGGACTTGATGTTTTCCATATAAGATTGAGGATATTTAATAAAACTTCAACAAAACAATTCCATGATACTCACTGTCATACTGTAACAGGAAGGAAAAGCATGTGCCTGTCTGGAAACTCAGACCAGGAAGTGTTAGATCACAGATGAGCAACTTTGACAGGTTTGAAATTGAGCAAAACAGCTCAAGGAAAAAGGAACAAGAGGCAAGAAATTGGCTAAGAGATTGGAGATAAAATGTTGAACTTGGAGAGAACATTGAGACAACACCAGAGAGACATTCAGATTAATCAGCGGGTAAGGAAGGGCCTTCTGAAGTCTCTAAGCCAAAGGAACTGAAGTGCACAGGGACACTCTGCTGATAAAGATGTGGGGTGTTCTGAGACAGCCAAGAGCTACATCCAGCTTGCCAGGATAATTGATTAGTCAGTTTGTCTTCACCCACAGAGGCAGGTCAGAAGAATCATTCTGGTGGTGGCAGCCTGTTCTTGGCCGCCTTTCCCTTCTCCCCTCTGCCATAATTAACCCTGGCCCCCTTCCCACAGCCCAGTGCTGGAGCAGCAGCCGCCAGAGCCACACAAGGGACTGGCTGTCCCTGCCCGGCCCCTCTCCTGGCCTGCCACCAACAGGGCTAGAGAGGAGCAGGTGCAGCAGCACTCTGGGCAGGAGCCTCCCTTCAGTCCCCCTTTGCTTCGTCCTAAAAGCCCCTCAAACACAACAACAAGCAGGGAGGGATTTAGCAGATGGAAAACCACACAGACAAACGTAAGGCTCAGCCTACAGAGGGTGTGTCAGCCCCGCACAGCAGGTGAAGTGGGAGCTGCTGCCACACACCAGGCACAGGCAGGCACACCAAAAACCTGCCCCAAAGCCTCATCCTCCAATAGGGGGGTCACTTGAAGGTTAAATCAGGCTCAAGTTCTTTCTTAGAAATAATGTTGGCTCATACAGCCAGTGTTTCATTGCTGCTGTTAGCTCATTTTTCAAAAACATCCCACCCATCTCTCCTAGTCCTCTGAATGGCCTCTTTAGAGAAGTTTCAAGGTACAAAATGTATGAAATTATTTGAACATAAGTATTGTTGGCTGCCTCTTTAAGCATTTTCTCCCTTTGGCACCTTGTCCTAATAATATTCCCCAAGCAGTATAATAATTTTTTCAGAACATTATATATGATATGCAGACTGTTGGAGAATTTTAAAATAGGGTAAGAAATTTTCATGATGGTTAGCGAGCAAAAGATTCCTCCAAAGATTCAGATTGACACATTTGGAAAGGATTAAGTTTATCCAGAGAATTAAATTTGCATCAAATGAACATAAAGAAATACACAGCCTAATCCAGGACTACTCTCTATTTTTGCATGACTAGCATATTTATTGAGACATCCTTCAGTAATTCTGATTTTGTCATTATTATTCATCACATGAAGAGTCTTGTAGTCTTACAAACTGGAGTTTTAAGTTGATTTTATGGATTCTTAAAACTATAAGAAAAAAGAATTCATAAATTTCAGCAGCAATTTAGATAATGCAGAATCATGCTTCCTGAATTTTAAATAAAACTGGTGGATAATACAGATGTATGTTTTCCTACAGTCTCTTATTACAAGCAGTTTCTAAAACATGGGACTACAGATAACCTGCAAAGCTCAGACCCAAAACTGAGACTTAGACAAATCACAGGCTGAGACCAGAGTTTTAAAGAAAAGATGCTCATGGTAAACTTTTTAATTTATTACTTGCATAGAGGACTAGCCCCAGTATTAAGACACTTGGCTTTTTAGTCTATATAGAGGTTTATGGAGATCATCTGGAATAGTCAAGGTTATAAATGTTTTAGGCATATGTTGTTGGGATTATCCTTCAGTTCAATGGGAACTTCACAGCTAAAAAGAACCCAAAACCAAAACCCCACATGTTTTTATCTGAAATCTGTAAAAAAACCAAAAAACAACCAAAAAAAAAAAAAAAAAAAAAAAAAAAAACACAAACCCAAACCTAGGCAAATAAAAGAATTGGAATTATCAACACATAAAAATCTGCCCAAATTTAAGTAGCTGAGGACCACCCTTTTGGAGAATTTTCAGTCACCCATTTTATTTCACTAAATTGTAGGAAATGGAAATGTAGGGTGTGTTTCACAGAAATTTGAAATCCACATGACTTATCTTCACTCATCTGTTGCTTTCCCTGTTAAAACTCCCTGGATGTGCTCAGAGTCAGGTCAAATTCTCTCTTCTGAACCCTTGTGACAAACCGTCTAGAGCAGAATATCCTCACTGACATGCAGGACATGAATTAATCTGTCTCCTGGTCATGAAAAAGACTCTCCCAAGTCTCTCCTACCCCCTCACATTCCGTATTTAGGGGGACTCACCTTCTCCCACTCCCGCTCGTTGTTCAGCACGATCACCACCAGCCTGGGGTGTGCCTGGTAACCATCGGCCGTGAAGGACAAATCTCTGCCTTCCCAAGTCACATTCATCATAAACCTGGAAGGCAAGGGGGAAAAAAAGGTTCATTGAGAAATTAATGAGCTGTCCAGCAGTTAATGAGCAGCCTGTTCAGTCATCAGAACACTGATTAAGCACATGCACCAAATCCTGCCAAGGCTGAGAAGAGCCTGCTCTTGCAGCATGGGAGTCAGAGCATTTCCAGGCGCTTCACATCACGAGGCAAAGCAAAATACTGGGGGGTTATGAATTTTAATGCAGACATCACTTTAAAAGCAGCTTCCACATGACATATGACCTGTACACTCCATGAATAATCTTTTTGGTACTTTGCACAACCTCACCAGTTTTTCAGGATCATTTTAAACATGTCTACATCGGCTCTGTATGTATGATATTATTGTTTCTCTAGAGTAATGCTCATGGCAAAGTGCATTTGGTCTGTCTTCCCCTGTTCAGACCTCCAAGAGTCCTGTCAGTCCTTCCCAACACTGTGTTGTTGTGACACGTGGATAAATTCCACTAATGCCAAAACCAGACATGAAAATTTTGGGGGGGTTTATAATACTACAGTAATTTTTTTAAAAAAAAGGATATAAATTTTAAACTTTTGTGTACTTACGTTAATTTTCAATGGTTTTCAAAAGATATATGTAACTAATTAAAAAATAGATGGATCTGGAATAAAATGTACATGAAGGAGAACTTTTAAAATTTTGTTTAAAAAAAATCAAAATTCCACACTGTCCATGTGAGGCTGACAGAGCTGTCCCACAGCTGGGAGGTAAAACTGAAATTCAAACTCTTGGTGATCCCTCAGCACTTCCAGAAGATAACATGCCCTCCAGTTCATGTCCATGATCTGAAGTTAATCACATTGAATTGCACTGAATTCTCAGTGTGTTCCCTTGAAAGAAATTTAGCCCAAGACTGATGCAGACAGAAGAGCAGATACCCATCCCAGATGTGTTTCAAAGGGCAGAAAGTTACTTTATTCCTCATACACTAATGTTTTACCTACAAGAAACTGATACTGGTTTACATGTTTGTATGGGTTTGGAGGCTTTTTGGTTGGTTGGTTGGTTGGGTTTTTTGCAGTAGTAGTAGGATGGTCTCCAGGTGAATGTGACACAGACAAAATTATTCAGCTCCATATTCAAAGAAGGCAGCTTTGCATTGATACAGCTGCCTAAAATTCCCAATAGCAGAAATACACTAAATAAACATTTATAGACTCAGAAGAAATAGTGGCATTGTACCACCACAGTTAATAACTAAATGTGCCCTGCCCTGAACAGCCATATTAACATCATTCAGCACCGGTTTGACAGCAATTTGTAAATTCACCAGTCGTAATAACTCATATTTTTGACAGACTTTCAGCATGAAAATTTTCCCCTTGGCACAACTTTGCTGTTCAGTTGAACTGATCTCCCAAATATTCCATTTTTCATCCAGCAGTGAAAGAGCTTGCCTGGGAACAAAGGGCTTGTTTGCCACCTTGAGAGGCAACAACCAACCAAACAGAACTTCCTTGTGCGTACTTGTAAGGAACAGCATAACATTCACTCAGTGCTGAAAATCAAATGAAATGCCCAGGAAGTGACCACAGGGGGAAAACAAGGATTTGCTGTGCAAACACACAATACTTGTATTTGCACTTCTGCACCCTCCCTCAGAGCTTCCCTCCCTATTCACACACGTGAAATAACACCCCTCACAATGCACCATCATCTGACAGGGCCAGGCAGAAACCACCTTATTTATAAACCTGAGAGCCAAGCATTTTGTCCCCTCCTAAGGATGGACCCCAAACACACACCCTGAACTGCATCAGGCTTGTGTGTCCACTTGGCTTTTTAACTACATATTGGTGATTGGACTTGAGTTGAGTCCTTCCCTTATGTAACGTGGTAAGTTCCCCACCCCAGATTTCAAACTCATCATATTTTGTTATTAATATGCAAATGTCCTAGCCTGGAAGCCAGTCAAGGGCCATCACAAGATGCAGTGCTGATGTTCAATTGTCCAAAAAAAAAAAACAACCCACAAATCTAAACTGAACTCAGTGTATATTTTTAAACCATGTGAATTTACAGCCATTTAGTACTGACACATTTTGGAAGTTTAAAAAAAAAGTCCCTAATCTGTAAAGGCCTCTAAAAACTGCATTGTCTGATGCAGATACAAAGATGAGTGACGCAGTCTGAGCTACCCCAGTTTCTCACACTGCACCAATAAAAACGACTTCAAAGAGATCCTTGTTTTCCCAAGCACATTCTTCCCTACAAAATGCATCAGCTGCCCGTGTTCTTCAGAAACCAATGCCTGCACCCTACATTCCCTTTTGAATTGTCATTTTTTCCTCTGCAAAGGGCAGAAGTCCTGCTCTGCTTTTGCTGGGCAAGATCCCAAACCGCTTATCCCTCCAAAAAACAACTGTGTTCCTTTCTGTTCCTGCTTAGGAAGAGTGCAGCGAAGAAAGCATCTGTATTATGTTATACTTAAGAAGTTTAAATTTATCCAAGATTAATTCTGTGCAAGATGTCTTTAGCCTCTCAACTGGACAAAATATCTTTCTGAAGTAACTTTGGAAATGCACATTCCTGTCCTCAACTAAATGATGTGCTTGGTTATTTGAGCTCGTCACTTTAAGGGGGCAATTCAGCAACACCTTGGATTAGTAGTTAATCTGCTTTCATACCTCATTAATGCCACAGCCTTTGCAAAGCCATGATAGCAGGAGGCCTTGTGATGGTATTATGACACTGAAGTCTTAATTAACTTTTGCAAACTGGAATTTGTACGATTCCCCAGGTGATACATGTATCAAAATGGTTTGGGGGTTTTTTGACAGAAATTAAGCTCTTCTCACATCACATACAAAACAGGGATTTTATCATGAGAAGAACAAAACCTTTACTATATATTTAAAAACACTTTTAAACATTTATACCATATTTTTGCTTGTCACTTTCCCCAATAAAACTAAAGTGCTGAAACACCACAGCAGAACGCCCTTCGTGTTGTATTTACAGCAAGCCTTTGAAGCACCAAGGTTATCAACTTCTCTCAAGGTTTGCAACTTTATTTTTATAGACTCAGAAAGATCAAGTAGTTCACATAAAGCTTCAGATTAATGCCAAAACTGTGCAATAGTCGTCCCTGTCAGAATTCTGACTCTATCCATAAAAATGGAACATATTGAATAAGGTGGGTTTTCCTACCCTGTAAATACTATATCACAACTTCATTCACTCCAATTTCCATTAACAAATGGGCAAAGACTTTGCCAAAAGGATGAGAGCTCAGGTTTTTAACCCCATTTACTAGGGCACATTATTGCTGACACAGAGGGACCTTTGTGGCCTCCTTACAGGAGACACGGACCTTCTTTGTCCATGAGGTGTTTGTCAAGGATTTCCTATCCTGTGTGAAAACACTAGAGCCCAGAAAAAGCCACAACTGCTCCTGGAGCAGAATCTTTGAGACTTTCTGTGTCTATGTTATCCAACAGCAAACATGTTTGCAGGCTATGGCATTTCTTTGGGCGTGTACCAGATATCCAGATGTTCAATTACAGAAGTGTTCCTGTAACAGATGCAAGGACTTGAGAGCAAAAAGCAGGAAGGTTTTGTGGATTGTGTGTTGGGCACTTTTTTAAGTGGAAGAAAAGAAATAAACAACACTATGTAAATTCTAAATAATTATAAAGATCACTTTGTCTCAAACAAAGATTAGTGCTAGCTCCAGGTTCATAAACTTTTCTGGGTGATGGGAGAAAACACAAGGGTGCAATCCCTGGAAACCAAAGCAGGGGAAATGTCACCTCTGGAGCCCCAGCAGTGACAGTGCCCACCTGGCAGCACCTTCACCTGCTGTCTCTCTGGGATGCCAGGGGGGAGACACCTCACAAAAATTCAGCTCCTGTGTAAGGGCCCACCCCTTGTGTTCCTGAAGACCCTGCAGGACTGGTCAGGTTCAGAGCTCAGCCAGCTCTGCAGTCATAGCCTGGTTTATAATTAGTGTGAAATCCACTTAATCTGCAGCTCCCAAACGGATCAGCAGGTGGGAAAAATACAATGGGTCAGGCAGAGGCAGGAATGAAAACATGTCACTTCTAAGCTGCCTCCAAAGGAGAGAACTTCCTTAGCAGACTTGTAAAGGCAAGCTCAGGGCCCGAGAGCTGCAGGGAGCAGAGAGCCCACGGGACCCCTCACTGCCAGGAGTTCAGACTCACGTTTCCTGCCCTCATCCCGCAGCTCAGATGAGATAATCGGACTTGATAAACGCCCCAGGTGCCATAACTGGGGACTATCACTTGTTTTTTAGTGCCTTCTTCACCATGGGGCAATGTTTCAAATCTGTGACAACTGCAGGCAATGAGGAGAAGCAGCAGAGACTTGGGGAAATACATGTTCCATAAAAGAAACTCTCCCCCTTCTCTCTCAAAGAAGGAGTTTCCAGACTGAGATTTAAAGCAGATGAAATGCCTCAAAACCAACATGTTATCTGGCAATATTTCTCTTTCCTGCAAATAGTGCAAACCCAACCCTTTTAATAATCTCGACAGCCACCCTCTCTGGCCCTGGCATTCACTCAGCCTTACACCTAAAAAAGCAGGAGTCCAAATTTTGTGGTTTTTTCTTTGTCTCGTTGAGGCTCTGAACTGTTGAACTTCCTTTCCTTACTATGATTCTACCATGAAATTGGAGTGATACTTATCAACAGAAACCCCAAGACAAATTATTTATCATTAAGAAACAGATTTCCTATGTAAAATCAAACCAAGAAATGCTTAATGTAGAGTATAGAATGTGTGGTCTGAAGTACATATAGAAATACATCTGCAATAGAACGCTATTAAATAAGGTACTGATGGTTTAGACTCTGTAGGTTTTTTTTTCTAAATGCAAATTCTTCTTTGCAGTGATGCAGAGTCTCTTCTTCCTCCTCCACTTCCCCCAGCCCACTTTCTCCTGAGTGTAACTCCACAACGCTCCCTTGCTTTGGAGCTGCATCTCCCTAGGCCCTGAGCCAGCATGGATGAGTAAAACTTTGGGAGCGACATGTTCAGTGACTGTGAAAAAGGAATGTCATGCCAGCCACTGGTACCTCCTGCCAGCTGCTCCTTAAAGCATGAGCTGCCCCTGGCTCTGGGAAACTCACTTTGCCCGAGTTCTGCCAGAAAAGCAACACAACTCTTGGGGTGCCCTTCTGAAAAGGAGGGAGCAGAATTAGGGAGGGCCCAGCTCACTGGGAGGGTGTCACAGGTGAGGGTAACCCAGCACCAGAATGTTCAGGGAGTTACTGTAATTATTAGCAATACCATTTCAGTAAAAACATGAATACAGTTACATTTCACTGCACCACCTCAGAAGCATCCCAAATTCTTCCCTGGGAAGCTTACCTGGCTTCCTGTAAGAGGATGGTGTCTGCAGCAGATACGTCTCCAAGCATGCTCACTTATATTTTGAATTTTGAGCCCTGCTTTCAGCCCTGGAGGCTGAATCTGCTCAACTCCCAGAGATCATGCTTGTTCTCTTGTTTTAGAGTAATTATCACAATAAGGGCATGATGTTCTAAAAGCCCTTAATTCAGTAATTGCTTGGTACCTTCTACTTCCTGAACTGACCTAATTTGGGTGAAAATTTTAATACAGATTTTCAATAATTTATTGAAACACTCTGTCAGTAAACCAGCACTGAGTCAGGGTCTCTTGGGTGGAAAGTTTTGCTCCACAACCCCTCTTTTGTTGCCAATGAAGCTTAGTTTTACTTTTGGACAAACATGACAACAGTTTCATCTATTCAGTTCCTACACTATCATATGGAAAATGCTCTCTGACTGTAGAAAAGGGACATTACAGCCCATTAGTTCAAAGAAAAGCAAATATCTAGTTGTTAATGTTTAAGACCTGCTCATCAGCAGTAAATTAGACTTTGTGTATCCCAGTGTACCAATCCAATTCCTACAATTCTGCTGGGTCTCCGGATCAGAAAGAATCCCCATACAAATGAAGGAGGCAAAGCAGGATCCTGCCACTGACAGCATTTTTACTTGTTTTCAGTGTATTTTCTAATTAATTTTTTCATGTTGACAATAATCATTTATTGCAAGCCAGGCTGTCTGAGACTAGTTGTTAACATTAGATTTTAGACTGGTGGCTTGGTACATCATCCTCATCTGGATTTGTTTCCATACAGCAATATTCACAGTAGCAAAGAAGAAGAATAAGCAAATCTAGCAGCAAGCAAAACCTGAAACTTCTTCAAGCTTTAAAGCTACCAAAAGTGAATTACTAAATTAAAAGTTTGCTATAATTAGCTGTTTCCCTCTATGACGCTTAAGCATCAGTAAAACCTCAGTGGGATCACCAAATGGAAAAGGCAAAGAAAAGATCCCGGATAGTCCCATGTGCAAATAAATAACATTTGTTTTTTCTGCACAGCAAATATGCTACAGGTGGAAAAGCATTTTCCTTCATATATAATTAAATATCTCTACACCTTCAGTCATACAATAAAGAAGATGATACTTATTGTTCCCACGTTCTCTGACTTAAATGAACAAATCCTCTATAAATTGGCTGTTGATCTGTACGCAGGAAAAGATTAAACAGATTTGCTGGCTTATTCCTCAAACCATTGTGTCCCTTTAATCCCTGATTTTGCTCAAAAGAGGCAAATTTATCTGTCACACTAAAAGCTGGAATCAAAATATTGAACTTGATGGATGACTGTCAGGACCAGAGGGACAGTCAAGCCTTGCCCTCTGAAGGAGATGCTGTTGTAGCTGTGCTGAACCCCAAGAGCAGCACAACAGAAGGACAAGGAGATGAACCAAGGGATGTCCCTGGAACTGAGCAAAGCTGGGCAGCACATTCCAGAACACTCTCCTCACCAAGTCCCTGAGCTGTTAAAGTAGCGTGACTCAGGGCAGGACCAACCAAGCTTTCGTACCTGCCCCTTTGGAATTCCCATCACTGCTGCTCCCAGGTTTGGTGCTGATGGATAAAGGACACTGTGCTTGGGAAGGGCAGGATGGACAGAGGACTTTGGCCAGGTCTCTAGACCTACACCTTCACTGCTCAAAGATGGGTCTCCAAAGCCTGCCTGTATTTGGCTGTATTTCAAAACTGAATGTAACGAAACATAAGCCCCACGTGGTAAACACCTGAGTACCTGTGGACAGGCACTCCTTTTGCTTCTCGGGATAACGACAACAGAGCTTTCCCATCCTCACCCCCCCTGCGCGGATCAGTGTGGTTGGAAATGTTGCTGTGAAATGTATCTCCCAGGGTCATGACTTTTATACAGGCACTGAGGACTCTTCTAAACAAAGCAGCGGCATTTCAGCTCACAAAGCAGCAGCTTGTCTGTGATGACTGGCAGGGTTATTGTGTTTTGTTGCCTGTTTGCTTACATGTTTTCCTTTTTTTGTGAAAGTGCAAGCATTTGTTCAACTGACATGGCATTAATGAGGTGCTAATTCTGTTTATCCTGCTGCGCCAGTATTTCACACAATAGTGGTTTTCTGCCTTGGGAGAGCTGGGTCTTGCACAGATAGGAAAAGCTGAACTGAATCAATACAGATAGAAATACACATATATATCCATGTTTTTAATGTATTGAAAATAAGTCCCGTGTTTTATTATAAATCCTTTATTCATAGGGGAAAACTAGTTTTCCCATGTGTATCAGAAATGAATATTGATCAAATCATTGCAAAAACTAAAGCAAACCTGATTTTCTTCTGGATTTAGAAAGCCAATAAAAGCATCTTAGAATTGCAGTGACAGGGAAAAGATAAATTGTGTGCTTCAAAACAAATATATCTTCAAACCAATTTAATACTCAAAAGATCTGAGAGGGAGGGAGGAGGAGCTTTCACTTCATAGCTTTCTTTACATAGAATTTCCTCATAAATGGAGATGAAAATTGCTATCTAGATGAGGGAAGTCACACATAAAGCATTACCACACTTCCATTTACAAGCAAATTAGCAATTATGACATAGTCTTAGAACAGTATACTGAATTTAAAGCTGAATTAGACTGTCATTACAATAGATGGAGCCTAAAAATTCTGGGGGTTTGCTCCATTCCCGAGTTTGTTTTGCTCAGGCATCACCTCACACAGCCTCTTCCCTGCTTTGCAGTTCTGTCAGCTCGCAAACAGTGCCCTCTCATTCAACACAACGGCTCCACCACGGACTTCCTGCTTGAACAGGGAGGCACAGTAAGGCAGTTCCCAGAGCCACAAGCTGCTTCCATGCAGTTTAGAATACAAAGCTGCACTATTTGTGACCTGAAACTGTGAAGATCACACTTCAGAATAAAACCCCAATTCAGGCATTGATTTGTCATGTAAAGAAGAAACCTCCAATTTAGATGGGAATGAGGAAGAACAATGAATTTATGTAATTCACCTTGGCACAGAGAGACTGGTCAGCTCCCAGAGATTACTCAGTACTTGTAAATGCTTGTACACACTTGCATTTCTTGCAGATTACATGTGACAAGAATAGTCTTGGGAAGTTATTACATAAGAAGCACTATTTAAAGTTTATTCATTTTACTGTAATTCTGTCATTTCTAAATTAAAAACAGCCAGCTTTGTGTTATTGTGGTGTTGGAGAAGCTCAAAGAACCTCCAGTGCAGAGAATTTTTCTCACTCTGTAGCTCAGTTTTTCACCCTGGGAAGTGACTTTATTAACCACAGTGCACTACAGCTTCTCCTATGAATAATTTCTGTGTGCAACATGCACTGCACACTGCAGAATCTCCTGGTGAAGTCTGATCTCACTGCCCTGACACTCACAAACCCTGCTCCTGTAGTCATGCAGATTTAATCACAGAATCACAGAATATGCTGATCTGGGAGGATCAGAGCCCAACCCCTGGCCCTGCACAGGACACCCCCAGTCACACCGTGTGCCCCAGGGTATTGTCCAAGTGCTTCAGGAGGAAATACAGATTGTTTGAAGAAAGAGCTTATGCTGAGTACTGAATGCCTGATTCAAATCTACACTAGTGTATTACCCAAACAATGGGGAAGAGCCTTTTTCAGAACAGGTTCAAGTTTTTGTGCCCTTTCCAACTGAACCACAGTATTTCAAACACCAACACTTCTGCTGACAGAACACAATCTCACTTTCACAGAACAAACTTCATAAATACTGCTTAGTAACTTCCATATGAGATATTGTCAAGGGCTATTAAAAACATGCAAGATACCCTTTACTTTCTCTCACAGACCAGATAAAGAAATATATTACTGTGCAACATTTTGGATAGAAGTAATCAGGAGCATCATGTCTAAAAGGGATAATTAACAGAAAAACTATAATAAAAATATGAATCCTGATTTAAACCTTGGCAGTTCCCATATGACCAACTGTTTTGAAAAAACACCTATATCAGCTTGGATTAATGCAGATTAATTGTACAGTTATTCTAGTAGAGGTGACAAAAACAAAACCCTCACAAGCAGAAGTGAAAGATTTCAGTTCTTGGGTGATAAAAGCTGCCTAACTAATCTAATACTTCTATAATTTCCAGCAACATCCTCTTTAATGCTGCACATTGCTTGTCTTCTAAAATATTTCCAGGTTCCTGCTGATGCAAGTGATTCAGGCACAGCCTCCAGAGCATTTTGGCAATTTTATCTCATAGTTATAAGTACACAACAGCCCAGTTTTGTTAACTCAGCTTTATACCCTTTAAGACCAATTTCTGTCATCTTCTACATGAGATTCAGAGCAGTATTTATTCTCCACAACACAAAACCTCATGTCCAGGAGCAGTTACCAGTGCAGCAAGTCCTCTTGCACATTCTCCTGGAATATCTGAAAATCATTGCCTAAGAGGGGTGTGTGGGGATGAGCAAAAAACAATATTCTCCTTCAAGAAACATATAAGGGCAACAGAATGGGAAAAAACAACCCCCCAGAGCAATAAGCCTTACTTGTGCAAGGTTTGAGAGGGCCGGTCATTCTTCTCCAGTTGGCCATAGCAGCTGGTTTTTGCTTCAGGAATGAAGGAGTATTTCTCCAGCATGGCTGATGCAGCAGTGGCAATAACCCCGAGGCCATCCCGGACTCGAGCTTCTAAACTGTAGTCCCACTCATCATAGGCTGCTGAAATGAGTCCTGAAGGAAACTCCTTGGGAGTGATTTCTGTGTTACCACTAACCAGGCTGGGAACTATCCAAAAGAAATCATAGCCAGTAAGGCCCAGGGATCGAGCCTCATCCAGAATGTAGACAGCTTCGTCCTTGGAACAATACAGCAGGATGACAGAGGAATGGATTTTCTTCAGCTGAATTTGGGTCTTGGCATCTCCAAAGGCAGTATCAAGTGTGATGACATTCTGCATGTCCCAGCCCACAAAACTATTTTCCACAGTGGTCTTAATGACATTGATGAAATCTCGATATCCAGGGAAGGTGGTGGTCACCAGAGAGAACACGTGCCAGTCATAATCCTGCATGATCTTCAGCATGATGATGGCTTCTTGCTGGATGGAAGCCCCAAACTGGAAGAACGTGGACATCACATCCTAGAATACCAAACACAGCAAAAGATTAGCAATTTGGTACAAGTTTTGATCTCTAACTCTTCTGCTCTCTTGTTCTATGTGGCCACCAAACTTCCTCTGCATTCCAGTAACTTTCTGTGACTTACCTTATTTGTATCACTCTTCATAAGCACTACATATAATTTCATACACCATAAGGGCAGGTGCTGCTTCTTTTAACAACACCCATCAGAAACAGACAGCCCTATATATTTGTTGGCACTAAATTTACAAACAAATCCATTGGTCTATTTTCATTAAGTGTAAGACCTAAATTTATTTTTTAATTTTACATTCTACATTTACATAGAATTAGTAGAGTGCCAAATATACACAGCAAGTTGTATATTCTTTATTTTACTTCGGTATTTATGCCTGACCATTAGAGACAACTTATGTGCATCATTTTCAGATACAGAAAGCATGAACTCGTAGTGAAACAAAAGCTTATGATGTAAAAATAAGATATGAATCATTTCAGGTTTCTTATGCAGACTTCAGAGGAAAGGCACATGTTTTATGAACATGCTTGTGAGCTGCTATCCTGTTTTACACTTGCAGGTAACAGAAACAGATTAATTGACTTAAGTTTCATGGCAAGGTGGTATTAAACATACAAATATTAGTGAGAACAGTAACTCAGCTCTGCAAGCTCTGTAAATCTATTCCAAGCAAACTGTCTACATTTTTTTTCAATAGAAGATGAGGAGTGTTATTACTTTCCAAGTGCTAAGAAGCTGACACCAGGATTTTATACAGCCTGACAGCAATAAAAGTCTTACAACTTGTGTCAGACCATGAAGACTAATACTGAAAGTACAAAATGGTACTGCTGATGGTTATGAAATCATCTGCCATGGCTTCCTTGGTATCTCAGGGATGACATTCTGAATGCCAGTGCCAGATTTCTAGTGGGTTTGGGTTAATTACAAATGCTGTAAAACTTACTTGGGAGAAGAATTGAATTAGGAAGATTTGATTGCTGAGCACTTTTAGAAGCTGTTTCCTGATAACCCGCACTGAATACTTAAAAACAAGCAAACAAGCTTCGTATCTGGGGACATTTACAGCTAAAGAAACTCAGCACACAGAAAATCTGCTCTCAGTCAGCGTTTAGTGATGTAATTACAGATTTACTACTACAAAGTAAATTAGATATCTACAGACAATGCCATGAATCCAACTTTGCTGTAGCTTCCTAACTGAACATAAAAAATATTGCAATGCAAAGTCAATCACTTCATTTTTCTTCTCCAGCTCTTATCTGGGTTTCTCTTTGTGATTATGCTGAGTAACAGTAAAAAGCAAAATGATTTATAGTAAATTAAGCAGCTTATATACACCATACCTTTTCACTCTCCCCCATTTCTGTATGTGGTTTATGGCTAATAATCCTTTCAAACAATACATACACCTTGGTCTTTGGTGCATCACAAGGAACTTCTCCAGAGAGGCAATTGAAGATGAAGTATTTGAGGGCAAAAAACAATGAACAAGGACATCTCCAAGTGTGACCTTTCCAACTAGTAAATACAGATTTTTAACCTCGAGCAGTCCTTGACATCTTCCCTAGCAATGAACAACACTCTTGTGCACAACACCCTGTGTGACCATTGCAGGAGTCTGACAACAAAAGAGAAGCACTAAAAATAAATCCTTGCCTTTTGCAAACAGTTTGTTAGAAAAGTAGTTTATGAAAGGAGCTCTGACTGAACATTTTTTGTAAAGGTCACACCCATATTACAAGAATCCTTTTCATATAATTGTGATGTGAAGGCGAGTCAAAATCAGGCAATTAAGATCAATTTGTGATCAGAGTGGTGAAAAATAACCCTTATAATAATATGCTGAAAACAAGTCTGGGTTCAGGAAAAGTGGAGACACAAATATCACAAGCAAGATTCTCATCTGAAGAAATTTCATGTAACTGCACTGACTTCATTTGAAGCTTTTATGGAGCTCAAGACCTGCCTATGTGTGTTTACAATGAATTGGAAACAGATGGAAGATTACAAGCAAATTGCAGCCTTAGGAACTTCAGCAGATATTTAAATGCCTGTAAGGAGAATATTCAAGGACATACCATTAAACTGGAGGGGAGGGAGGAAATTTAGTAAAGAAACAGCAGATAAAGTAACAGATTCAATTATTGTATCCTTAAACATCTACAAAACTGTTCATATTGAGGTTTTTTAAGCTTCATATTCTTCTCCAAAAGCATTATTATTATTCCTCTGCTTTATACAGGCTAAAATTCCATATGTGTAACGAAATACTAAGTTCTACTTTTCTATATTCAAATGCAAACTAGAGTGATGTTTGTGAAAAACCATAATTATTCAGTTATTTTCATTTAACTGTCATCTTGTCATCTATCGAGACACCCATCTAAGTCATTGCTGAAGCAGGAATACAGATGTAATATCAGAGCTGTTTGAAATGCACACCAGAAATATGTTCTTTTTCTTTCCTCAGCGTCCCCAGCTCTTGAGATTATTGGTGGAGGATGCAAGGAAGTGCTTATTAAGGACAAGAAACGTTTTACAGATGAATTCCACAGATAAATCTCCAACCATGAAAATCTGAAGATGTTACACTGATAAGAGCAAAACTTTAGTTATGCAAGTTGTGGAAATGATTAAGGCTTTCTGCTTTAACTTCTTAGCTAGACTTTACCACAACCATGAATGAAAACCACAGCAATGAAAAGAGAAAGCAAAGAACAAATGAAAACTTTTTGTTTCTTTCTGTCTTGCACATGAAGGTGCAGTTTATGGCAAAACATGTCCCCATGTTTCACACCAGAAGGAAGGAATCCTTCCATTGCTTCTTCCTTAATGTTATCTTTGAATTTTGGATACAACTTCAAATTCTGGCATTACAAGAGAAGGGCACTTGAACGTTCCCACACTTGTGCACAAAACAGAGCAGCTCTCCCTGCTGCTGTCATTTTATAGATTAATATATTAAAGTAAGTTGCTTTTTAATTAGTGTACTGAGTCTATAAATCTGTCACTGTTGTCAGAATTGCACATTTCACTTCCCATTTCCAACAAATTACAGGAATATTTCTCTCAAAACCTCATCCTCAGCTGTTTTCATGACATCTTAGTTTCCAAGCTCTGGCTTTTCCATGAGATCAGCAGGGAACATTCCCAGCTGCTGGAACAGCTGAGCTAAGCCCTGACAGGAGTTTGTGCCAGGGAAAAACTGCAAGAGTTGGTCAGTTAAGGAAAGAAACATTTGTTAACTAGCATACCTTTTGTTAGATGAAAATTAAATGCTAAACTAGAACAAAGGAGGGGTCAACATAAGACCAGATCAATTTTCCACTTGGCAGACTTACCAAGGACAGCTGTTACACTGGAAAGAAAATACTATGACAGAAGGTAAAACCCAATATGTAACACAGTTTAAACACAATCCAAAGGATGATTTTATTCAGCTAGCAACAATAGTAATATGACAAGACTACAAGTAGGACTTTAAAGTTATCTTAACTGCTTCATTCTTACTTTCTATCTTCCACAGAGATCCAGCAAAAATCTTTTTTCTCCTATTTCACACCACTGTAATTTAGACATTCCATTCTCATAAAGATTTAAGGCATGTGGTGCCAGGTCTACATATACAGTGCAAGCTGTTTCCTGTTCAGTGAATTATAGTAGTTATTTGGCATTTTTATAAAGACTGTGAAAAATGAAAGCCTGAGATTAGTCATGAATTTAACTGAATAATTTAGCATCACATCAAAAATATACTGAAGAAAATTATTTGTACTCATCTCAAATATAGGTAAAAAAAAGTATCTTGCAGTGTGTTAACTTGGTGCCATTTTTCTTGGCTCACTTGAGGTGATATGTTGATCTCCTGGTACATATGAAGTCAATTGTGTTTGTCTGTAATGAATATCCAGGTTTCAGCCATAGAGTCTTTGTGAAAGGGAACAGACCCCTGCCAGACTCTCAGTAAATGCAAACACTAAGTGGAGAAACTGCAAGGAAAACCTTCCCTCCCACGACACCCTGCACGTTCCTGAAGTCTTAAGTTATTAAATTCCGCCCTGTTCATTAACAGTGTAGAACAGGCAATTCCCAACACAAACATCTCTCTGAGGTGCCCAGGGAGAAAACTCCCCCATTATCACCAGGGGAACAATTTGGGGGAAATTATACACAACTTGGTACTCTCACACGAAGCACAGCAACATGTGAGGGTGGAAGTAATTGATTAATTTAACAAAAAGCTGCAAATCCTTCTTGCCAGGGACCTGTCACCTCTGTGGCCTCACACATGGCAAAACTGGGCATGACTCACATGTAGGTGTCTCTGGTGATGCAACCTCCCGGGTGGGACCCCAGGCATCCCCCTCCAGCCTCCACCACCCCACATGGCACCCCCCCAGCTGCCACTGCCCTGGCACAGGCTCAGCCCACACCCAGCCCCAGCAGCCATTAATTTGCCTTCCCTGTCCCCTGTCCTTGCCCAGCAACACCTGGATCCCCAGTGCCAGTCCTGCCAAGGCACAGGCTTTCCATCAGAGCCAGAAAAAAGGGTGGAAATTTCCTTACTCTGTAATTTAACTGGTGCAAATGCACAGCCACAAAATGTATAAAGGTCAGTGAAAAGGACAAACTGAGGCCTTACTTTTTATTTGAAAAGTTTGCTCTAGGAGAGGAACATTGAAGTTAGAAAAGGGCAGTAGCAAGCAAGGGAGTACATTCTGGCCCTCCAACATCTGACATGTCCCCTTTTATTATTTCAAGGAATAAATATCAGAGAAACACGATTTCAAAAGGTTAGCACTGGCTTAATCAAGCATGTTCTTTCCCATTTCCAGAGGGAGTCTGCAGGAATTCATTTTGTAAAGACTTCTGTATTTTCAGGTCATGGTTTCATCCTAAGAATTTTGATGGATAACAAGTTTCATGTTTTTTTTTTTATTCTCTGCAATATATCCATTTAATTTTATACTACCTCCTTGGCTTATCCTGGCCTGCTACAAGAACTGAAATTTGTCACTAAATGTGTACCAGAATGGCAAATAAACAAATACATAGGAAGGAGAACAGAGTTTGAACCTTTACATTCTTCCAGTAATAGTGCATCATGTTTAATGAGAGTATCTCCACGTGCTATTACAGTGAAATAACCTAATTATGAAAGACAACTCACTTTCCCAGAGCTCATGAACCCTTCCCTGGGCTGGCACTCACCATTTGGGTTTTCTTTCACACATTGTTCAAACACTGGAAATTGTGGTGTCTCAGTCCAAGTTCCTGTTCAACAGAACTGGCAAGGGTTAAAAAAAGCTTTCAAAGGGTGAAATGACAGCAACAAGCCTGTGCCCAGACTTGGTAAAATCCTGGAAAGATTCATGTGAATCAGCAGGGATTTTGGTGTGGTCTTTTGATGAAAGGTTTATTGACAAGATGCCTCCTTTCTAGATAAATGTCAGATTCCACAGTTACAGAAATGTCTTACACCGTCAATATTTTAATGGGGAAGGGCAAGACTGAGGTTCTCCAAAGAGGCAACACCCAGAGCTGGCTGTGCCATAACTATCTGGACAAGAAACAGCTGTTGTGTGTCTTTTGGGGTCAAAAAGAATCCCAACACAGCTCCCAGAACTCTGGGTTGGAAGAGATCCATGGGACCACCAAGCCCAACTCTCAAGTGCATTCACTTCCCATGCAGGGACCAAACACGTGACCTTGGCCTTATTAGCACTGGGCCCTAACGAGCTGAGCTAATCTCAGAGCCCCAGGAAGCAGAGTATTGGTGCCTGCAAGGAATATAGGGGAAAATAAAGAGTATTTTCAGAAAAATTGTATTTGCTTTGCATGCTCCAACACTCTTTAATATAAATCATTGACTCTTTAAGACATACTGGGTCTTGTGGTTCCATACCTCAGTGTAATCCTAAAATATTTTTACTTTATGGGGTTTTGTTTCCTCTAAGTACTTTGCCATGAAAGTAAATATTGAAAAATGTATGTGACCTAATATATTAGGTATATTAGGAGGAGGTGTATATATATAAAGAAGGACAGATGTCCCTTGTCATGACTGCAGAAAAATGCTTTGTCATTTTTTCAATTTAGCTTTTTTTCATGGTTTGTACAAGCAGTGTCCTTCTGCTTTATTCTTGTAATTAGCAGCACTAAACCAATGTAAGTAAATAGTTCCTTGAAGAGCACAAGAAGACTTCATTTTCCATAGGAAAATTACTTCATATTAGCCATGCAGCACATCTTTCACCTCAAGGAACACCTGAGTTCACATGGAGAGCTCTTGAGCCTGTCCTTTCAGTGAAACTTCTTCAAGCAGTTGTTATGAATGATGGGAGAGCAATCAGGAAAATCAATGACTTTCCAAAGACAGGGAAGGCAATTGCTGTGAAGTTACTGGTGAAAGGAACTGGTTTTCTGCTGCATGGAAATGTTCATCTGCCATCAGTTCACGTTGGAGACACCACCACAGTGTTAGGAAACAGTGGGGTCCTGTTGCTGTTCTCCCCATGGCAACCTGAGAAGGTTTAGAACAAACTGATGATGATTGTTCTGAACAGGTTACCTGCTTGGCTGACAAAAAATAAACAATAAAATGATGCTGTAAAATGAGATAGAAGGATACCCAAACTGTGATTTTACTGCAGTACTATCAAAATGCACTTGTTGGAAGGAGGAAAGGCCAGGTGTATTGTCAGGGGAAAAAACCAAAATTTTTTAGACTCTGAAGGCTTTTTACCAGGTAACAGAAATAAAAGCATTCAGAGAGCATCAGTGAGCTTGTGAATTAGCCCAGTTAAAGGCCAAAAAAATCCAGCAGGGATAGTCATAGACATTTGAAGACAGGAAAAGTCTAGATAACGTTCCTCTCCTAGTACTGCTGGTTCATTGTAACCCACAGAATTCACCTCTAGAAATAAAACACCACAAAGACATGGGATGGATGAAGGATACCAGCCAAATGAGCCACATGAGTTTCTGGAAAATAAAGAAAAATAGTAGTGTATGGACTACCACCCCCTGCCCACATCTGTTGTGCTCCACTGGGGCTTTATTTACCAATGCTCACTTTGTTTAATATCAGAACTGAGACTCTCTGTATTTTACTACCAAAATAACATGCTGGGCTATGGGGAATTTCTCACCTTCCTCAGCTTTAAGTCTGTGGCTATAGAGAATTATCTATCACATCAATTAGTTCATTTAATTTGAGCCACATCTGCTCCCACAAGGCCATCAGGGATGAGCTTCTCTTGATTCATGGGCCATTTGTGGAACTTCAGCGGATATAAAAGCAAAGCATTTAGGTTCCAGTGAGTTATATTATTTCTTGGAGCAGACAGCTAGCTCTAATTATAAATCTTGAAAACAATCCTGCTGATAGCAGCCTTGCTAACTCAAACCAACCCTGTGGGGGGGTTTAGCTGTCTGGTTTCAAAATGAGTCCCTGATAGCCAGGGTTTGGTACAGGCAGATGGATCTCTGGCACAAAGGAAGATTCTGAAGTTTCCATGCAACTCCAAAAAAATAAAACAAATGAAAAAGCAGTCCTTTATCTTCCTCTTTCAATGAAAAGTGAAGCTTGCTCATCCATATTTTGAAAATGTTCAGTAAATAAAATTTCATTCTAATAGTTTAGTCTTACATATTTTACTGCTCCAAAGAGTTGTATTATTAGTCTTTAAAAAGTGCAATGGTCACATTTTGTCTGATTAGCAGCTTTTTACAGCACCAGCCTAATTCATTTTCTTCTCAAAATAAGTCACCCAAATCGACTTTGCTCTGCAGAATGTGACAGAATGCAGTTTACTTGACATGTTTTTGGGTATCTGTTAAATTGAAATATAAAGGTTTGCTAATATTTTTTTTTCAGTTTAATAGCAATATTTTAGCTGAGTAAAATTTGATGTGTTTACATTATTATTGCTGTGCAATCAAGAACTGGAAGGTGTTTGAATGGCTTATGGAAATTTTCAAGAATCAATGCTATGCAATAATTCATCCCTGGGACAAACTGTCATTCCAGTTATTTGGTACCTTACACACCAAGCATCTCCCTTAATTATAAGATAACTTCACAGTGTCATTTTGATCTGTATTGTATACCCCAACCCACAGAAAAATTTGCTTAGAACAAGGATTTAGAGTGGCTGAGCACAAATAGGAGCCTCTGTTCAAATCTTCTATCTTATCTAGTCCAAGTTGCACAAGAGAATCCTGCAATAACAAACCACTTGCAGCTCACACATCAACAAAATTCATGAAAGGATTTTCATACAGCTTTTGCCATTAGGAGCTCTAAAACCAACACTATCCAATCTTACTAATCCTGTAAATAGAATCTTACTTACCCATAATAACATTTAAATAAGCTACGGCCAAGAATTCACCATTAAAAACAAAATCAGGAACAATCTATAACTTAATAGCAGCTGAATCAAGCCAAATAGGCTGTTTACTTATAGTATGTATTGCATGTGTGCATAAATGTCATACATTATAGAGAAAGATAAGCATAATTAAATACCAATAAAAATGCCTTAAGACATCATCTCCTTATCTGAAAACATTTGGCCTCAACTGAATGCTAAAACACTTCTCATTTGTGCTGAGGATGAGAAGCCAGAAAACCATTAACTAAGTCATTTCCATACATCTCTACTTATCAAGTAAAAATGAAGGTAACAAACAACCTCCTCCTCCACCCCCTTTCACCAAATGGTGAGTATAAAACATTAAGCAAACAGAAGAAATATAAAGCGAATTTAATTTCCCACTGTGTGCTTGTAACTACTGCTTTTTCCTTATGAGCCAGAACTCTTGGACCAGCACCTCTGTGTACCTGTTTTGGTGGCACTGGGCTGAGGGGAGAGTTCCAACAGCAAGAGATTACAGGGGGGGACAAACAGACAGATGGGAAGGGAATTTCTTAAGAGGGATGCTGAGCAGAATTCAAGGAGCCATTCAGAGCAGCTTTCCATGGCAACAGAGATTTATGGGATATATTTAAGTATCAGAGGAAGCTGATGATAAGATGAGAGAGTCAAGGTTCTTTTCAGGAATACATGCATTTGGTTCCTCAGGTAGTTTGGATGTTAAACAAGAAGAGCTGCAAACCTGACTCACCTACTTGGGAAAGACAGAATCACAAAACCCTCATAACTTTCCCAAAGCAAACATGCTGCTTTTAAATTCTTCTAAAAGGAAGTGTTTCAACACACTCAATATGCTCCTCTGTTCTTATGTACCATCAGTGGATCTGAAGGCTTAGTCAAGGGGAATTCCATTTATGCTTATCCTTTATATTCTCCTCTTCAGGCACCATCTTTAGCCTCTGGGCAAAGCCACAGCTGCTCTTCTGCTGTGCTAACAGCAATTCCATGCTTTCTCCAAGTGAGGGATCAGCCCATCAATCTACAATGAATATCCTTTCCCACTGTACATTCAACAGCAGCAGGTCGGAAGCAAATTCAGTTACAAATTTGTGATATGTGATCTACATCAGTACTTATATCATTCTGCTTAAGAGGAGAGGGTGACTAACTGCTTATCTTTGAGTTATTCCTGCTGATAAGAAGGCAGTGCAGACACCAACAATGAGTGGTATCCCTGTGGTATTCACTGCAGAGCTTTGGAGTAATCACAGAGAAATCACATTTGTGTTAGAGCAGTTACAAAGACTCCAGCGCTCAGAGCTGCCACATCCACAGCAGAAGGAACACGGGAAGAACGTGGAATTCACCTGCAGGCAGATACAAGAGTTTTCCCCATCCAGAAAAGGGCATAAGCATTTGACATTGCATTCTGTGATGGATGAAAAGTGAGGTAATATAACAGAAGAGTGCAGACAAAAAAAACCTCTGATGCACCTACTCATTCTGACTGTACCCACACTGTTCCACACCTTTGACTTAAATCTACATTTTCTTTTGGGCAATCTCTTTAAGGATGCATTGACTTATTGAGTTGCAAGAATATCACACATCAAGAAATTTGCCAAGCATTATTCCCATAAGCAAATAATGTTCCAGGCAGAAAAGCTTTACCAACATATATTCAAATTACTGAGACTTTACATGGGCAGTAAAACTATTTCTTCTATGAAATAGCTGAGCTTAAGTTACTTTTCCTTAGTTACACAGAGGCAAAATATCTTTAAGGATGGTTCTGATTTACAGTAAATGTCAGAGGCAAAACATAACGTGAAGAAAGGAAATGTTCAAAATGCTGTTCATCTCCTTACAAGGCATAGTATTCCTTCTAGAAATTATTACAGATTTGACAATCACACCAGATACAGTAAATACTGCAGTGCTGTAGCAAACTGAGTATCTCATTTCCAGCTATAAAAAAATCATATTTTTCTAATGTTCTGTACAATGTGAAGAGAATTGAAGACATCTTCCTTAACTGTAAAATATCTTTATAGTTTGGGGAGAGAGACATAATTATCCTTGTACTGAACACAAACAAGTAACAAAACTTCTTATGGGTTGATGTTTTTAATGCCTGAAATTTTTATTAGCATTTGATGACAGAATGCATATAGTGTTCTCTTAGACAAGCACACCACCACACAAATCAAGGACTTCCATAGATTCCTCTGAAAATAGGAAATTAAACTTCAGAGTTTTTCTAATCTAGGGATGAAACACAAAAGATTTTTACCTAATCTTAGTATAGACTACAATTAATATATTTCTTCAATTATCCATAACACAATTGAATTGTGCCATCACATCCAAGTTCAATGGGAGCTCAGGATGCTCAGCAGCCTCCAGAAACGAGTTGGCTTATGCAGAAAGGAGCATCTGCACAGATGTGAGAGTTTGGCCATGCCCATTTTATTTCTCTACAATAGGTGTCCTCAGAAAAGAGTTTCATACTCAGTTAACCGAAATAGATGGTCTACAAATATGAAGTGGGGGTACTTGCTCGTTTACATTAACAGAACTGTGCATCAAACAGCTTTAGATGCCAATCCTTTGGGTTCCTTTCAAAAAGAAAACAGCCTTTTGTGTAGGGTGGCTAACAAATAAAACACCTGTTCTTACAAGTTGTTAAGTGCTTTCAGTTCCACACATGAAAGATGAGAACTCGTTACATCTCAGGCACCTTATGTAACAGAGCTTGTTAAGAAATTTGCAGTTGCAGTTTAGATTTCCATGGAACAGGCACAAGGGAATGTGCTCTGCCTTAAACTGGTTGTTTCTTGATTTGTCTCCGAGTCCCCCAGTGCCATACTCCAGAACAGCAGTTAAGTTTACAGAATACAGCAGGATTGCTCTTCTTTTGCAGGTCCTTTAGAAATAACCTACAGACCCTTCTGGTGTCCAAAATCCAGTCTGGAAAAGACTGGGTCAAAAGCAGCATCCTTGATGTTCACAGCAGGTGTATTATTTCACTATGGTGAAACAACTAATTAAGTATTTGGGGATTGATCCTCAAACTTGCAACAGTTTACTGTGCTCCTTTCCACAGAGAGTTGAAATGTTCAACCACATGAAACTCTCAAGGAGATGGAGACCTGGACAGATGGAAGTTCAGGAGATTCTTCCTGATGGATAGACATTTGTTGCTACGTGGCAACAGTCTGTCAGTTCATTAGAAACATCAGAGAAAGAAGCAAACCCACACTCACATAGAGAAAAGCTCCATTCTGCTTCTGCTGTGGGAGTGTATTTGTTGCTAAAGATCAGGTCAGGACCAGGTACTTAGAACAGAAGTGTCTCTATAAAACATGCCCAGAACAAATGCCCATGTTTGTGTTACCAAACACCAGCTGCTGGAGTGGGCCAATGTGCCACAGAGTGTATCTTTATTTTTTTACTCAGCTTGCCTAGCACAGACTTCAAAATCACTGGCAAGGAACTCAGAATCCCTGAGCTACTGAAAGGACCTTTGATAACAAGAGTAGAGGTGAGGAGTAAAATGTAAAGCAAGCAGTTCCTCCTTCTGAGCCTGGATAAAGAGGGTGGATGTCAAAGTACCACAAGAGAGGACTCAGGTATGCTCCAAACTGATGCCCTGCAGGCAAAGTAAAAATTTCCTCTAAACATCAAAAGCCATTTTGGGTGGCAGCTCAGCTATTTCCGACCCAGCCTATACCAGTCCTGCTGCCCAGAGCTGACCCAAACCCAGAGACAGACATTCAGCATGTTGGAGTCACCATTAGAAACAGAGGAACAGCCCAAAACAAATCAGCTCCCTCATGGGTGGCAGCAAATATTTTCTTTCCCTACCTGTGGATCATGTATTATTAGAAAAAATTTGGACAACCAGTGGTTCCTGATAAAAATGTTAAATATGAAAGTTTTACCCAATTTTAACTGAAACACCTTTATTTGAAAACACAAACATGAAATCCTGTCACTTGAATTCATCCTCTCTTTCAGAAAATACAGAAAAGCAGAGAGCAGGAGTAATGCAATGTGACAGGTGAGGGGACACAAATGGCAAACAGTTAAGAAATGCCATTTACAAAAGCCCATTTCTTCAAGTTAATCACCCTTGTCACTAAACAAATACTAAGAATAACATGATTTTAAATAAAATTAGTGAGGGCTAGTAAAAGTTTAACTCACTAAATTGCAGCAGTAATCATCCATTAGTCTTCATGATGTAGCTTAGCCAGCACTAATGCTGTCACTTCAGATCACATTTGCACGAATGTGTCATAAAAAGGCATTTTCACAAAAGCTGCATTTCAACAGCTATCAATTTTCCAAGATAGAACAGGTTTCCTCTGTAATAAGGAGTGAGCCTTAGAGTGAGACAGTATAATGTATAGCCATGGAAATCTTTCCCCCTGGAAGGTTTGCGTATCCCCTGGAACAGGTAGAACAGCTCAGCACAAGTCATGTCCCAATGCCACACCTCATGAAATGTCTTGAAACCATCCCTACAGATATAATTTCTGGTCTCCTCTTTCAAGTGATGGTAAGTTTGGTCTAAAAGTGGTTTTACTACTACATATGGATGATAACGTGTTGCTATACATATCCATAATACAGGATATAACTGTAATATACAGGATATAGCTTGACTTAATTTATTCCAGTGTATCAAGTAACACATCATCTGATTGTGGAATAAAAATTAAAGGTGAAAAAATTGTAATTTCTTTTGAAGTCTCATAAAAAATTCAAACCTGTAAAATCTACTATGTTCTACATACTATATGTGTGTGTAGAATTATGTACCTTGAAAGACTTCTGCTCACTGAGTGTTTCATCCCCCTCCAGAAGATTAAGAATCACATTTTCCTTGTAACTTTTGCCCAACCAGTCTCATAAAGGAGTTAAACTTATTATGACATAGTCACATTTTCTTGCTCGCTATGAAAATATCAAACAGCTTGTGGTGATCAGTTATAAAACAGCAATTGTTTTTTCTATTGTTTTTCTTCCTACCTCATCTAAACCCCCGAGAAAGAACAGATTTTATGGAGTATTCATGAGCAAAATGCAACACAAAGCACACAACTTATAAATAAATATAGCATAATTAAAGTAATATAAAGATGGTTAGTGCTATAGCAGAAATTAATGTATACAGAAAAGTATTGTCTGTTCATAAGGACTCAAATTATTACTTGAAAATGAGACTACCAAATCAAAATCAGCACTCAACTGAGCAAGGATATTGGTACATACATTGGTGCATGTGGAAATTAAATGATGCATAAGGGATATTCTCATAAACTCATCTGTATAAAGTGGTATACAATGAGCAGAAGAATTTGAGAAGACAATGCTAAAAATGGGTGTAGGTTTTTCTCATCAAAAAAGCAGAAGAGACACAAATGGGGCCTGATTGCTGACACCACTCTGGGAATCTGAGAGAGCTCTGTCACCTCTCCAGTTTCTGTCAGAAAACTGTTCAATGCACACTGGGGCACTGTGAAGCCCATGGCTCAGTGCAGATTCCTGCCCTCGAATTTGAGGCAATTTCCAAAGCTATTTAAACATTTCCACAGTTTCTTAACATGTTTCACTCAGACCTCTTCTCACCCACCAAGCAGCAGCTGCAATGCTTAGGATGAGTTCCTGCCCAGCTCAGAAAGATGGGCCCCATGCACTTTAACTCCTGCAGGGCACCAGATGGATTCAGGATATTTGATCAGAAGCAAAAAGTTTAGTTAGTGAATGTGATTCTGTTGGCTATATACTCATAAACCAGTTTAATTCCTTCCCTTAATCCCACAAATCAGAGGAGTCAACCTCTTTTATGCTCATCACCTGGTTTTCAGAGCCATGTCCTTACACAGAGATTATGTTGTTGTCCCACACTCACCAAGGCTTTAATGCAGATTTTTTTTTAAAGTGCATGTTGACCAATTTCTGTGTACTGGATAACTGTAAAAAACTGTGAGGGAGGGTAGGGATGGGTGCATGACAAGTCTGAATCATTACAAATACACCACAATCCTGTGGGAAAGCACCGCAGTCTCACCATTACCAGTTTATAGGTAACTGTAGCACATTTTGGTTGAGTGGAACTATCTACAGATCATGTTAGTCCATGTGAATTCCCATTACTTCCTTGGCAAGGTATGGGATTCAACTCTAAGGCCTTCAGAACAAGTATTTTAGCTTTTAATCACAGTTTGGGTGAGCACAAAGCCCTGAGACCTTCTCATATAACGTGTCTTGCCATTGCACAAGTTCTGTACTCCAAGATCTACACACTGGGAAATCTCATAAATCATGAGAACAAATAGCTTGGCAGACTTTGCTCAGATTCCTCAGGCCAGTTAGTGACAATCAATACCAAAGCCAGCTGTGTTTCAAATAAATAACCCACCATGTCCCATCTCCCCCTTTTTCTTCACCTGGAATTTGTTACCTCCCATTGGCATCAGTCACCCTTGTGATTAAGCTGGAACAGATTCATGTGAATCCTCCTTGGTAGCTCAGTGCAAAATCACTCAGGTTGTCTTAAACAGGCCCTGGTGTCTCGTTTTTCTGTAAAATGGCCAACTCTGCTCTGCAGATGCTGAAGGATGTGCAGGGATTGCCAGAGCAGTAACCTCAAAGGAGAAGGGTGAGGAGGAACACTGCAGGGACAGGAGCAAGGGATGCAAACTGGAGAGAAACAGCTTCTTTCTGCAGTTATTATCTGATCAGAGACGTAACCTCCTGTTACTGAACTTTATTAAACTAACTGCATGTCTAAAGTTTAGGTCAGATTTCAACTGACATTGAAAAAATTCAGTAGTGATTAGAATTTCAGTGATATTTGTAATGATATAAATTACTAACTACAAATCAAAGCAGAAATTATATCACATTCCAATTCTAAGAAACCAGATGAGGCAGATTATCTGAGTCACATCTGCCTATTCAAACTGATATTCAGGATTTATATTTCTTTTATTGCTCAGCTGCAGTATTGATGGACTATATGGAAATATTAAACAGACACTAACACCTTAAATTTAAGGAAGATTTGCATTTATTTTATGCATTTTCTGCAGGAAAAGTATTGCAGGTAAAGTTTTACATATCAGCTGTCCAGCTTCATTCTGCTTTGCAGTCTTATTAAGACCTTGAAATGAAAAATAATTATTTCAATTTTGGTTTTCCTGCCCAGCACGAAGATATAACATCCTCTCTCTGTGGTCTGAAGAGGCAGCCCAAGGAATGTTGCTGCAGTAGCAAACACAGGTCTCTGACCATCCCTTGTTATCTCTCATTTGGCCATACAGACCAGCACCAAAAGTACCCTTTGGGGTTTGTAGGGGGTTTTTTGTGTTTTGTTGGAGTTGGGGGGTTTTTAATAGGTCTTTGCATAGAAATATGAAAACCTGGACATTTAAAACCACATACTAATGATGCAACCAATTAATCAGTGCAATCAGCTGAACACGCTGGGTAAACTACACAAAGGGAATAAGCCAAAAGAATAACAGATGCAATTTGCAGCACAACAGATGACAAAAGGCATACCCCTTCCAAAGGTAAGGTCAGGACAGTTCATTAGGCATGATTAGCAAACTTCCTCTTGCATAACAGAATGCTCAGCACAATCCAGCTAATTGGAGTGTTATGAATAAGTGACACCAGCTGACTGGAGTTAGAGGAATAAAAGTAAAGACTACAGCTATAAAAACCTCTGGAATAATCTGTTCCTCAGCCAAGTTCTACACTAAACAGCCACAGAGCTGCTCAGTTCCCTGCAGGATGCTTTGCCTTTTCCAAGGCACACCATCATACACACCCAGGTACTGCTACATCCAACCTTTGAAGGCCATGTAATAAAAAGGTGTTTCAGAACAAGCTGTGGACTCTGTTACATAATAAACCTACTGAATACGAAAAACTATGGACAATAACATGTATAATATATAAAATGCACAGATAGAACCCTCCTAGGTACCCCCAAATACCTGTAAGTTTATATACACACAGCAACAATATATTCCTCCTGTCACACTAACTACATCTGTAATGATGATTTAAGAGCTGATGAGTAATTTGAAGAAACTATGAAACCACTACAGAACCAAAGATATTTATTACTTTAGTCATTAAAAGCTGAAGTATCAGACTATTTTAATCAAGTAAGTTTTATAGTGCCAAAACTATTTCAGTTGTTTTCCAGAAGAGGGTAAGAACAGTGATTTCTAGTTCACTTCCCACCAGAAGAACATTACCTATAATTTCCCCATCAGCCAAATTAAGCACTAGAATAGCAACAAAAATCTGAATAGAAGTTTGAAGACTTGTTCTGAAGGTAAGCAGGGATAAAGCATTTTGTTGCTTGTTTAGTTTGGAACCCAGGTCATGTTCTGAGCTCTGTCTGCATTTCCTCTCCAACATGGACCACGATTCCTCTTTATATCCCAATTTCCTTTCCACAGTCCTTCTTTCCAAGTTTCCCTCTGAATTGCACCTCAGACTTGCCAAGGCCACTTAAAGTTAATGAAGGTGGACTGGCTGAAGTTTTCTCCAGGCTACAATTCTTCCCCAGCGCTCCCATGCCTGCCTTTCATGTCAGTAATACTCTGTGTACCGGCAGAAATTGAACTCAGCTTCCCCCACCTTCACACAGCCAGGCTGATGAAACACTACAGAAAGGAGCAGCAAATTTCATAACACATCATGCAGCTCAAGCATACAAAGAGATTGCAGGGATGTTCTTTCCTTCAGCACTGGTAAGAAGTTAAAGAGTTCATCCATTTCCAGAATAATATTTCTAGCAGGTTTTCAGAAGCAAAATCCCCAAAGAGTAAAGGTCTGATTCAAAATCTCAGATGTTTCTAGAGCTGGTGAACATCCCTGGCTGTAAAACTTGCACTCATGACAAAAGGAAAGTGAGGACTTGCCTTACTATCTGTGACAAATTACACAAGCCTTTAGCATAACATTTTAACCTAAAGGACATTTTAATTTCTATATCTATGAAGGATCCCAGTAGAGTTGTTATCATGTTGGGAGAATGTTTTTCCAAAACAGAGGGTTCTTTCCTTATGATTGATGCATCACATTGATCACCACTACCAATCTCAGAGGTGTTCAACTATTCAAACCTGGCCCAGGAAAATAACTGATCCAAAAGTGTGTCACAGGAGGTGAGGAGGACAACTGGAATTTAATGGCAGGATTATACCTGAACTGGCACATGTTCGTAACAACTTTCAAACATAACCCAACCACATTCTGAATTTAAATTTAAAGCCTTGCAGTACCTCAGTGCTTCGGTGTTTGATGCCCAGGAACAGAAAAAAAGGAAAGCAAGTATCCATCTCCTTGTGACAAAAAGGGTTCAACTCTTTCATAAGACTTTAAAAAGGGTGAAGCCTTAATTTCCAGATCTGTGAAGGACTCCTTTAAAAATCTCTTGGAATAATTCTTTCTTGGATGGAGCACCTTGATGGTTTGTGGAAAGCATTTTCCTCTGTTGTTAAAAGGCTACAACAAAATCACTTTTGGGTTTTTTACAAATAACAAAGAGAAAATTAAATTCTTCCTGCTTTAAAGGAGTTGTTTTAATTAGAAGTGGAAGATAGACATAGCTCCCAAGTGACCCTTAGTGCATAGATCCTCACTTGAGACAAACAAAAATGTCATTTTCAGCAAGAAAAGCCTGTTGTGGGTGTTGAACCCCACATGTGCTGAGACATGGTGATAATTTCTGGAGCACTCCCAGCTAATTTACAGGCTTTCAATAAACATAGCATTATAGTGTTTCAGTGATTCCTAAACATAGAGGAGTTTATCCCAACACATTCTGTAATTATGCTGTAGAAGGAAAGCAAAGCAGAGTAATCACATCTCAGCAAAGTGATTCCTGGGAAGTTAGCATATAAACCTTTCCTGTTTCTGTCCTCTCTTTGAAATTTTTCCCATTTTTGCTGCTTAACACATTTTTAAAGACCTCTGCTGACTACAATAAATCTTTGCCTAGAGTTTAAAATCATTTGAATTTTGGGGGGAAGCTCTTTGCATAGGAAAAGGTCTAGCTAAGCACATCCACCTCAGGATCAGGTTGAACCAGAATCCACATCACATAATAACTTCTGTGATTGCTTTTCCTTGATCAAAACCTGTCACATGCTGATATCTATTCCTTGTGGGTTAAGGTAAAATATCTGACTGGAATTGCTGATTTTCTAGCAAACAGGAAGCCTTCATTTTCAGACCAGAAAAGCAGCACTGATTAGATAGAGTGATTACAAAGGGGCTCAGCCAGAGATGAGTGTTTGTTGCAGACACAGGGAGAGCTCTCCCCTCCCAGAATTTATTCCAGATGTGCTGGCTCCCGGTGAGCCAGGCTGTGCAGTGGGTGAAGAAAAAGACAAAACAATTGCACAATTAAAGATGAGAAAGTGTTGTCTCCCTCCCACCCAACCTTCAATAACCAGGTGTTTAAACTCAGACTGTACATGCCTAAGCTGCCCAGGGCAGCGCTTTGGCTGCAGAGCAGGTGCCACAGGGAGCACAGAGCACACCAGGATTCAGCAGCTGCTGTCCAGACTTTGAATTCACTTTCTTAATTTTTTTTTAGATTATTATTATTTAAAAATAAACACGCTGGAAGATCTAAATCATAGACTGAAAAATTCAACTCTCAGTTTTATAGGAACTAGAGAGGAGTAGCTATTTTAACTCCAAGTCCCGCTTAAATTCAAGAAAAAGTTCTCAGCAAATTCAACATCAGCCAGATTTGCCAATAATGTACCAAGGAAAACGTATACAGATTATTCACTTTCACTACTTAGTACTTCAGTATAGTACTAAATAAAAAGTAAAGATGATGCTTTATTTATTATTAAATTACTACAAATAATACAACCAATTAGCATGATTTACTACCTTTGCTATGGACTGAGTTTTAACTATGGTGTTACTACATCATCACACCTTTGATTGGGCTGTCCAATAACTCAACATCACAACAGTTCAAGCTGACAGGTCCAGTCTAAAGAAACACATGCTCAGTGCTTAAGGAAGTCACAAGGTCTGCAGGCAAAATACAGGGGAACTCTGGCTAACCAGAGCTTGCAATGCTGTTCTCATGCTGGCACCTGCTCTCTGGTTATGGCCCTCCTTAGTTCCCCACTGCTTTCTGTTGTAATGGAAAAGATCCAAGCAGAGAAAGTCCCTCAAGTGCTTGTGTTTGCTGGTTGGGTTTGTGTTTGAGGTCTTCTCCCCAGCTTTCCATGTAGTCATACATGGTTATCCAAGTAAATAAGGAAATGTTTCCACTTAGCAAAGTACATGGAGCAGCGAGGGTGTGATTTCAGGGATGAACCTGTCACTTCAAAACTGGGACCAAACCGCTCTCTCCATTCAACATTCTTTACATCATCTTGAAAAATCAAGTGGAAACAAGCACACAAAAGCAATTAGCTTGCATCAAACTTTCATTGTGGATATATACACACATGCTTCTTTATTCAAACCCAGTTGGAGTGGTTTTCACCTGTGGGAAAAGCTATGCCATAAGCCCCTCAATTTCTCTCACAGGGTTTCATTCTGGGTACTCAACCATGGACTTTTCTAGTTGTCCACCAGCAAAAAATTGCCTATTTTAAAACATATACTCTGTATTTATATACAGAATCCTTCCCTGTATACATCACATTGTTTGTGAACAAAATTCTGATGACAAAGGACAGGTTTTAAAAACAGGGAGTGTCCTTTTAAAGCTCTAAAGCCTTCACTGAGAGTCCTTGTGAAAAGTGCCTCTGCAAACATTTTTATGACTGCACTAATTAATTGAGCAAAGTCTGTGAAACAGTCTAAAAATTGATCTCTCAGATTTTCAGAAGACACCTACATATTTATTTGTGCTTTTGCAAAATGCTACATCAATGCTGATCAGTGCAAGAATTTAATATGATATTAGTTTAACCTAGCATTGCTTCAATCAATAAATAAAATTAGAATAATTTACTCTCTCATGACTAAATGCTGAATTTAGCAGTTTTTCCAGATACACAGCCAGATGAGACCAAGGATTTAATTTTATTAAGAGTGCTTTTTGCTGTGCTCTTCTAAAACTGAATCTAACTTTTCTCCCACTGGCCCCACTTGGTTACGATGGCCCTTGAATGAGCCCCATTATCAAAGGCTGCACAATACTTTAAATTGCCACCAGCATGAAGCATCACCAGGAGCAGCTGCACTTGAATGAGGCCAAATGAAAGAATTTCTGTGCCACCATTTTCAGCATGGCAAAGCTTTCCTCTAAAATAAGATGTTGGTTGTCACTTGGCACAGTAGGGAGACAGAACTGTCAAAGAAGCCATCTACCCTTATCTTACTCCTTTGATACTTCTAACTCTGTGCTTAGCACTGCTAAAGGCTTTAAATTCTTTATCCTCCAGGAAAAAAAAAGTCTCTTACAAGAACAAAACATTCAGTTTAATTCATTCTACAGGAGAGAAGATCCTCTGAAAGCTGAATGCTGTTCCCAAGGCCACATGCAGTGCAGGAGTAAAATGTCCTGTGGGCTTCAGGCTCAAATTCTTGAAGATACTCAGGTAGGTGCCCAGTTAAGTTCAAAGGGTTATCAGAGCCCAAGTTCTTTTGGGATCCAGACATTAGTATGTTCCTAACACACATGGTATTTTCAAGAAGTGCTCTGTGTAACAACTACCAGCATTCCTCTGAGAGAACTATCACAGTTCTCTAACATCATCTACATGGACAATTTCAGTAGAGCCAACAAAACCAGGAACCCCGAAAGCCTGGATGTCCTGTGGCTGCCACTGCAGCCAAGGAGTTAAGTATAAAGGCTGCAGATCACAGGCAACTGCCACCACTGGCTGCTTTTGCAGTGGAGATGGTGCTTCTGAACGTGCCAGATGACAATTGTGGTCCCTCAATGTCCTGAGAAACTTCAGGAGATGGATGGGTCTGAGCAAAGCCACAAGCTGGAGACTCTGCTTTGGAAATCCCCCCTACTCTTTACTCTCTGATAAGTGTAGCTTCACAGACCCTGGTGACCCTCTGAGTGCCAAGGGAAACCACAGGTTGCCATTTATCTTCTGCTGAACTCAGGCTTGATGCTCAACGTGGCTCATTGTGGGTGTTTTCATACCACCCCCCAAGGAGGTTTCAAACCAGTTTTAAACATGACAGAGTTGGCTAAAAGATATGGAAGCACAAGTTTCAGAGTTCCAGAAACCATAAGCTGACACAATTAATCAGTGTGTATAGAGGGCAAACAACATTCATGTGTTGTGCAGATATCACCAAAGAGTGGAACGTGTTAGTCCAGCATTGCCAACCTGGAGTAAAGTCAGACCACTTGCTGGGAGGGTTGGATGTAAATAAGGACAGACAACTGAGGTACCAAGACCTCCTACCTCCACCAAGGAAACAAAGAATGGCCTTTTGATGTCAAGACTAAATTCATATTAAATCCTTCACTGTTAAAACAAGCACAAAATAGCATTTTTTGCTCTTATGGGAACAGTAAGCATAAGAGCCATTCATGGGGAGAAATGTTTCAGCAGAAGGTTGGAATTAAGCCAGAGGCAGGGCATAGTCCCTTCCCAGCAGTCAGCAAAGCTCCTACTGAATAAAAGATTGAGTCATGGCTGTTCTGGCCAAATCCCTATCATTTCCTTGTGCCACAGGGCTGAGTGGAAATCCAGCATTCCACACATTATGCAAGGAGTCTCACTGACTCCTTTGATTTAATTGTAATCAGCATTTTAAACACTGAAAACATATCTTAGCCTTTGCAAGAACTATCTTGGTCAGCAGATGTTGTGCTGAAGTGAATCCCCACAGAAAAGTCTTTCTAAGCAGAACTTAAGCCTCCAGGTATGAAAGGCAGGATTCTTTCTGGACACAACTCTTGTCTGAGATGGTTATAAAACACTGTAAAGTCCAGGATTGTTGTACGTGAACTCCTCATAAATGAGAATTAGTAGTTGCCAAGCAACTTTCAAAAGATTACCATAAAAATTGTATAGAAAAATAATCACTAACATGTACAAAAAAGCACAGGAGTTTGTGGGGGAGTGAAAGAAATAAAAAAAAAAAAAAAAGGAAGAGAGAGAAGAGACACAAGGAACACTTAAGTTTTCAAGCTTACTCTAAGTATTTGCTGTCACTGAAAGCAGTTCTGTAAGCAAAGCACACCCATCTAAACATTTGGAAATTTTGCCAATAAAGAGAAATCACGAGCTTCTGAACCTTAATAGTGGTTGATGCTTTTAGAAAACAGTTGCTCAGCTACTACTGCCACAGATCTGTATGTAAACACACACTGAGATACCTCTCTCACAGCCCATCTCATCAATCGGTCTTTAACATCCATAAATACAGACTCATCCTTCTTGCCCCACCCTCTGCGCTGACTAAACCCCAGGGAAGACTTGGAATGAACTTGAAAAATGTTCAGAATTACAACACCTTCTTTTGGAGGTTTCTACAACCTTCTTGGAGGTTACTCAGGTTTCAATTACATATACTGGCTTCAAATCCACCACTGCTACTGCCCCATGGCCTCAGCAGCACTGCCACTAAAGACACCAAGGAAATTTTAAGTCAGTTTGTTCATCAGTATCCTGAAACGGTTTTAGAATGAAAGACACCCATTTGGTAAGAGAAGGGAAAGAAAAATGGGCTTTCAAAGAAAGAAAATGCTTGAAATATCAATTAAAAGCTAAATTTTAAGATGGAAATATTACCTTCCAATTTAAAGGTGAATCAAGACACTGGATACGCATTTTCTGAGCATATGCAAAGATTCTTTGGAAGGAGAGAAAACAAACATTACTAACTTAACAGCCAGGAACAGAGATGAGACCTTTAAATTATACCCTTTCCAGCCAGGCAAAACAATTCCTCTGGAATCAATATAAACAACTTGAAGCTTTTTTCAGCCTATCCCAATTCCCTGAAGCCTTAAAGAGGAAAGACATACCAAAAAGAGTGTATCATCCATGTGTCCCATTTCCTGGATTTTCTGACTCTTTTTGTTAAGCCCATTTTGAAATAAGAGTCCATAACACACTAAACGAAAATATTTTCTCAAACTGCAAGAGGCATATTCCTCCCTCCCACTTGTCCCCATTAGAGGAGCACGTGGTTGAGGGAGAAATGAGTTTGACCCTGGACGGGAGGACTCCTGCCCTAAGCAGGGGATGGTCTATGCCTGAAGAATCAGGTGCAGGAGTGCTGAGAGCTGCATGGAAGAACATCACCTGAACCAACTTCACAGTCACCTCAACTTCTCTTAACTCTTATTAGTGACAAATTTAACAGGTTCTGAGGTTACACAGTTATACCAATACAGATAATTGGTATTTTCACAAGAAGGTTAATGTTTGATGACACTTATTGGAAGGACCAAATGTTGAAATCTCAGACTTCTACATCCTTGAGGCTGCAGGCAGCATGTACAGCAATGAGGAGATCCTGCTCCCTCAGCAGAAACCAGACAACTTACAGCAAAACATAACAAAGCAAATCCAGTTCCAAATCTTCCTTCTTTTCCCTGGCAAGAGTTGAAGAAACTACCCAGACCTAAAAGGCTGTGCTAGTTGCCAGCACTTGATCTTGCCAGGAAAGAAAGGAATAGTATGATGCATCTGGTTTACTGTCATGCAGGGTGCAAATGTTTGCTGACTGCAGAAGGTAAAAAAATATACCTTTATTCATATATTTGAAGATATTAAATTGAATCATTATCTTCATTAGGATAAACTGTGCATAAATAGAGCCATTGTGATTATAGTCTTAAATTGACCATTTTGCAGTGGAATAAATAGCTGATAGAAGTCTGAGTTCACTAAATGTATCTCATTTGCTCAATGTATGTATTTCTAGCAGCTGGATGCTTAGAGCAGTTTATCCTGTTTCTTCTGCTGAACCTTCAGTGAATAATTTAGCCTTGATGTTCTAGTTTATGCCAAAAGGAAAAATGTCATAACACTGAGATCACTGCAGTCAGAGCTATGGACAGAGTGCAGGGAATCACACCTTCAAAGGGACGTACAGCCTTGGAACCTCTCTAGATGGAGACAGTAAAGCAATGTAGGGCTGCAAAGCACCTGATCCAGGGGCCCTTTGGAAGCTGAATTTTAGTTTGATTGTTCAATATACACATGAACTTCCTCAATGATTAAGGAATCCTTTGGGATTAACCAAACTTTGTTAAATTTGGGTGCTTGTATCCAAATGTCTTGAGCCATCACAGTACTCATCTTCAAAACACTACAATACTATTTGGACACCTGCTGCAGTTTCACACTGACATCACTGAAGGGAGCTCAGTGTGCTGATACAGAACCATTCACAGGATGGCACAAAAAACAGTTCATGATCAGCTTCAAAAATGCATCCCAAGCAGTCACTCTGTGACGTCAGAATTTCTAATTATTTTACCAAAGGGAGTTTATATCAACCAGAAATGCTGCATCATCCATAACTCTTAAGAGTTGAGCTAGTTAGTCAGCTTAGATTTGTGGAAGTCTTTTCAGCACATAGGAATTTCAAGTCAAATTGCAGCAATGTGCAAACTCTCTGCAGGAAGTTCCTGTCACTGAGGTGACACACAAACCTTCACAATTCAGAAGGTTGACACTCCTGGCTCATTTCACAGGGATACAGAACTCACCTGCTGTGCCAACACAGAATGAAGCCCCAAATATGCTTAGTCCCTATAGCCCAAAGCTATTATATTTGGCTGAAAAACACTGGAACTCCTCATGCAGATTTTACAGCTCTGTGCCTCCATGGCTTCCAAAGCTCCTCATTCTTCCAACACTGCTCACAATTACTTTTGAGGCATGATCAGAAGAATTACTTAAAAACTCTAGAAATCATAACGAAATGAACTGCTGGACTCTCCAGGACAGCAATGAAATGTATAAATACTTTCTAATTATTGAATGATGTTGAGCTCAGAGGATTCTAGACACCAACAGATGACATAAATGGCTTAACACCCATCCAAAAATCACTGGAAGGAAAAATATAACTGTACCTGAGATAGGTGTCATAAGACAAAAGAAAACCAACAACAAAAAAGTCAAAACCACCTCAGCTGAGAACATAAAATGTATCAACACACCAGTCTTAGACTTGCAAAGATAGCCCATAACTGTTGAATATGTTGTATCAGTATCAGACAATCATGCCCCAAAATAATTATTTTTTCTTAAAATATTCAGAGGAAGGAAACACAGGCAGAATCAAAGCAGCAGAGTCTGACACATGTGAGATCCTTTCTCAGAGGATTTTACTCACATGAGCTGTACGTGAGGGAACCACGTTTCAGTGACAGGTCCCTCAACTCAGCCTCACCCCTTCCAGCTCAGAAGATTAAACTGTTCCAGACCAGTGAACCTTGGGCAGCCAAGGGCTTGGCCACAGGCTGTGTCTTGGACTGACGTCAACCAAAAACCAGCATTTGACAACACAAGTCTCAGCTGCTGCTTTTACCCCTTCTCAGTGAGGAGCACAGCAGTTGTGGACACCAGAAAGAAGCTCTGCCTGGATCCCTTTAAAAGCAGGTGTTTTTGCAGTAAAGGAGAGAGTTTCTAGTCAAGACCTACAAGGGGGCAATGTTTTAACAGCACTGAGGAGAGTCAGAGATAAAAAAAGAAGTGGTAGGAAAACAGTATGTTTAAAGCAAATAAAATGTGGACTGGGTCAAACACACAGTAAATTTGACTTATGATGGTCTCTATCAACCCACTGTAAAAAAACAAACATTGCATTCAGACATCAACCCCCTCGGGATTGCTGGATCCTACCAGGCATGGTAAAGAGAAAGTTCCCATTAGTAATGTAGCATTCTTTTTAATTGACCCAAAAAGCCAGCTGTCAAAGTGTTTCCAGTCTGCCAAATGCAGCTTTAGGTGCGTGGGAGGCCACCTAAGGACTTTATTATGTCTCTTACAAAGAAAATATCCATTATAGTGGAAAATGAGTGAAAACTTAATCAAATAGATGAGGAAGTGAGGGAGTGCCTCCAGCATGTTCTGATAAATTAAGGGGCATATTCTGATAAATTAAGGGCTGCATTCATAAGAGTATTACCTATGTCTGTGATCAAATCCCGTATTAGCTATAAATTAAAAACCAAACAGACAAAACCCAAACAACCAAGAAGGCCAAGCCCATGCCTGGGCAATATCCCATACAAAGATACCTGAACCAAGAATTGGTTCTGTAATATCTAAGCTGTGAAACTTTGATTAGTTGAGGAGTTGGGGGAGGATCAAAATCCACCAATATACTCAAAGATCTAAAATGAAACTACTTTTTGCACACACACAATTTAGGCCCTGGCAGTACCCAGTGACTTCAGTGGGGTTTGGCATTGCTGAGGTTTATAAACATTTACTTTTGTGAGCATAAAGTGTTCCAAGAAGTTTTCTCAAAGCAATGGGGTGATCCTTGCCCTTCTCATCCCAAAAACATCCACCTTCTGCTTGTAAAACAGTGAATGGATTCACTGACAGCTGAATCCTCATCCAACATTCACCAATTCTCCCAGCAAGCCAAGGCAAAGATCTGAAATGCTGCTGGAAGAGAAAATCTTGTGCTCTCATTGTGATCATGGGACAAGTTGATGCCATGCCCAGGAAATACCTCTATGGACACATTTTCCCATAGTCCTTGTCTTTCAAACTTCATTCACAGTTTGGAAAGAGGCCATTTATCATATAGACTTTACAAGGCAGCCTTAAGAGCTGGATGAGCTCCTTGCTCTGGTTGAGGCACAGCCGTACAAACGTGCTGGCACAACAGATGGCTGGGGGAAGGTGAGGAAACAGGCACACTTCATGTTGTACTGCTATCAAAACCAACCTACCATGCAGCCACAGCCTCTTGAAAAAGACAATATACAAACAAATCCAAGATGAAGTCATTGGAAAAACTTCCAGACATGAAGAAACAAAAGTTGTCTAATTTCTTCCATTTTCTGTAGTCTGTATTATTTCCTTATAAGTAAGAAAATTCGAAATTTTAGCTTAAATCAAAAGAACCTACACTACCAAAAAAAGAAAAGAAGGGAACCCAAACGCTGTCCTATCATTACAATCAGGATAAACACTGCCCTAGGCATGATATCAAAAATTTTGACAGGACTGCACATCAGAAGTGATTTGAATACAAATCTATTATATAACACTGATATTAAACAGGGTTTTCTTCTAGTCTAAGATTGGACCAAAGAACCAAAGTGATACCTTTGTTTTGTAAATGACATGCGTGAATCCCAGAAAAGGCCACTGGTACCTTACAAGGCTTTCTCTGGCAGACACAGCCCTTCCTTGAATTTATTCCTCCTGGGACTCCATTACATACCTTGGAAGGAGACAAACAGCTTCTCACATTTTCTGTGAAGGATTATTCATCTCCATCTATCCATCACATTAGTAAAACCTCCCAATAATTAGTCACTGAGTTAAAAACTTGCCTGTCTCCTCTAAGTTTAAGCTCAAGTAGCTTTTATCCCAAATCTTTGTTACTCACCTGAAGAGAAGGCTCTCTTGTCCATTTAATTATGTACTGTTATTGAGACACCAGCTCACTTTATCTCAGCAAATGAAATACCTTAATTCCTTGCTGTTCCACTAATTATGTTACTCTCCTAATTTTCTATTAGTAAGTCACAATCAGCTCTTCTGCTATTTTACCTGGAACTGAAGTAATGCTGATGGAAGAAATCCCCAGGTCCTTCATTCTCTTTGCCCTCTTTGATACACATTTAGTGCTCCATAATTCATTTAAAGAAGCCCAAACAATCAAGCAAAAATAAACCAAAACAAAAAAATCCCTCATCTTGAACACTACAGAGAAGTCCTTGCCCAAGTCTTAGGTGTCAGATAATAATTTTTAAATGTCTTGCTAGTAAATGTTATGTAGCTTGTGAATAGCTGTTGGTATTTCCCTGTCAACATATGAGTTCACCTGATTATTTTTCAAAAATCAAAGCAAGAATTTCTGAGTACTTCTGCCATTTCTCATTGCATGTCCCAAGATTCAGATAAAGGAGTGCCCCTAAAATACTATAATTTTACTCATAACCTAATTATTTTGGTTATACTGAAATTTATTTATGCAGGAGATACATTTTTATCAGTCAATTACTCAAAATGTAGAGCTAAGCACAATGTATAATCATCTCTTACCCAAGTTTCTGTGGATAAAAGCCATTGAAAAGCAATGGTTCAGCTGCTGTGGATTATTCTAGCAGTCCTTCAAAAGTATATACATATAATAGAGTGTTAATCAACTATGGCTTAAAACTGATTATTCCTGATACACAGACTGCTGACTAGAAGAGAGAAAAGATATTCTGGAGGGGAACAAAGAACACTCACTTATCCAGCCTGCCTACAGTGACAAGCTAAATGAAAGAAAATAGCTACACAGGCATCAGCTCAAGCAGAAGGTTCAGTACAAATACTTGCTTCTTAACCTAAAATATGAAGTGTTGTACTTTAGTTTTTGGAATGCTTAAATGCTCACACTTCAAATACAGAAATGAAATACAGGTGAATCTCTTGGAAGTGAAGTCCATCATGTGATCTCCTTTATCCAGAAACAACTAATTGTACCCAATACGGGCAGTGGTCATAAGGAAAACTGAGTAGGATTTTCACTTATAGATGTACTTTATATGCACTACCAAAATCCTCATGACAAGGGTTCTACCTCCTACATAAACCACTTCACTCCTGTGTTCCTGTGAACAGGGCCCAGGATTTTTGGACTGACAAAAGGCAGGAAGCTTTCATTGCTCTGCTTTGCTTCATGTGCTCATTAGATATAATTGGACCTTTGATAGAGTCATACAGTGAAAGTATTTTTTCAGTTATCAAACTTCATGCCCTTATTTAATTATTCTGCACCTTCAAGCATAAAATGCATTATTTACACAAAACGCATTTTGATAATTTCCTGAGTGTGTTGACTGACCTACAGCTTTATACCATGAAAGCTTCAGGGTTTGACTTCTTATCTGTTTTATGCAAAAATATATGTAAATAATAAGTAGCCACTAAGAGAATAAACATCTCTTGAAAACCATGTGTTTGATTCCTAATGATATAAGACTTAAAATATTCCTTACCTTAATTATAATTGCTACAGCAATTGTATGAGTAAATCAGAATCAGCTCCAGAAGGCAGAAAGAATAAACACAGTAGAGTCCCCTACTGGAAGACCTTATTAAGGAGGGGCAGGATAAGGTGTTTGGCTTTCCCACCTTCAGCTTCTGCCATTCACAGTTGAAATTCCCCAAAGAAAAAGCAGCACTTTTTTTTTCCTTAATGAAGAAAACAGACCAAACCCTCTAATCCTAACGAGTCATTTTGGTGCAGTCTTGCACAGTTCTTGCACTTGGCTGCCTGTGAGCCAAGTTCTACTAATTACACATTTAATTGTCTCCAGCTACATACTGTAATAAAAGGTATCCCAAAGTGTTACTGTAATTAAAAAGTCTTGGAGAGGCTGAAAAGAATCTATTGTGGCAAACATCCAGCATACAACAATCAGACACCAACTTTGAAACTCCTTAATATATAAAGGGAGAGTAATGAGGCTGAAAGAGAAATGACATTCCAAGTCATTCAAGCCTCAAATGGGAAAAAACCAAACCAAAACAACAAACAAAACACAAAATCAAATAACCAAAAAAACCCCTACCTTTTGCTACTTCTAAACTATTCAAGTTCTCACACAAATTCCCTGGCATTCAGCACTCTGGCTGCAATCACAGATGAAAACCAGACAATATTTCTGGTGCAAATTATCAGAACAAGCCTTTTATGTTCGTCTCATCTTCCCTTTCCTGCTGTGCCTTCCTGCACTGAGTTGCCCCCTCTGAGCCACCAACTCCCCGTGGTGGCAGCAGAGGAGGAGCTGAAGCCTCTGGGAGTGACAGGACTCAGCTGATGGGCTTCAGGCTGCACCCAGCAGGTTGCTGTTCAGCAGGAAACACAGAGAGCCACTACCGAGTGAAAAGAGGAGATTAAAGCACGTTGCCTTCTGTGCCACTCAGCATCTTCAGTTAGCAAATACTGCTCACCTCGTTTAGATTTGATAAGAACATTTCTGGGCATTCACTATCTTTATTTATTGCTTGTCTCTCCCTACCAGCAAATGCCAACTTGCTTATACTGAGAACCTGATAAAATCTCTGCAACACCTGTCCCCAGCTTTGTCAGAGAAGAGTCTGATGTGACTTGATATACAAATCTCACTTTCTACTCTGTTACTAAAAACCACCGTGCCTGTTGGAGAATTGTCTGGCCAACAACAAAGATTACTAGCAAATGGTAGTGCCCTGAGGAGCCACAGTTTTTTCCCCATGCTGGATGGCTCTTTGCAGCCCCCACCACACCTGACAACAGAACTCAGCATTCCCTGCTCCACAGGCTTCCCCTTGGATGAAGCCCATCCTCAACACAGGCATACCAGGCCCACAGCACATTTAGTTGTTGCCCCACCACTAATTTTATTTATAGCATCTGTGTTTTATCTGCAAACTCCCAAATGTTCAAGGATAATGCCCTTTATATTGTTCTCATAAAATGGCTTTGTTGTATTTTTCAGCAGAAAATGAAACCAAGGAAGCATTCAGGGAACTCAGAAGGATTTTTGGTAGCATTGTACATAAACCCACAAATTAAATAAAGACAACTCCTAAGAGTCAGGAAGGACAAATCAGTATTAATATGAAGAACAAAGGGTTTAAGTGACTAATACAAAACTTTATAACAGCACTAGGAGCCCAGCACTGTTCATCTTCCACACACTGATCTGGCTCCCTGAGAAAGGAGCCACTTGGCAATATATACGTTATTGGTAATAACTCAGGTCTTCTTTTTCCTAAGGTCTTGAGTTTTCTGCTCATGTTCCTGCTCCCCAGAAGAAACATCATTTAGAGAGAGGCTTTCAAACAAATGGAGCAATATGCTAAGAAAATCAGATGGTCAAAGGAGACTTATGACAAAAAGAGAAAACGACTTTCATGACTGCTGCCTGGACCTGGAATACAGCAGATCTGTTTCTTCCTCAGTTCCCCATCCCACTGATAGCTGCAAATTAACAGCTTCTACAGAAGTTACTTCTAAGAACCTGATTACTTGATTCTTTCCTGATGGAATCTCCACCTAGAAATGCATCATCAACTGGGGTGTTCCATTTTCACAAAAACAAAGAGATCGTGAAACTTTGTAAAATTTAGCTCTTGCAAAGAAAAACAGTCATCCTGTTTGGGCATTCTCAGAATTATGAGGGAAAGGGCTCAGAGGAACAGTGCCAGCACAACAGGCAACAATTACAAGCTGCTTTTTCTTCAGGATTCCTCCGATTTTAATCACCAGCATCAAAGATTGTGTAAATTATAATCTTAAACTGCTGAATAGTAAGGCATATTTCTGTCAGCTTTTAGAGGGGGTTTTTTTATTATTAACAATTATTTTATTGAGAGGAGGGAATGGCAAAATATTTGTTTTATTTTAGTCACAGTTATCAGTATGGTCCAGTGAAATGTCAGTTCTCATTTTCACCAGGCAGTTCTGTGACAGACCTAAACTAAAGGACATGCCAAGCCAGACAAAAATACCTACCAAGCATAAACAGACAAAATTCCTTTGCCAGTGTTACCAAACCATTCCTGAGTATTCAATAAGGCTTTCTAAGGGAGGGGGGGGGGGGAAACACCCTATGATCAATTGATCAATGTCCTTTCATTCAGAATTCATGAGCTCTGTGCATCTATCATGTATGTATTTTTATTGATTTTTGCACAGCTCCCTGAAGGTACAGACATTTTAAAGTGAATTAAAGAGAAACCACCACGTTCATTGCGCTCAGCTGAGGAGCACATACTGCTCCACACAAAGGTACTGAGCCTTTTCTGTCAAATGTTACCAGTCTTTTCCAAATTACATGCAAATATCTAAACTGCTGTGAATTCACAAATCAGCCAGGGGTCCTCGATTTTATACATCTATTAAAAATACAAGAGTGCTGATTTAGCTGATGATCACAAAGAGCTTTCCAATAGTTAAACTACATTTCCTCTGACATGTGCAGCTCTCTAAAATACATACAAATATATATCAAAAATTGCCATTCCAGGGCTGACACCTCATATGTGGTTTCTGCTCTGTATGCAATTCTATCTGAACTTCCAAGCAAAATCCCAGCTTCGTTTCAGAAGGTTGAACAGACAGCACTGTCAGAGACTTTTCCAGGAAGACAAATCAAACAGGTGACCTCCTGAAGCTGCCTTGTTAATAGCACCTATTAAAAAGCCTAAAAACCACATCTTGCATGTTAAAGGCATGAAATACCTATTGGCTGCTACATACAGAGAATATAAAAAGATACATTTATTAAAGTATAGATGAGGATGGGGGAACCTTCATTTTTTAATAGACACAGCTGGAATCCAAGTTAGTTTCTTTTCTCTGCTGAGGGAATGTGTGACAATGTCTCAGTCTAGTTTCAGAGAGCAGGTTTGCTGCTCTGAGACACATTTTCCAAGCTCCATTCTGGGTGATCAGATGTCAAGGAGCAGGTATTCTCTGCCCGGGGTCATCTTAGGATTTTGCTTGGGCTAAATAATAGCACTTTCAAACTGACAGAACAGCCATCAGGAACTTAGTCATTTATTTGCCTTAAAACCCTGCACCTGATTTGAACCAGTTTAAGTGTTTAAGCTTCTCTTGTGTTATTAATATTTAAGGCACTTGACATTTCTTCGGTAGGTAACAACACCTTAAGTGTTAGCACCAACTCTGAGACACTCACCTTCTCCATAGGAATGAATGTATGCAAAACACACATAAATAGCAATTAAAGCTATATTGAGCTAAAAGCAGAAAAAATGTAGAATGAAAACATTGTTAATTCAGCTGCTTTGCACATGGAGTTCCATAGTCACCTGTTAAACACACAGGTAAACACATGAGTGTTTTGTGAACCATTTCACAAAGAATTTCCACTTAGATTATCAACAATGGATCATTTTGCTATGGATCACAGGGCTTCACAAGCAAAATACCCAACAAGGAGAAATTCTGCCCATCTGAAATGAGTCCTCACATACTCAGATTAAGTCTCAAGGCAGTGCTACCTCTTCCAGAAACTCACTGGCTCACCTAAGGAAAGCCACAGTTCCCTAGCACATATTATAGGTGAGACACAAGTGCTAAACAGCTTACTAAGCAGCACTGGGCTAATTAACATCATATCAGCTCTAATTGGAAGCGATTCAGCAGTCTCAGCTCCGTAGCAGGAGCCTTTTCAGGACTCACTGATGTGAAAGGCTAACAGTGACACCAAGAAGTGTGTAGTTACCTCAATCTGCACAGCAATTGTTCACTGGAGAGTGGTCTGGAGCCACCAGCAAAAGATACTCCAGCCACTGCACAACTATTTCCTTCCCAGCACTGCACTCAAACGGCTGCTGCAAGCACAGGGAACAGGCTAAATCACCTCTGTGTGCCTGGGGGGTCCAGAACAACAAGAGCAGAGCCTCAGCTCCTTCAGTCCTCAGAGGTCCTCTGCTCTTTCCAAGTTACTTCATGCAACCTGCAAGCTAAGAGACATATCAACTCAACTGCCCCTTTCTTACTGAGTAATACCCACCAAAATTTCATTATTTTAATGAAGATAAAATTAACACTCCCATTTGTCAGGTCATGCAAACCCTGGCCTACTTCTTTGCACTCCTACGAGTAATGAGAACCTTATCAATTTGGCAAACTGATTAAAGAGTCTCAGTCTTGAGTGTGGGCATCAAGGATGTGGCCAAGGGAAGCAAAGAAAAATGAGGCCTTTAAAACCAGATGAACTTCAGCAGCCTCATAATGAGTATTTTCAATACATTACTGATTCCCAACTAAACAGAAATGGATGATGAAAACTAACAACTAAAAATACTCACCATGATCAAATTATTAAATCATTTTAAATTATCCCTTCCTTGCACAATGTAATGGAATAAACATGGCAATGCCACCTTCCTAAATTTGCTGTTCAAATGGAAGAGTATTTCAGGGTTTTTTCCCCCCACAGATGCCAATAGGAATTACTCAGGGAAACTATTAAGCAGGATATAAAACAACTTAAACCCAAACCAGCTTCTAAACTCAAATCCGTGTGTTATGGGACGTACTTAACAGTGAAGGTATCTCACAGAATGAGGGCTTAATGTGAAGCAAAAATTGTTCCAGAAGAGAAGGTTCCAAAGCGTTAATGGAAGTTTGAGCTATTTTACAAAAGGATTTCTTGCAAAGAGAGAGTACAACACTATAAAAATAAGCTCCAAGGACACATTTCTCATCTAAGTAGAGTCTATTATCAGAATATAACATTTTCATGCATCATTTTATATTGAAAGAAGCTGTATAGTCTGAGAAATGGCAGTGTCTGGCTCTTTCTGGCATAAAAGTCTTCCTTTGTGCTGTGACAGAGAGTGATATCACCACAGATGAAAATTTAGCTTTTCTCATACCAATTTCCCTATGAAGTGTAAAAATCCAGTTTTCATTTGCTTTGTTTTGTTTTCAGAGACAGCAACAAACAGACAGACAAAACCTTTGCTTCTGTCATGGTATTCAGATGCCCTGTGGCAGCCCAGTCAGCCACTGGGGTGTCACCAGCCCTTCTGTGTCACACTGAGTGACACCCCATTACAGAGCCCCAAGTTCCTTTTCCCTCCATCTCCATTTCACAGGAATCTTAAATATCTACATTAACTGCCTTGTTCCCCATTTGATAGCTATTTTAAGCCACACTTCAAGATAAAGCAGTGACTCAAAAGACTGAGTATTGAGCTAAAAATCTAGATCCCAGTTCTAGTGGTCTGTCACAGAGTGATGCCTCTTGGTCTTGGTCTCCACTCATTGAATCACTGTGAGGGGAAAATATCTGAAGTGACAAGGAAGCTGCTTGATGTAAAACGTGGTCAGAGGAGAAAAATTAAAAAGTAATATAAGGGAAAAAAAGAGATAATTCAAGTCCACTTCAGGAAAGCCAAGCCATGAAACTGCAGGCCATCCTGCCCCACAGCCACTGGGGACTCAGCCACTGCACCTCCCTGGCACCCAGAGGAGCAGCATCAGCACAGCAAAAAGCTTTCCATGTTCATGCAAAATACTGACACAGCACCCAGGAAACAATGGCAGAAAGCTGTTAGTGCCTAAAGAAAGCAGTACTAATCATGCTGATAGAATTTGCTATTTTAGGAAATCCCATGCTGATTGACTTAAGTAATTAGCTTTGCTAATTATTAGTGAGTTCTTTTGCCTTAAAATCATGCAAGGGAGGTAGAGGGAGAAACTCTCTAACAGGGCCAGTGCTTTCTAGAATCGTTTTCTCTTCCTTTTTGCTGTTGTTTCTCTCCTATAACTTTATTTAAAATACTTCAGCCAAACTATAAAATCCATCTTAGAAAAAGGCAAGCACAAGGTCATTGGACAAAACTCAAACATTTTTGTTGATGACAAATTAAACCAGAACTTTCCAGTGAAAAATTTTGAAGATCTTAATGCACTTCCAACCACCTAATCCCCTGAGCTGAGCAGCTCTCGCCAGGACACACGAGGTCCAACCCTGGATGCTCCCAGGGGTACTATTATCCCTGAAATTTTAGAGAAGGGCCCTGCAGGTCAGACTTCAGGAGAATACACAGGGCTGGATGAGAAAGCAAGGCCTGTTATTGAGTCTTCTGTACCTGTTCATTATACCAAGAGGATTCCAGAACGCAGAGTGGGTGATCCCTCTCCTCATTTTTAAGCTGACAAATGCACATCCCAGTTTATATTCCAAAATTTACTCAGGCTAAGATTGAGCATCAGAGGAAAAGGCCAGAAGTGTGAATGTTCTGTACCAACATATATGGCATCACCCAAAAAGACCTTTGCTCTCCAAGTCAGAAAGGTAAATTAAAATGAAAACAACAGAGCAACAAAAATAGGGCCTATTACAATTAATACAACATTTCAGACTTTAGCACATAAAAAATTAAAAGTTAACATGACAATAGGCCACTGAAGTTCATTTATTTTTAGATTGTGCATTTGTGTCACTTCAACTGTGCATAAAAGGTTCTTCCCTAATTCATATGGCTTTTTAGTAGTTTGCATAATGCAGAAACTAACAGCAGAAACTAAGCAGAGTCTATAATATGACTTCATTGCAGTTGATAGAAATGGAACAGCAAATGAAGTATCCATCCAATATCTGCTCTGAACTGGAAGATATTATGACTTAACAATTCATGTTAGATCTAATTTGCCAAAAAAAAAAAAAAAAAGAGTCACTTAAAGTTAAATCTTTCCTCAAAATTACTGCCAGAAAGCCCATGTAGGCAACAAAGTAGTACTAGGATGAAACTCCAAGTCCTGTTTTAGTATTAATACAACCTCATTAACACCTTTTGTAGCAGTGAGTCCTACATATCTGAAGAGGCTTTTCATTTTTAATCTCTGTACGTCGCCGCTGCTCAGTCCATTCCATGGTACTGGGGCACAGCAGCTGCTACGACATTGATTTTATCTTCATATCTTTATTTGCTCTCATTGATTGAAAAGTCATCAAAACAAGTTCACAGCTATTTGAAGCAAATATCTAGGCTGCCTTGCCTGTAACTGGAGGTAGGAGCAGACTGTTTGGCATGTTAACATGCTGGGAGCCAAGAACATTCCTCCTTCATTCTCAGGGAGTCTCACACCCCAGGCATCTTCAGCAGTGATTAAAGTATTAAAGCTTATGTTGCAATAACAATTAATGCTTTTCAGCTTTCTGACAATCTCATGACTCTTCTGTCTGGAGTTTCAAAGCAATTTACCGATACAAGCAAATTAATTCTCAATACTCTGCAAGGTCAGAAGTGTCTTGGTTATTCAAGGGCTGAAACCAACATATTCAGCAACGTGAAGTCGTGTTCAAAACTGACCCAATGTCCAGACTGCAGAGCTGGAGAACTGACACAATAATTAACTCACAGCCACGGTTCAGCACTTGCATACAGTCCACACTTTGCATATCAAGACCTATAGGTCTTAATTCATGCACTGAAAGTCAGAAATGACTGGGGAAAACAGTTACAAGTGAATATACAGCCAAATGACAAGTTTTTAATCACAAAACTCAGACTATTTTCCTACCTCCAACTCCATTAAGTGTTATTTCATTAACATTTCACTTGTACTTCAGAGCAAATATAACTGCCAGTGCACAATAATTAAGTCTCCCTTGAAAATAAAACTGTGTGACTATAAACAGATGCAAAATTGGAAGCTTGAAACCATAAAAATTAGCTTCTCATCTTTGTATCATTTGCATTTTTTCCAACACACAGCTATGGGTGCAACTTTTTGGAGCTAAAAGCATCCAAAAGAACAGAAGCAGCTACAGTTTTTCGTAAGTTTAAAAACAATACTAAGAACACAGTAGTGTTCAAATGACTCAAAAAACATCAAACCATGATTCCCTACCCTACAGGAAGAAACAGATGACATCATGCAAGAAGAACATACCTATTTCTTACAAACATTACTAAATATGTACTCTTTTCCTATTAAAGTTTATTTGATCCTTAGCAAGAAGAAATATCTCAAGGTAGGGCAACATCTTGAAGTTCCAGCCTTTAAGAATGAGTTTCACTGTTGCTCACCAAAAAAAAATAGGATCTGTGAGTGCCAGAAAACACCAGGTATCAAATAATTCAGCAGGAGTACACAGAACAACGAGGCCTGTATTCATGTAGTATCTAGAGTGATTTAAGGAGCTTAAGCCAGAAAATACTATATATCTAACCAAAGAACTGAGAGGACCAGTTACTGATCTAGTTAATATCTGCTTCCAGTCTCACAAATAAAACTTAACATGCACAGGCTGAAAAAAAAAAAGGTGTGTCACTAAAAGTGGAAGTGTAAATTATCAAAAAGCACCTAAGTACACCATACAGCCTTGACATGAGCTGCAAGTCAGTGGGCTATGAAGCAACTTCAATTTATTATGTAAGTAAAATACCAAGAGCTGTTCTCTATTTGTGCTCAGCAGCTGAACGTGCCTGCAGATCCCACTCTGTGCTGCTCGGCTGAGAGCAGAGGAATTCAGACCTCCCAATGCTGCCACCTACAGAGCTCTGCTCCACCACAGCAACAGCACTTGGGAGGGTTTAAACTAAGACCTGGAGATTTTTGCATCACAAACTGCTTGGAAACCAAACCTACACCACCTCAGCTTCTACTTGCAGCAGTTCCAAATAGAGTTATAGCCTGTGGCAGGGAGAGGGGGAACAGAGAGGGGATAACAGTGATTGCCAAACCATTCCAGAGACAGGCACATCTGCTCACACTGCTGTGCTTAATGTCACCTGCAGTACTGATGCACCACTCACTTCAGCAGTTTACAGGGGATAGAAAAACCAAAAAAGAACAGCAAGAGATTTGCACATAAATAGCTGAACTAAAACTAAAAAAGCCTTCAGTGTATCCAGGAATATTTTCACCTTTCTTACATTTCTCCACAAAAGTAAATAAACATATGATGAAAATAAATAATTCATTGTGATAGATGCATTCTACCTTAAAATTTAACATTTTCTATTTTGTCTTGATGTCATAAGTCCCAAGTTTTAGAAGGTACAAGCAAATCTCTACACAGAAAAAGCAAGGTGAAAGGTATGAAAAAAATTATAAATACAAATGAAAGTAGATAAAATTAACTCTACAGCAACATTTTGTCTTGCTTTACAATAGAGGCAATAACCTACATAATTTGAAAGAATGTTTTGAATTACACTTGCTACAAAATCAGGCAACTTTCTATGATACAGAAAAATCTCACTCTAAGTACAATATGGCAAAAACTTTGTCTTGTCTTCAGTCAGCTCTTCTGCAAAAAGCAGGTTTCTCTATGTAGGAGCATGTTTGAGCCCCACAGACACAAAATCCCAAGCAGTGTGTTCTCTTCTGTAATCACCAAATGCACTCCATTTAGGAAATGAAGTCTTAATTGTTCATGCATTTCCAGTACTAAACCTTTAACTAAATATCTAGTGCCAGGGTAGCTCCAGAGCCCCAGAAATGTTGTTTGTTCTGGCAGAGAGAGCTGGCCCTGCTCCAGCACCTTGCCAGCCCATTGCAGACATGGTAATTGAATGCAGAAAGGCCTCATTTTCTTCTGTCTCTGAGATTCCTGATAATGTCTATTTGGCTATTCAGGCTGCACATATTGCCAAAGCAGGTTAAAAAAGAGGAAAGAAAATGAAGCCTTTGCAATAAAGCATTTCTGAAGGGTTCTGGGAGAGCACAACCACAAGGGTAGTACTGCCAGAGCTGCCCCCACAGTTTCTGCACCCACAGCAGCACTCCTGGCTCTATGCTCTCCACCAACAGCTACTGCACAGAGCATCCCTCCAAAAAAAGGGCCCTGCCTTTTCCAATCCTTCACCCTGTGCACAAACCTTCCCCATTTCCACCATGAGGGATACTTGTATTCAAGATCTAAAATGGTCATCAAGATGCTTGGTCACAGGAACATACAGGATCTGCCAAAAATTTCATCTGAGTTCTGGGCACCATGCCCACTCCTCACCCATACTGCCTTTTTTGATTTCAGCAACTTCATATTCCCCTGCTGACTGGCATCTTAAGCAGACAATGATCTGTCACCTAATAGGGAGCATCACTTGTTCACACATCAATGGGCTTCACTGGCCACGTGGCCCCCTGATTTTCCATACAGAGCATCAATCTGTTCCCAGAGGGGAGGTAGCAGGATGCTGCAGGGAGCACAGGCACCTCAGACACCAAAAGAGTTCATGAAAATGTTGGCAAACATCTACAATACACAAAATAAATGAAGCCAGCATGCAGGTGTGTGCTCTTCACAGTGGGTTTTACAGGCACACACTTGCCCTCTCAGTGGCAGAAAATGACATTTGAAAGTAGAACCTGACCAAAAAGAAAAGTGGCATTAGCAGCTGTGTAATTTCCAAGCTCATACTCAGTAATTCAAAAATTTCAGCCACTGGACAGTGATATTCCAGCCACTTTTGTACAGCAATGAGATGTTAGTGTAGGTCAGAGACCTGAGGTACACACCCCCCAAAATATAATGCTGCTGTCACTCATGCTGAGCCACTGGCCACTGACACCTTCCCCTTGCAAATAAAACTTGCCATGTCTACCAGGTGAATTCTTCCACCATTTGGCTGTAGCACAACAGAGCTGGGCCTGTGGGAAAGGTGCCTCTCCAGAGCACGGTGCCAGTGCAAATGAACTGCCCCCCAGCCCAGCTGCCATGCTGGAGGGCATTTGCACTTTAGCACAACACTGAGCAGGCTCTGAACAGATTTGTAAAATGTGCCCGTTTTACAGAAAACTTGAAGGAGGAAACACAAGATAAAGTCCCTTTCAAACCTCCATTTCCAGCTCATGCCCCTGAATTCCTGCTATTCCATGTGATGGAATGGTGAGACAGCATGAAGAACAGTGGAGCACAGAAAATGTTCTCCCTTGAGCACATACCAGCCACCATGTGGGAAACATGTCAGCAAGCTCAAACAAGCAAACATGCATTTGCTTGAATTTTATCTATGAAGTTTTTTACAAAACATAGTTTGGAGAGAAGCTGTTTCTATTCCATCTTCATATGAATTTCAAATACTTGGTTTTATTTTTAAGACGACAGTTATCCAGAAGCCAAAGATTTAAGCAGCCTATCTTCAGCCTGAAAACACAAAATCTGTTGAAAGCAGAACTGGCTAGGCCAGCCCCAAAATTACCAGCACAGAAGATACACTTTCATTAGGTTTTCACCAGCAGGTTCCTATAGCAAGCACTTATCTAAAAATTATGTAAGAAGAAAAGCTGCCAAAACTTTTCAACAGATATACAGACGTCACATGGATCCAAGGGGCAGGTGTTTTTAAAAGGTCATGGCAAGTAATCAAGTTTGTTCCTAATTCTTTAACCAAACATTGTTGCACACAGAACAGGCATTGCTAGAGGAAATCTCTAGGTAAATATTGACCTTTGTTGTTGGCCATCACTCAGCTTTGCCTTGTGTTTTTGCATGCTTGCTTCCCTGCACAAATGTTAAAAAGGAGAATGTCTAATGAAAGCCATTCAGGAAGTGTTTTATGTATTCAGCCCAATGAGAAGCAACTTTTCCCTTTTCTTATCTTCTCCAACTACATCAGAACAACAAAATGATAACTCTGACTACACAAATCACTGGAAAAGTGTGCCAGCCATTCTCATATCCTTTTGTTCCCTTTTACTTCAAAGGATGCCCTTTGGCAGTTCACCCCTTGGGGCAAACACCAACTCCTCCACATAACCATATGTGCAATTGTTCTTAACCTCTGAAAGGCTCAGAGCACAGGAATTTAACATTCCATTAGCATTACAACACAAAGTCAAATCATTTTGCTCCATCTCTATGTCAGACTAATTGTGAAGGAAGCTGCAAAAGCAGATCTTCTTGCTGAAAGTTTGGAGCAGAACCACCAAAGAGTTACGGACATCTGTGTCTTGACTGAACATTCCTTCTGATGCACTTCCCGAGAATTTGCTGTATTTCCAATTATTTTTGGGGTGCACCAGTCAATACAGAATACAGGAACAGATGACATTATAAAGTGCAGCGAAAATATATTATTAAACATTTCTAAAATCCCAAATCTATACAGAATATCCATAACAACAAACAGCCCATGACATCTCGAGCAGGTAACAAAAACCTGCATTGAGTTATTTTTGAAAATAAATTTAAATGCTCTTTTTTTTCCCCAGGAAACTATGTATCAACACCAATTAATGACTGAATTCTCTGACATTGCTGAACTACCATCTGCCTGCAGAGATAAAGTCTGCACAGAAATGGCTAATGCACCACTGCACAATGAGCATCCAACATCACGAGGCGCCGCATCCCCTCGGCACACGTGGGATGCAGGTGCAGAGCAGCCTCTGTGGCTCCCTGGGAACATCATGGCTGTTTTAGTGGGGAGCTACTTCCTGCCATTTGAGGCTGACTGCTGCATTCAGTGTGACATCCAGGGTAGAACTTCTATAATTTCTCAGTAAGGGCCAACTATCTGTACCAACATCACTGCATGATGACGACTCCTTTCTCTCCTGCTTCTGCTTTTCCTCAGAGCTGGATGTAACTCAGCTCTGCTCCTGCCCATGGGATCACTGCCCACCACGTCAGTAAGACCAAATCCTTCTCACTTTTTTGCAAACTCCTTCAAGATCTCGGCACATTCAGGCACATGAGCAAAGCCTCAGTGTGGGATCACTGCCCACACGGAAAGCACAGACCCGTTTGTGTCACTGCAGTGAGTGAACAGCCTTTGCACCCCCAGATCTATCAAAGCAACACTTGCATCACACTGTCTGATCCCACCAGCACTCCCTGAACCATCACTTCTCCAAGTCACTGTCACATTCCTGTTGCCCACTTCCCCAAGGAAGATAAAAATACATGCACTAGAATCCAGTTAAGTTTCAGCAAATCGTTTTCCTGGTAGATGATATCAACTCACTACCTTTTATTTGTTTAAATATATTGAGTATAAATAGGTTTTCTGATCATAAAATAGCTTGAGTGGGTTTCTGTGATACAGTAACAAAAAAATGACTACTTGATCTAGTCTGCAACTCCTTAAATATTAGAAGACATAAAGGAAATATCAAATCAAATGTGACATCTTCTATAAGCAGCCTTTTAATTTTTTACCTTACAAAGTGATCCCTGCATGCTATCAGAGCTAACAAGCTCAGACTAGTGACCAGTCCTGCCCTGCTTTCATTTGCCAGAGCAACAAAACTCAGTAATTCTAACTGTATATATTTACATCTTTATGCTATAATAAAGATGTATTTGGTTTCATGCAGAGTATACATGCTTTGGCAAGTCCAGCCACAAATCACAGTTGGCATCTAGAGTAATTTTTAAGTATTTCAGTGTGAAGCTGCACCTAGAGAAGACTTAAAAACTTTCAAGTTTGGGACAAGCCTTCCCGCTTCCTCTCGGGTGTCTTTACTTCAACGAGGTTGCACTTTATTGCACAGTTGGCTGAACAAAAGCTTGTGAAGTTGTCCCTTGGGTGTTCCCTTATCTCTGATCATGCTTGTCTAATCATTTTTTTTTCTGACCATGTTCTCTATCTTTCTGTCATAAGGAGAAAGAAAAGCACTCCCCCCCAAAAAAAATCTCAAAACTCCAAACAAAACCAAGCACTGCTGTATAATTAATACCTAGTGGTATTCTTCTCAACAATAGCTTACTCAATTAAAAAAATCATCTTGTTTTTAGTGTTGGCTTTTAAGAACTTTCAACATTTCATCTTTGTGTGAATTCATTGAAAAGAAATATTTAGGAGTATCTTTACGTAACATTAATACACCATACATTTATACAGCACGTGGCATTTCTATAATCATTCTTCTGCATTTCTATCTGCACAGTTGTTTCAACAGATCTTTAATGCATTTCAGACAATGTGAAAATTAACTGAGAACAGGCAGAAAAACAACTCCTGAACAACTCCAGCTTTGAAATGAGAGACACTGTCACCTCCCAGTTCAGCAAAAAAGGATAATACCCAGAGATTTTTACAGCACTTTTCAATGTGGAGACCAAATCACACTCTGGAATTTCCCAGACTTGTACATGTTACCCCCCTGGACAGGAAACACAACATAGCAGAACATGATTAGTTTACTGGATAGGAATTCAGTGGCCACACCAAGGATTTCCAGGTGGCCTGGACAAACATCCCAGCTGCTTCAATTCCAGCAAGATAAGATCTATGGAGTAAAAAATAAACATTGAAAATCTTAGGCACAGTAGACCTAATTATAGATTTCTTTTTTAAAGACAAAGCAATTTTTTTTAACATTTTATGTTTCATCACCAAGTTATTCCTGTTACAAACTCACAAGTTTGTCTTACAAGTGCAAAGTGGATTTTTGGGGAGCAGCTCTATAAATTCTTCTTACCACTTTAACAACACTGTTGTACTACATGAATTATTACAATGTATTTTGATTTCTGCCACTAGTACTTTTATATCAGATTCATATTTCCAATTTCAAGCTAATAATCCACAAACTTCTTCAGCATTTACAGCTTTAAAACCATTTTCCAAGTCAACAGAAGAGCATTCTCTGATAGAAGCAACTCTGCTGGACCAGCTGGACCTGGCTCATTGGTGTACAGAGGTTACTGATCCACAATAGTGATCTGTGAGAAGTGAGCTTTCAGAATTCTTGGCTCTTTTGGTAATCATTTTATTACCCAAAAACAGACTCAGAAAGCTGGGAGTTGCTGCAGGAACTGGGAATAGCTTGGACTCCTCCCACTGCAGTCACACACCACAGCTCAACAATCTCCTCATGTTCACACAGGCAGAAAACTCCACTCAAGAGAGCTCTGATTTTAGAGTCAAGGAGTGCTCTGACCTCTTCCCTCCCTGCCTTCCTTCATCTCATCCCCTTCATTTCTTCTGACACATCAACTGATATATCAATAGAAAAACCTCTCTCACCCCTATCATGTGGCAAAACTGAGCATAAAACCTTGATGTTATCCTGAAAACTTGATCTTCGAGATCTGGGGTCACACAACACAGTTATAATTATATAACTTACCTTTTTTTGTGAAGTAAGAAAACATACAGTTATGACTGTCACTACATTTACAGCTTATCAAACACAGCATGATTAGTTTTGATCTTCTTACAGAGATCACACCAGCAATTAGAAAACCCAGCAGCACCACTCCAGTAGTGATGTGTCATTATTATCCTGAACAGGAAAAATTTGCTGCAGCCCTACATGGAAAAACCACATTTCAGAACAGAAACTCTTTCAAAGAGAAAAGCAACAACATAAGTGATCAGGTACTTCAAGAATTCTTTATTGAATCAAATCTTGTAGTTTTATTTTGCCACAGGAGGATTCTGGCCAGACTACAAAGGGTGCTGGCATAATTCTGTATGTATTTTTTCAGTGGCTGATCTGTATAGATTTATATATGTATACATAGGTATGTAATGAAGACACATAACTTGGCACAGTAGGTGGTGACATTAAAACATAACTCATGTTGTGATTAAGAGCCTTTTTAAAAAGAAAAAATTCCATCTTCACAGCACAATACATACAGCTTAACTCCTGATAGAAAGCTGTAAAATAATAACTATGGAGACTTTGGACCAAGAATCCCTTGATAATTACTTCTAGTACATTCTATGGACACTCTGCACAGCTCTCTGCATTTCTCATCTATTTATATAAAAAAGGACACTGCAGCTGTTGAATAATTCGATCCTACTATTATTTTGGTACAGAGGACATTAAAACAGACCAAAACAACCACTGTGAACAGAATTCAAAGTGACAGGGACCTGGTGAGGTCACCAAGGTTTATACTGAAGAAGCAGCTGCCTGTGGTCAAGTGCGCTGATGAAAAGGTTGTGTGCACCCCCTTACAACTATTCATGGTGACAGCAGAGCACAATCCTCATTCAAGGTCAGGAAACAGGAAACAATCCACAGGCAAACAAAGCTGCCACTAACATGCAGGGTGAGTGGCCATGCCTGGACAAAGGAGAAGAGTCAGCTCTCAGTAGATCAGTCAGACATTAACCATATGGTTTCACTGAAGTTAGAGAACTAAAAGGAAAAAGGGGTCTGGGGTGCTGGTGAGCAGCAGATTCCTCCTGAGTCAGCAGCATGTCCTGGCAGCCATGAGGGCAAACCACATCCTGGGGGCAAACACAGCATGCCCAGTCTGTCAAAAGAGACAATTCAGCACAGGTGTGGCCTCACCTGAAGCACTGGGGGCAGTTCTGTGCCCCACCACAGAAGAAGGAGGTGAAGGCCCTTGAGTGTGCCCAGAGGACGGCAATAAAGCTGACAAAAGTGCTGGATGGCATGTCCTGTGAGGACCAGCTAAGGGATTTTGGCTTGTCTGGTCTGGAGAAAAGGAGGCTGAGGGGCAATCTCATTGCTCTCCAGCTTTCTGAGGAGGGGACAGGGAGAGGGAGGTGCTGATCCCTCCTCCCTGGGATCCAGGGGCAGCATGCATGAGAACGGTTCACAGCTATGCCAGTGAAACTTCAAACTTCACATTAAGACACATTACTGAGAGAGTGGTTGAACACAAACAGAATTTTTAAAAGGCTGGTCAATGCCCTGACCCTGTCAGTATTTAAGAGACATTTGGACAATGCCCTTAATAAAGTGCTTTAACTTTTGGTCAGCCCTACATTGGTCAGGTAATGGGAGCAGATGATCCCTGTAGGTCCCTTCCAACTGAAACAGTCAGTTCTACTCTACAACTGGCACATCCTGACTGCAGCACTCCATACACAGCAGGAAAAAAAACAAACAAGTCTTGTTTCTAGACTTATATTTATGCCATTTCTTACCCTATATTTGAACGTGGAAACCATTCTTAGAGTTACAAAATGAACGGTAGCGCAGCCACCCCACAACAGCAGTCAAAGGGCAGGTGCAGTGAAAGGGCAAGTTGTTCTTGGTTAAGAGTTGAAGTACTGACTCAAATATTATATCATTATTATGTAATTTCTTTCCCCCAGGAGCAAGTGTTTTAAGATCCATGAAAGAAATAATTGGATATGGCTCTGATCACTCACAGAAGGCTTAGCAGGACTTTTGAGAAATGCAAAAATCCTGCATTTCCTATACAAAGGAAGGAATTATGTGGTCTGCATGGAAACAGATTTTTACCTATATCTAATTTTACTAGAATTACATCTGAAGTAATTGCAAGATTTTACTAATAACTGTCTTCATCACTGCAGGATTCACAAGGGGACTTGGTGCAACAAGATTTACAATATGCCTGGTAGGAAATTGCTCTGGTTACTGATGTTACTTGGCATTTCAGATGCTGTGAATGTTTTTTGGGGATGGTTCATCACTCTCCTGCTATCCATAATTCATTCATGGGATGAATTTGGTTAACTCCACCTCCAAAATGGTTCTTATTTTAGCATTTCAAAAAGTTTTATATAACAGCATTCTAGTATATCAGCTTTACTTCAGTCAGTGAGCTTCACCTGTGTTGAATTCAGCTGCCTCAGAGACCAAGATCATAAAGACAATGTTCCTGCTTTTTGTGGCAAGAAAACCACCTATGGCTCATGTATGTGATGCAACCAGTTCAGCAAGGTCTGCCTTGCTACAAAAGCAACCACAAACTGAGTTATCTGTTTTATAAATCTAATGCATTTTAATTTTTTAATGCTTTAGACAGTGACAACATTTAAATTTCTTCTCTTTTCTTGTTTTAGTGAAAGTTCAAATGAGAGATTAAGGGATACACCCAAATAAGGATACCAAATTGCCTCTGGCACATAGATGTAATTAGGCAATATATGCCTTCTAAGGCATAGGGCTGTTTAGAGATGCGGTTGAATAAACATGTCAAAACACAAAGTTCCTCAGGAGCTGAGCTGGAAAGGTCAAGAGAAAACTAAGATCTGTGACTTTTTTATCTTTGGAGAAAAGAGAAAATATGGTAAGCCATGGAGAAGGGGCAAAGAGAAGCAGAGGAAGAAAGACAAGAATGGACAAGAATGTCTCCAAGTCACATTGTAAATTCAATAATTAGTATTAATTTATCCTTTACCTAACAGGCTTCTGTACACACCATCCTGTCCTGGAGTTGTGTACAGATAAAGATTCCATGTACATCAAATTATGCAAAGGAGACAGGGAATAAAAACAATATCTTTGCATACACTGTATGTTCACAAGACTGGTAATCAAGCACACAAGAAAACTGTTAACCAAACCAACCCCAGCTTCAGGTCTGCACTTTGGCATAGGCTGAAGGTGTCCAAAGAAACATGGAGCAAGTGCACTGCTGCAGAAAAGCTTGTTCTTCATGCATACAATCTTAGTTTCACCATTGTACAAACTAGAAAGTTTGATTTAGTAAATTCCTTGCACACAATTGGCTTTTTGCACAGACACACTTTGGTTTAGCAGTTAGAAATAATGTTAATTTTTTTTTTGATCCAGGTAGCTGCTTCTATTTTCTGCTTGATAGTCTTTCCTGGTTCTTCAAAGCACCCAAAGAACCCTCTGCAGAAAAGCCACATGCTCATGTTCCATACCATATTCCAGAGTAGCAAGTGTGCTCCAGTGGCAATCCCTCAGCTACCACTGAGGGAAGGGAACCTCAGCACCCCCAGAGACCAGCACGTTTGCTGGTACAACTTGAGCTCAAAAGATGGCCTATATAAAATACCAGTCCAGGTGAAGAGGATGACACACTGCTTGGCAAATTGTACAAACACTTCTTGAAATACTAAAAGGACTGAGCTATGCAATGATTGTCTTGAGAAAACTTAGCAGCAAAGATGATTACATAAACACAATCAGGAGAGAGAAGGCCAGTGTGAATCATTAACAATTCCACTTAAACCTCAGAGGGGAATGATGAAGAAGGTTTCTTGGTTAAGTAGGTAAATATATATTATGGAATATTTTGTATTCTGGTAAGATGCTCAAGTGCCTTAAGACATTTCTGTTTGCCAGTCACTTCTATTTCAGATCACCAGTCTATAAAAAGCAAGCACTAATATATAGCAGCGTACATGCCGTAAGAGCTCCCATCTATATAAATATCCTGCAGAACAGAATTGCCCACTCCCTACCAACCCATGCAAAGACACTCAAGGAAAGCCAAGAGTTTGCAGGAAATCTGCTGCAGCACTAAATTCTGCTTTAAATCCCTTTCAAGTAAGTTGGATTGCAGAGGTGCAAATATGACAGTCACCAGTTCTCCATCCAGTAACCTCTTGCAACCCTCTCAAAAGTTTGAACTGCCCCAGCAGAAGGCTCTGCTTTCCAAGCCCACCACAAAACTCCCAGCAGAAAAATCTGGTCCAAAAGAGTCCAAAGCAGCAAAGCAGTTAAACCAAGCCATGGACACAAAAGTCTTGAGCTGAAGTAATTTACAGGGCTCCATTTTTTGGTGTTCTCACCTTTGTCCACAGTCCTTGGCAGATTTCTCCTGGGGAACAGAACAACCTTTCCCTCAAAAATGCCAGCTCAAGCCAGCCCTCAGCAGTGCTGACCTCCAACACAGCCATGTGCATTGCCTGCCAAGCCAACAGGAAGGAGGATCCCACCATGCTATGGAATCAGCCATAAATATAAATTCTGCTCCCAGGGCCTGGTTTCCTTATAGAATTTAAACTCTAGTGGTTTTTATAACTATTTTATTATTCTGATTTTGGCAGATAAATGGCATTCAATTAAATCTGAACTTACTATTAAAAAACAACAAACAAAACCAAACAAACAAAACCAAGAAAACAAACAAAAAAACCCCACAAAAACTACCAACAAACAAAATGCCAAACAAATAGCATTTATATTCCCAAGCATAAAGTAGACAAGTACCCATATCCCTGAAGTGAGGCTGACTTCTGGGAAGATATTTTCTGTAGCATCCTGAATGCTCTCCAGTGGTGTTTATGAATTCCCCCACTACTGAAATGGATGAGGACACTGCAGAGATGCAACTATAAAAACTGTAAAAAAAAATCCATTTTTCTCCAGTTATGAATCCCAAACAACTGTATCATTACACATGTTTTGCCAAGCTGATATATTGTTTTACTGCATGCAATAAACCCTGTCCTGGTCACATCCAGAGAATTCTTAAATGACTCGTCTGACTGTCTAGCTGCTGCCCTGGGGCACTTTGCTGAACTTGCATGAGAAGGGTGATTTTGGAAGAATGCTGAAAGACAGAGGGAGCTTCACTAATTGCTATAATTACATGCTCGGGGTAATGTAGTTGAAAATGAGCTGCACAGTGTTTTCAGGTGGCTCTAATATTGCTGTGTCTCACAGTTCAGGGAGAAGCAGGAATTCACAGGGAACCTACAAATTAGACAAATTGGATCAAAGCAAAGGAAACCATCTGCAGATTTACCTGTGACAACCTGTTGGCCCAACAACTCAGGCAGTGATGAAGCAAACAAGCAAAGCAGTAGCATATGCTGCTCAAGAGACAGCAGTAAGACAGCAGAGTAGAAAGCAAATTTTATTGCTATGTCCTAAGTACCATCAAAATGTTTCATATTTCATCACCCAGAGTGTGCACTGGCAGAGCACCACAGGTTCACACTGTGGATGAGGCTTAACCACCCACCTCCACTGCCCAGGCAGGCAACAGGCTCAGAATAACATGAGGACAAGTCTGTTCAGCCTTAAAATACAAAAATGATGTCACTGACACTGAATTCCTGAACCAGGAAAAGCCCTTCAGTCTTAAGCATCTCCCTTTTTTTCCCTGCCAGTGGAATGCTAAGCTTGTGACTTGTTATTACTTTTAACTCAAACCACAGCGGACACTTAAAGGCATGAGAGATGAGGGTGCAAAGAGCAGTGTCAATGAAAAAGAAAAGCAGAACCAGAAAGCAGCCAAAGGCTTCCCAAGAAGGCTTCTCTATTTACAGGGATGGCTGCCTGCTGTCTATGGGACTTGAAAGAAGAATCCTGGTTTCTGCTTTTCACTTCAGAGAGCAATGGTGCAGCAGACACTGCCCCAAGAGCCCGTGACCCCCAGACCTCTTGCAAGCTCCACAACCTCAGGCCTGTCCAGCACATGGTTCCCAAGGTTATCATATGGTAGACACACACTTTTTACTGCTGAAGTTTCCTTTTCTCCATCAGCAGTCAGGGGGTGTGCAAACGCCCTTCTGCCCTAAGAGTTTTTGTCTGAATGCCCACACAGCATTCAATCACCTACAGTTTATACCCAAGGTTACTGTGAGCCACCAGTGTGTCTGAAAAGATTCATACTGCAGTAGAAAACCCATCCACATCCACCCAGAAGGGCTCCCTGAAGGCTTCCCATGCCTCCCTCCCCACAAAGCAGACCCATCTCACCACATTGCCTGTGCACTGTAAACACACCAATCTTCCACCTGGAATACAAACAGGAATTGATTCCTTTTCATATTTCATAAGTCATATTTCATTTATCATTACTTAAAGTATTACTGAGATTCCTTGGTGCTGCAAATATGTTGAACCAGACTTCTCCCTTGTCAGGAGACACTGTAGATATGTCAGAATGTCAGGATGAGAAGATTCCCTAAAGCCTGTGATGAAATGTGTGACTCAAGGGCCACTCAGAGCACTTCAGTCTGGGGCAGGTGCTTTAGGCACACAGCAGGTGTTGTGTTCATTTGGCACGTAAGTTGGCATGGCTTGCCCAGGTACCCTAAAGGACAGTAACACTTAAAAAAATAAGTATCAGTGAATACATGTGGAAGAGGAAAATCTTTCCTACCAGAATTCTCTTTGGTAAGAGTAAAACCCTCAACAGAGAAAGTCAAGAAAAAGTGAGAAGTTATCAGAAGAAAAGATAGTAGGAAAACTTCATCTCCTTCAGAATAAATCATGTCATTTTACTTATCTTTAAAGAGCACAACTAAACATAATGACCAACATTTGTGAACATTTAGGTAAATCTCTACTGAGAGTGCTCAACATGAAAGCAGCTTTAGAGGTTAAATGTTTTAATTTCAAGACAAGGCTTAAAGATTAACTCCATTGTCAAGTGCTTTGAGTAATGGCACCTCCATAAATGGACTCTACACCTCTGCAGAACTGGCTGCACATGCACATACATGTGGTCGTCCTTTCTGTAACAGCAAAATTATTACAGCTCTACATTTAGAATTTTCTCTCAGTTCTTAATATAAATATTGGCAGATGTTGTTACCTTTGGTGCAGAGTGATTAGTCTCTGGCAGGTTGAAAACTTGTAAGTTAAATGAGAACACTGCAGAATCCTGGGAATACCAGCACTGGGAAACACACTTACATAAATTCTCTGAAATTAATTGCAAACTTTTTGAGTTACTAGCACTGGGAGGGTTTTTGACAGCTATTAATTGAGTTCTTATGTTGGACAATGTTCTGGAAGACCATCTAGAGATCTGGCTCTGTAAGCTTTGGATTTGTATCAGCCAGTGTGTTTCTGCAGTTTGTGACAAAGCAAATCCTACACTACATCCAAAATGCTCATTCAAGTGTGTTTTTTTCAGTGCTAGGAAGAGTTATTTACACTAGTCTTAACAAAAAATTTAATATTTTTACAGCAAGTTTAGTCAGGTTTGTCAGCATTTGCTTACCATATTTGAATGACTGTAAGTGAACTTTTAAGAATGGAGCTTTTCTCAAGCTTGATCTCTGACCAAAGAGCTTTTGATGTGTCTCCAGTCACAAAAACTTCAATGTAGCTCATGGGCTCAAAGGTGGCCCTTTGCAAGTAAAGGGTTGGTCAGGGACACACCACTGAAACTTTTCCATGGACTTCATTATATTTTTGGCCAACAAGACAGAGACAAGTCTACTGAAGGTCAGTGAGATAAGTTCAGAAGTTCCACAGAGACAACACATGTGCCTCTTGCTGAAGATCTAGGACTCAAATGTTCATATGGATTATGATGCCAACAGCTGGGGACTAAAGCACTTGTTTGATGTTTACATAGTGTTAGGAAAGCAACTTTAGCTTTTAGAACACTGGATTATTTTATTAGCCATTCAACATTAGACCCAGAGTCACCAGTGCCATCTCAAGCCTTCCCTTTGCACAAATCAGGGCACCTTGTAGATCTGAAAGGCAGGAACAGAACAGCAGAGGCTGGAGGGACAACCCAGTCAAATGCCAAGACAGCAGTGAGATTAAAACAAAAATTGGAGTAACTAAATGGCCAAAAGAATTGCCAGAGTAAGCAGTTCTACATCATTTGAAATGTTGGCCCATCAGAAAAGTATCACTGAAAGTATAAAAAATTTAATTATCTGAATATTAGTAACAGTCAGAAAGCAGCTATTTTCTCAACCAGCTATAAAAGAATGTACCTGAGGTGAGAGAGAACCATTATCATTTGGGGCCACTTTTATAGACATTCAAGACAATCTCTGTGAGGCACCAAGACTTCACCTATAAAACTGTCTGCTGTCTCAAAACTCTGGTAGAAGTGCCAGACAAAAGGACACTTAAAGAACAGAAAATCATTTAAATGGCTAAAGAAATTGAATTATGAGGAATATCTTGAACAAACACATTTATACTTCTATAGTTAATAAAAAGGCTAAGAGAAGAACTAAAATTTTATTAACTGCTTTTCACATCTCAGTGTGTTTCATGTACTACACTACAGAACCAAATGGAGCTTCTCTGAATGTGTTCTGATCATTATCAAAGCTGCAAAATACGACCTTCTGTCAAGAAAAACAATCCTGGCTACCCAGAGAAAAATTATTGCAAGCATGATTTCAGCAATGAAAAGAAGAAATAAACAGAGAGAAGAAGATAATATCAATCTTCCATTATTAATTTCACTGCAATCATATTAATACTAGCAGATAATAAAACTTTACAACACTGAATTAGATTCTAGTGGATTATTGGATTTTTTTTGTGCTTCAGTAATTCAGTACACACACACACACTTCAGTTGCTGAGTTCCTATTATACTCTGCAATTGTTTCAAAAACTTGGAGTTCTGCTTGGAATTTTGATTATTTATACATTTAGCTCCTCACACAGTCCAAATTGTTAAAAACATATTAGGCACATCCAGAGCCCATGGATTTTTACAGCTTAGGGAACTTTCACATCACTTTGCACATGAGGAGGGAGGGAAAGGAAGTTCAGAAGTGAGACTGGAGCACCTTTGTACTGTACTAAAAAGGGGGGTCGAGTCCTTCATGGAGTCAAACAAAGGAAACAGTGCTTTTTTTGACCTTTTTTGTTAACAAGTACTCACATATATGCAGATTATCTTTACTTGAAATATCTCAGGGCCTGCTGGAATAGTGAATTTACCTGAGTGAAGTTTGATGATCCAACCTACTTTTAAAAAGGTAATATAATATTACTATTTTTTCTTCAGAGATTGTATCATCTTCACCCAAAACTTTTGCTTTTAAGCCCTTCCAAGATTACAATTTAAAAATATACTTAGATTAAGTTATCAGTAAAATATCAGATTTAGGGGATAGTCTTGCACAATTTTTTTCAGCCTTTTAATTTCATGTTCTAGAATCTAAATATTTAAGCTATTTATGCCCCTGTGGCACTGCAATTCTAACCTTTGAGCACAGGATATGCAAACAAGACCCAGTCTATGCCATTGCCCAAAACAGGCACATCTGACTTTCTTGCACACTGAAATTAAGGTTCTCCTAAACTCAAAAGGAAAGTGTATTAAAAAACCCTTCAAAATTAAATACATAAAAAACCAAATATCCCCAAGGCTCACAGCAATCTTTTTCAAAGTCACCTGCTGTATTAACAGTCCTGGTTTATATAGAACCATTTTCAAAGAAAACTTCTGCTTCAAAGGCAAAGGGGGGAAAATCTTGGTTCAGGCAAGAGTGGCAAGTGAGTGCAAAGCCCCTGTTCCAGGCATGGGGGATTCATTTGGATAATATTGCATTCAGTTGCATGATTTTTCTTTTATGTAGATTTGCCCCACTCACAGTATTTCAGTCCTCATTTTGTGCTGTCTCTCACTGAAAGTGCATCATCCTTGAGAATGCTCTGACAAGAAAACCAGGACAACTGTAACACTTGATCATTCCCATAACATAAACTCAATATAAACAGAATAGCAAAAAAGATAAAATGCATTCAGTTCTGATGTTGAAATCTAAGGAAGGTGTCGCCATCTGTACCAAAGATAAACCCACATAAAGACCTCAAGGCAGGCAATGTTTTATCACTTGAAATGCTGAGCACTTTCCCACAGCAATTCTGAAATAGCTGCAAGTGGTATGACACCTTCCTCTGTCCCTCCACCTTTGTTTCCAGTCCTTAATAATGTTTCTCACTGCTTGCTGTTCCTGGAGGGAAGGGGCAGAGAAGATGGAACCAGGCTCGTCTCAGTGGTGCCCAGTGACAGGATCAGAAGAGATGGGCACAGACAAACACAGGAGGTTTCCCCTGAGCATCTGGAAACATTTTCTCACTATGAGGGTGACAGGGCACTGGCACAGGGAGGTGGTGGAGGCTCCATCCTTGGGGATATTCAGAAGCTATTTGGGCACAGTCCTGGGCAGCCTGCGCTGGGTCTGGGGTTTGGGGCACATGACCACCAGAGGTTCCTTCCAACCTCAGCCCTTCTGGGATTTTGTTTCACTGATCCAGGGAATTCTCCCAGTTCCTGGGTGCATCTGCTTGGTCAATGGTGCAACAATAGTGAAACAATAAAACTATGACTGATGAAAGCCCTCCTAAAAGAACAGGAGGAGGAATCAGTTCCCTGCACAAGCAACCTCAGCCCATGGACACCTTATTGTTACAGCAAATGAGGCTGAGCTGAACTGCAGGAACCACTGCCTTCCACAGGGCTGTTAGTCTGCCAATAATATGGTAAAATACATTTGTTCTGAGATGAATGTGTCAAAGGCTATTTCCTCAAAGTATATAATGAATAAAAGGGTAGGACAGTGCTGTCATTTCAGCTTGGATCAAAACTCACTTTTTATATACCTTACATGATCCTTTAGAAATGTAAGCATCAACAGTATTCTGTTATCTAATAAATGAGGCGTCTTCATTAATTTAACTGAACAGTGCAGAAGTCTAAAGAAACAGTTAGTACACTCATAGGATATTCCTGACCAAAAATATCTTTTATATGCTGATGGTCATGCTCCTGCAATGTGTAAAACTATGCAAATAAGCATGCTAAACCCAAATTTCTTATTTGACATCTAAATCAGCTGCAAATGAATCAGAACCACCAAATTATTTTTATAAGAGTGACCGCCAGTTTAACCAGCACCACTGAAAAAAGGATTCTGTAAGTTGCAGTCACAAAAGAAGACTCATATAATGCACCCAGAGTGCTTCTCATTTACACACCTGAATTATAAGGGAATGTTCTACATTTCCCCTTGGGGAAGAGGTGAAATATGCTCCACTGAGCTGGAAACTCACTGCTCTTCATTTTTTTGCCTCAGGTTGACTTAGATATTCCCCCAGTAAAGCTGGCAGAGTCATAGTGGGAAGTTCCAAATACGTAATACTCACATTACTTGATGTCATGTCATAAAGTCATGTCTTTTATTTTTTTTTACATGTGTGTGTACGCTTATATGCATATATATTTTTACACACACGCTCTCCAGCAACACTTCATCCTGTCTTCATCCCAGTTTTCCAAAAGGACTGCAGCATGCCAGGCATCCAGTAGCCACTGCAGAGCCATCAACACATAGTCAGGCTGCAGCAGAGGGAGGGCAGAGGCTGCTCACTGGCACCTGCCTCCCCTTGCCATGCACAGCATGACTGGCACTGGCACTGCCACCCCATCCTGCCCTGCTCAGCACAGCTCTGGGGCTGCTTCTCCACCAAAGCACCTTTGCCTATGGCCTGTTACAGAGACCCCTCGCTCACTCTCTTGTTCCAGGATCTCTCATGCTTTGGTGATGCTGACTGAGGTGCAGACCTGCACAACAGCTCTATCACAAGCCAAGAACCAAAATAGTCCAGGACTTGTTCCAGGTTGCACCAAAGTCCTTAAATGGTTTGGCTTGTTCAGCACTTCATCACTTTGCTCTGACGCATATGCCAGACTTCCAAAAAGCATCACTAGGCAGCATCACATGTCCAGACAAACAGATGTAACCTATATTGTCACCAGGACCGTCTGGGAGAAGGAACAAATGGTGCCAAGCCTTTTTTCTACTACTTCAAGACATTCTTCAACTTGAGAACAAGAGCTCATCAAAACAGTGCACAACTCCCCTACACTGGTGAATTATTTCTCCGGGAAACTATCCTTCTTAGGGCATGATTTTCCTTGTGACTTCAGTTTTTATTGGCTTTAGATTGGACTACGGTTCTTCTGTACCAAGCAACAAGGGAATTTTGTCATGTTTTAAAGGATAAAACTCATTAAAGGTTCTGTTATACACAAGAACCATCCACCATGAAAAATCTCAAGCAGAAAAGACATAAAATTAACAGTATCACACATTGTTCCAGAAGAAAATTCATTAAAAGAGTTATTCTCAATATCAGTTCCACAGATAGGAAGTTTAGGCATAACCATCCAGGGCCATTTACTTTACTAACAAGACACCATTCTTTTCTCCCTCTGCTGAAAAGGAAAAAAAAATATGAATCTTGCATCTGAAAACCTAATAGTTATAGCCCAGTCGTCCCCACTCCAAGGTCCTGCTTTTCTCCCTAAAACACTTTGTATTCTAGACAGTCTGGCTACATTGCCACACATCAATTCTGCTTTGCATGGTTGATTGCTGGATTTATTAAATTCCCTATAATTAAGTAGGAACCTTTTAGACTGAAACCCATATGCTGCAAGTACAGGAACAAGTATGTCTGAAATATCTAAAAGTAAACCACTACTAAGAGAAAGATATTATTTTAGTACTATAATATTATTTTAGACCTATAAAACAGTTATATGGATTAGGCTACATTTAACCTTATGGGAGCACAATGGGCCATGAAGTACGAAGCAAAGATCAGTCTTCCATGAGGTTATAAATGAGGCTAAACTACAGACAGACATACTGACTCCTGGAAGATCCAAATTTAGGCAATTACAAGTCTTGAGTAGACTGGAATAGTAACTCATTTTTCTGCTGGAAGTAGCTAATTACAGATTCAGAACAAAGTTCAGTAAGCTGAGCAATTACCAAAATACAGACAAATTGGATGACAGATACAATTTCAGTTGTTATGCAACTGTCAGAGTGCAGGAAAGATCAAGCAAAGCTGCTCTTGGCATTTGCAGAACTGTTCTAAGATAGTCCATTCTCAGTTATCAGTCATTAGCAGCATTTTGGCCACCAGTGACACAAGGGCTTGGCCAAAAGAGGCACTGCTTAACATAAGGGTTAATTTGGTGCTAATGAGTGTCTAATTTCACAGATCTTGTCTGGCCCCAACTTATTAAAGCAGACTTTTATATTATTTCTTGCTTGTAACCTTTACACAGTAAATCTCAAGATTTGTCCAGGAAATCTTTCAAAAGAAGAAATAATTATATTAAGAAGCCATAAAATTAGTTGCAGCAAGGTGCTGGGGGCAATCAGTGCTGTCACCACTGTGCTTTTAATGTAAGTTGTATTTTGCCCCTTTTGGTGGTAGTCAGTATTTGTGCGTCATTTTAGAACCAAAATGGCCAGCACGACTCCCTTTTAATCAACTAAAACTGGTAATGTTTAAATTAGTTTTAAATTGCTTTAAAATAGTTTGCTGTTTCTCTAATGAGCCAAGTATTCCACTCTTTTTGATACATCTTACCCAAGTTTTTTTTATAATCCCAACTTGCATCTCATCATCTAGAGAAGGGAGGACAGAAACAATACTGCTAATTTTATAGCCCTGACTAATCTCCCTGCACAAACCCACAGATCTTATGGAAAAGTGTATGTCCTAGAACTTTCTTAGAAGTTATAATAAGAAACAGATAAAAAACTTGGCTGTAAATGAAACTAAATGGTTTACATTTAGTGCTTTTAAACCATCACTTTATTCCAGCTAGAACCATGAAGATACCACAAATTTCCAGTATTTTAAGTGGATAAAACAGGCTGTCTTATCTAAGGCTGCCTTTACGGGGTCTTCAGGACACCCCTCTAAATGCACTGGAAACTTTTTCATCAAATTAAGGATGGGAACTGCATTGTAAATGTAGAGGAAAAGGAGGACAATCTGAAGCAAAGCCAGGCTCCCATTTTGCCCCCAGCACATAAAAGAAATCACAGCCTCTTAAAATGAGAATTTCCCTGCAAAACATGTTGAATTCGAAAGATAAATGCACATTCAACACTATCTAACCTCAAAAAATCCTGCTTTTCAAAGTGGTACAAAAGCTACTCTTGGTAAACATTTATTGCAGAAATAAATACTGTGTTTTTCCAGACAAGGTCAACAACATTAAGACAGCACGTGAGTTCAGTGATATGGGAGGTAATTCATCCCCAAAATGTATAACCTGGCATGAATTAAATTAATCACTGCTCATTATGTGACATGGTCCTGAGACAGAAAGTTCATCTCAAGATGCATCAGTGGCACAGCTACAGAAACAGTTCCAGGGGACACAGTCCCAGTGAACACACATCTGAAACACTATTTTGGACAATTCTTGTTAATTCAGGAAAGACACTTGAAACTGTACAAGTAAATCAAGAACCCCTCACACAATGTGGTTTAGCCCAGCAAGGCTGACAAAGACCCTTCCCTGCCATGTGGAGGGGATGAAAAAGGAGCATTTCCCAAGTGTAAGAGCTGGCTGAACTCAAGAATGCTGCTTATACAGGCACAGTGTATATGAGGTAGCCCTGAATAAATTTAGGTTCAGAACCAGTGAGAGTTGTCTCACCATGAAAATCGAGAGGCTATCAGACATTCTTTTGAAAGAAATAGTCACCACTCTGATGTCACCCCTTCACTATTACCCTCTGTGCTCAACCCATGAGCCAACTGCTCACCCACCCCATGATGTGTTTATCCAGCTGTGCTGGACACTTTATCCAGAAAGATCCTGGGAGAGACAGTATCAAAAGCTTTCCTGAAACCCAAAAAGAGTACATCAACTGCTTCCCTTGATCAGCTAGAGGGGTTATGAGAGGAAATTAAATATGTCAAGCAGGATTTTTCCCTCAAGAACCCTGTGCTGACTGTGACAAATGACTGTGCCTCTTTCAGATGCTTTTCAATAACTCCCAGAAAGATCTCCAGAACTTTACCAGGCATTGAAGTGAGATTGTCAGGCCTGTAGCCACCAGGGTCATCAGGGCCACCAGGGCTCCTGCCCTTCTTGAAAACTGGGACATTAGGCACCTTCCAGTCAACTGGGACCTCTCCAGATTCCTGAGACCTTTCAAAAATCATTGAGAGGGGCCTTGCAATTACATCAGCCAGTTCTTTGAGTGTCCTTGGAGGAATCCCATCAGGCCCCAGAGACCTAAAAGGATCCAGATATTCTTCACAAAACCAAAATTGAGTTGTAAGCTGAGCAGAAACAGGTGATGAAATAAGACTTTATTCCATTCTACTCCCCTAGAAAACAGCAAAGAGCTGCAGAGAAAATGAAGACAAACATTTTGCTTGTACCATAAGCCTTTCAGGTTTGCTTCCTGCCTCCTCCAAAGTAAACTGCCCTTAAGCTGAAATCATGCACAGATATATTTGCAAATGGATTGTTAGTCATATACAGAATTCTGTCCAAGGTCAAGTCTGGCAGAAGCCTGATAATTCATCTCTAAAAATTCATGTTTTACAAGTGGTCTTCATTTTAAGCAGTGAAGACATCTGCTTGTACAAAGTGACTCACCCAGCACACTTCTGCAAGCATCTTTTTGCAGGCAGCTTTATTGGTTTTCTTTACATTTAACATAATGTTAAGAAACATAAGAATTTTTCTAAATTGGTTAAGCACATTTGAAGGATTATATGTTTCACTAAGACAGCATCCTAAGCCAACACTAACATCACTCCGTTTCCACAGCAATTCCTGACTCACTAGGAAATAGATACACTACAAGTGGCCAAATGCTGTATTCTAACAACTACAGGTATGCAAAGCCACAGCTTGGACACTCAATAAATGTGTGAGAAAGCAGCAAACAACAGAAGTTGACCAAGGTTGCTTATAATAATCATCCAAAATCATTCCTTACAGCCCTGCATTCTCATGCAAATTTCAGATCCAAAGGAAAAAGTCTCATTTTTGTGATGTGCCAGAATCAATACCCACACTTCAACAATCAAAAACTGTCTGCCTTCCAACTGGTAACATATCCCATGTTGTATTTTCTTTTAACTCCAGTGCCTGTGGACTAAATCAGTGCTGTGGCAAAATTGGAGATGAACTTGCATCACCCATTACAGAGAAAAATCCTTCAACATTTACAAAAGAAATTTTAAAATTAACCAAATTCGTTCAGCCTTCTAAAGGGATTATGCAACACTACAAATGTGAGCAGTGCCATCTGGTAGGAAGAGGTGCACTGCACATGCCTCCATTACTCGCACATTTTCACACTGTACCGAGCCTCTGGGGGAATATATTTTACCATGGTATTTGAATTGGAAAAACATCATTTAAGGACTCAAATTTGAAAAGAAATGGTTTGCATTTAAATGAGAATTAAAAGCTAAATGCACAATGCAAAGTAGAAATTATAGGCACATTCCCTAATGAAATGGGTCAGGAGAAAAAATTATTTACATCACCATTTTCAACATCAAGTTTAAGGAGTTGCATTTCTTACATGGACACTGCGCCAAGTCTGACTTATGGCCACTGAATGACACACAGCTCTTCAGTATCTGATCAGGGAACATGAATTCTTAACTAAGCACAAGCCAAATAAATAAAGGAACTGCAAGTGCTATATATTAATTAGACAATCTCCTAGTACTGAAGACTTACTTGATTTCAAGATCTCCTTCCTTCACTGTGCAGATACATGAAGTGGCAAGTACAAAGCCAGCCCAGGGGACAAACGAGAAGGCATTATAAGCACTCATGGCAAGACAGAAGGAAATAAAAGGTTCTGAGGAGCCTGAAAAGATCCTTCCTTCACACAGCATTTATCAGAAAAATGACTGGTATTACAAACATCAAAACACTGGGCAATTCTGTCAGGTCCCTTCAAATAACACCAGACAAGTGAGACTTAATACATTCCCAAAGGTATTTGTATCCTCCCACAGAGGATCCAGCAAATTTCAAATTGGATGGAGCACTTACTGAGCTGATTAAGTCACATTCTGTGGGTGCAGCAAAGTATCACTGGTGAGGTTTGCAGACAGGAATTAGAACTTCATGTGCAGTTGAGGGGATCTAACACAATAAACTACCTTTAGCAGCAGATCTATTAAGAGGAGAAATAATTCTCCTTGCATCACTCAAATTATCCCCCCATTCTTTTATCTTCAGAACTCAGGAGCAGAAGTGGATTAATGGTTGACTCATGTCTTATTCAAAAGTAGAGAGCAAAGGGCAGAAAAACAAAAGTTCATTGGAAAAATCCAGTGTCTATTTACAGGCAAGATCTAAACTAATTTCTGACAGACATTCATAAGCTCCTTTGCTATAAAGATAGGAGCCTTTCTTTGTCAGCAATTCTTTTTCCTCAGCCATTGCACAAGTACAGTAGCCCAACACTCTCTTCAAAGCATTATGCTGAAATTTCACACTGAAACCCCAAATATAGGGAATTTGGGTTCAGATAAAAGTTATGGCTTACTTTCTTGTCTATTTTTAGACAGCAGCACAGAGAGAAAGAGGAAGTTTTTCAAGGAAATCTATAAAAAATTGTATTTAAATATATATAGCTATTACTTAACCAGGTAACTGTCTCCAAAAGTTTGAAATTAAAATTAATTTAAAATATTCCTTGAGATAATGGATAGTTTTTTTCATGTCTGGCCATTTCACCATCATCTGATATCCAGTTTATGCTGCAGAAACCTACAAAGAGCAGTAGAACTTAAGGAACAAGTAATCAGAATCCCCCATGGGTTCAATACCTCTTGTAGCAGCCTCAAGGCCAGAAGCCTTCAGAGTTTTTTTCCTACCTACACTAAGAAACTAGGCAGGACCAGGTGGTAATTTTGACGGATGTTTAACTAACACTTTGATATACTTATAAAGTTGTTTGTGCATTTCATCTACAAGCAACCATTACTTAAATTTAAAATGCACAGCTTGTATTTATTAAAATAGGCCTCAGGAGTTCTTGTTGTAGAGACATGAAAATTTAGAAGACTGAGAATGTGTCAAAGAACCTCCAGTGACTCTGGCCTATTTCTCTACAGAAGGCTGTTTCACACTTCTTCGTAGAGTAAGAAAACACTATGAGAGAGCTCAATCTCATCTGTTCAAGAAAGTGTAAAATACAGTCTAGAAGTGTGAGAAGAACCAGTAAGAGAACTGCTGGGATTTTCTCACTGGGTGCCTTTATTTGAATGTCAGCAACTTTAATCTAGATCACTCATTATACAACAGAACTCTACATCTTCAGGGATATTATTGGAAAGAGACCTTTTAGTTCTCAGATCTTGCAAAGCCAACCAGCTTCATAAAAAATAACTTGCACAAAGTCATGAGTTTTATCATTAAAATATCACTTGAGGTCATGGCTCTGACATGAAATGTTTCTCTGCAATGTACATTGTGTTTGCCTAAGCATATTTGGCAGGTAATCTCACAGTACAGTGAACTTCCCTCATCAGCTCAGGTTTAATTGCTTCCCAACACACACACTCTTTTCCTATTAATGCTTTTTGACAAATTCACTGCACATTAACATTCATTATTTGCTCTCTCATGCAAAATGGGCCACTATACCTCAATGCCAGCAAGTTTCCACGTTGTGCTTGTTCCTGGGTCAGACAGGGGCAGGTGTTGGCACTGCAGCATTTGGGCCATTGCTGGTTGCAGCTGATGCACTCACCAGTTTGCCAAGCACAGCTGAAGGCAGAGCACTACAGCAAAGGAGGGGCTCTTTACTGGGACATTATCTGGGAAAATACTACCTGCTGTTGTTAAATAACAGAAAACTAGGGACTTTTTTTATAGGCAAGACTTTTTGAGCTATCCAAATGGAACAGAAGAGGCTTTGAGGACTCTCACTGCATAACTCTTCAGTGACAGGGAAAACATACCTGAGTGTAGAAATAGCCCAGTGAAACAGCTTAGCAGAAAGGTTATCAATTGAAACTTCTCTTGCTGTTTCTTCAGCCCAGACAAAATTCCTAGAATTAGACATCCTTTCTCTATCCTACCAAGATTCAGTTCCTAGACAAGGCTTTCAATCTACAAACTCAACACTTCTTTCCAGGAAGGCTTCGACTTTCTAGTCAGAGCATTTACTTATACAACACAGAATGGCACTGAGAGTTCTCCAAGTCCACACAGCCTTGCCCCCAGCCTGGAGCTGATGCCCATTTCTGAAACAAGTAGAGTTAGTTCCCAAGTCACCTTCCTGCACTCCAGTTGAGTATCACAGGCCTCTGGTTTTTGAGCAAAAGTCACTGATATTTAACAGAATACTTGTAATAATCTCTTAGGATACTGCAGGAAAGCTTTGTGAGAGGATAACCCAAAGGAGACAATTTCTCCTGTAGGACACAATGGTACTGGTTTGGAGTTTTTGTAAAACTGGACAATTGCAGGACAAATGGCACAGTCAGACCTTTAAAGCTATGCACCCTCTGCCCCTGCAATGCAAATGGCACACGAAAAGCACAACTGTGGCAATGGAATGCATATCTGGATATTTGTGTGGTCAGGTAGAAAGTTTTAAGAACTAGGGCCTGAGACAAGGAAGAAGTTTGCACCAGTTCCAAACTCTCAGCAAAAGCAAAATTTACTAAGATGTTCTCAAAAGTACCCTTATTATTTTAAACTGCAGAATAAAATCACTCCAGCAATCCTTTTCATAAACAGCTCATTTTAATTCAGACTTGCTTTGTTTACCTTCTGGTCCAGAAATATGATAGTAATTAAGCTTTCAATGAGGCACATAAAGACCGATAATTTACACTCAAAACAAGATGTAAGCTACTTTTTATGTAGGTGACTATAAAGCTGCAGTTTGTCTTCTTTTGGAAACCTTAGGTAGTCATATATATAGTATTAAAGTATCAAAAACAAATACAAAAAGTTTTGCTTTTCAAGGATTTTAGTTTCATCCATTTGAATGAGCTGAATTAAATTTAACTTGTCTGGAAGAAATGAAAACACCTGTAAAGGGAGATGTTCCATCTAAGTCGTTCTTTGACCACAGGAGTTACTGTAACATAAATACTATCTCTTGGACAGTCTTCATTTCATCACACTAATGCAGAAGGCAACTCCTGAGATACTTACAGAGCCTATAGGTAATTGTTTATGTTCTCTCAGCTGCAAATTAAGCTTATTTATCCATATGAAAATGCACTCTAAGGTAACAGATGGGAGCTTCTGTGGGAAGTATGCACATAAATTTTGGGTTTCATGTGAGCTGTAGATAAAAACAAGCATACTGCCTCAGATTGAAATCTCCCAGCTGTATTGATTTTTCAGAATGGAACACGACTAGAAGTTATTCACAGATGCTCTCCTCCTGCAGCACCAAGCTGCTCTCCCTCCTCTCGTGGGGAAAGGTGCACTGAGGAGAAGAACTACTGATGAGCTGGGGGGAAAAAACTATTCCAGGAATGAGATGCAAGAACTGAAGAGACTGAAGAAAGGAGAAAGACAGAAGAAAAACATTTGTTCAGAAGTACAGGATTTTTTTTTCAAAAAAGCCCAATTTAATTCCACTTTTCCTTACCCATCTCATCCCCTTCATCATATATATACATACATCTCCACTATGTGACCTGCCTTAAACAACTCTACTGTAATACACAGCAACACTAAGCATCTCCTCTGCCTTCTCCCTCACCCCAAAAAAGTCTCAGTCCCAACCAACAGCAAACATTTCCTTCTTCACTGTCCAGTCCCCTGCAACCCTCCCAAGACCTTTGCACTGAGGCTTCTGCTCCCTATCCCAGCCCCAGGGGCAGGTTCCCTGCAGCTCACACAGTTCATTCCCTGCAGGAGCTCACTGCTACCTTGGGCAGAGGAAAGCTGAGGCTGAGGGGCTGACCCCAGGCAGGCTGTGAGCCACACCAAAACAGCTTGCAAAATAAACCCAAGCCCAAACCCCCACAACTGTCTTCAAGTTGTCTTGTCTCCCACCTTCACAAAGTAAAATGTCATGCTCCTCACAAGGTTGCCAGGAGATTTTTAAGGGACTGTGCAGCCAAGCATGTGTGGTAGGAAACACTGAGATAATGCTGGAGGAACCATATTTGGTAGGTTTACGAAAAGAAAATCCAGCTTGGATTCATGGTACTGGGGATTTACACTGAGATGGACACATATGACCTTTTCTTTATGTTCAGGACCTCCACTGGCAGCCATCCCAGCACCTGAACAAGTAGAGATGCATGTTCTGTGAGTCAACCCCTGCTCAACAAAACCCTGTACCTTCAGGCATCATTCAGTAAGAACATTACTTGGTAACTCTGTCAGTGGGATGCCCACATGTCATCCACACCAAACAGCTCTAACAGTCTGAAGGAACTGTATTCGTGATCTCAGGACAAAAGAATATTCATCAGCAACAAATCCTGAGCAGGAGCATTTGATACAGTCACGACACTCTGCCAAGGAAGATTTACTTCTTTAGTGAAGCACAAGATTGCAACTGCTGAAATCCTGTCTCCTGGGCATTTGAAGTCTACCTCCACAAACTCTAAGTTTACTCAACTAGCAAAACTAAAAATAAACCCAAATATAAATGATGTGGCAGACTGACATTCATAGATCCTGAAATCCAATGCACATCAATGCTGACCTAGAACAACCAAAGTTGCAAAGGAGCACATTGGCATTTCATAGCCTAGATAACCCTACATGCCCTATATAACAGAAATGTACTTTACTGGCCCTAAGTTGCAAAGAAAAGCAGCAGTTATTATTGTCATCACAATTACCAGTCCTTTTTCTCTTATTGCATTGCTCATAACAGACAGAAATGAAAAACCTTTGCAATTCCTCCCAAGGTTATTCTGCACACACCCACACAAGAGATTTCCTTTGGGTACAGATCTGATGTAGTGATGAATCAGACAATTTTAGAAACAACCAGGCGACCCTCAAGAGTTGGTACACACAGATGGCATAAACACAGCTCAACAAGAGTTTCCCTTTAACTCCACTGTGACAGGGGCTGAGTTCTTACCCCAACACACACTCCAGGGCTACCACTGGGACTCGACACTGCAGCCTGGTGCCTGTGCTCAGTGCAGGTCCCACACCTGGACACAGCCCTTCTGGTCTTATTTACACACATGGACAAGACCCACATACTGAATCAACTGCACAGAGTCAGTACCCAGGGGATGAGGGGCTACTGAAGTGTTCAGAGGGGCTACTGAAGTGTACACAGCAGCCATGGTTGTATAAGGACAGACTGTTGTATATACAGACAGACTGATCCAGGTTTACCTACTGGGTAGCCCTTTATTTTATCATGGGACAAGCAGTTCTGACAGCTCCTGAAGTTTGCAGCTGAAAGCTTCCTACAGGCAACAAATGAAGCTACAGTGGAGAAGTGATGGTTACTAAGTCATCATCTTTAGAAGCAGGAGGCACAAAGGTAGCACTCCCCACGACATCATGTTCTGACACCTCAGAGCTCTCAAGCAATTTGTGAAAGAATTAGCTGTAAGATGGGTCCCCTCTGTAATAAGCCAGGGGATTCCTTTTGTTCACACTCAGCATTCAAAAAGATGCAAAACAGTGCAAAGGGCACTCTTTTCATGAAATATTCATCTTTGCAAAATATTGAACCTAAGTTCCAGATCTGGGGTTTTGTAAGTTTCATAATTAGCATCACACAAAGTCATCCTTAAATACTTCAAGCAGATATACCGTGATATAATAATATATTCCTGAATATTCAGATGATCAGAGATAATCAAAATTGTTCATCTCAGAGGGATCATTAGGAAGTACAACTCTTAACTTCTAAATTTAGCTTCCAACCACAGCCGATCATTCTAGCAAATAGACCAAACTATTTTGTTGATCCCACAGCTTAAGTCATCTCCCACATAACAAGTGAAACTGGAGGCTACAACACTCATTTCCTCAGTGGTGCAGTTATGAGCGAACATTAGTGAGGGGATAAAGAAAACCGGAGTTATTTAAGAAAAAAAGCAAATAAATGGGATTTATTCATATAAAAATAGTTTATATGAGATAAGGCAGGAGGTGATGACATTAAGTGTAAAGGCATACCCATTTTCAATTTCCAAATGGCTGATTTAAACTAAACCCAAAATTGATCCATAAAGTTTAGTTATTAATGTTTTTCTTCCCCACCTTCAATTTATATTTCAATTGTGTAAGTATATAGAGTGTATGGTAAACATGACAAAAGATGTTTTCTAAATCAAAAGGACTTCCTCTGAACTAAAGTATAAGTCACTTTTTGAAGAAATCCACTCTGTCCCCTTGAGTGCAGACTTTAGTACATCTCGATACACTGCCCAAAACTTTGAACATTCCTCTAAAGGCCTTTGCACACTTTATAAAATCTGCCAGCCCTGACTACGTCATAATGTGCTTGCTTTATACCAGCATTTAACTGAAGTTTGGAAACAGATAATATGAAGAAGGCAGGACAGCATAAAATGAAGGTAGGAAAATTTATAAGGTGGACTGGGGAAAGAAGAAAAAAAAGGTCTCTATTTTTTCCTGAATTCTTAATTCACATTAAAATGAAAAGTGAAACACTGCCACAGAATATTTCTGGCTACTGTTCAGGGCAGCTGCATATGAGAAAAAGCAAGATTAATTTACATATCTTAACAGAAAAAGACAGCCCAGAGAAATCGTCCCATCTCCCACAGACATGCTGCGCCCAAATAGGCTCCTGAAATTAAAAAGAAAATTTTAAAATCGTAAGAAATAGGAAGCAGGAAAAGCTACAAGCAGAAGTTTTAGTCTCCTGGGGCTTGCGTGCCTTCCCTCGACTCAGCGTTACATAAAACACTTGAATACAACATGCTTAAAGCAATCTCAGCCAGTAATCTCCAGCACAGAGCTAAAGGATGCAAAAGCTTTGTCACAAAATCTGTCTCCAAGCCATCAGCTAAATAGTCTACAATCCATGGGTAACTGCCTGGAATGAAGCAGCAGGCTGTGTTCTGGATTTGGGACCTCGCAGCTTTCACCACTTATTGACATGGTCACAAAGATCAGCTTGAATTTGGGAGATGTTGCTGCAGTTCTACACCACAAGAGCTGAAACTGGGACTCCTGGGAGGAGGCAGAAGAGGGTAAAACAATGTTATGAGACCAGGAGGAGAAAATTAAGTAGAACCTCTTGCCCAAATAACCTCCTCAGGTGCAGCCTTATGGTGCAACAAGAAGGTAGAACATAACAAGGAACAACGGCAAAAAAAGGAGTATTGGAATGCAAGATAAAGGTGGAATCTAACCACAGGGAAATAATATCAGAATATTCACCACTTTGATGCACCTTGGCAGAGGAATCCAGTGCAGTACAGAGCCCTCAGGCTCTCCATTTTGCACGGAAAGTGAAAACTTCTAATGCTGCCACAAGAAATGCAAAAGTATTTTAAGGAAAGTCACTGTAACATGGAAAGGAGAAAAAATAGTCATCCAACATTTTCACATCCTGTTCTATACACCCTATCTAAAAAGCCAACCCCCACACATAAAATAAGCAAAGGATGGCCTCATTATGCTTCACCAGATCAATGAGAAATATAATAATCCTCAACTTTTTTGTTACATATTTTAAATAATTAAGCAGTGAAAGTTAGACTACCAGATCCCCATCCCCAGGATAAAGCAGCAGCTTGTCCCCTCAAGGCAAGCTCCATGTAGACCAGCCCTGCCTGTGCTCTCTGATAAAACAATCACTCTGAAGGAACTGTCACCGTCAGTGTCACTGTAGCAAGTGCTTCTGACATGTCACCAACTTGAATTGCCAGAAATCAAAGTCAAATAAAGCTAATTTCACTGTTTGCTGAAGAAGGCTTTCTTATAAAACCTTTAAAGCACGATAACCACTGGCCAGGTGCTATTTTGTTCCTAGTCATGTCTGTTCAAGGAAGCACTGAAGTACCTGTTTCTGTCTGTTTAACACTGGTTATGTGCCCTACAGTGAGCTATGGATGTGCAGGTGACAACTGTCAAGTGCTTCTGCTTTTTCATCTTATGCAAAGGATATGAATCATCATGCTATCATGCTCAGCCAGAGCCAAATGTTTATTGTTTCAGATCTCTTCCTAAAACTTATTTTTAATGATTCATTATAGAAGTCTTTCCAAAATTTATCCACATCTCAGCTGTCTTCCCTTGCCATACCCTGTTACAAACTATCTGAGGTTCTGCCCCATCTCAGACTGTGCATGGCTGATTTTCAAGCATCTTATTTCTCAATACAGAACTGTAAATCCAAAAACATTGGGCTAATCATCACATATCACCTGTGCTAGCTGGCAAGAGCTGGAAACTTGCTGTCCAGAAGGTACCAAAGCTGGGGAGTAGGTTCTCACCCTCTATTTATACTTTGACTGACAGTCATGCCTAGAGGGAATCCTTTTCACTAAACCTAATTGTTTTACTGAAATGCTGCCAGAGACCTCCATTACACCCCTGATGTGCCAGGGGGAATTATAGCTTTTATTTGCACTTCACTGAAAATAGCTCAGTAGTGCATGCCAAGATGGGGATCCTGACATTATTCACAATTTGAAGGATGCAAACTATCAGTTGTCTTTAAACAGTGCTCTGTTCCCCTTTCTCTAAGGAAAAAATATGTTCTGTATTCCAAGAGAGGGACAGTTAACTGTAACTACCACTCAAGGGTATTCCAGACAAGAACAATCTTTTGTAAAGCCCTGAATTTCCTGCTACAAGCACACAAACAGGAGGGATCAGTTCAGAGCCTTGTTTAAAAGTTTCTTTGGTAAATAGTTGCTGATTGCTCTTTTATGTAGATACTGCTTGTTTTCACCTTTTAACATGAACCAGAAGAAAGCATCTTTAGAATGGGAAGCACTGCTTGTGTTATAGGGCATTTCCATACATTATGCAGCTACATTAAACAATGGATTTCAGAGCATGAACTGTATAAAACACATTCCTCTTAGCAATTATAACACCTATTTATGTGATAATCAGAAATACATTGATGCATGACAATGTCAGTGCTTTTCCCTTCTCTACAACAGTACCTCACATAGATATTTTTTCCTCCCCAACCAAATATTTTCCCATAGTCTCACCAAAGCTGCCATTTTAACTTCAATGTTATAGAGTGAAGTAACATTTACTATCATTAATAATGGAAAGGAAGTTTAAGGGAAAAGTATAACAGACAACAAAAAGAGGTAACAAGATTCCTATTTCTGAGCTAAAATCACCTCCTTCAATAGCACACTCCTTGCAGGACTGACTTTGCACACTGTCACACTGCAAACAGTCTCAGTTCTGTCTGTCTTCCACAGACACACTCTGGTATTATTCCCAGGTAGGACACAAATTTTCTCTCCTTGAAAGGCACCACACAAACAGCTCTGTTTGCTTTTTAATTTTGCACACCTCCACTGTTGCATCAGCCACCTTCAGTTTGTTCAGCCTTCTTTCAAGGTTGTTTGCTTTGTTTCAGGTTTCAAAACACAGTGATCTGTGCTCATACTGTGTTTTGCCCAGTCCTTCTCCTGTGCTGTGCTTACCCCTCTCACAGTAAAGACTAGAAAGAGATCCAGTGATGTGATACAAAACCTCATTGTTGTGATATTGTGTTGGAGTCCTGTGGTACTAAACATAAAATATTCTGAGTAATGTTAGTTTGTGTCACACAAGATGTCATAACTTCCCCTAAACAATTCAGTAAACTGTTCTTGTGCAAGAATAGTAATTGAAGACCAGGAATGGGAGTTATTTCTAATCTTTCACAGGCCAGTGGTACAGAGATAAATACTCTCACAAATATAAAAGGAATAAATACTTTAAATAGAAAAGCATCATTCAGGATTCTACATATTTTCTGCTTTTACTGAATGACATGCATAGCTACAATTTAACTCACAGCGGATTAATGCAGCCTCACATCAGGAGTTCTTTCACAGAAGATCATTCTAACACTTGCTAAATAGCTTACACCAATATTGGTATCATTTCAAGATGTCTCAGCATACATTTCAGCTCAATTATCCACCCTAGTAAGGTGTGCCCCAGAGGAAAAGCAAGTTTTCGAGGTTTAACTCAGTGCACATACAGCTGTGTACATGCTAAGTTAAGCCAAGGAGAAAAACACTAGTTTGGTTTACTGTTTTGCTTGTCTTTTCCAGTAATCAGAGGTGGTTTGCCCACAATGAAAGGCCCAACCAAACAACAAAGAAGAACATTTCATTACCCACACATTACTCATACTGATGATTCAGACATGGAAATCAGGTTACTTGAACAGCCAGTGGATTACATGTCTACTGGGAACACTTGGTAATGTAAAAATTAATATTCAAGCCCAGTATCCTATTAGGGCACTTGTTCTCAGTTGGGATTTCCAGCTTATTTACCTCACAGTCTTTCTGCAGCAGCAGGCAGTTCACAGTTCATCACTTAAAACTTCATCAAGGCACTTCCCAAAAGAACCAAACCAGTGAGATTTCAATCAACATGGCAGGTGCTCTAAATGCCAGAGGAAAATACAGATCTTCATATACCTGGTAGAGTCAATAAGAGACTCTGCTCACTGGACTAACTTGGAGGAAATGAGAAAAGTTAGTGCCAGAATGGGAAAGTATGTTGGGTCATTGATTTAATGTTTCCCCATCCCCTAGGAAGACAAAAATCATACAATTGACAGAAACCACTTTTCTGACAGCATGAAAAATAGGATCCTCTGCTTCATTCTGTCATAACACTTTGGCAAGTCTCTTCTCCCAAATCTCCTAATGTCTGCTGTTTCAGCCCTAAAATATTACCAATATACACAGAAATTGTGTATGAGCAGAGAGTCCATGGAATAAGGTAACACTGCAGCACAGTTTGACAGTCCATGCCTGAGATTACAACAAAGTACAAACTGCTGCAATTCCCAAACCACAGCAGAAGTTTAGGAAAGCAGATTTACCATTCCTTGGACAAAGTGCCAGCCTGAAGTGCAAAGCTCTTGGTAGCAAGAGGATCAAAGGAACCTGCCCCTCCTGCCCTTCTCAGAGTCCTGCCTGCAACCTTTCCAATTCCTCCTCCTCACCCAAATAACTCTTCATTACCAGCACCACTTTTGGAGCAAATTTATCAGTTAACAGGACTTGTCAACTACCTCTTAAAGACAAGAACAGAAAAAAAAATACATCAATAGAAGATGACACCATAGAAGGCAACATATGTATCAGTGGTTCCCATGTGAGCAGCTATTTACATACAGTGTCTGCCTTTGTAATGTACTTAAGCCCTTTGAGGATTACAAATTTACCTGCATGTCCATTCAGCCACTTAGGTACTTATAAACTTACAGGTTTATTCTGGGAACAGTCAAGTTTGAATATTAGGGTCTGACTTTGAGCTCATGTTTAACTTGGAATAAAAGTGGCAACTGTGAATGTGTGGAGGTTTTTTCAAAAGCACCACTGAACATAAGAGCTGACACTGCTGTTTGCTGACTTGCTAGAGAGATGTTTTGCTCTCTTTGCAGCATGTTGATCTTCACTTTGGAAAAAAAAAACACAGGGAGAACTCTGCAAGTTTTCTATCCAAAACAGCAGACAAAGCACAACTGCCATTGCAAGGCATTTCCACTGAAACTGAGGCAGGAGCCCAAGACTCACTTGGAGCAGAGCAGACCACAGGCGACTCAGCTGAGGCCCCCAGGGCTTCTGTGTGCCAGTCAGACCAGATCAGATGCAGCAAAAGAGCAAAGGAATGGAAGAGACAACTTCAACTCAGAATACCTTTCCAAAGCTCTCCCTACAAAGTAGGTCTAGAACAGACACAGTGGCATGATGGGGAGGGACGAAGGGATGAGGGAATCAAGGCATATGATATAAAGAACATAAAGCTGAAAGTAGATGGTGGTCCTCAAAATAAAACCCAAAAGATCAGCTGATAAAAGAAACAAGAGGAGTGAAAAAAAAATCCCAAACTGGTTTGAGAAGCAGTTCCAGGAGCTTTGGCTTCATGACTCTGTTTCATGACACTGCACATGCTCTTCAGTAAATCAGTAAAACAAACACTGAGTGATAATCCTTCACTATCTCAGAGACTAAGCCATGTACTTGAAAAAGAAACTGGTGCCTGGCAAGGGATTAAAACAACTACACTACCTGTTTCCAGCACTTCATGCCTCCTTATTTAATGACAAGGACAAAGAAACAGAACATGCATCCTTTTTATTTTTCAAGTTGTATCTTTTTTACCTCACTCCTATTGCAAAAAATAGGGGTCATCACACAAACACTCAAAACAATGCCAAAACCAAGAATGCTGCTCTGACTTTGTTCTTCTCTCCCAAAAGCACAGCTAAGAGGGCCTTACACCTGTTGGGGATTTTTTCCTTTACATCTGCACTGGCCTTTTCTTTCTCCATGGTCACATATTTTCATTAATAAGCACTTTTTAACAAAATAATTGGCCTCTGCAGGTCCTTGAAAATGAAACAGCTGTAAGAGCTAAACAGATTAGAATTCCAGTATTAATGAAGTCTAGAAGTCTGAATTGCTTCAGGGAAGAAACAGGCTTGGTCACTTCGAAACAGCATTTTATCCAATTTGCTGTTCAATCTTTTTTTCTGAGAAAAACAATATTGTAAACTGTTCTAACCATGTGTTGCAGACCATATGTAGCATTAATTAGCACACCACTTGAACCTTCCCCTCCAGCCACAGCAAATTATCAGTAAAAAGATTCTGCCTGTTTCATTCAAGTACTTTAGGAATATTCCATTCCTGCAAGGACACCATTTCAGTTCTTTAAACACAGCCACATAGAATGGCAAACAAATAATGCAGCATAACTAAAGTTTTACAGTCTTCTTTGCTAATGTTTTGCTGTATATCATGTCCTGCACTTGGAGCAGAGACTCCCTTGGGGACTGAGAGCACATCCTTGCTCAGCTTGAATCTGCACAAAAATTATGGATTCGGGAAAGCATTACCTTCTGTAGCCTTTTTTTAAGAGCTATTCAATAATAAAATCAAATTCTCAGTGAGAGTAACATTTATTTCCATTTGCTCAACAAGGCCAGATGAAGTATGTTGTCTCTGAAGAATCCTTCATAGCTGAAGACTCTGCAAGCTCTGTGAGCAGACACCTGAAATCATCCCCTCCTTGGGACAGCAGTGAAGAACAACACTGCACACAGGGAAAACAGTCCGGAGAGATTTTCAACGTTTAGAAGGATATTTATCAATATCTCCTGGTCTCATTCTCTGTCTCACTGAGTTTTTGAAACTCTCTCACAGTTAAACTCAGCCCTAGACAGATGTGGCACAATGTGCATTGGTGCTGCTCCCAGACCCAGGGGCTGCGCTGCCCCTCCTGCCTGTGGGAGCAGATGTGCTGCTCCACACATCACCTGCAAGGAGCACACCCTGGGGCAACCTGACCTACCTTTCCTGCTCAGCTTTTCATCTGGAGGGAAATAATTTCCTTCAGATACAGTCTCAGGGATGAAGTGGCACGAACAAACTGTGTGGAGACAAGAGACTGGGACCAGAACCCTGAAATTAATTTACTAAGTGCCTGAAATCCAGAAAAATGCTTATCTGGACATTTATCCAAGTGGGGGTTTTAAAAATATATCCTTTCCCCACTATGAGGAAACATGGTTCTTCTCCATCTTCTCACAGACAATGTCTTCAGCTTTTCTCCCTCACTAGACAGAAAATATCATGGTACTTATACAGCAATTTCTACTTCCTTGACCTGGTTCCAGACAATAATCACATTATCATTACCTCCCTAGATTCCCTATGTGCATATCAGCTCATGACATACCCTGCGTGTCACAGCACTCACCAGAAACCCTTTCTCACAGCACTAGAATGAACTAATGGATTTCAGTCTACGAACCAAAGGTTTGAATAACAATCATCATAACCACCAAGCCATTCCTCAGTGTCAGAGAGTTGGGTGGTCTGGAATACCTGATTATTGACACAGAACTACCACCACAGAATGGCAATGAATGTCCTGCACAGACATTAAAAGCCTGGAATGTTTTGGGTGCCCAGCTGCAACTGCAGCCCTGACTGCCCACAAATTTATGTCACATAAAGCACTGCAAAGCACATCTGATGTGCAGATTATGGTGAGACTGGACCAGAGAACTCAGAGGGGTTTCACTGTTATGGCTCCTGTAACCTTCCAACCATGGAGCTCCTGCTAATGGGTTCTCTTTTTCCCTAATAAAACAGGATGACAAGCAAACAGCACTATTTTTCCAAGTGGAGAGCATGTCTTCATCACATCTCTCTTGAGAATTCTGATGCTGCCTGAGGCACAAGAGAATAAAATACAAAAAGGCAGAAATATCCAAAGAATAGTCAAGTTCTCCTACTTCAAATAAAAAGGTAAAATTCACATTTCCCCAGGAAATATAAGTATATCCTTTTCTAGGAAATGAGGCTTTTAAAACTTTTAGAACACATCTTGCTCTATTCCTACAAGAATCCCAAGGCTAGTCTGTCCTTCCAAGGCTGAAATCAGAGCCCAGCCTGATAAGCAGTACATGAGGATTTTATTCATACCACTTCATCTTTGCCAAATCTAACATTTATATGAGCCTGGATAGATTTGGAGGCAATGTAATTCTAGCATTGTATGGCTATCTCAGGCTTTTTGTAAATGTAAAGAATGCAGAACTAGAAAGAACTTTCAAGCTGCAACTCCTCATCCTTCTCCACTGACCAATTTCCATCAAAACATCATCTAGCTTCTTGCCATTCCTGATCTTTTCTTCTAAGTGCTATTCACTACTTTCAATTTCCCACCTAAATTATGCCCTTCTTAGTTTGAGTCCTCTATTGACTCATTTTTTGTTGTTTAATCAGCTTTTCTTCATCCAGTATCCAGCTCCCACATTCCCCTCCCAGGCTCATTCTTACCAGATTAAACAATACCAGCTCACTTTATCTCCTGCAGGTGAGACTTTCACTCCCTGCCTACTGAAGTAACTAATTTCTAAGGCCATGACAGGATTAACCAGGGCTTTTTAGAATGTGGAGACTTACTACAGAAATTATTCCAGAAATTTTCCATTCGCTGCATAGTGAAGTGAAATTGTCCCAAATTCTCATAGCAGCATTGACAGAAACAAAATAGAGGAACACCCTGACAGCTTCTGGTCCAGAAACATTTGTTGCATGCAGCTAGTTCTTAGCAGGATGCTACAACTGGGTCCAACTAAACAATCCCATTCTTGTTTTACCCAATTAATTTTTTCTAAATATATCTATTTGTAAAGCCTCAAAGATGGTAAATTTATTAATACTGCAAACTACGAAATTAATCTAGAATATTCTATATATCGTGGTCATGTAACAGGCAAAGCATGTTTGGTTTGGGTTTTTTAATTGAAATACAACACCATCCACTGAATTCACCATAGTTCTCTTATAGTTTTCTTATTCTCAGAAAATGTCCTGCTTTGGTCAACAGACATAACTAATGATCAAAACCTGGAATAAACAGCCACTGTGAGCAGCACAGAGATTTTAATCCTATCCACCCAGTCATGGAGAGAACTGCTAAAATCTGGGTTAATCCTTCCAATCCTTAGTCAAAATGAAAGTCTGTGCAATTGAAATAGTATGCCAGAATTAGATTTGCCAGTGGTAAGGATTCGATTAAGCCAAAAATTAAGATCTGAAATAGCTTCAGTTAAAACCAAAGTAGTGAATTTCTACTGACAGATATTATAATCCAGAAGAGTCATTGTACTGAGATCAAATTCATAACTCTTCCCTCCACAGGAAATTAATTTGGGACAAATCCCAGGCACTGATTTTTCAGATAGGACTGGTGTTTTTGTTAAAAAAAAAAGGAAAAAGCAAAACTCAACTTTTCTCCAAAATGATGACAAACCACTAGACTGGAATGCCATGAATAAGGTACAGTGTCTTGTTAGGAATGCCACAGAATAATTACTTATGTTGCCCTTTTATATGAAGCAAATTTTCACAAACACCCTAGTGGCAATTTTAACTTTTTACTTGTTACTGCACTCAGAAACATGACATAACCATTAGATATCAAGTATGCACCTCCTATCTATTTATCTGTATTGGGCAGGGGATTGTTTTGTTTTTAGCAAGCTGAGAGATTACCCATGTCAGCACAGAAAATTTTAAAAATAAAGAAGTGAAGTTACCACTCTCCCAGGAGCCATTTCACTTGGAGCTTCTTCATCATTTGATTAAAGCCTGCACAAATCTAAAATAGAACAAATAGTCTGTGTTTGGTGCTGCAAGTCTTCAGGCTTGTCTACAGACAATTTACATCAAGGCTGAAGTTTATGGCTGTTTTCTCCAAGAAGTTACATGTGAGACCAAGACCCAGAACACAGGAGGCCAAAGCCAAGTGGCAGCAAAACTCTCAGTTACAAATAATTTAAGGTCTAAAGTAACAGAATAATGGAGGGAAATATTCAGTTGTATTCTCCATGTCAAAATAGCCAGAGGTTTCAAGCTGTTGCATAAGCATATTCCTGTAATCTTTGTTGTTCCAAAGCTGGAAGCTTTTACTCAGGCAAGGCTCTTTGAAGTTACTTTGGGAACCGGCTCTCTGCAGTTGGAAAAACAAATGATTAAACCAGCTCAATAGGGAGTCAGCCTTACTTTACATACTTGATTTTTAAAAGAAACTAAGGGAGGGAGAATTTATTATTTTTAATACAAACTAGAACCCTTGTTAAGTAAAATATTCCACCATCTGAGCTGAGTTAGAAAAGCTGAATAACAGAATTTTTAACTGGGTGGAATATGCAAACGAAACCTTGAAATGACCTGGCAAGACAAAAATTTAACTATCAGAATGAAGTTTAAATAAAATATCAAGTTTAACTTTAATAAAACCAGTTAGCTTGTCAACAAGGTACTTCACTAGCAGTCCAGTACATCATTTGAAAGAACACCTCAAGTACCGTTAGAGCCCTTAACAGAGCAAACCATTCCGTCAACCAGAGATTGCTCTTCGAAGCAGAGGATGCCTTAAGTCTAAAGTCTTGCTTGGCCTTTCCACCTCAGATATTAAGAGACTGTCTGCATCTTTATCCCTGTTACATAAAGAACATACTAAGCCCCTAATTAGAAAGGCAAAACACACTCCATTGTCTCTTTTCATCACAGCATTCAAATCTTCAGGAAGAGCAATTAAGTAAGCATTAAAGGACTAATCATTTAAAGTATTTGCTTACTTTGCACTTGCTCTGGGTCCTTTACTTCACCCTGAAATCAATCACACCCAGCCAGGATGCCACAAGCAGAACTGCTCTCCACGTGGACTTGCATATGACTCAGCTGCTGCCTTTTCCCATAGAATTGTCTCCTCAGCTTCTACAAATGCTTTTGCTGACCTAGAGAGTTTTTTCTGTATAACTTATTTCAAACTAAGGTTTAGTATGACTATAACCCACTTTATAATGTAAAAAAAAATGCAGTAGAATGTGGGAAATGAGCAGTTTCATCTTCTTTGGACTTAAGTCTTGCACTGCTTCCAGGCAGCAACCACTGAGGCCTCCACTGCACCTTATCCATAGGCCCTACACTGGAATAAGGATTACTGAGCTGAGCTGTTACATTTTATTACTGCCTGAAATATCTCACCATTTTAAGATCTCTGCCTCATACTGTGAGAAAGGTAAGTCACAAACCAGCTCCTCTGCAGCCAGCTGTCATTCCATACAAGGAACCAGAAAGAAAACAACTTAAACAAGCCCACAAAAATGACTTTCAATGACCATTAAAGGCACTCATGGTGCAGGTGAGAGCTGGCTGCATATAAATTTCCACACATTCATTTAAGTTTTTATTTGGAGACCCTGCAATGTATTTTTACGAGAAATCAGGAATATGAAAGTATTTGTGTATAGCAAGAAGCTACTGAGGATATTATAATGCGATTATTATTTAAGTCATCTATTTAGTGTCATTTTTTTTTCACTGATCATTGGAAATATTTCAGCTACTCTTATGCTATAAAATAGTGATGTATACTTCAGAACAACAGGAAAGTAAGAGACTGTAGCCTAAAACTTGTATTCTGAGAAAGGTTAGAAAAGGTGTGACACGACTTTTAAAATTGTTAAGGTTGGTAGCAGTGACAGGATGAGAATACCTGGAAATGTCCATGAAGAACATTTTTTGACTTTACCCACCTGAAGTGGGGAGAGGATCACATAAACTTGTATTTTTCCTCCTCCAAGTGAGTTTACCCTGCAAAGAGCCAAAGCCATCCCTATCTGCTGTCCCTGCTCTCTGAAGACATTGCTCACTTTCAGCCTCATGATACAACCAGGCATTTAGACAACATCAGCATTTATCTAATTCACGAGCCAGAACTTTGCTCAGTGCACATAATTACAATCTAAGGAGTAAGTGCCAGTGAACATGAGTCTCAGAACAGTTTTTTAAAGCAGCAGCAAAACTCATTCACGCCCAGGGCAGACTGCAGACTCAGCGACCACCTGACTCTGGGGGAAGCAATTTGTGTTCCCATGTTCTACCTGTCAGTCTGTCCTGTCCTCAAGTATTCTAAAGGCACTAATGGGAAATGCAAAATTCAGAATAACTGAATTGAAAGTAAATTATGAAAGAGAATTATGAATATATTTTCAGATTCTAGTTCCTAAAAAATGCAAGGTAAAAGGTACCCCACAAAGCACCTGAACTGAGTAAACATATATATAAAGAAAACATCTATTACTATAAATCAGAATTATTAAATAATCTTTCTATTTTCTATAGAAATGAATGTTTACATAGAACAACATCAGTGGCCAGCCAAGTGCACAGCAAAATAATGAGAAGATTTTATATTTGGGAAAGCCTATAGACTGACCCTGTCCCAGAGGTTACAAAGGAAAAATAAAAGCAGTAGGGAAATTTTTAATTGCACTAGAACGAAAACAAGTAGACATTCCAAAACATCAATTTCCAGCTATTTAACTACAGCCCAGATTCCCCACACTGCAGCAGGAAAGGCAAGTCTCCCCCTGCACATAGTCAGTGAATGCAGAAGAGATGACTTAGGACTGCAGAAGAGTTGTCCCAAAATCCCAAGGCAAGGAACTCTGAAGATATAGAGGTAAAAACTGTTCAGAGTTTTGAATAATTCTGCTTTTCTCATGCTACTTTCTTCACAAAGATCAGTTCTATCAGTAATTTGTATTGCTTGTTTATCCCCACCTCACCTGGTCCAATTTCTATTCCTCTATTTCCTGCTTATTAAATAGAAACAGGTTTGACTTAAATTCATAACAATTTTTACTTTATTCTTGGAATCCAGAGAACTTTAACTTGATCCACTGAACCATATTTTAGGACAACTATCATCTGTGTTCTGTGTACACTGAAAGAGTCCCAGCACTTCTAATATTCAGGGACACAATTTTAAGCAGAGAGGTGTATTCTCTCCTACCCACCTTTGCTTCTAATAGAAGTGAAGGTAAAAAATGGGGGGGGGAAAGTCATCCTAACTATAACATGACAGTCAAGTTTAAAGCAGAACAGCAGATAGATGAATGCAGATGAAGACAGCAGAGGAGGGTGTGTGGAAGCAGCTTTGGGTGAAGGAGGTTTGCACACAGAAAGGACTGGGTAAGGAAAAGGTACTCTAAGAGCAGGTGAAGAACGGAAATGTTTCTTTTCACAACTTGTGTACCAGTTCACTGTTATACAGTTAAGGGATAGAGCTTAAAGTTTCACATATTAAGCAAGGGAGTCACCCACATCTTTCTCTAGAACCCAGAACCCACAACAAGAAACATCAGCCTTATTGCAGGCAACAGTAGCGAAAATGCAGATAGAGAAAGGGAGAGGAGGGGTGGCAAACGGATCCAAACAAAGCAAAGGACAGGGTAAAGAGATAATGTGACTACTGAAAATAAACCAGACCATCCTAAATGATACTTGACTAGAATACAGACACTTCTCACAGTTTTTGCATCTGTTTTCTTACGATGAATTCACAAACCTTCTCATCCCAATTAGGTACTTCATACAGCTCTGATGCCTCTGCCAACACAACTTACTCAGAACTCTTAATTAGCCTCACACACAAAAAATAACATGTAATTTGTCTGGTAATTATATATTTCTGTAACTCCTAAAAGCAACTTAGAACAGATCACCTTAATTCTATTTTCTGTTTATTCAATTATAACTGTCATTCCTAATTGTATTGTAAATTGTGTCAAGCTGAAAGGTGGCTATAAAATCCCTGCTCCTTCCTCTTTCATAGCGGTTCTACATACACAGTGTTTCCACCAGACACAAAATCAATGTGGTGAAAACAAAACATCCCTAGTGCTAATTCTAGTCATGTGCAGAGACAAGCTGGACAGCACAAACAGAAAACTTTGTATCAATCAGCTTACAGGCAGAAATCTTGAACCAAAAGTTTGGACCACAAAAAAACCCACCATAGTCAAGAAAAGGAAACAAAAGGAAAAGAAAGGCAGCTTCCCATGCAGAAACCCTTTGAATGAAAGGTGTTTATAGAAAATATCTTGCTCCAAGATGCACAACAGGCAGGCTATAAATAGCTACAAACACTGACAGAGGCCATGGAGCAAGACCAGTGGTGGTGTCCTCAGTCATGCTGCAGCAAGTGACTTGTGACAAGCACTTGCCTTTCTTCATTAAAAGCCTAAAAGAAAATTACTTTCCCAAACCTACGATGGTGGCACGAAGCTGAAAACACCAACTGAGAAATTATCTGGTAATGAAGCATCTCCAAGAGAGATCACTCAAAACCCAGATCAAGGGATACATAATTTTTAAAAGTTGAGAGATGTATGGTCTTGATGTGAATAATCTGCTTTATCCAGGCTGCTCAAAGATGGGTGTCTGAAATCCTACTGGGAAGTTACACTACTGTCAGCTAATTCTGCACACCAAGTCAGTTACCTGTAGGCTCCATCCTGAGAAACAAGTACATCAATGCACTTGAAAAGTATTAAAACCATATAGATTACAACCTCTTATTCTCCCACCCCTCCTCTCTAACTTCAGCAAGGGAATCTGCAATAAAGCAGGGAGATGAACCTGTATGTATATCGAAAAAATAGATCTCACTTTCTCAGATCTGCTCATGCCCAAATACAAAACCAAAGGTGACTTCCAAGAGACATGGAGAGCATTTTGGAGTTGCTGCAGAACGTTAGTGTTTTAGTCAAACCTCATCCACAGTCCCTTGATGTGCTTCTCAGTGCCTTATAGCTGAAAGGGAAAGCACTTCTGCTTTCAATTTGCCCCTGTCCAAATACAGGTTAATCTTTCTAAGCAAGACTGACAAATGTACAATCAAATGGAGTTATTGCCATGCTCTAGAAGTTTGTGACCAGTTTCTGGCCTCAGAAATGCTACTGGATTTCCCAGGTCAGTTTGAGCTTGGTCTCCATAGTTGTTGAGGGGAAGGAGTAGGAATGGATTACCGTCTAGAGATGTACATTTATAAATGATTTCTTTAATCCACATATGAAGCTTAGAGAGTCAGTATTCAAATAAAACCTTAGTCACTAACATGCACTAGAACTGTTGCTTTTTCAAGAGGTTAAAATCATTCAAAAGTGTTGATCAGGAATTTTGCTCTTCTCTAAATAAGAGAACTTCTATATCTGGAACCTCCTTCTCCTTCCAGCACTCAGGATTTTTGATTGCTTAAAGATCACATGTGTGTGGAAAGTACAGGGGAAATTGCTATTGGGAAAGGCAAGACAACCTTAAGTGTATACCACAAACTTACAGCTGTGCTGAACACCAAGGAACCTCCCTCTGCAACTGGGAATATCATGTTTGCATATCAGGAAACAAGATTGCCTTCCCATTGGTTTTCCAGCTTTTATACTACATATAATAGGTATTATATATTTCAATATAATATATGTATATTTACATATTATATATATTTATAGGGTTAATGCTACATATTAGTATTATTATTTCTACACTAATTTCTCTCCAAAACACTCCCCCTTCTAACCAATCTTATTTCCAGTTGTTTTCACAGAGCCTGCAAGTTCTGGCTTTTCCCTGCCCCTGTATATCAGGGCTCAGGATAGAGGAAGATGCATCATGCATTTACAGAAGAGCACAAAACCTTTTCCTAGAGAGAATGGGGAGAACCAGAGCATAATCCAGGGCCATGAGATGCCCAGCTGAGTGTCCATCCCAAGGAGCCAGAGGGGCCCTCAGGTGGTGGGTGAACACTCTGCATAACTGGAGCTAAGCTCAGGGTTAAGCCATGCCCAGTTTTACACAGTTCTCTGTAGCTTATGCACCTCAAATGCAAGCACAGGGGTTTTCTCCTAAGGACATTAAGTCTAAATCTAATATAAATAGCCAATGATGCTGCTGCAGCTTTAGGTATTTATTTCAGTGAAGTACAGAAGAAAATATCTCAAGGATTTAAACGAACAATATGGTGACAGATGGTGTGGAGACAATCCAGGCTGGGCTCCCTCAGTAAAATCCACACAACTTCATAGCTCCAGGGAAGAGTGGAGGCAGAGGAGGAAGAGGGAGGAGGGAAGAGGGGAAGAAAAGAGTACATGCAAAGCAGATGACCACAGATTTGTAAAAAATAAAAGCAGCTTGAGACTGCAAAGTTTCTGTTCATCTACACAAAGCCCTTTGTATCATCACCAGTGCAGGCAGATCTACCCCAGATTCTTCCAAGCAAGACCAAAAGTTACAAGGAAATTCTTCAAATTGTTAGTTCCAGTAAGAGAGAAATAAAACACTAATAAACTGTTTAATCAAATAATCTAAGCATCCTCTCAAAAATAATTAATAGATGAGAGATGACAAATGTGTTTTATATTATATAAAGGCCCTTCTGTTCTGTACACTGCATAATTTTATGTTTTCAGGTATGTTCTCTGGATATTTTCTGATTGCCAGAAATGTCCTATGTGTTTTATAATAGCCTATAATTATTTTGTAGCTTAAAGGGAATAATTTTGAATTTTGTATTTGAGAATATCCTGGGGAAAACGAATTCCAAAGATGACACCAGGAATATCGGCAAGCAGAAAATTATGCTGAAGGTCTGGTGTCCTACTTTCACAGCTCAGGAGTCTGCTGTGTTATAATTACCTATAGGCAGGCAATAGTTTGCAGAGATTGCATGGATGATGATCTACAGCAGTGACTTGGTAGTGGTTTTAAAGTGTTGCTGCTCAAAACAAAGACCCTTATGGATTTCTGTTTTCAAGAACTGTAAGAACAGTTTGAAGAGAAAGAAACAGTACCTTTGAGAGGAAAATATATTGCTTACTGTAAAGCAGCAAAATCCAAGTGAAGCCAAACACTCCTCTCTTCTAAATAAGAATGGTTTATAGGAACCCACCCTGGGCTCAGCTGATGCTGTTGACTCAAGCAAGCTAAAGGAATTGAAACTTACCCACACCTAAACTAATGAAAACTACATGAAAAATCAAGCTCCAGAAGACTTCCATTTCCTACAATCTGCTTATTAGTTAAAGAAATTCCTAATCTTTCCAAAACCATCTTCCTTCTGCTTAGGAAAATTAAACTAAATATCCCTCTCCTCAGCTTGCTAAGAGCTCAAGTCTACTCTCACAGTATTCCAGAAAGTCCTCCATGCTTCCCTGGAGGAAGAATTTGTGTGGACAACAGATTGAGGAATAATATAATTGGCTCAGAAATAGCTATGAAAATCCTTTAGGAAATGGAGTGGGAGAAGGATCAGGAAAGCAAGGCTCACATCATTAATGAAATGCTCCTCCAAGCTCCAAGACCCAACTGAAGGCAGCAACTGCAGCAGCTGCTGGAGCTTCCCTTCCCCCTGGAGATGCCAGTACAGGAAAAGCAATGTCTACCAGCAGGCTCTACCCCAACCCCTCACACAGCACTGTCTGACAAAAAGAGGCACAAGACATTATATCACTCACTGCATTCACCTGGGTAAGACAGATCTCAGGCACACTTTTAACTATTTAACCCCAGTGATTATGGCATATGTGGGTAAAAGGTGTGACTGCAGATCACATTCTAGTTCTAAAAATCTTTACAAATGTGCCAGAATCTTCTTTAAAAGTACATACAGATTGACTTTAACGATCATGGAAAGTAAACATAGATTTCCAAGAAGGACAATGCTACAATTTTACTGTGGCTCAAAACAAAAATTATAATATCTGAAAGCTAATTCTTCCCATAGGGGCATTAGTACAGCTAGAAGGGAAGAAAATGAAACTCAACTGCTTCTTCAAATGAGTCAGAAGCCAGATGTATTATGTGCAACAGAATAGTGCAAGCTACTATTTCTAGACCTGAAACACCAGTTATATGAATACTGGTATTTTTTCACCAAAGTATTTATTAACCTACAGTTTAATCTTCCAGTCTTTTGCAGCAACAAAGCCAAAGTCAATACCATGCTCAGAAATACAGTGTCATACATATGCTAATATCAGTCATCAGTAAGGACAGGAATGAGAAGTTATTATAGAAACTTTACATTTAAGGTTTTCTGTAAGAAAAAATATAGAACTGCCTTTACGAGCCAACTAAACGAGCCAGACAGAATCTACATAACACATATCAAAGACCCAGGAACTGAAGAACATGAAGTATGATCTCCAGAGAAGATTCTAGAATAAAAAAAAAATCCAACACACACACAGCTATTCATCACAACAATTTTGAAAGCATAAGAATTAAAGCACACTTATGCATATGCAAGTGTGAAGTGTGGCTTTTGAACCTACTTGGTTTTTTAGATGGACACTGCACTATGTGGACACTTGGCAAAGAAGGTGGAGGGTGTGTGGAGGAACTTTAAGAGCAGTGAACAAAGTCACAGAGGGATAAGGGAGCATAAATACTCAGTACCAGAGTCTGGGTGGGCTCTGATCACAGCCACCAGACTGGGCTTGGAGCTGTGGCTTACACAAGCGCAGCACAGTTTTTGCATCTCAGCAATGAGATAAAACAGAGCAATCCCAGCTACCCCCACAATGATCTGAAAATGGCAAGTAATGCCAACAGGTGGAAGTATTTTAGTGAAGTACCTGAAAAATATCCACCAAAAGAATGAACAAGATTTTAAAGCAGTTTCACTCACTGCTTATTCTCAGTCAGATGCCTTTTTTATTAAATATAATGGGTCATGGGGGGCCCAGCAAGGGCTGAACATGAGTCAGCAGTGCACCCTTCCGGCAGCACAGCCTCTCCAGGCTGCGGGAGCAGCAGCTGCTCCAGGGCAGGGACTGGTCCCCTCTCCGCCCTCCTGAGCCCACACCTGCAGCCCTCTGCCCTGTTTTGGTGGCCCCCACAAGAGCCTTCAATACACCCAAGTGAGTCCAGAGGACTAGAGGCGCGAGAAAGGGCTAAGGGGACTTGTTTTCCCCAGGAGAGTGACAGGTAAGGAAGGAGCAGTATAATTGCAGCCTACAACTACAGAGAGAGTTGGACTCAGATTCACAGCAGAAGAACAAGAGCCTGTGGTATCAAGGGAAATTCTAATGAGATAAAATGAAAATATTTGCATGGTGAGAAAGGTTAAGTACTGAAACAGATTGCCCAGAGAGGCTGTGGTGTACATACGTGCATGGAGATATTCAAATCTTGAATAGATCTAATGATCTAAATTCTGTGTTAGCTCATCATTCAGCCAGGGCTGGGTTAGATAACCTACAGCAAACTCTTCTAACCTCCATTGCTCCTATAGAATTATAATATAATATACAGTACTTATCTTTTTGAAAAGCAATTATTTTGCATAACATTTTCAAAGCTCTTTCAAATAGTGTCACTTTGTGATAGCCCTTCTGGAAAATTACCCTCACCTTTAATGCTTCTTGTCCAGCATATAACTGACTGTTTCCACAACAATAAAATGCTTCAATCTATGTCTTTCAGAAGGACATCTTATGAGAAATCAGATTTAATTCTGCAATAGGCAAAAGCAGTGTGGTCCAAAGACACCAAGAACTCCCGGATGTATATAAAATATGTAGGGGCTTTTTTTTTCTTACACACACACGTGTAGCAAACAAATCTTTCAGTATTGGCCCAGAAATAACCAAGACATTCTGTTTTTAAAAAAGTATCACAAATACTATTATTATAATCAGTTTGTGCTGAAACAGAGGTAACTGTTTGAAATCAAAAGCTCAAGTCAGAAAACAGTTCCTAAGTTATGTTTGTGTTGAGATCTTTCAAATGTCAAGAGATACAAGATGAATAAACAGCCAGTCTGTTTTCAGCATCCTCCAAGGGATGCTGATGCACAGTAGCTTGGCACAGATGCCCCAGACAATTCTCATCTTCTTTCAATAGACTATCCCACATCTGAACATGTTTGAAGTCTGTGGCAGAACTGGGGACCACAGCCAAGGAGCAGTTCATTGGCAGGAGAGTTCCTGCCAGGAGCAGGTGATAAAGTCAGCTGGAGGCAGAGCATGTGGCAATGTCCAAAGGGCATCTCTGCAGCACAGTTGGGATCAGGCAGGTGCCATACATCCCTGAGTGTCACATTTGTTTATTGAGTAGGGCTTTGACAACTGACATCAGGTGAAAACACATCAGCCAGGTTCAGAAATCATTCCGGGTTTGTTGGCTTCACATGCCTATTTTCATTGTCTGAATCATACAATGTTATCTTCGGATGGTGCAGGCAAACTCCGAGCAAACTGAAGCAGAGCAGAGCCAGCTGGGCCAGCCAAGGAGGCAGTCTAGACTACACAGTGTTCACTGCAGATGTTCACACAGGGACTCGGTGCTTCAAAAGCTGCCTGTCCTGCATTAATCACTGCAAACTCCCTAGGTGGGCATATCTCATCTTTAGAAACCTAGAACAACTTCATTTTTTTTAAAGATATGGCTCATCATACGAGATTCACATTGACATTGTATTTATTAGCCATAGAGAATATGGTAAGCTTATCTCCTCTGAGTCACTCAGTAAAGTCTTCAGCAGTATAGAGCATTATAGACAAGTTCTCATTTCTGTGCCTTCACTTTAGTTCAGCTTAGGACAGTTAAGCATCACGTAACAACCACCAGATAAGGATATAAATGAAATAACCTTATTAATGTCAGAGAACTACATTCACAGGCAGGAGTAGGACCATGGTTTTTTGCACATCCAGCCATCTCAATATATGAGACAAAACAGGAGACTTGAAACACTAGTAACCTTCACAATTCAGCCAACACTCATCTTTCAGATAAAATCCTGACACTGACTTGAAAGATTTTACATTTGCAGTCCCCTTCCTTCAGACTTCATCTCCTCTGTGTTTATGACAGCACTGAATTTCACCTTCAGCTCCCAGGAATTCATTCCTAAATGACTGTTAATTGAGTGACACATGAAAGTCTCATTACTGTGATGTTCCAAACCCAGTTGCAAGACCTTGTTCATTGCAAAGGCCAAGTTAAAAATTAAGGCAATTTTAGATACATGAGTAAACAATTCCTTCAACCAATTCAAGTTTCCGAAGACAGCTCTGTTAGATTGTTTTAACACATAGAAAACAATTTTGATTTCCCAAGTGGAAATCGTAGAAGCCATATTTCATCACAAAAGTTCTATTAGCAAACTGATAACCCCTAAAAATCAAAGACAGCAATGTAATAATGACATTAGCACACAATGAAAATAGTAGTAACTCACTGAGATAAGAAAAATAGCCTATTTCATCTCCTAAGGAGTCCTAGATAAAAGTTTAAAAAATATCTATACCACTAACATCCTGTATCTGCTACTGAGTGGGAAGTTGATACAGCACTGACTGGGATCTTCAAGTGTTCTTACACTGGCAGAGACAGGCGGGTGAAATATGTGTCAAAAGAAGTCCTAAATACATATCAAGGCAGCTTTAAAGACAAGTAAATCTGTACAGTAATTTAAAAGCACATGAAATAACTGCCTCTAACTTGGTCACTGCAATTGCATTTAAGATAGTAGCATTGACTGTAATGATCTTCCCGTATAAGTCAAGATGTCAAAGCCAGAGTTATAGAATCTCTGCCATAATTCAGCACTCTGTCCTCTCACTGTATGACATAAGTTTTAAAAGACCATTCATTCAAAATACCAAGAGAAACAGATCTCTTATCCCTGTGGAAAGAGTCTTTTCCAGAGGTAAAAAGTTTCCAAAGGTCAAAGCTGATTCCTCAATCATAACTAATCATTGTCACTTTCCTGCCTGTTCTTCCCCCTGAAGTCACAAAATAATACGTCTGGCCCACTTCCTTTCCAGATGTATTCAGAGAGCTCTTTACTATTCACAAGTAATTTATAAGTAAACAATAATATTCAATGAACAAGAAACCCTAAAGGACGGAAATATTAGGAAATAAGTTACAATTAACATTGAAAAGCCTCATCTTCTGGAAAACCAGTGACTTCCCACACCTGAACTCAACTCTTTTACACCACAGTGGGAGATCCTCTGATTTTCAGCAATCCACACCAAAGAGCTCAGCCCTACACAGTGCTAAGCACCTGCTCCAGGAACAGCAGTGATCACTGCACAACATCAATGCTGCAGTGCCAGCAAGGATTCCTAAAAGATTGTTACAGCCTTAAGGAACTTGAGACATGAGTCACTTCTGTCGTTCCAGTCTCACGACAGATTACATAAAGAGATGTTTTCCAACAAAACAATCTGTCATTATCTCCAGATTTCAGCCAACCCCTGTATGGGTTTGAATGAGCTACAGTAGGAAAGTAGAAGAAACCAGTTAACAAAGATCTAATAAATATAGGGAATACAAGAGCAGGTTCAAGTGTGCAAGCCTACTAACTTTATACATGGTAATGGATCGCTAAAGTCTGGGTTAATATTATTGTCCTATTATTACTGTTGTCCTCAAATACATTCAGGTCTACCATTTGCTGTTTCTTATAAAGCACCGCATAACATCTCTATGATTTTCACATGAGATGTAAAATTATTTCATGAACCTACCATTTTGAGGTTGCTTTTACATTCATATGTGATATTTGCTATTAAAATTTCAAAACTGACCATCAATCAATGTGCTGGAGACTAAAACTTCGTTAGGTCTGCTTTTATAGTGTCAGAAAGTCGAGTTTCAGGCATGGATCCCAAAATATTTGTAACTTTTTGATAAGCAATCAACAAGGATATTTATGCGTATTTTTTCTTTTTTAAAAAAAGTACAGAGAGACAATTAGAAGCATCTTTTTTGAACAGTTTGTACTAATTGTTCATGATAGAGACCAACACAATGAAGCACATTAGACTCGTAAAAGTTTGTAATAACTTTTCCTACCTTATCTGCCATTATCATGGAGGCCCCGCCATGAATTCCAAGAATTGGAATAGAAGTCTGAGATGAAATAAAATCCAAAATCTGAGCTACAGCCTCCTGATCAGTGTCATCTCCAAAAACCACTCCATGGATCTTGGTGCCTGACATCAAGTCGCAAACATGTGTTATGATGCTCTTAGGGTCAGTCTGGTTCACGAGAAGGGTCACTACATTGACATCAACAGTCAGGTCTGCTGACATTTCTCTGGTCCAGAGAGCTCTGATATCTCTCTCTGTTATGTACTTGGTCCTTCCCAGAATCACTGCAATGTTCAGGATGGGATAATTTTTCTCTGCTCCACGAACAAGATCCAAAGGTGCCAGAAGAGCTTGGAGTACCAGGAGAGCACAGCCAATTTTCCTCATCTTTGCCAGCTTTGTCCCCTGTAAAAGCGATCACATGGTATAAGAAAAACATAGAGGAAAAAACATACACTGTAGGTCTCCAATAAAGGTTATAAACAGAAAGAACCTGGGCACAATGCAAACTTTAGCAGCTTTTTATAATGCATTCTTCACCTTAGTTCCAACCCAAGCCTCTTGTATTCCCTCAAAAAGTTGGCTTGATAACGACAGCATTAAAGCTGGTCTCCCACAAGCAAGGCAAAAAATGAAGCACAAGTTCCGAGAAAAGACCCATTAAGATTCTCCCTGGATAGCCAACAAAATTAAAATGACTGATATCATTAAAGAAAAAGACATTATCATCCTTCTCTTTAACCTTGCTGTGCTAAAACAGGTAAAACAGAAATCTATTTTCCTTCATCCTGAACATCTATTTAGAATTTAGTCACGGTCTAACAGGGAGAGGTACTTTAGCTCAAATGAGAGAAGTGAGCCAGAGGTCTGCTGGAAACCCCAGTTCACATATCCCATATATCTCACAGCATCCCAAAACCATGCTGGTTTATTTCTGAAGATCCCTTCTAGGCAGCTGCTGCTCAAGGAAACCTACTGCATTTCTGGAACAGATTCAGAAGCACAATATTCTATCTTAATTTTCTTCCCTCATTTTATGCAGCATTGACTTGAGCATCTCCGAACTGCTGATCTCGGACACAAAGTTGTCCCTGGTGTTGAAGGGGAGGGTGTTCCATAAATGAGCATCACTGCATTGGTTACCTCATGTCTTCAGTGAATCTCTGCAGGGGGCTGAATATAGACAGAGTAGGACGGGGAGAGAGATGAGCCACAGAAGTGATCTGAACTATCTGAAGGAGGGAGAAGAGGGAGAGCAGGTTTGACACCGCAAGATCTCCCTCTGTTTCTGTGCCCCGAGGGATTTCCACCCCCATAACTGGCTCTCTGCAAGATGCAAGGGAGTCCCTGTGCCACATAAAGCCAAGCTTGTTGCAAAGCGTCACGCAGAACACACACGCAGGGCTGTCCAATCAGGGGTGGCATCTCTCACATGTCCCCTCTCATCCTGCCAGCCCCATCTCCATCCTCAGTCAGAGCCGTGTGCTGCTGAAACGCACCAAGACGAGGGCTCGCAGCACCGCCACCTGCCCTCGGGGCGGGCAAGGAGCGGAGCGCCCGACAGCCCACGTGCCCGCACATCAGCGCCCTGCGCTGCGGGCCGGGCCCTCACCCACCGCCGCAGAGCCAGAGGCGGCACGGCACGCGGTAGAAAAGCAAACTCAGCCGCCTCATCTCCCTCCCGCACCCCGAGGAATCGCGATTATCCCGACAGTCCTCCCCGCTTCCCCCACAGCTCTCCGGGAGCGCCCGCGGCGCGGCGCGAGGGCGCCCCCCGGCGGCCGCCGCACGTACCGAGCGCCTCAGGAGACGGAGCGGCGGCGGGAGGAGCCGGAGGGGCCGGAGGTGTCGGTGCCGGTGCTGCTGTCGGTGCAGGGCATGTCGCGACCGCGGGCATGTCGCGCCCCTCGCTGCCCGGGCTCAGGAGCGGCCTCCGCGCCGCCGGCCGCACGCGTGATCCCCGCCGCAGCCTGCGGGCGACATCGCATCCCGGGAGGGCAGCTACGCGGACAGGGAGACAGGCAAGGGGGGGCTGGACACGGGACGGGACAGACACGGGGAGAGGCTGTTAGTCAGGTTTGACGGGGGGGAAATATTCTTCAGTCTCATGCGGCGTGTGAACAGAAACTGACTACACTCAAAAGTTCCCCTCCCTCCCGTTCACTTAGAAATACATTTCAGCGCTTTGCCCGAGAACCCGCAGCCGTCCGGGAAACGTCCCTCATCCTATCCAGGTCAGGAGAATCCTGCGCTCCCAACTGCCCGCTTGCTCCCAAGTGAAATAGATGGGTTTGAGCTCAAAGCGGAGAGACATCCAACCTGGAAAGAGCAGCTAGAGGCAAACTAATTCACATGATCAAGGCAGGAGTTTTCTAGTCAGGTTCAAAATAAGCATAACCTGGAGCACAGCTAAAGCGATGTGGGATAAAGCTCTTGATACGGAACAGCTCCATTCCCAATTTATCATAAACATACCTAGGGAGACAGTCGAGCTGAACCCGCCACGGGAAGCCCGATTGCTTTGATTTTCATTCACTATTTCCAGTAAATATGCATAAAGATAGTTCTTCAAGCAGCCCCGGCTAAATGTAGGACGCTGGCGCGCCAGGCAAAGGCAGCCGGCATTCCCTGACTGGTGCTCGGGGCTGGCTGGGATCTGAGAGCCAAGCCCGGCTCCGCCAGCACCGCCGACATCCCTGCGCGGTTCCCGGAGCCTCCGCGTCCCTGCCCAACTCCGCGGCGCGTACCGGTGCTCCCCGGAAAGGCGATACTTACTGCATTCTCCCTCCACATAGTTCCAGTTTAAAGATCCTCAAAGTCATTTCAGTAGATTCCTTCGCAAACAGTGGAGTGGAAAATAGGTCCCTCAGCGCCTGGATTTCATCCTGCAACTTGTTCCCACCGCAGTAAATAGCAGCCCGGCAGCTCTTTATCGCTTGAAATCCCGCATGATCAAGTTTTAGCAGAGCCATTGCAACTGAGATTTGCTCTTTACTTTTGGCAGGAGGCATTTAAGCGTCTTCATCTTTTTTTCTTTCTTTTCCTCTTTGCTCTCCACCCCCCTCCCTTTTTTTTCTTCACTCGCTGTTCAAAGGGCAATTGCAATATTGCCGCAGCAGTTCCCCAGGACGGCAGTCGCGGAGTCCCCGCGCTGCTCTGAGCTCCCTGGAAGCGGCGGGGACCGGCAGCGCCGGTTCCTGGAGGTGCGGCGGGATCCACCCGGGGCCGCCTGCGCGGCGCTGCGGGTGCGCGCCGGGGCCGCTCCGCTCCGCCGCCCCCGGCACCGCCGCCCTGCGCTGGCAGGGGCGAAGCTCAGCGGCCGCCTTGTCAAACCCAGAGCAGCCGCGGCTACTTTGAAGGCTTCCCCCCCTCTCCCGCCCCGCTCTGCCCGCACAGGCACCAGCGAATGAGTCAGACGCAGGCAATCGGGGGAGGGGGTGTCAGATCTGGGGGAGCAGCGAGAACACCAGGCTTGGGGCTCAGGAGGGGCGAACTCCAGCGCTCTGCCCGCATTAGCGTCCCCAGCCAAAGGCTAGTAGCCCGGGAAACCCCAGAGTGTTGTCCTTTCCCTTGATGCAGGTGCTGTCAACCAGAAATGCCTGCCGTGGGGCTCAGGGGAATGAATGTGGAGCAGCAGCTTACACACTAAAAGCAGCCCTAAAAGCTCCAGACCGCAGCCAAATATCACAAAAAAGCTCTGTCGAAGTTGGCTCCATCTGGGCATCCCTGCTGCTGTTCCATCCCCCCTTCCACGTCGCTCATTCCAAAGCCTTGTGCCTGTTTCTCCATCTCCCACTCACCCAGAACAGCCGTGGTGCCAGACCCACCCGGCCTTTGAGCAGTTCTTGCCTCCCAAACCACACCCCACCCCACCAACACTTTCCTCCACCACCCTATTATGCCTCCTCCCTCACTCCATTGCTCTCCTGTTTTTCCCTTTCCACCATCCTGCTCCAGCTGCCACAACTTATTTGGTTTTGCACAAATGAATGTACCAGTTAACTACCACAGAGGGGATGTGACCTCCTCGTGCTCCATCCTTCACAGCCACACGCACTTCCACACTGAATCCTTCAGAGCAAGGCAAAGTCACGCATTTTGACAGACCCACTCCCACGCCAGAGGAAACCTTTGGGTTCAAACAGTGTAATGCCACATGTTCAAACTCTGAAGTTTGCTTTTCACCACATTAAGACACACAACACCAAGAAATCACTCCCAGAGACATTTAACACCACATCAGCTTTACTGCTCTTGACAGTCTCTTCATGGAATTCCCCAATAGGTCTATGCCTGGGTTTTTTCCCTTCCTTTGAAAGATCTTGCCTCCTAACTTATTTAGGGATTACTTCCCTCAGACATTGCATTAGTCTTTCTAAGGAAAGCAATTAAGCAGCTACAACTGACTTTTTTTATGTTTGATGTTTAAATGCATGTCTGCATTTCACCCCAATGCACACTTTTCCCCGCTAAATATTACAGTGATGTTTGTCACAGTTACTGGAGATGAGGTTCCAGCTCCATCCTTGTGTACAGATTCACTGTTATCATTCAGTAGATCTATTAGAACAGCAGCAAAGCCAGAGATTCAAGATCCTCAAACATAAGTGAAATTCATGATTGTGAAAAAAAATGTGGCTGTAGCATTAGCATGTGTTTAAAATATTAAGTGACATGGTGTCTTTAGAAAAGACTTACTATACAATATAGTGACTGAACTAATGAGGTGAAAGACCAATACAAAAAATAGCCACATTTTTTTAACTTCAGAGCTATATGATTTTCATTAACCTAAACTGAGAAATATTATTTCAAATATTTTTCCTCAATTACTCAAAATTTTGGGAAATACCACGATAAAACAGTCCAAATTTAAAAATTAGAATAAAGCATATTAAAAGTTTGCAGGAAGTGGGACTAATCTTTGCAGTACACATGCAGTCTTGCCAAAAGCCTCACCAATTTCGAGAAGATTACTTCCTACAGAACTGAATAAAAGTTGCAAAATTAAACCTCAGCTTTAACAGACATTCACAGTCCATTTCTAGGTATATTTGCACAGTTTAAAGTTAAAGAGAAGAGCTGCAAACATGGTAAGAAGTCAACTTCATTCAACAGAAATAAGCAAACAAAATCTGCATTTAAACCCTTTTGATTTGTGTGTAAGAAGGGAACACTTCAAAAGCAGGGTAACAAACCCCACATCCCTGCACTTGGGAGATCTGAGTATTTTCAAGGAGAACATTTATTCTGAAAGGCAGATGGATTGATCCCTAAGTGATTGTCTTCTCCATATGGGCAGCTCTGCACTTATCTAAAAGCAGCTACAACACAAGTTCAAGAAGTTTGGAATCCTGCACTTTTGAGGTTATTTTCCAGCTGGGTTTTCCCTACCAGTCCTGCTTGCTACATAAATATGCATTTAAAGGTTAGGAACTTCTTACTCCTAAAATAGTATTAAAACTGCAAAATAACTTGTTGCAGAGAACACTTGTCAACAGAAACAAGCAGCCAAATTTCCCAGTAGAAGGAACGTTTCCAAAGTGGGGTCTGATGGTCTGCCACAAAGTGGATTTCTGTCTGTTGCTGACTCAGTGAGTGAACTTTCTTTACTTGCTTTACTGTAACAGCTGAAAGATGCTTAACCTTTGACATGTTAGACAGATAAATTAAAAGTCAAATTTCACCCCCAGATTCAGGAAAACAACTCTGTAATTTTCCTCTTGCTTTAAGAAAGAGCATTGTTAAGTAAAGTAGGTACAATCACCATAAAAAAAATATTGTTCTCATGAAGTGACACCAAAATTAGTCAAGAAAAATACTTCAACACATTAGATATCACATTACTGCCACTCTGCTTTCAATGGGGGTAGTCTTCATCCATCACACAAGTTTAAGACACAATTCAAGAGACCTCTAAAATAAAGATCTTCTCAATAATTCTTGCTACATGGAAACTTCATTACACACAACCTCATGTTTTGGGAAACAAAATGGTAACAAGAGATTACAGGTAATTGGCCAGGTTAAAGGAGAGAGGCTCGCTTAGAATTAATTTCAAATTAAACTACTTCTACATTTAATCAATGCTGCTGTAACCAGCAGCAATTTATTGATATGCATCTTATCTGCCACAAATATCTGAATTTCATCTACCTTGAGAAATGTCTCCAGCAAGAATCAGAAGTGACATTGATGCAAAGTCATTTATCAGTACCACACAGGATCAAATCTGCAATGAAACCGCTTGACTCAACAAAAAGTCAATGCATAGCAAACAAGGATACAGTAACATACATTTACTCTTGGGAAGCTACAGAGTTCCTTACATGTTAAATGAAATCAAAGTGAAAATGGGAAAGAACTCAATTGTTTTCAAACTTGCTATAACATTTTGTCACAGATGGCCCTCATATTGAAAACTGGCTTAGCTCCTCGTTTGGCAGTGCTCTTCCTTGCACAATTTACCAAGTCATGCATGAAATGATGGCCTTAAGCTACTCTCAGTTTTGCAGAGGACATGAGCAAACAGCCACAGAAAAAGAGGAGGCACCATCGCTGAGTGGAGCTGGAGGCTGTTCCAGCACTTCAGCTTCTCTGCAAACAACTCCCAGCAAGGGAGGAACACCCCAGGGAAGCTCAGCCAGAGTGCCTCCTTTTCACCTCACCTCTGATTATCAGAACTATTTGAGATTCACCAGGATTGTGTCTTTGTCTCCTTTGAAATCAGTTTCCTATATCAAATTAATCTTCAGGTGTATTCCAAACTCTGCTATGCAGTTCCCAAGAGGAATTCTTTTTCTGGGAAATCACTGAATTAGTCAAATCTAACTTTAAGGGTCAAAACAGAATTTCATCATGAACTCTGTACCTTTTAATTAAAGCTGCTCTATTAACAAAGAGATCTGTGTCACAGCAATGCAGTCCTGTGAAGGCTGTGTCAGTAACAATCCCATTACACACCCAACTGCCTTTGGGGGACTGAATCAGGTAAATACCTTGTTTAATACTGTTTCTCCCCTTCCCTAACTGCACTCCTCCCATCAGAAACTGTGAATTGGTATATTTAATAAAATCTTCCAGGAACATGCAAAAAAATATCTGATTGCTGCAAAGCCAATACAGGTTTTTCGTTAATACCTAGAACAGTAAAGGAACAGTCAAAAATTGCCATTATTTATTTAGGGCCAAAATATTATCTCCTAATCCTCACTGAATTGCCATTATTTATTTAGGGCCAAAATATTATCTCCTAATCCTCACTGAAATGGCAAGCCTTTAGGAACTAGAACTTTTTAAAGTACTATTTGAAGCTTTCTCTTCAGTCACCCTGAGCCATATAAATCTGTCTCATGTGTATCTGTATTATGGGCAGAGTGATGAGCCTCCTAGACAAGTAGTTACTACCTTGTATTAGTCTACATAAAAGATGCTCAGATTTTTCAAGTGTATAATGACAGCAGCAGTTTTGCTCTTGCCTCATGTGGAACATTCTGTGTGTCCCCACACTTGGCATGGTCTTTTATATAGACTTTATAATAACTAAACCCCCCTCTGTTACAGCTGATGTACATTTTCAGTCTTACCAACATTTGTTCCAAGTCAGAGGCTTGAACTCCTGATTACAAAAAAGGCAAAGTCACAATCAGAGCTATCACTCTGATCTTTTGATGAAACAATACACATGTATTAGGTATTGAAAGGGGCTGCACAGACTTACTAGGTTTAAAAACACTACTTGAATCTTGAAGACAGGTGAGCTACTGTCTTACCAATATTAGTATTACTTGTAAAACAAAGTTCCATGGAACATCCTGAAGTTATTATTTCCTTTAAAATTTGATTCAACACAAAGAAAATTACTACTTATGAGTGATAGGAGCCAGCAGTGACCTCTCACACATTGTTCACTGGTGGTACTTGTTTGCTAAAAGAAAGTTGTACTGAGTGGGAAGCACCAAGATGCCTACATTGCATCTGCTTCTCAGTAATTCACTAAGCAAATTCTTGCTTAGGGAGTTGAGACTTTTCTAAATCCAGCAAACCAGAATTAGTAAAGGTCAATGGAAGCTTCTCATCAACACAAAGTTACCTCAGCTCTAGCTGGAAGATATTTTTAAGATGAGTAGTATGTTGCTCCTTGCATCCAACCCATTTCTCGATTGTAGGCACCAGCTCTATTAAAACTAGGTGCTAAAGGCTTTTGAGACATCTGAGCCAGCAGGAATAGATCCAAAAGAGAAAAAAAATCCCCCTTGAACTTAAATTACAGTTCCACATGATGAGTCAGAGCCTTCTGTCACCTATTTCTGCCATACATGCTACATGGCTTTTGTTCACATACAGCAATGCTATTGAGCTGCTTGAATATTAGTTTTCTGTGAACTCTCATCATGGTTGTAAGTCCTGCATTTAGTTTGCTCTTGCTCCAGAGGAACCCCATTTGTTGCTTTCTACAGAAACAGCCTCTTGCTTTTCCCTGCCCAAGGAAAATTCTGAGATACAGTGATAATAATAACTGTGAATATTAACAGATCTAATTAGTTTCATTCTATTGTATTTCCAAACCTTGCATGTTTTAATCTCACTGTTGGGAACAATGAACAAGAAAAAGGGTCTTTAAATACCATATTAAACCACATTTGTCTCCTACCTAAAATGCAGGCTTAGCTTACCCAGATGACCACATTTCTAGGAACTTGCATCCAAATCAACTTTAGTTCTGCAATCTCTTCCCAAGAAGAGCAAATGCTATTTCACGTACCTCTAAACTCTTGTCTGACTGACAGTAGCTATTAGGGCTAAAAGAACTGGCTTCTGCTTCTGATAGAACAGGAGGTAAAATTGGATGGAACAAGGAAGGATTCAAGGAATTTTTTCAGGTTGCTAAAAACACAGGAATTGTCTGATCATCTGTCTACCTGCATGGTTACTCATGGAATTAATCCTTGGGAGGAGACATGGCCTCTGCTTGTCATGGGTTTTGTAGTGTCAAAAGATACAGGTTTAAACAGGCCTTTTCCCAGAAACGTTACTGTCAACAATTCTATTCTTTCCTGCTCTCCTGTCCTAATGAGACACAAGGTAATTCATTCCTGTATAAGTTCTGCAAAGAGATGTCAAGGATTGAGAAGCTCCTGGTTCTTCAGGTGACACACAAAGTTGCTTTGAAAAAAGAATTTGAGTTCAGAGGCTGAGATGAAGAGAACCCTACACTTGGGAGCCTCAGTTGGAGCAGGGAGGAGGATGCTGCCCACAGCCCTGGCTTGCAAATATTGCTGCACTCTGATCTTACCAAGCTGCTTCAGCATCCAAGATGGTTCTGTCCATGTACAATGACACAAGGAACTTGTACAAAAGAAATACAGAAACCAAAAGCAAATAAAAGTAGTTTTTTCCAAATAAAGAGCCTTCTGTGATTTACTGGAACGACTTCATAAACTTGACTTCCTTAGAGCAACTTAAATGGATGTGAATTAAATCTAGGCTTACATTACTGACATTCTTTAAATTGAGCTCAACTACTCCTTGAATACCATCTGCTAAACAACAGCAATGATACATCAACACAAGTATTAAACTTCTTAAATTCAAGTATATGCTCAAATATGTACTTTGAACTAAAAATATCCTCAGTCATGCCTGACCTAACCACATATACTGTGCACACATTCAAACTCATGCAGGGTGGGGGTTTTAGGCAACAATTATATGTAAGAATCATCTAAACAAATATAAACATCTGAAGATATTTCACCACCTATTGAAAAAACTTGGTCTCAGACTGACTTTCTGTAATTAATATACAATTGCTTAATTTTTATAAGCCAATTAACTGCAATCTCACTTGGCAGACGGTTGTGTGCTATCTACCCTCACACAACTATTTCTGTTCTCACCAGTCCCTTCTATCACACAGATTCCAAAATAACTGTGATATATGTAGGAACAAGAATATTTCTCTAGTTAAAAGCCTGCCAGATCTTATCTTTCATCTGCAAAGATCAGACAGATTTCTTGCTTTCTTGATTTTAGCCAGAAAGCTAAAATGATGGAAGATGATAACCAAAAAGACTTTCTTCTTAGACTGCCTTGCTAAGTGGGGAACAATGTCCTGTTCCAAGGTACAGAACAATGGACTTGGGTTCATGAGCTACTCCATCTGAGTGTACCTTGTATTGCATTTATATTTACAGAGACTCTCATATCGACTCATGTTAGTACTTGCAGGACAAACAGCAAGTGCTTATGCAGTAACCTAATTTACAAGCAAAGAATGTAGCTGTTTTATATTAAGACATTTCAGAACACACTGGGTTTATATTCACCCCAAGTATTCAAGTAATAACTGCTTGAACTCCCTGATCTCACTGTTGTCCTAGTTCATCACAGATTTATTTCATGGTTCCAAGTTCTCCTTGATGCAAGTCTGAAAAACTTTAAATATCATATTTTTTTTATCAATGATGTTTCATCTTTGCTGGTTATCAACATTCATCCTTGAATGCAGGTGGAAGAGCTGTCCATCCCAGACAAACACTTCAAGGTTCAAATACAAAATGAAAAAGACTCCGTGTTTAGTCTTTGCAGATTTTTCAGCTTTCATTTTTACCCCAGTTGAACAAAATGGTCTTTTAATAACACTAATTCCTAGACTGGCCATTTACCCCAGGATGAGTCAATCATAAAGCAAAGCAATATATGTGACAATACAAAACGCAAATATTTACTGTTTAATTCAATAAGTAGCAAAAGAAACGTTTTTCCCCTTCAGGAACTCTGATCCTTCTCATCTGATCCTGACCCAAAGGGGATGCCCTCCAAGAATCTTAATGGGTCATAGTCTGAAGAAAAGAACAACACTCAGCTATCCTCTTAATGACTGACTTTTCTTCCTTCAGACATCCCCTAAATAATCCATACACAAAACAAGTATACATTCACTATCTCTAAATCCATCGTGCCCAGTGTAGTGCATATACTCTAAACACAATATCAGGCAAGATTGCTGAATAACTCTGACAATTCCTTTTATCCAACCAGCCACAGCAGGTCCATGAAAGTTCGGTAGTTTCAGCACATGTTGAGGTTTCATTTATTTCTTATCATTTCTGAGCTAATCTGCTCCTCACCTTGATACAATCATGTGCTTGGTCCGTGAGTTGGTAGCTCAGTGCAGGGGAGCAGGGGCAGGTCCAAGGGCCCCACAGGTACAACAGCACTTCTGTAAACAAAAGTGTATTTTACTCCCTGAAGTTCAATTAACTGCAGAGTTCAACCTCATCTCAAGATGATCAATTAAGGCAATTAAACTGCTGAATTAGGAGAGCATGGGCAGGAATAAAGCTCAGATCCCAGGGATAAGTGAATAATATTTTCTCAGACTGTTCTCCAAATAAGATAATTTTATAAATATAAAGAATAAACGTACATTTGATCTGACAAATCATCTCAGATTCAAAGCCTTTGATTTTATATATAGATCCATAAAAGACACTAGCTTTAATAGGACAGAGCATTAAATCAAAATTCTGACTGAACTTATAAACATTATAGTATGAAGCACTCAATTTCTAAAAGAAAGTCTAAAAAGGTAATAAATGTCTTCTCTAAAAGCCAAATGATTCATTCTCTATAAGCCCAGTAGATATTTTACTGATAAACTGCACTAAGGGGATTGCTGCAGAAAAGAATTGTTTCCCTTGTATTTCTGATATTGAGATTATTATTTGTGAGTATTCCTGTAGAAAAGAGCATGGCCCATAATAATCTGATTTACCATTTAAAATAAGGTCTGATCTGACAGTTTTTCACCTGTACAAAGATGCAGACAACCTATATAGCCATACTTCAAGAAAGCATGCCCTGCTGCAGCTAAAATAAACACACTAACAAGTGTCACAAAGATGCATCCTTGTGACTACAGAGAATGGCAAGAACCCAACACATCTCAAGAAGTCCATGCAGACTGAAACAGACTGCACATACATCATCTTGGAAGCTGACAATTCTTAATCTAACTATTTGAAATCACGTCTATTCTTAGTATCAAGTACATCACCATATAAAACACTCCTCTTGAAGTGTCATATGCTCAGAATAATCTACTTCATTCACAAGAGCTTCTGAATAGTTAAAGCTCTTGCTAAATCCCAAAATTCCTCTGTGACTGCACTTATCAAGCTGAACAGCATCCATGTTCAACCTCCCTCTGAGAAAAGGAAAGGGAGCAGCAGGATACAATCCAATCCCTAAAATGGATAGCAAGATAGTCTAGAAGTCAAAGGATGTTAGAACTACTCAAGAAGACAAGAAGCAGCTCCACACACTGCCTTGAATGGCAATTACCTCACAAATGCCAGGTGCCACCCAAGCACGGCAGCCTTGCACAAGCACAAAGCCACTGAAGCTGCACCGTGTTCTACAGGAAAGGCACTCTTGGAACATGCAAACAGCTCCTCCAGCAGTTCCCATGCCCTCCAACTGCCACCCAAGATTGAGTAAGCTTGTTAAAACTGTGTTCTGCACAGGTTGCTGGCAGAGTCATTGCTACTAATTCCACACAGTGAGAATTCCCCTGTTTCAATATGGCACTCTCCAAGTCTTGTACTTTTGTAGGCAGCAGAGAAATTATATATTGAGACCTTAAAATACATTCAAATGCTGGAAATTCTCTCAGACTAAGTTTAAAATCCAGGCCAGCAACTGCACTTTCTCGGTTGGATCTAGAACACTCATCCATAAAGTTTCCTTTAAGCTCATTAGAAATCCTGTTGCCTGAGCTAAGGAAAGATTTCTCTGTGGTTCTGTCCAGAAAAGTCAAGTTCAGAAGGATATCAAACATATGACTGGGGCATATTTGCTCTCAGAGAAAAATTTTAGCCACTATATAGAAAAATTCTCCCCATCTTCAATAAGTATGAGTTGGGTAGAACACCGAGGAAGACAGATGATTCCAGCCAGCTTCGTTGTTCTGCAAAATATAGTCTATCCTGCATTAAACACTCCAAAGTTACACTAAGCACAAGCAAGTTATTTTGGTTTGATTCTGCACAGAAACTACATTCAAAACTGGGTTGAAGATTTCCAGTGCACAGCTATATTTATATTGTTTACACAAAAACTTTGAGAAGCTATCCACATAGTGTCCACATCAAAGTACTTTGTCAAGGTATAATCTGTAACTACTCTTGAGCCATTAGCATGCAGCCCTGATTACCTAGTAGACATCTAACCACAGGAAAGGAAAACAAATCACATTACCTTGTGCTGATTTAAAATTTGTTACTGGTGTAACATGATGTAAACTGACAATGCATTGCAGTCCCAGCACTGCATTGCATCAGAGGTGAAACCAGCAGGCAAAGAAACAGCAAGAGCTACGAATAGCACATGCAACCCTTCAGAGACGGTCACATTAAGTAGCAAAAGAAATTAGGGAGAGCATAAACAGCACTGAAGAAATCCCCTGATTTAGGTCTTTACCAGACTTACCTGCCTGGGGCACAGGAACAGTTACAGATATCACAGCCATGAAGTCTCAGCATGTGTGTCAGGAACTGCCTTCAACTACTCTGAAGAACACACACAAGCAAAACAGACCACACATGATGCTTCCTTTCTTCCCTGATCCTGGTTTTAAATAAATAAAATCAAGTCTCAGAACCTTTCTGAATAGAGACCAACATTTTAGTTCGATGCCTGGAGTTCTGAGGGCTTTACTTCTGATGCTTTTCTAAGCAGTTTGTGAAGTCTGTGGGCATATTCACTGGCCCTGGTCATCTATGTAAAAGCACTTAGTTTATAAGTGCACCTGTATGTTCTTTCCCTTTAAAAGTTTACAACTGCCTCACTGCCATGGCCTGTCTGGAAGTGTCTGGAGGGGAATCAAAACAAAGGACAACAAAACAGATACTCTCTGTATCTCTTTTCGCTCTTCTACACACAGAGAGCTCAAATCAGGCTGGTCAGGTTTTGGTTGCCATTCCTGAAGTCATAACCAAGTTTTTACCTTCATTTCCCAATATAGGTTTTAAATTCATGTGATTTTTTTCCTTTGAGATTCTGAAAAAAGACTTGAAAAGGAACCTAAGGAACAGCCAGAGCAAGAGTCTCATTGAAACACAGGTTTCAGCTATTTCACAACATCTTGTTGAGGGTTAGTACCATCAGTTGTGACAAACCAACTCTGCCGTGTATGACAAAACAGACGAAAGAATCGTTTACCAACCACTTTTGCCCCAACATTACCCACTGCTTCAGCACTGGGATCAGGGATTAACTTCAGTGGGTCTGAGCTTGCACCTCAGCCACAGCTATTCCCATCACTTCAAATAAGACACTAAATGGAAGGAAAAGATGCTGCAGCCACACCCAGCACCCAACCTGCCCATAAATCCCAACACTTCCACATCACATCCTTCTCCCACCACCACAGCAGCACTTCTGGACATGTAATCATTCTGTACCAAATCTGTTGCCTTTGCAAAAACATTTCAAGTTATCTCTGCGCAAAAGTCAGGATAGAAAAGAAAAATTTGATGTGTGACATTTAACTAGAGGTGTGTCCCCCACTAGCTGTATTTCAGCATCTCACAATCTCTTAATATGTAGTTATCCACAGAACACTTGTGATGGAGAAAAGGGACAAATGTTTATCCATCAGCTTTCTTGGTGATGACTCAGTCTCTTCTCCTCAGCCTCTTTACCCTTACATAATATTACATAATAATATAGAACTGTTCTGTTTCCCATCAAGGAATATCTTGTATGTTTTTTAAACACATTGAAGCAGATTTACTTTGAAGCTTTGAATTGTTTGTAGCTTCCCCCAAAAGAAGCATTGCAAATATTGTTGTGTAAATGAAGGATATTTTCAGTTCAGTGGTTAAATGCAAGATAGGAAAACAATTTTGTTCACTTTAAGCCAAGACTTTATTGTGAAGGAAATGCCAGAAATTTAACCTTTAAATGGATATCCAAGCAAGATAACAGTCTCAAAAACATCAGGCCATAATGTAACAACTGGACAATTTAAATAGGATTAAATAGCAATATAATACATTTGGCTGACCCAAATCTGTATCTACTGAATAAATAAGTGGCCAGAAAAAAATATGTCCCAGTTCTAGTCATAAGTAGAACACATTAAAAACTTTTCACTATGTACCCCTTCTACTGTGCTGACTCAAGAGAACAGCTGGTCCTGTTTCCAGAGAAAGCTCCTCTGTCTTCCTCTCATTAAGTATTTTGAGAAGATCAGAAAGGATTAATTATGGTTAACTACTAAAAGCACACCTCAGCATTTATCTTACAAGCCTTAATTCCTGGGAGCACAACCTTTTCATGGACTGACTTTTAAGTATCTTTCTTCATCAGGGTATTTTTGGGAATGTCAGCCACGAACTCTGGTATCAGAGGGGATAAATAAACAAAACTGAGCTTAAACATTTTTAATTGTACAAGGAACTTAAAGTGTAAGTCATGAAAATATTCCCCAATAAAATCAGTTGAAATCAACAACAGATCCCAGAGAGGGAACACAGCTTGTAAAACATTTCAACAGACAGTGAGCTCCGTGTTAAAACTCAGAGCAGCAGATTCAGTGTCACTGTTGCATGTTCAAATTTTCAAGCAAGAATGCAAACTGGAAAGAAACTAAACATTTAATTTTAATTAGCATAGTTATACTTTAAATACACACCTGGTAATATCAGCAACTGCAAGGTGCAATAACCTCATCATTAAAGACGGGGCACGGGATTAGTTAATTTATAACATTATCATGGATACTACTAACACAAATTTAATTGTTTTACTGCATAATCACAAGAAATTCATCTACCAATGAGCAGATTTTCATTTAACATAGTAACAGTGTAATAGATCACAGTACACTGAAGGTCAGTTTCTCTTTGCCAAGTTCATTTCTGCTCTTTGAAAGTTGCAACAGTATTTGTAGATGTCACCATTCTGCACATCAGGAACTACCAATGCTAAAAGCTGCTTGAAAAGGTCTGTACATCTTCATTTGGTAAAGAGCAGTAATTAGTTCTCTCAGCTCAGGAGGTGCTGGCTATTTTGTTTGTAATGGATTATTCCCATCTCTCCATACTTGAAAAGCTGCATTTAGGGGTTTGTTTTGTTTTGTCCTACTTTCATTATTATAAATTATTACATTTAGCTCCTGACCTAGATCTTAAAAAATGGATATTTCCAAGTAAGAATTCAGAGCTCACATATTCTCAGTGACAGCCACAATTCTGGGACACAAACTTAGATTAATGCAGAGATGGGGGGGAAGTACTGGGAAATGGGCATTGGCATTTCTTCCAGCTAATCTGAAACTGAGAGGGACAACAAGTAAACAAAACCCACTGTTCATAATGAAGAAAAAGAAAAATCAGCCAGTAAATCAGCTGTTCTGAATAGCTACAATCCAGACCATCGCATTCAGGGCCAGAGAGATCTCTTTGCTCAGCAGGAATGAGAAAAGATCTGCAATAAGAGCCTTTTCTTGTTTAGAAAAGCTAAACAACATATGACTAATTTTCAGGACTAGCAGGAGAGCAGAAACAGTCACTCATCTAATGGTTTGTTCAGAACCCCAATTTTCATCAGCTGAAATAAGGCCATTTCCATACAATCAGTCACAACACCCAGCAGATAAAACAGATGGGTTAACTGGCCAGTCCCAGCCCATTTCCATGAAATGCATCTTTGTGGTCTATAAATAACCAAGCAGGGACACCTGCTTCTTGGCAGTGCAGTAGAAATGCCTCCATTATCTTCTACTTTCATCCTGTTCATTACAGAGAAGGATAAAAAGGCACCAACAATTAAACAAGAAAACTTTTTTCTTTCCAAGACAACACATTCTGCCATTGCAGCCTCAGTACAACTGGCAATCAACATGTGCCATCTACTCATGGGACTGGAAACTACTCACCATGTCCCAGATTAAACATACTCGGAGGGAATTCATGTTAGGGGTTTTTATTTTCTTTTTATTTTACAGATTCTCCTTCTGGTAATTACACTGAAATCACTATTAAACTGCTACTTACTCTTCAAATATGCATTTTCCTTCTACTACATGTTTACAGATATAAAAAGCAAACCAAGTCAGAAAATGCCATCCTGCAAAAAAATCTGGAGAATTACTCTGGCCAATTCTCTCATTCCTTCTCCATAAAAGCCCCATAGGAGCCATCCTCTAGGGTAAGAGCATGGATAATTTCTGGTGGACCTGCCAAAGGCGACTGTGGCCTTCTGTTGTAGACACAAGCAAGCTGCTAAAGCAACCTGCCCTCCCAGAGTCATCAGCAGTTCATCCGTTACTCTCTTCCAAACAACTCACCCGTGTCTCTGCGAAATTCAGGAACATGAAGCGGAGGAGAGGACGGGAACCCCCCGAGCACAGGCAACTGGAGGAGAGGACGGGAACCCCCCGAGCACAGGCAACTGGAGGAGAGGACGGGAACCCCCCGAGCACAGGCAACTGGAGGAGAGGACGGGAACCCCCCGAGCACAGGCAACTGGAGGAGAGGACGGGAACCCCCCGAGCACAGGCAACTGGAGGAGAGGACGGGAACCCCCCGAGCACAGGCAACTGGAGGAGAGGACGGGAACCCCCCGAGCACAGGCAACTGGAGGAGAGGACGGGAACCCCCCGAGCACAGGCAACTGGAGGAGAGGACGGGAACCCCCCGAGCACAGGCAACTGGAGGAGAGGACGGGAACCCCCCGAGCACAGGCAACTGGAGGAGAGGACGGGAACCCCCCGAGCACAGGCAACTGGAGGAGAGGACGGGAACCCCCCGAGCACAGGCAACTGGAGGAGAGGACGGGAACCCCCCGAGCACAGGCAACTGGAGGAGAGGACGGGAACCCCCCGAGCACAGGCAACTGGAGGAGAGGACGGGAACCCCCCGAGCACAGGCAACTGGAGGAGAGGACGGGAACCCCCCGAGCACAGGCAACTGGAGGAGAGGACGGGAACCCCCCGAGCACAGGCAACTGGAGGAGAGGACGGGAACCCCACCGAGCACAGGCAACTGGAGGAGAGGACGGGAACCCCCCGAGCACAGGCAACTGGAGGAGAGGAAGGGAACCCCACCGAGCACAGGCAACTGGAGGAGAGGACGGGAACCCCCCGAGCACAGGCAACTGGAGGAGAGGACGACATTTCTGCCACTGAACACAACACATTTAAAGAAGAGCATTTCAGCTATGCCTGCCCCACAGAGGCTTTGGGCAACACAAAAGGGCAGTATTCTTTCACAGAGTAGTCACACCATCTGCCAAAAGCCCTTTTCATCATCTTTATTTCTTTCATTCCAACCACTTGTACCTTTTTTGCAGATCTTGATGATGAGATAACTCCTCCCTCTCAAGATTTGCAACCTCAAAACTTATCAGGCCAGTTACATCAAGGCTCTCATCTCCCAAACATCATTTTGCTCTGTTGCCTTCCATACATATTTTTCAAACTCTTTAAGACTGCTTTTCTCTATTTGTTCTCATTATGAGGTAATCACAACTTCATTTTCCTTTTGGTTTGTTTTCCTCTCCTAGGCTTTCTCAGTATTACCCACCCCTCTCACTTCACAACAGAGAACATACTAGAAATTTCTCAACAGACTGCTCTTCTGGAAAATACATGTTTCCATAGGGAATATCAGCTTTAATAAGAAAAGTCCCAAAACACAAAAACCCCACACTTCTGAATTCCCTGTCAAAACCAGAAAGTGGTCCAAAAAAGAAAACAGTTCAGTGACAGTAACCTGAAATACAAAACCTCTGACTCAAAGCCTCAATTTACATAGTGCTGAAGAGTTTGGCTTCCAGTTTAAGAGCTGTGGAAGAAGGTGGGTTTCCTCCACACAGAACAGGAGAAAAGTAACTAAATCTGAAACCAAATTATGCAAAATGAGAAAGCTTCCTGTCTTTCTACACTAACAGATATGATTTGAAAAGAGAAGAAAAAAGGAGGACCTAGGAGGGAATAATCAAAAATCTTCATTCTTCACAGCCAATACAGTCATGATGAATTTATTCTTCACTAGTGACTCATGTGAGTCTCCCTATAATCCCACTCCTGCCACCTTCTCCAATGTTTGTGTGCTGTATCTATTTGTTTTATGTATTTGATTATTTTTTAAAGTAGAAACATTACCTAGCACATTTATGAAGTTAATATACAAACAAATACTAACACATTGAATAAGCTGCTGACCACTATTTCCATGTTTTTGTCAGAAGCTGCTCTCAGACAAATCTGTCACACATTTAGAACCAAAGTCATCATTTGGGCTGCCAGCCCAATTCCATGCAAAATTAAATGACAATGCAACTAAACCCCTTAAGACTAACTATGTCTAAAAATAACCAGCATAAATTCATTCACACCAACAGCATCAGACCAATCAGCTCAGATTCACTCATTAGTGCCCTTCAATCGACAAGGGATTCTGCCTGAATCTTGATTCAAGATCAGTAGTAACACCCTGTATTGCAAAATATATGCTTGATTTTTCTGCTTAATTGTTTGACCAAAGAGTAAGTATTTTACTTCAACAGTGCTATTTCAAAACAGAAAAAAGTTACTGTTCTGTTACCGAAAAAACTATCTTGTGTCTTCACAGTGATTAATAACTATATTGAAAATGTAAATGCTAAGATTTTTACAACTGCAGAGCATAAGATCATGTTTAGCAGTCAGTTCAGGTAACAGTGGTTGCTTTAAACATTCCTGATCCAGAACTGATTCAGCAGCACTAGGAAACATTTATTTACCACTAAAGCAGTTGTGAGACAGCTATGAACCATTTTAATTAACACTTATTCATCACTACAACACAGATAAAGCATTTTCAAATGTTTATTTTCCACCTCTGTACCAGTTCATTTTTAATGACTCCTTTAGGTTTCCTGAATTAATTTCAAAGGTAATTTCCAACCTACACTCAATATCCTGTCCTTACAGTCAGGGCTGTAATAATGGTTTCAATGAGGGATGGATAAGGCCCTCAGTGAGTGCTGGTGCTGAGCTCTGCCCTGGGCAGAATCCACAGCACACCCTGCAGGGGAATACACAGAGCAAACTGCCACTGACTGATGGGCAGCTTCTCTACTCTATTTGCAGGGCATAAAATAAAACAAAGGGAATTCATTTACACTGCCCAAGAATTTTACTCTCTAGCTAAATTTCCCTCTCACGTGGATACATTTAACTCTATGGAGAAGTACCAATAAAGCAAACTCACTAACAAAGTTAATGAATTAGAGCTTCCAGTCAAGCTGCTCTACAGTAACTGATAAGGCAAGAGATCCCAAGGATGCACCTCTGCCTCATACCCACAGACCATCTCCTCTTGTCCCCGTGCCCACAAACCCACAGTTTCAAGGAACTTTAGAGTCTTGTGTAAATACCATAAAAGTAGCTCTGTTACCTGCAGAAAAAAGTGCACCACAGACATGTTGGAGAGTAGATCTCCTTTACTCAGATGGGTTAAATTTCCTTGCCACTTGGTGTTTTTTCTTTTAAAAAGTGGGAAAATGCCTTAAAAAACCCAGCTGTCCTAGGGAGCTTCCAACAGCTGATACAGTAGTGCAGTGTAGCCAGAGTTAGAAAGCCTCAGTGGCACACACAACTTCAGGAACCTGGTGTACAGAATCCTCAAAAAAACCCATTACAACAATCAAGTCTCAATGTTTTAGTCTTGAGAGAATTTCTATCACCATGGTTAACTCCAAAACAACTGCCAAAAACATTACATCTTCAAGGCAAAATCAGAACTCGAGCAAAGGACAGAACAGTAGCAAAGAATTGGCCAAAAACTGAACCCCCAATGGTCTGACCAACTTAAAAGCATAAAAAAACCCCCAGCATCTTCCTTGCTCCTGTGCCCCAAAGTACTCACAGCAACCCACCCCATCTGAAGTCCACTGAAGTCCAAGCAGCCACTGTTTCCTTCCAGAACTATGGAAACACAGCCTTGTCATTTCTGCTACACTGCAATTCTCTATTTACACCACAGAACTCCAGCCTAATCTCCCATCAGTCACCTCATCCTCAGCTTCAATCTCTGAGCAGCAAGTTAATCTATAAATGAACTGCCTTTTTTTAATTCTGAGGCATTAAGATGAGTCAAGCAGGTTGGCAGGCTGTCAGTTTTTCACTGACCTGTAAGCACAACAGGAATTTTAATACCCACTTCACTCATTTAGCTGACCCAATCCTCAACAGCACACTTACTAATTACAGCTTTAAATCCTATAGAGCAGTTTATCATTTATTATAATAGCCTATTACATACACTGAGCTGTACTGTTGAACATTTTTGGAAAACTGCCTCCTTACTAGTTTTTCAGACAGTATCTGCAGTTCTTCCATAAACATTAAAGCATTATTCTCCTCTCACAGCACATTAAGAAAGGATATAATTAACTCTGTATCAAAAGCCCTGCCAAGGTCTTCAAGAGTGGTTAGCATTTCTTTAATGAGACAAAAAATAAAATATTCAGGATTTTTCCTGAAACTGAGATCCCTTTTAGTGCATCTCCAAACAGGCTCCCAAGAAATGACAACATAGAAGAATCACAACTGCATTTCAAAAAGCTCCGAGCATGTCCAGATTAAATTAATAGAGAGATCAGAACAAAGATGTCAAAAATACAAAAAGCATAAACAAGAGGATGCAGCAACTGTTTATGGACTGTCTCTTCCTTGCACAATTTAAGGGAAAAAGGCACTTTTACTGCCTTCTGTATCTTACTTTAGAGAACACAACTATCATGGCACACTCAACATTGAGTCTCAGGGTTTTGTGTTTGAGTTTGGGGGGTTTTTCCTCCCTGTTGTTATTGAGATATTTATAGGAAAACTGAAATCAACCTCCTTTTTAAATTAGGTGCTTTCTCTTCACCCACCCTCAGAGAGGCAGAGAAAAGCAGCCCAGTCAGCCAGCAAAGAGGAACGTGAGGATGAAGCCCACACCTTCCCCCTGCCATGGGAGGACCTCTGCAGCCTGGGCTGAGCTCAGAACTATCCAGCAGGACTCGGCTGGCCTGGAGCAAAACCAGCACAGCATTGCCATGGCCAGGCTTTGCATTAACCCATCCCTGCAAACCTCAGGAAATGCCACATGGTCTGGCCTTGTCTTGGTCTGTCTGGAGATCAAACAGGAGGCGACTGTAGATCACCTGGTTTTAATTACAGCTTAGCTTTGTGCCATTATGTGGTGAGACCCATTGTTACAGTAATTGTGAGAGATTTCTCCAATCAATTTGGCATATTTGGCATTATTACTGTAGAATAAACTATTTATGACTCTAGAGTAATGATATATAGTTCAGACACAAGATGACAAAGAGCTTGAAAGTCCAAGAACAGGAAAATAAGACATCTCAGCTACATTCAACTCATAAATAGTTGATTACTGGTCATTAAACACATGCAAATTTGGGAGCTGGGTAAAACCAGATATGGCAGAAAAGAGAGTAAGCATCCAATATACATATGTATACAGCATATATTACTTTGGGGAACTTCAGCTGTAATGCAGAATTCCAGACACATGAAAGAGGAGTAAGGAGTAAGCATGCATTAGAAAACAGGATTAGCCCTGAAAGGGCTCTGAGAAGTAAAAGACCATCAACATCACTTTTTTGATCAAGGTTGCCAGGCTGTCACCCCCCAATTCCTTGCTGTGGAAAGCTGTGACTGTTGATTTTAGGGCACAGAAGGGTGGCAAGTGGATGAATACAACACCAGGGGGAAAGAGGGGTGAATACAAGGGTGATGGAATAGTAAGTTTAACTGTATTACGACTGAGACCTTTTATTCAACAGTACTTTCTTTGTAAGAAATAATTATTCCTACACAAATAATAACTCTTTGATTAGACTGTTAAGACTTTAATTAGGCTAACAATAAACTCCTGGCTTTGCCTTTGCATATGAAGTGTTTCTTCAGCCCACAAGGTGCAGGGCAGCAATTCATGGAGCCAGAGGGAGAGTGCACCAAAAGGAACAATCTCAACCAGGAATTCCTGAGTGCCAGCTTCTATTGCAAAGCCTTCTCATAAATTTCAAGTTAAACAGTCAAATAAAAGAGATGGCTTCATAAGCAGTTGCACCACTGATAATAACTGTTTTCATTTCCAGGTTTTTCTGCATATGAATGAGGTATCTAAAAGTCGTTAAAATCACATATAAAAAGTTTATTTTTAGTAATAAAGAACAAGTAAACAAACTGCTTATTAGCACCAAAACTAAACTGGCTTAACATTTCTCTCTCTCTCTAAATGAAAAAGAAAAATCTGATACCGGTGGTAAAGACACTTATTAATAAACTGAAGTTAATTTACTTCCCCAGTCATGTGCCTGAAGTATTCATTTTGGAGACACACCTATCTCTTGACTTTCTTACCCTGCCAAAAAGTTCTCAGAAAACCAGTGACTTGCTGATATCTGAAAAGTGGATGTTGACTAGAAACACTGTCCTTGAAACAATATATGAGGCTTTCACAGAAATAACTGGCAAATTTGTTCTGTCTTTACCTCAATTTTCCTACTGTTTTGATGGAATATTTCAGTGATTAGCATATATATGAATATGGGCTGACATGAGCACTTACACTACCACATAAAAATGAAATACAAGAATGATAAGAACTTTCATATTTACTTTATACTAGTCATATATCAGTAACAAACATTACCTGAACAACACAGATTATTCAAATTAGTATGCAGTTGGGTTTATTTTGGGGGGTTTGCACAGTGGTAGAGCTAATGGGCTTCTGTTTTCACAGGCACATCCATTTTCTCTGCAAGGAAGTTTGGTTCAAGCAGCTCAGTTTCTGTTTATGTAGTTACTCAGCTACTTAAGCATCCCTTCAGATTCAATAACACTGCCCAATGAAAGGAGCTTCAGAGGGACTGCCAGAGGTCAGGATGCTTTAAGGAGGGCAATAGGACAGTGACAGACACAGCCCAGCACTTTCACTGGCTCCACAGCAGCATTCATGGCACTGCAGAGTTTGCACATACATATTTCCATAATGGAGCCATAAGGAAAAAGAAGGTAGTCATATATATACAGACCAACTTAAGAAAGGCAATTATGTTTGGAAAATTAATAGTAATACTGAATACTATATTTGCTGAACTGTGCATTTTTTATGCCTACATAGCCACAGTGACTTGTTTCTTGCTCTCTCTCAGAATATTACCCATTCAGAACAAGACCCAGTCTCCTGGGTCTGTAAGTTCTGGCTACCAAATTGGGACCCACTTACAAACCTAATCTTGTAAAGTTTCACTGATTTTCAGGAACCACTGAAATAGAGGTGTCTACAGTGGCAATCCTGCAGTTAAGGATTCCTGATTAAAAACAGCAAAGATTCCTTAACCTTCCTGCAATCTGAATAAGATGTAAGTGTTCTGCAATTCAGCAATTCTTTTTCCATAAACCTTACCTTACCATCCACGATTTGATCAAAAAAATGTAGAGGGGAAAAGCAGAAGAGGATAGAAAAAAATAGAGACAGGATTTTTTGCTTACCTGCCACAATGCCGGTTCACAACTTCACTGCCTGCAGGTAGGACACTATCTGAGCAAGGTACTGAGTCCAATTATACTTCAGGAAATCCTGTTCCTTATAGTATTTGATGCAGAGACAGTTTCTGAAATAAAAGAATAAACCTTTTAAATACAGTAAGTACAGAAGAATTTTCTTATTACAGTGTTACTGCAGCAGAGATCAAACACCTGAGGTTCATCAACTGCAGGCAATGCAGCACCATTAGTACATTTGAACAAACAGTTAAAAATTATTCACTGTGATGATTCTCTGAGATAACCTGACTAGAAACAGGAAAAAAAGTCATCTGAAGCTCTAAGAACATTATGGCACACCCCATAGCTCTGTTTTTTACACAAAAGCATTTTTTGCCTAGAACAGTAAGTACATGTACCTAAACATCTGAGAGTAGGATGAGATGGCAATCAACTTTAATTTCTCTTGACACAGACTAATATTCCAGCTTAACATGCTGAAAGCCACAGCAAACCAGTGCAAATCCCACCCCAAGTGAATGCTGGACTGCACAGTGCTCCCTCAGGACACAGGAGCTGCCACAGCCTGAGGTACTGACAGAGGCAGGAGGGGTCTGTGCTCTGCCCCCAGTGACATCAAACCCCAACTGAGGACAGGCTGAAGTATTTTGAGAAAAGTGCCATGTCAATCTTGTATGTTGTGTATTACAGAAGGATTCATAAATCTTTGGTCAAGACAACTGCATTATTTATCTAAAGAATTAGATTACTCTGTGCTGTATCTTATATTCATGGAAAGGAGGGCTGTGACAATTCCATACTAATGGAATTTTATTCACCCTTTTTATTTTAACTGTCACTATAAAGGAAGTCTACTTAACCAGCACAGCCCAAAATCATCTTCACAGTCTGCAAATACATTTCATCTACTGAAACAAAATGCCATACTAAAGATGGTTAAACTTCTTTAGAATTTGCAGTTAACAGAGTAAGAGCTAAGTTTCATTTGAACCTCTGGAAACCACTGTACATTCTCCAAAAGCAACAGGAGATGCAAACTGTGTTGGTAACATGACAATTTATACACAATATTGTTCTGCAACCAAAGCTCTGGAAACAGGTGAAATAAGTGAAGGAGGCAAAGCAATAAAAGAAAACACTTATTAGGAAAAAAAGATCAGGAAGTACAGTACTGAAAAATTAATAAGCACCTGGAAGTATAGACCAAAAAAAACCCTCCACAATACAGCTGCTAAAACTTGGCTCAAAAGGACATAATTAGAGGAAAACACCCATGTAATAGTGCCAGAAGTCAAAGCCACACCATTTGGAGAGAGGCAGCTGCTTCTTGCTTTCTGATCCCCCTAAATTCCAAACTGCACAATCCAGAGGAACCAGGAACAACCATCCCTTACAGAGAAGATGCTGTGCACTACCTGACCAGTGATGGAGCATCTCACAGCTGGCCAAGGCAGCAGCTTTGGGATCATATCCCTTTCAGGAATAAGTAGAAACAATTAAATCCCTACTTTGAAGATAAAAATACAGTTTCACTCATTGTCTCTGGAGCTGAGAGCCTCCCTACTTTGGTTTCTCACTCCAAGTAACCAACACCAATCTTGATTAAGACTTCTTTAAAAAATTAAGAAAACTACACTAGTCAACATAAGCAAGCCAGGCAGATATTTTTGCAAGAACAAGTCATAGGGACTATGGAGACTGATGACTGAGGATAAAATTAACCTCATGACAGCCAAAAGTAAATTATCCCAGTTCCTCCTGTTTATGCTCCAAAGACTCTGCTGAATTAATATAACTTCCTATTCCAGAAAAAATATCTCACTTCCCCTGACTGTGCAGCTCAGCTCATTTGGCTCTGCAAGGGGCTGACAGCAGAATGGTGGAGAAGGGGATGGACCTGCACACCTGGCAAGGTGGACATAGGAGGAACATCCTTTTGTCAGCAACATCAAGCTTTTAAAATCAGCTGTTGTAACAACAGAATATTTCACCCTTTGATTTCTACAAGAAAATGACAAAATTGCCTTTTTCCCTTGCACTATGGAGTCACAGTAAAACAGTGGCACAATTAAACAAATGGAGAAAAGAACATGGAAAATAATCACTGATGTTTCACTATCATATACTTTCAATAATTCATTGAACAAGCTAATTGAAGTATTTTAGAGATATTATACTCAGCCAGCTATTCAGCAGCACATCACTACATCCCTGCAATCACATCTGAAGTAACTTTTATTATCAACAGATAAATAAATGAACTAATACTTCGAGTTTTTAACTGACATTATCAGTGTTCTGACATTTCAGTTAAACTGGGACCTGGTTTTCAGTCTTTCCCATTCTGCTTCTCACGGGGAGACACGTGGTAATTGTTTTATAGTGCTCTCAGTGTGGTTATGTCTCCACTGCAACTGACCAAATGACCCAATTTTGACAACATTTTCAATCCTTCAGTCCACATGGATCTTCTTTAGGATTTGTTTATTCTACAGTGGCTGAAATTATTGTATTTAATGTAATTCATTTTATGGCTTTCCATTTTCTACAATAAGAAAGTAATATATTGTAAAAAGGCTTTAGGGTATTAAATTCCCACAAAGGCCATGAGCCAGTACTGCTTGAAAATTAGAAGGGCAGAGAGCAACACAAAAAGCTCCCTGTTCCTCTGCAGCACAGGAGGGCAGACTTGCAAACTTAGTCAAACTCTTTGTTAATTAATCTAAGGGTTTAAAGAACAACTGTGCTTGGGCAGTAAAGAAAAGGAAGAGGCACAGGAAGCATAAGAACAAATCTGCAAGTTATTTCAATCTGCTAAAATACCAGTAAGGAAAGCCAGTCTGAGCTCAAGGTCCTGCACTGGGACAGCAATCCTAGAAGGACACTAAGACCCATTGGCAACTCATATGCTGTATTAGCCCAGCTTCTGGGGTTTTGTTTGGCTGGGTTTGTAGAGGCCCACCAAAGCAGCACAAGGCTGAAGCCCTTACACTGTTAGTCTCTTTCTGACATTCCCTGTCAAAGATTTGAAGTTCTATTTTACTCCTCAAACCACCCTCCCATGTCTCACAAGGAGATGAGTAAAGCACCTAGTTTCATGAGTAAGCACATAGCTAAAGCCAAGAAATAATTTAAGTAATTGCTCATCTCTGCAGTGTATTCATGACATAACTGAAGCATGCACTGCACCTCTGGAAACAGAGCAGCACCAACCACCAAGGTCAGAGCATTGATAAAAACAACACAAACTGGGCTAGAGAGCAAATTGAAAATGAGAAGTGATATTCTGAACTATGGGTACTTGCCATGTCAGAAATGGTAGCAATTAAATCAACACCTCCATATAAACTGCATGCTTAAGAACATATATTAGCTATTCTATTTGTAAGCCCACTGCCCATCTTAGCTCCCACCCCCCTCCCCAAAAAAAAAAGGTCTTGCAAGGCAGGGCCTGGACGCCCAGCAAAAGCCGGGGCAATGGTTGGTGTCTGCTACTGCTTCACCATTTATCTCCACGTTTATGGAGGCCTGTTCATAGGATAGTTTGATGTATCATTTGAGCAGAAAAAAATCTATTCTGGAGAATAGAAACTTATTTTGCATGTGTAATTAGAAGCAATAGAAAAGAACTGAGCATATCTTAACTAACTGAAGTAGTATTTCAATAAGCATTTAACTTAAAGCATATAGGCAGACTTTAGAAAGGAGATCTATTGTAAATGCAGGGAAGAAAGCTGGATGCAGGACCATGGCCAGCTCTTCTAACAACATAACAAGCAAATTAATACAAGGAGCTTTTGCAAGCTAATGTTATTTACAAAGGCTGAAGTGTTTCTTGCTGAAAAGTCACAGATTACTAAAAGAACACACCAGACTACAAAAGTGAGTCATTGGCAAGAAAAGTTCTGCAAAACTGTTGTTGAATGAATTACTTCTGAGATCTAAATTACTCCGAAGTAGAGTAAGTTGTGCTTAAAGAGTTAACATGTTAATAACGTCTTATACAGCTTCAGCTGAGGTCTCTAAGGACATTAAGAATACTGTTTCAAATACCAGGGTAGCTGTCTGAGTTCAGTGCTTGCACTCTGACCTGAGATGGAGGAGCACAGTACCATCAGTGCCCACTGTTCTGCAGGTATCTACCATCAGATTCCCCCAGCTATCACAGCACCATATTGTGATTAAAAAGCAGCTCATTTCAGCAGAACTGCAGACCTAGAAGGGGTTATTACTTTAAGTGAATGCCAGTAAAAAGCCACAAGTACTAACAAGAATTTTGTTCTTATGCAAGGAATTATTAGAGAGATAAAAATCCCTTCAAGCAGTTCACTTCCAGAAGTGGATAGATTCCCCTCTGCCAACCTAATACTTTGAGAGAATAAATAAAAGGGAAATTGGCAATTTTAATCAAACCTACCATATTCCAGTCAATAAAGCAATTGTTGAGGCACAGCAAGGACTGGCTGCTCCCCACAGGACAAGGAGCACAGGCCACTGAGAAAGGGTCTCTCCAACCAAACCCAGCACCCAAGCAAGAGAGCAGGGCAGGCTCAGCCAGCAGCCCAGATCACCTGGCAAATCCAGGATGAAAACACAAGTCTAAGGTCAAAAAAGGAGTTAGTCTGCATATCAGGATCAGCCCAATGGTCAGGGCCCTGCTCTGTAGGACCCACAGCAAGGCAAGGCACAGCCACGGCCACATTAGAAACCAGCTCTCCCAACAGCACAACAGGACCTGGGCTGCAGGTTGAGCTTAAGTAGGGCCTGCACTCCTGAGCGCGGGTGGGGGCCATCAGGTGTGTGGGTAGACACCATCAGGTGTGTGGGTAGACACCATCAGGTGTGTGTGTCAAGGCCACCAGGTGTGTGTGTCAAGGCCACCAGGTGTGTGTGTCAAGGCCATCAAGGCTTCAGGGCCCTGACAACAACAGGCAAAGCAGCAATTCTAGAACCTGCACTTTCCTCTTCACTGATTTACTTGTTTCTCTTTAAAGACTGCCTGCCTTCTAAAATAAGACAAAGACAGGAATCTCATTTTGCCTTTGATATTGCAGCTATGGCATACTCTGGTGTGTCAGCTTATTCTGACTCATCTCCATTTAAGTTTGTCCTGGATACTGTTTGGTTGCTCCACTTTGCACTGTATTTGCCTATAATTTACTCTCTCTTCATCTATCAATTCACCATTTCTGATCTTCCCATTCCCCCTCCACATATTTTTGTCCATTGCTGTTGTTGCCTACAGCTACACTTGACCACTTTCTGCCCTAAATGTTTCCTGCCATGATCTATCTTTCTCTCTTATATCTGCTAAATAGAAATATGAACCTCTTAATACACAGGTGAAATGCACTTTGGTTTTGCCTCTTAAAAATAGTCTTTTTCAGGGGCACTTTTAATAATACCCCTAGGAGCAACCTGCACTTTTGATTTTTAGTTCTGAATACCAATTCAGACATTAAACAATGAAGTAGGTGGATTTTTTTTCCTCACTATTTAAAATAATCACAAGTTAGTTTCTCCCATTTCCAAGTCTGAGATATGTTATATTATATTTCAAGAAATTAAAGATGTTGCTAAATAGAAACTGAGTAAATTCACATATCACCTTTCCTTAAACTTACTAATCAAATGGTTTTCAAAGCCCTAATGCTTTTTCAGTCTTTATAATTCAACAGACATAATTTGGCAGCCATCATATAATAACAGCCCTGGTTGAGTGGGCTGAAACGACACCTGAGGCAACTCCAGAGTTTTGCTATAAACAGCAAATGTTTTCCTAAGAACAGGAATCTTTACAAACATGCCAGCCTTTGTAACTCTTCTGAGGGATCAAGTTTCAATCACCAAATGCAGGAAGCATTTACATTAGAACAAATTGTAATGTGCAGTGGTAATATATCTAAGGCAATTGAAAAGGCTTTTTTCTCCCTGGGCTGGACAAACAGCTCAGTGATTAGAAGTCAAGACCTCTATTCCCAGATTCCTGCTCAGCCCATGAGCCAATGTGCTTCCATGTGTTTATTTTGACAATTTATGGTGAAAGAACATAACACCCAAAGATTACGGTGACCTCAACTTAAAACAATGGCTTGAAACTGAAGATAAAGACACTCCTGATCCCACCCACATATCCATTTTCTGGATTGTTGCATAGTATTTCCAATGAAAACTTTTTATTAGACACCATATGTAAGTGCTTGGCTTATTTAGTCCCCTGCCCCCAGCAGTAATCTCAGCTTTGGTGACCAGGTGAGTGAGAGACACTGAGTCCCTTGGAGAAAGGATTTACTGCACAGCCCCTCTGACTTTTGCAGCCAAAGCAGGACAGTGTCTCTCAAAAGCAAGCAGAGCTCTGGGATCAGGGGTCTCTGTATGAACAGGCAACTTGTGCAAAGCTGATTCAAGGATATCTTTCTCAAGAAACTTGCCTGGTATTTTTCTAGGAGATCAAAGTTTTTTGATGTAGGTGTAAGTGGGAGATGAGAAATTTCATCAAACAGTCATGGTACTTGCTCAGTCTTTAAAGAGGCGTAAGTCCTCCTATCAACATTTTGATCACCAATTTATACAAAACCATCCTACTTCTTTTTACTTTAATACATCTCAACTTTTTCAGATAGTTCTTAAAAAGGGGGGGAGGGGGGAAAGAGGTATTTAAAATACTTGTCCTCTTTAGTGTCCTCAGAGGGCATTGGGAAGTATCTATAAATCAAAAAGCAATCAAAATCATTGTTTTACTGTACAAAAAACATGTGCAAATGAGCATAAGACCTGGTGCTCATGCCCATAACAACTTCCCTGCTTTCCCAGGGCCAAAACCCATGTCTCTACTGCAACAGTACAATAGTATCTTTATTAACAATTACCTTAAGGCAGATCACACACACACAGAGTGGTTCCACTTTGCTAACGCAGACTACACAAGGCAAGCTGGGTTGGCATCTCCACATCCAGCAATTCCTGGCATGAATGTCTAGTCAAGAGGAAAATATGCAGGATCAAAGCTATGAACAATGGGACACCTTGAACAGAACCAACAGGCAGACACAGTTCCAAACCTGTTTCAACATACAGTTTACAGTGCCAGGTTAACTGCTCTAGAGTCACATGGTGCCTTTCCTCCATCATGCAAGGCCCAACCTTCAGATGCCAGAAATTCATTACCTATCAGACTGCACAACTTCAAAGCAAGTAAGTCAAACAGCAAAAAGCAGGGACCTAGATCACATTTATCCTTCAAAGGCCACAGTGACTTTTCTGGAGCAGCCTGAGCAGCCCCATCTGGAAATGCTGGGTGACACCACTGCCTTGAGATTTGACTGCACAGTAACTCAGGGATTTTGCTCACATTGTTTAACAGATCTTTTCACTTGCTTGACAAATGTCACTGATCAGACCAGCCATACTCCAGCTCAGATATATTTCTTAACTGCACTCTACCAATAAGCTTACTCTCAGAGGTACAATCCTGATAACACCTTTTCTTCCCCTGTTTTTATACTGCCTCTGGAATTGGTCTGAATGTGTGGTAAACCCTGCTAACACTGAGCAAGATACTTAACATCTTAAGTTGTTTTTTTGCCTTGTTAGCAAATTCTTCAGTACTTCACACCATGAGACTGATTCCAAGATTGATGATGAAAGCAGGGAGAGAACATAGCCAAGTTTTTGCCTGGTTGGGAGGCAGGGAAGAGAACTACTATTTTTTCCTTCCTTCCTCCCAGGAGCAGCAAGCTATTAGATCAGCTTAGCCATTCATGCATTCCCAAAACAACTATAATAATGTATGTCAGCATTACCACAGCCCAAATCATCAGTCTGTCCACCACAGGTGTGCTGGCTCTCAACTGACCCAACAAAGCTGACTTGGAATAAAGGAAAAGCACAGTGCACACCCTGTTAGTGAGTCCTCTGGACCAGCCCTGTGTGGGTCACACAGGTGCCCTGTGAGACTGAGACTGCCTCACATGGAGGGAAGGGAGAAGGTGCAGCTGTAGCACTGTTGGCTCCAGTTGGCTTAAGCTGTTGTATAACAGCACATATAACTCCTTATTTAGTAGCTTAAAGTGATTAGAAAGTAAAGACTTGAATGAATCAGATTCTATCAGGCTGGGTGCACACACTAAAACTGCACAAGCAATCTCAGTGCACAGTTGGGCCTCCCTCAGGCTTGATGTGTAATGCTGCCTAACTTGTGGTATCAGGGACAAGCTGCACTGTGCTTTCTAGATGAGACACAAGTCCTTTAGTTCAGGCCTTTATCTTGAGGAAAAGTGTGTCATACACTGCTGTTTCCAAAGCCAGAAGCCCCAAGTTTTAAATGGCTGTCAAATGTTTTTGCCAAAGGAAGCCAGTTAATGACTGAAAGATTAGATGACTCAGAGGAAAGAGGTGCAGCAATAAATCAAATATATGAAAACATGAGAAAACAATGAGAGAGTCAGGAGTTCTTCAGCCTGGCATCCTCTGGATAGTGCTGGGTTTCCCCAAGGAAAGCCCTAAAATCTAAGATAGAGACCATGAGACTCAAATTCTCACTTGCATTAACCATGTAAGCCAAAATAACATGAAGACTTGCTAGGACCTCAAAAGCTTGTGCCTTCTCCCCAGCCTGCCAGAACATTCATGAACACACGTGTTCAGGCAAGACATTGGGCTGGTGGTTTTGAGGAGCAGTGTAAGTCCCCTCCTTAATAAAGCTGCCACATCCCAGTGGTTATTTGTCACCCCTACTGCACAAACTACTGACCCTCCAACTGAAGGTGGCCAAAAAACAAAAACCAAGCTCCATAACTTAGGAGACTTTTACTAATTATACTCTAATTTAGATGAAGAAGATACAATTTTGAAATCCATGCACCAGAGTCACATGTGTCTTTATCACAGCTTACTTGCTCCTGAAAAATAAAGGCAAACATGATCTCATCTGCTTCTATCACCACACTAACAGATGCTGAAGGAGAACAACATGAAGGAACAAAACCTAGGAAAAGCTTGGAAGCTGGCCCCTAGAAAAATGACAGCTGAGGAGAGAAGTTTTCCTTGGAGCATGCCAGCATCCACTCCTGCTCTCAGGGCCTCTGCTGGGAGAGACGTAAGAACACTGACTTATGTGCTCACACAGGTGAGGAACATTGGATATTATGGGCTGGGAGCACGAAAAGCACAAGGGAGCCAGAATTACCCAGAGAGAACATAACTTATTTGTTAAAGTTGACACAGCAGCATCCTGAGGCACTCAGACCATTTTCATTCAGTATTCTCAGAAGTTGGGCCATGCACAGTGCAGTTCATCACTGCAGTTCAGGGAAGGTCAACAAAAACAGCACAATGAACTCTTGGTTATTTTTATACTGAGAACCCAAGTCCGTGATCCAGACATTGCTGATTCCAAACCTGTATTAAGGATTTAGACAAAAAATTCAAGAGTTGGTGGATAACACTTAAATGATTTATCAGCACTCTGCCATCACCTCTTGACTTATTTCCATTTCTTTTTCCATCCCTCAGCTCACTTTATGACACTTACTGCTTGTTAAAAACCAACACAACTGAGATGCTTGACAGGTAAAAGCCTTATATAAAGATCTGGACTGGGCTACTCTACAACTCAAGTTCTACTCTTCTGCTTAATGTTTGAAGTTTATTTTCTTTCTCCACTTTCCTCACTTCAAAAGGTAAAGATTAAAAACAAATAGATTTTCTTATCAAAAACTTACACTACAGTGAACTGGACTTTTGCCTCCAGTGCAATTTGTCACAGCTAAGGAGAACAGCAGGGTACTTTCTTTTTAGTAATACTTCAAATGTCTCCTGATTTTAAAACAAGACCACAGTCTCAAATAAATCTTCATATATTTCTCTTATATCTGCCAGCTCTTTATCAGGCAATTTTATTTTTACATTTTGGATAGATGCACATGTATTAGTCACATTTAAGCATGAGTTAAAAGCAGAAGAGCATGTCATACCCTCTCATAGAGATGTGGAGTTGAAGCGACAAAGGACTCTCCATTTTCTGCAGGAAAAGGTTTTATTTTCCCCTGGTTGTTTATTACCCTTAGCTTAGGGAAACAAGTTTTTCTCTAGCTCTTAGGAGAGAGCTCTGGCTCTTATTTTACACAGCTCCATGGTTTTTTTAAATCTTTTGGACAATTACAAACTTTAACACAATGTAGCTGCTAGTTCATTCTTGACTGTTAAGAATCATGTTTTGCTATAAATAGTTTCAGAACTAATGCTCCCTATATGAGAGAATAAATTTACTTTATTTGTTGCAGGGTGGCACTTCTTTCAAGGTTTTTTCAGTAAAATAAGAGATGACTCCTTCTACTCGCTGCTCCCAGCCTTTAAAGAAAAATCTTGTATCCAGACCATGCAGCAATTGCACCACCTGATGGATCTATTACTGGAATCCCAATTACCCTGCAGATTTTTCACAACAGCAGGTCAGAACTCAGCTCCAATTATCAGCCTGATTAAACAGGGCTCCAGTAAACTCTTGAGCTAAACTCAAGAATGGAAGTGTCTGTACAGAACAGGATGTAGTAGATACTGCTCACATTCTTGAGGAGCTGCTTGTCCCTGCAGTTGGTGATCACTGAACTGCAGGTGAAGCACAGCAAACACCTCCTGCCCTCTGAGGAGATGCAGTGTGGAGGCTCCGTGTGCTCAGCCATGCACAATAAAACAAAGAACGATACCATCAACTGCAGCTAAGGAGTCACAGTGAAGAACACACATTCTATGTCCTAATTTAGAAGTTTCATGTGACTTTAAACCAATTTTTCCACATCTGTGTGTAAAATACCACCTTGGAGCACTACTCCACATATCCACACAGTGCTCATGTGCTCATCTCGGCTGGAAGCCAAGCCTGTTTCTGCAATCAAAGAATTAAAATCCAGATATCTGAGGGCACAGCAGACAAGGACTCCTGGCTGGATGCTTTGTTCTGCTCAAAAAGCACTAACATTTTGAAGTACCATGGACCCCAGCATATCAGGTACATCTTGCTTATTTATTTCCACTGTAGATTAAGCAAAATTAAATTAAGCCCTCGACTGTAACCTCACCACAAACTAAGAATGTCAGTAGTATTTCAAGCAACCTTCTGGATCAGATGCAACTTATATCAAAATCCAAGAGAAAAGCTGTGGGGAGGATAAAAATTCCCATTTTTGGACAAAAGCGAAGAACTTCATCCAAAAGTGACAGCACCACAGCCAGCATTAGCACATGGCAGAGCAGCCAAATTTGCAAGGTTCAACCAGAAGGAAATGTATTTACATGAGAAACTTCAGCTATTTTGCCCAATTCATTTGGAGCCTTCCAGAACTTACTGTTCTCAGCAGGCCCTCAGATTCACCCACTCTCAGACACAGGAGCAGGAATCTGTTCTACCTAAATCTGTTTGGTTTGCAGGCAACCTGCAAGTGTCATTCTGAGTGAAAAGCAACTGAATATGACCCTGAGTACTACTTCAGATTTTTAATACTGATTTGAAAGATGTTTAGAACTACCTATGTTGTAAACATTTTCTTAGTTTCAGGATTTTTTTCATCATAGGTGAATTACAGTAACATTCAGGGCCTGCATTCAATGTTATTTAAAATGTTCTTTCCACCAAATTCATGTACTAAGAATTGACCTTGTTATTGTTTCTCTTTTTCCCAATAGAGCAGGGCAGGCCATTATAAACATGTCACAATTCTGGAATGAACTGCTGGTGCTGGGGCCTCTGAGGATCAACTTCACTTCAGAAAAATGACTTTAAACCCTAACTTCAAGACCTTGGTCTAAAATACGGTCAAAAGTTGACATTTTCACTACAAAAACAGTAAAAACTTTGGGATTTGGTCCCTGAAGCCGAAGGGAACAGTAACACTGACTCATTCATTAATTGATAGCCTACACCTACATTTTTGGTTATGCTTATTTTTATTTCCTGTTTTCCTCTTTCACATTTTGTGACTATTTGAAGTGACTGCAAACTGACAATCATCTACTTCCTGACTAATGCAAATTCAAGACTTTCTGGCACTTTTTAAAACTGCAATCATTAAAACTCTTGGCTACAGAGATCATTTAATGGAAAAAAAAGATCCATTGCTATTTTTAAAGACCTCTCAAAAAAAAAAGGCAAATAAAAATGTGTTTAGCTAATGAGAATTGAAAGCCCCCATATAGTAGGAAAGGAGGCAAGACAATGTGGATAACTGGTAAACCAATTTCCCTAATAACATGTTCAATAGGACTCATAATTAAATGAGACATTCCAAGCCTGTTAAACATCCCCTCTTCTCCAGAAGATGGAGCATCATGCTAAAATATCCCAAACCAAAAAGTAGATGTGAACTTCCCAAAGTATAACATTATCCAATAGACCTTTGGCAGTTTCACTCCTGCTGCAGTGAACATGGCCCACGGTGCAAAGAGAACCCTCAGTGTGCTGGGAGGGCAGCAGAGGGGCTGGCAGTGTTCAGACTGCTCCAAGTCCACCATCACACCTTGTCCTTCCAGCCCATTGCTGGCACTGGGGAGTGGGCAGAGTGCTGGGCCAACTTCCTCCTTTTCGGATGAAGCACCTCCAGTGAGAAGACCAACTGCTCCAACCACCTCTCTGGAGCTTCTGGGGGCTGATTCAGAACCTCATGGTCTCACCAGGCCTGCAAATGCACTTGGAGCAGAGTTTCTGGTTTCCTTGCCTTTGAGAGGAATCTGATTTATACATGCAAACAGTGCTTTAAAGAACTGATTGACACAAACATCAGGGCATTCCCTTCAAAACTGAACTACTGCTCTCAACTTAATTGCTAATGCAGACAGAAGGCAAAGTCTGGATGCTGAGGAGACACAGGTGCTTTCACCTCTCTCCAGAGGACATAGAAGAGGAAATCACTGCATAACAAACTGAGAAGCAAACACAACTTCTACTGATCTGTGCTTGCAAAATTTATTAAAAAAAATTCTTTAAAATAGACACTTAAATACTGTATTTGATGTAATACATTGAATTACACAAGTTTATCACACATTGGGCACAACACAAATTTAACGAAGTACAGGAGGTTGCCAGTGAATAAACTTGCAAGCTTAAAAACAGTTTCTGAAAGCAGCAACTTCATACTCTCCCCTGTTCTGTTTAAATTTGTAAACCAAAATAGCCCAGCCTGCTTCTTGGAGCCTTTGATTTCCTTGTTAGTCTATCATACACATAAATAGAAGAAATCCAAACACTGGCTTGTCGGCTTAGCAAGCGTCTGGCCTGCTGCTGCTTATGAACACTTTCTAAAGCATTTTCTTCCTAGGTAGAGTTAAAACACCTCTGTCTGGTCTCTTCCAGTGTTCTTTCCCTGTTTGCTAAAAATGCCAAGCTCTCAGCTTTTCTTCCTAGAGAAAAATGGTAAATCCCATTAAGAATGATTAGGCTGAATTGGTTTAGGCTTCTCTCATATGACTTCCTCCTATCTGTAGATTCCAGCAATATTTATCACACAGCACTAAGTTCCTGAGGAACTTTTCTATAAACAGATTTGCTTCGAACAACAGTTACATGGTGAAAAAAATTCAAGTAGATCTCCATGGCCTTGGCTCACAGCACCACACTTTGGTGTATGAGCCTGATGAAGCTCCAGAGCACAGGTGTCAATGCTGATGTTAACTTTTTGCCATATAATCCTTGTAACAAACAGACACCAAGTGAAAAGAACGAGGCTAATGAAGGATTTTATTTATTTTACATTTGGCTTGAGAGTAAAAACCACTGTCTAAATTCAAGCAACTCAATGAAGAAGAAAGGGATTTCAGGAAAAGAAGGAAACTGTGGGATACATTTTAAGCTAACATCCAGACAGCCTGAAGATAATTTATTATCTGGCTACATCAGACCATCCCAGACACATGAAGTTCACTAATCATTTGCTCATCCAGCCTATCAATAACCTATTTGTCTGAGGAACTTCTAGACCTCTACTATACCTAGTAGAGCACAAACAGTATTTTTATTTTGTAGTTATTTTTTACAGAGGAATGGCCAAGTCACGTGGGTTTCTCTCTATGTTGGGGGTTTGTTTAATAGCCAGTGAGGAAAAATACATGACATTTTATGCTCTAAAATACACTTCCCTGGGAAATGAGAATTGCCATGGAAGATTGTAGTCTGAGTAATGCTGGAGCAATGAGAGAAACTGGAAACATAATAAATCATTTTGATTAATGGAAATCATGCATGTTATAGACCTTTCAGAGGAAAATAAAAATAACTCCAACCCCCTCTATATTTCTAACTGTGAGTTTGTGACTAAACTCAGCAAGACAAAAGATTATAACTTTTAAAAGATCATCCATCATTCCTCCATGCTGCTACTTTTCACCAAAAGATAAAACAACAAAAGAATCTAAATGCAAATTATTACCTTTTTAAGTGTTCAAACAGCCTTTCACCCCAGCTGTATTCATCAAGACTACTCACAACAGATTGCATTTGAGAATCTCAAATAATTCTCATTACAAAAAAGCTTCACAAGCTCCTTATGAGGTAATAAAATACTATGCATAGTTATGAATGGAAGATAAATATGTCCTTAGACCTACACAGTCTCTAAATTCCCATTCTAATTTTCATTAATAACTTCACATATATATGAAAATATGTACAAAATTAATGCTGCTATTGAACATAAATGGCATCATTTTAGAAAATGAAACATTCTTACAATTTTAAAACCAAAAATTCCAAACTCTTAATTCTTGATATTCAAAAGGCACCACTGACATGATGTTCTTAACCCCTGTCCCTCTTCCTCCCTGATCATGATCAAAAGAAAATCTACTGTCAGCCATAAAAAATATTAATTATCCTTAGAGTTAAAATGACGCTCTAAATCTTTTCTTCTTTCCTGTTACTGGTGGGGATTCTTATCTTTTAGCAGCATTTTAGAGAGGTTAGTTCTAGTGCTCTTACCCTCAGCTCCTCACAAAGTTATGCAAAGGGACAACCTCTGAAGACCAAATAAAACCCAGGCAGAAGCTTTCCTGGACACAGATGAAAACAATAGTCCCCTTTCTGAATGTAGATTTGAAACATCATTTATTCTAAAGATGTAGCCTGCACAGAGAGGATCATCTGAAAAATTGCCACAATAACAAATGCACTCAAAATATTGTTGTTTCCAAATCAATCATTGGACTAATCATTAGTGCCTCACAAGCTTTGATACACTACTATGCAAGTAATAAAATAAGTCAGTCTTCACAGCTTTAGACTACTCTTTTATGCAAGTAACAAATCTACTAAAACAAAGCATCTCAGGAGCCTGTTTTCTTACTGCAGTACCAAATGTTTAAATATAAGCAATAAATCATAAAATGTTCACTGGGTGTAACAGAGCAACAAAATTCTTAGAGTGAATACTAGATATTTTTGAGCTATCAGGAACCATTATTTTATCCTAATTTAGGTTAATACCTGCTGTAATGCAAAATGGAAGAGTCTGAGGCTCGTCTCTGAGGAGTATCTGACCAGCATACACTGGTGCTGCTGCTGAAATAAACAGTTCTGCATGTCCTGTCATCCATGGAAATAAACAAATAAACAACGAGGAAACAAATGGGTTTATATATACACTGACAAGGCAACAATCAGATTTCATGATTCAGGTTTCGTGAAAGAAGTGTTTCTCTTTTCAAATTTTTAGGTATATTTCATATTATTTTCTGCTTATTGAATGCTCTTCATGTCATGAAGGCAGCAGTACACTACAGAGATGGGCTGTCTTACCTTGAAATTTCACACAGGGGAGTTTTCCGTGCCTGGAACCAGCTTAGGACAGCTGGAGCTTTGCCACTGCTATTCCTCTGCTCCTGAAAGAATCCCTGTGTGTGAGTGACCCCAAAGTTTGTGTTCTCTCAAGCAGACAGCAAGGAGCTACAGCCTGTGCCTTCCAGGACTTTGCCTTCCCTGCAGCCAGCCCTGGGGACAGGCAAACACTAGACCTGTATTGGTTGTAGGAGTTTGTTCATGGAATACTTATTTGCCAATTTAGAATAAAGAAATGCCCAGCCTGAACTTAAAATCAGCATCCAACAGTTGCATATATTTATAACCATGGAGCAGTAAACATTATTTTAGAAAGGACACAGAGAAAGTATATGAAAACATAGATTCTGATTTTTCGTGGGCAGCAAGAAAAAGTAATTCATATCCATCTCAGCCTTTTAGTAACACTCATTTCTAGGGGAACAGTTACTGAAAAACGAAATCGTTCCTGTCACTGGGACTTGTCATTAGGAAGCTGTATTTCCCCAATTTCATCTCTAGTGCATATTTCTCTCGGAAAACTTCCTTCCAAACTCTGTGTCCTTTATCGCAGACCACACAGCCAGGGCAGAAACCATGGAATTGGGCTGAGCTTGTCCCCAGCTTTAATCCATGGCCCCAGTTCCTCAGGAAGAGCTGCCCTGTCATGGGAGCAGCTTCCACAATGTCACCAAAAACGGGGAATAAAACTCCTTAACACCAGCACTGAGAAGCAGACATTACTTTATTACAGCACTGGATGCATGAGGGATAACTGCCCCTAACTTGGCTTGAGATGGTACACGTATTTATTAGACAGAGATACACATGCTAATTACGGAGCTGGTTACAGAACACTGTGGCTGTTTTTCACCATGTGCCTTCTTGGTGCTGCGAGGGGGGGTCTGTGGGGACCTCCCGTGGTCTTCCATAAACGGGGTTGTCTTAGCCCGGGATGTGGGCGATCTTCCTGCCCGGGGCCTGGCCGGGTTACAGACGGGCCGCGGGCCGGGCCGGGCCCACCTGCTCGTGCCACACAAAGAGCTGTTAAACCGTGACCTTGGGGACCCACCGCCCCTTCCAGTGCTCTGCCACACCCGCTGTGGGAGCTGCTTCTTCACGCCCAGGCGAAACCTCTCGCGGTTCGGTTTGTGGCTGTAGCTGGGCATCGCTGGAAGGAGTTCTTAGGAGTAAGAATTAATGACCGTGCCCGGGAGCGGCGCTGGGCGGGCCGAGGGAGCGGCCCCGGCAGCGCCGCGTGTCCCACCAGGCGCGGACCGGCCCCCCGGACTGCCCCGACCGTCAGGGCGAGCCCGCGGGGCAGCGCTGGTCGCCGGCTCCGAGCTTGGCCCGACCTCCCCTGCCCATCCCAGCCTCCTCTCTGCCCCCGGCCAAAGGGGACGAGGAGAACCATCGCCCGGGCTGGGCGCCCCACATCTGTGTAACCACAGAATCACCAGGGTTGGAGAAGCCCTTGGAGGTGCCCCAGCCCAGCCGCCACCGCAGCGCTGCCGCTGTAAGCCCATACCCACCGCCGGGCCCAGCGGCCTCTTAAACACCTCCAGGGACGGTGACTCCAGACTCTTGAAGCCTCCACAAACCCCGTGGTCACGGAGGGGTTTAGTGGCGGAGGGTCCCTCCGAGGCCCCGGGTGGGCTGAGCTGTGGCCTGTGCTGTCAGAAAGGTCTGGCTGACACCAGAACGCTCCTGTCAGTACCCTGAGGTTTGGCTATAACAGGCTGGGCAGAAACTCACCGAGTGGATGTGGTGGCACAGCCATGAGCATTTCTGTGTGGGAGGTGAATAAAGGACTAGTATGGAGGGGGCTGTGTGAGATTTTCGTTAGAAAATACCTGTCACTGAACAGAGAGAGGTTGGGATGACAGGAGGCTCTGACTGCTGGTGAAATGGTAACAGGGCAAGGGGAAAGTTACAGAATCAGTTAGGTTGGAAAAGACCTCTGAGATCAAGTCCAAAGTGGGAGCAAACACACCACCTTGTCAGCTAGACCATGGCACTCAGTGCCACATCCTGTCTCTTCTTAAATACATCCAGGAACAGTGAATCCCCCACCTCTCTGGGCTGCCTGTTCCAATGTCTGATCACTCTCTCTTGTAAATTTCTTTCTAATGTCCAACCTAAACCTCTCCTCGCATGGCTTAAGACTGTGCCCTCATGTCCTTTTGATGGTTTCCTGGGAGCAGAACCCGAGTCCCCCCTGCAACAACCTCCTGTCAGGGAGTTACAGAGAGCGATAAGGTCCCCCCTGAGCCTCCTCCAGGCCAAGCACCCTGAGCTCCCTCAGCTGCTCCTCACAGGACCTCCAGTCTCTTCACCGTCCTCACTGCCCCTCTTTGGACACGCTCCTCACCTCAGTGTCCCTCCAACAGACTGAGAGACCCAGAAATGGACACAGCACTCAAGATGTGGCCTCACTACTGTCGAGTACAGGGGCAAAGTATGCAAAAAGTTGTCAAAGGGAAAAGCGTGCAATTACCTTAGTTTGCTTTTCTCTGTCACAAGCCATGGTATCTGCAGCAGAGACTGAACAAGCAGTGCTCAGATGATTTTAGTAAAATCTTCCTGGCTACACAGCAGAAAGGAAGCAAATGAAGGAGTGCAAGAAGAACAAGGCTGGGGAGTTGGCTGAAATGCTGTTAGTGGCAGATTTAGAAAAACTGCCTTAACACAATCAGTTTGGGTTGTCCTCTTGTCTTTCTTCACTCCCATTCCCAAACTGTGATTTACTTTGCATTTTTCATTGAACACAGAAAGTTTTTTTCACTCCCAAGCCGAATCTAAGCAATAAGGATAGAGACTGTACAGAAAAGACTTAAGCTTATAGAATAAAATCATTGCATAATTCAGGCTGGAATAACCACAGGAGGTCACCTAGTTGGACATCCCTGGGCATGGGATGTGCAAACCTTCTGACACATCGACTCCACCTTGCCATTGCTGTAAGGCCCTGAGGGGACTGATCTTCCCCAAAAACACTGCATGGGGTATAAAAAGAGCTCAAACTACTTGTTTTGCAGTGTAGGTGTGTTCTGGCTCAGAATCTCCTGGCTCTGAGGCCAAAAGGCAGTCAGTTTTAGTTGTGTGAGGAGGCTGGGACCTTGACTGTTGTGCAGTTTGCAAAACCTGTGTGGGTATAGCATGTGATGAAAAATCTGGAAACTATAGAAGTAGAGGAAATTCTTCAATTATTTCAGTATTGCTGTTTCCTCACACAGTGTGTTCATTGCATCTTAAAAGGATGGGCTGCAAGTTGCACACTTCCAGAAGAGAAAAATGAGAGTATTTACATGTGTCTGGAAAACATGATCTACAAGAAAATACTGAATACATTGGAAAATGAAAGACTGAATGAAACATAAATCTTGAATTATGTAAGGGAGCTTCTGTGCAGATGGAGGGAATAACTGAATAGTCCTGGAGAACAGGATGAGTTGTAACAGACTTAAATTGTCAGTTACTTGTGAAGTGTAAATTTGTGAAAACTCAAGTTTATGTTGGGATAGTTGTGGAATTTCAGCAGCTGTTGAGACTTTTGACGAATGGGATAATACAGGTATCATTTATCATTCTATTGGCTGGGGAATGAGCAAGTGACCCAGTGAACACCAAGCAGCTCTGAATGCTTATCTTGTCTTTCTGCCTTCTCAGTCACTTGGTGTTGAATCATGTTGAAAATAGAAGTGAATCTGGGTGAACTGGAGAGATAAGCACTTCAGAAGATGAGAAACAGCTGCCTATTTGCCTTTGAAAATGAGATTATAGATGAATACTGTTAAGAGTATTTTTAACCAGCTGAAGATAAGTGGAAGCAATGGAGCCAACACAGCCATAAGTTCCTAGCAATCACAAATTTATCTTTACTGTGAACAAAGGTTTTCCAGCACAACTAGTGAGTGTTCTGTACTGACCTGAGCATGACTGAGAAGTCTGAACAAACAGCGCTGGGCACTTTTTTGCATTTTGTTCAGTGTTCTGTCCATTGTCATTTCTAAAACTAATGTGGGGGATGTTCTCGCTTCCTTAGGGATGAAAACTTGTTGATGGTGTTTTCCTGCTCTAAAATTATTTAAAATAGGGTTTAATAAATGACATTATAAATGTTTTATAAAATATTGTGCACTTGGATAACCATAAAAATTAAAGATTTGAGGTAAGAGTCACTCCATGTATTTTGTTTAAAAATCCAGTTCTTTGTTGTAGGGTACTGAAGAGTGTTTGCATAAACATTTGACAGCAAAAGACATACAGCTCTAAGGAATGAAAAGCAAGTAGGAAAGATTACCAAAATAAAGAATACTTCAGCAGAGGAGGAGTTTTATATGGTTTGCAAACTAAAGATCATTTTCTTCAGCCAAACATCTTAGATAAAATCTGCAAAAGTAAATACTCACTGTCAAAAGTGTTTTCTGAATTAAATGTGCCTTCACTGCTAACTTGAAATCATCACCAGTGTTCTGAACAACAGAACAGTGGCTGACACAGAATGTTCTTTTGGTGTAAATGTTGATTAAAATATTACTCACAGAGCATCAAAATCCTGTTCCTGAGACAATTTGAAACAAAAATTCAGCAGCAAACCAACCTTTAACAGCTGAATATTTAAAATAAGTGCTTCATAAAAGATGCCATGATGTAAACATGCCACCACCAGCCCAGTTGAAGTGCATTTGTGTTGAGTCTGAGCTGACTCCTCATTGATCATAGAGGAAGAAGTGCTTGAGTGCAACCAGCTGTTGACAGGGGAAGGTAAGAAAACCAGCAATGCTATTTCCATCCTACAAAAAGTGAGCATAAAACATGGAACAAAATCTGGAATGAAAAGCTCCTTCCAGTGGTAAAAACTCCATGAAATAGATGCCTCAAAAAAAGAAATCAGGCAAAAGAAGATGTTGATGGCTTAGTTGCTCCCATAAAAAACACAAGAGAGAGAAAAGCTTTGGAGAGGTGGGGAGGGTAAAGTACTGAGTGGATCTGTCAACTCTAAAATTTTCTAAAACTGATTCCTGCAGATGTTCTGGTTTACACACATCTCAATCTCCTAGTAAGGGAAAATGTTTTAAAAGTACAATGTGCTGATCTTGTTTCTGTCCTCCTCTTTCCTCTCTGCAGGGTTTGGGTTTTATTTCTCCTTGCGCAAAATGCTGTGTCCCAATTCTATTTCAAAATCAAACTGCTGCAGCAATTTAAGGTGGAATATCAGTGATTTGAATTGCAGACTCCTCCCTCCACTGCCCTCAGTTGTACTCATTGATGTTGTAACATAGAAATAGGTTTGAAAGGTTGATGCTGGCTTTTTCTTTCTTTTTTCCCTCAGGGACACTCAAAGGAAGTGGGCAATGTCAGTAAGCAAAGAAAATATCCTGTGTAAATGTACTAAGATTTCAGATGAAAGCAAGAAAGAAAGTCTTTGTACAATGTCAAAAAATGAAGAAGGACTTATGGGAAAGGTAACATGGAGGGATTTGAGTGTTTGAATTGGTTTGTATGTGCTTTAAAACAGATGTGACCACCCTGGTTGTAACTGAAGGTCTGTTTGGGGGGAAGACTGATGGTTTAGATGAGCAAATGTTGGGAACTGTTTCTGTGGAGAATACAAATAGGTGTTTGGAGGGGAGAAAACACTGAAACTATTTTGAGTGCATTCTCTACTTACCCAAATTTTAAACTATTTTGACTGTTGTATACATACACATGAGAATGCAGGGGCTGCTGAACTCATTGATTAGATGCCAGAAGCCTTTGGAAGAAGGGAAATGTGAGAGACACTTAATCCTTTACTGGACAGCAATTTCTACTAGTACAAAGCTTCCTCCTGTCTGCACTGGAACTGGAGAGGACAGAGTGACAGATGCAGGAGGATGTCTGAAGGAGGGGAAAGGGAGATAGAACAGCTATATTGGAAAAGCAGTTAGTTCTCAGTTTAGGGCTGCAGTGATTGACCATCAGAAGTGAAAAATCTGATCCTCTGAGTTTCATCAGCACAAGGACCTTTCATTTTCAGCAGTATTGTAGCACATCAGGGTCTGTTGTTCATCAATATCTGTCTGGGAGACAGATCTCTCTTTCAAACTGGGACCCAAGACACTACTCTGTTCAAGGCATTAAGATGAAGAGAATTTTTAAAGCCTCACCATTTGAGCAATTGAAAATAAATACTTTAAATGAGACAACTAAGCTAAACACTTTTTTTGCTCTTTTGCTTTTTGTAAAGAAGATGGTACTATTGTGTCATTGCAAGGAAGGAGAAGCAATTCAGTAAGATCCTTGGATGAAAGGAATGAGTTTGGCATTTTCTCTTTGTCACAGAGGCAGGAAATAAGTACTTCATGTGGAGAATAATGATGACAAATTTATGTGTTTTTAATGGAAACTTTTTTCCCTGGGAAACACATTACTTGTCATAAAACCTTTATTTTCTTGACATTAAGATACACTCCAGACCTGCTTACATAGACATTTTTTTCCTTGTATCTGGTATCAAGGATATCTGTCTTGATGTGTAAAATCAACAAATAATTTTAATAGGAGTAATTAAAAGTATTTATAATATATTTTAAATTTTATTATTCATGTTTATAGTCATTAGATTTTCTTTCTCAGATTAACAAGCTTCCCTTGCTCATGAGTACTCTGCTTGAAAGTTGCCTCTCAGCACTTTTTGATCATCAATCCTGTAGAAAGCAAATCCTCAATTTTATATGCAGAGAAATAATAAACATTTTTAAAATGTTTAAAGCCATAGTTTGCACTGCTAGTGATTAATACAAACATACTGATTTTACCTGTTTAAACTTGAGAAGGTAGGTATATTCTGACACCTCCTTTATGCAAAGTGAGTTAAGTCCAATGGAGAGTGACAAGGTCCGAAATTCTGTGTTTTTTACCTGTCAGAAATGCCCTATAACCAACAGAAGGAAAATGACTACTGTCCCAAAACTCTGGTGAACTTTAAATTTACCACTTGTTTTCTGTAGTCATTTCAGTGGTTTTAGATTTGAAACACAGTATTTCTTTATTCTAGATCAGACTTAGGATTCATGAGCAGATGGATTTAAAAGCTGCTTTGTTTAATGAAAAATTAGAAGGTTTAAAGAGAAGAGTCGAACAAATAGAATGTGCAAAAACCCATGAAGAAATAGCCAAGATATTACTGGTAAGTTTCTCTGCATTACTGTGGGAATATTTTCATGTGAATCACATCTGACTATTATGATACTGAAAGGTAAGACCCCAAAAGTATGGAAATTCTCCATTTTGTGTGACATAAGGAAAAGTTAGTAATAGTTCTATTTTTAGCCTTTATTCATTGCAGTTCTTTCACTGTCTACTCTTCATGTGACAGTATCACATAAATTCCTTATTTCAGGTTAACTGTGTTTCTTAGCTACCACTGTGCCTGTTTTTTTTTGTTGCAGAAGAAAGTAGCAACGCTGGAGAGACGCATAAATCCTGTGATAGCCTTTCAGAAGGGAGAGTTCTCGGAAACTGCTGTTCCCCAGGTGTGATGCACATGCTGGGCCTTAATGCCCATTGCACTGAAACCTCGTGGCTTTGACAGCTATAGAAGTAGTTCTGTGAATTATCAACATCTTATTTTATGCTGACTGTAAATTTGATGGAAAAAAATTCCCTTTTACAAAAATAGGTTGTTTAAAAGACGTCTTTGGAGTCAAGTAGTTTTGTTCTTTCACATCTAAAAGAATTGCGTGTGACAAACGTCTTTTTGTTAAAGGCTTTCACATGTTTTAAAATATTTGTTTCAGATCTTTTTGGACTTTTCCCAAACACTTCAACCAAATCATAAAACAGAATAAGGCCCGATAAGATGCTTACAAGCCTCAAAATTCCAATTTTAATTTGGGGTTTTTAAAACAAGCTTCAAGTGTGAAAGCTTTTAAGAAATGTCCTCAAGCAATTAGCTGATGTTCTAAAGAGTTTGTTGTGAACCATCAAGTGTTGCTTTTATTTGCTTTAACTTCGGGATATATAACTTGCATTTTAAAAATAATTTTCTGTTGTTGTAAGAAGTGTTTCATTCTGCCTATTTTTAAGTAGTCTTGCAGACACTTGATAGAAGAGAAGCCTTCCACTGAAATTCTGTATTGTTTTACCAGAGTGAAATGAAGGAAAGAAAACTCAAAGTCCATGTAATAGAAGACGACCATGGTAATAGTGAAGGTAAAAGAAAAAATTTTTAATTTACTTTTCAGCATCTCCCTAAATTTAATGCCTGAGGTGTATCTTTGTAAAAATTTCGGCCACCCTAAGGAGAAGATAACTCTGTGGCATCGTAGCCCCATGTCCATTGGGTTTACCTGGGAAGGGTTTGGTCGTGGGGCTGCAGGGGTGGGATCTGTGAGAAGAGATCAGGAGTTGGCTCACTGGGTTCAGTCGACAGAGCCATTTTATCCCACTCCTAAATGGATCTTCCACTGGCCAAAGCCGAGTTTAAATTGTGGGTTTGCAAACTGCAGGATGGTTAGAGCTTGATGCAAAGTTAAGCTTTTTAAAGACCTTGTCAAGTGGGAAAGGGACAGTGTTTGAACAGCTGGGCTTTGAAGGAGGAGGCTTCTCTTCGGCCACGAGGAGGCTCCATCGTAACAAGATTGGAACAGTAAAACATTTTTCTACAGAAGCATGAAAGGAATGCCAGGAGGTTGCATCGTTAGAAAGAAACACAGGAAGACCCCCATCCTTTCCAGCCATCCTTCACCCTTTTCCTCTACTTTGCTTTTTTGCTTTCTTTCCCTCCCTCCCCCTCCAAATCTCTCATGCCTATTATTTGGAAACAGTATTTAAACTTTTACCCTAAGAGCTTTTAGGCTTTTAACTTCCAAAATAGTTTTAATTCTTCAATGTTGATCCTTAAAGTGTAAGATTTTTATGCTAAAAACCAAAAATATTTAAAGTAATATTAAAAAAAATCTCGAGAGAATATACTTTTTATACTTCTTGCTCATAACATACTAAGAAGATTTTGAGTCTGTAAAGCAGTGCACATGTTGTATTCCTACTGTTTCCTTTGTAACAATATGGACCTACTTCATTTAAATGAAGTTTTCTGAACTTTAGCATTTATGACAGCAACACAATCAGCTTTCTTTTTAGAAATACAGTTCCACTTTGGGGATTTTTTTCTAAGGGAAATGGAGCAAAAGCTTTCTTCAAGCAGCAGCAGTAAAATAGACCAAAATCTGCACCACATTGTATAGTTTGGGTATCACTGGGATTGTTTTCCTACCTGTTAACACTTATTACAGCAGTTGAATCCCATGAAGGCAACCTGCAATTTTAGTTCTCTGTGCAATGCACACCCATTTTCAAACTAAGTACATGCAGAAGTTTGTGACTTTTTGGCTTAATTTAAGAACATACACACCACCTTCCTTTTAGAAATTCAGTCAGTGCAATAATGATCCAAATAAACAAATTTCCCTTTAGATGTAATGGTAGCTTCTTCAGCACTCCTTTTGATAGCACCCAAGTTGTGGTTTTAAGTTGTTGCTACTGGTGTGTGAAGAGTGTTTTCTACTTTGGGGAAAACCTTACTGGACAGAAAGAAACCAAACACCAGTAACATGCTGAATATATGAACATCAGGTAATCTGGGCCACTTCTGTGAGTCTGGAAATACAGGGAGTAGCAATTCAGTTGATGTATTTACATTAAACTAATTTAGTAGGAATACAAAGTAGTGTGAGCAGCTTTGTTGTTGTTGCTGCACTAACAACTGGTTTTGTCTTGGTGCCCAGACTTTGAAGCAATTTCCACATCTTCCTTCAAGGATCCATGTCTTGCCAAGGCTCCCTCTTGTCCAGAGCTGGCTGAAGAATTCAAAGACCCTCCTCGGAATCCTAGAACTAGGAGAAGCCTTCATGTCAAACCCAAAGGGGATGGCAGTGCCATGGGCCCTTCCAGACGCTGATCCAGCATGTGCTTCCCTCTGCAGTTACCACCTGCATCTATTCCGTTAAACTCTCAGTAAGAATTCTGCATCACATTGGAAGAAAATAGGCTTTGCCATTTCCAGTGCCTTACTGTTTATCACAGGTTATCATCCCAAAGAGTAGTACTTTGTCATTCAATGAAAAGATCTCTGTGGCTGTGACAGACCATTTTGTGATACACAATCTGTAACTACTCAAAAACTCTTTAGGAGACAAGAATGCCTTACCACGTGGTCTGCTGCTGTTCTGTTACTCAGTACTGTATTGTTACTTATAGTGAGTTTCAAGTTAAAGTGGTGTTTGTACTGTAGACAGGATTAGTTTCCTCAGGTTTCTTCCTTGTTACAGTCTGTTACAAATGTTATTCATCAATTCTGTAAGCTTGATTCTATAGCTGTGAAAACCAAGTCTTGCTTTTAAAACTAATTTACTTCCACATTTCATTTTCTTTCATCTTACTACTTCAGAGGGGATTATTGTACATATGGTAGAAATTAAAAATAAGATTTTCAGCTTCATTATTCTCTTTATTTCAATAGCATTGATGAACTGTGATTTTAGGGATCTTAGCTCTCTTTAGTGTTTGGAAAGGTAGTGGCTTATTCCTGGTTTTAGAAATTATAGGAAGGATTCTTTAGTTTTGTCTGTTTAGCTAAATGTCACAAGCTTCCATGGTGCTCAGGGTAAGAACAGCTCTGCAGTCCCTCCGTTATTTTGAACACATTAAGAATCACATAAACAAATAGTTGATGTAGTTGGGGTAAAAGAATAGTTAATGTCTAAGCAGCACAGATCCTACCACTTACAGTGCTGAGATATCTCATAGCAAAGGTACAACTTCATTTTCTCTTGTCCTGGATGGAATACATAAAGAAAAATTAATTTTTTTTAAAAAATTATCTTGACATAAATACTCTTTAGATTGTTTTCCAGGGTTGTTCCCTGTACTTCAGATGCTTACTTGCTGGGTAAAAAATGTCAAGGTAGATTCACAGCTGCTAGGGAATATTTTAATAGTTTGGACTTTTTCCTTTTGTTAGAAGGGAGAAGTTCTGGGGGGTTTGGAAGGTCCTTTCTGGGGAGCTGGGAGGGGTGTTTTGACTCAACTGTACAAACCCATGTGTGCTGCTGCCTCCTCAGTGCAAACCTGAAGCCTGGACTGAGCAGATGCAGAAGTGACTGGCCTGTCTCTATCATTGCTCACATGGTCAGGGCACTCAGCCTCATCTTAAATACGTGCCTGTTTCTACATATGGTGAAAAACAACAAAACCCTTATGAATAAACTACTCTTCAGAGCATCTGTGGATCTTGCACTACTCAGTAGCTATTGACACCATACATTTAAAGGTTCAATAAACTGGTGTTTTCCCTGCTTACCCTGAAAGGTCTTCAACAAAGAACAAAAATAGCTTGTGGTTATTGTAGAGGCAGGAAGAATTTAATTTTACCTGTTCACACAAATACTCAACTGTTTCTCATCCAACATTGTATAAATATATCCCAAGCTTAAAGACAAGGTCAGATTGCTAAATGTTTGCTATTAAAGTACAAGAACGTTTTAATTTTATTTTTATGTACAGTTTCAGAATATTTAGAGCATAGAAAATGGTATATTTTAAAGGCATATCTGGTAAGAAGAATATTCTAAAATATGTTTGTCCTGCTAGAATTCTATTTCAAACTGGTTTGGTATTTGTGGATTTGCTATGCAGAACATTCCTGACTGTTCTATGTGGCATCATATGCTGCTGTTTGTACACAGGTGTTGTTGTATATCAAATGTTTGTTGTATCTGTGCTTTTCACTTTTAATTAAAGGGACAAAGGTTTTTGCTGTGGATTTAATATATGTGTTCATGTATATCTACATCTCTGTTTTAAATATTTGCTCTATAAATGACCTGAGCATGATCAAGGCAAGAAACTGAACCATCTCTGCAAGTCAGTGGCATAACAGCTTAATTTAGAATTTTACAGGACTGTCTTCTAGATACAAGACAGTTGTACTCTATATTTGCTTAAGAACTTCCCTTTTTCATGTTTTAATGAATCTAGCAAAATGCCTAGCTAATAGTCTATCTTCTTGCATCCTTAAACCTGCATCTATTTCTTGAAGCCAAATTCTGCTTGCAAGCAAATACTCAGGTTTTGAACCTGAAATGTATTCAGCAAACTGTAGAAATACTTTTTTAAAAAGTAGGGTAATAATCCTTGAAAATCAGAGCACTCCCACTACGTGGGAAGAAATGTGACCTAATGCTAGCATCTTGCTAGACTGGGGAGAATGCATTTTCTTCAAACTGATTGGGGCTTTTTACTTACCCTAGTGTGTTGTCCTGTTTGCTCATCCTAATTTTTTAACAGTCTTGTTGGGTTTTCTTTGCTCCCAAAATACAAGTAGCACAAGCCAAAGTGTTTTAGAATGTTGAAGGAATGAAGATGGAACTGTATGACCTATAATTCATGTTGGAGACTGTTCCCACAGTTATGCACCTGAACTTTTACTTTGTGATAAATCAAGGATAAATCTGAAGGAATCAGGTAATTCACCGTCCCACTACATTTTACATCATTCTACATCAACTGATGTATTAAGTATTAATGTAGTAGAGTTACACTACTTTGTGATACTGAATTTATTCTACTTTAATACCTCATCCAAAACCTATTTACTTCTTTATTGCCTGGGTATTGGGCCAGCTATAGTGAATACACTGAAATAAATAAATGGTTAGAGATTTTAAAAAGTAAAATCTGAACTTCAGCATCAATGCTGAGATGAACCAGAAAAGGCCACTTTGATCATTCCCCACACTGACCTCCCAACTCCAAAATCACCATCAGCCAAAGCTGAGCAGTTAAGCCTGGTATTACAGCACAGATTTAGCTCACAAAATTACTGAAAAATAAAAACCACCAAGTCATTTTATCCTGAAAACCTAGTCTGGAATTCATAAGCATAGTAATTGCACTCTGATTTGTTTAGTAGTAGTGTTTAGTTCCAGTAAAATCCACAAAGGATTTAAAATGAATTTTTTAAAGACCAATTTCCTAATGGGCAGACTCAGGGCATGCCTTTGTAAAGGCCATATTAACCATGAAATCACTGCATGATAAAAGCCCAGTGTAATAAACATGCTGAGTTTGGCTGTAAAAACCTAAAGTTGGCATTGCTTGATCACTGATTCGCTTAGAAATTTGCAGATGAAGGCAGGATAATGCTTGTTTCCCTTTTCTTCCCTTCCAGAAAGGGTGCACACAGTGCAAAACTGAAGGGATTCAGGACTGGAGGGGGATATTCCTTCTCTACTCAGGCTGGGCTGGTCCAGCTGAACAGGGAATTTGCTGCTGAGTTCTCCTGCCAAAGGCTCTCTGTGCTTAAATTAAACGTGAAGGAGAGACAAGAGAAACATTTGCTGGAGTACAAAAAGGAGTTGTTTACTTTTGCAAAGCAAGTGGTTTTAATAAAAACTTGATGACACTTACTGCACATTATAAAGAGCAGAACACTGGTCCTCTGCCAGGAGAGACACTCTGAGTGCAGCTTTGGCCTTTATAATTCTTTGCTTTTTCATTGTGATCTTGGGCTCATTTTTTTAATACCCCCTTATATTTACCACATGCCAAAGGGATACATCCTGTCCAGGAATACAGTTAGCATATTGCTTACAAACTAATTTGCATAGGCTTTATTTGCAACCTACTAAAGGCCAGGAAGAAACTGTTACGTCTGGTTAAGGGAAAACCATTTATGATGATGAAATACATACAAGAAACAACTTGGCTCTGTGCTGCTCTGCCCCCTGCCCTGTAGGTGCCTGGCATTCCATTTCACCTGCCTTCTTTTTTCTGTGATTTGTTTCATATCAAGAACACAGTACATTTTTAGAGAAACAATACTTTTACTACAAAACCATGTAAATGATTATATACAAAATGGTTACTGGAATTTGGTTTTGTACTGCAGTGACAGAAATAAGTAGCTGCTGACATTTATTTACGCTTCCTTAATACTAAGTACATAACACCACTGATCAGGGTAAAGGCAAATGCAATCCAGGCTAAGACGAAGGAGTACCCATATTGCCCTTTAGAAACTTCCATCCTATACTCATGGCTGTGGTGCAGTTCTTCATGCCTGTCTGTGTAAATGGAAGCTCCAATCATAACACACAGACCTGGAGGAGGAAGAAAATAGCAAAGTTTAGCATCTTGAAGTACCAGCAATTTACATAACAACTGTTCACTGTCTCTCTTCTGTCAGCTGCTTCCACCACTGTCTGTCCTTTGCAGAGCCTTGTTTTCTATCCTCAGACTAAGCTGGAAGCATTTCAGCACATATTTCCAGTTTCACTGGAATGGATGGATTTTGAAGTGCTGTTGTGTACCTGTGTCATTTGTAGTGAACAGAAAGTGATTCTGAACACCTGGGTAGTTTTAAAGACTGATAAAAAATGAAAGGAGTATCTGCCTGTAATAGTTACAGAGTTATTTAACTTGTTCAAGAAGTTCAGAATATCAAGTTCTTTCCCTTCAAACTTCAAATTATTTTACTCTGAGCAGTGATAATACCTGTGTTTTAACTACCTCAGTATTACAGAATGGAGCAGTTCACTGTTTAAACAAATATGAAGGATAAGCTCTGACCTCAAGAGCCAAAGAAATTTCTCATGTAGCTCATTCTTTTTGAAACCTTTTTCCCCTTCCCTTTCCTACTTTCACAAAAACATCATTAAAGTTACAAGTGTTGAAAAATCACTCACATGACAGGAGCTGGATGATTGAGGTTAACACAAATCTTTCTCCTTGCTTTAGACGGAAGAGCTGAAGAATGAAAACCAGAAATGCCACACAACAGAAAATAGTAGATAGGATCATGGCAGCCTGAACAGCCTGAATTGATTGATACTCTGCAGAAACAAAAGCAGCCTTGATTAAAAAGAGTTTCTTTTGGCTCCTCCTGCAGCATGCAGAGGGGCAGAGCCATGTCCTGTAAGCAGGAGCTCAGCAGACACAGCAAACCACTTGTGCGTGCACTGCCTTAGGGTGGTTCTTCTCTGCTTCCCTGGTATTAATGCAGCCAGTGGTTTGAGGACTCTTAAAAGCTTCTCATAAAACCAAATAAAAATACTGAAGAGACTCTTTCTCCCACACCACATCCTTTGCTACCATCAGTGTACTAAAAGCACAGTGAGACTGCCAGCTGTCCCAGATGGCTCACAAAGCCTCCCACCAGACCTGGAGACAGCCCTATCCAGGGAGATGCAACCACACAGGATACTCGGCACAAAAGATTTGGGGTTTTTTATCCTGTAATTCCCTAACTAGAAGCTGGAGTAACCAATAAATTTTTAACTATGTGTAGCTGCTCTGTGTAACTGTGCAGCTCTGCTGAGCTCCTGTGCCCGTTCTCCAGCACAGCCACTGCAGTCAGAGCTCTGGGAGCAGCAGACATTCCTGAGCCACTCTGGGGATCTGACTGCAGTGCATGCACAGCAATACATCACATGCAAACCCTTAAATCCGTGTTAGCTGAGACATGTCTGTGTGTAATGGATCATCTCACTCAACATCAGAGGCCCTGAACCAACCTGATTCTTGGAAAGCAAAATTACTTCCTGAGTACAGAGCTCTTCAAATTATCTACCTCTTCAATATACACCCAGATTCAAAGTGTAGAAATAATGCAAATGGCACATTTGGGAATACTTTTATTTTCTGCAAAGCAGGGTATTATACTGGGTTGTATATTAAGGACCCTCTGTTAAAACTCCAGCTTTTATTCTTTCTTCTACTTTTCCCCCCATTCTTGTACACAGACAGTATTTTTAGGTTCTTCTTTGCAAATTCAATTCTGAGGCAAATTCTGTCACTTCAGTCACTTTCAGATGACTTTACTGTTTTTGCCTGATCTAATTTTTTAAGAACTCCAGCATTCATTGTTAGGTGTGTTTACTTTCTTGCACTGGCCTTTTAAGTGCACATGACGGCTCCTTCTCCTTTCCTCTCACAGAAACTGTTGGAACTGTTCATTTTTCCAAAATGAAAAGCCAGTATTAAAGATTTTAGAAGACCTGTATACTGAAAGCATGCATATTTTTGAACAATTACATTAGTGCCCCTGCAAATTTCATAGCAATTCACCAGATCTGCTAAAGGAACAGAGACATGGGCATGGAGAGCCACCCACCTCTGAACTGATCTGTGATAGCCACACAGGTGCTAGTGTTCGTGGTACACATTCTCCAGACATCTGTAGAAAAGTTATCTCCTACCCACCAGGCCTGCAAAATAAAAGTAAAAAGCTCTTACTGGGAAAAAAATTCCAAAAAGTCCACAAAACTCCTTAGTTATCCATCAGTTGTACAGCTGGAATGATTTTCTGTTCACTTTTGACACTTAACCACTCAAACTACATTTGAGATCTAATGGCATTTTGGAATAAAGGGTATATCATCCACATGTCCCTCTCCTTTTAGACCTCTGTACAGTACGAAAGGGAATCTTAAACATCACAAAGCACAAGGGATTTCCCCTGTTAGGGCAGAAATTTTGGATAGTCAGTGATTGCTCTCTCCAAAAGACACCTAGACAAGATCTGCTTTGTGCATCCAGACCCTTGTTATGATGCACACCTCATTGAAGGCACGGTATTTGCTAATTTGTAGGATACAGCAGGGTTTACATCTGTGAAACAGAAGTCCTTTATAAATGTTGTGGCTCCTGACACTGAACTGATGAGTCTCAATGTATTGTAGCTGTGCTGTCAGTGGGCACATGCATTATGGACACTCTGGCATCTGACTGGTAGTGGATATGGACCAATTAAGATCCTGCTGTGGGCATTTCTGTTTTGAGGTTTCAACATTCCAAGCAAAATGGTACTGCAGCATCTGAACAGATTTTTAGGGCAGCCTGGAAAACGACAAGCACTCCACACAGTGGCATTTCCTCAGGAAACCCATTCCCATTCCAATAGCTACCCAGGCCTTTGTTTTGACTAGAGTTACACAAAATATGACTTTTAAATATGACTCCTGGTAGGATCTGCTGCTTAAATAGACACTCCAGAAACCTCACAGCTTACTGTGCAGCTCTGCAAACAATACTGCAGTAAAAACTATAATATATTATGGTAGTAGGAGTATGTGTAATAGGAACACTGTGTTTTAAGAACAAGCATTACTTTCTCAGGATGCCATTAATTTTGATTTTGCAGTCCAAGTTCAATATATTATTCTTCAATTCAGAGCACAATATAATCTTTTCAGAGTTATTTTTGTGACTATAAAAAGCCTCTGAAGATCATAAAATTTAATAGAAGGTGGTTGCATAGTTTAAGTTTGCAATTGCTTGAAAGTAGCTAATGACACAAAGCAGAGTGCAAAGGGGTTTGTTTCTGTAATAATTTGGTTTGTATGTAGCAGATCTGAACTAAGAATAAGTTGCTCTGCCCACTCTCCTTGCTTTCCAAATATTCCAAGGAGCAGGGTAAGACAACCTGCTCTAGTCCTCAGTTAATAACCTACCTCTGTGGAACAAATCAACCAGCTGACTGGAAGATAACATCTGGGTTTGTGCAATTTTGCAATAAAAAGTTGTGGGTAACACATTTCAGTTGGAGCTTTGTCTTGGAAAAGACTATGGGATTCAAACCAGCTTCACTGAACAGTGAAGTATTTTCAGCAGCAAATTTTTTAATCCCACAAGCCTGTACATACACCAGATCTCTTAGAGAGAGTCCAGTGAACAGACTATTGATCAGGATAGTGGGCTGTTTTAGAAAGAGGAAAATTTCATTAAAAGCTAGATGTAAATATTGGAAGGTAAATTCTTTCTGGTCACAAAAATAAAATGGAAATTTGAAAAGAATACAATATAAATTATCCTAAAACTTTGTGCTGAAACTACTTCAACTGAATGGACACGAATAAATTCATGAGATCTCTCATGACTTAACTGGGCATCTTGGACAATGTTTCTGAGGCAAAGCACACCTTGACTGAAACCATCCCCACACGTCAATCACGAGCTTGTATGGACTTGCCCTAAAAGGACAGTAGATTTTATCCCTCCCTTTCCCTCCTACCCAGCTGAACCAAGTCCCATAGTTCCACCTTATGTGCTTCCAATAAGCAAGTTGAAGCCAACTAGAGAAGAAAACCTCAAACTTTATGAAGCAATGTCTGAGAAAAAGAGAAGAAATGGCACTTACATTGTCAATGGTTGAGATGAACAGCAGTGCTGCTGAGGTTATGTGAAACACGATAATGAAAGCCAGAAGAATCAACATCCTTGCTCTGTGGAGGCTTTAGTCCAAGATCAATCTGTCAGACAGAAGGGCATATGGGAACAACCTTTAAAAGCTGTCAGTGGATCCACCTGCTATTACACTGCTTCTCTGTGGCTGGGAGCAGTCAAGGTCAGCATGAGGATTTCAGAGTGAGGGGCCCTTAGAGTCAGGAACACCGGGTGCAGTTTGAGTCCACTGCACATGTTCTACCTCCAGAGACACTTAACCAGCATCACTGGTGTTAAAATGACTCACAACTTGAAATGAAACCAAGAGGTGCATTTTGCAACCTTCCAGCAGGATGGCTGCAGTCAATAAACACATAGAGAAGTTTCCTTCTGTGTGCAAGGATGGAAAAGTCCTTCATGCTGGCTTTTAGAGCAGTGCTTTTCAAATTACAGCCTCATGTGCATGTGATGCTGGAACTTCCCCTGGGTAAAGTCTTGTTTCAACCATCCTTTCAAAGGAGGAGGAAATAAATTTCAACAGGATGCTTGTAGAATAAAAATTAAGTACATCAAGAACTACCTTCTAGATTTATCCACAACTATGTTGTACCTTAGGTCTCATGTCCTTTGTTCAAGTTTTATCCACTAAATAACAATTAAGGACGACCATTTTCTTCAATATGCTGCCTTGACTGGTAAGGTTGAATAAACCCATTAGTCATGTAATAATCCAGTTAGTTATTTTATGTTCAGTAACTTAATACTGTCTGTAGGCTACCAATTATCTTCATACCTTATCTAACACACTTACTACAATTTCACACCTCACATAAAAAATATATTCTTATGTACAAAGGAACCAGAAAATGGATTTCATTGGAATCTCCAGGAAATGTGTGGACACATAAAAAACAGGTTAGGAAAAACTACTGTTACTAAAGGATAGAAAAGTGCAATTGCTTGGTATATCTGTTTCTTCTTGTATAGAAATGCTTGCCAATTAATACATACTATATGCTATAAAGAATCTGCAGTCTTGCAGATCTTCTCTTTGCAATTAAGATGCACCATTCTGTACATAATCTGCCTGTTATCATTCATCAGTACATTAATGCATGTTTTCCCCCTTCCTTTGCTTTGGACACATTCTTTCATGTCAAATGATCCCATTCCCATAACACAGCAAATCCAGAAGAAAGGACACTTTTGATTATATTATTTTTTTCAGGACTTCCATGTTTTTTCTAATGTCTAACCCCTTCTCTCCTACTGCCATTTACTAGAATCATGAACCACATGGATAACCCAATAAAAGGACTACTTTGACATCACTTTAAAGCAGCATCCCTGGAATTCTCATTGGGTCAAAATATAACTACTCTGCAAAACTTTAACAAGAAGATAACTGACAGCTTAATAACACATTGAACTGAGACTGGAAGTTCCAAACTAATCCTTTGCATCTCCACTTTGCAGTACAGTGTTGTAACAAGCTCAAAGGCAAACATTATTAAAATGTTTTGGGGGAAAAACAACTGGATAACCTTACATCCGTATCTACTTGGAACAGCTGAATGGGAAAGCCAAGTCAAATCCTAAGATAGGAAAAGCAGCTACTCAAGTTTGTATTCCTTCCCATTTCCCCCCTGTTAAACCTTGCCTTCTCAGCCACAACAAAGAACAGAAAGTGGCAATTTCCTCCAATGAGCCCATTCTGCTGCATGACTCAAGGTCCTCTGAATCCAGTTCTGCTTCTACAATGTCATTCATGGCTCTCTATCGAGCCTTGCTTCAATGAAAGGAAGGAAGGAAAAGGAGATATTTTGTGGGTTTGTATAATGCCACATCAAAATATTTTCATTGTGAAATGTACCAGTCTTTGCACAGCACCCTCTTGTCTTGTGGCTGGTTTTGTTCCGAGTTTCATTTCTTGCACTGATGGTATCTAAGCAGACAATAAAGCAACAGTCATCTGCCATATAAGGAGAGAGAATCAAATTGTACTCAGTATTATTTTAACAATACAATTTCATCTTATTACATGAAGCATCATAAAGCAAGAGACCAAAAATGTCACCTAATTAAAACCAATCTTGCAAAATCAAGACTTGTCAGCACAGAAAAATTCACTTAATCTTCAATGAAGTGAATGTTTCTGTTTTACTCTTTTCAGCCATAAAAAGAAGTGTTTCAAACACGACAGATAAACATGTATGGCTGAGAAGAAGACATGTTTTACCCAACTAAAGCCAAGACTGAATGAAAGAGGTTTTTGTTTTGTCTTTACAAAAAAAAAAAAAGGACAGTAAAAAAGGTCTGATGTTTCTGTTACGAAGAACATTCGTAAGCCATCTCTAGATACTTCCTCCTGACTTGCTGGCAACAGCCCCTTCATGAGCTGCCACAACTCCTGTGCACACAAGCTACTTGGATACAGGGGTTAAATACACTGGGGGAAAAGAAGGAAAGGCTGTTTCCAAGTAATTAATACCAGGAAAAGAGAACCAGTTATCCAATCTGTCACACCTGAGCAGGGATCCCAGAAACACACACAAAGTTCTGTGGACTTCAATCACTCCTAGAAACTTTCCCTTCCCATGGAGACCAAGACCAAGTTTCTGTGGTTCATCACAGCCTGCACAAGGAGTAATGAGGAAGGGAGCTCTTCCAGGGAAACTGTGTGACCTGTGGGTGGGCAGCAAAGAGCAGCGCCCCTCTCCTAAGATGCAGCCAGCAACAACACAGAAGTTACTACAGTATCTGCATCCCTCTCAAGGCAGAAATTCTGGACTTCATCTCTCAGAGGGAACTCCTAGTCCTCCTCCACTCCAGACAATGCTGGAATTTAAAAGCTCACTTTGGAGACTCAAGATCCAACCACTCCCTCAGCAAGAAGCTCTTCCTTTGCCAACCCTCTGCAGAGAGCCTGGGTACCTCTCCTATCAGCAGGCAGCTCCTGTCCTCTCCCCACAAAGAAGGGAAGGGCACAGTTATGTCTCCACAAGGAAAATTCCCGAGAATACTCTTTGAATTAAGATTCAGAATTCTTACTCATAATATATTACTAACCAAACACTTTGGTAACATCCTATTCTGCAGACTAGCTGGATCCCTCTGTTTCCTATTCACCATGAACTGTTTCTCAGGGACTCTCTTCAGGTTCACAGTTGTTCATACACTTCTTTTCACAGCATCTGAACCCCCCGTGGAAGCTGCCACCGGTCAGGGGCTTTTGCCTCACTCTCTTAAAATGAAGGGTACCTGCAAGAGCAGACAAGCTGGCACTGCTGTTTAACCTGGCTAAGCCAATTCTGCTCAACAGAACCACCAATAATTTGGGTTAGATTAAAATCCTATAATCTCTGACATTTTATTTAATTTATTTAATTTATGCAAAATATTGCTTGGAAAGGGTTGTTTGTAAGAATAGAAAACACATATTTAAATAATGTAAATTTGGGAATCTTATACTTTGCACTATTCACTGAATAAAAATCTGCACACAGCTTTATTTCCAAGATGCATAGAAATAACCTCTTTCAAGTAAAACTCTGGTATTAATATGTGATGTGATGTAACAGAGGGGTCTGTAGTATTTTACTCCATTGTTGTTGAGCAGTTTTGGAAGCATTGCCCTATTATCAGTGCTAATACATGCTGCTCTAATGGCTTTTTTGCTCTTGCAGGAGTCTTCTCTTCAATGAACCACTACTCAACTCTTCTGTTTTAGTCTCCTGATTACTGGTAGGATGATAAAAAGCTTCCTGGACAGAGTGATTTTTTCCTTTTTCTCATTTGCAGTAATACACACTATGCTCTCAACTCAAAGTGGTCATGATTTTTAAGTACACTGCCCTTAGTCATGGATGCAACAGATAATGTTCATCATTCCCCAAAGAGGTTTGAATTGTTTTAATAGTTTTTACACACACATGCACACATACACATACAAAGAAGGCTTTTTGGACACACTACACTATCTTTTACTGAGATGATGGAGCCACTCTTCTCAGAAATGCATGATGAAGAGACTAGAGGCAACACTCACAAGTTGCAACAAGGAATATTCCAATTGTGAAAAAAAGTATTCATTATATTCAATGAGCATGATTAAGTACTGGAACAGGACCCAAGAGGCTGTGGGATCTCCATTCTTGGATATCTTCCTGACTTGACTGAAGCAAGGTCCAGAACGACCTGAACTAACCCCCTGCTTGGAGGAGTCTGCACTAGAGACCTTCAGAGACCCCTCCCAGCTCTGCCCTCCTGCCAACCTGCAGCTATTTCAGAAACCTCCCTGCACAAACATAAAGAGAACATAAATTTGACTTAGCTCATCACACGCGACACTAAAAACAGATTTGGGTGTTATAGTAAGAATGACATTGGATGTCAACATGAGTTCTTTCAATTGCAAGCCTCAGCACTTAATACCATTTCACAGAGTATGGTGTATGGCAGAAATGTACAGGTACTGCTGAGCAGCAAGTGCAGACTGCACTGAATGCAGAAAGAGTTATGAGAATCTCACTGAACACAGCCAGATTTGCTGTGATAATAAGGTTTGGCATAAACGCTGGTAAGTTGTAGGATACTTACCCAAAACACATTGAAAACTGAAGTCCAGTTGCATTAACAACAAAGATTTTTTGCAGTTGGTGCACCAGAAGTGGGTAACACTGCAGTGCCACCTTCCTTTGCACAGGGAGGATGACACAGCCATCACCCCTCTCGCACATCCCTGCAGTGACACCGACTCTGGAAGCAGCAGTTTGCACTTCCCATATGAGAGCCTGATGAGCTTGACCCATAGTGGCTAAGAAGGGGCTCTGCTATAACCTTCTGACATGCAGAAACAAGTACCTTTTACAGGCTAAAACAGTACAACAATCACAGAACTAAACAGTAAAATAAGGTATCCAGGCCACATGTCTGTGCTGTAATAAGCGAACACATGACAAAACTGGATTGCCACCCTATGTCAGATTACACACACACACTCCCCTGCAAAAAAAGGCTCGTTTATCTTTAGGATAAAGTTCATCTTTAATGTCCATCAGTACAAAGAAACAAGACCATTTGATTTTTTCTGCTGTTTAGTACAGCAAGCAAGCAAAAATGAAAATAATGCCTTTGACAGTTCTCAGCAGAAGTTTTATCACTACTTTGCAAGCCCAAATGTCATCTCCACAACACATGCTTTCATTCCTTCCCATGCAGCTCAGCTCTGCTGCCAGGCTATTTCTCATGTTTGTGCATACTTGATTTTTGCAACCAGAGAAACATGTACATAGTACAGGATGTTTATCCTGTGCTCATTTGCATTGGCAAGCCTAAAGCTTACCCTACCACACTGGCTGCTGCCCTCACTTACCAAGATCGAGTCAGGCTTTTCTATCATCTTCATCTGAGTCCATGTATGAGAAAATCTCAACAGACAATCCTGGTTTATACTCAGAAACACAGTGAAATGGCTGCAGAGCAGCTCCTGCCCTGTGCAGACCAAGGCTGGGGGTGTGCAGACAGCTCCTCACCCACTTTCAGTGTGCTGAAAAGACACACCCAAAAGCAGGGGCAGAGGATCCTGCTGAACAAGTTACCAGACCTGCAGCTCTCTCTGCTGAGATGTTTCATTGCAACTCGAACAGCAGGTCTTTGGGCCATCAACAAGCATTCGGCTCAGCTGAACTTTCTTGAGGTCACTGGTGTAACACTGAATCAAAGCAAACCTTCTTAATTGTCAATTCTTCTGCCCCTCAGTGCTGTAATTAAGTCTGAAGATGTGAATTTAGAAGAAAAAGTTTGTATACTTGTAGCATGAGAAGTCTGTCGTCTTGTGATGCATCATAAGATGTTTGATTTACATGAAGATCCTTTCATTTTGCTCAGAGTTCTTGAGCCACGTCTCCTGGTGTCTCATGACACAGAACTCAGAAGCTGGTTCACATTTTGCCTGTACCATTGTCTCTAAACTTTCATAAAATCCTCTGGTTTATAAGGAACAGAGTGATCCTGTTAACTTTGGTTTTTTCTTTTACTATCCATGAAGGCTTCTGTTTTTCTTGCATGAATCTCAGCACTTGAACCAAAAGTGAACTAAGTTCAGAGGGCAGAGTTTCTCCCAAACCAGCAAAAGCTTTGAGGATTTCAACAATCCTCTAATGCCTAAATATGAAACAACATAAAGGACAAGAAAATCAGGAAATGTAATACCAAGGGAATAATTACACCAGTGGAAACAACTTACTCTCTTTATTCCTTCTGCCTGCGTTAATTTACCAGTTGGGAGCACCAACATCACAGTACATAATTTACAGTCTACTCCTTAAAAGAAGGCAGATAATATCCAAACTCATACTTTACTTCTACACTTTGCCCTTTCAGTGTTCTCTAAGCTAACTATTGCTCTTACCCTACTCACAGTCTGTGGTATCTGTACCTTCATCCATCCTTTTTGGCCTCTGCAGAGCTCCCCTGGCCACATGCCTGAGCTCCAAGGCTGCCCTTACACAAGTGCCCAGTGCAGCCACCCACCCTCACACCCCTGGGGGTTGCTGTGCCCCTGCCCTGCTGCCACACACCTGGATTTTTTCCATGTCAGCTACAGAAGAACCCTTCTATCATGCAAGAAATCTGGAACTTGTGCTTTTCTTTCTCTTTCTTTTTTTCCTGTCTCATCAACGCATATTGAAAAAGAAAACACAACTAAAGCAATGTAGTTCTATTTTAGATGATGACATGGGAGTCTTTAAGGAACCAGCCTTTAAACATTTTATAGGCTAATCTTAAAGCTAACACTGCATGTAGGCTTATAGAGAGCATGCAAAAGCTTTGCTGCCAGGAATCCCTGAAATAAGTATTGATAGTTCTCTGGTGCATGAAGTGAGTTGTTACTGTTAGAGCTCACAGGTGCACAAATTATACAGAAAATGAGGGTTTGCTTTTATTAGAGTCTTATTTATAAATGTAATTCAGTAATTAAAAATAAAGGTCTACCAACAGCTCTGGAAGTCTCTGCATTTGGGCTCACATACCCTGTGTTCAGGGGATTGAACAGATTGTAGAACTGGACCCTCTCCAGCCTATTCTTCACGTTCAAGTGTACATTCAAATCCTGACCTGTTTTCATGCCCAGATGTTACAGAACTGACAGTCCATGTAGAAATAGCATCTCCTTCAATCACTGACCTCTTCAGCCAGGCAGGAGACCTACAAGAAGCACTGGCTGGCTCTGACTAGACCCCTACAATATTGAATAGGGACCCAAAGGGAAGTGCAAAGAGTAACAGTCCATGCAGCAAAATGGCTCCCACCCAATTTCTTCCTGGTATGAAGAACAATGCATGTTCTTCATGAAATAAAATTTCAAGCCCCTACTTAATGCTGGACTTGGAATCAAGGGGACTAAGTGTCCTGTCAGCCCTGGATGGCAAAGACACCATCAGCTCTTCTTGTTTACAAGCAATTGCTTCATTGAGAACACACTCAAGCCCACAGCTCTTTGTGTCACCTGTTTTATGTGGAAGGAAGAGACCTTGTCACCTACACTTCCAGCTGCTTTTCAAAGTCCTTCCTCACAAAGCAAGGAAATCAGAAGGAAATGAATCAATGTTCTCTGCACTCAACTGCAGTAAGGCAAAAAAAAATCACAGCAAAAATAAATCCACACCATTTTCCAGAGCTCTATTTGAATTACAACATTTATGCTTTTTTAAACTCAATGGCAGAAAATGAAAGTAGAGTCATGCTGCCAGGTCTAGATTTGTTGGTGCCCTTGCAGCAAGTTGTGTTAAGACCCAACAACCTCCAGCACAATTACAGCAGTCAACTTGTTGTACTTTGATAGTGAAATACAGGGCTTGCAGACAAAGTGGCAAGATATAATATGACCTAGTTTTTATCCAGCTTCTTTCAGGAAATCTTGCCTTGCAACCAGAACCCTGAGGTCTGCTTTTTGTGTGCACCCCAACTAACAGAAATGTGCACCTACAGCTTAGTAAAACCTTTTGTTATCACAGCAGTTGGATGTCTGTCCATCCTGCTGGTACTGATGGGACTCCCTGTGCAACAGCAAACTTGCAGTGAACAAGCTCTTGGCCTACCTATCACCCATGTGATGCTGGAACACCCTTCCAGCTCTTTCTGAACTGACTGCATAAACACTACATCTAGGCTGCTCCTAGTTACCAAAAGTGGGACAGATGGTGCTTACAGTCAGGTCTGGCAGACCATCCCTGGAATTCCTCCCTTCTCACCCTGTCCTCCTTATTAGATCTATGCTATTAAGCCTGAACTCCAAAGTTTGAGAAATTATAACTCTGCTGTTCCATACATTTCCAAACACAACCAAGACACCAAATTGCAGCAAAATGCAGAGTGCTAGCTTTGAGTACAGAGACCCAAAGAAGCTGATGTTTCTAATTTCTTAGGAATGCCTTTAATAAAGTTTTGACCTAGGGATGCCAGCATTGCTGCCACTTCTGTAACTCTGTCAGTCGTTTATTTGCAAACAAGTCTGGACTGGGTTTAGACTTGCCCTACCACTCCTTGTACTGTGGTCCTGCTTTGTGAACTGCAGAAGAAAGTCACTCTGCCATGAAGCTTTTGTGGGCAAACTAAGCAGAAGAAAACCAGCAGGACCCATGGGAAAACTGTAACACAATGCCCTGTTGTGGGGTGGGGAAGTGTCAGTTTCAGGGAAAATGTGCCTTTTGATGCCTTACCTGAAAATTCTAAAAAATAAAAAATAGTCTGAAGCTTAAAAAATTCAAGAAAGATGTATTCAAACATTCAATCAACATCTGGAAGAGAAATGCAACAGCAACTCTATGCTGAGAAGACAATTTAGCAGGTACAGAAGTCAGTGGCCCACATTGACAGACCCTTGACTACAGGCATGGTTGAATTATAGTCTTTAAGCCTTCATCTTTTCAAAACTGCTCTTTAGAGAGTCATTGTGTGTTCAGCAGAAAGACTGTTTTTCTTCTTCTAGCAGCACAAATCAGCATCTTCCTCAAAAGTAAATCTTTTACATATTATTCTTTCTCCCTAAAGCTCTTTTTCTCATAACTGTACTTTGATGCTAGATAATCATTATCTCAGACTTCAGTTGGTCTGTGTCTACATCTAAATCCCAACACAACCCACAGTGGTGTGAGGTAGGCAGCCATATTACTACATAACACATGAAAGGGTTACAATTAATCTCTAATTCCCATCATAATCGTTGCCTGTGCCATTTACTGTCTGCTCTTCCACCTTCAGTTTATGCTGAGCATCACATGCCTTTGGAAAATGCTAACAAAAATGGTATTTAATCAAAGATACCCCATGTATCAAGAGATCAGTTCTCATAGGGCACATACTGTTTAAGAAAACCCAGCAGTCATTTGAAAGAAGGAACTGCTTTTGTACTGCAGTTTCTGGTCTCTTACAAAACATAAATCTATTCTCTGAACTTTCACAAAGGCATCTGCAAAACATGTTACAAAATGTTTGTAACTTGAAGTATGTATGGATAGAGCTTAACTGTATTCTTAGAAAATGAAGAAAAGCACACATCATTTCAGGTGTTCCGTGTATCCTCTCTGTTCAGCCAAGTTTGCTTGTTGTGCACCAGATACCACTGCAATATAAACAAAGTTGTGGTATCCATTAAAACCTTCTTAACAATCAAACTGGTCTAAAAGTACTAAAAGCTTGTTTTCCTAAGCTTAACAAGACAAGAACTTCTCGTTCTGACTTGTTCACTTTCAAAGATGCAGACTGGGGATATACTTGATTGCAGGTCAAGGCAACACATAGAAGGAAAAAGAACTGTTTAACTTACAGAGGAAAATAAATGGCTATAAATCAGGGGTGAGCACATTTAGGATGTAAATTATAACTCAGAGCTATCATCTTCTGGAACAGCCTTACAATCACTACAGCAGAGGAAAAAGAGACCAGCCTGCACCAAAGGAGGATTTATGTCATCCAGTACTGTGCTAGCAGAGTAGTAGACCTGGTGTCCTGAGAGGACCCTCCAGTTCTGCACTCCTCTGAAGTTTATCCCAACAGTTTCTCTGAGGTGTCTGTCTGGTTTCAAACAGGCCTTTGCATGATACCCATGCCCTTGGCACTCTGCTGAATTCTCTCCTGTCCTGCAAAGACCTGAGGCACTGCTGGGAGCAGTGCTCTTGTGGGGCAGTGCAGTACCACAGGGCAATCCTGATGACACACAAGCAGCCTTGGGGGAGGATTCGTTTCTCGGGTGGGTGGCAAAGCTTAGAAGAGAGAGCAAGGCCTGTCCCCCTTGTCTGAGGGTGACCTACAGGCTGCTGCTGCCTCCCAGCACTCCAGGGCAGTAGTCAGGAGCCAGGACTCTCAGCAGCCTGTGGCACAGCCCTGCCTCTAGCTCAGGGAATCAGCCGTTCGTGGAGCTGCACCAAGAGCTGGGGGTGTACTGAGCAGCTATTCAAGCTATGAGAAGCCTCCTGGGAACCTGCTTCTGAAGCAAATAGCTGAAGTGAGGTGTGGCCTGGCCTCACCCCTGCTCAGTCACTGTGTGGCCACATTTCAGTGTCAAGGTTGTCCCTGTTCAATACCTTGGCAGGGCAGGGAGTGACAGACCAAGTATAATACCAGACCTTACATCAGGTTGACAGATGAAATGTATCCTCAGTCTTAGTCAACGAAGAGAAAGAAAGGGAAAAAACACACCTGCAGCACTGACTACACATTAACACAGTTTTGAGAGCAAATCTCAGATCCTGGGGTCTGCTGACTACAGACTGCTGCTTATCCAGAGATTATTCCAGATACAACAGAACAGCTCAAGTGATTTATGCTGTTCCACCTAATTAACCAACAAACAAAGGCAGAAAAGGTCTGTTTTTCCAGATTGAAAGCAATGCATTTAATTCCATAGAAATGAAAACTGATATTCCATAGAAATGAAAACTTTGGCAGATGCTCTGTGGAAATTGCTAGCAATTAAGTGTGTTGCATTCACTGTTGTAAACTTTTCAAACTGCTTGTTTTGATTTGGCTTTGACTAGCTCTGTGTTGAGAAATTTTGGTTTTAGCCATGTCAGAATTTACACATCATCTATCCAGAGTTTGAAAATACATTTTTATTGATGGTACAACAGTTGGCTACAAACTAGAGAAACTCTTCCACAACTACTACTACTACTTTGTTTCACAGCAACACTGTAACATATGATGGATTTAATGCCCCAGCCTATCTCCAGAATGACATTTTTACATTCTAATTTGCAATTGGTGCAATTCAAGTGAAACTCAAAGGTTGCCAGGTGAACTTTACAAGTCCAGCTATTGAATTTCAAAATCCTTGTTTGAGCACACTCACTGCACAAGCTCTTGTGCACTCTGGTGCTCTGTGGAAACAGCACAGTCAGCTCAGCCCACCCCAGGGCAGCGTTGCTCTGCTCTGAGGCTCCACCTTGGCCAGGCTGGGGGCACAGGGAGTGGCTGGGTCCCTGCAGAGCCACACTGCATACCAGCCACAGTGCCAGTGAAGGCACATCAAGCCCTCTGGCACATGACAAATGGGAAGGCTTGGCCAGCTCCCCACAGCTCCACATCAGACTCTTCTCCCATACTTCAGTTCGTTTCTGCATTTGAACTAAGCAGCAGGTGAGTCTGCAGAACCACCATCAGCACATGCACCTCGACAGAGATATCCAGAGACTTTGGAAGGCCACTTTCTGTGTGGAAGAAAGCCAGAATTCTGGTGTATTTCAGGACACTTAACACCTGCATTAAACACCCGAGGGAGTGTTCATACTGCCCACCTTACCTGTTTGCAGCCTGTGCAATTCCAAACACTGTGCAGTGTTTAAGAACCAGGGAAGTAAAACCATAAATATATATCCTATAGCCATCTCCAAGGGGTATTTGAGTCAGTCCACTTTCTGCCACACCTACAGACTCCTGTGAAGATCTCTACACAGCCAGAGGGTTGTATTTTAAGGTCACACCCAAATTATGAGGCTTCACCTGGCATGCACATACCATCATTAAACCTGCCCATGAAACTTCATCGGCAAAATAAAGAGGTGTAATTACATTTTCCCCATTCAGTGAAGAAATAATAATTCCTTTGATGGATGAATTCAGGACATCAGGCTTTCTCTTGAATCCCACCCAGCAAGATCTATTTTCTAAGAATTAAGATGCTTATCTTCCTAATGAAGCTCATGATCACGTGACATTTTGAAATATCTTACAAAATTATCCTCTCTCTAAAACAGCATAGCTTTCAATAAAAATAGTGAAGACTGAAACTCCACTGCAAAGATCACTGGTTTGCTTTGAGCATCCAAAAACCAAACAAACCTTAATAAACAGCTCCATGAATGGAATTCCTTAGTGCTGTGCTTATGTTTCCCCTGCATTCCCTCTGAGACCAATGTGATTTCAATAAAAGCTGTGCATTCCTTTCTACTTTCAAATTTGGCTGTGCTGAAGTATCGCATGGATTTTACATAAAGTGTTTGCTTCACTTCAGAGTAAATGTCTTTCTTATTAGTTCCTGTGTAACACAGTGCCTCATTCTACTGGGTCTTCTTCCAACAGGAACATGGAGGAGGACCTGGAAAGTACATCTGTCAGCTAGCAATATAAAAGATCTTGTCCCCAGAGACCTATTTATCTCTCTAATTAAGTACATTCTTGTACTGATTTATGTGGTGGTGTCATGTCTTACATGATGCTCTAGGCCCAAATAGAACATGAAGTGCCAGTGGAAAATAAAAACACACTCAAGCTGCTGAGGTGAAAAGTTTCCTTGTGCTCCCATCCATCTAACTTTTTAATGGACAGGGAAACAGCATCATGAAAGGACACAGACTACGACTAATATGCTAAGCAAAAGTGGAGGAAAGTCTAAATGTCCATATGTGACTTATGAGTACAACATTCTTCTAATCACTGTAGGAATGTCAAACCCAAAATGGGAAACAACCTTGAGAAAAACAAGACAACAAAATAAAAGCCATGACAATGGAGGTAAAAGAAAGATACAAGGCAAATGTCGAGCAAGAGATGCTAATAAATAAAGAAGGGTTAATGGCATTAACTGAAAGTGAGTATAAGATGGAGATCTTAATGTCTTCTAAGCAATGTTGGCCAGCAACAACTACAGCATCTGAGAACTGAGACAGAACCCTTGTCTAAGAGAATGATGTTGCAGCAGCCTTCAGTCTTGACCTGCTCTGTCTGTTGAACAACTTCCTTTATTAACAAGGTTTTAAATCTGTGTAAGCAAATAGAAGTCACTGTTTTTCCTCACTGGCAGATCCACAGCATAATTAACACTGTTTGGGTGCTTACGATAGAAGTCTTTCCAGACCACAAATAAAGAATATAACACCAGTAGTGTCTTGTCTACTGATTGTATGTTGTTTTTATTTTACAGTATATTAAGAGACCATTTTCCTTCCTCATTGAGCATACTAACAAGAAAACTGATCACCTCCTAAGAGTTTTCATGATATTGTCCCGTTTCACTTCAGTTAATGTTGATGGCTATTGGCAGTGTAATTCCTGGATTCCTGGCTGGGCAGACCTGGTAGCATCCATGTCAACCAAGCAGCTGGCATGATACAATCTGTACACATCTTTATTCAGCATAGAGGATGAGTCTTCCCTCAGGTATCCCAACAGAATTTCCTAACTCAACTCTACAAGTTCACAAGGGGATTCAGAGGACAGCAAGAGATCTTTTCTTTCAATCTCTATAAAGCAAAGGTCAAGACCATGTTTTCCATGTATCTTTGTTTCCACTCTAACTCTGACTTCACCAGCTAAGTACCTATGCCCCAGCTGCATTCTCTAGGATGGTATTTAAGTTGTCTCACAGTCACAAAAAAGTAGCAGGACTCTCCAGAAAACTGCAATTCACATTTCTCCTCTCAATGAAACTCATGCCCAACAGTCCCCTAACATTTCTGTGGGTTCCTGCCTGCCCATGTCTGCAGCCATATGGCATCTCAGCCCCAGCAGTGCAGTCACACAGCTCTTTCCTGAGCCACCTTACCCTGCCTGGACAGCAAAGCCTTCAAAATCAACATCCAAGAGCAGGTCTGAATGAAAGAGTCATTACAAATTATTTTTATTTGACAGAAAAAACATCTGCTCAGGCAAGCAAGAAGGCTTATTTTACCGAGTTAACACACCAGCACTGTACGTTCAGAGTATGAAAGTATGCAAATAAAAAGTTCTACTTTTTCTCTTTCTGATGGAGATTAGCCAACCATAGCTGTTTATTTTCAAAGTTCCTAAAGAAAACTCCAAGAAAATCCAGAGTATATTTTAGAGCTGCTCAGTGGGTTTCTTCACAGCCTTGTATCAATTCAGAAGATACTTGTAAGATGTTCAACTGCACCAGTTACTGATCATTTACATACTATTCCCAGGTGCCAGGGAAAAAGACCTTCCTGGGCCGTGAACAAAGTATTTCTGTCAAGAAATTAACAGAGAGACTGAGCTGCAGGTTTCTTGGTGGTACCATTCTGTGAGTAGGAGCAAGCCCTGGGGATGTCTGCTGAGGAAGGCCAGCACAGCAATGTTCTTCCTAGAAATGTCCAAACAAGGAGCTGACCTCTCAAATTCAATACTCAATATTGCAGGCAACCCATGTTACCGAGAGCTGCCTGTCTAGTGTCTGACACACAACCTCCCCAATGTAAATGGAATATTACACATAGATAAAAACTACCAGTGAGTGAAACTGCAGTTTGACTCAAGTGGAAAAACGTTTAACGCTGGCAAAAACTTCATAAACCGAAATCTGCGCTGAATTACATCTAAGTGTGTCTTCCTTCCACTGAAGGGTGGAGGGGGAGGCGGTGCAGCTGCCAAGAGCAGCCGCACATTACTGGAGCACACGCGAATTGCGCCGAGAGTTCACTACAGAAAAGAACAGAAAGCAACTATCCCACGGAGAGCACGAACTTTCCGCCGGGTTGGCCCGGCCCGGAGTTCCTGGCGAGGAGCCCCTCGGCCCGCCCCGTCCCGCTCCCCGACGGCCGCAGCGCCCGGGGCGAGGCAGCGCGGCCGGGGCTGCGCGACAGCGGGACCGCTCTCCCCGCCGCGGCCCAGCGACGGCGCGGCACCGAAATAAAATGCGTTTCGCAGTAAACAAACCCGTGATTTTTATTTTTCCATCCCTCCACCCTTTTTTTCTTTCCTTCTTTTTTTTTTTTTTTGCTGTTTCTTCCCCCCTCGTCAGCGTTGCCCCCCGCTTCCCGCGCACCCCGCGGTACTCACAGGCCGGGCAGCTCTCCGCGGGCTGCGACCGTCTGGCGGCGGCGGCGGTGCCTCCGCCCGCCCTCCTGCGGGAATGATGTCAGCGGCGGCTGGGTGTGGAACCAGAGCGGCTTTCAAAAGTGCCCCCCGGCCGCTGGAAGGGGTGTGAGCGTGTGTGTGTGTCTGAGAGAGTGCGCGGGAACGGAGGGAGGGACGGACGGGGCGCTCACGGGAGAAACTTTTCCCCGCCCGCTCCCACTCGGCGGCGGGCGGGCATGCAGGCGCGCCGCCGCCCGGCCCTACCCGGGGGCGCTCGGCCCGCCGAACCCCGCAGCCGGTCCCGGTCCCGGTCCCAGCAACGCTGCCCCTGCCGTGCACCGGGGTCGCAGCGCCTGGACGGGGCGGGCTGAGCCCGGCCCACGGGACGCCCCGGCCGGACGCTCGCCCCGCTGCCCGGGCTGAACCCTCCCGCAGGAGCGACCGCTCTGCGCGGAGCGCGGGAGGCGGCGGTGGCTCGGCCCGGGGAACCGCGCTCGGAGGGGCGGCGGTGCCTCCACCACCGCTGGAAGGGACGGGTGGGACGGACGGTGGCACCAGGGAGAGGGTTTTCCCAGGGAAGGACGGGGCGAGCCCCAGGGCGGAGTCCCCCCCTCACGGGAGCGCTCTGTGGTGGGGGGAAAGGAGCCGCGGTTCCCGAAACGGGCGTTTATCCCGGGGCGGTGGCCGCGCCCCCCAGGGAGCCCGTCCCGGGGGCGGGGGGGGGGGGGGGGGGGGGCCGGGAAAGCGCCATTTGGGGCCGGTTGTGTTTCAGCCGCTCCCGTCAGGGCCTCCCGGGACCCCGCCCGCCCCTCGGGGCCGGGGCACCCCCTTCGCTCGGCGAGGGACGAGCCCGGGGCCGCCCCGAGTGCCATGTTAGGGCAGAGCCGCCCTGGCCGGGAGCCCAGCACGCCAGGCTCCCATCCCTGGGTTGGGCGTGTTCGTCACGGAGGAAAACGTGTGTGTGTGTGTGTGTGTGTGTGTGTATATGTGTGTGTCTGTGTTAGTGTGTAGAGCTCAGGAAATCTGCGCTCCGAAAGCCATCCCCGAGCAGCAGATGAGAGCGGGGCCACTGCCCGCGCCTCACGAGCCCTTGTCCCTTCGAGGGGTTCAGTAACCATCATCGCCGCTGGCAAACATTGCGTTTCCAGCTTCGTTTCACAAAATGCCTCATAAAGTAGACAAAATAATGACCCTTTTCAACGGGGTGGTGGTATTTACTCCAAATGGCAAGCAGGATGAAGACCATAATTTGGCTTTTTGGCTGCCTTGCAGGTTTTAGTGTTGGCACAGGCTCTTTGCTTGCTCAGAAGGCCAAAAGGTCTCACCTGCCGTTCCCACAGTGTAACACTGGCAAGGAAATCTGGCTGTTCCAGTGTGACCATCAAACTGTGCGTTTTATGTTTGTTTTCTTTTTGTGTCTTATCTCTGTTACAGTTCTGCACAAGTTGCTGTCAACATTTGCCTTGGATGTTACCTAAAACTCAAGCAGACCATGACTCTTTGGGTTCAGATCATACAGGCAAGTTTATGAGCAGTGTCTCTCAACTCCAGGAATTACCTCTTCTGTAAGAGCTGTTGTGAATTCCAGCAACACCATCCCTATTCCTAAAGTCTTCACACAAATAGCAACTACTATGCTGAGCAAAAACACTGTGTTGGTTACTAAAAAACTAGTAGCATGACCTTATTTCACTGTCCCTTCTCCCCTTCTGAAGTGCAGCATTCATGCCCATGTACAGCTGTTGGGACTTTTGTGTCTTGCTAAAAAGCAAAATTGCAGGAACACTGAAAGAGTTGCTTTGTCAATTTTAGCATCACCAACTCCACCAAACACTACAAGCAATCCAGCCAGGGTTGGCACTTGGTGGGATGATAATCCCTTTAGAGTGTCTTTTATAATTCTGATATTAGCTTTAGCTCTGTTACAACTACCAAACATCAAACACATCTTGTGTTCCCAAATCACTTCAGAATTATACACAAGAATATCCAGTCCCATAAACAGTCCCCACTGTTGAGTAAAATTTAGGTTTCTATATGATCATGTATTCCAAGTTTCTGGGTAGGAGGGACTGGCACTTAAACTAGTGGCAGCTTCTTTGTTTGTACCAACACCTATTTTCTGGTAATTGTCTTGTGGTTTGAGTGGATGGGAATTCAAAGAAGCCCTTAGGGGAGATGCTCATTGCTCTAGGGCTGAAGAAGCAGAAGCGAGAAGCTTGGGAGTATCGGTGGAGGAGACAGCCCTGCTTGTCAATTCCCAGGGATTTCAGGAAACAAAGTGGTCCCTCGGGCTGAGCCAACCACTGTAAGCATGAGCAGCCTGACTTCCACTGAGCTGAACGCACTTAAAACACTCCCCTCACACAGAGTTCAGTTTGCCAGTGGAACATGAAAGCAGAACACTTGATTTTTAAACCAAAGATGTTGCTTACAATGTAAGGTACTAAAAAGAGGTTTAATTGACCATTCTTCATCATGCACTGCTTGCTAATAAGAGCATAATATTGTCCCTATAAGAAAACATTTACCATTGAAAATAGTCTCCCTTCTTCTCCCTCAATGTCTCTTACTTTTGTTTTTAATTGTTGGGTAGTTGTCATCCATATTTTACCTTAGCTAGAAGCTAAGAATAAATATTTTTATAGCAATATCAACACACTGCCAGATGACTACAGGCTTTTCCTGGAAACAAATTATCCAAGTTCTGCTTTTCAGGCTTGTGTTGGACTGGTGTACTTTGAGTGTTTTTTGTTGATTTTGGTGGGTTTTTTTAATGCAATGCTAAGTATCTGAAAGAGTATTTGACAGACTACCACAGATGTTGACCCTTTCACTGCCTTTCCCTTCCCCTCATTTGCATGAGGGATGATGGTGGGAGGGAAAAGGTGGCATATCCAAGTACCCCCTTCTACTTTGCTAAGCTTACCTTGAGAGAGAAGCTGTTTGAAAGCAAAGTTACTGACAACACTATTCCTAGTGGGCAAACACAAGACAAGTGTTCCATGCCAGTTCTTCCTGCTTGTCTTGCTGTGTCCTAGACAGGATCTCTGAAAGCAGACGGAATTCATAAGGGAACAGTTGTACCTGTTCCATGCCCACTACAGCTGCCATTCAGTGGACAGAATTTGTTTCTATATTTTTATAAGCCTTTTTTTCCAGTATTATAATTCACTTTTATACAGGAGAAGCTTTCAGAGCAAGGTCTGGAAGTGCAGGCTGAGTTCCCATCATGACCAAGAGAGGCTGTATAATGGTAATATGGGCTCAGATGTTGATCCTACTGGCATATGTATGCATTGAATGGTGCAAGTTCAATGTGAAACAGCTTATAGACAGTTTGCAGATGGGACAGTGATAGAAGTGTTGGTCTCACTAATTTGTAACTCAGCAATTTTTTTTTACATACAGTAATTACATAGTTCCAGTTTATTCTTTATCATGTATCTGTCAAAATGATAAACAAGTTCAGTATTTTTGTAGCTAGAAGCAATCAGGGCATGCACTGTGCAATAAGAGGTTATAAGTGAAAATAGACAAACAAGATCTTTGGATTTATCTGAACAGGAATATGAGTACACCTGGAAGAAAGGAACCTCATGATTGCCAGTGACTCCAAGGAAGAGAAGCTTTCAGACTGAGAGAGCTGCTGATCAGTACGGTAATTGAATAATTACTTGTCTAAATGTTAAGTGGATTGTGATAAAAATATCCCTGCCCAGAAAGGCTGTAATCTGATCTCTATCCAAGTGGAAATACTATGCCAAAATTCCTAATAAGAGGAAGATAAGGCACCATGCTGTGTAGGGATCCTTGGAATAGCAATCTGTTTGTTGCAATGAAAACTAAGCATACTAACAAAACTGACACTGTATTTGTCTTCAAGAATCTGTGTAAGAATCCTCCAGATTATTCATTCAGGGTATGCAACACTACCAGACCCTTTCCAGGCTTATTTTTCAAAAAGAATTTACATTTACTGCTGATACTCAGACATGTAGACATGAGTAATACTGATGCACTAGTGCTGAAGGGTAAGTGGTTTCATCAATGAAACTGAGTTCAAATGTAGGCTTGTATGGCTGTGCTGCCATTTTTCTTATGGGATAAACTGTTCTTAATCTGCTAGGAAGAGAAAGATGGATGTGTGCATGGATGTTTGTATTCTGTAAGCAAGGCTGAAAGTTGAACCCTTGATTTTCCTCATCACCACTGGATCAGGAAATGAGCTTGACAAACTGAAAGCCCCAAAACTGTATTTTGGGGGAAAAAAAAGAAAAAAACACACCAGAACTATTTGTAGGCATAAATGTTTTCAATCTGAGGATCTGAACAGGAGTACAAAAACTTTAATTTAGCATTCAGACGGGAAGTTGAAAACTCTTAACTTGTATAATGGTTTTCATACATAAGGTATCATTAGTAAAATAAATGGGACTAAAAGTTAAATCAGGCAGTTTTCCATTGTAATAAAACACCGACATTACTTTCCTTTTAAAATTGCTTGTATTTTTCATAAGTTAGTGGAAAAATTTCCCTCATAATTTAAGGGCTGTGTGATGGTTCAAATAATATAGTTTCCATGATATGTATGAACAGTACTATGAATCATTTTTCATTTTCAGCCATCAGTGTTTTGATGGGATTTTTTCTTGTTGTGTTTTGGGGTTTTTTTACATGTTTGCTCATGCAGAATGATATGAAAGTCTAGGCTGGCAGATACCTCTGGAGATCACCTGGGCCAACCTTCTGCTGAAGTGAGGGTCTTGGAGGAGGCTGTTGAATAGCATGTCTAGCTGAGTCTTGAGTGGATTCCACTGCTTCTTTGGGCAACCTCACAGTTGTTTCTCACAGTGAAGATTTTTTTATATCCAGACAAAATTTCCCATTAAGCAACTTATTTCTGTCCCTTTTTGTCCTGTCACCATGCATCCTTGTGAAGGGAGTACCTCCATCTTCTCTGTAACTATCCTCTAGGTATTAAAAGACAAAGATTAGATCCTCTCTGAAGTTTTTCTCTCCTAGGCTGAGCAAACTCTATTCATTCAAGCTTTCTTCAGAAGTCAAGTTCTTCAACCATCTAATCAGTGTAGTGGCCCTCTGTTTGCCCTCTCCCAATTTTTCAATGTTTCTCTGGAACTGCAGACCAAAATTGGACACAGTATTTCCTGATGGGCTAAAAACTGCTGAGTTGAATAACTGTATCTTTTAGACTACTGGCACCTGTTGCTAACAGGCCATCATGTGGTAAATCTTTTTTGCTGCTGGCTCATGATCAGCTTACCCATCACAACCTCAAGATCCTTGCTACAAAGCTGCTCCCAAGCCAGTTGGTGTATATTATTTCTTGTGATTATTCAGTCCACAGTGCAGGATTTTGCACATTGTGAACATTGTTGAATTTTCTGCTGTTGCTGTAAATCCACATTTGCATTCTGTCAAGGTCCCTCTGATTAACAACCCAGTCACCTCACTGATGAATCATCCCTCCAGTTTGCTGCAGTCTGTGAACTTCTTGAGTGCGCACTCCATGCTATCCCACAGGTCATTAATAAAGACATTAACCAGCATTGCTTTCAATATTGTCCCCTGAAAGATGCCACAGGTCATCAGCTGTCAGCTGGACATTGTAGCACAAGTCACAAACTGTTGGGATTGGCAATTGGGCCAATTTTCCAACTACTGGATTGTCCACTTCAGTTTACACCTCAGCACCGTGGTGACAATATCATTAATAGTAAAAACAACCATTCAAACAAGGCATTTGGGGGCTCTGGAAATGAACTTTCATTCATCTGTTCTTCTCTAATGTATAAATTAGACCTGGTTGAAACATCTGGTATTTTCCTTTAGATATTTTTTCTGGTGATTTTTGTATATAGATAAATGAGAGAATAACCCTTTCATTGTAATTTGCCCATTATATTTTGAATGTGGTTATCTAAAACATAGATTGCATATTGTTACATTTCTCTTACTTTCTGTCCTCCAGCAGGACAGATGCTGAATCACCCCAGTTGTTGCTTCCTCTGGCTACCAAAAAACCCCCACTGTTTGAGTGGCCATACTCCTGTTTGAGCTATGGTTTTTCTGTATTATTTTTTTTGTATGAAGTGGCAGTAGTTGTCAAATAGTTAGGAAAAAGTAGAGTAGACTTCAAAGCATTCTTGAAAGACCACTGATGGAAGAAACCTCATGTGTTTCTTCCATCATTACCTACCAGGTTCAGTAGCAGGGGGAAAATGAGCAAGCAACTTCAGGGAATTGAAAGGTCAGCTTATAAATGGGAAACCATTCAGCACTGGAAATTTTGGAAATCTGGAGATAAGTTTCCTAAACTGCTTGCTTGGGAAGCATCTCTACAATATCAGGTAATGCACATAGTGTTAGGGACAGAGAGACAGGAATACCATTCAATTTACCCTAAGTATGTATTATGCCTTTCAGAACAAAATCACACTCTGCTAGTGCTCAAAATCCAGATGAATATGATTTCTTCCCCTCTGTGGACCTTAGGAACTGAGCTGCAGGATGATCCCACCACTGAACAGCTCTGTGAGGGGAGGAATGCAGTAAACAAAGAAAGTAAAGAGTAAAATGGACATTTCCTCTATTATGGTTTTAAAAAGTCCATCTGAAGGAGCTGCCATGTAATAATTTCATTAGTCGCCTTTAACATCACTGAGGCAGCTTTGTTCCCCTTCTCCTTCCCCTCAGCAGGGATCAGAGGGTTCTTTGCTTTCATCCCTGAGAGCCCTGCTGTGCTTATAGAAAGTGTCTCAGAACTCTACAAACCTTAGTGTGTCCTTGGTAAACAACCTCACTCACATACCCTTCCCACTCCAACACTGGGAACCTTTCCTCCTCCCCCTCAAGGGAACATTAGGAGGTTAAGCAAGAGCAGGAGCTTCCCAACCATCCTTAACTCCTTGAGAGCTGAAGTTCTTGTTTAGGCTTGCTGAGCCTAGAACCAGGAGCTTGGAAGGAGTTCTGACAAACTTAGGAAATCGTGAGGGATCAGAAGACATTTCCTTTTTCTCCTTCCCTGCTTCCATCTCAGTCAGTGTTCTTCTTCACTGCCTCTTGCACAAGTCCAGAAATATCCTGAAAATTAATGTCTTTCGTTGACTGTGCTGAAACAAGTGAAAGACTTGGGCTTAAACAGCACAACATGTCAGGGAGCTGTTCCATGGTTTATACAGCAAACATATATAGGCTATAATAATTCAAATTTTTGCTTACCATGCTGATCTGCAGGACCTGCAAATCTGTGGACATGACAATAAATGAAAAGGAAGAGCATGTTCTTCCTTTCTTCCCCACACTTGTATGTTCTCTTGGAAAATGCTCTTTTTATATTAATGTTGTAGTAACTTTAAGAAAATCAATAAAAATTTTTGTCAAAAACTAACCAAGGCAAACTGTAATGCTGCCTCTTGGAAATGTTATTGCTGGACGACAAAAGGCTTTGCCAGTGCAGTGTTCACATTATGAGAACTTCTTAAAAGTAGTATTTGAGAAAATAGTGATGGATAAGAGTAGGAAAACATTGAGTCCAGAGGCTTTTAAATAAGAGGGTAATTTGATGCTGTTGGCTAGTAGGTCACATCTCTTTAGCCCATTGAGAGAGTTTTTCTATTTAGTCAAAACTTGGCCAGACAATGGTAAATTAAAAATTACCTCTGTAACTGGATCGAGCTATTAAAATTCTTTAACATTAGGATTCAACAATCCTAGCTTTGTTTGGAAAAGAAAGGGAAATAAATTGGTAAGAACTAAAGGCAAGCTGCAACAAAAAAAAAATTGTGGAGCCTCTGAAGTACAGTACAATATGTCAAGGGCTTAATACATTCCAAATAAACGTGTGCATTGCTTACCTTCATGCCAAACAATTGCAATAACAACCCAACCCTCCAAACACACAACTCTACTAATCAAATACAGTGGAAAAGAACTTCTAACCTGTCTTTCTGCTAGAGAGATGAATACAGGAGACCAAACTGTATTATTAAAGAGGGGTGGTAAGGACCTGGCTACAGAAAACTTGCCATTGTGTGGAATCTGCAGGAGTGTGTGGTTGAGTGGCAGGACTAGGATTTCATTGCACAAACAAAATCCAAAAGAAGGTCAAAGTGCCCTGCAGGAAGACACTGCTTTGAAAAGTAGCCACTTGAACTGCTTAGAGGAAGAGTATATTTTGTCACTTTGGTTACTGACCTTGTAATCCAAAAAAGCAATCTTTAATCACTCACAAATCATTTATAATTATTTAGAAAATATGGTGTTTATGTCTCCAAAACTACTCCCTCTCAGTAAGCTCCAAATAACATCAAATATTTAGAATGTAAGGCATTAATATATTTTCATCTGATCTGTGAAGTAAAATAAGCTATTTAGCATTTTTATGTCTGATAAGTATCCAAACACACAAGAAGACTTGCCCACTGCAGCCAAAGGTGAGTGACAAGCAGCTCCACCAGTGAGGGCTCTGTATTTCTGTGTGAAACTGTCCTGCAAAGCACACATGTAAATAAACAGCTCAGGACTCCAACCCATCTCTAGGATGGTTCTGTTGCCCTCCCCATGGGGCAAACCACAGCATTCCTGCAGCTTTGTCACTTAAACAGCCAGTCTGCTGTGCAGATACACTGCACTCCATACAAATCTGTGCACATGGACACATGCACACTACCAAATATGTACTCATAGAAATTCAAATCCAGGAACTGGTTCATCTGAAAAGAATTTTTGGATTAACATAATTTCTGAGGACTGGTCCACACTATAAAGGTTCTTATTCTGTACATCATTTGGAAATCCATCTTTGTTTTTATGTCTCCATGCATGTAATTGTTAGCTCCTGCTAAGGCTGTCTATTAGAAAAACACGTTATTGTTCCTCCTAGTGAATTCTGATGTAAGTTTACGCATTTCATTGGTCACTTAACTAACTCCCATAGGAAAGCAGTACAAAAAAGGGAGAAAACACTTGCTGAAGTCAGTGGAATATGCATAACTTCTTGAGAGCACTGGGCTGCTGTATGAGACATGGGCATGGCATTGAACCAGACTCTGCCTGCAGATATGCATTTTTTAATCTCATTGACTTAAGTGGATGTTGCCACAGGCCAGATTTGGACCTGTGTGCTGTTAAACTGTTTTCTTTTAAATTGTTTTCATAGTGGTTGCAAATATTAATACTAAATGGGCACAGCATGAGCTGTATCATTAATAAGAGCTAAGATTTTAGTGCATTACAATTTTAATAAAAAACATAAATTTGAAGTATTAATGACCCTCATATTTTAAAAAAAGTAAGAAAATATATTTGTCAACTGAAGGAAGCCCAAAATCTGTTTTTTGACATTTATAATTTCTTAATCTTATCCTAAAATGTGTTGTGGCCTGACACATTGTTTTTGAATGTAGGTTCTTGGCAATACTAAAAATAATTTCACAGAGCAGGTGAAGGTGTATTTTAATAGCTGGGGCTTGTGTTTGTGTTCTGGTTTTAACTAGACTTTGGGAAGGAAGCAAACAGTAAAGTGATTCAGCAGACTGTAAAATCAGATTGATATAAAGAATGAACAAGAGACACTGATTAGTTTGTACAAGAAGACTGTTCATGACTGGTAGATGTGGAGCTGAGCAGCAAAGTGCTGATGAGAGAGTTGGGTCAGCCTGTCCTGGGCTGCAGACCTGGGTGTGTGCAGCCCTCCTTCCTTCTCCCTCTGACCCCCTTCCTACTTCCACAGGAAGGAAACACATGCAAGTTAGTCAAAAGGAAATCTAAGTGTGCTCCTCCAGGCTGGCCAGTTGTTCAAAAGGGACATCTGCCCTTCATTAGAGCAGGGAATAGCTGGGCAGTTTGAACAGCATCATTGGGAGAGATCTGGACGGTGTTAGAATTTAGAACAAGGAGCAGGAGTTTGTTGAAGGCATGAGCAGCATTATCAATTTTAAGTAAAAATTATTAAAACTGTATTTTTTTATTTGTAGTGTATAAAAGAGCATATCATTAGGGTGTTTGGAAAGTGAGATGAGGCAGAGTATGGGATCTGTCCAAATAAGTTTTAAATAACTGAATTGGCATCAAGCACTCTCCTACAAAAGTTGGGGAGACCAGTAGTTATGAGGGATAATCTCAACAGTTTCTTCATTCCTTAGATGAATTGTAGGTTATAAATAAGTTATCACATTATCAATATGTGGGGCATAGTCTCATGCTGGTAGGAGCTGAATTCTCCTCTGGAAACGTGCTCTTTTTGGAAAATTGTCCTGCAAACGGGACAAATTAGCTTGTTTCCTTACTCTTCCACAGCCTCATAGGACTGCCCCGGTCTCAGTGCAGTGCTGTTTTGCAGAAGGTGATGGAAGGTAAAGGTCTTGTCCTCAGCAGTCTTTTATGTATGTGGAAGCATTGTAGTCAGCAGATCAAAACCCCCTTTAGTTGTTGTGAAAATACGGACCTGACAACACTTTGTAGGTGCAAATGGTTGTGGGTTTTGTGGGTTTAGCAAAGTTCTGTCATCAGCATTGAAATTGCTTGAGTTCAAAAGCTGTACGGGATTTCTGAATTGTTCCTGAAAGAATTATGTGAATTCAGTTGGAATGAGTCATTTATCCAGTGCGCTCTCATCTGAATTTCCTTATTAGTTTGTCTTAAAGTTTCTCCATTCAACTCAGGATGGTGTTGCAGAAGCTCCTAGAGAGCTTGTTTCCACATTTTAGAAAACATTGCATTGACTCTTGAGTTTGCAAACTTGTTTCTAAGTGTATTTTTCTGTTTTAGCAAGCTTTGTCTGGTTTGAACAGTGTATGAATTGAATGGAGACTGGATTTTTATGTGCCAGTTCCTCACAGTGAGCACCTGGTGAGTGTCCATTGCTGCAGTACCTGTTCTGCCTGAGAGGCTGCAGTCACAGAGGGGCACCCCCAGCCATCATCCAAGGGCTTCAGTTCCTCTCCTTCTTCACCCACATGTCCCATTTCTTTATCCACATGGCCAACTTCGATCCAAGCTCTGGTGGTGTGGGTCAGGAGGAAGCCAATGCTGCCCATTCCATAAGGAAGCTCTGCTGATTTTCTTTTCATCTATTTAGAATTAAATGCAGATGGTATCCTGCCTTCACTATGAACAGATTTGACTCAACCTAGTAAGAGAAATTTTCTATTTAAACCTCAAAAGGGCACATACATGAAAGATCCTAGAGCAGCATTAAGTTTTTTCTTCTCTTTTATGAGACAGGCCATTTCCCTAATGTGAGAATAGCAGAATTTAGTCTAGTCATATGTTATGAAGACAGTGCTGAATTTCAAAAAGATCTGGAGTCATTGAGAACTCTGAGCCTTTTTTGTTGCTCAATTCTTCTGAATAAGCCATACCAAGCAGTTTATTCTCCTTTCATTGAAAGCATCTTTCATACTCTCTTAAATTATAATGGAAAAAAATGTTTCTGTATCTTTTCTCGTATTCCTTTATTATGCACAAGTTTGCTGCCACCATAGTGACTGACTGCCCCAATTTATCAATCCCTTCCCAACAATGCTATATAGCCATCCTCATTTAATTGCAAGAGTATATATTCATTTCCTCTTGTGTTTAACCTGAGTCTTTATCCAACTCCCTTTCCTCTCAGGTTTGCATGCACTCATTGCTGACTGCTTGTCCCACTAGTTCCAGGCAGAAGCCAAGTGCTGATCAGGGCTGCTGAGGCAGCTCAGGCTGCCCTGAGATAGCCCTGTGGATGCCCAAGGGTCTCTCTGGCTTGCTTGCTCAGCCAGGTGCTGAGTTGGTCCTGGCAGCAGCCTCAGGATAAACAAGGGGTGCAAAGGAACCTGCAGCCCTGAGGTGGATATGAGAGAACAGGAGACAGTGAGTCCATGGGAGTACACAACACTACTCATTTTCTCCAGTGAGGCTTTACTCTAAACAAGGAGCTTCTACTTGCTAGGACTGCTGTCAGCATTCTAAAAAACAGCTTCATCTCTGGGGTTAGCCACATTTACTGTGTGCTTCAGGCATGAACTCAGTCAAAACAGGCACAGCAAGAACTCCCGTTTTTGCAAACCACAAGGTACTGTACAGTGTCAGTTCAGTGTCTCCAGCCCAAAGCGTGCTGCTGTGTGCTAACAAAGTGCCCTAGCAAACCATTGCTGACACCTGAGAACAAAAATCACTTCAGTTACCCCCTAAGACAAAAATACAATGCTTATTAAAAAAGGGTAAAAATTGCTTGAAATAAAACATTTTTCCCCCATAAATAAAAGCCCAGCTCTGAGTGAGGGCTGTTGTGAAGTTCTGAACCCAGATTCATGTGCATGTTAAATGCCATAAACTGCTCATCGCATTCTGTGCAGGATGATTCACTTTTTCCAACCGCTTCAGGGTTGCACATATGGAATCTGTTGTATATTGTCAGCCAGGGCTGCACTGTGTTTCATCCCCCTGTGTATACAAACCATGCTGAGCTGTTCAGACATTCCTCTAATATCCTTACTTCTGCAGTGTTCCTCGGCAGAGAGAGGGCGAGACTTTTTGATGCTTTCTTTTGCAATCTCAATATGGGATCTAATACTATATTAAACTTCATTGTAATAGCTCCTCCAAGAACAGAGAGGATTACTTGATGCTGTGTTAACTTGGGCAGTTTGACTTCAGAGTGCTGAGCTTGTGATCCTAAAATTGTTCACTTTTGGGACTGTGTGTTCTGGTTTGGGTTTTTTTAGATGTAACAAGATTATCTTTGAGCTTTTTAATCCCCTGCAAGTTTTGACAGTCACAGTTGTAGAAGATAAAAGCTTCTTCCTGTGGTGTAAGGTCTTCTCATCTGCCTTAACCTTTTCAGTGTTTGGCAAATGGGATTAAAGCTTTTATTTGCATCAAAACAAAAGTTTAAAGCAATCGACTGTCAATAAACCTGTTGGCAGCTGTTCCAAACTATTTGTGATAGTTTATAGATAGCTGTGGCTGATTGGCAGCGCTCGCTGAATTCCTCTAGAGGGTGGAATTGCAACCAGACCTTGTGGGTGTGTCGTGAGGAGCGAGAGGGCCACGTGGATGTGCTTCTTCCCGTTTCTCCAGATATCTAACCCAGACGTACAGCAAGATCTCATTTTTTAGTCAAACCTTTGGATGTGGCAGTTTTTAGGAATTTTTGGAGGGTTTGGGGGCTTTTTTTGTGTTTGTGTTTTGGTTAGTTGGGGTTTTATTTGTTGGTTGGTTGGTTTGGTTTGGGGTGGGTTTGTGGGTGGGGGGTTTGGTGTTTGGGGTTTTCTGTTTCTACTGGAAGCAATAGCAATAACAGCTCTCAGATTAAATCTGGGTTTCAAACTCTGTCTGACAAGGCTGTTGCAATCTCCTTCCTTTGCCTTATGTTTTTACAACTTACAAGCACTCCAAAGTCTTATAGCATTGTCCAAACAGGGAATTCACAAACATATGCCATAAGTTAAGGCATAGCATATGAAAGAACTCTTAAAATGTTGAATCACTTGTGCAGAAAACATTCAAGAGCAGGGTTGGAGAGTCAGTCCCTCACCCTCTCTCATGTACCTTAAACCAGCCTGACAGGTGAGAAACAGGATTTCTGGTGTGGTTTTTTCCCTGCTTTGATAGTGCCTGCAGCCCTGCCAGGTGCAAGGTGTGGCTGCATGGGAGCTGAACTGCCTTGTGCTGAGTTGTTTATCTTTGCTGGGAAACCTGCATTTACCAACCTGTGGTGGGGAACTGTGAGCTGAGATATTGTGCTTACAGAAGACCACCTGTGGTGAAAGCAGACCCATCTACTGCAGTGGAGGTGTACCAGCTACTGAATAACTGGAGCCATCATGAAAAAATAAGGATTTATCCCTTTGGAATATCACTTTTTTTGTTCTCTCCTAGTGGCTCAGAGTAAAGATTACAGGCTCCATTAGCATCTCAGGGAATAATGCTCTCCACGCTTCTGAAAGCAGAACTGTTATGTTGTGAACTTCCTGTAATCTTATTGGTTTCTGCATTTCCAGAGTAAGCAGTGACATGGGGAGGTTGTGGGTTTTATATATATATATATATATATATATATATATGTGTGTGTAAAAAAATAAGGCCTCATTTCCCAGGCCCATGACCAGCAGTGCACCAGCTGAAAAGCAATTGCACCTTAGTAAACCTTGTACTGAAGTACTGAGGTAGCTTTACTGTTAAATGGGATATTTGCGTGTCAAAAGATATTGGGATGCAAACTTTTATTTCATAAACAAATTCAGTTTTGCTGTAAACAGGTTTCCATGTTTTGTTGTGTTAATGGACTTGAGGACATTGATAACAGCTCAGAGGAAAAAGACTTGGGGTAGAGAAGACTCTGAGGCGATTTTAAAGCCCCTTCCAGTGCCTAAAGGGGCTCCAAGAGAGCTGGAGAGGGACCTTTGGCAAGGGCATGGAATGTTGGGACAAGGAGTAATGGCTGTAAACTGAAAGAGGGTAGGGTTAGATTCAAACATAGGGGAGAAATTGTTCCCTGTGAGGGTGGTGAGGCACTGCCTGGAGAACTGTGGATGTCCCATCCCTGGAAGTGTTCAAAGCCAGGTTGAATGGGGCACTCAGGACTCTGGTCTAGTAGAAGGTGTCCCTGCCCATGGCAGGGGATTGGAATGAGATGATTCTTTAAGGTCACTTCCAACTGAAACCATCCTAAGACAGGAAACTCTTTAATCAGATTTTTGTCATCTCTGTGTTATGTGTCCCATGTGCCCCTCAGTCTCTCCTTTTTTCTCTCACGGAAAGTTGGAATTACATTAGAATCAAAGTTTTCATTTAAGAAAAGAGGAAAAAATGTCTCAGTTTTCTTTTGAGAAGCATGAAGAAAGCAGCCTTATGGGTTCATCCAAAGACATATAAAACACTCTTATAAATTATATAGTGTGAGGAACTGCAGGAGCCTGTTTCTTTTGAAATCTTGCAGAATGTGGTGTTGCCTTTCAGATTTTGATCTTGCAGTGGAATACTAATTTGAGCTCTTCTGGGGAATTTTCCTAATGGCTTTACCTAAAATGACTGTTTTACATAGAATACATCAGGAAAAATACTGACTTGTCAAAATTCAAATCATTTTGTGGGAACACATAATTTTCTTGGGATTTTTTGACAGGTAAGCACCTTCTCAGTTGAATGAGATCTTCACTGTGAGTCTCCCTCTCCACTGAAGTTGGCTGTCCTTAAGTCTCTGCTCACAGTTCTGCTGGCAGCCTTGATGGTAATGCATGTCAGGTTTTTATTCTCACCTCATAAAGCTATTTCATTTCTTATCTGTGTTAAAAATCCTTCAGGACAGAACTGAGACTGACTGTCTGTAGTCTGCTTAGGCAACACCTCTGGTTCAGTTTCCTGCACTTCTGTTCCCAGGTACCTGTCCTGGGAAGTGTTTGTCAATAGATAGAGACAGGCTGAGGATAAAGCTCCTGTTCTGAACTGATCCATCCAATTCACACTGAATCCTTTTTCTGTCTCTGAGGATATTTATCCTTCTGGCTGGATCAGCAAATGCATGTTTTGGTTTTTTTCCTGTCATCAATAAAAAAAAGAGTAAAAAGCTTAGTGGCACCTGTTGTATCTGCAGGGACAACAGAGGACTCAAATCATGTGGCCTCATGGCATGTGAGACTGTGTGTCTGAAATGAGCCTGGTTACCACCACCACCCCAGTCTCAGGGAACAGAATGGGATGCTATCAGAGTTTATTCCCGTGCTTTTGGACTCCATCCCAGGATCAGAGGCCTGAATAAGCAAACCTTTTCTTGCAGTGCTAGTTTTCAAGTTCATAAAGGTAATAGCTAATACTGTTTTAATTGAAATCATGTGGTAGAATATGCTCAGTAATTTAGGGCTGCCTGATACTCTCTGGCCTGTCAAGAAAAATGCAATCTGTTGGAAGGGTTTGACTTGCTGTCAGGAGGACCTGCCAGTGAGCTGCTTTATACATTTCAACATTTCCATTTTGCAGTTTTTCCCAGAAGATGCTGAATTTTTTTTCTCCCTTTCTTGGATAAATGTAAGTCACACACTTGAAATGAAACCAAAGCAAAGGAATATTAAAAGCTGACTGGAGCAGGAATGTTTGCTTTCAGTTTGTTGCTTCCTGTTCTGATCATGAAATTTGATTAAAACTTGGTTTAAAGATAACAGCAACCCTACAAGTCACTGTATGGTGTAGCTATATCTGCTAACACTTCTTTTGAAGAAGGAACAACTATAAACTCTGGGGTTTAGTATTTTTTAGAACAGAGAAGACATTTTGATTGCCAAGATCATAGTTCTTGTTCTACTTTTTCTCTTTTCCTGTTTTGAATCAAGCAAAGAATGAAAATGTTCTATGTATTTTTCACTAAAATTCACAGACTAAGCATTTTCTTTTTCCATGAAGATGGTGGAGGTATTAGTCTGAAAGAAAAAAATTGTATTCTATTTTGAGACTGTTTGATTATACTGAAAAAATAGTTTTAAGGAAAAAGACCTATTCTATGGTTATCTGAAATTAAGCACTCCATTGATTTGCTTGCAGGATTGCCAGAAGTCCCTTCTGCTTAAACTTCAAGTGGCTTTTTTAGATGGTACATCCTCATATTTGGGCTGACTTATGAGTGGATGTGACAAAGTGAAGCTTTCCTTTTCATACAGTGATTTCTAAATACAGGAACCAACAAGACCTAAGCATAGCTCATGGTACATATTTTTTGCAGAGCATGTTCATTTTCACCCTGTTATCCATGAGATTCAATAGGATTTTGAGGAGTGATCATCCTCACTCATTCAGGTATGGAAGGAGAGGAATAAGGAGTGCTCTTGCCAGATGCAGCATAAAAATGAAATTATGTAGAGCAGGATTCTTGCCTTTTTTTTTCCCAATGTGTTTTTGGGGTTCTCACCATTTGTCTGAGTTTTCTGTGCTGGCATATGTGTCTTGGTAGTTATTTTGCAAGAACAGTTAGAGACTGAGTTTCCAGAACCTCAGCTTTTGCTTAAATATGTGATAGAAGACTTGTCACTGATTTTTTCCAGCACTGTAAAACTGGAGAGAATGTGACTATGGTTTCTTCAATCTGGTATGACCCATTAAGCTGTTAACTAAAAGACATGCTGATAACACAACTCTTTTCTCTCCTTTCTCTCGAGAATACCATTTGCTGTATTTTTATCTTTGGCTGAAACTGATTTTCAGTGTTGAAAACTCACTCTGATGGAAAGTTATGACATGGCATTAATTTAAACAATCTCTGGTGTCAAGACTTGATGTGTTTAAAATAAAGCCTTGCCAGTGTCTGCAATGATAATATTAATGTCACTGTCTTCCTTTTTCCCCCAAGAAGAGTTGGGGAAGATGAAATAATGAAGGCCAGTGTTTGAGTTCTGTAAGTTTTGCTGTCAGGCAGGTGGTACAGTCAGACTCCTCCACCCTTCTGATTTGCTGAGAACAAAAGGTTGTTGAAATCCCTGCTTCTATTTAAGTACTGTAGAGAAGAGAAGTGAAGGTTGAGTTTATTCAGTTCAAGGGGTGGCCCACTGGCCATGGGGCTGGGGCTGCAATGCCAAGAGCCTTTCAGTTGATTCCCATTGCTACTATGAAGGAATTAAATTTCAGAGACAAGTGAATTACAGGCACTAAACTGTAAGTATCCTGCTGCGAAATGTTAGGGCTACAAATTAATAAGAGCAACACTTGGATGTGGGTAACTATTCATTGTACCAGCTGTTTGTTCTCATTTTGGTAACTGTTCAGTGTCCTGTTCAATGGTAACCATAAAGAAATAGTAAAAACAGTAAATGAAAGAGTAATCTATGTCTAAATATAAATTGTAGAGCAACATTAATGCAACAACACCTTTGAATAATGTTAAAATCTAAATTAAGCCATTATTTCCCTCGTATCATACAAAGACTGATTTTGTATTGTCAGTCTCTTTGACCCAGTTGGCTTCTAAATACATGTCATCATTCTGCCAGTTGGAGTCTTTGGCAGTGTCCAGCTCTTTCAGGTCAAGTTCTCAGTCTCACCAAAGGCAGGGACTGGGCTCCTGTTGCAAAGGCAATGTTTGGCTTTGACTCTGTGTGTGCCTGTTGAGGGACTGGCTTAAACAGCAAGTGTGGAGTTCCTGAAGAAGGGAACAGCATTAGCATTAAGACTCCTACTGGCTGGTTTCTAGAGCATAGCAAAAGTTATCTGTGGTTGCAGAAGAACAAAGAATTCTTCCTTGCTCTTAGCTAAAGCTCCTCCAAAACACCTCCCTCAAACTTAATACTTATTTTTCCAAAAATTAATCTTAATTTGAACCCACAGTAAAGAAACTTAAGCTGTGTGTAGCAGTGCCACCTAGTGTAGATTACTACTCCTTAGTTTTCCAGAATTTTATTAATCTCTTCAGTCTATAATGGTTCAGGAAAACAACCATTCCCTCTTTGTTGTAGAAAGTGCTTCAAAGGTGAATTTCTTGAAATCTGGGCCAGAATATGCTCTTAATAAAATAAGCTCTTACCTCACTCTTTGCTGAATTAATGACAAAACATTTTGCAGTAATCCATGCACAACAGATTATTTCTTTTATGTCATGTTTAGCTTTTAAAATTAGATGGACAGGTAGGACAGAACAGCAACTGGATACTACTCTTGCTCAAGAAATATTAGCTTGATATTGTGGATATTCATTGAAGGCTGATAATACTTTTGTAAAATTATTCATGGAATAAACTTGCATTAGTATGACAAAAATTAGTAGCATTTGTCTGTCAATCCACATAAAACTTGATTTGGGAAGTGGAGGAGTAGAAGTAAGAGTTATATTACAGATTCAAACAGTAAATGCTTTTTCCTGTGTTAGAATTCTGAAAAGAAATGGGTTTAAACTTGCTATGGCCCTTAGCAAGTTGTAGTCATTAATAACTCTTAGCCTAATAGCTGTTCTTGCTCTTAAGTTTGGCTCCTAACTGGCAAAGAATAGCCCTCACAAGTCTGAGCCTTGTCGTTAGGACAAATAAACAAAGCTGTGGAGTGGGGTTTTATTTTCACTATAATCCCTCTAAAGATAGACTAATGAAATCTAAAGCAGTTTATCTGGATTTTCACCAGGTTTAAGAAAACAGACATTTAGTTCTGTGTACCTCTGACCAAGAGGAAGTTCATCACTGCAGCTGGAGCTGCTGGGAATTGCATGTTTTTTCTGGATTCCCAAAGGAAACACTGTCAGCCAAAGTTAGAAATGGCAGGAGGACAGAAAGCAAAAGGCATAACTGCTGGATTTCAACTTACTTCTTACTTATTCTGTTTTGCCTTCCAAATCAGCTGCTGAAACTCTTTCCAGTTAAGAATTGTTTATCTAGTGCTGTCTAGCTCAATATACAGAGACACTTCTGAGGCCACCCAGGGAATGTGAAAAGCCCTGTCTTGAGTTCAGGTGCCCTCTTCGCTGATTCCAAATATGAGAAGGGGAGATCTTTACCAACGGGATCTTTGAAGGAAGGATTTATATGAAAGGATATTACTGAGAGGAGAATTAATAGCATATCAATCCTCAGTGGCTTGGGACGTTGTGCTGTACAAACAGAAAACTACTCAAAGGTCTCTCCAGACCGTGCTGCCTTGGAGTCCTTTCTTCTTATCAGTGAAGAAAATGAACACTGTTCTGCCTGAGATATTTCACTTCACATCCCTGTAAGCGGGTTTTACTATTAACTATCATTCAGATCATTAATGTAGGAGTTTTGGAAGCCCTGGAGTGGAAGGGCATCCAGGTAGCTCCACATTTATGTAGCCTACTTTTATAAAGCACATAACATGTATTTAGATGTTGATGGCCCTGTAGCTGGTGATTCTGGGTGAGTGTTGTCAATGGCAGGAATATCCAGAGTGCCTCCCAGCACTGAGAGACAACTTATGGCTTTCAAGACCAAAGTTGTTGGATGGAATCTGAAGCATACAGGGAGATGTGAGGCCTTTGCTGTTTATGAATGTGAGTTATCTTACTCTGATTTTACTTACTAATCTAGTGGGGACTCAGGGCTTAAACAGAAAAATCAAGTGATCTCGTTCCTTCCATTCTTCTCTGTTAATATACTCCAGTGCTGTGTGGGTTCTATCACCAGCTGGTAGAGGAACATGTCAGGGGACTCCTTGTTGAACATGTTAGCATTGCATCACAGGCACCTTTTCTGTTTGTCTCCTCAGGGTTATGCAATAGAAGGTTTTGAAAGTGCAGCAGAGGTGGAGATATTAATGGCAATGTCTCCCCAACACTCTGTTGCCAACCTGGTTTGTTTTGGTGCTGCAGCTGCATTAGGGCCTCCTGCAGACCCTTCAGGGCAACCTTCTGCCCCAGTCAGCAAAGTCAGTGAGCTTGGGAAGGTGATTGCTTGAAACCCTGTCTCACGGCTTTGCTTTAATTCTCAAGGGGCAACCACATCAAATGGCAAATGTCTTTACATGGTTGTTTTGGAGCCAGGGTAGATCTGTGGGTGCCACACTGATATACCCAGCAAGAGATACGTGTTTTGGCCCAAGGAGAATCAAAACAAAACTGAACAGCAAGGGCAAGTTAGGCAGCCTTCCAAGGGAGTCCAAAATAATGCCTGTATCTCCCTGGCCTTGCATCACCAGCAGCAGGACGTGGTACCAGTTGCTGTGAGGTGCCCTTGTGCTGAGGGCTACAGTGAAGATTTTACCTGGTGGGGCATAACTGCAATGCTTATTTTATTATTTTGCAATATTAAAAAGCCTTTGTGGGAACCTAGCAAGAATCTCACAATTTGAAAAGTTACCAGGTTGTCAAGTATTCTTGAAAGCTGGAAAAGAGGTTCTTCATTTGTTTCCTTTCAGATGAACCTTCTCTGACCGTTTCATTCCTGCTGGTGGGTTGGGCTTTGTGGCCTTTTTCCTTTTGTTCTGCTGTGTTAAGTGAAAGCAAAATACTGATCAAATCTGATCAATAGTTGTAGGGCCTGACTATTTTTAGGATTTTAAAGGGCAAGTTCACATAGTGTGTAGACATGAAGGTGGGAGTGTGCCTGTGGTAGAGCTGAATTGGAGTGGAGCTGAATCTTTGAGGCAGGGACAGGCTTTAAACAGGGAACCTGCGTGAAACTGGAATTTTGCCAGAGGCAGTGGCAATGTCTAAAAAAAGATCCTTACCAGGGAAGGGAACAGTTAAATCCTGGGTACAAATGGAGCAAAGCTGCAGGAAAATCAATTGCCTGTGTCTATTAACTGTACTTGAATATTTACAAGCAGATCAGAAATCTGCTCATTTGTCAGAAACTTCCCCTCATGGTCCTCTGAAATCCAACACTTAGCATGGCTGTTAATGCCCAAAATGCAAAGTGAATGGTCATATTGAGGGGACACTCATGTATTGATTTTATAATTTTATGAACTTGTACATAAATGTTGTACATTTCCCATTCCCAAAGGCATATAAACAACTCTGTTTTGCTCTTGTCTGAGCCAATTTTTTGCTTTTTAAAAATCTCATTCATTAGCTCAGATATACAGATAAAGGAATTAAAAGTTTTGGTAGATGTCTCTTTGTTCTGGTTCAAATATGAAGGGGAGTAGTGAGAAAACCAGTAGATCACAGTGAGCAGGAAAGCAACTACAATGTATAGTCTCAAATTAATGCCCTATTTGAAATCCCTGTGGTTTCCTGTATGAGACTGGCAAGGGGGCTCTTCTGCAAGAAAACTGCTTGCTCTTTAAAAGGTCCTTCTGCAACCAGCAGCTTTCTTTGTCTGAAAGATGCTGTGACCTCCACTGCAATTTGATGGTGGTAGAGCAGGCTGCTCAGTCCATGCTGGGGTAGTATAAAACCCCAAAACTTCTCTAGATGTTAATAAATTAGCATAGACAAAAAAGCCCTCATAGTTTATAAAGAAGTTAAGGTTTCATACCAAGTAAGGCTGCAAAATGTTTTAAGCTGAAAACCATATTTTTGCTCTCACACTTGTGAACAGCACAAATGCAATTAGAAAACTAAAGTGTACATCAAAAGACAAATATTTCCTGCCTATCTACAGCAGAAATGGGCATCAACAAAAGGAGGCAGTGCCAGCACCTAGAATGCACCTCTTTCCTCAGACCACATTTGTGCTTTGATAAAAATGGTTATAATAAGACCTCATGCTGACTTCAGAGGGAGCTGCCACAACCCATGTCCTTGGCTGATCTCCTATTGCCCCAGCTGGGCTGTGACCTGAACAGTTTGACTGTTGAATTTTCTCAGACTGAGCCTAGATCTGGCATTCCTGCTAGGACTTCACTCTATTAGCTTTGTGTGTTGGCTCGAGCATCAGTATTGCCTAGACATAAAAATAAAAGAGCAGAATGAGGTGAAGCTGGATAATTCCTCCCTCTGCGTTGGCATTACTTGCTTTCTATGATATCAGAGTCAAATTTAAACTGCCTAACTTGGGCATGGCTGTGCTTTGATTTTTTTTCCCTTATGGCATTACCATATCCTTAGTCACAGCATCTTACTTTGAGATGCTGCTGTGCATTCCAGTTGGGTGTAATTTAACATTTAGATTCTTAGCTAAACTTAACATCCCTAGAGGCTTTCAGTTTGAAGGCTTTTTTTTATAATGTAAGAATTGCAATGCCAGTCAAGCAGTGTTTTCCCAGGCTGTCTGGGGCTGATGCAAAGTGGCACACTCAGTTTGCACACAGCACAGGGCAATGCCCTACTCAAGGAATTGCCCAATTCAATGGCAGAAACTAAGGAGCACCTTGATTATCAGTCAGCTATGCAATGGGAACTGTCTGAAATCTTGGCTGCTATCCAAGGAACTGCCTAATCAAAATAAGTAAGACTCAAACAACACCCCCACCAACACACACACACACACACACACACACACATCCCTCACCCAGAGAAACCCAGTTCTGATACTGATAGTATCAGGGTGACTGTATTTTGACTGCTCTACCCTGAGTGGGTAACAGAACTGCACTTCCACTTCTTTTTAGTTAGACAAGCACAGTTGTGTTTATTATTCTGAGTATGGAAGTCAACACACTTCAGATTTCTGGAAAGCATTCAAGGATTTGTATTCCGTGCAAGAGTGTTTAAAACAGAATGTGCTGCTGGTTAAAAACAGCCTATCCCAGTTCCCACCACAGCCAACTCTGCAGAGCAGTGGAAGCTGAGCCAGCATTGCTGTGAGGGGAAAAGACAGGGGAAAATCTAAGGACCAGAAATGCACATGCAGGATTGTCACATGATACCACTGAGAACCATCTGTGAATAAAGCAGAGTTCAACACTGAGTCTTAATCAGTAAGAAATGTTGATGCACAATCCCTCTGTGAAGGAAGTTATTTTCCAATGTGTCAGATAATGACACACAGAGGCCAGACATTGAATAGTACAGTGGGGTGGAAAGTACCTCCCACTGTTTATTCTGATATTTTAACCATAAGTTCAACCTCCTGCCAATTAAAGTTTTTTCTGAAAATCTGCAACTGTATCAAACTGATTGTTAGTAGAGTAAAAGGGAAAAAATGGAAAACAATGGGAAAAGTTCATAATCACACACAGGACTTTGGCCTGTTTCATATGCCATGACAGTGGATTTATGCTACTAGAGGTGGGTAAGGGTAGTTGAATCTTCCCACACCTTCCCTGGTTGGCCTGAAGTTGCAGCAATTCTCCTCAAGTCTTCACTGGGTTGCTTGCTTGCCTCTCCTCTTACAGATAGGGAGTATTTCTGTGGGAAGTTAATTTTAATTTTGATTAAAAAAAATTTTCTGGAGCCAAACTTTCTGCCACAGTGCCAGTAAGTCATGAAATGAATTTCATTAGCATTTACAGGAAACATGAGCAAGTGCACTGATAGAAATATGCTGGAGCATTGATGAAGGCAGCGATTTTCATACCTTTTGGAGTTCTATCTTACGTATTGAAAAACACTGGCAAGATATATTGGGTGAGGGAGTCCTCTTTATCTGTACAACATGTCAGAAATCTTCCTACAGGTGAAGTTGTCTGCATTTACAAAAGCAAACCAACCAATGTAGAAATGCATGTTATAAATGAGATTTCCATAAATCACAAATAAGACGTGTATGTTTGTTAATGATGAAAATTAATCCAGTAAAGGTGACTAATCCAGCAGCAGGTTTTCCCAAGGTAGTGAATGTCTCATTTGCCTTTTTGAGTAACTTGTGGAGAGCAGCAGGAAGATCTTCTGAATGTTAGGTAAATCTAGAATAGACTAGAGCTGAAAAATAACTTAGGGTGTTTAATGCTTTTACCTTGCAATACTTCTGGACAATGTGAGTAGGTAAGTTTGGGAATTTTTACAGTTCTTCTGTTCTGAATTTTTTAGTTAGTAAAGTTCCTATGACAGGAGTCTCTTCAAGCTCTGCAGTTTAAAATGCAACTAGCTCATGGCTTTTAAAATAGATATGAAAGGCAGTAAGAAACTCTGTCTTCATGTGCACTTAAGGAAATAATAGTGAAGTAGCTGAGGTTTAGAACTTGGAATCTTGTTTCTGTTTATTGTTATTGTAAGTTGACCAGCCAGGGAATAGTTTAAATTCATTATGCTGATGCATGGGATGTGTTGAGAAACTCTTGTTGTGCTTGAAACTAGGGCCTGAGTAATTCTAAAATTTCATCATCTCTTTTCAGGAGAGGATCAGTGACAGAGTTGTACCAAAAATTACTGGTAGCCTAATGTAGAGCCTTAATGCACCAACAGCACTGATAATGCTGGATCTCAATCCATATCTCTGTTTTATGGCAATGTTGTGACCTATGCTGGTTATTTAGAGAGTGCCAGTCTGGGCCAGTTGAGATCATTAACAGATCTGGCAGATCACTTAACACAAAACCAATAATCAGTGTTCAAATTATCAAGACATGGAAGTAAATAAAAGATAAATTAGCAGTAATTAGTCTTCATTGCACAGCAGCCTTAAAAATAAAACTAGAATTTGACTGAGGGGTTTGATTTTGTTTGCTTGTTTGTTTGTGGTTTTTTGGGGGCAAGCAGGTGGGCTTACTTTGCTTACATCTTAGAAGAATTAGATCTATAGCTAATTGAAAGAAGCAGATGGCTGGGGTTACAGATATTACATCATCTTTTTTGCAGTTCACTATTAAGGACTATGTTTGAAATGAGATTTGCATGTTCTGGGAAAGAAAAAGTGTAGAGACTGCAGCACAACTGCCCCTTCACAGTCTGGGTTCCACTTTTGCATCTTTGCAGTTCTGTGGGATGGGGCTGAGTGCTGAAGCTTGGGGCTAGGAGGTTCTGTTCACTTCTGTGGGTGTGGAGGGACCTTGGCTGCCAAGGAAAGCACCCAGGACTGGGGATCCCAGGTAGAGCAGAGGTGGTGCCAACTGGATTCACACACTCAGGATTGTTTTGCAATCAAGTCATTGCCTGAGCCTTCTGATTTAAGCTATAAGAGTTTGGCTGGACTTCATGACAAATCAGAAACTGTCCCTATTGCCCTGCAAACCCTCAGGAATGGTTTGCTTGAAGAGACATGCAGTGGGAAGTGTGCCAGCTAATGAAGAATCTGTGTGAAATGGGAACAAGGAGCCTCCTGTAGATGTGCTCCCATCCAGCAGGTTTTATTATCAGGCAAACCCATTCAGAGAAGTTTCTGACAAGCCTTGCCTGCTTTACAGCCTAATGAAAGAAGTTTATCTTTTTAGCACTATCTCATGTTTAGGCAACCCTCCCTTTCCTTCATAAGTAGAAATATGGAAGTTCATAATACTCCCCATGGGAAACATTGCCAGAAGTGCCACAATTGTTACCAAACATTTAATTTTTTTATCTGACTTATAGAGAAAATTTAAATATAAATAATTTTGTATTTTTTCAGCAGAAACAAGCTGTGATGGAACTAATAGTTTAAAATAAATGCAGTTGCTTCCAGAAATTAACTAAATAGTCTGTGCAAATGCACAGTCCAGATCCTGCAACAGCATCTTAGAATGTACAACTTCTGTCTCACCCACTATACTTTCTTCTCCTGTAAAGAAAAAAAGTTTCTAAATTTCACAAACTGCTTCCATATGTTATTTTTACTTTTAAACATTCAAAAATGTGTTTTAACATACCACTGAAATCTAGGAGCAGAAAGGAGTGGGTGGGTTTGCTTTCATCAACACAGAAAATTACTTTTTAATTTCTGTATTCCTTTATTTATCTTAAAAAATTTATAGATCAAGTAGAATTTTATCATTTGATTAATGGAATCAAGGCAACATACTTAGTGTACAGTAACTTCTTCCATATGATATGTGGTTGTATGAACTAGTTAGTGGTGGATGGTTCCTCTGCCAGATTCCTTTGCCGCTGGCTCTCTGTTGCTGTTGTTATGCAAGGAAAAAAAAAAAAAGGCAGTGGTTTGGATCCCAAAACCTTCAGAGAACAGCAAATGGAGGATATGCAAGGGTATCCAAGTAGGAAAGGAGAGTGAAGGCCACAGAAAATGCTCCAAAAGCAACTGAACTAGTAACTGAGAACACAATTAACTCTTAAATAAATCACTGTTGGCTTGGGACTTAAACAGGACTCTGAACTGCAATTTTTGAAAACATTGCTTTAAACATCAGTGTATCACTGTTTGTGATTGCATTGTCAAAATAAATGAGATGTTCATAAAGCTGTATGTTGTTAAGGAAAAGTCAACCAGATGCCAATGAAAATAAATTGCAGTGCAGTGAGATAAAACCCCTAAACTCAGCACTCCCTCTCATTAAGATTAATTAGTTGCCATCAAAAACATCAGAGAACAATGTACATAGGCTCACTTGGGTCTCCAGGGCATGGGAGGATTAGTGGCATATATTAAGTGTAATCATTTTCACCGAGCAAGAAAGAATGTTCTTTTCCTTATCAGAACAGGGATCCACCCCTTTCTTCATAAGATCTCTCTCCATGGACTCTTGAGCAGTTTCTTCCATCAGTCCTGTTCCACCTCCGCTGAGGAAAGGATGAGTCTTGTTCCTGTGTGTCTTCTGGCCTGCAGTTGTAGCAGATCGCTCTCATATTGCAGCCAGGAGCGCGATGGCATTGCTCCAATGTGACTTTAAAATCCATCCACTAGTGTGAATCCAGTGCTTTTGGACCATCTAGGGTGGAAGCTGATGGGTATCAACAAGAATCCAGTTAGACCCTTATTATGTAACTGAGGATTTTTTTTAAATGGTTATAAGATCAGTACATCAAATGATTACTTATTCTTTCTGTCTTTTGACCAGTTCATTCAGTATAAAGCTGCTGTATTGAACCCATTCATCCAGATACTTAGTGAAGGAAAAAAACCCCGATAAATATTTTTAAACTTCAGGTTTATGTTTTCCTTCATTAATAAACTAACACATAGCTTTAGATGTTTAGATGTACTCTTCTACCAAGAGAAATGACTCTTAACAAAGATTTTTTTTTTGCAATCTACCTCTGTATGCACAAAAAAATAAATTTTCATTATCGAATGAAAGCACTATGAAAGCTCAGATGAAGTTTGTCTTCCATGAACAGAAGACTCCAAGGAACACTTGGATTCTCTTTGCTATTCTCTGTATGGGCTGAATGTCATTGACAAATAGCAGCTTTGGTGTAGATGCTAATTAAAGAAAGCAGAACTACCTCCAACATCTGATAAAACTTGATAGTGCTACTTTTAGGTGACTGGAATATACTGTCTTAACTTCTGTTCATTTAATGCAAGGTGTACCATGCAGGATAGAATAACACATTAGTGTTAGCAGGGAATAATATACTTAAGTATTGTGGCTGTGTATATTGTATTGTTGAATTCTAAGTGGTTTTATTTCCCTTTTTAATTTTAATTTGTTCATGTTTTCCTTGACCTACTACTATTTTCTTTGTTCACTGAAACAGCCCCTTACTATGCAAACATTAGTAATGGCTTTTAGATGAATGAGGGGAAAAACAGATGTACAATGTATTACTAAAGAGCTGTAAATGTTTCATGAAAGGAAGGTTCAACTAGAGTAGTTAATAAACCAAGTCATCAGAGCATTAAAAATACAGAGCTGTGTGTATTCCAGTATGACAGTGCCCAAAATGTTCAGTTTGTGGCAGTGCCAGCAGTGGATGGAGAATGAAAGTAATGGAATAAGGCAAGCTGGATGATCTTTGACTTGCTGGATGGGGGTACTTTTTGACCAAGAGAAAAATAAAAATCTTTCCACTGAATGGAGGCATTTATGGGATTAGACATAAGGATGGAAAGTACCTCTGGCCCAATCTCTTATATGAAACAGGGCTATTGCTGTCATTAGATCAGATCAGCCATTGCAGGGTCTGGAAAATTCCAAAGATGGAGACGTTTCTCCTCTCCCTCCAGATCTCCCTTTCAACATCAGCCCTTCTGTGACAGGGGAAGGTGGATCACACTTCCATTGAATGCTCCTTCCCTTCAATGTTAGGGAGGGATCACACAGTCACTGCCAAGGGTATCATCTGCAAGATTAATGTATCACCTTTCAGATTTCAGAGAGATTAATGTATCACTAAATATGTTGTAATATTGATATTAAGGAGTTAACTGTATAGACCTCTGGCCTTTGGAAAAGCAAAACTGGTTTCAAACTCATACAACAATCCTATATCAATAAAGAAGATGGCAAAACTACAGACAGTACAAGAGGATGAAGTTTATCCCAAGTTTTGCAATAATTATGAAATTTGCTAAATAAAATTTTGGAATCTTCCCAATTTCCTGTGCTGGAAAAGACATCTGTATGTCTGTGTCAGACCTCAGCCTTAACTTCCAGATTTGTAACCACAGAGCAACTTTATGACTCTGTTGTAACTTCTGTTACTTTTATTTTAGTCATTAAATATGTAAATTCTTGACTTGTAAGTGACCTGCTGTATGTTGGGGGTCTCTGTGTATTTTCACTGTTTTTTCTGGTTTTAGCTGCAAGAGAAACAATACAATCTATAATACTTCCCTTGCAGCATCTCAGTTTGAGTCCTGGAAACTGCATATTATTCCTGCCAAGTCATGCAACTATAACATCATGGCAGTTCTGTTCTCTGAAGTATGAGGTTTTCAGACTGGTAGGAATGCTGGTGTTGCTGCTTCTTTTAGTTATTTGTCTTTTTCCTGAGTCAAGAAACAACTTACATCTACTGTATACTGAAAAGGCAGCTGAATCCTGATCTTAGTCTTTGGTTTCAATATTGCCTTAGTTTGTGATTCTCCTTTGAATTGACAAAGACAGTAGTGTCACCCTGGAAATAAAAACAAATGTATTTTAAATGTGCTCTGTTTCACTGGATGCATTGGGTGGTGTGTGTTTGTCATTTCATAGGTTTTTTTCTGTAAGTATTGCATTTGTGATCTGTTAAGTGCTTTTGTTTTGTGTGGGTAGAGCTTCCGCATGATCAGAAAGACATAGGATGTAGCGCAGCCTGGAGTTGGGCCCTGCTCTTCCAGGTTCCTCTTTGGATTCTCTGTTGATCCTGGCTCAGTGCTTAAGTGTTTCCTCTCTGCTGTTAAAACCAGTTGTCTCTGCACCTTCTCTACCAGCACAAATCCTGAGGCACAGGGAGCAGCAGGCAGTAATTAGGGGATCTAAAGGGAGAAGTTAAGACTCCAGAAGAATTAGGTTCTAGGAGTTGTCAATCACAGCCTGTCAGTTCAGATTAACAAAGAGGCTTTATTTGGTTATCTAATGTGTTTATGCATAATCATACCACTTACAGTGCTATCTAGAGGCTCATTTTGATTTAAGGTTCTTCCAGTGGAAAAATAAAATATCAAAGAGGTTGGTTTGCTTGACAGACTATGGTTAAGAGGTGTGCTATTAGGATTTGCATGTGAGTATACAGGTAATATGCTGATGGAGATTGCTGGGCCTGAAACCTTCTACTGGTACGTACTGTGCAAGAATTTTAAGGATACCCCACATTTCTCACCTAATTGTTGAATATCTAGCAAGAGTCAGCTTGAAAGCAGTTTTATGAATAGGAATGTAGGTAAAAGTCTCTACTTAGAGGTAAGCAGGAAGGAGAAAACCCCTGCTTAAGAAAGGATAACTTCAGGCATGCCAAGATACATGAGGCTTCAGATTTGGAAGACACAAACTCCAAATAGTACAAGGGGATGGAGTCATTATGTGGTTTGTGTGTAAGAATAGGCTTTTAAGCACGATCTAGGCACCACCTGTGAACTGGACATCTCATCTTTAGGACTGTATGTGTTAGCAAAAGCAATTTCACTTCCAACATATCTAGACTCAGTCTCATTACTGCTTCTCCAGGATGAGAGAAGGGCACAGATACCATCGCTGCCACCTGGCAGAAAGCCAGCCTGACCCCTTGGACGGGGAGCACTGCCACAGCAAGGGCAGGCAGAGCTCTGTTCAGAGCAGGCTGTTGTGGGAGCCCGGACCTGGCTGGTCCCTGCCCAGGCTGCTGCTCTCAGCCAGGACTCTGCTGCCAGGAGCGGGGGCACGGCCCAGCAGCAGCGCTGTGGGCAGGGTGCAGGGCAGGCAGAGCACACCACATGCCAGGCAGGGCAGGATGGGAAGCTGCCAGGTCCCCAGTGCTCCCTGCTCACCCCTGAGTCAGGCTGGGAGCTGACTTCGGGCTGGCAGGGCTGCAGCTGGTCTGGCTCGGGCTGAGGGCAGCCCCAAGCACAGAATCACTCAAAGGGCAGTGGCTACCCTTTTTATTTTTCTTTCCTTTTTTGTAAGTTCTTAATGCTCTGTGTATTTGGGGCTTCTGCTTTATTTTCTGTTCTAGTTTCCTTGGTGTAAGTAAAATATTTCTCCTCTTCCTGCTTTCCTTTTCATGAGTTAAGCATTATCTTTTGTAACAAAATTAATATCTAGTTTAATCTAAGACAATACTTGGATAACAGTTAACAGGATAGCACTCTTGGAATCATAGAATTGTCAAGATTGGAAAAGACATCTTTCTGAAATGAGTAAAACTTCAGGAGGTTCGGGGGTTTTTGGGTGTAGAACAAGACTGGAGTTAGTGGAAGGTGTGAAAAGTTTAACACTTTATAAACACTTTTATTAACACTGGCTAGTTGTGAATATTTTCTAAAAATAACCAGCTGTTAATAGGAAATAATATTGGTGAAAATTATAATAGTATACATAGTGTAATAGTCATAAACTTGAATTTAACCTCAAGATCCTGTGTGAGTAAGAGTTATGAGATACTCTTTTGGTAACCTTTGCCATTAATACTTTCAGCTTTGTGGTTTAATACCAACTGAGCCCAATCAGGGCTACAAAAGAGTTCCAAAATAAACAGAATTTAGACAGCATAAACCAGGAAGAGGGAGGAGAAGCTTCAGTTCTTTATGAAATGCTGAGCTGTATTAAGTGCCACAAGGTTTAAGACTCCATGGTCTCTAATAAAAACTACAAAAGTAGCAATCAGATATAAAATGGATGGTTTGGCTTGTATTTCTTTAGAGGAATGCAAACTTAGAATGAACAAAAAGGTGCTAAATAGTAACATTTAGTTTCAATTTCTACCTTTACTGAACCTCTGTAGCATAAAACTGGAAAGGTTTTGTCTCAAGACACAGTAGTCAGTGTTCTAGACTGCCTCATACTGCTAATGTTTGCTTGTTGTCTTCAGAACTAACTATATGAAATACCTTTTGTTTAGAAGATTCTCATACACTCATAGATGAACCTTGGCCAGAGCTGCAAAGGGAAAGGCAGAGCAGAAGCCTCCTGGGCTGTCAAGCTGAATGGTCAGTGTGCAATCTAAGCATGTCAGTTCAGGAGATTCAAGATTTCAAAACTGAGGTTTGGGTCTCCTTCTGTGTTGTTGAAGGCAGGATATAACCAGCCTGAAGGAACTTGCAGCTTTCTTGGCAGAGTTCTGACCTTATGGCTGTGATGGCTCTGCACTATCTGAGGAGGGGAATTTGTTTTCCCCTGTGCTCATGGCAGCACAGAACGACTTTAGGTGCACAGTCACCTCCTGCCACTTTCTAATCCTGTGACATTCATTGTTTTGCATTCAGTAGAGCTTGCACTGAGCCTCTCTACTCATTCCATGTGCCTTCCTGCACTAATTCATGCCAGTGCCACCAAGCTGAGAGGGCAGCCTGACCACACAGCTAAGGAGGACATAGGTCTGTGCACACATATAGCTGAAGGCATAGCATAGCAGGAGGATGTTTTTTCGAACCAGTGCATTCATATTTTCTCTATACTCTTCTTTGGAATGAAAATTATAGCATACAGGCAGATTAGCTTCTTTTGTCTTAAAATTCTGGAAGAGTACTATAGAAATCCAATGAGATAATTTTACTGGTGTATATACAGTGGACTGACTTCTGTACTCCTAGTCTTAGAATTAAGTGGCTGAAATAATAAAACTTTTTAAATGCTCAATGAAATACACTTTATACAATGTTCCATTTGAAAAGTGGGATGCTATAGTAATTACTAAAAAGTAGATAAGCCTAATAAAGAATGAGTGAAGATTGACAGGCATAATATTCCATTGTATTTTAACTCAGTCTAAATCCTATAAATCCTGTTTTTCTTCTACCAAAAGAGAATTTTTTTAAATGTGTCTGGGGGTTGTCTCTTCCTGTAGCCAACAGATGACAGGCAGCTCTTGGAATTTCCCTGTGCAATATTAGACATCCTTCTGTCACTAAATTTTTGCCCAGTTTACTTAACCTGAAAAAGAACCCAAATCTCACAATGTAAAAGTAAACTAGTAGCAATAAAATCATCCACTGGAAGCTAATCTCTAATAATAATTGAATGTAAAGATGGGGAGATAAAATATGTAGGGAGTAGAAGGAAATCAAAGAAAGCCAAAGAACATAGCAGAGATCCTGCTGCTCCCATCTGTGTGTAAACCTGATTATTGGAGAGGCTGTGTGAGAGTCAGTTCAAAATGCATAAGCCATAGCCTGGCACTACAATGGTAACTCAGTCTCACATAACTACTATCGCTAGGAAGAGATGAGTAGTCATCCATTCGGGAAAAGGAAACAATTCCTCTTTGTAATTGCTTTTGTTTATAACTGATGGTAGCTGTTAACATCTGTGTCCTCAGGCTCTGATAGTCCATTAGAGAGCTCAGAGGAATGGCTAAAATGGAATTGCAGCTGGGAGGAGCATGAGGCAAGACACCAAGCACTGCCAGACATCCTGTAATGTCATTAGCGTGGCAGCTTCCACAATCTGCACTGCATTCCAAAATAGACCTTCAAAACAAAATTCGGCCCTCATTAGAGATCAGAAGTAAAAATGTGAGCAAATCACCCATGACATCCATTATAATAGGGGACTTGTTTGTACTCTCTGTAGTGTGACACGCTTCCCTCTCAGTGAAGAACAGTGCTTGCTGTACAGCTCAGCTACACAGGTTTCCAAGACATGAGGAGTCTTACGGACTGCAGTGATGGCCTGTGAAATCCAGTTTGATAATGCTAAAAACATGAAACTACCTGCAAAAAAAAACCACAAAAAACCCCAACAACAACAACAGCAAAAAAAAACCCCAACGGAAAAAACTCCAACTAATTCTTCCTTCCCCATCTGGTCTTAGCCAAGAAAGGATTCCCAAGAGCTCTCCTCAGTCTGAGTCATTTGCAGACCTGTTGTAACTTCTTCAACAGATTTAACATAGTGTCTGAGACTATGCATCTGCCAAAGAATATACTGCAATTGTTCATATAATGTATTTTTTAAGGTTGATTTATTTTTTTAAATCTTACATGTACATCTTACATATTTGAGGAAAGAGAAAGCAATACTCCAGCCACTTTGTGGGAAACGGCATTGGAGCCCCTGTATTTGTCATTGCAGGAAGCTGCAGGAAGACAAATACTGAGTAAAAACAGAAAATTGGGATTTTAATATACACAGGATAGTAATTAGGCCTTTTATAGTGATTTAGGGCTGTATTAGCTCCGAGGGGAATTCAATTCCTGAGGGTACCTGTAAGCACAGAAAGGAATTAAGTTCTCAAAGGTCTGTTGAATGGTTGAATTCTCATAAACAGCCAGCTTCCAAATGTAGAGTGATCAGCTCTTTCAAAGAACCATCCTAAATGCTTTCCACTTAAACTGTTATATAAATATTTGCATTTCTTCGATGATGCACGTTCAAATTTACACACTGCTGTTCTGATTACCTAATGCAATCATGGAATTTACATAAATATGCATGAAAGGCAGTGCAGCTCATCATTTCCTGTCCTGTGTCTCACATGCTTTAAATTTAGGTACCAGGGAGGGATGTACACCTTGTAATTCTGCTTAAGGAGGTTATGGTGACAGCTGATGTCACTTATAATGTGGAGGCAGGATTTATACTCTGCTTTTCATCTGTGTTTGTTTGGACAACTCATTGTTCATGTATCTGGCCCTCTCTCCTGCGAGTTTACCAAGCTGAGTTTCACGCAGCCCTACCAGGGAGGGGCTTTTTGTGAGCGTGGCAGATGATGTGCTGTACTCCCATGTTCTCAAAATGGCAATAATACAAAGGGGATGTACAATTAGCCCATGGAATGTGTATGCTATCCACTGTCCTTCTCAAGCCTGTGAGGACAGATAAAAGGCTTTTCTAAACTATCAATGGATTTGTTTGCCAGATGCTTTCCAGATGAGTACAGTGAGGGTGGAGAAAGGACTTTTGGCTCAATGCAATCCCTTTAGTTCCTTTCATATTTCTTTCAAAACAAGCTTTTGTTTGTTTTTAAGGAACAGGAAAAAAAAATCTTGGCAAGTAGAAGGCATTTGAGAGGGAAGGTTAGTCTGTGTAGTATTGTCTAGAAACATTGGGCATCATTAGTCCTAGAGAGATAGAGGAAACTGCTCAAGGCTTTTTTAGGTTCTCAGAAGGATTTTATTTTTAAAATACATGGATGTTAGCTTTGCTAATGTTGAAGAATGTTCTGTATGTGAGAAGTCTGAAAATATTAAAATTGTCATTTTTATTATTGTATCACTTTTTTTCTCCTATCCCCAGTCTGTAAGAGGCCACTTGTTCAGGGCACTCTGGGAACCAAAAATGGAAACAAGCTACTACTTTGTTTTCTGTTTACACCCTGACATTTCTAAACAAGAGAAGAATGCAGAAAACTTGTAGAGACATTATTTTCTCTAATTTTGCAAGACATAACAAGTAGAAGTTTGATGATTTTGATTTGGTAATGATGTGTTAGAAATGCCAAGACAGTCAGGCATTTTAACATTCTCTACCTGGTATAAATCCCAGACTGTGCTTCTTTCTGAAGAAAGAAATGTCACATTTTCTCTGTGTGACAAATTCCTTCAGCATTCAGACTGCTAATGAACCACGGCACATAAATCATAAAGATTGAACAGTTTAGTGGGTAAAGTTGCAATTAAAGAAGCAATTGGCTGATCATTACTGTCATTACTGAAAGTGGAGCACAATTAAACAAACCAACTGAACAACAAACCCACCTCCTGTATAAGCTTGTCCAGAGTTTGTTCACAGTTTTGGTGCTGAAGGCCTTTAATAATACTAGAACAAGACTTTTCATCACCAAACGTGCCCCATCACTGTGGTGCTCCAGCCTATTGCATCCAGAATGCACGCTCAGCAGTCAGGAGGGGCTCTTGTGCCAGTGATTCTCACTGATGAGCCATCAGTGTCATTTCCTTCTGCTCAGGAGGGAAAGGTACAGGTTTCTTTTCAAAATTTGGACTTTGTATCATTGACTGAGTGTATCACCCAGATCTTCAGCTTAAAGATGCCTGTGGAAGTTCTTTAAAATTAGCCTTCAGCCACAACTGTAAACATAGAGGTTTGGTGCAACCTGGTTGTTTTGCTGTGAACAAACTGGCAAAAATAATTCAAATCTTGATTCCCCCCTCAACACATTTTTCATAAGTCTTTCCAAAGGACAGACTGGTTTTTCTGTAGTGGCCTGGGAAAGAACTGTAAAGCACCTCAAGACAAAGAGTCTTGGGCTCAGACCATGATCTGTGTTAACTGTACATAAGCAGGCAAGTGAGGCAGCAGAGTGGACATAAAAAAGCGCATATGGTTTTGCAGTGAGCATGCTTAGCATATCTATATACCACAGAGTGAACTGCAGGCCTGGAATATTTCATTGTCAGTGCCCAAAACTGAAAAATCAGTGTATTTATGCTGTAGCTAATGCTGTTCCCTGTAATTCTTTCACTTCATTACTGAGACAAGTTGAAAAGCAAAGATCACAGTTCTCTTAAGCTGCCATTGCTGAGTTCACCAGGCAGGAAGGAAATGCCTCCTGCAAGAAAGTATTTGGATGGTAATTATTACATTACAAGGTTAGAACAGATGATCCTTGAGGTTTCCTTCAACCTGGTATTCTATGGTTCTCCACTCATGTATATGATAAAATGATGCTGATTCCTGTAGCTCCTCTGAGCATTTTCCTCTGTCCTTGTGTTGCCACTGTACTTTTTCCTCACGTCCTTTGCAACTTGTTCCAAATTACTTTTTCCACTAGGTAAGGATCTGTTTCTTTCCCACCACTTGTCCTTCAGAGGTAGCAATGGACCCATTTCCTTCTCTCTAAAAGCTTCAGCACATTCACATTTTTCAAATGAAATCTTAAGATTTCCATTCAGACAATAGCATTGAAAAATGAAAGTAATCTGAATTTGAAATGAAAAGGAAAAAAAGTAACCCATTTGTTGCAGTGCTCTGATTTCTGGCTCATTTTTGGAAAACAATTTTGCATAAACATGGTTTTACTGATGCAGGATTTAATTTCTGCCAGTTTACTGCACGTTATATTTGCTGGGTTGGGTTTTTTTCATGACAAATTATTTTGAAGGGTCTTTTTGTGGTTACTTACAAAGCTGAGAGTGTTGTAAATTAGTTTTCCCAAACACACCCCAAGAGGAACAGTGAGAATAGATGCCCTTCCTGATGCCTGATAGGATCATGGCATGCTTGTTAGCTCATGTGAGAATTACAGTCTGGGCTTTTCCGGATTATCTGCAGCTGGATCAGGAATCAGACTGTGGGATAAATCCTCCTCCCTCACAGGAAGAGCCAGCAGGGTCCTCCTCTGACAAGCAGAAGCACCAAACCAAGAACCACCCCATGTAAAAGAGAAACACCAGAAGCTTCATTTCACACTTTTAATGCCTAAAATATAGAGTAGGAGTGGAGGAAAGCAAAGACAGCCTAACCCATCAAAACTGAGAAAAGCAGATATAAAGGCAGGCTTGGCCCTGTGTTGGGCTACTCCAGACTTCATCTTGCTTAGCTGATGGAAAATTTCCAGGGAAACAACTGCTCTTCTCAATCTTATCTCCAAAGCAGCAAAGCTGCAAGGATAATATGGAGAGCAGTTCTAGCAAAGCTCCACCATGTACTAGGGAGGGTGCTTGTGATATGGGGAAGAGGTTAAATACACAACATGGTTCTGAATCAGTGACTCATAGGCAGGAACCCAAACCTGAAGGAAATAATTTCAGAGGATGCATTCAGGCAACTCAGCACTCAGTTACTTGGCCAGTTGTTACCACTGTGCCATGGCTGGTTGATCAAATGCATTTCTTTTGGTGAGGGAAGGTGTATCAGTCCTTGCCCAGCAGCCCTACCAAGGAATGAGCACGAGCAGGAAACCAGCAGAGGTGAGAGAGGGAGAGTGTGGCATCTGACTGTGAAACATGTCATGTTAGCCAGCATCTTACCTAAGAATTCTTGTATTATTCAGTATTGTCTTCAACAGAGTTAATTCCCTGTGAAAGATAAAGTATGCCAAAATTCCACATAGGTCAGATCTATGACATTTCCCTCATTTAAAAGACACCAAGAAATGCCCTTTCAGGGGAAGAGAGAGGTTACTGAATGTTTTCTGCCTGTGATAAATCTGTATAATTTTGCCCTCTTTGAATTGCATCTCTATCTGTAGCTGTTCTTTTTTTCTTTGGAGATTTGTTCTAAATCCCTGTATATTGCTCAGCTCAGAAAAAATAAGTCTGTCACCATCTCATCAGTTGTTGTCCCTTCCCTCCTGTGCCTTGAATGTTCCCCAGTGAGAGAGCTCTGCCTCTGCTTTGCTCAAGGTATTAAACATCCTCGACACCAGGCTTGGAGCCTTGTGCTGGGGGACTCCACGAGACCACGACGGGTCTAAATAAAAAGTGATAGGCTTAAGTAGGCAAATCTGGCTGCATCAACTCTGTTGTAAATGTTGTCATACTGAGAATAGCTTCTTCTGTTGCTCTTGGAATATGAAAGATAAATGAACATTAGCATGCTGGATCTATCTACTAGTAATAAATCGTAGTGCTTAAATGTTTATGTATAGAAGTGCTCTCCAGTGCACAGCTCTGATTTACCTGCCCCAGGGGAGAAACAGGTAGCAATTCTTTTGCATAAGTGCTTTCAGCTGGGGTATAAAAAGTAATGTATCATTTAGGGCTGCCTGCTCAGCAAGACTGTCAACCTTCCTGTGCAAACTGCAGACGAGCTAAAAACTAATATTTTTCCACCCACCCCTGGATGACATGTTTAGCTGCAAAGCTTTGTGCATCCCTTGCAGGTTAACAAACGAGCCAAACCCACTCAGCAATCTCCCCCTGATACTTAACTTCTCTGCTAGGCCATTTTATTCCCAAGTGTTTCTTTTGTAGAGAGTTGTGCCTTTAGTAAAGTGCCATTGTTTGCTTAGGCACGTCTTGTCTGTACAGTGTTCAGGACACAGGAAACCTCAGCTATGCCAAAAATCTCTAATGAAGTATTCAGAGAACATTTTTAAAAGGCATTTCACCATCTAGCTGTAAAAGTGTTCTCTCTCTGCTCAGACCAACAAACATCAGGACAAATATAGGTACTGATATTTTCTGTAGGCAAATCAATCCATTTGTGCTCAGTCCAATGCACAAAACTAATTCTGTAGTTAGTGACCTGTACCAATGAACTCTTCCAGTAGACTTAAGGAATAAGCTCAACGATCTGGAAGAGGAAGAAATACTTTGTAATGTGTGGCACAGGACATCCATTAGTAGTCAGTCATAAACCCCTCTGTTTTTAACATGGGTTATATGTCACTGAATTTCCATAGCACTCCTGAGCTCACATAGCTTGGGACAGCCCTTTCTAGTTACAAATTTCATCTAGAAACCCACTCACTCTTTGGGACTTGCCCTCTTCATAGGAGTGGGTCTGTCTTTGCAGGCCTTGAGGAGGCTGTGCAGTGTTTGTGGCGCTGGTCTCTGACAGTGTCTGACAGCTCGTCCCCAAGTCTATTTGATACGTCTTTTCCTGCACGAAATGGAGGCATGGAGCTGCCCTTTCTTTCATGTCTGGGATGTCAGGAGGGAGGGGCCTGGCAAGGGCTGTGCTCAGCCATGTATGACAAAGGTGAAGTGGGGACAGGGAGCCTGAGCGAGCAGAGGGGAGGAACAGCGGGAAGAGAAGCACTCCCGAGGAGAGGGGGCAGGGTGGGATGCACGGAGAGTGCCACGGAGCAGAGTGTGCCAGAGGCAGGTCAGAACAAGCAGCTGCCATTTCAGCAGCCAGTTCAGCAGCTGAGGGAGGGAATGTAGCAGCAACCACGGCAGCGTGGAGCTGTTTTGGCTCTAAAACATGTAGCAGATCCTCGGTTAACACTTAACAGCTCAGCCCGCAGACTGAAGCTGCAGCAGCATCTGCAGAGCAGCAGCATCACCGGCTGCATGGACAGGGCGCTGGGTTAGAGCTGCCCTGGGCTGAGCAGCCGCTCGGTCCTTCCCCGAGAGGCTCGGGAGCGGCGGCATGTTTGGATCCCGCTCCGCAGCGTACACAAACGAGCACAGGAGATGCAAATAAAACTCCCGAGTACATTTTCATGTTTGCCTTGTTTTCCTGTATGGCGTGTTTGCAAACGCTGGCGAGTTAAACACAGCGAGGACTGCGTAAGAACATGAGGGGATCACGTACACAGCCCTGGCAGCGAGTGAGGCGCTGGGACGGGTCGAGGTGGAGCTGTCTGAGATAGCTGCGAGTACAAGTTTCACAGCCCCCTCTCAGAACATTGCCTGCAGGGCACAGATGTGATATGAGGGAATGAATACACTCCTGTCTTTGTTGGGTGTTTGTAATAACATGACTAGGGTTGTTTTTGAAGCCGAGCTCTTAATGTCACTTTTTTCTCCTACGGTGCTTTAACTACGCCACAGCAATACCCAGTGACGGGGTGTTTAGCCCGAGCTTTGCCACATCAGCGACCTGTTCAACACACGCTTTTCCCCCTTGCATGCCAAAGGAGGGACCCCCTCGGTATGCCAGGCCACGGGAGGATCGTGCAGGGTCGGGGGAGGACGCCGAGCTGTGGGCAGCGGGGAGCGAGTGGGATGGCCGTGGTGCCAGAGCTCTAAGTGTGGTGCGGGATATAACTACCTGAAGGGAAGTTCTAGCCAGGTGGGAGTCGGTCTCTTCTCCCAGGCACTCAGCAATAGGACAAGGGGGCACGGGCTCAAGCTCTGCCAGGGGAAATTTAAGTTGGAGATCTGAAAAAAATTCTTTATAGAGAGAGTAATCAGGCATTGGAATGGCCTGCCCAGAGTGGGGGTGGATTCACTATCCCTGGAGATTTTTAAACTGAGATTGGACGTGGCACTGAGTGCCATGATCTGGTAAAGGGACTGGAGTTGGACCAAGGGTTGGACTTGATGATCTCAGAGGTCTTTTCCAACCCAATCCGTTCTATGATTCTATATGTGTCTGTGCTGCTCAGGATTCCCAGCACTGCCCTGGCTCCCTGTTCTTGCTGTGGCAGCTCCTCTTGCTTGTGAGAGCTGGAATTGTCCTTGCAGAGTAGGACACACTGGCACTCATTGTCCAAACACCTTCCTGGCCACGCTTTTCTTGTTGCCCTCTGACTTGGAGATTATTTTCACCATCTTTTGTTTGTTTAAAGCCTGGTTTTCTTGTGCTGAATTCTCTTATGAATGTTTATTTCACAACACTGAGAAATTTCTCACCAGAAGATAACTTCTCTCTTGTTTATTTAGGCATATTTCCCTTCAATCTCTTCCACTTTAGAAATTCCATTTAATATTGGAGGTTTTGGTGACAATCATACAGTAGCAAATGCCTTTAAAAAAATAAAGCACCACACACCAAAAACCAACCAATGCAGTCTCATTTATGTAACATAGGTCTGCCTTAGATTAAATACACCAGATCAGTGTGGGTATTTTCTATAAGCCTGAATTTCTTTGCATTGGCAACCAATGAAAGATTGCCTTGGTGTTTATAAACACAGAGAGAAAATCCAAACAAAAGTTCAAATCACTGTGTTGTCTCCTCAGCTTATTTGTCTGATATGGATACAGGAATTTTATGTGTGTTTTTAAAAATAAAAAGTAAGAGATCAAAGGACATCATAGGAAGACTGGATGAACTTTTATGGATTCCAGTTGAAAAGCAACTAGACCTATAAAGTCTAAAAAGTTAGGAGGGTCTCCTTCATCAAATAATACTTCAACCAGTCTGACCTGTATCTTATTCTCCTGACTAAGTTTTAATAGAAGATTTGTTTTATAGCATGGTTTTCAGCAGCCCTGAGGACAGGGAACAGATCTGAACTGGTAGTGCATGGAATAAGGAGCCGGTGGTTACTTTATGAGTTGAGCAAGCATGTTCTTACATGATGTGGGATTATAATGCAGTGATACTGAAATTTCTACGTTCTTTAATACTTTAAAGCAATTTGCATTGAAAGAAAGATTTGAAAGGTTTACATCGTCTATAAATTCAAATTCTTTATTGCACAGTAAAGCATTTTTTATTTATTCATTATTGGTTATCTGTTTTTCATTGTTGGAATTGGTTGTGCCTTTCCTTTAAGAATTTAATCCCTTGGTTTGAAAAAGAAGACTGTAATCCACTTGGGATGGGTTTTCTTCTGAAAAGAATTTGGGGGGAAGAAATGCAGAAATGAGCTGAAAATTCTTGTGTCTGTCAGCACACAAACTTACTCAAGACAGCAGCTACTTAGCAAACTGTTGGCATGTGTTCTTCATTTGATCTGGGATTTCTTATTGCATCAGTGGGCCTGCATGTCCTGTAATTAAATACAGAACTGGACATTGATGGACTTTCATTAAAACTGTAATTGCCAAAATGCACCACTAGGAAGGGGATAGTGGGAAAGCCAAAGTTGAAAGGTGCCTCTCATGCTTTCCTCATTAATAAAATTAAAACACAGTAAGATTATGAAAAAGTGCAAATTGTGCAACTGTACTGCCAAACTGTAATGATTGTTAAATGAAAAATCCCTAACTCAGCACTTTTTTGTCTCCATAGTTAATATTCCTTGTCTCCTGTTACTCACACCTTAATATGCTGTGCTGAAAGCACGTGCCAGGTCTTACCCAGGTGAAAAGCCATATATGTCATAGGAGCACCAGCACATACATTGACTGAGCACACCATCTGTACAAATTCTGCTTCCTCGCTGTAATTTTTTTTTTTAAAGGGACTAAACTACTAATAGATTTGGGTAAAATAAACTGTAAAATTTCACAGTGATCAGTAACTTCATGGCACCCAACTGCTATATCATTAGTGAAGATACTTAGATCCATTGTTTTCTTACTCTATTTGGAATTTGAGTCCATAAACTTTTATGAGCTATAGTTTAGATAATGTTAGGAAATGGCTTGTCTAGAGCTAAAATTATCTCATTGTTTGAAACAGGCAGGGACAGGTTTTGGTCTTTTCTGCATTAGTCTATTTGCTGTAAAACAGATCTTATCTTTTAAGAATTATGGAACTGCACATTAAATTTATGTTATATATATAGAAATACAGTAGATGTGGCTTCTTGATGTCTGTGGCTGCATATGAGTACAATAATTAATGATCTAGTTCACAGGAAGAGAAATCTATGGAAAAAATAACCTGAAAGAATGTTACATTCTCTCGAGGGCTTTGTAAGAGATTCTCAGGTTTATCTGTGTGAGTATCTTTATGATGGTTAGAAATGTGTTTCCTCTGACATATTCCCATCACGACTGGGATTAACTGCATTCTCCTGGCCGAGTGTGAATTTGTTTACACTGTAAATCAGTGGCAGTACAAGACTTTTCTGCATTATCCATCTACCTTGGCTCCTTATTAGCAAGGAGTGAATAATTTCTAGCCTTTTTGGATTTATATAGGCTTATAGCTGAAGTCCACGGAAGTCTCCTCCTTTTTGATAGCCTAAAGAAAACCATTTACTTTTTAAGAGGATGTGTGCTATTAACAGACTGAAATGTGCTGCATGTGTGGATACCACTAATAAAAGACAAGAGCATTTTTATCACTGAGAGTTTTTTTCCACTAGGATAATAACACTTAATATCTTCTAGTCATTTATCTTTAGAGAAGATGATTTTTGTACAGTGTCATTAGTTTTGCAGCACTCAGTAAAGGTTTGTCCGTGCTGATGGCAGATGAATCTCTGGGAATTCCTGTAGTCACGGGAAAGGATGCTCCCAAAGAACAGCACTGCCATGGATCCATGGGATGATGCAGTCACTCTTAGTAGGATGTTCACAGTGTGTGCAGACAAGTTCAGTGTTGTTTGCACTGACAATGTACCGAGTGAGTGCTCCACCCAAAAGCCGAGTCAAGGTCTTGGAGGGAACATCGCTGAACAAAGGCACTGTCAGGAAGGAGCTGGAATTTGTAGTGTTCACAATTATTGTTCGGCCCCACCATCTCCATCCCAAAGCCCCCAAATTTTCACATTCAGGGCTTTGATTCAGGCTGGCTTTTCACTTATGTTAATTGTTTTCAGACAAAGAATTTCTTTTAATTTTTTCCTTTTTTCTGTTAAGAACTGCTGAAAAAAAAAATTGTGTTGCCTTAGAAGTGCCTCCCCTCTGCGATACATTTCTTAATTGAGTTCTTGGCGTAAGGAAGGGAGAAAATATGTCTAGCTATTAGAGTAGCTGTGTGACCTGGGAAAGCCTCCAACTTCTAGAAATATATTTAAAGGCTTCAAGAAGATCCAGATTTCCAAATAACTTTTACTCCTTTGCTTGGTCAGCTGTCAGTATTTGATAAATAGGGTGGGACTATTGTCAATATTTAACAGCTCAACACAAATATTATTCTTCATACACTGTAAAAATAGTATATGAAATGCAAATAAAGTGCTTTATTCCAGGGTTTGGTAGTAACAGAAGCAAGTGATAAAATCTCCCTTGCCTCCATACAAAGGCATAGAGAGGGAGAAAATTGTTACCAGTGGTAACAGTCTTCCCTGCTGGGAAACAAAACAGTGAGATTCCTCCCTCCTCCCACCTAAAGTCTGTCCCAAGGGGGGCTCTGTGATAGAAGTTTGTTGTGAAGTGTTTTTGAGTAAGAAACAACAAGGTATGGCTATTAATTCAAACCAGATCACTGTGAAGTCTGCACTAACAGAGCTCCTTCTGCCTGGAGCAACACATCACTGGGACCCCCTGAACTGCTCTGCAGTCATATATTGCAATAAAAAACTCAGTTCATTCTGGAACTATCCCTTTGTTCAGAAAAATTCATGCCAGAGAGCCACCATTTGACATTGGCTTTGCTGGATGGGGCAGCCTGGCCTCTCCATGGGCATGTGCAACATGACTGTGGCATCATCCTGAGGAGGATCCAGATGCAGAGTAGTCAGTGTGAGATGGGTTTATGCGTATCAGAAGGAGGCCTGGATATCACTTCCCAATCTTGTATGCCAGAATGGTTTCCCATTATTTAAAATCTTTGAAACCAGCATTGCTGTGTGAGTGGTTTGACACAACAGCCAGGAGATGGTACTGTTTTACCTGCAGGGGTGACCCTGAGTGTCAGATGGGTCAGTCACAACCCACCATGCCAGCCCCGGGAAGTGCCCACCCCACACAGCCCAGTGTGCTCTGCAGGGGCACTTCTGCTGGTCACTACAGGAGGCCACCACCCACACAAAACAAAGGGTATGGAACAGAGCCAGTTTGTTCAGGAGGCTTTCAAACCTAGCATTGTTTCAGATTTGGCTTCTGTTCCATGTAAAATGGGTGTTGTGTGTTCCTAGAGCTGCTCTGTAGAGAGGGCCCTGAGGTGGCAGGAAACAGCTCAGTTATTGGAACTGTAGTTTGCTGCTTACTCTGTAAATGGCCATGAGTAAATTCAGGAAGAAATACAAATAACAGTAAAACTTTATCATTCTCTTTTGTCCAAAACAGCCACACCACTTTACCATTAGTTCTTCCTCTAATTCCTCTCTATGATTACTGTTAATACGTCTCAGCAGTCATCCAGAAAAGTCAGATGTCAAAGCCCATTCTGTCCTTCTCTTGTCTGTCCCACAAGGTAGTACTCCACTGAGAACTAGAAGGCTGAGCTATTTTGACTTACAGACTGAAGTACAATTGCAGGACACTTCAAGAGCATCACGTTCCTGTACTTTGTTCCATTCCTACTTTGTCTTAACATTCTCAGTCACAACAGAACGATGGTTCTGCCTTGGCCCATGAAGTCCTTTGAGATCCAGTGACAGATAGCACATACCTTTATAGAGGTAAGACCCTACAGACTTGTGCAAATACCACATCAATTACAAATTATTCTTATAAGCAGACCAATTTTCTTCATAATTATTGTATGAAAAATCAGATTGATAGATGGAGATGAAAGGACTCCCTCTCGGTGAGTACAGGCTACATGTGTAGCTGAAGTAGCAGCACTGAAATTGCCCTTCAGCTTCTGTGATGCAAGTTTATTCAGTCTCCTCTAATTCCAAACAGCAAATCTAGAGTTGCTAGACAGAAGGAGAGTGTAAGACTGGGGTAAGCATTTAAACTGGACTTTTCCAGAAAAGAACAAACACAGGTGGCACATTATCCTGAGCAGTTAAATCCTGTATTGTACTAATTCTGAGAAGTACAGAATTTCAGTCTGACATTTTCTCTGGCTGGAAACTCACGTGTCTTCCAATATTTGTCTGGCTGTTTTGGTGTGGTCTGATTCTGTTGGAGTAGATCTTATAATTCTTTTTGAATTAGTAGCATCTAAAGCTAAGAATACAAGGTTTTCAAAAGGAAAGTAGCATGATATTAATTTTTACTAGTTTACTTCTATAGTACTTCATTATTTGAGAGAACAGAATAATAATTATTTCCTTCAGGAAATATTTGCAGATTTGGCACAGGAACATATTAATCAGAATCACTTTACCAGAACAACCATTGAATGTGGGGCTCTAAAATCAAGATTTGCTGTGAGCTGAGATTGGCCACACTGTTTCCAGTGGTTTATCAATGGAGATGAGGCAAATCTTGTATAGTCAATGAGCTGGTAAACTCTTTCATACTCACAAAACTTTGTTTTGTCTAATGTTCTATTAATTGCTCCCCCACTATGGACCATAAGAAAGATTGATTTCTCCAGAAACCACTTTAACTCATCTTAGGACAGTCCCAATTTTTTAAGCATAGAAAAACTAGACTTTATTAATTTGTTTTCTTTCTAATCCCTTCAGCTACACAGTTGGCAGCACACACAGGGAACAAGTGCCAACATCAGCACTTCCTTTTAAGTAAACAGCAATTCAGACAACATTTACATGTTACAAAGAAGTGGTTCGTTTGATGTTTTCTTTCCCCATTGCAGCTGAGCTATTGGGATGAATTCTTCTTCTTTTAAACCACATGAGATAAATACACTGAAATTATTTTAAAGCAAAAGAATCCTTAAAAAGTGAAGTAGCAAATGGTTTAACTTTCTCAGATAGGATTTTTTCTCTAAGAAAATAGTTTATTTGAGATACGAGCTCAGCCAAAAACTGTGATGGAAAAAAGTGTCCAAATTTCAAATACCCTATCAGAACAGCTATTTCTAATTGAAGTTATGATGAACATAGCATTCAATAATTGGGATCAGCTACAGCATCCAGGATAACTTGGTCTGGATTAGGGAGCTGTGGTAAAGTTCATATGCACTGGAGGAAGAACAGGATATGCTAATTATCTGTCAAGATAACTACATCTAGTAAACACTGTATTTGTTTAAACATTTGGGTCAAAATATTAGAAATCATATCAGACTGACAGAAAATTTGCATATATGTTAAGCCCAAAATACTTTTGAGTATCTGTGTGACAGTTTGTGAAGCTCTTACTTCCCCAAGGAGCTACCAGGAGTTAGATTGGTTCAGAACCACTATGTACTTCTGGGTTTTAAGTATGTCATGTTAATGTGCTTTCACTCTGATTGAAACAAAATTCAAAGACATTCTAATGCTCCAGAGATTTCAAAAGAAGCTTCCGAATTGCTTTTAGACAACACCCTTTGGAACATCAACAGCGTCGCTGGCAGCTGTGGGAATAAGGGATAATGTGACACAGCATTTTTGATGCTAAATCAAACATGTTTTGTACCTTGGATGCAGGCAATCCTACTGACAGGGCTGGTATCAATCCTAATGCTGCAGACAGTTCTATGGAAGAGATCTTCAGGGAGGATGTAGAGGACAAAACTCAGGGTGAGTATAAAACAGGAGTTGTGTATTAATATTTAAGGCCATCTTGTTTTGTTCCATTTGTTGAGGGGGTTTTAATAAAATTGTTGTCGTAGCTTATTTATCTGCCTAATTCATGGTGTTGTGGTACTAGAAGTGACAAATTATCTGCTCCCATAATAAATGTAGCTGCTGAGTGAAGGCTACAGTGTAATCAGAAGCTTTTCTGGTTTCCTGCAGTGGAACTCCTGCATCTGGAACAGGAGTGATTTATGTGATATGAAAAGCCACGTGACTGAAACTACCCAAATGGGTATAAAAGAATCTGGATGCAAACCAATATTTTGTGACAGAAGGGATGTACAGAGCAGAGCATGCAGTTGAGGAAATCTAATATATAGATGCACCAAAGGAAATGTCAGGATCCTATTAAGGAGGTATGTGGCTGAAAAAAAAGATATGTTACATTGTACATTTATGGTTTAAGGAGTTAGAGAAAGTGTAAAGATGCCAGTACAATAAACTGTGATTTATTGCCTCTTCCTTCTTTGAATAGAAGCTTTTTGAGCTGATAAAACAGTTTAGGAAAAAATAACATAAATACTCAGTTGAAGCATTTTGTACTTCATTAATCTCATTGTGTGTGAAGCTGTTGTGTACAGTAGCATTTTGCTAGAGACAAAAATAAAAAGGAATCGTTCTCTACTTTTCATTAAAATATGCAAAATTCCTTTGCTACACTGTGAAATTCACATCGACTGTGAGAGCAATCCTGGTGCAGTATTTCTTGAGAAACCCCCTACAAGGCAATCTGAAGACAGTATTTTAAAGAAGATAAAATTGACAGTGTTCTTTTGGAATAGGTACATGTTCCAACTAGGTTGGGGGGGGGGATAAATGTGATTCAAACTCAAAAGGCCCTTCTTCAGTCATTAGAGAAGGAGGACTAATATCTCAGACATCTTCCTATATATCCACAAAGACACAATGCACTGTCCAAGCTGATGCCAACATGTGCAGTGAAGCCCCCCCCAGCTTCACAGCCAAAATGTATCCCAAAAGAGCTCATCCATACCACGATGGTCCTGGAATCACCACAGAGCTGTGCATCATTATCATTTGCAATTAACTTTTTAAGGAACTTGATTAGATAGGTTTTTTGCATCAAAAGACAGACTTTTCTCTCAGGTAACATGTTCCTAAAATAGGTATTTCCTACGCTGAAATCTTGTTTCATCTAGAATGGAATTAAAATCAACTCCGAAGTCCTAACTTGGACATGAGACTGAATCCCAAAAGATATCAACCACCACCAAGCAATTGAACTCTTAACTGTCCTGAGAAAGGAATTCTAAAGACAATTACATACACTGAACTTCTAAAAGCAACTACACATGTTGATGTTTTGGCCCATTATTTCAATGTAGCTACTTGGAGTTTACTTTTTTTCCTGCTAGGATTTGAATGCAATGTAATGAATGCAAAACCAATCTCATCAGACTGATTCAGTCATTGGATTTCCTGTTCTTGAGTGGCTGATGAAAGAAGAGATGGACTAGTCTGGTCTTTTCTTGCTGAAACTGAGGTGCATCATGGCAAAGTCCTGTATTGGGTCATTTAATTCTTCCCTCCAGACAGGTCTGAGTCACTGTCACTGGGCTCTGCTTTGCCATATGGATCTCTCCACTAACATGATTGCAACTTCTGTCTGGAAGATTTCCTGAAGTGTCTGAACAAAGGAGAGTGTTTTTTGAAGCCACACTTGCACACAAGATCAGAACTCACTCCTGCTTTTCAACACCCCTATTGGAACTGCTTCCTTTCTGGCATGTCATTTTTCTTAATTTAGGGGAGGAGTTTGCTATAATCTCACATCAATCAGATGAATTTTTATAATGTGGGCTTGACCTTGCTGTTTCTCTAAAGGACATAAATCTCACAGGAGAGCCAGGAGGAGGCCATGCACTCATACATCACATTTAATACAAACTACTTCCCCTAAAAAATGCACCATCTCTTTCCTATTACAAAATTCTGAAATTTGTAGGCAGATTGGAATATAAGTGTATTACAACCAGAAGAGAGGCACTGAATTATAGCAATAGGGGAATTACAATCATGATTTTCTGATAAAGCCATTTTCATAGAGACAATGTTTGTAGCTCTACAGGGACCTCTTTCCACTTCACTGTCTGATCTATGAACATTTTGCAAAGGTAAAATTCCAATAAACTGCCATTTTCATGTAAATCTTCATTCAATTCTTACTTCCTTTTGCCTTATAAAATTTCAAAAGCAATCAAATATGTCCCCTTTGAAATTGTTTTGTACTCCAAGTATTTTGGGGACTTTTGCTGCAAGAACTTATGAACATAGGTCATATTTCCCTACTGAAACTAAATTCTCAGTGTTTTGAAAACTTCCATGGGAGCTGTAGGGGAAAGACTAACTTCCTTCAAAACTCATTTTCTGTAAATGGAGAAGGTAAGGAGTGAACATCACCAAAAAGGAGAGAATTAGTACAGCATAGTTTTTGGTTGCAGTGCATGTTATCATATGATCATACTATCCCTGAGAATCCTCTTATATGTTTTAATCTGTATGGGGGGAAAAGAGAGAGGAATTTGCTTAGTCTTCGAAAAGAAAGGGAAAAAATGTTTATATTTCTGAGCCAATTGATTATTATGTTACTTTCATTTATCGGGATTCATTACAGCCTGTGTGGTGGACCTGTTCAAGCTTTTCCTGTAGGCAGTTCTAGAGTGGAAGAGGACAAATTGAACTAATGTATTTTCTCAGACAGTCAGACAGGCTAAGATCAATGCAACTTGAATTTCAACAACCACTAAAAATGACATAATGTGATTTAAATTATGCTGCCATTTAGATCTTATCTACACACTAAGTTGTACCAGATTTGCTAATGCTGTGTGTGGTTTTGAAAACTGAATTAGTTCCTGCTGCTGAAAGGTTATTTATGGACAAAACCCAAAGAGTTAAGGATTCCAAGAAACTGCATCCCAGTCCAAATCCTTAAGGGCTTGTTGACACTGTACCTGGAGCAATGTGAAAGATCTCCTGGCTGGCACTGCCCAAACCCACTCAAACCTCACAGCAAAGCAGCTTTGAAGTGAATGAATCACTTTGGACCCCAAAGCAGCAGCGTGTGAAGATGACAACATTTGAAGCTGCTTCTCCACACTGCACTGAGCCCACAGGTAGTTTCTCAAGAGCTAGTCAGCTTGAGAGCATCTTCACCCAAAAAGGAGCCTTTACTGATTAGAGACTGGTTTGTTTCTTCAGTATGGAAGAAAGTGAAGGTAACAACACTACATTTCTCCCTATAATTTAATTCTACAGTGGTTCCTTCTTAATTAGATAATCACTGTAAGCTAGTTGTGATTTAGAGGAAATATTTACGCAGGTAATTCAGTGCATTTTGGAAGCCACTTGTTTTGCAGAGGAACTACTTATGATAAGAGTGCATTATTGGATACATCATTTTGCATCTTGTCTCCAGTTTTACTGGTTACAGAAAGATACTTAATTACATTAAATATCTTTATTATGTCTCAAGCCCACATCCTTCCTCTTCCCTACAAACACCAAGGATTTGGATCTTCTGCTGCTCAGAAGCAGAATTTCAGTAGCTTGTGCTACTGTCAGACTTTATTGGTTTATGTTGTGTACCCAGGTGAGGGCCAGCTCCTGGGTAGTGCTGGTGATTCAGCAGAGGTGTGTTGGGAAGAGTTTACAAGCCTGTCAGTCCTGTCCATTGCTCCTACTGTTCATTGCTGACCAAACCCAGCAACCTGTGGGGATGTACCAAGGCTGTGAGGCAGAGGGTGCTTTAGAGGTCACCCACTCAGCAGGGTCCTCCTTTCCTGAGTTTATGTTACAGCCCCTGCCAGTACAGAGTGTGTCCCATGCCAAGCCTTGATCCCTTTGCCAGGGAGCCAAAGGCACTGTGACTGCAAAGGGGGGTTCTGAGGATGTTGGCCTCCTACATTAATTCTACGTAGAACTGGGAGCAGGTTGTAAACAGATTCATTTCTTTGAATAACAAGTGTAACTCAAAGTAAAATCAAGGAAACAACGCAGCACATAGCTCAGTAAGAACTGGGCATGGTCATGTCTCAGTTTCAGAAAGGACTGAGTGGGTTATTTGTTTTCTGCTTCTGGTGGAGCAGAGGATTTCTCTCAGTTCAGATTCTGGGTAGCACCTTTGTAGTTCAGACTTTGGTCTTTTCTGGTAGCGACACTGTCTCTCGTGGACAGCATTTGGAAATGGTGAGTCATCTTTGTAGAGCAAATCTATCAGTGAAACAATACAATGAAAGCAATCCAGAGCACTTGGTTAGCAAAGAGCCCTGGCAGTGAAAGCAGCTCCCAGGGCGATGCAGCAGCTCACACAGGTGCATGTGTTACAGAAAGCATGGGCAGGCACTGTGCTGGGACTGTGATGATGTGAGTCTGTTATTCTAATCTATTTGGTGAATTGGGTTAGGTTACAGGCTGTCTTACACTGAATTATTTCTAATTGTTCTAATAAGGTTAGAGGAGGAAATTAATGTTTTCTGCAGGAATATATCTGCAAGCACATTAAACACAACGAAGGCTGTTGATTAGTGCTACTGAGCAAACCCCTCATTCATTCATTCACTAAAGAAGAATACTGTTTAGGCCTGCCTGTGAACTCAAAATTCAAAAGTGTAATTATACATCCATCTTTAAGCCTTGCTTGGCTGCATCTATGCAGAGGTGGTTTAGGTTTGTTGTATGTTCTCAAATTTTTATTCTTTTTTTTTTTTTTTAAAAAAAGCACTGGCATTTAAGAGGTACAAAGAAAAATGGCCTCAAGGGAACCACCTCCAAAGCTTCGCAGCAGCTTCGTACAAACAGTTTTCGATTACTCACTCTGGCCACACATTGGATGGAATGGTTTAGATAATGTGCTGCACAAGACAGGATTGGTGGGGAGGATCACCAGACAGAGCTGCTCCATCACGTCATTCCTGGATGACCTCCAAAGGCAGGAAGCAAAGACAACAAACGCTGAGCAGTGTTGCTCAGGGAGCACGGTGGGGCCCCGCACTGCCCAGCGGGAACCGACCCTGCCAGGGCATGGGCAAAGTGCTGGGCATGGAGGGACCTGCTGCTACTGCTGCTCTCTCCTTTTTCCGAGGCTGTGACTTCTTCAGGCTGGGCTAGTTATACCGAGAGCAGCCACACACGTTGCATTGTGTGCTCAGGGGAGTCTTGGGTACAACATACGCATTTTTAAAATGCTGCAGCCTGAGCTTGTTCCTCTGTTGTTCTGAGGTGAATTAACTCAGTGGTTGCTACTGAATGCAAAAAGCAGCAGCCAGGTAATGTGGTGAGAGGAACATTCTTGTGTCTCCTCATTTTGTAAATTTCTTTCATATTTTGCTTTTCAGTCAGTTTTTCTAAACTTTTTTTCAACCATGTTTCCACATTTCACCTAAATTATTTTGTAAAAGTTAACATTTGTTGACGTGTACTCGTGACTGATTTCACAATTAGTTTCTGGATATCTGCCATATTATTTCCAAGCAAAACTATGAGATCTTGTAATATTTGGACTACAAGCATAACCCAGCTCTTGAATCTGAAATTAATTTGGACCTGAGCAGTTTTCACTGTCATGTTATAGACACGTTCTTGATAGGGATCACCCTGTCCCTTGCTCTTGTTTGCATAATTGGTTTGTTTCTTTTGAAACTTAATTCCAAGTTAAAAGGATTTGGTGACTTACCAAGTTTTGTTTTGTTTTATTTTTTCTTAATCAAATGGTCGTGGGAATAGTTCAGGAAAAGAAGAAAAGCATATTTAAAAGAAAAAAGAAACCTCACATTCCTCAACAGACTGTGACATCCGCAGGTAATGTATTCAGAGAGTTCCCTGGAGTGAAGCAGAGTGAGAGTCATTCTGGGCAGTAATTCTGTGCATTTGTTGTGTTCACTCACATAGGATGATGGAGTTTTGTTGTGAAAAGAATTATCAATTTAATCTTTGCCCAGAGAAAATATCTTCAAACCAATGCATTGCACAGTTCAACAAGCACATCAGGAGTGGGTAGATTGGTCTAGATTTGGGAATGTAGCAAACTTTTATTTATAAAGCTGCAAAACAATGGGAATGGGACTGGCGTAAATACAGTCAACAGATCTCAAAGCTAAAGCTTTCTGCATGTGTGTCATGGTTTAACTCCAGCTGGCAACCAAGTGTCATGCAGCTGCTTGCTAAAGGATACAAATAAAATCCACAACATTTTTTTACAACTGTCTTAAATATGACATCTTCACAGAAAAGAAGCAATTATCAGAATGTAAATACCATACTTTTAAAATAAAGAAAACTAAATATACATCCAGACATTGTATCTGGGTCCTTACACAGATTGGTCTATTCAGCATAGACTGAAACAGAGGACCCAAGCACTCATTTGGTCAGTAAAACTATTTACAGTGACAAAAATCCTCCTTCCCCTGAATTCCAGCATGTGGTTTTTCACTTTAATCTCTAAGAATAGTCCAATCCATTTCACATTTATATGAAAAAATTTTCTTTTTATCTTTTCCACTGGTCCCAAAAATGTAAGAGATGTTTATTTTAAAACACCTTTATTAAAATTAAAATTGTAGAAAAATGTGGAATCATTTAACTGGGCTTTTATTTTCTAATATATTCTCAAAACAACAAAGCCATAACTATAGACAAAAAAATGCTTGACTCCAGACTGCTAATCTCTGGAGTGGAGCATCCCTGGAACACTGAGCAGCCAGGCTTCTGCTGCAGGGTTTGTCCACTTGGCCATAGTTCACACTCTGATGGAATCTGTGCAAGTCTTTTTGATTCTATGAGATCAGACAACCATTTTAGCAGAGAGATAAATCTGGTTTTGTCTTCAAGGGAGTGCCTTAACTTCATATCTGCAATTTCTCTTGGTTTGTAGGCAAATATCTATTCCTAAATAACTATTCCCTCCTTCAAACAGGTTCTTCCAGAAAATGTTAGCTGCCTACACCAAGCAGCACACACCTTCCCAACCTCTTCTGAGTCACTCTCCACTAATCATCTGAAAACATTACTCTTAACCAAGATCCACTATTAAATTGTAAGATTAACTGTACTCAGGGCCACCATGAAAGGGCATGAAAAACTGGAAATAACTGAGATTTTAAGGCATAAAAAGAGGAAGGGGGAAAACCAAAATTGACAAAATACATTTAAAAAGTTATAGGAGGATAGAATGAGGTCTGAGATGTAAGTATTTGTGGGGCAACTGCCACAGGGAAAGTAGTTCCTTTGCTCCTCCCACAGATCCCAACTCTGCTGCACCTCTCCGTGCTCCTTGTGTGGGCACCTCCCATGGAATTTTAGTATTTCTTTATTCCCATTCAGAGGAACAGCTTCTGTCCTGTGCAACAGCCATGGGAGGGCCCCGTTCAGAACTTCTCCAATAAGAAGTTTGAAAACTATTTCTGTTTCTGCAAATATGGCCACTGGGGTTTTCCTGACTTTCCTTCTACGTTTTATGCTAGTTGTAAAATTAAGTAGGTTCTCCCTTGAATTAGAAGAATGTTGTGTAAATGTAATATGTATACAATTCTTCCAGCCACCATATAAGCATACTCAATAGTTGCTAAGACAGGAAAGCTTCTTGCCTTATCAATCAATTTAATAAAAATAATGTGTGAAGGATGCAGACTGAGGGAGTAACTTACAAAAACAAAAGACTGTAGTTTTTCAGGTAGAGAGTAAAAATATACCAGGGAAAAAGGAAAGTGAGACTCAGTTTCCCTCCTAGATTGATATAATATATTGCCTTTTCACACTCCAGGGGTAAAAAATCCCAGCAAAATGGAGCTGTTTCTAAAAGCACACATTCCTAGTGAGCTGAGTGGGAATACTCAGAATCATGGAGACTTGTTTATTGGAGTGGGTTGTTATTTTTTCATAGTTTTACTAAACATGTACCTGTTTTTCTAGCATCTTTCTGATCCCTGTGCTCCCAGTGGAACAGCAAGGCTGGCAGGAAGGGTGGTGCTGGGCACTCTGCCTCCAGGCATAGGAGCACTTCTGAGCAGGTGCTGGGGCTGGCAGGGATGATCTTCTGTTTAGATATGGTAAAAATACTGGACTATGTAAACGTGTCCCTTGCTGTCTGATGTGACTGATTCCCAGAGCCAACGTACATAAACATCCTGCCCTATTGGCTATTTCCAGCAGACTGAAGCCAAGGTAACTATTTATGTTAATCTTCACTTTATGGAAAGGAGACACAAACATATTAATAGGGTCAGGCACCACAGTTAAAGGTGTTCCTACTTTTCCTAAAGATCTATGTACTTTTACACCAAATGTAAAAGAGATTTACCATAATGCCTTTTGGTGTAGACTGGGTGTTTCTTGAGTCACCCTCTTCTACACCGAGTTGTGTGCACTGTATTTTCTGCTCACCAGGCTAAAGATGTGGTCCTAGAGCAGCTTTGAGCCTGACCAGAGTAGTATGTTGGATTAGACTCCTCAGAATATTTGCATCCCCAATGGCCACCTGCTCTGTGAGCCCAGTGATGATGAAATACAGTGGAGCTGTAATACCTTCTTTGGCTTGTGATCTAACCCTTGCCAAATACCTCACTGGGGTTTCTGGGCTTCTGCCTCCAGCACCTCCTATTTCCAGGGTTCCACTGTCCAAATTCTGGATAAAGTCACATGATTATGACCAAGATTAAGACTAAGATTATTCAAGGATAGAGTTCTGTAGTTGGCCAGACCATATACAATTTAAAATACACAAAAAACTACATCTTTGTGCTTTGTAGGCAGAAAAGAAAAAAAAAAGCGCTGTGAGCTCACACATATTTAGCTGGTTAGTTTGCACTTTCCTAAGAGTCCCTAAAAATAAACTGAAAACCTCTTAAACTACTTATGACAAGTAGAATGGCAGGAAAACTCTATTGTTTCCACATGTGCATTGAAAAAAATGAGTAAATGTGAGGCTGCTCTATAAGAGAAAGAATCTTACTGGAAGGATTTAAGAACTTACAGGACTCTGACTGAAGCCGTATGAAAGCAACACAGCTGGTCTCGCTGCTTAGCCAGATTTTATCTGTTGGTACAACCTTAAGGTTAACATCACAATATATGCTTCAAAATTAAATGTATACACTTACACTTGTGACTTATTTCAGTGAAAACTTAACTGTGAAGGCAGTACAGACACAGATTAACACGGGTCTGTTTTCTTCTGTGCATTTGTGCTTTGTATAACAGGAAGGCAAAGGCAGAACAAATGTTTGAAAAGTTCACTGTGACCCACTTTGGATTATCAGATTGTTTCTGACCCAAACCAGGCCAACATTCAGGGTAAGGATATGGAAATGTATGAAAGTAAACTTGGAAATTAGGTGGCAAGGATAGACTGATGACATTCTGTATGTAAATACTTCTAAATTTTAGTTAATTTAGAACTTTCCCTGCCTGCTGCAAAATAGAAGTGCAAACATTTGATCATCTTCTTCCTCTAAAACAGATAAATGTGGGGCTTTTTATTTGCATACTTTACAAAATAAATACCATCTAAGATATCTTTGCCCACCTGAAACATGCAAGTTACAGAGGAACACAATCAGTGTGTGATCTTGGCTCCCTGTGGAACCCTCTCAGCTCTCTGTGAGTGAGCTCCTCTCAGGCCCTGTGTGAGCCAAGCACAGATCCAAGAAAGGTGATACAGCTCTGGCTTTTCAGAAGATGCTCATTCAGGAAGGATGTAAACTCCAGAGAACATTTCTATGCCTTTTGGATATAATAAGATCCTATGCAACTGCCAACTCAGTGACTCTTACCTTGGCCAGTTGTCTTTGTAGTTTGTTCTTTGCATCAGATAGTTCAGCAACACAATTATTAAAGACCAGGTTAATACTGATTACATGATTCCACATCTCCTCAGACATGCACTCCAGTCCAACCTCTGCATCCTTTCAGAGTGGCACAGAGTTGGCCTCTGCATGTTGAGAGCACCTCATATTGTCCCCACTGAATTTAGCCCATGAGCTTGCTACAGGATCTGAAACACCAGTAAGGAATTTAAAATAACTTGCAGCCTGAGCCCCCAGCTTCAAAACTGGTGCAGTGTGAGCTGCTGTCTCTGGAGTTAAATTCACCACTTCTTTAATGCCTTGCTTAGCCTGTTAGATCACTCCTCTCTTTCCCAAGTGTATAGTGTATTCTGTGAAAAGTACAGATATTTTACTTGCCAAATTGAAAGGCTGAGACAAACGTCTGTCTGCATTTAGACATCCTTACCCAAACAAAACTTTATTCTAAGAATTATGCCTGTATGTTAAACTCTGCGGGTGTATGTCACCTTTGTTTGAGTTTCACATTTCCTCTAGATTTTAATTGAACACTGAGAGTAAATATTAAGGGATGAAAAAAGAAAAGGTTAATTTTGGTTTTGTCAGTGATTGTTTTCTTAGTAGCCTTTTTTTCAGATTTTTATAGGATATTCCTCTGTCTCCAAACTGAAGTACTGATCTTCCTAAATTATTTGGAATTTCTTAGGGTTGCACACTTATTTAGGCAGCTGCCTTGAAAAGTTTCAGGCAACCAACCTGATACAATAGTAAAGTGCATAAGTCAGTGTACTGAACCTCAGCTGGCTCTGCTTACAGCTACTGATCCAGGCAATCTTGGTCTATTTTCTGCAGGATATTTGGGTTGGATTTTTTTCCCTCCGTCTACAATCTGATGGATGATACTACTCTTCTCATCAGAAAATTAAATTTCTAAGTAGGTTTCCATCTTGACTATCTGAAATACTTAGTACTTAATCTCTTCCTTACCACTGCTTTTTCAGACTTTAATTTATCCATCTGGGTCTATTGAGGCATAAAACACTTGCTCTGCTCCTGAGTACTGCAGGTATGTCTCAGACTGCCAATTTGTTTCAGGAAAATGTTAATGAAAAATGTAGTTTCTTTGGATAATGGATGGTGAGAAAGGAAAAGGGCTGCAAAACTTATCCATATGAATCTGCTTTTTACTAGAGCTGACAAGAATAATTTTATTCATTGCTAATCCTAAAAGTAGGTAGTTTTACGGGAGTCAGCAGAATGCCTGCCAAGTTTCCTTCCAATATGCCCTCATTTCAGTAGTGAATGAGGTGATCTTTTAATGAAAAGCAGAGCATAAGTAAACAAATAATACTGATTTTTTTTCCTCCTTCCAACAAGACAGAGTCGTTATCATTGGAGATTGTGAAGTACATTCACCATTCACGTACTGCTGTGTTAGTGGGAAGGGACCTGACAGGTCATTAGCACAAAAACACTGCCCTCTATTGCAAGATGTTCTGCTGCTGCTCTTGCCTTGGGTTGGATGCAGGGCTTGATGAGGCCACTGCAATAAACAGTTTGAAAACTGCCCACAGTTGGGACATTTTAGTTCAGTAATTTTCTGTCAGTACCACTAAATCTGTGCCAAATGGACTAATTTCCCAATAACCCAAGGAAGGCTCTTTTACAGGCAGTATATTTAGCCCTTGGTTGAGACTTACATGCTGTTTGCTGCATTGCACTTACCTGCACACCTCAGCTGAATTTTTATTTGCTTTTATGTGGTTTTGAAACCTGAAAGCCACAGAACAGTGTAAATCAGGATAAGAGGGGACCCTGCACAGTCTGAGGGCGAGGAGCCACCTGCGGCAGAGCTGTGAGCAGCAGGGGCAGGCAGGGAACAACTGATGGTGATGGAGGGTCCCAAACCAAGGAAAAACAGGGTTCTGAGAAGAGAGGAGCCACTTCTCTCTATACACCCTCTGAGTACACACAGGGAGGGCTGCAGAGCCACTCATAGCACGTCTCAGCTGCTTTTCCCACTCTGTGGTAAAAGTTGATGCTGTCCAATGTGTTCCTGGGGTTAAAGGACTTCTCATCAATAAAATAGGCTGGGATTTTGTCAGAAAGATCCTTCTCCAGGGCATGCTGTGCAACTCTGGTGATATATATATATGTGTGTGTGTAGATATATAGATATAGATATAAATATATGCATAGTATTACAGCATATCTTGTCTCAGAAAGCTGCAGGAATTTGAGGGCCTAAAAAAAGCAGAGATAATTTTAAAGAAATGGTCACTGTCAGTTACATTTATCTTATCATGATGGTTAAAACCTGCATAAATAACCTATAGGGCAGTGAGGGGCAGGCAGGGAGCCACACATCGTGGACAGGCATCCAACTGGGGTGTGTAAATGGGGTAACATTGATACTGCAAATGCTCTCACACACACACACAAAATCTTTCCTCTTGCAATAACTGATGGAACTAATTCTCAGCAGCTGTTGAGGAGGGTAAAGTTATTCCTGAGCATGAGATTTGCAGAGTGCTGAGCTCAGCCTGGCTTGAGCACTCCAGGGGCTGGTGCTCACCCAGAGAGCCCTGCACGAGGAGCCCTCGCTGGCTCGGAACAAGAGGAGTGCCAGGGAAGAGATTCACCTTCCCTTTTTGGTGCTCTTTGTGGGGAACTTTCTGTATAACTTCGGGAACAGGAAATTATCAGTTGGCCCCAAAAGAAAAATATTTGAACACGTATTTCAGTTTAAAACGTGTAAAGTCTTGCAGACATCAGTGAATCTAATCCATATGTTTGACAGGAAGCACGGACCTAAAGTGCTGGGCTGGGCTGTGGTCTTACACAGAGCCACGTTTTCATGGGCAAGGTACAGTATAAATTTCTGATGTGTCTTATTGGCCAGTTCCTCCTACCGCAGGCATTCAAATTTTCTTGAACATTTGGCTCCACTTTTATGTAACATTTTATTTAGTTTGCCGTTGAAGGGAATGACAGAGCAGTAAGTTCAGGAGCTGTACCAGGGGTCAATACACTTGTGATGGGTAACAGCCTATTTATTAATGGCCAAAACCCAGACCAAGCTCCTCAATTACCTTAAAAATGTTTTCAGGTTTTTTCCTGGGGTTTTTATTATTTTGGGGCGTTTTGTATGTGGATCATTATTCAGTTTTTGTATTTGGTTCTGGAGATTTTTATTTATTCCCAGAATGTTCTTTCTAAAAACTTGGAGTGTTCAGAAAAAGATAACTTTGCAGTACTTTTCTCTCACAAGGACAGATATAACACCAGGATATGTGGGGACCTTTCCAGATATTGCCAGATACGATTTTCTATGTATTTTGTTTCCAAGCAGAAACCACCTGAAATAATAATGTCTCCCGGGTGTGTCACCAGAGCCCCCTAGAGATGTCCCCTCAGACGTGTCCCCTGCCCTCCTTACATGTCCTTGCACCCCCCCGGCATGTCCTCTGTTCCCCTAGAGATGTCCCTGTGTCCCCTCGGACATGTCCCCTGTCCCCCCAGAGATGTCCCTGTGTCCCCCTTACATGTCCCCTGTGTCCCCCCTTACATGTCCCTGTGTCCCCCCCATTACATGTCCCCTGTCCCCATTACATGTCCCCTGTCCCCATTACATGTCCCCTGTCCCCCCTTACATGTCCCCTGTGTCCCCCCTTACATGTCCCCTGTCCCCCCTTACATGTCCCTGTGTCCCCCTTACATGTCCCCTCTGTCCTCCCTTACATGTCCCTGTGTCCCCCCTTACATGTCCCCTGTCCCCCCTTACATGTCCCTGTGTCCCCCTTACATGTCCCCTGTGTCCCCCCTTACATGTCCCTGTGTCCCCCCCATTACATGTCCCCTGTCCCCATTACATGTCCCCTGTCCCCATTACATGTCCCCTGTCCCCCCTTACATGTCCCCTGTGTCCCCCCTTACATGTCCCCTGTCCCCCCTTACATGTCCCTGTGTCCCCCTTACATGTCCCCTCTGTCCTCCCTTACATGTCCCTGTGTCCCCCCTTACATGTCCCCTGTCCCCCCTTACATGTCCCTGTGTCCCCCTTACATGTCCCCTCTGTCCTCCCTTACATGTCCCTGTGTCCCCCCTTACATGTCCCGTGTCCCCCCTTACATGCCCCCTGTCCCCCCTTACATGTCCCCTGTCCCCCCTTACATGTCCCTGTGTCCCCCCTTACATGTCCCTGTGTCCCCCCTTACACGTCCCCTGTCCCCCCTTACATGCCCCCTGTCCCCCCTTACATGTCCCCTGTCCCCCCTTACATGTCCCTGTGTCCCCCCTTACATGTCCCTGTGTCCCCCCTTACATGTCCCCTGTCCCCCCTTACATGTCCCTGTGTCCCCCCCATTACATGTCCCCTGTCCCCCCTTACATGTCCCTGTGTCCCCCCGGAGATGTCCCTGTGTCCCCCCCATTACATGTCCCCTGTGTCCCCCCCAGAGATGTCCCTGTGTTCCCCCCATTACATGTCCCCTGTGTCCCCCCCAGAGATGTCCCTGTGTTCCCCCCATTACATGTCCCTGTGTCCCCCCTTACATGTCCCCTGTGTCCCCCCCATTACATGCCCCCTGTCCCCCCTTACATGTCCCCTGTCCCCCCTTACATGTCCCTGTGTCCCCCCGGGCTGTCCCCGCAGCCCCGCAGCGCCCCCTGCCGGCGCGGCTCCGGCCCCGCCCCGCGCCCGGATGTGACGCAGCGCTGTCATGGCGGAGGCGGCGGGCGCGGAGCGGCCCGAGGGTGAGCGGCTCGGGGGGGACCGGGACGGGCTGCTCGCCCGCCGCAGCCGCAACACAGCGCTCGGTGTGCCTTGCAGAGTGCCCGGGGACCGACAGCGCCCAGGCGGGCAGGGCAGCCGCCTGCCAGGGATGCCCCAACCAGGGGCTGTGCGCGGCCGCGGCCGGGCCGGATCCCGGTGAGTGCCGGGGCCGTGAAGGGGGACCGGGCGGGCCGGGGCCGTGAGGGGAGGCCGGGCCGGGCGGGCCGGGGCCGTGAGGGGAGGCCGGGCCGGGCGGGCTGGGACCGTGAGGGGAGGCCAGGCTGGCCAGGCCGGGGCCGTGAGGGGAGGCCGGCCGGGCCGGGCCCGCGCTGACCCGCCGGTGTCTCCCCCAGCGGAGGCGGCGGAGCTGCGGGCGCGGCTGCGGGCGGTGCGGCACACGGTGCTGGTGCTGTCTGGCAAGGGCGGCGTGGGCAAGAGCACCTTCAGCGCCGTCCTGGCGCACGGGCTGGCGGCCGACGAGGACAAGCAGGTGGGGCCCTGGCGCTGGCAGGGCCGGGCGGCGGCGGGCGGGGGCGCGGACCGTGAGCCCCTGCTCGTTAAGGCTTGACCTTCGCGTGCGAACCGCGCTAAAGCGCTTTCATTGCGTGAGCTCGGCCTCGGAGACAGCCCTGCGCCACCTTGTTTCCAGTGGGGCGGGTTGGCCGGTTTGTTTTGCAGGTTGCCCTGCTGGACATTGATATCTGCGGGCCATCGGTCCCTAAAATGATGGGTCTAGAAGGAGAGCAGGTGAGTGGATGTTCAAACGTTTTGTTTAAAGGCTTTTTCCTCATTCACATCTTTGGGTTCTGTAGACTGAAAGCTTATTGGGAAGTGTGTGGCCATGGGTGGGGAAGTAAGGTGAGAGGGAGAAGTTCAGCTTCGTTTATTTTGTAAGAGAGTCACCTGCTTTCAGGATGAGCAGTTCTGCAAGCCATCTGCCATTGCACAATGTCCATGTACTCGTGACAACTCAAAACTTAAATAACATTATCATGATGAGCTTTATCAGCCCCTCAATATTTTGTATAAATATATATAGTCATGGGTAAACTTGCATAAGGGTTGAACAGTTACTGTTCACTTACTGATGGAAATCTGAGGCTCCTGCAGTTTTTCCCTCAGCTGCCCCAATAAAGCAGGATTGTCCTTGCAGGCAGGAGAGCTCTTTACCCAGGTTTGACTCCTGTTCATGTTCTATGTAATGTCTGTGTGTATTTCTGTTGTAACTTTCTGTATCACTTCAATTTTCAGGTTCATCAGAGTGGATCTGGATGGTCTCCAGTGGTGAGTTGGTGCAGCTGTTTCAGAAACTTGATTGGGTTGGGCACCATGTTCTGTGTCAAAAACAGGTGAAGGAAGAGCAGGAGGCACTTCTGTTAATTATTTTTCTATTGACTTAAATATTTAGATTCTATAAATACAAAATATAGACTCTATAGAGTCTATATCACCAGACTCTATAGATCTATACAGCCTATACCCAGATTCTATAGAATGGACAGAGAATGCTATAGAATATATTTGCAGATTCTCTAGAATCTGTGTGTACATTCTGTAGATTCAGAGTGTTAGATTTCTTTTGTTAATAATACTATAGTTCTAAAATAGTGTTATTATCTTAAATATCTTTTGTTTACTGACCTCCCTAACATTGGCAATAAATACAAGTTACTCAGTTTTGTTATTTTTGGGTATCAGTCAGCTGTGTAGTATGTCACGTTTGCTGTGACAGCCAAGATTGCCTTGCACCCAAGAAAAACCTCAGTAATCTCTAGAAAATACAGAGAGTTTTGCAGGAGTGTTGGTTGTCTAAAGATCACGTGTAGTGTGCCTGCTGTTAAAAAAGCAGCTTGGGCTGAGAGGGAAAGCTGCTTTTATCCTTTTGTTGTCTCCAGTGATGCCATAAACCACTGTAACAGCTGCATTTTTTCAGTCTGAGTATAGTTGGTGAGTGTTGCACAAAAAGTATAGTTTTTAATGCCCTGTCATAAAAGATAAGGTTCCCTGCCTTCATTTTATTAATGTCTTCTCCCCCAGCTGCTCTTTATATAAAATAGGGGTTCAGGGTTGGTTTCTCTACTCTTTCTTCATTGCTCTGTTTCTCTACTTCTCTTTCAGTATGTTGAAGAAAACTTGGGTGTCATGTCAGTGGGGTTCTTGCTTAGTAGTCCTGATGATGCTGTCATCTGGAGAGGACCAAAAAAAAATGGTATGTATTGAGTGTTTTCAACAATAATTTATGTACTTGAAAGATTTCAAGTACATTAATATCTTGAGCTTGTTTAATTAATACCATAAATATAGCACAGGAAGGTACAGGATATAAAAGGAGTGAATGGGTTCTTACTTCTTTAGTTGAACATACTCATGACATTATAATGTCACATGATGTCTTTTTATTTATATTTTTCTCGAGCTTTGACAAAACACGTGGTTTTGTCCTGAAGTTGACAAGTCAGAAGCATCTTCATACCTAGGCTATAGAAGTTGAAGTAGACCCTACAACCTGAAATACAGGGAGGTATTTTTTTCACATTCCTTTCTTTTAGGGTTGATCAAGCAGTTTCTTCGTGATGTGGACTGGGGTGAGATTGACTACCTGATCGTGGACACGCCCCCAGGGACGTCGGACGAGCACCTGTCCATCGTGCAGTACCTCAGTGCCACCCACATCGACGGCGCTGTCATTGTCACCACCCCTCAGGTATGAGAGGGCAGCTCACAAGTTAAAGGCAATCCTTGGGTTAGAGACTGTTGAACTTTGGGGAGATCTAATGGTACAGAACCTCTGAGAGCTGACTTGGTTGTGCTGTGCCTGCAGCTGCTGGGTGTGGGTTAGGTGGGTGTCTCAGAGGAGCTGGAGGTCTGACTGGGTCACTAAACCAGGGAGCAGCTCACAACTGAAAGCTGTCATGATATGTGTGTGGTGAAAGGAAATGCAGGTTTCACTTCCTGCTTCAGGATTACAGTTCACAGGATCATCTGTAATTTGCTCAGCAATGGCTTAATGCTCAGAAGAATGTCAGGAAGAAGTTTAGTTTTTAAGTGGTGAGCTGTGCAGTATTTGATACCTGTGAAGCAGCCTGTCGCCTCCAGCAGGCAGTTTTGTCATTTGCATTTTTAAAAGAGAAATTAACCCCTGGAAAACTGAAACCCAGAATACATCCAGTTCAAACAAAAGTTTTTAGTGCCTGGTTTAGAAGGGAACAGGAGCAAAAGACATGTTGTATCTCCACAGCAGCTGAAAGGATAACACGTAGAGGAAGGGAAGTGGTAAGGGTGATAGCAGAGAGGTGGTGAGGGAAGAAGGGAAGAGGAGAATGTTTCGGGTCAGGCATATGTGTGAAAAGTCTAAGGAGAAGTTACTTCAAATTTATTTTGAAAGAGTTAACAGGTGTAACACTGATGGTTCTTGTCCTCGCTCTGTGGACAATACCAAGGGTCCTTCTGTAAACTGAAAAAATTGCTTTTAAAGAACTGAAGGGAGGAGGAACATAGGAGGTAAAACATAAATATGGGTGAATCTTTATAGAGTCAGATTTCAAAACAGAACTGCATCCAGGAGGCTGAAACTTGTACCTGCTCTGTTGCTACTCATAGAATTGTTGCTAGACCACATAGCACAGGCGTCTGTTCCTCAAAATATTAAGACAGCAGTAATAATTCAGTATAAACTAACTTTAAAAGAGGAGGTAACTGAATGGAATCAGCATGAAAACAGGACAGTTGCAATATGAGCCTTTCCTAATATTTGCAGGAAATCTCACTTCAGGATGTTCGGAAAGAGATCAACTTCTGCCACAAGGTGAAGCTGCCCATCATAGGTGTTGTGGAAAACATGAGTGGCTTTGTGTGTCCAAAGTGCAAGGTAAGGCTGGCTGTGTATTACAGCATTTTTACTTAGGCAGTGTATATAAAATATTGCTCAAAAAATGCCTTATTCTCAGAAGTGCAATATTTTAACTCTGATTTTCCTGTTGTCCCAGAATGAATCTCAGATCTTTCCCCCAACTACTGGTGGTGCAGAGAAGATGTGCCAGAACTTGAATGTTTCCCTCCTGGGTAAAGTGCCTCTAGATCCACAGATAGGTAAAGTTACTTACTGCACTTGAAACAAGTTGTTCCTATTACTGGAAAACCCTAATGTGGGCACTGATATCTCTTAGGTAAATATCCACTTTTAGATAGAAGGTTTTTTTGAATCAAAACTTACTGGAACTGTGACATAGAATGAGGAAAGTGCTGGGGTAATTCCCTTAACCTGGAACTTAATCTTTAAATTAAGATTTGATAATGCATCTTTTCAGCTCTGTAATAATTTTTGAAATACAACATGCCTTTCTCTTTGGTGTAATCATCTGGAAATGCAGGCTGAATAAAATCATAACGCCTTCAAAGAATTGTAGCTTGTAGATGTTAAACATTAAAACCAGTGCTTTAACCTCACTGTTACTGGCACTGCCAAAATTCTCTTGTGGGTTGTGAGGTGGCTTCATTCCTTGCCCTCCAGCTGTTACCAATTCATACCAACTGATGACATCAAGGAACAGGTCAGTACTCCCAGCACAGCAACTGAAGGTTTCTGCTAATACTATTCCTCTGTAAAACTGTAAGCTGTAGTTCTAGTCCTGTTACTGATATCAGGGCTTCCTTAAAGGAATAGATGTAGGTGGCTGTTTGAAAGGATGTCATTGAATTGAGATAAAAGATAAAAAAAAGTTCATCTTTTCTTACTGCTTTGCTTTTGTGTTTTTCCCTCTCCTTCAAGGAAAAAGTTGTGACAGTGGCCAGTCGTTCCTGTCTGAAGCACCAGAGTCTCCAGCTGCATTGTCTTACAGGAATATCATTCAAAGTAAGTCTGAGAATCACTGTGCAGATGAATCCTCTCAGTGCTGAGCAGTGCTGAAATATATAAAGGTGTTAAACAGGATTATGTTATTCTGCCACAAATAATAAAACAGGAAATGTGCATAGCAATTCTGAAAGTAACAGCTGCAAATAAATACCCCGTTTGCTTCTGGGCATTGGTCCTGACAGGCTTTTAAAGTGATAAGGAAATTGCCAACTGTTTTCAGTGTTTGGTTCAGTCAGTCATTTGCAGAGATGTGTGTGCCCCTGCTCTCACAGAGAAGTTCTGAGCTGCTCGAGCAGGCCTGTGGAGGGTGTTCACCATAACCCAGAGGGATGCAGCTGGCTAATTAATGCCTCTTCTTCTCACTGTACTTGCACAAAACTCCCCTGCAAAAACTACCTAGAGAGCTGGTGATGTGCTGTTACAAAATGCAGACAGATGGGAAATTCCTGAAGCGTTTTTCCCTGCGATAAAAGCCCAACCTGAGATATTTGTACCCACAGGGGCCACAGTGGTGCAGCAACAACAAACTCCTGATGTGCAACTGAAATGCTATTTACGTTACTTTTTCTCCATCTTTGCAGGAATTCAGGAATACTGTGAAAAACACCATTCTCAAGAAGAAAAGAGTATCTAATCTGTGAATGGAATAAAAATGCAGTTCATGTTTGATTATAGTAAAGTAACTTATGTCTTTATTCAATAGAAGGAATGTATTTTTTTTGTATATTGCAAATAAATTCTTAATATAAATATTCTTGCCTTAGTTTTTTTCCAGAGTTCAAGATTCTTGTCATTCTTTCATCACTAAAGAGCTGTGAAGCTGAGTCTGCAGCTGGGTTAAGAGCTGCCTTCTGCCTCTGATGTAATGGTACTAATAACCTGACTCTGACGTTGGCAAAATTTTGTTTAGGAAGGTGGATATAAACTAGGCTGGGCTGACACTGGGGCACCATGTATTGGAGCTGCTCTGCATGTGCTGGGGTGAACTGTAATGCCTGTTCTCTCCCTGAATAACTTCACCCAAGTGTTGTTCCTTCCCATGGAAAAGTTCCATATCTAGAGTGAAATGCCATGTAGTATTACAGTACAGGTACAGTTTTGGGTTTTTTTCACAGGTGTCAAGATCAACATTTTACCAATACATAACTGCCTGCTTTACACGAGTACTGTGTGAACATGGCACCTGGATTTTGTTTTCTTCTATTTGACCCTTAGCCTCAAGACTGAAAAATAAGCATTTGGTATCTTTAATAACTAAGAGGCCCTTTTGGATTGTAATTCCCCCTTTTATTGAGGAATCAAAGCTTTGAAAAATCAGTATTGTTTGTAAGATGGAAAGGCAGTTTGATTTTGTTTATTGTACTTCCAAAATGAAACAACTTAGCATTGTCCTTTCATTACATTTAATTCTGTGTTAAGATAATCCAAACGTTTCTGGTTAGTTGACAGTTTTCCTGGAAGCAGCATGACTTGTATAAACCATAAATACTGTCCTTGTGCCACACAGACCACTTTTTGGTGAAGCTTTTAAGTAACAGGCTCTAAACCTTTCAGGATCTAAAGACTCAAATGCAAATGACATTATTTCATGCAGGCATAAGTCTAGAAGGGCTTCATTTAAATATCTTCATATGAAGAACAGCTTTCATGATAGCACTTTTACTGCTCATCCTTTCAGTTCTTCCTTGTTTGATTACCTCGGGACTGTCTTCCCATGTTCTTCAGTGCCATCTTCTGAAATTCTCTTCTGCCCTACAGAGTGAACAGAGGCCATGTGGCTGTTAGCAGAACCTGCGACAGGAATCTTCAGAAAAGCAGGGAAGAGCCAGGTGGAAGCCTGAGAGCTGATGATGGCTCTCCCAGCTGTACCTGGGCAGAGGCATTGTATGACAATTGTAGTAATCCAAGGATTTAACTTCAGAGGACATTCTTCCTGAAGCTTGGAAACAGCTCAGTTATGAAACTCAACAGGCTTCCAAACAGAGCAAAGTGACCTGGGGTATGGCCCCTCTGTGTGATGCTGCAAGAGAGGCTTGTTGGAGAGCCAGGATCACCCTGCCAGGAGTTACTACAGGAACTGTGACCTGGGAAGAGCCAGAGCCAACCATGTAGGTTGGCCTGTGCTGCCTCACAGGCTGCAGCTGACAGACAGCTCAGTACTTACTCTTGGGAACATCTGCCGTGGCAAACAACCTGGAAGTCACTCTGCTGAGGGTTTTTTGTCCCCCTAGTTTGCAGTGGATGTAGCCATATAAATTAGCAGTCTGAAGGGAGATCCCAGCTATCACGAGAGCCTGTGGACAAACAGAAGGTCAGCAGGGGCAAATACACCACTGCATATCAACTGTGTGTAAGATCTATACATGTGTGTACATATACATCCCATCCTGAGAAACGTGCTGTAAGAGGGGGATGTTCCTTCCAATGATAAATGACTTTCAAAGAGATCCAGTCATGTCAAACTTAAACACAATAGGTCCGTCCTACAAAATGCCTCTTTTTATCAAACCATTGATACCAATTTTGCCATTCTGTATCTTGACTTAATTACTTTCCTAAAAGCACTTACTCAAAAAAAAAGACCTACTCAACAGGTTCCAGAAACATTTCGCTTTTTTGAAGCCCCATCTGTATCTAAAAGTTTCACATCCAGATACCTGGCACAGTGCAGGCCTGCTTAGCTGACAAACACCTTATATACAAGCAAGATCCTGTAATTTCCAGATTTACACAGCATCTACAGATGGGAATCCCTGTCTAGCATTGACAGTGAAAGTAAGGGGCTCCTTTAGTGGTACTACAGGCTTAGCAGGTGGAACCCATCTGACTAATGGAGTGACTTACCAGAAGTGTTTCTCAGCCTCAGGACCAGTTCCTGGAAGCAATCTCGTTTTCATTGTGTAACTTGCCTTTTACAAGCACCTGAGCAACCTGCCTGCAGAGCCCTTTGGGCTTCTGTCTCCAACCAGCTCTTGGCTTAGCAAACAAACTCTTGTTTTCAAAAATAAAGGTGGAGCCATGAACAAAGAGTGCTGGTTCAATTTTAACTATTACTTCTTGTAAATGATTCATGTCCATAGATAAATTTCTTGTTTAATTGAATAATAAAATGCAAACTTGGCTGTTAACTGGTCATGTGGTGCACATGTCGGAGGTGCTTTGTAGCTTTCCAAACTGAATTAAGAAATGGTGCTGAGCATGGCTGGGGATGTGACAGAATGAATTCTGTGGTGAATACCCAAGCACTTAATGTTTACAGGGGAAAATGAGAAGATTTCATAGACAAAAATATTTTAACATCATGCAATATATGGGGTAGTGTTGGGGTTTGTTTTTTTTTTTTGTAAAGTAGAGGGCTTATAAATAAAGAAATTAAAAAATCCATATTTATAGCTCTATTTATCAAGATTTTAAGCACTAATTATGCTGGTTCTTTCAAAAGAGAGTGGAACCAGAGATGTAAAATCCTTCCTTTTCAGAGTAAGATTCAAATCCCAAGGAGACTTGAAAACCTGAAAACCAGCACACCACTGATTGTTTTTTATGTCCTCTCCTGTTGGTTTCACTGGACTGAAATAAGCTGGGGAAGAGTAAGTTGCCAGAGTTTAAAAAAAAGGCCATAATTTGGGCCATAAGTTGAGGTTCTCTGGTCAGATGAAGGAGTTGACATCCAATGATGTAGAAGTGCAGCTAAAAATTACTAATCCATTCCAGAGTGCAGGGTTTGAACACAGAAAACTCCTTGGGCTTCCTTGAAGTACTTGGTGGGATTTTTGTACTGTTGGGAGATTTGGTTCAAAAGTAACAGATCTGGAGTTTCTCTCTACCAAGATTGTCTGTCAGCTGTAGATCTTTAAATACCCCCAACTCACCAGCCATTTCAGCTTCAGGGAGAACAAGGTGCTGAAGAAAAACAGTGTCCAAATCACAGGGCAGATGATGAGACCAAGCCAAAAGATTCGGGCTTCAGCTTCAGTTGAGGCAGCTACTGTGGACACCTAGAAGGAAAATCATTGAAACTACCAGTCACGGAGTCAAAATGCACAATAAATGACAAATTAACAGAGGAGGAAAGTTTCATTATATGCGTAGAAGGAAAGTTGACCAAGTAGAGAAGTAGCTAATGCCAAGTTTTCTGCCCAGTGCCCTACTGTACATGACAGCATTTCCACCCATTGACTTCTAGTTCAGACAGTGCCCATTTCCATGCATTTTCCTAAAAAGATGCAGTATCTTAGCTTGATTTAAATATTGTGTGAAGCTTGTCTTCCTATTTAATTAACTAATATCTCAGTTTTGCTTCTGAACTCTGCTGACATTCCTTACACTAAAAACTGTGGCTTCGAAATTTCCATGTGAAAAAAAGACTTTATCCCTCATGAGGCATTGTCATACAGCTTGTAACTGTGGTTAAATTATCTTGCTTAAGAAAACCCTGAAAGATGCAATAACTACAAGGTGTCTTAACTTTTTCATGTACCCTCTAGATCAGTGATGTTGCAGAGGTCTAGAGAATAATGTTCCATGCCTTCATAGTTACAGAAAAAGACAGTTACTCTTAGTCAATAAAAGGGTTTAATCACCTGTATCCTGAATTACTGACAAATTACCCAGCAGTGACATTGCTTTAGCACTAACTATGTGGGAGCTAAAAAACAAACCCAAAGTCAACACACATGAGAACTCTGCACCTAAAAGGCTTGATTAATTTGATGAAAGATTACAAAAGGCTGCAGTCAGCCCAAGGAAATACTGTTTGGGATGTAAGTGGAAGAATTACTTTTCTTTCAGCAAGCATGAGCAGAAAGCAGGATTTCCGAGGTGAACCTCCGCTGCAACAGCCACGTGCCAGGAATTAGTTGTTGGTGAGTGACTTGGAATATTTCTAAGCAAATTTACCCATACAGCAATAGATGTTAATGAGCTGCCAGAGGAGTGGCAAAGGAGGAGGGGAATGCATGCCTTGGGAAGTAAGAGAATCGTGTATTCCAGGACCTTGCCATGACAAAGTATTTGTTGTGGATAAGCTATGATAAAAATACAATCTAATTATATGTTCTTTCTTGTGGGACTATTACTTTCACATTGATAAAGTTATTATTTGAAAGAAATTTTGGAAGTCTTTAGCCCAGCCTGGTGAATCAACTTAGTACTTCTAGGCTAGAATTACAAACTGTACTAGGTGAACAAGGCTTGCTCATCTCACAGTAATTCTGAGAACCAGAGGTTATTTTATGGATGCCGTTGCTTTTAAGCTCTAAGCAAACTCTTGCTTCCTGTCTCCACAGAGCTAAGAAACTATGACGGTCATCTGGTTTCTTTTCCTTGGTGCAGGGTAGTCTGTGTCCTGCCTTTCCATTCGGGGGCACAGTGGATGGCTGTGTGCTCCCGCCCGGCCCGCGGCTGCAGAGGGCACTCCAGCCCCGCACAGCCACCCCTGTCCCAGCCCGGGGCACAGCCGGGCGGCCCCAGGGGCATGGATGGCCCGGGCAGCAGTGGGGGTGCTGTTCTGCCAGGCTCTTGCCCGAATCGGGCAGTGGAAAGCAAAATCCTGAGTCTTGGCTCAGGCAGTGATGCTATTTCAGAGCCTGGTGGCTCAGGGTGTTTGGGGGAGCTCTGGCAGCATGAGAGTGCTCTGTGATCCTGGTTCCAGTCCCCACTATATTCCATGAGCATGAATAAAATATTAATTTTAAAATACTGAATCTGAACTATTCAGCATTGCTTTCCATATCCATCTTTCCTGAAGAGGATTCTGTGGAAGATGTGTTTATTATAAGATACTCTCTGTAGAAAATAAAACAGAACCACTAGAAATGTTTCACACCTACAGCACCACATTGTGGATATTTATTCTGCTGATCCACGTGACGATGTTGTGAGACCAGTTTTGCCCTGAAGCTTTCCAGGATGTGACAAACCAGTGTTTGCACCTGAATACTTTACTTATATTGTCTTCTATGGAACCTGGATAAAAAGTAACTGTTACAAAGGTGCTCTATTTGTTACTTTATTTGACTTTTATTTGACTTAGTATCAGCTTTACACATTTCCGATGGATTCTGTTTGCCCTGTGCCTCCTTCTATTAATATATTTACCTTTTTTGCTTCAAACACCCAGTGGCTTTTTCCATCTTCATCAATCTGGTTCCACCAACGCAAACCAACCAAGAGTCTTCCTGTCACATTCTAGAGATGAAACCATTATTTGCATTAATCAGTAGCACAATTCACTTGTCTAACAATAAAAAATTAAAAAGACAAGCATGTTCGAAAATCATCATCTTTTATCAAATACTCAATTTACTTCTAAAAGCTCTGCCAGCCTGAGCACAATGGCCATTAATGATGGATGAAGTTACCACAAATTTAGAAGCCTGTTCTCTTTTAATATGATAATTATAGCACAATAGCACTTATTTAGATAAGAAATTATAGGTTGCATCTTTTTTAAGTCAGTCAGTTGGACAAGCACCCGATTTCCTCAGTAAAAGAGGAGCACTGAGAACAAAACCACATTGAAAAATGGGAGATTAATGATAAGCAAGTGAACTGTGTGGATCAAGCAAACAAACTTAGAAACTATTTCTGAACAGTGGAAGCTTTCAGAATACCGGAGATACATCAATGCTTCACTTCTACAAAACAAAGCCTTGTTCCATGTGTGGAGCCCCTGGATCCTGGGCTGGCCTGACCCACCTGCCTGCACATGGCTAGGGCACCAGAGCCATAGCTGGGCTTCCAGGGACCTCCTGCAGCCCCTGCTGTGGGGTCTGGTCTGCAGCTCTGAAAATCCTCAGGCATCCATAACTGAAAGCCAGTATTACTGTAATTTGTATTTGTAAGAGGGAAAACATACAAATAAATCTACCTACAGCAAAGCAGTTTTCTCACAATATTGCAGCTTCCATCAGCCATGGACAACATGGTGATAACAATAACATATGTAAACATCTCCATTAAAATGGGCTAGACATTAAATAAATCAACAGATCACGATGTTATTGTTACTCTTGTCAGTATATCTATATCCTTTTCTGGTTTATTTAATAGCAAGCAAATTACTTTCAAAGGTAATTACTATTCAGAGTCATCTTACCTTGACTGACCAAAAGTCAAAGGATAGAAGGAGGAGAATAGTGACAAAACAGGCAACAAAGCTGTTGCTGAACCAGTCACAGAACAAGTAGGTAACAATAGCACTCACTCGGAAAAACAGGTGGAAAAAGGTGGCCAGTGGGTGCCTAGAAAAGAAAACACAGAGCATATATGAAGTTATGTGACAAAAAGGAATGTTACAGTATTTGCTGACAGTGTAGTATAACACAACTATTTCTACTTCAAAATTTTATTTTGGTTTGTAGCCTCCATTATTTCAAGTGTTGGTGTGTATCTTCATTATCCAAGGAATAGTATTTGCAAGAGGCAAGCTTCAATCTAAAGCTAAAAAATGAATGTGATGTTCATGTCATAACTGTCTCAAAAATAAAACAAAATCTGGAGTCTTTCACCAGTGTCCTTGGTACTGAAGGAATGTAGTAGTGGTGTTCAACACAGTGTCCTAAAATCCTCACTGTTTCATGAAATAAATCAGCACTCCAAAGCACAAAATAATTGAGACAGTTCTCGTGCCTTTCAGAACTGTTTTGAAAACAAAACAGGAACTTTGAAACTAAGAAAAAGTATCTGTTTGGTGTAATACAAAATGAACCTTCATATTTAATGTCTGTAATATTGTACTATAGCTGTTTAACTGTTCTAGTGTTTATATATGTATATGAAATGTCAATACTATACTTGTAGTACTACACACATGAGTGGAGAAGTAAAATTTATGCACAGCTGTAGTTTATATTTACTCCTGGTCATGCCCACGTTAACCTCAAACTTTCCAAAAACTTCTTACTTACAACTGAACACATGATATTTTAAGCAAAAGGGGCTTTTTGTGCTGTAAACAGGGTGGGTGGGTAGAGTGGATATTGTGAACTGTCAAAAACAGACGCGACTCACACCAGGGGGTGCTGAGCTTTGGAGAAGTAGTGTTTCATTTTGGAAGGCAGACTCAGCAGGATTATTGGATTACAACAGGATTACTGTTTGGATGCTGAATGTGTTCCAGTATCAAAATTTGAAGGGTATTTACTAAGACAAAAAGTACATGAGCAAGAAGCTCTGACTTATTACAGTGTTAGACACTTACTGAGGCATGGAATGTCAATCCTCTCACAAGGACATGCTCACTAAGCCACAGACAGTCTTGCAGGTTCTTGTCCCATGGAGGAATGCAGAGATGTATCAAAACTTGCACCTCACTCTTTGGACAACTCTCTCAACCTCAGAAAATTTATGCTTCAAATAAAGTAATCATTTTGAAACTAATGGAATCCAGTAAATAAACTGTTCACTTCCTCACTTAACAGAACAAATGTATAGTTCCTGTCATATACAAACAGAAGTTTTAATAAGGAGACCATCATCTGTTAAAACCTGAAGCTAAACAATCAGTTTCCTTTTTAAATAACTTTCTGGCTTTTCTTCTGTGAATGCATTTCTATTGAATTAAATTGTACTCTATAGAACTCTTTTACAACTTAATATCCAGAAATAGGATGGCATTAAGAAATCATTGTATAAGCATTTTTATTTCTTGTACTAATGGGAGATGGTATAAGCTTTGGAACATGCTAACTTTTCATTTTTTTTATTTCTTCATTCAAACCCAGTAAAAGATAAAGGTAACTGGAAGTCTGCACTGGCTCTGCTTGGCATACCTTTGCTTCTGAAAGAATAGCAACCTACTTGCTTGGACTTTTGCATCTAAACATCCCTGTAGTGTAGAACTGAGGCCTTAAGGCTAAATGGTTGCCATTCACCTTGTGACAATAACCTCTGTTCAGTTTGCAAGCTTGATGTCTTCACACAGCATAACTTACCATAGCGTATGGAAATTCCAACCAAGGACAAGATATATGAAATTGGCAAAAAGTTAAAGACAAATTATTGGAACTTCTTGTTATGTCCTCTAATAGGACAACTAAATTTTGCATACCTAAATGTGCTTCAGACTTGAACAAGATTCTTCAGAAATCTAAAAACTAACATTTGTGTGAACAGTGTAAGCAGTTCTGTCTGTATGCAGTTTCATTTCTGCATTCTATAGCAGATTAATTTTCAGTATGAGATTGTCTTTTATTATTGTCATGAGGGCAAGAGCAAAGACCTGTCTCCAAGGAAACGTCTACACAAAGTGGATCACATAACAGTCTGGTTTGCTGAACTTTGCTTGTTCCCTGCTATGGAGTACTGTGAACCAGAAGGAACAGATCTCTAGAGTAACTGATGCTGTGAACCCCCTGCAAACATTTCAGAGTGGTTTCACTTCATGCTTGGTCTAGTCTGGTCCCACAGACAGAATTTGTGGCTCATGTGCTCAAGGTACTTCTAAACTTGTTTCTCAGTTTAGTTTAATTCTTTGGGCTATGTTCTCCAAGACTGCACCAAAACATAAACCTTCATTTAAAATGTGTGCTGCTGCTAAAGACTGACTCAGTATGCAGTTACAAAGTCCAATGCAGTGCAAGGGCAGAAATGCATCACCAGACACTGGTAAAACAGAGTAATTGTATTGTAAAGCTACATGATTGCTTGTTGGCTCAGATAACATTGTGTCAGGTTTAACATCTCTTATTTTTCTTTGCTGACAACTGTAAGAAATATCACCATTGTAATGGATCAGAATAAACTGGGGCAAAGTGGAAGAAAGCAACCTAAATGAAAGCCGATTATGTACATTGTCAGCGAGTGCATGCATAATTCCTTTTGACACAAAACTCTTCCTTTCACAATCTTTGGCTGACGATTCTTCAAAAGCCACTGATGGAACAGCAGCTCTGTCACCTGGGACCTCAATGTGGCCAGAGCTGCAGAGTGACTCCCGAGGTGAGAAACCCAAGATTGCTTAACTTGACAGATGAGGGGGGTTAAAAGGTTGGATTTTCTTATGTAACATCTACATCACCACATTCCATGGCAGGAAAACATGACAGTTTTATTGCAGGTCTCTTGCAGTGTCCCTTCAGGCAGGTGTGGGATGCAACACCTGAGCACGGCAGCACGGCTGCTTTTGCTGGGGCTGCTCCAGCTCTAACAAAAGTATTGTTTGGGTGGGATTTGGGTAAGTTGGGTGTGTCAGGTTTCCATCCAGGTTTCTGTTCTCGCGGCCCGGTGATACCGGGCAGCAGGGCTGGGCCTCGCCTGCTCCAGCCCGGGCATCTCCCGGCCAGAGGCTCCCCAGCCTCCCTGCACAGCCTGTTCCAGCGCCTCACCACCCTCGCTGTAAAAAATGGGAACCGAGTGTTTAAATGGAGTTTTCTGTGTTGCGGTGCGCCAGTCCAGCCGGAGCAGCGAGGCCGCGACGCGGCGGCCTCCGCGCTGTTACCTGATCCGCGCCTTGCGCAGCGCCAGCTCCTCCTCGCTCCCGAAATCCAGGGACACATCTTCGGTGTCGTCCACCAGCGCCTGCCGTGGAGACACCGTCAGCGCGCAGGGACCGGGGGGGCCGCGTCCCGTCCCGCCCCGCCCGCCCCGTTACCTGCTTCATCCTCCCGCAGCTCCAGGGCCGGGAGCTGATCCAGGGAAAAGGGGCCGGGCTGCTCCCCGGGCACCGCCTCGGAGCGGGGCCGCCTCTCGGCGCTGCCTTTGCGGGGGACAGGGCGGCTTGAAGGGCTTTGGCCGCGGGCCGGGCAGCAGCGTGAGGAGCGCGGACCCCCGACCCAAGGGGCAGCCCTCCGCAGCCCCGGCTCCCCGGCATTCCCAGCCCTCCGCAGCCCCGGCTCCCCGGCATTCCCAGCCCTCAGCAGCCTCAGCGCCCCGGCATTCCCAGCCCTCAGCAGCCCCGGCTCCCCAGCATTCCCAGCCCTCAGCAGCCTCAGCCCCTCGGCATTCCCAGCCCTCAGCAGCCCCAGCCCCTCGGCATTCCCAGCCCTCAGCAGCCTCAGCGCCCCGGCATTCCCAGCCCTCAGCAGCCCCGGCTCCCCAGCATTCCCAGCCCTCAGCAGCCCCGGCTCCCCGGCATTCCCAGCTCTCAGCAGCCTCAGCGCCCCGGCATTCCCAGCCCTCAGCAGCCCCAACCCCTCGGCATTCCCAGTCCTCAGCAGGCCCAGGGCCCCGGCATTCCCAGCCCTCAGCAGCCCCGGCTCCCCAGCATTCCCAGCCTTCAGCAGCCTCAACGCCCCGGCATTCCCAGCCCTCAGCAGCCCCAGCCCCTCGGCATTCCCAGCCCTCAGCAGCCCCGGCTCCCCAGCATTCCCAGCCTTCAGCAGCCTCAGCCCCTCGGCATTCCCAGCCCTCAGCAGCCTCAGCCCCTCGGCATTCCCAGCCCTCAGCAGCCCCAGCCCCTCGGCATTCCCAGTCCTCAGCAGCCCCGGCTCCCCGGCATTCCCAGCCCTCGGCAGCCCTGGCTCCCCAGCATTCCCAGCCCTCGGCAGCCCCGGCTCCCCGGCATTCCCAGCCCTCAGCAGCCTCAGCCCCTCGGCATTCCCAGCCCTCAGCAGCCCCAGCCCACCGGCATTCCCAGCCCTCAGCAGTCCTGGCTCCCCAGCATTCCCAGCCCTCGGCAGCCCCGGCTCCCCGGCATTCCCAGCCCTCAGCAGCCTCAGCCCCTCGGCATTCCCAGCCCTCAGCAGCCCCAGCCCACCGGCATTCCCAGCCCTCAGCAGCCCCAGCCCCCCAGCATTCCAATCCCCAGCCCGCCGCGATGCGATTTCCCAGCCGGGCCAGGGCCGCTGGAGTCCCACGCTGAAGACAAACCCTGAAAGCAAAAAGCAGCGGAGAGAAAGGTGAATGTATCTGCACAAACACGAGCACACCTCAGGCCCTGTGCCCCTGTTGGGGAGCAGTTGTGGGCGCAGTCGGTGGGGTCCAACACCGTGAGGTACCAGGGGTGCAGTGCGAGTAACTCGGCCCTTCAGTCAGAGTGGCCGCGGGCACTTGGCTTGTTCAGCCTGGAGGAGACTGAGGTCAGACCACATCGGGGTCTGCAGCCTCCTCATGGGGGGCAGCACCGATCTCTGCTCTCTGTGACCAGCGACAGGACCAGAGGTCATGGCATGGAGCTGTGCCAGGGCCGGGTTAGGTTGGCTGTTGAAAGGTGGCCGGGCACCCCACGGCAGTGGGCACAGCCCCAAGGCTGCCAGAGCTCAAGTGTTTGGGCAATATCTCAGCCCCATGGCAGGATTCCTGGGGCTGTCCTGTGCAGGGCCAGGGGGTGGACTCAATGATCCTTGTGGGTCCCTTCCAACTTAGGAGATTCTGTGATTCTATCATAAAGATTTGTCCTGCTTGCTTTTTTTTTTTTTTTTTAACTGGCAGGTGAATTATGCAGCAGAGTTAGGGAAGTGAAACAAGACAACTAAACTTCAGGATAGGAGTAACAGTTTCACAACAACGAGGGGAAATAGTCTGGTCAGATAAGCATAAAGAGGAGGATTGAGGAAGATCTGATAAATCTCAGCCATGTGTAGATCTGACTAGCTATTACCATTAAATTCACTTGCAAAATAATAACTTCTTAGTCTCTTCTAAAACTAAACTGGAATGTATCAGTTGAGTAGGTACCGAAGTTACTGAGCTGAACATTCCAAAAACATTAATTGGAAAGTAGCTTTGTGCAAGACTTCCTGGAGCAAAGCAATACCTAATATGCCAGAAAAATAACAGTAGAGCTGTTCTTAGCAGGGTTGTAACTGTAAGGGAGGAAAGGTGTATTTTGATGACTAATAATGTTAATATTGTGGTCATTGTATTTTGGCCTTGGTATTGTTAAAACACTTTACAGTGTGTTAGTAAGTATAGTAGACTTGCACCAAAAGACTGAATAGGCAGTTTGTGATTTGATGGGATGGGTCACCATAGCCTAAAATATTAAAATCTTTAAGTATAGACTTTCACTCCCCAAGAAGATATAAACTCTTTGAGGGCTGTGATGAGGTAAAATTATTAAATAATTCTGTGCACACCTGAAGCTGACCCCTGCTGCATTTGCTGTATCAAACATGCACTTCTGCTTCCGAGAATCTGATAACAGTAACTCAAACAACCAGCTCTGACTTGGAAGCAGCTCCCGGAACTGCACTGACAGAAACCTTCAGCAGTGCAAGGAAGTCTCACGTCTTCCTCACTGCAAGATTACTCATCTCAGCTACTGTATCAGCTCCTTTGCACCTCTCAGAGCACTTCTGACAGCAAATCCAATGGCTTGAATTTAGTAAATCTGTAAGGTTGCTGTATTGTCTGAGCCATTGCATTTTTGTTCTAAGAGAACAACTCTGTGCTATGTTCCTTATCAGATAAAGCACTACTTCCATGGTTTCTTTAATTTTCCCTCCTTCCAGTGCTTATCTCCACTGACTTACTGTAGGGATTATCTGTTTCCCTGACAAAATTTATTAGATAATCCCACAGGAGATTCTCACCATACCATGCAAATGATTTCAATAAATTCTCTAAAAAGCTATATCAAATTATGCTATGTGATTATTCAAGGTATTTTATGGGTCATTTTGTTTTAGATCAATTTAAGAGCTGGAAAGAATCCTTGGTTAATAGAGTAATCATCAGTCAAACAAAAAATACCTTCATTTTGGGTTTACTGGAATAGAAATTGTTTTAAAATAAGTACATCTGAGTGAAACCTCTTTAGAAGTTTCCAGTCTTTTCTAGGATTTAACAGAACAGACCATTCTATTTCCAACATTTTTTCTGAGTTCTGGTTTAACTACAAATTATTTGAACATTGGAAAGGTTAGCAACTCCCTAAAGGTGATGCAAGTTCTCAAATATTGCTTCAACAGCACCAAATGTGAAGATGGTTGCACTGAATTTATGAACTGTGCTTTGGTTTTTAGGTTTGTACACAGGAAAATTGTGACCATTTATGAAATATGTTAAGCTTTCACTTAATTACTCACTAAAATATATAGCATGAAATAGTTAAAAAATGTATCAGTAGCTGCTGTGCACTTGCCATTTCCTTACAGGCAATCAACCCTCTCCCCAGACAAATAACAACCTCCTTATTGTAGAGCACTATTAATGCCAAAGGCTTGATTAGAATAACTGAAGAATGTCTCTCATTTTCTGTTTCAACAATAGGTAGAACCTCCTCTAAATTTGCATTGTGTTTTAGTCACACAGCTACCAAGAAGTCAGCTGATTTCTCTTTCCCTTTGGAGCACCACCCAGAATTTGCAGGATATGACGTCAGAGAATCTCCCTGTAAACTGCCCAAGGACACTGAGTATCTGAAGAAAGGAGTATAAATACCCATTATTGCACAGTAACTGGTTTTTGATTCTAAAAAGTGTAGCAGTAGCTGTATTCCTTTCAGTTAGGAAAAAACCAAGGAAACACTATATATTTTTATTAAATACCTTATTTTATCTTCTGTGTTCACTGTGTGGCTTTAGGGCTTATTTAACTCATGCTGTAGGAATCTCTAGTACAGTTACCTGGGAAACAAAAAATCTTTGAAATTATTGAGATTACTTCAGCATCTTTCTCTACTTAGGCTGTGCAGTGGTCACTTAGAGGCAGCCAAAACAAAGGCATCCCAAGGCACAGTCCTCAGCTCTCCTCCAGCCTGGGCTGCATTGCTTCCCAGCATGTGGATGGGGAATTCTTGGTGTGTTTAGCTTTATGTATCTCTTGTTATGTTCAAAGCTTCAGTTGTTCTCAGCTGCAGTTCTTGGTACTTGTTACTTTTGCAAATAATTTCTTATTTCTCAAATTAGGAACTCCAAAAATAAGATACTTGGGTTGTTTGGGCACTTGTCAAGAGTTTGGTTTAAGCAACTTCACAGATCCACTGCGGTAGGCAGAGCTCATCCCTGCACTCAGGGATCTGTTTCCCAGAATGGCAGTGATTTCATCAGAAGGAATGCTTGGAGTCCCTCCCCTACTTTGCCATAGGAATTTAAGATGCCTGGGCACACTCACACAAGTATCCAATACCTCTCCTGCCTTAGGCTTGCTGAGGAGAAAAAATATAATAATGATCCTAACCTATTAAATAAAAGATCCTGAGGGTTATTAAACAGTTGAGAAACTTAGTATAATAGGAGGCTGATATGAAAAATTGAGTACTGTTGCTCCAATTTAACTGTACAAATAAAAGTTAATAAATAATAAAAGTTGAAGTTGCTTATAAAATCTGTAAGCTGCTTATTCATTTGCTTTTTTCTTCTAGTCTAGTCTTTTCTTTCCTCCCCCAGCTGCTAGTAATACCAACACAGCCTTGTTCAGCTCCCTGAGGTGCTTGTTGGACAGTTCTTCAACCACTTTCACTGGCAATTTCTACTTCATCTTTTGTTGTGGAGTCTGTGGCTAAGCAGCTTTTGCTATACTTGCTTATGTTTGTTGTTCTTATTTATAGTCAGTTGGGGGGGGTGTTAAAGCAATAACTTTATCAGAAAAATATATAGACAAAACACAAAGTAAGAAGGGATTCCTAATCTGGTGATGCAATGAAATGAAAAACCTGTACCTACCATTCTTAATTCTTTGACTTGCAAACTTTTTTGAAGCAACCTGTGGTCTCTACTTCTATAGCATTATTGTTTAATAGTATCTTTCCTTAATTTGTTTATTCATACTTTTTCACCAAATGTCTTCAGCTCTAATTCTCTAATATTCCATGTAGTCTGTCACAGAGGACTTGAAGGGATATCTGAGGAATTAAAATTCACAAAATCCCTACCATTTCTGTAGGTTTGAATCATATGAAGAGGAAAAGGTGCTCAGGATTGGTCCTTAGGTCACTGGATCCCCCCTTTAAGCCACAGGGCATTAAGTGCCTTGGAATGGGATCTGACACATCGACTGCATATTGTTTACAAGATACACCAGATGCTGCTGGGGATAACTCACTGTATGGAGCACACAGCTCTGAACCTCTCCTGGAGGCAGGGCCCCAACCTCCTTTGCCAAAACTGAAAGCAAGCTTCATGTCTGTGGCCTGTGAGCCCCGTTTACAACTGAGACTGTGATTGAAAAGAGACCACAATTCCCTCAATGGCCTGAAAGGTGACAAGCCTCAACCTCCCAGCCTAGAAGAGGAGGAAGCTCCAGGCTGCACTGGATGTCTCCACAGCTGTTCCTGTGGAAGCTGTTCTGCCTGACTCCACAACTGGAGGGTGAAGCATTTGTTTCTTCTGTGAATGGGCCTGAATTCATGAGCCACACATCTTTAAAATGTATAAATAACCACCACTTTAAAATACTGAAAGAAACCTTGGAAGAGGGGCAAAACCCCTAACCTGTTTGTTTCTCAGGGAATGCACTGACTGTCTGACTTTTATCCTTCCTGCAGGGCAGAGCAGCCTCAGCAGGAGGGTGTGAGGGTTCCCTTTCTCCATGGCAGAGCAGCCCAGAGACCACACTGCAGGACTGCAGAAACATGGACCTGAAGCTCCTGGGAAAATGTGGTGTGACCTTGTCTGTGATACCACAATCACTGTGTGCAGTTACAAGAAAAACAGCACAGCTACTGGAATGGAGGTCACGGTGAGAGCTGGTTTATTCAACTGACAAAAGGCAGAGCTCCTGTGTCTAATGTGGATTTTGATAGCTTTTGTGTCTGGTGTGTGTTTAGTTGACAAAGATCAGAAATGCTCTAGGAAAGCCCCTAAAATATGTGGTTTCTTCAACTGTCAGTTTAGTATTTTTGTCCAATTCTCTTGCCTCAGTCTGAAACTTGACACAGTCTGTGGTTTTGTGTGCATCCTTTTTCTTGTTTAGCTTGGGTTTGCAGTTGTATTCTGTTTTATTCTGCAAGAATAAAATTCTTACTCTATTTTATTTCACTGTGAGGGAAATTACAGAGGTTTATGTCACATGCTCCAATCTACCACTGTACTCAACTGGTTGCATGAATTCCAGTGATGATGACAGAAAAGATACAAATTGCTTTTAGTTTCTGCTTTTTTTCTTTCAATTATTCTTAGCTATAGATAAATTAACAGTCCATTTGTTAACAAGATGAATACTATTTTGCCTTGTCTGTCCCAAAACTATTGCTAAGAGACCTGTGTGTTTGTGATGCTCACAGGTTTCTTGTAAACCAAGGAAAGGCATAAGAAGTTCTCTCAGTGTCTTTTCCTCTGTCTGTAGGGCAGGCAGCAGCCACCTTATAGTGGAAATGCTTCACACTCCATCCTTGTCTCCCTGATGAAATACCTTGTGCTAATAAAAATAGTGTAATAAGAGAAAGCATGCTTATAAATCAGCAGTGCTTTGGCAAAAGGTAACTAAAACAGAACTATTTTGTTGATTTTCGGGTGGTGGGGATGGGTTGTTTGGTTTGGGGTTTTTGTTTGTTTTGCTTGGGTTTGTTTTGTTTCTTTACCAGAAAGTTCCAGCATGTGCCACAGCAGCATCGTTCTAGTGCCAGTGAAAGCAATGAATCACTGGTGCTCAGGTGAGGAAGTAAGAGCCTGAATTCATAGTTTAAATGTGGGCCTCTCAGCACAAAGACAGTTTAGAAAATACTTCACAGAATCACAGAAAAAATATGAGTGCTATGAGTTTTAAAACACTCATATTTTAGAGAAACAGCAGAATCTTGTTGAATGTTTATGACAGACTGGCAGCAAACTTGGAAAGCCAAGCCTAATAAAAGTAGAAATCAAGGTCGTTTCAGCAGGAATGCCTTTTGAAGTTAGTCTATCAGGGTTTTGCAAAACAGTCGTCTGAACCTTATCCTCAGAGTTCTGCCAAGTGTCCTTGTGGCCCATAAATTGTGCATTCTTTGTGTTCGCTCTCACTGGTATATCCTTCTCTCCAAGCTTTACTAACCTGCCCCTAAGCCTGAGATCATTGAAGTTTATCAAGTCCTAAGCCCTAATAAAACAATTCTACCAACAAGTAATTTATCTGTCTGACACCTGGACATCACCTGGAGATATAACATCCGATACGGTGTTTTAAAAAGAAAAAAATTATACCCCTCACTACATGGCAGCCCAAGGCCCTTCCATCAGTTTTACAAAACTACACCAATATTCTACTAAGTATTCTTTTACTCTCCCTTTAAAGTCAGATGGTTTTGTAAAAGTAATTCTGAATGCTATAATTTAAGCTGGGATTCTGTTGTGTTACAAGGATGGACAATGTTAGAATTGTCCCAGAGCTACCACTCTTCTCCAACATATACAAAAATCCTCTGGTGGGTCAGATTAAAAAGTGAGTTTAATGCCTCAGAATCATAAGAGGTCTGCATTTTTATCTCCCGTGCTGTCCACCACAAACCTCAAGTCTTGAATTCAGCCTCAAAGTCAGTAAGTACTTCCCCTATTTAAATCTGCAGCATTTTCATGTAGACAGTGCAACTTTGTTGCTTATAGACATCTGGAATTTAAAATGGAGAGTCTTCCTCCTATATATGATTGAAAGACATGAGATTTTCCTACATGAGTTGTCAACCTGTGCCATCAACATAGACTCCTCAGACTATCAATGGCTGGTATGCCAGTTGAGAAAAACTGCCCTTATTGCAGTCTCTGTAATCTACTTTGCATTTCTGGCTCTGCAAAGGGTGCAAAGAACAAGTTTTATCATTGTCCAGCTATAAAAATGGATATTTAGTAGGTACCCTGGAAGGGTAGATCTCTTTGTAGCTGCTCTTGCATTACATTCAGCTCTCTTTCCTCCTCATCTGCTCCCCAGCCATGTACTTTGCACTGTGCATGCCACAATACATTCTCAAAATGCAATAAACAAAAGTAAATCTTTAACAATGCAAAAAAGAAAAAAAAAAGTTAATTTACCAGAAATATACTTCCTGTTGGTTCATTATCTTCCTGGTTTGAGACTTAAAACACAGAGGTTTAAACAACAGAGGGGGACCACAGTGTTTAGGTTAGCAGAATCTACAGCTTTGAGATATATATGGAGCAAAATTTCTAGGCCTGCCTTGGGGCTTACAGGTGGGATCTTTAAACTCCAACCTGCTACATGGCTGCCTAAACAAGCTTGAGTATGGGATAAGTATTCAAATATAATCTAAATATTTTTCTATTTATTTGTTACTGGATTTTACTACATTGAAAATTGCCTTGATTTCCTTTCATTGTCAGATACATTTGAAAGTGAAGCAGCAATTCCACCTAGTAAGAAACAATGCACTGAGAGGAACTTGCTAAATCTTATAAAAAATTAAGTACACTACTGCAAATTCTGGTGAAGGTCCGAAATACCTTTGTAGAATAACAAGAATTTGGTGCTTCTTCCAAACACTTGTGTTTATGGTCAGTATCAGAAAGTGAATGGGAAACATTGGAAAAAGAAGTTCTCTCATTATTCAATAGAAAAATTTAACTTGCAGTGCAGGTAGATAACAAGTTTTGCTGTAACCATATAAATGGAAACTGGGAAGAGCAGATTAATTGATTTTTTTTTCTGGAAAAATAAATCCCTTGGATCTTCCATGTGTATTATCTCATTCTAAATTTGCCTTTTAAAGTTGCTGCCTAATTGATTCAAAACAGAAGAAAGATTAGTTTTGTTGAAGTATGAGTAGGAATAAGGTCCAATTCATTCAGGGTTATATTGCTTCTGGAATGTTACTTGGAAAAGACTGTTTCTCTTAGTTTTATCAGTGTAAAACTATACTGAATAACATGCCTTCACTTTTACTGTGCCATCTTGTGGAGCAGAAGAAAAGCTGAAGGCAGCTAGGGGCTTCCTTTGCAGAAAGTTGGGAACTGGTTTGCTGTCACAACAAATCTGAATGAGTTTACCACAGCTTGGGGAAAAGAGAAGTTTCAGCTTCTTCTGCAATCAGTGTGCTCTTGAATGGGTTCAACAAATTAAAAAAACAAAACAAAACCAAAAACAAAACCCCCAAGGTACTGTCTCCATTATTTGGCCAGGGAGGTTTTCAGAAAACTTTCTCAGCATCTTCAGTCACTCTCAAGACCCCTCTAGGCAGCAGCTGTCCTCACTAAGTCTCCTTCTTGATGGGTTGAGACCACATGAGAAGCCGTGTATTAAAAGAAGAGACTCAGTTTAAACTGTAATCCTCAGCCAGTTTCTGCAACTCATTTTGCTGCTGCACCTTAGCTCTGCAAATCCAGATAACGAAAGCCTTGCTCAGAGCTCCAGGCTGGCTGTGAGGGGATATCCTAATGTGAGAATGGTAGACTTCTTGTAGAGAAAGAATTTCCCTCCATAGGACAGTTCCCTCCAGAAGCAGAGGAGGGAGTGAGCAAATAGCTTGGGATACATCATCACAATTGCCACTTAAGCATGAGAAATGCAGATTTTCTACAAGCGTTTCACACCTTAAGCATTTTCCCCCTGCAACGTGCCCTGGTGATGTTCACCATGAACAGGAAATTATGGACTTTTCAACCCAAATACCATATTGCTTCTTCTCTTGTGTCTAGACTGGAGACAGATAAGTGGGATGGCTTTTGCACAGGTGTTAAGATACACAGATTTCAACTTGGCTGCTGTTTTACTCTTCCCACATGTTTTAAGGATTCCTGATGTATTTTCCAACAAGATCTGCAAGACTATGATTTGGGAGGAAGCCTGGTTTCTGGTTTCTGTGCAGCTGTGCCTGGCTTTTGCTGGGCTATAGGCAAACATAACAAGCAATAATGTCCTAGAAGTACCCTGCCTTTGAGTTCAAAACTGATTATCTTGTAGCTAAGGCCAAAATAAGGGAGAGGGGACTAGAGTTGTTTAAGCTTTGAAAACTCTTTTGCTGCTACAGTCCTAATTTACAATAATTAAGTGTGATTTCTATTTCTGCTTTTGGTTTTAAATTTGTAGAAATAAAAAAACTTCTTGCTATCTTGACACCAGATAAGTCCACTAAAGCCCATGATGCCATGTACTGAAGGACATAACTGGCCTACACTGGTTCACTTTCAGCTGCCTCACTGCCCCTAGGAAAAGCAGTGAAGTTAATTGCTGACATTTAACTAATATTATTTGGATTCCAAAATTAGCTGTAGACATCAAGCAGCATCGTATTTACTTAGAAGTGATACTTCCCCTCAATACAGAGAAATCAAAAGCACAACTTCTCCTTTTTAACTCACTTTCCTCTTTAAAATGTATCATAGCACAAACAATGCTTGTGAAAAAGAGAACTAAGTCAGGCCACACATTTTTACTATTTATTGCTCCTTATATTGCTATTGCTTGGCACTTTCCATTGCTAAGGCATGTCTTTTCTTTTGGGCCTTGAGAAGAACAGTACCATGACAATCCTTAAAAGAGATCCAGCTGCTATGAAACATCACCCCTACCCACCAAGGCTGTGTGTTGGTTAGAGAGAATCCATAGAACAGGCAGGGAAGTTGAGCAGTAAAGCAAAGCAATGAACTGCTCATGCCTGTATATTCTACAGGTTTGAGACATTATAATCAGAATATAGGAAATTGGTTAAATAGACTCTATTTTATGAAAAATTGCTCAACCAGCAGTGCCTCAAAGCTATTAAGGCTGGATAGAAGGAATCCTGAACAAAAATTCTGGTAGGGAAACTAATTTATGGCCAGAGAGGCCAAAGACACCAACTGACTGAGCCAACAGCTCGGTCAACATGAGTTTTCAGTTCCTTGTTCATAATACTGTATGGAAATGTATATGGACTCTGTGGCAATGTCCATCAGCAGTAGATAACACTGCCCTCAGTGGACATCTAAGGACCAGCCCATGCCTCAACTTTGTTACACTTTGCAAAGCAGAACTGCAGGAATTCGCTGGGGGTAAACCTCAGGATGAAGACTTTGGTGACCAGTGTTGTGCTTTCCATAGTGCATGCACATTCACATGGGATTTCCTCAGGAATTCCACCAAGCTTTGCAACTCTCAATGGAAACCTTCTTATGCATATTATGAAACCAACTTTGTCTAGGAAAGCAAAGCTGTGCTGTTATGAAGGATGTTTTGGACATAAAAGGTCTGCCTTTTTGATTGCAAGGATGTCATAGCTGCAAAAATTCCTGCTGGTCATACCTGCAACTTCCTCAGAAGACAATTTTCTCAAGTGAGGTTAGGAACTCAAAAGGTTCAGAATTTCCAGTCTAGTAGGTACAAAGGCAGATTATGACCTCAAATATTCAGAATCTCACAGAACTTTGGACAGGCATTCCCAGAAAGCTGACGGAGCAAGACTCAAAGACGTGGATGAAAACACAAGAGGAAGTGCTGAGGATACAAATTAAGACAGTTCATGAGAGAGCAAAATACTGACCTGGAAGATTTTAGCTTTATTATGACACACATTCAAATTAATGCCAAGAATTCATACTTTAAAAGTAGAATACCATAGGAAATGGCCTAGTATCACTTATGCTGGCTGTATATACAGTCTGCTTCTACTTCTAATAAAATCTCTGATGTGCTTGAAAAGATGTCTGCTCCTTCCCATTATTGTAATGTAGAACTTAAAATCTTCATCCAAATATCTTGAAGATCTAAACCATAAGCCTTCACCTGTCACATGCTCAACTATTGTCACCATTTTCTAGATTTGGTAGTAGAGGTGGGCTTTAAAAATGTGCTTTCAAAGACGTTAGTTCACCAGGAAATGACTCAAATTGTGTTAAAGACTTTAGCCTCCTTTGAAGGCAATTATTTTCTTTCTTGTTGAAACTTGTTCATTTTTCAGCCTTACATTCAATATTGCTTCACTCTAAAGAAGCTTTGGAAATAAAACTTGGGACAGGAACAGATTGAGATAAGTGGGCTTCTCATTATCTACAGGTATTTACAGTTTCTGGACAAAATAGTCCCAGCTTTATCTCTCTTTTAAAGTGCATTATTGACATCTGTTTAGCAGTGCTTCCAGTACTACTGAATATGTTGTGTCTTCCACTTTTGCAGTGGGGCAGTTTCTCAGCAAACATTGAAGCAAAGAGGCTGATGGTCACCTGAAAAGCTTAGGCAGTTCTCAGCAGTCTCTGATTTAAAGAAAATCTAGATATTGATAGTAAAGCACAATTTTATTACAGCCTGGCCACGGCTGGGGCCATGCAGGGGGCCATACCCCCAAGGATGTGTCCGCTGGGTATACAAAATTCAGCCCTTTTTAAGTAGTTAGCCCTAAACATTATCTATTACAGGCAGTCTGTACATTTATGTCATGGAATTATACATTTTGTGGTTTATGTCTTATGTTGCTTACTATTCTTCAGCCCACCCTCTGTCCGGGTTCTGCTTCCCCCGCCCCCTCTGTGTTAGAAAGCCCTTCTCATGTGCTTGGAGCTGCCTCTCCATTCAAGCAAGTTCCCTTATCTTAGTCAAGCCAGCTCTAGTTCTCTTTTTATCTTAACTGCCCATCACTTGGGCTGACCCTACTTGCAAACAGTTAAATTACATTACTTTTTGCAAAGTCTCAGCAAATTCAAAAGCTACCAACAATATAGTTAAATTTTAAGCCATATTATTTTGTCTTTGTTTCATCTCACACCTTTTTTTCCAGTCTGCTTTTCCCTGTGTCTCAAAGACCACTTGTATAGACTACTGCACTAGGTGAACTATGATTTGCTCCAGCTATTCCTTGCTGCTGTTTCCAAGCAGCTTATGAGTGTTGTACAAAACGTGGACAAGCAGTCTTTACTGCAGTCATGAACTGGAGTCACAGTAAGCAGATGAACACTTGTTCCCCAACATTTAGCTCTTGAAGTTTAGGGATTGCCTATGGGATCTCAGCCTCAGAAGCTGGTAAAGAATCTGTCTGCAGGGCTGGTGAAGGAGCTTATCACTTCAGGGGTTGTGCTGCACACTAGAATGGGGCTAATGAATGTATGGCCAGACTTCACGAATGAAGATTTGGGCAGGGCTCTCCCCACGTGGGTGGCCATTCCAGCCTGTGCACTGGATTTTTAGGTGAGGCACAGCGTGTGCAGAACTGGCCCCACCCGTTTCAGTCCTAAGGTCCATCTGCCACGGCCGAGCGAGCTTGGACAGTGACAGTGAAGTCCTCGGGACTGTCACAGCACCCGGTACTGACCGGGGCTGACCCTGCTGAGCATCAAGATCTGACAGGATCAGATGGCAGGGAGGCTTGAACTGCCAGGGGATGGTCCCCACTGAGACTCGAACTCAGGTCCTTGGGATTCAGAGTCTGGAGTGCTCTTCATTACACCATGGGACTGCCCTGGGGCTAACAAATAACCCTCTTAAATTTTGTATGTATTTCTCAGACAGTGATTGTTTTATTTTCTCCAGTCAAAACAGAGCACCAAAGTGCAGAGTTGTGTATCTGTGCAGCCTTTCATTATTTTTTGCTCTGAATGCTGGTATTCTGAGATGTTGGTTTTCTTCTGCTGTGCATAGAGGAATTCCAGCATAGCCTGGGTTCTGCACCACAGGTTGGGTCCCATGTCTGTAAACACTGGGAACAGATCAGTCGCTCCCAGGAAGGAAACAGCTTTTTGCCCTTTTTCAGTGAGCATATTCCCATGGAAGCTGCTGGAGGTGGATCTCCTCTGCAAAGTGAAAAGGCTCGCACAGCTGCCTTGCTCATAGGAGATGCTGCCTTGTGCAGAAGCCATTTGTTTTCAAGCAGCTGATCAAATCTTGCCTTACTGAAGCAGGAAATCCTGGATGTCATTGTGTTTGTCAAATCCTACTACCCACCTTTTCCCTTCAGACTCCGGTGGAACTTTTCTTTAAAGCTATAGCCAATGAAATAATAGTACAAAAAGTATTTCCTCACATTAGAATGCAGTCCTTTCATAATTGATTTCTAATTTGTGTCGGTCTGAAAAAGAGAAAAGCGAGCAAATAAGCTTCCAGAGCCACACAGAGGCAGCCACAGGCATCATGATGGGAATGCTCATGAATTAACTTGGTTTTCACAGTTTGTTTGTCTTACACCAGGTAGACACTGGCAAGGTAAGTGACGATTGGATGAATAAACGTTCTGTTGGAGGCTGTACAAGCAAATTGTGAATGCCACGGGCAAGCCAGAAAGGCTTTATGAGCTCCTGTTCCATAGAACATCCTACTTGTACTTTTAGACCAATGGCAAGAGACGATACGAAAGTAATTTTGTATTGGTAGAGTCTGTGAACATGTGAAAGACCTACTTTCACTTCTGTTACACCAAGCAGAGCTGCAAGGTCCACATGCTGCTCACTTTATTCTCACTGATGGACTGTTTAACAGCATGCCTTTGGGACAGATCTCAACTGGAATGAAAAAGGAGAGGGGAAGAATTTTGGGGAGCACTGGAAATTGTTGCTGTCGGCTCTCATCCTACTATGAATCCCATCCAAATAATTTGACCTGTTCCTAACTAGTGACAAGAGCAGTCTTCTCAGCAGTGACAAGTGACCAGTAAAGGTAATAGTGCTTGTTGTGCTGGGGTTGCTATAAGGGAGGTTCCTCTTAATTTTCCTCTTTGGAATTCCCCCTCAGAGTGCTCTGGTTTGCTTGTTTCCTTCTTTTTGCTGTCACTTTCTGTTAGTCCTGGGCAGGACTGGCAGCTCTCCTCATTTTTTGGTACCGAATCCAGAGGGGAAGAGCGGGAACTGCCCAGTTTCCTAAGGTCAGTTTTATCTCAGCCTTTGAATGCATGTTTTTTTCATGGTAAATTCATCTTATCTTACCTTTTGTAGGTATTAGTAAATGCAGTGTGTCAGTATCTGGAATTGTGTTGATTCAAATATTAGCAGGATGATGTCTGAATGCAGGTGAAATTGCGGATAGTTTTTTTATGAATTTGTTTTGTGGCCAGCACTGTTACTTGCTCAAGAGGTTGCTGTTGTTTGCTTCAAACTTTAAGAATGCCCTTGTTTTGTGTACAAACGTTGTGCCTATAGAAAGTGAAACTGAAAAACACTCAAAGAAACTGGCTTATTTCCATCTTCCTCAGGAATCTGGCAGAACAGCCTAGAACTTTACTTTCCCATTTACATGGACTGAAATTCTGTCTTGAAGAAAGTCACTGAGTTAAAAAGTAGGCAAGGTGTCTGCTGTGATGCTTTGCTTCATCTCAGTGCTGGGAGGGGAGACCGGAGCACAGCTGTGGCACAGGAGGCGATACTGGGTGCGAAAAGGCAAATGCTGCTCTAAATCACAACTCTGACACCTTCAGGACAGTTTGTTATTGGTCTGCCTGAACTTGTCTGTCTCCAGCACCAGATGCGTAACATTCATCTGTTGTGTTAATCACTGTACAGCTAAGTTCATTAAAAGGCAAGAGCTGCTTTTTTTTCTTGATATTTATGCTTTTTCTAACTTCTTTAAACTCATCTCTAAGGGAAACAAAGGGGAATATGGCAGGATATAGGTCAGCTTTGTTTTTCAGCATCATCTCTGTTGTTCTTTTATTTTAGACTATAAAGTCTGTGAAAATTAACACCATTCCACTGGAAATATGAAGTCTTTCAACAGAAGTATTATCTCTTGTTAAGCTGGATAATAAAATAGGAAAATTAAACTGCCTTTCAGTTGTATAAGCTTTTCATAGATCTGAAATAGAAACTAAAACCTTCAAAGGTAAAAATAAGTTGTGCTCCATTACTTTCAATTTGTGAATAGTCAGGCCATTTCTGGAAAAGCAATCTGTGTGGAGCAGAGAATTGTTAGGGGTGTAGCTGGGGAGAGGAAAGGGAGGTGGGTGATTGTAACATTCAGGGGATTTCCCCCTTCCTCCCTGCTGGCTTGCCCGTCTCCCAGAGAACCTTGTCCCAAAACACTGCCCGGGCCAAAAGGCAGGGAACACCCCTGCCCTTTGGTGAGTGTATTGTGGACCAGGACACAACCTTTGAGGGGCGCAGAAGAAGAGAGAAAACTTTCTAAAGTTGTGGCCAACAATTGTGAGCTTTTCAATCAAAGTACTTTTAACTTAAAGTACCACTGTTTCACTGGACTCCTTATGTACAATCTGATAGAACCTGCTTTTTGTCAGCTTGCTTCACCCAGATTCATGTGTAGCACCCAATGGGTCTGGAGTGTTGTAGGAAAACACCATTTTTGCAGCAACTTTTGTGTTTAATTTTTCAACCCTCTATCTTCACAACAGTTCCACTCTATAATTTTACTGTAATCTAAGACTTGGAATGTTATGACAGATTTGGATGTTATGTCATCCTCTGGTTAAAAACTGTGTGATTTGCATGGCACTACTATTCTTTTCTATGAATTATCCTCAGCTTCCTAAACTGGTACAAAAATTAAATTGCAGGGGGTTTTCTTCTGTTTTCTTCTGACTTTACAACTTTCCATTTTCTTAACCTCTATAGTCATGTGGGAGATTATTTCATTACCTATCAGGTCATATGTCAGCAGAGGTTTGGGAAGGAAAACCCCTAACAAACCTCAAAGCTCCCCTCCTTCACCTTATTATTGGAGCAGATATTACATTTTTGCCTTTTTAATTCTTCTTTGTTCTCTGAAAATCATTTGATTTAGTTAGTAGCAGACCCCATTGCCTGGAGTCTTAACTTGATAATTTCACATATAGGACATGGTTAAATGAAATTATTGGGGCAAGATGATAAATCACAACAATGTCCCTTATCTTTAGAAATCTTAAGTGCCCCTTCTAACTCTTAAGGCTTACATGTGATTTAAGTGAACACCCACCCCTTCATGTAGTGGATTCTTCATCCTGGTACAGTGATGTTCTCTATTTCTTTTACTACTCTTCCAGCATTTTTAATTCATATGATATCACTTGGACTCCAAAAGAGCACTGAAAAAAAGCCTTAAAAGTGACCCATGTGGTCATGCCAAATATGCAGAACACAGAGCTGAACCCAAAGCATGCTGAGAAGCAGCCTGGCTGTCTCAGGTGTCCTGAGTCACTGCAGAGGTGACACGAAGGGGACACAGCTCTGCCAAACGCGGCCATGCAGCTGGAGCGTGTCCACTGGAGAAAGGAAGTGTTATTTAAAGATTTACAGAAAAATATTTGCCTTAACCAGTGTCCAAACCACAAAAGGTTGAACTTTCTGAATGGCGTGGAAATACATTTGGGAGCACCTCCTGTCTGCCCCCACCCAGCACGTGCCCTTTGAGCGTGGAAGCCTCACAGGAGGCTCTGGGCACTTCAGCCTTGCAGGGCCCTGCAGGCCCTGTTCTCCCCCTGCTCAGGGCTGGCTCACAGCCCTAGCACAGAAATCCTTACATTTTTTAGTCCTCCAGCATGAAACTTTCCTGAACACCCACTTTGGCTACTCTGGGTTCCATGGGATCCTAAAGGGAATGTAATATCAGTAAAGTAAGTTAAAATCCTGTATGAAACAACAGAGGAAGTGCTGAGCAGTACAGAGGTTATTAATCCTTGGCCTTCATAGCAGGGAACTGCTGGGATGCTGTGAGGAAAAAGGGGAAGCTCTGGGGAAGGAGTTACTGCTGTAAACAAGCTTGGTAAAGGTCTGGTTTCGTTTTGAGTGCTCAGTTACAAAATGCAGTGCCACACTGGCTGTCCCTGAGGTGTAATTCTCCTTCCCTCTGGCTCTCTCAGTGTAGAAATTTCCATCTGTCAAAAACTTTCTCCTTTACTCATATGCCCTTGGACAGAGTGCTTTGCATGGTGGGACCATGAATTTAATGTGGCAAAGTACAACTGCTATTAAAAATTTGTTGGTTCACTTACAGAAAGACATCCCAGCATCCCAAATCCTGTCAAAACAAAAACAAAACAAAACAAACAAAAAAAAAAGAAGAAAAAAATACTAAACTAAGCTGAGGGCCACTCAGACTGGTGAAGGAAAACAAAAAAGGTGAGCCACTAAGTTTTCATTCTTGAAAAAGTGTCAGTATTGATTCTTGTTAAGGTGGAAGGATAAGTCTCTCTCAATCCTGTGTACCTGGGTTATAGCATCTTATGTGTTCTAATTTTCACCTCTAACCAGACTTGCCAGTGGCAAGGCTTACCCTTCATTGCTTCCTGACTTCTTGGCTGTTTTAGCTGAAAACATTTAGCTTTACTCATGTATTTATCCACTGAGAAATGCTGTTGAAAGAAAGTTGAAATTAAGAAAACCTTCTGTGAGTATAACTTAATTAAACCTTAGTATTTCCATGAGGATTAAATAGGCCTACTTAGTCTCTTTCCATAGGATGTGCCCTTTTCTTTGTCTGCTGTAATCAAGCAGTTTGCTGATCACTGAACTTGGAGTGATACATTTATCAGTCTTGCATTCCCCTTATCCCTTCTGCCCAATTTCTTCTTGACTCTACTTTCTAGACTCAGAGCTAATTCTTCGAGGGGTTTATTCACACAGTCCAGCAACCTGGCATTCTGAAAGTCCCTGTTTAGGTTTTATGGTAATTCAATAAAAGGAAAGGGCAAAGCAAAGTGCTGCAAAAAAACTGAAAATTCAATCTGGCATTTTTATAACCTCATCCTTGGTTCTCATGCAGGTTTCTCAACCTCTGCTTTCCATTTATAGCATGCCAAGCAATAATACCAAATTTTTGTTATCTTGGTAATGTAGTGAGACCACAAAACATGCAAAAGGAGAACTCCCTCAGTGCAGAGTACTCCTACTCATTGAACCTCACTGTGTTCACCCACTTTTCAAAGTCTTGGTTCTAGATTCTGGTGGGTTTTGCAGCAGAATGCAGAAATATTAATTTCCAGGCTGTTCAGAGGGACAACACCATAGAGGGATAAGAAGAATGAGGATTAGTTTACAAAAAAACAGCATGTGGCAGTGGGTGATTAGGTCTGCTCTGCCTTCTTTCATCACAGCTGCAGTGTTGGCTGGATTTTTTCATGTTGCAGAAGGGTTTCATGGTACAGCAGTTGCTCCATGTTTGCACCCCTCAGGAAAGGAGACAGGTGAAACCAGGGACAGCAGTGGAATTCTGCTAAGGGCAGAATATCTGAGAGCCATTTATTAGATATTCTTCATTGCAAAATATGATGCTTGATGCCAGGCTGAAACTTTTCATAGTTGTGGTGTGTGGACACCTATTTTAAGAGGGTCTGGAAATTTTGCTGGTCGTTCATTTAATGCTGGCAGCTCAGTATTGCGGTGGAGTCCATCACTGAGATGGCCAGCCCAGCTGGCATTTATTTCAGGGATATGTAAACACTGCAGAGCCAATATTTGGATTTGAAATAGTCTGATAAAGATGATGAATAACCAACATGTTATTCTACACCTGTAGAATATCCAGGAGGAATGTTTGAAGTTATTCCAGAGTCTGCTGCAGTAACTGGAAGTAAATAGAAGGGATTTAAAATGATACGGAGTTTAAAATAAGATTTATCAATAAATGTAGCTGCAGCAGTCCAGGCAGTTCTCATGTAATGGGTGACTGGAGCAGGAAGCACCTTAAGTCAGTCAGATTTCCCTGGATATTGTGTGGCACTCTGCTTGGAAGGCTGTAACCATTCTCAGCTCAGGAGCAGGTTTGTGTATGAGTTCTGCAGCAGAAAGAAAACTAATGCAGTAGATTCCACAATGTCAGTGCATGCCATGTTACCAGAAATCAGTTCCAAGGTGACCAAAACCCAACCATATTGTTTGTAAAAGAATTGTAGAAAATAAGTGTTCTCTCTTTCACTGTTCCTTCTTGTGCTTTGGGGATGTCTCCTAGTGCCACATCCAGGGCTTAGGAACTGGGTGCAGCATCCCAGCCAGAAGCTGCTTCCCCTGAGGTGAAATTGTCCTAAGAGTAAAGAATGGGATTCTTCTTCCATTATGTTCACTGCAATCTTCTAATTTCCCCAATACCTGCTGGATCTGTGCTTGCATCCTTTATACCTTGATAAGATACAGGAATTGCCACTCACTCAATACTTGGCACTTCTGGCCCGCGTGGGCAGACTGCAGAATCCCACTGCTCTGACTGGAGTCAAAGATAGGGGAGTCTCATTGCAAGCTGGGTCTGGGTCTGTAATTAGAAGGAACTCAGGGTTATAACTCATTGAAGGTCCAAGCAATACCAGTACCCCAGCCTTACGAACAGAAAGTCACAGTGCAGGAGTTGTGGTTTGAATTGGCAGAAGCTGTGGCTTTGTCAGAGCTAATAGTTTTGAATTTGATTTTGGACAGCAAGAGACAAACCATGGATATTGTGCCTGAGAATAGCTACCTTGATTTACTGCACAGTGATATCGACCCATTGCATCTGTGTGCTCTCATGGATCCCAATCCATCTGGATGTGGAGAAGGTGACTTCACTACAGGTTAGTAAAACTAAAAAGTGCTTGATTGGTTTAGTCTTTATGCTGTGAGTTATTGCCATCTCCTCTCAGACACAAAGCCATCTATTGGCACTTTATCCTGGTGACTGGGCTAAATTCTACAGGCACTTTGTGTTACAATATGATAACTGGGTCTGTATATACAATAGTGGCTTCTTCTAGAAACTATTGTGTTTTTAAACTGTACATATTTACATTGCCCTGCTCAGTCAGTCTAACAAAACATGATGTACTGGAATCTTCTTTGTGATTATCTCCCAGGCTGAGCTTTTCTCTCTCAAATTCTGATTGTTAATAACTGCAGGAGTGTTTCTTCACCCCGTGGCCTCACTTGCTCAATGATTGACAGTAGGATGAATTAAGGATCAAGGACTGACTCTTGTACTGTCAGAGATGTTTCACTTGTTTGAATTCTTTCAAGCCTTAGCAATGTCTGAGGTGCTGTAGGTAAATCAAACATCATCAGGATTTGGCACCAGTTATTGGAAGCTGAACATCTCTGCAGGGAAGGTGTTAGCAGGTCCCAGGCATGGTTTTGGCCTTGGCCAACTAGAAGCTTCACAGGCAATTTGCGGTGTAGTTCAGTGTCTGGACACAGCATTGTTCTGAACAGGGAACTTCAATGGCACTACCATATCCCAAAGAAGAGGAAGGTTTCATAGTATTCATGAGTCTGGGCTTTAGTGTCATAGAATGGATTTGGGAAGTGTATTATTTACTAGGAGAGATGAGGTCTCACAGCTTAGCAAAAGAGAAGTGCTGATTTGCAGGTGAGTATGAATTACTGAGAGTTCAGTTCTGTTCCTCCTTAGCCATCTTGTAATAAAGAGCCAGAACCTTATGCTGAAGTTACAAATCTGCCTGTTCTGCAGGCCATGATATCTGGGATTTTTACTCCTTGGTTAAGGTATTCATTGAGCCAATGCATATCTTTCTTTAGATCTTGAAGTTGATGCCAACAACTATGAACAGTTAAATAATATGGATTTCCTGTGTACAACAGAAAATGGTGAAAATGGAGATGGGTTGAATCTCTGTTCCAACACCACAGATGCTTATGCTAAAATGGGTATGAAAATAATGTTTTGGTTTTAAATAATTTTTTTACAATCTCTTGCTATAGCTATTTCTTACAAAATCTATTTTCAGTCTGAAGCAGTGGCATATACTCAAGTGGCCTGTCCCTCGTGCATGGTAAATCTAACCAGAGTACCTAAACCTGTGCATTGTGGGGAGACAGATGAAGAGACTCTTGTGGTTGTTTGGGGAAAATCTCCCTATTAATGCCTCCTTCTGCTTAATACTTCCTGTCTCAACTTCTCCTTTCTTGTGATCTTTATTTCCTGAACAACAATTTACAAGAAAAACTTAATTTAACTCTTCGGTTTTACTTAAATTGCAGATTTCTGTAAATGAGGGTAAGCTTGCAGGAGTTTTACTGTGAAATTTACTGCATTTTTCCTGTGTTCCTCTTTTTTTCTTTTCTATGTTGCTAGCTGGATTAGTGGAATATGTGCTCAAGGATCAGCAGGTGGAAGACATTTTTGGTAAGATTTATGTGGCAAAGACTAATTTCCCCATGACAGTGTTCTGACTTAGACATGCTTCATGTCCACAGTTTGAACACTGGTAAAGCTTCTATACATCTGGTGTCTCCTTTTTTCCACCTGGGAACAATGTCCCAGGATTTTCTCAGAAAACTGAGGATTTTCTGCATTTTTTCAGGCTCTTCTCAAAAATGGCATATTTATCTCTGGCCAAGTTGCTGATCACATCCCCATGGCCATAACATATTCACAGCTTAACTGCTCAGTGCTGTAAATGCCCTCAAGTGGCATCACGTTTACTCTGAGCACAACAGGAATGACATACATAAGTTCCCAGGGGACTTAACATGTGTATAAATGCAGCTCATGCACAGTTATTTCTGTCCTGGATGTACAGAGCTGCCTGAGGAAGCATGGAAAGTTTTACTTCTCACCCAGATCAGTGCAATGATGCTATAATATACATAGAGTAAATTATTCCTTCATTCAGTGCTTCACCAGAGATACTTGCTTGGCTTCTGGCACAAAATTATTGTTTAGGTAGCAGCAAAAATGCAGCTGTTTACTATTTCAGAATACATATATTAATGTGTGGCTGTTGATGAATCCATGGAATCAGGAAGGTTCACAGAATGTCTGTACATCCTGTTTTATATTTGAGAAAAATAATTTGGAATAATCTACCAAAGGTCAATCCTTCCCTACAATAATTCTAGCTACAGGAAGCTCACATGACTTTTCAAATGATTTGTACTGCTCCCTGGTGTGTTGAGAATTTGGGGGGGTGTTGCACCTAGTGGCAATATTTATATTGGTTCTAGACCAAAACAAGATACAATATTAGTACATAAGTATTTGCCAGTAGAAGAATGGTATGGATAACTTCACAGTTCTTGCAACACAAACTATAAAATCATTTTAGAACCCTTCACTCTGTCTCTTAAAGGGTCTAATCCCTTTTGTACATAAATTGATAACTTCACTTGCACTGAGATCACACTGTGGCACAGCTGTGATGTTTTATTCTTTGCTCATCATTAGAGCATTGAGAAGTATTTTTGTTTTATTAGCCACTGAATTTATGGCAGTAGATTAATAGTTTGCAGTTGAGAAACTAGCACATGGTGACAAAATCTGCATTCAGAGCTCTGTGGGCTTTCTAAATCATAAGGATCTGGATATATGTTCTATCACATTTTGGTTTTTATCTTTTATTTGCAGCATATTTCATCTTTGCTTCCTGTTAGTGTGTTTCTCTAGTTTTTACTTCTTCCTGTAAATTTTCTAGCAGGACAAAGGTTGATGTTTGGCCTTATTTCATGTTTTTAGCAGGAAACTTTAATTTGGATGAAATAGCTGCTGAAAACACTGAGAAATTTCCTGACATAAAGAAGCAGAAGGGACACAAACGAAGTAAGTGACGAACAGTGAGAACTGGAAAGGCTGCAGTGTTTGAATTCTGAACTTGCATTGCAACCCCTTGGTGTTAGCAGAGCCTCAATGCACTTCTCATGCAGTTCTTCACCCATGGGACCAGAAGTGCTTCCTGTGCCCCTGCTCATGGGGCATGGGCAGGAACTGACACAGCTCTTCCAAGCACAGGATTTACAATTCACAGAATTTGTGAATTAAGCATATTACATTTTTTCACCTTTTTATCATCTGTGTGATGGTTTTAACAGTGTGTTTATAGCTCAGCAAGTATTGGCTGAACAATTCCCTGTTTAACAGCAAGGACAACTGTGAAAATCTTTCAGCAGCACAAAAAATCTGCAGCGTAATTGAAACTTCACAGTCAGAGTGAAATAATAGAGACTTTTCACAATGATGTTTATACATTGGAACCTGTAAAGTTCTGAAATAGCTGAACTGAAATGGATAACGCTCCCTTCTACTTTAAAAGGTTAAAACAAATCTCCATGAGTCAATTTTAAAATTACTGAATTGGTTCAATTTTTATCACTTACTCTCACCTTTCTTTCTTTCAGCATTCTTAGGTTCTTCAGAGAGTTGCTCTGATGCTTCAGAACCCAAATACAGGAAAATTGGTAAGTCATTGACTGAAAAGGAAAGGGTTATTGAACATATATTGTCTCATGTTCCAAAGCCTCATCCTCTGTTAGGTACTGCAATTCTGCCTTATAAGGAAAGTTCACTGTCATAGATTTGATGATCTTGACCATCATGCATTTGCACGTCTGCAAAAATCACACTTTTATCCTCCTCTGACTAATTTATGATAAAAAAATCCATGTCCTCTTATCAGCAACTATTATATTGTGTGTCTTAGGACCAACCACATGGTAGCCTAGGAACAGTTAGATCCTTGTGCTTCAAAAGCACATGTTCCTGACAGGTGATAGAAAAATTACTTTCTTAACATCAGCACAGTTGAACTTTTCTAAATCTATCTGAGAGAAGAAAGCAGAACAGTGGAGAACTGTCTCAGTGCCAAATTTTGTAATTTTTATCACATGCACCTTTTATTTGTGATGGGTAGTATGACTCAGGTCATAGCTTGCCGTTTCCTGGGTTTGATCCTTTGTTCTAAGCTTGACATCTTCCAAAACTCCAGTGAAGCATCCTAGTGAAAATAATAACTGTGAAGAGATGATTTCTTGGCCCAGCCCATGGTAGAACATCCTTTAAACCAAAGTAAGAAAGGGAGAAAGGGAAATTTCCAGGGTCTGCACATTGTTAGATCATCTACAAGGCAATTCCTGGGCCAGCAGTCAGGCTGGAACTTGCTCCCTAGGTGTAAACTGGTGCTAATGTTCTTACCCAACTGTAGCCTAAATAGGTGTCCCAGACAGAGCTAAAACACCAAAATGCTCTTCCAACACCCACGTGAGAGCAACCAGTTTTAGATGAACATTGTACCCTGTGTTTTGGATTGACATGTGACTCATTGTATGTCAGCACACCTCATAAGCCTCCTAAGGGCAACTCTGACTGCACCAGACCCTCTGGGCCATGTACATGTCAGGAGGGGCAGCCAAACCAGAGGGTGACCTAGAGATCATCCAGAGAGTGCCTGGATCACTGCACCTCAGCACAATTCAGGCCAGCAGCTGGTAAGGAGATGGCACAGACAGGATGAAGTCATAGAGAACACACATGTGATTGTGATTGTGGTCATGATCCAAGCTGATTTTCCAGTGTTTCTGTAGAGTTCTGAGGGAGTGGGAAAGGAGAATGAGCTGTGAAAAAATACATTTGCTAGTTCTGGAAAGACAGAGTTTCTACTGAAAGGGTACCTGCTGATTGAAGTTATTTAGACACAGGTGAAGTTCCTGGCACCTGTTACCATTCAAGGAGTATTGCCTTCTGTCTGCTTAAGTTCCTTTACAGATTAGGCACTTTCAAAAGCCTGTGGTTTATGCCCCAGTAAAAACAAGAGTTTTCAACAAGGAAATGACACATCACTTCCAAATGCCTCACCCTACAGAACTGGCATTCCAGCCAACAGTATCAGCACAGAGCTAACAGATGCTTTGTACAGCTGCACCTCTCCTTTTTCTGGAAGTCCTCAGAATATTATTGGTCTCTCTACTTTCCCTGACCCAATGAAGGTGCTGAGGAAGGGATATATACATAAGACAGCAAAAGTACCAGGCACAAAAAATCTAATTGACAAAAAGATGGGCTACTTGACAAAATGAGAAATTTATTTAACCTATCAGGAATGAGTGTCACGGTGGGATCCTGCAAAGGTAAGTGCATCAGAAGTGTAGGACTACCTACAGTAAAGAGAATAATGTGTACTAAAGCTCAGAATGGCAAGCAAAGGATGAGATTCTTTCAAAGGAATTGAATGAAATTAGAGTTTATGTTCCCCAACTGTTTTGACAGCTACAACAGTACCTGTTCTCATCTGACCATAGCAATGCAATCGTCTTTGGGTAGGAAATTTTAGGGGAATTTATCACACTGATTTATACATGAGCTGAAAAACGCTTTTTAAAGTCTCTTTGTATACCTCAGTAAAGAGGAAAGATTCTTTAACAGAATAATACAATGTAAACACAGTCCAGGCTAAAATGTTTGCATTGCAGACACAGTGTAATCCATGGTGGCAAAAAACCCACTCAGGTTTGTAGCTCCTGATAAAAACATCAGATCACAGAAAGTGATGAAATGCAGACTTACTTTTTGCTTCTGGACAGGAGAGGGAAGGAAAAAGCAAAACCAACTCTGAGAATAAGGGTGTGGCAAAACCAAGGAATCTAACAGACTAATTCAAATTAGCAAGTGTGCCTTGATTTATAAGAAACTTGCCATAAGCTTATGAAATTGTGCAATGCACAAGTCTCTTTCCCCATTTTTGTCCTATTGTTGGAAGATAAAAAACTGCTGCAGACAAGATACATCTTTTAAAATTCACTGTAGTATTTCAAAAATACATTTTAGATTCTGAGAGCTGAGTATATTTCAAAAATCTATTATGAGTTGTTCTTGCTGTTGGAATATCAAAACTGATTAGAATCAGGTGGCTTATGATCTCTGCTGTGATCTTTTCTTTGGTTCCCTTAACTTCTAGCAATGAGATAACTTTTTCCTTTCCTTTTTCTTTTTTCTTTTCAAGTGGAAGTCCCTGCAGTGCCTGCAGGGAATGGCAATTTCTTAGCTCTGCCTTTTAACAGCCTTCCAATGAGCTGCACCTCACTGACTAACCAGCACATGTCCTTTTCTGTTCCTGCTGCCCATGGGTTGGAAAGAAGTTTCCTAATTCCTGGTAGGTACAGCACAGCTATAGGTGTGCACCTGCACACAGATTGATTTATACAAAGGGAAAACTCTCCTATAAATCTTGACCATGAACAATGGGAGGAAAACCAAGCAGGGAATCTGTTTCCATGAAGCACTTAGAAGTGTCACACTCACTAAAAGAATGAAAAATATTCAAGGGAAATAAAAAGGGCATTGCCCTTAATGAAATATAATGAATCTTTCATTTAATTGGTGCAGGTTATAAGAGAACAGTTATTTACTACATGCTTATCTAAGTAATTACTTACTTTTTTTAAGAATAGGAAGTCACAGAACTTTTCACAAACAAACTTTAATTTAGTTCCAATTTCTTTTTCACTCAGAGGTTTATAAAGGATTGAGGGATAATTACATTTGGAACAGTAGAGCAAAATCTGGGTTGTAGTTTAGTTCATAAAACTGAGTAGTAATCAAAGTGATGGGCTGTGTAGCCACCTGGCCTTGGTCATGCTGTGTAGCAGAGGGTGCTCGTGGTTTGCCATGAAGTGCTAATGACAAAGACACAGTTCAACACCTTTCATTGTTAAATCTATGCTGGAAAGGAAACAAAAGCAGTATTTAAGTTGGAAGTCTTGAATTATCTGATGCTAGCTGAAGCAGCATAAACTAGCAGAAGAAATTCTGTCCCACTTACAGAAACTCAGAGCTATGGCTGATTGAATTGCAAGCATTGAATCATCAAAAAAAATTTCTCAGGTGGGTTGGAAAGGAGGATGCTTGCTAGCTGCTGGTACAACCTGCATGGTGTGCAGTTATATGGGGAGGATGTAATGCAAAGGATGGTAACATTAATGCAGATACTATGCCCACATTTTCTCTCTTCTGGATCTCTGTCTATACATATACAGACATTGCCTTAAGAACTTTTCCTTGTCTTAGTAGAATTTCCCTTCAGACTACTGAAAAACAGTGGTCACTAAAAGCTGGGTAATCCCTTGTACTTCACATTTATTATACCTTTTAAGAGTGTTTTTTCTAATGGGTTCCATGGGCCTCATGTGATCCCATGAATTCTCCACAGGAAATATTTGCCTAGAAGCTGCCAGAAAGGATAAGTAGCTTTTAGAAAGCATTTTCCCTCTTAGAAACCTTTAGAAAATAGGAACCTTTAAAAACAGAGGAGTAATTATTCTGCACTCTTTCCAGGATCTCCAGAAACTTTGACTGCAGGGTGCCAAGAGAATCCAGGCTTTTCAGATCCTCCTCAGCAGATACTTGTTCTTGAAAATGGTACATCTGATTTTATAATATATCCAGGTAAGAGCAATAGCCTTTCCTCCACATAAATAGGCATAAAGTTTTGAAAAATCACTGCTGCAGCAAAGTAGTAAGTTCATTTATTGATAGCTGTGATATGCTGAAAACTATCATTTATGTCTTGCCAGTGCTCCCTTCTTCCATGGAAACATTCATAACTCCAGGTCTTCCAGTCAGTTTATGTGGTAAGTAGAAAATTGATTTTTGTATATGTACAGCACTTTGCATTGGGAGAGGGACTACATTGCTTATACTCAAAGCCAATCCTCCCTCCAAGCTTTACTCATATTGACCTTATTGTGGAAAATAAAAATTGATGGCATTTCCTTCTTTGTATTGGTCACTGGCTGCTTAGTCTAGTCCAAAATAAAGTGCAGATAAGGGGTTGTAGAGCTACAGGTTCAGCTGTACTTTAGCAGCCAATCCACTGTGTTTGTTATGAGGTCCAGTTTCTGGAATAAGTGTGGTCCAGTTATAACAATGCAATGCCCAGTGTGCTTGAGTCCCACCAGAAGGTGGAAGGTGTTCTGGTCTGGCATGGCCTGAGAGCTCAGCTGGTTGATGCTGGTGGCCAAACTGCAGGCAGCTTGTGGGGAGCCCAGAACCAACACAATGATGACTTAAATTTTAACTGCAGAACACAGAAGCCTAATGTACAGAGAGGTCTAAAAACAATCAGAGCCTTGCTCAGGATATAACCTCACCTGTGGTGGCAAATTTTTCCTGAGCCACTTTTCTTCCCGCTCTCTGAGAGCTGTTGGAAGCCCGGGTTTGCTGTCAGTTTGCTGCTGGTCCCTGCAGCCCAATTACAGGCGTTCTGTTGCCCTCTGGTGGCTTCAAACGCCACAGAAGCAATAGCGTGAAGTGGGGAATAAGAGGCAAATACCCCTAGGCTTGGGGAAGTATTTGTAAATTATATATACTACTTATGTGAATACGCAACGCTGATAATTCCAACTGATTTACAGCAGCACAACCTCTGTATGTTGCAAGCCTCAGAATTCCAAACGCAGCAGAAAAATTAATACATAGGATGCCAGTGAGTGTCTTTTTCTTTTTAAAAAATTATTCACTCCTGACTGATTTGACCAGTTTCTAGTCTAAATATCTCATTACAGCTTTTTTTTTGTTTTTCAATTCTGTTTTCTTATTTAATAAAATAAATATTAAACAAAAAGCAGACACTTGCCTGAAAACAGGCACAACCCTTCTTTATTTAATATCTTAGGTCAGGTTTCCTTCTACAAGGAGGAGAGCTATCTTTGTATCAAATATATTCTTTCACTGAAAAAAGGACTTGCTTTTTAGAAGTCTGTGGTGCTTCCCTGCTAGAAGCAAATCTGAACTTAAACCATTCCAAAGGTTGCTGGTATGTAGAATAGGAATTAATTTCCAGGTCTCTGAATCTCTAAGACTTGTATTTTTTTTAAAACACATTCTACATCAAGGTGAAGAAGATGATGATATGGTATGAAATGCATTTGTACAAATTTAGGGAGATTATCCTGTTTTGAGTTGGGTGTAATTTTGCACTTCTCTGCTGAGCGTGGTTACATGACTATGAGGTTGGGTTTGTTACATTCTCTGTCAATTTAAATTCTGCCTTGCATCTGCAAAGCTTTGCCTACCAAGAGTTTTGTCAGAACTGATACTCTGTCATTACCAGCCTGTAAAAATATGCTCTCTCTGAAAACTTCCCAATTTCTTTGTGTAGAGTAGGCACTGCTCATCTGACCCATGTGCAAAATTCTGCAGTAGTTTCAAAGCAAACAGGCAAAAAGAAAGAAAATTGGACAGCAACAGGACTTTGTCAGGAAAAGCAATGGGTAAATTCTGTTACAACAGTCACTTTGTGACTTTCATCCTCAGTGCTTGGTTACAAGGTGTAGAATAACAAAAGGAAGCTATTACTTTTGAAGACATAAAGAAGCACCATGTGTGAATGTGAATTTATGCAAAACACTTACATTCGAAAAGAGCAGTGGATGTCACCTTGTAATGATAGATCTACTTCAAGCAACTGTTGGAACAGCTGTCAGCTCGTTTGGTGCCACAGTGCCTGCAACTGCACCTCAGCTGAGTCCTCCTGGTGCGAGGACTTCTTTCTTTTTCCTTGCTAAATAAACAAAATATCTTTTCCTCTGGATATATGTTGCAATGAACTTAAAATTTTGATTTAGTCTTACTGTTAAAATTAGTAAAGCTGAATCAATGACTGTCTAGGTGTCTTCTTCAAGTATATTGTCTTTCTCCAGATTTAGAAATGTTTGAAGAAGTTCAAGATTCCATAATTCCTTCTCAAGAAACTTTAAAAACAGCAGGTGAGTTTAGAACTCTTGAACTTAAACCTTATGGTATTTTTTGGAAAAAGATTCTGTGTCTCTCTGCATACAGAAAAGCTACTTATTGTAGGAATTGTCATTCAGCAATTTGTGGAGCTGTTCTGAGGGTCTGAGCACAATTCCTTCTTTCAAGATGTTAGACCTGCAGACCCTTAGATCCCTGGCTGTAGTACCTACCTAGCAGCTCAGTGTGCTAGCTGGTCTTGTCATCTGTGTAGAGAGCTCCAAAATTACTCAATTCATAGATCCAAAACTGTCTGTTGTGCCTGCACTTCTAACCTGCAGTTGCTTGGGATAAATCCAGACTACAGGCTTTATGGGAATGGATGTATTTTCACCATATTACCATAGTCATTAAACTACCATAAAGTGATGTTGTAGTTTGTGGACCAATTTCCTCAATTTGTGTGTACCTTTTATTCCTGTAGAGCTGGTGGAAACTTTCCGTACATCACTTAAGGATTATTTCCGAGACACCTGCAAGTTTGTGAGCATGGAGCGGGAGGTAGCTCTGGATCACCTGTTTATCGACGGGACACTTGTTCAAAGCCAAACTGAAACCAGAACTGGGAGGAATAGTGCAAAATCAATGGAAAAGGAGCTGGTAACTTGCAGTCTGCAAGAGAAGGAAAAGGTAGCAATTAATAGGAGCCAAATATTTCAAATCCCACGACATAAAGGCTTAGAGACTAAAGTGATTGTGGTGCTGGGAAAAGCAGGAATGGGCAAAAGCATTCTTGTTCAGAAGATCTGCCAGGACTGGTCCAATGGAGAGTTTTCTGAGTTTGAATTTGTATTTTGGTTTGACTGCAAGCAAATAAGCTTGCCTGAGAAACAATACAGCCTGAAGGAACTGCTTCTGGAGTTTTTTGTAAAGCCTCAAGAGGGAAGCAATGAGATATTTGAGTATATATTGCAAAATCCTGCTAAAGTCCTTCTGGTTTTTGATGGTTTTAAAGGATTTCATGATCACGAGAACTTTCCTCGCTGCTCAGCCAGCCAGCCTGGAAATGATTTGTGCAGTATAAAGGAGCTGCTTTCAGGACTCATCCAAAAAAAGATACTCAATGGTTGTACTTTATTATTTACAGCAAGACCAAAAGACAAGGTGAACCAGTACGTGTCCAGAGTGGATAAGACTATTGAAATAGTAGGATTTTCCCCTCAGCAGAGAGAACTGTACATAAGCAAATACTTGGAAGGATTACCCTGCTGTGACAGTGCACTGAAATTAATCAGAGAGCATGAGTACTTGTTCAGTCATTGTTACAGCCCTGTTATGTGTAGATTTGTTTGTTTCCTCTGTGAGACAGTGCTTGAAATGGGAGAGGAAAGCCTTCCTTTAACTCTTACTGAAGTCTTCCTGAAATTTTTTCAGCAGAAGATAATACCTATGCAAACAGATGTTACAACCACACAAGATCAAGAGAGTCTCACTACCCTAGCCCGGGTAGCCTGGTGTCTTGGAGAAAAGCACCAAAGTGCCATGAAAAGTGACCTTCTTCCTTCTAAGGAAGTTAAAGAGTTTGCTCTGAAATATAGATTTTTCCTGCCATTTGCATTCCCCAGACATTTGGATAGTGAAGAAGAGGAATTTGGGAGCATGTTCTCTGATTTTGTCATTCAGAATTTCTTGTGTGCACTTCATCTTTTGTTAGCAGAAGAGCTCAGGGACAAAAGTGTAACAAAGTACCTCTCTTTTCCATCCAAAAAGAAAAAGCCTTATGACTGGTTAGATTTAGTGCCTCGATTTTTGGCTGGATTGTTGTTTCTCCAGGATGATCCCTACTTCTGCTCCCTTTCAAATCAGGATGGAATACAACCAATGAAGAAGCAGAAAAAACTCCTGAAATACATTAGAAGGCTGCAGATTAATAACCTCTGTCCAGAGAGGTTGCTGGAGCTTTTATGTTGTATTTATGAAACACAAAGCAATTATCTCCTACAGCACGTGGCCTTAAGACTCAAGCCAGACTTGTCTTTTCTGGACATACCTCTTACACCACCTGATGTCCATGTACTGCACTCTATTTTAAAAAGGTCAAAAAAGAAGTTTTCCTTGGATTTGCGGAACAGTGGCATTGACATGCAAGGGCTGAAAGATCTGGTGAGCCTGACGAACGTGGCATCGTTCAGGTTGGTCACTCTCTGTACGTAGTAGCATCGCTCATAGCACTGCATGATGTAGATGACTCCTTTGTGCAGCAACAGCTGTCACATCTGTTGGTTTTACATGTTTTGTCACTTCACAGGGTCTCCCTCAGTGACACAGTCAGGCTCTGGAAATCTTTAGAACAGGCAAAAGACTACGAACTGCTGAAAGAAACTGCAGAGAAATTTGTTCTTAATCCCTTTAAGGCAAAGACAATGAAGGACATCAGTGACCTCTGCGACCTTGTAGAGATACAAGAGAAGATGGTGAATTGGTAGGCTCATTTATGCTTGGAAATCAATACTCTTGTACTAGCAATTTCAGAAATTGGGGTTTCACTGACAGTGCTGGACAAAGAAATTCTCTTTCTGTACAAAGAAGAAGTAACTCAGGAAGTGCAAGATCTGGTATCATCTCAGGCTGTCATGGCAGGGAGGAGCAATGACAACACCATGCAGAATATTTATCAAAACTGCCAATAAAAAAGCCAGCTGTCATGTTTGTATTCAGATTTCATATTAATCTCCAAGTATGCCATCATCCAGCTGCTTTCAGTTACATAACTTGGGCTGATTCTTTCCTCCATAGCACCTGGACCATAAATGAAAGCCTGATTTACACTAGTCACACATGGCCTGAGTCAGTCTTTTAGCTCATATTGAGGCTAGGGGGTTGCCTGCAATTAAAAGGACACAGAAATAAAAGTTTTGGTTTGTTTTTTAAGTTATTGCTTCCATTTTAAGATGTGCAGAATATTTTGATTAAAATATACACAAGAGTTTCATGTCTGACAGAAAATAGTTGATAGAGAAAAATGTATTTTTAATCTTTATTGGAAAAAGAGCAAACAACTGCACTATGAAAGGCACTTATCAGACTGAAATTATGCAACTGAAGAAAGGTTGGAGCAGAATTTATTCTGAATTTTCCTGGTTCATCAGTTAATGCAGCAGTGGTTTATTTCCTGTAAAAGTTTGCTAACAAATTATTCTTACAGCGCTGTTTTGGTTGCTAAAATATTTATCATGCTCTGGTTCCACTGTGATTTATTTAGTGCCCAAGATGCATCTGATTGCACCAGCTATGAAATTCCTGCCATCAGAAACCTCAGAAAACTCGAATTTGCGTAAGTGCTGTGCCTCTCTGCTGATTGATACAACTCCAATTAAGAAGTCATGGATATTGGCTGCAGTCCTTGAGCTGATGTGTAGTTAGTTTATGGTAAAGCATTATGTAAACCTATTTTGGTTTTCTAGGCTAGATTTATTAAATTGGCCAAAATTCAGAAAGCATCATTTCTCCTGCAGTGATACAGGTCAACAGAATTCTCCCAATTTTCTTTGATTTTAGTACAAGTGAACTCCTTACCGTTGCGTGTAGATCTTGTGCCACACGGTGAAAAATATCTTGACTGTTATCCAGCTGCCTGGGAAATACTTTTTTCCCCAGAAATTCTCAACTTTTCTATCTGAGTCTTCTGATATCATCTTCTACTGTATCAGAGCCTAGGCCATGAGAGAATTATGTCAGAGAATGGCTCCCAAATAAATGGTTTAACACCTTTTCCTGGAAAAAGGAAGGTTGACTTGGAAACACTTACTTTAAAAATGAAGTTTTAGTAACAGTTCTTTTTTCCCTCAAACTTTAAGCAGCTATTCTATTGCTTAAAATATCCTGTCATAGGCTGTGAATTAGTTTGGGCAGAAATTGCAGCAGTGCAATGGAGAACTCTCAGCAGTTTTTAATCTGTTTCCTGCTTTTCAGATCTAACCCAACCTAGGACTGTTATGCTTGGCCTCACTTCTGATTTTATGCTGCTTTCTCTTCTCCTGTCCTCTTGTTATTTCTCTTTATTTCAATTCTGTTTAAAATTTTAATTCTTTTAATTAAACTTTTTCTGATACCAAGGAAACCCCAAATAATAGGAGCTTAGGATCTAAGGGACAAATGCTTGGAGCCTGCCTATCAAAGTACAATTTATACTTTAAGCTGCAGTAAAATGCTGATTTTCAGTTAGTCTGAATTGCCAATAATTTGGGGGAAAATAGAGAAGGAAGAGAAATACAGGAATTTAAAATAAGTAAGATGAGTTTTACAAAAAGGAACAAATCAGTGACAAATACATGTGCCACTGACTCTGTGCAAGCAGCCCTGTCCTGCCTGTCCTTAACCTGTGTGCTCCTCATCTGGAGGCTTCACAGCAGAATTCCCTGCGGCAGGTGGTAGGGAATGGCTGCTCCTGAGGAGTGTGAGCAGCAGGGAAACAACTTAAAAGTTCTTAAGTTGTCCTGTTTGTGAGCATGTGATAAAACAGCTGCATGTCTGTATTTTCTTCCAGGCTGGGTCCAACGTGTGGCCCCCAGGGACTGCTAAAACTCGTGAAAATTCTTGCGGCATTTCCATCACTTCAGCATTTAGAGTGAGTTCTGCTACAGATCAGCTTTCTCCCACTGCTCCTCTGCAGCCCTTGATGAAGGGGGAGCTCTTGTACCCAAGAAACACTTTATTTGCCAATAAGACTCCTCACTTTGATGAACAAACTGAACAGCAGAAACATCCTGAGACTATGAGAGCTGACCAGAAGCTCTCCATTGTCTCTTGGGACAACTGGTGGTGGTTCATTCAGTACCCTCAGTCACCTTTCTGGGTGTTTCTGGGTGTTAAAAGCTTGTGGAAAAGGTTGGGTCCAGCCCCACTGGGTGCTCCCCTGTTCCTGCCACAGCCCTGCTCCACACTGCCAGGTCATTGATTCTTCACTGGAGCTCCAGAACGTGCCCTTATTCCTGACAAACCAATTGCCTCTTAATTTTGAACTTCTTTACACTGAAACAATTGTACCAGCAATAGTCAACATTCTGCCACTGGGTTTTGAGACGGCTTTTGGCCTTACTGGCTCAGCCCATTGGCCATTTGTCTGTATTGTTTCTGGCCTTTTTGTGATATTTTGGGAAAGCAATGAAGCTTTAAAACTGAAATGAGTCCAATATATCCCAGCATTATCTGTCAGATTAGAGGGGGATCCAGTATCTAAAATTGTGACTAGATATGAAGAAAAACTTCATTTCTAATACTCCCTCTCTGGAGAAGGAGCTGTTTGGGCAGGGACTTACAACCCCTGCTGGATTTGTCAGTTCTGTATTTCTGTGTGCCTAGGAAATCTCATTGCAGCTTAGCTGGAACATAACTATTTCATAACCATTTTAATAATATTGCATATCAAAGGAAATGGGTCAAGCCATTCAACTATTAAAAAAATTTCTGAGGCTATAAATTTGGGCAGCAGAAAGCTGCTTACTAGAAAAGCTGTAATTTTTGTGATGCTTCATGCTGATTGAGGCTACTGCAGAGAAGCAGCTTTTCAAGATAGATAGAGAGGTCTCTGAGGTGAATAAACCACAAAAATTTAGATTAAAAGGGGAGCTAATTCTCTCTCTGTCGTCACCCAGCCTTGACGCTCTGAGTGAAAATGGCATAGGAGATGAAGGAGCAAAGAGTCTATCTGAAGTCTTTCCAAACCTGACATCACTGGAAACATTAAAGTAAGTGCAAGGTTAACACCTCTGGGGAATTTTGAAAAGAAATAATTTAAACCTAGAGCCTTAAGGGACGGTGTGTTAACAATTATGGGCACAAGTACCCCATGGGCATGGAAGACCAATGAGTCTATGCAGATAATTAATCTGTAGATTCACTGGAGAAATAGGCTAATCCTATGGCAATTCCTCACTGCCCTTCAAGGGCCTTTTTTCTCTGTGTTTGATCTAAACAGACTGTCCAAATTCTATTTTTTTAAAATGTAAAATTAATTTTCCCCACATTGTAATAAATTAGAATAAATGAGCTCAACTAACAAAGTGATCTCACTTACTGTAGTTTATCACAGAATAAAATAACAGACGTGGGTGCGGAGAACCTCGCGGCAGCTCTTCCTTCCTTGTCTTCCTTAAAAGTACTGAGGTAAGCAGTTGTATCTGGTTGGGTTGTTTTATACAACAAACTTCGCTGTTTCTGTCAGAAATTACTGAACATGGAACAAACATGTACACTGTGCAGCAACCAAGATTTTGACTTTATTCTTGAATAAGAAAGAAGAGGAGAAAAAGCGTGACCCAGCACAGACATCCAGAAGGATACCTTGGGAATGTGACATGGACTGTACTGATTTTTAAACCCAGTCCATAATACTCACTTATGAATAATTCCTGGTACCACTGTGCATCCAGGACCATCATCTACTGCAATTCTATGTGGGGGTTGCTGAGCCCTGAGCCAGGTGTGTGTTTGTTGACATGGGAACAACGGCCCATCCCACTGCATTAATATACCTGGCATAGACCTGGATGGAGCAGGGAATGCAAGAATCCCTGGAGTGCAAGTCTGAAATAATTTGGTGATGTGGAAATTTTTTGAATGCTGTGCCTCAAATCTTTGAGCTTCATATTTTTGCAGATTTTTAATTCGATTTAGCGTAGACAGGAATGTTCTTATTATTCATAGAATGATAGAATCTAGACCTCTTTTTGCAGAAGCTGCACAAGGATATGGCCATTTGTCCTACTTGATACAGAAGATATGAAGCTGTGTTTTACACTTTAACTGCACATAAGCATAAGTTGAAAGTTAAAATGTACTAATCACATTTGAAACCCCTTGATCTAATATATAGTCTGTTTACATTATACCTTATTCACTTTTTACTATACTGGTTTGGATTTCTGCAGTTTGTACAATAACAACATCTGTGACTTTGGAGCAGAAAATCTGGCAAAAGCTCTTCCTGCAATGACATCTTTAAGAGTGCTAGAGTGAGTATGAAATCTTTTGAGAGGACCCAGGAAAGCTTTCTTCCTTGGAGACTAAAAATTCAAATGACCCATGCTTGGCTTTAGAAGATGCAGAAATTGAAGAAGAAAATTTCAGAGACATTTAGCAGGGAAAATGTGCTCATGTAGAGCCCAAACAGTCAGTGACTAGAAAAGATTAAATAGCAGTTCACCATAAAAACAAAAATATTGGTGTTAAGATGGGAGGGTCATGGGGGAGTTGGAGAAGGACCTCAGGTGCAAAGAAGAAGGAATTCCTGGGATGAACTAACATAGTGATGTTCCCATTTGACCTTTTGAGTATATTATTACAGGCTTTTTGAATCAAGAATCTATTTTGTGTTTGTTCTTTTATTTTTTCTTTCTTTCCCCATCTGCAGATTAGCCTAATAGTATTTTTGATTTTGAATTGTTTACACCACTACATGATGTGATCTGGATTAACAAAGTTGTTTTTATTCCTCAGTGTTCAGTACAACAAAATAACTGGTATTGGAGCCCAGCAGCTGACCAACAGCCTTCGAAAATGTCCCCATATAAAGAACTTGCTGTAAGTCTCTTGATAGGCTGTTTGCTGTACCTTCACTCTGTAAAAATGGGTTAGAAATCATGCTAAAGCTGTGCTCTGTATTGTCAGATTTATGAGACACAAATGAAGTCATGCTCAAAATACCAAAGCAGCCACAGTGATGTTAAAAGGTTGTCTCTGGGTTCAATTGCATTAGTCCCCCAGTCCCAGGCAAGCTCATCCTGCCTTAAGCAGGGTCTACATTGAGCCTCCCTTTGTTAATCTTCTGCCCTCCTGGAGAACCCAACCTACTCTGTGCTGCAGGACTTGTGTTTGGAGGACAAACAATGGGCAGCCACCATTAGAGCTCAATAGACTATAGATCTCAACACACATTCAGAGGAAGGGAGCTTGATGGAAAGTTAAAAAACAGTTACAGAGACAGGACTGTAGTGTGTCCTGTAACCAGAGTCAGGCTATGGAGGACAGAGCTGCTTTTTTCTAAATCAAAATACATTTTCCTTTGTTACATAGCTTAAATACTTTTATGGCATGATATGCAAAGGAAAAGGCAACTTAGAAAAAAAAATAGTGCCAAAACAAAACAAACAAAAAACAAACCAATAATAATCGACAAACAGGTGAAGTCTTTCTTTGTGCCTCATAAATCTGACAAATACAACAGCAATAACAAACAACAGCAACAACAACAAAAAAGCCACAAACATACCAAACACATCAAAAGCACTGTGAAGTAAATTACACTTCTTAAAATCTCTTTGCTTTCTGAATTTGCCCTCACAGGATGTGGAATCCCACCATTCCCCATGGAGTTCTTGAATACCTTCAGCAGCTGGACTCTAGGATCAGCGTGTAGCTTCAGAGGATCCCATAAAGGTAACAGAAATGCTGGCTCCCTAAGACAACAAGGTTTGTTTCTGTGGGAGCTGTTGATTTTGGGCTCACTGGAAGCAGCCCATGAACAGCATCCTTGTGTGTGTGCCCTAGAGTGGCACAGACCAATGTCACATCAGGGCCCCTTTCCCCACACTCACCTTGCATTCCCCATGTCCCTGGCACCTGCTCTACCAGACTGCAAGTGCTACATTAAGAAAAATGGACTTGACCTAGAGCTCCCAGTTCAGCCCAGTTCAGTGACTGGCAGCTGCCCTGCTTACCTTCTCTCTTCTGTTGCGCAAAACTAAAGCTCTCATATTTAATACATGAGTTCTGTACTCCTCAGAGACTGTTTTGTGTTAAGTCCTTTCACTTTTCCTCTCTTTAATACAAATCCTCAACAGCTGCTTGTATGAAGCTGTACTTAAACTGTCCTCAGAACAAACCACTGGTTCCTACGTTCCTTGTTCCAGCTTCGTTGTGTGGTTCAGCCACTGGTAGCCACTTTACTTCTTTGATTCTGCCTGCACAGTTTCAAGGATCCTTGAAATAATCACATTGTTAATAATTTAATAAGTTTGCTGGTGATCACCAGGATCTGACTACCTTGATGCTCCTGGACTGAAGGAGCTGCAGCCAGCAGGGGAAGTTAGGGTTTTGTGTAGGATTTCTGTTCCCAGTTTTCTGCCATGTGCTTCTGCTTGCTCTTAAAAAAAATATGCAGGATGCATCAGTGCAATGATCTCAGTGAAGAATGACATGCCAGAGTCAAGCTGGATACCAGAGACCCTTCAGCTTTCTTTCAGATGACAAGCAAACACACTGCAGTGCCATCACCAGCTGCATGACCTGTGCTTTGAAAGGGCCTGGCAATGGCTGCAGTTGCCAGTGGCTCCCCAAACCATGCAACCAGTTTTGCATGACTCCTGCTCTCAGGACACCAATCACCAGGTGCACACTGGGCTGTACATATGCCACTGACCAGGCTGCAGGTTGTGGAAGACTCAGGTGCCACAGCAGCTTTACAGGCTGGCTTTATAAAGCAGCAGCAAACTAACTCTCTGTCTTGTTGAATGACTGTACTTGGGAAAGAAGATATCAGGGATATGAACACCATGAGGAAACCTGCATTAACTGAGGAGAAGTAATGGCAGGAATTTTGGGTCCCATCTTCCAACCTTGAAACATGCAGCATCTCCCAGTCAGTGTTGTCTGTTTACAGAGCTCACCAAATACCTGATTTTGGTAATCTTAATGGTGATTAGGCTGATGGGCATACATGTAATATTCTGTTTTCATGATTTCACAGGCATCTTAAAGATCCTCTGTGCTTCATCATCTTCTTGCTGCTTTATGAATCGGTGGCAGATTTTCATGTTAGTTGTAAAAAAGGTCACATTTAAGTCTCTAAGTGATGCTTAAACATGGTAAATTATAGAGTTCAAATTTTCAAAGGTCCAGTTGTATTTCTACTGAAGTGAAGAAGAGTTAAGCAACATGCAGTTTCAAAGATGAAAAGAGCAGCTGGATACTGTGATCACCATTAAAGGACACCAGGAACACCCAGGACACGGATGGTGTAAAATTCCATCATCGACTCATCAAAGAGCAGACTGAAAGCTGCTGAATCTGCACCGTCTGAAGCAGTGACAGATCAAATCTGAATGTTTCATGACGCCAGTGGTAACTGTGATCACATTTGGTCTGTTGATTTGGGGCTTTCAAACCCCAGTGTTACAGATTTCACCTCTCTGTATGGGCTGATTTGAAGCATTAGGGTATGGAGCATCAAAAAGAATGGACAGTCCTAGAAAATGTTGTGATATTGTAAGATTATCCACGAGAATCTAGAAATGCTGTTTGATGCTTATCATCAGTGCTGTATTAAGGGACAGAAAGATATGTTCTATCACTTTCTTGATACAGAATCCTTAAAAAATTGGGGGGGGGGGTGAAAAAAGAAGTAATGAGAAGAAAGGAATTAAAACAGAAAAAATACAAAGGATTTTTCTGACATCACAGAGATCCAAATATAGACAAATACCTTCAGTTTACTGCACAAAAATCCTCAAAGTCACAGTCTTTGAAGGTTTTTATGTCTCAAATGAGAACTTTAAATTCATATACCTGGATTGAGATTTAACTTCTTAAATGCAGCTGGCAGTATAAATGTTTACAAGCATCAATTTTATACTTGACAGTGATATCACTACTGTGTGTGGTTTATGTGGTGTTCTGGTACAGTTATGAAAAACTAGGCAATCACAGGCAAAAACACATTGCAAAGCATTATCATGTCTATGCTGCTGGTCTCAGTCACAAGTGGGCCAGACACTCATCCTGCTGACTGCAACAGCAAACCAATTGTCTCTTTTTTTTATTTCTGCCCTGTGAACACGGAGAGAACTTATAAGTGTACAGAGACAACTGTCAGGTCAGGACTAGAGTTCTGGCTTCCTGTCAGATACAGTCTGAGACAGAACTATGAAAAAGGATGGAAAAAGCTAGAAATGTTTGATATGCTACAAATTGTGAAGGGAAGTGTACTTCACAGTTAGCTCAGGGTTAGTTCAACAACCTCTTTGAAATCTCTTCTGCTGACAATAGCACTGAAGCACTGACAATACTGACCCAAGGACCTCTGCAAACTGGAATCTCTCAACTAACCTCTCAAATACGCTGTTACTTGGTCTTTAAAAAGTCCCCAATATAAACAGTTCAAACCCACAATCTTTATGTTCTTTCCAGCAAGTTGTACTCCCCTGCTAATGTTTCAGAGCCTGCAGAATCTTGAGAGCAGGACAAATCAAAGAAAGAAGGGAGGAAGGTCTGTTTATTGTTTCTTAGAGCAAGGAATAAAACATTGCACATGAAGGAAGAGAGAGTAAGGTGGAAAAACTCAATGGAGAATATGATTGTAATTAGAATGTGGGGTTTTTCTTAACTATCTGTATGGTTCTTCTCTCTAGCCAGAGTCACAGATAAAAGGTCTCATTTATACCCCTCTCTTTGAGCTGCTTGAATGGAAGGTAGTTTGAGCCAAATCTTGTGTGATATTCCCAACAGCCTGCAGTGCTACAGCTATGCACATCTATGGTGAACCCTTGTCTTGGCTTCCCTTAACTAAGCTTTGCATGACAAGTGCCCCTTTAGGCATGTATTCTGCAGCTGCACTTTACTGTGACTGAATCTGAGAATGTGCTAAATATTACTCAGGCAGATGAATGTTACAGGACCCTGTCTGGACTGATAAAATCACCTTGGGTGTACTGCTGTTCTCTTTCTATGAGTTATGAGAGATGTATGTTTATAATGTACAGACTGTAAATTGTGAGACCATATTTTAGTTGTCTTTATACATCTTTTATAAAGTATTAATAAAAATATATGTTACGTTTTACAATACCTTGTAGTACCTGTTAAAAATTATTTTGATTTTTCTCTTGGAAACACTGTGAAACCACTGCTGGCTTCTGCCATGACAGGCTCAGGGCTTTACGTTGCAGGTTAATGGGAAGCACTGTGTGTGAGGGAGACAGGCTGGTCCTGCTGGCACTTAGCAGTTCAGTGGCCTGGAAATGGAGAAATAATTCTTTCCTAACAAGCAATTGGGTCTTGCAATGCCAACTGACAGACTCTAAGTTCAGGATCAGAAGATGCAAAAGGGCTGACTGAGGCTGTCTGCTAACACAGGCAAAAAGGTTTTTTCATCCTTTCTAAATCTTTGCAGTTAAAAGTTCTAAAATTAATCACAGTTCAAAGTCTGGGCATTTTTGTGGCACAAAGCTCCTTCCAAATGCTTTTGTCAAATGAGCGCCTCATGTATAGAGACTGAATTCACTGGCTACCCTGACAGATGCTGTTATGATCAAACCTGTGTTATACTTTTAAGAGAAGAAAAATGCTGCTCTCTTTATGCCACTCTCTTTTTGTTGTCAAAGAGCCTTGTTTAAATGTCAAGGATTGTGTTATGATGTTACTCTGTGACACTCTCCCAACCTTTTAAGTGTATGAAGATGAGCTGTTCTGAGAAATCAGAAATCCTTATCTAAAGTGCAGAATCTCCAAAATTACTTAGTGGAATTTGTATTGCTTTATCTGTGCACTGTGTGGCATGAACCCACTGCAGAGAAATTATTACAAACTCCTAGATACTGCAGTGAGTGCCAACAATGACAAACTGAACCATGTTCTTAAAATGGCATACATGTGGCCCTGAAAAACCAGAGGAGACATCTCTGAACAGTATCAATTTCTGATATACAGGCAGCAGGAATGCCCCTTTCAGCAGCAAAATTCAACCTTTCTTGTATTGGTACCAAATGGGCACATGAACACAGACTCATTTTTAAAGTTGGTTTTTTCTTTCTGTAGGTACATAAACGGGGATTTAGTTCCCTAAATGCATCTTTACATATTAGAATATTTGCCCTATGTGACTTCATTCCTGAATTGCCAGCCAGGGATTATATGGAACAAAGCACTTGTCAGTGTTTTAAGGTCCCAAACTGCATCTAATGAAACACATCTTGTAGAAAAGCTACTTGGCTCGATGCCAGTGCTTCCCCTCTTGCAGGAGAGGCTGAAGATTGTATTTGGGGAACACAAATTGTGGGAACTAGCTCTGCCTAGGAGCCAAAAAATGCCATTTAAATGCAACACACTGGGAATATCAGGAAAAAAATTTGATACACAAATTTCTTTGCCATTGTTTCATGGGGGATCTAAACCACCACCCTCTTGTTCCCTCCACTGGCTGTGAAGAGGCTCATGACACCACGTGTCTGGAATGGGAAGCCTGAGCTGGGAGCAGATGGCAGACACCGACCTCAGAGGACAGACACCATGCACAGTGTCAGGAGAGTTGTTTCCCATTCTGCTTTATCTGAAATGGGCTTGATACACCACCTCGGCTAAACAACTACACAGTTACAAAATTCACACTTTTCTGAAAACCAAAACCAATCCAATATCCATCCTCAATAATGTGTGGGTTCCCTCCACCATAGTTCCTGCTGTTTCAGTTCAGATGGGTGTTCATGACAAGGGTTGCCTACATGCTGGGCACTCCAGCAACCAGGAACTACTTGAGGTATCTGTAGGAAAACTAAAATTTCCTGGAAGGCATATTTAAATTATTTTCTATCCAGACTGAAAAAGAACAACTCCAAAATGACTGCTTATTTTTTCATGGAAAAGGTCAGTCTTTATTATATTGCTTTCACATCTGTACATAGGAACATGAACTTAAACAATCTGCCAAGTATTCTCTGTTAGGTAATGAATCCACCTGACATATAAAATTCACTCTCTGAACTATTTCAAACCCCACAATTTAAATAAAATATCTTACTAGCACAGTTCTTGCCGTCACACTCCCTGAACAGAACCTCCTTGCAGTCACTCCTGCATATTTTCCCCTGAGAAAGCACTGCCTTTGAACTACTGGCTGGTAGAGTTTTCAATGTGTGAGTGTAAAACTCGCTTAAGCTATTATGTAGAGCGTGTCCATTTGGGTGCCATGGCATTTATTCAAAAGTTTATCAAATCAGAGTAACATCTTGATTTGCTGTTATTGTGGAACACAGTTTATCTCATTTTTTATACAGTCCATCCCAGAATGACCTATGGAAGCCCAGTATGGTGCATGAATCACTGCAGTTAGTGCACCTTCAAGAGGCAAAGACCACGAAGAGAAGTCACAACTGACAAGGTCTGATGACAACTGTTCTTGTTGTTCTCTTGTCCTTATTTCCATCTCTACATTTCAGAGTATAGTTTCTTTCCAGGACTTGATCCATTAACTGGTCATAATCCATTTCAGGTGTTTAAGGGATCTGTTTAAAAGAAAACACATAGATACAGAGTAACCCTCCACAGACAAAATTAACAGAATAGTCACTATGTGTATGTGAGATGTCACATCAATGACTTATTAAAAAATAAAAAATCAAAACCTTTTGTGACTATGGGTAAAAGTTCTTTGAGAAGTAAAAGCCTGAACAACCTTTCAGAGAAACCAATGTCACAGTTTCTGTTAATGTCAGAGCACTCTAGAGCTGAGCAGAAATTTAAGAGGCATGAAGATATCAGTGTGAGGGGTATGAGAGGTATGAGATCAAGCTGTGAACCACAGTCCCTTATGCCAGCTAGTATGGGATGTTCTTAAGAGAATACATGAACTGTGACATAGAGTAGGGCAACTTATGCCAGGTTTGATATCATTAGACCTACTTATTAATACTGAGTTTTGAACCAGCTACACTTTCTCAAGTAGATACTTTTCATTAGGGTGTTATTATTTTTTGTATCATTATGTTAACTATGTATTGCCTACATTTGATGTAGCCTCTGATTTTGGCCACTTTCTCTTTTAATTTACAGTCACATTGTTCAAAACCATTTTGGATCCACTGGTAAGTAGTTACAGAGTTAAACAACATTTTGGGGTAACTTTTTGGTCTTACTGGCAAGAATAAATGACTGTTATATTGCTTTATCCCAGTTTAACCAATTTGCCTTGACTAAGTTAAAGTATCTGACTGCTATTAGGAGGTGATTTTTCACTACCATCAGAGGTAAATAGAAGGCCCGAGAAGATTTCTTGAAGTAGAACCAGAGCTGTGGATTATGAAGGTGCTGGGCACTGTCTCCATTTGGTCTTCAGATTTTACAGATGGCTAATTACTATAGTGTAGAATGGTGCAGCTCTGACAGGGGATGATTGTCTGGCCATGAGTCTGTGCTGAGGTACAGAAGGCCAAGAGCAGGTCCCCTGGCTGCCTTCAGCTCAGGACATCATCTGTGCTGTGTGGAGCAAGGCTCTGGAAGGACAGCTCTTCCCTCCTTTCCCTTCATGGCTATGAATGAAGAATGAAATATGATGATCCCATGTTCTGCTCGAGCTTGGAGAGGCAGAGGAATACAATGTCATTAACAAAGGCATTCAAGGAAGCTGAAAGGAAACAAACTGACACAGCACTGCAGGAAAGGTTCTTCTATGGATTGAAAGCAGATTAAGAGACTGGAAGGGAAGACTAAGGCTTGGCAGGAAAGAAATTGGTAGCAGAGTATACCAGGGACTAAGTTTTATTCATTACCATTACTGACCCAGAGAAAAGAATGAATAGAGAAATCTTCCAGACTGCAGAAAACAAGCTCAGATATTCAGATGCTGCAGTGATAGGAAGGAAATCCAGAAGGATTTCATAACACTGGGTGGGCAAAAGGTGTCGGGTTTGGAAAACATTTGCTGAAGGGCTCGGCAGCAATGTGCCCTCTGACATCCCACATTCTACCACTCGGATTCTGGGAAGTACAAAGAGAAAGGCCTGCAGATTTTGGTATCCCAGAGAGCATTCCCTGCCCCATCAGAAGTGGAACACAGGGCTGGGGGATTATGGTCTGACTCATCATGACATTTCCTATGGTCTTGTGTGTCAGTTACTGCAGACGCTGTGTCAGAAACAGAAAGCACTTGTGTCCAGTGAGGTATTTATGTCCAATATCTGTCAGCTACAGTCCCTGCTAACAGGAAACACAGGCTCAAAATCTTGTCTCTTAAACTAAGTATATGAAAAGGAGAAAAGCAGCTCTACCACATTACTAATTTCATGTTTTTTTGATTGCTTTCCAAGTGGAGCTAAAAACTGATCAGCAGACAGTTCAGGGAGATTGTTAGTATTCTGCACCATAGATCAAATTCTAGGCTGACTTAAAAATAGCACAGCAAAATGTATTGGGCCTCCAAAGGAAAATATAAAGCCATCTAATGGAAGTTTCAAGTACTGCTGTAGGGCTGCTAGTCTGAGACTGTAATTTGTTGTGGCAGACATTAAATGGGGTGTGAACTATACAATTGACCAGGATATTCAAACTTGCCTTTCTCATTTTCTGATTAAAAGTCTGTCCCTCAAATTTCATGTGAACCTATTTTTTAACAGAAAATTTCAAAAATTCCAAAAAGCAATGGAAAATTAAGAGGTAGCAAATATTTTTAAAATCTCAGAACTATAATCTTCCAGTAGCCAACATACCTGCAAGCATTTAACAGTATGACTGTAGTAGCATAAACTCTAGCATTGGAATAAACTCAGTCATGATATTTTGGTTAATTGTGCCTGTCAAGTTCCTGTTCCTCACATTTCAGGCTGGACCAAAGGACACATGGTGACTGTTTCGCATCCTGACACTGCTTGCTTTCTGTTTCCTTTCTGCAGGAGTGTTTCAGATCTCATGGCCTGTTTGGGCTCTACTGCCTGAGCAAGCCTCAGGTCTCTTTTCCTGGCCCTTCAAAGAGTGTATTTGAACTTCAAAGAGTGTATAACTGAACTGGAGTTTTACCCAGCAATCGATCATTCAGTGCACGTCATCATTTTCCATTATAGTGTTAGTTCCCATCTCTGGCTGCGATTACTCTTTGCCCTTTTTACCACATGTATTAGAAACATCTTTGTGTCTTCAGAGAGCAGCATTCAAATTATTCTGCTTTTTTTTTCCAAGTTTATGGCCAAAGTACTCAAACTCATCCAGGAAAAGAAAGACAGTGACAGTTTTCCTGAAGGAATACAAAGATTTAGCAACTTGTGCATACTGTTTAATCCCTTGGGACAGTTGTATTCCTTAGAAACTAGAGTCATTACAAGGAGACAAATGCAAAGAGTTGGACTGGCCAAATATATGAACTAAATGTCTCCAGGCAAATTATTCTTGTCTTCTATTTTAGGATTGTTAGTTATTAGCTGAACTATAATGGCACTTTGCCCCTCCTCCAGAAGAAACAAACATGAAGAATTAAATTGGATTCATTTCTTAATTCCTTTGACAGCTCAGAACTGGTAATTGGCTATTGCCACCTATTGAAGTAAGTTCATTACAGTAAGCTTCATTTTTATAGGAAAGAACTGCAGATTTTTTTTAGTTATTCTTTAAAATTACTTGTGGCTGAGGCTTTTAGCACATGATATGCTCAGGCCTGAACTATTTCTATCCAAAACTGAATGTCTCCTTATTTTCCGTGCCTTATTTTAATTCACATTATTAACAGCAGCTTTTGGAAAACTCTTTGAAAAATGTGCCTACTCTCTTTGCATTATATAAATAGAATCACTTAGGACTGCCCATGAGTGTAGTGACTGAGTCTGTATGGACAGTTCAACAGTTAATTTTGTCTTCCTTCCATCTAGGATGGAATTCCTGTTAAGTACAAAAATCTCTTTAAAGCAAAGTTATCAGGTGAGTTTGAACAGTGAACTTCTATTAATTTTAATAACATCTAAGAATTCAAAGCACGGTTCTAGAAATCACACCAATTGCTTTTAAGCCTGTTACTTCAACTCACAAAACAGTCAACTGAGCTGTCTCATGAAGTCAACAGGACACCCTGGAGATTCCTACAAACAGGAAAAAAACAGTGAAAAATGGCAAGGTAAAATAAGTACCAGATTGCTGTGCTCATTATTTTTAATATTTAAAGTCTGAAAAGAAAGAAGTCAGGAAGTGGATTCTGATACATTTATGTGATGCATTTATCCTGACAGTGCCAGCGATAACCTTCTTCTGATCTGTCCCTTACAGGGCATCTCTTTTAGAGAGATGAATGGAGGCTCAGGTGAGTTAAGCTTGGAGGAGACACCAGTGGCAGACACGGGCATTAGTCCAGCAGGGTTATTTCCCTCCTCACTGGGCCATGCTCTCATAGACACTGAGCCTGCAGTCCTAATTGGCACCATGTGGATGAGCTGGTGAGTAAAGATATCTCTTTGATTCAGAATTTAGATGCTGACATTCAGCAGAGGTGCTGAGTCACAAGTTTTTGAGTGCTGGATTCTGCTCACTAAAGATATTCATCCTAATTCACTTTGTGAAAAATGCAGGTAATACAGTAACATATATACTGTATACAAATATATATATGCAATATATATAAGATTATATATAATACTGTAACACAGTAATACTGTAAGATCACATAAACTCAGTATTTCCTATTCAGTTGTGATTATTGATTACTTTTGCTCATTTTCTTTACGGTTAGAGTACTTTGTGATGAGTCACATCTGATTTTATTAAAGTATGAGAACAGTCATATGACTTTATTCCAGAGGACTTCAAATATATCAAAGAACCTGGCATACTCACACTAAAACAGTACATGACACAAACAAGCTCAATCCTGTTTAGTTTACAGATTGATTTCTCGATTTGAATAAGCCAGGAAACTTCTTTCAGCTGCTTAGTTAGCTGTCTGCTTTCTATCTCTGCCACCAATTATGCTCAGAAACTTGGACATAATTTTGTTCCTATTGAGTTTATTCAAGTGAAGGTTTTGCTGCAAGAGAGAACAGAGCTTTTCTGATCCACATATTCTTTTAATTTTACATCTAAATTAGCCTTTACGCATATTGCAGCATTACCTCTTGGGATTTCTCCCTTTTGTTTTCCTGTCACACATGCCACTCACCTCCAGGCTTTCTAAAGGCAAGGAGGATGCTGCAAGGTTCCAGCTAAGCCTAATCATAGCTCTTTAGTTGTTCTCAGAAATCACTGGTGAGTCACATGAAGAACACTCCTATTCAATGCAAAGAGGATTCCTATGTATTTTTCATCACTGCAGGCAAAACTCAGGCACATTCCTCCAGCTTTGCCGTGTGAATTCTCAGCACTCCTGGGTGTGAGGGAACAGGGCAGGTGGGAGCCTTCCCAGGCCTGGGGAGAGCAGGGGTTAAACACTCACACCGACCCCGGGTCACTGCAGGCAGGGCACCAAAGGAATTTAAACCTTCCCTTTCCGTGCCTTACTGCTGCTCCCAAAGCACAAAACACAACTCCAAAATAGGGCCCTCTTCTGCCGCCTTGCTAAGGAACTGGTGAGGAGGAATGGCCCAGAGCAGTGAAGAAACCTGCAACCAGGGTGTTAACACAAATTCCTTTCTGTGGTGACATGCTGAGTGTTTGCTTGGTAGTTAAATAACTATGCAATTTGTGGCCTGGTTGCTGTGTCTATAAATATAATTAAATATATAAATAGACAAAATGCAGTAATAGTATTTTTTTCTGCCTAAGAATTGATCTAACTTCAGGGATTTGTTGTTTGATACTCAGTGGAAAGCACCATCTAACATGACAGAGTCCAAATTAAAGACTGAGACTTACATCTGAGCTTTGCAAAGACCTCTGCATTTTGATTTCTGCATATGGAGATGACAGGGGTTTATAGTTAGAAGTTTCCAGATCTGCTTATCTTATTAATATGAAGGAAAATTCTAAGAAGGCCATTTATCTACACTGAACAGAATCATGCTCAGGCCCTATGCTCCATCAAACTGTATGTTCATATAGTAGGAAAAAATCCACTGAGGAAAACAGTGTCTGTTGCTCTCCTTAGGTCTTCCTGAAAACTTATGCAACTCATCATGACGAATTCTAGTCACGAAAAAGAATGATTTTTAAAAAGTATTTTTAATCTCTGAATTAAATGGCATTTCAGTAATAAGATTTGGGGGTTGGAGATAGGTATTTTGGGGGAGAAAATGGATAGGGATTTTTGCACCAAAGACTTCGTTTAAATTTCCATTCATTTTTAAGAATTTCTTTCCTGGCATACAGAGTGTGTATATTATTTACCCAGCTGGAAAAGGAGGAGGCAGCCACAAAAGTAGCCTATGGTGTTTTGTGGGGAGGTTTGTTCTGCTTCAAACCTTCTATCCTGGCAGAATTGATTCTAATCCAGTTGCTTGGGAGGAACCACCAAACATTGCCATGGACACTTTCATTTGCGGTGACTGTATGCAGTGGGATTTCTTCAGCAGCAACAAAATCTGTTCACTCCCTCGTTATGCTCCCACATGCCTTTGAACAAGTGATGTTCAGCCGTGTTTGTGCAAACAATGTTACTCCAACACCATTTTTTCCTTTAAAACTACTGACCAAAACCAGCTAGTATTGCTTTACATGGAATCTGAATAGAAATATTTAGGAAACAATTTTAAACTATATGAAGGACAGAACTACAGGAAAGGTTTGTTTGTTTGTTTGTTTTTAAATTAGAAGACTGTTTAAAATAGCTTGATGTTAACTGATTTTTGTATAGTGTGTTTTGCAAGGTTATGTTTGTAACCTTGTAACTGAATTTCCTTTTTCCATCATTTCAAACAGAAGGAAAAAAAGGTATCCTGAAATGGTTTTCAAATTTACAGACAGTATCTTGCTAAAAAACCCACTGGCAGATTTGCTAACATATTTTAATTTAAACTGTGAATGTTTTCATTAACATACATTTGGCACAGAAAGTCCTAGCTGGAAACCGTGATTTTCTTCCCAAATGCATTCCAGTGTTTTAAAATGCTAAATCCTTACATTTCTAGAGTTTTAGAACCACCCAAAACTACAACAAATTGATCAAGCAAACCCTCACACTACAATTAAAAGAACGGTGAGCTGGGTAGTTTGTCATCATCCAAGCGAGCGGTTTTAAAGGGCAGCTGACTAAGACGTATTTCTGGCTCGAGGATGGTCTCTGAGTTGTACCAAATATGAGCCGGGATGCTAATTGAGATTCAGAGCCGCTTTCGGGACCGGATGAGCAAAGTTGCTGCCGAGCTGCAGCGGCAGCACCGGGCACCGCAGCGGCTCGGAGGGCGAGCCCTGGGGCTACGGGACACTGCCCCTGCCCCTGCCCCTGCCCGCAGTGCCGGAGCCGCGGAGCGAGTCCCAGCAGCGCCGTCCCCGCTGCCCCCGCGGGCCTGCCCAGGACGAGCCCGAGGAAATCACTTACTACTTCCCTGGCGAGGTGTCCGCGGGCCTGCCCGGCGGCAGCGGGTCCCGGCGGCCCCTGTGGCTCCTGCACCAAGGGGCGGGCGGGTGTCATTTGGAAAGGAAGATGCTGCGCAGAAGGAGCCGAGGCGCAGCGAGGGCATCCCGGGGCCGCGGCGGCCCCCGAGCTACGGCCATGCCGGGACGGGCGGCCCCGGCCCCGGGCCAGGCGGCGGCACCGCTCGAGCGCTTCGCAGCGCCCCGGGGCGTCACTCCAAGTACCCGTCAAAGACATCCAGCTCGCTGTCCGTCTCGTAGAGCACGGAGCCAGGGTCAGAGAGCATCCCCAGATCCACCAGAGCCTGGTCCATATCCTCGGGCAGAAAGACGATGCCTACATTGAGGACGATGTACTCCATCAGGAAGGCATAGTACAGGATCAGCACGTTGACAAAAAACAAGCCCACGTAAAACATATAGGGGAGCACCAGCAGCGCATGGAAGGCCCAGGACTCCACCGAATCCAGCCGAGCCGACACCGCGGCGGGCATGCAGCCGCGGGGCTGCGGGGGCAGCGGCACCGACCGACCCGCCCGGCAGGCGCGGGGGGCGGGCGGCAGCGGCGGGGCCGGCAGCGGGGCAGGCTGCACGCCGCACCCCGGCGGCAGCGAGGGGCAGAGCCCCTGAGGAGCTGATCCGGACCCTGCGAAGAGGCGAGCCCCCTCAGGAGCGACGAGCGGCCGGCTCGGTCCCTTCCGTGCCCGGAGGACGAGGCGCCCCGGCGGCCAGCGAGGGTTCAGCGGCGCTGCCGCAGCCCCGCCGCTGGCAGGAGGCTCCTCAGCGGCATCTCCAGCGCGGCTGCTGCAGTCCCGCCGCGGCTCCCGGCTCCCTCCTCCTCCTCCTCCTCCTCTTCCTCCTCCTCCTCCCGCCCGCAAACTTTGCGGAAGGAGTCCGCAGGCGCGCTGGGAGGGCGGCGCGGGGCACCTGCCGCCGGCTGCGGGCCCGGCCTGCGCGGCTGGACCGGGCTGGTGCTACCGAGCCCCGAGCCCCGCTCCTCGCCGCCGGGCACCGCCGGGGATGCGGTGGGCGCGGGTTCCGCTGCGGCTGCCCGAGGGCTGCAGGGGACAGAGGGGGCTCGCTGTCCCCGACCCTCGGCTCGCCCAAGCCCTGCAGCGCCCCGCGGGTCTGCGCTGTTCCTCTGCCCCTGGAAGTTGTTCCCCGTCCCCTCCTGGCGCAGCGCTGCGGGCTCGGGCCCCCCTCGCTGCGGTGCAGTGTTTGCTTACCAAGGCTATGCCTCTATCGAAATATAACCCCAGGCATGATTTTAAATTCGGGGCGTTTTTGGCGCTGGCTGACAAACTCTTCAGCTTTGACTTACATTTCGTTTGTTTCTCTGGTTAAAGAAAAAAAAAACCACCAACCAAACTAGGTCAAGACAGTCATTAATAGTCCTGTTCTCTTCATTCTTTAATTTTTAAGCCGATTCAAAAGTAAATGTGTCATTCTCACTGGAAAAACTTCAGCAAAGGGAATGTCAGCAGCTGAATTTCCCTTGCTGCAGCTTGCAGCGCAGGAGCTGAGCCCACAGAGCTGCTTCCTTCGGGTTATGGAAGGGAAACGAGGAACGTTGGGGGTCAAAATTTGCATTAAAGAAAACATTGCCAGCAGGTCGAGAAGCGATTCTGCCCCTCTCCTCAGCCCTGGTGAGGCACGTCTGGAGCACTGTGTCCAGTTCTGGGCTCCTCAGGACAGGAGACACGGAGCTCCTGGAGCAGGTCCAGCGGAGGGTGACAAAGAGGATGAGGGGACTGGAGCATCTCTGTTACAAGGAAAGGCTGAGGGAGGTGAGGCTGTTCAGCCTCCAGAAGACACAACTGAGAGGGGACCCCATCAGTCTGTCGGTATCTGCAGGGAGGGGGAACCAGGCTCTGCTCAGGGCGGCCCAGCAATGAGAAAAGAGGAACAGGCAGGAACTGATGCTCAGAAAGTTCCACCTGAACATGAGGAAGATCTTCACTGTGCAGTGACTGAGCACTGGAACAGAGAGACTGTGGAATCCCCCACTGGAGACACTCCAGGACCATCTGGACACAATCCTGTGCCATTTGTTCCCGGATGACCCTGCTGGAGCAGGGAGGCGGGACCAGATGGTTCACTGTGGTCCCTTCCAGCCTGGAGCCCCCCGGTCCTGCTGTGCCCCACATTGCCCGGAGCGCTCCCCATCCCTGCTGTGCCCCACACTGCCCGGAGCGTTCTCCATCCCTGCTGTGCCCCACACTGCCCAGAGGGTTCTCCATCCCTGCTGTGCCCCACACTGCCCAGAGGGTTCTCCATCCCTGCTGTGCCCCACATTGCCCGGAGCGCTCCCCATCCCTGCTGTGCCTCACACTGCCCCGAGCGTTCTCCATCCCTGCTGTGCCCCACACTGCCCGGAGCGCTCCCCATCCCTGCTGTGCCCCACACTGCCCGGAGCGCTCCCCATCCCTGCTGTGCCCCACATTGCCCGGAGCGCTCCCCATCCCTGCTGTGCCTCACACTGCCCAGAGGGTTCTCCATCCCTGCTGTGCCCCACACTGCCCAGAGGGTTCTCCAGCCCTGCTGTGCCCCACATTGCCCGGAGGGGTCCCCAGCCCTGCTCTGCCCCACATTGCCCGGAGGGGTCCCCAGCCCTGCTCTGCCCCACATTGCCCGGAGGGGTCCCCAGCCCTGCTCTGCCCCACATTGCCCGGAGGGGTCCCCAGCCCTGCTGTGCCCCACATTGCCCGGAGGGATCCCCAGCCCTGCTGTGCCCCACATTGCCCGGAGGGAGCCCCAGCCCTGCTCTGCCCCCCACTGCCGGGCCGGGCCGGAGCTCCCGCGGTGCCCGCCGGGACTCGCAGTCCGGGGGCGGGGCGGGCCCGGCTCTTCCCGGCGTGCCCTGCCCGCGCCTGCGCTGTTGCCGCCGGTGCTACCGCGGCCGCCGGGGCTCTGCCGCTGCCCGCCCGGCCCGGGCCATGAGCCCGTAGGGGCCCCGCGCCGCAGCCGCGCTCACCGCCAGCATGTTCGGCCGCTCCCGCAGCTGGGTGGGCGGCGGGCATGGCAAGGCCGCCCGCAGCATCCACTCCTTGGACCACCTCAAGTGAGAGCGCGGGGCCGGCCGCGGGCTCGGGGTGCGGGGCTGGCGGTGCGGGCGGCGCTCCCGGGCTGTGAGAGGGCTCCGGCCGGGGGGTTTGAGGGCGGGTTTCGGTGCCCTGTCCCGAGGGGGGTCCTCGGAGCAGTCCCGGTGGCGGAGGAGGCTTTGCGGGCCGGTGTGTGCTCGCGGAAATCGGCCTGTCCGTCCCGGAATGTCCGCAGGGCGGACGCGCTTAGCGATGTGATGTGTCACACTCACGGCTGCGATACGGGTTTGTTTGGTTTTTAATGATTGCTGTGCACTCTGCGGTGGAGTGCAGTGCGAGCGGTGATAACTGCGGGCAGTGTCACGTTCGTCCGGGGCAGAGCTTTGCTGGCGGGAGGCGCGGAGCCTGGCCCGGTCCCGGTCCCGGCGGTCGGTGCGGGCCCCGCGGGGGTGGGCGCTGAGCGCGGAGCGGCCCGGGATGTGCCCGGGGCTGCGGGGCCCGCCCGGTGCTCGGGACCGGGGCCGCTGCTCTCTGGAGCCCCAGAGCCCTGTGTTACTGCTGCCTGCACAAGGTGGAATAGTTTTTTTTCCTAGCTCTGCCACTGGAGAGTTGGCAGGATGGCAGAGGAGGAAAATGTCAATTTCTGTGCTCCGTTTTAAGTGTTCTGCTGTTGCGAGAAAAATGAGATGCGCTGTGATAGCTTCTCTGTACTGAACAGGGAAAGGAGGTCATTAATTAAGAGAGGAAGCATTTTCTACATTAAATCTCTGTGAATATGTAGCTAATTGAAAACTATCAGTCACTTTTTTTTCAATGATTAGCGAGAGTACAAGGACATGAATGGGGTCTGGCAGTGGTGAGCAGGATGCACCATACAAGATTGGATCTTGCAGTTGCCTTATCGAGATGGTTTATGGATTCTGGTCCTTGTCTCTGAACTGGAAAAATGTTAAAAAACTGAGCAAGACTGACATGCATTACTTTTTACCAAAGACAGGGAAATCAAGACCATTAATACAAAACTGGTGAGGCAGTAGCATTGCAGAGGTAATTTGGAAAGCATGGTAGGTCAGACTAGTAAGTCAACATGATCTGGCCTTGCAGGAAAAAGGGAAAAGTTGTTCTCGGATACAAACATGAGAATGTTCTATATAACATACAAGAGGCGGTCATTGGGTGCTACTCAGTGCTTGTGGCAATTTAGAACTGTCTGGTTTTGTTATTACACTTGAACATGGAGCAAGAATGCTGATACATGATGAATTTTAAAGAAACTGAGTTTTAAGTATAGAAAAAAACCCCCGGGCTCGTGAGAGGGAGACTTTCAGGCAAAAAAATGTGTCTGTATGTTCTCTTGGGGCCACAGAGAACAGAAAAATGATGCCCTCTTTGATTTGCAGCAGAAATCGGGCTAGAAGTGTTGTGGCTTGTGCTTGACTTTTTAACTGAGAATTGAAATATATAGTCCTCTACTAATGTACTAGCTTTGGTCTGTTTGCTTTTTTGCATGTGACTTCTTTAACTATGAATCTGAAATGGTAAAATGAAAAGGACAGACAAGACCTTTAATCTGTTTAGACTGTGTATATTTTAGGTGTTTGATCAGCCAGCCTGCATGAATTTCACTTTCTAGTTTGATGTCAACAGCAAAGGTAGTGCTGAGATGAAATTTAGCGCTCTTCCGAGGTAGCAGTTGAAGTGGGTAGAGTAACAGAAGGAAAAAGGGGAGAGTCTTTGTTTTGGGGTAATGAAAGAAAGTCAGGCTTGATAAGCTCACTTGATAAGCTGTCTGCATTCTCATCTTTTCAACTCATCAAAGCCCCATGTCGGGTTCAGTCTGAAGGAGTTGAGTAGAAGACACCAGCCTTGCTATCACAGGTTAGCTCAGCCTGTAAAGGTACATTGTGCTGTGCTACAGGGGTGAAATCTGTCTGGGCCAGCCTTAGGGGAATGTTTTCATTTTTAAACTTGCAAAAGGTAGAGTTTAGTCTAAACTAAACAATGCACCTGTTTAGTGATACAGAGTTACTGCTTTTTGTCAGGAAATGTTGGATCTTTCCCATCAGCTTTACTGCAGTTTTGAAATTTTACTATTCAGCCTTTCCGCAAACATTCCATAGAATGGATTGATTAAAGAAAAATTGTGAGGCTGTTTGCATTAATCTTTTTATATGGTTTGTTGTTTTAGTGAAAACAATTACAATTTAATTCAGCTTCTGAAATGTGATCTAGAGAGGGATGAAACAGTACACTGTGCACCACCTTGGTGCTTCTGACCATTATTTTTCAGAGAACTTGGTATTTTTGTGCATCTTCATTTCTAGATGCCATTTTTTCTCCTGCTGTTGTAAGATTCTTCACATAGCTCTGTTGTTGCCTTCAAGTACATTTCCCGTTGTTGTTTCTGTACTTGGTTTTGTGCTGTTAAAGTTGGATGCTGAGCATTTCCCAGGCAGTGTCCATAAACGTGTGTGCTCGAAGTCTCCTTAGGTGGGTGATTCATTTCCTGAGGTCCTGCCTGTGCTATGCATTGGGTTTCCTCTGTGAGAACAACATGTTTACAGGGGACTGAAGAGTCAAAGGTGTTATGGTTAAGTCTAGGGGTTTCAAATTTGCATGATTCCTAAGCACTTACCTGTTTTAGTGTATTTTTGTAAGTACTAAATAGAGAAGTAATTAATACACACGGTCTGTATTCATAAGTAATTATGTTTCCCCTTTGAGCGTGGTTTCTTACCGGAAAAATGTTCAGAATTTTGTTTGTTTTGGTAAATTGCTGGCAGCATCTCCCACCGATTTTGGTTGCATTGAGTACTTTAACACTTCCTGCGATGGGTTTTTGTTTATTTGAACCCAGTCTCAAGATACAGAGGTGACAAAAGCCTCCTCTTTGAGGACTTTGTGTTTTGGAGCCCAGACTGACCGCTCTGTAGTCAGAACGTAGAGACAGGCTTTGAGGCTTTGTCTAAATATAAAAACACGGAGTTTGTGTGATACTTTGTTCTCATTAGATGTAATTTTTCTTTGGAAAGAGAAACAAGTCTGTGTACACTTTCTCATTAATTTTCAAGTAAAAAGATAAAGGGATAGCTGGAAGGTGAAGCCCAGGTTTCCTCTAAGTGCATCACTGCCTTAAAAATTAAGGAACTTCGTAGTAATGCTGATATTAAGTAAATAAATTTGGAGATAATGTATACCTGACCAATAAAAGTTTCTTGCTTTTTCCATCGGTAATTCTCTATATTCCACAGGTTCTCCAGGTGAGGCAATAGCATATAACTCTTCCCACTGCATCTCATTCCCAGAGTTTGACTATTGGAGTAAACTTTTTTCCAAGCTTGTGTAATGTTAACTTATTATTGAGAAATACATGTTCACTGATGCAGTCATATGTGACTTCAAATAAATAGGCTAAAGTATGTGAAGTAATGTAATAATTACTGTCTTTAACTCTGTCAGGAAAAATACTTAGTGTCCACATTACTGTGGAGTGAGCTGATCTCATTGTCATCTCTCCAGGTGTTCTCTGTTCCATTAACTGCTGCCTGCAGAGAGCAGGGGCTGAGTTTGTGCTCTGTCTTTTAATTCACTGTCCTGATAATACACACAGTGCCACAACAGGCAGTTTTTGTGGGACTCATGTGCTGTGTTAGAAACCCTGGGAATTCTCACAGGTGGGCACACTTAAGCTCTCACCTCTTCACTGTGAGCCATCACACTCTGTCTCCACAGAAGGAATGTGACCCCTGGATTAGTGGAAGAGGATTTGCAGGTGCTCTTTGCTGTGCTGTTCAATGACTATGGTGGTTGTGCACGTGACCAGCCAGTTGTGACTGTAGGAGAAGCTGTGAATCAACTTTTCCTAAAGTGGTTTCAGTCTGAGCAGTTTCTGTTCTGGATTTGAAAATGAGTATTGATTTATGAAGGACAAAAAGGCCATGAACTGGGAGAGATTTTTTTTACTGAAGAGAAAGACTATGAAAAGCCAATTCCCACCCCCCCCCCCCCCCCCTTTCCTGCCACCTCTTCTGTTTTGCCTCTTTCCTCTGCTGTCTAGTGAGTGAGTAACATGATAATGGCTTTGGTAATATGATACAGGCTTTGTCACGTTGCTGACTTGGGGGGCAAGGGAACATATGTGGGAAATCAAGTTTTTTAAAGCTGTGAACTTCTGAGAGCTGTTCACCTCTTACTGTCCTTGTGCAGTACTCAACGCAGTAAAATTGTTTGATGGTGAAGTAATGTCAAGATCAGCAAGCACGTGGTGTTTTACCATCACAGCATGGAGCATTTTACCATATCAACTCCTCTGAAATAGCCCCTGCTCCCTGCGTGGCTTGTGGGGCCGGACTGTGTTGTGCAGCAAGTCCTGTGGAGCTCTGCCCAACTCTGCCAGCTCAGTGTTTGAAAAAGATTCCCCAAGCAAAATTTTGCAAACTTTAAGTAAACTGTGAATATGATCAAAGTTGTTGCTTGGTTATTTTTTTTAAATTGAATACAAGCAAAAGGTTCTGAAACTAGAGAATATATTGTTTTGTCTTGATAAGTCTAATAAATATTTGGAACAGCCTAATATGTGTGTTCAGCATTTTAGTCCCCAGCTGCTTCTTTGTCCAGTGCAGTAATACAGTTTCATAGTGCAGATAAAATTGATGAGAATACTGTTACTTGAAATGTGATTTGAGGTCTGTTTTTTGACCTAAGCTTCTGACTTTAAGCCATAAACCAGACACACCAAAGTCTTGCCTGAGAAATGCACTGTATTTTCTGAAACCTTTACAGGAGCTTCACAAAACTGGTATTTTTATTTTACATAAAGCTGCTTGAGCTTTTTGGGTCTGTTGCTTAAAAATTGGCTTCTAGAACTTCTAAACTCCTGCATTGACTAATGAGATTCCTAACATTTCAATCTGAATCACTGAATAAACTTGCATGGAATCCAAAACAATAATGATGGGCTGCCCCAGGGTCAGGACATGCAGGCTCTTTTTCTAGAACTGGATCCTGGGAGTTTTGATTAACTCCACTATTCATGGGAAGATTGATAGTACAGAAAATCTCTCTGCCTTCCCAAACAGTTGTGAGTATATCCCACAGAAATCCTGAATGCTAAGGTGTTACTCCCAGCTTTTAATATGGTTGCAGCAATGTATGAGCTGTGTTTAAGAATCTAAACTTGTGCGGTTTTAAAATTACATTAAATTTCTCTCATATTTTTTATTTATTTTCATAATTGTTCACCTTTCTTATATCTGTCTTTTTCCTTTATTGTTAGATTAAAAAACAGAGGGAGAAAAGCAGTGGTGAAATCTGTGCTTTTATTAGAATTGCTCCCCCTTCACTTCCCCCATTTTCATTTTATTTCCAGGACAGAAGGAAGTAACTTTGATGTAACAATTTATTTCTTATTTTGGAAAAAAACCCTCATTAGTAGAATTCTGAGACTTAGAATACAAGCCTTTCACATTTTATTTAACTTCCTGACACCTTTGTGATACAGACATGCCCTTTTTTAAACTTCCTGGCAGCTTTAAACTCTTGCCCTTTGACATGATAAAGGTGGAATTTGCCTCCTTTCCAATCAGTATTTCTGTGCTTGAGGCGCCAGAGACCTGGGGATGAAGCTTTGCCAAGATGAGTGAATATTCTTTGGCAGTCCTTGTGTTAAACATCAAATTGCTGAGTCTGTAAAGAGTCTCTGCTGACAAGAGGAGGGATCTGACTTCTCTAGTTAGATCTGTATGTGCCTCTTCCCACAACTGTTTCCCCATATCAGCTACTGCGTTCTTACCTGCATCTCCTGTTTCTCCTTCTTGCTCATCACTCCTTTGGCTTCAACATATTCCAAAGAAATTCACACAAGAAGCACGGTGGGACAAGTGTCACACAGTTTCTAGTCTGATGTTAACATTTGCATAAGCACTCATAACTCACCTGGCTAGTTGGGCATTTGTTTCCTGTGTTATACTCTGTTTGACAATTACTTTTCTCTCTGCATCAATATTAAAAGGAAAGTTTAAGATTTTAAAATGGTGCAATGATTAGGCATAGTGTATGTGAGAGTCTACATTCAGTGACTAAAGAGAACCATGGTGCATGTGAGAGTGGCAGGGTAGTGTATTACTTGTACTTACTTTTTCTTTTAGGTACATGTATCATATTTTGACTAAAAATACAACAGTAACTGATCACAACCGCAACCTGCTGGTGGAGACCATTCGTTCCATCACAGAGATCCTCATCTGGGGGGACCAGAATGACAGCTCAGTGTTTGAGTAAGTACTTCTGACCAGTTTGAACTCTGAATTTGGTTTTGAAGAACGCTTAGAGTTGTACAGAGTTCTAGTTTGAAAGGTTAACTCTTCCAGGACTGTATTTCCTGACTGGAATATGGGAAATGTCCTGTAGCAGGTGGGTAAGCAGGATCATATTCATGTCATGCAAGAATTTGATTCTTCTATAAGTTTCCAGTATATACTAAAACATAATAAAAAAGTCCTGATTTCTTGACATCCTTTTTTTTGCATAGTTTAAATTTTTAAGCTCCCTTGTTTAATTTTGAAAGTTTTTGGAAGATATTCTTTTGTTATACAGATATAACTTTGCAAAATAATTCTTCATAAATGCAAAGTCTGCTGTTTGTCAAACTTGCTGTGAATCATCCCTGGCCCTAGCCAAATTATGTAATTATGTTCCTGTTACTTACAGCATGTGACTTAATGACATCTCTATTTTGTTTCAGCTTTTTCTTGGAGAAGAATATGTTTGTTTTCTTCCTGAACATCTTGCGTCAGAAGTCTGGTCGTTACGTGTGTGTGCAGCTGCTGCAGACTCTGAACATCCTCTTTGAGAACATCAGTCATGAAACATCACTGTGTAAGGGCACACTGCTGAATTGTTTAGGATTAAGTGACCAAGATTTGATTAAATCCCTTTTCATTCAACGAAATTTAGTTCTAGTATCCCTTAGCAGAAGAGCTATATGAATTACTAACAGTCTTTTTAATTGAACACTACCAAAATACAGTGTAAGTTGACTCCAAAAATCCATTTTAATGTCAATTCTCAGTAGTACAAAAGTAGTTGTTTGGTACTGCTGAAGCATTTAGCATATTTCAAGGGGTTCTTTAAGTCAGCAAATTAGCTGTGGTCTGAAATGTTCACTTGCTGCTGCAGATCATGTGGGGGAGCTGTGTTGTAGAATTTGTACTGGAACTGTTCTGACATCATTGGTGTCATTCAGCCATGGGCATTTGTTTCAAGGTTTTTGGAAAAATATGAAGAGGGTGGAGAATTAATTGCTAGTTTCAAGTATTCCACAACTATCATGAAGACAAAGTAATATTCAAGCCTTGGAGAGTCAGGACTTTGGGAGGAAAATGGAGTAAAGTCTCACTGGCTGCAGAGCCCACATAAATATAGGAAGGTGAAGTGTATTCTCAGTTGTCTTGTTCTCAGGAGCAAAGACCTTCATAGGGAACAATTCCTTTGTATTACTGCTTGAAGCTATCACGAGTTGTTTGGCTAAAAATTGTGTCTTCAGGCATCAAATAGTTTGTTGCTACCTGGTATCGTAAATACAGCCTGTTGCCATAGTGATTTGTTTCTGTTAACCTGTGTAATGTCTCGTATTTTTCAGATTACCTCCTCTCTAATAACTATGTAAATTCTATTATTGTTCACAAATTTGACTTTTCTGATGAGGAGATCATGGCATATTACATATCATTTTTGAAAACTCTTTCCCTGAAACTCAACAATCATACTGTACATTTCTTTTATAATGAGGTAAGTGAAGAAAGTTGCAGTATGATAAGTGGACTTTAATTAGAAATTGATAGCAATGTGGCACATACTCTGTTTAGTCTCATGTCTCGTAATGTCTTGCCTTTATTTTTATAATGGTAATACCAGTGATTGATTCCTTTGTGGGTATCTCTGCAGCAGGATGGTAAAGAAGGTTTTTGTCCTCAGACAAAATAAATAAATAAAAATCTAAAAGTTAGTGTTATGTTGGACCATTTCAGTAGTTCTGAATTTTCCTGCCCTGAGAATTCAACTTGTTTATGCCTTGTTTTCCTGTGCTTGTGTCAGCAGGGTCTTTTCTGTTGCATCACTGGGTTCTAAGAGGTTTAGTCAAAGGCCAAAGAGCCTGAGTAATCAAAGGGCAAAGGTGAAATGGGTTTTTCCCTGCTCTGCTCTGCCTTTTGCCAGAAGAGGGCACAAAAGCACCGAGTATGTGCCAGTTCCCCTGGGACACCGATGCTTAAAGCAGTTTGTTTTAATGCAGAGCTGCAAATGCAGCTGACCGTGCATGGTAGACTCAGATGACTTAAGTAGAAGGTAAAAATACTGTATTAATCCACAGAAACCATTTTCCTACAGAACCCCAACAAATCTCCTGTACATGTTTAATGAATAAATCCTCTTTTCCCTTGTTACAGCACACAAATGACTTCGCTTTGTACACTGAAGCTATTAAATTTTTTAACCACCCTGAAAGCATGGTCAGGATTGCTGTTAGGACTATAACTTTAAATGTCTACAAAGGTATGCTTTTTATATATTAAAAAGGCATGTGTACAAGTCTTGTTTGCTTGTAATTTTCAGTTATTGACATCTAAGGGTTTTCTGTTTGTTTTATGAGATTGAAAAGCTTAGCATTTTGACTTGCTTCAGATACATATTTTTACTGTTATGGAACATCCCAAACCTACAGTATATACTTGTAAGTAGTGGTTTTTCCTCACTCATGACACTGGTTAAAAAACCCCAAAGTGTCAAGCATACATAAGGAACTTTAGCTTCCCTTCCAACCAAGATCAGAATGTGATTGTAATTAAAAAGTAAACAACTGGAAACCAACCCCAAAACCAAAGTGTTTCAAGAATATGATTACATTTTTTACAGCTGAACTTGAGCTTTATGGTGTTGGAAGCAGTAACCTACAGCACTTCCTTTTGGAACTAGACCATTTCCAGAGGTGCTCAGTGAAGGCCAGACTATAATGTCAGATTCCTGTGCTGGGCATTCCAGTAGGACATAAGGAGAAAACCTAAAACTCCACTGTCAGAGTAGTTAAGCACTGCAGCAAGTTTTCCAGAGAAACTGAGGCATCTGTATTGTTTGAAATCTTCAAAACTCAACAAGGCCCTTAACAGCCTGGTTGAACTTTGTAGTTAGTCCTTCCTTGAGAATGGGTTTAGATGATGTCCAAAACTTACCTCCCCCTAAATTTTTCTTGGTGTATATGAAGTCTTTAATAAACTGAAAATATGATAGTGATCGCTGTAGAAAAATTGTTGTTTATTCAGAACCTCTACCTCTGAAAACAGGGTGCTGCAAGTTAGTATGTCTTATGCAATATGTTCATGCAGGACTTCTTAAGAAGTCACTTAAGAGAAGTAATGGTTTGATGACAATATTCGTAGCAGAGTGTAAGATCTTTCTTAAGATAATGAACAATTTGCTTTGCGTAGCAGATGTGGTCTTTGTAGTGGTGGCTGTAAGGGACGAAATAGTTTTCTTTTGTATGTTGAGAAATGGGCACTTGGTACTTGGGGTTCTGCTTCAAGAACTGTAAATGCAAATATGAGCACACAAAAAGAGCAAATTATAGACTTCATATCCTATTTATATATATCCTGTGATATGTTTATGTAACTAAATATTTTTATGGAAAAATGTCTAGAATTTTCATTGAATATTGTAGTGATATAAAGGTTAGAGTTGAAAAAGCACAGCTCAGATGTTCAGGTTTGATAATTCTCTGACTATCCATTTGCATATATTCTGCTCTAACACCTACCCTGTATCCTTTAGTTTAGATGCTTTGTGCTTTAGCTTTTTTAACCCTTTTAGAGGATGTCACTCTCCCAGTTCCTAATCCTGTTAATTGTTGTCTGTTTCTTTTGCCCTTCCTTCACTGATGATTCCTGTGTTCCTTAATGCAGTGTCATGTAAGTCTAACTAGCTTGACTTTCAGCATTACTGCTTTATTCTTGCGCTTTTTTCTCTTTTTTTCATAAATAATGTGCTAAAAGAACCTTTCTGAGTTCCACTAGATTTATCTTCAGACATAAGTAAATATATTGATACTGGGCTCATTCAAACCAGCTAAGAACTGATATGACGTTTGTAGATTCCATTTCACGCATAAGATCGTGTCAGGTGTATTCTCGTGTGGAAAGCAAGCATGTAATCAAAATTTGGAAGAGTTTGTTGTATTTCTTAAGAAGCAATAAAAAATACTGGCGACTGATTATTCTTTTCAATGATTTCTCTTCAGTGGATAACCAACCTATGCTGCATTACATTCGAGATAAAACTGCAGTTCCTTATTTCTCCAACCTCGTCTGGTTTATTGGCAGCCACGTGATAGAACTGGATAACTGTGTGCAGACTGATGAAGAGTAAGCTTTTAAAAATGCTGGCTATTGGATGGAAATGCTTTTCCCAGATGTTGAAATGAAAGTCCTTATTTTGTCAGTAGTTGTCCAGCTAAGTTACTTTCTGATTATGTTCCCTTGTAGACAGTTAAGGCTTTTCATTCCTCAAAGCTTTTAGTGATTCTCTAAGTTAACAGCTAGTGCTGTGTGCCCAATCTGTGCTAATAATCCTTAACAAGTAAATTAGTGTTTGGCAACATGCTTTTTTTCATCTCTTTCATTCTGTTAAATTTAGTAGATATCCAGAAGACACAAAAGGTATTTTGTGCTTCTCAGTCTTACAAACTTTGTCTTTTTAATGTTCCTTTTCTATGTGTCATCTCAGTAGAAAATCTTTCTGAAGCGATTCTAGGAAAAAAATTTAAACTGGAAAGATGAACTTTATCAGACCTGACATTGCTGTGTAGTATTTCACTATCAACTACAGAGGTATTTTGTTGATTCAGGTTATTCTTGGTTTGCCTTGCCACCCCCACCCTGCAGTGGGTGTCTGTTTCTTGCTTTCTTGAAGTGAAGAGGTGGATGTCAAATACAACACAGAAGTCTCTTTCAGTTTTGGAAACAGATCTTACCATTTTTTGTGGTTGTCTTGTGAAAAGGCTCTGCCAGTGGAAAGCAAAGGTTTAAAAGAACATGTTTTCTGGAAACTTGGGGAAAAACTTGATGTGTGCATCCTAAAGCCCTTATAAGCCTGAATACTGTTTGGTAACAGCATTAGTTGACTTCTCTGAAGCACCTTGAGGCAGTCTGTCTGCACAAGGTGATCTGTGGCAGGAATGCACATTAATTTTTTACCGGAGTTTTTATGACTTTCCCAGTTAATAATGTATGATTCTTTCTTTCTATTCTCTTTCAGGCACAGAAACAGGGGCAAACTGAGTGACCTGGTAGCAGAACATCTTGATCATTTGCATTACCTTAATGATATCCTCATCATTAATTGTGAATTTTTAAACGATGTGCTGACAGACCACCTACTTAATAGACTCTTTCTTCCACTCTACGTGTATTCATTAGTAAATCAAGATAAGGTAAGCTGATATCTGCAAACACTTAATCCTCAAAGGTACTTCTTGCTCTCGGCATATGTGGTGATTTATTCAGGACCTGTATGCAGTAGAAGGGTTAAAACTGTAGATATCTATGTTTGTTTTTTTTACTTGAAGCAGCATAAATAAGGTTACTGTAGGGGAAATATCCCGAGAATGAATTTTAAAGCACAATAGATTACATTTTATTCACCGAAGAAATACTGTTTTGGATGACGTGGTGGTTCAAAGCTGAAAGTAGTGGAGACAAGAACAACTTTGACTTCGGAACAGGGTTTGAATTTCTCTGACAGTGGGAGACGTGTGATTTCCTTTTCTCATAAGGTAACTTCTCTTCTGGCAAAAGGAGGTTATTATACCTTTCAAGTGTACATGCAGATTTTCCATGGTGTTAAAATCTATACCATGTAGAAGATACAAACTTTTCACTGTGATACTTGATTCTTTGATTTGCAGAGAGGCTGTGTTTGATTGTGATGCAGCTGAGTTTATTTTTAAGGCATAGCCTTTAAATTTAGTGGAAAGCTGCTTTCCAATGAAATAGAAACTGTTCTTTTAAAACCTGCACAGGTTCCTGCATTCAGTTGTCTTCCAAAGAATAAATAATTCACTGTTCATTTCTGATTTGGGTTTGGGTTTTTTCTGTCCCTTTTCATTTCTTGTACTGCAGTGGTGTTTGTTTTAGGACAAACAATGTTTTGGAATTTCAACATGCTTTCCTTAGATCAGGTTTATGGCAAGTTGAGGAATTCTGTATATTGCATGTGCATCGAAGGTTAAATAACAATCAGCCTCTTGTCTTGCCATTGATAAAACCACTGCAATAGAGTGAAGGAGCTTTCCTGACTTTTGCTTTCATTTCGGCTATTCTGACTTGTTCATGTACAAAAACCTGCTTGTCCTCCTGTTTACAGGCAGATGTGAGGTCAGAGATATTTGCAACCATAAAATTGGGCTGCTCTTACCTTCCGATGAATTAATTTGGTGATTTTTCTGAAGTATCACTAACTTATTTTTAGAAACATTTTCAGTACCCCTGATTTATAAACTTAGTGGTGTTGTGCTCAAGTTAACACTTCAAATATTTTTGTCCAGTGTTATTTACTTGATTTAGAGAAGTGTCTGCCAGGAACATGTTCTTATTATGTGGGTAGTATTTTATTGTTTCTGAATAGCTAATTTTTAGAGCAGATTTTAATGAAAGTTAACTGAGAAGATCTTTTTGACAGAGTAGTAGCGTAGTAAAAACTACTGTACTTCTCAGATGCTCACCTGTTCAATTTAAGTTACTGAACTGACCATGAGACAGTAATTAATAGCAATTTTTAAACAATTAGAGTAAGGGATATGCCTGTTCAGAGAGTCTCCATTTGAAATAGTTTACAAGCAGTGAATGTTAAAAGAACTATGCCCTCTGAATATTTTGTAGCAGAATATGGAATAATACAATATTAGAAGTTTTAAATAAAATGCAAAAGAGCATAAATGCTCTAACTGTGTATAAATAAATCAAAATCTTTCATAACTTTTTTCCATAGGGTGGAGAGCGTCCAAAAATAAGTCTCCAAGTTTCTCTCTATCTTCTTTCTCAAGTAAGTATTTTAAGTATTTGTTGTGTATCAAAATAAGTTTTGCAGTACTGTTATGATTTATAAATTACTGTATTTTTGTCATTTTGGCAAAGCCATTAAAGAGAATTTGGGAAGTTTTCAACCTTTCAGTTTCTATTAAAAATAGAAACTATTTTTTAGTTTAATAGAAACTATTAAACTAAAATTTCTATTTAGTTAAATAGAAACTATTGTCTTTCTATGGGCAGACAAAACTATTTTTGTCTTGAGTTAAAGCATTCCGTGACTACAGATCATCACCACCTGACAAATGCTGCATGATGGAGGCATTAAACATGTAAACATGCTGGGACAGAACCTGGTGAAGCAGCAGGTGAAATTTAGATAGATGCTGTATTGCATTTTTAATCTGCCTGAGCTGCAGAGGATTTCAGGTTTGAATTTTCCTCTTTGCAAACTCAAATTCCAAACCCCACCACTACCAAAATCTCACTTTCTCACCATTTGAATTTCATTATGCCCATAGCTTCAGTCTGTAATTGATGAGTACTTGTTATTTCTTACTCTTACCAATCCCACCTCCTTTTCTTTCTGGAACTTATTTTAAGATTAAGAGTCTTACAGTGCAATTTTGCTATAGAGAAAATCTTTTCTCCCTATAGTCCTCATTGTGTATTGCTATGAGACTGGTTTTCTTGAAGTATATTCCCTGAAAATAGTTTTGACTTGTATTCGTAGAATTAATTCATCTTTTTATTTGAACTTAGGGTTTTTCAATAGTAATTTTATTATGGTCTGGCCCATAATTTCATCCTTTTTTAAGAGCTTTGCTTAAACTGTGATTTTTTTAAAAAAGGGTTTTTTTCAGGATAATATAATTTGATGTTTCTCAGTTTAAACCTAAAACACTGTGGTGATGTGGGAGTTACCACTGATAAGGCTGTGGGAGCAACAGCTCCTTGTAACTAAAGGGATCTGCATGATAGGGTTGTATAAGTTGACCTCTTTTACCTCTGCTTTCCGTGGAAGCATTGGCTGGGTATCAGTTCAAGATTTGTATCTGTGTTCTTTATTCTTTTTAAAAAAGAAAATGAAATAGTCGTAAGGAATGGAGAACAAGTTCTGTGTATCAGAATGGGATGTGATACAGAAAATCAAGCTGCTGTTACTGCAACTGGTAGAAACATCTTCTTCCACCTTTTAAAACCCAGAGTCTGTCTTTGGTGGGGTGGGATCTGAAAACTGTACACTGAGTATCTGACAAACCTTGCAAACTATTTGTTCTTTACACCAGGGATACTCTTCAGGCACTACTCATGTTAGAGGCTGGTGCTAGCAGATGAAAATCCACTGCTGGGACATTTCATCCACTGTTCACAAAGTGAACATGTGATGTACTTACCCCAAAACAGGCCTGTGCATAGTCGAGCAACACTCTCTGAACTGGCAGAGGGTCCAGTGATTTGGAGGCTGTTCAAAGCATTTTGGAAGTGTGATGTGACTTTCCAAAGTTCTAATGGATCAGCACTGCATGCTGGTAATCACTTCCCTTTGGAAGGTCTGGAGTGGTTCTGGCTCTAATCAGAAAACCTGTGGAGAACATTTAGCTAAATATTATCAAAACAATGATTAGATTTAATGACAGAAAATATTTGGGAATTTTGCAGCTAGAACTGCTGTGTAGGGATCCAGCTTTGATGCTCCTGTGAAGAGAATGGATATAAGCTGACAGTTATTGTGACTGGACCTGAGCTGGTTCTGTCCAGAAGCCAGTTGTTTGCTGGCCCAGACTTGTAAGGCTTGGCCCAAAATAAAGTAGTTGGTGTAAACAGAGAACTGTTAAAGCACCAAAGCACTTCTTGTTAAGAGCTTTCATGTTCCAAGCAGTATGGCTCTTCCTCCTGCCTTATGTAGCCACTTTGTCGCTAGACCTGAATTTGTTGCCATTTCAGAGCCAGCAAAGCTGCTTCTGAGCCAGTTCAGCCCATTGCATGGCATTTATTCAAGAATCACTGCATAGAACTTACTGGAATCCACCCAGTCATGAGCATGGAAGGTCCCTGGATGCTGTGCACCATAACCAGTTTGTGTTGTTTCTTAAGAAATTTCTGGAGTTTTAATTTGAGTTCCTTGCTAGAATACCACACAACTTGCATCTCAAAGCTGATAAGGAGAGGGAATTTACATGTCGCAGAAGGATGGAAGAATATGAAGAATTATTAAACCTGGGTAGCTTCAAAGGTAGGCAAAGTTCAAATGCCTGTAGAGAGGATTATGATCTGCTGTGTTTTAAAGCAGATTTAATGAGCTATCAGTGTTACCAGTTGTATTTATATATTAACTGAAGATACAGCTAAGAAGGTCTAAGAAGTTTGTTCAGTGAGTGAAATGGTGAAACTACATGTTCTGTAAATATGTCTGATATTTCTTTCCACTCTTCTCTTAACAGGTTTTTCTAATTATACATTATGCTCCTTTGGTGAACTCCTTGGCTGAGGTTATACTCAATGGTGACCTCTCAGTGTTTTCTTCTAAGGTTGAGCAAGATATCCAGAAAAACTCAGTAAGTGGCCAACTGTCTTTAATTTTAATCTTGTAAAGGCAAATAAAATATTTGAAAAACAAAATCAGGTATTGGAAACTGGTAATCCAAGGTGTTTGTGTTTAGGAGAGAAGAGCAGCAATAGACTTCAGCTTTTGCTGTTGGGCCATCATTTTGTTGGGACACTTCTGTAATCTTCTGTGTTTGGTGTTTGTTATCTGGTCTTTGGTAGTGAGGTAGAAATTAATCACCATGACTTTCCTGTGAAATTATTTCTTCACACAACTTATAATAGAAATGAGAGACTTTGAAAAAAAATACCTGTCCTTTTGGTAAATCCTTTGGATATAAAAGGAAATAAAGATTTTCCTCTGAACAGTATAAGTGTTTTAGCAGTAAAACTCATCATCTCTGAAAACAAGCATTGGTGTCCATATGAGAATAGAGACCAGCCACGGATAGAGGGGAGTGCTGTCACTTTGTCACTGCCTTTTTTACCTTCACATTCAACCCTGTGTAGATGCTGTTGTTACTGGTTTTCTGTGTGTCATGTATGTATTTTCTCTTTTGTTACGGGTGTCACAGTTTGTGAAATGCTTACTTGTTACTTTTTAAAGGCCCTTTTTGGGAATGATAGTAGGAAGAGAACAGGACCTTTAACAGGCTTCTGACTAGTTCTGTCTAAAAATTGAACATGTCCCCTAATGACTGGCCAGCAGTTGCTGCCTGAAGGTTTAATTTATAAAAGCAGTGGATTGGTTCTCTGTGCTTTCCCAGCAGTGGCTGTAGCTCTGCGAGTTTCAAGGGGCAGATGCTTCAGCTCTTCCATCATACAAGTCAACTTGTCCACATTTGTTCCCACTGTGCATGGGAAGCTGGGTGGTGGGTCTCAGTAGCTTTTGTTCACCTTAATATTTAGACTCCAATCTATTTTAGCAAAAACTGTAGTAGAATGGTAGAGTTGACTGAATACTTTAAGGTAAAGCAATCTCTTATTTATGTTGGGAAATGTCTGACCTGTTGGCTGCATACTGAGTGTCGTGTGTTACTTGTGCAGAAGCAGCTTTGTTACTAGGAAATTTGTGGCAAGAGGGTGGAGCACCAGTTGTTACAGAAGTGAGATTTTCTTTTCCTGTCATAGTTACTGTACAAAGTTTCAAAATACCTATATCTTGGGTTTGTGTGTTTGCACTAACATTAGAAATATTGGGGGTTCCCTCTGAACTCCTGTTCATCTATTCTCCTATGTTTGTAATACTGTTTTGGTTGTTGCTTCTTACTGTGCTTAAAGATAAGTCCTCACAGCATCTGAACAGGGAGTTCTGTCATATGTGAACAGGTAGTCAGTAGGAGGAGTGTTGGGTTTCTGCAATAGATCCTTACAGAAACTGCTACAGGTAGAGCTTTGTTACAGAAACTGCAGAGTGGTGGATGGATGAGGGGAAAAACTTCCATGGGAGAAGCTTTAATTTTTAGTAAATTCAACTGTATTCTTCAATGAAACCACGGAGGGGCAAGTCTGTGCTGTCAGGAAGCCCAGTGGTGGAGGCTGGTTATGTGCAGAAAGAGCAGGGTGTGATCTCCAGCAGAGGAGATCCGTGCCCTGTTTCCAGTGAGGGGAGCTACCAAGTGGGCTGCTCTCTGTAAATGTGTATGAGCATCTGCTGCCTGTGTTATGTGATGTTCTCTGCTGATCTGCAGCTCCATGCAGTGTGTCAGCTGTAGGTATGGAGGCACAGCCAAGTTAAGCTGAGGCAGTTTCTTGTTGCTCTGTAATGGGACTTCACAGAGCAGAAAGTTCATTTTTGAGCTGTCAGCCACTGCAGAGGCTTTTTGGATTATAACATGTATCAGTACCATTGCAAAGTTACTGCTGTGGTGTTTTCTGTTGCAAAGAAATTGCCAATTTCTATTGTACACTGGAAGCTATTTCAGAAGTTACTTTAGAATTACGTGTTCTGACATTAGTAGAGAATAGTGATGAGTAAGTTTTTTATTTGCTTTTTGTCTGAGTGTAGAATTGTTTGTTCATCAGTCAGAAGACCCAAACTTATCTTTTACTTCCTTTCTGTTCTCATTTCTTATGATAACCATTCTGATAATCTCCTAAACTCGTTGTTTTGGGGGTGTAACTGAGATGTCTTGATATGTTTAAGCTGAAGTGTAACTGTCAGTTTCTAAAACCCCAAGTAAGTAGAAACACATATCTATGTTTATCTTCCTCATAAGATCAATTAAAGGGGAATGAGGTGTACAGAGTAAGGACTGAGATTACAAGAAGCAGAGTCACATGCCCTCCTCCTAGGAGACTAAATGAGTAAAGAACACTTAACAAAAACAAAAGCTGAGAAGGATTGCAGTTGCTGTGCATAAATGCAAAATACCGAGTGACTCAGGGCAAAGAGCAGTGGTGGTTGTCACAGCAGGCAGCAAGTGGTGCTTTTTACTGAAATCAATTTATGGAAGAAATGACCAGCAACTGTAACTGCTTATATCTTATGAATTGACAGTAACCTGCCCATGGAGATCATAGGGCAGTAGTGGTTGCCTGACCTCCATTGAACAGGTTCTGCAAAGTAAGATATACTTCTATTTGTCCATATTTTTCTCTGTATTTCTGTTTTTAGGTGTCATCAGAAGAAATACAAACCCTTATCTCAAAATAAGTGCTGAATGTGTAGTCATTAGAATGCACTTAAACTTTTTGTCAGACATCATACTAAGATTTACCTTATTTCCTGTGAGATCTGTTTTCCTGCATAATTCAGATGTGGGCCAGTTCTACCTAGTGCATGTTTCTGCTTTAACCTACTTTCTCCTTCTCGTAAAGGGTGTTACTGGTACTGCCTTATTTTACCAGAACACGTTGCACAAGACAAACCATTATTGAAAATATGGTTGAGAGATATGTTAAAAATGTAAAATAGCAGTACCTCAAGCTGTGTAACCAACTTATATAATAAACCATATGCTATTTGATTTTGTCTGATTTTAGAATGTTTTAAATATATATAGCCCTGTTGTACTTAGCAGAACAGAATAAATGTGTAGAGGGTTTTTTCCAGCATTCTTTCTTTAGATGGAGCAGACCATAGCTCAGTGTTTGAGACATCACTGTCTGCTGGTCTCTTGGGTTACTTTGCATGTGACCAAAAGCTTGTGAGAAGTGCCAGGATGCTAAGTACATGCATTCTGCATAAAGAAAGTAGCTACAAGATTCTAGGAAGCAATGCAGAAGTAAGAAGTGAATGTGGAAAGGGGAAAATGCATTATGCAACTTGCATGCTACTTTTCTGTTATTTCCCTGAGTAACAGGACTTAAGGTGTTCTTCCCCTTTCTTACAACTTTTCTGACCAGAAGCCACCAGTAAAAGATAACCTGGTCATTTTATAACCTTCCTGTGTTTTAGTTGGATCAAACTAAAAATTTTTCAGAGAGGTTACTGGGGACATAACTGTACTAAATTCTAAATGGATTTTTTGACTATTGTAGAAAGTTCCTCCTAGTGTGTGGTTTATTTCAGTGCCAACTGTAAGGTGACTTATGCAAGATTCTGTAAAACCTTTGCAAGTCAGAAGACTCAGAGAATCCTTCCAGCCTTTTAGCTGGTAGACAGCTTCTTCCCTGACTTTTTATGTATCTGTTCCTTACTAAGTGAAGAGAGGGATTTTTCCAAACTGAATCAGAGACCCTGAGGTCTCTGATGCACTCACCTTCAACGCTTCTATGTGAGTCACCTAAGGCAAAGAAAAGAATCAGTTTGTTATTTACTCTAGTCTTACTTCTTTTCTCTTGTCCCAAAATTTTTAACCCTGTAGCCAGTGATTGAAGTGCTGAGTTCTGGAAAGTAAGTTTCTGTAGCAGTCTTGTTCAGCATAAATCTGTGCTGGCAGGATGCCCCCAAACCATGTGTTTCACTTCTCAGAAACAGAGGGGTTTGGCTGATCAATGTTTATATTGTACTCTGGTAATCCAGCTGGCAGGCCTAGGAAGTGAGAATGGAGTTCAAAGCAGCACAGCTCAGAAACAAGCTGAAAAATTGTAGAAAACCAGGTTTTGTTAGTCCTGCCAATTGTAGAACAACTTGTAGTGTCTTGGTCTCTTTCTATAAATAATATGTTGTTCTGTGTTCGGATGGCACAGCCTCCTGGAAGTGCTTAATTTGTTCTGGGAGAAGTGTGTCATCTAAATTTATTTGCTTGCTCTGCTACTTAATAATCAGGAAAATCAGGTATTGATTGAATACTGTTTGCATCTTGTCCAAAGCCAGTGATAACTTTGGGTAAAACACAAGTAAATTAAGTCTACCAGTGAAACTTGTTTTCTAGTCTAAGTAAGTCAATGTCTGGAGACCGAAAAAAGTTAATCATGGTGTCATTTGCTCCTAGTTGACACAGGGATTAGTTTGATGTTAAGGGAAGTGTAAGACTCAAAAAAAGAAATAAAAGTTGTTGGCATAGAGCATTGGGTTTTGTCCTTGCTACTGACAAAGAATTTTAAAGGGTGTATGTTGTATTAATACACTCCTGTCAACACCCACTTTGGAGTTTGATGTCTTTATCCTTTTCACAAAAGGAGTCTTAATTTTATATGTACTATCTGTCTCACTTGTTCAAAGAAGGGGGAAAAAAATTAATAAACTTCTATTGATGAAATTGGGAGTTCTGTGTCGACTTGTATCTTAACATAATTGAATGATCAGTCCTTGGAGTATGTTGCTTTGGAGATAGTTGTGCTACTGATGAGTTGATACAACCTAGTTTTTTGTATTTTCAAGTGGATTTGAGATTTGGAAGTACTATGCTCATTTGCAATCTAAAGCCCATCTCTCATATGCACTGAAGTGTCTTTATCAATAACAGTTAAAAATGCCTTGCTATAACTCAGTGTAAACTCCTCAAATTTACAGGCCAAGTCAAGTATCAGATGTTTCATAAAACCGACAGAAACACTCGAGAGGTCTCTTGAGATCAACAAACAGAAAGGGAAGAAGAGAATGCAGAAAAGACCCAACTATAAAAATGTTGGTGAAGAGGATGAAGAGGAGAGAGGATCTGAAGATAACCAAGATGACCTTGATAAAACTAAAGGTACAGAAGCGAGTTCAAAAGGCGTAAGAACAAGCAGTGAAAATGAAGGTGAGTATCCCAGCAAATGAAAATGATGCTTGCAATTTAGGTGCTTTTATTTAATGTATGGACCTAGTTTTGATCTGTTACATAACTTGTTCTCTTGTTGCACAAGGTAAACATGGGACTATTAAATTTGTTTAAATCTTTGGCTGTATTTTTTTCTCATGTTAAATCATTTTGTGAGAACATGTACTTCTAATCTGATTAAAAACTCTGAGTGTTTTCATACCTTCCTCTGGGCCACGGCCCTTACCACAAAGGCCTGCCTTGCACCCAGGTGTAGGTGGGTATGAGGCACTTGCTCAGTACACTTGACAACTTTGTCAACTTTGTGGCTTCTTCTCCTGTCCTGAGGCAGCTGCTGGAGCCACTTCACCTTTGCAAGGTGGTTGGGAGTATTTTATGCCTGTTTCAGTGATAAAATTTAACGGGTGTGCTAGAAGTGACAGTACACAATAGCAGATGATATTAAATAGTTCAACACTGAAAGCATCTTTAACTCTTAGATTTTTTTTTAATTGTACATTTTCAGGATTTTTGCTGTAATACAAATGTAAGAAGAGTTAGTTTTATAGGATGAGTGGTCTTATGGTTCATTGTAACTGTTTATTTTACTAGTTAGTAGCTATTAGAAGGACAAACATCAGGAACCAGTATTTACATTAGACATAAATGAGAAAAATGTGGCAGAATGGCATGCAAGCATTTGGAAACGAGTGTTATGCTTTGGCAGTCCTGCCCAAACATGGTTGAATTCAGATTTAAGAAAGCAGTCTGGGAAGACTTTCCTTAAATGGTGTCAAATAACTGATGGTGTATTGCCTACCATGATTAGAAGAAAATCTGGAATTTTGTACTGTTTAGACTGGTGCATTTAGTCATCATCTTTGTCCAAATTCTTAAGCAAAAGCTACATTTGGTCCTAATGGTTCTCCTGAAACTCAGGTCTGAGGCACTGGGGCCCAGGTATCCTGTTTGCTGTAGTTGTAGGGGCAGGTCACACACTCAATGGAACTTGCTGTCCACCCGTGCCCCACTCTCACCAGCATTCACTCAAAGAAATCTTTTTATCGGAAATTGGCTCTATACTCTTTCTTCCTGTGGTTTGTGGGGGAGGGAGGCTTACTGTTGCTTGTTTATTTGCCAAAATGAAGTGTTTATTTTCTTTAGTATTTTATGTATATGTTTATATTTCATATAGCATCAAATTCCTTAAAGAAATGTAAACACAGTTCTCTACTGGGAAGAAAATTGGCTTATGTCCATTCATTATCCTTTCTGAGGTGATGGTTCCACCTCTTATATATAGATGAATCAGTCCCTTTTAATGCCAAATAGAAAATACAAAAGTGCTTGTGATAACTTTGTGACAAATACCAAATTTGGGTTATGTGTTTTTTTAGAAATAGAGATGGTAATCATGGAGAGGTGTAAGCTGTCAGAGCTGTCCATCTCGACTGTGACAGAACAGAACACAACAGATGAAGAAAAGAGTGCAGCTGCTTCTGGCACTGAGATAACAAACTGGAACAGGTATAAAGGAACTGTAATATATTTTGCTGAATTATTTCCTTGCTTGTCCTCCCCTTAACTCTTTCAGTTCTCTTAAGGGATGTTTCAAATCTGCTTCCAATTAAAATTACAAGATTCTTCTGCATCACATCTAAGGGAATCGGCAGAAGAGTGGGATGTGGCCTCTCTGCTGCTCAGTTTTGCAAATGATCCTGTTCCTTTGCAAAGTTTGTGCTTTCCTTTATGGTAGTTGTGCTGCACTAAGTTGATAAAGTCGTATTACAGAATATTAACATAACAACCCAGAATATAAATGTTTGCACTCCCGAATTTTCTCAAGCTCTAAATTAAGCCAGAAGAAGTTTTCTTAATTATACTTATGGTTGCTTTTGTTAGTTTTGTTTGCACCTGTAGGGAAGAAAAACCAGGGAAAATTCCTCAGCTCAGGGCTGAATTTGGCAGAATTTCAGTAGTAGTTACAGATAAACCCTTCTAACCTATGTACAGTTTCCTGGGTCCATTAGTGTATCTTAAGGTTATTGAAAACTTATGTTGAAAATACAGTTTTTAAGTGTTTCTGGGAGCAGAAATCACCCTGCCTTAAAAATTTAAACTTGGATATATTAAATAGCCATAGGACACCTTCTCAGTAAGAAACTTGTGTTCCTGTTAATAGAATATTAAAGAAAAGAAACCGAACGTGCCATATCTGGCACAAAAGTAATTGCCAGTGTGTCTGTTGGGGAAATGCATGTTTAATAGGATTTATAATTTATTTTTAAACTTGGGAAATGCTGCCTGGTATTCCCAGAATTTCATTCTGTCTTCATTATAGCTTTGATGTACCTTAGATTGCATTCATTAATAAAGATAACATTTCATTTCATTGTAAAAGTGAAATTGAACCTTGACTTGAACTGGCTTTAAAATACATTGGTTTCGATTATTGATAATTTGACTAAAATATGTGCCAAATGGCTTTTAGAAAGAAATTGGCAATGACTGCATTGAATACTAAAGTGACTGGGATGCTCAGGTCTCAAAAAGTGCAAAATGCTGAGATGTGAGTTGCCAGTGCATTTGGCAGATGTCTGCAGTTCAGGACTCTGGATGTGCAGGTGTGATCTCACAGCATGCTGCATCTTTCCTAAAAATAAACTACATCAAAGAATGTGCAGAGCTAGAAATATTTTAAAAAGAAGGGTAGACCCTGGGTAGGGCAATTCTGGCCTTAGTTCTGTGTAAATTTCTGGAAATACTGTTGGATAAGCTGCTAAAGGTTAAGATCTTATGTTATTTTATGTGCCAAATGTAGTAGAAACAGTAGTTAAATTTCTCAAGAGATTTGTTCCAGTGTGTATAGTTTCTGCCCTCCTGATTGAAATCACTGAGTCAAGGAACTTTACTCCATAACTGGAATAATCATTAATGATTGTGGTGATGGTGATTCCCAAGGTGTTGCAGACTTCAATTGTGGGCATACTGCACAAGAATAAATAATTGAGAGAACACTTGGACGGCATCTGATCTGCTGCTTCTATCAAGTCTGTAGTAAAGAGCTAATTAAGGAACCAGGTGTCTACAGAGTTAAGAACTACTTATATCTGAAAATATTTACCATATAGCCTTTACTGTTAGAAGTGATTTTAAAAATAATATTTGTTGAAAAATAAATGGAAAACAGCACAGATGGGAGTTAAAAATCTGTAGCTCCAAAGCTAAGTCAAGTTTTCAGTTTCCCATAGTGCTTTTGCTTCTGTGAAGAGCCTAAAAGAGAAAGCTGAAGTGTTTTAGCTGTAAGTTTGTTTTGATGGGCCTCACTGTTGGAAAGTTTGAGCTTGAAGACATGTTTTAAATTAACTTTCTTTTAGGATATGCTGCACAGCAAAGCATTTTCATGCTGTGTTGGGGCTTCTGTTGCGGGTTTCTTATAGCTGGAGTGTTTCTGGGTCTGTCCTGTGTTGGGTGTGTCTGGGGACTGTTGGTGAGTGGGATTCCTGGAAGCTGTTCTGGCCTCAGGTTGTTGTGGCTGAGATTCCAATAATGCAGATAGACAGATGAAGCATCTGGAATGAAAACAGTTTCTCTTGCTCCTGTAGTATTTTTTTCAAGTTATGTAACTTCACAAATGTATTTAGTATGCAGGGGTAAAACAATGAAAAATGCATTAGTTCACAGAAATCACTTAATACCATACAATACAGGTGTTAAATGAACAACTACAGATATTTCAACAGGTTTGACCTGCTAAAGCCTTGGCTTTAGTACAATTATGTTAAATACTACTTCTATATCATAGCTCAGGTTTTGAGTTAGTTACTGTCTGTTGTTGGTCTGAAAACAGACTTCACGTTATCTTGTGTTTGAGTATTTTAATTTATTGACCATGGATGTCTTGGTCCTCTTTCTCCTTTAGCTCTTGACCCTCTGAGGGTGACGTGAGGCGTGTGGGGCTCATTTAATGCACAGGAAACCTGAAGGCCCTCTTGGTTTGTTTTCAACATTGCTAATTATTTAGGTTGGTTTTCCTTGAATAGTTACATTCTCTTAGAAGATCCACCGTATGTGGGAAATTTGGCTTAGGCCCAGAGCAGTGTCGAACTTGGGCACAGGTGGCATTTCTGGGGGAGGATGCTCATGGTGCAGCTTCAGAAATGCAGTGTTGGGAACCGAGCAGGGGAACTGCCTGTTCTGTTCATGTGCTCATTGCCTTGTTTCGGTAAAGAGAACATGTTGGTGAGATTTGTGTGGAGCTGATGGGAAGTTCAAGTCTGTTATGACTCGGTGGCTTTGCAGGGACATTGTGTGGCCGTGATGGCGCCGCAGGCCTGGAGGAGGGACTGAAGTGTGTTGTGTTCTGGTCTCTGATAGCCCTTCTGACCCTCAGCTGGCCACAACCACGGGTTTGGAGTGGTTGCTTCTTGTCTGCTGGCTCTGAAAACAGGAAAATGTATTGGGTTTTATGACTTTGATGTTATTTTAATTTATTTTATTTCAATGTAATTTAGGTAATGCAAGGATTTTTTTGCTTTCACTGTTAAAAATATTTTAAAAGGTAGGGAATTAACTCTTTTCACTGAGAGTTCTAGACTCTCATCTTCTGGTGATACTTCTCTGATATATTGTTTGTTTGTCTGGACCAAGTATGAAAATATATTGAATTTTTACTTGTGCTCTGAACTGGTACAACTGATTGAATGCAAGCCAGCCTAAGACAAGAAGCCAAGCTGCCTTTCAGTCAGGCCTGTGCTCATATCAGCTAAATCTCAGCCATATCTGATCTGTCCAAACGGCATTTGGATGACATTGACTTTTGTGGTCTCTTCTGGGTACAGGTAAAGGGTGAACTTGGCACTTTGTCACTTCCTGCATAAGTGTCATAGGTCACACATGCTTAAACTCAGGAAAATAAAGCTCATCTCCAGTCAAAAGCTTTTTTTTTTTCATTTAAATGTTCTCTCCTTATTGATTTTTCTTTCCTATAACTGTTGGATGGTTAAGTTGTTGATAGTTTTGGAACAACCTGGCTTCCTTCAAACTTCTGGGGAAAAGTGCTTACTTGTAATAGTAAAAACTTTTCAACTGTTCAGGACTTGAGTTTTAAGGTAATCTGTTTCTTTTGTGCAACACTGAGAGCAGCTCCTTGAAGTTACTTAAGTATACACTTAAAACAGCTTTAGAGTGTTTCTGCATAGGTAATAATGGGCCACAAACAACCAGTAAATGTTTGAACAGTCAGTTCTTGGGAAGGTATTATGCAACAAATGCTGTTAAAACATCAGAATTAGTGTCAGAATGTAAATAGGAGGCATGGCTATAATCTCAGTACTCTGTAACAGAAACTTCTTTTTTTAATGCCTGAAAATGTGCATTACTGTAAATTTGCCTCTTTCATTATCTGCATGCAAAATAAGATAGTTACTCATTTTCCTATAGATAGTTTTTTTTCTTAACCATTTTCCTTTTTTAAATTACTCCTTTCCACAGGCCTTTTCTTGATATGGTCTATAATGCACTGGACTGTCCTGAAGATGATTACTATGCCCTCTTTGTGCTCTGTCTTTTATATGCAATGTCACACAACAAAGGTAAGTGTTGTTGTACAGAGTTAACTGCAAGGCCAGGGGTGGACAAAACTTTGCACCTCCTGTTTTATGGGATTGTTTGTTGCCATTTTTTAGAACAGGATAGGGAGATCCCCAGCAATCCATAATTATGTATTGTTCTAAGAGGTCTTAGAGTAACCAGTCTATTCTGAGAAATAACTTGATGTTTTAGAGGAATATGTTGAAGAAAGATGAAGTTAATGTTTTTAATAACAAGTCAGGGAAATGTGATTTGCATGGGTAAGGATATTCAGTAAGAGGCTATTAGCTACAAAATCAAATTCTCATTTTTTTAAACATGTATGAACAGATCACTTACTAGCAGAGCAGAATTTAAAATCAGACTTTTATCTTTTCCCCGTTAGCCATTGTGCTCTTCACATGTATGGCTTGACTTTGATTTGATTTAGGTGCAAACAAATAGTCTGAGAATTTCAAAAGCAGCAAAATATTTGGATTTCACCAACCACTTTGGGCTTTTGAGTACCTTCACCCAGCAGGCTCTGTTTAAGACTGACAATTTTCAGGGATTCATCAATGTCTTTAGTCTTTCTGTTGTTCCTCCTTTTCCTTGTAATATTAATTCAAAGCTGATTTGCCTAGTTTCATATTGCTAATTATTGTCTTCTGAGAAAACTGTTATAGTATTAAATACTTGCCTTGGGACATCCTCCTGTTTTCTGATTTGCCTTTTGTCCCTCACCCCTGGAAAAGGAATTGACCCAGTCAAGCTGGAGAGAATTCAGCTTCCAGCTCAACATGCTGAAGAGAGAAACTCATATAATCATGTACTTGCAGAAAGGCTCATCAGGATAATGAATTATGCTGCACAACCAGGTATTGCTTTGCCAGTGTTTGTTTTCCTTCCAAGCTGATATTTGTGAAGATGGAAAAGAGCTCTCCAGGCTCTTCTCTCTGAGGGGAACGTGACTGTGGGCATGCTCTTTGATGAGCAATACGTACATATGGCTTGTGAAAGACAGCGATTGGGTTTTAACTTGGTGTTTGAGGAACCAGAAACTCTGGATTTCTGCTGAATAGTTGTTGTTATACTCAGAACTATACAAGGATCTGTTGTCTTAATTCCTGCTTTCTGTGCTTTTGAGTAAACAAAAATTGAGTGATTTTTGCCTAATGTGAAAATGTGATTTGTGGCACTTTGGTTTGTAAAAGTAATTTCAGTGAAGAAATAGTCCTGAAAATGACATGATATCCTTTGCTCATAGCAGGCCTCTGTCCATCACCTCTAGATGGTAGCAAATTTTTTCATGATTTTTTGGTTTTTTTAGTCTCGAATTGCATTTTCAGTTCTGAACTCTTCTGCAGAAAATTTGGGGGTTTTTCCTTCAGCTTTTTTTGTGTGTGAAATGAGGATTACAAAGCTCAGTGACCTATTCCATGGAAATATGACTTTTATTCAAGCCACACCTCTTCTCCCTGCACTTTCCCCCTTAAAACTTCAAATGAGTAGAACTGGTTTTCCTCTGAAACTGGCACTTTATCAAATTCCTGTTTGTCTGCAGAATAAAACCTGTCAGTTTGATTTGCAAGGCTAACCTAGAGAGTTTTAACTTGTGCTGATGTGCCAGTTAGAGATTAAAAACGTGTTATGTATGAAGAGTTTGTACATACAGCTGCAGGAAGGAGTGTAAGATGAGGAAATGCATTTATTTAAGTAAAGGCAGGTCTGGGGAGGGAAGTGCTACACTTACTAAATGCTGTGTAGAACATCTTTTCTCTTTTTGGGGGGTACTGACCTTTGTATTTTTAGTTTCTGGGAGCATAGTGCTAACTTTTCAAGTAGTAGAGGGGAGTTGGAGTTAAAAGCTCAGTTGTCTGTCTGTCTCTTGGGTATATTGTCTTAGTGCAGATCACTCAGCTCAGACTGTACATAATTTCTAATACCTTTTGCTAAAATCCTTTCGACACCAACCTTAAAATCTCAATGCGTTGTTTCACTCTGACTCCTCTGGATTCTCACGTCCAGACTGTATCTGAATCATTTGGACTTCTTTTAAGGAAATGCTGTGCCTTATTAGTACTGCACACAAAGCTTCCTTTCACCTTGTAACTTTATCTCTGATCCTTTGGTAATTTTAGGGTAATTCCACCTGTGTTGCACATTAATAAAGGCATTGGGTTTGGCTTATTTTTCAATAGTATTAGTCCTTGTTGCCTTCTTACTGCACAATTCTGCTTTACATTTTCTTCTGCTTTAAATTGCTCTTCCAGTTCTTTTATAGCCATCAGTGTTGTGAGCCACCATCATCCTTGTCAGAAAGGGGGTGTGTGACAGAGGAGCAACGTTTGACAGTTTGGGGAAAAGTAAAAATATTTAAGAACATCAGGTAATGAGAAGAACAGTAATCAAACTGCCGCTATTTTGTGTATTGAAATTTTCTTTTCATAGATGGAAAAATCCGTTTGGCAACTCTAGAACTTGGCTGCTTATTGCTGAAGCAGCTTGTGTTTTCTAAAAATGGCAGCATCATAAAAGATGTTCACCTTGCTTGTCTTGAGGTGAGTATTTTCTGTCAAATCACCAGTCACAGCATTACTAGTCCTTGAATTTTGTAGTGTAGTTGAATAAATTTGTTTAATTTCTGATTTCAATAAGCCTGAATGTGAAATTCTATTTTCTAGAACATCTTTGCATTGGTGGGTCTGTGCAAAAGAATCAAAACCTGTGTTCTGTCCTCAGCTTTGCTGTTACCATGATATTTAAAGTTGTACCTTCTCAAGCAGTGTTATGTTTAATTTTCTCACTGAAATTTTATGTCATCATCTCAATACTGTAAATAAAAGTGCTTTTGAAACTAATGAGCTCACATGGGCTGTATTTTCAAAAGTGCAAGGACTGTATTCTGTCAGACTCTGGGATGAAGGCCATATCTGTGGGGATATCACTAGACAGTCTCTTCCATATGAGTTTTTGGGTGGGTTTTTTAACATGGCTAATAAGCAAATTGTGTATGTACTCCCTGAAAAACATTCTATCTTTTCTAGGGTGCAAGGGAAGAAAGTGTTCATCTCCTTCGTCGTTTCTATAAGGTATATTTGCAAAATGCTGTAAGAAAAAGTCCATTACATAATGTGGAATTAGCAGCAAGCCTGCAGCCCAGTCTTCACTGGTGCCCAAAGCAGCACTTTTTGAAAGATGATGACTCCAAATTTGTGACAGAAAAGGAGGTTTTTTGTTGGGGGGTTCCTCTCCTTTCCTGCCCTTCCCATACCACACAAAAGGGCTCCCAGAAGACTCCCAGGGCTTGTACTGGAGGTCATGTCCCTTTGTTGCTTTTGTTGCATATTTCATGGAACTGAGCCACACAATGAGAACATGATTCCTGGGATTTTATCATTGACACTAATACGGAATGTGTTTGGTTTTGACATTACTTTTTGTTTGTATCTTATCTGAAATTATGATACTTAATATTTTTGCTTACTGGAGACCTTTGGAGCTTTTTGCCTTTTGTGTGTGTGTGTTGTAAACAATGAAGGAATTAAAATGATAAGCCCTAGGTGTTACCTTCCATAGAAGGAGCAGTAAAATCCATTACAGATTTCAAGTGTCTGAAATATCTTCCTGTTTTTGTTAGAATTCTTTTGAAGACTGTTTGCTCAATATGGCTTGCAAAAAATAAGCACCTTGTGCTGGGCTGACCTTGCTTGGCTGCTAGAGGTCAACTCAACTGCTCTTTCACTGACCTTCCTCAACAGGATGGAGAGAGCAGAAAGTATCTTGCTGTCAGGGTAAAGAACAGGGAGGGCACTTACTAATTATAGTCATGGGTGGAACAGGCACAACTTGGCAAAAATTAATGTATTGCCAATAAAAATAGAGATGGTGAGAAACAGAGACAAATTTAAAAAAAAAACCTTCCCCCTGCCCCTGCCTTTTCCCAGACTCAGCTTTGCTCCTTCATTCCTGGCTCTACTCCCCTGTCTCCCTGCTGGGTGATGTAGGGGTGATGGGGAAACAGAGTTTTGGTGTCAGCCCATGACAGTTCATCTCTGCTGCTTCTTCCTCCTCACACTTTCCCCTGCCCCAGTGTAGGTCCCCTCCTCCATGGGCTGCAGTTCTGCAGGAAAATAATCTGGGGGTCCTGCAGAGACTGCGGCTCATTCAGGGCATGTCTTCCTGCTGCAGTGTGGGCATCTGCCCCACCATGGCCCTCTCTGGGGGGAGTCTCTCTCCCTTTAAGTGTGTTTTCCAGAGGTGCCCTCAGTGTTGCTGAAGGGCTCAGCAGTTTGCTGCTGGCCCAAGGCAGCCCCAGCCTCTCCTCACAGATACCCATAAACAAACAAACAAGCAGCTCCACAGCCCCAAGGGTTCATGGTATGTCCATATTCTTTCTTTTGGAAGGGAGAAGAAATTTTTCTGGATATGTTTGAAGACGAGTACCGGAGTATGACAGTAAGTGACACCCTTGCTGCCCTGCCAAGTGCTCCACCCCAGGGGCAACACAGGAGCAGTTGCTGATACTTAGTGAGAACTCTGGGGTCTGTGTTGCTGGGAGTAGAATAACAAAATGTGGGTGGCTTTTTGGTCTCTGAGGAGTTGTGTCTGTACTTACATAAATTGTTTATGTGAAATTTCACAACTATTTAATAAAGCACATTACTTTCTGAGACAGATTATACAAAAATTATTTTATCCTGCTAAATGGGACATGGGATTTATTTTTTCCCAATATAAAAACAATATAAAAATCTTCCTGTATCTGTCTAAAGCCCAGCAAGGTCTCAGTTCTGAGTGGTGTCACTTTATTTACCAGTGAAAAACAGGGTTCTAGCAAGCAAACACTGAGGCTTTTCTCTAGGGGAGGTACAGCCTGTGAAGGTGTTAATGGATTACTAAGATTAACCTCAGGCAGTTCATACTGAACCTGTATACTTGTTTTAAAAGTAATTATGTGTTTCAATTCTTAGGTTAGAGTTCAGATAAAAATCCTTTGGGTAGTCAGTTGCAGGATTTTTTCCCCAGTGGCACAGGGATTTAATGAGCAACTGCTGGTTTGTTCTATGAAAAAGAACCATCTACAGTTGGTGTGTTGTAATAAGTCTTTTAATATGGGAAGCATCTTACACGTCTTACCAGCCTAAATAATAGAAGTGTTTAATGAAACATTTAACCTTGGAAGTTGCTGCATTATTAGAAACTAGAAAGTTCTTTTTAGAGAACGTTTTGAGAAGCTCTTTCTTGTGATTGAAGTAATCACAAATTTAAGTCAAAACTTAAACCTGACAAATTTGGTTTTTAGTATTAGGGAAATACCTTTTCTTCAGTAGTCTTTTGGAGTTTCCCCCCTGTTTTATCACAATGAAAACTTCAACAGTGAGGGAGTGATGAAGAAATATAAAAGAGAGATTGTATGTAAGGAGCTTAAAGTAAGACAGATGGCCTTAAAAATTCTCAGAACTCTACAATATGCAACAATTAATTGTATTTGAATGTAAAGAGGCAAATGCTTATTGTTCTGTATAGTAATCAATGTTAGAATTCTTCTATAGATTAAACCCATGAATGTGGAATACTTGATGATGGATGCCTCGATCTTGTTGCCTCCAACGGGGACTCCGCTGACTGGGATTGACTTTGTGAAAAGATTGCCTTGTGGAGATGTGGAAAGAACACGAAGAGTGAGTAAGACTTTTTCTTACATTTTTTTCATGGCAAAATTATGTCAAAGTCTTTGAACAACTCTAGAAATATTTTTACTTGAAAACTGGTTGGTTGGAAGCTTCATCCATAAAATCATAGCTACTTGGTGAAGAGACCTGTGCAGAGTATTATATATATAATTACCTGTCCCAGCAGAGAAGCTTTTTCTCCATAATTTTTTGTGTCTAGTCAACACATCATGCTCTTGCACTGGGGTTTTAATTTTTCAGACCATGCAGACATCTACAGGGAGACACATTTTGGTGACCTCACTGATACATTGTCAGCTTCCTTTTGTGATCTGATATCTCTGTCTACCTTTCAATTAAATTCCTGTAGTAGGAATCTCCAGTGGAAGCCTGACTGGCTTCATGTTGCTCATGTTTCTAGACATAGCAAAAGGTTTAATTCTACTCCAGAGTTCATAATTCATGATAGAGATCTTGAGAATGAGGGGGAAAATAGCAAAATACCTATTTTTATGCCTGACTCAATCTGTAGAGATGATACTGACCTGAATGACAACATCATTATCACCATTCTTAGGTTAATCAGTTCTTGGCCCTTATCTGGCAGTGCCAGTAAGTCTAAGAGAGAGATTACTGCACAACATCATTATTTGAAAAGTGCTGTTCCTTGGGTTTCTGTGCAGTATACTCAAGTACCCTTGAAGAAAAAACGTGTTTCCAGGAATCTTCTGAAAAGCTTTGTTTTCATTACTTAGTGTAAGCCACACAGCTTTTGTTATCACAGCAAGTTGTCTGGTAAAATACAGTGAATTATTTTGAAAAATATTCTTAGAAAGCAAAAATGCTTCCTGGAATTCTCTCTGAGGCATTTAACAGAAGGATACTTAGAAATGCACATTAATGTAAACTGACTGTTCATGGTGTTCATGTGCTAAATAAGGAATAGTTTAACTTCTGTTGGTGGAAATTAAAAAATCAATTCAAATATTCCTCTAGAGTCTTTGGGATGAAAGGGTCTTTGTTATCAGCAAGAACTGCCACAATGCCTCCTTATTGGTCCTCCTTCCCCAGTCACATTGCTCTGGAAGTTTTAGCATTTTCTCAATTCCTACACTCCTTTCTTCCAGCTGAGCTACCCTGCACTGGCTGAATTGCCACAAAACATGCTGAACTTAAGGTATATCTTGTGCCATTGCTGCTGCCACTTAACTGGTGGGTTTTGCTGGTGCTTTCAAATGGACACAGTTCTATTCTGAGCATCCTGTGTCATGAGTCCAGGAAAGTTCTCAGGGTCTATTTCACTGGCAAGGGAAGAAGTCCCTTACTTTGATGATATTGAGTTCTTAGCTGTTAGACATCACATCTTTTTAGGCTCTCACTCCTTTTGTTTGAGAAAGTCTCTAAGTGGCAATAAAACATTCTAGGAAGGCCCAGCTCATGTGCTTTTGGGTCTGTATTGATATTGCTGACAAACTGAGGGCTGGCAATACTGTAGGAAGCACAGGGTAGTTCCCTTTTCATCTGATGTCTTTCTTATTTGTTTGCAAAGACTAAAGCTCTAATTTTATTTCCTGCTCCTGTACCTTAATCTGCAAAAAATGTGATTACATGTTTGGAGACAAGTGACAATTTGTAGGGAATGTATGCAACAAAAATTAATGCTCCAGGAGGAAGAAGATTGAAGGGAAAAATAAGTGAAAGCAGACTGAGTGATGGATGCCCTATGAATTAAAAAAAAAAAAAAAAAAACAAAAAACACACACAACAAAAACAAACCCAAAACCCAAAAAAAGCCTGATTGGGTTTGACTTTTGGGTTACCAAAAATTGTCTTATTCTTGATTGAATTTGAAAAGTTTTAAACCCATTATTGTGAGTTTTTTTCTTGGAGCATCTGGTAGTAAAACTGCTTTATAGTAATCATAAATACTTTCAGTAAATCCACAATCCATTAGAATGCAGTCTGCTTAAAGGGGAGAGATCTCCCATTACAAAGTGATTCTGTTCTTATAAATAATGTAGTGTTAATATCATATTTTTTTTTAGATACCCTTGAAATCCTTTGCTTCACATAACCATATTGCCCCGTTAGATTTCAACAGCATGCCAGATTCATCTGCTTTGTGTCATTTCATGGAAGGGCTGGATACATGACTTCCCTGTCTCCATCCCTGTTCTGCCAGAAAGTTCTGAAAGCACTGCCAGTCGATGGCTGGCCCAGCACTCACATTTCTGGTTCACAGGAGCCACAGTTCTGTTGATTCTAAAAACAGAGGGGTGAAGGGTTTTCCCTTAAGGCACTTTAGATTTGTTTTCCTAATACTTCCTGCAATCTGGGAGTTTCTGGGCACTGCAGCTGTTCATGAATTCAATGCTTTTACTGTAAGGCAGCAGTTAATTTACAGTATGCCACAGAATTACTATGTAGGAAACTCTTAAAAACAAAACAGTGGAAGTAATAAAAAATGATTTTTCATTTGCTATACTGAAAATGCAGTTCTTGGAGGGGAAGAGAGTTATAAATGGTGCCTTTCAAAATGTGGCTGATATGATGATTGTTCTTTGACAGTTTTGGTCTTTGCATACCATATGTCATGAATTTATGAATCAAAACTAGCTTATTAATTTCAAAGAGCAGCTGTTGCAAGTTTCTTGGGACTGGTGCAGCTTTCAGGATGCTTTGCCCTGGTGAATATGAATTAAGTGCTCCAAGAATGTTGTATTACATATGGCTAGTTTTGATGAACACAGCAAATTAAAATGCAAAAATCCCCATTGTTTTCTCTCCAGCTTGTAGACATCTTAGCTAAACTTGGCCAGAAAAGTTCTCACTGCCTTAAGTTCAAAATGTGACAGTCTCTGAAGGCTGGTGGTGGAGGTGTCTGTGGTGTGCAGGTATTGCAAATGCAATCAGTCTGAAAACAGCAAGTAAAGAAAAACTTGCCTGTCAGTCACAATCTGTGTAGGTGTGTGTGCCAGTACAAGAAAATCTCTCCTGCATCTACCTCACTGAACATGAATAGGATGTTTCAACTTCTTTCATATCTTTTTCTAACTATGAAATTACATTCTGCTTTTGCAATTTAAAATGTTGATTTCACATATGACAACAAACTTGGGGCTTGTAAAAGCCAGTGTATGTTTGTAAGATTCTGTTAAAATAGGCAGTACCAGGTGTAGCGATAGTTTAACGTTCTTTTCTTTTATTCTCAAGGCAATCAGAGTTTTCTTTATGCTCCGTTCGCTGTCTCTGCACCTGCGAGGTGAGCCAGAAACTCAGTTACCCCTCACGAGGGAGGGAGATCTCATAAAGACAGACGATGTTCTTGATCTGAGTAAGTAGTCCCTTGATTTCCCAAATAGGAAAAATTGCTGGCTTTTTTAGGTTTTTTTCTCTAAACTGCTTATTACTGCCATTGTTACCTAAGCTACCTGAATTGAGGTGGTACAGTGGTAAAGTTCTAGTGTGTGTTGTAATATAAAAATGGGTTTTCCAGTTCAAGTCTTTTGTTGCCACAGAGAGAGAAAGAGGAGAATATCAGAATTTTGGCATAAACCAAACAGGATACACATCATTGCTGTGTCTTGGGAGGAGACTTAGCAGTGGGCAAAATGTGACCTAAAAATTCCAGTTGTGTGCCTCTTCTAATTATCACTTCAAGATATTGTTGAAGTAACACATTTCCCTCAATCTATATTATTACAAGGCTTTTGAAATTCTTCTGAACATTAAGATGCCTCCAGTGGTTATGCTTGTTTGTTTACAAGTAGTGTCAAGTAGAGGTTAACATGATCCAGTAATGGTTTAAAGCTACTGTTTTGATTTTGAAAAATCCTGCAAAACTCACTTTATCAAAATAGCTTTTTTCCCTTTTGCCTGAATATAGTGCTGGTGCTTTATGGGAACTGGATGAGAAAGATTGCAGTTTCTTGTAAAGAAACATTTTAATATTTTAATAGGCATATGTTCATTGTAAACCTTTAGGTGTAGTTGCCAGGTTGTCAACACCATATATGAATGTATGTATTGAGAGCCAGGGAATTCCACAGAAGGTTCAGTCCATATTGCTGGGTATTCTGCCACCAGAGTGATATCTACTGTTACTTTTCAGTTTTATTTCTCTGCTGTAAGGGGTTTGAATTACTCACATGTTATGTGATAACTGCCTGCCTTGGGCTGCTGTAGGTGTCTCCTGTAGGTGTCTTTTTAGTCTTACACAGCAACTCACTGTGTGAAGTTCACTGGCAGCTCAAATTAACAGGCTCAGTGCTTGGTTTCAGGCTGATATCAAGATTCTGTTAGTGGTAATGTTTTAAGTACCATGGCCAAGAGGTAAATAATGATACATTTAAAGTTGTCATTTCATTGCTGAAACTGAAAACAGCAACCTTATAGTTAAGTCTCCTCCTTCACTCTCTCTCTGCCAAAACTACAGGCTTTAAAAAAGCAGTCAATATTTCTTAAAAAATGTTGGAGAAAAGTTTATGATGGAATAATTGAGATTTGGAAGGAACACCAGGAGATCACCTAGTCTAACTTCCCTGCTCAAGACAGGGTCAGCTAGAGAGAGTTGCCTAGTGCAACTGGTCGTCATATTTGAGGAAAAGAGAGGAAGCCAAAATGTGGTGCAGGTGTATGACCAGGGACACATCCCCCAGTCCTAACAAAATGTCCTTCATGGGAACATCTGGGTTGATCCTTGATTTGTTGCATTCTCAGTAAGCAATAAAGCAGAATCTGATACCAAATGGGCTGGATGCTGTTGGGAAAAGTTGTTCTTGTAAAGTGGGAGGGGGTGCATTAACTCTGCAGCCTAATCCCAGCTCTGCATGCAAAGGGCTAAAAGTTTTCTGTAAGAGCTTTTAATGTCTGCAGATGATTTCTGGAATTGTGATGACCATAAATTATAAAATCATTAAAGATCAGGTACATTTAGACCATCTCCTCAAGTAGCTGTTTTATTAGTGAAGGGTTCATGTAATACAATCTTTTCGGGTAAGTACTGCATGAACACAGGCAGCTATTTTCACCTAATTTACCTCTGTGCAGCAAACAGCTGAGATCTTTGAACTCTCCTTCCTTGGTTGTGTTTCCTAAAACTTGTATTTTCTTAGAGAAGGCCCACAGAAATCCTGGATCCATGTCTTGGAGGTGTAGTGTCCAAACTGGCTCCAGGCTTCGTTTTACATGAGGAGAAGTCAGGCATTGCAGTTGATGTCAGAAGGGACATGACACTTCCTTGCAGCAGTGTCACAGCACTATTGCATGGCCTTTCAGCCTGTGGTTCACTTTAATCCCCAGATCAAATTTTCAGTTTCAAACTGAAGTTTACAGGGCTTGATATTTTCATCTAAATGTTGTAGGTATGTGTAACAGTTCCATAGCATGACTGTAAATATTCTCAGAGCAGTTCACTGGAAATGTGTTTAACCACACTTTCTCTTCTGTTTTTGTCATCAAGGGTGATGTAGTTACGACCCTTCAGCAGCTGTGAATTAGAAACAGTCACGTAAATGGACTGCACTCAGTTTAAACTCAAAGGGTTCCTGTAACAGTTGCCTAATAAATGAGTAATTTTCCCTTCTGTTCTTTGATAAACTTTTACAGTAATGCTTTACTTAAAGTTTTTGGTAGATCTAAAATGAAGACTTTCTGCTCTGGAAAGCAACTTCTGCCCTTGGAGTTCTTCACTTGAAGTACATTGTTATAGTTGGGCAGTTGAATTTGTACAGCAGTAATTCCATTTATTTTAATTATCTTGCTGTTGCACTGAAGTCTGGTCAAAAACAATTGTTTGAGAACTCCACAACTCTATTTGGTGCTGTGGCCTGCCTGTTGAGAATCTCACAATAGATTATCCACAAAATTCAGCATCTTGACATTTCATATTCGAAAGGGTCCAAATCCAAGTGCTTCAGGCCTTGAGAAGAATAGGACTGTTCCAGGAATTCAAATCAACTGCAGCAAGGATGTTAATGGACTAATTGGATTAAAGAAGAATAGAGGCAATAAATAAAGCATCCCAAGTTAAGAAATATTAAGAAATAGTGTCCTGTTTTGAAACTCATCTGTAGTTGTTGAAAGCCTTAAGGGCTTTTTACTGAAACTGCTTCCAAGAAGGCATCAGCTGTAGGAGGTTATGCAGTGTAGAGGATATGCCATATAGTAAGTCCATCATTTTTTAGTTATGCCTGCTGTTTGAGATTTAACTCCTTCTCAGTTAATAATAATAGTAATCATCATAATATTGGAGTAGGACTCAGCTGGCTAAGCATAGCTTACTTTGCCATTTTACATCTTCTTTGTGATTTTCTGCCTGGTGTCTCAGCTCCTGCTCTGAACAGGAATGAACCTTCCACAGGCTCCTATTGTAGTAGTATGTGCCAGTCCTGTATGGATTTCTTGAGCCTTCTAGGGCTGTGAGAAGGTAATAGCAATCAATCCTCATGTAACTGAATCATGTCCTGTATGTATTGCGTTTATTGATTAAACTTGTTTTCTCAAATTTCAAAAGCTCACAGTAAATTCACACTGGATTAGCATTAATTACCTGCTTCTAATTGTGTTAGGGTTCCATATTTTATCTCTTTCTCTCCTACCACCTGATCAATTTTGAATGGATCCTGCTGATAAAGGGTAGCTGGTAGATTCATGGAAATGTTAGTTGGAAGGGACCTCTCATTTGTTGTGTGGTGTGGCTTTTGGGGGGGAAAGAGGAGATTGGTTAGGGGAGGATTGTTGGTTTTGGTTTTTTGAAACTTGAAAACCTTTGGTGATATAAATTGCACAGCTTCTCTGGGTAACCTGCTGTGCTGTGTTATGCACAAAGGAATTTCTTCCACCTCCCAACCGTAATTTATGGCTGTTGCCTGGAGTTGTATGACCTGCCACTGTGAAGAACTGAATGCTTTGATTTGTAGCTTTTATCCTGCAAATGTTTCTTGTATGAAATATGATATTAAATAGTTGGTTAGGTGTTTGGATGAGTAAATTTAAGTTCTGCTGTTTGCTATAACCTTTGGAATATTTCACTTACTATAGATTGTACAATATGAGAGAGAGAAAAAGATCTGAGTATATCAAGTGTATGGATTAAAGGATCAGTTTGAAGCAGAGCAAAAAGCAACTCTAGTTGAGATTAGCAAAGGTGGGTGCCACTTTAAGCGGTGTTTGGTAGATCTCAGCTGGTGTAAAGAAGATGATTTAATCCCTTTTCAAGAATGATGGGTTTGAACTGGAGCAGGGGCAGTGAGGAGATGCAGGAGGATGTATTTTGGGGCTTGTTGGAGGGATCCTGGAGCAATAGTAAAGAAAGTATATGTTTGTTCAGTGTAAGTGAATAAAATGCATGAGTGAAGGAAAAAAATGTCACCACATTTAACAAATACTGGGAAAAACCTGCTACAGTTTTCCTGCAGAGCCCAAGCTCTCTTGAAGGATGACCAGCAGCCAGAATATCAGGTTTCAGACCTGTACAAATGTAACTTGTGTCAGGAGCCAAAGTTTCCAACAAAGTAGAAGTAATTGCCTGCAGTGGTGTAGTACTGTCCGTGGTCTTCCAACAAAACTTTCTGACACTTCCACTTAGGGAGAAACATCAGCACTGTTGCAATTTCACCCTAGAGATGAAGGGACTTTTTATACTGAAAGACAATGGAGGTGGTAAGAAAAAGCAAAGTGCATATAATACCCATCTTGTATGTATCTTGTAAGATGTCTGAACCACTGTTGTTAAAATCTATCTTGCCTTTTCTATGTAACTATAAATATGATAGGAAAATTTAAAATATTTGTTAAAAAGCAAACAAAAGAGTTAACCTTGTCAAGATGATTATGCTTTTATAAATTAACATTTTATGTTATCTAAAACACCCAAAACCCAGAATCCTCAACCTCAGTGATTAAGTACCCTTTTTCCTTCCTTCTTTCCTTCAGATAACAGTGATCTAATTGCTTGTACAGTCATTACAAAGGATGGGGGTCAAGTTCAAAGATTCCTGGCTGTGGATATTTACCAGATGAGTTTGGTTGAACCAGATAATGCCAGACTTGGATGGGGAGTGGTTAAGTTTGCAGGCCTTTTGCAGGTAAGAGAAGTTGTAGTCTGGGTGGTTACCTTTTCTCAGCTAAAAATCTGCATTTTGTGTTGGATAAATAGTAATATAAATAAACAGCTCACATATGTAAGCTCTGTGCAATGCTTACGTGTTTCTTTGGTTAATGGTCCTTTTTCTGCTTCCTGCCTTTTAAAACATTTCTGATTTGCTGAAGTTTACACAGTTAACTAGAGACAGACTTGCAGATGAGGTAACTTCCCTGATATGTGTATTGGGCTGTGTTCATGGGAGCACTGAAGTCATATCCAATTCAGATTGAGTCCCGAACACTTTGCTCAAGTTGCACAGTGAACTCTCCAAGGGTTCTGATCTTCCCACAGGGTAGGGAAGGTGACAGGTTGCAACTTCAAAATTATCTGTGCTTATCTAATTAATTTCAAAACTTTACGAAGTTTTTCTCATTTGTGTCTCCTTCTTGCCTTGTTTTTGTTTCCTGAAAACGTGCTATGCTCAAATAATTTAACTGAATTTTAAACTGACTAAACCTCTATGAATATCAGTTTCTGAAGGAGGAAATCAAGGTTGTACAACTTGCAGAGTCTGTTTTGGTTTTGGGTTTTGGGTTTTCTACCATAGAAACTGTCTTTGTAGGAGCTTTCATGGAACATTCATAGAGTTTTCTTTTAATTTTGATGTTTAATCTACAGTTTTAAAAAAGCTTACTTTTTCTTTAGCTCCTTGCCTTGTGTTTCTCTTTAGGATATGCAGGTGACGGGCGTAGAGGATGACAGCAGAGCTCTGAACATAATCATTCACAAGCCTGCCTCAAGCCCTCACTCCAAGCCCTTCCCTATCCTCCAAGCCACGTTTATTTTCTCGGATCACATCCGCTGCATCATCGCCAAGCAGCGCCTGGCCAAGGGGCGCATCCAGGCGCGGCGCATGAAGATGCAGAGGATCGCAGGTGAGGGGCTGCTGAGCAATGGGGCTGCAGCAAGGCTGGCATGGCATTCAAGGCACTCTGTAACACAGGGATGAGGGGCAGAGATCTTAAGAAGTGGAGGACACAGAAAGCTGTAAACCAGTGCTGAGTTTGCAAGCAATAGCCTGAGGAAATCCCTTGTTTTGTATTTATGACAGACTGTTAAGGAATGGATAAAAAAGAAGGAATCCTGTTGTATTACCACTGCTGCCATTTATTGCACAGAAAGTCAAGCATCTCTTTCAATGAGGTTCAGTGATTCAGAATTCCAATATAAAGCAGATTTTCTGCTGCCCGAGGACTGAATTGGAGCTCAGTTTTCCTGAGTCTTGGGTTAGATGGTGTCCTCGTGATGGTAATGCTTGGATGTGGTGCTGATGAGCAATCCAAAATGTGAAGTGACATATCAGCACTGGATTCCTGTGTTTGGAGGAAATCCATGTGAAGAGCTGAAGGGAAGATTTAATTTGAGGAAATAGGAGAGTGATTCAAATACTACTTGAAAACTGAGTGAGAAATAATTGAAGCTTGCCAGCAAAATCAGTGAATTGGTCACTATAGAAAAAGAAGCTCTGAAATGCAGGAAGGAAAATAAGTGTGCAAATAAAAAGGAGCCCAGTTATTTAGGTTATTTGGATTGTCCAAGGGCAATAATGAACTAATCAGAGATGTGAAAAGCAAAGTCATAGCTGGTATTAAAATTATTGAGTTGCCAAGAGAATTATTCTGATTACAGATGGCTTAAGATTATTTTATTATGGATCGGTAGGAAGCTGATAAAGAGTTTTATACTTTGAGTTTATGAAGTGGATATGTTTTACTTTTATAACTTCCTTCATATAAAAAAAGTTTAAAGAAAGATCTACTTGATACTAAAAATTTTAGGTTGAATAGTAATGCAAAGGCATTTTTTTGCCTATTTAAAGCAGATTGTCTCTTTAAGTAGTTTTCTGAAGTGTTCATCTGTAACTAATGAGTTGCTTTATTTGTATAGAGAAAAACAAAAGGTTTTTTTATTCTTAATAATTGCTGTTGTTTGTTTAGTTCATGGAGCATTTTGCAATCCAGTTTTTTTTAGTTCTTCACTCTATTCTGAGATTTCCTTAGTGTGAACGTGATGTGGACAGCAATGGCAGAACACGTTGCCAGAAGTGTTGTCTCGTTTCCAGTGCCATTGTAACCATAATTAAGAGGCAAATGCAGACAAGTCATGATAAACATCTAGTTTAGCCTTAAGATCCTGAACAAACTATCTATTTTATTTTCACCTCTTCTTCCTTTTATATATTTTTGAGTAACAAAAATTATCAATTGTGATTAAACATAGCTCTCCTGGATCTTCCTGTTCAGCCTCCAACTGAGGTTATGGGTTTTGGCCACAGTTCTGGAGCTGCAGCCCAGCCCCTTCCCTTCAGGTTCTATGAGCAGTCCCGGCGCGGCAGCAGCGACCCCACCGTGCAGCGCTCTGTGTTTGCCTCCGTGGACAAAGTCCCAGGTAAGATGAGCCGTCATTCACAAGCCATTTGTGCTTTGTGATTTCTGTCTGTAAAAACTGTATTGTAGCTTGTATAAGCAATGCAAAGCTTACTGTGATGTGTTCCTGAACACACACCTCCAGGGTGAGGCTTTTACAGTAAAATTTACTCCTGGAGTAACAAGTAATACCCTGGGTATGTGTTCTGGGTATGGTGTGAGCAACACTTCCATGGCAGTTTCCCAAGATATGCTGGGAATGTCTTAATACTTTGCCTTCCTTTACCAATTGAATTAGTTTAAATCCTGGTTTGCCTACTCAGTATTTATGCAACACATCTGTCACTTAGGCATATTTCCTCCTTTAGTATGGTTCTGATGGTTTGTGTGCCAGATTGTAAAAATAGCCAGGATATTGTGAACTGCTTCACTGACCTTAGAGCCAGCCAGAGAGAAGAGGGCCACAGCTTCCCCTAAAACATTAGCTTGCAATTGGGATTAAAGGAATGATTCTAAAACAATGAGCTCTTTGCTTTTTTGTCTCCTTATTGTCTGTTTCACAAACTGACTTCTCTGCAGAATTTCTTTTCCAGATGGTGACATTTTCTCCTTTTGGCTTGAATAACTTTAAAGTTGAATTTCATACTGCTTGAAAGTACTTATTTGTGCTGTATTACACAAAAAGATGCAATTTCATTACCACTTGCTGGCAATTACTTCACAAAACTCAGCATTTCTCTTGAAATGTGATTCAAAGTTCAAATGCCCTACTTAAAACATGGATGTTTCGCTGCTTTAAGATTAAATTGGAGTTCAGTTTACCTGAATCCTCACTGGGAAACACAAATTATAAAACCATAGATATTGCCAGTCAGGTTTTTCAAAAGGCAAGGGTATGTTATATAATGGGAGTGTATTTCCTTATTTGACATGACTTCCGTGGAAAAGGTGTGGTTGGAAAGGTGCCCCAGCCTTACAGGGTTACTGTTTCTGCTTTCTCCATGAAGAGTGGGCTTCTGTTCCTAACAAGTGACTTCATCTACTAATTTGAGAAGGGAGGGATATTGGAGGTGGTGCAATATGGTAGGTAGTTCAAACAACCACATACTTCTTTTGAATTCCCGGAAATTGAGACTTCCATGTGCAAATCCAGAGGAAAAAGTATACTGAAGCTTTTACTTGATACAAAGCACGAGAAATGAGGCACAAAACATGAAGTATTTCAAGTGTACCATCTTAGAAATTTATTTTATGACAGCCAGTAATATAACAAAGAGGAATTAATATCCTGTTGTGCATCTGATTACAAAACAAATATCAAATGCCTCTTTTTTTGCTAATGAATGAATGAGATTTCCTGATTCCTAGTGACTTTCATAGGAATCTGTTTGTGCTTATCCCTTAATCAAGCCCACAGTGATTTTTGCTTTAAGAGCATGATATTTTTCCCTTTTAAAAAGATTACTGAAGAAGTTGCAGTTAAATTACTGGCTTTATGTATTAATTTCTTAATGCTGCCCTTCAACTGGTGCTTAAGAGTTCTGCAGTCCATTAATTTGACTGTACATTTAAGAAACAAATTATGCTTTCCCTTGGTGATGTCCTCTTTAGATTTAAAGGAGAACTATGATTTTGATGGTATTTTTAGCAGATTAATTACTGCTTTTCGTAGAACCAAGTTACTTGTCAGTGATGTACACTCAGTGTGGGTTTTAAGAAATTAACAATAAGTGTTTTCAGCTCTCCTGCAAATTTTAGTCCATGGAGAATTTTGGTACAGCTCTTGAATCAGTTCCCTAATTTCCCTTGTCAATGAATTCAGAATTTTCAAGAACACTTATTTTAATCTGGTTTGGTTCAGTTTCTATCACAGTGCATACATAAAGCTGTCCAGTTTCACTGGAGAGCATGTACCTTGTTGTAGTCAAACTGTGCTTCATTTCTCTCTGTACTCTATAAACAGGATAGCCAAATGCAGTGAGTTGCTGGAATCCTCCCAGCCAACTGGCTGATAAACTGGGCAGTTCTTACCAGAGAACTGCATAAGCAAAATCCTTCACTTGATCAATTTTATCATTGTGAAGTCATGGCTGTGAATATACTTCAGGGTCTCTTTTAAGTTAGTGGCCTTTGCTGGAATGTTAGAGCATTGTAGGGACAGTTCAGCGGGCTCTCCATCTCTGTGTGAATATATGATACTTTTGAAGCACTCTATGTAAATAATTATATTGTTTTCAAAGAAACCAGCAGTTTTGGTAGGGACCCTGTGAACATAGGGCTGCTATTAAAAGTGAATAAGTAATGACTTCCTCTCCAAGCAAACTCAAGTATTAGTTTCAAGCATCAGCTCTATTCTGAGATTTATGTTCCCAGTGTGTCTTAAGGGAAATCTTAACAATTTCCAGCAAAATGTACAGCTAAATATTTTAACAATTGTGAGAGCTTACCTACTGAGTAAATTTACTTTGAAAAGCATAAGGAATCAATAGATTTCTCTTACTGTTTTATTCAGTGTTAATACCTTAGTGTATGGAGATAATACAATTTTGAGGAGAAAAGTTGGAAAAAAAACTTGGTAACATTAGACATGGCATGCAAACTATAACCATCTTCATTGTAAAATCTGAAGGAAAAAAGCTCTTTTATAGCTTTTTGACCCTCTAAATGCAAAAGAAAATACAGGCAAGAATTCTCTATAAAGTCTGCATGGCAGCAACTGTAGGAACATCAGATTGGGACAGTTTACTTAAGTGTTACTGAGTTAGTGTGGGATGACTGAAATGGCCCATTCTCCATAATCCTCAGATACAGTTGCTTTTATAGCCCATAAGTGTATTTTAAGTAGTTTTTGATTCCTTTGTTGTGGACAAGAATAATGAAGGGCAGCTGCTAACTCAGTGTGTCACCCCAGCTTGTGTTTTCTCATTAATACTCTTTAAGCCATTCCAAGGTGGATATTTAGTTATGGCTGCTCCTTTTAAAGGCTCAAGCCTGCTGCCTTATTTACACATATTTGTATTGCTTAGTAATCAGAATTGTGTAGTATGAACTAATCTCCCTGTCATCATCAGAATAATGTAAAACTAAATTATTTCTGTGCAGAGGTATTCAAATTAGTTAGGCAGCAATAAGATTACACAAGCTACAACAAACTTGATTATGTAATATGAATTACTTCATAGTGCAAGAAATGAAATACCAGTGAAACTGAATTAAATATGCAGGACAGCTAAGTAGATTTTTATTTTTTTAATAAGAAACAAGTTTGAAAACAATTCTCACCTGTTAATTATTTGGTAATCAGGACAGCAGCTTACTATTTACCAGGATTATTTCAGTACAAAAATAGCAGATTCTGAGACAGAATTCTCAAGTGTTGTGTTCTAGTGCTGACATACTTTGGCTTTCTCCTTGCTGGTTGAACTGCAGGAACTGTTCTGATGTCTTTGTAGCAAGGGCTCCTCTGGCAGATGGAAGAGGTTGTGGCATACTCTAATATTAGGGGCAGTGAAAATAAATGCTGTCCTAAACTATCATTTGTAATGAGTGTGTTGCTGGCTGGGCAAAAGATTATCAGCTGTGGCAAGGAATTAAGCCCCTGATCACTGGACTTGAAACTAGTCTGTTAAGTTTACTAAATTAATGAGGAAACCTGACTAAAGCAACAGTCATCATACATGGGCAATGTGTGGCAAACATGGAGACTAGAAATGACAGTGAACTCATTTTTCATGGTGCTTCAACTTGCCACAGCTACTGACAGCAGAGCTCCAAGTGACCCTTTTGGTTTGTGTTTTTTCTTGGCAGAAAAAACAATTGCATTAGGACAAGTATTCTTCAGTTTTATGAGGTTATAGAGTTCTTAGATGTAAACAGTCTCTACAAATGAAATTTTTAAAAGTTCATCAGGTTTTCTGAGGCAGAAAAACATGCTGCGGAGTTGCAGAATAACTACTGAAAGAAACAATTTTCAGACATGTAAGGGTTTTCTTTTCTTTCATACTTGCAAAAAAGCTCAAGTTTGGAATTGCCTTCATTTGACCAGGGAAGGGACCAAAACATGGAAAGACACGAGAATTTGTAGTAAGATAACAATGCATAGAACAGAACAGAAAGAAATTGCCCCAAAAGATATTGGGGCAATGAAGACATGGTTTACAGTGAGAAAAGAGTTACTACTTTCTTAGCCAAGATTTTATTTCTATCTCTCAGGCTTGTTTTTAGCTCTTCCTGTTTTCTGTCACCACTGCCCTTTGCCCTTTTCTTCACCTCCATTTTTAATCTTAGGGGAATTCATGATTAAGGTTGTCTTTCACATGAAAACTTTTATAACACAGTAGATAAGCTTTTTACAGTTTAGGAGAAATATTTGCATTAATTGCTTAAGAAAAAGTTTCTTTAAGGAAAAGCTAAGAGGCTATTTCAGGTTTTGGCATGAAATTTTGCTGCTGTTATGTAAAATGCAGCAGGAGAAGAGCTGTTGGTACATGTTCAATGAAAGAAAACACAGCCCTATGAAACACTGTGATTATGAAAATAAGATCTTCTCCAAGGAACTGGGAAGGTACATCTTTACAGTAATACCTTGCTGAGTCTTAAATAGACATGTTATGTTAAAGCAGAGTCATGACTACTGGAAAGGAAGTATTTTTGTTGGATTAGTAACCTCAGTCTCTACTTGACAGCCATAAAGCAGTGACAAAGACACCTCTAGAAGCCTCTGATGTTATTTTACTTCCTATAGCTGTGATTAATTCTGCTCACCTTCTTTTTGCAAGTATTTTCTGCAGGAGTTTCCTGATTAGGAAATTTGTTCTTGGTCAGTCATTTCCAATTTATAGTCTTGAATGATTTAGGCTTACCTTTCCCTCCCATCTAAATGAACTTCCTGTTAACTTCAACTCCTTCCTCTGCAGTTGTATTGGGAGAGCAGCTGTGTTAAGATCATTTTGCAGCAAATGCTCCCCTGTAAGGCCATGAGTCCCTGGGTGCTGCTCTGCAGAGGTTTGGGCAGCACATGTGAGTCAGGATGGCTTTCCCCAGGACAGTCACAGCAGGCCTGGTTTGCTGCTTCCTACTGCTCTGCTGGGGGTGGAAGATTCCTCCTCCCTTGAAGTACAAACCTTTTGTGGATATAAAATGCCTTGGATGGGTGCAGCTTTTACCAGCATTGTAGAGGAAGCAAAATATCTTGATGTATGTGCTTCTACAGCAGTGGCTTTAGTAACTGTTCTCAAAGAAATTTCATTGACTTGAACAGTTGGCTTTGCCTCACTTCTGTGGTCAGGAGTCCACTGATTATCCCTTGTTTCAAAATATGAGGTGTGTTTGAGAAACCTAATGTACATTTTCTGTGATTAAAAACTATAGCACTCAGGGCCAGTGATACATATAAAAGTCTTTCACACTGGAGGTAGTTCAGTTTGTGGTTAACGTTTTGCAGACTATCAGGGGTCCCTGTGTGTAACCTCAGTTTAACTTACCTAAGTGATTATAGAAGATCCATCAGGTTGGTTTCTGAAATAAAATACATGAATTTATTTACATTTATGGAATACTTAGCTCCTCACCAAACTGTTTTGTTTTTTCACTAAAATAGATGTCTCCTGCTGTGGTGGTGATTTAATTCTTTCTAGGGTTGTTCATCTTGGACATAATGAATTGTAACTTAAAATAAGAGAAAAGCTTGGTAAAAGTGGCATTCACTCATCTAGAACTGTGATGCAAGTACTACAGAAATTCAGATAGCATTGTGTTTGTGCAAGTTGCCCTGGGTCTAGTTTTGGAGTACAAGCACGGAGGGTGGAAGGTGGGACTGCAGATTATTAACAGGACTGATATTTGTCAGCTTTTTTCTATGCTATGTTTTCTTCACCTGCAGCACAGCCTGTCAATGTGGTTTGCTGCTAACAGCATTTTTCTGACTTGTCATGTCTATGTTTTAAGGCTTTCACATGGGTCCTCTGAACCACTTTGATACAATATTTGTGCTTACCTTTCCCCAATGTTTTCAGTAGGGTAACTCTTAGAAGATAATGATTAACTTACAAACTTCTCTGTCGTGTTTTGCAGGCTTTGCTGTAGCCCAGTGTATAAATCAGCACAATCCATCCCCACTGTCGTCACCATCACCCTCCAGTGGCAGTGGGAGCACCGGCCGCTGTGACTCAGTGACCGCCAGCTCGACGTCCACTCCCTCTGCTGCACAGAGCCCTGCAGGTACTCAGCCACCACTGTCAGCCCAGGCACCACGGGTGTAGAGTGCTTTGTTGGGAAATTAAGTCACTGTGTTATTGGGCTTTATGGTTTTAGATTGCTTGATCATTCAACTAAGCCAATTAAAAGTTAATTGGGGTGCAAATTTTAATGATCTCTTCAGCATTTTGGTACTCCAGTAAATACTTGGCATCTTTTAGTAGTGATTTTAAGTGCAGGTAGAATAATGTCCTGCTTGTCTGACTTCTCTCCTAACACTTACAGTTTAGAATGTTGGGAGGGTTGTTGGTGATTTGCTTTGCTTGTTTTAACTGAAGTATTGCTTTGCATGGATTTGTAATGTAAACTGTTAGCCTTCCACCACGATGGTTAAGTTGATCTCCACATGAAGCATCTTTTTGTAACTGGGTGACATTTGCTTTTATATGTTTTTCCGATCTCATGTTCATTTGTAACAATGAGCCAAATATGAAATATTTGAAAATAGTTATTTAGGTTGTTGATACTGTAAAGCTTTTGCAATAACACTCTTGTGGCTGCACATCACCAAATTTGAGGAGGTAGTTCCATTTGTGCAGAAGAGGCTGCAATATAAATAGTGACAGTGTAACTGACGAATGTGCCTCCCATTTGTTTGCACTGGTCAGTATATTTAGTGGGTATGTTTAAACTGGAGCTGCTTCTTGCATTAGAACACTGTCATTCCTCCTTTTTATATAGTAATTGTAGAAAATCTTGTGCTGATGTCTGTTCTGAGTGCAGATTATGTGTGGGGTAGAAGGGTGCATACTGAACTGCTTTCATGCTAGAACTGATCTCCTCTACCTCATTTGGGTATAAAACAGTAGAGGGAACCTGATTCTCAAGACCTTTTCAAGCAACCCCCTCATTTTACCCATCACCTTCAATGTTGGTCGCTCCTTGAGAGGGTTGTTCTGGTTATCTCTCTAAGACATTCTATTTTGCCTTTATTTGGAAGGCCCATGTAGGTCTAAACTTTGTTGCAGTCCTACAGGAAACAGTGCAACCTTTGTTAGGCAGTCAGTGTTTTGTAGGGTTCCCTGAACAGTGTCAGCAGATCAGTGTGCATTGTATGTTTAAAGTGACTGTCCCTGCAAGAAATACTGCTGGAAGGGGTGAGGAAAGCTGCTGAAGGTTATGAACAATATGTAAAGCATTCTACCACCCAGACTCTAGTTTAAAAAGCATGATACCATGAGAGACTAACATATAATCCAAATATTCCTGCAATATGTGTAATTTCAAAAGAAAACTTGGAATATTTTTCTATATACCATCTATTTAAAAGCTGAGAAGGATCTCATTTTATTTTCTCTGTTGGCAAGTGGTTGCTGTTAAACAGTCTCTTGATGGCCTAGGTAGTACATAGTGATAGCACAGAGAAGGGCTGTCATTTGTCAGAACTCTCAGTATAGATTGACACTACAAGAAAACATTTCCTTGATGACATGTCTCCTTAGCAGTGTAAAAAGGCTCATCTACAATATCCTTGCTGTATTTAAATCCTCTGTGATGAGAGAAATGCAACAACTTCTTGCCAATAGTGGCTGAGAGAAAACTGTGGTAAAGGAAATGAAAATAAAGAATCTAAATTATTTTTGTTGTTGTAAGCAACGTGCCAGTTCACAGAAATGCCAAGCAAGACCGTACTACATTTTCAAACTGAGGTCTTTCAAGTGCATATAATCTGGCTTGTGTGGAAAAATGCATAGGTCCAAAACACACAATTACTCATCAAGCATAGAAAGATAATGCCTTATTGAAGAATAATCGTAGACTGTAGTTAACAAAATTACAGTCTACTTACTATGTTGACATTTGTGTAACATAAAATCCTGTTTGTTTTTCCTGCAGTTTAAAAAGCCTGATGACAGGAGGCTGGTCATTGGTTTAAAAAAAAACCCAAACCAGCCTCTTCCCTATCCACCCCTCCCCAGAAACCAACACCCCCCCCCCCCCCCCCCCCCCCCCAACAGCAACAACAAACCCACCAAAAAAGAAAACAAACAAAAAACGGAGGTACGGTTTTCTTAAATGCCTGCTTTCAGCAAGCCCTTCACTGGTTGTGTTGCATGAACTGCCCACCTTGACCTTCGCTGTCACTTAATCATAAAGTGTGTGCAAAATGCCCCGGGCCATGCAGCACAACAGTCTTTGGGTGGGGTTGTGTTTTTTTACCCAGGGTCTGGGCACGCTGATGCTGGTGCTTTAACAAATGTAGCTGTGAGAATACAGTTCTGTGCCCCACCACCAGGAGCACAGTGACCTTCAGTAGAGTCAGAGGAGATGAACATGAGAATCTGTGTTAGCTCCTTCAGTCCGAGTCAGCAGCTTCCCTAACCTGCTGCTGGGATGACTTTGGAGCTCAGGTCCTGATTTTCTTCTGCTCGGGGGCTAGGAACAAAGAGGAAGACAGTGGCTGTAGGTATCTGAGCAGGTGTTTTGTTGCAATAGGATAATGCCCAGGTGGTATTGAGATGCATGTATGTGGCTCAGGGATTTTGCTGTGGATCATATTTATTCTGGCGCTTCGGACCAAAAATTTCTGCCATGTATGTGATTGTCTGAAGGGCCAGTTATTAGTTTAGGCATACATTGCTATTAATATTTGAAGTGTATTTGGTGCATAGTTGCAGCATATCTTGGTTTGGTTTCCTTGTGAAAGAATCTTGTTAATGCTCAGAAACTGTTCCTAAAATCAGACTAAAGCAGTAAGTGTGCATAGTTCTTCAAAGGTGTTGCATTGGTCTGTACCAAACTGCTGGTGTAGTTGCAGCCAATAATGAGCAAGTAGTGTTTTAAGTAGCTGTAGCTGAGTGGTTGATGGTGTCTCAAGGTCCTTAGTATAGACTAGAGGGAATTCTGAAATCCCTGGAGCTAGATCTTTTCTGGAGGGCTGGGATGTGGGGAGGGTTTTCCCCAACCCAGGCAGCTCTGTTGACACTTTTGCTAATCTTCCCTGTCAGATCAATACTGTTGTCTGTTGCTGGGATCAGTGTTTCTGCATTAACTGATTCGACCAGCTTACTGCAAGGTTGTAATGAATGTTCTCCCTTTTATAGTGTTTATATGTAGTTGTGGTCTGTACTGGAAACTTGCCAGGAACATGGTCATGAAAGTTTGGCATGTCCAGATGGGCTTTTGCATGAACAGAAATGCTCTGCTGAATTAAGTGACAGTATCATGAGCACTGTGTTGGATCAGGTCTCACTGACCACTCTGCTGAGATATGGAAACAATTGTTGGTATTCACCCACTTCAGTGTAATTTTTCCTTACCCAACTGGACAATTGAAACTAGACTGCCTTACCTGGCTGTGTAGAAAAGGAGGTTTGCATGCTGTGGAGTGGCTCCTTCGAGGAGGAAGTACCAAGTAGCTGATGAGCAGCAAACAGTTACCAAGATCTGTTTTGTGTCCCAAGGTAGCACTGGAATGCTGCCACCATCTGTCACATTTGAATCTCCTGTCTCATTTCCCATTCCATTTTAAACACTCACACAAGCACATGTATGAGCTCCCTGTCCCTCCCTCCTTCCCTGCTCCCCTGATTGTTCTGGCAACTGCTCTTGTTGAGCATGAAAAACATGCTGGGCTGCTCAGGGACTTCGGTCAAGGAGGCCAGAAAAGATAAAGGGGAGGTGGGTATGGGGACTTCAAGGAAACTACCTCAGCTACCTTTCTGAAGAGCAGCATCTTAAAGCACACAGCTTTTTATACTGTAAACTCGTGATCACAGTGCCCTGGACTGGTGTCTATTGACAGTAGTTATTGATTTAAACTGTTTGGGGTTGGACATATTTGAGATGGTACTTGTAAATCTTCGGAGTTGTTTCAAGAAATAAGATTTGGAACATACACACCCAACTTTTACATAAAACAGAGATAGATGAGAACAAAATAAGGACAAGATGCATGTTAGTTTAGAGAAAACAGCATTGCAACATAGAGTATGTATTAAAGTTTAAACAGCAAAAAAGCTTTTAAAAATACCTGATGGGAAAAAATTGGTGTTTTGTAACAATAGTTCACTTGTTGTCACCTACATCAAGCAATCCCAGAGTGTTGCATTAACTGCTTTGGGTAGAAGTCATCCCTTAAAGAAAGCAGAATCCCTAACCACACAAAAAGCAGTATCAGGTTCTGCAAAAGCTGCTGTTGGATTGGGTTTTTTTCATTGTATTTACATGATTTTTTTAATTAATGTGTTCTTTTGAAGTGTTGCTGTGCATAAAGTAGAAATGTTCTCTTTCTAGGCAGATTTTAGTCATCAGGTTTCAGAGCTTACAATACAGTCACGTCTTGGTTACCCTTGCAGGAACCAAGCACTCCTTAAAGTGCTTATTTTTATATATGTCAAAGATTAGATATAGAAGCTCTCTTACTGTAAGTTACTAGTCTTCCAGAATTGTGGATGTATTAATGTCATCTATGCTGTATTTTATTACTTTTTAAGCTGTCTTAACTTTTAAAAAGCAATTGGCTTCAGTAGTTAAGAAAATGTTTACATTGTACCAATGGATATTGAGGACTTCACAAGGCACTGATCTTTGTGCCACCTATGCTGTATTTCATGCTTCTGGCAGATATTGATGATAAAAGACCTAAAAGAAGTACTAAGAGCTGTCCCTTGTTGCAGAGAATATGTTGGACTCCAGTCTGTAAAAGTAAATTTTTATTCCAAGGAGAGGATGATTAATCAAGGATGGAGAGCCTGTAAGGGCAGTGCCTGCCACCTTATTGAAACCATCCCTATCTCTACCCTCTATAATCAGCAATGTAAATGTGGTTTGCTCTTCTGGTCTATGATGCTAGTAATTTTTTAACTAGGTGAGGAAGTGCTTTTGTTCTTAGAAAGTTTCTTTTCTAGGAACTTTCTATGCACCAAGCATCATCATCTGAACTGCTGCTATCTTCTAAAACACTGTGCTTAGCTTTATTATAATCCAAATACAGGTGACAGAATAGTAAGGCTGAATGGTCTGCAGTGTTGTCACCTGCACAGTACTGCACTTCATACAGTTATGGCCAGGGAAAAGGAGAGTAAATCTGTGTCACCAGAACAAGATTTCTAAAGCATGTGAGGAGACTGGAAAGCAACTAAATGCCTGCCAGTCCCTCCTTGGTGCAAGTGCTGTTGGTATTGCCAGACACAGCCCAAACTGCATTATGAACCATTTCAGATAGGGAAGCAAAAGAATTCAGCTGAACTAATTTATTTCTAAAGCATGAATACTTCCAGGTCCAGAAGTATTCCAGTCTTAGAAGGTCCTTGCTGCGGCGTCAAACTGTACTCAAGATACCAGCAGTTACGGATGCGTCCTTGTCACTTACTCTTGTTGCTGCTCTAACATTTCTCCTTTGTGTCCATTCCAGTTTCCCTTGCTTGTGTCATTGTTAAGCCTCTGTCTGATCTCTCGCTGTGTTTCCCTCTAGTAAGGAGTGGCAGGAAAGGACGCCGGCGGGTGTTCAGTCTGTCGGAGGCTGACAGTCACGGCGGACACTGGGTTTAGGTCCTCGAGCAGCAGCTGCCGCAGAAACTCCCGCAGTGCCCACTCAGGCAGGTTCTCCATAAGCTTTCACAAGCCCATAACACTTAGTAGAACATGGTTTCTGTGCTGACACCAGTGACGGTGAGGTAGGAAACTGAAGAAAGCACCATCATATTTGTCTCTGCGTTTTGGTTTGGAAGAATTGCAAAGCTGTGATAAGCTGTTTCGGAAAGCCTTATCTGCAGGTTCTCCCACGTCTCTTGGCTCTGCTGCCAGAGGTGGAAATTCTGCTCTCAAGCCTCCAGCTTCAAAGCAGCCATGTCTTCATTTGCACAGGGCAGCCCTGGCTGTAGTGAAACTGAGCAAGCACAGGCTCCTGAATGGAGCAGGTATTGGCCAGCAGCAGGGGATTTATTTATAATTCAGGTACAATGGACAGGCATTCAGCATAACTGGATGTCCCACTGCCCTGATGGCAGAAGATTAATAAATGCTTCTGTGATCACCAGCCTTGGGCAGCTGACTTTATGGACTGTTTAATTCCCGAGGAGGTGAGGAGGGGAAGCAGATGCAAAAAAGATGGAAATACACTTAAGATTACCTTCTCTGTTATATAACCAGTTTCAACTTGTATTTAATTAATTTCTTTTTTTTTTACTATCATGGCATGAAGATGCTTTACTCTGTTAATATTCTATAAACACCCTTTTTCATCTTTATAGATTTAATTTGCATATTTTCCCTTAATGTCTTGTAATTTATGTTTTTGTTATCCTTTCATAATATGTTACAGGTTAGGACACTTCTCTATAGATGATACTCATTCTTTCCTTTTTCTATTCTAGTCTATCTTTTTTGCTAAGAATCCTTCTTGAAGTAAGTTAATATAACAGAAGTTGAGTGATTTGGTGTGGATTTTTTGCTGTAATGATAATCTTTGTAGCATTACAGTAGTGCTGAAAAACATCTAAGGCTGTTGAAGCCACTGGATCCACAGAGAGCTAATAATACCCCAAAACTTGCAAAATGACACCCTGTTTTCAAATCTTGGTTGGTGCTTAAGTTTGGAGGTATGTGAGGGGGTGTTTGTTAGAGCTAAATGTCAACATCACGGCCATTTGAAGAAACTGGCTGCACTTCTCCCGGTTTTGTTGTAGATCTGGTTATATTTTTTGCCAGAACACTCATTTAAATACATGGTGGTTTGGGAGAGATAAATAGAAATACTGTTTTCCAGTATTAGATGATAACTTTTTAAGAGTAGAGCAGTGGTTTTATCCAAGTAAAAATTACAATTTTTTTTCTTTCTGTCACAAAGTCAAACTGGAACCAAGTTATTGTCCTGAGGCCATGCAGTCAGTCATTTTAAAAAGCTTTTACATCATGAGGATTGTCTGGGTTTTTTTTCATTTTAATGCCTCTTATAGACCAAATTCTCATTCCAAGATGCTGGATCTCTGTATTCCTTCATCTATAGTCTTGGATTGTTTTCCTCTAGGCTTATATCCAAAAGATACAGGAGATAATTGTGCTGAAAAACCTACTTGCACTGGCTTATGTTGCAGTTTCAAGCTACATGTACACCTCAAGTAGCCTGTGGATTTGAGAACATTTTTTGATATTTTTTTCTTTTTTCCTGAATGTTTTTTTGAGACACTTGTATGGAAAGTTTGGACTTGTTAACTCCAGATACTCTTTTTTTTGTGACTTTTTCAAATACCTTTCCCTTGTGTTATTAAGAAGGGAGTCACTTCAGCATTAATTTAGAACCTACATGGAAGGAATTGGGGACAATACAGCATAACAAAAATGTGTATGTCTTTAGTAATTTCAGTAAATGAAATTACTGAGAAAATACATTGATATTTTATTGGGAAAGGGGGAGGGAATGATATAAGAAATAAAGTGCAGAGTTAGAATTGAAATAGCAGAAACAATAGAAATTTGCTGTAAATGACATTCCTGAGCAGATTGCAATTGACTGATAATACTTTATTTACCAGAATGCCTCTAGTTTTTGAATCCTGAATTTTGGTAAATATAGAATAAGATAAGAAATAGTCTTGGCAAAGAACATTTGATACCCTTTTAAGATTTTATAAATTCATAAAGTGAAATCACCACAGAGACTCACTGTTCTGTGCACACTGAAATGGCAGCATTTAGCTTGGAATTCGGAGAACTGAACTGTGTTTCATTGTTTTAGCAGTTCATTTTCCACAAAAGTCTTGCATCACTTCCTCTGTTATCAGTTGCTACATTCTCACTAAAGCTTCTTGACAGCTAAAAACAATATGCAGTTACTTTGAATCTGCCCTTATATTTCAAAAATAACCAGTGATGTCTCTCTATTTAAAAGGAGAATTTGTTACAGTCTGTAAATTTTGGTTTTATTAAAGTGAGAAGCTTTAGCCACCAATTCAGCAAAAAGTAAATTTGAGTGATTTCTGAAGTGAGAATACACTGTGGTCTGGGTTTACCTTACCAGAAAGGTAAAAAAAATCATTAACCTTACTGTTATCCCACAGATACCTTACTGATATCCATGCAATTCTCAGCTTTGTTTGTCTTTTTGTTTTGTTTTGTCTTATGTTCATGCTTTCTGTTCTTTTCCAGGATTAATTGGAATCATATTGAAACGGAAATATTTTTAAGGTCACTGTGTATTAAAACCAGAACCTAATTCTTAGCTTCTGTATTCACTACATTGCCTTGTAGACTTTTCTGCAGATGCCTGTACACTTGAACACATGCTGTTTCTTACAAAAGCTCTAAAACTGGTCTGTCTTGAAGCTGGATACCTGTTGTAGTCTGAAAAGAAAAAAAACCTTGACTTTTGTGAGCATACTTGGTCATGTAAGGCTGTACCACCTCATCCCCTCCATTCCTTCTCCATCCTGGGCCAAATGAACAGGATAGTTCACTTGGATTTTTAGGGGGAAAAGGACACTACAAGTAGCTGTTAATGATGGAGCTTTTAAAAGTGCGGGAAGGTGTAGTAGTACATCAGCTTTCTGTAGTATGTTATGCTTATTCTCAATTTTGTGTGAACAAAAACCCCATATAACACAAGGCTGTATAAAACAGGCCTGTTCTGCAGCACCTTTCAGATGCAGTAAGCACATTATCCTCCTGCCTGAACTTCTATAGTTCTGCTTTCTGTGGTTGAGGTGTCGCTTAAATGTGAATCTGGAGAATGAATTGAGAAGATTACTTCCAAATTTTGTAAGAAACAAGCCACCTTTTGGGAAAGCTAGTTCTACAGTGGTTCTTTTTTGGTTTCCTTATATTTCTAAAGGTTGTCCTGGTATGGGGTAGTTAACTCATTTTAGTCAATACTAAATACTGGAGAGGTTTTCTTATTCTTCTCAATTTCCTCTCTCTAGGAATATTTCTAATATTGCTGCATATTCCAATACTAAATGTATAAAATTTTCTGGTTGAGGTTATGCCTTCACATAATATTTTATTTATAATTACTTAAAAGGGAATGTGTAAGCATAGTGCTTCACAGAACTGCATTTCCCACCCAATTATTCTTGGGCACTTGTGAATAATAGTATATTGTTAGGCTTAATGTACCTACTAAGTTGAATATTGATTGGTTTTGGTGTTTTCCTTTCCTAGATGACCCTTCAGCTGCAGAGCATCCTCAGATGGCCATTTCCAGTCAGACCACATCGACTGATGAAACTCTTCCAGTTGTCTCCAAGTCCAGCAGAAATGCTGGCAGAGCCAGTGACATAGAAACAGCCAACCTGTCTCCCAGCCTGATCCCTGCCCAGCAGCCCACGATCTCCCTCCTCACAGACGACAGCACGGACACGCTGAGCGTGGAGTCGCTGACCCTGGTGCCTCCAGTCGATCCGCGCAGCATTCGGACCTTCCCCTGCATCCCCCAGCCCTCCCTGCAGGCTGAGGATGAGGTTTGCAAGGTAAAGGACGTGGAGGGAGAATGTTCTGACTAAACAACCTGCAGACTATAATAAACAGGGAAGAAAATGCAACCAAATTCTGAATTGTTTTTGCTCTGGGAGTGCAGATACTTGTTGAGGCCTGAGAGGCCATCGGGACCACAAGGGGCTCACTGGTGATGGAGAATGTGAGCAGCTTTTAGAGGAAACATCAGATACTCTGCATATCTAAACTGAAGAAGTGAAAAACCACCAAACTTTTGAATCTGGACTGGTTCTTTCCTACCAATTTCTGTTATACAAGAACATGAAAGTATTTCAGAGGACCTACTGTCTTTCTAACAGGAACTAATTAATTGTAAAAGGTCTACAGTATTATCGCAAAGTGAAGACAGTTTTGGATACTCAGCTTCATGATACTGTATTGTTGCATCTCTGAAACTGGAGACATGCCATTGACCAGAAGAAAATAGATATTGTAGTACAGAGGTAAAATTTCCATTTGAGTCAGGGTGTGTTTTTCAGTTTGGTATTTGGTTTGGGTTTTTTTAGGGGAGGAGGGGTTTTGGTTTTTTGTTTGGTTGGGTTTTGTTTGGTTAGTTTTAATTTTTTAATCCTGATCTTGTTCATCTTTTGGAGGTCTGCATGATACCAGTAGGCTTGGCCACTTTCAGTGTTGTCTTCGTAGGACTCCAGACTTCAATATTGGTTTTTCCATGTGTAATATTTATTTCAAGGTTTGATTCAAAGAAAGATAAAATTTTCTAGAAGGTAAAAGCCTGAAGTTTAATGACTAATGCTTATTCAAATTAACATAAGGGATTTTTGAGACTTTGCTTAGCCATCTACAGAGGAATGTGAAACATTTTAAGAGATTGCTATAGCTTGTTTGTTTGCTTCTGACAGTCAATTTGCTGTACCTCTGAGGAATGATGTCCTTGCTACTGAAAGACAACTTCAAGAAGCTGACAGAAGCAGTTTTACTCTAAAGAGGGTTTTCAAATTTTTCATAGTCATATAAGAAGGAGGTCACCATACCTAACTGTGAATTCCTTTGCAAGTCTGAAACACAGAAGGAAAGGTATTGTGCAATTCTTTTTTCCTGTCTGGGATAGTATCCCAGCCAAACAGCATTGCTACATAAAAGTGATTCTGAGGTTATGCTTGACTTCCTTTGCTTCCTAGATCCTGACACCAAGTTGGCACAAAGTAGTGGAAAAGTGTTGATTAAAGTTGGGAATGTTCTCTTCTGATTTGATACATAGTTTAACATGAATGGAAGTTAGGATTTTTCATCAATTTTTAAGTATGTTAAATTAATTAATAGTAAAATGAGCAGATTGTCACTGTTGGTCTGTTCATACCCGAGTGCTTTCTGGCTCTCAAAGAAGGAAGTCTGCTGTTTACTGGTATTGATTTCAGTCATCAGGGCAATCTGTTTCCTCATTCTGTCTCTACTACCATTGATTTCTTACCAAACAGGTGACTCTGAAAAGTTTTTACCTCCTTCTGGTGGTTTATTATACTGGCTGTCTTATGGAATACTTGCCGTGATTTTCAATGTTATATTTATGTATGGATTCACTAATCCACAAGTACAACTTTTCTCACTCTTTCCATCTTCTCCTCCATGTAATAACCTTTGCCAACTGTGTATATAAGGTGTCTGCTACTGAGTGCTAGTCATTTTTTTCCTCCCCTTACTAACTTTTGCATGCAGTTCTGTTGATTTCTATTTTTTTTGACTTCTGCTTCATCTCAAACTGAATTAACTGATAATTCTGACCATTCCAGAGTGGCCCAAACTCTAAATGAATTCTGAGAGCTAGGTGTCCTCAGCACTGCTGTGGATATTGGCTGAGAATTTGGCATGGCTGGAGTCAGGGCTTACTTTTTGGGGGTTTTTGTCCCATGCTTAGTTAGGGTGAGTTTGCACTCCTGCAGTCCCTGTTGCAGCTGATGGACCTGAACAAGGCTAGACAGCAGCAGCAATCTGGGCACAAGGACCACCCAAATTATTAGCTGAACTGATTGCAATATAGGCTTTCTCTGGGATGTTGCAGCATTAGCTGTAGCCCCAGCAATATTCTCAAGATCATTATAAAAAATGCCTTAATTTGAAAGCATTATGTGTTAGTTGTTAACCTTAAACTCCTGACCTAGATTGCACAAAATGCCACTGTGCAGAATGAGTTCCCTTAAATAGAATTGCTTTTAGACAGGAAAACCTTGATCTTTATTTACCTCCTTTCAATTTGAGTTCTAGGAAGATCAGAGCTATGCAGGAGGAGTGTCTTTGATGGGTATTCATAGTCTCACCCTTGAGCCACACTGCACAAGAGATGGAACAAAGGGAAAGCTGAGTTGGTACTTTTCATTGCCTTTGAGTGGCTTTTAAATCTCATGATCAGTTGTCTATTGAGAACTTCACAGGAGATGGCTGAGAAGGATCCTATTATTAAGAAAACTGAAGACTAGGTCTGCTATCTAGTTAGTCTGCTGCTGGCAGAGCCTTGCTGGTTGAGGGATAAGTGGGATATCTTCTAGCAGTTCTATCAAAAGCTCTCTGCAAAGATGGAATTGCAGCAGGAAAGTTCTGACTGCAGCAGCTTCACTGATGTTGTGGTGTCACATGAACACTTCAGCTGGGTCTGAATGGTGTTGCCACAGAAGCAACTGATTTTTAACTGTGCTTCTGATATTAAGGCATATGTGTATACAATTTGTCTGTGCTTTGTGCTGCACTTGGAGACTTCAGAATGTGAAAACTCTGAGGATGCCAAAATAATCTGCCACTGGTGATTTCTAAGCTCTGCAAGTAGAATACTCATCTACACTTCCTTGAAGAGTATCATGTCTATCTCTCACTCATCAGAATCTGTTTCCTCAGGCTATTTCCTTATGCCCCTTTCACTGTAAAAAGGAAACTCAACCAGGAAGGCATTAGCACATCAGCCACAAATGAAAATTTTTTTCTTAAAAAAAAAGTTTGAGTCCTTATAACATCACTCTGTAACCAAATCCAAATAGCAAATTGCAGATGAGAGCAGCAGCTAAACAACTGGTCATTCAAAAGCCTCACTCTTTCAGTGTAATAAATATTGCAGAGAGAGAGAATCACTCTAAGTATAGCAATGTTCCAGAGCAAAATGCCAAAATTCTGGAGATATGCTAAATTCTCAATGTGTGTTTGTAGAGGCGATGCCTCTTCAACCATATTCTGTCAACACAATTGTATTATTCCCTTCCTTTCGAGAAGAGAAGCCAAAGAAGCCAGGCCATAATGAATGTTATTTTGCTATTTTATGGTCTGTGTGTCTCACTTTATTAAATTTTACCAAGCTATTACTTGTGTGACAGAAGTATGTGTTGCCTTCGTTGTCAGGTCTCACTGCTTCTTGCTGTCCCCGTTGCTCTTTTGTCACCAAGTGTACAGAAATGACCCAGACCTGAGCTTTTCAGTTGTGAAGTGAGTAATGGCAGCAGACACCTGGCACCTTGGCAAAGAAAGGCAGGGAGGAAGCCCCAGTGCCCAGTTCTGATGTCTGCTTCACCATGGAAGTAATGCTTGCAGTGTAAAAACTTGGGTGTGGAAAGCAATTGTTTTGCTGGAATTCTTTGATATAGAACAAAACCACATGTTAAGCTTCCTGCACTTCATTTCATGAGCCGTGCGTATTAAACCACATTCATTGCAAATGTGGTCACATACATTACTACAAGAAGCTGTATTTTGTCTGTAAAGTCATGAATTATATACACTGTAAGGACTGAGCTCATTTGTACTCTCCACTGCTCTTTCATGATAAACTAAAATTCCAGCTACTCTTCCTTACATTAAGCTGAGCTTAAGAAAAAGAAAGATACAAAGTTACACCTGTTGAAGAAGCTTCTCGATGTTCTTCTTCGCTTTACCACACAGTTGGAATTTCACTTGAAGTCACTTGGTGAGGGAAAATTTGGAATATCTTCCAGAGTTAGTTTGCTCTTTTGCAGTATTGTTGCTAAAGGAAAGACAGGTATGTGACATTCAAAAAATCTTCCATATTCAGAATTTAAGATACAGATCTGTATTCAGAGTTTTAAGTCAATGTGCAGTGATTGATATCAAAGCTTTGCCCAGTAGAGACACAGAGGGGAAATAGTGTTCCTTTCTGCATTTGAAGTATTTGAAAAGCAATAGTTAAAATAGTTTGTTGATGGTAAAATTTACAGTCTTCAGGACTGAAGTTACTGTGATTTTATTTTCTAATTAAGCAGTAAGATGTGAGTGATTGTAATTTCCACTTCCTTCAAGTGGTTTGGGGTGATTAAGCAATCCAAGAATTCAATAATTGAGTGTCATTTCACTAGCAGTATAATACACTTAAATATGCTTGAAGACACAGGTAATGTATCAGACCAGCAGGTCAAACTGTGTGTGTGATGGAGCCACTTGATAAAAGCCAACACTACTCACGTGATGCTGGGGGTGCTCTGGTGTCACTGGTCACTCTGCACTGCACGTTACAGGGAATGCCAGCACAGCCTCAGGAGCAGTGACACTCAGAAACCCCCACCAGCCTGACCAGTCTGACCTTGTCTCCACTGCCCAGCCTTCAAAAGGCCATCACCCAGGCAGCTCTCATCTGGAGAAGGGAGTGGTTTAGTGCAAATCCCAGGTTTGCAGGGTTATCAGCTGGGGGCAGGGAGGGGGAGGCCTTCTGCCTCGAAGATAATCTCCTTGATGAGTCTCCTACTTTCAGATAGCCAAATGGTAGCCATCTAGATATATGTTGAAAGTTCCCTTCCTGACTGCTACTGTCATTCTTCTTGAAGGAGTTTTTGGTATGTCCCTGGTTACCCATCACTGGCCTACCCTGGGTTATCCCTTACTGGGCACTGCTTCTGTTATCCAGAAATCCTCAGAGTAGTTCTATGTTTCCTGCTGTTCCTCTTGACCTTTCCCAACATTTGCAGCATGAATTAGGAACAAATATAATAACCCTTACTGTCTCCTAGTGCATTCTGAAAAGCAGGTTGTGGTCCAAGCAGGGTGGGATGTTTTCAGGGGTTGGGAGGGGGGAAGTGCTTAGGGGTTTTTTCTGCTGCTCACGATTTTTTGAGCAGCAACAAAGACATAGGAGATGCAGTTCTTGACTGAGTCTCAAACAGAAGGTTCTTTCATATGGAAACGTATTTTTATATTACATTTGTACAGAATTTTCCCTATTTTGATCTCCCCACATTTTTAGATTTGCACGTTGCTCAGATTTGATTTCTTTTGCAAGGTGTTATAAAATATATATTTTGTGTTTGTTAATGTTTTATGAATGTAAAGCTTAATTTTGTTTGTCTAATAAATGTGCACTGTGGTGGTATCTGGTTTGTTTTGCTAACTGGAATTCATTGGTTCTTAAAAGGAAAAACTTGAGTCATTGTTGGGACTGTCTTGTTGGCATAAAAAGTGTGTGGAGTGCATTGATTTTAAAAGCAAGTAAAGAGGGCTTAAGCAGGTAATGACTAACAGTACTTGATACCAGAAGTTAGAGTTAAGGTCCAGACTAGTCTATAGTGTTCACAGGAGTCTTGTAAGATCATAATCTGGAGATCCCTGAGACTTTTTATCTTGTTCCCTGTTACTTCTGGTTATGGGTGCTCATACTAAACTGAGTTTAAGACACACAGTACTTGCAATCTGATAACCTAAACATGTACAAGGAGATGGGAAGGTCGGAGCTTTCGCTTGGGTGTATTTAGAGACTGGCAGAAATATTTACAATGAACATGAAGATAACTTTTAAAAATATTAAGAATAGATCTGAATTTATAGACTATTAGAATTTCTAGGAGCTTTGTTTTGCCCCAGGGGTAGCACTGACTAACACACTGTCACAATTCTAGGGAGCCTGCTGGAAGCCTTACACACTTCAGAAGATAACTTGGGGCATCTCCACTTGTGAATAGCTGTGTTGATATTTTTGTTGCAAACTTTTTATTTCATTTTGAGCTGTTTTGTACATTTGATTGTTTTAAGTGCAAAGAGGGAGAAATGTATTTTTCTAGAAGAATGAATGTACCTGGGATTTAAACACTACATAAAACCATTTCATGAACGTGGACTGTCCTCCTGTGAAATATGTTTTAATAAAGTTGTGTCTGAAATGTACTTCATTTGAGAAAAAACCAAGTCCTGAACATGCACTTACATTTACATGGAAAAAAGCCCAAACGTGGGGTGGATTGAATTCTGAAATGTCTTTCTACAGGCAATAAATATTAATTATTTAATATAAGTTATGTTAGACATTCGGAGTAAATGTGACAATGTCTTACGTTAATTTAAAGAAAAATGTAAATAAGTGTCTGGAAAGGGAGTGAAATTAGAAAATATTGGTGTTTGTTTCTGAAATCCAGATTTCTATAGCTGAGTCTGTGTTTGCTGGCATTGGTTGTGTGTTGTGGCTATTGGAAACCTGGACAAGAATGAAGAATAGACCTCTCTTTGTAAATGGAACTTTGCAATAAAAATGGTGTTCCTGAGGAAACTTTCTTTCCCTTTCATGCTCTGTTGCTGCATTTCATGCAGGAGGATCTTCAATAACTGTGAAAAGCAAAATTGGCAGAAACTTGATTTTGTTTGAAGAGTGTTGTGCATGTGTGAGTGTGGGGCATTGTGGTCTTCGAGCTGAACACTGAGATAGCCAAGGTGTGTCTGCAGGAGAGACTTGGCATGAGAGGGAGCAGAAAAACCTGGAAGGGAGACGTAAAGTACATGAGACCAAAAGTTCAGGATGGGCAACATCTGAAATATCTGTGAACCACTTTCAAAGTGCCTGCCATGTGTGATTTCATCCCCAAATATATCCTCACACTTTCTGCCTCTTTCTCTGGTGCATGTTGCCTGTTCCTGTTCACTATATGGATGGAATCCAACTGAGTGATTAATAAGATTCTTGCTAATTAGCCACGACTTCGATAGGAATTAAGTACAGTCAATATACATTCCATGTGAAATGTTCTTTCTCAAACTAGTCATTGCTCCAGAAGTGTCCTGAGGAAGAAATTCAGTTACAGTGTACATTGAAATAAGCAAGCAAAGTATCAGAGGTAGGAGATAACACTGATTTTTACTACAAGATGCAGATATTAAAGTAGTGGAAAATGAGCTTAAATCTGCTCCTGGCAGTCAAACTTTGTGGTTTGTGGTTCTACATCCCGGTGCTTCAGAACTTTTTCAGCCTTTTGTCATTTTTCCTGTGTTTTTGTACAAAATCATTCTAGACAGATGTTGAGTCACTCTCAGCATTTACTATTTATGAGTGTGTTCCTGAAAATTCCATTGTGTTTTAAACTGATACCTTTTATCTCTCAAATAAGGAGATGTGGAGGGAGTTGCAACACCTGGAGTTGCAAAACTCCAGTGGCACAATTAGAAGAAAGGTTTCAGGCCAATGTTGACACACATTTAAGGCAGTGGAGATGATGGGGGAGTAAGTCAGTCTGCTTGGATGGTGTTCACTTGTGTGTCTGCTTTTAGCTCAAGGATTTTACCAACGGCTTATCTACAAATATGTCTAGATCTTAAAATTATTATTGGTTTTGGATGCCAGTTCTCTGAAATGGATTTTAAGAGGTGAACTGCCTTATTATTTGGACTTCAGCTTGAGATCTTTTGAAATAAGTTGAAAGCTTTTGCCTGTCCTCAGACACTTGCTCTACAAAGTGGAAAATGTGCTTGTTGAATGAAGAATACTGATCTCATAAGTCCATTCTCACTGTCTTGCCCCCAAATAAAGGTTTATATTTCACATAGGACACAGTTTGATTTTTTTTTCGGCCTGTTTGGGTGACTGATAAGGACAGATGAATACTTGGGCTCTGTTCCTTGGTTACACAACATTTTTCTTGGCTTCAGTATGGAGTAAATATTGTGACACCGGATGAGAAAACAAGCTGTTACTTTATTGTAGAAATAATTTTTGTCTTTTAGTTAATTGGATGAAGACATCTTTGTATGTTTGTCCTCATTTAGGGTCATTGATTGGAAGTTGATTTCAGCTGCTGCGTGAAACTACATGTTGATGGACAAGTGAGTCAAGGAGGCAGACAGGCTGTGTCACCCCTGCAGAGATGGTCAGAGCTGGCTCTCCCTCAGCAGCAAGAAATAGAAAAAGGAGTTTCTGAAGCAGGAGAGAGGCAGAACCACCAGAATGTCTTAGAGAAAGGAATTTCAAGTCAGCAGAGGGAGGTAGGGTCTGCAAAGGACAAAACTAGCCTCACTCTTCCTAAGAGAACCTGATTGGAATGTGCACACACTTCTGTCTGAATCTCAGTGAAAATGCTCTGTCCAACGCTGAGGGGGAATTTGCATCTGTTCTCCCTTTAACAAAAGCATTTCTCTCAATAGTATATGCTCCATACTAACAAGCACTAATAGAGAAATTATGGGTACAGTGAGCACTTCAACAGGTTTTGGAAATATCCAATGATGAGTAAGGGTTTTTTCAACTGGGGAATCCAAAAAAAAAAAAAAAGAAAACCACAAACTTTGATAAATTGCCAGTGGAGACAATCTTTGAGCAGAAAAGCCACTGTTCACCATGATTATTTCTTAGTGTATCTTCTCTAGGCCACAGTAAATGGAAGATTTCTTTGTTGTCTCCTCTGGTCTGTTACTCAGAATCCAGGAGTGTTGTGACTCACAATTCAGCATTTGAAATGGTTTGGTGGGGTTTTTTGCTACTGTTTTTTATTTAGGTTCTTTATCTTCTTTTTGTGGGGACTGAGAGTGCAGCAGCACAAATGGAGGTGCCTCTTGTTCAGCGCCACCGGGACTGGCATCTGTTCAGCAGAGCAGGTGAAACTGGTTTAGATCAGGGGAAACTGCACAAGGGGCTTTGTAGCACATGTGGTGAGGGGAGGGGGCAATGAACATGAAGAAAAACAACAATACAAACACTACACAGTAAATTCAGATTGTGCCAGTCTGTCACCCAAATGTTTCATGATTGCTGCCTTTCCAGCTGCATAGGGAGGGTTGGGATCAGGTCAAGTAGCAGTTCCTTCTCAAACTTGCGAGGTGTTTGAAGAGAGCAGGGCTGGAGAGCCATGAACTACTTTGTGGTATAAACTATTTCAGAAAACTAATGCAGTTATTCTCCTCAGAAAAAAACTAAGCATTTGTCAGCAGTGTTCTGAAGTTGAATGGAGTTGGAAAGGTTTTGGGTTACTGTTCAGGTCTGCTGTGACCGAGTAGGACCCTCTGCAGCTTGGCCTGTCCTGTCCTCCTAAGTGTTTACGAAGCATCAAAGCAATCCTGCATAGTTTAAAATCAACTTTAATGGTCTATTCAGTGGAGAATGTAAGACAGTAATTAAATATTAATTTATTTTTACCTATTGAAATCCATTTGCAGATGGAACATGTCAAATAAAAATAACAGCACAGCACCATTAAAAAAAAGCTGGCCAGTAATCATCCAACCCTGTATTTGTTACCTGATTTGATACATCTGTTAATTTACATTAATACAGTTCGGGATATGTTCCAATTTGGGAATACTTCTTGTGATTTCTGTCTGATATTATTAAATCAGGCTCCAAATGAAGTCCCTTTGCTTTGTCTGACTGGTGGCAGATTGTGCTGTTCCGTTTTGGCTTCTCTCTGATAAGAAATTTGAGACCCTCTGTTAACTCAATGTATTGTCTTGTTTCAGGTATTAAAGCTAAAAGAACAAAAATAATAGGTAGTTTGACAGGACAAGAGAAAAGAAACATCACTGTATGGTATTTTATGTTTAATCATTACCTTTACTCAGGGTATCAGTTACTTAACTGATACTACAGAAAACATGTAATCTCTTAACAGTATCAGATATAACTGTCCTTAGCTACACTTAATATTGATGTCTTCCTCTTTTCTGTATCATCATATTATCCTATGCAAACCTATTGCTGATGTGAGAAGGGTGTAGCTTCATTCCACAGTTCTTGGGAACAAGATGTGAGCAGCTTTGCTTTGCTGCTTCTCCATCGTGCAGTTCACTTGAATTTGCTTATCAGTTTATCAGCTTCAAGGCTTTCCTGCGAAAGTGCTGTTTGTAACCACTGTCTGCAAGATAACCTGTAATTCTTACACTGCTGCCAAAACGCTTTGGAGGGAAATAGGCTTGCTTGGCTCACTCAGTTTTGGTTAAAGTAGGTCTTACAAGCTTCTTTGTGAGTTTCTGAACAGATCCTCAGATAAGATATTTTGTGAGGGAGGGAAATTTGTCAAATTTTTTAAAACCACAGATTTCTGTGAACCACAGTCTTGGAGCTAAGCTTCTTCTGTCTTGCCTGAATCTGGAAAGAAAAACAGACCTGTTATAGGAAATCAGACCTGATTTTCTATAGCTGTGTCTGGATTAGCTCACAGTGAGTGTTATCCTGGCATCAACAGGCTTCACGTTTGCTTTAGCTTAACAGGATGTTGGACAGGACCTTCCTGTTCCTTAGTTCATCCTTTTGAAATATATTTGTATCAGTTAGTGGTGCACTTGTGAAGCTTCATTCTGTTTGGACAGTGCTCTGCCATTGAAGCCAAGCATTAATCTTGTTATCCCCTTGTCATAAGAAGTGTTTAAAGCATCATTCCAGGCTTAATTGCTTATACCAGGTAGTGTAGTTCCTGGTCAATACCTGCAGCTTTCAAAGCAAATAGTGTTCTTGTTTGCACCATAACTGAGTCATCTGAACAAATTCCAAATGTTAAGGAAGAAAGTCTTCCTCCTGGCTTTGTAGGATTGTTTCATTTTAAGTTTTGGTCAGAATTTGCGATGGTTCACTGTTGTCCAGCCTGGTTAGTCCACAGGAATGGCTTTGGTGTTTGAAAAGAAGCCTAGTTTCTTTTTAGTTTAAAAACAAAAAAGGAGGGGGGAAAAATTAGTATTTTTAGTTGTTTTTTCCATCTTTCCTGCTTTATAGTAATGATAGTAAGGAAATGATTAATCTGCTTAGAAATCAGACTGAATGTGTGAGTCAGAATGTTGAAACTGTTTAAGTGCCTCTTTGTATATGAGTGTGAAACTTAAGAAAGAAAAAGAAATTCCTAAGAAAAGCAAGACCCTGTGAGAAGTTTGCCTTAAATCCAGCCCTGGCAGTATGATGTACAGGCCATCTCTGAAAAGCCTCAGGTATTATCTGCACAATTATTTTGGAAAAAAAGTTGCAAAAATGGCACCATTTAAGACGTGGCAGTACAAAAGTAGAGTGACTAGAAAGGAATATGTGAACACTTTTCATCTCTTCAGTATATGTGAGGAAACTTTTCCCTGTAATTCTATTCCTCAAAATAATACGATAAGTAGATGTTTTAAGAAAAGTAATAATACAAATCGAGAATGATCGTTCTGCCAGTGTGGCTGAGAATCATCTGGAATATTGCCTCAGCTGTCAGCAAGGACTGATTGAAGAGCAATTTCCTCATGGTTTGGTTACATGTGAACTGTCTAAACCAACAAATTTTTGGGGACACTAAATGAACAAGCTCTGATTTCAAGCTTTTTGATGGAGAACATGAAAAAATTGATATTTCAGGGGGGTTTAATGAGAATATTTAATTTAAAGTGTGTTAAGCAGCTTTCATGCAAGCCTTTCTTAGCCAAAATGACTAGATATCTTGCACGAAGACAGCTCTTCTGTCCAACTAAGCACAGGCACAAGGTATCTTTCAGAGTTTGGTAGGATACACTTTTCCTCTGGACAGAACCATTTGAGGGGAAAGCCAGCAGATTTAGTGCTGGCTAAGGACCATGTCTGTGTTAGATCTTAGGGAAACCATAGGAAAGAAAACCACAGCAGTTCTCAAATCTCAGAATTAAACTTCTGCAAACAGGCAATTTTCAAGCATTGCAGTGCAAGGAACAAAATGCACTGCCTTTGTATTTGAGATACGCCTCAGGCTTGAGTTCTGGGTCAGTTATTAGTTTACCTTTGTGAGTTTTGGTTTTTTGTTTGGTTGGTTTGTTTTGTTTTGTCTTTTCTTGTTTGTTTTGTTTCAGTGTAAAAAAAATGAAAAACACAGCCCATCCCACCTGAAACCAAAAAGCCATGCCCTATTTCCACAAAGAAGTAAGATCTCTAGCAAGACTCACCTGGCAGGGAAACAGGAGCAGCTGCTCCTCATTTTATCTTTGCTGCTCTCTTTCCAGGAGGCTTGGGAGGATGGATCCTCAGCTCAGTGTGCAATGTGAAATCCTGTTCTTTATATTAAAGCAGGCAGTGAATAACAGTAAGGTGGGAATCTGAAATTCAACCTTCTTGAGCCAAGACAAACAAATCCTGTATGTGCAAGACACAAGTAAGTGGCCCCCACTGAACTTTGCAGTCGTGGAGCTCACAGAGCAGCTCCTTGCTCTGTGCTGCTTCCAGAGACAGCTTGGAACAGGGAGCAGTGGGAAGGTGTGGGAGCTTTGCTCTCTGCTGTGCAGTGCAGGTGACCTGGAAAAGGAGAGGAGCAGCTCTGCAGCAAGGCAGGGGCATCCTGAGCTGTGCCATCCACCGTGCCAGGAACCTCCTGGCCTGCTCTGCTGCCTCTTGGGATTTGATGCTGCAGACTGTCCTGGCTCTGTGGCTCACAGATGAGCTTGTTTATAGCCCAGCTGATTATAGGACCTAAGTGTATATTATGCACTTTCATTCCCAGGACCTATTTGATTAAAAAAGTATTTTGCTGTCTCCTCATTCACTGAGGGTTTGTTGCCTGCCACAGAGGAGGACGTTTGGAGTAGTCCAGTCATACTGGAACTGCAGAACCGCATTCCAGCTCCCATGGAATGTGCTGCCTCTAAGGTAAGATCCAGGTGTAAGGTTTTTGTGGAACCATTAATTTCAACATTTTTATTAATAGTCACTATTTATTTGTGTTTATATTAGTGCAATAACTTGAATGGCACTTATTTTTTGCCTGGGGTTTGTGTATCATTTGGTGCACAGGATTACAGCTTACAGGAAAATGCACAGCTTGTTCAAGTGAAAATACTGGAGGTTTTAAGTAGATTAAGAAGGATGCTCACAAGTACAGAAGTACATTTGTACACAGGCACTCAAGAATGTTCTCTCTGTATCTCTGGCTCTATGTGAGTCAACAAGAGCTAAAGCAGAAAGCCAAGAGGAGAAGCAGAGCATTACCTGCTGTAGGTGTTTGGTACAGAGCACTGCTGCCTTCAGGGGCTGGGGCTGGGGCTGGCTGCAGATTGGAGGCTTCACAGAGGATCAGGGAGCCTCTTCTGCCTGGACACATACTCTGGAGTCTGTTTGGTTTCCTTTTTTCTGTTCCAGCTCCTCTAGGATGTGGTTAATTCTACAATGTTGCTGTGTGGCTACAGGGACAATTACTGCTTGTGTGAAACTGGAGAGAAATGGGTGGTTAAGTCTGCTCCAGATGTAATTAAGTCTGAAATGTCTCAGTGGTCACATTAGAACACTAATTTTAAGCTGTGTTATGGGTTTAGGCCATAGCCATTTGTTACATAAAGAGGCGAAGGATTTTTTTTTTGTCCTTCAAATGATTTTCTGTGGGAATATGGGAAAAAACAGGGTACTTCAAAGCATCAACACAGTAAAACCCACTACAGACTCCTTGTCCTGCCAAAATAAAACAGTTAAGAAACCTCAAACCACTTTTTTGAATGGAAAAAATATCTAATCATCCTCTTTTGTCCATTGGTGAAACAAACCATGCCTCAACGTTCATCGTTACGGGTGACCATTTCACTATCTGTAGTCCAGAAATGGACTTTTAATGTCAAGTTAGTCATGCAGAAGCTTAAATTGCTCACTCTCTGGAGTGTGGCATTTCCATATATTTTTCCTTGCAGAAAATGATTTTAGAAGTCATTTTCTCCTGCCTTTATCTTCTAAATTTCCATGTCCTTGTGTATATTGATGCAATTCATTTTGGGTTGCATGTGTTGCAAACAGTTTTGATTAAATGGAATGGATTTGAAAGTACAAAAATATAAAATATAGTAGATGAAGGGGGGGCAAAGGTGGAGGCAGCTAGAATTTTTGATAGGAGTATTTTTGTCATGATAGGTCCACTTGTGAGAATAAATGAAACACAGACACAAATTTAGCTTAAATAAATGAAACTGTGTCCAGACTGAGAGTACCATAACTTTTGCATTATGAAGGGGGGGAAAGAATTCTGGTTTATGCATTCCTGGCCAGTGAATTTTGGACACAGAGCTTATGTGTCAGAATTTTGCCGGTTCCCAAACAGAAAAAAGTTTTGGGCTGTTTCAGCAGAGTCTGGAATGTTTATAAATACATTTAAAACTGAGCCACTGCACTAGGGCATTGCTGTGAAGGAATGGCCTTGCACCTGCTGGTCCATTGTCAGACAGGAATAGATGCAGCATGCAATGTTTAGGAATTGGTCAGTTTGAAAATACTTCTTGTCAGCCTGCAGGAAACCTGAGAGTAAAGAGACTATTTCTGAGAATAGAAACTGAGCTCCTCCCTCCAGATGGGCCCAACAGGCACAAGCAGGAGAATGAAAAGTGAAACTATCATTGTCCCATTAGGAATTTCAATAAAGTCAGTAATAAACAGCAATTTGAGGTGTTACCTGAGTTTGTACTCAGTGCTGGCTCAACCTCTACAGGTCCTTGTCCCCCTCTAGCTCGAGCTCCTGCAGCAGCCAATGGCTCAGCACACAGGAGGCCACAGGTGGTGAAAAGCCTCTCTGCACACTGTGCTGGTGCAGACCCTCCACTGAAATAGGTATGGCATTTCAAAGTTAGTTCACTTCAAAGTTGGGGGTTTTTTATTTTTAATAAACTACCTGTGAAAATGTATTAAAACATATATTCCTTTTTAATGTGGTGTTGGAATTCCCAACAAACCAGACAGAGACCTTTTATCTTGGCTAGCTTTGAACCTGGATGGCTTATGCTGATGCTGACTTTTTCTCATGCTACTAAATGGTCTCATTTTCGCTGCCCTGGAGCTTTCATAGAATTTTCACTTTTATCTGGCACTACATAGTGATGTGGTGATACCAAAATATTCATTCAACACGTTATGGAATTAAGCCCAAGTATCATAAACAGAATTGAGTTAGTAATATTCCATCTAAAAGAAAGACAGCTCTGCAAAGGTATCTGTAAAACCCAGGTCTGTAATCTCACAACACCTCAAGGAGATTAATGACTCAGGAGGTGGTGGCTTCTGTTTCCCCTCTCTCCCCCAGGAGCAGTGAAAAGCCTCTGAATATATTTCTAGGAAGACAGCACTACCAAAAGAATATGAGTGAGGTGGCAATAAAACGAATTATGAGTAAGTGGAAAGGTGTAAGGGGCACAGTCTATAACAGCAAAAGTGAGGAACTGTGTCTAAAAAGCTGGCCCTGGGGTTTATTAATTTTCAGTGTTCTACACTCCTGTGCCATTGCTCCTGCTGGAGTTCCCTGCTGAGACCTTGCACAGTTCTTCAAAGCCTCTGACAAGTTTGAGTGACAGGACAGGGTGTGGGGCTTTTTGCTTTGTTTCTCCCCAGCACTGTATCCACAGTGTTACCTTCTTGAGTTTGGCACAATAGAAGCAAAGACTTTGTGGAAGAAAGTTTCAGGATTTAATAATTTTTTTATTTTTTAATTGGGAACTACAAGGTTTCATTGCAAAGCAAGTTATTATTTATTTTTTTCCTTCACATTTCCCTACAAATGGCTGCCAACAGATGACTAAATGAGCATTCACTCAGCTGATAAGCCAAATTAAAGACATGTCATTAGTGTAGCCTCCAGAAGTAGAGACAAGCATTTTTAGCTGTTGAGAGAGCTTAGATGGCAAAGAATCTTGGAGACAGGTATACTAATAGTCATTCAGTATCTTCCCCCTTTCACCAGCACAGAGCTTTCTGAAAAATGAAACAACAAAGCAAAGGGAGCCAGCTAAAGTCTGAAGCCAGAAGGACAACTGCTGAAGCTTTTTGGAAAACACCCCTTTGATACCACTGACATCACTGAGTTCTTCTCTGAAGCTTTCTTGCTGTCACCATCTCATTTCAGCTGTTTGGTCTTCTGTTGTCTCACTTCTGCCCTTTCTTTAGCTTGTTTCTCACCTACCCTTTGTATGCACTTTTCACATGATTTCACAGAAAGGATTTAATCCTAAACCCAAGAAGCACTTGGAGCACATGGGCACTGCCATAGGTCTGCATGTCTTTTGACCCTTCCCCACCCTGGGGCTGTTCTGCCTGCTTGGATTTGACACGACTTGTGCAGCACCTCACAGTGACCTGTGTTGGTTTTAGGGTCTTAGACCTTCCCCACAAAGCAGTGCCCTTGAGTGATCAAGTGGGAGGGGGTAGTATGGAATGGAGGAAAGAATGGATTTTTCATTTCTCTCTGTTTTTTTCCAGGTTTGTGGGTGGGAATTAATGATGGTCTGGAGAAACAATGCAGGAAAGGGGGAGGACAGAGTGAGGGAACTGTGGACTTCAGGGGAAATAGGAGAGGAAGCAGAACAGTGGGAGGAAAAAGACAATGTCTTATTTAGATACACCAGCCAGAATGTGCAGATTGGTGTTGGAGGCATCCTCCTATATGTTCAACATGCCCAGAAAAGGGTCAAACAGGTATTTGTGCCCAAGACACTCAGGTTGCTTTCTAGTTACTGAAGATAGGTCACAGTATTCTTGGGAGAGTAACAACTTTCAGCACTGAAGGGAAAGGCTTAGTAGCAGTGGGAATAGTTAAACATATCAAATTCTCCTCCAGGAGCAGAATTCATTCAGCTTCTTGCCCAGGAAATGTTCATTTATGCTGTTTGCTCGGGCAGGCACCTCCTGAGGGTGCAGTTTCAGCTGACCTGGGTTACCAATCACATGCTGTTCTCTGACAGCACTTGTTCTTTATCAGCCCATTAAGTGTGGGCCTTCAGCCAGTGAAAACATTGGCTATTTGGCAAAGCATTTATAACTAGTAAGTGTTGTAACAGAATAATGGAATCAGAGGTCTCAAACTATCAAATGTGTCCGTTTCCAGATGATAATGCCATGGAGACAACAAAGTGGAAAGTGAAGAATACCAAATTGAAGGAGGCAGTGTTTGGATTTACTGCAGACTATCTTGCAGCAATCCAGACTCTTTGCAGAGTCTGATAGTGCCTGAAGACCTTGCAGAGAAGGATGTTTTCTCCCCCCACCTTGCCTATGTTTAACAGGCAGTACCATGCCATCTTGCCTGTACCATTTGTTCCTGCCCTGTTCAGAAAGCTTCTTGTGTTTTGCCAAGAGATGTGCTTAGGGAACACATTCTCATAATCTTGAAATAATTTGATTTTGAGGACACAGTCACATTGTTGGGACAGGAGGCTGACAGAGGCTTGAAGTAGGCTATCTCTAGTTGAGGCTGTGCAGATTTCCACTGTCTCATCATTTATAAAGTAGGAATCTTCTTTGTTTGTTGTGGCTGATGATCTCAGGTGTTTCTGGCCACCCATTCTCTGCTCTCAGACAGGGATATCAAGACATGGACACTTTCTGTCAACCATATTTTTGTTTTTCCATGTCTTGCATTTGCCTAGCTTGATTTGGCATTTCCATGTCTTGCAGCCTGTTTCCTAAGAACTGGTTTCCAAGCTTTTGGTGTTTTCTGGCTATACGTCATCTTCCCATAGCAGAAATTCTTTTCCCCTCACATCACTGTTCATTTGGTATTGAGAGCCAACCTGCAGAGCACAGCTGAGAAGCTTTTCTGCCCACAGACCGGAGAGTCTGATGATGAAGCGCTCCAGTAGTTCAGTTTATTAAGACCAAGTGGTTTGGCAGTATTTGAGACTTGATTAATGTACTTTTTCTAGAAGGGTGCAAAGAAGTGAGGCAAGGAATTTGTCTGTGAACTTGTTCACTAGCCAAGAGGCTGAATGTCTCTGTTCTGTGAATAAAGAACTAAGTCACAGCAGCCTGATCCCATGGCAGCTTCACCTGGGCTGTGGTGGGTCCTGGCAGCCCTTTCTCATGGGCTCTGTTGCACAGCCTTCCCTCTTTTCTCTGCATTTATAATAGTGCTCCTTTGACTGCAGTGCAGGAGGTAATATGCCTGAACTCTAACTGGAAGAAATAAAACTCCAAAATACTTAATTTCTTCTTTTCTGCCAGACATTTTTGTTACAGAGCCACATGAGCTTTACTGCTGGCACAAAAGAGAGATGGAGAGGGAGGGACAGGCACATCCTGTCTCAGATTCACTTAAGCTTCCATGAAATCTTACTCAAAAATCTCAGCATGTCCCAGGCCCTGAGTGCCAGGCACATGTTTTCTCTAAGCTACAGTCTTTAACTACTGCTGCTGCTGTTTTCTGCTGCTTTCTTATTTCTAGAAACCTGTCACTCACCTTGTGACTGCTGCATCAGTGTCCAGTTTAAAGGAAGCCCTTCAGAGCTATGATTTAGTCCTCAGGTCTTGGTTTGTGCAGCAGTACTGTGGGCTGTAGCCTCATTTTGGTTTTCTCTGTCATACAAATATCTGCATGCAAAGGAACAGCATTACTTCTGTTCTTACTCTGAGGTATTGAGTGAAAGGTGCTTATCAGAGCTGTGGGATTTGCACTGGCTAGGGATAAAACAACACCTGCAAGCAGTCCCTCATGGCAAAATAGCACAGTATCCTTCTCATTTAAAACAAGGGCTCAGAACATATGAAACCCATTTCTTCTAAATGCCTAGAAGGGAGGATTGAGAAAAGCAAATGCCTTATTTTTGAGTCACTGTATCCAGAGCCAGAAGAGTCTGTACTCTTCTGCTCTTTTGGGTTCATTTCACTCTTTAGAGCATGAGGGATGGTCCGGAGAGGGAGGATTCTGGCTCAGGAGATGCAGGGATTGTGGTCCAGGGGCTCAGTCCCAAGTGCAAAAATGGCCCTTTTTCAAATGCTGCTTTCTGCACTAGTGCAACAGGCACGACTGGGATGTGCAGTTGCTTTCAGGCTCTTCCCTCTGAAGTCTGAGCAGTGTCTCCACCTGTGTGCTGCCCACAGAATCCAGGCCCTGGACACTGGAGGTGTGCTGAGGGACAGAGCATCCCCAGGCCCTGCTAACACAGCAGCAGCCACCCACTCAGAGCAGATGTCTGGCAGGTCATAGGAGTATTTTGCAAACTGTTAAATGCAGGGGTGGCACCATGGGCACAGCAGGGTAATGCAGGTGCTGTTGGTCACAGGCCAGGCTTCTACCACTGTGACCATAAAGTGCACTCAGTCCTTATTTTGTTACATGTGGGGTGAAGCTTTTCCCCCTGGTGAGTGGCCCAGTCCTGGATGTTGGTGCAGCTTCCTACAGAGCAAACCCAGTTGTGATTTGTAGAATGGTTTATTTTCCAGGGGCTTGTGGGAGACTGGCACTTGCACACAAAAATGGGTTGTTGGACAAGAAGGAATTGCAGGATCTTTTAGCAGAGTAGTGTCAGTGCTGGCCAGTACTGTAGCCTGCATCTGATTAAGTCAGCAGAAAATTAGGCTTTATTTTCCTTGCCAAGCTTGTTACCTGCTACTTTAACCTTACCCTGACCAGCAGCCATGCTGGGGGGTGGCACTGCAGCTCTAGTAACAAAGGTCCCCCTGTGCAGCCTCTGTGTTAAACACATCCACAGGCACTTGCCACACTGACTTTGCTGCAGCTGAGCTGATCTCAGCACTGGAGGCTTGTTCATCCCAGCTTTCCTCCTCTCCCTCAGCACCAAGCAATGCTCCTTCTATGCAGAAGTTTTTTCCTAAAACTGAGGGGAGACTTGTTCTTCCAAGTGTTTTCTTCCTTACCCCCTGATTAATTGAAGGTGTCCCTTTGTCACCACTGAACTGTCTCACAGCAACTTTGGGGATGTGAAGCCATGTGAGTTCTTTTGCAGCTGTTGAGGAGCAGTGATAGAGTGTTCTAGTAAATGCCTGGGGTTCTGCTAATCAGTTGGTGAGATAAGGTATCTCGGTGGAGTCAGATGGCTTTTTATGAGACTAAGTTTCACTTTCAGCTTCTTGGATTTACTGTATTTCCTCGATGCAGTGAGTAGTAGGGCACTTCTTTGTTCTGCAATTTTGAAACAGAAGTGGTAATCGTAAATATTTCTCTTTAAATAAATACTTCTTTCATGAAATATAAAGATGCATTTCTTCTGATTTCAACATGCACATCTTTTTTGTTTTTAATGTTTAGAAATATCTACTGCTGTGACATTTTTTAGTTGGCTCACAATTTAAATAAATATTTATAGCCTTCTATTTTCCAATAGGAATATTTTGAAAACACCTTGCTTCATCCCAGGCCTATCTCCTTGTCTTCCTCCTCCCTGCTGAAAGGTACAGCCTCATTCAATCTCCTTGAAGGGATGGATGGAAATACCAAGGTCTTCACAGCTATGGGAGAAAGCAGGTGGAGAAAATGGGCAAAAGCAGACAACTTCATAAGAGAAAACAGCAGGTAACCTTTGGGATAAATAATGACACATAAATAAGATATTTTAATAGGGATAACCTTGTGGGAAATGGTTGATGAAGAATGGATCCCAGGAAACCAAGTGGTCCAGAGAAATAAATCCACTGGTGCCTAACTATAAACATTCTACCTGTGCTACACTGACAGCACTAGCCATAATTCACAACTCTGTTATAATCCCACCCTTAGAATCAGATCCAAACCCAGCATGTGTCTGGAGAGCTGCTCAACTCAACAGAGAGCATTTAAGTCTGTGAAAGTAAAGCCAAAGTGGTCTCTGGAGTTAAGAGCATCTTCAGGGGCCATCAATTGCTCAGCAGAATCACACATTCATGGTCACAGTTTTGAATAAAGGAACTCAAATTCTGCCCATAATCTTGCTTCATAAACCTATATTCCTTACCCTATGTGTTGGGGGGTTTAAATACCTTAAGAAAAACCTCATCCTGTGAAACAAAACATGAACATGAGATATGTATCTATCAATTGTAAGCTAAAGAAAGAGCAATTATGCATATTGTATGGTGAGAGGAAGACAGATAATATTACTGCCCATCTCCATGCTTTTGTTTTTCTCAATTTTAGTGTGCTCTGGAACAAGATGAAATAAATATCTGTAAAACATGCAGTTGTAATTGAAGAACAGCTAGAGAACTTAACCTTACACTGAGATGGACTACCAAAAGCAAGCAGGGAAGGTAATTGTGAATCTACTTTGTATTCAAATATTTGTTTCCTCTCCATTAATTCTTTGTGACCTTGAGAAAGTGAGGAACTACAAAATGAGGCAGTCACTCAAACCTGTCCAATGCTTCTGGCAGTGATGCATTGGTATTTATTTAGGAACTATTTTACCAGAAATACAGATGGGGAAAGAAGGGATACATGCTATATTATTCCCTCACAGAAAAAAAAATCAATCCATTCTCATAAATAATATACAAAATCCTCAGCAAAATCTAAGCTCAATACACTTAAGATGTCACCAGGGTTTTAAGCTTGATTGGCCAAGGATCTGGCTGGGGAAAGGCTTTATTCAGTTCAGCTGCTGGCAAAATCCAGGTGGTCCTGATCACCCTCACTGTCCATCACAGCCCTGGAGGGAGGACAGGACAGGTTATTCCTCTGGATGTTGCTGCAGTGCAACATTTGGGGAGGGCAGGGGGGTGATTGAACTGAACAGCCAGGAGGAGGGACTCTCGTGGTAAGTTTTCTGCCTTCAACTGAAAGAATCTCAGACTTGTATAAAAGCAGAAATTGCCTGGTTTAATTCCAGAGCTGACCTTGTTTGCGTTTAATTAACCCTAAAAGAAGTTTAATAGGCCAAGAGCTTTAGTGTTCGAAGTAAAAATTATCAGGTCTTGTTTACTGGGGTTGGGAATTTTACCCTGCTAATCCAATGTGAATTCTCCTATTTCATATCTGCCTTGCCACTTTTCCTCTGTGTTTGCAGAATAAGGTTACTGAGCTGCAGGTTGTCATGAAAAGGCCATGTGCCATGACACTGTATTTAATTGTTTTCTGAATAACTGGTTAATTCAAGACTTGAGTACATTCAAATGGCAAAATGTTGACATTTCGCTTCTCTTGGACTCCAGTGCCTTTATCAGAAATTTCATTGATTGCTCCATAGCCCTGTTTTTGATGTTTGCTTCTAGTTTGCCTTCTGATTTTGTAAAAGCATAGGAATGTAAATCTAGCAGTATAGGGAAGGTCAGTACATCACAGGCTTTCCATCTAGTGTAGTTTATTTTTATTACTGGTTCTAAGACTAGTTGCCTGTGATGTCAGATGAGGAGCACATGGGCCCCTGAATGGGTCAGTGAGTTCAGGTGTTCCTCCCAGAACCTCCTTTGTAGCTTGCTGGGGTTTGGTGAGCAGCTGAGCAGCTGCTGGCTCTTGCCTGCCACGCAGGAGTTGGGCCATCCCAGACAAATCTATGTTAGCTATTTGTACTTTTTCCTCTTAGATTAGATGAACAGAGAAAAGAATACCCACAACTGCGGGTATTCAAAGGACTGGAGGCTGTGGATAACTCTGGTATTTTAAGATTTGTAGCAAACTGGAATGGAATCAACCAATCCATTGAAGGCTCCATGGCAGGAATAGGAGGCAGAAGAGGCAGCACAAGAACATGAACTGTATTTTCTCATAAAATCAAGACAAAACCCAGCGTGCTTTGAGAAAATACTGGTATGTGCGTAAGCAGCTGCCTAATTTAAGCTAAGGGAACAGTTCCACTGAAATTTCCTGGCTGTCCCATGGAACCACAGTTCTGCCTCCACTATATTCCTACTCCAGCTGTTTTTCTATCCTAGGCAATCTTTCTAAAGCAAGCTAACACTTTTCTCCTCCCTCCCCATCCCTCTCCCCCCACAAGCAAACAAACCCTCCATCATCATTTTCCAGAACTGAGTACATTGCAGGTGGTTTTAATACTAATTGTCCTTTTGTTTAGAAATTAAAGCCTTTTCCTTATCTCTGGGCTGCCAGATCTTTGAATAATGGATTTTTTCCCCTCTAATACAAAATTTTTTAAGCTATTTAAAGAGATCTTGGCAAATATTTCTCTGTCAGGCAGTAATTGAATAAAGACTCAAGTTCCTTGATGCTGTCCCTCCCTTTTCTTCTGAGTTTTTTGTATCCATTGCTTTTTGTCTATAAATAACACAGATAGAATTGGAAAGGGAAACCTTTTTTGAGAGGATATATTGCCATCTGGCAGCTACCCAGTAAGGCCCTGTTGGCTGTAAGTCAGTGTTGAGCTTCCCTAAGAAAAAACAGTCTAATATTAGTTTAGGAAAAGCACCAAACCAACAACAAAAAACCCACTCAAAACTTCACTGTATTGTGTTTGCTGTTTAAAGGGAAAGGAACAGAGAATGGTTTATCTTTCTGTGTAAGCAGACATGGACAGACTTTAATGCTGCAGACCATAGCACTTCTCAATCCCTTTTATCCCTGGAAATCCTGTAAAGCTGTGGATGGTCTTTCCTGGCAGGTCGATGAGAGCCAAGTTTCCTGGCACCAGAGCACAAAGGATGGTTTGCCTGTGCAGGGAGATCCAAGTGCTGAGAGTAGAAACTGCTCAGTACTCTGTGCACCTGCTGGAGTCCCAGCCTGCCCCGGTGCTTCACTGGAGCCCAGCATTCCAGAGGGATTTGTAGGGCTCATTTATAGCTACAGGATCTGTCTGTCACACTTCATAACTGCTCAAAAACAATACAACAGAGAACTCTGCCTGTGTGCAAAACACATGGTGTAAATGAGTGTGGATTTAGTGGCTGAAAACACAGCAGGTCAGTTTATGGCCACTGATTATTTCTTCTTGCCCGTGCCTAGGAACTGAGATTCAGCAATAATCTGTTCTGATCAACTAGGCATCCAGAAAACACTGCCTCCTCTTCCCATTTCTTGGCTTCTTGTTTTCTTTGTTGCAATCATGGTGTTTTTCTACAACAGCCTGATCTGGTTAGTGTTAACTTGATCAGATATTATGGTGTGATATTAGGGTCATGACAACAGCATTTTTAAAGATTCTTGAATTTGGAAACTCCAACTTAGACTGAAATGCTCACAATACCTTTGTGAAAATGGCCTCCTTCCACCTTAAAAAGCTAAATGATGAGGTACCAAAGTTAATTATTTCTTAGTCAGATGGGGTTTTCCCCTCTTCTCTGTCTAAGTATAATGCAGTGGTATTAGCACTCAAACAGCCATAGTTTATATGTAAGTTAATGAGTTTGACACCTTCTCTGGCCTCTCTTTATTACACAGAAGCTTACACTGGAGTTTCAATGAGATATTACCATTGATATTCTAAGTTGGGGGTTTTAATTATTATATTTAAAAATATGGAGGATGCAAATAGCACAAACTTACTCTCCATCTTTGACAGGATCCCAGCCTTAAAACATGTCTGTAGTGGGGACATAGATGGGAGCTCATTGTAAACACAGGTAATTGTTTCTGTGCCTCAGGAAACAAGATTGAAAAGAGAAACAAACTTGGAATCAAACACTGGACATTAAGTTGGTGGTTAGGCTGGAATCAGATTTGAGCATAGTCAAATAGCAATCCTTGTTAGGACTTGAACCCTTTATTCACTGCCCCAAATTAAACTTCAGAACTCAGAAGCACAAACAAGGCAAAGTACATTAAAATCAGATCAGTATATCCATATGATGATTTATGGCCCAGTACCTTCAAAACCTTAATGAGCTCTGTCAAGCCAATTTCCAGTTCCCCTCTCATATACCTACTCAGAGCTATATGAGCTGCCTTCTGTTTCCTCCCAGCTGTATCATCTTTGGACTGTACCAAATCCACTCATGCTCTGCCTGCATCTCAAACACAGTGGTGAGATGCACCCCAGGTTCTCTTATAATGCATTTCCCAAAGGCATTTCTGCTTTTCAACAGGAGCAAGAGAGAAGGTTCAGAACTTAGGTGACCTGGAAGAAGGAAATAATAGCACTCTATTAATGAGAAGTGTCTTGAGAAAGGTAGGCTTATCCTTATATCCAGAAGGTAAGCACTTCTGAGGAGACAGCTTGGGCTGTCACTTGGCATTTGAGCTACAGACTTGCAGCGCTGATGGGTACCTGGTGTGGATTGACCTTAAGAGTAAGGATTATATTCAGAAAACTTTAACATAAAAATAGGGAGGTCTTCATTATTTCAAAATGAAATCATTGCTGCTGGTTCCTCTTTTCTGGTTAATATCACCAGAATTTCCTTGGAATAGTCTGTTTCTCTTTCTACTCATTGTTTTACTTCCATGAAATAAGCAGTTAATTATTTGCTCAACTGAAACATTTGGAACTATGGAAGTAGTATCTGATTCATCAAAAAGTGACATTTGCTTTTCTTAATTGCTGTTAGGAAATAAAATATGACTGTTACAGACTTTATGACCAAATCAGTCCATGATATGCAAATACGGGAAGGCCAGGGAATAGTTGGAGTTTTAGACAGTCTTTTCCCGGAATGATAAGGAAATAAGATTTCTTTGTTAGAGGTGGTACAGCTCAGGGTGTTGTAATGGTGCGTGACACTGCAAGGACAATGCTGTGACAGAACCACAGGAAGTGCCAGGCTGACGGGACCACAGTGGGGCATCTGGTCCCACCTCCCTGTCCCAGCAAAGTCACCCCAGAGCAAATGGCACAGGATTGTGCCCAGAAAGTTCTGGAATATTTTAGAGACATACACAAGCTTTAACTGCTCACTTTTGGAGGAGAAAGAAAGGTTCCTGTTCTTCAGAAAACAGAAGAAAGTGCTTTGAGAATGTTAGAGTTTCCCTCAGGATCCTCCTGTTTCTGTTGTAGGGTGAATCATCCTCCCACTGTGTGAGGTGTCCTGGGCTCCCACTGCCCTTTAGAGGCCACACAGATGCCAATGGGCTGTAATTGCACTTCCAGAGAAAAGGATGAATTTTTGAGGCAGAGGTCAATTTTCTTCAGGGTTTTCTTCTCTTTTTATTTTTGATACTGGAGGTAAGCCAACAGAAATCACAGAGAATAATGCAAAGGATGGTTCTCAAATTTCTTTTTAGGAGAGCAACTGTGCCAGAAAGACTGCTGGAGAGCACATGAGCCAGTTCAGCCTGTATAAATATGAGATCTGTATATGTGCACATTTCTCTCTTGTCAACAAAGCATTTTAGCAAAAGTGATGATCAGGAGAATCACATAAAGCTACTGAGGTATTAGTTGACTGTCATCAAGGACAGTTTTATTCTCCTTAACCTTCTTTCCTCAGTACATTATTTGAAAATAGAAGTAAAATAATAAGTGTCTAACATTTTCTTGAGTAGAAACTGGTGAATATAAACTACCAAGTCAAGTCAGTGGGCAGCTTTGTTGCAGAGTGTATCTTGTAAACTTAATATTCTGTATTGTGTTGGATGGTTTATGAGAAAGGACCCTTTCAGCAGAGGTCTCGCTGCCTGTGTCAAAGTCCGCACAAAATTCCCCGTGGCTCTGGTTTCGGTTACGGCATCCGAGGGAAGTCCTGTGAAATCAGCAGAGTTCCTTCCCCTGCCGTGCTGGCAGCGCCGCTATCTTAGAGAAACCAGCGCAGGGGGGCAGGACACACCGAGCTGGGGCTGAGTGAGGGGCTTTGCAGCTGCCCGTGCTGCTTCCCCACCGCGCTGAGCCTGCGGGGCCGGCGCTGGGGCCGGGGCTCCGCTCCCGCACAGCCGTGAGTGCGGGGCTGAGCCTCGGGGCGCTGCTCCTGCACCGCACAGCGCTCGAGGGTCCACGGGCCGCTCTCTGACACTACAGCAGGTCTAGGAACTTGCCCCCAAACCAGTCTGCAGCCATCCTTCTGCATTTAGTCCTTTATTAAGTCACTGAGACATTGCTCAGACAATTGCAAAGTGCTGATCGAGCAGCACTTTGGTCAGAAAGTGTCCCAAAGAGACAAGGAGATGTTGCATCCTTAGCCAGCTGCATCCTCACGTCTTCCTGCTGCCACCCAGCATCTGGAAGGGTTTCTGCATTCCCAGTGACCTGCTGGGAGGGTTTCTGCATTCCCAGTGACCTGCTGGAAGCATTTCTTCATTCCCCATGACCTGGTTTTGTTGCAGAGATGTTTCCATGTTAAAGAAATAAGCAGATAGGTGAAATTCCCCTGAAAACTGGTGCAAGCTTGTTATCCAAACATTTATAGATATCTTTCAGATATCTCTATTTGCATATTTTGGGGTCTTCAGCCTGGACAGCCCTCTCTCGTATTTTAACTCACATCCATTCTAAAGGTAATTACATTTTTTAGCTCTCTAAGCTTTTGTTGGGAGTAGAAGCTTGATGGAAGGTTTGGCACCACTGTACATAAAATCAAGATATAAAACTTTTTAGTATAATTTTGGTATGCGTCAGCACATACATGCATCTGCTCTGCTGGAATTATGTTTGTAGGTGTTACCCTCCTGTTTAAGTATTCCCCAGATCAAGGTACTTACAGGTACTTTCTTTTGGAATTAACAGTGGATTGTCACATTTTTCCTGGTGAGTTACAGAGCAGGGTGTGCTACCAGGCAGCCTGCCATGAATGCTGTGGAACAGAATGAAGGTGGGTGGGATACAGCTTTTAGGATCCAAAACTAAAATTCTGCACCTACCAAGACCAGGGAGATTAAAAGGCATGTGAAAGCAGGGTGGGTTAAAAAAAAAAAAAGATTGTGTGGAACCATCCCCAGCATGGAGGGTGCTCAGCAATATCAAATTGAAAGTAAAGGGCAGAAGATTCTTAGTTACCAAAGCACATCCAAAACTTCATTGACTAATAGTCAATGAAAGAAATATTAAATGTATCACACAAAAATATTTTAGCTCTGTCATTGCTGGAAGCATTTGTTATATAACAGTTACCTGAGAAATTAAAGCAGTTCCTGATGAATTGGTTCCTCAAAGTATCTCTATCTCTGATAAGAGAGAACTGTACTTAGAGCAAGTCTGGAAGTATTCAGCACCCTCAGGACTTTCCATGAGATAAGTGGTGTGAAACCTGACTCATGAGGTTATTTTATGCCTCCTGAGTGCCTGCTGGACACTGCCACCTTGTAAAGCAGTTGCCTTTCTGAATTTTACCTTCATCCACTTCATAACAGAAGTCTTGCAACACAGTGCTAAAAAGGGTCTCTGAAGAAAAAAAAGGATTTTATGCCTGGATCCTTGAACTGAGGAAACTAAGACTCAAATTGCTTAGAAACCTGTGGGAATCAGAGAGCCCAGGCTGGCTTTCCTGCAGGAGGCAGCTTTTTTTCTCCTCCCAGGACTGCAACAGGAGACACATTTTGTGTCCTTGGCTCTTCTGCATTAGCAATTAGTGCTGCCCTTTTCCTGCCATGGTGCCACCTGTGTGGCCACATTCCACTCCTTCACCCTAGTGTCCTCATCTTCCACTTTCCTTTTCCCCTCTTGCTCATGGCATCAGAGAACTCCTCCCTCAATCAAATAATAGGAAGGTGACCATATTTCTATTAAAACCCCTGTTGAGTTTTAAGAAGGGCTTGAAGGAGCCATAGAAAATTCTGATTCCTTCTCTGGAGTGAGTCTGAATTGCAGAAATGCTTCAGTGGAACCTTTGGCTGGTATGGTGCAGCATCAGTGCAGCCATGTGGGGGCTGTGAGGAGAGAGCATTGCACAGCTGGGGGAACACCACGGAGTGTTGAGTTGCATCACACAAAATAAACAGTTGTATTTTACCAGGCTCCTTGCCACTGTTTACATCAGCTCAAATGTGAAATCTGAAACATTAATGAATTAAAACCTTCCGAAGGAGGCAATGAGAATTCACTGGAGAACTTTTTTTAACACCCCACTGTCAAAAAGGTGATAAATTCTCTGCATCTAAATATAGATTATGCAGCGAGGTGTAAAGATATACAGAGGAACTTGGGATTACTAGAGAATTCAATTAGCAGGTACTAAAGAGTTTGCTCCAATGCTGAAAAGAGATGCATTAGTTCAAAACCTAAAATACTTCTTTGGATTTTATTGGTAGTTTATAGCACATTTTCAATACATTTAGATATATCTGCAGTTTGTTGTGATATGTGTAGTATGAGCCATGGTCTCTGTGTGTGGATGTCAGAAGCTGCTAATGGGCTCTGACTGAGCCTCCTCCCTGCAGAAACCAGGGATATGTGACAGCATAACTGAGAAATGGTAGTGAGGAAATCCTGATGGGCTGAGGCTCGGAACAAAAACGCTGAACCAAGGACAAATCTGAGGCTTTGTGTTTTCCCTCTGTGACTGGTAGAGTGAAGGGTCTTGAGGAACAAAGTTCTGTTGATTCTCCCAATTCCTGACTGGCCTGCAGTGCCTTTGGCTGGCACTGTAACAGTAACTTGGGCTGTAGTGGGAAGCTGTGCATTAATCCCGTCCCTGCTGCCTCCTCTCAGCACAAAGAAGTGTCAGTTTTGTTAAGAGACACTGCAGGGCACCAGTGACAGCTAAAACATTGACTGCACGGCAAGTCCTGTGATTTTTGTGCTGCTTCTCTCCAAATGTAGCTGCAGATGGAGGTCAGAGCAAAGGACAACTTGCATCTGAAGAAACCAGCTGGGTGAGGGCTGCAGGCCCCTCCTGTTGTGTGAGGGGGGCCAGCACTGACTCAGGCCCCTCCTGGGAGCTGGGATTGTTGAGAAGGAGCAGGGTGTCAAGCCAGCACTTAGTCTGGCTTCTCCCATCTGGGAACCTCATCTGAACACGAATGGTGGAGATCTATTGTTTTCCAGGCCAGTGAGTTGGAGTTATCCCTGCTCTGACCTGCTTGAATTTGCTGGAGTCAGCTAAGGACAAGTGTGATTGAAGTTCACCTGACAGAGCTGAACGTCAGGTTGGAGGATGGGGAAAGAGGGAGGTGTAGGGAGAAGAAAAGATTGGGAAGAAGCTTTTTCCCCATGCTGCCAGGCTGATAGTGAGCCCTTCTCCAGAGACAGTGGATCGAGGGTTCCCAAGATTAGTGAGGCTTTGCTTCCTCTACCCTTGACAAACATGTTTTCACGTTGAGGGGTGTACACATAATGCTGTGAATCATTTCTGCTCATTTTACTCTTGGGCACTTATGGATCTGGCACACCAACAGGGTACTCTGCTCTTCTCACTGGCTCAAAGCTTTGGCCCCTCCTGACACCTTTTCTGAGCAAGGAAAGCACTGGCTTTGTCTGTCAGGCACTGGCAGTCACAATTCCTGCCCAAGGCAGCATCTGGAGCCAGACACAGTGTATGGTCCTGGTTTCCCTGTGCATTGGCTGCAGTCTGCAAGGAACAGTTCATTTTTGGCAGATGCACAAAAGACCAAAATTTCCCCCCTCCTATTTCAAATTAAAAAATCCATCTCCTTTTTCATTTTTTTTATGAATCCAAGGCCAAAAAATGAAGAATCCTGACCAAGAGGCTGATTTTAGCCACTGACCACAAATAACAGTAGGAACAATGCACTACAGGTCCTCTGTGATACTCAGTCCCAAAAGACTGTGGCCTCTTTCTTATTTTAACAAGCATATTTATGTGCTCCAAACCTCATTCAAGGGAATGAAAACAGCATCAGCTGCAATTCAGGTGGTGTGAGCATGAATAAGTTAGTCTGGAAAAAAAAAAGCTTAGATTTCAAAGCATGCTTTACCAGTGAGCTAAAGAAACCTTTCTTGCAGGGGAAAGCAGGGGGACTTCAATGGTCCCCACCCCCAAACAGGGGCACAGATCTCCTGTTATGTGAATGAAACAGGCTGGATGCTCTGATGATGGAGATCCCAACTGTTCCAGGATTTTCTCTTGGCTGAGAAGGGACTTGCAAAACAGCCATGCCTGTGCAGGGCTAGGTTATGTCAAAAGCAGGGCAAACTCAGTGTTTGTCCAGGCATAACAATGACCTGGCATGGGGTCAGTTCTGCTCAGCAGCCTCATGTCTGGGCCCAGCCTGCAGGCTCAGGAGGAAAATATCTGATCAGCTGGTCCAACTGCTGGGTGGTTTCTTTTTAAAAACTGCCATCATGTTCGAACATGTGATTTATCTTCTCATGAAATAACATCTCCACCCTTAAGTCGTAATTTAAGGACACAGAGACTGATGAGCCTTTTATAAATAACATTCATAAAATGATTTGCATGTGTCATAACTGTGCAGGAGGTTGCCAAGGCTTCTGCGGAGGAAGTGGCTGAGACAGAGTTTGAGCATGCATGTGTTGTCACACCAGGGATGCATGAGAGTGTTGATTTGTGGTACATGTTTTGCACCCCAGTCACCTGAGCTGGAACAGTCACAAAGCTCCATAAGCTGAGTTTATGCAAAGCAGTTTCAAGGGCTGTCTGTGCAGCACTCCTCTTTTTTCACTTATTTCCTTTCCAATTAAATTTTAAAAAAGAAAGAAAAAAAGTATTAAGGGATAGCTGCCACTGTAAACACTAAACAAGCGATAATGGTGAAAGCAGGAGTGCCAGGGACGCAGAGAGCAGGACACCCAGAGCAAACAAGCTTGGGAAGGAGTCAAAAAGAGGTTTACAAGATCCTCTCTCAGTCTTGCTTAAGCCTGCCTGTGCACAGGAGCAGTGAAGGTAACAGTGCTTCTGAGCAGAGCCCCCAGCACTGCGGGGCAGTGGGAAAGCTGCTCCAGCCCATTCTTGGAGCAGCACCCTTGGCTGGTAGAGTGCCAGCGGCGGGAGGCCCCTCCGTCACTGTGCCATGTGCTGCTGACTGTGTGCCAGCGGCACTCGGGGAGGGTTTCCTCGCAGAGCTCTCCCCGCTGTGCTGCTGTGCCAGTTATGCATCTTCCCCCTCCTTTGTGGCTTATTTCCAGACCTCGTCTTGGGGCCCAGTGGCGTCACAGCTGGGGCGTGACTGAGACGTCAAGGTGTCAGGAACAGGGAACTGCATGTCGCATTCCAGCCTTCAGTTTTAGTCCTTGTAGAAACAAAATATTTTGCCCTCCTTCCCAAAATACCCAGATTAGCTGCTGTGTATCCGTCGGGTTATCACTAAGCTAGAAGCTGATCAGATCACCTGCAGGGGTGTTTGTGTGGACCAGGTGCAGAGAGCAGGGGCTCTGTGTTTGCCTCTTAATGGCTTTCCAAAGAAAACAAAGGATCATCAGTATCTGGAGGGGCCACCTAAGGAGTGGGACATTAACACATCTTTGCCAAGAGCTCGGAAAACTTCTCGGAAGTTTTAGGAATAGCAGTTTCCCTTGAAAGGAAATTCAAATTCCTAAAACCCACACGTGTTTTAGCACAAAAACTGAAGTACTTCATGTGCGTTTCGTCTCCACTTTGGTCCATTGTTTTTCCGAGGCCAAGTTTTCCTCAGGCTATTTTTTCTTGGCACTTTTTTCTTCAATTGGATTGATTTTTTGTTTTCTTTTTGGAAATGGCCTCACTTTTCCTACCCCCGTATTTTTTTCCTCTTTCCTTTTTCCTTCTTGAAAAGTGCAGCTGAAGGACTGGCACCAGCACACAATGCTTACCTCTGGGAGAGGCTGGTGGGCACTGGGATGCAGGAGAATGGAGGTGGCATTTCCATCCATGGCCACTGGCTGCTTACAGCATGGATGTGGATACCCTAAGCACTCCCTAGAGTCAGTGGAGAGAAAAGAGCATTTTGAGGGCAGAGTGATAAATTATGCTAGATTATGCTTTTGGTTGAGATGAAACACACCTGCACTCCTCAGAATCCAAATCAATCAGCGATGCGATTATATTTAATCGAACTTATACTTAACCTCACTCTGAGTCAGCACCTGACATAGTGGATGATTTGGGACAGTCACCAATCTGTAAATGGAACAATGTTGTGATTCTACTAAAGACTATAACTTGGTTAAATTTTACTTTGGCTACACAAGGATTTAGCTTTGTGCAGCACTGTTATCCTATGTTACTTTTGCCTTGGTTTTTTAAACTTTGGACTCTTTTGCAATAGGAAGTTGTGTCACTTCTCTAATTGACAAGGGCTGGTCCAACATTTGAAGGCACAGAGATCAGAGCTGGAGTTTGAGATTCCTCTCTTACAGGCCGGAGCCCTCTTTGTCCAGAAAGCAGCTAAGCCTTCTCTTTCTCACAAAGCACAGGGCACGGGTGAAGGGCTGAGCAGAGAAGGCTCAGCAGAAATCATGCCTGATGCAGTGGCTTTGGCAGTGTCACCAGCTCTCTCAGTTTCATTATGGATTCAAAATATTTAGTGACAGAAAATTCTCAGTCTGTTCTCAGAAACAAAGAAATCCCCCAAACAAAACCAAGTTTTTGTCAAGGAGAAAAAGCTGGCAAATATAAATCATAATGTCTGAGCCTCCAGACCAAAAAGAAATGTTGGCCAGCAGGATCCAGAGTTAACCGTGACATGTGACAATTTTACTCATACCTATCAATTTCTAGGGTCCAGTTCACAGGTTTTGAGCATTCCCGAGCCCCCTCTGTTTTCTTCAGTGTTAAGACACATCAAGGTCACCCCATGATATTTCCTGTCTCACTCCTTGTTTCCTTGTTTTACCCCATTTTTAATTACCTCTCCAAGCTGAAGTCACCAAATGCACAGCTGTGCTGGCTTTTACACAACTAATGAACTGCAGATCTACGTGATTGAAACCAGTCTGCTCTTTCCATCCATGCTGACTTTTACCCAATGACATTTATATTCTTCATTTTTTCATCCCACAGCTTTACCAAATTCTTCTTTTGCCATGCAGATCTCTGCTATGTTGAATTCTACCATGCATGATTTCCCCACAGGAACTTCCTAACTTACAAAGGGAAGGACTATTCATCCTTCACTTCATCCTCTGCAGGTTGGATTTACAGCCTCTGTAAGCTGAGACGCTGGTCAAGTGCTTGAAAACACCCCCCCGCATGTTCAGTTCCATTAATGACACATGAAATAACAGGATATCCAGTTACCAGTTTTCTTAGACACTTCTGGCTTTTGGTACAGGATGTACCCAAGTGAATGAGCCTGCTCAGTCATCATTACAGTGACAGCTTCCTGCATCTCCCTGCTGTGGAGGCATTGCAGGGACTCCCTGTTCTTTCACCTCTTCCCAGAAGGTGAGGGAGCTGTAAAGTTTGATGCCCACAGTCAGCAGATGCTGTGCTGTTTCACCAAGCCACTATCTGGCACTTTTATGTTGGGCCACACAGGAGAGTGACCTTCTGTCAGATCATCAGAGCTTAAATAAGACAGGATGGTTCTGATGTTATGCAGTACTGAGGGATAGTGTTTCTATGCTTGTCAATTAGGTCTGCAGGACCTTTGATCCTTGTTACCCTAAAGATTTACAACTTTCAAAGTGTGCCACCGGAAAAATCTCATGCTGTGATGGTGTGAAAAAAAACTGCATGAGAAAGAACAGTTTCTCCGTGCAAAACCCTTTGGTTACATCTTCTCTCTTTTCACTTCCTCCCCACCACCTGAGCAAAAAGCAAGCACAGAACAGCAAGGACCACAAAAGCAATTGTAGAAAAGACTTACAGTCTTTTGTTTGTAGTTCTGTTGTGGTTTAACTCCAGGTGACAACTAAGCACCACACAGCCCCTCCCTCATTCCCCTCACAGTGGGATGGGGGAAGAGAGTTGGAAGAGTAAAAGTGAGAAAACCCGTGGGTTGAGATAAAGACAGTTTAATAGGAAATGCAAAAGCCACACACACAAGCAAAGCAAAACAAGGAATTCATTCCCCACTGGCCATGGGCTAGCAGGTGTTCAGCCACCCCAGGAAAGCAGGGCTCCATCACACTTAGCATTTACTTGGGAAGACAAATGCCATCACTCTGAATGTCCTTCCTTCCTTCTTCCCCAGCTTTATGCACTGAGCATGACACCATATGGTCTGGAATACCCCTTAGATCTGTTGGGGTCAGCTGTCCCAGCTCTGTCCCCTCCTAATTTCTTATACATCCTCAGCATCCCTCCTGGTGGAGTGAGAAACAGGAAAGGCCTTGATGCTGTGCAGGCACTGCTCAGCAATAACAAAAACATCCCTGAATTCTTAGCACTGTCTTCAGCACAAATCCAAAACACAGGTCCATACCAGCTACTATTAACAAGGTTAACTCTACACTAGTCAAAACCAGCACAAGTTCTACCTCAGCTCACTGGTTCAGTTATTCCTCCCGGTGCATTCAAGGTAAAGGAGAAGCTGATGCAGAAGATGTTTTCCATATTTTCAGATTTTCTGGCAATTATATGCAGGAAGAATACATATGGGAGAAGAGAACATAGTCTGAGACCAGAAGAACTGTCTAAATTTGAGGTAGCAAAGTGTCTGAGTTTTCCTTATGTTTTCAAAATCCTGACTGTGCCTGTTAGTGCTTTCTCCAGCTACTTTTGAGCTTGTGGGTTCAGTTCTAAGCCCAAATGTTTAACCCTGTTTATGTATTACTCTGCTTATACTCATAGATGCCTTTCCTGTACAGTTATTTAATTATGTGGAAACATACCCTGATTATGAATGCAAGTTAACTCCTACTAGCAAAGCTGCAGCTGGCATATGGAGACAGCCTTGAAATCTTCTGTTCTGAATCACCAGCTTTTTCCCAAGAAACATTCCTGGAGTAGAATACATCAACAATTTCCTGCAAGATATTTGATTAAATCGTTTAGCACACAGTGCATGTGGTATCTTTCCCCTTATCTCTTTCGAGTGCTCTCACATCCAGTGAGCAGTTGTTGCCTGCACAGAGTGTACTCACTTGTTTGCGATTCGGGTTCGTATCAGCCAAGCTCTGCGTAACTTGGGAACAATCTGTGTTTCCTGCAGGTCATACTCTGTTTCATGTGCCCCAAGGGCACTTACACACTCAAAGATCTATCCCACTAGGACAGCTGGTGGCATCTCAGTGCTTTTTTACCCCTGGAATTTTCTGGATCACCCGGAAAGGGGTTGTGTGGAATGCTGGTGTGAACAGATGTGCAGATAGCTTTGAATTGATACCATAAGGCTTTCAGAGAAAGATCAGTTCCATGCTGATGCAGATACACAGCCCTGCAGGCAGTGAAGAAAATGTTCTTTGAATGACAGTCCCTGCCATAGGAGTGGGACACAGGAGTAAGAAGCACTCTAGAAAATTTGGGGTTCATGTTAACATTAACCAATTAAACCAAGGTATTCTCCCAGAATGGCTGAGTCTGAAGTACATAGAAAGGATCTTGCAACTACCCAGGATGTGGGAAAATAACTGTGGGGTTTTTTCTAAAGATTGTATCTATCTTTAATTCTGCAAGTCTAAAGCCCTTGCTTTGTAGTTTTTTTTAAAAATGGCACCAAAAGTTAAAAGGGAAAAGCTGTTCTCAAGCTTGCATAAGAGAAGTATGAAGCTGTTACCTCTTTTGCTTTTTACATCTTGTTCTAGGATAGAGACCATTCTCTCTAAATGCAGAAGTCCTTGTTCATGACTGTAGATTTAGAATGAAGGGAGTCCAGCAGCATCAGATGATTAGAAATGCTCTGGGTTGGAGGTGCCTTAGGCTAGAACAGCTAATCCCTGGTGGAGTGGAGAGTGAACTTCATGTCAGGGCATATACTGGTGTAACTAAGCAATTGCAGCAGTGTAAAGCCAGGTTTGATTAGCCCAAACGGTAATGTGGAGATTCATTAGTAGTGACTGACCTTATAGAACAGTTTGTGCTTCAACTCCTGGTGCCTACACAGTTGCTTTTCTAAACTGTCACCTCATGAGGTTGATAAGGCTCAAAGGCGAAGACTTAGAAGACAAGAAGAACTTGATGTATTTTTAATGTAGGTGGACTGTTGACACACTCATCTTTGAGACAACTAAAATGATTTCATCTTTCCTTGCTATTTCCACTCCCCCAAAGGCACAGGGTGGATTTTGGTCTGTTGCTGTGTTTGCCCAGTTAAAGCCATGGGAAAGGCAGAGATACAAAGCTGTCAGGGGACAAGCCTGAGAGCAGTAAGCAGAAGAGAAAGGAGTATCCTTAGTGGATGACATGTTTGTGAAATCTTTCACTTTTCATCCACAACCAAATCTTTGCCTTGCCCTTTGCTAGCTGGCAGTTTTTGTGATTGAAGGAGCAGTTTGACTTGAGGGTAAGGCTTGAGATCCTAGTATAGATGAAGCCTTTCACAACAACTTTGATGTTCACCGTGGGAGGGCTAATGCCTGCTCTCCATACTTAATAACCACAAATGAGTACAAGCTTTATAAACAGTGGTTTGGTTGCTCTTGTCATTAGTTTCAGCCTAAAACATTGGTCCTTAGCACTTTACTTCTGAATATCTGCTCCTTCTGTCACCTGCAGGATTCCCCCCATGGACACACAAGCCCCGTGTCCCTGAACCAGACAGTGCTGCCTGTGCTTATGGTACTGGTCCTGATGGCAACTGGAGCTCTGGAGTCAGCCTGTTCCACTCAATGCAGACTGAGCAGGTGACTACTAGAAGTATACACATTTCTTCTTGTCCACAGCAATCCAACATAGCATTCCAGAAACCCAACTGAATAATATGTTCTCCATCAGAGTGTCACTTACCTAATAGAGAGCCCAATTTTAGGGCAGTTCAAGTGCCTGTGCCCTCTTAAGTCTGGGCCACAGTAACAGAAGTGTTGCTGTGTTAATCGTCTCCTAGTACTCTGCAGCGCACATTTTTCTTTTATACTAAAGCAAATAGAGAACATTTTTAGAATAACAAACTAAGAAAGTGTTTATATTACAATAAATTCAGAAGAAAGTGAATCCTTGTAGGGTTCATAGATGGAACACTTTACTACTGTTTTTAAATTAATATTAGATTCCATCTCATTTCACACCAAACTGTATCTAGTAAGAATGGCAAAATTAACTGGGGATAACAGCTTTACAATGGCTGTGTTCCTGGAAGCTACTGATTCCTTATCCACACACTTTCATTTTTTTCTGCACCTTCTTTCTTATTTCCTTCTCATCTCTGTTTTGACTATACAGGGATGGTATTCTCTGGTCCTCTCTACTCTTTTGCTCTGAGGTTCACTGCAGACACTCCAAACTCAGAGCTTCCCTTTTTTTGTATTATCAATCTCTTCAAACATTTCTTTTTTGCTTCTCTGGACCTCTGTACATTTCTCCTGCTCTTAAAATATTAAACAGCATCCTTTCAGAAATAAGTTCACTAAAAAGTACTGTACATTAGTTTCATTGACTATGCTCTATAAAAAGCTGTTATAAATACAGCTTTTTTCCAAAGGAAGTATAAGCAAGTTAAGAAATTGAGATCTGTCAGATGTAAGTATAAATATCCACCTATATTAAACAGACTCAGGAAACTGTGAATTGCAGTAGCTAGAATGTGAGTGTTTTCACTTTGTGATTTACCAGAGCTAGACTTTGTGCAAGTTTTCTGCTAAATGTGATCTTGATATGAACTGATGGTGTATGTGGTTTTTGTCAGTAGGAGTGAGCGGCACAGAGTGCAACCTAGAGTGGAAACAGAAATTTTGTTCAGCCTGTCTATGGCCCCAGAAGCAGGACTTCCCCTTCTCTCCAGCATGCTTCCTGCTGCTTTTTCCAGAAATTTTAACTACCAATTGAGGAATATTCCTTCCTCTGAGATGTTTTTCTGAGCTAGTTAAGCACTGAGTGCTATTAAATTATATTTTCCTTTGGTGATTGAATTCTTCTTTGCTTACTCTTCTATTCTAATCTCCCCTCCAGACCATGCATCCTGGCTGTTGGTTGGTATTTACTACATCAGTATTTGTTCAGGAGAGGAAGGGCCTCTGCAGTCAAGAGGGGTTTCAACCCACATTTGGTAGATGCCCATCTGAAGGGGCAGCCAACAAGAACTGGCACCACTACAGCATCTCCCCAGGGGGCTGGTGGGTCTGAAGGGCTGCTGGGGGGTTTAGGTACCCACCTGGCTGAAGAGCTGGCATGGGAGACAGGAGGAGTGTGCATGAGGTACAATCTGGGGTGATTAACTTCTGTTCCAGAGGAGGTGAGGGGTGTGCTCTCTGATGGGCTCAGCACTGAGGCATTGCAGAAATACATTTCTGCATATTCCTGGCAAAAGAGCTTGAATAAAATAATCTGTCCTCCAACAATAAATCAATTATTTCCTTGGTCCCATAGTCAGATGTCATATGTGTAATCCACCTTTGGACCTTGTTCCTGTTGCTAAGAAGAGCATTGTGTCTGGAGCTGTTGCCAGTTCCTGTAATTTGTGCTGCAGCACTGAAGGGGCTGGCAGGGAGTGACCTAAGAAGAACAGCACTGTCATCTGCCCCTTTTCATCACACTGAGTCAGTGCCACAGAGGATATGTTTTTTCCAGTCTAGCTTTTTTTTGGTCATAAAACAAACCCTTGTTTCATTACTGACTAATTCTTGTGCTTAGGTCCAGCATTTCCTCTCTCCAACATATCTCCAGAAATGGGTAAGGGTTAACTGGAAATGGTGATTATAAAAGGGAATATGAATACAGGAAGAAAGTAAAGTGTGAGTAAAAAATAAACTACTTTTTAACACTAGTGAAATGTTTGATCTTTGAAGTACTAAATGGAATCATTTGTGAGATACGAATTTTGGATGTGGACTGAAAATAACTGAGTCTGGAGAAAGCTGGTTAAGTCCTGGTTAAAAACTTCAGCTTAGAATCTGTATCTTAAAAACTTACATCAAAACTTTCATCAAAAAGCCTTTCAGCTCTGCCCTGGTCAAACTAGGCTGCAGAATACTGGGGTGCATTTTGTTACTATCTGTGTTGCAGTTACCTTTGGAATGGACGCAGGGAGGGGAATTCTCAGCATGTCAGTATTTGCAATGAGATTATTGCTTAAAGGAGTTTCATGTGTCTGGATATGCTTCAAAATCCCCCTGTATTTTGAGGAAGAACAGTGTTAGTATAAATCAGTGCTCTGAATGCTCATCACAGTTCTGGAAAACTGCCAAGTGAGGTGGCTTTAGGGTCCTGTGTTTTGCAGAAATCAGCACTGAGGGAGATGTTTTCTTAGTTTGCTGAGCTTTAATGGAGCTATTTTGGGACCTGAAACTCCTGCTCACTAGCCACATTCTTCTGGGCTAAATAATTCTCTCACTAGATTATTTTCAATTAAGCTATTCTGTCTCTAATGGATTGTGGGCATCGTAGAGTAATTCTGGTTTGAATGAACAGACACCCAGCTAACTGACTTAGTGCCACATGTATCTCCAGCTTTATGTGTGTTTCTGGTGTCATATCACACAATCAGCCTACACAGAGGCTAAAGAGAAGTTTGCTGTTTCTTTCTCTTGTTCTCAAGCCTATTGGCTGAACCTTCTCCCACCTGCTGGGCAAAGATGAATTGCAGTGGTTATACTCTTCCTGCACACCCTAATTAGAATTCAGCCTCATTTGTGCCTACTTACAGAAATACTACTACAACAGCAAAGGCACTTGTGAGTCAGTTTTTTAGCCTACTGGACACTTGCTTCTGCTCTGTCATTCTTCCCATAGGAGATACTGAAAGGCCAATAAAATATCAGGTATTATGGGCAGCCAAGCAGCATCATAACAGGAGAGAGACAGAGATCCAGAATGCTTTTGTCTGCCATGGGGAGGGAGGGAAGGAAGGAACTGTAGTCCATGTGGTGTAGCCAGAGCTGCTGCTGTTTGACAGTGCCACCCTGATGAGAGGATCTGCTTGCACGGGAAGGAGCTGTGAGCAGAAAGGAGTTGGGACAAAGCCAGTTGTAGTTCTCTGGAATGGGGGAAAACCAGGCTGGGGGTGTGCAGAGGAAGAAATCTTAAAATCCAAGCTGACTGACACAGCTGGTGACTGATCTTCCTTCCTGTGGGCAATAAGGAGGGCTCTAAAGAGGTCACTGTGCAACTTGCTCATACCCTCAGCTGGACTATTCCTACAGAACACCACTGTGGCCCAAAGGGAAAAGGAAGCCCATGCACCACTTCTCTGACCAAGATCAATATATATTTTTCCCTTATTTACCAACCCTACAGACCTGACAGACAGTCATGTCTGCATCTACAACCAAGCTCTTACCAGGCCTTGGTTTTACTGAAATGGTGTGAATCAGTTTGTGCAGTCCTGAAATGTCCCAATATGGACAAGTTTCACTTGGGAAAGGGGCTTGGGACCCTCTTTGTAAACAAAGTTGTGTTCAGGACTCTTTACAGCACAGGTTCTTCAATGAGAGCATTCATTATCTTGGGAATGATGGTGAAGGTTTTGTGGTGACTGTCAGTATGGAAGGCAGCCTCTTAGCCAAACTGCACACTTGTAAACTTTGACTGGTTTTGCTCTTTATTTTTTTAGTTCTCTGCTTATAATCCAGAGTTTCCTCTACACAGCAACAGAAGAGTCTGAGGAAAAGGAAAGGCAAGTTACAATAACTTCCTGTTAAAAATCTTATAAGTTTACCCAAAAACAGCTTAATCATAAACTATGTTGCAGCACTGTTAAATTCAGTTATTCTTCCTAAAAGACTTGAGTCTTAAAGGAAAGTTTGGGATCTTTTTCAGACTAAAACGCCTGTCTTCAGCTGCTATTTCTGCTCTTCACAGCTCACTCTGTGATTACAACAGATGAGGCAAGCACCACTTAAGGAGACAGTCCACCTTTGTAGATGGTGGGGAAAAGAGAAATATTTAACAAGGTGACTCCTGTCTCATGGACAGGCCAGGGATGCAGTTCCATCCATGGACATCTTACATGGATAGAGCAGAGGGGTAACTAGTTGCATTTATATTATGGTACCACAATTCTCCACAAAGCCACCTCTATTCATAATATATATATATGTAACATTCCAAAAAGCAGATGAGCTGAACTTTCTTCTGAAAAGAGACCTGAGACAAACCAAATGCAACAATTTGCTGCAATCCTTTGCCCACTCTGCCCTCCCCCAGCCCTGTCACTGTATTTCTCAGAAAATGCCACTTTCAACTTTTCCATGTGTCACTCATACTGTGAACTCTTTATACATCAGTGAGATTCTTCACAGCACTACCAGAAGCCTGGCTTGTCTCTCTGAGGTCATCTGGTGTTTCACATAATTTGGATTATGAGAACTATCAGCTGTCGGACATTCACTTCCAGTGCTCAGGTCTTTGGATTTCATGGTGTTCCTTTCAGGGAAGGATCAGGCCACCCATCTGCACAGCTCTGGTTGCGTCAGGGAGACTGCCCTGAATCTTCAGAGCTTGAGGCTCTGACCCTGTCTCTGAGAAAATTTGTCAGTTCTGTCCAGACTTTTGCAATGCCAGCTCCTCCTCACAAATCTGACAATTCTTGGGGGAGAAGGGGGGGGTTTCCTGAGATGTCTCATGGATCTGTCAAGTTTCTTACAAAAGAAGTAGGATTACTATAACCCTGTTAAAAGCAAAACAGAAACTGAAATGACAGCTGCAGTTTTGCTAATGGGAGGTTTGAGGTTACTTTATTTTAATTCGATGACCATTTGACAGGAATGAAATCCACTGACTCAGATCTGTGTTTATTTAAAATCTCTAAGGTGAAATAATTTTTTTTAAAAAAAAAGCTTTCTGAGTTTTCTTATCCACACCACTAACATATCACTTGAATCCCTCGATAAAAACCCAGTGTTACAGTGCAATGCTAGAAAAAGCAGCTACTTTACTGGAAACTCTTCATCCAAGGGCTATTTCTGCTGCAGAGCCTCCAAGCAGCATTATCTCAAAGGTTGTACCCTGGAGTAAAAGGAACACTATTGATTTTCATCTTGAAGAGTTACTGAAACCTCAGAGGAAAGAGGGTGAGGGATTGTTAAATTCCAGGTAAAGCAAAACAGAGGTAATGACAGCTGCAAGGAAGGGGAGGGATGGGCAGCCAAATGTCTGGCTGCCTTAAAGCTGCCTAATTCTGTACCGGCAAACTTCGGGGAAACAGATAGGTTTGTTTTCCAGGAAGAGATAATAATGTAGAAACCTCTTTCTTGTGGCTTTCTTTAATCACATGGAGGGATGGTGTTAAAAGCCAAACGTGTACAGAGAGACGGTCCCTTTGAAGTACAAAAGCACAATGGGTCCCAGACTCGGTTCACCAAAGGGGCACTTTACTGAAAGTTACAGTCACCTCTCACACTGGGCTGACCTCTTCACCTCATTTATACAGTCTTGTCAGGACAATTCAGACGTGCAGAGAGCGTGTCCCTGGAGCTGCCATCAGTGTGCACAAATTGCCACACTGCCTGTGTGTCTCAGAACATGGAAGTGTGTTTGGCAGTGGCTGTGCAGACCCAGTTCAGACACTTTCACTGGCTGGGTAGTCATTTCTCCAGAACTGTGCCTGGGAGCATTTTGCTTGATGTACACCATAGTATTCTGTTTCGAGATTTGTAGGTCACTGATTGCTCCTAGTGCAGACTGAGCTGTCGTGTTTTAGGAGTGCATGGGAACAAATAAATCTGTCATGTATTCCTCCAGTGTTTCCTGTCACTGACTTGTTTGGTGCTGTGTGTGCTACATCTGGAGCACCTTTAGCAAGAACAGGGGTACCAAGTTCTGCTACAAGTGCATTGCTACTCTGTGAACTGTGAAAAGTCAACTTGCCCTGTCCCAGTCCTGCCATGGGCTGATGGTGTTGCACAGAGTTGTGGTAAGACTGTATTGTGACAGCAGTGGGTGGATGGCCCTTTCTGTCCCCACCTTAGCCCTCATTAAATCTATGCCACCTTCTCTTACCAGAAGTACCTGAAGCACAGCAGACCCAGACCCAGCCCACCCCTCCTGCTTCTTCCCTACCTGGGGATCCTTCCGTGGGAAGCTCCTGCCCTGAGGGTTCCTCTCACAGATGGGACTCTCTTACCTCAGGCATGTCTCAACCACTGAGAAAGCTAAAGTTTTAACAACATATTCTGCAGCAAGATGAAAGGATTTAACAGCTCCTGTGCAAGAAAATAAGAGCTTACTGGCTTCAAGCCTGCCTTTTCTTTGCAGGGAATTACCAACAGGCAGATTACAACAGTCATTTTCCAAATTATAGTAACCAACCACATCTTCTGTGAAGATGATCTTGGATTCCAGTAAGTAAAAAAATTGCTGTTGTTTTTTCCCCTCCTTTTTTCCTTCTTTTCCCCATTTTTCCAGGAACTCAGTATTGTCTTGTTTGCCTGCTTAGAACCAGTAATGGTTTGTATGTACAAGTGAGCCAAAGGAAGCCTCGTGGTAGTCCCTGCCTGTGCCTGCTGTTTGAAAACAAACTCAGAAAAGACTCTGCTATTTCTTCCTTTCTAAGGTCTAAATCTCCACAGATCCCTGGAAACTTTTTCTTCATTGCCAGTGGCTTTTGGATCAGACACACAGGCTCTTACTCAGCTGCAGCTTAGTTCCTGGAAAGCCAATATTTGAGGGCCCTACCCATGAAATCACAAATTAAATCTGACCTGAGGCAGAAGATGTAACTAGGCAAATAAAAGAGGCTGATTTTCCTCCAGCCCCTCAATTACTTTATGTGCAAAAGAAATTTATGTTTGAGCAAAAAACTCAAATCTTTTAGAGATCTCTTTGACATTCAGTTTTGCATTCACTGTCAGCTTTCTGTAGCAAGTTTAATGGGAATAATTCACTGAGAATTTTGCATAAGATAGTCAGAGTTCAAAAGGCCTTAAATCTGTTGATGCAGTTCACTGTAAATCTGAAATGTTCTTCAATTACTCAGTGACAGTTCCTTGGTCAGTCTTTCATTTTACTCCTTGAGTATTCAGCCTTAATTACAGCTATTTTGGTTTAGTTTGGGATTGTTGGTTGTGGGTTTGGGGGTGGTTTCTTTTTTTTGTTTTTGTTTTGGTTTCTTTGTTGCTGTTGTTGCTGTTGCTATGAAATCTAAATTTACCACTTACATTTTGAACTTATCCTTCCTGGAGAAGTAAGAGATAGAAAGTTTTGCACTCATTTCTTTCTTCAGCAGGCTTTTCATATCAGTAAGGAACTTATTGTGACACAAGTAGCAAAGCCAATTGCTTTGTGTTTTTTGGATCCTGTCTGCTACATTATCAATAGACTCTGAATGATTTCTCTCAGCTATGAGTACATGCTCTCAGATCAGCATTTTCTTTCCTCTAAGGTTCTGCCAAACCCAACAGCAGGTTCCTGCAATAGGTTCAGTGACTCTGGTCTAGATTGAGAAGTTTGTCTTTCACTGACATTCTGCATGACTGATTTGTCAGTTCTGGTCAGCAAACAGGAGCTGGTACATCCCAGCCATGGGCTCCTGCTTCTCTTTTGCACCAGTTCTCACATTTCTTGGATGCTTTATTAGCCATTTTTGCTCCTTAATGTGATATGACGGGATTTTTTTCCCTCTCTAAAATAGCAAGTTATCTTTGCTCTGGAAGAGTCTGAGAGCCACCATAAAGGATCCACCCCAGGATTCTATAGCCCAGGAGTAGGGACAGAGAAAGGGAAAGACCAAGCTGTGGGGGAAGCTACTGAACTGTCTCAGCTGTCTGTGACACCACATGCTTGAGTTGCTTAAAAAGCACTCTGCCTGCTGTGTTTCTATCACACAAAATACACCAGCCAGCAGCCTTCTGGTTTCTGTCTCACAGGAAAGACCTAAAATTATTGAGAAAAATTTCACTTTCAGGAATGCAAACTATGCATTGGGACTGTTTTACTTAACAGACTTGACAAACTTTCATTTAAAGCAGCTCAAAGAAAGGTTATACTGGCCATGCTGTTGAGGGGCCCAGTGACCTGGACAGTCCTTCAGGTTACCTTTTCAAAGGTAAAAGTAGGGTAAAGGGTGGGGACTACATAAACAGTATGGAGGAACCTGCTTTTTCAGGTTCTTTTCTGAGCTTTTTTTCACCTCCTTACCAGTTTCAGTTTGGGGGATCAATCACTTAGTTGCAGGAGCAGACTGAAGGCACTGCACTGTTAATAAGGGAAGTGGAAAGAATTATCTGCTGTAGCCAGAAAGAGTAGGATCTGCCATGCATGAGTGGTTAAAGGGATTGCCTTACAGCTCGTTGCATGAAATGAGACCATGAGTAAATGCATTTACCCTACCAGGTCAGGACTTCAAAGCAAAATAAATCATCATTTCAAGGAAAACCATGGAAATTTCACATAGCAACCTCATAACAAGTGAATGGGCAGCACTTTCCCAGTGCTAAGTATTTCCATCATTCATTCAAACAGCTCCAACAATCTCTGCTTTGGTTCTCACTCACCTGGGTGTATCCATTGGCCCATCCAATGTCTGTGTGTGCCCACCCACCCCACACCCAGCCCTCTCCTTTGCTTTCCCCAGCCACTGGCAGCACATCTGGCAGCTGAAGGGCTGCCTGGGACTCCTCCTATCGCCATGTGTGTGGCACCGATTCCAGCTTGCCAACCAGGAGCTGGGTGGCTGTTTTTAGACCAGTCTCAAGCCAAAATGAGTAATGCCTGCTGAGAGGCTCAGCAGGTTGGCTCAGAACCAGCTCCCCCTGTACTACAGAACTTTTCACTTGTGCCAGTGTAGACAGAGGGCAAGAAGATCTGCCCACCCCTGTCCTTTGCTGTCATCCAGCCCCAGCAAGTCTGTGCTTGCCCCCTCCCACTGAGAAAGGACAGGATGGGTTTCACAACTTGTGTAACAACAGTTTTGGAAATCACACAGGAGGAGACACACAGGGAAATAGGACAATAGTTTCCGTATAGATTTCTCCTCTGGAAGAGGAGGGAAATCCTCCACTCCTTACTTACAGGTGAGGGCATGGTACCCTTCACCTCCAGATTTTCCAGCTTTTTGAGGGTGAGGGAGCCAGGACAGCTATTCTTGTCACATTGTCCTATTTCTCCCTTGCTTACTTGCAGCATGGTTGCAATGCTGCAGTTTTCCAAGGCTTCTGATGCCAGCAGAGGAGTTTTTGACAGAGGATTCCCACCCCCTGGATTTTCTGTGAGTGCAGATAAACTCCTTAAGTGTCACTGGGCTGAAGAGAAGGTGAATGGTGGAGAAGAGAGAATGGGTTTGTGACATTATTTCCCAGTGTTGTCTCTGTAGAAAGTTCTCTGCAAAGCCTCTTTTTTCCTGTCGAGCAACCTTTTCCATAGGTATTGATCAAAAATCCAGCCATTAGAATTATAGGACATTAGTGGAACACAACACATAAATTTCTCTCTGATTTCCTCTTCCTGCATTGACAAGAGAGAGTAGTGCCCTTCAAGGGACAAGGTGGCCTCCCAGTACGTGAAGGTCTGGCACTGAGAAGGTTCTGGATAAAGGCTGCTGTGTGCCAGCTGGAGAGAAGGAGCATGTCCCCATGACCCACAGCCCACAGCAGATCAGACTGTTTGATTGCACAGTCAGCAGCAGCAAAGTATGAGGCCACAGAGCTGAAATGTCTGCCTGAAGCAGCATAAGGGTATGATGTATTTCTGTGGGGGACTGAGTAACAAGAACTTCAAAGGTGCCTTGTCCTCAGTGTGGGAGGCTTAATAGGTTTTTTTTAAGTCATATGGCAAAGCAGGCACTCCAGATGGCCATACCTAAGCCCAAAGTTCCTTGTGCATTAGGAAAGGCATATATGAACTGAAGAATTAAAGGATTACAATTATGTGAGCAAGAACCTTCTGTGAAATAAAAGAACATAAGAAGGGAAGAAAAAACCCTCAATAATGCGTAACAAAAGCACCTTTGAACAATACTATTCCTATACAAACAATCTTTCAAAGAGATTTAATAATCAGATGTGAAAATCTTGACCTAGTTCTGACTATGGCTTTTAGCCATGTCCTTTGGGACTATCAAAACAAAGGAAAGAGCAAAGTCCTGAAATGAAGTCTCAGTGTTATTCATATCATGTGCTAAAAATCAGAACAGAGCCTCTCAACACTGGAAAGCTGCTGAATTATAAGAACAACCAAACTCAAGTTTATCAATGGTGAGATGGGAAATAGAAGCTTAATAGTCTGATCTGCAGTCTGATTCTCCTGAATTAGGTCATACACTTTCTGTCTGTGCAAGAATTATTGTCAAAGAAGCACTTCTGACTTTCTTGTACTTTAAGAGATGAATTTTCTGTCAGCTACTGACATCCTGTTTCTGTTCCTCTCAGAGCTACACAGGCACTGTACAGGTAGGTCTGACTGGTGAAGGCCAGGTGGTGTTATGTGATGGGTCACAGGGTGAGTAAATCTTTCTATTGAAATGAAGGTGTGACTAGTCCTGGGATGGAGAACACCTGTTGTGTAGGTGTGATCTAGTCCTGCTTTTGCTGCCTCTGTGATCAATACCAAAACTCCTCCTTAGCTCAGGAGAAATTCATGGAAGTGTTTAGTTCTTGAGAAGTTCTCCTTTTCATACTTTCAGTCGTGGGAGATGGTTGTCTTTGGTGTGTGGCTGGGCTTGCCCTTTCACAGCGTTTCACAATCAAACACGAATGTCCTGATGTAGTGGTTGTGTTTGCCAAAAGCCTTTTCCCCCCCCAGCAGCCAAACAGATTCAGTGCTGGGAGTGGATTTGTTTTAAGTCCTTGTTGTCTCCCTCAGAGGTGAAGGTCCTGCCCTGCCCGGGTTTCTGTGGCAGAGGAGAAGGCAGTGTGGTCTGTGAGGGCTGAGCAAACAGCAGGGCACCCCCAGGGCATCTCTCTGGGCTGAGCAGAAGAGAGCAGGGGAGGTCTGCAACCTGCTGCTTCCAATGCTCCCTGTGCCTGAGAAATCCTATGATACAGTCATTGCTCCAGAATAATTTCTGGATTTTATTTATTCACTGTTACATCCTTATTCTCTCTTGTATGCACACTTCCGTTTCCAGATGCTTGATTTATTGTCCTGGGCTTATTCCTGGGTTATCAGCTTCATTTCCTAAAGTGTCTGAGGCAAAGGTCACAGACTGGAGTATTTCCAAAGCAGGACTAGTGTTTGCAAGTTTGAGCTCCAACTTGATTATATATTGCTTTCTCTTAAGCTTACAGTAAAGTTAATAAAACTGGACCAGATTTGGAATATTGACTAGCTCATCCTCCTAAGATCTCTTCAGATTAGATCATACTAAGCATAAAACATGAATTGATTCACAAAGCAGAAACTGACTGCAGTGAAAAGCTGGTTGTTCCCCTCCTCCACCATCAATAACATTAGAAAGTGTTGTTTGATGATACTCTTTTCCCCTCCTCAGCCTTTAATTTCCTGGGGGATCATATTTAGAGCACTGTGACTGTGAGATATGTCCTTTAACTGCAGTGGTTCTGCCAGAGTTGTTTTACAGGCAAATGTGTCATTTAATGTGCACCCTGCATGGAACAGGCCATGCCACTGTTTGTTCTCCTTAGATTTGTAAACATTACATCTCTTTAAAATGACATTAATAGCAAACAGCATTACCACATGCACTTTAGCTGTTAGTAGTTACCAAGAGGAGATAATACTCCAGCTTTTTCATGGCAGGTCAATTATTTTGTTAGCACAGGCAACAGTGTATTTGTATTGTGCAACTCTTCCTAGGAATTGAGCTGCGTTGGAGGGCAGGAAATCATGGGAAGCAGGATAGACTTGAATTAAAAGGAAGGGATTTGTTTTTCTCGTGTTTGGATGCCAGCACCTGCTGCACTAGTGACTTACTGAACAATCTGTACTCCTCATTGTGCAGCTGAGCTGCAGGAAGACCTGCTGGAGATTGAAGTAAAAGTGAGAGCACTGTAGCTGTTTGAATTTAGCATCTTTTCTCTTTCTTGGTTTTGACATGGTGGCAAGTGGTCTCTGCAGGTCAAACCTCCAGATTCTGGAACAAATTTTCAAAGTGCTATTTTACAGAACTTGCTGAGCTACAGTTGGCCTAAGCTGTCCTAATATAAACATATAAATTATCACCTAACCCAATAGAAACTATTTAATGTTCAGACCTTTCTTTATGTTTTATAAGTAGTGAGACCAAGCTACTTTCACAATCTGCCTGCTACATAAAAACTTTATGACTCAGACTGGGGGAGTTTCATAAATACTTTGCTCATGGTTATTTAAAAAATGCTGCTTATGAAGGTGCTTAACAGGTGTCTCTCCCACTTCCTTTTTTCCCTGCAATCAGCACATTATCTTAATTGTGCACTTAATGTGGATTAAGCTTGAATAAAAGGGAATGCATTCATTTCAGCTCAAGCACAAACTGACCTGCTATAGTTCAAGTTTTAAAAAGTTGGACTAGTAGCATAATTTGTAGGACAATGAATTAAGTGCCTTCTTCAAGTCCTCAGTAAGGGCTCAGGCCTTCACTGTTTTCAGTGAAAACTAAGTAGTTTTGGACTATGCTGGATTATCAACATGCCTGAATCTTAAGAGTTAAAAGCTCTAAACTGTGTAGAATTGTTCTGCATCTGGGACTCCATTTTTGTAATGGAGATTACAGCTGGCAAGAGAACTTGTGGGAACCACCTGCATGTCCTTGCAGTTGTTATTCCCCGTGCAATTCTTTCAACACTCAGCTCATAGTTTCTCTGGCTCTCTCAAATGCACTACGTCCTTCCAAAATTCCACAGCCTTCCAGGATGCTTTTCTCTGACATGCTGCAGTCTTCCCAGATTTCACACAGAATCTTCCTTTCCAAAGAAAACATTTTCTTCTAAAGCTACTTTTCAGCTCAGTTCTGTTGATTTCTCTAGACATTGAATTAGGCCCTTTAAGAAACCCTGAAGACCACTGGCCATGAGTTAAATCTGCATTTGCTTCAAGGTGACCCAGCAGTGACTTTTTGTTCCACCAACAGCCAACATTCAAGCTACAACATTCATGGAATTACACATGCACTTATAAATTAAGTCAAAGCCTGTTAATACCAGCTTGAAGTGTGACTGGGGGTTGTTTTTAGCACTTCCATGGAATCACCTTTGGCCTTCAGCTGGGCTTGTAGACAACATTAACAGATAATGGTTGGTGTGCAGTGTAACTGCAGCAGACTGTGCAGCATTAGCTGGTCCTCAGCATGAAACAGGAGTTCATGTCTGGCAGATAAACTAGTATTTTAAACTCCAAGAAGTCAGAAGAGATTATTCCCCCCACTAGAAATGACACTGCTAAAACCTGGGCTTCTAGTCCCAAAATGTATTTTGGACTGGCGTGAAATGTACTGCATTTTAAAATCACTCTCTTCTTAAAACTATATTGAACTGACAAAGGAAATTATATATGTAGGAGATCAAGGAGAAAATAACAGGGATGGCTGAGAAAGGTAGCCCTGGACTGTGTAGTCCTCACTTTATACTTAGTATAGCCTTAGCTGTACTCTTCACTTGTGTTTTAATGCAGATTTGAAAGTCCTAAGTTATTTCAGTATCAGTGATTGAAATTGTCTTTGTGCTCACCTTGGCAAGGAGCTGGTGGATGGTCTTTCATACAGTGCATAAATTACACTTATCGGGAAGAAAGATTACCAAGGGTTTATTAGTTCCAAAGCATAATAAAAGGATACACAGTGCAGGCTGTGCAGTTCACAAGGGTAACGTCTTCCTCATTAGGCACACAAGCTTTAAAGGCAGATACAAAATAATACTTAGATATATGATAAAATAATTAGCAAGTATTTCTTGACACCTAGGCCTTTGTACTTTTATCCCTAGAGATAAAGGTTCTTCCTAAACACGTGAGTGTATTGCAGTAAAACTTGCAGCACTAGAGTGTGATAGGCAGTGCACAGGCAAGGGAATGAGGCCATGGTGAGTTTTATAGTCTCATAGTTTGTATAAAGGGACTTTTATCCTACTGTCAGAAAGATGAGAAGTTTGTTGTGGTTTCAGCAGGGCAATTGTAAAAGGACTAAAAAGAGAATAGGATTTAAGGAACTAAAAAAAAGCCAAATGCCTTCACTGAGTACTCTTACTGAGACACTTGCAGTGCTGCCTAATGGTCAAAAACCAGGTGATACATGTTCTGTTACATGCTGTGCAATTCCTAAATTATCTATACAGACTAAATTATCCATACAGTTAAAAGCTGTGGGGAGATTACAAGGTATATTACAAGAATTATTTTTTGGCAGGGTCCACAATGAAACTCAAACTATGAAATGCAAGATTCCAGAATCAGAGGGCAAGAGAAAATTTCCTTGTTTGAAGTTCAGAGTCCTAAGCCTCATTCCAGCAGCACTTCAGCCAAGGGTTGGATTTCTCTTTTTTCTTATTTTCTTTTTCCTACCCCAAGTACTTCTGTGGCTAACTGGAGCATCCTTTGTGCTTTACAGCATCAGTAGGTCCTGCTGTTTCACATTCCTTCTCTCCCTCTGTTCCTGAAAGAAAAGCTGACCTCCTTTATTTGTGTTTAGACTCCCCAGAAAACCCCTCTGAGCAGTATGTTCTAATATGTGAAGTGTTCCTGTGTGTTCTGTAGCAAGCTGAAAGTCCTCAAAACTGTGCTGTCCCTGGTAGAAAGTTGAACACGTTTAGTTTCCTCAGTGCCTGAAACTATTACAATTGCAACACATGAATTAGGTGAGATGCTCTTATTTAATTCCAAAGGACAAATGACACTGCAGCCTGTTGAGAAATCCCTTAACAACATCCCTTAATTGCCAGTCTGACCTGACATAACTGACAGAAGAAGAATATTCATTGTAAAAGTCATTGTACACCTGGACCTTTGCAATTACAGTCCACAGAGAGGAAAATTGTAGCAAATTTAGGCTGAACAGCAGGTTGATGATATGCTCTGTTAACACAGCTCAGCCTAACACAGTCTCTCTTTTCTACTGTGCAGCAACAGTACAAGAAAATTTAAAGCAGCCATAAACTCTTGAGTGAAAATGGAAATTACATTGCCAAAAGTGCTGGCCTGAGAATACTGGAACTGAAATTTTTAATGTAAGAAAGGCACCATCTACTTTGCATGCATTTATACCAACATGGTGCATGCTGAACACTTTTAGGTAACAGGCACATGACACGATGCAGAGCTGGGGGCTGCAGGAGTGTGGTTTGTGCTCAAGACTGCTGGCTTAGTACAGCAGCACAGTCTCACCTGGGAAAACTTCTCTTGGCTGCCAGTTTTACAGACACTGAAAAGGATTTTCCCCTCTTCCTACAAAACCATAATTCTTCCCACTTTTCAAAGACAAAAAGGCCCACATTTGCCTAAGATAGTAACTTACACTTTGTACATTTAGTCTTAGGACAGTTATGGGTTTACCATTAATCACATAAATATTGACTGACTGGGAGAGATTAGATAAAAAGTATCCCCTACTTGAAAAGGGAAAATCCCATCTCATGGCTGAAAAAGGCTTGAGACACAGAACTGTAGTTTCGCTTTGTTTGAAACAAAAAGCAATTGCTATGTAATACTGGTAAAGCTTTCATGGTTCACTCCATTTTACTTTGTATAGCTGGCTGTGTTGGGAACTAGGCAGAAATCTGGGAAAGGGTTCACACAAGGTCTCTTAGGCACCTACTTGGCAGATCTGATTTGTCCCTGGCAGTTACACAACTATCTCAAAGCTTTTGCTCTTCAGCTAATTCAGCTGCTTTAAGTCGCTGGTGAACACAACTTACCTGGTGAGAGCAAATAGGAATGTAAGGGGACAGGAAACAAAATCAGCTCTGAAGCACTTGCCCAAACTATTTCTGAACACATTGTATATGTAGAATACATGTCAGAAGAGTCTGTCAAGGAGGGTTACTGATTTTTTTCTGGGCAGAGCAAAGAAAGTAGCTCCCATCCTTACTCCCTGTGTAGCATATATATCTTAAAATGCTTCCTAATGATAATGTTAGAGATCATACCTATCCTACTTTGGGGCCATGAGTCTATAGGCTGTACCAACTCCATCTCCAGACCTCTCTGGACTGTCTGAACAGTGTTGGTACACACTCAAGAAATAACTAAATGAGACTATGACACTAAGTGTTACAAAATCTGTAAGCCTTGGCAGTCTGTGTTGTAACATTTTTGGGACACTATTTTATGTTCACTTCTGTTTTCAGTGCTCTGTCTGGGAGCCAGAAGTTTAAGATCCCAGAGAGGATACCGAAAATCTCAGCCTGAAAGTTCTATCTGACTCAAATTCCAGTAATAATTAGTTTCTGCTGTAGGGAAGTTGACTTGGGGAAAGTTTGGTTTGGGTGAAAATGTAACACAGTCACCACTTTCAGTTCCAAGGGCACAACAGAGACCTGCAAATCCTCTGCAGAGCTGCAGCAATGGGGGTAGGAATTGTACACAGTCCTGTGTACACATTTTCAGCATCAAAACTGTGAGTTAGGTGGGGCTCTGTCAAGTAAGAAATCTTTGTGATACAACCAGAACCTGCAATTGAATATGGTTAATATTTTGGGTTTCCCACAGTATGTGTAAATGTTATGACCAAAGCAGATTTATCAAGAGAAATAATGGGTGTGCAGTGTCCTCTCTATCTGTCCTTCAATTCAGTACAGACAACTACAGACTGTAGAACTCAGAATCATGTATAAAAAGGACTCTGTTAAGATTAAAACAAATACCCCTTTCCTGTAACAAAAATAGAACTAAAAATGAATTAATAACATTAGAAAAAAGAGGTATTTAATGAGTATTTCTGTGCAAGAAGTGGTGTTTGTCAATAGATAAATATGTAAAAATCCTCTGATTAAAAACATGATAAAGAAAGTTCCCTGTTTTTACCACTCAGTCAGAACTTAACCTTACCTTCTGGTAAGCCACATCTGGAGGGATTATGCACATCTACAAGCACAACAGAGGGGCCATTGGCTCTTATTCAGCAAATCTTGACAGTTGCTTTATTTCATTGCAGCAGAGAACAAAAATTTAAAAAAAATAAACAAAACCAAAACAAAGGTCTGTGTTAGTGAAGATGAACCTTTGTGCTGACTAACTGAAGCAGCCAGGCAGTAATGATTCACAGGAGACAGAAATCTTTAATTAAATAGTGATGACTGGATATATCACTCTTCCACATGGCTGGCAACTAGCTACAAAGACTAATTGAGATTAAGAGCAACAGAGATTAAAATGACAACAGAAAGGTGATCCTCCTTTGCCTTGCTAATATTATGAAGATGAAGCTGAGCAATGGGACTTGTGGTACGGTTAGTTATTTGCTTTATTGTTTGGCTGCTGTTCCATTCTCACAGTGTATCTGCCCTTCTCACAGCTGAAGATTAATTGGTTTGCTATGCACAAACATCATCTCTGTCATTCTTCTTGTCTCCAACAGCCACATCCAAAGCATATCACTGAGCTGCCAACAGAGGGAAATACTTCTGGCACGTTACTAACTCACCCATCTGTCAGTCAGGTTATATTCTGACTCTTTGGCCTTTGCTGCTTTGCTCTACTTGAATTTCATACTGGGATGTGTGGGAGAACTTGAGCTTCTCCTTACACTTCCTGCTGGCCCATGTTTTTATTATTCCATGGTGACACAAAGAGCAAATTGGATTTGGGTGTAACAAGTTTGGCTGCTGTACTGGGAAACAGCTGTGGAGGAAAAATTCCGATAGCAGGACAGGATCTCAGTACTGTGCAGAAGTCTGACAACAGCCAAGTCAGAGGCAATGTGAAGTCTTGAATGGCACTTTGTGGCAATTGGGAGAAACTTCCTGAAAGCCTATGGCACAGGTAGCTGTTACCTTACATTTTGCACAGAAAGCAATATAGAGTCTGAATTAAGTCCCTGTTGCACTGCCTTTGTCTCACATTACTGGAATTAATGAACAAATGCCTTGCTCACACAGCTGTTGGCACCGTGAATGGAGGGGTGGAAGGAGAGCCAGGGACTGAATGACAGCCCAGCACAACACAAAGGGCTGGCCCTGGATCTGAAGGAGAAGGTTCAGGAGGTGGATCCGCTGTTCAATAGAGGATTAAGCACCAGCTGGGTGAAGGGTATTGATGGCTAGATACGGGCAGCATGTTGCCCTAGGGGACACTTTTTTTTCTTGACTGTTGAAAATAGCATCAGTGCTGACTGCAGCTGAAGCCTCACTTCTTGTAAATGACTTCAATCATAACAGAATTAGTGTGACCACAGCTTCACAGCGGGCTTGTCGTTCAAGAACTCCTCCTACTGAGCATTCAGTAACTCTTCATGGCTCAAATAACCAGCTTCTCTCAGCATCTGCAGTTCCATTAATTGGCTCTGCTCCTTTGCAAGTGGTTTACAGCTGTTGCACTGTATGTAAATGACCTACTCTGGAAGCAAACGTGTATTTCAATCTAAAAGGCTAAGGAAGCCTCAGTGTTGCTGCTTGTTGAGTCCCAGTGGAGGAGGGTGGAGGTGTCTCATCATGATGCCCGCCCTGCTGCTGTGTGGGACAGAGACCCTCAGGGTCCTGCAGGTGACAGTCATGCTGCAAAGGGGATCATTTTAAAGCTGTCTCTTCCCCACTAACTATAAATACTGAAGTCCCTTCAAAAACGTGGCTTTGCTGTGCTCCTGAGCGTGGCTCAAATTCTTCCACAGCCCTTTAACAGATTGAGTGTTTACTTTGCTTTTCAGCCACAGTCAAAAGGTCAGAGGAAAGAGCTGGGCAAGGGCAGGAGGGACTGCAATCACCACTCTTTAGGTCCTATTTAGCAGGAAAGATTAAAATCACTGAACTGTTATGTGTTTCCATTGCTTTAGGTGCAAAGTACTGCAAATTCCCTGTTTGACCTTGCTGGTACTTTATTAATAAACTGCGGATCAGAGATTTGACAGCTGACTTAGGTACAGAAATCCTGGGGACATTCCTACTTAGATGTGACATTGCTCTCGGAGCAGACATTTTAGAGAGCCCTTCAATTGCCCTTCCAGAGTCAGTGACACTGAACACATGCACTGGGGGTTGGCATTTCTCAGTTGCTTTGGAGCAACATGCATATACTACATATAACTACTAGAAAGAGAACCTGTCTGGCCACTGAGGAGAGAGAAAAAGTGAGAAGGAAGGGGAAGAAAAATAAGTCAAATAAAAAGATAAGGTAATATAAAATACAAGTCAGCTTTGTCTCCTCTTTACTTAGAGACATTTTATACAATTCTGACCTTCTTGCCCTTATTTATAGTTTTTATTATATTTTTTCTGAGCTATGCCATATTTGCATTTCCTACTGAAGATAAAATGAAGGTATTTAGGCACCTCATGTGGGAGGATACGGATCATTTTTCCTAAACTTACTCTAAAGCAATAAAGAAGAAAGAAAAACAAAATAGGTTTATTTCTGCCAGGAAGAAAATTAAATGGTCTCAATCCTTATGCTTTTGATTCCATGCCTCTCAGTGGGAAGCTCTTACTGTTTATGCAGGTCTAGTTTTGTTTGGTTTTATCAGAGGCAGCAGGGAACCTTCTAAGCTTCATTGTGCTTGTAATGCTGTCCTGTGGACACTCATTTATATAGCAAGGCAGTTTGGGGCCTGAAGGGTTACAAGGTGAAAAGTGTGGAGCTGGGAAAAGAGTATGGGAAAGGGATAACAATCTCTGCTGACAGCAAACCTGTTTGGCAGCCTTTACCATAAAGAGGCTTTTCTTCCAATTTAACTTCTTAATGCTATTCACAATCAGGCAGTGGCTTTGCTCTGCCCTCTTATCTGCTGCATAGCACAGCATTCACTTCTTCCTGAATTTATATCTTTGCAGCCTCTGTGGGAAAATGCATCATTTGGCAACTAAATCCAGCTTTAGAATTAAGCAGAAATGCGGTTGTCTAAGGGCTGATCCAAAGAACATTTTTAGGAAATAACACTAAAAAGGTCACTTCTTTTAGGAAATAACACTAAAAAGGTCACGTTACTGCCTGTCCTCTCTTTTTCCCTTTTTTCACAATGTCTAACACACTGTTTAGAAGGAAACCTATTTATTCCAAGGAAACCTCAATGATTTAAGAGGTGATTGGGTAAATATTAAACAAATGATTCAGTAAGGATCACTATAAAACATATACTCAGTGTTTCCTAAAAGTGGCTTTATCTTTAAAAGGAATGTGAATTACTGTAGGGGAGAGACTTTTTATCTCCCAAACTCTGAGGATGACTTTATTTACTGCTTACAGTTCCTGTAAGCACTGTAGATCTGTGCTGATAGAATACACTTCTGTGAAAGACTCTGAGTCTTCTTTGAAGTGATTGGGTTCAGCTGGTTTTCTAAGTCAGCTTTTCATGGATTTCAGGAAATGCTCGGGGGAGGGGAGTCGCTTTCTCATAATGCAGGTGACATTTTGCCAAATCAGGCATCTCAAGTCATTCAGTTGCAGCTCTGTGGGGCACTGGTTTTGCTTTTCATGAGCAGACAGAAACAAAACTAACATAGTTTATCTGAATGCAGTTTAGCCACTAGAAATTAGAGCTGCAAATGCATAGGCTTATGCTCTCTGGATCCTGTCATGGAGCCAAAACACAGGTTGTTTTAAAGTATCAAATCTGTGCACTGTAGCTCACCAGGAATTTAAGAGAAGAAAAATCTTTTTTTAGGTCTAAGGATGTCTGCACCCTTGTCATTTTGTGTATGTTAATCTTCAAAGAGAACTAAGCTATCCTTAGTGCACCATAACAGTGTTCACAGACTTTTGAACTGTGTGAACAGCATTTATGGAGTTTTATTTTTCCCCACCAAGGTTCATGGGGTTTGGTTATGTCAAAAACTATGCAGCACTGTAGTCTTAAAACATTGTTCCTGCTCTCATGGATTCAGATTTCTGGGCAGATTCATCCTGAGTACATTTTCTACTTGTTTGCATCTTTCTATTGCAGGTTTTTGAGGGCAGGAATCCTCTGCCTGCTGGACTAGCACTAAGACAGACTACTCTGGTAGGGCAAAGAGCAGGACCACATGGAGACCTGCCTGCAGTTACACACTCAGGTAAGCAGTCAAAGTGGTCAGCAATATAGATACTAGGGTCTTTAAAACTGAAAACAGAGATGCTACTATTTTTAAAAACTGTCACAATAAAGTTTATTATGTTAATATCATTAAAAATAGTATAAAATAATAAAAACTTCTGCTTGGCAGAAAAATTATGCCAGGGTTCTAAAACCCCAGGTCTGTGCAAACAGTTTTTGTAAACATAAGAAGTCAAGTGTTCAGGTTCCGTCCCAAAATACAGTAAATTGCTACAAAAATAAGTTTGCTCACTGTCAAACATATTTAAAAACCCAGAAAGCTGGATTTCGTTACACATTTCTCACGTGTCCCTGTGCAGGTAATGCTGTACTTATATCTGAAATGGAAAGGATTTCAGATAGTCCTTTAAAACAGGATTGAGGGGGATCTGGTTTAAGTTCTCTCCTCCAAAAGTCTTCACGATGCTCTTGCGGCAGAGCTCCTGCAGCGGCTGCACCCGGACCTTGCGCAGGGGGGTAACCAGCACCTTCCTCGGGGAACTCAGGTAATGTTCCAGCAGCTTAAAAAGACAGTCAAAAGTCTCTTTGCTCCCATCCAGGCTGAAACGCCCAGTCTGAAAGTTAATACGGATGCTGGTGGGCCCGGTCGCAGTCTTAACACTGATGGCAAAGAAGCAATTCTTTTGTGTGCTGTCCCTGATGAGGAAGGTGCCCTCGGGCTCGGCCTTAAGCTTCTCGTGGGCAGCGCTGACAGACAGGGGCCCCCAGTAGAAGCCACAGGCATCCAGCAGGCTGCTGGCCCGAGTGATGCTGCTGAAATCGGCCTGCGAGCGGAAGGTTCGGAAGTGCGTGTTGCCCTGAGCCTGCACAGCGCTGGGCCGGCCCGGGCCGTGCAAACCGCGCGCCTGCGAACGATCCCGCGCCGGAGGGTCAAGTAGCCGTCTTGGGTCTGCTCCAAGTGCATTATCTGCTGACACCTTGCTGTGCGCTACCATCCTACAGCCGAGCGCAGCGGATCCGGGCGTCCATAGCGTCAGCGGCTACGGCGGGGCAGCTTTCCAGCAGCTCTCCTGAAATGCCAGAGAGAAACACAAAGTGAGATCCCGGAGGAAAGCGGCTGCAATCGCTGAATGACCCGAGTCTTCCATTGATACGCCTCCCATCCATTATAAAATAATAAAATACCCGTTTTCCAGTTTGCACTGGGCAAACGACTGCTCGCCTTCTGGCAATGTCAGCCCGTCTACCACTGTGGCAAAGTCCAAAGCTCCAAAAATATTTAGCAAGGATGATTAACAGCTACAGAGGATGATGCAGTTTCCCTGCCATGAGCCCATAGAAGAGTACCAGAGCCTAGTGAGTCAAATGATTTCCAGTGAGAAGTTCTTGTCTACACCCCATTGGATTCTCAGCTTTTTAGAGAACAAAGAAACACGGTTTTACAGGTGAATGAACAATTTCTCTTTCTCTTCCCTAATCCCAACTGCGATGTCAAACTCAAACAATGTCCTTATTCGTTGCATTGTGTGAAAAAGAGAAAGTGAGCGAAGAGTATGTTTCCGGATAATTGGGGAAGAGGGTGCAACTGAAGTGTAACTTGGAGGGGCAGCCTGTAACACGGCCAAGTTACACGGCAATCCTAAAACTTCTTTCCTCTCCCCTGTTAACCTGAGGCTCAGCCATAAAAGGCAATTTCCCATTCCCCAACTTTCCCTTGGGACAGCAATGCTACAACCTCACTAGCTTATACCAGTCAACCTCTGTGAACCCTTAAATCATTACTCTGCAGTCTCTCCCTCTTTTTTGTATTACATGCACTTTAAGTGGCCCAATCTAAATTGCTTCCTATTGATATATCTTTCAGCATGAGGGACTAAATTCATCCCTCGTGTTACTTCAAAGGAATTAGCAGTGCTGCACCAGGAATGAGTTTGGCCTGAAATGTCTGCCTCTGACAGTGTGGTTCAATACATCTCCACTGGCTGTCTTGACCTTACTGGCAAGCATAGATTTTAGGATTTATCCCTATAGTCAGATATAGATCTGCAGCAGCAGCTTGTGAGAAACCTTGAAGTATTCTCAGAAATGAATCCCTCAGCCATCTTACGGTTCAGGGTAACATGCTAATGAGGATTTCAAAGAAAGCATGCAGCTGGATTCCTGTCTGCGCTAATTTAACAACTTGATGTTTGGTTTCATTTAGGTCATATTACCTCCTCAAGCAGCTAAGAGGGTTATAAAATCCTCACGCTGGCAAATAACAGGCTGAAAGAAGCATTGGGCTTGCTTTGCACAGCAGAAGGAAACTGATGCCAGTTTTCCAATTACTGGGCCAGGATTATCGCTCAGTGTTTAAAGTTTAAAAATTTAATTTCAGGACACCCTGGGGAGAAATAACCACCAAGCCGAGATCTAAAAATCAAAGCACTCCCTAGCACAAGCCGCAGAGAGAGAGCACAGAATAAACAGGGGGCACGCCAGTTCTCAGAGCCCGAAAGCCAGGGCAGGGGGTTGGGGTGAGGGTGCCACGACCCCGCCGGTCCCGGCGGCAGTGGCGGCCACGCGGTCACTCAGTGTGGTCACCCGGGTCGCTCCGTTCCGGGGCTGCCCCGGCTCCCACCGCGGGACAGAAGCGGTGCCGCACAAAGCCCCACTGCGCGTTCGCTTTATTGCTTGTCCCGCTATTTTATCCCAGACACGAGAGCTCGCCCTGAGCACGGACACTGAGCCAAAAAGGCAGGGCAAAAAAACCAGAAACAACCAAACCAAACCAACCAACCATATCCAGACACGAGAGCTCGCTCTGAGCACGGACATTGAGCAAAAAAGGCAGGTAAAAACCCCCCAGAAACAACAAAACCAAACCAACCAACAATATTAAAAAGGGCAGAGACCCCCAAAGCCACCGTGCTCTTGCACAACTGGCAGGGCTCCTCCGAAATGTAACCTCTTCTTGGCTGTGGCGCAGGAGCCTTTCGGAGCCCGGCGCGGTTCGCGAGGACCCCCCGGGAAGGAGAAGCTCCCTTACCTCGGGGCGCCGTGGGCGGGAGCCGTCCCCGGAGCGCAGCACACGCTGCTAGCCCTAGTCCTGGTGCTGCTGCTGGCGCTAGTCCTGGTCCTGGCCCGGGCGGCCGGCCGAGCATCCTCCGCACGGGGGCCCTGCCTGGCGCCGCGGCGAGCCGGGGCTGCCGCGGGGCGGGCGGGCAGCGGCGGCTCCAGCGCTCTGGGCCCGCGCATCGCGCCGCTTTCTATTTAACGCGGCGGCGATGGGCTCGCTCGGCTCCTCCCCTCGGCTTCTCGGAAAACACGTGTCCCCTACTACACTTTCGCTTTCCCAAAGAGGCTCCGGTGGCCCCGCGCCAGCGGGAGTGCCGCTGCGGAGAGAGAACCCGCCCCGCCCCGCCCCGCCGCCCGTGCCAGGCCGATCCCCGGCTGACCCCGCTGCTCAGCGCCAGCTGCGTCTGGAGTTACTATTATTTTTTCTTTTCTTTTTTTTTCGGGAGATGCTGCGGGGCAATCCCGAGCACGGGAGCGCTTTGAGGCCCCGGGGAGGAGGGGGGACACTGGAGGTGGGTGATGGATGAGGCTCGGACTGACAGCCGGCTCCAAACACGGCGCGGGGAATGGCAAGAAAAGCAAGTGAGCAACCAGTGTGAGAAGTTTTAACGTGAACGGAGCTGCTCTCCTCAGAGCTAACAGGTCAGCATGGACAGAACAAGTGAGGGGACTTAATGTGCAACATAAATGTCCAAGAAAAGGCAAAAAATTAGACCAATAATAAAGTGAGAAAAGCATTCAGAGAAGCCTATGGTCCTTCCACTGAGAAGTCTGTAAAGATGCTACACTGCCATTTGAGTTCTCAAAGCAGAAATTCCCTGGGGTTTTCTACAGGGTAATCAGAGTTAAAAGTTCAAATTCCAACTGTATTTATAACCTTGCCAGCAGCCAGTGCAGGAAACTTGGGATGCTGTTCTGCCCTCCCAGATGGAGATTTGAGACCAAGCAGGCCCAGTAAAGTATGCTGTCTTCCAAGGAGGATGTTTCTTAAGCAATAACCAACATGTTTAAAAGGCCAAGAAGTTTCCCTGCAGTCAACATGATGTTTTGTGACAAAGAAAAGGAAACATCTCTCTCGAATTATTAAGGGCAGAGGGGCTGGCAAGGCCTTGTGAGTTGTCCTCTGGGATGGAGTTGAGGGAATGTATTTCCTGCTTTGAGACAGAATATTCTTTTCAAAATCTAGTGTGGTTGCAGACAGGCTAAACCCGATGGCAATACAGCACCTTACACTGATGTGCAGTCACTGTGCAATAGGTGAACCTGGAAATTTCTGATGATGCTTTTGCAACTAAGATTTACTGCTTAAGTCTGTCATGCAAGAGCACAGTTGTCATGAATTTGGAGAAACGAAGCTTGTCATTAATTTTAAGACCAGGCACAGAGATTCACTTTGTGCTCAGAATCCCCTCTCAAACAATTTTTGAGCAACAGAGCTTTAGTCAAGGTTTGGCATAAGCAGCTGGGGGAGGCTCATCTGCTTTTCTGTGTAAAACAAAAGCACGAAGGAATGGTGGAACTGAAACTTACTTTAGAATTTGAACATGCAGTAGTGAGGTGTTTTGCCACTGTTGTTTTGGCATAGTGAGCTCCATGCTGTGAGCAGATTCAATGGATGGTTTGATGGTTGTGTTAAGACAGGTGCTACAACCAGGCCTTGCCCTTAACAGCTTATAGTCTATTTAGGTCAAACAAAGTCCCCTTCCTCCCCTCCACCCTTCCAAGAAAAGGGTTTTGAAGTCCTTCATTCTGCAAGATAAAGTAAATCAGAGCCAAAAGTACAGTTCAGCTGCTCTAACTCGACCCTAGTCCCCCAAGGTGCCCAGCCCAGCTCCCTCCCTGCCCCCTTGGCTCCTGCCATCCCTGTGCCTGTCAGCTGAAGCACTGCCTGGCTGTGGGGCAGCACAGTGCTTTGCCTGTTTCTCACATGAGGTGGAGTTGGCTGAAGGCTGCTCTAGATGTGCCAGGAAAGCTGTTTCACTCTCATGTAATTCTTAATTTTGTAAGATCACAAGGGAAAGAATGATCCTGCAGGTGCACAGGCAGTCTGTCTGCCATGTACTGAGTAGTGCAGCTGATAAAGTCTCTGTCCAAAAATTGCCTTCATTGAGCAGGAATGTGGTAATAATATTTAGTTGCAAAGCTTCAGAGCTTGGCAAGGCTCCAGTGAGTAGGTGAACTCCCATTTGCTGAGGAGAGTGATGGAGTGAGCCTGCCAGCTCAGACACCAAAAGCCAAGTGTGTCAGGCTGCTGCTTGTGGAGTTTGACACCATCTCCATGTGAATCAGTGAGAGTGGTCCGGGGTGCTCCATGAAGTGCCTTAAAAAGGCTTGCCTAGGACAAGTGGACATCAGTTCTAATACATGAAGGAGACTTGCACAGTGAGCAAACCTTTTGTGACAGGAAGAGCTGGGCTTTTAGACATCCCGCAGATTGAGCTTTCTTGGGATATCTTCAGTTTTACCCACTCGTGTTTCATTTTTGCAACCCCCCATTCCCAGCCTGTTTCCTTACATCCTCTCTCTCATCTTGAAACCCCTGCAGTGTGGGCGTTGGGAAGAGCTCCAGGCTAGCAGGGCTGGGGAGTGACTGTACCCAGCAGAGGGCACTGCAGAAACTGGGAACCGGTGCAGAGCTGCTGGACAGAGCAAACGAAGAAAGATCTCTAGAAAGGACTGAAGGTGAAAGCACTGCTACCACTTTAGATGATTCTAATCTGTGTTCTATCACTCAGCTTAATGGGCAGTTTGGTAAGTAAAGCCTTCTGTGTGAAATACCTATTTTTCTCTTCTTCACAAAGTACCTTTTCACGTGGAGAAACAAATTGTGTTCCCTTTCTTCTGTGCTGATGGTCTCAGAAAAGCAAAGTCTGGGGAGAAAGAAAATTATTGGGAGACATTATCCCATCTTCCTTTCTCCCTTGTTTTCTGGGGCAGGAAAGTAAATGCCTTTGATCTGAAGGTTTGTATCAGTAAATCTCCAAAAGCTCAGATAAAGAACAAACTCTGCTTTTGCTAAAAATAAAAGTTCTTAGCCCTGTTTTGTAAACATTGGTTTGGAAGATGACAGAAAATTCAGAGGAATTGCTGGGCATTTGTGCAGCAGGAGCACAGCTAGAAACAAGGCAAAGGGGAGAGGGAATCTGTGCAGAAAGCACTGGGAATATGGATGCCAGGTAAGGACTGTCAGGAGGCAGCAAGGGAGAAAACACGGATCTGAAGATGGTTTTGAAGGTAGGAGAGTGCAGTATCTTCTGGAATACACAAGACACTTGCCTGTTGGTTAGTTTGTTTTCCAAAATCCACACTTTCATCCCTACTATCAGCAGTGTAATGCAGACAGAGCTTCCTTTATGCTCCAAGCCTTTCCTCGCCCTATGAAACCATCAAGAGGGAGGAGGTTGTGATACCAGCTATGGTATTCCCCAGTATAAATTCCATTATGGGGCACTCCACACCCTGCTGTATTCATCCCTACTGCAGGGACAGCCCTCTGGGAAAAAAAAAACCAAACAAACTGTGAAAGGCTTAGAAAAACAGCAGGCAATCCCCATTTTAGCCTTTTTGTAACTTTTGAGAATAGAAACAGTCACTGACTCTGTTATGAATCTGGATTAATTGGCAGGCCAGTGTGTCTGTGGAATAGCGTGTTGTTTAGAGTTTTGTTTAGTAAGTGGGTGATCAGTGTGGAAATTTAATATGGAAGTGCTATTTTCTTGGAAGAAGAGTTCAGTAAACAGGGTCACATTTTTCTATTAGTGTTTTGAGGTTAGAGCCTCTCGTGCTGATACTGTAAATGGTAGCTCTTATGTGAATGTGCTCATTTTCTAAACTGGTCAAATCACCAACATCATCTTTAGAAAAGGGGAACTGAAGCACCAAGAGATTCAGTGATTTGCTTGAAGTCACAGAGCGAGATAGTCTGCAGAAGGGCTGGGAATGGAACATAATTCAGGTCTGCAGAGCCCCATACTAGAAACTTAACCACAATACCATCCTTCCTGTTTTAGTGGGTTTTGTTTTCTTCTCCAGAATCTGAATTTTCATTTAAACGAAACCCTTGAAATCGGAATTCTTTGATTTTGCAAGTAAATTACACACCACACTGCCTCTGAGTCTGCTTTCAGGTGCAGTGAAACCAGCAGCACCGAGCCAAGTGTGAACCTCTGTCACCCACTCTGATTAGCTTTAGGGGCAGGGCGTGATCCATTTAAATGGGCTGTGTCCCAGAGGTGTAACTATTGTGACCAGGCATTTCCTCACACATCTCCCAATTCCATACCATCCATTCAACCATTTTCTATGCTAAGAGATAATAAAGTGGGCCTGAGGAATACAGCTCATCCTCTTATCCTTTTAGTCAGTTCTTCCAGGTGAAATGGCTCAAAGATGACTCACATTGGTATTAGTTATCATGTTACGTATCACTGAAGAACAATGTGTGTCTGTCACAGTTGTCAGTCACAGTAGACACGTCATTGTGCCAAGAACAAAATACATTTTGAGAGTGTCACCAATTTGTTATCAAGCCTTGATAAACATCATGCCTCTACCTAGACAAGGGTTAGTCAGCTAGTACAGAATTAATACATTCTGTCTGAACTGGAATTTGTGCTGATCTGCAGAGAATGTACAAGTCAGATCCCACCCAGCTGGGATGGACAACAGTGATTAGTGGGTTTGTCTTCTAAAAATTGCTGTATTAGTTGTTAGAAAGTGCACGTGTCTACTGGCTAGAATGAAAAACTGGATTTTGGAAGTTAAGCAAATTAAGCTTAATTTTGTACTAAAACTGAGTAACATCTAAGCCTCTCCCTCCCCTAAATTCCTTTGAATAGTACATGTTGTCTGAAATATTTCACTGTAAGGGATATAAACCACTGTATTTCAAGTAAGCAATAAATTAACTGTCTGAGGCTATGAGGGAAGTTTCTTTCTAAGATGGCTATTCTGGAATTGTTTATTTTAAGTTACTTTTTCAGGTCTAGTTCATGCTGATTTCCCTGACCCCAAACTAAATGGGTCCTGTCTGATGTTTCAGTGGAAGCTCTTTGTTGATATTAACATAGTCAAATCAAGATTCGCATTAGTCTCCTGAATTCAAATGCTGAGCAGTTTAACCACTGTGGTGGTTTGGGCTCTCTACATCGCAGTAGTTTAGACATTCTTCGTGGTAATTAGTTGAGTGGGGAAAAAAGAGAAAGTCTCAAATTGTTGCTAAAAGTATTGTGAAAGGACAGCCTGCTTTCTGGTGGTTTTTTCACCCAAATGACAATGGGTTATATGTGTGTGTTTGCATGTGCATACTCCATAACAGATGAAGGAAATTTAGATCCCTAAAAATAATGTTGGTGATCATTCCAGAGCTGTTCAGGGGAACTGCAGCTACAAGTACTGGGCTGGATATGTTAAAGCAGGAGCATACAAAGCTACTTTGGCTTCCAGGTACCCTTCCCGGACTACAGATGTTTCAGTGCTGGCTGGAGGAACACGGATGTTGAATTTCAGAGCCAGTTGCTAATTTTATTCCAATCTGAGTGATCCTTTCCCAACTAAGCCAGTACAGCCCTCTGCTCCCTTTCCCTGGCCACCCCAGCTCTCTCCCTTGCTTGGAGCCACTCTGTTTCTCCATCTCTCTGTGTTCGTGTCTTTTCAGATCCCAAGCCCATGAGAGCAGAGTGCTGAAGTGGCACGGGACTGGTGCTGGACTGTGCTGTGGTTCTGGAGCCCAGGTTACTGTTTGTACATGCAGTTAAGAGTCCTCAGGCAGTCACAGATCCATGAAATACAGGAAGGGGATTCTGACTGTAAAGAGTGCACAGGAGAGGTTCTAAGCGTTGGGGAACATTTATTTTTGAGTGGGCACCTTGAGGATACCACACAAAACATAAATTAATAATCCAAAAAGGTCTCCAGTGTGTCTTTAGTACTGTTTTAATGGTATCTTTACTCTCTGCTTTTATAGCTTCCCATTCTTACAGGCATTTTTCACCACTTCTCTTTCTTTACAGAAAGAGAAGCCTGTTTAGCTTGTCCTGAATGGTTTACATGACTACTAATTTTCATTTGCTGCTGCAGGTGGGCAGTTTTGATGCTCCTCCTGGTGCTCCCATGAGTCTGTCTGTTCAAACCACAGGCAAATGCTGAGCTTCCACTGAATCAAGTCAAGGGTTGTGGAATCAGATTCTAATGCATTTTATTCATGGCCATAATCAACCCATGAGGAGATTTTTATGGTTGGGCTGAGGTGGAAGAAATGACTCAAGTGTTCCCTCACCTTTGGTTTTCACAGAAACTGATTAAAATTCATTCTTAATATGGTCAAATGGATGCAAATCTCAGTTCTAATTCCTTGCATGTCGAGAGATTCTGTAGCCCAGATTAAAAGGAAAAAAGTGGTCTTGTTCTTCAAGTGAACAAAGCCTGATACAGAGCTGCTATGGGAGACAGAGGTGGCACAAAGGAAGCTGAGAAATCAGAAGGTGGTGGCAGAGCAGTGTCTTGCAGCTTCTCATCCAGGTCCAGGTGGACAATCTTATTTCTTCCACAATTCACTGAGACACTTTCAGATTTCTTAGTTGGACTTTTAATACATGAAGCCATCAAGCCTGGATGACTAAATCTGAATAAATCACTATTAATATTCAGCTTTGAGAAAATATCTTTCATGGGCATGATATGCTCACTTCTGTATTTCTCCTGTGATTGTAATCTGTCTTAATTGGCAGATCTTTTTTACAGTTGCAGTCTCATCTCAAATCATAAACCACCAAAGTCTTATGATGATGGAACTTATTAGGTCCTGCAGTACCCAAAAACTCCTCTGCCCAACAAATAGAAACTATTTATGTGCACCTTTTATTCTACTGTACAGATGGATCCTATATAGATTTTATTATTGTTTTATGGTCTTGGCTAGTTATGTAACATATGTCTGCAAAGACATCTAGGCAAGAAATAGCTAATGTGAATTTTAATGTCCCAGTGTTCAAAGTATTGAGAAATTATCCAGATTTCTGTTCCTCCTCTGTTCCTGGGGGAAGGATAGGTCCTAATAGGTGGGTTAATAGTTTTCTTCAGAGTACAAATATTAATTCCTCATTTGTTAAGAAAAGGAAAGGAAAAAAAAAACCACCATAATTGCTCTTATGGAAAAAGAACTGTATTTTTTTTCTTCAGGCATTTTCACTCTCCAGATTTATTGCAAACCTCAGCCAGTTTTACATGTGAACTCAACAAGCTCTGTTCAGAATAGATTAACTGCACCACATTCCAACTCCAGGAACATTTCTAGGAATCAGGAGAATAAGGTAACAATTTCTGACATGAGATAAAAAGTTCTTTACATGTGGAATTTTTGGCATCTGTTGTTAAAGTGATAAATTAGAAACATCATCTAATGATGTTAATGAAGCATTCTCTAATTTTATAAAGATCTACATTAGTTAGATACAGACCTCACCACACACACTTTTGGATTAATTAAGAAGAAATATTACATTATGTAAAATTAGTGTAGCTTGGCATGCAGGCCTTGATGTCCTCTAACAGTAAATTAGGTAATTAAGAATATGAAAGTGGGAAGAGTGCCCAGCTGAAGGATTTCCTGCAGGACTTCTGGAGAGACCTCACTGAGTTGCCCTTGAAGGGAGGTTTGCTGCCTGTGGTGACTCACCTTTTAAGGGCCACTTTGTCCTCTGACTGTGAGAAGTGTTGTTGTCACTGATCTCAGACTGGAGAGCTCTGCTGTGTTTCAATTGTGGGTCTATTCAAGGTCATAATAACATCAAAATAAAATACTGGCAAACTGTCTGAAGAGTCCAGAGGAAGCCTTAGGCTTAGTTACATAGATTGAAGTGAGTTTGCCAAGGTGACCTTCAGAAACTTACTGGATGTTTGAGTAGTGACATGTGATGACCTCAAACCACAAGTAATTCTAATACAACTTTACTCACAGAAAAACCTTTTGGGAAGGTGAGTGGAGCAGTTTAAATTGGTACTTCTCTTTAGTTCTTTACTTCATCTGTCCTGTTCTGGCTGTGTCTTAACACCACTGGAGTACAGACTGAGGAACCTCTCAGTTTTTGCAGCAGGACCAAAGCTGTGCCCATGATTTCTGGGTTTCCCTCTAACCAAAGTGATCTGTATAGTCCTCATAGGCATCACAGCCTCCTCCAGCACAGGTTCCTGCAGCCTTCAGGTGATTGCTGATTTAGTATATGCCTAAGCTGAAGTTCCATAATTAGATTTATCTAATCACAAGTTTAAAAATTCAGATTAGCTGGGTCTTGTCAAGGAAAAGCAGATCTAATTCTTCACATACCAAGTGTTGGGGCTTTTTCCCTCAAGACCTTTCACAGGCAAACAGACGAAATTAAGCACCTCTACAATACTAGCAAGAAATACCAATAGAGTGATGAATATGAATTTACATACTGAGCTCTCTCTCATGATTTCCCATATAAATAGGTTTATATCCTCTCTCCCTGAGCCCATAAGGAAAGGTTAAAATGCTAACAGGGAGCATGGACTTTGCAGTTAGTCAGCCCCTTTGTAGTGCCCCTGCAGTGTTGTGCCTTGGCCAAGGCAAAGGTGGAGCAGCTACAGACAAGGTCCTGCACACCCTGAGGTTTGCTGGGCTTCAGAGGCCTGCCAGACACCCAGAATTCCTGGGGATGTTACAAATGCTCCAGTATCTTCCCAAGTCCATAATTACAGGCTATGCTTTGGATCTGTAGTGAGTTTAGATTTCTTTGCTAAATACCTGGCAGGAGTTTCACCAAAGCCCTTTGAAATATTTCCTGTTACAGTAGCACATAAACACAGGGACAATAGTACAGTGTCTGTGTTCTTGGGAAGTTTCTCAGGATTTTTTTTCTCTGTTGTGCAAGGTGAACATTTTGTTCTGTAGCCTGTGCTGGTGCTTGTATAGGAATGTGATGGATATGCCATGGCTGTAGCAGGATGCAAATGTGACTTCATGTTAGTCTTGACTTTTGCATCCAAATGCTGCAAGTGGCAGCTGGGCAAAGATCTCCAAGCAGGTGTTTTTAGTAAAATGGAAAAGCAGGACTGCACCCAGAAGAGAGCAGCAGGATCCAGACCTTAGCTTCACTGCTAAAAATAGCTTGGTTTTGAAGAGATTAAAGACAAAGAGATTCAAGACTCTCTTCTACATACATTTGTGTTACAGATTTTGAATTAGCTGAAAGGATACTGCCTAACTCCTCCAGTTTAATTCTGGCTTTTTGTTCCTTGCATATTTTATTCTTACTTTTCCAGTGTCCCTTCCCCCTGTACCGTCATTGGCCACTGTGCCACAGTCCAGAGGAGCCCAGGGCAGGGCTGTGCACTGTGCCAGGGGAGGAGTGCCAAGAGATCCCTGCACTGGAGGGTTCCAGGAGTCAGGGCTGAAAAAAGGAGCATGCCTGGTTCAAGCACTGGAAAAAAATAAGTCCTCATTTCTTGCTTGCTCATGGACCATATTAAAAATAGCTCACCATAATGACAAGTGTGCAATACATAGCAATGTGTTATTCCAGCAGTAAGATGCATAGCATTCCAGAGTTTTCCTCTGCTGTTCCTCTCTATTTCTATGAAATTCAATAAAAAACTTAGTCCAATACACACACACACACACACACACACACACACACACGAATACATTTACTCTCAGTGGCTGCATTTACCATCAAAGTTGGTAATGTTTCCTGAAATTGGTTTCTGATCCCCCCCTGAAAGGCTGTGGGTTTTTCTTCTTTTTTCTCTTTTTTTTTCAAAGGTTAAGTACAGGGAAACTGAGCAACATACATGAAACTGTAAAATATCAACTGTGCAGATAAATTGTGATATCAAGGGTGTTATGTGTGTGACCTGCCTCCAGTTCCATGAATTCCAGTGAATTTCCAGTTTCCACTGGTGGGTGCCAGACAGATCTGAGTGTGGCTGTTCTCTGTTCATTTGGTGCCAACACGTGGTTGTGATGGTGATAGAAGAGTAGGAGGGGTGTGATCTGGGGAGAGAGGGAAACACCAGACTCAGGCCGGGGAGCTAAACCCATTGATTGTTACAGAGTCGCACTCATTGAGTTGTTTCAGATCACTGATGAATCCTCTTCATGTGACAGACTTGCAGCATAAAATACCAAGAATGGCACAGCCAACAAAGCTTTGGCAAACAGACCATCTCTCATGATTCATGCAGCATCCTTTCTCTGCTCTGCATATAATGAGCTCTCAAATGTTACCGAGAGGCGGGGCTGATGCTGAATCTGGATTTCAAATACAACCAAGTGGAGTTTTGTGCAGTGTAAAAAAGAAAAACTGATCCTGAGTGTCTGAAGCTGCCAACATAGATTGTCAAAGCAATTTTTTACTGGATGAACTGCATGTTTGCACTGGTTATTTTAGAAAGCTTTAAGAGGCTTTCCTGTCTTATTTCACTGACCTTAACCTTGAGACAGAGAGTGTCACCGCCAGCTTCCCAGAAGTCCTGGGGCTCGTTCTAATTTGCATAAACTTATCGGCATACATATGAAGACAGAAATGGGTCCAACAGAAGTATTTTCTTGGGTTTATGTTTCTTGCCTTATCTCCTCCCAGCATCGTTTTCAGGGCTAGGGAAATATGACAGATGCCTGCACAGGAGGATCTGTGTCATGGGGTTGTTCCTTTGCTGGGTTTGCTGCACTGAGGAGCCCTCCATGGCTGGAGACATGTCCTCATCACTGGGGATTTAGTAGCCTTTCCCCTCTGAAAATGGGATTTTGGTGAAGTCATGAGACCCCATCACTCTTCCAGAGAATCATTGCCCCATTTCCTCTTCTGTTCTAACGAGCAGTTTGCACTTCAGCACAGCAGAGACCACAGCCTTCCTCCCAGCCCTTACACTGGTGCACACACTGCACCCATTTGGTGTGGTTACAGAGCCAACAACTAAAAAACTGGGCAATATCAGATTTACATTTGCATGTGCAACCTGCAACCTGCCCACTCACACACTGGTGCACCGAATGACACGGGGCTGCTGGGGAAATGTGTAATCTTAACTCTCAGAAAACTAGGACAGAACTGGCAGGAAAGGCAGGGAAGGCCCTGTCTCAATTTTAAGGGCTGGAATTTGCAAACAATTTTATTTTTTTAGCATAGATTCCTATAGAGAAGTCTGCATTTTACAACGAAGAAACTTTGCTAGCATTCCAGAACGGTTTTGTAAACCGACTTACTGTTGGTTTGTGTTAATTTATGTTAATGACTCTCCCAGGTGATGAACATGGAGATCACTGAGAATGTGGAGATCACTGAGCTGAGGCAGGATAGGCTGGTAGCACTGTGGTTCCCCTTGCCTTTCTGGATCTTTGAGCTCCTGCTTGACTTAAAACTGATGATGAGACACCAGAATTGCTCACATTTTTAGTGCTTTTGTGCTGCTGGAGCTGCCCGTGCTCACAAAGCATGTGCTCACTGACGGCGTGCTGGTTTCTAAACAGATGAGCTGAGCAGTGCAAAGCGAGTGTGCAGGTCAGGGATGACTCAAACAAATTCGAGTGGATGGAGAAAAGGAAGTAGAAGAGTAGAAAGGGCCGTATTTCTTCCATCTGAAGTGACTACAGAGAAACCTCATGAAAAACCAATGCTAAACATATGTGGCCTTTTGGAAAGTGTCTGTGTGCAGATGCATCCACAACATCTAGGGTGATAAAATCACCTACCAAGCTGAGTCGAATGGCAGAGCTGAAGAAGAGCTGTACATAAAGTGGTAGGCGGTTTCCTGCTAAAACTCCCCTGCATGTCCAAGAACCCACTGTGACTCAGCCACTGCAGTCACTGGGAACTCGGTGCAGACGCCCTTTACTAGTTGGGTAGTTTTACTTCTCTTTTTGCACCATACCAAGAGGGGCTCCATTCATCCCTGGATTGACAGTATGACCCCTGATTTTTTGTTGTCGGAAGGTAATGATCATAATTACGTAGACCCAAGAAGACTGCTCAGACTTTTTGTCTGATTATCAGCGACCTGCAAACTGATCTGTCTGCTGGGATCTTTCATGTAAAGTTCTTGAGACTTACATTCACATACTTTAACTAGGCTCTTACCTGCATCTCCTGATGGCCTAAAAGTCAAATTATTGTTGCCTTAATTTATGTGCAAGAATGTGATTCTGTGATCCAGCATTACAAATGCTTACAATTATAATCCTCAGAAATGACTTTTATTTTTTTATTTTGAAGAATATGTATGTAAATATGCTGAATGGAAGGTAGATAATTATATACTTGCTCATAATACATTTTCTAATATACCTACTGTTCCTTCAAAGAATTAACACCTTTGGAAAGATAAACTGAGCTGGAAGAAGCTGTGCCCTTGTTAAAATAACAGCAGTAGCAATGTCTAGTAGTTTTTAGGTCAGCAGCATCCAGAGTCATACCTGCCCTAGAATATTTTATGTCTGAAGCTGCCAGATGTCATTTTACTCCTCTGGGTTCATAGTTTTGGAACATCATTTGCCACTGAGATAATGCTTTTCCTGGTACATTTTGAATTTGCACAGACAGTTGCCTTTCCACATGAAAAGTTCTGTACATACACAGCTTTATCCTTGGCATTGGCAATTAATGAAACAGATTGGGGAGATCTGCAGATTTCCATGAGCTGACCTAGAATGGGCTGTTCTGTTCTTTTTCCCTCTTTATCCCATACAGTATTTATTCTGCTGCTTCTTTCTCTTCCGTTTATAGCCTCTCTCTTCCCTTCCAGTTCACAGTCCATTCCCCTGTTTGTTTGGTTTTTTTTTAATTTATTGTAGTCCCTCTGTGCTAGTCCCAGCTAACTCCTTATTGGCTTCTTGCATGATCCTGCTGGAACTTTGTCCCCATCTGACCTTTCTCTGTGTGAACAAATCCCAATGTCCCAGGTTTAAAATTTACTCCACTCTGGCTTTTTTTCTGCTTTCCAGCTCCGTGTTTTCTAATTGACCCTTCAATTTCTGTTTAATACCTCTTCTAGTTTCAATATGCCCTTGTCTTTTGCTTTCTTTCTGTCTATGAAGTGTACTTTGTACAGGTTTGTTTGGATTTTTTTTTTCTGAGAATTAAGTCTATTCTCTCCAGAGTTTTCAGTTTACTATCTGAAGGTTATCTGTGGTTCCTTGTTCGTGAACTTCCTTTCTGGGAAGTTCAGCCTCCTTGTATTTTGACTCAAGTCATTAACATCAAAGTAGATTCTTTTTATTCTTGCAAATTCCTATAACTGCCCACCTTTCTTCTCTTTTCTCTTCCTCAATCCCCTCCAGTGCCCCCCACAGCAGGGCACTGCTTTATGAAAGACACTCGGTTTCTCTCCCTTAGCCAGGTCCTTTGTGCTGCTCTTACAGAGGCAAATGGTGGAGGCACTTGGTGTGTTTTAAACCCTCCCATCTGAAAAGCAGGGATCAGGATTTTCACAATGTGCACCCGAGGAAGGGATGTCCAAGGAGCTGATGCCAGGAAGGAGCTCAGATTATTGCAGAGCCCAGAGGGAACTGAAGGATGGGTGGCACTGGGGACCTGGCACTGGAACCAAAAGGCAGGGGCAGTGCTTGGAGTGCCCAAGGGTTTTGAGAAGGCAGGTCTGCAGTGGTTCCAGGCAGGCAGAAATCCAAGAAAAATTGTAGGGGTTGTTCAGGCAGTGAGGGGATGATCTGGTGTGGATATTTTAGTTTTGTGAGGAGAAAGGCAGCTCTATAGAGAACAGAGAGATTTTGAAATGGGTTTAAAGAAGTAGGGTAAGGGATGTGGAGGACACAGGGTCCCAAAGACTGGGGGAAACTGATCTCAATGGGTGGAAGTGCTGGAGCTGTGATATGAATGAGGGGACTCAAAGGCAGGAGGGGCTGGGGCTCATCAGCCGTCAGAGCAGGTGCCATTAAATGGGATCCTGTTTTGGGGACTGAGGACACACAGTGACCTGCCACATCCCACTTCCTTCCAATGAACTGCTGTAACCCCTTCTTCTTCTGCCAGAAATACCAGAAATAGTGTGTCAGTACACAGTACATCCCCTTCCAAATAGAAGGTTTAACAGACAATCTGATACCCACATTAAATGATGATTTATTTCACCAGATGACCAGAACTCTCCTCCTCCACCTCCTCCTCCTCTGCCCCCACATACTTTTTGCTGAAGTGTATTAGTACTTAAGGAAAATTGGGGGGCTCTGTGGATGGTGACACTTGCACCCACAAACACAGGGTGGGTGCTGAGATCAGGCCTGCCGAGCAGAGCTCACCAGAGTGAGGGCAGTGAGGAGGCAGAGCCCAGGCTGCTGGGATGCAGCTCAGCATCCTGCGAGGGCACTGCTGCCCGTGGCTGTGACAGCACAGCCTGTGCCCACAGCAGGGAGGGAAAGTGCTGCACCCTTACTGGGCACGGTGAGTCATTTGCACCTTCTGCTACATCTGGCATGAATTTCATTTTGAGTTACTCTAGTGCATCATTATTTTCAATATTTCCTTCACCAGAAGCTGGAGCCACAGAGGTGAAAATAATTACATTTACCAGAATCTGTCATTAAAATTGGCAGCTAGTTCTCATTAGAAATGAAAGAATCTGGGTTTGAATGGCACTGAACAGTGCTATTCAAGTAGTCACATGTGGAATAAAATTATTCATGACAAGTAATAAAGAGCATAGAATTCCCAGGTATTCAAATGCACCTACCTGTACCTTTCCTCTATGTGAGAACAGCACTGAACAGTGCTATTCAAGTGGTCACATAGGGAATAAAATCCAATTGACCTTGAGAAAGAAGGATTTACCAGAAGACTAGCCAGCCTGTTTTAATTTGAAGAGAAATTTGTGTCATTCTTTTGTCTTTATGTAACACTGAGTGCAACTTAACACTTAGCATTAGTTTTAAATGTGCTTTTATACACACCACCTTGGATTACATCCATGGTTTTGGTCTCACCCATACTGTGAGGTTGGCAGTGTCTCTTTTGGCCATCCAGATTTATGTAAATTGTTTAAAACTACAAAGTGGCCTCAAATAATTAGATAACTGTGCTGTAAACTCCTGGACTACTCAGAGGACATGTCCTATCTTCATATACACAGCTTTGTTGTGGCTTGGAAAACTTTCCACCAGGACTTTACCGCAGTGTCTTCTCTATTTTTCTCTTGTACACTTAGTGAAGTAGTTTACAGGGACAGATTTAACAGGAACTTGGACTCAGCTTTTCAAAGGAACTGGGAGTAAAAACTTCTTTACTTACATACTTTCCCTATCAGGTATAATTGCAAGTGCTTTCTGATAAAACAGAAAAACCACACTGAAAAATAAGGGAAACAAAGATAGCCAGAACAACACTCAGTTTGAATTGTGTCTGTTTATATTTGAATGCCTTGTTTGGAGGAAGTTCTGTTTTACCTCTAACACTATGCAAGTTCCTACAAAAGTCAGTTTAATTTTAGTATTACTCAATTTCCAAAGAAATAATTTGGGTTTGTGTTTAGAAAACTTACTGCCAAGCCCCCTCTGCTGGAGGGAAAACCATGTTTTCATCCCTACATGCTGAAGACATCTAGTGAAAGCATTCCAGCTTATTCCTGTGCAAGTAATTACAGGCTCAGAGTTCACATGATCTTTACTATCTTTCTCTTACAATCTATCATTACCTGTCATGAGTTGAGCTTTAGAGAAGAGTCAGGATGATTGCTGCAAACATTTTGAAATTCTTCCCCACAGTCAGTGTGTTGAAAATTCATCTTCTCAAATGATTATTTTATCACCCAAGTTATTTTCAGCAGTTTCCACCCTCTTCCCTCCCACTATATCTCTGATGTATTATTTCTGTCTTTTGCCAGCGATCATTGCACACAGTTGGAGTGAACTTGCACAATATGTCTATACAGGAAACTAAAAACCTGACTGCAAGAAGCTCACATGTTTTTCCAAGGCAATTCAAACTGCAAGGACTTGCTTTGCTTGTCTCTGCAGTGTGACAAGAGAGGCTTGCTGGATGAACAGTAATACTGCATGCTGGTTAAATCATGCTCATCTTTTCTGTCTGACAAAGCCTTTTGCAAGAACCAGCTTTATGTTTCCAGATGGGGAAACAGGTCCAGTGTGGATCCCAGCCCTGCTCTGAAACAGGCTGCCTGGTGACCTTGCACTGGCTAATTAGGCAGAAGCCAAGAAAGAAGTGTGTTGTGACACAGAGCATTGCCCAACAAAAGTTGGAACTCGCTGAGATAAAGTGTTGGACCCGTTTATGGTCCTCTATGGTGCCCACTGAGAGCACTGAGTTTCTTTGGAAGGAGACCCAAAGCAGCCAGTAAGGAACTGTTGCCTAGAGACATGTGTCTGAAGCTTTTCCCTCTCTTGAGCTTGTTCAAAAATTGATCTTTGAAGAATGTCAGTCCTTCAAAAATTGAGCAAGCCTGGAGAGCACTGCAGGAGCAGCAGATTAGTACCTGGAAGACTCTTCAGTGTGTGGAAAAGTGAGATTTGTGCTCCTGCTCGGCAAGGGGACAGTCAAATTTCAGTTTCTCCCTTTTCTGGAAGTTGTCCCAACTAGTAAGAAGCAGTCTCTTCTCATTGAGAGGGAATAAGGAGTGTTGGTTAGCCAAGAGAGACTTGGAGCTTAATAGCTGGAGCCGTCACCTCTGAGTGAGAAACGCTGCATTCTGGTGACTCTCTAAGTGTTGTTACATATTGTACATTAAATAGTTGTTAGTTAAGCTACATAAGTGGTGTTGGAGGCTGAGACAGAATTCAGTGGCTCACCTCTCTCAAATTAATGCCCCAATCTGCAGGCTTAAAGGTAAGTGCCATTCTTTCTGTAGGTCAATGGCTCTTGAAGGCCTTTCTGTGAACTAAAGCAAATTCACAGGAAGACCAGAGAATGTTTCCTTCTACAGGTGTGATGTCATAATTTCAAAATGAGCTTGACAAGCATGTCCTGTGCCAGAAAGGGGTTTGAGCCTGAATTTTCCATATTTAATCCTGAAGCACCCACATTCTCACAAAAGATCTCACTGGCACACTGTTGAATAAAACTGATGAGAATGAAAAGATGATGGTACCCCTTTAAAGAAAATGTCTCTAATGAAGTCTCTGGTGGGATGAGAACTATTCCAAACCTCTATTAATTCATTCAGTTTGTTGAAATAGTTACAGTTGTTCCATAAAATCCAAACTGTAGCAACATTGAGGGAAGGAAAACCATACTGAATTGGTGTTTTATGTTAAAAAAAAACTTTAAAAAAATGTAATTGTATTTCAGATAAAAACATGAACTAATTAAGTTTCCTAGAATATACTGTAAGTACAGCATGTATCCTGGTGAGGTTAAATGAGTATTCAGTCTTAGCTGCAGTAGCCAAATAAATTATAATTCAATGTTAATTAAAGTTAAAAGTGTTAAATAAATGTTAATTAAAGTTAACAACAGGATTGGACTAGAAAGAATTCTAAACAGCCCTGAATTCTAGAGAATTTAGAGAACCCAGCCCATGTTTGGAAATGGATGCCCAACCTCTTCACTCACAGGGCAGAGGGTTAAATACAAGTTGTGTCAGTTCTTGTGGATGCAACATTTTGTGACTGTGCAACATCTCCTGGCTGATGAAATGCAGCTGCATTACTTCCCAGGTGTAAGTCATGTGTTGCCTTATAATTGCAGTGCAATGAAGAGTTCCCTTCTGAATGACGAGGGTTTATTAGAGGGTCTGTGCACACTGAAGGGAAGAGGGGAAAAAAAGGCAGCAGGAGGTACTTCAGTCCCAAGCAGCAGGTAATCAGAGACAGCTCTGCCCCACAGGAGGAGCACTCCATCCTCCTGAGGCGTTTGGACATGCTTAGATAAACCTCAGAGTTTCTAGGTGTGCAATCCAGATGTCTCATGCCACCTTCACAGGGCTCTCGTGCTTCTGTGATCAGAGCTAACCTGCTTCCAGAGGCCCAGCCGTGGCCAACCAAGTATGAACCTGCCTGAGACAGAGCTACCAGGAGAGATAAAAGTGTTGTTCCTAAAGCATCTGCAACTGTTCTGATGAAATAACAACAGTACACTCTTCCCTACTCATGTACCATGAATTTAACCAGCTTAATGCAAGACTGCCAACCATAAACTATAATGTGAGGATATTGCAAAACATGCAAACTGCTTGGAATTCCATGACAAATGTTTTCCCCACAGTTAAGAGTAAGAATGTCATGGCACTGCTCCTTTTATGACTTTACAAATAGTCTTTCCTTGTTATCAGTTTGCACCACTCCACAGCTGTGTGATGAAGATTGCAGAAGTACTGGTGGAGGGAGCTTTACTGTGCATCTGGGAAATGCAGCCTTTAGAAGGAAATGCTTCTATCTATTGTACAGATCAAAAGATGAATGAAACAGAGTCGCTAATTACTTTCAGTTCTGTTTTCTTCAGCTGGAATATCTGTTTTCCCCAGACAATCATGTGTCCAGCCAGAACCCAGGGTAGCACATTGGCATTTCTAAGAATCAGAAGGGAAAGTAGACACAAGCAAAAGGGATGTTCACCCAACACTGCCAGTTGTGAGTAAAATATGGCACTATTTAAATGAGCACTCCTGTGACTGTAAACTTCAGGGATTTTTTTAATAAGGACTGTTCCTCCCAGCCTTGCTTTTGCAAGTCACTAGTGACTGCTGCTCGGGCTGATACCAAAGGAGCCTTGAAGTGTGTAGCATTTTTCAGAAGGCAGTGTGGAGCCTTCAGAACAGGGAATACACCCTTCAGACAGAGGAATCAGTGATAGATGCAGAGCAGCACTGGCTTTATTAGCGGCATATCCTGTTATTTAACAGTCAAAGTAATTTGTGAACTCTATCCACGTTCTGTTGCTGAATCTACCCCAGATACCTGAATGCTTAATTCGGGGCAGGGGGGAGCAGTGGAACTGGACAGTGATTGGGGACAGCTCCACTAAGATATTAATTCCTTCATCAGGTTGGTTAACTGTTGTTGACCAGCCTGGATGGAGGTAAAAAAAAGGGGCCTGGAGAATACTTGTGCTATCACCCAGATATTCACCCAAGTATTTGATTTGGCAGAAATGAGTGTAGAACAGATTGCATTAATGACAGCATGAATGTGCTTCGCCCTCCTCAGCTGCACTGGTGAGTGCTAGAAGCTCTTGTGGTCTGGAGTGGACTGAAATACCACTGAGTTCCCAGCAAAGAAAGAGCCAGAGGCACCAGGATGCAAATAAATCAGTGGCCTGTGTCAAACAGTGGGGTCAACTTTTCAGTTCTCCCTCTGCCTTAAAATCTATGAAAACAACAAAAATGAAAATAACTAACCCACACCTGTTAGGGTTATTAGTAATCACAGTATTATCTTTATAACAGTCTAGATAACCTATAGGCAAACTAGAGATATCTGTAGATAAGAAAAAGAAACTGGTTTGCGCCTTTCACTTTCACCCTGCACAATTTCTTATAAATGAGGCTGTAACCGGCAATGAAGCCCAAGGACTCTTCTGAGCTTTGCTTTGCAAATTCAAGGTCGTGTGCTGGCCTTTTCCACTCTGAAGTGTTTGTTGTCTCAAATGCACATTGGTTCAAATTGCAGCAGAGCTACAGCTCTGCCAAGGAGCCTGTACAAAACCTGAAATTACTTGAATGTAAGTGCTTGATGTTTGGAACATCCCAACTCCAAAGGTGCAACCAAAAAGGTGCACACACTTCTCTGCACAGCACTCTGTGCTGTCTGACATGTGCATGAATATCAGGCACCATCTGCACTGAACTGATGTCTCCTAGTTGCTCTTAAGTATTGACAGTTTCTATTTTGAACAAACATGCCTGATGGTTTTTGTAATAGAGTGCACTCCTGCAAGTCTGGTTTTGTGGGCCTGTCAGGTTTTGAAAATAAGGTGTACTGGGTTTGCATTTATCATTCATTGCTGCTTTTCATGACAAGCTGAAAGCTTGTGCGTTTTTGGCTTCAATATTTTTGAATCCCTGAAGAGTCATTTTTTGGTTGTGTTTGAGTTTCTAGTCTGAGTTTTGTTGTTTAGTTTTGAGGGCAGCCCTATATAGAGTTACATTTAGAAACAACCATTGTGTTGCACAACTACATACCTTTTAGACATCTACAAGAAGTCAAACATGTATTTTTGATATCATTCCTTGATAACTGTTTAAATATATTCAGGTACATAAATGTTCATATAGTTGCCTCACTAATCTTCACACAACCATTAGTTCAGTAGAAAGGTCAGGTTATCCATACATAAAAAGTTATTTTAATATTTTTCCTTGAAGTAGGTGCTTTTCACAATTTCTTTTTATGTTCCTCTCGTTCATCTTGTTTTCCTACTTAGTTCATAACATGAGGTCTAAAGTCTTACTGGAACAAGCTGATTAAAATCTTGGAGCACCAGTAGATATATTTCACTTAACAAAAACTGAGTACCATGAGGTGCTCATGGATCAGTTGTCAGTGGTGGCTGTTCAAGACATCAAATGCCAGCAATAAAAGTTTGACTTTTATTCCATCAAATTCATATTTGACCCTCCATATTCTGGGCTGAGTGGAAAGAGAAGGGTCTTAATTAGAGAGCTTCAATATAGTGCTTAATATAAGGTGCTGTACAGACTACAAACTACAGCCTGTTATTAAAATGACTTAAATCAAGAGGTGGAGGCAGTTTGTGACATTTTAAGGTCAAATTATATTTTAAAATGTGGCATTTCTCTGTGGGTCATAGAGGTCTTTCCAAGATGAACTGATGGTATGTCTTCTCATTGGTTCATGCAATCTTGTGTCCTTTGATTTTTTTTAATAAATTAAAGAAGCCTAGGAATGTGAAAAGATACTTCAGCAATTACGCATTGAACATGCTGATTTAGGAAGAACTCTATGACTTTACTTGACAGTTTATATCTTGTCTTAGACCTATGAAGAGGTAAATAGGCCTTGTATAACCCCTACACTACTATGACTTTCATCCAAACTTTGCTCTCCATCATTTGTGCCTTCATTCCTGACAGTATTTGGGGAGCTGGCTGTGATTTGTAGTGGGTATGGTAATAAATGCACTCCAGTCCAGGCTTGTAACTAGTTCTGTTCTGAATCTTGCTGCACAGAATGCACACCAGAATGTAAGCAGCTGAAAATTCAAAGCTTCCTCAGGTCCCAGTGCACCCAAATACAAGAAAACACGTCAGTGCTCTTGTTGAGCAGCTTTAAACAAGTTTCACTGCCATTGATTTCCTCATTGTGTTGTTTTTGCTTTTTCAGTCACTCAGCTGCTTGTTCTGAATTCAGCCCCGTGTCCCCCTGCAGAGCAGCCCAAGCCCAGCTGTGCCTCCAGCTGCCATTTTTGCTTTTGCTTTCTGAAGCCCCAGTCCCAGGGCCTTCCTGCTCAGCCCTTGGCTGTTCCTCCTTCAAGGCTGTTTCTGCTCCTCCTCTGATGTTACTGCTGGTGGTGCCCAGTCCAGGATCCTTTTTATCTGCACCCCTGGGCAGCCACAGGGGCAAAGCTTCAGTCACAGCTTCATGGAAAACAAATGCAGCCATTTGACATGGAGACTGATCTCAGAGCAAAATTTGGTTAGTTAAGGACAGTCACCATGTCTGTGTCTCAGGTGATGCTCATGGGGATACAAGTAACAAACACTGGGTGAAGGGCAGGGAATAGTGAGGGCAATTCACTTTTTACACAAATTATCAGTGACTAGAAACAGCTGCCTGGTCTCCTTGGCTGTGTGAACCTGCAGCTGCCACCAAACCTGCTCTTCAATGTCTGTCTCCTGAAGACTGTAAAATAGCACCTCACACAGCAAGAGAGGTGTGGGCTTTCTCCTCTCTGGCTCCCTGTAACTCTTGGGGGCTCACCTCAAACTTTCACATTCAAGTAGCCTGATGTTAGTCTTAAACTTCCACAAGTTTTTTTTCCTGAGTTAATGCAGGTGTGTGCTGAGTATGAGATGGGTGTAAAACTCCTGAGTCATTATATTAAAACTCTGAATTCTTTTTAATCATGTTCTAACACTTGATTAATTTGAAATTACTTTGATTGCTCATGGTGTGGCTGTGATGTTTTCAATTTAAAAAGGATCAGGTTCATAGGGAGAGATGGTCTCTTTGACTGGACCTGAGAAAGATCTTTCCTGCTTAAATATTTACTATTAGTAAAAGCCTCTCCTTACTAAGCACCAGAAATTTGTTTCATGACTGTTTGAAGAAGCCTTGAATATTGCAGAATCCTGGCAATGTATGCTCTTGAATGGCTGTAGCTTTTCAGACTTACTGGCTTTTCTGTACATTTGTAATATTTGACACCTCAGATTTTAAGATTTTCAAAGTAAGATGCTACTCTTCTGGTTACGTCTCTTTCAGAAAATTGTCCTGGTGTCACATCACAGGATTAACTGGATGCTGGTAATGCTAATTGGAGTGGTTTTATGCAAAAGCAGCAGCTGTCCAGGGAAGACACTGTGATCTGTATTCCCCAACACTGGTTATAGGGAATATCCAATTCTTTTATGAAGAGAAATTAAGCAGAAAGGCTGAACTAATGAAATCATCTAACTCCTGGCTTCACTTCAGTCAGAATGAAGATCTATGGCTTTGGATACCATTCATATTTCCTGTTTAAAAAGAGTTCTTTTTTTCTTCAGCAGGAGTTTGAATAAGCCCATCTGGAAGGCAGCTTTGCAGACTATTTCCAGAGCAGCAAGAAATACTGGTAAGACTATGATTAATTTTCTTTTTTTTTTCCTTTAAACATGTCATAGTCCTATTCCATAGAACACCAATTTATTTCAGTTCCATACCAGCATATTTATACCATGGAAAGAAGCAAACAGGTGACACCCACTTCTGCAGAACACAACTGGAGGTCTCTAAGCATTTCCTCTGAGTATTCTTTGTAAGTGAAATGAGTCAGCTCAGTGGGAGAGCCCTGCTCTGTGTTCATAGCCTGCAGGCTGCGTGCTGAGGGACAGGAACTGGTTAAGTTTGCGTGATGGGGAGAGCAGTGAAATAATCTCTCATGCTAAGGCTGGCTGTACAAGCTGAGGTTTCCACCCTCTCTGGGAGATGATGTTTTTCTCTGCCACGCACTGGGTGCAGCTGGCAGCTCCTGGCAACTCCTGGCAGCTCTTGCTGTAATCCTGTGGTGATTCAACTAAGCATAAGCTAACATGCAATGTATAGCATTTGGATTAGGTTCTCAAGTAGTATTTGCCACAAAAGTTACATCAGTTCATCTTATCTTAGCATGACTCCCATGCAGGTTTGGCTGGAAGTCTATTCCTGTTGTTGTAAGTAGTGGGATTAGGATGTCTGTGTCTCACATTCACCTGCTTTGTTAAATCACTTCTAAAATGCCACTTATTCAGAGCTCCCTGCTCACTAAAACTTCAGCATCTTGCACCTGCACTTTTCCTGTTTCAGCAGATGACTTTGCTGGCTCCAGGTCTTTTGAAATTGCCCTTCAGTAAAGTTTCATAGGAATACCAGGGAAAGGAAGATAGTCAGTCTCAGATCCCCCAGTTACAGAGTAATACATTGGTACAAAGTCTTGTTCTCTTACTTCTGTGGTGCTGAGCTCCTGTGAGCTGCTTCCTTTTGCCAAAGGAGGGTATAAAAGACTCAACACATCCCTTTGCAGGTTACTCATGACAGTGGGCAGCCAGTGTGTGCTGGAGATGCCAGCACAGAGCAGCACCTGAGAGCAGGTTGCAGAACAGCAGGTGAGGCTCCTGTGGGTCTGTCCCCCCCACTCTTGACTTCTCTGAGCTTCAGGGATGCCACAGACAAGGTTTTGTACAGTGTCTGTTTTGTGGACATGTGTGGGCCATTCAGACATTGCCATTATGATCCATGTACTTACCAGCTCCACACTTGATGACTTGTTCTTCCATTCAACTGTGGAGCTTCCAGGTAGCCCTATTTCTAAAACACAAGTTTACAAAATACTAAAATTAAAATTGGAAAAAATATGTTGTGATTACTTGGCTTCCAAATCTTTTTAAAAAAACCCCAAAGCCCTCAAACTTTGTTTGAAATACAGTTGGTGAGTTCTCAGTACTAGGAAAGTGAAACAAATAAAATTGAAGAACCTTTCCTGTCCACATTGACCAATGGACTGGGGTTGGAAATATTTTGAAAACTCTTTTGGGTAGCCTGTAAAAGATCAGAATTTCTGGCCAAGGGAAAGGAAGAGTTTTGTCCTTCTGTAATATCAGCCTTTTACCAAAATTAGAAAGGGGAGCAGAGAATTGCTTCCATTTTAAGCAGTACTGTCGGTGAGAGCATGGAAAGGTCTGAGCTGCACAGAAAATTTCAAGTTGCTGTTTCTTTGGAAATCTCCTTTCACAGAGATCTTAGGTCAAATTCTTTTCTAAGGTCTCTTGGCACCATACCAACAAAACAGTGATGGCATAATTGAAGGAGCCCTGGCTCCTGTTCTGCTCTGGACTCCACTATCTAGGTGTAGTTTGACCTTTTTCTGTTACCCATACTGTGACCATCTCACATGCATTTCAGCGTGAGGAAAAATGTCCTTGAAAATTGCTTTGAAGAAAGGTGCCTATTGCAGCAGCAGGCAGAAGATTGATTCCTTCCTTTTAATCTGTGCAAACCAGAACTGTGTCTCATCCAGGGTGCTCTCAGGAAATCTACTCATGTTTAACCCAGTGGAATTTACTGCCTGTCAGGCACCAACTCATTGCCTTTTCCAACTGTGTGCTGAGCTTCCTCTGCTCCCCTTAAATCAGAGGATTCACTGTGGGGTCACCTCCAGAAACCATCAGACATTTTCCCTGCAGCTTCAGAATGTGTCTCTGTGCTGAGCTGAGACAGTTCTTTGGTAAGAGCTTTGCAGATAATTCAATGTAACTGCATTTTACTGAAAGACAAGGATTTTCTGGTTTGGGAAAACAAATCCATTCCTTGATGCAAATTGTCAGTACTTCTGCCCTTCTTATAACACAGTTTCTAGAAGGCAAATCTTTTAAAAGGGACCTTTTAGTCTCTCCTGAAGATTACACTCTTGTAGGGGTCTTGCCTTCATCTGAAGATTTAATGGCTTAATAAGCATTAGACCCTCCTATTATGCAGTAACAAATAGGAATACAATACTTTTATCAATATTTGGCACAATTAATTTTTTTTATGCGAAACTAAATATTGATGCTGTCAAATGACTGCAGCTTAGGGACATAAATTACAAATATTCTTCTCCTGTGAGCCTCGCTAAAATTTTGCATTCATATACAGTAACCATCTAATGCCTTTCTATTCCTGTAAGCCATATGATTTGATTGCCAGATTACATGGTTCTGTATTGTGCTTAGATGTCAGTGTTTTTATTGTTATTACCAATATTATCTTTTATTCTTACTGTAAGTGGTAACAAAAAGTTAACTGCTTCCTTACACTATAAAAAGAATAAAGTCCCATTTACAGAATGTCTCTAAACAGAAAATATCTGTGGAAAAAAATATACTGAATAAATAATTCACAACATGATGGATGAGTAGAAAAAAATGTCTTTTGATGTATTTTGCTACTCAAAACAAAACCAGATTTTTAAAGTAATGTAAACAGCTATTTTAATGCAGAACAAATAGTCTTTTAAAGCACAGTGATTGCAGGGCAGTCAGTTCTCTGTGCATTTTTACCCATTCTGCACTTTTGTTGGTAACAGGACTTGTGAAATTGGTTCATCCATCCCCTTGGTTTTCCCAATTGTTTTCTTTGTTCCATCCTCCTGTTTTTCCATTAGTTTATTTCTTGGCTTATTTTCTAAAGGAAACGTCAACCCACCCACCCAAAAGAAACCATAACATTTGAAGGATTTCAGACTGCAGCAAAGCCAGTTAGCCTGTCTGTAATATAAACAGGCAGCAAATAAATTCTTAGAGGCCTTGGAATTAAAGTGTCCCATCGTAAAACTGCCCCCACTTTCAGCGCATTTATGCTCCGGATTTCTGCATAAGTGGGATATAAGTATACAACAGAAAGATGTCCTGAATGCATCCTGGGAAAATCAGCCCGGGCATTTCGCTGTTTTCTGGTGGGCCCAGAGGAGCTGCAGGAACTCGGCAGTGAATGTCGGGTGGCATTTGTTGCTCAGCCTCAGGGCGGGGCTCGGGAGGTCCCAGGGAGCAGCACCTTCTGCTCAAACCCCATTGTCACACTCGTTTGCACGTGCAGGAGCCCACCCTGCCCTGAACGGGGGGGCACAGAAAGGCCCAGCCCTGGGGCTGCTCCAGGTGTGTGTGGGGGCCGCGGTGGGTCAGGTGACAACCCCCGGGGGGTCACCTGTCGGCGATCAGCACCAGCACAGCCGATAAGGGCGGTGCTTCCCACGCCCTTATAGCACAGCCCTTACAGCACAGCAGGTCCCCAGCGCAGCCCTCGGGCCGGCCCTGCGGCGCTGCCGGGGCGGGGCGGGGCGGGGCGGGCCCTGCTCTTCCCTCCCTCCCTCCCTGCCGCGCTCCGCCATGGCGGGCCCGGGCCCGCCGGTGAAGGTGCTGGCGGCGCAGCTGCGGCGGGCGGAGCGGGGCGCGGGCGGCCCCTGGGAGCTGTGCCGGCCGGGCCGGGCGCCGCTGCGCCTGCAGGCGGTGTGGATGCAGGGCACCGTGCTGGAGGTGCGGAGCGGCGCCCGCGGCGGCTCGGCCCGGCTGCAGGACGGCAGCGGAGCCTTCACCGTGCTGGGCGTGGAGCGGGTGCCGCAGGGCCGGCCGTGCCTCAGCGCAGGTACCGCGGCGGGGCCGGGGAGGGACGGCCCGGCCCGGCCCGGCCCGGCCCTGCCGAGCTCCCATAGCCCGGCCCGGCCCCTGCACGGTTTGGCCCGGAGGAGCTGCCATCACAGCCCGGCCCAGAGGGGCTCCCATCACAGCTCGGCCCGGCCCGGCCCTGCCGAGCTCCCATAGCCTGGCCCGGAGGAGCTCACGCGGCCTGGCCCGGCCCAGCCTGTCCCGAGGGAGGGGTCGCTCCCGACGCAGCAGTGCAGGAACAAGAATAGAGGGGTCTTACATTTTTTTTTATTCATCTTTTTCCTTTCAGTTCAGCTAGAGAAATGTTGGACTGCAGCGCTGCAGAAGTTGAGGCACAGAATAGGCGCACTGCTTAAATTTTCAGCGTTTTCAGTTGTCCTCCACCCACTTACGCAGTAGAAGGACAAATTGTTTGGGTCTTGCCCTATGTGTGAAAATCTAGACAAATCTCTAAAACTGGCTGTACAGATAATGAAGCCTTTTTTTCCCCCTGAAATTCAGTCTAGCAACCTTTGTGCCTTGGGTCTCCTTACAAGTATTGGTAGCTTTAATTCACACTGTGTACTTGTTCTTTTTGAATTAAAAAAAATGCAGAGGTTAATTACATTTTATGCTTGCTTGTTTTCTAGGGAAGTATGTAATGGTGATGGGTGTGGTGCAGTCCTGCAGTCCTGAGCCTGTTCTTCGAGCAATAAAGATGACAGATCTCTCTGAAAACCCCGTGCATAAGGATATGTGGAGCCTTGAAGTGGAGGATTTGCAGAGAATCATCCCCTAGTTACTGTTTCTTCTGCCTTAAATAACTAGAAATGTACTTTCTTGGTGCAGAACATCGGACTAGTCTATGTGGTTTCAACCAACCACCAGTTACTCTTGGAGTAAACCAAAGTGAGAAGTAGGGAGTCAATGTGGGGATCAGTGCTCATCTGTTAATAATCACAATGTCTTCCACCGTCTTCTTTTACACCAACAGATTTGAACAACACCTTTTTGATGGTTTGAGTAAGAATGTTCCATGTTTCTGTCTCTATTAGTTGCTGTTTCTGGGAGTGAGTGCTGAGGGAGTTGTTCCTGCAGCAGAGTGGGTGTTCTGGCAGCGAGGGCTCCACGAAACTCGTTACCAGGGTGAACTCAATACCTGGAATGAAGGCAAAATGTGTTTCAGTCTACTTAGGTTGCGTTTGGAAGTTACATCTTTGCCTGTATTTTCTGTTTCAAGAATGACCATGTCAGTAAACTCCGGTTGTAAAACAGATGACTCTGGGTAACTGTAAAGCAGTCTCTCATTTAAATACCTCTCTAGTTTCTGACATGCTGAAAGTGCTACGGTAACGACCCCTGTGTTTCAGTGAAGTGAAATGAACTGAAAAGACGTGAGGCAGGATTCCTTGGAATGGGTTCTCCAGGCTTGACATGCAAATACTTCTACCACGTCACAAAACAAGCTTTCTGCCCCTCAGTGCGTTTTTCTCTTTTCCTTTCTTGTTCCAATGTATGCTATTTTTAGCTGTTTAAATAATTTCAACATATATTTTATCTTTTCTTCTTCTGTGGGAGAGAACAAAAGTATGAAATCAAATCAAAAAACCCTTAAAAAGCAGAAGTGTTACTACTATTTAGTTCCCCACTTGTCTAAAGAGAGCTTGGGGTCTGACGAATGTACTGCGTGAGCCGTGTAGAATTGCTTTGTGGCTTGGGACTATGTTGTCCAGCAGTAAGAGTTATGTTAATTGGGAATGCATGTAGGAAGGGAAGGTAATCTCTGAACTAGAACTAGTCTTGATTCTAGATTTAAGACAGTGGTGACAAGTAAGTTTTTAAATTGTGGGGTTATGTTTTCAAGGTGTGTGGAAATTAAAGTGTCCTTTAAAGAACTGAGGTCTTTGCAGATAAAGGATTGGATTTCAGAGTGCAACTCCAGCCTTGAGTTTGGTATTCCTAACGAGACCCCACCAGAGACAGCTGGATAATGGAAATCCTGTGTTCTGCTGATGAAATGCCAAAATAGACAGAATTTTGATAGTCTTGAGTTTATTTATTGGTTTTAATTCTGGAAAAAAAATTTGCTTGTGGAATCCTGTAGCCTTTCAGAAATTATCCATGTGGCCTGCACAGTTGGCTGGCAACTGTTCTTATCTGATGATACCTTCCATCTGAATGCTTCTTATGCCAGAATCTGAAACATGTTCCAAATATGTTCACGTTGCCATGCTTTCTAACTAGGCAGTAAAACCCTGGAAATGAACAATTAAACCTGCTGATCCCTCCTAGTGTCAGTGAATTTACAGCAGAATTAGAAGTGCCTTTCCATCTGGCAGTGATGCATATTTACCGAATGCGTCTGAAGAGTTGTATTGATGTAGGATTGGACTGTGTTTACATAGGGCTGGATGAGATCTAGACATGAAAGACATAGCCTGGGAACAGCTCAGAGATAGGAGCAACATGCTGGGGCAGTGGCTGTAGTTTGAAATGTTTATTGGTGGTGATACGGCTTCTTTATCACCAGTGATAAGTTACACGCATGTTTTAGGAGACCTGGTGTCTGCGTCCACCTCAGCATTGCAGTCTGTAGTTGGTTGAGTTAAACTGCTGTTTATTGCTGACTGAGCTTTTCTGAATCTTTTCCTCTACTTGCTGACATTTTACTTTGTTCTTGCAACTGTCATCTCAGGATTTTTTCAAAGGCGTTTGGGGTGCTTAGCTGGGGAGGGAAATGACATTCAGTGGCGGGGGAGAAGATGATGCGGTTTTTTTAATCACTAACTGGTACAATATTCTTAAACTTCCAGAAATACTTCATACAATTTTGGCTTTGTTACAGAACACCTCTGGAAGGGTGTAAGTTGGAAAATTACTACAGAGGAAGACTTGATTTCTACGTGTTTTATACAGCACCATCTGATGTGTGTGGGAATCCAAGCAACTGCAGGATTTTTTCCTGACTAGTGTGGGGGTCATGTTTTACTTAGAATTTGTATCAAATTAAAAGTTAAGTGTTCAGGGAGGGAGCAGAGCCAGAAACAGCAGACATGAGGTAACAGAGGCCAAGTGCTGGGTTTGTCTGTGAGCCATTCAAACCCAGCCAGTTCCAGCACTGTAGAGCAGTGCAACTTCATATTCTTATGAATAATCAATAAAAATGTACTCCAGCATAAAAATAAGGAAGTCAAATGTTTATTAGCATTATCTCATAGTTCAGGACACTATTACTTCAATGTTCACATCTTATGCAAAGACACTGGAAGGATTTTGCCGTGTTACCTTTTGCTGAGGAGCAGCTGCATTCCAGGTACTGTGTGGAGAAAGGTAATGCATTTCTTTAATCAATAGATCTGTAATACAGGAAGTGATTTAACAGATGAGACACTTCCACACAACAGTAGCTGTAACACCTTAAGGCTACTGTATAGGTAGCATAGTTATCAGTCAGCTTTTCCCAACACATCAACTGATTTCTGAGAAAAGGTTCTAAAGACACAAATAGAGAATGTGAAACTGGTGCACAGATACCAAGAAGGATGTCTCATTTAACAGTGTACTCCTTAATAGGGGAAAAATCAAGTAGCATAAAAATGAGAACATGATTAAATGCTTTCAATTATTTATCTATTGTGGTCCTTCTGTGTGTTGGAGCCCTTCCCTGGAAAGAAAAACAACAACAATGAAAAAGATTGTCCAGAACTGCTGAGCACCAGAGTTTCATTTCTGGAGAAAGAGAACTCAGCATCTTTGCTGACTCAAGGCTGATAATGCTGCTTTCACAAAGTATTCCACTTGCACTAATCTGAGCTGGAAGAGACCTTTTGTCAGCTTTTAAATATATTCGTATATAGTTCAAGGCTTGTGAAGAGGCAATTTTGCCACTGAGTGGGAGAATTCTTTTAAAGTAACTGATACTATTCTGTTCAATTTCTTTTAGTTGAGAATAGTTTCTTGTCAGTATACTGAAATAATTCCTCTTGCCCTCAGGGGTTCTGGGTAGAAAGCTTTCCTTTTATACTACATATGCTTCATTATACTCATTGTCTAACACCAATGCATTTGTACTTCTATTGTTCTTCCTACTCCTGCCTCCAGTTGTCTACCTAAACTAAGTGTTCTGTTCTGGGTGCTGAAAGAGTTCTTCCATCTTCAGGGCTGGTACCTGCCATTCAGAACTGGCTTGAGCTGAAAGGAAGAAGAGATGAAGTCAAGGTAAGTGGTGAGTAAGTAAAAGTGACATGTAATGCAACCTGTTGCCACACTGAATTACAAGAAATCTATGAAGGGGAAAATAGCATCAAATATATTTATGACATCAAAAAGCTGTGTGAAAAGTACTCCAGCATTTTAAATACAGTTTTATCTTGGATACACTAGACTGAAATAGAGATGTGGGATTCTTTCAAGCTTGATAAATTCACATTTAGGAGGAAAAGGGCAGCATTATTTCTAAAGTTCATGGGCCCTGGCTCATTCAGCTATTCCATGGAAGATCCTTGACAAGAATGAATTGCTAGGAAGTGGTGCAGAGGTGGTTACTGCTGACAAACTTTCTGGTTTGTTCTCATGACCATGGCTGGCTATCAGTGACTGTGCGTGACTGGACTGGTCATAACAGGCTCTTCACTGTCAAACCCAATTCTCCTGTACTGCAGTTTGGTCTGTTACACTTCCTTCTCTAGTGTGTTTACATGTTTAGGGACAACTCATGTCCTCCCTCAGCCCTTTGGTTTTTGCCCCAGGACTGCTGTCGATTCACAATTTCAGTAAAACGTGATGTCCAAAACTGGATACATAAACGAATAGAGAATAATTATTTCTTGTCTTCACTGTGTTTATCCATGCATACCTCCCCAATGTACTTTGTTTGTTTAAGAGCATGCTTTAATAGCATGTTATTATTGTTCACTGAGCTTGTGATCCACCTTCATTCCAATCCCTTTCCTCAGAAATGGGATAATGTAAACCAGTAGCATTAGCTGACTTCAGTCATTTGACTACTAAGCCAGTCTAAAATTGTTTTCAACTGAATATTCAGACTCTGATTTAACAAAATTTGTATTTCATATTCGTATGTTGTAGAGTTTATATACAATTGGAGCTAAAGCCACTCACTGCCTAAAAGATACCACTGAGAAATTTCATGATCACTTACTACTTACTAACTGAATGAACTGACCACCTCAGGCAGGTAATGACACAGGGTGTTACTGCTGTGTGTGGCAGTGGGGTGAGATGGGATGTACTTAACGGATAGAGCTGAGTGTTCTTTTTCTAGGTTTTTATTTTATGGCCAACAAAACCACCTACAAATGCTCCTCCCTACTTTAGTGGGTAAGAAATGAGCAAATACCTGAATTTTTTTAAAAAACATGACAGAAATCTGTTTGTAGTCACCAAATCAATCTTTCGAGGTAGTAGTGAGCTTAAAAATGCAAATGAACAATGTTTCATTAAATATATTAAGAACCCCACCCTCTTTTCTCATTACTAACCCCTAGCAAAGCATGGAGCATAAAAGGAGTATAAACCCAAGTGCTTCGTTTCATGCAAAAGCATAATTGGCTCTTCTGCATAATTCTGTCATAATTCTGTAGTGTAAATGTTTCCATTGCAGTCTTGTAAAAATAAAATTACAGCTGAAGTTCTTACTTGGGCAAGAGTATCAATAATTTGTGTGCTTCCTTTAAAGTTCTCATTCAATGAAAAAGTACAAGCATGTAGCAAGTTTGCGAGAAGACTTTCTATTCTTTCAAAGAATAACAATTCAAATGAACAAATTAAGATTTGGGGATGTTCTGGGCTATCCTTAAAGACAGCAATATGTGATATATAATCAATGTTACTCAAGTAGTACAAGTTACCATTAATTATGTATCATTATTTCTACAGCAATTTGTAGTCAGCATTGTAGTTTAAAGAATATCCAGTGGAGCCAGTATACTAAAAAAATCTTTAGAGAAGATGTGTAGTGCAAATTAGTGACTATACATGACACAGAAGATGCTGAAATAACCAGCTGCTCTCATCCCTCAGCAGTGCTGGCAGCTCTGCAGCACAGTCTGCTCTCAGGTACCTGGGCTGCACAGTGGCTCTGTTGGACTGGAAAATGGCCACAGTACAGCTGAGCGGTGCAAGGAAAGTAAGAGGGGACTAAATTTTATTAACAATTATTCTTTTGGGGCTCTGGATTTAAACAGGTGTTCTTGCTTTACGTAAGAATTCTCTTTAGAATTGTGCAATTCCCAAGTAATGCAGCTCCAGGTAGCGGAACAGGTGGCTCCAGTCACTTTTAGAGCAGTAACTGTCCTATGTGCAATGCAGCAGCCAAGGAGCAAGAAGAGTATTTCTAGGAAGAGCCTCGTTTTTGCTCATGCCCAAAGTGGGATTCATTGGTTTTATTCTTGTGCATTCTTGAATTACAGACATGTAAGTGCTAGAGCAACATAGAATATTCCAGGGGGAAAAGAATGAAACTTACCACTGTGGAGGGATTTGCACAGGGACGAAGTTGCGGTTGCAGAGATGAACAAAAGCTGCTGCCAGGCTGCAGGCAGCCCCCAGGGCCGGGGAGGTGCACGTGTCCTGTGTGCACATGGTGTAGAATGGCTTGGGGTCCACCTGAACACAAAGGCAGTGCTCAGGGGAGCAGGGGGCACCTGCAGGTAAACCCCAAGGTTTCATTTGGGTCCCCCTCCCCCCTGCCTGCTTAGGACCATTCATAAACCTTTATTCCCTTCCTAACAGTGAGGGGGTTGTTTCTATTTCCAAATTCTAAACCTGTATCCTCAAGAGTGGTGCAGTCATGCCACTCCTCTGTAGATGTCAAGGACCTCAATTTATATTTATGGTGGTAATAGCCTTTTTTTTCTGTCTGGGTTGCTGTTCTGGTTATTTCTAAAGTTATCTGCAACTAAACTTCTATATGCTTGCAAGGGTTATGTGTCCTCCTTTTGACACTTGGGTAGTTCAGACATTCCTTTGTGGCTGAAGTTCTACTTACAACTTTGAAGCAGTTCCTAAGAAGTGAATGTGGTTCTTCAAAAAACACTTTGCAGATGCTTTGCTTGGCTGTAATTGGACATGGCTTCTCTCTCTTCTGTGCAAGACTGCACTTGTTCACCTGAGAAAGCAGAATTACTGGAGTTGGGGGGCTTTGTCTTTTAATACATCAGAGTAGGATGAATTCTTCAGCTTTCCAGTGTGAGCCGGTTAAAGGAGCATATGGGCAGCTCAGAACACTGCTCTGTTTACTGTTAGTAATACTGAGAGGTAACTTGCACTCTAATATTACAGCTTAGACATTGTTTCCTTTTTTCTATTGATTCTGTTATTCACTGAGGGGTTTGGATGTGTAGCTGCTGACACAGCAGGTAGTTGGCTTCTTCTCTTTTTTTATTATGTAGATCAGGCAGGTCAAAGTTATGCTTTTCCCTGGTTAGACATGGGAAAACAAATGCAGTGCAGTGTGGTGCTGTTCTCACTATTGAGCTGTAGCTCATCTAAGCCAGTGTGTCGATGGTGCCCTTTGGTGCCTGCACAGAGAAGCCCTCGAGCTCGTTACCTGCCAGCTCTGCGTGAACTCCTGCATATTCTCAGTGGAGGAACCATTAGGAAGCATCCATTCATTTCCAGCTTCATTGTCATTGGTGCCAAAAAGCCCAGCTGAGATACCTGTGATGAAATTGAAATGGAGTAAAATAGTGGTTGTAAGGAGCAGATGCAAGAAAATTACAGGAGCTCTCTCTGGGCTCCAATTATTCTGCGCAGCAGTGCTCAGCTCTGATGTAGAAAAGAGAAAGTATGCCTAGGTAGCCATTCTGGATTTTTCCCAGCCTGCATTGCCATCTCCTGCCTTAGCTGGTCATGTGTTTCTCCACACCACATCAAGGCATCAGATCCATTCTCTGCTGCAATTAGGAGTGTGAGTGTGAGAACAGTGTGGGGCACCTGGACAGGAATGCATTCCAAGTATACCAAACCCCCGGTTTTAGGCCTCCCTCCGTAGTTGTCTTGCAGGTTTGACAAGCCAAGCCTGCTCTAAAGCAGTGATTCTCCACCAGGGTTTGGGATTGGGCTGACTGCATTACATCTGCCCCTGATTTCTGTCTGATTTATTGCATTGAATCAACAGTAACCCATAACCATTCACTGTTCTTCCTGGAACAATCCATGCTGTATTTGGCAATTAATGGGATTGCCTAGGGCCATTTCCAGGGTGTGTATAAATGAAGAGGGGAAAAACAAGTGGAAGACAACCCGGATGCTGGTACTACAAATGGTAATAATTTAGAGAGAGAAAAATGGCTAACAGTTGACAAAAGCTGTATGTTTGATACTCACCGTGGTGCCACCCAGCCAGAGTGAGAGTACAGAGATCATACTGAAAGTCACAAGATAGAGAAACTCCTTTCTGATTAGATATTTCTATTTTGTTGGTTTCTCTCCTTGAATTAGTGGTATTCATTTCAAATGATTTATCCAGTACTTGGCAGTGCCCTTCCGTAAAGGAGAAGTTATACATCTTGGAGATCTGTTTTAAAATGAAAATGCAATTTCAAATCTGTCATGGTTAAAGTTCAATAACAGGCAAGCTCGAGAGGGGCAACTTAGCCCAGAGTTAGGGAATAAGAAGGGAGTTGTGTCAAACTTCCAAAAGAGCAGGCACAAAGCCTCCCAGGTACCCCAGGGCTCCAGGCCCACTTTGATCTCCAGACTTCTCTAACACTGCTGTTCACTGAGAACATGTCAGAGAAAAGCTGAAAATTTCCTTTAGTGTGCAGAGAGCAAAGAGGCAGCACTGGAGTTAAACTGGCTTTGTTTTGGAGAGGTATTTTTTGATTAAGAAGTGGTTACTTTAAATCTGAGAGCTGGTCTGATTTATGTTCTGAAAATGAAAAATGTTTGACTTGCTCCTCCTACCTTCAGTCTGGGGTGGATACTGATCACAGTCTGGTTCATCTCCACATACAGTGATCTTGAGTTACTGATTTCCTCATTTAGTATCACAGTGAAAGCATTGTGAACAAAATCCTTGGCAAGAAGGACACTGCACTTTGATGCCAGATCATACATTTTTCCATCAAAAGTCACAAGATGTTTGGTCCCCACCAACAGAGCATGATCTAGGGATTTCAGAAGAAACATCAGTGAGTTTTCCACAGAGCAAAGTGCTGTGCATCCTGCAGCACACACAGCTGCTGGCTGGCATACTCTTAAAATATTTTCTCAAGTTATTATTAAAGTGACATTACTACATTTACATTTTAGTTAGTTACCCTGCAGCTACTCTACAACAAAACTTTTTCCAGAAATTAGGCAATGTAATGATTTCTTTTTCATTACAGATATAGCTGGGTGTCTTAAACTTTGAGAAATGTGAATTTGGACTCAAAGCTCCCCTTGATTTATTGGAATGCTACTTGTAAACTTGCTCTTTGTAAACACACACACATACCCTACACATCAAACATTCTTATGCAGAAAGAAGCAAGACTATTAATTGGTTCCAAAAACTGCCCTTCCAAACCAGAGCATCAAACAGAGCTGCAGTCCAGCAATCACTGCTGGTACATCACTTAGATTATTTGGCCACTAACTGCCTGTTAGTCTTCTGGGGGGAAATGGTTAAAAATGGCTCTTTCTGGAAAAGCCATTCTCTCTAAGGGAGAGTTGGGACTGTTAATGCAATATTTTAGCATTTAGCAATGCTTTTAAAGGCAACATTGTCCCTGAAGTTTGGGTAGGGCAGAGCTTTTTCATCATAGAGTCAGAGATTACCAGTTTCAAAGCCTCTGTGCCAGGACACAGCCCCGGGTGTGACTGGCATTGAACCACAGAATCAACTCACAAGAGCATATGGGTAAGACAGATAAATAGCACCTGCTGCTTTCTAGTTTCCAGGGAATGAAGTGTGAAGAGTTGGAAAATTTGCATAAATATTAAGTAGAGGACTGTTCCTGCATGTCAGCTTTGTCCAAAGTGTTGATCTTATACATATCATTACTGTCTTACAAGAATGACATCTATTTAAGTTCATAGGAAAGTTATTAATTAGCAACCATTCATAGTAAAGTACTACTCCAAATATGATTTTTAAAATACAGAACTGAGTGGAAATAGACTCAGTTACAAAACAAAGCAGCACTTTGAAGGTCTTACATTCAAAGGGACTCTCCAGCATCCTCCGTTTGAATCTGTAATACTCTGCGAGGATGTTGATTTTGTACAGGTCTTGCAGAGGCCTCACCAGTGTCTCTCCAATGAGGTAAGTAGGGACATGTGCCAGCTGCAGGGAGTGGGCTGCTCTAGGCAGTACTGGCAGCTTCACTGCCACGGAACAGTTCCTGTGGAATAGAAACACAACAGCACAAGCCCTTATCTGCTGAACTGAGGACAAGCTGCTGCTGTATTATTAGAAAGGTGGAAGTGAAATATTCATAAGAACTGTCATCTGGTTAAAACAGCTCTACACTGCCCAAGGCCATATAAGCTGAATTATCAGTTCTATTTGCTGCCCAGCAGCTGCTTTTGGCCTGGCAGCCAACATTTGGGTGTGATGTCTAGTGCCCAAAGCAAGGAGGGTGGCTGTGCAGAACCCTCAGCCTGCAGACTGACAGGAACATTCACAACACCACCCAGCAGCAGGGAACCTGCAAAAACACCAGTTACCTGGCTGAAAAACTGTACAGGTTGAGTGAGGGTTTCCAGATCTTGCTCACAGCTCTGGAAAATGAGGCCTCTGCCCACCTGAGCATCTGCTGGGTAGTCTGTTGGAAAGTCAAAAAAGGAGATCACAAAACAAACCTCAGTACAGCTTCAGGGCAGGGTCAGTACTGCCAAGAGTTTTAAATCAACAGTCAGTGAAATAGCACTTCAGTCTCTCCTGCATTTGTCACTTCCCTGATAGAAAAACAAATATTCTTCCCAAATAACATTACTGAAAGTACACCAATCCTTCACTGAGTTAATGTGCTTCACTAGCTTGCAAAGGATCAGTGTCTTTGTTAATATAAATTGGCATCATGATATATTTTATGCTCTTTATTTCAACTAGAAGACCCCAAATCTGTACATTGTTTGCTGGAATCACAATTAGTCCTCTATGGAAGAAAAAAAAAAAGCTACCTGATTGACTCATAACTGCTGCACCATGTTTTCAACCAGAACTAGTGAAACACCCTCTCCTCCAGCTGGAAAGCTACAGCTTTCAAACCAAGACAAATATTGCAAGAACAGTAAATTAGCTGTGCACAAGACTGGTATGTGGAGAGATAACTGCACTATTTCTATAAACAAAAAAAGTTAATTATTTTTATGTACCTATAGTCGAAAGCTGAGATTTAAATTTGTGGTCCTTGTCTTACAAACCATTAAAAGTGGAGAACTGAGTGATACCAACCATATCCAAGCCTGCTTTCACAGCCTTTAGTGCCAGCTGGATTGGTTCCATTAGCCATGCATCTTTTACAATATTGGGTAAAAAAGCCTGGATTTTCTTCAAGTACTCTTCTGTCTTCTCTTTCCAGACTTCATCCAGTGGCTTCAAGGTTACATCATAATAGGCATCCTTCAAAGTTGCCCATGGCTCTGAAGCAAACACACGAATGAAACAAACCTTAGCTGGTGTGGTAAAAGAGGCTGTTTGTTTGTGTGCTTGTTTCCCCACAGCTTTCAGCATAAGTGAAGGGAACACAGAAAACAGGAAGAGACAGCTTTGTTTTCGTGGCAGTTTGGGCACATTCCACAGCTCTGTGTGCGGACACAGGGCTAGGAAAAACAGAGAAGCATTTAGTTCTAACCTTAAACCCCTTATAAATACATCACTGCTGTCCAAAAGACATGTGAGGAGTGCTTTGCAATATGCCACCATCAGAACTGTGCTGCACCAACTGCACCTGCTTAGGACAGGTTGGTCAGAGCTGATTTCAAACGTGGTATATCAACTAAATCCAGCTTTTGAGGCGGAAGAGCCTCGAGGTGAGTGGTCCAAGGTGAGGTTTTACTCTGGTGAGAACTGAAGGTTCTCACAGCTAAATACAGCTGACCACATTTCTTAAAGGTTTCAGGATGGGCCACAGTCCAGCTGAACAGTGAATTAGAGGCTGCTGGATAGGCTTGGAAAAAAACAGATCAAGTGAAATCCGATTAGTACAAGACTTCAAACTCAAGAATTGATGTGAACAGCCCTTTGGGAGGAAACGCTTGCCAGGGAACTGTTAGCAGAAATCCTCCAGCTTCAGAGGATTGAACCCAGCCTCCTGGGACCAAGAGGATGTCTCATCACTGATTTCATTACAAAGGTGCTCACAGAGAGCTTACTTAGAGCTTATTGCATCAAGGCTCCCACTCTGTATACTAAGAGCCAAGGTCAGCACTTTTTGCTGATCAAAATAGAAACCTTTATGCTGTTCAGCGTGTTTTGTAGTTTATAGTAAAGTTTGGTTTGGCCTGCACTGACACTGTCCTTATTCTCCTTGCTTTGCACAGTTTTGCTTACTTTGCAATTCATTCTGTATTTGCTGGACAATGCCTTGAACTTTCTCCAGGTAAAGTGGGACCTTGCTCTTCAGGATCTGCCCAATTCCACTTTGCTTCCACACCTGGGCGACAGCTCTGCCCACACCGTGCAGGAGTCCTGCTGCCCTTTGCAAGGCTATGGAAGGCCAACCAGCTGCTTCAGACAGGAAACCAAATTGCTGCACCTACAGTGGTTCCCAAAAAAACAAGCAGTATCAAAATACACACTGATCTCAAGCAAAGCTCTGACTCTCCTGTAAGGCAGTTCTGACTCCTCCATGTTGGTACAGAGATACAGGATCTCTACCATGAAACAGGCTTTTTGTCTGAGCTACAGGTCAGCACAGGAGTAAGCATTTAAATGTTTGAGCTAAACAAAATAGCTGCAGGCAAGATAATGATTTTTAATTAACACTCTGTGAACACTGCATGTTGTTTTCATAGATGATGTACAGATACTTACTGAGCTCCTGAATCTCCACATGTATCCATCAAACTTCTTTATCTTCTCCATCAGTTTGGCTTTCAAAAGACTCCCAATTTCATTAAGCTTGTACTGTGAGAGGATTAGTAAAAACTTTGAATTTGTGACTTAAAATTGCTTATGCTGGCTCCATATCACTCCAGGTTTGTACTATTTTAAATGCCAGCAAATTTCCACAGTGGCCTCCCATTTCTCAGGGGAAATGACTTTGGTGTTACTCAGTGGATAGACATGGGAACAGGAAGGCTAAGGATGAAAATCCAAAGAGCCTCCTCCAAGCAGGGAGTATGTGAAACCCCATTAGAAGTAAAAGCACATCAGTAATTCTAACCTTATATTCTGTAACCAACATGCTGAGCAGTTACTGCAGTTCTCTGTTTATTCACTTACCCTCCTTTAAGATCCACCCTTTAGGAGAGGGTCCCGTATTTTCTACCTCTAGATATGGCTGAACTTTTTCATTCTCACCATGGTAACTTTTCATATCAACGTGAAATTAACATTAACGTGAGTTTAAAAGTTATGTAATTTTGCCTGGCGACTCACCAAAATTCACAACTCAATGCTACGTGGAAGGTGCTCCAGCAAATAGACAAAATTAAACAACATTCTGGGAAAATCTCACTGGAGTTAAAAGCCACTCAAGGGTCTCACCTCAGCCTTAAGGACTGGATCCCCGCATCCATGAGCCAGCAAACTCAAGCTCCCATTAGCAGCTGTTAGAGTCACTTGCCCCGTGTTTTCCTGCCTTTGCCCGTTGATGCTGAGATAGGTGTTAATGGCAGCCATCTGCTGCCCGTCAGAACAAGCACTGACTTCCAGTCCTTCCTCCAAATCCCCTTAGGGAATGAAAAGAGAGGCTTCATTTACAGGAACAACACTGACAGACATTGTTTCAAAGCTACCTTTTAATTACTTAGGTGATCAATCAATGTCTGAGTGTGTTAGGTGTTTGTGGGGGGAAAAAAAGAGATAAACAGGAGAAAATTAGATCAGTGTCAGTGTTTGATCTTTCCCTTCTGTGTGGCTTGTGAATGAGTTAAAAATACAGATCTGCTACTGGCAAAGGAAGCACTGGATTAATGTAAATCTAAATAGTTCTCTCAGTCACAGTATTTACAGGCTTTTTCGCTACTTTAGTCTTCATTGTCCTCATGTTTCAAAGCTGATGAGCCTCTCAGGTCCACCCATCACACACATTAAGTCGCTTCTACCCAAGCACTAATGAGCATAAACAGAGACGGCTGGCAAAGGCACGTAGGATGAGTTGAGGTGAATCATTTCTACAAACTTCTGACTTCAGTGATTCACAGGGTAATGGTCCTAATCTCAAATACGTCAAAGCACTAACAAGTGAGGCCATGAACCTGACTGATAGAAATTTCCCTGCAGAACCGTGGAAAGGGAAGTGCGTAGCTGAAACACGAGTTTGAGACAACTGTCATAGCACCAAATCTACTTGGTTTGCACCAGTCGAAATGCAGTTGAAAGGTGGATGAGCACCAATAGGAAGCACTTGCAGCAGGGCTCATTCCATCTAAATTTACTCGTCTAAAAGTTAGGCACAGCCTGAGCCAAGAGCCTTCTGTCTCTGTTGCCAGTCCGAGCTGCCTGCTGTGAGAATCCTCTGCAGCCAATGATTGCACCCATCCCAGTTTATACAGCCCAATTCAGGCAGCTGCTTCAGCACGGGCTACAGTGAACATCTGGAGGTGCCTTTCTCTTTTCCTTCACTGAATTTGGAATTAATTGTTATCTTCAACAAGGCACACAACTCTAAGACAGTTACTTGATCACTACCTGTTATAACCCTTCCCTGGCTAGTAATCCTACAAAACTATCTCCAAAACTGACCCTTGGGTAACAAGTTTTAAGCTTCAGCTTTTCATTATCTGAAAGATCTTAACTTGAATCCCCATGAACTGAGCCAGCCTGGCATAGAGACATGGCCTTTCTTCCTGCCCCTTCGCAGCAAGGACAGCTGGGAACCACAGAATAGCCCCAGTGGGAAGGGTCCCATAAGGATCAAGTCCAGCTCCCTGCTGCCTGCAGGATCACCTGAAACTAAATCATATGGCTATGAGCATTGTCAGCCAAGGTACGTACCTTTCAGATACCCCATGTAGTACTGAATACACTCCTTTCCTTTTGAAGCAGCTACTTTTACTTTCTCTTTCTCATCAATAATCCCCTCCACCAGGATTTGGCTCTGGACAGCTGAGGAAGTAGCAGTTCCTGTCAGGCCTAGCCAAATATCTTCAAAGGCTCTTAACTGCAGCCGTAAGGGAAAAACATTTATTCAAAAACATCACACAGAATTAATGATTGTTCAGACATGATTCTCAAGTATTAGTGCTTCCCATAGAATGGTAAGTGGTGAGAGAACTGTTTCCCAATGCTTGGGCACTATGCAGGAGTTACACTGAGAGAGGCACAAGCATCAGAATGCCTGGCTCAGGAGCCGAGTGAGTGGACAGCATGAGGCTCCTGGGCAAAATTTTAATGGCAGCAATGAAAGCCTGACAACCCACAGTCCTGCTAATGAAGAGCTGGGATGGTGCTGAACACGGTACTTTCCTGCCTCATGCAGTTGCCACCATCAGCTTGTCCACTAGATTTATTTCATAAGTTAAAAGCAACTGCAAAATAGAGGGGAAAAGGAAAAAGAAGAGACTTGTCTCAGGATGAGCCTCATACGAGCTTTTCTGTGCCTTTTTAAAGGCCCGTTCTTTTTTCTGGTAAATGCTGCCTTGTGTAAGTGTTGTATTTTATTTCCCTCTTTTGTTCTAATAAGGTGAAAAAAACCTGCCTCACCAAACATTCCAGTCATGCTGAAGGTGAGCTATAAAAACACACAGCTTCTTAAAACTGATATGCTCTGCTTGGTATACACTTACTATATTTGTGGCTGAGCTTTGCAGATAACTAATGTTGGTGCCTTCCTTTCTCTCTCGGCCACACCACGCGGACATTGTGTAACTGCTCCTTTGTAAACAGAACTAGGGAAACCAGGAGGATCTTGTGCTGCCTGCTGTTCTACACTCACTGGCTGCACCTGATCCGTTTGGGAGATAGATGGCAGCAGGCCTTTAAAAACCAAAACCCAGTGCCACTAAAATAAAATAAAAACTCACTTCAATTTCCATAGAATAGTTCTTCACATCAGCAGAGCTCTCATCCTTTATAGATACTCCAATCAACCCGTCATCTCTCCCGTGATCACCGAGGTGGAATCTGCCCTCTGACTGCAAAATGATGTTATCTTTGTTGAGCTGGTGTTTTCCAGATAAAACAATTACCTAAGTATGCACACAAAAAGAGGTGTTAAGGCTTCCAAACAAATGTGCTCTGCAGAGAGTAGTAAAAAATCGTACAATGGCAGCATTCTCATGGAATTACGCAATGAAGAGATGACCAAAACTTGGAGTTTCAGAACCCAGCACATTGCCCTCCTCACAGCACTGTCTGACTGTTACATCTTCCGTTTCTGTGGTATAACAAAGCATGTTCGGTGATTGCAGCCTAAGATCAGATGAACAGCTGGAAGAAAACTGTATTTTGTTAAAACATGTCCATTTTTATTGCTCCTACACTTCCCACCAAGTCTAGCTAGAGATTTTGATAAAGTTGGGGGCACATGGGAGATGAGGTGGGTATGACTGGAATAGAGTTAATTTCAGTAGCTGGTACAGTGCTGTGTTTTTGATTCAGAATAATGTTGATAGCCAAACCCCAAACCATCACTATGTTAAATCACATCTTTTTCTTTTTCTTTTTTGTCTCATGCTCTGCCAGTGAGGAGGTGCACAGAAGAATGCGAGGGAGCACGGCTGGGACAGGTGACCTGAACTGACCAAAGGGATATTCCACAGCACAGATCATCATGCCCTGTATATAAACTGGGGTAGTTACCTGCCAGGGACCAGTCTGGGTTTAAGAAGGGGACTCTGGCATCAGCAAGTAGGAGGTGAGCAATTATATTGTGCATCACTTGGGTTTTTTCTTTCCCTTTTATTATAATAATCATTATTATTATTATTTACCATTATTATAGTATTTTACTTTGTTTTCAATTACTAAACTGTTATCTCAACCTACAAGTTTTAACTTTGATTCTCCTCCCCATTCCTCTGGAATGAGTGGGATTGAGGGAGCAGATGTGTGGTGCTTAATTTCCAGCTGCATTTACACCATGATGCCTTTGAAGAGGAGGATCCAAAAGAATACAGAGACACATAAATTTGAAGTGACATATACACACATTCTTTGCATTATAAACCTGCTCTATCACACCTTAGTCTTGGGAAAAGTTTTCACAGGTATCAAAACCTGACTAATGTTTCCCATTGCTAACAGAGTGTGACCTGCTGGAAACTGGGATGTGTTTTAGCCAGTGGAAACTGAGACATTTACTGCAAGTTCCAAGTTTTGTGTTTGCTGTGAATATCTCCAGGCAACTCTGAGTTCCAATGTGTACCTAAGGAAGATCATGGATGAGTCTTCAGTTTATGTGAGCAATAGAAATAAAGGTTAAATGAAGGTTCAAAAATCCATCCCTACCAGCAGAGCAATCATAAAAACCAGTAAACATTTACCCACAGGGGAGGTAGCATTTTTATTCCTCTCTAGTTTCCTTTTTGATCACTTATGAGCCTGTTTTGATATTCTACAGAAACAAGAAATTAACAGACCTTTGAAAGAGGAATAGGAAAGAAAGAACATAGAGGAAGTGAGAACGTTTACAACCATAATGGGACCTACAGAATACACTACGGTGGCAAAGAGAACCTTTGTGCCTCAACCCATCAAAATACACTGTTTATTTGTTTAAGTTGCAGAAGTATAGTAATTCTTAGGAAGAGTTGCAGCTGAGGAAAACTGAGTCTCCAAAGCAGTAATTACATTTAAAGTGAAGTAGGTTCAGTATGTTTGTGAGACTTACATTTGGAAGGTCACAGAACTCAAAGCTTGTATAATAATCCAAGGAAGAGCAGTAGTTTGTTTCTATTTTACCCAGAATCTTCTGTTTGGTGCATGAGGTCAGGAAAATATTTTCCAGAACAGCTTCTAACTGGAATTTATCAGGGTACAAGAATTGATTTCTCTGCAGTGAACCAAGAAAATGAAGTTTAAATATGATAACAGGATCTCAGACACTCCTGGGTGCTCACTCATCCTGTCCCTGTGCTGGCTTTTGTTATTCTGGGAGCTTCAGTATTTTAATGTAACATTTCCAAAACATTTCCACTTGGCAATGTTTTGGATTATCAGCCTTGCTGCTGGTTCCTGTCCTACAGAATTAACTCAAGAGTTTTGCAAAGTTAGAGCACAAGTGAGGCCTCTAGTTTGTGAGAACTCTTTCTCTCAACTCTGCTACATTTAACTTTCTTCCTATGTAGAGAAATATTTCAAAGAGAAACACTGATATTTCGAAAAAAATGGCACTCTATAGAAGCTTTCTTAAAATCCATGCAACATTACATCTAAAACCAAAATAACTTATCATCTATTAAGAACAGCTTACATAAAAATGGTGAGTCAACAGGTATAACTGCCTTCTCTTACCTCATATGTTAAATTGTGCTTGATTTTTTTGTCATCCCAGTTCAGATCTAGATATTCATTAAACAGTGCTGGTCTTTGCTCTAGAGAGCCACATGCCTGCAGGTGTTCCATACTTAGTATTCTCTGAAGCTGGAAGAGAGGAAAAAATTGACACATATAAGTAACTTTTAAGAAGGGTTTATTTTTGTCCTCTGAGACATAAAACGTTGGCTTCAAGTAAAAGGCTTTCATATGGTAACAAGTGCAGAAGAAAAAAAATCAAGCCCATCCCTTCTGAGAGGCCAAGACTCCTACCTGGCCTGCAGAGAGTGTCACACAGCCCCCCCAGGCAGTGGTGTCCGCCTTTGATGTGTCCTCCAGGGTCAGTCGGATGTCAGCAGGCTGCCCAGCATTCCCTGCCAGCTGCAGCTGCAACCAGAGAGAGGGTTTGGCCAACAGTAACACCAGAACCAGCTGCAGGGGGATCCAGCAGAATGGTCCCCATGCAGTGCAGAAATACAGAACCACAGTGAAAACTGCAGCAGGTGAGTGTTAAAACTCCACAGAACTCTGTGGCCTGGAAGCTCCAGGTCAGAGGCAAACACAGGGAAACTGCACTTTACAGCCCAGGCAATGGGAAGCTTTGTTCCCTTCTCTGGAAGCTGCCTGGGGTCTGTCATGCATAGCAATTAATGACAGCACTGGAAAAATGACCCTACAGGAGAATTTATTCCTTTGATTCCTGAGACTTCCTGAGTGCTTAGTGCAAACCACCTGTGAGCACCAGGGGGATCCACATGAACCAACAGTGCTGCACAGCTGGCACAGCTGGCTCTGAGTAAAGTCTCCACCCCAGCAACTGGAGTGTCCTCATCCTTGAAGTGCACTTTAGACAGAAAATGCACCACAGTTTTTAATCTTGAAGGATGATTTGTGAAGTTCTACCTCCTCTTTTTTCCTATATATGCTTTCAAGGGCACCTCATAATTGTATTTTAAGCCTTTCTAGTTCCTGCAATTTTCTGTACAGTCCAAAATTTATGTTTGCTCCACAGGGGTATCAAAGGGTTTCTCATTTGGTTTTGTTGTGGGTTTGGGTTTCTTTGGGGGCAGGTGGTTATTTTGGGGTTTTTTGTGGGTGTGGACTAGGAGTTTGTTCATTTCTTTGTGGAGAAAATTTGCCTCATTTTCCTTGCTTAGGCTGGCCCCTGTGCACATCTGGCTTCCTACCATCCACAATGGGTTAATGCTAAAAGTAAAAGACTGTCAGTCAAAACCAGTTACACTCAGAAAAGGAATCAGTGCTGGTGGTTTAGACACAAGTGAAAATAGCACTTGGTGCTCCTTACATTTTTCAGGATGATACCTGCAATTCTCAGAGATGAAAGGCACACCAACAGTAAATGCAGCATTACAGGTGTGTATTTTGCAGCACTTTCTCATGATCTCACCTGCTGGTTGTACTTTCTGCCCCTTCTTTCTGACAGGGAATGGACCTCCAGTTGCTTGAGGGTGTAATTAAATGGGTGGGCAACAGTGGCTCTGTAGATTGTCCTGTGTCTTCCAAACTTCAGAGAAGATGACACTGATATCTGATCCATATCAACAGATGTAAAAGGAACTTGTGAAACAGAACACGTCTCACATACTGCCCTCAAACACACACCCAGCAACATTTCCCTGTACCTTTTCCTCAGATGAATTATGTGTAATAAAGTTCTTTTTGAAGTAGTGAGGCAAATTAATGTTCAAATGAGGACATTTCTGCTACTTGAATTCTCAGTGTGACACAGCTGGAAGTAAAACTATTCTCTATGTTTTACTAAAACTGTGAAAAATGCTTGTTTGTTGAGGCTTAATTTTGGTCTCATCTTTAGGCACTGCAGGCTGCACTGCCACAGGGTGCTTAATCAGAGTCAAAGCACATGAAAAAACATCTGCATCATCAGGAACTACATTCAGTTATGGTGCTGGGAGCAAAGTATTTTTGTGGTAATTTAAACAGTGGTGGCATTTAAATAGTTGTGGTAATTTAAGTAGTAGTAAAAATACATTCTATACAATTGCTAAAGAAAATTTTGGAATTTTAGCACTTTTTAAAGAAATCAAGAGATTCTAATGCATTTTGCAGGCACGTTTATGTTTCTGCATGGTAACATATTTTACACATTGTCTTTTATCTTTCAATTATTTGGAAAACAACCCAGTACTCAGCCATGGTGCTGCATTTCAGACACACATATACAGACAGCACAGTCAGCAGCAAGTGTCCCCATTTAACCACACTTGGACATCAACCTACCCCAAGTTCCTCTACTTCTGTCTTTTTTACTATTTATATTTTTAAAAATAATGCTGACTTACTTTAAGAAGTCAAAGACTGGTTTCAACTGTGCCATATTTATCATTCTTGCTAATGGAGAGTGAAAGAATGAAACACAAAAGAACTTCAACTGAATCAGTAAAGCTGAAAACACCAAGTACAGGGACGTGTCACACTTCTGTGTGGGCAAACATAGCCTGGAACCCATGCAATGGGTCCTTCATCCTTTTCAGCCTCACATTAATGCTCACACTTACTCATTTGTCTTAGATTCAATTTCTTTCCCCTGTACTGCTTTAAACATGACATTTGTACTGTTCTTTCCACCTACTCTCAAAGGCCTTTACCCAGTGCTTTGAAGCATGTGCATTTCATTGCCTTGGGTTAAGCAGCAAAGCAGCAAGCTGTGGGGTTACTGCAAATAAAAAAGTAGTATGGCCTGAAAATGCTTCCAACAAGAATGTCAGCTGCTCATTTTTCATAGTCAGAGCCTTTTATATATTCAAGAAGGAGGATGCTTTGCCTCCTATGTGAATTCCCTGGCTTGCTTAATCCCCTTTAAAAAAAAAAGGAAGAAAAGAAAAAGGAAAAGAAGAACCACTTGATATTCCTGACATTTCTTTGCTCTGGGTTGCTGTACCTGGTCCTTCTCATTCCAAATGACAGTGAGATCATCCAGGTGATGGCGTGCTGAGTGTTTCACATGTAAGTTGGCCCTGGCATGCCATGGGAAAGGGATGGAGAGAGGGTGGAAAAGTTCCACTACAAGGGAAAAAAAAAAGTAAGATTTCCCCACCACAAATCATGACTGTTCATTTTCTGACAAAGAAGCAGCATAGGATGTTCTCCCACTGGCAGCAGGGCAATACTTGGGTCCCAGAGGAGCAATGTCTGCTCAAACACACACATGCACCTTCCCAACAGCCACAAGGACTTTGGTGTGCTGATTTCTGCTCCGTGGAAAGAAATCAAGTGAAAACAGGAACCCTCCATCTACCAGCTAAACAGCATTGCCTGCAATAACTAAAAGACCCAAAGCAACTCCAGCAAGAACAGTCAGGAAAAGAATCTGTTTGAAGCTGAGATCACCTTACACTGGAAGAGGAACAGTTTACAACTCCCAAACGAGTAAGTGCAGCTATTTTCTCTATGTTCAGACAATAAAGCCTCAACAGAAAGGATTAACACCTCAGAGTAGTGGCCAGTGTGATCAGTGCTCCCTGCAGTACCCAGTGCAGTAGAGTAACAGAAGTTACTGCAGTTTTTAAAAGTTTATTTAAGTTTCATGTTTCATATCCACAAAGCAGAAACAGTTTTCTGGGGTGGATGTTTTTTAACAGCAGACTTATAATGAATTTAAAGCAAATAAGATCTTAGAAGGCCTAGACTGGAACCAGCATTGAAACCATTTGGACTTGCAATTTCAAATATGCATTTTGCAATCAGATTTATGTAGTTTTATTTTACTATCACCACTGAGAAAAGACTGGAGAAACCTACCCTGAATGTCATGACCTCCAGGCAACTTTGGGAAGAGTCCAGTGTAAGTGCCTGTTAGCTTTATCTCTTTGCCATCCCACAGAGCAATGTGCCTCAGCATATGGGTCCTGTGGCCTTTTTGGTAGACAGTCAGAAACACCAGTTGCCTTGGAAGAGTTTTTAACTAAAAATGAAAGAGAGGAAACATTAAATGCCAAGTTCTCTGAGAAGTTAAAAACCTAAGTGTAATTTCGGTACTACAAAGTCTTATAGGGTCCAGTTTTAGGAAAGTGCTTTTAAAAGGTTTAGTACAATGGTACTCTAAGCCCACTGCTCTTGTATAAGCAGCTACTCATTTCTACTTGTCTTCGTGTCTACAGTAATCATCTCGTCCCACAATGGAACATACATAAACACAGAGTGTCCCCTCTACAATAGCCTTTGCTTAATATACAATTTGATTTTCTCTCTTTTATCTCACAGAATAATTCTTACAACATCAAGTCCCACTCTTACAGAATAAATCCAGAAGACAACACAAACAACAATAACTATTTGTGATGTCTTTTGTTCCTTATTTAGAAAAATACATATGTGGTATCTATATAATAAAAGTTGGCAATTGGTCAGTTTGTAATATATTACTTTTCTGATTTCTATAGATCCTGTATACATGCTCCATCTGTAGGAGCAAACAAGTATAAAGTCAAAGACCAGTTGATACTGTTGGACACACAACTAATCTACAGTCAAATGTTTCCTCATCCTACTGGAGAAATCAAGGGCAAGACACCTCACAGAGCAGGAGCTGTTTGACCCTCACTGTTTGGCAGCCACACCCTGAACACCCTCCTCTAGAACAGTCCCAGCCTGTCTTTGCCACCAGAGTCAATGATACCAACCTCGGACATGGTCTGGATTATTTCAATGGCATTAGTGTAGCTGGTTCCAGTGAAAGTTAGCTTTGCTGTAACATTGAAATCCCTTTTTTCCATCCTGAGGTAGAGTTTGCCTTTTGCTTCACTCACATCATAATTTACCTTTTACAAATTCCCATTAAATTGAAAAAAAAAAAAAAGGAAAAGGAAAAAAGAAAGAGTGGTGTTGCTAGCATCTTTGTAAACATGAGCATCTTCAACAACAACAAAAATGTCAGAGATACTAGTACTAGACATAATACAGCTTGACTACTAAAGTAGTAGACAAGTCTAATTTGCAGTGATGGATGTGATAGAGAACTTACAGATAGTTACCTTAGAAGACAGTTCTGCTGCACTGGGGAAGTACTGTAGAAGGAAGGGATGAGTCTGGAGTGCTTTTACATTCAACTCTTCACTAAAGGGAAGAAATGTACTTTTGTTCAACAATATTTCAGAAAGTACACTCTCACTGGCAGCACAATCTGAGTTACCTCCGAGTCTGCCACAGCCTTCAGAGTTACAGAAGGCAGCACCTTCCACTGAACACTTACCCAGCTCCCAGTTTTTGATGCATTTACACAAGTGCCAGCTCTGACCTCAGTGAAAAATCTGTGTGTGCATCCCAGGGACACAATGGAGCCCACTGGACCAGGAATCACTTTGCCACAGCAAATGCATCAGCTTTTAAAAAATTGTATAGGTGTTCTGGTATCTGGCTTTGCAAGCACTGCCATAGTTAACAAACTCAGAATTTACAATTGTTTGAGAATTAACAGAACTTCAAAGACTTTTCAGTGCAAAGGTCTTCTGCTAGAAACTTAGGAAATACCTGAAATACCCCAAGGCTGAAAATATCACACCTCTTAAACATCCTCAAAGCCTCCACTTTTGTGCAGGTACAGCCATACTGATGCCAACTTAGAAAACCCAGTCTCCATAATTCTACAAGTGTCAACTGTGCCAAAACGATGTTGTAAGATTTAAATAGTGATGTCAAGTTAAGGTATATTTTTAAATACTATTCTGGTTCAGACCTGGAGTTTCATGGATTATTTCACTTCAGTGTTGTGGGGGCAGGCACAGAGACAGGCATGCCCCAAGCTGTGAGGAGAGGAATCTCTGCAGCTCTTCAGAACCTTCCCGAGGTAAACAGACTGTTTGGTGTGACTACTCACTTATCCCAGATCTGTTATCCATTCACCAGTCATTTGGTGATTAAAACAGTAACTTTTTTCCATGGAATCACAGTGGCCTAATGACATTTTTACAGTGCTCAGAATGACTCTTTTACCCTTGCTGGTCCTTTTTCCTACTGATGGTAAAGGAGAAGTTTGTGTTTTGTTCATAGGTCAGCCTCAGAGCTCCTTCAGTCTCATTTTCCGTCAGGATTTCCTGAATTGTCATCTGTGGAGGGAGCAAATAAACAAATCACATACCCAACATTTCACCTCACTTGAGCACAATCTCTTCACTCACTCAATACCATCATCTTGACTGAAGTTTATCTTCCAGACAGGCCTTCTAGATGCTTTCTGGGAATAAACCAAAAACCTCAAGAGGTGTCTTCCTTTTTTTCTGTATGTTTCCATAGCTATTAATTTGCATTATTGATAAATATTACCCTTACTTTCAGTGTACCCTGACTTGGTTTAAATCTAGAGCCACTGGATCTTGATTGTGTCTCCCCCACTCTCCTTTTTCATATACTGTAAAGTTTTGTGGTCTTTTTTTTAAGAAACAGATTGAGCTCCACAAATCATTTGCTCCAGGCTATTTTCTTCTTCCCTCAGCTTCTGGATCATCTACCACTTTATCCTGAAAATGGTAATGAATCCCTCTGGAGAAAATGAGGACACTTAAACATCAACACATGTTGTGTTTGCCAAAGTCTGTGGGAACAGTAATTTCTGAAGTGCCATGATTACACTCATACCTCATCCATGAACGAGGCACCTCAAGGATTACAGTCTCTCCTTTTCTTTTTTTCACTCAAGCATTCAGAAGATAAAAGACATTTCACTAAATATTAAAGGGGAAGAAGCAGGGGATATATCTAATATCTTTCAATAAAATGTTGGCATTAAATATTCACTTGAAACACTGATACTTAAGATGCAGGTTTAATGTTGATCTAAGGTTTATGTTCAGGAAAGTCGACCTTTAATCTCACATCCTTAGTACATATCCTTTATTTGAGGAGAAGGTGATGGATGACTTGGGTGTGTGCTGTCCTTCAAAAGGGAAGGAGATGCTTCAGCCAATACTTCTTTCTCCCAAGGGATAAACAGGTACAACTGTTGTTGACCCTATCAAGTAGCTGGGAATATTAATCTACTTCTGTTTATTCAATACTGAAGCATTTTAGGTGTTTGTGTTACAAGTGGTTTAACGAAGCAAAGGGGCTCTCTAGGTATGAAGGACAGCTGTTCTCTACAAGGAGCCCTTTCTACTTCAGTGAGCTCTACCAGCTGGGAAGTGACAGGAAATGTGTGCCTTCCTTAAATGATGAACCCTGAAACTGGGAATTTCGGGTACCTGACCAGTTTCTTTGGAAACAGACCGCTAGCTGTGTCTTAGGGTAAATGAGGATTCAGGAAAATCTCGGAAAGTCATCTCTCATCTCCACTTGTATAAACCTGGAGTAATGTCCCTGACACCACGGGGAGTGCTCTGGATTCATGCAAGTAACTCAGATGGCAGCTCTACTCAAAGCACAGCAACAGATCTCTGATGCATTACCTTAAGAAAGAAGGGGAGTCCCAGGTGATGGAGAAGTGATATTGAATGCTTCACCTCTGCCATAAATACAAATACACCAAAGAGCTGAAAGTCTGTGCTAACATCCACAGTCACAGTTATATCTTTCTCATCATATTGGATTTCACAGATAGTCTTGGCTTTGTTTTCTGTATAGAAAGAACAGAATAATGTCAATTTGAGTGGCTCATTTTGGAGGAATTTCAGTACTGCCTGCATAAAATCAATCCAGCCAGTTTTTGGGTCATCATTCAAGATTACAAAGCTTTGGCCTGTGGTTGGAGGAGTGTAGAGTCTTTCTGGGTGTTCCTCAACTTTGACCATACAAAGTCTTGAGGTAATAGAGCTGGTGCACACAGGTACAGGTGTTCAGTGTCAGGGCAGTTCCCATCAGTCACGTGTTTTTGCAGCAGAGCTGACTATTCTCAGAGAGTGCAGAGCAGCTGCCACTTCTAGAGAAGAGCTTTGAGCTCTTCTGACCTCTAGTGACTCCTCTGCTTCCAGCTACAGCTCAAACATGACTTGCAGACCCTTCCCCCACTTTCCTACAAGCTTTTCATTTTTGAAGAACAAAATACAGACTGCTGGATGACAAAAGTGAGATGAGAGATGTGAAACCCCCAGACTCTTTATGGAGAAGACAAACTCATAGACCACAATGCAAATCTGCAGTTGAGAGAGACGCAGGGAGGATTTATGGCAGGCCAAGCTTTGATGGCAGCCTGGCTCCACCAGGATGGGTGTGCCCCCTCTCCACAGTTCAGACAACAAAAAACATTTAGAATTATTTCACAGACTACTTTAAACTACACTGGAATTCACTTTTTTGTGCTCTCTACCCGCGGGGTTTTTGTGTGATATTGGAATCTAAATTTATGCCAGTAAGTATCTTAGGGATAACCTGTTTTACCAGGTGTTGTACCACATGAGATCTTTACTGGAGCTAAAAAACCAAATGTAATGTAACTAATCACAGGTGCAGTTTCAGAATGACAGTTTTACTCACAAACAAGAGGAAGCCACTTTTTAGGTCTTAGTCAGTCTGTAGCTGTTTAAGGAACAGTTGAAACACCTCAGAGAGCTATTAAAGAACAAAAAACCTGCCAGGGTTGGCAGCGACCTACCTGATTTCTGTAAACTGAGAATCAAGTTGACTGCCTTAGGATAACCAGATGTTTGCAGTACCTCACTACTATGTGTACTTTGGCAGAAGATATCGATGTGGTCACCCACATAATAGGAGTTTATTATGTATGTGATTGATGTTTCTCCAGCTGCAATATGCACATATCTCTCTTGAGTCGTGTTTCTCCCTTGAACAACCACATCTATCTAAAAAATGACATGTAGACATAAGTTCTGCAAACAACATTTAAATACTATTTAATTTTAAAACAGGAGACAAATGGAAGTGAAAGAAAGTTCTCTCTAGTCTGTACTTCTGTTAAAAATCTATCCATTAACAAAACATATCTTAGCCTTTCATTAATCATCTATGACTTTCCAGGACAAAGTCCATTCAACTGAGTTTCAAACCCTGCCAGCCTCATTGATCTATGTCAAATTCTCATTAGGTTATCTTTTATCCCACAAACACATGACTCCCTTTATATGAATGACACTTGATCCATGCCTACTGACAATATTTACCAGGTAATAGGTGCTCCAATGCTTCCCTGAAAATAGCAGCCAAAGAAGTACTTCTTTAAGTATAATATTCCCAGTAAGGAGCATAAGAGCAATATTCCAGCCCCTGGTGTGGTGTGATGAAGCTGCTCTCCTGTGGAGTTACAATATCAACAATACTCACCACTGTACTAACACTGATCAGAACAGAATACTCTCATTCAGAAAGCAATCAGTAAGAAATTTTCTCTTTCAGTAGTTCAGGTTTTAGCTGTCCATAGTTTTTAATTATCAGAAAATCTCAGCTTCCATCCTGTACCTCACAAAATGGTAGTTTTCATTCAAGCTGTGGGCTATTACATCGTAATATGGGACAATAATTGTAAAAAAAAAACCAAAAAGCCAAATCAAAACTACCTGTAAAGATGGTGGGACTCTGGCTTGTAGCAGCCATGGCAAAGTGTGATGGAAATTCCCTGTTATGTTGGTACTTGTTTCAAACTCCTGGATTTGTCCTTCAAGAACTATCAGGGAAGCGCCATAAAGCACTTTCAGCCTAAAGTTCTTGGTCACTTCCAGGTTCAAGATAGCCTGTGTGCAACAAAAGCAAATTGTGAAAAGACAGTTTAGTAAAAGTTAAGGCTCCTGTTGGTCAGGGTTCTTTCTTTGGTTGAGGCAGTATCATCTCAAACATCTGTCAAAGAAATTAATCATGTATAATTAATCATGTAACACAATATAGTTACAGCTGTCCCTTTTATTTTTAAATTCAACATTTTAACATGTATTCTCCAGCATGGCCATGCCTTAATGCTATTCAAGCAGTTACATGACCAATAGACTGTGTTGTGTTGTAGGCTTGTGTTTCTCAGACAAAAAATTGTGCCCAGTAATCAGAGTGTGGGAGGAAAATACCATTTGGAATGTAAACAGTGCAATGCCATCAGGAGTCACCTGCCCAGTGTGTCCAAGGGACAGAGCAGCTCTGCCGGGCACACAGGCACAGGAGCTGGGCTGCTCACACAGCAGGAGCAGCCTCCAGCCTCTCAGTCCCATGGAAGTTCTGCTCTAGGAAGCTGTTCTGCCAACCCTTCAGGAACAGACTGAGCTTCTGGAGTCCCCTCAGGGACAATGTGAGCAGCCATGGCCCCTCAGGGACAATGTGAGCAGCTGGACTCTGCTCTTCACCCCAACAACCAAAGTGTGCCATCCCACGTACCCCACTGCCCTTTGCCGTCCTCCAGCCACTGCTTCCCCCTGGGCACAGTTCAGGCTGCACTCCTGTCTCCTGCCATTGCCTCCCAACTCACCTGCATCTCCATCCTGTCTTTTATTTGCAAAGCCTTCAGTGCCTCCATGTTATGGGTGAGTTTGTAGTTAAGAGACACAACATCCAACTTCTGGACAAAGTTCAGTTCTTCTGTAATCTGGTCAGTTCAAGTGAATATGACAGAAGTTAACTATGGCACACCACTGATACTGATACTGCCCTGATTAATTGTAATTACTGTACTAATTACACATTAGAGTACAATTGTGAAAACTATGAAAACTTTATGCTGAAGAATTGTCTAATTTTTATGTGTCACAACTTTGTACTGTAAAAGGGACTATGCTGCACCACTGAAGAGAACTGATAAGAAAGGTTGGATACAATTTGCAAATGGGAATCATGGATCATTGCTGATGTCCTACTTGTTTGTAGGAGGGATTGCACAGGAAGAGTGGCTGAAAGATACTGCCTTCATTTAACTCAAGCCTTTAACACCAAACCAGCCCCTGCAGAGTATTCCTACAGGGGCCTCATGCACAGCTATTTCAAATGGAGAAACAGTATTTACCAAATCAATTAGCTCACTTCAGCCTCTATTTCACATCTTGCTAATATGGAGGAGGCACTTACTTGCTTGTTGTTCACACAGAAATGAATAAATCTTTTATAGAAGTTGCTGTTTTTTTCTGATACCACATCAATTAACATCTTCATAGGAATGCCCATGTCAGCAGCTCCTTGAATGTTATGGGTTAGCACTGCATCCAGCTCTTGCCTTTCCTGTTAACATTTCACAGCATAGATAGCAAAGCACATGTAGAACCCAAAGCTTGCTGCAACACAGAGCTCAAACCAGAAATGTAACAAATCTGTGTGTCCTACATTTCATATTAAATTAAATAAATTGTGTTGAATGCAGGGAAATTAAATTACATGGGGAAAGAGAAAAAAAGAAATCAAGCCTAAGTAGGATTAAAAAATTGGTATATATGTTTCAGCTCAAAAGAAAAATGGTATAAATGTTTCTCTCTGGTGGGAAAGAACTCCCAGTAGCTATTTTGTTTTTCTATGGCAGAAACACAGAAATTACCAGTTTGACAAGAAGTGAATGATCACAAAGAACAATTCTGGTGTGTGTGTTCTCTACTCTCCTGCACTGAGGACAAGAAAAGCCAAACTTGCAGCTGCCAACAGGAAAGCAAGAGATTCCCAGCCTGTCTTGTGCTACTGTTGTACTTAAACAAACAGCAGTGTCTCAGTTAATCAAATAATACCTATAATTTTGCAACGTACGGCACAGTGACACAAGGAACATCAAATAGTACAATACAAACAAGAAAACTTTACAGACAAAGAGCATAACAAGGAAATGATCCAGGAAGTGCCAGAGCCTGTATCCTATTATCCTATATTTTTGTTACTGCACATTACAGGTGCCAGATTTTCAAAGATTTTATTATTTTATTTTTATTCTGGCATTTATTGCTAAAAGTTGACCATTTGTTTCCAATAAAATAGTCTAGGTATGTTACTCAGTACTTTGTAGGTGCAGTCTAACAGCTCTCAGCATACTTACATCAGTGACTTTTACTATAAGGAGTCCTTGGAATTTACTTTCATCAACAGTGATCAATGTCTGTGAATCCAGGTTCATTTTATCCATCAAAATGTAGCCTGAACCATCAATTTTCACTGGTGCTCCAAGATCCTGTGAAAGAAAAAAAAATTTAAAAAGGATTCACCACTTTTACACTCACCCACATACACACTATATACCTCAAACTTTTAATCCTTAATAGCATCTAGCTGTAAAATCAAGCAGCCACAGGATGTTTCAGAAATCTTGAAGCTTCTTATTACATTTTATCCACTTTGTCTTTATTTTGAATATGTCTGATGTTTTTTGATAAATGAGCCAGTGTAAACAGAACACAGCACAATGTGGCAGCTCTTCCTAAGTGAAAACTCAATTACTTTTCTACCCATAAAGCAGTGAAACCAAACAATATACGTAGGTTTCTTGTGGCAGCTCTGTTTTTGGAAGAGGGCAGGTGAATCTCATCTCTGTATATTCATATTAGCCCTGACTAGCACAATGAATGCACAGATCATTGTGGTAACACCTCTCTCAAACTATCCATACACTCAGTTTTCTGACTTAAAGATTATCTATTTACTTCATGTAGTTTGGTTGTCAGGCTGCTGAGAAACTGTAACCACTGATAAAGCCAACTTCGAATACTCTGCTTCTGAAGATTAAAGCCCTGCAGAATTCTCAACTATGCTTAAAAAAACCCCATCAGAGCTAGTACAAGTCCATTAACTGTAGGTACTTATAGAAAATTTGGCTTATATCATATGAAAATGCAGTGAATGACTGGCTCCAAAAGTAAGATGTAACATTAAAAGAAGTTTTTCTTTTTTCTCTGCTACCACTGAAACCCTTAAACTATTATCTTTTGACTTTGGTAGATACAAAGACCCTGCTTTGGTATATATTCAGTAGTAAAGCACTAAATGTTTCTTAATACCTGAATTGTTTGGCATTTATTTTCTATAAGCATTTTCCACTGAAGCATCTTTTCAGGGTCAAAGTCCCCATTCATGTGGAGCTCACAAGCACCCACTTTCATTCCTATTACAAGGAGGTATTTCAGCTGTTTCCGTGCTGTGATGGACAGCGCATTTTCCCTTGGGATTTGCCCCAACTGGGGCAGGTCATGCCTGAACTGCATCTCCAGTGCCATCTTTGGCTTGCACTCTGCCCTCACTTCCAGATGGGCAGTGTTGCCTCCGGTTTCCAGCACAGCCAGAAGCTCTGCCTGGCACTTGTCTTTCTGGATGGATCCTGTGAGCTGGGACTGAGTTGGGAAATGGAGATCCTATCGAGATGTAAAACAAAAAAATTACCTTTGGAATATACATACACTTTAATACAGGTATTAAGTCTTTTTTCTTCTCCCTTCAGAATACAAAAATGGAGATTTTATGTTACAGTATGAGACAAAACCTACATGCTGTGCTGCCATTTTTCTCGCTCTCAAAAAAATCATGATTTTGCCTGAATGAGGCCTGATGGAAGATTTTAGGACTGTCCTGCAGAATTTACAACTTCTGTATCTTTACCTCTTTACAAAGTTTTCCAAAAGTACAAAATGCCTGTTCCTTCAGAGTGGTAAAGTTTACTGAACATCCCCTGCTTCATTCAGACCAGACTAATCTCAATTTCCAAATTAACCCACAAAAAAAAAAAAAAAAGCCTAACAGACATTGTTGCACCTCATGGCACAAGATTTTTTTTTAATACTAAAGCTTCAAGCTTGTCTTGTGTAACATCCCCAATGAAATGTTTCTGATCATTCTTGCAAAGGATTTGCAAAAACACAAAAATTTCTACTTTTATTAATACTTTAAGAGGTTTTCATTCCCTCTTCACTATGGATGGAATACACTTGTTTTTATATTGCTACTTTGTAGCTGAGGAAGTTACTCAATTTAGGGATTTGAAAGCAAACATAAATGCCTATGAGCATCTAGAAAAATCACTGATTTTGCAATGGTCATCCTTTGTAATGTACAGTCAGTGAGACTACGTGGAAAACCCAAGGAAATTTCATAACTTCTACTTTGATAAAAGCAGACAGACGTGGGAATGTATTTTGACAAGAGTTCAAACCAATGCTGATGTTCAGCCTTAGGGGGCACTCTCGGGCTGTGAAGGCAACACAAGCACGGAGGGAATTGATGCCGGTCTGCAGAGAACACCTGTGGGCAGGATGTATGAGACACCTTCTTTGCCTGATGTGTGAGACACATGTGCCTTTGGAGTGCCTTCCAACACTTATTTTAGCTAAAACCTTACATGGCCTGCACTTGATCCCCAAACTCTCTTTAAAAGCCTCCAAGACCCACCTGCAGAAGTTGACACTCTGTTTCTGTTTCCAGTGTCCATTCAGCTTTATTCTGGATGAAGAGATCTCCTCGAGCCTTCAGTCTGCACGTGCCAGCCTGCAGCAGCACAATGCCCTCTGTGCTGGAGTCTGTGGCTGCAGAGAACAAGACAGAGTTTTCGAAAGGGAGCCCAAGCTGCCTGAGCCAGGGCAGGGAGTGCCTGAGCACCCCTTGGAGTGCATATTCCTGCTGGCAGGAGGTGTCTATCTGCACATCAGCTGTTCTGCCATCACACTGCAGGTTCATTAGCAAGCCCACGTTGCAGAGGTTCTGTTGAAATGAGCCCCCAAAGACTACAGCACGAGGCAATCCCATCCCCTGCAACAGAAAAGATTATACTATTTAAAACACACAAGGTAAAGCAACTGCCTTCCTAATTTGTTCCTAATTTTTGAGAAAGCATTTCTTTCTGAAACAATCTGCTTTTGGAAAGGACCATCCACAAGACAGCTTGTTTCATGAAGAAATTTCTGATTTCTCTGTAAAACAACAGGAAAAAAAATTGGGGAATAAATCCAACAACAACCTTTTCATAAGTAATGTAGAAGAAAAAAATCTTAACCCCCAAAACACCTCCCAGATTTCCAACAGAAAGGATATGCTTTTCACTAGACTCTAGGATATAAGTTTGTTTTAATTAAAATGTTATTATTAAACAACTACTTTATGGCGACAGCATTGACATAAACCATTGCATGACTTCAAATTCACATCTTTAAATACACTTCCTCCACAAGTGCTCTGACTCATTTCTCTGCCAAAACAACTTTAATGGCCAAAATTGTCCTGTCCATAAATAAGGGTGTCAGGAGACAGTTCTCTGTGACTCATAATGATCTGGAATACACAGGCTACAAGGCAATGCAGAAAACAACCCTGGCTTACCTCTAGACTGACACACTTGTTTTGAACAGTGAGTACCCACTGTGTTTCATTGCTGGCCAGGCCAACTTCTCCCTCAGCCTTCAAACTGCAAGGCCCAAGGACAACACCAAGGGTGCCCTGGTACTTGTCACTCCTCATGGCTGACACCTTCACTTGGTTCTCTCTGGCAATGCCCAGAGAATGCAGTGAAGGCAAAGAATGCTGGAATTCAATTTCTAGCTGAGGTTGGGTGTCAGTGGTGGCAGAGAACTGCAGGCAGGCAAATGTGTCATGGAAGGAAACGTGTCCAAAGAGCATGACAGTAAAGTTGCTGGCAGATATTGTCCCATTCAGTGAAACTCTTGCTGGAGCCTAAAAATTACAGAAAACTGTTGTCAAGTCTGCTTTCTTGTGAGGCCACACACTGTTTTTAAATGTTCATGTTACTAGAAGAGAATGATTTCCTGACACCATTTTGTATTTATCCCACATGTTTATAAATGCCTAAACAGAAGGGGCAATGGCCTAAAATATTTATTTTAGAGTTCCGTAATAGAAATAATAGGGGAAAACCCCAAATCCACTGGTCTGTTAAAACAATTACTAATACCAGAAAAATCAACTGCTATTGCTTTTCCTAGCATCACTTCTGGTTTTTACAAAAAGCGAATTGGGCTCTAGCACTGTGGTATTTTGTTAAATTCCCCTCAGACCTCAACAGGAGCCACAAGTGTTATGCATATTGTCCCATGTTACATGAGGGAAGAACTAAAGTGCATTTGTCTCTTTTTTTTTTTTTGCATTAGAACACACACAGAGGAATGAGAGTCTCTGTGATTACTGTCTATGCAGACAAATGCAACCTTCTATAGTGTCACTCACAGAAGACACTTTTAACACATCCTTAAGAACACATCCCCTTACAAGATGTATATCTATTGAACAGTTCAAGAGGCACAGGGACTTTCACAAACAAATGGTTAGCTAGACAGAGCAGAAATTAGAGTAAGAAGGAGTAAACTGTGAAATTCTCAGCTTATGCCTCCTTGCTCCCTTGCCCAGTTCCAGTTTCAGGTTGGCTGCTCAGTAACAGGACATGACTGTGTATACCCGGCTCAGTTCTGACTGGAAGAAGATGCAGGTTGGAGAATTCAGCTAAAACAGTTTTTGAACAGCTACAACCCATTTGAATCTGTGAATATTATGGGAATGAAAACATCTGAAAGTGCATGCAAAAATTCCACACACAGAAATGGGTTTGAGCTGGCTAGGACACCTTTCAGTACTTAGATTCCCTGAGGGGTAGTTAACAACATTATGTTATTGACAGCAGAGTTTATAAATTAAGACAGTACCTCAAAACGATGAAATGCAACTGCAGCATTGCAAAGGCCAGAAAGTTGTTTGTTAGCAGATCCTCCACTGCAAGCAACCTGTTGGCATTACCAACACAGCACATTCAGAGCACAAAGAAAAGCAGAGAGGACGAAAATTCAAAGGAGGGAGGTACAAGGCTAAAGGATAAAACTGATGAAGATGCCAAAACAGAGCTTTAAGATTAGAGTTCATTTTCAACAGTATAAACAGTTTAGTAGATCTGAGGATATATCATGTCTCTAATTTTGCACTATTATGTCCAAATATTATCAGCATAGGTAAAGACAGAAAAATATCTTCAAATAGTAGGATAGAAAGCAAGCAGTAAGATGGAAAAGCTGGGACTGCAAGTTATTGTACCTGGGCAAACACCTACACCAGTTTCATGACACAAATGTTTTCTTACCCACCACATCTTGAAAACCTGCTCTTTAATTGCTAAGCAAACAATTTTTAGGCTTTGTGTACTTGCTACTGGCCTTGTTTGACAAAATTCTCTCTTCCCTCTGAGCTGCAAGCTTGGCCTCCAGGGTACATCTGAACAACAGAGATGTGAAACATTCAAATACACCACATCAAATACATCAGAATAGATATGGCAGGATTTCTGCAAACCTCCAGTACATGTGGAACAATGTCCATCAGTCCTCCCACATCGTGGTGAAGTGAAAGAGAAACTTCCATAGCACTGCTAGTGGTTTTCTTCTCTATTTCAATTTTGAGCTGTTCCATCTCCACTGTGGTTGTTATCCCTGCAGCAATCTTTGTGGTGAGATTCTATGCACAAAAGAAACCAAATTATGGAAAGAAACAAACATCCCAGCAACAACTGGCAAGGCAGAGTCTGGGTCACTGTGGGTAAACGTCACAGTCTGTGTCAGGGCAACAGCACTGGGGAAATAAAAGTGCAAATTCATCCACGTGGCTTCACTTCAAGTAGAGATTGTACCGTTATGCAAGACCTGATTGCAGTGTACCAATAATTCCTTTTGGTGCCAAAATAAGTCCTCAGGCAAACACAATTAAAACAGTGAAATGACTAAAAAGCAGGGCAAAGGAACTGTTTGGAATTCCTTCTCCACACACCTTTGTGTCTCACCACACTGCAGCGGTTGAACCCACCCAAGTATTAGTATGTTAGAGACTTGAGACTTGCAGCCTGCGTTAGAACCAGCAAAAAATCTGAACCCTCCTTTTATGGAAAGCTAATTTGGGATGCACAAGAGCTGTATGTTGTTCACAGACCTATAGCAGAAATGCAGAGAGAGAGAACAGGGGCCAAGCAACGCTGTTCCAGGAATGATGGTCCACAGTGCTTCTGTGGGAAGAAATCTCCAAAATGGAAACACTGGTTAAACACTCCTACTCTTTAGCAGACATGCAAAACATGGCACTAGGATGAGTTAAATCCAGTCCCAGGTGCAATGCAGCACCTTGGCTCACTGATGGCTGCACACCTCAGGCCGGCTGCTCCACTTCCCATTTGTAGGGGAAAAATAAAACAGGACAAGACATCTCATTGTAGCACTTCACTTAAATGAGAACTGAATGCAGCATCTCATTTAGTCTGGATTCAGCTCCAAGACTGCAGATGGCAGGTACAGAGCATGCAAGAAGCAAGAAAACACCTTTCACACAGTACTGTAGTACCTCTCAAAAAGGCATCAGCTTTAAAAATAAATATGTATAGTACAAAGGCAAAGCCTACAGTTATTAGACATTGTTCTGCCAGAAATTAAATCACAGGCAGAACTTTTCTTACCTCGTAATAGCCAGCAGCTTCTACAATAAAAGGGATCCCATGCTCCTTTATCTTTGAGATGTTGTGCTTTAAGCTCACAGAGAGCTGGGCTTTGGAAGGCTCTGTGGCCAGTCTGTGCCCTGCAAACACAGCAGCAATCCCTTCCCTGCCACTCTGCAAGGCTACAGCAATGCTGTGGTTTCCTGTGCCACACTCACATGTGGCAGTAACAAGGCCATCCAATGGCAATCCTATTGACATGGAAGGAAGCAAAAGCAACAGCACTTCTGGGTTCTCATTATAAAATACAGAGAAGATGTATTACAGAACAAAAGAAGCTTTCTCTAGTTTTTCATGAGGAAACACACACCTTTCTATAAAATGGGGTCATCCCACTAGCTGCACTTACTGATATTTATAGAAAGATATTTCCTACCCTCTGAAAATCATACTGAAAAGGGATTGCCAAATTAAAATGTGGCATGCACTTTGGAAGTCAAGGATTTTTCTTTACTTAAAGGATATCAATGGGTATTTTGTCTGACTCCAGTAGTCAGCCATTAAAAATTTTCAGGACAGATTTCTTTAGTCCAAAGGGACAATGGCAATTACTCATTCAAAATTACTGATAACTCCAGCTCATGAAAACCCATGGCTTTGCTTAGGGTTTGCATAAAACTACATATAGAGGAACTGATCAGCTTGCAGGAATACAGAGCTACAAGACAGAAATAATTTACTCTGAAGCATTTTAAAATCCTTTGAACTAGTTCTGTGCCCATTTTATTGTATTTTCTCAAGAATATTAACAAGAATGCTGCTAAGCCTGGATCACATTTGGTTTGCTGTGACCAAAAGCAGCTCATCTATTTCCACTGGTCTGCAGACACATAGATAAATTCACCTTGCCACACCACACACTCAAGGCAGAGTTTTCTTCCTACCTGCATTTTCCAGGAAGTCAATATTATGTGTGAAAGTGCCACTGACTCTGCTGTGCCCACGACTCATGGTATTGGAAAAGTCCATGGAAAGAGCCTTCTCATCCACCTGGAAGGTAGCCAGCCCCCTCTTCATCTCTTCCCTCAGCTCCAGGTGTCCCTTCAGCCTTGCCTGCCCTGGCACTGCCTGACTGCCGTTCTGGAACACGGCCACAGTGATGTTGTGTACAGTGCTGTTCCCAAACATGCTCCTGTTCCTCACATGGAGTCCATACAGTGTTTTGTTGACCATCACACTGATGGTACCTGTAACAGGTAGAAATTATTACTGTGAGGAGAGTCCTTTGGGACAGAAATAACCACAATTCTAGAAGCAACAAGAAAAATAATAATTAATTTAATACCAGGAGGAGGTAGATGAATTTCCATTTGTTATATCAGATCCTTTTGCCTAATACAGAGAGCAAATCAGATTATTGTTGAGAGTTTCTCTACTAGTAGAAGTACATAATGGTATTTCTGGCAGCTGTTTCTCTTTATTGACCAAAATTCTCATGCCTTTAGGCCACAGACTACACTGAAGGCCCATTTACAGAGGGGCTGTGACCTGCTACTTGTGCAACTCCAGGCTAAACAATCTCTCTAAAGCTCTGCAGTGACCTACTCCTCCCAAGGAGCCATTCAGAGGAGTAAGAGCCTCAGGTCAGTCCCTGCCATTTCAGAAGACTGGCACAGGAAAGAAGCCACCCACTAGTTTGCCCCAGAGCTGGATGCATTGTGCAGTTCAGTAAGGAATACATTAAGAAGCTTCCTTGAAGGGCTGCAGAACAGCAACAAGCACAAAGTAAGAGAGTACCATCATGAACGTTGGTTTTGCACTTCAGTAATCCATTCAGAGAAAGAAGATGAGGTATGGCCTTTAATCCAGCAAATGTGTGTTGGACTCTTCCATTTAGAGACAAAGCAAAACCAGCTTTCTGCTCCCTGGCTCCCATGAACTCCATGTGAAGCCTATTTTCATTAAGCTTCAACTCAGAAGATAACAGAAGTCTAAAAAGACAGAGACAGAAATTGCAACTAAGATATTATTATGCTTAATCCATGATCAGCAAGGCACCCCTTGTCTCACTCAAAGCAGGATGAGTGAGAGCAGGATGCTCAGGAGTGTGTGTGGCCAAGTTTGGAGTATCTCCAGCTACGGAGACTCCACAGTTTTCTGAGCACTTGTTCCAGAGTGAACACTCTTCAGTTCCTCAGTTAACCAAGACTTTGATTCCTCTACCTTGATGGAAATATTTTGCCCATGAGCTGCAACTGTATTGATGCTGGGTTTGTCAGGATTGCCTGATGGAGAAAAGCCCTCAGTTCAACAGCTCTGCCACTCTTCCTGTTTTCATTGTTCACATCCACCTCCAGCATCAGCACGTCCCTTCCACTGGAGTGAAGGTGAAGAGAGCCATTGAAATTGCTCTCACCATAACTCCTCAGGGCTGCCTGGGCCTGCACACACAGAGAAAGAAGAGCAGGACATTAAGAGTCTCAAATTGTAATACAGAATACTGGAACATCAGTTTGAGCAATGAGACTGCAAATAACAAGCTGGGTCTGGGCGAAAGCAGGGAGGGGAGCAGAGGGGGAAAGCAGGTTTTATTTTTCATCCTTGTCCCTCACCATCTAACTCTAATATTATTTGATAATAAATTAAATTAATATTACCCAAGTGGAGTTTTCTCTGTGGAGGTAAAGGGTAAGTGATCTCCCTGTCTTTATCTCTACCCTGTCTCCATGCTTCAGTAAAATTTGTGAACTCCACTGAACTAAGTACAATTTAACTTGACTTAGAGTTTTCTGAATTTCAGCCAAAATACAAGCCACCTATTGCAGCCACATGTATCCATGTAGCCCGAACAAACTCTAACCATCCAAAGTTAGCTGTTTCCCCAACAGTTTGTAGCTCTCCACTGGAGTCATTGAGTTGACCAACTTGGTAGTATCCCCACACGTTTGTGTTCCAATGCTGAAAAGCAGCTGCAAAGGCATTGACAGTGAGAAGCTGAACAGCTGCCAGGCTGCCATGTGTCCCTCCTGCATGTGACAGGAGACTCAGCACAGCTCTGAGTGCATGGACTGCAACAGCTCCAAGCCCAAACAACAAGCCTGTAACAACCAGGGAACTGACCTGTGCAGACACGTTCTTGTTGATGGTGGCCTTTACACTCACACCACAGTCCAAGTGTTCCAGCTCGGGCTGCCTGGAAAACAGCTCCCCACTGAGGCCCAGTGCTTGTGGAAACTCAAGCTATTGGACAGAGTGAAACATCAGAACACATCACTGCATTCCCACCAGCTGCCTCTGTCTGAACTTCTAGCATTAAGTGGAGGATGCATATAAGCAAATGTGTGTGTAAAATTTTACCAATTTTATCCAAAGATACTGAAAAATAAAGCAAATGCAGTAAAAAAGTATGAAAACAAAAGGTCAGTGTGTTTCTTACAAGATATTATTGATAAAGATTATTATTTAATCTGCTGAGGTACTTAGGTCTTTGTCAGGGCCAGGACTTGATTGAACTAGGACATTTACCAGCATCAAACAGTTATCATTTTAAATACAATACAGTAAAACAGTCACCAAGATAGAAAAAATAAAATGCCAAAAATGAAAACCACAAATACCTCGAATGAATGTGTCACATCCATATGTAAAAGATGTCTAAAATCAGCCTCACTGGATTTGTTTTGATACCTCCCCAGAAAACTGAGAACATCTTCCTTATTCACCTTCAAGACAGTCTCAAGCTCACGCCTCACCTGTGGGTTAGGAACAGGGATAAACAAACTGCATCAAGTATTAACCCTGTACATTATGAAAGGTGAGAGAAGCCATCCCTACATGTCATGAAAAATGAGAGTTGTGAGGTATTACACTGTGACTCAGAATGAAAAATGAGAAAAGCAGGAAAAAATAACTGTATTTAGTAAGAAAGATGAACAGACACAGCTAGAAAAGGCTGAGAACTCTGAGTTCACTCTATCCCATAACTTGTTATTATTAATTACATTAATTAACAATAGTCTACAAATAATATAATAAATATTATTATCATGTATTGCTATGCAACGTATTATTAAGCAAAATTAAGGAGGTACCAAGCACATAATCACCTTCTGAACGTTCTGGATACAGCAGTTACATGGTGAGGAACTAAAGACCTACAGCAATGTAGATCTGAAAACACAAAAATGTTTAAACAAACAATCTCTCCTTCTTACTGAATTTAATGGGATATTTACTCACATTTTGATGACTAAGGGTTAAAATGCATATTTCAACATCTTTGGGGAACAGCCTGTGGTTATAAGGATGAGTTAGGCCAGCACAAATCTAAAAACAAAGTTTGAGAGGAAATGCAGAGAATATAAGATATCTGCAGTAAATCACTCATTTGCTGACTTTTTTGGTATATCAGATTAAAGGAAATTCTTGGATAACTCACATAGGGATTTTCAGGTTGGTAACCAAGGATAAGGGTTTGAACTGTTTCCTCCACCCCATTTATCAAAACTTTTGTTTCCATGAAATAGTGCTTTTGCTTTTTGTCAACAGTAAATGTCTCCTGCAGAAGGAAGCTCTGCAGAAAGGGCACTTTAAAAGGATGCCTGGAAAAAAAAACAAGGAATAAACAAAGTGTAGAAGATCTTAAACAACTACAGAAGAAAATCATGCAGAGTTCAACTTGAACTCCAAAATTTCAGTTGCAGATGCCATGAGGGGGTCAGGTACAGAAGCAAAACACACAGGACAAGGACCTCTGAGAAACTACAGAGCAGAACTACAACTTCATACAAACTACCAGACATTCTGGTAATGTGTGTAAGGAGTTTCCAACCTGGATTTGGGAAAGGCTTGGAATGGCATGGGAGAGGGCGATGCTCTAAAATTCTGACATGCATAACCAGCACATACATTTCACATACCTGCATGGCCAAGACTTCATTTCAAACAGGGACAGGGTCCCAAAGCTTATGGCAGGTTTAAAAATGTCACTCAACCACTTTTCATGCCTTCTGCAGAAACAATGTCTGCACACCAAGAACCCTGTTCAACAGATATTCAGCCACTACACAGCCCCTGGAGTGGTTTACTACTTCAGTGTAATGTTTGATGGACTTTATTAAGTATATCTGCACATTTATTTTAGTCAGATACCTTGGAAACATAACCAAACTTGTATAAGCAGACATTGGGCTGCCTTTATACATGTCAGGATATCTGGTACAGCTCTTCATTCTTCATCTACAGATTTTTCCACTGAAAAGACACCTTGCAGATTTTCAGCTCCCTCTCAGGTGCACATTGGCTCCCTGTGCACTCCTGGTGATCCTGCTATGCCTTAAGAAAGCTGAGGTGTCCCCAGAGATGATCCAGATGTCTCAAGTCTGAGTACACATTTTTACCAAGGCCTTCAAGCTGTGTTTTGATAATGGATAATTAAGAGAGGAATTCCAGGGACAGCCAATAGAAGCAGTGCACTCATTCTCATCAGAAAATGGAAACATTCCAAAATCTAAACAAGACCATTTGTTACATGTCTTAAGAGAATTCCTTTGGCTTTGTTATGGCTATGTTATTCCCAAGGACTAGGAAAAAAGCATCTGGTTGGCACAGAGGATCAGATCTGGATTTTGGAATGTCTCACCACTTCTAAGTTTGGACACATAATCAATCTTGTTGTTTTCATGAAGGGAGCCAACACATCTGACTGGGTTGCCAACAAACATGTGCCAGCACCCATGGCCTGTTGCCTTGGACATCTTTGTTCACTGTCATTTCAGTTAAGAGGGCAAGAGTTAATGGATGCAAATAACCAGCCCAGGAAGCTGATGTGTTGAACAAGACCAGACACCCAGATGGGACCAAGCACAGGCTTTGTGCATGTGGCTCTTTCGCCACATTTCCCAAGAGCATCAGGATGCACATCAAATTTAGGCCAAAACATTCTTCAGAGATAATAATAAATAGTACTACTGAACCTGAAATGGAGGCTTCCACGTTTTTGGTAGAGCATCTTCTCCTTCTTCAGCTCTTCTACCTCACCTCCCAACTGCAGTATGACAGGCTGACTTTTATAATCTTTCCATACAATCTTCACAGAAAGGTTTGTCTTCTTGGGCTGCATTCAAATCACGAGACCAGAAGAATAAAGGACAATTACACTGGATTTACTGCATTCAAATTAAGGAACATCAATCTAGTCTCTCTTTGTCCCTCCTCCCTGACTTTCTGCCCGTAGTTGGCCTCCCAAATAAGTAAGAAATACTCCAAATTACAGCACACAAGTTTTTGTTTGTTTTCTTTTTGAGCCTAGTTTTACACTGCAGCCTCTCAGAGCAGACAGAAATAGATGTAGCACTACAAGTGTTTAAGTTTCAGCACTAACAATAACATCTCTCAGCAAGGTGGCAGCCCTGAAAAACACAGCGCAGAGTCAAAAAAATTGCATTTGTTTGTCTTCCTTACCGTGGGCACATTCTCATAGCTGGCTGTGAAGTTAAATTCTTGTTTTGGACTCTTCACCTTAAAGCAGAGAAGTTTGGCCCGTTCATTATTCTCCAAATGAATCTCATTCTTCACAAGCGGATTCCACAGAGAGATCATTTCACTGTAGCTTTGCAGAACATTCTTCCCAAGCCGGTTCAATGTGGATGCCTGAAAAACAAAGGCATTCGTTTGGCTGAGCCAGGACAGGCAGCATTCCACGTGCCAGCATCACAGCACAGAGGTGAAAGAAATTAGAAATGTGGGCCAGCTTTTTCATTATGAAAATATTCTGAATTGCCATAAAGATCTCCAAGTTTATTCCATCCTCTCTAAGCAAGAGTAAAAGTGAAATATTTGAAAATATAGTAGTTGATGAACAGTTTTTTCTCATGCAAGAACACTTCTCACATCCCTGCACACAGTGCCTGAGGCAGCAGTGATCCAAGCAGGGAAAGCTGCAGTTCAGAAGAAAGGAACAACTTAATCATAAACATCAGTTAAGATTTAGACAACTGCATTTTGAAAGAGGTTTATCATACTGGTTAATGAACAGCAACTGTGATTAAACCAGTTTTAAACCTCCATCGCATAGCACAGTCTAAAATTAATTAGGAGGAAGCTTAGAAACCATAGACTTGGGGCACCTGTTTCCACCCAGTGTGTATTCAACCATCCTATAAAAGGGAAAGAATTCCAATAGAAAAGTCAGAAGACTACAAAGGTTCTCTGACAGGTTTGTGGGACATGAGTCATTCTTTACATCACAACAAAAAAGAAACTTTTCTATTTCCCTGCATTCTAGCCTGCAACTACTGCTTGGGGGTTTGTGCAGGGAGCAAGGGAAACCTCTTCCAAGGAGCAAGGGGTACCCCTTCCAAGGAGGGGCAGAGATGGTGGCCCTAACATTTTTTCAAAGCTGATACAAAGACCCAGATGTGCTGATTTGCCTGTTCTAGAGAAGAACAGCTCATCAGTCAAGCACAGAAAACAGATGAACACAGGCTTTTTAAGCTCTTCTTTTATAAGCTGCCATACAGTGCATGAGTTTCTCAGGCAAGTACCTCACAGAGCACACTGAGCAAGTGCTCCAGCTGGGACCTGCCAGTGCCACCCCTCCTGGGAGCTGCCAGACCCAGAGCTGTCCCAGAGCCCTCCCCTCAAAGCCATACCTGCAGGTATGTTGTAGCTGGTGTGTAGATGTGAACTTTCCCTTCCTTTTCATGGCCTTGATCTTTATAGAATAGTTCCACTATGAGATTCTTAATGGAGAGAGCTTTTCCAGTTGTCAGCTCCGTGGTCACTACATAAGCAGAATGCTGAGGCTGGTGTAGTTTGTGAGCTGCATACAGATATAGCCATGGGGTGTCTAGATTTAATCCACCTGGAAAGAACAGATATTAAAGCTGACAGAAACATGAGTTTTCAAGTGGTCTGGACTCAAACTCCACAAGGCTGACAAGATGCCAGGGTTTTGGAATGAAGCTAAAGTGCTACTATCAACCTATTCTCTTCCAATTACTACAATCTCTGGATGGTATATAGTGAAATTATTATCCTTCACTACTGTAACATTGTAACATGTAGGCAGATTTGGTAATAAATGGAATTGCTGGAAGAGGCCAGCCAGCTAGGCTGTGGAAAGCTGGAGATTTCAAAAACTCAGCTAGACAAAGTCACAGAAACAGTCCTGCCTGGAGCAGGAGGCTGGGCTGGATAACCTCATGGTCTCACTTTTCCAACCAATGCCAACCACCTCAGAAAGCCCAGTCACAGCTCCCAGTGCCTGCATTTCTAATCCCAGACTGCAAATGGTTGGTGGTACTTCACCTTCCCACTTCCTCAGGCCGTTTGAGGTGGTGTCCTCCCAGCGCAGCGCGGCCCGGAGGGGCACGTGCTGGTTGTGCTGCACCTGCAGGTTGGTGCTGCTCTGCACGGGCCCCCGCCAGCTGTGCAGGTGCTGCAGCTGCGCCCGGCAATTCAGCTCCTTGGCCGGGACTTGCAGGGCGAACTGGAAGCAAATACAAACAGGATCACACTGATGCCTGAAAAGTCTGTAAAAAGGACTCCAAGCCAAGTTTTGGTAGGAGAGAAGAGGGTAGTGACTTTAATGAGCACTGAGCTCACCCAGGAATACATCAACGCGTATGTCGGCAAGCTCCAATTTCCATGGCTTTTACAGTATGATCCATCCAATCATCATTTTACACATCTCCAGTTCAACTTTTTCCCCAGACTGGTCCCACCCCTGTTCCACCCCCTCAGGATTTGAGTCTGGGGTCGGTGAGACCTCCTCTTCATCAGTCCTCCTCTTCCTCAGGCTTCTGGAGTTCTTCCAATGTTCTGACTTCTGGGTCACTCTGCGCCGTGTTTATGTTTCTTTTTGATATTCTTCAACCTTCTACCTTGAAAAAAGACTAAACGGCTAAGGAATTTTTGCTCACTGTTCTGGGACAGGGGTAGTGATAGAACGCAAGCTGCTAGAAATATTAACACACTAGATCTACTTTGCTACACCTACTGTGTTCCCAAAATCTATAAAATGTGAAAAACAAAAATCCTTCCTGCAGCAACACCTTCAGGACTGTCCAATTTACCACACATACACACAGAACTGCTTTTGCCTCTCCTCTGCAAGTCAGCCATTCGTTCTATAGATTTTTATGCATGTTGATGAATTACAGACTGGGATTTCTTTAATATACATTTGTTATTACTACTGGAGATTCAGAAAGGAAAATTTCCACCAATTTTCAGACCATTTACTTTGTTGGAAAGTTAAAAATAACCATAATTTTAGGTCAGTCTTTGCCAGGATCACAGATAAATTCTGTGCTTACAGGTATTCTCTATGAAAATAGAATAATAATGTAATAATATAATAAAAATAATAAAACCCACTTCAGAAAACTGTTACCTATCCTAAGATAATAACAGACAGAACCTGCAACTCCTGAGAAAAATAAAAATTTACACAAATAATCTCTGTAGTTTCTTTAAGAACTTTCTACGAATAAAGCAAAATTAACAGGGTGTTCCAATATAAATAATTATTTTCTTTCTTTATGTAGCCCATAGAATGCATTTCAAAAGAAAGCATAACCCCTCTCTGAGGATACTGATTATACTTTAAAAACATGGGAAAACTTTTACTGATCCAGGGTAAGGAACCAGTTTATAACAAAAAACACACCAAACCCAACCAACCAAAAAACCCCACATTGATCTTACTCAGCTACTGCATTTCATACCAACTTCCAGCTAAATGCTGTAATATTCTGAGTTATTATACCATGCACCCTCCTTCCACATTGTGTCAGCAAAGCAGCTTCTGTGAACCTCTGTAAACATTTTATACGTGTTAGCTCTGCAAAAAGCTCAGACCAAATGACACCCATATTTTTTGAGTATTTGAAAAATGGCTGCCACTTTTATTTGAAATGTCAGGGATCTCAATGTCCCTGGGTTAAGACCTTACCTAATTAAAAATTATTAGATCTGAGTACTTGACTTGTATTATTAATACTTACCATATTTACAAAACAAGGTATAGATAGATAGATAGATAGATAGATAGATAGATAGACAGACAGATAGATAGACAGATAAATTTATTTTTCTCTTGTTTTGCCCATTAGATATTTGAAGTGAAAGTCTTACTGTTCAGCAACCATGCTTACCTCCATGAAATAGCTGACTACAGATGGACTGGAACTGTTCTTCAATGCTTGGCTGATCAGCACTTTCTTCTTGTTGTTTGTTTCATCCCAGTGTTTCCCATAGTTCACTTCCACTTGGGAGGAAAGCCAAGAGACACTCGCTTCGTGCTCCAGGTGCACCTAAAGAACAGACCTGCCTTTTTCCTGGGAACTGTGCTTTTCCTCACATGCAACACGAGGACATTCACACACCAGTGCCTGGGCTGGTACCTACCCTGTGATTGTAGGCTGGAGTCTGCCCACAGTGAAATTCGTGCCCCACATCCAGTTTGTACACCCCATGTGCACCCGTCTCCACTTTCACCTTTTGCCTCACGCTGCATTCATGACGAGGATTTTTTGCCTCTCCTGTTCAAGTTAAATCCCAAAGTTACCTTTTCATATAAATCAGAAGTAAACTTTCAAAATCTTAATTCTATAAATCTGGTACTGACTTCAAGGCTTCTGTTTTTCAAAAACATTGAAGTGAGATTTGTCTCTTTTTACAGCTATATACTTGTTGATGTATCCTACAAACCCAAAGGAAAGCACACATTAAATGAACCTGCATTTAAGGGCAGTGAGTTTCTATTCCCATTGAAAAAAGTGATTTTTAATCAAGTGTTGGACATGCTTGTGGGAAACAACTTTTAAAGATGAACTGTTTCTATATGCAGACTCAAAGAATCAAGTTTATCCAAGTGAAAAGAGAAACTCAGCCCAGGTCTCAGATCACAGTTTCAAAACCAACCAAAATCTTTCTGTTGTGTTCTGAGCACATGGGCAAATAACTGGCAGAAAAAAAGAAACTGCAGACTGTTTTACTTTCCCTCTTTCTCACTGTACCTAGGAGTCCATATTTTATCCTCACGCCATGGGACCACACGCCCTTGTGCAGCTGGAGAAGGGCACTGACATCAGCTCCAAGAATGCCTGGAAGGTGAGTCTCCCCTTCCAACGAGTATTGTCTCAGCTTGTCATCAACCTTTTTCTCCAGAAATGCTACAAAAAGAGTACAAGTGATCATGCAGTGGTAGAGCTTGAAGTAAGTTTAGCCAGTAAAAGGAATACTACAATGGAGAAAACACAAATGTACTCATTCAGTCTGCCCACCATGAGGAATATCTTGTGAAGTGAACAGGTGGAAGAACAGAGTCTGATGTTCAGGCTCTTTCTGCACTGCATGGGGAGCCTGCACAACACACTTCCCAGGCACTGCTTCCAGCACACTGATCTCTTCACTCCCTGAGACCCAACCCGTGACCATGGGGGCATTCACCTCTGCCCCAGCCAGAGCAGGGCTGTGGCTTTGCACCGTTTCTGGTGCAGCCCAGCCTGGAGCTCAGGGGGAGGAGGCTGAATTCCCAGTGGCACTGGTTGGGATGCAGGCACTGGCAACCCACATGAAAGGACAAAGATTTCACCAAGAGGTGATCTCCCAAAAATCAAACCGGCATTTTTCAATCCTTGGTTTTATTTGAAAATACTGAGTCACCCTATGACATTTCAGTATCTTTACCACATGGAGAATTCAGTAAGGAATACTAAGGAAATAATTAGAGCCTTCGATTTAAATTACTGATTTATTCCACTGCATTAATTTACTTTTTAATGAACTAATGTTATACAAATAGTAAAGCCCTTTCTGATACATTCTCTTGTATTTTCCTTTTAGTGCATTTGTGAGAAAAAAAAAGGCTTCAACATTTTTAGAACAGGTCTTAAGAGACATTTCCCTGCACATACACATCTCTGCACTGTTTTGTACTAACAAAAGTGAAAACAGAAAATGTCCTAACAGCTGCTATTGTTCTGGCATGTTTTTGTTAAGTGATTCCTTGTATCTTATTTCCACCACCCCCTTCAACAGTAATTCAAAACAGACTTAAAAGCTTATTTTTTAATTTCTATTATTCTGAAATATATATTTTTACAAATTTATCAAAGATAATACTTTTAAAAATCAGTCTTTACTGATTTGAAAGGACTTTTAGGAATAGGTGTCCAAAACCAGGCAACCCTAACACATAAGGGCTCCAAAACTTGCATTTATATGGCAAATACTTACTGTCCTCTAACCTGAAAGAAATGCAGCATCCTTCAATAAATTACTCAGGGACACTGAAAAGGCAATCTTCTTGCCAAGCTGTTTAGTGAAGTTTCCTGACAGAATGACAGGACTGCTTTGCTTTTTCAGCTTTACCTCCAGCTGGGTCATGTATCTCTGCTCTCCACTCAGCATCTGCAAATCTGTCATTCCCTACAATAAACAAACAATAAAAACCCAAACCCCAACCACTCAACAGCACAAATTGATTAAGCTTTGAGAAAGCCATAGTATAAACTTGGGCATTTCAGAAATGAGACCAGAAGAGGAAGAATAGAGGTTTTTTTTTAATACACCCAACAACTGACCTCCCACCCCTCCTCAAACCACAAAACTTGCCATTAGTACGTAATGGGGAGGGAGGATGGATTTGTTTTTCTAGTCACAAAAAAATCACAGTGGTGGGATGCTATTTCCTTCAGCTCCTGCTGGTTTGAGGAGTGGCTGAAATCACTAAGAATGTCACAATACTGGGCCAAAAACTAATACAGTTTTACTGAAAATATTGTCAGTCTCACAGAGATTGAGGCTGAAATAGATGCAAATGTAATGGTCTGCAATGCTAATTAGTGTTGGGGTTCATGAGAAACATGCAAAAATCTTTGTTGAAATATTGCTCCAGAAAAAAAATCTCTTAATTAAGATGCTCACTGTATGAAAATACAGTGTTTGAAACCAACTGGCTTTGGAGGCCCACATAAGACATGGCATCCTGCTCTGGGCATCAGTTGCATAATGACAAAATTGCTCCTGTCCTGGAATTTAAACAAAAATGTCAGCAGAGTTTCAGTGATAAACTCCCACCTGCATTTTTGTTTGCTTTTTCATTTCAGCGTTCAAACATTGGCATTCTCTTGCTTATTCCACAGTGCTTAAACCGTCCACACACAATTTCTGTAATAAATAACATTATCTTGGAGATTCTTAAATGCAGAGAGCCCACAAAAGTGAGGAAATTAGGCTGGACTTACTCAGAGTCTTATGCATGGACAGAATACAGGTGTGGAAAACTGTGTGACCACATGTGGACATAATGAGCAAAGGCCACAGGAACCAACAGGATCTTCTCTACTGAACTAATACTGGAAGGAACCCAAAGTTTTGAGTACATCTGAATGTGAAAAAAATTGCTTCAGATTACTTGCAGAAGTTATGCTTTAAAAGCTTTTAAAACACAGCAATTTAGCACTGAGTCTATCTGAAAAATATATAAAAAACAGAATTGGTAATTCCTCTGATGGATTGCTCACAGAACTGTTTTTCCATATGTGTGTTTACACTGCCTTTCTTCTGTGTGCTTTTATGTGAGTGTTCATCTTAGTATGAGAGCTCATGAACTGAAAACATACCTTGATGTAATACACATCCTGGTCATCCACTATCAGCTCCAGGTGTCCAACTCGGGAACTTTTAGAAAACTCAATCCTCCCTGGAGAAAAATAAAACTGTTTACTTTTTCTGGCCACATGCTGTTCAGTGATGCTTCCTAAAACTGTACCCAAAATGGTGGCTGCTTTTGCTAGGAACAATATATATACAGAGCAAAACCAAAGTAAGTATCAGCTCAAAGGAAAAAAAGTAGGATCAGAGTGTACAAAGGCATTTTCCAAAGTGTCCTCAGAATACACTTCTCATTTTGAAAGGAGAATTTGAGGATATTAATTGAGAAGAGGCAACAAGGCTGTCTCCAAAAAAACCAGTTTAGTTCTGGAACTGATTTAGATACTTCCTTTAGGACTGTGCTAAAACTTATACGCTGTGTTGTGCTATGGAGACATTTCAAAAAGTAAGTACACAAAGCTTTGCATAGTGTAGGGAAATCTTTCTTACCATTCACTTGAAAATAACCAGGATAAAAAAAATTAAAAAGAGGGGAAAATTCTGAATATGTGATCTGGTAGAATACATCAACAGAAAACATCACTTGAGCACTATGTCAAAGAAGCTGAGACATGTTGTTGCATTACTACCGTGTATTTATCAGTCTGTATTTCACCAATGTGTTTGTTCCTTTGTGGTCTGTGTTACACTGTGATTGAAATGTTACTGAACAGCAGTATCATGGTCAGTACTTCACTGATTTGGAAACAAGTAATTTCATATCATAACTAAGAGAATGCAGCAAATCAAGATACTAAGGCCAGTCCAGCATATGTCAAACATTACAGACCAAGGCACCATGTTCCTTAGCCTTCATTTCATCTATTCTGGTAACAGCTTTCTTGTCTAACATGAATTTATGAACCAGGTGCTGAACCTCTGACTGTGCAAAATAGTGTAAACCAAGCTAGAAAACCCACTGGGCAGTAAACTGAAGGACTAACACACAATAACACAGCTTCAGCACTACATTATTGACTGAAATATATTCATATTTCTCAGTTACCTCTAATTAAGTTCTCCTAACTGATATGAACTGATGATCAGGTTCTCAGTTGAAAAACCTACCATCAATCTCAATTTTTTTCTTAGGTTGTATAAATTGGATTCTGAATTTCTTCTGTGGGACACTAAAATTTAGGTCAATACCAATACCCCTTTTCAAGTCTGACTTTGGAGTCCCAGTGAAGAAGTGAAAGACAGCTTCATTTGGGATCCACGAATCCTCCTGAAAGACAGAGAGGATAACCATGTTAGTCATTGGCACAGCAATTACAAACTGAGACAACAGAGTGTTTGTGTGCACGGTTCTGTATATTAAGAGTATGGACCTACTATCAGCATCAGCAATTTGTTTTCCGTGTATTTTTCCACTATAGTGGGAACCAATTAATAATAGTGTAGACCTTGAAATGCAGGTAGCTGAATATGCTATACTGAGATACATCACTCTGTCCTCAGAAGAATAAACTGAAACCAAAGCCACAGTACAATGTGCCCCAGTGGTACCTGAGCCATGTAGTCATAGGCAGCCTCCAGCACGTACTGCTGCAGGCCTCTGTCCTGCTTGGTCAGTGTGACAGCCACTCTGGAAGGGGCAGTGAGGGGGCACACCCAGCCCCTGGCTGGGGCAGGATGTGCCACCTCAGAACAGAGTTGCCAGCCCAGAATCCCAGACACTGGTGGGAGACAACAGTGGAACGTCCAGTTAGAACAACCAACACAGAAAACATGCAAGGGAATGAAGCACTGAAGACCTTTTAGAACTAAAATGCAAAAAAGGAACTCCACTGGATAAAATGATCTGATATGCATCTTTCAGAATGATCAGGCTTTCTAAGACAAGCATAATAGCTGGACTCACCTTCCTCCCTAGTGCAAGATCTGGTCTCTGTGTGCTCTCGGAAAACATCTCTCTCTTCTGTCTCATCCACCACTCTGAAGTAGAGTTTAGAGCTACAGCCAAGAATTGTGAACAGTGACTTAAAAACAATGATGCTAAAGTTCCAGCAATATTTAAACAAAATTCTCAGTTATATGGCATCTTGTCCAAGATGTGAAAAACAAGAAAGATGAAGTTGTGCTAAGGTCAATCTAGATTTCTACTAATTAGCACTGATTTTTATCCACAGATTCCATGTCTAATCTGCCACTATCTTGAGAATTCATCTGCCATTCTCCACAGTCAGTACTGGATTTCTCTGAGCAATTTGGTATGGTCAGCTCATTGAACTCCACTCCCTGACTTCTGGACACTTGGCTTACCCTTAGGCTATGTATTTCAGATCTTCAAAACTTCACTAAACTGCCTGTACAAGAATTGTGGTCTCTGCTTTTGAAGGGAGCAAGAGAGTTAATGCTCCATTTGATAGACTCTGCACTCAGTCTTTTGTTCAGATAATGCACAACACAGGTGTGTAATTATTTTTACTTTATTCTGGTCTGCTGTCCAGCCAAGATGGCAGAACCAGAATTATATGATGATGTTTCCCAGAGTCCTAAGGGAATGAATGGTTTAAATGTGAAGTCCAGAGACTTCCAGCCTTTTCTGAACTTCATATCCTACAGCACCACAGTGTCCCAAGTCAAGAGAAACACAGAGGAACAGTCCACATACTGTAAATACTTTTTTCATCTGTTGTCATGTCTAAGACAAGCTGACATGTCATTTACAATATGTGCCTTCTACTTGGACTTCTATAAAAACTAAAAATCCAAAGAGAAGAGAAATCCAGTAGAATAAAATGAACTAAAAAGTCTAGGTTTTATTAACACAAGTAATTCATCTGCTTAACATCTGACAGCTGATGAGGTGGTATATTACAAAATAACCCTCACCTAACATTAAAGAACCTAATTAAAAACTCTCCAGAAGGGTTTGAGCCTATCTTATTATTACTATATTCCAAATTTCCCCAGTGTTTTGTTAAATAGCATTCTGTTCCTAGTATTGCCAAATACCATCTGTAAAAGCAATGCTAAGCTTCTCCTCCACCATGTTAATATCTTGAACTCAATTCTTTGGGCATTAAAATTCCAGAAACAGCACTGACATTCAGAAGGAAGGAACAGGGGAGCATGAAAAATCCATTTACATCTTTTATCACAAGGCTTTGATTTTAATGTATGTTTTTGTGGTAAAGGAATGCAAAATGCCCCAAATAATTTCCCTTTCTTTTTCTTCTGAATGACAGATTTGGACTATGAGTCAGACTGAAACAGTTTGTTTTCTGACAAAATATATTTCTGCTTTACTTAATGAGCCTGTCAGTTCAGTTCTGATTCAAGGAAGTTAGCAGAGTTACTATTTTAGGAGATGCCCTTGCTTAATCTTACCTGAAATTAATTATTTCCATAGATTCTTCTGGAGTGTTCAAGAAAACTTTGAGCTCTTGCCCTTTTTTCACCTGGATTCCCCCATCCAGACTGGTAGATGTCCTCACTCCTGCTAACCAGCCTAGGCCAGCTTGTCCCAGAGTGCCCACAGTTCCCATGTGCACAGAGAGCTGGACAAATGCACTGTGGAAAGATCCAGACACATATTCTTCTGTGAAAAGCACTTTCTTTTTAAAGCACCTAATTTAAACCTCTTCAGTAAGTACACAGCATTTGATGTTGTAACAAAGTATGATTAAAATAATGAACTATTTAGTTCCAGAAATAACTGAAAAAATTGTATGTGCAGACATACATGTTCTAACATGAATTATAGTTTTACTGTATCTCCTAAGTAAGGGATTTAAACCCAGGCTCCAGCATGAAATATTAGCAAAATGAAAGCAATTAGGACTGAGTATCACAGTGCAAGTTTACGTCTGTCTGTACAGAACTTAGTCAAGTTTAGTAATGCTTTCATAAGTACAAAAACTAAAATAGCCAGATAAGGAAACACAGGGTTAAATCATCCATTGATTTGTACATCCATAACCTGTGACTGCATGTCTGATCCTGAAAAAAATCCCAAATACCATCCCTGTAACAGGAAAACATTCAAAAGATGATTTGCACACAAGAATTTAGGAGTTTGATTTAGAGACAGAGAGCAATATTCAGCTTAAACCAGCACTGGAGCAGCACAGCAACAGAGCTCAGAAGCAGAGGCAGGGCAGGAAAACGTTGCTCCCTCACACCAGAGCAGCACAAGGCTGGGACTGCCTTTGTTCCTCCTAATGGGTTACAAGGGAAGTTCACAGAAAACCCACATCGGGAATTGCTGCTCGACATCAGGAATGTGTGGAAGTGACACCCTGCAGCAGTTATTACCTTGGCTTGATATACCCATTTAGAAAGAAATCTGACTGTTGTTTGAAGTCCGCATTGCCTTTGATTTTTATGTTGATTGCTGCTGAGGCATTGACTGCCAGCTGAACAGGAAAGCCTGAAATTGCTGGAAACTGCAATTCTTCAGTGGCCAAACTCATCCTCTTATTGAACTGGACCTCCTGACCCTGTGGTGAAAAAAAAAACCAAGAACCAGAATTTTATTTTGCATAATAAAGTCAGTATTCAGACATTTTTCCAGGTAAAACTATCGACTGCTTCAGTTTGCTGTGAAAATGCTTTTACCTGAGCTGATTGGGGACATAAGGGAGAAAGCAGCCCAAGGCCTGCACCTGGCCAGGGCAGGAGTCAGACACTAGTCTGACCCCAGTCAAAGAAAAAAATATTTTTCATTTAAGCATGGATGGATTTGAATGAGAGAAGCAAGAGATAAGAACCATTAGATGGCAGAACAAGTCCTTATTCTGAACAAGTTTTAATGTACTGAATGCTGTTTAAACCAAATGCACAGTGTGCCTTTAGAGTACAACACAGACAAACAAGTAATACTTTGTATCTTTTACAAATCTGTCAGAAAGTGGTTTCTCAAGATACTGACTTTCAAATAGAAAAAAGGTTCCTTTTACCTTCAGAAGTTTGACAGCCAACTCAGCCAGATTTAAGGAATAATGTTTCATTTGTTTTCTTAAATCTTCACAATCTAAGAAGCTAAGTTCATTTCCAAAGATTTTTATGCTTAGCTCACATTTCAGTGCCTCCTTTCTCTCCGTTCTCTCAGTGAACTGACATGTGACAAAGAAAGAAGTCAAAGAGAAGGATGTTATCATTTCCCTCAAACTCAGAGTACACAATTCCTCAATCAGGCTGTTATTAGTAAACAGACATCAGGCTCCCTGTCACAAACCCTTCCTGGGTCAGTACCTGTTCTTCCCAGCTAAACTTCAGCTCCATACCCCACAAACTGACTGTCACTGTGAGCACAGGTCATGGCCAGTCATAGGATGACTGGCAAAGGAGAAGTATTATAATACATATCCACAACCAGGTGGAGCTTTGAAAAATACAGTCTCAATACAACATTAGGGATGCCATGATTGCTAAACAAACTGCTAAGAAGTAAAAATTGTACATTTTCTCTCCTTATGAATTGATGCAACAGCAGCACAAATGATCTTGAGCTCACTGTAAGAAGAAACCCCAAAAAGATGAGTCCCAAAAGAAGAGATGATCTAACACAGTCTAAATAAATCACGGCCCCCGAGTTTTCCAGCTAACACATCAACAACTGCAGTCAATTCTCACAGCTTTCCTGTTGTATAAATCTTTTCAAATATGGGTAAATTCACAAAGGGTCAATGTAACATCCAACATCAAACTGGGAAGTCAGATCACAAACAACACAACTCTGGAATTTAACATCAAGCACCTGTTTCAGTGCCAAAGCACTCAACAGACAACAGGACATCAGCATAAAGAGGATCAGAGCTCAAAATAATGAGAGGAAACCCAAAACACAGGCAAGATATTCTGGCTGAGAGTCTTTGTTTTGAGAGAATAAAACCACCTGCAAAACTGACTCTTTGCTGTATTTTAAGCAGCTCTTAAGTCCTCTGCCAGTGAGCAGAACAGGTTCCATGTGCTGCATGCCAAGGGCTCACAGCAACACAGAGCAGTGTCCAGTGTGAGATGGGGCCCTAAATTTACCTGGGGAATGCCATTGCTTTTTCCAAGAGCTACAGAGTCAGTTACCTGTTTGACCAGCTCACTCATCTTACTGTACTTTCTACCAGGACAGTTGTGGTTTGTTTTCCTCAGCTTTGGTTTGCCACTCCTGGTCACAGGAGGGTTGGAGGGGCTGTATCGCTGTGCACTCAGTTGCCTCTGCTTGACCTTCCCTGCCTTTTCCTCTGGGTTTGTTGACTTGTGCTTTCTTTCTTTGGTGCTTCCAAAAAAATAGTCACTGAGGGAAGCAGACTTCTGCCCAAAAAGCTTCTGTGCAAGAGTTTCAGCATTCTGCACTCGTACACCAACCTAGGGAAGAGCACACACCTTGGAAAGCCTGACAATGATGTGCATAAGCCATGTCCAGTTCTAGAAGCAGAAATTAAAAAATACAACCAGATGCAAACAAAAATGAAAGATTTGCCAAACAAGATCACAGCAGTCTATGAAGTTTAGCAATCTGTCTCATGCAGCATCCAGTACTAGATATTTCAGTATTAAATCCTTCCACAAAAATTAGTTGGTTGTGTAAAGCTCAGTTCAAAATAAAAACACTTTTTTTTATTCAGGTACCAGTTCATTTACACCATGATAAGACAGTCTGAGCCACTGCTATTTTAGCATGTTACAAACAGTATTTTGGTTGGAAAACCATTGCACACCCTTTCCATGCTTCTGAAATAAGATTCTGTTTTGGAAGTTTGCTTAAATCAGCATTAATAACACAGAGAAATCCAGGGTATATAACACTGAAAAAAATACCTTGTCCCCTTGCAAGCTGAGACTTGAGATCTGAAGGCTGAATTAAATTCTTTCTTCCACATGTACACCATTGTGTGGCACATCAGAGGCACAACTAAAGGTGAGGCTGCAGGCAGGTCACTGAAATATCCCAAGCACCAGACGCTCAGTGGCACTAAACAGTGACTTGGCTCTGTGTAACTGAGTCTGTCTCCTGTATTAGAGGTACCCAAGCCAGCTGATTTTCCACTGTAAGTCACGTTACTGGCCTAAACAGGAGCTAGAGCAGTGTCTCAGGAAGCACTGACTTTAATCTTTCATTTGAATCAACAACAAGAGCTGGGGATAACTCTCCTGACTGGTGCATGACACCAGCAGTGACAGTGCTTTTATTGGCTCAGTCCATCACACAGAGGAGTCACCAGCCTGAGGCAACTGTGCTGGAGCAGTGACAAACACACCTTGCTTAAGGAACTGCAATGGGAAAACATTTTTACATCAATATACCAAGTGTCCCTTGAGGAGGAGGATTTAAAAACCCCAACAATTAAGAAAATCCCCAAACTTGCCTCCAGGAAATTCACAGCCCGTCCCATAAGGTGAACAGTCAAATTTGTCATGACTGATCGTGGTAGGAAAGATGCAGGAGAAAACACCACTGAGGCTTCCATATTTGCACCTGCACCAGCTGCAATGGAAAACACAGATGTCTGTCAGTTAGAGAGCAGCTGTTCTCAAATACTTTGCAAAGCTCATCATTCTTTGGGAAACTGGAACTCTGCTCATTAAGAAGATGGTGAATAAAGCACTGTCAGTGGATGAAACTATTTAACTTTTTAATACAGCAAAGACATTACTGTAAGTAATTGCCATTTACTGGAATTCCATATTTACTGGATATCTCACTAATATAAAAAGAAAAGCATTTACAATACATAATATACACAAATGCACTGGAAGAAATGGAAAAAAATGTTACCCTGAAAAGCATCAAGTAGCATTTTCACTGAAAACAAGTGGTGAACAGATAGTAAAGTAGGAAGGAACTAGTTTCAGTCTTTTCTTATACCAAGGATAGCACATGAATCAGGGGGAAAAAACCACATCCCAAACCCCTGTTGCTGCAATGGAAGCTCACTAAGGAAGGGGTCAAAAGTTGATGTTCACAAAAAATCTTACAAATTCATTGTTTCTTAGTCCCCTCTCTCACAAAAGGCACAAGAGTTCCTGGTGTCTGGCTTGCTGGAATTACATTTCATATACTCCAATTAGGGTCAGAGCAGATTCAAGTTTCCATTTACATATCTGGGTGCTATTAAGTCATAAAAATTATCTCTGGGGCAACATGTAAAGGGCCAGAAAAGTCAGATGGGATTTTATTAATCCATAAGCTACAAAGCATTAAGTTCTAAAACTCGACATACCTGAGTGAAAGGTGACATCAGAATATGAGGAGTATTTCCATGTCTCCTGGTCAAAATCTCTGCTCAGGATTTCATCGGGAATAGAATCCCGAAGGTGCTCCTTCAATGGGTCGTCTGTCTCCAGGATCTGAGAGAGATGACTCCAAACAAAGGAGCCCACTTCAATTAAACCAAGAAAAGCATTTGGGAAACAGACAAAAATTAAAACAGTTTTAAAAACAGAGAGGAAACATTTTCATTTATTTATACCAAGCCATTCCCCTGAGCACAACTGAATTCATTCATTTTCAGCCCCATTAAAATTAGTCTGATTCCCCTATCTTGACCACAGGCAACTGATTGAAATACTTATTCTTTCCAGTATGGTATGTGAGGGATCATTCCCTCCCCACCTTCACTGATGCCTCTCAGCCAGCCTAGGCAGTCAAAGAGGTTAGGATATCCCACTTGTTTACTGTTTGCAGGGGATCTGCTAGACTGAATTTAAAGGAATGCAACAGAATTATTTAAAATATGTTTTTTTAACTTGGGCAGCATCACTCATTTTGTTCTTTAAAAAATTATTGAAACATTAAAATCAATGAAACATTAAAAATAAAATTTAAGTCTAGGGTAGACAGCAAGCACATGAAAATCTTAAGGTAACAATTAAAAACTATAAGCAGGAATAAAAATGGCCTTTTGAAGACAAGCATTAAGCAACTTCAAATACAGGGAAGCCTATTAATCAGACACCCTACATGAACACTGGCAACAACATTGGTGGATTTGTAAGAGAAAGCTGCCCATGGGCCTTCTTTACCTACAGCAAAGAAATCATTCCAATACAAAGAATCTTTCTATACTGTGCAATGTACAATATGTCCAAAAGCCCTTCCAAAAATAAACCAATAAAACCACATACAGTTAAACAGTTGTGACTGAGAATCAGTATTACTCTATGACAGTGTGTGGATTTATGGCTTGGCCAGGTATTGCTGTGTTATTGGGGGGCAAATAATCCCAAATGTTCTGGAGTCTGGCTCTTCAACAGAGACCTTTTTGTCTCCTGAAGATAAAAGATATTATGCTTCAGCACTAGCTCAATGCACAGACACTGAATACTGATGTAACTGCACTTTTCACCACATAACTTTTTTTCAAATTTTTTTTCTGAAGGTGGCAACTAAAAACTAATGTGCTCTATGCCTTCAAAAGCACTTATTCAAAAGTTTATTATATAAATTATTTAGGCATCACATCAACAAAAGATGAAGGAAATTAGCAAAAATTCATGAGTACTGCATTGAATTGTTTAAAAACAGACATTTTGACTTGTAGAGGTCCTTTCTAGGTCAGACAGATCACATTTTCTGCATGGAGCCACAGGGAGGAGAGGCACTGAGGCACTACCTTGCCAGGAATTTGCAGGTGGGTGCAATTCTCTCTGTCTGAGCTCTAAGCAGGGGGAAGGAGTCCCCTGCAAAGCACAAGCCACATCCTCAGGTGAGCACAAGGCTAAGCCTGAGCTCACATTGCTGCAGGACATACTGGTGGGACACAGCATGCTGGTGCCATGGACACACAGCCCCAAACTGGAGCTGGCCAGGAACCAGAACAGCAGAGTGAAGGCACAGCCTTCCATCTGCCTGCAAACAGTCCTACAGACTCCTTGCTCAGGTTTGCTTCATCCTGACAGATGTAAAGGCAAAGGATTAGCCTCCAGGCATTCACTGTTGAACATGGGGAAGCCATTTGAGAATATTGCAATGATTTTTTCTGCGACTTGCTTCTTTTTCAACTTAACAAAACGCAATTTGCAGTTATCCCTTTGTATTTCTAATGCACTGAGCAACAAAGATGTTCCACCTGTTTTCATTAGCCTTCAGCTAATGAAATGTTGCCAGTAGAGGGAACTAATTCTATGAAAAATCAGTTCTTACTGACTATTGCTAAACTAATTTCATTATGAAATGTCACAATCATACAAACAATATTTTAAAAACACTCTACAAAGCAGAAAGATTAAATAGAAGTTGATACAGATTGGTACCATAACACCTGTAAAACAAATATTAGATTGAAGTATCATTTAGGAACATATTAGACTCCAGTAATTGTTTGCCTAACCTTGGCTGGATGTTTCTTTCAGCAAAGTCTTTTGTACTTGTTTAAATAACTCTTCATGTGGACATTTCATTGCTATATAATAAGCAGCAATTCTTATTTCCACATCTTCACTGGTTGCTTGATACAATTGAACTGATACATCATTCTAAGAGAAAGAGATGAAAAAATAAAGGCAATTACAACTTACTCTCTTAGTACAACAACTCATGCATGCAATTCCAGGTCCAGGTCGGGTTTTGAGACAGCTATTGCTTTATACCTGACCAAGTCATGTTGTGCAAGATGTGTACAAATGTGCATGTTCTCTATACCACCTTACCTACAAATTTCCTGAACAAACTGTCATTATGACCTGAATCCTGAATCCTATACAGACTCATTTATCCAGGACTGTGAACACAGAGCCTCACTTGCCATCACGGCTGGTGAAGATGGGGCTTTCTGTCTATTGTATTTGTCATTTGTGCCACAGCTCACACACAGACAGTGACGTTTTTGTTCACAGATCATCAGTTCTGCCAGGAACAGACATTGGTGAGTGATACTAGGAACATTTTTATTACTATTTAACACCCCCAGCCCACCCACAGCTCACTTGGTGGGGTGTATGACAACATAAAGACTTCATAGTTCAAACAGGTCTAAGGAGCAGCACCAAGCTTCATAACTACAGAACAAGTGAATTGCACCAATCCACATTGCAATTACATTTTAAAAAGCCATAGAAAAATGCTTTAAAAAGTGCAAGCCTGTGTGGAACCTCTTGTTCTTCTGGGAAAGGACAGCCAGCTTTGCCCAAGGTACACTCCTGGTTTTGCCATTCCTTTTAGCATCTAGTTATTTCAGCTAAACAAGTTTTGTGTTTTCTTCCATTAAACCATTTAATAGTCTAACTATGACAGTGTATTGCAAGTCACAACAAGCTTCTCATGTTAATACTTTATGTTTCAGAGAATGTCACAGTGGAACAGACTATGGGAAGAACGAAATACTGTGGGGTTTCAGTCATAACCCACAGGTACATAACCCACCCAGCTGAAGTGCCTATTTCAGAAGTCTCAAACACTGAGTCAGACACTGAGTGTGTTACCTCAGCTCCAGCAAAGCACACTATAGGTCTGTTCGTGCAGGTGTCCCAACCACTCCTCCAGCAGCACAGGGCTCTCTGCTGGGACAGTCTGCTCTCCTTCCTGACCTGTTTGTGTGTTTCACAGCTATTCCAAACAATCCAAAACCTGGGGCGGTGCCAGGAAGCCACCAGCCACCTGCTGACAATAAATCACCTACCCTGGCAGCGCAGGGGATGCGCCTGAAGGCCTGCAGGGCAGCGAGGCGGATTTCCATGGAATTGCTCCTCAGGGAAGCACAGGAGCTCAGCACGGGAGCCAGCAAAGCCGCTGCCAGTCCTGCATTTCCGATGGCTTTGAGCACCAGCTGCATCTGCAAACACAGAGCAAGGCACAATGAAAAGTTCCTTGAGTGTTGTCAGCTGGACATTAAATTTTATTGCATTAACATTTCCTTTGCAAAACTGTGTTCAAATTGATTCCTGATCATTTGGTGGTGGGGGGGGGGTGTGTTACTGCAGCCCCTGTTGTTCCAGCTGAGCTGTGGCTTTACTGGGAGGACAAGACACCACAGGGACCACTGTTCTATTCTAATGCCATGTAGCACTTTAAGTAGAATCTGGTGGGATACAAAAACATTATGAAAAGCCTGCATTGCAATGGAAAAGCAGAAGGCACACATTTGATGTACTGTAAAAGTTTTTCAACTATTGTCTCTTTTGATTACAGATACTTTGAGCTTTTAGTGATTCATCATGGAGTTCTGGACACAACAACCAAATTCAAACAAGAATCTGTCAGCAGATGAGTGTTCTTTATACTGATCAACAGTATGACTTTTGCTTCATCATAAGGTCAAAGACTTTTCCTTATTTCCACACACAGAAACATCAACACTGATGGCTTGTGCTTGTTGCATTAGGACATTTTATCAGCCCACTCTTGCAAAGAATATTAATTTACAAACCTTGTATTCACAGCTTTCTGGAAATCCAAAGAATGCCATTTTCGTCAAACAAGTTCTAGATCATGAAGGGCACAGAAAAGTCAAGCACTGTATCACATCCCTCTGCATGACCATTACCTTGCTGAGATGTTCTGAATTTTGCACAGTGCAGTTTCCTCCCAGGAATTTCCCCAGAGTGCTCAGCACACTCTGCACAGCAGGTACACCCTCACAGGAGCTGTGAGCTGAACAAAAGCGATGCAGGAGAGCAGAGATCCCCAAGAAGCAGCTCTGGCTTGCTCTGGGGGACTCCAGCAAAGGCTGCAAACAAGCACAGAAAGAACAGGGTGTTTCAGAAAAGTCATGAGAAAGACTATTGTAACATACCACAGAAAATAAATGTATCTAAATATTTACATACTAAAACCCAGTCTGAACAATACATGTTTTCAAACTGTCTGTAAAGGAAGTACACAAACAAACAAGAAAGAGAGGACAACCCTGCAGAGGTGTAGTGGAAAATTCTTCCACATATGGGCTAAATTAGTGTCAATATGGTACAGACTTCAGTTCTTTTCACAAGAAATCAAGCCCTGTGTCCTCAGGGAGGAGCATGAAGACAAACCTAACCTATTTTTCTGGACCCTCCAAACAGTAAAACCTTCACCAGAACACAGTTTCTCTAAGTTCCACCTCAATACTTAACAAAACCACTGAGAGCTCAGTAAGTCCCTGGTGGTTTACCCATTTTTAGATGAAAATTAGCTTTTCTGTCCAATAAATCTACCAATTCTAAATTTCTGTGTCCACTGTGAAGAAAGCCTGTTACTGTTGAAAATGCCACCACTTCAACCAATGTTAGTGAACCTCAAATTTTTTTGAAGTATCTACAATACAAATGCAGATCAAGATGCATCCTTGTTTGGAAACCAGATCAAAATAGTCAGTAATGTCATCTCCAAAATTACCTGGACAGAGTTCTGTATAAATCTGTGAAAACAGCTATCACAGTAAAACACAAAAACTATGAGCCACCTAAATCAATGACAATTTGAAAAAGAAAAAGCCACACCCACTCACGGCAAGAGATTCAATCATGCCCGAGGTGGGCTTAGGAATGAAGGCAAATGACCAGAAGAAATATTCTACTTTGTCTTCCTCGACTTCTCCAGAAGCCACGAGTTCTTTCATCAGGACAACACAGGCCTCTGTGGCACAGGATGGGAGAGCATCTATTAATGGTTGCCTGGAACACAAGGAAAAAGTACAGCAAACCTGAAATGAGCAAAACACTCAAGACTCAAACAAACACACTGAGGCTGAGCTTCTCAAAGTAAATAAAAGTCCCCTGGCTTATGCCAGATTCCACAGAAATCAATATTATCCTTCGGTTTAGTGACCTCATGGAAATGTGCCTCAGCCAGGATGTGATGCAGGTGCACTGGTGTTTCAAGAACTGTGTCTAACCTGGATTTCAAGGAAATATTTAGCTGCTTTCTCTGAAAGTGAGGCCAAATCATATCCCAAGTCTGACTTCTAAAGACTGAGATACCTTAAAGCACTGATTTCTTTATTAAGATGGTTTTTTCCTTTCATTTCACCTATAACACTACTAACAAATTAAAATATTAAACTGAATTGACTCTGCTTTCTTAGACCTTATCTAAAGAGAAAAGTTACACCAGATGACAGACAATAGACATTGCAGTTCTTAAGAGTTCTGTAAATATTCAGTACCTGCCTCCTATACTGGTTGATGGACACTTTGGCATTAACTAGGAAGCAGTTAAACTAAATGTGATAAAGGCACTTGCATCATGGAGTAGGCTGCATGGGGGCTTTTTTACTCTTAAACTTAATAATCATGTCCTTAGTAAAATTAGTCTAAAGTTGATATAGAAAAAGGCAGTGTAGTTTAACTGTTTTCTAATACTGAAGAATATTAGCATGACTATTTGTCAAAGGGTGTGAATAAACCTAAACCAAAACAAAATTTGCCCTTTTTGCATGAAGCAAAGTTAACGTTGCAAACATAAAATCTGTAATTGGATTAATTTCAAACAGGTTGATGATGTTTAGTACTGAAACCAAGAATAAAACTTGTTTCAATGTTTTCACTTTTGAGAATATTGATCTTGAGAGGAAAAAAATTAGTACTTATTTTAATAATACTGAATTAGTATTTCTGAAAGTCTCAAACAATTGAGTCAGAACTGGCTGCAGAGGAGCAGGGCCTTGACCCTGAAAGCTGCAGTTGTATGATTGGAATAAACCATGCTGAGAGCAGGCTGGGACTGAAAGATGGGGCTCCACCACATCCCAGACTTTGTCTCCTCTCCCCCGTGAGTACTAAGGGCACTGAAGGCACAGATCCAGGCAAGCTTTTCCATAACAAATGGCAGTGTCTGCTCAAATCCAGCAGCATTGATTTCCCTGTATGCCATGACTCAGGTTTCCTGTTCACTTTGCTTCTGAAACAGGAAATCTGTCTGTGGGAATAGACTTGGGACAGGAAAGTCTATTTTGTACACAACAGTCATTCAGTAGGGAGAAAAGATCACCCCTATGCTACATAAACAAGACGTGCAATACAAATTCTTCCTTTAAAATGCTCCAAATTTACATCTGACAATTAGGCACAGATTTGAAACATTAAACTATTTTAGACAGTCACAAAACGTTTCTTTCCTATCTATTGTTAAATGCAATGACTATATGAGCCTTACCAGTTGTCTCTGCACTTGAAGGAAGATCTTTGCCATAGTGCTCTCAGGGCCCCAAGGGGAAGATGCCGAAGCTCAAACACAAGCGCCATGGAAAGGCCAGCGGTCTGCAAGGGCACAGAACCAGATGGAACACTCATTGCTGCTGGGCACCAACCAGCTTTAGAGAACAGAGCACAGCAAGAGATAAACTCCCATCTAACAACTCAGTGAAAAATTTCACAGAGGAACAGCTATTTTTGCTTTCTAATAATACAGCTTTAGAATGAACTGTCTGATTAGGTGGGCTGTTCTCATTTCTTAAGGCAGGTTGCTCTGAAATTGAGCTGTCATTGTAAACTCTCTATTTGAAGTATCATAATAACAAACTACATTCAAATTTGACTCCAATTCCTACCCCTAAATGAAACATAAGAAAATCTGCCTGTTATTCTACATAGCAGCTTGCTTTTCCTTCTGTCTGCAGACTTGCCATAGCTCTACTTAAGAAAAAAATTCCTCTGAAAGCATAAACATGGTCTTGCTACACCCAAATAGGCAGTAGCTACTTAGAATGCCTTACCGGGAGGAAAAAAAAAAAAAAGGAAAAAAGGCAAACTTTTTTGGGTCAGACTGTGGCACAGGAGCAAGGCAGAGCAAACCTAACATCCTCTTGCCCACCCTGCTCAATGCACAGAGAGCCACATTCACCAGAGCTGCTGAGAAAGCACCAAAACCCCAACAGCCAAATGGGAATTCAGCCTCCAGCACAAGCAGCGTGACAGACTTCCCTCAAGCCTCTCTCAAGTGAGGTTCCTTCTCCCCATCCCTTTTTCCATTCTTTGTCAGTATGCAGCTTGTTCACTTAATGGTCCATTAGCTAATCTACATCCACATGGAAATCCAATCTTGTTTCATAATAGCATTAAAAATTAAACAACAACTTTGCTTCCTTGGAAATGACACAGTCTCCACCTCCATTTTCTCATCCCTTCACTGTTTTCCCTGAAGTTGGGGATTTTTCCCTTCCATTATTTCTCGGTTTTGTGTCCTGAAAGAAATGCATAATCTCACCTCATTCAGAGTCAAACAATAAGGGGACAAACAAGCTATAGACACATAACAACGCAGCTGTCTCCCCAGCAACACTCAGGGCATTCCCATAACTTCTTCCCTGGCCCAAAGGACATTTTATTGGCTGAAATGAGGGATAATAAAGATTCTCTTTGAAATGTCTTGTCACACAGGAGGAACACCCTGAAAAAGTGAAAATAGTTCACAACCAATCGAACCCAAACCCTGTGCTGCGACGGGCATATGATGAATAATTCACCTCTCTTTTGGGCAGTGGCACAGACAGCAGCCACTTGTGCTAATCCTAGTGATTTACAAAACAAATGTCCCACACATGAAGCCAGGAGGCCTCTTTGGATGCAGAAGTGACATCCCACTGTTACTGGGAAAAATTGTTCACCATTCTCTCAAAGCCACTGAATTGGGTGTTCAATACAAGGTAGAATTTAGAGAAAGTTTCTCAGATCCACTCCAGTAATTCCTTTTTTCAGCATTTTCCAGGTAACATGTAGCCCTCCACTCTGTGCCTAAACACCATTACATACTGTTGTAGCACTGACAGCACCGAGAATTAAGTGTTTTTGTACAGTTTTCTTCCATTTTCAAATGTCTGTGTTTTTTTTCAAATTGTTTTATGTAGGAACGTCACTACTAGCAAGAACCACTCTGTCTGAAGGATAATGGGATATGAACCTGTCTTCAGTTCACTGCCCTCCGTTCATCTCAGGTGAGCAAAAATTAAGCTGCTTCTTCTGTGTTGTGTGACAAGTATTCTTGGTCACCTCTGAATTTCACAGACACAGGGTCTTCATTTCAATAATTACTCACTGGTTCAGCTGCTGCCATCACCAACAAAAAATAGAAGACCTGAGTGAGCTAAGGAGACAGGCAGAGCCCCAGAGGGCAACAGGGGCTATGAATAAAAGCTCACCTCATAACTGGCACTGTGTGCCAAGCAAAGCTTCCACACCAGCTCAGTCACTTCCCTTCCAGTGACCTCCCTCTTGCTCTTTTCCACTTCATAGACAATGCTGGTCACGTATAGATCCTCAGAGTCCACTGAAAAGACAAGGAAAAATCAGGTATCTGGTGGTTGCTGGCCATTTTCTATGGTTAACCCTCTGTGCAAGGGGAAAGTTTCTCTCAGAGCCTTTATTTCTACCTCTAAGAGTCTCTCTAGTCTCAGTAAAGCCAAGGGATGAATATGAATGTCTGCAGCCAGCTTGAATTTAAGGACAAAACAGTATAAAGATGTAAAGATGAATCTGACCTGAGTCAGAAAAACAAGACAAAGATAGACATAAAATAAGTCCTACTTTCCATCAGTGTCTCTTAGAATGGCCCTCCTAGTCTGCATTCATCCCCTTTTCCAATGTCATCTAATCACACATTCCATACTTCAGCCTCCCAAAAAATCAACATGAGGTCTAGGTGCCAAGAAAAATAACTGGCTTGACCCTTAACCTCTTCCTGAGGAAGAATCTTGTCATGTTGGCATAACTATAAACAAAAGGCATCCTAGAATTTTGGGGGTTCCTTTTAAAGAAAAAAATCCCAACTATTTAGACGCAGACAAAATAAAAAAACCCCAACCAAACAAACAAGATGTTTCTCAATATTTAGAGCTCAACTATAAAATCTTTCCTCAGGCAAGCTGCCCATTGTAAAATCACTCTTCTAAGGGAACACACACAGAGCAAAGAAGGAGCAAAAAATAAAACAGTCCTCAGACATGGCATGTCCTTAGTTCCATTACGACTCACAATTAATTAGGCTCCATTTGCATAAAAATCAGGAATTGTCCACAGACAGGGGAAGGCTGATGCTCTGCCTAGAGGGGTACTAGGTATGTAAAGTAGGCAAAAAGGAGCTGATCAGTAGGGAAAATCACTTTTGGACCCACCCAGCTTTGTTTTGGAAGGCTCCAGCTCTCAAAGGGACAGCTCAACCTGTAAAAACACTCACTTCCAAATCGTTTAATACCTTAAAGGAAATACTGGGTGCAAAGAGTCCCAAGATGTTCTAGGCAATAAAGGCACTTTACTGTAGCAGGAGCACGGTTACCCTGTCTGTGCAGTGTCTCTGGCTCCACCCGCAGCAGTGTGAGCGCAGTCTGTGTCCGTGTCTCGGTGCCCTCCTGACGGGGCAGCGTCACTCGGTCACTCTCGGTGCATTTGGCCTCAGCCAGGACTCCATCCCGAATGCTCTGAACACATTCCAGCCTGGAGGACAGGACCTGCTGCTCAGGCTGAGAAGAACAGACACTTCAGGAAGAGTCTTCATGACCTCAGTCATCCTGCCCAACCCTTTCTCTCCCAGAGGATTCCAGTTCTGGGACTGTGTGCAGCCCCTTGTCTAGAGTGCCCCCCTCTCACAGTGCCCAGCCTGGGGATGTTAATGAGCTCTTTATTTTCAGTCTAATTTTTCATCTCTGAAAAGCACCTGCTACTAATTTTCAGCATCAAACGGTCTCAATTCATTTCAGTTCACAAAGCCCAGTGTTAAGCAGGTCTTTTTCGTCAGCAGAGCTGAAGAAAGCAAAAGGCTGGTCAATTATGAGCAGCTAGTACTATACAAGAAACAAGTAAAATTCACCTAATAAAAATGGCAGAAGACAATTACATTGACTGTATTTGCTGCCAACAGTGGAAAACTGTAAGTCTGGTTTTTAGAAAAGCTTCTATCTTTCCCAAGTTTTCTGCAAAAAATAACTTTCTTTTCGTACTATGGTTTTCTTTTTATTCACATCTCTCTGTTCCCCTCGTCCACACTCCACTTTCAGTTTATCACTGTATTTTAATGAGTTAATCCAGGTGCTTAAGAACCTCTAGCATTTGTACTATAATGTTCATCAACTACAATGCAAATTTGCATTAAAGCAAATTCTGTGAATAACAGGCATTACAGGAGGAATAATATTCATCACTTCTTTGCTAACGACTCAAGTTTGGGCAGACACACACACTCCTCCAACAAGCTGAAAGGCCCTGTGGAATAATCAGTGAGATTCCCCCAAACTCACCGACACATGAGGAAGAACAACAGACTGCACAGAAGTGAGACCAGAATATCGATGGGAGCAGAGGTTTAATTCCTTTGTCTTTACAAGGATGGGGCCCTTTTGCTGATACCTTGTTGGGCATATTCCCAGTACATCCTCCTAGGAACAAACACACAGAGTAGAATCACACATGCACACATTCAATACAAGGAGCTATTGTGGTTTACTATAATTATTTTAATAATTACCTTTAGGGAGTAACAACAGAGACCTGAATTCTGCCTTGCAGAACGCTGGCTTTGCCACAAAAGTCATGAAAAGGCAAATAATTTTAAAGACCTTGGTCAAAATTTATAGTAGCCAGGGTCTGTTGATTTGTTTAACTTTACTGTGTTATTCTGAATCAAATAATTTACAGATAGATTCTTTTCCACTTAAGATTTTGTGGGTGTGCATGGAAGCATTAATTCAGAATAACCTTAATTACGTATGAGTGTCCCAAGCCTTACAGCAGAACATCTCTCAGCACTGGCATGCAGCAGTAGCAGGAGAATGAGGCAGTGCACACCGTGCTGAAGGTCAGCCCAGACACAGCTCTTCCCAACAGAGCCACAGCCCTTGAGGCATCTCAGCTGCACTCCTGCAAACACACAGGTGACAGCAGCGTAGGCTGACTATTGTTTTAGTCTAACACAGCAGAACCTGAGTTTAAGCATGAAAATAATTGCAAAGAACTCTGAGGAGCCACATCTTAAAGCCTCCTGGAATTAACAAAACAAAGAAATGGTGAATAATCATGGATAATGAATACTGTATTTTCCCAGAGAACAGGTAAGCCCTGGTACACCTTGGGTTGTAACCAAGTAGTGGATTCCAACCCTCAACAGGAATGCGAGTTATCTATAATTTTATAACATTCACAGCAAAGAGCTACTACATGACTGCCACTGTCTGCTGAACCAAGTGGAAAAAAACCTTTCTTTATGCACAAAGGGAGCAGACTCAACATGTACAAGGGCCAGAAGTCACCTCAGAGCACGACTGTCCTGCCTCACCTCCTCAAGGACGGCGCCAGCAGCAGGAGCTCGTGCTGTCTGCAGCACACTGAGGATGCCTCGCTTTATGTTCAGGGCCCAAGGCTGCTCACTCCTCGCAGGACAGAGCTGCAGAACTTTCCCATCACGGAAAGAAAAATGAAGAGGATGCTGTTCTAATATTGCCCTGCAATAAAATAATTTATTGTTTCTTGCTTCAAACAGCGCAAGACAGTTACAACATTAGACTCAGATTTTCTCAACAGAGCTGTTCCTCCACTATGGGTCTCTCTCATTCTGTATCTCCATTCTCTACAGCAAGCCTCTATTCTTCATAAATTCTCTCTGACCCTAGGAGTCCTTAAAAAACCCCTCATAAAACCCTAAAACAAATCCTCTCAAGATAATCACTGCATCCTCAACATAACTGTAACACCCAATAAAGGCAGCTCCTGGTAAATTCTTTACACATAAATGTCCTCAGTGGCAATGATTCCTGTTTAATGTAAGAGAGAAATTCCATTTTATGATTCAGGGTGCCTTAGCATTGGTAGGCATGTCTGAATTGCAAAGTTACTGCATCATGTCTTTTCAGGTGCGATACAGAAAAAAACCTGCTTCCCAAGGAACTCATCTTTTCCTGCTATTCCAGGTCTTCATGCTTGGGCTCAGCCCCAGACTTATGCCCCTCTCTGCTGTCAGCACACTCCCTAACTGCTTCTGCTATTCCAGACTGAGCACGCAGCACTGTCTACATTTGCAAGAGATCACTTTTTAATACTGATTTTCACTTCTAATGTACTTTAATCATACATCTCCCCTCTAAATGGGGAATAACAAGCCATCCAAAGGAAGAATTCCGCAGTAGCCCAATGGTCAGCTCCCGTACAGGGAGACAGAGAGTTCATCTGCCCATGAACTGTGGAACTAAATGTTCATCTAATCAGCCTGCTCACAAAGTAAGAGAAACTTTTAATGCACCAACATCTGGATAAAGCCTTTCCAGAGGAAGAGACCAGGCACGCGGGATAAGGGTTTCTGAACTCCCAGGCAACTGTGGCTGCTTTTGCTGCTATCTGTGGAAATTACATGCATGTTCAGAGGACAAGCCAGACTACTGTATGCTCACAATGGGCTGAGGCAAATGCTAATAAGGTTTACTCGTCTGAATAATTATTTTCAATAGCCAAGCTTCGCTGAATGCTTTCTTTGCTACCTCTGTTTTCTGGTTTCTCTGCAAAGAACAAGGCTCAACTGCTCTCACAGCTATGAAAATCCTGCTCACAGAAGATGTGCCTGCACACTCATTTGAGCTCTGATACCACTGCCCATACCGACGAACACAAAGTTCTTCCTGATGAATATAAAAAGCAATCCATCTACTCCAGGCTTGCTCTCTGACCCTTTGAATTGAGTCAATTACCTCAGTTTTCAGTGTTGTTTAAAGGCTGAGAATCCAAGTGGCAGGACAAAGAGGAAGATTACAAGGCTGAATTTAATCAGACAACAGAACTGCTTTTCTTCTGACGACACAAGAAGCGTCAGCTCTCTGGGAAAATGCCAGACCTCCACAGTTTGAAGAGATCTTTTTGTATAGACATCTACACTGGAGACTATACCTTGGTAAGTCAATGGGAAACACCCTGCCATATGTTATGAAAGAGCTACTAAAGCCAAAAACAGGAAGAAAATTACATTAGATAAATAAATGCAGTTTAAATATCGGGGGGGGGGGGGGGGGGGGAAGCAAACGATGTTTTGCATTGTGAGAATCTTCTCAATGAAGAACTTCTGAAATTTGCTTCGGACTCAAGAGTCTGTACAAGTAACAACTACACCCCACAGAACTGTGATCCACCCACCTGCTGGCCAGCAGAGGCCTGGTAATTTGTGCCCATAATAATTTTAACTGTCTATTCTACCATTGCTTTCACATACAAAGGGATGAAAATTAGTTCTAAAAAAACCCTTTTTGGACCAAATACCTCTCATTTTATTGATAGTGTGCATATATTGATCCTTGTTTTAAAAAGCAAAACAAACAAACAAAAACAAAAAAACAATCAAGCAAAAAACAGCAAAAAACAAACCTAAATCTAAACATAGTATGGAACAGAGTGAACAATGCCAAGTTGCTCTAAGCCATAGAGCTTTCAAAAAACCCCCAAACTAGACCAGATTAGGTTTTCTACCTTAGACTGTCCATTTCCTTTAGAGACTCCTCTCTGGATGCAAAACTTTTCTTAATCTGTACGTCTTGCACCTAGGAGCAAAGATTAAAGGCAATATATTTCATTGTCAAAAGGACTTTGCAGACTTTATCACATTAGGATATCTACACAGACTGCCACAGACCACAAACAAAGGCTCGGTGTTTTAGCACAGCTGCAACAGCCACATCTTCAGGTAGTTCTTGAGGTAGTTCCCAGGAATTTGTTCACAAAGAAGTCTCATTAACTGTTAAACACATTTTATAAAGCACTATTATACCCCCTTCATTGTCAAGCCAGAAGTAATCAGCTACTCTGGACCAACCCAGCACATCGTACAGGTTTCTCAAGTTCTCTTTAAAACGCTTGCTGTTTGCAATCACTGCTACAGATATGAAAGTGCTTTGAAATAAAGCAGGTTCCTTTCAAGGGACTGGTTTCACTTCCAGTTCTGATCTCATGTGACAAAACAGTGAAATTGTCACACCACTTAGAAAACAAGTATTTGGTTACTCTGCCTTTTAAAACTAGCAAATATTTAATATGCTGTTGTGCCACATCAAAGCAATACTGCAATTCTGAAATCCAGAAATGAACTGACTTTTAATGACAAGAAAAACAAGTGTCTGAAATGTAAAATAATCCCAAAGAAATGTAAGGTTCCATGTGAGCTCCTCCCAATCACTCTGGTGATTTTGACAATACTTACTTCCAAAACCATCTGGCAATTCCCCAATACCTCAATGATCACGGTGCTCTCCAGAGAGATGCCAGTGCTGTTGGGAACATCTCCCTGCAGGAATGTGCTGCTGACTGCTGAATACCTGTAGCTGTATCTGGCTTTTTTTGGGAAGTACCATGCACTGTGTCCTAGGAAACAACAACAAAAAAGTAGCTTTTAAAAGTCTATTAGGCTTCCCCCTTCCCCTATTTCTTTTCTACCTTTTAATCTTCTGGCCTTTGAAATCAGCTAAGCAAAGGGCTGGATATTCAGAATGTTCCCTTCCCACTTGGACTTACAAGTGAGAGAACAGGGTTTCTGAAAGTATCCTGCACACTGGCCAGAGCTCCTGCACAGAAGGTGAAGAGCCTTCCCCTCTTCCTGTGCACAAAACCTCTCCATCTCCTTCGAGGCAGGAGTCCCCAAAGGCAGAGAAGGGATGCAATGCATTCATGTCCTGATGCTCTTTTGACACTTTCCAGAGAAGCAGCACCTTTGCACGGGCCAGATGAAACAGCTCTGCTGGTGCATTCCCAGTGCTCTCCATGCCCCGGACTGGGTTTAGCCCTGCACTGGTTTGGTCCCTTGCTCAGCTCAAATGTCTCGGAGCTTTCTCAGCTCACACAATGCCATCTTTAGGTGGGTGTGGGTCCGGTAAAGCTTAGTGGAACTTCTCTACCTCCATGAATTCTGACCCCTCAGACAAGAACATCATTCCCAGAACACAACATCCCTGCAGAAGGGAAGGAAATTTTCAAACCCCTCCTTCCTTATCACATGAAAGGCCTGAATAGAGGCTTCTTTTACTCACCTACACACTGCCCAGAACAGGAAGCTCCGTCACTTAAACTCTCTGAGGATCCTGCAGTGACAGGTAAGAGAACAGGAAAGCACTGAAAATGTGTGTCCAGCTCAGCACAGACCTGCTGCTTTGAAATGTCAATGAAATATAACTAATATAATTTTTATAATTCAATGGAACAAGGTAATAAACTAAATTAAATCAAGTATGGTCCTCAAAAGAAAGAAATAAACCAATGAGAGTTTTTCTACCAAGCACACAGAAACAAATCTTTGCTCTTGCCCCTTTCCACACATCTATACCTCAAGAGCACATACATAAAGGAATGACCTGACAGTGTATTTATTGAGGTAGGCATGGAAATGCAACAATACAGTGGCTATTAAGCAACTTTAAAAAAAAAAAAAGTTCTTAGTTCAAGAAAGAAATATGTATTTTATACACCACAGTTCTTCTTATTCATGGACTTTTAATTTTACTGCAGTTCAGGAAGATTTCTACATAGCTAAGACTTCTATTGCATATGGTCATTCAAGAAATCCTAAGCCTCATTTAGAACAGGAGCCAGCTTTACTGCCCAAGAAAAGCTTTTCCAGCAGCAGCAGCACAGAAAGGAACACAAACACCACAACTCGAGGGTGGCAGCTGGTTCAATGTTCTTTAACACTGGAGAGCTTGCTGTCCAACATGACTTTCATTCAGACTTCAGGAGGGCAGCACACACCACACAGATGGAATTGCTTCAGATTCACATTGGCCTTAACAGGGGAAATAGTTGGGGCTGCTCGTACAGAGCCTCCACTCCTTCCCTTCATTCTGTCACTCACCTGCACACTGAGCTAGAAATCATCATTCTGATGCTGAATGACCTTCAATAAGCCTGGCAGAATTACCTGCAGCAGTTACAGAAAGCATTGCTAGACAGTATAAAAGTCCATGAGGAGCTGGAAGGAAAAGTCTCTTTTTGCAGAGGAGTTTTTGAGGGTGAATGAAATTTGTAGGTACCCATTTCCTCTGATCACTGTGATCACTCTGCAGGCACGATGGGCACTCAAAAGGGACTGGCAGGACCAGCCAAATCCAAACGCACAGTCCTGCTGCACTGCAGCACCTGGCATTGTATGTGCCATAGGGAAAGAAAACGTCACCAGAGTAATAATCATGTATTCCATTATTTAATTAGTATTAAAGGCATTCAGCCCATACTCGTTATTAATGATAAATCTTATGAGTAGCTCCCACAAGCAATTCCATAGTAAGTACCATGACCCCAACCTCTGTGCTGTATGATATGAACGAGCCTCTCTGTGAAGTAGTAATTAACAGCCCTGTGCTGCTCAGCTTTGTCTCCCCCTGGAGACAGAACCTCAAAGAGCCTCTTTATTGTGGTTCTGTACTTCTGGGTGTTTTAAATATGCATGAAGGAAATGCTCTTGTCAAACTACACTTAAAAATCCACATTTATATTATTTATTCGAAACTTATTTTCCATTCTCTTAATCCCCTTTTTTAAATGTCAAAATTACTGGCAGGAGGAAAGAAGGGAATTCACTGGATTCAGAACAAAAACAAGGAAGTGTTTGATTCTTCAGCCCCTCCACTCCCCTCCTCAAGTGTACATATATTTTTATTTCCAAATTAAAATTTAAGTTTCTGGAGAGCAGAATTATGTTTTTGTTGAAAATATCTTACCCCACATTTATGTTTCCTCCCAACAAATGCTTCTTTTTACTTTGCAGAATGAATTCTCTGTATGGAACCTCAGATTCTATCTTTTGAAAGTATGAATAATGTTGTTTTCAAGCAAACTTGATCTAGTGCTACAGATACCTGGAAAAGGATAAACCCTTCGAGCACAGAGAGACCAGGTCATGTAACATGAGAATTATTTCCCGATTGTTAGTTTTGATAAATATATCTATCTATACACAAAATGTGTGCATTAACATTGCAAATGTATCACATATGGAGAGAATGAAACACACTTCTCAGTTTCCCTGGAGGAAAAAAATCATCCCTGGATCATCCTGGGTAGTGGGTGAGGGAAGAAAAGGGCAGCGTAGTTCTCCCTTTCTTTGAAATAGTGGGAAAGGGCAGCGTTAAGTTAATGATTTTAACAAAGAAACCAGCACAACTTAGTAAAGAACCTTAAAACAAATAGGGTAAGAAGGCTTGGAAAATTCAGCTGTTACGCAGCGCCAGGAGGCACCTGTGGATCCCGAATGCTGAGCTCAGAACTGCTGAATTGTGCCCATCGCACACCGATGGGTGGAAGGCTGAGCAGCCTCTACACCATCAGGCACTTGGTTATCTTTGTCAGGGCGCCCAAATTCAGAGTTTCTGCTCTTTGTTCTTTGTAAATTGTCTTCCTTCATTTATTTTGGTTCTGGAAACATCAAGCGCTTCTCTCTCTTCAGCTGACAAAAGCAAGAAAGGACCATACAACTGACAGTTCATGATTAGTCACACTTCTCAGAACCCTGATCACCTGCCAAACACCAAAGTGAGCACAACTTTAGAACATGATACCAACATACTATTTTCAGGTGAGACTAATGAGCTGACTGGCACCAATCCCACTGTTCTGCTGCTTTCCCCAGAACGCTGCAGGAAGATGCACTGTCCAAATGCCTCCTTTGCAGGTGCACAGCTCTGCCACCTGCCCAGTCCCACCCAGAGGGCTCAGTACAGCAAACTGCTACACTGCACTGAAAAATCAGGCAAAGCTGCTACAAGAATTACTACCAACATACAAGTTGTAACATAATTCACAACATCTCAGAAGTTTTGCTAGTGAGATGAGCAGAGGTATTCTGTAATGAGAGCAGAGGAAAAAGTTTCTTCTACTTACTCCCTGACGTTCCTGCCACAACAGCACAGATTAAAATGAGGGTGTGCAACCGCATGGCCACCGAAATCACCTCCTCCGGCCAGAAGTCAACAAAAACACATCAGTTCTCCTCTCAAAGGCACCTCTGAGCAAGGCAGTGAAAGAAAATTTCCTTCACAAAGCAGGATCTCAGTATTTCAACTCCCCTCTTCCAGCCAGAGGAGGGGCTCTGTCAGAGGGGAGGGGGCACATGTGCAGTGAGGGCGAGAGTTACAGACAATGATCCCATCTCCAACAGCATTGCAGCCCTTGGGCAAAAGGAGAGAGAAAGAAGTTGACATATCAGATATTCCACAAAACTGCAAGGAAGAGAAATTAAGTGCATGGCATCACAGCAGAGCAAATGCACAGAAAGATCCCACACAGCCAGTTTAAAATAAATAAATTAATTTCTAAAAATCAACCTAGCAATTGTTCCCTGATGATTAATAAATCAAAAAGTGTATAAGATGAAAGCCAAAACTTTGGAACTGAAATGAAGGAGGGTTTCCACTGGGAGAAAGCAAGTTCATGGGAGACAACTCATCCCTTCAACCAAAATCTCAAACTTAAAATGGATGAAATTGTGGGTAAATAATACACAGAACCACTAAACCTTCCAGTAGCAGTCAGGCTTGTACAACATACCAGACACAGGTGTTCCAGGGTGCAGTGACCTTGTGACAGACTTCCTAACCTGCTGCATCTCCAGTTCATTTCAAACCAGATTCACGAGTACAAATCATAAACAATCCCATGGTACTCCCCCCATGAACCTTGTGCTCTTACAGCCTCTTTCCTGAACTCCCTTTCTCCAAAAGGTAACATTTGCTCACAAAATGCTTACAATTATTAAAGGGAAAGCAACTTGTCATGTGTGCTTTGCAAACATCGATGACTAAAGATAGTGAGAGAGAGCAGTTCCAGCTTAAAGAGTTAAAATATTCCATGATGAAGGCTGGGCCTCTCTATCAAAATCTCTAATGCCAAAATCAGCGTCAGCTCAGCTCTGAAACGGAATTAAAAGAGAATCTTACAGGTTTCATACAGTGACTCAGATTTCCTACCATCAACCCAAAGCAGTAACTGATAAAGCTTTCTTCTGCCTTCATGGGGATTTTTCAGAATATTCTAATTTTGAAACTGCTTCAGAGATTTCATTGTGGAAATCCTGTGACTTGCTGAGTTTGCCTTTTCTGCTCTGCCGAGTTACTCAGTCTGGTACTCATTCTGGTTCTTCATCTAAGATTACAGCTCATCTGGGCACAGTGTGTGCTCTGTGTGCAGGCACTCAGCTCTTGGCCTACTATCAGCAATATAGAAGCAAGTAAGTTAATAACTGGCCTGAATACAAAACCCCGATGAATTTACCAGAAAGTTGCCATATTGTGGCAATTCTTTTCTTGGATCACTACTATTTCCCAGTCTCCACAGGACTCTGACTTTTAATTGTTTATATAGTAAGATTTTTCAACACATTTCACACAGCTATTGAGAGAAAACTTCATGAAATTTACACTGGAGTCAGTGGGAACATGGACATTGGAATTCGAGGGAATTTCCCCCTACCGTGACACTGCTAAGAACCACAACAGCCCAACAGCAACAAGTTACAAACAGTGTGTATCTACTGAGAATTTGTAGCACTACTCTCATATTACTGAATGTGACACTTTATAGTAAGTTTTCCACTTGTTTATGTCAACTCACCTATGGCACTGATGTCCAGACAACAGAGTATGGAAATAGGCGCTTAATTTGAAACACAAGCCCATCCCAAAAATTAAGCATGTGCTCAACTCTAAATGCTTTCTGGGAACTAGGTCATTTTCTGAGTCATTTCACCCCCTACTCATACACCAGAAGGCCTTTCAGAAACCTTTCTGCCTTTAAATAGCCCAACTTTCCTTAGAGCACCACAGACTTTCCTCGGAGTGGGCAGGTTTTCTCTTTTAAAAAAAATAGCTTATGTGCCATGAAAGAAAGGTTCTTGTTAAGATTAGCAAAGGAACTTTCTCAAAAGATTCCAGAGGCAGCAACAGTTTTTGTTTGTAAGCACTGGGCACTGATTTAGTTCAGTGCACCAGATGTAACTCGGGTCACTCCCTTTCCGAACACGGGATCAGCAGCCAGGCCTAACACCTTGTGCTACAGACTGAATATTGACACAGATGGTCATACAAAGTAACAGATAGGGTGAATTCCTCTGTAAAAATATCAATTACAGAATGTGTTGCATGTAAGCATATTGAGAGACTCACAGGTCTGCCCACCTTCAATCTCAGGCTTAGGCTGCGACCCTGAGGAATGTCACACACGGAAAGGGCAGCCTGGGGATTTGGGCTTTGGCTGGGGGAAAGAAAATAAAATGCAATGTCACCTGGTAACTGCATCTGATCTTCTATTTTGTTCAAATGGTCTTGATTTTTCAGTTACAGCTGTAAATGATACTTTCTGAAATAATCAAATTGACATTTTCATTTCAAGTTTTAGGTTTGCAGCTTCCCATTTCTGAGGGAAGAAACTGAATTAATTAAAAAAAAAGAAAAATATTCTAAGAGCACACTCAATAATTTATAAATCTGAACTTGATTGAATCTTGACAACTTCATGGACTCAAGAACAAAAGAAATTACAAGCAAAAATCCAGGATATATTTGCTGAAAATATTTCAGCTGTTTTTGGTCTAGCACAGATTTGGGGCCCTTTGTATTGAAATTTCTAAATTAGGAATTAAATGCCTGAATTGCAGTTGATTTTTAAAGGCCCACTGAAGCCAAACCTTTAAGGCAAAACAAGGCGTCAGTGTCCTGTTCTGTGCACTTGACCAACCTCCCTCACGTGGGGATTGGGAAGTGCAGGATCCAGCCACGATTTAAACAACATTTTTAAAGTATTTTTTCTACCTCCCCCAGAATGAGTTTTTACTAAAAAACCAAACACCATCCCCAAAAGAGGCAGACAAAGAACCTCCTGAAGAGAAATTCCCACCATGTTGCTGTCCTGGATAATCTTAAAATCGGGAAGAAAATACTGGCACATGTGCTACAAACACACTTTGGAGACACACAGGAGGCCCACCCTGGCTGTAAGTCTCAGAAGAGTATTTATCCATTTTAATGGATACTGTATGAGGTTTGGAAAATTAATTCATACAAATTACCGTGTGTCACACAGCAGGGTGAACCTGTGCGGGGACACCTGGAAACTGCCCAGCAGCGCTGCCAAGAAAACCTGACCTGTCTCGAACTGGAAAAGGCTGTTCTGCAAAGTCCCAACAAATAGTTTTAGGCTGATGTTGTTGTGACCCTGACGCTGAACTCGGCAGTGATGAGGCGGCTCAGGGGGCGGGAGGGCAGTGCCACAGGCAGCACAGGGAAGGGCCGGGATCGGGATCGCAGTCCCTGGAGGCTCCAGGAACACGCAGGGAAGGGCCGGGATCGAGATCGCCGTCCCTGGAGGCTCCAGGAACACGCAGGGAAGTGCCGGGATCGAGATCGCCGTCCCTGAAGGCTCCAGAAACGCCCTGTGGTGCTCAGGGACGGGGCTGAGTCCGGACCGAGCAGCCTCAGGGGAATGGTCGCACTCGATGGCCTCAGAGGTCTTTTCCAGCCTTAATGATACTATGAGTCTGTCATCCTACAGTGAAAAAAAAATCTTCAGCAGTACTTTGTGAACAACAAAAGCGTTTTACGAAGCGTTTTTACATGTATTTTACTGTTGTAGAACTAGTCGCCAAGGCAGCCAAGGAGAAGGCGCTTCACGGGCCGCGCGGAGCAAGAGATGGAAATTGCTTTGCCTTTTTCTTTCCCCCTAAAGCTTTAGTGATCCCCCTGCAGTCACATTCTAATGCACCACGGCTTTAGAGCAGTGTCTGCCACACCCCCCGTTAGTGCAACACTCCTCTGGGGGTCGCTGAGGATGCTTTTCTGGGGGATTTGTTACAAGCATCAAGCAGCCAACCACAACAGGACTTAAAAACCCGCCCACTCATCCTTATTCTCGACATGGGTACAAGTACTTTGAGCACTCACAGACCGCACAGCCACCTGTGCAGACAGACACTGGATTTTCGGACTGTTAGACAAAAATTGAACACAGTCAATTGTGACAGGAATAAGCCCTTCCTTTGAAACCAGTAGGTTTCACAAGTACCTTTTGGTGTGCTGGTTAGAAAAAGTAATAAAATATTCATCAGCAAATTTATTTCTACACTGGATTCACACCCAGCATATCATACACGAGGGTTTCATCTTATAAAATACATTACAAGTCATCTTAGATTGTATAAAATACAGTTCACCTGAACTCAGAACACTTCACACCTTTGTCACGTCTTAGTTTTCACTCCTACGATGCCAGTACTCACCTCTTCCAGCTCACTTACAAAGAATGGGCGTGAGGAGACAAATCACAATTAATTTCTTCAGAAGAGAACTTGTGGCTAGACTGCCCAGAAGTATTTTCACAAACACTGCAATAAATAGCAGCTTCTGGAAACCACAGTGAACTTGCTAACAACTCCTTGTTGTTAAGGTTATCAACTGCTTTTTACTTGTTAAATCAGCTTTTATTTTGGATGACAAATCAAATTTTATTTGCTTTGGCTCAAGCCTCATCAGAATCTGAACACTGTGCAAGGTGCTGTCTATTAAAAATAGATAATGGAAATCACACTGTCAAAGTGTAACAGAAAGCAATGTCATCCTGAAAACTAATGAAGGTGGGGTAGAGAAAGGCTTCACCTGAATTTGTCATGCAAAGCTGGAGGGTTTCACACAGCCTATGCCCCTTTCTAACTTATTTGTGAAAATAGGATGAGCCCATAAAGTCAGCAAGTCACTTTTGTATCTACCAACAGAAGAAAAACTATTTGTTCACTACCTGCTTACTACCAAAGTAATCATAAAGTTGCTTAATAAAATAAAATACCAATGCATTAAAACAAAATTGTTTGAGGTATTAACCTCACCTTCCTGTATTTTCTGCACTTTAAAAAAAAAAGGGAAGAAGAAAAAAAAAAAGAAAAAGGTGTTTCAGACACTGAGAAACCCCCAGGGTATTCTTAACATGATTAACAGGGATTCCTTCCAATTGAATATAGTGATACTTGATACCTTGGTTACTGGTATGTGAATGTGCAGCCATATTTATGTGTGTTTGTTTAGTTACAGTGCAGGTGAAAGTTTTACCCACAAGTGTTTTAACTGAAACACTCTTCAGCATGCCTGAGCTGCAGGAAAATAACACATTTTTGATGTGGCTCCGTGGGTGACACTTGGTCTGCAGGGCACAGAATGCCATTCATCAGAGACCTGGCCCAGGAGACACTCCGAGAAACTTCTCCCTGCAATAACATTTCAGCCATCCATCTGTTTGGAAACATTCCAAATGTTATCATTTTCCAATTACAACCACTAGATAGGAAAGACAAAGTTTTTATTTCAAAAAGAGTCAGTTTTAAAAACAAACAGTAATTTCAACATAATCAAACACAAAGTGCTTTTACACAAAGCAAGTTATATCCTGCATTTGTTTTTCTAAGATAAGTTTAACAAAGCAAGTTACTTTGGCGCATTCTGTGGATAATTCCATAAACAAGAGAAGAAACAGAGGCTTTGTGTTTAAGGAAATTTAAGTATAGAAGGGGCAGCAGAACGTTCTGCAGAATGCTGAACTAGGCTGAAGAGCTGCCAACATTGTATATTCTATTCTCAATCCATACAAGGAACATAAAGAGAAGAAATGGACTGTGCACATAAATCAAACCAAAGAAAACACTTTTGTTTTGGTCAGTGCTCTATATTCTGGTGTGACCACTTCAGATCTTCCAACCATCACCATGGAGAGAAAAGGCGAGCTAAGAAAGCTGGAATACTTAACTCACCAATTGAACATACGGGAGGCTTATCCAGACCAGACTGATGGACGGGGTACTAAAGAACTAAAAAGCCTCCCCACCATGCAAGCAAACACAAGTTCGGACCCACTGCAATCTCCACTGCTTCCTCCTGCCCTGTTGTGATGATAAAATGACAGGCAGCACGTTTTCTATGACACCCACTGGGGTTGTGCTGTTTTCCAGTAACACACTTATGTCTTGTTTATGTCACCAGAAAGAAAATCCAGAGCAGCATAACCCAGGCCCTTCAAGAAGAGGGAGAGCCCTACAGTGGGGCAGCAGCAGACAGAGCACATGCTGGTACTGCAACATCAAAGCACAAAGCTACAGGACTGCCAGCTTTTCAGCTCCTTCATTCCCTTGACAGTTCATAGCTACTAATGTAAATTCTTATGGTATGGGGAGACCAGAAACCTTCTGCAAACACACAAGGAAGCTCTCAAACCACTTGCAGACTGACTCAAAAGCAGCAGCAGTTTACCAAAACTAATTAACATGAGGCCCAGAGGTCGTATGTGATCTACGGAATTACTGGATTTCAAACATGAAGTGTTGAAAGACTCCTGAAAAACTAACTTAGGCAAAGTATTTACAGAAGGCACATTTGGCAAGAACACTAAATGTAGTAATTTTTATTTGTATTTATTTTAGCTTTTTACTTTCACAGAGGTTAACACAGTGTTACCATCACAGCCTTGTCTAAACACCTGTCTGCCTTTTCTAGACAGGTGTCATTCAAATGCATCAAGGTGCTGTTTGATTGAGTCTGCTTCTTATGACACAGACATTACTTCAACTTTCAGAGCGTCATTCCCTAATTTTTTGTGATCATCATCTTAAATAAGCACATCTAGTTTAAGTTTCTGAAAACAGAACTTAATCTTTGATTTCAGAGTACAAGTCTACATAATCATCAGACAAACTCCTTACCTTCTTGATAAAGAAACGGTAATTAACAAGCAGATCAACAATCAAAAGCCCGGGTCTTTTATCAATGTTTTTCAGTGGCATTCAAGCCTAAAGATAAGGCTGAGGTTTCTTTATGATCTATCAGCTGACTTACGTAAATGTACAAGGAAGTTTTCCAGTGCTATAACCAAGGCTCTCTGGGAGGGAGAAAACACTTCACAGACTTGCCATCACCAGTAAAAAATCCTCAAGCCAACAAAAAGCACCGAACAAATACCTATTAAAAATTCCTGCATAAACATCTTTATTTATTGTAGATTAGAGACTTGAAACTGGCAAGACAACTCAGGTATTAGATTCAATCACCACTGATGCACAATAACCTGAGCTGTTCCTTTTGGTAAAGCAAACTCCAAGGAGTAAGCCTTTAGGTTTGGTTCTCTTCCAAGCTTTAAAGTGAATTCTAGTGCTCATGAAAAGATGCCAACAAATAATTTCTTTTGTCAAAGAGGGGCACCTGTCTCTGAGGCAACTCCCGGTCTGTGCTGTTGCCACAGGACTGACACCAAGCACGAGCTTAAACAGCTCTCTACAGGCACCCTCCTCTGGGTCTGTGCTCAGACTGCAGCAGGCACAATGTGCAACATGACTGACATAAGGGTAACTGCAGAACATCACCAACCTGTTTTGCATAAAGCAAAAAGGGAAACATTCCACTGCTCTCAGGTGCTGCTGGACAGAGCGGCCCACACAGACTAGGCAGACCTTTTACAGACCTAAGTGAAAAATCCCTCAGGCAAATTTGTATTTCAAACAACCTGGCAATAAACATTACTTTTTATTGGTTTCCAGTGACAAGATGCACAGAAACGAGAAGTCTCCATGAAGCTTCAGAGAGGGCTCGTAGAGGTGCTAACCAGCTTCATGAGTCAATCTTTAAACCCTGCCTAGAAACGTTTGTAAGAACCAAGAAGGGTATTGCAGTTCGGACAGGTGTGATCCACGTCCTTTAGGGCATCAATGCAGAAGGGAAATAAGCAGCAGCCCCATATACACCTGCAAAGGAGAGGAGAAAAACACTGGTTTACCACTAGTTATATACACAAGAAGGTAAAATATATTTGCTGTGAAATCCATCAGTAAATCTGGTGCCATGAAGCTCTAGGAAGAACACCTGTGGCTCTGGAGTCCATTACTTTAGTGGTCCAGAGCTGCTGTAAGGTCCTACAGGACACAAATGCAGATGTAGCTCTTTAAACCACAAAGATTCAGGCCCCAGACCAAAAGAGAAAGCAAAGCTGAGAGCTCTGTTACTCTTTAGAGCTATACAAGGCCAGGCAAGAAGTAAAAAAAAGGGCAATTTGTCATTGACCTACCCCAGCAGGCAGAGGCCACCACAGGACAGCCAAGTCAGAGCTCCTGCCTCGTAGGAGAGACGTGTCACGATCATTTGGTTACAGGAAGGGCAGCACATCTGAATGGGGCGGTCATAAAACACCACTGGCTGCTGCACATACACCGTCTGAACTGTAACTGAGCAGAGAAATGAGCTGTTAATCACGGAGTAAATAAGGAAAAAAGAATAGTAATTAACTTTCTCTGAGCTAGAACCAGCTATAAGTGTGAAATATGAGGGGCTCAGAGCAACAAAACACAAAATGACAAAGAGGAATCAGTATGGCATTTCCTAATGCAGAAATATTCTGTCTTAAGGCTGCACTAAAAACTGCAGAAAACCACATTATGTTACTGACATTAGTGCACACTGAAGGATTCAGGAGAATCGATTCACATTATTTTCTTCAAATGTATTTTTTGGAAGATGGTGAACACCTGTGAACCAGACATTTCAACAGCACCTGTTACACAGCAACTAGACACGTCCTTAGCATGAGGTACAGAAGAGTTTTTGAGGCTTACCAGGGTTATTCGCTGGTGCTGGTGGTTCCATGTATGGGGGAGGGTTCATTCCCTTCCCATCTGGCTTCTGTCCAGGGCCAGGCACAGGATAGGGGTAAGGGGAGTTGCCTCCTACAGTTTCCTCGTAAGAAGGTGGTGGTGCAGATGGGTTGCCACTTGGGGCAGACATGGTGTCTACAACATAACAGAGAGAAAATTGTAACAAAATACATTATTTATTAAGGCCAAGTGACAAATAATTAGGCTCAAGTCAGAAGCAAGAAGATAACTAGATTAAAATGGCCTTTTACCAGCATAAAATTTATCGACTGATACTTGTTTCCGATAGTATTAAATGTTTATCTTGATTTCATTGTTATTGTTTCCTATTTCCCACTTCCTTTACACAGAGCAGTTCTTGCACTATTTCCCAATACCAGTTCTTCCTTTCCAGGTTAAAAATGCTACAGCAGGGAGGTGGGGCATCTTTATTAGCACACTATTTGGCAGTGTCCTAATACTCCGAGAACAGTCTTTCTGATCTCTCTTGTTCACCTGAAAAATCAAAGAGTATGGCCACGTGGTAGTTGTACACCAACATGAGCCTGGTTTGTAGTGAAACTCAAATATTTAAAAAACAGGATCTATCTCTGCTGTGATTTGAAATAAAAAACATTTACATTGAAGGAAAAAGAAGCACAAACAATTGAGTATGTCCAACCCAACGCTTCTATGACTCTCAAATATATCTAAAGCTTGCCATTTCTGCTTCTTTGCCAAGTTTCAATGAGTTTGCAATGCAACTTTCCTCCTCCAATTGTAATTTCATTCCACAGTATATGAATGCTGACCACTGCTTTTTCCCAGCGTGGGAAGAAACAATTGTGGTTTCCATGCAGACTTCCTCTCCTTCTCCTCACCTACCCACTTCTATATTCTGCCCACCATTTTCTGGGTGGAACATCAACACTGACTTAGTCATCTCCCTTTTCCTCTTCCTCCTAAGAGCCATCAGACAGATGTCCCAGAGCCACACTCCACTCTGCTGTTGCACATACAATTGCTCTGTATTCATGCAAATCTTTTCACTCAGTACTATCTGGGAAGGGCAACCTGTGTGGCATGGCACAAAGCACCCCTCCAGTTCATTCCTTCCTGCAGAGTTTATTGCTCTCCATACAGAACAAAGTTGGCCTTAAAGGGAGGGGAAAGGCTGGTAAAAGCTACAGCATTCACAAACCATTCTATTGAAATGAAAGCAGGGTAGTTACTTCTGCCGGCCAGAGAAACCAGGAAGACAAAATTCTGCTTTCTTCTGAATCTTCTTCCCACCAGGAGGGCAGTGAGCAGTGTTGTGGTTTTTACCAGCCGGATGGGGTTAAACCACAACATAAGGCAAGGACAAGAAGATAAAACAAGCCTGTATCTGGCTATCCAAGTGATGAACAAGGTGGCAGTAGAACCAAGAAAGCATACTTTTTATGAGTATAACAAGGGATAATTTTCTTGGGAACTTTTACTGAACGGTGCATTTGCTGGATGAAAAGACACAAGATATATGTAAATTTGGTTATTCATGGTTGAGTACAAGAGAGCAGAACTCAAGCAGGGACATACTGGCTTCTGCCCAGGATGCAGACAGTGCTGGCACCTCCTGTTGGGAGCACAGCAGAGGGGCTGGCAGGAGAACCGGGCCGGAGGAAGAGGCTGTCACACAGCACAGCGTGTGAGGGGCTTCGGCTGAGCAAGGAGCCAACACGACTGAGAACAGAACCAGAAGGTGCCCATGGCTGCCAGGAGCACAGGAGACAAGCCACTGTCTCCCTGCCACTGCCATCCAGCCCTAAGAGCTGGCAGCTTGTCTCAGAAACTCTTGCCAGCATCTCTCCTCCCTCTGCTCTATTCTGGCAACACACACAAGGCCAAAGAGCAGATTAGCTGGAAGGAAACAGAAACTACAACTAGAGAGTTTTTACTAGAGGCAAACTAAAGGAATGGTAAACAAGCCAGATAATAATGCTGAATTTCCCCATCAAGACCATAGTTGGTACTAAATAATTCCGTAACAAGAACAGAAGTAGGAAAAACTTTGGAATGAAGAGGTGTAACAGAATACAAAGTGCAAGAGCCTTGAACAACCTCACCTAAGTAGGTCCTAAGCAGGTGGCTGATCCAAATGACCCTTGTCCAATCTAAATTACTCCATAATAACCCAGAAAACAGTAGTTAGTTTATTCTTCTATAAAAGGATTATAAAGGTCCAGTTCTCATTTTATCCAGGCACTGAAGACTAAATACTAAGTTATGACAAAACTGATGCAAAAGGTACCAGTCATGATGGAAACAAAACAAATTAATTTGCTTTAATGAATTCTTCACTGAGGACAATCCCCCAGAAAACTGCCAATTGCTCAACTGCCTGCAGTGCTGCCAGCTTGGTTCAGGTCACAGAAGCACTAATTCATCTCAAGCCCAGACTGGCAGCAGCAATAGGAACCGTGTGACTATTCAGTACTCCCTCAGCCCCAAGTACTGTTGTACACTAGTGCAATGTGCATTCTGGATCAGTATCTTGACACCAGAAGGAAGCTGGGGTTTATTAATGCACCTGAATTTTTTTGCCTTACTTCATATAAATGTATCTGAGAATTTCTGACCATTTCAAGACAAGCTTGATTTTCTTGCATCTTTGTGAGCTCCTCTAGAAACTCCCGTCTATCACGGCTCCAAACTTTGTAGGAAGTTTTAGCCTTCACTCATAACCCTTGCCAGTCTGACAATGTCCATGCTGCCTCCTCACCACTCTTGTCTGTACCTGTTCATGTGGACACTGCTGCCCTCCAGGATCAGCCTTCTTTTCCTTTCCTCATTCCACCTGGGAATAATCAACAGGACCACACCAGCTGAGTATAGAGCTCAGTTATGCAGCCAATCACCCTCAGTACCTCTGTAGCCTGTGAGCCAATTCCTCTGCTGAGTCAGTAGCCAGTACTTATCCTCCTTATCAGACTTACCACCTGTCCACATACCAGAAAGAAAAAGTAATCTAAAATTCTTGGTGGTTCCTGCTCTGGTAAGCTATTTATTCAGCCTCTCCTCATTCACCATTCAAAAATCTCTCCCTTAGACCTTCAACTACAAGAACAAGGCTCTGTGGACAAACATCTCCAGACTGCAAACCTCAAAAAAAAAAAAAAAGGCAAGCGCTATTTCTAAGCAACAAAACTAAATCTATTTGCAATCCATGTTGGCTCTTCCCCAACCAAGCTCATTCCCATACACATTTCCATGGTCATTCTTCAAAGTTTTCAAAACAGGCTCCAGGGAGCACCTCTTTTTCTGACTATGTCTCTCAAGTCAAAAAGCCCTTTCAATACCTGAAAGACACCTACAGAGAACTTTGCAGGTATACAAAAGAAAACATGCAAAGGAAAATAATTTCAGGGTTAAGTATCTCACTAGGGCTGGAGTCACTCCATCCAGTGCACAAGGTTCCCAACAATGACAGAAGCCCTTCTGCCTTCCCAGAGCATGGAAAAGTCTCTGGATACTGGTGATTGCCCTCCTTACACGACAGAGCTTTCATCAGGATTTCAGTGAAGTCTACAATCATTTCTATAAAGAACTTGTCACAGCTTTGTTCACTCTTTCAGGTTACACAGGGCTAATCTGCTGCACTGGAGGCACAGTGATACATCAGCAAACACCAATGTTTATACATTCCAGTAGTCCAACAGTCTTCCCAGTAGACTAATCAGAAAAGTGAAAAGGTTTGTCAGAAAGGCAACTGTGTACCCAGCCAAGCATGGGTTCTGCAGTAGCCACGTAACCAGGACAAACACAGCAGCGGGTGCAGAAGGGCCAGACGTGGCTGTGGGTGCCGGGTGTACACAGGGACAGTCATTTGGGAATCCTGGGAACAGGCACTGCTCCTTCCCCATTCTGATGCTCACACTGCAGCTCTGGCAGACTGACAAGGGAACAAGACAGCAGTCAAAGATGTCTAAGTTTTTGTGACAATTTTTGTGTCATCAAGTGTTCCACAGCTATACTTTTCAAACCCACTGACCTTCTGTTTTCTTTAGAGAAGTTTTCCCCTTGTGACCAAACCACAGAACTGAATCAGGATCTACTGCCCACAGTCACAGTGTGCTGGCTTTGGCTGGGGGTGCACAAGAAGCTGGGAAGGGACACTGCTGCAACAGCTGACCCCAACTGACCCCAACAGGGATACTCCAGACCATAGAGAATCACACTCCACAATAAAACTAGGAAGATGGCTGGGAGGGAAATGCTGCTTAGGGACTGTCTGGGCATCAGCTGGTTGGCTGGTGGTGAGCAATTGTTCTCATTTGCATCACTTGCTGGGTTTTATTTCTCTCTGTTATTTTCCTTTTCATTACAACTTCTTAATTATTATTTTTATTATTATTTTATTTAAACTATGAAACAGTTCTTATCTCAACCCATGAGGTTTCTCACTTCTACCCTTCCAGTTCTCTTCAACCTGTGCCACTGAGGGTGCAGTGACGAAGCAGTTGCTGGTGCTCAGTTGCCACATGGGGTTAAAACCACAACACAGCAACTTCTGCTGTGCAGACACTGCATGACCAAAGACCATCATCAGCTCTGCTTCACTGAAGAGCGAGTTCTAAGAAATCAACACCCTTTCACAGAATTCAAAATGATCAAGATCACAACTTCCAGCATGAACAGTTCTAGTCTTGATATTTAAGAGTCAACACTTTTAAATTATGCTGCATGTTCATTTCTTACCACTGATTGGGTTTGAACAACTATTTCTATTTAAAAATGACCACTATGCTTTTTCTGCACTTTGATTTCCCCCTCCCCTTTCCTGAAGATAGATGCAAACAGGTCTCAGGTCTTTGCAGCACTTTTTGGCATCCCTGGCATGGCAACCACCTCTTTTATGTCTGCCTTTTCTTCTTTTAAAGTTTCAAATCTGTAGCACATCTAACATTTACAGAGCACTACAGTAAATGATATAAAACTAAATTGTGTGTGAATCTTTTTAAGTTATCTATCAAAACAAAAATTCCTAATGAAGATCCAAGATGACATCAGGACTACAAAAAAAATCTCATCAAAATACTGAGTATTGTGGAGGTAGCCACAACTTCAGCTTTTTAACTTCATTTTTCTAATGTCCATTCTGCTTTAAATGTCAGCTTAGAAGAGATATTTGAACTATCAGTTCATACAGCCAGTGCAAATCTCACAGTCTGGGTCACTACTTGGATACTGGGCTGGGGAAAAGGGAAACAGAAAGTAATAACCCACCTCTCTCCCTGGTATGCAAAAAACCAACTAACCAACACCCCACCCAGTAAAGAGCTGCTTACAAATACAGCTTTCCTAACCCAAACAAATCTGTTGCTGGGTTTCCCATAATCTCTTGCTAAAATCTGACACGATTTAATCCTTAAATTAAACAATTCCTCTTCACTGGAAATCCCAAGTTGCCCTCCAACACCAGGGGCTCCCTGCACAGAAGAATTTAAGACAGCTACCGATCACCATCTGGAATGAAACACAGGTTGAAGCCAAACTTTTTAACAATCCAGCAGGATATACAGGTTTATGGGAGCAGTTGGGACTTTGGCAGCTTAAAGCAGCAAGCCCAAACGCAGCACTCACTTGGGCCACCCCCTTGGTTCTCTGAACTCCGGACAACCACCTCCTATGGTACCAATCTGCTGAGAAACACTATCTTAAAGTTGCTTAAATTTCTCAGGTGCTTGTGGGAAAGTAAAATTCAGTAATCATTACCAAAACAGACTTTGACATATTATTATTATTTTAGTAAGACAACCAAGGGCACTGACGTCACATTCAATTTTTTATCAGTAACGTATAAATAGCACCGCGCGCTGCGTAGTCTCCTGCAGAAGTTTTGTGTGTTTTGCCAAGGAATGGGAATTTTACCAAGTCTCGGAACAATCCCGCGGGTGTCCCCAGCCCGGGTGGGGCCGGACCCCCGTCGCGGAGCCCCCCCGACTGAGCCGCTCCCGAGCGCGTTCCCTGCGGGACTGGACATTCCGGGCACTCGGGGAAGCGAAACTGCGGCCCCGGCCCCGCGGCCAGGAGCGACCGCCCGCGGCCCCGCTGCGGCGTGAGGACCAGCCGGGGCCCGGACCACGACAGGGACCGGGGCCACGACCGGGTCTCCGTTGCGCCCGCAGAGCCCCAGCCTGCCCGCGGTGCCCCGGGGGTGCTGCGGGGCGGGACCGGCCCGCCGAGCCCGGGCTGTCCCCTCGGCCGGGCCGGAGGGCCGGGACCGGCCCAGGGAGGGCAGCGCTCGGCCCGGAGCGGACCCCGCGGAGCTCTCCCCGTCCTGCCGAGCCGTGCCCCGCCGTGCCCGCACAGCCCTTACCGCTCCGAGCCGTGCCCCGCCGTGCCCGCACAGCCCGTACCGCTCCGAGCCGTGCCCCGCCGTGCCCGCACAGCCCGTACCGCTCCGAGCCGTGCCCCGCCGTGCCCGCACAGCCCTTACCGCTCCGAGCCGTGCCCGCCACTCCACTCGCAGCTCACAGCAGCGCTGTTCTTGGCCCGGCCGGGCTCACCCACGCTTCCTCCTGCGCTTCCCCCCCGCTCCTGCCCCGGACGCTCCGGGAGCGGCAGGGAAAGGGAAGTTGTGTGCGAGCGCTGACGCTGCCGGCGCGCTCCGCCGTGCCGGGAACACCGCGGCTCCTGCCAAGAACTCGCTCACAGGTTGGCAAAGCAGGACCTTCCCTGTCCCGCCGGGCTCGCGGGATGGGACACTGAGGAAAGCCCTCCCCTAGTCGTACAATGCCCCTTGGGTTGCCAAGTCAGTTTTTTCAGACGACATGCGAGAACACAAAATGATCAACAAAGCCTTCAGCAGACTCAGTGATTTTAGCTGGCAGTTAACGATAAGCAATTAAGTTGGATTCGATCTTTGGAAAACACAGAGTATGTCACTGCTTGCGTTATCCAGCTCCAAGATGACATAAAAATGAATTACTGGCCAGATCCCTGAAAGTGACTCAGCAGGGATTGCTTCACATGCTGTAATTTGGGTCAATCTACTGCAAATCGAAGGGAGTCGACCACCCCCGAGGGATTTGCGTTCATCCTTTTGGCTGAAAGCACCTAAAATCTATAAAGGTCCTGTTTTTGTGTTTAAATCCTTTCTTGGACCTCGCCCTACGTAACACCCATAAAGCTTCAGTTCAGATCCATCCTGGAGCAAGGAGTCAGGTTATTACAGGATAAAACGGACTCTTACCCCAGTGACAGTAAGCCCAACATCAAACTCTGCGCTCACAGTAATTACTGAATCGCCTGCAGGTGCCGGTGCTTGGGGATGTCATCAAGTGTTCAGTATTGAGGGCATGAATACTCCTGAAATACTCCCAGTCCCCTGATTTGGGGGGGGACAGGAAGAGGGGTGTGGAGTGGGATTTGGCAGTGTTCAGTGAGATTAGAACTAGACACAGAGGTGAATACATTTACATAATTATCAAGAAATCACATTATATGTTATTTTTCTCTGGAGCAGAACATGAGTAATTTTGGCTTTGGTGCCCTGGATTAACTGAAATTGGAATAATTGTTCTCTTAGTAACAAAAACCTCTTCCCCAGGTGGCACAGGAGAGAGAGAGAGACCATGACTGCACACATCTCCCGGAGAGACACGACCTTCAATTGAAAGCCTTCCTAGTCCAATTGCCACGCTCTCTCACGTGTTTTTTCTTGCAGCTAGTCAGATGCTGGCTCATGCTCCTCCTTGGGGACCCCAGCACCATTTCTCCTCTTTGCCCTACTGCTGCCCAAGTACAGGCGCTCGGCATCTATTTCCCAGCACCTGAATGTGTATTTCCTCTCACTAACCACCCTCCTTCCCACCCAGCTCACCATTTGCCAGCTCCTGTCTTTCCAGGCATTTTGCTGGATAACACTGGGTCAAAGAAGAAATCACTTTTAGAGAGTCTGTGGCTGGTGGAGACCCCACAGGACGTGTGAGCTGCCAATGGTGCAGAGATCACAGTTAATAGAAGGTTATGGAATGGTCTGTGGAACTGTGACAGGTCAGGAACAACTCGAGTCAGCCCATTCTATTGTAGAGGCTCTGTGGCGCCTACAGTAACAAATTGTTACTTTTCTGATGAAATGTGTATTCCTGGCTAATGAATAGGTGTAGCATCTTGAGCCAAGGGTGTGGCTCGGGCAGTTTCCCTCCTTGTTTGGCTCCTATGGCGAAGTAATGCAGGATTGCTAATATTACATTGGGGTGGAGTTTTATTCCCAATTTTTCAGAGAGAAGCTGGTGGAGAATTGGCAGGTTTGCTATGCAAAATCGATGAGGCTGAGTTGAGCCGCTTGCTTATCTTACACCTGACTTAAGTAAGGCTTAAACCCTGCCTGGTGTTTGGGGCCCTGTGTCTCAGTATCTCAGTGAAAGACAGAGATCTCAGCCTCACTGCCCCTTAGACACACATAACAGGCCTTTTTAGAAGTATAAATCTGGTCCGTGGAGATGTGTGGCCAGCAAGCCAAGGGAGGGGATTCTGTCTCTCTGCTCCACTGAGACCCCACCTGCAGTGCTGCATCCAGCTCTGTGGCCCCCAACATAACAGGAACAGGGAGCTGCTGGAGTGAGTCCAGAGGAACCCATGAAGATGCTCCAAGGCCTGGAGGCAGACTGGGAGAGTTGAGGCTGTTCAGAGTGAAGATGAGAAGGCTCCAGGGTGACCTTATTGCAACCTTGAGTGGGGCCTATAAGATAGAGACAAAGTTTTTAGCGGGGCCTGTTGCAACAGGAGGAGGTGTGATGGTTTTAAACTGAAGGAGGATTGATTTAGATTAGAGATAAAAAGAAGGCTTTTACAATAAGGGTGGCAAAACATTGTCACAGTTTGCCCAGAGAGGTGGTGGATGTCCCAACCCTGGAAAAATTCAATGCTGGGAGAAAGCTGGTCTAGTGTAAGATGTCTCTGCTCATTTCAGAGGGTTTGGACTAGATGACCTTTAGACCCTTCTCATGGGTCCCTTCCAACCCACACCATTGTGTGATTCTGTGATAATGGTGTGCTGTTGTAGCATGTTGATGGCCACAAAGATGATGAAGTGAAGGTCAGAGTGCCTTTACTGCTGCCTCAACTGGTTGGAGGAAGTGATATTGAAGTGTCACAGTTCTGTTCTGCCTTTGCTTCAGTTGTAAATCCTGCAACTCAGACTGACCAAAGGTAACTGAAGCCCTCATCCCTCATTTACATAAAAAATACTACCAATATGAAAATGAGAAAGTGGCTTCCCCCCACTATCTATGATGGCAGCAACAGGCAAATAATTATATTTGACTGCAGTCCCACCTTCATTTATCTAAAAATATTAAATTGATATTTGGAATCCTCCATGCAGAGGATGAGAACATGACCCAACTTCACGGGTGAGTCAATGGGTCTGCTCCTCTCTCTTCCCCAAAGCAGAGGTAGCTCTGTGGTGAGATTTGTGCATCTGACTCTGCCTCTGTCCTGAAACTGAGCTTAATTAACTGTGAAGCTAAGCATAGTGAAAAGCTGAATTTGTAAATTTAGCTTGAATTGCTAACTTAGCTTAATCAAGCATTGGCTAGAGCTAATGCATTTTTCAACAGCCATTCTAAATCTGTATTTCTGTTGCTTCAATAAAGCAGCACTATTTGTGAATCTGTGATAGTGGATATTCTTACTAAACAAAACCAGTCTTACAGTGCCAAATTGGTAATAATCAGAAATTACACCCAGCTGCATCCAAGCCCTCTGATCTCAACACAAGAGGGGTTATTTTCTGCCAAATTTCAGCCTCTGGTGGAACAGAGCTGCTGCCCACTGGCCTGCCTGGCTTAGGCAGGGTGCTGCCCCAGCACAGCCAGCACAGCCGCCCTGAGGCTGCTGCCTGTGCCCTGGAACCCACAGCAGTTCTCTTATGCAGCAGACCAGGTGACAGGGTGGGGACACGGCCAGTGCCAGCTCAAGGATGCATGAGGGAACATGGCTGACATTCATACATCTTGTTTATCTCTCCCCCTGCCCCCATGACCTGCATACCTGAACATTATAAACATAACTTGTTTTTAAAAAATCATAAGTAAACCAGGCCACGTGGCAGTTTCAGAAGCTTGAAGTGTGAGTGCAGGATGAGGCGACCACAAGAGCTCTGCTCCACCACCAGAATGGTGGCAGGAGGTGCTGGGCAGCCCCACCTGCCAGAGTCACTGTTATGCTTCTCTGCACTCTCCTGAGGCTTCACCAGGGCTGCCAACAATGCCATGGAAATGGAAATGTACACAGGACACAGTGTGTGTTTGGCCTTCACACCAATTGCACTTACTGTATTACAGAACACCAGCAGATGTCAGTTTAGCCCAAAAAATGAATACTGGATTTATTAACTTTGATCCTACAGCAGTAACTTTCCACCAAATAAACTAAATGAAGTTCAGAAGTTGAGGTACAGTTAACAGCCTGTTAGCCATATTTTATATACTGTATTATGTCCTTAATGTGTAAAATAAGTAAATCTTAATGTCACCTTATTTTTCTCCTGCCTGGAAATCAGAGGACTCGCACCCATACAAATCAATTTTTTTATGTGTCTGTCATTTTGTATATACTGATTTGTTGAAGGTAGACAAGAATATCTATAGGTTTTGATCATTTCAGCAATATTACATATTTAGAGAGAGTTGTGCCAGAATGCAGTTTCAGACCAGTAATCAATGTACTCATGTAGGTTTCCAGAGAAGGTAGACACATTAGGTCAAATAATCTGTTTGTTTTTTCTCCACTGTTGCAATGGCTGATTCAAGTTGCTAAGCAAACAGAACCAGACCTTCAACACAATTTGAACTGTTAGTACAATGACAGGAGCATTGAGGTTCACACAAGAAGCCTCAAAGATGAAAACAAGATCCCACACTTCAGGGTAAAGTGCATGATCACATGGCTGAGGTGTCCTCAAAGCACTGATGCTACTGGTGCAGGAGAATTCAGTTCAAATTCTACATCGTCTTCTCCAAGTCTGTTGGGCAGAGGAGCAATAGCTAAAGAAACCACTTGAGCCTCAAGGTTTTGTTGAGCTCAGGGTTTAAGCATTTCATTGGCTTCCAGACCCACTTCAGCACTTTGTACTATGCAGACAGTACAGTTTTATTCTCTAGGCTACTTTTAAGAGAGTGCACATAAAAACATCTGCAATAATTAAAACTAGGTATGACCATGATATACTTCCTCTCACGTATTATTACTGCAAAACTCCTGATCACAAAATACTTCAGAGCTAACAAGGCAATAATTGAAAAACTTGCAGAGGCAGGCCCGGGTAACAGTGCTGTATTGTTTCTGCTCTGTTCAACATAAACAAATATACCAACATGTGCAGTTGTCAAACAGTCTGACATCAGAGGTGCCAAATTCATGGGAAAGTATGGTACAGTTTGCTTGTGTGAACAAGAACAGAGCCTGCGGTCAAAGCTGCCAGAAAGTGGGTTACCTTGAATGCTGTTTTCCAAACACTTGTCTTACAAAAAAAAAAAGCTGTGATAGAAGCTTTGCAATGTTTGTTTAGTAGTTAATAACTTCAACTTATATTATCCCAAAATAAATTCTGTGTGTAACAGAGGGGGCAGGAGGAAAAAAGAAGAGAGAGGGCTTAAAGAGAACACAAATACACCCTCCCTTTCAGAAACTACTTTGTGAACATAAATACCCCGTGACTGACAGCATCATTGCTTAGGCTTATGTATCAAAACAAAGCTATTGCTTCACACTAATAGGGAACTGATAGGAGAAAAAAACCCAAATCTCTCATAATAGAGAAATGATGACTTCAAGTCAGCTCTCACACACATGTTGTCTCACATAAAACCACCTTCTTTCTCAGTTCCCATTTTCTTCCAGTGCCTTCCCCCCAGCCCTTCACACCAGACACTCAGACACTTGTGCCTGGTGCTCTGTGGTGAGGCTGAGGTTTCCTGGCTGCTGCACTTCTCTCTGCTGAGCTGCAGCTGCCCATTCCCTGCCTGGGCAGGTAGGGAACTCCTTCCCCTCGAGCCTGTCTGTGTGCCAGGCAGGTGAGAGGAGCTGCCCTCTCTGCCCACACGAAGCAGGGGCACAGACTGTCCCCTACCACGGAGTCCAGCTCTCAGTTTAGGGTATCACAACAGCTCCTCCTGGTACTGAGCCTCTGCCACCTCAAGCAGGCACCCTCCTAGCTGTAAGAGCCTTGCTTAGCAAGGCCACTAAGGAAAAAGAGACCTATTTATTTCATCTCCAGGTTGGCTGTACGTCGGGTAATGTGCTTCTGGAACACTGGAATACTGATGGATTTATCATGTCAAACAGAAATAGCATATCAAGTCTAAAACTGCAAATGATTCCCCAGGGTTGCAATTGGTTGACAGAACTGCTAAATTAATCCAAACCTAAATATCAGTGCTTTACTGTCCTTCTAGTATTGGTTCCTTCTTAATTACCAGCTCCCATAGTGTAACATGATCATCATAACAGCTCGTAACAGCTGCAAAACACTGTTTCACACTACAGCAAAATATTTAAGTATGTAAATCATACCATCTCCCCTAGAGAGCGAGACTGCAGTGTGGTGTCAAAAGAGGTAATGATGGATTTCTTTTTCCCAGAACACTTGGCATTTCATGTAAAGAATTACAAGGAGAATAACCATTCACTGCCAGTAATGGTTCTCCTAGTGTGAACAACCAAAAAGAATCGGTTATGGTAGAAAACATTAAAAACAGAGATCTGTCCTGATTAAGTCATCCATTATTTGATGGATTTTCTATTAATGCCATGAGAAAACAGAGAGGAAAAATTACGATTCTGCAACCATTTACCCTTTAAATTCATCCTCCTACTCCCTTGACAGGGTACAGGAAGGATGTGATTTTAAAAATAAAGCTGCCAGATTATTTCTCCTGTTGACAGAACTGAAGTCCCACTGCTCTGATGCCATTGCTGCATGAAGTGGTGCAAAAATCCTGTCCTGTTGCCCTTCCCTCAGACTAATGCTGGGCCTGCTGTTTGGGCAGGCTGTGGTATAGTCTTGGTTGTTAATCAGCCCTTCCAAATTCTGTTGTATCTGAGCACTGAAATCACTGATCTAAATCTTACATTCAGACTTCCTGCTCTTTTGCTTAAGGCAGCACCAGACATATTTTAATGAACTGCTTTGATCCAACTGTGTGGATCTGAAGGGAGTAAGGAATGATACAGCAGACTCTTGTGCATAATTCTGATATTTCACAGCTGTCATCTGGGTTTATTGCAACCTAGTTGGAATATTGGCAAGAAATACAGAAATATGTGTAGACATTAAGACCAAATTACTAAAAATTCATAGTTCTCCAATGAGGCTTTCATTAGGGACTCACACATCCACTTCTCTGAAGGCCTGTGTCTGGCATCACTCTCACACAGCATATGAAAAGCTGGATGCCAATAACCATTTATTTTCTTGTGCTCCTCTCACTTTATGCAACAAACATTTGAACTTTGCAATAGTAATGCTTGCAGCAGTTATAGTAATTGTGATACTGAATTCTGTATTGGTTTATAATCTCTAGTTCTTTTAACTTTAGATCATGATTTAAGAATTGCTTTGACATAGTGTTTAGCATTTCAGTTCCCCACCTCTGGCAGGACTGCCTTCATTGAAGACACTTCAGTGAATTTCCCAAGTCCACATACAAATTGAATGTTGACAGTCTCAGCTCAGAAAGGGCAGTTCCTGTTCCAGAAACTCAGACATTATGTATTGTATCTTGTCATTTGATATTGGTTGTCTGTAGGAAGCAGCAAGCCAGGAAGGTTATCATCTGGGGACAAAATCAGCACGAGTGTCATAGTACAGAGCTAAAAGAGAAATAGCAATGTGAGGATTAAAACCCATTTACCAAATGATGACTAATCAGGGTGAAATGCAATCTCATCATCCATTGCTACACATTAAGGAAGCACTTCTCCAAATCTGCCTGCAGCCTTGAGTGGCTCCCTGCACTGGATGCCGAATGTTTAGGACACTCCTCAGCTGAAATGAAACTTGTCTTTTCAGACTAATCCTTTGTGATAAGCAAAGCAATCAGTAAACAATTGAATATGCTTATAAAGACTAGTAATAAAGATAAGAGAACCAGAGACCCTGAGGTGGGGTTGTGAGAGCTGAGCTGCTGCGTGCACAGATTCTGCAGGGCCTGATTGTATGCACAGCTCCTCCTGACTTTGCCCTGCAGCAAAATCATGTGTTCTGTGACACAACCACAACAGAATCTACAGTAACTAAAAATAAACTGATTCTCTGCAAATTCAGGGCTCAGTTTAGTCCAGCTTGGAAATTACTTTTCAGCAAACACAGTCCCTTATGATTATCACATTGTGCACAAACTCATTAATTGTCATTAGAGTTGGCTATTTTAGTATCTTCAAATACTTGCAACACTTGAGTTTGGCCCCAGATGTTTGTTTAGTAAGTCATGAGGTCTCTTACCAGCTTATGGTACCCACATTTGTGTATCTGACCCAGCTTTGCTGTATCTTTGCTAGTTTTCAGTACTGTTTAGTCACTAAGGAATGCCCTAAGGGTTATCACTTGCATTCTACCAAGAAAGAACCAAACTAGTATAGGTCATTAAAGGGTATAGATGTCCTAATGCCTTAATGTCAAATAAAAATATTTGTTCAAGTTGCTGATGTCTGTAATAAGAAGAATATTTTTGCTTTCATTCTTTAAGCAAGAGAATTTCTAGAATTACTTTCTTCTCACTGTTGGACTGTAGCAGTTTTATGCTGCAGTGACAGATGTTTCTCAGAATTATATTTGTTCCCAGATGAACATAATTCTAGATCATTGATCTAAACTTAATTAAGAAGAGAAGTGCAAAGAATTTTACATTTGGTAGGTTTACAGCTGGGATTCCTATCCTTGCAAAAGAAACCAAGTATCCTCAGCAGTAAGGGAACCAAACAAACTCAAGCAACTTCAACTGAAAAATAAGTACTCAGGAAGAAATTGAGCTACAAATAACTAAGCAATTTTATCACACACAGAAAATATCATGGTCCTTAAATATCTGTCTCAGGGATTCAGACATAATGTGACTTGTCCACAAGATGGCATGCACTGTATCCAGAAGGGACCAACACAGCCGTGGGACAAAACCCTTTGTTGTAATTGTCCTTTTTAATTTCCTTATCCTTCTAGGCAAGCACAGAAGGCAACCTGTCTGTAATTATTTTGTTGTTCAAAACCTGCTTGTCTCAGCGGTCAGCAAAGACTTCAGTTCACAGGGAGAACAGAAAGTGTCTGTCACCCATGGGAAATAGTTTTTCTCTTTGAGGTTTTAGGTGGCTGTAACCAAGTTCAGTCATACACAGAGGCAAAGGCACTGCAGGGAGAAAGATTATAACCTTACCAAACATCTGGGTTTTACCAGTCTCAAGATGACTGCCTGGAGGAAGCAGGCAATAGTGGGAAGGGAAAGGACTGACCAAACCCCAAAAACTCAGAATGAAGACAACAGGAAGATGACATTTATAATGGTCTAAAAGAATTCATCCCTACCTGATAACAAAAAAAAAGCATCCAATTCTGAGAACCCTCACAGGTCTATTCAGATTAAAAACAAAGTCTCACAATATTCATTTTCCCCTCCTGACTGACATTACTGTAGATACAAACTGGAATTAGCCTAAACCAGGACCATTGGGCAGGTTTTCCTACCCAGATGCTTCCAAGCAGTGTGAAGAAAGCTGCCCTAATTAAGTGTAATTGGCTCTTCAGAAAATTGAGATGTGTTTGGTTTCTGTTCCATAGACAAACTTCCAAGGGAGTGAGAAATTCCTGCTCCAACAGGCAATCCTGTTGGAAGCCTCAGAGGCCAATAAGGGGCTGGAGGTGTCTCTCATGAGATGTTTGTTGTGAAGTGGCTGAGCCCCACAGAACTGTAAGTGCAGCAAACACAACAGGTGTGGTAAGTGCTGCTCCCCAAAGGGAAGGTCCCTCTCTAATGCCGACATCACATTGCTGTCCACTCGTGACCATCTCATGGAGAAGAGCAAAGAATCCCCCCTGTGCTGCAGGGTGAGGGTTGTTTGGTGTCAGCGCTGCTTCCTCCACCTGCTGCAGCTTTGGGAAGAAATGAGCTGGGTGATAAGAGTGTTAAGAGTGAAAGGAAAAGGTTTCAAGTAATGCCAACAAGAGCATCTCTCACCTCAGCACAGACACTCAGAAGTCACAGGGGACCAGTGCAGAAGCTGGTCTGAGCTGTGGACTGGCTTGTTGTGGGTGTGAAGCGGAAATGACACTCAGAAGAAATTTATTTTAAGGTTAACAGCTCTACAGAACTCGTGAAAGTGCTCAGCAGTGCTGTAAGGGAAACAGATATGCACTGAAGGCACTTTAAAAATATTTAAACTAAAGAGACTTTAGAAAATCGTGGCATAACTGAATATTAACTCGATGGTTAGTCTCCAGTGATATAAAATAAGTAGTTTGAAGTGGGGTGTGGCATAGTCACAAGTGGGTTTACACATGGTAGCATGCAGTCATTTACCAATGACATTCAACCTCAGATTATTAAGCCTTTGCTCAGATTCTCCTGAAACTGTGTACAAAAACCTGCATCCTTTCCCTTTAGAAACTCCGTGGGGTGATGTGGACACTGCATCCACAGACACAGCAATGTGGAGAAACTTGATTGTAAAGGGATACTAAAAATACACATTATCATAAACTATGCTTTTTGTCCAAAACAAAAAAGAAATTTTGCCAGTATTTTGAACCCTAAAATTATTATGGATGAAACCAAGTAACAATAGGAGAAGGATGAGAATTCACCAGTTAAAATGAAGATGATAAAAGACATTTATCAAAAAAAAAAAGGCAAGTTTTACTCAAAGATAGAAAAGAAAGGGGTAAAGAAACTTAAGTGTCAAAACCACTTAACTTTGCCTCTGCATGTTTTGCAGTTTAGGAAAGAATTTGTGTATGACACACAGATGGATGTTTATCAAAGCCAGTGAACAAAAGTGGATGAAGCCCATGTATCAAAAGTAATGGAAGTAACTTTTCATCACAGATCTTATTACAGTCAACTTCACACTCCAGTGGGGAGTCCTCAAACAAATTACTGCAGGATACAGTGTGAGTCACGAGAACAGCAGCCTGTGAGAAATTGCTCGTCATTCCACAAAGAATGGTTGCATAAAAACATCTTAGATTCTGAAAGGATGGGATGTCAATACCTTTTCATAGCACCCTTTCCAGTGTTCCTGACAAGTCCTCCCAACAGGGATTCTTTTGTAAGTGCAATACACACCCCTGGTTCTCACCTCCAGCTCCTCTGTGCACGGAGCTCTCATCCTGCATCCCAAGCCATGGACAAACACTAGAGTCTGTCCAGCCACCCCCCAGGACAAACACTGGGAGCTCTTACAGAGCTGCAGGCCTGGGCAGCTCTTTAGAGGGCATGACATAATGGCTTGCAGCTGAAAGGGCCTCTTTGAAACAAGCTGGTTTTTCAGAGCTCTGTACGGACTATTTACTCTGGTCCAGCTCATCGGGAACAGAAGAGATAATACAAAGGTTTCCACTTGAGTTATTGAAGACCTGGACCTGACAACAAAACCAAAAATGGACTGTGTAATTTTAGGTGTTAGGATTGCATATATTAAGATTTATGTTTTTTAATTACAGAAAGAACTAGGGAGAAAAATCTAAGAGTTGAAAGCAGATGTCTTTATTTTCTTTCTAGGGCATGTAATTCCCCATCAAACATGCCCAGATAATGCCTTGCAGTCAGCAGCACCAACATACTGAGCTTTGTAGTTCATGCAAGCAGAGAACAGGGTAGTTTGTATCTAGGACATAATTGCTTATCAATGTTTTATATAACATTTAACCCCATTCAATAACAGGAAAACTAGGCTTTATATATTAAAAGCCTCTTTAGACTGAGAAATTCCAGTGAGCCCCAATGTCTTTTAAATTTAACGAAACAATTGCAAAGATCTTTGCTCTGAATACCTTATAGTAGGTACATTAAGTTTCAGGCCCTCCATTGCTTTCCTCCACAGGGGAGAACCCTGGGCTGAGGGAGCTGTGCTAGGAGTCCCAAGATGTACAGGTGAGTGGCTGAGCCCACCCCAGAGCAGAGCTATTGTGTGCTCTCCTTTTTGTCTGCCTCACTGAGAGCAACAACACAGCATGAGTAACTTCTGTTGGCATCTGTAGTGGTAAGAGTGTATGCTGGGTATAAATTAGACTAGAAAAGCAACATCTGGTACACAGGTTTACTTGGTATTAGGAAAACTTGGCAACATTTTTTAAAAGAGCTTCAAAGCCCTGAAGAATCATCTCTTCTCATGCCCAGAGCATTCAGCTGGCACTTTGAAACCAAAACACTGCAGATACATCTCCTACCCCTCTCCAATATGTTCCATACGTAGTCTGATTGCCTACAGGGAAATATTTTAACCTTTCCAGATGTGTAATCATAAAATGAAAGCTTTCATAGGCAGTTTCTGAACATGGGAGTTGAAGGATAATACTACTCCATGAAACAGCCCAACAAAACATTTGAAGGCAAAAGGAGGGGCAGCATTTCCAAACCCAGAATCCAAGCCTAAATAGCTAAAACAACCTTTTCAAATAAGCTATCCACTCTAAGTGGTTGGTGACTGTAGGAAATTAATAGCGTGGCTTCTCTGCAAAAGCAGATGATGGCACTACAGCCCAGACTGCAGATGAGCAAAATCAATTTAAGCCTGACAGGAATTATTAAAGAAAAAGTCAGGTTATTTGTGTAAGTACACTTCTTACTTATGCCCTGAAACCATTTCCGACCCAAAGCAGCAAGGCACTGTGGCATATGAGAAAATCACAAGGTTGCATTATGGGCTGAGTGTATTTTTTATATTAGAGAAATTTCTCAAGCTTTTCATAAACTGGCCTGAAGCCTTTCTGACGTCATTCCTCATCCACACAACAATCTCCATCATACAAAGTTCTGGTGTAAGTGCAGCCACTTGTATGGGGCACTAGTCCTTACTTATCTGCTGACAAAATCTCCTGGGGATGGCAGGTCTCTGCTTCCCCTCCGCAGTCAGCTCAAGAACCTGTTCAGTCAGAGCTCACTGCTCTGCTCTCCTCCCACAGAAATCTGCCCGGCCAGTGCAGAACCTGCTGCAGTGTTCACACAGCACCAGCTCTTGGCCCTCAGGCCATCATCCAGTGTGCAGGGGAAATGGTAGTGGCTTTTGCTTTGGCATAAGCCTTCAACACTGGCTTCTTTGCTGGAGACTCTGTCTTTGCTGCACTTATTTTTATGCACTATTAGCTGCAGAAGCCAGAGTGAATCAGGTAATGAGCTGAAACTGTTTCAGACCTCTATTCATCCCACTCAATTTCAGGCATCTGAGGCATCTGAACTGTTAATACTTCCCTGAATTGCACAAGAGATGCCCAAAGACAGGCTTAACTTAGTAAGGGCTCAGCTTTTTAATTTATGATTTAAACACACTCTCTACTTCCATGTTTTGTTTAATAAAGCATTTCTACAGCAGTTCTACTGTTTGCAGTTGGAACTTCCTGCATCAATAGAACTGGCAGGTTTGGAAAGGACCTGAAGTCTGTGCTGCAGGGAAATACAGGTGCAAAGTGCCCCAAAGGGATCACACCCAGGCCTTAAGGTCAGGGCACTGTCTGCTGTGCTCCCAAGAATCTTCTGAGGAAAATCCCAATGTGTCTGTAAAGGAGGACAGAGGATCTGTGCATTGATGCTCCCACAGAACACATTGCCAGTGTTATTCCTGCCAGACTGAGGAGGTGGCTTAGCCACGGGTCTTGTCTTGTGACTTGGCACTTCCTTAGCACCTTCTCATCCTAGGAGAAAAAAAAGATGCAACTTGAAAACAAGTGATGTTGGATGTGCTGGGCTGAGTGAGAGTATTTCTGGTGTACCTTTAAATTCTGAGGCCTTGCTGACACAAGAAAAATACAGAGTTTAAGCTGCAGTTTAAATAAAATGAGTCATAGCCAATCTAGTTAAATCAGTGGAAATCACTTCAAGGATATTAATTTCATTACTACAGATTGTCTCATTGCAGCTCAGCTATTGGAGATACTAATGATTAAACATTAAAAGCTGCTTCAGACTCTTTTAAAAATGAATTTCAGGGTGATTTGAGTAATTTTAAAATTCTATTTATTCTAAGCTATAGATGTCCATATACCTTTATGTATTCTAAATGCTAAAAAACTACAAGCTCAGCAAGTGTAAACAGCTTGTAATAACTGAAATAATTACTGGAGCTTTTTCTAAAAGATCTTTCAGTTTTCTGACAACACTGGCTTGAACACATCTAGTGAGACACTTTGGGAATTCAAGGGAAATACATAAATATAAGTTATTTCCCCTGTTAAGGGAGTTGCCATTCTTTCATCTTGTCCATAGCACTCAACTTCCTTCAGCACTTTTGGATTCTGTGGCAGAAAGAGGGCAGCACAATAAAGGTGGAGATCTAGAAGGAATGGGAGTACTTTCAAAAACTCTTCAGTGAGAGCTTTAAACTCTTCTTATTTATATGCAAAAAGCATGCTAAAATTGGGGGAGGAAAAGATGACTAAATATACAGTGTACTAGTTTTGTTCCCTTTCTGGCAATTTGTGTCCTCTGTTGGGCTGCAATGAAATCTGATGTTAAATGACAGGCTTCATTCTTGGTGCCAAGATCCTAATGAGCCTCATTCCCAGTTTTCTGAATGAGGAACAAGATTCTTTTCCCATAGAAAGTGCTGGGGAGTGGGGAGGCAGCAGACACAAGGCAGCAGCGGCAGAAGGGCTGCAAGAACTGCATCACTGGCCAGGGAATTGGGAAGGCAGTGGAAGAGGATCATTGTTTCCCTCACAAAAGAGGCAGTTACAATGACGGAGACTCATGAGTGAGGATTAGACATCCCCACACCACACGCACAATACTCCATTCATTCCTCTCAAATTCCATTCAAATGAAAAACTGTCCCCCAAACACAAACCAAAAATTGGGTCCCCCACGAGAACAGTGTGGTGTAAGTCAAGGTCTGCATCACTGCACTGTGGTAACAAGCCTTGAAGTATCAAAGGGCACACACCTTTTATTTTGTTGATGGATTTCAGAAACATTTCACTCCCTGTATAAAATGGTGAGCAGGACTTTGTTTCCACCCACCCACACACAGACACAGAGACTGCTCTGCTGTGTTAGCTGAGCTGCTTTTATGGTAAAATCTCTTCTTTGTAGAGCTCTCCTTCGACTATATAAAATATGGCTCTAGAAAGAGAAGTTGAGGAATAACATCCCTTGAAATTACAAATGAAGGAGGTCTCTTGTCTTACTGGTGTTTATACACGGACCAAGGTCTTCCCATGCCCATGAACTGTGCCTACACTCACTGCTTCCATAACACTGAGCATGGTGGGTTTAGATCTGTGGGCTTTCCTATTTAAGAGCTTGATTCCAAGTGTGTCATGAGTTCAGTGATGTCACGTCCTCTGGAGGAGCATGAAATGCAGACTGAGCTGCTAAAAGCAATGACTGTACTAGACCTTGGCTACAGTGTTCTGTCTCCCTCCATTTGTCACCCCTTGGCTGGATAATTCAGAATGTACAAACAGCTTAAAAACTAACAAGCAAGGACTTTATGGAGTAGTTTTGCACATCTCAAAATTTCTTACAGCTTTCAAACAGGGACTCTTCTTTAATTCTGCTGGGCAATTTGGAAGGAAAAATACTAGAGATAAACTGTGGACATTTGGTAATATCACTCCAGAGAGTGGAAAGGAGGAGCAATAGCTATTGCTGTGCCTACCCTAGAAATTCCTAAACCAAGAGAGGCCTATCAGTGTGAATGAGCTGCCACCTTCCATTTCCCTAATGCCCTGTAAGTCATTTCCAACACAGCCTACTGACTAGCAGCAATAAATTCACTAGGAATTATTTTGAAGATGAACATCTTTGGTTTAAAAACATTTTCTTTACCACATCATTTAGAGCAAGAAATGAATTAACTCATATCAGCATTAAATTATAGGCTGTGGTAGTATTGTAACTCCTGCTGGGAAATCTGCATTGTGCAGTTCAGTTGCTAATCAGATCTTCAGTTTAATAAAATTGTTTCCATTTAAGGTTAATCACATTTGCCATTTGCTGCTGCCAGAGTTTCTAATTGCTGTCAGTGAGGGCTTTCAGGACACGGGGGAACTGCACATTTGGTTCTTGATCTGATCCTGCTTTGTGCTCCATCATACAATGGTCTGCTGAAATAATTATTTTTAAATCATTCTGTGACTATTCAGCTGGAGTTCTATCTCACAGGCTATAGGGAGATTGGATGCCCTTTGAATACTGATGCAAGACCAAGAACATCATTTAGTGCCGAAGCGTTTCTGGGAAGCGAATTTCAAAGCAGTTGCAGCTCACTGACCATCTGTGTGCCATCATTTAAATCACTGAGTACCACCACAAGATGCTCAATTAAGCACCAGTGCCTAAAGGTCAGGACTGTGATTGAAAAATTGGAGAAATAGCTCGGAGCTATTTCAAGATTTCAGAAATTTTGAATATGTACAAATTCATGAAAGTAAATAAATAAACATCAGTTCTGTGCAGAAAGTCACAACATTGGGAATCATTTTTTCAAATTGTTGTGTTTGGAACTGTAGCACAAGTTTTCCCCTTACACATGAATTGAGTGATGAATAGAACAAACACAGCTCTTGTAGGAATACATTTGAATCCAGAAGTATTTCTGACACCTTGTGCTTGAAAATATATGACAAAAGCAGAAATATAGTCATGAAATGCTGCTGAGGGTTTGCTCAAAATGCAAAACTTCTCTGTACCTTTCTTACTGAACCAGTGATACCTGAAGCACTTACAGAAAATAGAGGTTCAGCTTTGGGTATAAAATTAGTCTTGTGTCAGCAATTAAATAATCTTCTACCTTATTTTCTCCAGTTAATAGTGTGGTTTATCACAACCACATGATTGTACATGACCAATCCTTTGAAACCAGTGAGGATGCTCATATTTCTAGAGGATTGCTAGCTCAGCCTGTTTGTTGCTGTCTTGCATACAAAGTTCTGAAGTTTATTTATGCTGGAGTCTTGAACTGTGCTATTAAGACATTGAATGTCCTGTGACTAATTCAAAATATTTTTGGTTCTTCATAATTGCAAATATACAACTTCTCCCTCTCTCCAAATACTGGAATTAGTTTTCCCCTCAGCTGTATCTCTTCAGTTTCCATATATTGCAGCTGCAGTTAGAACTGCAAGGGCCTTGTTTCGCTCCACTGAAATCAATACTAAAGCAGCAGTTTAGTTCAATGATGATGTGCTCTAAATTAGGCCTCAATTTTTGCTACCTATTGAAGAGAAAGGCTGGAAATGGGGTCTTGCAGCTCCTGGCTGACTGTCCCTGATGAGCTCCTGCATGAGTGCTCAGGCCTTCAGCTTGGTGCTGTCATGGCAAGAGTGTCAGCAGAGAGATGGTACTGGAGACAGCCTGCCTTGGAATTCCATCAAAATGCTTTGGAAACACTAATGAACAACTCATATTCCCTGCACTTTGCTGTTTGACATACGTAGATATTGTCCTGCCTTTATGTTTGTACAGTTGTTTTTTTTTTAATATACTGCCATGCAAGAAGTTTTAGAAGCTTCTTAATAAGTGCAGGTGAAGTTGACAGAGCTTTCTCTCTCTCCTCTTTAATTGGGTTTTACTCTGACAAATACTTTCAGTAACTGGCAGGTGAGAGTCATCACACAGTGAAAACCACCAAAATATGTAGAACAGAATGCTAGTGCAGTCTTAAAGATTAACAAAATCTTGTGAGCACAGACATTATTACACGAGACCAGTTGCTAATTTCTTGTGCTTTAGAAATTACCTCATTGCCACAAAACTAATTAGTGCCCCTTCTCCTAAGAAACAACCCAAACAGCTACAGTCAGTGTCAGACCTGCCCACACAAGATGCAGCTTTGCCCTGCATAAAGGAGGGAGCTGCCTATGAGCCCTGGGATCTGTGCAGTAACTCCAGAATGTTGATGCAAATATAGGAAGAAGTGACAAACTCAGGGAGCAGGAGATTTTAAAAGTGTGAAGAACTAACATGAGGACTCAGGGTTCACAAACTGTGATGACATGCAGTTTGTGCCATTGGAGCCAGTGTCAGACAGCAAAAATATGCAGGGCAGAGAATAAAAAACAATCAGTCTTCTGGTTTAATAGGCCTCTGACTGGGAATAGTTGTTTTAACACTCGCTGAGTACAGAAAATCTCTCTCTACAGGTTCAACAAGAACTGTTGCAATCGGTTCAGGATATTTAGGAAGAAAGACAATTGTTCTGCCCAGGTTTCAATACACAAAGAAAGCATAAGAATTTTATTCAAAGGCAAATGCTAGTGGATTCTTATTTCTAGTTTTCCATTTTTCCCCACAGAGCAGTGGATGAAAATAAACAAGTGAAATATATTCTCCACAGTGCAAGGTGGCCAAAGTGGCATTGGCTGTATAAAGACGCTGCATAACATGGTTGTACCACAGTTAAGCTCGGGTTTTGGGGGAGATGGAGAACAGACCCAGAAAATGGAGTATCCCTCGAGCAGCTGGGCTTTTACAATGTTAAATGTGATTATCCCAAGAGAATCTGTGCACATGCACTTCATGTGAAGAAGACTCAAACACTCAGCAGCAGAGCTATTACTTGTAATTACATAGTGTTGTAGTGGAAAGTGTCTAATACAGAGCCTTTCAACGTGACTTGATCTGCTGCATTCCTACAAAGGTTCATGCAAGCAAAGCAGTGCCCAAAGTTAGTTATTTAAAGCTGAGAGTGGGAATGCTGTCCTCTGCAAAAGGGAAAGCACACTTTCATATCCTCTGCCCATGCTTTGTGAGATACCACTCTCTGCTTTGCAATGAGCTGCCACTTGGGAGTCATAAAGAGCTAACAATTACGTCTTCTCTCTTACATTAAATGATCTGTGGTTCTTCATCTTGGCTGAGGAGCAAATTTATATCAATACAACTGTTTCAAGAGGCTTCATATTTGTAGCTTATGAACAATATCCTGGCTATGGGGGTTTGGATGCAAAAGTGTTCCAAATGTCAAATGCTGATATCATTGATACCACAGTGCACCAGCACTTTTGGTATCTACTCATCATTTATCAAAGTTTTTCTGAAGTTCAGCATGACTTCACACTGATCTTGGACAGCTAGACAGGACAGAAGGCTCCTCAAGCTCAGTGTGCATGTACCTGTGCTCCAGGCACTGTGTCCCCAAGGAGCCTCCAAACACTTCACACAGTTTTCCACATTCAAAGGAGAGGCCCATTCTGCATATCCCAAAGTCCATTGGGGCAGCATTTGCACCAGAAGCACCATCACAGGTGACATGGTCTGTGAAGTCAACTTTTTAAAAGCAATACATATGATGATGGATCAGTGCACACCGTTTAAAAATTAAGGCTTCATTTAAATTAAATTTTATTAATGGAAAAAATATTGAAAATCTACCTCAAAAAGTGTCTTAATTGACTTAATTTTAATTTTCCTTTCCCATCTCAAAAAATTAGACCTTGTAAATGGAAGTTCAACAAGCTGAACAGATCTTTAGTGACATTTAGAAACAATCTTGCAAGTTGTTTTGAAGTGCTCTCCTTGGCCATGCTATGAATAGAAAGGAACAGATGAAGATATTGTCCCTTTAGGCACTGACTGAAAGCAAAGAACAGGGCTGATGTTACTTTCCAGAGGGGAAACTACACAGTGATAGGACCAAAAATACAGTGCAAACTTTCTCCTCGATTTAAAAGACTCTGGACTTCTTTGTAGCATGACAAAAATAGAACAAATATATTGATTGTACTGCCTGATCCTCTGGTGCTAAACTTCTGATTCCTGTACAAAGCAGGGCCAGGCAAGTTCTGGGCACCTTCTGCAGACTGAACACTTTCTTATCAAGTTCTGTGGAGCAGAAAATGCAAATCCATTCCTGTGACTGGGATATTTTGGGCAGCAGATGAGGAGAGGGCAGAGAATAAAAATAGTTTTATTATCATAGTCCTTGAAAGGCGAGAGTGACGCACAGCAGGCTTAAAAATGTTCTGAAGATAAATTAAGAAAATTAAATCTTTTATTCTTCCACACCCATATTTTTTGTGATTTCATTTGGTTTTGCTGCATATTTTACAATTATTCTGGCAAGCACTGCCTTTCACAGGAAAGCTAATTCTTTGATACTGGCTGAGGCCAAGTTTTCCAAGAATCCCATGGAAAAGTCAGATTTTTCATGTATCACATGGATAACGTGTCTGCAGTAGACCCCACGTTGTTCCTTCCCCTTCTTTCTCCCACCCTACTCTCCTCTCCACCAAGTTTAAGGGTAGTGAAGACTCTTCAGTCAAAGATTGATAAATACCATTTCAGATCTGCTCTTTCACCATATTAATGCAGATTGGATTTACAGTTATCATCTGACCTGAATGACTGAGAGCTGTACTTTGCAAATAAATTGTCAGATCTGGAACAGTATTTCAGATATTTATCATCATGACATTGTCTTCCTTCCAAATGTATAAACTTAGATATTCATTCCAGGTATAGATGATCTCTAAAATACAAATGAATCATTTTTATTTGAAAATATCAGCATCTATTGAGACTGAAAAATTGAGGTTTAGTTTGGAACTGGTCCAGGCAAAAATAAATCTTTATAACTGAAGGATAATATGGCTGCAGAAGTGAATCTAAGCATTAGGAACCAAGTCGTTCCTTTTCTGGAAAGTACAGAATTGTAGGTCTCATACAAGTTCTTATTGATCTGGACTTCTTTATATAATATCTGCATTTGGAATTAAACACTACATAGAAAAGAGAGAAAAGGGGAAAACAGTTAATCTTTGAGATATGTTGTTCAAAAAGGCAAAGTCATTATCTCATGTAAAAGATGGAATTAAAATACATTCTTGACAAAAGAACTACAGAACTGCATTTGAAATCTGCCTTTTATTTTACTAGTTTATCTTTGATTATGCACTGATTTCCTGTGAAATCAGTGAATCATCATAGAATGTGTTAATTAAAAATGTCTCCACCGAGTGCATGAAGGTCTATTGAACACAAAATCTAGACTGGTAGAGCCGATGTGGTTTGACATCCCCCCTCAGTGTAGGGTGGATGGAATACAACCAGAAAGCACATTAGAACAACACAGCTCAATATTTATTGGATTTCAAGTCCAATCCAGTTCCCTTCTTGCACCAAATAGTCTAACAAAACTGAAATGTGATTGGCTTAAAAAAAAATAAAATGATGCATTATAAGGGAGAATATTTTACAATTATAATTCCTCTGCTCTCAGGACTGAACTACTATTTGGATGCCATTTTTTCCTCTAATCCTGCTGGGTTTTAATTCCTGCAGGCAGGATTATAATAACAAAGAGCTGATCAATATAAAGCATCTATTCAGATCTGCTGGTCATTAAGAAGTAACAGTGTTTTGAAGCTTTCAATGATATAGATTATTCACATTTTACATCAGGTGGTCACAAAATCATGTCCCCTCATGATGCCTATGAAGTCAGCATTTGAGTTCCAAGCAAAAGGAAGGATCCATACAAAATTCTGCAACGGAATATTGTCCAACATTTACTTACAATTCTCCAATATGTCTTTAAAAAGCAGGCAGTCACTCTCTATAGGTGCTGCTGTTGCATTCAGGTCACTGTGTTTTATGTTGATCTCTCTTTTTTCATCATCCTCTGCCTTCCAGAAGAGGTTGGGGCAGCCACGAGTTTATCTGTACAGAACCCACGATTCACGTGTCAACCTTGTGAAGCCACTGGCAAATCACAGGCACTGGTACTATTGAACAAAGACTTGTTCATTTGCAGAAACAATTTCCTGATATACATTATCTGTTTTTAAAAACAATCTTTTTTTTTCCCCCATCTAAACACCATCTGCTTTCTTAATTCAGAACTCAATACTTTTGCTCAACATTGTTTCTTTGATGAAACAATTCAACCAGTTCCAATACTCCTATATAAAATTAAAGCCTTAAATACATAATATGGAGGTAATTATGAAGCAAATTTTTATGCTGTAATAAGACCAGCTGAAGTACTTGTCAAGTGCAAACAGAAGAATAAAATTCACTTCATGCCACTTAGAGCTTCTGCAGCCTTCATAACACTATGACTGTTTTCTCATTACTTTTCCTAAGCTGAGAAAAGTAGTAAACCTCAAATTATTGGGAAAGAGTACAGTGAAAACAGCCATGTGTGCCACTTTCCATACACTATTTAGCAGGACAAAAGTACCCTATTATTACCTCTTCTTAAGAAGTTAATATTAGATTAGACAAGACCTGCTTTTGAACAGAATCTCAAACTAATTTCTCCTTCTCAGCCTGCAAATTATGCACATAAATGTGTATTTCACTTCCAGTTAAATGCTTAGCAATCCCTGCAGGGTTCCTGAGCACAGTGTTGGTACACATGTGGCTGCTGGGGCCTCTCTCAGGTGCCTGCAAAGGAGAAGCAGGAACTGGCAGCAAGACTTGGCCAGAACATGTGCCATGCCCAAGTGCCAGGATTTCAACCTTGGCTTTTTCCTGTCAAAGGAAAAGAGAGCACGATTCTCACTTCCTGCCCTGAGGTTGTCAGCACACTATTAACTTGAGAATCAGCAATCAAATAGTTAACCTAGGACAAAGCAAGGAAACATCTGTCAATAACTGCAATACCCACTCTTTGAAATGAATTAGCAGACTTCAGGAAACCTATCGAGGCCATTATTCCCTGCAGGTTTGCGTTCCTCTGCAGGACCATAGTAAGGAAGAATAATCAAATTTTAAGGGTTTTCAGTGGATATGGGAACTGGAGATAGGTTGCCTGCTTGCACAGAGCTATGTATGGAGCTCCAACATGCTACTGAGGTAAAACACTTCATGCAACTGTGAGAGGGGCTGAAAACAACAGATGGACAAGAATCAACAGTCCCCAGTTGCAGCATGGAATATTTCTGTTAAATCATTAAAAAGAATTCTTCACAGTGAGGGAGAAACAGTGGAACATATTGCAAACTGAGGCTGTGCAATCTCCAGCCTGGAAGACATTCAAAACTCAAGAATGTATCATATAGATCAGCCAGTGATTTTCAAGAAAATCTTTCTTGCTAACAAGTACTCATTTTTCCTTAACATCCAGCTTTTTTTCAAGAAAAGAAAAAAAGATTTCAGCCTTGGCAACTTATTACAACATAGAAGGATGGAAATGCCTCTCACTGGACAATCCTTCCACTGATTGTCAGCCTGGGTATTTGAAACTCTTGCAGCTTACATTACATCAGTAAGCTTAATCATTTTGGCATAGTTAATTTTTCTGTGAATATTAAATAAGATCTGACAGCCATCAAAAACCACCAGGATATCTGCATCACCAATAAGGGGCTGAAAAAGCCAGCTCTGTTTATTGTGGAGATACTCTGGGGTATCATTCAGTGCTGCCACAGTTACCCACATAGCCCCTTATTTGGTTGAATTGCACAGCTATTCTTTTAATTATCATCCTTCAACTGCCATATCCCACTTCAGAGCCTTGGGAAGAATTTAATTGCTGTCTCTGCCCACTGAGGGCTCAACATCAATGAAAATGCAAAAGCAAATACTAAAGAATAAAAGGGCAAGTCAGCTGGAGCTGACTCACAGATAGAGGAAAGGGAATGCTAATCCTTCCTTAGGAATTGTCAGTGTATCTCCCTTTCTCCCAGCAGCAAAAAGGGTGCCCTGAATATGAAAATCCTCCTGCTGTTCTCAATTTCTTTGACATTAACTGAATTTGAGCAGTTTCTTGCAAGCCCAGAATCAGACACTGGACTCCAACTGCAGGGTCATGAGATTATCTGGCTCACTGCTCACTGTGGATCCAGCACAGAACAGACACCTTAAAGGTGTCTGGAAACATCATGAGACAGTTACTACTTTTAACCCAGTTACATCCACTACCCTGTAGTTACCAATGCAGGTAGTAAGAGCATAAAATTAGGATCTTAGTATTTCCTCAGAATAAATACTCTATTTGCATGTAATTATTATTTGGAATTATGAAGCTGTACAATCAACTTCTGCACAACCTTGGGATAAAAAGTGGTATCAGTTTGATTAGTGCCAAATACAGACATGGATGGTTAGGGCTGCCACGCCACCCTCAAAGGGTACCAGCTGCAGGAATATGCAGCAATTGTTGGTGGGTGCCTTCTCTCTTCAGGGAAGATGGCAGATAGCAATTTTTCTGTTCTTGCATGCGATTTTTTTAACTTCACAGATAATAGAACTGCTTCTTTCAATTGAAGAAGCAGTAGCTTGTGTGCTGAATGAAATGCTGTGTAGTCTCTTCCTGGTGCCCCTTTAGGTACTCTGCTGTCCAGGGCAGCCCTGGGGCATTGGGGTTAAGAGACTGAGCAGAACTCAGTACAGAGGAAAGCAAGTCAATTCAGCTGCTCGACTTCTAACAATTAAAACAAAAATAGCAACATTGTGTTACTGTAGCAATAGTTAAACACCTCATTATTTTCGAGGAACTTCAGTTTCTCACAGTCAGGTCATTCCAGTAACATCTCTGTCAGCATTTCTATTCTAATAGCCTCCTGTTTTAGAGGTTTTATAACTCACCTACCTATAAAAATATTCTTGAGACCCAGGAAGTACAGTCTCCCTTTCTTGGTATTACTTACGAATATAGCACAGATTTTATTTTAACCCAATTCCACATTAGTTCACACGTGAGTTAGAAATGCAGAAGTCTTTAAGATGGCATTGAAACAGTATTTGTTGTATAGAGAGATAAAAACCATGGAAAAGTGGAATGAAAAAGAAAGTAATATGCAATTAGGATGGAACAGACATGAAAAACGTGTGGAAAGGGAAAATGTAGCAAATGAAATGTTGTTCTCTGTATTTTCAAAAGTGTTTTCTCTCCCAACCATTGACCAGTCTCTTCAATATCCCCATGGAACAGAACATTATTCCCCAAGGCAGAAGTGAGAGCACTTTCTGTGTGTTATGAACAGGGTGAGACTGTGAGGGTTGTGTTGGTTGCTGAGCCCCTGCCCTGCCCTCAGTGAGGTGTGCCCAGAGCTCAGGGCAGAGGCAGTGAAGGCTGCCCAGCAGGAGCCACCCTTGCTGCCCTCTGCCTGAGGGGCAATTGGGCTCCAAACTTCAGCTTTCTCTCTGGCAAAGACTTAAACTGTTAATTTACAGGTGACTGAGGATGTCCCAAAACATGGCAAAGAGCAGGTTTTATTTAGAAAGCCTGTAAATCTTTTTTTTCTAGCTAAAAGAAAACATTTTAAAAATGGGATATCATGAAACCTTTACGAAGGATGCTGCTAAAATGAAAGTCTCACTTTATACTTCCCATTTCAAACTGTTCCTTTCTCTACATTTATGGTAGAAGGTTTAAAATATTTATTGCAATGATTTTTTTAATCCTAGAACCAAACAGGCAGGAATTTTGGTACTTCATTCTAAATGAATGAAGTATACAGTAGCATCATAATGAAAATCCCTCTCTCTGATCTGTGGCCAAAATCAGCGTAACCTGTTTTTTGGATTTCCACCATCCCACTGTGCTGCCATGTGTTCTCCTGAGGTGTGGGGCTCTGGGCTGTCCCTGTGCCTCCCAAAGCACTGCCCCTCAGCTGCCAGCCCTGCCCCCAGTACCACCTGAGCAGGGCTGCCCCTGCTGCCTCCCTGCAGGCAAACTGCAAAGAAAGAAAGGGTGTTTGAACTGACATCCTGCTGCTTTCAGCTGAAAATACATTCAGTCTAAACCAAGTCCAAACATTACAAATTTTCTAAACTCTGTCCTTGTGTTATGGAGTAGACATCAAATGGTGAGAAAAAAGAATTTTGCTTGTCATCACAGGAAGGAGAGTCTCTGCATTGTTCCACTATCTGAAGGTTATTTTTAAACAAGGTGCTGAAGAAATATACACTTAATTTGGACTAGCTGTGCAAGCAGCTTCATACTCGTGGGTAGCAGTGAAATGGAAGAATTATTTACATGAAGAGAAGGATAGAGAGAAAGGTTTGAATTTAAGGCTCTTGAATTGGCTTTTCTTCTTGGGCTTGTGAGGATGAGGAGGTTGCAGAGCTGTCTGAAGTGGCCTTTTGGCATTTCCCTAGCTGGGACAGACCCTTCAGAACAGTTCTACTCCTCTTTCATCCTCCCACCTCCCATCAGGTGCATGTTTCAGAGAAAAGTCAAAGCACTTCTACACTCTGCTCAGTGCAGAGAGGGAAGCCTGAGTAAAAGAGGCACTCTGGAAAGCATTTTGAAAACTGACAGTTCAAAGAGAGTCAGGATTTTCAGAGCTGCAGAGTTGTAAATTAATAATTTTTCATCCAGCACATAAGTGCTATGTTTTTACTATGTTTCTTCATTGGATGTCAGCAATCTGCCATATCTGTTGGCACAGCAGCACACAAGCTCATTCCCTGTGACAGTAATCTGACACTGGTTACTTTGAGTCCTATTGCACATTTTAGAAATAACAAATTTCACAACTTCTTTGTGTTTCCATGTTGTTAGAGCAACTGTGGCAAAAAGAAAATAATAATAAAATTAAAATAATAACATTTCACTCCCTTCCACAAAATACTGATCTTAATTTTGAATTTCTTTCCTGTGTATGTTAATGTTTGCTTTCCTAATTCTGCAAGCATTCAGGCCTATGTGTGGTAAGTTCTACTCCCAAACCATTTCATTCCTGGATGTGTCACCACTCCAAACACTGGTGAAAGGCAGACATAGCTGGAAATAGATGAGTTATTTCAAGTTCCTGTAGCAGCAAAGTGCTGAAGTTTTTCACAGAGAAGCTTGGATACCTCTAACACTTGGCACAAAGCAGAGGCAAGCTCAGAGTTATGGGAGGTGGCAGTTGGAAATTACTGCTAAGCTGTTTTATGTAAAAAGCCTGGTTATCATCTATATTTACATGGGTCACATCATGCACAGTCTCATGCTGTGAGGAGAAAATAGCACTTGAAGAACATTTGCAGAGTTCTGCCAGCATTGCTTTGGGAGGCTGTGGTTGCAGCCATTGGTTCAGTTCCTGTGACTCCTCCACCTCACAGGCTGGCTGCCCCCAAGGAACACAGCAGCAGCAGCAGGAAATGCAGGTATTGTGTAAGGTATTTTCCAGAAGAGATGGGGGTCTCTGTGAGGGAACATCAATTGAAGAGCCTTACAAAAGTTCCCATTTGTAATAATAGGGTTGCTGATTCAATTTTAAAACTGTGCCCTCAGCTGATTCAGCAAGAGCCAAAAAAGCTGAGCCAAGATGGGTTTAAGGTGCCAAGTTCTTGATCTCTAATTCTGCTATTAAGTGTATCTAGCAATTTAGTGTCCTAATTACAGCTCTTTCCCTTTTTTTAAATAGGCTTTTCTCTATGTGTTGAAAGGGAAAGGTGAAGCAAACACTGGGAGGAGGGGGAGATGCAGTATCTACAAAGAATGGGAATGGCTAAGGTTCACTGGCATGACTAAGTCACTTCAGAACTTACTGGGAAATTAAAAAGGGCAAAAACCCCTCCCCATTTAGAACATCAGTATGTTTAATCTGCTCTGAAAAGAGGGTAACAGAATAGGATCAAGCCTTCTTGTCCAAAAGAGCTTAACTTTCACAAAAACCCCTTAATAGCACCATTTAATGAATGTGCTATAAAGACATACAAAGAAGTTATAATTATCCCTGGAGCTGTGTAGCATCTATTTTATGTCTTAGCAAGCTACAATAGTATATAATCATACAATCTGTGATACTCACTTTGTTTCCCTCCTGCCTTCGACTGTGAAACAGAAGTGACAGCACTTAGGGGAGCATTCAACCTGTGGTGAAACTGGGTCTGCCATCTTTGCTTCTCATGTCTTGAAAGCTTTAAGCAGCTGAATTGCTCAGAAGTTTCTATGCACACCAGGCTGGGATGGCTGTGTTTAAAGATGACACTTCCAGTTGCTGAGGAGTCTCTTTGCTGTGCCTTTACTCAAGTGTAGCTGCAAGGGTTCAGTTTGCAGTTTGGGTTTCAGAGCACTGCATGTGCCAGCTGAAGAAGCATCATGTCACATTATCTCTACCTGAACAAACCCAGGCTACAAGCAGTGACCTGGAGATACAAAACTGAGTGAGTAAAAAACCCACTGCTGTGCAATCAAGCAAGCTTTGAATCCTTTCTGCTGTTTGCATGAGCACCATCACTGACATCATGAAGTCATAGCAAAGGCTCTGGATAAGGGAAGGGAAAAAGGAGAAAGAAAAAAAGAAAAAACAAATCTATACTAGTTAACTTTAAATGTGGTTTTCACTGGAAGATCCTCCCATGACTTCCAGTCCTGGGTTTTCCTACTCAGGACAGTAAATCACCTCACATATGAGTGTGGGCCTCCGTTCCTGTCACTGCTGCTGTGTAGACAGTGACAGGTGGTGGTGGTTATTTTTATTAGGCTGTGCATTATGTAATCAGAATACAAATGTAGATTTGGTTTTGCTTAAATGAAAGCATAGGTTTGGAGGAAAGAAGGGAAAATTCAAATCCCTAAAACTGCACATGTGATCAATAGTAATCTAATACAATAGGAAATGGTACCAGACCACATGAAGGGCTTTCACAATCTTGCTGTTAATCTTCTGAAAGTGTGACAATCACTAATTTAAAACAGTGCAGGCAAGGGTTCCAGTTTTCTCACCCTTCTGATACATGCAAAATTGTTTGCAAGGAAAAAATTCAAGTTATTTGAGAGAACACAACCAGCCTACACTGGAACAAAAGTAGTTTCTTCCACGAACATACAGGTCTGCAAAGAAAAAATTTAGTAAAGTGATCTGATTTCTTACGGTAATTAATATCAGCTTGAAGGAATATGCACATGCAGTTTTGGAACTCTGAAAGACAGTAGAAAATAAAAGTTAAAAGTTTTTCCTACAAAAGTAGGAAATTGCTGACTGGAGGCCTCGTCATAAGGAACAGCAGATAAGACTTTATTTTACTGAAAAACGCAGTGCTGTAGTGAAGCCTTGTGCATTCACCCTGGGGAATTGCAGGGCAGTTTGCATTGTAGAACAGATATCCTGTCATTAGTGACTGGTGGCTGGTGGGTAATCCTGCAGCAGAGCCCCCTTATCTGGCAGGGCTGCACACAGGGCTGGCTCTGAGCACAGTCTCCTGTGTGGTTGCCAGGCAGCCTCTGTAGTGCCCACAAACCCTGGTGCTGAGAGCCCCTGTCAGCTGCAGTGCAGGAGCTCTGCTGCAGTCAAGGGGCTTCTAAACCAGAGCTATTCCAAACAAAAACACCACACAAATCACATTTACACTGAATTTTGGGCACATACAACTTAACCCACATTTGTCACAAGAAAAAATTATAACACTAGAATTCTTGAAAAGCTGAGTCAACAAACCAGCTAGGTCACTGAGGAAAGGTTGTTCTGATCCTTGCACACAGTTTACAGGAGCACAGGCATTCAACTCTGCCCTCCCTGAACTTCAGAAGGAGTTGGCACTGCTCAAATAAGCATCTTAGCTCATGAAACAAGGATGGAAAATTTTACTTGCAAAACAGTCAAGCATCAATGCACACTTCGTGAGTACTGCTCACCATGCACAGTTAGTACCTTCAATCCCTTGTCTTGAAGCTCTCTCTTCCCCAAGGATTTGCATATGTGGGTGGCCTTAGTACTCTCCCTGGACTGACACCCTGAACTGGGCTGTCCTTGCAGCTCTGTGGCCTTCCTCAGCAGATGTGATCCTCACACAGTGACCAGTGCACCATCCACCACTGCAAACCTCCATTTCCTCTCTGCTCCCCCTGTCTAAACTGGTCACAGGATACTACCAACAGTTCAAATGTAGCAAAAGGCACATCCTCTGAAATGTAGGATTTTAACACAGCATAGCAGAGCAGAATCTGTCCAAGTTATGTCCATCTGCAGATTTGCAGAGTGAGAGTACACCTAATCCTGATGAGATAAAAATGGCTTTACTTGACACTTGAATCAATAGAAATAAAAGGAAGAAGGGAGAGTTACAGGTAGATTAAGTTGCAGGAATCTAAAGAAGAATGAAGGCCTTTAAACAACATCAGAACATTTTATGGCTCAGCTTCTAGTATAATGAGTAATTGCTGGTATTCAGGAAATTAATCTGAAGATCTTAATTGCAACTCAATCACCCATAAACAGACTACTATATGTAACAGTCTTTCCAACTCATAGATAAAATAGTTACTTTATGTGTTCAATATTGCCTGTGTTAAATGTTCTTATTGTTCTGATGCAATATTCCTGTCCTGGGTTTCACAGGTTGTGTTTACTCCCAGAGAAGTAAACAACAATGTCCAGGAAAAATGCACCAGGAAACTTGGAAAATAAATCGGTGACCAGAGTTATCAAGAGACTAGATGGAGCTGTTTGAATTGATTTGTCAGTTTGGGTTTAGGTTTCCAGATTATTTCTGCCTTCCCTGTTTACAGCACTCAAAAAACCATTTTGTCTCTAAATCCCCCTCAGCTTCTCTACTAAAACCAGGCAGTTAATCATGAAGTGCCACAGCAAATGTTTCCTTTAGACTTCTCTTCCTTAGAGGTGTCAGCCATGCAGACAGACTTCCAGCCTGAACTGTTTGCTGTGATTCATTTTCAGGAGTGCTCCTCAAGTTCAAAGCAAATCAGGCTAATTGGCACACCTGTTGAGATACCAAGGGATTTCTTTTTCTCTTGGCTACAGCAGGGAAGGTTCAAACCAGGCTTCATCTGGAGAGATGTTTCACTGCAACACAATCTGTCACAATAAATGCAATGCACTGGGGTACACTGTGATTTGTGTCACTGCCCTTACACTGTTTCAGGAAGCATTTGCTGTAAAAAGCAGAAGTATGGTGATAAAGTCTAATAAGACTGTCAAAAAGTTGCTAAACATTTGACTACTCAGTCTCAAAACCATTCTGCTCCAGTCTGAATGTCTAATTCCACGTGAATGTAGCTCAGGTACACTGTGAACCAGATGGACCAAGCAGGTCAGAAAAGGTAAAACAAAAGTGTTTCAAACACTCAAATTAGCAATCTAAAGAGATTTCCTTTGGGTTTCCCCAGTTAACACATTCAATATGTGTCTTGAAGACCACACAAGAAATATGGCTCACTTAGGGGAAGCACTAAACAAGGAGGGGCTAAAAATTTGGTAGATGTTCAAAGCCACTTTTTGTTTATTTGACCAAATGCACTTATAATGGTAAACTTGGAGAGCTTTAAAAATTACTGCTGCAGAAAGGAAATGCTTTGTACATTGTTCATCAGCCTTCAGGTACGAAACTGTTCTCCAAAGCACAGGACAACAATGTTTCAACACAGCAAAAGACATGTAATGTATCTTTTTGCCTGTTTTGAAGCAGTAGAAGTGAATAGGACACAGCTGCGGCCCTCTCCTAGTGTTGTGGCAAAATAAAGGTTGTACTTTTCTGTGTCAATATATAGCACTGTTCTCACCTTTCTAATTAGCATCTGGGCAGTTACATGCAAAAGCTGCTCTTTCAGGACAGAAGGCAAGGCAGGCCAGCAGAAACACCTCTTGTCCCAAGTTAGTTCTATGCAAAAAAGGGCTACAGCCTTCAGAAGCCTAAATTTAAGGTTATGTTCAAATGAGTTTTGAACAATCCATTTTCCCTGTCCTGGATTCACAGTCTGTCATCACGAAGCACTTACAGCACTAATCAGAATTAGAGAATTCATCATTCAATTGTGCTGTCACATAAAAACTATCTTCTGAGGATTTTCTTTTAAATAGATGAGGTGGGCATTTTAGCATTAATGCTGAAGTGAATTGATTCTACTATTTAGACACACAGTGAGACCATTCTAACACTAATGTTAAAAGTGCTTTTATACTTCCCAAGTCATATGCATAACTACAAATATCTGAGTACAAAACCCAATAGATGCTTTCTTAAGCAGAAGTCTGTGGGAAACTGGTGGGGTTCTGCAGCAAAGGAATGCAAGAAAATCTTCTGGGGCATGTACAGCACATCTAGAAGAGGAAGCAAGTCTTGTTTGAGTATTAACCTGTGGGTTTTACAAAACTTTTAAAAATGAAACTTTGACCTGTAAAAACTCTTCATATACTTTCATTCCTCTTCATGCACAGAGCTGGATGAATATTTCCTCACTCCTTTCAGGTGAAATAAGAAAAGACAAAACCTGCTTAAGCTTCTGGAGAGTTTCAGCTTGGTCCCTTTTCCTCTGTGTATTCCTGTGTATATTGTCTGTTCTCCAGTGGCACCTGTAAGTAAAGGTGAAATTGTCACTTACACCTCCTCGAACAGACTCACAGCATTTTGTCCTCTTTAACAATCCCCCCCCATACCTGCAGAACAGCTGTTTCTAAGAAGCAGTTAAAAAACCCTCCAGAAAAATGTCCTGTGAGGACTGGTCTCTTTCCCTGTTACATTTTCCAGAGTGTTGTGATGGTTACTGAATGCATTTTGCACCGAGGAGTGCTATGAAACAACAGAAAACTGAACAGCTATTATATGTGTAATATACATGAGTTGCATATTCATTGTCTTTCCAGGCGGGAATGGAGGAAGCACGTGTTGTATGTCACCAGCCACCACTTCGGAAGCCACACAACAGATGCTCCTACTTAAAGGAACAAATATTGGCAGTAACTGTTCAAAATTTAAAGGTAATTGATATACAAAGAACATACTTAGAGGACACAGGGTGTAACTGACAGAAGGAAACTCCGAAAATAAGTACATTTAAAATAGCCACATTAGCAGACAAGGACAGAGTGTGATGTAGATTTGCAACAATGAAAACAATTTATTTCTAGCAAAACAAATTACAGGCAAGTCCTAATCTGATAACGAATTTCTCTGGCATTGGTGTAGTCCCTGAAGAGAAACCAAAGAATGGCTATAATTAGTAACATTTAAAATCAACACTGGTGGAAATCCTGCTGGGGTCAGAGTGGCTCCAGCAGAGCAGGATTACTGTGACAATGGCTACAACTGACCCCAGAATTCTTCTGCAGATAATTCCCAGTGAAGTCCAGAAGCACATGCAATGGGTATTCTTTAAATGATAGTGTAAATTCAGAAAATTGTCAAATCTGTTTATTTAATATTTATGAATATTGAGGAAAAATCTTGTTGATAAACCTGTCATTCTTTTTCAAGGAGGAGAAAACTGTCCTCTATTCTAGCATGTTGCATGTTTGCAGTTGTACATTACCTGTGCACAGGTAAATAAATGACAGAATCCCCTCAGTTCTCATGCCTAGTACAGCTGAAGAGGGTATTACTGGAGTGCTGTAACCAAACATGCCAGAGCTCCTCACCAGCTCCTGGCAACGTGTAAAATGCGTTCGTTTTGCTGTGAGCAACCCTGCCCCTGCTAAGCACTAACTGGGAACAGATGAAGGTGGCAAAGCAAGAGAAGCTTTGGGGCAATTTTGAAGGATTAACAGCCTTCTCCTGTCTCCACAGCAGACTGGCAATTTCCTGTACAAGCCTGTGCAGAGCAAGTAGCTCGTTTACAAAGATAAAAAACTGACGTGAACGAACCTGCTTTGTTCTCTGTGCCATTTACTAAATATAAGCTACAAAATCACTACTAAAACTTTCTGAAAGGGAAAAAGTTTTCAAATTACAACAAAAGAGATTGCTGGTCTTCTCTTCAGGCTGGTGCTATTACTGGATGGCTTTTACCAGTCAGCTCTGTTGTAATTGCATTCATGATTCTGTACAAAAGGCCATGACCCTTCTCACTGAAGTGGATTGGGACACTTCTATACAGTTGAGACCACAGCCATGGTTATGTAAGCAAAACAGGCATCTCTAGACCTTCAAGTATCTAAATGGGACTTAGAAATCTTAATAAAGTCCTGGCCCAAAGGCTACCTCTGCATCTGGTCACTTGACAGAAGGTTGCTGCCATGGCCAGTATTGCTTTGCCAGACAATCCAGACCATTGGTTATCAACAGTTAAAGTAACCCAGGGAGTGTACTTTGCTCTTCCACTTTTTTCCAAAGCGATTCTGAACATCTAAGGATATGTTTAGCAGTACTTTATCATCTCTTCTATGGCTGTTGATGCATAAAGACAATAGAAACTGATGCTGCACTACACTTATTAGTTCCAAAGCTTAAATAAACCATTAATATTACATTAAACAATGACTTTTAAAAAATGTTTTTAACTCACATGTATGTGTTCCATGACACCATGCATTTTGATTAAATGAAAGATGGTGCTCTTGGGGCCGTGTGTGCAATGAAGCAGCTGCTCTGCTAATGCTGCAAACTGGCTGGACAGAATTCAGGAGCAGTTCAGAGCTACCTGTCACCTTAGGAAAGCCTCCTGACAAACCAACCTACGCAGGGCTGAGGGGACGGAGCGCGGCCCTTCATGGGCACCCTTCGCCACAGCCTTGGGCCGACAATCATGGGACTCAGCAACAGCGTGTGTAGAAAACATCTCTTGTGAGCAGCGGCCGAGGGAGAGGAGTTTGTTTGGCCCTGAGGAGGGGAGGCTCAGGGGACACATGGCCCTGCACAGCCCCGGCAGGAGCTGCCGCAGGCCAGGCCCGTCTGTGCTGCTGTGCCTGCAGTGAGAGCTCAGAGCAAACGCCTCAGGCTGAGACAGGGCAGATTCAGGTTAGGCATTAGAAAAAGAATTTCACTCTTCGGGTGGTCAGGCACGAGAACAGGTTGCCCAGGGAGGCAGTGGAGGCACCACCATCCCTGGAGGAGCCCAAAGGCTCCGGATCTGGCGCTGGGTGAGGCAGTTCGGGGTGGCAGTGGCCGCGCTGGGCTGATGGTTGGACTGGATCACCATAAAGGTCTCTTCCAACCTCGATGACTCCACGACTCCGTACCCCGCGATTCCCCGCCCGCCGCGGGGCGGCCCCGGCGCTGCTGTCACGGGCGGGAGGGCAGAGCCGAGCGGGGTCCGGCGCTGCTGCGGGGCGGCGATTGGAGCGGCGACTGGGGCCGCGATTGGCGCCGCTCGGCCCCGCCCGGGCCCCGCTAAAAGGCGGCAGCGCGGGGCGGAAGGCGCTGCCGCGGCCGCGGCGAGCCCGGTGGGTGTCGGGGCTGTGTGGGGCGGGCACTGCGGGGCGGGAGCGATGCTGGGCCGGGATGGGATGGGCTGGGCTGTGCCGTGCCGTGTCGTGCCGTGCCGAATGTCGGGCGGGGGCTGGGGCTGGGGCTGGGGCTGGGGCCGGGGCCGCCCGTGTTTCCCCGTGTTCCCCCGGGCCGGCCCTGCCCGCTCTTTGTGTCCGCGGGAGGGTCCCCGCAGGCCTTGCGTGGGCCCCGGGGGTGGCCGGGGCTGCCCCGCCGCACTGCCACGGCGGTGCCTCGGCCCGGCCGCAGGGGCTCGGCCCTGCCCGCTCGGTGCGGGTTCGTGCGGGATGCAGGGTCAGCACACACCGACCCTGCGCTCACAGCCCTGGAGTTCACGGCGAGAGCAGTTCAGGCTGGATCTCGTTCCTCACTCGGAGCATCTGCAGTGTGTGCTGTGCTGTCCCGTGCTCCGCCTTTTCCTGACACAAACGCAGGTGTAGGAATCTACATCTGCCAGTAGATGTTGCTTGTGGATGGACCTAAAGAACTCTAAACCACTTGTGAGACTCTTGCCTTGGTTCGCAGGTAGGTGAAACAGCAAGGGAGCTCTCCCCGCCCACCTGTACCGAAAGCTCGTGGTCAGACACGGTTATGTAATGGGGAGCCAAGAGCGAAAGGGACTTGGGATGCGGAGCAGCCGGAGACCAATGTGATCTCTCTTCACAGGGGAGGAGCGAGGAGGGAGACTGGCCAGACAAGACCCAAAACCAGTGTGACCTTCGATTTTCTAACAAGGTGATTGTGAAACTGTGTAAAGGACTCCTGATCTGAGCTCCAGAGTCTGTTGGTGCAGGTACGTGATTGACTTTGGGGTGCTGGCTGGCTGAAGGTCTGAGCTGAGTATAAAACCTGAGTGACTGTCAGAAACGTACAGGTGCTATCTAGCTGCTGTTAGACAGAGACACCAGACAAAAACCAAAACACACTTTTGGAGAACTACCTTGAATGTAAATGGAAAAATTTTCTTTTTAATCGGCAAACTTAACGTTGGCATCTCAGCAATTTTTCTAATATGTCAGAATTAAGCTGTGCCACAGGATGTGTACAGCATGTCACTGCTGGTAATGGAATGTCGGAAGTGACTCTGTTATCATGTCAGGACAGACGTTTCTTTAGAGCTCTGTGTGGATGTGACACTGACAGATAGGCATCTGCAGTCTGACAGATGCTTTCCCAGCCACGCAATTGCCTCCAAAGCAAACATGGTTGTAACACTACAAGCCTGTCTCTAGTTCTGCATTAACTGGTTGACTTTTCTGACAGGCAGTTACAGCATTAACCTGCTCCACTTGCTGTGCTTCTGAGGTCTGTCTGCTCTTGAAATTGTGGTTGTGTCTGAGAAACATCTTAAGACTGCTGCTCTCTCATCTCTCCATCTTACTGTCCTCTGTAAAACACTAACTTCTCTGTGGTTTAGCTTGGTGTAGAGCTTTAAAAGGAAGTCTTGATTAAATCTAAGCTAGTACTACACCTCGTGTGGAAGCTGCTGTTCTGTCAATACTGTTAGTTACTAGGTTTTTTGGTAACCTTTGCTTGAATGGTAAGTTCTTGGAATACTGTCCATGATTAATTAGCCACAGAAAAGACTTTTTTTACCTGCCTTCCTTGCTTTTTTATTCCTCATTAAAAGTATAATAAGGGTTGGGAAAAGATGATTTGCATTGAAGGCATCTACTAAACAGCTCTGTGCTTCTAAAATAACCTCTTGCCAAGTCCCAGCTTGTGCAGGGGAACTTGGCTTTATCAAGAAGAGGTGGTATTAACTGCAATTAATAAAGAACAACAGAGATCCCATTTTTTTAATTTAGAAGTGGTGAAGTCAGAGCACTCCTGTACTGTAAAGGTCTGGCTCTCCGTGGCTGGTACTGTGGGTGCTGTACACACTTGGGTATGGCAGAAGTGCAGCTCAGATTTCCCCAGCGGGTTTTCCCCTTGTCTTCCCTTGGCAGTAAGGACTGTGTTGTGATGAGTGTGCAGCATTCCTCACAAGTAATCTTACTGGCACATAAAGGAGAAAGCAGTTTTCACAACTTAGAAGCATGTTGATTACAAGCTGCTGTTTCTGTCTCTCAAAATGGAGGCTCTTTAACTAAGCAGCCTTTATTATTTTTTTTTTCAAATTTTTTAAGCTGAAGGTCACTCTGGTAGCTTTTACTTCCTTTCTCCTACCTCATTCAACTTACTTGAGGTCGAATACTATAATAGAATAGCTCCCACTACCTAAAAAAAAGGAAAATTAAAGCGTAAAGACTTGCACCTTGAACATAACTCCTTGGTGAGGTCTTTGGTGTATTTGGGTGACCTATAGTAATTTGCTTTTGAAGCCTCTTCCTATAGCTTTGCCTTGAGCAGTAGCAGTGTTTTTTGTAGGAAAAAGTGAACTTACCAGCAGAATGCCTGTAATAATGACAAACTTGGTTTAGAAACTAATGCCAGCCTTCCATTGCATTTGTCCCCTAACAGCCTTCTGCAATTTAAACTGCCTGTTGTCCTTTAGTTAGAGCTTCTGAATTGGATAATAAAACTTTACAAATGAAATTTCTGAGTAGAAACTGGTATTAGGCAAAAAGAGAAGAGCAGCAGTTATTTACGGAAAAATGGTTTCTAGCTGATGTTTTCACTGCTCGATTGCTATAAGGACTGAAATAGGCTATTTGGAGTTCACAGCAGTGAATCTGAGTAATCTCACTAATGAGTAAATATGCTTAGATGCTTGCTTTGATATCAAGTGTGGTGGGAAGGGACACAGCACTGGAAGTACCACTGAATATACATAGATGGTGCTTGCAATCCCTCTGAGGATCAGGAATGCACAGCTCATAATATCTTGCAGTAAAAGTGCTAAGTGAGGTCGGTGCTGCTCCTGCTGTGCTCATGGGTTTTAGCTCAGGTAGGCTTTAAGGGGAAAGTGAGTCTGAAAAGTATTTATCCCCTTAAGTTTAAGGGGGTCTACAGAACGCAGAATACAGAATGTTTATCCTGTCAAGAAGTGGACTATAGAGACAGCCTCATCTGGATTTCAGTCAGTTGCTGGTGGAAAGAGTAGCAGGGCTGGAATTGTGTGTCAAGAAAACAACACAGAAAACAAAGGCCTCCCTGGAAGCAGTTCTTATTGGTGTAGTTACAACATGCAAATGTGCTGTGCCAAGGGTGGAACTAAGGCTGCAGAAGTTCTAGAGACCTAAAGCCAGAAAGAGCATTGTGAGCTATCACACTATAGCTTTAAAGCAATTCAAAGCCACTATCATGCACTATTAACCAGTTGTTTGTGCCATTGTAAATCTGTACAGATGTTTAATACCTGACTTGATACAGGGTGCTGACTCTGAAGTCCTGGAGTGGGAGGAGGAGGGTATGCCTGCAGAAGGAATAGCATCTACACTTTATCTCACTGAGAATTGAAATTCTTTGAAGTCTTTATCAAATAAAATACATTTGGAACTTTTAAGGGTAAAAATCTATGGATTTGGCCAAGAAAGATCTTTAAGAGCAATCTGGAAGTTGCTGTGTTGCACTCAAATTTCAACTAAAAATCATTCAGTGTGAATCAGTCTAATGCATCCTGAACCGAAACTGCCAGAATATCCTGGTGGTACAGAGGATGGTGATAGGCAGTTTCATAGTTCATACAGCTGATGCTGTCTACTCACTCAGACTGGCAGAGGGGTAGTGTTGCAATGCTGATTTCCACTTTTAAAACCTGTTTTCTAGGTGACAGAACTGTGAAATGTAAGGTTATGGGCTGCACCAAACTGCTGTAGAGAAACTGATGTTTCACTGCCATGAGCAGTGACATGGTTGTCACTGATGCCAGCAAAGGTGGAAGCTGCAGAAGTGGCCTTAATGTGGCCATGCAGTGTCTGCAGGAGAAGCAAAGTAAACTCTTGTGCTGATGCTGTACTGGTTTGGCTGGATCAAACAGTGCTGCTGTTCAGACATGCCCTTAGGAAAATGAACTCCATGAAAGTCACTCTTAATCACCCTCAGCTGATCACCCTGTGTTGAGTAAGCATTCCAGAACCAGGGTGATTGTGACAAATCATACACCTCTCTGGCTGCAGTGGGCACACAGCTCTGCTGAGGGGGTGTGGTGTCGTCAGTTTTGGGTTTATTGCTTAAATTTTAAAAGGAGCCAGACTCTCAAATTTTCTGTTTCTGTAGGATTCCTTGAGGAAAACTAAAAGTAGCTGAATTTCTGCCTTGTCATGGATTGGAAATATCACCCATAATACAGCATTTGTATCAAATAGTCTTATATCTCCCTATACTAAACTGCATAAATATCATACAGCCTTCTGTCTTATCTCACATCTCCTAGTGAAAATTACCTCTTAGTAGGCTGACCATGTGCTGTCTTGACAAGCACATCAAGAGCTGAAACAAGATTCCAGGATTCTGTGACTGGGAGCAGCACAAAGCAGTGAATGCAAGAGGGTCACGTGCTGTGTCAGGGACACCAGCCCTGACTGTAACGCTGCTGAGTATGGTAAAACTGCACAACTTCATTGTTTATTTTTCCCACTGCAGGAGTTTGAAGATGCAGCAAGACTGACAGTGAGGACAGAAGAATCTCCTGAAGGAAGAGCACCCTGTGAGCTCCTGGCCATGTCCATCACGGATCACAGCGCCAGCACGGGCGTGGTGACCGTGATCGTGATCCTGATCGCCATCGCGGCGCTGGGGGCCCTGATCCTGGGCTGCTGGTGCTACCTGAGGCTGCAGAAGATCAGCCAGTCTGAGGATGAGGAGAGCATTGTGGGCGAAGGAGAAACCAAAGAGCCCTTCCTGCTGGTGCAGTACTCTGCTAAAGGACCCTGTGTGGAGAGGAAAGCCAAGCTGACTCCCAATGGCACAGAGGTGCACAGCTAACCTGGACTATGGATGTGTGGAACCAGCAGCAGAACCTCTATACTGTGAAGAACCTGGTCACGTGCACACTACTCATCGGAAAACACCCTGATGAGAATTAAATAAGCTTTGTTTGGAACTGCATGCACTGAGAAGTTGCACTTTGCATCAACTGTGTATCCCAAGTCCTCTATGGCCAGAGCTGACTCGCCTGGCATAGCGTCCATTGCCGGCAATGGGCACAGGGATATATTGATGTGAAGAGACTACGAGCAGTTTTTGTTACTTGAATGTTTAGCTGAGCCTATTTTGATGGAGCTACTACTGTACTGTGAACTACTTTACAACTGTGAACTGTAAATAGGCTACCAAAAACTTTTGCTTTGTGTTCTTGTAGCACATGGGAATAGTCTGATGCAACTGTATATAATACACAAGGGGGCTCCTGAACCACAACCATGGGTGGGATTCCAGATCTTCAAAACCAAATCTGCAGTTAAAGCTTGTGTCTGCTACTAGATTGAGTGCACAGCTGTGCAGTCAGAAGTCCTACTTTTAAGTTTATTGGACTGATGCAGAGTACTTTACTTGAAAAGAAGGGATAAGCCTTCAGTAATATGCTGGGGGAGGAAACACAGGAGCTACAAGAAGGGAAGTGATTTCTTTCAGTTGCAGTTATGTAGGTTAAGCTTTTGGGCTGCTAGAACTCAGTTGTAGCTACTGCAAGGAAGCTGCCACTTTGATGGATTCCAGCCTGGGAACTAATGATGGATACTGAACCCTCAGGGATGGTCCAGAAGGTTCCCAGGAGTTGGAAATGGCAGTAGAGCAGGCTTTTCTGTTCTGTAGGTCTGCATGCTCAAACTACAGAAGTGGTTACTTATCAAAATGGGCTTAAGTGCAACTAGTATGAATTTTTCCTAGAACCCTCGTTTGTGTAATTAGTGGATAGGATGTTAACAGCCTGTTATAAAAAGGCATTTTAGTCCGCAGACAAACAGTCAACTATAGAATTCAGTTGATGTATCTTGTAGATAACTTCCTGGATTTAACTGTACTTTGACAAGAGAAGCTTCAGTCTTTCCTGCCCTTAATAATAGGGCAAGGGAGACTGATGGTCTGTTTGTAGAAGTTTTTAGCTACCAAGGGCCCAGTCCTTCCACATAAGAACACACATTTCCTGCTCTGTGCTAGAGTTCAGTTACAGGAACTGTAAAAGTGTGTTAAAGGGGAAGTTCTGGACCTCAAAGGTTTGGGGGGAAGAGGGGGGACAACACTGAGCAACCAATGGCAGCTTACATATTCTAAATTCTTAGTGTAGGCACACCATGCTTTGAGGCCACTGCCTGTTTTCTATTACTTTGTACATGGCCTCCTTTGCATACTGGTATTTTCAAACAATTGATTGTCTAGCCTTAATTCAGCTCTAGAGGAAGCATTAAACTTGCTTCTTATACCTCTACATATGGAGTAACTAAGGTCTAGCAAGGCTTGCTTGAGAATTTTAACTATATGCAACACAGTAATGGCCTAGAAAAAAAGTCTTGTCTCCTCCTTCTACACTAAGATGTTGAATGGCATTTTTAGTGCTACATTTGCCTTTTTTTTTAAATTGAAGGCTGTAATTTGAAGCAGAATGAATGCTGTCAGTAGCAAAAAGCTCTTGCTGTTGCCTCTGGAGTACAACATGTGGGGTACAGCTGATAGATGTTCTTACCCTGACGTGCTCTTTTAGGATACTGTCTCATGGGACTTGCATGTATTGCCACACCTGTATGCTTAAATTGCTGCATTCCAGACCTCTTGTAAATCAAAAGAGAAAAGGATTAATTCAGTAAGACTTTCTTTAGTTTGCAGTAGAGAACAGTTCACACATGGCTCTTGTGGGTTTCAGGACAGTCAGAATACCAGGATACAAAAGTGGTACAAAGTGCTGGAGTTCTAGAACAGAACAGTTGTAGCAAGATGACTTTGTCCATTCAAGTTTACTGATCACACACATGAAGTCTATTTTAATTCAGCAAAGAGAATGCAGTGTAAAGGGCAAACTTCAGAAATTATGGAAAAGTATAAATCAAAGGTCTAATTTGTCTTTGAGCAGCTGTAGGAGAAAGCCAGTGAAAAATAACTGGTCCTTAATCAGAGGTGCTTCACACTGTTGCCCCTAAAAATCAGTATCTTTAAATTAAATGGATAGGTGTTTGAAAGTTAGTGCAATAGTAAAGTGCAGAAAGTGTTTTCCATTCTCCTCTTCTCTTAACATGGGGTATTGAGTAAGTTGTTCAAGTATACAAAAATATTCCATTTGATTTTTCTTTTTCTAGATCATGTGGGGGAAAAAGTCTTTATTTACAATGAATGTCAATAAAATTTGCATAAATACCTACCCAAACATTTGACTTTATGTAAGCAATCATTCTGTCCTGTTTCCACTGGTGTGCTCTGTCTCTATGGTACCAATAATATCAATCCTTTCTTCCTCTGTTGTGGCAGTAGCTGTTGAAGGGGACACGTCGTTATCTTCAGGAAGTGTTTGCTCAGACTCAAGGGGTTCTTGAATTCCATCCCTGCTTTGCAGCTTTGCTTCCTTCGATGCCACCAGAATTCTCAGTAAAGCATTCTCTTTAAGGAGGTTTTCTGATGCATCAGCCAATTCTTGAAGCTTTTCAGCCATTTCTAACAGTTCTTGATTCTTCTGGTCATACGTGGCCTGCAGCTGCTCGCTGTGGACCTGCAGAGTCTTGTGCTGCTTTTCCAGGGTGTGTTTTTGCTGCTGCAGTCTCTGCTCCTCTCTCCGAGCTTCAGAGAGCTGTGCTTCCAGCTGCCCATGGGCCTGGTGGAGGGCACTGATTTCTGACCTTAACTTCTGGATTTCTCTCTCCAAGTGTGAGATGTGTCCTTGCTGGAGAACTGACTCTTTATGTCGGCATTCTTTGGTACAGGGCTCTGATGAAGAAAGACTTGAGTGATGTAAAATAAATTTAAGGAGATTAGGAAGGTTAACTGAAAAGTCTTCGGGGAACTTCACACTTTGCTGCTTCCTAGAAAGACATTAACAAGTCATTAGTAAAGCATTCAGATAGGTAAGCAATGATAATTTTATCTAGGCATCTGCTGTTCAACTCCAACTTGGTATCTTGTTTTTTGTAATCAAGGATGGTTAGTACAGCAGGTAAGAGAAACCTAAACTCATGCAATACAGAGCACACAGACTTTATTCTGATGAATTCCTCCTCTACCTGTGTTCCAGTCTAGGTGCTGGAAGCATCTCTGCTTGGGATTGGCATTTGAGAAAAAATTTCTCACAAATTCCAGAAAACAAATTTTACTCTTAAAAACAGAAAGTAGCCCAATCACGAGATCATTGGGTTATGAGCTTGAAGTACATGAGATAGCATTACTGTTGGGCAGGTGTCAATATTTGTAAGTTGAAGGTGCAACACTTGAAATGTTCCTAATTCTCCATATATTGTTAGAATTTAAGTCCAGGTCTATAGAGCTGCCTGGTGGGAAATGACTATTTTGAACCTGTATAGGATATCCTGGAAGCAGTAGCTTAGTGTGTTCCAGCATCTGAAAGGCAGTGCAAGGAGCAGTTTGCTTTTAAATAGGAAGGCCCTTTTGCTGTCAAAAAATAAATTTCTTTACTTATTCCTCTTACTGCTTTGTCTTTAATGTCACTGAGGTGATGAAGGAAGCCAACCAAACAAAGTTTTTTCTGCGTTTTGGGGGTGTTTTTTCCCCCTGAAGCTGTGAATACTAAACCCAGCATCTGGAGGAGGTAAGCCACTGCTTTCTTCACCAGCATAACCTGGTACTCTTAACCTGGCAGAGAGTCCAAGAGCAGCAAGTACCAAATTTCTTCCTCAAGACTATTAACCACTAAGACACCTACAATCTCCAGCTGTGCCAATGTTAAAATTACTGTCCTTTGTAGGCCCTGAGCATATATATGAGGCTAAACTGTCCTCTGAGGACTAGATTAGAACTAACTCTTGACCTTTTCTTTCTGAACCGGTTAAACTTTTTGCTCTGCATGTTCCAAAATGACACATTTACTGCCTCCTGACTATTGCAGTATCAGCTTCAGCCTTTGCCAGTCAGCAGCATACTCTCCCTTTCATTAGGCAGCCATCAAAACAGAAGAAAAGCTTAGTTTAATTCCCTCTGGCTGTCAAATTCATCACCAGATTAATGGCATGTGGCATAGATTCAGATAAGTCAGAAAAAGGACACAGGAAAAGCCCAAATAAAAATTACTACAAAGGAAGAAAGCCAGACTCGGGTATAATGCTTGTTGCCTCCAGGTTTACTGCTGCTGGTCCTGCACGACACACACCATGGATAACTTGTGTCCTGTGTGTGTGACATCATGTCTCTCAATTGCTTACACCATCAATCTGGGAGTTACTCAGTTACCAATTAGCGTTCCTCAAAAATGCCTTCTGTGAAATCCAACTCCTTAGCACATGGGACATAAAAATAGGCTCATTTTATTTAGTGATAACTACTTAACTGCATTTCAGGTAGAAGACAGATAACAAATTTTATCAATAATTCAAGAATCAGCCAGGTGAGGCTCCTGTTCATCAAAATTAAGCTATTTCTGGAAGAGTAAGCAACATGATTTTTCCTCCACGGCAGACTTCTGGTGATGGACTAAGTTACTCTTGTAATTACCATCAGCAGTTTCTCAGCTGACAATCAGCTCACATCCAAGTCTAATGAATCGTGGCATGATTTAGGCAAGGAATAGTCTACACTAAATCAGAAATGCCTCATTATACTGTGCTGGTATTGCACTACATCATTGTCCTTTCTTACTGATCAGAACCACACTGTGGATCAAAGAAGCTAAAAGGCTATTTAAAACAAATAGCACAACAAAACATTAACAGCAGGTGGTGGAAAGAAATTGAGGACAGAGTGGGTTTGCAAAAAATGTCTCTGAAGGCAAATGGGTAAGAAGCTGCACAGAAAGCCTTAATACAAGGCACCTTTACATCTAAAATTAGTATATGACTAGTCTAGGAGTGCTATGGGTATTACAAATACTATCAGAACCTAATTTTCTTAATTACCTACATGCAGAAAATGTGGAACACACTGGAGAGGAAAAGCAGGAGTGAAAACAATGACTAGAGGTAAGGTACCTCTACAAAACCAACTGGAACTTACAGAAACAATCTTACTAAAGCTATTCAGTCAGTCACTCCAGAGACAGTCTGGAGCTGCTTTGTAAAAGAGACCAAGACAAAATGAGTAGCTATGAAAAGAAACAGGGAGAGGATCAGTTGGAAGTTGGGGTGACTCAGAACTGATATGAACAAAACTATTTCTGTACTGAACTAAAACATGAATTTAGAATTGCAAAACTAAAGGCAGAGGGTTTAAAGATTTTGGGTTAAGTAACTGCACAGCCCCAATAGACTGATTTACCATTTGCTGATGGCAGGAGTTCTCGAGGTAGAAGTGTGGAAATCAGAGACTCTTGGTTGGGTTATTTTGTTGGTTTGCTAGTGTTTTTTTAAATTACAATATGCATGAAGTAAGAACACATATATAGAAATTAATTACTGTTTGGCTTTTTTCTCTACTAAGACATGTAATCAGAGAATTACTTTAAGTTAGTAAAATGAAGGTTAAAAATCCCCAGGGGAAAGAGTTACATTACCTCTGATGAGGGAAAAATAAAATGGTTGGGAGACGGTCTGTCATAAATTCCCATGGAAGGTCATTTCGAGTGACATCAATTCTGTTAAGAAAAGACACACTGATGAAGAGAACAGATATTTCCTTTTAAATCACCATTTTGGGGATTGGGAAGAAGGAAATATAAGTATCTGTGAAAGTAAATCTTAATGTGTTATGTCAAAAATAGGTGGTGTATATGAGTCAGCAGAATTAATTACCAAGATTCAGAGGATGGATTTGAGTTTGACAAACATCTGTGGGTTTTTTTCCTAGAAAAATATGTTCAGTATTCCAAGTGCTCTCATCCAGCAGTGAAATGGCAGTTGCTCACTACGTACACACCTTCCCCAGGTACACACCTTCCTGCCCTGAGCCAGACTTCCCTAACAGTTTCCACAGGAGACTGAAGTAATTTCTATTCATTAATTTGTTCCTCAAGTACAACTCTACTAATATTGTCTCCTCAAGTAGTTTGAGGAGTAAATTACTTTTGCTTCTTCTAAGGACAAGCAAATGGCACTTAATGGCACCTTTTTTCCTAAAGCTCTGTGTAGAAAGGAACATAGGATTTCGTGAATGAAACATTTGGCCAACTGTTTGTTACGTTCTTCTCTGCATTTTAGGGCTTCTTTGATCACGAAGTTCTTATTAATTACAAAAAATTTATTATAGAAAAAAATAGATGATCACATCAGTAGCAGTGCAGTGAAAATAATAGATGAAAATAATGGAGCAAATGAGGGAACTTCAAAGCTGGGGAAGAGAAGGGGTGTTGACTTGAGAACAGCATTACCCCTGTGGGAATAAAGCTGCAATGATAAACTGGTGATGAGAATGCAGATTTTTAACTCTTATTTTTATTATACATCCTGTGCTGCCTCCTGGAATAAGTTCAATCAGATCAGGTGTTGCAAGTATTGATGTATTATCAAATACATGAAAAACAATGTTTGGGTGACACATGACCTCCAAGTATTCTTGGTTCGATCCTTCCCTCCTGTCCCCCTGTCCCCTGGGCAGCAGGGGGTGCTCAGCTGCCCACCAGCATTAACAGGATGCATCCTGCCTGTCTCAGACAACTACTCAAATACAGCAGCACAGCATATTAATATCTGCTACAAATTATCAAACACAGGGAAAAGTTATTGATTCTTGAAATTAAGAAGCTTCAAGTTTAAAATTTCATTTTAATTAAACTGGGTAATTACTGCAGGGAGATTGAAAGCCACCAAATTTATAGAAAGGAAAACAAAGTGCTGTGCTCAAAAAGGAATGAAGCAGATGACATTCACATCTACTATTCCAAGACTGTAGAGAGAAAAAAAATAAATCATTTTCTAGGCTGATGACCTCAATAATCTCACATTATTCAGGAGAGATGAAATTAGGATGTTTTTTACCTTGCCACAGTGAAATTATCTGGAGGCAAAAGCCGGGCAAGTTGAATGAAGATGTGATTAAGAGAAGCACAGAATCCACACCACTGTGAGTAATAGAGCAGCAAGACATTCTGGAAAACGAAATGGGAGAAGAGTTTGATTATCTATTGCAGTTAATCTGCAGAAAAAACCTAGTTTTCACAACATCTAAAACTGAGCACCCTCAAAATGTGAAAGTAAACTATATAATAATATTAATGAACTTCATTATAAGCTATTTATTCATGTTCTCTGACTACTGAGTTAACACAAATTCTTGGGGAATTCTCTTTTCATAAAGACAAAATAAGGAAGATTATTTAGTTTAGGATTATTCCCTTTAAGTGAAAATGCACCAAACTTCACTACACTTCTCCAGACTCTTTTGCAATCTTAAATTCTCATGTATCTAACAGGACTGTCTACTGCACATGGAACAGAAAAAAAAAGATGTTTAAACTTCTAGTTTGCCTCTAAAAGGAAAGCAGGACTCGGGGCTGCTGGAAACCAGCTGGGGCCACAGACATTCACTGCAGATCTGAACAACCACCAACATTAAACCTTACTATCACATACTTAAAAAACCAAAGTACTTTAACTCCTGTTCAGGATGACATCTTATGTAAGGCAATTTCATGGCACGCAATTGAAAGATTTTTGAATTCTTATAAAATACCTTATTTTATGCTACAAATAAGAAAAGCACATCAATATTAAGTAAGACTGAGACCCCCTCATTAAAATCTGTACAATGATAAGAAACCTTTTGAGGAACGAGGCTGTACCTTTTCACTCACAAACACAGTGTCGTGGAAGGTGTGAGTAGTCACTTCAGTGATCACATGCTGTTCTGGAAAATGGACTGAAGGGTCATCAACAAGATGCCTTTTCAAGGGACTGTAGAGAACACTGAAATTTTTAATGAAGTTCTCTGAAACGAAATTGATACATACCAAAGTTATTTCAGTTCCATAGGGATTTTGGCAGTTTTTACTTCAGAATTCATAGGAACTTACAGAGAAAATACAAATTCAAACCTGGTTTCATGTCAGTAATTTCTGACAGTTTGGTCTCAGCTCTTGATTAACCACAACTGATGTGAAAATAAGATATAATTTCACTGGGTTTTTTTTGTTTTCTCATTACAGTCTTCTTACTTGGACACTAGTGTCTAATCTTGCATCTATCCCTATTCAATGTACTATAATAATTCTCTATACTTCTAATCCAACCACATACCCACTAAATCACAAATAATATCCCCTCTCCATTTTTTAATTTCCACATTATCTTGAAGCCTCCACTTAGATCCATAATTAGTTGCATTTATTCTTCCATTTTTAACTACTTTCTCTGCAATCCTCCTTTTCTTTTGACCTTTAAATACCCTGATATTCCCATGCCAATCTGGCCAGCCCCATTTTCTCTGCCACTCATCACCCTCCTCTTTGTTCAACTTCCTCCTTAGTTTTAAGATATTTAACAAGTAGCTGGTCACTGGTAAAAATATAAAATAAGCTTCAAAATCCTCAACTACCTTCAGCTACACCAAACCTACACCATGTTCTCTAAATTGCTGCAAGGTGTTGCCAATATCCTTCTTTTCACTTTGGATGGGCAAATATTATTCTAAGCATTAAAAAATAAGATTATTCAATAAGAATAAATTTCAAAGCAAAAGGTGTAATATGAAAAACAATAAAAATGTTTGATTCAATGGAAACAGCTTGTATTTCCAGTTCAAAAACTGGGCCCAAGTAAAACCTGCACTTTTGTACAGACAAAAAATACCAGATCATCAAGTTTATCTCTGAAATGCAAACAGCAGCACATTTAATTTTATATTTACTGCTCAGCATTTCATTAAATTCTCACACTAGCTATGCATGATTAAGTAGTAACTGAAGGGACATAGTCCTGAATTTTTGGAAACCATCTCTAAAGACTGACACCTGTTATAGGTATTAAACGTTGATCTGTATTGTTATTACCAAATTTTAAAAGTTAAGAAGCTTAAGGAAGTAAATTTAAAAAACCCACACACAACCCAAGCATAAATCACAATGACTCCTGAACAAAATATGTAGAAGCAAGAGTTTTTCAGAAGTTCAAATGACAGAGTAGAAACATTCTGAGTCTTACTCAGCAGAGAAACCCTCACCATGCTCAGGAAATCCTGTGACCTGAAAAATGTTCAGGACAGAAAGTACCAGGAGCAGAAAGGGGAAGGAAATTTGTACCTTCTCATTCTGATTTTAATATTTCCTAGGCATCCTTTTATGGCCACTGAGGTTTTGGTTTGTTTTTCCATACTCTTCCTGGGGGGTTGGGGTAGAGACAAGATACAGGTCTGGATGTGACCCCTAAGGAGAACGTGGTTATTTGTTCTATGTCGCGTGTCCTTCTGTACTTGGATTTATGGCAAAAAGGAAGTGTCACTGCCATAAGAATTATACTGATATACCCTCTTGAACTACTTATGTTAATACTACATTCACCTGAATTCCCTCCCATGTTTATTTCCATAGGTAACATTAAAAGCCCCTGTATTTTTAAAGGTATCCTCAGTTTTGCACATCAGCCTAACAGGAAATGCACATGTTTTGTCTTAAGTACATCAGAACTGCAGTCCTTGGGTTGGTTGGTTTTTTCGTGTTTATTCTTTTTTTTTCCCTGAGTTTTTTTTCCTGTGTTTTTGTTTGTTTGCTTTGCCTTGTTTTCTCCTCCAATTCAGACAGGAAATAAAAAAGAGATTTGGGCACAACCACCTTAGAGCTCTACTTTGAAAACAGATCACTTTCCAAAATCAATTTACAACAATTTAAGTTTGTTTCAGAGGACAGGAGGATGAAGAAGTCTCTGCTGGTAAGTGAGCAGTACAGTACCTCAGAAAAATTCTGGGATATTTCAGTACACAGAAAAGCTGAGTAAACATCAACACCACCACTAATACACAAATGCCTTCTGTAATATCAAGTATGTTAATGCAGTTATTTTTTCCCACAAGCAAATTAATTTACATTTTTCCAATTCCTTCAATGCATCACGCAGTCAAGAATCACACATTTTGAGGTTCACTTCTTTGATAGGAAGTTACTTGTGGTATACGGAACTTAGTTTTTACATCACCCAGAACATGATTCTGTTCTAGCCAACAGACTCATTCATAGCTGCTTGGTTAACTACTAAATAGAACAGAATAAACTACAATTCACAATGCTGGCTATAGGTTCACCTTTTCAAATGGCATACTTGGAAACAGAGTTTTTTTAATTCAAGCATTTGGATGGTGGATACCATACCCAGGACAGGTCCAACAAGGGACTGATTTTGATCCAGGACATAGTGCACTTCTTCTTTCATGTCAACAATGGCAGCAAATTCCTTAAGATGAGTAGATCTGGATGCTCCTAGTCTCTCTGCATATATCCAAAAAAGGTTTGAATCCAGTAGATAGAGATTCAAGGTTTTGTTGGTCCTGCAGCTCAGACCAGTAATGTTCACACTACTAATATTAAGGTCAGGAATAAAACAATTCCTATCCTCAATGTGAGGAATAGAAAATTGGGTGTTATCTTTCTTCCCATGGGAAGAAAATGCTACTTTGGGGGTCTGAAAGATGGTCTTCTCAGAACCAATGAAACTTAAAAAATGCCTGTTTACTGTTCTGCAACATGCAGTGTAATAGCTAAAGGGACTATAGAAACTTAAGAAATTGCTGCACTCTATGGTATTCGATATAACTTGAAAAAAGGTATGTTCCTGGAGGTAGAAAGAGTCCAAAGCTGCTTCTATCTCTAAAAAGTTACAGTGTGGCACGTGGACTTTGTTTGGCTTGACACCCAGAGTCTGGTTGACACAGAGCTCGCAGACGTTGTGAGTCCTGGAGATGGAATGCCAGTGTGGGAGCAGCACCGTGTTACAGCAGGGGGACCCGCGGATGGACCCGCGCTCGGGGAGCTTCACATCGGGGGCACAGGAATCAAACGCTGGGCCATCAGGGTCTCCCAAGTGCTGAGGCTCTGGCTCAGCTGCCTGGCTTTTGTTACACTTGTGGTATTCCAAGGCCACTTTGGTTATCTACAGGGGGGAACAAAAGAAAGAAAAAAAACAAGATTAATTGTACATAGTTCACTCAAATGGAGTTCTCTCTTGCAGGTTTAACAACTATATGCAATTACAGACAGAATTTCGGAAGCTGACTGATCTGCATTCTTTCAAAAAATGGGTATCTGATTTGGTAACAAAGTTAAATTTTCAGATATTTTAGCATATAAGCAGTAAATACAAAGAAAATTCAAAGTCACTTTAAAATATTCAGTCCACCACTGATCTCAAGGTCCTCTTTGCATCATATTTATTGCAGTGCAGTAACACTACATTTTATGGTTAAATCCCACTACCTGAAGCATTAATGAGCACAAGTGCCTGAATCTCCCTCATTTGCCAATACAAGGAGGAAATCAATAAAAGCATTCCCATATGCAAACAGAATAGAGGTATAGGTGGTGCACAGATTTTGCAACAATCACTAATAGTGTTGAAACAATGTTTGTATTCTCCCAGCCACTGGCATACAGCTGCAATCCTGCAGGTGCATTTTGCATATAGGAACATGTGGCTTGGGAGGAGGAATAAAAAGGAAAACAGGCCTGTGTCTCAGTGCCAACACTGCTGTGTTGCATCACCACTTTGCTTTCTATAACCAAGGGCAAACAAGCAGAGAAAAGGTATGTGTATGGACCACAGAAGGAATCCCCTTTCTAGGAAACAACAGAACATGCAAGCAAGGAAAATGAAAGGGGAATTCTCCTTTCATGCTCATTATCACCTTAAACAGACTCCAGGACATACACACACTGTTACAGAAACGCACTTTGACAGAAGTTGTTTGAATTATCAGAGGGATGTTGAAGTGTCACATCCAGGAGAGGTGCTGTGTCACAGGACCACCACTATTCAGCTCATTTCAGTGAGCAATGATCAGAAAAAAAATTTTGCTCTGAGGACTTCCAGCATAAAACTTGAGAGCTTTGTTCCCTGCAGCTGCCTTACAGTCAAGTGGTTTCAGTGCCTGCTGAACTCCAGGGACTGGCTGCAGGAACAGCTCTGTCCATGGTAAACAAGCTGCATTGTATCTCTCTATCAAGAGCAGCTGGAATATTTTGTATCTCATTTCACATTTTGATAAACACTGTTATTTAGGAGAATGAAATCTGAAACACAGCATCTTACTTAGCATTGATTTGATCTAAATAAGGGGTACCTGTTACTAGAATGTTTCTTCTGTGAATGAAAAAACCATCACTGAATTGAGTCTGCCAAAAATAAGACCAATTACTACAAGAGTAACAGCAGTTCTTCTCCAGAAAAGATTTCTCCAATCCTATATTGTAATAATTTTATTGTGCCTATTTCTACTCTGGCTAAATATTGTATCATAAGTAATTTTCATTTTTCCTTATTGCTTCAGACACTGCAATATTAATGAGGCCTCCTCATGGAAACTGCACATTCCAGACACAGGTGCCATGTATGCAAGTCAGCACAATCACTGAAACAGCCCTGTGTTTTGTCTTCCACAGGTGCTTGTCTGTTGTTCCCCATTGTCCTGAGTGCTGTGTGATCACCACTGGGACGTGCAGCTTTGTGTTACACCACATGGGATGGTGGGTTCCAGCTGAAAATAGCCCAGGGACAACTAGTTTTCAGCCACGTTAACATCCCTGTCTCCATTCCAAACAGCTACACAAACTCCTGTCCAAGGCAGTTTGGACTGGAAACAATAGTAGAGGAGGAGAAAATTGGCAGGTGACAATGAAATGCACAGGGTATTTCAAATAGCACTGGTTTTCCAAAAGGTCTGTTCTTCCTTGCACAAGCACCTCTGGACAGACAGTAGGAGAGGAGAAATAGAACGGGGTGGACACAACACACAGTTCTTTAGTTCCAGCTGGCAAAGATCTGCATCTCTCACACAGCACTCACCACGACAAGGAGGAGGTCAAGGAGGAGTTTAAACCACTGCTGAATGAGACAAAGGCACATTGTGTGGGATGCAAACCAGTGTAAAGGAGTTGTGATAATATGGTTTGCAAAAGTGTTTTTGAACAAAACTGGACCCTTCAAACAGTAAAATAAAATATCTGTGACAATTAATCTCACACCTTTGATTACAGCTTTCAAGTTCTATTTTTGAAGTAAAAAAGCATAGAATTATTTCACTTACTTCATCTAAAAGAGGATCAATTTCTGCTAAGGGATTGTAAGGTATAAATATGAGAAGTGCTGGTCCCTTCTTCAGCTCGTTGTTTAGAAGGAGGCTTTTCCCACCGTGAGGTCTCAGCCAGCGTATGAGCATCTCTCGATTCTCCAGGGCCCACTTGCAGATGTTCTCAGCAGTGAAGTTCATGGTGTCTCTTGGATAGATCTTGAAGGAAAAGCACAGTTGTGTCCTCACTTGGTTTAGCAATGAATAGTCCTCATGCTTTGTTACTGGAATGATTGAGACTCTCTTTCTAAACCTAGTATGAGACACTAGTCAGCAAACTTCATAAACCCTTTCCCTTTGGAAAATCTTTCCAAATGTTCATCAAATTATGGTAACACATACAAGCAAAAAGGATTCTACTGGGAAGCTCCTCTTTCTTTTACTAGATCTTTATAATCTTTACTTTTTCTCAATAGTACAAATTTTCTTTGTAATTCAAAGAGCCCTGAGTTGGTATCATCACATACTAGAACAGTTTTTTCCCACCACTGCCTCACCATATTAACTCATTTTAAATTAGCCTTTGAAGACCCAAACATCAAGACTGCATTTAAAACTGGTATTTCTTATTACTGAATGCATCACAAAATTACTGAATTACTGAAATGCATAATAAAGAGTGTTCACAGCTTCTAGGATCAATTTTAATAAATTAAGGCGAGTTTATCTCAAATAATTTGCACAGACAAGAGTTGTTTTATGTACTTTGCTATTTCACCTGAAAAATCCATGTTTTCCCTAGAGTCTTAGATGAAATGCACACCACAATACCATCTTCACAGTTTTCACTCATGACAGCACTAGAGGTAGGTAAGGTGTCTATGCCAAATAGCTAATCTGAAAGTTAGTATTATCAGCCTTACCTTCCAAAAAACAAGGCACATGGGTTAAGAGTTATAAACTCAGCTGATTTAATTTGTGTGAATTTTCTAATCATGTCATATCTTTAAACCAAAATGTAAGTTTTCACTGTTCTTAACTATCCCTCCACAAAATCTCTTTGCCCATATCCTCATTCAAGCAGCCTTCTAATTCTGAACCTCTGGAAGAGGTATAAACTTCAGGAAAAGGTGTCTTTGTGTAGTAATTTCTGAAGTGCTTGGGTTTTTAAGTTTTGATAGAAATGATCAACTGGGGTCTCAGCTACTGTTTAAAACTGCTGTTGATAGGTAGAATGAAAATGTGCATTACTGTACAAAATTGTTCTCCTTAAACATCCTGTGTCCTAAAGCTCTGTGAGACGTTTCCTTGTGGTCTAGGACGACAGAGCTCCAACTCCCTGTGCTGTCCCAGAGCCCCCGCAGCAGCAACGTGACACTCACGAGGGATGTGTTGGTGTGCCTGTGCAGGTACACACTGCCAGAGTGCTCCAGGGACACCTCCCGTGCCACGCGCCTGTCCGTGATCACCCCGAAGCGCATCGTCCCAAGGTAGTCTGAAAGGGCAGAGTGCCAGCTTTGAAACAGTTACACACACTGAGAGCCTCAGAACATCCCCCTTCAGAACAGAACACACAGCAGTGCTGTGCAAAGGCACAGGAATCTGCCAATAGCAACTGTCAGGATGGGAGGCAGAGGCAGAAACTGGCAACAAGAACAAGCGTGTTCCTCTCCTGCACCGAAGGTGCAGAGAATGTTAACCTCAATTGTTCAGTTTCTTGATTTGCTTATTAAATACAGAACCTGGTATCAGACATGAACCTTGCTGTGTTTTATGGCCTCTCAAAAGCCACGATGATACATATGTATGAACACTGTTTAAATTAAGTACGTTTAATTATGTATTATCTCAATATATGTTATTTATATTCTATGTTTATAAATATGCACACACAAAGATGGATTGCCTCTCATCTTTATGTTGCAAAGAACTGTCCCAACATATAAATGAAATCATAGAACAAAACAGAACAGGCTCTATATCACACCAGCAGCACAGTAAAACAGAAGACTAATATTGGTATCAATTTCCTTTATCTGCTGACAGGAAAGAACATGCATAAAATGTGCTAATCCTAACTTCACAAAAGTTCCATCCAGAATTTATGATCCAAAAAGGAGGTATTAATCATATACAAAGTTTGCACATTTAAACACAAGTGGTTTTGTATTTTAGAATATTAATGGAAAACAAGAGAGAGAGAAAGCCCTTCCCCCATCCTGCTGCTCTGTCCCAGCTCTGTAACTCCATCCAGGGAAGTACCTTGTGGAATGCAGTTACCAAGCTCTGACACAGCCCAATTCGTGCCAATGCCTCTGACACTGCAAATGATGCACCAGACCAAAGACTCCAGGCCTCCACTCAAATGAAGTACTGATGTGATCATGGCTCTGTCTGGGCTGCAGCCACACCATGTTTGAGGAAACTCTCTGCCAATGTGTCTCAGAACAGCAGCCTGTCATTCACTTTTTTCCATGATGGCTCAGCACATAATAAGCTTTTTATGTAAGCAATCCTCACACTGGAATGCGACAGTCTCATAATTAGATCAACATCAAAAACACACAGAGGAGATTAATTCTCAAGTTACACAATATTGCAAAAACCCACAACTCATTCACAGATGCCTTAAATTACGAAAACACAGCTTTTACCTTTCTTTAATGAATGTAGTGCTGCTGTGAAGAATGTTAAATAACCAGGTGGTTGAGGTGAAGCATTGAACTCAAAATATCCCAGAACTCCAGGCTGAAATAATAAGAATTAGAGCTATTTAAGCTATTTTCAAGTATAAATATATGGGACACAGCAATTATTCACCTACAATAAAACACAACAGATTCTTAAGAGACAATAATGTTTACTGAAGAAAAGGCACTTTATGCTGCAAGAAAAAAATTCATATATAAAGACTGAACAGAAAACAGTTCTAAAGTTGTCATTTAAAAGCCATGTATGAGAGAGGGGTTAATGGATGCCAAGTTTCTAACGGCATATTTCGCATTTAGCGATTAAAGTTCACCAGAAACAATTAATATTTGCTTTGCAACTATTTTTTGAGGCAGTTCCAGCACCAAGGCAAGAAACAAAAGCATCAAAAAGATTTCTTTAAGACACGGAATGGCAAATGTGGTTTTCCAGAATATAAACAACTTAAGCAGTAATACCTCGATTTTTCATGACATTGCACATAATTAGCAACTACAAATGAGTTCACACTCTGTGTGTGAAAACCCGAACTGCTAAGCCAAGTGACCATCCCATCTTTAAGGTATCAGTCAGTGCAAACCCTTTCAGAGTATCCTGCAAGAGTCAGTGAGAGACCAGCTACACAAACATAATGACAGCCCCACAGCCCATCTGCATATCCAGAAAGTTTTTCAAATTGCCAAAGAGACAATCCAAAATTTAAAAGACTCATCCTTCAATAGGCCAGTAGCTTTCTCCAGGTGAATGACTTCACATTAAATTCAGGAAGAGAGTCTGGGAGAAGCTGACTTGGAACAGAGAGGTGCACAGTCTAGACTTCTCTTGTTCCAATGGTTCAGTTAAATTTTGGTTTTAAATTTTCCAAAATATAATCCATTAAAAATTAGTATTAAATTATGTTTTTAATGCATTGCTCAAATTGGCTTAATAAACTTTCAGGACACAGTAAGTGAAGGAATTTGGTTATTTTATTTATTTCCCAGTTCCACCAGTGCACACAGAAAGCATTTGATACGCAAAGCAAGAGCATCCCAGGGACTGCAGTGGAATAAAGGATTCCAGACTCACCGAGTACCCATTTGTGTGGCAAATATAGTCTCACATAAATATCTTCATTTGGTATTTCAGACTTTATTTTTCTGTTGAGTTTTACATATTAAAAATTTAAATTTCATTTAAAAATATGAACATACATTTTACCTGTTGTTATTAATATGAAATCAGTTATTCATATCAGCCATACAAATTGACCTCAGTCAGTATGAATCAGTGATCTGAGGATGTTCACCAATAACAACACTGCCCATTCCAGCCCATGACCTGCTCTTTTAAGGCAGGAATTCTCTTTCAGTAATGAATGCTAAACACAAGAACCCTTGTTCATAAAGATTCCTTACAAGGTACCCCAAGAGAATTATCAATAATAAAAATGAGATACAAGCAGTTAGTGAAATTTCTGCAACAATAATTGCCAAGAAGGAAATAAAAATATAAATGAAATAGTAGTGAAAAAATACAGAAAAGTAATAGCATTCAGTGTTCTTTTTTAAACAACAAACAGGCTGGTAATTAATGTTTATATTTTTCTCCTTGTTCCCAATTAAGACAGTAAAAAGAATCAATCCCTTTTAAAAAACTTTTAAAGCATTCAAGTGAACCAAAACAGGGAAACAGATAAGATTATCAGAATTGTAGTTTTTAATTTTCTAGGACCATTTTTGAATGCTAATCCTGCACCAAGTGACCTTATGGAACTAAACAGTGAATAAAGAAGAGTCAAAAGAGACAGTGACAAGAAGCCAAAAGTCAGATGTAGAAATATTTAGGTTATTTAAAAAAGGTAACGCTCTGATTCTGACTGTCAGTTCTGTTGTACAATAACAGCAGTTTAAGACTTCCAGACTGTGAAGAATGTTTCCACAGGAAAGTTTGTGGAAAGCATTTTTCCAATTAAAAAATGAATTGTAGTGGGAGAATATCTACTAATGCTATTTGCCTGATCACTAATCTGGTTAATTAATGTCCTGTTAATGACCAGTTAAAATTTTTGCCATTACAGGGGCAATTATATACAGAATGAAGTGACTAAAATGCTGTATTTTTTCTCAACTACCACGAAAATTTTCCACTCTGTAAGAATGAAGAGATTCAGCTGCTAACAGCAACTGCTCTGCTCATTTCACAAAGCTGAACACCTCCAGGTGATGGCAACTAATACCAATTCCTACTGTGTGCAAGTGAGATTCACGTCTCAAAGGAGAGAATCCTCTAAGTAAATATGAGGTTCTCAGTTTGCAATGCAAGTAGGCCAAGAGGAGGTTGTCAGCAACAACTCCCACTTCATGGAAGAGCCTCCCAAACACTCAGAAGTGCTGCAGGAACAGCTGCTTGTGAACAGGTTATGAGTTTTTTACACAGAAGCTGTTTTTGATGACCAGGCAACCCCCTCTGTGAGTTCTGGGTAACCCTCTCCCTGCAGGCAGTCAGGAATAGTTAGTTGAGGAAGGTATGACTTGCTGTGTATGAAGCTGGAGGGTAAAACACTGGAATGGGGCACAGGGGGGGTCAGGAGCGTTAGGAGTGTTGGTGTTGCTAGAACAGAGCTTGCTGGAGCTTTCCTTTCCATGAAACGATTTTCATCCCTGTCTCAAACCAAGTGCCTGTAGGAAAGGCTTCGGAACAAACCTGAAGATGTCAACAGTGCAGAGTCATTAGTACCATCTCCTAATGAAACTCATATATGGAAATACAACATCATTAATTGTAGTAGAGCCTATTTCTTGCTTGGTGTCTACACCACAGGAATACATGTGTGATGCAATTAAATCAAATAACAGACTTGACAAGAATCTCAATAATTACGAAACAGCAATTTCATGGAAACTTTTAGAATTATCAGAGATCTTCATTTGAGTAATTTTTATTGGAGAACTTCCACCATGGTTTTATTCCTGAACCATGCCTCAAATCCATCAGTTCTTTGAAAGGCTGAGCAAGCATGAAGATGATTTACTCCATGCAGAATGCTGTAATTCCACAAAGTCTACAAGAAGTTACCAAGCACCCTGGAAGAAACTAAGGTGGTATGCAATAACATGGAAGGTCCTTTTCTAGATCAGTAGAAAAGAGAAAAAACTACAGATAGAAATTAATGTTTTCAGCAGCCAGATAAAGTCAGGCAGGCTGTGTACTGAACTCATGGAGTTCAGGCTGTGTACTGATACTCACAGAGTTCAACATTCCTATAAGCACTTCAGAAAAGGGAGAGAAGGGTGAGGAAAAAGAATTGCAAAGTTTATGTGGAATCACTGAAACCACAGCTGGCTGGAAGAGTCACAGAAAGACAGTATTAACTGATTCTGCTATGAAAGAATTCTGAAATTTAAAGGCCAATGAATGTGAAATACTGGGAAGAGAGAACAGGGAAAAAACACAGCTACTGATTAGCTTTTGCAATCAGATAAATGTTTTTAATACTCAATCAAGTTGTTTCTATCCCAGTGTGTAACTTTTTAAAAATGTTTTGGCTATATTGCATTCAAATAAGGGAGATGATTTTTTTAAAGAATCTCAGACTTGTGCAGGCAATTCTTGCCTCATTTTATCTGTGAACACAAGAAAGAAAACAGCAAGAGGAAAGGAATGTGTTTTCTCTGGGGGACCAAAGAACCAATATTACATACCACTAAATCTATACTGTAGAACTGCACAGAAACTGTTGATTGATATTAATTAAATTTACAAGTAAGAGTCTGCTCATTTTCCAAGGATGTTGAAAACATTGTGTATCCAGAACTGAAAGCAAATGCTCACACCATAATTAATGGGCACCACACACCCCACACAAGGGCAAGGTGAATCCCCTCCTGTGCCAGGTCCGACCCAGCTGGCTGATGCTCAGCAGGCATTTCCACACAACTGCAGAGAAGCAGAAAGCTGACAGCATGTTAAGACACACACCAGCTACACCCCAGAGAGACCAACCCTCCTGAAGGCAGAAAATTATGTGCTCCCTGGGCACATTTAATTTTCATAAATGAGTGAAGCTTTTTGTCTGACTGCAGGGGCTTCATGTTCCCCTCTGTGCCTCGGGAGGAGAGGGCACTGCCAGCGGGTTTAGGCAGTGAGCAATGAGATGGGCCAGTCTGGATTAAAGTGACACTGTTCCACCTCTGCAGTTGAGAAAACAATCGAGGTCTGATTACAGGTACTTCGAGGTACCTTGAGTTATGGCAGGAATTGGGTACCTTTCTCCTCTCAGATCCTCCTATACATTCCAAGATTTTAACTGCTTTCCAAATGGAATTTTTCCTTGCGCTCAAAAACTAAATTCTAAATTTTATCCAGTTCTAATTTTGCACTACTATCATTCCCCAACCACAGAAAACCAAGTTTAAATAGTATCAGAAAAGGCCCCTCTTAACTTCGGCATCTTCAACCCAAACTGTTTTCACGGGCCTTGAGCGCCCTCTTGTGAGAGGAATACAGCATGTCACGATAGTCGTAATGGGGTCGAGGAAAGGACAAAACACTAAGGAACAAACACCACTTGTCCTTACACTTAGCTGGATTCTGTTCACCAGCATTGCTTTGTGTTTGCAGAGTCCACTTGCTGGCAGAAGACGGGGCTGAAAATCAGACACTGACCAGGGCAAATCTCAGAAATTATTTACGAGCATCAAATTAATCAGCTTTGCAATGAAGAAACCACAAAAACATGATCCAGCAGTAGGCAGTGGTCAAAGTGCCCAGTGAGCAATCCCTGACAGTCTTCTGTCCTTTCCCTTCTGCTAAAAGTTAGTGATTTTTATATACAGAAGATCAAAAATCAAAGGTAGACACAGCCAAGGGTCTCAAACCAGCCTTTAGTTTGTGCCATTCGTGCACTTCCTGCAATCTGCTCTGTTCCTCAAACTTCTGAATCACGGGAGTCACTCCTGGATTGAATCTTCCCCTGCAAATGCTATAAAGTTTCTCAACTTGCATGGAAGACATTAGAAACCACCCACACTTCTAATTGTTTAAAATTATGAAACAACCTGTTTATTTCTGGTTTAAAACTAACTTTTCCCTTGGGCTTGACCATGTTCTCCTCTCCATCCACCTTCACAAACAATTCTATTTCTTCCATCTTACCTGTTATTTTTATATCCCCTTCTCCTCTTCCTGCTTAACTTTACAGAGGCAACACACTGAGCACCAGTGAATGCTCTGGTACAAAACCTCAGCCTTAAATGACTGTGGGGCACCAGGACAGACCTGACTCTATTCTTGGGCCATTTCAGAAAAGGAAAGAATCAACAAATGCTGAACATAAACAGAGATTTGGCATTTGGAGCCAGAGAATGTCAAGCACAGGAATGGGGGAAGTATTTCTCCACTGAGCACTACAGAACTGAACAGTTAAAGGGCTCTCTTGTAAGCACATGTTTTCTATTTGGAAGTTATTAATCCACTAGTATTGCTACCAGTCTTGGCACCCCTGAAAACACCACAATGAAAATTAATAAAACATCATGTTCCAGTGGATTAAACCCATGAAGTTATCCCATACAAAGTGGTTAGGAGCTCTTATTTCAACTGATTTCACATTTGTATTTACTTAACAGACTTATCCTACTAGAAAGGTTTAACATTCCTTGAAAAATTAAAGTAATGGTTCTATATTTTTCAAATGCTGTCCCAACATAGACTTAAGATTTTTGTGAAAGAGTTCTCCCTCCCTTCTTGTTCATATATAATGTTTTGGTGAGGTGACAACTTTGACTGTTGTCCCTACATACTGAAGTACTGTAAATTAAGAGCATCACTAAATCATAAGAGTAACTATACAGGGAACCAACATTATGAATTTGTCATTTCATATTTTCATGATTTTAACAAATTTACAGGGCACTGATTTCAGGATCCTGAAAAGAAACTGGTGCTTTGGAGCAGATCAAATTTAAGCCTTAAACAAGTCAAACTCTTTCTGAACCACAGTGGTAAAGCTAGAGAAGAGAGACAAGTACCTCATAATTTGAGAGGAAATCTAGTAATTTTGATCGAGACGAGATGTAGAGTAGTGGTGTCATCACCCGGCGAACAAACTTTTCAATATAAACAGCACTCATAGGGCCTTTGTATTCAATTGGTCCAAAACTAGTACCAAAAAAAATAATAGAACATTAAGACTTAATTTAACAATAATGAGTCCCTGCTGGGGGTGGCAGAGGGGAGTTACACAGCATGCTCAGCCTCTGGGGAATTGCTCTGTGCTTTACCAGTGGCTTTGGTGGCTGATGGGGAGTTGAGATACCAGAGGGAAGCTCAGCACAGGAATCCCAGCCACTGATGCACTGTCTGAGGGAAGGGGCAGTGTGTTGGTGAGGACACAGGGATGGAGAGCACATCCGAGTCCCATTAAAGTTGGTAAAACACAGGTATAAACTATATGATCATATACATATCTTTCCCCTTGGTCCCTGTGACTAATAAATGTGACTTACTTACATGTGACTTAAAAATACAGATCTGAAAAATATCACGATTTTCCCTTGATTTTTCAGTATCTCAAACAGTATAATCTAGAAAGGTGCAGTATTTTTACACAGACTTCTATGAGAAGCAATCAGTAAAGCAAGGATAAATCCAGTCCCACTGCTGATGAACAGAGTCAGCAAATCTAGAGTTTCCCCCCAGCCATCTCATAAAACAGCTCACACCACAATAGGTAGTGCTAAAACACAAGGTGGGCTGGGTCTTGCAGCTACAATTTCCAGAGGTTCCCCTTAAGCCCTTGAAATCCTGCACCTGATTTACCATCAGCAGGTTGGACAAAGCAGCATTGTCCAAAATGAAATCATACACAAAAAGCATGAAGAATTAGTCCATTTCCACTGAAGAATATAATGAGATGCGTTTTTAATATGGCTTGTATAGTTTGTACCGACACTTTGGAAAATATCAGACTCAGGCTGACATACCTGCATTCAGGTGCTCTGAAATTCTTCTGGAGCCCACTGGATTATTCTACATCCTCCAGTGGTTTATTACAAACCTTTTCCTCCCAGCAACACGCAGTGCTCCAGCATGTCACATGCCCAGGGCACCACATTCAAGGTTTAATACCTCAGGCACAAGGACTGCATTGCCCTTTGGGGTTTTTATGAAGTATCAGTATGGATTCACAGCTCATCTTGCTGCAACTCTGCTTAAAGTTACTGATAATACCCAAGTGCACCCATCTATTGTGTTGTAATTTCAAGATTCAGTAAGTTTAAGTCAATGTACATCCAAGTGGGATTGGAAGGTTCTGGTACTACAGTTTGAGTTGTGCCAGTGTCACCTGTGTCTATTCCAAGTTCAGTTAACAAAGCCAGGACTGTTACTCCTCAATACATAAATCCCCTCTAAACAAACATCAGCAGCCTCTGTAATGAGAGAGCTGCAGTTCAAGACTAGAGTGCAAAAGTCCAATGCAGGGATGCACTATCGTACACAGCATTAGAAACTCTGCTTCCTTACCTTATGCTCCACATAAAGAGCAAAAAAAAAGGGTAATATATACAAATACTAAAAAATAAAAATGAGATTATGTAACGTTCTATATGATATCTCAACATTTGGAGCATAAAAAAGTGAGTCCAAGGTTTAAATTTAGAAGGTCTTCAGTTTACAGTGCCATTTAAATACGCACTTAAATTCTATTAACTTCAACAACCCTCAGGTACCTTCTTTAGTGCTGTAACCAATTAGGAGCAGTTGATATAATCCATCTACAGAGCAAATAGAAAACTGAAATCAATATATAACTCTGAATTCTTTACTTTCCATTGGAGGCAGAATTTCCAGAAGACGCAGAGGAAAAACAAAATTTCCTTAAGTATGAAGAATTGCCCATGTCATTTAACTGACATTTACAGCCCCACCTGGCACCTGAGTAGCACACAGGATGAGCTTCACAGAGAATCTCCTCCTCTGCAGCTATTTACTACAGCCATAAATGTAACATTTTCAAAATGCAGCATTTTATATGATATCTCTGTTCCCCAAAACAACAATAAAACCCCCAGACCATACATATGCGAACTTACCTCCGATGGTATACGTGTATCACAGGAAAATAAAAGAAATGCTTCTGCTTCCTGCATTTCCCCTGGTTCCACCAGCAATTTATAGCCACAAACAGCACCTGTAAAGCAGGAAAAAATTCACAGCTAACAAAGTGACTTTTTATCCCAGCTGTACTTTTTCCAATCCATTCCAACTGCTATTTTCAGGGCCTTTTCAACTAAGTATTCCATATCTGTTCCTCTTAATTCTATTACACAATGAAATTTTTTTTGTCATTTTACAACAGCAATCCTTTTGGTCACTATTACTTCTAGTTTTTATGGTTCTTAATATAAATCCTTCAAACTTGATAATTTAATCATAATCCACATTAGCTACTTTATGTGCAGACTGGAGCTCAGTGAATGGAGGTTTAGGACAGCTGTACCTTTGAAGTGTTCACAAGTACACAACTGCTGGACAGCTTACAATCTTATATGACTCTCCAAGGAAGGAAACAAACTCCAGGAAATTTCTGTCTCAAAGCAGGTGAATAAATCTGAGAGTACTTTACTGTTGGAATTGATTTACAATATTTTGAATGGAGAAAATCCTGCCAGAAATGGATCTGTGAAGAGAATGAAGAAGCCACCTCTAATGCCTTAACAACTGATGTTTTTAAGGTTGTTTAAATGTATAAAATGGTTGTTTAAACGTCTTTTTCACACACAAAGTCTCTGCTTCTCCTTTCCAGGGTCCCTTGAGATATCTCAGGAGTCTGGAGGGAAGTTGCAACATGCATGTTACCTAACCCCTTGCTATTGAATGTAAATCCCCTGATTCCCATTGACTCAAAGCCAAACCCCCTCTTGTTTCCTATTGGTGGATTTTGGATCCCTCCAAGGTCCATATAAACCCTGACCTGCAGCAATAAACTCTCTCCTCCCTCTGCTGTGGTCTCTGTGTGGTCCTTTTAGGGCTGTCTGGGACCACGTGGTCAGGGGCAGCAGAGGAGCTCATTTTCTCCTAGGTAATGGACTAAGCCCCAGGACCAGGAGAACCACCATATTGTTGCAGATGGAAACCCACAACACTTTACAACACAAAACTTGCAGGGTTCCCCATTCAGGAGCAGAAATAACAGACGACTGAGCAGGAATCACAGCTTGTCTCCATTTATTCTAACACTCTCTGTGCTAAATTAAAATTTAAGACCATCGGCTGAGTAACCCAACATGCGGCCATTCAAGTCCTACCGGCTCCCATGGGAACACAGAGATCAACATCAGTTTGGACACTTGAAAAGCCATCAAGTCATCTTTCAGACTGGTGTCTTCTCTGGAGTTACCTGGTCTGAGAGCCTGCTGGCCACGAGCTGTATCTCCTCCCTTGCTGCAATGGACTGCCCACACCAGGGAGCGTAGAAGAAGAACAGCACGATCTCCGAGTCCTGCCGGAGCTGCTCCGCGTAGTCCAATTGCCCCCGGAACAGGTCAATGACTGGAGACCTTGGTGAGAAAAAGCTCACGGGGAGCTTTGCTGGCATCGTGACATCTTTGGCTCGGCTGCAGGGAGAGGGTTAACAGTGGTTATGGAGACTGTCCAGCAGCAGTTGAAAAAGTGTGCCCAAAGCTGTAATCTTTATTCTTAGTAAAGGTCATGCAATGACAAAACTCTAGAAAGTGATGCAATTACAACTCACATTATCTGAGTTAGGTTCAGGAAACACCATAAAAATCTCAGGATCACACTGCCCAAGCTTTAGAGTCACACTGTGGGACCATGCACTATGTCTATGGGGACGTTAGCTCACACTCTCAGGGCTGGCTGCCACAGAGAACAGAATTACCAGGAAGAGTGATTTCTTTGGATTTCTTCCCTGGCCTCATCCTCTTTTAACACTTGTACTTTAGGTAACAGCACCCTGATAAGAAAAGAGACACTGGTCATAAAGTTTTGTGATGGACACAGTCTAGTACCCTGCCTTATGCTTTATTTTAAAGTATTCTACACTTCTTTTATATTTTGTTAGACAAAAACATGTAAATGTGTGTTAAGTTTATTTTACTGACCAGAGCAGGGACTGCAAACTGTTTAGGGCACATTTTCTCTTCCATGTAAGGAACAAATAAAAAAATAGAGTCTAAATTTAAAGAGATTAGGACAGATTAAGTTTCTTAAGAGAAATGATTTTGACTAGTAACACTAAGAAAATAAACCAAATACCCAAGAAACCATTTTCTATTAAATAAGCAATCAAACAAACCAGAATTCAGCATTTCCAGAAAGTTCAGAAGTTGCTATGGTACAAACTGCCTTAAATGCAAATACTCCCTTTTTATATTCTCTTAATTTTAAAAAATTCCACTAGTTATATTTACACTAGAGCAAGTCAGACTGAAAGCTGGACCACACCACTGTAATGCTCAATTTTGCCACGGTTTGTAACGTGACAGGAAGATTTAGGAAACATTGTGCGTTTCTTCACTTTGTGTTGCACTAAAAAGCTAATCCAAAAATCTTATTACCTGATATTTGATCCTTCTCAGGTTAAAATTTTAGTAATCGTAATAGAATTACTGAGTCCTGAACACTGATCAGCTCACAACCTCCTAAAACTCTGCCACATTTTCGAACTTTAGAATCTTTCTGGTTTTAAAAAAGTACCTTTGTTTTTACAATATAGCAAAAAAACACACTCTTCTCTCATTTCCAGGCTACTAAGCACACACTTAAAGCTCAACATTTAGAACTGCTCCCAGTATATTTTCAAAAAGTTATGGAAATTATTAATTTGTACATAAGGGAAAATATTTGCTTATAAATCTAGAATTTTGAAAATGGTACCTCATGTTCATAATTGATTAATTCCACTACTCACAACATTGTGTTTTCACACAGATCAAAAATCTAGTTTCTTCAATGGACTTCTACTGTTGTTTCTTCCCCTTTGCCTCAACCAACAACCCAGCACCTCCTTCCCCAACCCTTAAAACGTGGGGTTTAAGTCACCTCTGGTTCCCTCCCATTCCTGCCCTCTGTGTCTATCCAAACTGGCAGCTTCTTCCTGTGATTTCCGTCTGCCAGCTGGGCAGGACCCAGCTCTGGGTGAGCTCTGGCTCACAGGTCACACACACCCATCAGCTGCTGAAAGCACAACACAGCAGCAAGTGCTGGTCTCACACCTACTGCTTAGGAGACATGAACTAGAATTTCTCCTCTTCTACTAGTTTAATGAAAATGACCAAACTCCACATGTTTAAAAGCTTTCCCTACTGAATTAAACAGAAAGGGGATGATTTGTTCAAGAGTTACAGCACAAGCCTTAAAAATGAAATATTGAATTGGCTCCAAATTGCAAGACAATGTTAATAATACACATCAGCATAAGTCCCATGACATGAGTGAGTCACAAACTACACAACTACCTTCAAATATGAAAAAGTCCAGTAATTATTAGAAAACAAAACATAAAAAAATCAAAAGCCACCAGCTGCTTAAGGTGACTTGCTCAGTAGTGCCTCCCCCTGCAATGCCAAATGCGTAACAGAATACCTTGACTTAATACCCAGATTTACTAAGAGAACCCCTAAAAGTTATACACATATAAATTAAAACACTGATGGTGTTATTTACCTGCTGCTCAGAGCCTACAAAAACTTACTCTTTTCAACAGAACACCCTGGTAATAAAGGGAAGCACATGCAAGTGCCTGCAGGACCAGTCCCTTTGGCTGCAAGGTCCTCAGAGCTCAGTTGTCTGAAAGACATTTGCATAGTGCCAGAAATAATTCGGGTTCTAAACCACAGGCTTTCTATAATAATCCATGCTAGGTCAGGTCTCACTTGGCTATTCCTTCAATCACTATAAACCTCTAACACCTCAAACCCCACAAATGGATTGCCTTTTAGTAAAGGAGTTTTTCCTTTCCATACTTTTTATTCCTTGATCTTGAAAGACATAAACTGTAAGAATAGTTAGTGGTAGTAACTATGCTGTAGTGCTGAGTCTTGCTTGTAAATCCTACTGACATGGTGAAAAACTAAGTCCTATGCTCACAGTGAACATATGCATTTAACCATCCTCCTAATTGCACATGAAATTTTTACCACTGAATTTTCTGAATTTCTGACCGCAACCAAACAGGGAATATCTGGTATTAGTTTGTCTATTTAACTACAATCTGAAAAGCCAAACCCCTTTAATCAAACTTCCTGTTCAGAGGATGGGTGTCAAGAAGCACATGCCACCTGTGAGCTTGCAAACGGAGCTGGCAGTAAAGCAAAGGAACATGCATAATTTCCTTAGTAATGGACAGTTAATAATCAGGGAGGTGATTATGTCCAGAAATCCTTCACCACACATTCTGAAACATGGAAAGAGCTTTACACTTTCATCTACATTATCTGGCCACTCTGAGACACAAACTGCTGGAAGAGAAGCTACTCAGAGACACTCATTGATAGACTTAGAATTCACTCTGATTCAAATAATACATCCTCTGTGCATTGCTGAGAAATGAAGGCCTTAGCATTTGTCAGAAGCATTACCTGAGAGTTAAGCGTTCATTGGAACAAAACTTTGATTCTGCACAACAGGGACAACATACAGGACAGGCTACAGTTCCCTATGGCCTCTCCCATTCTCAGAATTAAACCCCAAGTGCAACAGATGTTCTTAAATTAAGATCGTGTGACCTGAATCACGTAAGTGTCACCTTGACCCAACACCCCTCCCGTCTCCGCGCCCGGCTCCAAGGACAGCAGCGCTCGGCAAACAGAACAGACACAGTTGTGCACACAAGGGAGCTCCAGCTCCAAGGGGAGCGCCATCACAGGGGGGAAAACCACACCAACAGCCTGCCTGAAGAGGGGCAACACAGGAGCCATCGCAGATCCATCTGCCCCGGGCAGAGCTCAGCCCCCGAGCCCGCAGTGACACGCCAGTTCCCGCTGCGCTGGAGGAGCACACGGAGCTCTGTCCCAGCAGCGGGGCTGTCACCGTCACCGCAGGGTCGGGCTGGAAGGACCACAGCGGTCACCTGGTCCCACCTTCCTGCTCCGGCAGGGTCATCCCGGAGCACATGGCACAGGATTGTGTCCAGATGGTTCTGGAATAACCCCAGTGAGGAGACTCCACACTCTCTCTGATCCCTGTTCCAGTGGTCGGTCACTGCACTGTGAAGAAGTTCGTCCTCATGTTCATGTGGAACTTCCTAAGCATCAGTTCCTGCCCGTTCCTGTTGTCCCATTGCTGGGCCCGCCGAGCAGAGCCTGGTCCCTCCTCTGACCTGTCCCTGCAGCTCCTCACACCCCTCACACTGCCCGTGCCCCGCCAACCCCGAGGGGGCAAATGTGTTCGCAGCCGCCGCCGCGCCCTCCGCACCCGCGCCCCGCGCGGAGGGGACACGGCGTCCTGCCCGCACGTTGCCCGCATGTTGCCATGGACGCCGCGTGTCGTGGGCACCGCGTGTCGTGGGGGCCGAAGAGGGTCTGCCACCCGACCCGGGCACGGCCGGGCACCCGGCACGGCGGGACCACCGCGCGGCCCCCGCGGCCCCGAGCGGGCCCAGCAGCGCAGCCCCCCCCGGGCCGAGCCCCGTGCCTGCCGCCGCCCCGCCGGTACCTGCAGGTGACTTTGAGGGCGACGAGGAAGGCGCAGCCCAGCACGATGGCCGCGCCGCACAGCAGCTCGGGCCGCCGCGCCATCAGCGCCGCGCGGGGCCGCAGGCGCGGGGCGGCCGCGGGGCCGGGGCCGGACACCGACATGGCCCGGCCGGGGGGGCGGGCAGGGCAGCGCCGGGCAGGGCAGGGCCGGGTCGGGCGGCGGGGCCCGGGCCGCTCCCGCTCGCACAAGTCTGTCACCGCCCGCCCCTGAGCGCCGGCCCGGCCGGGCGGGGCCGCCCCTCCGCCCGCCAACCCGCTGCCGCCACGTCCGCGCCGAGCCGCGCACGGCCCGCCGGGAGCGCTCCCGCCTGCGGCCGGGACACGCGGGATGGGCAGCCGTGGGCGGGCATCCATGGGCGGGGATCCCTGTGCCGGCTTCCCTGGGCGGAGATCGCTGAGCGGAGGTGCCTGTGCCGGCATCCCTGGGATGGTATCCCTGGGCGTGTATCCCTGGGAGGGTATGAGTATTCCTGGGCGGGTATCCCTGTGCCTGCATCCCTAGGGGGGTATCCCTGGACGGACAGCCCTAGGCGGGCATCCCTGGGCGGGTATCCCTGTGCCGGCTTCCCTGGGCAGGTATCCCAGTGCCGGCATCCCTGTGCCAGCATCCCCGTGCCGGAATCCCTGTACGCGCATCCCCCTCCCCGCACAGCAGCCGTGCCAGTCCCGGGATTGCCAAGGAATAAGCCCCGACCCACCACCACCCCCCCAGCAGCCCCCATGAAAGATCTCACACCGGCCATACGGAACAAGGGTTTCATGTTTAGTTTTCGTCTAGAATTACTTTCAATGATTTACAGAGCACTTAACAATTAAACAATGAGAGCATAAAATTGAGAAAAACAATTCAGAAAGGCACACGATACAGTCAGGTTTTGTCACACAAATAACAGTGTCCACAGTACTCTGTCTCACGCTCAGTTTATTACAAACAATGTAAAAGAAATCAGCACTGCAGTGGGTGGTATTTCAAGCACCAAGCTCATTTGTCTGCATCCTGCACTCCACTGTACTGCAGCCCAGCCTGGAAGGACCTGTCACTTCCCAGGATCCCCAAGCTATGGCTGAAGCAGAAGGTGTTGGTTTAACAGTTGTGCTTCTTTGTGAAGTGAAAGGGAGACAGCATCCATGTCGTGTATGGGTATCACTTAACTTTGGTTCAACACCTTTTACGTAACACAATATATGCCCATTGACTACACTCAAACTACTGAGGTCACCGTTAAAGCTCTTCTAATTATATAAGGTCAGCCAGGAACAGAGAAAAGTACTCTTTGAAATGGAGAAACCAGTTATGGGAAGGGCAGAGAAAAGAAACCTAGCTTTAGCTATTTTGAATGAAAGGGAGCAGCTTAGTTGGAAAAATGGATATAAGTACACAGAGAAAGCTGAAAGCAGGATCTGCAGAGAAGCCAAAATGCAACAGAAGCTCCAGTGACCTTAAAGCTCAGAGGCTCATCAGTCAGGAGCCACCTTAGCCCAGGAATAGCTACCCATGTCCTGTGCTCTGCAGGAGGCAATGGGAAGGAGCAGCCACCTTGCAGCTGAGGAAGTGGCTCATGCCCATGCCCGAGGGCTGAAAACGCGTCCCAGCACCACAGAGCTCCAAACTGCTTGTCTACACTGCAAGTTATGGCCATTTTTGTTACTTGGGTGAAGCCACGAGCTAATGACAACACAGAAACCGCAAACAGGCAATTAGCGACACAAATACCAACTCTTTAGCTACAGGTGCTCAAGCTTTTGCTAACTGGCAAACCATTGTTTGTTTTCACAAAAATCTCAGTCCTGAGAGGCTACATGCAGAAAACAGCTTTGTGTAAAGTTCTCTTTATTACAGGCAACATTAGTCCATACAATAATACACAATACTGACATACAAGTGTAATCTTTCAAAATCATCATTTAAACAGCAAAGACCAAGAAACAGAATTTTAACTACTTCATTTTCAAAAATTAATACTTTTTTCCTCCCAAGAGCCTTTTACAGTAAATTATATTGAAACATACAAATAGAGAAAAAATACCCATTCAACATATATTGTAGTTAAATGGTTATTTTGTTTAAAATCTTTAATAAGAAAATCCTTTTTAGCAACCTACATATAGATAAGTAGCAAACTTTGTTTTAAACAAATCCTCTCCATTAAAAGATCTGAAGAATTTTCATCCATCGTTTTCTTAGCCCATAACACTCTGTTTTGCAATACCTTGATACCTTAAAGTTTTTCAACTGAAGGTCTGAGACTGGGGGGGCTTCCTAGATATTATAACCACTCTTCCCCCCCTTCTATTTCCTAACTTTCTGTCCAACAGAAGGTGAGTAAGCACATAATACTTGAGATTTTTTTTAATCACCACTCTGTTTCATGAGAGCATAGACAGGTCTGCTCAATCCCCCTAAATCTACTATACTTTGCTGTTCAGGAGGAACAATATATGCCAATAAAAGCAGAAAACCTGCAGCTTTTCTGTCACATGCTTTTGATTATTGTCAAATTTTCTGGTTTATGCTTCCAGCTGATAACATGTATGTGTCATCTCAGTATTAGTTTAAATCTTTAAACAAAAAACTATATTTTCCAAAATCATTATCACTGGGAGCAATCAAGTGGTCTTTTCTCGCTTTGCTGAGCTTCATTCTTAAAACTTGTCTTCGTTCTTCCCACTCACGGAGTTCAGCATTTCCATGGGCAAATTTACAGTTGTTTCCTTCAGTGCAAGTACCAGCCATATATCTGTCAAGACAGATTTTAAACAGTATTTTCATATAATTATCATGATCCCTATTTTGTCCAGATTTTCTTCAGATTGTGTTTTTCAAATACATTACATATTAAGGACAAAAGACCCCTTGGAAGAGTATTTACTTTGAAAGTAAGATGATACTAATGCTGTTTAACATTTGATTTAGCTTTTGTATTTTTCTTCCCCAGCTGTCAAGTATTTACAGAAGAGATGGCTCTGCTTGCTCTTCATGCTCCTACTTTACTGAATCATTTACATCTTGAAACCTTCAAATTCATCATGTTAACGAATACCTTCTCAACTCACTAAGCTAAAGAACTACTTTTGATAAAAAATCCAATTCATTAATTACCCTTGTTAAGTAAATTTGGTTTTAGAACACTCAGTAAAACTTGGCATGCCAGTTTGTATTCACTTTATACTGCATATTCGAGGTCTGTCATGTTCAAAACATCAAATACATTTAAAAAGTAACTTAAAAATTCAGCATAAGAAGAAATACTAGAAACTTTATCAAAACTAGTAACTGCCTTAATTATTTCAACTGTCATTTTTCATCATTTTTGCCCTCTTAAAACCCACATACCTATCACAAATGCTAAAATATCCAGTTGGAAAGCGATACTGCCAGCAGTTTTGATCATCCTCAGTGTGGAAAACCTTCTCTTTATGCTTTTCAGAAGAAATGTGACCCTGCCATTGCTTCTCACTATTACAGTTCTTCCCACACATCCAGCAGTGAAAATCCACCTGTTTTACAAGGAATTTGAAAACAGAACATGAGAATTCAGTTTTTTAAGCACAGAAATGCTCCTAATTAATTTTGAGTGTTTTCCTTATGTTGGCCTGCAAGTTGTTTAGATAAACAGATATAGTTATTTAAACAATCACTTGAAATTTATGATCTCCATTGGCTTTGGAAGAACTGCTTTACAGTGTCAGTTCCAGCCTGTACTTAGTGTAGCACCAAGAAAATAAGGACAACAACTTTAAGTTACTGATTGGGGGCAAAAAAACCACCAACAAACGCCCGCCCCGGTTGGATTTAGGATTATCCCTGAGTACTTACTGTAACTTCAGCGTAGTCAGTTGGCATGTGGATTTGCTTCCCATTCTCCTTGTTTGCCTGAGCAGCTGTATCATCTCCTTTTTCAGGTTTTTGACTTCTTAGCCATATGTCATACAACTGCTCCAAGTCTTGAACTAATGAGAGCAGAGGCTAAAATAAGTAATTAGCAATTAAGGCAAGAGTTTGAGAACACTAGATAAGTGACTGAGTTTGCAAGCTTAATTCAATCCCCACCTACTGTAAGAAGAAAAAAGGAAGGAAACAAATGTAGACAGACAGTTTAGAGATTAAGAGCCAGGAGCAACACAAGCTACTGACCAAGACCCTGCTCTGCCCATAGAGGGGAAAGCAAGACCTTACAGGTTTAGGAACAGGCACCCAAAGTACAGATAATTGTGCTGCTGCATATCAGTATCTGAATTTCAAAGTACTTATATAAAGTGTGCTACAGTTTTTGGTAAATTTAGTCTTTCTTGCAGACCATGATCTGATCATTTCTGTCACTTTTCTTTCTGCTTTTCAATGATTTCTCTCCAGTAACACTAATGGGATAACAAGTTAACAAAAGAAATTGAATGGTTATCCCCAGTAAATACACTGGGGGGAGGTTGTTCTGTAAATAGCTTCCCCCCCATGTTATCAACAGAATCCATGTGTGTGCACATGGCAATAAAAAGTACAAACACCAAAAAATATTACTGCAAGGATCAGTGTACTATTTCTAAGACACCCAAAAAATCAGACAAACTACTTTATTGCTAAAAAACCACATCAAGCATCAAATATACCATACAGCTACTTTTAATACTGTTTTGAACACCTAGTCTGGGTTTATTCAGATTAAAAGGGCACCTCCAACTTTTATTACAAAAGATAGTAAAAAAAGTAGATTAAAAAGTAATTGAAGGACAAGAATGAAAGCAGAGCAGTTAGATTTATGTTAGACTCTACTCTTCTACTTACTGCTGTTCTCCTTCATATAGGTCCACATCTCTCTCTCCTCAGGACTGTGAGCAAATGAGCAGTTTCCATCATACTGGCATTTCTTGCCTGAAGCAATATGATTGCACAACTGGAACATGCATTTAAAAAGAAATCCTTATGAACATAAAGTAAAATGGATGCTAGTAAATTTTTATTTTTTCAGTCTTGGCTAGTGTTTCCCCTCCCAGTGATTTATATCACACAAAAAATAAAATCATGTTTATTTTATAAAACTCTCATTTTTTGAACTTATGAAAAACAAACTGCTAGAAACAAGTTCTATGACTGCTTTTTGCCTCGCACCACATCACCATACCACAGATACGTATAAATGACCTCTGAAACATTAACTTCCACTCATGAGAAAGGGTTTCAGTAGTAGCATGTGAGATCAGTGCTTTCCTGAGGCTGAACTCAGACACACTATGAACATATTCCCACCAACTCCCATGGGAATTTCCACAGAACTGATGAAACCAGCCCAACTACTTGTATTTTCCAGTTACTCTATTTTCTTAACCAAAATATTAGTTTTAGGTTAACATACATCAAATTGCAGAGGCACTTGTTTCTTTGCAGGAAGAGGACGGATGGTCATCCACTTCTTACGTTCATTAGACATTACGAGCACCACACGGCGGTCTTTGGTCCATCTGAAAACCAGAGCCATTCCATGAAAGAAAACACTATTAAAAAAAGCCACACTGTGTGCACAGAAGCAGAACCAGAAGCAGGAAAGCTCAGAAAGCTCCTTTATAAGCTCTTGCCATATTCTTGAGATTTAATTAAGTTGTACTGAAACTTGACTGAAACTCGTAATTTTAAAAAACCCACAAAGCACAAAACACTTTTGTAGCCACTGAAGTGTTTTTCAGTACCAATTATTGACATGCTGCAAGGAGTGACTATTCTACTTCTATCTTTGATTTTTTAATTCCTTGTATGACTCTTTCCTGAGAAGCAACAAAGTTTCCCAAAAGAAGCTTTAAATGGTTGACAAAACAGGAAAATCTTAACTGTTGGATCTTACTTACGGGTGTCTGGCCTTTGCACTACAGTACTTTTTGTTTCTGTCTGGCTCATTAACTTGACCATTCCTCCAGCATTGACCACAAACAAACTTCATCTTCAAATTAAGTGATCCATATTTCATTTGGTTCCCAAGAATCTTAAGTCAAAAAAATAACAACAGTGAAAGGTATTTTGTATCTGTAAAGGAATCCACACATAATTATGAATTACCTGAACAGCAGAAGTTTCCAACACACGGTGGGAAGCAGATACTACACTGCATGCCTTGTAATAGCTCAGCTTGGCATTTCAAACTAGACATTTCTTAGCAACTGCATTTTTTTATTCAACTTACTTCTAATTTAGGTATATGTACCCTGAAGTTGTGATAATATATACAAAATAAACACATAGAAGTCTTATATATGGAAAAGATAATTAATTGCCCTATGGCTGCTGACTTTGAAATTTTATTTATGTTTTATATTCCACCTATAACAGAATACGCAAAGCAAAAAAAGGAATTGCACAGCAGCAAAGCAGGCATTTTAGTCTAAGTGGAGAAAGCTGAAGAAAGCCCACACTGAAAGAGATAATTTAGAAATTTAAAAAGTAATTTCTAAAATAAGCTACATTATACACACACGTAAGAAAGAATTAACACCAGAGTCACTGCAGAATTAATTGAATGTAAAAATGAAAATACCTGTGATCCATGTGCACTAGTTTCCATGTTCTGCCAGTATTTCTTTGATTCTTGAACAATAGTATCATGTGAAATACCTGTTAAAGGAAGGGAAAAAGTTCTTGAGCACTTAGGACTGTGGCAGCATTGCAGACATGCTCAAACTGAAATGCCACTGATGCCCCAAAGCTTTTATTTGTTTTTACATATTGTGTAAATATTCACACACTGGTGTATGTGTGTGTATCATGGATATACATGTCCATACACACATATATATACACATGAATAACACAAGGGCCTCCAAAACAGAAATCTTCTATATGTCACCACACTGAGAAGTGTACAAGTTTTTTAAATTACAGATTGCTCATGCAAGTTAAAGAGCATCTCTGAGTATTTATTTAAACATAATGTACTAAACCTCCAATGACAATGTAATTACAGAAGCTACATGGCATTATGGACCACAGAAGAACCCTCCAAGCTGGGGGATTGCTCCTGCTTGCTGCCTGCCCTGATCCCAGACTGCTCATTCCACAGGGAGTCAAGACACAGAAGGGTGGCAGGACAATGAAGAGTGAAGGAAGCATTTCACCAAACACACCTGTTTCCTTTTGCATTATCCAGACTTTAAGCTCTACCAGGCTGTGAGCATAAAAGCATTTATCCTCTCGCAAGCAGCCATAGTGCACCTCATGCCTGCACAGGTCCAGCTGGCACCGCGCTTGGAAAGGGCGGATTTTGGAATATTTCACCATAGTTTCTCGCAAACTGTGGACAAGGCACCTGTTTGAAAAACAGTCAGGTTTAGATATTCCTTAAAATAACCATCCCTCGTCACAGATTATTCAAATGTCTTTTAAATATTTTTTACTTGAAATCAGAAAAAAAGAGTTTCCTGGAGGAGATCACATCTAAGGATCAATTCTAGGACAAGTAACCCAACATCACCGAACAGGGCTCCTGGGAAATGCAGAGGTCCCTCTTCTGCAAAGCATTACTGAATTCAATCCAACTGCATCCCTGGTTTCCAAGAGGCCCTACGGTCTATTTCATACACTGTAATCATGGTAAACCTGTTCTTAACAGTTAAAACTACAGCAAAATAAGCTCAAAAAAAAAACAGATCAAAGAAAGAACAAACTTATGAATTTCTACATTAAATTAACATCACACATCTACTCACATCAATAGAGCTCACCAGATACGTAAGTTATGAACAAACTGACACCAAACACCATAAGGTTCAAAGATGAGAGTGGACACCACTAACTTTAAATCATTGATAAAGAAATAGTTCACTTTAATTTAGTTACATGAGTCAACCCTTGTTTTGTAAGTCTGTAGTGCTGTCACAGCATTACAGTCAGTTAGCAGGTAGGAGAAAGTAATCAACAGGTAAGAAATGAAAGTCAGTATTCAAAACCACCCTGACCCTTTGCTTTTAATTTGAAACTTATAGAGATGGTATTTCAAACATACTTGTTATCTTCAAAGTCATGCATAGCAGGGTGAGAACAAGAAGATGAGTTATCCTTGTTCCTTTTGCTTATTATTCTGGGTTTGTGATCAAAACATTTCTGGAATACAAAAAAAAAAGTAATTATACAGTATGTATTTCATACATTTAAAAATACACCTCACCTCCGAGACTCTGACAGATACTTCATCTAGTCTCTAATGTCAAGGCAGCCAGATTAGCACCCAACATCCATTTCAAAATCGACAAAACAGTCAGATATGAACCAAAGCATTTCCATCCAGGTAATTTCAGGACTATTATCACCTTTATCATGTTAAAAGAAATGAAGCAGCACCTCACAAAGAAACATAAATAATCCGTGGTGCTCCTGCAGAAGGCGGGACACGGTCAGGCTGATCTTAGCGCTGCCCCCAAAGAGCGCGTCGCGGCTGAAGGCGCCTTTGCGCTCCAGTGTCCACACGTCGATCTCCTCCTGGCAGTAGGCAAAGGTGCAGTGACCTGGGTACCTGCACTCCTCTTCTGCAGCAACATCTGCAAGGAGAACATCAAGGATGGCATTGCTTTTGCAACAGCTTTTACTGGCAACTCATCTTCAAACTTCCACCATCTCCTTTCAAATGTTTTCAATGAAGAGGCTGCATAGATCTGTCTAATGGGTCACAAAACTTTCTGCTGCATAACTTGCTGGAACTGTAAAACTCCTCAGAATGGCTGATGCACCTCCATCAACTCCCCTGCCCCAGTGCAAGGAAACAAGGCAGAGAGCCCAGATGTTCACTAATCACAGGTCATCTTGCTTACATCCTAAGAGAGGTTCATAATGCAAAAGCCTAACAAGAAATGCTTTTTTGCTGCTCTTTTTAACAGTAATTGCCCAGCACTTGAAAGCAAAATTTTTCATGATGAACAGTATGGAAGTATAGGGCATGTTCTCTAAATAATCACATTAACAGTCAAAATATGGCCCTCCTTACAGCCTTTGAAATGATAAACAACCGAGAACTTCCTTCTCAACCACTCATTACCCAGAATAAAACTTCATTCTGTACTTCACTATGGAAAAGTTAAACTACATTCCTTGGAGTGCAGGCATTAACATTTTACCCTCTGTAACACATACCTTTACATATATGATATGGTCCCACATACTGTGTCTTTGTTGGTCTTGGACGTATTTTTTTCCATGATTTATCTTCAGAGTTTTTTATTCTGCCAATTAAAATATCCTTCTTACATTTATGTTCTAAATTGGGATGGTAAGCATAATCCAATAACTTAGGACCTGAAACAATCACAGAAAATTGCTTGTATTTGCAGAAATTGCAGCAAATGTTAGTATTTCCATACACAGACTGGCAGAGAAGCCCAAAAGCAAAGTACATGAACACACTGTACAGAATTCCTACTTGCACCAGCAGCTCCGAAGAACCAAAAGTCATTAACCATCATGTTGAGCAGAATAGGAAAAATCCCCTGAATACTTACAAAAAGGACCAGTCTCAGCAAGAAAAAACCCACAAGTGTTTTATATGTGGGGAGGGATGCTGTGTTACAACCTTAAGATTACACTGGGATAGCAAATTGCTGCATTTTTTCAAACTCCAAAGTGTACAGTTCCCATAGCTCTAGTTTAAAACTTCAATTGCTTATTTATAGTAAGTCAATGCAGGTCAATTCCAATGATCAGTAAATGGCTCTTAACCTTCAACTTTTATTAGAACAGGTCCTACATTCAGAGACAAAACACACTCAGGAAGAAATACACATGTGCCAAAGATAAGTGCCAATCCCAGAACTTTGTGATTTTGGAAACAAAAGTAAGCCTAGTTTTAAACTCTGTCTTTAGGATGAAGATCATGGAGAGAGTCTGAAGATGAGCAATGCTCAGTGAATTTTGCTATTTATGAGACTGAAAAACAAAGACTATGACCCAGTTTCTCTGGACAAGATGATGATGAAACAGTACAATTTTGAAAGGTAGTAAAAGCAGGAGACATTTAAAGGCTTCGATGGGGATGGAAAGAAACACAGGAAGTAGAATTGATGCAAAAAGTGAAGCTAGGAACATGCTAAGTACTTTCACCAGTATTTTATAGCTCCTGCTTTTAAGAGAACATGTTCTATGGTTTTCCAAACATCACTGCATGTATTTTCCCTGTAAAAATAATTTTAAACTAATACAGAAGTTCTTAAAGGTACAATAGTCACCCTCTAAATGTCTCAATTCTTTATTAGTGTATCAATATCAATTATGCCTATAGCTTTAAACACAATGCTTATATTTAAGATTAGTCTCAATAAAAGCTATTGCCTTTAGAATATGGCTCTTTTTAGCAGCAACAGCTCAGGCCCAAAAGATTAGTTATATTAAAGACCAATACTGGTTAAGCTCCTTTGAGTCAATACAGTGGAGTTAATTATTACTAAGGTTTGGAAGCCTCACGATTATAATTCAGAATTAGTTTGAAAGAACAATAAAACAGATGGGATGTGAAGGTTACCAGGTACTTTGAACTGCAGTTCAACTCCCCATGGCCAATCAGAGAGAGTATTGCAAGTTTTATTTAGTCTTGAGCAAAGGTGTCATTCTTCACAGTGCCCTGGGGTTTGGGAGGAAAGTGGATCAGAATGTGCATGACCTCACACACAGGCTGGGAAAGCATGTGGTGGTTTGTGGTGGGTTTAGGAAACAAGAATCTATTAGGACAAGAAATAAAGACAAGAAGAAAGAAGATAAAATAGAGGTTGAAATATTTAACCGATCGTAAGACAGTGCTACATCTGCAAAGAATGAGTCAGGATTAACATGGTGTAGAGGCCAAAACTGTTTTACTAAGAACATTAAGCTTTTTAATTTTAAAGAAATCATACCAATCAAATCCCAAAGTCCCTTACCTTTTTTGACAAAACATAACTGGCAGGCCTGTCTTAGCTCATGTGTGCCTTCCAACGGGTTTCTTCCCCCGAGTGATGAAGATACAGGTATATTAGCAGTTGTACTGCTAAAAACATTTGAAAAGTCATTTCTAGTTTGGCTTGCAATTCCCATGTAATTTTCGGACCCAAACAAACTATTAGGACCATTTATCTGTTGAAAGAAAGTATGTTTTACTTGATCCACATAATTTATTTATCTATAATTAAGATTTGTCATACTGAAATTATTCTTCAAAGAGTAAAAAGACTACCACAAAAAATCATAATATAAACTTAAACACGTATCTCAGAAGGGATATGGAAATTTTAAAAAGGCTGTTTACACAGCAGAGACTAAGCATATAACAAGAGCCAAGCAGGCACAGGGAGAACAGCCCTTGCCAGGCTAATTCTTACTCCATCCTGGCTCAAAAGGATGTCACTCTTCCCCACGTAATCAATACCAGCAGCACAAATAAAAATACAGCAGGACCAGAACACAGAGACCACACAGAGCCTCAGTCACAAGGTGGGACCTGCTCTGTTCCTGCACCAGGGCAGGTCTTCAGGATTCCCAGTATTTGGCACTCAGATCACAAGAGATTTTACATTGGTTATTCTACAATTCAGAGTATTTTACAGCAAGTTCCTCAGAAGGGAGAGGTGGTTGTGACAGAAGTCAAAATCTGCATATATAAAACAACCTTTGTAATTGTTTTCCTTGTGTTCAGTTACTGTTGCTGGGAACTACTGTGCAGATGTTTTTCAAGCCAGACTTATTTAATGATAAAAGTGCCATTATTTTTAAAAATAGAAACTTCAACTGTAAAAATTCAGATCTGTGTAAAGCCTTCAAGGTGTCAACATTTGAACTGATGTGAAAGAAAACACGAAAAATACGTACAAACAATGGGGAATTATTGCTGCTAAGTGCTGGTGTTCCATCTCTAGAAGCTGAACTTGAGATGTCTAAAGGAAAAACAAAAAGTTTTAATTGTAACATTTCTCCAGAACATCCCAAGCAAAAAATTATTTATCATTCCTGATAAGTATCAAAGGTTTGGGGTTTTTGACAAACACTGAAGGTTTTTTTGTTTGCTACAATAAGTTTTTTTCAATTATGTAAAGGCTCCTTGTAAACATCTGTGCTGAAAAATCATTAGGGGATCATTTTCAGTATAACCACCTGATTAACACCAGCAGCAGCTTCATGAGCAGGTACTGAAGAACTATGAAGATACTGATGCATTGCAAAAAGGGTAGAGAGAGAAGCAATGCCTGACTATGGAAAAATGAAAGAGGATTCTTCTATTTTAAACTTTGTAAATTTGGCTTCATTCTAAAGACATGGTCCTGTAATGCTGGTAATTAGAGACAAAACTCTGTTTTATCTTTTCTAGTTCACTGACTGTTCATATCTTGTTATTTCACATACCTGATTTCACTACATAATTATAGCCCATATAGTTTGAATCCAAACATGCAATACTGGTATCTTTTCAGATATTACTATATTAGTCTTTTAGAATTCTTGTTTATTGCCAAATCATGACAAATGACAAAACTGAACAGAGGGAGCTTGCACAATGCTTGAGCAGACCCCAAGGAAACAAAACTTTGATTTATAAATTCTTGTGTACAACCAACACTCAAAAACTGCTATCACAGATCAAACATTATATTAAGTGTTAAATATTCCTGAATAGTTGTGAAAACTCATTTCTTAGAAAGAAAAGCCTCCTGGCTCATGCACAACTCACATCAGAAAAGGTTAAATATCAAGGCTCGTTTCTTACCCCTTTTTGGGTCACTGATTGAAAAGGTGCTTAAAGGCGTACAAAAGTTTTCCAGCGAAGTAGCCAAAGGCTGTGAAAAGATTTCTGAAAGAGAAGGTGGAGGAACAAATCCTGCACTAACTGGCAGCGTCCCCAGCAAGGAGGCAGAGAAAGGAACACTGGGAGCTACACCTCCTGCAGGAATGGGTCCTCTGGCTCCTGGAGTTTGCTGGAAAAAATAAATTTAAAAAGTGTGTTCGCACCCAGCAAAAAAACCCCTTAAGAACACAACCTGCCACAGTTCTTCTTTTAGTAAAGTTTTTGCAAAATTTTTATAAGCCTACTGGAAAACATCAATGAAAGGTGCAAGGCTACAGTAACCAAACCCCAAACAAGGCATACCCAGGGATCAACCACTTTAAAGGTTCAGTTACCAAACCTTTACTAACTTACTAACAGACTTGGAGATTTTAGCCATCAGACCAGAGATGAATTTCCAAATATGTTAAAAACACAGAAAAAAGGAAAGAGTAGGAAAAGACAGAGATTTTTCCCTAAACAAAGAGAACATAATTCAAATTGCAGCACAGCAAGAGTTAAGAGTCAGCACTGAAATAAATCCTCAGATACAATCAAATGGTAACATGTTCTGCTAAGGCCAGGTCACCCTCTTTTCCCCCATGAAAAATAACTTATCCTCCTGTACACCTTGGTGAAGGACACACCACCTGGGGCACTTTTCCCCTCCCTTCCTTCTGCCAGCCCAGGAAGCTCTCCCTGGTTTGGGGCTGACCAGGCAGGTCTGCACAGGGGCTGGACAGTGTGAAACCCCCTCTGTTCCCCAAGTTATCAGTGCAGAACTCACTCAAGATCCTACACTCCACAAGACTGCAGGCTGTCTTGGAAGACTGCATGTCCTCCTGGCCTTCACTATGGCAAACTTCCTAGGATCTTTTAAAAATAATGACTTCCTACATTTTTGAAATACTTCAAATACTAAACCACAATACTTTAATACTAAAACACAAAGTGCATAAAATAGAAAATCAGAAACCCAAGCATTTCTGATTTGAAGATTTACAACTCTATATCTAATTGACAGCTGAATGAGGAATTAAAATCACAGCTAATTAAAGAATTGAATATGCCACAGCCCCATTTAACACTGCAATACTAATGCAATACAAAATAAATACTCCAAATGAATGGCAGGGCCACAGCAGGGAGTCAGTAACCTGCTAATAAGTTCACACACCTCTGCTGATCAATCAGAGCTCTCATTCTGACTAACAATTGAGGAACACTGCACACTTCACAGGATGTTCTGGGCCTGGAATGATGGTGTAATTAAGAACAACACTTCATATAACTACATTTCTCTAATATCTCTTCTAAATTATATGTAACACCAGTCTTGTGATGGTGTTTTTCTGTTTAGCCAGGAGGTGGATCAGGACAAAGCTGTGATTGCAGAGATACCACTGAGAGCCCCAGAGGCCACAGTCCAAGCACTGCCTTCCTCCAAAGCTGTTTGCTTCTGTTGAACTGCAGTTTCCACAGCTACAGGGTGAGCACTGCACACACTCCTCAGATTCTAAGAGGGTTTATTTGCACAAAACACCCAAAAATCCACACTAGCCCAGATTTCAAATGTCCAATTCCCTTTTCATAGCCCCTCCAGTAGGCAGTATTGGTAGTAGCATAACAGTATTTCTGCAGGGCCTGGTATCTTTACAGCCACACTGACAAGAATCTGCATCTGAAAAAAGAAACCAACCCAACTATGTACAGATACAGCTCAGTGTAAGCAGGAAAGGTAACTCACACTTTACCTCCTGATAAAAATACAAGATCTCACTCATAAGGACAGTCTTTTAAGAAAGAAAACAAGCAAAAAAGTCTTACCATTACACTTTCATCTGGATCAGGCACAGAATCAAGTAATTCATCAAGTTCTTCCCCAATAATTATATCTCCATCTCCACAATCTAAACATGCTTCTGGCATAGAGAAAGAAACACTCCCTCCATTTGCCAACACTGCAGAAGGCAAAGGAACCTGTTCTATTTGAAGAGGCATAACAGTAGATAAGGATGGTACAGGAACTGGTGACACTTTAGACACTTCAGAAACAAAGTTTGATGAAGAAGCAGCAGAAACTGTCTCTTGCTTCTGGTCAGATAAATCTGAAATAGGCAAGATGGAATGACTGGAACCAAAGATATTAAAAGATCTTGCATAGTTTTTACCCTGACAATGTGGATGGTGAGGAACTTGAAGAATGTTTAAGCAAAACCACATTACAAGCTTTCAGTTCAAATTCAGGTGCACCCATATCTCAGTGTTTATCTATTACTCAAACTAAGAAAGACAGAAAAGGTTACAGACCTGATACTTGACTAAATCTTTGGTATATTCTCCCCTGCCTTTTTTTTCCAAGTTAAAGAGAACAGCATGAAAATAATCACTACAGGAGCAATTACAATCATATCCAAAAGAAAATTTGCTCAGCTATTCAAATATGCAGCTTTAAACAGATCAGACTTTTTACCAGAGAAGTTGAAATGACAAGATGAATCTTCTTCAGAAATTTCCTAATAAATACAATCGGACACATATGGCATATTTAGCTTCCTAGCATCAGTATTGTAACACAAGACTCACCTAATTCAATATCTTCTACAGAAGAATTCTGTAAGTGAGAAAAAAAATATCTCAGCACTTTGCACAAAAGCCATTAAAATTTTTCCAAATACATATTTACAGGTGAAAAATGTAAGCTCTTAAAATTTAGGGTTTATAAAATCTGAAAGTTATGAAGTCTAATGCAATTTAAAGGTCAAGTAATATTTTAGATAAAGCATCCATTTGCAGACTGAAATCCACTGACAGTATCACTAAATATTTGCAACCAGCCAACAAAAATTAAGGGTGATACTTCAGGGAATGAAACAGTATGAGCTGTCACTGCTTTTCCTCATTCATTTACAGCTCAATTGTCTGTATTCCGGTGACAGAAGTGTGTAAGATAAAGATGAACTCCTTCATTACTGCCATTCAGACATGCTACAAGTAGCATGATAAATGCAAGTTCAGCTGCTAATGAAGGTCAGACTTGGACAAATCCATATAGTAAAAGGGATTTTACCCCAGCACCTTCATTTTGATGACTGTCAACAAAATAAAACAAAAAATAAGCACATTCTATACTCTTGCCTCAAGACATTATAAGTAAATTCACACATGGTACTGGATTTAATGTTTTAGATAACATTTATTCTACAAAGATAACTTGAATGATAATCTTATGTTCTGCTCTGCTATAAATACACAGCAAAACTGAACACAAAGACCAACAGAATCCTGAAGTCCAAGATAGCAGCATCTAATATAAAATATCAACTGCACCATTTTCCCTTTACCACTGTGAAATTATGAAACAATTACTCCCTGTAGTTCACAGTTAGCTTGCACCTGGGACATGTAAAACCTTACCTGAGCTGATACATCACTAGAGACCGAACCTGAAGAGGGTGGCTGCAAAGAAAAGATACTTTCATTAATTACAGACTTGAAAGGAGTTCAAAACTTTCATGAAAAATGTTAAAATAAAATCTTACCTTTGCTCTTACATATGCTTTTCTTATTTTTAACCCTAGTTTTTGAGCTAGTTCTTGGGTAAGCTTAATCACACTTTCATCCTAAAAGACATAAATAAAATTTCATCATTTACATGTGCTGTGATGTAGCCAAGACATCTGTTTACATCTCAGTCCATACTGTGCAGGACCCCTTTATGCAGGATGCCTCATAATGTCTCAGCTTTGTTCTTTCACAAACATATGGGACTGAAATGTAAACATGAAAAACACAGTTACCCTCAAGCAAAGTTACTCCAACACTTGGAATTCAAAAACCAAACAAACAAACAAACAAAAAAACCAAAACAAAAAACCCACCAGAAAATGAACAGTATCCTTCTCCATTTATCTGAACTTAAAACAATGTAAAGATTTTTCCAAAACCGGAGAAATTCAGAGAAGTGTTTTGCTGGGGTTTTTTTGTGGATGAGTATTTCTGTTTGTTTATTTGAGGAAGGTGTTTGTTCTTTAAGGGTTTTTGTCATTTTACTTCTACAAAAATTGAGAGCCATATTCCTGATTAACATTTTAACTATATGACAGTGATGAATATTAAATGAGAACTCTGTATTTTAGAAGTAATTGCACCACACAACTAGAAAAGCTGAGTTAAAAACATCACCATATTTCACTCTGTCTTATGGTTACAACAATTATCCATTGAAATTGTTTGCAGATTTAGCATTCAGATCATGTCCTACAGCTAGAAAGAGCTATTTATAAAACTTACATAAAGGCATATCAACCTTAAGCAAAAACATTCAGATGTGGAGGTGGAAAGTGAGGATCCAAAGTCCAAAGTTACACGTTCAGATAAAGTGCTTATGTCTCTGGAAACAAAACTGAAACCTTCTCTGTGCCGGGCAAACCTACGCTCACCACTCTGTCTACTCCTGTCACTGCAAATTTGGGGTAGAAAGGTGGAAAAGCAGCAAGTCAGTGTTCTGTCCTGTGATCAGACTATTTTGAGCAAAGCATGTAAAGCTTCCATCAGCATTTTAGTTCAAAGCAGGAATGCATTTCTGAGTGGAATCTCTCCATCCTCCTCACTCGCAGCATTTACGCTGCGCTGTGAAGGGTCTCGGAGAACAAAATCAGGTTAGTTTGGGATGTCACTACATTGAAAGTTCTGCGGGAATGCACTTGATGCAGTCCAGCTCTTAAAAAACTCAAATAAAACAAAACCCTGGCCCAACCACACAAACAATCATGGACACCAGACCCTCAGGAGCAGCATTTCAGCCTACAGATCCCATTCCACCATCCCACACAGTGCCTGCTGACACAGACACAGCCCAGACCAGAGGGCACAGAAGGGATTCAGAGGCAGGACAACGCACTGATAAGAATGTTGACAAGGCTTGGAAAGCTAAAATACAGTTATCAAAAGACTGAACATGGTACATTATAATTATAGGGGCTTTCTCTTCATGTCACAGAGAATTTTCAACGATTATACAGTGGTTCTAGTGCTTGTTGCAAACATTAATGGCACTTGACCCCCACTGCAAAGTGACTGTTTCTTTTGCTGAAAGTTAACACAACAAACTGAGCCTGGGGAATATAATCTCTGCTCTCAGTCTTCACTTCCACAAGAAAACATAATGTTTAGAGGAATAAAAATATTTTACTGCTTTAAAAAAACCAAAAGCAAAAAAACCCACCCAAACCAACAGAAACAACCTTCAATAGTCTTGATGCAAGCATATGTATTTCAAACCTTTAAAAGTAATCATGAACATATAATTTACCCACCTGGGGCACAGCAAGAGAACATTTTGCTACAGCATCATAAGCCTTCTTATACCTTTTCAGTTCATTCAAAGCTTTTGCTTTCCTATAGAGAGCTCTGAAATTATTTTCATTCAATCTTAATGCTATCTCACAGTCTTCTAGAACTTTTTCATGCAATCCCTAGAAGAGAAAAAAAGAAAAATAGACACTAATCATAACTATTATCACTGAAATAATAAATTTAAACAAAGGTATTGAAACACTGTAAAACATTCCCCAAGGCCACTGTACACTGCATTTATGAGCTTTGCTAAGTCACCATCTCAGGCAACTGAAAGCAAGCAAGGCCATCATTTAAGTAAAATCCAGTAACAGTTACAAAGTCAATTTAGCTTTTTCACAAGGACCATTTTGTTCTGCAGAGAAAGCAGCAAACCCAGGTGCAATCAGCAGTATAAATAGATAAAAATACTGTTCCATCAAATTCCAAGCCTAGCATGACTCTTATGTTAATATTCTAGTATTAGTAACTAAAAACATCTCAGTTATGCTTCTAAAAAGAAGAATTTAAAGAATATGCAAAAGTGATGATTTGAAACATGTCAATCTTCAAAACACCACAAGAGCTTTTCACTCACTAGAAAACATTCTGTGTCTTCTCACTCCACTAGCAGGAGAACTGAGTTTAAACAGCAGCTTACCATATTTGAAAAACACGCTATCCTGTTCACGTGCAGCTTCTCTAGAACATCATCAGCAACGTGGATTTCCTCAGAATTAGCATAATCAGCAATGTTTATAGCTTCTGTATAAAGACTCAGTGACCCTCTCCAGTCACCCTCTCGATAGACATCATTTCCTTCATTGAAAAGGTTTCTAACAAGATCTCGTATAAATAACTGGAACAAAGAAAAGGAACATCCGTGGTTGTTTATCATCCATAGTTGCAAATAAATTTTTAAATAGAAAATTTACACTTGTGGCCTCAGGGAATCAAAGTGAAATGCAAAACTTTTGTCTATATTGGTATTTTTCCTCTGACATTTTTCCAAGGCAATCTCGAAGATGTATATAAATGCTCCATACATCCTTTTAGCAGCAGCAGCCATAGCAACTGGCAAGGCAGGAGCACACAAAGGCTGCTCTTGCACAGCAAAAAGGGTTTTTCATCTAAAATATGAAAGATTGCATTTTTTTTCTAATTTGTTCCCAAATCAAATGAAACCATTGGATAAATAATTAAAAAGGTGAGTCTGAAAATACAAGCCAAAATCGTAACACATGTAGAAACAAAACATGTTCTAAAGGCTGATGTGACTGGCCCTTTTATCTCACTTTTGCTGTGCTGCTCTGAACTTTACTTAGAATAGCACATTGTTTTATTCCATTCATGCCCCAAATTTATTCCCAACACCAGGAGAGAAAGATTTCACCTGAGCTGCTGTATGAGTGAATTCAGCACACCCAAATATCTGAGCACCTGTACCATAATGTCAGTGGCCCTCCAGTCCCAGCACTGAGACTCCTAAAATTACCATTACAGTATATCAGTACTTAATGATGACTAATCCCAAGGGTAACTATAATAAAACAAGTCCACATTAAAAACCCTTCTGGAAATTAAAGCAATTTCATTACCTCATATTGTTCTTGTGTCCCTGGATAGGGCAAAGTAGATCTAGGAAAAAAAATTACAAACCTTATTTATTATACATACTGCTTAAAAGACAATCACACTGGAGAATGGTGGTTCTCACTTAAAGCAGCCTCGCTTTCTGCAACAGGCAAATCTCTACATTTTGTCCACAGCTTGCACTGAACAAGGATGAGTTCTGATTGAAAAACTGTGCTTTCTTATTACTAATAACTCTCTTTTAAACTTACACATTCAGTCTGAACTCTGCTGTTCACAATGTATTGAGGCTCTGGATGATTTGAGAATTTTAGACATCAATGTTGTCTGATTAAAAACAATTTCCTTCCTCTCCTCCACTGTGCAGAACCACATTATACATGAGGAGAACTGCAGCCTTCTTGTAACTATTATAAAATGACAAATTATCTGTCACAAGAACACATCAATTTTAATTAAGCCATACCAATGACACTACAGGAATATTAAAAGTTCTTTAGTATGACATGCAAAAGAGATTTTCTCTAGCACTGAAAAGAGGTATTTACTTCTGCCTTTTCAGAAAGAAAAATAGCAATTCTTTCATTTTCCATATAGGTTAACTGAGATTCTGTTTCTAAACAACTTTTAAATGGTCAGTTTTCTTTTTCTCTTTGGGTTTTTTTCCTTCTTTCTCTAAGAATGCCTTACATGAGCAGTGAATTAGTGTGAAATTTCACAATGATTTTAACATAGCCAGGATCTTTGACAGAATTTGGCAGTAACCCAAATGAAATTAACTACTAAGATGATTTTCATTAGGTTAAATTTTAGCTCCAGAGAGTGGAAACATTTAGGTACTGGTGAGCAAAGCCATTCCTTTCAGTAGCAACCCAGTGTTAGGTGTAGCTGTTTATAAGTGTAAGGTGCATTTTCAGGCTAGCAACATTTTCCACTCACAAAAAAAAGATTAAATGCTAATTTTTCCCAAAGGCAGAAAAGGAATAACCTCCCACCCTCAATCTGCTGTGTTTAGGAACAAAGAGGGGTTCTGTCTTTCTTGAAGAGTGCTCCCCATTTAACATGTTAGTGTTAGCAAATATTCTGAGGAGGAACACACGTCCTGCTCCCGTCCCTGCTGGTGCTGCACTGAAAGGACCTTCCCAGAGCTATCCATGTTTTATACATGTATATAAAAGTGAATAAGCATACAAGAATAAAAACCACAAAATCATACTCTATAAACTGGAGTCCTTTCTTAATGTCCTGTTGTCTAGTGCTTCTCTCTTCCGACACATTGGACATGTTATCCTGAACATCCACTTTTCGGATATGCCACTCCTCAAAAAGGAAGAGAGATAAATGGCTGTTACAATGTGTGACAGGTTGCAGGGGGCCCAGAAGGATCTCACATCAGCACTGGGTCCATCAGACAAAGCTGGTGCAGCTTCAGAGAACACACTCAGGAGACCCTCCCGGACACTGAGGAGCCTCCAGTGACACAGGAGCAGCCCCAGGGGACAACCAACACCTCCAGTGCCAGTTACACAACATTCCTACAGAAAACCTTTCTCCCTGATGTAGTTTAGCTTTGGTTTCCGTTTATTCACTCCAGATGACACAGAGTCCCGTCAGTGACAGGACAGCAAGCTGCAGGCACAGCTTGAATGCATCACTGCTAAAAAACTGGGCTGCAGGGCCACACCATCCCCTTGGAAGAGCTTCATGCTGCAGGCACAGCTTGAATGCATCACTGCTAAACTGTGCTGCAGGGCCACACCATCCCCGTGGAAGAGCTTCATACCTCTGTTATTTGCCTGTTGAAGCAGAAATAAACTCAAGATCATGGTCTCTTTATTAATAAAGGCCAAACAGATGGGAAAGAACACAACTAAGTCTAATTCTAGAGCCTCTCACCATCACCCAACCACTAAGGTGTGACTAGAAGCAAACACTACTGATTTAATAACATCTACCAGTTGACCAGCGTGAAAACATTGGACACTTTACCAGTAGCAAAACTACCTCCTTCACTTGAAAAACTGAATTACTTCAATGTGATTCCATATCATCAGCTTGATGTTTCAAATCAATTTGTCTGAAACAGTGATTTTTTTTCCTTCGTGTCTTTAATTTGCTGGATTTACAAATACCCAAGTTAAACAAGCTAAAATGTTCTATATAACCCCCAGGATTAAGGGTATTTGAATTGTGCTGTCACAGAAGTAAGCCATGGAGTTGGCTGTTAGTCCCTGAATTAACAACTGACAATATAATACCCTGCCACTCAAGCCTTGCACATGATCTGGACAGATATTAAGATCAGCTTTACTCTATTGATTTTAAGCAACTCCAAAACTCCAGTCCAATTTCCAAAGAGATAAAAAAAGTCCAACAGTGTAACAACTGCATTTATTTATCATCTCTAGCATAAACATTAAAGAATGATATATGGAACTTGAGGATGTGCAGATCCAATTTCTCCACAACAATAAACTTAATGGAAATGTTACAAACTGGCAACCACATATAAAAGAATAGCGAACAAGTGATGAGCACGTGAGTGCTGAGATTTATTATTCAAAGCAGTTTTCTATTTTTCTCCTACTCATTTACATCCACAGGATATTCAAGCAAAAATTATCTTTTCTTAAAATACTTTGACAGTCACGTTGCCCCAATATTTGATGATTTTGCAGAAGATTTTAAATGTTTCAGATAGCACCTGTGAGAGTATCTCTTCCACCCAAATTATCTTTAGATCCTCTCAACCAGAAACATGTTAGACTCAGTTACAAACAAGACAAATAACAATCATGCCTTGATTTTAATGTCATCCATCCACTTTCCAGGATAAAAACACCACCTACTTAGCAACAACTCTGTTTCATTTGCAGGACAGAATTTAAAACAAATAAACACATATACTTACATACATTTAAACAGTCTAAATGTTGCTTTGTGGCTTGTAACTATTACCAGAAAAGCAAAGCCTGTACTGTTGCTTTACTCTGTGCAACTTCCAGAAAGAGGCAAGCTAAAGGAAAGAAAAAATAGTATGCAAGCTGAAAAAAAAAGGAAGCAGACTAATGTAATGTATCAGTAATTAAGGACAGAGGCAGAACTGATTGTTGCATTAAATGCAGTATTTCTACAACTGCCTGTGTGATCAATACAAGCCCCATTTACTAAATTCAGTAAATTAAAAAACAAGCTGCCTAAATCCAAACATGATAAGGAACAATTTACACTGTTTTATCTTTATCACAGGCTCCAGCTCAGCCTGTCTCCCAGAAGCCAAGTGACAGAAAGGACAGTGCCAGCAGCCACTGAGCCCTCTCTGGCAGAGGCGGGTGCAGTTACACACCCAGGGGACAGGGAGGACAACAGGGCTGTGCCAGCTCGGGGGGACAGGAACTCCTCCATTTTCACATACAGCCATTTATGCCTCTTATTGGCTATTTGCTCTCCTTCCAGCACAAGGCAGGACAGTTTCCTTGTTTTCTCTACTTTGGCACTTCTGAGGCATCCAAGACACATTTCAAAGGACATCCCCAATATTTAGCACATGCCACATGCCATACTCAGGCACACGGGCTTTGAAAACTGCCTATCCTGCAAAGCAAGGCTGATCTGTAGAACACACATTAATAAATTCACACAGAATGTAGGGAATTGAGTTTTTCTGCAGAAAGAATGTAAGCCTTGGTTCTTCTAAAAGGAAATGTCACACTGTGTAAAACTTGTCCAGAGAACAAGTATCTACAGTTTGCCATGCACACAATTTCTGCCAGTTAAAAATTCAGCCCCAGAGGACACAGAACTGGGCAGGACTGATCCTTTCTCCTCCTGCACAGTTTTGCAGATCACTCATTTAGAGATGAATGCAAAATGGCAGAAAAACGTGTAACATCATTTAGGGAGCGGAACGACACCCCTGGGAATTAATGACCTTCAGCTGACCAAATAATTCAGTTATTGTTTGTTACAGACATTCATGGCTCCATCATTATAAATACTTCAAATAAGTGTTGTCTGCACCTTCAGGCCTAAATGCTGAAAATAACTGGCAGTCAGTTCTGCATTCCCCTCTCCACAGAGCTAACACTTGAAAAACAAGTGCAGTGTGTAGATGTGCTCCATTAAGATAGAGGAGCAAATCCTGTGGCCATGCATCACTGAGATCACCATTAACACAATTACTGGGTTACAGAAATCTCAAATTAGATCTTTGTACAGTACAAAACACATTGAAATTTTTATCATGATTGCTGTTGATAGACCTCTACCAGCCTCAGTGGTTCAGCTGAATTATGAATCCTGACTGGGGTGCAAGTCTAGTGACCCTCTGCTGTATTCTGACATCAGCCTTTCCCCCTCTTCACAAGAGAAGGAGAGGGCAACAAACCCAAAATATTAAATCAGCTCAGTCAGAAATCATCCACACTGTTATTTCTCAAAACTTTGGTCAGAAGCTGTGAAACCAGAAGCCTGGGTATAAAATAAAAACACTATCAGTTTCACCAATGTTTCCATATAGGAAAACTGCACTCCAGAGGAGAGAAGTTAGACCCTGAGTCCCAGAATAAAGGGAATACTGCAAGGAGAAGAGCAGGACTAAAACAGAACAGCAGGAGTGAATACACAACCAAGGGGCGGGCGGCAGAAATCCCTTTTGCCTGTAAGAAGTAAAAGCCTCTCTTCTGGTACCTGCTGCACCACTATCAGCAGCAACAAGTAAAATGCATTCAGGCACCTGGATCCAAAATTTATATACGTGTAATTCTACCCCAGGGGCACAGGAAAACAGGCCTCTGCCTCCACAGAGCCAAGGGGGAAGTGGCACACGTGCAGCTACACCCAAACTGCTTCCCAGAGATGCCACCGACACAAACATCTCCATCACCACCAGCTCCAACCCAACTGCACATCCAGCACCTGCCCAGCACAGAACAACCTGACCCAAAGAGACTTGTCAAAGCCATTTTATTGGGCATCCTGACCATCTGACAGTTCAAACACATAAGTACAGAGAATAAACTACAGTGCAAATTAAAGCATGCCTTACAGAGATTGAGAACTACTCGATGGACTTGGACTGGCATCAAAATAAGGAAGGCAAAATAGAAATCACCATACAAAACCTTGATGGAAATATTTTCCTCAGACAACAAAAGCACAAGATTTTATGTTCATGTTCATGCATCAGTGGACTGTTATATAAGACATTTCAAGCATGCAGGATGCTGGGGGAGAAACAGGAAAAACAGTACACGACACACGTCTCAACAGTTCTGAGTTAACTCCTCTGCTCAATCCAATACTTCTGGTCACAATCACAGCATTCTGGTGTGTCAGCTCAAAAAGCCACTTAACACAGACATAACTCAGGCCCAGTTTTTATTTCTGAGAGAAAAACAAACTTGGCTGTACTCAAAAATGAAATACAGGAATAAAATGGAACAGAATATATAGCAATTGTTTAACTCCTATTCATTCCCCACCCTTTATTTACCGTCAGTATTTAGTTGCATCTCCTACCACTCACTCCCTACCCACAAAATAGTAAGATACTGTTCAAGGTTTGCTTTCTAGTCTGCTTTGCGACATTTTTTAAAAATCCATGTAAGAAACAGGAGAGAACAAAGGCACTTTTTGAAGTCTCTTCGTTTCCCCAAGCAGGAAAATTAAGGAGTGGGGCTGGAACACTTCGGTTCATGGTTCTTTTAGGTATTTCAATAAAGAACAGATCCAAAAACCCAAACTGAAGAAGGAGCATCTTACCAACCAATCCAGATTCACCAACAGGACTTACACCGACATGACCTTCGCTAATCAACTCTGACGGACGCACCCGACAATATTTGAGTTTCGCCGTTTGTTTTGATTTGGGGGATGGTTTGGGGTTAGTTTTCACTTTCTGAAATACAGTCCTAACTTTGCGCAGCAGAACAGTGCGGAGCGGGGCTCGGCCGTGCCGGGGAGCGACACAAGTCCGGGCGCTCCGGTGTTACCGCCGAGAGCCGCCAGGCCGGGCCGGGGGAGTCCAGCCCGGGCCGCTGTCAGGGCTCGCTGCCCTCCCTCCCTTCTTCCTTTCCTTCCCTCCCTGCCCGCCCGGGGCTCGCACCGGCCGCGGAGCAACAGGAGCGCTCCCGGAGCGCCGGCCCCGCGCCCGCCTTTGCCTTTGTTGGCGGCGGGGCCGCTCCCCGGGGCCCGCCCGGCGCTGCTCCCGCGGGGCCGGCCCGGGGGGGCACACACGGCCCGCGGCACCGGCGGGGACGGGCGGGAGCGGCTCCCCCCGCCCGAAGCGCGGCGGAACGGCCAGCGGGGCCTCCCGCCCGGCGGGGCGCAGGCTCCGCTGAGGGCAGCGGTGTGTGTGTCGGTGTGTCCGTGTGTCGGTGTGTCCCTCCCCAGCCCGTACCTGCGGTGAGGCCGCGGCGGCGCAGCGGGAGGCGGGGCGGGCGGGGCGGGCACGGCCAGAGCGGCCAGAGCGGCGGCGCCTCCCCCGCCCGCCCCGCGCGCCCCCTGCCGGCGGGAGGCCGCGCGCACGGCCCTGGCGGCGGCGCGGGCTCCCCATTGGCCCGCCGCGATTGTTTGGGGAGCCGGCGCCTCTGATTGGTGTCGGCTGGGACGCTCTTTGCTTCTGATTGGCTGGCTGCCTGTGGCCCCGCCCCCTCAGTGACCGGAGCGCGCCAGCCGGGCAGTGCGGGCGGTTTCGGGCGGGAGGGTTGGTCAGTGCGGGCCGTGCTGGGGGGCCGCGGGCACAGACACCGGGGTAGCGAGCCCGGGACCGCCGCGGCCCTTTGGGGCTCCGGTTGACTCCCCCCGCCGCCGCCTGACATGAGCAGGGCTGGCGGGAGCCCTCTCGCCCAGTGACGTCACGCAGCGCGTTCCGCCTCGGCGGAGGGGTCAGGGCCGCGGGCGCGGAGGGCTCTGGTGCCGCGAATAGGGAGGTTTGTGGGCCCCGAGGCTTGGCGTCACTGCCGAGCCTTCATGTGCGGGCTCACAAAATACGGTTATGAAAACGCTTTTGCCCGAGAACAGCCCGTGGGCGAGGAGGAAGCCGAAGAGACACTGTGCTGTCATTCGCTTTTCAGCGGCAGGTGCGGGCGAGGACACCTTCCCCGGGACAGACAATGACACCTTCCCCGGAACAGACAATGACACCTTCCCCGGGACAGACAATGACACCTTCCCCCGGACAGACAATGACACCTTTCCCGGGACAGACAATGACACCTTCCCCGGGACAGACAATGACACCTTCCCCCGGACAGACAATGACACCTTTCCCGGGACAGACAATAAAATAACACCTCCCGTGAGACAGACAATGACACCTTCCCCGGGACAAACAATAAAATAACACCTTCCCTGGGACAGACAATAATAACACCTGCCCTCGGACAGTGATACCTTCTCCTGGACAGCCCGTCCCACACCCCGTGCCCACGGAACGGCTGCATCGCAGCTCCCTGCAGTGCTCCCTCAGTTGAGCAGGTTTGGCTTTTCCCTCTCTGGGAGAGGACACAACTGGTGTTCTGATAAGGATGAACACGGTGAAGGGTCTGGAGGAGAAGCTGTACAAGGAGCAGCTGAGGTCACTTGGTTTGTTCAGCCTGGAGGAGACTGAGGTCAGACCTCACCATGGTCTGCAGGGACTGGCACCGATCTGTGCTCGGTGTGACCGCTGCCAGGACTGAAGGAAACGGCATGAAGCTGTGCTGGGGAGGTTTAGGTTGCATATTAGGAAAAGGTTCTTCCCCCAGAGGGTGGTCGGGCTCCCAGGGCAGTGGTCACAGCACCAAGACCGAGAGAGCTCCTGAAGCGTTTGGACAATGTGCTCAGGCACATGGGGGGATTTTGGGGTGTCCTATGCAGGGACAGGAGTTGGGACTCAATCATTCTTGTGGGTCCCTTCCAAATCAGGATATTCCATAGTTCTGTTTCCCTTTTTCCAGCAGTATTATGACAGTGATGACAACTATGACAATGTCAGTAGTGCAGCTGACTGGTCTTGTATGGATGTCCCACAAATACTGTGGTAAATGATGTGGCCTGTGTGGTAGGACTGCATGAAGAAAAGCTTTAGAGGTTCTAACAAGTATATTATACACATAAAACTGCCACTAATCATGACTGGAGGGAATGCAGCCAATTAGTAGTTTATAAGCTGAAGTTATGCTGATGGAAAGTTCCTTGACCTGATGAGGCATAAAACATTAATTATTAAACATATTAATACAGTAATGTATTAAACATGGTTCCTGTGTAATTACTGTAGAAGGACTGTAAGTATAAATTGTTGAAGCTCTGCCTTGAGGCTTTTCCAGCTCCAAAGGGTGAATTACCTCCCACTGATGTCAGCCAAATTGATTCTTGAGACTAAGTGTGACAATTCAATCTTACCAGTCAGATGTTAAATAGTTAATGCTTAAGTGTATAGAATGGCATTTAAAGATCCACAGGACTCAGTGTGAAATTGGGCCTTTGCTTACTGCAGCATCTAAAGGGCCATGAGAGAAACAGAGTGAAAAAAACTCATGCATGGAAGAGCAGTTATATCCATGAAATAGACCATAAAAATGGTAGGAAAGCTTATCCAATTCCAGATTACAACTGTTGGAACACTAAGCAGCTTAAGAAAGCAGACACTGTGATCATTCTCATCCAGAACAGCAAACCACTACTGAGGTAAAATCTTTTGGCTGGTAGTAGCTTGATGAAAATATTAATCTTAGCTGTTAATCCTTTTAATTTATAGGTCTTACATAAATCGTGTTGCTGATTTTCCGAAGCCTGCTGTTAGGATTGGCAGCATCCCATTCACCTGGAGAGAATGGCCTATTGGGAACTCTGCTGATGGACTGACTGCTTTGGGAATTCTTCAGATGTAACACAGACTGCAAATGTGAGCCTGAAAATTGCATCAGGTAAGGTTAGATTATTAAAATGTCGATGTAAATACCCTGCCTATCAAACTCTTAGAAAACAAAGGAAATTTTGTGTTAGAATTAGGAGGTTGTTGACCAAACTCCTGACTTTTTTTTAAACAGTCCTATAAAATCTTGAATGAATTTATGAAGAAAAACAAGGAAAGGGACTTGTCTTGAACTCTGAACAAAGTTTTGGAGAGGAAACAAAGTGTTAGTGATCAAGAGGATTATATAGCTGTGAAAGATAGTTCCAGATGAATGGAAGACAAGGTTTTTTATCTGCAGCCTCTGAAATCCTTATCATGCAACACTTTGTGACATGAGGATTAAAGTTCACTGGAATTTCTCATGTGAATAACTTATTTATATGTGGACATAATTCCGGAAATGTACTCCCTTCAAAATTGTTTGGGCTTTGCTGTTTGTTTTTCTGGGTGCTTTTAAAATTTGAATCAAGTTCTTGATCTTTCCCAGACCCAGAGTTCTATAATATACATAGGGATGATGGCATTGTTCTCCTTCCTTAAACAATGGTTATGGAACATAACTACATGCAGAGTTGAAATAACCATTTATTCCATATGTATTTTGGGACAGGAAGAAACCCCTCCTTCAATATTTAAACCAGGAAATTTCAAAAAATGTTTGGAGGGGTTTTCTAACTTCTGTAAAAACAGTTGGGTTTGGTCAGACATGAATAAATGTTTTCATTACTACCCAAGGAAATACTCCACAACAGAGAATGTACACATGAGTTCTATAAATACTTCACCAAGACAGAGCTTTACACAAAACTAGAGTGTGAAACAGAGAACTCCTTTGGTGAAGGAGTACAGACCTGAATTAACCAGACTGAAACAGTTAAGCCATGTTAGAAGAAAAACCTGCAAAATTAAACTGAACTAAGATTATTAACAGTTCCCCTCCAAAGGCAATTAACCAAAACACTGCTCTTTGTTTTGAATAATCATGTGTAGATTAAGTATAGCTTAATGTAATAATTTCTAAAAGTCACTTTTTGCTTGTTTTTCTGGAGTGCCCACAGTAGAATTGTTCAATTTGCTGCCACTGACAGCCCTTTTTTTTGCTCAGTATCCCCAGAGGGGAGTGAGGATGGCTGTGGCCAGCACAGACAGATCTATGGCCAGTGTATGGAGGAGGATTCCCACCAAAGGTATTGCCAATATTAGGTTTTGTTTCTGCTTTTTTGATGGTAGTGATGGATTCCTAGTATCTTTATGATAAATCATTGAGAACTGCATGCACATTTTGCTCCCTGTGGTGTTTTATTTGTTCTGTCATGTGCATATCATGTTTGAAAACCCCTTCCCACTGCATCACTGACACAGCAAATGCTTTTCCTTTTTAAATGCTGATGAATTTGTACATTATAATTCCCAGCATTTACTAGTCAAATTATGGGTTTGAGCTGTGAAATAGGATAACTTTTTTTTTTTTAACAACAATTACATGAGTCTGTACTATTTTTGAAAGCCATGTAGGAACACAATATCCTATACTAGACAACACTTAACTGTGTACCTTGTTTACTCTTTCTTAAACATTTATATATTATAATTTAGTTTCCCTCAGACTTGATCTAAACTGCATATCAGTAACTTCCTGCTGCACAAATGCCATGTTGCAAAGCTGTGTTTGTGACTTGTCTCTTAACAACCATGTTTTAGATTGGCTCAATTCTTGCCCTGGCAGAGACCTGATTTTCTGAGACACTGACAGTGGTGGAGGGATAACTGATTGTTTGAGAACAGCCACAGGGCAAGTTAAACTGTAACTTTTATGACGAGCCTGGTGTTACTTCTGAACCTTTTAAGTGTCTTTGGGAAACTACTGAGCGTTTCTAAAATAAATTTAAGATTTCTTCTATGTTAAAATTTTGTTGGAAATTATGGAAGCCTGTGAGACACCTGCGTGTTTTTACAACAGAGAGTATCTTGGTTTCAATTAAAACCTCGCGAGCAGCCAATCGGTAACTCCTCTCCCGGGATTATCTCCCAGTCCAGGGGGATTTCGGTCACGCTGTAAAGGCAGCAGAGGGCGCGAGTGCCTCTGGGGTGAGTCTGACCCGACCCACAGCGGGGGAACAGCCATTCCTTTGGGTCCGAAGGTGCAGAACGAGAGAGGATTTCTTGAATGTTAAAAATCCAGAAAAGTCAAGCCATCTCAGTGCAATGTTTGGGCACACGGGGCGAGCTGGAATGTGTTTCTGCCAGGCACCATCGTGGGCTTCGTGTCCCAGGGGAGCCCCAAAGGGGAATCAGGAGTCACACACGCCGCAGTGTGACAGTCCTGTGTGGCTGGTCTGGCGAGGATGTGAACAGAAAAATAATCATTTTTCAAATGGGTGGCGGTTAGAGATCTTCTGTTAGCCAGAAGGAAAAGAAAAAGGGTGTGGCAGCACTTCATGTCCAGTGAGTGAAGGACACTTTCTGAGGGTGCATGATCTGTCTTGAAAAATGAGATACTGACTTTTATATATTGAGATGCCTCAGGAATTCAAGCAAGCACATTGTGAAGTTATGAGTTTGTGAACTCTCTTCTTTCTGAGACACTTTTGTTATTATTACAGTAGCCTTTACTGTTTCTCTAAAGAAAAAATACTAGGATTTTTCCTACCCTTTAAAAATAATCTTTTTTTCTTATTATTTTTTGTGCTTAAGAAGGATTAGATGTAGCAATCTATGCTATTGGATTATTTTATTCTATTCTATTTTCTCAGAAGTGCTGTCTTATTTGTATGTAATAAACAGGCCTTGCAGATTAAGCTGAGGAACATTACACCTATTTTCTGGCCTGTTTGCTAATGTAATATTTACATCGCTGTTGTAACCAGCTAACCCATTATCATGAGCTTCAGCTGTTTACATCAGGTCTCAATTTTATCATTTGCTTTTCTGTAACTGTGCCTGCACTGACTAATTTAGCAACTTAAGGTGTGTCTGATGACTTCCTTTGGAAGACAGAGAATGTTACTGCATCCATCGTTAGCACGAATCTCAGGAAGTGTGTTATTCAATGCCTAGTGCTTGTTGTAGCTGTACTTTCAGGCTATCAAAATCTTGATTTTTTAGTTCAGTAGCCTTGTCCATATTTGCTTGGCTCTCCATTTAGAGATTAACTACAGCAGATCTTGAATGCTGAGAACTCTGGTATAACTGAAAAGGTAGAATATGGGTAAAGGGAATTGATCTCTTTTCTAACACATGTTATAGATGAGGTTTAAACCTGCCCATAGGGAAGATGGAGGAGAGCAAAACAGTGGTTTATAATCTAATTCAGTTAAAGAATTGTTCTTTGGCAAATAACACAGCAGAACTGTCTCTCTGCACATGGAGTTTCCTGCCAGAATAGCAAAAAAACTCTCTTTTTTTTTCTGCTTTGCCAAGATGGAGAAGGTCTCAATCTCTCAGTAATGTGAAAGGAACTTAATATAACTTCTATGAGCATCTATTTAGTACAAGTTGTCCAAGAGAGACCAGAGAAAAAGGTGTGTGGTGACATCCTTGTGCCTATGGATGTGTGCAAGCAGACTTCCCCAAATGGAATCTATTTGTAAAGCAAACATTGAGTGGGTGTCAAATGCTCAGCAAAATGCACATCTCAGGGGGTTCACTTTGGAATTGCTTTAGTCTGAACTCACAGATTGAACTGGAGCACACCTTCCTGTCTTAGCCCTCAGAGGAATCCCATGCTCTGGGATGGCTCTGTGCAATGAACCAGAGCACAGCAGTGGGCACAGTCACTCTGGCTCCCTTCTGAGCCAAAATGAAGTGCTAAATCAGACACACACTGGGCGAGTTGAGCTGCTGGGAGCAGCAATTGTCTCTGAGGCAAGTTCTGCAGGAGACTGCTAAGGTTGCTTACAATCCTCTTGAAACTGGCAATCAGATTATCCTTTTCGTAGGTGAGCTAAGTAGGTTAAACGTCTTCAAAGCCGCTAAAGTGTATCTCTCATATCCTGAAAGCGATTAGCACATCAGCACTGAGTCTGCTTCCATGCAATCTCAGGTCAAAGGGGCTAAATGTTAACACCTCTCTGCCTTGCTTAATCATTTCCACGTGGCTAAAATAGAGATTCCCCAATCATCATATTGGCTCTTATGAATTCTCAACTCTCTCCATGTGCACTGGAGGAAGCTCAGGCCCTTCATGCAGAGAATGCCACCGTGATGCTCAGTGATAGACCCAGACCCTAATTCCCACAAACAGGATAAGCATTTTTTCATCAGCTTATCTTAATTGTCATACTTATTCCAAAAGGTCAAGCACTCATCCAAAACTCAGGTTTACAAGCACTGCTAAAAATGGCAAAGTGTTTTCAAGCTGAGTATAAAAACAGACGTAAGGAATCATTCACATTGACCTCTGACATATTGCAAGGAATTGGAGTTTCAAGTCCATAACAGCAGTGTTTACTTTTTGCTTCCTATCATTCTATTTCATTTTGGAGAAAATACTGCGAAAAAATATTTTTGATAAGATGTCCAAAAATGTAGCAAAACAAATGTTACAAAAGTAACAATTTTATATATACATGAATAACTCTGAATTTAAATAAAACTTCAAATAAAGAGTGGCCAGACTTGACTAGGGTCTTTCAAAGAAAATACTTTTGACAGAAACACAAGGAGGATGAAGTTAACTGATGCATTTGATGTAGCTTACTTCTGTTTTTATATTGCTGAGCATCCAACTGATAAGAGGGTTTTTTGTTTACTTTACAATCATTACTGAAATACAGGATTCAAAAGATGTCTTTTTCAGAGAGCAGGGGAGAAAAGACTGTTTCCACCCTTCTAAAACACTCACACTTTTCCAGATAAAATTTGTTTGTAGAATTCACATTTAATTCCTCCCTGGCAAACTTCATTTCAGTTCTTGACTTTTCTTGGGCAACAAAGTGTTTTAAAATACAAAAAAGGATAAACAGTATTTTAATTGTTGTTTGTCAAACTAGAAGGATCAGCATTTTAAGGAAATCATAGAAGTAGAGCAGAAAAACATGAGGATGCCTTGAATGGGGCCCTGAGCAGCCTGGCCTGGTGGGAGGTGCCCCTGCTCATGGCAGGGGGCTTGAACTACGTGAACTTCAAGGTTCCTTCCAACCCAAACCATTCCATGACCCTATGAGTGCTGCCGTAGGGCCCCTAAGAAAGTACTTTCTTTAAAGAATTATACATTGGTATTCAGGCTCTAACTCTAAAATTATGAAAATTTTATAATAAAATAATAAAATTATAAAATTTCAAGGATTTAATTGATTTACCACTGAAGTTGCTAAATAAAGAACATAATCATTGGGACTCAGTGATTCCACAGAGAATTATTGTGAAGAAATTAATATATCTAAAAATAAGGTTAGCCCATTTTCTTCTTCCCTGAAGGAGTCAGTATTCCCCAGTGAGCACAGTGCTCAGGAATTCTGGGAAGCAAGTGTGAACTGCTGTGTTACCACTGCCTGACTCAGCGGTGCTGCACAGCTGTGAGCTGTGCTGTGGGCACCGGGGCATTTATAAAGGACTCCCAATTTCAGGAGTGATGGAGTTCCATGACAGTGAAATGACAGACTAACACAGTATCCTTAGATTCGTGGAGTTCTAGTTGTGAATTATGGAAGAGAATCCAGAAGACCAGGCAGTTTACAGTGGCCATTACAAATAATGGCCCTGATAGAGCAGCAAGACCTTTCACAACCATCTTAGTCCACACGGGTGTTGCAGGGCAGGATACAGACACACAGTCACGTTTTTAGGAAACAATTGCAATTGCAACAGAATTGCACTACCATTAATATAGATGTTGCTACAACAGACTGTTTCTCAGGCTTTGCCCTGATCAACTTTTCACTCATTTCATGCTTTTTAGATCTGTTTTATAAATCCATTTTAGTGTTTCTAACAACGTGTGGTTTGTGTTTCTATGCTGAAAGACTCAAACAAACCTTGGGTGGTTGGGGTTTTAACTTGAATGCTGTGCTCTAAGATGTGGCACCCCACCCATTGGCTGTTCACAAAAGGAGGTTTTTAATTGACAGCAGAGTTCACATTCTTCCAAACCTCAGTCTGGAGCATGTATAATTATGCTAAGGCATTGTTAGAAGCAATTTTAAAGGGAAATGTGGCCTTCCTTCTGAGGTTTTTCTGTATGCACGTAGTTTGGGCATGTCAGCCTTTCTTTGAAACTACAGCATTGTTATTCCTACAGGATAAGCAGCTCCAGCACACTTGAAAGCACAGAAAATTATGAGTAGCTCAGCTCTTCCAAGTTCAAATCTCCCCCTTGCCACTGATTTTGTATAGAGTTATCCTGGGTCTCATTATTTAAATTTGTTTAAAGGAGCTTTTAACTTTTTATACCTGTGCAGCTATTGCAGTGATTTTTTTTTACATAAAAATACACTTTTCTTCTGCAAACTGCTGAATTTCAGATACTAGATAGTTTTATATTTTGGGGGTTTTATTACCTGTAAAAACTATTGTAGTTAATAACACACCTTTTTTCTGAGGGAAAAAAGTTGTCTTTATTAAATTTTATTTTTCCTATAAAAATGTGACCCATTTCAAGTGTGCATAAACCCATCTTACTGTAAATCAACCAGTTCTAAATAAATCCTACCCTGGTCAGGCTGTCCCATCCCCACCTGGTTCCTACTCCATTCAACCTTTTTCCAGCCACAGGCCCCTTACAAGATACTCTTCTGATAACAGAACAGGAAGTTCTTTATCTTCTAAAGTTGTGTGACTCCAAGTTTAATTATATGCTTTAAGCAGATAGAAAATGTGCCTTGCTCAAAGAGAAATTACTTGGGCTGGTACAAGAGATTTCAGGGCCTGTGGCACACAGAGCAGATCAGATGATCTGACCCTCCGCTCTTTGAATAAACGACAAATTACTTAAGAAGCCAAAGATAAAAAGATGATGAGCAGAGGTCAAAACAAAGTGATGAAAACAAAATTCAAAGACCAAAAAAAGACTGAAAGCAGCAGTGTACCAGCAAGCTGTGACATCTGTTTGGAGGGTGACCCTTCTCTAGGGGATTGTGCTGCTCAGGGTTCTCACGAGGTTTCTAAGTCCAGTATTTCAAGTAAAATTAGGACTACTGCAGCTCCTCCTCTTCCTTAACTTAGTGTCATAATGATCATAAAAGGACCCACCTCATTCCAGTCCTTCCAGTTGTGCAGTAATCAGCTAATTATGCAGATTACAGAAAACTGAAGGGGGGGGATGCAATTTATGTGCTGTGGTAGAAAATGTTTCTTTCCTGATACGAAAAAAGTGATACTTTAGTGCTTGCATTATTTAGATCTTCCCTCCTGTCCTAAGGAAGATGCATTCCCTTCCCTAGGACCAGGAATGAGGTCTTACAGAGAATTAACCACTTAACTTTGCTTTACATTTTAGTTCTGCTTTATTGCATGCATATGCAAAACATGTTTGACACATCCATAGATAAACGACTTGTTGCTTCAACAAAAATAAGTAAATGAAAAAGACTCCTTGATGGAAGTGAAGAAAATGGAGGTCCAGCAGCGTCTCAGCACACAATTACCCCTTAATGTCCACACATTTGGGAGAGAGACTTACAGTATTGGGGATTTTTGATGAAAACTATACAGGTGGTTTTTTAGTGGCTGTCAGAAAGAACAAATCTAAACAAAAATTCAGTATAGTATTTTACAGAATGAAAGTTAGGCTTGGTTATATAATTAACTTGGGGTATGCCTGCCCCTGCCCCTCCATTCTAAATAAGACTTGAACACCAGTAAAGATTATCTGGTGCTGGCAAATCCTTCCTAGGGATTACATGGTGCATAAACTGATAAGGGTTTATCTTTTCTTCTTTCTGAGAGAGGAAATAACTACAGCAACATTAAAAACATTAATGTGGCATTTAAGAATTCCAAAAATAATTAGGAAATTGAGTTGTTGGGATTCTCAGAGCAGGAAGTGTAAGTATTCAGATCCTACGTGCAGAGCACACATGAAATTGAGAATACTCTGTGTATGTCGTACTGTTTTGCTCTGTGAAGTAAAAATGCCAAGTATGCATAAACTGTTTATTTCAAAAGATAATCTGAATATGGTCAGCATGAAAATTTTGTGTGTAACACCATATTACTCCCATTTTTGGGGTACCACAGCTACAAAAGAAATCTAGACAAAATTTCTGCCATTCAACATAATTTAGATGACAATACTTATGGTAAAGTAACTGAGACACAATTAGAATGTGCTGGTTTACATCATAAAAAGTTAAAAGTATATTTGGTTCCTCTCATCTGAAAGACTTTCATGGTCACTGTAAATTGGCTATTTGGGAAGATGTCTGTTGATTTCTGCAGACTTTGAAAGGCAAATCAGTGAAAACTGTAACCTGGGTTTAAAACTAGAAAGCTTCCAGAGGAGGAGGCTGAGAAATGAACTACTTTGTCACCTTTTGACTGGTGGTTCTGAGATCACCTATGACCAGATTCCGTATGTATTTTAGGGTAAGTGCTTTTAAGAGTTTGGATCCATTTAGCAAGATGCACACCTCTAACAGGTGAAAACTATTCTTTTAAAGCTTTACTAGGACTTTAAAGCTTTACTAGGTTCCTTGCTCCCTTTGTTCCTGTGTTGCACCTCCGGGTGCCATTTAGCAGGGCCTGCTGCACACAGGAGAGCAAAGTCCCTAACTCTGTACAGGAAATGTGAAGAGAACAGTGGTTGATCACTGCTCATACAGACAGGGGAGTTCATGGCATTGGCCTGCTAATGTTCTGATGGCACCTCATGTGCAATGAAACCCTTCTCTCCCTTATATATTGTAGGAACAATCATCTTCACACATGTTATTTTAAAGAACATGTAGGGCTGGTGCTCTGCATGTTTAGGATGAGATGGATTTTACTAGTTGTAGGGACTGTAGAGTTTTTCCAGATGGCTCTCTGTGAAATACGGTAAATACAGTATCACTTTAAGGAATTTGTTTTATTTTTTAACCAAGGAAGCAATTTGTATATTTGGATCAGGTCACAGAATCACAGAGTGGGTAATGTTGGAGGTGGGTCATCTGGTCCCACCTCCCTGCTCAAGCAGGGTCGTCCCAGAGCACATGGCACAGGATTGCATCCAGATGGTTCTGGAATATCTCCAGTGAGGGAGACTCCACACCCTCTCTGGGCAATCTGTGCCAGTGTTCAGTCATCTAAAGGTAACTTCTTGTATTAAAATAAACCCAACAAGAATGACCAAGTCTTAAGTCTGCCAAACCCACTGGTGGGCTGGTTTTCAATTCATACCATGGAAATTACACATTTCCGTGTCTTTGGATTCAGTGACCTCTGTAAGGGTTAAGTATCACCATCATCCCTGAGCACTGTCACATGTACAAGGTACTGGGACTTCTCAGCAGCTCCCTTCAGACACAGCTGTTTCCTTAGCTTTTTGTGACAATGAGTCTACAAGTCTTCTCCTCCCAAGTGTCCTAAATATGTCTTCTCTTGTCCATAACTGATCATTTTTAAGGAAATATAAACCTTATAGAATCATAAAATTTTCCTTAGTTTTAGGAAAAAGTATTCTTAAACCAGTAATTGATACTGCAAAGAAGCATAAGCTTAAATCTTTTTAATTACAGGTTATATAAATTGTTCTAAATTGTTTACATTGTATAGTACCCATGGCATTTGTTGCCTTCCAAATGCAGTTGAAAATAGGCCTACACAGAAAACATGTTTGTCATGATGGCCCAGATTTGAGAATGCATTTAAACTCTTACCTTCTGTTGAGATGAGTCCTCACTTCTCACTGGAAATCAAAACAGAAGCTGGTGCCTAAACAACAGCAGCTCAGCAAACCTTTCACTGAATGCTGACCTGCATGTTGTGCATGACATTCTGTGCATACCCTCAGCAAATGACAGTTACATCTTTCGGCTGATTTGGAAGTATCTGCTTTATTTCAGGTATAGCAAATCATGATGTTAGTGCTGACAGTTCTGTGGTTCAATTACTCCTCGTCCCAGTCACTCTACAAAAGCAAAGAATAAAAGTAGGAGACCATCCCACAGAGATATGAAGATGAGATATTCAGAGCCTACTTGACAAGTGACAAATACTCAGTTCTTCAGCACAATTGAACACCTTTTTGATCCCACATGTCTTAAGGTACCAGTTTTCCTATATTCACTTCTTTCCTACTGATAAATTCTCTACCTAATCCCTATGTTCCCCACCCCTCAGTACTTCCAGGGATTATTTGACTCTCATCTGTAGATCTCATTCAGTAACTTCCCAGTTCCCAAAGCTGTCTGGATGGCATTTAAGGTGTCTAAAGACAGAGGATTAGCCTGAACAGACGAGGCCTACATTCTACTGACCTTTCCTTTCATGGACACGCAGCTCAGGGGGTTTATCCTGAAAAGTGTCCAGTTGATAAAACTCTTTGCAGCTGAGGATGCAGCAAGAACAGAAAGGTCCTTAAAGAAAGCTGTAATACAGACCAGAGCAATAGGGTGTCCACTGTTGACGGTGTGAAGAACAAAACAATTAAGAGGTGAGCAAATAAACAGGTAAAAAACCTCTGCATTTTATTTTCAAGCAATTTTAAACATTTAGGGACAATGAAGAGCCAGCAGACATAGTAAAAAGGAAAGTTCCACAGTATCATAATACATGCATTTCTGTCTCTTCCCTCTTAAGTGGAATGTAGTCTATAAATCCATGCTCTGTCTTCTCTGCATCAATTCTGAAGCTTCCCCCCAGTTTAAGTTAAAATAGAACTGGAAGAGGATGGGATTCCATAACCATGAGTTAAAATGTTTGGAAAGTCGTTCTTTATGAAAAAGGTACAGCTTCTGTTTGTGACAAAGCTGCCTAGAAAATAGAAGTAGGCAAAGTCTCAAGTCTCTTTGAATTCAGTAGAGATGATTTCCCCTGTGCATTTGCACATATTAGTTGATGATAGGTGGAAAAAATAACTATCAATTAATTTATTATTGCAGTAGAACAGGCCTACTACTGCCTTCCCTGCCTGTGGGCCAAGGTTTCCTGAAAACCTTTAGGCACAAAGAAAGTGGTATTGGAGTCTCTTTCCTTGGGAGGGTGGAACAGCTAATTTGAAGGTGTCTGCTATCACATCCCAGTATCACAGAATCATGTAGGTGGCAAGGGACTTCTAGAAGGCTGCAGTCCAACTTTCTTCTCATGGCAGGTGCCGTTACAGCAGCTTTGGGGTATGTTCTCTTGAGTTATGTGTATCTCTAAGGATGGAGTTCCCATAGCCTCTCTGGGCAAGCTTTCAGTATTTGACCCTCCTTGGTTAAAACAAACCAAACCGACCAACCAACCAACCAACCAAACTGGTTTCCTGTATTATCTGTTTTAAGTTGTGCTCATTGCCCATTGTTCCATTAGGAAGCAGTAGGCAGCAGTATGACCTCCTCTCACCATCTCCTTTAAACCTGAGCAAATCCAGCTCTCTCATCTTGTATGTCATGAACTGCAGCCCCTTGAGCAGTTTGGTGGCCTTCACTTGACTTGCTTTAGTGTGTCAGTGGCTTTCTTAAAATAAGACACAGGACTCCAGATGTAGTATCACCAGTCAGTGTCAGAGGGAGAGGAAGAATCACTTCCCTCCAAGCCCACCAGTGACACCCAGCCCAGTCTGCACTGGACACATTTGCTCAAAGAGCACACTGTTGACTCAGATTCAACTTGTCCATCACAACCCCCAGCTCTTTTTCTACAAAGCTGCTCTCTATCCAGCCAGTTCCCAACCTGTCCCATGCTGTGGGGTTATGCCAGCCCAGTTGCCTGGCTTTGCCTTTGCCTTTGCTGAAGTTCATGAGGTCCCCCCCCCAGCCCATTTTTCCAGTCTGACTGGGTCCATCTGAGTAGCAGCCCTGCCCTCTGGTGTATCAGCCACTCCCCCCAATTTAGGATCACCCACAAATGTGCTGAGAGGTCACTCTATCCCAGCATCCTGGTCATTATATCAGCCATTTCAAGAATCCAGGTTGATGTAACCTATATAAAGAAGGCAAGTCAAACATCCTTCCAGAGACATACACTGCAAGTTACACTGTAGGCTGGTGTAGTCTCAGACATGGATTTTGTTCTGTATGCTAGAAATGGATTTGAGATAACACCATGTACATTGCAAAATGCTACAAAATGGCTTAGCAGAATGTTTTCCAGTCTTCCACATGGAACTTGTCTCTCGAAATTATGCTTTACAATTCTCAAGCATTTTGGAACAACATCCTGAACAAAAGGAGCTGAAGAGAACGTTGGTAAAGAGGAAGCATTGGTTGTGAAAAGGAAGTAAGAGAAGATGGAAGGACATGAAAGAGAGGAAACGCAGCCAAAGCTCCAAAAATGGAAACAAAGGCACTGAATGTTTCCAAACAAATACTCAAGTAAGGCTGTTTGGTTTGTGGTTTTTTTATGAAGACAGCAATGATAAAGAAGTTGATTGGGTACTACTTGGACATTCAGTGTCTGGTGGAACATAACACTTGTAAGGGATGTATTCCAGGCCGAACCTGGGTCCCAATCCAATGTTTAGGAAAATGTGGAATAACTCAGGGACATTTATGAAGTATAGCAGTCAAGTAAACACAGTCAGTTGACTTACTGCTGGGAAGCAGCTCTTCAGTTCCAATTATTGTGGGACCCTCACAGTGAGGCACATGTTTCTGTCCTTATTCCCCTGCAGGAGTCAGTGCCACAGAACAACCCAATCTGTGACCTAAGCTGGGATGCAGAACACCAACGTCCTGTTTCCCAGCTCTACTATAGCCATCATAAAGCACCTTGAGCAAATCACTCTGCTTCCATTCTCATATCTAACAATGGGAAAATAATTTCTTTCACCATTCTTTATTAGTTCATTAATTCAGTGGGACAGCAAAAACATCATATAGCTTAATTTCCACATGCTTAGTGTTGTAGGATCCCAATTTTGTAGGACTTTGCTTAGGCCCCTACAGACCCTACTGCTTCTATACTCATCATCACTACAGATGTTCACAGGTAAGTGCAGAGTATATATAAATTTGACCAAGTTAGGTACCATGATCTTTCATTTCTTGGGAAAAATAACTGCTTTTCCTCAATTAAAAAAATTAATGGAACTGCTGTTACTAAAAAAATACAGTTTTGTGTCTGTTTAGTCAGCAGTAAATATGCTGTTACATACACTGCTCTCACAATCACTACCTGTACCTGCTCATAGGGCAGGGGATAACTTGCACTTACATTAACTGTATTTTAGGCCACTCCGTCATTTTCCATAAACACATTAACATTTTGGAGTCAACTTCCTGCATGAACATAATCACAGACACTGAGAAATGAGGCTTTTGCAACTAATTTAACAAGTTTGCCAATGACAGTGTTATGCTGTGAGAATGTTCCTCCGTAGAACGATGTGCCTCAATTATATTAATCTATTCCTCAGATTTAAAAACAACTTAATTGAAGCAATCATTAGGCACATGCAACCTTGTTTGAGAAAGTATATTTGAACAGCAAGTGCTTGTCCCTGCCCCTGCACAGCTCCAGTTGACAAAGAATTCATCAGTAAGAAGGAAAATGCCATTTGACTTAGACCAATTTTCAAGTGCTTTAAATAGAAGAAAAGCAACACTACAAAAAGAAATATAACAGGTCTGCACTGCCATGTAAGTTTGTAATTAAAAATTTAAAGGGAACTAAATCTAATTTGAAAAAATATGAATCTATTGTTGTAAGCCATATGAACTTCCAGTCTGTGTCTGTTCCTAGTATCTTTTCTGAGCCATATGCCATGGCAATTAGCTGGGCAACCCAGCTGCCCCTCAATAGAAGTATTTCCTTCTATCAGATTTCCCCACCACTCCCCAGTTTCACTAAATGTTCTCCTTGAACTTTTACTGCAACTCATAGAAAACAGAACTCCTGACTTGCTTTCCTTACTTCATCACTTCATTGTCACTTCACATCTCTGTGCACTTTCTGAAGCAGCTTTAGTCTAAACATTGCAGTCTCACTTGATTTCTCAATGGTTTTAAGGTTACTTTCCTCTCTTCAGAGAAAATCATGCACTCAATTGCATCAGTCAGTCTTCTGAAGAACAATCATGAAATGTAATTCATCTTGCTCCCTTGGATACTGTTTTCATTGTCATATCCAATGGTATGCTGGATGGGCTACTGTTCAACTGGAAGTTTCATTAAACAGCTCTTCAGGACCATTAAAACATTCTAATAGGTGTGACTGACCGGAAGAGTCAGTAAACAAATGCAGTACAAGTGACAGTAGGAGACCAAGACTAACAGTAATTAGCGCTGTGACTCCATGAGTAATAGGAAAATTGCCCTGACCCACTTGGTGGCAGCAGCAAAGAAATCTTGAAACAAATTTACAAAAAAATTATCCAAAATAGATGGGTTTTCTACCAAGATTTATCAGGGTCATGGACAACATTCATGGTTGCCACACATCCCGTTTCACATTCCAGCCAGCTCTGTTGGGAGACACGAGGTAGTGCTGCTCTGTTGGCCAGAGCCAGGCACAGGGAGAGAAGGGCAGTCTGGCAGTGTCACAGCCTGGTACAGGTCCACAGGGCCTCACAGGCACACAGGGATCCTCTGCAGAACGCCAGCACTGGGGTGGGAACCCTGCTGGCTTCTGGTGTGACAAGGTCATACTGTCACCCTTCTGCCTTTCCAAGTGTCCTGCATGGCTGTCACGGGCTGATGGACCACACCTGGTGCTCTGCATGCAGTGGAACAAAGGCCTGTCAAGTGTACAGTGGCATATCAATATCCTGCCTTAAACTGATGTGTTTCCACATCTATCCCACGCTGCCCTAACTTCAGTGCCAACACAAACATTTCAGAGAGCCTGGATTAATGAGAGCGTGACAAAAACAAATCCGATCTGTCTGTGCATGCTTTCTGTCTGCTGGAACCACACCACATATGATTTGCTACTCCTTCAGACTAAAGAAGAACGATATAATGCAGAAATCAGAGCATTTGAATGCAAAAGTAGAATTACCCTTCAGTGTGCACATGAAAGATTTTATTTATTTGATGAAAATACCATTTGGTACAAAAAACCCCCACCAAATTACCAGCTGCTCTCCAACAGTAAGATGACATGACCAAGAAAAATTCTTGGAAAGTTCCATAAAAAGATTTTTGTATTCTCTCTCTTTCCATGTACTTGCAAGTGTAGACCTCAATGGGATCTGGTGGGGGTAATATCCTGGAATATAACAATGCCAAGAAAAAAATTAACACCACAAAACAAAACACACACATGCACACAAAATCAGTACTCCAAATTTTGAGGCTCATGATTGCTTGAACAACTGACAGGAAATGCACTGGTTTCAGTGCAATAACAAAAGGTCTGAAGAAATAGTTGTAAGCAAGGAAAAAATCACATAAAAGCAAGTGGTATTGTCTGTGTGTTGAGAGGGGCAATGACACTGTAATATGGCACCTAGTTGTAGGTTTTACAAAATAATACAAGAGTTGGAAAAGGAAAGGAAAATATATGGAAATATTATACAATGTCAAAAAAATACTTATTTTGAGACTCTGTTTTGGTGGAGGTACCATTAAAAAGTTATTTTGATCAAGCTACAAATATCCATAACCAGTTTAGGAGCTGGTTGTTCTTTAGTCCTCCAAGAAAAGGAGCAATCAGGAGATGAAGTCTGGCAGATGCAGACTCCAGATAGAGCTTGTGTCTTCGGCACTGGTTGTAATTAACCACCAGACTAACTTACAGTACAGTCCGCTGCCACCTTACCTCTCCACATCTAGATTAAATGATCTAGGAAATGATGTAATTCAAAAAGAAAACATAGCTACTAGCGCAGAAGGGTCCTGGAGGAGCGGAGCCCCCTCTCCGGTGCTCCTTCCCCTGTGCCTGCTACGCGCTCCGCTGCCGACTGACAGATCCCATCTCTCCCCGGCTCCTCCAGCGCAGCTCCTCCCTTCTGGCCAGATGGACAGCACGGCTCGGTCTGGGGCTCGGGGGGACCTGGCTCGGGGCAGAAAGCAGCCTTTTATAGCCGGCGCTGCGCCGCTCGGGCTCACACCTACACGCGGCGCTGCAGACCCGCACCTGCGCTGCCCATGGCGCGGCTGCCCCACCTGCTGCTGCCGCTGCTGCTGTCCGCGGCCGGTGAGTACTGCACGGTCCTGCGGACCGGAGGGATGCGGCTGGGGCTGGGGCCGGGACCGGGGCTGGCTGCGTCGGGGGCAGGTGGGAGAAGGCAGAAAGCGGGAGGCAGGAGCGCTGGGAGAACCGATCACGAGACGCGCCTGCCTTCACACGCCGAAGCGCGGTGCCCGTGACGGGTGTCCCGGCGCCCGGCAACGCGGGGTGGATGGAGCGAGCCCCAGCGAGCCCCGGTGTGCCGCTGCCAGCGGCGGCCGGAGCGGCCCCCGGCGGGCCTCAGCCCGCACCTGTGGCTCCCCAGCAGTGCCCGGGGGCTCACACCGCTCCGGGACAGCTCCCCAGCGGTGCCGGGGGTCTCACACCGCTCCGGGAGGGCTCCCCAGAGGTGCCGGGCGTCTCGCACCGCTCCGGGACAGCTCACTGGTGGTGCCGGCGGGGCTCACACCTCTCTGGGAGGACTCACTAGCGGTGCTGGGGGTCTCACACCGCTCCAGGAGGGCTCACCAGGGCTCCCCAGCGGTGCCGGGGGATCTCACACCGCTCCGGGACGGCTCCCCAGCGGTGTGCAGCTGTGCGAAGGAAGGTCGGTGTTCAGACCAGGCTGCAGCCTGCACGTGCAGCAACAACCTTCCTGCAAAGCCAACACCTTCCCCCGCTCATCCGCGGGTCCCGGAGCGAGCTGTCACAGAGCACCTGAGTTGCAGAGCCGTTCAGGGGCAGGAACTGCTAGAACTGAGATTGCCCACGAAACCCTGAGTTAGTCTGAAAAATGAGTCAGTCTGTATAAATAAGTTATGATGTGAGAATGTAATTAATGGACCCCTGCCTCATACCTGAACACAGCCAATTACTCACTTTGCAAATATTTAATTATTTTTTTTGTCTCCCATTTCCTATTTATTAAGCAGTATTAAAGGCGAGTTGTAGTAATTTACAGTCTATTTCCTCATAGGGTTTCTGAGGTGTTCATCAGTACAGTATCTGAATGTACTTGGTTCTTTCACACTTCTGTGAAACTGTATTATCATTCCCTTTTCTGAAGGGTAAGTGGACTGACACAAAGAGGCATCCCCTAATTTTAGGTTCCCATGGTGACATGGTAGAACCCAATTTTGCCTACAACTACTTGAAATTGTGTGAAATTTCAACTACTCAAAGCCTGGCTCTCAACTGAGTATTGCAGTAGCTTGGTACTCCAACCCCAGGATATTCAGCAGGCTGGGAGCACACTATTGGTAAACATCAACAGGTATTGTTTTAAAGTGATTAAATTAACCTCATGCTGAACCTTTGTGACAGCTGTAAGGATAAAATCCACTTTTCCAGAATAGCATTCTGCTGCCTTTAAGAGATTCTCTTTTGTCTTCTTGCACTTTTTTTTTTATACATTCATACACACTTTGCAAATGCATCACATCAAATCTTGCAAATAGCAGGATCCTAAGGACAAGAGCCCCAGTTCAGTGCCAGAACAGATTCTGGGGATGGAATGAAGGGAAGGCAGTGGCATGATTAAAGCCCAGAATGTAAGGTGCTTGTATAATGGGGCCAACTTAAGGCCTCACCAAGCTCCCTGCCCCAATTCTGCTTCCTGACCTCAGCGTGCCCCTATGATTCCTTCTGCATTTTGATCGTCCTGCAGACTTCATCCTCTGCATGGCACAAACCTCAGCAGGAACGTTTAGAAAAGCTATGGCATCACTGCTGTGCCAGCTCGGAGCGCTCGTTCCAGTGGGGCTGGCCCCGCTCCGAGGGCTCTGACTCAGGCACCGCAGTCACCACTCCGTGGGCAGTGAGGAGGGTGGGAAACACCATCCGTCTGTTTCCCAATGCTTGGTCCAAGGATCAAAACAGGCAAATTCATCCTTTCAAAAAATGCCCGTGTGACCACAGTTTGGAGATAGCATGTGAGTAGTCTGGGCAATGTGATGAGGAGAAAAAGACCATTCCTGATGGCTTATGAAACATGAGGTAAAAATCTAAGCAAACACCAAGAAGTTTCTGTAAGGCATACAGTTCTTTTGGCCAGATCTTGGAGATCCATCAGAAAGTCTTGCTTATTCCCAAAGTTCAAGTTCTGAACTACTAGAGACAGCACTATGACTACACAGGGAAATATCCCTGTAAGAAATCTTACACCTATTTAACATGAAAAAATGTTTCTGTAGCCTCAGTCTGAAAGAATGGCTTAAAAATTATTTTAAAACCCCAAAGACATCATAGACTGTATTAGATGCTGATGATGTAGTTATGTATCATAATTGAGCAGCTTAACATACAAGCATGCATCTGCCAAATTAATTATTATGTTTGAATTGAGCCCATTGCAAAGAGCAAAATGCTATAGGAAATATGACCTTTCACAAAAAAATGAATTTGTTTCTAATTTTTTTCCCTTTTCCTTTATTCATAAGGATAATCTGTTTACAATCAAGTGGATGCTTCTGCTACCCAGGGCTGAAAAATTAGAGTAAACATTCAGACAATATTCTGAGACAGGAGCTATGACACAATATACTATTCCCTGTCTTAGCAAGGAAGTTTAGTGCCAATGGGGTAGTTTTTAAATGAACCTGCAACTGACTACAGAGCAGGGAAGCTTTTCTTACCTCCTCAAGGTGTGATTGCTTTCAATCAGTGCCAAACCTGCATGTGCAAGTTTAAGTGCCTTTATTTCAACACCTCTTCTCTCCCCAGATCAGTGCCCACAGAGCAGGAGGGGGAAAGATCTGGGAGTGGTCCCAGTCAGCAAAGTACGAACTGCTGCCTCAGGACACCTACCTGTTTTTTCTAAAGTGGTCTTTTACCATTCTCACACACAAATAAACTGTATTTCTTAATGAGGTGATTTCATGAGGTGTTTAAATTCCATTGCTTTCATGAAGTTACAAGTGCTCGAGGTCATGAACATCCCACACATTTCAAGTTACTCAACTGTGCTGGGAACAGTATTTTTTCTGGCAGATTTTCCATTAACTGATTATAGTTAATCATATGATCTATTATAATATAATCTATTATAATAGATTATTCTATCAGTCTATTATAATAGATTATGTGATTACACAGATTATATAAAAACTGCATAGTCATATAATTATTTTCTGGGAAAATAAATATCAAAGCCTTCAAGGACAAAGTCTAAATATTTTTCTGCTGTCTGTCCCCCTCACAGGTATTATCAGTTATCAAATCTTAATGTCTTTCAATATCTGTAACCAGTACTGGGAGTTTAGGTTTATAAAGTGTTCTCCTCATATCAAAATAAATAATAAGTTTAATTAGTAAGAAACTCTAAGCAGAAACCTCCCACTAATTTGTTTCATACTCATTCAGCTTAAAATGTGCTATAAGTAGCTTGGAGCCAGCACTGCAAGGAGATGCTGCCCATTACCATTAAGGGTCTTTGATGTATTAACTCAACCTGCAGGAGGACAAGGAACCCTAAAAGAGTCACCTGGTGTCTCACCAGTTTCTGCTGCTCAGGGCCTGTTGCTTTACTGCTGACATGGGATAGTTAAAGTATAGTTTCTAAATACAGTTTGTTCTGGGGAAAATAATGGTGAGAATCCCTCAAACAACAACAAACCCCAAACAAAACAAAACAGAAAAAATCCCCAACCACATCTTTCTAATTTCCCTGGAAATGAGTCCACGCACCCACCCATTTCCCTGCTTTACATCCATCACACCATCCCCACCACTTATTTGTCTGCTTTGCCTGAAAAAGAGGAAAACCAGAACCCTATCATAGAGGACAGATTTGCTCCAATGTAAAGCATTACATTCTACAAAATAACATGGGCAAAATTGCATGTTACAATAAGGCTAAAACTCTGCCCCCCTTGGGGCAGCCTGTCCAAAAAATCTGTGGGCCCAGGCCACAGAACAGATGCTGGTCCTCACCAGTTTTGAGACTGTAAATGACTGAAGTCTGCCACTGTGCCCTGCCTCGATGGGAGGAAAACCCTTCAGCTGTTCTGACTGGACTGGGGCAACCAGTGTGGCCCCAAAGTGTCAAAAAATAAAACTGCATTATCTTCATGTACTGACATTTATTATCAATGCTTAAAAAAACCCCCAAACCCACAAAAACCTGCAACTATTTTGTATTTGAATGTTTGATTCAATAAAACCTCGTTTTCTCTCCGCAGTGTCTGCGGGCCCTGCTGGGGAAGCCCATCCCAGGAGCCGCAGGGGCATCCTGGAGTTGGCCGGCGCCATCCGCTGCACCACGGGCCGGTCGCCCTTCGCCTTCCTGCGCTACGGCTGCTACTGCGGGCTGGGCGGGAGAGGGTGGCCCAAGGACAGAGTGGACTGGTGAGAGCAACCACCGGGCTCAGCCACTGAGTGCTGAGTGCAGAGAACAAAGGACTAAAATGTAAATTATTATAAATTATATTGAGCGTCGAGGCGGTCCCGTGGTGTAATGGGGAGCACTCTGGACTCTGAATCCCAAGGACCTGAGTTCGAGTCTCAGTGGGGACCATCCTCTGCCAGTTAAAGCCTCCCTGCCATCCAATCCCGTCAGATCTCAGATGCTCAGCAGGGTCAGCCCCGATCAGTACCGGGTGCTGTGACAGTCCCGAGGACTTCACTGTCACTGTCCAAGCTCGACCGTGGCAGATGGACCGTAGGACTGAAACGGTGGGGCCAGTTCTGCACATGCTGTGCCTCACCTAAAAATCCACTGCACAGGCTGGAATGGCCACCCACGTGGGGAGAGCCCTGCCCAAATCTTCGTTGGTGAAGTCTGGCCATACTTACGTACATTTAGCGTCAGTGAGGGGACTGAGTTTAAACACACCTCAGACTGGTGAGAAATGCTGAAGCATTAAAACTGTGTTTCTGTAGATGTACACGAGCCCTGCTTGGCTTTAACTCAAAATTCCCTTGCACTAATACTGCATTCACAGCACAGTTCAGTTTCTTTGCTGTTGCTGTTTGATCAAAAGCTGAGTAACTAAAGTCCTATTGAAGAAGTAAAGCTCAAACATTCAAACTACCCATAAAAGTAAAATTTTTTTTTACAAAAAGGCAATTGAAAAATCCTTTGATTTTACTACCCTTTCCCATTTTATTAGTAGTCAAAGCAATATATTAAAATTATGCAAAATTCAATCTGTTGAAATATAAAAATAACTCTAAAACCAATCCTTTCTTTTTAGCATATTGACTATCATCAATTTAATTTATAATTGAACATTAGCTGACAAGAAAATTATTTCCTGGGGTTTTTCTGGCATTTTTTTGCGTTTTTTTTTTTAAATTTCTATGCATGAAATGAGAGTTCTTGAGCTACTTCATGTGCATGTGCTGTTCAGCTGTTATACACCATGGGATCTTTCCACAGTGATTCGTGTGGAATTACCAAACAATTGCTTAATGAGCACAGGAAAAAACAGTAATTGCAAAGTGAGAGCTCACAGCATTGACTTTTCCTATTGCAGACACAAATTCCTCAGGCAACCTAAACACCACCAAACACCACGTGTGCACTGCAACATGATGGGTTTAGGCTACCAGGAGGAAACAGAAGGGATGAATGAATGCAGAGTTTGTGGATACACCCTGTTCTTCCACGAAGTCCAAAAAGAAAAGGTGTAATTAGGTTGCAGCAAAAACTTTCAAGTCGCATAATTTCAGGTCTTTGTTACATCTCCTACTTGCTATTCTGAGCTCCCAGTGGCTCCACACCAGAGACTCCACACCAGACTCTACATCAGGATGTCTTAGTGCTTTTTTAAGCATTAAAATATGCCATTAATGCTTACCTGTACTCCTCAGTTTCACAGTGTCATAGAAACTCTATGAATTCATTGTGCCAATTACAAGAACAGCTTTGAAATTGTAATTTTCGTCAATTTTCTAAATTTTGTCAGGATACTGAGCTAACAGTTCTTTTCTTGGAAAGGGTTTGGAGAGGGGCATAACTGAGAATGCTTTGAGGATTCGTTGTATTTTCATTTATGAGGAAGTTCAACTAGATCAATGTGTATCAGATACTTTTATCACCACTGAGTACATGAAAAAGTAATCATTTTTTCAGGTGATCTATTAACCAATGACCCTGGCTGGGCTCCTGGGCAGGTAACTGCATTCACATATGTTGACTTCCATTATTTCCCAGTTGCAGTAACGTGCTGATAAGGCTCCATGGACTGTGCCCATAAGTGACCATTTCTGCTCCTCTCTCAGGTGCTGCTTCCACCACGACTGCTGCTATGGCAGGGCAGAGCAAGCAGGTTGTCAGCCAAAGACTGAGAGTTACCACTGGGAATGCAAAGACAATTCTGCTGTGTGTGGTGAGTGAGCACTTGGGGGTTGTGGTGTTGGGGTTTGGGGGGGTTGTTTGTTTTGTTTTTTACTGCTACTGATCATCTCATTAACTTCACCAAATAAAGGCATTTTCTTAATTAACTGTAAAGTTCTTACCTTTATCATCCTTCCTTTTGTGACTTTTTTTTTTTGCCAGGACACACTGTGCCTCCAGAAAGCACAGAAAATGAATGCAGTTTCTTTTCTTAATCCCCACATAAGCAAATAAATTTCTGACCTACAAGCTTCTATTACCAAAACTGATTGCTTGTTCTGCTCCTGGACAAATCTCAAGCTGATATCTGGCTAAGTCTTTAAAATGTTAAATATTCAGACAAAATCTAACCAAGGATTCCTCAGTTTACAGACAGTTGTACAGGGAAAAAAACACTCCTTTCTGGCTTGGCACACTGAAACCAAAATACGTTGCTGTAGAAGAAAGTGCTCTTGCCAAGAAGAAACTCTTATGCCAAGAAAGCTGTTAAGTTGCAACACTACAGTTATAAAACAAATATGACAAGACATGGATTTTATCACCCTTAAACACACTTTATGTCACTTCTTACTGAATGCCTTAATAAAAAAAAGGTGGGCAATTTAAGCTGGATGTGGAACAACTTTGCATCCCGTGTATAGATCCCATATGTATTTTTAATGCTGTATCTTTTACTAGATTCAAAGATGTGTGAATAGAAACCATCTTCCCCAACTCAAGCTTCCCTAGAACAAGAGGGCAGCCAGAGAAGGCCACATACCACTTTCTAAAGAGGAATCAGAGTTCCTTTATTAAAAAACATGAAGAAGAGTATTTAGGTCTTTATCTGACTATTGTATTTTCAGCTGCCAATCTCTGACTGATCCACAGATCAACTGTTGCCAAGCCAAACCACGCCTGGACATTCTCTGTTGCTGAGATGTCCTGGCCTGGAGCTTGGCTAAAGAACACACAAGTATTCAAAGTTTCACCAAAGCTCAGGACAGTTTCTGCTGCACTTGAAATCCAAGAGCCATTAATATGGCAAAGATGGAACATGGCACAGCAATTCTTGGTATTCCATTTGGTGTTTTGAATTACTTCAGACTAATGTCAAACTTCCCGTGTTTTCTTTCAGATTCACTAGAAGACAAATGTCAAAAAATGGCCTGTGAATGTGACCGTGAAGCTGCCAAATGTTTTTCTAAAGCTCCATATCATAGAAAATACCTTTTGTGGCCAGATTTTATGTGTGGTGAGATTCAGCCTTTGTGCAGGTATTAGATGTGTGACACCAGTCTCCATGAAAACTCTGTATGTATTCTAAAATTACCTTTTTTGTCACAGTAGTGACAACAAATGATGTTCCCCTTTGTTGATGCTCCTTTGTGTCACCTCAGCCTCTCTACCCAAGAATGGCCAAAGTAAACATTTATCCTCTTATTTACCTTCTGCAGTGCACTTTTATTGCCTGAATAGGCATCTGAGTTTATCAGATTCAGAACTGACAAAATTAATTTTGTTTATATTGAGGTACACAGACTTTCAGATTCATAATACCCTTCACTGTGAACATTTCATCCTCCTCCACTGGCTGTGAGATATAAATCAAACTCTTCAGGTAACATTTATCTTCACATCTGTTAACTTTGAACTGACTGGAAAAATGCATGAAGTGACAGTGTCAGCACAAAGAGCCCTCTCATCTACATTAAACACTTACTATAAATCCTAATTTTTAACCTTTTAGGTAGAGAAATCAGTACCATGAATTGCTGAGCAATACACTTTTCCATAACTGCTCATTTTAAGTTATAGAATCAGGAGTGTTTCACGTCTCCTTTCACCCACCTCAACTTACTCAAAGACACAGAGACACAGAACAGGTTTGCACAAGGCAAAGCTAATGACAAGTACTTCAATATAAAAAAACCTAAACCCAAACAAAATAACCCACTTCTATAATAGTGAAGATTTCAAAAGAGATCTTTAAATCTTTCAAATTATTCACAGGAAAATTTAAAGTTCATATTCATGACACAAATGAAAAAAATCAAACCAACAAACCAATGTAGAATGCAAGAGAACAAAGCTCTCAAAAAATCTTAATTTTTCTCCAGTTAAAAAACATACATTAACAATGTCAATCTTGTTTATACAAAATCACTTTCCCCTCAGTATTTGCTCACAGATGTAAACACACACATTATATTGCAGTGAGATGTAATTACAGTGTCAGATCACTTTTCCAAAATAATCCTCTTTAAGAGATAACCCTGAATGTAAGCATTAGCAACACAATTCAGGAGGAAGCCATTAAAGGAGCTATTGGTGAAATGTAACTGATCTGAATAAAAATTTTTCTATGGCAATCACCATATTTTCCTAAAGATGAGAAAACTCAAAGCAGTCTTTGCCCTCAATAGCAGGAATTTTAGAACAAACTCTGCTATGATAGGACAGTCACAACCTGACATGTAAAGAAGACTGAAATCACTGATGTACTTTCAATACTGAGCCTATCCAGGAAGGGCATTCCTTTGACAAACTTGAGGAACACATTGCTGGGATGAAATGCTAAGCTTCAAAAGAAAAAGAAGAAATCACTGTAGCAGCTCTGAAGACTTTAAGGCAGACTTGAAAATATACAGAATTCTCAGAACAGAATAGAGAACTTTGATCTGATCAAAACCAGGGTCAGACTGCATGAGTTTTACATGGCTAAAACAGGAATGTGTGATTTTTAACCAACAGAAAATTCCTTCTGGATACTAGAGCTCATCCTTGGAATCAGCTGGTTTAATAGTAACTTACCTTAAGGCTTTTTTGTATGTTTAAATTAACAGAATCTGTCACTTTCGCTGCCACGAACATAAAAAGAAAAGCAAAGCTTATTTCAAATGTCCATTTTTAGAAGCAAAACAGTCCAAAGTTCCAATGCCAATCACTGCACCTGTGTCTCCAGACGCCTCACCTCGGTAACCACAAGATCAATGTTTATAATTGGGTTAAAATATAAGGCCCAGTAAAACAAACAATTGCAGACAAACTGAGGAATAAAAGGCCACAAAACAGCAACAAAAAGACCCTGGGTTGAGACTTTCCAGAAATGTCTCCACATTCTGCGAGGAACAGTCCTGTGAAAAAGGAAAGGGAGAGGCTTAGAGGAACTTTCTGGTTTGTTTTTATCCGTTCTAAGAAAAGCTAAGAGGTGCTGCAGCCTTAAATTATTTAGCCCTTACTTGAGCTTACCCTTTACCTGTAAGACATCATTTTGCACTCCAGGAAAAGCTTTCTTAAAACCCAGTAGCACCAGATTTAAAGAGGAAGCATTAAGTCAGTGTATTTAGACCCCCCCAAAGCCCAGCTGGCTCCAGTGTCACATTCCAGCCGTGCCACGGGTTATTCCATGGCCCCTGTGCTCCTCTGGGCACGTTCTGTCCCCTGGTGGCTGCCAAAGGGAAAACCCATTGCACACCAAACAAGAATTCCTCCCATGCAGTTTCTAAAAACTAGAAATAAAAGACCACAGCAACTATGAGGTAACACTACTAGGCTTGAATTAAGACTGAAGTAGTAACAGAAAACAGAAATTCTGATAACTTATCAGAAATAAAATCAGCATACCTAAATTTACTTATGGTTCTGAGGACTCATCCTTTAATAACTACACTGTAAGTGTATCATGACAAAGTTCTGGTGTATTTAGTACTCAGCTGACAGCATAGAAGGCAGTTCTCAAGGTAAGGGTTAATATTTCCCAATGGTTAAGAACATGCTTATTCCTGTTTCTGCATTTGCTACACCTGATAAGTAAAACAAGCTGTGAGAAACTCTTTCAAAAATTCACAGAAATAAAGATATTCCAAAGTCCCAGCATATGTGGGAATTCAGATTCACAGGTTCATATTAACCTCAGTTATGGTTAGGCACTGTCACTTCAGTGAGCAGCTGTGAAATCATAAGATTGTAACCCCCTGTTCATAAGGCTATACACTTCCTACCCTCCTCAAGCAGCTCAGTAAGACCTACTTCAATTCTCTTCTTGACCAGAGCCTCCAAAAGGAGAGTAATTCCAGAACAGAGAGCAGCATGGCATTTACAATTATAAATCTTGATGTCCAGTAGTGCACATCCAGCCAATCCCAAGCAAACTCAGCTATCAACTGGTATGGCAAAAATAAATACTTTACAATGAATTCTCTCCATTGTTTCCAAGAAGGATCTTTAAGGTCCTATAAATTAGGATAAAAAGACTGTTAATCAATTTTCTATTGAACAGACACAATACTGGCTTATTTCCACTAGTCTTTTGTTGAAAAACTGTCTATTCATACATTGAAAGCAGCAATTTATCTTCATTACACTTGCGGGTAGATAATACTATAACACAGTAATTTTCACTAGATTAGAACATCACAGACAGCTGGACCTTACAATGCCACTTATTAAAATAGAGGTAATTTGAGTGAAGAGCCTTTCTGTGATCTTGTGAACTTCACAAGGACGAGTTTTCACACATTTAAAGGCTTAAAAGCCTTAAATCAATCTTATTAAAGGTGATGGCCACAACACTGGTGATCACGTAAAATAAAATCAAGGAACCACTTATTGTGTAGGTTTGTTGTTTTTAAAGTCGTAGTGTAAAGAGATGGTGAATAATTATATCATGTGTTTTTATGCTGCTTGTCTTACAATGCTTGTAACTAAAGCAAGTAGCACATTTAATGTTTGGAACACTTACCAGCAGTTTTGTGACAATATCTTCATACTTGTTTTCTTGCATAGGACAAATTGTGTGGATGAAAGGTAGGAAAGCTTCTGCATAATCAAACAAATACAGGTATAACATACTGAGTCTTGGAGAACTCTTCAGTGCATACAGAAGGAAGAGTGATTTTCCTGGATTTACAGCCTGAAAGGTATCAAATTATCAAGTTTCAATCAGCGAAAAAATAAAATGAAAGGGATATGCCAGTTCTTAGATCTTCTGACAATTATTTTTCAAAGGATCACTTTTCAAATACAACATTTCATTAAACTGAGCAGTTTTTACTAGGGTAATTCCACTACCTTAACATTCCTCCTGGCTTTAGGAGAATCTTATTTTGAAGATATTATTTTAAAAATACTTAACATACATGACACATTTTCCATAAAATTTACCTTGTATTCCCAAAGGTTCTGTGGTGGTTTAACACCTAAAGCTTTCACATATTCCAGTTCTGCCATAATAGCTCTCCTGTGGTTACTGTTCTCTATGCTGAAAGGCTCTTTGGTGAAATCCTCCTCTGTCAGTGCCAGGAGGAGCCTGTGGAAGTGGAAGAATTCAGAAGGCAAACAGTGTCTCTTCACCAAAAAGATGTGACTCACGAATAAGCAGCTTCGTACTGAAACAATAAGGTACTGATAGAAGGTGGCACCTTTTGGGTTACAGAATCAGAATGCTCTGGGTGAGACGGGACCTTAAGGATCATCACAAGTTTCCATATCAAGTGTTCTATACCAACTGCATCTCAGAGCCTGGGTTTTAAATATCCTTCTTTTCCAGTTCCCTCTTGCCTGCTTTCAGCACCGCTCTTAGCTGGAACGCTATTTCCAAAAGAAAGGGAAGGTGGGAGGGGTGGATAACACCTAAATAGAATTTTACTCTCAGTATCATTTCAGTCTGAATTGTCAGCATTTTAAGTTCTTAGACAATTTTCAAGTAGCTTGTTTAGTATCTACTACTAAAGTTTTCACCAACAATTGTTAAACTTCCCCTGAAATTTATTCTGGTACATCAACAGAATATTCCCACAATGCATGGAACAAAGTACAGTCATTTCACAACAAGCCATCCCTAATGGATCTGTCAGTAGTTGTTTTTGGCCATCAGGCCTCTCACCTTCCATTCACTTTCTCCAGTAAAAACCCTTCTCTGTAATGTGAGGCCCACGGGCCCAGCTGCTCCAGCCAGAGTGTCACCTCCTCAGCACTCCATTTAGCAACAGGCTTGTGGACGAGATGATCTTCAAATTCTCTGCTGCTCCAGTGATAGCCAAGTAGAACCACCTATGGGTGGATTAAAGAGATAAAAAAAAGATCTTTTGCCTGCACAGCAAATACATTAATGATACAAACACACAATAAGACATGTAGAATCTTCCATTTCATGGACCCTAGGATATTCAGGTTATAAGAAAGTATCTTGCAGTTTTACCCACTTTTCTAACTTCCATTTGCTGTACAAGGCAGTTGCAGCTCCTGACAGAGCTCGAGTGCCACTTAATTTACTCTGCTCAGCTGAAGGCTCTTCTGTGCTGACCATCTTTTTACGTGCATGGAATTCAAGAATATTTAATTGCATGCTTAATGAAGTAAAGATGGAAAACCAACCAGACAAAACTTACTGCTACACAAGTTAAAGCTGTGAGAACGCCTGAGAAAAACCCTCCTCCTCGAGGATTAATTCTTCCTGTGTTCGGAGCTGTAGGGAACCGGTCCTTCCCATATTTCTGGAAGGTTGCTAAGCTGTGTGCTGCATCCCTGTTGTGTCGAATATCTTCTTTTCTTTGTTCAATGGCATCAGAAAATAGCTCTTCAGTAACATCCCTAGTGGGAAAAATATTTGTCATTGTACTATAACCATTGAGCCTTCATATGCAGAAAAGGGAGACTAAATGTTTTGGGTTTTGTTTTCCAGCCTCTACTCAAGACTATCATCTTTGTAAACAAGAAAAAAATAGTTACTAATACTGAGAAACTTAAACTTGTATCAATTACTGCCAAACAACATTTCCCTTAGCTTCTAAAGTTAAAATACCACATAACTCCTCCCAACTTACTTCTTATATAAAACTAGAATTCTGTGTGCTACTCGCAAGCTCTGATTATTAAAAAATGGTAAGCAAAAGACAACATAAAAGCCTACCCTCAATCCTACCATCTATTTATTAAAATATTGTTAACCTGGGATGAAGTATTATTAACAAAAGAACTTGTGGGTAATTCAAGACAGCAAATAGATATTTCTAGCTTTGCTCTGCAATAGGATCACATTTATTTCTATAAATAATACCTACTACAGAAATAACTACACAATTATCAAAGATCAATCTAAGTTAGAATTATTAGAAAACTATCAGTTCTATTGAAAGATTCAAGGGTCTTAATACTAAAAAAGAATCCCTGCTCTCCATCTCCAAAAAAAATTCTGAAGAAACCTCTCCCACCCCACGTCCCCAAACAAAACCAACCCACCCATCCCTCAGTTCCATGCAGAAAAATGTGCTTGAACAGTTCAGTGCAAGTGCAGACCATGAAAAACTTTGGGATTTAAATGTTCTTGTGACAGTTCAGATTACTAACAAACGAAACAATTCTGCAGCAAACTCAAGAAACCAGACAGCTAATTTCAGTGGTTTGATCAATCCAAAAAAGGCACTCACAAAATAATACTCTCACCTGAGCAGGATGTTGACTTTGGGGAATCCTTCCCATTTTTCTCTGCATTCAGGGCACTCATTCTTTTTGGATGAAACCCACCACAAGGCCAGGCAATGCCTACAGAAACTGTGCCCACAGTTCAGGGTGGTGGGATTGACCAGGATGTCGTAGCAGCAGTGGCAGAGGAACTCACTGACCGAGATCTGCTGGCCCATGCCAGGAGCAGCACGTGTTTCACCTTCTGCCCTCTCCCTGACCCCTTGTAAAGGCTCATCTTCTTCCATTTTCTTTTATGCTTTACACAAACAGAAAGCTCTCTTAGATCTTCAAACCAGGTAAGGCATTACTTCTGCAAAGCAACAACATAAACATCGTTTAAAGAAAAGTTATCATACAAGTTTAGAATTATAAGCAGTGTCAATTTATCACTGCACTGCTTTTGCTGCTTGGATGGTTTTAAACTTTCTAAGCAACTCATCCTGCCCCCCAAATGAAACATGACCTATTTTTTCAACAACATACGCCTTGCAAACAACAATCAAAACCAGATTCTAGCTGTAAGCAGCTGGGTTCCATCGCCCCAGACTTTCTTCTCTGCTAGGAAACACATGAAAGTGAAACAAAATAACTCACTGACTCACATGACTTTTGACAGTATCTTTAATCAAGGTTTTAGTAAAATACACCAATCAAAAGAAGTATCACTAGAAAATACCATCAGAGAATACAAAGATAGAACACCAATATAATGTAATGATCTAATTTACTTCATCCCTCTTCTTTCCAAGCATACAGAATAAAACACTGCTTAACAAAGATCAATGCTAGACACTGCTGGGCAATGTTTAATAAAAGGAGTGTTTGATCCACAAAGTCATATGCATCAGAATTACAAGGGACAGATCTGTTTCCACTTCAGTGAAGGTTCGAGCCCCACATTAATTTACTGATAGTTACACTTGGTTAGTATTTCAGACAATGCACAGGCAAGGAGAGTTTAAGGCTGTTCCGAGCTTACCAAAAATATAAATGGATTTGCTTGATGTTCCTACTCCACTCTCTCAGATGGCAATATCTAGTTTCTTAACTAAAACATTGATCCAGATCACTCACTCATCGCTCAGGATGTGTTACACGATACAAAAAACTACACCTGTTCTCCTCAGGCACTACCAGACCAAAATACGATTGCAGTCTCCACCATGTGGCTCCAGAGGACTCCCCATCCCCAACTTGCCATCCCGATCAAGCACAGAGGGGAGCGTGCAAGGCGGTAACAAGCAGGACCAACCAAAAAAAAAAAACCCAAAAACTCCATCAACCAAACAAAAAACCCACCAAAACCCCCAAACCAAAACCAAACAAAATACAAAAACCCAATCCAAACTAAAACCAAAACCAACAGAAACCAACCGAATCCAACCCAATAGTAAAAAAAGCCCCAAACAAATAAAACCCCCAACAAAACAACCACCAACTCCAGAAATACGATAGTGAAACTAAAACCCTCGGGCCGCTTACAAACCTGTATTTCCCGGCAAAGCAGAGGCTGTTATCTTCTGAAACACAACCCTCAAACAGCACCTACAGGAGGAGAAATAAAACCAAGCCTTTGCAGCTAAAAACATTCTCCTCGCCTTCCCGGAAGGCAGCGCCAACAGACTTCCGTTGGTGGAAAGATCTCTGCCCGCTCGGTCTGCAGCAGATCCGAGAGCCCGCAGCAGAGCGACCCCAGCTCCGCTCCCCGCTCTGATCCAGGCTCCGATCCCGGCTCCGATACAGGCTCCGATCCCCGGCTCCGATCCAGGCTCCGATCCCCGGCTCCGATCCAGGCTCCGATCCCCGGCTCCGATCCCCGGCTCCCGCCTCCTGCTGCTCGCGCCGCGTCCGCCGCACCCGCCGCGGCAGCGCCGGACCCGCCGGGCCGGGGAGGGTCGGACAGAGCAGGGCAGATCAGAGCAGGGCAGGGCCAGGCCGGGCAGAGCCGGGATGGGCCGAGCCAGGCCGGGATAGGCCGAGCCAGGCTGGGCAGAGCAAGACAGGGATGGGCCGAGCCAGGCCAGGCTGGGCTGGGCTGGGCAGGGCAGGGCAGGGCAGGGCAGGGCTGGGCAGAGCAAGACAGGGATGGGCCGAGCCAGACCAGGCCGGGCTGGGCAGGGCAGGGCAGGGCAGGGCAGGGCAGGGCAGGGCAGGGCAGGGCAGGGCAAGGCAGAGATGGAATGGGCAGGGCAGGGCTGGGCAGGGCTGGGCAGAGCAAGACAGGGCAGGGCAGAGATGGAATGGGCAGGGCAGGGCTGGGCAGGGCAGGGCTAGGCAGGGATGGAATGGGCAGGGCAGGGCTGGGCAGGGCAGGGCAGGGCAGGGCAGGGCAGGGCAGAGATGGAATGGGCAGGGCAGGGCTGGGCAGGGCAGGGCTAGGCAGGGATGGAATGGGCAGGGCAGGGCTGGGCAGGGCAGGGCAGGGCAGGGCAGTGCTGGGCACAGCGTGGCCCGGCAGGGCAAGGCCGGCCCCAGTCCCACTCCGCTCCGAGCACGGCCCCTGCCCGCGGTAGCGCCACGGCCGCATCACCGAGACCTTTTTGGTTCGGATTTAGCTGAACGCGTTATATTCCAAAGCTTTCAAGCCCCCCGGACGCGAACACCGCCACACTCATGTTTTTGTCAATGCGCTCACTTCCATACTGGCGAGACCTTCGGCAGTTCGCTGAATACACACCCAGCTAACCTTCCTTCACAGCAACTGTGTTCAGGATTTATTTTACAATATTATTTATTTTCCAATAAAGGTTTGAGGTGTAATCTCAGGCGTAAATGAATTTCAGGTGCTAGCTTGATCACAGTGCTAACACATCCTGCACAAAGATTATTTTTGCCACATAAGAGTGGATCTATATATACACACATATTCAGTTATTTATATCAGTCTCTGTTCCCTTACCGAAATTCTTTTTCACTTGAGTCCAAAGGAAATTGAGTGATTCATTATCTGCAAGTACCTGAAAGGAGGTTGTAGTCACCTTGGACTCTGGGGTTGGTTCTACTTGCAGTTTAACTTCATTCTATAGGTGAATGAAACAAAAAAGAGTTCCTGGATTTGTCAGCTACAAATTCCTGACTTTGGGGTGAAATGTGAGGTTTCCAAATGGCCACCAACCACTTGAAAGTGCTATAAGCACTTTAACTAGAAACTGCAGGAACGTGTTAAAAAACGGAGGAGTAACATGAAAATTACAGTATTCAGCTAATTTACAGTGACACAGAAACAACTCTACTATTATTTTAACTAACACCTTACTGGGCACCATTTAATCATCCCAGATGATTTGCAGTGAGTGCATGTAGAATAAATTGCTTGCACTGAATAGGCAAAACTTAATCTTGAAGAATCTTTAAAAGCTCTCTCCACTAAGTCCTGCATAATTCTTTATGCAGAAACCCCCTTTCTTTGTGCAGAAACTGCCTCTCACTTTATGGAGGTTTTTTGTTTTCATTCTGCTGAATTCTGGAAAGGATGCTTTGTGTGAACTGTAACCTGCAGCACATGCCCTGAACTCTCCGTGTCGTGCCCTGCCCTCGGGGGCAGCTCCTCCTCCCACGCTCTGGGACAGGGACACCTTGCTGGGCACAAAGTTTATTATAGGATTATATGTCAAAGTGCTGGCTTTACCAGGAAGGCAAACACTTCTATACCACTCCAAGCCTTCAGTTCCTCTGGAGATGTCAGCGTTAAGGCACTGCCAGCAGCAGCTCCCCATGACCCTCAGGTGCCTTCTCAGCAGATTCCCAGCCCTTCTCCCTTGCTGGTGCTGGTTACACATTTCTGTCCTGAAAGGCGACGGCACTGTGGGCTGTGACACGTCATAAGTGCAACAGAGCTGTTCAAGACTGTGTATTGAAAAAGCTGCTCGCTCCTTACCCGGGCAGGGCTCTCTCTTTCCCCGGCAGCCCTGCCACGGCCACCCCGCCCCTGCAGTTGGCTCGGCCCGGCAGCGGAGGGGGCCGTGCAGTCGGTACGGAAGGGCTGGCAGCCTCGCGACCCTGTCCCTGTCCGTGCCCTGAGGGGGCCGCCCCGGCAGGAAATGGCGGCCGTGCCCGCTCCCGTTCCCGTTCCCGCAGCCGTGCTCGCTCCCGTGCCCGTTCCCTCTGCCGTGCCCGCTCTCCTACCCGCCCCCGTTCCCGCTGCCGTGCCCGCTCCCGTTCCCGCTGCCGTGCGCGCCCCCGAGCGGCGCGGGGCGGGCCGGAAGCGCTGTGCGGGCGGGGCCGGGCCGAGCCGAGCTCCGGCGGGCGCGGGATGGAGGTGACCAGGAGCAGTGAGTGACCGCTCGGCCCTGGGGCGCGACACCCTCCCCTTCCCTCCCCACCCCCGGCCCGGCCGCCCTTTCCCGCGCTGGCGGCCGCAGCCCCTCCCTCATGGCGAGGGTCCCCCCCGCTCCCTGCCCGCGAGGGGCGGCCTGAGCCGGGAGGCGCGGCCGCCCCCGCTGCCGTGCGGAGCCGCAAGTGTGTTTCATCCTTTTCCCCGCAGATTTTAAGGATAACCTCAACAAAGTGTATGAAGCCATCGAGGAGTCGGACTTTCTGGCCATCGACGGGGAGTTTTCAGGTACAGTGGCCGCTGTTCGGTGTTTGCGGGGTGTTGGCAGTGCCCGGGGGTGTCCCGGTTCGCTGTCTCAGTGTTGGCTTGAGAAAGCTAAAGGTGGGTCTCCCACAGAGCCATTAAACCACTTGTTATGTCTGCGATAGCGAGGTTTTGGTCAAAGATAGCCTCATGCTGCCCCTGCTCCCTCCCCGCAGCAATCTCAGACTGTTAATTGATTTGCAGCTGCAGCTGAGCAGAAGAAAAGAAGGTGTTATATTGTGTCATGAAAGCAAGAGGCTCAGATAAATGACGGAGGCCCTGCAAGTGTTTGGACAGGGAAAGGTAGCAGTAAGAACTTGTGTATTTGTCAAACCCAGGGATATGAGCATCAGAGAGGTGCTTTAGTAGGTATTTTGGTTTTGGGATGTAGAGTTCAGTCACCCATGAAACATGATCCATACAGATCTTTAGCCCATAAATGTGATCAGGACTAGGTTTTGTTAGATGTGGTGCTTATGGAAATACAGTTGTTATGTGTGCTTTAAAGTGGCCAAGTCATTCAGTAAATTTCTGGACAGCATTTGTCCCATTTTTAGTGTGGCTTTGACCCTGCCTTGTGCTGTAAAGCCCATCCACATTATGTTGCTGGTAGGTCTTTCCATGTTGAGTAGGAACTACAATGGCAGAACTGCAGAAGAGCTTTGCTGCCTGAACACTGCTGTTAAAATGGGTGGCTTTTATGCAGTAGAAGATCTTTCTCAGCTGAAATAATTATAACGTGTACTTCAAGTGAAAACATTTTTCTTAAATTATCAGTTGTTGCGTTTCTTTGCTGTGGCTAATTTTGAAAAGCTTACTCAAAGCAAAATATGTTCTACTTTTTCAGGGATCAGTGATGGGCCTTCTGTTAGTGCATTAACAAATGGCTTTGACACTCCAGAAGAAAGGTATAAGAAACTTAAAAAGGTAAAGTGTTTACACTGACTAAAATGAAAATTCTGGAAAAAGGTTAGAACACCTTAGTTCATAATGGAGGCAACACAGGGAAATGTGGCACAGATCTGAAAACTGAGTTACACTGACCAGATGGGGGTTGCTTGCTTTGTTTTCTGCTGACAGAAACGGGAATGGTTGCATTAAACTTGCAGCAGTGATGGTCAGAAGAGACAAACTGAGATGATTCCTCACACAGAATAAATAAAGGTGCAGAACTTGTTAAAGAATGTTGAGAGTGTTAACATTTATGATTTCAAAGGGGGACTGGGTAAGAGGAATTCAGGGAAGAGAAGCTCCATTCTTCCCAGACTTCCCTGGCTGAATATGAGCCTTTGAGGGCTTCAGAGTAGGTGACAATTGAGGCTCTGCAGGCACAACCGGTCTCTTAATCATTTTAAGAAATCTGAGGTATCAGAAGACAGATACAAAATCTTTGTTGTCACCTTCTTAAAACTTTACTTTTAATATCTAATAACACAATTAATTGATATTTTTGATCTTTATACTCAAGAGAAAAGGACTAATTTTGAATGCCCTGTATCCAGCACAAACCATGTGGATTAGAAAAATATTAAATATATTATTATATGTATCTGAAAACTGTACACCACTGTCCCTGCCAGCTGCTCTCACACTGCAGGGGAGGTAAATGAATTGGAGAAGGGGACTGAGCTGCTTTAGGTGCAGCATCTCCTGTGTGTGAGCAACAGGTGGAGAGGGAGGTGGGACTTCTCTCTCCTTGTCTGTTTATGGAGTGGAAGTACATCTTGGGGCAATAATGGGAGGATTAAATGGAGATGAAAACTACTTAAAAACTCTGGTATGTTTACTTTAAGATTACCAGCAAAACAAATGTTGGTTAAGAAGATTCAATTTACTTAATTTTGAAACTGAGAGAAATCATATGTGGATGCACCCTGGCAATCTTTAAATGTGTGCACGTTTTATTCTCATGCAAAGTTTTCCTTTCCTTTCCAGCATTCCATGGATTTTTTGCTCTTTCAGTTTGGCCTTTGCACTTTTAAATATGATGACACAGAACAAAAGTATGTTATTCTCTTTATTTCTTGTCTTCTTAATTGAGGATTTTCTAAAGCAATACTGATTAGCTCTATTGACATTCAACTCATCTTCTCCACAGGTATATAATGAAGTCATTTAATTTCTATATTTTTCCAAAACCCTTTAACAGAAATTCACCAGATGTCAAGTTTGTCTGTCAGGTTAGTATAAAAACAAGTTTGATTTTATTTGGTTAAGATACACCTGCAGCAAACTTCAGCTTAAAAGGTAGAGGAAGTTTCTGGAGTTTGGGTTTTTTTTTTCCTTGTAAGAGAAATAAACATCAGTTAAGAGCAATCCATAGAAATGAGCGTTAAGGGAATAGTTTTTCCTTCAGTTTTGAAATCTTGTTACATATTATGTTGTGTAGTTTCTGAAATTGGAGACAATATTCCAAACGTGGCAAGATGATTCTATTGTTTTTTTCTTTTTATCCTTTATACCCATCTGCTTCTCTGGCTCTTACTGCTTCCCAGGCTATTGCTAGCATTTTTCTGGTCTCAGATTTGTTCTGAACACTTTTTTTTCTTTAGTTTCCTCTCTCCACATAACTCATTATTTCATCTCTGTCCATTAGGATATTTGTTGTTCTATGGAAGCTGAAAATAAACAACAAAAGTAGCATAGCCTAAATTCTCAGTGGCTTCTTTAGAGTCACAAACTTGGTTGCTCTTGACTTTGGACTTTGTATAATTTCTTAAAAAGTGAGAAAATAACTGAATTGATCTTTTATGCCACAGCTACACTTGCCAATTGTAAGTTCTTTTTCTTTTGTTGCAGAGTTCAAGTATAGATTTTTTAGCAAACCAAGGATTTGATTTTAATAAAGTTTTCCGCAACGGTGAGTTGTTTGGCTTTTTCTTTTGTGATGACACCTCTTATTGTTTTCTGCAAGGAGGAAAAAGGCTGCTATTGGTGACAGTCTCTTACCACACAATTTAGTTCTTGAATTATTCTTATCTACTGTTGTGCTGATTAGCGAGTCTCTTTCCAAGGGAGTATTGGTTCAACAAACTGGAATTCCTGCTTGCTGGAGTGTTTGGTTGTTTGTTGTTGTAGTGGCAAAGCATGAAGAGAGACATCCATAGTAATAGATCAGCAGTAGCATTTTAGGGAAGGTGTCAGTGCTGGGGATGGGGCTGCTGCATCCCCTTACTGATGGTGCAGGGAGCAAGGAGAGGGAGTGTTTGGGGTCTGTCTCTGCAGCCCTTGGGCCCGTTCCTGGTCCTGTGGCACCCGCCGGTCTGGCCTGTGCTGGAGGGAGGCCGGGATGGACACGGGTCAGAGCGGGGTCTGGGACAGGTGGCTGAAAGGGAAGGGTTTGTTTTCAGCCCTCAGGGCTATAAAACTAAATGCTTGGTTAGTAATAAGTCTTTGCTGAATTCCTAAACATCCTTAATTTGTCTTTAATTATGATAAGCTTTTATATTTTTTTGTTAGGAATTCCATATTTAAATCAGGAAGAGGAAAGACAGCTGAGGGAACAGTATGATGAAAAACGTTCTCAAGCCAATGGTGCAGGATCTCTGTCATACATTTCTCCTAATTCCACAAAGTGTCCTGTAACAGTTCCTGAAGATCAGAAAAAATTTGTTGAGAAAGTAGTGTAAGTGAAATTATTTAATATCCTCTGATACTGTTGAAGATAAAATGTGAACAGTAGCAGTAGTGATATTTTTGCATGTTTAAGCCATTCTTACTAGTTCACTGGTTATGAAATGCTGCTCTTTTTGTTATGAAGTGTTTTCTTTTTTTGGGGGAGAGCTGTAAACTTCCAAAAAATGGAAAGATGAATATAGAAGCAAATAATCTATTTCCTCCAGGGAACAGATAGAAGACTTTTTAAAGAATGAAGAAAGTGAAAGTTTGGAACTGGAGCCATGTACAGGGTGAGTTTCTGAAATTGCATATCTTCTAAAAATATTTTTTGTTTGGGTCATACAGAATTAGGGGAGAGACAAGATTATCTTTACTTGGGTTGACTGCAGCAAAATTTATATTTGACTAATTTTTGCATGTTGAGAAGGTGTGGCAATGGATATGGGTGTCACAGTCTGCTTTATGAGCTGTAACTTCTGCATGTGGTGCCAACGTAATTAAGTACAGCCAAGAACTGTCTTGTGTCTGTGATCCTCCTGTTCCTATTACTGAAGTTTTCCATAAGCCCTTGTTATGCATTTTATAAACAAACTTCAAATCTATTGAGCTGTCAGTTGTTCTTAGTTGACAGTGTGCGACTGTTTCTAGTAGGACTCCTTCCCAAAAATCTATTCAGCTTTGGGGTCCAGATGTTTAGAGAGTATGTTGTTTAAAAAATTAAAAAAACCTGAATTTAGAAATAGCAGAACATTGTGAGCTGAGGGTAAGGTATCATCACTGTGTCTATGCTGAGTGATCATGACATCAGAGTATTTTCCTTTGAAAAGATCTGTGGATAACTGTACAAAATGGTGTAAATGCCTTTGCAGCTTGGGGGCTGAACATTAGAGTTCAGTAAAACCCTTCCCAGCTTCTATGTTCTGGTAGTAGTGACTTTTGCTTTAAAAATCCTTCTACAAATGAACATAGAGTCAGCTGTAACTGAACATAATTACTTGGAAACATTCTGTAAGAGGATTATTAGTAACAAAGTTGTCTTTTGGTTTTAGATTTCAAAGGAAATTAATTTATCAGACCTTGAGCTGGAAGTAAGTTACTGGTAATACTGCCTTACTGTATATTTTTAGTATTTTTGATAAGAAATCTGGGTAAGATCTAATCTACTTAACCTTGGGGTGATTCATGTAGTCATTTTTTGGCCTCTGAAAGAAAGCTTTTCTAATGTTCTGAAGAATTTAATAGTGATGATTCATTTGAATATTTTAAAGCTTAGTATTTATTTTATTATTCCTGTCTAAAATCTCTGAGTAGAACAGCACAGCCCAGAGTTATGTAACAAATGCAACTTGCCAGGTTTTTAGTGAACAAAGTGCACCTGCTTATACAGACTGGGGGCTTTACCTGAAAAACTAGTAGTTCTGTAGTAGTCCTGGTATGCTTATAATTTTCTGTTAGATGCCAAGCATAAGCATTTCTGATAACTTATTATATTGCCTAAAAATATCCCTTAAGGCGTTAGGAGAAACACTAAGGCTGTAGGGTAAGGTTTTCATTGTTCTGACTGTAAAACGTGGGAAATACAGTAGAGGTCATTTTTTGTATGGCTCATTAATTCAGTGCTGCAGCACTGAATGTGGCACTCTGTTGCTGACACTGGGAGTGGATAAAAGAAACCTTCCCTCTATAAAATGGAATCTCAAGAAGCTTGAGAACTAATCTGAAAAAACCCAGCGACGCTTTCAAGTGTTTTCTGGTGTGAGTTTTTTAATGTATTGATAGAATATCTGTAGGTTCCAGTAGCACACAGTTTGGTGTGTGTCTAACACTAATCTTTGCATCTCCCCTCAGTGGGGGGAAGAATTGTGTTCTTGAGTTGTATTTTTTTACACCCAGCAGCTGTGCACGCTATGTGTGCGTTGGTGAGGGAAAGCCACGTTGTGAGGTTGACACGGAGATAATTAAAACAGAATCATAGAATGGATTGGGTTGGAAAAGACCTCCGAGATCATCAAGTCCAACCCCTGGTCCAACTCCAGTCTCTTTACCAGATCATGGCACTCAGTGCCACAGCCAATCTCAGTTTAAAACCTCCAGGGATGGGGAATCCACCCCCTCTCTGGGAAGTCCATTCCAATGCCTGATTACTCTCTCTGCAAAGAATATTTTTCTGATCTCCAGCTTCAATTTCCCCTGACAGAGCTTGAGCCCATTGTGCCCCCTTGTCCTATTGCTGAGTGCCTGGGAGAAGAGACTGACTCCCACCTGGCCAGAACTTCCCTTCAGGGAGTTCTAGACAGTGCTGAGGTCACCTCTGAGCCTCCTCTTCTCCAGGCTAAACACCCCCAGCTCCCTCAGCCTCTCCCCACAGCACTTGTGCTCCAGTCCCTTCTCCAGCCTCGTTGCTCTTTTCTGGCCCTGCTCCAGCCCCTCAATCTCTTTCCTGAACTGAGGGGCCCAGAACTGAACACAACACTCAAGGTGTGGCCTCACCAAGGCAGAGTCCAGGGGAAGGGTCACTGCCCTGGGCCTGCTGGCCATGCTGTTTTTGATCCAGGACAGGATCCCATTGAAGTTATTGGTTGCCCTTGTGCCCTGAACTTTTCAAAGATCATTTCGTCTACTGAAATGTTCTCTTGTGCATCAGTATCCTGATGGATCCAAGGTTTGTGATATGAGGCAGCTCCTGAGGGAGGTGTAGTCTCAAAACTCTTGAGAAGGAAGGGTGGAGAAGACACAAGTGTTTGGGTGTGTGCTCTCCAGTGCTTATTTAGGAGTAGCCAGAGGACAAGGAAACATGCTGGTTCTGCAGTGGTTATGCAGTTGTGGTTAGTTTATTACAATGGGAAAATGACAGTAATTGCTACTGGTTAAGCAGTAAAAAAGACATTGTTCTCTTACTTTGCTGTCAGCTGGGTGCTCTATATATGGTAGTACTTCGAAAATTAGATGTGACAATGCTGTGGAGGAAATGACATTTGAGTTAATAATTCCTATTAAAGTCTACCATTAACAGAAAGTTCAGGGTTGTTTTTAAATCCTAAAACAAGTGACATATTAAAGGTATACAGTCTTCAAAGAAGCTTCCTGTGACTGCAAGTAAATGAGAGCATTCTTACCAGTATTTTTGGTTTGGATTTCTTGAAAGCAAAGATTCTAGGTTGTGATGAAACAGCTAGATGATGTTTACTTAATATTACTAAAATAAGAAGTTCCAGGTCCCGCAGCAGTAGGGTGGGAAATCGCATAAGATAAAATATTCTAGTGCTGGTTACTGTTAGGTAATGTAAGGGGGCCAATTAAGCTACGTGTGGCTTCAAACTTTCCATTATTTTAAATTAAAAAGAAATTTTTAATAGTTCTTTTGCACTTAAGACTTACAGTAATAATGAAATGTGCAGTTACTGAATCACTGTTGTTGTTTCAATTTGCTAAGTGGCAAATTAATAGCTACTTGTACTTTTCATATGTTTGATGCAGGTATCCAAAAGGTATCCATGTGGAAACTCTGGAGTCAGATAAGGTAACTAGGCCTGCTGCTGCCTCTGACATTTGTTCTGTTTGAAAAAAAATTGTATTTCTAAATTTTACCAAACTCTCCTGACTTCCAGATGTAACTTGAGCCTTGTCATGCAAATGCAAAACATTTTAAATGGAATACTGTGAAGTTGTTTCTAAACATTAAATCTGACCAACATATGGAGTATAAGCATGTATGTGTGGCTCAATATTATTCTTTTGAAAGGATTCTAAAAGGTGTTTTAATTTGTAGTGATCTGGTGTTCCATATTGGTGAACTGTGGACTGTGATCCCAGAGGAAAAGTAGTGGCATGACATGCTGTGTCCTCACCTCCCAGCAAACATCCCTGCCCCAAAAGTTACTGGAAATGAACAACGAGATGCTGATAACCTTTCCTGAGAGTTAAAAAGTGGGTTTAGTAAAAGTTGGGTTTGGTGGATGAATCCAGTACAGCTTCTAAAGGCTTTGGGGAGCAGGTGATAAAGTGATGCCCACAATAGAAACAGTTGCGTTGCCAAGTAACTGCTGCTGAGGTGACAGTTTTCTTTACAATGTAAATCTACAGAAAGTTGCAGCAACCTTCAATAAGAACTGCTCAGAGTCATTCCTCAAACTGTGAATTTTTTTGTTTTAGAAGGAGAGATACATTGTTATTAGTAAGGTAGACGAAGAAGAACGAAAAAGAAGGGAACAGCAGAAACAAGCAAAAGAACAGGTAAAAAAGTTCCATTTAATTCATTTACATGAAAGAGGGAGGGGGAGAATCTCTGACTTCAGTCAGTAATCAGAATTGTGTGATAGGATTTGCTGGTGTTTCCCTTTTGTCAGACTGCTGTGATTTCTCTGGATGTATTTCAAGATAAATAAATTCAGGTGGAGCAAATAATATATTTGCATGCAGAATGCCTTTTAAGAGGGAAAAAGGTACCTAATGTAACATCTCTTTTTCCAGAAGGCAAGTTAGGGACAATTTACTACCAGAATGGATTTTTCTCAAGCATTCCTAATGGGGGTGTCACTCTGACTAGAGGCATTCAGAGCTGGACTGAAATAACAGTGAATGTTTTATTGAATTTCACTTCTGGTTGGATAAAAACAGATAAAGGAACACAGATACTACTTCCCTAGACCTGAAGAAGAAAAATCTCTTACAGAAAAGTTCTCTAAGTGAAACTAAAATAGGTGCTGTAGTTGGATTGCCCCCAAACCAATCTAATCAGTTTAAAATGTGTAACTCACATTATATAATCCTGTGTAATATAATATTGCACTTGTGACATGAGGCAGTATATGTGATATGAAGTGGTATAATATTACAGTTGTATAATGTTTCTTCTTGGTTTTGTTTATGTAAATAGTGAAGAATATACTTTCATGCTTACACTGAGGTTGGGGAAGAAACAAGTCTGATTTAATGGCACTGACAATCAGGATTCAACCTGTTACATATGTAACAATGTGTGTTAAAACTGTGGCTGAAGATACACAGCTTGATTTTACAACCTTCCTGAGCTGTTGCAGTGTTACAGCAGTAGAGCAGGGCTGTATGGACAGTGAGCTGCCTGCAGCTCTTACTGCTCTGGCTGGGATGAAGTTACCCTTTGTAGCAGCTGTATTTTGCTGTGCTTTGCGTTTGTGGCTGAAACAGCAGTGATACCATACACGTGTTTTGTCTGGTGCTCTCCAGCACTTGCACAGTGTCAAGGCTTTCTCTTCCTCCCCCAGAAGCAGCAGGTTGGTCTGTCATTGTCTTTATCCACAAGTCTTAGAGGCTGCTTTTGAATTTTGAGTGAGGGGAGTGAGCAAAAGACAATGTGGTTGTTTGACTTTCGGCCAGGGGCAACCACTCCAACAGCCTGTGACTTGTGCTTGGCAGAGAACTAGAGCTGCACATAAACTGGGGTCTGGCAGCACCATCTTGATTTTGTTGTTTCCTCTGTGGGCTGTTCTTGGTTATGTCTGAGGAACAGTTTGAGTCAAACTGTCTGCCAGTTTGCAGGTAGAGTGTTGGCAGTATTTGTGTTTATATTTCTCTAATGTCCAAACCTTTGCTTGCAGGAGGAATTGAATGATGCAGTAGGATTTTCCAGAGTTGTTCATGCCATTGCTAATTCTGTAAGTTAACATACTTTTAATATACCTTTGTAAGAAAAAATAAATAATTCAAAGGAAGAATTCTTTTGCTGTTACATTTTGGGAGATTAGATGAAATACAAGTTAAAGGGACTTTTTAAGTTGGTATTGCTTCATGTTTTATAGTGTTTGAGTGTGATAGGTTGAGTAAGCTTTTAAAATAGTGAATGACATGAACAGTCTCATCATCTGAAATCAAAAGTAACGGTTTCTTAGGGCTCTTAAGTAGCTATGCTTTGGGGGCTCTTTTCTCTGTTTTGAAAGGATTGTTGTTGTGGGGTTTTTTCCCTTTTTTTTTCGTGGCACTTAAGGGCTAATTAGAGAAGGACAGTTGTGTTGAATTAAAGTAACATTTAAAAAACTTCTTATACTTTTTCAAGCGGGAGCGTGGTTGTACAGCATCTGGCATGAAAGGTTCTGCATGGTGAGAAGCCAGATCATGCTCCTAATAACTATAATTTATTATAACCATTAAGAATATATTGTGAGTTGTAAATTAAAAGGTAGTGGACTGAGAAATTACTTGACTTCAGCTTTAAATAGATTACATTTGGAAACCAAATTGTAAGTATCTGTTTCAGGGCCTGTTGTCAACATTTGAAGCTGCTGCTGAAGGCTGTGATAAATGGTTGGGAGTAGAGGAAAAAGGAGTGACTGCTCTGAGAGAATGAAGGAGTGTGGGGCACAGGCAGAGAGCAATGGGGTGGTTTGGTTTATATTTGTTCCCAGCTGCCCTTGGCAGGCATCTGGGACAGGTGCTTCTCACATATTGCCTTTGCCATGGCCGTGGCTGGAAGTGTAACCAACAATTCATATTCTTTTCACAGGGCAAGCTTGTTATTGGGCACAATATGCTGCTGGATGTTATGCATACCATACATCAGTTCTATTGCCCCCTACCTGATGTAAGTAATCTTGTGAGCATTCAGATGATGAAACGAGTCCTTTAATGTATTTGTCTGTTAGTCTTACCTCTGCACTCTCGTTAATGGAAACATTAATCAGTTTATTAAGAAGTACAGAAAAGTAGTTTTAAAAAACCCATTTGTTACTTCTCGGCTACTGCCTTCTTAAATCTTTATGTAGAAAGTGCAATTGGATTGAATTATTCTTTAAATTTTTTAAATGTTCAAATTAAACATTGGAATTGTGGTTTTTGCTTATACCTGTTAGTCCTTCACAAAACTGCTTGGATAGTGGCAGGTGTATTTAACTCACTGCCACGTTAAGGTGCTGGTTTGGAGCTTCAGCATAATTATGTGGGATTTTCCCTGTCTGGTTTAGTAAGTGGGAATGTGTGTTTTGGTGTAAGAGAACTTAAGAGAATGATAAGAGATGCTCTAGCAGGATGGTTTCATTGGGGTGAAGAGGTGCAGTGTCAGAGTAATTGGAGGGAGCCCTTTGCTGCCTGCAGAAGGCTTGTCTGGCAGTTCTGCAATAGTCCAATAACTGAACTAAGCCATGTATTGGCACCAAGAACATTCCAGAAGCCAAAGGATGGGCCATGTTAAACTTGCATTCTTTAGGGGCTATGCGTGTTTGGGGAAAGACTTGATCTTGAGAGGGGAGAAAGAAATTTGGGATGTGTTTGGGTGGTGTTGGAACATAAGGAATTGTCAGTTGTTCCTGTACTTTTGACATTGGGCAGATCTAAACCTGTGGGCAGCCAACTGTGCACCTGGAGTGACTGCTCATATTCCAGTGAAATATTAAAGCAGAACTGTTAACACAGCTGGAATTAGAGGTAGTCCAGGCTGTATAATAGGCTGGGGTACTGGAATGATAGAACATTTTATTGCTGATCACAGGCAAATCAGAAATAATGAGTCTGTAGTTCTCTGTAACTGCAGGTGGTATCTGTAGTAATGCTGACAAACACATGTCTTATGTGAAGAGAATTCAGTTACTGTATCTCACTTTCAGAAGCTGTTTGGAGAATTGTAGCTACTGCTCTCTGTCATTCCAAGAGTAATAAACAGTTAACTGACTTGGATTTTATCTTCCAATTTAATGTTAAATTAGGACCTAAGTGAGTTCAAGGAAGTAACATCATGTGTCTTTCCCCGGTAAGTTCTTAGTTCAAACTTTGAAGTATTTTAGTACAGTTCTAGCAAGCTGATCTTGTTTGTCCTAGCCTTGTAATCCAGCTGTTACTGGGAATATAATTGGGATCAAGTTAGATAAAGATAGTTGTTAAAGTATTCCTGAGCATCTTTTTTTTTCAGAAAAACAGTGCTTTTGATTTACTTCTTGGCAAAAGATGCCCCTTTGCTACTGCCTGGGTTTTGGCATGACAGTTGGGGTTTGAATCTCCACTTGGAACAAGTTTTATTTGTTAATGGTTGTTTGCATCTCTTGCTGTTGCTTAGTTGCTGTCCTTTTCTGTGCTGAATAAAGCCAAGGAATGTTTTGGCTGTTCTAAGATCCAAGGGTGATTTTCAGTAGGTGTTTCTGCTCTTTCCCAGCTAATATGCTAAGACACTTTTGAGGATTTGGCAAAAGGGGTATTCTTCCATTTCCACTTATTTAGCTTTTACTTTGTTTCTAGGTTATTGGATACTAAACTGATGGCAAGTACACAGCCTTTCAAGGTAAATTAATATAATATTATAGAATTATTTGAAGATACAAAATTATTTGAAGGTACTTCTTTATTTCATGGGTACTGAAACAAATCGTATTTCTTTTTAGAGAAAAATGTGTGATAATGTTTTCTGTGATGCTCTTTTTTTGGTAGAAGAATGTTTTTTCTTTATGTCTTATTTAAACTTAAAAAAATTTTAGAATACAGATTTTTATTTTCCTAACAGTGTCTTACGAGTTTGAAGTTTTAAGGTAACTTGTCAGCTTTGAATTTCAAAATATGCAGAGTTTTTGCTAGTTAAGATGTAATCAGAAGATTATTTTCTTCTTGTGAAAAAGCATGTATCCTGAGGAGAAAAAAAATGTACTGTTCATGAATCTGGAAGCTCCTTGTATATTAAAGTTTTAGAATACTGTGAATGCTGACTTAGATTTGTGTGTAAAAGTGCTTGATCATCATTCGGTTCTTCTGTGGCCCTGATACTCAATGGGTAGCCAGCAGGAGGAAAAAATTACAGGTTTCTCTTAAAACCTCTTGTAGCAGAGTTTTATTCTTCTCAATAAATACTGAGATAAGTGTTCACACTCTCTTGCTCTCCCATGTGCCTTTGAATTAATTAAAATACATGCTGATGAGGCAGCATCTCTGTCTGTGCTTTGCATTGCGTAACAAAGTCTTAGCAGATATTGTCAGGTTTGTGTTGCATCCTGCTGGGGTAAGAATAGAGGCCTTGGCATTCTGGAAACTAAGAATCCTGCACAAGTTTTGTGTTTGGTACAGTTATGTTGATGTTTGTATTTCTACAGTGGATACTTTGGGGTTTAGGCTGTTCTTACCAATTGCTGCTTCAGGATGCCAAATTAAGGTGTCATTTGAGCTTATTCTTTGTACTTAGTTCTTAATAACTTTTCAGACTGCAGACTTGATGATAAGGGTAAACAGCTGTCTTGATTTAGAACCAAAGGAAATTTGGTCCTCAAAGATTTCAGACAACTGTAAGAAGGATTGTTTGAGATGTTTTCTCTTGCTGTTGATTCTGCATGTTTCCATTGCACTGATTGCCAGTGTATATTTGATTAGGAGCTTCAGTAAGGAATTAACCTGTAATATATTTTTGTGACCTTTTTTAATGCATATTTAGATTCACTAATGCAACTCAGCTGAGCTGAAGTGTAGGAGCACTTTTCTTTATGTCAGGCTTCTTTCACTGTCTTTGTATTACTTTAAATCAGCAATATTTACACTTACTAAACTATTCAAGAATGTCCAGCCAGCAAGCACATTTCAATGCTCACCTTGAATGCCTTCAACCATTATGATCATTATCTGGGGTACCTTTGCCCTGTTTGTGCTGCTTTTTCCTTGTCACACGGACCCTGCATGAACCCAGAGTGAAACAGAAACATTACTTGTCCATAATTCATCATCAGTAATTCTGAAAAGTAACAGTAAATGCTTAGGACTCATTATGTTGCAGGTGAAGCAAGTTAACTTTAAAACTTGTCTTGACAGAGTTCCTGGTGCGTTAGTTTGAAGTGGGGCTGTGTATAAATCCTTGGAGAACACAAGGTGGCAGCAGTAAATACTCATTTGATCCTGTTTGATTTCGGTTTCCAGGGAAAATGTGTTGGTGTTGGCAGTTAATGATGTCTTTTCTTGCAGGAGATCATTAATAATACATCACTTGCAGAACTGGAAAAGCGTTTAAAAGAGGTTCCATTCAGCCCTCCTAAAGTTGGTAAGGATAAATCAAAATGCTCTTGTTTCTGAAAGGCTTTCCTCTTTCAGAGGAAATAAAATGTCTTGATTATTTTGGTACTTGGTCTAAAATATAAATAACCCTCCTGACAGTTGCATTTCGATGAAGTGGACTTTATGTTGGGGCAATATACATACATAGCAGTTATACTTAGAACTACAACTGGAACTTAGTAGGAATCCTTTCACTTTATTGGAGGTAATAAAAGAATGGATGTATTTGGTGAACAGCAATTTCACCATCTTCTAAAGATGGCATTTCATTTTTAGGGTAATTTTGATGTTTAACTTGGAATTGTTTTAAAATACTTTCACTTGGTGGTTGTCCTTCAGATCCAAACCAGGGCACTCCAAGAGGCACTTGGACAAGCAAAACCAAGAAAACTTACACAGTAGTGACCACCTATGTGTGTTCTAGACATTACTGAAGTTCTTTTAGAGCTTTCTTTGCTTTGAGGTGAAGGAAGGGATATTTAATCCAAGGACAAGCTTAGCTCAAGGTTCTGGAATTTTTCTTAAGCTGCTGATTTAGAAGAGAGAGCAATACTGAGCAGTGAAGTATTTTGGAAGGGAAAGTTTCAGTGCTTAGTCAAAATCAAGATAAGCAGCACTTTATATTGCTGAGTGTGCAGAGCAGATGCACTTAGGCTGGACTGTAAAATGGATAATCTCCAGCCTTCTTGGACAATGAGCAGGACTGTTGGTGCCTCCACCTGAGTTGTATCATGAATATGGAGTGTACAGTAAGTGCATGCAGACCTGTTAGTGGCATGTGCTCTGGAGCTTCTCAGGATGTAACATAATTTGGCAGCTGTCAGGTACTTCTTTTTTGTGCTGATGTAATGTAATAGTTTTACTTTTTTTTTTCTTGGAAAAATATGCCAGTAACAGTTAACTGACTCAAAAGTGTAAATATTTAATCAGATAATTCATGTATTTCAGAATAACCCAAGGAAAACATGTTTAAAAATACTAGAATACTTTTGTATTTATGTTTTTTTGGCATATATATCTACTAAAAAAATAAGCATTAAGAAATAAATGTCCTTTTCAGCTCAGTCAGTTCAGCTTAACACTGTCTGAGTCTCAGACAACTTTATTTTTAAATTAAATATTTCAGGGGTTCATGTAAAAAGTGATCTGATGTTTTGCTACCCTAGTTCTATATGTGAAAGTGAGATTCAAGTTTCTTTTTATGAAATACTAGTACATGCTTACATATTTTCATTGTGTAAGTTATGCTGGTATTTCACTATCCTTATTCTAAATCCTGGATGTGTTTCATCATTGTTTTATCTTCTCTCAATAAAGTCATCCTTTAATCACTTAGTTCTATCTTTATCATTTAAATACCATAAAAATCTGACTATAGATCAATCAGATGATTAGCAAACAGGTTAATAGTGAAGTTTTCAATTAGCCTGGGTCTGTTTCTGTTACTGTGTTCTTTTAAATGTGAGGGAAAAAAACCCCACTTTTTGGGAATCTTGCTGTCATTGTCTCAGAATTAATACTCCATTTTGTGTAAGTAGGTCTAGAGATTAATGGCATTATAATAGGAAAGACTTTCTACCCTAAGAACCTGTTCTTACTTAAAAATACAAAACAAAACTGCTTTTTTAAAGAAGTTCTGAAACTTAGAAATTCTGAAAATTGTGTAAACTTCCCCAAATGATGTTAGGCAGTGACCAAATGAGTGTGGGGGTGAGCACACAGGGCTGTCTTTTTCTTCTGTGATAACATGTTTATAAATGATTTTTTCCCCTCAGAAAGCGCAGAAGGATTTCCAAGTTACGACACAGCGTCTGAGCAGCTCCACGAAGCAGGCTATGATGCTTACATTACTGGGCTGTGCTTCATTTCCATGGCCAATTTCCTAGGTATCTGTGTAGTCTTTCCCAAACCCTCCCCTTGGTGCTGCCCAGAGCTGCCTATTCCATACTGAATTTCCTCTTCTCCGTCAGGTTCGTTCCTCAGTCCTCCAACAAACCACGTGTCTGCCAGATCCAAACTCATTGAGCCTTTTTTTAACAAGTAAGTGGTTGTTGTATTAAGAGACCTGCTAACACATGGAAATAGAACACTGTCCTTAGCATATCTGTTTCAGAATCAATGGCTAACTGCAATTTTCTTTAAACTTCAGTTTTACTGGCTTTTTGGTTCATTCTGTCAATGCTGCAGAGACCAGAGGTTGCAAATACATTTTCTTTTGAGGAATGTGGATTACTTTCTGCTAACCTGTGAAATGACACTTGGGAGAGTACCTGGATTTCTGCAATGGCCTTGCCATGCCTGTGTTGAGGATAAGTCTACAGTTTAGAAAATTATTTCTAGAGTAAGCTTTGGGGTAGTGGAACTAAAGAAAAATTGGTCAGGTGTTCTTTATGTTGTAGAACTGTCAGAAACTGGTGATAGTTCAAACTGAGTATGCTGAGTCTGGAGAAACTACAATATCCCTGTTGTAATGTCAATCCATATAGCACAACCATTGTCAGGTAACCCAGTTTTAAGAGGCATAATATAAATAGACGAAAGATTAGCAGTTTCTGGGATGATGCTGTGATCGTGATTTGCTTTTGAATTGGATCTTCCTGTAAACTGCTTGGACAACTTGAAGTAAGACTTGAGAAGTCTAGAAGCCTTTATGCACAGATTTGATTCTTCATGTATTTAATGTGTTTAATTTAAGAATACTTAGAGATACTACAGTCTGTCACATAAAGGAAAAGGAGTGGAATTAAAAACTTGCTAGAGCTTAGTCTGTTTTTAAAATTCAGGAGAAATCACATCCTTTCAAACTGTCCACTGGAAGTTTAACAAGTGTTCTCCCCAGAAGTGTTGGTTGTGTTTTTGGTAACTTCATCTTTGTTTTTATGAAAATTGCTGCCTACCTGTCACTGTAACCCCAGATCTCTATGGATGTGTCAGAGTAAGGATATCTATCTTTGTTTGCTGTGGAATCTGTGTTTGCAGCTGCCTTTGTTCTCAGTGTGTCACTCCTGTTCAGTTTACAGACAGCTGTGCTGAAGCCAAGTCTGCAGGAGTGTGGCATCTAAGGCTGAACATAAGAATAAACTATGGCTTCTTTGTCAAGTGTTTTCATTACTCAGTGCTGTGCTGGAATTGGTGGAGTTCCTGAAGTTAATTGATGCAGATGTTTCTAATTTTTATTGATGAAGTTCCTCTTAGGTTCTGCAGTGCTGAGGAGGACACAGTGCATGTTATGCTGTCTCTTCCCTGAGACTCAGGAGGAGAAATTAGATGGGACAGTGTTCTAACTGGTGCCAGTTCTCTGAAGACCTTCTGGCTCACATGTGAACCTGTCATGTAGTCCATCTCTTCCCCAGTGTTAGGATTTTTTTCTTTCTCCTGAATATTTACAGCAAAACCAAGTTATCATTGCATTCCAGTAAACTTTTCAGTGATACCATAGGTACATAGGATTCCAACTCTTAGAAACTAGTAGTGAGTCTGGCATGATACCTCAAGGGAATTACAGATCAGTCTGTATACTTAAAATGTTTTTACCATCAGTTATTACTTAGATGAACACTGTAACTGTAATCTGGTAAGCATTTTAGAAGCTTTTTAAAGTTATGACAGAAAAGTTATTTATTTTAGCCCTCCAGTGCACACTGTACACAGCATGTGTTTTGGAACAGCCATGTGGCATCTGTACCTGTGATAGGATTTTGGGCTGTTTATATTATTTTGCTGGGAAATAGTTTTCAGAGCTGAATAAAGGCTTTTGTTGAAAACATTTCTTGAATGTTTTGAGAAACTCTTCAGTTACATGTCAAAGGGCAAAAGACTCATCCTGGTATTCTCCAAAGAAGTCATGATGGCTTTTGCAGTTTTAGGGTTTTAAGTATGATGTAGAGCTCAGAAAATGGGAAAGTTTATGTGTATTTGGAACCATGACACTTTTGCACCCTCCACTCTCCAGTGGCTCTTACTGCTCACAGCTGCTATTTGCTGAATGTTTGTTTCCCCACTTGTCCTAATTATTTTCAGCAGTAATAGTTTGGGGCTTTCTCTTTGTTTTCTTGAATAAGTAAAATTACTGACATGATGCCATGTAACTTTTTGAATATGGATTGTTAGATAATGAATTTCGCTTCATTAAAGGGTCTGTTTGTTTTAATATAGTTTAAGATATATTTGAGATGGTTAGTTCTTCCTCAGAACAAACATGTGGAAAAGTATATAAAGGAAAGCTTACTGAAAGGTCTTCAGGCAGAAATTTGCTAATAGTTCTTTTCAATTTTGCTTCAGGTTGTTTCTTATGAGAGTAATGGACATACCATATCTCAATTTGGAGGGACCAGACTGTAAGTAGCTTCTTTCATTGTAAACTTTGTACCAATCTGACAAATTTCCTGGAGGAAGAAGTGTAAAGAGTAATTAGTGTTTGTTTAAAGCATGGGACAGCAGCTGTGTTTGGTTGCTGGCCTATTACCAAATTATTTCAATGTACCCCCCATTTCTTTTTTAAACAAAATAGTAAACCCATAAATTCCTCAACTTTGACCTGAAAACTTGCATTACGAAGGGGATCAATGAGAACAGATTAAGTTATTGTTGCTAAATGTAGCAGAGTTTGAAATGAACAGCTTTATGGCTAATTTGGGTCACTATTCTCATGTACCATAGAACATACAAAGTGGGCTCTTAACACTCCCCTCACCTGACACTAAATACAGGATGCAAACTAGAGAATATTGCAAATGGTTCTGAAAGTCTTGTAGCCACTTTCCTTCACAGTTGACATGCAGCAATAGCTTTACTTAACCTCAGCCTAAACATCAGAGTTCTTTTGCCACATGAAATTGTTATAAATGGAAAAACATTACTTGAAATATTTTACATTTCAGGTTATGTCAGGTTACAGACCTGGGGCTGTAGTAAGTTGATAATACATTTATATAAAAACAGATTTTACTAAAATAAATGTCCTTACTTTTATGGGATGTTAGACTATGTTGGATGAGTGTTTCCATTGATGCTTTGACTTAGGAAAATGTCTAGTCCTTGATTAGATGAAACCAGGTACACAAATTTTTTAACATGATCCCATCTGGAAGCAACACTCATGTTAAAATGTCTCCCACTCTGTGTGTGGGAAAGCTCAGACTGAAGTGTGAGTTTTTATTAGAGTTTAATAGTAACAGAATGCAGTTCTGGAGAGGTGGAAATAACTATTGGAGAGGAAAATATATGCTGTGAGGGCATATGTTTAATTTTTAATTCCGTTAGGTGGTCAGGTCACTGAGCTCTGGCTCAGTGGATCTGTTGGAATGGTTATCTAATTACATTGCATCCTTCCTTCCCCAACTGTTTGATATTGAGTGGAAGAATGGATAAATACTTTGGGTCATTGAGAGAATGCCAAAGCCACTAATTTGTAAAGATGCTACTTCCCCTTGCTAGCCAACTTACAGGATTGTTTTGACACTTTGCCAAGAAGAGTTGCCAAAAAAGAGGCTGCCTCTGAGTCTCTCTTTTATCTGAAAGCCACTTCTGGAGAACAGACTGATGCAGATGATGTAGGAGAGCCTGAACCAGGGAGGCTTTCTAAGCTTCCAGGCAGAAAGCACATCTAGGGGTGGCATCTTGGGCTGGCTGTTTTGGAAACTTTTCTGGCTATTCTGAGATGTAAACACTGCTGTAGGTTGAGGGAGCTGTCTGGTTGTCTGTATGGGACACAGAGAAGTAAAGCCATGCCAAGAACACGGCCAGGCTTCTGTGGTAGGTGCACTTGGAGGCTGAATTTTTCAAAAACAGACTAGCACAGCTCACCAGGTGACTGTCTTAAGTTTTGGAGTGTTTGTCAGTTTGTTTGTCCTGTAGGGTAATAGCAAATCTGTGCAACTTTTCCAGAAATAATGGATTTCGAAACATATGCCAGGTTAAATAGTAGTGAATATGTGAAAGTTATTTTCATCATCTTGTTTTGTTACTGTGTATTACAAACTCCTTTAAAAAGAATGCAGTTGCTGCACAAAATGACTGTAAAGCAGAATAATCAAATATTTCTCAGCTGAGTAGGAAGAAGTTATAGAGGTTTTGACAGCAGATTCACAATGAGTTTAAGAATAAACTGATACTGGAAGGTTAGGAATAGTTTCTTCTTCCTAATCAACAGAAAAAGGCTGTAATAACATCTGAAACTGGAGTTGTTCAGGTTACAATTTTCTACTGCCGGATTGCAAATAAACTTTGAGTTTCTGGCTGTTCAGTAGGCCCTGCAGCAGTGAGTTGATCTTCAGATGCTTAAGACAATTTGTGAGATTTTGGTGTTTGACTTATATGGTGCCAAAAATTGAATTCTAGAGCTTAAAAATTTTTGTGTCCTTTTTGGTTTTTGAAGTAGCAGATTTGGGGAACAGGACTTGAGGTGTGCTCATGAAGGGATTGCTTTCTTTAACTACTTTGTCTCCCTCCAATCTGACAGAGCTCTCAGGTGCTCATAGAGGGCACATTGGATGCAGACCACATTGAATGACTTTTTTGGATATTCCAAAGTGACTCTTATTTTAACAAATGCTTTTTTGTTTCATAGTGCAGCCAAAACGAGATCACGTTCTTCATGTTACTTTTCCCAAAGAGTGGAAGACCAGTGACCTTTACCAGCTTTTCAGTGCCTTTGGTGAGTGACAGAGTATCCTTCCTGACATTTTTTTTTGTCATTAGCAGGTACATCTGGTTTGTTTTGTTATTTTTAGCCTGGGAAGCTTCCTCCTGGTGTAGGTAATGTAATTTTTGAGTGGTGTCCTGTGGACTGTGTTCCTGATGATGTGTTGAAAATGTTTGCCCTGATTAACTCTTTAGAAATCTTTATATGTGGTCATTGTTGAATATCATGGATCTTTGATCCTTTTATTTACAGCCTCTCCTGGGAGGAAGTAAGGGTTTATATAGGTGGATAAAGGGAACGGGGATTGGTGTGAAAGGCAGGTGGAGGCTTTAGGAATAAGGTTCATCCCTCAGTCTGCAAAAGCCACAGCTTAGGTGAGTCTGGGCAAGAAGCCAATTTGGTTTCAAGATTGTGAACACCATCCAAGACAGATAAAAAAAATCAAAAAAGCTGTTTAACAACTGGGGACTACTGGTCTTGTTGTTCCTGTGCTAAGGAGAAATTAAAATGTAAGGATGTGGAGGTCTGAGCTAATTGACAGTAGTCTCCTGATCCTTCACCCTGGTGGCTTGGTGCTCTGTGCAGGGTCCCTGCACCTGGGTAGAGCTCCCTCAATTCCTTCTCACCTTCCTGTGTGCTCTGCAGTGTGAGGCCAGGCCAGGATAATGGGAGGATTCAACAGGGCCCGCTGGGAAATGCAGGGTGTGGAAATGGCGCAGGTGGCAGAGGTTCTGCTCGAGTCGCTGCTCCAGGCAGGGCAGTCCCTTTGGACACCATTCCCATGGGATTGGAACGCGCAGCTCCGGGTCTCGAGTCCCTGCTCCAGGCAGGGCAGTCCCTTTGGACACCGTTCCCATGAGATTGGAACGCGCAGCTCCAGGTCTCAAGTCCCTGCTCCAGGCAGGGCAGTCCCTTTGGACACCATTCCCATGGGATTGGAAAGCGCAGCTCCCACATCGCCGCCAGGGGGCGCGCTCTCACGCTCAAACCGCTCCCGGTGGAAATTCCCGTTTTTCTAGATTTTAGAGCGGAATAAATGTTTTTATTTCGATTGGAAAACTCCTGGTATTTGGGTACTGCTTCATCTGTGTTTTGGTTCAAGTCTTACTGCCATGTAATCCCAAAACAAACTGCAGATTGTTCCTCTCAATATCCTGGGAGAACTCATGTGTTCCCAGCTGTGGATGGAGAAAGATGGAGTGGCACAGGGTGAGGTGAAGTGATTAGCCAAAAGCCAAAAATATATGGCACTAACAGCCATGAATTGTTCCAATTCATTGCATCAGTTATAGAAAAGTGTTTTGAAATTAATCTCTTACCTGAATTAAAAGTCAATTCTAAATCAAATAGCCATATTAATCTGATTTTACAGAAAAATTATTTTCAATTTGGGGTAGCCTAGAATGAATTGAAACAGAGCTCTGATCTCCCCTGAAGCTCCTAATGAAAGCAGGGAAACAGCTGAAGGAGCTGCAGTGCCAGCCTTGGAACTGGTTTACATTTGCTACTCTAGAAGGGTGTTCATGATTCTGAATCCTCCAGGACTCTGCATACCAAGGGGACACCTGTTCCTGCAGGATGTTTTTATATTCTCAGGGGTGAATGTAGTTTCACTGTCCAAGTACTTGCAGTACTGTGCAGTCTCTTAGGTTAGTCTCTCTTTCTTCAGATTCTTCAGTTTGTGTAGTTTATTTGGTCATGCTGATGTGAAATATGAAGGTATTAAAATAGGACTTGCTGGCATTCAGCTTTACTGTGTGGCCTTCACTTCTACTTAAATGAATGTCTTTGATGGCATTTCAATTAAAGCTCATACTACCGATGTACTATAAAAACTACTACTTAAAATTTTTCCAAGGGAGTGGAGTCAAACCTGACTGCTTGCAAATGCCATGCAGAGACTGCACTGTGTTTTGTGAGAGCATGAGAGTTGTCCTTAAGAGGGAGATGAATGCTGATGTAGTTACTCCTAAAATGTTAGTCAGTTATTTGTGTGTTTTAATCATGTTCTAGCAGGCCAAACTACTGTATAGATGAGTTTTAAGTGACTTTTAAGTACCTTTTTTAGACCTATTTTCAAGTTTTGTACTCTATGGCATGTTGTTTGTGTTTATCACTGAACTGCAAACTCACTGTGTAACTTTTTTCAAGAAAAAAAGTAGAGCTTGAAAAATATCCCTTTCAAAGGTGACAGTCTAGTTCAAGTAGAGCTTATAGCGCACTATATATATTTATATATTCAGTTTAAGTAAAACTTACACCACACACACTATATATGTGTATATATATAAAAGGTGTTTTTCTAATCTCTTGTTCTTACAGACACCTGAACGTTGAGTGTTGGATTTTTGGTTTGTTGGGTTTTTTTCCATTGGGTGTTTTTGTTAGGATTTTGATGTTTTATTGTTTTGGGTTTTTTAAAAAAAAATTACTTCTACTTTTTCTCTGTGCATTTCTGGCCTTTCCTCCTCCTTCTCATGCCAGTGTTTCCTTCAGCTGTTCTTGCTTTCCTTGCCCCGTGTCTTCCTGCCAGAAAGGTGGAAGCTTTGTTAACCCTTCTCAGTTATTCACCAGGAATAATTTATGTTTATAAATGCTTCAATCCTTGTTCAAAGAATAGAACCTTCACCTGTTTACATCATTTGCTGCAGTCAGGGTCCAGAAACTCTTAGCAATTCTGTCATGGTGTCAATGTGGACAATTTTTGTGTGTGATAAGAAAATGGAATGTAGTCATAAACCTTTTTGGTTAAATGAAGGCCCATATGATCCTAATATCTGTGCTGAGGGGTTAATTGCCAGTAACAGTCATGTAGGAAATGTATCAAAAGAGTATGAAAATGAAAATGCTTGAATTATGTAATCCATCATTATAATTTTATTCTGTGGATTTTAATGTTGTTTGCATGTTTAGGTTTTAGTACAGAGAATTCTCAGATTTATTCATAGGAAAGGTGTATGTTACTTTGTGCCTTCATCACTGAAGCAAAAAATCAGATTTTCATCTCCTATTTGAGCAAAGGTGTTTTATTCACTTGGTAGTTCTTGGCTTACCCTTTCTTTAGCAAGGGACATTGTTTGATGTTGTGTGTGGCAGCAACCAGACAAGGGCCAAACAGGCCAACAGTGCTGTTCTTCAAAGTACTGAAGCCATTTGATCTGTTCTGGAAGTGCAGATAGGGAAGTTCCTGCTGGATTTCTCCAGAGCCATTATCCCAGTGCATTATTGCACCACCCAGGGCTCAGCTGGGCTGGCCTTGCAGCACTTGGCTCTGGTGGCTGCTCAATATTGCACTGCAAGAGCAGAGGCATTTGCTTTTCAGATCTTTATTCCCTTTTCACCAGACTTGAAATGCACAGTATTTCCTGGGTGCCCAGTGCTGGGTGCTGAAAGATCTAATTTATTAATCTGATCTCTCTTACATTCCTGCTTCTTAATAATAATGAAATGTGACATAGTGTGAAAAGGGTATCTCTTGAGCATGGAGAATTGCATAAGAGCATTTGCTGTGGTTCTGTGCAGTTTGCAATTCAGCATCCACTATTTAATGTTTGACTCTTTCTTTAAATGAGATATTTAAAATGTATAAATCTGAGTATAAAGGCAGCATGTGTTGGCAGGCATTGAAACCCTTAATTAGCTAAAAGTACAAAGTCAAAAGTCATTTAGAGTGCAGCAGCCTTTCTGAAACAATGACTAAATTACATGCCACCAATAGCTTGGATTTTTATTGACTTCTTAAAAAATAAGTACATAGTGAAAATATGGGCACTGAAGTCCATTTGAATAGCTGAACTTTAGGAGATTTTTTTTGTCTGTCACTGATCCTCTTTGCTGTTTTACACTGAGGGCACAATTGCAAGGTGATCAGGAAAATTCTTCTTTCTGATCTTTTAGCCTGTTCAGTGTAGACTGGAATTAACTGTTTATGTAGGAAAGGGACACAGTCAGGACAGCACTGCCATTTTGAAGAGTTAAAGAGAGTTTGGTCTCACATGTCTCAAATCATTTTTAGAAAGTTTTTTGTAATTAGTAATGCAGAAAAGGAGAACTTGATACATGAAGACATTCAGAGCAATAACTTGTCAGTGATGTGGAACAGTGTTAAACTGTGCAGCAATTTCTGTCATTTAAAGGAAGCTCCGTGTCAGGGTCCCACCAAGTGCAGACACTTGTGAGTTGCAATCTTAAATCAGCTCAGGCTCTTCCTGGATTGTGAAATGTTGATGTCCTGCCAAAAAACGTGTTCTACCTGCAGTAAAGACCCTTACCCACAGGCAACAAAGATCTATATTCTTCAAAGACAGAATTATCAGAAATTGAATTTATTTGCCCTATAAAGTGTTTAAAGAAATTCTAACATCTGACTTGCCAGTCTAGGCTCTCCTTAATAGCAGCCTTAGCCCTTTAGTACAGGGAAATGTCAGAAACCATACTGAATTAATTATGGTTTTGGCAATGATCAACATGATTATAACTTAAACCCCTAAATAGCTGGCTACTCGAATATATAGCATGCAAATGAAATCTATCTAGGCTTTTATTTTTTTATAATTAGAAAATCTGTTTATGATCTGGCTGGATTTCAGAAGAGACTGCTATAACCTTGTAACCTGTAGGCTAAATTAGATTTAAATAGATTAAACAACTGAGAATAAATGTATTTTAAGCCTTTTTGCATCATTGTTTTTAACCTCATAATGTCTGAAGGTTAAATGGTGGTGTAACATTATATATAACTTGATTTCCTAGTCTACCTGAAAAAAAAAGGCACCAATTTTCAATATCTGAGTTGTATTAACAGGGGAGCACTTAGATGGAGACAGGAGATGTAAATGGATTTCAGGCTATAATAAGACCTTGTGCCTGGAATGGGAATCCTTTCCTCTGCTTTTGCCTGATTATGAGCTCTTTTAGTGCTAATGTGACATTTTCAGCCCTTCACACAGAAAATGCACTAACTGCTTGATGAATAGGGGAACTTACTTCCAGTCACTGTTCATTGTAACAGCCTCCAAATGAGGTCTGTGATTTTGTGCATTTGTCCTTATATTGACCCAAATTAAGTTTTTATTGCACATCCAGGAAATGATGTATGGTGGGATCCAAACAAACCAGAGTTTGGAGATTTACTGTCACAATAACTGGAGTTCTCCATTCGTGTGATCAATCTTCTGCCTGCCCTGCTCTACTGGAATTTATCATCACCCAAAGAGCTGTTCTTTATCTGAGTCAAGGGCTGAAATTCCCAGAAAATTGCTTCAGTTTATTTAGTAGAATGAAATAGAACCCATGAAGGGGGACATGAGGGTCTGAGGGTGTACAGGGTGCACGTGCAGCCCTGAATTTCTGAGCAGTTCCTGGCTCATGTGTTGGCACTGCACACCTTTGCAGTGGGTAGAAGCCTTGTCAGGTGCAGTTACTCTTAACTGACTCTCTTCTTTGTGCCATGTCCCCTCAGATAAAATCTGTGACTGAGCCTAAGATAGAAATAGTCATAATAATTTATTTTGCCTTTTTTAGGTAACATTCAGGTGTCGTGGATTGATGACACATCAGCATTTGTATCACTGAGCCAGCCAGAGCAAGTACAAATAGGTGAGTGTTGCTGAGTTTACCTCAAGACTTTCAGTGGCTCCTGTAAAATGCCCTGGGCCAGCAGGGTCTGTGATTCTCAGAGCAAAACCACTGACTTGGTTCAGATGCTCAAAGGAACTGAACTTTTATAGTTCCAACACGTGTGGCAGCGAAGACAAGCCCAGGCTGGACTTGGTTGAGAGTTTTGTGTTTCATGCCATGATCTTGTGAGTACCTGAACCTGTAGATAGAGTAATGCTGGTTTCTTCACTTGGTGGAGTATTTATTGAGGTTATTTACTGTTACTTGCACAAGGACCTGTCAAAGACCTTTAAAAAACTAAGGAAGAGTCCAATATTGCTGTGTTTACTGAAAATATTGCTTCCAGTTATGAGGAAAAACAGTCTTCTTGGAGTGGGGGATTTTTAGGTTGAGTTTGTTCATGGTTTTGGGGGTATTTTTATTTGTGTATTTGGTTGAGGATGTTTTAAGACTTTGGTTGACTGCAGTTGGATCCACAAGCTCTTGATGGTTTCTATAGTTCCTTTGGGTGTGTATTTGAGGACTGACCCGCTGTCTTACTTTTGGGAACAATGACTGGAAGTGGACCCTTATCCATGATCATTTGGGATATGTTATGGTGGGGTCAGCCCTGTTTGCTGAAATACTTCCATCAAATGTTGTGGAGCCAGTAGGAAGAGCAGATACACAGCACTTCTGATTAAGTGGCTGAAATTTTGTTGCACCAAGGAGTTATTCTGCCAGAATTCCCATGATAAAGTTCTAAAAAGCAAAAAAAACCCAGTTTAGAGACCCCTACTGAGTTCACCATCACCCATCTTGCTAAGCTCACACAAAGAAGCTTTTGGGTTGTGGCTGCACAATCAGTGCCTCTCTGTAGTTCCTCATTAACACCCTGAGGGTGTTTATCACAGTTCCTTATCCATCCAGAGCTCTGCCAGGATTTTGAGTGCTCTCCAACAGCCTCCTTACAGCAATTGCTCCACAGCAGCAAAAGCCATTGTTTCTTCATATCTATGTAGAGAGGAGAATGATATAACTTGTAGTGAGCAGTTGCAGATAAAGAATCATGTCAAATAAAGCCCTCCTAGATGCTGCTGCAGTAAATTCCCCACTGCTGTCACCTCAGTTCCTTACCCATTGTCAAAAAGCTTGGTATATACATTACCACCACTTCTTTGTTTTTGTTAGGTTTTTTGGTTGTTTTGTTTTTGTTATAGCAGCTACATATTGTAGAAAGGACTGAATGTCTGCTGAATATTTAAACTGAGTCTTTTTGGCACTGTTTTGTGCGTGTCTTTTTTTTGTGCTCTGGGAGCTTGTTCTGTGGCCTACGTGCTAGAAAACATGTTACTTGTTTGAAAGCTCAGGTGATTATAATCTTTGCTAGATTTTTATGAAATCAGGTTAGTAAAATCATACGCTGAAAGCAGGGAGCCAACCAAGCTGATAAACTACAGCAGCCTCAGTTACCAAAAATCTATGTGATTTTTTTTCCTGTAAGATTGCTCAAAACTCTTGGTGGGATTTTTTGGTTGGTTGTGGGGTTTTGTTTGTTTTGGTTATTTCCCCTGTAATAAACACATCATAAAGACAATTCTGTTATTTTGTTTTTTGGTCTTAAAATCTTTAATGAATTGCTTTGGCAATAAAAGTCACTGTACTTGTGATTTAGTGAGATGTACTCATGAGAAGAACCAAGGAAAAATTAATAACATGGCTGGGTTTTTACCCTGTTTGCTTAAATGTCTGCATGTTTGGACTGTATAAAAAGCCTTTGACAACTGTCAGACAATGTGATGCAGTGCAATATGGTGCAGACCTACTTCTGTGATTAGAAAAGAACATCTTAAAGATGTTTCTGACTTTGAGCTGGTATTAATACATATAGTTAAGGCAGCACTTGTGCAACAAAAACATTTATGGAACATAAATGGATTGAGAATATGAAGGGTGTATGGAAATTTGGATAAAGTGCTCAGACTTGCATTATAGATGAGTCTAAGCACTGTAAAATCATCCATATGTATTTTGCATCCTTTTAATAAGGGAATTGTGTGTGAAAAGCTCTGAAAATGGGATCAGTTTTGTAATGATCTGCATGGAGTGTTAACTGATTTGTGTCTACCGGATTTTTTAAACTGTTTATATCTGGGAGGTGCCTTTATTTTTTCAGTTCCATCAGTAATTCAAACGCTGAATATTTGGCTGAACTAATATAAAGTTGCAGAATTGAACAGCAGATCATGGAAAGACTGTTGTCCATCCTCCCTTGATGTAGATGCTCAGGGTAACCAGTGATGAGCCTGTCTGGTTTCTTAACAATCTGTCTCTAATGCCTTGCAGTTTTGTTCAGCTTCGTAGGTGTCACAAAACAATTTGAAATATGATTTGTCTGTGTTACTAATTCTGTGTAACTTTATCGAAGGGTTGTATTGAAATTGTGATAGTTGTCTTTCACATTTCAAATTAATTATCATGCTTAACCTTTATAATGAGACCTCTTAGTATGTGACACTTCGTATAACTGGCTGTGCTGTGCTGAGCTGGGCTGTTTCTGTTGCTTCTAACTCTCCTGCCTTCACATATTTTGAGTGGACTAAAAGGTACTTCATCAGCACCCTGGGAATATGTTGGATTTCTCATGGCAATTTATGTAGAAATCCATTTTCAATATGTAGGTAATGAAATGTATCTGTTCATCCCCCAGTGCTCTTTAAAACAATGGCCCTGAGTTAGGTAATATCATGGATGGTAACCATTAAGACCTGGTCCAAAACTGATTGATAAAACATTAGTCCATATGCTTTTCTGTTTAAAGAATACATTTGATTAGTTGAATTAAACTAATGAGCAGGTCTTCAAATTTAACCTGGTAATCAGTAGTGTGTATGTTGCCAGGGAGAATGCACATCCCAGTTTTCTAAGTGTTAAAGTGTCACCCTGAAGGACCTGTGAGTCTTTGCATAGCATAAAAAGACTTGTTTCCTCTTTCCTTATTTCCCCCTCAGAAAGAAGTAGGGGAAAGGGCAGTATTTTTATAGGCAGTTTTGGAGCTGCTCCTGACTTTCAAACTGAATATGGCCTGCTTAAAACACACAAAGCAGAACTCTTGGAACACAAGAGTGAAATGCCTTAAATCTCTCATTTTGCTGCCTATAATAATGTCCAAGAATCTCCACTTTATTTGGTTTTTTGTGTGAGTTGCATGTTGGCAGCCTCTCTAATTTATTATGAGTAGAAAAGGTTTGTTCTTGTATAAAATCATTAATCTACAGTTAGAACATGAACTGCAGCTTGAAGTGGAAGCGCCTGAAAACAGTAATAGGCAAGAAGCAGAGTTTATTTTTTGTTGTAATTTGCTGTTCAAAGGAGGTAATTTATAAGAATTTGTTAAGTGGTTGGTGCTCCTTTCGTTGGACATGTGGGAGACAGAACTTTCTGTTGCCAAGTTGTACTTCGTGTGGTCTCAGTATTTCTGTCAAACAGGAATCACACACCTGTGCAGTGTGTGGCAAAAGTGTGTGAGCACTGGGGGAGCTGAGGAACACAAGAAACTGGAGAACCAGCTTTTGGTGTACAGCTTCTGGCTCTTAAGATTGTCATCTAGCTAGATAAGTTTTGTGTGTTTATGAAGCTGACTTTTCACCTAGAAAGGTTAGTATGGAACAAGAACTGTCTCAGTGATTCTATGGCTTACAGGGGTCTAGACTTCATACAAATAGTCTGGAAATGGTGGGGAAAACGGGAGAGACTTCAGCTTGTCTTAACTGTAAATTAAACCCAGTATTTTATTTTAATAATAAATTGATGTAACCTCAAGTATTCCGGTGTTTCAGCCATTTCATCACCTCAGCCATGCTGTGCATTAACCAGGTGGGGAGTCCTCAGTCAGCGCTTTCTATCAGTGTTAAGCCCTTGTTACTCCTGGTTTCGCTCTTTGTTGTCAGCCAAGTTTAATGGACTGTCCAGGTCACTGGCCTAAAAGGAACCCAGATACTCTTAAAGGGAGGATCCTGCAGATGTCTTTGCACCTGGGGAGTCTTGATAGACCATCTAAAATGTATTCTTAAAAACTACAGTTCCTTGAGAGTGAGTCAATTTCTAAAACATGGGAAAAGTCCTATAAATATCTTTAAACTTTTTAAGTGCTTTCAAGTAAAATGAGGTTTCTGCTCTGAGACATGTGACATAACATCTATGTTCTGATTATCAATAACTTCTGCAATATTTTAAGACCACTGGTTCTATTTTAGAGTAATTTTAACTTGAGAATCTTCCCTGGACTGTTTTTCTTGCTGTATTAAAATGCAATAAATGCACTTAACCTGAAATTTTAAATACATGTGAAAAGCAACTGCTTGTCATAAATGGCAAGCATTGAAATAATGTTAAGTTATTCCGTGTGCTGGTGCCCTGATACATGAGCTCATACAGAATTTAGTGTGTGCAGGATATCTTCTTCCTGTAGGCATTGAGGAGACCAAAGTATTGAGACAGCAGGGGAGCAATGGACTAAAGCAGGTGCAGCAGCTGAATTGTGAGGGCCTTTCAGTGATTTGTGTTTAAATCATTCATCTTTCTGAACTTGTGAGTTTCTCAGACAGGGGTGGACTTTATGGCTTATTGGTTTTTTATGAACTGCTACTTAGCATGAGCACTTACCACACAATTTAAAAATATGAAAAATTTTTTCAGCTCATGTGTGTATCAGTGTCCTCTCACTGAATTTGGGGGAAGGGCAGGTACTGTGTGCTGTATTACCCAGAGTCTTTGAAAAATGGCATTTCAACGACTCTGTTCCCAGCAATGTGTCATTATGCCAGAGATGCTCTGGGAGGAGGTTGGAGCGAGGTGGGGCTCGGTCTCCTCTCAGGTAAACAACAGGACTGGAAGAAACGGCCTCCAGTTGCACTGGGGAGATTCAGGTTGGGTATGAGGGGACATTCCTTCACTGGAATGGTTGGCAAGCACCGGAACAGGCTGCCCAGGGAGTCAGTGGAGTCACCATCCCTGGGGGCTTTTAAAAGACACGAGGCCAGGTGGTTTGGAGCAGGGGCCAAGGAGCGAGGTGTGGGATCCTCCCACTCAGGAACAGGATGGAGTGAGCTGAAATCAGACTGTGTTCCATTTCTGTCTGAAAGGCCCCGCAGGTCTGAGCTCTCTGTGTAGGAACAGACACTGAGACTTTCTGACTAGAACAGAAATGTTCTGAACACCTTACACTTTTAGTTTGTACATTCAAGGTCTGAACACTTTATTCGTAATCCTGAAAGTTAAAATTCTCCAGTGTTTATTTAAAACCATTCCTGTGCTGGTAAATGCAGGGATTGAGATGTGGTGAATTTCTGCTTGTGTTCAGGAATCTTGACTCCAACAGGAAAATGAATTACTGGTTTTACAGTGGAACCAGTGGTATAAATCATAATGGAAGAGAGCTGTTGTACAACTTCCAGCATTACTGATGTGGAATTAAGAAGACAGATTATAGACCTGCCTTCATGGCACCTGCAGCCATTCTTTTTTCTCATCAATTAAGAAATAAATGAAAAAGAACCCCAAACCCAAAACGCCATTTGTGCCCTGAAAGTTTGAATATGTTAGGTTTTTTCTTAATGTAATGTTGCAAGTCTTGTGACTGCTTTTTCATTTGATTTGGGTTTTTTGAAATGAGTTGAAACAAAAACTGCAAAATGTATTACTGAGGTATTTAAACAGAGTGCAAAAGTTATGTAGCTTGAATTTTTTCAGTATATAAGTTACTTTAAGGAATTTAAAATCCTTTATAACAATCTACATACATGTGCATAGCATGAAGTGTCTCAGTGGACTGTACTAACATCTCTGTTCTTTGTTGAGGGAAATATTTTAAGTTTAAACATGGTTGGAGGGTCCTTCTCTTTCTTTGCCATGCTTTGTACTTGGTATTTTTTCTTTTTCCTGTAAAACTGTTTTCCTTCAGATCACTTGTTCATTTTTCCATTTTTTCCAATATGGAGATTCAAAGGCTTATTTTGGTTTGCTCTGTAACTTGTCATTCTCACTCTAAAGTGAGCAGCTGCTTTGTCACCACATTCATACTCCCTGCTCTGGGTTCAGATACCAAGAGAGATGACAACCTTTGTGAAATGCCATTTTAGGTCTGTTTTAGCAGAATGTGTCTATACATATCCTCTCTTAAGCCATTGCAGGGGAGAAAACAAAGGGTTGGGCAGCACCGTGTACCAGTTGGTGTTTTCAGTTTTGATATAGCCTGCAGATAGTTGTTGTTATCAAATATATTTCAGAGACTGGGGATCCTTCAAATTGTTAAATTACTTTTCTCCATCAGTCTCTGATGCACTGATTCCTTGGAGTAAGAAGAGGTGTCTCCACCAGCCTTAATTTCTGTTTCTGTGCAGTCAGTGGGTTTTACAAAGTTGAGATTTTCTTCATGGGTGATGAAGATTAATGTAGTGTTTTACCTCCCTTGATTTGTGGCTTGAGTGGTTTGGGTTTTTTTCCTCCAAATGAATCGTTTTTTGCAATTTTTGTAACCAGACTTAAGAATATGGTCTAATCCACCACACTTAGTTGATTTTTGGATTTATCCCTCTGTCAGACTAGGAATAACACAGTACATAGGGCAATAACTACTACGTAGTTATTCCCAGGATTGCTTCTTTCCTGCTGAAGAAACACAGTTGTTTATGTGCAGCGTGAGTAGCACTAGAAGTCAATAAATAAGGCTGTGGACCCATTTAATGAGTGATGAGAGTAAAAGACAATCCTGCCCTGGCTGCTCACTAATTGAACATCCTCCTGGTTGAGGCAGCGGCCCCGTGTTTGCAGTAGAACATGAGCAGATAAAACTGAGGGAGCATCAATACAGGGGTCACCTTAGAGCTTCACAGGTGAAGTTTTACTTCAGTATTTCATAAACTTAAGTGTTCAGTATTGCAGCCTTAATCTGTATAGCTCTGTGTGTTTATTTTATTTGTATATTGTGGTTTTTCTTTTACCTACACTGTTCACTTACATATTTGTCTATCTCTTAAGAAGCTTAATAGTGTCAGTGCCCATCTGTCAGGATTCTGCTCTGCATAAAAGCAAGGACTTGGCAAAAGAGGATCTTTGAACACACTTCTGTTGGATCACTCAACAACAGCCAGCCTGTTCAATATCTTGCCTAATAACTAGAGAAGATGCGTCCTCCAGAAATGCTTTTTCTAAAATAATTTGCAATTCCTATTATTCTGCTAGGAGGCAGAAACATTAGGGCTGTGAATAAAGTGTTATGAAGTGCAGCCAGGCAGAGTTGGTTACTAGCTCAGGTTTGTCACAGATTTTTTTCTCTTATGATTTAGATAAATAATAACCTCCCTGAGTTATCTTTAGTTTGTTAGAATCCACAGAGCATTCTAGCAATGCATTTCTTCTGCTGGCAGTGCAGAATGATGTAACTGTATTGGCTTTTTTGGCAATATGGACAGCACTTTTCAAAAAAGCATCAGAGAAAATGTATTTTAAACTCCTACAAGGAGCTGCTCTTCAGTTCAAGACCATGCAAGATTGATTTGTTTGTGGCTCCTTAAATTTCTTCATATGCCTTCATTTCAGCTGGTCGATGATGAAGCAAAATATTCAGCATGTAACATTTTATATTAAATATATATGCTATATATGTATATGCATAGATTTGTGTGTCTGTGTGTCATATGAATGTGTTGCTGTAAAATACCTGCCTTTTTCAAGAAAGCAGAGCTGTCTTTGTTCAAAAACACTGACTCTAACACAAATTTATTTTAAAATTATCTTCAGCCTGCTTATGATTTTTATTTTTTTCTCCTTAAAAAAGGGCTGAGTTTGTCAGGCAATTAAATGGCAGACCCAGAACTTTGGTTCATAGTTTGTAGCAAAACAAATAATGTGAACTGGTTATTGTGGTTTAACAAATGGCTATGTATCAGATGATCCATGGTAACTTTGTGCTTGATTTTAGCAAGTAAAAACATACTTGAGTTTAACTAAACAAATGTTACCCTGAGGAATGTGGGCTGGCTGCAGGAAACTCCAGTGAGCCTCATTAATTCATTCACGATGCCTGCACCACAACTCCATGGAAATAGACACTCCTAATTCCTGCAAACAAGTCCTGGAACTTCACAGTTCAAAACAGATATAAGGAGGTTTGCCTGGCACCTCGAGTTTAGTGCACCAGTCCCATGAGCTGTTAATCAGAGCTGCTGCTGTTTATATTTGGGATTAAAATGAAACATACCGTGCTCTTTCCCAGTGTTATGTACATTACAAAGGCTTTACAGCGGCAGCATCTCTATGCCATGGCATATATTATTGGTAATTCATTTCACTGTAACATAGCAAATATGCAGAATAGGTGATTTGTCCTGAAAGAGGAGATAAACAGATCCATCCAACCACCCATCTTCCCCATCTTTTCTGAAATTTGATGTGGGAACTTGCCATTCCTAGTCCTTGGACCAGAGGTAGCAGAGAATATCTGTATTGAAGATAACAGCACTTTAGCTAGAAAAGAAAGTTGTATATGTATCTGAAATTGCTACAAAAAATTTGGAAGTGCATAATAAAATCAGGATTTTGTCTCCACTACAATTATTATGTTTTAAAATGTGCAGCTTGATTATATGAAAACAATCTGGGTCCTGTTGGTTTTGTTTTGGTTTGTATTTAAACTGGTTTACTTGGTTGGTTTACGTTACTTTCTTTCAGAGAGTTAGGCTGGAAACAGCAGAAGACACCAGTTGACAGTCAGTTTAATTTGCTGATTCATCTGTTACAGTGGTGGCATCAGGCCAGAGCTTGGCTCGCTCTCTGGAGGCTGAGAGCTGTGAAGATGCTGGGACTTGAAGGAATGTTGTTAAATTGTTGCTGAGTGGAGACAGTGAAAGTTTTTTCTTTATTTTTAAAGTGATTCTAATTTTGCATTGACAGAAATCTTTCTACCTTGAACTCACAGTCTGTTTTTTTTAGTTAAATTGAGAGCAAACACTGGAAAGGTATAAGCTTGGAACGGCTGGATATTAGTTAAGTGCTTCTTCCATGGGTATCTTGTGCAACCAAAAATGCAGCTCAAATAAGCTTATGTTTCACAGCAATCAAACAGAGTTTTGGCAAAGGCTTTGCAAATGTCGTCTTTTCCTGGCAGACTTGCAAAATAAACCTGCTGGGTTAAGTAATGAGACTAAAAGGGAAAAAATCCAGGAAATCTTTTCTTGCCAACAAGCAATCTGGAAGAGGGTTACGACTGAGGAATTGATCGTTTCTAATTTAAAAGAAATGGCTCAACTCTTTTTACATGAAGTCTGACCCTGAGGAGAGTTTTGAGGTTCTAATTCAGACACTGTGGCTTTTGGAAAGTATGGCATTGGGGCTTTTTTGGTTTGGTTTTAATTGCTAACAATGGAACTGGGAATCATTCATATGAACAGAACAAATAACTTGCTGCCTTCTGATTTTCAAAATAAGTTATTTCAGGGGAAGACATGTTGTCCTTTAAGTGTTTTGTGTGTAACATCTCTCTTCTTCTCCATAGCTGTAAACACCAGCAGGTATGCTGAGAGTTACAGGATCCAGACATATGCAGAATATGTTGAGAACAGACATGAAGAAAAACAGACCAAGAGAAAATGTACAGAAGATAGTTGGAAGGAGATGGAGAGGAAGAGGCTAAAAACCCAGTGCACACCTTACCTGTCCCAGAGTCGGTACTTCTGTGTTAACAGGTGAGGTGACTTCTGCCAGCTCCAGCATTTTTATTGCATTTTTATTGGAAGTCTAGCAATTTACAGGTAGGTCTTCACTAATAAATGACTTTTTTTTCTGTATGCATTTCTTTGCATATAAACCAGTAGTGGTACATCAGTTGTCACAAGGTAAGTAAAAGAGCTGATGGAATTTCATCGTGAATGTGATTAGGCAGATTTTTAAAATCTGGGGTTTTGGGGGCAGATCAAATCACAGTTTCTGAGCTTCATGTAGCAGCATCATTTCTTATAACCAAAATAAAAAAATTATTTTCTTTGTTCATTTGACACTTCTGAATGGCTTGTGTCATGTGATACTTGGCTGTCATCTTACAACCTTTTAAAGGCCATGTTGGTTTTTGGATGACTTTCCATGGTGATAATAGTGCCACAAAGAAGGGCATAAATTACCTTCTTGAGCAGTCCTGGTGAAGTCATCCTTATGCTTTGGGAACAGAGTGGCAAATGATGATCCTTGCCTTTTGGTATAAAGCTTGGGAAGGGTTTTAATTCATTATGTAAGGACATAATCAAGTCAGGACATGCTGCTTTTGATTCTTGTACAGTCTGTTGCTGTGTGTTTTTCTTGTTCGATTTTTACCCTCTCCTATTAATGACAGGTTTGGGATGTGAGAGTAACAAGCCGCTTCTTTCTCAGTCATCTGTGCAGCTGTGTGTGAGAAGGGTCTTGCAGTGTTTGTGTAATTGTATAATTAACCTATCAAGTTATGGCCATTCTTCCCCCGCTTCTCCTGCACTGCCCCCCAATGCTATCAATGTTGTATGTAAATAAGTGTGAGTGGAACACACGAGCTGCATTTCTCTAGGATGGTGCTTTGGTTTGGTTGGGGTGGGGTGGGACTTCTCTCTCCTCTTCTTCCCCACTCTGTGGTTAAACAGACCACAGACAAGGGTTATAAAACCAGTGCTGTCCTTTTGCCTTGTCTATCTTGGGAATGCTGTGACAAGTTCTAGCTGTCATTACATCTTCCTGCAAATGTTATCTGTCATGTAACAAATATGCTGGACTTGTTCTGCTCTTGTCACTTACATAACCCTGTGAGTTTGCAGGTGTGTGTTTTGGCCAGCTGTCAGATGTTCATGGCTTTTGTCATGGTGGGAATTCTAAATGTGTTATAGACATGTTTGATTCAAAAAACCATCTGGAGGAACCTGGTGATAAAATCTGTATCAAATGATATTAGATATAACAATTTTAATATAAAATATAACAAGTATAACATAATATGTATGTAAACAATCAGGACAAGTATCTGTGTGTGTGTGTATGTGTATCTGTCCAGATTCATGTAAGTCCCATCTCGTTGAGCACTCAGAACTGTGATGTCTCCAGCAGCTGATCTCCTATAATAGCTTCATGTCACTGCATCCTTTATTTATTTATTATTTAATAAGCTTGCTGAATCAGTTTCTGCCAAGGAGCACAGCTGCAGAGTAGCTGTTCCTCTGCACGATGACAGGGTGTCCTGGCTACTTTTTCATTCAGTAATGAAGTTGTTGGATATTTCTTGTAAGAAACTTTTGTCTTAAATTGACAGGTTGATAAGTCTGTAACAGAGGTTTTTTAATCCCTGTCTTGCTGAAAAAATTGTAGTCCCTGATTGTAGAGGAACTACTCTTCAGAAAATTCATTATAATGGTATTAATAACTGTCACAGAGTAAAATCACTTACAATTAATAAGTATCCTGTGATTATAACTTACTTACTGCTGTTAAATATCAAAATTTATTTCCATGGAAATATGCCTGATTGTAATGTAAGATGGAGAAGTAGTGTTAGAACTGGTGCATTTGAAAAACTTCAAGTAATAAATAAGATGCTCTTCTTAAAGCCTTTGCTCTTCAGAGCACTTCTAGGGCAGGGATGGCACTGGCTGTATTGTGCTTAGCACAAACTGCTGGAGCTCTGCCAGGACTCTGCAATGTTTGCATTTAGGAATTTTCCCTTAGCAAAACAGTGTTAAACCATAGAAAAGTCAAACAGGGTAAGTTCTGTGTAAAACTAAGTATCCTGCTCCCCTTGTACTTACTCTAATTTCCCTGATCCTTATCTAGGAATAGTAAAATTGAGTAAGGCCAATGGCAAGGACTAGTCTGAAATAGAGGACAGTGATATGTCATTTTGCCTTTACAGATTTTCTAGTTAAAACCACGAGAATTGCATCTTATCCTCTGTCAAGTCAGGGTACTGTTTGTAGCACCATTTCCTTGAATGTCTTAATTTTGCTGAAGATTATCTATTTTTTGAAATGTTGAAGTATTTCTACTGAGGATTCTTTTGATTTTTTACAGGAAGTGTTGTTTATAGAGATTTGCTACCAAATAAAGGATAAGAATTGGGACAAGCTAAGTCATTAAATACATGGATAACAGATATTGCAAGCAAATCATTATAGTAGGCCAGTATTATAGTGTTATTTCAGGTGATTTCACATGCTCTTAAGCTGAAATGACTGATTTTTATGATGAATCAGTATCTACTCCCACCTCTCAGTTTTATTTGTTGTCAGGAGAACACCAGGTTTATGTCTTTGTTTAAATGAGATTTATTTGCAGTTGAAGGTCTGCATATATCCAGACCAATTCAAAGTCTTCTGCTGTGATGAAGTGTTTCTTTTAAAACTTGGGCATGCTTTTCCAAAACAGAAAATGTTAAATGCTACATCATCATCATTGCTTTCCCACCTTTTCTCCCTCCTCCACTTGCTGGTCCTTTCAGATTAATTGCCATAGCACTATTTGGATTGGTGCTGTTCAGTATTTGAAATGACATTACAAAGTCACAGACAGTTTGGTCAGGTGGATCTGCTCTTTCTGGCAGTGCAGGATCTGCGTTGTGTTCAGTGCTCCTGGTGCTCCTCATACTGCTGGGATTTAACAAATTCTTTGTTGATTAGGATTGTACTTTAAATGAATAGAAATGAGGAATAAAATGCAGGTTTTGTGTTTCTCCCGCCCTGCTGCAGGGCATTCAACCTCATCAGGTTTGCCTGTGGGCTGGCACTGAGATGGGTCAGCAGAAGGGAGAGGTTGGGGAAGAAGGGCTGGTGGAAACTGTTGGTGCAGAGGCTTGGACACCCACCCACCCTGATCCCTGGCTGATGGGAGAGCTGTGTTGTGCTCACAAACTGAATCTGCCAACTGGAATGTACAATAGGCTTTTCTTGTGGTGGGCAGCCTTTTTTTTTTGAGGTTTCTCACCCCACTCCCCCCCCAAAAAAAGCCCCAAGCTTGGCTAGTAATCTTATCTTTAAAGTGAGAACATTTCAATATAAAAAAAATTCAGAACCTCTTTAAATGTATTCTTAAAAAGAGAAATAAAATTCCTGCCTGGATACCTGTTGTACATGTGTGTTTTGAAACCCAAGTGTTATGTAGTTAGTGGATGGTGTAAGTCTCTGTCTCTAAATGGTGCAGGTGTCCAAACAGAGGATCATTAAAGTCAATCTGAATTATTTCTCTTTATTTGCATTAACTTCACAAGAGTCTTTAAGTAGAAAAAAATTAAATGCAGCCATAAGACCATTCAAAAAGGGAGGTTCTTTCTGCAGGGAGTGTCAGTTCCCTTCTGAAAGACATGCTCATAATATGTCTTAAGAAATCCTGAGATTGTAATTTATGGCTCCTGAGCTTTTCTTCCTTATGTTTTCAGAATGTCTTTACCAAAAGTAGAATTCTTACAAGATTTTCTAAACATTTTTTTAAAATGTGGTATATTTTAATTTCCTAAATGCTCTTTTTTCACCAGGCTTTTTTGTTTTCCAACCTTAGTTCTTGCCTGGTGTGCAATGTTGAAGTGTGTCTGTGGGATAAACAGTTCTGTCCAGCTTTTTGGCTTCCATCTTTTTATTGCTGGTAGTTGTGGTGTGACTTGAAATGATGATTTGTAAGGAATCATGCAAGAAGGCCTTCTGTGTGTGAATGTTTGGAGGAAAAGCCAACTATTCATCAAAGTAAATGGTGTTTGTGCTCCTAAAGTGGAAGTAAGAACATGAGACGTAATCATATGTTTCATGTTTGTTTATTGCCTTTGGACATCCCAGAAAGAGTCTGTCTTAAATTGCAAAATGTTCAGCTGAAAAAATTCCATTTCAAAGCCAAAACTATACTGCCAAATTTAACAGACCTTTCTTTAGCTGAAACCTTATTGAAACACCATGATTCCCTGCTATTGAGTAAAAAAAAATACCTTGTAAAGCTTTGTTTTATAACTCAGTATTAATATTTAAATCACAGAATAGAACATGGCTTAGGTGCATACAGCCATGTTGTGTTGTTAATGGAAAAATAAAGGCTCATAAGTCTAAAACTCCCTTTTTTTTCTATTGGTAATTCTAAAAGAGCATTAAATTAGACATTTGAGTAGCTGGTATTCACATACCTAGAAGTTCATGATGGGAACTGTTTTTTTAATTAGCCCCTTTGCTACTGCGTTCTTTTTTATACTCATGCTAATTTGATTTTAATATTGTCATTTGTCTTTGAAGGAAACTTAACAGTAGCACCCCAGTGGAATGAAAACCTGTACCGTGTTAGTTCAGTGTGTGCTGAATGAAATGAGACTCTGAGTTCCTCTTCATACCTGTCAGTCAGCCTTTATTTGGACACTACTAATGAAATGAGTGTGCAGCTTTTTTGTGCTTTTTATTTTACCATGGATAACAGGACTCTTCACTTTAAAGTCGGATTTAAAGTTTATTATATGGAACTTGATGGTTTTCTCTGCCTTTATATAATAGAAACTCTCTGTAGCTCCAGGAGGGAGGATGGAGTTAACATGTGGGATCCTTCCATATGAGATGTGTGTTTGAGGCTCCAGTTGTGCATGACTTGGTGTCTATTGACAGTGCTTTACAAGAGCTTGCATAACTAGGAGAATAAAATTAAAACTAAGCAGGATAGGGAACAGCTTTAATTACATTTCTGTTGAGTGATCTCATCAGAATAGCAGCTCAGCCTTGGACAAATGTAGTACAGAGAAGGAATACCTTGATGTACATGAGATTGGATGAGATAGCCAATTTATGGAATTTTATGGTTGTCAGATCTTCCAGATAATGTAATTTCATAGTACAACACTTACTGCAGTTTATTCTACTACCTTCATAAGCATTTAATAGATGTACAACAACTGGTACCTATATAATGGTAATCCTTGAGGTTTTCATTATCATCCTTGTTCTGTGTCCAGTTTTACAGGTACCAGCACGGTGGGAAAGAGGAGCATGAGTCCCATTGAGGAGGAAACTGGTTCTGATGATCTGGAGGAGAGAGAAGACCAAGGGCCAGAATATGATCAGACAGACTTCTGTGCAGAGTTCCTTCCAGATGGTAAAAAGAGAGCCAAAAAACTGAAAAAGATCAAGGCAGAGCAGGTTCCAGCAGGTAAGTGCAGTGTTGGTACATGTGGTTTTCTGTTCTGTTTGGAGCTGCCCTAGGCCTGAACAGAACTGAAGTTGTTTTCTTGACTGTCTTTGCCTATAGCAGTGAGTTACTCCATTACGTTCAAAGTCATGAAGTTTGCATCATACCAAAATTGTAAAAAAACAAACAACAAAACCAAAACAAAATCAAAAAGCAAAAACACTCCTCCCAAAACCAAAGCACCCACCACCAACCAAAACCCTACCTGAGAGCAACCAAATGAAGCAGAATGTAGCTGATGTATTACTTGCTTGTTTTCTTTCTTAAAATAAAGCTATTTGAATGTTTTTTTAGCTATTCTTAATGTTTTTTCAATGTGGCTTTCTAGTTAAGGTTATTTAATGTATTAGTCATCTGGAGCACTCTCTGTACTGCAATATATTCAAATATTCATAGTTAAAACTTCAATATCTGCACTAGCAAATTTTACCCAGAAAGTGGTATTGTATACCAAGCATCCTTTCTCCTGATTTGGCAGTGTAAAATCTTTCTTAGCTGATTCAAAAGCTGTGCTTGGAAATTGGTTTCTTCTTGTAATTTAGTGGGGCATTTGGGCCATGTAAGCATATGCAAAATGACAAGAGTGTCTACTGTAATGCCAAGTATAAAATCCAGGCTCTGCATTATGGAAATATGTGTTATCAGTATTGCTGTGATTCATCTTTATTCTCCTGTTAATTTGGGCTGGAAATATTCCTCACTGTCTTAACTGCCTTAAAAATAACTACAAGTACACTTGGAAAAATAGCCTTATTTAACTTTATCATCCCACTGATCGCAAAACCAAAATTACTTGGATTAAAAATTCAATTATTTACCATTTGAGTAAGAAGCTTTGTATTAACCTTTACTTCCCCCCTCTTTTTTTTTAAAGTGCCTATTCATAAACACCTCTTGGTTTCTCTTTATAAGTACTGACTTGCCTGTGATGTATCTAGAACTTCACTCAACAGAAGAAAATATGTCTAATATCCTCTGAAAGAACAAAAAGAATTCTTGATTTAATTTTTGTTCCTTGACTCTCTTTTAGGAAGCCTCACCACTGGTTCCACTGGAATTTTTGAAGTCCCTGAAACATGGTAGGAAACAACAGCCTTAACAAGTGGAGTTGATTGAAAGCAGTTGTGAGAATACACCTTTTGGAAGCCATACTTTATTTAAATAAAGTGGTGTTAACAAAGCAGTCTGTGTCCTGAAAATCAGTTTAATTATTTTAAACTGTTTATTGAACAATCACTGTCCATTTTCCCTGTGTGTATAATAATTAGTGTATGGTTTGCTGTTGATCATGTGAAGTCCTTGCTGTTGTAACTATGTTAGATTTAAGAAGCAAGACTAAATGTCACCTCCTTTGGCATGCTGGCTGTGAACTGTACAACAACTCTGTGATTTCATGCTGGCCTGTTCCCTGTGCTTGAGGAGACTTACCCAAATCTCCTAATATTTAGCTATTTTTCCAGGCAGTATCACTTTGCTGTCAGCATTCTGGAAACAGGTAGAACTGCAGTTTCACATATTGCTTTCTGCCAGCTCCTTTATCTGGAAATAATCTTTTGAATTTCTGCTCTCTACCCCCACCCCCTGTGCAGCTGGTATTCATCTAAATACCAGCTTTACACATACCTTACCTTTCCAAAATCTGTAACTTAAAAGTTTCTCAAACCTTAATTTCCTGGTGGGAGGTAGTTTTCTTTGTTTTCACATCTGTTGCTGTTTTCACCTTTAAATCCTGATTTCTTTCTTCCCTCCTTCCTTCTTCCCCAGCTTGTGGGGCTCTTGTAAAAATGGTTTCTGGTACCTCTGATAAACCTGCTAACTGCACCAGCCCTTTATTTGTTAAAAAAGGACCTTCATTGGTAGATTTCAGAAAATGTTTGATATTTAATTTTTTTGTATCATGGAAATAAAAACAAAATATGTATTTCCATAAAATGAAAATTAAAGACATTTTCTTAGGACCTTGTTTGGTTTTATTTATTGGCTTCTGGGATGTTTTTAGTGAAATATTTTTTTTTCTTCTTCTTTATAATGTAACCATTTTTTGACAGCCTGTGTTTAGCAGACCCTCTCAGTCCATGGACTACTTTCAAGATATTTGTGAAATGTAACCAAGAAAAACAAGCTCAATGTCCTAAGATTTAAATCGCTGTGTGTTTCCCTTGGAGGGGTGAGAACAAAAGAAGAGAGTTCTACAAAGCAGCAAGTTCAAAACCGTTGCTATGAAAGAGTGGAATATCAAGAAGGCTTCATCAGATTATATTTACATTAGAGTGGGAACCACTGTCATTTAAGCAATGCAATAACCTGTTTGAAGGTATGCCAAAATTCGTGGGGTTTAAAATGATTGTGAACTTGGATTGCAAAGGGAAAAATAATTTAAAGATGTTAAATGTGAAATATTGTATTTCTAACATTGGAATACTCCCAGCAGTGGTATAATTAATTTGCTTTTTTAATAGCAGCCATATCATCACATTCTCACACTAAAATGTGGGAAAGAGACTTTGTTAGTGATGCAAGGGAAAATTAGTAACTGAACTCTTCTGCTCTCAAGGATCCAGAATTTTCTTCCCCAAGACTCATGACCTTAGGACTAAATACTTAAACCAATTTTATCTCGAGTATCCAAACCCATTTCAAATTTAGTTCTCATAATATATGCAACACTTAATAGTAGTTGTATAAAATAGTCACGGAGATGGATCAGGTCACTGAATACGGTGTTGTGTGCAAATCTTGGGGGTGTTATTAACAATGTATGCTCAACAACTGGCATCTCCTGATTTGGAACAGAGCTTAGAGTCAGGATGACCAAAGGACACAAGAGCATTTAAAGGGATTGTCAGAAGTACGGGTTAAGAGGCGAGGAAGTCTCTACTCAAGAGAGAATTCACAGAGAATCCACCTGGAGTCTTTGCCCTGAGGCCATTTGGATCTTCTTCATTCTTGAAAAGCAACACTTAAGACACCTGCAGGGAAAAAGTAAGTCTTAATTGTATTACAGTACAATCCCTTAAAAAACTTTTCTTCAAATTAGCCATTACTTACTTCTCTAAGCTGCTACAAAGGTACTTCTGCCCTCCCCCTCCTCCTCAGCTGTCATTTTGGGGAGCTGGATGTTCTTTATGTGTAATTAAATCCTGAAGAAAATAGTGCTCTTCCCTTTCCTAGTCCTGTGTGTTCGGTTATACCAGAGAACACCTGGGTAAGCCACTAAAATGTGCTTGTTCTGGGCTGTGCTGCTCTTGACACCGAGTTTGGGCTGACCTGAGCAGTGTCCGAGGGCAGCAACGACCCACCAGTCCCACATCCAACCTTGTCTGGGGGCTTGGTTTGCTTCCCTGTGCTGGAAGTGAAACCATTGATTCCAGAAGGGAAAGAATGTGGCTTCTCAAATTAGATCCACATTTGGTTCATAATGTGTGTTTAAAATATGTGCCTAGAACTTGTTTCCGAAAAGCGAAGCTGTCATCACTGGCTGTGATGGCCCTGGGGATTCCCAGGCCCTGCTCCCTGGCGTGTATGTGCTGGTACTGACTCCAGAGCACATGGAATCATAGGATATCCTGAGCTGGGCCTGCAAGGATCAAGGAATCGAACTCCTGGCTCTGCTCAGGGACCACAGGAGTCCCACTGTGTGCCTGAGGGCTTTGTGCCAGCACCTCTCGCTCTGTGCCCCTCAGACCAGCCAGGAATGGGAATAGAATGGGAATGGGAAGGGGCCTGTTTGGCTGCAAGTTCAGCTTGACAGCGCTGATTTATCTGTGGTGATGGGATGCAACTTTGCTCACATCAGAGAGCACGTTAAAACTGCGTGAAATAATAATTTCCCAATTCTTCTCAAGCATTTATGGGTGAGAAGTGTTAGCTTGTGCCAATGCACAGGATTGCAGCGCAGGGTATTGGAAATTGCCCAGACAAGAAATAGAGAGGGAAAGGTAACTGTAGTGTAGGCTAAGGAGAGAGTGTGAATGTCCCTAAAGCATGTCTTTGAACAGGGACAGGGAAGAGAGAATGAATGAATCTCATATAAAAAAATTGCTGGGGGTGCAACAGCCTCTCTTGGTCTCAGTTTAGAGTTTGTGGTTTGGACCTAAAAACTTGAGATGATTTAGATGGAGGACTAAACTATTGATCTAGTGGTGAGAGTGAGAGAGAGAGAAAGCTGAAACTTCTGGTGATTGTGGGAAAAAGTATATGTAAATTTTTCCTTCTTTAGACCTTTCAGTTCTGTCATGGTGCCCAGAAAATGTCTGGTACCCTGGATGTGTTCTCTCTCTCTAAATCCTGGTAAACGTAATGCAGACAAAAATGTCCTCTGCAGTTCAGTGTTGGAGCATACATGAGACTCCTGATAATCTAAAGTTCTTGGCTTCTGAAGTGCTTAGACTATTGCCAACTGAGCAGATGTGTACATTGAAGAAGATGCCTCAAGTTACTCCACAGAACATTTAGTAAATGGATTAACATTTGCTTGTCTGTATTATGCTGTTGTAGCTTAAAACTTGCACTAAACTAGCACTCCATGTGTGCTGCACAGAGATCCTGCCACACCTTCATTGGATGAGGAGCAGTGGAAGGGGGGTTAGACAGAGGTTTATAGGGTCAATATCTTCAGAATTAGGATGTTCTTTTTGCTTACTAGGTATGCAGGAAGCTCCTCTAAACAAGTACTCTTTGTCCAGCAGAATAATTGCTGGCAGCCTTGTGCTTCCATGAGCACATCACAGGTCGTGCTCAAGACAAACTCGTATGGAACACATTATTCATAAATGTAATATTGAAAACACTCAGCCAAAGTGTGAAAAGTAGGATCTCCCTGTGCTTGTATTAATTTCTTAAAATGGTTGATAGTTGTATTTTTCATGAACAGTGCAAATTACTGCAAACAATGTTCAGGCTTATTCTCAGAGTGACCCTGTACCATGGGGCCAGTATTGGTGTGTGGCTGAATGTGAGAATCTGGAGATTGTGGCTGTGCCAGCCAGTTGCATCCTAATTTCTGATCTGTTTTCAGCCCATCAAATGAGTGTGAAAGTAAATTTGTATTAAGGCTGACTACTTCAAAAACAGCTTTTGAAGCTACCAATTCCTTGTAAAAGCATCAAAAAACTTTGTAGTGTTATTAAGGTAAGAATGGCTATTTTTATTATTATTCTACACACTTATTTTAACTTTTACCTGCAATATCTTTATATTTTTCAAATGGGATTTTAAACTTCAAATGTTAAGGGATGACTGAACATGTTTGGTTCATGTATATACACAGGGTAGGTTTCTGTTTCTTGTTTTTTTGGTTTGGTTTTTTATTTTTTAGTTAGACATTAGACAAAAGATGACTTCATTGTAGATGCTCCTGACTTCAAAAATAAGTCTGCTCCAAGTATGTGCAGTATTTGTGTCTAACTCCAGCATTTAAAATTTTTGCATTAGGAGAAGTTGTTTGCCTCATTTGCAACAAATAACTGACACATATTTGACAACAATTCCAGAGTAATTTAAAGCTGACTCTCTGATTTCTTTGCAAAAAGTCTACACTTCAACCTTTCCTTTTAATTTGCTTGTGTACTCAATTTAATTTTGGTTATCATATTTTTAATCTGCTGTTGAGAAGCTGCCAGTTATCATTAGGAACACTTTACTGCAGAGGTGGAGAACTGCTCAAAATAGACACAGTATTTCAGCTGCCTGGTCTGTGCTGTTATCAGTGAATAATGCACTGTTGCAAAGAGAGGATTTACCAGAGAATTTCACCTTGATATTACTGGACTCCCCCGTTGTAGACTAATAACCCTTTCTGCCAGAATGTACCACACTCCCCTGGGGTATTACAGTAACTGCTGCTAAAACAGATTAAAGAATGCTGGCACTAAATGATCAATCTGTAAAGAATTTAAGGGGAAGTGTTTATACTGGCAAATTTTAGGAGGTAAATGTAGTGTTGCCTGAAATATTTAATATTCCATTCTCATAGAAGAGATCACTGTATTTTTAGTACTTCAGTCGGGTTTCTTAATTGATGTAAATTCTTCTGGCTCTTAGAGGGTGCAGCTCTAAGGTGTTCTAAAGCACTTACAGCATCTTAATGATAATTTTAATGGATATTTGCAATTATGCACAGAGGAATTTTTGAGACTTGCCTTTGGTTTAAATTATGTCCAAGAAGAGGAATTTAACATCTGATTGTTCATCTAATTCATGTCTAACATTAAATTTGGGGTGAGGATGTGTGTAAAGTAAAATGGAGATTCAGCAGATCACTTGTTTAATGTCCTTTAGTCTTTTTATGCCTTTTTTTATTTTTTTATGAAAGATCTAGAAGAGTTAGACTAAATATAAACTAAATATGAAACAGTATTTTAGACTGACAGTTTTAACAAATCCTTATCTACAACTACTCTGAAAGACATTTTTAAATGCTTGTGGTGTCAGTAGTACTGTGCTGATTCAGTATGACTACTGGCTCGTACTAAACCCTAAATTTAATGTAGTTTATCTTTAAAAAAAATATGGTAGAAGCTATACAACCTCTAAGAAACTGTTGAGTTTATAAAAAGACTAAAGAATAGAATGATGCTCAATTTAATACATTCCATACACTCTAAGGTTAGCAGGTGGAGCTGTTTTTTCACTGTGTGCTTCTGAAATCATTACTTCTAATAAGCAGCGGTAAAAAGTAGAATTTTCTGAGGAAAGTGCACTATAAAAGGCTTCCCAGTTATAGTCTGATGATTTTTGAAGACTTGCTGAGTGCACAAACTCAGGTCTGTGGCTTTAGAAGAGACCTTGTCTGGTTTCCTTTGTGTGTATGACATGTAATCTGAGGGTATGTGTGTTATGGGCATGGGCTGGAAGCTTTTACACGTGTGTTCCAGTGTCTGAAAAAGCAGCTTTCTTACTCTGCCATGCCAAAACACACACTCAGGTCAGTGTATTTTAGTGAAACAGAAGTATTTCTGTCAGTAGATGCTTTTTAATCTAGTGTAGATGTTTTCTCAGTTTAAGTAAGGAATTTGGAAAGTTCTGTTTTCCTTCTACAGGCATTCAGATGAGACAGAGTTGTGATATGTTCTGAATTCCAGTTTCTTAAAGGTACTTCCAGAGGTTCCTTCCAGCACATATTTCAACAGTTTAAGGTAATGCACAACAAATCTAACAGTGGCTACCACATTGTCATCTATTTCGACTACAAAAAGCTCTCTAAGGTTAAATAAACCAAACTCTTGTTCCTTGAATACTTTCCTGAAAAACAAGCACACATATAAACACAACTGTAACTGCTGCAGTAAAAAATCCTTAGAAAAATGCTGAATGTTTACACTACTTATAGTTTTACTTGTATTTTTCATTTATGTTTAGTAATACATTACTGGTGTAAAAATACTGCTGTGAATTGATCATAGAGCACAATTCCAAGTGTAATCATAGAGTTTAAGGTAGATTTGTGGCCTGCAATCAGTATTTAGAGCTCCATTACTCATGTTGGCAAATAGATGTCACGTTGTTTCTCTCGGCAAAATCTGAAATTATCTCTGTGTTTGCAATTGCAGCTCCTGTGCCTCTCACAGGCTGTGGCAGGACTCGGGCAGTCTGTGGCACCTCAGTGTGCTGGGTAGAGCACTCCCCTTCCACACGGGGAATATGTACCTGAAATGGAACATAGAATTACTGATCTGGCAGGATGACTGTAACATCCTGCATGGGGTGGAACCCCTGCATGGCTGTTCAGCCTCGCTGCCACCAGAGCAGGGGAATTCCTGCAGCGAGGCTGGAGGCACCTTTAGACAGCTCATGTAGCAGCCCGAGGACAGAGCCCTGTCACACATGATAAAAGCTAGAGAAAACTGGAAGAGTTCTCCCCTTGGAGGCTAACCCAAACCCTAAAAAAAATCCTAAAATTACTGAAAGAAAATGGACAAAGATGAGAAGTTAATTAGCTGTTAAGTTAATATGTCTTGACACTTAATGATTCTTATAAAGAACAGAGACATCTTGTGCAGGTAAGACCTGCAGGGTTGTCCTTTGACAAATGTGACATTAGACTAAGAAAATATAAAATTGTTTTCCTCTTTTGTTGAATAACCTGCAATTGTATTAATAGTGCCTGTAATTGTTGAGCACTCAGCTGGACCATAGAATTTGGATGTTTCACACTGGAGCAGATTTTATGTGTCTCATCCTTGTTAGGGGCAATCAATTCATAGTCACTGATGTGTTCTCTCAGTGTTTACATGCATGTAGAAGTGTAACAAGCTCTAAGGTTACTATTTATTTCCCAAAGTTCTTCTGTTAAATGCCAATACTGTTGGTTTTTTATCACAAATCTTTACAAAGTATCTGCTTTTTTTTTTTTTTATGCTTGCAAACAGCATGCAAGTATTTAGTCACATAGACATTGGAAGGTGAAAGAACCAAATGGTTTGTACTATTCTTTGCTTCCTTGTACATTCTGAATAAGGACCTTGGCACCTTAATTATTTAATTTCAGTTTGTAAAAGTGAGAAATATTTTCTTATTGAGCATTCCTAATAGGTTTACTCTCTGTATGTGTCTCTGAGACAGCTGGAAGATCCTATATATACTCTAAGTTTTTCAGTTTTCTGCTTAATTTTTCAGTTTATAGATAATTACTGAGAGTGTTAGCAGATCTTGCAGAGACAGACATCGCTACAACAAGAAATGCTTATTTTAGCAGTCTTTTTTGAAGAGAATATCCAATTTCTATTCCTTTATGGTTTGGGGAGGTCTTGATGGTATTGCAAGTCACATTCTAAAAATAAAACATGAAAGTGTGTTGTCTAGCTCTAAATGTAAGTCTGTGATGTGTATATGATATGCTCAGGAAGAACAAGGGCAAGCATTGGCATCTCAATACTGTGGGAAACAGAACGCAGTAAGTGATCTTTGTTGGCCCATAAATCTGACTGAAGTTGTATTTGCCAACAGTCCAACTGCAGAGACTTCAGGGAAAAAGCAGCGAGAAGCTGACACTTGTGTGGTATTCTGTGTAACACAGTGCTGGCTAACTCGTGTTCAGCAAATTTGGGCTTGTCTTTTTTTCGTAATGCTGAAGTGTATTTGCATTTGAGATGTGTCACCTTGTGTCTGGCAAAAAGGTCAGATGAATTTCAAGTTTCCTCTGAGGAGAGGTGACTTGCTCGCCAAGTTTAATGTAGTCTAAGCTAGAAAAACAAAAAGTAAAAATGTTTACTGTAGTGAGATGTAAATACAAGGACTTGTAGTAGATGAGAAGAATTTGCAGGACTCTGTGTTACCTTGTACGTATTTTCCATTGCTGCTCTTACTCTGTGTATTCTGACCCTACCAAGCATCGATGTTTACTGCAGACCAGCAGAGCCTTACTAAGATCTATCTGCATGCTAACTAAAAAAAAAGAATTCTCACAGTGAATTTTCAGAGCCTGTAATGCACCAGCACAGTTATTGCTGCAGATAAACTGAGAGTGCTGCCATGTTCCAGACGTTTTTCCTCTGGAATAGAAATCAGAGTGAATGATGCTGAGAGAAAATCTGAGCTGTGCCACTGATCCCTCTGGATGGGTGGATCCATTTTAGCATGGCTGGCCTTTAGGTAACTGAATTAGGACTGGAAACTGGAATGGAAAAAAGGGGTAATATAAATACGTTAAAGCATCCATAATCATAGATACACAGTATCTGCTTAATAATAAAACTAAGGCAGGGACTTAAGAACTCTTATAAAATTCCAAATATCTAAACAGAATAGCTGGATAATTGACATAGTTGACTTGAAAATCTTCAGTGCTTCACTTTTATTTCATTAGAAGAAGGTAATGGCTTAGTGATTGAGTAATATTATGCCACATTCAAAAGCACAGTCTCCCACTCCCCCTTATTTCCTGAAGTTTGAGCTCTGTTTAAATCACTGTGGAGCTGCTTGGCACTCTGTCCTATTCAGACATGCCAGACATGCTCTGTGCTCAGCTCTCTCACGTGGCTGCAACTGTCTTGCACCTTTCACTCTCTGAAAGGCTTTTTTTCCTCTAGCACTGAGCTGCCTGACTGGGAGCTCCAAATGCAGAGCTCAGGGGCTGAGCAGCTGCACGAGTTCCCTGCACAACGCCGAGTTCTCAGGCCATACTGCTACTGAATGTCATAGTCTACAGAATCCTGAACTTGGAAGCTGAAAAGCTGCTAGAAATCATTTGTCTGAAACTAAAGCAATCCTTCATAGAGTGATTTGTCTGTGTTCCACCCTGTGATGTTTATCACAGCTTTAACACTGTAATTCATGGTTGGTGGGAATCTGCAAATATTTTGCTCTGTGTTTCTATGTACTTACTTCAAGGTTTGTAACAAATATGAATAATGACTTTTTCTTCGTTAGTTCATTTGTATTTCCACTCCTCTGGGGAGGATTACACAGCAGCACACAACTTAACTAGAACAGTTCACAAACGTATTTTCAAACTTAGTGTGGAATTAGATACAATTAGAGGGATTCCTTACTTGCCTTCACAGTGCTTTTAATTCTTGCACCCCAGTCTTATTCTCAAAAGACAGAAGTCTTTGATTATTGGAACTATATGTAAATAGCTGTGGCTGGGAGACTGAACATTGATTTATGTAGGGTTGGACAGTGCATAGAGTGAAGCTGAGCCACTTAAACCTGCAGAGGTTTAAAGTGTTTTGTAAATGTGAATTTAATATCATAGTTAGCTAAAGTTTCTGGTTGAGGATGGTCCTTTGGGGAACCTGGGAAGATTTACAGCCTTACAGGGGGAAGTGGTACAGTATTTCCTATTTTTGCTAGCTCTATGTGGAGTAATTGCTCTGGCATTTTACTGGCACTTCTTTCAGTTTGCTATAAAATCATATCCCAAAGAACTTCACATTTCTCAAAAAAAATGAAACTCAAAATTTTAATATTTCAATAGATCCCCAGGCTAGAATGACTCCAGCACTTAATCTGATAGCTACTGTAGAGTTGTTTCAATGCTACAGAGCTGGTAGAGGATGCTCAACTTATGTTTCATTAGTGTAATATAAGTGTCCTATTGTCTGGTTTTGTTTTGTTATTCTTCCCTTTAGTAGCCACCTAAAAGGAACAGCCTCTGAAATGCTAAAAATGAGGATGAATGACACATTGTGAGGAAAGAGGCTCTATGCCAAATTCCACACATTTACACTGCCAACATTTATCCACAATGTTGGCAAAGTGGAGAAACACTTCTGAGCTGCTCTGTTATTTATGAAACAGATAAATTTTTTTCCCTGGTAGGACAGTTCTGGATAATCTGAATTTTGTTACCTTCAGCTTCGCCACCAGTTTTAGGGTGACATTGGACAACACACTGTAACCCATCTGTGTCTGTAGTTTCTCCATCTGTAATATGGAGGTAAAAGTTACATATCTGATGTTGCTCTGAGTTTGAATTCAGATAAGCTCCAGGAGTATATATTATTTTTATGTGAGGCATTATTGCATTGTAAAAGAATCATTGTTTATATGAATTTAATACTTATTTACTTGGGGTGATGTGAAATTTGTCCATAAAAGCAATGCACAGTGAATTAACTGTTTATACATCTATTATAAGTGTTTGACAAAATCAGGTATGACAGTTTTCTTGAATGTCATTTGACAAATATGATCGTACACCCTTAAAGATGTTCTGCCTCGTTTCTCTGTCTGAAATCATGCCAGGATCAGTTTGCTCTGTGAAATACCATGTTTTTGTGCCTTGGTCCTTTCCCTTCCCCTCTGTCCCCAGTGTTGTAACTAAGCTGCATTTTCTGTGTACTAATGAAATGTGTAGGGACAGTGTTGTGCTGTAGAGTCTTAGTTTATGCAATGATCTCCCTTCCATCCCTCCTGCCTTCTTGTCCTGAAAAGACCTGCAATGCAGCTTTTCCTGGTATTGTAAACTCCCAACAGAGGGCATGAAGTTAGAAATGTGTGTTCATTCAGTGAGAATGTTGTTTGGACAACGTGTACCAGCAGTCTGTGCCTCTGGAAGTTAATTCCTGTGTCAGAGGTTTCATATGGAAGTTCATTCTGAGCAGTTGCTCAGGCAAAATGACGAATTCTTACTTTTGGAGACATTCTCATGACAGTAGGGAAGGAAAGACTGTCTGAGGTCAAGGAGGTGAATAAATATCCCCTGTAAACCCCACCTGTGGGTCACACTGCTACACAGAACCTGCTCTTCTGTGCAGCTTCTACACAGGAATGACCCAGCTGGGAGGGGACAGGGGAAATGAAATAAAAGAACAATTAGAATAACTGTTCCTTAGAACCCTGCCCCAGGTTCTCCTGGTTAACACTAAGTGTGTATCTGTGTGGGAATGGTCTGTGGGGCAGCAGAGCCTTTTCATCTTGGTATTTGTAGAAAATGGCATTGAGTTTTTAAATTCCATGAATAAATATGCAAAAAAACTTTCCAGCTGCATTTTGTGCCTGCTACAGTTCTCTTCAAAGATTTTCCTGGTGTAGTTTAAGCACAGAGAGAAAGGTTTCTCCTTTTTCTTGTGGTCAGTGTTGTCAGACACACCAATTTCAGTTCACATGTGGTGTTTTCAGCCTTCCATAATAGACCAACCAGGGCTCTGAGGTCCAGGTCACTTCTTTGCAATGCTCTGATTGCATTAAAAATTGCATTAAAAAGTTGAATTTGGTTTTTTGCTGTGTGTTTTAACAACCTAATTTGCCCTCCTATTTTTGGTTTTGAATTTGTGTGGCCCAGAGAGCATTCCAAAGAAACCATGCTTCAATTATTTCAACTTCCATTTACACTCTCTTTTTCTTCTTATAGTTTTATTTTTTGAATGAAAATGTTAACATTCATTTCACTTTAAAGATTTTTTTTAAGTTTCAACAAAGTCTTTGTTTTGTTTTGTTGTTGTTGTTTTATTCCAATACAGTGTTTTCTGTTGTGCTTTCTTTGGACTTACTAGGACTTCTAAGCAAAAAGTTAAGATTTCTTTTTTAAAGGTCAGGTACATTCTGCAAACTTTGCATATTGTTGGTGAGCCACATGTCTCCAGGAGAAGGCTTATAAAAGTGGCTTGGAAGTGTGTGGGGTTTAGCAACTGCACAGAGTAGAAACTCATAAAATAAATTATTTATGCAGAGAGAGTTCTTTGAGTCTACAGAAAAAACCTCTGGGGCTCAGAAAGGTAACAAAACCTAAAATATATTTTTAAATTGCTCAGGGTATAATTCCTCATGTATTATATGCATTGTCTGCAAAGTGAAATGTTTAGTTCTCTAATAAAAGCACCTTGAGTAAGTCATTACTTGAACTTAATTTAGTCCAAAATAATTTAGGCAAGTTGAACCATACGTTTACACATTTTTTAAATTTCAGTATAAAGTTTAAAAATATTTTGCTGTGATACCATTGTTGAAAGTGTACAGTAAGAGAGGCATTTTGTGCAGATCAACTTTAGCATTTATAGTTTCCTGACTTTCAAATGAATTTTTTTCTTTTTCCAAAATTGCAGTCTTGGATTACTGCAACAGAAAATCAACTGAAATAATGTATTTAAAGCTTCTGGTGAAAAGCTTGTGGAGTCTTTGTGTACACAATGATCCCAATTTAAAAGATGGACAATTCTTAGTGTTCCCGTTATTCCCCTTGTCCTGAAGTGGGACAGTGTGGACGTGGGTGTGACTTTACTATCACAGGGACTTCTAAAGAGGTGTTTCTTGTCCTGGTGCTGGGCTGTTGGACCCTCCTGTGCCAGTGGGACAAAAGGCTTTGGAAATGGAGTGTGATGGGAAGGACTTGGACACCTCCTGAAGCCTTGGAGGTGAAGAGAGGGGGGATAGGAAAGGCAAGTGTGATGGAGCAGGACTGATGGAACTGCAGTACTGAAACATCACATGAGCTGCTGCTGCAGCCTGGGGCTCTTCCTCCTTAAATACACTAAAAGGAGATTTGAAAAGTAAAAATACAAATACTGTTCTTTTTTATTTTTTTTAAATAATCTTTAGTTAGTTTCTTTAGTGTAGATTTCCAAAATCAGGGGAAACTAAGATGCTGCTAACTGTGTTGTAGGAATTGTTTATCTTCTGTATCATCTCAGGTGAGCTACAAACATCCCAGTAAAAACTCTCAGGCTACCCTTAACCCCTGCTAACACTGAATTATTTTGATTTTGTGAGTGACCATGTGCAAGTGAGTTGGACTGTGTGATGGATAATTCAGTACTTGACATGACTGACAGTAATGACAAGTCCCTTATGATAAAGGTATATATCAGTGTGGTTAAAACATCAGAGTGATTTTAAATAGCAATATTTCCCTTTGGTGTAAGGTACCAGGCAAGGAAAGTGTATTTAAACCACCTGTCTTGAGTAATTTTTAAGTACAAAGCACATTTTCCTTTACTATCAGGTGCTTAACAATCAGGATATGTAATAATAAATGGGAAATAAGAAAATATCATCCCTATTTGCAGAACAGCCAAATGATGTAACAAGTTACTTTTTATTTCAGGATGACCTAATTAGGACATTAAGGCCAGGATTTCCAAAGATTCATTGGTTTGACCTTCCTGAAAACTTTTGCTAGAAGCACATGATATTTAAAATATTTCTTTCTCAAAAGCACACTGTAATTTCTTTGACCTCACTTTAAAAATACTGTTGTGCATCTTTGGGGACTTTGTACAGAGTAAGTGAACAACTGCTTTTTATTAAATGCACTTCAATAAAGAGGCCAAATCTATAAACAAGACACCCAAACCAAATGTTTTTAGGGCTGAGCTTAATTTCACTTTTGCACAGGCCTCTGCAAACCAATAGATTTTCAAAACGACTGGGTGAATAAATAACAGTATTAAATGAGATTTTGGAAACTAAATCAACTTCAGGCAAGTCACAGTTCCAGTCCTGTGCAAACAGGTGCAGTTGCAGTGGCTGCTCTGGATTTGATTACTGAGGTTTCTTGGGAGGCTGAGAGAGACAGAGAAATCTCTCAAAGGCTGCACACAAGGGGCATCCACTGTGTGTTTCTCCCCAGAATTTCAAGACAGCAGTTTTACCTCCTGGGGGAATTTTCTATTTGAAATGTTATAAATTTGCATTGTTGCTCTTGCCAATATTGTGTCACACTTGCAGCATGAAATCTCCTAACTTACCGTGCATTAGCTTGAACTATTTTGCACATACACAATTAAAAATGATTCAATAGGGTTTCAGTTAAACAATCTTGCCCTGACAGGCTTAAGCAGAATTTTCCTTCCACAAACAAAGCCATTAGGAAGCCATCTGTTTGAAAATGATCTAGGGCATGGAATTTAATATTTGTGTCTGCATTACCTGTTATTGAATTGTTGACTCTTATGTTCATAATTATGTGAAACCCACCAGCAGGGATATAAAAATATTGGGATTTCTATAGTAACTATAAAAAATTCTAGTGATTATTTGTTTGCTGCTGTAAATCATCAAAACAAGAAGTGGTCAGTCTCCTACCTCCCATTTCCCTGAGGAACTGTCATGCACACAGGCTCCATCACTTTCCCAACCCATAAGTATTTTCCTTTGCATAAGTTAAGTGGAGAAATAATGTCACACACTCAGCAAACTGCTGTAAACCTCATGTTTTTTACCTTTTGCTTAGCAGTTTCCCATTTGGTGCTTTACTTTGGATGGTACATAAAGTCAATAAGCAGGTGGAAACTGGGTCATAGGAATCTTTCTGGTGCCAAAAACCAACTTAATGGAAATTGTTAAACATAGCTGTGTTTTGTAAAGGAGCTTTGCTGTTCTCATCTGACTTTGGCATAATGTTCTGTATTATGTAGGTCTGAAACAATTGTAAATTAATGCTGAATCCATTTGGCTCTCCTCAGCTCCTGTCAACAGCAAACACATTTCATACAGATATATGTTCCCTGCAAGTAGGAGGTCTTTTATTTGAAATGTTACAGCTTTACTTTTTCATTTTTATGATCTTTAAATTTCAATATTCTTAATCTAGACAAGAGCTGAAGCTGTAAAATTTGTCAGCTGAAGGCTGTTTATTAGGTTAATGCTTACTTTGAAAATTATTCAATAAAAGCAGGTCTGTGAGTAGGGCTGGCAGGTGAATGGGTGGTATCTAAAGCTGCACAGAGGTCTTGCATCTCTGAGTGTTTTCTGGTCATTTAAGACACAGCTACAAAATTCACTGGAATTCAGTGACTGATCTCAGGTCCTGGCCTGGGCCAGGAGTGAAGGGCTGTTTCCCACAGGAGTGTGCAGTTCCAAAAGGTATCTGAACTTCATATTTCACACAGCTTGGGTTTTCCACATTTTTCTCCCTTGAGAGGCAAACCTCCAATTCGAATGTTTTCTCAAATAGATACTCATAAAGAGGACATAAATTAGAATGCATTCTGTACCATTCTGAGCACTAGGAGCAGGACTAAGCTATTTGAATTATATAACCACATATTTATAATTAAATGAATGTGTGTTTTACATAATTATTTTTTTCTTTTAAGAAAGGGATGTCATGTTAAGATTTCCTCCCCTCCCCTCCCCTCCCCTCCCCTCCCCTCCCCTCCCCTCCCCTCCCCTCCCCCTCTCCTCGTGTAAATAAAAATCAAGTTTACATCTGTAAGCAAAAAAGGGAAACACTGTAGAGGAAATATTTCTGGAGAAATATTGTACAAAACAAGATTTTGCAAGATTTTCCATACAGTTTCAAGACTGATTTGCTTCAAAAAGTTTGAACAGATGAGCAGTTCTCTTTGAGGACATGCAGATCTTCTCGTTTAGTATGAAACTGGTGACAGTCCTTGAAATGCCTTTTAAAAGAAAAGACAAGTATTTCATAATCTCAGTATCGGAATCTGATAATGCAAATTCTTGATGTATGTTAATACTTCCTTCCATAGCTTTGATGTCTCGTATTAGAAAACATTAAATTATCTGTGAGCGAAGGGACATGAATTTTGCCATACTTTAATTATTTTGAGTGACGTCAAAAAAATCTGGAGTGCTCTGGAGTGAGTGACACCAAACTGTCAGATTTGGTGATATATTTCAGGATTTGTTTGTCTGTCAGAGTTAGGAGTGAGTTAAATCTCTATCTGGAGCTTTAGCAAGTGAGTCACAGTGAGGTCTTCAATAACAAATGTTTTGACTTGGGTGTCCCAGGTGGAAAAAAATTGGCCACTTACACTCACTGAAGAACAGTTCTATAGTTCTCCCTTGACCTTACTTTTTTTCTTAATGTTTTATTGTTTCCTGTGTGGAGAGAAAAAAACCCAACCAACATTCACACAGCTTCTTTTATGGTCATGATTCACCAGCATGGCAATCGAGCAAACCTTGGAGGAACTCTGAGTGATGGTTTGCCAGTGCTTTGAAGTGCAGGGCAGGCAGAGCTGTTGGAACTTGGTTTAGCTTGAGTGTTCTGCTAATGTGTGATTTCCAAAGTTCCTGCTTGTGGTTCTCCACCCAGGAAAGAAAGAAGACATTGACAATGCACCCTCAGACTTTTTTTTTTTGCTGAGAACACATGAGAAGTACTTTATAATGAAGAAGTGGTGAAAATATTAACAATGCAAATTATTGTCTTGAAAAGTTGTAGTCAAATGGTTCTTATGAATAAAGAAGTCAAGGACAAAATTAGTTACCTATAATGTTAAGAAATAGTGCTGAATGTTGTCCTGATCCTATTTTTAGTACATTTACAAATGGTTTGAAATTCCAGTTTAGTAGGTTGAGTGTAATTTTACAATATATTGAATAATAGAGATTTCATCAGGAACAAGTACTTGTCTCGGGCAGGAAATCTTCCTCTGGTATTTAGCTGAAAACAGAAAGAATAAAGTTATTTAATGAAGAGCACTTCTGTAGTGAAGAGCCATTCATGAGTGCATGGAAGGTTTCCTAAAATCATCATAATAATGTTAACTTTAATTGAAAGTGAAAATTTGACAACCAACCTGCAGTTTTCAACTGATGCAATGGTGAGAAGAAATACAAGTTTTCTGTCTTTCTGTGGATCATGGCATTTCCCAAATGCTTTGGCTTTTGAGGTCTGATTGTAGCAGTTGAGCTTTCTTTCATTTTTGGGGGGGAATTCCACAGCTTCAAACCCTGGTCTCAGGAGGAGTTTGGGTGAACTGGTTGCTGTCTGGCTCAGACACCCCATTGTCCTTTTGTTCTCCCTCTGAAGTGGGAGTTGCTGGGGTGGGATGTTTTCCACAGACCCATGTCTGAGACATACATGACTCAACCCTGACAGCATGAGGCTGATTTCACATCCTCTGAGGTATTTAATGATACAGCAGTTTTATAACCACAACCAGGATTCCTGCTTTGTACATGGAGAGATTTCCCACATTGTCACAGATGCTTTTTCAAAGGTACTTTCTTAACAGTTCTGAGTATTTTACCTACAAGCTGTGCTGGTGGCATTCTCCATTTCACACAGGAGTTATTCACCTGACTGCTTCTTACATGAGGAGTTTGTAAGAGGAGGTAGAGTGGAATAAAGTATGAAAAGTGAGAATTATCACTCCACATAACTTCTAAGTCAAAGGGTGTGTTACAAAGCCAACAGGTGCTTTATCTAATGTTAAGATTTAGCCAGTACTTCTCTGAGTAAAAGAATCTCACACTGATTATGAATGAGAAACGAGAAAAACTAATAGATACATAGAAGGCAACTACATGGAAGGCTGGAGGCCAGGAAGCACAATTTTGGCTTTTGTTGTCCCTGAAGCCACAACTTTTCTTTGCCCTGCTCTGGTTTCAAAGAGAATAACAGCATCATCTGGTGTTTCTGACCTGCACACAGAGGCACTGGAGCAACGTGGGTTCTGCCTGGTTTGGTGCTGCCCTTTGTGTGCAGTTTGCAGCTCTGGCTGAGCCAGTCCAACACGGGATCCCAGCTGGGAACAGCCTCTCCATCCTGTCTTCAGATTCCCACCTCCCTGATGTCCCAGATCAGGGAAGGGTTCTGGCAGATGATTTCCTTTTCTGTAAGGGCAGCATTTTACTTGCTTCACTCCCTGAGCTCACTGGAGAAGATGAGAAGGGTCTTGCTGACAGGATCTTGTCAGGAGATGCTGGTCCAAGGGGAAGGAATGGGAATGTGTGAGCAGAGACAAGGGAAGAAGCCCTTTATGTCAGCACCTGAGTAATTGTATTGCAGCAGCTCCGTCATCCCCGCTTCTCTGGCATGTCAAGCATTTCCAAATTAAATTGCTTTACTCAGGTTTTCCCAGAGTAACATACATACAAACTTATCAGCTAAACTCATACTGTCAAAAACTCTTTAGAAACTGAATGAGCACTGGGAAGGGACAATTACTAGGAGGTGATTCTATGTGTTCAAATTTTATATCAGTGTACATTTTATTTTATCTGCTTTTAATCTCATAACATTAAATGTATTTCTTGCATATGAATAATATAGTTGAGAGTGAGAGAAATGTTAAGCTTTGGATTATGCAGGATGAATGTTTTGGCACTTGGTCCAAGTGTCTATGAATTCTAAATAAATATTTCTTGAAGTTATGTTGCTGTACCCAACATGCACATGTGATAGTCTGGGATGTAGCTTGGTTAATTCTGAATACCATAGCAATCCTTAAAAACAACAAACAAACCAACCAAACAAAAAACCCAAATGCCAAAGAAATAACAATAAAGTTTATTTTCTTGTAGAAGGATTTATGTTAACAATACATTAACTATTAAAAAGAAATTACCACAGAACAGATATCTTTTGTAAATCCAGTGTGAGCAGGGTTAAGTTTTTTTTAACAATTTCTTTTTAAATTAAGCTAGGGATGAGTGTTCTGTATTGTCGTTGGAAAAAAGAGGTCTGGCAACTTTATTCTTTGAAATACTGGAATGACCCAAACTCTTGGAATTGAGATTTGGTGTTGGCAGGAAAGTGGCCTGCCTGTTGAGCATGTGCTTTTTGTTATTTCTGTAAAAAATCTATATATTTAACCAAGTTTTAACCCTTTGGGGCGTAACTCTTGGTATGATCTCTGCTTGCTAGATTGAATCAGCTATTGGATTCCCTGATAATTTCCATAACCTCTGTCCACATGCAGTGTGTGCCCATGAGCTGTGCAGAGCTGTTGGATGTGATCTGGCCCTGGGAGGTCTCGGTGGGACTGGACTGAGGTACCTTTGCCTGCAGCCCTGCTGGCATCATGGATTTGGGAGCTGTCACTGCAGCCCTGTTGGCATCATGGATTTGGGAGCTGTCACTGCAGCCCTGTTGGCATCATGGATTTGGGAGTCTGGCACTGCAGCCCTGCTGGCATCATGGATTTGGGAGTCTGGCACTGCAGCCCTGCTGGCATAAGTAATTTGGGAGTCTGGCATTGCAGTCCTGCTGGCATAAGGAATTTGGGAGTCTGGCACTGCAGCCCTGCTGGCATCATGGATTTGGGAGTCTGGCACTGCTGTGGAAAGGGATTCAGCCGAACTCCACTGGCTCAGAAAGGCAATCCCATTTACTGGGGCTTGGGGATGGCAAAAAACTAGTAAAAGAAGTAACACCTCAGAAGTATCACAGCTGTTTCTGAAGTGTTTGAGCACAGCTGGGAAGCTCCCCAGGTAGGGGAATTTCTTGGCCTGTTGGTTACAGACCTCACTGCTCTGTCTGTGCTGCAGCTCCCCTGGCAGAGCCTGTCCCATAAGGGATCCAGAGGAATGTTGGGCTTGTGGTCAGTGCAGGTCATGGTTGTGTGTGTTAAAATTTAACAGGCAGCAGCTTCATCTCACGTGCTCAGCACTGAACTGAGCAGTTCTCCTCACAGCTTTTATTCTGAGGAATTAGCAGAAAGAATTTACGAAGCTAAATTGTAGATGTGGAAAAAGTACAGTGGGTAAAAGGGTGGCCTTATTTGTTGGTACCAAGAGTTAATGGTTACAAAGCATTTCCATTTACTCAACCTTTTCTCCTGCTATTAAGAGAGTTACGAGACATGACAGTTCTATCTCATTATGGTGGGTTAAAGAATGTCTTCTGCTGAGGGGTTCTGCAAAACTGCTGAATTGCAAAAGTTCTGAACTTGCTTTGTCTCTGTAAGTTAGAGATTTTTTTTTTTACATTATGAACCACCTTATATGAGTCACTGGTAGCTGCATAAATGAATTATTTTCAAGGATTTAGCGTTAATTCTGCTCTCTAATTCCTGTCACTCCTTGCAGTAGTTATTAAATAAGTACAAAGTGTGATGATTTTGTAATTTAGGATTCCTGTAAGAATCCAGATGTTTGAAAAACACAGTTTTTAAAGAAGTAATTCACTGGGGACATTAATTTAATGTTGACCTTTCTCAGGCCTTAATCATCTTTAATAATTAAGATTTTTTGGTGACTAATTTTTTATGCTTACTCTGTTTAAATTTTGTGTTCCCGACTGCACTGTGACTAAGCAGTCTGAGTGCTTGTGTCTGAAACTGAGAGCAGAAGGAGTTCAGCTTTATACAAAACTGTATGGATTAAATCTTGAGCAGCAAAATTCCAATCATCTCATAAACACACAAAAATGCACATATAAAGCTACATGTGTAACTTGTAAAGGAGAATGAACAAGTGAAAGTCACCTGTCACCCTGTGCTATCTCCAGTGCCTGTTAAATAACAGCCAAAATTAATGCAAATAACTGTTAGAAATGCTCAGTACATCTTAGTTTTACTTATGGCTTGCACAGAAATTAATATGTATGTCAAGTCCCATAAAGGTAAAAATAAGGCCCCAAAAATCACTACCTTTTAACTCCAGGTGCTTTTTATTTTATGCTTTCATTTTTAGTAACAGAAACATAATATTTAGAATTAAATAATCTACATGTAAACAATTATTTTATATAGATTAGATTTATCTCCTGAGCCCGTTGTATCTTTGCACAGCATATGCAGTAGAAAAATATCCTCTGTAAATCAACTACTGTTTTTCTTACAGATGATTTATGCTGAGTGTGACAAACTGGCAGAGGAGCCTCTGGGATTCCAGCAAGTTCCCCAGTATTCTGCTTCTCTGCTAAAAACTCTCTCCAGTTGTGCTAAAATGTTTCTCAGTTCCTACCAGTCGCAGGAAAATACTGATTTTCTAGTAATTCAAGTACTTTGGATATAACTGACTTTCTGGTAAGTCAGAGCCATAAGTAACTCCGGTGAGTTTCCTTTGTCCTTTGCATCTTGCAGCTTCCAATGTCTATTGGATCCACCTTTTTTTTTTTTTTAAACATCTTTTCAGTAACACTGAATTTCCTGAGAGCAGCAGATGATTTATAAGCGAAAAATATGAAATTACAAATATGTAACATGTTACATAAAAAGAAGTTTACAATTTTTCATTTGTATCTCTATGAGCAGTCCGTTAGCAAATTGTAACTAAAGAGACAGAAAAGAAAGGGTGGAGGGGTTCTCTGTGCTTTTGAGTTTTGATTTTCTTTTTAAATGTTCCATTTAGTGAGTAATTATCCTATGGGCCCCCTACCCCACAACATAAATATTCAAACAGCTCGGTATATACTCCAGTGAGCAGGTTTTTGTATGGTACTGGTGGTTTATGGTAGAGAGGGACACAGTTGTATTTTAAAAGTGCAGAAAATATAAAGCCAAATTTCTCAGTTTAGTGGAAAAAGAAATACATAGAAAATCCCATGCATTGCTTCTATAAAGCATGATTTATAAGTGAATAAAAACAGTGTAAATGCTGAATTCCATTCCTTATGTTTTACCTTGCAGAATGGGATGTTTTCTTTTCTTTGCATGAGTAGGAATAGAAGTGCATTAATTTGAAAAAGAGGAAAAAAATTGCAGTTATTTCATAGAGCAACCTGTGATTCCTGGAGACCACAGTCTGAGCAGCTCTAGATTTTCACCAGCTGAAGTTTATTGAAAACTTGGAGAGTGAGAGAAATGGCAGTTACAACATAATTTATCTTGATAACTAGAGAGAGACTCACTCACCACATTCCCGTAGTGCAAATATTTGTCTGACCGTTTTCTGGGTCCTTTCCTTGCCTGGTCAAGAGCTTTGACAGCTTTCCTGCGTGCCTTTCTAATGTGGATTTTTTTTGGGGCTTTTCCTGGACAGGTATTGAAGAGCATGAAAGAAGCACAAATATTTTATTTCTCATGTTTTATTACCAGTTCTCCTCGTTGCATTTACCTGCTGTGTTATAAATGCACACACCGTGAGATAATACAAATAAAGCCACAGCACACACAGAGTTTCAGAGAGCAGAGTTCCCAACAGAGGGGCATTATTCTGTCCATGTGCTTTGGGAATATGGAGAAAGAATGAGAAGTCTTGTTGAAAACTTCTGAAATTACTCAGGATTTGTGGAGTGTTTAATTCAGATGTTTTTATTTTAAATTGTTCGGATCTAAAAGCTAATTAAGGGACCTTGCAAAGCTGTGTCATTTGTCAGTGATCAAATAAATGGAAGAACACATCTGCAGTGTGAAAATGGATTAAAATTCATAATAGATATATTTTAGTTTCATGGGGCTTGCAAGAAGAGAGAAAAATCCCAAACCTGGGTCAGTATGTGTGGGTTTGAATTTAATTTAAAATATGAAAATAATTTCAAGATTAAAAATGAATCTTCAAACAGCTGTAGCACGTCAAGGGCTTGAGTGGATAAAGGGGAAAAAAGCCAAGAGCAACTGAGTATTTGTAAGGCTTTTAAATATTATACAAATAAGACAAGGCACGTTACAGAGCAGAGCAGAGGGTGAGGGCAGCTCTGCACTGGGGCCTGTGTGCTGTTCCCAGCAGGGCTCTCTCCCACCGTGCTGTGCTCCATGGCCAGGGAATTGTCCTGAGTCCCATCCCTCCAAAGTAGAGCCCCTTTGGGAATGGCAGTTCCTGCTGCTGGCACAGGCTCTGGCACACCCCTGGCACAGGAGCCACGTAAAAGCAGGATATTCTCAAGACAAAATGCTGTTACAAGTTCTCAGTAGCTGAGAGAAGGCGCCGTGCTGGAGGCTGTTCCTCGAGCTCCTCAGGAAATGCTTTGTACTTATTTTAGCACTGAGAGGCCAACAATCGTAAAAATTTGTTTGACCAAGAAGCAAAGGCAGGAAAGGTATCAGTGTCACAAAATATCTTCTTATCAGATTCAGGTTTGTGATTCCACAGAGCTGTTCCAACCTCCACACTGGCAAATTCCATTCTAGCCATCAAAATTTCCATTTTAGCAGTCTGGAATTTGTCCCCTTGTTTTGTAAAGTCACATGAGAGGGAATTGACTGTATATTTCCAGTTGCCATAGAAATTTTTTGTTTTACAGAAATCTTGAGAATTTCATTTCTTTTGAATAGATTTTTTAGGAAAGTTAATTTTTTTTGGAAGTTAATTTTTTAATCTTTAATTCCTTCCAGTATAGTTGTATCAAATATATTTTCATAATAATAATGAAATGTTAAAATGGAGTAGAGAGATAGTGACAATAGCAAGATTGAAAAACTGTAACAATAAAATTGTATAAAGGCCTAAGTAACTGTTTACAGTCAGCTCGGTGCTGTCAGAAACCACAGCAGGAAACAGAGCTGGTTTTTACAGACCACCTTATATATTCCTTACAATGCAGTTCTCAGATATTAGGAAGAACCAAAAGGAAAAAAAACCCCAAAAGACAAAATGTGCTGCTGTTTGGGGGGGTTTATGTTGTTCCTTTTTTTTGTTGGGTTTTGGGGGGGATTTTTTGGTTGTTGTTTTGATTTTGGTTTGGTTTGTGTTTTTTTAATTTTTTTTAATGAAAGGGTGGAACTTTGCTTTTAAAAAGATGAAAAGTATAATAATAGTAATAAAATAGCAGACTTGTTGAGGCAAACACATTGAAGTCATTCAGAAAAATAACTGCATGACATCATGGGAGAAAGATAGAACCAAAAAAGGACAAGTTTTTTAGGCCAAATAACTTCTATTCATTCCCAAAGAATTTGTCCTACTCACCCAAGAATTGGGAGAAAGAAAGAAACAAAACCTTCATCCTTGGAAGCTCACAAAACACAAATATGTTGTCCCAGATAGAAAAGGTCAAAAAAGTAAGAAAATAAAATGAAGCCATGACTCTAATCAGGAATTCTTACTGAGAAACACTGACGTGCTGCTTGAAACAGCAGCGCTGAAAGTTCCTCGCAGCAATCCCAGGAACTCCTGGAGCCACTGAGAAGCTCCGTGTGCTCCTTTTATCTTACAGTTTCAGCAAACAGGTATTTGCATATAAAAGGACGATTTTGGACACATTTTTCTATCTCGAGTGCTCAGAGCAGCCGGAAGAGTTTTACCTTTGTGAATTTAGTGAGGTGATCCCCAGGCCCTTGCTTGGCACTGGGGAATGTCAGGAGCATGAGCTGCTCCAGCAGCTCCTCTCTGCCCCACAGCTGATCCTGTTCTTGGGCACAGAATTGTCTTGTCCTGACCCACCTGGCTCAGGAGGAAATGAAGCCTTTGGGTTCTGGAGGACTAAAGCAATGCACAACCTCAGGTTTTATCCCCTTGACATATCCAGGCTCCTTTGAAATGAATGCAGTGAGGTAAATCTCGCTCTTCTGCCACAGGCCTATTTCTCTGCCCTGTTTCTTTACCTGTCCTATTATTATTTCGTGGCTTTCAGTACTTCAAGGGCATCTGTCTGTGGGCAGAGCTGCCACCTGCCTTTCCTTTGCCTCTCCATTGTCTGATGGTGGCCAGTTGTCACTGCTGCCCTTCCCTCCTGTCAGCAATTTCCACATCATGTGCTTCAATCCACTGCCTTCACTAGAAATCTTATTTGTCCTTGAACGTGTGCAATGTTCATAAAAATTAATTTATTATCAAATGAACATATTAAAGTCCTTGAAATTGGTATTTCTCAGGATGCTGTTAAACTCATGCACTGTGTTACAGCATTTTCCTTTTGTTGAACAGAATGAAGGAGCTACTCAGGTTGAGAAGAAAATAGGTCAAAGAAAAAGGTGTCAGAAGTTTGCAAAAGCAGGAAGGTAATACCAATAACATTTCTTAGTTGTGAAGAATATGAGTCTAACCTTTTCAGCAATGTGTTGGTAAGACAAGGGGCATCCTTCACATGGCTGTTGGAGGGAGGTGAAGTGAGATTACCCTACACACGTTCAGGTGAAAGCCACATTTAGCTGCAAACTTGAAGAGCAAATGTTACTTTAGATAATTTCTTTGCTGCTGTTAGGCTTACAATGTCTGTAGTAGCACCGTTGTTGCCATGATGGTGTTGCACAAACTGGCTGTGCCTGTGGCTTGCATTTGGTCTGCAGCTGTCTGCAGTTCTGAAGGATTGCTTTGAGGGAGTTGCCAATTAAAAAAAAAAACCCAACATTAATTTCATTGCTAAGAGTTGTGTGTTTTCAAACACCCATCTCTGATGGGCCAGTTCCCTGGTAATTTCTGTGACCAGAGCCTGTTCTTGTGATCCTTGGTCAGCTCAGAGAGAGTTTTTATCTCTTCTCTAGCAATGTTCTCACTCCACCTTTTAAAAATTGGCTATTTAGTCTCAGTTACTCCAGAGGCCCTCAGGAGTTGGTCCCCACCCAGCAAAGAGGCACCTTTTCCCCCCTCACTTCCAGAAGGCAGCTTTTCTTTCCCTCACCTTCCCCAGGTTGTACAGACAGTGCAGATTTAGATCAACAATATTTTTTCATATTTACAGAAGATTAATCCACTGAATCAGGATGGAAACACTTCTTGTTCTTTTCTTACCCTGGCAGAACATTGAGAAAATCTCCCAATGAGTATTTTCTGAAGGCAGGATCCTCTTTAGAAAGGCCATGTGAAATACATATATTGGTAGCAACTGAAAATAGAAACACCTTTTCTTTTTCACTGTCCAGGAAGAATTCCACACCCTTGTTTCTGTAATTAAAAGTGGAATTGAATGACCCTGCAGATTTACTTAGCAAATTGTCCTCTAAATCCACTGAGCAAAGAAGTGTTTACTGTAACAGTCCAGAAATCTTTATAAATATGATGGTTAATCTCTTACAACTCAGATCCAAAAAAAAATGTGTGCCAATATTACTTTCTTATAATTGAAGTGTATTCATCTTTCTACACAGATGAAATGCATTTGTCATGTTTAACAGCAGATCTGGGGATCTCTCAATCTTTAGTAAGAATAAGGGAGTTGTAAGTGGGGCATTAAAAAAAAGTCATGACAATTTTTTTTGTCATTTAGATACAAAAAAAACCCACCACAAAGGTAGTCAAGGTCTGTATTAAGGAATAGCTTTTAAAAACTTATGTTTTGGATTATTTCAATTGCCATCACTTTAGAGCCCAAATACCCAAATGAGAAAATGATCCATGGAGAATAAATAAAAGAACATTCAGTGTTTCTTTTTTTGGCATTATTAGTACATTTTAGATGGCATGTACTTGTAAAAATCAGAGCACAGCATTGGAATTTGGATTAAATTATATGTTTTATGTCTTCCAACAGAGATAAATTAAACCAAATCCTGTGTAAGCTGGTTTGAGTTCAGCATTTCGCAATCAGTGTGGTTAAGTAAGCACTGAACTAACCTATACACTGTGTCAGATCTTTTCTTATAAACTAATGCTTTTGAGTATATAAAAAGCACTTCTTACTGTTATATTCCAAATGGCCTGTGTGGTAATAGATGAAATAAACTTCCATAGAGAAAAACCACTTTTAGTTTCAATAGCTTGTAGATTGAAGTTAAAAAGAAATGCAAAACTCCCTGCAACAAGCAATTAACTTTAACCCATAAGACTAATTTAAAAAGGGCAAGTGTGCAACCTGCCTCACAGAAAGAGGATTTAATATCCCTACTGCTCTAAAAAAGACCATTTCACCTGTTGCAAAGCTTGTCTGAAGTCTGTGTATTTTTGAACTATCGAAATATGCCTTGGTATAAAAAGCTCAAGGTTTTATTTATTTTTTTTTCTTAAAGTATGTGCAGCTGTAAAGGTTTTGCTTCTATCCATTGAAACAGAAAGAACAGGTTTCATAAATCACGTCACTATTATTGTAATGGATTTTAGGTGTCAACTGATTGTGTTTTCTTCTTTTTAACCATTTGGAAGATTAGCAATATGAGCAGTAAATTTTTAATAGTAATGCCACTAATAAAACATTGGCAATAAAATCAAAGATTTAAAAATGGTTAGTAATAGGATAATAAGAACTTGAACATTGTGGAGGATGGTCAAAAAGGAAGGAGACAGTGGAACACAAACTGCCAGAGAAATTAATCTGATGGGGCTGTAAAGGGTAGTCATGGAGTTTAAAGACAATATAAGGTCAAGAAGAAAAAGGAAGAAACAAATGCATTTTAAAAACACTTTATCAAATTAGAGATGTTTTATTATTACAAACTGCAAAGAACAGGTGAATTTTCCTGTAAATTAACTGCAAATATTACTTTTTTTTTAGGAATCCAACTCTCTTTCACTAAGTATAAAAATAAAAACTGTGGAATAAACTAAGAAAAATAATTTGCAGTCATCCAGAAGATAAGCAGGAGGTAACAGGACGGATCGTGAGCAAGAAACCACGGTAGGCAAGTGTGATTTCCCTCTGTGACAGCAGAGCAGCTCCTCTGAATGAGGGGTAAGCAGTCATATATTTAATTTTAATAAGGCTTTTGAAAAATGTCTCAAATAACATTCTCATAAACTCTCTAGGGAAATGCAATCTGGGTCATACACTGGCAACATTAAGGGCTGTGTGCCAGACTGAACTTCCCCCTCCAAATTCTGTGATTCAGAACCTCGTGCAAGTTGTGAGATGTCACGTCTCACTCAAGGTGCTCCTCAGTGTGTTGTCTCTGTGAAAGGTGGTCCCATGTCCATGCCTGGCAGTGCTGGGGTTGCTGTGCCAGGGGGAGCACAGGGACAGAGGCAGGAGGGCAGGAGGACAGCTGTGAGGAGCCACAGCTCAGGGAGGCTGTGTGAGCTCTCCTGGTGCCAGCTGCAAACTGCAAGCACAGTGTTTATGGAATGCAGCCTCCTCTGGGCAGGTACAGCACAACTCTGCACCTGCTTCTGGCCTCCCTTGCACAAAGTCAGCATCTCTGCAGAGGTTTTTTTGTGGCTGTACATTTAGCAGTGGCTGAAAAAAACTCAAAAATTATCATCAACTCGGTAGAGCTTTACAGAGGGGTCTGATACTTCTTTTGTTTCTGTTTTGGTGTCTTGGATGCTGGAATTGAATGTTGTAATTATTAAAGACTCACCAGATAGAGAGGAGCTCCCAGTTTGCACAAAAAAGTGATTGATTAGGTAATGAGACATAGTGCTATGGAAACCTTTTGCTGCTTGGTCCATAGCAAGTGGAACTGCTCAGCAGTGAAAATGGAGAGTTGCATTTGGAGTCTCTGCTGACAGCTTGAAAAACAACAGGTGATAATGAATCAGCAGCAGCAGCTCACTGCTCTTTCTCTGCTGAACTGTCAGAACAGCAAAGCTTGGCTTAGAAGTACAAGAATTAATTAGTGGATTTGGGGAATAGAAGTGATGATTGTTAATGTGCCACCCAGGCATATTCATGTCCCCTGAAGTCCATGGATAGTTCTGACATCATCACCAACAGAGAGCAGGACACATTCAAGCAGGAAAGGAAGAGTGACCTGGCTCTGCTTCCCAGTTTGTTTGGGAAGTTGATTAGGAGCAGAGTTCTCTGCCTGGTGATCACTCTGATCTGTTACTCATCAACTAAACAAGCCAAAACAGAATTAAAACAGAGCAACTCACCACCTCCAAGTGGAGTGTGGGTGCCAGCTCTGCTCACTGTTCGCTCCCATGAGCCTGTCAGCCTGCACGTCCTCACAGCCACCATCGCTCTGGGGGGAACAGAAGGGAAACAGAGACCAACATAGAGAAAGTCTTTTGGAGTCCTCAACTCCAAACACTTCCTGTATGTGAGAACCAGAAAAACCCCTCTATGTGAAGTTGGAATATACTTCATGACACTAATGAGGAAGTTTCTTCTGTTAGCATACCTTCATTCAGTGACTCACAAACCATGTCTGGTCCTGCATAGCCTTAGGTGCTGGTCTGTAAATTTTGAGTGTAGACATCTTAAGGTCCTGTGTCATCATCAGAAAGTTACTTCTAGAGTAATGTTTCAGGGCTCAGCTTCCTAAAGTCTGAGTTGCCCCTGGAAGTAGCTCTCTCTGTGATGTGGAGTCACTCTGAGGCTGGAACTGATGCAATCTCAGAGATGCTCCTCCAGGTGAGCCTCTGGCACAAGAGATGTCCAGCTTGTCTCCACACAGATGCCACAGCTGGGTGTCCTCCTGCCCCAGAGCAACAGCAATGGACAGGTATGAAGGGATCACACCCAACGTGCACAATGAGCAGAGTGTTCTCAGCTCTGCCTGTTCTGTGCCAACAGATAAACTTCTGTCCAGCACACAGTGATAATCTGTGTTTGGTCTCATCTGCAGCACAGAGACCCTCAGTCCATGGGATCAGTTTTGGGTGTGGAGTGTGGTGCTCAATAGAGCACCTTTTGCTTCACTGACCTGAACAGGGGATTGTTCATGAGCAACAAACAGACTGGCTCAAAATGTGTCCCAGCATACACCTGGGACAGCAGCTGCCTGGTCATCTTGCAGGACTATCTGTAATTTTTGGGGGTTTTTTGTTGTTGGGGTTTCTTTTCATTTGGACTATCAAACACACATGCTCTCCTCAACCAACTTTCTGAGGTTGCCCATCCTAATGATCATTTTTCAGTCACTAGTGAGATAATTGACAACAATGAACAGTAAAACTGAAAATATTGGAGCTTGATAATCATTATTACTCTGAACTCTGTTTATTTTTTCCCCTGGCTTCTCTGCAGAATTAGTCTAAGTGGTGGCATACAAGAGATAATTTTAGTAAATTGCAGCAAAGCAATTAGAGAATGAGTTTAGTTTACAACAGATATTTTTACTGCTATTTCTGGGCTGCTTCATAACAAATAAAGTGCTTGGTTTCCTAATTATAGGTAATAAGAAAAAGATTGAAGAAACTAATGACCAAACCAAAACATGTTTCATATTTGTTCATTTAGATACAGAGACAAATTAAATTCCTCTCATATTACAAATATGGCACTAAAACTGCTGTTACTTATGGTTATTTAGTTCCATCAACGTTGTATCTTTAAGTATAAAGTTCAGTACAGTGGCTTGAAGTCTGTGATGAGATGGTTTAAGCAGCAGAGCTCCCACTGAGCGTGGCAAATTGTCCAGGGACATGAAGGACCTTGAGGAAGGTTGGACTGAAGTGATTTGTTGAGCTCTGAATGTAAGATGTGCTGAATGCAGTTCAGGGAAGCAGTGAGATTTTACAGGGATGTTTTTACTTTGAATGGTTTGGTAGACAGTGCTCAGCATCACACAGAAAGAGTAAGAGGGCTGTGGAGTTAAGGGGAAACTCAGGTGTCCTCCACTGGAATTCCAAATTTCCTCTGCTGAATGTGGGGCACTGTCGTTTAAGCATCAGCTTTCTCACCCTTTTATTGCGTGATCCAGACATTTCCTGATCCAGTGAAGATGTAATCCTGTGCCATCTGCCCTAGGTGGGCCCTGGCAGGGCTGTTGGGCTCCAGGATCCCCAGAGGTCCCTTCCAAGCCCAGCTGTTCTGGGACTCTGATGTGAGAGGGGCTGTGCTGCCCACCAGGACCAGCCACAGGGCAAAAAAAGCCAACATTGCTTTAACCCACCAGGTGTAAAAGCATGAGGAATGGACAAAAGCCATGCAAAGTAAAACAAACCTTTAGCAGAAGATCCCAGAGGTGAAGAGAATATAGTCAGCCTTTACAAAATCTTGGTTAAACAACACTGGGCTGAACAACATGGAATGGGGTGAAGTGTAGAGGTGTGATCTGGTTTATTGACATACTTGTCTACAAATATCTCCACTACCATGGGTAATTGTAATGACTTAAATATTAAAAACTCTAACAAGAAACTACTACTGACACTGCAATTAATAATTCACTTTTAGAAAATGTTGATAAAAGAACAGGAGTCAGCAAGACTCCTGTTTATACAGGACATTAAAAGACAGCTATTAAAACTTTTTACCCTGCACATTAGTAGTCTGAATGATGCAAATTATAGTTCTGTGCTTCCCTCCGAAGGTCTGTAGGCAATAAGATTTCTCCTTCCAAATGTTATTTTTTTTCTTTAAAGAATGCATGTACATGATTAAACCAAGCTTGCCCTCCTACCTAGTTTTCAGAGAAGAACCATCTTTCTATTGGTGTGTTACAGGAATGAGGCTCCCTCCCCCTTCACAGAAGATGGCACAATTCAGAAGTTGTTTCAGAACATACTCAGTTTAATTACAGGATCAGTGAACACAGCAACGTTTTCTTGGCAACAGGTAGAAAAGCTGGCAGTTAATCAGTTCCTCTGGAGCTGGTTCTTGGCATTACATTGCTGCATTAGGAATTTGGATTTAATTTCTTACTTTGTTGTTCTGTTCCCCTGCTCCATTTCCTCTTTATCAGTTTTTTTTTCTAGTGGTACATAAAAATAACATGCTGCATTCTTTGTTCTGAAGCAAGAATTAACTCAGTTGCTTTTTGAAATTCATACACAGTGGTGGGATGTGGTAGGAATCCTATGCATATACATGTGCATTTTCTGATAATAAGGTAGCTAAATGAAGATCATGCACAGCTTAGAGGAGAGAAGTGTTGAATATTAAACTGATACAACTGCCATTGCTGAACTTCTATATTAAAATGTATTACATGCAGAATTAAAAAATCAGTTGGGTTTATAATGTAAAATACTGGTACATCAGGCAAGAGAAAACCCTGGGGGTGGAAAGAGAGAGAAGAGCCACCAACAGTCCTTGTGACTTATGTTAGTGTTTAATCACTGCACCTTACTGAGTGCCCCGTGGATCCATCTCTGTTCATCACTGCATGCACTAAGTTGAATTTATTACTTGGAAGTAGATATGATGTATTAAGAGCAGTATTTTCAGAGAAATTATATTGTTCTCCTTCCCTTGTCCCTTTGAGAGACTAAACAAAACAACCAACAGAAGTAACTGCTGGCTGAGGGGAAAGAAGATGTAAGTCTGTGTATCTTCCCTTGACAGAACAGCATATAATTTTCCAAATTTTGCAATTCAGATTGCTAGGTTTTTTTATACTTTAATATAGTCATACATAGAGAATATGAAGAATTAATTAACAGTCTGCACTGGATCCATGATGGAGCTCTCTGGGCAAAGATGAGTCATAAAAAATGATGTGCTTAAGAGTAACTGATAGAACTTTTTTGGATATTATTTGTATACCTGTCTAGTGTTCAAAATAATCTCACTTTTGCTATATTCTTACCTTTATTTTTATCATATTGCATTCAATGCTATCTGAAAAGAATATTAATAATTTTTGTTTCCTAAATAAAAAGTTGTATTTTTACTCAGATAAATCATTATTTTTGTGTTTGTACACCATATGGAAGTTATAAACAGGCAGATTCCTCTTAGGAGCCTGCCATGCCTGCACTCTGGGCTGGTAATTTTAGTTCATTTTTGTAACTCTACACAAGCTCTTTTCATCCAAAAGGAAAACCAGCATTGGAAATAGTTTCTTTTCTGCTTATTGATGGCACTGCACAACAGTACTTGAATATGGCTCCCATTAATAATCCACACCATGTACATTATCCCCTCTGGTCCCAGCTTCTCATTCTACAGTTCCTAGTGCAGGATTGGAAGGAGCACCCAGATAAAGTGACTTTTTCAAAGTGTTTTTGTCTCAGGCCCCAGTGCTGAAGTAAAATGTTAAAAATGATATTTTGAAGTCTGCAAATCAGAAGGTGGGTAATGCTTTATTAGGTGAGGATGTGATGCTGTGGTTTGTTGAATGCAGAGCTTTAGAGTTGGGGGTTTTCTTGTATGAATTGTGAAACAGCTGAAAAGCATTTGTACCCTTCCATAAAAAACCCCTGTTTTTAGAGGTAGTGAGGAACAGGACAAAAAGAGTTAGTAATCATACAGTACAGCTTGTGGAGAATTTTGAACCTCTCTAAACACTCATCACAGCAGTAGCCTAAAATTCTAGTTCGAATTTTTGCACTTTATGAAGAGTTTATAAGACTTTGCAGTGTTTTACAGCAAGTCGGGAAAGAACACATTAATGTTTTATCCAAAAGTGTTGCTTATCTGTGTCTGGCTCTCACTGAGTGGATTGAGCTTCTCTCTAACAAATAATGTTTTTAAGACTGGGATGGCAGAGCTCCCTACACACCCATGCCAGATTTTCTGCTCACTTTCTGTTTGCTGTACTGTCAGAAAAACATCAATACAACCAGAGAATGTATCTTTTTCTGCAGAGACATCTTCATTCCAGAGAATGATTCTGTTTATCTGAGAAAGTACAGAGGAAATATTCAATTCAATGCTCAGTACTCTGTGTCTTCACAGTTTATTGAATCAGGTTGGTATTACTTGGAGTCATTTCCTGAACTTGGGTGCTAAATTATGGAAGTTCTTGGAAACAAGACTCATGTTCACCTGCTCAAATATGTCACTAAATCCTGCCTTAAAAAGGGCTGTACTGAACCTTTATGATGTTTTTGTGTATTTTTTTTACATTTATAAATTTTTAAATGTAGTTTCTGAATTTGATTTCAAAGGAATTGTCTGGAAAACATAAACTCAAAAGTTATTCCACTGTTATTCTTTTTGAGAACTCACTCTTTTGAGCACTCAGAGGAATTTCCTATTCAATGCTACTTTTAGCAGTTTCCTTCTCAAATTTGTCAGCTTTGGATGTTGAATAATATTAAAGATGTGTCTTGTATTTGCTCTTTTCATCTTTTTCTCCTTTTCCTCTTGACTGCATTCTTATACTGCAGTTTATATAATGATGAATATGAGAGTAATGCCTGGTGGTTTTGACTCACTTTGGATGATAAATATGAGAGAAACCACCAGTGATTTTGACTCACTTCTGATTTCCTCTCAGTGCTTTTTGCTTTTCTTTTCAGGCTTAATCACTGTTATTATAAAAATATTTGTTGTCTCCACAAAAGTTCCCAAATGATTTTGACTGGGACTTGGGTGTGTTCTGTTATTCATACATATGTAATGGACCCAAGTATGCATATTGTTAATTGATTGCCAGTTAAGTACAAACCTGATTTATTCCAAATATAAAATATACTGTCGTGCTGTGCCACACTTAAAACACTGTTTGAGGAATTTACTCAATCTTTATTTAGATGCGCAAATCCTGGTAAAAATAAGAAAATTGTTTTGGTAGCTCAACTCAGTGAGTTAATAATTACTCATTTTTGGTTTACTTTTGCTCAGTTTAGGATCTAAATTTGGGGCATGAATATAAAATCTTTCCTGAAGTTCTCAGGATCTTCACATTTCCAGATTTAGAGGAGTCCAGACTTATTTCAGCAATTTTCTCTACTCTGAATCTAGAATGAATATTATGTTTCCACTTTCAAGTGTTCAGAAATAGTTTCTTTTTTTAAGATCCTTATCTTGTTTATTTCTAACAGAATATTTATTTAATCATATGGCATTTACTATGACTTTTAAATAGTGTATATGATTCTGTTGCAGAGGTTATAAGTTTGCAGAGTAGACATTTACTATTAGCCTGGTGCTTTTACAAATTTCTGATATTAAATGTGAGAGAAAAGCTTTTTCTGGACTGAAATCGTGTGCATTTATAGCTTACTTTACATCCATGTAGTGTAACAAGCAAGCAAATTTGTTTCCAATTTTCCACAGAGATAATTTTCAGTCTGATTTTATATTTTTCATAATGTTTTTAATAAGTTGTTTTCTATTAACTGAGTTGTATTATTGCCATTTGCAGTGTCGAGCCACGTTAGAGAGAGAAATAGAGGACAGAAAGGAAAAGTAAGAATAAACAACTTATAGCCTTAATAATTCTTAATCAACTACTCCTTTGATACTTTAAACATGGTGATAATTAATGTGGAAAGCTCTGGGAGCCTCAGTAAGCTCTCCTGATCATCTGAAGAATGCCAGTACTTATTAGGGAAAGTTCATGATTCATACTCAAGGATTAAGCCAAGAGAATCTTGTGACCTAAGCAGCCTGGCTCTCCAGTGGTAAAAATGGGATTTTCTTATCTTACACAAAACAATAATTGAGACAGAGGGCAGGGATGGAAGCAGACAGTGCATATTTGGTTGATGGTGAGCAGCACTCAGTGTGTGGGGAATTGCTGTCTTGGCAAGTTGTTGGTTAAACTGCAGAGCATGAAGTGCTCCACAGGGATGAATCAGAGCATTCCTGGGAAACAGTAAAGATGGGAATCGTTACATGAAGTGGGAGGGGTTTTTTTATGTTCAATGTCTGAGTTATTCTTAAGAAATTTTTAGTCATTTGCCTGATATTCGGGCAGTGTCTCTTCCCCATCACTTACCCCCAAACACAACTCGTGTCCCAGCACACGGGTGGGCAGAGCTCAGGGAATGCTGCAAGGCTTGGAGGGATGGCACGAAACCTCATCCTCTTTCTAATAGTAAACATTGACTTGACAGAGTCAGACAGCTTCAGTCTCCACAACTGAGTTAATAATTTAACTTTTGATTTGTACATTTGGAATCTTGAAAAAAAGACCTTTGAGATGTGGACAATACAGGCTGTGCTGTGTAAGGGAGCTCTGAACCAGCTCCCTGGGACAGCCACACCAGCTCATGCTAATCCTTCTGCAGAGCTTATTGACATGGATAATCTTGGTTATATTTAGATGCCTTCACACCTCTGTGCTCTCTCTTCCTTCTTTTAGTGCTCTATCTTACTGTATTTCACAACTTGGAGGGGAAGTGCTCTATCTTACTGTATTTCACAACTTGGAGGGGAAAATTAAAATACAAAAGCTCTAGCTATCACTGCTTTTGAATTGGAATCTGCATTCATGAGCATGAGAGGAGTAAAAAACTACTGGTTTGGTGTAGCTCCTGTCTTTTCCTATAGCTTCCATTTCCTTCTAAGAATGGATGAACACCAGCAGGCAAAAATGTAACCATTGTATATAACCAATGATCCTGTTGGCTTCTGTAAAAACCATGCCATCAAACTCCTCAGCCTTCACAGTGCAGAAGTCCCTGGCAGGCACTGAGGGACATCGGTGGGAACTGCACAGGTGAGGTCACAGCAAACCCCTCTCTGTGCCACCTTTGGTATGGCACAGATCAGTCCTGAGGAAGGAGGATCAGACTCATTCCAACAACAGCAGGGGATGGGTTGAGTTCTCTGGAGGAAATCATACATTTGAAGCATTTTGCAAAGAGATGTTCTTTTGGAAAACATTCCCATCATTGCACTCCTGTGCTCAGTTGCAAAATCTCATGTTTATTCATCACTTCCTTTGCCATCCTGGTGAGTTGCAGTGGAAATAAAACAAGTTATACAATGAAAAGTATAATTCATAGCAGCACGTACAGTACATTCCATTACTACTATAAATTATGTCTTTGCTATTATTAGTAAAGATGCCTCATTTATTAGCATTTATTCCTGTAATCAGTGTATGTAAGAGGGGGGTATCTGCCCCACAGAAAAGTGGGCCCTGGAACATTTGTGAGGATTATTTAGTCTTTGAAAAATTTACAGTTTGGAAAAATATTTGATGTTTTATTCTCAAAGTGTGAATATCTAAAACTCATATACATAATGCTAACATTTGTATAGACATGAATTACCTCAGTTTTCAGCACAGCTTTGAATAAAAGAATAGAGTATTTTACCCATAAGAAAAGCAATAAGCAAAACAAGAATTATGGCAAAATTTAGATATTTTAATTTTCCCATAAACATTGTAAAACAATAGCAAAATACATTTATTTTCTGCTGAGGAAAAAGGAATGAAACCCCCTCAGTTCTCCACGACATCGTGTCCAGGCAGCCCAATTCCTCTGTGGAGTTCCATCCACTGAATCCTGTTCTATGCAGATCACAGATCCACAACTGGCACGGGGAAGAATAATACATTTATACATCATAAATAAAAAGTACTTCTACAATGTTATGCAGACTCAGGATTTAGAGTTTGGAGCCAAAGCCACCTCTGTATTTATGGCAAGACTTTGGCTCTGTGTAGGGAATACCACCCATGGGTATGGAAATTAATGAACATGGGCTTACAAATTAGGAATAATGCCAGGTAATATTAAACTATTTTAATATATTAGATGTCAAGAACAGAATTATAAAAATAATCACAATATTCTATCCCTGAAACAGGCAACCTGTTTACTTGGCTTTATGTAAAGTAACTAACATTTAAATTCCTGCTGTGCCATGGGCTGTGTATGCTCTGACATGAGAGAAGATCGACCAAAAGCCACACTCAGGAATATTGACAAAAGCTCTATAAAAACACCATAAAAGTCAAGTTTATGACTTTCTTTTTAGCTTCAAAGAGAAATTAAGTTTATCAATGGTGAGGTCCCACAAGCAAGTAAAATTGGTTTTCTTTCCAAAAATAAAGTAAAATGAAGGCATAATGTAATATTTAGGAATATTTACATATCCAAAAAAACATAAATGTAATGCTTTTCCTTTATTTTAACATTCAGGTTCAATACTCAGGATTTAATATCAGAAGATGTGAGGTGTAACATCTGTTACTGTAACAGACCCACGTGTGTTTCCAATTATCTGCACACAGTCAGCCGAAACCATATTTTCAAATAATAGATTATTTTACTCCTGATTTTGCACGCCTCAGTTTTGAAATGTATTTTCAAATATTTTGAACATTTCCAGCTCCCTGATGAGAGCTGCAACTGCCCCTGGAGCAGAGTCTTTTTACACTCCAGAGGAAAAGGGAGTAAAGGCTTCAGAGTGATTGGGGGGGAGGCAAGAGAGAAGTACAGTGGAAGATGATTTTGGCCAAATGTTTCTTTTACAAACACAATATTCTTCAGAATAATTTGTAAGTAGAACATGAAATCCATTGGTATAAACCCCTAAAAGTTATATATTGTAATAGTTACCTTACTCATTCTATTCTCTGCCTCTTAGTGAGTGATACCACTGTCCATAACTCAAAATTATAAAGGATTTCTTCATAATAGGAAATGGGCTGAACAACTCAGTTTTGTAAATACCTGGAAAATGGAGATTATTGTAAAAACAATGCTGTGTTTTGCTGAGTTTTAACTTGCAGTATTTATTTTGATGACCTTTAAAAATTTCATGTAAGTAACTGAAACTCAGTCTTTATCAACACTTCAGGAATGTGGTGAATGGACTCTGTAATTCCACCAGTGCCCTCAAATTCCACAAACAGAAGGTTCCAGAGTACCCTGCAGCAAATGTGCCACAGAACAGCTGTTTGCTGAATCCTCTCTGAGTGTGAGTAACTTGGGCTCTGTTGCAGCACAAGAGGTTTATTTGAGCATATCACTGTAATGTGTCTCAATTAGGACATACCTGTTTTTCCCAACCATGAGCCATTATAAAGTACCAACCTAATCCAGCTTTACAAAGCTGTGTCGTAGAGGCTGAAATGCATTTTTTCAGCTGCAGCAAACTTCACTCCTGACTAAATCAAAATCAAACCTTATCACAAACAGAACAGAGAGCAGAAACAATAATAACACTTTCATAAGTATTTCACTAAAAGCTGACATAGATATAACAGTGCTAATTAAAATCATATGGTTATTTAAAAGATATTTTCAGAGTATAAATATTTTTCACAGTGGAATTACTGTGAAGTCTCTCAGAAAATTGTTATAATGCTGATTTTGTTTTAAAAATAAGAGAGATTTCTGCAGTGTTTATATATTCCTAGACATGATTAATGGTGTCAGTGCTGTCTTTTTTATTAGTATGTCTTTCCTGTGGTATTTATGGCATTAGAGGATTAATAGTATTGGCTGCAGTCAAATCTAGTGCAGAGAGCACCATGAAGGCTTGTCCTGTGTATTTTAACCAGACAGACTCAATCTAACAGAGTTTGCCTTTCAGGCTGGAGCCTCTTAAAAGGTGGGTGGTGGCACTGGCTGTATTTTGTCTGTTGTTGCTGCTGGTGGGGATGGAAAAGACCCTCCTTCACTAAGCAGGTACTTCCCACATAGACCTTTGACGCACAAAAGGAAAGACTTCTCCAGTAAATCCTTCAAAGATTTCCTGTTCTAATTTATCCACGGTGTAAAGACTCACTGAATTCGGATGGAATTGTGTGTGTGTGTGTGTGTGTGTGTGTGTGTGTGTGTGTGTGTGTGTGTAAGTATTTGTTTTGGTGAGTAAGTGGTTGTCACAATTTATTCAAGCCAGTGAAGATTTTGCCAGATTTCAAACAAAGTATTAAAAGACCTTTTTAATGCCAAACAGTAGCAGACTAAAGCCAAGTTGTTTTCTGTCACTAGCCATTAGTGATTCCTGTAGGTCTCTGCTTAAGGTGGCTGGACTGAAAATGTGCTTTTTACATTATTTCTTATAGTCAAGCAGTCACTTTAAGGATAAACCTTATGCCACAGGTGAAAATCCAGGCTAGAGCTGGGAATAAGAATTACATTATTAATGGGTGCATAGGAAGAGTGTAAATATTCAGCGAAAATATTACTTTGTATAACTGAAACATCTAATAAAGTATTTGTTGTGCACAGCGTGAAATAAGACAAAACTTGTGAATGTAAGTTTTAAGGAGAAAGTGTAGTTTTCCTGGATGGCTTCTGGATTATGCCAGTCATTTTGTAGTGTGCAGCAGCTCAAAGCAAGTACCTGAAAGGTGTTTCTGGGACAGCACGTCACAACAGCTCTTTATTTGGGCCAAATAGTGAAATAATGTAAAAATAATTTTCCAGTTATCATGCAAAATGCTTTTTCATAACGACATCAGCAGTGCATTCCCAGCCTCCTTTCTGCCTCCTGTCACAGCCCAGGCCCTTCCCTGGTGTGTGAGGGGACACAGAGATGTGCAGACCCACAGACACAGCTGTGTGAGTCTCCCCGGCCTGAACACCCTCGCCAGGTGCAGCTTCAGGGGCAGCCACGCAGCTGTTTAATGAGGAATGAACCAAATGGCTTATGGTTAATTTGTTGTGCCCTCTCCTCCTAAACCAACAGGAATATTCCAGAGGAATGAGTGCAAAGAAATTGCCAGTAGTAATATCTAGAAGGTCATCATCCTTATTTATTCAGTGTGTTAATCCAGCTCTCAGAGCCTGTTCCAGAGAGACTCTCCCCTGGGACAGGCACCAGCCATTTTTATCGAGCAGCATTTACAGTCTCCAGTGTTTAATCACTCTGCATTTAATGAGAGAGGGAACTGCCTTGTACAGCACAGTTGTACCATTTGGGATTGGTGTTTTATGAATACAGCAGAAACTTTTCATTTTGGTCAATAATTTGGCATGTAAATGTGAGCGTGGATAATTCCTTAATTTCCGTACTAGTTTCTCACACTTTGGACTTACTAATGCTCCAGATTCCACATGAATTGTGGCCAAAGTCTCTCGAGTTTCACGTTATTACCTGTCACTGGTGCATTTGCTATGTTGAAATGAAACCAATATCAGCTCAGGCATATCGAATGTGTTAAAGGGAATTCTGTCTGGGGTTCCAGTTGATTTAAAAGCAAAACACATTCAAATCAAGACTCTTTTCCATAGATGGAGATTTAGTTTTGGGCAATTCACACTGACCTATGTAACACTCAGAATTTATAAAAGTGATTTTTAGGGTTAAATACAGAAACAGGGACTCGGAATACTAAGTGTTCTGTCAAAAGAACGTTTTGCTGTGTTGCATTAGAAACAAAATGGTCTCTTACAGATGTATTTGTTTGAAGATATGCTAAACTTATGGCTGTGCAGATCAGTTTCTGATTTCAAAAGGGGTTTATGCCTTGTAGAGATGTCGGGTAATAGAGGTGCCTGTTTCTCCAGTCTTTGATTTTCAGTAGGGCTTCTCTAAATAAGGAAATTCAATAGTTTCATTATAACCTTACACTGCAGGGGTTTTTACACACAGTGTTTACTGTACAGTCTTGTACTCTACCAAGTTTTATCAATATGATGATAATGACATAAAGACATTACTGCCAGTAATTTTAAGTAGACAATTACTGAGTAAAACTATTTTATCATTTAGACTTTAACTTTGATCATGTTCTTTCTTTGTGAGTCAAGTGTCTAGTTGCTTTATTTTTTACGTGATATTAGCCCTGTCAAGTACAATTTAGAATTGTTTTTATAGATGGAGATTATTTCTGCATGAGAAATGCATAACTTTTTTCTATCTTCATGCTTAATTTTATTCTGTCATTTAGAGTATCTGTAGGTTGCCTGAATAGACTTTATGAAGTGGTGTCATAAGGCAGCTGCAATCAGACAATATTAGGGTAGTCCTCTTTTCAGTATTTCTTCTGATCTTGTATGTAAGAAAAATAATGTGCTGGCTTTTATTTCTTATCCTCTAAGGAACATAGTGAATTTGAGGATAATTAATCCCTCCTTTGGGTGTCTAAAACTTGGGTCCCATGATGAACAAGATGACTGAGGAGTCCCTGTTATCAGTGAAGAGAAATGGGGGCTGTCAAAGGGTTTTCATCCTCTCGCAGAATAAGCGTCGAAGATACTGAAGGCTCAAAGAGGAATTTGCTGAGTATTGAAAGATTCTACTCTGAATCTGGATTTATTCTACTAAACCAGACCATCATCTTAAGGGGGGTTATGCTGTTAAGTCACCCTACAGCCAGTAAAAGGTGGAATTTATAGAACAGGGTGTTTCCTTCACATCTGCTAAAGCAAACCATACATGTGTGTATAAATACCATATATAAACAGGTAATGGTCTTGCTCCTTAAATGATCATTTGTTGCAGTGAGGCAGAGCCAGGCACAATGTATTTATTACCTGTAATCTGAAATTATTTTAATCACTCTAATTCAGCTAAGAACAACCAATATGGCTTTAAGATTGAAAATTAAGTAGAAATAGATATGGCACCTATAGGAGTACAGATAATGTACTTCCCATATTATCAGAAATGGCTTAATATTTATTAAATTTGTAAAATTTTTTACTTCAGTAAGAATAGTAAGAATTAAATTGGTCATGTTCTGTAGGAATTCTTTCTAATACTCTACTCAGTTTATACTTTTCTGTAAGTAACTTATCATTCAGCTCTGTAGTACTTTTTTTCCATAGAGGAGGACGATATTCTTTCGATTCCATTCATCTTTACATTCCATTTGCTGCTTTACTGGGATTAACAAAACGTTCCAAGTATTTTAACAGGAAAGTAATACATTCACAAAACTTCTCATTAAACTCTTTATCTTCAACTTACCAAAAGACTGCACTTTTAATGATTAAAACTGCACACTGAAGCAGCACATACTTTGAGAATTATTCTGATAGCACTTTTGTTGCATAGATTTGGGAAGATCCCTTTCTTTGCTACCACATTCTTGTGTCCTGGAGCTCTTTTACTATGGCAATAAAGACTGAATTCTTACTCAGGGATATGATATGTGGCTATCAATGCCTAACTAACACATCTCTTCTGTTACTAAAACTATTGCAATGTGGAAAAGTTCAGTTTTAAATGTAGAGATCAAATTATATTTGGGTTTGTATTGCATTGAGGTGAGTAAGGCTACAACTATAACTAAATAGCACCTTTCCAGCAAAGGTTTATTGCCTGGCAAGATTTATCTCTGTGTCATGAAAATTTGTGAGGATTCTTAATCCATACTATGTACTTTTTAAAAATTCAGAAGGGAACTCTGTAATTCCTTAGCAATATGAGATGCAAAGAGCAGAGTGCTGGAGCAGAGATGAACATCGGGGCTCACTGAGGTGAATTCCTGGTCCCCACCTCTGGGCATTGCTTCAGAACAGTTTCTCTACCTCCACATAAACAATTCCATAGAAAACACTGTGAGATGAGGTGTTTCAGAGTCAGGGTGTGCTCCCAATATGCATCCTCTAAAAAACCTCAGTCCTGCTGGCCAGTAGCTTTGACTGAAGAGTCCTGGCGGTGCCTTTGTTGGTCACTGTGGCAGTGACATGTGAGTGCGAGAGAGGTGATTTCTCACAGGTGTGTCACACACTCAGGCCTTAATGTGGATCTAGTCTCAAGCTCCTGTTAACTGAATTGAGGTCAGCTCAGTTGGTTAAAACTTGGTTGTAATAATGCCAAGGTCATGGGTTCAATCCCCGATGTGGGCCATTGAGTTAAGAGTTGGACTCAATGATCCTTGTGGGTCCCTTCCAACTCAGAATAGACTGTGATTCTGTGAATTGTGCAGTCAGGCCTGTGATGCTGCAGTTCCTAATCCACTTCAGGTTATCATTGTATGGACTAAAAACAAATCAGGTTTATTGCTGTGGGAGACACACCACATTGCAAATGAATCAGCTGTTAGAACAACATGGATATTCTCTGTGCCCAAAGAAGGGTGGATATTCTCAGAGAGCTTAGACATTAAAAACTGCACTTCTTAATTGTTGTTATTCTCCATACGCTTAATTTCTCCATGAATTTGTTAGGAGTTATGAATGTACACCATTGTGTGCTTCTGTATGCATGTGCTTTCTCTTGCTTCCCAATGCTTTGTGTCTCAAAAACTGAGTTTCTGAAAAGTTTTGTAAAGTGCTGGGGGGGAAGGTGTGTGAAAAGTGACAAGAATCTGAAGTCAACATTTGAAATGTTCATCCATCGCAAAGAAAGTAATTTTCATGGTAATTATGCAAATATATGGATCATTAGGAATCATTTGGGCACTAAATACAACTTGCAGTGTTCAATACCACACATCCTGCAATATTCAAGACAAGGCCCTGTGCTATGAAATTTTGCAAATTCTGATGTGATGTAACTTGGCATTATGCAAATCCCTACTGGTATTTTGCTGTTGTTTTATGTCTTTTCTGCTAGTGTGAAAGAACACAAAAAACAAAAGGAAAAACTGGCTGTAGAAGAATTATGCATTTGACTGCATATAAATTAATTCATGAAAACAATGTTTATATGTATTTATACATTTACAGATGAAATATCTCTGGTTTTTTCTTCATTCATGCATTTAATTTAATAATTTTAAAATATGCAGATGGAATAGTAACAGTTACATGATTTCCATTTTGCCAACAGGTTTCTTGCAATAGTGCTCTGAAAAACACGGAGTCATTTCAGTCACTGGGTTGTTGTTCTCCCCCTCACCACAAATCTTGGTCACCAGTGGAGATCCCAAGCTCACTGTTACTGCTTGAACTGGTGGGTATTGTACAAACAGATGTGTGATGCTCCTGTAGGCAGCCAGTCAGCTGAGCTGGGACATTTCTGCTTTGCTTCTGCATTCTCATAGGTCACTATTTTTGTTACAGGCCTACATGAATTCCCTTGATCCAGAGATAAAAAGCCAGTGGAGTGATGATCCATCAGTATCCTGCTTTCTCCATGCCCCAGTCAAGGTACAGTAGGTTCCTAATGTCTTACCTGCTGATTATCACAATATGGATTATAAAAAGCCAGATTATCTGCTGGTTATCACGATACAAAGGTCTGCTGCCGTTAAATACCAGACACTTCGGAGGAATTTCTTTGCACTGCAAGAAGCTTTTGACCTCACACAAGACTAAACAGACCTGTACACCTTAGGCCATGTCACCAGACTGCTCACATTCTGAATCTTTCAGAGCTGCTCTTACCCCCAGCTGCTTCCCAGTGCCACTGCTCCTGCATCCAGAGACCTCCAGTGTCAGGCCAAGCCCACACCTGAATTTACATGGACACATCAGTGTCTGGTCTGTTGCTTAAGTTTTAATATTTTAGATTTGAGAATCAGAATAAAACAGGATAAGCAATTAAATCAATTAATTGAATAAATAACTGATTGAAAAATAATTTATTAAACTAGTGAACTTATTTACTTAATTAATTGAAAATATCTAGCATGCCAATAGCAATACTTCTGTGCTATTAGTCTGAGAGCAGTTCAATTAAAAAAATAATAACCCCTAGTTGGCTAATCTTAATATGGTGAATAAATATGCTACCAAGAAAACTGTATTTTCAAGGCAGTCAAGGATCTGCACCCAACCAGTTTCTGTCTTGCAGCAGAATGTTGTTTGGTGTCTGAGAACAGAGTGGGGAAAAAAGCCCTTGCTCCTTCTCTTTCCAAACAGACAGAAGTGTGTTTACTTTCACCAAATAGCCACATATGTGTGACTCTCTCATGAGCATTCAGTTGCTGTAAAACTTTTTTATTCCTTTCCATAAACATCCTGCACATGCACCTCCTGTGTGTGCCCTCAATAAAGGAGGAAGGAAGTCCTGAAAGGCTGTCTGTGTATTCAGTTGGGAGCTCCCACTGGAAAGCCAAGGCAAAGGACACAGTTCTTATACAAATGGGCAAAGGTATCTACATTCCACAGCACCAAGCAACCATCAAATCCAGAAGAAATTCCTAGTCCTCCTTCTTACCCTGCTTCAGGCATCTGGGAATCATTGAAGTCTTGCAAATAACTGAAAACATTAGCTCTCTGGTCACTGATCACATCTTGCTTAAGTATATATTTCATCTACCCATCCTAATTTTCTTGTCTATTTTACCCCATATTGTGAGACAGGATATTAAAATAAGTTCTTCTTATTTCTTTGACAGAGTGAAACAACATTTTCCAGACAAAATGTGTCTCAATTTTTTCCTAAGTGTATTATTGTTATTTCTTTAGAGCCATAAAAATTGGCATACCACAAATATCAACGGTGCTTAAAAGCCTGCCCTAGTGGGGAAAAGAGACTCTGAAACAGTCTGGTTACTTTTGCAAGAAAAGGCAAAAAAATTGAAAACTTTTCTAAAGTAATTGTTCAATAAAATAAATGATACAAAAAAGTCATTACAGTGTAGGATATAAGTCTCTTCCTGCAGCCCAGGAAAGCCTTTTTCCTTATGTTTTTATCATCTGTGATTAATATACCTGCATCCAGTTTTGCCAGTAAACCCTGATACTCCATCACTGCCTTATCTCTTTGTTTCTCCCTGTTTATATTAAGAGCATACCCTTGCAAAAAGGAAACTAAACGGGACATTTGGGATGTATGGCAGGATTTTTAATATTTACTTTGGCAGATCTAAGTACAAATACAGATTTGGTGACAATATCATGAGTCAAACACTATCAATATGTTGTAAGGCACACAGGCCAACACCAGAAAAATAATCAGGCAAATAATCAGGCAAGAATTTAATCAGGCAAGTGGAGGAGGTGTACAGGAGAACCTATCATAGCACCTTATTTTGTACCATACCTAAATACACCATATTTAGTTTTCAATAACTACAACAGGCAAAAACATGGAAATAAGATCCCAACATCTCCAGTTAATGTGAAAAGACCCAGAGCAGAAAATGCTTATTTTTAATGTAACTAAGTTACTAAACCAAAGCCTGCCTGTTGTGCCATGACTTTAACAAAGTTGCTTATCAGTGTAGAATTTCCATTGCTGTGTCTGTACCACCTGCAAATACAGAACCACAACGCAGTGGTGCAAGGGGGACAAAGGAGGCAGAAACATTGAGGAATTCACAACAAACAGAAAGAATAATTGTCTACAGCAGTCAAAGCTCCAGTTACTAAGAATTGAAACCCTTTTTCCAGCAGAATAGTTTTGGGTATTGACCCGTTATTTTTCTCTTTTCAGCAGCACATCAAAACTGTCCACCACTTTCTATCTGGTTCAAATGAACTAATAAACTCGTGATACAAGTCTTGGTGCTGCTTATCAGCCTGTCATGCATGACAGTGTTTGGTAACTTGCAACAAGAACAGGGTTATCTTTTTGCTGCACTCAAGGCAAGCAGTAGAACTCAAAAGTTCCTGTAGGAAGAGCTGGCAAGTGTCCTGGTCTAGAGACTTTGGTTTATTGTTTTACTGTTTGTTCCCATGCCTTTTCTCAACCCTAATTTTTCTATATTCTAAGATTGGCAGTAATCATCTACAGACTAAAAAATGTTCCAAAATACAGTACATCACCTTAAAATTGCTGTTAGTTCTTTCCAACCATTTAACACCTGAGTGTTAAACATAGATCAGGAGTGGGAGATGCAGAATCACAGAAGAGAAACAAAGTCCCTACCTCCCAAAACTCCATGTTTCTACTGCAACACTGCTGTGTTCTGGGGCATTAGCACAAAACACTGAAGTGTTTTTAAGTGTTCTGTATGTAGAATGGGAAAATACATTTTTCTGTTCTCTGTGAAAACATGAGAATATATCTTTGGAATATATCATAATGTTAATACCACCTAAGATTATATTTCATTAGAAATTATTTTGTTTGGGTTTTTTTTTTTGCACTAAGATAAACTTGCTGTTCCAGGTCCTTTAATGCTCTGCAGATTTGCTGTTCAAGTGCACTGCTCTGCTGGTGTGAATTCCTGGTGAATCAGTTAAAACGGTCCCATCAAAGCTTGTCTGGTTTGTCTGCCAACCACAGGGCAGGTGGTTGATCAATCCCAGCATTAACAACGACAGAGGAGATTCCTTAGTGAGTCAGGTGGGATGAAACTCCTGATGCTTTTGCTGTCCTGTGTGGGTGACACCTGCGAAAAATTCAGCCAGCCCAGGGGACAGCAGTGCCAGCAGCGAGGGGTGCTGTGCTGGCAGAGCCAGTGCAGCGCAGGGGACAGGCACAGCATGGCCCGGCCCCTGCTGTGCTGTGGGACCTGGCACAGGAGTGCTGTGGCACTGGGAGCACTGTGGCACCTGGCATGGGAGCGCTGTGGCAATGGGAACACTGTGGCACCTGGCACGGGAGCACTGTCACACCTGGCACAGGAGCGCAGTTACACCTGTCATGGGATCACTGTGGCACCTGGCATGGTAGCACTGTCACACCTGGCACAGGAGCGCAGTGACACCTGCCATGGAATCACTTTGGCACCTGGCACAGGAGGGCTGTGACACCTGCCATGGGATCACTTTGGCACCTGGCACAGGAGGGCTGTGACACCTGCCATGGGATCACTTTGGCACCTGGCACAGGAGCGCAGTGACACCTGCCATGGGATCACTTTGGCACCTGGCACAGGAGGGCTGTGACACCTGCCATGGGATCACTTTGGCACCTGGCACAGGAGGGCTGTGACACCTGGCATGGGAGTGCTGTGCCCGCCTGAGGAGCACACCCTGAGCCTGGAGCTGGGAGGTTGGTGCAGGTTCCCCCCTGCCCCTGTGAGTGTTTGCGGTAGGTGTGTTATCAGGGCATGGCAGCTCTGCCTCCCTGGCAGGAGGAGCTACCTCTGCTTTTGGGTGGGCTTTTCTGACTTCTTGGAACTTGCTGTTTGTTAACTGGGTAATCTGGAGAGGAGGAGATAAGAGTGGAGCTGGTACACAGAGATACCATGTTTTAGGGCAGAGCTGAGTGTCCCAGATTAAAATGCATCCTGTGAAGTGGTGGCTGTGCCGCTCCCTCTGCCAGGTGGAGTGTGGGCAGCACCTCACCTGCCTTGGGTTCTGCTCAGGCATTTGGCACCTGAGCAAACCAGGGCCAGGCCCTGAACCCAGAGCCTCTCGATGCCACACTCCTCTCCTACTGCTCAGACTGGAAACAGAACTCTGTAATTTTCATTTCGGATATGTTCTAAGAAGGGGTTTGTTTCCTTTCTGGTTTTAGATACACTCAGAGTTTTAAAAGAATAAAATTGTGAAATTCTGGTACAAGTTAGAATAAATTTGTAATATAAGATGTTTTTATATGAATTATCAAGGTACTGAATCTAGATTACTTGACTATGAGCCCAGATTATATCACAAAGTGTATGTTTGATTCAAATACAGTCTGGGGATCTTCTGGACTCACTCAGCTCTCCTTACTGCCAACTGCAGTCATGGGATAACTTTGTTATGGATTAGTTCAGCACTCCAGAAATGACTAGCACAGATTCCCTGGCTTTATACATGAATATCCTATTGCTTCCTCTGTATCAAAATTCACCTGCTGCAATCTAGTTTGATATTTATGATGTTGTTACTACTGAGATCTCCAAAAGGCTCAGACAGCAGTCACAGCAAGGTTGTAGATTCCACTTTTACAGGAATATACAAAATACAATTTGTCATTGGAAAAGGAAGGAAGATTTTAAAGTGGCATTTTCTTAAAAAACCCAAACAAACAAACCCACAATACCCAGTAGTCAACAAAATATTTGACTAAGAATTCAGTTTCTCAGTAAATAATTTCTTGGCTAATATCACCTGTTAAGTCTAACTACTGAAAATATTTCAGCTTGTACTTTCATTGCTTAAGTGTAAAGTAGGTCATATTATCTATCTTCATGGAAGCCTGATTATGAAATGTGTGATTTCTTTTAATGATCTTTATTAACTTACAATGATTCCTGGATGCACAGTGGCAAGTTTCCCTCCAGCTCTAATGAGATTGTATCAGCACTGTGCTTCATAACTCACATTTGCACTTGCTGAAAATATAACCAAAAAGATCCACGTCAGTCAGGATCTTGGCACTGGTGATTTAAATATGGGAATAAAATTGTTTGCATACATGCAAAAGTTAAGGTAAATAAAACAAAACCATTTACACTTCTTTAATCAGCCACCAATGGCAACAAATTAATTCTAAATAACATTTAAACAGTGCACATACAGTTGAGACAATGTTCAGAACTTGAGATAATAATGGGTTTATTTAGTACATAAATGAGACTGGTTTCACTCAGCCTATTTAATAACTGCATTTATTTTATGCTATTTTTGTTTATCTATTGGGAGACCGTTGGTAATCACAAGATTTTTATATATAATAAAAATCTAAAATGCTGCTAATGCTCTTCCATTTTGTAAAAGAATCAAAGTATTCTCATATTACTCATTTCTTGGCACATAACAAATATATAATATCTTTTCCACTGTGGAAATTCTACTTGAAAAATATTACCTACTTGCTACTGTTCTTTTAGAGCAGTTTGTCAGTTCATGTCTCTTGGTCCTATAATTAAAAGAAATCAAACCCACTAAGAAGACACTAATAGAAATCTTTGCTTTGCTCATATTTTAAAAACAACCAGAGAAAAAAATGATCTTTTACAAAATGTTTCATATTGAAAGCTACTCCCAAAGTGCTTTTAGCTTCAGTGGACAGTTTTACAGATGAGTTTTGCAGTCCTTCCTCTGGGGCTGTATCAGATCCAGAGGTTTTTGTGACATACCATTTCAAACCAAAACCATTTAAATACTCAAAATAAACAACTTGCAGCAAGTATTTGAATTCAAAAGTTTAAGTACACATCTCAAACCATGTGCTTGGCTCTCATTTTCTAATGCTTATTTTTCAGTGATAAAGATGTGTAAAAAGAAAAAAAGTTGTTTGTCAGGTGATTCCTATTAGATGTAACAGGGACTGGAATACAGTGTTATTTATTTTGATTCTTGTCCTTGAATTTAATCTCAGGATTGCTAGGTCTAAGCATGCATTTTTCTTTTGATAGTAGTGTCATATAATAAATATATTTTTACATATTTGCAGAGTACCTGTTCAGAAGGAATCTGACTTTTGCTCCAGCCTGTAAGTGTGTGAGTAGATTTGTATGCAAGAATCTGCTGTTGAAGCCTACAAATTACACAGGCAAGAAATTTTATGAAAGATTGCTTGCATTAGGAGAGAAATTAATTCTGATATCCTTGAACGATTACATGTAAGATAAGATGCTGACATAGGACAAATACAAAATTAGATCAGTTTTAATGCTCAAATCTATCACAGTATTTTTTACATCGTACTGTGATTAGCATAGCCCCCAAAAGACTTTTAAAAAGTAATTAAAACTCCAGTCTGTTCATATTAGGTCTTCCATATCAAGGTGATACATTTTGTAGCTCTGGGAGAACTTCCCTCACTGATTCTTGACTCTGCAGAACTGCACAAAATATATCCTGTCTCATGCTTTTTATTTTTATTATTCCCAATTAGATGCAGAGTCTTTACCTAGGAGTGTTACTAGGAGATAAAAAGTTTGCTGAGCATGCACTTTGGCACATTTAGGAAAAAAACCCACGCAAAAATATTTACTAATATTATTAGTTCAATTAATTTGATACCTTGCAAGTAACTTCTAATTCTGAAGGCTGGATAAGCCTTGAGCCAGTCTGTGTTACACCTTCCACTTATGTCAGAAGGTGCTGGGGATCACCTTGTGATCACTAGTCCAAATGGAAGCCCTGAAATACTGACACGAACATTTAGAATGAATACACTGACCACCTTTTTCTCCTGCTCCCTGTCCACACATCCATTTGCAGTGCTGTTGCAGTTGCAGTGCTGTTGCAGTTGCAGGGCTGTGATGGAAGGCACGTGCCGGGGGGCTGTGCCCTGTGGATACAACACTGCCCAGCACTGCCCATTCTGTCCTGCTAGAAAGGAATTTCCCTGTTGTGGTGTTTGTCTGCACATCAGAAGTGCTGAGTCTCAGTCTTAACAGCAGGTCCACCTTGTGACCTGCAGGGTGTGGCTTGACCTGGAAGGTTTTCCTGCCTGAGGAATGAGACACAGTCCTCTGGCAGAATGAAGAAGGGCATTTGCTTGGAGATTAAACTTTGATGTAAAAGGGGTGGGGTGCAGCTACCCAGTTCGTGCCTTTCCTCTGCCCCCAAATATTTTGAAGGCTGTTTAAAGATACCAGTAGACACTGTCAGAGGGACAATGTGACACCATCAATTATCTCTTTCAAGCTTGCCCATGAAGTCGGGCGTACATTTAACAAAAGCAGTGACTGTCCCACACAGGGCCACCGAAATAAACATTACCAGCACTGCACATGTCACAGCGATGATATGTTGGGCTGAAATACCCAGACACAAACAAACCATGTTTACATGTGTATGTTCTCCCTCCTCCTTCAAGGCTCCAGGGGAACCTGCCCCCCAGCAGGAATACCCTGTGCCTGGGAGATCCCTGGAGATCTCTCACACCCACAGGGACAGGAGCCAAACAGCATTCCCAGGGGACTGTGCTATCCACCTTCCCCCAAAGCCTCAGCAAGAGGAATGCCCACACAAAGACCTTTAGAGCTGAATAAACATAGAACAGCTGACAACCCACAATATATTTTCTAGGTTTAATCATATTTTTATTTTGGGAATGTATGAAAACCTGATTTGAGTATTTTGGTACATTTAATTTAAATGAAAGTACAGGACAGATCTATGCATTTGACAAATGGCCTGATGCACATTTCTAAAATCGATAAATATTCCAGGTGAAGTCCAGCATAGCAGTGATTCAAGTTAGCTTGCAAAAATCTGTCATCTTTTCAGAGACACAGATGCAAAATTCTTAGTTAAAAACAAGTTAATTGTACCAAAAGAATGAAGCTCTCACTCTTAAGCCAAAATATATCCCTCTTCATAATACCACGCAGTTATCAGCATGTCCCTTGGATTTATGACTTATGACATTTGTTTACCAACAGGTGGTTGCAGATCTTGCCACTTATATTTTAAGCAACAGTAAACACAACTAAAAATAAGACAAACAAAATAAAACTTAGTGGTGTTTCTAAAGTGTTTTTAGAGAAAAGCTGTATTTATGAGCCAGGTCTTCGAGTAGTTCTCACCAGGCCCAGCAGCACAGAAGAACACTGCAAGAGCAATAAGGATTTTTAGGGGCATTATGATAGTGTAAAGGAAACACATCTGCCCCCAAAAGTCCCTCATTTTCCCTGCGGTTCAGAGCCGTGCAGGAAGTGGTGGATGCTGTGGAACATCGAGAATGAAACTCTAAAGAAAAGATTTTTACGTTAGAACAACTTTCCAGCAATACTTCAGGTTGTCATAATTTTCTGCTAGTGCCCTGCACAGGCAAATTGTAGCTTTTCAAACAGCCTCTAACTCATTGCTCTGAATGTATAAAATGGTTCTGTCCATTCAACAAAGTGAATTCTGAGGCAGCACTCTTAGAAATACTGTTGGTATTGGGAAGCAAAAACCTTTTGCAGGAAGCCCAGACAATATGGAACAATTTTTCTTCTTTCAGCTCCCCAAAAGCAAAATATAAAACAGAATAATCATCATTAACCGCTGGCCTGCATTTCTCCTTTTTAAGGATACTTCAGTGGCAGTGAACATTCGTTTATAGAAGAAAATCACACAATAAAATCATTTGACATCTTTCATTTTAAAGAATTTAAAGATATTTCCCAGCCTTCTGGGATGTTTTCTATACATACAGAAAGACTGCTCCAACTAAAAATACAAAGAGGAATTCCAATTTAGTAAAGACTCCGTATTTATAAATGGCCTTAGTAAAACAGGTAGCACATTTGAAATTTGAGTTATGCCTATTCAATTGACATGCCCAGTGCAAAGTTACCATTTTAAAGTAATCCACACTGAATAGCACCTGGCAGGCATGTTCATCACAGATTCCTGTAGCATAAGGCATAAAATATAACTATATTGTTCAAGAAGCAAGGCTCAATTCCTCATATATTATTTAATATGATGCTCTGCGTAATACATTTGCTCTTTGTTCGTGTTAAAATGTAATAAAAAATTAACCCAATTCTTTCCTCAGGTTCCAGAAATTTTAATGTGATCTCACTTGCATTTTTTATGGATGAATCCAGTGGAGACACTCCTGAGTGACAGCAGCACCGGGCACTCCTGGCAGAGGTGTGTGCTGTGTGTGACTGGGAATGGGCCTTTGATTGCAACAGAGCTGGAACACAAACAGCAGCAGCAACAAAGCAAAATTCTACATTTTGCTGACCTTAACAGACATTAAAATGTAGCAATCATAACAAATAGAAATGCCCCTTCAGTACAATTACTGCAATCACTTATTTTTCTTGACACGTGGGCCAATCCTGAAACATCCTGAATGGATTTTCCTCCCACTTTGCTACAAACCTTTATATGTGGCTTGTAGATGACAGAACACATTTTGCCTTTTTGTGTGTGTGTGTATTTTGTTTTAATTCTTATCCTGACCTGCAAACAAAAGACAAGCTTTACTTTAAAAAAAATAGTGTCTAGAAACTATTTTATATTGATTCCCATAGAAAGGGCATGATTTTAGTAAAAGGATTTGGTCTGTCTGACTGATACATGAAAGAGCAAAAGTCCATCAATACTTTACACTGGTGAATTTTAGTCTTCCTCATTATCAGCTAAATTAAAATATCACAGCAGTATTAGCTGAAAAGATCAAAATAGTTTTGTTTAAAGTTTTTCATGTGCATCCACAATGTAAGCAATCAGGAAATCAGACAGAACTGATGCATCAGTTTTAAGATTTCTTTCGAGCTCAGGTAGGAGCAAGTATGCTCCAAACAGGAAAAGGAAAGAAACTCTGGAGCCTGTCAGCAGAGAATTGTGATTCCAATATAAAAAAATAAAACATTGGTAATTGAAGAGCTTTATATGCAACAGGGAGTGTGAGACCAGGATTAACCTTCTGAAACCAACTGCTCATGTAGTGCTTTTGGATAACCCACAGTCACCTCAGGGATACATTACTCCTGTTTCTATTACCTTTATATTCTCTGTGGATGTTGTAGAAAGGTCCTGAAAAAAATCCACAAGAGAATTAAGGCCTACCCATCCATACATCCCCTACAGAAACCTTGTGAGCAGGAATCATTTGGGCATTTTGGCAACAGGTAAAAAACTCTGATTCTTTGTTTCTTTTTTCCATGTTTACAGCCTTTACCAAATTCCCTACAGATCTGCACTGTTGGACTGGGAAAAGCAGATGACATTGCAGGAGGACAGCAGTGCATTTATTAACTGATGTGTGCTGTGAAGTGGGCAAAGGATGCTGGAAATTAATTCACTTCACCAGGAGCTCCACAGGCTCAAGCTACACAGTCTGAGGTGGGTTTTGTCTTTCATGCAACAACCACTTTTCTACCACTTCTTCCACTACAGCTACAGCTTCCAGGTGATAGTGGTTTTCCACTAGTATTTTTAAGCCATTTTAAAAAATCAATTTTTTTTTGCTTCATAATCTGTTAAATATTATTTTTAAGGCAAATAAAAATGATACTTTGATTGATGCCTTTAAAAATGATGCCTGAACACAGTGGTGTGTGTTCACACAGAGCTTCCCTGTGGTGTGAGGTGCGGGTTTTCCACAGGCAGGCAGTGCTGGCGGGGCACAGGGAGAGGAGTTTAACAGTTTAACAGGCACAGTTTAACACTCAGCCCTTGGGTGTCTCTGTTCTTGCCCTGGAAAAACTCTGGACAGCTTCCTAGGAAGGGCTGACTGATTTTGTAGCCTTTACTAAGGCAGAAATTTTCGTTGTTCCAGGTCATGAGTTTCCAAACTCGGGGTTGTTACCTCTCTCTCTTTTTTCTATGGCTGGATCAGAGGGGAGTCACAAACTTTTCTGTTGCAATGTGAGGTCAGGAGATGTCAAAGGTTGGGGCTCTGCTTCAGAAAATGCAGGCCACAGACCAATCCCCTGCCACGCCACTGCATTCTGGGGAGATCCTCATCTTTTCAATGCTTTCAATAAAATTTCAAAAGTAAACAGATTAGGCCATCTGATAATCCTCTGCTGATTCAGAGTGATTGTAAGCTGGGTTTTTTTAAAGGTTTGCTTAAAAATGCAGAAAAGTCATTCTAAAAATGTAGTTTTATTTTAAAAAGATAGCTCGTAGGACTTTCAATTTTATAAATTATAAATGCAATAAATAATTGGGGTTGATATTCCTAAATATTATTTTTTCAATAATTCATGACATTTTTTTATCTCAAGAAAAATTAATTTTTATTACAAACATGCCATCTACTTTTTATCTGCTGTAAATTTCTTTTTTTTTCCCATAACAAATAGCAAGATAGTGTGATCCCAGGTATTTAATTATTAATGCTCTGGATACACAGTGCACTTCAGGAGCCTCAGCTCTGAGGCCACCACCCCAACTGCACGCAAACCTGGGGGGAAAAGCAGTCAAAAGGGATCAAATTTTTATAACACAGATGTTTAGGGCATCTATCATTGTTTTATCTCATCATCATTCATTTAAATAGCACACAGAAAATGAACACACTTTTAAAGTTTAAAATATATGCATGATATCCATGGTAGTGGCAAATGGTCTGTTTTGCTGCACACCAGAGACAAACAGGAGCTCCTTCTCTGAGCTTACTGATGGAAAAAAATGTGAGTAAAAATGTTCCATGGGGAAGGCCTACAGAAGTGTCACTTTAACACTGCTCATTAATCATTCAAATAGTGTATTAATTCTATAGCTGGGTTATTGGTGCTAGGAGGAGTGCATGGGAATTTTATATATCATCAATACGGATTCAGATAGAATCTATTTTTAAAAATAATCTAAAAATAACTGATTAGCAAAGTGTGCTACTTAAAGCACATCTTACTGAAAGCAGCTGTACAAAACAACATGTTTTAATTTAAGAGCTTTAAAGTAACGGTTGGTAAGAAGCAAGTGCTGTATTTCAGCAGAGCAGAGCTGATCTTTGCTGCTGTTTGGATATGTAGTTTGTTTCTCTTTTCCCTTAAAACAAGATCCTCACATTGATCCACTTTCTAATCTCTGATTCTCTGCTCTTTCATTCTCAGAATCCCAGTGAAGAGACCAGAGGAGTTAAACCAGTCCAGATCTGACAACTTGTAGGACTGGACAGATCTTGAATATATTCACAAACTAAGTACTATAATTCAAAAATAAATATTCCTACAGTTAAGTTTGTAGCTTAATTGACTCATGAAAATTTAACCTTTCATAAGTGCTGCCTTTGAACAGCATTATTTCATGCAAAACTGTAGCTAAAAGGCATTTCAGCAGCACAATTCTGACCTAAGCTCCTCCAAATCAGATTTTGGCCTTAAACAACTGAGGAATTTGTTGCATGGAGGTTTCGATATGTCCTATTTCACTTGTGTAGAGATTGTATTGCTATAAAATGGGAAATGTCAGAATTCTATAGAACAATCTTGGTAATTCATCCTGATATTCATTTGCATAAATGTACAGATCCTGCATATAGTCACAGAAAACAACTCTGCTTTAACAGTGTATTACTGGGGAACTTCAGCTGAATTTTCAGGCCTTTTTGAAATACTCAAATTGGTTCAGTCTGAGTAGGTCAGCACTTAAAATTCATCTGACTGCAATGACAATGTGAATGTCTAGATGCTTAATGAGTAACTTTAGGATCTGATTAGGTGGCTCAAAGTGTCAGAACTATGGCAGACACCTTTACCCCAACTGTGGGGATGCTCCTGTGTGTATTTGTGTGCATTTGCTCTATACATGAGCCATTGTAGAAATTACACTGTGTGAGTGTCATGTGTTTCATTCAGTGTCAATCTGTGCAGGACATTTGGAACCACAGGAAATTCACTGTATCTACTGTCACTTTCAACACTTACTACAATCCCACGAGCAAAGTACAGCTATGTAATTTTTAAGCAAAAATAATGCTTAAATTCTTTAGGATATTGATAGCAAAATGTAAATACCATGACCTTAAACAGCTTCACCAAGCTCGGGTTTATGGTGCCCTAAACATAAAAATACATTCTACAGCTTTTATCATTATAAAAATTAGTAGTCTTTAAATTGATTCATAGATACAGACTGTACACATGTAGACACTAAAACAGACACACATAAAGAAATAGCTGGTTGAAGAGATACATTAAAACTGAATACTTTGTGAGAAAAAAAAAACGAGGATTGGCAATACAAACGCTGGTGCTTTATGATGTTTTCAAGGTTTAAATTGCCTCTCTTTTCTAGGGACTTCCTTTTCTCCCAATTCACCTGTACTGAGTGACTGCTCTTTGAAATGTAACCTTTTAAGAGAAAAAACACCACCAACAGCTAGAAAACTTTTATGTTTAACTTTAGAAATGATAATATTTTCTATCCACTTTTTATCGCTAAAGACAACACTAAAGTGAGAACACAATTATTTATTTAAAGCGAATAGCAGCCTTTGACCAAGCACAGCAGGAGTTTACTACTAAGTTTAATGTCCAGTGTAAGAGCCATAATGTGCTGTTTTCTTTTGCAGACCAAAGTGACCACCAAAAGCGGGACTTTGTGGGCCAGTTGGATAAAACATAAGCTCATCTCGCCCCCAAAACCCCGACTCTGGAACCACAACCTTCCAAGATTCTATTAGTAAGTAAAGTATCTTTGTAAGATATGCCCAATTAACTGAGTCATTGCTAATAGAGTGGGTAATTTCAGAGTAATTAAAAAGAGAATGCTGCAGCCAAGTCACAATACACACTCCTTTCATTTTCTAGGCAGCAGGAATTGCTAAGAGATACTATTTGATTTTATTAATATCTTATAATTTATTTACCAAGCAGGTAAGAAGTACCTCCTCTAAGTGTCAATAAAATGACACAACCCCCCCAGAATAACTGTTATTTATTAGACCCAGCACTCAAACTATTAAGATTTCTTCTCAAAGCAGTTAACAAATTATTATCTGTTCCACTGTATCAGAATAAAGTTATACAGAGAAATGCTATTATAGACAAATTATTATAAAGTTATTATAGAGAAATGTTTATCAATATTCTATATTTGTTGTTTGTATGGTAAACTAGGAAGTATTTTCACTTTGCTTGAAACAGGTCTTGCCATTAACAATGTTAGTTTCAAGTATTCAGCTGTGTGTCTACATTTACTACCCTCACTATCATGTTTCTTAAGAACTTCTTTCAAAGATGACAGGAAACATAGAGAGTAATGGACAAACAGAACGTATTTTCTTAATCCTCACTTTAGAATTCCAACAAAACTTCTAAATCAAATCCAGGTTTAAAAGCGTTATAGTTTACACTTGGATGGCTGGAGTAGGTAAATGCTGTCAGTTACTTTAAAAGAAACTAATTACTGTCCTTGGGAAGCCACTGTTACATTCATCCTGCTTTTGATAATCAAAGTACAGAGCAGAAAAACGCTGTCCCAGCTGAACCGCTGTATTGTGAGCAAATACATCTTGACAGCAAAACACAGAGATGTTGATGGAAATTCTGGCTAAGTAGAAACGTTTAAATAATTCCTCGTTCTACAGGCCATACATTTTACCCGACTTGTTTATGGCTGCGATGATTTAGGTGGGTTTGCTGGCTCTGATTTCACACGAGCTGCTCAGCTCGTACCGACGCGCGCGTTTGTAGAGATTTGTGCGGGGCGAGAGTGGCCGCGGGAGCCCCGCGGAGGCGGCGGGACGGGACGGGCACCGGGCACCGGGCACCGGGCACCGGCGGGGAGCGCAGCCCGCGAGGACCGCACACCTGTGGCTCCCGACGCTGCGGGGCACCCGCCCCTTCCCGCGGGGCCCGCCGCGCCCCTCCGCGGCCTGCGGCAGGTGGGCGCGGGGCCGCTCTGGGAGCCGCGCCCGGGGATGAGCGCCCAGGGTGCGCCGGGATGTGCCCGGGGTGCGCGGGGATGCAAGAGCGATGCGCGGGGGATGTGAGGGCGATGCGCCGGAATGCACCGGGATGCGCGGGGGATGCGCCGGGATGTGAGAGGGATGCGCCGGGAATGCGCGGGGGTTGCGCTGGTATGCGAGGGGGATGCGCGGGGGATGCGCATGGATGCGAGAGGGATGCGCGGCCCCGCGCCGCCCCCGCCCCCCGGGGCGCCTTTCCGCGGCCGCGCTGGCTCGGCCTCGCCCGCTCCGCTGCCCGCCCGGCGCGGAGCCGCCCCATCCCCGCCAGGGCGCGGCCCCGGTGCCCGCGGCGGCGGCGGGAGCGGGCGCGGGGCGGCGGCCGCACCTGCGGCCTCGGCGGGGCCGTGCGCGGGGCCGCGGCGCTCCCGCGGGAGGGGGCGCGGCGCAGGGGCGCGGGGGGAGCGGACTCACCGCGTGTCAGAGCCCCCGCAGCCGGGGATGCATCCGCGCCCGCAGCCAGCGGCGATCCCGGCACAGAGAGCCGCTCGCCGGGCAGGTCCGCGTTCTTGAAAGGAGACAGCCCTCCGATCCTCGCTCCGAGCCGGCTCCTTCCGTTGGCAAAATCCTGACTCATTACATAAAAAGATCACCCTGCCAGGCGCCCTGAAACATTTCTTCATCACGGTCACGCCACAAGCTAAACAAGAGGCCACATCGAGGGGAGGGGGAGAGGGGGAAGCGGAGGGAAAAAAAAATCCAGAGGTTTTTTTTCCCTTAAGATCCTCTTTCTTGAAAGGGAAAAAAAAATCAAAAGGAAAAAAAAAAACACAACAAAAACCCCAACAAAGTGCAGAGGAAAAAAAAAGAGCAGCCACCAGGAAAAAAACTAGAGAAAATTCATTGTTGCCACAAAGACACCTCTCCCCTTCCCACTCCCTCTCCATGCTCATTCCTCCAACAGTGCTACAAAGACGTGCGGTCTGCGCCGGGAGTTGCGAGCCCGAGCCGTGAGCTCCTCAACTCCGCGGGGGCCGTGCCAGGAGACCCGGGGCGCACAGTCCTCCGAGAGGCGGTGTGGTGAGTCCAACACCGTCCGAAAATTATTTTTTTTCCTAGAAACTACCACCAAATATAGTAACAGGGAAGGGGTATTCCTAGAAATTCGGGAGACGTCAGAAAGGGAAGATTTGTGAAATTCAGCTTCACTTCCTGCAGAGGGCTCCTAGCACAGGGGGAAAAAAAAGGCAATAAAGTGCTTTTCATGCTTCTCTGATCAGATAATGGTTAAAAAAAAGAATGGTAAAACACTTAACTCACATTTCTCCGATACGATCTAGGAGTTTCATATGGGAAGAAAGCTAATCAGTAACCGCTTTTCCTCATTTTCTGCTAATGTTTATAGATGTCTATCTCCTGTGTTTATTTTCCCCATGTTCTCCTATCAGACCTATGCACGCAGCAAATAAAAGGAACATGCATATGAGTGAAAAATGGGCCAACCGATAACCCTCCCACGGATCACAGAGACACTAATGAGTGTTTGTGTGTTATTTTAAACAGGCTTTGCCGTTTGCATCTTTCATGCTACGCTGATGTGAATAATTCATGTCCCCTCTGTAGATGTGTGCAATATTGTTACTCGCATGAATGGGAATTTGGAGGTTGGCTTTTATTTAAGGGCCCCAATACTGAGAATTGCTGAGCACTGTCAGTCCCCATGGACTTAATGGTATCTCAGGCTGTTAATTAATTCAGCTCAGCAATTCACAGGATCAGGCCCTGACTGACAAACGCAGACCTGCACACTGTCAGAAGCTGCTATTATTCCTCATATGTCTCCTAAACCTGTTTGTTTGCTTTGTGCTTGTGTCTAACACCAAGTCCTTCTTGAGTCATACCTTTTTAAAAAACACTATTTTGATACATTTCATAGGAAGCAGAACTGAATGTTTGCAAAGCAGAGATGGATGAAGATGTTATTATATGCTATTAATTATATAAGGATGTCAATGCATTTGTAATAAAGGATTAGTTATCCAGGAATAGCAGAGGTTGCTATAAAACCCACAAAGACAGCTTTTGGGGGAAGATAATAGATTTCAATGTTTGCAACTCTTGCAGGTTAATTGAATTTCCATAATGAAATTCCCCTCAGCCACATGAAATCCTTGGATTTGTTCTTTGAATTTCATTATGGCTTGTGGAGTCTTCTCTGCCCCCAAATCAAATGCAATGAAATACTGGAGTGGCTTTACTTCAGTGTTTTATGAACACTCACATTTAATCAGAACTTAGTTACAGACACCTTGTTTGTCTGCAGTTTTGAAGGGGAATTAGCAGAGTTCACCTGACAATGCTGAGTGTGCTTTGACTCTTAAGTGTGTTCTGTTATTGCAGGGCTCAGTAAACACTGACACCAAAATACAGACCCAGCTTTCAGTGAGGTGCACCCAGTGTTTCGTTAGCAATAATGCCTGGTTAGAAGTAGATTTACTTGAAGTAATCTCTCGGAATTCAAAACAGCTCTAGTTAATTGCAAAAAGGCATTTTTAAGCTGGCTGGCTTACTTATGGCACACTGCTCCACTCTGCCTGTCACTCTCATTTCCTGAGTGAAAAAGTGAATGACAGCTTCAAGTTCACGATCTTTTAATCATTAAAAGAAATGGATGTGCTGTCCTCTGTTGGTCATACTGGTTGTCACATGTAAAATTCAATTAAAAAGGCAGCAAGAGGTTCTGTTAAAATGACAGAAAATACAAAACTAAATTAAACTTGCTTTACCTTCTGCTTTCACCAATAGGACTACACATGGTGTGGTGTGTGGGGACAGGGTCCTGTGTGCTAGTTGGGATAGTCTGTGCCCATCACGTGTGATGATTCCTCTGGTGTGATGCCATGGCAGCTGTGCAGCTGCTTGGGACACCACAGCTATGGCAGCTCGGCCTGTGCTCTCTGTGCCCAATGCAAATCCCACTTTGCTGCTCCTGGTGTCCTCCTGTGAGTCCTGCTGTGCAGGAATGTCCTGCTCTGTACACTGTGAGTGAGCACTGGCGTGTCCCCTCTGCGTCCTCAGTTCAAGAAGGAAATGGAGCAACTGGAGAGGATCTGGGGAATTGTAGCAAGGCTGACAGAGGTGTAGAAAACCTGACCTAAAATGAGAGATTTTAAAATATGGGCATTGTGTTGTCTAGAAAGGAGAAAGCTGAAGGTAAATACGGTAATGCTTCCAAAAAGGTTTGACATCATGTAAATGAATCCATCGTGGCTGTAAATCTATGTGATATATCAGTTATTTCTACCTCTCAACTGCTTACCAGAGTTACAATTTCTGGGCTGTGCTGGTTTCTCTTAAGCTGTGAGTTCACAGATAGTTTTCTAATTGCAAAATTAATTTCAGGTAAATAATGACATGTCTTAAAATGTTACTTAGCAACATTGTTATGATGCTAATAGTTTAGCCATGTTGTTCAACAAAATATAAGTTCTGTCTGCAGACTATGGAAAAATAGGCTTTGTGTCACCTGATTTCTGTGTGTCATCTAACACAAATTCACAGGCCTCAAACTCTAAAGAGGGTGAGACACAGCCATAGCTCTTGTACATACCTGGCTTAGTCCTATAAATATATTTCTAAAAAACAAACAAGAATTTATGAAAGCTTTACTCATCATGGGCAGGGTGGCTCCTCTGCACCACTCTGCTTGTGAGGCTCCCTGGGGTTGTAGTAAACAGAAAAGAGTCTTTATCAGACGTGTTTTGTCCTTGAGTCTGATTTTTGCATTTAGTTTTTGAAAACCTCTTATGAAAGCAGTTTTAGGGACATGGCTGTTCCTCACTGTCCTTTGTATCCATAAGTAAAAATATCTAGGAAAACAGAAATCAATTTAGAACATTTTAGGTTGTAGTCTTGCATGTGCTCTATGCTGAAACTGTCACTGTGCAAAATCAATAATTTACATCTTTCTTCTCTGTAGAGAGATTGGGCAGTGTTGTCATGGATTTCATACCAGAAATTTCAAGTTCAAAATGAGCCAGAAGGTAAGCACTCTCCTTTCCTTCCTCTCTGATGCTTCATCAAAGCTATGTCAGGCTTACTAAGGAGCAGTTCTGGAGACTTATGAATATTGACAGTAAACTAAGTGCAAAAAAGATAAATTTTAATTACACTTAATTAACACAGTGAGGTAATTTTTGTAACACTAAATCCGTGGGGGCAAACAGTGCTTTATATAGAATAGGGTGTGATGTGAGACAGTGGAACAGGTTGTCCTGAGATGGATGCCCCATCCCTGGAAGTGTCCAAGACCAGGTTGGACAGGGCTTGGAGCAACCTGGGCTGGTGGGAGGTGTCCCTGCCCATGGCAGGGGGTGGAATGAGATTGTCTTTAAGGTCCCTTCCAACCCAAACCATTCTTTGAGTCTGTAACTGGTTATAGCCCTTCTTTAAATCAATACACAGCTTGAATGACAATTTTGACCTTCAATCAGAATTTACACATTTTTTAAAAAAGATTTTACAACATCCAGTGTGCATAGTTAATGACAGTTATTTTCTGTTCATATAATTGTACCATTTTGATTCGTGACAACAGAGGTGCAGAATATGAGAGGAAGATTTGTCAGGAAGAAAACAAAACTGGCTGAGTGGACACGGCAGTCAGTGACAGTTCAAATTTTAAGTAAATATCAAACGCTGATCAATAAAGATTTCCTTCAGTTAGTATTAATACTATTATTGACACTGTCAGGATGGGGTAAGTGCTGCCAGCCGTTTGCTCTGTGTGTGGGTTTGGTGGCTGGTCCTGTCAGTGTCACTGAGCTGGACTCTCCCGATCCTGCTGGATGAGCTGGACTCTCCCGATCCTGCTGGATGAGCTGTGCTGGAGCTCCCAGTGTTTGGTCCTGCCAGGGAAGGTGAGCGCTGCCCATCTCCCGCAGTGTGACCAACACGCGCTTCTCTTCCCCATGTTCAGTATCACTGGGAGGCTTTCTGTTTGAAAAAATAGAAAATGTAAAGTGGACACTAACCAGATTGCAAATAATCCTTCCAAGTGGTTAGTGATCCCGATGGAGAAACCACATGGTTTACCAACCGGAAGACAGAACAAAACTAATGAATAATTAAATTGATTACATGGCTGTGGGGTGGGAATGAACCAATCAAAAGGACGTGGAATTACAGGATTATCTTAATAGCTGCACTTCAAACTGTCTGCTACTTTTGCCTCTTCAGGCTGAGTTGAGGGTGTCTGGAAAAAATGGGATGGGGCCGCACGAAAAAGCGAAGACAAACATTTGTGTCGGTGCGGACGCGGGGAGGGAGATCGGGGGCGGGGCGGGGGCAGCGCATCGCCCGCGTCCCTTTGTCGGTGCGGAGGAGCCTCCGCCGGGCCGGGGCAGGACCTCGCCCGAAAAATGAAGGGAAACCTCCGGGCAGCGCGGCCCCGCGAGGCACGGACGGGGTTCGAACCCGTGATCTTCGGTTTACGAGACCGACGCCTTACCACTTGGCCACCGCGCCTGCGTTAAGGGCTCCGCCCGCCGCCGTTCTATCGCCGCCGCCGCTCCGCCCCCGCCCCGCCCCCGCGCCCGCACCTGCAGCGCTCAGTGAGGGGCGGGATGGGCTGGCCGTGGGAGCGGCGCGTCCCTTGTGTGTCCCCGTGTGTCCCCCCGTGTCCCTGTCGCTGCCCCTGGAACTGCGGGATCATCCGTGAGGGTCCCGCCCTCAGCCGCGCCGACCTCGGGGCCGTGAGGGCGGTACCGGAGCCATGAGGGCGGTACCGGGGCTGTGAGGGCGGTACCGGAGCTATGACGGCGGTACTGGCGATGGCCCAGGGCGGTACCAGAGCCATGAGGGCGGTACCGGAGATGGTAGCGGGGATAGCCCCAGGCGGCACCGGGGCTGTGGGGGTGGTACCGGGGATGGCCCCGGGCGGTACCGGAGCCATGAGGGCGGTACTGGGGATGGCCCGGGGCGGTACCGGGGCTGTGAGGGCGGTACTGGGGATGGTGCCGCGGATGACCGCTGGCGGTACCGGGGCTGTGGGGGCGATACCGGGGGTGGTACCGGGGATGGCCCCGGGCGGTACCGGAGCCATGAGGGCGGTACCGGGGCTATGGGGGCGGTACCGAGGGTGGTACCGGAGTGGCCCCAAGCGGTACCGGGGCCGGCGAAGCGGCTGAGGGAGAGCAGAGCGGGATGAAACCTTTTCTCCAGCGAGAAGAGAAGCAGAAATGCAAAACGTCGGGATAATTAAATGGTAAAGACTAAATCAAACTCACTCAGTGCCTGGTAGCTGTCCCCTCAAAAAAACTTAGTGTTGTGAAACTCAGAAAAGATACTAAAATACATTTTTCCGCCCAGATTTGGTCTCCTAGCTTTTTACAGGTGTGACCTGAAAGCAAAGCTTTTAGTCTTCATTAAATGGGTTGGAGGTTTGAGTTTGGGTTTGGGTTTGGTTTCAGTTTTGGATTTTGTGGGGGTTTTGGGTTTTTTTGTTGGGGTTTTTTTTGTTTGGTTGGGGGTTTTGGTTTTGGTTGTTTTTTTTTTTTGTTGTTATTTTATTTTATAATGTTAATTTAATGGCGTTCCCTTTAAAATCTCCATGAGACTCCTGCTGGACACCCAGGTTTTGTATCCGTTTTAGTCTGGGGCTTTTTGTGGAAGAAGCACATGAACTTATTGCAGGTACACCTTTGTGATGGCTGAGTTCAGAGGTACCAATGTGGTGGTGCTGTAATGCAGATACATGAAAAAATTGATACAGGACCAGAATACTTCGGTTTGGAAGAGACCTTCAGAGGTCATCTAGTTGAAGCACCCTTTAATTAGCAGGGAAATGCTTTTGTATCCTTTTGGGCTGTTCTTTGAACTCTCATCAGGGAAACTCGTGCCTCATGGCTTGACTGTTTGAAAAACTTTATTTCTTTAGAAGTTATCATTTGTCAGTCTCTCTGTGATAATTCTGTGCCTCCCTGTGTTTGAGCAAACAGGGCAATTTGAATTGACTTCACCTGCAGTGAAGGGTGTCTGAAAGGAGTGACCTCGAGGGCCACTTACCTCAGCTGGCTGAAGGAGTCACTCCTAGTGTTCCCAAGCTGGCAGCAGGAAGGAGTCCAGTTTAGTCAGTGTTTGCTTGTTATAATTTCATGCTTGTTATCATTCCGTTTCTGCCCTACTAGTTTATTACAAAATATGCTCTTTTATGTGCCACAGTTGCCAGCTGTAACTTGCCATCACCTGATTCCTGTGCAGCTCTCATCATCTGTGTTTGATTTATTCATGTTTTTGCATCTTTGGGAGCTGAAAGGTAACTCTGTGGTGGGAGAAACAAAGGGGACTGTTTGAATTGTTTGTGGAATTCATATGAATTTTTGCTTTTTGAATACACTACATTTTTAATAAATGTATTAGGTTGGCATCAGAAATAGTATCTAATGGTAAATCAATTTCTATTGATTCTTCCTTAACTGTATGGGGAGATGGAAACTTCAATTTGAAATCAGAAGGACATTCTCTGAGTAGATTAAGAGGAAATATTGGTTTAAAAAAATTGTCTGCTAAGTTCCTTAGTGTGTCCAGAAAAATTGTTTCTATCTGTCTAAGCAAAGTGCTATTTAATGGTGAGCTGATTTATCACAACAATAGTTTTTATAACTAAAAATGTAAGTTTGATTTTAAAACGTGTAATTGACCTTTGCTGTCTGGATACTTTGGTTCAGAAGTGTCTTTTATGCTGGGCATTAGCCTTGTTTGAGCTCCATGTGAAAGCCCTTCCTCTTTATGCTGGATCCTCCTCGTGCAGTGTTCTCCTCTGAGTCAAGCTTTGTTTAAACACCACATGGCTTTCCTAAAGGAAAGTCTTTACAGGGCTCCATTGCTGAAAAGGTAACATCAGAGATTTTATTGGAAGGAGAAAATAATCACAGGGGTTTCTTCCTTCCTTCCTCCCCTAAGCCTCACTCATATGAGATGGAGGTGTTGCTTAGGAGAGTCTTTGGTGTGTGTTTTCATCTACAAACTCAGGGCTTTTGATACATCCCCCAGCTCCTCTGAGGGGATAGAGGGGAACAATATTTATGTAGATTTGGTGCAGCTGAGTTTATAAAGATTTGCTATGGGATAGCTGGAATGCTCCTCAATTAGCAATTACTTCAGTTTAAGACTTTGTCCTGGCTTTAAGAAAGAACGTTCCTGATCACTATTTTAACTTTTAATCCACAGCAGTTGTCCTGGAGGGGTTCAGGAAGGACGCAGTGTTATGGTGGAGTGGCCTTGTAGTCCTTTTCCTGTGGAGAACACTGGAGACTCATCTTCAGGTACTTTTTTATATGGAGGGAAGCATTTCTTAGAGTTACTTGTTACATTTATGGATAAACATTTAAAGAAAAAAAACCCCAAATCCTAGCTGTTGGGTGTGAGATGCTCTAACTTGTTACTTTGATTTTGCATTAGAAAGGTCAGTAGAAAGAAACATCTCTGACTTGGGACAGGATATTCTAATGCAGCACTCAAGCCACATTTGTGGAATACACAACCATCCAGGGGTGAACAGTATTTAATGTGGGACAAAGTAAAGACAAGTGTGATGATGGCCATCTGTAGAACATGTTTTAATAAACTGAGGTTTCATTGACAACCAGGGTTTAGCGTGTGGAAAAAGTACAGTCAGCATAATCTCAAGTTTCCTCAGGCCTTCTTGTGTTTACATCATAATACTGATACGAACAGTTGGTGAGGGAGGGTTATGTGTTTGTATTTCTTTGTCACTGTAAAACAATCAGACCCCCAGATTGCCAGCTGGCTCCAAAACAAGTGTTTTCTGTATGAGATACTCCAGCTGTAATTTCTGTGATGCACAAATGTGTAGTCCAAAGTGCCACACTTGTGTGATGGCTGAAGGTAAGTGTGTGACATGTAAAGCCTGCAAACTTTTACAATGGTTAAAATTAATAGAGAAAAGGTATTTTATGAAATTTACAGGGCATATTAGTAATTTTTAATTTGTTCAGTTTTACTTACTGCCTATTACTGTATGGGGTTTTTAATATGTGCTGAGTTCCGACATCACCAGTGTGGGACAGGCTCTAGTGAGGAAAGGGTGGGTGATCTCATACAGGGACTGCCTTCACAGGGGCACGTGTAACAGTAAATATTGAAATGAAGCAGCTTCATCATAAGCAGCAGCTTGTGCAAACAGCCCATAGCTCATTCTCCTGAGGAAATGCAGGGGGGTGTTCTGGAACACAAACTGAGCAGGATGCAAATTGCAGGTATAAAATCCCACAAACCAGCACATCTTGGAAACCTTGGAAGAATTCAGGAAGGTAGTGAATTAAAGTGCAATACAAAAGCTCATATGGATTCAAACTGAAAGACAGTAGGTTTTAGATTAGATAGTAGGAGGAAGTTCTTTACTGTGAGGGTGGTGAGATGCTGGAATGAGTTGCCCAGAGAAGTTGTTGGGTGGAGCTCTGAGCAACTCTGTCTAGTTGAAGGTGTCCCTGCCCACTGCACGGGGCTTGGAACCACAGGAGCTTTAAGTTCCCTTCCAACCCAGGCCATTCTGTGACTCTAGATAATAGTATTGCTTAAAAAAATAAAGTCCAAACATAAATTGTGAGAGTTCAGAAAATCTCTAGTCTTACAGATTTTGGATCTGATTTTGAAAACAAATCATTTTTTTGGAGTTTGTCTAAGTGCAGATTTCATTCTTGCTTTTTGTGAGAAAGGTACTTAGAACACAGACCAAATAATTCAGACTGAAAAAAGCCAGAATTTTTGTTGATTATTATTAATGGTATTTTTCACTTTTAAGTAACCACAGACAAATGAACACAGTTTTCCTTTTTTATTTGAGACACTTAGCAAAAATGCTGAAATATCAAACATTTCCTCAGTAGCTACAATATTGCCACTATGTACAAAATATTTGATAAATGTAGTACACATATAAAAATACAGTATGCATTACATATATACAGTACAATGTGCAAAACATATGGCATTCAAACGTATGGAATTGATTCAGGGGTGCAAACAGCAAATACAAAGGCATCATGGTTTCTTATAGAAAGGCAATACATAAACTGACGCCCTGATTGCCATAATTTGCATTTAGTAAAGTAGTGCTTAAATGAAGAGGGCCCCAGAGACAGGTGTCTGTCGTCTTCTTTTCACAAAATGAGATGCTAAGACATAATTAAGAAAATATGTGAAAAAAAGAAGAGGAACACCTCCTGGGGTTAGCGTTATTTCTACTGCAAGCAGTACTGTGAAGGAAATCCTACCTGGAAAAAAGCCTGTGCTATTACTTACTACAAATTTCTCAAACAACAAAAACAAATCTGTACTCTTAAACATCAAAAACAGCTTTGAAAGTATCTACATCCTTGATTTTAAAAAAGTATGGATAACACTTCTGGGAGTTTAATTTCCTATGCTTCAAAGTACAAAGTGCCTCCTTTGGCAATAGAAATGGCAATGCTTTGGTTCCTATTTAAATTTCATAGTATTATAATTTATTTTAGGCTGTCTTTTGAATATCTGAGCTGTATTTTTATAAAAATAAGGTGATTATATAGTTATTAACCATTCCCTGCTTTTATTTGAGAATTTGCTCTCATAGCTAGAATGGCTCTTCTTTTTTTGGCTAGATTTCTACAAATACATTTATGCACTTTTAACTTAAAAAGCCTTTATATTCAGTACTGGACACTACAGAACGATGTAGGTGTCTCTTTTTTGCACATTATTCCTAACAAACTGGTATAAAAGGAATATTTGAGATTACTTCAGGTGTTAATGGCTGCTCTTTATTGGCCATGTATATACTATATGCAACTCAATTCCACGTATCTCACATAAAACACCACCTGTAGTGTGGTCTAGAGGTCATCAAAAGGCGATTTAATAGACCACAGTATAAAGAGTTTCAACAGAACATTTACTAGAGATAAGTGGAAGAGGGTTTTTTTTCCAGTTTTAATAGAGTTTGCTTTAAATTTATAATACAGTTAAGATGCCATCCAAATAATAAGTGTTTACATCGGTGAGCTTCACTGTGTTTTGATTACATAATGCCCTTCCAGTTAAATGTATTCTGTGATTGCATTTTCTCTGTCTTGAAAATAGTTCAGCAGCTTGTGCTTGGTTTCCAATTATGGTGCCTACACTTGTGAGGCATCGGATGTTTGAGATTATGTAACAGAAAAGCTTAATATTGACACCTCTGTTTTGATCACCACCCTCCCTGAACACGACTCCTGTTGGTGAATGTAGAAATACCTGGGAAAGAAATGTCAGTATTAAGCAGTGATTACTTCTAAGAGCTGTGGCCTCAGCTTGTTAAAGGTCTGATTTTGCAAGCCCACATTGCTGGATTACACTTGAAATTTCTGTAGGGAAAAACTGCCATAAATAAATTCTATTCTCAGAAAGAACTGCTATATTTATGACAATGCTTTTTAAACTATTTATAATGTTAAACAGAGTTTTGTCTGTAAACCTCCTTGCTGTAACTGATGCTGAATGGCACTAGGAGTGCGTAACAAATACCATTTCTATACTGAATGCAGGGTGAGACTCCTCTTGATTAACACCAGCCTTGTAAAACATGTCTGAGCGCTCTGTCTTGAAGTGTAAGCACCAGCTTTTGATTTTCACACTGATAAAATGGTATTCTAATTACTTTGAAGGACCTACTACCACCACATTTGATAGAATGCATTCTGTGAGTATACTGCAGCCATTCAATGGCAAATTTAGTGCCAGTGCATTCCTTTGCAACTGTTCTCTTAATGAGAAATATTCAGTTCTGTACAGTTAAACTGCACAGCCATAATTAAATTTCTAAGATGTATTGTTCTTGTGCTACAAAAATTTTCATGTAAAACATGCACACACAAAAGTCTAAGCAAAACCTATTTCTGCCATAAACAGGCATATACAACTATGGCAAACATATCACATTTCAGAACAAAGTCTAAAGCAAACCATTTTATATAAGGTTTAATACACAATTCTGAAATGTACAAAAAAGTAATCACACATTCCCTACACTAGAATACTTGTATTTCAGAAACTAAAATGATCCCTTAATTTTTTAACTTTTTTTTTTTCAAATAGATGTATAGAGTAGAAAGCTATACTGTGCTGATAACAAGACATCTCAACTGTTGGGGTTTATTTCTGCACACAGATTCCTATGGGTTAGTTAACATCCTACACTGCCAATAACGATAGTTTTGTAGCAAGATGACTCTGCCAGTTTCAAGCTGTATTTACATGCACATCAAAAATGACAGTACAGTTGTTCTAGGTTAATTTGTCCTCTAAAAATTAATTTACTTGCCTGTTATTTAACCAGAAGGCAGGGTCAAAAAGGGATAACTCTAACCACACATATGTGGTATGATACCTGGTGTATCACACAGAATAAACCGACAGTACTGCAGAACACTAAATTTCATTCAGAGTTGTTCATATCAGACCAAGAGTCCTTAATTCCTGTAACAGCTGAGGGCACTTCTTATTCTCAGAGTTTTAGCTCCCAAGATAGTGTGATAAAAAGGAATGCAAAAAGTTGAATGTAAGTGTTCAATGCTACTGAAGAGTCCAAACCATCACAGCTAACTTAAGGCAGACAGTCCACATGTAATATTGTACTCGAGTACTGTAGGCACAGCAAGAAGGAATAAAGGAAACACATCTTTCAATTTTGTGTAATTAAAATCTCCATAGGTCGTTTTGCTGTACTTAGTTTCATATTAAAGTACATCCTGGCCAGTAAAACTAGTGAAGAGATAGAATGATTTAAAGTGCTGTAACTGATATGATGCAAACACCTGATAGGAGTTTAAACCCTGAACCAACGACATAATCCACTATTGTACGTGAAGCCAATGGAATTCTGTAGGAGTAAACCAGACTGCATTATATCTGGAGATAAAAATTTGCAGTTAATTCCACAGCATTTTCTGACAAAAGGATTTTGTTTAGTGTTAACATGATTGTGTTTTTTTAATGCAGTAAAGGTTGTTAAACAGTTACCAGCTACTTTCTGTTTGCAGTATCTCTTTGATACATACCTATGACTGTTCTAAGACATAAGCCAATGCTTCAGGGCATTTTTTCATTCATTCCTACAAAACTTTATTTTTGAAGTTAGTGGGGAAGAAAGAACCATGCAATGAGATCAGTTTTCAGACTAGAAAACATATCATGTGTCCCTATTTCAGGAAATAGGGGACTGTTTCCTTTAATCTTAATTTAGGAATACCCTCGTAAGAAATAATTCCCATTTTATGTTTGATTATCAGCCTCCATCATCTATGGCAACAGTTAACAGCTATTACCTGAGAGACAACCATAGAATGTCAAAGTATAGTCACTCTATGTGCATTTTTTGCTTGTTTTTCTAACTGCTTTCATAATAGACTCTGAAGACAACAACTGAGGGCTTTAAAAAAATAATATTTTCATGTGCTGTGCTGTGAGGTAAGAGCTTAATTTTTGCTATTATCTGTTTCAGGTATGAAATATGCCTTCTTATCACAAAACAGTACATCCTAATACTCTCAGGATTCTCACTGAGCAGCTTCTCTGTTGGCTTCCCTGATGTCATGTAGTGGTAGACAAAGCTGTTCAACAGATAAAGTATTCATTAAAAATGATGGTTGTCCTGTCAGTACTGTCCCCTGCAACTTGATCTCATCCTACAAACATCTTTTACTGAGGGCATTGGGGCTGTTCTTGCATAGATGCTTGCAGGATCATAGTGTACAAAAGCATTAATTAAACTTTTCTACTTCCTCCAAGTGTTCTAATATGCTGGGATACTGGATTCAATGATCTAACAAATATCCTCAAACACCAAGCAAAGTAGGATATTTATATCCATTACAGTAATCTCTTGTTTGAAGACCACCGTGTTCCCCTCTGTTCACAAAAATAAACTATATAATGTTAAAAGAGTATACAAATACCTGTCTGATATACACATTAAAACCTATCTATTAAATCCAGAGCATTGCTATAGAAAATTCAGTGTTCTCAATATTACCTGGCTTAGCTACAGTGGATTTCTTGCAGTTACACTTAATATCCCTTTGGATGCAGTTAAATTCCTCCCTCATGATTAAAGAATGGGGGAAGTGTTTTAAAAACCACAAAACCAAAATATAAAAACAACTTGAACAAATTAAGAGACTAGATACATGAAATTTCACTGAACCAGCCAGTGCTTCTACTTGCCTTTGCCCTCACAATGAATTCCCAACCTGGCTCAGGCTGTCCACAGGAACAATGAAGTGCAGTGATTCCTCCCCCTCCCCCAGACATTTGCTCACTGTGTCAATACAGACAGTTGACATCTCACTATAAGTTTAGCCATGTTGTGTTGCTCATTTAAGATTACAAATTCAGAGACATAACTTCTTAAATATTTGTGATGCGTTTCCCTTGGGGTGCTTTTAAGGAGTAAGTCCAATCATCCTTCCTGCCTCGTGCAGTGCAGCGTTCAGAGGGCCCTCAGCTGGGGACTGGTGGGCACGTAAAGTAATTCACTGTTGTAAACTTGAAAATCAATAAGGAATTAGCTTCAAGCATTTGTTCTTCCAAACATTACTGTCTTAATGTATCTTAACTGCAATCAGGATGGTATGATAATGGACCTCTGCTGTAAAGAGACTTGCAGGTCTTGTTCTCATTGGCTACAGCTTAATCCCAGTGCAACTGTAGATCTTGTGGATCTAGAAAGTCAGTGGAAAACACGCTCGGGGCAGCAGAACTGAGAGGGGTGAGTCCAGATGAGGAGCTTGGCATTGTAATGTCTAGCCATTCCATATTGTCCAAATTTGTATCAGGAAGGTCAAGAGACAGACAAGAATTATTAGTGGTAAACTGTGGGTCAGATGTTTCCATGGGTGAATGAGAGTGATCTAAAATGCTTGAGTGATTAAGCAGATCATTCTGGAGGTCTTCAATTAAAGAAAATGACTCTCTGTCCTCATTACTGCCTGTCAGTTGAGGAATTTCATTACCTGATGGTAAAGTTCCATCCAAGAAGGCTTCTAGTTGGTTTTCCAAACTTATAGACAAACTGGTGGCTGGTTCTAGGGACACCGGAGGAGGGGCCATTTGGATCTGTGGAGGTGGGCGGGATATCACTGTGTTCACTGGCATCGTAGTGATGTTGGCTGTTACGGGTCTCATTTTAGATATGGGAGATGGCTCTTCCTTTATTGGAAGGGAAATCTCTGCAATAAAAAAAACCCAAACCACTGTTGAATTCAGAAATGATAATGACATAATATTCTCATGCTCACAACTTTCTCTCCTTCTTTGCCAACTCTGGGATGCGTCGACATTTTTTACGTCATTTTTTCATAAAGATGATCAGGAATTATTTACCTTTTTACGGCAACTTTGCAAGTGTGGAGCAATTTAAGGTCTAACAGGTTTAGTAACTAACACTCGAAGTAAATATAGAAGTAAGCACACCAATGTTTCCTGCATTCCCTGTTCCAGAGGCAGAACTTCTTTGAACCACCCGTACAATATTTTAATAAAAGCACTGAAAACATTTTTTAATTTAGCTTGAGTTGTTCACTGCACAGGTCACTTATCTCAGTCTGTCACTGTCTACTCACATTTTTTTCAGCTGACTCTGCAATTTGCTTTGAAAAATCAAAAATACTCTGATGTTTAGAGTGTGGCTAAAATCTTCTAGTAGGCTGCAATCAGTCACTTCTGCCCTGGCATCCACTGTCATCAAGATCCTGATATGACAGTAGTTACAAAACATTACGTTAATTGAATTGCTTGGCACCAGAACATTTCCCAGCATTGTAATGGCTTCTTAGTCTACAAAGCCTAATTATGCCTGAAAGCCTCCTTTTATTGCCAAGCTACTTTGTTTTTTACTTTAGTTATTGCAGTGCCTTTCTGCCGGCTCCCTTATTTTAACTGTTGTTATTAATTAATGTCTCTATGTGGTTCATACACACTTTCCCCAGTAATGTACCTTTGATGTTTACAGCTGGTAAGACATGGTTATATTTAATGAAATTTTACTATCAACATGCTTTAACTCTTACCTTATTCTATTTTTTGTATAATTTCAATAAGCATTATATGGACTTGCTCAACTATTTCAATTTTGATAAAGTATGTCTGTGCTAACCTAAGGTGTTAATTATTTGAGTGCTGTACAGATTATCCACATTGCAAAGCTCTGCCTGAACTAACCTGCATGCAGTGAAGTTCCACAGCAGATTGACGGCGTTTTGGTAAATGTTTTCTTTAATAGGTAATTATTGCAACCTTTCAGAAATGTAGCTTCATCCAGGCTGGATAGCTTCTAACTCTGCTCCCTGAAAGAATTCTTTGTTTAACTGTAGCCCTGAGTTTTTATTGCCAGGTTTTAAATCTCTACATCACACAGTTGTCAAGGAGCTTACCTCCACTCTTGATGAGAATATCAAAAAGATCATCCATCTGCTGACTGTGTGCACTGGAAATCTGGAGTGCAGGAGAAGAACAGGGTTATTATCCTTCATGCAGTATTTTCCTAAGCTGATTGTTCCTAGCTGCTCTCAAAAGTACATAAGTGCTAACCTATGATCAAGATTAAAATGCTTAATATGAAAGTGTCAATTTAGAAAACAGAGAAATAATTTAGAAAGACACTTGTAATTCCTGTGATCAGTTTCAGTACAAAGGAATAGGGAAAAAGATCTGAAAAGCCTGACAAAGATTTCATGAAGGAGCCTAGAGATGCAGAAAACCAGGAATCAGAGAATTACTAATCCTGTTTTGTGCCAGGGTGATAACTGCAGGATGCTGGGGGTGCACCCTGAACTGCTTTCCCTCAGACGGTCTGTGAACAGCCATCACGTAAGATGCATTTTATTAGGTATGTTTGTGTTTTTTCTGCAATTTGTAGATTTATGTTCTTTTATTTTTTAAAGGAGGGTAAGCTCTCAGGAAGTTTTTATCTGTTTTAAACAGTCATCTACTGAAGAGCTGAACCTTAAGCAAAAGGTAACAAAAACCTGCACAAAACCATTCTTTCAAAAACAAGTCTAGAAAAAGTGAAGTCATGCCTTCCCTGTGGGCATGTCCCAGACATGGCAGGAACACTGGAATGGCATTGGACAGCCACTCTGCTGCCTCGGTGTCTGCACCACGAAACCAGCACCACCCCTAAGCTGCTACAAGCTTTTGTCTTTTGGCACAGCTCTGAAATGTATGAGGTTAGGGACACTCATTAGTTTTGTGTGCAATTTCCCTCCAATATGAAGGAGCATTTACCCTTATCAAGGTGAACTGACAAAGCACTGTGTAGGACTGTTCACCAAGCTCACTAAATACAGACTATTCCAGCAAGCACCTGTGCTCATGTTTGCCTGTGTGTATAAACACATTCACACACATTCTCCTCAAATTTACTAACTGTGGAAAATAATAATATATTTCCTCTCTTAAGTGTGAGGTTTGGGTACCATACATCCTCTAAATAGGTCAGCTGAAGGCTAGTTACTGTTAAGTAGCAATATTATTCCAATTACATGTATCACCAACTGGATGGAAGATTTATTCACATAATTCTTGCTTTAATAAAAGAATAATGAAATGGGAGTTCTGTAGTTAAACACAGTTAGGCAAATAATAACAGGGTATGTTAGAATATCTTGACACCAAATTAAAAAAAGCTAAAACAAGCAATGGTTTTGATAACTCTAGAGAAAAACTGGGTTTTTAATAGACTAAACAGGAAAAAAAAGGTACCTCACGGTGCGGTGTCTGAATATTGCGGGTCTGTTTTATGGCCTCTTCATAACGAGGAGGATCTTTTGTCTTGGATACTGTGCTGTTGAAGAGGGGTTGCTGAACAATGTAGGGCTGGGCTTGAGATGGAGAGCCAGGCTGTGTGAAGTAACAAAATGATGACTGAATAACATGCTTTAGTGAATTCAAGACGTGCCAAGTTCTACAGATTACTCTACTTTGTCACACCAATCTGCCTATCAGCACAGGTAGTCAGAGGGATGAAATAGTTTCTTTCTCACAGATATCCACATCCAAGCATTATTAAAATGTACAAAACCTTTGTGTGAACTGCAGTGTGTACATAGTCACATGTTATATAAGAATAATACTATAAAACTGAACTTTATGGAATGTTGCTGGGCTAACCTTACCTTACTGTGAGGAGCTGGTCCATTCTGCACAGGGGACACTTGATTACCACCAGTGTGAATGTTAGAGTTTGATGTTTTATTAATAAAAGTTTGTGAAGGTGTTGTAACTGGTGCAGTCTGATAGGAAAATACTGCATTTGATGTGGCAGGTGGAAAAACCTGTAAAAGATTAGCAGATCAGTCTTAGATTGTTGGGTATTTTTAAAAAATTAGTAACATGGGTAAATTACATTAATAGAAACTTTTCTTCCTAAGTGCTTGCTTGCTCAAATTCCCTATTAAGCGAATGTTATTTATACGGACTGATTTTCCCCTCCAGGGCAATGATCTGTAAATCCAGGACAATTAGTCTTTGAAAGAAACTTTGTGCTATGACTTGCTTTCATCCACTGATAACTAAAAATATTTTCCTGTGATTTTCCAGGAAGCATGAGGAAAGTATAATATAATTTTTCCAAAATACATTCCAAAGACTATGGAACAGTGTAATCCTGGATCCATGATTTCCCCACCTAGTGGAGAGCCACTAACATGAACCTATTTCTGGCCTGATACAAACTAGAACGTGTATCCACGCTTGTCTTATGCCACCGATTTTAGGACACCGATTGGTTTGTGCTGCAGAATTCTAATTTCTTTTAACTACAGACATGTACGAGGACTGAGGGAGGGCCAAAGGATATAAATGATGACCTTGGGTATCAACTATAAATTTAGTTACTGGTATTACAAACTTTTTATTTCTTCAGCTGATAGTCCATGCCCTTATTGTAAATAACTCCACGCAGGTATCCAGCTTCTCATCCTTTTGAGTTGAAGGGAGATGAAGAGAAGCTATGAATGCACAGCTATGAAGGCCGTTCTTTTAGATCTAGGATCACTGCCAGATACTGTTAATGACAAATGTGACAAACCTTAAATCATGGGTGGAAAGAGGCAGATCTAATGCTGAATGCATAAAGGGTGTCCTGATCTGTTGTATCATGTCTGTATTTTATGTTCTGATGTAAAACCCCCATGCAGTTGTGCTACCCAGTTTCCTGTGTAAATGAGGGCAGTAGATGTGGGAGAAAACCAGCCAGGATAGGCAGGATGTTCAGCTCCAGCATGGCCCAGTGCAGAGGAAACTCTGCTGGGAACTATGTGGTCTTCATGACAACTGACTGAATAGGGGGAAAGATTGAAGGGCACAATTCTTGGTTATGTCATGCAGACATTTCAAGGAACTTGTAGGCAACAAAGGAAGCAAGTTGCTGTCTCTGGCACATGCCTCATGATGACTGGAAAACTTCTCTATGGGACCTGTTGTATTCACAGATAAGATTAACCCCTCACCAGAGCCCAGAGAACCCACATGAAATCTGCTTTTTAGATGTATGTTAGTTTTGACCTCTGTAGGATAACCTCAGGTCCATAAAATTAAACAGATTGGACATGCTGTCTGAAGAGTACTGATGCTCATTTTGTTGTGTTCCCCTTTAATAGCCAGCTCTCTACAGAATGGCAAGGCATCTTTTAAGATAAATTCCTATCTGGAACAAGAGCCTGAGCAGAAGCAGATTAGAGGACACTGCACAGGTACAATCTCCAAATCACAGCAGAACATGGGACTCATGGTGCACTTTTGTAAACTGAAATATAAACTTTTGAATGCTGAGAATATTTGTAATAGTTACACAACATACTGTAGCAATTACCCTCTTCATCTTGAATTACAACTGTTTCTGAATTATCTGTTCCTTGAGGCAGGCTGAAAAACCTCATTGTCCTCAGTCATATGAGCCCTCTAGTCAATAGCACTGATAAGGAAACAAAGAAGGTCCAAAGCTGATTTCCAAGTTCCTAATAGAGTTCATCTCGGGAAAGGCTCATGGGAGGAGAAAGCCTTTACTTTTGTGATGATTGGTGCTGATGGGTTGGCATCAGTCACCACATGGACGTGACTGGATTGGTACTCACAACTGTACCTCCAGTGCTGGGGAACATCTGTAGGAATGGGACAGTACAGAGCTGATTGTTTTGCACAGAGAGGGAGAGAAGGATCTCTCTCTGAATCATACCCTGCATTCCTCAGGAAGAGGCATGGTGGGGTTTTGACTCACTGGAATTGCCATCTTCAGTATCTGAGTTCATTGTTTCTTTCATTAGTAAGGATGGAATCAACAAGGAAAGTAAGAAAACTAGAAGGAACTTCTATAAAAGAATAAATCTCTGAAGACACAGGTAAAAAACCTTCTCTTAAGAACCGCCTAGAAGAACCTTTCATTTTGAGCCAATGGCAAATTAGAGAAACTGGCTGGAATACCTGGTATACCACTTGTGCCAAGCATGAGGAAGGGCATAGTAAAAAGTCATGCCCTAAATGCCATTAAGATAAAAAGTCTTCAAACTTATGTATTTATTTGCAATTGAAAAATAAAGTCCTGCATGGACTAAAGTTTTGGAAAGAGAAGTTACAAGCCCATTGTATCCCACAGAAAAACACGGTACAGATGTTAGGTGACTTGATCATTTATATATAACACAGGTGACATAAAAGATTCTAAAAGCACTGCCTAGAATTAGATTACACAACTACTTATCTTAATGCTTATTGCTATCCACAAACCTTTCTGATTTGCTGGGTCTGACCGAGTGTGTGCTGCGTGATGGGGTTTTGCTTTGACTGTGGAGTGTGCATCTGAGGTGCTGTCTGGACCAGGCCAGAGGAAGAAAGAGGAGCAGGTATTTGTGATGGGGTCTGTATTCCAGCTTGTGATTGAGCCTAAAGGATGAAGATAAAATATTTGCATTATTTGTATCTCACAGTAAGTTACACCATGTAAAAGTCTATTGCACAGATTATGCAGACTAGCAAGAGCGTGTGTTCAGGGAAGGATGAGCGAGAACAGTGTATAGCAAACAAAACTGTTATTGGTACTGGTGAATTCCCAGATAAAAGGTGATGATTGTTTTGCTAACAGAGTTTAAGAAGGATAAAGACAAACCGGAGAGTCCAGTGGATAGCAGTGAAAATAATAAGGGACAGAGAGAGCATAAATCAGTAAGAAAGGGCTGTAAGAACTGAGTTTCCGTAACCAGAGAATAAAACTGATGATGCAAGAAAACAGTTGTTTTTAAGAAGATCATAGTAATTTTTAATGGCCAATGAAAGGCAAGAAGTGTGTCTAGCCTTAGAAAAGAAAAATTTACCTGGTAGTGGAAAACTTTCTGGAATATCAGTGAAGTAAAATACTGGAACAAGCTGCTCAGTGTTGTTACAGAATTCTAGCAGGATTTTAGAACAATTCAGGAGGACATCTGGGTGTGTAACTCCAAGGAGCAGCTCTTGCACTGTGGACTGGGGGGCCCATCCCCAGGAGAATTTTACATCCCTCATAAGGATTGCTATGTGTGATGGTGTACATGCTGCACCAAGCCTTGGCCCACAGCAGGCACAAAAGCCAGGGACATGGTGGAGCTGAAAGAACACTTTGCTGGCTAGTGCCAGGTGGGTGGCAGAAGATTTTCTAGCTATGTTCCAACAGAGCCACTGGAAAATATATGTTGAATTCTACCTTAGACCAACAGCTTAGACTGTTTCAGCTTGGTCAGATTACTCATATACCTCTGCATTTATAACTCATCTTGGTTTATGCTGTATTTATTCACTGTGAAACTACCTATAATCAGGCTAGAAATAATATTTGTGAAACCAAGGTTTCTTTAAGTCCATGGGAGTTCTACAACGTGCCATTCCCATGTTAAATATAATGAGCTGTCACCACACAAGGAAGTTCACACATTGTGCAAAAAAGTTACCTCAACATAAAGTGTTGGGATTAGTAACTCTATATCACAATTAGGAGTTAACAAAATGGTGGTATATGCTGATATAAATCAAACTGTGCATGGAAGCAATACATGGTAAGACAATTGCTTCTTAGGAAAGAGTATCTGGGGACAAAAGTTGCAAAGAAAGCAAGTACTAGAAGCAGATAAAAGGAGAGTGGTGCTTAAGCTTTTCTACTCTTTTCCCTCAAGTAGAAACAGGCTAAGCCTGTTTTTTAAGTTATCTTACAAGCACATTTACCTACTTATACTACATTACAAAACAGTGCCATGAAGTTTTTACATGATGAAAAACAGAAACACCCTTACCTGCAACTTGATATTTCCAACTGGTAGTTGCACGGCAGTAGCAGAATTCGGTCCCTGGATAGAGAGTGGGAGGAGCAGCTGTGCAGTTCCTTGGGTAGTTAATAAAGCTTGAGGTTGGGCAACAACTGCAGTTTGTGGCTGCCTCTGTGGACTAACATAAAATTGAGAAATGGCATTCTGAGGTTCAGCTTTGGCCACGGGTATCTCCTGCTTGATAACAACTGCCTTTTTGGCAACTGGATTCTGGCCACTGGTGTACACTGACTGTCCCAAGGAATGGCCGGCTACAGGTACGGATTGACTCGTACTCGAGCAGTCAGCAGGAGCAGTTTCATCTTTGACAGCAGCACTGAATTGCTTCTGTTCCAAAGCAGCTGAGTTACCAGAAGTCTGACACTGTTGCTGCTGTCCCCGTTTTTCAACCTCAAGTTGCATTTTCAATACTTCCACAAGTTTTTGCTCTTGTTCCAGTTTCCTTTTGAGCTCTTCAATCTGCTTTTCCTTTTCTTGAAGCTTGCGATCCTTTTCTGCTACATCAAACTCTATGGCTGAGATGCTTCCACTGCTGCGAGTCTGACTCTCCTCATTTGCTCTTAGTGGTGAAGTACTTAAGAACTGGGACGGCGACATCATGGTCATCATCTCAGTGAAAGTATCTGCCATGCTCGTGTCATCTGTGCTTAGATTGGACTGTTCTGAAGGAGAGGGGGAGATGGGCAAAGGAGAGCTGATGTTTTCAGTATTTACTGCTTTGCTGCCAGGTCCAGTAGATGTTTTCTCAGCAGGGAAGGTGGATATTGTATTAGCCACTGGTTTATTTAGTGTTGCAACAGGAAATGCCACAGTCACCTCCCCAGTGTTGTTACCTGTGGCCCCAGGAGAAGTGGTTACTGTCCCAGAGGTACTGGTAGCAACCCCATTGTTGTTAAGATCTTGATAGGTTTTCAGACGTTCAATGAGATCTGTTTTTGTTCCTGACACTGGTAATCCCCTCAATTTCAACTCCATTTTAAGCTCTGCTACCTGAAATAAAATAAAGCATGATAATAAAATAATAAAAGATTAAAAGTTACCGATATACATTCTATTTTACTACATCTTAATAAGGAAAATCATTTTTCATCAGCATATTTGCTAGTTGCTGCATCTCTGGGTTCTGACAGCATTGCATGATCTATGACCACACTTCCATGGCCTCAGCAGTAGCAAACTTATGGTGATTTTTCATATATATTCAAAATGGAAACATGCACAAAAAGCTGCAGTTCTGAGCTAAGAACTTGAGAAGCAAACCTCTAGATGTTGGGAAGCAGTGCTGGTGATAAAAGCACTGAACCCCTTTGTTACACCATCAAGACACACAGATCTGTTTCTAAGAAACTTTATCAGGTCAGTTGGATGATTCAGTAGACACATCAAACACAAAAGGCTCTCTTTCTAATTAGCAACCAATCAATTACAGCCATGTGCCATCTGGGTTTCTTTGACAAACAGAGACAGTATAAGGAGTCAAAATTAATTTCTAATAGAAAAATGTTCTCAGTTTTCCAATAAGCTTACAGAAAAAGTAAAGTGCAAAGTGTTGAGTGTAAATTAATTATGTGTTTCAAAATAGCAATTAAAAAAGAACAGTCACAATTAATGGCTTCTGTTGACAACGAACAAACACCAGAGCTAAGAGCAGTTTGGGCTGTATGCATGTTAGAGCTCACTCTAACAGAATAAAAGGTAGTGACCTCAGTAATGTTTCAGTACTTAGCTGGTCTAGAATTTTAAGCTGGAGGTCTCCATGATTTGGGAATGATGAAAAGTCACAGCAATACAATTTACATTTCTAAAAATCACAGCAATTTTTTGTTAAGCAACTCTCTCCCTAACAGTGACCATCAGCTATTTCCTGCAGACTGGTATCCTCTGCACTTGGGAGTGCATTCTAAGTTATCTGTTTTCCAGCAATTAATTTCTGAAATCTTAAGCAGAACTGATCTTGCTGATTCAGTGGTAAAACCACCACCAGCAGGTGCGCAAGTATGGCTTACATTAGTGCTACCACATTAGTGGGAATACCACTGAATTATGCAGAAATAGGTAAATGAACAGCTTTAATCACTACAAAGCACCATTTCAGATATTAAATATTTTCAAAAGTTTTTAGTTACTACCTTAAAAGGCTGGAAAATTTCTTTCAAACCCTGTGGTTGAATTGCGTTTTATAGACTTGTTTCTTATTAAAAGACTGGCTTTAACTGAAGACAATATATTACTGTCATGAGTCTGATCTTCCAAAACTTCTTTTTTTAATTCCTTCAAATCGAAAATAATCCTCACTCCCACCTCTCACAACCCCAACCCTTAATACAGGCAGGGAGGAAGGAATGAACTGCCCACTAGATGTCCCTACCCTGCTGCTCAGGTTTGGCACATTCATGCTATTGAAAGATCTGAATCTTAAACCCCCACAGCTGCTTCAGATTCATTTATTATGTCACTCACAATTGGATTTCCTGCTGATGTATTTCTGAAGAAACACTCAATTAAACTGCACCTCACAGTGCAGTTTAAACAGTTACACAGTTATTTCTAACTTCAAGAAACTTCTACAAAATTTAGTGTTCGTTTTCATATGATGTGTTGAACTCTCATAAGATCTCTCATGTTCCATTCTCTTTTACTAGTGCCACTTCTGTGTTGGCTTTCTAGCAGTGACCTCTCTGAACACATTTTTATTAGGGCATATTTTAATTTATATTGGTTAACTAAACCTCTGCACTGATACACTGATACTGCCATGAGGCAATTACTGCTCCAGTGTTTAAATCACATGAAGTGAACCTCATAGTTTTATCCAAGGGATCAAAGTGAGGTACCTATACAATGGGTCTGAAATTCTTCTAATTATTTGGCCAAGTTTGATTTCTGGAACATTTGCATGTGAGGAAGCTAAATCAGAACAAGTATTTAAGTTCAGGAGAGTTGTGTATGGAAAATGTGACCACCTTATCTTAAAGTTAAGAGGAAGGTAAGTTTTTGTCAATAACAACAGAGCACATTCTTGACAGTCACAGTTTGCAGGTTATGACCTACAGTGGTGCACAGGAATGGACACCTCTCACCTTCAGGTCGTCCAGGCTGGCGGGCAGTGGCCCCGGCTTGCGGCTGGGCACGGCGCTGCTCTGCCGCGGAGAGCTGGCGGCTGAGCTGGGCGTGCTGCTGCTCAGGGCGCTCAGCGGCGCGCCCCCGTTGCTGCTCTGTTTGTCATTCAGTGGCCTGCAAGTAGAAAGAAAAAGAGGGACAATAATGTCAGTGCTAATTAAATTATGCTTTCAATCAAGAAGCTGTGATTCTCAATCTAATGTCTGTCAAGGGAATGAACGTATTAACTTTTTTTACAAATACGTATTTAACATAAGGCATTACCATTAAATGTAAGATAAAACAGGCAAGAAAACATCATGGAGAGCAGTCTGCTGATATTTTATTTTCTATGTAGCTAAGCATACTAATTTATGTTTCATGTTTTTGATTGTTGTCATGGTATCCCTGAAGGATATGATGGACTGCAAACTCAAGTTATACAAATTAATCATCAGCCAGAACAACTACTTAGTTTTTCGTTTGGCATCAATAAAAAACTCCATGACATTGAACTCTGAGTATCAGCCCTCCATACATGTCCGATGTTCATGCACAGTAAGGACTGAGGGGAAGGCAGTTTACTTTGAAGATGATGCATTTGTATCAGACGTACTCAAAAGAAGAATCTTATCCAAGGATCTCAAAGTAATGTTAAAAAAATTAAAAATGCCACCATTTACACTGGGTACCACAAGTCAGCTCTCTTATTTTGTTCAGCTGATTTATGAAGAAATGTTTCTGAAATGTCAGTAAATGGAACATAAGAAGCGTGGGTAAGCAGGCAGAAACGCCGCTAGTCCAAATGGTGGGATACGTGGTAATTATAAATACAACCACAGATGGCAGCGCTAACTTTCCTAGCCTCACTTGCTGAGGAAAAAGAACTCAGTGAAAACTCATCTAAAAAAAAAAAGTTGAAAGTCATTTGAATTTAAGGTTGTGTTGCTGTGGCATGTTACACTTTAAGCACTTCTAGGAAATCACTGGTCTTGGATGATAAGAATGAACTTGCAGATAGTCAGCTTCTCATTCTGCTATGGAGTGCTGGAAACTCATTAAACATTTATTTTTCTGACTACTTCTACCCATAAACCAGCAAGTATGCTTCTCACTGTTAAGTGCTAAAGATCAGTGCTGATGAGAAACTCATATAAGCATTAGAAATGAGGCCATAAGCACTATACAAGATCTTACCTAGTTGAAAATGACTGTTATGTTTTATTTGTAAACTGCAAAAATGTGTTTTGTGAAACTGATATAAAAAGAGAATAAAGTCACAATAATAGTGTCATTGTGAAAGACATATCTGTAAGCTTCTCTTCTGCTCTGCCTACCTACATATTACAGTGAAAATGGTGTCAAAACTTTTGATTTTCAAATATGCATCTAGTCAGAAAAAATGCACCTGACAGGTAAGTGGTTCTGTTTCCATGACACACAAAAATAACTAGGACCACTTCAAGGCTTATCAGACTTCAGGGGTATTTTAACAAGAACCACCTCATCAGCCTGTTAAATGAGGCAGTGATGCAAATACCATTTAAGTTTTCTTGGGTTCCAACCATCTCTTAACGTTTGCAAACCATATTTAGTTCTAAAGCACTAAGCCTGTAAGTGATCTCAATGTCTTTTCTTTAAAGGACACAAACAATGCTTCACATACTTCAGCGGTGCAGGTAGAATTGTCTGGTAGTTGTAGTGTTGTTGTTGTTGGCTCAGGATCTGCAGCTGCAAAAACAGTTGCTGCTGTTGTAGCAGACGAGCATAGTTGGAGTCCATCTGTGGCTCATTTTTCTCACCTTTCTGATCAGGTGGAATATATTGATGATACTTCAATTTTTTCACCCTTGGCTTAGGTTCTTTACATTTCTTGCTCCGATGCTTATCATTTGGGTTCTTTGGGTGACTTTGCTGTTTATGGATGGAAAAGATTGAAACAGCTACAAGAGATGTCAAGTAAAGCAGTTATGCATGGTGCAGAGATAAAGCATACTGGAGCTGCTGGGCACAAATATCCCTGCAAACCTCCCCAGAAGAACCATCTACCATCCCAGAAAGGTTCACGTGCTCCCGCTGGCTTGTACCCTGCACAAGGAGGGGTCATGGACACACAGTCTGTGAATGGTTTTCAACAGATAGCACAAATGACAGTAAGATGTTCTGTCACTGCAAGGAGGCATTGTTCTTAAACAGGTAATTCAAAGTCACTTAGCACTTTGTACAAGCCAGTATCCTAAACCCCATCTGTAAACATGTGAGGTACTTGGAGGTCTAGATTAAAAGCATGGACAGACAGTCCTGTAAGTTATAGGATTCCTCTTATGAAGCTTTCAGCAATATCCTTATTAGCAATGCCAGCTCAAGGGGTAAAACTCTCTTCCTTTACAAGCTCCTGGACATTATTTAGAGTGAAAAGTTGAATGCAGTTACCTAGTCATACAGAAGGCACCAAGGCAGAAATGCTGTGTTGATCCATGCACATTTATTACATAGACAGCCTGTTTTGGGGGATATCTGAATTTGTCATTAAGGTCCTGCATTAAGTAAGCTGGTACAAGTCCAGTGATTTCAAAGGATATGGCCACATTTATACTGAAATTCACTCCTAGAGGTCACCCTGGTAAATTTAACTGAGTAGCCAGTAGCAGGTAGCAGTCTACAGATATATATATTACACAGCTGCAGACAGCAAAGTTACTGAAATGCAACATTATAGGTATCTTCTAACACAAACCCCTCTCTAACTGTATTTGAAGTGTTTTTCCATGCTGCTGGCCAGGTCAGTGCAGAAGGAGAACTCAGGATGTTCTTCAGATATTAAAATATAAGGATATAGCAACTTCTCTCATGCCTTCTGCTTATACATTAAATCAGCTAAGAAAATAGTTCTGGGAAAGGAGCAGTGCTGTTCACCAGTTTGGTTATAGGCAGACTATGTATGCAGTTGACTCCATTCCTATTAAATTTTTCTCCGTACAAAACTAGATTAGAAGAGATTAATTTCACCAATAGAAAGTAGAAACTCTGTACTGTCCTTACTTCTTGAAGACAGCTTCCCTTAGCAATGCATAACTCTGCATGAAAACTTTTGTCAGCTGTACTGTAAGGACCTCTTGGAATAGCGACCTGGTCCCTGCAAGTGTTACTGGTCGACCTTAGCACACAAAAGCCAGTATGTCCTCTGATCACTGGAACAAGTTAATTGTCAGGTACGGGCACTCCAGCGCTACTCTTGTCCCTTTTCATTAAGCCCAGCACTGGAGAAGGACACAGAGCTCAGGTGCCCAGGCACAGGTACCCACCTTCACTAACGCTGGCCCAGGCTTTGCTGCAGATACAGTGCTCGTGGTCAGGGTGGGGGCAGCAGTGCAACACGTGACGTGCTGTTCGAGTGTTGAGGGAGTTTTGAGAAATTCAGGAACTGGAGAGGTTAAAGGTGGATACTAGTATTAAAAAAAATACAAGGAAGAGAAACATTAAAAACATCCACCACCTGAAGAACTGAAAAAAAAAGGTGAAAAGGTTAAGACAATCTACTATCAAGTCAAATTCACAAAATATTTTTAGAAGGAATGGTGAAAACAGACTCTTTCTACAAGTCTACAAGTATTCTATAAAGGCACATTTTGGCACACTTCGAACATGGATGAAATAAACCAGTTCCTCACTATGACTTCTTAGTTTTCTAATCAAACTTTGCTCAGCTTAAATTTGTCAGATCAATTTTTACTGTGCTGAAGTTTTCTTATTTAATACCTCAAAGAAACCTTAAAATTTCCTTCCATGGTGAATATCCTTCTGATGGGATATAGACTCTACATAAACAAATCTCAGTCCTTGTCATTCCAGATACAATAACACATTTTTATTCTTTTCTCTCAGATTTTGTCATTCTGGGATCATCCTTACCTGCTACCTGCTACAGTTTTCATTAATCTTTCTTGGATATAAGTAACTGGAAATGCACAGGATATTCCCTGAAGGTCTCCCTGGATCCTCACAGTGGCATTAACACTCCTACTGGAATCATCTCTTCTGACACACTTGCAGTTCTCCAGAGAAGTCCACAGCAGCTCACAGCCACTGCACTGCCAAGCACTGCACCCCAATGGCTTCTGCCCCAGTGTCCTTGGAGTCAGGAGCCCTCAGGTTCCCACATTTCTCTGTCACTGGAAGGAGAGTCCTGGTGCACTTTTCTTTTTAAGAACTATTCCATTCCATTGCAATTCCATTTCTCTCTTAAAAGCCCAATCAACCAGTTCTTTCTGGATAATAACAGTTCCTTCTGTGTGCTGACTACGCTTCCTACTTTTGTTAGGTGACCCATTCTTACGTCAAGGTTGTTAATGGTAACATGAAACCAGAATGTCCCCAGATCAACTCCCACAGAGCACTGTTACCAATTTCCTTTGAACCCAATACTTCCCTCTTTGTGTCTCATTTCTGGTAATCTCCATTTTCAGTTTTACTAGTGTTTAATGTCATACAGTATTAAATCCAGACAGATGAGATCAGTTGCATTTCCATTGTTTAAGTCATTAGATCACCTAGTACAATGTTCCTCTTGTAAATGCTCCTTCTTTTTTCCCTATATTCCTATCAGTAAATATCCTTTTTCTTCCAAATCAATTCTAAAACTTGCATTCTAGTTAAGACCAATAAGTACTTCTCCCTGATTCATCACTTCCCATGCTCTACTATCCTTCCATGAGACTGTACCACAAAGGATTTAGATCAGTTTGCTAAAAGCACTTGGTACACATTTTTCACCTTTAAGCTCTCGATTATTGCTTTACTAAATGGCAAGATTTAATATGCCCTGTCACTGAAACACTGAGACATGCCTGTCTTGGGGCTGTGTCAGCCTAAAGATACAAATGTCTCTATTTTTATATCCAAGCTTCAAAGTGTTTGCTCTGGAAAGCATCTGATATCTACACAGTGTCTGTTATTTGCTGGACTTGCATGGGTGTTAGAGGGCCTGAGCCTCTGAAAAAGGGTTCTGGATGCTGCATCCCAACATCCTGCACTGCTGTTGCTATCAAGTTTAAAAGGCATTCTTTGATTATAGCAGCAAAATTTAAAGAAGCACTTAACCTGTCTTTGAATCAAAGTGTCATGTACCGTTTTACCATAAAGCACAGAGGAATTCTAATGACCTCATGATTTTCTATTTCTTAAATTTTCTTTTCATGAAGTCCCAATTAAAAAGCATTTTAAATGTTTGCTACTTCAAGCTCATTCATTACATAATCTTTTACTGTTCATCATTCCAGTCCTTCTTGAACCCAAACAAATAACGTGACTTCAAACATATTATTTAGCTACTCTTTATAGGCTGTGAAAAGAAATCCATGATAACAGCACGACAAAACTCTTAAAATTGGAAAAGTTAGTAAATTAAAAGACTCCAAACAAACCAAACCAAAACAACAAATAAAAAAACCCAGCAAACCCACCATCACCTCTTCAATTCACCTTGTGTGAAAATCATGGTGTTAAACATTCTCCTCTTGTCAGAGTACACTACTTTTTCCTTACATTAGTTACCCTACCCTACAGAGGATTAATGGCTACCTGAAACACAAAAATTTTCATAGACTTTCCAACTTTACCTGCAAGTGCCAGATGGGGGAATGAACCATGCATATGATTTACTTTATACATTTTTAATTAAAAACCCCCTAAATGTAACAGGTCTTGGCTTTTTAATCTGATTACTCCATAAGCTAATAACTATTTAATTTGAATAGATCTCTATTTTCAGACAATACAATTTCTGCACCTTTTCTGCTGGATGCAAACAAGCATTGAATTGAGCAAGTCGACAACCTACAGGGACTATATTAAGAAAACAGTCATTATATTCTGTGCCATCAAGCAAAATAATTCAGCTGTTTTCATTGAAGAGAACTGTTCAAAGTCTTCTGAATTGTGAATACCACAATCTAATCTGTTTGGAGTGTGGTTAACATGCCTAATCCTTACCAGATGCAACTACACTGGGTAAAAGCAAGTTTTAGGTCATCAGTCAGCAAGAGCTGAAGGTTCTCAAAGTCCTGTTACATCCTCTAAGCTCTGGAAGTGTGGGGAGGAGGAAGCCTTGAAAAGAACTCTAGCTACACTCCGCTGCTTTCAGAGCACTCTTTGTTGTTTTTTTTATTGTAACAAAATTTAAAATTTATCACAGGAAATGAAAAAAGGAGCAATTCCCAAGCACATCTCCTGTAGAGACCTGCTGTGCTGTTGTTCTTTCTTTCCAAAGGAACAGCAAGGTGAGCATCTGTTTTATTCTGCAGAAGAGCAACTTCTCATTTTCGATCTGTGTGGAGTGGCTGTAACAGCTTATGAAATCCATAAGCAAAACACTGAAGTTCTATCTGAAGTGCTTTTTCAATCACGTTCAAGTGCTCTGTTACTTTGTTTCTGTAATCACCTCTCTCTCTCTTATGCTTCTACTTGAAAAGCTTTTGGCATGTATTACTTTGAGTATTTTTATTTAACTCTCCATTAGGAACCTAACTCGTTACTGAGGAATCTAATTTCATGTGGTTTGTTTTCAATTTATTCAACACAAATTATATTCTCTCAACATGAAACTCAATTCACATATTATTCTGTATGTTAGGGAACAATGAAATAAAATGGATTTGTGTCCAGCACTGCTTTTGAACATGAACTTTTAATACTTTTTCTATCTAATGTGGCAATTAGAAAACCAAGGGGAGCAATTCCAGACCCTGAACTACTCAGTTGCCAAGTGTCCATGGTCATCAAGACAGTATGGTCTTCAGAGCATAAACAAAATCTGGTTTTGTCTTTATGTACAAAGCTGAGTGCAGTATTATTGTACTGACATAATTGTGAAGTCACTTCATACATATAATACTATGATGAAAAAATGTTTCTGCTAAATAATTTACTGAAGTATAAACTTGAATAGTGTGGTAAAATGCATCAATCTGAAACATAAATTATTCTTCTGTAATAATACTGTACAAGGTATTCCAGAAAGCATCCAGGTAACTAAAACTGTAGCACATGCTGTTTCTTTCATTACTGTTTTTACGAGTTATTTTAGATCAGCACTTTTATATGTGTTTAAAGACAGGGTAGGTGATGTTCCTGTCCATTTAAAATCACAAACTTAAACTGCTCTACAAAGAGTTCTCTCTCAAAATTTATTTTTTTGTGAAAACAGTCGTTTCCATTCAAATCCATCGCTCAATCTTCACACTCTACTATAATAAAGACAACGTGACATGACACAGTTATTTTTCTTTCTTTGTAACTTGAGAAAATACTAAAAGCCTCACAGAAAAAGCACCATAAGTGTTATTCTCAGTTCTTAAATAGTAAATTCCTTAGGCAGTATTTTAAAACTATAGGAAAGAATATTTAAATTATGTGGGAAACCTCTTTTATGGACTTTCCTGAACATAATGGGACTGACGTCAACTGTTGTTTCAGCTAAGTTTAATTCTAATGAGTTCAAGACCCTGCTCAAAATGAAGACAGACGTTAAGTAATCAATAACAGCTGGAGTAAACCATGGCCATGACCTCTTAAACAACTTCTGGGAAAGCTGCAGATCTTCTATGGGTCATAATGAATTTCAGAGAATTCATGGCTTCGCTACAGTCTATGGGAATTTCATCACTGCCAACAGCTAAGCCAGGGCTTGAGTCTAAGCATTCCCAAACAGCAAATGGAGTCCCAGAGCCCTCCTTGGCAGCAGCAGATGGATTCATTCCATGTGAATCTATGCCCCATTTCTACAGTGCCAGATCAAAAACATACTGTGAAGATTTAGACATTTAAAAACTGTACCTGTGTTGCTGTAGCAGCATTAGGGGTTACAGGTGATGGTGAGTCACTTGTTTTTGGCTCACCAGGGGAAGCTGCTGAACCCTGGGATTCTTGGCTGGCTGGCTGATCTGGGGATAAAGCATCACTGCTGTCTTCATCAAATGAAAAATCATCCAAAGCTTGAGGATAATTCTCTTGTCCAACTGCTAGAATGTTGACAAAGAAACAAACAAAACACATTTTTTTTAGTTGCACAAATTAAATTTAGACATTCAGAGCAGAATTAGCTATTTGCTGGAAAATGATCAGTTTTCAGCAGTCTAAACATATGGTACCTAAGTATTTATTGTGTTTCTAATGACAGCCATATGAAATCAGATGCAAGGAATCACTAAAACCAAGTGTGTAGCAGAAGCAGTTTCAGTGAGAGATTAAAAGGTATGTTCAACACATGTGGAGTGCACACAGACACCTACAAGAGGTAGAGTAATGGCCACAGATCTTTGATTATTTTGTAATAATTTTTCTTAAGAAACAGTTCTTTTCCAAGACACTACTATACCCCAACTATATATTTCTAACTTAAAGTTCCCAATAAAAATAGGATGACTTTAATTAAATGATGACAGAGTTTAGGACTCAGAAGCTGACAGAATAAGTAGTAATAAACTTAGCATATGTTTTCTTCTATTGAACTTTACCCTCAGGAGTTAAATTATTGTTTTCCACTATGCCATGTGTATAAGGCACAGAAGATGTGGGATTTCTACTTGCCTATAATAGCTTCTTTAACACTGGAGTCTACAGGAAGAATATTTTTTTCTACCAGTTCCATGGGGCCAGGTCTCTGGGCAATCTTCTCGTTCAGGTCATCTGCCAGCCGAGCTCTCTTCAGTTTCATCTGAGTGGCCTGGAGCGAAGGCTCTGCAACCGTCTCTGAAAGGAGGTCCTGAATTAAATACCCTGTTCCAAGCTTTCCCCGCTTTCATGACAAACAACATTGTCTTGTTTTTGCAATAACCATTCAACTTCTGTCAAAAGCAGCCCAGTATTCTGAAAATTCACAAATTAATAAGCAAAAGTAAGATGTTTTTTAACCCCCTGTTTATGGTTTTTAGAAATACAATCTCCTTTTTAACAGCAGTAATACCTTTGCTAAACATCTGTACAATGTCCAACAACAAAGCAGAGAATATAAAATAAAGTGCCAGTTATAATCTAGAGCATTTGTTGCTCTAATGGTTTACCAGTGGGATCTTTTTGGACTTCCTCTTCACAAATATCTTTAAAAGGTGACCTTTAAAAGTAGTTTCTAGCACAAATTTGAGTCTTCAAAACATATTTTCAATGAAATTATGGAGATGATCATTATGAATGTGATCCATCAATGTGGAAGCTCTTACCGGGATTTTTCAAATGCATGTTTTGAAATAGAATGGCCTTTAAACTCACGTGGATTATGGTTATTTGGTAATTTCTGTACTTGGTCAGTTTAGATGCAACACAGAAATGAGCCCCAGTCAGGCAGAGCCTGTTGTTCCCAACGACCTGAGCAACAAGGAACATAACACAGCAGGGTGACAGCCCCATTGGTTCGAGGTACTCTGGGGCAGGGGCAGCACGAGGCTGCCAGGCCATTTTAGGGCAGAGAACTGGGGCAATGTGAACACTCCACGTACATACACCATGATAAAATTACCCCTACAGAACAAGAGCAATATGCAAGAGCAAATACACTGTGGAAGTGGAGAAATAGAGCACATAAACCTTCAGAAATAATTCCCACTGAAGTGTGGCTCAGTCAGAAATGGGGTGCACAGCAGGGTCCCTCCTGCCAGAGGCCCAGGGGTCAGAGCTGGACGCACCTTCCAGGATGTGCATCCTGACCAGCTCCGAGCGGTCCGGCCTGCTGCGGATCTTGTGCTTCAGAAAATTCTCGGTCTGGAAAGGAAGGAGGGAATGGCATTAGCTCCTGCTTACCAGAGAAATGAGAGCAGTCTGAGAAATGCCCTTTCCCCAGTCAATGAATAGGTGCAGTTTCGTTCAGGTGGATGGACATCACTCTCAGAACAAGGGCAGCAGAGGGTTCATTTAGTCTTCCTTTGTTTTCCTACCAGTTAAGCAGTGCTAATGACTTTCCATCCTCCCAAACAAGTTGGGAACGTTTCTGGATTTGATCCCATACCACCACATCATCACAATAGTGTAGACTGGCTACAGAAATAGTGCACAAGCAGAATTTACCAGAGTGCCCCATCCTTCAGTGGGGGTAGCTATGCATTACATTGTGACCATAAGTTTATCCCCCTCACCTTAATCTGTGACATCTCAGGAAAATTCCTCTCAGATTTGACACCCATATTATATTTTAATGAATTCTTCCAAGATAAAAGCACTTTATTACTGTAATACTAATTTTCCATGTACTTAGAGAATTTAGTACCACATGCAACTGACTATCCATTTTCTGATGTTAATCCCAAGTTTACACAAAGTGGTTTACCCTGGCTCGCTCCAGGCTCTTTATCTGCTCATGGAATGCAGCTGGGCTTTTCAAAGCTGTGAAGGGAGAGTAAGAGTTAAAATTGGCAGAAGTGATTTTCCAAAGAAATAACCTAATCAGTATGTGTGTATGGCTGTTTAACACCACCTCAGTCGTGTCTGCATCTGACCAGGCTTACACTGGATTCATGCTAGTTGTACTCACCCATATTTAGCAGAAATGAGCAAGACTCCTACACAGAATACTTGAAGTCTTTGGTTTAACAGATATTACCATGGAACAGTTAACTTTCTCACTATGTACAGCGGTGTTTATTTACCAAACTGTTCCACAGTAGAAATTTTATTAGGCAAGGTTCAGAATGCCCAAATACCATTTCATTTATTCCACTGTATTTACTGTCAGTCCATACCTCAAACTTGCTGGTATTACAGAGAACTGGACTGTCCCTTAGGAACTATTTGTGCTGACTTTTAGAGGCCTTAAATGTTCAGATTAGAGAACAGAATGATGGTTAGCTGCTAAATAGCCAAAAACAGTAAAAACCACTATTCAGCTAGAAATAACATACACTGCAGAGTGCTTCCTCTGAATTGAATTTCTGAAAGGGTGACAATCCATCTAAATTGCCCTCCTTTTGGCAGAGATGAGATACCAGAGTACAGAATCTTTAACGTACTCTGACAGTTTAGAAGTTGTTTCCCAGGTTTCACTCAAAACCAAACACATTGTTCTGTTCCTGAAGGTAATCAGCACTGCAGACCTGGGGGTGAGGATGCTTTGGAAAGCAATCTCAAGTCTTCTGCACACTCAGAAACCTTCAAGGACAGATGAGCTTTAAGATACTGTGCTTTCCAGCTACAATTCACCAGTGCACACTGGGGTGCTTACAATCACTTGACATAATTGTATATGTTTCAATGGCTGGGGTTGTTTGCTTTTGATAAAAATCACTTTTCACAGCTGAATCTCTTGACAGCTTGGACCTGTTATCTTGTGCCCAGTTTCCTTCCACACTGTCCACTTACGGACTCTCAATGTTTTCTGTGCACCCTTCCTTTTTTTGGCAACCCTTGCCATCCAAACTCTTGCCTTTGTTACTAATGTCCACTCAGTTATGTAATTCCATTTATTCAAGATATTAATCATAATTATATTTAAATAGATATAATCAAAGGAGAATCAGACCATGCCTCCAAATCCTTGTGTTTTCATCACAATGGCTACTTTAACTGACACGTGAGGTAACACAATGAATTTACTACGTGCTTATTGGGGTTACCAAAAGGACTCCACAAGTCTTTTCTAATGCTGATGTTGTTTTCAATGAATCTCACATCTTCATTATGTGATATATATCCCAATCCACACATTACAGAAACACAAGTCAGTAGAAACACGGGTCTTACGTGGCATGATGCCCTGGTCCACCAGCTGTTCTCGTGTCCGTCTCTGTTGCAGCCTCAGCTGAAGTACTGCCAAAAGCAAACATTGATTGCTGTGTGAGCACACTGTCCCTCAGGGAGTGCAAAAACCCAAGTATTTCAACTTCAGAAATATCTTTTCTCTGTGTATTCAGACCCAGCAGTAACCTCTAAGTCACCTGCCATTAAGGCACAGCTGCTGTTAACAGAGTTCAGAGCAATCACTCCGAACCCACACTTACAGGAGTTTGCTGCTCTGTGCTAAGGGCCCTGTATTTCATACACACATCCTCCTTTCCTATCAGCAGGGCCTCACAAGGAGTATTAAGCACACATCAAGGAAACAGTGAGGTAAAAAGTTTACACCATAAATTGTGACACAATGATTACAGAGCCTTCTTGCACGTCCTAAACCAATCTGATGTGACTTCACTGCTGAAACAGAAATTTTGTTTCCAGAGCATTTTAGAAGAAAAGCTGTATGTATTTGATGTTTTTCCTTAAGGATTTTTTTTAAATATAAAGGCTGATTGTACATTTAAATAAACCTTGCTGAAACAGAGGAAACTGAAGAGATGCCAGATTTTACCTGGCTTATTTAAAAACACCAAGAAGTGATACAGTCAGGAACAGACCTTGTCCTGTCTCTGAACATCAGAAAACGCTGTTTCCCTGACTGAGATATGTGTTACACTTCAAGGACAAAATAAATCCAAGACTGTCAAATGTGGAAAAACTGCTCACGAAGTTTCTGAGGTAACTTCTTATGTTTCATTACATGTAATAAAACACACAGTTTCTCATTGTTACTCTGTGAGTAACCAGTGTGACACACATTAAATATTACAGCAGGACCCACAGAATCTGGGGGAGGACACAGACAAAGGCCTTATACTTTCAAAGATTATGGCTTTTTTGTAAATATTTCCAGGAAAAAAATTAATACAGAAAAAAACCCAGTTGTTTCTTTCTTCTACTGTTCCTTTCCCCTTGTTTCAATTTCTCACAATGCTTCATTATCTCTTTGACACATTTAGCCATTACCCCAAAGTGAAATTTCATCTTCTGAACAAGGGGTGGTCAAGAGAAAACATACATTAAAGATGTAATATTTACATTCCTAAATTCAGACTCGATAGCTTATTATGGATGTATGATTACAGTATGCTGTACCCATTGTATTTCACAAGGAAGCAAAACAAGCTAATGCATTGTGCAAAACATCAAAATGAATGTAATTGCTAAAAAATTAAGCTAAGGACAAAGTTAATTGTTTCCAGAATTTAAAAGGAACCAGCTTATTTCCTGTTCTGCAGCACAGGAAGGATACTCCTCTGGCTAAAGCATTAAGACTGGGAATAGCAAGTCCTGGAAACAAGGACATTATTTTCTTGTGTCACACAAACACTGAGAGTTGAAATACAAACATTTCAGGGCTGTGGCACAGCAGATCTGCTCAGACCTTACAACATTATTACACAAGAATTACAAAGGACAGAGATGAGAGAATGCAAAAATAACAATACTAAAATATAAGTGTAAGCTTTGCTAGGACGATGCTTTCAATGTTGGTAAACAGAAGTGGGAAAGAACATCATGACTGAACATCCTGTAATGAGCAGGATTTACAAATGTACATGATGGGAAGCCCTGCTGGTATCTGTGATTTGTGGCTTCAGTTACAATCAGACATTTGGCTTAAGCTTTGCAGAAAGAGTAAATCTGACCCACATCCTAAACAATGTCCAGTCTAACAGGAGAACACCCAGTGGAACTCAGTAAAAGGATGAGCAGCACAGTAGGAATGTACCTGCACATAAACCTCATGTGCTCATGAGTGAAGCTTTAGTGTTCTTTAGTAAAAATATATAACCAGTCCCTCTTGTCTCTCATACGGCTCCCTGTCCACATCTCTGTGAACCCACACTGGGCATCACAAAGCAAACAAGGGAGGACTTTGAAGCTGTCCCATCTGTACTTGCACAAGTCATAAAAACTGTGGGAAAACTGAAAATTGAGAGATCTAGATGATAAAGAATGTGCAGTTATTCACTTACTAAATAAATATCATGAACTTATAGATTACATAATAAAGAAAGGCCAGCCTGGAGCATGACTAATAGGGAAGCACTGCAGGGGGAATACTAAAGAAGAGATGACTCACAGTTAGAAAGATGGAATAAGAAGATAATAATTGAAGATTTTGACTTAACCAGTCCAAGGAGGTTAAACAGAAACAAAGCTGGATGAAAACCAGATGTTTGCTTTTGCAATCAACTCCAAAATTAAGAAGGTTAAAAAAGGTTGGGTGTCTAAATTAAAAAAATAAATTAAAAAATTGAGCAGTTGAATGCATTATTAAAGAAAACTAAATAGAAAGCAATTGTGAATAAAAACTCTAGATATATTGTTTCTGAAAGCTGAAAAGCTAAAAAAGTGTTGCTTTTTCCAAGCAAACACATCAGGGAAAAAGCCAATATTTATATATCTATAAAAGACCTAAGGACCTAAAAGAGTTTTAGTGTCCACAGTGACACAAATTTAAAAGCAGAGATGTTTCTAGGGAAGAAATGATAACACCTGTACTTGAGTTGCATAACTACATCTGGGCAGAGCACATGTGGTGTCCAGGTCTGCAGTCTCTGGCGTGTGGGGGACAGACATCAGAGCCGGGCTTGGAACACTGGAGCTGAACCTGCAGCAGGTGTAAAGGAAGGGAGTAGCAATGAGGTTTGTGAAAAGCTCAGGAGAAAATGGGGACTCACAAAAAGCAGCTCAAAGAGCAGCCAGACAGACAGGAAAATGGGAGTCATGGAAACTAAATCCCAAGTTTTCAGTAAGGAAAATATGATGAAATTATCTTCAAAGTCAAGGATGAACAACGTGAGAACTGCACTTCTGGCAAAGAACTGGTCATTTACTTCAGTGAGAAACTAGAATAGAACACAGGTTGGTTTAAATCTAATGTAATTAAAGCTAATACAGACTTTGCTTATCACATATATAGTAATCCATACAGCAAGAGATTTCTAGAAAAGTCAGTAACACAACGCAATAAATCTAGTAGGGATGGATGAGATGGGAGGGCACAGCCTCAGGAAAAAAAATCTAAATTCACTGAAGCATTATCCAAATAAAATATGTATTTTGCTACTTGTCCTAGGGTGGGTTGGGGGTTGAGTTTTTCTTCCCCCTCCCCGCTCCCCTTTATTTCAAAGAACCATTTACAGATAAGCCAGCACAGGGTCTGGGGAAGGGAGAATTCAAACGCCATGAGGTGCCGGTACTGTACTACACAGCAAAGTTCCCTTGGAACGGTACTTACTCCAACACGGTGTTTAACAGATTGTTCTTATCTGGGTAAACCCATTCAGCTTGTTGCCAGATAATTTACCTCTCACTTTTTCACTTCTAGAATCAGGTAGTTACTTACAAAACATCTAAAATCATAGAAGGTGATCTCTGAAATAAAGTCCTCAAATTAACAAATATTTAGATATGTTAATACACTATTAATGTTAGCAACACTCTTCCTCCTATTTTAAGTGCATATGCAAAAGAAGGGCTGTGTTAACACCACTGAGCAAATGTAGTTGCTATAAGATGGTACAAATACTTTGCACTTCACATTATCTGGCAGGAATCCTCCTTCACACCACTGCAACTCTCAGAATTGTCTGTGAACTGCTTCTGAATAAAAGCCATGCACAGAGAGGTCAGTCAAATTCCTGTTTTGACTGAGGGAGGAGGGTGGACATTCTTTTTTCATTTTCAAGTTAATGTATGATTTTAACACTTGAACACCAAGAGATTCCAAAATTTCCACGTGTTTTTGTCAGTCAATAAAATGATCATTAAAGCTTGGGTAGCTTATTTAATACTCACTGACGAAACAGAAAGGCATAATCCCTGCTCACAGTCAGAACATCTGGTTATCTGACTCTCAAAGGCAGCAGAAGTCTTGTGACTGCACGGGAGGTGCAGATTTGCGCCAGAGGCTGGTGCTCCCACTCCTCCAGCTTCCTCCAGTGCTGGCCCACCAGGGAATCGGCACCTCCCCGCGCCAGGGCACGGACACCGCGGTACAGAGGGACAGTCACCTGGTCACAGGGGCACTTTATCGCGCAGAGCTGTGTTTGTGTACAGCAGGATCGTGCACAGACAGAGCCAAACGCCGCCGCTCTCAGACTGCGAGTCCCGCTCGGGGTCACACACACCGTGCCCTGCAGGGCACACGGACCAAGCACAGCCAGAACGAGCAGCTCCTCAACATCCCGCGGAAGCCCAAGGGGGGGAAAACTGCTACGAACAAGCACTGCAGGAGACACATCCCGTTCTGTAAGAGGCCCTTGGAAGGGCAGGAAACAGAGTGTTCCAGTCACGGCTTACTCGGTGTGAATGGCAGAATGAGTGAAAATAAAGTGTATTATTAAATCACCTCGAACAAACAGCTTTTATCAAATCTGAGCAAGTGATTTCTGTTACAAATCTGTAAAGTGTATCCTATGGAAGAGCAGTCTCCAAGTAGTACTACATAATCACAAGCACTGGAATGTAAAGAGGCCAAAAATAAATTGATAGTTGTGCTGCAGGAACAATGCTATCTGTGCTGATTGACAAGCTTTCACCACTGCTTCTTGTCTTGAAACAAACCAGTACACAGGCTGTGCACAGTTCCAGCACTAATAATTCCACATCTAACACAGTTCATTACATATCCTATTATTTTAACATCAAACTTTTATCTTTTTATAAAACTACTATAAAATAGCACATAGTCGGTGCCATTTCATAATTATACAGCTGAAGGAGAAGGGCTCCATCACACAGTTCTTTCAAACAGCAGCAAGGAGAAAAACAATGCATTAAGATTTTTTCAACATTCTGTATGTAATCTCACTATTTCTCCTGAAGTTAAAATCCAGTGGATATTAGCTATTTAAACCCTTAAAACTGCAAGTAAAAATGGGAAAATGTAATGTCCAACATTCCTGCATACCCCCTTGGAAATTTCCAATCGGTAGAAACTCCAGTGCAGTCTCTAGGCTGGCTGCCATGGAAACAGCCAGTGCTGGGAACAGGGCCCTTTCCTTTAAATGAAGAGCTGTTACACTGAAAGCCTCCGTTCCTTTCTGCCAGCTCAGAACTGCTTTCCTGCAGGCAGAGCCGGTGCCACGCTGGGGACGGAGAACAGCATGGATGTTCCCAGCGGCCGGGCAGGGGCTCCGGGGCAGCGGCTGTGGAGCGGGGGCTCCAGGACAGGGGCTTGGGGCAGGGGATGCGGGGCAGGGGCTCCGGGACACTGCTGGACTCTGCTACCCCAACCCTGAAGGCACTTCTAACGAGGGCCTTGGCACCGGGACTGTTACACCAACACACGTGCGTGAACAGCAGGGGGGCAGTGCAGGGAACAGGGTATTTCATCACACGTGGTATTTCATACCACTGATCGAAGCTTTGTACAAGAATTCTGGGCCAATCTCACAGGGCAACAGCTGCAGAACTGCAGGACTGGAGTACCAAGCACTTCTGTACATCCTGCAGTTGTTACCCCGCACCCCAAACCCCAACTGCTTGGACTTCTGAACAGCAAAACTTTATGCTGTGCTGATTTTCCAGAGATTTTGCTTTCTCCTGAGTCGTGATTATTTCTCTCTCAACTCTATATGAGCTGCCGTACTCTATTTATAATTATTAAATGCTTTATTGAGACAAAAATGGTGAATCTTTTCTACTAATATCTGTTCTGTGAATAAAATTGGAATATGGGATGTTTAGTACAGTGAGTAAAAGAAAGAGCAGGTGACATGCAAGGTCCACATTTCAGGGAGGTCAGGCAGTCTGGCAGTTTGCACATGGCACTACACGTTCCACCTGACCAAAGTCAGGAATCTGGTAATGTAACATTCACTTCATCCATATGGCACATCAGAGAAGGGAGGAAGGGAGGAAGGACAGGGGAAACCATGACAATATTTAGCTACCTGTAATTTGCTGGAAGTGATTCCATGTTGTACAGCATTTAAAGATAAAATGCATTTGAAATTGTGGTACTCACTTCCCATCAGCCTGAAGATACTGATACAGTATGTTAAATGCTCCCAATCAAAAAAAATATCACCAATTCACCTTGTGGGAATAAACCAAAACCAGACACTATCTAATCATGAGTGAATATGTTATACTGGTTTAGTCTTCAAAACTTTCACATATGCCAGGGTATCACTTGAAAAAGAAAATATTTTATTTATTTTTACTTGTTTTTATCAAAAAACCTCCACCTTACTGATTTTTATATAATTTTAATGTTCTTATTTTCCACTACTGTATGTGTGATTTTTCTCTTAAGACTATACTTAAAATAATTAAGGAAAGTGAAACAGCTCTTTTGCAAACATATTTTAAGTAATTATTCCAGTCATACTTTCACTGCAGCTTAGAAATGTTCTGGATGAATGTAGAGTATGTGAGATGAGACTACTGAGGGCCATTTCACATAATCTCTTCAGAATTCTGGAGGGAAACCCTGCAGGACTTTCAGATCTTTTAAATTACACCACTGTGATTAGAGCTCCTGTCTGTGAGCCGGTAATGATGCCATGAAACCATTTCCAGCAGTAACACCATCCTACTGAAAGCAGAAAAAGAAAACCTAGATGGGAGAGAGAGCTAAATGTAAACTTAACATTTAAAACAAACATATAAAGCATAACAATATCATTAGCTGAGAGGCTTAAATGACTAGGATATAGGACAATCCGTATAGTATCCTATTGCTATGGCACATGTTGCTTAGAAACAAGCCAGAACATAAACAGAAGTCTCCAAACAAATTACCAGGATGTCTGCTGGGATGAATATATAGATATGCGTGCATATGTAAAAGCAAAATCTATACTTTTCACAATTTTGTTTACATCTTTAAAATGAGAAAAATCATGACCATCTTGAATGAAAATCATGAATAAACTAAAGCTTGTATTTCCAATTTCTGTAAAATTGCACATTTCAACAATAAAATTTTCTAAATCTTCAAGTATGCCTATCCTAAATACAACCTTCTGATTTTTAATGCAAAAATTATTTTTAAAAAATAATTTGCACTTCCTCAAATACTACTGTCAGCCAAGAACTGCACTGTCAAAGGACTCAGGAAACTTGAGTTTAAATTCTACATCTATTATGACTTGCTTTGTGGTAATTTGGAGCACGTTACATTGATGATGACAGATGATTTCCAGCCAAGCCCTCTCCATTTTCCATGCTATTCCTGGGCACAGTAGAGCCAGCAAACAAAATGCACACCCAAGCAGAATCTCCAGCTCAGGCAGTTACACGTTAATTCAAAGCACTGAGGAAGGGGCATTTCCCCTGAGGTCCTGCCTGCAAACTGGGCTGTGAGCAGGGGCCCTGTGTCAGCTCTGCCCCACAGACACCGCCAGGTTCCTGCAGAGGGAGGAGCCCAGTGGCTCACCGTGATGAGGCCAATGGCTCACAGTGATGGCACAGCTCTGCACTGCCAGGGACTGTGCCCCAGAGAGGCTGAGGCACACACACGGTGTGCTGGGTGGGAAAGGAAAGGAGAAACCCCCAGCACAGCAGACAGTGGTGCCATAACTCAGCAGGATCTCAAACAGGATTATTGATGGGAAGCCAATGGTCACTGCTTGCTCCTGCTGCCCCAGCACTGTCAGGGCAGCACCCTGAGCAGGATGAGACCCAGCCCTGTGTCAGAAGAGCTCCTCAGTAACTGCTGGTCACTGGCCCCACTCCCTCCAGGCCTCCACAGTCACTGGTGCCAACACCAGGAAGCTGGCAGGAGGCAGGGCAGGGCTGGATGACACTACATCTACTGTTGGCAGTAGCAGACTTAATCCTGACCTTTCACAAAACCTTCAAGAAATCTTGTCATTGCCATTGCAAGTTTCTTAAAACTCTTGGCTCACCACCATATTTCTAACTGTATGCAGATTACACACAAAATCAAATTAATACATCATGGCTTTGGTTTATTGGTGTATTTAGGCATGTCTTTATTATAATGGTATTACAACATATTATGTATTTAAGTGCTACACTGAAGAAGAAAATTTTGAAAATAAGTGGCTATTTATTTTTAAGACATACAATTACCCCACTGACATTATGGACACTGTTTATGGCAGATTTTAACACAGCCTCACAGGAACAGTACACTGAATTTATAGTGCTTCCTTTATTAAAACTAAGATGACAGGAATATCTTTTTCCTCCAGTATTTTTCTCATTATCTATGTCTCAAGAAACATTCCTGATAGACTGCCACTGAGAAGGGCTCATAAAAACACCTCTGAACACCAGATAATACAACTGAAGAGCTTTTCCTTTATAAAAAATACAAACCAACTGACACCAACAAATCAACACTACAATCTGTAAGCATGAAATGCACCATAGGAGAGGTCAAAAGTATTATCGGTGCTCAACATGCCAGCAGTGGCAGGAAGTCTGTTGAATAAACAATTCTCATGCAATATGGATTTGATTGCAAGGGATGAAGGGAAGAAACCCTTCCTGACTACACCTGGTAATCTGTTAACCAGACAGCATGAAGACAATTCCAGTGCACACCTGAGAAATCCACTCATTCCACCCTGTATCCTGTTTCAGGCGCTTGCCAGTCTCCAGTTCCTCACAAAACAGTAAATTTATAATGCAAAACAAATCCAGGAAAGAAATTATGTTTCAAGGTGGAAAGAAAATTTCCTTCCTGGTCAGTCTTTTTTTTTTTTTTCTTAAAGCAGTTTGCAGACAATTAGTACTTTGAAGCCCAGACCATCATATGGAAAAGGTGGTGCAAACCAACTGGGATCCAATCTCCTTTTAAATCCCACCTAAGACAGCCCCACACTGATCTGATGCACCAGTTTAACACTATGTCTTTCAAGAGTTCTGCAGGAGCTCATCCATCTTTATATTAAAGCAATTTTGGGTGCAAGGCAAAGCTTCACCAACTCCCCAGTGCTCAGTTAGAAACCTCTCAATGTGCAGTCATTAAATACACTCCCAGCTCCTCACACGCCCTGGTGCCACTGGTTCTTCCCCACTGACTGTGCACGGGGACAGCCAGATCTCATCCAAGCCTTCTCACCTGAACTTGCTGCATGTTTTGGTTGCTCACCTGACACTGCTCCAAAATGCTGCTGTGGGATGTGCAGCCACTGCTCAGGCACTCTCAGCCTCAGAGCCAAAAAGCATTTCTGTTCCTTGCTCACACAAAAGGTAATTTTGATAAAATAAATGAAAGAAAGAACTGTTTTCCCAAAACAGACAATATGCAACAATAAGATCTGAGCTATTCACAAGAAGGCAGGGTAATTAAGAGGATTTCCCACCATGCTACAGGATGCTGTAATGTGCATCAGTAGCCCAAGCAAAGGAAAAAAATCATCCTTGTAATCTAACCTGCCAATGCCCTCAGTAAGAATTTACTGAAGACAATTGTTGGGGGTTTTGTTTCCAGCAAAAGTCTCTTTCCTTATGAAAAAATACTAAATAAAAAAAAGATCAGCAGCTAACAATTCACTTAAGGTACTCACTGCCAAAATTTGCACTGTACTACCTCAGGATTTTCAGATTTACCAAACCTGTGCAAAATAGATTACAAAACAAAGGCACTTCCTGAATTACTGGATCTCAACATGTTTCACCTGGGTTTGCCACTAGAATTACATTTTTAATTTCTGCAGGTTTAACCACTTACATGTGGTGTTTTAAGTATTTTTGGGTCAAACAAAAAAACATTTGATGATTCAGGTGGCAAAACCAGCCACATCATTTGAACTAAAGGAAAAAGACAGGAGGAAGGAGAAGGAGGGGAAAAAAGAGAGACAGAATGGCAAAACTTAGAATATACTCTTCTGTAAAATAAGTTATCTGTAAATTATTTTTTTTAAAAGTCAAATGTTCTCTGTAATATTATTTAAGTAGGATTAAATTAATAACTGCAATAGAATTTTTAAAAACATAGAAAATACCTGAACTACATATTTAGTAATAAGTTATAAACTGAAAACCTGAAGCTCTGTTTTAGTCTCTCTAGGTGCAAATCAAGTGGATTTGAAATGTTTTCTATAATTCATTCTCTATACTACAAGAAAGAAAATGCTTGTTTTTCTAAGCTTTAGAAAGAGGAAAGGCTGGAAGAGGAGATCCTGTAGTCACTCAAACTCTCAAAGAGGTTCATTATTTTAATAACTGCGTTGCCAGCTTCAGAGAGATAAAAGGATAAGCAAAATTCACCAGGGAAAAGTGAAAATGGAGAGCAGGTACTAAAGCAGAGAAAAGGAAGCAAAGAGAGTGATTGTGGAAAACAATTATATCTTCTTTTATGCACTGAATAATTTAAGCTCTAAAATATTCATTAATTTAGACTGGAAGAGTGTCCCATAATTGCAGGTTTTTTACTACTCTGACAGACCATCATTATTGTAATGTACATTCTTTCATCCACTTTCTACATAACTGACATGCTCCAAAATGACTGAAGATAATTATTACCGTGGTTACTCATTAGCCCACCTACACTACCCACCATGTTAGTTTTTCCCATGTTTTTCTCCCTTTATTTCTTGGTAGCTGAGCTTGGATAGGTTTTGTTTTGCCCACATCAGTCCCTCCTCTGTCGCTCTCAGCTCCCTCGCTTTGTTCAATCTTGCTGTTGCCCCCCAGAGCCCCAGAGCTGCCCCAGCACGTCTAACAGGGCCTGGTTGGAATGGCAAGGCAAAGCCACCAAGGAAAAGGAGTCACTGTTGGCCCTTTCTCTCAATCCCTGTCTTGCAGTCAGTGCTTTCCTGCTGCAAAGGGAGCAGAACTGTTCTGCTTTCAGCCACCGCCACATGCAGCAACACTCAACTTCTTGTCTTTCTGATCAGTAACAGACCTTGGGTATCAGCACATTACATAAAAATCAGCCTTTTCCCCAGCTCAGCTCAGGCTGGACTGGCAGGTACTGAATCTAATAATGAATACGGGCTATCTTTTTGCTACTTTAAACATTCATTAAGGTACACATTTAAAAATAAATGAACAAATTCCCAGAACAAACCCAGCACTTAAATTCTGAGAGAGGCATGATCTCACGAAGAAGTCTTGCCACAACACCAAGAAGAAATCTCTGAATCACGGAACAGCCCAGAGATATCTAGAGGAAAAGGCAAGGCAGAGCAGTGCAAAAGGAAAGCAGGGATTTTGTCTACTACAAACAGTTTGTGTCTGGTTGAGTGCGAAGGTGGAGTTTGAGCCAGAGCTGCAGGAGCCCGGGGTGTAACTCACCCCAGAACTCGGCCTGTGCTGGGCAGGGCCCCCAGAGGGCTCTCCCTTCTCCCCCTTCACCCAGGCCAGCTGGAAGGATCCCCAATTTCCCTGTCTCAGCAGCACTACTGCCTCCACCTAACAAATATCACTTACAATTAATCTCGTATACTACTGATTATCAGCTTTAAATAATGCTCCAATACTGCTCTTTCACAAAGTAATGCCTGTGTGTTACACTCATGTAATGCCCAGTCCAAATCCGATCATTTAAGATGACACAATGTGGTTTGAAAAGCACAAATTTCAAAAGCAGAGTCAAATCTAATTTAGAGTGTGAGGGAAGAAGGGAATCCCAGAGAAAGACAGGAGCTGAGAGCAGCACTGTTGAAAATGAGGTACTAATGTCTAATACTAACGGTTTGTGGCGTTTTATTTTGACATATTGTATTTAATGGCATTTATTTAACCAGTATATCAACAGTAACATTTTGAAGCACTTTTGCAGGACAATTTCAGAGTACTTCATTAATTCAGCACTAAATTGTACTGTGAAAAGATTACTTAATCCCTCCTTTTTCTTCATACTGCAATTTCTATCAAGTATCATCATCGTTATTTAATAGTCTCAGGTAAAATTCAGAATTTAATTTTTTAAGAGGGAAAACAATACCTCATTTCGTGTACAGAAATTCTTCCTGACCCACAGCGTCACACCACACATGTTGGGAACCGAACCTGCCCAGGACTTTGCACTCCCCGTCCCCACCCGGCAAGTGACTGACCTTCCTTGAGGCTTTTCTGGCTGTTCACCTCAAGGCATTCTTTCTCCTTCAGCGGCTTAAGATCTGCAGATAAAATCTCGGCAAAGCCCTGCTGCTGTTTCTTGCAGCTATCGATCATGGTGAGAATCCTTTAGAGTGGCAACATCCAACAGAGGAAAAAGCGCCCGGCTTTGGTGCCGGCGGAGCTGCCCCTGCGGCGCTCCCGGTCCGTGCCTAGGGCGGCAGCGCAGCCACCATCCTTCCCTTCCCTTCCTTCCGTCCTTCCCGGGCTGGCTCCGCTCGCTGGCGGCTCCGCAGCCCGGCACTCACTCACAGCAGCGCGGAGCGTGTGAAGCACAACTCCCAAATCCCACCTCTCTTCCCAGACAACCACTCCCCCCTTTCCTTTAGTTACGCTCGCCGCCCCTGCCCATTCGCGTTTCGCTCTGCAGCTCGGTGGTCAATCATCTGACAAAGAATGAGTCAAGCGGTTAAAAATAAATCCAGCAGTTGCTGAAGGAGCAGCATTCGCTGCTTCCCAAGACAAACTACTGCCGAGGACTCTCCCTTTCCCCTTCCCCCCTCCCCGAACACCACCGCGGGCAGCAGAAACACTTCAGCTTTGCTCACCGGCACATTGATTACTCTTTAAGTTTCACCAGTAACCAAAGCTGCACACTGGCATCTGAGAAAGTCATGGTGAGGAACCTTCCCACCCACCCACCCCAACCCCCAGGTCTTCTTTCAGACATTTATCAAGCAGAGGTAACTGGGAAAGCCAGGGGTTATTTCCATGCCTTTCCTTGCAGTGTAACAGATTCTATTCCTTGCTGTAAATACCTAAACCTCAAGTATTTTATTATTTTCCTTTTTGCATTAGTTACACATCTCATTATTCCCAGTAGTTACAGGAGTATTTCCTCCCACAGCTTCTGATCTGCCATTCTCTCCAGCATATCCCATTTATCTTACATGAGTCACCAACTTCAGTGTCAACCTCGAAGATTTTCGGGGAAATGGATCCCCTCTAAGTATCCGGCACTGGCCATGAGGGAACAGAGAACGAGTCTGCATTTAATTTCATGGACTCAGAGAAAATAAGCTGTATATAATGTGTAGTCACTGCATGTCAAGAAGTAACTCCAGCAGGTGTATTTTCCCCCAACCACCATCATTGCACGTATTTTCACACCTCTACTTCATATTTTAAACCTTTTGGCCTAAAATGATAAAGGGCATCTCCAACCAGAAAAGCTGTGTCTCTTCACAGAATCATATTTGAGAAGATCTATCTACCATCACAAACATCCAATAAAGAATTTTTAGAAGGGAAAACTAGGAAAAAATCCCCATCTTTGGCCTCTTTGGATCTTTCCACATAAGAATCATTTGGCACTGACTCTTCACCTTGACAGGGCACTCCGGGGCAAGCAACTGATACCACGGGGTGTGAAGCTGCCTGACACAGCCAGCAGGATTTGGAAGCCTCTCCCTGTTTTCCTGCTGCTGGGAGCAGGGAGACCTAAATCTACCACAACTGCGGATTCAAAGGAGGCATGAGCTCACCAGGCTTTATCAACTTCTTGACATGTAAGGAGCTGACAGTACAGGCAAAGGAAAAACTCTTTGCAGCATGAATGATTTGAGGCCACTCTCCCCGCCTAAAGATCTGCTGTTTGTACATCATTTATATTAAAATTATGAGCTTAAATTATGTTTTGCTTAAAAAACAGCTACAGGCTGTTCCAATACATTTGCTTTTGCAGTGATTTTTACTGAACAGAAGGGAAAAAAAATCTTGTGGAAAAATTTCATAAATCAAATGACTTCCTCACTGCCTGCAGCTGAACACTTACTGGGCATGAGAAACACAATTACTGTTGAGAAACTCCACACATTCAGAAAATAAAACCTTGGACAAACAAAATACAAACACATACTACTTAAAAACCCCACATTAAAATCTGACACAGTCCATAAACAGAATCTTACACAGTTATGGATGTACCAGACCACTCCACACTTCCTGTTCCAAGACAGAAGTTACCAGTTTGGAGGGATGCATTATATTCTAACAATGTGACAATATGCAACAGCAGGAATTGTTTTATGGGAAGGGTACAGTGCACTCCACACACTTATGAAAAACTGGTACTTTGGCCTGAACTGATTTCACAATGATGTGAAAACCAAAGTGTTTGGAAATCTAAAAATTTCAATGTACTAATGAGGAAGTGTGTAATTAAAGAAGCCAAAGAACCAAACATTGCATTTCCAAGGTAGTTCTGTCCTTTCCTTTCTGTTCATAGTGCTGCTTATAAGCTGAGAGTGCCCAGTGCTCTGGTGAGTGCTGACCACAGGAACAGCAGCTGAAGCCTTCATGAATGTTGCTCTTGCTCAGAAGGATGAGCTTTAGTAGCAGGGAGTTCCTGCCATCCAACTTCTCCCCTTTTCAGGGAACCCACCCCACAGCAGATGAATGTGCTCATGCTGCAGCCACTGAGAGCTATGCCTAATATTTTGCTTCTAGTTCAGGTCTTAGTTCAATACAAGCTTAACATACAGATTAATATTTTAAAAAACCTTTAAGAAGTCTGGTCAAAATCTCAAAAGTAATATGCAAAAAACTTTATTAAGAAAAGCAGGAATCACAGAATTTATGGAAAATAAGAATGAGGAGATTCTTGTACTGACTAGCAGAGATGAATGGTCAAAATGATGTGTATTTTTTTCATGTAATCAAATATTGCAGTTGCCAATAAATGCTATAGAATATTGAATAGTTGGGTGGGGGCAGACAGAAAAAATTAGGAAGAAGAAAAGATACCTTGGAAGAAGAAAATGGGTTTGGTTCAGATTCAGTTATACTGTGAAAATGTCTGGATAGTCTGCTCAGGGTAAAGTTCCTCTTAAATCCCTGCATGAAGAGTAATATTTATCCCATGCATCATAAAACCCCTCACTCCTATTCCAACCTCTTGTTTTCCCAGCAGTCTTGGATATACATTAATCCAAGCTCAACTGGTAATTTGGATATACTGGTTACCTGAGTGACCAACAGTGTAGTTCTACTCTTTTAGAGATAGGGCTTCAAAGAAAAACTAATCACCAGCTCTCAGCATGTCTGTTAGAAATGCCTCAAAATCTGGGCCAGTTTCACAGGCACCTGGGGACATGTCCCAGCTGCTGCTGCACAGCTGTACCTGCAAACTGCAGCATGGAAAAGTGCATGTTCTTAGCATGGTGTTCCTCAACATTCCCAAGAACTGGACTAGAAGGAACAGGAACACTGCTAACATGTTCAAGTACTAAACTCGTGCTAAAAACCAATGTTGTTGCAAAGATGTGCAAAGATGTCACCAGCAGGTGACATCACCGGTGTGAAGGAAGGCAGATCCCCCAAAGGAAATAAATTTGTAACTCTCTGGAAAGGGTCACATATTCTTCCCTTGGACTGCAACAGCACCACACCTACTGCTCAGATTTACTTCTGCACTTTCCAATCTCAGAACCATTTTTTAAGCTCTTGCAAGGGAGCAGGAGCCCTGTCATCAGCCACCACCACCACGCTGACACACTGAACACACTTCCTACGCTGGGGCGGTGTCTGCCTTGAAGGTCATTGTTTTGACAGATAAAACTGCTTCATACTGCACTCACTTTCACTGCTGGTTTTAAAGGAGACATTCCACATTTATCTTAAAAGAAATGGTGAAAGACCTCACAGGTGGAAACTTTTCTATTCAAATTACTCATTTAGGCCTGCAAGAAAATATCCTCTAGAATAAGTATTAGTTAAACAATAGCAACTTTTTTGTCCTTTGACCACTCTTCATTTTAGCAGTAATACAGGAAATATGAAATATAAAACAAGTACAAAAAAGCTTGGGGGTCTTTCAACTCCGCTCACAGTTTGAAATGCTTTTGTGTTCAGTTTCTAAAAGGCAGCTGGAATTCGGATTGTCATTTGAAATTGCTGGCATTGTTAAAAAACAGGCAAAAACTTTTCAATGGCAAAATTTTCATCTTCTCTTTCTGCTGCTGACTGTATTTAAATAGAGAAGGTTTTGTAATAAAGAGAACTACTCATGTCCAAAGTAAACACTGGACATAAAACCTCTCTGGTTTGAACATGTACCTGTTTAAAAAGAGCTATTTTTACCAGTACAGATAGTAAAATGATTTTGAGGATCATACAGAAACCTATCATGAGCCAAAACCAAAACTGTGGCCAAAACTCTAGTTTTCATCAAACAACAAAACATTTCTCTCAGCTGAAAGAAAATCTTAAGTTGTGCACAGTGTATTTTTCAACTACATGTTTAAACCCAATTACCAACAGCATCAGCGTATCAAAACCAGATGCTGAAGGAAAGATATACCACAGGTCTTTTATTTCAATGAAATTTAAATCTGTTAGAATTTGCATCATATTCCGATGCAGGTATCTCTGATTTGAGTTCTGGCTTATTTAAGTTGCATATATTGTATACAAGTGGGTGAAATGCAGAAAAAGGGCCTCAGAATGGAACATCCCTGTCAGTTCCATAAACCAGAATCCAATAATATCTCAGTCAATTCCATTGTATTGCACCAGTTTTTCATAAACTTTTACTTCTCATCCAAGGTCATCAGTGTTTTTTCCTTCCATTCCTCTGCAACACAGACTTTCCAGTGTTGTGCCAACCTTCAGCTTATGGAAAAAGTGTTATTTAAAAGTGAAGTGTGTAACAGATATTCACCAAAATCCCCCAGTCCAGGAGGAAACGCTGCCCCCTGCAGTGCCAGTGCCACTGGGAGCAGCCCCTTATCTCCCCAGCATCGGTGCTGTGTGCGTGAGATCACTGACTGAGCCACTTCGCAGCCTCATTAGACATGGGGTAACCAAGCAACGATTGTTTAACAGCACATTCCAACTCTTCTCATCATATGGAGCTCCTTCCTTTGCAAGCCCATTAAAAAGAAAAACAAAACCAAATAAAACCCCCTTAGGTATTTAAACTCTTTCACTACCACAATAACATTTTAAGGGGCAAATAAAAACGTAATTACTCAAATACCTATTTAACCTCGGTTTTATGTAGACCTTGATGAATTTCTGTCTCCTTTATGTTGTGTAAGGATAATATAGTTCGTGATCATGGTGTAATAATTTCTTCACATAGGAAAATAGTGCATGACTACACAAACTAAAATATTAATTACGGTATTATATAAATTATTAATTATTATAATTTATTCTATTACCTCTTTAAACAGTGAGACTGTTACCTCAAATTATTGTAAGTGTTTTCATTTTGGGGGGGTTTATTCTGCCAATATTCTTCCCCATTATGGTAACAAAGACCCAAACATCCCAAATTATGCTCACCATCTACCTCAGGCACTTTTCCCAGAAAAACTACACTTACAGTAATGTCAAATTTATAAGTCTGCATGTTCTACTTCTCCCACTAAAACCCACACAAAGTCCTTTTAAGGGAGGACATATGTTGGCAGAGTTCCCTGCTTAAATGAAAATTACCTTCCACTTGATCTTGCCCATATACACATCTAAATTAATAAATATTTTTATATATCTTTTACTAACCTTATCTGCATTTAACTCATACATTAACTCAAAGGACAGTATTTAGTCACCCACCATGCTATCTCTGGTTTGCAAAAGGTGCCTATAAAAGTGCCCCACACCACTGACCAGTTCTGTTTCACTGTGTTACCTTCTCATGGCGCTCACAAACTGACACTGCAACAACAATATTTGCAAGTGACGATTTAGTTGTAACAATCTGCAACAATTATACAGTGGAATTTGAAATTAACATTCTTTTCTAGCTATGCATTTAGTTATGCACAAGGAATTTCAAGAAAAAAGGTCAGAATAAGACAGTTTGATCAAGTGAACTCTTTGAAGGAAAACATACTTTCTGTATCTCCTGTAATCACTCAAACGCCAAGCCCTCAAACAGGGTCTTTTCATACACACCAGATGCCTTAAATTGAGTCAGTCACAGGTCATGTCTGCCATGTTAATCTCTTCACAATAAGCTGATAATTAAAAAAATAGTATCTATAAATCAAACTAAAATGATGGAATGTTTGTTTAGAAGTTTACCAAATGGAATGACCCTGCTGGAATTCTTTCATGTAGCCTGTGAAAATGTCAGAATATATTCCATCTAAGAGGTCACAGTCCCTGGAGATCTCTGAGTTTTGGCCTGTATGTCTTTTCACATGCTTTAATATTTGAAAATTGTTCCTTGTAGACACTGACTGATGCCCTGGGAATGCTCGGATTGTGGGAACTGGCAGTACCAATGACAAAGACAGACTTACTGGGAAATCAGTACCTACTCCGTTTGCGCTCTCTGGTCCTGACAGACAGCACAACATTCACATTTACAGGGAGACCAAAAGAATCTATACATTAAAAGACAATTATTTTTCCTACTGACACCCAAAAACAAACTGCCCCCCAAAACACTGAACCCTCAAAAAATCCCAAAACATAGAGACAAATATATATTAATAACTATATGGTGTGTTCTTACACAGGATTATTTAGTAGAATATTTGCATTGGACATTTCAGGGACTATTAAATCTTAAGGGAAAGACAAATCACAGAATCACTGAGCTTGGAAGTGACCCCTTGATATCAAGGACCGCTTGGCCCAAGCCCTGCTGGAGCAGGGTCAGCACGAACAGACTGCCCAGGACAGTGCCCAGGCAGATTTTTTGTATCTCCATGGATGGAGACTCCACAACCTCTCTGGGCAACCATTCTACACACCCACAATATTTATACACTCCAATATATATAGGCACACACATTTTTATTGTAAACTTATATAAATTATATACTTCTTTATCCAGATAGGTATTCCAGAGCATACTTACATTGAGGTTTGTTTTGTTGGGGTTTTTTGCTTTGGTTTGCAGTTGTTGGGGGGTGTTGTAGTAAATCAGAATATCTGCATGCTGTTTTCCAGCTCTCACTGCTTTCAGCTGAGTGACTATGAAACTGCTGAATTTAAGATGACATTTCCAATTATTTGCTGTGCCAATCTATTACTTTAATCAGAACTAAGTTTTTCATTTGTTGTTCTCTAGTGTTCCCACTAGCCATCTTTTCTACACTGTATCTCTCCCAACTCTCCCAAGAAAATAAATTCTAAGCAGAGTAACCTACATTACAGGAGGAAAAAACACACTTAATTGCTGATCTCAAAGAAACGGAGAAAGACCTGTCATAACAGATGCAAGGAGAAGGTCCCAAATTTCACCCAATTCCCTAATTTCAAATTTGCAGTTCAAATCTATTAACTGCACAGAGGATTAAGAATTTGTTCAGAAGCCATAAAACTATGCCAAGAATGCATGTTACCAGTGCTACATACTGAGGAAGTGGAAGATAAGAGATAACAGACAAACTAATATACCACGACTCTTTTAGATGCCAGAAAAATTCCCTTAGATCATCAGATTTATTTAAGTACTATCATTAGGTTAAGTGTGATGTGGATTTCATTCAGTTATTTTAAGAAACATCTTGTCTCCCAGCTGACTTAACTGGTCCCCCAGGAGGACTCAATACACACCATTTGGAGTATTTGTTTTTGTTTGGGTTTGGGTTGGGGTTTTTTGGTGTGTGTGTTTCATCGTCCCCTGAATTCTCTGCAGTTCTCCACAAGCTCCCTGACCCCACAGGAAGCTGCCACTCTCCTCTGACCCTCAGTGCCTCAGGGTCCCTGCTCCTGTGTCCCTGTTCTTATGCAGCCAGAGGCACTGCTTTCTTCGGGGTAAATTCTTCCAATCAAGATTTTACCAGTCCTGTTTTTATTTTAAGATGCTCACTGTCCCAAGGCTTTTTTGCTGACAAAACACCCAAGAAGGCTCTTGGCTCTGTTCTCAATGAGCTCAGTTGTGCTGCAGAACAGCAGCTGCCAGCCATGAGTGAGCCATGGGAGGCACAGCACCCTCTTCTCCAGTACAGGACACACGACCCTGAACAGAGCCAGAAGGCAGTCCTGGATCTGCTCTGGGTCCGAGTTCAGGGAAGCAGAGCCCTCTCAACTTCCCCTGCCTAGAACAGAAGTGTCTCTCCACACCACGCAGAGGACAGAACGGGCACAGTCACCATCTGACAGCATTTACAGCCAAGATGTGGAGCTGAAGCCGGCCCCAGAGTACTGAAGGTCAGTCACGGCGGTACAGGAGCCAGACCTGCCCGTCCTACAGGGACACAACCAGGCTTCCACCTGCAGGCAAAAACTGCACAAGAGCAGTGCACGTGTCTCTCTCTCAGAAACAAGTAGCCTCTGTCATGAGAAGCTTCTGGCACAGTGAGATAGTCAAGGAAGCCACTGCAGAGCCAAACGAGATTGCTGTAAAACTCAAGACCTTTGCATTTTACATGCACCTTGAAATAACAATTGTATGGCTCCTCACACCCAGACCTTCACACCTTCTTCTACCAGTCAAAGTGGCATGCTCACCAATTCTGGAAAGGTACTAATTCAACATGCGAAATGCTTTGCTCATGCACTGCTTCCTTTTTTTGATGGTATCTCCATGTGCAATCTCTTTCCATCCTTTGGCTCTGAAACAGCAGGTTGGAAAGCTGCAGGCAGCATCATTCCCATCCACCCTCCTGCTGTCAGCAGCAGACAGCATATCCTTCCCTCCCTTGCCACCTCCTGGCTCTCAGACAGCAGCTCGTGAAGCTGTGGCACAGTGTGTGGGCAGCACATTGTTCTGACTGGTACTTCAGCTGTGCCACACTGCCTGCCACTCCTGGCATTCTTCCTCCACTGCAGCCCAACTCAGCAACACCCAGTCACCAGTTTTCTCCTCCTGCTCCCAAAGAGCCCCATCTGTGTCACCTTCCTCCTCCCCCAGCTGTCCCTCCTAAGGACAAACACCTTGCCTAGGAAAGCACACACAGGGTACACAACCCAGCACCCTCCAGGCACACACTGCACCCCCGAGGCTGTCACGGGACTGTCAGAGTCACAGACACGTCCTCGTGTCCGCTCAGGAGGTGACAAGTGTGAAAAACAGAACCAATGAAATGGGAATCTTTGCTGCTTTTCAGCAAGTGGAACAAGAGTTGGCCTCCAGAGAACAGGCACGATAAAAAGCTGCACTACACAGGGCACAGGTTTACATGATCTCCTAACACACTGTATGTATTGCCTAAGTATCCAGAAGATGCAAACTAATGACAAACTCAAATTAGTTTCATTAGTAACCATGTATTGCCCACAGCTGTTAACTTGAAACCAGCTCAAATGAAAAAGAAGAACCTTAAAATTGTGACAGTTCACAAGACTAACATACAACATCCACCACCAAAACAATCCATGTGTCTTTATTCAGGGAATAAACACCTGCATGTAATAAATGACTGGCAAAGCTTAAGACCCTACTGCACTCCAACTGTTTTGTTATTGATCCTCTCTCTCTCTTCAGCAGAGTTGGCACAGTGTGCAAGTGTTCCTTTGTGAACTCAAGAGACAATAAATCCACTGAAGCCTAAGCTCAGCCATGAGAATTTGCATCAAAACCACCGAGCTCTGCTCACCTGGACTCGTAGGCTGCTTTGCTGTGGGACAGGGATCTCTGGGCAGGGGAGCAAGAGTACAAAGGGAAAAGGGAATAACATCTCCAGTGACTCCTGGCTCACCAGGCACACAACCTGCCACTTCACTGTACACTTCTATTACTCTGCTCTGATTACCTCCACTTTTAACAGAACTACAGCAGAAGCCTCCCACCCCTCCAGAGTCATTGGAAACGCAGTTTCTGTTCTAACTGGTGCAAGTCAGCTTAACATCACTGTGCAGAACAACACTAGAATAGTTCAGCCTGCTACTGGACTGCTGCCAAAAGACTCACTCAAGTAAACAAAAGGTTTAAAGGATCACTACCAAAGCTCACAGTAAGCATAATGCTTCCTGCACAAATACATCCAACAAAAAAACCCCTGAAACATTTCAGAATTTTTTAATTAAGTGCCACTGTATTTCCGTGTACTGAAATCTCTCTGCTCAGACTATAAAACAGTGACATGCTAAAACACTCCTGGAGAAATCTAGTTTCTGGTGCAAAGAAAAAACAAAGAGTGATTATTAAACCTATCTTTAATATTAATCCATTAAGTTCAAATTTCACTTTCATAAATTTTTTTCTGGCTTTCCTCACTTCTACCAAAAAAATTTTATTTTTAACCAAATCAGCCCAAATTACCAAGTCTGAATTTACAGGTGAGCAGTAGTTTGGCTGCTCTGGAGGTCTGACTTATTTAGACTCAACACATGGTATATGACACAGCTACCTGTGTAATCCATTGTGGTTTTACAGGCAACAGAGAAAAAACAAGTTTTCCAGAGATATGTTTATATCATATATAGATAGATATAGACAGATATATTCAATATGTAACATTGAATTAAACTTTCTAGGATACAACATGAAGCATCAATTCTGTATTATTTTTTCAGGAAAAAGAATAATAATACCAATAATTATCGCTTTGTCTCTGATAATATCGCAGCTCTCAGAGACCCTTCCCCAGCGCTGCAGCCGCTGCGTTCTGGGCTGCCCGGGCCGCGCACTCACCATTCCTGCGCTCGGTGAGGGGCGGCAGGCACTGGCTGGGCTGCAGCGACAGCTCCCGCAGCTCGTGTGCGACGGCCTCGCTGTGCGGGCTGGGGGCCAGCCGGGGCGGCCCCGCGTCCTCCTCCGCGTCCCCCGGGCCCAGGTGAGCCATGCTGGGCACTCCTCTGCACCCTGCGGGAACAGCAGCGCTTAAACCACACTGTGTTTGAGCAATAGAAACAGAGATATCACATGGTTGTTTTTCTGGGTTCAGTTTTGGGGTTTGGTCTGCTCGTTGGCACACAAAATTCAACTTTACACGTTATCTATGGACATTATCTACTGATTTTACACAAATATTACAGGTTTGGAAAAATATAGTTATGGAATGCAATAACAGCCAGTTTAACAGTGGCCTGGCTGTGAGAAGCAGGGCAGTTTCTCTCCTCACTCCACAGAAGGATTCCCCAGTACCACCTCTCTTTGGGGATGCTCAGGAGCTCCCATGCCCAACCCATGACACAGCTCAGGGATCAGCACAACGTCTCTTTTCTCAGTAGCTCCTATTAGACAATTATGTGATAATGTACAAACAGCTTTCAGGATTTTGAAGCACTGCACAACTTTCCTCCGTAGCCAGAGTCAACTTCAGTGTTAACACAGGACTTCACACCACTCCAAGACTGTGTTAGAACCAGTTAATCCTCAGTCTCTCCAGCAAGGAAGACTTTCTGGTGTGAACTTATTGTAAAATACTTTACAGAGTGGAATAAAAGCCCAAATTTCTTTCCTTCCTATCATTAATGTGGTACTTAATCTACTGTGAGGAGAGACAGAACTATGAATTACTGGTACAGACTTTTTATAGCTCACAGAACTTCAATAAATCAATATGGACTTCAATGAAGTCCATCCCTGGATTCTTGGAAACTGGAACAATATGAAATATTAACAATCCAAGAAGATTCAGAAAAATGAAGACATGTCTCATTAATGTTAGGCTGTTTATTCATTTTGAGTTATTTTCATATGAAACACTGCCCATACTCAACCTTAAATTTCAAACTTCAAGTACACTGAATACAAATACTACATGTTCAAAGATTTTTAAAATGCAGTTTGTGTTTCAATGACCAGACGCAAAATATTTCAAGTGCTACAGATTTTAAAATAATCAAAATTTTAAAGAAATCAAAATTATCATGACCACCTAAAGAATGGCCTACACTACAAAAAAGGGTAGAGAATCATGTTCTGAAAGTGCCAAATGAAAAATAAGCAATATAAACAAGTACTGCTTGATATATATCTCTGTAGAACAACTAGGATGGTTATGTGCATATTTTTCATTATTTTCCTTAGTTACCAACTGGTGCTTTCACATTAAATGAAGACACATTAACTTACTGTTATGCAAGAATTTTTTTCTTTGTTCTTAGCTTTTAAAAGCACAATTTCCCCAGCTCTCACTCGATTTCCTGACATTACACTCTCCTCATACTCCCACTCACTCATACAAATTAAGTACATTATTAACCAAGCAAGTCTCTTCAGAGTAGAATTTAAGAGAAAATTTAGCTGCTTATCTGCTCATATTCACTGCATTTTATCCACAATTTAGTAGCTGTAAGTTGCCTTGGAGTCACTTCTCAAAGAGATTAAACCACATGAGCTGTATTCGTGCTTTCAAGTCCATGTGAAATGAACAGAAACACCTTCTTGTACTAAAGGTTTAACATTTGTTATGCTGCAAGTTAGCTTTGACTGATTACTCTCCCCATGGCAGATAACTAAATATCATGTTTTAAATTAAACCAGCTTAACTTTGATCACTTCTACAACACAGAGCTGGATCAGCTACATGTCCATTCCTTAATGTTTGTTTCAGGAACGTTTGTCAATGTGGGTTTATTGTCCAGACTCAGGTAAGAACAGGGCATGCAATGAAATGACACTGATTGCAGCACTGCAGCACAACTCAAAACAAGCCTCACTTCCCACACAAAAAGTGCCTGATCTGTGCTCTGAACACGAGTAAAGCAGGTTCACAGGGACCTTCTGGAGGTCATCCATCCATCCCCCAGTGCCGCAGGGTCACACCAGCTGCTCAAAGCAGGTGATGTCACCCCCTCTGGGAGCCCCCACGGTGATTGCCTTGCCTGTCCCTTCACACAGAACTGCCTTTACTGCCGACTGGGACTCCCAGGTCCCAGTTTTCACTGTGGTTTCATACAGCACATGAACTTCATAATGAAGAAAACCCTAAATCCAAAGGTCTCCAATGCACAACTCCAATCCTATTTATAAAGTTTCCAATTCACAGTGAAGTCTCAAATACTGCAATTGCCTTCTCCTAAATCTTTCAGATAGGCTCTTACAAATCCAGGTATTTTCCCAAATGATCCTTTACCACTAGAACAACCCTACTGCAACATAAACCTTTGAACAAAAGCCACTCTAGAATTCCCAGAAAGTCCACATCCCTCAAATTCCTCAGTCATATCTCAAATCACATTTTGCTCTCATTCTTTTCATTATTACTGATGAACTGCTACTGCATCAGACTACAGAAATATTTGTGAGCTTAGAACAACAAATTCTCTTGACCTTCCCAACAAAAAGCAAACACACACCTCCACCCAACATTTATAAGGGGTTTTTTAGCAGGGAAAAAAGTCTGTGACCTACATCATCAATATCTGCCTGAGATACACCAGTATCCTTACAGCTCCTTAGTGAATCAATGACATCTAAAAAATACCATAAAGATGACAAATTGAAGCCTTGCAATAAGGAAATATAAACAGTTAATTTGGTGCTTCTCTTTTGTTTGATTAGAATGTGAAGGAGAATTCAGCTGTTCAGCTTTCTAAAGTGAACTCCTAAAATTGGCATCCATGGAATTACTACTCTGTTTTAGGCACAAGGTTTTCCTTATTGATTGACAAAGTAATTCAGAAACTTAAAAATCATTTTGATAAGCACCTTTCCAAACAAATAAACAAAAGAAAGAAACAGACAAGGAGAAAAAAGACAACTCTCTAAACATCTTTTTACACTGCTGCATGTATGAGAGAATGAGCCACTACTGTTTTTCAGCACATTCATTTTAACAGCTCAAGAAGATGAATACAATTGCCTTTTCCCCAAGTGGAGGCTGCAACCAGCAGCACTGACTGCACATGAGACAAGACTGCAGATGTGCAGAACACCTCCCATCTATTTTCAGTCTTCCAAAGCTGTATTTCATTCTGACCTTTCTAATGTAACTGATTGTTTGACACCAGCAATTCAAACACAAAACCCAGCAGTAGAAAACATTAATCCACCTTGTTTAAAATCAAATCTTGTGCAATAAATACTTTATCCAGTAACCATATGCAAAAGTGAGAAACCTCTCTGATTTAGAATGTAAAGTACCACAATACTATCATATTTTATATTAAAGATAACAATTTGCCTCCTGTTTTTACTTATTTGAAGTCTCCTCAGTCTTGAAGAATTATTTCATATTTGCCACCTGCATTTACAGATGGTAACCATTATCCATGGAACCCCTGACTTTGAGCAGACCTATACACAAAGTGTGTTTATAACATAACTGAAATTCAACAGTACTAACAGTAAAAAAACGCAGTAAATCCAAGAAAAACACACTTTAAAAAATGTGTACTATTACGTTTTAGTACTCTGCATAATCTAAGAAAGCACCTTTTATTCAAGGCTGATCTGACAGAAATCCGTTGTCACTTCAGGGGTTTTCACTCCCTTCCTTGCAACTAAGACATCTCGAGTTCAGTTGTATGAACCGTCACCCCATTTGGTACGAGGAACTGCTGGGAAGCACAAAACCAACTGAAATAAAACTACTCCACTGGTCCAACAGTCCCAGAGGATTTCAGGTGGTTGGGTTTTGCTTTGGGTTTGTGGGGTTTTATTAACACAGAATTCAGCAAAATGTTTGAGAGTAGTAAAGTGAAAACTAGAAAAAAAATATTCTCCTACTTAACCTTTAGAATAAATTATCAAAGTAGAATGTGCAGCAGCCCTGCAAGGAAGGCTGTGGTTACATTTCTCTGAAGAGTGCACAGAAACTGTTCCAGCACTGGCAAATGAGAGCCCCTGTACAATGCATGAGCCTTATGTAAGTGTTCTCACAGATTGTAGGTGGTTGCTATCTTCTTAACTGCTGAAGACAAACGCTTCCTTTATTTTTAAACATTTTATCTCCAAAAGACAAAGTATATTTCCTTAGAAAAATCTTATAAGGAGGGTAAATACATACCTCTGTGCTACCTGAGACATAGAACTGGGATTTATTCAGCACAAATTGTAAAATCTGGATGACACTTTGGGAGTAAATCAGCTTTTACTGTAGAAATCTACTGGAAAAAAACAATTCAAGAATCACAGTGCATTCAAACTCTGCCCAAGCCAAAGGGCTGATCTTAACACTGCCCCCTCATTTACACCTGCAAGGATCCTGGGGCACTACACACAGAGCAGTAGGGAATTGGATTAAGAGTCACCAGCTCAGATATTGGCAATCCCAGGCTCCAAAACTGGATTTACAGAATTGTGGTGTGAACATGAGCAGTCAGTTTCTCCATTTATAAAACTCAATAAAATTTAATTGCAGTTTGTAATACATCAGAATCTGTAGTGGGGAGAATACAAGAATTGCAAAATGTTGAGGTTGGTTTGTTTTTCTTACTTTTTTCTTCAAAGTGTCAGAAAACCCTAAAAAAGACACTTAAAAAGCATAAGCCCAGATCCAGCAGGTTCACTGAGAGCTGCGACTCCTGACTGTCTCCAAAGTGTCCCAGTCCCTGTGGGGAGCCCCTCAGAATGCTCAGTTCCTCCTTCCTTCCCAGGATCGACGCAAGTTGGGCTTAGACATAAACACTCCAAGGACACGGGAACACTGAGCTCACGGAACAGTCCGGGAACTGGGAGCTTGGGAAGTCACTTCCCAGAGAAGCGCCTGGGGATTTCATCCCTAGGGCTGGAATGCCAACTTCAAGGAGAGGAAAAGATGCAGAGTTCTAAAGGGGTGACTCCTCCTGGCACAGTGCCCATCAGCAAGGGGTGAAAAGAAAATAAAGAAACAGCTCCTGGCGTTGGCTGCAGGAAATCCATCCCCAGCCGGTTCCTGGAGCTGCACCAAGTACAGGTGTGTGCTGCAAGGGCAGGAATGCTCCTCAGGCCAGGACACAGGCTCTGTGACCTCTGCAATGCACCTTGGCCTGTTGGCAGACATGTTGTATGTGCACAGTTCCATCTCTGCTGTGCTGACATCCTATTGCACAGCTGGGACCTCACTGAATTCCTACAGGAAAAGGGCCCCCGAGCACCTGTGTCTGCACGGCCATACAGAATTTCCCCCCAGACTCTAATGACTAATTTTCTTTCCTTACAAAACTGAAAGATATTATAAATAATAACAATTTAAAAAAATAAGCTGTGGCAATACCTACAAAGTATCTAAAAGTCACTTACAGGTATTCCTCCAAATCATTAACTTCTCTTTTGCACTGTCTCATGTATTGGTGCTTTTAAAATAGTAAAGATGTAAAATCTATAAAGTAACCTTTTGCAATTAGCACTGCAATTTGAACAATATGCAGAATAGCTTTTAGTTGTTTAGGGGGTTTGTGTGGTTTTATTTTGGGGGATTTTTTCCCCTTTTTCTCAGTAATTTTTCAAATCCACTTACTGGAAGAGAACGAAGAACTAGTGAAGATGAACATACAACTGAGTACAAAAACTAACAGACATGGAAAGTACTTGCTATTAATAATCACTCAGATTACCAGGAAATTAACTGAATATGTTATTCTAATTCATTTTTGTCATTTATAACTTCACTGATTGGAGAAAAGGTTTGCCTCTGTTGGACAAATGATGTTCATTTTGTTGAGATTTCTGCTCTACTTTCATGTATTTCACAGTAGATTAAAAGACCAAAAGACAATTTTAATGAAAAGAATCTTGAGAATATTCAACCATTTTAGATTCCCCTTCCCTCAGTACCAGGCTGTTCTTTTGCCCAGGGTGGAGTGTCAGTACTCACAACTTGGTGTCACTCCCAACTTCCACAGTGGGCACCTTATGCAGCCTCTCATTACAAGTACTTTGACAAGAAAACTGACATTAGATTATTATATTGAAAGAGAAGTTGCAACTCTGCATTTAAAATACAGTGTTGAGATATTAATTAATTAAGTTTAGTGTTACATTACAGAGCAACAAGGATTTAAATCATGCAGCTATTTTTGCAAAGGTAATTATACAAAAGCAGAAAAAGATGAGAAATATCAGTGCTGACTAACCATGAGTAATCATCTTGGATTATGCATTATGGAAAACTCACTGTTGCTATTCATTTCTTTAGAAAACAGCGTGCAGAAGTATCTGACAGAGCCGAGGTCCCGTCACGCTCCCCATCACAGCAGCACCTGGAGTGCCACCCTCCTTCCAGGCACGGAGTTCACACTGCGCCGGGCAGGGGGCAGAAAAGCTTCCCCCGTTACTAAATAACTTACTGAGATTATATTTTGTAACTCTGTGCTCTGGCTACATTAATCCCATTGAGCAGACTCCAGAAGACCTTCAGAAACTCACTTAACACTTCTGCATATTTTGATGGCAATGCTACACTGAGATTCCCTTTGCTAAGTCTGTGCAGGAGATCTTTAAATCTTAAGTCTTTGGGCTGATTAAAGTCTGAAAAATCAGCTACACTGGCAAATGCAGATCATAAAGTAGGTAATGTATAGAAAATTACATATACCTGGACAGAGGCAGGGGATGAGTCAGGAGAATCCTTAGTGATACATTCCCTCCAGTGCTACCTCCAAGATAAAACAAAACAAAACAAAACCAAAACAACAAACCCAAACCAAATCACCTCTCTGGTAATGGGAGCGAGCTCTGCTAAGAGCAGTGAATTCCCAGACTGAGAGTGGGGCTGTGCTGAGCACAGGAGCCCCCACAGCTCCCCTCAGCCCCCCCTGTCCCTGTGCAGGGCCACACAGATGATCGATCATTCTGCTCTCACAGCACTGCCCTCTCCAACCAACCTCCTGAAATCTCCTGGGCCTCACATGACCCTTCGCTGGAAAGGAGGTAACTCTTAGCAATGTTGTGAAACTTGTGTTTAAATACCATAAGGTCTCATGAAAATGTTTTAAGTAGTTGTAAACAGTACAATTAACTGCTGTGTTCACACTTCAAGGCCTTTAAAATGATAAATAACAACAGAACTTATCCAAGATACTACACTTCTGACAGATAATGTTAAGTAAAGCAAGGCAAGGCTCAATATGCACAGTGTTCATCACTACAACAAAACCAGCACCTCAGGTGAAAGAAATGTTTAAATTGTTTACTGATTACACAGAACTTTTCAAATGTATCATCTTCCTCTCAGAAAGTTATGAAACTAACTCTGCAACTGAACAACTTTTTACATTTAATTACCTTATGAGCAGACTTAATTTGATTTCAGCTCATCTTTTCTGTGGATATTCTTGACCCACAATGCTCATATTAAGGCACTTTAATCATTCAGCTGGATTAACTTGATTAGATAAACACAAAGCTGTTATAGCACATATCCTCATGAGTCCTATTGAAATAAACAGCTTTATAAAAATACTTAAAACTAGAAAGATAAAACGAAGTAGTGTCTTGTTTAGATGTCACACAGTGCATGGAAATATGTCATTTGTAAATGGTGAGAAAAATATAAACATGACATTCCTATTTTTCAGTCTATGAAGATGATGTTGATTGCTAATATTTTACGTTTGCTTTAATACTCTAATTTAGAATGCCTATATTAATGCTGGCAGCAAATAAATTTAGGCTCAGCTTAGAAAGCAACACAAGGTCAGTTGTAGAATATCTAAATTTAGCAAGACAAAGAAACCAACCAAAAAAAAAAGAAACCACGTGCATTACTGGGCATGCTTCTAGTTTCCCATCCTCATAAACCTCCACACATGTAAATTAGATTTTTCTTTTTATGATAAAACAAATAAAACACAGTGACACAGGATTTCAGAAGCAACTTTGATTAACAAAAATTCCAAAGTTCTCAATATCAGTTTTAATACAAAGCACTTAGCACTAGTGTTCAGATAATTGCAAGATCAGCTCAGATTCACCTGCAAAAAGCAAGTTCAGTTCTTCTGGTCTGTGGCAGAACTTTGTGGAAGGAATTAGTAAGATCCCATGTGCTCCACTGGCCAGCAAACATCAAGTGTAGGCAGCAGAATCTATGTATGCAATTGAAGTTGACAACATATGAAAAAATCAAACCCCGAGTGTTCATTTTGGTATTATAAAAGCACTTGATAGCTCAAGTCTGGAGTAAGGGTCAAATATTTATATGAACACATCATAAGATTGCTAAAGGTTTTAGTGTCATGTCCCAGCAGTGGGCATTCATTAAATAAAAGGGAAGAGAACACATACAGAGCTTTTTACAAAAGTGTTCTGACAGGTCAGACAGTAATTATTAACTTTTATCAATAAATTGAATCACAGTCTTTCACACACCTTGTATCTGTTCAGAGTCCTTTGGTAGCCAAAATCTATCTTAAAAATGAATGTTGGTAAAGCTTTTAAGGCATTTCAGGAAAGGTTGGATGACTCCATGATTTCATTTGTTTGCTTGGCTACCACGAGATGTTCCCATTTATGACTAAGCTGCAGGTGCTACTCTGTTTATTTTACTGCCTGCTAACCCAGCCCTTGAACTAACAAAGCAAGGAAAGCACAAGGATTCAAGTCAAGGAGGAAGGAACTGCAGCACTGCTTCCCGTTGAAGGAGCTTTCTGCCTCCCATCAAATGGGACTGAACCTTGCACAATCACTTCTGTTGGCTGAAATTCCTGGAGAAATACATAATTTGCTTCTTTTTATTCCTGTACAGTGTTACAGAGACTAGTTGGTCTCTTAAAAAATACAATTCAACATACTACTCCCATTCAGTAATAAACTAAATACTAATTAGACATTAATGCAAAATAACATTAAGCATAATTCGAGGTTACTAACAGCTTTGATTTAGGGCATCTTGCAAAAATCAGAGTGGTTATTTGTGACCTGAAATGCAGTGCACACGTGCAGATGGCTCTCAGTTAAGCAGGCACTACTCAGAACCTTGGGACAATTCAGAAAATCTCTCACAAACCTTTTCCTGCATATTGACTTGTACCAACACAGCTACTTGCAGATATTAACAATGCAAACAGTAACTTGAATTAGCTCCCATGGAAACCAGTCAACTTGTTGCTCTTAACATCTGACACCAAAACTTTTAAAATTTAACCTGCTAATGGACAAAATAAAACTTAGAAGGTGACAGAACAATATTTCATTAAAAAAAAGCTAAAAATCAACTTGCTGTACCCAAGCAGCAGCTCTTTACCACTCATTCTTTACCCGATTTGCATGAAGGCCTTAGAGTTCTACAATATGGTTTCTTATTTCTGATCACGTAATCATTGTGTAAAGTCGTGACAGAGCACTATGACACGTATTTAACTGTCTCAAATGACTGGTTTTACTTGAAAGTTATTCAAAGTATTTAATCTTCTCCTCTATTCTATTTCCTTTAGTAAGAAAAGAGAGGCTTGGCACCAAACAATTAACATGTCTGGTTTAGAAGCTCATGAGACCACCTCTTCAATTCAGTTGGCACTGAATGATGTGACACATTTTCAATAGCAACAAAAGTACAATTAAGGGCCAGTTAAAGGTGGTGGTGGAAGCACTGAGATGATTTTTTACAGTGCTGCTGTCCTGCTTAGACAGAACCACTGGGTGACCTACAGCCATGGATTCTGAAGGCTCTCCTGGCCTTCCCAAAGGTCCCTCACAGCTCCACACACCAAACACAGGTATCCTCACATGGGTACAACACACAGGGCACGACTGCTCATCTCCCTTAATAAACACAGGCAGCGACCCAACGTTTTGGCCATCCCATAATGCCACTCTGTGCTACTGCCTAGCTCTTCTACTCAATACATGTCAGTTGTTCTCCACTGTATGGTCATTATTCCACAGTCAGATTGAGGTCCATCCTTCCAGCCAAAGCTGCCTCTGGAACTGGGGAAATAAGTTTATTTGCTTGGCTTAAAAGCATTATTTTCTGTTACAAACTTTGAAGGCACTTAGAAGGGAAGGAGCACAGTTAATTCATCACTTGTATTACTCAGATCCATGGCTTTAAGAGGATGACTCCCTTCCTCCCAAGTACACCTGATAAAGCAGCAGGGGCAAAGAACAGTTACTGCCCCTTTCCTGGAGGCAGAACAGTCCCCCTGCACTGTTCACCCGCTCACAGCCCACTTCGTATTCGGTGACCTGACTGACCTGATTCTTTTTGTAAAACAATGACAAAAGGTTACAATGTAAATTCAATTACATCCACTGTAATAGATTTACACCTTGCAGTATCTTCCCAAGAATTAAAGTGTTTGGGGGTTTCTGTTGGTTTTTTAGATAGAAACAACAAAGCTGCAAACTGAAAGAACAATAAATTCCAGGCATTTAAGCACAGACTTTCTGGAAGAAAAATCTCCCAACAAACCACAAAATTTCAACCCTGAGATTCCTAAACACTGGAAATTAAGCATGAAGATACACCACACATGTGGTGGTATGACTGTAACACAAAGTAAATAAATTGGTTAAAGACAAAATTACTCTTCACTAAACAAAAGCCAAACTTTTACTTCTCAAATCAAACACATTTCCTTTAACAAGGACAATTACACCCTCTGTGAACAGGGTAAGAGCAAAGGAAGAAATATCACTCATTATGTCTTTATGAATACAGATCCAAGATTATAAGTGATGTACTTTAATCTCCAGATCAACACCCATATTCTAAAATAAGCAGAACTCTGTTATTAGTATGGTGCCTGAAAACTCTGATGTTCTAAACATTTTAATGCTATAATCCCCAGTCCATGCCCTCAGTGCTTTAAGAACCAATTTCTCACGATCTCCAAAGCCAAAATGAACTTGAATTCCATTTTCCATACTGAAATTAGCTAAAGACTTACAGGGCAGAAACTCTGGGTCAGGAGAGTTTATGTTGCCTAAGGCCACTTTCAAAGAAGTCTTATCAGTTAAACTATTGTGTTCCAATATTTCATTCCTTACAAAGCTGCTTGTTTAAAAATAAATCAATAAGAAATAGATGGTAACTATAACATAGTTTACAGTGCTACACTTAGCAGCTCTAACACATAATTCTTGTATTTCTTGGGATTTTTTTTGTAATACAACTTGAAGTATAAAAAGTCATTAAACCTTCCCTTTAAAAAACAATCATCATTCTCATCTTCCGCAATTATAAAGGAGAGAAAATGGTCCTCTATTTATGAAGAAATGGCAGTAACCAAGAATAAGCTGATCAAGGAAGAAACATAATGGCCTTCAGAAACACTTAATCTCAAGAACCATTCAACAGAAATTTAATAAGCATAGAAAAAGGCCTCTTGTATTCAAAGACATACAGTTCATGTGTAGACTTCAAGAGAAAACCTGACTGCAATAATTTCCTTCACTCTACCAATTATTTCCAAGTATCATCTTTAAGGACAATAACATTCATAAATTTATGATGAAAGTAACAGAGAGTATCTACTTCAAAGGTTTATAAAAACTAAGCTACAGTTATTGGCTAATTAGGTCCAATGGCACAGTGATTAAAGACAGGGTTCTTTCTGCCAGAACCACCAAGGCCACTTGCATTGTGCTGGATGACCAAAGTAGTGGTTTCCCAGATGATTTTCACCACCCAATTCCTGGTTATGGGGAACAGTTTGCAGTTGGTTTAGGTGCTCCTGATGCACAGAGAGCTCAGCCAGGCCAAGATGTTGACCAGAGTCCCTTCCACTAACCTGGCTCACCTGAACTGGTTCAGGAGCAAACCTGGGCTGGCACAAATCTCTGGTAGGGGAGGAATGAGAGGCTCCACCAAAACAAAGGTGTACCATCTTAATCATGTTTCAAATGGCTGAGTAATTCCTCCCCTCAGCTGAAAATGTTCTTCAATTATGGAGTAAACTGCAGTAGGTAAAAAACCCTTAAAACACAGGCTGAAATGTATTTTTAATATATTCTCCTTATACCTTTCTGCATTACACTAATGAAAAAGCTCTTAGTGAACATTTCTTCTCACGAACACATCAAAACCAGAGTAGCATCAATTTAAACTCCTAAGCCTAAATGCACTTGAAGCTGCAATTTCTCTCCTACATAATTTTAATTTGTATACTAGACATTTGTCTAATGCACTTGCTTTAGTATGTCTTTGATTTGTAACACTTCCATCATTTAACAGTTATCAAATGTCATTTGTTAGGGTATGCTTCAAAACACTTTGGTTTATCTATTTGCTAACACTGAAACATACAGTTCATTTAATCATGAATAAATTGGTATAAACAGGCTGGAAAACCTAATCAATCCCACTCTTTCCTCAAAGATCCATTTTCTGAGCAGCACTCAAAATATTAAAAAAAAAAACAAAAAAAAGAAAAAAAGCCTGACTAGAAACTCTGTTGAAAAATACTGATTTCTCATGAAAACAAAATAATCCTCAAATATAATCTGGTCAGATATAAACAATACAGCCCAGGTTTCTTCTCTTGCCTTGGTTTCATTATTCCTTTTCTAGCATCAGATCCTGGTTCATTTCTTCCCCAGATCACTTCAGTATCTGCTTTCCTGTTTCCCCTTTCTGAATTCTCTGTTTGTCTCTGTCCTCCACGTGTCACTAAATCACCTCTCAGCTCAGCTTCCACTTCACCCATCAGAAATGCTCTGTGTACCATCATTCCTTGATAACCTTTTCTTCCCTTGACCATATTCCTCAGCCAGACTGGATAAGGCTTGGCTTGGGCTTTCCAAAGTCTGCTACAGATGCCAAGAACCCACAGGCAGATTGGAGACACTCTGGAATTCCATCTTTTGGAATATCCTCAGCTGCCCCAGATATTTGAGAAACAGCAGGTTCAGGACTGTGTCTGTGCTCAGGAGCCTCCTGAAAACTATCAGTGAGGTTCAGTCTGCACTGAAGGGAAGTGCCCCCGTGCTCCCCACCCGTGCCTCAGCTCAGAGCCTTCCCAGGGCACAGAGAGATGAGTTATGGGCCAGAGTGGGCTGATACCATCTGCTTTTCACCCTTTCCCAGAGATTCCACCCTTCTGTTTTCCCAATTCTGCGTGATCAGCTTTTAAAATAAGGCATATTATACAGGACCTGGTGAAAGAGCCATCAAATGGTTCAACTGGCAGAGCAGAGGAAGGGTGGAACATCTGGCAGAGGAACGAGGATCCGATTCCAGAAATCACAAATTACACTGTTATTCACAGAAGCAAAGAAAGTTGGTTCAAACCATCTACAGCTGTAGAGCGAATTATTTAAAGCTTGATTCACATTGGAAGATTTATAATCCCCATAAAAATGGTTTATAGTTTGCAAAAGCTGACAGCATTTGCTCAGGACTTTGAGTACTGCTGTATTATTTCACTTTAACATAAAGAAGCATTACTGTAAATAACTCAAAGTCAGAAATAATAAAGACTGCAAAATAAAGCAGTAACTTTTCTTGAATCAAGTCTTTACTAGAAATACAATGTGAGCTCTACCCTGATAAACTAGGAATTGAAATCCTTCTGCTCAACAGACACTGCAAATGAAATTAGTTTTGAATTCATTAAGTAGAAAATGGTGAGGGTTTATTGTTTCTGGAACTTCACACACATTTGTGTGATGGTGTTGTGATTACTCTCAGTATTTATCTAAAGCACATGAGCCAAACGACAGAGACACTGGAAATTTTTAAAGAAACAACAAATGAACAACCTGTTAATTGAACCCCTTTGCTTTTGGAGCAATTCTTTGGTATTCAGAGATATAAAGTATTATCAGCACTTTCACTACTTGCAAATTGTATTCAAGATTTGGATTTTCTGCCTGAACTAGGTTTGCAGAAATACCTACATCAGCACAAGTTCATGTGCTCCTCTAGAGGACAAGCACTAAATCCTGCAATTTTTCCTAAAAACACCCCACTTGGTAAAGTGAAAAACTTAAAAATGAGAACTGGCCAGGCAACTCAGCTTCACTCTCCACTCTGCCTTCAACTGCACAGCAAAGGCTGCTGCTCAGGGAGACTAAACCAAAGGGGCGCTGAATTTATCTGTTTGGAGAATATTCTTACTAGGAGTGTACATACATGTGTTGCTCTCTGTTGGATGTAAAACAAGCACAAATATAACCATGAGAGACAAATGTGTGAACAAGCACACAGCCATCCAGAAATATTACTGATTAAATTAATAGAAAATCTGACACACTATTACTAAATGGTGTCAAGAGCTAATAAAAAAAAGTTTTAAACTATTTCCTAATTTACAAGTCTTTTAAAAAACCTTATAAATATATTAAGTACACTTAGTATATTATTATACTATTATAAATTGTTTTAAGTGTATTTATAAAGAGCATAGCTGTACAAAGAGTACAAGTTACATGCTGGCAATCATTAGCAAAACCTCAAGGCATTTCTTCTGGGGTACCTGCCTTGAGATGCACTTCCCATAGAAAAATACATTTAAAATTATATCTTTTAAAGAGAAAATCCTAAAAAATACCATCCCAAGTGACATATCAAAATGAAAACACACTTGAAAATAGTTCAGGGAAATTTATTAATCCATTCAAAAACTCCTAAAATAATAGACAAATTGTACAATTCAAACCAGCCATAATGAAGATAAAGACCCCAATACTTTCTGTACTACAACCTCAGTATATTCAGCTGTTTTTAAAACACACAAATTCTGAGACCTTTGTCTGCCTGAGCACCAAGGAAAGATCATAAAAGCACAAACACACTCCTTTGCTTTCACACTTCCAGTCACTGTGCACAAGGGAAGGTGCCAAGATGGCTCATCCATGTGTGTGGCTTGTAACACACACCATTTATGCAGTGTTTTAAAACAAAAAATGATGTTTTCTCAGGTAACACCCAAGTATAAACAGTGCAACCATAATTCTCTCTGAGGTCCCTTGCACAGACCTGCATCTGCAGTGCTGTGGTGTGAGCAGACCCCACCACACACACATTCACACACTTCTCTGCTCATGTTACATCACAGCTCTTACTTTCCTAAAGCTTCACTGACACATCCTACACCCTGAAAAGCTTTAAGTATGTGTTCAACTTAGTGCAGCCCATTCAGTCTCATAAACACATGCTTAAAGCTTTGCTGGATTGCAACTTTACCTATAAATAAATTGTCATTTTAAAAAATATGGGGAACAAAATTAAAGATTGGGCATTAACTTAGTTAGACAGAATGTCAGTTCCTGGAATCCTGTCTCTTCTACTTTTTTCTTAATAGGAAATACTGAGAAAGTTGTCACCTCATGAGATATAAGAACCATTTGTAGGTATTAACTGGACTTTACTGAAACACACTAACAATCTGAACTCATTTTAATGAGTTTCTCTGATGAATTTTTATGAGCTACCTCTTCTACATTTAGAGTAAAGAATGACTGGCACATAAGTTTAATGTCTCTAGAATTTTTATTGCAGTTTTCAGCAACTGTTCCCCAGCCTTCCAGCAGGCTACTAGCTTTAGAAATAAAACGTGGGAATAAAGACACAATTGTCCATCTTCTGCAGGTATACAAACTAGGGCTAATTATTTCACAAATTTGGTCTTAGAAGGGTAGAAAAGCAGTGGGTTTTCTTTTTGTCTTTAGAGTTTTGTTGATTTGTTTCACTAGTTGGTGTGAAGACCAAAAATTAGCTTAACTAGGACTTCTCTCCCACTTTGTTGCTTTTGGCATCATGCCCCAGTTTAAGCCCATTTTCAAACATCTAATTAATGGCTTTAGCCAAGTACCCAAATATGAAATCTCAAAATACTGTCTACTGAGTCAACAATCACAGAGCTCCAGTTTATTGCACAAGTGCAAAACTGTTACATTAACATCTGGATTTAATAACAGTAATCTGAACACTTTAATAAATTCTGTAATGTGCATTTGCTTTGGAGTTTCAGGATATGGAAGATTTTTGTGGCTGTGGCTTCCACAGAGCCTCAGCAACCATGAAGAGTAGTTTTACAGCAGCCATCAATCTTTACCACAGAAGGAAAGTTTGAAAATCACATAACTAGTATTATGTGACTCTGGCTCTTGGGCTTCAGGTGCTAAACAGGCTTAAACAATGCCAGGAATAGGGTTCCCTGTCCACAGCACAGCACAGAATAATTTCATTTAAAGACACAAACATGAAACATTCATGGTTGTCAAGTGCAAATAGACTTAATTTCAGTTGTTGATCTCCTTTTTGTGGCCATGCTGCTAGAAGAGTAGCACACATTTTCACAGTAAGAAACAAAAGGTTTGGATTTACTAACCCAGGACACAAAGTGAACTGGTTTGCCAAGTCTAATCAAACCTGCTCTTTGTGTAGCCTGAACACAACCCCAAACACACCTTGCCTGCAGGTTAAGGGAAGCTCCCCCCTCTGCAGGTGTTTGCAGTTGCTCTGGTTTTGCCTAACACTCCACTTTGGGGGTTTGCTGGAACACATCAATGCTCCAGATACAAACCATCTGCTGTGTACATCCAGTCTTGCATGTCTTGCTGTCCTTCAGTCTCTGGAGCAGTTCTGAGCCATGAAAGTCCCATGTCTGGCTTTTTCTGTAGAGGTGGAGCCAACGCTCTGGTTTCTCCAGAGGCCTCAGCAGAAATTCTCAAGACTTTAAGCTTGGTGCTCTGCCTCAGATACTCTGAAAATCAGGCAAGGCCTCTCACTCCCTTTTTCCTTTACAGAACATGGGGAGGGAGGATCACAACTATCACCATTTTGGGACCAGCTGAACACCAGAGCATAGAGTTCCAAAGCTGAGAATGTCTTAGTTGAAATAACCCAAATTCCCTGTTTTCCTAAGCTGCCTGAGTTCCCTTCCCAGCACCTCCAACACTTTGAAAAAAGACTAACATAACCTGTGAAGGCTTGCAAACATGACAGTCCTCTAAAGGGGGAAAATATTTTTTAATCAGCATATGAATATTTAATTCAAAATTTTAAGAGGTGATTAAATATCACTCATATCAAATGCCAAGACATAAAATCACAGTAACTTGCTCTTAGTTTATGTAACAGAGATCTGTATATCCCCAGACTTCTGTTTGTATAGGAACATATCCCTTGGAAAACCTTCCATTTTAACTGGATTATAAAACCAGCGCAATTTAAAGGGACACACTGCTCACTAAAAAACCAGCAGCTTTATTTAAAAAATGTATTTAGAAAGTTTTAATTATTTTAAGATACAGCACTTACCTCGTCCTTATTTCTAGTCCCCTTCTACAGTGTCTGTTTCAGCACATTTCTGGGCAGTTGGAAAGCAAAGAAGAAAACAGAAGTCACAAAAATGTCACAAGGATTCTTTACAAGTTATATATTCTAGTCCATCTAAGAAATTAAAGCCCTAGGAATACTAGTTCATCTTTTTCCATTTTTGCAGTTTTGTGATGCCGAAGTATGTTATCAGGTTAAACTCCTGAGAGTAACCTGATTCCAATATGCTCTAAGCACATCTTTTGGCACCTTTTGTGATACTACTTAAATTCTAAGGCATTATTTGTCTTTCCAGTTACCTCTGGCAGGAACAGCAGTGCTGGAGGTGCACCACCCTCTCCTTTTAACTCAAGTACAGTATACAAGACCAGTTCCAGTTCCTTCAGGTCCACCTTGCATAATTTCTTAGAGCTGGAATGTCTTCACACTTAGAAGTTTAAGCACCAATTATATCTATACACTACAACTGCATTTAGTAGCAAAAATGTATTTTACTTTTCTATGGATTCCAATACAATGGAACCTTTATAAAGAAAAGGAAACTGCTCACAATGGCATTTCGTATTTTTGCTATGACAACTCAAACATGTTTGTTGTATCATTAACATTTCATTTATTAGTATATTTCAAAGTATGTGTGTACAAATACACATAAACAGACACACAGGATTATGTCAACAGAAACTTACTGCATACTAAATTTAGAAAAGTTAAAGAAATCAGTTATTTTAAGACTGGAATTTATCAAATGCTGTTTCCTACAACATGAATGAGGTTTCCCAGTTTTGGCTCTGAAGCCACAGGTCTCAGCCTTAAAACATCCCATACATTGCCCAGCCACACAATGTTCCTTTTGTTCCCAGGGATGAATCCTGCACATTGGGTTTTTCCGCACCCAAAGGCCGAAGCTGATGTTGTGGTTTCCCTACATATCAGTGACAGAGGTTAAAGATTAAACACGTAAAAAACCAAACCAAAACACACAAGAGGAAGAGGCTACAGGATGGAAATGTCAAAAAGGCCTAAAAAAACCCAAATGGCCTATGAAAAAATATATTCCCTCTTCCTTACAATATTAATTTCATCAGTAATCTTAACATTGTTTAAATAACTATAAACCACAACTAAGCATATTCCCTATCCAATACATTAATCCATCATTTCACTGATTATCTAATTTGATTGCTTGGCTAACAAAGGCTCCAACTTATTAAACATTTTACACATATAAACACTAAATTTGTCTGAATATCTGTGTATTAACCTCCACTTTTACAGCTTTTTTATACTGACTCATTCAACAGAATCCCACAAACAAAAAAGGTAAATATTAAGGTGGTTTTCATATTATTGGATGACTGCTTCTAAAAATTAATCGCCTCAATAAGTTCAGTTTTCTACACTTCTCCAAATATTGCCAAATCCTCAAAGCTGTTCTGCACTTCCAGTAACATCCCAGGGATCTTCAGCCTCCAGATGTGTTTATTTGCTTAGTAACCAGTGTCATTACCAGACAGCACTCTGTCAAGTTTTATATTCAAGTTATACCACAAAAATTGCAATTTGCCCTAACTAATTACACAGGAAAGAAAACTTTAGGAAGGAACAAGATAAAATGTCAAACATCAAGAGAATAATTTTATGAAATGCCAGCTGTGCCTCTGTTGAGAGGTTTAAAACCTCAGTTAATTCAAGACCTGGGCATTTTTCCACCATAAGAAAAAGATGTAGTGTGATCCCCTTCCCATAAATAAGAACTTTGGGACACACCACATTCACAGGACTGTGTAAGCTTATATATTTTTTGAATGTGAATAATGTTTAAGTATTTTAGACATACTGACATTTGAGATTTCATGGTGCTGTTTGTGAAACATGCATGAAAAGATAATTTCCTGATATTTACTTTGTGACTAAACAAATTATTCACTTTAAATCCTGGGGGTTTTATTTCAGCTAATTGCCTGCTGCAGCCTGAAATCCTGGTATTATCCCTCAGCTCCACTAAGACAAACAGCATTTTCTGCACTGCACGCTCGGACAGCAATTCAAACCCCACATAAATGCAATCCAGGCAAAGGCATTTGCTGGCGGAAAGGAAGGCACTGCAGCACAGCTCCTGCTCCCCGCATCCCCAAAATGTCTCTGCCACGAGTGCCAGCCGAGCGATGGGCACCCGGCATGGCATCTGTGCGTACAGGTGCTGTGGATGCACGTGCTGATCATGTAATCACAGAATCATCAAGGTCGGAAGAGACCTTTAAGCTCATCCACTCCAACCATCAAGCCAGCGCGGCCACTGCCACCCCTGAATCGCCTCCCCCAGCGCCAGATCCGGAGCCTTTGGGCACCTCCAGGGATGGTGGTCCCTCCACCGCCTCCCTTGGCAACCTGTTCTCGTGCCTGACCGCTCTGAAATGGATTAACCCATCGCCACTTAAACTCCGTATGTCACAGATAACAAACCGAACTCCCCAACAGCGCCTGCCCCGAAGGCCGAGCCCTTCCCGCAGGGTCACGGAGGGCAGAGCTTTCCCCTCGGGACACGGCGCTCCATCCCCGGGCCGGGCCGGGCCCGCAGTGCCGTCCCGCTGCCCCGGGCCCCGCAGCTCACCGGGGCCGTGAGGTCCTCACTAACAAACACTAACTAAAGCACGCGGCACATCCACCCGCGGCCGGGCCGGGCCGGGCCGAGCGAGCCGCGTCCCAGGCGCGGTGCGGGCACTGCGGGCAGCGGCACCTGCGGTGGGCCCGGAGCCGAAGCCGCCCCACCACCGCCCTCTCAGCGCCCCCGGCACTCCCTCCGAGGCTCCGCGGCCGGGGCGGCGAGCACCCCAGCCCAGCCCAGCCCGGGGCCGGCTGGCAGTGCCGCTCCCGCCCGCGGCCCCTCCGCGGCGGCGGCGGCGGCGGCGGCGGCGGCGGCCGGACCGACCCGACCCAGCCCCAGCCCGGCCCCGCGGCCGTTCCGTGAGCTGCGGACCCCGCGCGGCCGCCCGCCCGTGCCCGCTCACCGCGTCCCGCCGCGGCCATGGCCATGTCCCTGCGCCCGCCCATGCTCCTCTCGCGAGCGCTGCGCCGGCACCGCCCGCCCGGGGCCGCACGTGTGGGAGGCGGGGGCGGCCGCACATCCGGGCACCGCGCCCCGCAGCGAACCGCGGAACGTGTGCGGGGCCCGGAGCGGGGCTGAGGGGTTGGGACAGAGCACCGCGCCCCGCAGCGAGCCGCGGAACGTGTGCGGGCGCGGAGTGGGGCTGAGGGGCCCGCGGGGTGGGGAGAGAACTCTGAGAGCACCGAGCCCAACCCCGGGACACAACAACACCTCGGCAGCCCAAGCGGGGCACTCAGTGCCGCGGCCAGTCTGTGCTTAAACGCCTCCAGGGACGGTGACTGGGCAGCCCATTCTAGTGTCTAATCACCCTTTCTGTGAAGAAATTCTTCCTAATGTCCAACCTAAACCGCCCTTGGCGCAGCTTGAGACTGTGCCCTCTCTTGTCCTGTCGATGGGAGCAGAGCTCGACACCCACCTGGCTCCAGCTTCCTGTCAGGTAATTGTGGAGAGCGATAAGGTCCCCCCGAGCCTCCTCAAGCCCAACACCCCACCACCCCCCCCCCCTCCCGGCTCCTTCAGCTGCTCCTCACAGGAGTCCCAGACCCTTCCCCAGCCCCACTGCCCTTCTCTGGACCCGCTCCAGTCCCTCAGTGTTCGTGCTAAACTGAGGGGCCCAGCACTGGACACAGCGCTCGAGGTGCGGCCTCAGCAGTGCCCAGCACAGGGGGACAGTCCCTGCCCTGGCCCTGCTGCCTCACTATTCCCGATACTGCTATTTCTGGACCTTCTGTCCTGGGCAAACCTGCCCGTCCCTCAGCGCTGCCCCTCGGCCGAGGGGGAGAAGCACCAGGGGCTGCGGGGGCACCAACTGGAAATGGGAAGCACAGCTCAGGGCACGGCTTCAAATGTCAGCTGTGCAAACACAGGCAAGATGGGACTCATACCTCGTGTGTTTTACCTCAGGCTTAGCTGTCAGTGTCTGAGGTGACTGAACTTGATTCCACAACAAACCAATCACGAGGAAAAAAAATTCTTCAAAGAGGTTTAGGAAACCTGATGATTTACGCTTGAGAACATGCAATAGAGAACACAGGCACTTATTCTGCAAGCAGAATGTGATCGTGCACGCACACAATAATTTATTGCGTGCGTTGTGCAACACTGTGCTCACAGCAGTGAATATCTAACAAATTGCCTTCTACTAATCCTGAGCCAGTCCTCTTCCAGAGGTACACTGCATCAGGCCTGGTATTATGCAACTTTGCTGCTTTTGGTTGTATTTTTTTGACTCACAGATTAAGGACTTGAGCTGCCATTTGGTGCAATGGTCTAATACTGATTTTTTATTATTTGCCATTTGCTGATGTCCAGGAGCTGGCTGGGAGCTGCATTGTGCTTACACTCTGTGCTGACCAAGCAAAACTTGGTTCCCTGCTCCAAAGAGTTTTTTGGTGCATTTGTTCAGCAGTGATACCACAAGTGCAAAAAAAAGGTCATGTTTTAATTTCTTATGGTTTTAAGACAACATTGCAATATGCTTCACTATAAATGAATGCTTTGACAGTTTAAGAATTACTTGTTCAAATTGTTTTAGATGGATTGGAAGGGTTATCAGTTGTTTCGCTTTTTAAAACGGGGTATATATCTCTTACATTTCTCTAGATTACAGTTAGCTAATCCAATTTTATCTGGTTTCAGAAAGAAACTAAAAACAACAATGACCTGGAAACTTAGCAATGAACTATGTAAAGATCTCATTAAAAGCAGTAATTGGCTCCAGATTTACTTCTGTCCCTCTTCAAATGAAATAGTTCAGATGTGAATCTGCTTTTAAAACAACAATGCAAACAACCACAAAGAAGTGCTCAGTTTACCGTGTAGCATCTAATCAATCAAATTAGGGTTACAAAGCAATTAAGGTGTCCTGCTGTGCTATTATGTAATTTGGAGAAGGTTCTAAAACACTGGAAATTAGAGTGGAGAAATGGATACAAATTCAATGGATGTCTGTTGTGTGCAAACATCATTTTCTCAAACTGGCAGAAACAATGCTTTAAATTCAGGATAGATTATTACATAACAGCAAGCAGCTATTGCTGCTGACAAAACCAGAAGGAATGAGTATTGGAGGTGTATGAAAGTAGGTGAGACTGATACAGTTAAACAGACCTGTGCAGGAGAACAATTATTGGAATGTCTTTAGTTCTGATTCCTTTTGGCATGGACAAGTGCATTTAACATGGTCAGAATTTGTAGAGAGTAAAGACTTTTATTAAGAAATTCTTATTCAGCAATATTTGTATTTTAACACAAAACAGGGATTCAGCCAAACATCTCTACATCTCTGCTTTTCACATTTAGTCTCCATGGACAAGTCAAGGAGGTTTCATCAGGTTACCCCGATGGCCTTGCCTGGAACATGTATGTTATCCTTCAAAATTACTCAGTAGTTGGTGTTGCCCTTTTCTATGTAATCTTTGAATTCTTTTATTGTTTCAGGAGTAAAACGTTGGCGTAGAGACTTCTAGGGAAACATAACTGAATAACAACAATAAAATCCTTACCTAAAAATTAAATAGTGCACAAAACCTAAAAACTAACTAGGGGAAAACAGATCTATATTGTAAGTACTAGAAAAGAATTTTGGTTGTGGATGATACTGAGGATGAGACGTCAGATAATTATGTCAAAGAAATTATGTTAGAATTTTCCCCTATTTTTCAAATGCACTGAAAACAGGAGTATTTGCTCTATCAGACTCTTTGGATAGGTTTCTATTCACAAAGAATTCTTTCTTTTCTGTTTTCCTAAAAGGATGAGACATCCCTTTGCTGACAAAGTTCAGTCTGTCTCCTCATCTTCTTTTCTTTTAAGTTAACCAACACATTGGAAATCAGAAACCTAAAAGGATTATGTGATTTCAGGTCATGGTAACATATAGATCGTATTTCTATCCTTATGTAAGAACTGAAATTCCATCATTACTCCAGACATGCAGTTTACCTGTTTGCAGAGTGTACAGAATATGAGGAAACAAGCACATACAAGAGCATTGTGTAAGAGGTGCACATGCAGCCTAGATCATCTTACTTGTTTCAACATCTGCACTTATTGAAGCATTGCCCATTAATTGATTGGAAGAGTATAGACCTGGTTCATATTATGGAACATGTGGTGAGGATACCAAAACCCTGAGAAAAGATGTCTGAGACAAAGGTGTGTTAAAGGGTTGACATTAAGCAGTTGGTGCTCATTTCTTGAATGCATTTGTGCTTTTTGAAACAACATGATGATACCAGCCAGTGAAACAGAGGACACATTTAAAGCAGGAAATAACTACTTAAAAACAATTTCTTCCATAAAATCACTCTATGGAAATTTTCCAGCTCCACACAATAGTTCTTGTCTTTTGAACGCCACCTTTCCTGTCTTGGGCATGGACATGGACAACACTTCCTCATTACAGAATAGTTCAATGAGAGCCCTCGGCATTTGCCTCCAAGAATAACAATTAACTCAATATTCCCTTTCTTACAACAGAATAAGGATAAGGAGCAGCAGTACAGTGGTTTGAGCTGCCAGAGCAGTGCTGCTGTGTGGTAAGGTGCACTCGGCTCTCCCTCTCTTGCTTCCAAACTACTGTCCTGCTGTTAGAAACAGGTCAATGTAAAAGCACACAAATAACACAATGTCAGCATTTTAATATCCAAGCTAATGGACAAATAAAAAACCTTGTTGTGATTTAAAACAAATATGTATTTCATCTGATGTTGCAAGCTGCATACTTTAGGAAAGGATTGTTTATTTAGTGAAACAATGCAAAGTTTTTTTAGGAATTATTCAGAAATTACAGATGCTTCTCAGTTCTAGTACAGGCTTTATTGATTGTTCTCAAGGTGTATACACTGTGTTCAGATTCGATAAAAAAGACACTTCATTATTTAAAACATACAATAAAACTACTCTGTAATTAATTTTAAATAAGCACAGGACTTATCTAATTCACCCATACAGTTTTGTGTCATTTTAACTGTCAGATTCCAATACAAGCAGCAGTAGTAAAATCATCAGTATACTTGTCTGAGATGTATCTGTAACAATCTTACACATGAACCTCAACGTCATTTGCACTTTTTTCCTAGAGCTTTCCATCAGTTCTTTTCTTGAGGACACTAGAAAAGAGAGGGCTTATTATATTTCTTCTTGACCAACGAGTCCATATGTGCAGTGATAAAAAGAAGACACTGTTTGTTGCCCAGTAATATTAAGAGTACCTTGTTGTCACTCCAGACTGGAGATGGAGCTTCCTATGGACTTGGAATTGCACTGCTATTAGTGCAAGAACTACTGCATCTGATTGATTATTAAAAACTTGCTACTGCTGCTTATAAAAAGATTGTCTACAGTGCTTGTATTCTGCAGGTCTTTCAGTCTACTTTTCATTTTCTGGTATATAAATATTTGGAAAATACATACACCAGCTTTCTGGGGAGGAAATCCAATGTCACTCAATAAAACCACATTCTGTGTAAACTCCAGTGCAGAATTAAAAAAAAACAAAACATTAGTGTACATTTTCAAGTAGTGTTTTTTCTTCATCCTAATCTTGAGACATTGTGATTTGTAACATCCTTCCCAAGAAAGCACTTGAAGGCTGTGTCTGCTAACACAAATAACTGGAGTACTTACTTTAAAACAGAGCCAAATTTGTGCTATTTCAGAGGCAAGCTTAGCACCTCCTCATATGAAGCCTATCATAATTCCACCTCTCTACAAACAGAAATGCCATGTAAATGAATTATATTAAACATCACAATCTCTGGCTCTAGTTATTTATAGGCGTAAGAGTGTTTTGAAGCTGGTAAGTTTTGGGTTTTATTCTGCATTAGAACATGTTGGAAACACCTTCACTGAAGCACTGAAAATTCACACAGATTTTGTATGGGATTAAAAATTAGGCATTTCACAGAATTTCTGTAGATGTGCCCTCACACCAGAGCACTGGTGAACCACCTTTTTCTGTTTGCATTGTAATTAGTACATAGTGTGTGAGGCTTTTTGCTCAGTGTCACTATTTATTGAATGATTAACCTCTAAGAGGTTTAATTAGACATAATAAGAATTCAGATGCTGAGAAAAGCATTTTGTAATCCTTGTTCGTTGCTCCAGCTATTTTTGTCAGAAAGTACTTCCAGTTTTTCCCGCACATCTGTGGAGTATCCACAGTCCACAAAAGAATAATTAACACAGAAGCTTAAGAGAAGTTCCAATAGAGGATATGACTGCAGAAATTGCTGTTTGTTAGCATGTTTTGGTCAGGTCTGAGCTAGAGGGAAAAGGAACATACAGAGGAAACTTTCTAGTAACAATGCAGATGTGGTTATCTTATTTTCATTTTCTAGAGTTAAATTCCTATTACTTTGATATCTTAGCTTTTGCAAAATCTATCATTTGTGCTTTTTCATCATTTTAGGCAGGTTATAGCCTCAAAGTTTTGGACTACCTGCAGAAAAAGAAATTAATTTTTAGCCTTGATTCCCAAAGCCAAGTGTCAACTCCATATTTGATGGTGGATATTGGATTTCTTGGCAGAATTAATTGAGCAAGGACCAATTTTGCCACAAAACTTGTAGGATTATAGCATAATAGTGCAGCTAGCTTACAGCTGAGCAAGTTCCTTTGAAACCAGGATAAGAACTACTATGGCTTCTCCTAGTGTCATATAAATTGTAATTATTATGTTCCAGTATATTCCTTAAAGGCCTGAGATCAAAGGTTGACAAAACGAGCTATGCAAGGAGGAAATTACTACTTTGTCCAAAGATTTTTTTGCATTATTTCAAATAACTGAGAGGGAAGAGCATAAGTTGTTGATACAGTTTTATTTGGATTTGAATAAGCTTTTAACACTCTGCATACAAAGGCCCTCACAAAATGGCAACATAAATAAAAAGGTGTTTCTCTCACAGGGGAACAACCCCTGGAGTTCAGTAGGAAACAAAGGATGGGAATGTTTATGTGAAGTGTCCCACTGTGGCTACTCTTCAGAGAGGATGCTGGACTAGACGGACCTTCAGTATAAACCCCAGAGCCAGTTCTTGTTTCTGTTGGACAAGGAAAGTGAAAGAGGAAAAGACAATGTTTGTCAGCATCATAGTGAAGAACAAAAGCAAAAAATATTAAGACCTCCCACCAGCTTACTGGCTAAATTGGTCGGTTAGATAAGTAATATAAACCATTATTAATTTGAAACGGCCATGTTATAGAAACAGCAGGCTGACCTTATCTCTGCCATAAGTTTTTGTATTCCCCAGAGAAACTTGCAGTGATTTGAACCCAGCTATTGCCCAGCAGGGACACGATGTTTGGAAGCAACGATCCTGCAACTTTAGTCTCTATTGCCGGCTTAGTCATGCTGACCTATGAATGGAGCTCTGCAGGTCATCTGTGGCTTTTCCTAAAAGGAAACAGTGTTACACTTTGGGTTACATCTGAGAAAGTAAGTGTAACTCGTGAAACTTGGCTGTTACTACATTAGGTTGTAGCACTACCAAACAGTAGTTGTTTATATTGAGTGAAAATTCAGTTTTTGTGCTGAAGTTTGAATAGTCTGTCACAAGGAGTGGATATCTATTGATGGCATTTAAATTCTATCTTTTTTTTATTTTTGTTTGGGCCTCCTAGTAGTTGCTTTTCTCTAATCCTCATAATGGCTTCTATTTTTTGGGTATCTTTTCCAGGAGGACCTGCATCCCCTCTATCAGCCCATTTTTCCTCCATTAGACTTTTCTGCCTGTTTTTCCTCTCCTGTAGATGCAGCCCCACCTTTGAACACGTGTGTGTTCCCTCTCTACATCCTCCTCATACCTCTTTTCTCCTCATCTGCCTGTTCCCTTCAGCAACAGGACACATGCCAGGGACTGCTGTTCTTTCATGTCTCAGCCATAGTCCTGCAGCGTTGCAGAAATTGGAGGCTTGCAGGGATGAGATTGAGTTGGCAACAGGAGTCTGCCCACCTACCCCTGGGCTGCAGGTTTGGTTACGTGCTTCCTGTCCTTTTACTCAACAGCTGGTGAAGAAAAAAGGAGGTGAACAAAGATTAAAAACAACAGTCTCTGCTTTTCTTTCCTCCAGGTAAAGTTTAGGTCCCCAGCTGGCCAGTAGGTGAATGTAAGTTCCCAGGTTATTAAAGCTATTCTGTTGATACATTAATTTATATGAAAAAAAAGTCTTCTTCAATAAGCAATTCTCCTTGCTGAGACAGTGCTGGCACGGTCAGTGGCAGCACAAACAGCTGCTCCAAGGCTGGGGGTGTAGTTGGGTTTGGGGCCAGGTCTAACTGTTGCTCCTGTGAGTGCTGAGGTACCTGGGAGGATATGAAATCCATAGACTAATGTGTGTGGCTTTGGGCTGGTGGCTGTGTGAGAAGCAGTTGTTGGCTGTGTGGCTCTAAAGTCAGCCAAGGGACCTGGGAAACTTTCAAGGTGTCCCCTTGGGAAGTGTTTTTCTAGAGAGCTGAGGGTTCATCCTGTGATTCAGTAGAGCAATTCAGAGTCTCGTATTACTCTCTTGCTAGTGGTTAAAAACACCTTAATGAAAAAGAAGCCTGAATGATGGTAGCTGTAATCTTATTTACTGCTATCCTGTGGAGAGACTGGCAAGAAGAGGTATCATTTATCACCTTGGAGCTGGTTGAGCAGGCTCTGCAAAACCGTTCTGTGTTTTCTGCAGAAATGTAGGAAAAGACCTGCTGTAATGTTGAATGTTTTCTCTCCTTGGAAGGCATCTTCTGCTCCAGGCCACATACTCCACAGGATTGCCTGTGTTATTCTACTTTATAGTTTGTTCATTTCATAAATTTCAAAAGATGGAGCTGATGGTCAGTTTGCACTTTAAAATGATTGCTCATTTTTTTAAACTGAATTACCAGTACAGTGTGATTAAACTGCAGACATGTGGGCTCTAAGTGTAAGCAATTAATAGCCCACAGCTTGTGAAAGATCCTGAACTCTTTGTCACTTGCTTCTCTTGGTCTTCAAGAATGAGGATTTCTGAAATTTCTGGTAGTGCATCAAAGCATTTGTGGAGATGGTGTTTGCAGTGGAGATACTTGGTATTAGTTTTGGAACGCTGGCAGCCAGCCCTTTACTTCTAATTAAATGAGGGAGAGAATTTCTAACAGAGCGAGCTAGTTAATTTAATTTAAATTCTTGTCAGAATGCCCAGAGCATTGAATGGGCTTCAGATCATTGAAACAACTTTAGCACAGATTGAAAGAATTAATATAATTAATTCACTACTGCCACAAGAAGAATTCTGAGATTTTGTTTATGCAGTTTGAAATTGATAATGAATATACAAAACCAAATGTATGATACTCTTGCCTTTTCCATGATGCAAGTTCAATTTCTCATGTGCAGCTCAGGGCTGAGAGGCAGAAAGCCCTTCTGGGAGATTGAGTCTCTTGTAATTCCTTTCTGGAGTCTAGAGAGTCCATGGGCTACTTGTCCCAGGTAGTAACTGAAACCATTTCCCAAGGGATGCAGCTATCTTATTGCTCATCAGATTTTGTTTTAGAGTATTTTGAAATATAGTTATACGGAAAGCTTGGCAAAAGAACAGTTTAAAATGTAAAAATAGAAAAATGTGGGGAGGCTGCTGTTCATTTTGTAAGGCAAAGCTTGTGACTTAAGAATGCTGCTTAGCAACAGATGGGGGAAATCTGAAGGTGATCACATCATTTTGCAGTTCCTGAAAATTAATTATTCATGTTCATTCTGCCTTTTAAGTTCCATCCTTTTCATGCCCCTGTTCTGCTGGTTCCCTGGGCTGAGGGTGTGATGGCTCAGCTATAACCAGTTCTGCTGTCAGCATTCCTCTCGCTGATGCTGCAGGGATTCAGCTGCAGGGCTCTGGCTCCGGCTTCTCCAGGCCTCTGTCCCACTGTGCTGCACACAACAGGTACTGATCCAGATGGAATAGGGCCCAAAGGTGTCCTGGGAAGGAAGGATGGACACTCAGGCTGTGCAGTTTCTGTGGGGGCTGTTCCATTAAGCACACTCTCCTGTCTGTCCTAGCACTGTTCCCCCCACCCCCTGGTGTAGCTACTCCTTTGCAACTCCTTCATATGTCTTTTACATGCTTTATAATTGCACAGGGTGGCTTTTCTGTCTAAGTTTGATTTCCTTAGAAAATTACTCAGATTCCAGATTGAAACATTCATTTGATGGTATTGCTACTGAAATGTTGGCAGACTGTGGCATTTGGGAATCTGCAAAGTTCCCATTTGATTCACGTGCCACTGCCATCCTTCAACATGCATAGGGTAGAAGCAAAAATATATTATTATAAATTGGTAGGTAGTGTTTCCTTTATTTATCTGCAGATGCTTTTCCTGTGAACTGAGACATATTGACCAAGTCATTTATCAGCTGGGTAGGCTTAAAGTATAAACATCTCATGCCCAACTGAAAAATTAATTTGCATAAATACTTAAGGAAGCAGTGATTTGCATTCATATTTAACCGGTATATGCCAACAGGGATGTTTGTGCTGTTCTCTGGGTGAATTTCAACTTTTAAAATGCAGTTTTGACACAACATAGGACGTGAATTATTTAGAACAGTAACATTTTTCTTTGTTTCCTGTTATCCCTAAAGCAAGACACTTTCAAGGAAGGATACTGGTTTTTCTCTACATGGAGCCATGAGAAAACTTGAGGGTGCATTATTCAAGGTATTGATCTGGACGAGCAGATTATAAGATTATAAACCAGCAGATTATAAGAAGTTGTTTTGCAAAGCCTGTCACCATATATTGATTATGCTCATTACTTCATAAAAACATGTTTGAAGTCTTGAGTTTTCAAAGCCTTGAAGCTCCTTCCTCCCTCATTGTGTGCCTCAGGGGCATATAAACCCATTTAAACAGAAAAAACAATCCTTTTTATAAAGAAAGTAGAACAGTATTTACCAACATATAAATAGGCACTAATAAAAGTAAAGAATATTTAATATTTAAACCTTCTGAAAGAAAGATCATCTTGCTGCCTGGTTTGTAAGAAAGATATACTTTACATCACATGCCATAATTATTTACCACAATGCATACAGTGATCTTTAGGTTTTCTTATGTTTTTTTTTTCTTACCAACTAATATAATAATCTTGAGTAGCAGAGACAGGTGATTGTGTGCTTTACAGAGTTACCAAAAAGTGCAGCTGGAAGAAGTGCAGTCTGTCCACATATCTGCTACATGATTCTGTTTTAAGAGATTCAGGATGAAAAGTAGCATAATGAAAGTGCTGGTTATAACTTTGCAGTAAACGCACTTATGAGTAGCCCTGGTGCAGGAGGGCAGGGGTCTGGCTGACCTGATCCTGCTTCTCTGGAACTGGACAGGCAGGTGGATGCATAGGGGAGCCTAGGTGATGTATTCCCAGGTTCCCCCAGTCTGTACCTAATGGAGTTTCTGAACCATTTGTGGTGTGAAGGCATGGACACATAGTGCAGAGTGTTGTGAGCTTTTTATGATCAAATATTGGTTCCATTGAGGAATCTCCCTTGTAGATTGTGCAGGACTGTATTAAAGTTTTTAGGCTTCTGTGGCTTAGCACTAAGTGGGAGCTAAGGTGGATTTGTAGTTATAAAAATTGGAATAGGGTCAATGAGCAAGTAGTTTGATATATGAGTACATTGCAGTGATAATGCTTGTCACCATGAGCCCCAGCTATGTGTACTATGTTTGGAAACTATTTAGATATTTGAATGCTATTTTAATATAAATGAATTAATTTTTGGTATCTGTGGGAAATCCTTCAGCGTTAGCAAATATTTTTTACTCTCCTCATGTTAACAGATAGCTTGAAAGGCAGAGCAGATGTTACTAAGCACAGTTACACGAGTAAGTTTGAGCACTGGGCCTGTTTAGTCTTGAGAAGACACAACTGAGAGGGGACCCCACCAGTGTCTGTTGTTATCTGCAGGGAGGGGTCAGAGGGGGGACCAGGCTCTGGTTGGAGGGGCCCAGCAATGGGAAAAGAGGAACAGGCAAGAACTGATGCTCAGGAAGTTCCACCTGAACATGAGGAAGATCTTCTTCACTGTGCAGTGACCGAGCACAGAACAGATTGCCCAGAGAGGGTGTGGAGTCTCCCTCGCTGAAGACACAATCCTGTGCCATTTGCTCCGGGATGGCTCTGCTGGAGCAGAGAGGTGGGACCAGATGAGCCACTGTTGTGGTCCCTTCCAACCTTACACAGTCTGTGATTCTGTTACAAGCAATGAAAAAGGTCTGGGAAATACTAATTCTTCTTAGGTCAATTACTCTTACAATGTACTATCATAAAATGAAACAGAGCTCAAATCTAAGCTGCTGATTTGCCTGTAATTGAATATCTAATTAAGTGTTTATTTGCTAACAATCTTGTTTACTGGCATTTGAGTTAAGTTTCTTGCCTTTCTTTCTTTTTTTTTCTTGTCACAGTTAGAATGAAATAGACTGGTGTATGGATTATTTGCCTGCATTGAAAAAAACTTGACTCTCCAAAGGTACATTTTAAGAACTGCTAAACAGCTAACTAATAGATAGCTGGTACAGAATGCATAGGTTTTTACATATTCTGAAAGGCAAAGAGACAAAGCAAAAATGTTGATGTGAGAGTAGGAGGTGGGACACAGGTGTCCTCTGCAGAAAAGACTTGCTCCTCTCTTCTGCTCTTTCCCAGGTTGCTTTGCTGTTGCTCCCCCACACTTTCCCCTCTTCCTTGGCTGAAGTTGATTCAAGAGTTCTGTTTTCTACTTCAATCTATTTTATGCAGCACTTGTAAGATGCCTAGATCCTCTAGCTGGCATCCACACACAACTGGGAAAAAGGCAACATCATATAGCTGCTAATTTGAGCTTCCAAATTGAAGGTTTCAATGTTCAGTTAAGATGCAATTAGTTGAAAATGAGGCATTATGCACCAAAATCCCCACATCAGCTTTGAAATTTAAGCTTATGATGAAGTAAGACATTTCAAAATTGAAGTTATGGTTGCATTTTCTCTTCCTCTGCAGACCAAACATGTGTTCATAATCCTTTCTACTTACTCATTATTTCTTAACACACAATAGCAAATTAGGTCCACATGAGCCTTTTAGATAAATAAAACCAGATCATAACTGATTTGGCCTGGAGCCCATTTTGCAATCTGCTGATTTAAGCAACGTGACCCTCAAAATAAGGGTCAAGCTAATTACAGCTGCTCAGAAATCCAGATGTTTTAGGTCTGAACTGGGTCCTGCCTACCAGCCTGAATTTCTCTGTAGTATTTAAAACTCACTCTTTGGGTGAGGACTCGAACTGACAAAGTCTAGCAGCAAAACAGTAACTTCTTGGTTCTTGACTGCATGATACCAGTGAATTCCCATCTTCTCTCCTTCACAGAGATGACCCAAAAGGTAAGGTTAACCTGGCTTCTAGACAGGTTTTACTGGTGAGTTTGTGGCATAGGATAGGTGTCATATTGGGTCCCAAACTAAACTGTGGCACAACAGTTGTGCCTGTGGCCTGGGCTGAGTCCAGGCATCAGTCCAAGGAATCAAGAGAAACTTCAGTGTATGTTACTCAGGATATCAATAGACACTTAGTAAAATGAAGACTTCTACCTTAATCTGATAATAAGTAACAGCATATCAGAATTGAAAAGGTATGTGGAAGGATATGAAAGATAAGAGTTTTAAGGTGTAAACTGATCTGTGAGTCAGTGGTGAGTTTCAAATTCACACTTTGTCACTTCCTTTGTCAGCTTGGGCATATCCCTTTGCCTCTAGTTTTTCTGGCTCCCTATTTGTGAGATAAATACATCACCCAGTGCAGGACAGAATTAAGCTCGTAATTTTATAATCTACCAAAGAGACACAGTACTCTCCTCATAGAGTCTGGTTGGTATTTGACTGGAGGTTGTATTCTTTCAACCACAGTGGGTCAAGTTAAATGAGTTCCACTTATGTCCATAGTCATTGAAAAGGTCAATTGCTGTATTAATGCAAGAAATCCCCAGCAAGTCCATAGCAAGCTCTGCTGCTGAACAGGCCTTTTACTTCACTCTGAACTCTGTGTGCTACTTTGTACCTCATCTATGAGTGCACACACCGAGATGGAGAGCTGAGTGTAGCACCAGTGCCTTAAAAGATACAAAGAAAAATATAAGAAAAGGGATATATTTAAAAAATTATTATTAAGCCTTTATAACATATTACAGCTAAAGATTTAATGAAGAAGTTGAAAGAGAAATTACTATCCCTGTTTAAGTCTTTTTTAAAAGTCTTTTTTCCCCCCCCTAAGATTAAATTTGTAGTTAATTTCCTAGTTTTTAACTGTTATTAAGCAGGGTAAATGTGGTCTGGAAAGTATCTGATGATAATCTTCCCTAATCAATTGAGATTACTTGAAAGTTTTTTTTTCCCCCTCCTTTCTTTCTTTTTTCCTTTATTTTTTGCATGGAAGAAACTTCATCTCCAATCTGGTTAGAATCCTTGATCCAGTTTTAGAACTTGAACTTTGAACTACTTTCACATTCAGTAAACAAACACTCCAAAACCTCACTTATGCAGAATACTTCATTCTTGAAATATTGTACTGTTCCTAAAATTGCATTTAGATAAAGCTGTTCACCTTCAGACAGTGATATGATTAAAAAACCAAACAAAGGAGAGAAGAAAGTTCTGACTTGCAGAAACAATCCTAGCTGGCTGTTCTGGGAATGATCTTCAGAATTAGCTCATTATTTATTCTTGGTGCACTCCACCAATTAAACAAACAGTTTTATATATAGAAACAGGGATGGGCTTAGCTTACTTTTCCAGGGTCATTTCCAGAGACTTGGACACTGAGGATGTGCAGGCTCATGTTACGCAACGCAGCAGGGTCTGTGTGTCTGTGTGTGATGTGCCCATGGTGACATTACACAGTAAGCCTGATAAAGAAAGCAAAGGCAGAGATGCCTGTAGGTAGGAGCTGAAATTCCTCTGTTTGGGTAATAACACATGAGTTATTCTAGCCACTAGAAATATGTCAGGGATCCCCTAAGGAACTGATGAGGCTGTCAAAAACCCCAAACCACTAAATTTTATTATCAATAGCACTCTGTGGAAAAAATTCAGATCACTTAGTATGTGATTGTTCAAACCTCCTGTCAAGTAAAAATTGAAGTGAAAAAGAAAAACTTGGTCATGACTTGTGTCTGCAAATGCTGTGCAGTACAATGCCAGTACTGAAACCCCTAATTTATTGCAATAGTTATATGAACTACAGTACAGCAGATTTATTGCTGCAGTTCAGGGCTGTGTTGAGACATCTTCACTATCGTAAAGACTGTGCAGAGAGTGCCTCAGGCACAAGATTTGCACCAGACTTGCCTTAAGTGTTTTAGGTATTTGATGTGGCAGGACTTTTCTTGAGGGATCTCTAGATTTTTGCTGTTGTGGTGTGGCTGCAGATGACCTGAACATTCATATCTTGGCCACCTCCTGCTGGGAGTGTCTGCTCCCCTTGCTGTCAGACTGCAAGCACTGTAAGGACACTGTGTGAGCTGTGGGGAGAGTGGATTGACACACTTCCAGATGTATCTGTAGCCAATGAAACAAGAGGATTACAGGGATTCAGCAGTTAGAATCATGTAATAGTTTAACACAAATACATATGGATTTTCAAGGCCATAGTTCTTCCCAACACTTCACATTCAGAGTTTTAAGATGAAGCAGGAACAAAGCATATCTTGACAATGGGAAGAGCTAGAGAGGGGGATTTCATTAAAGAAAATTTAGATGAAAGTAGGAGCCATAGTGTTATTATTTTTGCTGTTGCAGATCTCCCAAGTCCTGATATAAATGCTTAAGCATAGAATAAGGGTTTTTGCAGGACCTGAGAAGTTGCCAGTCATATTACTGGAATATGTAAAAAGAGTTGTGAGATATAAAGGCCACAAGAAAGTTTGAAACTTTGCTATGTCCAAGATTCCGAGAATGTTGTGACACATAAAAAAAGCTTTCAAAGTTTTCCAGGGTGGGAACAATTTATAAAATAAACAGATTACAATTTTATTGTGTCTGTATTTGGACAGCTTTTAATCTGTGTAAAAAGAAATCCAAAACAAAACTGAGAATTACACGTTGCAAGAACTGCCAACCTGCTCGCTCTCCCCTGTGTCAGCTTTCCAAGTGTGATGTGCCTCAAGTCTGGGACCAAAATGAAAATGAAGCACAACACAATTTTTATATTAGCCCCTGGATATTCACCACTGGACAAAGCTCCAGAGCAGCCACTCTTGCAAAGAACTCAATGTTAGATGTGCTTAATAGATGTCACAAATTGCCACAATATTAAGGCAGCATTCTTGAAGGCAAACAAATGTAGGAAGCAGTTGTGGATCAAGATAACTTTCCTATGCTTTAAAAGAAAAATCACACTAAAATTAGCCCTTTTTGATATATTGCAGCAACATCTTTGTTTAGACAACAAATCACCATTGCAGTGTAGTAGCCCTGGGTACTCTTACTAAGCTCAGTAAAACTAAAGAATTCATCCCTCAGCTAAGTATAGGCTGGCCCAGCTAATGAATGAACAGTTCTTCCCTGTTTTCAAGGCTGTGACTGGGAACATGTCTTTATTGCAGAGAAGCTTTCAAAATACAGATCAAAACTCAAGGGAAAAATGGTCCTCATGTTTGTATTGAAGCCTGGGAGATGAACTCCTAACATTTTGTACTCAAAATAAAAAATGGCACCGAAAGTTTAAAACACTTGAATATTTCCTTGTACAACCTTATCAAAACATTTAGTCAGTCGTGTACATTCTCTCTCTCAGACCTTTGGAGCAAATTGCCCCTGCAAACAGGCTGGCTGATTTTAAGAATAAAATACAAGTGAAGTTAATAGTGCTAAAGTGATCCTCTTAGTTGCCTCTTATTTAGTGTCATTTTTGATGGACAATGCCAGTGTTTCCTTTGGAGCCAAGGAGAGGAGAGTAACTCAGAATTACCTCTGAATTACCTCTCAGCTACACTGGGTCAAGTGTCATGGTGACTTTCTCTGGTCCCCTTGTAGTGGCTGGTGGGAAGTGGGAACATTTAGAGGTCCTTTTTTATTATTTAGAGGCTTTGGCATCATTCTGTACCACATGAATCACACAACCTTTCACTTGTTAAACTTCAACCTTGATTTAAAATTAACCAACAAGAGCAACTCCAGATTACAAGGGATGTAACAATTCCACATTACTAATCTCACCAAACTTGCTGTTATCACAATTAGTTTTAATTGATAAACATGAGGAAAGAGTCTTGGTGTTTAATTCTTTCCCCCATATTATTTCTCTCGATTTCAAGTGAAAATTTTTGGAAAAAAAAGAAGTGAGAAATATTCTTGACAGATACATCTATCAGTTGTCTTACTCTTGCCTAGGCTGCCAGCCCACTGTGGAACTGGGTACTGGAGTATTGAGAGGAAGCTTTGGAAAGGATGACTATAGAAAAAAAATGGGAAACTTTGGCCAAAAAGTTGCAAATTAAAAAAATGAGTGCATATACTATCCGTGAGCTTTTTATTTTTAGTGCAAGAAGGTACCTCACAGTTCAGCAGATATTAGCAATGTCATATGAAGCACATAAGGGGTTTATTCTTAGCCTGATTCTGCAAAGATCCAAAATTATTCTATGTCAAGAAAGAATGAACATATGAAACGATTTATAACTACAAAGTGTTACAAAATACTGGAGGAATGGTTTCTGAACTTCTTGATTTATGACCCTGTTTGCATTTCTTAAAAGTATGTATTTTAGAAAACAGATCAACTGAATATTAATTTAATTCAGGTTATCTTGGAGTCAGGGATAAGGAGAACTTTATCCTGCAATGGTCCTTATCAAAGGATGCAGACCATGCTGGCACCTGGCTTAGGGAGCCTGAACTAGTGTCAGTTCTAAGCCCACACAGGACAATTTCTTTAACAACCTTCAGTTACATTTTTTATGCTGTTTGGCATATAATTGGATCCATTTAATAACTGTTTTTTTGGCAGTTGTTTGCTTTCGCATTCTATTCCACAGTAATAGAATTGGAATTCTGGAAGACTAATGAAAGCTTTAGAGTCAAGTGGTTTTATTTTTAAAAATTATTTGTGGTTATACTGTCACTCTGCAGATGACAAAGCCTCACAATCACAACAATCCTCTCATTTAAACTTCTCTGCTTTGTGAGGGTCTGTTTATTACTGTATAGCTGCATATTTTTTAACAGTGTGGATTTCTGGTCAACAGGTTTACATTTAAGTTTTGAAAGCAATCAATCCAGCTGGTACTAGAAAAGCCCTACTTTACATGTTCATGCAGAAGAAGTAATTTTGAAGGTAGAGTTGCTTTGGGTTTGGGACTGCATAGGGACCACAAGGCCAGCAAAAGGGCTCCTTGCCAGCTGCAGAGAGAAACTTAATTCCCCAGAGTGTGTGAACCCCACAGGTTTCACTACTGAGTGACCTGGAAATGGAGTCTTGGCTTGGGGATAAGAAAGAATCTCAGACACTCACAAACTGAAGGCAGCAGGGTTTTGTTTGCTTTTTTAATAAAAAAGCACAAACTTGAAACATCAAGCAGTGACAAGACATAGAATATTCCATGACTGTTGAAAATGAGCTGAAGAACACCTCAAGGCCAGGAGTTTAATTGTTCACCCAACTGTGTGTTGTGACTCCATCCAGGCAGAGCCTTGGCTTGGTTATTCCAGAGTTAAGTGGTCTCAGGACACAAGACCTGATCCACCTTGGGGCACAGTCCAGACCCCCTGCCCCAGAAGGGCAAAGAACTGGCAACTGAACCTAATACAGTGAATTTCCAAAGCACAGAGGAGAAATAATAACACGCAACAATGTTATTTGTGTTTTTTTAAAGAAAAAGACAAATCCTCCAGAGAGAAATAAAAAAGCTTTACAAAAATTGCACATACAAGAGCAAAAGGCAATTTCATCAAAATATTTAGCAAATAATTATTTAATTGCATTACGTAACTTTATCTAGCATACAACACAAAGCTACAGCTTTATTACCTCTTCATGTACCCTTCATTCTCACCCCATACAGGTCTATGCAAAAGGCCCAAACCTCCCTGACAGAGCCGAGGCAGTACCTGTGAACAAACCCAAACCCAGAGCTCATGGAACATCCAGTGTCTGTTCTCAAAGGTTGGTCAGCTCCCCTCTCCTGAGCCAGGCTCTATAGGCCTCTCACTCGGGACAGTTTTGAACTCACCCCAATTTTCTGTTGTCTTGGCACCACTTTACAGGTATTCTCCAACCTGATCACTTCTGACAATATTTGTTTGAATAAGCAAAAGCCTCACGGAAAGACTTATTTTTGTATTAAATAAATTAGAATATAGGGCGATGGAAACCCTGGATTATAAATGACACATTAAAATAAATTTTATCTCAATACAGCCGAATGAGAAACAAGAGAATTAACAAATTTTAAGCTTATTATGGATGAATTTAATACTGAAATTTGCATGTGCAGAATTCTCTTTGAAAATTTGTCACAGCTCAGCCCTAGAATGTAAGTTAACAATTCATAGTTCACACTTAAAAGGCACAGTAAACATTAAACTTGAAAGTGCACAGCACAGTTTTTACTGAACCTGAACACAAAAAGTATTTATTTTCTTTCATGAAGCAGATACTTTTGATCTGTTGTTCCCATTAGAATCGTATAAATACATGTGCAAGTCATAGATAAAGGTTTGTAAATAGCAAATGTATATACATTAGCACGGAATGACACTGGACCAGCCCTTTAGGCAATGGCAGTTTGTTACACAGTTGTATCAAAGTTCAGTGCAGAATATATAATTTAATAATGAACACATTCACAAACTATCAAAAGAATAACTTTTCACTCTTTTATGCTACACAGAATGCTAGATGTTTTATCTTCTAGGTGACAATGGACAATTTGGGACATTAAAATGCAAGTGGACACAGAAAGAAGCCAATATTGAAAGAACTGTCATCAGTTTTGGAAAACCTTGCTTAGACAACTATTGCATTTTACACGAGGAAATATGCTCTGGTATAAAAGAACAGTGCCAATGGTATCCCCAGGTTTTTCATTTTCTAGTGATGTGAAAGAGCCATCAAAACTGATTAAAAAAACAAAGCACCTTGAAAGTATAAGTAAGGCACAGTGAGAATTCAGAATCTCTATCCAGTCCAGAACAACAGAATGCACTTTCTAAAATCCAGGAAGACAAACCTGTACTGACTTTGGGATTTCAAAAAATATAACTTGCAGTAAAGTAAGTAAGTGGAACGTAGAGCATAGCAGACAATTGTATCTTACTGTGACAAAGGCTTATGATGATAATTCTAAAATTCAGGATTGAGTCCAAGTATATTCTAAACAGACTCCTGAGCAAAGACCACAATGGGTTTCAAAGAGCTCCATCACTGTCAGTCAAAAACTGGGAGTTTCCAGAGAGTGACAGTTTGAAAATGGCAGAAGCAAGGTGATGTACTGTGCAGCAGGTCACACACACTAATCAAAACAAATCAAAGCTCATTTTTAGCTTTAACAAGACATCATAACTTTCATAAGAAGACACCTGTAGCACTTAATTCTTATGGACTTGGAGAAAAACTTCATTTAGTTAATTCAGTGGTATTACAGAATTAGTTAAAGTGCTTTAGAGAGAATAAAAATAATTCACATTTCTCTTAAATATATTTATTCCTTTTGAAACTTGCCATCAGTAATAATTAACTCACATTTTAAAACTGATGGAACAGCATTAGCCAGAAAGAGCTGGTTATCTTAGAGGGGGCATTTATTAAAATATTTCATGTATTTGCCAAAGTCCTGTGCCAGAAGGGCTTATCTGTGCTCTGTGTTGAACAATGGCATTAGTCACCTTTTGCTTTTGCCTTTGGCCAGTGCCTCTGTGTAGGTGAGGTGGATGAAGTCGAAGAGTTGCGAGGCATTGGCAGCATTGCCCAGAATCCTGGCGAGCTCGTCCTTGGACAGCGTGACCAGCTCCGCGATGCTCTTCACATGGTGCATCAGGGCCCGGCAGTTCTTGGCATTAACCCCCGGCATCTTCAGCAGGAAGTCCTGCGGGCCAGGGTTGTACCTGTCGGACTCGGGCAGGATTTCCGAGTCGGCGGTGACGGCCATGGCGGTCTCTGCGTCGGGCTGCGGATGGTTGAGCTTCAGCTCCTCAAACAGCTCGGCAGTGGCGTGGGGAGACGGGCACCACAGGATGCGCAGCTTCGGGAAGTGCAGCGTAAGAAGGGTCAGTTTAGAAGTAACATCATTACCAGAAATTTCCTGATGTAGAGAGCCTCGTGGGATCAAGGAGAAGGATTTGTTAGGGTCAAACTCAATCAGGAGAACCGGCCGCTTATAGTACCGGCACATGGAAACGCACTGGGAATACAGTCTGCCGTTGTTTAAGGAACCAATCAGATCGCTGATGCTCTTCCGCTCTACACAGATATCAGGAGTCAAAATATAATCTCCAACTTCCAGAGTAACAGGCTCAATGTCAATACCACGACGGTGGATCAGCGATGGAAGCTCACTGCGGAACTCCCGCATGTCCACGATTATAGTTTGCTGGACGTCCTTCTGTTCCTGTCCACCTGAAGAGCAAAATACATACAGTTATCCCCACACTTGTGACCTCCAGCTCCAGTTGTGTAGTTTCCCTGTGTGCTGCCAGTGCTTTTGTAACGGATGGACTTCACATTGCCAATTATACCTCAAATTCAGCAGTATAATAAATCCAGGCTTCATTTAATTTTCAGTTGCCTAATTATGTACTGTAGTTTATGGAGCATGCTCTGCACTTTAATAGAACTACCATGCTGCCTGCTGTTAAGCTTTGTGCATGTGACAATGAAATACATTAAACTGTACATGAAAGTTATTTAAATGAACCAGGAAAATTCCAGCTGTTTCCCACAGAAATATGGCATTTTATTCTAGGAGTTACATGTTGGCCTCTATAGATCTGCAAAAGGACACATGAAGAGACTGCAAGCACCAAGGCCAGAAAAGACATTAAAGAAAATATTAGAGAGCATATGATAAAGGAGAGCAGGATTACAGAAATGACAGCAAAGAAAAATGGACACAGCTGTAAAGATAAAGGCAAAGTATAGATGTCAGAGGAAAGGAACAAAAAAGTGGTTAGAATTGCAGCGAAAGAAAAAGCGTGTTTTATTGCAAAGAAAGTAATCAAAACCATAACCTGCAGTTGTTTACCCAGGCAGTCTATTTTGCCAGGATGAAAAGAAGTCCCAAACATTTACTAGCTCAAGGACAACACTGCCTCTGACTATCTGTAGACTTCAGTTTCTATGTTTTAATTTCTCTCCCTACAAGCTGCACTAGAGAGTCACATATCCAACAAGCTGCCTAGAAACAATCCAAATGGTATCTGTCTTCATGGTAAAATCCTTCATTAGTCTGTGTTGTCAAAGAAAACCACAATTCATTGTTGCTGGGAAATAATGTCTCTTTACCATGAAGACTGCAGAGCCAGTGTGCCACGTGTCTCTGACCTTGGTGCTGGGGGCCCTGGCTGGGACTCAAAGTGATGGGCCTTTGGCAGAGCTCAGAGCTGAGGCCTCACCTCGGGCCCTGCTCACCTGCTTTGCGAGTGTCAGCAGCAACTCCGGCAGGTTTAGCGTCTCTGATGAGGTCTAAGTTTGTTTCATCTCTTCCCTCTCTTTCTTCAGGAACAACCATGCTGGCCTTCTCTCTAAGGAACCACAAACAAACACACACTAAAAACTGCAAATATGTGAGACAAGTAGATCAAAGTAGTTTAATACCCTTCATCCAGGTGTAAAATTATATAGAGTCCAGTATAATTGCAGACCTGACCAGAACTGCAGTTTACGAGGCTTTCCTGCTCATTGGGCTAGATGTTGTATTTCTATTTCAATTATCAGCACTTTTTAGCAGCTGATTTTGTTTATTTTTAAAACTTCTCAGGGCATAATAAACAAAGGAATTAATGACTAGTAATAGCACTATAATATATCAGTAAAAATATTGTCTCATACAGGCTAAGGAAATAATTATTTTGTTTCCCCAACTGACTTAGGTTATAAAAGCCTGAGTAAATATCTTACAAGAAATGTTACTTGCAGACAAAAGCACAATTACAAAAATGAAATTCACAATTAGGGAAAAATCCAAGTGGTGCTGTTTAGCCTCTGAAGTTTAATATTAAATCCCCCTAAAATTAATAAATAAAATAGGTTTTGAGTTTTTGTTGATTCTCAGTGGGAAAGTTCTCTTAATATTTGAAAAGCAATTGAATTAAAAGTTTATTTAAAGCCTTCACACAGGTAAGAACTTCACTCTATTTAACATGTAAACATATAAAGGAGTTACATGAAACACTACTAATAAAGGTAGTTGGACTAATTGTGCTACCGAATGAGCTTTTCAAAGGCCTCCTTCTCTTTCCTCAGAGCTGTGAGATAGCGCTGCTCTTCTGTGGAACCCCCATAGATGAGGAAATAAACTCTGTAGGCACAAAAGAGAAAAAAACATCTCACAAAACTACATATAGAGTTAAAAACACCCACAACACATATTTAAGATTAGTAGCCTGACAAGTTGGTCAACAGTGTATTAACTGTAAAGTTTTCTATATTTTTAATTAATCTGTGAAATTTATTCATAAAAGTGAGGGTGTATCAAATACCTATCCAGAGTGTGGTGACCTTTCTGTCAGCTAATACTAGAATCAAGCATAACTGCAAATACTTCTCATTTTCCTTATTGTGTTTTTCTTTACTTGTTTTTCTGTAATAGTTTCTGAATTACTGGTCTTGAGCATGACCAACATCAGAAAATGTGAAAAGTAATTAAATCCAAATGAATCCTATTGTATAAAAACCCTACCTAAAAAAATGTTTTCAATTGAGGCTACACCTCAAAATGGTCTGCTGCCCCTAAGATCATGGAGAGAGGTCTTGAAGAAGATGGAATGAACTTTGTTTTATTTTTAACAGGTATGTTTCTGCTGTTAAGGGACTAAATACTTGCTGGAAAGTAAAGATTCTCCTTTGGTTACACCAGACATTTTGCTTTTGAAAGAGGAAGAGGGCTAAACACGAACTAAAGGGTAGCTCAAGAAAATGAGCGGCTGCATGTTCTGCCTTGACTGCTGACAGTGCACTTTTCATTTTTTAAGACTAGAATTACCAAGTGAACTTGCCTCAAAGGCTTCCCAGGCCTGCTTGCCTTGTAGATCTCCAGCTGCCGGACAAAGGTGAGTTCTGCATCATATAACACAACGTATCTTGGCTCCACCTCGTGCAGGACCCGGGTGAGCGCGTAGGGATCCCCACAGCCCTGCAGCGGGTGGATGACGGTGAGCGGGTCCTTGAAAACACCATAGTAACAATCTGAGGGTAAGCTCACATCAAAATCATCAGGAATGGCCTCCCCAATGCTGCTTTCTTGGCTACTGCTTAATTCCTTGTTATCTTCCACCTCTAACTCCTCTCTCTTTTCCTCCTCAGTTTTACCTATCATTTGGATTATAGTCCGGTCTTGTTGCTTCTTGTGTTTGTTTTGTTTCGAAGAAGCTGCAAGTTTGGCTCTTTTGGCTTGAGGCCCTGGGTCTGATTTGGCATTTCCTTTGGACTTGATGGGTTTTCTGTCCATAATCCACATTTCTCCAGCTTTCTCATCCTTTCCAAAGCTTTTGTTATACAGTCTTGTTAGAAAAGCTTCTGGTCCAGCAATAATATACTCCCTGAGCTGCGCACAGGCTCGGTCATCGCTGGCACAAATCAGCACTTGCCCTGCAGTCAAAAACAACATCATGTTTACAGTCTGTAATTCTGTGCTTCTTAGCCAGCCACAAGGCATCTCCTGAGCAAATTGGTTTTACTGATCCTCGAAGTATGCCTGCCAAAGACTTTTCTCTTTGGTTGTCACAGTTGCTCTGACCTTTGAGAGAATCTAAATTGCATGGGCGTTTTGTATCAAGGAAGATTAGAGAAGATTAATGGAAGTTCAGCATTCCTTATTCTTACAACATCAGAATTTGGGACGTTTTCCTTCTGACCATCAGAAACATAGTATGTATTGAAACATAATCACAACGACTGTTTTTTAAGATGTGGAATAAGAGAGAACTTAATTTAGACCATTCTAATTTTCAGCCTTTGTCAGCTGTGTTAGAAAGTCCAAAAAAATACATATTTCACACAGTATTATTGACATTTGTGGTCTTGAATAACAATTCTCCACAAGCTGACTCAGATAAACTCCTACAACACTAGGTGAGCCAGATCTTATCCAGTCAGAACACTGTGGGTGGGAGAAAAGAGCATTTTTTTACCCTTACTATTCCCTAAAATAACACTTGCTGAAATTTAAGGGGATGAACAGCTCTAAAATAGGAAAGGCAGCAAAGCAGTTAGACTCTCTACCCTGCCTTCTAATCTCTACACAATTTATATGCATCCCCTGGAGAAACAAATTTTCTTGTGCAGAAGAATGTATGAGTTAGTAAGGGCGTAAGATAGAAACCCTTTTGTTTGAACTTGAATTTCAGAAATGAGTGAATGATTATTATAAATTTCCACACCAGTTTTATTGGGTTTGGAACTTAAGGTATCAGTATTATACTGAAATGTAAGTTAAAATATTTTTTCAGAACAAGACAAGTTCTTTCCTTAACAGTACAGTATAGTAACCAACAGCATTTCTCTTTCAGAGCAAGAACTAAATATGGGTTTATGTAAAACTATCTAATTTTACATAATTTATGTAAATAATAAACATAAACTCCTGAAGTTCACAAATTATTAAATTTAAACTAGCTGTTTTATAAAACTACAGTAAAGAGTTAGGTTTTCCCTCTCTCCAAAGCAGAAGCACTAACCAGCTGTGCTGTGAAAACTTTCATCATTTATATTCTCTCACCTGGACCACCAAGGTCATAACTGTTCTTGTTCTCATTTTCAATCTCTTTCAGTACTTCTCTCAAAGCTTCCCATTTTGGGTTACTTTCTAGAACCAGTTCGCGTTTTAGTTCTGAAACAAAGTAAGATTGAACATAGCAGCTCTTCCAGCCAAAATATCCTTCAGACTTTCAATTAGTGGTTAGGTGTCAATAGCTTGATGGCTGTTGGCAAATATGATATTCAACAGCCTACATATGCAATGTGTTATGTGACTGGGTTGGAGAACACTCTTACGTTTAAAAATGGGGATAAGTGTTTTAGTGAAGCAAAAAAGTTGAAATATTCACTCATTCTTCAATTCTGAAAGTCCCAGGTATAATTTTTTAATAAAAGTAACCACATGTTCATATAAAATAATAATGATAAGCTAAACACCGATGTAATGCAAGAACAATTCCATAAAAAGCTCTCCCAGTGATCAGCTGAGCAAGCTTAGGAGAACCCCTTATTTTTCTTTGACTCTTCTGTGTTGTTCATTACATGCTTTTTGAACTAAGATTATGCCTCATCTTATCCCAGCTAAGAGACTGAGATCCTGAGCTGTGTAAGTTCATGCAGGGAACCAGAGCACCAGTAATAACATGCAAAGCACTTGAAATCGTGTGACACTCCCAAATTTAGAATTAGGACTGATCAGTACCAGTTTCCTTCTTCACATCACGTTTCTCAGAGACTTTGCCTTTCTGATGCGGTTTCTCCTCTGCAATGCGATAAACTCGAGCTCGAGCGTTCACAAACATCGAGGTACTGGCGTCAAGGAAGAGCCAGCCTGGGGAGGAAAGGAGAAGGAAGCAGGAGGGGAGTACCTTGCTGTCTGCAATGGGTTTGTGTTCCAACCCTCTGCAGCACAAGCCCCACATCTCTCACCTGGAATACCTGTGCTACCTGCTTGCTGTGTTATGACCAGCTTAATGAGAGACAAATGTGATGCAAATCTCACACTGTTAAGTAACAGCAGTTAAGTGGGAAGATGAAAGCATTATCTGTCAATAAAAACCTACGTCCTTATGGCTGGTTATGTAAAACCTAATTAGACCTTCATATGTTTGGGAATGCTAATTAAAAATATCAACATTTCACTGTTTCATGCATTAACTTGTATGGTTCTTCAGTGTTTACCTGAATTCTCACCAAAAGCTTTTTCACTTGCTTTCAGGGACTCCAGAAGATTCAGGAAGGTGACACAATCATACTGAGTTAGATACAGGAGCAAAGTACGGAGAATCTTCAAATCCTGGACCAAAGATTTTGTCTTAGCTCCAAGCTGATGCCAGAGAGGATCTAAATAGTGACGTATTGTCTAGAAACATAACATGGGAAGTTCAGGATGGCAAATATATAGTACACTAACCATGCTAAGAATGCACTTTTTTTTTCTTTATAGGGGATGCCACTAATTTCCTGAAGCTATTAAAGATACCAAATTAAAGATCTGGTGGTAAGGTATTTGTTTTTACATAAGTTACCATTTTTTAGCTAAGTTAACATAATATAGATGCCCTTATATAAAATATTTCAGCAATTAGCAGATGTATATCTATTAATGCTTTCAGTACATTTTTCCTTTCCACCTAATAATAAAATACTGGTAAAATAACTGCACCCCCTTATTTTACTGGCACTGGCCTGTTGTATTTAGTATCTAGTGTCTGTTACTTGGGTAAAGCAAAAACCATTATGTCATTTAAATAATGTCATTTAATTTCCAAAGTAAGATTGGTATCATGCAGATGTGCAACTATAGAGCTTAAGGAAAAAACCTCTAAATATTTAAAGTTCAGAAAGCCTTATATCAAGATAAATAAGTTAAAAAATAACTGTGTTTCACTATGTTGGTTGAAGTTCATGGTCTCACCCTACAGAAAGCGTATGTATGCCAAACATTGCACATCTGCAACAATTATTGACATATATAATGATTAAAGACACAACAGATGCATGCATGTGCATATTATCTATTATATACAGTGCTTCTACTACAGAAAATAAAGAACACAAATAGGTAAGAAAACCACAAATCAAGATGTTCTCACTGCAGCAACTTGGGAAATGCAGAAAGAACAAAAACCCTACTGGCAATTGTCACATCACTATTATTGTACCAGTAATAAACATGCCATGGGAGAACACTCAGCTGCTGAAGGTTATTTACTTTACAAAGAATATTTCTATCTGCCTGGCAGCTGGAAGATCTACATCCCATTATTTAGACACTGCAAAACAATCAAAGTGGTTACCTTGTCGAAAGGTTTGCCAATAGCATTTTCTAAAGAGAGATCTTCTACTTCAAGAACTGGGTTATAACGTTTGAGTTCTCTCAGACATGCATTCAAAATGTCCAGGATTGAAGTCTGGATTGCAAGCATGGCAGGGGTCATTGCCACATGTATTTCCACCACTTCAGGTTTATGCTTCTCTAAAAATGAGTTCACTGCTATATGAAATCTAAGAGGAAAACAGCTTATTAAGATTTACATGGAAAGTTTTTTTGACTCACATTACTCAAAAAGTTTGTATAAACTACAATTACGATTGTTATAAATGTAAACAAGTAAGTTAATTCCAAAACAAATCAGATTCTACTGATGTGAAGGCTGCAATCTTAGGAACAGCCTCAGAAAACCATCTGTTCCACAGTGATGACTGTAGTCATCCAGTCATGTAAGCCCACAGAGTGGTGAATGATCCACAGAAAATCACTGCACTAGACTCTGCATCATCATTACACATAGCAAATCTTAAAGTAAACCCAAAAAATCTTGTCACGGGGACACTGGAACAGGTTCATGACTCCTGTGAAGTCCCAGGGCAGCACCAGCAGATCCTGTGCCATTCCCAGCTTGCAGAGCTTGTTGGAACGGCCCCTGCAGCCACAGGCACGGATACGTGTCTGCCTGTCCCCAACAGGACGAGACTCAGCTCACAGAGCCGCATGGCTGCTGCCCTCTGAGCTCCATGAGCACCTCCCTTCCTGCACGCTGCACCCCCCGCCCTTTCCACCGTTTGGAAGCCAAGAAAAAAAATTTAGAGAGCTTATATGCAACCTGCCCTAGTTAAGTCCACTTCTACTTCCCTGGGATATTGGAAGAAAGACTGTTAAAAAAGAGTGACAGTTCATTAAAGTGGAGTGAATCACATTCTAGCCTGGAACAAACGGGCAGAGCTCCTGCCCAAGGCAAGAGCACTGAATGGGTCAGCAGATAAAGGGTTCCATTCCATTTGTGGCTCTGCTCCTGAAAGACTTAACATGTGCCACAACCTGGGCAATTTCGTTTTTATCAGTCATCAAGAAATATTCTTCATACACAACATATATGTAGAAGAAGATTAAAAATATCTGACGTGTAGAAAGAGATCCATGGAGTTCCATCACAGCTGGAAATAAATACCTGCAAGAATGGCAGAACTGAGAGGCTGTATTCCTGTTACTTCATGACTTAAATATTCAGTTTAGTAACTGAAACTTTCCTTCAGCTATTAAGAATGTCACTTTTTACTGTGATTTCTGTTGGCTAAAAGGACAGTTATACCATAAGGTTCAGCTCCTTATAGAGTTAATTTGAGTCTATTTTCAAAGTACTTACAGAAATGTAGCATCTTCAATACCACTTCTGTCAAAAACTGAATGAAATTTGTTTGGGAATGTAAGAGGGAACAGAGATTAGCAGTGTCACTGCATACACCTCATTTTCTGAGCAACCCACTGTCACGTCCTTCATCTTCCTTTCAAGTTTAATTCTCCAGTGAAGCAAAGAAGTGTCTCACCTTGGCCACAGATAAAGCTTACTGACAAAGAGGTTTTTCATCACTCTTTCCACGTGGCAAAAGCCAGTGTTAAATGCAACTGCATTGTCTGTGAAAGCTTTAATGAAGCCTTGCTTGTTCTTCTGGCGGTAGAGCCGCAGGATAAAGGCTTCCTGGCAGGACTCGATGATTCGGTGTGCTTTGTACACCAAAATACCTGGAAAATGAGACATTTTCAGGTTAAGAAAAAGGTGAGAAAGCTCCAACTTTGTACAGATTCTTTCTCATAACTGTCTGATTCTTCTAATGTTATTTCAATTATAGGAATTTAAATCTTCTCAAATGATTGTTGAACAAACTTTCTGAGGTTCAAACAAGAGATTCCTCAGTTTCAGTACCATGGAATTGCCAAACAACAGAACTGGGTTAATGATCCATCTTGTGCTTGAGTGGCAGGACTTACTAGCTTAGAAAATTCTTTACTCCTGAGGCATAACTTAAACTTGAGCCTTTTAAAAGGAGGAAAAGCATGACATAACATACTGTTAGAACAAAGCAAGTTTGATGGTTTTAAGTCTGGGATATTTACATTCTTTTGTTAGAGAAGTTCTGGAATGAGTCTTGTCAAGTCTGTTTCATTGGTATCAATTCAAGTGCTTACACAATCAAGGAACTTCTGAAAACATTTATTTTTCTTTTCTCCTCAATCTGGTAAGTCACATTCACATTTAAGGGCAGCAAGTACTATCAACTGTATGAGCACACCACTAGTTTTCTTCAGGGCTATGGGTGTATTAGGAATAAAAGACTTATCAAGCACATTTTAGTAAAGAGAAATGAAGCAACAATTTAATTTAATTTAATTAGGCATTTGAGGCAAATACTTCTGGGATTCACAGTTCACTTAGCCAAGACCTGTTAAACCAAGGCTTATTTTTTCCTCACACTTAATCGTGTTAAATAGCACATTGCATTTTCTCCCTCTCCCCCTCCTGAAGTGAGGCCTGTGTGGTAACTCCTCTGTTCACGCTTCCAGTGGGAGCATAAATGCCTCTCTAGAATGGAAGCAAATCAAACAACACAAGCTTTACCTTGTACCTACTTAAGCCGATGAACTTACAGTGCATTTAAATCTGTAACAAGTTTCTTCAACTCAGCACTTCCATATAACTGCTAGCCATTCATGATTAAGTCATGGAATAACCCCCAAAAGCTGTTTTTCTAACTAGACATTGTTAGATCTGTCCCATGAAGCAGATTTTTCAGGGCATAATAAGGATTGTACTCATTTCTGAACAACTTCCAGTCTGTCAAAATGTGACTCCGAATGGACATGACAGGAGACACCAAAGTTGTAAGAGGCCAGTAAGACTGTGTGTTTATCATCACACCTTTCTACTTTTAGTCAATAAATACCTGCTTATGGAGTGAGCTCATATCTGCTCTGTAAGCCCTTTTATTACCACTTTTTATCAAACCAACTTGTATCGGTTTTACTGTGCTGTCCAGTACATCATTTCTACTTGGCTAAACCCATCAGGAATAAATTCTTTACTGCAGTGATAATTTCTTATCTTCATTTAGATGGATTTATGAGCTTATCAGATGTTAATTCACATGTGATTCTACATTAATTTTATAAACAACAGAAGTGCTTTTGCTGTGTAACCTCCTCAAGAAACACTATTGCAAGTTTTTGTTTTGTTTTTGTTCAATCTCATACACAGATAAGGTACATGGAACCAGGTGCTGGGGAAGTTGGAAATGAAGCAGCTGGTCTGTCACAGCTGCTCTGGCACTGACCTCTGGTGGCCATGCAAACCCTGTTACAGCTCTGTCTTTAGGACAGGACTATTTTAAAATCTTTGCTGTATTTCTTTTCATCGTTTTTTTTTCTTTTCTGGCAGGGTAGAGAGGTAGAGAGGAGGGAGTTAAGAGGGAGAAATGAACAGAGGTTGCCCAGAAAATATTCTGTTCTTTTTAACCTATAAATATCAGAATTCACAAATCTGGTGTCCTTTGACTTGGGCATAAAACTGTTCAAAAAGTTTTACAGAGTGGAGCTTGTTATACATTAATTAAAAGGAAGAGGATACAGCTTCTGAAGCAGAAACTTAAATTCTAAACATTCAATATCCAGCTAAGTTTAATCATTAAGATGTTAACCTTAGATAACAGTATTCTTGTATCTCTGGCTCAAATATCTTTTACCAGCTCTCCAGGCTGTAACAGGGTTTCCAGCTTAGACAGAACATAAAAACAACACTGGCTGGAGGAGAAGGGGAAGAGAACATCAGAGGAAAAAGACAGTGTCCAAGGTGTGTCAAGAGAGAGGTTAGTAAGGTATTGATATTTTTGATGAGTATTTTTTGAGAGGTAATTTGTTAATGCCAAAAGTAAGTAGTGTGCATGGCTGATAAGACATGACATCTAAATCAGTTTTAATCACAGACCATTTAATCATAGGCCATTGTCCAACAGACCACTGTTTCACCAAGTGCAATTAATTATTGTTCTTTAAAAGCCAGTCTGAATTTCATGTTTCTTATGTCAATGACATTGTTTAACTGCCGATTTATTTTCCTGCCACAAAAATGCATGCCAGTATATATAAAAAAAGTGAATATTTTAAAATGGTATGACTACATAAGGTATAATTAAATAAGTTTGGAGTAAGGAAAACTATTAAAAACATGAAAGAACTACAAATTTGTTCCTTTTTCCTCAGTCTTTATAGGAAAAAAAAAGAATAATCCTTCAACCACCATACTGGTTAGAACTCTTCATATAGAACAAAGCTTTATGTATTTTCAAACAGAAGACTTTTACCTCCATTTCATTAAACTCTTACCAGTAATGAGGTTTGCAGGAATTCTGTCAGTGAGGAAATCCACCACCAGGATCCGACTTGTTGCAAAGATGACTCCTCCTTGTGTGTAAAACTCGTACCGAGTATTATTTGCAATTTCATTGGTAACACGCCGGGGAAGGTGAACAACCCCATCTGACCTCAGCTGATCAATAAAATACTCCTAAACCAAATACAATAAAAGCACGAGACATAATTGGGACAACTAATTAAAGGGATGCAAACCCCACCTTTATTAGACCTACTCTATTAATTTTGAGGAGCAGTTCAAAACAAATTAAAACATGTTAAAGGAAGTCAGAATTACTGTAATTTTTTCTGCTTTGATATACTTTGTTCAGTTTCAAACTCATCTGGGTGATCTAAAAATCTATGTATTGTCAGTAGTAGCTAGAAAATACTGAAGTATGAGCAACTGACACTCAAAAGAAGCTTACACTTACTTCTATTTCCATAGGTCATTTTCAGAGAACATGCAATTTTAATACTGTCTTAAGAAGAGAGAATTGGGAAGAGCTCATCTTTTAGTGCCCTCACCTGCCATCAGACAACTACAGCAGGTAGGTCATATACACAAAGTTAAATCTTCTAAACTACAGCTGTGCTATTATTCACCCATGGTCACTATAAAAAGTCCGCAGGGCCTCACCTCCCTGATGTGGGAAAACCCTCTGGTTCCAGGGAAAAAAGAGCAGCTTTCTTTTTGTACAAGTAGGGCCAAATCTGTCAGCATGTTTCATCCTTTTCTGCTCAGTGGTTACTTACAACTATGTATCTATGCTTGTTTTAGCTAATTATTGTTATTAGGGCTTTATTGTGCTGCAGGTGTAGGAATTCAAGCAATGTGATCCCGAGTGTGCCTGATGTGACAGCTGCCCACGGGACCTGGGGGACAACCAGCTGTCCCTGAGCCAGCAGTGCCCTTGTGGCCAAGGTGTCCTGGGGGGCATTAGGAAAAGCATTGCCAGCAGGCAGAGGGAGGTGATCCTGCCCCTCTCCTCATCCCTGGGGAGGCACATCTGGAGCGCTGTGTCCAGTTCTGGGCTGCTCAGGACAGGAGACACGGAGCTCCTGGAGCGGGTCCAGGGGAGGGTGACAAAGAGAATGAGGGGACTGTCCTGAGGGAGCTGGGCCTGTTAAACCCTGAGGAAAGACGGCTGAGAGGGGACCCCATCAGTGTCTCTCGGTGTCTGCAGAGAGGGGTCAGAGGGGGGACCAGGCTCTGCTCGGGGTGCCCAGCAGTGGGACGAGAGGAACGGGCAGGAACTGATGCTCAGGAAGTTCCACCTGAACATGAGGAAAAACTTCATTGTGCAGTGACTGAGCACTGAACGGAGACCAGAGAGAGTGTGCAGTCTCTTCACTGTAGATATTCCAGAACTATCTGGACACAATGCCGTGACATTTGCTCCGGGATGACCCTGATAACTCACTGTGGTCCCTCCAGCCTGACCCACTCTGGGATTCTGTGACAGCGCCCAGCCCGGTCCCCGCGCTGCCCTCCCCGGGTCCCGCACCCCCATCCCCGCACCCCCATCCCCGGCCCAGGGGCCACCCCGCACACCCATCCCGCACCCCCGCTCCGTACACCCGCTCCGCACCCCCATCCCCACATCCCCACCCCGCACCCCCATCCCCGTACAGCCGCCCAGGGGCCGCTCCCTGCCCGGCGCGCTTCGGGGCCGGGGCTGACCCTCGCTCACCTCCTCGGCGGGGCCGGTGTTGAGCACGAGCACGAGGCTGGCGGGCTCGCAGTAGAGGCGCAGGAAGCGCAGCAGCAGCCGGTCGATGCCGAGCCCGCGGGCGCACACCACGAGCCCGTCGCGGTGGAACAGGTCCAGGAAGATCTGGCTCTCGTGCTCCAGCAGCGCCGCCATCGCCGCCCTGGGCGCGCTCACCGCCACACCGCCCTCTGCCGGGGCCTCCCTGCGGTCCGCCAGCGCCGCCCCGAGCGGGGACAGCGGGGACAGCAGGGACAGCGGGGAGGGGAGAGACAGCAGGGACAGCGGGGAGAGCGGGGAGAGCGGGGACAGGGACAGCGGGGACAGCGAGGACGGCGGGGACAGGAGAGACAGCGGGGAGGGGAGGGACAGCAGGGACTGCGGGGTGGGAAGGGACAGCGGGGACAGCGGGGAGGGGAGGGACGGCGGGGACGGGAGGGAGAGCAGGGGCAGCAGGGAGAACGGGAATAACAGGGACAGGAGGAAAAACAGGGACAGCAGGGAGAACGGGGATAACAGTGCCGGGAGGCACAGGAGGGTCCCGATCCCCAGTGTGGACAGTGAGGCAGGACGGGCCCGCCGCCCTGCAGTGCTCCCCACGGAGCTGCCCGCCGTGTCCTCCTCGTGTGCCGCCTGTGCGCGCTGGGTGTCAGTGGCAGGTTGCGATCTTCTATTCGATTATGTGTTACCACCTGAAGTTGTGCCAGGGCAGGGTCAGGATCTCAGGAAAAGGTTCTTCCCCCAGAGGGTGGTGGTCACTGAACAGGCTCCCCAGGCAGTGGGCACGGCCTCAAAGCTGACAGAGCTCCAGAGCGTTTGGACAACGCTCTGAAGGACAGAGGGATGGATTGTTGGAGTGTCTGTGCAGGCTCAGGGATTGGGTTTGATGATCCTTGTGGGTCCCTTCCAACTCAGAACATTCCGTGGTTCTGTTCCATCTTACTAGACACTCGCATTTCTTTAGCAGCAAACGCATCCTGGACTGAAATTCCCCCACGCTCCCCATGCAGTCCTTCAGCATCCCACTGTTCCTCAGTCCCTCGGCATCCCACTGTCCCGCAGCCTCTTAGCATCCCACTGTCCCTCAGTCCTTCAGCATCCCACTGTCCCTCAGTCCTTCAGCATCCCACTGTCCCCCAGCCCTTCAGCATACAATAGTTCCGCAGCCCCTCAGCATCCCACTCTCCCTCGATCCCCAGGGCACAGCAGGGACTGTGCCCACAGGGCCGAGGGGCTCCTGGGTCCGGCGTTCAGAGGCAGCTGGGAACGCAGGTCCCTGCTCAGAGTTCCCCGCAATCCACGGGCACCACAGACCCCGCAGAAAGGCTCGGGCTGGAAGGCACCTCTGTTTATTTGGGTATCGATTGCATTTACTTCTCCCAGTATCGTCTCCTGCTGGTAAAACACCGTGATGAGGGTATTGACTCAACCATCAGACACACTCAAATGAAGAGTTTCAGTTCCTGGTTTGCTCTCTCACATGTTGGCAGCTGCAATGGTGTTTCTCTGGGGTCTGGTGTTTTTCTCAGTAAGGGAAAATAAAGTGTGCAGCTGCCAACATGCTCTTTTGCAGTGTACTTGTTCAGACTGACTGAATGAAGACCCACTTTACAATGCATTCTGTGTAAATTTTCCACATGGTCAGAATTATGCCATAGAATATTTTTAATTAATTTATGAAAAATTCAAATTATTTACTATATATAGATATTTCTATTTTAAAAGGCAAGTGCAGAGCCTCAGGGCAAAGTAGAAAACAAGTCTTTAAAATTTGGCAAAAGTTAATGAAATATAGGGACTATTCCTAGTTTTTCTCATACATGTTTCATGTTTCTGAATTTTATGTTGATACCTGAGCAATTTTTTCTTTGTAGACTGGATCAGATTGCCAGCTATTGTACCAAATAACTTGCTTTGGTTCTCATTTTGTGTGGCTGTAAGCTCTGTGATGTTTGCATTTAAAACTTAGTTTAGGCCATAAAAATGGCAGAAACCCAGTATTTTTATTTGGACAACATTTCACTTTTGTTGACTGCAGGCCATTTTACTGACCAAAACAAAGCCTTACACAATGATTGCCATTTACATTTATTATAATTTTTGAATACTGTATGGAAATCTGTAGCCTGATAAGGTTACTTCTTTGAGGAACTCCAGTATTCTATAGAATTGTCCATTTAATTTAGGAACCAGCCCTTTTCTTCACCTACTGTTTTCTACATGAATTGGAAAAAATATGTTTTCTAATGGTCCAGCTAAAATACTTCAGGCCTCTCTATAGTAAAATTCTGTTTTGTACTATATATATTTTTACTTTGGTTAAATATAGTATTAATGTCAAGCTGCTGTGAAACACACTTCTTGTGGGTACACATCTATTACCAGCAGAGGGCTGTCATTTGTTACCTTAGAAAACCAGAATTTAGTCCTAAATCTTGCAATTCATTTTTGTGCAATTTTTCCTTGCAAAACATTAGAGTAATGTTTAGGAAGTATTCATAAACCCACAAGAAATAACTTATATAGGAACAGGATAAATAAAATTTGTCTAAGAATTAGATATGTAATTTTTAATTTGGGAATAATAGACTAGGAGAATGATATTCAGGGTAGTGCATGAATACCTTTTTGTATTCAACAATCAAGGTTTGCTTTTAATTTTAAACATATTAAAATTTGTGTTATATATGTGTGTAGTAAACATTTGGAGTAACTTTAGGAGTTTCCTTCCATATAAAATTATAAAACCACACAGATTATAGCTGATGGATAATATGAGATGGTCAGTGCAGCCCATTATCAACCTCCTGAGAAAGACATTTTCTTGTGTGTTTTAAAAAGGCATTAACAGAACTATTTATTTCGTCATATTAACACTAAATGAGCCTGGTTAATTTTCTGGTAGTGCAATAGAACAAATCCCTGGAGATCCCTGGAGAGGCGGGTTATTATTTGGCTCAGTCATTATCGAGATCACCAATATCAATATTAATCTCTAGGATATGTTTTTGACAACTATTTTTTTATTTCTTTTGATTTGACAGGCTATTAGTCCTTGCTGTGAAGGAGAAAAATGCAAAAATCATGACCAAGTCATTAATCTGCCCATTTGTGTAATTACAGCAGTCTTGTCTGAAAACTAGTAACAGTTTTTTTGGGTCATATTAATAAATTTTGTTTCATCATGTAAAGAGCTGAGGGCTCCCTGTGAGAGGGAAAACAGTATTTAGATAAGTTATGTAAAACTTATTTTCTATTTAAGAAAAACTCCATATTTTCAGCTGTGAAAATGTGGTGAGATTTCCTACTCCGTGGATCTTTTCATTGTGTCTTAGGTTTTGTTTGTTGTTTGGATTTAGAAATACTGATATTTGTATATATGAATATACATAAGAAATTGAACAAAAGTGATCCATCATGTGGAAATTTTTTATAATCCGTGTTTTAGCCACATCTATTCATTTTCTTAGAATATGTAGTTCTGAGGGAGGCAGTTTCCGTAATTAGTAATTGGCTGAAACAGATTTTTCTCCAGCAGTCACCACACAGGACATTCTTTATATGTTAAAAATGTTACCCCTATAAAAGAAAACCTAATTATTCTTTTTCAGTGAAGCTATTGTAAAAATTAAATATGACATGTTTTTGCTGGGTTAAAAATGGGCTCCAATAAAAGAGCTGATCTGGGCTGTGGTCTGATGGATGGACCATTAGGGAGGGAAAGGTGAGTTCTCATCCCAAGCTGGCTCTGCACAGCCCAGGAGAGCCTGGAATTGCTGACTCCTTCCCATCCTTTCCCCCCCAGGTATAATTGCCATACAATTCACAGCAAGTGTGGTTGTCCAGTGTACTTTGTCTTAGGTAAAGTCAGAATTAATCTTAGCAGATATTAATGATTTCCACAGGTTTTTTTTTTTTCACCATTGCAAAGCTGCGTTTAAATCTTTAAAAAACATACAACAGTTTGTACTTCAGTACCCTGAACAACCAAAATTTTGAATTTCTCACCCTCTCTTTGTGCATCTTATATAAATAATATACATGATGACCACGTAGAATATCCCACTTTAATAGTTTCTAGATGAAAAAGTCAGTCTTCCCAAAATTTCTAACAGTGACCTTTCCATTACTTGTAGGTTGCAGAAACAGTTTCCTGTCTGTAACAACTGTAGCCTTTGTGCCAGCCCTCGGAGCTACTGCAGCAGCAATTTGGGAAGCCCAGGAGAAAACAATGGCGGAGAGTTCATCCCCAGAAATACACTCCAAAAAGAACCAGGAAATGGGAGAACATGAAGGTTTTTCCTATGCAGTGCTCTAATTCCCTATTCAATTTGGAACTTTGAAGTCTTAGGCAGTATTACACTTTGTTTTGCTGTCATTTGATTATGATTTGCCTCTGATGCTCTGAAGCAACACTCTATTACCAGAGATGGTTTCCATAGCAATTACAACCATCTGAATATGCATGGGCTGCTTTCTCATTGTTTCCATTTTCCAAGGATTTTTATTTACTGGATGAATGGTGCACGTTAACTTTATTAAGGAGCTGCAAGGGGGATTTGTTGACATTTTTTGGGGAAGGGAGCAACTGTCTTGGACATGTCTTTACTGTGTTTGTTAAAACCATAGTGAATAATTTGGCAGTTTTAAAAAATACCATTATTATCTCCCCACATTTATGGAATATGTGAGTGTGCCAGAGCCATTCCAGTTCACAGGGCATTGTGTTCCTGCAGAGGGCCCACAGCCTGAGCTGCCAGTGGGTGGGATGTGTGCACATGCTTCATTTTCTGGCTGGTCTTCAGAGTGGAGTCAAATGTAAAGTCCTTCGCGTTTGTGCACTAACCAAAGAGGATCAAGTGCTATTTGTGGTCTCTGAACTCCACTGTGATATCAAAAGCAAGTACTGAAAAATAGATCCAGTTCTGTGCTGCTTTTTGCCTTTGAACGATTGACAGCATTTGTGAATTATGACAAATTTCTCCACTATTTCTACCATATATGTATCTTTTTCTGACTTATACTCTAGTGATAGAGTAACAATGAATTGTTCCACACAGTAACTATTACAAATGAGAAAAGCAGAATTATTTTGTAAGTTAAATTCACTCAGCCCTGAGAACTGCCCAGTAGTTCACTGGGAAGTTATGAAAACAAGCATAGAAGAGCATGTGTCATACATGGAAACTATCAGAGTTCTTTATCAGAAATAAACATCTGCCTTGACCCTTCTCACACCCTGCCAAATCTAATGCAGAGGATGAGTTGATGTATTACTTGCTATTTTCTGGCAGATCTATTGGGGAATCTCTCTTAGTTCCCTTAATTCTTGTCTGTTGTGTCTCTTCCCTTGCCCAGCCTCTATTGACACTTGATTTGTGGTTTCTCCTTCCCAAAGTAGGGCTCTAACTTTCTTCTGGGGGCTTTCACCTTGCAGTGATTCCTTGCAGTTTGTTTTGTGTCAGGTTCCTTTGTGCTCCCAGAGCAGAGAACAGCGAGCGGCGCAGATTTGTTATGAGGGAATGTGTGTGATGGAGCTGCACAGATGGGACGGTGCTGCTCTCACAGGGGATGTGCTACTCAAATTGAAGAGGAACAGCATGGAAAACATCTCTGTAAGCTGAGCTTCTCGTTGAACTGTCTGCATTTGGTGTACAAAAATGGTGACTGAGTGCATAAGGTGTTTGTTAAGAAATTAACTCAAGCTGTTCAACTCTTTTTTAAACTTTACTGTGACAGATACACTAAATTTTCTTTGAATTTTTTTAGAAAGTTTTTTTCTTCCCAGAAAATTAAAAACCATTATTGCCTTAGATCTCTATAGAATTTCAGCTGAAGTTTGTCAGCACTTTTCAAAGTAACCATTTGCTTTGCACAAGAATTTTCGGCCAGAATTTAGAGCTACATTCTGGATTCTGCCATGAGACGTGGAGATGTTTCTACTGTGGATCCTAAGGAATCTAAGTTAATTGCAGTAATTTACTGCTGAGCTGTGTGGTGCATATAATCAAAATATATAGACTGACAAGAAAATCTACAGTCAAGCATATTCATTTTAACAAATCAATGGTACAATTTCAGTACCATTAATAACTCCTTATGAGTAAGTATTATTTCTTCTGCTATGCCTTCTATGATGTGCTCTTCATGTACCAAATCTGCCTTCCCAGTTTTCTTTGTGCTCTTATCAACCACTGTCTCCCCTAGGGAGACTTTTCACAGAACTTCTCCCTCCACTCCACCCTGTGTAAACATATATCTACACAATATATAAATATATATCAAATATACCTGGACACTGAATACATTTACCTGTGCAAAATATTGAGTGACCCACTAGATGCAAATTTAGAAAACTAAAGTTGTAGCTCTAAGATATTTTTAGTAATCTATGAATCTTGATTCAGCTGTGGGGTTTTTTTGTTTGTTTTGTTTTGTTCCCCTAATGAACAGGATACTCCTCAGAAGGGATAGTTACAAAACTGCCATAGAGGTGTTTAACCATAACCTGAATATATTTATTAATCCTTGCACTGTTGCTTAGTAAATTAAGTTAAATTAATCACCTCAATCTTTGGTATATGGAGCTTTAATTTTGTAGCTTTATTTTAATTTTATTTAAATGGAAGTCTGACTATTTACTTTTGGATAAAATGGTGCAGATGTAATCATCATCACAGGAAAACAGTCAGAAAGGAGAACAGTAATATATATTTATTTTAAAAAAGATGTTGGTAAAATTCAAAGAGAATGCTGACACTTTGAATGTGGCAATGTATATTGGGCAGCACTTCTGATTCTGAAATATTTTGAAGAGTTTTAGAAGATATATCTTGATCTAACTTTTTAGCCTTTGAAGCTTTACTACGTGACCTCATTTGCAAATATTCATAATCCTGCAAAAGAGATAGATAATGAGGTTCTTAAAAACCCTTGAATATTGATTAAAGTACTTTAGAATCCAAAGAATCCTACTCCATGCATAATAAAACAAGAGTCTTTATATCAAAACTGCTTACCTGCAAAGTTTTCAAGGCATTTTGCTTTTTATTTCTCTCTTCCCTGAGGCTGAGGTTTTATTTCTCCTGCAGCCAAAATTCCCATTTAGATTACCAGGGAAAATGGGATTACACTTTTAATGCCTTATTCAAAATACATATGGATTGGAAAAGGAATAGATAAACAAACAACTGGGAAACAAATAGATTCAGGTGTTTGTACCATTTAACTAGAATGACCTCCCTCATAGTTAGCATTTTGTAATCTATTTTTTCCAATTTGAAATAGGAAATATTAAATTATTTCTAATGCCATGTTTTGATAACATTTCAGTTTTAATGGTATGTACCAAAGTAATGAAAATACATAGGTTAAGGATGATTAAATGTGTGTAATTAAGTAGCTTCTAAGCACCATATGCAGCACAGAGTATCAGTGTAAAGTGTGATTTGTAGCAGTTGTAATAGTCAGCAACTCTTTTGTTGTTTGGTTTGCCTTGTAATAATGCTTTAATACTGTCTCAGTATTTATCCTAATTACCATAATTTTTAATCTCCTGCTTTTGGGAATGAAATAATTGTAGCCCTGTTGGACAAATTACTTTGTGTTTCTAGCAGTCTCTTGGCACTTTCTTGAAAAGCCCAAGAGAACTTGCAATCCAAACTGCAGAATGCAGGGTTTTTATGATGGAGGAGTGTTTTCAATGTCTTTATGGCCAATCCTGGCAGTAAGTGAAGGCTACAAAGCTGTACAAAGGGTATTTAGATACAGGTGCAAAGTAGCTTGATAGTATCAGCCCAATGTCTCTTGAATAGGTGTCCATATCACAGCAAACCCTGCCATGATTGGCACTAATTGCCAACCTTCTTGGCAGGTTCTGAAATCCAGTCCAAGGGCTGAGTGGATAAAGATGAACTTTTGCATCCACCCACGTCCAGAAAGAGCTGTTCTTTGTCAGGACTGACAGCTCTTGGGGGGAATGAACCTTGAAAGGCCTTTTCCTTCCGTTCTTTTTCTTCATCCTTTCTGTGGATTTTGGTTTTCAGTGTTTCAGAGCAGTACTAATGCTTCTCAGAGAAACAAAAATCACTTCAAGACTTAATAAAAAGTCTTGAATCAAGTCAACACTGTTTCTGAAATTTCATACAATAAAAAAAGCATTAGGGGGAGAGATGAGGTATTTTTCTCGTCAGTCGTATCTAGAGAGTTGCTATTTTGACTTCTACCAGGAGGGAGAAATGCCATAATGTTTCTCAGTATGGAAGATGAATTCAGAGGAGTGAAGTGGTGATGAATCATCTCAATAGAGGCATGGAATATCCTTTGTAGGGAAACAAGCAAGATGCGATTCTGTTTTTTATCCCCTTAATTCCCAGTATGTTAGTTAGAAACACAGGGTTTGGATTATTTTAAGGAGGTTTTTCTCTGCTGCTTTTTTTTTTTGCCTGTATGTGTTAATTCAGACAGTCTCTGACTGTTGTAGTCCAAAACAGTATTTTTATAAGCAGCTGGTTTTGGTTATCATGTTGACATTCATCATGCAGATCTGGTAGAAGCTTCTATGAGCAATTCCTTACTTTTTCTCATAGGACTTCAGGCTTTCACACTGAAAATTAATTTAAAACAAATTAAGAAGATGAAAATACTTAGCATCATACATACTTTTAATTAAATTAGAAGACTTGAGGGAATGTTTGCGGTCATTTTTGACCCCTCACACATTTAAATTGTAAATTAATGGGAAATAAGTTCCCAGAGTCACCTGGGAGGAGTCCCATGAGTCAGGTTACTTGCTGCTTTTCCAGAAAACCTCAGTGAATGTTCAGTGCTGGGATAATCTGGAGAGGAGCTTTACATTAGACCACAACCTCTGAGAAATACCTTCTCCAAACACAAAGTATTGTGGAGACACCCAAATATGCTGTGAAGTTGTTTCAGTGAGTGCCCAAGGAACTTTTATCCTGGGGGATTTCACTTGGTAGACCTCTGGTGATAAACATTTTAATATGTTCTCCTTAGGTAAAATGTATAGTCAAAAATATAAAAATCCAAGTTTTCTTGATAGCGTGGCATAGATTTGGTGTGTGGAGTGGCTGTGGTGATGTGGATATTTTTGATGTGAGATCCCTTCCAAAACTCTCAGCAGGACAAGGATTCTGTACCAAGGGACTAAGGATCCATCCCACAGTTGTCTCCAGACTCCAGGCATTTTTGTTGTGGAAAGTCACCTGGTTCATCTCACATGGTTTGCTTTAATAGCATGAGATTATAGAAGCATTACAGATTAGGGTTCTGTGCTACAAGAATGAGACAAACTCTGCTGCTCTTCAGTTTTGTGTCTTCTAAACTGGATTGCCAATGCTTCCTGCTAAGAAGCACCACTAGGCTGAAAATCAAATATTTTTAGTAGTAATGTGTGGTGTGTTCACTGAGGACACTTCTGCAAGGCATTCAACCTCTCACAGGACAAAAGAAGAGGATAGAAAGCAAATTAAATAGCTGGTTCTGCACCACTTGGTACAAACATGAACTGCTGAAGCATGGACTTGTTTGGGAGAATGTTATGGGAAAGTAAAATGAAACAGGACAATATAACTATAACCACTGGGCAGATTGTTCCTGCTCTTGGTGAAGTTGTGTAAATCACACAGGAAAGAAAATTTCTGCAGTAAGTGAAACCCTGTATGTAAAAACATTTAAGGTTAAATCATTCCCAGAGGAAGAAGTTGAACTGAGCTGTGACATTACACAAGGAATCTCATCTTCCACAAGATGGAGCTGTGTGATTTCTGCTTCTGGAAGCAACTCAGTCTATTAGTAAATGATTCTTTGATTCTGTACAAGGACAGGAGAATCACAGTGATCTATCATTGCTTTCTTACTCAGATGCTAAGGAACTGCTGCAATTTAATTCTAGATGGTCGTGTGGGTGCTAAAAATACTGGATTTAACATGAAAGCCTTTGAATCTAGAAGAAAAGCTGTATTAAAAAGAAAAGAAGAAAAAGAAATTCATTACCTTTCTCTGTGAAGATCACAGTGATTTGCTTACTGTGTGAGGTCCTGTCAGCTTTTCTTTATTTACTCACTTTGATGATGACTGCAATGCAGATTTCTTTGGAATGGTTTCTTATTATTTATGCTGTGCAACATCTGAATGAGGGAGGGATATGACTGCTTAAATGATAATTCAAACAAGTATTTTCAGTAACATTGACGGACCTCCAGTTCTGGAGTGTTTATGAGGTCTGAGCAGATGTTAAGTGAAGTACTTCATCAGCAGAATGGAACACTGTCTTTGGAAGCAAAGGCTGGAAAAGATCAAGGAGTCACAGTACTACAAAAATAACAGACAATGAGGTCCTGGTGTGATGTCCTTGCATGAGGAGGTAATGTAATAATTTTCCTAAAGAAACAGGAAACTAGAGAGGAGTAAGGACCAGGGGCAGCTTGTTTTTCCCTGTTCTGTGGCACTGGTGCAGCTGGCTGAGGACACCAGAAGGAAACACAGCATATCCCATGGGTTTCAGAGCCAGAGGCTGACATCAGCAGGACTGGGCAGAAGCAAAGAGCTGGTGTTGCTGGGAGCCTCTCAGTTAACATGGGCCAAGGATTATCCAGACAAAGGCCTGGAAAGGGAAAAGAATTCTTTCACAAGAATTGTAAAAGATTCAGGTTCCTGAGGTGTTGATCTGGGATGTGCCCCAAACTACCCCAGAGCCAGCTGCGCCATTCCCAGGAGGGCCTGTGCAGCCCCAGCCACAGAGGGTGGCATTGCCTGTGCCCCTGGAGCGAGTGCTGCTGTGGGAAGCACACAGGGGCTCCCTGGAATTCACACTGGGGACTGCAAACAGCCACTTGTGTGCAGCACTGTGGAATCACAGGCAGTGGGGCTTTCCCCAACCTGTTCCTGCTTTTATTGGTTTGGATTCCAGGGGGTTAATGGTCACAAACACTCTGCAAACTTTAATGAGTTCATCTGATGATAGTGGAGATGCTGGAGCTTGGTTCCAAATCAGATGATGTCCGATCAAACTACAGCTTCCTTCTTCATTCACCTTTTATTACTAAATCCTGACTCCTCCATTGATTGAAAACACATTGCCAGCCACTGCTCTGCTCCCCAGCTTGAGGCGGCTGGCAGGGAAACTGGAGACCTGTGGCTGCTTCCAAATTCCACGAGTGGATTGTGTGGCTGATCCACACACAAAGAGTGACTGGTGGGGATGTCAGGCAGAACAGATAATTGCTGAGCTTACACAGCAATATTTGCCTCACTGGGAAGACTCATGTCAGTCTTTATCTCCTACTCAACTGTCAGTTCTCATGGAAACTTGTTGGAACTTCAGAGTTTTGAGACCAGGCCCTTTTGTCAAATTTGATCAAAATTAGCCAATTCATTCAGAACTTATGAGGGAGGGGATGAGAACTGACAGGCTGGCAGTGCATCTGTGTAATTTATTTCCTTGCAAAACTGGCATGGAAAGCAAAGTGTTCTAATTTTCAGAATAAGCAGTCAGAATTCAGTAACCCGCATTTAACTGAGCTGATGTGCACAACAATGTTGTAAGTCACAATGTTGAGAATCCTCATCATTTTGGATTTGAGCGCTTATGGATATATATAAACTGAAATCTAAACCACATTCACTACAGGAGTACCTGAGGATAAAAACTAGATCATCTGGCAGTCTTTCTGTTTGTTTGCCTCACAGAAGCCAATTTTGAAAAAACCCAAACCCAGCCCTTGTTCCAGCACTGTTGACTGTCCCCCTTTTTTTTCCCTCCCTGTGACAAACATTTTACCAAAAGAGGAAAGCTGAAGGAAATAGCTGGTAACAGATGACAGCTATGTTTTCACATCATCTTAAGATCTAATGTGCTCTCTGTTAGAGTGAACAGACCTACCTAATTTTTAAAATAGGACTAAAGAAAAATATTGCTTCTCTGAACATCACATAAACAGGGTGGGTTGTATGGAGTTATGGAGTTTGCAGTCTGTGCACAAAAGCTCTGACAGAGCCAACTTACAAGAGTTGTCTTTAGTTATACATTCCTGAAAGCAGGTAAAGTGAATGATTTAGTTTTCAAGGAACTTGAAATATTGTAGGCACAATATAAGTAAAAGCCATTAGTTTGTATAAACAACCTTATATTTGAAGAAGTCATAGGAAATGATCCAGTGATCCTATGGTAGAAAAAAAGATTTTGGCTTGGCACAGACCTTAACTTCAACAGTTTCTGTTGAGAAAGATGATTATGTGTATTCTGTCATTAAATCATATGTATGAAAGGATGGAAACTCTTTAATATAGTTCTTCCACTCCTTCCTAATGTAGGAAACACAGGAACCTGCTTGGTTCAGACCTACTTGAATGATTTTCAGAAACGAAAATTCACATCAATAATGTGAGTTGAATTGCATCCCATGAGGGAAAGCATGAAAAGAGAAAGGCAGTACTAGTCAAGCTTTGCTTTTGTGCCACTGATAAACAAGACTTTAAATGAAACACAAAAGCAGTGAAGTGTGTGAAATTCATCATTTGAAAGGAGGCATGTAATAACAGGGAAGGCTTCTGAAGTAACTTAAGAACCAAATGAAGGTGCTTTATTTGCAGGTAAGTATAGTGCAACCTACACACTTCAATCAAGCCAACAGGAGGCTTTAGTAAGAGATAATAAAGTGTGAAAGGCGGCTTAGTGAGGAGGGTGCAGAGATGCATACACTTACTGCTTGTGTTTATGTATCCAGTAAACACACCCAAACAGACACCCTGTGTTGCCTTGCACTGTGGCACCCAAACACACTGTTATCCATGGGCTCAGCTGAAGCTCAGTTTGGATTTTGAATATGGTGAAGTCAAAGTTCATGGGTAGGAAATGTCAACTGTGATAATCTGGCTAAGAAAAATACACGTCGGTGCCGTGCAGGTATCTTGGCAGTTATCAGACTGTGGAATTAAATGAAGGCAAAATGCTTGAAACTGGTGTATTGGCAGGTAATAGTTTATCTAACCAAAATGATGTAGCTTGCTTATTCATTTGTAAATGAAAGTTAATTTGGAGACTTTGATGTAGAATTCAACTTGTTCACATGCAGATTATTCCTGAAATTCCGTAGAAACAAACAGAGGCAAGGAGCTCCGGATCTGAATATACATAATCTGCAATAACTCCTTATCCAGGACAAGATAAAATGAATTCCTAATCAATTAAGGCAAGCCTTATGTGGAGCAACTTTGTTTTTCTGCAGCCAGGCTCCACCTGCAATGACACCATAACTGAGTGGAGCTTCTCTGTGGGCTCCCCAGGGGTGTCTCTGTCCCTGTGCAACACACAGGGGTGTCTCCAACTCTTCTACTCCAAAGGCAGCATTAGAGAAAATGTGACACAGAAGGAGTGAGAAGGAGTCAGTGGTTTTCTAAGTCACTTCTTCCAGGACTTTTAGGGAGCTTTCTCCTGAAGTGTGTTTGTTTGTTTGTTTGTTTTGAGAAGGAATATACTTGATTTACAACATCCTGCCCAGTGGGCATTGTGGTGGGATAACTATGTTGTAATGAGAATGTATGGATTGAGGTAAATATTAGAGGGAGATGGAAACACTAAGAATAAAATGGGACATTTTAATTTTTACCTGTATTATAGAGAATGTAACCTTTCTGTTGTCCTGCAGTGGAAGGAATTTTTTCTCAGGACTAAATTTTAACTTATATTGACCCCTCAGGAATCATGGAATTTGCAGTCTAATGGATGAAATAACTTCATAGGATCTCTCTATTTTTTCTTGCATGTTTACCACTGTGAGCTCTGTGACCACTGTGAGTTCCTTGTCTGCTGGCTGAGACTTTGAACATGGCTCTGCCCCACAACACATTCCTCTCTTCTGGGATTTACTCCTCTTTCACATTTGTAGGAACCCTTTAGAACCCAGGTAGTATGTAAAATCTGTCACCTTGCACAAAGCCCAGCTGTAAAATATGTATTCCTGTGCAGCAGGTCCCTTATCAGCTTTGGAGCTGAGCCCTTGATGTGCCCCAAATGATGTGTAGACACAGTGGGATGTGCCAGCCTGAACTGCCCAGCCGAGCACCAGTGCTTGTCTCTGGGCACCACCCTGGGGTTGTGTTGGTACTGCAGGCACATGAATGCTTTAGTCAGTAAATGCAAAACTCCTTCAAACTCCATCCTTTGTAGATTTGGTTGGCAGAAGAATCTGCTGCAGGGTTAGTGAGCTTTGTGCTGTGATCCACAGATGTGCTTTCTTGTCTGTGTTATTCTCTCACACAGCAAATGTTGCTATGTTTCCTTTCCTTGAAATGAAATGTCTGTTGTTTAGAGCTTAGATATTTTGAAAAGTATAATTAATCAGCATCAGAAGAATATATGACCATTTTTAAAGGGTGATCCCTGCTCAGCAGTACCTGCTCACCTGTTCACTCAACATGAATTGGAGCTTTATCTTCTTTCCTTCCTTTCTGTATTTTATCCTCCTCTTTGTAGAAAGGCAAAATCTTGGCTTCAGAGATCCAGCTGAAAAATCTCCTCACACACAGACAAATGATGGCCATGAGGTATAGCCCAGGAGGGAGAATATGAGGAAAAAGAAAGATAAATTCTCAGATAATATGTTTACCAAACAAGAGATACAGCTCTAGAAAACCAAAGGGGAAAAAAAAATACATGCCCAGGCTGTCTCCTGCAGACATGTTAGATGTTTATGTTGATGAACTCTTCTTTGGCTTTTTAGGTGTGCCCTCATTTTTTGAACAATGGCAATGGCACAGGAAACACTTGACAAGGTATCTCAAGAGACATTATTTCAATCCAGGAATAGAAAACAGCACATGGACAAAATTCTGGTACTTCCAGGTATGTCTTGATAAGAACTTATATGGAGGTCAATGTTTTAAATAACAAGTACTTTAAATACTCCTGACAGACTCTTTGGAGGGTTAATTATTATGGTTAAAGGGGAATGAATGACATTAAGACATTAATATTGAGCATTCAGCTAGTCAGAAGAGAAAATGAAGTAAATAATAATAATAGTATGTGTCCTTACTACATGAAAGAATTGTCTTGTTCTGAGTGTTGCACATGAATTTTTCTTTTTGTGAAATCAATGTGATAAATTTATGTGCAGTTTGTTTTGGAGATTGTGTGGCTCATGTGTGAAGGAAGGGTAAGTCTCTGTAAAAATAACGGAAACCAAGGAAACTTAAAAAAATGGCTGAAAAGAAGGTGCTTCTGCAACTGAATGTATTTTTATATGTTTTCAACTGCTGTAAGGAGAAAGGTGCCATCCATATTTATGCTTCATTAAGTAAGCATAAGGAGACCTGAAAAATAAAAAGGAAGACTGAAACTTTCTTCCTTGGCAGCATGAAGGGACTTGTCAGTGAGGGATGAACTGCTTAAATTGTGCCACCCGAAAATGGGGATCAGGAACAAAGCACATGAACAGAGCCTGTTTCACAGATTCCAAAAGAATAAAAGTCTCAATTATTCTGAGTCAACAAATACAAATGGTTTTCTATATGATTCTAAATTCTGACATGAAGAATTAACTACATGAGCTACTAGATTGGTTTGGCATTTCCAGTATTTCAGAAAATGGAATAATTGATTGTTTCTTCGTTTCTGTAGCTGGGAGCTTTTTTTCCAATGCTGGCTGTAGAAGGTCTGTTTTTGTCTTACTTCATAAACACTATTGCTCAAAATGTTTGCAGTTACACCTAAGCATGGGCAATGTCCCTTATTACAGCCTATCACAAATAATACTCTAATTATTTTTCTGATTCAATCACACACATTTCCCCATGACTTTCAGTTCTTTAAATATGATTAAAATTCATAAAGGCGATGCTCGAATTTTATGATTTTATAGGCTAAAAATATGATTTCTATCTATTATCTGTTTGTGCTAGAAAGAACATTTTCTTCATACATAGAGAGAAACTGCAGTGATGGTCACTATTGATTATTATTAAGGGAAGGACTTTGGTTGAGAATGTTTTCAATGGATTTTGAGTGTTGGAAGGGGGGTACATTCCTGGCAGCAGTGTGGTGATGTACACAGTGGAAGGGAAGGCTGTAGAGTGCAGTTCCCAGGGGTACACTGCTCAGGCTGCTCCACCTGAGCGTCTCAGTTCCTGCTCTGCACCTCTCTGATCCTCCTGCTCCTTCCCTCCCCACTGTTCTTCAGAGCACCAAATCCTTTACTCCTGCACTGTTCTGTCATCATCTCAGTACATTTGTTCCCTTTTCCTCTCTGGTGCCTGTCCTCTGCTCCTCCCTCTGCAGGGAAGTTGGAGGAACAGGAAACTACTCCGTTTTAGCAACTAAGTGTCCCCAGATGATCCTGTTCCAGCAGCTCGGGCTGGACAATGGCAGCCCCTCTCCATGTGCTGCCAGCGCTGTCTCGTCGCAGGGGGCTGTGAAAGGCACAGCTTTCCACAGGGCCTGTCAGTCCTGACTCAGCTGCTCTGCTGCCTTTGCTCTTTTACTGGTTTGCAACCCATGTACTGAATATTGGGATGCTCCTGCACCTTAATAATGTTAACCAGAAGCCCTAAAACATGTAGCAAGAACATAGGCTTGAAGTGGAAAGTAGTCTTGAGATGTGTTTGACTGGCATTTTATGTCACTGGAACCCCCTTGCTGTGTTATGCAGTGCACAAAACATCCATTTCCCAGACACTGCTGTCAACTTCATTTCAAAAGTTCTTTCAAATGAACTTTTTGTAGTATTCACATTATTCTTCTCAGAGAAAGATATCAGCTCTTTGTAGAAATGAGGAAATCCTCCACAGAGCCACCTTCTCTCTCTGCAGTTTCCTTTCCAGAAATGATGTTCCCATGAAAAACAAAAGTTGGAGTTGCTGTAATCCCTGAATTGTAGATAGCCATAACACTGTTTATTAAGTATTGCATATTTAGATCTAAATTGCTCATATTACATTATTTTTTTCAGTCACCATAATACTTTTTTATTTTTGTTAAAAAATAAACATTTTTCATAAAAAAAGAAAATAGGTAGTTATAGCTAATATCTATTACCATGTGTGATTGAATGTTAGACAATATCTTAGCAGCTTGTATTAGGAAATTAGAATTCAGTAGTGAAGTGGCTAAGTAATGGGGAAACCTTGCATTAGGAGATTATATCAGCTTCTTCAATTTATGTTTCCCTGCTAACATGGTTTGAAGGAACAAAATCCTTGTACTGTCTGCTGTGATAAAGGCCAATACTTTGTGCCATGTCAAAAAGAGTTATTTAAAAAAAGAAGTGGATTGAAACCTGTCTTTTTCTTCTCTCATTAGCAGGACCACTTCCAGGAATATAGATTGATGCATTTTCAACAGAACTTAAGATAGTTTGGAATTCCCATTAATGTGACCTCTTTCCTCCCTTCCTTTGCCAGTGCCCCATATCTTACAGTATCCTGAGCTATTCCAGGGAACTACAGCAGGGAAAAACATGCATGTGGTGCACCATGTTGGGACACAAATTCTCTTGCCAGCTTGGAGTAGGAGGAATACATATTCAGGAAGGCAGACTCAGCCAGCTCCTGCTTTTTACAACTTTCTCTAACTTTGCCTGGCACTGTAGTACCCTTTGGAGAACAGAGTTCCACAGACAGCTTAGTGCTGCCATTGGGTGTGCTCAGGGGTTGCAGGGATGTTCACCCTCCTGTTGCTGCAATGCCCCAGGGAGGTGCAGCTCCAGCCCTGGACAGTTCCATCAGCTGCAAGGCTCCTCCCTGTTCCCAGGCAGCTCTGCCTCTCTCAGAGAATCATCACTCCTATGATGACAAATATGTGCATATTTGTTATGCAACCCTGTAGTCACTCACAAACACACTCCACAAAGTGTCACAAGCAGCCACTCTGGAAAACAAGTGCTTGGGCCTGAGGAACCTCAGCAAAGTTGTTGGCAAACACCAAAGGTTTGTGAAAGGCTCTGTTGTCCTGATTGGTTCTTCCTAGGCAGGAGAATGGCAAATCTTGTGTTAATTATTAAAAGATCCTTACGGTATCTGCCAGCATATTACATGCTGCCCTCTCTACCACTATTGAGAGGGTTCTTTCTCAAATTAAAAAGTGTCATCTCTTTTTTTTTTTTTTTGCCATACAAGGTTCACTATTCCTCATATGTGGTGATTTTTGTATGTGAGACCATTTCTCAGATATGTGATAACTTTCCAACTTTGGAATCTATTTATTTGGACAGTATTTCCCTTCTTGATAGATCTCATACTTTGTTTCAACATCTGGGAAGAGGAAAACCAGATGCTGACAAAACCCGTCCTTGTGCCCAGTGAGCCATGGTCTGTTTTCACCATTTCAGATGTCTCTTGTGATGTTTTTTTTTTTTCAGCTGCTGCTTTGGCAATTAATTAGAAAATGACAAACAAAGCTCATATAAGTCTGATTCTTTTATAAAGCATGTTTTATCTCTTCATTAGGCATCTTTCCTATGTAAGACTAAAATTTCCATCTTTACACACAGTCAAACTAACATAGCAAAAAGGGACTTGGATAACTTGGAACTTTTTGAATTAAGGAGCATGTAAATGCCATAAGATGGAAGATTATTCTGTGTTACATATTGTGTATGTGCAGGCAATGAGAAAGGATTATCTGGCCAAATCCTGCAACAGAGTAAGTTAAAGATATTGCTTACCCTCAGATTGCTTTTTGATGGCCAGGCAGCTACACACTTTTGCCTTTGCAGCAACACTTGATACCTGGTTTACTGCTGCAATTAATGTCAGGCTAGAAAATATGGACTCTGGCCAGTTTGGAAGGTCTGTTGTCATCGCAGGAACGTGATTACTGAAATGGTAGAGGGCAAAACAGATGATGAGCATGAGAGGAAAGAGGTTAATGATTTATCTGAGCTCTTGCCTGGCCCTACAAATAGAATCCAAGCATTCTGCTTCCCAGGGCAGGAGCTGCTTTGATGAATTGTTGCATGACTTTAAAATTTTGTTCACACAGGCTCCTGAAAAATTGCCCAAAACCAGTTGTGCTATGAAATACTTTTCTGCAGAAGTTGCTCATGGTTTTAAAATCAGGTTAAACTTTTGATTAACATTCAAGAAGCTGATTTTTTGTGTTTAGGACATTTTTACATCATTGTGTATTTTTCTGCTTGGCTGGAAAACATTGATATACATTGTAAGTTGTATTCTAGGCAATTGTTTATATGTTAATTTTATAATTAGTTTTTTAAATTGTCAGAACATGTTTATGAAATACTGTATTTGTGAGTCTTCATGTTTGTTCAGCTATCAATTTCAGGGCACATTGTTATCCATCTCTAAAACAAACAATCTTCATAAATCTAGACTGGAATCAGTGGGAGCTGCAGGAAGTGCCTCCAAAGACCATGTTTCTGTTTGATGTGTGACAGTAAGACCAGAAATATAAGCAGATGGTCAGAAAAATCAGGGTCTTGACTGACAGCAACATGGGAACCACTTAAACTTTTAGGGCTTATTATTAAAATATTTAATAATGCTTTGAGTCCTTGCCCAGAAACCTGGAGGCTTTTCCATTTCCTTGTGGCTCAGAAATAAGCCCTTTTTCTGGGTTTGCAACACTAAGGCAAGGATTTGAAACAGCAGAAGAGGCAACAGAAAGGAACTACAGTAAAATATCAATTCAGAAATACAGAAAAAAGGCCCCAAAATCCAAGTTTCCTGTGAAATGCCCTTGAAAGCCATGCTCCCTGCTGGTTATCCTCCCTTGCTCTGACTGGATTCCTCTTGTGCTGGCACTGGCTCTGTCTGCTCCCTTTGCTCTCTGCTCTCTCTGCCCTGCCTGGCTCTGGTTCAGAGCAGCCTCTGCTCTTCTTCACTGAGCTCAGAATAACATAAATGACAAAAGAAACCTTTGCTAAAGCAAATGTGACTCCTGGTCTGGTGTCTTTTCTTTACCTTTCTTTAAAATGAAAATTAAAGTAAGCCCATTTTGCCTATAATTTCTGTTACTAACTTTGAAAAATTATTTAGTCAAGAAGCTTCTTCTTCCTGATGGCACCTAATTGCTGCAAAAAATGGGTGCATTTTAGTTCCCCACCCTTGAATGGTGGTGTTCTGTATCTTCCTCTGCTCTACAGTTCAGCTGCCATCGAAAGAAAGGTTCCAAAATACAGTGTGCATCAGCTGGGCTGCTCTGGCCTGATCCTGTGCCCCAGCCTGAAGCTTTCCTGGCTTGCAAACATGGAACATGGGGTGTTCCTGCCCTTTGGAGATCCTCCCTGGTTTTCAGCTCTGAAAGACTTGCAGGAGGCAGTGGGGAATGTGGGGGTTGCTCTGGGGGCAGCTGGCAGTGCAGGGACCCTGCCCTGAGCTGGGCTGCCCCTCCCTGGGCCTGCCCCAGTACCCACTACCAAGGGCACCAGCATTTGCATAATGGGCCAGGGGGGCAGTGAACAGTGACAACTAGACCATGTAGGTATTTTTAAATTTCAAACATTTTATGTCTTTATTTAGTGTTGATGTCTTTTTTAAAATCAAAATTCCAAACATTTGCAGAGCAAAATCACTGAGGATTTTAATTTTGTTTTGTATCCTTACCCTGGTGACTGCAGGACTTAATTGTAACAATTTTAATTATCAATTCTGTCATTTCTTCTTATAATATACAGAAAATAATCAAGATATGGATGCCAAAAAGACTTTTTGTTATTTCCTTTTCCGTCACTCAGCAGCAGTGAAGCAGAACATTGCAGAAGTGAAATATTAAACCAGAAAGCATGTTAAAAAACTGCCTTTTTTTCTCCTTTATTTTGCGACAGTGTCAAAAGTCTTCTTTCAAGTTGACTTTTTAATCTTCTACCACTTGTTCTCAAGAGTTCTTTTTCTGTGGATGCTCAAAAATGAAGGGAATGCACACCCCATGCACTGCAATATGAGATCTCAATGGGATTTTCTTCTCAGGTTTTTCATTCCTGTGCTCTAAGTATTTCCTTTGTAAAATAGTTTTAGACATTGATCATCTGGAAATTTTTAAGTGTTTCAGGCAGTTCAGGGAGAATGAGAATGTTGAAATCACCTGGTTCTCTGTGTGTAACTGAAGATAATATTTTGCCCCTCTTGCCCTTTACCCCATCCACTGCCATGTGATGTGTTTTACAGAACATCTGGGCCTTGCTGGGAGTCCCCGTTTTAGCTGCTCTTGGTTTGTGCTACTGATGCAGAAGATAAATTATTTGCAATTCATGGTGTGCCAGTGAAGGTATAGGCTGTTATCTCTGCTGCTTGAGTGAAGGAAAGCTAACTAACACAGCATGAAAATAAGTTGAATTAATTGAATTAGATTCACCTTCCTCATTCAGATAAACTTAAATGGATATTCCCACACAGTTTAGAGCACTCAGAGTTTCAGAAATAGAATGTTCATCTGCCAGAAATGTGGCCAAATTCAAATTAGCTGTCATATTGTAAAATTTATTTATGGCAGTTTATTTTCCACTAGGGATTCAGCTATTGTATAATTTTTTTCCTGTTAGTTTTGCCAAAAACTGGAAGCATAAAGGGGAGGGATTTTGTTCTTCCTTTCATGATAGCAATGAAACTATTAGCTAGGAGTTAAGCCTACTCCTCTTCTAAGAGCCATTGTGAGGCTTGTGCACAACAAAGGTTTATTTCAGAGCTTGAGTGAGATTTAAGAAAAGATATATAGAGACTATTTGGAGAATTTCCTGGTTTGGAGTCTTTATATTGAATTATGAGTGAATTTAAAATGTGCATCATTTTAGAGATGCAGATCAGTGATAACTAAGCTAGAAAGAGCACACATTGACTTTCAGGTAATGAAAATGGTACTTTCATTAAACATTCCTATTAGTCATTGATGTTGTTTTGTTACTGCTTTTCTCTCTGGCCTAATCTTAAGAATTACATGCTGGATTTTGAAAGAAAAACAACTTTTCAATATTAAAGTCACTGGCAGGCATTTGGAAAAGCTGCATGTTTTCTTCCCAAAGGAACAGAATGCTTCTGATCTGCTGTCTGGTGCTATCTCAGTATTTTAGATATAAGGCAGTTCCTGTAGAATTCTGCTGTGAATCCCTCTGCTGGTGGAGCTCAGCTGGTGCTGCTGCCCTGCCCCTGTCCTGGTCCTGTCCTGGTCCTGCCCTGCCCCTGTCCTGCCCCTGCTCTGCCCCTGCCCTGCCCCTGCCCTGCTCCTTGGGTAGCTCTGCTGTTCTGCTGACCCCACAGTGTGCCTGTGCAGGGAAGCACACAGACAAAAATTATTGCTGGGAAAGAAGAAATAAGAATAAATGAGTGAGTAATGAATAAGAATGAATGAGTGAGTAAGACATATTGATTTAGCCTTTCAAATCTGCTATGGTTGTCTATTACAGATATTATGTTTGGAAAATGACTATCATGGTTTTCTTGCACTTGTTACTTGTTGCACTTTGGCCAGAATGAGGTGAGACTCGCATTTCATTGCTGATTGCATTGGTTACTGTTAGTAGCTCAGTGAACTCAGGGGCTGTGCACTTTGTTCACAGTGTGCCACATAATGAGACTTTTCTGACCCAGTTTATGTGTCTCTCTCCCTGCCACTGGTCCTCATGGTGGGTCTCCTCCACCTTCTTGAATTCTGTGGGTTTCTCCCTTCTGCTGGACCCTGAGCACTGTTCCCAAGACCATGAGCAGCCCTGGCATGAAAGCAAAGTGAAACTCACTGCAGTAATAAACACTGGCAAAGAGTCCTACAAAGTTTTGCTGCCTGAAAGTCTCATCAAATCCTCTTTCCAAATGCCAATAAAACCATGATAAAATTTGCTGCATGCCCCGAAGGTCAGCACGCACTGGCTGTTTTGAACAAAGAGTGGGTAATAAAAAAATGGAGTTTTCTTCTTTTTCAGATTAAGTCTTTTTAAATTCCTTTTTGTTTTCTTCTTTGTTAATGTATTTACTACCTCAGATGCTGAACATTTGGTATCTTTTCCACTGACTCATTGTTCAGCGAAAATGGCAGTGGACTAGAAAATACCCCAAAGACAAAAACATTTAAACTGCTAAATGTGTGCTTGATGTGTATACTTGGTGACTGTTCAGGGTTGTTTACTAAAAACCAGACCAAACTACTTACAATACAGATTCTCAGGCTGTCTATTTTAGCAAAATATTAAATAGCAAAAGAACAGCAGTTATTTTTTTTTCCTGTGAATTGTCATGTTAATTGTTGCTGATTTCAGGAGCTGCTGACACATTTGAGAGCTCTTATTTAGAACAGTAGTAACTGATGTTTTCTCCTGTATGTCCACTTCAGACATTTTAAAAATAAACAGCATTTAACATTAAAAATACATTTCACACAAAGGCAATCCATCTTTTTTCAGAATTCCTGTGATTTTGTTGTGTCAAACTTCATCTGTTTATCTGTTCTTATAATCTTCAAAATATGGTCACAATTGTTATTTCTCAGCTACAAAAGAGATTTACTTGGACAAAAATGGCTCAGTTATTGTGAAATTCTTTAAGAATATAAAATAGAATGTTGAGGATAAGCAATTTATTGTATTACAATAGCAAATCCATATTCATTTTTCTGGTATTTGTTTTTCCTGCATGTAGTGGTGTTTCCAAGGTGATGAAAATAAGGAGAGCTCCTGATGCTGTGTAACTTGTGAACTAATACAAGAAAATCTTCAAAGTCTAAATACTGAACCAAAGCACAAGGATTTTTTTGTGATTTGACATATATGTTTTGGACTTTGTTACACTGTTAGTTTGTTTTGTTATATTATGAGGGTGAGATAAATTAATACTTACATCTATATGATATTGCATCAGAAAAAGGAGATTTGGGGAAGATTTTAGAAATATTTAAAACCATTTTCCTATGTGGAAAGACTTGTCTTCTGCTTCAGCATAGCTGGTGTGTAACTCTAGGCAGTGTGATCTTTTACAATTGATCTTTCTGGTTTCAGAAAGTTTAATCCATAATTTTGGGCTCTTGCGGGGTGTTTTGTAGCTTATTTGTAGACTGCACTGAAGTCTTTGCTTGGGAGATGCTGGACACTATAAATCTGTACTATGAACAGTTTGGAAGGGCAGTTTGCTTCTGCTGGCCCTCACAGGGGGCACTGACAGTAACACAGACACACTCCTGGGCTCACGTGGGCTGTTTCCAAGCCTGCGAGGACCCTTCACTCCTGCAACTGTTGCAGGGAGCAGAGGCAGTGACAGATGCCCTAGAAATAACTGAGCAGAGTGTGTGTTGCTATGGAAGCTGTTCTGCTGCTTGGTGTGCACTGTATCATCCAATTTAGAAGAGCTTTGGAGCCAATCAAATAGCCATTTTTTTCCCCTAAAATTTGCCTTTGGGGGCAAATCCTGAGAACTAGAGCACAGCCTAAGCAGGCTGAGAATTCTGCAGCCAAAACAGAAGTAAACTGATGTCTGGTACAGCTCCTGAGCTCCTTTGCAGGCACCAGTGCTCCCTCTGCCCCTCTATTCCAAGTGCTAAAGTGCAGTTTTGTGGCTCTTGAGTTGTCAGCTCTGGCACAGAGTTCCAGAGGAGTCTTGTACTATTGAGGGCAACTTCTCTGTATTGTTTTCCCAGGTACAAATTAATGGTTTCTTTCTCCCACACACTGTCTCATCTTTTTAGACTGTAAATGCTGCTGTGCAAAACTTCTTTTGATGTCTTTGTACATCTGGTGTGGTGGGATTCTATTCCTGAAGCTACTGCAATATGACCAGTCAGAGCCATTGCCACTCCTTAGCCTCCTACCCCCTGCCCCAGGGCTCGTGCAAGATGGGAGAGAAGGAATTTTCCTTTTCTAAAAGACGGGGTTTTGCATATTCTCCTCTGACTTTTAATGCAGCCAAACTGCCAGTTTCCAGTGTACTGGGGGTGGAGAACAGGAAGAATTGATTGCTGCCTTGGAGCTAAGGGAGAAAAAACCAACATCATTGGGTTGTTAAACATTTATGTTCATTTTTTTTAAAGGGCTGTGTAATCCTAACTACTATATTCTCTTTCTCTCAATTTTTTTTCCTTTGTGCTGGTTGAGAGATGAATGTGATAAATTCCCATTAGAGAGTTTACATTTTCATGATGCTGAGTACCTGCTGTTTTTCCTGAGCAGGGAATATTTGGAACTTCCCAGCAGAGGCTAGCACCAGTTTCTTATGAAACTTTAAAATAGCTGAAGCAGTTCTGTTTTAAGTATTTAGAAGGATATTTACAGTATCTAAATAATTACTTGTGCCGTATAGGAGATATTGTTGTGATGTATATGGAGCAGACCTTATAATTAGTTCCCTAGGGAACTGAATGAAAATGTGACTCCATTCTGCACTTTCAAATAAAATGTGGCCTTGCTAATTTATCAAGTTTAAGAATACCACATACAGTCACATAAAACTCACCACTGATGCTGGGACAAAGGTTGACAACTTTAGCTAAGAATACAAGCGAAGGAGAGAACAGTAATGATTAATCATTCCCCTACTTGAAAGCGATTTGTATTTAAACCCATCCTCCCTGTTATGTATAACTGCAAGCTTGTTAATGGCTTAAAACTTCTTACTGTGTGCGGGTAAGTCATTTGGCAGATCACAAATGTTACTTTAAATGAGCACTTAATAACACTGAGTGACTTTTTAAGGTAGTTAGCAAAGTAGGAATGTACTTTGGCTTCCAGTGCAGAGGAACATCATGTGAGACCGTGGTGTGTGCAGTGTGAAAGGTGTATTTTCATCCCAGCAGAAATCCGAGGACAGGATACAGCAAAGTGCTCCCTCTCCATCATTACTCCTGGCAATTTCAGCTGCAAGGGGAGCACATCTGTATCTCCCTTCTTGGAAAGGTGTGAAATATCATCTCTTGCTCACACTTAAACTGTATGGATGAATTATGTGGTTTGCAGCACAGGCAGAGGGGAAGGGAATAGTTGTAACTGCAATTTCAGTTCTTCCCTGAGCCACAGCAGATTCAGTACCCTGCAGCAGTGATAACCTTGCACGCTGGATACAGAGGTTGTAAGTGAGTAATAAGCATCCACTCTAGTTCAAGAATGGGGTTTTGTTTTCTAACTGAAGCACTGGTGGCAGAACAAACATACTGTGAGTGCAATCCATATTCCTCACACCTTTACCATCCCAGAACAGTGTTTCAGGATACCAAACTGATGTCCTGTGTCAGCAAAAGATTTTTTCTACACCCCTAGCAAATCAATACAAAGTAAAAGACAAAAAATATTTTAATGTTATAAATTAAAAGCTATAGCAGCAAGAGAAAACTGGATGCTCTGTAATCTATGTGGGCAGGGGGATCTGGATGTGTGTATAATGCAGACATTTTCTTCAATGTGAACATGTTTCCAAGATGGACCTTGTCAGACCAGAAAGAACTGTCGAAAAAGTCTGAGGCATTTTAAATTGTGCACCTCAAATCAGTTTCTCATGATCTTCAGAGCCTCTGTGCATGGGCCTTCATAATTCTCTGCATCTTCAGTCACTTTGATGTTCTTAGAGCTGTAAAAGCATTCAAAATTTGCCATCTTGCAGAAGCTGCAGCTAATTAAGAACTGGGTAAGCGGCTGTAGAGACAGCCAATGACTTGGTGCTGCCAAATGAAGCTGGATTCCATAACACACCTGGTTTCAATTAGGAGGTGTCAGGCCCTAATTGCAATCCCCTCCCCTCCTGAGGCCCTGTGCCCATTTTAAAGCCAGGTTGATGAGGGCAGCTGTGTGCCCTTGGACCAGGCTGGGAGGGGAAGAGCTCTGGCAGACCATGGTGGGGTTCTCTTTGTTTTCCTCGAGAGTTGTCTCTTCGGGAGTACTTCCCTTGTTCATCCTGATCTTGACCCACTTACTGGACTTCCTGCTTTGAACCCAGACCTGCTGCACTGGTAAGGACTTGGGTGGCAGTCCCTGGGGTGTTACAGTGCCAGCTCCTGGCCCTGCCAGCTCTGCCCCCTGCTCAGGCACTGGGGGTGTGTTGCCTGGGGACAGAGCCCTTGTCCCATGCAGGGCTGGGACCCTGGTCCTGCTGCTCCCTGGCATCCCAGGCCTTCTTGAGCAGTTGGTGATTGTGGAAACCCTGGGAAATTCAGTGATAGGAATTAACAATTGTTTATTTTTTACTGGTTTTGAGACATTGTTAGAGTTGAGTTTTTTCTGTTTCCCAAGGGTGTGTTTTCCAGTGTGTGTTTCATCTCCCAGAGCTTTTGGAGCCTGTTGTTGTGTGTGACCCTCCTGCAGGAAGCTCTGCAAGGCTCACTCCTTCCCACCACCCTCCCTGCCCTGTCCTGTGTTATATTCCCATGGTCTGCTTTTGAAGATATATAGGAGCTGTATCTCTTGGGGCAAAATTTTGAATGCAAAATGACAGCTGTTCAGAGGTGCTTGGAGAGATAGAGGATATGAGAAATTGTTGTGGGGTTTGTCATTGGGAATGCTGTGCAGTTTGGTCCTGGATATGCAAATCTTTACAATATATGCATATGGGTGGGTGGTGTCAGTCTCCCACTATTTTGTTGTATTTATAACGTGCACTTCAAACATCAGTTTTAAATTTAACTGTTTTTACCTCCTCTTTGAATAGAGTAAATAGCACAGTACAATGAGTTCTTAATGTTGGTGGCTCTAAATAATGTTTCTGTTGGTAGATGGCATAGACTCCAACAGACTGGATATTGATGGCCCAGTGCTGTGACAATTTGAAAATTCTTCTATATTCATTTTGAGCAACGCTATTCTGATTATAGTATTCTTTGTTGCAAGGGAATATGCTTCAGAAGCAATGCTTATTTAATATGGGATTGAATTACTGTAGTTACAAAAGATGAAAAGAAAATCTCAAGTTAGAATAATTTGTCATCTTATTCTCTGCAGTAAAATGTGTGTTTTGTTCTCCTATGCAAACTGTACTTGGTAGTGTATGTCAATTTACATGAACAAAAAAATCTTCTGACAATGAAGGGAGAATTCTGTGTGATGTGCCAGTGCTTGACATGAATAGGAATTCGTAATTTTTTAAAAATTGTAAGCTATGAAGAGCATGTGTGCATGTGGACACAAACTTTTTAATAAATGCACAAGGGTACAACATGAGAGCTCTTTCTGAGACTCTGAGCCAAGCTTGGCTGAGCAGGCTCACTGGTTTAAACCTAATTCAGCATAGGGAGCAGATGCTGCCCAGAAGAAGGGCAGGGCCTGGGAGGAGAAGGCAGCAGGGAGGTGATTGGGGTTGGGCAGGGGCCGTGGCAGATGAACACACGTGTCCTGACTGTGCAGGTTGAGTGCCCTTTGCGGTGGAAGGGCTTTACAGGCTCTGACATGTCATCCTGAAGCAAAACCAAGGCGTGTTTCTTTGGATGGCACCGTGTCTGCCTCATTGGAGCCTTTTTCCACTTGGTGAGGAGTGTTAATCTCCTGTGTGGCTCTGGCTGTTTACTCAGGAGAACAGGCACTGTCTGACTGTGTCAAATCACTTCTACACGAGGCAGTGCTCAGGTAGTGATTGCTGCTCAGCTGTCCTGCTTTCATGTGTGTTCTTTGGTCTGAAATGTGTGTTTACAGCAAGGAAATAGGAGGAGGAGGAAAAAGGTAGGAAGAAGGTGGCCAAGGCTTTATCCAGTTGAAGAAGAATAAAGCTGTTAGCAATTTCACTGAAGGAGAGAGGGCTGTGCAAAGCCTTTGCTGAACTGGGTAAGGGTTGTGAACTCCTGGCCATGTCCGAGTGGGTCACAAGGCTGAAATTGGTGATCTAGACAGTAAATTGCTCTCTAAAAGGCATGTCTTTATTAAAACTGAATCCCTACATTTTGGATATTTTTGTTTGTTTGTATCTGCTGAATTACTGACTCAAAAAGCTGATTTTTAAACTTATTGTATTTTTGCTCTTCTTGGCACACACAAATTGTACAGCTGCAGAAGACCTAACTAGATTTTTTTTTTGACTACTGCTGCCAGAATCTTCCTCCTGAGTTTCAATACAGAACAATGTACTAGTTTTCTATTGCATCTCTGAACTGCATGGGAAGTACCTGCACAGGAGTCCATGAGGAGCCATAGTGAGAAAACTACCATTTTATGTGTGTTTCTTAAAGAAAGTGAATTTGCCTTGTTGAGCCTCAGACCTTTGCTGTTGGTGACAAGGGGTATGAGAGGAGTCAGTGTGGCTGTTTAAGCCAATGTGAGTTGGCAGGTGTTTGTAAAATAAGAAAAAATACAGCTGAATTTGGGGTCACCAGTGTAGAGAGTGTTTGAATTGAAGATGTTTTGTGTCTATTTTCAGATAAAATGTTCAAGTGAGGCTTGTATGGGATCTGATTCAGTACTACTGTCAAGTACGTGAAGAGAATAGCCAAATTATTTACAAGATGAGCTGCTCTCCTGACTACCTTTTGATGTGAAATGTGCAATAAATTCTGGGAAATACAAAGAACACAAGCTTGAGATTACTTGGCATGTTAAAGGATGGTGCTTTGTCTAATCTTGGTCAGAAGATGAAGAACATTTTATGTTAAATTCAGTTTGCCTTAGCTACTGGATGAAGGGGGTGTGTGATGAGGTAACAGTTTATCCAGACAAGATGCTTTAGTGCTTGTTCTGTATTTGAAATTCTTGCCTTGCAGCCTCTTGGCTGTGCACAGAGTTGTGCTGATGAGTCTGCAGTTGAGGGTTTCCCCAGGAGCCAGGCCCCTGCTTTGGGCCACCCAGACCCCCTGGCACATTAAATTAGTGTGAATGCCTCAATGCTTCCCAGGCTAATTCAGCAACTTCCTCTTAACTTCATCCTTTTTTACTGTTGCTGCCATATAACAGTGGGGTTTTTTTTGAGAAAAAATTCTATTTAAGGTGGCTCTTTGTAACCATGATTACTACCATTAAGAAATAACTGCATACCACAAGAGGTTTGGGTTTTTTTTAAATAAATGTGTTGGATAATTCATGGACTATTTTAGTCGTTTGTGTAACTGCGGGGTATAATTAGGGCTTGTTTGTGGCACTGTATTGGGTAGTCAGGGAAAAATCATTATATGTGCTATAAAATTTTAAAATCTCCATAACAAGGAGAGGTGGCTTGCATGGGATTTTTGTTTTATAAACTGAAATGAAGCCATATCAACAAAGTGTTTTCCCCTATATCTTTTAAAGCATGGAGAGTATGCAGGGTGCTGATAAGATTAGCAGTGAAAACTTATGTATCCCAAGTTAGCAATCTTCTTTCTTCCCCCCATTAAGACAAGCTGAGTTTCTTTTTCAGAGTCTCTAAAGATAAATGCAGTTTTTCATGCCCAGTTTCAGTCCCTGAAAAACTTTTTTTTTAGTAATAAATCCACTGGATAAGAGGTTTACAAGGAAAGTGCTGACACAACCTTAACCATCATGGCACAATTAGTTTAGCTGTAGGTTTGTTGTAATCCCAAAACAATAAGAGAAAATTGTCATGTCAGACAAATTCCATCTCTCCTTTGTATGGTGCAGTCCCTGGATTAGAGCTCTTTAGGATGATTTTGTGCTCTTGAGCCCAGCTGAGGAGTATTCAGCTCTGTAAGGACTTCAGTAGGGAGGATCTGAGTAGAGAGTGAGTCAGGCAAAGACAATGCACAGAATAAAGACCCCTTAAGGGAGATACCACATTCATGTCTTTTACTGCTCTGTGATATGTAGATTTGTTGTGTTTTCTTTCTTATTTTCTAACTACTTTCAGCGTTGAGGAAACAGTTCTGAGATCAATGTTGACTATACCCAGCCCTTTTATATCCTTGTTACCATAACATGATGTAATAGGTGGGCAACAATAAGTCTCTGTCTTTCTGATCTGCACTAGGAGCAGATAGAAAAATTGCATTTAATTATTTTGTGGTTGTTTGAGCTGTTCATCAGCACCATGACCAGAAACCAAAAGGGCCCATAAAATCTTTTTGCTGGAAAAGTGGGAGGGAGAGATGACTGAAAATCTGCTGAATGTATATATGATTCCTGCACTTCATCAGACTCAGATATTACAGTTTAATATATCTTGATACACTGGGACTCATATTTCTGAAAGACTTGTAGAAGGAATATTTTTGTGACAGAGCAGCACACTGAGATGGAATTGAACTGGAAGGGACATATTTTTTACTCTGATTTTATAGAGGCAGCATAAAAAACTGTGATTAAAAAAAGGCAGAAAATAGTATATTGTTGTAGGACATTAAACCCTGTGCTGTGAAAAGAAATGGAATCCTTCTGTCTGCAAAATTTCTTGGCTTTCTTACCATTCCCATAGATATAAAATGTAGGAAAAGTTTCTTTTCCTGTGAGAGAAGAGATAAACAAATTGATACTTTGAGCCCTTAGTTAAATGTCTTATGAAGAGTTCAGGTGAGTTGAGAAATTTGCATTTTCCTTGCCCCTCTCAGCCCTGGGATGCACCGAGCTGTGCTGGAGGTCTGTGCCTGGGGCAGTCCTGGCTTGGCAGCACATACCTTGTTCCAAAGCACCATTTGTCTGTATTAGCTGCCTCTCCTTATCTGGGGAGCACAATTCATCAGCTCTTTTCTGCAGCAGCTGCTGCCGGGCTTGGCTTGCCCACCATCACTCATTCACGTGCTGGTAAATTTGTTTGCAGGCTGAGTGCACTTGACGGAAGGTGGGGAGCCAAGCCCAGGTGCTGCTGCTGCTGCCACAGGTGCCTCTCCTGCAGCAGAGATGGAGTTTTCACATAACTGAGGCTGAATGGCTGTTGAGGGCTTTGGATGTGAACAGTTTGAAGTCAATTGTTCTGTTTTGCTGAGTAAAGCAGCAGGGTTGAGCTCAAGGTTTAGGGATGATAGTTTAGTGGGGAAAATAAAAAGGATTAAGGGCAGACAAGTATCTTCAGCTCAAGTGGTAGTTACACACTGAATTCCTTGTGGGGGCTTGAGAACCTCAATCCTTTCCTAAAATCTTTAAAAAACCCTCTTAGCAAACCCAGAGATTTAAGAGCTCTTCAAATTTAGAATTATTGTTATTTCTCAGTTCTGTTTGCCTGGAATGCTATGGGAAAACCTGTAACTCCATTTCCCACCTCCTCTCTATTTTTTCAAAATGGGGTAGAGACTTAGAATTCATCAGTGCCTGATGAATGCTATCAGGAATCACTAAAAAAAATCTCATAGGCTGTATATGTGTATAAGAACCACTAAAAAGGTTTGGTGGCTTTGAGTAACCTCCATGGAGGGCCAGAAGCTGAGGAGTATCTGAAGGAGTGAGAAAATGTCGTGTGAAAAAGCCCTGCAGTGCAATGGGCTGGGCACATACAGTGCTGTATCTGATGGGAGTTTGGCACTAAGTGTCTGGAGGAAGGTCTGTGGGCACCAGCTGAGTGCAGGAACAGGCAGGGACAGTGCATCCTCCCAGGGAACAGCATTCCACCCTGGACAGGCACATAAGGAACAACAATCCTGGAATGCACGTGCAGTTTTATTACTCAAGAGACTCTTTGCTCACTGTTGTGACTAGCCAGTAGTAAATGGTGTTCCACAGATGAGTTAGATAGTAACACTTCCCTAGTGGTGGAATACCTGCTCTTCAGGAATTTCTCCCATACCTGGGGAGAGCAGAGCAGTTCTGGTGGGCTTGTACCAGCTGATTTTTGAAGGAAACAAGCCCAAACCTCTGTTCTGGGTGCACAGGAACCTGCTTTGACACTTGGTTTGGGCTCTTGCACCTTCACTAAGGACTTGCTGTTTGAACAGCTTTGAACTGTCCTCAAGGTGGGAACATTCAGTCCAGGGCATGAGACCAAGGAGACTTTGAAGTCAAACCCTTGAACATCATAGGATGTGAATCAATACGTGGACCTCCTCACTAGCTGCTTTGATCTGATTAGGTCCTATTTTATCAAACTACTTGCTAAAGTATCCTTAGCTGCAGTGAACTAACATAGTGGAAGCATTTTGAGCTAATTTGTTTGCTTGCAGAAGATAAGTGGTGATTATTTTATAATATATTTACACATTTACATATTTACTGTAGCAGGATCTGAGAATACAATGTGCAAGAACCTGAGAATCTTTACAAAGTCACTCTTTTTTTGTTTTCTTGATCCTTTTACCTTTCTCATTGTATGTTTATGTAGTGTTTTTTAGTTGCTGAAGTGTTAGAATTTAAATCTAGGGACTTGAAACTCTTGCCAGTGCCAGGAAGCAGGGGGACTCTACCAGAACCTTCCTCACTGATGAATCTAAAGCTGCCACAAAAGGTCACCCACTGAACTTCAACTCCTTGTCCTTTAGAAAACATCATATCTGTAATTCAGGTTCTTTTCATGTGAGCATATATTATTTGCTAGTGTGAATTTTCCCATGTTTTACTGTTTTAGGAACACAAACTACTGTGTGGTATCAGTGGGGAGAGTCTCAGATGTTACAGTGGCTGAATCCCTGACCCAGCAGGCACTGCCTTTCCTCCTGGGTGAAGGCATGGCTGTGAGGACACAGGGGTGCTTGGCAAGATGAGATCCAGGATGTGACAGTAAATTGCCTGGAGAACTGGAAATAAGGACAACTAGAGGCAGTTCCATGTAATAACTTTTATTTTAAACTACCAGTGATTTCTCAGGAGAATATGCTCATCTCCATTGGTCCTGGAGCAGTTTGCTTTGCTGGAATTTGACTGGGAGACTTTAGGCTTGTGGCTTTGCTGTGTGTTAGCCTTTATACCAGTATAGAAGATCTCCCTGGTCCTGCTACACTCTTGTTTCACTGTACATTTCAGTTCTCTGGGCAATTTCAATAGGAGGTGTTTCTTACATTGCATGCAAATGTTTTAATTACTTTATATCTCAGTAAATAGCAATGTTGAGAACTAAGTTTATTATGGCTGGAGAAGATGCAAGTTTGAAAAACTAATTTTTTCCTGAGGGGCTGAAGGAACAGGAGTACAGGGCATGCATACAAGTGTTTGTCCAAGTTTTTGGTAGCTAGTAGGACTTTTTAGTGCTTAGGGCAATTGCTGTAGGGTTCTTTGTCTCACTACTTGTTTTAAGCTTTTCTGTATCCCTTGTTTCCTTTCAGACATTTCTTTAATTCTTGTCTATCTTCAGTTGGATCTGAGCAGGAGTAACTGGTGCACTGTTTCCTCTCTGAGTAATCCCACCTGTCTCATTAGCAATACCTAAATGAACCTTCAGGGCTGGTCATATATTCCAAAGTAGCTTTCATAAAAAATAAACTCAAAATATCTTTCTGGTTTAATTAATTCCATTCAAACAGCAGTTTTTTTCTTGTATGTTGCTTCATTAATGTGCCAATTTGGGATTCAATAGTGTCTTGTTTTAATCTCATGTAATCAAACTGTTACAAGGGCTGGGTTTTTATCTCTCTCTCTCTGTATATATATCTATATCTGAAAACTTCCAAATGGTCATAACTTTAGAAAACTCTCTGAAGACTCAGATGTGTGGCTGTTTTGAACTATTACTTTGTGGTCATTTTGGGCCAGATTCTCCAGTGATCCTGAATCAGACCATTAAGTTGAGTCCAGTGAATCTGCCCTGTTTTATAACAGCTGAAGGTTGTCTGGTTCTGTACTGATAGTGATGCCAGTAAAAACTGAGCTTCCTTCTAATGCTTGCAACGAAACTCTAATGTTTGTTCTCTCATGGTGGGGCTCTGCAGGTCTTTAAGGGACAACCTAAGCAGCCAAAGAACTGTGCTGAACAACACTGATTTATGGATTCATAGCCGAGTTTGTCTTGACCAATGATCCTGATCCCAGAGGAAAATTCCCTTGCTAACATTGGCTTCTTTTGTGGGTATGGGGAAAGGATATCTTGTGTAGGCACAGAAGAAATTTCTAGATGGATAAGGTCTTATATTTCTTTTTAACAATGGTGCAATTGTATGGTCTGAGAAAAATGTGGGACGCTTCAGGTTTACTCAGAAATAAATTTATCTGTGAACTTCTCTGTGTCTGTCAGAGAAATGCCAGGTTTGTGAACCAGCAGAGTCAGCACAGTTTTGTACTCGTTTGCTTTCAGCCCTCATTTTTCTCACAGAAGTGTAATTTTCTGTGTGGAGAGTGTCCTTTGAGATGAGTGGTGTAAGAATGTGAAAGTGTCCATCTGGAAACTTCAGGTATTAAATCATTGTTTCGCTTCCTTCTCAAGTGAGGCTGTTGCTGCCCTGCTGCAGGCTCGCCTGCCCAGCCCTTGCAGCTCATTTAACGTGTCAGGGAGGCTGTGGATGTGTGAAATCTGGGCAATAATCCAGATGAAAAGGCACTTGTAGCTGGGTGACACAGAACTGGTTCTCTGGAAGTGCCCCTGCTTCACCCAGGGTGCTGTAATGGATGCAGCCTGAGCTTGTTTTCAGTAAGGATTAATCTGGTTTGTTTTTCAAATGTGCTGCCTCCCTGTTGGGCTGTGGAGAAGAGCTGTCTGCAAAGAAAGACTTTTAAGTAATTATGAGGAAACAGGTGTGACACATTTGCACCCCAAATCTTGTTTATTTAGGACTGCTCAGGAACAGGGGTCATTCTTGAATGGACAACTCACTTTCGTTTTCACTTCATCTCCTCTGCACAATTAGAAACCACAAAATTACAGCTTTGACATTCTTGAAGCCAGTGAGCTCAAATAACTATTAACTATTTTAAGACAATAGCAGTGAACCCCTTAGCAGCATTGCAGACCAGATATTTGATCAGAATGAAATGAAAATCCTTCTGAGTATTTGTACTCACTTGATAATGATGGGAAGGAGGGGGAGAGTTTTTGCAAACACTGGAACTTGTTGCCCCTGAGGGTTGTAATGGCAGCTGTGATTTGCCTGCTAGAACTTTTTTTTCCTTTAAAATAAAGCAAGATCAGAACATGTGTGTGACTTGTATTTAGCACATCTCTCCTCCTCTTTTTCCCCCTTTACCTCCCTGTAAACTGCTTTATTTTATAGGATTTTGTTTGTAACTTTCATAGTCTTTTATATAATGTTTTTCATTGCTAGTGAATTTGAAAATGAGTGTGCAAGGAGCATGTCATCTTGTTATTGTGCTGTAATCTTATAAAACAATTAAGCAAACCATGTTCACAAGAACAAAAATAGCTGAATTGTACCAGAAGTTGTTGATCTTATGGGATTTTTCCTTTAGCATTATCAACAAGCCATGTATTTGTGCAGAGCAACTCTAAGGAAAAGTCTTGGTCCTTCAAGTGTATGGGGAAGTTAAAAGAAAACCCCATAGAAAGCCTGAGTTTTTCTGTAATAGTGCAGTTTTAAAGGCCAATGTCTTGTCCAAACCTCCAGCAGCTGCTTTCACAACTAAGGAAGGTGAAAATTGTTTTGTTCTGGTTTTGCTTCTGTAGCAAAACTGTTCCATTGTATGGCTGTGCTTCATTGAACTGCTGCTCTGTTTTACCCTGGAGATGGTTTTATGTCTGTGCTGTGTGAAATGATCCCTGGTTATTATGGAGCAATTTAACCAAGATTTGTTACCTCTAGTTTACTGTTGGAGAAACTAATGTGCACAGGTTTAGTTACCCAAGTGCAGTATTTACTGGGTGCTTTTCTTCTCCTTTCTTGAAAACTTTTCTTTCCCTGCTTCCTGCAGGTGAAAGGTATGGAATTTGATAACTGAAAAAACATCTCTGGGAAGGGCTGGAGGAGCTCATCTCCTCTTTCAAATCATAAGTGCCAAATTCAGCTCTCCAGTTCATGGCAAGGCAGTGGCCATCGATGCTGAGGAAGATTTATTTAATGCAATATTGTTGGCACTTTCTGTAGCTTTGCAAATCTGTCACTATTTTCTAGTGTCTACCTGAAGTTTTATAGGAAATTATGTGGAGATTCCTTTTGCTGTAGCCATATTTTAAAGACAAATCTGTGCCTATTGCCACATATTCAAGTATCCAGTTATAAAAAATTATAGATGATGACTTTTATAGTTAGAGAGAGAATGATTTAAGCAAGGGCCAAAGTCAAGAGAGTTGGGAGATTAATTAGAAAGTAAAGCAGCATTTCTGCTCTGCCTGTATGTTCTCCTTCTGTTGCATATATAGTAGGTGGTGAATTTACATCATTTTTCATTCTTGAAGAAAAGTTGCAGATAATAATTATCCTGCCCAGGTTTGAGTGCTTTTAGCAAGAGCTCTGCCCCATACACTGAAATGACACGTTGATGAAGAAAAAAAATCTGTAATTTCTAATCACTTACTTTAAAATAGCTGAATGCTGTTCATGTGTAGTCTTTAAGATCTTAAATGTTTTAAGAGTTAATTCTGTTTTTTTTGACTTCTGGCTTCCTTGCCCCAGAAATGGAGCATTGAAATACTAAAGATAATACTCTAAAATTGCACAATTTTCACATTTTAAAATGTAATTCTACACCTACTGTGTATTTTTTGTGCTTTTCCCAAGTGACAATAGAATGTTATGACTATAGGGAAAATAAAAAACCAACAGTGATTCTTCTTCAGTACTGCAGGTGAAGGTCACCCAGTTCTCTCCTGCATTTTGAACAGCCACAGAATTCACAGAATTACTCAGACTGGGAGGAACCTCAGGGTTTAAAATAACTTTGGTCTTGGATAAGGAAAATTGTCTCAGAACTGATTCAAGAGGCTGCTGCTGTTTTCAGTTGTTTCTTACTTCTCCTTACCCTATTTAACAAGCCATTCCCTGCAGTCTGTGGATTTTAGCAGACAGCCCTTTAGAACAAACCTCCAATTTAGTTGCACAGAGCAGTGCAGAGGAGCAGGTGGGCAGCAGGTGCTGTGCTGCCATCAGTTGTGCTGGTGCTGTGCTTCCCTGGCACCTCCCTCGGGGGCAGGGGTGGGTGCTGTGTGAAATTCCAGGCTGGCAGAGGCCACTGCCTCGAAGCTGGCTTGTCTCAGGAAGTGCATCCTACAAACACAGCTCCCTCTTGCAGCACAGCTCAATTCACTTGCTCTAAGGGTTGTTACAAAACCAAAGACTCTCAGTGTTCAGGGCATGTGGAAGTTTCTAGGTGAGTCTGTTATTAGTGCCAGATACAGTGACCTAAATTCAGATCAGAAGGTCACCCTGACCCTGTGCTGTATAATTTATCTCAGAATTCCATTACACTTAACAGCAAAAGTGTAAGACAATATGATGATAGACATGGTAGAATTACTGCTTATAATTAATTGAGATGCTACTTGAAAGTGTATTTTATACATCTAAAAAAAGTAATTGAAGCTACAGTTTGAATGGGCATGTTATCAAAGGGGGTTTGCAAACAGTCACACCTAAGGAGCCACTTTTCTTCCCTCATCCTCCCCTGCAATGGGAAGGACAGAAGATGATACTACTACTTTCTTGCTAAAGGTGTTCTCAAGCCTAAATCTCTGATATTTGAAAAGCACTTTCTGATTTGCAGTTGAAAGAATTAAACAGTTCTGCATGGTGAGAGTGAAGTTGGAGAAGTTCCTTATGATTCGGAGAGTTGCCCTCCTACTGAGGACTCAGCCAAGCCCAGTGCAGAGCTCTACTTCTTAAATTGGTAGAACTCTGTCACTCTTAGTGAATCACAATTTTGCTTTATGCTTCTTTTTGCAGGAGCACTGGCATAATTGGATGCAACAACTGCTTTAATGGGATGTAATGAGCAATTAATGAGCAAAATAATATGTGGTGTACATGGTAACAGTGTGTCACTGCTCCTTTGTTCCCCTTCTCATCTTCTTTGGCATCTGACCTGTAATCAGGAGTTTTTCATGCTTATCCTCAGTACTATTATTTTAGGCAAAGCCTCATTGTCCCTCTCAGCACAGAGAAAATTGATTGCATGATGAGTCACTTGAAAAGAGAATAATGTGCTTTCTTGACAGAAGTAGTTTCCCTTGCTCTCCACCTGTGTTGACAGCAATGACATCCTCAACCAATTCTTTCAGTCTCATTTTCCTCAGTTGTGATGTTTATAAATTGAATACTTCCTTTCAAGCTGGAATGTGTCCTGAATTCTGGAGCAGCTTTGCAAATGGATACTCCTGAACCTCCTTTGAGTCTCATTGACTTTTAGAGTATTCCATAAGCCCCTGTGTTCCAGCACACTTTTGGGTCTCCCTTTCCTGGAGAGCTCCAGGTTCCTGTGGCTCTGCCCTGTGGTCCCGGGAGGAGGTGGCACTGACCCACCTGAGCAACTTGGCTTTGTGTGGCAGCTGCTGGCTCTGTGTGGAGCTGGGCAAAGGGAAAGGCATTTGCCTGGTTTTATGTGCAGTGAGAGTCAGAGTAGTCTATTCCATCACCAGAAAACTCTGAAGAAGCAAAACAGAAGCTGGGATGAAATGTTTCAGATGTAACTTAGTTTCAATAATTCAAGATTCTCAGAGCTATTTATTCTCATTCCCCAAATGATGTTTGTCTTGAGAACTCAGGGGAATCAGCCAACTTCTCTGTAGCCTCAAGGTGTATTAAGGGTGGTATCCAAGAGCGGTAACTGCATTGGAAATCAGGAAGCAATAAAGCACAGCTTATTCTAGAGTTTATTTTAACTTTGCATTTCTCCAACATCAGAAGTTTGTTTTAACAGGGATGAAACTGTATTCAGTCATGAACTTTAACATTCCAGAGAGCACCAGTTTAGTAAGAGAGGTAAAAGTTAGTTCATTTAGTACTTAATTCTTTACCCTAGGACAATAATGTGAGATCTGTTTCATGGATGGGTGATGCTGCAGTGCTCGACACTAATAACACCAGCATGATAGTAATAAAGTTGTAATTTACTTATAACACATAGGAAAAAAGCTTAGAAAATAAGCTAAGGCAGATGAACTCTTGTTTTTGTCAGCATGAAGCACATATGTGAGGAGGAGCAGGGTCAACTGCTCACAGAATAATGGAGGTGCCCCTTCTGAGGGCATCTTTGAGGCATGGCTGATGTGTGCAGGCCAGCAGGGTTGGGAAGTGTGGGAGAGATGAAGGTGGAGTCACAAACCTGGAGCCAGCTGTGCTGGGGCAGCTGCATGTACAAGACCAGGCTGCAGTTTCTGGAAGCTTGAGGAACTTGAAGGCTGTGCATTGAGCAGCAAAGGTGTGTGAGTGGGAGGAATGCCAGCCTTTGATCCACGGGAAAGTTTGCTGCCATTTGTGTGTATATATATGTATATGTAAATATTTGTTCTCCTTGTGACTGTGTAGCTTTGCTTGTTGTAGTTTAGTTGAGTGTGTGTCAGGAGAGTTGGAAACCTGAGAGTCTAAAGAACCAACATTCTTTGGGGAAGGACTTGGCCAGTCTGGTGTTTGCTTTTCAGGCATGATGGGAGAACTTTGAAAAGGTGGGTGAGAATGAAGCAACAGGCTGAGCAGGTCTACAAAAACTGAGTTTAAACTAGAGGAGCTTGTTTGTATGAAGTGTTGCTCTCGCAGAACACACAGGCAATGGGAACTAAAGATAAACCTAATCTTGGTGTTCTGGTACCCACAAATCCTGTCTTTGAAGCATTTCCTCGTGTCTCTTCAGCACACTGAAGTTTAGTTTGTTTGTTTCAAGCTTTTTGTACTTACTGTCTGCTTTTGTCAGTCCTCTCCTGATGTAATTACAGAAAGCAATGCTATTTTGCTTTTCATATCTGGAAGGTGAAGCAGTGACAGCAGCCTGTGTGCAGACAGGGGTTGTGTTTCCCAGTCCCCAGCAGACAGCCACCTTTCCCTACATTAAGAGATTGCAGGAAAAGATTTGTGGAGGTTCAAGCCATTCTGCTTGCTCTGCTTTGCGAGGTCCCATTTCTCATTTTGGAGTGCCATGCAAACCTCTGGTATTTTTCCTCACAGAAGCAGCCACGTCTTATTTTGAGCCAATCTGTTCTCAGTCAAGTCGTCTTTCGGATCTGATAAAATTTTCCCACTGTGCTGATCTATGGAGCTGAATTGCTGATTTGATCAACTGTGATGAAAAAGTAATTTGTCTCTCTGAAATAAAGGTTAACTGTCTGCCAGATTTCACTGCTCAAAACAACTGTTCTTTGCCTATAGAAAAATGGGTTTGAGGAAAATTGAAACCTGTTAAAAGCATCTTTTCCTCCCGTTAATCATAAGGCTTAACAGGCTTTTCTAAATGTGAGTTGTTTCTTTCCCAGGTGAGGTGAGATCTGAGTGCATGGGTCCAAACCAAGAGTGATGTCCCTCACTGAATAGGGGAGAGCAGGTGTTTCTTCCTGCAGTGTGTGCTGGCTGCACTTAGAAGTCCTTCAGCACTCAATGCATTGCTTGATTTCACTCAGAGAAAATATTCTTGCAAATTAGTTAAGGAAATAGTTTTGAAGAATTGTTTGTTTTTCTGATAAACACAAGTAAAGAACTATTTATGAAAAAAGATTCCTTTGCAAAGGGAGTATGCAGGAGTGTGCTGGTAGGAAATAACTTGTTATAATGTTTTGGAAGTTTGTATATACAATATTAAACTGTATTCCTACTGCAATACATTATTTTTTTAGCTCCAGTTGTACACTGAATAATGTCTAGTGGTTGCCACATTTGTTATTTTAGAGTAATAGTCTGCATGTCTTGGGCATTAGTGTGTGTTTCATTTAAAGACAAATAATTTGTAAAATATTTAGAACAGTTTTTTAGCAGGAATTAAGTGCTGACATTTAAAAAACCTATTTCAGCACAGATCAGAGACAGGTAAGGTAAAGGTCAGATTGGTCAACACAGACAACTTTTGATTCATTAAAACTTGAAGGTGGAATAACAACCACAGTATTTGTCAAGTAATCGATTAATTTCTCATTGATAAACACGAAAGGAAATCTTTATGCCAAAAGCAGTTTTGTCAAGGAGCTTGGAAAGGCTGTTTGATAGATGGAGCCTTCAGGGAAGAGCCTGAAGGGATCCAATTGTTGGCCTCACCATAACTTAGCAGGAGCTTGTCATTAAGCAACTCAACTCCTCATTAATTCTCAGCAGTCCATCTGCCTTTGGTTCATGTTCATGTGGCATCTTCTCTTCACTCTAATCACCCACAGAAATGTGAACTGGGTATTTAATATCCCAAATCCCTGTACAATAGATAATAGATTTAGGTTTGTTCCAGAAACATGTATTTGACAGCCAGAAGGAAACAGATTTCAGAGTGGGCAAGGAAAAAGGATTGTTTACACTTGAACAAAGACTTGACTTACCGTGTCACTACCAAGTCACCACTGTCACCTTCTGTCAGAGCTGTGCTCAGGGTAACACCAAGTCTCTCACAGCTCATTGAAGGGGGACAAGCCTATGTTTTGTCTGGTCATACCATAAGAAGGAGAAATATTTTCTGCCTTTTCTTGTCATCCATCTTTCTGTAAACAACCTTAGAAATTAATCCTGCTCTTCTGACCCTTTGGGCTTCAGCTTCTTGTCCAGAAACAATCTGGGATTCAACATAAGTGACAATATCTGGCGATCTAGGCTGGGAATAGCTGAAGCAAATAAATCAAGATAACTAGTTGTTGGTAAAAATTATGCAAAGTTCTAATTGTCCACAAACATCAATCTCTTCTGTGAATTTAAGTGTTTTGTTTTTTAGGCATCTTTGTGCCTTATTCTTTGCCCATAACACTAGAAATACCTGGAGAGGCAGAAGATGTATCTGAGGAGGGGAATACAAAGAACATTTTCTAGCTGCTCTTTCTTGGTGAGCCATTTGACTGAGGTCTGTGAGAGATGAGTAATATTTACCCACTATTGGCAAGCAGTGGAACACCAGCAAAGATCACCAGATGCTCCTGCTCTGCTTCAGTGTAAATCAAAACCAGCTCAGCTGAAGACAGGCTGAGTTGTGCCATGAAAAGGAGATATTATCTTACCTGGACACATTATGGCTGTGAAACATCCATTCCACACGGACAATTCACCAGCACAGCTACTCTCATCCTGCTTCTTTGCCAGGATTCTTTCACTCCCTGAATTCGTAAGGGTTACTGACACGCAGTTCCTCATGGTCTCCTTTTGCATTCTTTTGTGTTAATGCAGCAGGAAACCTACAGCAATAGTCAAACTCTCCCTCTTTTAGCCTTTGTGTTGTTTTTAAGAGGAATGTGAAAAAACCCAACAATTTTATTTGGAGTAAGCAGTAAAACCTCCCAGTCTCTTAATGAGGAATCCACATAACAGGAGTTATTTTAAACTTGTCCATCTTGGTGTGCATTTTCTGTATTGATGTTCGAAACTTTAACCTTGTGTTCAGACTTTAATTTTAAGTTTAGAAGTTACAACACAACACAGTTAAATAGAAGTTAAAGAAGGAGAAAAGTGGTGGTGTGTCACTTCTTTATTACCTGGATCCTGAATCTGGATGTAATAGGGAGCAATTTTGTTTCTGGCTATAAATTATCTGGGCTGGCAATCCCAGAAATGTGCTATAATGTTCTTAGTAACTAGCCCTACTTTTGGATTCCCTTTTTTCCACCCTCTCTTTTGCTGTTTCTGCTGGTCACAAATTTCACAGCAGTGTTTGTAACTTCAGTATATTTTGTAACAAGTCACCACCCTCAAGCAGAGACTTTCTGAATGTTATCCCATCTGTGTGGCTGCATTGCTAAAATTACAGCTCATGAAACACCTGTTATGGCCAAAAAGAGTTTCAGTAAGCATTCTGAAAGATGCTTTTTCAGTTGCAATTACATGTTGTGTGAATTGAGCACAAACTTTGGAGATATTTTGATGTTTGTAGTCCCCTAGTGCAGCCCTTGAGATGAGTTCATTGCAGCCAAGGCCACAGCTGGCCTTGGTAGGTGTCCACTTTGTGGAAGTGAAGAGATGAAATACCTTCTGGGCTCAAGTGAGGAGTGACCTACATTGCCATTCTTAGCCAAGTGCTCACTGAAGAAAAAACTGTGGAATGGCTGCTCAGCACCTGAAAGCCTTCAGTAAAGAACTTAGACATTTTATTTTATTCCCAGAAGCACAGGGGTGCTGTTCAGACTGCTGGGGCTGGTATTATATGCAGCAAATCCAGGACAAGTTGAACAAAATTGTCCTGGGTTGGGAGCTGAAATAAGAAAAACACCAAAACAGATGTATTTCACTATAATAATCTTTGTAATTTAATACTTACCAAGAGATTCCCAGACTGCGTGTCCCTTGATGGGAGTAGTTTGTTGAGCACTGGCAGTGGGAGCAGCAGTGTTAGCACAGTTGTGGCAAAATGCTGGTTCCTGCTTGGCCCTGCAGGGCTTTGCTGGTGTTACAGGGGAGTGAGGAAGCTGAGCTGGAGTCACCCCAGGTCACCTACACCTTCTGGGGCAGAGATTACAGCACTGTAAAGACCATGCAGGTTTTGCCTGTCATCCCATTTTTAACAGCTAAATAAGAGAACAAACGTGATGGAAGTGTCTAGCACAGAAAGGAGGGGTGGTGTTAAGGAGTGCTTGGTCATGAGGCTGCTGAACCTGTTTGTCCCTCAAATACCCTCCAGATGTGCAGATCATGTACCCATGTTCCCCTACCGACCACTCAGGAGTTCTTGGACCTTTCCAACCCACTCCTGAGCCTCAGGTACATCCTCAGTTCCCAATAACACATCCCACACAACAGTTAACCAGTGCAGTGCCCCCACTACTCCTCTTTTCCAGGACCCCAGCTTCCCTTCTCTATTAGTTCTCCCTAGCACCATGAAACTCCTGTCAAACCTTTTATTTACTGCCTCTCCATCCTTAAGTTTTTTGCCCAGTTTTACTAATTCCCCACTACTTTTACAAGCTCAGCTGTTGCATTTCAAGTAATCAGTCATAATTTGCTTTTTTCACTTCTGGCACCACTACCTGCTGCCCTCTGTCGAAGAATGGGCCAAGCTTCTGGGTACTTTGTTGGTAGTTTTTGTCATTTGCTTGCTCAAACAACAAACTCTTTGATTTTGGGAGTGGTTATTGGAAACTCATCTGAGCAGGATGAGGAGAGCAGAAATGTAAGGTGTGAGAGGAGTGGAGCAATGGTACATACCTGTATATTGTGGCTGAAGTTTTTCTCTAAGTAAGGGAGTGGAGAGGAGATGTTTGAGGTGCTGTTTATGCAGAAATCCCTGCTCCCCCCTGATCTGTGCCAGGAGCTGCAGACGCTGTTACACTGCCCATCAATGCCCCAGCACTGAGCACTGTGGGCACTGCAGGGCTCAGGGCACGTGGGTGGGAAAGAAGGATCTGGGATAACTCAAGTTGCAGTGATACCTTCTTCTCTCCTTCATGCCCTCCAATTTATTTGAAGATTGAAGTTCTCTTGCATTTTACTTTGTTTCAGTCTGTGCACCTGGTTTTGATGGGTTTTAACAACCAAGTCATCAAAATACTCTTTCTAATGAAATACAGTTATAAAAAAGTGTAGAAAAAACAACAAACACGATTTAAGTGAAATAAATGCACTCATGTTATAGTGTAAATTTAAGTGTAGCTTGTAATTTAGTGTGACTGTACTGCAGCTGCTCTGATCAAGATTGGGAAGTACTTTTTGGAAAAAATATTTTGTTTCTCAGCAGAAGCTGGCAAAATCCAATCCAGAAAGCTGTAATTGGCCTTCCAGTATGAAAAGCCACTTTCCTTCACTCTCCCCTCAGTACAGGGCAAGATTGTGTTTTTATGTGCTTGCCAAGCTGAAGTCTCAAGGAATAGATTTACATGGAGCATTAACTGCAATATGTAGCTGGGAAGCTGTGCAATAAAAGAAAGATGTGCTGAAATTGCTGCAAATTACAGACCTAAACCACTTCCTGGGTGGCTCCAGGGAGCTGAATTATAGAGGATATCCTCATCTTAGCAAAGAATGGATGAGCCCCTATGTATCTCTTGTAATTAATGAGCAGAAAAACACTGAAGGTTCAACTGAAAGAAGGCAAAATTGCAGAGAGCAGAGTGGGGAAAGCAGGATTTCATATGGAGAATGGAACAACTAATTAGCTTTTCTTTTCCATAGAAAATAGGACTGTGTAATCTTGCAGGGAAGTCCTTAAATGGTAGCTGGCTATTGAGACAAGAGAGGCATTGGTTTGTTACTATTCAGTCCAAGTGCCTTGTTACTGATATAATTGTTGAGAGCTGAACTGAAGGAGTTAGATGTGTCCTGTAGGGAAGCCAGGTTGGAGTCACTCAGGGAGAGGCACCAGGGAAACTTGGAGCTCAGGGCAACTCCAAGGGAGCTTTCAAGGTTTCTCACCTCTCCTCAAGCTGTTTGCAGCTCTCCAGTGTCAGTGGGGATACCTTGGCATCCCAGGATACCTCTGCATAAAAAAGGGTTTGGCCTGTCTCTGCTGCCTCTTGGGAATGGCCACCAAAGTACATCAAACAAAAAAGGAGACTCTGACTCTTATACACTGGCAGTTCCAGGTGTGAAAGAGAAATCATAATTCATGCATTAAACAATGCACTAGAATGAGGCATTAATACCAGGTTGTGTAGGAGTGTATTAAGATTAATGGGACTGTAATAGGGTTTTGTGACAAAGTATTTGTGGATGTGTGTACATCTAGACATATTTTGTGTAGTTTCAGGAATGTTTGTTGTCCTGCAGTGACTGTTTTCCTGAGGAGACACACACACATGAAAGCGAATAACAGTGCGTGTTCCTTCAGTGAACTTTGACTGTATCCTATTCCAGTGTTATGGCAAAGTGCACTTATACCACTAGAAATATTTGCATCTTCAAGAAGAGCTTGTGTTTTTGTGGTTTATATTGATGGGGTGACTGGCAGCTTTGTTCCATAAACTTGTTATGAATTCTTCAGATTCTGGAACCAGTAAGTGGTCAGATTACTTAATTATCAATCAGTCTGTAAATTATATTTTCCCAGAATGATGTGCCTCAATAGTTTGTTGTCAATGGAATGCAGGGGATATTGCCATGGCTGGACAGTTTGCACAAGCAGTGGCCAGACCAGATGAGTGATATTTTCTGCTTTGTTTTGAAGAAATATCATTAGTCTTGGGGTGAGAGGCCATTCCAAAGTGTATTTAGTTAGGCTTAAGTCTTCAAAAATATGTTCAGTTGTGGGGTTGTGTAGGCAATTTTCAAAATAAATTGCAGGTTGACATGTTCTTATTTCTTTACAGCTTCAAAACTTCAACTTACATTAAAGAAAAATAAATTCAGCAAAATATGACTTAAACATGGTTTGTAACCTGAAGATGTCAAAAGTCCTGTGATTATATTTCTTCAAGTGTAACTTAACATTTTAATAACTAATGTCTAGGGCTGGTCTGTCAATGGATTTTTTAAAACTTTGAAAGAATGCTCAAAATAAGAAAACATGCCACTTAAATTTAATGAATCATTTCTCCAAGTAAGGGGTTTGCTAGGAATTCCAGAGAAGTATTTCTCTTAGAAGGGCCTCTATTATGTTCTGGAGTAGGTGGTTTTCACTTCAAGGAGTGAAAAGGCCCCAGATTTTCGTTTTCCCTCCTGTTGTGGCAGTGCAAGGCAAGCCCTTGCCTAGCAGTGTCTAGCAGGACTTTGGGCTGGATCAGTGCAAACTCTACAAAATATAATTAATTGCAATACATTAAAGTTAGCCAACAAGTCCTTCAAGTGTATAATCAACAGCTGTAATTTGACAAGTTTATCAATCACTTTACAAGACAAATCCTGATTAAATAAGAAAGGGACCTAATCTTTGCAATACAACATAAATCCTGTTTGCTGCTCACTAAGAGAGAGGATCCATTTAATTTTCTACAGCTGTGCCACTGACAGCTATTGTTTATAAAGCAACACAGAGTGGCTTGCAGTAAGTCAAGAGCTAGGCTGGAAGTTTCCTGTCAGCTTGTCAGGGCCAGGAGGGCAAGGGCAGACAATTGTGCCTGGGTTCACATGGGGCAGGATCTCCTTTTTGCCAGGTGTGTGCCTGTTTGAGGGGTGGGGGAGGGCAGAGGGGCCTGGCAGGAGAGCCCCCTTTGCCCTTGGGGCAGTGGGCCAGGGGGATGTGCTGCCCATTGCCCACGAGTACAGAACCTGTGCAGGGCAGGGGCGTGTTCACATGGCTTTGTAGCACACTCTGGATCAATGTGGCAGTTTTATTAAACCCAAACACAAAAATTCCATCCACGCAGGCACCTATAATGATTAGAGCTTCTTACATTTTTCTTCCTCTTTCAGGCCTTTCTTTTCCTTGGCTGTGCTAATTGTCCCTTTAGTTTCTAGTGTGGTTGCTGCATTCGCATTGTGTACCCAATGCCATTGTCCAACGTTGAAATTTAATGGCTTTATTTGTACAGGATTAGACAAAGAACCTTTGAAGTCCCTGACGTGCAACTGGTAAATCCCTGTGTTTTTAACAGCATATTTGCAAAAGGTATTAAGAAAATGTTTAGCATCTCACTGAATCTACAAAATCAAAGTGACATCAAAGCTGAGAGCCAAATTTTTGCTCCAGTGTGTGTATGAAGCTTCTACCAAAAGCCAGAGTCTTCCAATGCAGAGAACTTGCTTATGTTTTAGGCAGAGTACTCAGTGCTGGCACCTGGCTTGCTTTTAAGGAGGGGGAGGTTCAAAAATATTAAAATTTGTGCTGTACATCAGCAGCAAGGTGTGTGAGGAATATAATTCTTTTTAATATAAAATCTCATTTCTTTTAAATATATTCCTCTTGGCTGTAGCTGTAATTTACTGAATATTTCTGAATACATTATTATGTTTTCATTGAAGAATAGAAAATAGTTTCCTGCTGTTTGTGCATTACTTCTGGCTGTTAATTAATTGTCTAGACTAAAGGTATGATGTACTTCTTAGTTCAGACATCTCCTGTAGCTAAAGGCATGCATTTCTTGAAGGGATTAAGTAGCTATGAATGCTGGGGAGTGAATGGACTTTGGAATCCTCCCAAAAATTTCTTGTGTAATGATTTTTGTCATGGTGAAAACTGAAGTGGGTTCCAGGCAGAAAAATTAATCTGTTTCAACATAGCCAAACAATTCCTGAATAGTTTGGTTGATGTTCCTCTTCAAGAGCAAATTTGTCATAAATATTTGTTTCATTCTCAAAGTTTGGAGCACATTCTAGGGAGCAGAGCCACAGTCAATCTGCCAAAAGCAAGAGCTGTGGCCTTCTGATTTCAGTTGGGGTGTTAATGGAAATGTTCTGCTGATCCCATGAATTGCTCTTGTTGCTGTATAAACAGTCAGGCTTGGACCTTCTTGTGAGGTTTGGTGCTTATGTCTAGTAGAAGGGTCCTGTTACTGAAAAATTGATTGAATAGATGATACTCAGTGATAAAGTACAAAAGAACCTAATATTTTATATATGAAAGAAAGATATATGGAAATTAAGGCTATATTTGGGGTTTTAACCTGGGAGACTACCTGCAGTTAAATGAATCATTTATTGTTTTGATGTGCTGTTGTGTGAAATGAGGTGAGTTAAAAATGTATTCCTCAGGATCTGTGAAAAGAAAAGTGAGAGCCTGGGGGAGAACCTTCGTGGCACTTGGAATGTTGTTGTCCCTGTGGATTGCTGTTTGGTTTCCTGCATCACCTTTTGCACTCACTGTTTGTGTGCTGTTATGACTCAGTGGTTGGGGCAGTGGAGTGAGATCATCCCTCTGCTTTCCTGGTTGGTTTAGGGATGAATACTGGAACAGGGATCACTGGCAGTGCTGGCTGGAGAGCCTTTGGAAACCCCAAAGATGCTCTTTGTGTATTTTGTTTTCCTAAGCCTGCATTGCTCAGCACACCCACTGCACTCAGTGATGTCCCACTGCCCTCTCCACCACTGACAGGCTCTCCCAAGAATGATAAAAGGTTATGTTTGTGCAGTCTCTGAAATGCTCAGTAGATTATTCACATGTCTTTTGATTGCCAAATTGTGAAATCTGTTACAAATCCTGGTGATGATTCATTACATTGTTGCTCAGAGGTGACAGTGACTTTCTGATACATGTTGAGTGAAAATTGGGTGTGAGAAATTGCACTGGCAGCATTAGTTGCTGCAGTGATTAGTACTGATCTGATGGTGAATATTTTAGTTAATATGCACTTCATATTGTCATGCAAACCACCTTGGAAATCCAAGCTTTTATGAGGAGAAATGCACACCCTGAGTAGCATCCACACAAACACTTAAAACCTTTTTGATGAGTCTAACTCTCCCTTGCCCTGGAGTTATAGACAAGAATGGAAATGAACTCATTGGAATTCACCTTGGTTTCTCTTTGAAAATTTCCAGAAAAAAAAAGTAATTATTGTGCAAGGGGGTTTTATTTGGTTTTGGTCTTTTGTTGTTTTTCAAATCCCTTCATGAGAGGTGAGGTCACTGCTTGCATTGTCTTTGAGCTTTGTGCATGTGTGGTCCTTCCCTGCCATCTCTGGGCCTTCTCCCATCCCTGGTGTGTCACTTCAGGCTGCTCCAGCCTCTGAGCAGTCCAGGGCAGCAGCACAGCACCTGCTTCCAATCTTGTGTTCCTCACAGGAGACCGAGTTCCTGGGCAGAATTTAGGAGATGATTTTCAAGGCATGTCAAACTTGGGCTGAGACCATGAATTGTTACTAATCTTCAGGAGACTTTCCTGCAACCCTTTCAATACAGTGTACTCCCTTCAGAGGAGATCTTTCATATTGACTTTGGAACTTCCTCCTAGTTGTTCACGTGTACAAATCATTTCTGTGGACAGTTGCAGCACTGAAAGCCACTTTCATGCTTCTCATGCTGTTTTGATGTTTCCTGTTGACTGTGGGAATGTAAGACCTGGAGGCTCAGAATGAAAGAGCTGCTGTCATTGCAATGGGAAACGCTCCTGGTGAAGATATCCCAGCATTTTAATTGAATAATTCCATAGATTGTCATTTCTGTTTGAAGCAGGAGTGTCATGAACAAAATAAGACAAACATGAAAACCTAAGTACTGGTAGAACTGAATTTATACTTCTGCTTGAAGAGGAGTTTCAAAAGGCATCATTGCATGTTGCTTATGTAAGTTCACAGTTTATTTGTACATATCTATTTTCATTTCTGGATGTCATTATTCAGGGTAATACTTCATATCAACCTACTGTTGAAAAAGTAAAGCATTAAAGGAGCCCAGACATGTTGCCTCTGATGTGGATCAAAGGAAGGTGCATCCATTTGGGACAGATGTTAAATAAGGGAAACCTTTCATAATCTATCTGGGCTCTTTATGTACCTTGAGGCAGACAGAGAAGGGTGTTTTTTGGGAGTAACAGAACTCTGGGGCTGTCAGGAGGATGTCAGAGTCTTTCTGATTTTGAAAATGAATTGATCTTTAAAAATAGAGCCCTGTATCCACATTTAGATATACCCCAAAAAATAAATCTGAGTGTAATTAAGTTTGTATGTCAAAACTCATCAGATTTTTTTAGCACTTCTTTTTTAAGGCTCAACACAGCTATTTTTGTGTCATCTGATGAATTAAATCTTTCATTGCTACTTCCTCTTTATTCCTGAATCTCTGCTAATCTCTGTTTGAAGTACAAGCAAGAATATTTTATCTATTCATTGTATTTTCTTTTTCTGGCAACCAAAATTTGCCATTTCAGAGCTGAACACTAGAAACATCACAAGTGTTTGTGATCTTTACATTTATTATTTTTCTGTAGGGTTGTTGTTTCAGAAAGTCAAACAACTTGAAATGTGTTATATTCTCAAATAGAAATGAAGGATAGAGATGGTCCTTGAAAAAGGAGTTGAGAAGCATTCCGAGAAGGCTGACATCAATCACTGATGGAGCTCACCTTTTTCAGTTTGCCTTTATAGTTTATATTTTGATGAAGGCACATTTGGTCAGAAATAATTTTGATAATTGATTCTGTGATAGTTATTTCTATTTGATGAATACAATTTGTTTTAATTGTGATGAGCATTATCACACTTTTTGGAGCTCTCTTGAGGTTGTGTGTAGCTCATGTATCTTCTCCTGTTGCCCTTCCCTCTTGCTGGTGCTGTCAGAAGGCTCCAGTGTTTGAGCTGCAGCCTGACTGTGTGAAACCTTGTCAGGAGATGGAGGGTGCATGACATCTCACTCCAGGATGTGTTAGCAAGAGTTGTGTATGTAAGAAACAGGAGGTAATTAATCTGTGCTATTTGGAGCTAATGAGGCAGAAAGGATGCTCAGATTTGGGCCTTGTGCTGGTGGTGTCTGACGTGGGGATGCCAAACACGCTGCTGAATTTCAAAGGAGGGCAAAGTGGAAATTGTGACCTGTGAAGAAAGATGAAGGGAGGAAGGTTTGTTTAGACAGGAGGGTGCAGAGGGCAGGACAGAGGGACTGCTCAGCTGCTCCTTACTCTGTCCCTGGGTCCAGCAGGAAGCTGTAGGACAGACAGTTGTGCTGCTGCCACTAAAACACCAACCCCAGCAGCTCAGCAGAGTGCTCAGAAGCAGCTCCTGGGGGAGAGCACTGGGGCCATTGTGCTCATGTCCAATGTGAGGGAGGAATTTTACCTGGGTTTGTGTCACTCCACGGCCATTGCAGTGTTAAAGCAAAGCTCACCCTGTGAGGGTCAGTGGGAACTGCTGGCTCTGTGCTGGGAACCTGGAGCAGTGACAGTTTGGTGCTCAGTGACAGCAGTGCCACTTGTGATGGGACACATGGTGGTCTATTATTCCATTGCCTGTGGGTGTCAGGTAATCTGAGGAGTTTCTCAGTGGTTTAAAAATGTGTTTACAAAAACTTAAGATCTTTCTGAAAAGTTATATTGCAGAAAAAAGGGTATTTTTTGGTGGTTTGCTTTTTTTTAACCAGCTGTGGGACTGTGAGTCATGTTTGTGCAGGAAAATACCTTAGGCTGTGTGCCTTTCAGGAGGAGCAAGAACAGGAAAGCACTACAGCTAACTACAGAGGCTGAAGAATTTCCTTTGTTGCTTGTTGAGAATAGGTTTGACAAATATATGTCATAGATTACATCAATATTCTTCAGTCTTTACTGAAAAGGGTGTATTAGTCTTTTGCCATCTATTCCAGACCTCTCACTGATGATATGAAAAATACAGAAAACCCTACCTTTCCCCCCCCAGTATCATCTTTTGAAATCACTGGACCTTTTTTTGGTCATCTTGCCTGATTTCTTCTCTGATCACATCTATTTGTCTCAAGGAAATAAATGCAGCAAATGGTTAAAAGGGAAAAGTCCTAAGCAGTAAAGAGAGGTAAAAAGATGATTAGAGACAGGAAGGAGAAATCATTGTCTAATTACAGTATTGTGTGTGCAGAATCCTAAAGGAATGCTCTTGCTGTGATGGAGTGAACTGCTGCAGGAAGAAGTAGGTGTAACAGAGAGGAAAGCAGTGAATAGAGCAGGATAACAGAGCAGGTAAGGGGAAATTCAGAAAGCTTGTGGGAGTTGAAAGAAGGATGAACACAGGCAGGGGAACTGAGAGAAGAGCTGACAAATGGGGAGAGGCCCTGAAAGGGGACTGGAGTGGAGCAGATGGTGGGGTGGGCAAAGCAAGAAAGGGAAATAGCTGAAAAACTGGTTCAGAGTAGTAGTAGAAAAGGAAGACAGCAACACCAGGGAGAGTCAGTGTAAGGGCTGGAGCTGGGGGAGTGGTAGAAAAGTGCTGGAGGAAGCTGAGAGGGAATGAAGTGATCATGGACAACAAAGAATTAATGTTTGAGAGGAGCAGACAATGTAAGGTCAAACAGAAGAGCTCTACAAAAGCTTTTCAGATGCTTTAGCCAAGTCCTGCTTTGGAGCTGCTCTTGCCACCAGCTCTGTGGTTTCCCTGTCCAGGTGCTGGTTATTTATTCCAGCGTTAATAGAATTTCTGCAACTATTTGCAAGACATAAGTTAAAGAAAATGAGATGGAGGAAAAAAATCACCATGATAACCCATGGCTGGGATCTAGAGTGGAAGTCACTTATTGCACTAACACTTTCTAATGTGTTCACATAGTGTTGTTGCAACACTTAACATTTGGCAGGGAAAAAAAACCTCAAAAACTGGCACAATGGTGTAATTATTGATGCATATAAACTCATTATCTGTGCAGAGTTTTCATCCAAGGACACCATTGAAGTGGTTGATGCCAAAATGTTTGTTAACATCAGTATTGATGCAGTTCTGCCAAGGTGTTTTTGTTTTCATGCTGTTTCCCTGCACACACACACTTCACAGAGCACAACAGTGTGCACATCTAACAAGCCTATGGAAAAATCTGATCCTCTGCCCTCCGAGTGTTTAGCTGAGATTTTTCCAAGGAATGCAGTGAAATTAGCACTCAGGATTTGTCTAAGGGGCAGCACAATGCCTGATTCCTGTGGCATGTTTTTGTCTGAGGAAAGTTTTTGGGTTTCCTTAATCCAGATCTTCCTTAGGATTTATTCTGTAACTATTCTGAGCTTGGGACTTGCTCTGCACAGCTGAAAGCAGCATTACAATGTGAGAAAGAGAGGGAAGTAGAATTAAATTGCAGGTGTTTTGAGTTAACAAGATCTACTGAATTCATATTCTTCTGATCAAAACAAGACCACCTAATTTTCTAATTGCAAACAAGATTTTGAACCAGGTGATTTTAAACTGGGAGGAAGGTCTTATTTTGGATTAAAAGCATCCTTGTGGTAAAGGGGGAGATATGAAAGAAGCAGGTTTGTTGAATTTTCTGCTGTTGCTCTTTAAAATAAGGAGCTCCTCACAGAACTGAAGGCTGCAAGTTCAAAGCAGAACATTTTACTTTCCAATTCTGTTTACTAGAACTTGGATTTTCACCTTTGATTTCTTGCCTCAAAACTAAAAAATGAAATCTATTTACAATGCCCCTTTGTGACTGTGAGGTGAGGAGCCAGGCTGGCCTCTGGGTGGCACTGCTGTCTCCAGGCTGTGGTGCAGCTGTAGCTGCTTTTCTCCCCAGTCCGTTTTATTTCACTCTTAACACAGCAAGCCCAGAGTGCTTAATGAAACTTGTCTTGTGCTGTCTTTCAGTTTGAACGTGCAAAAGAGTTAGCTGTGAAACCAAACAACTTTGTGCTACCATTCTGTTTAGCAGTGCTGCTTCTCCAAGCAGCAGGCAGGGTAGGAAGGCAGTGTTGGATCACACAGCAAATGCTCCAAGGAAGGTTCCTGGCAGGCTGGTCCAGCCCTGGCCAGGCACCTTACCCTGCTCTCCAGTTTTCCCCACACCTCCTCAGTTTTACAGTCAGAGGGACATGCCATGGCTTCCAGCCCACCGGGCGGGTCACACCTTTCCTTGCTGTTGAGGTTGAACAGTGTCAAACCAGGGCCAGTCATGTTCCAGTCAAGGTTGTCCTTTTGGGGGTGAAGGGTCCCTTGGCCCCTGAGCTGCACCAGCTGCTGTAAGGTCAGTGATGGGCAGCAGGGCTGGGCTGGCTGGGCAGTGGTTGATTGTGCACAAGTGTCACACCTTTTGTTCCTCCTCTAATCCTGCTCCTGCCAATAAACCCCTCTTTTGGCAGGAGCGCAGTGGCTCTTCAGTTTTAGTGTTATATGTTGCTAATAAGTGTATCAAAGTGTGTTGTCTAATCTAAGAACTGGGGAGTGGCATTTAACTCAATGTGCAATCACTGTCTGGTGGTTAATGACTTTTACATATTAAACATCAAAAAGTGATTTTGTCTGTAGCAAATAGAACTAATCTTAATAATTTTTGGGATGGTTTTGCAATGCAGTGAACCAGTTTTATTGCAGGGGTAGTGCTATTAACAACCAGATATGGGTTCTGAAAGATGGTAAGATCTATAAAATGTTACCACTTTCACCTTTGAACTTTATATTAGCAGCAAATCTTGTTTTCTGTGTGGTCCTGGGCATGGTGCTTGGAGCATCTCTTACTGGGTGCAAGTTGTTCCCAAGTGCCAGTGATTGTGGCACACTCCAAATGGCCTCTTGTGTTCAATTCATGCTGCATCAAGTTCCCAAAATGCTCACCTAGAGCAAGAGATGAGATGTCTGTGATGAGTTCCTGAGCACAGAAAGGGCTCCCAGGCATGGCTGGCTCAGCTGTTGCTGTCTCTGGAGTCAATGCCAGTGGTTTGCAAAGAAATCGGGAGTGTTTGGTTGCCAGGAATATTTCACGTTGTTCACCTGTCTGTGCTTATCAGTGGGCACAGCTCCTGATCTCAGTGGCTGATTTCTTGTGGATTTGTGTCCTTTGGTCAGGGTAATCCTGCTTGCCTAATCCAAACACTGCTTAATTCCCCCCCAAGGCCTATCAATTGTTAAGAACCCATGGTATTCACTCCAGCACTGGTAATTAACTGCCTGAAACTTGATATACCCTTGAATCTTAAATCAGCTTTTCTAACATTTGTAAACAACAGTTAGCAGGAAAAAAGGTAAAATTGTATGTGTCATTCTGTTTTCTACTGTATACAATTTGCAGTTCAAAGTGAATGTATTGAAATGAACTCCCCTGCAGCTACTGTTTACAGTAGCCTTCAAAGAATGATGAAAGCTTTTAAATAATGTAGAATATTACATGACTTCTTTTTGAAACACATGCACTGAACGTTTCAGAGTGAAATGTCTGTGTTTCAGACTAGATGGATTGCAGACAGCTGCTGTGTTTACTGATTGCTACAGATGGAATGGAAAATGAGTGTAGGGAAAAGGCTAAGAAATTGAAGGATTCTTAGGAGTGCCTTATGTCTGAACAGTAGCAACTTAAAGGTGGATCAGATTATCTCAGACATCTTGATAACCAAGAAAGCCTCACTCTCTATTCATCTTAAAAAAAAAAAGGCAAAACCAAATACGGGCTCTCTGTTGTTTTATATGTGTATTTGCCCAAAGTTTTCTGGGAGAAGGATGTGTTGCTGCTTATCCTTCCTTCCCCAACTTGTGCTTGAGTGGTTACCTGTTACTGATATTTCTTATCTATGCTCTTTTACCAAGGAAACCCTTTGATATTAACGTCATGAAGTTATTACAGAATTGAAGATGCAGATAGACATTGCTCCCTTAGATTGTATGTTTGAGTGTTTTTAGCCTGGAATTCTTTCTCTTGATATGTTTGTAATGAATTAACTGCTGCTCATGGTTGTGGATCTGGACTAGCTGCCAGGTGAGTAGTGAGAAGACTGACCCACCTTTACACTGGCCAATCAGCCCCATATCCACCCACCTGTTTTCTAGATGGGTTTTGCATTTTAAACTAAGCCTTAGGCTGTGAGAATGGCATAGTTTACACTGTGGAAGGCTGCTTCAATTTAACAGTGTGTATCTACACAGACCATGAGAACTACTGCCTTGGACAAGTGTGGCAAAAGATGCAAACAGAACTGAAATTATATGTATTTGAGATAATTAGGATAATTTTTATTTTACCTCACCTCAGCCAGTGAATGAGTTATGTCCTGAGCAGAAAGCTCCCTCACATCTTTTCAAGGTGAAATTCCCTTGTGGGTTTTGCAAACTCGCCAGTTTTACTCTCCTTTTGCTTGTTTGTGTTGCCAGCATGTTCCAAATAACCTCTCTGACTGATCACACAGGTACAGACCTCCCAGCTCTAGAAACTGTGCTGCACCTCTGAAAAGTGGAGCATGAGATTTATTTCCCCAGAGAAGCACAGGGCTGAGTAGCCCTGTTTCTGCCTTCCCAGCCAAAAAAAAAAGTACAAGAGACAGAATAATAACTTATATAATAAGAATTATAATGTGCAATAAGCTGCTGTAGCAGCAATAGCATTGCTGCACGTTGATGAATGCTGGTGGGAGCAAAGGAAGGCTTTCTCCTCTAGGAAAAATGCAATGCTGTGGAAGCTTTGAGATGTCTAAGGAGAATTGTTGTGTTAGAAATAGCAAACAATGGAAAGACATTCTATAAACATAAAGGTGGGGGGTTTTGTTGGTTTGTTGATTTGTTGGGTCTCTGGGGGTGTTTGCACCATCCAGGTGAGGTCTTGCTGGCTGTTCCTGACTTTGTACTTCTCACCTTTGGTGTTTTCCCATTTGTTTTTCATGTTGTGATGGCTCTTTGACTTCAGAGCCTTGTTCAAAGCCTTGTTTTAAACAGAGTTGGAGGATGTCTCCACCTATACTTGTCTTAATAACTCTCACAATCTGATACAAAGCAAGATTCTCACAGTAGCTCAGTGCCTGTGAAGAGCAAGAGCCATCTGACAGGATTCTCCTCCTATAAAGCAATTTAGTTGCTCCTTGGTAAGAATCAGGTGGGTAGCAGACATTGGGTAATGCCTTGGCTTGCAGTTGCACATCATCTGGTTCCAGCTCCCTGTCCCCTTGGGCAGGGACACTTCCCTTGCTCAGAGCCCCATCCGAACTCCTTTGGACACTTCCAGGGATGGGCCATCTGCAGTTCCGTGGGCAGTCTGTGCCTCCCCAGCCTCACAGGCAAAGATGTGTTGCTAAAGAGTACTTAGGATATGATATATGTCACATACACATATTTCTCAGCATAAATTTTTAATTTCTTGTAATAAAAAGTAGTTGTTCAAAGCTATGACTGGCTAGTATTCTCTAGATTCAGAACTGAAACTGGGCTGATAACAGTTTCCTCCCTCAAAAGTGAAATTACAGTAAATATAAGTTATTCCATCACTATATATTATTTATGATACCTTTATGAATGTGGTGTTTGGCAGAAGGAGAGTAAAAGATGAATCTTTAATGTTTGTATCACAGTGAGAGTTAATGAGAGGAAAAGAAATGTAGTTTCTTGCAATAGGAGGCAACACTATTAAAATTTTTCCCTAATTGGGGGAAGTAGTTTTTTGATGAATATGCAGCAAATACCCATTTTTCATAATATACCCATGACAGTAGCTGGAAACAACATTCCTCAGTAATATTCTAAAATTTCAGTTAGGATTTAGAAAAATGCTTTTCAGCAGGGTAAAATAGCCAGTGTAGAACTCTGTTCTGCAATGGTTTGATTGATTCCTTCTTCCTTAATATCAGCAGTTTGAAGAAAAAAATAAGAAAACTAAAATGGAAGCCTTGGGGCACATGACTGTTAATCTGTGCAGCCAAGAGGTGAAAGGAAGGGGAGGAAATGGGCTTTTTCAGCTCTGAATTATTTTATCCCTGTTTCTCAAAGACTGATAGTTGAAGCCCCGGCCTGCTGGTTGTTTGCTCTGGGCAGCTGTTCTTCATGGGTGTGTTTGTATCTCTCCTGCAGCCCTGTTGCTCCCTGTGAGTGAGCTGTGCAGTGTGTTTGGGCAGCCTGGCTCTGTGCCAGTGCCTGCACCACCAGGTTTGCCTCCTGCCATCCTGCCAGCCTTTGGGGCACCCCTGGGCACAGGAACCCACTGGGGCATTGGGCTGCTGGAGCTTTGAATTGCTCTTGGGACGTACCCCGAGTGTAAACTTGGCCATTTGACAAAAAATGTGTTTGTGTACTTAGGATTTTAGGATTTATGTTGACACGGATTGTCTTCCCTGGCTGTGGATAAAGTTCCCTGCAAGATTCAGTTATAGCTTTGTAGACCAGTGATAACAGGATTGCAGTAATTTAAGAAATATTCTGCAAAAACTTCTACTGAAGATACTAAATAATAATGAGATCCTTCACATACCCCCTGTTGGGTTATGAGTTTTATGTTACCATAAGTCAAGGAGAAAAGCCACCATCCCTTGTCCAAGAGACAAGCAAAATTAACAGAACTTGGCCAGGGAAAAGGCATTCACTGATTGGCTCCTCCAGTACAGTCACCTTTAAAAATAAGCAGCTTTTTATAGAAAAGATTCCAAAAGTATATTGTTTAGTATAATATTATGTTACTATATACACTTATATTCGGATCTTGATGGCCTGTGTAAATAAAGTCAGGATTATCCATGTTTATGCATTTAGGTTTTGATGTAGTTTATTAATTAAGCAAATGATACAGAGGGAATGTGATGACTCTGAGGCTGCATGTCTCTGTTCAACTGCTTCCTTCTGTAAAAAAGCAAATATCAGAAGACAGTTTTTCTGTTATGCAGCATGGAGTGGCTGTGATTTAAGAACTGTAATCCATCCCTTTCAACTGTTCTACTGGCACACATAAGTAGTGGGGAAAACAGATCCTGGGGAGTGAAAAACTGAAAGACAAAATAGGCTTGTGTTTAGTATCAGTGAAATGTCTTTCTTTCAAAGCAGAAGTTTCAGCCAAGAAAACTTGAATACAAGAAGTATATTCAATTTTGTAATAACTATTGATTTGTGTGGTATGAAAAAGGTTTATGCTGAACAATTACACTGTATTTCATGTTGTTCCAGGTCTGAGTTTTATGGACAACTTAGCCAAGTGTACAAAAAGGGGTTTTTATTAATGTAATTCTTCCAGTCCTCTGCATGAACTCCTCTTTACTTATGTGTGTCTTGGTTGCAAGATGGTTTCTGGTTATAAAGGGAATTTCTTGCCAATGCCATGGAGTTGATGGTAGGGCTGGTGAAACTTCTGTGTGCTGTAAGAGGTTATGTTGGAGGTGGGTGATAGAGCAGTGCAAGTAAGTATGTTCTGATGTTCAACAAGGCCAAAGGCCAGGTCCTCCAAGTTGGCCACAACCACCCCATGCAGAGCTCCACGCTGGGGTAAGGGTGGTTGGAAAGCAACCCAGCAGGGAAGGGCCTGGGGTTGCTGGTGGCAGGGGCTGAACAGGAGCCAGAGAGTGCCCAGGAGGCCAAACACACCTGGGCTGCATCAGGAACAGTGAGGCAGCAGGGCCAGGGCAGGGACTGTCCCCCTGTGCTGGGCACTGCTGAGGCCGCACCTTGAGTGCTGTGTCCACTGCTGGGCCCCTCAGCTCAGGAAGGACATTGAGGGGCTGCAGCAGGCCCAGAGAAGGGCAGTGGGGCTGGGGAAGGGTCTGGGGCTCCTGTGAGGAGCAGCTGAGGGAGCTGGGCGGGGTTGTCCTGGAGGAGGCTCAGAGGGGACCTTATCGCTCTCTAACTACCTGAAAGGAGGGGATCAGGCACTTCCCCCAGAGAGCGATAAGATGAGAAACATGGTCCTAAGATGCACTGCGGGTAGTTTAGGTTGGACATCAGGAGGGAATTCTTCACAGAAAGGGCTAAACTTTGGAGTGGCTGCCCAGGGAGGTGGGGGAGTAACGTCCCGTGGATGTGTTTGAGGAAAGACTGGATGTGGCACTTGGTGCCATGGTCTCATTGACAAGTTGGTGTTGGGTCACAGGCTGGGCTCTGTGTGCTCTCAGGTCATTTCCAACCTAATTGATTCTGTGCTTTTGTGAAAGGTGCAGAAATCAGCAGGGCAGAATTGATGTGAACAGAATATAACAATATTTTCACCTGAAATAGCCCGAGTTTTTAGAAGTGATTCCTCTATTTGTGTCTGATTTTTTTTGCATGCTTTCCATTAGCTGGTAAAATGTAGCAGCTGTTGCTGTATAGCTGTGTCCTTCCCCCTGCTCAAAGAAGCTTCAGTGCTTGTTCTCAGCATGACCAGCTGTGTGTATAGATTTTAATAGTGGAATGGGAAGGAATTGTTCTGTGTTTTTCAGTATCAGACCCCTGATAATTTCTCTTTAAGTCCTTTTTCCTTTTTTTCTTTTCAAAAATATTGGGAAGTTTGGAGTAGCTCTGCAGGCAACTTTTTGACTGAATCAGGCTGTCCTTGTTGTTTCCTATTTTATCAGGAGCTCTTGTACTCTACCTATTTGAAAATGGTTATTTCCACCATGATTTAATAGGAAACATGTATGTGTTCATATGAATTTTTAGTTTATAAAAAGATGAAAAATATATGACAAAAAAAATCCCTCCCAAACCACATAAAGCCAAAACTATTGCCAAACAAAACCCAAGACCTACACCTGCCCTAAATTATTCAGTTATTCAGTGTTTCTGCATTGTCTTCAGTGATTTCAACTACATTACCCAAGGGATGGCTATGAAACTCTGCCTACTCAGTGTCTTCCTTTATTCAGTTTGCTCTGTCAAATAATTGTAGAAATTATCTCTTGAACACAAAAGGGTATTATGGATAAACATACCTGTGCTTAGTTGAAATAAATGCTTAATGTATTTATAGATATATCTGGAAAACATAGACTATGTGTTGAAAATGTGGTACTTTGGACTGAAAGTGCAGTGTGGCTGAATGGGAACAGAACTGCCATCAAAGCATATTGATCATCTGAGGTCACTGAGCCTAAAGGTGCCTTCACTGAGCAGTTGATCTGGGTTTTTTTCCCAGACTCAAGCTCCTCCAGGGGAGGTGTAATACTGTGTGTACACACCCACACACCATCTTTTTGCTTTACTGAGAGTTTCCTGAATTAAACCCAGGCAAACTGAACCCTGCAGGAGATACTATTCATCTGTTCAACAGCTCATTCTTATCTTCTCCCATTGTCTTGAAGTCCAGAAAGAGATATTTGTGTATAGTTTCTTAAACTGAAGGACAGAATTCCCCTGTAGGACTCTTGTGAGGGACTTGCAGAGTGGGAGAGCAGCTCAGAAGTGGTGGCTGAGGAGAGCAACAGTCCTGGGGGCAATGTCAGCAAGGGCAGAAAGCAGGAGAGCCTGTGGGAGGCCACAGTGCTACTTACTGGGACTTCTGGGCTGGGGGATACAAGAAAAAAAGGGCTGTGGCTCCTGGTGCTCATGGGCTCTCTGCTCCTCCCTGAGCAGTCAGTGAGCCTGAAGGTTGTCCTTGGCATTTACTGCTCTTCTGGCACTGCTAAAGCCTCCCTCAGGTAGGATAAAGTGTGGAAGCAGGAAAGTACTGGCAATATTTCTCTGTACTCATCAGCATGCCCATGAAGGATGGATTCTTCTGGGCTTGATGCAGTTGTTCAGGAAACAACTCCAGGAATTCCAGCATATGAGCCCCTGAAACCTGCTTGCAGGGTCTGGCAGAAGCAAGACGGCATCGTGCTGTGTGTTTAGCTCTGCTGTTGGAGTAATCACGCCATGGTTACACAAACTGGATCCCAGAATGATCAGGAAAGACATTGGATACTCTGCTGATGCTGAATGGGGCATGATGTCAGTGTGTTTCATGCCTCATCTACACTTCCAAGTGCTTCTACATTTCCAAGTGCTTTTAAAGGATTGGCTCTCTCATTCATCCAACAGAATGACCCTGAAAATTGATTTCATTATCCAGGCACATTATTACTGTGCCTTGCTCTGGATTAACTGCAACTTTGAAACTGATAATGTGTTCTTAATTTGAAGTGTTTTTACCTTGTGGTTGCTGAAGCCAATCAAATGAGAAATGGGAAACCAGCAGAAATCACCAGTGGGAAATGTAGGAATTCATTTGCTCATTAACACTTTAGAACTCCATTGAAATGCAGAGTGATGACTATAAAGATATTAATTTGATTTCATGTAAACGTTCAGTTCTGAACAAGTGTAAGCCAATGTATTTCATAAAAGACAGTTGAAGTCACTGAACTGGGTTTTGAAAGCTGTGTTTTAAAGGACTTTATCAAAACAGAAGGAAAAAGACTTCAACCCCCCCACATTTCTAGATACTTTTCTATTGACAGAATCTGCAAACAAATTTATATTAAAATACCATTTTAGCCTAAGACTTTAACACATCTTATAATCTTTGGCAGTTCAAAGTTGATACTGATCTTCATCCATTTATGGAGCTTGAGCACTGAGTTATTCTTTGCTCCTTGGAGCCAGGTTGTTCTCAGCATTTCTCTGTGTTCAGTTCTGTTCAGCCCAAAGTTGTGTTATCTTTTCTTCTGGGTTTTGTGTTGCCCCGTCATACTTGGCATCCAAATAACAAGATGAACAGACAGTGTTGAAATTAAGCATCATTGTATGAAATGTCCTTATGGGTGTTACTGAAAAGCTGGACAGCCAGACTTTCTGGAACTAATCCTGGATAACATCACTAACTAGTGTTGTGTTATGGGGATTTTGAGAAGTTCTCACTGCAGTCCTGCACTGGATCCCAAAGAACGTTCTTGGCTGTTGAACAGAATTCTTTATAAAAGTACTGCCCAAGAGGTTTGAGGCCAACACAACCTGTTCAGGGATGAACTCTTTAGATCCAGGAGAATTTGGATGGGCATATGTTGTACACTAAGCTTACACAAAACAAAATTGGTAAACAAGCTAATTAGAAATTCTCTAACACAAAGAAACTCCCAGACAGAGTCTTACAAGTCCTGGTGTCTATTTTCTTGCAATGTGACCATCACCTAATGAGTAGTTTGGAAATTATTGTATTGTAATCTTATAAATTGGCTTTCTGAATTGTGAGGTATGAAGATTTCTGATGACACCCCCAGCTCTGCAGTGCTGGTCCTTTTCTATCAGAGTAAAGTTTTACATATCCTTGAATGGATTCCTATTTTTAACCTTCTCTGATCTCTAAGGGGAGTCCTTCGATACAAGGCTTTGTTTGGATGACTAAAAATGGCACCAAGATTCTTGCCTTTGCCTAATGAAATTTTCTGGAACACCACAGCACAAAATCTGTAACCTTTCACTGGCACTGCCTGCTAAACCTTCCTGAGTTTCATGGTAATTGCTTCCTGTTTTTTTTTGCCAGCAATTAATAAACTGACACATCAAGGAAGGAAGTGGGAAGGAAAGTCACTGTTCTGTGATCCCAGCAAAAGGGACAGCATTCTTAGTTCTCCATCTAGTGTGATGTATTTTTAATAGTTCTAGTTAAATTATGGTCAGGTTGAAAGGGGATTTCAGCTCTTGTGTTACCAGTGTCATCCCTGTGTGTACCAGGCAGAGAAGTGCATTCCAGTAATGCAGAAACAAAGCCCTGTTATGATGAAAAGACTGTCTTTTGTGTCAGAGAATGAAGGCCACATAAAATAGGTATTAGATTAAGTATGTAAATATCATTCATTATTTGAATTTTCCTAGTCTGTCTACATCATCATCTGTGAAATTTTCTTTTTAAAAAGAAGGGTTAGACCAGACAATTTCCAGAGACAGCTTTCAACCAGAAGGGCACTAAGGGTGTATGAAAGCAGACACTAACACAGCTGAAAGTCTTCCCTACAGTTTGACTTTTGAGTTCAGCAGTGGAGAGTACAGTCACAGAGAGCTGCTGGCAGCCCATCACAGTGTGCAGGACTCTGGTGTGGAGTGAGGAGCAGAGTGCTCAGCACCATGAGCTGTGTGTACGGTGACTGCTACAAACCAGCCCATCAATACTCCAAAGATTGGCTGCAATGAAGTGTCAATGCAATTATCTGCTTGTGACCCACTTGAGCACCCTGCAGGAAGAGCTACATTAAATACTCCTCATTAACTAGAAGGCATATCATGATCCAATTCACTTTTTCCTAGAGAGCTGGGATGGGAAAGAGCTTGTTTTGCAGTTGAATTGCAGCAGCCATTCACTATGGGTAGAGGTTCATTAGTACTTTGCTAATTGGCATCAGTAAGTTTAAGGATGAAGAAGACACTAGAAAGTAATGTATCTGAACTAGTTTCCTGACCTCATTCCTGTTGCTGGATACCATTGGACTCTGGAAACACTGACACCAAACTGAATGGGATGTAACCACTTGCTGCTAATTGCCAGTGGAGAAATGAGAGAGGCAGTGAACTTTGAATGTCTTCAGCCTCACACTCAAAAGAGGTCAAATTCTCTTGCCAGGAAAGGCAATCTGCTGAGTCTCTGTATGGCCATTAAGGAAAAGGAATTGATCAAAGGTTTTAAACAAGGTTTCTCAGGGACTTGTTGCACCATTGGCAATCACAGCTAATACCTCTTCCTAGCCAGACCTTAAGGCTGTATTCATGGACACATTTATTTTTAAATCTAGTTGAGCTAGTTAGTTTCTCTAGTGATGTTTTTGTTTAAAATAAATTAAATTCCTCATCTGGCCATTAAATTGGGAAAAAATAACATTTCAAATCTATAAGCTCTGTGTTATCTTTGGAGGTCCCTGGCAGCTTTTAGAGCTGGACTGGCTGAGCTGTTTGTCCAGGGAGTGCAGGCAGTGCCTGCCAGTGCCACAACACCGGCCTGGTGCCTCCTGGCAGGGCTGGCACTGGAGTTTGGCACTGGGCAGGGGAGGCCGCCGGGCACACCCTCATCTCTGCACACACTGAGCTCTGCAGCCTCCAAAGGGTTCTCAGCCCCTCCTCTGCTGCCTAAAGAGGACGTGGTTGTAGCATGGAGAGCACAGGCTCAAAGTATCAAGTGCAGTCCCTAAGCTTGAAGCAGAGCAGGGCTTACTTTAAAATGAGATTTGGTTGCTTGGGGGTCTTGCTCAGTGGAGATTGAAAGACTCCAAAATCTGTTCGGAGTCAGATGGAAGCACACGGAGAAGAACGAGTTTGTACACAGAGAGGGAGGTTTGCCATCAGCAGCCTCTGCCAAAGCCTCTTGCAGGCAAGTGCTCACTCCTGGAATCCTTCGTGGCTGAGCTGGTGTGCTCTCTAGTGGCTCCAGTGGGGCAGGAGCCGCGTCCAGCGCTGTGCGGTGTCTGTGCTGGGGCCGGCAGGGACTGGGGGTCATGAGAATGAGAGAAAACCGAGTTGCATTCAAAGTGGGGCCGTGCATGTGTGTGACTGTAAAATGTAACAATCTGTATGTATGGCCAAACTTCGCGAACGAAGATTTGGGCAGGGCTGTCCCCACATGGCTGTGCCCTTCCAGCCTGCGCAGTGGATTTTAGGTGAGGCTCAGCGTGCGCAGAACTGGCCCCACCGTTTAAGTCCTGAGGTTCATCTGCCACGGCCGAGCGAGCTTGGACGGTGCCAGGGAATTCCTCAGGACTAGAACCTACAGCACCCGGCATTTCCCAGGAGGTCTCCCATCCAAGTACTAATCCGGGGCTGACCCTGCTGAGCTTCCGAGATCTGACGGGATCGGATGTCAGGGAGGCATTTAACTGCCCCGTAACAATCTAGAGACCCGGTGAAAGGCAACCTGGAATTCAGCAGCAAATTTCTTCAAGGAAAGGGATGCAGATTGTAGACAGCCATAGGAAAAAAATTTAAGTAGTATGAAAACAAACCAACCTCTTTCTTATTCAGTGTGAAATTGCCCTGGTTGTTTTAAAATCCTCAGTTCGTAACAGACTATCCACCCACAAGTCTTTACACTGTATTTCAAGGCCACGTGATTTTGCAAGGAAAAAATCCTATGAAAAATAATAGAAGAAAGTAAATAGACACTTGAACAGCAGTTTGGGCTGAAGGAGTTTGAATGAAAGGTATGTATGTACCTAGTTGTGCTCACTGTTTTAAATAACTCAGACCTGTGAACTGCATGTGAATTCCCTGGGATAGGGAGATTTGGAGGTTTTCACTTTGTTCTGCCCTTTATTTACTGAAACCTCTAGTACTGCCTGGTAGATGTGAGACATGATCCTTGTGCTGTCCACGGTCTTCCTCAACAACACACCGATGTCCTGTCACTCCCTTATGCCAGAACTGCAGCCAACAGTTCTTCAGTTATTAATTTCCAGCAAATCTGATAGTGCTTCTGCCAGTGACTGATGTTGAACTCTGCTCCTGTGAGCCCTGAAACAGCTTTCTCCTTTGGCTCGTGGCTCCCAGTAACTTCCACGTGTTTGTCTCCTCCCTGGCGTGCTTTGGCATGTGCAGACCTCCTGAACTTTGGTGATTCTGTATCTGTGGGTCAAATGGAGCGTAGCCAGTTCTTAGTCAGGGCCACGGAGAGAAGGTTTATCAAACAGCACAGAGCACCATCTGTGCTTATATGTAAAAATGCATTAGGGTTTCAAATGTCACCAATAAACAAAGCCAGGTGCTTCAACACAAAAGGTTTGCTGCTGTGCTCCTGTGAGAGATCTAATTAGGATGTCTTAGTTGGTACAGCAGTAGATGCTCATGGACAGTGTGCTCTCAGCCTTCTTTGGAATGACAGCTTCCTTTTCCCACAGTTTATCATGGAAAGCTACTTTTCATCTATTTATCTTACAAGGACAACCGTGTACCCATCTTGGTATTTGCACTGTCTTGTCCCTGTAGGATGAGATTTTCATGACTTTCCTGTCAGGTTTGCTGCAGTATCTGTTGTGATGGGTAAATCAGCTTCACATGTGCTGTTCCCAAGCAACCCAGCTCCTCTGAGGCTGGGCTTCCCTGTATCCACAGGGAATGGGTGTTCTTTTAAAGGAATATGAGTCCACATAGGGGGGAGATGTTGAAAATTCTGATAGCAGAAAGAAAAGGCACAAGAAAGAGTCAGCTGGACAGGGACAACAGAACATTTCAGTTTTGTTTTTGTATTCATAAAGAGCTATGTGGAGTAAATGACTGACTAAATAATGAATAGAAAAAGAAATAATAAGGGCAGAAAAAGGCAGATAATTTTTGGTTAATAATAAGTCCTGGCTTAGCATCCTCTCACTGGTGTTCTTGGTCTAAAGCAAGAAACTAAAGTTGAGAAGCTTGAGGGCAGCTTTCAGTGGCCTTGGTAGATACGCCAGATAATGTTGGAATAATGAGGCTACCAGGTTTGGTGGGTTCATTTTGAAGTGAAAGAGAATCTGAAATGTCTCTGACTTAAGAACACAAGGCAAGCCCAGAGCACCTGAAGGCAGCATTAGTCTCATGGTGTGGGGAAATAATGCACTATTTGGAAACTACATTGCAGGATGGAGTTAAAAATGAGTTTTCTGCCTGAACACTAGACCTCGTAGCTGTCAGCTTAGGCAAGCTGTGTCTCATTCAGTGTGATGAAGACTTTTTGGAACAGAATCCTGTTGTAGCAGAAAACCTACGATGAGAGCTGTCACATCTTGCTGATTCAGTCTGTGACGGGCAGTTTGCAAATGGAAAGGAAGATGAGAAATCCTTATAATTTTACTATGTCCTCCAATTGAGCTGCATGACTAATTTCTGAGCTGCTCAAGTCCCACTTAGTCCTTTGAAATCAAGCAGTGAAGAGGGAGAGCACTGGGAAAAATTAGAGAGCCAAATAAAAGGCCATGGAAATTGAGCTGGGAAGAAAACAAAGTTTTCAGCCTTTGGCAGAAAGTTTTTCTGAAGAAAACAGCAAATTAGAAAGGGACCTTCAGATGGGTTGTTGATATCAAAACATATTTTATTGCTTTTTGAGTGCCATCACAGAACCAACAAAGTATTATATCCCAGAGTCAGTGCCAAGTCTCTCTGCCTGCAAGGGCAGTGCAGTCACTTGTCATGGGCACAGACCAAATGGCCACTCTGACCAGCAGGAGGAAAGAAAGGAACCTCTGCAGGTGATAAGTGATGGAGTTCTTGGCAAAGGTTTTGAACTAAACATCTGATCATCTCTAACCAAGCATGGGATTGTGCAGCAACCTCCAAACCTGTCCTGTGTAAGTGCACCTGGGAGTCCCTGAGGCATTTTGCAGAAAGCAGCTCCTTTATGCATTATGGCAGCTGCCACACCCACGTGGGTCTGGTGTGAGTTGCTTCGTTGTTTTGAAATTGTTAATGTTTTATATTTGAGAGGTTGTCTGACATTAGCACAACAGAAAGTAGCTCACTTTAATTTTTCTGCAGGATATAAGTTAATGCATAGCTACAATGAACTTTCTGAGCCACCTTCTGACTTGGTCTGAGTGTCTGAAATGTGCTGGGTGGCTGATGAAGAGCTGAGTGTGAAAGTCAGCATAGAAGATGTAACAGTATTATGGTAAATTGCTTCCTGCATTTATAAGAACCCAAACCCGTGCCAAGGTGTTGCCATTTCAAATAGAATATGTTTATATTCTAGCCCTGTTTTCCAGTTCATCATTTGTGAAACTCCCAGATGGAACAACAGTTGTATAGAAGTTTATAAGTAGAAACCTGTCCCTACATCACTCCAAACCATTTTTATTGTTTAGCTCATCAGAAATGTAACTCCTGCACCTATTAAAGATGTGTCTGATGTAGCTCTGCTCGAAGTGTGAGCTGAAAACAGTGACATGACGAAGGGTGAGTCAAACCCACCAGCTCTGTGTTTGCTGCTGCCACAACCCTCCCCAGGCACTCGTTGCTTTGCTGTGCTCAGAAAACTGCAGGTCAAAAAGGGGATTAATGTTTTTCACTCAGCTCTTTCATACTGTGTGTTTAAAGCATGGGAGAGGATAACAACCCAACCTCTGTGTGGGGTTAATCCTTAGGACCATCCCAGCGAGTAGGATGACAAGGTTAAATATCTGAACTACTGTCAAGAGTCTAATCCCTTAGTTTAGAAACTAATATTTGTGAAATAGAGGTAGGAAAATTGAAGAGCAGATGTCACATTTCTCATGGGCAGTGTTGTCTCACATTAGACATCTCCAGCCACCTACATTCTCCTCCAAGTGCATAAAGATGAAACCAGATTGATTTCATGTGTTTGTGAGCACAAGTCTAGCAACACACTTCCATGCTCACTGAGTGCTGCTCCGAGACAGCCAGAAAAAGGGGAAATCCTGGAATATATTACGAAGTCGCAGCAGTTATGTTTGCAGTGTAAGTTCCAGTTATGCCCTTTGTGATAGTGACTGACAATAAAACTCAGCTCCAGTGACTCCTGACAGTGGTGTGGGCTGAGATACAGTGACCATTTGGAACACTTGATCCCAGAAGTCCAGTTAAGAATATTAGAGACAACCTTTGGAACCCACACCCAGACCTGCAGAAACGGCAGGTTTGTTATTGAAATGCCTGGTCCTTTTCTCACTTTGGGTTTACAGTTTCTAACCTCCTGTGATATATAGAACACTCTGTTCTGGTGGCAGAACAATCTTTTGCCAGAAATCTGATGTGGAAGGATGGGGTTGCAAAACTGCAAACTAAACGTGAAAGAAATACTAACTGAAAGTAGTCAACTACTAATTTCTATATCTAATTCTCCAGAGTTTTAAAACTTCCTTAAACCTACTCAAGTGTACCTGATTTTTCTCCATACTTACTCAGAATTGTTAATATTAAATACTCTTAGCATTAATGGGAATTTAGATACTGAGCAGAAGATATATCCCACTGGATTCTGTATCCAAATTTTTAACCAGTATCTAATAGATTTTATTTCTATTTATTTTTTATGAAAAATTTTATTATTAATAGCATTCTCAAAATAAGCTAATGAGCTGTAATAGATTTGCATAGTTATGAAGACTGATAATTTATTCATGGAGATGGCAGACAGAATGAAGAAGTGGCATTAATTCTGCCAAGAGTTAGCTGAGAATACACACTGCTCCACACTCTGTTTTGGGGCTTTCAGTCAAACAAAAACAGAGGAAAATTCCACTTGCAGAACTTTCCTGCTCGAAATGTTTTGCAAAATAGCTCTGAAATAATTCTGGCATTGCAACTATATAGATTTGATTTAAAAATTATTGAAATGCAAGAAATGGTATGTCCTGCCAGCAGGTGTGTTCTGGGGGCAGCTGAGCAGGGCAGAAATTACCTTTTTTTTCCCCATTGACATTAATCAAACTGGTCTCCATCCCATTCAGAGCAAACCCACGTGTCTGCAGGTCTGGGAGGGTATGGAGGCCAATGCAAATACAATGAACAATGTTACCTGAAAATGTACCAGCTTTTATGTCCTGGCATCAGTTAATGAGTGACACTGATTTATAGAGGATCAGAATACTCTGGCATTTCAGGGGCCCTCAGTACTGGTGTGGATGCAAAGGCACCCAAATGAATATAAGTGTATTTTGCTCCTTTTCCCACCTTCCTTCTAAGCATTTTATGAACTCCAATCTTTCCATCACCCCCATATTATCAGAGGAAGGCCAACAGCTGATGGCAGTCAGTGCTCCCAGGAAATACCTCACTGCCAAGTACAAATTGTCCTTTTCCCACTCTTTGGACAACTTTGGTCATGACCTGAAATTCAAAACTGTGATTTTCCTAAAGCAGAGATATTAAGCCATGGATTCTTGGGAACTGGGGGCCTTAACAAATGGATGAAATGTTCAGTACCCAGGGGTTGACACCTGAAATATGTAATCTGTGGTGAGAGTTCATGGGAGAACACACATTCCCTGCCAGGTACTTTCACTGTGAGTTGTTGTTCAGTGAGACGCGTTTAGTAGTTGCAATGACTGTGAGTTATGGCCTGGAATTTGCTGTGTGTGAGCATTTCTGCCTGGCCTTTTTGCTCATACATCTTCTAGAGCAGCACTGGGAAAAGAGGGAGGTTTGGCATAAAACCTGTTGTAGTCCAGATTTACAGCAAGTGCAGTGCTGGGGTTTGCTCAGCAATGAAGCACAGGGGAAACTCAAACAGAGATGCTCCATGTGCTGAAGGAATATCATGAGGAAAACTGTGGTGTGGAAGGAACTTTGATCTTGATGACTTCTAGAAATGTGCAGGAGAAAGAAATGCTTGTTCTTAGAGAAAACGAAGGTGCAAGTTTAAACTCTGAAGCTGAACTGGATTACTTCAGAGCTGTTCAACCTGTAAACTATTTTCTGGGTTGCACAAGAAAAAAAACGTGGTAGTAACAACAGTAAGAGCTGTTTTGTTGTGATTCTTGGTATCAATAAGTCCTATAGTATTGCTGGCAGTTTGTTGTAGTTTGTTTGTGGTGAGGTTTTTTATTGTTTGTTTATAAAGTAGTGCCAGATTAGAAATAATATTCTGTAATCTTTAGGAAAAATCTGGATTTCATTTTCAGCATGACATGTTATAAATGGTAACTGAAGATTGTGTTAATTCTCTTTGTAATCTGGGCCTGCACACAGAGGCAAGAGTTACATTCCTTGACAGATTCTCATCTAGCAGGTACAAGTGGTATAATCTGTAGCTACAGTTTTGCCTGAAAGTCAGATTAAATGTTCATTCTCTTAATTTTTTTAACAGCTTCAAGTTCTACATGAAAAGAATTCTTCCATTTACAAAAGATAATCATGTTCTGACCTATTTCTCCTTTCCCTCCTTGAAAGCAATAGTAAGAGTTCTTACAGGAATCCTCATCTATTGGAGGCAGGAGCTCTACATCAAAATGAGAAGACAGTTTAAATAACTTTTTTAATTGTGAAGAGCGCTTAATTGTCAGTATTTATGATGGTTTTCTTTGAGTTCGGGTCACATGGTGAAAGGTTACTGGCTCCAAACATGCCAAGGACAGCCCATGGAGTATCCCCTCGCCCTTTCCAGGATAGAACAGTCCAGTACACTTGAAAAATGGGATTGGGAGGAAGGTGCCCTGGACCTGAAATGTGGAGGCTTAGCAGTCTGAGCCCGTTTTCCTTTGGATTTATTTTCATTGCTTTTCTTTGTGGTCAACTAGTGAATTTACTCATCCTTTCTATTCCAGTTGCTCTTTTCTTCCTGAAGAACAAATTAACAAAAGGAATCAAAACAAGCCTCCAAATTGGATTCTATTGCACTTGCAGGCAAGCTGCAATTGTGGAGTCCATCATGATACTGATTTGTTTTTGTAGATTAACTCCCAGCGCAACCATCTGCTTGGTTTCAGCAATCTCCCTGTTCCATCCAGGGGGAAGTAATTTAGCAGTAGAAAAACCTGATATAAAGAAAATTAGAAAGGTCTCCAGAAGAACTGAAGCTACCACAGTTCTGATTAAATTTTCTTTGTGTTTTTGCAGGTTTTGAGAAAGTTGAGGTTTGCTGTTTAGGAAAACAAGCTTTTGAAATAAGCTCTAGAGAGTTAAAAAACCCATCCCAGATGTGGTCCAATCCATAATAGATACTAATCATATTTTCTGTTATTAACTTGAGGAATAGAAGAGTCAGCTATCAATAAATGCCTCTTTAGGCTTCTGTGATGGTTGGTTGAACTTGTTTGCCGAGCATGACTATAAGTACAGATGTTGTCACTGCTCTGGGAGCTGTTAGGACCTGCTTAATGGTATCAGTCAATCACATTAGTGCCTTAATGCCCTTAAATGACATCTTTGAACTTGCAGAAACTTTGTGTTAGGGATTATGTTGAAGTAGAAAATATTCGTGTTATTTTCTCTTTGGATTGAAGCAACTCAGAATACATATATTGAGATAATTCCCTCTCTTAATTTCACATCATTACTTCCCAGGAAGGGATGTGCAGGCTGAAAACAGCAGCTCTTCCCTTCATACCCCCCTGGAGAGGAGTGGACGTGGGAAGGACTCCAAGTGAACAAGAGAGGCACAGCAAAGTGTAGTCCTGGTTTTTCACCTTGCCCTTTCAGAAAGTTGTTAGGACTATCTTTGAAAATATCTTTGAATTCCAGAGAGGTCTTAGGTTGGCAGTCCATGATTCTGAGAGTGCTTGCTTTATGCCTGCCCTCTGGCCATCATTTTAAAGCTGCAAGGAAGTATCCAATAAACTGTATTTTTGCTGACACAGAGGTGAAGACCAATATCGAAGTACTTTCAGTTCCAGTAAATTCTACAGAAATCCTCAGGTGTCAGTAGCACAGATATCATGGATCCAGCCAGGCTGCACAGAGGGGTTAGTGCTGAAATGGCTCAGTGTGACATCCTGAGTCATTCTCTCCCCATTTAGTGCTGATTTTGTCTTGCTGACAATGGTTGTAATAGGCCAAGTTCACCCATTGAATCTGATGCTTATTTGAAATATTCTATACATTCTCAATAAGAAAAATACCAAGATTGTCCACTAATACTTCTTTTATTTCCTGCTTCTGCTCCCTTTCTAAATGAGGACAGTATACCCACTTCTGTTTTCTTTGTGTCATTTTGCAGCACTGGTTTTCATTTGCCCACTCTGTGATTTGTATTTGGTGCCCCATAGTGCTCTGTATGTGCAGAGCTTCACCATGGCAGGAATATTTGTTTGGTTCTGTTTCTCTTCTGGGTTTTTTCCCCTCTTCCTTTCTTTCTCTATGAATACAATAATCAAACTGGGGTTCATGTTGCTGGCACACTGCCTCTAGCAAAATTACTGCAAGGCAGAAAAATGGAGGTGGTTTGTAGGGAAAAAAGGTAATATTCAGAAGAACAGGGGTTAAGCTTCTTCAAGCCCCTCCTGGGTGTTTCATTCACTAGAAAAGTATTGACTGCAGGGTTGTTTGTACATCCTACACCAGATTGTGCTTTTGGTCCTGTTTTGTATGCTAAGTGAAGGTCCAATGTCTGTTAAAAGCCTCTTGGAAATCCCATTGTAAAGAGAAAACATGTATTCCCTGAGCAAATAGGAGTAATAATCTCATCCCTGAGCTTATGGTTCTTCTCATTTTTTGCTTTTCTAAAAATATGCATAAAGACTGTTCAGACAAGGGGGTAAACAGACAAAACTAAGTGGCTCAAGTCTAACTGTGATCAGGTGATTGCAGTGCTTGAAGAGTATCCTCTGCTGAGGGAAAACAATATTTGATATTTGCACAGATTCAGCACAGAACCTTTTGCCATCGCTTCAGGTGCTGCCAGGAAACTGGTGGTACAGTAAAACAAAAAGCACTTTGAAACAAATGCATGTGACAAAAGCCCAGAGTAAACAGTTAGTAAAACAAAATGATTTGGTATTTGAGCTTGGAGTTTGAGAGGCTGAATGTGTGAGTTTGGCTGTAGGAGTTGCAGCAGCCAGAGGGGCCCAGCCAAGAGACTCAGAATTTCAGTGTGAACATACGTTGAGCAAGTCTGGAGTCTGACTTTTCCTATGGATTTCACTCCTTTGAGGAAAAATGAGATTTAGGTGAGAGTCTTCTGTCTCGGTGTAGGTGTCTACATTTAACCTAGGCATGTGATTGCCTTCATAATTCCTTGACAGGCCTCCATTCTTAACCTGACATCTAAAGCAGCTTAGGTGAGCACTGGGCTCTTGTTCCAAAGGAATCAAGAGGATAAGCTCACTTGGTGGTTCCCAATTGCATGGGAGAAACTCATACCAAGACTCTAAAATAAAAAGAGGTTCACGAGACTGAAGTTTGTTAACTCAAAGTTAGTGGGATATCTGGACATTTTGGTGTCTGGGAATCCAGGTCCATTTTTAAGCAGAATTAATCATGGCTCTAAATGCGATCATGTGGTTGTTACAGAGAGGAAGGGGTGGGTTTCAGAGTCTGTGCTAAGGGAAAATAGGAGTGCCTTTCTTTCCTCTGGCTATGCTTGTTTTGCTTTGTTCTGGGTTTGCAACGTAAAAGATTAAGAACCGAGGGTGAAGTGCTGGTTTCCATTGCCAAATCTGATTACCTCTGTGGAGATGATCTCGAGTTTGAGATGTTTGGGAAAGGAGAAAACGTGGTACCTCTGCCATTGGTTCTTGTTCTTAAAACACCTTCCTAGTAAAAATTTTTAAGTGATGAAGCTGTAGCTTAAAGCAACATTTGCCTTGAAATAATTTGTGCAATAACATATTCCAACAGTAATTGGAAAGAAGAAAAAAGCCTCCATACTTGTGGCATAAGCCAAGAGAAAAGGATATTTTCATTATAGATAGTGTGGGTTATTTAAATTTATGCCTCCCCTGAATGAAGCACAGTGTTATTAAATAGCTCCACACTAAGTCAATTGGCAAAACTGCCACAGAATGAAGGTTTGCTGCGTTCATATGAGCCCAGAGGAGCAGGGAGGACACCCTGGCTGTGCAGTCTGCTCTGGAATTGCTTCACCTTATGGCTTGGATAATGAGATATTGATTTTCACAGAGTAGGTCATGGTAGAGAAAAAATGAGAGACTCAGTTGCAATTATGGAAGTCATTTACAATTGAAAGTGGAGAAAGGTTTTCTTTGTGGGTAGCAGGTAATACTCCTTAGCTAAGTCTTACTGTTGTCAGGATTTGATACAAAGAGAAACAAAGCTGCAACTAAAGACTATCAAATATACATGCTTTGTTTTCATAAGTGGTAAAAGGTGTCTTCAAACTATTTTCCAGGAAAGACAGACGGAGTCAGTTATATGCTTAGTGTGTCAAAGTTACCCCCCGAGTCACAGGGACTGCTCAGCAATCTGGCAACGCTCTCTGCTTTCAGCTGCTCTTGGCAACACTTTCAGCTGACCTACAACTGCAGAACAGCACAAAAACATAACCTTCAGGATGCTCTTTTCTTATTACAAGCACATTATTCATTCCTATACTCAGTTGTCTCCTCTCAGTAAAATCAAATCACTCTCCCTGGGCATGGGTGTGTGACAGCCTTCCCAGGGATTTGATGCCGAGCCTGCAGGGATCTGTGAGCTGGAGCAGAGCAGGATCCCGCTGTGCTGGGGCTGCAGGGGATGCAATTACTTTTCTCCATATTAGCTGGTGTTGTGCCATTGTTCTGTGTTTGTGATGCCAACAGTGCCAGCAACACACCCATGGCTCAGCATTGCTGAGCAGTTGCTTCCACAGTGGTGAGTGTCTGTTCCCATTCCACTCTCCTTACGGAATTACAGAACAGCCAGGGCTGGAATGAGCCTTGGACATCAGAGATCACCTGCTTCCAAACTCCCTGCCATGGGCAGGGACACCTCCCACCAGCCCAGACTGCTCCAAGCCCTTTCCAACCTGGCCTTGGTCACCTCCAGGGATGGGGCAGCCACAGCTTCTCTGGACAACCTGTGCCGGGGCCTGCCCACCCTCACAGTAAAGAATTTCATCTGAATGTCTAAAGTAAACCTGCCTGTTCTCAGTTTAAAGTCATTACCCTTTGTACTATCACTATATGCTCTTGTCCAAAATCCCTCTCCAGGTTCCCTGTAGATCCCCTTGGAAAGGTGATGGCTTTTGGCTGGGAGAAGACAAACAAATGGGTCCCCCTTTTAACTTTTTCTCCAAAGATATTGTGATTCTTTTTACTGATCCCTTGGGAATGCTTGTTAGAGGGCAAGAATGTTATTTAGGAATGTTTAAGTGTTCTTACTAACTGAATAACTGCCTAAAGTAGGGAAATATAAGAGAATATTTTGTTGTTTTACATATGGGCTACTATGTCTCTATTCCTGTCAGTAGCTGCCCTGCTATGTCCCCTCCCCTGGTTTTATTATGTTTACAGCAGCCTTTCCGGTTTGGATGCTTTTGAATTGCTCTGAAATCTTCAGTATCTCCAGACCAATGAAAAGAATTAAAAAAGTGACTATGAAAGCATTGTATTGAAGGAAAGTAATGAAATTAAGATGCAAAATGCCATAATAAATTATGTATTTTAATAAATAACTGTGCATTGTAGAATTTCAATTACAGAAAAACAGACTTTACACAAGTAATTACTAAAGAAATTACTGTCGAAACACATCCATAAATTCTTTCTCTGATTGCATCTTCTGTTGTGAGGAGAGCAATCACAGCAAACACCAAGCTCTAATAGCACCATCTCTTTGACATTAGAATTTAGTGCTGGATGGGGAGTGTGAAATGACTAACAAAGGGTTGTTGCTTCATGTGCTCAAAGGGAAGTGAATGAAAGCAGCCAAACACAAAGCAGAGCTTTGATCCCTGGCAGGTGGCTCGGGCGGCTCCTCCTGGACCTGCCTTTGTGCAGGTGTTGGGGTCCGGTGGGGCTGGGGGGCATGTGTGAAGGTGCTGTGTGCTCACCCATGTGGCTCTGGGTGCATTTTGTGTGAGAAGAGGGCAGAACAAACCTGAGGCGTGACAGGAAATACTGCATTTCCTCTTGTGGGGTGTCATTTCCATGAGTTGGACTGAGAATCTGGTGGCTTTATAGACCATACATGGTGAACAGGGGACGTCTGGAATGTTTGCCATGGTTCAAACAGGCTTCCTGACCAGAGGGCTCTGCAGCATCACCCCTCCATCTCCTGACCATCCCTGGAGCTGCAGTGGGGTGGGTACAATCCCACTGGCTCCCACCCACCTCTCTGGGAGCTTTGCAGCAGAGACTGGGGCTGGCCCAGGGCAGGAAAAGCAGAGCTGGCTGGTCACAGTGTGCCTGCAGCACATCCCAGGACATCCTCATGGGCTGAGCTTGTGTCCAGCTGAGCTGAGGGAATGGGGCTCCTCTGGCAGGGGCTTGCAAAAGGGGAAATAAAATGTGTCCCTATCAGAGCTGTGACAGAAATCATCTATAGGGTGGAAATATAATGCAGTTTATGCAATGTGGTTTTATATCATCAAACTTTGCAGAAATAGAATTTTAATCTCATTCTTTTAGTATTTCCTCAGGTGACATGTGGACATTCTGTGTCAGTTTGCTCACACTTGAGCACAGTTTATTGATTTTTAAAGTGTTTGTTTACATCTCAGATGACAAACAAGCAATAAAAAGGAATGATTCTGTCTTCTCAAGTGCACGTTTTGCAGGGCATTTTCTTTTTACCTCAATAAATGACCTTTTGTTGAGTAAGTAGACACCTTTCTCTGCCTTGATCTTGGTATGGATTGAGTTTAGAAGTTCTGATGTGTTTTTAACAGCTATCAAAGCCAGGAAATGTGTTTGGTTTTTTCCCCCTCTAGAGTCTCTGTCAATGCCATCCTTTTTTTTGTTTTTTCTCCTCTACTGGTAACAATGTTTGCTTTTAATGCTTCCTTAGTCTATTCTTATAGTGCTGCGAATTCAAGAACGTTCTTATAGAAACTGGTTATTTTTTCATCCTGATGTCAGCAGTGACTCAGTTCAGCACATGTTTTTATTACAGATTTACTTTGGATTTCTTTTTTATTTAGTAAAATACATCTGAGTTCTCTTTGAATTTTCTCTGGAAAGATAAACTGTAAAGGTCTTCAGTAGACACTTCACAAAGAAAAATGTGTCTGTGGGTACAGACTCTTCGTATTGCTGATACTGCTGTAGGTTTTTGATCACCTGTTTATGGAGGAAATCAGAAGTTCTTTTGCTTTTCTCTGGACCATAATTTAAACATTTATCAGCTTCTCTTCCTGAAATAATATGTATGGTAGGAGATATTCAGTCTATTACTTTAGACCAACAGATAGAGGAATTGTTCTAATACTGTCTGACTCTTTCTGAGGCAATTTCAGAATTCACAAAATGTTTGAACATGGACATGCACAAGTATTTCTGCTTTCTAAATCAGTTACACAGGTATTTGCTTGATGCTGTTATTTTCCATTAAATGGCATGAGGTACAAATGCAAAAATTCTCAGTCTGTTAGAATAAGCACATTCCAATTTTTAAAATAAAATAAAATATCTTTCAGTACAGATATAGTTGTTATCAAATTCTACAATACTTTAAAATTGTCAACATTGGGTTTAGAAAATATTGAGAAATCATATCAAAGTACATGTGAGTGCTACACTTCCATAATAAAATATTCTGGGATTTTTTATTGAATGGAATTTAATAACAAACAAGCAAACCTTTATATAGAAAAAGATTTCGAAGGGAAGGGGTGAGTACTTCAGTTCATGTTCTAGAATGGCAGGGAAAAAGTAAAGGGAATCAGTAGAAAACTGAGTATCCTTGGAGAGCCTTTTGCAAGAGGGCACAATCCAGGAAAATGAGCTGGAAGAGGGAGAAGCTGTGTATTTTACAGGCCTATAAACTTTGGATGCCATGTCTGGTTTAATCTTAAATAATCTTTACTTTCTACTTGGTCTGTGCCCTCCAAAAAGCTGGTTGTGTTTGTTTTGCAGATCAGGTGTGCATCTTTTTCTGACTGTTTCATGTTTTTGCTTATGCCCCACAAGGTACTGAACATCTGTAGGATCCTGAGATATCACAATTTTGCTGATCTGAAAATGAATTGAGAACTAAAGATCTCATTCCTTTGTCTTTTACCAAATGCTGCTTGAGATGCCAGTGTGAATTTTGGTGGTTTTTTTGCCACCCAGCTGATCATTAAGCAGTGAGTTTGTCTCATTCTGAAACCCAGAAGATTGTGCATGATTTACTCATTTATGTTTTTTTTAAAGTGCTTCAGTCTTTTTGTTTAAAGGGCTTTGAAAAACAGTGAAACACACTGTGATGTCTTTCTCAGATTCTTTTCTAATTAATCAAGAGCAGCAGAAGAAACAAACAAATGAATAAGAAAAATTATCTAACTGAAAGTCTGCAAATAAAGAACTTGAAGTATGACAGGAGAACAAAGTGTGCGTAATACTAATGGATGAATTTTAGAAGTTTTTTAAATGCATCTTTTCTCTTAAGAATTAAGGGGGGAAATTATTTGACTATAGCTGTGGTTTTTGCCTATGTGTGGCCAATTAACATTTGTTCCCTGCTCAGTGGGGTGTGATGCCTGTGCCCCCTCTGGTAATGGCTGGCCAGGCTGTGCTGCTCTTTGGACAGAGAGAAGGGTCCATTTGCTGTTGTACTCATTGGTATTGTTTGAAACAGGAGTTTAAATACACTGACAAATGAATTGCACTCTGTATGTACAGCTGAGCTCCTGTACTGATAGAGCTGTACAGTGACAGCATCTCTGGGGTGGATTAGGCCTTTGTTTCCCAAATTTGGAGACTTGGTGGCACCTGCATTAGCAGGAGAAGAGCTGCCACAGGCAGCCATCAATTAATACCACTTGTCATTTTTAAGTCCTTTGCTGTCATGTGTTGGCTTGTTGCCTTCTCTTTGCCACCATGTCCTGCCACTGTGTGACACAAGGGATGGGAGGGGGATGATGCCCTGCCTCTGGGAAGAAATGAAGAATCTTGGCAGCTCTTCAGTGAATTCTTTCAAGGGGTTTCTTTCAAGGCCTGAATTTTGCCACCCTTGTGCTGAGCAGTAAATTTCTCTGGGCCTGGGTAACCTGACAGGTGCATGTGGAGCAGACCTAGTTGATAAGAGTGAGGGTAAAACACTTCCTTGGAGACTTTTCTCAGTGTCCTGAATATATGAAATAACCTACACACATTGATAAGGGGCATTTTTAGCACCAGGGCAGGCAGGAAAACAGAGCAGCAAGCAAACTTAGCAGGTGGGGACTCCATCAAAAGATGGGCTTGTTCCAGTGGCTTTTTGTTATAGAGGAACATTTAATAAATATAATAAAATAAAGCAGTTGAAAGCAAGGCAAGCTTACTGCTTTACAGCTTCTGTGTCTGAGCTTACAAAGGAACAGACAGAATGGAAGGAAAATCAAAACTGTGGTTTCAAAAGTAAGGTGATGTTTTGTATTTCAAAAAGAGTTTTGTGTGGTGTCTTTTTTTGGTTTCTGGATTTCCTAATGCTGGAGTCTCCTCATAACCATGGTGTCCATGGAGGGCAATGGAGCTGGGGAAGGACCTGGAGCACAGGTCTGATGAGAAGTGAGGGAGCTGGGGGGGGTTGGCCTGGAAAAGTGGAGGCTCAGGGCAGACCCTGTCACTCCACAGCTGCCTGAAAGGAGGGTGCAGCCACGTGGGAGTTGTTCTCTTCTTCCAAGTAACAAGGTATAGGATAAGAGGAAATGGCCTCAGGTTGCACCAGAAGGTTTAGATTGGCTGTTGTGAAAGATTTCCTCACCAAAGGCTTGTCCAGCATTAGAACAGGCTGCCCACAGAGTCACCATCCTGGGAAATGTTCAAAGAGGTGCACATGTGGTACCTGGGACATGGCTCTGGGATGGCGTTGGCAGTGTGGCTGGACAGTCGGACTCCTTGGTCTTAGAGAGCTTTTCACCCTGAGCAGTTCAGTGATTCTATGAAACTGTAAATTTCCAACTCTCAGTATACAGAGAGTATAGCAGAAGCAAGAAGCCTTTTTTTCCCCTTCAGATTTTTCCATAAAAATGGACTACAGATGGTATCTTGTTCACAACAATTAATATTTATATATATGTGTATTGTTGATGAGGTGCATAAATTAAACTTCAAATTTTTTATTGGTAATGTTCTTGTTTATCTCTTATCTTGATTAATGATGTTGTAGGTACTGATTTTTCATGCTTGTAGAAATTTTTCTTTATTTTCTTACAAATTAGTATTACATTAAAGAGATAAATTAAGAGGCTTTAAGTCAAAATAACTACTTATGTTTTCATGAGAGGTTTTTAAGAGGGTATTATTTATAGTGACTATTAGCTTTTGGCCAGTTCAGCTCTGCTGTATTTAGTTCTAATCATCTCTATTATACACATGGGATCGAAGCAGCTGAAGATACACCTAATTGAAATGTAACCAAATAAGTAACTTGGTATTATTTTTTAATACCATTTAGTTAAAGCAGAAGAACTAAAGATAAATCTGATCTTGTGTCTCCTCTTGATTGCTCTTGATTTTTTGAAGAGTCCCCTGCACTAAAGAAGGTTCCTTGCAGAGGCTTCCAACTGGGAGTTTACATTGTTCTTCAAATACGTTTATCATTTTTCCAAACAGCTTACCCAAAATATTTTTGGTGTGGATACTTTCTTAATGGTTTAGTTACAATCTTTTGGCCCTTAGAAATAATTGCTCATGAGACAATATCAGTCAGGAAACACACAAGGAGATTTGCCTGAACAAAGAACTCGGAGCTGTGTATCCTCCTTTTGAGCACCACAACAAAGCAGTGCTCAGGTGAGGTGAGAGAAGAGCTAATTTAACAAAACTCTAAAATGTATTCACAGCCTCAACTCAGCTCTGTAGAACTAGGGCTTTTTTGAGATTTTGTGATATAATAGCATTATTTCTATTGATAAATGTTGCTCTTTTGGTAAGTTTTTCTCTGTATTCTGTTTCTCAGGCCATGTCCTTGAAAGGAGATCATTCTCTTGGCAGTGGGGCTTGCTGGTCCATCTCAGGTGCAATCTTCTCTTTTCAAATTCAGAGTGCTACAAATATTTCTCTCTAAATGATTATCTATTGGGCTGAGCTTAACACTGGCAATGTCCTAGGTTTTCATTATGGAAAAAATTCAGTAATTAAGAAGTCCCTCAGTTTTGGGTGTCCTGTCTCCTTTGCTGTTGTGCTGGCAAATAAACCTTATTGTTATGGCAAGCTATTGCAGTCATGCAGAGTTAAATATGCGATTAATGAGGCTGGACAATATACTTCATTCAAGCAAAGTATTGTCTGGCACAGCAATCCCAACAATCCCTGGTGCCTGCTCTGTGCTGGAAGTGTGACACTGTTTTCCTTTAGTGCCAGATGGCAGGGCAGTTGTGAGCTGGAGTTTCCAGACATCCCCTGTGCGGGGATTTCCTTGGGCTCAACAGCTCGCTCTGCAGAGCTGCTTCTGTGCACATCAGGAGTGTTTTGCTATAAATTTTATTAAAATACTGCTGTACTGTTCCTCCTGTATTCTGATATTGTTATTAAAAGACAAGCAAATCAAAGGGCAGAAATTTGAAGATGAACCTCGTTCATCCCTTTTATCTGCACCTGCCAATAGAATTTTATTACAGTGCAGGGAGAACTGGACAGCAAGTGGACTATGAATTTATGGGCTGCTGCAGGCACTGCTACAGGAGCTGCTTGTCATTACTGGGGCAGTTCTGTAACTCAGAACATTTCAGGATGTCTTGTCTCAGTGCTCTGCCCGTGGCAGGACTGACAGGGATCTGGAGGAGGCTGATGAGCCATTTGGATGGGGACATTTTGACATTGCCTACAGCAAATGTAATGAGAGCTATTGTTTGCTGGTAGCAAATAAAATTTGCAAAACCTGGGAGTAAAAAAGAGAAACTCAAAGACAATTCCTTATAATGAAATACTGCAATGCTTAAAAAAAGTGGTTACAAATGGTTGCAGTGCTTACAAGAGTGGTTGAGCTCCAGCACCAGCCACAGGTGGGCCATGGCTGCCTTTCTGTCCTTGCCACTCCCATAAAGAAGAGAACTGATGATGAATAAGAGAGGATAATAACTATACTATCTTAGGGAGGATTATACTTTCCTTGTCAGTGTAAATTTATTAAGCAGCAGAATATGTAACAGACACCAAATCATAGCAAATGCTCAGGAACGGGCACCCTTCCAACTCCTGCAGCTGAGCAGAGGGAGGACCTTGTTACTCTACGCCTTCTCCTTCCCTTTCTCCCTGACCTCCTCGTCCTTCTCACAGCACAGGTTTTCTGCACTGTGGGTAGACACCATTTACAGTCTGCACTTCAATCACTGCAACAAATGTTATGTGTTCCTACTCTTTAGTTTCCCCTTGGTATTTTTTCAAAGAAATGTTTTGGAGCAAAGTGTTGGTGAATTAATGCCCCCTTGTGTAGATACAGGTTGCTTAAGTATCCTGAAACTGCTGAGGTCCATGAGAACGTTCCTGATGCCTTCTTAGCTTTTGAGCTAGGCTTTGACTGCACATAATAGTTTCATTTAGAAAGTTAGGAAGAAACATCATTGGCTAAATCAGCTGATAGAAGTAACACAAACATTGATTTCACTTGCTGATGGTTTTAGAGAGATTTAAGTTAGTTATGTTCATAATTTAAAACTTCAGACTTAAGCATGAACTAACTTTCATGTTCTCCTCCCACTGCAGCAGTCAGAAGTAGAGAGTGCTCAGTTCTTATATATTCTGTCTCTTCTATTGGTCTCTTGGGCACCCAGCAAAAGTCTTTTCACTTCTCTGTGTTCCTTCTTGCTTCTGCAGGGTGACTCCACGAAGTTAAATAGTAACTGCCTGGGGCAAAACTGGATTTTGTGTAGGTTTAGAGCCTGGCACAGAGGAGCCCCACACAACACTGCTGATGTTCTTGCAGTGCTGAACTGGCATATTATATTAATAAGCTGGTTGACATTTAAAACATGTGACCTGTATTTGGTTACATTCCCATGTGTCCTACAGGACTTTCTCATCAGAAATTCCATTGAGCCCCAAATCTTTTGAGGTGCTGTGGGTGAGCTGTCACAGGATGCAGTGGCACTGCAGGTGACTCGAATTCACAGCCTGAGTCATGCACTGAACTCTGTCCTTTGTGGGGTCTTCAGCCAGGTGGGCAGGTGTGGATCCTGCATTCCCGCAGGATGCCTGTGGGGATACCACCAGTGCTCCAGGAGCAAACACAACCTGCCTGGCTATGGGTTTGCAGTTAAACTGGAGCATCCTCCCCACAAAATGCCTTCACCTACAAATGTAAATCTGTAACAGTGGGGCTATGGCAGAATAAATGTGAAGGGTATCAGCCTGGTGGAACCAAAAAGCAATGAGTGCTTGTAGCTCACCCTGTTTCATGGCACATTCCTGCCAAAGAGTTCAATATCTGTGAAAAGATTGAATCTCTGGGAGTGTTTCACGAGCACTGTTTTCTGCTTTTACTTGAAAAAACATGGTTTTTTTTTCTATTTGAGTCAAATCAATAGAAAATCTGCCTGTGGTTTAATCAATAAAGTAAGGAGAAGTGAAAGGGAGAATTTCATGGGATCTGGGAAAACCCAATACATTGGAAATGGAAAAGTTGTGAAATTTTTGGTAAGATGATGCTACCATCCCACCACTCAGACCTGTGATACCTGTACCCAATATAAGATTATAAGGGAAAGGCTGTGGTGCTTTGCTAGCAGAAAAGCAATGGAAAAAAATAATCATTATATTCTTTTCCCTCACTCAAAAGTGTGCACAGACATCACATGGAAGGATGATACCAACTTGCTTTTGTTTCCTCAAGATTATTATCTCTAAGATTCTGTTGCTCCTCCAACTTCCGAACACAAAGCCCAGTGCTGGTTTCCAGTCCTGAAGTGCCTTTCACACACTGGTGCCCTGAGCTGCAGCAAAGCAATTCCAGGTGAACAGCTGGAACCACAAACAAAGCATTATCCCTTGCACTTCCAAGGGAATTATGGCACTGTTTAATCACCTAATTTAGAATTAAGTTTATGATTCATAGAAGTACTAATGCACAACAGATGGGTTGTTTCTGCTGCTGAATGGTCGGGTGGGTTACATTCCATTCCTTCAGTGGGTGTGCAGTTTGGGGCTGTCCCCAGGGGTTGCTGAGGAGCTGCAGCAGCTCCACTGGTGGGACATGGGGCAGGTGTTGGTGCTGCACAAACAGGGCAGGGCTGTAACACCTGCTGAGAAAACAAAGAGGCCTGCAGACTGCATGGGGGATTGTAGGTAATGCAAGGTAATTTTTGCAGGTTTGTGTCCTCCAATTTTATAGAGATTTGGGGAGAAAGTGCCATTGCTAATCACTGGAAAAGTTGAGAGAGATGCTAATTTTTTTTTAAAAAACCCATAACAAACAAACAGAAAAAAAGGCTGAATTTAAAAGAAATATATTTGATAGTTAAATAAATATAGAGATACAGGAGTATTAGAACATAAATTTTTGAAAGGGCCTTTTCCCTTTTCTATTGTTCTCTTCTCTGTTTCATTGCATTTCTGACATGAGTGCACTAGTGATTTATGAAGAAGGAACATGACGCACCTCTTGGGTTTTTAGATTTTGTTTGGTTTGAGTATTTTTCCTTTTAGAGTTCCAAAAAATTATACAAACTAAAAGATTACTTAAAAACAGAATAAAAGAAAAAAAAGATAAATATGAGTAATAATATACCTTTCTCTTTAAAAGTCCAAACACAAGCAGCTAGAGAGAGAGAAAAAAGGAAGATAGAAAAAATAGGAAGTTGAAATTGGAAATTTTCTATTTTGGTTTAGAAATTGGCTAATTTTTTTTTAAACCTGTTTTGATCAATACATCTTGACTAACTGTCCTTGCTTCCAGAGGAACTTGCTGTTCACATTGATAGAATTCATGATATCATACCACTTGCACTCAGGAAAATCAAGTTTCCAACCCTGGAATGGGTTGTTGTGAAGGTTTGCTCCTCTCTAAGTTCATCCTCTCCACCAAATTTCCCTCTTTGATTCTGTCCTCATTTAGGAGTTGAATTTCAGACCAGGTGGAATGTGAAAAGCAGATTTGCAGGAGCAAAGCACAGTTGTAGAAACAGGAAAAGCCCAGGGCTGCAGAGTCCCAAATCTGTCTGAGGATTTTATAAAAAGTTGCATCTCACTGATTAATTCTCACATTCCCAATCCAGTGTTGTGCTTTCATTTATGCAGAAAATAATGTTCCTTGCTTGAAGTGCACTGTGTGAGCAATTAGGTCCCTACAATATTAAATAAAACTTTACTGCCAATCTCCTCAGAGGAAATCTCTTTTTTCCAGCCCAGCCACTTGGCACTAAGTGTGTTTTGTGTTGCAGCAGCTGATTTTAATGCCAGTGCAGTGTTGCAAATGCTGAAGTTGCTCTGCTGCAGTGTTGAAGTGGCTTCCTGGGCTTGATGCAAAAGGAAATGTGTAAGAAGTTCTCTGATACCAAAACTTCAACTTTTGAAAGCTTTGTGGTATGTTTTGGCAGTTTTATTGCAGGAGACATGTTTTAAACTCAATATTTTTAAGGGTATCTGAAGCTACAAATGCCTTTTTTTATTACAGTTCAGAAGGCAGAGTATATTTAGTGGTGTTACTGTAAAAAGAAATACAGGTGCCCTGCAGCAGACACACACTGCAATCTCTGTCAGTGCCTTTGTGCAGCCTTTATTTTGTGTCTTTGCAGTGCAGCAGCTGAATGGAATATGTTGGGTTGTGCTGCTGAAAGCTGGGCAATTACAAAGCCTGGGAATGCTGCTCAGAGAGGCTGAGGGAAGCTGGGAGTTCACGTGCTGTTTGCTCACCTTCATGCAAGACTTGGTTTCGTTCTGAAGACTTGGTCCAATTCCTAGTACAGCCCAGTGGGAATATCAGAGTGTGAGCCTTAAAACTACAGATTGCTGCCCTGTTTATTTTGGTGCTGCCTATTTTCTGGTTTCTTAGGTGCTACTTGGTAGCAGGTCAGTAATTTGTGGGAAAAAAATCTGTTCCTGTCTCTTAAATCTTCATTATCATCCTATCTTGGAATCTTGTGGTAGCAGAGTGAGCAGAGTGGTTCTCATTTGTCATATATGCTTCCATCTCTTCGTGTCTCCAGAGGCAGAATTGTGGGCAGGGCTGTGCTGGGGATTTACAGATAGAGTCAGCTTGCCATAATTCCCCTGGGACAAGAGGAATTCGCTTTCTCATCTGGTGTTATAGGCCATGTACTTTGTACTTTGATCAAAACTTCAAGTTTTGAAAGGGCACAGAAAGAGATTTATTGTGCTTTAAAGAAAAACACTTCTGTGAATGCAGTTGCTTTACAGTGTTGGAAACTGCAGTTCAGACCCAGAAGACCTTTGAGCTCATGCTCTGATGTCATGGATTCTTTTGATTGCTTTGCTTCATTTTCTGGCTTCTGTGACTTGTCCTACTCGAGTCTTCTTTTGCCTGTGCCCTTCCTAACGCAGAACAGAGTGCAAAGGACATGGGGGAGTGATTATTTGTGCTGTTTGCTTTTGAAATTTTGTGTTATTTTTACCGTAAGTCCTGAAATTTGGAGGTGTCAGAATTGGTTTCTTCATTGAATATGTGATTGTCCAGATATCCCTGGAAACAAAGCATAATTTCATGAGTTTTCCAAGGAATACTGTTTCAAGGAGGAGCAAAAATGGCCAAAGATCAATGACCAATAAAATTCCAGTTAGTTAAATTGTTTCTACCCTTGTTAGTCCTCCAAGCCTGTACCATATGAGAAAATATTTGGGCAGATGATAAATAGCACTAAATTTGTACAGTTCCTCTCTTACTGAAAACTGGTTTGTCAAATCTGTGGGAAATGGTGTGTTGGCAGGACTCTGACAGGGTTTGTACAGCATCTGCAGTGGCTTCAGTCCTGCAATGATTGTCCTCAGCAGAAAGAGGATGTTTCCCAGAGGGAAGGGAGCTGCTCTGAACAGCAAAGAACCTGCCTGAGGAAACCCAGCTGAATGCCCTGAGTGGTGTTGCATGAAATCACGGGAATTATGGAGCTCTTTTACAGGGCACCCCCCCATGATGTTCAACCTGTTCCTGGCATTATTTTTACATTCTTTTGTTCATATTTCCAAAACCACTTAAATTCTTCAAGAAAAAATGTTGATTTTAGGGGCAGTTTTGTTTGGGAACAACAGCCATTCTTTACTGCCATGTGCATTTATTCGATTTATTCTCTGCAATCATACAAGTGACAAGCCCATATTTAGTGATGGCCACAGTTCAGCTGAATTCCCAAGGCTTTCCATCACATTCCTGCAGCTGGATTAGACTGTTTCCTCTACTGCCATGACAACTGCCCTGTGTCAGTGAAGGAATTGAAGGGAAATCATGCCTGAAAGAAGAGGGAAATAAGTTCAGTGGGTTGAGAAATGATGCCCAACACTTTAATGTATGGGTTGCATTGCACAGTTTGTAATTCACGTGACTGGAATAAAAACTGTGCGCTCCTTCAGCCTCCCATCCTGGGGCAGCTGGAGGGGGTGAGACAAATGCACACCCTCCGAAGGGTGGGAATGAAACCCAGAACATCTGTGCTTGTGGCAGCAGGATTTACAGAGCTGCTGTCTAACTCTCATCTGTTATGTAGCCAAACAGGGCTGGGGAAGGAAACTGTTGTGTTTTGCTCTCATGGTGAGAATAGATCGTGACCAAAAATCATTGTTCCTACCAAAGCATCCTGGGACACTTCCTTCTGTATTTCTGGTAATTTTCTTTTCAGAGACATGATGTTTTAATAGCATTAATCTTGTATTTTTAGTACATGGTAATGTGATGGGGTGACAAATCAAAAATTGACTTATCCTACTGGGATTTGTGTCCCTTATGGAAAAACCTGATTTCCTAAATGTAGATTGAAGAACAGATTTTGCTATCAATAGTAGTGCCTAGATATTCTGGAGTGGCATAGGTGACACATTTCTTCACAAAGCAATCACTGAATCTGTGAGAAACTTTCTATTTCAGCTCTGCTCTTGGTTATTAATGAGGATATTACACAATTGCTTATTGGAGAAAATACAATAGACCAGGAAATCACTAGTTAAATTCTGCTTATATTAAACTGAAATATTAAAAGGGTAGACTTTGTGATACAAAAGCTGTAGCTGTGAAAAATTCAGGAATGGAGGAAAGGAAACCAGGAATTATGAGCTCTTGATGCTCCTCTCAATAAAATGTAAGTCTTTAGAACACTTGAACAGTGAGAGTAAATAAATAACAATGCTAATGGGAAGTGGAATTATGACATGCTGTTCCTTTACGAATGATAAATCAGAAGATCTTAATTTATTATTTTTAAGGAGATAACTGAGGCTGAATTTAATCAATCTGGATTTCAAGAACATAGTACCAAATAGAAATTTATTAATTTGGGTGCAGAACTAATGATCTGTGCACACTTTTATGCAAAAATTCAAAGGTCAGTGGAGATAGTAAACAATATACAGTGGGGGTTTGCAGTGCAGCAGAAAGTGCCAAACTGCATTTAGAATACCCAGGAAACTTCTTCTTGTGATCTTGGCATAACAAGTACAAATGTGCTAATTAATTTCCTTATAACTCAGACTTGAAGATGGCATCAATTTGGAGTAGTAGTAGAATATTAAACAGGGAGGAATGAATGATACTGAGGGTTGTAATGACAGAAATTGGATGGCAGGCTAAGAATGCAGCCTGTGTGAGCAGGAAAATCTGCTTAAGGTGGAAGGGACTCAGCAATTACAATCAAGAGTCAAAGCCCAACACTGTGCAGGGGCTTCTGGCTCATCAGAGGGAAACTCATCACTGCTGTGGGATAGAAAAGTGCATCAATGTGCATGTGGTTTGAGGAGCTGCTGCATGGCAGGGGCTTGCAGCAGAAATTAATGCCTTCATTAAGGACAGCAGTGGACTGAGTCTGGGGTACTGTAACCCGTCCTGCAAGGAAAAGCTGCCAGGTAGCTATGGATTGAAAGCCAATTGCACAAGAAACTATAAAAGTGTGGCATGTAATGCATTGCTGTCTCTGAATATACTGAGAAACTTAATACCAGAGAGGGAAAAAGTGGATCTCAGCCAAAAGAAAACACAAAGTCTAATTGTAATAAGCTGATCATAAATAAATTTTAAGTAGAAATTATGAGACATTTTCTTACTCTGATGAGTGTCTTGTTTTGGATAAGGAAGACAGGGAAAGTTGAAACAAAACACAATGAGTTTTAAGGTTGACCACAATGAGATTCAGAGGGAGAGAACATAACACTGATGTTTGCAATAAAAAGGTGCACTGGGCTTAATAAACAAAGAGGTCTTTTGCAATACTGTCTCCAGGGAAAGGCAAAAATACTATGGCTGTGTAAGCAGACCACTACCTATTTCTTTTTCGTTCTTGGGAATTGACTCATGCACTCCTTTTAACTTCAGGCTTTAGAGTTCAAACTTAGATTTCCTTGTTATTGGTTTTATACTGCGGGGAAAAGTGTGGTGGGAGAGAGACAGAATAGGAGGGAGGTACTTGTGCCATAGTTCCATGTGGGCTCTGGGGATTTCCTCCTCACTGACATTATATGACTGAAAAAAATGCAGCAGGAAGGAAATTTGATCTCTGTTGCTTTGAGCAAGTTGTTATATTAAAAAAAAATAAAGGGGTGTGTGTGGGAAGCATTTGCTGTCAATTGTGACCTAAGTACATGGTAAATACTTGTTATTTTAAGATATTATCTGTAATTTTTGTTCCCATATATACAATTTTTAGGGTCATGTGATTAGCATGGCATCAGTGAGTGCACAGAACAGTAAATATGTTCCAGAAATCTTATTTTAAAAGGGCTGTGTTTCAAGTATATGCTTTTGTATTTTTAAAAAATGTCAGTGCTATTTAAGAATGGAATTCTGGATGTTATGTGGGAGATATCAATGCACATCTTCTAACATAGCAAGGATATTATTCCTAATGCTCCTCAGAGCTTGGAGTGTTCTCTTTTCTACCTTGAAGTTTTCTCAAATGATCACAATGTTAATCAGCCATGGAGATAAATGTAAGGTGCTCCCATATTCATGGGCATGCAGCTGGCAACATTCTTTCAGATGTTGAGCTTAGACTGTAACCTATCATGGGTTGCAAACAAATCCCAGTGACAGAAAATATGTACAATCTGCTTTGCTGAAACCAGTATTGTTCATTAAATAGAAATGCCTCTTTACATGCACGTGCACTTTCTTCTATACTTGCGCTATGTGAATATTAAATATATATTCATAACTTTATAGGTGACCTCAAGGATTTAGTACTACTTCATGCTCCTGCTTTGCTTGTAACTGGAGAAGAAGCTGTTCTGGTGTATAACCAGTCCCACACCCTGGGCATGAGCTGAGTTTTCCCGATCTCAGCCAGTGCAGTGCCCCCCTTGCCCCACTCACAGCTCTGCTGGGCTGAGCTCTGGGTGCTGAGCACGAGGTGTCTTGTTCCTCCCGTGTCAGAGCTGGCAAAAGCAGCCTGTGGCACTGGGACACAACTGGAAGGAGACGATCGGTGTGGCTGACAGAATGGAATAAAATGACTTTTGCATCATGTTCTTGCATTGCTGGGCACTGCCAGAAACGAGGGCTGTGCCACTGCCTGTCAAGTGCGTTGAACTCTGGCTGAACAGCAAGTGCCCAGCACTGCAGCTCCCCAGTGTTACAGCCCATGTGAGCACAGGAATGTGAATTGAATCACTGCTGCTCCAGGCCCACAGTGCCTGTGAGGCTGGGCTAACAGTGTTGGCAGCGAGGGGTTTTCATGCAGAAAGTCACAAGAAAGGTGTGAGAGTATGGAAAAGACAAATGTTTGTGTGACTTGGGTATTGCACTGTGGTTACTGGACAGCTGTGAGTCCGGGAGCTGGAACAGAAACTCAGATGTGCTGTGATGGAGTCAGTAGGTGTTCAGTCCTTCCACAGTTCTGGAGGAATGCCTGCCAGGAGCTACAGTTAGTCAGTCTTAACATTCTCAAGTTTTTCTTTGCATTGTTTGTTATGAACTTGCATTTGCATCTCGATGGCCTGTGTGACCTGGGCCACCCCTGGAGCACTGTGTCCAGTTCCAGGCTCCCCAGCAAGAGGGAGACATGGAACTAGGGAAAGAATCCAGCAGAGAGCTACAAAAGGAACTGCAACATCTCTCCTGTGAGGAAAGGCTGGAAGAGCTGGGGCTGTTTAGCCTGGAGAACAGGAGAGTCTTATTGATGAACCCAAAGATTTGAAGGGAGAGTGCAAAGAGGACAGCCAGGCTCCTCTTAGTGATGCCCAGAGACAGCACCAGAGGCAATGAGCACAAACTGAAGCACTGGAGGTTCTGCCTGAACATCCATACATGGTTTTGGTTGGAAGGGATCTTTAAAGATCAGCATCAGGAAACACTTGTTTGATGTGAGGATGACCATGAACTGGCACGAGTTGCCCAAGGAGACTGTGGAGTCTTCCTCCTTAGAGACAGACAAAAGCTGTCTGGACAACAGTCCTGGGCTCTAGGTGGGCCTGCTGGATTTGGTGGGTTGGCCCAAATGAGCTTCCAGAGGTCTCTGCCGTTCTGAGCCAGTCTGTGATTCTGCCAGTATGGAGTTCTCAACCTCAGGAAACACATTTGCACCTTGTTTAGACAAGGTAAACTACTGGGTGATAAAGGCAGGACAATTTATTAAACCCAATGACAATAATAGCTGGGTGTGTTGGTGACTGATTTACTCAGAACGCAGTGACATTTTGGGAATTGTTGCATCCCTGCTGTGTGGACTCCCTGCTCAGCTGACCAGAAATCTGTACTGGATGACAAGGGGAAGCTGGGCCTTTGTCCCTGCTGCATGTCAGCATGCCAGGCTGAGGAAACACAGGCATCCATCCCAGTGCTAGAAGAAAAGGAGGAAAAACAAACCCAAACTTCATGGCTCTGACATCCAAGTGAAGAAATAGGACGTGTGAGGAAAAACACATTGCAGGTTTCATAGCATGTGAATAGCTCAAGTGTGAGAAACACAGTGATGGAAGTGCATCAAAACTGCCAACAGACCTTCCCATCTGGTGAGAGGTGGGAGCTGGGTCTCTGCTTGTTCTCCTTCCTGCCTCGTTCTCCAGCCTGTCTGCAAAGGCCTGAGAGAGTTGCTGCTTGTGAGCTGTGGCTGTTACATTGCAAGTCTTGTGTGTATGTTTTACCTAGATTTTTTCTTTTCGTATCAGTTGTCTTTTGTGTCTAAGTATCCATTGTGCTGGTTACATTTACATCAGATCTTCATGATTACTTCTGCCATTACATATGTCCAACGAGTACTGGAGCCTGAAATTCCAGATGGAAAACTGTTTTTCTCAAAAATTGCAAATTGCTCTTGTATATTTTAAAAAATTATTTAAATTATGATGCATGTAATTTTGTTCTTGCTGTGACTGTTTGGGGCCTGAAATTTGTCAGTGGGTCTGTCACATCCAGTCTGAGAGCGCCAAGATTTCTTGGAGGGGTTTGCCCTTGTCAGTATTTCGTGTTTGTGCCCCATCAGCCCCGGTGTCAGTGTTTGACTGAAGGATTCCCACTCATAAGGCATTTGGCTGTAAGGTGAACACACTGCTCAGGTTCTGGAGATCTGTCCTTGGCCAGGAGGGGTTGAGTACATGACAAGGAGCCAGGTCTGGGATCTCTAAGGAGCAGACATGCTGTCTGAAGCTCTCCTGGGCAATTCTTGTAGGCTTTCTGTGACTGTAGGAATCTTTTAGGCTTTAAGTGGACTCCAAGTGCTAATTTTGAAAGAAGTGTTACTATGTCATAATACTTAAGGCAATGATTTTCCTTGGTATTTTGTGGGAATTGATTGATGTGAACAAGGGATGGAAGAAATCTGAGCCAAGACTCTCTGACAGACTAGTAAAGCATTCAGATGGGGGAAAAGGAATGTTCACTGAACTTCCAGTTTTTAGCTTTGTTGTTGAAGTTTCTAAATTTGTAACCAGTCACTTGTATTTTCTTGGTAGGGTTGTTTGGTGGTTTTTTTTTCTCACAAAAAATGTAACCATGATCCAAGGCAGTTTTGGAGGAAGGTTGAATTTTTTTGCTTTTTTTTCTGCCATGATATTTCTTGGCCTTTCCTAGATGATTTCACCACTAAGCCCTGGTTTTTATAACTGGACAGTACAAATAGAGGAAAAGACTTGGGAAAGTGAGCAAGGGCATTAAAACACAGAGAACATGGATGCTGAAGATGCCTAAAAGCTCATACAGCTCAAAGGCTTCCTTAGGTACAGAATTGTACCACTAAACTTACTAGAGTTCCTCCTGTGAAATGGAGCTGGAGAGGCAGCACTGAGAACTACAGACACTATTTACCAGGTTTGGAACAGAGCTTTGGCCCCTCATCCCTGCAATGAGAAAATAATGAAAAATATGGAATGGGGCATGAAGTACCCAGTGTATTGTGGTTCTCCTGTTTTATAGACCATGCAATGGGTTAATAAATTGTGGCATAAACAAAACAAGGTGTTAATAAGACAAAATTATAATATATTTTTGTAAAGCCAAACAAACATTTAGCAAACTATTCTTGAATTTGCAGCAAGTTGATTAAAAAAACTTTCTTTCATCTTCTCCCTTCCTCTCCCATGTGAAATTAGAAAGCATTAGTGAAGGAATTTAGTAAAAGAAGTTAACTAAGAGCAGGATCTCATACAAAGCATTAATTTATCTCTGATCAAAGTGTCTGAGCCACTCTAATTAGCCCAAGTGTTCTAGCTTTTGAAAATGGAATTGCTCTTCTGGCATGGAATGTGCTATTTCTTATAATATTCTGGGGCCTCATCAGCATAGTAAAGAGAAAGGTGATCTGTTCCCTGAAAAATGACCTGAAATTCCTGTGACCTGCACAACTCCTCCATTAATGCCACGCTGCCTTTGCAGACATATCTTGCTGTGGATCAGCTAAAGCATCTGCATATGTGTCAGAAAGAGCTGTACTCATTTAAAACAAACATTGAGAGAAGGAATTTTATCTGTTGTCTCTCTCCTACACCCAAACTCACTGTGAGATGAGCTGGGACCAAGAAAGCAGCACTTGGTTTGTGCAATGGGGAGCCCAGGAAGGGTGCCCTCCTTTCAGATAAAAGGACTAGTTGTGTGAGTGGGCATTTGGACTCTTGGATTTTCTTGGGAATGGTTGAAGGCTGATTTCCTCTGGAAGCCAAGAGCTGTGTGTGGGCCATGTTTGACTGACAGCAGCAAATTTGTTGGACATGTAGCTCTGGATGAACCCAAAGGCACTGTTATCTGAGCCCTAGGAAAGTAGCCAGTGCTTGACTTCAGAGAGCTAATGCTTTGAAGGTTAGGACATTAGCCTAGAGGAATGTCTTCTTCTGATTTGAACTCTTCTGAGCATCTAAAGTAAAGCAGCTCCATTTAACATGAAAAATGGTACAGTGTTGTGAGGTTTTCAGGATTAAAGCAGCCCCTGGCAACATATGACAACACAAGGCTCTCCTCCCTCCCTCCCTCCCTCACATGTCTCCCTTTCATTCAGCATAACACTCACAACATCGAGCAGATCTTTCCAGCACAGAATAACTAAACAAACTACATGCAAGGAGCTAAGCAGGTGGTTGAAAACACCTAAACCATCAAGCTTAAGGACTTAAGCTGTTTCTCAATACTTTTACAAGACATGTCCTGAGCAACTGGATGCCTTGTCTCCTTGAGGCAAAGCGGAGGCCCTTTTGGAAATCTTGTGCCATTTGATTTCCCTGTTTCTCAGTTCTGTTGCCACAGAACACTCTGTCAGTGTGCAGCAATTGCAGGACTTCTCCAATGAAACTGGGGGGGATTGAAATGTGCTCTCTTCCTTGGGAGCAGGGAGCAGCTGTGCATCTGAAAGGACAGGCTGCTTGCTGGTCAAGAGTATCACAAGGTGCTGTTACAAGGCAATTTTTCATGTGTTACCACAGTGTTAAGGTTTAAGAGACAAGCCAACAGCACCTGCATAGCAGCAGATACAGTGAGGGCTGGTGGCGAATCTGGTATTAATAAAACAGCTGTGCCTGTTGAGCCCCTGGACATTAGACTGCTAAAGTATGTTATTTTTGCAGTTTCTTTATGATTCTGACACATACTGTTTGTTCTTTCAGTCAGGAAGCACAAAGGTTTTATGGTACTTGATTTGGAGAGAACATTTTCACATTTAATGAACTCCTCAAACGTGCTGACAGTTTTTATTGCAGAGTGACATGTTCAGGTCTGGGTTTTAGGGACTTCTCCTGCTCAGAGCAGCTGGATTTTAGTTTGAGCAGGTGCCTCATGTTCCCTCTACTCTGTGCAGTTAGTGGCCATCACTGCAACAGTGGATTGTTTCCCCCTGGAAGGCTGTGCAGCATTTGGGCACATCTGGACAAAACACTTTTATTGGGTTTTTGCCTGAATGAGTTGGAAACTTGTCCCCAGAAGGGCCCATGGCCTGGTCTGCACAGGAACAGGCCAAGGCACCAGAAAACACGTGTGAGACTATTTTAAGAGTAGTGCTGGCTCTGTCACACCAGCTGGTTGTACTGGAGGAGCCTCTTTTATCTTTTTCCTCTGTTGTTCATTCCAGTGGAATGAAATCTCATTTTCATTACCTAAAAGTTCATGCCCAAAGACAAAGTTTTGTAAGCGTTTGGAAAGGCTTTGAAAAATGACATGAAAAATAGAAAGCTCTCTTTGCCTGATAAACCTGTTCAGAAGGACTGTGGGGCACTAAGAATGCAAAGACCTCGTAAAGGTGCTTAGTGTATTTGATGGTCACTCAAATTAGCTGGTCCTCTGTGGCCAGGACTCCTCATGGACTATCACAGGTTGGGTTCTCTTGGCCCTGCCTGCCTGGTGACTGACATGGCAACACGATTGTCATTTCAGCCCAGTTTGTAGTTGATGAGCCTCCTTTTTTTCTGGCACTATCAACAGAGAAGAAAGGATTGAATTAGCAGAGAGTCTTAAGTGAAAATCCTGTAATTACCCTCTGCAGATGAGAGATGGAGAGTGAAATAAGCAAAATGGAAGACAGATGGAATAAGCAATGTTTCATCATCAGTGCCCATACGGAGAACAAACAGAAGGTTTCCAGTAATGCAACTTGCACTCAATTAAAATTCATTATAATATTTTCATAAAAATATTTTATATGTAATATATTTTATGTTGTCACTGTGACTTATGTATTTGTCCTTCTATTTCTGAGACAGTAGAAAACAGTAGAATGATCAAGTTTGATTCTTGGCAGTAACAATTACTGAAGCTTTACAGATTTATAACTGGGAACAACCAAACGCATCTCAGATTGTCAATAAAAACATTCTAAATGTATCCATTAACTCCTGCTCTGGAGTTTTACAATAATCTTTTAGTGGCTTTACAGAGCTCTGTTGGAACATTGTCACAGGTACTGGATCTTCCTTTTTGGGTGTTGTTAGGCTTCTTTTCAGGTACTTGTAGCCTGGGCTTTTGGTGACTTTTGTTTAGGATGGGTTTAGGGTAGATATGAGATCAGATATGGAATAAAAATATAAACCACTTACTGAAATTAGGAACAATTTCTTTTAAGAATATGATGCAAAGTCTGTTATGGTGTTACACCCATAGAACAGACTGACTTTGTGGGGCACTTTTTTTCTAGGCTGTAAGGCACTTGGAGTCCAGCTATAGTTTTTTGACTATTATGTTGGCAAAGGTTCAGTGTTTTAACCTTTCTTCTCATTTCCTGGCTCTTTTTCGTCTTTAAGCCTCTGCTAAGGCCTTTCTGCGATTTCACAAGGACCCACCTGTGATTTGAGATCCAAGTGTGTACTATTAACAGGTGTTAATAATATTACAGTCCCAAAGTACAGGTTACTGGCACAGCTCTTTGGTCCTTCCCGAGTCAGCCTTGGGCTCCTCACACCCCTGTACCCTCAGCAAAGAGCAGGACTGAACATGGAGTGATCCCTCATTCCCTTCAGACCCCCTTTGAGAAAGGAGGAGATGGGGCAACCAGGGCTCTGAAATACTCACTTTCTAGCTACTCTATATTAGCTTTTTGAAATCCCAGTCATTACATTTCACCTGTGCATCCAGGAACAGCTCTTTCCTTTGGGTAATCGGAGGTTTAGATTAATTATGCTAATCAGCTAATCCAGGCTGACACAATTAGCCATCACAGGCAGTATCTCTGGAAATCTGTACAGGATCTTTCCTTCTTGATGACTTTAATTTCATGATCCAGTGCAGCAATTATAGGAAAAGAGAGAGCTCTCCCTTTGTGTTTTCAATAATTCCACATTTCCATTAATTGTCATAAAACTTGCCCCAGATTCTGGGGCCGTGTCAGGCTCTGCCTCTGCACTCACTGCTCTGCAGGGATTTCTGGTTTCTGTTATCTCTGCACTCCAAAGGTGTGTTTGTACCCAGCTCCCAAACATTTCTCTGAAGCACTTCTGTCTGAGACTCATCCCAAACAGGTGCCAAGAAGCTCTCCTGGCTCTGGCTGGTGGAGGGATGGATCTACATGTGACAGTGTAGATGTAGCTTGTGGAGCACTTAAATTATGGAGAAAACAGAGATGATTATGTGGAAAGCTAAGGAAAAGTCTCCTACCCCACTGCTCTGTAAGAAGGGGAGGAAATATTTCTGTTGGTGGTTTGTGAACAGCCATGACAACCTCGAATGCATCTTCCAAGAGAGGGGATAAATCCACATAGAGGAGGAACCCTGGTTTCCTCTGTTCCTGTCCATTGTGGGCACTTGTGGGCTGGTTACTGGTAGCCACCTGCTTTTGCAGCAGCAATCAATGGATTGGAGCAGGCCAGAGAAGATATTGCAGGTTGAGACATGAGATTATGAGATTCTTGACAAGAATTTGACATGTGTATATTTAAAGTGATTAATGTAGTGATATTACAACTCGGAAGGGAAGAGAGGTGGTAAAGGAAACCAATCAAATGACTCTGTACAGTGACACTGATCTAGCTTTGAAACTCCTTAAAAGGATTACACTCTACTTTAATTAAATCCTTTGCTCTCCCTAACATTGCTTAATGATTTTTAGTATCTCCCTAGATTTCTAACGTTACAGAGAAGAGTTATGAGTCAGATCACTTTGTGTATTGAGTTTTAAACATGAGCCATGAATCCCTGAAATCCTTTGTTGTTTATGCAGAATACATTTTACTCTCCCCACTTAGGGCTTAGTCATCCTTTTCATAAGTCTTTTGATGAATAAGGTCATTAAAATTAACACAATATTAAAATAGCTGGTCTCAGTAATTATAATGTTTAACCATGTTTTCTCCTGAGATTAAAAACTCTGTTCATTTTATCTTCCAATCCAAGAACTTTACCAAGCCTTATTTATAGCAGGCTGAAGACTTGTAGCTGGGTATAGCTTAAGGCAGCCTCACTATTCCTGTGTATCAATGACATCCTATGTTTCTATGGTGAAGGAACTTTTATTACTCTTTCACTCGTCATCTCACATTTAAATATGTTGCTTGTGGTTTTTTGGTAATAATTTAAAAATATTTCAGTCCTTCCTAATGCTAATAGGTATTTTGTTTGATACTCTCATTAAGTTTTCCATTAACAAATTCTATCTGTCATATATTCCCACCTACCCATTAACTGAGTCACTGTATGTTGACATGTATTGTGTGAGGGGTTTTATGTAAGGAGAACCAAAAGTTTTGTGAATAATAAAATAGGGGTTGAGGTTAAATTTAAGGAAAAGAAATTCTCTTATAGTGTTACAAGTCTTCTACTTCAGTTTAATAAGGTGACCAGGAATTGTTGGAATGAGAGAACAACAGCTAAAACTTCATTCCTCTTAACTAGAATATATTTAACTCCCTGTATTTAAATGGGCCATTTTTGTAAGCTATTCCTGTAAATATTTCCTGAACACTGCCTACAGGTAGCTCTAGGGGAGAAGGAAATTGGGTGCCAATTGGGTGATGTTTGTTACTTGCTTAGTGTAAGTCAGTAATGCAGAAATCCTCCCAAGGCAGAGCCCCTGCGTGTGCAGCAGATCCTGGCGAAGGGAGGGCACTTGGCAGAGCCTCCTGTGCCCTTGGCTGTGCTCGGGTATCACTCAGTGTCCCTCTGACTGACAGGGCAAACTCAGTTAATGGGAAACATCACTTTGATGCTCGTGTTCACTCTTCTCATTGAATCAGCACCCTGAAAGATTTTAGGTAAAAGCTTTTAGACAAAGTTTGTGGGTAAAAGCTCTTTGAGTTCTCCCTGTATGCACTAAACCTTGAGATTCCCATTCTCAGAGTAACCAACCCCTCAGCTTCCCCTGGGAGATTTATCAAAAACCTTTTGGTTTAAATAATAGAACACATATAGAGAAACAAAATAGAAACTATATTAACAGCATATGTAACAGAAAAAGTATAAATATTGGGTTGAGGATGCTGAGCTGGTTTTATGATGGCTGTTCAGCTTTTTTGGCCCAGCAGTCACCTGCCTTGAAAATTTATGGGGGATTTCATTGCTGCCCTTACCATAAGTGCTGTTTGCACCTGTCCAGAGGAGCTGGTCTTTGCAATTGGCCCTTTCTTTAACCTCAGATATAAAGTCCTGGTTTTTCCTCTGTTCCTGTTTACTTTCCCCTTATCTTCTGAAACTGGGAGCCAAGAGATCATGTAGTTGTGTACAAAGATTTTCTTCCTCTTATCTTTTCTAAGGCTTTGTGATTAAAATCTCTCAGATAGCCCAGCTAGCATTTTTCTGGTTCCAGAGTGTTTTCATGAAGACTCCTTTCAGAAGAAACTTTCACAAATTGTACTTAAGACCTCCTTAAAAGTGCAGTTCTCTCATTGGATGCCTCACTGTTCTTCCTCCATGAACATCATAAACAGATTAAATGTAATACTTCACTCAGAGAATGAAAATGGTGAGAGACACTGCACTGTTTTGAAGGAAACCATTCTGGAAACACTTTTTATTATTTGTTTTCAAGTTGTCTTTAGCATAGTTCATACCAGTCTTCATCATCCTCTGCATTGTGCATCCTGAAAAAAGCTGAATCCCATTTTGCAGGAACTCTGCTAACTTTCTTTCTCTGTAATATCTCCTGTACTCCTTGTCTTGGCTGAGATGAGGGAACTGTTCTCCTGGGCAGTGCAAACTGCAGCACACTCTGAGCTAATTACCTTACATTAGCCATTTCAGAAATTACTGGCAGCTAATCTTCATCAAGCTAATCAGCCAGAGAAAAAAGGCACCCAGCAAATAAATACCACACATCTTTTGCTTGGAACAATTAGGACTGACCCTAATCTGATTTCAAGAATTGGAGTGTTTCCAGAAAGGGAACAGTGTGTGGCTGCCTTTGCTAATTCCATAAAGCTCTCCTGGTTTTTCAGTTGACCCATCTTCTTGATGCACTTTGTTGTTTTTCCTTTCAGATCCCTCTGAGTTTGAATTTTCAAAAGTTATTATAACTCTAAAGAGGTAATGTCAGCTTATCCTCTTCATCAGTTAGTTGCTAGCTTTTAAGTCTGCCCTTCCAAATACATAATAAATGTCAAAAAGTTAATTTAAATATTTGTGGGGGTTTTTTTTATTTCATTTGTGCTTGAGTTTTGAGGAGAGTGAGAATATTTTCTCTTTCATATTGGCTCTCTCCTCCTCCTCCTCCTCCCCCTCCTCCCTTAATGTTCTGATTCTGCTGTGCTGTTGATGTGGTTTTAAAAATTATCCTATTTCAAACAACAAGTTTCCTGGTTTTGCTGGATATGGTTTATGCTGCTTATCACTGAAGAAAGTAAATATCCCAAATTCAAGCTACTTAGAGATAATTTAGCACCTTGGTACCTTGCTGTGTTAATTAACATCCTACAGGACACAACTGAGTGTGTTGTTCAAAGGGATATTCTGCAGAAACAGCTGTATTTTTAATACAGATGACCAAAATAACCTAATCCTAATGCCCCCAAACTTTGGAAATATTAAATCCCTGTGTGCAGGGAGACACCAGGGTGGGCACCTTTCCTTGCAGGAATGATTTATGGCTTTTTGCAAGATGCTTTGAGGTTGACATGGAAAATGCCATAACTGAGCATTAGTGGTTCTTCCACACCTGATTTCCACATGGGAAGGTTGGTCTGGGATTGAAATGGCTTTTTTTGGCTGTGTTTGAAACCAGAAGTTTGTAAATGTTAGATCCAGAAATGCAGGTGCCCTTCAGAGCCCTGAAAACACTCCTAACTGTGTGACCATGTGTGGAAATTAAAAACTAAAAAGGAATAACCCCAGCATATGAGGTATTGTCACTCCAAAATGAAGTCTGGGAGGAGGTTCTTAAGACCAGCTGATAACAATCAAACCCAGGGAAGGACATTAATATTGCAGATGGAAATGCTGCTCTGCAGAGTGTGGCGTGTGACAAGATCGATGGCAGATATCAAATGATTGCTGAACTCGAAGCTTCCATTGCAACAAAAGAATAAAAGAGCTTCCAGCTCATCTCCTTGATGGCATAGGAATGTCACTTGTAAAATGATCACTAAGGAAGCTTGTCAGTGAAAAAGACTTATGCATGCTAATTAATTGGATTAATCATTTGTGCATTGGCATATTAAAATAAGCAGTGGATATCAAAGTTGGAAAAAAATTCTGTTGCCTTTTTTTTTTTTTAATTTTGTCTCCTCTGGATCCTGTCCCTGCCCACTGCTGCCCACCTCCCTTCCTGGGCTGTGTGTTACAAATCTGGCTGTGCCTTTGGGTGGGAGGGGGTTGCTTGTGAGGAGTTAAACCACAGAATTGCCTGTTTAGAGCATGTGGTGTTGGTGACCTGAACCACCAGGTGCTGGTCACTCTTGTAGCTTGTCCCATAAACCCAAGCCCAGGGAGTTTGAAAACTTCTGGAAGTTATAGTATTAATCTAATTTATGTAGTCAAGCCCCTTCCCAGCTATATCTGCTTTTGGGTCTCCAGTACAAGGAAAATATGGACAAAGGTGAGCAAGCCCAGTGGAGCCCAAGACAGTGAGGGAGCCACAGTGTCCTGTGGAGGAGCTGCTGAGGGATCTGGGCTTGTTTAGCTTGAAGAATAAACAGCTTAGGGTACCCAATAACAGCCTTCCAATGCTTGAGTGTGCTTATGAGTCCATGTGGAGTAATTGTATTTAGTGGAATAAAAGACCTAAGTCACTGAGCCAACAGGACCTGGTGCAACCTGGGCAACAATCTCAGCCCTTGTGCCCTCAGCCCTCCCTGAGCTGCAGCTGCCCTGGCACCCTGATGGCTCTGAAAGGTCCCAGTGTCTTCCAGAGGGATGTGGATTTGCAGCAGGACTTGAGAAAAACCAAACTTGCATGAATCTCCTTAGATCCATGCTTCAGGCTATGGAGCAAATATCAAGGCACCCAGAGACAAAACCTGTTCCAGGAGAATGTTTTTGTTAAAGGCTGAAAGAAGAAACTTGTAAGTTCTTTCTCCCTATCCCCAGTCAGACAGACAATGGAAATGTGGTTTCCTTCTTCTATTTTTTACCCCATTTATACCCTGCCTGTTTTAACTTCTGGATTTTTGAAATTGTATCTAATATTAGATGAGAAAATTAGAATTCTAGTAAAGATTCACTAAAACTAGTGGTGCCTTGCCTTCAGTTTGTGCTGAAAGAAGGGATGCAGTGACAGGCTCTGGCTGCTTTCTGCTTTGTTTCTGTTTTTTTCCTCACTTTTCATTCTCATGCCTCACACATTTCAAATGCACTCAAGTGATGTGGAGCCTACACAGTATTTTTCCAGAGAGCTGTGGTGTCTCTGTGGTGTTGAAAATGTTGTGTGCAATGTGTGGTGACTTCCAAAGAAGCCCAGAAGAACCCCCTGGGATATACACTTCAGGCTGCTGACTCAGCAGTGCAGGCCCTGGAGAATCCTTTCCCAAAGATAACTCCTTTTTCCTCCCTCTCTTCCTTAATTTGTCTCTCAAGCTAAAAGATGCCCTTCCTTAAGTGAATGAACAATACTGCAAAAGTTCTTGCTAAAATAGTGGATTTCCTGTTTATATTCTTCACCATCCCATATATTTTCTTGTATCCCTGCAGTTCTGCAGTGGAAGCAGAACCATGTCAGACCTCCAAGTGAAAGGATTTTAAGCCACCTGCATAGTTGTCTTTTATGTTACATTCTCTGCTTGTGTCCAAACAGTTATCCCCCTCTTTGCTGAAGTTTCTGCAAAGCAAGCAGGTCAATGGCTTGGAATTTCAGTTAAACTGGCTCTTGGATTATTGGATTATTGCTGCAAATATGCTCCTGTCCAATTTGAGTGCACTGTAATTGCTACTTTGCACTGCAAGTAGATTTTCAGTGTCAGAATAATCAAATTAGCAGGGATGACCCTACAGTATTCATTGCTGCCTCTGCTGTGTTTTCAAAGGTTTCATTTTTTAATTTGTCTTAAATATGTCAGGTTCTTATTACTGCTGTTTGTTACACTAAAGCATTTAGATGTGTACTATGTTCTAAAATAACCCACATTCCAAAGTTTTGTTTAGACTATAAGAAAAGAAAGGGGAAAAAAAAGAAGAAAGAGAAGAAATTGCTGCAATAAAAGAGGGCAATGTATTATATAAAATCTCACAGACATTGAGGGGCAACTACTTTTGATTTATGTCAATAATTATAGTCTTGTTTAACATTATGAAGTACAAATACTTTGCATGCAGGTAGTGGCATATAGAAGGAAATCCAGCAGGGGAACAAGGCTTACACAGTGGTCTTTGTAGTCCAAGCTGGAAGCAAATGGCAGAGCCTGGAGATGCAGCAGAGGTTTAGGGCAGGGTTTGAGGAGCTGCTTGCCAAGCACACGCACTCTGCTCCTCCCAAAACAGCCACCAGCTGGAGCCCCATGTGAGGCTTACTTGGTGTGACATCAGAATTTGTGCAAAGTCATTCCTGGTTTCTGAGCTGGCATGTGGGAGGTCGTGGTGGTTCCCGGCAGTCGGAGTGAACAGGGATGAGGATACGGGAAGGGCTTGTGTGGGAAAAAATGAAAAACTTAATTTTGCTTGGTAAACTCTGTTCCTGTTGGATGAGAGAGGGCAGGAGGGCTGGGGGTGCTGAGCTTTGCCTGCTGGGCTCTGGTAGCAGCACCAGGGACCTGCTTTTGCTGTGTCTGGAGCCCACGGTGCAGAGCCAAGTGGAACCCCTAGGGAGAGAGAATTTCATTATGCAGATGTCTGTACCTCACCATGTTGCTGTTGTGTTTCCTCATGGAAGAGTTTGCACTTGGAAACCATCATTTCTCTTCCCTGCCAAAGCACCCCCTCCTGTGTGGTTGGATACCACGTTGTGGCACTGCTTTCCCAGCTGGAATAGCTGCTGGCAGCAACGGGCTGCACTTGGACTTGGTGTGACCTTTGGAGGTGGTGACAGTCCAGGACCATATTAGGATTTTGATCCATGCTCATAAAAGACAAAATAAACAGTCTTCTGCTTCACTTTTTAATTTGGGAATTTAGCCTTGTTGCCAAAGAGAAGCTGAAATGGCTGACCCACACCTTGTGCTCCCAGGAAATGTAATTAGAAAAATAAGAAAATAATCACATTGCTGCTATTAACCATCAGTTTGAAATTAATCCTGATTGCTTATATTCTTTGGGGCATCTTTCTTCCATTAAAAGTATTTTGGAAAGTAACAATGTGATCCTTGTGAGTCCCTTTCAACTCAGAATAGTCTGTGATTCTGTGAATATTAGTAACAAATATTTAGAGGTTAATAAAAGGCAGTTTTATTTAAAAAGTTCAGAAGAAACTGTGTGACATAGAAATAAGTGTCAGATTGTTTTGGAGAGCTTTTTGATTGGATTTATTTTTGATGGGTAGTATTTTCCACACCGGTGTTTACAGCTTTAATATTTGATTAAATAAAACTAATTTTAGGACAATAAATAAATAAATAAGGATGATATAGTTAACAGGTAAGGCTCTTATTAAAACTTACATGCTGTTCCATTTTCATCCGTGGTCTAAATTCAATATACCCAGAAGTTCCTCAGGTTCCTATCATGGGAACTGGTGATGTCTCAGATGTTTTCAAATATAATTCCTAAATTGTACAGACAGAACTTCCAAATGATAACAGTAACCAGCTCCTGTGTTTTAACTGAAGTATGATCTTGTTATTGCAGTTCTGATGTGGATTTATGGAATGTTTTTCTGCCAATGGGAAAACAGTTTCAGTATGCATGAGAGTTGCATGTATTTGTGTGGAGGTGGGAAAAACCCCATTGAATGTAATCTTTGCCTCAGAGGGCACTGTGGGCCCAGAGGCTGCTCTGGAAATGGGTACATTTTTGTGACAGCTGTTCAGTCACCCTGAGTGTGTCTTCAAGGGAGAAGCACTCAGTTCCAATTGGCAAATTTCTAATATTAGGTTTCAGACTATAAAAAACGCTCACCCCCAAACCCTCTCTTACTTCACTGCTTCTTGTTGATAAAACCCAATCAGCCCAGAGGGAATTTATAATTCAGCAATTGCAGCAGATGATTACTACCTGCAGGAGCAATCACTCACCGTACATCACCTGCGGACTGATGAACCATTTATTATCAAGGGTTTAATTGCTTGTACTACATCCTTGGGGCAAGATACACACACACCTCATTTTACATATGTATGAGTGCATGCCACTTGGCAAGGGTGCCAAAGGTTCAGTTCAGATTAGATTATGCAAAACAAAAACCACTCAAGTTGTCTTAGAAATACTTGAATGCAGGTTCCCAGTCTGTGTTCACCCATTTCTGGAGCTGGTTTAAGACAAGAATTAAGGAAGACAGAGCAAGAAAGTGTGTGTGTTTATGCTCAGGGTATTATTTATCACTGGAGTTTGGTGTGAAGATCTTGGGGTTCTTGTTCAGTCTCCTGTATTGTTTACAATGTTTAAGTGAGTTGGTGTCATGAGTTTATTCAGCTCATGATGGGAGCCCCAGCAAGAGACACTTCCATGTGTGCCCTGCACGGATGGGCAGGGAAGGATCCCTGGGGCACAGTTAAGTGCTGATCAGCACTGGGATTTGTTTTATCCACACAAGTTTGCCAGTTTCTATATTACTGCTTCAAAGCAGTGCCAGATGTGTCTAACACTAATACCACCAGAGTTGTGAGTGTTCCAGCTGGCAGTCAGTTGTGAGGGATACACTGAGACAGCACTGGGTACAGCACTGAGGCAAGAGAGAAAGCAAAAGTGAATTGAAGGTCTTTTGGTCCTGAAGCCATGTGAAAAATGAAACAAACTCTGACACTATGAAGAAAGCAGAAGGCTTATTTAAATTATTGTACCTGGAGCAGTCCCTGCTGCATCAGCTGCACAAAGGCAGTGCTGCCTCCCCTCTGGGTGCTGCTGCTCAGCAGAGCAGGAGGCGTGGGGTGAAGGGGAGGTGGTTTAAGTGAAGTGCAGGGATGAAAATGTTACATGGGGCTGTCATTAATCAGTCCCTCTATGAATGTGGACTTCACTTTCTTCCTTTGGTTAATCTTCCAGTACAATCCTGTGTGGGGAAGTGCTGTTAACAGTGGAGATGGCCAGGACTGTGGTCATGGGACATTCCTGCCTTTCCAGCAGCTTCCCCCAGCCCTTGTCACCACAGCTGGTGTTTTCAGGCTGCTTCCAGTGGAGGAACAGTTGTGTTTCTGGATACCTGGGAGCCTGGGTACTGTCTGCAATTAAAATATGAGTTCCGTGGTTAAAGGGATTAATGAGGCAGCCCAAGTGAGAACATTTCCAAAAAAGGGATTTTTTTGCAAACTCTTCTGGATTCCATTAGAAACTTCTAATGCCTTTTCTTTGATATAGAGTTAATCTCTGTAGTGAGAATATTGTAAAATGCACTACAGGCAGGAGTATGTAAATATTTGTTATGAGAAATGACATAAGCAGGATTAAACCCTGCTTGCCTTGGCCCTGCAGATAGTGCCATTGCATTTAAAGAGGAAAGCCCCAGTGAATAAAGCAGCAGGATTGGTCCTATTTGTGCTGTTTCTATATTTCATTTTCATCTTGATTTCTGTTTCGTTTGTAATTAACACAGTGTACTGATTAAATCATTAACTGTGTAGTTCATCTTTCATCAGCAGCTTGTAGATTGAGATCCTAATGTACTGTAACCCATTGCTAGGATAGCTATAAAATTTTGATTTATGAAGGCAAATATTTTCTGTTCTTGGTATCATTTGTGATCAAGAAATGATACAAACAAACTTATCTAAGTTAATCACTTCCTCCCATCTGACAGTGCTAGAAAACTCATCACAAGGATATTTGCATAAAGGGGAGGATGAGTTTTTAATTCTTTTGAAGCATTTTGAACTAAACTTCTTTGAGGTGCCAAGTGCAGGGACAAGAGTTTTACTGAAATAAAATAGGTAATGCCCTTGTTTTTGTACAACTGCTGGCAGGATGGTGGCAGTGTCAGAGTCAGTCTCACTGAAAAGAGCTTTGTAGATTTTTTTCTTGTTGTCCTTCTATGCCAGTTGCTGAAAATCTAAAGTTTTAAATCTTTTGTCCTCTAGATCCATCTAATTCAATAATTGTCTCAGCAACCTTCCACTGTAATATTCTGATGAAAAGCATCTGAGTTACCTTGTGCATTGTGGTAAAGGCAGTAGAGATTGTATTGTGTTTACACATTTTATTTTATTTGCAATATCCCGTGACAGCAGAACCATTGCCTTCTTCACAGAGTGGCACACAGTAGTGCTTGGAATTTCTTGGAGATATATCCATCACCTTCCTGCTGGAGGCCCATGTTCTAGGACAGATGCTACAGTGCCATCTTCCAATCATACAGCAGTTTATAAGGCCCATAAGTTGTGCAGTGTTAACAGCACTTTATCCAGTAGATGCCAGTCATACTTATTATTGCCATTAAGTGTTTTTTGAGGGTTTAAAACAGAGAATATTTTGAATGCTACCACAGGAGAAACAATCTCATGAAAACACCTCTGGTTATTTAACTATAATTTTTATTAGCATTTACAAATATGACTCCCAACTCTGATCCCATCTTAATGAACCAGGACTAAATGAGAAATGAGGAATCCTGATGCTCCAGTCACATCTCTGCAGCCAAATGTTGGGATGTGGCTTATTGCCAATAATGTGAAATATTAGCCACAAGATGTCCTCACAAGAAAAATGTTGGTTGCCAGCTCTTCAAATGTTGGCAAGTGTTTCTGTCAGAACCTGTGCAAACCAAACAGTGCTTCCAGGATTTGGGCATCCCATGGTTCTGGACCCTACAAGAGCCAGCAAAGTGCCCTTGGGGCAAAGGCAGTGCCTGGGCTCCTGGGCTGCCTCAGGGAAAGCTTTTCCTCCTGCCTGAGGGGCTGAACCTGCCCTACCGGCACTGCTGAGGCCACAGCTGGAGCTCTGTGGCCACTCCTGGTGCCCAGGGAAGGACAGGGACAGGCTGAAGAGTGGCCAGGGAGGAGCAACTGCAGGGAGAGGAAGGGCTGGAAGGGCTGGGGCAGTGCAGCCTGGAGGGGGCAAGTCTCAGGGGGGCTTTATCAATCAGTACTTGCAGAGGACAGAGCTGGGCTCTCCTCAGCGCTGCCCCTGGTGGGGCAACAGGCCATGGGCACAACCTCAAATGTGGCAGGTTCCAGCTGAACATCAGGGAGCACTTTTCCTCTGTCAAGGTGACTGAGCACTGGCACAGTGTACCCAGGGAGATTTCCTTCTTGGAGATATTCCAGATGCATCTGGACATGGTCCTGAGCAACTGCCTTTGGCTGGCCCTGCCTCAGCAGGGAGGTTGGTCCAGATCAGCTCCAGAGGTCCCTGCCAATGTCAACCAGTCTGTGGTTTGGGGACCTACAATTAGTCCTTGTGGCAGTGCTTCAGCTTTCCTAAAATATTTGGAAAGCCATGTGGCTGCTTTAACTGACCCATTTGATGAGCAATATCCTGAATATATTCTAATCTTAGAATTATTTGACCAATAAAGGTTATCTGAAAACCATAAAAAATTATTTTTGTTTGTAAAATAGTTACGGAAGCAAAGTGGACAATTCCCTCACATATAAAATTAGACTTGCTCAATCAGTTCCAACTGTAGCTTTCCTGTTGCCCAGCATTATGAGACAATGTATGAAAATTACATATCCTGGTGGAGCCTCAGAAGTGACCTGCCACAGCACCACCAAAAACTGGCACTCCAAATGTGGGAGTGCCAACTGGGGATTTCATGGAAGAGCTGTCAGCAATAACCTACCCAGGGGTCAGCTCTCACAAACTCAGTGAAAACCAAAAGTCATTATTTATAGTAGCCTGGGGCTTCTGAGAACATCCATCACCCCAGAGGCACAAACCTGTGATGTGACCCCATTTCTGGCCAAAATCTGCAGCATGAAATATGTGCCACAAATCATGCCTACATCTGATGGCAGCTGAACTCCAACACGGGTGTCACAGCAATTCTGAGGCCTTTCCCCCTGGGGAGCAGGTCCCTGCACTCAGCCAGGAACAGCTCATTGGGCAGGAGCTCCACAATGGGTGATTGAGAGTTATTTGCAGCAGAGTTCTGCAGAAATTAGACCAGTGACAGAGTTTAGCTGGTACTGCGTTGAGAAGTTTGTGACAGAAATGTGAGAAAATTCTTCCTTGCAACCAGCAAAGCAGGTTGTAAATAGTGTTAGGAAGATGAACATGACAGTGAAGTGGAGAAGGGAGAGTTAATGACAAGATACCCAGGCAAAAATCTTTTATGTCTGGGGATGTAGAGAAATTCATCCACTCCTTTCTTACAGGTGGCTGGATTAGAGACTAGCAGGGAATCAAAAGCTTGTGTGATAACCTAAAGCAGTGAGCCCAAGGATTTTACTCCTCTCCTTTTTTCACATCACACCATGCTCCTTTCCATCAGGTTTTGATCACAGGTTTGGGTTTGTCTGCAGTTCCTTTTCTATCTTTGATCAATGTTTGCCTTTGATCTCCATGTTTCCGTCTTCTCTATTCTTTTGTCTCCAGTCCATGACTATTACATTTCTCCTTCTCTTCTGTGCTATTATTTGCCTTCCAGTGGGTCTGTCTGCTCATTTCATTGCACTCTCTCTCTGTCCAAAATGGTGTACTGGGTGTGAACAATAAATGAATTGATTTCAAATGAGCTGATGACAGTGCTCAGCCAATCCATATCATACAGAGCAGCCCAGAGAGTAAGCACAGTAAGTGACTCAAATCAAAATGAATTCACACTGATGCTTGGAAAATCCATAGGGAAGGCTGTGAGGCCAAGGATCAGAAAGGTTTTGTGTAACCAACGCTCTCTTAAAATGTTTTTTTAAGTAGTAAAAGAATCCATGTCTGCCTTTTCCTTCCACTTTGTTATCTTTGGATAAAACAGATTAGCAAGTGTGTAATTGATTAGTTAATTAGTAAGAGTGGGCCCTGAAGACTGGTTACCAAAGGCATGAGGAATGATTAAAGACTGTGAAAACATAACAATAAAGCAAAATTTTGCAAATGCATTCCTGCCTCCCATAGAAAACCTCAAAGCCAGGAAAATGCAAACAAGTGCCTAGCACAGGTTGCCAGACTGTTCCTCAGAGCTGGAGCTGCTGCATTACTGTGGTAAGACTTACATGTGTGAGCTGAAAGGAAGAGAAGACTAATAATTGGCAAAGCTTGACAGAAACTCCTTTGTGTCATGTTCCCAATCCTGGGCTTGCCACAGGCTCATTCCTAATAATTCCAACCATTGCGCTAAAACTGTTATCCAAAGGATCTTGTCTGAATTTAAATTAGTTTCTCAGTTATTACTTTTTGAGAGGCTCCATCAAATATACATAAAACTGGGGAAAGGCCTTGTTGTTTTTGCACACAAGTGCTCTTTCCATAGGATGCCAGAACCTGACATTTCTTTGAAGCTTTTCTAAATTTCAAAGGAGAAAATATAGTTAAAACATCTGAAAGTTTTTACGTCTCTTTCTCTAATTATTTTTGATGTGATACTTCTCAGGACACATAAAATAAAGCCATTTTCTGCCTGATCTTAATTGAGGAGACTCTTATCTCCTTCTGTAATTACTGATGAACAAGATTTCTACATGGATTAAATTGCGTCTTCTCACAAACTGGAACAGGGCGATGTTTTGTCTTTCATAACACTTTCATAACTTCTCTAATGCTCTGCAGTGACTCCATTGCCCCATAAATGCTTTATTTACAGCTGTCCACAGCTGGATTTCACTGACTGCTACCTGATTACTTTTATTTCTGCAGATTACACCTTCCCCAGGTATTCAGAGAGCATGTCTAAGCATAATCACTGTTAGTGGAGAATATTGCCATGGTCATTCCACCAGATTTATGGCAAGGATCCTCAGGAATGTGCCAAGTTCACAAGTATTTACCTCAACAAAGGTAAAGGCGCAACTCAGGCAAAGCCATTGTTGGTCATAGCCAAGTCTTGGCAGAGAAGGAAGGGCTTCACCTGAACTCCCTCATGTGAGGGCAGGTCCATTGGTGTCATTCCCAGCCTGGTGGGAGCTGCAATTCCAGAGGGGGTTCCCAGGGATGAGCTTGGTGATGTGGGAGAAGAGAAGGTTGCTCAGGTCCCTTTCCCTTGGGGTGCAGCACAGCCCCTTGTGGGGTCTGTCTTGGTGTCTCCTGTCACACTGCTGAGATGTTTTTCTATTTCTGGCTGAAGTGGGATCCTGGTATTGATCAGTAACGTGCTTTGTCTTCCTCCATGTATTATTTTGACTGACATTATTCCAGAGAATGAATTTCTGCATTGATTTTTGGTTCTAAGCACTTCAAACAATTTTGAAATACTTTTTTGTGCTGAAAATTTTGTTCAGTTTTTCTTTTTCCAGTTTTTTTTTTTTTGTCAGGTGGCCTTTGGTTAATTTTCATTATGATAATTATGTGATATTTTTTTATTATTTTTTCCTTTGAAAAAACTCAAGCATTGCTATACACAGAGTAACCACACCTCCTGGCAGTTCCCAGTGGTGTTTCCAACCTCCAACCATCCTAATCCTATGAAATCTTAAAAGCATATCTAGTATTTTACAAAATAGTATAAAGATTGTTGCTAAATAAACTGCTTTATGAGTCTCTGTGCATTGTAACACAGGTAGACATTTGCATTTACAGACTATTTTCTGCAGAAATGAAGGTAACTCTGTTACTGTGACTCATCCACTCCAGCTCTGAGCACACACGTGGAGCCTCTTTTACCATCCTGTGTCCTTAACTGGGTTAAAGCAGTGCTAAGAGAGAGATAAAAATCACAGTGAAGCAAAACAGGGAACTAAAAGAGCATGAAAATTCCAGCTGAAGTGTTGCAAAGATACCAGTAAATAGCACAGATTTTCTTGTAGTGCCTGGAGTTGAACTCCCCCCTAGTTGTTTGTCATTCTGGAGTGGTGCCTGTGGCACCCCAGAGCCTGTGAGGGTTCCAGGGTGTGCTGTTACTGATCCAGAAGCAGCTGTGCCATCATTGAGTTGTCTTTGCTGACCACGGGTGATAATAAAGGGAAAAACCCACAGACCACCTGGAAAACCAGCTCAGCTCACTCTTTGGGTTCTTCATTTTATGGCTCTGCTCAGAAAGGTGCAACTGGTTTTGTAGTCCTTGATTCTTTTGTGGGGGTTGCAGAAGTCCATGAGGAATATGAAATATTCATCTTGTGTGTCTCTCAGTGAGTCCTGGTGGATGCACATTTTGCACAGTGCTATTGAACACTTGTCAGTAATCTGGGGAAGCAGAAGGACCTGCATATCTCAGTGTCCCTCACATGGTCTGTATTTGCTGGGAGCTAGCAGGAATTCTCAGGAGATAAAGCAAGAAAAGCATGAAACAGGATATTATTATTTTTGGAATGAAAAGAAAGCCATACATTCTGAGAATCCTGCAACCAGTCCAGCATACTAAAGGTCTCAAAATTTAGCACAGCTTTCAGTCTAACAGCAAAGCATCACGGTGTAACTTGTCACAGTTCCAACTAAATCTAAATTGGAGTATCAGTAAATACCTTTACCATTTTGTACAGTGCTGGTTTTGGTTAATTTTTCTTTTATTTTGCTACATGTGCTGTTCAAGGATTGACTTGAACAGACTTGAGAAAGTTGATTAGTGCAAAGACACAGCAACTACAGATGAATAAATTGCAGGGTCTTCTCCAGCTGAACTTGTAGTAAGGGTAGGAAACGCCTGGAGTTCACTGGGTTTTCCCACTGAGACTGTCAGATTTGCTATTACTGAACAATTACATACAATGCTGTGTATGCTGAAGGCATAAAGGGCTGCAGGGTTGTGCTTAGAATAATAGTGTATTCACAAATAGTACTCAAATTGCTCTGAAATATCATAGTTAGCTGCATCTTCATTCTATTATCTCACTGCTTCATGCTTCTGAGACCTTTTCCTAGCAGACTATGAAATCATTCCAAATGTGAGATGATAAATTAATAGAACAAAACAAATTGGAGTCAGTAGGAGTGCATTTAGCACTAACAAGACCCATCTGAGTTTCACATTTTCTCTTGCTATTATAAAAAATAAAGCTTGTGTCAGAACTCATCTCTTTTTTTTAATTGCTCTTGCACAAAGCACTGGATGTTACTCTAAAGGCTGATGGAAAGGAGCAGTGTCTCCAGTTCTTCACAGAATTGTTTTTTTAAACTAGGAGGGGAAAACGTGAGATGTCAGAAGAAATACATTTCATATCATCTAGGGCAGAATGGATATTTGGTTGTTCACACTGCACCACAGCTGGGATGGCCTTAGAGTAAATAATATTAAATATTTGCAGTAAGTGAGAACTCAAACAAGTCACATTAAGAGGTAAAGGGGTTCATGTGATATTTGAGGAGAGAAGAAGTTTCTTATCCTCTCCCTGAAAATATGGACGGTTTGGGGGTTTGCTGTTTTTTTTTTACCTTGATATGAAAGGGAAATTATTGAAACATCCCTATTTAGCTAAACATATTTCTTATCTGACAGTGATCCCTGGCAACATGGAAATTATGGAACTGAGCTTCTATTCTTCTGCAGAATAAAAGACCACTAAACTCTGCCTCGTTCACCTGATGCTTATAATGAAACTTCCAGCTGGCAAGCACCAAAGGTGCTTCTTTTGTCAATTTATTCTTTGATTTGATTTCCTAAGACTAAGCAGTTTTTACAGAGCACTTTTGCTCTTCTTTTGATAATACTTCATCATAGTTCCTTCGCTCTAGTTGACTTGCATAGAACTCCTGTAAAAAGACATTTAAGTCAATTTAATAGGAAGAGAAGTGACTTGATTAAGAATAGAAGACATTTAGCATTCAGAAAAGAGTCTCTCATGCACTTTTCTGGTGATACAATATTGTCTTCCCCCTACCCAGAGGTGCCTTCCTGTGGTTGAAGCCACAGTAACATCCTGGAGAGTCCCACAGTCCCCACTGTCCCTGGCACAGCCTCTCCAGACATGGCTGGATTTATGTGCCCCTTCAGGCAGTGACTGCAGAGTTTTGAAAGACCTGTAAACTTTAAAGAGCCCAGAGAAGAGTTCTTGGGGTTTGAAAACTCTGTTTATGTTCTGTTACAAGCTTCTCAAAGTATCTTACTTGGTCTACATTGGCACTGTTGAGTTGGTTGGAAAGGGATTTCATCAAGTCAAATTAAAACTCAAGGAGTGAGAACTGAAGCTCATCTGCAAGGGGAGAAGTTTGTCAGGGAGACACTTTCTGTCCCCTAATAGTCAGCCTTTGTTGTAATGAATTCAGCATTGAAATGGTGTGCAGGGAGGAGGCCAACCCCAGTGCAGTGGAATTAATAAACTGAGCAGCTCTGCACCGACGTGTTAAAGTGGTGCCATTTATTAGAAAATGTTTTCAGAAGCTCTTTTCTGTTTCCTTTCGAAAGAGGAAGGTGATGAAGGAGGCAACTTCTGTCCAAGGAACACTTGAGGTTCAGTAATTTAGCCAAATTATAAGCAATTTTCTGCTAAACTGAAGATTTCTACTGTTTGGTAGGAATAGAAAAGACAAATGATTACAGGACTCATCTTTAAATGTAAGAATAAATTACTTTGTCCTAACTACATAGTTATAGGCATTAATGCCACTTGAGATTTAGCTGTGTGTCACTATATTTGTACACTTTTTATTAATTGCATTCTCTCTCTGTACTAGTGACCACTGAAATCAAAACACAGCTTGCTCTTGATGTCCCTGTGCCAATCCCATTTCAGCTCATGGAGAGCAGTGGAGTGGGGATGGGTGCTCTGCTCCTGCATGAGTTTGGGGAACAGGCAGGGGGGTCGCTGTGGGTTGAGCACATACTGCAAAGGATTATATTATAATATATATATTATTTTGCAGTAATTATGAGGGTTGGTTCATTCCTTGAGAACTTAATGATGAGTTAGCAATAATGAAGAAATAATGTAAAGGTTTCTTTCCCTTCACAAAGTAAATGAAATGGAATTAGATTTACACAGTAGCTAACCATAATCTGTAGATTAAGCAAAACAACATATTATATGGGCTACTTGTGCTTAATTTCTTTCCCTGGGTGTTTATTTAAATCTGCAATTGTCTCCATTGAAATGTCCCCCCTCAAAAATCATGGAGAGGAGTAAAGCACAATATATCAGCAGGAGTATAATAGTAATCTTGATTATTAGGCTGAAAGTATGAAAATTTTAGAAGTCAAAAGCTCTTTTTCCCCACATTTTAGCCTGTAAGTACGAACAATTGATTTAGATCTTTTAAGCCTTTATAAATACTGAAGTTTATTTCGAGTGGGTGCAGCGAGCTCAGTTTCGGAGGCAACTGATAAGAGGTTTATGTTCGGTGAGTGCTTATTAGCTACAGACTATTCTTCAAACCAGAAAAGATTAGATCCAAGACACTAACCTTTCACTGTATGTGCCTCTTCTGACTTTCAAAAAATGTTATGTATGGGTGTTGATTTCCGAAACATGTGAGAAATAGTGATTTGATCTTGTTGTTTAATTTCAAAGATGCTCAAAAACTGCCTTCTTGGTTGCTGTGTTACCTTGGAAGCATTTCTGGATCTCAGTTGGCTATGAGGGTATTTTTCTTGGTTTGTTTTGAGCTCAACTTAAATGCTGAGCCAGCAAGTTCCAAACTGAGCTTTCCTCCTTCTTTGTGTCAGGCATTGTCCAGCAACCCAATTTGCTTAATGCTCTTGCAGAGTTCCTGGGTTTGAGTCTGACTCTGACAAACTTTGGCCATCATTTATCAGCTCACCTTTCTTATGGACTCCCTTCCTGCTGGTTAATGACATACACAGTGCTCTCCTACCCTCAGGTTTTATGAGAATTATTAGTTCTTATGCAGGAGGGAGAAATAAAAAGAAGACTGTCTAGAGGATCTGTGTTTGGATTTCTTAATTATTGTATAAAATCCACCACCATTTGGGGTACTTTGTGCTAGATTTATGCATTCATGGAACATGTCTTAGGCTCAGAGAATTTTGGTAGTATTTTGGTACTTGAAGTTACATTCCTGTGGTCTGCAGATCTTAAAGGATGTTTTAAAGTCAGGAGGCAGATAAACCTAGTTAGAAAGAAAGATTTATTCTTAGCCTGGAGAGTGATCCTATTCTGGTAAATGCTTGATCACATCTTTAAACAGAGGTAAATATTCAAATCATTGTAATTAAGGTGAGAGCTCAGCTGTGGTGGCAGCAGTGACTGATCCCTGTACAAAGCAGTTCTGGCTTTGAGCATCTCCTCCGGTAAGGTTGTATTGGTCCTACTGGAGAAGGTGAGGAAGTTCCTGTTGGCTTCAGATCTGATGAGGGATGGCCCTATTTGTGAAAGTATTTAAGCCCTTTTAATGTGTTTTTCTTCACAGGATATTGATATTATGTATATGTGCTAGATTAGTGCTCTGGTTTGGGTGTTCCCAACTGTGTGTAGCAGAGTGTCTGGAGCGATCAGAGGAAGCCACGGCCTGCCCTGCCCAGCTCCAGGGAACTGGCCAGAGTGGGAAAGCAGCTCCTCCTGCAGGTGAACATCTGTGCATTGTCAGCTCAGGAGCTTCCTGTGGCACCCTGGAGCAGAAGGTGTTGGGAGGGAGCTGCAAAGAGGGGAGGAGCATAGAAAATGCTTGGGAGCATCTCTTGGAAAAGCTGAGTGTGGGTCACAGGCAAGCCTTGGCAGTGATGGCAGAGAGCACTTTCCATGTCCAGTGATCAAGGAGAAATTCATAGAGCTTACTGGAAATGTGTTGGACTGGAAAGGATGGCTAAGGCACCGGTTTCATCCAGCAGTGATTTAATTGAAGGAGAGTGGATCTGCTAACAAATACTTCTATTTTAAGCTGGTTTTTCCACCTCAAGATTTCTGTACTCAGGAATTCTCGACTCTTTTAGCCTATTTTCAAATAACATTCCATTCTGTAATTTTACACAGTAGTGTGTTGTGTTTGCATTGAAAGAAGGCAGATTCATCTCAGAGCCTTGGCTAACTTGGGATCTCATGGAAAGTGTCTTTTGAACCAGGCCTGTTAGTGAAAGAATTTGAGTAATGATTTTCCATGATATGAATCAAAGAAACTCTAAAGTCTGAACAGCCCAAACAGATCCAAAAACTCTCGGGTGATGACTGAAGATCAGCTTTGTGATTTTGTTGATTTCTCTGCCAATAAATCCAAAAGTGAGAACAGATGTGCCAGAGCAAGAGCAGAGACTTTCCTTTTCAAAGGCAGTTTGAAAAAGTTCATGATTAAAGACTAACTTCCAGGCTCTTGTCAATAGTTCCAAAATTAAGTTTGTCACAACACTTTATATAATGCTAATGATAAGCTATTTATTGTGTGGAAAATGTCAGTTTATTTCTTACTCTGTTCTTTTGATCTAATACTGCCTGGCATGTTGAAGTCTCGATATTTAGGTCTCTGCAGTGATTAGGACGGGAGAGCTCTGGGGCTGTGGAGGGGGATGTGCAGGGATGAGAGAGAGGGGAAGCTCACCCAGGGGGACAGGGGACCCTGAAGTTGAGCAGCTCTTGTTCTGGTATCACAGCAGAACATTTATTGCTGATTTATGTATTAGATACTTTGCACAGCTCCATGTGAGGCCAAGAGCAGATATGATGAGGGAAGAGGCTGGGAACAAAGGGCTGGCTGCAGGGCAGGAGGAGCCTTGGCCCCGGAGAGCCCATGGGTGGCTGTGCCGCCTGTCCCTGCACAGGCAGAGGCTGCACCCGCAGCGGGCACTGCTCGAGCCAGCCCGGCCAGAGCAGCTGCCTTGGGAACGCTCTGGGGGCTTCCAAAGGGAGCGGGAAATGCAATCTGGACACCTCTACATGGCACCTGAATGCCATTGCTGGTCTCAGTGAGCATTTCCCCACTAAACCAAAGTGCAGTGACGGTGCTGAGGAGCGCTGAGTTCCTTCGGTGTTGCAGCCCGAGTGGAGTGCCCATGGTCAGAGGGGCACAACAGCACCCCAAGGGCTGCTGCAGGACTGAGAGAGCTGAGCTCACTGGCACAGCTCGGGAGTTTGAACCTCTCTCTCCAATATACTTTTCAAGCTAAAGCTCTGTAGCTTACTATTGATTAGAAAATAATTTGAGGGCAAATAGAAGATTTCAGCTTGCTCACTGCTAACCATCAAACTGTGCAGAATTGTGAGAAAACAAGGGCAGGTAAGATGGCAATATTCCCATTCTGTGAAAAACTCAATTTTAACATGTATCCATTTTAAACACCTCAAATAACATATCAGTTCTAGGAGGAAATGCATCTTGCTGCAAAAATTTCAGTGTTAGAAGTAGTCCTAAATGGAACAAAAAACATTGGGGCAAAATTTTTTTTTAAATTTCATTAAAGAATTTCTAAAGTCTTAGAAGTAATAAAATCATAATCAGACTTGAAATAGACAAAAGTCAAATTCAGGCATAAACCATCTTTTAGTGTGACTCCTTGTGTTGATAATACTCTCTAATCTACTAATAGGGAAGTATTGCATCAGCATCTTATTTATTTTCCAGTTGTCAGAGTATGGATAGTGGTAAAATATTTAAATAAATTCTAAAAAAATTGTTGTAGATAAAAGTCCCTCATTGTGTTTCTTGATAGACACACACATATCCCTGTTGTATTTCTATAAATAGCATTTAGTATCGGAAACAAACTCGAATCCTGTCTTTGATTAACAATGATTATTCTGTAGGGAATTTGAAGCAATGAGTGAACTGGTTTTTTCTGTTCAAAGAGTCTGTGTAAGCGAGAATTGAAGTGTCATGCACCTCTGGCACAGAGCAGAGTTAATTGAATGGAGTTAGTTCCTAAGGCTCCACGGCTGCCCCCAAAGCACAGGTTATCGATTCCTCGGAGGGAGTAACCCCACCATTAACTCTGGTCTGCTGTGCTCTGTGCCGCAGCCCCCACCTGCCCTGGTCTGTAATTCCTTGCTAAAAGCAGGTGAAAAGAAGTCATGGAAGGAAGGGAACCTTGTGTTTTCCTTGCCAAGCCTCTCTGTTTGCCCAGGAGCTGCCTGGGAGGTGAGTGGTGGGGCCAAGCCCAGGGCCCTCAGTGCAGCAGCTCCCCCTGCACAGCTCCCTGGGCACGCTCCACTTGGAACTTAAATGTACAGGGACCTTGGAAAGTTTCCTGTTTAAAGGAGGTTATCTGTATAAATCACAAGAGCATCAGCTCTTCTTGAAGATGTAAATGTTTCTAGTGGTATAAGTGGACTTTCCCATGACACTGGAATAGGATACAGTGAAGGAACACTCACTGTTACTCACTTTCCTATGTGTGTGTCTTCTTGGGAAAGTAGTCATTTCATTTTATCAAATATTCCTGAAACTGAATATCACTGGTTTGATCAGGTTGACCTGGGTCTAGTTCTGACAAGCCTCAAGTACCTGCAAGGCCTGTGCCAGTCTTTGGCCAGCCTTAATATAAAAATTCTTTGAGTGTCTGATTGTCCTTGTCTTTGCTGGGCCTTGTCACTATTGAACTTTCACCAGTCTCTAAGAAGACTCTGGCTTTGACTTCACCATCCCCAAGTGCAGTCTGTGCTCCAGCCTCCTGCCTGGCTTCAGTCTGCCATTTGTTCTTTGTCCTGAGCCCCCAGGCTGGGGACAGCAGGGGTGGCACTGCAGGGCCCTTCCCAATCCATGTGCCCTGGAGGGGAGCGCTCCCTGCCCTGCCCTGCCCTGCGCTGCCGCAGCCCGTGCAGTGCCCACCCACTGCCCCAAGGGTGCACTGCTGGTTCGTGTTCATCCTGTGTGAGCTCCCTCTGGCCTGAGCAGTAGCTTCTCCCCCTGCTTTGGGAGCAACGGCAACCCAGGAGTGACCAGACTTGTGATGCCTCTTTTAAAGGACTTGGAATTTCTGACAAACCCATTTCCAGAGCGAGAAATCTGAGTATGCTGTTGGATTCGTTCATGTTTCGTGCGTGACAGAAGAAGGAGGCAGAAACCAAATTGTACCTTTCATCCAGTACACGCAGTTTGTTTGCTGTTTGAACAACACGAGTGGTCACTTTCTGCAGTTAAGGAAGTGTTTGCAAGATTGAATGCTGCCTGTGTGAGCTCACTTTAAAAAAAAAGAGTGACCTGCCAACCCATGTTATGACCTCTGGTAATTTGTTTAAAAGCTTTACAATTTTCCCAGGTGGTTTCACAACAAACCTTAGCAGCTAACCAGGATACTGGTGAGCTGGATAAAGCTGAATTCTTTTTCTAGAAGTTTTCATCAGGTGAAGAGGGTTAGACTAGCAGGATGATAGTTGATGGTTTTCAGTGCCCCACTTGTTTTTTCCCTGCTCTGTTGGTGATTAGAATGGAAGGCTGTCTCGCCAGATGCAATATGTTCAGATGGAGGAACACTTACCAAGCAGTGCTTCTATAGTTAAACAAAAGTGAAGTTATGGCCAAGCATATTCTTTACTCCCACAGATTCTATTTTTCATTAGGTTTATTCATAGTTTTACCGTTGACAGAGAAATGGCTTTAAACATTCTTCCTTATAGGAAACAAATGGTCTAATTCTGGCTTCCTGAGCAGACAGGCTTTGTTTATTGAGTTTTAACCATGTTATATAACTCCTCTTATCACACGTTTAGGAATTCAAAGGCAGGTTTCTAGCCTGAAGGTCTCTGATAACATCCTATTTTCTCCTGTATTTGTCCTATATAGTTTCCAACTTTGTGGCACTACTAATACTCTGTCAATAATTTCTGCCACTCTCTTCAGATAACAACACAACCTAACTTTTAGTAGAGATGATATTTTCGATATATAAATCTTCTCTATTAGATAATCAATTTATTATTGCAATCTTATTTCCCTACAATTAATATGTTAAAGCCTTATTCAGTGACAGCACAGAGCACTAATAATTAGTGTTTCCCTTGCAAAATTTAAAAAATATATCAAAACTCAGCTTCAGGGGTTTGTATCTTTTCAGAGGAGGACACTTATCAAGTTTTATATCCTTTCAGAGAAGATTTGTACAAACTGTTACAGCAAAGTGCACTTTCATTATTTGCAATCAGCTGTATTTTGAATTTGAAGAATTGGAATCCTTTGTATTTTGATCAAATCAGTGGACACATCTTTGCTGAGAAAACTTTCTAGTTTCATTTTTTGTGTCTACCTGACAGCGGTGCCTGTTTCTTTGGTATCTGCAGTCCATTTGTGCAGGGACACTTTCTGGTGAAACCCTCACCCAGGCCTGTCCCTGCAGCTTCCATGTCTTCCCACTGCCCTGAAGGAGACACTGGGTATCTGCAGGCTCAGGCTTCTCCTTAGACTCCTGTAATACCTGCTAAAGATACTTATGCAGTTAAAGTCAGGTTTGTAACTTTAAGTCAATCAGATCTTTTAAAAGACAAAGCAAGAGTGATGCTTTTCCACCAGTGATGCAATAGAAAGACAAAACTGGGTTGCCAAAGCTACAAAGCTGCTTGTTCTTTGTGCAGATTGCACAAGACTTTTCCAGGAGATTTTGACTAAGGGGAGTGCAGCCCTTACCCCCAGGCTGAAACACCAAAACCCTGCTCTGCCAGTGTCATTCTGGAGTTCCTGGAGTGCAAGGAGTACACAGACTCATGGAAAAGGTTGCATTTGCTCTTGGTTCAGTGCAGTCTTAGGAGTGGAAAAACACGTCATTTGCTACACAAATTGTAGGGTTTGGTGGGGAGCTTTGACAGCAAAGTTTTTGTGTATCCCTGATCACCACTGTGTTTCCAGGAGGATGTGAAAGTTTACAGGAAGCATCAAGAAGGGATGTTTACTGTCACACTTAATCAAGCTGCATGTTCAGAGAAAAAAACTTGTTGTGGCAATTACTCACTGGAAATGTGCCCCTTTTATCCTGGGCTTTGTGCTATTTCTGGTATGTGCAAGTTTTTCGTCACGTAATTTGGATTCATGAATTCCAGCATATGGTCTTTCTGATTTATTTATGTTGTTGCTGATGGTGTGATTGCTTAACTTCTTTATCTGGCTTTTTTTATTCTTTCACTTCATGCCTGGATTTCTGACAAAATTTTAGATAGTGAATAATGAATTAAGCAAGATGTTTGGCTGTACCAAAAGTTGCAGCATCTTTTGGGACTCAGAAATATTACACACATACTGAACTCAGGCTTTGGATAGAGACTTGTGTGGGTGGCAGAACATACCTATCTGAAGTGCAAAGGCCGAGGACTTAAATGTGTATTTACATAATAGTGTATTTACATTAGATGCACTAAAACAGGCTACATCAGAATGCAAATGTCAAAATGCACACTACTTTCAGCCTAACAAGGGGGTATAAAATAATTTAGAATATAAATAATGGATACAAACTAAGAAAACATATGGTAAAATCACAAACTGGGAATTAGTTTTGCTGAAGTCCACTGAAAGTAGAAGTTTTCCAATTAACCTCACTGAGAAAAGGTTTGGATCCTGGATAAACTGCTCTGTGTTCTCATTCAAGCACATCTGGATACCTTCCAGCTTTGCAGGGACAAGGCGTCTGGCTTGGGAATTTAGCAACAATGACTGTATTTTCCCTCTGAACTCCATTTAATATACTGACAATGAATTCCCAGGTGGGTTTTGTACCACATGCTGGTTGGACAGTGTAGTGCTGCCTGCAGGGTGAGGTACCTGCACCAGGTGTAGGTGTCACACTGTTCCTGCTGTCTAGGACTTATCTGGGGGGTGTGTTGTTTCCTTTTGTCTCCTCCCCTCCTGATCCTGTATGTCAGGCTGTAGGTGATGTTGTGGACTTCAGCTATGTGGTCTCCACTTATGATTAACTGCTGCTCTAGTTGTTGGTATCTAGTTGTGTAATTAAGACATTCCCACTATTCCTAACTGAGGAAAAAATTTTCCTCCTGTGTTCATGTGCTGCAAATCCTTCCTGAAACAGAATGTTCTGTGCATTGCCCTGATTTAGGAGGGGGCACAACTGTGGGAGAACCTTCCTACATGATGCTTTGAGAGCTGCCCTCCCTGGTCCTTGAGGAGCAGCCCTGCTGCATCCTCTCCTTCGGTGCAGGGGAAACCAGGTAGGGAGACCTGAGCCTGGCAGGCAGGACTAAAGCTCCAATTTCATCTCAGACTTTTTGTCACTTCCATTCTCCTCCTGAAAATATCTTGCTAACTGGGGTGTAAGTCAGGAGAAGGAAATGCAGGAGTGGCTGTGGAGCAGCCTGGCACTGTGTGGCACTGCCCGGGCGCTCAGTGGCACGGGGTGCCAACACAGAGCAGGGTGGGCAGCAGGAGATGGGAGCCAGCAGGAGGCCAGCTCTTTATTAAACCAGCAGAGCTTGTAGACTGTGTATTATTGTGCACTTTGCCCAGCACTGCCTGCTTTGCTGGGTTAGGCAGTCTGAGTGGCAGGAGGGAACACCCCGAGGAAGATCCGTGGCTTCCTTTATGTTCAATCCAGCACTGAGCACACTCCGGCACGTCATTAACAGCCTTCCTTCATTACAGGAGCCTGGTGATTAAAACCCCTTTAATTACATAAGGCCTCTTGAGAAATATTATCTAAAAATTTAGCAATGCACATCAGAAAATGTGTTACCTAGGCAGCTGAAAGGTTGGGGGTTTTTATCAGCCTAAGTAAGCAGTTAGAGACCAGTCAGAAGTGGAAATAACCTGATGTCATCTGTGATACTTCTAAGATTTCAGATTACTGATTAATCATCACTAATTAAGATGTGAACAGAGCCAGAGCAGCTGGATGTTTGTTTCTGTGCCTGAACACTTTGAAAGATGTGGCTGATGTGTATTTTTCCTGCATTGTTTTTCATTTCTATTTTATTTCTGTAACCTGATAATCAACAAATTTGAAAAATGCTGTTCCCGGAAGTGGGGGAAATTCCTGCAGTGTTGCATTTCACTTTTCATCTTTTATTGGAGTTTAGTTTTTCAGACCACCTAATTAATTTCAAGTGTGGGCAAAATGTTGTCAGCTATATATGTTTTGAGATTTTTTTTCTTTGTTTTCTTTTTGCTTCGGTGTTATTTTTTCTTTTTCTTAAATGCCAGCTTTATCTCCTTAGTGGTAGGCCACATTCCAAGCCAAGTGACATTTGGAAATGCTAGTCCTGCTCATGTATGATGAAAATGGCATGTGGAAAAGTAGGGGGGTGAAGTGAATAATTTGAAGGGGTAGTATGGAATTATATCTACCAGTTTTCTAGGGCTGTGTTGTTGAAAAGCAAATGTTATAAAAACCAGTGCTAAACAGCAAGGTCAGAAGATCTAAGCCACTTCAGGTAATGAATGAAAATCACATCAGTGCTTTCATTCAGGTCCTTAATTGTAGTAAGAACATAGGAAATTAAAATATTTGCTATAATTGATTGCATTTTATTCTGAGACAGCTCGAGGCAGGTTTGGGATATGCCCCTACCAGTACCTGGGATTACTCAGCAAACTTTCCATCTGATTCATTGATTGTACTGGTAGACCCAAAAGAAGTTTTAGCCATAAACATGATGGGCTTTTGAGTGTGAGACTGAGAAAATCCTTGCCTGTACTTTCCTCTTACAATAGATCTTTCCAACACTGCCCTTTGAGACGTGTGGCTCACACAGCAGGCTCTGCTGGGCAGCGTTCAGGGCCAGCAGTTCAACACACCACCCCTTAGCACCTTCTGTGTGTGATTTAGAGAGACTGTGACAAAGTGAAGCATCAGCTCCAGCAGGTGAGATTATCAGGCTGCAGAAGCAAACATAGAGTGCCTAACAAGCATAAAGAACACTTTAAAAAGGCACTTCCACGGGGCCACTGCATTGGAAGCACTGCCACAGCCTAACAGCTTTCTGGCATTGTGGAATACTTTCCTCATGTCTTTCTGGCCTTAGAATGTCCTAAGGAGCAAAACAGTTATTGAGCTATAAAGCATCTGGATCTTCTCTGACATAAGAGACCACCAACTTTCTTGAGATAGAGATAAATGCAGTGACCAAATCACTTTACAGTTTTAGGAAATAAGTCAATCTCAGTAATACATTTCTATCCTGAGACATGTTTTGAGATCTCATTATTAATATTGTGTGTCCACAAAAAAAAAAAGGGCTCATGTTCCTTTACTTGATAAACTGCCCCAGAAGGAAAAAAGGCGTGACAGGGAAAGTGGTGTGAAGGTGCTCAAAGGTATTTATTAGAGCAGGCTGTTTGTGTGATGTGACTGTATACACAGGGAAAATGAGTGCAACCTGCACACTGGCTGGGATGGAGGTGTTAAAGTGGGAATTTGGAAGGGCGGGTCAGCTTGTTACTGAAGCTCCAACCAGAGGTTTGTCGGAAGCCATTGAGTGAGGGCTGAGGCTTAAAGCCGTGCAGTGCAGGAGGTTCCTGTCTCATGGGGAGCTTGTCTGGGAGCCTGTGCTCGTTGCTGTCACTGCTGAGCCAGCGGTGCTGGGAGAGCATCCTCCCTGTTCTCCCCAAGATGTGTGCTGTTAACAACCTCCCACATGGCCACCAGATGGGCTGCTGGAATGGGCTCTTTGCCTGTGAGGACAGAGCCTGCTGGAAGCCAGAGCAGATGTGTGGAAGTTGGTGGGATACCGCAGGGAGGGATCTGCCTCCCGGCAGTGTCAGCGTTACCCAGAGGAGTGGCTCTGGCACTGGGCAGGTCCCCAGCAAGTTTGTCACTTGTGCCAACTTGTTTACTGATAATGATCACATCTGAGAGTATAAAAAAGCTTTCAAACACTAATACAAAAAGAATTGGTTTGATAGACAAACACTTACAACCCTTTGCATTTTATTTCTAGAACTCACTGTTTTTCTACTTTGTATTTTAGCTGCAGGCAAGAAGCATTAAATAGAGTATGAAATGATTACTACTCTTTTTTTTATGCTTTATCTCTTCAGCTATTTTCCCCTCATAGTTTTAAAATTAAGATAGACCCCAATTAAAACTATGGGGGTTTCTGTTTGTTTTCTTCTCACTGCTTTTTGGAGTGCCTAAGCCATTCCTCCATGTGCAGTGACTGTGCCTCTTTCCAAGGAACAGGTCTCCATATTAAAAACAGTAATAGTTTGCACTTGCTTGGCCACTTTTATTAACTTTGGACACTTTTATTAACTTTGAAGTACCTTATAGGTACTGGTTAATTAAGTTCTGTAGAACTGCTGTCACAGCATAGGCAGGGCTGGGTAAATTGATAAACAGAGTGGAATTGTTGTTTCCCTAAATTCATAATGGGATGAAGTCAGCTCTGTGATAATTTGTTTAGCCCCTTTATAGAGGTTTATGCAGTTTAAAATTCTCCTGTTCAGTGTTCCATTTTTCCAACACATGTAAGAGAGGATTGCAAAGCACATCATAAAGGTGATCATTGCATTTGTGAGAGGCTCAGTTATAACCACTGTGTTTCCCTTACCTCTTCTTAATTGGTCCCTTTGACTTTCTAAGTTTATATTTCTCCCATGCTTCCAGTGCTATAAATATCCTTACTGCTGAACTGCTCTTTAAAAAAAAAATCACATGTAGGTAGATCTTTTTTCTTGATATTATCAGTGTTATCTCTAACCAGTGTCCTCTTGGTCAAGTTTCTGGGCTAAATTTGCTTACAAGGGATTATTAAAGCTCCAGCTCATGATGACTTGTCTGTTTATGGTGCAGGGAAGTTATGTGTGGACTGTGGTGTTTGCATATATACAGACATTTGCATACATTTACAATAATAAATGTGTAAGAAGCTGTAAAACATGGTATCTGCAGAATCCTGAGTCCTCAGAATAATTCATAATTTCTCTACATCTCTCAGTATTATTAATTCAGCTGAAAGAAGATATGATAATGGCAAGGGTAGATTCTCTTCCTCAGAGTTCTTCTTTAACATATTATTTTTAAATGATATCTGGGTAATGTGAAAAGCCCATCAGGACCGATCAGAAAAGTGCCAAAAAATCAACTTCTCTTCTACTTTATTAAATGTGTTTTAATAGACCACTAGTTTGAGAACTAATGACTCTGATCTTGAGCATGACCTGGTAATAAAATGTAAGTGCTGTTTGGGGGTGTGTTTGAGATACTGTGTCATTTTCACTGAAAATGAAAAGCAACAAAGGCATATAAATGTTTTAGGTCGGTGAATTAAGGTCAAATTGTGCTTTGCATTAAATATATATAAATATTTTCTAAGATGTCAGAAGAGAGAGGGTCTTGTACACTGAGAGACCAAACTGAAACACAATTACTATCTCCATTCTCATTGCATGGTTTGTAATTCAGGCTTTATTTAGGTTACAGTTTGCTTAAAAATAAAATTACAAAATCTTTGAAGTTTTTCTTACAAAAACTGCCTTCTTGATGTTTTCCATTAGACATCCTGTGCACTGTTTTAATCTTCAGGTTGGGAAAGGTTAGAAGATAATGCTTGTCAGCCTTCAGCAGCTAAAGATTTGCTTTAGGACAAGAACATACCATGGAACTTTCAAGAGAATTCAATTTTAGATTTCACTTCTGTTTCAGAAACTAACATTAATCAATCCTACCATATTAAAATTCAGGCCAGAAAATAAACTGAAACCAGCAAACAAAAATGGCAATTTGTAGCAATTCCTGAATCAAGCTCACCTACAGAGTTCACCCTGAGCCATGTTTCTTACTTTAAAACTCTAAAATATGGAGGGAGTTTTGAAATTTGCTCTCTGAGAGGTCTCAGGACATGTAAGTTGTTTCATTGCCCTACTCAGTGCTTGTCCCTACCAAGAACATCCTTAGGTGACCTTGTTGATTCTGGTAAAATTGAATAGGATGAACAGAGTTTGGCTGCAAGTTTTGCACATTTTACTTTTATTTTCGAATGACAGGCAGGCCTTCTGAAGCCAAATCCTGCTGAAAGAAATGATATTACTGAAGCGAATGGATGAAAAGAAAAAGTTGGCAAATACACAATACAAGTTTGTTTACGTGGTAAGTAAAACATCAGTATAATACATTCTAAAACAATGAAATTGCTGACCTTTTGTTAAAAAAAAAAGTATCATCTCTGTTTAGATCCATAAATAAAATCTGGATCCAGTGGAATTGGATGAGCTATTGCTAAAGATGATCTATGAATAAATATGCCTATATTTAAATGCCTGCAATTTGATTAATTTAAGCACATGTCATTAACATGAGCTGGAAGTTCCATTCTGCTGGTTGTCAAATGTCTGGTAGTTCTAGAGCCAGTCTTGGATATAAACCAGAATGGAAAAGGAGTCCTGGGATATTTCAGGTTTCAGTCTTTGGTTCGTACTGGATCTAAAGCTGGATGGATTTGTGATTTGTAATTAAATGAAAATAATTTCAGTCCTTCTCTGGGAGAGAACAATCTTCCTTTCTGTCTTCATGACAATGTTTACTTCAACAGAACTCTGCTTCAGCCTAAAAAACATAGTCATGATAGAAATTTCTTGTTTTTCATGATTATTATAATGCCTGTGTTCCAGAACTGCTAAGAATTGAAATTACAGAATTAATAATAACATTCTTTTACCTCCCACAGGACATATAAAAAACTCTCAAGTACACTTTTGCATGAATCTTTTCTGATAAAACAAGAGCAGATAGTCCTGCAATTAGTTAATATTGAAAAAATCAGTTGACTTGAATATTTAAAAGCAGAGATACAAAAATACAGCTATTTTCTAAATACATGTTCCTCATACTTGCCAGGCTATGTGCTCTTTTTTCCCCTCTTAAAAAAAGAAAAAACAAAAAACCACAAAACTTTTTGGACTACTCTAGTCACATCAGTGACAAAACAGACATCAGGGAACGAGCAGATATCCATTAGAGTCACATCTGGTAGGTTTGAGTGACACTCAGTGGCACTGATTAACCACAGAATAACATGCCAGGAATGTAACAGGAGCCGTCACTTCTGCCTGATCCCAATCCATCACTCACTCCCTGCAAGTACAAATGCACATTCACAGCAGAACGAGTTTGACCCACACTCTTATCAGAGTAATAGCGAGAAACTATTGCCACAGTTCTGGATGGGAAAAAATCAAATACAAGGCAAGTGGCAGGAAGCAAATTCCCAGCTGGGAATACCTGTTGTTAAATGGCACCGTGGCACTGCAGGAATCAGACACTCCACACTGAGGGTGCTGCCCAAGGTGAGGATTGCCAGGGCTCGGGCTGAGAGATGGAAAATAATAGAGCAAAATGCTGGGGCATCATGTCAACAGTGCGGTGCTTCAAGGATCCCTTTTTCCATCAGTACAAGCCATCAGATTATGTAATGCTTGGAGCAACAAGAAGGAGCTTAAAAAGCGTGGGCTGGTCTTTGAGCTGGGTCTGGGTAAGGCAGTTCAGCACATGCTGGGTCTGCTGCTGCTGCTGGTAGTGTGTTGCTGACTCAGCACAGAGCTAAGTTCCTGTACCTTGAATGTGCTTAAATGCTTTGGATCAGTCCCTTTAACCTTGTGATTTCAGTATTTCAGCTCCCAAACTATCTTAATGTAATGCAGGTCAGGTTCTACCTTGCTAGCCAGTTATTCCGAGGGGAATCCTCCTACTCCTGCAGCTTGAGGCACCACTCAATCTGGTTGCAGTTTCTTTGCATTTGGTGTCTTGCCAGACACCATAGTGTGATGTTGGGATCATCTGAATGTGTCATGTGGAGTTGGGAGTACATGGACAATTTTACAAAGCTCTTGTGAAATACATCAGTAAATATAAAGTCATTCTGCGTCTTCCAGTACATTTCCTCTATTCCACGTGGCCTCTGGTGCCGGCCCTGGCAACACAGAGCCCAGAATGCACCACACATTTGAACAGCATTTGCCAGAGAGAATATACAAGGACTGACCACCTTCTGCATTCCACAAAAATGACCTTTGTACTTACACCACTTGAATCTGTACTGCTCTAATTTGGTTTTAGTTGTTTGTGTATCAGAGAGAAAGATTTTCTAGGCTGTTTTTTGAGACAGCCATATTCCCCAGCCATATTTTGACAGATACACTGCACAGTTACTCTTACAAACTTTTCTATTACAACCTGTTAAAGCTATTGCAGCAAGAACAATGCTGTACCATAGCCTCCAGTTCTGCCTATATATTTGCTAGACTTGTGTACATCAGAGCCAACTCAAAGCAGGGATGCTTTAAATGGGAATAACAACTGGGAACAGAGCAACCTTTTACACTGGAAAGAATCAGTCTATCTACAAAATAAAATACCCATTACATATAATTATTTCCTGAAACAAAAAATTGTTTTGGTAAAGTGTAGAGCTTGCACAGTATTCCACAAGAAATGACTGTGCAATAATCTTTTTTACAAGAAGATGGCTTTCTGAAAGCAAGCCATATGCATAATGCCCCCTAATAAGAGATGAATCTGATTGAAAATAACTGTGCAGATAATCTCCTTCCATTTTTAAAAGCACTAAGCTCTGTGTGATTGGCACAATTGCATTAATAATTTATAGCCACTGGGAATTGTTGGTTTCTGCCTTTTTTTGGGAGTGTGAATCACGAATGATTGCTCATTTTAACAATATTGAAAAAGATTGGAGAAGTAAAGCTGAAGGGAGGAAATGTGCTGACAGAATGTGCAATAATTGTGTTGGCCAGCCTGACTCCTGGAACTGGCTATCAAACATGCTCGGGCTGCTCAGCAAGCGAGAATCCTCACACGAGGAAAACATCATCTCTGGAAAGAGGCACCAGTGGCTGCTATTGTTTGAGGATGATGAACACTCCCTATATTGTTTATTTTTTAGATGTGGTATAAAGTAAATTCCAAAATGTAAACTAGGCTTTATTTGGTTTGTTGCAGTGTCAAAAAGCTTTAACACTTAAGCTGTCACTGCTGTTCCTGACAGAGCAAAGTAGGACAATCAAAAATGATGCACGAAAGGAGCTCTCTGTGCTTGACTTGTCTGTTCTTCACATGTAGTGGTGTATATTTGTGTACTGAACTTGTTTCTTTGGAGATTGAATGCAACTTATTTTGTAGAAGGATTGGGCCTTTAATATAAGATCAGTTACTATTGTTACCTTTTGAGACATACGCTTAATACACCTCTTCAGTTTTGAAAGTGTAGGTATTTCTGTATTGCATTACATACTATTTAGCTGGGGGTTTTAGTGCTAAAATGCAAGTCATGTATTGGAAAATTCATCTTTCCATCCATACAGACACAGAACAAAGATACTCACACTTTAAGAGGAACAGTTGGTGGCTTCTGAGCTATAAAAACAAATTCAGTCAGTGTTCACAAACCTTTACAAACATATAGCATTTCTGTACAAGAATCAATTTTAATTAGTCAGAGGTTTCACACATCTCCATTAGTTTAACAAAACTATTAGTGGCATTTACTGTGCCTCTTTCAAACTAGTTTTTGAAAGCCTCACTCTGAGTGATGAGATTGTGTCTAAGCAAGACATTCTGTTTAATGTATTTAGTTCAGATCTCTAAGGAAAACCCACAACATTTGCTTCTGACTTCTGGTGTGGTAGGGATGGTCTTGGAAAAGAACCACAAGCAGCAGATCTCCAGGAACGACTTGGAAGAGTCGCTCACAGCCCGTGGTTTATGATTTTCATCTTGCTTGTTCTCCCTTCCAGCTGTCTGGGCTGCTCCTTCCTCTGTGTTTCCTGTCTTTGGTGGGTGTGAACCAACTGACCCCTGGGCCAGTTTTGCCCCAGCACTACTAAACCACTGTGAAAGTCCCCCATCAGCTCTGAATTCTGTTAGCAGAACATTAACACTGGCAGGTCCAGGTCGGGGCACAGCATTTACACTGGAAGATCCAGGTTGGGGCACAGCATTAACACAGAAGGTACAGGTTGGGGCACAGCATTAACACAGAAGGTACAGGTTGGGGCACAGCATTAACACAGAAGGTACAGGTTGGGGCTGTCTTGTGTGCAGCTCCCTCAGCACTGCTCAGTTCCTCTCCCTCCAGCAGTGCTCCCAGTCCCTGGGTGCCCTTCCCAGCAGGGATGCCCAGGCTGCCATGGCGTGAGCCAAGTTTGTCCTTGGTGGTATCTGCTTTCAGGTCACAGAAGGACACGGTTAAGCTTCCCAGTGACTCTCTCAGCTTGGCAGGTGCCAGCACACGACCCTTTCCGATATGTCTGCTTGTGTCCCTGCGTGGGGACTCCGTGGCACAGCTCGCTGCTCTTGGCCCCCAGGCTAGCCCATTCCATGCACACAGCTCCCCTGCCTCAGTCCTGGTGTTTCCCTCCTCCTGCAGCACTGGCCACGTGCTCTCCTCACCCCGCTCCAGTACCGTGTGATCCTTGCGGCAGAAACACTGCTGTGGTACTGAAAAGCTCTGCAAGTCAAGAGGCTGCTACAATTTCCATGGCTCGAGGGTTGTGAGCTCTGGGTGGGACCCCGAGCAGCCCTTCTGCTGGCTCGGAGCACCTCTGAGGAGAAACACCACAATTTGCAAAGGAGCTTAAGGGAGTAGGTGCCTGATCTCCCCGAATTCCTTAGAAAATCTCATTTTAAAATATTTAGTGTGTTTTTTTTTCTTTTTTTTTAATCTTCTTTTCCCCCCCCAGAATAAGGGAAGACTTTGTTTACTGAAAATCAACTTCAAAAGCACGCAGAGTTTTAAGAGGTTTTCCCTCCTTGTTCTTAATTGCTCTGCATTTTACAGTTCCTTGGTGAGTATATCCATGGATTTGAAGAAGCCTGTACGGAGACACTCAGTGAATGGATTGCAAAGATAATCCCATTATGTTCAACCCAACTGCAGGAGTTACTGTCATTTTATTTTCCATAAGAGGAGGTGTAAGGCTTTTCTAGGCGTGTGTGGATGGCTGAGTGTAGAGCAACATGCAGTAATTAGATAAAGTCAGCAATAATAAGAAACCAGAGCTTCCTACTAATCATTTCTGGAGCTATTTTTGGTGTGATTATTTGTGAGAAAATTAGAAAGATCCGAACATTGAGAGTGTAGCAAACTACAGACCTATTCCCTATACAAAATAAATAGCCAAACAGAAGATAAGTACAAAATATATACTTCTAAGAAAATTACCATGGAAAACTGTCATTCTTGCCACAGGAGAAGGGATTATGATGTGATAAATCTTAATTCCCACTGGAACTTTTAGACTTCTATACTCCCTGGGAATTCTTCCCAGCAGTAATGGCTATTTCTGGCCTTTATGCTCTTCATTCAAAGACTGTCTCATCTGATCTGCCGTCTGGGCTCACTTCACTGTTGTATATTAGCACATTTTACTACCCATTTTTAAAACAAAAGCCAAAAATCACTGCAACAGACCCCAGAAAAGTATCTGTGGAAGATGAGTGAGTAGACTGATGATTCCAGATGCTGAATGTTACCTCATTTTCACATTAGTTCTGTTGAATAAATCTCGATGGGGAGGCTTTAGGTAATACTTGGCATTCTGAATCTGATCTGTAGTGATGAATTAGAGACCATTAACCAATTGTAAATTTTATTTTTTTTCCTGAGTAGCATATCAGGAAAACATTCAACTTTGTAGAAAGTCAGAAGTGCATATACTTATGAAAATTCTTCCCCATTTTAAGAATTTTTCAGCTATACTCATTTCTGTCCACCTAGTATCCAGTGATTTGGTTCAGATCCAGAAAAGCATAATGGCTTTTGCTACCATGTTGAATGCAATGGCAAATGTCAGATTTATCTGTAGAGCAAGATATTTAACAGCCTAGGAAAATTACAAGAATTTGTCCACAATGTAATCTGAATACAACATTTACCAACTGTAATATATTTTGTATTACATTTTTGTTTGTTTGGGTGTAATTTTCCTTTCTTTGCTCAGGGTACATATTTCAGAAATCACCAAATTTCTTAGCGTGCATTTTTTTCATCCAGAAGTGCAAACCTGAAAGACAAGAACAATCAAAGAACGGCAAAAGATATTTGCTTTAACTGATAGACAAGGAGAATGATGATTCATAATAGGAACTGTAAGTGTTGGTTCTTGGAAAGGAATGGGAACAATTGATTAAGCTACTGCACTTTTGAAACAAGAAGATGTACTGAGCATGAAGTGTCTAGTTCTGGATGCTGCCTTAGAATTTCTGTGCTTTAAAGTGGAACCAGGATCACATATCCCACACTGAGTCAACAAGCCTTTACTGTAGGTGTTTTCATTTTTACTATTATACTATAGGCAAGGAATTTTATTGACTAGAAAACCTTTCTTACACTTTGCTGATTACATTTTTAGTAACAGGTCATAGAATCATAGAATCGATTGGGTTGGAAAAGACCTCCAAGATCATCAAGTCCAACCCTTGGTCCAACTCCAGTCCCTTTACCAGATCATGGCACTCAGTGCCACAGCCAGTCTCAGTTTAAAAACCTCCAGGGATGGGGAATCCACCACCTCTCTGGGCAGCCCATTCCAGTGCCTGATTACTCTCTCTGCAGGGGTTGTTGTGGCCAAACTGCAGGACCCAGCACTTGGCCTTATTGAACTTCTCGCCATGCCCCTGTTTGCCCGCCCCTGTTCGCTGCACTCCAGGTCTCTTGTGCTCCCCAGAGACGTTTTCAAGCCTTCTCAACCTCCTGCTAACGAGCAAGCCACACCTCTGACTCACCTGATAACAGCTGGAGGAGCAGCAGCCAAACCCTAGCAGGAATGTTTTCTTAGGAGCATTAATATTTAAATCTTCCTGCCTGAAATGTTTGGAAACCCCCATTAGAAGTTGTTGGACAAACCAGGCTCCACAATGTCTGTTTGGAAATCCAACCAAACAAATGGAAAGTGTATGTTTGGCTGATGGACAAACTGTCAGTGTTTTCAGGAAAAAAGTGAAATTCAAATTGAATTGTTTCTTCAGCTCTGAAATTGAAGGCATCTTCTACATTCAGTCCAGCATTTTCAGCAGTGTCTTGTATTGTTGGGGGAAAACAGGCATAATCTCCTTTGGTCCTCATCCCACATCTGCAATAGGTATTTAATTAAAAAAAATGGACAAACCCCCTTGTGTAAGAGGGCAGAGGCTCCTTCTTATGCCGTGTATGTACATCAAGTAGGACAGGTGAGCTTTGCCCTTCTTGGGACCTTCATACAACTGTGAGGTGATTGGGATTATTTTTAAACTCTTGGTCTTGGCACTGAATAGGATCAGTACGTTAATTTATCACCCACAGTCTTTCCATGTGGATGTTTATTCAAATACTTGCATTTTCATCACAGATTCAACTTCGTGCTAATGAAAACTTTGGCAGAAAAAAACTTTACATTTGTGGCCAGTACAGTTTAACAGAGTGTAATTACAGTGAGCAAATAATGGAAGAGACAAAGAAAGTGGAGTTCAGAATATTCACAACATTCACAGGAAATAAAAATCACTTTGAATTTGCAAACATGTTGCCTGTTAACACTGGGATTAGGATTCCATCCAGTATTTTAGGGGCATGTTTAAGATGGAAGCTTCATGTTAGTGGAATCACTCAGCCTCTATTGACAGGCTGTCTGCAGGACACCTGCTGTTTTCATTTAAAATACTGCAAATGATAACAATAATGTTCCAAATCTAGAAGGATTTAGAAGTTATATCAGTGATATTAAGAATTCAATAAGCAATCTCAGGCTGCAGTACTGTCCTTTAAAACCCACAGCCAGACTGATGGTTTAATTCACAAACTGTTTAGTCACTATAAAAATTAAAGTACAACAATCAAAAATTGCAGTAAAACTGAACACAGTTTAGTGAGTGGCTGATCTGTATTTACTGCTCCAACCCCACTGAGATTTCCAAACATTCCATTGCTTTTATGGTTCTTTTTCCTTCTGCCTGCCTCCAAATCGTGTCTCTCAGCTTGTGACAACTTTTAATAAGCATCCAGGACTTTTTTCCCAGGCACAACAGAAGAAGTAAATATTATCATATTATTAAACTGTTATGTAGAGCAGCATATTCTGTAGCTACCTCAGGCCATGTTTCCTGCAAAGTAAGGGTCAGGAAAGCTGAAAAGCTACAGAACCCCCATGGAAATTGCATATCACAACACCAACTCAAGAAATTTGAATCTTAATTCAGAAAAGTACATGTCAGAACTTTAAGCTATGATTCTGCATTTATATATTTTCTTAAACATCTGTTTTGTTCTGGTCCGAAAATCTTGTGTATTCATTATCACTCTTTTGTACATGACTTTACTTTCACTGTCTGAAAAGTAAGTTTTGTACTTCTATTTTTTCCTATGAAATAAGGATTTTTAAGACAACTGTCACTTTAGTATAGGAGCAATAAATAAAGCTTCAAGTCAGGATAAAAAGGAAGTATTGCCAGGCCATTTTCCACTATCTAACATATTAAAAGGTTTTATGTGTTCCTGAGTTTCACTTTTTCCACTTTCATATTTATGAGAACCAGGCAAGAGATCCAGGGATATTATAAGGAATCTGTTTATCAGAAAGCAAATTTGCTCATCTTAAATCTGTCTGAGGTAGAAAGCAAGTTAAAAAAACCCTTAATTTTTGTTTTAGCTACATTTTCATGTTGCTGGTTTTTTGCTTTTTTTTTTTTTCTGAGGTTGGTCAATTTTCTGTTGAAGGAAAACCAAGTGATAGGAAGTCAGAGCATTTTTTAGTTTAAACTCTTTCAGTTTGTGTGCACAAGCAGAAGTACTTATAAAGAGCCTACAGTAAATCTTATTTTTAAATATACCAGCCTAGACATCAATGCTTTTCTAGAAGGCACTTTGTCCTAAGAGTGTGCTGTAGTTACACCGGGTCACACTGTGTAAGAGCATCCCAGAACTGTCAATTTATCAGGTGATCAATGATGCCTTTTCTCAGTGCTATAGATTCACCTGGACTAAGAATCGTGGTCCAGATCAGGTGCATAAATCAGGCTGGGGGTGTCCTATGAACTCTACACTTGCTTCGTTGATACTCTGCTGTCAGTGTTCCCCAAGATACCATTATTTGGGTTGAAGGGTTATGTTTGGATTATATAAATGGCTGTTGCTGTGGTTGCACCTGTGAGAGCCCCAGCAGCTGGGTAAGGGCTGCCCTGCCGTGAGTGGGTCACCTGGCCCTTCCAGCTATGCCCTGTGGGACGGGATATGTGCATTGTCACACTCCCTGACAGCCCACACTGCTGGGGCAGGAACTGCTTTGGTTTAACCCCCATCAGACTTAGTATTGTCTGGAAGGACTATTATGGTGATTTGGATTCAGTCCCGTGGGGAAGGGGCTGGATTAGACGGTGGCAGTTTCACAAAGACTGGCCATGTAGGAGTAACAGGTGAATCACAGAGCGAGGTAATAGGAGAGCAGGAATTGATTCATTGGCATAATTAGCTCAGAATTCCAGACTCATTGTTTGTGAATATATCCTGGAGAACAGAACACTGAACAATTAGTGCCTGAAGCTGAAGGCATTACAGACCACCAGATTAGCTGATCTGGGCTATGCTCATGTAATTGTTTTGCACGTTAACTCCAGATGTGCAGGCAGATCCATGTCACACAGGCTCCTGAGGATCTGGGAGTGTGGAAAGCTACTTAGAAGGCTAATGAGAGAGGTTTGATTTTCATTTCTCAAAGCTGGATATGGGAATACACTTCTGAACAGGGACTTAACTCAGTTTTATTCATTTCACAAAGGATTCTTCAGGGCTGCTTGAACCTTGTTGTTACCACTTGGACTTGGTGTTTATTGAATAACTATTCTTTCATAAAATCTTCTGTTGAATTATTACTGAAATATCTGTTCAAGTTTGTGTTCTGTGGAACTAATTCCTGGTTATAATTCCAGTAGAATTAGAATAGGGATATATTTGATGCCCTGTGACCAATGTTTTTGTCTCTGTTTCTGGTATTTATGCTTTTCTGCATAGGAACCCTGGATCTATGATTGTAAATTATTTATTACACTCTTTCCTTTGAGACAGACCTGTTTCAGAGACCAAATATGGGAACAGACTGGTAAAGGAATTTTTCAGTTTTTCAATTGGTCAAGCTTTCAATCATTGCTACTTTTCGTTTGGTCTTTTTCTCATTTCTTTAAAATCACTGTACCCAAAGCACAGTTTATAAACTGAATACTAATTAGGGGTGTCCTCTCAGCTCTGAACCAAAGTTGTATGTGGTGACCTCACAAACACCCTCAGATGTGGAACACACAGGTTTGACAGAACACCTCGAGGAGATAGATGAGGTACTTTGCTGATAGTCCCTTTTAACATATGGTAGGAACAGAGACAAGGGGTGATCAGTGGGCAGCTCACCTTCAGACAGAGAGCTCTTTTCCTTCATTACCTTACTATGTTCTTCTTAAATATTATATACTGCTTTAAATATCCTACTTCTGATAGATTTGGACTAGGATTACTTGTACATGCAACCAAAAGGGGAAAAGATTATTATTTGATTTTTGACATAGTTGTGGGAAATTATTGCTACTGTTACTCCAAAGGCAGGTGCAACTCCTCTTGGTTGAGGCCTCTTTCTAAAACAGTTTCTAGCCACAGAACTGGGATGGGAGAACTTCCTGAGATCAATTCCAGTTGGAATTACTTGATTGATTTCAGCTGTGGGTTTCTTACTATGTATATAGGAGATGTAAGTCAAAGCTTTGGAGGCTGCCCAAGTGAGAAGGACAAAATAGGCTGAGAGAAAAAAGAATGACAAAACAAAAGAAATCTCTTTACTCTTTGGGAAAAAGTCACACATGGTAATTTTGCCTTGAGTTGTCAGTTATTGTTTGCAGATGATAAAGGCTCTTTAAAAGCTTCATACAAAGCAAGACAGATGAAAGTGTATTATTTTTGCCTTGATATGAGACACCAACTGTTACAAAAGTTTGAATGCCCTTTAGATATTGTAGCATGCAGAGGAAAAAAATAAGAACATGCTAATAAAATTTAGAAATATGTTTCTCAAAACACATTAGTATTTTCAAAAGCCTAGCTTAGTGATTCCTATTGAGGCACAGCTGATCACAAGGAGTTGGCCCTGAGTTTGGCCTTTGCTGTGTCAGTGACTGCCTAAGCTGTTCAGTGATGAGATCCTGGAGATCTGTGAAATATTTAGAAACAAGGTGGGTATTTTACAGCAACACACACTTGAGTGCTGTGTTTGAGGAAGAAAGAGCTCCTGACAGAGCCAGGAGATCTAAGGCACCATGAGGAGAGAGGAGTGCAGAGGAAAAGCACCAGGTATCAGAGAATGGCACATGGGCTGGAGCAAAGAGTACACCTAGACGTTGGAATTTTCATGGAGCTGAGTCTTGGTTTCCTCCCATACCTGTGCACAGGTACAAGAGCACAGAAATTACGTACTTACAGTGGGGTTTATGTTATTGTTTTTGAGTCAGCTATTTGCAACTTCAAAGAACTTTAAAGATTTATATCCATCTGTTATGTAGTGCATTGTTGAATCTTCTTTGCCCACCTTATTCCTGCACTTCCAGGTTCTGTAGCCTGAAGTTAATAAGTGATAATAACAGATGTTCAGTCACTCCCTACATTCCAGCTGCTTTAACACAGTCTGTACTATTAACATGGTAATATGTAATATTCAGTGATAGCTGAACAGTGATGTGTTGGTGATTCTGCCAGTAGAATAGTTGCTGCTTTTTTTAGCTCATTCTATGGCAGAAATTCTGCTGCAGGTTGCTGGGAATTGCGGTGACAGGCTCCAATAATTTTCCAGGGCAAAAGATTTTTTCATCATTTCCCCATTAATTTACCTTTTATTCACCTGCTGGACTCTTTTGTAAATACTGGAAAGGAAGTTGCAGATATGCATTTGAAAGGAGTTTTTTCAGAATTGTTATTGAAGATCCATAACACAAACTGTAAGGTCACACAGCTGCATGTGATAAATGCCATTTAAATACTGTAAGGAAAATACTGTGTTGCTTTTATGGTTTTATATCTGGTGAATACACATTCTAAATATACACCTGAAAAGAAGGGCTTCCAACCAGCTGGTATTAAAGATATGAATAAAAAAAGCCATCCAGGCCAATGGAATGATTTAGTAATTCTGAAAGAACTGGAAAATAAAATAGCATGTAGTAATGATTTCTGATGGAAATTGGTATGAAATCTGGAACTTCACTTTTTTTACCCTGAGTAATAAAACCCAAGATATAGTAGGTGATCTCCCAAATTCACTTCATTTGTTCCTCAAAAAGTGAGTGCTCAGAAGTAAGGGGAAATAGTTCTTTCTTATGGTGCAAATGTGCCATAAGAGGAAAAATATCAGATTTAAAAAGTATCAAATTTTCTTTTCTAGGTTAAAACGCTTTGAAGTGTCCTTCAAATACTTATCCAATTTCAGTACTCCCCTGGTTCCTGCCTATGGCTCTTTCAATATATTCATAGTTACATGCAGGTCGTGTTTCACTCCTAATCTATAAGAGCTGGGGGACAGAGGTGACAGCAAGAACGGTGTCAATGGCACATCATATGCTGTAGCTCTTTCATCTTCTATCTTCTTTCATCTTTGCTCAGTTCCAAGCCTCTTGTCACACAGGTTACATCAGCGTGCACTAATAGGCTACACTTACCCAAGCTATGGAAATGTGTGAAATATTTTAACTTATACCTACCTGTCAAACTACTTTTCTAGTAGGAATTTCCTGAAAAAGAGAATGCACTGTGCCCCTCCTTTCCATGTGCTAGAAAAGCTCGTCTCATATCCTGTGAGAAAGGCTACTGTCAGAATGCACAGAGCAATCCTATTACCTGTGTCTGGGTTCCCTGATCATTTTCTGGGGTGTCAAGACTTTTTAAGACATTACTTAGGTCTGAGGAGTTTAACTACTTTTGACCTCAAACCTGCTTTTTTAAGCCATGTCCTGGCTCAGGGTCTGTCTCCCATTTGCTGTTCTGGTCTTGGGCTATTGTGTAACAACTGTAGTAACAAGAGACAGAAAGTTTAAAGCACAACTTTCTTGAATGACTTCATGTCTTGAAGTGTATGTTTATTTTGTTTTTAGTCTGTAGGGACCAGAAGACATTTTTGGAGATTTTTTCTTTTCTCTCTGTTATGTTCTCCAGAGGGTGGAAGCGGAAGAAGAGATGACAACAATGTCACACACTTAAATACATGTGAGTAATGGCACAAGCACTTGTTAAGTCAGATGTTTCTTTGAAACATCAAAAATTATTAAATTTTCATGGGAAGCTTGAAGCATTGTGTATTAAAGCACAGTCACCATGTTTTACATTTTTAATAGCAGCCCTTGACTTCCTTTTCTGAGACCATCATGGAAATATCAGACAGCAATGAATAATGCTTTATCAAAATTATTGTACAAAAATGGAACTGTGTTTTAACCCACCGACGTTAAACATGGCATAGATGTCAAAACAGTGGCTAATTTTATACAGACTGTTCTACAAGGCAGAAGTATTTGAATGGCAGCCTTAACTTTTTGCTGCCCTTGATGAAACAAAGGGTTTGGAAGTGCATTTGGAATAAAGGGCCCAAAGAGTGAGTCTCTGAGCCACGGTTTTGGCTCCAGGAATCTGCAAATCTGTGCTGAGCTGTCTGTGCTTCCCGTAGAAATCCACACTTGGGCTATGGATGTAAACAAAGGGGCAAGGCCAGCAGCTCTTAATGGCATAATCCACTCACACCAGGGACAGGAATGCCAGGTCAAACATACCCTTTTTTTCTGGGTCAGACTGTGTTACTGTGTAGTAACATCTCACAGCATAATAGTGCCAACTCAGGCTAAAAATTATTCCACAATCTGGAGTGGCTGCTGCATTCTGACATCTTCCTGTTACATGAACACATATCAGCTCAAAAATTAGCCAGAAAACAGCACCAATCAAATGTTCTAAGCCTCCCAGATGTGAATGTGTGGCAACTCATAGCACTGTGCTGACATTGTATGCGCTGGGCAGTAGCAGATCAAACAGTACAACTGGTTTGGATTACCCTGGTTATGCTTCACACCACCATAGTTAGTTTGTGTACACAGGTCAAAAATACATTTTAAAGTCTAAATTATTTAAATTTAAAATATTGCTAAATATTTAAGCATGATTATTTGTCAAGATTCCCTAATTTTGATTTGTTGAAGCAATTGCATTTCTTTTATGCAAAGTAGTAGCAATGACAGGAAACAACAAAGAAAACTGAGAGGATCAACACCTGGCACCCTCAGGGCCAATATTTCTTAGTTCCCTGGTACAATACTGAGCAGCACAGATAACTTTTTCAAAATCTGTTCTATTGTATTGTCATTGTTACTGTGTTCACCTGTTATGAGTGTCTTGAGGTTCAGGTGAAAGCAAAGATCATAAATGATCACACATATTCCAAAAAATTTTTCAGTCAGTGCAAGAACAGGAGTTTCTGATTTCATGACTAAGCCTTGGCAGTACCTTACTCTGGAAGTTGTCCCTCTATTCAGTGGACAGCATGAAGACTGTCAGAGAACTTACTGTGCTCAGCCATGGCTTGAAACTGTAGTTAATTGCCACAATAATACATTTGCACACACAAAATACACAATTAAGCTCTCATAGTTCTTAAAATCTTAATCAATGGTCATGGAGACTAGCATAGGTTTTTTAGAAGCTGAGCTGAATATTTATTTGAACTATAGAATTCTAGGTTACTGAGTAGGAGAAACAGGCTCCCTCAGTGAAGGTTCCCCATCTCCTCTGGCTGTGCTCGAGAAGATCAAGACACATTCCACTGAGCAGAGGGAAGTGCATCTCCAGTGGCAGCTTCTCTGCTTTCAGTGCAGCTTCTTGTGCTCTGGCTGATAAACATAAGACCTGTGTGAGGTTGTAGCAAAGCCATTATTCATGTGTAAGAGATTAATGAGGGGCCTTTGTTGCCAGCCCTCCCACGAGCACGTTCCCCCTCCCGCTGCCCGGTGTCCCCTGCAGAGCCCGCAGTTCAGACACTCCGGGCTGCTGCCACTCTGCAGGCTGTGTCACTTCAGCAGCAGCGCCACTTGTGTTGGCTCTGCACAAGGAACAGTCTTAGGCCACCTTCCCTTGATCAGTGCCAGCCCAGGCTGCACAGAGTGCCGGAGAGGTTGCCGAGCTGCCAGCCTGCTCTGACTTCTTATTTTCCCTTTGCTGTGCAAACCCGAATGCCTGCAGGGAATTCCTGCCGTTCAGCCAGACTGCGAGACAGGGGCATTACTGCCCATTCTGTGACTTTACAGGTCTGCAAAGCACACTGGACATTTATGATGTCACATATAAATTATTTTACTCAGTACAGACATAAAACTTGAGAATATTGCCTAGAGAAGAATTGTCCTACTAAGGAAAAGAAAAAGCCTATCATCTTGTAAAACTTACCAAAATCTTATTTATAATGAGCAGAGGAAAAAATGCTTCTATGCAAGCAAGGTTCTTACTTTTACTTTGTATTATTTAATACTTAATTACAAAATGTATAGGTCATCAGAATAACCTAGTAACAAAACTATTGTAATACAGGTTAGAGGTGGTATTTAGTACAAAATATATGGCACAATGCATGGTGTAAGAAATAACTTCCTTCTCAGACATCCACAGTAGATTTGAGTGGTAGGTTGAATGTAGAGCACCCTGACCAAGTCAAATTTGTTGTTAAAGTTACATATTTGAACTTCTTTGATAACTGTCGGTCTGTGCTAAGGCAAAGAAACATGTCATGAATTCATGAGTGGTTTTATTAAAGCATTTTCAGATAAAGTATATTGATTTTCATCTGGGCTGATATTCAAACATTCTGTTCAGGCTTTGATGATTTCAGTGTGTAGGTGCCTGCAAACAGTTTTTGCCTTAGATGTAGGTATATTTAATAACATTAACTTTGTAGTATGATATTGTGCTGATAGGGTAGATGTTAATTGTTTTAATTTGGGTTAGCACATCAGAATGCATGAGTTTTTTGTGATGAACATTTTGTGGGCTTACAACACACATAAACCTCCCACCACAACCTTCATTATTTGTTCTGCAGTTCCTGTTTGCTAAACCCTCTAAATGGACAGACAGATCATTAACTTACCTCTGGTTCCCCTAAATATATCTGCATACATTTAGAAAATCAGCATTATATCAAAAGGACCTAAATTCACTTCACTTGTTCCCTGCATAGGGAATATCTACATTTAAAACACCCAACTTTCAGCTAATGCATTTAATTGGCTGCCTTACCAGAAGCTCTGGTAGAACAGAACCCTGGATATGTTTTCTCACAGCAGTGCTTGCTAATACCCATGTACTGTTGGACTCACTTCTAAAGGAAATTTAAAATATAGAAACTTTCTTCTTTTCTTTCATGCTTGGTATTATCATGGGATACTAATGAAAGGCCTGAAGGTAGTTTTAAGGAAGCATAAGCATATGCTGTTTTTCACTTTAAAATAGATCTTCTTTTCTTGGGAATTGTCATGATTCACATTGTGCTTCATATTTGCAGCAGGTAAACAACTTGACTGTGCCAATCCCTTAACTCCATCAATCCTAATGTTTTTACCAGCAGACAGGCTAGGTTCTTTTTCTGTTTGTTCTGCTAAGGGATTTCCTCATTTCTTCCCCTGACTTTCCTGTTAAGACAGAGGACAGCATTGGGGAATTAGGAGAAATATTGTCTTTAGGAGGTACTTCATGTGAAATTTCTTCCTGAGTCCTAACAATCCTTCAGCTCAGTGCAAAAGAAGCCATTCTTAGCAAACCAAGGCTCTGAAAACAGCAAAGTATTAAGCTGATTTCTGCTGTAACACACTGACATCTCTGGGGGACATGGGCATGAGACCTTAGCACCTCACAAGGTGGCTCACAGCATGTATCAGTCGTCAAAAAGTATTGTATATTTTTCTAAAATGCTTCTACATTTTGGAGGAAATTTCTCTAAAGCACGACCCCACTGTATGGTTATCTGCATTCAAAATCCAGCCCTGTAGAGCAAAATCCCAGAATGAGGGACAGAGAAGTTTCAGCTGTTTGAAGCATTTGCTGCCTCCCCATCCCTTCTCCCCTCCAACACGATCTGCCTCAGCAGGGCTGAGTTCTGCTTCTCTCCAGCCCCATAAATCAGCTGTTCCTCTCTCTAGAGTGATATGCCTTTGATGGAAGGGGCAAAGAAAGGCCTGGATGAGTTGTGAAAATTATTTGCTCTTCAGAAATGTGACAAAAGAGAGTTTTTATTGTTACTGCTTCAGGTAAGTCAGGAGCTTGACTCTGGCTCCCTTTTTCCACATTAGTGCTCTCCTGAGCACAACAGGGCACAGACTGCAAGCACAGGGCTTTTAAAACCAAAGCAAACCTTTAAATTCTTTCAAGTTTGGCCTTGCAAACTTCAAGTGGAAACAGATGCTGCCTTTCAGTAGGATGTAAACTCTGGACTCTCACAAAAAGGTAAGTTTTTTGGGACCGTATTCTGAACGTTTCTGTTCGTGCTGCCTTTAGGCAGTTCTTTGATCATAAAAGTTAAGGATGTTGTTGTTGTGAGGCTTGTGACTCCCTGTGCCTTTCTGTGCCTCTCACAAAGGATTCCAGACCCTGTTCAGAACTGTGTATTTAGGAGCTCAGAAAGCTCAAGTGTTAAAGTTTCCAAATCCACTCCCTTCCTTATTTTTTTGTGTGTATGTGTTAAAGTGAAGCTTTTTGTACAAATAATGAGGCCTCAATTAATTTGAGTGTCCACAAAGCCCCCCTGGCAGCACAGCTGAGGGGGATGATGCTGATGAGCAGGTGGGGAAGGAGGGGCACCTGTGGGTAGTTGAGGGCAGGGCAGGGCAGGGCAGTGACTTTGGCAAGGGCATGAGGCAGGTCAGCCCAGAGAAGTGGGATCCCGGGTCAGGAGGCACAGAAAGGTTAAAAAGCAGGTTGTGATCCCCTGATAAAGGCTTACCTGCTGCTGGACTGTGGGGACTGTTCGTGCACGGTGGGAGTTGGTCCATGGAAGCTGCTTTTGTCGGTGAGTGACTTTAGAAACAATTTAGGGGACTGGGGCACTGACAGAGAGTGCCAGCAGAGAGCAGGGCAAATACAGACAGTGGAAGGACTGCTTGATGTGTTCCAAGGGCGTCAGAGGAGGAAAAAGCCCTCCCTTGGGTGTCAGTGTGGACACAGTGCATGTTTGTGACCTCAGCTGGCTGTCCAGGCAGTGCAAGGAGAGTGACTGGGGTAGGGGCAGGTTTGGTTTGTGTTTAAAACCAAAGAGCTCAGAGCATCAGTATAGAATTTTAGTGCCTTGTCTTACCCTTGTTCTGCTGAGGAGAATTATGGTTCTTGTGCACAGGATGGATGTTAGATGGTTTAAAGCTGAATTTTATGTGATCCTTTCAAAGGTTGACTAGCTTCTGGAATTTTCTCCAGGAAAGGGTAGGATCTTTGGTTTGGCTGAAGGGTTAAATCTTTTGTGTGCCATAATTTCACTTTTTAAAAACAAGGGTAGGAAACTTCCTGATAAGGGAAGGAAAACTTGAAGCTAATGGGAACTGCGGTGGTGTGAGAGGGTTTTGCAGGTGGTGTCTGTGGGAATGGACACGTTTCCTTTGGGACTGTGACTGCAGCTGACCAGAGGTGTCTATGCCTGGTTAAGGCTCTCATGGCATGGATAAAGTACAAGCTCCCAAGCTTTCCATAACATGCTGGGAAGAAAGGCTCCAGTGAGGAGACCTGAGCTAACTCTTGAAGTTAAATGGGGTAGCATTAGAGTTGGAGGGAAAATGCTGTGTTAAGCTAGTTCCTTGGTGGGATAAGAGACATATCCAGGATAAAAGATTACTTAACTAATGCTTGAATTGAGAATTAGGTTACTCAACAGACATTTTGCCAGATCATTGCCACCTGTGTTAAGTCATGTAAGTCAAGGAATTGATTTCTTGCGATTATCTCTTTACGCTCTTTTCCCCCCTTGGACTGTGAGGGAAGGTAATGGGAGAAGCTGCAATATATGCCCTTGTTCACTGGGTACTGAAAGCAATTTCCCTGATCCTGCAGGCAGCTTCTTGAGAAAACCGAGAGCTCCAGGAAACAAAATTCCTGTATTTTAAGTAGCAAACTAAATGGATTGGGTGCAATTACTATTTTCATTTTGTCTCAGGGATGTGTAGATGTCAAAGGTGAATGTTGGTTGTCTTCAGGCAGCAGCTACTCAGGTGTGTCCGGGGCAGACGGAGGGAGTGTTGTGTGCCTAAGTGGTAGATTCTTGGTTTAATTGTGACCTGAATGTGAGACTCTACCAGGACAGAAAAAGAAAAGTGGGAAAACTGTCTCTGACATGAACTCTTGCTGGGTTTGTATGAGTAAAGCACAGCTGAAGATGCCATGATGTGTCTGAAACTCCTCTGTGGAGGAGTGAAGAGCAGCTGCTGGTATGAATTCAGTTGTACCTCAGCTCTTCCCCACCTCCAACATGGCTGGGAGGGAAAGGTGACATCCAAGGCACCTTGGACAACTTGTCATGAGCATCATGTGAGTGCTCTGATGGGCTCTTGGAAAACCCTGATCCTCTCAGTTATTAGGGATGCAATTTTCCTCACATTGGCTACCTCTATGTGGTGAAGTGAGCTTCTACTGTAGTGACAAAAAGGCTAATGCAACCCATGTATAAATGCTATAAAATGCTAAGCAGGCATGAAAAGACTATGCAGCCTCTGCATTTGGCAGCGATATAATTGCTATTGGAGTATCAGCTACTGTTTGCAGTTCTAGTAGGAGGCCAAAAGCTGGAGGGTTTACAGGAGCTCCTTTTTTTGTCTAAAAATATAGAAAATACCTCCCAAGGACAAGACACTCATTCTAATAATGTGTCATAGCAAAGGCTGAAGAACAATGTGATTGGTCTATACATACATGCAACCAGTTCACTAATTTGATAGCGAATGAATCAGTCAATTCAGCAGATAAAATACAAGGGAAAAAATAATTTTATAGTCCAAGAGGAATCAACTTGCACTAAGTTAGGAATGCATACTTAATAATTTATGTAAATGAATTGCTCTTGGAAGAACTTACCTTGGGTGATAATTATGTTTTTGAAACATCTTTTAACCCACTTAGAATGATTTTCAGGAGTATATGCTGTAGTTCAAGTAGAGATACCCTGTGTGAAGCAGTAATACAATGCAGTCTCATTGCCTCTGAATATGGGGGCTGTGGGGCTGGAAGATTTTAGAGGCTCCTTTGAACTGAAAAAAGAGGGAATTACTGTAACAAATTTATTTCATTGAGCTACAAATGTGATTGCATGTTGCATGAAGTAGTAGAGAACTGCCTTCTTAAAGGTGCAGCAAGTGTGTATGACCCAATGCCCTGCTTAATTGATTAACCAGCACCAAAGCAATGTCTGAATGAGGGAGGAGAGGAAGTATATTTTTGAACTGACAGATCCCTATGTTTAAATCCCTTGGATCAAAAATTTATCTATAATTAGCGAAAGACATCCATATGGTGACTTTTCCAGTCCCAGATGGGTAGCTGTCATTTTACACATGATCTTTGCTTCTCTTTTGAAGTAGAAATGAGTAATCTTGGAAATATTAATCTGACTTCCACTATATTTATCCTTCTATCAACAGTGATGACACACTTTGCTTTCTTTCTTGGTGTACCCAGGTTGAGCTGCAGTGCAGAGGATTCCAGTGGCCATAATTTTCAGTGGAAAGAATAATGATCACAGGGAACTGTAAGTAAGTTATTATGGAATATTTGTATATTTAAATAGAAAAGCCAAAATTTTCAAGACTAATGGTGCAAAGATATGCCAAACTTGCAACTCTGCTGTGGGGATGATGGAAGGTGTTCTGCAAGTGCTTGAGTTTGGCTCCCCTTCCCAGTGCTGTGTTACCTGGCCCAGCAGCAGCTGCACACCTGCTCCTGCTGGCAGGGCAGTGCCAGGAACAGTCATACCAGAGCCAACAAAAGCAGTTATAATAATTTACCGTGCCAGCAAAGATGTTTAGGGATCTGACTTACCTTTTTCTCTTAACTATTGCATTGCTAATCCTGAGCTTCTGCCCTGCCAATGTAGTTTATGAAGTGCCATGACTTGTGTGTTTAAATTTCCACTTTATTTCTGGGGTGGTGGGGATTGGAAAGTAATTGTGTGTGGAAGGGGAAGGTATTTTGTAGCAAGTGCTGTATCTATGTATGACTTTCCTACTCTCATTTTTGCAAAAAGTAATCTGTTGTTTGTGCTCAAATATCCATATAGAGGCTACAATCTGTAAGCAGTGCAAGACCTTGACATGCCTCTTAGTAAGTGCTCTTCTTAAAATTCAATCTTATTTTGGATAGGAAAAATTGTTACTGTACAGATTTTTGTTACCACAGGCAGTGTCAGAGGCAAGAGGCCAGATCCAATCAAATGAAGTAAATGGAATTACCCTGAATTTACTCCTGTATAAGTGAGAGCTTGTTTCAAGCCCCAAGCTAGAGGAAAATGATTGCTGTTCTCTTTGCTAGCATTGCCCATATGAAAGCTGACATAAATACAACCCAGTGTGAACTTCTTTAGCAAGTGATAGGGTACATTTTTTCCATCGTGATTGAGAGGCCTTAAGAATGCAAGTCTCAGATGCACGAAGGTATAAAGGTGCCTGAGTTGAAGATCAATAGGAATTAAATGCTTAAGTGACTCAGGCCTATGCCTCTGAAAACATTCAAGCATTTTTTAGCAACTCTGTAATCATGACTTCTTTTCTTCAGTGCTATCCTTGTGATACAATTGGTTTCTAGTGATGAGAGTAAATGTCAGAATTTTATTTTTTAGGTTAATGTCTTTTTAAAGCAATTAACATTTCAGCGTTGCTGGCTAATAGTAGGTAAAATTTTATTATGGTTTTAAACTTTGCAAGTATCTGTAGGGGTAAAAGATCTGAAAACTAATGTTGTCATTGCAAGGGTGGGGAACAGTTGTACTCACAGACACTCAGGTGCCGTTGGAGAAGAGTAACAGCCTTGGATTCAGCTGTGGTATGGCTTCAAAAGGATTCAGTACTTCGTATCTCGGGGTTTGGATTTTTCCCTCCAGTTGTAACAGATGTCACAAGAAAGAGTTTTTATTCCTCTGTCAAGCTTATTAAAACTTTTTCTGTGATTTCAGCCTATCACTCTACTTCAAGCCCCTTTACTGTTTTGCTTTAGATACTCTTAAAATTGCTGAACAGAAAGAGAATGCCTTTAGAAATAACCCCACATGGATTAGATCAATAAGAAACCAGCAGGAAAACAACATTGCTATGGTCTACCTGCATGTTCTAAAATGGGATGAAAAACTGTATTCATCCAATGATAAAATATCTTGCTAATGAAACAAGGGACATGTGGTTTATTTTGCTCCATGTCTCTTGCAAGCTGTGATTATTAAATACCAAGAAGAAACTGGAGGTTTTACAGGCACCAGATTAAATAATCTAGCATTTAATATCTGGTGGTTTGAAGTCTGAGTTGTGCCTCTAAATGCTTGACTAAGTATGTAAATATAATAAGACTTGTATATATATTTGAAAATTGTGTTGAAGATTTAAATATTGTGGCAGAATCCAACTCAATGGGTATGGAAACATTCACTGTGTATCTCTCATCCTAATAAACCCTTCACAAGTAAACCAAGCCACAACTAAACTGTGACAAAGGCCAAATGATTGGTGGCCACAGCAAGACTCAAATCTTCTCAAGAGTCTGTGGAAACTGTAAATTCAACTGAACCAGTAAAAATTATTTCTCAAATTGAATGGTGGATAACCAATGAAAAAATATGAATTAGTTGTTTTCCCAAAAGAGCTGGGGAAGGTTTCTGCCCCCACACAGAAGAGCACTTGTACCTTAAAACATGCAGTGTGAGGCTCAGCAGGTTCAGATTTAATATCTGCCAAATTTTCAGTTTTGGCTTTTGAACTTGAGGGTTGTTGTGGGTTCTCTCAAATGACCTTTCTTCAGTCAGAGCCTAACAAGTACCAGTGGGGAAAAGCTTTCCAGGCTACAGATATTTTTCCATTTGCAGTTTCTGCAGGAGACTTGCTACCACACTAAATTGGCATGAATCTTGCAGGAAAATGCACAGGGTAACAAAGAACACTTAATCACACAGCACACTATGAAACAATATTTTCTTTCTTGTTGAACAACAATAAACACCATGTCCAAGTCTTTCTGTCAGTCCAAAAGACTCAAGATGAGGCAATTCTGCTACTGTGTCTTAGGACTTCTCCTAATAAGTGATTGATGCTTAATAAGATTTAAAATTTGTGTATACACCCCTATGGGTTGATTTTTTTTCCCCCTCAGTTTCACTAGGTACAGTCAAGGATCAAAATTCATATGAAATAAAATGTTCATGAGTCCCTAAAATTTACTTAGTTTCACCTAATTGTGTTTTGTTTGATTTCTCTTATAATTAATTACAGCTAAGGGAGCAAAAGGCTGAATTAATAAGGGTGAGAATGATTGTCAGTTTATGAAGAGTTTTGGGGTGACCAAAAATATCACAGATCTCCAGCTGGTAAAACCTGATTTTGTGCTGTCTTTAGTGTTTGATGCACTTTTATTAGAAGTAGACCAAAATACATGACTGCATTTATACCTTCAAAAACCCCCCAATCAATCAGGTCACTGGAAACAGGAACCTCTTTTCTGAAAGGGAATGTTTGTGCATAAAGACCTTGAAGGCACTCACTAGGTGATTCTGTTCAGGTGCATTTTTAACTCTCTAGGAAAGGGTTCTAAACACTTTGCTGTATAATCACCAAAGTAAAGGGAACAGTCCTATCAACACGTGTGCAGCTCTGGCACCCTCCAGAGAGGTTTAGAAATGTGATTCTTCCTGCCCTGTACCCTTCTGATCTTTAATTGCATGCTGTTTGTCAGAATCCGGGGCGGATTCAGAGCTGAAGGCTCAAGAGGAGATTTGTAAGTTTTGTTATTAATGGGAGTGTGCAGCGATATTTTTATGTATAGCGAAGTCTGGAATGCCTTCAAAGCTTTGAATTCTGATTCTTTCCTGATGTGAACTTTAATCTGCTGCATACAGTATGTAGATTTTCAAAGCCTTTAGCAAGTGCAAAGGTTCTGCTTCTGGTACAGATGTATAGAAAATAGGAATGGGTCTGTGCAAAAAGGACTCATTGGGAATGTCACAGCACGGAGCCATGGGAAGTGTTGCCCTGTGCTCTTGCACATGCTGCTTCCTCACAAGGCTTCAGGCAAATTAGAAACTGTGATCAAGAATAGCTTCACAGAAACCCAAAATGAAAGGTACAATCAATGTCAGTTAGTAACAAATTAATTGCAAGAAGACTAATGTTCAATTATTTTATTGTCTGCTTTGTCTCACGCACATTTGTCATCCATCTGCATTCTGAGCCTTCAGTGATGTTGGATTTATTGCTGGCCCAAGGTTCAATCAGGTATTTCTCTGTGCTTCAGGATCACTTACACCCAGTGAAGGCAAATGCTCAGAGACAGTTTTTAATAGTATTCAAGTGACATTTCCTTCTGGGCTTTGGCCATACTCTGATTAGTCAGGTCTGTGTGTCCTTTGGGTGGCTTCTGAGGGGCTGATTTGACAAACTATGGGTGGAAGCCCACTGGTATGTAAAGCCTGTTTGAGACCTGCCTGGTTTTTAGGGAGGGAGCAAGTTAACATATATCATCTTACTTAACATATATAAACTTATATAATACCAGAAAGTATATAGAATAGCTTCTGATAATCCTCTGCCAAAGCTTCTGTGCATCCCTAAATGGCAGTGACAGATTTCTATGAAGCCTGTACATCCTTCCTTACAACCTGTGCCTGGTTGGTGTTTTGTTGTTCCACCACTCTTCCTGTGCAGATGAGGTGGGATGATGAGAAATTACCAGTGCAGAGTCAAATGGTGAAGTGATGCTGCCTCTGGATACTGCAAGTGCTCTGGTAATAAGGACATCCTGCTCTGCAGGAATGTCTCCATATGGGAATTGTTCTATCCAAACTGCACTGTAATTCCACTTCCATGTCCAGTTCTCAATTACCTGGAAGCTGTCTGCTTTCCTAAGGGATGGATCTTATTTCGGCACTTCAAAACTGTGCATGAAATTTACTGCTCTATGAAAACAAAGTTATTTGGTCCTCACAAAAACAGGAGTCCTGGGACTGCAGGTGATTAGAAGGTTGCAAGGCTGCTTTATCAGCCATGTTATAGCCTGAGTTACTGCCTTCAGCTGCTCTTTATCTGGTGTTTACAAATACTTGTTTGCATCAGTGTTTGCTGCTGCTTTTTTATCTCCTTTCTATCACTGTGTCACTAAAAGCTGGTTCTTGTCACTCTCCTCTAGTTACCCATTTTCTGTCTCTGTTGGCTGGGTAGTTGTAATACCATTATTTCTGGGTTATTGGAAAGCAGCTTTCTTTTTATTCTTTTTCCATTCTCTGCCTCCAAAAAGCAATTCTACTGGGTATTTATTTCTCTCTCTCTGCTACTATTTGCATTTTATGGGAAGTCATTTCTGGATTTTGTTTGTTTTTGTTGGTCAATGTAATCAGCTCCCGTGAATAGGAGACACTTCTTTATTGCTTTTTATTAAAGTATGGTTTTGGGTTGTTTTGGAAGGTATTCCTCCTTGCCTTTGGATTTAGAAACAAAGGAGATTGACATCTGTTATCGATTAATGCTTTATTGAAGGCTTGAAATAGTTGTTAAACTGTTAGAAAGCCTTTGAAATCTGTAAATCTCTACTTAATCTGCAGTAATTGGAAATCTTACCTAACTGTTTTTCAAAGACATTAAAAGCCATGTTGCTGGATTAATCATTGCCTTAGACTGACAGAAGTTTCTGGATGCCTTTCTGCTCAGTTAATTAGTCCATTGCCTATTAGGGATGATTTGGAAGGTACTTCCCTCCTGGGCACAGTGTGATGGAACAGTATTGAAAGGTGCAGAAATATTCAGTGGTCTGATCAAATGTGGATGTTCAGCTGACACTGGTTGTCCATATGTTCCTTATGTTCCTTTTCATGAAAAGTCCAAAGATCCTCTATCATCCAAATTGCATTTCCCAATCTTGATTAATCTGGAAGTCTTTAATTGACTGTTTCCTCTATCTGTTGGTAACATAGGTCTCTTGTGGCAGCTTTTTTCCTTTCAGCATGGAAGGATAGTTTTTTGCATTTCAGTTTAATTTGGTATGGCATTTTGAGTACCCTCCAGCATAGTTTTCTCATGTTTTATTTTTTAAAATACATTATCAGAATATAATATTAATTCATTACTTTAAAAATATAAATTGTTCAAGTTATTTATTTTTTTTTGTCACTAGGACTTCATACTTCCTAGGACTGGAAGTCTCTTACAAAAAGATGCCTGTTAGAGTCGGTGGCATTGGGAACAAAGCAGAACAGTGCAAAGTGAAGTCCCAGGTTAAAAAAAATAAAAATCTTGAAATAAGATGAGATTTAGAGGGTGAATTCTTTTTTTAAGTATGCAACTTCTTTAACTCTCCTTCTTTAACTCTTGCAAGAACTTTTGTTGCTGCTTCAATTTGAAAACAGCTTGTGAATTTTTATGCAGTCTTTCTTTATAAACCCATCTGAAGATACCTTGTGGTGATTTGACTGTTACTAATACTGTGAGTTGCAGAGATCATGGTTGGGTGCACTGACCCTCTCGCTGCAGGGAAAGGCTGGATGGAGCTCATATTAGAAGGGCAATCATGTGTCAGCTGGTTGATATTCTTACTTGGAGTTGGTGTCCACTGAAAACTAGAGGAAGATCTGCCTCCCGTGGGGAAACTGGGTGCATGAAGTGTTTCTTAACAATGTGTAACTATATTTAAATCCTGTAAATTCCTTCTCACATTAGCTAAATTTCCTACCCTTCTTAAAAGTTTCTTTGTTTGAGCCTGACCTGCTTAGATGGCAAAGGTGTGACAGTGTAAGGAGTAGCTGAGTTCAGGGAAGGTGTTTAGTTTAACATGTTTAACACATGCAACACCACAACCCCTCCTGTGAAACTCAGTGTGGTTACAAACTGTCTGACAAGTGCGACACTTTTAAATCTGTGACTCATATCCTGGTACTACTGAATCACACTTTAATAAAGTTATAAGTGTTGGAGTCCTCTTTCTGGTCCCAGATTACCTTTCCCTATAACTGCAGCCACCTGCTGATAAGTATTTGCCTGCCTCTTACTCCAAAAGTTAACAGTCTGTTGAAGTGCAGCCCTTCACATAATTTTTGAAATACTTGAGCTCCGTTGGGAATTGAATTTGCAATAAAAATGTAAAATATGTCTAGAAATTACATTGAAAAATACATTGGAAAGAATTAATGTCTAGTTAAAGCCTGGCACTGTTGTAGCCTGGCTTAAGCTCTGCCACAGGAATAGCAGATTCCAATGGGAGGGAGAGAGGGAGGGGGGAATCAGCCTCCCACATATGTTTTGCCTGTGCTGTTGCCTCTCTAATGCATACCAATGTTTTGTTGTCACAGATGCCATCAGAAAGGCTTTTTCCCCTTCAGCAAATACTTTTTGAGGCAAAGCAGGTGAAATCACTGGTGACTGGTAAATTTTAGCCTCAAGTAAACTAAAGTTGAGGCTGCAGGTTCTGATTTCCTTACTCGATAGTGCCACATCAGAAATACAGCAACATTCACACTTTGATTAAATAACAGAGAAAGAAAGTGGGGATAGGAAGCAATCTGAAATAGGGTGGACCCTATTTTAATCTGAGATTGCCCTGAGGAAAAATTGCTTTAAGTGTTAACTTGAAAATACAGTCTGACAAAGTGTTCTTTGGAAACAGACACATTTCCAACATGTTTTCAGTGGGGATTTGATACTGTACTATCCCATTGTATCTTTGGATGCTTTCTGTTTTAATTCTACATTGTATTACTCCCCACGTGTGTCACAGAGGGTGGTATTTTCGGATTTCCTTTGTAGCCCTTCATGTCCAGGATTGCTGGTCAGCCCCAGAGCTGCTGTTCTGCTGTTCCCCTCAGGAACTCTATTTTTTCAGTTGTCTCCTGGTCTTTAAATAAACCGCAGGCTCCCAGCTCTCACTGAGCTCTTGTTATCCAGCTCTTTCTCTGCCTGCCCTCACAGGAGTCTGAGGTTTCCCTCCCTGAAAATGAGGTGGCTGTCCCACCAGAAGTTCCCCCTGATCCATCAGTGTCTGTAGTACACAGATGTAACTTGGGGGGTGTGCCAAGACTTCCCATGTTTCTGTTTGTTCATTTGAAATGTCTACTTTTGAACTCATAGATCTGAATCTCTGTTTTCCTGCTTTTTGCAATCAGCTCCAGTAATACCACTGTGTTTCTTTGGTTTGTACCAGGAATCCTCTGGGAGGCCATGCCTTGCATGTGGCCTCCGTGCAGAGTTAATCCCAAGCATTACAGACCACTCCATGGAAAATGTCCCTTCTTAGAAATGCTCCCTGATTTGGCACAGGAAAAGATAAAATCTAGTCAAATAAAAAGGGAGATCAAGTTTTATTCAATCAGCACACTCCAAAGCTTTTAAAAAATTAGCTGGGGTAGTTTGCTATGTTTACCTTACCCACAATTCCCAAAATTTTGGCTCCTGTTTCTTAAACAAAAATCACTTAAGAGGATAACTGTGTTAGGATAAAAGGGTGTGTTTATCACCTTCAAGCCCTGTTATCATGGAGAAACATTTAATGGGGTTTTTTCCTGAACAAAGCATTTGGGGTCAATTATTTGGAGTCTTTAATGAAGTTACAGATATTTCAGCCCCTGTTTTTCAAGACAGTCTAAGCAACTGTAATTACTTTCTAGTTTTTAGCATGTATTAGAAGCCAGTGAGCTTAAAATGCAGGGTTTGGGGTTTTTTTTGTTTAAATTCCATTTTCTCCTCCTTATAGGAATTAGTGGAGCTGAATTGTTCAGAATATGTTTATCTCCCTTACTGACAGTGACTAGACATAACTGCAATGTTAAATAAGTGGTTAAGATTATTTCAAGAGCCTCTTTAAGGAAATATATGAGAAGCAAGAAATTATATTCAGATTACATGTGAATTCTGTAGAGCTTCACGTGAATTCTTCCCCTTACCATTTCAAGTCAATAATGGCAGTAGCAGTGGAAGTCTTGACTGTAAATGTAATTTGTGTATGTAGAGTTTTCCTTTGTCACTTCACCTGAAGTATTTGTTCTGAAATTATCTGAAGTGGCTTAGAAACCCTGACCTAACACAGCTCTGTGACGGTCCCCAGTGTGCTGTTTTGTGATAACTGAGGTGACTCCATGGAACCAAGAACATTGCAGTGTTCCAGTCTCCTTGTTTTCCACAGCCAGTGATGCTTCATTGCCTTGCCTCCTAATGCCTAACGTTTGTCACTATAAGAATTTACATCAACTGTAAAAGAAATTAATTGGTTAATTACCTTGTATTTACTAATCTTGGATATCCTGGGATACAGTTCAGTGCTGCCTGGAACACATCACTGACTGTTTTATCTCCTGCTAGGGGGCAAAGCAAACACCTGCAGAGGTGGGTTTAATTTAGCAGATATTAAGGCATCAATATTTTTGCAGTAAAGAAAGAGCTTTTCCAGTCTGTCAGTCTTGATTGTTTTTGTCACAGAGCACATGGAAGGGATAGAGTTCTCCAGTGAACAGCTTTCGAAACAATTTTGGTTCTGTCCCTTCAGAGTGTCTGCAAACTCCTTTAGATTGATGACTTCTACATCTTTATGAACACATTGAAATGTCCACATTGTTAAGACTGGATTAGATGTCTGTTAAGGCTTGTGCAAAAGTTTCTTAACCTGACAGCAAAATTTGGTTAATGGTTCTGAATGCTTCCCACCCTTGGCACCTTAGTTAGGTGTGGTGGCTCTGCAGCTCTCTGGCCTTGAACCCTGAACTGGAAGGGCAGTGTGTGACAGGTGAGTGATGTGGCCCTGCTGCTCGTGTCTCACTGCTGCAAAGAGCCACCTGAGGAGCTGCTCTGTAGGTCTCTGCTTTGGCAGTGCCTTCAGTGCCATAGGCAGCACTATAGTTAGAAAGCACACGTGCAGCCTTGCTTGTGCTTCATCTCCTCAGCAGGATTGTCAGGCAGTGCATGACAACTGCCAAGGCAGTGAAAGGTAACATCTGTGAGTCAGGGAGTCTAAATGATTATGCCCAACCTCCAGCACGTGTCTGTGTGCTTTGAGATAATCCCTTTGAAATGGCATCTCAGAACATCAGTAGGAAGAAAAGACAAGTTGTGCCTTTTGTTCTTCCTGTTGACTTCCTCTTCTACTTACCTTCAGCAGTTTTTGATATGTGCTAGTGGTGTGTAGAAAGATTCTTTATTTTTGTAGCGTTTTCCTGCACCTTTTCTGAAATGAACTGCAGGGAAATCATGGTGGTGATGCAGCTAAGGGTGCATCTGCAGCACATCCCATCAGTACAGAGCCTGGACACGTTCCCTCCTGTGGCCCTGCTGTCACCTGCTCTGTTCTCACCGTGTCCCTGCAGGAACATTGCAATATTCTCTGTGCCAAATGTCCAAGGATCGTCTTTCCCCCTCAGGAAACTGTGGGAGAATGTTCCTTCTGAAAACAGGAGGACATTTAACAACTCCTGCACTCCAGTGAGAACAAGTCTTAGAAGAATAAATTCATGGATTGTGTATAATCTGGACAGAAGTGCTTGTAGGAACACAGATAAAACCTACAGCATAGACATAGCCATAGTACAGGGATTATTTGGATTTAAAGAAGGTGTAGACTAGTTCTTTGTTTCTAATTCTGGAAGGTTCTCAAGCTTCATTTCTTTATTGGGTTTTTTCTTTTTTTTTTGTGTGGTGTCCCCCCCCCTCCCAACCTTTCTTACTGCATCTTTTCTTTGAACTTCCTCTTCCTTTGTGTTATATTCAAGCTGAGAGATTTTCCAGATGCTTCAAAAAGCTTCTCCATGACTCTCTTGCACGTTAACCCCACCCCAGCAGATTTGCCTGGGCAGCCCACACAGGGGGAATTGGCAGAATGGTACATCACAAAGGCAATGTCAGTATGTCCAAGGTACCCCTTGAGCCAGAGCTATTTGTGCTGCATTCCTCACTTGGGGCAGCATTGCTTCATCCAGTGAGTAAATCCCAGCCCTCTGAGTGCTGGAATCTAATTATCCCATTCTATTCAGCCAGCTGCTACAAAGAGCTGAAATGCAGAATTCCCCCCAGTGCTCAGGTTTTGCTGTGTTTGCTCTGCAGAAGCCTTCAATGTTTCACGCAAATAACAAAGAAGCTCAAACACGCAAACTTGCCATAACCCACTGGAAATCAGCACGAAGTTTTGTGTGAACTATGACTCAGTGGTAGGGATGGGCCAGCTCTTGTTTCACTCACACTCAGAGGGTCACTGCTGCTGGGCTTTGGCCTGGAAAGTCAAGAAGTGACCCTCTTAGTCCTGGGGCGTATTCTTGGGTCAGTGGCAAATTCTGTGTCCCTTGTTCTCTCCTCCCTGTTTTAACTCCATGTGACATGTGGCTCACTGTTAACTCATCGCTGCTGTGGTGAATGTACTGGGTGGCTGGAAGGTGGTCCTGTGTGGCACTATTATATGTCTGGGCTAAGGAAGAAACTAAATTCTGTAGGATGGAGCTTAAAGCAGATTTCTCCAATCTTTTGAGTATCCCAGGGCAGGGAAATACCAAGTTTTCTGCAAAAAAAACCTCCCAAGACAAGAGGTTTGGGATAGTATTACACAGATGTAGAAGGAAATCTGTTCACTGTGTATGAACAGCTCTCATTAGACAGAACTGTCAGGTATAAAAACAGTTTTGGGAGTCAGGAATGTGTCTATTCTGTTTGTATTCACGTATCATCGTTTTTATTTTCACAAAAAGAAACAAGCAAAGCAAAAGGGCCGTGGCTGGTCACTGGTGTAGCTCTGTCTCCTGAGTGAGAAATCATTAATTTTCTCCTGCCTGCCAGGACTGCTGGAGCCGTGTTTTCCATGTCCCAGGTGGGACAGGAGGAATCAGAAAGGGGGTGGAAAGCAGTTCTTTGACACAGCTGTGCTTACTCAGACTTTAGATATAGAGGGCTCTGTGCATTTCGTTCATACTCTTTGTGCTACATGAGGTGATCTGAAACCACACTAGACTGGGGTTGGAAATCTGCTGTGAATCAGAATTCCCAGCATCAGCTTTTCCCCCAAAATTAAATGAATCTACAATAAATCAATTCTCTTGGGAATAAAAATGTCAAATGTTGGCATTTCTAATTAACAAGGCATGTCAGTCTCTTAAATTTTAATGTCCCATGTCTTTACTGAATAGTCTTACAGCTGTAATACTGTTCACTTGACACCTCATAAATGATAATTTTCACATGAAGACTTCTGCATGGAAGACATTTTAGATTATCTGAATGAATTAGGACATAAGAATTTTATGCAGTGCAGAGAAATGGGTGAAATGAATAGTACTAAAAGTCATCAACAGGAACTATGTAACTTTGGTTGTAACTCAGTGTTGATGTTGTTATGCAATAACATCCCTTCTGTTAATATTTTATGTAATTGGGTCAGCAAACAAAGACTATTCTGCTTCATAGGCACTCCCTTTGTGAAAGCAATTTGCTGATTCCTTTTAGGATAGAGAGAAGAAAGTAATCCTCAGTAACAACAGAATGACTTTCTGGGAGTTTGTATGTACATGCAAGTTTAAAAAACCACCCCAAGAAATTCTATCAGGTGAATTCGAAATTCCTGTTTCTAAGAGATCACAAGGACGTGTTATTTTGCTACAAGTTTTATGCTATGAAATTTCAGTGCATTTCTGAAGTTGAGAAGATTAGTTCATAGATAAGAGCCAGATGAGCCTGGAACAATTAGTAAAAAACAAAAAGGGAAACAAACCACCAAAATCCAAACTGACTTGTCTTTTGCTTTAAAAATGTTTTCTGTAAGTTTTATAAATGAGGCTCTACTGTGAGGAGGAGCTGGTACGGGCCCTTGAGGAGAACACCAGTTTTGGAATCTGGATGAAAATGAGTTGTGCTCAGATGATCTGAATTTACCCACTGGTCAGAAGTTGAGACCAAAAGTTCCTCTTCTCAGGGCAGGAGTGTCCTGGCAAAGAGTGTGCTCTGAAAGACCAAAATCTCTGCCAGTTTAGTGAGGGGCATGTTCTCTTGGAGCAATAAAGAATGTGAAGCTGGGACTGGCCATCTGTTCTTACGGTGTGCTGCATTCTCCAAGAAGAATAGAGCTGCATTTCTTGTGGACTTTTGCTTCCTTCTTAGAGGACTGACTTCATGCATCACATATTTGATGTGGATTGGGAAGGTGGGCCAGTGGAGCTTGATGTCGCTGTGTGGTGGTTGGTTTTTACACCCTTATGCCTTGCTACTGTATTTTCTCCCTTTGGAGGTGATGGAACTTAACCAATCTCCAATTCCTGAGTCAGGGATGTTCTGAGTTTCCCTGGGGATGTTTCCCTTGCTCAGCCTCCCTGCTGTGACCAGGGTACTGATTGGAAGGAAGATGTTGTAGAATACTATCAAGTATATTGCATTTTTTCTTCTGTAACTACCTCCCTCATGCAAATCCTTATCCAGTTCTGTTCCAGACAGGTTTTGGGTTGTTTTAAACTAGGTTTAGCAGTCAGTAACCTTTGTTTGTCCAGGAAATTGGCTGCTGGCTGAAGGCTGCACATTGCAGTGCACACATCAGCTAATTTTTCTTCTTCTCAGGAGCAAAGCTGGAGGTACCAGGCCTTCTTCTGTTTACTTGGCATATGTGATGTGGGTACGTTTTTGTTGCCCACGTTCCACCTCTTCATTAGTTTCATTCTCTGTTTTCCTCTCATTTGAAATGTCAGGATCTGCCACTTCTCTGCCAAACTCATGCTGGCCTACCCTGGCAAACACCCTGAGCTGTGCTGCAGTCATTTCTGCAGCTGGAGAGGGCACTGTCTCCGAGGTTTCTTTGGGATGTGTCAGTTCTGGTGTTTGGATGCTGTGTGCTGAAACTTCATCTTCCAGCTGTCTTAACCTCTGTATTTGGGTATTTGTGATGAAAGCATAAAGCTGTGACTGAAAGGGACCTATTTTTATATTTGAATTCAGTCAGTAACATGCTGTTTTGGTAGATTATTTGTTATATAATATCCAGTTGTTTTGTCTATTCCTATTCCCTGGGTCGGCACAAAGGGGGTTGTGCTCAGGAAGGAGTAACCAGCACATCTAAATTAGAAAGTTCCTCAGCTTGGCATGTGATATTTGCAGTTTCTGTTTTCAAATACGTGAGCTTTATTTTAATGTATCATGATTGGAAAGTATTTTTATTTAATTTATTATAAATATTTTAATCTTAACCCTCAGACCTTTCTTTTCACTGCCTCTTACCTACCCCTACACAACAGCACAAAGAATTGTACCTCTAGTATTTGGAACCCCCTTTATTCTGCACTGAAATTACTCCAGTTGTGCAGGAGTGGGAATTGGAGCGTTTTGCAGCCACACAGGAATTCTCACACCTGTGGAATGCAGAATTTTTCCTGATCAAAACCCATTGCCCTCAAGGAGTTCCAGTACAAGAAGGGCAGAAAAAAATCTCCTGTTCTTTGCTGCATGTTGATGTTCCTGAACTGTATGCCCTTAGCAAAGGGCTGCAGCTCAGGGTTGCAGTTGGCAGGCTCGGGAGGGGACCAGCCCTGCTATCAGCACTGCATGCTGAGCCTGCTTTCATGCAAATTATGACTTTTCCTGGGAGCAAGTGATAAGCTTGTTCAAACAGCATGGCAACCCAGCAAATAAAAAGCCTCCTCCTTCGCTTGAAGGAGTGGCTTCTTTTGGGTGCCTTTTAGTGACCTTAATTTGCATGTGATTAAATTTTGATCTGTTGATGATTTCGCTCTGATGGTTGACAGAGAAATGAGGGAGACACTGGCATATCATGGCTTGCAAATGAGCTCATTTGAGAAATACATAAAATAAGTTTCAAAATTCAACTGAATTGACTTTATCTTCAAATTAAATTATGTTGTATTCTCCTTGTTATTATTTTGTCATAAAACTGTGTGCTTGTTGATTAGGAAACAGATCATCAAGCACAACTTGACTGAAGTATATCACAAAATAAGTGATGAAATCCTAGAAGACTTGAGCCACCTCATGTTTCCCATTATAATGTTTCCCATGATGTTTCTTGCACATTAAGTATTTAGAGAGCAATATTAGTGAATTTAGCTGGATAATAATTAAATGTTCAAGGAGCAAGGTATTGTTTATTGTCAAATATTTTTGATGCTTCCACTGATAGAATGCAGAAATGTCCCAGATAATCTCAGGAGGAAAAACAGGGACAGTAAACCACTAACCCAGCCTAGTGCCCCAGACCTTAATGCCCTTGCTAAGGCAGAATCAGGACATTATTTAAATAGCTTTAAGTAATACTAATTTCAATTATTTCTCTGTAAATTATGTTGGGGTATGTATGACAAATTGGCAATACGTAACAAAAAGGTGTCTGGAGGGACTTGTAGAAGGACTGGTAATAATTCAAGGACAACATTAACAAGGGTATTAGTTCTTGGAAAAATGTCACAATGCATAAAAGTTTGGCTATTGCACCCTATTTTGAACTATGCAAGTTGTCAGAATCTGTGCTTATTTATTTACAATAGTATTGAAGTCATTGACTTATTTTGCTATAAAACAAATGAGAATTAAAATTAGACTCAAGTTTTCCTACCAGGGATGACACTGTTAATGCTGTGTGAGATGAGAGTTCCCCACTAACTTAAGATCTGATATGATGAAGAGTTCTTTTGAGGAAAACCACTGTAAATCTCACAGCTATTTTCACAGGAAAAGGCAAGTGCCACACAGCATGCTTCAAATGATTCCTTTGGATTCTCCAGCAGCAAGGAATCCTCTACCTGAATTTGCTCTCTCGAAGACCATAAATCGGACTTCGACCAAACAGCTCTGCTGGCATAAGGTGCTGGTTTTCCTCCATTGGATCTTACTGTTTTACAGAAAATCTGATTAGTACAGTCTTAGTATTGATCAGGATAAAGTCAGACAAAGGTAGGAATTAAAGGTTGTCAAAGGTTCAGGAAAACCTTATTCAGTTAAAATCACAGACTCCTTCCCTGAGTGCTGCTGAGCACATGCTTGATAAAGAACAGAGATGTCAAAACCTCAAACTTTTTATTGGCCATTTGTCCTCATGTGTTTCTCCCATAATATAAAAGTTTGAATGAAAAGGGGAACATGTTATCTGAAAGATGTGAGCTTTGGGCATCTGTATGACAATACCTGCAAAAGAACAAAAAAGAAAACACCCACCCTACCCCTCCCCAAATTAACCAGAAAATCTGCCAAAAGTCCCTCACCAAACAAACTGAAAAAGCCCTGGAGATGTAATGAGCCTTCATCATGTGTCTATATCTAAACTCAGACTAGACAAGGTTATTTGGTTGTTTTTTGCATTACAGTCTGAGTGCAGCTCTTGCGTGTACATGTTCCCATGTTTGCTGAGGAATAAAGCCCCCTGATTAAGGGGCTTGATTAAAAATTCCATCCCCATGAGCAGCAACTATGGTGGCAAGTTTATTAATCACTTTGCCATAAAAGCTAAAAGTAAAGGACTATAGACACAACATCATGATGACTTTGATACAGGAAATACTAAGGATTTTTTATTGTGATGCTCTGTTTTGCATAGTGTTTGACCCTTTAATGTTAAGCAGGCACAAGACAAACCCTAACACAGTAACACTGGATGCTTTTAGTTTGCATTTTTAAATATTTCTGTTTGTGCATTCTGTATCTGACCCTGTTAACTGTGACAAGTCACAAGGTTTCCTTTGCATGGTCAAACAAGCAGGAGCTCCTGGAGCATTCCTGGTGTGCCAGTGGGGTGTGGGAGGATCAGACAGGGGAAAGGGCACACACAGCTCCAGGTGGAAATGCAGTTGGTCGTGTTTTACCTGAAGTTTAGAACTAGTATTAACAGAATGACCATGAACTCAGAGGAGTTCCCCTCTGACATGTCTCTTCTGATTTCTAATGACACAGTGCCACCAGTTATGGCCGTTTGTAGAACTGCAGAGTGGAACAGCTTTCAAAGGGCCTTTGCAGGTTGATCCGCCTCCCTGTTTAAAGTGGGACCACTCAGATCCAGCCTATTCAACTTCTGTGCCTCTGCATAGTGATGCCTAAGAATTTAATGTAATTTTAGAAGGGTTTAGAATCATTTAGGCTCTGCTAAGTTGCTCAGATTTTAAGTGCACATATTAAGTGCCTGTCTCATGAGTTTGGGTGATATTCTCAGGCTCAGCCAAGGCCAGGATGTTTTTTGAGAAGCCACCTACAAGATAACAGGTGACAAACAACAAAAGAAGGCCTATGTGTCCCCCTACCCCTCACCCCCATGAAGAAGGGGGCAGATTGATAGGCCTTTTGGGTGGGCACTCAAGGGAAATAAGAGTACTGATTGGATGTTAATAAGGGCTATAAAACTTGTGAACTTCCTGAACTAAGGGTCAGACCCCTTGGGTTTGAACCTTGGAAGCTTCTAATAATAAATAACCTGTATATCTTTCTCCATTAACTTGTCTCCAGAGTGTCCCTGTTCACAGAGGTACGGGATCTGAAGGCAACAATAGCACGGGCAGAGTTTGGTACTAATTTAAACCTAAAGAAAACACTTAGTCTTGATGCAAACTTGTCACTTCCTATGATGTACTTTTGTGTCTAGTCTGGTTGTCTAAAAACATGTGAGATAAATGTTCAGGCATTTATTTATTCTGTATATTGCCAGGGTTACTTCTGTCTCCAAGTTTTTATGAGAAACATCTCTTCAACTTGGATATGCAGGCAACTCTAGTGTTATGTAAAACACAAAATGCCTGAAGTTTATCCCACCTAGACCAGAAGTATCAGCATAATCTCCCTGCTCTGTATCAGGTTTCAAATATGAAAACACAGTAAGTAGACTCCAGAATCCTCCTGCATAATGGAATATACTGTGAGAAGAAACTGAAGAGCTTACTATGAATGCAGAACAGTTTCTGTACCTATTCCAACAGGAATCAAAGCTTAGCATTTGTATTTCTCATCTGCATTTGAGCCAACTGTTTTAGCTCTAGTCAGGAGCCCTTAATCTGGCAAGCACGATGTGCTTTATGTATTTTGTCCTCCACGAGAAGCCGTGACCTAAAATCAGATACAGCTTCAGTGAAATTTGCACATACTTTAGCAGGCACCACAGTTCAAAGAAAAATGGCTTTGAACAGACCTTTGAAGCATCTTGGGCAGTTACATGTTACAGTGTGGTGACACTTTTATGTGTGAAATGGTCCTTGTCTGTGTGGATTTGAAAGCACCAAAGGATTGTGATGGTAACAGCAACCGCAGGTGATTTTGTTTGGATACTTCAGAGGTTCAGGAGCATCAGAATCTGGCTGCTTTTTCCAGTGTTCACATGCACTAGAATGGCTTAACTGATTAGCACAGCGGCTTGTGGTGTAGCTGTGGTTAAACACAGGTGAGCCCAACAGGGGAGCATTTGCTCTGTTCCCAAATATGTCACAGAGGTGTCCTGAGTGGAATGGGAAAGCTGCCATCAGAGGGAAGGTGGCAGCATAAAACACAGAGTCAGTCAGTACAGAGCAGGAGATGTGGTGATGGTCAGCCTGGCTGTGTTGGAGCTGCCCAGTCTGAGGTGGTGGCAGAAGTTGCTCCTGGCAGTAACTTGGCTCCAGAAAGTTATTTTCAGTCTGGATCATTTCAAACATGTCTGTGACAAACTGCAGTGTGGGGGACAAGTACTACTGGCTTGGTCAAAGGTGTCAGAGGGACATGACCTATTCTTGCCCTGGATTTGCCACTGAGGAGTACGGAAGCACATCCTGTAGGAATGTCTATGCAAGGACTCAGTTCTTCAGAGCAGCTTAAACAATGTTGATTTTTGCTCATAATTAAATTGGGCTCAGTTTGGTTTGATGTAAATTACAGTCAAGGTGAATTAAGACACATGAAACAGGCTGTTTAAATTCCGAATTAAACCAACTACATTGTTTTTTGCAATGTAATCAATGTCCTTCAAATTCAGAGACTTGAAGAGTTTAGCTTTGCTAAGAGATCATCAAGGGCTGGGAGGCTGAGAACTCTCGTGGGGTGCAATATTTGGGGAGAACAAGTGCAGTATCTTTCTGAAATCACATCAACTAAATTTAAATAGTTCATATCTTTACAGGCAAAGGTCATATTGAACAAGGCATGAATAAATGTGCTGTGAGCTGACAGAAAGCATTTTTATGCACCGTAGAAAATGACCAGCAGAAGGTTTTGTGTCCATGCCAAGTGCAAAGCTTGCTGATGAATTTTATCATAGTCTGGAGGGTGAATAGAGTTCTGTTACTGAGGCTGAATATTTTTTGGCAATGCTTCAGAGCAAGGCTAAGAGATCAAGATAATGAAGTATAAAAATTAAAAATGTTTAGGTTCCTTCACTGGAACTGAACTGAATTTACACTTCAGTTTTAGATATAAAAGAAAGATCTCTGGTTTAATTATATCCTCAAGAAATGCAGAGAACTGTTTTCAGAGGTATGAGAACTATTATAAAAAAGAATATTTTTAATATATACTGTAATATAGATTCCTCTTTGATATAGGGCTCTGATTTAATCAGATAACTGTTCTGATTTTTTTTTTATAATGTAGCAAATTTTAAATTACTTCCAATATTGTCTGCCTGACCCTTGCTTCCTTCCCTTCCCTATTATATGTGGTAATCAGAGACTAATTGCCTCTGCATTGTCATCATTTCTTTGTTCTTTCCCCTTCTCCTGAATGTATTCCAGCATTTGTAGGGCATGCACTTAACAAGTTGAAGGGGAAAAACTGGAATTAAGTCTATGATGCAAAGTTCCACAAGGACTCCTCAGGAATCTGCCCATGCACTAAACTGATTTCTCTGCTCGTGTTCTTTTCCTTCAGGGAACTTTGCTGAGGTCTCAACAATGTCACTGCAATGTCAGTCTTTATTAGAAAACACCAAGGGAAGATGATTTAAGCGAGAAAGAAGGTAAATTATGGTAAAAACAACTTGTGTGCTTTGACAAGTGTCATTTTAAGGGACTCAAACCGGAGTCATCGTTAATTCTTTAGCGATGGCCTCTTGTTCCATGCAAGAGCCACGGAGGGCAGGGGGACACCACTGACATCCTGGGCAGGGCACTGAATTCTCACTTGGAATGAACCACAAACTGGGAACACACGTTTTTGAGTATCAGTTCCAAGGTGTCCTCACAATGTTCCTGTAACAAAATGTGTAGGGACATTGTTTTTTTAAGCAAGCCTTTTCTCAAAGCAGTGATTAATAACTGAATCTTTGCAGACTCTGTTATCTCATAATGATCCTATTTAGTTTTATTTTGTGAAAATGTTTGCACTTTTCACAAGTGAGAAATCCCTTTTGAGAAATTGTTTTCCAAAGCCCTTTGTTTTGAGAGGTTACCTTAACTGTGAGCATCATGGGGAAACGTTTTCCAGGTTTTTACACCTGCAGGAAGTTTACACTGCTGTTTTGCAGACAGAGTTCATGGTGGGTTCTGACACGAGCTCAGTGAATGCAGTCATTGTAACACTAGGACCAGAAAAGAGAATTCTCTAATAATTGCAAGTTTTATTCTAAGAAGGAATTACCTCATGAATTAAGCAGCAAACCCACCACATTCTGTGTGATTTCTTCCTCTTCTTGGCTTGTTTCACCCTTCTCATGTTGGAAATAAATTGAAAACTCTCTTGAGCTCTTCATATTGTGACTCATATGAATATCACTCTCCAGTCGTGATGGGGCCCACACTGAGCAGCTGCATGTCTGTCTGTAGCAGCCACTCCATCTCCTGTGAGCACATCTCCTATCACAGGCTATTACTTGTTCAGCCAGTCTTTTGTTTCTGTTTTCCCAACCTCAGCAGACTCTTTGCAGTGAGGGTGTAAGCCACTGGTTTATGTAGCTTTTCTTCAGCTGCATCAGGACGTGGAAATAAACAACAGAGAAACTAAACCAGGAAGGAGAGAGATATGAAGGTTTATTCCTAGACAGTAGAAAGCATAAAGAGGAGTGATTCCTTGTGCCATTTTTCACACAGTTCTGATGCCCACTAGTTCAGTTAAGATTCCCCACACTGTGTGTTACCTCAAAACAGTGACGTTGATGTGCTGTGATAGTCCTGTCAGGGATATTTGCCTTTGACATCTGCAGTGCCCCCTGTGACTAAGATATCCCAAGCATATGATGGTTGTGTTTTAGGGACAAAACCACCAAACTCAAAGGAGAACATTGCAATTATGGTTCCTATATGGCAGACAAACCTCCCTCCTTCCCTCTAACACCACAGTGGCTGATTTACAGGTAGGAGTTACATTTCAGGCCTTTCATTTTCACTTCCAGTAAATATTCTCTGACCCTAAGACTGAGTGGGGTTTGTCTATAGTAACAGGTTTGGGGTTTAATGCATCAAATGTTAACCTGAATGATCTGGAAACATTGTAGAATGTTTCTGGCTTTTGATTATTACATCAAAATACTTGAATTTCATTTTTTTCTTGGGAACCATTTCCTTGCTACAGCAATGAAGCCCAGGACTTGTCTCCCTCATTTCTCTTTCTATCCTGCTAACAGCTGAGAGAAAAGGAAGCTGTCACTGGGTGATAGACTCCTGCCAGACTCGACTGCCAGTTGAGACTGTGATGTGCTTCTATGCAGATTTTTTCCCTGTGTTTTTACCTAACGTTTCACAGGTGGTGTGTTGGAGTAAACTTGAGTGTCTGTGTGGAATCTGTGGTTACAAAGCCAGATTACATCTGTAACAAATGCATTCCTCACTGCACTCCACTGTGCGTTGGATCACTGTCCTCAGAGCTGTCCCAGGATCATTCATTCCAGCACCAGCCTGACTGGCTTCCACCCCTTTGTGCCCTCCAGATTTTATGAACTTGGACACTCAGGACAGAGGTTTGGCATTTTTCAAATGATCGGTGAAGGGAGTGTAAAAATTATTTTAACACAACAGACCTCACATAAAACAAGGAATTTCTGCTAATCAAAACATGTGCTTGGCTGAGCAGCTGCAGATCACCCAAATCTCTTGGATATTGATGAAGACATTCACAGAAAATGTGGGTTAGTGTCATTATACCAAGGTCTTTAAGTGAAGATGCAGCAGAGTATTGGCAAAGGCATCTCCATTAAATATTCAGTACCTATGAAATCATATGCTGAATATCAGAGAATTTTCCTGAATCAGAGCTTAAAACCTCTTTTTGAATGGTTTTATAATAATCTCATGGCATCTATAGTTGGATAATTGTTTTGAAGTCATAGTCTATCACTCCTACAGTTTTCTCATTTATATCTTATGCTTTTCAAATTAGGGAGGAGAATTAGTGGATAATTTCTAAAACTATAATGTATAATTATAAAAATACTATTCCTTGTCTCATTGTGTGCAATTATATTTTAATTTATTCTGATATACTATTTTCAAAACACAGTTTATAGTTGATCCACAGTTGCCCAATTTAATTTTAATGTTTAAACATCTTATGTTAAACGATTTCATTTACACTTTTGAGTAACTTCCTTGTAGTTTTCTTGAGTGTCCATGCAGTGTTTGCATGCAGGATGCTTGAGACATTTTGTGTTTCTTGTTTGAAATGAGTTTGTGCACCAAGTTCAGTCTGGGTGTGATCTGAAGTGCTGAAAAAGATTTTAGAAATGAATTTCCATTTTATTGTGCAGAGGTAGATGGGAAGTGACAGCTGGGCAGTCCTTCCACCTGCACCTCAGAAGACTGAGGTATTTGGGAATTTAGCCTTATTCCTTTGTCTCCTGTACTCTGATCCTGGCAGGTAACAATCACAGTGCCAAGATGTTCTGATTTACTTCAGCAACAGAGACAGGAGCATTTTGGAGTCTCTCTGCCCTTGGCAGCACAGAGGGGAAAGGAGTGACTGTAGTTATAGTTGTTGCTTTTTCCTTCCTCTTAGGCTTGATTATTTTAGTCTGAAAAGCACAAATCTAATTCTATTTGTTGTCAAGGTTGTTTTTCATGCAAGGGAAGTACTGCCTGAAAATGATTATGTTGTAACAAACTTTCTGGACTAGTTTATTTGGGTACAATTTGATGTTAAATTACAATGGGCAGCAGCATAAATAATTTACTAAGATTCCTGGAGATATGTGATAAATTACTTTTATCACAACTTTCTCTTACAGTCAGCAGACTACTTGGGGTTCTTAATTCCTGTTATTTGCATTTTCATTAGCTGTTTGAGATTAGGAGAATAGTGGTACTTGCAGAACTGTTTGGACTATTAAAGAGATTTGAGTATTAATAACTAAGACTGGATGAATTATGTATAGGTGGTAGAGGCCTACACAGAATAAATCAGTGGGAGTTATGGGGCCAGGACTTCATATGTGACAGGGAAGAGAGAAACATTTTAACTAGAAAAATGTATTCTTACCAATAAATTGAATTCTAATGGGGGGAGGAGAGGAATTGGTACCCTTGAAGAATACGTGAAAGCTTTCAGAAATGATGCTCAGTCCAATACGTGGATTTAAACCCCGACAGTTTCAAGTCACTGATTGTTCCTGAGGATTCTATGGGAAGTTTTAGTGAGCACAAACAAAAACCAGCAGAAATGGGCAGAGCCACCAAACCCAGAGATTCATAATGAAAGATTTATTCATACTTCCAAATAATCAGCAACAGCAACTGAAGGAAAGCTCTTACAGTAGGGATGCACTGGGACATGAGGGTGCAAACAACTCGTAGGGCTCTCTGTGCCCCATTAGTAGGATGGGTGGGGGGAACGTGGGGTTCTGTCCCTCACTGTTGGACTGTCAAGCAGCTTGAAGTCAAAAGGAAGAAAAGTTGGTGAACTTACTAAAAGGATTAGGCAGGGGAAAAAAAAGCCTAATGCAATTTTAATCCCTTTAGTAGCAATTAAATCCATAAAGTAATGTACACATGGTGTAAAATGGAGAAAACTTTCAATCTGAATTATTTTCACCTGCTGCTGCCAAAGTAGAGCTTGAAAAATAGCAAATACTTAGTTAAACCTTAATCAAGAAAGTGTATTTTCATTTTAAATTAGCTTCCATACCTGAAGACATGTGTGCAGTTAGATGTAAGGGAAAGCCTGTGGTTTAGTACTGTCAGCATATTTTAAATAATTTGGGTAATCTTTGCTTAGGCACATTTTGTCAAAAGAATTTTTCTTCCATGATCTGAAAACACCCTGATTACAAAATTCCCTGAAGAAACAAAGCTCAAATAGCAGAATATCAGTGCCTGGGAGCTTGTGGGAGGTTTTAATATTAATTTGAGAAGATTGTCAGTGAAGCAGTGGAGGGTCAAGTTCTCAAGAGTGAGAATGGGATTGATGAGTGAAAATCACCTATTCCAGATGACATTCTGGTATAAGAAACTTCTTAAACAGCAGCTTTGAATGCCTGTGACCTGCTCATCCTCCTGCCACCAAAGGGCTGTTCTGTGCTCAGAGTGAGCTGGACAGTCACAGCACCGACCTTGTCCTGTGTCACCTGCTCCCCAGTGGTGCAAAGACCATTCTCTGTTGGTACTGAGACACCTCCATGTGAAAGTGGAGCTCTGCCCATGGGCTTCTTGGTGCAGAGTGGAGAGGATAAATTCAAACAACCAACCAGAAGTTTTAACAGGCTAAAACAGCTGAAATATTTAGTATGGAAACAGCTTAAACAAACATTATTTCACGTTAGCAGTATTGAGACATGATTTACTTTAAAAGGTATTATTTACATATTTATCTTAAAAGTGGGATGGAAATCTCTGTGGTTTTATTGACTCCTAGGGTTTGGGGTTTCTATTATTTAGCAACTTTCTGTTTTGTGGACTGTAGCCAAATTAATAGTGCATTTTAGTTAACATGAGCTGTTGAACTTTACAAACAAAATGGAGGAATTAGTCTAGTTTCTTGTTAAATGTTTAATTGAGATGTAATGAGCTTTCAAGGTCTGTTATCCATTGCAGCAAATAATTGCCTGTGAACAGTTTGCACAGTTACAGAGGGAACTGGGCATGAGATCAATTTGCAGCTCCTTCGAGGGGCACCTCAGCTTTTGGGCTTCACATTCTCACTTACCACTGTAGGAAAAAGGCTCTGGCATGGAATGTTTCCTGCTGCCTGAGGTGGGCGCTAACAAATCAGTGCTGCCAAAGTTTCTCTAAGGGAGTGGATGGTGCTTGTGAAGCAGTAGGGAGTATCCCCCATGCTCTCTGTGCAAGCAGGACTGGACTGCCTCAGAAGAGCTGAGATTTCTCTGTTAGCACTCTCTGGTGAGGGAAGAGAAGCACAGAGGAAGCAGCAGTCACAAAACCTTCCGGGGTTGTCCTGTCCTGGTGCAGTTTACTAATCACTCCTTGGAATTTTGTTTCAAGACAGAAAGTAGGTCAGAACTTCTTGTTAAGTGTGTTCTTTCCTTCTTCCCAAATCCTTTCAATTAAGGCTCCTTTTCTGTAGTAACCAGCTAACAACAATTATCAGATGGGCTGTCTCTTATTTTAAGAAGAAAATTCTGCCTTTCTCTCCTGGCACTGTCAGCTCTGACATTACTTTGCCATGGCATAAAATCTTCCATTTTCTGCTGGGCAAATAAAGCAAATTCTCCAACTTCCATCAGAACATGTGCATGAATTCTGGCATGTCTAATGTTTGACACATTTGTTATAAACAAAGTAGCAGATGTTACCTTACCCACGTATATTAGTTCATTTGAGAACATATTTATTTCATTTTAATTTTTAATGTTAACTCTTACGTGCACTTTTGTTGCCAGAAGAAAAGCCAATGTGGCTTTAGAGCTAATGCTTTATGCTCCATATTATTTTGCCTTAGACATTGAGGAATTGTTTGGGATTTTTTTTCATAAGGTAGCGGAGCTGCTTTTTCCTTAATTCAGAGCAAAACTGTGTCCTAAGGTTCAGAAAAAGGAGCAGAAGAAAGTTTGGAACACAGAGCTTGGCTAGATAACCTCTGAGGTCCCAGCCTGAATTACCCTGTGGTCTGTCTGAGGTGGCTCACAAATACCAGTGCCACGGGGAGACCGAGTTAATGATTCCCTTCTGCATCAAAGTTTGATTCAAGCCATCCATGAAATGTGCTGGCTGGGCTGGGCCTGCAGGCACAGCTTTGATCCTGCAAGCCTCTCTGCTGAGGGTGCCATCCACAGAGCTTCCCCAAAGGCACCTGGTTCCCCTCAGCACCTCCGGCAACCCACACACCAAACTGGGGGAGCTGCTGCCCTCATTTCACTCAGGGCTTCTCCCTGACCTTAAGCTGGTTCTTGACAATCACCTGTCAGGGTGTTGTTAGGACACCTCACCCAGGGCCGTCTAATGCCCAGAACAATTGCTTGGGCTTTGGGCTTGGAAATCCAGTGTTTTCCACAATCTGTTGTGCCTGGGAGATCCCTGTTCAAATAACGTGCTTGGGAGAGCAGTGCACGTACAGTAATAGAAACTCTGACTCTAGCTGATGAGACCTAATTATGACATTTAAATTCTGAGGTCTAGCTGTATTTTATCTTTGAAATGTCTCAGTGAGTCATCCATCTACACTGTTATTGCTAGGAAAAAAAATCTAATAGCAACAAATTTGTAAACAGTGGAAGAACTACCAGAAGTTAATCCTTCAGTGAGTTAAAACAAACCAAACACTGTATTTGTACTTTTTGCACAGTAAAACAGTCACTTTCCCCCATCAAGTAAATAGGTTGATTCCTGCCCTCCCTCCTGTCTCCTTGTGGACTGGGTGTGCATTTGTGATGTTTTTATACTTTCAGAATCTCCTTTCAGCTGGAGTTAAATGGAGTTAACTGTATAATGACCAGAATCTGCTTTCTTTGCTCAGCAGCAGGAAAACTGACCTGACACACAGAAGGGATTTTGTTGTACTGCAGAGAGTTCAATTACTGTGGGAATCACCTGACTGCATGTCTGTGTTTAGTTAAAAATGAAATCTTGATTAAAAGTAATCAGCAGAGAAACAGAACTGAAGTAAAGCAGAGGATTGTAGAGCAGAGAAAGGATACAAATCTTCTGGTGTCTCTTGCATCTGTAAATACACAAAACACAACTGTTACTCTTGAGCCTTACCGTGTAGACGGAGGCCTCAGAGGCAAGTTATGATCCTACCTTGGGTACAACAGGGAAATTCCAGGGTTAGAGCTTTGTGAAATGCCAAACAAAGTTACCATGGAAATGAGTTTGTGCATGACTCCTCCAAATAAAATTTTTTAATTATTTCAGTACTGTGGCTGAAGATTCTTCTCCAGGAGATGCACTTCTACATCAGCACCAGGGGCAGAGAAAGCCCTTGTCATTGGTATTTTTTAATTCACCTTTGAGTGATTTGGACAGCTCTTCATCAAACTATTCTGTAAAGTGACAATATTCTCTCATCCTCTAAACTGAAATTCATATTCAGACAAAAAAATACCGTATGAAGAAATAGGGAAATGTCTGTACTTCTAACTTGAAACTGAAAACTGTTTTCTTTAGTAGTTAGAAATGGAAGTTCTCTGAAATGCTTTGACTAAAATGGGAAATAGGGGTAATATAAAGCTGCAGTTTTAATCTGTAGCCAGAGAACTAGGACAACCATAATTGCCAATCTATTCAACAGTATCTGTAACAAAAAAGTCTACTCCCTTTCATTATTTTGTAAAATACAGAATGAAAACCCTTCTTCTATGTACCTGTGAATAATAAAAGATATCCAACAACTTTTAGAAACTATCAACCATTTTGTATGATAACTCTATCTACTTATTACCAATCTTTTCCCAGAACAGACTGTATTTTTTCCTCACTTCCTAATTTTGAAAACAGGCCTGCAATTTTACATACCATTTTGCATTAGAGTGTATAATTCATCCTATTAATGCTCTCTCTTCATTCTTTTAATTACAGTTTTAAATTTTTATCTATATTCTAATTTCCATGGAATTAGACATGGTAATCCATCCTTTAATAATATGTTTACATTTTGCTTCTTTCAGGGTGGGAGTATATTTAGGTGCATTTTAATTTATCTTTCAGTTCTGCATTTCCTGAAATTTGCATTGCAGATTGATATCTTTTTGAATATATGCATAAATATGTACCTATATAGATATGTATCATAACAGGCGTACTGGGGATCAATGAAACCTCAGTGTAGTTTTGCAGAGCCTCAGGCATTATTTCTTTCAGAATTAATTATTGCTGCTGTCACTGCAGGGTAATAAAAAATACTAAATGGGTGTCTTAGGAGCTGTTGGTATTGTAGTCACTCCTGGAATGTATTCCCTTGAATTGAGTATGGGACAGCCCTCTGTGCCAGAGCCACAGCCACCTGCTCGATGTTGCCAGTATTGCAGGGATTTCTTCAGCAGCTCCTTAGCCCTGTGTCTGTGGACATCCCTGTCCTGGGGAGTGCTGGAGCAGGTCAGCAAAGGGTGGTTGTTAATGGCTGCATGCAGACAAACCTGCTGTTTTCCAACTCCCCTTGGCATTAACCCCTTCAGCAGGAATTAGGGAGGCAAAAGGGAAGACAAATGTCAAACACATCCCTTAAAGACCCAGAGCACAGGAGCTTCTGCAATAGGTCAGACCTGGTGTGTGCATGTCCTCTGTGGCCACAGCTGTCATCAAGTACAAGAAAGCTGTTGTGAGCCAAGGGGTATTCAGCTCTCAGGATAATACTGCTTTCTGTCCTGACATTGATTATTTTATATCTGGAAGTATCAGGGCTTGTATCCCTCTCTTTTCTGTTTAGTTGGCATGCATTGTTAGAAACCATGTGTCAACTACATGATTGTTCAGTCTCCCAGGGAAGTTGTGCTGCTATGTTCTAGTTTTTTTTTTTTCATTAATTGCTGTATAAATACCAATATGTAAGGTATTAAACCCCAATTCAGCCAAGTATTTAAGCAAGTACCTTCTTACATAGCCATCTATATACATGTGTATAGTCACGCTCATTGCAGCCAGATTGCTCATGGTGTAACAACTTGCTTTGCCCAAGTGAAAACACTTTAAACCCCCTTTTGTGATAAGGCTCATGTTCAGGATTCAGAAATCTTTGATGGATGCTGCTGCAGCAGTTCCTGGCATTCCATCACCATCCTTCTTGCCACAGGTTAACGTGCCCATGTGAGAGTTGCCAGAGCAGGACGTGTGTGCACATCTCACCTCTCTCTGCTGACAGGTTGGCATCTCCTGTTAAGCTGCTATTGTGAGTGACCTCTATGGAAAGGTCGAGGTTGACAGCTTGGGGCAGTAATGTCTTCAGCTACAAAATTCCTCCAAGGAGATGTCAGTACTTAGAGAACTACTAGGGAAAAATATGACTGATCAAAGAGTGCAGAGAGAGGGCTGTTGTGCAAGGAATGACTTCCATCTTTTTCAGACCCTCCTTCTTGACACCCAGCACAGCAACAGACATTTGCAGTTAGAACATGTCCTGTACCCTTTGCTTAGGCTTGAAGAAGGTGCTGTGCTAAATCTGGGCTCCAGCATTCAGCCCAAGGAAGTGTGCCAGGACATTAAGGTCTTAGTATGACTAAAGTGTGGGATTCAGTTATTCCCCAGGAACTGAATGTTTTGTTTCTCTTTTGAATTTGCACTGGTGATCTGTAGTCACACTTTTAATTAAAAGCTTTGCTTTCTTATATTAATTTTCTAAACTTTGTGTGCTTGTACAGTGAGGGGCTTTTGCATGTTTTTATTTTGTTTTTAAAGAAAAAATGTGGTAAGAATGGATGGAGGCCGTTGTTCTCTTCCACAAAGGAGTAAGCAGCAAGATAGCTCTCAGCATTAAAACTTAAGACATAGTACTACAGACTAGTATGTTATAAAATGCTTCAGAAGCCAAAGACACCACCTCTTCCTTGAGCCTCATTGCACTGGATCAGGCTCGTGAGGCTGAAGCAGACAGATCATCTTCATGGGACACACTCCCCATTGGACACTGACACAAAGAGCCTGGCAAAACTCATTAACAGTGAGGTCAAATCTGAAGTGCCTTTGATAAGAATGAGTAACTCAGAGAAATGGAATCACAGAATAGTTTGGGTTGGAAGGAACCTTAAAGATCATCTCCTTCCAAGCCCCTGCCACGAGCAGGGACAGCTTCCACTGAGGTTGCACTCAGCCCCACTGTCCATGTCACCAACAAAGATGCTGAACAGCGCCAGTCCCAGTACTGATCCCTGGGAATGTTACTTGTCACTGTTCTCTTGGACACTGAGCTGCTATCCACAGCTCTGAGAGACACCATCCTGCCAGTACCTTCTCCAGATGGTCCATCCATCTAATCCATGTCTCTTCACTTTAGAGACAAAGCTGTTCATGGGTGCTGTAACCACATTGTAGGAAACACGAACATATTATCCATAAACTATCTCCATTTTTTGTGTGCTGTGTGTTCTTCTAGCAGTTATAGGAGCTTTGAAAGGCTCTAGGGCTTGAGTACAACGTTGTGGTCATACACCATCACCTCACACAGTGTAGCACCTGCCTTCCTGTCAGAAGCATGCTCTGTTTTCCAAGGGGAATGCATTATATCTCAGACTATCTCCCTTTGCTTTTTAAATTATTACCTAAATCTAGTTTCCTGCTCCTTCTTTATATTGTTCCATCTTTGATGTCATCTATATCTGGGGAAAAACTGAAATAGGAAAGATAGCAATTTAATTAGTGGTGATGGCCAGAGGGTATAACTGTCATCAGCACAACGAATGGTGCTTGTCACTGGTACAGCAGAATGAGCAAAACTGTATCACACAATTTATCTACCTGTTATTTCAGTGGGAGAATTCCCATGTGTGCTGATCACCTACTTACCAGGTGATTGATTAGTCTGCTGCAAGAGTGCTGAGCCTTTTCACAAACGTTTCCAGTTTTTTCATTTGCAGCTCTTCCCTTTTGTCACATCTTGTTTCCTCTCTCGTGGGCTCTGCAGAGATCTCTACAACTTGCCTATTCAGATTAGTTTTGCCACTAATGCACAAGTCTCTTGTAACTGATCTGTCCTTCCATTCTGACTAAACTGCTGAATTGTTTTCGGTGAATTAAAAAGGAGCTCTGCTGTTATTTTGTTTTCAATAGGGATGCACATTTCTAATTTCCTGTTGGAGGAGTTGTTTATTAAAAAATCTGTCCATTCATTATTTGTGCTTATGAAGGTGGAGCAACTTCATATACAGAACATAATTAGCACTTGGAATTGTTTTGATCTAGTTTTCTCCAGGTAAACCCTTCACTAATAGAAGGTTTCTACTGGTGAGAAAACTCTTTTAGGCTCTTGTCATCAAAGCCTAACTAAGTGAATTTCATTATTCAGCTTGGTTTTCAGTGCAGTGCAAATAATTTGAAATACCTTTCCCAAACACCACTTTTTATGATAATTTTGCTTGAGGTTATTTGGGGGGGGAGGGGTGGGAAGTTATGAAATGCAAAATATTTAATGAATAAATTAAATAACTGAAGCATAGAACTTCTCCCTCAGTTTGAAGGCTTTGTAGAAAAGTAACACATTGAAAAAATCCTTTTTTGGCTGCACATTGAGATATGGAGTAGCAAATGCAAAGTATCTGTCATTTGAATGGCTCCAAACATCTAAGAAAAGGTTTCTTGTGGAAATCTGTCATCTGTCTCTGGTATTTTGAGGTGGTTGCATTGGTCACTCAGAGCAGCTCTTTCCATTGCTGCTCTGCCCATTGTGCCCTAATGCACTCCAGAAATCGGGGGACCAGGAGCCCTTCCTCGATCAGGGTTCTAGACTGGCCTCAGCTTCACTAAGGATGCAATTAGGGCATGGTCAGAAAACCAATCATGTCAGAGCCATTGTTCTGAAAACTGGTTACATGTTCTCCCCATTACTGGTAATTAAACAAATCTGATGCAGTTATGCTTTGAAAACCCAATTGCATTTTCAGCTGCTGTGTTATATGCTCTATTTACTTCTTCTCTAATGTTACATTTCTCTGACTATTTCAGCACTGCATTCCATATTCTCTTTGTTCCACCTCATTTCTAAATAGCGAAATAATCTTCTTTGTGTTGCTCTTGCTTTGCTGAAAGTTGATATGAAGCCAGGTCCTTTCAAACTGTTACATTCATATAATGAAATAAGTAGAGATAAAAACACAGACTCCAGCTCAAGGGTAATGTTTTTGGATCTGTAGAACATATTTGAACATCAGCCACGTAACTGCCGTTTAACCACCATCTTAATTTAGTTTCACTTGACCTAAGGAGGTGACAGCATTAATCTTCCCCATCGATTAACTAGATGGAAAACATTTCTTCACGTGATAGTAAGGTGAGATTTATATCCAGAGAATAAGTACTGGTGTGTTTAATTTGATTCCAAATTGAACTGATAAGGTACAGATTATATAGACCGAAGTTGGAAGTTAATTCTCCTTTACTAGTCATTCTTGCTCAGACCAATAACAAAGACTCCAGACAACTGATATTTTGGTGGGTTTTAACTTTCATTTCCACAGGTAAAACAAACAGTTTCCACACAAAGTGCATGCAATATATATATATATATATATACACGCAAAATACATACACCCACTTCGTGTGCTCTTAAGACTTGTTTTTCCTGATAATTGTAGAAAAGATACAACTATCAGATTTCCTGTGAGTGTAGGTTGTTATTATCTTATTCTGTATTGCATTTTCCTCCAAGAGGAACAGGCATCTCCAGGGATAAATATCTGTCTCTGCCTGTGTAACTTTGAAATTCCTGAATCTGAAATTAAAAGGAGCACAACCTGATGGAGCTTCAATAAACAATTTGCAGAATGCCCTCCCTTGTCCCCATAACACAGGAGTCTCCCATAACATGCAAATGAGCAATGCAATTGAAACAAAAGAAGTCTTTGAAATGAAAAGAGTAAGAATTATAATCCTTAACTTATCCATTATCACTCTCCCCCTTCTGTTTAAGCCTCTTTGCTGCAATAATCAAAACTGCAGTTGCTTAGTCACTGATAAACATACATCATGTATTCACTCCATTATTTTCCTGCAGGCCCTCGAAGTACCTTTTGACCATGATACAGCTTGGCCAGTGATTGACAAGTGTTCTGATAGCTCGTTTCACAGCATTTTTGCATCCTAGGGGCTGAATTGCTGGAGGCACAAGCTGTGCAGGGAGAAAATCAAGCCTTATCAGTGCTTCCCAAATTCTTGTTTAGGTTTTTCCTCTTGAGCTTCTGCCTCCATTTACTGATTTAATTAATGCTTCTGTGTCCCTGGGTTACATACCTGCTGACTTTAAATCTGTTGCCATTTATCCTTTCTTAAAGTAACATTCTATGCCCATGACTTGGCTGACAGCTATAGAACCACTGCCAAACTCCCATTCCCATCAGAGCTCCTTGGAAAGGAGGACATTAAAGATTTGATTTGATTTTATTTTTAATGAAAAGGGATAAAATTTATTTTAAAGTCTGACATCCTGAAGCTCTTTTAGAAGGTAATTAACTTACATTTCATTGACTCATACATTGTTAGTTCTCCTTTCATTCATGTCAGTCTTGCTTTGGAAAAGAAACTCTTCTAAGAGCCACTTGACTCCGCTTGTAGTGATGAAATTAAGCAAGGTATCCAATGGGACTGGCAATACCTTGAGACTTACACTTGTTTCTCTTGTTCTGCTGGCCTTGCTGTGAAATTTAAACACAATGTGTTCTCAGATGCCTCCCTGTCCAGGGCATGGCCATATGTCAGAGTAAAGGTGGATTTACAGCAAAATCAAGAGGAAAAGCATTGCTGTCTCTGAGAGCTTCCTGACACTGGGGGAGATCCACCATACAGCCTCATTTGTGAAAGGGAAGGATCATGTCTCCTTTTGAATTAAAAAAGCTTTTAGCTTTTCTTTATTATTTGAAATCAGTGATGCACAATATTTCTCTTTAGCTTTACGTCCAATTCCTCAATGCTGCTGTCTGCTCTGCTTTGACTAGGAAGGGATTTTTGGTCTTTTTCTAATCAGCCGAGAGTAGACCTCTGCATAAGGGATTTAGAGCTATTGATGAGACTCAGTTCACCTAATTAACATTTTCTGAGGTGGTAGAAGCAGCCCATAGATCCTCAGGTGTCTGCAAATCATGAGAGGAAATGTTAGACCAGGATTCTATGGGAGTAGGAGGAGTGGTTTATGGTACAGCACATCCCTCTCTGTCTCCAATTCTATATGGCTTTCTTCAGTAATTCTGTGTTAGTGTTTCTGCACTCCACCTTATTTATCTTTTTTGTAACCATAAGCTTTAATTAAATTACCCATTAAAATACACAGTTTTTCATTTACTGAGCATCAAATGTAAGGATTACACATGAATATATGGATGTAAAAAATCCATAATGAACAGTTAATCTTATGTTTGCAACTTCATCTCAGCCTGAATCCAACTGATCTTTCAAACTACTCGGAGGGCATGAAATGAATTTAGCAGGAAGTGGATGCAAAGGGGCTTATTCTTCATAAAATACAAAATGTTACAGAATGGCTTTCTGCAGGTGTTGAGGGTCTTAAAAATTTACTTGTGTAAAAAGTGACTGGGAAACATAATGAAAGAAAAGGAACACAATGAGAATCATGAAATAGAAACACGTCATACTTGGCACAGAAGATCCTGAACTACCAACTGCTGGAAGCCTTGCTCCTACTTCTGAGCTTTTCTACTTATTGTGAGAGGAGGAGTCAGGGTGATCCTGCATTGTTCTTATATCCCTAATTAAGTGCTTCTTCCCCTTGACCCTGCCTTTCTGTTGGATTGCTTCAGGATTATCTCCTTGGTTAAACATTTGCTATCTATAATGCTTTAATAATAGGTATTATTCTCGAAGTGTTCATGCAAACGTTGCTGCTCTGATGGCACAGGTGCTTCTGATGGAATTTCTATGCCTGAGTTGATTGAATCTTTTTAACAATGTTTGTCCAAGATTTCACATTTGAGTGAATAAAATTAAAATGAACCTCAGCATTTGAAAACTAAGTTTTGGAAGCCCATCTGCCATAAAATTTGTCTTAAACACAGCAAGTTTTGAAATGCCAAAATTATGACTTTTTCTCAGTGAGATTGGCGTCAATTCCTTTTTTTAAACTGATCTTCAACGTTTTTAAGCTCCAATTGTAGTTGTATTTATAAGTAGCTTTTATATTTTTGGAAGATGACACTATGCAAATAATCTGCTGTGATCTAAATTGTAACATGTAGAGTCTGAAATACACTGAATAATTCCTGTAAGTATTGATATAGAAAGTGTTTGGCTTCCTTTTTCCTTGCTGTAATTGAACGTGTGAAACAGGATCTCGGAACCCTCTAAATAAATACCTGTGTTATTACAGGAGGCCATGCCTCGGTCTGAACAACACAAAATGTCATTCCAGTTGTCATCCAACAGCCTGAATGGATCCCCAGTTTTCCATACAAATAAACCAGGAGCAAGTATGACTGGAGTTAAAAAAGTAGAAATATAAAACTTTAGGCAGAGCCCAGTATATATTTCACTGTAAATCAAGCTTTTAGAATCCTTTGATTCTTTTCAAAAGTTTGCTTGTATTTCAGAAAGGTTGTAGGAAGGCTGGATGGAGATGAGCTGCTTTTCTCTCTCTGAAATGACTACCCTGTTTAGAAGCATCCACATGGAGACAGTTTCAGACATTAATATTGATATGTCAAGAGCTCAAGTCAGTTGTACATTTATCAAGAAAACAGCTCTAGCAGAATGTTGTCTGGATGTCAAAACAAAAACATTTGTGGGGAAATGTCATTTAAGAATAATTTTTCAAGTTTGTTTTTTTTTTTAAATTTCAGATTCATCAGCCTCAATTAAACTGAGAAATGACCATCCAGTTTTTCCATATGATAACTTTTCATTCTTAAATTTAGAAAATGAAAATTAAAAATACTTGGAAAGTTTAAATGCCTGGAGCAGGAATATTTCAAAATTATTTAATAAGCTTTCTAACGTATTGAATCAAAAGTAATCATGTTTCATAAAGCAAATGTCAGCTGTCTTTTTTTTAAATCTCAGTTTAGTTCTTTTTCTGATGGAGCAGAGGGGAGAGTAGAGACAAAACTGTGTCCAGCTCAGTTGGTCTCTGTAGAAATTCAGCTGTGGTGTGGGACTGCCAAGAAAGCCAATACATCTCCTCCTCTGTGCCTGGTTCTGCAAACTCCAGTAGAGTTTTCTTGGAATGGAGGAAATATCTTCTTGCTCCTGCCCTGTAGTCTTTGCTGCTGTATTTTGGTATTAACAGTGGCCTGGCTTAACTCAGACAAATCCAAACCCCATCTGCTCCTCACAGAGATGCCTCTTTGGAAGAGGACTGTCTTATTCTTGTTTCTTTTTATTGGTGGGGGTTTGCTCCATCTCTTCTGGGCTGCTCCGTTGGGTTTGCTGTGTCAGCCCTCCCACCCTCTCTGTGCTGGCTACCAGAGCACAGGTTGCCTCCTCAAGCTGCTTCAGGCCAACCTTTGCCTTCCCAGGGTCTTGTGGCAGTTTCTGTGCTGGTTTCTGCCTGCCTTGGGAGTGCAGTGGATCAGGTTCCAGTGTGATGTGGGAGTGCAGTACAGGTGGATCACTGCACATATTGGTCTTTTGTCATTTTCAGCTGTTGGTTTTTGGAAGGCTTTAGTCATAATCCTCTTGCTCCAGTTTCCCACAGGGAGTTGCATGTTGAACATCACTACTCACTTGGGTTTGCTCCAAACCACGGCAACACACTGACAACGGCAGATTAAATCCCCTTCTGGTCCCTGTTACAGAGCTCAGTTAATAATCACCATGCTGAAGATGTGGCAGGCCTGGCTGATGCCTCTTAGCAGCAGTGACCTGGGTATTAGATTTCCCTTGGCACAAAGGGGTATGGATTTGTGAGGGTTCTGCAATCATTTATCTACCTAAAAATCCCCAGTTTTTCTGATACTATTTGAAGCAATTTCAAGACTATTTAAAAGAGGCTTAGGGTGGCACTGGCAATAATGCTGGGTGTCAAGGCTGAGGCACGTTGGCAGAAAGGAATTGGAAAACACTTTTCTTTCTGCATTGTACTTCACTCTGGCTACTGCTATAGATCTATTGCTTTAATAATCACTCATATTCACACACACAATAAGAGGAAATGTATCTGACTTGATCATTTTCATTTTAGGGTTTGGTTTCCAGCTTCAGATGCTTCTTTTGTCTTCTCTTTGTCTCTTCATTTACATTCGGGGAAACCTCATTCAAATCCAGCAAGCAATTACACTGTGCTTTAACCATGAATAATATTGCTGTTTACACACATTTAAGATTTGACAGGGAATGATATTATATAGATTGATACTGTCTACTTTTTAGTACTGTCTGACTTGCTATCCATCTTTCTAGACATTTATGAAATATCTGTCTTCATTGTAACCTTCCATTAAAGTTGGAGATCATGTTTTATCCAATCGTGTATTCTGCTACTTCTTGCAAAGCTGGAGAGCATGTGAGGGGCATAAAGCCACTTATGAAAAACTAATGTATGGTGGGAGAAAATCCTCAGCAGGACAAGGGACAGTACAAGTCCTGTTTTACTGTTCCTCCTTCAATACACTTCCCAACACTGTACTAATAAAGACCATGATATGGGTTCATAAAACTGAAGACAATGATTCTCATACAAAAAGCCAAAGCAAGGCAGACACTATCAAGGAAAGCATTGACAGCAGATACAAAATTAGTGGCCAAAACTTATATGGAGTTCTAGACTAGGTATGGTTACTTTCTGTCAGATGCATGTTTGCACTCATAGCTGTAGCTTATGTTATTTAAGCCAACTTTTTCCACATTTCAAAGATTAAATACCTGAGAGGAAACAGTTCATTCTAGGAAAGAGGATGCTTTTGTTTATAATGTTTTAGAAAAGGCTTTAAGGGATAAATTAAAATAATCAAAGCTACTTCTGTCTGAGTTTCCTGATGTGGGCCTAATTTACTGATGCTGAACTCACTGAGAAAAGAATTGTGCTTGTGTTTTTTCTGTGAGGTGCTTACAATTAGATTTTTAAACAGTTTTTCTACTTCAGCAACAGAAATGTATCCAGGCATGCTTTGTAAGTATGACTTTGGGCTATCCTTTTTACATGCACATCTGTACTGTTGATATAAGTTCCACTTGCTCTTATTTTATGGTGCTTCTTCTCTGTAGTGGGTTAATACCAACAGCCTGGATGGCTGGAGTTTCCTGAAAGGGGAAAGAAGTCTCTGTTGCCAGTGTCCTCAGCTTTTCTCAGTGGCTCTGCTGCAGCAGGGGCTCTGATGAGGGCTCAGAACTGAGTCCAAAGGGACATGCTTGCAGAGTGACCCCTGGGAGGGCTCCCCACTAAGCACCACCAGCCCCAGGGCAGCACGGACAGGCTGGCACTGACAGCCACTCTGGTGCCAGGGGCTACAGGGGGAACCTTTAACACTCAACTCATGTGCCTTATAATCTTAGGAAAATAGGAAAACCAAGACTGCAGGTCACCTTTTTTCATCCTGTCTGTTGTAGGTGATGGCAACATTTTCTCAACTATAATTTAGAGCTGTGTTTAAGTTACAGACAGAGTGGTGCAAACGTTTCCTGATTTTGTTCTCTTGCATCCCTGTAATATTCCTCAGAGGAGTCTTTGCTTGAGTAGGTGAGTCCATCCTCTGTGCTGCCAAAAGAATGGGTGGTTACACTCTGAGTTACTCAGTTATGCTTGGAATGTATCTTTTGTTTGTGACACTTGTTTTGTGTCATTTCTGTATGTCAGAGCTGTAGATTTTCATGCGTTTGACATTGTTGCAATCTGACTAATTTATTCTCAAATCCTCCTCTTTCCATAATTTTCCTTTTTTTTCTGGGAAAGCCCACTGATTTAACTAATGAATCTAGTACTGATTTCTGAACAGCTGCTAATAATAAGAAAATTGTCTTGATGGTTGTTCTCCAGCTGGGAGAATGAGCAGGCAAGCAAGTTGTTGGGTTTTTTTTTTTTTTTTTTTTGTTCACTTTCCAGGATGTTTGGCTCGTTTGGAGAGCTCTCATGTCAAACCCCTTTTGTCTGTAATTACAAAGCATTATGATTTCATCTTTGTGCCAAGGGACAGCAAATGTGCCTGCAGGGAATAGTGAAAGCCCATTTATTTATCTTAAGGCCAACTTTTGGTCAAAGTGACATCATTGCCTAAATTCTCAGTGAATTTATCTGTTTGTGGCTTTAACCCTGTTCATGCTTCCCAGGACTGCCTAGAGTTTGTGAACTCTGCTGGGAATGACTGGGAACATATTCCTGTCCTCACCTTTCTCTCTTTAATAGTGTGGGTTACATCATTTGTCCCAGGGAATTAACAGTCAAATTACATCACAGAAAATGAGCTGATTCATCCTAAATGATGGAGGGAGTCAAATCCAGATCAGGAAATGAAACCTGTGTTTTTTGGAAGTCCAGACTTCTTGCTTCAAAGCCCTTTCTACCTCCTCTCTGTACTCTTCTGCCCTTTCAAATGCTTTCATGGAATTCAGAGTCATGATTTATTCAGACTGTAGCTCTAAGATGACTTGTAGAGGCAGGTTCTTTCCTTCCCTCTGAGATCACGTCATCTGTGTGGGATGTTGGTGGAGATCAGGATTCTGACCTTTGAAAGGCTGTGGCTGACTGCCAAGGAAGGGCACGGAATGAGAGCTACTGTTAAATGTATATGAACGAAGTTGATATTGGTAATGTATAATAAGACAGTTAAAACAGTTTGTGCCTCAGGATTTTTGTTCCCAGACAGTCTGTGGTGTGTCTGGATATATGTGCTTTTAGCTGCTGTGTAAATCTGTCTGGCCAACATTATGTACTGATTTGCAATTGCAGTGTAACAAAACTGAATTTTGGGGAAACATCAGTTACCTTTATGCTACTAATTGCAGTTTTCATCTGCTGCTAACTGATGAAAGAAAGGTGAGAAAAAAAACTCATTCCCAGAGGAATAGACTTTCTGTTCCATCTTTGCTTTAGGTCTGGAAGAGAAAATAACAGAAGAGCTCTAATGGCCTTTGAATGGCTCATCTTTCTTCAAGAAGGGTTCAAGAGTATCTAATCATTCTTGACAGAATCAGTTCAATGTTTCTTTAAAATCATTTAGCAATGGAAACTCCATAGCCTCTGTATATAATGCATTTCATTGCTTGTCGTTCCATGCCATTCAAAAGGCTTTTCTTCTTATACTTGACTAAACTGTGCTTACACCAACAAGAGTTTTTCCTGTTTCTGGTGGTGTGTATTATTTTCCTCTATTCAGTCACTCTTTACATAGACATAATAATGTCATCTAAAACATGATTTATTGTCAGTTACTGACTATGTTGTCAGGATACAAAATATACATGACAATTTAAAGAAAAAAACCCGAAAGCCTCTGTGTTTTTTTAATATCAAGGGGCCAGTGTCAACCCCACTTTGTATATGTCCCTCCTCACCTGCACTGCCAGTGGTATGAGCAGAGAAGCTGAAGGCTCTCAGAATAACCCAGCCTGGAAGGGACTGTCTGATCCAGTCCTACAAGGAAAAGGGAGCCTTGATCCAGCACCCCACCCTGTTCACTCAGGTCTTGAAAATCCAGTGATGGGGATTCTGCCACATCCCTGGCAAGTTTGTTACAGTGATTGATTGTTCTCACTGTAAAAACCCTGTTTCTTTTATTAAGACAAAACCTCTCCCAGTGCCACTTGCATCCTGCTGCACCTTGTCTTCTCCATGTGGCTCCTTGTGAAAACAGGCCTTCCATCCCCTTTTAACCACCTCTGAAAGTACTGGAATAATACAATGAGGTTTCCTATGAGTCTTCTCCAGGAAGAAGAGACCTAACTCTTGCAGTATTCTAGACAAGAGCTATTTGATCCTCTTTTCAGCAACTCTGTTATAAAATATATAATCTCTACATAAACTCTCTCTTCAGTTATCTGTTCTCTAGCATAAAAAACTGTAGGTTTTTTGTTATTTTCCTCACAGTTTGTTTTTTCTACACCTTTGCTTATTCATACTGATTGGTTCAGCAATACCCAATCACAGTAATCTTACTGATTTTTTTTTCTACGTTGTCAGTGTCCACCTTTATCTCTGGAAGCATGATGGCCAAAGCTTGGCACAGTATTCCAGCTGAGGCTTCTTTACAGCTGAGCAGAGTGGGGAGATTACTGTATGTGATTTACTGTTTGACCTGTCTGATTTTCTTTACTCATAGTCAGTTTGTGCTGTATTATAATTCCAAGCTCTGTGTTTTGCAGTTCTGCTGCCTGAGCTGTTATTCTGAACCTTTTATGTCTGTGCTCTTATTCTTGTGTGTAATAGCTGTGTGTGACTCTGTGCAATGGTCCTCAGCACAGGACCCTGTTCAGTTCATAGACTTTGCTATGGAGTGAACACTTTCTGGTTCTTACAGTGCTTTCTTTTGTTTATTTTTTTTTAAGCTGACATGGATTACCTGTAAATTTAAACTTTTCCTTGCTGACATAGACAATGAAATACAAACACATTTTGATAGTTAAAAGTAAACTTTTGAAGAACATTGCCTGATTCCTCTTTGTGGTTTATTAGAGCTCTGTTCTTCCATTCTGGTCAGACTTCACAGTAGGCTAATTGAACCCACATTTCCCTTATTTATTGTGAAGATGGCACAAGCCAGAATAAGAAATCTTGATGTAGTATATGATATCTATTACTACTTGACATCTTTTTCATTGGAGACCTTACCATTAGAAATGAGACATTTTAAGATGCCAGTGGGTGATTTTAGGACAGAAATCTGCACCCCTCTCAGGAGAATTTTTCTCTGCTTCCCAACAAAGCACCAGAAGTGCCTTCCCTGCTAGCACTCCAGTCGGTCTGAAGTTTTGGATGTGAACCTGTGAAACAGCTTTCTGGCAATTCTTCCTCCTGTTGCTGAGAGAATGAGATGAAAACAGATGAGAGCAGAGGGCTCTTCTCTCTATCCCAGCTTCAAGCCTTACGTGCAGGAATACACACAGAGGAATTAGGATTCTGTGTGTCTGTGAAACAGCCTCCCAAGGGAAACAGGCATGTCATGCAGCTTGAGAGATTGTACAGCTTGAAAATAGTAGAAAACATGATATGGAATTGTGTGCTAGGAGATAAGATGCTGTTTATTGCCATCTGCGCTTCAAGGGTTGAATTGGCAGCAAATTCAAAAAGCTTTACTAGGCAACAGAAAAGATCAAGAATACAGTATATGCATAGCAGGGCTTTGGCAGGAGGGAGTGTGTGTCCCAACTGGGTAACAGAACCAGGTCTAGGACTTAATGTAGCGCATGCACTTTCCACTTGATTTGTGGGTTTGTTGGGTTTTTTTGTTTTGTTTTGGTTTTTTAAGATCTCAAGCATGTCAGTTTTTGCAGGTTTTTTGGACAATAATTTTTTGACCTCTAGTTAAAATACCTTTGAATAGAGTTCTCCAAGAAAAGCCCCAACACTATTATTTTTCTGGCAGTCATTATTGTGTAACATATGGATATGTCCCTCTGCGGAGGTTGTGTTGTCTGTCTCAGCTGCTATTCCACATTGATAAAAATACTGGGTCTCTTCTCACTTGTATATATTAACAGCTTGGGTGTAAGTGAACATATATGCCACAGGTTGGGGAGACTTCTGATCTCCAAGAGAAAAAATACCTCTGTTTATTTTGGTGTCTCTCATGTGGTTCCCTTGTGCAGCTGACAAAGGGAAATTAGCAGATGGTGTAAAACTTCTCTGGTTATTAACGGGCAGCACTATTAAGTCTATGCATTTTTTTTCTTACTGCAGCTTAGTTACTTTTGAAGTTTTGTCACCTTTCTTTTGATCCAGTGGATGTTTTTGATAATCTGTTTTTCCCTCTGCTTTCTGGTTGTTGAGAGGAATGTGGCCATTCTGTTGGCAAACCCCAAATCTACCAGGCAAAGAGAAACACCCAACAAAAGGCAGTGCAGAGGGGAAAGGGAAAAACATGATCAATCTATGATGCAATGCCCTCTGCTGAGTGCAGCCTTGCTGCTGTCAGTGGGGGTGACCTGCTCCTTGGTGAGTGTTCTGTAGTGCTGGCAGTGGTAGCAGGAGGGGCTTCACACCAGGCTGCCTTGTCCATGTTTGTCTCTTTGTTTTGTTTGTCTTTTGTTTTTTTTCCTCATGTATATGTGTATGAAATGCAATACCTGTTCCCCCCATTTTCAGATAAGACAACACAAAAGAATTCTTGAGGCTGTGGATTATTGTAATACTTTGCACAGAATAGAGATGCAGTTTTGTAACTCATCTTTTTCTGGAATTGTGACCCCTCCTCAAAGGTCACTGTTGAAGAGTGAAAAAATGTAATAGGACATCCTGGAAATCATTATTAGAAAGTCAACTTCATCTTTCCCTGAAGCTGATGAAATGCATTGGCTACACTTCAGCCTATGTAGGATTCCTCTATGAGAAAGTATTATTACACAGTGGTTGTGGTTGTAATATTATAGATATGGGGAATGGTATTTGAGCTGGAAAAACACTTGATATTATCCCTTTACTGAAGTACAGCATCCCCTCTTCTACCTGTGTGCTCACAGACACATCTGTCACATACAGACACAATCTTTTTGCAAATATATTCCCTTCCTATTACAAAAATAAGTGTGTTTAAAATGGCAGAAGAGATTTTATAGTGTATATAGAAGCTTTTCCAAAAGTAAATTTTTGTATTACTAACCTATCAATGAAGTGTAACCCTGAAGATAACTGAACTGTGATTATCAGAATATTTGGTGGTGATAAAGAGGCATGTTCTGCTAATACCCCTTCAGTACTGCTATCTTTGAAGAATGATATGTCATTAATAAAATTATCAGTTAATAATAAAATGCACTGTACATACTGAAGTAATAGCCTGAGGAATACCACTATTTAGTGGACACTCGTTTTGTGCAGAAACATGAAAAATATCTTAAGAGGTAAACAGGTAAACATTAGCTAAGAGTTGAAACTAAAAAGTGTCCAAGACAGTTTCGAAGAAGCCAGGAGCAAATAACAAGGGAATTGGAGCTGGGCCTCAGAACTCAATGTAGTTTGTTGTTGTTTGAAGAAAGTGATAAGATTTGTACCTGCACTTCCACTTTGTGCAGCCTCGAGTCTCCTGATGGCTGGAGTAGTTGTCTTTCCTCAGGACTTTGAAGTGCATGTTGAGGCCAGGAAACAGCGTGAGAGTGGAGTGTTCCCTGCTCATTAGGAGCTGTGTCAAAGTCATGAGGCAACCAGGTAGATGAGATGCTGGCAGGATAATTGTGTTTGCTACAAGGCAGTGTTGCAGCCGTTATGTTGTTGAACTGCAGCCTCAGCTGTGACTCAGAGTAGAAGATCTGTGCAGTCCTGTGGTGTACGTGCTGCCTTTCCTTTTCTATACCATTTAGTTGGTGTCAGATTGAGAAAAATCCCTTGCAGTGGAGTCTGAAAAATCTGCATATCAGAGACTGAGTGTGTTGTCTGTGGGTTTTGCTCTTCCCCACGCTGACAGCTCTGCCACTAACTCAGCAGTGCCTGAGCTGTTCGAGTCGTGCTGTACAACGTTGTGCCTCTTGCTCTGTTCAACAGGGCACCTTTGTTAGGAGCACTTCCAGCCTTGTGCTTTTTAGATTCAGCTTTTAGAACAGAAAAATCCCCAACCCACAGACTCATAAATCACTGTTAGTAAAAACCAGAACAGTTTTCTCTGCATAGGCAGACCTGTTCAGAGCCTTGTGCATAATAGCACACACGTGCTGTCTGTGCCTTAATGAGTCTTGTCAAGTTGCTCTCTGTCATCCTTAGTATTATCATTCCCCAAGCAGTAATGGCAAAAGACATTAGAGCCTTAAAGGCCACTTTTCATCCCAAAAGTTTGGACTGTCTCCTTTAGAATGTCACATTCTTTAGTATTTCATTTTCAAAAGCAGTAAAATAAAGTAGAGATACAGATTCTATCTTCAAAACTGATGTAACGTAGTGAGGCAGTTGGGTGGATTTTCCAAATCAGTCCTACCCTTTGATGGTGTTGCAACCACAAATATTTTGGAGAGTCAGGCTACAAACCCCAAGTGCCTGATGTAAAATGTGTCTGTTCATACACATGTGTACACAGAGAGGATTATTTTCCCCTAACACTACTACCTTAGTATGAAAAGTGAGAGCCCAGGTGAGGTGCTGGTGGTGAGGGGGTGCTCCAGGAGACTGAAGGAGTTCACTGGAGAACATCAGTTTTGAAAGTACAACCCATTTCTGACCTCTTCACATGGATGGTGCAAAGCAGCCACCGAACTGGGGCATGTGGCAAAGCCAGTACTGGTGCTACAGAAGCTCAGGCTGCCTTTATGTCTTTCAGTTGCATGATTTTTTCATTCCTAGTGTATGAGGGAGTCAAGAAGCTGTCTCTGTGCTCAGCAGTCAGTGCAGTCTCCTGCAGAGTGTGTATGAAAAATCCCAGCCGAATTATAACACTGTCTTGAAAAGAGCCAGAAAAGCAACCATCCCTGAGCTCCCTCCTTACCCCTGCAAGGACAAAGTAAAGCCTGGTTTAAAAAGCAAAATTAATCACAGAGTCATGGAATGGTTTGGGTTGGAAGGGACCTTAAAGATCAGCCAGTTCCAACTCCCCTGCCAAGTTGTTGCAATGTTTCTCTTGCTTAAAGAAATAGTAAGTAGCAGGTAAAGTGCTCTTTCCCCTGGGGACCAATTACTTCAGGGAATACAGTCCCTAAGATTGGCCAAAGGCTCTCAAATAACTACCATGATCAAAATGTTAGTGTAAGCCCCAAAATGAGGCCAACAGCTGCATAGAGTAAAAAGACTGTGCTTCTGTTCAGGGAGTGTTAGTGGCTCCACTGATGGTCCTGCTGCTTGGGGGGACTTGTTCCCTTCATAAAGTAGTGCTGCTAGTGACCACTGAAAGGCCTGTGACTTACCCTTTTGCAGTTCTAGTTTGTAGCTGAACCTCAGATTAAACAGCATCAGCACTGCCTGACAGTCTCCCTGGATTTGAAATCATCACTTTTAATGAACGTTTTGTTCTCCCAGCCTTATTTGTTGTGAGGGATGCACACAAGACTTGGTGTGCAGGTTCAGAAGATGAACTCTGCCAGCTCAACATCAAACCCCATTAACGAGCAGCAACACCTCTCACAATTTAAATGCAGGCGAAGTTGCCAAGTGAAGGCAGCTACTGTTGACTTAAATAGACAAAGTGCAACTGTGTGTGTAACAGTGTGAGTGTATTGTTAAAGCCCTGCATAGACAAAAATTGAATTTTAGCTTTACTTAAAAAAACAAACAAAACCACACAACAAAAACCACCACAAGAAAACAAAACAAAGAAAACCCCAACAAACCACAAAAAAAACAACCAACCCACCCCAAAAAAACAAAGCCCTTTGCAAAATGATTTTGTTTTGGGATGCAAAACTGGCCTTGAGTTACCTGCAGGGAAAGAAAGGTACACAGTCTCTTCATGCTTCCATGAGGGACCATCTGAGTCCAACACTGCTTCCTGCACTTAGGTACAAGCAGTATCTCATTCTCTAAAATGAGAGTAGCAGCAATATATTTGGGGTTTTAATCTATCTCAGCCTCAGGTAAGCCTAAATCTGTAGCTTCTCTTCCCAGAAAGGGACCCCAAGCTCTGAAGGTGAAAAATGAGAAGAAACTTGAGAGAACACCTTGCTCTTGAAGCAACCCCATTCTCCTGCTAGGAGAGCAGTTGTGGGATGAGAAAGGCCTGTCCTGGGAGCCCCTGGCTGTTCAGGCATTATTAATTTGGCAGATTCTGACACAAGAAGCGCCCCCAGAACTAGGATCAGGATTTATTTTCTTCCAGTATCAGAAAGTGTTGTCACTGGGGACAATTACCTCCATCTTACGCTTTGCTAACATGGTAGGGCCAGTGCAGCTGAATGAGGTGTGTCAAATCCTGCAAGATGCATCTTCTGCACAGGTGTTTGCTGAATCCATCAGCTGCATTTGTCTGTCAGCACCTTTGGTGCAGACAGGGGATGTAGCCAGTATCCTACTTTGGTCCTGACTGTGTTAGTGCAGCTGGATGGGGAGGAAGGGTCTGGTTTAATGCTCAGGTTCCAGGTAAAACTGGCAGGTATGGGGGCATATCTTACTTGCAGGCTGAGCAAAACTTAAGTCTGGAAGTCTCTAAAGTATGACACATAAATTCCAAGAATTGGTTTTACAGACACTTTTCACATTAGAGCTGCACGACTTTCCCATTCATAAAAATAAAAATGTTCACTATTTAGTAATGTGGAACTTGTCCTATTATCACACTATCAGCAGCGGATGATAAATGATATTATATAGTTTAATACAATAATGTTTCCTGTCATAACTGTTTTTAGAAAAATAAAATTATCTATGCCAAAGAGAAGGATGATATAATTACAGTGAAGACTATATTTATCACTGGAATTCCTTCATGTATTCAAGAATAGAGACCAGGATTAAATAAAGTGTGGAGGATTGTGTACAAAAGGGATTTGTGAACTAGGGTTATTTATTTAGTATCCAAAATTCAATAACTGTTCTGTAAGAGCACAGCAAAGTATGAATGTTTTCCTGAAGTCTGAATTGTGGAAACACCTTGTAGTGTGAAATCTCACAAGACCTGATCCTTTATTTATATAAGCCACCACATGCTCAGTTCTTCTAAGCTGAGGGTCATGCTCTGAAAATTTAGTTGTGAGAACAGACCTTACCAGAGTAAGGGACTCTAACCCAGACAGCCTTTGGACTTTCTGCCTCCATAGCTCTGTATATGGAACATCATCTTTTCTTGACAGTGCACTTTTCTGTTTGTACTTTGGTGCATCTGTGTTAATATCAAAGAGCCTTATGAAAGAAATGCTTATGGGAGCCCAGTGCAGTTCTTGCTCGTGCTGACAGAAGGGTCAGGCAAACATAAGAGGAAAAAATCATGCAGAAACACAAAATCTGTTTCAAGAGGGATTTTGTTGCAGAGTTGTCGGGGTTTTTTTCATGTATCTGGGAGAACAAAAGCCCATGCAGAGGCACTTCTACCAGTCGTCCTTCTTGTCATCTGTGCTTGAATCAGGAATCTGCTGATAGAAACAACATGTGCATTAGATGGGTTGGTGGAGCTGTAACAACAGTAAGCCATGTCTACTGTAGGTAAGGCTTGTACTCCACAGGGCTCCCCAGGTTTCCCCAGGGCTGCCCAGAATTTTTCTGGCAGTGTGACCACACTCTATATGTGTCTCTTGAGCCCTCTGGTAGATTAGGGCTGTTTCTGTAGCTGTTCCTGAGGCAGGGAAATGCTTCTGTAACCAGAAATGGGGCTTTTATGAACTATTTCCTGGCACTCATAAAGGTGTATATTGAAAAGAAAATTTTTCTACTGTTTAAAATTGCTAACTTTGGACACTTTTGAACTTGATGTTTTCCCTCTGAGAGTATGTCATGCTTCTTAGGAATCATAAACTCTCTAAAAATTTGCACCAGCTTGTGCACTGAGGCAATTCTGCAGCTGGGTATCCTGATTCCTTGTTTTTTCTTCTGAACTTTACTTAGTACCATTTTAGCAAAGAAAATAAGCTGCCCAAACCCTCCACTGAGGTTCTGTTCATTGTCCAGGCTTCCAAGCCTTTAGCAGTACTAAAAGCCTGTAAAGGACTTTCTGTTCCAGCAGAACATCTTGGTACCATCAACAGTACCCCATTGGTACAGAGATGTTGTGCAAAGGTTCTCCTGTAACAAACATACAAGCACTTTGAAGCAACGCACGTCAGTGTTTCATTTGCTCTTCCTAGGTGGTTGCAATCCTTAGACATTGAAGTGAATTACAGAACTCCAGGTGTTCATGAGGAGCTGGAGCTGACCCTGGGCATGCTTTTTTTTTTCCTAATTGTTCCTCCAAACTGGAGGTGACTGATCAGGTGACACAAGGGGTGTGTGTCCCTTGGAGGCTCCCAAGGCGCCACGTGAGGCTTTGCAAGGCTTGCATGCCTTGTGGATGTTCCATCACGTTGCATATAACAGGCATTTATAGAGTCAGACCATGGTTAGGGCTGGAAGGGACCTTAAACATCACCCAGCTCCTCTGAAATGCATATAAATTCAGCTGCTTTCCAAAGAACTTCTTGTTCATAGTGGCAGAGGCAAACCATCATTTGTGCTGAGGTGAACCCACCTGGCTGCAGGGAGAGGCTCCAGAACCTTAGTTAATACTCCAAAATTGGCCCAATCCTACAAGTCTAGCAATGAGCCAGCAAGTTGGATTCACTTAGAATCAGTTTTATTGCCAGGTAAGAAATTCATATTAATATAGTGAATACATATGTTTACAAATAAACATTCTTAAAAAACAAACAAACATTTTATTGTAGGAAGTATTATTGGTATCATAAACTCTGTAGTTAACAAGTATTAACACGGGTTTACTTACAGAACATACAGATACTAAAATATTTCCACATAAAATATGCTCAAGTTACACGAAACCTGTGTGAATTAGAGTGCAGCTGTAATGTGTATCTAAAGCATATGGATTAACAGCAACATTCCAGAAAGGGTCAAATTAAGTCAGCCAGTTGTGAAGGCAATAAAGATCAAAGGAATAAAAGTAAGATAGTGGAGAATCTGGGTTGTGTGCAAAGTATTTGTCTTGTGGGTTTTGTCCACTTCTGATACTCTTAAAACACAGGATCATAAAATTTAGCAGCACACTTATGGAGAGATACCGGTGCTTTCAGGACGCAAATCAACCTTGATATAGCTAAAAAAATGGTATCTCCATTTAACCAGATTTCAAATTCTTAGCCCTTGCACCCTTGACTAAGAAGAAGCACTGACAGTCTGTTGAGTACAGTAAGAAATACCACTTCTAATTCTTCTAACAATGTAACAGTTCTCACTTCTCCCTGCATGCTCTTCCAAAACTAATCTCCTGAAGAACTGACAGCTGGTGAAAATGCATCTGTAGTAAGACAGCTAGTTTAGATTTAGCCAAAATTAGTTGTTTTGGGGGAAGGGCAGGGATTTAAGTGAAAGACTGAATGCGTTGCCTGCCATCCCATCCCAGCTCTGTTTATCTCTGTGGAGGTGCCGAAGATTTTACAGGCCCAGGACTGTGAGTTTGCCGTTGGTACCCAATTCAAGAGTGGTTTGACTCATACAAACAAGGCATCCTGCTCATCAGAACCACAATCAAGACCATGAGTCCAATTGTTTGTTTAGTTTAAACCCGGATCTCTCTGACATTTGAGGCAAGACCATCAGACTCTTCCACCAAATAGTCCACCAAGAGGGAACGCCACTATAGAAAGCCAAACAATAGAGACAACATACCATATAACATTTAGTTGAACTACAAAGAACTACCATGGCTAAAAGCAAATACAAAATGAAAGACTAGGGGGAAAAAGTTTAAATTGGGAAAATGAAGGGGCAACTAAATAGTCTTGACTGTGCAACCACTGCATGGAGATGTAGTCCAGTTTCCCTTCGGGACAAACAGGGGAGGCTGAGCAGGGCAGAACCCTCGTCATCCTTAGCAAAACATGAGGAAAGAGCTTAAAGGAACAGAGGGGTCACTTTGAAGAACAAGACTGTCATTGAACAATAGTAATACAGTAAAGGCACCACCCACGCTTAGTTTCAGTCCGAAGCAGTAGAAGATAGGCAAAACATTTAGGTGAAGAGAAAATTCTGACAGTCTGCAAAGTGAGAATTGTTTCCATCTGCCTGAAAACAGGAGGACTGAGAGGGAATATTCTGATGCCCTTTCTCCCCCAGCAGCTTTCTGTGTCATATGATATGTCTCTTCTTCTTTTGGAGGTTCCCAAAAATTTCCAATCAAATGAAGTAAACTGAAATAAAATCTTCTGCTGTTTGTTGTCATCCTGCAGAATTCTCTACCAGCCAGAAAGGTCCCATATGCTCTTAATTGTAACAGTCTTCATAAATTCCTTGTGAAAGTGTCTTTGTCCCTTATTGTGTATATATTTTTTGCGTTCTCTATAGGATGGTGTGAAAGTACAATAATAGATGTTAGGGATTGTACCAAGATGTTTGCTCTCGGTTTTTCACAGGTCTAGGGATTATTAATAGTTTTTATACAAAATTCCTCTCTGAAATAATATATTACAGTATATTGTTCTCTCTCTCTCTTCCTCTGTCTCAAGGCAGGAACATAGTGTAAATGTTTAAGCAGACATAAAGTTTCTCTAGATTGTGCTACTTCTCATCATGGATTTTAGTTTCAAGTAAAAAAATTTAGTCATAAGGATTTGTGTTCCATTGTGAAATACAAATGGAGTTTATAATTCAACCTTCAGTGTGTATTGCTGAATGGTATTTACCCACTCTTCGGCCTACAGTTGGCTGGATACAAAGAGTGTCCAGGTGGAAGTTCCTTCCTTCCATTTCCGTTTTTTTTAATTTTATATGTTTAAATTTTTTTTTTTGCCTTCAGGTTGAGCGTTTGTGTTGTGTGTGTATTTGCGTGTGGTTTTTAAAGGATTTCGTTTTTTTAAAAAAAAAAAAGAAAAGCAAAGGAAAGCAAACAACCTCAAACAGTTACTTCTGTCTTGCTGTTGGTGATGAAGTAGGGCTGTGGGCCCAGGTAGTGCTGGCTGCGGGTGGTCAGCGGGTCGCTCAGCGCCGGGTCCCCCATGCCGTGCTTGCCCTTGTTGGCGTACGCCTGCCGCCTCAGGGACTGGTCGGTGGGGTCCCAGGTCTTGTAGTGGGCGTTGTAACCCAGCGGGTGTGTGTGTATCTTGCCCATCCTGGCCTTGTGCCCGTTCTGCCGGGTGAGCCCGCTGTCGATGGTGTAGGCGCGCTCCTCGTCCAGGCGCACGGGGTGCAGGGGCAGGCTGCCCTTGGCCGCCAGCTCCGCCAGGTGCCGCCGCTTGCTGTAGAAGTCATCGTTGACTTTGTCAGCTGTTGGGATGTCAAAGGGAGAGGGATAAAAACCCATCAGTTGGACAGAAGAAAAACGTTAAATAGTTTACAGTAGGGCATGCACAGTTCCATCTGTGGATCAGGTCACTTGCACATACTTCAGCAGGAGAAATTCATGCCACCTCCCAGCCCTTGTTTTTCTCTCTAGCATATCTTTGTATGCCGTTATTAAGGCTTTTCATATATGCGAAGAAAAACCCCTGTTGCCCTGTAACAAACGACTGTCCCTGCCCCCAAACACACAGGCTGTGCTGATATTTATGTTATGGAAAGAGGTCCTATAACATAGAAAATTTGGGAAGCGTACAGAAGTGCATAGGCTTTCTTGTCAATAATGTGGCATCCTGAGTTGCACATCCCTTTAAATGCAAAGGGTCATGTGGGTGTTTAACCAAGCCAGGTTTAAGGTCTGGTGGTGTGTGATGAGATGGATCCATTTTTGTTGAATAATGCCTTAGGGCAAAATTCAGACTGGATCTGTTCCTTTAAGTGGTTGGAAGCTCACTAATACTTTATGGGGCTGAAAATACTTTGGGTTGGGCATTTACCCTATAATTTTACAGACCATGAAAATCCTAAATTCCAGGCTCTGACATCACTTTCTGGGGTCCGTACCACTAAGAAATACAGCAACAGCCCTGCCAACAAATCCTGCATTGCAGTTCTCAAATCCAGATTTTGCCCTCTGCAAGTGTCTTCCAGTGCACGCATTTGCTCAAGTTTGATCGTTCTTATTGCTGGCATTTATTTGGCTTTGCTAGAAAGGATGAACCCTGCTCAGGAAGCTTAAGGCATTCTGCAGCAGTCCAGCAACTCATTTCAATTTTGGGACCGAGTTTCAGGGGTTTAAGGGAAGAAAACTGAATTTCATTTTTTTTAAGATTTCGCCTTTTACACAGAGTGTTTATTTTCGCCCTTCAAAAATCTCAATGTTGATTTAAGATAGTGCCAAATGCGTGGATGAACTCGCACGGTGGTGTGTTAATCAGCAGTGCTGTGCTCTGAATGTGTGATTGTGTCAGCCTGGATTTGACTCCTGCTGTGCCCTGGTAGATCCATCCCATTTCCTTCAAGCTATGCCATGTAAGGCGTCTCTGCAGAAGGCTTGTACATGGAGCTGTCTGTACAGCTCAGCTCCTCTTGCCTTCATGAGTAGGTTTTTAATTCCCTGCACTGTGTTTTTGTTTAGCTTCCCTCTTTTTTTCCTCTCCCCAGTATTCCTAGGAGGCTTTTGTTGCACTTTGAATTTTCTCCTTCTCTCTAGTTCAGAACTGGATCTTTATGCAAGGCAGGGAAATTCCCATGAGCACCATATTAATCTTCCAGATCAGCTTTAGCTCTGCATCCTCCTTGTCCTGGCCCCTCAACAGGGAGGAATATTACCAAAAGCAGTTGCTATTTATCATCTCATGACAATTTTGGGATAATGACTGTGCAACTGGACTTTGCTCTTAAATCCTTAATGTCATCATTAAAGAGGTGTTTCTTCTTCAATGAACTGGAATTGCTCTTGGCTCTGCTGTAAAATTGGATTTTGTGTGTTTTACCCACCTCCATCTGTTTCCTTTTTTAATCATTGAGTGAATGCTTTTCCATGGCATAAAGGTGTCTTCTGCTTTAAACAAATCACAGAATGGAGATAATGGCCTGGTCTATTCCAGCCCATGATGTGTAATTGCAAATGCTTATAGACCTGGAATGTGTTATGAAGTGTCTGTGAAGTTCAGCTTTGAATTTGGGGTGAGTTTTTTCATGTGGAGGTCTGTAATCAGAATAATTAGGAAGTTGTACCTATTTCTCCTTGCAAGAGCTGTTTCCAGTTCTAGATGTGGCTTGTCCTTCTAATTTGTTAATATTCACTGAGAGCCACCAAGCTATTATATACAAGTTGAATAAAAACGGGAGGGAAATGCGTTTGCATTGCTAATTTCTCATTAATCTGTTATCAATAATTGAGAAAAATGGCTGCAGAAAAGGCATAGTGAATATTCACACAAGTATTTATTTTTATAAATGTTACATCAAAGGCACTGCCACCAAGCTGGTTAGGGGAGCAAATTTCTGTATCATATGACTTAGACCTTGTCTATGTATGAGAAGTCATGCTAGTTTGTATAATTTAAATTCAGCATAGTTAATTATGTCCAGCTCTTAATATAGATGCATTTATATGCCTGTTTCTCATTTCAATAGTTTAATTTGCATAGAAAAATGAAAAACTAAGCTAATCTCACATAAGAATGGAGCAAATTTGTAAGTTTATAGTTTTAGTTTTGTCTTAGTTATGCTGTAGCAGTTTGTCTTCTGTAGCCAAGATCTTTAATCAGTTACAAGGTAAATAATGAGCTCTGTTTAGAGAAATAGCAGTAGTGATGCAGTTATGCAAATAATGAGCAAAAATTGCAGATACTTGCACTGCCTGATTTTTCCTGCTGTTTTTCTCTTTTGTGTGGCTAAATGAAAAAGGTCACAACAAGCTCAAGCTTCTTCCTCAGTTTCTTTTAATATTTTTTCTCACTTGGACCTTTTCCCACTGCCAGCAATGGTCCTGGGTCTCTGAATTTTGTTCCTTGCATTAGATATGTCACTCAGATTTCCAGTCACATCAGGGCTGTTGTCCTACAGAAGAGTAAACTGTATTTCTGCTGTATTTAAAAAACACCCCTACTGTTAAAACTAAGGAAGAAATCAGCCTCACAAGGATTGTGCCTGTGACACATCTAAATTAACTTTGCTCTTGTTTATGTTGCCATGTTATTTTGTAACATTTTCAACTCTATTTCTTGGGGACAATCACACAGAAAGTGAAAGGATTAATTCTGTAAATATGGTTGCATTAAAGTTACTTTAACTTATGCAGTCCATAGTCCCTTTCTAGGGACTTTCCAGCTGTTGTCTGGAAACCAGGCTCGAAGGGAACAAGCCAGGACTTGATCTGTAAATCCTGTCAGCAAAACCAAGCCAGACTCTGGCAAACAGATGAGGAGTGGCTGATTCCATGTGTTTGGTGTGGCTGTGCCAGTGTGGCAGAGCTGCTGGTTCTGTTTGTGCTGAGCAAATAATGGTTTGCAGGGTTTTGCCCAAGAATTTCATCTGTGCCCAGGAGTTCACTGCTAACAGGGGAAGCCAACCTAATGTTTTAACCTCCCTAGAGCTGTTTCCTTTCAGTTTGCACTCAGGGGTACACAGAGACTCGTGGGCCAGAAACAGTTGGGGAAAATGCCGTTGTAGCAAAACTGCATGGATAAAAACAAGTTGTTCCAAGGGCTTTTGGCAGGTCCTACAGCAGTCCTGGTTCTCCCATCCTGACTGCATTACAGCTTTTGTGACAGCAGTTTGTGCCCCACTGTGAGGGACCTGATGCTACAGCTACAAAAACAGGTTTGATACTTCTCATTTTCAAAGCAGAAAACATTCAGAACAGTAACACTGAGCTTGGTTATTGGGTTTTTTGCCCCAAGAAAAGTATATTAATTGTATCCTGATGCCAACCACTTTAAAAATCAGCTGGGAATCTGGGGGAGTTTGTTTTTCTCCTCAAGCAGACCCTATAGATATTTTGTGGACTTCAAGCATCCAGAGATATTTTGGAGTTAGAGGATGGAATTATTATGTGACCTGAGGTACATGACTCAGCTTCCCTGAGCCTTGGTTTCACCTGCTGTAAAATGAGCTGTTAGCACATTGGAGGAGGTTGTTGTGTTAGGAAGCTGAATTACTATTTGTAGAGTCTACCGAGATTTTGGATGAAAGTTACTATAGAAGTGCCTTTTGCATTGACTTCTGTATATTGGTCAGTAAAATGGGATGTAAAGATATCACTGTTGTGTTTGCAAAAGCAGTAAAGAATTAGAATTGTAACATTGCCAAATAAACAACAGTAAAAGAAGATTCAGAGCATTATTATTTTTTCTTTCTCTTGGTGACCAATTGTAAAAATGTTCTCTGTTTCAATATATCTCTAAAGTTTTTACTTTAAGATAATGCATCCATAAATTTAGCTACTTTTGTAGTTGTTCATATGAAAAAAATGTTGAAATATGATTGTTTTTCAACTGAAAGCGTGTGCCTGGGAGGGGGCAGAACTTGGACTTTTGTTCCTGTTATTCATGAACTGAATAACTGAAAAAATGCAGAAAGAGTGTAAGGATCAAAAGCAGGACTTTTACTTCCAGCTGAGCACCTTAACTGTTAAGCTGAAGAGATGTTTTCTGTTCCTTTGTCTTTCTGGACTAATAAATCTTGAATTTTCTTCTGCTTCAACGTGAAAGTTCACCAGGATGTGCTCTGGGTGGGGACTATCCCAGCAGAAAGCTGGGATGCATCTTTCTGGGTAGGGAATTTGGATTTGAATCATCCCACTCAGAGCAGTTGCACAACCATGAGCTTACAATCCAAAAGGCTCCTCACTCCCCTCCTCACTCTTATTGAATCCAGCAATGCCTCCAGAGAGAGTGACAGGACTTCTGATCTTGAATTTGCCAGTACTGGTGTTAAGTGTTTCAGAGTGGGACCCTTGCCTGTTTCTCTAAATTTTGATTTTGGAAGGAGATGGCTACTGTGCTGCTTGGGATAGAAAGATCATGGAAATGCCTGGGAAAACCACAGTGGCTTTAGGCTCAGATGAAGTGACAAGAAAGAAATATGCTTTTCATGGTATTTTTTTCTTCGAGTTTCACCTTTCTGCCTAAATCTATCACTAACAGAGACAAGCTTTGTTCTTTTGCTGATTGATAATTGGCCATGATCAAACTTGGAAGTTCACATATTTCTTCATAGTCCACAGAGAAAGCACATAGACCAGTGAGTGTCTGACAGAGCAAGTGCCATGGATACAAACGTTTTCTCCAATATCAGTGGCAAAAACCCTCGTGGCTGCCATAGGGCCAGAATTTCTCAGTGTGCTTATCTGAGTTATTGGTGCTGTGGGAGGTCCTAAACCCATGTAATGTTGTTCTGTTCCCCAACTGAAGGAATCTTCAAGGTCACTGTGTAACCACTTGTGCTACAGGGGCATGTGGACGTGCTTATCCTTGAGCAGTGCTTTCTTTGCCCTGCAAAATATTGCCATTTTTAAAACTCTTTTCCTCATTGGCATTGCTCTTTGTGGGTCCCTCAGTTGGCTCTGAATGTTTGCACCACCTCTAACTGCTATGGGAGAAGTACAGAACCCTGAAAGGCAATTCTGTCCTTCAGCTTTTGGGAAAGTAGGCACCTGGGAGCAGGAAGAAGTCTCTGAAGTAAGAGAAGAGAATCCACAAAGGAGTGAGCCCTTATAAAACCTCTAAAGGCATTAAAAACCCCCAAAACACAGGCACAAACTTCAGTGAGAGCTTACAGTCACAGTCAGAAGATACAAAAATACCTAGGGAATACTGTTTCTCAGTAGATGGTTCAAAAATTGTTATCCGAACATATTTTAAGAACACTGAGAAATGCAGAGCTTTATTCCAACCAGAAAGAGACTGTATTTCAAGTTAAGGGCTAGAGATGCAGAAGGGAAGCCAATGGAAAGTGCTGGGGGACAGGATAGCAATAGAATTGGTACAATGACACACCAGATAACAGCTAAAATCCAATGTTTGTGGATGTTTTCTGTGGAACATTAAGGCTATGTAATATTTAACAATCTATCACAAGGCTTTGGTTCTACAGCCCTGAGTTTGCTCAGACGTGGGTGTAGTCACCTGAAGCTATGAGAGCCTTAAATTTCTCTGAGTAATGAAAGTGAAAACTCAAGGAAAGACAAAAGGGTAATGAATTGGGACTCAAAGACAACAGGAGGATTTTGCCCAGGGAAATACTGGGATGCTGCCTTTGGTGGTGCTGTTTATCCTGCCTCGATGTGTGATTGCTTATTCATTTGCCTTTCCAAGCTGGCATCTTAGACAATATGTTCAAAGGCTTCAAATTATAAACCAACTCCATGTGAGAATTCTTGCAGGATTTCATCTGAAAATCAAAGAAGCATCTTTTGTACATGAATACAAGTTTATTCTTGGCTGAGGGGAAAAAAAATAACAAGGGCAGAGTTCATCTTAAGTGCCCCCAGGTATGAATGGAGTCCAATAAATCTGCAGAAAAGTGTGTTCCATACAGTAACAAATAACTAAAGACCTGTCATTTGAATTAAGGGGTTCACCAACCATCATGGACCGTGGAAGGATTTGCATAATATGAAGTCTGTTGGAAGGCAGAACACACCCAGATGTTTCAGGCAGACCTGGCTGTGTTTGTGCCAAGCCAGCAGTGGGTGTGAGACATCTGTCTGTGCCATGAGGGGGGAGTGGAGCTGGTCATGGTTGGTCTCTGCTTGTTCTCAACACACAGGCACAGGAGGGGCTGTGTACAAGGTGGGACAATTGCAAACCATACTAAATTCTATGAAAGAGCAAGAGTCCCTTAAAATCATTTTTGCAGCCCTCCTTCTCTGTGCTCGTATGGAGTTCTAAAATTCAGAATTTGGCCTGTGGCCTGCAATGTATTGACTTCTATCCTTAATATTTGTCTTTCTTCCCCAAGAGTTCTAACACCATTTTTCCTTTATTTAAGACATTATGAAAAGGAAGACGATATTTTATGTCTTTGGATTTTTTCCTGTGGTTTTTATTCCCTATTACTGACAGAGGTAAAAAAAAATACTTAATGCATAGAACCCACCATAAATTACTTTCATAAATTTTGTAGAACCTACTTTTTGTGGCTGTGTGTTATTCCTCTCCTGGCCCCCTTTAACACTTCATTTATTTACTCATTTCTTACAGTGATCTGGAGAGAGACCAAGCACAGAAAACATTCCATATCAACCTTTTCTTCTGCAGGCATTGTTTGAAAAGAGCTTGTCCACCTCCAGACCCAAGACTACATTTGTTTTCCCAGTAAAATAAAATTCTTTCAAGATATGAGACATGAAGAAAGATAAATATGTAGGCCCAAAGATTTCTTTTCTTCGATCGATTATTTCCATGACAGTTTCTGAAAGGCTGAAGAGACCAGAATATTCCTGGGGTTTGAGATGCTTTAGAATGGCTTAGAATTGGAATGTAATCAGGCTTGGTAAGTAAAGCCTCCAGTCTCAGCAATGTTCTCTTTAACCACTACAGCAAAATCTGCTGCTTGGCTGGGAACACCAAGACAGATTTTGATGAACTCCTCAGGCATCAGACATCCCGTGTGGCTCCTCATTTCCAGGGTTACTGTTCCCTGGAATGCAAGAGTAGCCACGTGTTTGTGAGCAGAACCCCTTTTTGACAGAGTGCCAAAGAGCACAGTGCTGCAAAATTGCAAAATCCCCTTTTCCCTTTCCCCTTTCCCCAAACATTTATTTACTGGGTAAGTTTAGGCAGGTTTCTCCTTGGACATATAAAACACATTCCAGTTGGGTTTTGTATACTTGACTGCATTGATTTACATAGTATAAAATTGCAATATTTATGATTCACTTCTCCAAAGTGCTGCAGTGATATTGTGATTTGATTCTGAACAAAATACTCCAAAGGCACACACACATTCTACCAGATACAGAGACCTGTGACACGCAGAATACTTGAGTCTAACCAGTATCAGAAAACCAGAGTGTTTCTGACTACCCAAAATCCATGGGTTCTGTCAGCCTGGAAACAAATGGTGGCTACATCAGGTTCAGTTAACATTAGACTTGTAAATGTTTTCAGGAAACCTGGAATCTGTTGCATGCAGATAGACAAAGGTCACATTACTTTGTTGTATCCTCCAGTGATTTAACATTTTAAATTCAAGCACCAACATCATAAACAGATGGTTCAGTATCATGCAATGAAAGATAAACTTGAGAAAGAAATAAGACTGCCAGTTATATTCTTGATCCAAGGGATGAAATTGTAAAAGAAGTCTAAAAGAATTATGTATTCAAATCTGTGATTTTCTTTGAAAATGCAGCCGGTGGCTGTCCTGTAACCGTAAATCTGTTTTTTCATTATTTTTTTTCCTAAAGGCCTCTAAGCTCATGGCTTTCATGGCATCTACAATGGCAAATAAATAGAAAAAGTTCTACTGTGAAATATTTATTTAATTTTATCTCAGTTAAGCATATTTATCAGTTTGAGTTTTACTGGAAACCTTATAATGGTAAGAAAAGTTGCCTTTTGGAATAGAAACTATCTAAAGAGCCACACTGTCATGCTTAACTTCTGAATAAAGCATGACTGCAGCATAAACTGATTATAGGAGAGGAGGGTTTGGCTTGCTTTCTGACAGTGCTGTCCAAAGCCAAAGAGGTTAACACAGGAGATTTGCTTAAAAGGCTTCTTCCACTTCTTCCTGGGGTAATCTTGCTTGCTTTTTCACTGCCTGGCTTTTAATGCTTCTCAGGCAAATCAGTCATGATAAATCTGATTGTGCCCAAAGGTTGCAGCAGCGCCTTCACACAGCAACAAGAATATGGAATTGTTTGTAACTTTTTTGGTTGGTGAGGCCCTTTAGTTTGAAGGCAGAGCTCCCTGGGGGTTCCAGGAGCATGACCCTGCATGTGCAGGGGTGACATTTTGCAATGATGCTGTGCAGGGGACGCTGTGCAGTGACTCTGTGCAGGGATGCTCAGCAGGGATGCTGAGCAAGGATGTGCGATGGGAGGCCCCGCCGGTGCAGCCGGAGCAGGTCCGTGCCCAGCCTGGCTCTGGCATGGGCTGGGCAGTTGGGCTGTCCTGGCAGCTGCCCACCCACTGCTATGTGGGTCACCTCAGCAGGAAAGCTCACAGCGCTCTACAGTGGGATTTGGCGTCTAAACAGGCGTGTTTGTTTTTCCTCAAGGTGTCGATTCATCTTACTTAACACTGACTGGAAAAGCTGTTACATTCCTGACCATGTTTATTTGTAATAACTCTTCTTAGCATGAATCTCATTTCATTTTTTTTCACACGATGCTGTTGGCATTCTTCTGTGTGCTGAATTTCATTTTCAGTTTTAATACTTTTTATTAGATGTTTTTGTTTCTTTTAGTGTTCTGCTGGTTAGAACTCTGAATCAGCTACAAATCACCTACAAATACTGGTTGTGATGACACAGAAAGCTGCATGAGGACACAGAAGACCCAATTCAGGTCTCTGAATGTGTAATTAAGATGCGTTTTTAGTGCTGAAATGAACCTGCATTTTCCTGTCTTTCAACTGGCATCATACTAGATTTACACTATTGCTACATATGAAGTGAGGCCTCAGGGCTTTTTGAAGCCTACCACTTAAATGAAAACAAAAAAGCCCCAGTGATATAATACCTGATTTTTAAAATAATTTTTTAAAATTTGATGAGTTTCTTAACTGCCTTAATTTTAAATAATTTTTAGCAATTGTTCTGAAGTTGATTTTTTTTCCAAAATAATTGTGGCATAAGTTCTTTCTATTACAAAGTTATCTTTTCCTATTGTTTTTGCCAGGAGGAAAAGAAAAAAAAGAAAAAAGGTTGTAATTCCATGGCTGTACTTGCTCACATTCAGTTCTGTATTCCATAGCTGGACTGCACACATTCAGTTCTGATTTTTCCTTCCCTTTCTGCCTCCCTCCTTTCAGATTCAGACTCCAGGACATTTGTATTATTAAAGTCTTGTGCCTAGTTGCCAGAGGTTCCCAAACCAGAGATGTGTCAGACTGAAAAGGATTAGTGTTCCCTGGCAATTCTCAAACTTGCACTGCACAAGGAAATGAGTTTCATATGATTTTCAGGCAGGTTGGGAGAGCTCTGAGTGAAGCAGCAGCACCTGCTCTGAACAGGCCCCCGTGGCAGCCCTGGCACCTGGGCAGAGCCCTTGGCCTGAGCCAGCCCAGGCACAGTGAGCAATGCAACTCATTCCTCTGAGTATTGAATGGTGCACACACAGAGGATTTCTGCCATAGCAGTGCCCAGCTCCTTCCTCTGCCCTCCGTCCCAGGAATGGCAGTCACAATGGGAAAATGAGGAGCAGCAGTGCTGAGCTGCAGCTCTGCCTCTCCAGCTGGCATTTCCACTGGGGCTCCTTCCACGGCCCAGGGAGGGGAAGGCTGGCAAACTTTCCCACGGCAAACATTGCCTCTTGTACTTAAAACTGTGTATAGAATGGGACTTACTGATATTCTTGTGGTAATGGTTTTTGATGCTGTAGTATCATAGCTTTGTGATTTATGTTTTCCAGCTTCTCTTTTCCCCTTATCCTCCTTCAAATATGCTGTTAGAGAAGGACTTTTGCAGAAATTAACTGTGTGCAGTACAAATTGTGTCACTGCTCCTCTTCCCTCCATGCCTCAAGCCCTTTGTTGTTATAGTACAAATGTGCTGGAGTAAAGCAATGGTCTCTGTGACTTTTATCTGTGTCATTTCTTTCAAACACATTTACTGTCTTTAGAACCCCCTTTGCAGAGCCAAAACAGCAGAGAAATAACTGCTGGGATTTATATTATATTGTTAATAAGGGATTCATTCCTGTCAGTTGTTTTCCTCATTGCTTTCATGGGTAATTCTGAAGAACATCACACTCTGCTGTTGACAGATAACCATGGGCAAAGATTTTGAGTTTTTGAATTTGGTGAGAATCCAAAAAAAAAGATTATTTGTTTACTAAAGTAAACCTGACTTGCAACAAAGTAATTTTCATAACTGCTGAAAATTACCCAGCAAACCTGAATGTTCCTGTCACAAACACTGTAAATGCACCAGGCTGGACTGAAATCGGTTAAAGCTCTTTTGTCCTCATGGAGGCAGATTCTGATGTACTTGAACAAATAATATTTTCATATAGAAATAACCTAAATATGAAGCAGTAGAACTATAGCAAGTAAAGTTATGAGTATAGGAATTTAAGTCTGGTTTTGAGTTTGCTTCTCAACCCCAAAATTCCTAAATTAAATATACTGATTGTAGTGGAATTTCAGAATTGTATTCTCTGTTATTCTTTGGTTGGTTCTTGGGAAAACTTAAATCAAAGCCCTTCCTTAAAAATCTACTCTTCCTTTTCACTTCTTGAGTTTACAAAAGCAAAAAACCCTGAATCAATTATAACCTACTTTTCTGTTTGAACATTTTCATCATAAAAACTACTTAATAAATAAAAGCCTTTAGGGTAACTTGTGATTTAATTACAAGACTTATTTTTCCCCAGAAATCATTCAAAGTTGACACTTTGAAATACTTTAGAACTTCTGTGTGCTGAGTTTGGAGCACAGCAGGTATTTTAAAATGGTGAGGAACTTCAGACAGATTTTCAAAACCTCTGTTAATTTTTTCCAAAACATCTGGTTCTGTCACCGGTAAAGTTGTAAGTTTTGGTCATTTGGCACCTCTGTGAACCTCCTGCAGAACATCACATGTTGAGCACATGTATGCAACTCTTATTGCAAAAATATTGCCATAAATTACCTATAAAGCTACTAGTCTGGAAGGGAAATGAGTGGAGTATGTTCAGCACAACCAGTGCAGGGTGGAGGTTCCATGGGGGGAACTGGAACAGCCACACTCGGGAGTAAATCCAAACTCTGGTTGGGATCCCAGAGTGTTGCTGTTCATCTGCAAGTGTTCACAATTGGTTTCATATCTTTATGGTCAATCACTACACTTAAATAATTGATATAAAATTTGCATTGCAGAATGAGAAGTAGGTTTCTATATAGCTGCCTGTTTATAGTGCAGAATAAAGCAGTTACAGAAAGGATGTTTAAGGAGGGAAGCAAGTGAGAAATGCTTAACGTTGTTAGACTTTGTCTTCGTGTGAGCTGAGCCTTGTTTTTTATTGGTTCCCTTTTATTGCCTAAGCATCAAGTTTCACTCACTCATGTCTTCACATCACTTAATGTGTAGAAAAATCTCATGCATAATTCATCAGCATTTCATAGAAATAGGCTGGAATAAGCCATGCATGATTTAGATTTACTTGTTTTCTTCCTGTGGCCGTCACTGATCCCAATAGATGGAAACAAGCCTGGTTGCTGTAAGCTTGGTACCTCCAAAGACTGTAGTCTTCAAAGGCAAAAGGCAAGCAAAAGACAGTAAAAAATCTGAAAGGCTTCATTCTCTAGTGGTCAGTTGGGCCCATGGGACTGCTCTTTTTGATCTGTCCATTGTGTTTTATGAAAAGGAGAGAACAACTTTTTATTTCATTTTGATTCACTATCACATAATAAGGATTTTTAAAATCAACAAGTTCCCAGAGAACCAACCTAATTTTTAGTGGAAGGGTGTGAAATCTCTGTGCTGTGTAACTGATGGATTGTGGGGTGGTGTTTATCAGCTGAACTTTTATGAATTATTGGTGAGGATTTAGTTTTCACTACTTTAAAATACATGCTGATAACAAGAAAAAATGGCTGTTTGTCTGTTGTAGGGAAACCACTGTAGGGAGTGTGGGTGGAAAGCATATCAATTTTAAGAGCAAGAATTAGAATGCACAGATTTAAATTTGCAATTCTGTCATGCATCTGAAGTTCAGATTTCCTTTCTTTTGCAAGTTCATTGTGTTGCTAAAGTCTAAGAAATGAGAAAATATGGATGCAATGTTTAAGGTCATCTTACTTTGGTGTTAAAAGTGTTTCTTTTAAAAGCAGGACTGTTTGCAGTTTCCTTCCAGCAGCCTGGATGGAGCTTCTGCCAAGACCAACCTATCCCACAGTTACCTGTCAGAGGATGGTCTGGGCAGGGGCTGCTGGGATCTCTCATTACTTACAGCAGAATTCCCCAGCCTTGGAAAGACCATCCCAGTTTTTACAGTAAAACGGTGTTTTTTAGAAGGCTGAAAAAGCATGTCAGCAAAGCAGAGGATTTTGCTCAAGATTCCCAGGCTTTGCACAAACAGCATATTTATAATGAAAATATGGGTACCTCACTGGAAGAAGAAATGAGTGTGCTGGATGATAAAATAGGAAAATATTTTGATCGGGGCTCCCAGGGAATTTTTTATTTACCTATGACAAAATGCCTGTTGATATCAAAGCCAGTTGGGTAAATAACAGAGGTAACAGTTAAATTATTTAGTGGTTGCAAGAAAAGGTCTTGAAATTCAAGTGAATGCTCTGGGCAGGATCTGAAGTTTGGTGGGTCTGAGCAGAGGATGTGGATGAAACAAGTGATGCTCCACCTCATCTAGCAGGGCATTGGTAAAGTAAGTGCTGCTTGGCTTTTCTCCTGTGCTGAAGGAGAAGCAAGTATTAAAATATGAAAGACTTTCTTAACAAATGATCACTCAAAAGCTTCCAATTCTCCAGCCATGCTGGGCTAAGTAAATAACAATAATGAAAAGATACTTTTATGTCATGCTTCCCAGAGACAGATGTATAGTTCAGTGTGGAACTGGGCAGACTGCCTAGTCTAGCATTATTCATGACACTGAATGTACCTCTAGATATATGAAATCATTTACTGGATATTACAAATGATGCATTAATCTGTACTTCCCTGTCAGTTCTTTGTGGTGTTAAATCCAAGGAGCTACTCCCATGTCCCAGATGGGTTTTTTTGAAACATCTTTGTTGTAACTGCTTATGGGAGTAGTAACTGAAAATTTCTTTACTCCTTGAAATGAAAGCACTATTCCTTTTTAAGCCTTCCAAAGAAATATGAATATTTACCTGTCAAACAGTGTGGTTGGTGTAGGAAAGAAAAATAATACAAACATATTGCATCCAATAACTCTCTAGTTCTACTTCTTCTGAAAGTGAACTGTATCCACTCCTGTGAATACATGGGCAGGTGTGTTGTGTCTTCCATTTTCCCAAATACAAAGTTTCTTTCCAGCCCAGAGCACAATGACTACAGGGAGTGGTACAGAATCTCGTCTTGTGATGAGATAGCTATCGGATCCTCGGGAGGTCATTGTGAAGTCACTTCTTTTTTCAAAAGATGGTTCTTGGAATTACTGTCATTTCTATGGAAACTGAAGGTCTGAACCTTGGGAAGAGGCACCAACAAACTTCCCATCAGACAGGAGGATGGTCCAAAGGTAACAGCCCAGAGTTCGTGGTGACCTTCCCCTTTGGATCCTGCTGTGTGTGTAGAGGACACACAGAGGGCTCAGTTTTCTCACCTGCCTCCCCTTTCTGAGGGAGGGTGAGGTTGCTTTGTGCACTGGCACACTTGTGACCACGCTATTTCCTGCAGGGACTGAACCAGGAGATGTTGATTCTTTGAGCATCATATTTGCAGAATCTCACTTTGCAGTTTTGCAGCTGCAAGCAGAGCTGGAGCAGTCTAATGTTTCCTTTGGGATCAAAGACTGTGCAGCTTCGAGAAGTGCTGGGGGCTGTAGACTCAGAGATGTGATGGTGGGTCTGCTGCCAATTATATCCTCCTTCTGGCTTTGCTAAATCCAATCAATTAGATCTGATTTAATCCCACAGGAGACTAACAACTCCCAGCATCAGAGAATGCTTTCTGAGTCTGTGTTTCAGGGAGGAATTCTGTCCATGGTATTCTTTTTTTTTTTTTTTGTTGAAGTCAGGTCCAGCCAATTCCTTAAAGGTGTGTGTATGAGTGTGAGAGAAGGGAAGAAGAAAGTTGATAAAATAAATAACATAAAACCATGTTAAACTGTAGAAATACTTGTATTCACAGCTTTTACTTGCATGTCTGTGCATCTCTCCAGTAGCTGAGTGATCATTTTCCCAGGCATTTAGATGTTTGGTTTGGGGTATTTTTTTATTTGTGCAAGAACTCTAACGAAAGTTAGTGCTTTTGCCTTTCCTGAAAGTGAAAATTAATGAAAGAAAATGAATTGTTCCTGAGCCAAGCTGACAGAGCAGTGTGACTGAATAAACATGACTAATACCTCAGGACAGCAAGGCCACTTTGAGCTTGAGAAAACTTTTATTGAGCAACAGGATTGGCTACAACTCTCACAGCTTGGCAGAGTGGAATCTGAAGTTGGATTGCTCATGCTTTCCAAATGAATGTCTAAATGATGTGCATAAAAATTGTAATGAGCTGCCTTTGCCTGTCCTGGGACTTGAATTTCATGAAGGTGTTCAGCTACAAGGTCTCCATCCACTTGTAGCTTTAGGCATGTCTGTATTGCTTAAGTGAGCAATAACCATCTAAGCATGGAGTAAAACCAGGGCTGATGAACTGGAAACAAGAATAATTTATGCAGAAAAACCTCTTTCTGCACTTTTCTCATAAATAATCAAAAAAAAATACAAAAGCACTGAAGGAAATGAGGATCATGTTGTCTCAGGTGACCAAAGAATCGAAATATCAAACACTGGCTGTTTATTGCCACACAACCTTCAGTGGCCACTTTTGTTGGGGCTACTCTTGGACCTTGTTAACCCTTTTCTCTCAGTCTCTCAAATTCTTTGGTAGGAAAATCTGGCCCTGTTGGAAAGATATTCTATGGCTCAAAAATGGAAAAATAATGGATGAACAGAGTGCACCTATGAATCAGTTAGATAGGAGAGAGTAGGGGATAGACTTCTTGTCTGTTCTTTGCTCTGCTTCATTTCCAAGTGCTCCTCTGCCTTCTGCTGATTCTTCCCTGGTGGTGTATGTGCCAAGGCAGAAGGAGAGCAAAGTTCTAGTGCAGTGAGGAAGACTGAGCACATCTCAACTCACTATTACCTTGTTGTAATCCAGGCACTCATATAAAACAGGCACAGAATGTCCTCACATCATTCAGAGATGTAAATGCCAGCAGACAGTGAGGAGAAAAGGTGAATTTGGTCAGCGGCCATGGGCAGTGCTTTAGCAATTCTGGAGGCTACAACAAATAAATTCCTAACAGAAATGAGAAAAACATTCTCTTCCATGGAGCATACAGGGCTTTGGCTGTGCAGTTTGAGCTTGTTCACGTACAAATATTTAGCTTTTTAAATAAAATACATCCACACTGGCTTTTTCAACTCTCTCCTCCCCTGTTGTGCTGAATCAGACACTGCACTGCACATGTTGCATTGCACACATGCATGAACACTCAACTCCAAATGCTCTCTGCTAAGTGTGTCCTTTGGACTTTGGGGTGCAGCTCTGAAACAGTTTCCCAGGGATCAGCTTGGCCTCACCACCAAAGTAGGGGTCACTCTTACTCAGAAACACAATGCAAATGAATAGCAGGGACATTGTTGTCTCTTGTTTTCACAAGCACTTGGATCTTTACTGAATTTAATGGAGGTCCAGAGCGTGATCTAAACAGAGATTACTGTGGCTCTCTCCTTTTCCACGAAGTGAATTTTCACAGCATCCAGTCACTGAGAAATGAGCAGCTCACTACTAAAATTAGACAAATTTTTAAGACATCTGTAGTTCAGAAGAAAGCAGCTGTGTAGAAATTAATTTAAAACTGCCTCTGGTAAAGCTTCACTTTTTCAGTTATCTAAACTTCTTGCCACTTATGGCCACATTCTGAGGAGTGATATTAATGTACTATAGCTACAGTTGCTACAGAGCAGTAGCAATGCCTCCTCCTCCACCCCCAACCCCCATTAAAGAAGAGGGTTAAGCACAGTGGACTGCACCCAGACAATGGGATCAGGCACAGTAAGGGGCACTTACATGCATGTGGTCTGCCTCGAATGCATGGAGGAATAAAACACATCCCTGATTAAGTTACTGTTGTGGCAAATGAATACACCCTCGAGCCTTTATCAATGATTGCAAAGGAAAATGGACTACACATGCTCATTAACCTGCTCTGGGGATCCATAAATATGAGACTGAATGTCAGCAGAGGAAAAATGCCTTCTCCCTGTTACACGAATATCAGGTCAGGGTGACCTCACTCTGAGTCTGTTTGTTCAAAAAATGTTGTCAGGTTAAATTTGTATTGGTGGGCTTGATGCAGGCCAGGTCCTTTCATGCCAGAGCTGCTACAGAGCCATCTCAGCTCTGCCATGGGCAGGCTGGTTGCTTCATGCCAGCGTGGCCACAGGCCTGGCCCTGGCTGGCATCATGGGAAACACCCTTGTGGTCTTGGGATGTACTCCAGAGGTGCTCTTGGGAGGAATCAGGGCCTTGAGAGACTGAAAATGGTGAAAACTGAGTGTTTCATTCTTGTTCCATACATCCACACACAAGGTGTTGAATGTGGAACAGTTTCAAAACCTCAGTTGTTTTCTACTGAAAAGTTTGGATAACAATGCAGCACTTTTGTACTTGGAAAATTCACCTGCATCTAAAACTTGGCTAATGGAGTCTGAGACCAGGAGATCTATGGGGAAAAAGAGAGAGGGGGTAGGAAGGACAGGGAAAAATCATGGGAAGATGGTGCAATCCTCCTGGCAGAAAATGTCCCTGAAAGTTATGTTTAATTTAGTTTAAGATTCTGAGAGGCATTATACAACTTCTGAAGCTGAAGTGCACAATCTTTCAAGGTTGATTTAACTGTGTGGTTATAATCTGGCTGTTTTAAAACCCTGTACTCAGACACACAAGAAATATCTAGGTTCTAATTTAGTAATTTTTTAAAAAGGTACATTCAGTGGCTCTTGGGCAGATGGGAGAAGTTCCTTACAGTGTTTCATCTCTCATTTTATTATACTTAAGTACCTGTTAGCTTTGATGATTGGCTTGACCTAAATTGACATCTGAAAAAGAAGCCTGATATCAATGCATGAATCTGTGATAATCACTACATCATTTCACAGCACCACCTTTTGAAGAGGGAATTGTAAAGACACTCAGCATTCAAAATTCAGCAGAAAGTTATTAACCCTTGTGTTTATAAATACATTTTAAAAGGCCACTTGTAAGAAAGAAAACCAATAAGTTAAAGCAAAACTGAACTACTTGAGATGGGACTTTGATGCACATTTTGTCAGAGGTCTGCTAGCCTGAAATGCAGATAAAGCAAAGTCTGTTGGTGATGAAAAGTTTTTCTGGTAAGATAAATAATAGATTCTTAAATCAGAATGTTCTCAGCTGTTCTGCTGTTTTTCCGAGATAAATATCTCTCTGAAAATAGGCAGTGTGACATTGCTCTAAATTTATGGGGAAATGATGTTAACATTCATATGTGTGAGCTAAGCAAGGGTTAGTGTGAAGGTATGAATAGAACCCCCCAGTTCTTTGTTATTGTCTACAATGGCCTGAAATATAAGGTGATAAAGGGTTTCTGTCTTCACAGGGTGGGCACAAGGTCTTTACAGCCCCTGAAAACTATTACCAACTTACACATCCAATGAGAACATTACTTTGATTTTTTTACCCAATATTGTCCTTTTTCCTCCCCACAACTGTTTCTTTGAGGGTGTTCTCCCATCAGCTTAAAATAATATTTACCAGTCACAGAAAATAGGCACCACTGGGATCTTTATTAGGAGCTTTATCATGCACTAATTGAAATCATAAGATGTTCCTCCGATGACCTAATAATGTGCATCCTACAGGAAATGTGAAAGCTCTTACTTTGGAAGTGTACAAGCACCTTCTGTCTTTGGAAGTGTTTAGTTATATGCTTACATTTGAAGCACACCTGATGTTCTTCTCTCTCATTTGTGCAGATAGCCATGGAAAATAAATACACACCACAATGCAGAGGCATGTTATAGAATGTCTCAAGATGGAAGGGACCCCTAGAGATCATCAAGTGCAACTCCCCGCTCCTTGCAGATGCAGGGCACAAAGGGCTGATGCTGTACATGCAGTGTAGGTGACACTTGCTGAAGAGTGGCCTGCAGTGGCCACGGGGTGGTTTGTGTGCACAGAGAAGCACAAAGTGCATATGGTCACCAGTTCTGTATGTATGTATAGCCAGCCTTCATGAATGAAGATCTGGGAAGGGCTCTCCCCACGTGGCTGAGCCCTTCCAGCCTGTGCAGTGGATGTTTTAGGTGAGGCACAGTGTGTGCAGAACTGGCCCCACCGTTTCAGTCCTGAGGTCCATCTGCCACTGCTGAGTGAGCTTGGACACTGTCAGTGAAGTCCTCAGGACTGTCACAGCACCCGGTACTAATCAGGACTGACCCTGGTGAGCATCCGAGATCTGACGGGATGGGATGGCAGGGAGGCTTTAACTGGCAGGGGATGGTCCCCACTGAGACTTGGACTCAGGTCCTTGGGACTCAGAGTCCGGAGTGCTCTCCATTACACCACAGGACCGCCCACCAGTTCTAGTCCCCTGATTAATTTTCATCCCAGCTCCAACTAACATGACAGTCTGCATTAAACTCTAGCACGGGATATGCTATGTGAAGTTGTACCATGAGGCAGTCCAGATGAGGCAGACTTTGCTTTGAACTTTGCAGCAGAACGTGCGCGGCGCTCACTTACCGACTGCCTTCAGAGAGGCGTACTTGTTAAGCTCTTTGCCTGGGGGCTGCTGTTCATATGGGTTTGTGATCTGTCCCAGGCTGGGATAGGAATGTTGATGTGCCATCTGAGGAAGGAGGGGAGATGTTGGCATGACATTATTCATCTGGGGTGGATCTGTATTAAAGAAAATTGACAAGCGTTAAGAAAAAAGTCAATTACTCTTAAGGTGTTGACATTGTTATTGAGTACAGATTAGAGAGGATGTGCCATAGGATTTGGTGCAACAAAACGGTATTTACTACAAAGTGGGAGTTTGAGTACAGCAAACCTGTACTTCAAACAGTTAATGGCATTACTAAAGGCTGACAAGTGATTGTAGCAATACCGGATAACTTTTGTATAGAAAGGTCTTTGAAGTAAAAAACAGGTTTTCAAAACAATTGAACACCAACATAAATAGTGAAGTTGCTGCAGTATTGGGATGCAAACCAAACCATGGAGTTTGTCCCAGGCTGGTTGAATCCAGGGCAGTAGAGTTGCAGAAAGGCTCATTTAAACTGGCTCAGAGGGCTGCTGCACCCAGGCAGCCACCCTGCATTCAGCACCACCTCCAGCCTGGCTACTTGCACAGCATCATGTGGAGTTTTGGAGACGTGCCCCACAGTGCACAAGGTGTTTTTGTGGTTCATGACTATCATTAGGTGATTTCTTCAAAGCAAACACTTTGTCCTTACGTTTTCTCCTTTTCCCTGACAGTGGGTATCACAATATCACCCCAAGATAATGTTTTCTGTACCAACATACATAAAAGCAGGAGCTAATTACTGCTTATGTACAGCTTTCTACCAGCACTCACCCCATACCCATTCTGTAGTTGATTTGTTCCTTTATAGTACAGAATACAGCCTGTATACTTTCTAAAATACAACATAATTTATTTGTTGTTTTTAATGGTCAGTTCCAGCTTCAAAAGCATTTGTTAGAATTATATGCTACACTCCATTTGCAAACCTAAATTTCAACAGATTTCAACATGGTCAGTACATTTTTTGGCTGAAGCTTTCTCCAGGCTGTGGATTTTGAGATATTTGGATATTGGCAATGCTAGAACGTTATCATGGTTTTTGCAGCCACAGACAAGCACATTTTTCTCCTGCAATGAAACCATGGTGCTGGATTGGTGACAGTAACTCCCTCAGCATCAAGCACAGGGTAGAGATCACAGAGAGAGAAAGCTGGTCTGTTATGGGAAAGGTGGTTTATTGTGATGGATGGAGTGGACCATCCTCCAAGTGCCTATAGGATCTGGCAGGAGCCAAATATCCCTGCAGTTTGCCAGGGTTTTTAGGGAATTGAGCCACTTGGCTTTGCCCAGCTCATTAATAAGCAGGAGCTCTGAAGTCAGTGAACAGATTTACTGCTGGGAGAGAAAAGAAAACAAAGGTGATTTTTAACTTTCTTTGCTGTTGCTGCTGCTGGTGCAGCCTCTGCTGCCCAGCCTGAGCCTGCCTTGCCCCTGCACAGCCCTGTGAGTCACACACACCCCCCCAGGCTGGGAGGGCACTTGGGGGTAACTGGAGAAAAGTATTACAGGGGCTGTCAGTTAATAACAGTATGATTCTTCTTGCTGGTACTGGTTATTGATGGGGGGAAAAATGGGTGGTGGTCAATAGAGCTCAACAAGAAATTATTTTCCCATACCAAAAGAGTTTTACAGCAAATGTTCTTTTTTTTTTTTATTTTTACCAAAGAAATGAAATCTGCAGTGGGGCTCTTTTTCTTATAAATCTTGTATCAGATCAGGAGAAACATTTTATACATATAAAAGATAAATTGGGCACTTCTTAAAAGACATATGTTATTTTGGGTTGAAAACAAGATACTTTTCTGTTCAGAATTCCCCAACAAATTATTGCAACACTATTTGAATCTTTTTTGACAGTTGTACCTCAAAAGGGTAAGTTTGCTACCTCAACCCCTTCATGGAAACACATGTTATTTTAAGGAATTGCTATTTGTGATAAATAAAAACTCTCAGTATGTTTCTGTTCAGCTCTAGTACTGGCAAGTCTGATGCAACTAAGTGAGTGACTCTTCTCTTGGAGCAGGAATTCCTGAAATCCTGTACCATTCCCGTTCCATCTCTAGAGTACAGCTGAAGAAAGCCTCTTACTCTAATGGGTTGAACCAATGAATAGCTGATTGTTCTTTCCAAACCATCCATATCTTCCAAACACCTCTCTTTTCTGATTGCACACTTTGAGCAGGACTGGCAGCACAACTGTATCTGTCAAGGGCAGCACTGAAAGTACCAACTCAGGTGGGACCTTTAACTGGAAGGAAAGTGTCAAACTTTTACCACTACAGTTACTACTTTTTTTTGTTTTAAGTAGACCTAAATCACTACTTCATAGATGCTGCTATTATGAAGCTGCCTTGTAGCAACTCTTACTACTGAATCTGTCAAAACATCATGGGTTTACTATGATGGAATTATTGTGAGCATGATTATTTCTACACTCACTGCTGAAATTGGAAAAAATATTGTGTTACATTTGGGGGACAAATAATCAATTGAATTCTTCAAGATATTTTATGATACAAATGGGATTGCTTTCAATTGGAAGCAAGTTTAACCAGAAAAATCCCTGCCAGCTTCATCAATGACCTCTAATGCCAACTTAAATACCTTATAAATAGAGATTCTGTGACTGGTATTTGCAAATATCTGGTTTCAGTGAATGGGGACAACTTTAACCCAAAAGCTGTGGCTTTGCTCCTATGTTATTTTTGGCAATGTGACTCTGGTATTGTCCATCACAGTATTCCACATAACCAGCTGCACTCTGCCACTGCCAATTTAGTATTTATTTTTAAAAGGCAGAGAATATGAACATCCCAAAGAGTCAAAACCTGTTTGTGCCACAGCACGAATAATCAGAGCTGATTACCAGTGGGGATATTGTACAAGACCTGCAGTATTCCCAAGCTGCAGCCAGAGACACGGTGCCAGCAGGTGCCAGGCTGCTCCCTGATATTCCAAGGCTTGGAGGAGTCACTGTGGATGAAGTGGTAGGGGTTTGCTCTCTGTTTTCCAGTACCAGCCCTAAAGGAAGGGTTTGCAAAAGCATGTGGAGCTCACCATGCACAAGCTAGACGTCTGCTGGGCAGAAAATGAGACAGGAAAAAAAGAAAAGTAAACGAGTTCTTCATATGCTCCAGAGTTCTTTTGACTGTAATTCCCTTGAGATGTGTAGGTATAGGAAAGCTGGTTAGAGACACATGGCAAAGAAAATCAGAACTGGAAGGAAGCTGCACTAAAACCACTTTATAGCTGGAGAAAGAGAGGTTTGCATCCCAGGCAATGGGAGCCTTTGGAAATGCCTAAGGCATTGACTTCTGCTCACAGCCCCAGTAGTTGATGCAGATTGATCATTATGTTATCTGTTTATTATCTTGACCTGTATCTCAGTCTGTGCCATTCAAACCTGGATCTAGATGTTACAGCTAACTGTTAACTGCATTTTTCAAGTGAAATCCTCTTTTCCATTCCCCCCAGTTGTGAATTTTGGAGTTACTTTAGCATGCATCAGGGTGACAGTAATGTAATGGGATTGCTGTAATTGTTCTGTATTCAATTAAGATGGGGTTATATCTGATTTATGCACTTAATTTAGTAACCAAGGAATGGTCATGTAAGCAATTATTAAATAAAAATGAGAACCCAATGTGAAACATCTGACACCAACCCTAGTCCCATGTATGAAAGTGGTAAGACAAAGACTGACTGTCTTGATTTCGGCAGTCTGTAGAGTATATTGTGTGATCAATCTCATCACGAAGCTGCCATGGCCATGGGAGAGGCCCAGGGTTGGAGGAAGGGAAGGGATGTGAGGGCTGCTGGCAAGAACAAGCTTGTTACTGCTGGAGAGCCAAGAGCCTGCCATGGGCAGCCCTTAAGCTCAACCACCATCCTCCTCCTCTTCAGCCACAAGAGAGTGAAACCTGTTCTGTACATTGGCCTGGGGATTCACTTCTTTCTGTACAATGAAGTCAATGATTCAGTGCTGGAGGACAGGGAAAATGAACAAACTCCAGAGGCTCAGAATGGAATCTGTGAGTAAATGAGCAGTTACAGGCACTGGGAAAAGAACAAACAAGACAGGCAACGCTGTAACAAAACAGGAGAGGATGGGGGAAGGGCAGGAGAGCAGAATGAGATTTTGCTATAAAAGCCACCTGCAGACACATGTACAAAAGAAATGAGAACAAGACAGACAAAAGAAGTCTGGGAAGTCAAGGGGGGGGAAACATTCAAAGCGAAATATAATAATAGCTGAGCATTTTCAAACACTCAAGAGAAAAAGAGATGCCCTGAACTAACTAAAATTGAAAATAACAGTTATGAAAACAGGATAGATCTGAGTGATTAGAGAATATCGTATAAAATTGCTCCCTTCCCATCCATAACTGCACTGCCACTAACAAGCACATTTGCCTCTTTGTTCTTGAGTGTATTATACTTAATTATGACCAGCTCACTCAGCATTGCAAATCCATGCTCATGTTCCTACAAGCCTCACCAACTGCAGGTGCTACTTCTGAAAACCCCAGACCTGATGAAGCCTGTGGGATTTTAAAACTTGACCATGCCTGTAAACTAATTCCTTTCAGCCCAGTTCCTTCCTGGATAATAAGACTGTTCTCCATTCATGGGACTGAGCCTCCTGTTGGGCTCAAACTCAAATCCTTGGCCTGTATGCTCTCTCTTGCCTCTCTGTAGGTTGTCCCAAAGCAATTGAACTGGCCCTTACTGAGGTTTTGTGTTTGTGCATTTTCTTACACCTACAGAGCTTGAGATTTTTGCGTGTTTGTAGGTATTGTAATGCCATTGTCATCATCCTTATTTACATTCTTTACACTTTCCTTCAGAATGTTGTTTTCAATGGATATTCTTATTCACACCCAGCACATGAAAGGGAGCGTTCTGCCAAAGGTGGAGCATCAAAACAGGCTGCACACCTGTCAGATAAAGCAAAATAACCTCTGAAAGGTGTATGCTTATACCCCACTCTAAGGGTTTGTCACAAAACTTAGAAACTTGAACTCTTTTGTTTGTGTTTACTGTTAAAAATATCCATGTCCTTGTTCTCCACATAGCGAAAAAATGGTATTTCAGCTCTCATTAAATGAATGGCATTCTGCTGCAACATTTGCCACAGTCTAGTGCAAGTCCTAAACAGAAAAGTATTCCCATCATCTAATCTTAATTTCTCTGCCTTGCAATTTAACTGATTTTGTATTTTTGCAAGAACAGAGGCTTGCCATCCAACTTCTGTACCATTCATTATTTTATATGCCTTTTTTACCACTTTTCAAATATTTGTCTGTATTCTGAAATAATTTCACTCCTTTGACTCTTTCTTCATCTGATAGTCTTTCCAAACTTTGATCATTACTGCCTCCATTTCTCAACACTTGTAACCTTGTAGTGCAGCTTGTGGGGTGAGGTTCTACCCTCAGTAACACCCAGAGCTGTGTTATTCTGTATATAAAGTTGTTGTAAATCATCCCTATAAGTCCTTGTCTCTTATGATCAGCAGATATTTTTATTTTCTCCTCAGTGATGCATAAGTCTTGTGAGTATTGCCCCTAAATGTGATGGCTCTGAGACAATACATATTTTTCATGGCAATTTATGCTAGTCAGTGATCTGTTCTGTCTCTGCACCGTATCACGAAAACATTCTTGTAACACAGACAACCTACCCATCTAATCACAATCACAGAAAAGATCTGAGATGAGTGGGATGGCATTTCATCCAGTAAAAAAAATGTTTCTGTTTAATGGAAGTGACAGTCTACAGTGTAAATGCTTGTCATCAAACATACTGTCTTATGCCTTCCCCTGTCCTACCAAGTGACTGTAGGAGTGAGTCCCGTGCTGTGTGCTGGGATTCTCTCTGAGCTCTAACCCTGGGTATTGTCTAGTCACTTCCTACACAGTTAACCTCGTGCTCTGTTGCTGTCTTCCATGGTGAAGGTTGTGTGGTCTGTCACATACAGATAACCTCACTGGATTTCTAAGGACAAGCTTTGCTCCCCGGTATGAACCACACTGGATGCAGGAACATCCTCAGTCTCAGCCTGCAGAGGTGCTGAGCTAAACTGACATGCTGGTGCTGAGGGCTGGGTGGACACTGTGGAGCACAGGAGGGTGAACATTCCCCTGCTGTGAGTGTTATGGATCAGCAGGCTCACAGTGCTGAATGGCACCAGAATTCCTATTGCTTCAAGTTGAACATTGGCAAGAGATGGGATGTTACAGTAACCCTCAGCACCTTGCTATGTAATTTGAGACACCAATGAACAAGGTTGTTGTGGATTCAGTCTTCATAAGAAAGCATTGTGGGAGGGAGATTCATGAGCTGATGTGCAGAGACATCTGGACCCAGGACAGAAGGCCAGGGAGTCAAGGCACAAAATCCACAGTGCTCTGCCCTTGGTCCATGTCTGAGGAGGAACTGGTTTCCTCTGGCAGGATATGAAAACTGCAGGGGCACATCAGGGAGCTGTGCAGTCACAGTGCTGCCATTGCTCCAACAATGCCCCATACCCGGTTCTAAACTGCAAAATTCCCAACTTTCCCTCTAAGGCAGTGGAATTCTGTGCTGCTGTCTGATGAAGGCAATGCTATCTACACACACTCAAAACCAGATGGTCTCTTCATTTGGAATACTTTTGTCTGGGAAGTGAAGATGAGGACACCACTAATTTTATGATACAAATTCTCCCCCTTCCACCCCTTTACTTTTCCATCTACATCCTTCAGGCCCTTACCTATGTGAAAGTCAGAAATTGTATTTCTTTGAATAATGATTTGCAGGGCAGAGGCAGGGGATTGGGGTTGAAACATAAAAGCAGGAAAATTAGTAGTAATGTGGCCAAAAAGTTGTGAGGTTCCACTGCTATGTGAGTCCAGCCAGGAAAGGACACACAATGTTCCTGTAAATGTGCCTTTTCCTTACTGAATGTGCTGCTACCACTTCATGTTAAATCTATGAGAATTTTATATATATATATATATATATAAGAATCTTATGCCTGTGAGCACTACTGAACTCTGTGTGACAGGTAGGAAATGAGGAAAGAGACAACTTTGTGCATCAGTTAAATTCAAGACTTGTAGACTGAAGCTTCCCACTGTCTTCTAGATGAAGTCTCTGATGCTGATGCACTGAATTCTCTGTGGTCACAGTGATTTAGGAGATGGGGCCTTCATCATGTTTCAGGTTTGGGCTCCTTGTTTCTGGTTAGACTCCAAATGTGTAGGAGCAGAGTTCTGTGAAATCAGTTGACTGTTTTACTGCCATGCAGGGAGGGTGGGAGTGGAATGTCACTGGCCTTGTGACTAAACTGGCTGGAAGCCTCTCTCTTCTGCTTTCCATTTCCCTTGGACTCCATGCTGTGCCATCTCACTCACATTCTTGCAGTGTTTTCTGGGCTCCTGCTTTGCCAGAGAGCTCCAGGGAGAGTTTGGCTTTCCACATAGACTTTCCTTCTGTGGCACCAGATCTCCTTTCACAAAGGTTATTTTTATGTCCTCTGGAGGTTTGCTCTTCCGTCATAATTACTCACAACCTGACAGACTTATAATCCTCTGATAGGATTTGTGACATTGTAATCTGCTCCACAGCAACCCATTGTGGCTTCACAAACAGGGGATTAGAACCTCTAAGAAGGCAATAAGCAGATGAACCCTGGAGATACCAAGACCCTGCTTTCATAGCAATTTCCAGGGCTTGAGTTGTGGGAGGGCAGGCAGTGGTGCTGTGTTCTCACTCCTGCCCACATTTCTGGGTTTCTTCATCTTCCTTTGCCTCAAGTAACAGAGTAGAGAAATTAATTAAACCCACCAGTTATACACTCTTTGAGCACTGCAAATATTCTTAGCTATGCAAATTAAGAAAAGATAAATTAAGCAAATTTGACTTACACAACAGTTTTTTCCCCCCAGAAGAACGTTCTTTACACTTTTCCATAAGGTATCAGTTGTTTTACAAATTCAACATTTCTGTACCTTTCCACAGAAATAAAAAGAACCTGCTAAGATGTGCCAGCCAGCTCAGATCCATTGTTTTGACTGCTTAGTCTTTCAATGAAATTACTTTCTTTCCAATAATTAATATACTTTTGCACAATGAGAATATGCCTGTCATTATAATATTTATTCCAAATATTGGTATGCTTAGTTTATTGTTTTCTCTTACTGTAATGGCTTGAATACATTGAAAATTCCCTTACTTCAGGCATTCCTTTAGTTGTCTATTAGCTGTCCCTACACTATATACTAACAGTTTAGAAGTAAAAGACTAAATAGTATAAAATTATAGAAGCAAACAGATCAGCAACTTCATGCCTTTGTTCTTTACTGTTGTGTCCAAGCAGTAAGCTGGCAGTCCCTTGCCTTTAGCTCGTGGGTAGCAAATTGCCTGCAGGACTCTCATATTGTCTGAGGGCAAAGGCAATTAGGGGTAAGATTGAAGGCAGAGAGAGAGTCAAAATTGGAAGGAAGTTGCTCAGCATTGTTTGCCTTCAGCCAGCAAAGGCTGAGGACAATTTCACCAGTGAATCATCCAGTTAATGTGGGGTTTGAGAAATATTTTACTTAAATATATGTCTCACCTGAAGCATATCCCAGTGGCACATTCTGTCCTTATGTACCTGACCCAGCAGTGGAGATGAGTGTGTTTTTTACTTTCTGACATAATCTAGTTTATTCTTTTGGAGTCTCTCTGGAGATGAAAATATATCAATGTCATAGAGTGGAGCTGTAATAGCCAGTTATAGATCTCTTATTTCCCAATCCACATGTGCAATGCTTGTTAATGTCAGTTTGCTGGTTTGTGTTAAGCAATCAAAAGCCCAGGGAAAGAACTCAGAAGGTCGATGGAGAATTAGAGTTCTGTTCTCAGAGAAATAGTCATAATTTGCCATCTTTCAGAACAGCAGAGAACAAAATGTATTGATTAAGAAGTAGGATGCATGTTATCTTGCTGCATAGACTCCCGGAAAATACAAATGACTGGCTTTTCAAACGGTGACCTGATGCCCTACTGCTCTCAGGAGTGCTCTGGATAAATGTTAGTCCTGTTTCTAAAGAGCTTCAGTGAAGGCTTCACAGCCTGCCTGCAGAAGCTGGTCCAGTTCTAATGCTATTCCAGGGGCATCCTCCCTGGTGGAGAACTTGTCCTGTGTTCTGTTTTACACTTTCTTCAAGGCAGCAGGTGAAGTCCATTAGTTCTCTTACCCTCCCTGGAGATGGAGAGAGGATGAGTATTGCTTGTCCCACAGCATTTTATGTCTTTTGAAGCCTCTACACTACAGAATGACTGTTTTAATTCTTCTCATGCAGAATGATTAGAGGTTTCAGAAATCCAGCCTTTCTGAACTCATCTTCCTTGAGGTTTGGCATTCTCATATGTCTCATGTCTTGCAGGATCTCTGCTTAATTACGGACCCTGGCATGTCATTTGTTCTCTGGCATCAGCACAGTGTTGTTGATCCAATTCTGCCTTCACTCCCCTAAAGCCCAGAAATCCTTTTGTGTCAGACTGCATTTTACAGTGATTGTTCTTAGACATAGAACCTTTTGTCTCATTTCACAGGGATGCTCCTTGTTTTTTCATACCACATTTCCAGCTTTTTAGGATCTTTTGAACTCTAATTCTGTCCTTCAAAATCTTTGAAACACCTTCCAGCGTGGTGTTGTTTCCAAAATTAATAAGTGTATGTACACTGTCCCATTGTCTTCCCATTAATGAAATTGCAAAATATTGGAGACAGAATAAATCACTGCAGAAATCTGTTCACTGCATCCATCCTTTTTGAAAAAAAATAGGAATCATTTGGGATTATTTTTTGAATGCAGTTTTCAGACAATTTTGCCCCAGTCTTTTAGAAATAGCTTCTGAAATCCCATTAAAAATCAAGATTTGTTATATCTACAGCATTCCCCCATACAAAGGGCCTGTTACACTGACATGAAAGGGAATTGCTCAGGGTTAGCTCCATTTGTTCCTGACAAATCTGCATTAGTGGTTATTCATGACCATGTTGATTTGTATTCCTTTCTCCTTTCCTTTCCCCTGTCCCTTAATTCATGAATTAAATTAATGCTAAATGATTTTGTGTTCTCTTTTAAGGCTTGAGAGCACACCTTTGAGAGGTTTAGAGCATTTCATGCATTGGGTGAATTCTCAGAGATAATGTCACTTAGAAGATTCGAGTCCTTTCTCCAAGTGTGCAGGATGAATCCTCCTGGACCATCAAATACAAACGTGTGATAATTTTTCCAAGTGCTCTTCAAACCTTCCCTTCTTGTCCTCAGGGGTGACCCCTCCTCCCTATTCTCAGGGTGTTTTTTCTTAGTTTCTTGAAAGTATTGCCTTTTTTTTTTTTTTTTTAGTGAATACTGAGGTCCTGTCTTCCAAAAGGGACAGTTTGATTCCTTGAATCTTCAGATGTTAGCTTCTAATAATTACAAATAAATAAAAAGTTGTATTTTGGAGTCCAATATAGGGTTCTCTTTTAATCAACACCAAGCCTTTATCTAAGTGGGCATTTTTATGAGCCACAGTAATTTCGATTGGCCCTTTATGTAAAACAATATCTTAACACTTAGCTGCTTAGTTATGATGTGTTCCACATTGTTATTTCAATAATTTCTAGATTCAAATTATTTCCTATTTACATAATGTTGCTTTATTCAAATATATGCACAAGAGTTTCAGGGGAAAATAATTAGACGAGACAGCACCAGACAAATAGCTGCTTTTGAGAAAGAAACTGCTGTCTTTGGGTGGGGTGGTACATTTTAACTTCCCCCTTACATTGAGCCCATCTCATTTGCTCCAGTTCACTGCAGTGAGTCTTCAAATATAATAATGCAGTAAAGCAGAGTGTGTGTCACAGAAGAGTAAATAGAAAGCTGATCAGTGTCCCTGGTTTTCCCTGGAGTCCATCCCTTTGGCCCCTGCAGCCTGGGAATAGTGGCCCCTCACAGTTGGGGGGCTGGCTCAGAGTTCCACACCCTGTTTGCAGCGTTTGGCATCCTCACCAGGAGGAAAACACCCTTAACCCACCGGGCTGTGAGAGGAGGCAGTGCTGGGAGGGGTGAGGCTGCCTGAGCTCCTCTCTCCCAGCAGTGCCTGCCCTCTGCCCCATGGTGCCCACAAACCAGTTCTGCGGCAGGAACTTGCTCCTTACTCACAAATGCTTCCTGCTGAAGCCACTCATGACATTTCAGCAAGAGGTGAAACAACTCTATTTCATGCTTAGGCACTAGAGGCAAGAATAAATAGAAAAACTTTCAAAATACGCTTTCCCTTTCTCACTTAAAATTATGAATTTCAGAACCTATCCTGAGAAACAGGGGAAGAATATCTGTCCATTTTCCCCCCTGGAATTTTCACCCTGGTGTTTACTAGGGGAAGGATGTAATTTTTGTTGGTTGTTGTTTTATTTGAATTTATATTGCAATTTTTAAAGGAAATTAATATCATATTTCCAGATATCCTTTAATTCTAGTGTTCTAAATAATCTTAAGGATCATTCAAAAGTATAATAAGTGACTTTAGAGTTTCATTACTTGATCTTCCCTTCTGATGATGCACATACCAACCCAGTGATGGAAGTGCCAGATAGAAATGAGGACAGAAAAAGATCTTTCTGTAGCTCGGACACAGGCAATCCTGTATCAACAGGAACTTTATTTTCCTTTTTAACTTTTCAGTAATGTTACCATTTGATTTTGAACTTTTGGACTTAAAAGACAACTGTGATAGCTGCTGTCTCAACCCCCATGTTATTTTAGGAACCTCTTCTGTGTAATTTCTATGATCAATAATGTCCCTGCACATACCCTGACGTGCAGCAGAATGATGACCCACTTCTATTTTTGCATTTTAATGGTCTTTTGTAGAGCGGCACCTCTGTGTAAAGAACAATGATGAACATATGTTTCAATAAATGAGAAAATCTTATTGCTTTAAAGAAGCAAACTTCAGTGGTTTTAAAAAGGCTCCAGCCACCTGAACAGAGGTTGAAACTATCCATCCAATTACAATCTTTTTGCCAAAATGCAATTTTCTTCTAAATACTGAAAGCAGTTATCAGAATAACTGCAGTAGGCTCAGCACAGATCGGATTCCTCTGGGAATGAGGCTTAATGGGCTACATTATCTTAGGCAAGTTGCTTAGCCAGGAGTGCTCTTTAAGAGGTGCAGCTGACACGAAGAGAAAGCTGGAAAGAGCCTTCACCTGTGCAGGGGTGGAAATCAGAGTGGGTTAGTCCTGTAAGGCAGAGCGTGTGATCCTGTGTGAGCTGCTGTGCTCAGAGCTCTGCAGGTACTGCCCTTGTGCCCAGTGTGTCTGTGCATCAGCCCTGTTGTTGGCAGAGCTGCAAGTGCTGCAGCTGGCACAGCTTTGTCCCATCAGTGTCCCGAGGGGGTGTGTTCCTGGCTCGTGCTCCACCCTCTCATCCTGCCATGCCACAAATGAGCCTGAGATCTGCCGTTCTTCCTGACACAGAATTGTGCTGCTGTTACCTTTCTCTCACAGCCTTTTTAATTGCTTATTTCTGTTCTACATTACCCTGAATTAAACCTTTATTCTGTGTCTGCTCCCTGTAGTCTGTGCAGGGAATGACTGCCTGGCTGTGTGGTGCCTTCAGCCAGGAAGTGACTGAGATCAGCAACCCTTTTCACAAAAGCCACTGAATAAAAATGAGTTGTTAAATTAATTCTCAATCCCTTGCAAATGAACACGGGTTGCTTTTGCACTGAAACCTTGGAGGTGGGGTGGTTATTATTCCCTGATAGTCCCCTGAGCTCTGGTTCTGTCTTTCACTGAACCAGAGGAACTTTATTTTGAGTCTGGTACATGACGACCCTCGCTGGGCTCAGTGTTCATGCAGTATTATCTCTCCTAAATGAGGCAATGCACTAATGACTGACATCTCTGTCTTGGGGACTTTTCTTCGTTTATTTACTTACAATCCAAACAAAAAGCTGTTGGATTGTGGTCCATTCCCTTACAGAGGGGTAGCTTCGATGGGTTTACAGAATGTGAGAAACCTTTCAAAGCTGGACCTTCTCCCTCTTGATAAATTGATACTCAAACAGAGATACAGGGTGTTTGGTTTCAGTAATTTTTTGCAGTGCCACTACATCAAATTTAAGTTCCTTTAAGAACCGTGATTAGCTGATACAAGATGATGAATGGGGGCCTGGGACAGTTTATTTAGCAATGATGCTAATTAACAGTGCTGTTGAACCCAAGTGCGTCTTGGCATGAGAACAACACCCAGGACAGATTTTGAATGTCTGCCCAATGCTACCTGCCTACAGTAAAATGTGTCAGAAGGCAAGCTGAATGAGACACAATTTATATCCCTTTATAACAAAACATTTTGTTACGTCTGTCTCCTTATTAGCCAAACTATTGTCACCTCCTGATCTTTCCAGTGCAGTTCTTCATCTCAAAAACAAAGTACAAGCCCAAAAGGAAAAGTTAAATTGATGCTTCTATTCTCAGACATTTCTACTTATAACCCATTACTCTGCATACATTATTTTTAATGAATTGCAGAATGCCTCTTTAGCTTTCTCAGAATGTCTTCCAAGAACAAGGCTTTGTGGACTCCTGCCAGGCACACACACGTATGATTTGTGTGTTCTCCTTTTCTTCTATTGCTGGTAGCAAAACTGTCTTGGCAGAGCCTTCCCACACTTGCCTCAGTGGTGTCTTGCTCTCAGACTCAGACAAGTCAAGGTCTCAGCCTTCACTGCCTGAGTGTCAAGCACAGGCAGGTGTTCAGGGCCCTGTTTTCTGTGACCTCTCACCTTTGACATCTGGAATTGCCAGCCCTGAAAACTGCAGTTCTGGGCACCACGTTCTTCACGGGAGCTGGAAGTGGGGTCAGCTCTTCATCCCTGGGACTGTTGCCTGCCTGAAAGCCTTTTTGCTCATGAGAAGAACCTTCCTGCTCAGCTGACTGAGACAATGAACTCTCTCAATGTTACACAGATGATTATTATGAAAACTTCCCCATGCAGTTTTATTTTTATTTATTTATTCCTGATGTGTTAAGAATTTGCCAGGCAGGAAAAGGCACAGTCCCTGCCCCAAGGGGAGCAGCTGGAAGTTCTGATATTTGCATGCCTGTGAAGTTCCTCTGTGACCAAAGGCTGTGTCCTTGTATTAATTCTGTCAGAACTATTGCTTCTCCCAGCATGTTACTGTAAATAATCTCTGTTTACAATAATGGATCATTACTCAAACTTCCCACAGAAACTCAATATGCTGTAAGTGTTTTCCCTTTGTCTTTATTACAATTTACCTCCAACATTAATCAATGCTACCTCAGGAAAATTCTCTCTGTGTTATGTATTTACAGCCAGAAACACCAGGGTTGACAGTTCCTTTCCAGTATAATTAGAGATAAATAATATAGCAATCATTTAGTCTTCCCTTCTGTATTTAATTATGGATTTTTGGACCACATTCTAATCCTTTATGTAGCATTTCTATGACCTATTAAACAACTTTCATGTTTCACCCAAGGGTGATTCTTGCTGATGTGATCCCTTTGCTGGACTGGTAGAGCAACCTGCCTCTCCTTCTCTCTTTTTCCAAGTAGAAAACAGGTAGACTTTGGTTAAAGAGAGCTCAGAGTCCAATACCTCAGTTCCTGACTACACCTCAATGGCCTTGTGTGCTCATGGGGAAGTCACCAAGAGACTTGCAATGTTAGCAGTGCTTCTAATATTTATGTTTTGGACACATTTCATATACTTCCACCAGTGGTTTTTGCCTTTTCAGTTGCAGAATTGTTAGAATGCAATGGATTTTTTTCATCTTAGCTGGTCTGTACAGGCTTCATGGCAGCTGGAATTTGTTCATTGCACTGGCCTGGCAGAATGGATTTGTGTATAGCTGGAAGAATAAGTATTGCTATGAGGCAGTTTAGTAGGAGCAATTAGTTTTCAGTGGGAAGAAATGGTTAAAATGTATATGATTATATCCTACAGGCTTGATTTATGAAATAGTTGGAAACAAAAATCAAGTCAGACAAAACTTCAAAAGCAAGGAAGCAGTAATAATACCTGCAAGAGAGAGAGAGGGGTCTGCCAGTCTAATGCAGCACATCCAGCACAACCCACACAATGTAATTTTGTAGCCAGAGACTCAGATGTGTGTATTAGAATTTGTGATCTTAATGCACAGAAAGCAGGTGGACAAGTAACCCCCTGTTTGATTTCAGCAGCGAGATCTTTTTGATTAAATTCCATAACTGGCAGAATTACTTATAACCACAGAGAACCACTAATGTTTTGTTATATCCTCCAGTGCTTAGGGGAATTCACATCAAAAAGTCCCAAGTAAATGAAAAAACCTTTGAAACAGAGTTTGCCTTTCATTAAATACCCGTTGTCCTTGCAATTCAACAACTGAGTAGAGAGCATTACAGACATAGGGCAAGGCATCAGAGCAGCTTCTCTTCTAAATACTCCATCTGATTTATGCTGGGGTTAATAAGTGCTTATTAATCCTAATTTCTTTCAGAAAATTGTAGGAGAAAAGAGATTATTTACTTAGATGCTGTACATATTTCATTGCAAATTATGGATATTAATGATACAATAGCCACGCAGAACACAGAAACTAGAAGTGTGTGCAGCTTCTCTCCATATTTTATTAGGTTTTATTTAAATGTTTGCAACTCAGGCATGTTTCCAAGCTGTAGCAATATTCTGTGGTTTGCCTGTGATCAGCATAAGATGGAGAAAGCTGTACAACTCTGAGACTGTTGTGCCATGGATAAATACCACAAGAATGCCTCCCTGTGTGTCAGCAGTTATTGCCTTTATTGAAATAGATTGCAAGATCTTTCACTCTTCAGACTGGAGACAGACCCAGAAGGCAGATAAATATGTGCTTAACTGCCAATTATGAATCTGTTTGGCCTTGGCAGGACTAAAAAATATAATAGGACTTTTCTGTCGCTTCTCTTTGAAATTCAATAAGAAAAAAAGAAAGATTTTTCTATTATGTTTGATTTTATTTTTTTTTCCTCATGAGTGGATGAGCACCTTTGCTTAGCTATTTCTTTTCACAAAATAATAGAGGCTCAAAGGGCATTTCTGTAATTTATTATACATGCATCAGTCCACTTGACTAGAGATTGGTGAAAGAACCTGACCTTTATTATGATAAGGGGAATATAAGTGAGGAACAATTTTGATGTTGTGGGCACTGTCTCTTGTACATGTATATGATAATGTATTTGTTTTAGAATGATAACTATTGTCACTTCCTGATAAGGTTTCCTTAGAGAATAACCCTTGTTCATACTGATGCTTGGAGTTCCGTTGTGCATTTCAAACAAAGGTTTGAGAGATTTTGCTTTTAGCTCAAGACAGTAACACCTCAGTGTGCCCAGAGGAGGGCAACAAAGCTGGCACAAGGACTGGGAGGTGTGTCCTGTGGGAAAAGAATGAGGTCTTTGGGCTTGTCTAGTTTGGGGGAAAGAAGGCTGAAGGGTGACCTCATTGCTCTCCACCACTTCCCGAGGAGAGGACGTGGAGAGGGAGGTGTTGATCCCTTCTCCCTGGAATCCAGTGGTAGGATGTGTGGGAATGGTTCAAAGCTACACCTGGGAAGGTTTAGACAGGACATTAGGAAGTACTTCTTTCCCAGGAGGGTGGTCAAACATTGCAACAAGCTCCCTGGAGGGAGGTGGTTCATGCCCCAAACCTGGCAGTGCTGCAGAGGCAGGTGGGCAATGCCTTTAAACCCTGAACTGGTGAGGTAGCTGGACTGGGGGATCACTGCACTTCCCTTCCAACAGTCTGGTCTGGTCTGTCCTTTTAAGCCCAAAACTGAGAAAGAGACAATGACTTAAACAACCGTTTTTCAGAAGTATTTTTTGGTGAGTAAACTACGCATTCTGTGCTTCAGGATATTAAAACACGAGGGTTTTGTGGGGAGCAGAGGTGAAAGCAGGTGCTGTGTTTGTAAGCAGTGAGTTCCCTGCCAGCAACAAGGTTGCTCGTTGTTCATTTATACCAATTTGCTCAAGCAGCCACATTGCTCAGCCTCTGTCATTCTGTGTACAAAACAGTAACAGAAACAGTGTAAGTGGGGGGAAAACCACTACTTTGCATTTTAAACCTGGACCTGTATAATGTCAGCTCTGTGCAGGAGTCCCTGGGAGCTGGAAGGGCCTCTGTGTGCAGATATCGCAGCGGGACAGCCGTGTGTGCCAGAGCCCAGCTCTGGGGTTCCTGAAGCCAAACCAGCCTGTTCCCAGCTAGAGCAGGCACTGCACATCCTCATCTCATGCCTGTAGACACATTGCTCAAGTGAAGTCCTAGACCAACTGAGGACAAGGGACAAGAGCAGGCTTTTACCATAATATTTTATTTTCCATATAGGACCTATTTGATAAAAGCACTGGAGCACAGTGTATTAAACACCTAAAGCCATCCCATACAATGGCACTCTGCAGGCACCTGAGTTGTTTCCTGGCTACAGAGCTCATATCCTCAGCCTAATCCCTGGTGGTGGATCATTCCCAAGGCATGCAGAGGGGTTTGGAAGAAGCCCCAGGTTGCAGCAAGATGGTTTAGAGGAACTGTTTTCAGCATTCAGCCCTTTGCAGTTCAACCTTCCACCACACAAACTGATTATGCAGGGAAATAGCCAAGATTTGCATGAGGCAGTGGAAAAAAACATGTTCTAAAATTTTAATATATCCTCCTCCAAATAGCTTTAGTTCATACCTATTTTTAGGTAGAATTCAGTTTAGCAATATCAGAGCCAATATCAACAGCAGAAAACAATACAGCTGTACACAGCCATACGAAACAATATCTGATAATGACCTAAACCATTGTATCACTTTTGTATGTTATTGGTGTGATTGTTTCCAAAAACAGAACGGAGAGGGTTGTGCCAAACCTCTAAAGTCTGGGCAATTATTGTAGGTTAGCAGCAGCTGCAAGTGAACCAGGACAACCACCCACTCCTACATTTGTGGCTGTGCTATACTAAACCAGGATAAATGTGTTGCTATATTGTAGCCAGTGACTGTATGTGTGTCTGCTTCATGGAAATTCTCTATTTTTACAGTGTAATGCTGCCATCATAGAAAGAATGAAAACAAAACAAAACCCAAAAAAAACAAACCACAAAACATAGAAAGAATTAAAACCACATAGCCTGGAAAGAGTAAGATAGAACAAGTGGTTGTTTGGGAAGGTCAACCACCCTTTCAAGAACAAGCCAGTTGAGTCCTTGATTCAGGGTATGATTTAAAAAAAAAATTTAAAGCATCAAAGCTAGAAGTGTTGATAAGGTGCAATGATTCTGAGCAAATACAAAGAACTATAATTTATGATTTGGTAAATTATGAATTCACTTTTATTTCCTAAAACACCTGAAGGTAAAGGAGTCTGTGCAAAGACTTGAAGCTCTGTAGTAAAACTTAAGGCCCATGGCTCAACTCTAATGAGTCTCAAATGAATAGTTCTGATTTCAACTCAAAGTACAACTAGAACAGCCTCTTGAATGTCAACTAAATACAAGTACCATAATTCTTATGTAAGAAAAATATTGAGTCTTAAATCTAGTTATGTAAAATTATATCAAATTCACTTGTGAGTTCATGTTTTCTTGTACTAGTATCAGTGAGAGGAAAAATAAGCAGAAGTAAATGTCTGTGGGCAATTCAGTTATAATTGCTGCTGGCATTAATGACATTTATTATTCATGTGTTTTTCCCCACTCCTAAATAGCATAGAATCATTAGTGGGGGTTTTATTTTGTTCTTCAAGAAGTATAAAATGAGGATTAAAAATCCACATATTGTACATTCATGTAAATACAAAGTTTTTCTCTTGTCCCAAGACCTCAGGAGCAGACTATTTCACAAGTCTCACAGAATGCCACTGTTAGTCTCTTGGTTATTCTTGGTGTGACATCCATTGGGTGCTAATCCCGAACACGTTACAGCCCAAGGCATCAGGCCTGTGCCCAGCAACGGGCTGCTCCAGAAGAGAGGGTTTGCAAGGGAGTCTGATGGAGACAGGCATCCATCCAGCTTTCCTGGAACTGGTGATTGGGAGCCTCAGTTAAAGGTGGTCAGAAATGCCTTGACTGGAGAGCGCTGATTTGTGAAGATCAAAGCATTACCCAAGGGCAGTTTGGTTTTAACCAAAGGCCAATGAAAAATGCACATTTGGAAAGTTGGATGAAGCTTTGCCCGTTTGTCTGCCAAGCCCCTCTGTTCCCTGCCCACTGAGCTGCTGGGGAGGAAAGCCCAGAGTTGCTCCCAACTCCCTCATCCTCTGCCACACATCTGAGGAGCTGCTGGGGAGGTGGCTCCAGCCCTTGGCTGCTGAGCAGCTCTCCTGGTATGCCAAGGTGGCCCTGGGATTTGGGCTTTCCAGCCTGCAGCTCCTCAGCACTTGGCTGCCCAGCTCCACAGCTGTGTCCTGCCCACGAGGTGCAGGACAGTCAGTCACTGCTGGACTGGCCTTCTGCAGACAGTGCCAAAATTCTCACTTTTCATCCAAACCAGAAGTAAACCAAATTCTGAAATTTCAAAGCCCTTCCAAGCACAAAGCATAATCTGCTGTCATTATTTTGTTACTCTTAGTTGTAACTATGGTAGTGTTTTTTTCTGGTAGTAACAACAAAGGGATGCATATTTATTTGTTACTGAGCAATAATGTATATCCAGAATTTCTCTGTCTTGCAACTACTATCTCCAAAACAAACCCAAAGTGAAGATCAAATTCTCCTGGAAAATGCATAAGCAGAAAAAAAATTCATAAACAAAGTTGCAAAATCCCTTGAAAATCCAGTTAGAGTGGAAAAGTATCCTTCAGCATCCAATGTTTTAATAGGAAATAACTCGGCATTCTGCTGACCTTTACAAGTTTAGCCTTTATCTGGGAATGAGCTGTTTGAAAAATGTCTCTAATTCAGTTGTCACAAAGAGATCAGACTTGTGGTCAATCTGTTTCATGAGCAGAGGCTTCATTTTGATCTTTTTAAAAGCACCAAGCTTGGTCTTTTACTGTCTCCCACAGTTCTCAGCTGCCTGGCCACATCCAGTTCCTCACAAACAAAAGGCTGTTTGAAAAACCCCTATGTATATGACTAAGACAATGAGGGTGCTAATGAAAAAGTAATCCTGGCGATTATTGTTGCTTACACATTCCAACCCAGCTCCTGCCTCATTCCCAGGAATCCCACTGTGCCAAGCTGGTTGATGAAGGAGGAACAGACTTGCTGCTTATGTGCACACAGACACACATATATATGAGTATCTTTGATCTATTTGCTTATGAGCACCAACAGTGTCATTGCTGCTTGCTCCAGTCAGGAGTGTGAGGCATAGTAAGAAAACATTTATTACCTATAGAGCTCAATAACAAGAGCAACCCTGACTCCAGGTGTAGCTGGTCATTATGTAATGCCACTTGCTCACCCATTTGGACTCCTTTCCAATCAAATTGAGCTCCTCATAGCAAGCATCAGGACTAAATATATTAAATTGTGACAGAGGAAGGAAACATGAGGAGTGACAGACTGTCTGACCAGCCAGAACTCTTCCAAGCAGAAAATGACTAAGACAAATATGAAAGAAACTAAATATTTCAAATTAAATTTTGCTACTTGAAAATGTGTGAGAGGGCATGTAAGGACCCCATTGTTATTAGAAACAAATAATGACCATAATCATCAAGAAAAAATGTCATGAAGAACATGCTAATCTAGAAACTGACTTTCTGAATCTCGTTTCCCAATTCTACTTATTGTCAGCTCTTTTCCAAAGATAACTTATGTGGGTGAAGGAGTCCTTTGTTTGTATAAAACCATGTTCCTATATTTCATTAAGACAAAGGCATAACTGGATAATTAAACTTCATTACTTTCCTGGAGCTAATGTAGCACTGCTTTTGTGGTGGCCACACTGCAGTGGTAGCACAGGTTGGTTGCAGCTGGACTGTCCTGCAGGTGTTTGGTCTGAAACAAAGTGCTGTTCTGAAACTTGGTGTGGCACCTGGAAATGGGCCATGGCACCCAGGGAGTGGCACTGAGCCCCTAAATGCTTCCCTTTGTCAGTAGCTCAAAGTTCATCTCTGTTCTGTTCTTTGGTGTAAAGAAGTTACAGTTATGCCCAGGGTGAGGTTCTCTGCAGTGAATGGAGCAAACACACAGCCCCTGTGGTGAGTGGGGTTTATTCACATACTGCATAAATGTTCTCAGCATATTGAGACTGGCATCCCCTGACCCAGAGCAGCTCTTCTCCCACAGGCTGACAGGAGTCCTTTCCAGACACACGGTGGGCTCATGTGCAGTGGGCAGTGTAGCTATAGATGGATGGTTGGGTGGGAACTCCGTCCTCATGGCACAGACCAGCCCATGGCAAAGCCCAGGAGGGCTGGGATGAACCAACAGATGGATGTGCTGTATTTTGGCAGAACTCTGCTCCCCCAGAGCCAGAGTTCTGGGCAGCAGAGTAGGGGGTTGCCAAGTGCCTCCCAGCCCTGGGCTAGTGACTCCAGAGCTGCCAGATCCTTGTGTCCTGCCACAAGTGCAGCAGTGGCAGAGGGGCCCGTTGGAGGCTTGGCATCCCTCGTGGCTCACCCAGCGTGCTGGGAGGGTGATTCAGGCTGCTGGAGCAGATTGTTGCAGTGATGCAAACACTGCGTGGCTGAGTGGGAAGGGAGCCAGCTGGGCTCTTTCTTCAGCTGGCGTACACGAGCAAATGAGCGTGAGAGTTATTTTGCTGGGGTCACAGGCACAGGAACAAGTACTCTGCCTGTTGCAGGGATGTGGAACTACATTTTGCCAATTCCCTTCCTCCCCTTGCTGTTAAAAGGAATACCAAGCATTGGATGGCAGAGCAGAGCCGGGCAGCAGCACCACAGGCAGCCCAGTGCGGGTGCAAAGGAACCACAGAGGGGAAGCCCTGGAGGAGACGCTGCCCAGCCCTGTTTGGGTTCCTTGGTCCAGCACTGAGTCCTTTCCCTGCCTGGCTGCCCAGCTCCAGTGGCTGCGCTGGAGAAGGAGGAAAATGCAGCTTCTCTGTGCCTGCTGGGGCACTGCAATTGCCTGTAAAGAGCAAAAGGCTTCTGGGTTTGTCAGAGATCATATTTTTTGTCCCTACAGATAGCTCATAGGAGGCAGGGAAGAACTGCATTTATTTCTTCCTCATGCTGTATCTTTGAAGAAGCATTGTATAAGGGCTGATGAAAAATACCTTTTCCTTTCTTTTCTTTTGTTTTCCAGTTAGTTTCTTTCTCCCCTTAGTGGCAGGTTTTTGCACCCAGAATTGCAAATGTTCAGCTCTTTCTGGAATGACCTTTCTAAAAAAATATTACAATGTTTCTGAGCATAAACCAAAGCCTCTCTAATTAATACCTCAGAGAAATATTTTTATTTAATGGTTTCTTAATGCTATTGTTCTAATATTATGGTTGAATTCCCTGCTACTTTGACTTGACTGATGACAAGAAAGGAAATGTATTGTGACCTACTGTAATCATCCCACCTAAAATGTAATTCTTTTTCCATATGTACAAACTGTGTATTAGGTAGTCTGCACCCCCCCTAATTGCACTGATGTTTATAACCAGTTGTTTAACAAGCTTATCATAATCAGGTTTTCATCCCAGGGATTCATCTTTATACCCAGACCCTCCAAAGATGTAGTGGTAAATTTAGATATTACTACTCCAAACAAGTTATGGTATTTCTATTAAGTATTGGTCTGCTTACAGGCAGTTATAGACTTAAATAAATAGCTCTTTCCATTCAAATAAAATGAGGGAACAGTTCTGTCTCTTTTTAATGTGTCCCTTTTTGATACAAGTTGCAATAGCGTAGCTTGCTGTCCGAGGCCTCCTCTGAATTCAGATGTGGGAGTTTGATTGATTTGTTAGTAACTGTGCATAGAAAGCAAGAAGATGAATTACCACAGGAAAAACCACTCGAGCTGCCAGCTCCAAGCTGGAGAGGAGTCAGCAGGGCAGCAGACAATAGTCTTCCAAGTGTCTTAGTAAAGGGAGCAGGAGAAAAAGATCAGTAGCTGATTAATCATGTTTGGTGTTTTCAGGGACATAGGCTAACAGAGAACCAAATGTTAGGAAAATATGTATCAAGGGAAGGCCAACAGAAAAACCAGAGGAATGCACCCACTGACAATGTTGTGTAGAGAGTTAGAAGGTAATAAGAAGGAAAGAAAAGCAGATGAGAGGACAGCTCATGAAGGATCAAATGAAAACCATTGAAATAATAGTTTTCAAAGGTCATAGCAATAAAGAAAGAATAACATGAACAAGAAAATGAAAAAATAACACCCTGACATTGTGTTTTCTTGTGAATAGCTATCGTAGGTGTTGGGGACTTGCTTGTAAATGACAAAATGGCAGAGTCATCCATGCCCTCAAATCATCATGTGCAAATTGAATAAACACTGTAAATCTGTGCTGACAATGGAGTTTCTCTTGGACAGTGGAATTTCCTAAGCCATTCCTTGGCAGCCACCTTCTGGAGGCATGGCCTTCAGGCTGCTCTCCCCTGTTGCAGAAAGATAAGCTGGGAATTTTGAAGGCAGCAAAATACCACCAAATGCACCAGGAGTGGCAGCCAGACATAGGAAGAGACATACAGGAAAATTACCCCACTGTCACTGCCCAGCATCCCCGTGCAGCTGAGAGCACTCTGCTGCAGTGCAGTAGCTGGGAAACACTAATGCTGTGTCTGTCATGGTTTCATTTGAAAGATTTAATGAACTTCATGGTCCTGCTGAAGAACAGGAGGGATTTTTTTGTTGTCAGGATGATTTATTAGTAATAGTAGCTATTAACATTTTTTAAATGTTCAGTAATTCCTTCAATACACCTTGTAAATTGAGCTTAATAAACATATGGTAGGGATCAGCTTACACTGGTAATGGGTATTTAATAGCATACAGTAGCTGTAATTTACCAAGGTAACTTCTCAGCATAGTTTAACTCCTAAGCAGCCCTAGGGACAGAGCTAACCCTACAGACAGTGATTTGTTTTTATGAAGTGTACTGTGAGAAAACAGGCAGGAATTTGTTTGTGCAGATTTCCATCAGGGTAAGTTACGTGTGTGAGAACAGCCAGCAAACAGAAGAGGATAAACATATTTTCACTTTATTCCACTGCATTTGTCATCTCCAAACTCATGAGTACAACTTTGGATTTTTTTTTCCTTTCATGCATTTTAAAAACACATCATTACTTAATTTTACTGCGTGGGCAGACTTGGACTAATGTGAATTAGAGGAGACAAGTTTCCCAGCAATTCTGTTTCTTTAATAGAGTTACAGTGGTCGAAACCAACTCTTAGTGGGGAACTCACATGAGACTGACACATGATGATGCACCAGGGGCTGAAAGGAAGTTGTGATTTCAGAGACAGAGATTCCTTCAGGTATCTTGGCCTCATGCTCAAAATACCTTCAAATCTGCTGATACTTGATCTTACTTCCCAAAAGTCTCTCTTGATGATTCTGGAAAACTTATCCTCCATAGCAACTCCAGGAGAGATGATATGTTGAGAGGTGTGAATTGCTTGGGGGGGTAGTGCAGAAGAAATTGTTCTAAGTTACCCATAAATCTTACATGCAGAAGTTTCTAAGCACACTTATTTCAACTTAACTCGTTTAAACAGTCTCTTGCAAAGCCTTTGTTCCTAGTGACATTTTAGTTCTTACTGAAGAAACAGACATCCTGTAATTACATCACTGCTATTAATTATTAAGACCTCTCACTTTTCCTGTGATTGGTACCATTTTTGGGCACGCTGTTTTAGCAACAGTGACACATCAGAGGAGAAGCAGCTTTCAATGAAGTGTATGGCAGCCAAATTCAGCTGTCAGGTGTTACTGTCTTTTTCCAGTATTACCAGGCCAAAATGTTTCAATTTATTTTATGTATAAAACTCTATTTACTATGCAAACCCACATAACCAATAGGAAAAGTAATAATTTCTGTCAAATTTCTTAATAATATGACTTTATTTGTGCTTGATTCTTTTTCTAGGTCCTTTAGTTATCTTCTATGAGTTCATACATCTTCCATGTTCGTACTCCTGTATTTGGAAGCTGCATTTTCATTGTGGTGATTTTGCTTGTAATCTTCCTCTCTTTCTCTGTCTCCCCTTCCCTTTTTGCTTTGATTATTTTCCTGGCCATACTTCCCCAGCTGTGCACAACCATTCAATTTCTGAGCTGTCTGCTCCATTTAAAAATACATAAATGGCAGCACATTCACTTTTGCCTTTTCTCAGCCTCGTGTCAGTGAGATTCTCTTTTTGTTGCAGTTACTGAGGAGTGCAAAATAAAGTTCTCAGCCTCACAAATCACTGGTTGTTACTTTGGTACAGCTCCATGTGACTTAGTTTTTTCCCAGAAAGCAGGAAGGAAAGCATTCCCTCTGCCAGCTCATTTCAAGGTTCAGAGGAACTGCCTCATCCTTAGAGAACTCAAACAGTATGAGGTACTTTTTCAAAATGGTACTTAGGAATTACACATCTCATTAGCAAAGAGTTGAGATTCATTGGTACAACTCATTTGCTGCTTGGAAAATGTTCCCCCATAACACCTGGAATTTACTGAAGTTAAAGGAGGACAAATGATGTCAGAGATCACCTTACTTTTCAGTGGAAGCATAAGTTGTGCCTGGAAGTTTTACCCAGTGTTAATCCTTCTGTAAATGCTCTGCCTGCCCTGTCCCTGTCACCACTGGTCATGGAATTGGTGTGGATTCCTTCTCTTAGAGCAGGAAGGTGTGTTGGGGAGAAAGGTAGCCCTTCTGCCCTATACTCACCTGTACCTAAAACAACACGGAAAGCTTTATCCACTTTTATTGCACTGCCTGGCCCACAGCAGAGAATTAGGAAATGGGAGGTAGCAAGCTTGCTACTGCAAAAACTGAAAACCAAACAAAAGTCCTGTGAAATTACTCCAGGAAATAAATGTTCTTAAGTATTAAAAAGGCTCACTGGCTGGTGCTCCCTCACAAAGCCCTTCCCATGAGTCTGAGCTCCTGCTCTTACTGAGGTTGCTCTAAAGCAGTCAGAGTCAACACTCCCACCTCTGGTATCAGGTACACGTCTGTTCATGTCTACAGTTACTTCACATGAACCAGGATGCTGCAGTGCAAGATTTGGTTTGCTGCATTTGTAACTGGTTAAATGGAGTGACATTTCCATTTTGCACCTGAGACTGACTGCAAGGGGAGCCCGGACTCTTCCAGCACAGCTGCTTGGTGCTCACATAGAGTGGGCTCAGCTCACAGGCAGCAGCCCAAGGGATCTCAGATTCCATTCTCACATTCCTCATGGACTGTGCTTCCCTCCTTTTGGCATAGCCAGGTACCAATTGCCAAGCACAGCTTGAGCAGGTTCTTTGTCAGTTCTGGTGTCTGTTGTATCACCCAAGAGAAATCACTTCTGTGTGTTGCTGTGGAGTGTTGGCTTCAGCAGAGAGGAGTCTCAATGCCTGGTGTCATCATAAAGGAAAAAATAGCAGCCTTGAGTCTTGATACTATCTACAGAAATATTACAGAATGACGAAAAAGATGTGCTAAACAAGACGGTTTCATTTTTCTTGGTAGGATGACTATATGGGGGAGGTGTTCTCTGAATTTTTCCTTTGGGAAAGGCTCTTAGGCTCATATAGTTATACTTTTATACCACTTTGTCCTGAACAAACTGAAAAGATATATTGTCTGGAATTCCATGGGTGTGTTCAAGCACAGTGTTCCTTTATCTAAGATCAGTGGTTATCTTGGTTATGGAACTGGATACATCAATGTGTCACCAACCTTTCCCCTCCTCATTAACACATTTTGTGTAAAACCCGAATTTTTTCTAAAATTTAGCTATAATGATAATTAATGTAATGAAAACAGATTAAATCTCAGAATAGTCCATCTAAGGAGGAAGCTCTAAGGAGAAGCTTTATGTGGGATGACAAATCCTTGTAACCCAAAAGATAAGAAAGCCCTGCCTCTACATGCAGCATCATGGCCTGATAAAATAATGTAGTTCTTAGGAAGATAACCCTGTTTGCTACTGTTGCTTGTAGCTTTGAAATGCTGCTGCCTGAACACAATTACATGTTGTTACAGGGAGTTTATACCTATAAATGTATACTTAAATCCTTACTATTTTATTTGTAAACTGTTAACCTAATTTCCCCTTACTATATGTCAAAAGGAAAGCTCTGTCAAAAATCCATGGGCTGTAACAGTTCTCTGTTGTATGATAGTCTAGTGGGCACATTTCCAAGGCAGGTCCACATGCCCTCCTTCAGAAAACCTCTTTCCTTCTGAACCACCTCACTACTTCTGAAATGAAGCTTAATTGTCTAAGTCTGGCAGCTGCTTTATGTACTTGGATGGCAGGATGTGAAAATACTTGCTGCTTAAAAGCAAGAAGTGCCCCAGCTGACTGACCTTTGCTCCTGGTGAATCTTTTCAGTTCCTACAAGAGGAGAAAAAGCAAATCTGGTAGCCTTCCCAGTCATTATTGATGACTCCTACAGAGGGGCAGGGGAAGCTGTGAAGATGAAAACACCCAGGACACAAAGTGCTGCAAGCACAAGTGGGTTATAGCCCAGTGCTCCCAGCAGCCAGTGACCCACCGGTGCCATTTATCCTCTTGGCAGTGCTGCTCTGAGCGTTGTGATCTCCTGCAGAAGGGCAGCTACTTCATCTCTGCTTCAACTTGTAAGTGGCACACTACAGCCAGGTATCTGCTATTCTAAAAAAGCAAAGATGTTTGAATTTTTAAACCCCTGCTAAATAATTCATATGTTCTTGAGAAGTGCTTGACCAGAGCAGGAAATGGTGAGCCATTTCTAAATCAGAAACTACCCACAGCAGCACAGGCTGAAAGGAGAGGAAAGCCCTGCTGCTCTTTTGAAATCTGTTATTGAAAAAATGTATTTTCTATTGGAGAGATCTCTTACTGTCAAAGTACCTACAGTTGTATGCTGAGTATTAGTTCCCTGAGTTAGGAAGAGAGTTTTGCGGATTTTGCATTATTTTTAGGGAAATTCCCCCTTGTTTCACAGGTAGGGACATACCTTATCAGCTCCCCTAAGCTGAATACAAGGAACACAACAAACAGGTGCTTGGGCTGTGTCAGTGGTCAGAGGTTGGTTCACAGCTCTGACAGTGATGCTGTGGGAGGGGGATTTATTTGCAGGATGTTTGCACTCCCAGTCCTTGGCGTGGCCCTGGCACTGTGCCCTCCAATTGTCTTGGGAGCCCTCAGGCTCTGTGCTTCTCTGGGCAAATATCCACCCTGAATCCTCCTGCAGTGCTGCTTTGTTGTCTAAGGGAAGTAGCTGGACTTCTACAAAGAAATAGCATTTAATTTAACAATATGACAGTTGTTTTTCAAGTTGTAGTTATGCTTTTTTACTGGGCAAATGGATGGACAGGAGGAACAGTTTTGTGGGAGCTAAAGGTTTTTTTGCAGACTGTTTATGTGCTTTAATTAACGGCTGCATGGTTTCTTATGACTGCCTTTGCTTTTATCAGTTGAATTAGGAAAAGCACAAAAATATCACATATGGTACTTTATGGGAATTTCTTGCATTTTGTTGTCATTTTTGTCATATTTATGTGTATGTATGTAGTGTTTTGCCAGCTAATGCAGAATTGACACTCCTGCTCCAACACAGCCCAAGTCTGAAAACCCTTGTTACTTGTGAGCCACGTGTGCTCCCTAAAGGTGTGTTAACAAAGGAGTCCTTTGGAACTCTGGTTTTGTTAATGCATAGTATGTGTTTCAAGTAAGACATTATTATTTTCTTTTTTCATGTCATTTCTAAAGAACAGTGCAGAACAGCAAGGGGCTGCAGCTTGCTAAAGATACACCAGTGTTTGAGTGTGTTTTGATACTACCACAGCTGAAATGCAAAAGAAGCTTAGATATAGTGTTTGTTTCATTGTAAGTGCCTCAGAAAAAAGGAAAACCTGAATTTATAAGTCAGGGAAGGCTGTGACAAGTCTTAAGTGCTTTTAAGAATTATATTTTCTTTTTGAAAGTCAGAATTTATCTCAGTAAAGTATTGCATCTAATGCTTGCAGCTATAGAGTAGTTTTCCTGGCTGCCTAGATCCAAAGATATGAAGCAGGCCAGAGCTCATGGCCCTGATGCCAAAAGGAAACATGTAATTCTGCAAATTCTTGTTCATTAGGGTACTTCCCATGCACATCACTTTACCACCATAAGGGCTTCTTCTAGGAAATATGGATCAGAGAGTGTAAGTGCAGTGCTACTCCTTTCTGTGCTGCTCCAAGCCAAGCAAAGTAAAAGAACAAACTCTTGTCAAGATTTCCAAGGAGCAGAAATCACCTCCCTGGCCAGTCCATGTTGCTGCTTCCCAAAGGAGATGTGCAAAGTAGAGCAACTTGCCTGGTGTACCCCCAAAAAGGATAAACATGAAACATCCACTAGGGATCTCTAGGGGATGAATGGAGTTTGGGGTGCAGAACACTCAGCTCTGCAAGGAAGCAAAAAACTGCTTCAGTAAACCTATATTTACTATAGTAAGAAATATTAATCAGAATTAAATAAATCCCTCCAAATCTACCATCCAATTAAAAACAACCCTCCCTTGTCACTAGTCTAGTGGATAATTATACAATTAGAAATGTTGGAAATGTCATTACTAGAATTAGATTAGGGAAATTTCATTTAATAGAATAGGAGTGTCCCTGGTGACAGAGCTGGGGGCACCTGCACAGAATGCCCTGACCCTTCCTCTAGGTCCCTCTGGGCACTGCTGGGCACCAGGGAGGGCCCCAGGGGCAGGGCTGGGTTTCCATCCCCAGGCACATTGCATGGCTTTACTCCAGGGCATGAACTGTGTCTGCTGGCACGGGTGTCTTGTGAGAAATAGTGCACTGCCACTCTACAAATCCGAGTCAAGTATTCTCTATATTTAGTAGGTTAAATATAGCAGTAAACTCAACTGGGAAATCTTAAGCTCTGCTGTGGAGAGCAGAGCCATTAAGAAGCAACAGAGCTGTGCATATAAAATGGCAATATACTCACTTATTGGACCTTCATCTCATTTGCTCAGCTACCCAAATTCACAGTAAAACCACAGTGTTTCCTCTCTTTGTTCATATGATTTTGTTATTGAAAATGTTCCTTGACAAATCTCCTATGGAGCAAATTTGTTCTTCCAGAGGATGGGGAAGCACCTGGGCAGTGACCCTGAGTGCAACTTGTGCTCATACACCTCTGTCACAGGAATGAGATTGAGAAGGGCTCTGGCTGAGCACTCCGGATATTATTGATTTCCTTGATGACAGAGGCAATCAGGATGTTTGTGCAATGTGTGTATTTGACAAATAAGGGCCACAGGGGTGTTTAAGCTGCAGCAGCAGAGAGACTCCATCTGCTTTACAAATTTCATAACATTGATACAGAAGGTGCACAAACTGCTCCCCAAATGCTATTAGTTGCCAGGCATAGCTACCAGAAGTGGTGGCAGAAGACTTGCAATCAACATGAATTGTCAAGACTGTATATTTTATGGGTGACAGAAATAAATGGCAAATTTCTGCAGATTTGGTTCTGATGCCCATTTAAGACTGACATTTATCTAGTGGGCTATAGCCACTTCAGTCTGAGACTTCTTCATGGAAAGGACTGGATAATAATTTCCAAATAGCTTTTTGACATTCTTGCTTTTCTGAAGGATACTTCAGATAATCAATGTGCTCTCTGAGAGAGGTCAGTGCACCTTAGCAACCACCAACTTCAGCACTTGTAACAATTCTAATACTGGTCCTCAGTATCACAGAAAACTTTGTTCAGGCTTCATGAACTTCTAAAAATGTTCCAGTTCCACATCAATTTCTGAGAAAATAAGTTCTGTCCTACACCTGACATCCAACCCAGGCTTTGGAGGGCTTGGTTGAAAATACCTCTATTCTGAGCAAACAGTTAGCTGATACATGTGGCAGTTTTCTTAAGCTTTTATTTCTATAGCAATATTCACATCTGGGTTCTTTGCACTTGTTTATTCACCCTGAGCTGTATGTTAAGATTAACATGCTGTCAGAGCTAATGCACAAGGACTGTAATTACCAGTTTGCCCTGGTTCAATTTTGAACTACTTGCATTCTGGCATAGTTGAAGTTCTTACCTGTTCATCTTTCCACTTTTAAAATTCATCTCAGAAGAGAAGAAAAAAGACAAAGTAAAATTCTGCTCACATCTTTGTATGTTTTCTTGCAACTATTATGGTCCCCAAAGCCTATTTCAGGTGCTCCCATTACAGCAGTCTCTTATTTCCCTGCCATGCTGTCCAGCTCAGTTGCACAGATCTGGTCCACACAGTGAAATGGGGGTTTGTTTTTTGTTTGTTTGTTTTGTTTTTTAAAGAGCAACAATGAGGAGAGGAGACAGGGATGAGGATGAGGGCAGGTCAGCTGTGCTTCCCAGGGCAAACTTATTTATGAAGTTACATCCTTTTCAGTTACAACTCACCTGCTGTGCTCCTCAGCACTGACAATGCCATAAGGGCTAATGCAGCGAGGTACAATAAGGGCACAGCCAAACCTTGTGTATTGAAGGTAGAATCATTCCTTTCCTGACAGTTCCAACCAAGCACTCGCCATTTGCTGCACATTTCCATGGGTTAGGGAGCAGCACTGCTTCCTGTTTTTCACTTACATTATTTTGTTCTTCTCTTTATCCCTTTCCAGCACAATCAGGTACTGTGTGTGTTCCCATGGGTACTTTATGTACTGCATACCATCACAATTTCTTGTACAAAATACCTGCAGGACTGCATCTATCATGCTACCATTGATTTATTCTGCTTTGTTGAGTCATTTCCCTTTTTAAAAATAGAATATTGCTTTATTCTTTTTTCTTTTACAGAGCTCCATCTAATGAGGTTATTTTTTGTGATGAAAATCCTGCTATGATAAGGAAGACAGCAGCAAATCAGCTTAACCCCAGTGAGCTCTGTTCATCCTTGCGTGGTTGTGAACTCCTGATCTTGTTTAGCTTCTCTGCCTTGCAGAGTTCTCACTGGCAATCCCATCAAGCATTGATGCGACAGCAATGAGTTTTTTATTTGTTTTTTGGAAGAGTTTTGGAAGCTCTTGGTGCAGGTTACTGAGGAGACTGAGTTTTATTGCTCAGAAACCCCTGGCATTGTCCTTTGATAACTTTCTTTTTTCTCCTGTCTAGTGAATCATATGACATGGGTACTCTTGGAGACAAAATGCTGTCAAAGGTGGACTTGCACTTCAATGCTGATAAAATGTCTGGTCTGAGTAACTAGATTTGTTTTGAGCTGTTAGACTCAAAGAGAGGTTCTGAAAGATTCCTAAACCCAGAGGGACTCATCAATACCCCTATTGCATAATGCTAATGATGAGTGTCCAATTTACTGCTGCTCAGAAATGTGCATTTACTGCTCCCTTTCTCCATCATCAAGAATGGAGAATCAGTCCCTCCTACTAGGCAGACAAATGAAAAGGCATTTCCTTGTGGTTTCTGTGCTTCTAGAGTGCATTGCATTGTATCAGAGCAAGGAGTGTCAGTAGAATGGTGTTAGGACGATAATGAAGAGGGTCTTTAAGTTGGATGGTCACTAAATTTGTTGGATTCATGGCACCAACAAAGAGAAATGTTCCTTTCTACACCTATTGCTTTATCTTTCTCTTTACACCTATTGCTTCATCTTTCTCTTTAGATCAATAAACTCACTCTGCTTTGGACTGCACAATTGAATTATGCCCTGTGCTTCCCGTGCCTCCCAATGCATAATGCAGGAGATTCTCCGTGTGGTTGAAGGAAACTGAGCCTCATTTAATTCCCAGTGATCTGCATTGCCAGTGCCCAGTCTGGGGCCTTGCATGTCCCTTCTTTTCATTCCTCACTCTTTTCCTGCCTGAGTTTTGTGTAGTGACCTACATCTTCCCTTACACAGAGAAAAAGACGTTGAGGCTTTCTACAATTTTGCCTTCGTCCTGTTTTGATTTTTTGCTTTCTCTTCATCCTTTTTCAGGTCCTATAAGCACCTTTTTGTAACAGAGAGTTATTCTCTCTGCTGAGGGCAGCTGTGCCTCTTCTGCATATTACCCAAGGAGTATCTGATGCCTGTTTCTTGTTTCTGATTAATGTCTCTGCAAGAGATTGTGCATCTTTAAAGCTGCTGCCTGCCCATAATGATATTGTCAATACAGTTAACTTCTCAGTGCAAATAAAGGGAAAAAAGAGGGTCAAGAACTCATTGATAGGCACTTAGTAGAATGAAACAGATAGATTTAGGAACATTTTTTAAGGTAACAACATCAACAGCACTCAGAGATACAGGTCTGTTGTAAATGTCCATGTCTGTTTTGAATTTTTTACTAAATGGCTAAAAGGACTTCATAGCTGGTTGTATTTGTAAAGGTGATTCTACAACATCCAATATTTTTGCTTCAATTTTTATGTCAAATACATGGTATCCAACTTGCAATATACATCAAAAGTTGTTGGGGGTTTTTTATGCACTAGACCTCCACGAACTGTAAACAAGCAGGTTTTATCTGCCTCAGTGGTTGCAGTAGTTTGTTGTGGCAGCCTGGAGTCCACGTCACTGTAACTTCTGCAGTGCTAACTCCTGCAGGCAGGTTTGGGGGCTTGGTGCACTCAAACAGGCATCTGAAGCCTACTTATTCTGTTAGAAGGAATTTATTTCTGTGTTCCCTGACAATTGCATTGGGATTCAGTGTAAGGTCCAATTTAAGTTGAAACTGCCTCACCACATCTCACACACTGGAGAATGAGGGATACAAGGAGAACAGAAAAGGAGAGGCCTCCTTTTGCTTCCTCCATCTCTAGGAAGAAGGGTGGGCAGTTCCCTGGCTATTGCTTCACCTCCCACTTGGAACAGCAACCAAAAGGATCAGCTCACCCAGCTGTAACATTGATACCACCCCTGCTCCCAGCACAGGGGGAGACACAGGCGATGGCTGGGACTGTGCACGGCATTGCAGGAGCCTCACCCAGGCTAACTGGGACAGCACCAGCTGCAGTGAGTGCTCCTGCTGCTGTCAGGGGGGCCACTCTTCCTTACACTTCTGCTGCCATTCCCCCAGCCCTGCCTGTGCCTGGCTTTTCCCAAAGCCCCCTGCCCTGCTGGGAACCCCTGAGCAAAGGCTGCTGTGCCCTGAGCTCCTGCTGTTCCCTTGCCAAAGGAGCCACAGGAAGGCTGGACCTGTCCCATGGATTCTCTGGGAGCAATTCAGCCCTTTTTGCTGCTGCCACCAGAAAGGTCATGCCCATGTTTGCTGTGCCAGTGCCATGTCTGCTGTGGTGAGTGTTGTGGGATGTCCTGGTGAGCAATGTGTGCCAAGAGCACATTTGTCATTGCCCCAAGTCTTGTAAAGCCTGTGTGAAAGCACAAAATGGATGGCAGATACTGATCTAGCAGCATTTTGCATCCAGGGCTTGTTGTTTTACTGCACGGTGGGACAATTTATCAACCTATATCTAAAGTACCTCCTTCCCTGGAGGCACATGTTTAAATTCAGCTATTTAGAACATTAACTTCTTTCACTAATATGAATGATCAAAATGAGTAACTGCTTGAGATATTTTATTTTTTTAAATGGTTAGTGTGTGTGTAATGTGACTAATTACCTGTGAGATTTCAGATGCACATTTAATGGTCACAAGGAGGTTTGTTTACTTGAATATAATTTGCATTCTGCACTAAAATACTATACTTTCACTCTTTAATTCTTTCAATGCTATGCTTATAATCCTATTTCCCACATGTAGCCAGCCAGATTCTGGCCCAGAGAATTACATAAATGCTGATGACATTACCAGCACTTCATGTGAAATGGTACTCTTGTGTAACTTGTTGAGAATTAGTAGTTGAGAAAAAATACTATTTTTTATTATTATTTTCTCTGGTTTTACCTAATGCTTCTGAAGCATTTTCTTGGCTCACACAATAGTCATCTTAGGAAAACTGGCTATGTAGAAAATATATTAAAAAATATCAAAGCTGTTAGTGCAATACAAAATATTTCTTGAAAATATTAAAACATCCCATATGGAATCATCTTCTAACAACAACTTTGGAGCATATCAACTTGATGTTCTTATGTGCCATACAGGGAGAGTTTCATGGGCCTGACCAGAAAACACTGGTGTATATCCTTATTTAAATATATTCTTCTGTCTCCATCTTCCTGTTCTAAGTAATGTATTCCATACAAGATGAATTGACATACTTCTCAACTCTGATATTTTTCCTCTTATGGTTGAAAAATAAGTATAGACTGGTATTCCACAAAAGTACACACTGAATCATTCTCATTAATTAAGGATTGCTTTTACATCCACTTCAAATTACTTTAATAATAGTCTTGAGATTATCTGTTTTGTTAAGCTGAAATATATGAGCAGCTGTGTTCCTCCTACAGCTTTTGCCAAGTTGCAGGAATGCAACACCTATGTGCAGCATCAGGGTCCTGGGAGAGCAGATGGAATTGCCCATCCCTGCAGTTCTTGTGCCTGATTGCACAATTAATATTCACATTAGTATTTGTTTTATTGTTACACCGTTATTCTCAGTGAGCCAGTACTTCAGGCAGGTTGATAGGACTAGCAGAGCTGGGTCCTTTGTGGCTTTTTTTCATGGAGGAGCCTGAAACTGGTGGTATTAGTCATCTACTTATTCAAGTATGTGCCTGCACACCTTGCTAAACTGAAGCTGTATCATGGACACCACCATCAAAGTCCTCCTGACTGTAGATAAGGGTGTGAATCCCAGCACAGTCTCCTTGACCTTTGCACAGCTCCTGTATTAGCAACAGTGAGCTGCTGATAACCAAGAGACAGAGCTGCATTGTAGTGCCTCAGATCCTTCCTCATACTGAGAGCAGTGGTGACAACAGGAGTAGCAGCAATACTGCTTGGGCACCAAGAAAATACCTCTCTTTAGGCTGTTGACTTGCTGCTGCCAGTGCCAGCTCTGCTCATGCTGACAGACACAGCTCCCTCTGTGCTGACGCTGCAGAGTTTGCAGGAGCAGGCAGGGGCCTGATGTCTTCTCAAGACAGTTTCCCATATGCAGCCCACCTTGTGTTCTGATCTAGCTACTGGCTCTGGCCACTTCTCTTGCCTCTGATATCGATCTGAGTGAGCAGGAGGTGAAGCTGCTGCAGCAGATCCCACTTTGCCATTCCAGCAGGGCTTGAGCCAGTCCCAGAGGCTGATGAGCCTGAGGGGACAGGACACGCAGGATTTGGCTCACTGTGGAACAGACTCAGATGCTTTTCAAGTGCTGATCATCTTTGAGGCCCACTTACAAACCTTTCATAAAGCTTACTTACTATATCTGAAGTTTATATAATACTCCCAACATAATCACTGGAACGTGCTCAGTTTCTATGGTGACGGGTGCTGGGAGAGAACTCTGAGACAGATGAATTGGAGAACAAAAGAGCACAGGAAGCCAAGAGCCCCAAGTTCACTGTGCAGAGCTTATTTGTCTGTGGAATGTTTGAATAATAGAATAAGAAACCCTACAGGAAAAAGTAAAACAGATGTAACTAACAACAGATCTCATCTGATCCTAATGCACCCAACCCATGTTGTTCCCATGTTCATTTATTTCCTTACAGTTAAAAACAGTTGCTCAGGATTAAGGATGTGCCATGGAGAAGCTGGCAGCTGAACTGGAGCTGAGCAGGCACTGGAATGGGACCTGAGCTTGAGATCAGTATTGTCAAGTGTTAGTGGCATTATCTGTGGGATCACTGGAAACTCTTGGAAGACACAAGGTGGTATAAGGTATGGGATAGCATTAAGCAAAGCAATAGAACCATAAGGGAGAAGAGATGAAGCCACCTCACACCAAGTCTATTTAACATTTGCTCTTTTGCTATCATTTCACTCTTCTTTTTGCCAGTATTTAACTGAATAAGTATTACAGATGTAAAAAAAAAAAGGGCTTTGCAAGTAATAGTGAAGAAAAACCCACTCTACATTTGCTAAGAAAATGGAAGGTTCTTTAGCAGGAGTAGAACAATATCTATATACATTATCTGTATACATTTTCCATGCCATTGCAGTTAGTGATAACATTCATTCTACCTTTCTGTGGTTAGAGAAATATTTCAAAATATTTCTTTGACTTTCCTTGCCTGAAATCACTTGTCTCCTACAGCATCACTGCTGTGATAGTCACTGTGTTTGGAAGGCATTATGTGCTTGACTAACTTCCCACTATTTAGGTTGAACAAAATACATTTCCCCAAGGTCTGTAGAGCAAGATTTGCAGCTCCTGTAACAAAGCAAGGGGAGAATGGGCTCGAGTTCATTGGGCACAGCCAGACATTCTGCCACAATGCTGACAAAACTGGAGAAGCTTTATCATGTCTCTGAGCACAAGCAGCAGAGGAACTGGTGGCTTAGCACAATCCATTTCCCTGTCAAAGGGCAGTAGAGTTTGTAAGTGCATCTGTTTAGAGAAAAGCAGCCTAATCTGTCCATTTGAGGCTTATAACTTATTCACAGCTAAAAGTTGGCTATGTCCATCTTTTGTGGGGGAAGGAAAAGGAAAATATTAGGATTTGGAATAAGACATGGGGCTAGGAATAGAAAAGCTCATGTCTTTAGCTTCTAACTCCTTGCTGAGCTTTTACACAGTATTCATTTGAAAACATAGGGCTGTATGTTGTCTGGATCTCAGATTAGGATTGGAAGAAATGGAACAAAGAAAAGGCATTCTTGCCTGGTAGATCAGGGAACATACAGGAGGACAGATTTCCTGGATTTATTGGTGGTATTAGTTCCCCTGTGATGGGCGGGAAGAGGGACAAGGGATTCTTTGCACCTTTTGTATCCATGTGCTTCTCCTCTACATGCACCACTTAAATATGTTGGAAGCATTTTGTTGACAACAGGAACAAATAGTTGAGCCATGAAGAAGGAAAGCCAGGAGAAATGTCTCCTACTTTACCACTGTTCTGATAGCAGCTTGGTCCCAGGTCCAAGTTGGAGCTCAAGAGCTCGTTTTTCACTTTGGTGTTTGAGTGCCCTGGAAAACAGCTCTACCAGTGCCTCCAACTGAGTTTCCTGAAGGATGGGAATGGACAGCATGTTTATTAGGTTAAATGGAATTCCTCTAACTGCTTTTTTATTATGGTGTTCCAGCATGTTAGAAAACACAATGGATGAGATTTAACAAGTGTAACTTGCTGCAGTTTCAGAGTTCTGCATGTTATTGGAGCCTGTCAGCCCCTGAACACCTGTGTAATACAGCAAAGATGGGACCAGGAGATTAATAAAGTTTTAAAATCCCTTCCTAAGCATTTTGTAAATTCTAATATGATGTGACTCGGTAATTACTAGAAACCTCAGAGACACAACTGTTCAGAGGAAGGGTTTTTAATAAACCTGTTAACTTGATAAGTGAAGTGAAGTGAGCAAAACTCTCAAGGGTTTCATTGATTCTTTTTTTCAGTGGTGTCATGGTCCTCATGTTTTGTTTGTGGAATCTTTTGTTTTAAAAAGATGCTGAGCCTGAATATGATCCTGACAGGGCACCCAAAATGTCTGCAGTTTCACCTGAACAGATAGTTACACTTAGCAAGTGTTTCCAGCAAAGGGAGAACCACTGTTTGCCAACTGATCCCTTCTAGAGAGACAGTGACTGTGAAAGTCTGTGGCTGCAGCAGTGATTTCCTGCTGGATTAAGAAATAAACTTCAAGTCTACCAGACTTTCAACATTTATATAGAAGAATCTAGAATTCAGTGCCTTTAGAATTCCACTTGTGTCTCTCTCCAGGACTGACAGAGCACTGTAGTCCCATAATACCCATTATAAGCTGCATCGTTAATTCTGGAAAGTTGTTATGATCACATTCCTGTCTTCTGCATTGTGATACATCTTTCTGTTCAGTTGTACTATCCTAAAAATATATTCAGGAAGTGACTTAAGCTGATTAAAAGTCTTTTTCAAAGTGACTAAAACTCTAAAATTAAAATGTTCACAAATCAGTAATTTTGTGAAATGGGAAAAAAATATCAGTGTAGGAATTGTGCAAAAGGGATTAAGAGTTAAACAATGCAAATGTTTCCCTTGAGATGTACTCAAGAAAATGTTATTCACGTGGCAATCAGATAAGCATGTAATATACTTTCTGTTCTCTCCTCTGTGCATACCATGTTTGTGAGTGCTGTGCTCCCTTCTGAAGTTACCAGGTGGTTGCTCAGGTAAAGCTCCTGGCTGGAGGAGGAGGAAAAGGGGTCAGGTTTGGGGGTTTATCCCTCAGTTTATACTCATTGTTTTTTCATAGGTGGGGCTTGATTCAGGAATAGGTAGATTGTGAGACATCATACTGCCTGAACTGCTTAGAATGAGTCACCCTTTGTACAGTGTTTATTGAACTGAACATAAACAATAAGTTACACAGATTAAATGTACAGAATAAATGACTATTTTTAGATTACTGTAAGCCCTTCTTAAGTCTTCATTTCACTGAGGTAACTTTCTCTTGTAAATTGATGTATTCAGAGCACAGTTCTGATACTACTGTCATTTAAAGCAGCATAAAAAGTAGCAACTCAAACAGTCAGAGTAGTTCACTGTGAAAGGCAAATGTCAAAGGGGCTGATGAGCTGCTGAGTTTGGGATGTGGCTCTGGAGCAGTAGTGAGAGTGCAGGACACATAAGGCTGGCCTGGGCCCAGCTGAGAGAGCTGAGCTCCCAACTGATGGTGTCCCTGTTACACCAGCCCTCCCAAGGCAAGGGAAAAGAAGGCAAAGAGCTCTGTTAGCACTGAGCCATTCCCCTCCTTTCTCTCTTCTCTTGTGCTGAGTAGCTGTGATGTTGCTGTACCATGGGCTTGTGGGTTGTGCATTGGATGTCCTGTATCCCGTGTCTGTGCTCAGTCACTGTGGTGTGCTGCCCATGCCCTGTGGGTGTGCCAAGGGCACAGGAGCCCCAGAGCAGCTGCTGCACAGGGGGCCAGTCTGGATGCCCTTGGTGAGTGGCTCTGTGTGGCCACCCTGAGTCCTCAGCCCACCACAGGCCCCAGAGCTGCCACTGCAGACTCCGTGTCTCACATGAAGGGCTTCCTGCCTTGCCTCCAGCTGCCTCCCTAGAAAGGCAAAGGTCTTGTAAGCCTCTGTCTGTCTGCCAGACTCTGTAAGGTGTCTAAAATGATAGAAAAATGAATTCCACCCCAGGTGTCACAGCCAAGGAGTAGTTGTAGCTCTGACCTTCCAGTTTTCCTGTAAGGGAATCTGTTTCAGAAGTCAGACCTTGAGCCTTTTTTTCTCTATTGCAGTCTCCTCTTTCTGTTGTTCACTGACAAAAGGCAAAAACTACTGCACCAACTCTCCTGTTCAATAAAGACCACAGGCCTGACTGCAAAAGTCTTCCCTGCAAACCTGCGATGGATGCAGTGATTTTAACAGGTTTTAAAAGTGGTTATTCCTCTCTGTTTCAGACTTTGTAAAGGATAACTGGACTACTGTGTAGAGTTTGAGCCTCCCCAACACACAGAAGATGTTGACATAGTGAATGCAGTGGGGGGTCATCAAAGTCTGTGAGGAGAGCCTGAGGGAAAGGAAAGGGTTTGCTCGGCTTAAGAAGAAAAGACTAAGAGGAGATCTTCAGCTCCCTGGTGGTGGAGAGAACATGGAGCCAGATTTTCATGGGAACAAAATGACAGAGCAAGAGACAATGAATACAAGGTGTAACGTGAGATACTTTGGTAAGGAAAATAAAAATTCACTGTTAGGGATGTAGTGTAAGAGGATGCCTAGAGAAGTTGTGGAATCTCCATCATTGGAGGTAGCTCAGAATTCGACTGGACAAGGCCTTGAGCAAATTTATTCAAGTTCACCTGGCTTTAAGCACAGGGTCAGACATCTCAAGGTCATTCTAACCTGAATTACACCATCATTCTAATCACTGACCTGAATAGGGATAGGACTGTGAGCATGTTTCTTTTATTCCCAAATCTGAGCCCAAAGCACAATGCAATACACCCTCAGGTCTCTGAGAACCAGGTGCACTACTGCTTTGACTATGAATTTGAGTCACTCTTTTTAGCTGTGTTTCCCAGGTAAATCACTGCCTGGCACCTAAGCTTTTAGAGCTCCAAGTTGTCAGTGTTATTCAAATAAGAATTGCTCTGCTTGAGCTCAGTTGGGAAATTAAATACCTGTAACTGTGACGTGTGTACTGGTCCAGTAAATCCATTGAAATACCTCAGAGACACTCAGAGGACAATTATGTCATATAGTGCCCTCATGTGTGATCCCAATTTGGGGGTGAATCACAAATAAAAGCTTCAGGATTTGTATTTAGTGGACTTCACAGTGTCACAACAGCTGTTATATTTCCATGGGTGTTTGCTGTGCTTTTTGCAGTGTTTCCATGAAGTCTTAATGATGTTTTTGTTTCACGCAGTTTACTCCTGTCTTGTTCATGATGCAGCTCAACAAAAACATTTCTCTTCCAGTGAAAATCCTAAAGAACTCATAACAAAAATGTCTTGTGTAATTGTTGAACTGCAGCATGTTCTTGTGTGTTCCCATCCCAAGTATTACACACTCACTGTAGTATCAAGGGATTTTATAAAGGTGGGATTTGTTCTTCATTTCCCTGGTGGATGTTGTCAAGGAACACTCCTTGTTTTCTTACACCATCGCTTTAACCCTAATCTTAATTTTGCCCCATTATTCTTGTTCAGAAACATTTTAAACAAATACTTTTGCTAGCATTTAAAGTTAAAGAAAACTGAGACAACTTCTTAAAAGCTCTAATGTTTAACTCACAATTCTGGGGGTAATTTTTGAAGTCCCATAAGATAATGTGAGGGCACAATGCCCCAGTGTATGGGAGGAGCTGGCAACGTTAGTTATAAGAAGTGATGTCCAATCACTGACTTCCTCCATGGTACTTAATTTGATATAAACCCAAAAAATTGATAGTTAAAATATTTTTCTATAACATTTGATTTAAAAATACAACTCAGCTTGAGAAATGCAAAAGGAAATCTATACAAATGCCACTATTATTCAAGTATATGAGTCCTGACAACACCTCTTTTTTTCTTCAAAAGAAGCAGCAGTAACTGAGATCTGTCAAATGCTTTTGCATGGTTCATTAGCTATATTGCCTCCACATTTTCACATTTTTAAAACATTTTAAGTGCAGTCACTCGTTCAGATTTTGACAAATAGAGTTTTGCTTCTTATTTTAAAATGTGTCATTTACAAAGGAAAAACTGAATCCTGAGATTTCTGATCAGACTCAGTTTTTCACAAAGATTTTGGAAATAATGTATTTGTCCTTTGCTTGGACAAAGCCATGAATAACCACACTCTCTGGGAAAAATGCCATCATTCCTGCTGTCCATCATTGCATGGCAACATTTTGATCTCCTCCCAGAAAATGCTGCTTTTATTTGAGTGGAAAACATTCAACTTAGCAACACCAACCACTCTCCAAAGGCATAAATGCACATCCTGTGGTGACCACTTTAGAAGTTCCCAGCCCTAACTCAGACAGTTCTGGTTAAACTTTAGTTGTTGTCATACCACGTGCAACAACCTGCTGATGCTTTTGCCTGATGAATTTCAACGGCATGATCAACTCAGGTCATGTTGCAGATATTACTGCACCATTAAGGTTCTTTAAATGATACAAGAGAAATTTTAAATTAATCTTTTGCCTTCACTTGCTGTAGCTGAGCAAGCAATAATGTTAAATCCTGTAGAAGTCCTATAGAATAAATGTGGTAAGTGAGGAAACTAAAATCTTACCATCAGATAGCCACAAAAATGGATCCCAGCACTGGTTCCCCAGAGCAGCCTGTGCTGGCTTTGGTCAGCACAGCAGCAGCTCAGGGGGAGCTTCTGGCCAGGGTTTATGGTGGGGAGGAGGTGATTTATTTGGAGGGGGGAGGGGGAACAAAGAAGGAGATTTGACCCCATGTTGTCATTAAGCTAAAATTGGCAATGGGGTCATCATGCTGAAAGAAAGGCACTGAAGTTCCTAAAGAATTTTTCTTTCCTGAAATAAATTCATTCCTGTTTCCCACCTCTTGAATTTCAATATGATGCTCCAATGTAGAAAATGGAAGCAATACACTTGGTCCTTCTTGGACCTCTTCCAGCTCTAGGAAAATCCAAGCAGCTGATCAGTTCCTGTGGTTTGGAAAATTCTGGCTTCAATATTTTAGTTATTTATTTGTTGTACAGGAACAACTGTGCTACAGTTATTGTAATGTTTTGATTTCTTGCCTCTAAACCCCTTCAGTACATTGGCATCTTCTCAAAGCTCTGCTCTATTCTACAAAGTCTCTGACACAGTGCAGTGCAGAGTCCTAAGAAATCTTCTGGAAAAATCTGAAATCCTGATAAAATCCTTATTTGCACAAACTGAACATTCCAAGCTGTTTTCTTCTTACCACCAACACACTCTCACAGAACAGCAGAATATATTATTGCTGGTAAAGGCTTTCTCTGTTTATTTTATCTTATTCTTTGAGAGGAAATCCAGAGATGTCCTGTAGAAGTAAGGCAAAGTTGGGGGAGAACATACTGCAATGTGCAGTTGTGAGTCATGGTGACTTCCTGTAACCTGTGAGTTTGGGAGTGAGTTATCTCTGCTTTGTGCACCTGAGCTAAACCCCCTCATGCTCAGTGCAATGTTCAGTTATAAAGGAATGTGTGTAATTGGAAATTACCCTATTTTCCCAAACATGGGGTGGGCTTGCTGTTCTGGGCAGAACTACTACCTCTATTTTAACCCTTCTCCTTTCTCTCATGGTATTCCATAGTCAGAACTGGCTAAATTAAGAAATTATATAAAAATCTTGTTCATGACACTTGATAAGTTTTGCTAACCTTTACTGCTTTTATCTTGGGTGTGATAGAAATCAGAGCCTAATCCTCATGCCAGAGTGTTTAGCAGGTGCTCAGCGCAATTCATCTGTGATATCACAAACTGCTTCTGAATCCAAACTGAACCCAAGAAACAAGATGAGTTGAAAAAAGGTCAATAGTAGGAAAGATTTCAATGTCAATATAAACATTTTCCCATGAAAGTCTGACCCTCTTCACTTCTTGCTTTCTAAGTTTATCTGATGCAGGCAAAAGGGTCTTTTGAGGGCAGCCTACATTATTTTCCTCAATGAGTGCTTAGTATCTGGTTAGTTTATTTGAAAGTCCAGGAAAAAAATTGAGCTGTTTGGAAAGTCTGGATCTCAGTTTGAACAAAGGCATCTCAAGAGGTTTTATTTTTTTTTCAGCCAAAGGAAGTTAATGTCAAGCTTTATCCAGGGAAACAATCTCCCAGTATTAATGTTTCACTGCCCGGAACGTCTTTGGACAGCTGTAATATTTGTAGCAGTTCCTTTAAATCATCACTTCTGTCAATTTGAAAATGCCATGGTATAAATTTTGCAACATTTTTTTTTTACAGTCACAGACACCAATTGTAAATGCTGCTGTTCTAAGGAGTCAGTTAATATGGCATTATATTACATGGTGTCTCTTGTGACAGTGGAAGTAGAATAATCTCACAGCTGGAATATCTTGTGTTGCCTTGAAATTTCTGTGCAGATTGACCCGGGATGCAATTTGCATTCAACTTTTACCAAAAATGTTAAACCAGTCATTGTTGAGGCACTGCTTGGTTTCAAACCAGAGTTGTCAGGAATGCCTGCAGTTTGTGCCTTGCAGATAAACCAAACTCAAAGCAGTAAGGAATTACACTGGGCCAGATGGTTACCAGCTGAGGTGAGTTTGTACCTCCCTGGGGTTGGAACACACACCAATATTCCAGTAAGACTTACAGAAAGACTTTACAAAATCAGGTGTGATCCTTCAGATGAACATGTGCTTTCCCTGTCGCTGCTTCAGACAACCTCTAGATTATCTTTGCATCTTTCTGTCACATTAATATAAATGTTTGATTAAATTGGTTTAACAGGTAGCACCATATAACTGCCAACCTCTGTGACTGCACCCCACGCCATGGCAGAGGGAGTTCAGAATGAGTGGTAGCACGTGGAAAGCTGTAATTGAAATTAATGGAGAGTTTGCTGCTTTTCCGTAGGATTTTGCGTAATAGTAATAAAAATAATCCAGCATATTGTTTGCATTTTAAATTTCCTGCCTAGAAGAGTTCTCTGTATGGGTGATACATGTTCTGAAAATAGTCAAAATGCTTTTAAAGTGCATGGAAACAGAAGGTATGAAGTGCTCATTCTGTTTTCTCTCTACCTCTCAACCCACCTAAATGCACAGACCCTGTTGCACAGGCCCTGTCATTTGTGTGAGACTAAAAAGCTCTGTCAACATGGAAATTCTCTGGACTGTCAGTTCCCTCAACTAATCCAGTTTCTGCAGACAGAGCATCTGCTGTCCTTTCAGTAAGTGCTGTATTTGCTGATAGGAAGGGAGAAAGATACTGGTGGGGGATCAGGTCTGGGATCTTCTGCAGGAATCAGAGCTCCATTTGCAAATAATTAGTAAAAGTCAATATCAACTAGCAGTTGGTTATGCTGAAGAAAAGCCTTTGGATATACTCAATAAGAATCTGTGTTACAATTGCAATAGATATATCTCAATATATATCAAGAAAACTGTATAACAAGAATTTGGCCTGAAAACCTAATGGTGTTGCTGATTCATCTCAAGGGATAATCTTCCTTCAATGGAAGGATCCTTCAACCCTTCAGTGAGCAGATATCACTCTACATACTATTTTCAGTCTTTTACTCATTCCTATTGAAATGGGAAGAGTTTCTGCACCATTGATTTCAAAACCATTATATGTAGCAGGAAGAATATAGAATAATAGCAAAAAGACAATCTGTAGTAGGAAAAATAGGTTGGTTGTGTGTTACCCATGACTCAGCAGAGTCCATACTTTGTTCAAAGTGCTCCTCTGGCAATTACTCCTGCTCGCAGTGAAGTCCTGGCCTCAGGCACTTTGCCACGTGTGTGAGGGGTGAGTGGTGCAGTGGGACACCTACAGCTTCCTACAAGAATGAAATAAAGCAGGAGCTGCAGCACTATGATACAGATTAAAATCACTAATTATATTTATTGGTACATAATATTAATTTTGTATTGTGCAATCTAATCCCAGGACCCTAACTGCTGCATTAACCAATGTCAGGAAAGAATAATAAGTGCTGCACTCAACAATAAGATGTATGTGTTTTCAGCTGTGTTCCTGTGGAGCAGAGGCAGCAAGCTGAGCAGGAGAGGTGCCTGCCCATCTGTCTTGTCTGCAGCTAAAGGCCCTGAATTTTCTCCTCCCATGTGAGTGCTGGCCCTCCCAGCCCCTCCTGATCCCCACCGGGGGTTTGCTCCCTGCCCACAGGGTGCCCCAGAGGCTGCTCTGCCCCTGCACCCCGAGGCATCACTGGCAAACCCTCACTCTGCAACCTCCTCCCAGTGGCCTCCCTAGAGGGATCCTTCCCACCACTGCCAGGGCTGGAAGGAAGGACTCCCATCACTGTCCTGGTATTTCCACCCTCTGCTGAAGGCAGATGCACCTGGGGCTGCTCCCACTTTGTACCTGGAATTATTTCCTTTGCCCTGCTGTGTCCCTGTCTGTCCCAGTGCAGCGGGAGCAGCCCTGACATGGGGAAAGAGGCAGCAGGGACAGATTTCTGGAAATATCCAAGTGCCTAAAATCACACAAGATGTTTGGCTTCATATTTGGATGCCTAAATGTATTTTAAAACTTCAATTCTAAAGCTTCAATTTGTGAAATTGCACTTGAATCAGAATTCCAGCTCCTGTCCAGAAGAAACTTATCTAAAGAGAAGTGAGGAAGAGGAGGGATCAGTTGCCCAGATGTTCAGGCCTCACTGACACAAAAAAGATTAAAAGTTTCACAGAAGTATATCCTGAAGATTAAAAATATAAATAGGGAAAAACCCCTCAAAATTATATGCTTTTAAAAAATTCTTATTTTATCTTGATCTACTAGTGTTCTCTGGGTTTTCTGAGGTCTAATTAAGTTTTGAAACCCTGGCTTTGGCAACATTATGTTCTTAAATAAATACCTTAAATAAATACCTAGGCTGAATCATTACCCTCCTGAAGACAAGGGGAAGATTTTAGCACAAAGTAGCAGCTTCATGTCAGAGGATCTCCATTTTTGGCAGCTTGTATCCCATTCTTTTATTCCAGCATGGGGGAAGGATTTGAATGGAGAGTGTTGGGGGTTTATTTTAGTTTGTTTCGTTATTAACTTAGAACCAAAAATAACACAAGTCCTGATTTACTTTAACACTAAGGGTCCTATTCATAGAATCCAAGCCACAACCATGAGAATTGCATAACTTAGGAACGTAATAACTGTAATTACCAGAACAGCAGAGGTCACTGGGTCCATCATCATTGTTTCCTAATTTCTCGTTTACTTTCATCCCTTTATAGTCTTATTTTATCCATTCCTTCTTAAACATCTTCTCTTGTTACAAGCATGAGTGAATTTGCTGTCCCTGAATTGAGCAGCACACCAGCTTTTCCTGAATATCTCCTTTTCCCCCCCTAAATGCTATAACTTTTCAGTGCTTCCTTCTTCTTCCTTCTTCTGCTTCACATTTTGGTTTGAATTTTTAATCAGTCCACTGAGAGTGGTGGCATTCCTGTCACCAGCTGTCCTTAAAGTGACTTCTATGGAATTCTTCCACTGTGGAAAAGCATTTGCTCACCTTGCTCTTCCCAATGTCAACCTGGCTAATTAAAAATTGTTGCATTTTTGCTCAACCCTTACTTGTTTCAGGCTAGATAGCTGCTACCTCTCTACTTTAAATCTGCTTTATTGTGGGGTCATGGGTCTTTCAGTGTATCCTGGAGGTGGTTACTGCTTTTGCTTGAGAAAAGATACCTCATCTCTAGTACAATGTCCTGCTGTAATATGGATGATGCCTGCAATGTTTCTTGTGCACTAAGGCACATTATCCATGAGACAGGTCAGAGATGCTCTCACAAAAAGCTGTTCCCAAGGCAGCTTAGAGTTCCCTCCTGTCCAACATCAGACTTTGAAATATTTGTGCACTCAGGTCAAAAGCAATGCCAGCAAATGAGGGCAGAACAGTCAGGGGGGTGTTTGCTTTGCACCCTCCCTTGTGTCAGTGCTGCACTCTGTTCAGTGCAGTTTCCAAACTTGCCTGAGTGAGGGTTCCCTTCCCTCAGATGGGGAACTGAGACTGAGAGCATTAAATAACTTGTACTGCACCTTATCAGGGATCTGCATCTGTGCACGGATCAAACTTAAGCCTTCGAAATCCCATATCAGCAACCTCAACATAAGTCAGACCTCTCAGGAAAAGTCAAGCTGCTTGGTATGCAGGATTCTTCAGAACTTGAAGGGGACTAGTTTTGGCAGATGCTTTTTCTGCTTCTATTTTAAAAACTCATACTTTCCCAATATGATTTATCATAGCATGTCATAGAAACAATAGGACTGACTGGCCCAGGGATTTCTTACAAACCACGGATTTCTTACATTTCTGTTACTAGGGAGCAAGCTTACAAGAACAGGGCTAAAAGAAAGCAAGGCTGGTTGTTTTTACTTATGCCCCAACATGGATTATAACTTTGGTAATAATGCCTGTCATCTTTCTCAACAGTTCTGTTTCTCTGATAAACTCCCCACACAAATCCCTTTTCTTTAACCAGTATTTTGAATGTGAATTTTGCATTTGACTACGAGGGGGCTGAAACATTTTCATGCTTGTCTTTCCAAAGAGCTTCATGACTGGTGCAAGTTTTCATTCCTTCTGTGGCACTTTGGAGGAAGGAGTCACCTATTTTTGACATGGTCTAGAGTGTCAACCTTGCCTGGTGCCTTTTCACATCAGGAGAGCACACCCAGTGAATTATCATGATGGACCTGCCTTAGGCTTGTGTTTTAGTCCCAGCTGGAAAAGCCTTTCCCTGTGCAGTGCAGGTTCAGCTCCTGCTCCTCTCACTGGCTCCCACATTCCCCAGGGAATACTGGAGTGAGCTCCCCAATGTCCTGCTCAGGAAAGATCAGGGGACTGAAAGTGGATTTAAAGAAGCAGCTCCATGGAAATGCTGGAAGTACAGTCAGTCTTTTCCCGGGTTTATAGCTCAGCAGCACTCGTGGATCCTGAAACCTCTGTCTCCACCTGAGTTTAAAAGTTCTTCCTTTAACCTGTAAACCCCCTCTGGCTCAATAAACTAGAACTAACATTTTTCCCTCACTGTCTTCCCTTACCTGAGATCAGATGCTCTGAGTAGAGCCACTTTGTGAATAAAAGTCCATTAATACTTTAGATCTAAATGAATAATAAAAAATAAGAATAATATTTGAGGACATGAGAGATTAGTCAAAAGTGATTTAAAACACATATGCACATTTTAATGTAAATGTATGAGCTGCTGTGACCAGCCAAGGCAGACTGTGATGTCTCTGTCTATACAGACTGTTTTCCAGCTCCTCTCCAAAGGGAAATTACAAGTGTGGAATGGATTAGAGAGAATATGGAAGGTAAAACTCCTACACACTGGTCAGTGAATCTCTGGGGGTTGTTGAGGCAAAAAGAAATGAAGTGGACCATACATTAAAGTCCTGTTCTCAGTGGAAGCCAAAGTTGGTGTTTTGAGACAAAGGAAAAAGATTTTTGAATGGTTTTACAGATCAAGCCTGTTAAAAATTAAATTCTCAGCAGTTGGTTCCTGCACTTTCTGTGACTCCCTTTACCTGAAATACTTCTTCACTTTCCAAGTGATAATATACTGAGCAGTGAACACTTTATATTAAAATAATAGTTTAGTAATTGAGCTCATAAATTAATCTTTATTGCACATTCTAGGAATAAGAGAGATTTCAAATTGCATCAGGTCACAATGTTCTCTTTGAGATACAAGCTAAAATCCATGTCCATCTGTAGCCATACTTTGCACAATGACCATGGGCTGTGTTAGATGTTCCCTGAATATCCAGCTTGGGCCCTCTGGTTTTCCCAAGTTCAAAATTGTGGGACTCTTTCTTGGAGATCTGTGACATCCCCACAAACAGGAGCTTGTATTGTCAATACAATGAGCTGCCAAGTCCTTCTGCAAAGGACTTGCTTGTCCCAGTGGGGTGTGTTAATTAGGAAAAGTTGCATTTGAGTAGTTGCAACAGCCAAAAAGAGGAAAACTACAGGAAAAAGTAAAAAAACCCAACGCTGTTGTAAAGTAGCTTGATTTCTGTCAAAAGGAATTAATTCCCTTTGAAAGGTACTCCATTGCTAATTAATTCACATGCACCTAATGTGTGATTTCAATTTGAAAAGCTAATCCCCTTGTGTGAGTTCAAAGAGGGTTTTTAAAAAGTGGAGCATTTCAAATGCCTATGCAAATGCAAAGAAAATTGAAAGGGGTTAAAACTTGATCAGATCTATTATTTCCCCAAGAGTATTTCTAGAAAGGATTTGTGTGAATGGCTGTGTGTACATATATATGTAATACATATTATAGATATATGACAAGAACTGAATGAGCTGATCTACAATCATCAAGATAGTAACAAAGATTTCTTAATATTTAGCTTTATAAAGGCTTCAAATAGAGCTAAAAAAAATCTCAAATTGGAAAAAAAAACCCAACACAAACCCACCAACTTTAAGACATTTATACATAGAATTCCTGTGATGCTCCAGTATGGTCAGGGAATTGCCTGCAGAGCTATTTTGACCTTCAGCAGAACACTGAGAAATGAACTTGGATTGCAAGGACCATGGACAGATCAGCTCTTAGCTAAGAGACCTAAATGCAGCTTTATCCACAGACAAAGTCATTTCATCCCCAATGTCAATCTTTTGACAATACACACCCTTTTTTTTCCCCACATTATTTTTTATTTGAAGACTTCAAAGAACAGAATGAACTGGAAAAGTCAATTTCACTAAACACATGGGCATTTTTAAGTCAAACTTTTATTTTTTTCTATCCAGTGACACAGAACTTTTAATTTGAAAAAGCAAAGAGCAATCAGGTGACAGGAGCCACCCAGCTATTTGCAGAAAGCTACATTTTTTGAGAAAATGCAATAAATCCTCCCCGACCTATTGCATACTGCAGTGCTTAAATATATTTATTTTCTGCTCTATTATTTATTACTTTTGTCCTTCCTTACACTCTCATGCCAACTTCTTTTATCTTTATTCATGATAACTGTGGATGGTGGTGAGGAGTATTTGTTTGAGGACAAACACTTTTGCAAGTTAATGAAACCAACTCCTGACCTTCAGTTGGGAAGAAGCCCTGAGGGAATAACACGGTGAGGAGAACCCCAAAAGGTCTAACCAGATTCCCCTACAAGAGCCAGCACAAGCCTTGGGATGAAAATGTAGGTTGCTGGAATCCCTGCTAGTAATGGAGGTATTTGCCAAGTTGCTATTAAAAAATTCAGAATTTCTGACCCTCTCAGTTCTGTCCCCCCACCAGTCGAGATGTTTGTCTGCAAAACTTGAAGTCTTGATGTTCATCAAGCAATTTTTATCTTTGTATGAATACTCTTTATATAACTAAAGAAAACCCCCCAAAAATCAACCCCCCTCAGTGGAAGCAACAACCTGATTTTGGCTGGTTGGCAGTTGCCCTGAGCCCCGTGTATGCAGAGCCTCTGAATATCCCCTCATTGCATTGCTGTGCTCACAAGGTGTTGAAAGAGGATGCACTAATAGGTCAGGACAGAGAGAATATCAGAAAATCCCAAACAGATTTTTTCATGTAGCTTATTGGAATCAAATATATCCTGGGGCAGTGAGAAAGAAAGGAGTTTTCAGTCCAAAATAGAACTCCTAAGATTTTTTTTTCATCCTTTTCATAAAGCATCTGAAAGTCTGAGGAAAAGCAGGGAAAAGGAGGATGAAGTAGGAAAATACCTCGAGGGATTAATGTTCGTGTCTCAAATAACACTTTCATATTTTTCAGCTTTCAAGCTTTCTAGTTTGTTTTATTTTATTTTTTTCTTTTGTCCTGGCAATAACAGATTTGATTCTCATAATGCAGCTTTGGTACATTGGGTGGCTGCTGTTCCAGTTGTGGCCTGAGGAGTGCTTGTTAAAGGGTGGGTAATCCCTCTTGTGGCTGCAGTGGTGACACTCCTGTCCATGTCCTGTGGCCTCTCACTGCTGCTCAGGCACAGCCTCCTGCCCACCACATTGCCAGACCCTCCCAGCAGAGCTCTGCAGGAGGCTTGTCTGCAGGTACAGAACCTCACATGTGTCCTTGCTGCACTTCAGGAGGTTCTTTTTGGTTCAATCCTAGTCTTTCTGACTGGCAGCCCTGCCCTTGAGCAGCCTGACTTTACCTTATGTTAGTTATTGCTCTGAAAGATTTCCCCAAGCCACAGAGAACAAATGGCTGGGAGGGCCTTGCTAAGGTTATTTGTGTCCTGTCCAGCAGCAAAGGGTCCAGCTGCACATGTGCCATTTTAGAGTCTTTGGTTTAGCTGATGAGGTGTTGTTTTCTCTATGATTCTGTCCTGAGATATCACTTGGATTTCTTGGGTCCTTATCCACTCTCCATTCCAATCTAGAAGAGTAATTTTTCTGGATATTTGGGTAATTTTTTTGGTGCTCTTTATAATGTCTTATGTTCAACTTTGCTGATTTATGAATCATAATAGTAGCTGAAAATCACAGCCTATCCCCAGAAGTGTTCACATGCTGTTCTCTATTTCCTACATGCAAACCTTAACTGCCATGTGCAAATCAAGGCTCTAGACACAAGTGCCTGTTTTCACAAAGGACACTGATGCATGTTTGCTTCTGGGAGTGACTAAATACAGGGCAGAGCCTGAGGATGCATGATTTTGGACAATTAAGTTCAAAAAATATCACGTGTTTTATTTTTAACAGCTTCTGATTATTTTTTTAAGTAATTGCTCTTGCTCTGATTCATATCCCTGCAGAGCTGTGTGTGTTTGGAGCTCAGCTCTGACTTCACAAAGTGAGCAGTCAGCAGTCAGCAATTAGTCAAAGTCTGAGGAGCTTGCTCAGTATTTCTATTACAACCATCACTTGGGGCTGCACACAAGGCTGTGACTAAATGTCTTTCTTGGAAATGCTTCTTAGAAGCATAAACCTGAAAACATTTCCCTGTTTCCTAATAAGTTGCTGTCTGTTGATGCAAAGGCAGGAACGATTTTGTAATGGCATAAATATCAAACTGGTTTAGGCATAATAAGGATGCACTGACTGTGACCAGCAAGTATAGGATGGCTTACCTTATAAATGTTCATAATACCATCTCCACTTTGATAATTATCACTCAATGAGACATTTTTGCTTCAGAAAAGGCTACAGGCAAGGATGTTTAAAGATTATTAAGGCTGAGAAACTAAGCATGCAGAAATGAAGAAGTCCCTTTTATCTAGTTAGTATGAATATTTTATAAGACAATCTTTAATCACAAAACCACACATTGTGTTTTCTATGTTTTCCTAGAGCTGACAATTCATTCAGCTTTTCAGGTGAAGGTGAATAAATTAGTAGATAAATAAAGCTACCAATTAAATAGCAAAGACCCTGAGAGTGCAGGAAACAAACTTTTAACCCTCTCAGTGCTGCACTGTCTCATGAGCCTGAGCTTGTCCCGCTGCCTGCTGGGGGGAAAGCAAGTTCTTCTCCTTATCCTGAAGGATCTCATTATGAAGGTTCCTTTTCATCCCTCTAGTGTTGTACAGAATACTTGAGAAGTTCAGCAGCCTGCTGAAAGTGAAATGATGCCACAAAAGTCCGGGTGTGCCTTTGGGAAGGGGAGGCCTGGGGGGCACTCAGGCTCTGCCCCAGCCCTGCATGGCTGGCCCAGGGGGTTGGTGGCAGGGGCTGTGGCACAGGGGTACAGACTCTGGGGAGAGTTTGCTGAGTGATACAAGAGGGGCTGGTATCTGACAGAAGCAGAGTTCTTCATAAAATATCAAAATCTCTCCTTAGGACACCAGGTTGTCTTTAGGATGCCAAGCAGTGTTTCCTGTGTCTCTTTCTTGGAAACGAAGGAATACATTTCTTCAGTGGAATTTTTGCATTCAACAAGAGTCAATGTGGTTCCAACATGAATTAGAGAACTGGCTTCATTTATATTGGATTTTGTATGTCAGCCTGAATACATAAAATTCAAAAAAGTGATAGAGGACTGAAACTAAAGTCTAACAGGAAGAATTACAGGCATGGGAGCCATCCAGTGCACTGTAAGTTTTTAAGTTTCCCTTTTCTCCCTTCAGGACTGTTTTCTTCTATGCTGTCTCAAGGAAATAGCATATTTTAGAAGGCATTACAATTGTGTAAAATAATGCCCTGAACTTTTGGGATTTGTAGCTAAGTCACACTCACTTCCCTTACTACATTCAGGCAGTCACCTTCAGGATAAAAGGTGACCTTAAACATCCATAGCCCACAAGAGCTGGAAGAGATGTGCCCAAGGACAGCGAGTCACAGCCTTCCTTCCTCCTAAAGTGCATGAGATCACAAATGCTCCTGTCTGAGATGTGGAAAGATAAACAGTGGATTAGTGCCTGCAAATGTATCAATTATTTGGTTGGAATTTAAACTGGTTTACTCTAATCAGAAAGTCTTTCTGTGACTGTTTCTGATCTCAAGCAATACTATACTATGAATAAATAACCGTCGCTTGGATATGATAGATTTAAAAATCTTTGTTGATGATAAACATTATTTTTCTTTCTTCACTTCTGACAATATAATACAGTAATGCTGAGCTGACTCACATTGCAATGATTCAGCAAGCTTGGAAAGTCAAAAAGTAGACAAAGCTGACTTGAAAATTGGAGGCACTGAGCACTCAGAGAGACATAATTCGGCTGGATAAAAAGTAAAGCAATTTCAAAGAAACTGGTATGTGTTGTGTACATTTAGGAAAAAGTAAACATGGGTTGACCAAAAATAATGTTCCAGGGCCTGATATTGCAATTATTAAAGTCAGGGACATAACTGCTAGCAACTTAATGCAAGTAGGATTTGATAGGACTTTAACTTCTTAAAATATTCCAAATACTGAATAATATGAACAGCTATACCTGATATTTCTAAAGAATTGAGACATCCAAAAGCAAAAACTTATAAAAATCAGCAGGATTAAAATGGTGAAAACTGTAATTTCCCCCCAGAAAATCCTATCTGTCTGACAGTGGGTGACATCAGGAGTGGCTCCTCTTCAGACAGTGAACTGACCACCAGCCCAGCTGTGCATCTTGACCTTCTTCCTAACAAATCCTACCAAAACACTGTCACATTTCAGCTTTGGAAGATGCAGGTGGATTTGGAGAGTAGATGCTTCCAAACACAAGGGACCACTTAAGGAGTAATAAAATAACAAGGCATGGCCTTATTAAAGGGGACCAGCCAAGGAGAGAAACATAAAGGTCCCTGAGGCTGAAGGTGGGATTGACAGGAGGAGGAGGAAGCAATAAAAAAGAACTAAATGGAGAGAGACAGATTGAAATTAGATGGCAATTACTGAAAACACATCATCCATGTCCTTCAAATGGTGTTCTCTGTGATCCAAATGTCTGGAAAAATCTAAAAATTCATTTGTTGCCATTGGGCAAATTTAAATGCTGAGCATTTACACTTCTGACTCCTGTAAATTGTTTGGAGCAGTGCAGGTGAGATCTTCAGCAAGTGCAACTCATTTTTGCTCCATTGACATAGAATGTATGAAGTCATCAAAGCCAAAACAATTCACATTCACTGAAGTTCTGGCCCTATAACTCTTAATGTGTATGTCACAGCCAAATCCCTTGTTCACTGGGCAGACAGCTTCCTATTTTCTACAAAAATATCTATGAAATGATTCTTTCCAAAGTTGCATATGTATTCTTTATATATGTAAACATGACACAACATTTAAAAATTCTCTGACAATATCAATAATTTTTTTTACTTTCAGTTATCTTTTTTATCTGATTTTTAGATTTATAGGACTCAGTGTCTAAGTGTGGATGATAGTAAAGGCTTATATGGTAAGCAGTTACCTAAAAGCACATGTTGGGTGTTGCACAACCTAATAGCTTAAAGCTTTAATGAGTTTTGATTTTCATCTCTAAATAGAAGGGATGAAGATTTTTCTCCAACAAGAGGACCCTCTGACATCTTAGTTTCCAGTTTTATGTTTTTAGACCTCTGTATTTGAACTTTCCAAGCCTTGGTTCTCAAATCTGCATAAGCTAATCTGAACTTAGTAACTTTGATTTGAAAATGTTGGCATCTTTCTTTATTGTGTGAGCATTTAGTGCCTTTTGCTCTTGTCTGCACTAAAATACCATAAAAATATACCATTTGTTTTATGGTTGCCTTTCAGCACTGCCAATTCTATTCTTAGCTGTTGCCTAAAGTATTATGACATTCAACAGACAAAACAAGTATTATGTAGGCTACCTCCTAAAAGATATTCTTATATGGGCAAGAAATTAATCTGAAGTACCTGTATTCATTTTATCAGGGGCATTTTCTGTTTCAGTGCTAGAACAAGGGATTGTTCCTGTCTGTGTTGTTGTTTTCCTCCTTTAAGGACTGATGTTTTATACTTTTTTCTTTATTTATCAAAGGATGCCCCCTGGGAAAACCTTAAAATGTTCCAACATGTATCACATAATTTTTTTGCTGTATCCTTGTCTCACCTGTTGGCCCTGATGTTCTTAATACAGCAGCTCCCAATGTCTCCTGTTGCAGCAACAGCTTGATAACTCATTGTGATGTTTTCAAACACAGACCTTCATGGGCTTCCTATCACCATTCACAGAGCTAATTGTTGTCTGCCTTCATATCCCTTCCTAAGGCCATTTCCCCATCTGATGACAGAAAATTTACAGTGATTATGCAGCTGGTATGCTTTGACCTCTCCTTTTCACCAAATATCATCTCACTGTGATATTGGACTCCCTGTTTATTTCCTGGAACCAACTGTTGCCTCTACCTAGATGGGATTCTCTGTGACACTCCTGCTCGTGATTATGTAGGTGCTGCAGGAATGCAATGTACACATCAACAACAACAGCACTCTTATCTCTCCTGTTTTGATAGAAACAGTTTCATCAAAGAACACATGTCATTTAGTCACTCTGTCTTAAGGGAGAAAGAATTAGAAGCTGTAAAACCAGCAGACCAAAGCAGCCCAAACACTTTAACTTTGGTGCTTTGATCAAGCAGACAGAAACACCAGGTTGGGAAAGTTTCCCAGTTCCACATGACATATTCACCAGCTCCTCATGTATTCGTAGTTCCCAGTGGGCTATAGACAGGAACTGTCGATGTAAACTGTGGTCTCTGGAAAGGTTTCCTGCAGGAGGATTGTTCTGCCTCTTCCCCCACAGTGTGTAAGCGAGAAGGGCAGGGCTGCCCTGGCCCTGTCCTGTGCCAGGGCTGTGCTGGGCACTGCCAGCTGCTTTAGCATTTAGTGCAGCCCCTCCCGGGCAGGGTGACATCCCCAGTGCCTGAGAGCTCGGTGTGGCTGCTGAGCCTGTGTGTGCAGACGGCACCGCGCTGGGCACAGACAGCCCGGGCCCTGGCCCTGTCCACTCTCTGAGAAGTTTGGTCCTGTTATCTTTGTATCTGTACTCCTTCACTAAGTCCACTTGTTGAAACCTAAAGTTTAAGCCTCCTGCTGTTTGTTTACAAAAGGGAGTAAAGAGGTGTTTAAAGAAACGCAAAACCTATCGCATCTCCAGGCACATCTCCTGCCTAAGGAGGGAGCTACAAGAGTGAAATCAGTTCAGGTCTCACACTGAGCGGAGCATGACCACAGACACGGCTCAGAGCGCTGTGTCAGATGCAAACGCTGCCCTGAGCTCAGCAAAGGGAGCTGCGCAGGGCACTGCAGAGCGGCCGCTCAGTGCCCGGGCAGGGCACACCGGGCAGGGCACACCGGGACGGGGCACACCTGGGCAGGGCACACCTGGGCAGGGCACACCGGGCAGGGCATACCTGGGCAGGGCACACCCGGTGCCCGGAGCAGCGCACCGTGTCCTCCTTCCCTCCCTGAGGGCCAGGAGCACTCCCGAGTGCTGAGGCTTCCCCATGGGCTGCCTGGTAGTTTGTAGCCCTTGGATAACTTCAGAGCCTCTGTCAGGAGCTATCCCAAGTCTTTGTTAGCAGGATGCCCTAATTTTCTCCTTTTGCTATGCAAAATCGGCTGTATTTTCTAATTGACAAAAGCACTTAATGAAGTTCAGTACTTTGTGCTAAACACTCTAATTTCTTTTTTGCATATGCAGCCACTTCAAAGGTCTTTTCTAAACTTCAAAGACTACCTTTTGAAGTCTCTTAAATTGTGAGCCAGCTAAAAGGATTTATATCCTCCATTCAAGGAGCATTTAAGTAAATACTTCCACTGGAATATATTTTTTGTGTTTCACCAGTGTGCTCCCACGAAGAATGAAAGATATCCCTGCCCACAGCAGGTGGCTGCAACCAGGTGACACTTAGAGGGTCCCTTCCAATGCAAACCCTTCTATGATTTTGTTATTCTGTGATAAGACATTTGCTGTACTAAAAATTCCTGTACTGCTCCTTGACAGAGAGACATACCTATTAATATATGCATATTTAATATGTACAAAAGTACTACGTAAAATAAGAATCTGATAGAAAGAGGGACTCAGCCCCCTTCTGATACTGGGAATATTATTTTTTTAATTCCAGTGAAATTTAGGATAGTGCAAACAGATGCTTTGGGTGAAGTGGTACTGCCAGCAAAACCCTTCAGTGTTTTGACAACCTGATAGTAATTATAACCTGAAGTTTCTGTCAACGTCCTTTGCAAAGAAGGCTGTAATCCATAGGCCACAGGAATACTGTGGAAATGCCACTTCTCCCACTATATTCCTCCGTAGCCACAGGAAGAAAGCAGTAATTCCTCAGTAGAAAAAGTCTTCCTCTTTTTGGTCACATGGATTTGCTGTTCCAGATTGGCAGAACAGAACAACAAGTATCCATAAGGACTCCTATATGTGGGACTGTACTTTAAAGTTAATTAATCTCAGAACAATAATTATAGCTCAGGAAGAGTCCCAGGGCAGGTGTTCTCAAAAATTTCAAGCTGGTTTGTTTTCAGTAGTTTATTTCTAGATTTTGCCACTGTATAAATCATGAAACATAGTCTGGCATCTGATAATTGGCATTTTCTCAAACTGTCCTGCTCTCTCTATAAATCTCAGAATTCTGTGAATTTCCTGTATCTTTCTAGAATGCTGGTTATAAACTTGGTTGGCTTGTTTTTTCTTTAAAGCATTTTTGGGTTAAAAAAAAAGAATTTTCAAATCAAAAGAACTCCAAAACTGAGTTACCTTTGACAAGAAAACAAAATAGAAAATGGAAAAATCCAACAAATTATAGAAAAATATCATTTGAAATGAGTTCATGATTTAATTTCATGTTGTATGTGAATTGTTCAGTGCTTCATCTTCTCTGTTTAAAGACATGTCAGCAGCAGTGGTGAGGGGCATTAATGTGTCCAGCTATTGGCATGCACTTGTGTGACAGTTCAGTATCAAGTTACACTTTTTAAACAACTAACCTCAGCAGATACTTAGTACTGACTGCTAAAATCATAGAATACCTCAGGCTTCCTTCCTAACTTGTCTCCAGCATTGTTTGGTCATCTAAAGGGAGAAGAGGATGACACCTGTTGTCTCTGCCTTGGTAAGAAGCCATTGGTTTGTCCTTGCTGTTCTGTTTTGCCATCCCCTTGTCCTTTGGCTGGAATCTGCAAGAGCCCACCAGTTTGCCCCTTCTGATTATCACTTAAGTTAGTAAATATCAGAGACTTCATCTCTCTGTGCTTTCTTTTCTGCTGGGAATAGATTTAGCAATAAAAGTAGAAGACCTCTTTGATTTCCAAATCACACCTTTGCAGTCACAAGAGGCTTGTGTTTCTGGGAGGCCAGGAATAGTGTCTTTCTGAAGTCCTGTCCCAGCTCCATTGCCATTGGTTGGACTGGCCCCACTCCCTCCAAATGCCAGTTCTGAGCTGTCTTAGTAGTGTAGAAATGCCATCTTAGGCATCCTAAATAAAAATGATCCAACTTTCAAAGAGGCCAAGCACAGCTCCCTTTTGATTTCACTGGGATTCATAAAATGTAATTAGGCCACTTACACAGAAGGATCTTTGAATGGGAACACATTTTATTTATCTAGGTTAGACTATTTTGGCCCATTGTTTATTTCATAACTGAGGCTGATCTAGTTTTTCCATGCACTACAAGGAATTAGGTTTCATCCAGTCCCCTTTAAATATGTTGTTTTAGAAATATTATCAGTGTTCAATCTCAGCTGTAAATAATGACTCTCATTTTCAGGTAGACCACAGTTTAATTGGCAAAATTGCTTAATTGTCTTACACACTGTGTTCTCTGCTGAGTTATTTAGAGTGCTTTCTATACAAAATGCATTATTCAAAACCCAGTCTGTGCTCTTGACTTGCAAACTTCACATACATAACAGAGGCTCTTCTGGGTTTTTTCCTTCAATGTTCCAGCACCTACATCTCTTAATATTTATAGTCTTTGAAAAAAAATTCAGTTCAGAATTTCTTCACCCTTATAAGCAGCTAATCTAAAGCAAGTATCAGAAGGACAGATAGCATGAGTACACTTTAAGATGATAAAACTCCCTCTGCTGTCCTTTCCAAGTCATTGAACAATAATGGCAACAACAGCTTTGCTCACCTTTCAACTGGTTTTCAGCAGTTGGAAACAAACTCTTTAGCAAAAGAGTGGAAGCAAAGGCTCATATACTGTGTGGAACCTCTATTTACCTGGCACATTGCTAGGAAACCACTGTGTTACAGTAAATCCCCACTTCCCACTGAAAGCAAGGGAAAAGCAGGTGGGATTATTCCCTAGAAGTGTGACATTATATTGCATCAACTGCTCTTGACAGCTGTGATTGCTGTGTGCTCGTCAGAACAGGCATTGCTGTTTTAAGCTGCAAATGGGAAGAATAAAGAGTCCTGGACTTCCTGCCACACCTGTTCTCACTCACAGACACAGACAAGATACTATTATAAGGTAATAATAATTACATGAAAAGTCAATTAATTATTTAAGACCTTAATTAATCAGGAAGCAACATGAAGTTCTATCAGCAAATGCCAGGAAACATGTGCAATCCCTGTGAGTGCTTAACTGGGGAGCTGAGTGCCTCGCTCAGCAGAGCCTGCATTGCGCCACTCCTCCCTCTCCTGTTGCGTAACAGGCACAGCTGTCCCGCCGTGAGCTGCTCCAGCTGCGGGGACTGCTCTGGGACACTTCACCTCCCGGACAAGCCTCTGCCTCGCTCCCCAGAGCATGGATTGCCAGTCTGGGAACTGCTGCTGCTTGGGATGGCTCCTACCTACATGCTACCTTTTACATTGTGCTCTGTAGCTTCATTACAGTTGTAGGAGTTTCCCCTGTTTCAGTCTTTAATTAACAAGAAGTGGTACCAGAACTGTCTTTAATCCCCAGAAATAATCTTCTTGGGTCTGAATTTTAGCACTTCCCAAAATCTGGCTTGCTCCAGTGCCCAGGGACCTAGAATCCTTTTGAAATATTTAATCTAAAAAATACCTTTCCTAAAACCCTGGTTAGAATCTTAGAAGAAAAGTTTTCCATAACAGATGGAGAAAAAGGAAGAGCACTCATTGAATTAGTTCCAGGCTAAGAAAAGGTTTAGATTTAATCTGAGCTTCAAGAGAGACTCACATTACTGATCTGTTCCCAGCTGAGTTGACCATCTCAACGTATTTCCTTCCATCAGAACCTTAAAGCTGTCATTTATATTTTAACAAGTGCTTAAGATGTTATGTGGTTAAACTGTGAACAATAATTCACCTTCAGCTGCAGTCATTTTCTCTCTCATAACAAGACTTCCATAAATCATTCCTAACCAAGTAAATAAATCTCTCTGTTCCTACCATGCACCATTATCAAATTTCAGTCTTTCCTTAAAAATAAAGATTAATGCATTTAGTAACTGCAAATAACTAGAACTGCCATCCTTTAAAATATTATCTCCTGGTATAGGATTTGAAGCAGAGAAATACATTTACTTTTAGGAATTTGGACATTAATCATGTGGCAGAAGTGGCACATTGTACACATGGAAGCTGGCAGTGGAGTGGAGCTGTTTGACACCTCTGGGGAACATCTGCAGTGGGCTACAAAAAAAGTGGGAGGAAAACACAATGAAGCTTCAGACTGAACTGTGGAAGTGCTCATGATTTACACCACAATGCTGACAGCCCTTCTGTGCCCTTGGGAAGTTTTTGCATTAGTTTGTCAGTTAATTTTTGTATTTTAAACATTTGCACAATTTCATTTCCATGTGCTGAGCACCAGTGGAATCAATAAAGCCTCTCAGTGAACCCTGGGTGGGAGCAGGTCCTTTTGGTGTCTTGTTTGTATGACAGATAAGACTTCATTTTTATCTATGTGGAGTAAAATGGTCATACTAAGAATGATGTTGAATTAGGTTTTATTTAAATGTTTATAATAATTTATCTGTAGGTTTTTATGAAGGCATAGGGTTTAGCACTTTTAGTTTTATTCTTTTTTGCCTGTTGTTATTCTTTTCATTAAGGTTTATTGAATTCATAAGATTTAAGAATATCTGCTTTTACATCAAAAGTTTGATCTAGTACAGAAAATCGATAGCATTTGGGTTTTAATTTTATAGAACTTGAAATACTGTATGGTGGACAATCATGATTTAAAAATATATAAATTAAGTTCCAGATCTCTGCAAATATTGTAGTTACACCTCTGTGAAGTTGAAAATGCAAACATCTTCTTTGACATAGCCTAATTGAATAGAAAGAGCTTTCCACTGAAAGTGCTCAGCATACAATTGCTATTGTATGTCCTTTAGCTTGTGTGGTGCAGCTGGATGTGGCACACGCTGTTATCATCTACTATCCAGATCACACTGTGGAAAGACCTGGAAATGTGACAAGAAAAGCTTCTCTTGTAGCTGGTTCAGCTTGCCAAAAATTGCCATGTTGTGATCTGGCTTTCTTTTTCTGATGAAAAGAAAATTCCTGTCACTGCAGTTGTGGTAAGTGACAGAAATAGCCTGAGGTAAATAAACACACAGCCCGATTTCCCTCCGTTTCCCCCCCCCCCCCCCTCCCCGCACAGCAACAGTGTGGCTCCCTTGCAGCTCACAGAGACATTCCCGACAGCTGCTCTGCTCGGGAACTCGGTACCCTCCGTGGCAGGGCAGGGAGTCCTGGGCCTCTGACTGAGCTCAGATTTCACACGTTTAATCATTTCCACTCAACAACCTAAAGAAACCGTACATAACATACTGTCCACAGCTACCTGGTGACATGAGTGAAGCCGTTTTTCGCCTGTTTACCCCGTGGGATGCCTGAGAACAGCGTGCACGCTCCTCACAGCCACTTAAGCACTTAACGGAGTGTTCAAGTATCGATTGTCGAGTGTCTTTTAAACCACTGGGATGAATTCGTATGAGCATTGCAGCATTTGTGAGCTATCCAAATGGACATTGATCATACATAATGACCTTGCTTCCTTTCTATTTTTCTCTTTGGTTTTTCTAGACAACATATAGTCTTACAGATTCAGTCCTCTGGCAGCAGATGTCTTAAACTTTTTTTGTCTTAATAAAAGAAATTATGTTGTGCAGAGTTCTGCATTAACCTCACTATACCATTTATTTCTCATCCAGATCAACACAAATGAGAACATAGGAGTTTTTCTCTATAAAGGCTCGTTCACTATGAATACATAAACTGCCCAGTGATGTTCCCTAACTATGGGATCAGACTGCTGGCAAGGGAAAAGTTTAGCTGCTCGGCCCATACAAAAAAACCAAAAAACAAACAAACAAACAAACCAAAACAAAGGAAACACCAACTTAAAGAAGCTTCGTCTTTTAAGGGTTAGCAGAGCTCAACACTTCATCATTGCTTCTTCAAGTAACCTGCACCTACTCTGCATTGTGAAACAGTTCCCTTGAGAGCCATGGAATGGCTCCAGAAGGGTTCTCTGTGTGTTCTAGGCTCCAGAAGGGGTCTCTGTATGTTCTAGGCTCCAGAAGTGCTCTCTGTGTGTTCTAGGCTCCAGAAGGGTTCTCTGTATGTTCTAGGCTTCACAAAGGTGTGTCTGGCTGAGAGTGGCCTCAAATGCTCCATTGCCCCCTGGGCAGTCCCGGGAGCGCTGGGGCCCTCCTGCTGCTTCCAGTCCCTGCAGAGCTCGGCCTCCTGTCCTCTCGCTGCTCCACCCTCCTGTGGCACTGCCTTACTTCGTACTGAGACAAAGAAATACTCCTTGGCAAGAAAGGAGATTTGCCTTATAAAGAGGATCAGAAAGCCACTAAATGGACAAGCCCATATAATTTAAGCAGTAATCCAGAGTACAGCGCAAGGTCTTTAACACAACTTTTGATGTGAAGTCATGTTGATGGCTGGTGATTTCTGTCCATTCTTGAAAAAGAGCACACTTTCAGAAGTGCTGCAGGTACTCTGATATGCAGAGGAGACTCACAGGCTGCGTTTTTCTGTGTCTCAGGTTTTACTGGGAAACTGTGGAGCTTTTCTGCTTAGTTAAATCTACATTTAGTTGAAGAGGCAAAATGTTGTTTTGCATTAATGCAATTGGCAATGCAGAGTTTCACCTACAAAATAACAGGCCTCTGTTAAAAGCTAAACCTCCCCCAACCACAGTTTGTATCAATGCTCTTTGAACATGACTGGACTTCCACCTTCTGCTGCTGTTACTCAAGGTTAAGAAATGCATGGGTTTAAATAGATCTTTTGTTCTACAAGCTTACTACAGGAGTGTGAGTTTAAAACATGTCTAGACAGGGATACGTAAGCAAAATTAAACCCAATTAATTTACTGCAGTATTCATACATTTATTTTAGATATCCCTTTCTGTGATATCCTCAACATAAACAAATTGTGTTTAAGTAAATTTAATTTTACTTAGACTTTACTTGAACTAAAGTTTTATTTTGGAGTTACAGTATCCATGTGAACTCCAGGCTGTGTTGAAGATACTTTAAAATTACATGGCTATTCAATTAATTCTGCTTTGCTTTCCTGCTTCTCTCTGCCCATGTAGACGTGGCATCAGAGCTGCTGGCACAGCCCCCGAAGGGGCTGACCTTGGCACGGTGATGTAAAGCCTCTCTCGCCCGGTACTCCCTGTTCCTTTCACCTCTGCTGAATCACAGTGCTGCACTTTGTAACAGGAGCTGATAGGGATCATTTATAACTGGGACTGTTTTTATACTCACAAGACCATAAGATAGGTACATTTATTAAAATGCGAAAAACAGGAGGGTTTTTCGTTGGGTTTTTGTTTGGAGGTTTTTTTGTTGGTGGTTTGGGTTTGTTTTTTTTTAATTTATTATTCAGGCTTCTGCAGAGCTGTATTTTTCGATGGATGGATGGCTAGATAGACATTCTGGCCTTAGTGACCCAGAACTGTCTGTCTTCCTATGTTCCTGTGATACAGATTGTTTCTTAAGATTAAATCATCTTTAAATTTTAAGAATGTTTGGAAAATGTCTTAAGGTCACTACATTTATGAGATAAGAGGTCATAAAAGTAGTTACTAATTCAAATTGGGAGAATAGCAGCAAAGCAACTGAGGGATGGGGAAGCAAACCATACTTAGATATGACAGGGAGGCTTTTGCTGACCTTGCTAAAGGTTAAGGAAGGCACTTCCCCCCCAGCAGATTGCAGTGGAGAGGGCACACATCTCTGCTCCTGGCAGAGCAGCAGGAGAGCCAAGGCAGGGGTCGGCCCATGGAACTGGGCTCTTTCTCTTACAGGTTGTGTACATGTTCTCCAGTGGTGTGCCCATGGCTTTCCAAATATGCTACAGGCAATGCTTGCAGGTTTGAACACACCTGTGCTGCTCTTTCCTCTAAGATGATAACGTCCAACTCTACTAGAAATAATTGTTCAACCCCATAAATCCAAGTTAACTAACAGCAGGACACAGTGGACAAGGCAATGGGATATGAAAAGCGGCAAGTAAGTCAAGTCTGTTGGTTTGGTATCCTTGCTCTTTGCTTTATGTTGGTTTCCAAAACGTTATGTTTCACAAAACACATTTTGTACTTTGTTCCTCTGTGCTGTCTTTCATCCAAGGGATCTCAGAGCGCTTTACACACATTATTAATTAGGCCCCAAAACAGCCCTGGAGGTAATTAAGTATTTATTATTGTACAGATGCATGAGCTGAAATAGTGTCTGAGACACAGAGCCTTGTTTACATTAAAGGCCCCTTGGATTGCTCTATTAACATGAAATATCTTTAAAATAGTTGTAAATTAGATTCTTAGGAATGTTAATGATTTTTATCCTTGTCATTCTTTATGCTGGCTTGTTCCCAGGCCAGTTAATGTTCCTGACCTTGCACTGTGGCCTGGCTGAACCTGTTCTGGTTTAACTTCCCTTTTGGCATCTGCACAGAGCCAATTGTATGGGAAATCCAGCATTGCTCCCAACAGCCTTTACACCAACAGCTCCCTACTGCAAACGTATAACCTACACATTTAATCACTGTCATGATTTCCCTCTGAATCTGCATTTCCTACTTACAGGGCACAGTTTCCAGAGGGGGGAGGAGAAGTGTCCCTGTCCTGGTCTGTGCAGACTGAATAGCTGAAGGTGGCTTAGGTACAGTTGATTAACTCAGCATTGCAGTGAAGCAGAAAAAAAGTGTCTGTTGATTTGTCTCAGAATATTGGTGGTAATTTCCATTTGAAAAAAGCTCATTTCTTCTGCTTGTATTTTTTGTTCTTGCTTTTAGTTTTAATTGCTGAAATTCTGCCTAAGTTCCCCTCTAGGTAACTGTTCTTCATTGAGTTTGTCCCTAAATTTATCTGTCAAGCGTGGCTTTCCTCCATTAAAACTCTGGTTTTCTGGTGTGTCTTTTTCTTCATTCTCTTTCTTTCTTGCTGTTCCCTCAGTAAGTTTGAAGCAAAAGAGGAAATTATATTGTTGTTTTAAACAAAACATAACAAATACTCTGCTAGGAATTTTCTCTGTGTTCTGCCTCTGCCCTGATCCAGGACTCCTTGCTGTGGGGCCAACAGGAATTTGTCTCTGCTTCTCACTAACAGCTCCACCAAAGCCACATCTTCCCAAAGCTCCCAAGGGAGGCACAGAAAACTGTTTTTTCAGCATAAAGAATGCACAATGGATGTCTGACAGTAGCAGCTTTCCTAAGAAACCTTTGCAGTATGAAAAGGGACTGGTTTGCCTGTCTGGTCCCCAGTCACCAGACTTCCACTTCCTCTCTTGTGGACAGTGATCAAGCTGTTTTTTCCTGTTTAGACAAGTAGATCCTGTGCATGAAAAACTGTGGATAGTAACCTGAGCTACACATTTTCAATGAAGAATGGAAGGTGAATCCAAGTGCAAAATGTCCTTTGTTGGAACTCAGTAGACTGGTTTCCCTCCAGTTGCAGAATCCCCACTTCTCCAGAGGCACCTCTGGGTATCGGCTCCAGTAAGCCCAGCGTGACTCTGTATTAGTGGGGCACTGGAAAGGGGGACGAGTTCTGTTCTGCACTGTGGTGAGTAGGATCACAGCATCACTGAGCTACAACTCCTTCCAGGCTCAGGGCTTGTGTCACCAGCACTGATTCAGGACCATAGACATCCCTGGGGCTCTCTTCCTGTGCAGAAATTCATTGTCAGGTGCTGTTTAGAAATGCGTGCAATCCCTCTCTGCTCTCCCCTTTACACTGGTGATGTCAGGGTAGGGTTTTTTTAGTTAATTGAGGTACCTTCTGCCGTAACTGCAGTAGTAGAATAAAAAATACAACCAGTGTTTATTGCCAGTTGATGTTCTTCCTCAACAAGCAGGCTATGAATTTAAAATACCTACAGCTTAAATGTGGAGGACATTCTGTACAAGCTTGAAGGCTGATTTGAATTTTGGGCATAAACCACTGGACAGCTTCCATTGCATATTGGGCTATTTTAGTTTTTAGTAAGTATGGAGTGAGTAAGAAACATACACAGCTGATGCACAAACTAGATCTTTGTCTCTGTTTAATTTGTTCTGACAAGAAGTTGCTGCTGTTCAGTTTATTTTAGGAGTGAAATAAACTTGTATCGATCCAAATGTATACATAAGAGACTTCCAGTGTCTAAACAGGAGATGTTTCACATTTTATTCCCTGTGGCCAAGACTTTAGATGTGAACTTAGACATTTATATATCACAAATACTCTATAGTATTTAAAATCAAACCATCTCTCTCATCACTGCATTACCATGGCAGGAACCTGAAAATAAGATTGGATAAGGCTTTTTGGGTTATCAAATGCAGCTGTTTACTTTCTCAGGTAATTATGGTACAAATGGCTCACATTTGCTTTGAGGCCAATTGCTTTCCTTATTCTGACAGATGTACCAGTTTGGGAACTCCTTTTCATCAACTATTTGCAACCTCCACATGAGCAAAGCCAATCTGCACCAGGCTGGACTCGTACCAGCTTTGTTCATGAGCCCAAACAGCTCTTCTGCTCAGTGTTTCCCTCCAATATACTTATGCCAACAGCAGTTTTGCCTCTTATCCAGCTGTCATTTTGCTTGGGTTGCCACACCAGCTTCTTTTAATCTTATTCAGTAAAAGAGATATTTTTTTCCCCTCCTTGACCTCTCTCCCAGTCCTCCTCACTTGCTGTCCTTCAGTGCATCTTGCTTGTGCAGGACCAGAGGGCCAGAGTTGTAACAGCACTAATCAGGCAGCCTTTTTGGTGCCTTGGACCACAGCGTGAATGCACCATGTGCCATCAATAGCCCTAAGGTTTCAGCAGAACTTTATATAAGTCCCCAGATACTGGCATTCTATTTAACCGTGGCAGAATCCATCTGATTTTTTCTAATTTCACTGCTCAAGGTCATGTTTCTTGCCTGATACTGCAAGAATCCCATAAGGCCTCTGCTTGTCACCTTTTGCTACCTGCAGATTCAATTAGCACACTCCTAGGTTTGTTATAGTTTTGTTGATGTAAAGATGAAGTAAGCTCAACATTCACACTAGTCCTTGAGGAATTCTCCATGCAAAGTCCCTGCAGCATGATAGTTGCTTTCAGGATGACCTGCTGTTCTTATCCACTCTGCGTTTCAAACAGGCCCTGACTTCTCCATCTTTAAATAGTAGTTGTAATTATCAGAAACTTTGTACTGCCTTGCTGAAGTCCAGTTTCTTTTTCTCTAAAACATGAACTATCCTTTCTCAGAAATTGAATTTAGCATGCAAATCTTGAAAGCATTTTTATAGCCTTATTTTTTGCCTTACCAAAGTGAAAAAGAGGCAAATCATGTTTATGGTTTGCAAAAGAAACAGCTGCCCTGTGCTCCTTCATAACATAAACCATGACTTTGGTTTAAATGCGTCATTCCAGTAATTAGCTTTTAGTGCACACTGCTCTTGGAATAGTGCTTTTATAGACAGGGTAGGAACTCATGGCTTATACACCCGAAATTAATATAAGGAGCAGTCCTAGTGGATGTGTCACATCTCTGGCTCTTCACATGCTGCTCCTGTAATGTCCTTTGGGACCATTGCTGCTGAATTATGTCCCCACGCTCAGCACTGGGTTAAACTAACACTGTCTATCGTGGGAAGCACTTGAAGACAGAGCCAGGCACTAGCCCATGATTGCTCCATTTCCTGGCAATCATGTGCTCCCTGATTCAGAGGTCACTCCATTCCAGGTAGTTTTCTCTGCCTCCTCTGCTCCCTCTGATTACAGCCCGTGGCACTGGGACAGCCCTCAGAGCTCAGATACTGAGCAGAAGCACATCAAGTGGTTCCTACACAGCTCCCTTATGACCTGGGGACATAATTACCATTTAATAGGTCTTTTGCATCAAAATGCCTGAAATGCTCTTAAGCCTGAGCTTTTACTGTAGATGCCAGGTGTGTATTCCATGACAGTCCTTGGAGGAGAGCACGGTGTGGCAGGATCAGTATTGCCATGGCCTGTTGGGTGGATTATAGAGCAAATCACCACAGCAGCTGTGCTGGGGTGTCCTCCCAGAGAAAGACTCTTGGTCACTTCCAAAAGGAACCTGGGAGTGCTTGGGCATGAGTGTGGTGAGCAGGGAGCCCTGTCCTGGTACAGAGAAGGAGCCTGGGAATGCAGGAGAGGCTGTGCCTGCTCCATGCCCAACACATGAGGCCAGGATAGAAAATGCCTGCAAAGCTTGAGCACTCTGTGATCTCTAATTTGATGAAACCCCACCAACCTGATAATTTGGAAGTTTATCCAAGGCTGTTACATCTTTTAGATCCTGAGAAAAGTAGCTGAAATATAATCCTTTGGGAATTACTTATTCTTTTGCCCACTGCTAGCTTGCTAAATTTTTTGCCTTGGCTGTTTTCTCTGAGGAATACAAGGAGACATTTACTTCTAAAAAGCAAACAGGAGCATAATAATTTATTTTAAATTATGGGCTAAAGCATTTGTTTCTTTGTAAATGGATATTTTAAATCTACACACACCAAAATTCTGTTATTTTGATTTCAATTAGAAATAATAAGGTTAAAGAAGCAGCCTCAATTAAACTATGCAGGGAAAGAAATAATTTATTTTCAAGTAAGCAAGAATGAAAAGTCTAAATGTTGCATTAGTGTACAGTGAGAATCCCCAATACACATTTTAATTTGCATTTAATATCCGAGTTCCTCTAAGTGAAATCCCAGTTACTTATGAAAAGCTGAGGTTTAAAAACCATCTAGTGGCCATAGTTTTAAGGTAGAAGGTCAAAGTCTATTACTGAAAGAATAATTAAGGGTCTGGTCTTCAGCTTGGCTAATTTGATGCAATTTCTGTGAGGTTAATGGAGCTTGACTGATATACATGAGCTGGTAACTTACCTTCAGCTCCAGGTTCTCAGTGAGCAAAATAATTCCCTTCCCCTTTAAAAGTATAACTGCAGTTATTTGTTAAGAACTATCTCATGACCATTTAGGAAATATTCCACAGTGAGGGGAAAATTCACAAAGAAACACTGATAGAAACCACCAGAACACCAAGCAAGGGGAAATGATGGCAGAGATAAAGATGAAGGTCTGCTCAATTTTTAGGGAATCTGGAGGATGCACTTTTAGTGCACTTGCCTGTGATGAGTTGAATAATATGGTGCAAAATGTACAGGACTGCTGCTGATCCCAAATGTGTACCTTATGTGAGTAGATTAAGTTCCATTGTGCTACTGAAATATAAAGTGTTCACATCAACTAAATGCAGATAATTTCTGTGTACCATTAGTCCAATATCAATGGAAGAAAGAGTGTCATATGGAAAGATCAACAGCTCCTGAAACATGGATGTTCCCACATAGTACCCAGCATTATTCCAAACATCATGGTGCTTGATATCTCTCATTTGCTTAAAAATTCTAGACCTGTTAATAATGTGTGGGATTACCATAAATCCACCAACAGGTAGTATCTGTGAGAGCTGCTGAATGAAAGGAAAAGTAGGATAATTCAGATATAAGCAGGTATTAGGAAAGGATTTAAAGGAACAAACTGTCTCCGTGTTTCCTGATGCTGTTTGATGGGGGGTTAGCTCCAAGTTCAGCAAGAAGCATTCAAAGTTTAGGAGTGAGTTGCTCTCCCTTAATAATGATAGTCAAGTCTAGATGAGTAAGTGAGGGCATTCTATGAGAACAGATGGATGGTTTTGTGATCAAAATATCAGACCATTTTCTCTGCCGTCTTTGCCGTACACTTAAAGTGAACAGACTATTCACTTCACTTTCCTGTATCCAGATTGCCCAACACTAATTTTCAAATAACATTTGCTTGAAAGCACTTGTTTCTTTTGCAACTGGAAACAATTACAGGCTTGTTTAATATACTCAGTGTGCTCAAGCATGACCACAGTATGTGCAGATGGGCAGGATGTGTCAGTGTGGCTGTTGGGGGCTTAGCTGGGGTCCAGGTTAGATAGAGAGCACCTGAGCTGTTCAGAGTGCATCACAAAGCAGCCAGACCTGCTGCTTCAGTTCTGCCAAGGGAGCGTTAATCCTTAGCAGCAGTATTGCACCTACACAGAGGTCCTTTCCCTCTCCTGCACACAGCAAACACGTCACTCCAGGAAAAACTTTGTCATGGCCGTTGTTTTCCCTGGTGGGTTCTGACCAGCACAGGACTGAGACCCAACCCAGAGTACTGTGAAGGAAGCGTGAACTTTGATGTGTCCACTTACCAGGCTTACCCAAATCCAAATTTTCTGCAGCTCTGCTGGTATATAAAATAAATCCCTGAGAATTCAGAGTACAGTCAAGGATAACTGAATAATCAAGCAAAGCTACAAACTTCTAAAAGATTTGTTTCCACATGTTATTCATTTCAGTCCTAGCAGAATAACGTCTACATAAAAAAGAACTGAATGCTATTTTGGCTAATGCATTCTCAGTAGAAACATTAAGTTATGTTTAAAGCTTCCTTTTGCTTTTAAAGTTTGGATCAAGGAAACAAAAACCTAGCAGAGATATCATAGTCTGAATTTAAACCATGGAAAGATAGAAAACCAGCTTGTAACTGAAAATGAAAGGAGAATCTCAGAGACAATTCACACAGAATTCCCCAATACTGTTTTTCAGGAGACATTGATAATTGGGATTAACTTGGATGGAGTAATTCTTTGGATTATACAAGGAGTGCAAATAAAGCTTCTCTCCAACTGCAAACATGTAATTTATGAACACTGCAATATTTTCATGCGGAGTCTCAAAGTGGAAAAAAACCCACAAGTGTGTGGTATTGTTTTGGCAAATTACAGACTGGGAATAGGATAATCTTATCTAGCAGAGACACAGGGGGGTTTCTGCAAGTGTAATTCCAACTGGCATTGCTTAAGGACTGAGAAGTTGCACAGTTGTCAAAGAATGTGTTTCATAGTTTCCCTCATACATTTTCCTTTAAAGTAGTATTTTTTATTTGTTAGCTGTCCCTGTGTTTATTTAGTAGGCATAGCAAGACAAAGGCAGGACTGTGGTCTGTGGGCTCCAGACCCACTCCCTCCAGTCAGTGAGCACAGACTTTGCCTCAAGTGGAGGAAAAGCATCGCTGTGGAAGTGCCCGTGGCTGAGACCCCCACACTCCCCAGTGTGTGGCAAACTCTCCTTGTTGGGCTCCACAAAGCCTGTGGGGAACTGGGCTCTACTCCTTGGACTTCCAACTAACAATATATGAAAATCAGGCAGGTCTAAAATATTTTGAGGGAGCAAATACCAAATTCTCATCCACTGTACATGGACAAAATAACTTCAGAGGCCACTGGGCCAATGCACAGGCTGAGCAATTATGAAGAATTCAGTCAGGGTTATGCGTATTGTAGATTCTGAAATTGCAGATAATGGCTATTAACAACATCTAAGGCTTTTCAACTCTGTCTCCATGAGAAGGTCAAACAGGCCCATGAATAGAAGGAAAATATTGTTGGAAAAGTCTTAAAGCCTATCATCAAAATTAGGACATTTTTGTTACTCAGGTCTATTCTACAAGAAATCAGTGATGAAATGTGAGAATCCTGTATTTTTAGTGATGGAGGAGAAGGAGAATACCTGAGTAATGGTTTTTAAATGTGCTCCTTTAAAAGATAATGCTGTGTTTTTCTCCTAAGTTTAATAGCCCCTGAGTGATGCAATAGAATGGAGTCACACAGACCTACCCCAGAACCACACACATGAACAGACCCCACACTGCCTGCTGCACAAAGCAGTGCCTTCCTAGAGAAAAATAAAAGAAAGGGAATAAAAAGACTATAAAATAGCAACACTTAAATGCTTAAACTGTTGTTACTGTTTCAAATTCTCTCAGTTCCTTGAATGTCACAGTCTTTGCTTGGTGCAATGTTCTTCATAGTAGCACCAGGTAATAAGTTGATACTTGGTTACAGATCAATAGTGACTCTTCCTCATCCCAGATGCAAAGTGGACTTACAGTTTCTCAGGACAAATTTAATTTTTAAAAATAATTGTCCGCTCTCCTCAGATTGTGTGGCTGGAAAGAGTTCTGGTGGAATAAAGTGTGTGGTCTAATTAATTATAGTTCTTTCACATAACATATTCAAGAAATACAGTTTTCTGGACAATTTTGATCAGCCAGGCTTGTGATAAAGCTTCCTCCCACCTCTAGAGTCCTCATGGAGTTTTCTTCTCTGATTTAACTTTTCTTCCAAGAGAATGACCTTTTACATCAAGATTCAGAACTTTATTTCCTTCATTTCCCAAAGCTCCAACTTCCCTTCCTCTAAGCAGATGTCTATCATTGCCAGATGTTTTAAATACCAGAATATTGCTTAGTTGGCAGAGGCAAATGTTTGAGCTCAGCAGCAGCAGCAGGGGCAGCTCTCCCAGGGCCTCTGTCAGGTCAGTGCAGGGACTTTGTGTGAGCTGAGTCCAGCCCAGCCTTGGCCACACCAAGGGCCACACCAAGGGCCACACCAGGCTCAGCCCCCTTAGGGCTCCTGGGGGTCCCCTAAAATGAACATCCTGGTGACTGCTTGCCTGGAAAGGTTCTAGCATGCTTTGAATTCCTTCAAAATATAATCAGCTTTTAGAGTTTTTATCAACGAAATTCTGTGTGCACTGTCCTAATTACAGACCATTGCTCTTCCCTTTTTTGGTTCATTTGAATGCAAATCCTGTTCCTCACTCTGAACAATGAAAACGACCACAGACCTCACTCCCTAAGATCAGGGTTCAAATTTCAGGAATCAAAGGAAGAAAGCTGTGCCAAGCCTGAAGAAAATGAGACTGCTTAAAATGCTTTTGAATTGTAATACTGCACATACAAAGTAATGTTTATAGCACTGTGCAGTAATTAGGAAACATATTTTGTGTGTATGCTGTGCCCTTCTACATACAATAATGTGTCAGCTATTAATTGAATACTGTTTTCAGTTATAAAAACAACCTTCTGGGTGCTGAAATAATCTCCAGGTGCAATGAAAGAAAGCAAATATATTTGTAACTCTTCTTATTAAGCCCTCCAAAGGAGCACCTCTGATAAAGACAGTGGGAGCAACACAACTGCTTCAGGTGGAACTGGGTCAGCAAGAAATTACAGGTCAGTGGTTGAAATAATCGAGTAGTTTAGATCAGAAATCAATAATTGGAAGATTCAGTCTTCTGAATCTGTATCCTCTCAGAGTATCTACGTGACTATGAAGTGACAAAGGCTATTACAGTGGAGATCCTCCTTTCTGAGAGACATGGCAACAGAAATTACACCTTTCCAAAGAGGATAGATTTGGAAGGTATTTTCTTGAAGCAGATGACTAAGCTCCCTGCCCTTAGGCCACCTCACACACCATGAGACTGATACTGGTATTTACTGGAGAGGTCATGCATGTTCATTTTGCCTGGGCAAGTCTGTTTTCTACCCTTTTGAGTGGGACTTGTGTATCCTTTGGGATCCTGGGTAAGTTGTTGATTCATGTATTAGGAAGGAAGTTGGACAGAATGCTAATGGAATTTGTTTTTCCTTGGTTCAATGCTCACATCTTATGCATGTACATATAGTCAAACTCCTCTTTTGTTGTCTCTGTACTATGTCATGTACAGCAGGTTTCAGCTTAACTGAATTCCAGAAAGAAAATCAGTAATGAACCAAACAGGAAAACAGTCCTTGTGTTTTATAATCAACATTGAACTTGGTGCTGGATTCCTGTGCATGGTTCTACTGGTTCCAGCAATGTCAGTGAGAATTCTTCTATAGAATATGGTGAACTCTAGATGAGACCTAAAAGGAAGATAATCTCCCTCAAAGGTTCAGAATCAGTCACATCCCCATGAAGAAGCAGCCTCCTATGCTGCATGCTTATTTACTAGAAGTGTAGAAATGAATGTTTTCTTAGGAGCTTGTTGATAATGAAGAGCATGGACAAGACACAAATGGTGAATTAGGGAACTTGTTGATTTCTCAATGTCATTAACAACTCATGATCATCTTCTGTGTTTCCTCTACACTTGTGTGGCCTCCTTGCCTGTCTGCAGACTGGTTCTGGAGAGCCAAGATCAAAGTGTTTAATTGGTTTGTGTGGCCCAGGGGACTGCCAAGGTCTTGTAAACATTCTGGGCCAAATCCTTCTGTATTCTGGTCACTAACCATCAACATCTGATTACAACAGATGAACTCATGCAGTAATTGTCTTGGACATCGATACTGTAAGACAGATAACAGTGATTAGAACACAAATCTTTTAAGCTAAAATAAAGTATGTTAGCAGGTTTAGATTCAACATTTGTTTTCTGTAATAAATGGAACTAAAGTCCTTTGCCATAAAAGCCATTCCTTCCTCAAACTTAAAAATATCAAGTTATAATAGTGGGAAAATAACATGTGCTGCTAGCATATTGTGATTATATTCAATTAACACTTTTTTCTCCACTTCCCAGACCATAGTAAAAAGAAATTTGTCCTATTTTTGTCAGCGCTGCACACAGAACAGTCAAAGTGAATTAGTTTTCACTGATTTTCACAGTAATCTGTAAACAAGATTTATTAAAGTAATTAAATGAGGATTTCATAACTTGTAAAGCATTTAACTCAGAATTTGGAAGTGTTAAAAGTATTAATATACTTAGAATTGATTTGTCTTTAGATTGTGTAAGACTTACAGATATTGGTGTTTCCTAATGGAATTGTAATCAATTATGAACTCTTGGGTTCGTGCTGGGTTTTGTAAAGTATCCATTTGAGAGCAGAGCTGTGACATTGGCAGTGGGAGAAGAGCAATCACCCAAAGTCAGGCTGCCTGGGAATGCCACCCCTGGGCACATCCCAGCGCTGCCCACGCTGAGCTGGGCACTCTGAGCACTGCCGGCTTCACTGTACCCTCTCCCTCTTTCCCTTCCACCACGCCAATGTGCCTTTCACAGTAGCCAGTCTATAACACACTAAGTGCCCTAAAGATTTAGCTCCCAATCTCCTCAGCCTCCCATTCCCACATTTGCTTGGTGTTCCCGGTGGGGCTCCCAGCAGAGCAGTGACCCCAAGGCAGGGCTTGCTGCTGTCCAGCCCTGCAGCTGCTGCTCCCTCCTCTGCTGTGGCTGCTCAGGCTCTCACCCCGTCACAGCCACTGCTGCTGTGGTGGCACCTCAAGAGCTGCAGCTCAGACAGTCACCTTCTGTCTTTGTCACCCCCTTGTCTGCTCATTGTTCAATGGAACTCCAGCCAGCTCCTTTTAGCAGCCTGTCCTAACCCGGTGTGTCAGCACCAGATGTGTGCCTAATTCTAAGAGACTTTTGTTGCTTTCAGGAAAAAAAAAAAAGAACTTTTTCTCTGGTGAAAACATATGTTTTTCTTCTCTTCTCATGCCTAAGTGAGTTTTTGGTTTGTAGAATGCAATGTAATTCTTTACAAGGGAGGTAAGATTTTGCTGATCTTAGTTACTCATCCCCTCAGCCTTCTGCATACAAGAGGGAGATAGAATGGTTATGAAACTGCAGGAATGGTTGTTAGCACATGAAAAACAACTGTTTTCATTTTTGTGTCCTAACTGGTGATTTCTGTTTTCAACTGCAAAAGTTACAGAGGATGCTGCCCAGGAATACTGGGCTGCCACAGCTGACTCAAGCATTGGGAAGTTTGGGAAACTGCTCCATTAAATATCTGGTAACATCACAACCTCCAAACTCTAAGGAATCCATCATTTTTACATGTTTCTTACTGTTGTTTCAAAACCTTCAGTATGGATCATTATTTCACCAGAGGAACAGCATTCATATCTTCTCATTTAGACACTTGATTAGTAATTTGATTTGATCTCCTTTTTTTTCTTTTCAGTAATATTTGCGTAAACTTGTCTTTCTTTCTACCTTTCTCTGACCATGTCATCCTTCTATATCTTTCCTTGACTCTATATCTCATGCTGTGTCAATCTCAAGGTTGTCAGTAATTAAAATATATTAAATGTAGGCAAATTGAAAATGAAATTTTAGGAAGAGAAAGTCAGAAGACTTTCTTCCCCACATTAATGTAACTGGCATGTAAATAGAGAATAATATTTGCAAATTTCTCTTAGTGAACCAATAGCTGAGACTGTTCCACAGCAATGATTCGGTTCATCATGCAATCTCCACTGCTGAAGAACAGGGGAACTGCACAGTTTTTCAAAAAATACATTTTAAATATATGGAGTAGAAGTGCTGAAAGGGACTCAGAGGTGCATGGAGCAATTGCTTCCCTGCTGGAAAAAATATTGGCTCCTTTACTACTCATTATTTCACAGATTGCCTTTAACCGTGGTTAAGAGAATGGGACCTGTGAATAATTTATGTTTTTTAATGCTGCAATTGTTTCATGTTGATTTTCATTTTAATGTCTGTGCAGCCTCTTTAGAAATGGAATATTTGCATGAGCTGCTGCATCTGATGGGTAGCTTTGCCTGAAGACCTGAGTGGGGTAGTCCTGGCTGAGGTAGCTCAGCTGATCTTCCTGGAGCATCCAGGCTATGCCTAGTGTGGTGTTTGCATGTATCAGAATTGCTAAATTTGTTTTATTGCTATATATTTTCCATTCCTGAACATAGCAATATAAAATTTATCATAATATTTTATGCTATTGTGTAAATACAAGGCATTTTAAATCCATTCTTGTGACCAGTAGGTTTGGAGTTGTTCTACATATTATGTGATATAATGGTGAAATTCATTTTATTTCCATGATAAGAAGATATTAAACATTCAGACCTTTATACAAATAAGTAAGTTTGATTCGTTTGAATGCCAGTATGAGTGACATTTACATTGAGTGCCATGAATATTTTGTTATCCCTTTGAGTTTCCTCTGATCTGCCAACTGGTAACATTCCCTCCAAGATGGGTCCTGTTCAGAGTCCTCCTTGAGGACTTACCTCATTCACTGCTGACTGGCAAGGGGTTTTACTTGTGGTTATTCTTAATATTTTAAATTGGAAAATATTTTTGTTTGTTTCTAGGAGGTTTCCTGGAGAAAAGTAGGTAATTTATGAGGTAAAAAAGTTAGGCAGGTGGAAAAAGGAGGTAGATTCTGTCTGTTGTGATTCTCTTCCTCCTCCTGGGCCCTACAGCAAAGCCCAGAGTCACCCCATGTGCTGTGGTCTTGTGCCAGGCTGAGGAAAGGGCAGGCTGGAAATGATGAGTGAGGCCATGGACAGACTCCTGGAGGTGTGTGAGAAAGGCAGGACTTGCTTCAGCCTGGAGAAAATACTACATGGGCACTTTAACAGGGCAGTAGCAATACAATACTGTGTGGATTCCCTGCAAAGATTGCATTCCTAATTACCCAGGAGCCAATTTCTCTCAAAATTCAAACCATTTTCAGGCAATACATTGTGATGGGTACAGAAAAGCTCCTTTTCCACCTCTTATATTCACATCTGCATGTGTGTTAGCCCTGACCTCAAAATTTGAGTTTTGTTTCCATAGGCCATACTTGTATGCATTATTAACTAAAACTTCCCCTGCTCACTCTCACAACTGTCATCAGAACACAGTAACTCTGGTTTCTTCAGTGATTTTGCTGCTGCCATTTAATGCACTGGCAGGACTTCATGTGGGGGGTTACAAAATGCCAACACATGCAACGCAGGTGAAAATTTGGGTTGGTTTCAAAGCAATCATTTGAGACATCTAGCATGTATGTTCCAAAAAGACTGCAGGTCTCATCAGACTTCTAAGGATTCCATCTCTCTCTGCTGTCCAGGGAAAGAGCCCATCCCTTCAGCCAAGCTGGGTATTTAGTGTTGTTCAGTAGTTTTAAATTGTAAACACAATGACAAGCTTTCCTTCAAATGACTTGGAATGTCTGTTTCTCCAGAAATGTTGGAACACACAAAACATTTAATTTGTTAACCCTGCAATACAAGGTCTGTGAAGCCAAGTCAGTCTCCTCTGTACTGACACACACATAACTGATTTTTAGAGCATACTAAAATTATAAGAGCACAAGTCTCTGCCCATTTCGCATTCATGTTTCCATTATCATCAAAATATGAACATATCTGAACTTAGGGGAATATGCTGGATAAAGTGCCAATTATTTTTATTACCAAGCATGGTATTTGGCTTATTTTCCTGTAGCTGCTATTTTCAGTTAGGCTTCTGAGCATATTCCTAAGAAATACTAATGTGAGGATCTAAAAAATGTCCAGAGAAGCACTCAGTTTTGTGGAGTGTTATGTAAAATTTAGAGGATCTGGGTTGCAGCCCACTACTCCTCAGATTTCCTGTATTTCTTGGTTTCAGGCCATTTTCAGAAATGTGTATTTGATGGTATTTTAGGTCCCGTCCCTGATACTAAAATGGAAAAATGAGTTATGGGGGTGGGAGGAAAAATAACAAACTACCAGAATTTGGAGACTGCAACCAAGTTTTGGCTTAAGCCCACCTCAAGTGTGGGGTTACCATGCTGGTCAAATATTTTATCTAGAGACATTCATTCTTCCATAATTAGAACGGGCGTTCTGGTGCCAGGAATTACTCTGCTCCTTCAGAGATGGAGCATGTGTGGGTTCGGCTCCTGGCAAGGACAATTTTTAGCATTCAGAGAGTGTGGTGCCCCAGAAATAACAACGACAGACAGACAGAAAGAATGGCTGAGGTTAGCACACTAGTCACTGTTACAATACTGAGTCACATGTATATATTTATTTCACTGTTGATTGCCAAAGGCAATGCAAGAGCTTGAGGCTGGTCATGTTGCACAAAGGACAATATTGCTCCAAGAACTAAGCTGGGTTGTCAAAGCCAAAATATGAGCTATAAAAAGAACAAAGCTCCAACTTTGGAAACACAGATACAATGGTAGCACCAGGCTTTCTATTGATGAGGAATTAATTTGACTCTTATTTCATACTGGATTTCATTAAACCTAAACTGTGCATAAATAGTCCAGTGTTGACTGGACTCTAAAATTGATTAAATGATCTGTCTTGCAATTTTCATGGTCAGGGACAGGTTTTTTTGTGTTTCTCCAACAGCATGAGGCTGTGACAGGAGTCAGGGTGGGGTTAGTGGAGGTGACTGGAAGGTTGGGAAAATCCTGCTTGGTAATGGCTTACAATGATTTCATGGAATTACTTTACAACTCTTACTAAGAGTTAAATTATCTATCCAATTTACCCTGGAGCATCTGTAAAGGAGGCTGGAGAGATAAATACTGACTGTTGTCAGCCAATGCAAATTCTTACTTGAATCAGTCTATTTAGATAGGGTGGAAAAATTGTATAATAATTTTTTTCACAATAAGAGTCACTGAGATACCTTCTACTGGTGCAGCATTCATTATCCATTTCCTTTGCAACAGTTCTTTTACCTTGCTCTGCTCAAAAGCATTTCCAATCTGTTGTTATTGCTTATCCTGATACCACAAAAAGTATTGTTAGAGCAATTAGGAGTCCCAAGCCACTTTGAAGGCTCATTGCATTTGGTTTTGTAACGTCTTCCCCAAGAGTTTGCCGCCCAGCTACAGTTTACTATCCACTAAAACTTGGGAGAAGAAATGGAACTGCTCACAGAGAAACCTCGGGGCAAAGAAAGAATCATGTGATTCTCTATGCAGCTGGTTGAGAACAAGAAATTTCTTGCAGACACCAAGTATTGAGTGCATTGGACAAAAATCACACGCCAGCTCGCCCAGCGTACTTGTCGGAGGGGACCTCAGAGGGAGCGGCGCTGCCTCGCAGCTGAATTCCAGCGCGTTCTGCAGAAGTGGCAGCACATGAGCCTTTTTGTCTCCCGGGGCTGCTGCAGTGCAACCTACGCTCTGCTATTACTGCTTTTTGATATGCTTTCCAACACACTTCTGCTCACTTGCCCGTGTCTGGGAGCAGCATCCCATTGTAATCCTTATTTCAAGCACTACTACAGGAACGGGCAAGGCTTTCAACCCAGACACTGACTCATCGCAACACTTTGTGCCGCTCGTCCCTCCGTGCCCGGCGCTCCTCGCAGCCGGAACTCTTTTGCTCCCACAAAATGAATCCACTCGCACGTAACTCGCTTCAAAAGCATCAGCCTCTTAATTTTCATTTAAACTTCTCGGCCACGGCCACCCCTGGGGTGCCCCCGCTCGGCCGCCCCCGGAGCGGGACCGCAGCCCCCGCCGCGCCGCGTCCCCACGGCAACCGCACAGCCCGCAGCCATGGAAACCGGGGGGAGCGGCGCCGCTCCGCCACTTGGAAAAATACTTTGAAATCGCTAAAACGCAGGGGAAAGAAAACAAAATTGAATGATAAAAAGCAATATTGAAAGCCGTTGCCATTTGTGCCAAATAGAACTCGAGATGAATGGCCCCGCAGAGATAATGGTCTTGTCTTCGCTGTTTTGTTTGCCAGGGAAATGGCTCCGTGTTTATCTTTTGCTTTGCTTGTACGACAGGATAAAAATAGGGCACATATCTAATGCATATGTGTAGAAATTACGAGTGCAAAAATGTGCACGTACGTCACAGTGAGAATAGATAGTGCACCCATAAATACTGGGATATAATGTGCTGGGTCTCATGCTTTCAATTTAGTCTAAGCAATTGAAAGTGAATGCATAAGATAGTGGTTTATTTCTTTATATATATTGTGTTTCTCGTTTCTGTTTCTGAATTTGTTTGAATGTGTGTACATACCTGGTTAGTTTACTGATCTATTTGAAAGAGGTGATTGGTTTAACACAACAGTATAGTGAACTTAGAATATGGTTTGCCTTTTGCAATGGGGGACATATATTCCCTTTTTCTCTTATAATTTCCACAAGGCTATTTCTTATCTTCATGTCCTTGTATAGGTGCTGTTCTCCCACAACAGAGGAAAAAGGGCTATTAAAGAGTCATACAGAACATACAGAGCAGAAGGGAAGGCTTTCATAGACAGCATGTTGCAACGATCTAGTAAGGAAGAACTTCTTTCCAGAGGGTGACAGAGCACTGGAACAGCTGCCCAGGGAGGCAGTGAAGTCTCCTCTGGAGACATTCAAAATCCACCTGGATGTATTCCTGTGTCACCTGCTGTAGGTGACCCTGCTTGGGCAGGGGGGTTGGACTGGATGATCTGCAGAGGTCACTTCCAACCCACATTATTCTGTGATTCTGTGATCTTGAACAAACTAAGGAGTATCACGTTCATCTCTCCTCCAGAAGGACTGAGGGCATGAGTGAGAAACAGGGTCTGTTAAGCAGAACAGAGGGGGATGCCCTTTCATCTTTTGCTCGTTGTGCCACACTTGCTCTTGCCAAGGATCTGAATGCACAGCCAGGCACACAAAGATACATTGTCAAGTACAGGTTAGAGGGATTTTGTAGGGAGTTGGGAATGTAAGACTAAAATTACAGACTATTTAAATCCTAACTTGTAATTGACTTCCACCATACCTCAGAATGTGAAGAGCATAATTTGGGAGAGGTTTGTAACTGAGGGTCAGAGGCTGTTTTGCTCTCTCACCCCATGCAGATCTCAGCTGGCTGTGAGAGCCAGCAGTGGCACAGGCAGCAGCACTGGGCACTGCTCTGAGCCAGCACAGCACAGCACAGTGTGGGCTGTGACAGCAGAGGGACTGAGCCTCTGCCAGCCTACAGGAACTGCTGAACTCTGTTGCTATATGGAAGGTTCCCTTTCAAAAGTGACTTCTTTTAAAAATCTAGGAAAATAAAAAATCAATGCAGCCATTTCTGAAACTCATGGCCATCAATAAAAAATGTCAACTCACACTTTAGAAGATCTGTTCACTTTCTGTTCTCTCATACTCCAAAGTGTCCTTGGTTTAGTACTTCAAATACAGCTGCATGTAGCCAGGAAGGGGATGTTACAGCTCATACATATTTTATAAAGAAATACAAAGTCCTGAACTTTTGAAAACTTCCTACTTTGCTGAAAGCATAGTTTTCTTCGACATAACCACTGTTGTCTCTTTGTCTTTCCTCTTTTTTTTAAATGTATTCATCTGTGTTTTCTCCTTTTTAGTTGGGATTTATGTGTTCAGATAGAATTTTTTTAATACTTTCCTGCTGCTTTCAAAATACATGATCCAATTTTTTATTGTTTTTGCTGTAACTGTATAAATTGACTTATTCAGACTAAACATATGTTACAGATAATCAGAAAGGGTTATAGAGTGTTTGGATATGAAAATATTACTCAACAATACACAACTATAAGCCATGATGTTTCCTTAATGTTTTTTATTCAGAATTGGAGTGGATTTGAGTGAATCAGGACAATTAAGGGAAGTGCTATTGCTGTTCTTCCCATTGTGCTCTCTCTGCATATTATCAGATAGTACCCTTGACTTTGGTTTGACATGAAGTTCCTTTATTTCTCAAAACTTTTACACTACATTTCTATACTAAATGCTCAAAAGAGTCTGTTGGAATATGTGCAATTTTTTATCAACTAATTGCTGTACTCATCTGCTGTAGGTAATGTCTTTCACTCACTATGCAAATCACTATTGCCACTTCATAATCATCAGTAAACAGACAGAAGATAAAAGTTGTGTCTCAGACTGGGGATGTCCTGACAATAGTTCAAAACACATTTGGGTTTCTTAATGTTATATGCATATATTCTAAACACTAGAAGGATTTGTACCTCTCAGTTTTCTGAGTCCATTTGGCTCTCTCATTTGTGTTAGATGAAGACTGTTATTAAATGCAATGTTTCATATTTGTCTGGGAGGAGAATCTGAAGTGATCTCTTACAACTCTTAGAACCTCTTAGGACAGACCCACACAAGTTTTCTCACTGATTCCAGCAAAACGAAGGTGAAAGGCCACAGTGCATGATTATAGAAATACTTTGCAATTACCCAGCTTCCAAATGCTGACTCTTCAGTAGAATCCAAAGTTCTACCAGAGCAAGGAAGCACTGCTGTTGTGTGGGAACACCAGGGAACTGCAGCAGCAAAGCCACCTTCCCTTTGGGTGCAGCTGTGCAGTAGCTGCCTTTGCATGGATGGCTGCACTCATGTAGGATGACTTAACTGTACCTGCCAGCATATACAAGTAAAGCAGTCCCTACCTCTAAAATTATAGTTTTGTTCTTTTTAGTTATTAACATTTGAGCCCATTTTGTCTCGTGTCACTGGGCTGCAGTAACAGCACAGTCTCTGTGGCTCTCAGACTGAAACCAGATTTATCACAGGCATCCAGGAGTATTTACACCCTGTTGCAAGCCTTTGGTGAATATTTAACCTTACTATACTACACCTCTTATTAACAATAATTGGTGTTTAGGTTTTATCTTCACGGGAGGTATATCCCATACAGTCATTAACTGAGTACCTGCTTTTGAACTAAATGATTCATAAGTGTTGAAATCAACTGTAACCAGTGATTTGGGTGTTTGGAGTTTTTTTAATTCAACTATTTCAGAACTCTAAAACAGAACATACAGACCAGGCAACCTTAGAAATGTTACCAGCAAAGTGCTAGAGTTTTAGGTTGGTACTGTAAGTTGTTTAGAACATTTTTCCCTTTCCCAAAGCAGTAGTGCAGTGCCTACATCTGAAATGCTGGTTTCTAAAATGGATGAAACCTTTTGAAATCTGAGTAAATTCCATATATATATATATATACACACACACACACATATATATACACACACACACACACACACACACACATATATATATGTGTATACAATATATCATTAAGTAGATAATGATATGTCATTAAGTAGATAACAATATATTACTTGTGTGTACATATGATTTTAGTTTGGTACAGGAGGCCACCATGCATCATGCACAAATTCTGTATAAATCACCATAACTCTACTGGAGCTTTGGAAGCCCCTCTACTGCTGCCCCAGCTCACATGGACACACAGTCGAGTCCATAACCCTGGAAAAGGCACTTCTTTGGAAATTCAGAGAGTTAGTTCTTTCCAATAGCGCTGCTTGACACACAGTAGCACTCACATAACAAACAACTGCACACTCTTCTTCAGACTTTGACTGTATCCAGCTCTGAAAAAACTGTTTTGAGCTTTGTTTCCCCTTTCCCAATTGGACTTGGAATTGTATTTTAGCTAGTGACAAGCTCAGGATGGGTTATATTTCTTTCTGGAGCTAGTGAGAAAGCCTTATTGTATCTGCTTAAAACACTTGTTTTCAAAAGATGTTAATTAAAGTTTATCCTCCCTAGTGGGAGCTGTTCAGCTCTATCCCAGAAAAGCAGCACTATGGACATGCCACAGGTGTGACAGAGGTTTAAGTGCTCCTAAGTTCTTGGAGAAATTCCAGGGCACAAGCCCATGTTATCTGTTTGAGATGAGCCCTAGAATTTTCTCAGACATAAAAGCTATACAGGCAGTGAACCTTCAAGTTCAGACTCGAGGGAAATGCTTGAGCCTGCCAAGAGAACAAGGCAGCCCCCAGCAGTGCCTGGGCATGGTGCCCACAAGTTTGCCTCAGTGAGAAAGGCAAATGGACAGGAGGCAGAGCCTGGTGTGCCAGGGCTGCTCCAGAGCCTGCTATTGTCAGAGCAGCACAGACTCTGCTCAGTGCAGCCCTGGGCCCCAAGCTATTGCCTTCCTGAGAGCAGCAGCCATGACTCCACACTTCAACTATCATCAGAGCTCTGCTCTGGCTGTGGCGATACAGAACTCAAAGCAAACCCACAGCACTTCACATGGGTCACCACAGCATTGTCCCCAAGCACACAGGGCAGGGATGGGCACCTTGGACTGCAGGAGCTCTGTGTTAGTGTTCATTTGGAATCTCTAATTCAGTTTACTGCAAAGTTGCACTTAGATAATGATGACACTTTGGATGTATTGATTTGGTTCAACCATTGCCCCCCTTTCTGGCTGTAAATGCAGAGGTGTCCAAATAATATAGTAGCTGCTAAAATATTTGTGACATCTGTGCTTTAAATGAGTATTAGGAACATCTGAGACAGGAGACTCTACTTCTTTGGGGTGTTTTTTCACGTGTCTTTACAAATCACACATAAGTGAAGGTGGCTCTGTGGTACATAACTGTAACAAGTGCTTTTAAGTACATTATAAAATCTCACCATAGCAACATCTTTCTGTGCATCATATTTATAGTGAGAAAAGAAAACAGGCAAAAGTAATACTAACCTTGAAATCTTTCTGAAATTTAGAGGTTGAAAGAGTAACCTAAGTCAGGTTTCTTTTTCTTTTTTTTTTTTATAGCTTTCTATAAAGATCCTTGAACATGTTACCAGAAAAACAGTAATTGAAGGTAGTTTTTTGACTTCACTTTATATGAAACTACCAAATGCCTGGTTTGGGTCACTGCGACCAAATAAAACTTGTTATTAATGGAAGAAAATTAGAAAAAAGATGGCACATTTGCTTCCCTCCTCTAAGATCTAATCACGGTGAGCACACGCAGAAGCTCAGGTACAGTCATAGAAAGAGGTACCAGTTTGGAAATTACCTCTCAGACATCTACCTGGCACCCTGTACCCTGGCAGCATGTACACCTGGCTCAGCATGGATTGGCAGTCTTTGGAAGGGGCTTTCCATGCCTTTAAGGAGTGGCAGTGTTTTCTCTATTCCCTTGCTACCTCATTTCTGTAGAGATTTTGAAGGCCTGGAAATGTCTGAGTAAACTGGGAGGAATAATTTTCAGGGGGTGTGAAGGTGCCTGCACTGGAGAATGGCACTTTAAGTACTCCTCTTGGTATCATCTAGTGGGCTACAGTTGAAGAGATCTTCCAGATAATATGATTCAGAATAACATCAATTATCTCTGTTCTTACATTTTCTCTCTCCCTTTTCCCATAGTCTCCCCAGCCCTGTGTTACAGGCACACTTGATTCAAGCAGTGTGAAGAGAAGGCGTGCAGGCTCAGGGAAAGGCTTGGATAAAGCTAAATGCAACCACAGTGTCTCAGGCCATCACTCCTCAGGTGAAAAATGAAATCAGACAGATTGGCAGGGAACTTGTCACCTACAAATTCCTTGCAACTGTGGATGGTGAACACCTGAACACACCATCCCACTCTGACACTTTGGTACAGATACAGGGTCTGGAGTTTAACCACCTACTTTAGAAATTACTGGATTTATTTCTTATTTCACTCTAGTTCATTCCCATTCATCTAACTTTTTTAGAACAAGTTCTTTGTTTATATTCAATAAAAATAGGGAAGGAAACTAAGGGAAATATAAAGAGATTCTGAATTAAACCCAAAAAATCCAACTATTTTTAATCCTTCATGAATTTTTCATTACTACTTCCCACAAAACACCTCCTGCCTTCTCCAAATGTTCTAAAAAGTACTGCCATCCTTGGTAGATAAGAGCAGTATAAAATTATTAAGCAAAATTCCTTCTTTGTTTCTTTTTCAAACAACTGCTATGTAGTGACTTTCCATCCAGTGTCTTCTGCAGTGGGAATAGGTTCTTTAACTGTCAGGAGAGTAAAAGCAGTTGTCTGTGATTAAAACCTGAACGGGAACTTGAGCACAGACAAACTCCAAGGGCCCTTTTGCTTGTTCACACAGAGAATTGCGGCATAGAAAGTTCACTCTCAATCCCTTCTTTCTGTTACTGTTTTCAGAGAGAAAAGTGACCCTAGTACCAAAACAAATAGGAGATGTTTATTCCTTACACTGTGCCCATTCTTTCCGGCCATGGCATCCTGAGTAAATTGGAGCAGGGAAGAGTGTGGAGTGGACATAAGGCTGGGCTGATGTGGTACTACTCAAGATGCCTCAGGCTGAAAGAAAAACACAGTCTCAAACATAGCAGAGATGGATTTTAGTAAATGTTGTTTAGAGGTGATTGAAAAACTCATCAAAGTTTGGCTGCCTTTCATCCAAACATGTTTTCCCATGTTAAGTCAGGTGCTCTCACAGAGCTTATCTTTCAAATGTTTTGGTTTTACAGAGGCTGAAATTTCACCAGTTCCCCAGAAGACTTTCCAGAGCGGAACAAACAGTAAACTTTTAAGACCATCATTTAATTCTTTATTGTTAGTGGTGTTATTTTGAGCCTACCACAGCTATGGACTATTTCAATCTAATAAGCTTTGATAATACAAGCTGTGACATAACCTTGGAGCAAGACACACACCTCGGAGAAGGACATACACCTTGGAGCAAGGCACACACCTTGGAGAAGGACATACACTTTGGAGCAAATGTTTTTCCACTTGACATCTCAAATCTTGTTCTGTGAGGCTGCCTTAGGCAGGAATGGAATGGCACAGGCATGGGCTTGTAGGTTGGATGGTATGCTGGAGGTGCCCAGTCTGTCAGCTGGCATGCCACGCAGGTATCCCACCACACAGGCCACCTGCGTTGCATGGACCATTTTATTACGTATCTGCTCTCTGTCTGCTATGCTGCATTTAAACCTTTCTCCTACTTCAGAATTAAAGGCAGTATCTGTGCCTGTCCTTTAGGCCCTGGCAAAAGGGAGAGGCAGCCTACATTGGCTGCGAGCATGAGGCAGGGACCTCATTCGCTTGCTTTGGAAATGATGAGTAACACTGATGAAACCAGTTGCCGTGGGTTAAGGTGTAACGACCTTGGTCAGCACCCCAAGCTGACTGTGGTGAGGACTGAGCAGAGACGGCCTTACTCAGGAGCATTAAGTGTAAAACAACACCTGTCCTTAATACTTGCTCTGCTCTTAGTTCAGGCCTCTGATACATCTGAAGTTTAGTCCTGGCCAAGCACAGGTTGCCCTTGACTACTAAACCCAGAAACCTCAAGCTACCTAATGCCATGGCACGGGGAACAGTGACTATAAAAAATGGGTTTGTTCTGGGTGCCTTCTAGGCTATAGACAAAGTGCACATTCTGCCACTCTGGTGCTCAGAGTGTTCAGCAAAGTTTAACTGTTTGCTTAAGCAGCCTTGGGAGCCAGGAGAGCTCACGGAGCTGGAATTGGCAGGGCTGGTCAATGCAGCTGAACAGCAAAAAGACTTTCAAAGAGACGGGTTTGCTCCCAAGTGCTTATTGTCAGCTATTTGAGTTAAACAGATTTTAACAACCCAAACAAAAACTCCACAGGGGAGCTTTCTACAAACAGCAAAGGATCCCTGCTCCAGCTACATCAAAGCTTCCAGGCCTCCGGAACCTCTGGTGGCACTTTGTTTCATCCAGGGCCCATAACTCCATACTAATGGCAGCTTTCCCTCCCACCAATGAACTGTTTCCTTGGAGTTCGTGATCTGGCTCTCAGCTGACTTCAGTGAAGACCCATGACTGCTGCAGGCAGAGCTACAACCATCCTTGTTACGGTGCAGTGTCACCCCATGGAAGGTGTCTCAGAACATCTCCCAGTCAGGGAGTTTGAAAGCCTTGACTGCCCTGGGTTTGTTCACATCAAAGCCATCCTGTCCAGATTTCCCTTCATGTGCCAGCCACCTTCTCTTGCGCAGGCTGAGAGAACTGAGAGGAAGATTTGAGCTGCTGAATCTGAAGATAAGATGATAACATTTATTTTATTCTTTTTTTTCGCAATTCCATTTTTATCACCCAGCACAATGTAAATAAAAGAGAGTAATAAGAGATTTTAATTTATATAAAGCTCATGGTAGTGAAATTCCAGGCACATTTAAGAGAGAACAGCATTACTTTGTAAGTATTGTGGGGGTTTTATTGCAGTTTTGTTCAGAATATGACAAAGTTTAACACTGCAGTTAAAAAGATGTCCTTATAGCTCTGGTTAATTAATGCCAAGTAGGATGCAACCTCATCTGAGTAAGAGGTAGAACCATCTCACAGCTGTTCCACTGCGACATGTCACAAAGAAATACATGTGCAGGGGTAAATCTGTACCTAATGGGAAAAAACGCACTGGTTGTTAAAAAATAATAGAATAAATAAATATTCTTTTTTAAAAGAATATTTAGGCAGGGTGGAGAAATGAAAACTATGGTTGTATATGAAACACAGTCGATATTTAAGTTGTTTGAAACCAACTGAAAGTTCTGAATCATCAAAACCCACATTACAAACCACCCAAAAGTTACAATTTCTTTCTTTCAAGATGTGTGCTTGTAGCCAAAGAAATTAATGAAATCTGAATAATTAATTTCTTGAATCTTTGTTCTACTGTATAAATTTGAGAGGGAGCGTTGAAAAGGAGAAAATTACAAAACAGATCCTAACACAATGTAACAATCTCAGCTTCACTGGAGTCATCTCGATGCCTGTATTATCACTTCAGCTCCCCTGCTCACTTTAATTACCCAAGTAGTTCCATCAGTATGACATCTACTTCCAAACACATTGTGGTGCCTCCTCCTACTCTGCAGATCCTCTCCTTGCTGCTGGAGTGCTGTGTTCCACTCAGCAGGGCAGGGACTTGCAGCACTGGTTGGAAGGAGCTTTGAGCAGACAGGAAATGTGAAGTGACACAAAGCTGTACTGCAGAGTGCTGTATCTCAGCACTGTGCTGGGAGTGCAGGAGAATATGTCTGTAAGAGTTCAGTTATTAACAAACTCTTTAGAGCTTCAAGTTAGTTTGGATATGTCCATTTTCAGATTCTCAACTTCAAATCCTTCAGAGAGACATGAATTTTAGAAATCTGTGGGGGGAAAAGGGGCTTTCAAAGTGCTTTCAGGTGAAGGACACCTGAATTTTAATTTCAAACCAATACTATCTTTCCCCCTGCCTCAGGGGCTGTTCTGTACTCAAGAACACAGTAGGGGCACTAGAAAGAACCAGAGCTACCCCTCTGTTCTCAAAATGAGCACTTGCATTGGCTTCTGTCTGACAGCAAGACTCCTCTCTTTGCTGAAGTCTTTCTGTGGGTAGCTAAATTTCTTTCAGGCCAGCAACTGTCTTGATGATCGCAGACTGATAGGAGTAGGTAAAGAGAAAGAAGCATTCATCCTGTAATGTCCCTGATCCATGGAACAAGTGGATCTGCTCAGCAGGGGGAATGATGAGGAAGGAAGACACTTACAGGTAAATAATGGAATGGGATTTGAAAATTAAGGCAACCAAAGAGGATCCGTCTGCACTGAGTGAAGCATGGGAAAAAGAAATATGGAAAACCTATTTGGGGTATCAACATTAGATCAAAAGAGTAAGTCACTGACTAAGCCCTGGCCTGAGGTTTGAGAAGGGAACAGGATGTGGAAAATTACTGGACATTACACAAGAAAGTGCTGAACATGATTGATAAAAATGTGAGAAAATGACTAAAGTTACAGCTAACAGCAGGCAGGGTTTCACAGGTGGCTCAGGGGGAGTTTTGTGAGAAATGGAACAGAAGGCCCAACTTCACAGATAATTGGGGAGGTGTTCTGGAGACCTTTGGGGGAGTAACATCTTGCAAGGCACGGAGGTAACTACATCACTCAGACCACAGAACCCCGTGGTAAGGGTATCACAACTGACACATTTGGGATGGGTGTAGCAAAACTGGGAGCGACAGGGAAAATAGTAATTAGGTGGGAGTTCTGGAGGAGACCAGGGCAGAGCAAGTGGGTGGTAAAAGGTGGGAAATGGAAAAGGAATGTTAAGGTACCCAGGCATAGGATTGGCACAGCCTGGGGTACCTGTTGGGCAGCCCTGCACCTCACTGCTGGAGCTGTGTCAGGACAAGAAACCAAACCCTCCCCTCTGACCCAACGCACAAGCAAAAGCTTCTTCTGCACCCGTGGGAGTGAGGCAAGCAGAGTGTCCTCCTGGGGTGCCTTGGGACCACCCCCACACCAGACACCAGTCTGGTATCCAGTCAGTGCCCAGTCAGTGCCCACCAGCATCCACAGCTGCCCATCACTCCCTGATAATGATGTGACCAACCAAACTCAAAAGTGCTTCTACAAAATCACTGACTTGGAAAAAAAAGATCATTAAAACCTGTTGACAACAAAAAAGAAAAATGTTTTTGCAAAGGTGTTCTGTGAAAAAATGTGAAGAAGTGAAGGAATGGATATTCAAAATTCTTTTCCCGATGACCGGACTGTGCCCTCACTGCCTACAAGATAGGTAGTTTTTATCAGGAAGAAAAATAATTCTAATCATTAAAAATTGTTACAAGTCTCCACAAAGGAAAATTGTTTCACACAACTGTTAGAAGAGACCAAGAGCGCTTGAAAAATCAGTCAAGTTTTTCACTAAATTCACTGTTCTCTGGTTCTCTTTCTTGTATGATCTTTTCAGACAGTGTTTTGGTATTTCTGGTAAACTGGGCAGCTGTGACCTCATGTCTCTTTGGTCATCTCTGCACCTTTCGTTAATTCTTAAGTCAAATGAATGATTGTGTAATCCTGAATAGTGGTACAGACTTAAAAATATCATCCAGGATCATCCTGCTTTTCATTGTGTCTGTGTAGGCTGAAGAATTCTGCCTTTGACATTGTATGGAAAAGGTTTATTTCTGTCAGCAACTACAGCTTGCCATATATACAGATGCCTCTTGAAACCTCCATGGCTGGTTACATTTTTAACAACATCTCAGACTGTGAAGTACCTGACACATCAACCAGATACTTATTGTCTTTAATGAAGAATTATTTTTTGTACTGTCATGTCAAAACTTGAAGGTTCAGACTGGAGCTGTCTCTGAGAACCACTTTTTCCTCATAAAGAATCTGGTCAAATTAAGTATTCGCTTCTCAGGAGGGGGCAGAGACGAGCGAGCACAAGTGCAAACATTCATTTTTTTCTGCTACATTGAGCCCTTTCTAAGTATGTGAAAATTGACAGTTGTCATAATTCCAAATAATAGTTTTCAGTGTATAAATGACAGAAAAGTGTAAACTTCCTGCGGTGGCGATTGTGAGGTCGCATGGAAAGGATGCAGGGAGTGCTGCAGCCTCCTCAGCCCCAGGGGATTCACACAGGGGCCCACCCAGGGGCGCTGCCAGGGGCGGGGGGCATTGGGGTGGGGCACTGGTGCAGCAGGGGCTGGGCTACTGCCAGGCTGCCCCAGGGGCTGACACCTGATAACCCAGAATTTAACAGAAGCACTGGAGCTGGAATCCTGCTCCCATCCCCATCTCAGCTGGCAGCGAGATGATTGGCTTTCTGTAAGCTCATTTCTTAACATCACTAGGCAGTAAACATGTATTTCCAGTGGAATTTTAAATGTTACAGAATATTCCTACAGGTTGTGTGTTTGTGTTCTGTTTTCTGCTCTTTGTGCAATAAAACAGGAGTTGCTTTGACTTTGGTGAGAAGAATGTAGCTTTGGTTTGGGGTTTCACTGCACATTGTGTTTCCAAAAGTTTTGCTTCATGGTACTGTCCCAGACTTCTCTGCTGGAATAGCAGATGAGGAAAAAGATGTGGAAATGTTAAATTTATGGTGCTTGTGAACCCTCATATGGCAGTGCTGTGGCAAGTGTGCCTTTTGCTGGGTAGTACAGTGCAGATGAAGTGTTTTGCAGCTGGAAAAGGGGAAACACTGCTGTTGCTATGGAAAGTGTTTGACACTTTCACTACACTGTTGTTCTGAACATCCACACCAAAATATTGAACTCCAAACAGAGAAAGTGCAGAGAGGGCATTCCCAAAAGAACAGGCACAGGAGGTCTATTCTGTGAGAGGCAGCGTGGCCGTTTAACTCATTTAGCTCCACAAAAGAAACTGGGAGTTGGTATGATTACCTTGGAAAAGACATTCACAAAGTAAACACCACAGAGGAGGAAGGGACAACACAAAACCAGTTATTTGTAAACTGGCAGGAGATAAGTTAGGGACAGTTTTCTGGGCAGCAGAGAAGTTCAGCCGTGGAACAAGCCCACAGTAGTGTCAGACACAGGCTCTGGGGGGCTGAAGGAGCAGCGGAGGGGCAGCAGCATGTGAGCACTGTCTCATCCCATTTGTTCCAGACTCAGCTCTCTGTAAAACCATGCTGACTCCATGGTTTCAGCTGGGCTTTAACCACAGCAACATTTTTATCAAATGGCTTGTACTCTCAGTTGTGAAGTTCATTAATTTTAAATCTCTTCGAAGTGAACAGGAGAAAAGATTCTGACTTTGCTGGCTGAATGGCAAGTACTGGATCACAAGGGCATGTCACAGCTTTTAGAAAGAAGAAAACTTTGGGTAGTTGGAACTTTAAAAGTTGGCATTAGAAAATCTGAATTTTTTTGAAAGATAAGAGGAGAAAGTGTTCATGTTTTAATTTTCTAACTTATGCTGATAGCCAAGCTTTAAAACTGAAAAAAATAAAGGAATGTAACACAATATGTGACAAAGGTGCAGTGGTGACAGTGCCATAGTTCTGTAGAATATCTGTTCCTCTATGTTAATGAAAATATGTATTCTTCCTTGCAATATAAATGTTTTCCATAATCTCTTTTCCTCAGTAATCAAGATATGCACATAGTATAAGCTCTGAGTGAAATGCATGATTGCAGACCATTTAAGATACATTTCACTTCACAGAAGAACACAGACAATTAACTATATACTGAGTTCAGTATTGTCTAAGAAATGTATTGTTCTTCATGAAACCATTTTTGGTACTACCAGAGGCACTTTTTTAGTTTCATTAGTGAAAAAACTTCTGAGTGTTAATTATGAGAGCGCACTAATGAAAATATGAGTCACGAAGTAAAGAAAGACTGAATGGCTGTGCCATACAACAAACCCTTCTCATGTCACTGCCTATTCTGCTGAGGTGTCAAATACACTGTCATAACTATGTGCAGGAATGTTTCAAAGTTTGCAAAATCATCATTTTAAAATTGGAAAAAATGCCAAAATTTAAGATTGTCTTCATGGCTGTACTTATATTCTTCATGCATGTGCATTTGGTAACCTCTCAGCATTTTCCCACAGGCCCCTTGCCTTTGTGAGTGCCCAGGAGCAGGTTGTGCCACCCCAGAAGGCTGTTCAGCCCCTCCTGACACACCTTCTCTACTGTGTGTGCACAGCTGGATTTGTTTCTCACTGTTCAAACCGTCTCAGAAGAGGAATAGTTCCTGCATAGGCTGTTCTGTCTCATTTATCACCACTGTCTCTGAGGGCTTCACAATGACTAATTAATTTAACTTCCCAAAGTCTTGTGAGATAAGGATTGGCATTTAATTGAGGCACAATGAAGGTCAAAACTGTCCTCTAACTTGGAGGTGTGGTGCTGAGATGCTCTGAATGTGATGTTTAAAACAATAAAGCTTTTTATGTTCAAATTATACATTATTTATCTGTGCTGCAATAAATAGTGCTCATCATTTCTGTCACTCAGAACCTGAGCTCAGGACAGACACTTAGAAAATAACGAATGACAATGAAAAATTTGGTTAAAATGCCTCACTTAATGAGAGGGGAACAGGAAACCTTTGACAGAGGCTGAGCTATAATGTGTTTTTCTGAGGCAATGTTTAACATTTAGGATGTGTTTTCTTTTCCAGCAACTCCCCTGCCTCATTTCCTAAGAGATTCAAGAATGGTTGATTTCCATGGGAAGAGAATCAAGCAAAGGCAGCAGGAGGCCCACAATGGACAACTCAGCCATAAAAGAAACTCATCCAAGTTATGGAAGCAGAGAGAGCTGACCCAGGAAGAAAAGAGACTGTCCAAGCTTGCAGGGATGGGGTTTGGGAAGCCAGAGCCCACCTGGAGTTGAATTTGATGAGCTCCATGAAGGGTAACCAGAAAGACTTTTACAAGTACATCAGCATGAAAGGACAACAAGAAAACATAAACCCATTGCTGAATGGGGACAGAGGACTTGAAAAGCCTCAGTAACCTTAGCTTCTTACCTTCACTGGTGAGACCATCCTTTGAGAATCCCAAGTACATGACACCACTGGGAAGGTTTGGAGCAAGAAACACTCACCCTTGGTGGAGGAGGGTCAGATTGGGGAGCATTTAAACAAATTGGACTTGCACAAGTGCATGGGACCTGACAGGTCATACTCCAGTGCTGAGGGAGCTGTGGATGCCACTGCAGCACCACTGCCTGATCTCTTTGGAAGAGTGTGGTAGTCAGGAGGGGTTCCCAAGGACTGGCAGAAAGTAATGCCACTTCTCTGTTCAAGAAGGATCCAAGGAGTTGTAGGCTATAAAGCCTCATGCCAATCGATGGGAAGGTATTGCAGGAAGTCCTTCTGGAAACTGGAAACCACTTCCAAGTCTTGCCCTGGCCCTCCAAAAATGCTCTTCCTCAGGTTCTGCTTTCTTATCCAGTTCTATTCTATTTCTGCCAGCTCACTTTGCAGGACTCCAGTTTAAAATATTGTCCACCATTTACTTTAACACAAACCTTCCTCCACACTGCTCTAAGCTGCCTCTTCCCTTCCAGTAACTGTCTCCCAGATTAATTTCCTTCCCTTTTCTCCATTCCCACTGCTCCTTCCTGTGCCTTTCTCCCACTTTTTTACTGAGCTAGACTAAATGTTTTTTAAAGGCTGGACTACTCTCTCTGAATCTGTCTCTAATTAAAAATCAGTGTCCTGAAGCAGAGAGCACAGAAAACATGACTCACATGGCTGAATTTCTCAGTGCTTACAAACCAAAATGCTCTCACAGAGGACTGTTAAGGAACCCTGACAAGAGCCAGACCCACTCACATGACAATAGCACCTCTGTGAAAATGTTCACGAGTTCCAAATGTTGTCCCAAGCAGTTGATGTCCATTATAGCACAAAATAACACATATACTGACCATCCATTAAGGCATCTGACCAAAAAAAAAAAAAAGCAGGAATTGTTCCAGGAAATACATGAAAATAGGTAAAAAATATGTGAAGTGTTGAAAGACTCAAATTATAATACACATCTTTAACCTTCTGTAATTCTAATGACCAAGATATTGATAACCAAAATGTACTAATATTGTCCCAAAATTAACAGCATAGAGTGACATTTTGCCTGCAGAAACACACAAATCCCTCTGAAGCCAGTGCATAGTTCCCAGAGTCCATTATTTGGAGCTCATGCCTGCAACCATAAAAGTTGCATTAACAGTTTATTTGTGTGAAGAAAATTAACTCCTAACCTAAAGAGTATAAATTACTCCATTAAAATTTTTAGAGAATGTTTGTGAAGGCAATAAATGAATTCAAGAAAAATCAGAAAGTCACGATTTTTTTTTAAAAGAAGACAGTAAATTTATAGTTGAAATTATTTCCGAGGTACTGTTTACATGTATATACATATATTACATAAATAATAAATGTTGTGTTAGTGGCAAAAGAAGATTTCTAGGACGTTGTTCAATGGCTGACAAGGATGAAGTCAACTGAAATGTATTTTTAACCAGAGGATAAATCTTGTTTGAAGGCTTTATAAAAGAACCTTATAGATTTAGACCAAAGGCCTGGATTTATTTTATGTACTCTAGACTTTGCTTTGGCTTCTGATCACAAAAAAATGGTGTAAATCTGTAACCCACAAAGGTTTTCAGAATTTATACTCCTCAGTCCAAGAGAAGGATTTAACCCAAGGGTGCAGAGCCAGCCTGGCTGAGCAGGAGTCATTTGGTGTGGCTTCAGGGGCCGTGGCAGCTGCCCAGGTGCCCTCCCCAAGGAGGGATGGCAGACGAGTCAGTGGGTCCCTCTGGGCATCAGCCAGCACAGCCAGACCCTCCTGACTGGGAGCTGCTGCATGAGCAGTGGCAGCTGTGCCACAGGGCTCAGGGGACACAGCCACCACCTGAAGTGCCCTCCTGGTTGTTGGCCTCTGGTTTCAGGTCTGCTGTGACTTGCTCTCAACCCTCATTCTTTTTGCAACATAATGTAATTTAATTTATGACCACAAAAAGTGCAACAAGAAAGGGAAAAGATGAAAAATATTATGCTAAATACAAGCAGTCACAGAGTTGAAAATGTAAACATCAAACTATTCCCCAGATACGTAATTACAGGCAGCTTCAAAGAGGGAAAGGCACATTTTTTTGCAAATATATCATATTCTGTATATGCTGCTTTTGCCTAAAAGACAGTCTGGTTTTCCACAGGAGCACAGCAAACTGCTTTTAAAGGGCTCATCAACCCGAATCTGTGGCTAAGCACTTGGTGACCCCATGAGACATACCGAGGTGGGACATGGAAAAGGAAATTAAAATACAAAAGCCAATGTTGCACATCTCCCCCATGCTCCTCTGCCCTTCCCAAGGCACTGAGGGAGGATGTGCCAACCCACACTCTGGGATGGGGAGAGCAGGAGGAGCCTTCCCCTCACACATCCTCCCTTCCCAGCTCCATGAAATTAGTGCTGGAGAAAACATCAGAAGCAAACACAACTGCTCCTGCTCCGTGGTGTCTGCTGCCATGCAGGGAGCCAGAAAGGATGTGCTGCAAGGCTGGTTTGTAGCACCAGCTGTGAGTAAGTGCCCTTAGCAGCTCCCATCCCCACCACTGCTGCAGGAACTGCACTGGGCTGCTGTAAATGTCCCCTCCCTCGGCCTCTGCTCTCAGCCAGATCCCAAACTCTGTGTCAGGAGAGAGACAAACATGGCCCCAGGAACCCCCATGTTTCCCTCCACATGTTTGGGTTACACTGCCTGAATGAGCCCACAGTCCTTCACTCATGGGGAGTTATCCAAGGTATCCACAAGTTACCCAAGGTCTCCACAGCTCCCACAGACCCTGGAGTGCTCCAGAGAGGCTGCTCTCCAGGGCAACCTCCAGTTTTCACAGCATGAAATTTCCTCTGCTTTGCCTCCTTCTAATGGTCTCGGTGCTCTGCCTTGGAGGGGGGAAGGCATCTGGCTGGGGGGCTGCTGGGACTCCCTGCACAGCCCATGCAATCTGCAGCACACTGTTGGGAGCAGAGCTGACCTGCTTTTCAGGGCTCTGAAGGAGGGAAAGCAAACAGGAGAGACAGGGCTCATTTCTTGTCCCACTTTGCTGCCTTGGGCTGTTCCATGTGAGACCCACCCAAAAGCAAGCACTGATGAAAAGTTTCCTGAATGCTTATCCAGACAACCTTTTTATTTCCTAAAACATTCTTCACCTCAAATGAAAGAGCACTAAAAGCTCAATACTGACAAAGATCTGAAACGTTTGACTTGTGTGCTCTTTCTTAACAGCTTTTACCCTGTGAAACATGTCAGCTGCTTGTGGGGAAGAGCAGATCCTTCCTCCAGTGGTATTCTTTGTACTAGCTAAAAAAATCTTTGGCCAAAATATGCTGAGAAGTTCTAGTGAATTCTTTGTGGGTGGGAAGAATATAATTATAATTTTAATTTAGAAATTAATATATTTTTATTTATTTTTTCTAGACTTTTTTCCATCCATAAATGGAGAAAAAAAGCCAGAATGCCAGTAAGGACACCATAAAAAACTCTGGTAGCACCAAGATGTACTGAGATCAACTCTCATTTGAGCTCCAGTGTTCATCTTTGGACAACACAAAGGGAGTCAGAAACAGGTTAAGGATGTCTCTGTGTGTAATTCCAAGTCGTGTTTAAATCTCCCTTGTCTGTTGCAGACCATTCTACCTCTAGCAAGTAGTTTCTGGTGTCCTAATTCCCAAACAGTCATTTATTATCTCCAGGTCTCTGCAATGATGTTTGTTTGGCTGAGCAGTGGGTTCTATGTGGCTGCTTTTGATTTGTCTGATCCTTGAAAGCAAAGGGACTGACTTTAAACCAGCAAAACTGTTTTCTTGGGCTGTGGAAGAGAAACAATAAAACTTCACTGCTTACATGGTGAGAATACTTCCTCAGTCCTTACTTTTAAAAGTCACCCAGTGGAGTTTTGTCAAGAATCAAATCATTGACATAACATGGCATTTATCTCTTGAATATTTGTTTCCTTTAAATGACCAACCTTCATTTGTTTCCTTTTTTTTGTAGGCAACTGTAGAGCAACACCAGCATTCTACATTTCAGATAAGGGAATCAGATTATTTTTAATTACTACCCCAAGGCATTTGTTGTGCAAAGGACCTACGGGTAAGTTTTGTAGCAGATGAAATTAGTAACTACAAATCAACCGCAGGACTGAAAGGCAGAAAATGTAGAGGTAATGAATGAAATATTATAGGAGAGAATCCAGTGCTAGCCATATTAAAAATTCATCTTGATGAAATACAGATTTTTTAAAAAATATTTAGCAGGAATTAATGTGAATCTATATGTACTAGTTGGCTAAAATCTCTGCTCTTTTTTGCAGGTGCATTGTCATGTAAACAGAAAAAATCCATGGTAAAGAAATACAACAACCCAGATAAACATAATCCTTACAGTGGCACATAAACATAGATTTTTTTCATTCAACATGCCAAAATTTGATGTGATTTTTATGTAATATTTGCTATTTATCTACTTTTTTGTTGATTGGGGGATCAGTTGATTATTTCCTAATAGTTAAATGCTAACACTCATTAGATGATTCATGAGTTGGAAAACAGGATCTTCTTTCCTCACCCCACACAGTGTTTGTCTGAAAGAGGTCCCTATATGACAATTTAATGAATAAATATTTCAAAGCCATTGTTTTGCTCTTCGGGTTTTCCAGCCTTTCCTTACCCCGAGGAGGAAAGCCCTGACTCCTCTCCAGGACTGGGTTGGAGCCCCCCATGGCCACAGAGAGGGGCCCACTGGGGTGCTGAGCCAGGGAGGCAGAGCCCAGGGGTGCTGCTGGAGCTCAGGGGACACCACTCACACAGGCACACCCTTTGGCATCCCCTTAGGAAGGGCATGGGATGTACTTCCCTGGTGCCCAGACAAACGGGGAGAGAGAAGACAAAAAGGGAGATTTCTCACACCAAATAATTACAGTAAAGTAGGTGCAGTCTGGAGTATGCTACTGCAAGGATTAAAAGTGTGTTTATGGTTAGAGCCTAGTTATAAGGCATTATTACTATGATGAGTGCAGAGAACTATTATAATTTAAAACCACATTAAAAATTGAAAACCTCCAAAATCAATATCTGTTGCTTGATAAAACACCAAACAGTGATTAAAGTAATGATTGAGAACATGTAACTTCAAAAACCTCACTCCTGAAGATGGGAAAAGCAATGAACAGTCAGTCAATGGCATTCCTTCCTGGGGTATTGATTTCTGGCCATCAGTGGAACTGGGGAAAGCAAAGCCAAGGCACCTCTTGTCATTAATCTTCCTGAACCTCTATATCATAGATAGTTAGTTTGTCAACTCCAGGGTACACTCCAAAGTTGTATATTTTAATATCCATTCTTCAATTGTCAAGCTGTACAAATGGCTTTGTTTTCTAATAGTCATTTTTCTTTTCTTTAATTGCGAGACATCTAATCAGCAGATGTCTCCAGCTCATCTTTTTTCACCCTCTCACTGAAGGTACAAATTAACTCCTGGGTGAAATTTGAAGATGTGCAACAGCGAATTTTAATTTTGTTTTGTTTTGTTTTTCTTCCTCAAGAATGAAGCTACTTTCAGTAAACAAAGGCATTCTTGACAAAAGATCCTTTGCACTTTTGTTTAGGCAAGCACTGGGGAGGGCTGTGTTTGCAATGAAATCCTTCAGGATGCTCTGCTGGATAAACATGCTCCTCCAAAGACGTGCAATGAGACATCCTGTGTGTATTACAGGCAGCTGTGGACAACATTCCTTTCTCTAGTTTTGATTAATATGCCACTGTATCCTGGTAAGATTAATGAACTGTGAAGGATATGTGGACACTGTCTCTTCATTTCAAAGAAAGAGTGTGAGGAATTTAAATAAACAGACTGTTTCAATGGCTTGTTTTATGAGGATCTGATTGACTGTTTCTGCCTTTATGAAACCTGTGGGGGTTTCCTTTGCTTGTTTTATAGGTGGTTATTCAGCTTGCAATTTTTAGGCATTAGTTATGTTGGTCAAGAGCAACTGTAAGCTATTATTTCAACAGGCAATTAAAATTTACACCAGATGAGCTGATTTGATTTGTATTAGCTACCAGGTAGTAATATGCCATTTTGGAGGTGCTTTAAAAGGACAAAATTACTGTAATATGATTTCTTTGAGAGCTGCTATGTAACAGGAGTAAAACAGCAGGGTAAATTAAAAAAAAAAAAAAAAACAGCAACAACAACAAAAAAAAAAACCCAAACAACCAGAAGTTGAAAAACAATAAAGGAAAAAAGGCCTGGATGCAGTTGTAGCCTTTCTGTTACATAACTATAATAAAGAAAATTTTAATGTCCATCAATGAATTGTAGGTCTAATACTAAGTTTGTTTTCCACCTGCAATTTTTGGCTTAAGAATTTTTTGCCATTCGAATCATCCACGGTGCAATCTCCAGTAATTACAGTCCAAATTACCACTGTCAGCCACAGAGAATTAAGTTCACTCAAGGCTAGGAATTGGAATTGTGTCTGATGCTTGTAAGTGACAGAATGTAAATATGAATGTGCTATTGATTAGAAAGATTTTTAACTGATTTTTTTTAATCTCATTTCTGTTGCTTTCTCATTCATTATACCATGAGTCCCTCTCTGTAGATCTACTTTATATTTTGAAGCATGTAAGCTAAGACTGAAGTGTGCTGAGGAGCCTGGAGGCTGCAATGTTTCTCTCTATGATCAATTGTATCAAATTCACCAATATACAAAAATTTCTCCTTTCTCTAATAACTATTCATTGTTCTACATGAGCTGACCAGGCACTGGAGGTTTAGTTGTCACTAGAAAAAGCAGCACATCCCTATCTGGTTCCAGCCATTACCTGTTATTGCAGTTTTGGTAAAAAGTTTATAGAAAGGTTATCAACTCTGTGACTTTGGGTTCTGAGTTACTCCCCTGCTCTGAGCTGGTGGCTGGGGCTCTCACACAGACCTGTATTTGCTCTCACAGTATGGGAAGACCAGTCAAGAGCTGCACCACAATATTTTGGTCCATGGATCTGGCCAGTCCAGCTCATTCCCAAAGTTGTAGAATGAACTTCTGACAAATCTAATTCCTACCAGTTCTGACACATTCAGTCATTCCTGAGTGAGGCAATGGGTCAAATACAGCAAAGAGCAGAGGGGAGAGAGGGCCCCTGAAAGCAGGAAGGAACCTCTTCCATGTTCATCAGAGCTTAAATCTCCAGCCATCAATTCAATATAGCTAAAATAATTTTTTAATTATCAGTGTTTTTTGAATTACTATATTTTAGCTGCAAATGGTGACCATGAACCAGAAATCACAAAGCACAGATCACAGCCAGGGGAGAGGTTTATGCTCACCAGGCACAGCAACATTGGTCAACACCATAACTGGAGCTTTTAGATTAAATATTAAATATATTTGTAAATTCCCTTTCCCAACAATCAGCAACACATAATCATGGAGTCAGTGGCATAAATATTTTGGAAGTCTGAGGAAACACCTGTCCTGAATTTTCCTATACATTTAAAGGTTGGCTCCCTCGGTACTGGTGTCAAGGTCACAGAGTAAATACTCTTTCTGGTCAAAAAGCTGAAAGGAGGAAAGTTGGGCCTTATCAAGCTTTGAGTATCATGGGACTTCCTTTCCTAGGATATTCTTACAGACTTTTTTTTTTAATTTTTGCTAACTTTGTGAAAATCCTGTCATTAAAGGGATTTCAGTTGTCAAATTAGAAATATGTTTGCTATGCACACTTTTAGGTGAGTTGGCCAGAACAAGTTTAAAGCTGCCTTTTACCCCTCAGGCTGCTGGAACCCCTAAGCCAGTTTTTTGCTGTCATCTAGAACAGATTTAGCAAAATAGTATATACGTCATTTAGTCATATATGCAAACAGAGTCTGATGGTTCAGAGGTAGATAAAACCTGGGGAATTGTTGCACTTGATGCAAACGTGCCATGCTTCAATTCTCACCTCAGTTGTTCTGCGTATTAATATGTATTAATTGTCACATAAAGCCATCAGTGACAGTTTGGTTCTGAGAAAAACAAGGACAAAATTCTTGCTGGCTTCAGCAGGGCTGGGTTTTCAGGCAAAGAGAGTAGAAATTCAATCCAGTGGTGATGCTGATACCCTTGGGACTGCTCGGGAATAGTGTGAAGAACTCCAAATGGTTCCATCTAAAAAAAAAATGCTTTCTCTCCTATGTCTGTCCCACAGCATGTTCTTTGTTATCATCTGTGAATCACCAAATATCCTTTGTGACGTTTATATGGCACAGTTATAAATAACTCCAACACTTGCACGTTAAACAGAAGGTGATTTACAAAGTGCTGCTCAATCTGACAGCTGTTACTACAGCACAGTCAGAGTAGATTACTTGCAAGTTTATTTTAATTATAGATAGGCCTACACTGAAATACTACAGTCACCTATTCTGTACCAGGACTGCAAAATAGTGGTAAATAATAGAATGAGCCTGAGTGAAAATAGAGCACTGGCTCTCACACAGGTAACTTGTTTTCAAGGCTCTTTTTAGTGTTTTTTTGATCAAGTGAATCCACACAGACTTATATTTAAAATGTACAGAATATTCAGAAAGACACATTTAAAATACCAAACTACATTTTAACCTTCACAAGGCAAAATTCACCCATCAGTCCAGGACCATTGACTGTACTCAAGTATTAATCCAAGCAAGTTTTTCTTTGAGGAAAAACTGTTAGCACTGAGGAGAACAGTTCTGCATTTGCCCTGTGGAAACAAACAATGAAATGCATAAGAACTCTGTCATTCAGTACTGTAGAAATTGCCTTACAGAAATAAGGAACTGCCCATAGATCTTGTTTATGGATTAAGCAGGTGCATTGGAAGAACCTCACTCTTTGGTGGGCTTCTCAATGTCAAGAAGACAATTTCCAAAAATACTGATTCAGAGAACTCTTGAGCAAATGCCATGAAGCCATTACATCCCCTGAATGATTCAAACTAGGAGTGTTATATCACATGGCTCACAACTCTGACCATACATAATGAGTTATGAGACCAAGTTTTGAACAGTCTGAATCTTGATCTCTAGAAGAGCCTTATTTGGAGTAAATACTTGAACTTCTGCAGCAGTCAGAAAAAGTTACATTGTTCTTTCAGGACTATGTAATTGTAATAACCTATCAGAATAATAGGTACTCCAAAAATAGTAATGAAAGACAACTTCAGTATGTGCACTGTAAGATCTTGCACTCTGCATTTCCTAAAATAGGTCACTGCCAGAGAATCTCTGGTTCCATATTAAATGGTAAACCTTAACAGAAAGTGCTTCCCTTCTCTGAGGTCATCTGACCTTCTAACCAAAAATTACTCAGTTTCCAGTACTATTTTGGGTGACTCTGCATTTGAACAAAATTTGTCATGCAGTAATTCTTAGTTGAATAGCATAGCAAGGTGACATATATGTTTTGTATTCAAACTTCAGTCCATAGTAAGTTCATGGCAGCTGCTTACCATGTACATATGAATGTTGTTATGGAAAGCCATGTCAGTCCTGTCAGCCTCCCAACACCACTGTGGCTTGTCAGGCTGAACTGGCAATCCTGTGCCCTCTGCTGCCTTGTAGCAATGGTCATTATAAATCACTCTCTGCCTAAATGTAGATACAGATGGAATCAGTTAATTACTGCTTGCCTGCTCTGAGAATGATCATCAGTGCAGGATAGCTGAGCAAAACTAATCTCTGGTAACCATCTGGAACCATTAAGACAAACCATATCTCCTTGCCCAGGCGAGGTAAAGTTTTGGAACCCCTCAAGGCTCATGGCCTCTCTGAGTCACCCACAGTCACCACCACTGACAAAAAAAAACAGGAACAAGAATTAGGGCTTTAGCAGAGCTGGTATTACTTATCCTTTCCATGAAGAGCTCAAAGGGATTTTGTGGTACAATGTAACAGCCAAACTTAGGGTTTGGTGGAATCAAACAATCATGCTGAGGGTAATGGCAACTCCAGGATCAGCAGAGGAAACATGAAGGGCACTAAAAGCCTAGGCATGATCCTGGGTGGGCATAAGATGTCCAAACAAATGTTGAGGACCACCAGATTGGTGGAAAAGCTTTGTTTTTTTAACTCTAGATTTGCCAATTAAAAATACAACTATACATGCTCTGATAAACCTCTGGGTTTCTTGGGATCAAAATCCTGATGGATCCGAGTATCTCCAAAGGAGAGGAATATATACCAGCCCAAATCTGCTCACATTCCTAATTTTAATGCTCTATTTTTAGGGTTTTCTGCTCATTGCAGAGAGTTGTAATTCTTTATTTTTAGAACTGTAGCTGTTGCAGTAAGGTGGCATTGGAGTTCCCCAGTAAAACCAGTTTCACTGCTGTGACACTGGCAACAAACCTGACCCAGGGCTTGCAGGAAAGAACCATCTCTGTCAAGCCCAAAGGACTTGGCTTTGAAACCACAGCTGAAGTCCTCCTCTGTATGTTAAGATTTCCAATGAAGTTAAATCCTCATTATGTCTAATATTGAGAAAATTTTAAAATTTAAATTACTTTTTAAAAAGTAATTGCTCATTAAAAGCATGTGGATTTTTAAACCTTATTCACATCTGCAAGTGCTTGCAAAGTCCAGCAACTTTATAGAATGAAATACGGACCTATGAACCACCCTTATTTTTATATTTCTTTTCAGCATCAGTAGCTAAATCTTATTTCTGGTACTAGAACATTTGTTTTCAGCTGAAAAGCTTAATACAGGAGACTTGGAAACTATATTGTTCTCTTGGCTCTGAACTTCACAAGGTATGTATTTTTTTACAGCTCACCGTTTCATTCCCTCAGAAACTTCTCTCAGACCAGTCTCTTTACAAGCAGAAACAGGAATTTTCTGTCCCTCAGAAGAGAAAGGGCTGAGGTAAGATCTATTTTAATTCATAAAATGAAGATTGGATGAGTCTTAGTCGAAGAATTCCAGTTTAGGTCTTCATTTAACAAAGTCCTTCAAACACGTATCAAGTGTTTGAGTCAGACTGTTGGAATCAAAGGAACTATGAAGACCTTAAAATGCTGTAAATGTGCATCCAACTCACAAAATGTGTGTCTAAGGAATTATTTTATTCTAGTATTTCCATGGCTTTGGCAAAAGCATTCAACTATGTGATTCAAATAATCAGAACATTTCATTGACATGTTTCAGGGTTTCAAACATGCAGCCCTGAAAAAGGGGGAGGACCTCTCCATATATCTCATCTTTACACCTCTCTGTGTTTATAATTCTCAAAAACAAGTGAACCTTCATAAACCCTTTGAGCTGATTTCCCTCTTGTCTATGAAAGCAGAAGCATTTAGCTTTACAGGTCCAATTCTAGCTTCTTGGTATGCAGATTAAGACTTCATTAAGCAAGTTTATCGTTGTCAATAAATATATGGGAAAGAGCAAGATTCAATCATAGAGGCAGTGGAAACTACAGGAAGTCATACAAGGAGATTTAAAACCCCCCACCTTGTGCTTTACTTTGATTTTTTTCATTTTTAGGTTGTTGCCTTAAAAATATTTAAAGGGCTCAACATTTTATTTCTAAAATATGGAAATAGAGCAGTGTGTGTGTGCTGAGGGAGCTTTTTGTAGCAGACAAGGGCTCACGGAGCACACACTGTCTTGACAGGACTCCATTTGTTTCTGGCCAGTCCATGGGGCCAGCAGGGAGAGTCCAGTTCTAGAAACTGCTGCTGCACAGACCTGGTGCTGCCCATCAGCACAAGACAGCAGTGAATGCCATCTCAGTGTCCATTTTGCTCTTTCACACAAAATTGGAGATTAATAGTTTTGCCCAAGTGAGGTGCAGCCTCCCTTGCAGATTAAGATCAGGCACTGACTGCCACCTTTGTGTTGCCTTTTAATTGACCTTCTCTGTGTTTAGAAGTTCAAAGAAAATTTTGCAGATACTGTCAGGCAGGAGAGAGATAGAGAAAGTACTTAATTTCATGATCTGATTGGGTTTTTGGCTAGTTTTTTAACCCTCACTCTACATGATGCAATTCTTTTCAGGCAAAATCATGACATCTATTAACTGGAGCGACATAATGCAGGCATTTAAATCTAAGTGATTAACTGGGTCCTGGTCAGACCTTGTGGAATGCTGGGCACCAAAAACCAACAGAAAAGAAGGATGGCTGGCACTTCCAGGCCTGTTCCCTGTTTCTTTTCCTAAGCAATTCCTAAACAGATGGCATCTGTTGGTAAAGAGACAATGGCAACTACAGCAGAGGGTTCTTGCTTGGTTTGGGTGTTATTTATTATAAGGGCTGTCATAAGACCTATCTCGGCCCAAGGCTGGTGGCTTGAAAATTTACTGGCACCTTTTCTTTCAGCAAATTGAACTCAGAATTTGGAACTAACCTTGGTATCAGGAGTTTCCAAGTAATTGATAAATGAGTATCAAACTCCCTTTCCTTGGCAATCAAGAAATGTAGAGGTAATTATTGTCTTTTTAAAGACATAAAAATAATGGACTGTTTGCTTGTAATTACAGTGTCAAGGTCATCAGAATCTCAAAAGAAATCATACACTGCTTTTGCTCTGCTCTCGTCAGTATTATAACGTATTATTTCAAATTTAGAATGTTCTATATATTTCTTTGAGAAACCTCTTCATCTTTCTGGAAAAAAAGTATCTTTAAGTCTGATAAGACCTTGAACTGCTTGCAAATCCAATGCTGTATTGGATTATCTCTTTTGTCTCCTTTTTGCTGATTGGAAAGAATCATTTGTCCCTGAATGCCAAGGACAGTTCTACAAAATTGGCTGAAGAAATGAACCAATAACCCTAACCTGTATGCTTATCCTCAGTATAAGAAAAGAATAAAGGGGAAAATAGTTCTCTCTGACTGTGTATGCAGAGACAAGGAGAGAGGAAAAAAGACTTTTTTTTTTTTTTTAAATTGTCTTTGACATTTTTGAATAACTAATACTCAGAGAGAAAAAGCAAAAATGTTGCCTTGAAAATAAAATAAAATAAAAGCCATTTAAATGCCAAATGCTAGTCACAAAAACTTAGTGCTTTGGAGGCTGCATGGCTGACCTTCAGAGGAGCCACACTGCAGTAACCGGGTGTGAGAAGGGAAGGGGCTGCAGACACTTAGAGGAGGGACATTCAGCACTGTGCTCACATCTCTGCTTGGCTGCCAGCCGTGGAGGGCAGGGGCAGGGGCAGGGGCAGGAGCAGCCCCCAGCACTGCAGGGTGGGTGGGGGCTCTCCCAGCACCAGCTGCTCCAAGACAGGAGATGTGCTGGCCCTGACAGGCCCATTTGGCCCAACGTGCTCTCACACCTGAGTTTTCTGGTTACCAGAAAGTCACAACATCTGCACACAAAATTTTTAAGAGATTAATTTAACTTGGGATCATTTTGGGCTACTGTAGTTACAGTTTTTTGGTGAAAAGCTGCTTGGACTCCCTTTCTGGATGGTAGAACAGTGCCAGTGAACCCCAAAGGGCTGTCCCAGCCTGGCATTACCCCTGCACTGCCCACAGTGCCCACAGCTCACACAGCCTCTGCACAGCTGCCACAGGCAGCAGCACCAGTCCACAGTCTGGGCATGGCTGGGGCACAGCACAGGCCCAGTGAGCAGTCAGGATGGTGCCATCCATCTGAGGTGTGACAGTAGGTGGCTGTGTGGCCATGGGCTCAGCCATACCATTGACCCCAAGCCAGAGAGTTATCCTCAGTTCATTCTGTTCACTGCTAGAGTTGTGGGCTTGAGGGTTCTGTCTGTGCTGAAACATTTTACTCTCCTATCTGGCAACTTGCCTGCATTATCTGCCTCACCTTCTCTACCATTTCACACCCCACTGAAATGGTGTTTATCAGGTAGTGGATCACACACTATCTTAGAAACCTGAATGTTTCAGCTCTCTCTGTGCAAAGTTCTGCTGCATGTTGGGGCCAACAGTTCTGTAGCACAGGGAGGTGGTGCCCTCTGTTCCCCTGGTGTGCCAGGAGAGGGGGGGCACAAAGAGCACCACCACACTTTTGAGGCACAACTTCCAGCCTTGTGACCCCAGAGAGCAAAGACTGAAACTTGTATTCACTGCCCAGGAGTAACACAAGTGAGAAGAGTTTCATTCCTGAACTGAGGAGGAAAAAATGGTCGGCAGTTATAAGAGCTAAAGCATGGAGAAAACTTCCCTGTGCATCAGTTTAAATCAGAATCCTCTGTAGGGCTGAGCTTCATGGAGATGGTTTTAGTGGGTCAGTAAGAAGAGGGAATGCAGAACAAGAGAAGTGAAACAAAGCAAGTAATACTTCTGGAATTCACTATGATCATGTAGAAAATCTGTTTTTTTAAATAAGAAATGTGGCTTCTCAATATTTTGTTAAGAGACATTACATGCATTCATAAATCTGTCACAAATTGATTCTCCTTAATTTAATTTTTCAATTAAATTATTTATGCTTTTTATTTAGGATTGAAAGAAGCAAGTGAAAAATAGATTATATTTAAAAATTCAATTTAAAAAAGCAGTCAAGTGATTAATTCTGAAGATTCATGCTTTTATTTTGGAGGAATAGGATTTGGCTTGTTTTAATTTAATTGACAAATTCCGGAACTATCCTCAAACTACATAAAGCTGTCTTCATTTCTTGACATAAGTGCACAATAAACATTAACCTCCAGTCTGTGTATTGATTCTTTGGTCTGAAAACAACAGATTAATATTTCATATTATTTAGTTTATATATGTCGTAATTAAGACTGATACACTAATCAGTCTGCTTCAAATAATCTTCTAGAGTGTCTCATGAATCCTGCTTACTTTTCTCTCATAATACTTATATGAAAAAATAATTACATTCACAAAGCAATACCTTTGAATCCGCCAGTCATAACACATTTAATAAAAGACAGAAAATCTATGGGTGAGAACATTATTTTCTTTATAATCTGTTATGATCTTGTTTCCTTCCAGACTTGCACAAAGTTAAATGCAGGGCCCAAAGGTTTGATGAAATTTGGCTTTTGTCAAAAGATCCAGCATGAGAACCAAAGTAAATTATCCCCAACTTAGCTGTGTTTGACAAGGTACAGTTTTCCCTCCCTAATCAATGTCAAATCCCAGCTGTTAGACAGGAGCTGAGCTGTGGGATCCTCTGCAAAGGAGCAAAGCTGATGTGGGGGCAGGCACAGCGTGAGCAGAGCCTGAAGGGGTAACACTCCCCAGTGCCTGAGCCAGGGAGGTCACTGAGAACCAGACAGCTCTGGCTGACTAAAACCAGTTAGCAAGGGCTGCCTGGGACTTGGAAACCTCTCCCTCAACCAGCATAATGAGACAGGACAGGGGCTGAAACCACCGAGAGCTCCCCGCGTGGATTGCACTAATACACTTAAATACTTGGGAATTTTACAGTATGTCAAATATATGCACTCTACACTGGAAACATGCCTCCTCCAATTTTTCCTTTGTAGGAAATTTCTGTCACAAAACATTTTATTCAGGACTTAAGCTGTTCTACAGAGGGGTTTTTTTGCCATAAGAAAATCTGTTGAACTTGAATATATTTCTGTCACCTTTAATCTTTGTATAATATTGTACAGCCCATTCACATTTCCCATTTTGTTGTTAAAAGGATCATTCGAAATAGAAGGGTTTTATGTGTTACAAGGAGCTCTGTGCATCTAACTGACCCCAGAAAGCAAATTTCCCTGTGTGTCTGCATAAGGGATGTAGAATTGATTGTAGGTCGGGGTGGCTGATGAGACACCAAAGCAACACTTGACTTCCTGCACTACCTCTTCTCCAGGGATCCCTTTACACCACATTTTTCACCCACATTTCTTTATTCTGTTGCTCCCCTTGTAAGTTTTAAGAATCCCCAATGTGGCCACTTTGCAAATAGCAGTAAGTAGCTCTGTCTCTGTTGTCAGTATGTAGTGTTTAATCTTGCTCCTGATGAAAAAGTGATGAATTATTACATCTATGCTGCATGAGCTGTGTTTGCCATAGTTTTTTTTTCCTACACTGCTTTAATCACAACTTCCAATTTGTTAAATCAACTGAGTTGTTTTCTGAACACTGTAGGGAGGCAGTCTTGATGTTTTTCATGAGCCTGCAGTAAGAATACATTTTTACCCTGACATAGCATGTGTAAATATTTCTTTAGATACAAGGATTATGCTATTTGTATATTTGAAGAACACATGAAGGATCACTTAAATACAGCACTGATTAATGAACTAAGTAAACTATACATTGTGTTTCTGACATAGGGAGAGACTCATTTGCAAAAGAATTTCTTAGCACACTCTTAGATAAATAGTACTTCAAAAAACTGCCAGATGTTGAAAGTACAAAAGGTAAAAATAAGTCATTACACTTAAATTACATTATTCTTTTTTGTTATGTTGCTATACATTTGTTTAAAATAACCAATAATATGCAATTATGCAAAGCTTTCTAGTGGCATGTAGAGCATAATTCTAGAAAAGAGGGTCTTGTTAGGAAGATGACCTGACTTTTCAGTAGGTGTGAAAGGTGTTTCTGTACCACTGGACACATTATTTTGAAATACTGGGAGACTCGGTGGCTCCACCACTTTAACTGCCTCTAATACTAACACCCATCTGGCACTTCACAATCTCTTCACCAGTAAGTTTCCTAAAGATGCAGATAAATACTATGTAAGAAAAAGAGTGATTTCTCATATCCTAGATTTTGAGATCTTAGGAAGTCAAGTCTACAGTGAGTCTAATGCTAAAAGGAATTCAGAGAAATCGCACTGAGTTCAATGTATGTGAGAGGCATCAGACTGGCCAAGCACTGTGTGCAGCTCTGCTTTTCTCCTGGGATTTCCCAGACAGCTGCCTGCACACCTGAATTCCCTGCATCCTTCATTACATGGAGCCAGGGCTGCCCCTCATTTCTTCACCACTCCATGCAGTGGTTTGAATAAGTCAGACTTCCCTATAAAGGTTCCAACACTCAAAAATCAAAAATATTGAGACAGCAAATCAAACTATACAGGTAAAATGAGTGTAGAAAATACATAAAAGATATTAATTTTTTCCCATTTTAACGTTCAAAATGTAAGGCACTGCTTTGCCAGGGGATTCCCTTGTTTACCTTTGGCTTTATCATTTGTGACAGTAATAATCATCCTCATCTCGCCTCACATGGCTGAGAACACCAGCTGAGTACAAATCAAAACCTCCCTGCAAGCCTCAACTTTCAGAGAAGTTCTGTCAAACCCTGGAGATAAAGCTCAGCTCCACAGGGGATTAGTTTTGATATGAGTTTACAGAGAACTAGTCCCATTGTGTAAAACATTTCCAGTAGATGCCTAGGCAAAAAGACAGACTCCCAATTTCTAGTAGTCCAAATACCAGTACTGGTGTATCAGCAAATCAAACAAGGGTCTTCAGAAATACTGAACACCAGCCAGTGCTGAGGACAGAGCCAGTGGGATCTGCCCTGTAGCATGTAAAGCATTGCAAATTCTTGAATGTCTGCTTGTGTCTGACAAAAGAAATTCCAGATTTCCAGCTGTTTAGCATTATTTAGTGGTGTTCATATCCTTGCCTTCCATTCTAGAGTTATGGGAAGCCACTGAATATTCATCATACATGAATCAGAAGACTGAATGATTTGGTTTCAGAAATAAAATTAATGGTCAGATGACATAAAATTAAACAATTATTTTATTTTAGTCTACTTGAATTTGGAAATGCAAACTCCTGCAAAGAGGCTTTAGGCAATAATTTTTAATAGGAAAGTGCATTTTAAATTCAGAGTTTTCCCTGAACACTTTCATTACTCTGATAAGAGGATTAGTGCTTGTCTTTTTTTTCTTTTTCAAATTTGTATTGTACTGTAAATTTATAGCAGAATATGTACAAATTTGGTCAAAGAGCAATGGCAAGTTACATGCCAGAGGTAGAAGACCAGTGTTGCAGGCTCCTTGCTTCTGAGTCCAACGAGACAAATAATGCTTGTGGGTACTTGTTGACTGTTGTGTGTTGATAGGACTGAAATGAAATGAGGCCTGACCAGCTGTACAAAATCAGGATTTATGTATAAAGTGGAATTCCCAGAGCAAAGGCCATCCTGAACAGAGCAGGATATGCAGCCTCAGGTTCCCCTTTGGGTTAAAACTGCATAAAGCTGATTTGGGGGTTCAGTTTGTTTGCTGCTCGGGGTTTTTCCTAGCCAAGGGCAATTAGAGTTGGCAATGGGACCTGGCATTGCTAAGGACAGAGCTGTCCTGCCTTGCCCAACAGGAGAGTTCTGTGTTGGCACTGAGTTCGTGGCACTCATTCTCAGTGCCACAAAAAGTGATGCATTGCACAGCTCAGTGATGGAGTGCTCAGCACCAGTGCAGGGCTCTACCTCTTGGCTTTGGGCTGGGTTTGGCTGGTGGGGGCTCTGGCATTGTCAGAGGAGGCAGTTTGGGGTCTGCACCGTGGGCACTGCAGGGCTGGCACAGCTGGCATGAATTAGAGAGACTCCCAGCATGCCCTGAGTGACCTGCAGAGAGCAGCACAGCTCTCCCTGTCCACAGTGGGGGAGACCAGAAAGCCAAGAGTCACCTTTCCTCAGCTGCTCCTGGTCCTGAACTGGGAAGGTCTGGACCACGTTCCTTTGAAGGACCTTTTCTACTGTGCAATGCCAGGTTTGTATTCAAAGGGCATTTCACTTAAAAATAAGTGGTGTAATCTTTAATGTTTTACTTCAAAAGAGTTTGCAGTGTATAAACATTAATGCATTAATTAATAGAAATCATAATACAATGCAAAGACAATTAGTTTAAAGCCAGTCTATGTTTAATGACATAGCAGTTATCAAAGCTCAATTACTCTAATTAGAATTTTATTCAGTAAGGCACATTTTATTCTGCAAGTGTTTGTTCAGCACTTTACAGAATGAATCCCAAGGACTTAACAGTGATTTAGGTTGGGGTTTTTTACTGACTTTCTTATTTACACACCCTCAGAAAATAAATGAGATGTTATTTAGCTGCTTTTTAACGAAGTACCTCTATAATTTTTGCACAATAGTAGCAAAATAGCTCCATTATAACAGCCTGTGAAATTAACTGACTCATGGTTATCTTGTATATTTGGTAATGTGCTGTTTCCATCTCTCTTCAGTCAGGGAGATGTTTCTTGCTACAAACCTGTTTGTAGCTTTTTCACATACTCAAAACTACTGACCTGCAGTACTAAAGTACACTAAACTTACTGAGTAATTTATTCTGTGTTAGATAATTTTTCCTTTTTACCAAATGCAAGTAAAACAGTAACAACTCAACTTACTGAAATTATAAAATCCATGATTGGCCTCCTCTTGCTCCTTGGTAGGGTTATGACTTTGAAGGGGATTAGCTCTCTCTTGGGTGAGGTTACCAACCATGCAGAGAAGGGAAGGACAGTGGATATTGCACAACTTATTTTCAGCAAAGCTTTCAACCCAGTTTGCCAGAGTGTTCTTAAAACCAGATTTCTGAGATATGGATGGGAATGGGGTGGGTGGGAAACTGGCTGCACTGCCACAACCAAAGCACTGGGACCAGTGGTGCTGAGTCCAGCTGGCAATCAGCAGCTGGTGGTGTCCCCCAGGGATCAGCAGTGGCATCAGTGCCATTTAATGTCTTCACCAGTGAGCTGGAGAATGGAATGAAGAGCACTCTCAGCAAGTGTGTGTGTGGCACCAAACAGACTGGAGGAAAGGGCTGCTCCTCAGAGAGACCTGGAGAGGTGATTGAGCAGAACCTCATGAACTCCAGCAAGAGAAAGTGCAAAGGAATCTCATGCAACAGTTCAAGATGCAAAGATGCCACTCTGTAGAAAAATGGTTGAATGTTGCAACAGGTTTCCCCCCAAGGTTACAGAATCTCTGTTCCCTGAGTTGTTCCAGACTCAGCTGGACATGGCTCTGAGCTACCTGATCCAGTTAGACCTGCTTTGAGCAAGTGATGCAATTAGATATCCTCTGAAGATCCCTTCCATTCTCAATTTTGATTTTATGACTATATATTGCTATTGCATAATGCACCTTGTATGCACAAAGACTTTGAAGAATGCAGCATTTTAAAAATTTATATTAATTTAGTTAATTTTTATGCACTAACCTATACTATGACTACTGCAATGTAATTTTATTTCTTTTTTTCTGTAAATCAGAAAACTCTTCCCGCTCTGAAACAGGACCATTTAACTGACTTTATCTCCAGGGCACGGGCACAAATGAATTTTATATCTTCTCTAATTTCTCACTAAAACACTGATCAGTGTGTTTGTGCAACTGCAATGCAGTAAAAAGGCAACATAACCTTAACTCTATAAGAAGTATGTGAAAATGCTCTAAAAACCACAGTGCTTAAAAATGGCTTATTTTAAAGAATATAGGCTACAGCAATTTAGAGATCCTTCTTTAACATAACAGTAATGAAATCCTGAAATAACTGACTTGATGGCAGGGGTTGCTCATATGACCCTCCAGGTGTTATTAGGTACCAAAGTATAGAAATAAAGGTCTTCTAAAAGAGTGACCTGCAGCAAATTGGTCAGTGCTCTTCTTTCCTCTCTGGTAATACTGAATTCCCATTTGCAGTGGTTCTTGGAACTCATTTATGAATATTGCAAATTAATACTGAGCAGCCTTTCTAATACAACCAACATACACTTCTCTTCCATGTGTGACATAAACATGACAAGTTCATATAGTCCAACCTGGGAGAGTTGGGGTCTGTTCCTCACAAAAGAATAATAAATTTGAATACACTGACAACTGGCAGCCCAAAATCCTATGGCACAGTTCTGGGAGCCAGGGATTACCGGGATTACTGGGATTACTGAGCCCTGGGATGTTCTGGCCACACACCTTCTTTGCCAGCAGTGCCATCTCCAGTGCAGGAGCTCAGGGACACACAGCCATGGGAACAGACCTGAAACTGTGCCCACAGAATCCACATATTCAAGGAACAATAATAAAAGCCTTCAAATCAGTGTACCTTGGAAAAGAGAGCTGACTAATAGGATTACAAGCTCAGCATACTAGAAAGCATAAAGTCAGTTATAAAAATTTCAGAAACTGAGGATGAGCCTTCTAACTTTTTCCTATACACTAATAAATTATTTATTTATTTTATATAGTAGCTATGCAAAGTTTTTAAATAATAATCAGTGGTCCTGGGCTGCTCAGCTACCTGGATGACGTGTTTTACTGGTATTGTGGGCATTTTCTGTAACGAAGAGAGTCTGTGGAAAAGGGAGAATTGAAAAGCTGTCTTAAAATTGATTCGTTTTAGTAACAATGACCTTAAGAACACTGCAAAAGATAAAGTCTTGAATTCACAAGACAGGCACAGAGTGTTACAGCACCACTAAAAGATAGCAAGGAGCCTATTAGCAGCAGGAAGAGAAGTGTCTTATTTTTAATGTGCACTTTCTTTACTTTACACTGTGAAAAATCTTTTCTAAAATGCATGTTATGGCCATGGATTGGGAACTTCTCTGCAATCTAGTCAAGCTCATCTTTGGAAGTCTAAGTAGGATTATTTTCATATAAATTTATATATATAAATCTATGTTTGTGAACACACCACATTGACGTACAATATTTTGTGACTTAATATCTTTAACACAGTTAATAAAAATAGTATCAAGTAGCTTTATATGTATTACAAAGAAGTCTAATATTCAAGAATGTTCCTTTTTGAGCCTGAAAGGTTGAAAAAAAACCCCCAAAATAATCAAAAAGCCCAAGTTTGCATCTTCCAAGGTAAAAGTAAGCAAGAACTGTTTGATTTTGCATGGACTCCGCAGCAAGGGCACCATTTCCTTATTTTCAGTGTGTGCTGAGAAAGGCTTTGCTGACCAAAGTGTTGTCACACTGGAGGGCACAGCCCTTGTGGCCCGTTCTCAGCCTTGCAGCTCCATTCCTGCTGCTCTGGTGGCCAGAAATCAAAGGTCATTGGCCGTGAAAGGAGCAGCACTTTGTTTGCCATTCATTCTTTTGTCTTTTGGATTGAAACCTCATTTCTATTGGCCACTATTCTGATGATTGTTAATGTTCTTCAGTTAGAAAAACAAGGTTATTTGGGTGTTTATAGCACTGCTTTCCCCATACCTGCCTCAGAGAGTCCCTGGAGAATGAAGAAAACCACTGCATGGGAGACAATTTATGCATATACTGGGAATTATTTATATTGAAAGGTGTCTAAACCAATATTAGAAAATTTCCCTCTCTTGAGGGAAAACCCACAAGCATCACATTTCTCTTGGTTGTCCCTCATGTTGTTGAGGAAAGAAACTATTTTACTGAATGCACAGGATGAAAACAATTATTTCCAATCCCTGTGAGGGCAAGCAAACACCAAGCAAACACCAAGCAAACACCAAGCAAACACCAAGCAAATTCGCTGCTTTGTTTGGCTGTGTCCATCAGTCAAGTACTTGTAAAATGCTGGTTCACATTACTAAAGCAACAAAGAGATTAAATTTTTATTAGGTGTATTAGGCTGGCAAAACAGAAAAGATGACTGTAAAATGAACTGATTAAATTAAAACCTCTGATTAGCTCTTCAAGGAGGAATTACTTGCTTAGTCTATTATGTCTGTACACATACATGAAGAACGTGGGATTAACATACAATTTCTTTATCCCTTTACAACTTTTGTTGGTATATTGAAATATGTGAATGGATTTGCTTTGTTTAATTCTGGGCTATTGGGAAATCAGTAAGAAAGGAAATGAGAGGCCCTTAAAGAAATTAAGAGTCCTTAAGGGAATAGCCATTAATTTAGGGGTGCCCACTTGCTACCCACAATCTGATGAGCAGGCTCATTTCTCTCGTATTTCAAGCTCAGAAGGATACTAAATTGTTAAAAACAAAGCTTGTGTCTGAAGAAGAAACACGAGCTGCCTGCAGCCCAAGTGCAGGGCTGCCCACAGAAGCCTGCCCATGGCCAGGCTGCAGCCCCCGAGGTCCTCCAGCCCTGACTGTGCAGCCACACCGAGCACAGTGTGTGTGGGGGGAACCGAGCTGCCTTTAACTACACACACAGGGGCACTTTGCAAAGTCATTTTAAAGTCATTACAGTCTTTCAGTGTGACTCAGAAGTGAAGCAGAGATGTGATTGCAGCTGGGGGAAGGAGGAGGGTGATATTCTTCAGTAAAGAGGCAGGAAAAGGCAAATGGGCAGAGGTTGAAATGAGCACACTCTGTGCAGTGTTGCTGCTGAAAATCTTGTCTGGTGACACCAATGCCACAAAGAATAGAAGAGTCCAACTTGCCTGAGCCACAGGCTCCCCGGGATAGCCCTGAGGCATGGGGGTCACCCAGGTCTTGAGAAACATGAACCAGACACACATACTATTCATCATTTTAATATTTTTGCCAAGTTTCTCTTTTCTGTGTGTTAAGGGATGGTGCATGTTTCAAAGGAGCTCCTGGGGATTGTTGCAATCACAGAGTTGTGGAGGAGTGAGGAGTATGGCAGGAACAGCAGTCGTGGGACAGCCAGAGCATGGAGAGAAAGCCTTGAATTTTCCTGCCCAAAAACCAGCAGGACTGCAGGATGGGTGAGGACAGTTTGGAGGGACTTGTCAGAGACCCAGAGCACCAGACCCTGCTGCAGCCTCATGGCAGGGTGATGGAAACACAAGGCTGCAAAGCCTTGTGATGCAGAGTGAAGGTGGACTGAGCCAGCAGCAGAAGCAGGGCAGTGGCAGGGTTGCTGCTCACCCCTGAGTCAGCACAATGTGGTGCTTTCCTTTTATGCAAGAAAATCATTTGCACAGTTAATGATGCTGCTCCTCAGGCCTTTAATGAAAGAGCAATACCAAAACCTGTGGGTACACCATGCATGGAAGGCAAAACTACCTCCTCACAGTCCCCAACAAAATTCACACCAAAAGCAAAGTTCTGCCTGGCTTTGGAGGAAAAGCTCAGGGAGAAGCACTCACAATGTCAGCAGGATGGAATTCTTGAACCCAGCTCAAACACACTCCTTTTACTCTAAAAGTTTATTTTCTGACTTCCAGCTCAACTTCTGTCCTAATTTGACCTACCTGCTACTGAGCAGCTTTTTGGTGTGGGCACCTCTGGCACCACAACAGTCCCTGCACAGTCCCCTCAGAGCCACAGCAGTGCTCGAGGAACCCTTGGCCCAAGGATTTGTTGCTGGAAAAGCACTGGACAGAAATGTGAGTGCTTTGGGTGGAGACAATCAGCTTGAGGATTGTGCTCACCATTGCATATAATGTGGAATTAGACTTGCAGAAATATTTTCAGTTATATAAAGTTAACTCACAACAATATTCTGCAATGTTGGTGATTTGTGGATTTTTTTTAAAAAAAGCTGTGATCAGTTACTGTGAGGTAAGGAACTGACAGTCAATCTGAGCTGTATGTCTGAAGTTCATTTGACTATTGATTTTATTAAATATGGACTTGCTATGGACTTTCTGGAAAGTGTCTTAATCATTTGAAAAAAAATTGTGCCTCTTCATTTTTGTAATTCTTCTGATATTTCATACTGAAAACCCTATTGTGACCACTAGGCAGAAACAATTAATTGATAATCATGTCACAGATGTAGTAAACTATAGCCATAAAGTTGTTCAGAAGTACATGGTATATGACCTTAAACTTGAAGTTCCTATTTATGTAATTATCCTGCTATATAAAGTTGGCATGAAAAATATTGTTTGGGAAATATTTCTACATCCACTGATCATTCATGAAATGCAATTATTCACTGTTTTTAATTCAAACAATGCATTATACAAAACATTACATTTTAAGTATATGTTGGAATAATAAGATATATTTGTTGTATTTATTTGTGTTTAAAAAGTCAACATTGGTGTAGTGCAAATGACAAGATTTTGAGACTCCAAACTCATACTTTCTAACTGTGTCTGAAACAGCCAACATTGCTATTGCTGACTTGTTTAGTTCCCCAGTGAAGTTGTTTTTAAAGATGTCAGAACTGTGGCAAACTGGCTCTAGCATGTCTCCAAAATTCAGACAGAAATTCCTAATACATTGAACTAGAAAATAATGAATACCACTCTCCTAAAGTGCAGCAGCAAAACAAAGAGCTAAAGGGACCGAGCACCATATGCCACTAGAACAGCCCTTATGCTTTACATCCCCAAACATTACATGATGTGCAATGAAACTACTGTTCAGGCCCTCAACAGGCATAGTATTAAACACAATTCATGTTAGGAAACTAAGCAATAATTAGCACTTTTCCTAGATGAGGGCAACCCAGACAAGGAGGTCATTCCTCCAGGGGATGGGGAGAATAGAAAGAAATTTGTGGTTACGTGATACAAAGGTAAAAAAAACCTACTTTGCACTGTGTGGCTGGTGTATAATTTTGGAGAGTTGCCCAAAATTGGCACTGGCTGTAGTCCATTTTTTTAAAGCTCCAAGCAACATTGTGGGATTGCAAATTTATTTGATATTGAATTCAGACAGCAGGAGAGAAAAGAAAACTAAGGGCCAGAGAAATTGTAAATAAAAAATAAGTTATATCTATCAGTATAATCTGAGAGATCCTACATACAGCTTTTCCTGGGAACTCACTGCACATTCATCCTATGCCCTGAAAAAGTCAAAAATCCATTTCACCAGATATTTTAAAAGTACATGGAGTGTACATTGTGTTTTAACACAATATATTGCACTGACTGAGGCAAACACTTTGGAGGAAAGAAAATACAAGAGTCAGATCAGAAAATTTTGTATTTGTAGGTTTGGCCTGTATTGAAGACTTGGTTAAGTTTGTGTTTTTTCTTCATAACTGAGTGCAATGGAAGAGGAAAGAATTAACATTGTCATTTGAGAGGCACTTTGATTATTATTGCATAGAAAGGACTCCTGCTTGTGTTACCTATTTTACCAGAGTGTTAGCAAAAAGTGGAAAACAAAAACTGGGATCAGTCACCTTCTACGTCTTTCTTCTCCTGATAGAGCAGGCTCTTAGGAAGCTGTAAAATAATCATCTAATTGAATTTCAGAAGCACCTGGGGCTTGCAAAGTCCTTCAGAACAGTTTCACCACAGAAATAAACCCTGCTATTTAAATGCTCAGTAGAGTCTCCAACTGGCCATCCATGTCTAAACCAAACATCAAACACCTTGTTCTGTGGTGACATGAAGAGGTTTCTGACACTTGCATAAGACTTAGTGTATGTGATAACATTTGGTCTTTTTAGATAAGGACCTTTTCCACAAGTGCCATCCAGCAGTATGACACTGAAACCCTTACAAAATTGTATTTCACTAGCAGAGAACAGTTTATGTGGCAGGGGTGACAGGTGCTTACAGTGACTTGCACCTAGTTATTAGTCTGAAAGCTGTGTAGAAGTAAACTTAATGACTTGCCAGAAAAAGAGAAAAATAAGCCAGAAGAAACCCTATTTAGTCATTTCTTTCCAACAGTTTGATTTATTCCCATAAAGGTATGCTTTACTTTGCTCATCTTCCATTAATCTCTGTTTGTCTTGCTAAATAAATGAATGGTGTAATTCCCCCATATTTCAGTGTCGGGGCAAGGCAGATTTTAAATCTTTTCCTATACAAAAAACTGTCACATGAGTTCAAGTTTGACATAATTGAGAGCATCTGACTGAACTACTGACTGATACTTGTTTCCCACATGGGTACTAACACCTTCCAGCAATAGTGAACAGTTCTTAACAGGTTTGGGAATTTTGTGGTTGTCCTTCTGACCAAAGACTAACCTGAGGGCCCTCGGTGTTTAGGACACAGTTTTCAGTGACAAGGATAGTTGATACATTACCACTAGGTATTCTCAGTATTTAGTTTGTATTTTGTGAAGTTTCTCATCAGAAAATTGTTAGTTTTGTCATCTTATCTGTGTTTTTAAGTGAACTTGTGTAACATTGTTCTCCAAAGCAGGTGTAAACTGTTTTGTTTCCCTCTAAAAACAGTGCTAGGTCTGGTTACTAGCACTTCAAATCTTATATATTAATGTCATCATATACCAGAACAAGAAAACTACACTCTCCTGAAATAAAAAGGCAGCTTTCTATCTGTAAATATATTAAAATAGCCAGGGAAGACATGAGCCTGCAGTTCCCTGCTCAGATCTGTCTCAGCAGACACTGAACAGAAATGCAACCTTCTCTCATGTTCACAGCCTCACTCTCCCCTTCCAGGTATGGAGACACATCCAGGAGCTACAGCAACTGCTTTGTAAAGTGAGCTGTGCTCAAGAAGGTTGGTGGAAGGACATGTGAAAGCAGACAGGGAGTCTCCTGCAGAAGCAGAGGAGTGACCAGGGGCAGGGCTTTGGAAATCCCTGCTGCTGAATCCTGCCCTTCTCCCTGACAGTCCTCCCCAATGCCACGTGAGTTATGACAGTGATGTGGGCATGAAGTAGATATTATATTAGTTCCCTTTATGTAGGAAGCTGAAAATTATCTGACTCGAGACAGCTGCCTTGACTGCTTGGACTTAATAGATTCCCTGATCAGGCAGAAAGCTGCAAAGAAAATGAGATTCAGGAACTTGCAGTGGTGCAAGGAGATGTCAGTCGAATATAAGGGATGTGCACAGATAATGTTTTTATGGCACTGACTGTCTCAGGCTTGATCAAAAGCTGCTAATCTTAATACACCTCTTTTCCTTGACTTCAATGAGCTTTGGATTGGGCCCTTTGAGAGCAGATATAAGCTAAAAATATTGCAGTGCCAAGACTGTGTAAAGTTGGTAAAAAAATATGATCAAATTTATCATTATAATACTCAGCAGTTTGTAAACTCATTAACATTTGCAGAGAACATGCTGTTTTACCTGTGACCTATAAATTCTGGAAAGCTCAGGAGAATTGCCACTCTGAGAAGTGTTGATGGCAAAGACATTTTGGGAGGAGTGTGATGAAGCCAAGTGGCACAGTTAATTGAAGTTGCTATGGGATGCCATGACAAGTCACTGCATCTAAACAATTGCAGAGATTGCACAGAGTGGGGTTCAGGTTTATGAAATTCTATAAGAAAGTGGGAGTCAGGTTAGCAAGACAAATGAAAACACATTTCAAACAGTAGGGTCCATTTATAGCAATAAGAGGGTGGATGATACCAATGTCCCCCATTTCAGCTATGCTAAATGTTCTTTCAAACCTGCAAGTACTGAGGGGAAGAAATATAAACTCTGGGTTAGGTCAGTAATATCAGATGGACAGGGATCACATGTAGGCACTGGAAAGAATATTGAAGGACAAAAAAAATGAATGAACAAGCATGAAGTTATTTAGACACTGAACAGAGAATTGTGCATCTGTAGCTGCAGCAGAACCCTTTGGAGAGTCAGCAGCCATTGTCTCATGAAGGAGGAACATTTATAGTGCTTGAAATATTTTTATATGGAAAGAGCCTTTCCATTATTTTTTTAAACTGTATGGTTTGCCAATATGTCAGGATTTAAAAATTAATAAAATTAAAGACTGCTGCTAGTTTTTTTTTTTTTTTGAGTTGTAAATCCATGTCACCGTGTGTGTAGTATTTGCAGGTTGTTGTCATTAACAACTGTCCATAACCAAAGGAAAAGCTTAAGAGTCCTTTGTATTTTCATTACTTACACCCTATTTCTGTATTTTCTTCAGTCATGATGTGCTTCACAGCAGCCTCAAAGCCACACCAGCCATCCTGGCTCCTGGAGAGTTAAAGCACCACCAAAGCACTACTTGCAGTTTCTGTTACAAGGACGACTCCAGGGCTACCTTGTTCTGCTTCCCTGTGAAAGGGCTGCAATCCCTGGTGCTCACTGCAGTTCCTAAAGAGGCTGACACAGAAATTTAAGGGAATTTCTGACTAATTGCACCCAAGCTCCTCACCCTGCTCACCCCAGCCATGCAGCTGGGCAGGAGTGTGCCTGACAATCTTTCCTGTAATTTCTATATTGTACAGTACCAAAAATGGCCCATGTCCTGGCCGAGATCCAGTTAAATATTCTGGAGCCAAGTCAAACTGGCAGTTGCCTGCTGGATGTGTACAAGCTGTGGGAGACACGTGGAGCTGTGGTTTGCTGCAGTGACTATGTCAATGTGGCTTTTGAAGTGCATTTGTGTAAGCAAAATCCAGAGAGAAGACATCCCAAATTAATGCCAACAATAAAACCACCAGATTCACTCTATTATGCTATTTATAGGCTACATCTTCTGTAGAACTACCAGTATTAAGAAATCATTTTAGCATCATTTAAAAAATTAATTAGAGCTGTGGTTGATCCTGTAGGTCATTTATTCCCTATCATTCAGGAATCAGAGTATCTACTGAAAACTTTAAAAAATTATTTTACTCTCAAGAGACAAAGTATTAATCTGTTTATATCAGGGTGGCAAATGCCTTCAGGAGAAGATCAAGTTTAGGAATATCAGAACAGATCTCCTAGAAAAGGCATGTGTGTTGGCCAGTCATACACAGATACTCAGGAAAAGAACTGATATCCTGAATACACAGTCATATATGCAAGAGGAAGAGAACTGTGTTCATAACTTTACCTACAGAAAATAAAATAGCTTTGAAAATGTAGCCATGTCTCTCCTAATTTAGCTCTTGGCTTCTCTGCTGAAACTTCCAAACGTGCAGCTGGGGGAAGGGGGAGCAGGAGTTTCTGGTGTAGACATTTGTCCAGTAGGAACTAGATGGAGCTGCCAGCTTATTACACATGGACCATTGAACACCAAGCAAACACTGCTCTCTCCCTCCTGCACATTTGCGGTGTCTGTGGATTTCCTCATATAGTTACTTATCCTATTAGCTTAAGGAAAAAGCTCTAATTGCATTCACATGAAAGCAAAACCTTCAGTATATGCTCTTTCCATTAGCATTCTTCTCCTTTTTCCTGGTATCAGTTAGGGTTTAACGGAACTCTCAGGATTATGAGCATATTTTACACTTTCTGGTTTGCATTAATATGTGATACCAAAGCAAGTAAAGAAAAAGTTAAACAAGTATTTATTAAGAAAAAAAGCCTGACACTAAAATATGGTCTTTAGTACAGAAGAGCAGAAGTTTGAGTTCACAGCCCACATGCTGATTGTAGGAGCTGCTGGGTAGAATTACAGGACTTGGATATTATGGGGGGTATCTGTACAGATCATAGACCTAATAGAACTAATTTCTTCTTTAACAGCCATGAAACACACAGTCCATGTGCTGAGAGGTGGCCAGAGGTGGAGGCTGGCCAATGTGCACCACAGCTCTGCCTGTCCACTGCCCCCCTTTGTTCCCCTGCAGTGAGGGAACTTGGGTACCACTGAGAATGCTTTAGCCCAAGGAATGCTGTACCAGCAGGGAGAGAGAAGGGAAGGCAGAGCCACTCCACCTTCCAGACAGCCCAGGCACCATCAGGCTGTCACAGAAGGAGTTTCCCCAGGTAACAATTCCACCTGAAGATCCATCATTCAATAAAACTAACAGGCTTCTGTTTAAAAGACCTCTATTTTTCTTCCACAAGAACAAGAGTATTTATAAATTAAACATTTGCTAATAAACACTCTCACCCCCGTTTTTAGCAAGTCTGACACAATTAAGAAACTGGAAAACCCATTTCTTTTCAGATTATTGAATGCTCAAAGGAGTAGAAGTCTAGTGACAGATAGTTTAGGCTTCAAATTCACAAACTGGCCACAGTTGTACTCACTAGGACTGTATTTAAACTGGGGAGCCACACGTGACAAACATCATGTTCTATTTCTCCACCATCCAATCCCTTGAGGTGTTTTTTTCCTACAGCAATTAAGTTTTTGTCAATGCCAATGTCCACTTCAATAGAAGCAGTTTTTTCATACACTCAGATTTTTGAACAACTAAGGCTAACTAAGATAATTTCTTTAGTGCATTGTGTAACAATTAATAAATTAGCCTGGCTAATCATTTTATGTTTTTAAAATATTTTAATACTCCTATTTGAAGCTTTATAGCTATTAGAAAATTTAGGGTTCTCTCCCTAAAATGAGCTCCTGATTAGTACCAATTCTTAATTCTTTCAAAGAGTTTATTTTAATAACTGTGTTAACCTGGAGCTGCAGGAAACTGGAAAGTGTTCTCAAGTCAGCAACTGTGATCATGGCAAACTGCCAGGATGTTTGTGACCTCTAGAATTCCTTAAGGTTTTGATCAGCATTTCCTTATCCCCAATACCCTGTTGTTTCTGTTTTAAATTACATCTCAGCATCTCCAGAGTAGGTAATAATGTTAATGTAAGTGATACAACAGATTGTTACAAGCATCCTTGGATTATGAGATAGGAATATCTTGATTACGTAAACAATGATGGTGCTTATTGTATTATATTTCTGAAATTATTATAGCATTATGCTGATACAAATTATACTGTTGCATCTCAAGCATACTTATTTAAAACATAGGGGATGGAATTCAAAGGCTGTCAAAGACAATGAAAGACAATACCCGACTTTTCCGGTTTTGTATCAGGATGAGAATGCTTTTGTAACCTTCACAAATCCTAAAATCAGAAGATACCAATTCTTGACTTTCCTGTGTCTGTAGAGTTAATAGTTCCCATAATTACAAAACATTGTAAATAATGGGTGAAAAGCTCACGAAAAGAGCATTCTGCCACTGCTGAAATACATTTGTTTGCTTCAGAATGTGCAGTGGGTTAGTACAGGGAACCTTGTAATTGTAGGCACAGATAATAATAGAAAAGGTATCTCTCAGAAGGAACTTCTTGTTTCTATATTCATATAAAGTTTCTTTCCCTGCTTATACTTAAAGGCAAAGCAATGCAAAACAAGGATTGCTTACAGAGCTGAGGGGGAAAGTGCATTATGTTATTCTCAATTCCCCTTTTGATCCAGTGCTAATGCTGCAGTGAGAATATAACGTGCTACACATCTCACATATTCCATAGCACGCGTGGGGATATATATAGATATATATTTGTTATGTATACTCTGGCAGTTTACACACACTTTGTAAGTGGCCTAAATTCAGAATGTCATATTGCATTGTAGAACAAATATAGACTTGCAGTGTCCTGAAGTGATAAGATGAAGTATGTAAGAAAATGCTATTATTTGTTTAAAAACCCCAGATCTGTTATTCTAAGATGAGTAGCATAACTTTGAGTTTTAAAAATTCATAACCCTTGGTGTTGCTGGAGTTGGTGTTGAAGCAGAGACAAACATCTGCTGTCTTTTCCCATATCACCTTTATAGATCCTTATGCTGCAATGACATTTTAATAGTAAGTTGTTTTCTTCCATGCATTTGTGTTCCCATTGATTTTTAATTAATAGTGACCTCTAAACAAATATGTTTTTTTTCTGTAAGTTACAGAGCATGACATCAATTTACATACTGGGGATTACTTCAGAAACCGATGTCAGGTATTAGCCATTTCATTTCATCTCTCCTGGCAGTATTTTCCAGAATACTTGCCTTGTCACTAACTGTGGCATATCTTCATTACAACTGTCAGGCACAGAAAGGCAGAATCACAAATATGAAGGCAAGAAAAGCTTTAATGGGCAAGAAAGAAACTGAGAGAGAGAGAGAGAGAGTGCTGAAAAAAGAGCATCATCCACTAGATACTCCTCAGGGCCTGGAGAGTGAGACTTTGCCTGGCCTGCTTTTGAGTCACAGCTGGGTAAATCATTATTATTTTTGAGGTTGGTTTTCAGACTCATTTTTGCTTACTCATTTTCTGATAATATTTAACTGTGGCTTCAAAAGAAAAATATCATCCAAACCTCTACCAAATGAGTTAAGTTGATAGAGTGTCTGAATTTAGTCCAGGTATTTTCACCCCTGGGGGTAATATCTGCTCTGCAGACAGAGCTTTGCTCTCAGAGTTTGTGGGCCATGTAGGCTGCTCCAGGTGTTCCACACTGCCTAGTTCTGAAATTTTGAATCCTTTTGGGTAAAAAAGAGTCTCTGGAGCATTTTAAATTGAACCCACTCTCTCTCTGTGGTTCCTGACATCACCTTTGTGAAATGAGGCTCTTCATTGTCATCTTCCTTTGACAGCTTCTCTCATCCTCTATGTTCAATGCATCCAGTCTGAGCGAGTCACCTTTTCATGTGGCATTTCTGTATGTTAAGGCTGTACTGCTCCTCTTTGCTGAGCTGGATGTGCCAGGCTGCTGATGCTTTGTCCTGCAGTTTGCCAAGCCTGGTTTGCTCTGCCTGGTGCTGATAGCATCTCACACCCCCTCAGACAGCTGTGGCAGCAGCAATCTGTGCTGGCCACTTGAAGGTATCTAAACATAAACATGATAATGTTGTATTGCTGGGCCACAGCCAGTTCTGCACTGGCTTCTGCAACACCTTCCACAGTGTGAAGCACAAAGATAATCTGATGCTGAGGCTCCCAGCTTGCGTGTAGCTGGACTGAGGAAAGCTGGGGTTTGCTCTCTGTGGACACTTCACCAGTTCTGACACGGAGCAGGGTCAGGAGACATTTCAGCGCAAGAGGAACCATGCACAAGTTTTAGCCCTGTGTCCAGTGAAAAAAAAGCACTCCATGCGTTAACCAGAGGAAGGTTGGTGACAGGGACAGTTAGAAGGTGTCACTGATACCAAATCCACAAGACAGAGTCTGCAAAGCACTTAGAATAATCTCCCACAGGTCAAATCCAGTGAAATCCACGGACACAAGGTACTGTGAGAATATTCCATGAGGATTCTTCAGATGATGGATCATGGCATCCGGACTGCCAGGATTCAGCCATGCATGTGATGGTGGACTATGACATGCATATGTTCCAGTTTTAATTTACTGGCATAATAATTACGAAAAAATTATTCCTCTTCTGTTAATCCCTTCAAAGCAGAAAAGACTCATCAGAATCTACATGTGAGGAGTATTCTGAAAGCTACAGCTCGTGGTCACCAGCTGTCAGGGTGCACTGATCTCAAACTCTGTACAGGCTACAGGTGTGTGGGGACAGTTAATTCCTTTCTACCCCCATGGATTTCCCACTGGGAAATATGACCTTAGGGCTTCTCCCTTTGTAACTTGCTAGTTTGCCTCAGATTGCTTAACACTGGTGACTTTGCATCGTTGAAGATGAGCAGCATCTTCTTTCCCAAGAGTGTCTCAAGCCATGAAAGAGGATTAATGATGCTTTTGAACTCCATTAACTATTGTGAGGGTTTTCCACTTGGAAGCTTCTAGCACACACTTAATATCATGTAAAATAGAAATCAGAATAATTAGCAATAGAAAAATCTTCTGCTAAATTTTGAGTTTGTATTTTCCTCCATGATCTGACCTTCTGACATGTCATGACTTCTTTCAGACTTTCCTGTACAAATAATTTAGACACAGCAAACCAGGGAGGTATCGACCTGAGAAAGAAGTTCTTTGATCCACAGGGAAAAGGATGTGCCATAGATTATTCTATCCTTCTTTTCTTGTTTTCCTGGCATTCCCAGCCTTTGAGGACTAGACCTCCTTGTTTGATGATTACAGACTCTCAGAGCAGCATCTCAATATTTCTTTGATTTATGGATCCAAACTTTGTGCTAACAATGCCCTGTAGCATTTTATTGCACTCAGTAAATAACTCAAGGTTTATTGTTCTTCAAAGAGAACATGGGTAATGTAAGTTTTATTTTCTCTAGCTATCTGTTACTCCCTCTAGTAGCTTTTAACTCCTTGCCCTTTTTGGTGTTATTGGGATCTCAAGGATGAGATGTTTCTACAGCTGATCAGAAAGCAAGTGACTGATTGGAGACAAAAGGCTGAAAACCTTTGCCTGGTTTGTTGTGCTTGCTGACCAGTCAGCGCATGGGCACCAGGATCGGCAACTCCAGAAATGCCAGAGATTATTATTTTTTGTCCAGACAAAATCAAGAAATACCAGAGGAACCTGAGGTCCTGCATATGGGTAACTGAGATGCAGAGGGGCTGGAGGGGAGAGTCACAATCCTTACTCTTCCTGATGGACAAACAAGAGATGTGAGGAGGAAAGGGAAACTTCAGTGTTATTGCAGTGCACAATTTCAGCAGAGCAAAGCACTAAGTCACAGAGGCCAGATTTTCATGGACCACTTGTCTTCCTTTCTAAAAATGTTTGGGTCATTTTGGCACTTACAAAATCTGGAAATCTTGTCCTATGCATGGGGCAGATAGGGGATTCACACTTGCAGCAATACTCTAGTTCTGTGTCTCTGGTTCCAGAAACATCTTCATCTCTCTCTCTGTATTTGTAGAAATGATGGAAAACCCATCACCTAGGAAATAAAGTGTAGCTTGCAAATAAATATTTCAAACCAGATTTTCACAACTAAATGTTAATGGCTCTAAAATGCTAGACTATGGCAATACAAGATCATCATAATACAAAGTGTGTCATTTGTATGTGCCTGAAAAGATCCCTGCAGCAATGCTGTTCTTCTCTCTACTGTAATTTGCTTACTCTGAGAGGAAATAAACCTCATCTATTTGCATAAAGTTATTTAGACCTCTCTATAAGAGTCATAGGATCACAGCTGGAAAAATATTAGTCAGGTAATTCTTAGATGAGTGCATTAAATTATTAATTTAATAAACAAATTGTAGAAAGAGCTGGCCTAATAATATAAATTGTATTTTGTATACTTATCCTCTATAATATATCTGCTAAAATGGGGACATTAGCAAAGAAGCATAAATAATTTTACTTCTAATATTCTTAAAGGTTCAGAAGTTTGTGATATTTGTTACTGATTTTGCTACAAGCATTTTTATCCAGACTTAGTGTCTGACTTCTCTATCACCACAGTCATAACTTTGCATGGTTTTACTTCGGCTCCCAAGGTAAAGTTTTAGTTTACTAACTTGGATACAAAAATTTCTAAACACAAGATAAATCCCAGACACATACTAGAGAATGAGGAGATGGCTGTTATAAGTGAATTTTGCTAATAGAGCTCTTAAGGAGGTCTTTAGTAAAAATTTGGCAAAAACCCCTTTGCAAATATCTTATCCCTTGAAGGTCTTTACTGGGGTTAATTATTTCTGAGAGAAACTACTCCTTTTCACAGACCTCTTTTCTTACATGGAAGTCCTTAAGCAAGGAGGAAAAACAAGAATCCAAGAAAAATAAGTGTAAAAGTTATGGGAAAGGAGTAATCAATCACTAATGTGAATGATTTTGCTTAAAATCCTTAGAGAAGTTAATTTAAAAATCCTTAGAGAAGTTCATTTAACTAAGTAGAGCATGTCCTGGCCATGGCTGGAAACTCAAAACTCTTCTAACTGCAGTGGTGCTCAGGTTTACTTTTGACAAAGGATAGGGAACATTTCCTCACAGTACCAATGGCTGTTCAGAAATTAACTTGAAAGTGTAACAGGAATCTGGATTACTGTAGGAGGGATGCAGTGTTCCAACTCTACAGCTTTGAACCATTATTATAAATGCAAAATATATTCTTTAAACTAGAGTTAGTCATTTGATGAGTTAGAGCAAAGCTATTAGCGAAACAACCACAATCCCTTTTTGGAAGCTTTTTATAAAATACCATTCAGAGGCCTCATTCTTTTAACACTACAGTTCATCTCGTAATTTGCCTGTGAATGATCCAAGCATGTTGTTTTGCATAGGCCAGACTAGCAGAGCAGTCAGTGTGTGTGTTCTTGGCCAACCCCTCCATAGCAAACGTGCTGCCTTGGATCCCTCCACACTTGGAAGGGCCTCTGGGAAACAAATCCAGTGCACTTGGTGCTCCTGTCACATTCCAGACAAATGTCAGGCCATTTCCATAGGTGAGAGCTGCCACCTGTGGCTGTGCTTTGTGCCAGGGCTCAGTGGCTGGGGATGCACTGCCCTCCAAGGGGCCTGTCCCCCACACTGGGGTGGCAGCTGCTGTCCAGCTCCACAGCTGTGCTGCCAAAAGGCATGGCATGGAAGGAGAGCACTAAAGGTTCCCTTCTTCCCGTGTGCCAAGGGCACAGACACTTTCCTTGTTTGCAGACTCCTCAACTTCCCTAAAATCAGAGCAAAAATGAAAAATGCATCTAGCTGAAAACTTCTTTGAGCCTCTTGGCTTCTCAAACCACTTCTCAGGAGAGTTTGGTTTGGTAAATGAGTTGGTAGTTTTCACTGCACTTCCCTAACTCGTTTGTATTGCTCTGGGCAATGAGCATTTTTCCTTTTCCAACACTGAACTCTTTCAGCTGTGTCGTGTTTTATTCTGCAAAGCCATAAGATAAACCTCCTTCACGTTCCTTTATCTCTCTCCTTACTTCAGATTAATAACAAAACTACAATTCCCCTCAATAAGGTCTATATGAGACCCCACATGAGCTGCAGTGCCCCAGGGTAAAATCCTTGAGCCATTAGAGATAACAAATTCTTTACTATGACCTTTGACCAATTAAATTTTTCATCTAATTGGCTTAAACTGGCCTTGACTTTGAGCACTGTCCACCTCCTACTTTCGTGGCAAGACTCACAGGCTGTGCCTGCCCCAGCTCAGAATCACACCCTCTGCCACTCTGTAATCCAGAGGTCAGACTGGTCAGTCTTCAGTGCCCAGGGATAAATAAATGCTGTACTTTCCTATCCTGTGGTGTTCTTGCATCTGTTGTCCAGGATGGCTGACTGCAGACTTTCCAAAGCAGTCAAACCCAGCACCACCAAACAGGATCTGTGGCCACAGAGGACCAGCTTGGGACAGGCAGCAGAAGACACAGCAATAGGAAGCACAAGGTTTAGTATAAGTGGACAATGTATTAAGAGAAAACAATAAGGCAGTTCAAAAGGGATCAGATTAGCCCTGGAAGGGCAAGTGCCTTCATGGGAAAGGCTGGGGTTTTTCCTGGCTGCTGCAGTAGAGTGTACAAGGTGAACTAACACAGTGAGAACAAACTTTCCAGGGTAAAAAGTTGATCTGTGTTTGAGGCACTTTATTGTGGACACCTCCACCTAACAGATAGAATGCTAATAATGTCCAGGCCTTGTCATGCACATTCTCTTTAGTCTATGCTTGTGTGTGTGCATATAAATATTTATCAAATGTGCCTTTCCTTTAATTGTAAAGAGTGGATGGCAAAAGGCAATTGGATTATTTTGGATTATGTTACAGATTCATTATGGATTCAGAAGTAAGAGCCTTAAGCCTGGGTGCACAGATATGAGCTAAAGCCAAAATTATGTTACTGAAGGGATCTTAAAAGCTATTTAGACATGATAACTAAAAATTAAAGATTAAATTAAAATCCGCATTATAATAATGTGGGAATGATTATCAATGTAGTCTTGTATCATGAGTCCAGAGATTTTTTTTCCAACTACTTTTTTCTTCTATTATAAAACTTTTTTTAAAAAGTTCTTTCATAAATATTAAACACACTTGGTTCCCTTCTTGACTTTATCGTAAGATAATAAAATTGGAATCAAAGCCAATGTGTACATTTCGAGGAAAGTTATGATGTAAAGCACAGAACATAGAACAAAGTACCGAAAATCACTTATGATTGAAACTGTAGATTGAAATTTGTGCACATCTCTCTCTGAATAGCATCTCCCAGTTGCCTGGTAATGTTGAGATGTGTATTCATGAGCTTTGTAATGTACGCAGTCAACCTCTTCTAGTTCATTTTGTAACCCCTGTACTGATTCTCCTTGGCAAAGTTGGTATGACAGATCAGAAAATTAAGAGTAAAGTGATTTTACAGAATGTTAAATTACTGAGAAGAGCTTTTTAAGATCTAAAATACAGTATTATAAAAGTTTAGCACAGCCAGAGTGATAAGAATTTATATTTTTTTATGTGGATATACTAGTTTACAATAGTTAACACTCTCACTCAGTGCATGGACAGAAACTGATGAATGAGTGAATTTATGTTTTTATCACTTTTGTTACACATCTATGACTTTTGAAACAAAATATGAGGGTAGGAGATCAAGGATTTAGAGAGATGATTAAGCTGTATGTCAGCAGTTAAAAGCGATATTGTTTTGGTGTGGAAAAGGCAAGTGCAGTTTGTGTGAAGGTGTTGGCAAAGCAACAATGACAGCAAAAGGTGCTTCTTGTTTGTCTTTCAGTGAAACAACCCTTGCCATATTAAACAATGAGATGTATCAGTCTCTATTCTTCATTTTAAGGGGCCCAGACCTGGCTCCTTAAAATCATAAAAAGGGCATGTTGTTGGAATGTTGGGTTTTTTCAAAACATGATTCCCATTAGTTTGGGATTGTTTTCTGTACCAGTTTTTGACATCAAGAATCCCAGTGACATGAAAGATTGCAACAGGCACGAAGCACTGGTGACTGATGGTGCTGCCAGCTGGGGGTAACAGTGGGAATATTTGGCACTGGGAGTTATTCAACACTGAGAACACCATTATTCAGCATGCCTGTCCAAAGACAAAATAGAATTTTAGATATTAAATTGAGTAGTAGATGATAGGAACAGCACCTCATTTAATGAGTAAAATTTAGATGGCAGAGGGAAAGTGGAATCACAAGGGAAACACATCACTGTTTTCCAAAGATCTTGAACTTTTCATCTTTTGGATGGTAAATACATCCCTGTGCTATTGGGCAACATTTCAAAGCACTAATCTGCACCCCAATGACAGCAGAATGAGTCTCATCCTTTATATGTGCTTTTCCAGTCTGCTGTTGTGTGACTCAAAGCTGCCTATATAATAGTCTAGTACAGCAATGCTCTCTTCTGTCATGCCAGTATTTTTATTTAATTAAATAATCATTCACCCTTTTAAATTACAGTATAAAATGTAAAAATATATTCTTAATATTTTTATTACCATAATGTTAATTCTTGCCACTAAAGGATAATGTCAGTGATTAACTGTGTTTCTCCCAAAGACACTTTACATTGATGAATATGTTTATTAAGATATGTCAAATTTCTCTGAATTAAAAGCTGAATAGAAGTAAATGATAGGATGCAAGGCAGTAATCTAATCTAATTGTTCTTATTGTACAATAAATGAAGAAAGATAAAGCAGAAACTTCATTGTTCAGTTGTAATGGAAATGGTTATACAAGCAGAGCTTATGAAAACCCACCCAATATGGCTCAAAACTAAAATTGCAGGTAGGATCCATAACAACTTCATGGTGCTTCCAGTAAAACTGTATTTAACAAGAAGTATTTTAGAATAAAGAAGAGACCCACTGAAGATTTGTACTGATGGTAAGTTCACAGTTTGATTTGGTTACAGACCCAGGATGAAATCCCTCAGTCTCGTTCATGCAAAACTGTTTGCTTTTGCTTTTCTTTTCTATTTCATTTGCCAGATTAAGCCAACAGGATGATTCCAAAGGCAAGGATTTAACAGTATGGTGGAATCATTGCTAGAGTTCTGACGTGCTACACTTGGTGAAGACTGGTGGTGTAGTTATAGAAATGTTAGTTATGAAATCATATTGTGTATGATAGATAGTAACATTTTCAAAATCATCCTTTAAAAAAATATAATTGAAGTAAGGTACCAACAGTCAATGACAAATAAGAAATTTCCTTCGTTTTACTTTTTGTCTTTCCTAAACAAACCCAGAAGCTCCTGTTCTCAGGGAATACATTCACTGGTGTTCCAACAAGTTTCAGAGCATCTTCTTCTAAATCAGCATCAGGCATCTGAATTAAAATCCGAACGTAAATTAAAAACTTTTTCTATTAATGATTGTGAGACTAAACAGACATTCAGAGCTGATTAAACATTACTGCCTTACAGGGACTGAGTTGCAAGAGGAATGTATTTTCAGACTCTAAATTTCTCTGGGAAATTTGGATTCCAGCAAGGAAGTTCTGTATGTCTGGAATGTATTGCTGTCTATCACCAATTTGCTAATGCTTTGATGTTCTACTTTTAGGGTGATTTCAGTTGTCAGTATCTAGACATTAATTTAAAGGTGTTTAAAAATTGGTCTCAAGATAGCTGGGACAAAGCAGCTTGCAGCTTCTAACCTCAAACAGAACTTTTATTTTAAAAATACAGTATTTATTTATGGTGATAGTAGTCTGGGCTTTTCCTTGGATGATTAATTTGTAAAATGTGTAACTCAAATGTGGACTTTGCCCTCCTTGTGGTATATTACAACCAGAATGCCGTAAGTAGCTCTTTCCCAGGGTTAACTGAAAGCTAAACCTGGTTTAACTCAGATATTTAACCTACCTTACTGGATTTTTTTAAAACAGTGTTCATGTGCTTGCTGCACAGGTCCCAGCAACCCCAGCAAAATGAGGTTTTGCACACTGGCAGTGCCTTTAAATGTGAGCCAGCTCCCCATCCTTTGTGACTGCAGTCCCTGCCCTCTGTCAGAGCACTGCAGCTTCTTGGGAATAAGGACATCCTCAGTTAAACTGGACATTTTATTCTCCCTCATCCCTCACTGTCTTGGAGCACTCCATCAGCAGCACTTCTTCACTCACTGTCATTCTGCTAAAACTATCTTTTTCTTGGCTGAAAACTTATTAGTGTTGTCCCTCTCTCCCCTCATAAAACTCAGCTGGAGCCCTGTCTGTGCAACTCAACTTCTGCTTCTGTTTTGTCCTTCTAAGTGGGCAGAGGAGCAGCCAATTGAAGTTTATGAAGAAAACAGTGCAATTCCTCTCTGCCAGACCTGTACATGGAGCCAGGCCTGAGAAAAGCACTTTTACTGCACCCAAACAAGCCAGAGACCAACAAAGCCAAACACAGTTATTTGCTCACTCCTTTGGATTTTGCAGCTCTCTGTCTAAACAAGGGGTTTGGTGGAGTTTTAAGGCACATTCTCAACAACTAATTCTTCAGAATTATGCAATTAATTGTCCAACAGTTGCTGTGTCAGCAAATTAGTTACTATGTTTGATATACTTCAAGAGCTCTGTATTTTGAGCTGTAGCACTTCTCTTTACTCAAGTTTCTTTATCAGCCTCTACACTTGTTTCCAATGAGCAACACAATGAATCACCTCATGTAAACATGTTCAGGTATGTTAAACATAAAAATAATTACTTTGTCAAGTACTTTGTATATTCACTGGGGAATGAAACAGACCACAAAAAATTCTTGGAAATTCTATTTTCATAGAGCAAATTAGTGACAGTTCCCCTCACTGGAAAACACAGGCTGGACTTGTACTTACAGAGATGGGAGAAAGCACAGGGAAATGCAGTAGAGAATGCTGATTCCAATACACAAGAACTTCAGAAAACACCCTCCTATTGAAATGCCTACCATCTCAACACAGAAACAAAGTTAACTTATCATAAGGCACCAGTTACAGGAATGTCTTAGCTTTGTTTTCAGCATTAGCATTTGTTGTGAATCCATATCCAGGACAACTGACAATCAAAGGCAGCAGCAAACATGTTGCTGCATATATTTAAAAAAGTAATTTTAATCACATGTGCTGCAAATCATTGGTCGGTACTAAAACTGGCCATTTGATGAGTGCAACACTTCCTCCTTTGAATGGTGTGCTTAAAAGGCACTTTTTCAAGTTAAATTCAAAATAAATAAATAATCCATACATGTCAAACTAACTAAAAGGTGGCATTTTTCATCTTAAAACCTCCTTAATCTATAATTGGCTTTCTTTTAAAGTCACCTTTACCTTGGGAGACTGCAGAAATTGTTTCAATTCACCAGTGCAAGGCTAGTTATTGGGAAAGAGCAACAGAGCTTTTACTGATCATTAGGGAAAGTGCCTGTGGATTGCACTAACTTAAGTACATTTTCTCTGTGCTATCATAGATCATGAATCAGAAATAATAGCAGTAATCACGTTTCAGAAATGAGGATGAAGCTACAAAGTCTCCTAACTCCCACTACACCAGAGTTATAATCCCAACAAGTTAAATAAATCCCTTACTTTTAACACAATAAGTAGAAAAAACACCCAGAAGAAAAGAGAATACCTCAAATGCTGCTGCTTTCTTAAGATTCATGAAAGTCAGAGATGAACACAACTCAAATTCTGCAGAAAAGTCTGGGTCTGGCTTTGTGTTTTTTTCCATTCTATTTTATTTAACATCTCCTGTCAGATGACTTGAATGCTTTGGTTCTTGGTAGAAATCTGTGCTTGTTTACCAAGCACCACTACATTCTAATGTGCATGAATGAAGGGGGAAAACAGAAAAGTAATCCTAAGGAAAGCACAATCCTAGAAGAAAATTATGACAACAACCACTAAGGACAAAGTCATTTTTCCTAAAAATCATCTAGGTTGTCTGGATTCACATGGGCAAAGAAAAAACCTGTGTTTTTCCACAACCTCCAATGTGTCTGTCCTTTTCTGAGTATCACAAGAAACTGAGGAAACTGTAAGATGCTGAAAAGAAATCTTTTGGCCTTCCACTGGCCTGAGAGTTTTGGCAAATAGCTGTGCTAGCTGCAGGCAGCAGAGGAAATCTTTGTCCTCTGGTAACAAACAGTCCAGAAACAGAAACACACTCATTTTCAGTGTCAGAGATCATGTTTAGTTTGTCATTTTGACAAAAGAGCTTCCCTTCATAAAACACTTTCAGAATGGGTTGGCAACGTCAGCAAAATATTTTCAAGAGGACAGAAAGAGCAAATGAACATTCAAACTAGAACACTTTTAATAATGTTTGGTCTTCAGCAGTTTGCCTTCAGTGAAAGACACAATATGGAAGGGGAACAAAATGCCTAAGAAGCTTCTCCTGCCCTCTTAATACCCTATGGACTAACATGAAAAGTACATCAGCCTCAAATACTTCAGTCTCTTTTTGAGATGGAAAGCAGTAAGAAAGTATTAACTTAGGAATCTTTAAAAATACATATTAAAGTTTATGATACAATAATTTTGTACAATTTCATTTTCTCTGCATAAGTAAAGATCTGGAATAGAATTCCTCTGACAGCTGTAATTCACTCTGGTTTATTTGCTTGTAGAAATACCCCAAGAAAGCCTGTTACTTTTCCAGCACTAGTAGTCAGTAATGCTCCACTGCCACAGTTTCTGAGAGCAGTATCTTCTCTTTCAGTGTTTCAGAACTCCGATATAAAATTCCAATTTTCTAAGATACTGGGCTTAGAAAATGTCTTAATGATCTGCCTTTTAAGATTTTTTTCTGCACCATAAATGCACATGCTCTCAACAGACTTCAGTCATCTGTGATATTCTGGCTAATTCTAGGAGGTCGTTTAGTTGTGTTTTACATGAGTTTATGAGTCTAAAATGGCAACAACTATAGAACAATGATGCCCTTCTCTGAAAAAAATGTATGCAGTATTGGTTAGAGAATGCCTTGAGTAATTTCACCACTTGAAGGTTTGCACAAAACAATCTAAAATTATTGACTTAATGCACGAAGTTGATTAAGACTGAAAGAGTTCCCATCACAGCTGCTGGGTTTCCTCCTGCAGCAGGAGGGCTGAGAGAATGTGAGGCAGGCTTGGCACTGCCCTGTCCCCCACCCAGTGGATAAACACAGCCCAAAGCAGCAGCAGTGCCCCTGTGCTCTGAGCTGCAGTGGGGCAGGAGCTGCCTCACACAGAGCTCTTCCATCTGTGCCAGTGCCACATTCTGAGCCAGGGCTCTGTGCATGGCTGAGGACCTCCTAAACCAACACCCTACTAAATGTAGCTTTTTTTTGTTTCCTTCATCCAGTAACTGTGTGGCTCTGAGTTGCAATTACATGCAAGAGTCCACAAAAGCCAGGCTTAAATCTGAATTCACATCCAATAAACAATGAGTTTAAAGGCCTCCTGTGTTATGTCATATATTGTAGTATATAGTTTTAATCAAAATATCTCAGTGTGATCATTATAAAAATCTAGATACAATCAATGCAGTCAGAACCTCTTTATTTTCTGGCTCCTTCATTAACTGGGATTCTGAATAAACATTTCACATTTGAGAGAGAATAAAGATTGAACCCAAACTTCATAGCCATTCAGTACCATTCTTGAAAACATGGTCACAGGAAGGATCAGGCATCAGCAAAGAGCTTAAACACAGAGCAAAGAGAGATATAGTGCATGTTCCATTGCTCCTTAAACCTCCAGAATTCAACCACCTCAGGTCCAGCAGGTTGAGCACCTCTGACTGACAGAGAAGGGCAAGTCCCTCCAGCAGAGGTGTGTTTTTGCAGGGTCAGGGGTAAAGGCTGCAGTGTGCACCTGCACAGGCCCAGGGGAAGCACTTCACACACATGAGATGTCACACTCATTATATGTGGTGTCTTTATCAGAGGTCACAGCCTTAATTCTCTTCTGTCACTCTGTAAGGATGTACATGAGGAATGGCCTCAGCCTCTCCCACAAACTGGTACCAGAAGTGCCTCCAGCACATGGATCTGCACCTTCTCCCATCGTTTTTACACCCTTCCACCAAAAGAAGCTCTAAAAATCTCACAATATCTGCACAATGCAGTCCAAATAAAACTCCAAATATAGGCAAATTTCCTGCTTTCCATAGTTAATGAAAAGACCAGTGCACATGTTTTGAATGTTCCACAATCCAAACACCAATGCAGTAAAAGTATATTTGCAGCAAAATTCACATCTACATTGATCTACAGCACAGAATAAAGCCATCCACTACCTAACAATCTAAACCTTCCTGAGTGATTCCTTTTTATTTTATACATACTTTGAACTTGAATTTGTAAATATAACTCTAATTTGGAAGCAGATTTATGCATTTAGAGATATATATCTTTAAGATAGGTTGAATATAAGATACATAAATATATATTCCAATTAGACTGCAGTGGCATTGCTCATTACAAGAGGAATATGTATCTGAGCATGAGAAAGATCTGTACTGTGGTCTAACACAGACTGAGAAATAAGTTGCCCAGGACTTCAGAACCACTTGGAATGTCACCATATTTCCTTTGAAGCTCTTTTCTTGACTTCAATAACATAAATATGTAATAGCAGACACAGAATTAAAATATTATTTAAAACTTAATAATCTTCTTTTCATCTTTCCTTTAAAATGAAAACCAAATAAAACTTGATGCTATCCAGGAAAGTGTTGAATTATTTTGCTAGTGGTTATGATATAACAGCCTAATGATACCTTATTGAATATTACAGTTTCTTATTGAATATTACAGCCCTATGAAACATTTTGTTACATTTGGCTGTAACCTTAACAGTTAGTAACAAAACACCACAATAAGGCAAAGGTTCGTGAGCTAAGCAGAAACACCAAGTAGAAGGAGACAAAGATACAAAACACGTCAAACAAGACAACTAGTTAAATATAAATAACTAATTTTCCTATTCAAAATTTCTTTCTCTCACTGTTGTACTATTTGCACTAGGAAATTCTAAATATTTCCACTTCTGAGATAAGGAATATTTCTAGTTTGCAAGAACAAATGTGCTCTTGATCCTCATTTACATCCAACCAGATTTGTTTCACAATGCTCATTTTAGCACCAGCATTCCAGACATTGACAAAGTTATAATCAACTTACGTAAGTTATTTGGAGGAGGCCTCGTCTCCATGTTTTCATAGTGTTGCACATGCACTACAATATTTAGGTCTCTTTCCATGTGATCTGTTGTACAAGGACCTTGAGGTCGCATCACATCAGCAAGAGCCCTGGAAACCAAACAAAACCAGAATGAAGCTGCAAAGTCTGTAAGACATCACCAATATGTTACAAGCTCTTTTTCAGTTTGATCATAATGTCTGCTAGAGAAAACAGCTCCCTTCACAATGAATTCAGGGAAGCAGATTCATTGTGAGACTTCGCACCTAAGGCTCTTTTTAGGTTGGCTTAGACAGTGTGCTAGAAGGAAAACACAGAAACACATTAAGTTCTTTAGCTGTCTTCACTTTGGAGGAACAGAATTTAGGTTTGTTGAGACTTGCAGAGTTCTGCCACTGCATGTGCTCAGGAACATTGCCATCCTGGTTAAGCTGAGCACCTCAGCACCCAATCCATGTCTATGCCTTTCACAAACTAGTTATCTTCACACTATGTTACCAGCACAGCCTCTCAAACTAAATTCTCACACATGCACTTGCACAGAGCACCACACAAACAAATGGTCTTCACAATTTTCATCCAAAAATGTCACTGAAGTTGAAAAGTCATGGAATTTTCCTGTAGAAATCCAGTAGGCAGATTTAAGCTTTTCTCATCCAGAAGGGGAGACCAAAAATGTCTTTTCCAGCTTTGGTGAGTATCCTAGTCATTAAGACAGAGCAAAGCTTGCACAGGAACACTCCTTTGAGACCAGTTCAGAAACAGGAGGAAAGCTTTATGCTAGCAAAGAGGGAGCAAGATAAAGGATTCCTAAATTAGGCAAGGCCCAGCCTGGTGCTGGGTGTGGGCTTGCTGTGCAGAGCTCCAGGCAGTGTGCCTCTCAGATTGGTCCCACTCTGCTGTGTTTCCTCCTTGTTTCACTGCCCGGTGTCCCGCTGAGTGTCAGCCCACGCTCAGGCACACAGAGGAGCACCCACCCGATGGGCCCTGTGCATCCAGAGCTACAGACTGAGCTCTGAGCTCTGACCCCCTCAGCATGGCCCCAGGCAGCTCTGCCTGAGCCTCTGGGCTGTTGTGCCACTGACCGGTGCAGGAGCAGGACCAGCCCTTCGCTCTGTGCACGGGGCCACCTGCTGAGCCACCCTGCACATGATGGCCCAGCTGCAAAAGCTGCTGCTCAGGCAAAGCAAAGCTGCAGTGTATGTTACCAGTGCCTTCAGGGTTCAATGGGCATCTTTTCTATTCAGGTCAGTGCCTCATGGACCATTATTTACCTCCTTTTTGTTTGACTATTTTTAATTTTGAGACCTCTTGAGCTATTTTTTAAGGGCATGGATGCATTTTCTGGGCACTATGCCCAGTTTAGTTTAATTTTCTGTGAAATTACATACAGTGTCCCAGATAATGCATCAAGAAATACTAGCTTATAAACTAAAAAAATAAATAAAAATAAGCATATTCACTGTTGAAATCTATTGTAAGTGCCATCTAGCTCCTCCACTGTGCTTCTGTGACATGATGATTTCTTGATCAAGAAGCTCTGTACTTTTAAATATTAAAAAGCAGCTTCATCTAATTTACAGAGAGGAATCCTGAGCTGGATCTTACTTTCTGACTGCAGGGATAGCTTTGGTGCACAGCTGAGCAATCCTGATGTTTCATTGTGTTTATGGCTAGCACTATGTTATTAAAATATTAGTTACAGTTGTGATCAACATGTTAGAGAATACTCTGTTGATACTGTAAAGGTCAGGAGACAGTAACCAAATGATTAATGGTATCAGAGTAATGCTCCCATTTGAAGCAGTGCTTATACAGCAGAAATAGCAGAGCTGGCCTACATAGCAAAATAATAAAAATTCAACAGAAGAAATCTCACAAAGACATGTATAAGATGATGTAGAAGGAAGGCATTGTATTGCAAAACAGTTTTAAATAAATGTGGACCAAAGCCATTAATATCTAGTCAATTTATGCAAATATGTCTTTACACAGAGAAAATCATTGACATCAATATTACTTCTAATCCCACAGGCAGCTGGACACATTTCTGAAAAGTGAAAGTTCCTAACTCCATTGTAGGAGTTGAGACTGTGAGATCTTAGCACTTCCTAACTTTGTGAGAGTGGGTTTTCATAAATGCTTTCCTCATTGCCCCTTAATCTGATAGTAAATACTGTTTGCTGTAGACTTGCAAATAGCACCCTGTATGATTAGTTACTGCCTGTCTAGGCAAATGGGAAGTTTTCTACCATTTGAGGGTGGCTTTTTTCAAATGGATTTTAAGGAATTAGCTGTCCAACTCCTTCTATATTAAGAGGAACTACTCACCATCCAGTTCAGGTTTTAACAACACAGCACCTATGTTTGTACTGTGTTAGCCAAAGTTGCACAGTCTTCCCAGAGCAGAATAGCTCATATAATTAAGAGCTTGTCCTTATTCTCCACTGATGTCAAGGAGAGTTAAAAATGAGTAGCAGCTTCTACCACTGAAGTACAAAGGAAATGCTGTACCTGCACTTTGTTCTTTTAGGGATTTGCCCATACACTTAAATGGATAAAGGGAGGTTTGTACTCCACTACATGAAAAAAGCCTTGAATAGATGTTTGCTTTGAAAAATTCCACATGGGCCAACAGACTGTTATAATACCTTCATGCATTTGCCTCATCTAAATACAGTCATACATATATTTTGTTTATTATCTGAAGAAATTGTTAGAGTGAGTCCCATGAAAAAGTTATATATATATATATATATATATATATATATATATATATACACACATAGAAGGTCTTTATCTACACCTTTGCTATACTGAATGATTTTTTTAAGAAAATACAAAATGCAAGATAACTTTCTAATCAGGTAACAATCTCATTAGGTCCTGTGCATTGATATTGATTGCAGTATTACAAAAGTGGAGAAATGTTACCTACACAGGAGTTCATGAACTATCCAAGTGTCACAAAACTTCAGCATTTCCCTTGCCATAAAATTTTTCTGTTTGGATACATAATAATGGTTTGGGCTGTTATAAAGAATGTGGAACCAGGCATTTCCCTTATGGTACAAGCTTGGAGAAGCTGAAACAGGTGATTTCATGAAAGGTCACTTGTCATATTTTGCCTCCAAAACTGGGTCAAAATCCATCAGGGAAATAATTTCACACATAGGATTCAGGATTATGGCAGATCAGACTATTTTTGGCCTTAGGTACACACATTTTGAATGATCAACAAAAGACCACTCATGAGCTCAGCACATTGTGAAGGAAGAAAGAAGGGGTCAGATGGCTCAGAATATTTGGAAGGCTGCTGCCACCCTTTCAGAGGCACTGCCTCAAGAAACAGCAGCTATAGTCTAGGACCATGACTGCAAATATTGTCCTTTGGTTCTTGGTTTGTTTGCACATTCTCCACAACAATTAGGGAAGAAGACAAAGGTACAGTTTTATTTACAGAAAACCTCCATGAAACAGAAGTTAGGCTTTCTCCCCTTCTATTCATTTTTGAGGGAGGATTCTTGCCTGTAACTGCTGGAGCCTGGAAGGGCCACTGACATTGTCTGAAGCAGCAAGAACATGCTGCCCTCGGATGCCTGACCGAGTTCTGGATGTGCTTCAGTGCTGCTCAGCCCCATGTCCTGTCCTGCACAGCAGTGCCACGCTCGCTGCCTTGGCATCTCTGCCAGCACACATCACCCACTTCATTATTCCCTGAGAAAACAGGAGGGAAGGGAAGAGTTCCTCTGGATACCACTGTCACTGCTTAGTGGTTGGACACTGCAGCTGAAGGGAATATTTATCTCCTTTTAGTGTCAAGTAACAAATTTAAAAATTGGGAGGATGATACAAATGAAGCATTATTGTGTGGCATCTAAAAGGAAACACACCCTGCAGAGTTAATGCTGCAAAACTGCCCTCTCCATTTTCATCTTCCACATTTACAGTTCCATGCCAACAGGGGGTTTGACTGACAAGCACTGATCTGAGGAGAAGGAAATGTCAACAGTGCCACACCTGGCCTTTTTTGTCAAAACAAAAGGAAGTAACAAGCTCGCCAAAAAAAAGGACAAATTTTGACTTTGTTCCTCAACAGACTTGCCCAATAGAAATTATTTTCCTATGGTTTTCACTAAGTAAATACATTTCTCCAATTCTTTTTGCATTGTTAAATATTTCAGGAAAATTCAGTGAAATTAATGGAGTGTTCTTGGTTTGTTTTGGTGTAGTAGTAAACAAAATTTAATGAAAGGTGGGTGTGAAGTTTCCTTTACTAACACTGTGCCCCTCTTACACACACTAGTGTCTTACTTCAACAGCAGATCTACTGAGTGCAAGATGAAATAATGCAAGAAATTAGTAAGTGTGGCAGAGTTTTGCTTCCTATTTATAAGTCAATGTTCTTATTCCCACATGTCAGGTCTCTGTTCATATTTTACATTATTTTTAATAAATAAAAAATGGAAATAAATAATTTACACTAGTTGTATTCTATTGTTCAGTTTTCTAAGAAATCAGCCTCCATTAAAAAAAAAAACAAAAAAAAAAAAAAAAAACAAACCAAAAAAACCCAAACAACCAGTTTTCATGATGCATTGTCTTTTTTGACAAGCAGTACCACCTCTGTCATTGGTGAATTTGTTCTTAGAAATGAAGAGGATTGAAGGTCTTGTGCAGCCATTGGTTAGGGAAGGGAAAGGAGACAATCTTAGCTAAAGAAATAGATGACAAATCAGTCCCTGTGTGTTCCTTGCTGCCAGCCAAAATGGAGTAACACTCAGTACCTTGAGTTTGGCCTACCTACCACTCTTGCTGCATTCTACTTCTACTTATTGGTGAGGTTCAGTACAGAGAAAAAGAAAATATAAGACATAAGAAGTGTTGTTTTTTGGTTTGTTTTTTTGATATTGTAGTGATGAATGTTATAAAAGAAGATGAATATAGGGTACATATTTTATTAATTGTTGGTACTATTAGCTATTTGAACAGGTAAATTAGTTCATAAGCATTGCAACCTTTTTTCAGAACATTAATAGTGTAAAATGAGCTAGAATGGAATGTTTTGGTTAAATACACATTTGAGGACTAAGAGGTTACTTCAACTCTTCACTCAATTAATATATTTTTAGATTGCAAAATGGATTTAGGAACTTAATTCCTTTTCAAATGAATGTTAAACCCACCCCACAGCTGTAATAGGAGTCTGAGAGTTTTGTGGGTTTTTGTGTTTCTTTTTTAAAAGAGCTATAGCACTGCTTTTTCAGAACATGACTAGCTATTATGTGTACTGAGTGGGTGACTGTTTTTCCATGTGATCATGACTTTCTAAGTTTCTATATAATCCTGACTTGAACATTTTCATGGCAAGAAAAGTACAAGATCACAGACACTGTTAAGCAATCAGGGTAACAGAGGACCTTTCTAAGAACCACTTCAGAAACCTAATCTTCAGTATACATGACTGAAGGACATCAGAATGATTTTCCATTCCCCCATAATTCTATTTCCATAAACTAAGACAGAATATCCTTTTAGAATAATTCACACCTGTACTTTAGATAGCAAATATTTCTACTCATAGAAACAGGACCTATTTAAGCCCTAATATGCAGAGATGGCTCCAACTTCACTCTGTCCTGGTTATTGTGTTACAAGCCCTGCTTTTTTGTCTGTACCAAGACACTACAGAGAGAGGCTGAAGCAAGGGAAAGCTTTTTCCAAAAAAGCTCTGTAATTTAAGAGTAAAATTTGAAGAATAAATTGGGACCTACGTATTCTTTTTCTCAATTTGGTTGTTGAGAATATTCAAAATTACTAAAGTATTATCATACCTTGCTCAACCAAAAACATCTTTGGAGAAGTATCATTGACACACGATGTGAAGTTGACTGGAATTTCTGCAATGTGCTTTTTTCCTCAGTAGTAAAAGCATATCCATATCAGCCAGTTTATAAATAGCAAATAATAGCTTGTGAACTGGTGATGCATTTGCAGGAGTATTTCTGTGGCTTTCTCTGTTCATTTCAAGATAAGCAGTTAATTAAAAAGTCATGCAGGAACTTCAGTAAAAGTAAGGCTCCAGGTGTTGAGTTGATCTCTTGGGCTGTCTTTCAAAGATGGCTCTTCATCTAAGCTGTAAAGATTCTGAGCTACACCAATAGCAGGCAGGGCAAGAGGAAGCTTTTTGCCACACTGCACATCCAGTAGAAGGTATCCTTTCATTGCATTTCATCATTAAAGTTGCCCAATATGCTGGGATCTATTTAGGCTCTTTAATGGAGCTGTTTGCCTTTTTTAATGCCTTTCCCCCATCTGCTTTACTTTCATGTGCCTGGGATTAGCATAAAGAATCAGACAGGCTGCAAACTTGACAAATGTGTTATGCCTTGATTTTGAACTGCTGTGACAATCTGGGTGTGGAATATGTTGTTAAGGCCATTGGGCTCTGTCCCGAGTTGCCCACCTGCTTATCCACCACTAGGCAGCCAGGATCTGGAGTAGATGGTACACAGCATGTCTAACTCTAGGTGGGGGAGGTTCTCTTTGATATAACTCAGCCACTACACCGTGGATAGAGAGTTATAACACATACACACATGGATGAGACAAGACTTTCATTTTCCGTTTTTTACCTCCCAACAGTAACTGAAAAAATGGCAAGAAATTCTACAATAGCTTTTCCTTTTTGTGCCTTCCTCTTCCCTTCCACCCTGACTCATTTTCACAGCTTAGAAATTTTACAAATAGCTCACACTTGCAATGGCTGGGGGAGTAGGGAAGGTCCTGCCAAAACCATTTTGCAGCTGGAGAGGGAGGGTGAGATGGCATTTGTTTACATCCTTCTGTTGAGAAGTAAAAACATTTTCCAAGCTTTGAAACAGTTGGAAGAGAGAACCCATTAGCCTTTCTATAAATCAGTGTTGCTGGTTTCAGAATTTTTTTTTGGTTTTCTATTCACACACAGTATATCCGGGAACACTTACTGGATCTTGTTGGGGAGAGGGTCAGGCACTGCAGATAAAAATGCACTACTGTCTGTGCAGACTCCACAATTATTCCTAGTCTTCCTCAATATGCGTGTACTCTGATAACCTGGGCTGAGGGACCCACAGGAGCTCTGCTCAGCAAAGTTGGTCTCTTTCTGTTGCCTTGCAGGGGAATGCAGCCTGCCTGGCAGGAGCTGTTCGTCTCACAGGAACACACGGGCTCTGCTCTCCTTTCTAGGGGCTGGACAGGGGGTCGGGGGAAGGGACCCTGCTGGCTGGGAGTCAGCCTTACCTGGACATGTGCTCCCGCTGAGGTCTGTGTGCCTTCTCCAGCCCTAGTTTGGTGAAGATCCCCACCAGCACCATGACTGCTACAACCCCACAGATGATGTAGACAATGAGGTTGGTTTTATCCCTGGTAGGGTCATGCAGAGGGTCGTCTATGCGGGAAGGAGGCTTCCCAGTGTTCATCCACAACGGTGTCTCATAGTTTGTGCAGGTGCTTTGATCCAGCCTCGTCTTCTTGAACTTGCAGCAAAACCTGAAGCCACAAGTGCCACAGCAGAAGATGAACTCCCCCGAGCTGCAGTTAAAGGGGGGGTCCCACTGCCCCATCACGTCAAAGTAGCCCCTACAGTAGTCTGGGGTGGGAGGTGGCTCGGAGGGGTCCAGCTGTTCCCCAAGGCTGGAGTGGTTTCCTCCCGAGAGCACCACAAAGCTCCCCAGCTGCTGGCCAGCTTTCTCCTGAGCCCGACACACCAGCGTGAGAAGGTCCGCCACCAAGTAGCCGAAGAGCAGCCGAATAAAGCCTTCCATTCTGCCTCCCAGCCCCGGCTCAGCGATGCCGCCGCCGCCGCCGCCGCTCGAGCTGCTGGATGCTGCGCTGCGCCAGGAGCAGAACATAAAGGGGCTTCGTCAGGGGCCGGGCGGCCGTTCAGCCCGCGCTCGGCTCCAGCACCACGGACAGCCCCGGTCGGGCCGGGCAGGGTCCGCCGCCCGCGCAGGGTCCGCAGCCCGTCCCCGCTGCGCTCCGGGGAGCGAGCGCGCGGCACTTGTGGAGCGGAGCGCGCGTGAGAGGGAGCGCGGGAGGAGGAGGAGGAGAAGGAGGAGGAGGAGAAGAAGAAGAAGGAGGAGGACCAGGGGGTGGAGGTGGCGGCGGCGTGCGGGGCACCGCGCCGGGCTGGCGAGAGGGGCGTGGAGGGGCCGGCAGTGGGAGCGCTGAGGCGAGGGCGCTGCAGGGGCGGGGAGGAGGAGAGCGGGCGAGCAGGAGCCTTCCCGCGCTGCCTGGGGCAGCCGGGGCACCCACCACCCTTTCCCCCGCGCAGCCCGGCGCGGAGCCTCGCACGGGTCCCTCAGAGAGCCGCGGCGCCCGCCGAGCCGCGTCCGGAGCCGGGCTGCCAGGGCAGGGCGCCGAAGGCTGCCCGGGCTCGCCGCGGCATTCAGCCGCGGGGAAGGGAGATGCGCCGCGCGGGTGAGCGCCGTGCAGCCCGGAGAGCCCGACCCGCTGCGCGCCCGCCCGTCACCCCGCCTGGCGCCTCTCCCTCCCGCCTCCCTCCCTTCCTTCCCTCCCAGCCCCGCTGCGGGTCTTTTCCTCGCCGCAGAGCCGACCCCCCGCATCGGCCCTACTCCCCGCCATCCCTTACATAAGACCCTTCCCGCTCCCCACAGGTGCGTCCCCAAAAGCGCGGGAGCGCCGCCTCGTCTCCCCGCTCCGCCCGGCCCGTGCCGAGCGGGGTAAGGTCAGCCCGGGCAGCGGGGCAGGCGGCGAGCTCAGGTGGACGCCTCGGGCGAGCCCGGGGCAGCTCCGCGGGAGGAGAGCGGCGCGTCCCTCTCCCGATGAGGAGAGCGCTCCTTCTCCCGGCAACTCCTCTCCGAGCGGTGCCCGGAGATCCACTCACCTGTGAGGCAAAGGCAGGTGCTGCGGGCGGAGCGGCGTCCATGGGGCAGCACCTCCGCTACGCCCGGGCGGGAGTGAGGGCTGCCCTCGCCCCGGCGCAGGTACGGTGGTGCTCGCCCTGCGCGCTGCTGAGCGGGGCTTTGTCTGCTAAACATGAGCTTCCCCTGCGCATCGTTTGTTTTAAAATCTCGTTATAATGTCAGTCAGCCGGCTCCAGAGGACACGGCGAGGCTGCGGATTCTTTGAGAGACACAGAATTAAAATAACTTCCCCCAAACAGAGAACTGACTCTGGGAAAGACTTTTTAGTGATTCACTCTCCATCCGTGTTATTTAACTCTGTCATCTCTGTCTTTTGGTTTGGCGGTAACCTGTGCAAGTAGCAGTAATATTATCCTGAATACTATGCTGCCACCAAATGTAGGAAAGAAGCCCATTATGGCGTGATTTAACCGAGTGGGCTGGTGCTGAAAGCTGCGTCCCTTTTCCTCGGGGCACGTCAGTGGCTGCCTCGCTGCAACCCCTGAGGAAGAAGGGGCTGCCGTGGGCCCTGGGGAAGAAGGGGCTGCCGTGGGCCCTGGGGAAGGGGCTGCTGTGGGCGCTGGGGAAGAAGGGGCTTCTGTGGGCCCCGGGGAAGGGGCTGCTGTGGGCGCTAGGGAAGAAGGGGCTGCTGTGGGCCCCAGGGAAGGGGCTGCTGTGCGGGGGCTCTGCAGAGCCAGCCCACCCTCCCTCCCACGGTACCGCTGACGCTCTTCAGGAACTTGGGCCAAGTCCGTGTGGAGTTGTTGAGCGGTAAATAAACAGAAAGGTGAGGCAGAGGACAAAGCAGACGTTTGGAATCGGAGAGGGCTGTAGTTAGCTAATTGCGATCCTCTGCCTTCTCTTAAAAATAGACTCTAAGCACAGTGATGATTCCACAGAACAGTTTGACAGTAAGCCTTGCATCTTTGTCCAGGAGGTAGATTAGAAAACCCCTTTATTTCTCAGCTGAGAAAAACAATCAGTCCCAGCCAAAACCAGCCTTTCTGGCTTTTAATATTTAATTCTTAAAACCTCCACCTCATCAACATCCCCTTTCAAGTCTCCTCTGAAATCATATCATTCCTCCCTCGTGTATACTTCTCTCTGCTATTATTTATTATTTAACACTTTGTGATGCAGTTTGTGCTGAAAATACTGCACAAAATGAAATCTTTTCCATACTTATTATTGCATCTAGAGACATTTAAGGTCCAGTCCTGTCAGGCACTTAAGATTATGCAAGTTTCCCTGTTGATTTGACGGCTAAAAAGCTGCTTAAATATTTTGCATGATTAGTGCTATACATGTGTAGAAATAATAACATCAAAAAGCGATTTATTTTATGAGTTATTAATCCTGACTAAATATGGCACAAGTTTCTTGTTTTGCTGAGTTCCTGGGGCTTTCCTTAAGAGTTCCCACATAAAAGAGAAGCCCAAAGGATTTAGGCTAGAACCTGTATCTGTGGGATTCAGGTTCACAAGATCAGAACTCAACCCTCAGTGACATGTACTTGGGGAAAACAGGAGGGCGATTAAAGCTCCTTGGAAAAAAAATATTTCCTATGGCAGCAAGAGACTTTGGATCAGACCTGTGGAACCCAAAAATCCTGCCATCCCTAATTAATTATCAGTTACTTTAGTTGTTGTGCTCTCTGTGCCTGTTACTTGTATTAGCAGAGAAGTTATTTTTAGCTGTACCATGTTAGAATTCTAATAATGCACTGGAGTTGTCCTAGACTGGGGCACAAACTCTTTTACTAGACCTGCAGTTTGGGACTTTAATGGCTTCATAGCATGCAGTGGTAAGAACACCTGCATGATCAAAATATAAAGCTGTTAATTATAATGGAAACAAGAAAACCAGTTGAGAGAAATGTGTGTTACACACAGTACTGATGCACACCCTGGGTCAATGTGTGATTTTATAAAGCTTTTCTTCGTGAAGTCAGTCAGTAAATGTCTCATTTATTTCAGATGTGTTTAACAAGTTGAGAAACATGAAAGATTTCCCAGTTTAGCACCATCAACATCACTTTCAAGGCTTCAAGAATTTCAAGACTTCTCTTTTTGACATTGCTTTAAGGTAAGTAATAATTACCTTCTTTTCTGCAGATTTATCCCATATGGAATGTATTTTGCCTCTGAAACCACTGAGAGGATGGATGTTTCAACTAGAACCTGCAGAGTTATCTTTACTCAAGTGTAAGTCCATTTAATTAAGTGATATTCTTTTAGGGACCAACCTCATAGAAAATTCTTATTATACTTTTCCTTTAATTTCTTTGACTTGTTTTCACTGAGACAATATGGATCAATGGCAATGCTTTAAGATAGAAAATAGGCACTTTTTTCTGGTAGAACCTGTAGTAATATATACTCATGTCACATGGAAGTTACATAAATGCATATAGACTCTATATTTGAATCCTATGTGCAATTATACAGTCTTAGAACTGGTTCTTGCAGGGGAGGTTTATGTAAATAAAAGAGTTTGAAAAGGAGTGAAATTAGGAGAGAAAGTTAATGAGTTAACCTCAATGTTGAGATGGTGGCAAATCTGAAAAGTATAGAACAATTAGAATATACAGTACTGAGCAATGGCAATTATTATGTTCCAAATTCTGTATTTAATTTTTTTAATAATATCAATGTTCATGAAACCTTTGAGTGTTTCCCTGGGACTGACTACCTGCTAGAGAAAATAGTCCTTTGCTGAGCACTTATTCAATGGAGCTTTCTAGCCAATCATTAATTCCCCAGAAATGCCATACAGCTAAATCATTATTATTAACAGACATTCCAGAGCTGTGAAAATCTGTCAAAAATGTGCAGCCAGACAGGCCTGATCTCAGACAGTATTGATGTGAAAGGTGTTTTGTGATAAGAAATGTCATGTGGAAACTGGAATGAAGCAGTCAATGTCTGTTTCTGGATAGTATTTTCATACTGTAGGGGGATGTCTGGCTGTACAGATACAAAATGTGTTGGGGGTAGAAAACAAAAGAGGGGATGATTCTGCCCTAGCAGGCCAAGTGGCAGTGGGTTTGCGATCTCTAGGCTTTAAAAGTACAGGTAAGTGTTAGCAGGTGCCTGCTGTGCAGCACTAAGGTAACATGAGTTAAAGAAGACAAACATGAGTTAAAGTAGCAAACTGTGTTCTAACAAGGAGGCTACAAGCCATATAATGTTTATAAATGTTGAAAACAGTCCTATGATTTACAAATATTGAATGACACAATACAGAAGTTTGTTCTGAACAACTCCACATTGTTGAATTAGCACACACCAGGCAGCCCCATTTGCTGCTCCCAAGTTCTGTCACTGCTCTATGAGGAGTATTCCTTCTCACTGGTATTAGTCTTGCTGAATGCTTAAAATGCATTTGGGTTTAGACCTTTCTTTTAGTTACACAGCCAACACTTCATAAGCCTTTGCTCTTTTAACCAGTAACTGCAATCATTAGTACCGTATCAGCACAGCAATGTCTGAAATCCCAACCTGCACTGTGGCAACACTAAATATACTTCTCCTTTTATGATTCCTGAGCACAGATCTTTTAAACTAACCTTTCCCTTCTCATTAAAAAAGATGCACATTCAGACTAGGACAGAGGGAGACTGATGTTGTAATTTCATGAATTCATAGCAACTTTAAAAGGAACATCTCACAACCACTGGACATTTTTTAGTTATTATCGAGTTTGAAAAAATACACTTTGCAAATAGCAAAGGGATCACTATCAAGAGATCTTAATGAGCCAGGAGGTGCTGCATGAATGAAAACCCATGAATTTCTTTTTAATGGCTCACCAAGGAGGAATATAATTTATTGCAATTCTATAATGTAGAAATTACCTTTATAACCTAATACTTTTCAGTCTTCTTGTAAAATCAAAACTGTAGTAATTACATGGGTTGAGTTTGAGACAGGTAGTAACAGCATCCACATTTGGAGTGGACTTCATGAAATCCTGAGAGTTCTTTTAGCTTCAATTTCATTCAAAGGAATTTCAGAAAAATTCAGATTAATTCAGAAGGTAAATAGAGTACTTGCAAATATACAAGAAGAAATACATGTATACTGCAAATATCTTCAGTATACAGAAGAGGAAAAAAGTGCCAACCTGTCTAGAGCAGCTTTCAGCAGTACAGCTGAAAAATGAGTTGTGCCCTCAGGTTCACCTGTTGCACAGCTATTGCTTTGATTCTGAACAAGGAAAGCTGCCAGTCAGGTTCTCTTTGGCAAAACAGATGCTATTTTTGAATTGTTAACAGTATTGCAAGTCCCTGTGAACGAGGTATGTTTCTGCTTGTTATAAATTAGACTGTCATGAAATGTAGATCTGGAGTGATTGCCCAGGTGTCTGAGGATTGCTGCAGCTGACAAAGAAGGCTCTGCACATCATTCCAAAGTCATGCCAACAAAACCTTTGTCTTGTTAACAAAAAAGGGGGAAAAAAGGCTACAGAGGATCAAAAAATTGGAACTGCTTTTGTATTCTTCCAACTGAAAACCAAAACACCTTTGTTCCCATGAGTTCAACTTTTCAAGGCAGAAAGAAAGCCTTTCTAAACAGGCCTAAAATAGCATTAAAAATTTTCAAGGTTAAAGTGAGTATAATAGGCTGTGTACTGAGCACAGAGGAGCTGTGCTCAGACATAGAAGAGGACACACAGCAGAGAAAATTTTCTGATCCTCTGCTGTTTGACTCTGGCTTATGTTAGAACAGCTGAGGAGCTGATCTAACCAAAACCTCTTCTAAAATTCCTTGGTGACTGAGACAGAGATAGACAAGTTTAGTCTAGAACATGCATTCTTCAGACCTGGAACATCCATGGATGGAAGGCAGAACAAGAAGTCAAATTAATGAGTCAGTTAAAGTCTGCCAGTGTTAGCACTAATAACACTCAAGGGTTAGAGAAGTGAGCTGTAAACCTCACAAGGGAAGACTTTGCTCTTCACAGAAATGTAAAGTTGCTGTATTACTTCACTAGCAAAGTACTTTAGCCACCATATATTTTGCATGTCTTCCAAAATGTACTGTCAAGCAACCAAAATCAAAAGTTCTTACTGAAAATTAGACCTTTTTAGTGTGCTTCCCTGATAATAAGCTTTAATGATGTCTCTCCATCTGATTGTCACAACATGCCCATCCAAATCTTGGTGTATTTTTAGTCTTACATATAGTACTAATATATAGATGTAGGAACTTTCAGATTTATGAATAAGAACATTTCTCTGACAGTTCCATTTTTAAAGGATGCTAACTGTTAAAAGATGCTCAGGATTTTAAAATGGTAAGTCACAAGACAGATGAAAGAAGAGGTACAAAGTTCTGTGATACCTTTTTAATTCTCCAACACTGCCATCACTGTCAGGTGATACTGACACCAGTTCTCAGGTGGCTCTCAGACTCCCTTATGTGATTGCTGTGCCCAGACAAGAGGGTCAAAGGTGGTTGCCAAAGGTTAAACATCCACAGACCAACTCAGTATCTATTCAATTCAACTGTCTTTACACTGACTTAAAATGGAAACTGCACTGAGTGCTTTTGCTCAAGAGATGCTGAATAATCACAGCTTACATGAAATCACCAGATGTCTGAGTGGTCAGTATTTCTGGGAACCAGGTCACATATTTGAAAGCCCAATAATGAATTCAGAAACTAAATTTAGGCACATATGTTGGAAAACTGTTGACGTGCACAAATACACACACGGGTTCCAGACCACGCTTTTAGGCAGATGGTACCAACTGTCCCTCCTTGACTCCACTTGACAGCCAAACGTAAAGAGCAGTACTAAAGCTGGTTCCAGAGGGATTTGCTTCTCTGTCCTTTAGCATGATAGCCAGGGACACAAAATAATCTATCAACCAGGTGTACTGACAGATGGGTCAAAAACCCACCAAGATTTCAAGGTGGAAAAGTAAATGCCACTTCTTATGCTTTCTTTCTAGAGAGCATTCTGATAATGATAACAGCATTTGTCATTGATATTTCTCAGCACAGTGCAACTCTTTTCTACCTACAGAAATGGAATATCTATCTAGAACATCTGTTTAGTATTCTGTTATACTGTCTGAATGAAAAGGCATCAATCTGATTTCCCTACTCTTTTCATCAAGCCAATAGTAAACTGAAAAGTTAATGCTTAGAATAAATAATGTGTAGCAGAATATTTTTGATAACTTTTTGGTGTGGTTTTATAACATATATTTGCCTAGAGTGTTTTTTATTATTGTGACAGTGCAGTGATCTCACAGCTGGGTAAATAATAGGACAAATAATAGGATTTTAATGTAATGTGAATGCACATTAGGGAGTCTTAAGAAGTGGTGTAAAAAGCTGCTGACAGCAGATTCCAGTGGCAACTTTTTGTTGTAATGTTTACTTAAATCAGCAGATTATCTCTAACCTGCTAAAAATAATCTAATGCTAATAACAGAGAGGATATCTGCTCCCTAACACATACATAGGAGATTATTGCATAGTACAACAAGGTAAACCACATTTTTTATACACAATACCGGCATCTGAGAGTACAGGTTTCAGAATGGATTATTTAATCTGTACTTTATACAGCCAACTAACTTTGGAGTACAATATAAAGCAGCTACAAAAGGAATACTTCTGTGTAATATGGAAATTGTATATATATAAAATTATATATAGTACATATATAATTATATATTTGTATTTATTTATACACACACATATATATACACTTTATATATATATATATATATATATATATATATATATATATATATATATACACACACACATATATAGGGCCATTGTAACAGAATACTTGGTAAAAGGACAACTCAAAATTTTCTTGGGTGTGTGGGAATTAGTCTGTCACTCACTCCCACACACCTGACAGAAAGCTGGCCTCTTTAAAGTCAATTTTGTAATTTCTATACACCTTGAACTCTTAAATAGGATTTTCCAGTTTAACAAATTCTCCCTCTGAATATAGTGATTGATCTTCTTTCAAAAGAAAAAATAAGAAAATTTAAAGGAAATTGCATGTAATTTCTATGCAAACTAGAACAATTGAAGCGAGCCTTGATAGTAGGATGAACAAACAGACAGTTTAGCTGGCTGAACAATAGGATCACTTTCCTACATGAACAATGCAAGGATTTCAACACATACAATGACCACAAGTGAAAAAGAGCAGATATCTCAGAATACTCAGTTATCTCACTTGTTTCTGTCACAATGTTTAGCTCAAACCAAAACACTAGAACACCTGCACAGCAAGATCAGAAATAGATCCTCCATGTAAAGCCTCAATACAGGTCCAGTTTCCAGACTTTTCATCTCATTGCAAAGGATTTTTTTAGTATTAGGTCTGTTGGCTGTCATTAGTTATTGACAGCTGTACGCAAAGGACAAATCCTGACTCATTAGTATGAACAGGAATATTATCATTAAGTTCAATGGAGTGAAGAGTCTACTCTAAGGAACAAGATTTTATAAGTTTATTGTCATTGAGATGTTCTTTGTAGGGCATAAAATTCCATTGGTTAATGGGGTTATTTTACAATCCTAAAGGTACTCCTAATGAAATCAAACCCAAAATATAACATTAAAGGGTACAGAAAAAACATTCAGGAAAAATTAAAAATAACAAAGGCCACATTCTGATGCTTATTATATTAGGGAATGTAGAAATATTTCAGGAAATACTCTTTTCCCATACTGTGCATCCTTAGGGTCCTGTGCAGACAGCTGTGTGTGGCTGGAAATACATTCTCAGCTCTCTGGAGTCCCTGTGCATCAGCCCCTGCAGCCCAAGGGAGGCGTGTGCTGCTGGCACAGGGATGGGAAAGCTCTGGCACATCTGCTGCAGGAATGTGCCCACTCTGCTGGGGAAACAACCAAAACCAGCAGCGTATCCAACAATCCTGGTTTCTGCCTTCCTGCCCACATCCATCCTAAGCAATGTTTCTGTGCCCTGGCAGTGTAAGAGGGGTAGGGCTCCTTCTCACTGCTCATGACCTTTCACTACAGATGGAATTTTCTGGGACAAGAGAAGAGTCATCTCTCTCACCATGCACAGATATCATTTTCTTGGCTCCTGACATACAGCTGTGAAACTGATTCCCTGATGATATTGAAACAATTACAAATCTCAGCTCCTTAAGAATAAAATGTAAATTCCCTTATTTCACCTGCCTGTTTAATAATAGTAATACCAATGATAACAACAACAACAACAACAAAGCCATCCCTCCCAGGACATGAGGAGAAACCAGAGATCCTTTACTGTGGTTACACTTAGAGCTTGTAAAGGTGTTTTGATACCATGGTGATGAACACGGTATGAATGCCAAGATAGACAACGGATCTAGCTGGCACTTCTCCCTCCTCCCCCACACATCATGGTGTTCACCACAACAAGTTTGTGATTTTGTCCTAAAAATCTGTTGAGTCTTGTTGGTCTTTACGAGTTTACTTGCAGAAACCACAAAATGCTCTCTTCACTTTGAGTTAGTCTAGACTGTATGAGAGGTGCATGATTTTTTTCAGAAATTACACTCATAACATACATTATTCTCTTGAAAAAAAAAACCCTCCTCTAAAACCCTAACCAACAAATAAACATGAGTTTTCCTTTTTGGGAAAAAAATAGTTTATATATCAGTCAACTCAGTTGTTGCCGACAGGTTTTACCCAGAATTGTATTATTCTATTTGTTCAGGTGAGATTTATTATTCAGAAGATCAAACAGAAAGTCCTCTAAGCTAACTTCTAATTCGCTCTTTTTCTATTTACATAGGATTAATTTAAGGATGAGGGGGTTTGGGGTTTTTTATCTATATGATGAGATAAATACTTGCTAGACTGGGTTATGTAAGAGTCCAGAAATACTGCAATTCTCTTTTCTCACATGAAAAGTGTGAAAAATAATAGCAACCTCATTGATTCATAAAATCTTTCTCAAGATATTTACTAACTCTCACTATCAAATAGTAAGTACTGCTATTTAAATGTACAGCTTCTTGCCAGTTGCATTGTAAAAGAATGTCATTGGATTTTAAGCTACTTTGTGTCCTTGCTGTGCACAAGGTGCTAATCCTTCACCTGCAGTACAACAAGGTATCTCAAGAGTAAGTGGAAGAACTGCTGTTGTGGGGAAAGCAGACACAAGTCTGTTATTCAGTGTTTTCATTGAAAAAATAATTTTGAAAATATTTCAGCTACTGAAATATTTTATCTGTTTACAGACCTGGATACTTCTAAAACAGCTGGATGAATTAGTGATTACTGGGAGAGTATTAGCAGATGAAACACTAAAGGATCTAAATGAGACCAGGGCTCCTTTCAGCCAGGGTGAATTATCACTTTCTATTTACTTGAGTTGCAGAAATTTGCTTACCCAAAGTTTAACCAGAAACAAATTAGTGCTTCTCAGCATAGGAAGGACTTGCCCCATATTTCTTTCCATTCGTGGGTTTTGGTGGAATTTGGTTTGTTTTGGGGTAGGTTTTTTTGCTGTTTGGTGTTTTGGTGTGGGTTGGTTTGTTTGTTTTAGTTTTTGTGTACTTAACAGAAACAATAAGAGAAGCTTCTTTAGACTAACATTAGGAAGGACAGAAAAACAAAAGAGAGCTTCTTTGGTGAGCAGAATATCATCTTGCTTACAGCTGCCACAGAAAGCCTAAATGTGAATTATTTGGACTTCATGTTGCTCTTCAAAACTGAAGGGGTAGGGGAAGGATTGAGTACTACAACACTTGATGCACTCCACTGGCTCTCCAGTCAGTGATTACTTGTTAACATTCAAGGCCTTTCTTCAAGGTTTCCACTGGAACACAATATCATTCCTATGGCATCTGCCACTCAAAAGGTCACTGCATTCTCTGAAAACATTTTGAGTTATGGAACTCATCCCAAAATGGGAGTAAGGAGACACCTCTCAAAAGCCTAAGCCTAAACACCAGAGATCAAAGCCTTTTATTGCACTTATTGATGTGATGCACCTTTTCCCTGAAAAAATTACTTCCATTCCTGCCAAGATACTAACATAAAAAAGATTTATAGGAGGGAGATACAAATATAACCCCTCATCTTACTCTGACTTTGTGTATGCTGATGCTACACGTTAAAACACAGTAAATCTATGTTTTCTGGATATTAGTTGGTAAATACCAACACCACTTGGCAATTCTGCCATCTCTGCAAGAGCCTTGGCTAGGTTGTTAATATGCAAACACCACCAGCCCACACTCTGCTAGGAATGATTAACTCACATTTTTCTTATCTAATTTCTTTCCATTCAGGAGCCCAATTACATAGGATTGTATCATGGGTTTGATTTACGTATATACCTCCAAATGACAGCATATACAGTGTGGAAGCCACAACTTCAGTTATTAGGAAAGTTTTCAGTTTCCAGTTATTTTAGTTTTTATTTCCTCCTAGGCACTTATTGCATTCTTCTTAGCATGCTGAGCTCTTCTAATGTTTAGAAATATTGTAGAACTGCAAAAAAGGCACAGTCAATTAATTCCTTCATTTGAATAATTAAACATTTTAAATACTCCCTCCATACCTTATGTTCAGCTATAGATATATTATTAATAGTAGCTTGTACTGTGTGCTGCAGGAGAATGTTAGGCACATAATTCCTAGAACCTGGGGAGAAGAACATTTCCCGGCACTATGAATTTACCTACCCAATGACAAGCTATCTTGTTCAATCCAAACATGTTTCACACTGCAGTAATTGCATTGTAGGAATGTCGTGTGCTTGTTTTATGAAAAAATCAGCACAGTTAATTATTCAAAAAATTGTTATAGTTGATGAATCCATCCACTATTTGCAACAAAAATGTTACTCATGCCTCACCACTTTTAGGCTTATCCTGTCTTATGATTCATTCCAGAACCATGGTCTGCAAAGTAAGACCCCTGCATAAATCCAAGAGCACAGGTTTGTAGCCAGACTGTCTGTTGGCCTATGGGTGTTGCCAAGATATTGTGGTTAAACATGGTTTGTTACATCTCTGTGTGTTTGAGGGTACCCCTGCAGACAAATGGCCTTCAGTCTCTACTCCTCTGGATTGGCCTGATGTCATTTTTCCCACACTCAGACCTACTGGGGACCAGCCGTGTCCCCGCTGTGCTTGTTGAACGAGCCTGCCCAGGCTTCACAGCAGGAGGGGCTTCATTTTGGCTGATTTTAAAGCCAGGGTGTCTGGAGCAGACCTGGGTGGTGCAGCTTATTTTGCAGGGACACTGGTAAATTTGACCCAGAGTAAATGTGTGAGGCATTGGGAGCCCTCTGACCCCACTGCTCTACTCAGCACAGCCCTACACGTTCTCCACTGCCTGCAACCAACTGGCAAACATCAGAATGAGCTTCAGTGGTTCCAAGTCATCTGGAGAAGAGGCACTTCAGTTAATTTCTGTATTTTGCCTGCTGTGCCAGGAGTCCCTGGACAAGATCACAGTCTTTATTGTGATCATCCTTCAGCAGATGTAGGAACATATGAATAAGACCAAGTAATATTTCCATGAACAGAATTTTACTTCTCCATTGTACTAAACCAAGAAGAAATTCAGAGACCAGGAAAGCCACTTTTCTGCTGTCAATTAATCTGCCTTTTTCTGCTTGGACATTGGACTCTGTTACATTTGTAGCAGAGATTTGAAAAATACTGGAGCATTAAAAATTTGCAAGAACACCACTCTGGGAACACAGACAGTGTTTGCTGTCACTGACTTAGTTGTTATGAATAAGTACAACTGGAAGGAATCTGAAAAAAATCATTGCAAACACAGTGAAGGGGATAGAAGTAAAGGCCTAGTACAAAACAGGTGGATTACATTTGCCTTGTAGGGCATGCAGTCTTGTCCTCATCTATTATTAATTTTAAAAGTAGAAGCTTTGTGGTGCATGTCATGTCTTCACTCATAAATCAGCCTCTGTGTGCCTCTACCTGTGCCCAGATTTTTCTTTATCTCTCTTTACCCAAGGCCTGCAAAACATCTACAGATCTTTAGACTAGGAACCTGAGAGAAGTGGAAAATGTAATTTATTGCTGAGATAAAACTGTTGAAAAATGTATCCTTCTGGTTATCTGATAAAATCATTAATGAGAAAGGAAAGGTCCTTGAAATTCTGGAAAACAAAAGTGCTACACACAGCTAAAAGACAGTCCACACTGAAACCTAAAAAAACCCAAGTGCTATTTAATTTTCAAATCACATTTCCTACAAATTAAACTAAGAGGTTTGTAATAGAGATAATTACCTATCCAGCATCCTTCATCAGTCTCTGAACTCCTTTTCTTCAGTCGTTATTTCAACGACAAAAACCCTTAAATGGGTCATTTATGCTTAAATTAATCTGTGCTTTTCCCAGAGTACCTCCTCTGTTCCTCTCCAGCTTTAATTACTGAAAAACATTTCGTTTTATAGAAATCTGTGGCAAAATAAATGCATCCTTCATAGTCATCCTATTCCAGGAAGTTCAGTGACTGCAACATTGGTGACATCACAGATGGTAAAGTCAGTTTTAAGATCTATTTCATATGTAAACCCTGGCACACAATGTGAGTCAATACTGATGCATAGAAGAGTTCTGTGAAGACTTCAGGGGGCATAAATCATTCTCTAAGGCAGCAAAGATTCTCTCAACTGCTGATGCAATCAGTTGGTAAGGCTGTACTTTGAGGGGAGAGTGGTGGCAGTCTGGGACCCTTGAAGGCCAATCAAGAAGAGGATTTATTTGCCTGATTGATGTACCTTTTCCACTTACACAGAGGACATTTCTGTGGTGTCAAACCTCATTCTGCAGCAGAAGCTACAGCTTTGCAAAGTGGTATGACAATGGTTTCTCCTTCACAGCTTTTCTGTAATCACTAATTTTTAACTCAGAGTAATCTGATGATGTTTCTTTCTATCCTCTTTGTCGTATCCTTTCAGATGGTGATGTACATGTGCTTCTCAAAAATATATTTTGTTAAAAATTAGGTGAACAAAAATAATTCCCCTTTCAAGAAAGAAAGAAAGAAGAAAGGAAGGAAAAGGAAACGGAAAAGGAAAAGGAAAAGGAAAAGGAAAAGGAAAAGGAAAAGGAAAAGGAAAAGGAAAAGGAAAAGGAAAAGGAAAAGGAAGGAAGGAAAAAACATCAACTTTTTCAAAACACCCCAATTGCTTGCATGTCATGTCACCTGTAATGCAAGTTTTTCAGTCTGAAAAAAAAAATTCTGCTTTGAGGAAGGAAACCAAGAGATTCATCCAGTACATTTGCAGTTAAACAATGTAACAGTACAGCAAGAATGTCCTTTTTGCATGCCTAGTTGAAAAAAAGTCTAAGTGCTATGATTGTTTTTTGAATGTTAATGCTTGAAGGATTGATTCTTCTTTGATTTTTTTTTTGCAGAAATAGCAATTGTGTTTAATGATCATCTGGGATTTTATTTTTTTAATAAAATGTCAGTTATCAGGAAAGAAGGAGAAAGGAATCTGAGAGTCATGCATACAAAAATAAAACTTCTTAAATCTAGATTTTCTTCTTAGACAAAATCAAACAGTATATACCTGAAACGTGTAGCACTCTAAAAACACACACAGACATATGTATGTGTATATATATAGTAAATAGTTTCTTTAAATCTATTTATATGCCTAATTCTCTTCCATTTGTGACTGGACAGATCTTGATAAGCAGCAGGAATCATAAACTTTAGAGAGCAGGCAAATGCTGTTCAATTCTGACAGGATCACAAACTGCTTAGGTAGTTCAAGATGAGGTGGCAGTGAATCACAAATTTTCTGCATAATTTTGGAAACGGATTCTTTAACTAACGCCTTGATTTTTTCACTTAGCTCTAGCCCTGCTGGAGTCCTATGCATTTTTTCCATGTCTAGCAGTTTCAATACAAACTCATGATCCAAATAACTCCATGGCTCCTCAGGAGCAGACACTTAATGTGTCTCAAATATGCACTAGATCAAATAATTCCTGCTAGTCCAGCCCTCTCATTCACCGGAGTCTTTACTGGTCATGACTTTCAAATTTGCTGGCAGTCCAGGTCTCAATCACTCAATGAAAGGTGTGAGTTCTCAGTGTACCTGAAAATGAATTCTCAGGACAGGCAAATCTAAAATCAGAGGCACCCTGAATAAAGTAGAGCTCTTGAGTATTTGGCAGTGCACAAAATGAACAAGACGTCTCAGAAAAACGACCAGTAGAACCTGTATCTGTGTCAGAAATGGGAATTCAGTGTGCAAAACAAATTGAGTTAAATAGTGTGTTTAACTCATTACATCAACTTTTATCTCTCATAGTTACAGTGATTCAAGGAATATATTACAGGTTTCTTGAACAAATGGAGCCTGCCCACACTAAATGAGTCAGAATAAAATCAATTATATTGTAGATTCTTAACTGTGGAAATAATCAATGTCATCGTTGTTCCCTTCCTAGCAACAAAATATTGGTCCTGGTCAACCAATCTTCTTAAGCTGGTTTGCACAAAACATTTTTAATATTTTTTATATTATTTTGTGGGTCCTTTGAAAATGGTATCAAGGCTAAACAGAACCCTTTTTTAACATTGATAGTGCTCTTTGGTGTAGTAGTTCATTTTTTGTGTAGTAATTCAATTTTGTTTGTATTGAATGTCAGAGAAGCAGACCTTAAGTTTTATCATACTCTGTGATGTTTTAGGCTCAGATTGCCAGATTTATCTGTCATGGCACAGGCACCCTGGAGTCTTTCTCTCAGCAGTGCAGCAGGGGATAGAGAGGGCTAGTGTGAGATACTACTGTAAGTTTTCAGAACTTACTGATTTTTATCCAAGCTGTTCTTGGGGGAAGAATAAGAGCTGTCTCACAGGCCAAACCTTCCAAAATGTTGCATCTGCTGGGAATGCTGTCCCGTTTAAGGGTTTATGGGAGCTGGAAGAAGAGATTCATAGAAAACACACAATACATTGTGTGCATTATTTTTTTTCAGTGTGTGTAAATCCATACCCTTCCTAAACAAATACAATTACATGTGATCCTTTTTATACCATCAGGTTTTATCAGTTTCCATTATTTCCTCTATCCCATCCCTCAAGGACTCATACATATCAGCACGCACTGAAAACAGATGTTGATAATGCTGCGTGTGGTTTACACTTCCAGCCTTCATTGGATTCCCTGAATTCCAGATGGCAGATAGTTATTCTATTCTATGTGTGAGATTAAAACAGCCTAGTTTCAAACTTGCATATCTTTGTAATTTAATTCTAATGTCTAGACCAACCTTGTTATGTCCTTTTCACCTTTTTTACTCTTCAAATTTTGTAATTTGTAGTCATCTCACCATTTGCTTACAAAAAGATTCCCTCCCTCAACCAGTCCTTTTGACTATTTTGCCTCCGGAGTGGGGGTGTGGGGTGTGTGCACCACCACACCTGTTTATGTGAATTGCTCAACAGAGACAGTAAATTTTTGAATAATTTGTTTTATTAGTACTTTACCTAAGTCTCTCAAAGTGCATACAACCATGCTTTAAATTGCAGTAAGAAATAAAGTAGCATGTCTTGTACTGGATTTTTCAGAAGTTCCAAGGTGCTAAGAATTATAAGGTTTGGCAGCATGATCTAATACATACTAGAGTAAGTCTTAAAAGATCTGGACTCCACAGATCTCCACTACTCCAATCACAATCCTTACTAAACTAAACCTTATATAAGCATTTCCATTTCAACACTTTATTTCCCACTTTTTATCTCATATTTTCAATATACTGCATGCCCTTGCAGAAGGTTATATTCTCCTCTGTGTGCTCACACTAACTTTATAAAATCAGTAAAATCATTCTCAAGTTATAATCTATAAATAACACTAGGCACGTGTTACTGTAAATTATTTATTCAGTGCCATTATATTCATGACACTTTGTATAGCAAATCAAGTCCCATGACAAAATTCTGCTGCTTTATCTAGGCCTCATCTGGAATAAGTCCATGAAAATCTATAATTAAACTAACACAGATCAGTAGTAACTTCAAATGATTTAGTCATAGTAAAGTAAGTTTAGCTGTATAGCATTTGGTCCATGATCTTGGCTTCAAGAATGCATACTTCAAATTTGGCAGAGTAAAGGAAGCAGGAGAGAGCTGAAATCCCCCTCCTGCACACACAGTCCCCATCCTCAGTTCTCACGTTTATATGCAAATGTTCCTTTATTTCTGCAGAGGAAAACATTTCTGCACTCAGGCTGCAAAATCACAAGAAAATGTGTTTAAATTACAAAAAGGAAATTTCTTGCGGCATCCTCATTACAGTAGACAATACTCAAGCTGATATAATATCAGAGGATTTCATTTGAAGAAGAGGCAACTTAGGCAGGCTGCATCCTCACCACCACCATCACCATCACCTAGAAAGGCTGAGCACCCTGAGGCCCCTCTGTGACCCATCCTGCAGAGATGAGGACAGTACTGACACCAGAGTTTTGCAGAGGAGAGCACTCCATACATACCTAGGGAAAACAGCTGTGAAATTATAAAGAGTTAGAGAAATCTAGAAGGTCTTTGAATCCACATCTCTGCCAGGTCTGATTGAATCTTTCAGACATGCTTGACAGGAGAAATGGTTGCCTTTAGCAACACAACCAGGTTAAATAAGACCAAGGTGATTCGGTGTGCTGATCGCCTTGTGCTGTCCTTGTGCTCCAGAACCACACTGGGCTGTCCTGCCCAAACAGTCGTGTTCTTGCCACACCCATTGGCCTGGTCTTGATGGTATTTGAGTTGCAAAATTCATCCTGAGCTTAGCTAAAGTCGTGCAGCAGTCACATATTCTGGTTTATGGCTACTCGGCACATAAGAAGAAAATGGAAAAGGAACAGAAAAGGCAAAAAATTTCTTTGCATGATTGGAGCCAATTGCTCTTAAATTGGTGTGAGCAGTTCCACCATAAGACTGTGATCGCCTCTTCCTGTGATGGTGTTGGGATGGTTAGATAGGCTGCACCTGAGACTCAGAAATGCACTTTAGTTTTTATTTGCCTAATATACCACATGCTGCCTCATAAAGAGGGGAATTGACAAAAACTACTTAATAAAAAAGACTTCCCCTAGCACTTTCCATCTAATGATCATCAAGCAGTTTACAAGTGGGACTGAAGTCGGTTTTATCTGTGGGTAATAATAGCCACATTGTACAGATGGAAAAACAATCCAGCCATAGGAATGCATTTGAGTTGTCAACATTAACCTTATCGAGCACCTCAGTGCAGATTTCATGTGATGAATCACTCAGAGCTCTGCAGAGTAGCAGGATCCTGGCTGTTCCTCATGGAAATCACACCCCTGATATCATTCCAGTATTGCTGGGCCAGAAAGGGACTGCAGCTCAGAAAGGATGGGGCAAGCACTGCCTTGCGAGGGTCGCCCAGATGTTGCAGCCACCCCTGACTGTGGAGCTCAGTAAGAGAACCAGGAGCCGTGTGGGGCCTGGGCACTGTCCCCACAGCCACGGGCAGGGCAGGCTGTGGGCACAGACACTGCCCCTGTGCTTTGCCCATCTCGCCTTTTCTTTCTTTTCAAGGAGAAGTTGCTGGTGATGCCCAACTTCGTGAGTGTGATAAACCCCTGAGGAAACCTGACCTGGAGACCAACCCACCAAGGTACAGAGCAAGGCTGCCAAGTGCTTTTAGACCACATCGGTTTGCTTCAGACCGCAGGGCAGGAATAAGCTGCGAACGACGCAGATCTATTACTTTCTTATTACTCATTCAAAAGCCAGCGCACCTCTGAGGCAGCTTCCACTCGCTGCTGCCACGGCAGTGCCGGGACCCGCGGCGCTGCTCCCGGGGCTCTGCCGGGGCTCTCTCGGAGCTGTGCGGGGCTCTCTCGGAGCTGTCCCGGGGCTCCCTTGGAGCTGTCTCGGGGTTCTCTCGGGGCTCTCTCGAGGCTCCCGGGGCAGCCTCTCGCCTCAGCCCCGCCTTACCACCCCGCCCGACCGCCGGTAACATGCTCCCCGAGCCGCCCCGCCCGTGCCGCCCCCCAGCGCCCCGCGCGGCCCCGCGGGCCTCCCCGCCCGCGCGAGGCGCCGCCCCCGGCGCAGGCGGTGCCGCCCCCTCGGCGCACGGGCCCGGCGGCTCCGGCGGCTCCGGCAGCGGCGCGGGCCGGGGCGATGGCGGCGGCGGCAGCGGCGGCGGGGGACCCGTTCGTGCGGGCCCGCGGCAGGACCCTGACCGCCTTCCGCCGAGGTACGGGCAGCGCCGGCCGGCACCGCACCCTCGCCCGCGGCTGTTGCCCGCCGCGCCGCCGGGCGGGAGGGGCGTGCGGAGGGAGGAGGGAGGAGGGAGGGAGGCAGGCAGGCCCGGGGCTTCCCCGGCGGCGGCGGCGGCGGCGGCGGCGGCGGCGGCGGCGGCGGCGGGAGGAGCTGCTGCCGGGCAGGGAGGTGTGCGGGGCCGGTGCCGGCAGGGCCGCGGTGCGAGCTCGGAGGGACGCGCGGCAGAGGCCGCCCCGCTGTCCCCGCGGGCCCGCCCGGCTGTCCCCGCGCTCCGGGTCCCCGTAGCCGGCCGAGCGGCCGCACCACATTCGGCTTAAAGTGCTTGTCCGAGCTCTCGAGCCTGACCTCCATAGCTTCGGACGGTGCTGGTGCCAGCGTGTGCCGCGCTGTGTTTGTGCCCGCAAGGGTGACTGAACAGGGTGCGGGCGGGTCACCGGTGCTGTTACTTCAGTGACAGGCAGCCCCAGAGCGGTTCGCACGTACGGGAGGTCCCGCAGGTGGGACCCGCTCGCTCAGGGTGCGGGGCAGCAGAGCGGCGCTCCCCGGGCCCTCCCAGGCCGCGCACGGCATCCCCTGGGCTGGCGGTGGCTCCATGGGGATGTGCTTCCAGACTTCCCGGGGGAATAAGGTGAAGAGCCCAAGCCAACCAGAGCTGGCACAGCCACCTGTGACTGCTGGTTCATGCCTGTGGCTGGACCGGCAGAGGAGTCTGTGTGTTGAACAGCTCTGTATGTCACCCGTTTGTAAAGTTCTCCCAAGGACGGAGGTTCTGCAGCGTACCGGGGTTTTCAGGGGCACAGCTAGCTCTGTGTTAAGAAATCTCTTCCTATTGCCATGCGTGGAAAGTGGTTTGTTCCCTTGTAGTGATGAATTTCAGATTGTCTTGGTTTGGTGAGGTCGGCAAGGCTATTCAGTCCCTGCAGTTTTGTGGTATTTTCTTAGGGTTTGCTGGAAATATTTGGTTTTGCTTGTTGCCAAATAAAGAAAAATCACCAACTCAGAGCATGTGAAGTATATGTATACAGTCATTCTGGCAACCTATTAATTGCAGATGGTCTGGTTGGTTTGGAACAGAATGCCTAGCATGTGCTGAGGGGACAGATGGCAGACAAGCTATCTAGTTATATCAACTGTATAGTGAAATTGTAACAAAAGGAATGTTCAACAGCAATGTAAAAATCTCTGAATAAAAGCTTTATCTATGTACTTCTTGAAAATTGTCTTAAACATGGAAAAAATATACGTCTTTTGGGAATCTGTTTTCCAGGTGTGCTTCTTTCTCCTGAAGTGTCTTCATTTTGAATTCTTTAAATTTTAACTAGGATTTTTCTTACCAACTGGTTGCTTTAAATCTCTGTTCAGGCCTTATTAGACTACCAGAGTCCAGCTACCATCTTCGGGTGCAATATTTCTTTGTAAATAATTTACTTAGCCCTTTCTTAGTAGACTAAAGTTCAACACAACTAAAGGATTGGGGAGAAAGAAAACCAGAACCAAGGGCTGGTAAAACTGAGGCAAAATTTCCTGCGGTTTAAGATGAAAATAATTTGTTTTGTTTCTTTTGTCAGATTTTAGGTTTCACTCCTGTTAAACGTGTAGCTACACAAAACATTTACTGCCACTGCTATGGGTTTGGACAATTTTTCCTTTTAAAATTTGAGAGCCATCAATGACAGCTTAATTTTGGGTTTTTTCTCATTACCCTTTTTGCAGAATCACTCTTCCACATGCTATCCCCTCACGGTAATTTGTTCAGTTTGCTTTTACGTAATTTGGAGGTTATACATGTAACCTGCTCTGATCTGCTCTTGAAGAGGGGGGATGTGAATCAGAAGCTCAAGGTTAGTGGTCTAAATTATCCATGAGGCATAGTAGTAAACAATGCACAAATACCTTGCTTTATTGTATGCTTTGGCTTTACTTTTTGAAATAAATTATCTGTCTTCTCCTGTGAAATTATGCTTCAGATGTCTGCTGCTTCTATTAGCATTTGAGTGAAGAAGCAGGACCATATGTTTGGGTACATGCTGCCTTCACCACTTCTCTCCAAAAGTCATGGGGTTATTTTGTTTTGGTTTGTTATGCATTTTTTGGCCCTGAGTATGTGATTTGCATGCTGTGCAGAGAATTCCTGTGAAAGTAGGTAAACACTTTTGTCAAGTAACTAAAGAAGTGATGGTACTGTCAGCTTAACTGGTTGAGAAGTGTCTGTTTGAACCTGTCTTTTGCTAGTTTTACTTGATGGTTCCAAACCCCTTATCTGCAACAGGGAAATAACCACTATTGGTTACTCAGCTTCTCAGTTCCAGATGTGATTTTAAGTTCCTCTGTCATGCCTGTCTCACCAGTCTTTTGCAAATTCTTTAAGTTTATTCAGTTGCTTCTCAATTTTTTTTATTTTGCTGCATTCTTTATTCCTTCTCCATTCTGGTTTTTTGCCATTACTAATGTGAGCTAACTTCTTCTTGTAGCACTTGCTCGAACAATTGTCGTCTATATGAAGCTGGTGGGGTTTTTCCCATGTGCACTGTCCTGCACTTCTTTTGCATTGGAGTTCATCAGCGATTTGGGACAGTCCCTGTGTAAGAAGTCCCTCCCCAGGGGCACAACCAGGCCTGATTCTCATGCTGCAAAAATGGCTTAGTTTTAGCAAATTTCCCTTCCTCACTATGCAGTTGGTGTTACAGCCTGGTTTGAGGTTGTTGAGCAGTGTATGTCCCAGGACACATCCAGGGGGGTCTGTACGTCTTGGCCATTTCTTCTTGCCGGTTTTCTGTGCACTTAAGGACTTGCTTTCATATTTCAAGACTCGGCTTCCTTGGGAGTCTCTGGTGAGTAACTCTTAGATCCATCAAGTGGATGGATTTGCCTTGTCCACGTAAAAGCTGTTGATTATTCTTTCTGGAGAATCCCTAAGCACAGTACTCACTGTCTTTGTTACAGTTTCCATTCCCTTGCCTATACAGGTGCCAGTTTGCAGTCAGTCCTTACCAGCTTGCCCAGGAAACCCCTGCAGATGTAGGTGTGTTACTGGCCATCTTGCCGTTCGTTGGTGCAGAGGCAGTTTTAAGCAGGAGGTAACTCCCCAAGGTGAGCTGGTTTTTCACTTCTGAGGAGTTCTGTGGATGCCACCTAATCTGAGTGGTTTGTGGATGTTCATGTCTGTTGAATCATCTACTGGCATTTTGATTTGAGACACATCTGATACATTGTCTGTCAAAAGGAATTCTCACACTGGATCTTCATAAGTTCCTTCACAATAAACGTGCATACAAAAACGTACCTTGTTTTTCTGCTCAGCCTGTGGGTGCATCTTGCATGTCTGGAATGTCTGTTGACCTTAGGGAGTGTCTGGCAGGCTACCTGCTCCTAATTCCTCTGCCAAGGGCTTTGTTAGTTTTCAGATTTCTGCTGTATCCAGCTCTTCACTTTTGTTAGCTTGACTTTTTGGAGTTTGGTGTCTGACCTTCCAGTGTATACAGTACTTTCTGGTTTTTTTTATTTGGATGCTTTAGTTTTTTTGAAGGATGCTGTCCTCCTCTAAGGAGCTTCCTTATGACTGTTATTTAAGTTGTTTAGGCTGTCTGGATTCCTTTTGGTCTTTCTGAAGTTCTTAGTAAAAGCTGTGCATATGGTCTGAGCCTCTGGGATAGTATCTTTGAATAGCTTCCATGCTGCCTTCAAGGATTTTTGCACTTTTTAAAAGCATCATAATTACATATAATTCGCCCTCCTTTGAAATTAAATACAACCGCAGTTGATTTCTTATTTTTTCTTGCTTTCACAAGAGTGTTGGATCTTGGCACATTATGATTACTGTTCTAGAGCTCTTCAACAGTAATATTTTTGAGCACTGATCAGAACTGCTTCCCAGCTTGCATATTCCATTCCCAATACTGTCTCCAACTCTCATATGAATTAGGCAAATTTTTACGTGGGTTTTGAGCAACTTTCTGTGACTTCACCTTGTCATTATGCAAGCCACCCCCCTTCACACCTACAGTTCTGGGCTGTAAAGTTTGTGGAATGAGTTTACATGTTAAATTTGAGGATGGGCATAAGGCATGACTAGAATTTAGCATTCTGTAGCCCTTGGTACAAGTAAACTGTGCCTGAGGGGGCATTTCTTACCTTGATAAGTGTCTAAGAAGTTTGAAGGTACATCTTTTAGAAACAGTAGCACTGCCTAATTTGTTTGAGAAACCATGTTCTGTCATTAAGTGTTTCCACTAAGAGTGTTTCTGTAGTATGTAACTTCTAAAATAACTGCTCTTTAACAGGTTTTCTTTTCTCTCTGAAAATGTATTTTAATACTTGTTTTGAAGGGGTTTTTATCCTGATGTGTAGAATTGCACCTTTCATAACAGGTTGCCTTGGTCATTCCTCAGAACCCTGAATAGTCATATCTTTGGTAGTGTCTTCAGGTACACATGGAAAATACAGCTGAAAGAAATGCCCATTTCATTAGGTTAAAATCTTGTATTTGGACATACAGACAGTAATGATTTTTTTAGGCAATATCTATTGATACTATTTTAATATATAACAAGGAATTATTAAGAATTTAGTGCAAATCCATTATTGGTTTTCAGGCTATTTCACAAATTTTTGCTTTTGGTATTGTCTGTGTTTTATAGATCCTGACCTCACTTAAGAGATTCACTTTGCCTTGCTGCATGTCGGTGCTTTGGAAAACTAAGGCTCTGCTTGTGGTTCCATTTTACCTAGAAAGAGTCACAGGCCCACTCTGTGGGCAGAGACAGCTCAGGGCAGGAACCAGGTGTCAGTGTTTGCTATTCTCTGATCTTTCAGAAAAATGAAATTGGTTCTCCTGGCAAACCCAATATGACAATGAAAGTGGGTTTGTATTTATTACTGCCCAAGGTTTACTGGGCAGGCACTGGGCATTGTCCACATCCATTCTCCTCTGACACAATTGTGTCTAGAGAGAGACTATGGACAGGAGTGACTTTTCATAACTCATTTGTTTCCCCAAAATGCTCCAGAGTATGGAGGAAGAAGAAAACCAATATACTGTTGAAACCAACCAATGACTTTTTTAAAAATCTCACCAGGGAAATAATGGAAATCCCACCAGTACTACGTGGCTGTCAGAGGCCAGTGTTTTCTGTAAACAATCTCTACAGATGCATGTTTGTGATCCTTGGAGATGGGGAAAGAAAAGAGAGGAGAAACCAGGAACAGCAAAAAGGGAAGACACAAAGGCCCAGTAAGATACTAACTATTGTCCTCTAGAAATCGTGAGGTTCACTGAAATCCCACCTAAGTCCTTGAAGTGTCTTTTTGCCTGTGATCACAATCCATGGCTGAGCCTTTCTCTTGTGAATTAATGCTGACTACTTTGGTCCTTCACAGAATTAATCCTTAGATAAATTTAGAAGCTGGCACAGTTTTCCAGCCAGTGCTACTAAAAATACATTGCATTGATCCTCTATCTGTACTTTGGAATGCATGGGAGCAGAAAAGAGTAGGAAGCTATTGAAACTGAGGCATAACATGTTCTGAAGTTGGACTTCTTCTGTGGCAATCAGCTGTACAGCTCTTAAGGAGGCCTGGGAACAACCTGGATTTGAAATTGAGTGTTTTCTGTGGCTTAGTGTGTAAGAGCAGCAGCACAGACACTTTGTCCTTCAGAAACTGAAACCATGTGGACATCAGTTACCAGAAGTCTGCTGAGTATCCTCTGCCATTTGTGTTTCCTTACTGTTATGGAAAGTTCTGGAAGTTGGAAACAGCCTCTGTGTTCATAGGGCTGAAGAGCCAGTTTGCAGGAATTCTCAGCTGTGCTCAATTTTGGGATGGAAGGGAGAAGGCCAAGGAAATTATTAATTGAATCCTCATCTTCTGTTGCTTTACCTGGCACGCACCTTGTGAGATACAACCACATAGCTCATCTAAAAGCTTGGAAATTGAAACTCCTAGTGAGGAGGCTGCCTTCAGTGTTATTCCCAAAGAAGTCATTGCTTGCTCCTTTGAAGGGATGACAAGATCTGTTTAACTGAAACCTTAAGGAGCAGCATTTGCACCTGGATCATGACTGGCTGATTACTGAAAACCAGCTGTTCCCCCGCCCACCACTTGCACCCAGTGCTGTTTGTTAGTTCCCTCTGCCAGACTCTGGCATTCCCCTGGCACAGAGTGATTTCTTTGAGCACTCTTCTTGAGATTCAATGCAAAGACCAAAAAATGGTTCAAGCAGATTTTTGTGGTGCCTGACACTGGGCAGATGAATTTCCTGCAGTACCTCTTTTGCTTTGTGGGTGCCAACAGACAGCTGGTGAGGGGGAAAAGTAGGGTACAGAGGTTTTGCTAATAATTATCTAAAGAGGGTCTATTGATAAATCATTTAATTGTTAGGCAAAAGATACCTGGCTCCATCTGTGGTAGTGGCAGATGCTTTTGCCATCTGTCTCACGGTGCTACCCTCTCACCATACTGTCTGTTCAAAGAGCTCCTGTGCAGGCCCATTCCTGGGGTTTTAGGCAGACTTGGTGGAATTGCTTTAGTTGCAACACTTGAAACATCAGCTGGACCAGTGTTATGGCTTGCACAGATAAGGAAAAACTTGCATAATTGACCAGTGAGGGCCATTAGGAGTTATTTCCTGGATGAGCTGAGTACAGAACAGGCTTAGGAGTTGGTACAGCAGGTGCAAGTTTGCTGGTGTTGTACCAATACAATTCTCTTAATGATATTCTGCTTTTATTTATAGTACTATGTAGTAATTAAAGCACATTCCTGATTTTTTAAAAGTCAAGTTGTAAATGTAAACAGAGTGTCCTTACACTTTCATTTCATGGAGAATAAAATCAGTAACTATCGCTTGATAATTAACAGGCTAATGGAATTTGGTGTAAGTACTATAGTTATTTGTTTCAAAGAGTGTTTCTAGTTGGAGTAATCAAATAACAAGACAGAAGTAGAAAATATTTGTTCAACCTTACTGTTATTTTTGTAGCTATTTGATAAGTTATTGAATACCACAGAAACAGCTATTGACTGAATTATTTGACTAAGACCAGTTAATTAAACTAACATGTGACGCAAGTGTTATTTATGTAGCCCTGATTCCTGGATCTCTTCTGTTGTCCCTGCTTCACTTCCTTCATTTTATATTTTTCTTTTCCTGCAGGAGAATATAGCATATACCTTTGCATCATTTTCAGTTCCTTTCTTTTATCACCTCCTATCTCTTTCCTTTTCTCCCCACTCTTCACCACCTCCACCCCTGCATCTTCTGTTTCTCTTTTCTTCTGCCACTTCTTGATTCTGTCTGTGTACTGAACTTCTCTTTTCAAATTCATCTTATCAGTCTCTCTCTCTCTCTGCCTCACATGACCACGGCTCACCCACGCAACCCAGAGCATCTGTGCACAGTCTTGGAAACATTCAGGTGCTTAAAACCCAGAGAGTTCCTGTATTGGCATGAATAGAAGTCAGGAAAATAAAATATCCATGAAGCTTATATTAGAATAATCCAGGTCTGGCTTTCCAACCTGCTCTGCATCAGCTGTGCGTGCTCCTTGGCAGTGCAAGATCTGCTGTGTGTTCAAGGTTTGTATCATTGCGTGTGGAGCTCCTTGTTCCCTGGGCCAGCCCTGCTGCCTGTGCTCCAGGTGCCTTTGGCCACCAGACAGCGTTGCCCTTCAAAGCTGGAAGCACAGCCTGTCCATGATTGATACACAGTCTTTGAAAACAAGCACCAGCTCTCTTTTCTAAGTGGTTTCTGTAAAAATAAATAAATTAATCTATTATTTTACTTCATCTACTATGATAAAAATTACTGGTCTCAGATTAATCGGTACAAAAGGAGTGGATTTTGCTCACCTTTGATTATCGGTGCTGCCACTGCTCACTGAGTTGCTGGAAGAGGGACTGGTGTTAGAAATTCTGCCATGTTGTTCCCAGATTTAATCTTTTTCCCCAAGCAGTGAGTTTGAGAATTGTGCTGCTCCTCCAAACCAAGTTCCTCTTTCAAACATCCCCTTTTTCAGTTTCGTTTTGTATAGATCAGAAAGGATTTCTAATCCAAGTTTCCTTAACTGGTTTTTTTTCCTAAATCTTTCTACTTATACAAACTGTAAGTTGATTTCTCTGCAAAAACAATGCCTTTGATGCAGCATGTAAGCTGCTTTTTATGGCAGCCATATATTTTTTTCATGTGTGTCATAAAATAAAAAACTAAATTGCTTTGTGTCACTCAACTGGTTCCATAAAGCTTCTGTTACAAACTCATGGATAGATGGATCATTTCACTTCTTCCAATAAGTTATGCAATTGGAAGAGTAAATTTTATTTCAGAATTGGAAGCTAATGAGTGGCTAAAAGTTTCTGCCTGTAAAATATGTGATTATTATTTAGAATAAATCAATGCTGGTATATAAATAATTTTGTTCAGATATTAAAAGTTATTTAAACTGAAGTGAAGAAGCTTTCATTTGGCAAAATGATCTGATGCCATAGCAACAGATGACAATTCCAAGCAGCTCCTGGGAGTTGCCCACATTCCTTATCCCTCATCCCAGCCTACCCATATCCATGGTGCAAGGGATGAATTTTGACCTCTGTTTTCCAACTTCCCTTTCCAACTTCCCTCCCTTCTTGCAATGTGAGAAACTCCAGTTGTGGATCTTGTGGAAAGAGCCCCAAAGCACCTTCATGGTGGACATGCTGCTTTCTTCTGTGCTGTTACTGGAAGACCAGTTTTGCCTCAAACTGAATTTCAGATCAGACTTACATAATATGGGAGTATATTTATGGATTATATTTTAATTTAAAATAATTTGCTGTATCTTTTTCATGTTAGATTCAACTATAGATTGATGTAGTCAGTGAGATTTTAACAGTTTAAATGCCGTTTAAAAAACTCCAATAACAGTGAACTTATTCAGCCAAATACAGCTGTCAAAACTGAGACATTCAGGTTGCAAATGAATGCAAAGAGACACCTGGAGAAACCAGTGTACAGATGTTTGTACTGCAATTCCAGCTTTGGGCACAAGTCTGAGAAAAAGGGTACCTATTTTTGTTTTCAATTTGTAGACAACTGGTGTTTTATTTGTCCAGTGCTGAGATTTTTTTTTCCTAATGTGCTTGCAGTATTACAGATCACCCTTCATTTGTGGTACTTGTATTGCCATATTGGAGAAAGAAGTGTGCAAAAAACCAGTAGCACTACAAATTCTGTTTGTACCCACTGTCTACATTGACTCTGCCATTGGGAATTTGTTTTTGAGTTCTCACCTTTTTATCATAGGTGTCAGAGCAACTGTGGCAGCACTAAATTTGGATTTTCTTTGTTGCTGCTAAGTCTGATCTTGCTGGATTTTGTGTTTGCTGACCTTGGTCCTGTTGTGTGTGTTCAGTTCTACATCCAACTTTTCTATGAGAAACTATGAGAACAAAAAGCATTTAAACACTTATTAATTTAAGGAAAAGTCTACTGGAACCATAGAATATGAAAGTTGTGTATGTTTTAACTTGTTAATTAAAGAAGCAATAATTGGAGTCTTAAAGGAATCAAATTAAATCTAAATGTTACACATTTGTGTTATGTTGTAGTCTTGTAATTTCCATTTCCTATTTGCTGAATTCTCCACATACTTTTCCTCTAATCAGCCTGTAATTACTCTGTGGTATAATTAGATTAATATACTTTCATTTATTATAACTACCCAATAGAGGAAAATTTTGTACTTCTGCCTTTATATTTGCCCTGTATGAATGACTAGAGAATTCTGTACTTTAGTTGAAGCAGCATCAATGTCAGCCTACGTAGGGGCAGAACAATCAATTTAAGGATACATCGAAACTTTCATTCTCTTTTAAGTGTCTCTACTGCTGAACTTTTCCTTTTTTTCCCTCCTTTTTTTATTTTTTAGATGATGAATACCAGTGGAAGGGGCCCTTCTACTTCATCCAAGGAGCAGATCCTCAGGTTGGAATGATGAAGGCTTGGAAATGTGGAAACCCTAAGGATGGAGACGATGAATGGGGAGAAGAAATGAAATTAACAGAGCAAGCAGTGCAGGCCATTAACAAACTAAACCCCAAACCCAAGTTCTTTGTGCTGTGTGGAGATCTTATCCATGGAATGCCAGGTAAGGCAATTAAGTGCAGAATGGGGCTTGTAACTCCCTTTGTATTTCATATTGGCAGGAAGGCTAATTTACTTTCCTTGACTTCAGAATAGTCTTTTGTAGGACTTGTTGTGCTGGTGTTTTGGAATAGAAGTGTAATTTGTAGATGATCACTGAGATATTATTCTGATTTCTTCATCTGTCTTCCTGTGTCATTCATTTTAGGGCTGTACTTTCATCAGTTATTTGCTTTCTTTTCAGTAGGAAATTTTCTTTGAAATAGAAGTTCTAAGAACACACATGCAAATTATTTCTCCCTAAACTAATTGCTGTGAGAAGACAAATATGGGCAATAGCCATCAGGAGAAAACAATGGAAAGAAAATAATAAAAAATGGATATGGCTTTTTGAGTACCTAAAGTGAGTAAAGCTCAGAGAATTCTCTGAATTTCTAATGCTTAATAAATTCAAATGGTTCAATATTTAAATTTTTGAAATACCAAAAGTCAATGAATTCAAGTTTTAGCAATTCTCTCGTGTTGCTGTGGGACTTTGAGTTCAGTGTGTTTCTGTGTACACTCAGAGGAAGAGCAACAGACCATCCAGAAAGGTGGGTTCAAGGTTTGACAGTTACAACTTTAAAACAGATTGGTAATATTATCTGTAGGAAGAAGACAAGTATTTTTCTTGGAAGTGAAGTAAAAAATCATGTTACCTGCTGCCAAGTGGTCTGAAAAGCAGATCTAAGCACAGTGTGTTACATTTCTTAGCCTTGGTAGGAAGCAGAGCTGCTGACAGCCGTGGCTGTGAAGCCGTGAGCACTACAGGGCACCCTGGAGCCTGCAGACGGTGTGTGTGCTTTGTGCAGCGCTCTGCCTGCATTCCATGGCCCCTGAGCCACTCTGCCTGCATTCCATGGCCCCTGAGCCGCTCTGCCTCCCATTCCATGGCCCCTGAGCCACTCTGCCTGCACTCACTCCATGGCCCCTGAGCCGCTCTGCCTCCCATTCCATGGCCCCTGAGCCACTCTGCCTGCACTCACTCCATGACCCCTGAGCCGCTCTGCCTCCCACTCCATGGCACCTGAGCCGCTCTGCCTGCACTCCATGGCACCTGTGCTGCTCTGACTCCCATTCCATGGCACCTGTGCTGCTCTGACTCCCATTCCATGGCACCTGAGCCTCTCTGCCTCTCATTCCATGGCCCCTGAGCCGCTCTGCCTCCCATTCCATGGCCCCTGAGCCGCTCTGCCTCCCATTCCATGGCCCCTGAGCCGCTCTGCCTCCCATTCCATGGCCCCTGAGCCGCTCTGCCTCCCATTCCATGGCCCCTGAGCCGCTCTGCCTCCCATTCCATGGCCCCTGAGCCGCTCTGCCTCCCATTCCATGGCCCCTGAGCCGCTCTGCCTCCCATTCCATGGCCCCTGAGCCGCTCTGCCTCCCATTCCATGGCCCCTGAGCCGCTCTGCCTCCCATTCCATGGCCCCTGAGCCGCTCTGCCTCCCATTCCATGGCCCCTGAGCCGCTCTGCCCCCCAGCCCATGCTTGCACAGCAGGGTTCTGAGCATGTTGGAGACCTTTCTCTTATTCTCCAGTGTTAATTTTAAAATCTAGCTGTCAAATTGATTGACATTATTTATAGACTACACACTTTCTTTTGATCAGAACACAATTTTACTGAAAGAGTGGGAAAGTGTAAAAACCAACAGATCTCAGAATCAACTGTGTAACATCTCAGTAGCTTGATCATAGTGTGCCATTACGCAGTTTTATTGATTTATGTGCTTCCATTAATTTTGGAAGTACAGGATTAATGCAAAATCATAAAATAATCTCAATAATGATTTATCTGTCCTATATCAGGATCTAATGAATATTTTTATTAGGACTTTTAATTTGTTTAAGTGTTCCAAATATTTTGTCTTCAGTATCCCTTATAAGAGAAAGAAAATTCAGGACAAATAATGGGTGTTCTTCATCCTACTGGAAATGATCTTTTCCTCAAAGAATTTAAATAACACAGAAGGCTAAGTTAATTTCATTTTACCTGGGTTTTTCTCCAAGACTCATAAAACAATGCAAAGTTCTGAGTACTATTGATTTTAAACAGTGTTACTCTAAGTCTTTTCTGTCAGTAGAGTTGGTGTGAACTACAGAGAGCCAGCAGTGTTCTGACTTCCACTGGGCTCTGGGTGGCTGGATCCAGTAAATTAAGTCCTGCCTGTGGCACTTCTTGTATTTGGTTTTTCTCTAGCCGTGGGTCTCTGCAGCCATTATGGTCCCTTTTCCCAGGCTGTGTCTCAGACTTTGCTAATGTGTTAAATAGAAACCTGTCAGGGTTTTGCAAAACATTATCATTATTCATTTTACTAAGAAACATGTCAACAAAACTGAGTGGATCGCACTGGAGAGGTCGCTGATGTTGTGTGAGGAACGTGCTGTGCATTGGGTAAATATTTGAAGCTGCCTAGTGCAATTTCCAGGAAACTGCAGGAAAGAGCAGTTCATTACTCAATGATCTTCAGGGTCTTTTCTAGGCTAAATGATGTCAATGATTCGAGGAATACCTCACTTGAGCCACCATATTTTAATTTATCTAATAATTTCTTGTTGACTGAAATTATGTTAATACTTTGCAAGCCTATGTTATTGTGTAGTTATGTAAAGTACTTAAGGAAATGTACTATTAAAAGGATTTGTGGAATATTCAACTGGAACAATTCTTTCATTATTGCCTTTGTGTTTATACAAATGGCTTGCTCTGCCATGTGTTGATAAACATGTAAGTATGATTTAACCATTAAGTTGTACATAAAAGTAAATTTTATATCCAATTGTCTTCCTTTCTAAACTGATGACAGAGATAACAGTGAATTGCTCTACAGTGCAGAACCTGTGGATTAGGAGTCTTTGACCAGTTACCTAGAAGGGCAGGGAGACACAAATACAGAGCAGGAAAAATAGTTCTTACAGGATAAATCTAAATCTGTGTGTTTAAAAGAATCTGAAACAACAATTTAGTTTAAACTGTGTGGATGTGTTCAGTATTACACGGGTATGTGCTTGAACTGCCAGTGTATTTCTGCACCATTTCTGACTCAGATAAAAAGCAGGAGCCATTTATATTCCACTGTCATATGGAGAAGTCTCTCTCCACTGATTGCAGTACTAGTACTGTGCTCAAGATTTCTTATTTCTTTACATAATCCATTTAAACAGTTCTAACTGAAAGTGAAGACACAATGAGATAAAAAGCTGTCAGCAACTGATTAAAAACTCTAAAATTTTTAGAAATAGTTCCATTTCAAAATTATGAGTCATTTTGAAATTTGCCAGCACTTTCATTATTTGTTACAAGAAAAATTAGAAGTTTTAAGTTGTATTTTGTCAATACTATATTAGTGAAAAAGAGCAAACAGAATCTAGTGTTTTTATAACAAATAGATTTTCAGGTATTTTGAACATAACAGTGTTTGCAGAATTGAAAACCAGCTGTAATGCTTCTTTTCATGGAGTGATTTCACTATTTTCACTGTTCTGGCTGAGGATGTTTAGACTTATGCAGTGCATGTCTGTACTGGAATGGTGCTTTACTCGTTTCATACTTCTCACCTGAGGAACAATTGCTGTGTCTGTTCCCTTATGCTAGTTCAGTAAAATGCAAGATTAAAAATTCATTTTTTCACTAGGCAAAAATCAGAAATTACATGAGACAAGACATTAAGTTTAACAGTTGTGAATTTGTCTTGTACATGCATCTTAATGTCTCAAATTGCCTTTTAAATCACTTGTGTATATCACCTGTATTAAAACTGAAGACATCAGCATTCTGAAGGTGTCTATCAAGTACTTTGGGTCAGGCTGCTTTATAATCAGTGCCTGTCAGTAAAAAGGGAAGGAGGAAACAGATCTTTCTCTCTTCTCTTAAAACATTAGATCATGGAGTACTAAGTGTAAGGTTTTTAAGGACCGTTTCAAAGCATGCACTGTAGCCATTTAGCTGAACCAGTGTTGAAGCCTTTTAAACAGGAGCTCCAAGAAATCTCAGAATTCCAGCTGCTAGAAGTGATGAACAGAATCCTGATCAGCTGGGAAGCAATCAGGCACAGCACTTGGAATCCATTACAGATGTCATTAGAGCAACGAAGTAATCATATCTTGGTATTTAGCTGCTGATTAAAAGTAGTTTGTACTCTGAATATTATTTTCAGAAGTTTTTCTTGATTACATAATCAAGAATAGGATATCTATTCCTGGTAACACTAATATTGTAGTACACAATCAAGGATTTTAAGCAATACCTTACAGTGCAACTGTGTCACTGACTGTAATTTCTGTGAACTCGATGCTCACACCACAGTGACAATGAAGGGGTTGAGTTCCCTGAATAAGCCACTGCTGTCCTGAGGCCCCAGGTCAGCTCTGCCTTCGGGGGCTGTTACAGCCAAGGGTGCCAGGGACTAACACACGACCCAGCACTGGTGTTTGTGAGTAGCAGGACCCAGAGAGTGGGGCCTGAGTGGCCTGGCTGTGTCAAGGGCTTCTCCCAGACTTCCTCCTGGCCTGCTGTCAGCAGATATAGGGGGGGTAGTCTCCCTTAAGGGCCTGAGGGTGATCTGGAGACTTTTCCAGGTTTTTATAGGAGACTTGATCTGGTTTTTTATCCCTGTTGGGTGGTCTGTAGCAAAATCCCACTCTTAGTGGCTGAACTCTCTGTTGGTCCTGGCTCAGGTTCAACAAGGTTAGTGTCTGTTCCATAGAACATTGTCCAAACACTGAGGGTAAACTCCCCTGCCTTCTTTCTTGCCTGTCCTTCCTGTTTTAGTTGAACATGAAGCATTGTGCCTCCTTCTTCATCCCACACCTCAGGTGTAGATTGGTGTCCAGGACACAGTGTCTGCATTTCACCCCCTTTTGCTGCAGCAGAAGGAATTCAGCTGTTTGCAGCCAAGGTCACCCTGCTGAAGCCACCCAGAAACTCTGACTGTGAAGTTGAGAATCTGGCTGCTGTTTTTATGTGGCTGAATTCCTTTGGAGGAAATGGTTTAACTAGATTTTTTTAATGATGCTACTGCTGTCAGTAACTTGGTAATTCTAGCCAGGAAAGTTATTTATTTGATGTATTTAGACCAGGTGCTTAATTATTTTTCATTAACTGCTCTGCCTACATGGGTAAAAGAACAAGTAAGACAGAAAGTCTCCTGCAAACTTACTTAGCTCTGACTGTAATAAAATGCAGCTGTTTAAGAGACTAAATGAAAACAGATTTGTCTAATAATGTGTATAATCAAAAAAACCTCATAGAACTTTTAGCAGTGTGATAATGGATCAGTGAGCCAGTAGTTTTTATGCTTGCAGTTTCAGATTCATTTGTGTGTATATGTTAATTACAGGAAATCAGAATCACTAGAAATGAGTATTATAGCACTTGAGATACACTGTGAATACTTGTACTAATGCTTGTAGTTAAGTGAAGGCATAATCTCTACTAGACACGGACACATTTCCTGCCCAGGTCATGCATTGCTCTGTAATCTGACATCAGCCTTTTCTGTCACTGAAGTCCAAGTAGTGACATTTTTCTTTATTTTTTCCATAACTTTGTTTTATATTATTAAATTGTTTAATTAAGGGTTTTCAAATGGTTATTTATAACACATTTCTGAAACATTTAGTTTTGGTGAAGGAACCTTCAGATCTGCCACATTGAGTGTCAACATCACCTCATGGGTCACAGCCATAAGTGTGCTCTCCTTCAGAATTTCTTTGTTTTGTGAGAGGAGGGCAGGAGAAGGATGCCCACAACACTTGCATCTACCACTTTTAAGGTTGTCTTTCTGAAGGATGCTCCTTTTTTATATCCATTTCCAAAGAACAGGTCAATCTAGACAGATGGGTAATTGATGGCAGCAGACTAAGCCATTGTATTTGAAATACACTGAATTCCAACACAAAATCCTATTGTCTGGTCTTCTGACCTGCCTAGTCAATTAATTATGTTTTTACTACTTCTTCCTTTGCAATTAATGTCTGCCTATACTTTCATTTCTCTCATTAGTTTCAGAAGCAATTTTCCATCTTGCTTTTTAGTTTGTGCACATCAGTATAAGCAGTTGTGCCTAGTCATACTTTCTTATTCATTCCTAAGATTTGGTATCGTGGGACTTTTTATCAAAATACATTTTTATTCCTTCTATAGCTGATAAAATATTTAAGTCATCTTACTCATTTCAGACACTTTCAGTATGTTTTTACCTTCCTTAGCTCTCTCCAGTTAGTTGTGCTGTGTCCCTTCCTCCGAGGCCAAGACTGTGGGAAGGGAGGGAGAGAAGGTGCAAGGAGCTGTTTCTGTTTTTGCTGGAGTCAGAGTTGCTCTGTGACCTGAAATTGATGCACTTAACTGTGCTCTTCAACAAAACAAACAGAACAGTGTTTAAAATTTACTGGGTAGACACAGCTTCGAAACTAAATTTTATCCCAACTGTTTGGATAATTGAGTATTTTTTGTTTAACTCACCAATGTCAACCAGAGCCTGGATTGTTCTCCGTGGTAGAGTAACAACATGGAGTTGGTCAGAATATTGGTATGATACACTTATAAAAGCATGACTGATTTATCTTTTGTAAATTGAACAAATGGAACCATCTGATTGTTTCAATCAGCTTTACTGCAGTGATACTCAGTAATGTTTTTTTGCTGCTCCTTGGTGTGCTTGCTGTCTGTGTCTCACTCTGTGTTGGGCCACACTTGGGTTGTAAGATCTTGCAGGATTGTGTCTGGTACACATTTTCCCGGTTTTACTGTGCCATCTGAGCTGTGTTTCAGGCTGGGAGCCCTGGCGTGTGTTCTGACTGTGAACAGTTGAAACACGAGGTGACAGGATAGGCCCTGAGACAGACAAGCTGACAACAGAGGTCCCTGAACTATAAGCAGCTCATTGATGGTCTGTTGCTGGTCATTGAGGCAAGGCTGGGAAAAGGCTATTTTAAGCATAACAAGGGGACAGAAGCAGCCAGGCAGCAGGGCAAGGCACCTGCTGCAGCTGGGGAAAGCAGTGCCCTTGAACTGTGTGTTGTGTGTGGTGGTGAAAAGGCACCGTCTTACCTACACAGTCTGGCATCCTGTGAAAAGCACAGTCATGAGTCTGGGAGAGAATTGTCACTGTCACAGAATCTCTGCCTGCCTCAGTGTCCCTTCCTGTTTCTCTCTCCCTTTTTCTCTTCTCCAAGCATGGTGGCCCCAGCTGGGGTGTGTGGCTGTCCTGCTGCTGCAGCTTCCAGGGGCCCCAGCTCCTGTGGGATGTTCTCACGTGCCAGCCACCTCCCCGTGGCTGCATTCCATGCTCTGTGTGTGTCTGTGCATCTCTGGTGCTTGTTTTCCCCCACAAATTCGCACGTTTTGCTAACGCTTTTAACTCCTCCATAAAGCCTCAGTAAGGCATATCAGCTCAATTCAGCTAATTACAATTTTGGGCAACAGTATGTGCTTTATGTGAAAAGCCACACTGCTGGCTGCATGTCTCCTCAAATTATATACCTTATTGCTTCTTCCATGCAGTGTTTCGTCTTACAATAAAACAGGCAGTGATGTGCAGCAAGATTTTTAAAAGCAGGTGCCAAATACCAGGATTCTGAGTTCATATTTAGGCAGCAATTAAGGGACAGGTTTCCAAATCAGCACGTCTCCATTTGACTCCTGCTTGACAATTTGATGATCAGAATACAGGATGAGATGGGCATAGTGGCTTTTATGCCATCAGTACCTCTGATGAGCTCTGACACATACACAGTAGAGAGTGAAGTTATTTACGTTCAGAACAGACAAGCTGCAGAGCTGAGCAACATCAGAGCTGATGGTTCTGGTGACCAGACAGCGGTCTGGCTTCATTTTTGTTTATAGTCACTGCAACATCTGAAGGCTTCTTCTCTCCTGAGAGAATTTTCAGCTGGATTATCTTGAGCCTCTTTCCCATGCCCAAATTGGATGTACAACTGTCATGGTCCAAAATATTTGTCTCTTGTTTCTGTTAAATACTGATGGCCTTAATATGACTTGCTCCAAATTGTAGCTTTTACAGATAGTAAATCTTAAAGCAGAGGCTGCAGTGTATCATTGCAAACACCTGCCTTAGAGGGTAAATAAAAAAAACTCTGTAACTTGTTCAGTTTTCCAAATCAGGGGGAAAGCACACACTGTAGCAAATGTTTCTAGTCAGAGCAGTATCATTTAAAATCTGTAGTGAATGTTTTAAATTCCCTTGGGCTGGTCAGGAAAGGTCAGTGAATACTTGGTTTCTCTAAGAGCTGAAGTTGGTACCTCACAGGAAGTCCTACCTGTGTTTTGGTTTGGGATTTACTAAGGCACATTTTAAGGAACATTGAGAGAATATCAAGTTTCCCAACTTTATTTGATGAAGTCCACTGTCATTTACATGTGTATGTTCTTCCTTAGGGAATATTTCAGAGGCATTTAATGCACAAACTTGTATGTTTGCAGTTGCTCTGCAGCTGCTTCAGCCCAGTCAGTGCCCTTTGCAGGAGTCAGGCTGTGCTCGAGCCCAGCACAGCAGAGATGCTCTCGCTTGGTCGCAGTTCAGGCTCAGTTGTTGGGAGGGTGGAGATTTGCTGCTGGTGGGTTTTGCACACAAGATGAGATAGGAAAGTGATGCTGAAATCTGCATGCAAATGCACAAGCTGCCATTTATACATTTGTGAACTGAATAAATTACAGAGAAATGTCGGGTCCAACTCAAGTTCTTAATGTTATATACAGTGAATTAGTAAGTCATTCTACAAAGGAAAAAAATGCCTGATAATGCTTAATATCATCTCAAAAAGTGATTTTACCACAGTAAATCTGACTGTGAACTGCTTTTATTATTGCTTTTAAACTACCATTAAATAACCCATTTTGCTAAAACGAAGGAATATTCCTATAAAAAAAATTTGCCAGATAAAATTAATCTGCTCTGCTAGTCTTTAAAGGAGGCATGTATATAAGGAGATATTTTGTGAATTTTAAATTTTAACCAAAAATATAATAATTCTTTAAAAAACCCCACTTTCTCTTCTAGAAGGCAAGAGCATGAATGCTGATGTTTGATTTGTCCATGTGACAGGCATGAGCAGGTTAAAAAATGGTGTCTTAAAATACAGTTCCAGCTTTAAAAGTAACTGTAAGCACATCACCTTTACTATATTTGCTTTTTTTGCCACTGGACCTGGCTGCTTGGTTTACTAACAAAAGCAAGTTTGTGTGGTGTTTTTTACTGCCATCAGCGTGGCACAGCTGGGGAGGAGGCAGCTGTATCCACTGCCACTTGCAGTCTCAGCAGAATTGTCAGCTAAATCCCAATTCCTGAGTCTCTGTCCGTGGAGATTTGTAATAGAGCATGAAGTAGAAAAGACACGGATTGACTTTTTAAGTGCAAGGCAGAAGCAGAGGCTTTGGAATGTTTATATTGAATCAGGCTGCAGGTAAAAATTTTAATTGTTTGAATGCAAGATAATTTTTTTTATTAATACTCACTACCTGATCAATAGGGCAGTGTTTAGGTTTGACCTAATTTCCTGACAGTAAGGTAGCTTAAGCTAAATAAACCCAGTGCATTCATTTCTTTTGCTATTGTAACCTGACTTTGATATGCTTGGTAGGGTGGAGTCCAAAGCAAAATGATCCTTGGCTATTTTCTTCTCCAGACTCTTATACCAATGTAATTAGTAATGTGTAAGAATTGGGTAAGTAGCACATTATTTGTTAAACATCTCATTATAACTTTCAAGGAATGTCACACTGGTTGCATAATAAACATTTTATAGTAATTATCTGATTCTAGTAAAACCTAATGGAGCATTCAAAGCCTCCAAGCAGCTCCCTGTGAAATTAAATTTTCTCCCATCAGCCCAAGAGTAGGGAAGCATGAGAGGTCCTTCAGCATGTCCAACAATCTCATGTTGCAAAGAAACCACTGGAGCATCAGGTACAAATACCTAATCTTCAGCAAGTGTATATTCATTTGTGTTTTAGACCACAGTCCCTAGTCTAGTCCACAGTTGCACTAAAATCCTGCTGACAGTAACTCTTTAGATATTACAATCTTCGAGACGTAATTCATTGCACCATTTTCTCAAATCTTACATTTTATGATACAAGTACTAAAATCACTATTGAAAATCTAGTACAAGTACTAGACCTTTGTATTAAGTTCATTTTTATGGAGTTTGTTGTTGTGTCCCTGTAGCATTGGGGTGTTTGTGATGATTTCATCAGGAGCCCAGACCCAAGGGCAGGGCTGGCCTGTGCTTGCTGGGGCAGCTCTTCCTCAGTGGGAGGGGAGTAAGGAGAAGAGCAGAGTTGAGCTTAAGTGAAAGATAATACTTATTTTCCCAGCAGAACATAGAGCAGTAAATGCCATGAATTAGGTTGTTAAGTGGACACCTGTGTGGCTGGGACTTCAGAAAAATGTCAGCATTTGTAGTCATTATATTTAATGTTGTGCACTGAAACAGGGAGCAGTTGATCCCCTAACAGGCTTCCTTGTTCACTTTGGGGTTTTGCCATTGCTTTAATGTAATAATTATTAATTATTAGCTTAAACTAGAGTTAAGTTTTCTTCTTGTTTCAGTGCCCAAAGTTATATAATAAATGTAATATGTGTTTTCATGCAGGGAAATTTTTTAGTGGCATTGCTTTCTGTGTCTCACAACAGATTAGAACTTGTTTCAAATGTACTGAAAAAATGAGTTCCTTACAGCTGTGCACAGATGAGTATTCCAGATCCTGCTTTTCAGTGGAACTCTTGAGATGAGGTTCTTTGTAAGTTAGACCGAGTTGTTGGTTTGTTCAGTAGTGAATATAGTCATATTTACATTATTTTTAACTGCATAATTTTTTGTTCATCGTAAAATTGTCTTCAGGCTATTTGAAGATTAGAAATATATGTCTGAAGAAGAGAGAGAAGACGTTTCAGCTATTACAGCAAAGCCTAAACCAAAAATCCTATTTCAGAACATGACCATAATGGGTTTATTAAAATTGATCAGCTTATTCTTGCATGTAATAATTTGGAATGACGCAGTGGATTGCATTAGTTCATTACAGCAGACACCAGAGGGGAAGCTTTTAAGTTTAAAACCAGAAACAATGAAGAGAACAGACTTAACAAGTAAGACTGAACTGGATGGCCAGAGAGGTCTTTCCCTTCTGTGCCTGTCCCTGTCTATTCCCGCAGCTTTGTAGCACCCTGGAAAAAATGAACATGAAGAGAAAACTGTGGTGGTTTGTTCTAAGTGTTCATGGACCATGAGGGAATCACTGCTTTTATGGGATGATAAAATGTAAACAAATGAGAAGAGGGTGATAATTTGGCCGTGACAGTGAAGAGATTGATGAGATAGGGCAGGATAGGGAGGGAGGCAGCACAGCGAGGAGCGATGGCCGAGCCGTGGGCTGGAAAAGCTCCATCTGCCTCAGTGCTCTGAAGGGATAACGGGTTGCACTTGCACAGATAGGGAGAACTGTGTATTATTATTTGAGATGGGACAAGATTAGAGCTCAGTGAAATTTATATTTATGTCATTGCATAAAAATCAGATACCATAAAGATGCGGTAGCAGAAGGAGCCTGGAAGATACAGCCTGGTGTTGATGATGCCGTTGGGTTTGGAGCTGTGCTGTCCCTGGGTGACACAGGGCTGTCACTGGGGAGGGGGCAGCTGAGGGGCGTCTGTGGGGTCTCAGTTGTAGCTCTCCCTGTTAATGTGGAGCCAACAGCTGGATGTCCAGAGCAGCAGCAGAGATGAAGGACAGTCCTGTTCTGACAGGAGGAGTCATCCCCACGGACACAGGGGGTGAGCAGTTCAATTCCCTCCCGTGAAGGTACTGACAGACAGAGCTGTGGATGTCGCCTTGGACTCCCCTCTTGCCTAGAAATTTAGAGAGTAGTGCTGAGCAAAGTCCTCTAACTGGCATGCAAAAGGAGGAGGGCAACTGCAGTCATGAAAACACACAGAAAATGACAAATACCCCAAGAGCAGGGAAATGCTCGAAACAATTAGACTCTTTGATTAAAGCAAATGTGATGCACTGCCAGGCCCAGAAAATTGCGCAAATCCTTCTGTGGATTGTTTATAATAGTCATGTGATTGTTTTCCACAAGAATTACTTGTCTTTTGATGTCAGTAATTCTCCTGATATGACCAAATTACAGCCGGAATGGGCCCAGTGTTTTTATAAATTCTGTTTTCATCGGTGGCGTTTTGACATTTTCTGTTTTGCTTTTATCAAATTTAGGCATTATTTCTGTTTGATATTTTATGTAGTATTTTAATCTGCAGTTTAGCTCTTCCTTGTTCTTTGATAATCAGTCTCTTGGGTTAAACATTGTCATAGCAGAGCTTTTTGGGAGTGTTGCTCGCTTAAAAGTTAATTTTCTTTTTCAAACTGAAAATTTGTGCTTTTCATTAGAAATGACATGTTTGCTGCTCCTTTAAGTTTGGAACACTTTTAAGATACTATTACAATACTGAGAATTTAGGAATCCAGGAAATGATTGTGCTACCTTTTTATGTGTTGTTCAACTGGCTGAAGATGTTTTGGGGTAGTTTCATCCTAAAGGCTCCTCCTGCCTTGGGGAGAGGATTTAGACTTCTAAGACAACACAGAAACCCCTGGGGGGACCACCTCATGACACCATTATAACCCCCCTCTTTCTCTCTCCTAATTCATATCAGTAAAAAAAGTCTGGTCTACTGCTAATTTATTGATAATTTTTCATTTGGAATACTTCTGGAGGAGAAGTTACAATGTTGGTGGAGGTCACTGCCGAGGAAGAGGTGCCTCATACAAGTACTTCAGTTGCTATGTGAGGCAGAGATAATAATAGCTAGTGCCTTACAAAAAGCAAACCAAACACTTTCTTAGAGAGGTGCAGTAGTCTGTGGAATACCAAAGTAAAATGTAACTAAGGATTAGTAGCTAAAGGGTTATTTCTTTGGAAGAATAATCTGTGAATTGTACTTCTGCTGACTGAAGCCAACTTCAGAAAAAAATGCTTTAAAAGTACCTGCTTGAAATCTGCTCTTTCAGTGAGTGAAGCCTGGTTGTCTTGACTCCCTGAAGCACTGCAGAAAGAACCCTGGAAGTGTTTAGGCAGACAGTGATACTCCACAGAAGGATGTTCTGCAACAGACACGTTGACATTGCACCTCTGTGCTCCTGTGTTGCTTGGCTTCCTGCAGTGATGGCCTGGGAGGCTGTGGGGAGCTGTACACAGCTGCACTAGCAACAGTGCTCACTTTTATGTTTTTATAAAAGCCAAACTGCCCTTTATGGGCTATTAATTTGTGAATTCATTTATCTCAGGACAAGACTTTATTTACACAACCTGACATAAAGACAGAAAATCGTAGCCTGGGATTTAAAAATGTCACTGCACGTGATGCCAGGATAAACAGCACAGACATTTTTTCAGTTGCATCTACTCTGACACTTCCCAAACTATTTTTTACATTGCCTCTCAACACTGTATGATTTCCCTATTCACCTACAACAAACCTCCATCTAAGCTAAAAAAATATATTTCATCAAATAGAAATGTTCTTCCTAATAATTGAGTTAATTAAATATTGCAGTCAGCTCTGTACTGGTAGAGATTAAAGGGGTATTTTTTATGCAATGGCAGTGACCAGTGTTGTTCTCTAGTGACTTCCCTCTTTATCACTTTCCTTATCTTCTCTGTCTATCCCAATTTCAGAGGGAGGTGCCTCCAGGAGGGCCCTTGGCACAAACAGTGCATTGTGCGATGGTGCTGCCCAGGGTTAGTGGCACATTCAGCCCTTCCTTTCCAGCCCTGCACCAAGGGCCACTGAGACATTCCTCCACCTTTTCCCACCTTTTTCTCCATGGGTTTCTCTTCTTCTCAAGTTGTTTTGTCCTTCTACCAAGAAAAGGTCAAGCCAAGATACAGTTGTTCCAAAACAGTCTTTACTTAGTATGATTTCCTGGGCTCATGGGCAGAGACCTTGTTTTCCATTTTGAGCAATCTGTTTTCTGCAATAAAACACTGAATATGTTTCTCTGTTGCTATAGAAATAATATTGCATTAAATGAGGGAATCAGTGCCCTGCTGTCGACAAATCTAATCTAAGTGTTAGTCTCTTGAGCTTGGATTTCACTGCTGGGAAGAGGTATACATAATTCTGCAAATTATTCCTGTAACTTATGCAGAAATGTCTTTATACTCTGCAACTGTTAGCTAAATTTCCCAGAGTGATAGCATGGAGTTTAACATGGTGTAATGTGTTTACATAGATCTGAGCAGAGCCTTCCCCCCTCCCATTTCCCTGCCCTCCTCCCCCACACATTTCCACATTTATAACTCGAAATTTCCAACTCTTTGCACAGGGAAGTGGGGAGTGGCAGGAAAAGCAGCACCCTCAGCCAGGTCCCCTACCCCAAGGACAACAGTGTGCCACATCTATTTGACTGTTTGGGTTTATTTTGGAAAATTCAGCTTCCCAATAACATGAGGCATCATTTTTCTGGGATTAATGAGAAGGGCAGCCTAAACTGACCACAGTCCTGGGTCATTAATACACCCCACAAAGTGATCTGCTGTCCACTGCTTTCCACACTGCCCAGGTATCATCCCTGTATTTTCACAAGTTACTCAAAGACTTTCCTACAATAACTTCCTGCCCCATGAAGCAATTAAGCACCAGAGAGTTGTGGGTTTTGACTTGATGGACCTCATATCAAATCTCACATTTACATTTCGCCATAATTTAGCTTGAGAATGTTTTTTTCCCAGTATTTTTCTAAAGCTGTAGAATTCCAGTAACAGCAATAACGTGATACTTTAGTCTGTTATCTGTAGGTTATGTAGGAGAATCAAAATATTTGTTAGTAATAGTTAGTAAGGGTCAGTGTTTGTCAACATTGAAGAAATGGTGAAAAAGCTTTTCTCTCATAGTTACAATGCAGCAATCACTTTATACATTTCTGTGTATAATGTATATGAGTAGGTAGAAAACTAGAACAGAATTCAAAAGTATGTGATGATTGATTTGCATAGACCTGTGTGCAAGTGTATATTTGAAACCTGAATTCAGAGTTCTTGTAAAAATCTTTTTACAACTGCTTGGTTTAAAAATGGAGCTTTGTTTGGGAAATGGGCCCATGGTGGATGTATGTTATGAATTTGCAGGACAAAATACAATTTATACATGTTCATTTAATTAATGAACAATAAACATATCAATGGCCTCTAAAGATCAGTCTTTAGAAAACCTAAGAAAACTTGTGTCATCATTAGAATAAAATAACTGCTTTTTTAAAAAAATCCTTTCTAAATTTTTTTCAGTGATTGTAAATTAATCTGACAATAAGATAAATCTCCCTAGACAGGGACAAATTTCTGACAACCAGAAGAGTAACTGTATGGTTTGTATATTAATATAAAGACAGAGATGCAGGAAAAACTAGCAAAGTACACAATTACTTTTTTTTAATTAATGGCATACTTATTATTAAAAGAGACTTATCATATAAGTCACCACAAGAAACTGATTATATTTTTGCTGTTAAAGTAGTCTTGTAATGAAACAAACAAAACCCAGCAAACCCAACCACCCTTAATTCCTTTGCACAGCTATAAAATGTCAACCAGAAGCTGACCTGGTTTTTACCCTTGTGCTGTTGCACCAGCCAAGGCTGCTGCATTTTTTCACTCCATCATCAGTGCAGAGATGAAGAGAATGAGCCTGCTGAAGCTCTTGGTGTAGAACAGTGGCTGTGGTGTCACCAACTGCTGTGCTGGGTATTGCTGTCCAGGGCCTGCCTTCAGGCAAGCTCTTGGAAATGGCTGAGGACTTCACCACAGAGGGAAAGGCTGAGTGGATACACAACATTAAAGGGAAAATATATTCATAGTCACATCTAACAGAGAATATTTTCTTACTATGCATGGTTCCATAAACAACAAAAGATAACATAAATACTCAAATGCTTTTGTTTTTTATTTCTCTAGGGAGCCAATGGAGAAAAAAACAAGAGCAAGACTTAAAGAATGTTCTGAAGAACACTGACCAGGACGTACCCCTGGTGTTTGTCTGTGGGAATCACGACATTGGCAACGCTCCAACCAAAGAAACAATAGATGGTTACTCCAAGAGCTGGGGAGATGACTACTTCAGCTTTTGGGTTGGAGGTGTTTTCTTTCTTGTGCTGAATTCTCAGCTATTCTTTGATTCTTCCCAGTGCCCGGATTTAAAGCAAGCCCAGGATGTGTGGCTTGATGAGCAGCTGGCTGTGGCTAAAGAACAGAAATGCAAGCACATCATAGTCTTCCAGCACATCCCTCCATTTCTGAGGAATCCTGATGAAGAGCACGGTTATTTCAACTTGAAGAAACCAGTTCGTCAAGAGATAATGGAAAAGCTTCATAAAGCAGGTATCTTCTCCACCTTTCCTATTCTTGCCTTTTTGTTTTGAATTGTTAATAGCTCTGCCACCAGACAAAACCCATTACACTTAAATTGTACTGTTTTCAAGAAATTTTAGATACTGCTTAAAAGCCTTATTGTTCCCCATAAATCAAAATTATCAACTGAATCTAATCACCTAGAAAAAGCACCAAACAAAATTTAAAACTTTGAGTAAAAAATAAAAAGCTAAACATGAGAAATGCTCTAACATAAATAGCAAGGATTCCATTTTGCAAGTACTGACAGTGATAAGACAACCTGAGTTTTTCTGCCTACAGAGGGGAAGATCAGGTATTGCCATAGGAGAAAAATACAGAATATATGTTTTACATAAAACATGAAAACAGAATTCAGAATTACCTTGGAGGTTGCTTTCTCCCACACTGAGCCAATTTTAAACCAAGAGTGTACTGCACTCCAGATTTATTCAGTGTTAAAACAAGTCTTGCTCTGCTAAAATCCATCTTTTGCATATCCCTTGCTAATAGGGGCCATCTCTGGGATGAAGGGCAGGTGGGACATGTGCTAAACAAGTACATTGTGCCAAGTCCCTTGAGCTTTGTGTGATGCCACTTGAATGCCATGGAGACAGACACAGTACCCAGCTACTCCTCCACGCTGTTCCCATTGTTTTCAGTAAATTGCCTTCATGTTCCTGGAGTGTGCTAGTCCCTCAAAATTTCCTGCCATCTCTCTGTCAGAGTGTCATTTTCTCTTATCTCTGAGAGAGCACATTATTTGGATTACTGAACAATGCACATTTTTTATGATATTGTTCCTAATTTACCATATAATTGTTAAGCCTGGACTCATCCAAACTCAGCCTGATTTCCAAGCTCTGAATCTCCTACTGTTTCTAATTCACAGCTATCTGAGGGCTCGCCAGGGCGCTGATACATTTGCAGAACCAAGACTTACAAGTGGGGCTTTTTTCCCATCAGGATACACGCTGAGAATGCCTCATAGTATCTTTTTTAATGTTTGTGCCAGTGTCAATATGGTGGGGAGTGTTGCTGTTGGAAGGTCACTCTGCTCTGTGACTGCCTGTGTCCTGTGGGCTAAACCACATCCTGGGTCATGGGGTGTGTCAGCATTAAGGTGGAAACCAGAGTGGGTCTGTTCTGGAGTCTTCTGTCATCCACATGTTTTACTAACATCTGGCAACACTCACTAGTGGGAATATAATTAATCAGAAAGTGAAAGAAATTTTGCAAAACTATCACTGTAACATTGTTGCTGCATTATCATGTTTCTTAGAAGGATATTTCAGACTGATTCTCCAAACCTGTGTACAGGAGCTTAACCAAGAGTTGGATAGGCTTCAGATGGTGGGGGAAAGAAGGCCAGAATGAGAAGCCAGAAATGCAACTCTAGGGAAGAAATTCCCCAACTTCCTTCTCTGCCACCTTTCTGTTCCTTCGATCATTTCCCATTGTGTCCCTCATTCCCATCCCTAATGCAGCTTGTCATTTGGTTCCTTAATGAATGTGTTTAAATGCTGATCTTTTGCTTGCTCTTTAACGCAGTGAGTCAATAGGTAATATTCATAATGCAATAATCAAACACTTTGCTAATGAAATGAATCCAGAGAACAGGCAGCTCAGTGGAACTCACTGGTGAGCAAAATGAGCTGAATCAGAAGTTGGCTCAGAGTTTCCTTAGTAACGGGTGAGTTTTGATTGTTCTGCTGAAGAGCCTTTGTGAGAGCCCAGAGTGACACTGGTGGTTGCACAGAGGAGCTGCCATGGAGGGGTAGATGCACAGATGTGCAAGGACACCACTTTCTGAACCTCTGCTTTGCCACAGAACAATCCATTTCAGCATATCATTAGACAAGAAAACTGGTCTTCCCCCAGTTCACTTCATTCATTCTTGGAGGATTAAAACACAGAATATTGCTAATGAAGTCCCAGTCTATTTGACTTTTTTGTTTTAATTATGAATTTCAGTTTAAGGAGGCTAACCCCTTATAACACTTAATTTAGAAATTTGGTAAACTGTTTATTCTGGGAAAAGAAGGTCAGTCTGCCTTTTTGTGAGTCCACCAGGCTGCCACTGTTTGTCTTTCCCCAACTTGTCACCAGTCCTTCCTTCCTTCTGCTCTCTTGCTGTTTCAGTATTTCTAACCTCTCCAAAGGTTTGTTGTGTAATTATGCAAAATTTCAGTATAACATGCCTGCTTTAGGGGTTGCTCTGTTTGGCAATGCAGTGTTATTAGGTGGGCATCCTGTTTCAGTTGTTGATAACCCAGAGTCAGACCTGGACCTGTCCCAGTTTTCATGTTTATATGTTTTTCTAGAAGTGTCAAACACAGAGCCATAACTCACCAGGTTAGAGAGAGACAGGAAAGGAAGGACAGTGTAGTAATTCAGTCATTCCATGAACAAAGAAACTCATAGGGGTATGTGTAGGAAACAGTCACATACTTACAGAGTGGTGATACTGCACAGGTGCTTAAATGTGAGGTATGCAACTTCAGAAAATTCTGGTCTGAAATTCAAAGCCCAGATCTTCTGGAGTGATTCTCTTCTAATCAGTAACAGATTCCATAATGATTTTGGTTTAAGTATCTGCTCATTACAAGCAGAGATAAAAGACTAGCTGTAGAGGCTACATCTGGTACGAAAAACTGAATTACATTTCTCACATTAGAAGTGTCCTTAACAGTTGGGCTAATTAAAGATAAAATCATGTCCTTATGATAAATATTTATAAATTGAAAATCTGGCACTTGTAAATATGCATTACGACTGTGCAAAGTTAAGCCATACTTGTAAGCTGCATGCCTAAGAAATCCTAGTAGCCCATTTTTCCTTGAAGTGCTTTATAACAAGTATTGTCCTTGAAGATGTTATTTTGGTCACAGTGAAAACCAACTCAGTTGAGAAGTGAAGATACATTTGTGAAAGTGTATTTGTATAACTTGTGCAAGTTTAGCCTAAATTGTCAAAGCTCTGTCTCCTCCACATGCAGAAGGTAAGCACAGAAAAAACCTGTGTGCAAGATCTGTGAAAGAGCTGACCTGACGTTCTGGTCTGTAAGCTCTGCTGGAGTCACTCCAGTGCTGCAGGAAATGCATATTCAGCTCCTAAGGATTTTACAGTGCAGGTACAAATAGGTTTCCTCATAGCATTGTAGGGAAAATAAAGAGATAATAATGGTCTAGCCAAATATCTGGCCTGCATGTCGTGTGTCTTTGATAAACAAAAGTAATAAATGAGTTTTCAAATGAAGCAGTTATGTAAGAGAAGACCTACTTGCTCTTACCTATCTCATTCCAGTAAAATTTTCTTAGTACATTAAAGATTTTTTCCTAAGACCTGAAAAGTATGGGTATTTTTGGTGAGCTATAGACAATTTTTTAAAGACTTTTTGTCCTGAGAACCATCAGTGACACACTGAACATTATTACATTACTTAATATGATATAGTAATAAATGTTTCTTAATGGCCCAAATGAACTAGAACATTTAAGCAAATGTCTGAACTTGTTGAATAACACCTAAATTAATAGCTGATTTTTCACTAACAAAGTTGAAAAAAGACATTTTGTTTCAGAGTAAGATGAAGAATATAGGTGGTCTATTTAAGCTGATTTTGCTTCCAGAAGAGAATCACTAGACAATCAATAGAAAAATATAGAAGGAAATTCCCTACAGTCTTCAGATTCTTTTAATTATAAGTTTTTAATTCATTCAAGTGTCTTCAAAGCAATTTTTCAGATGTGGTTAAAAATACTTAATATGTACAGAAGGGCAAAAATAGCAACCTAAGTATATTAAATGGCATGTTTTTTTTCATTCTGTTTGTCACTGTAGGTGCTGTAACTTCTAACACCTTTACTCATTAAAGGAGTGTGATATCTACATTCTCCTCTTAGAAATGTTGTGACAGGAGAGTAGTGTTAAAGGAAGAAGAACATCCACAGCTGAGATATATTTGAGCACAAAGTTAAAGCATGGAGTGCTGAAAGCTGTTGTTTCTAAAATTTACCAGACAACATATGCTATGTTTCATTATTTTCTTTGTTGTGTAATCAAAGTTGACAGGGGAGTAATATTTTCTTCTTTCTGCCACTGAGACCTTGATTTTGGCAAAGCCCATGCACTGAATGAGTAATCTCAGTGCTTATGTATCAGTATTTAAGATAATTTAAAGACTCTCAACTTGAGTGATTTAGATCAACCTCTTTCAATGTTGCAACTATGCACTCGTGGTACAGGTTGAGTGACCACATTTATTATTTTCTACATCACTGTGTAAGAACAATGGGTTTTAAGACCATTCCTCAGGTATGGTGATGTAATGTAGCATGGAAATACACAGAGACATTGTGGGGTTTTCAGAAATTCATCATAAGTACAAAATACATACAGCCTGTAAGGACTTCAGGTAATATTTGTTCTTGGACACATTTTTGAGATCAGTATTCCCCACTGGGCTAAAACTTCTTTTCGATCCTTAGAGCACACAGTGATCCAGAGAATTGTTTGGGGGTTGTGTTGGACCTCTGAGGAAGCTTCACTTTCAAATGGAAACAGTAGCAAAACCAGGAAGTAAATTCCACTGAAAGGTCAAAAGAGGCATTCCCAAAAACTGACTTGAAGGACAGAGTGACCTACAGGCAGCAGCTCTAAAGGCTCGTTTAGACCAGTGCTCTAATTAGGTGATGTGGAATCACCCTCTGACTATGCCTGTTGTTTCTCCTCTGATTATATAGCAAAAACAAGTGACACTAAAATCCTTTTCTATATAGCTCTGTTTAGTATTGTCCTAGATAGAGATACTATTGACATAGATACACTTGGCAAAATAGTAACTTGTCTCTCACACAAACCCACTGACCACCAGCTGCGTCAAACTCCTTCAGTGTACAAAGCAGATTTGAGGCAGAAAGTTCTGGCATGTTTTCAGGATCATGTCTGGAAACAAGAGTGCACAGGGTATTTTTATTGAGATACTTATAGTGCTGTGCAATGTAACTTTTAGTTACTCAGTTCTGTTTTACTCACACAACTGATGAAGAAGGAAGGGTAACAGAGCTTCTAAAGGGCTCCACAGAATAATTTTGTTACTTAGGGTTGACCAAAGAGCTTATGAAATGAAGGGTGTTGATCCCCAGCAGTGGGGCTGTTTCCTTCTGCTGGAGCTCCTTGGTGGGAAATTCTTGGAGGTTTTTTGGATGAGGGTCTGAGAGCTGCCTGAGCACTGAGCAGTTCTCTTGCCAGTGCTGTGACTGGTGCTTTCCCATCCCTGTTGCTGCTGTGGCACCTGCTCAGCAGATGAGGCAAAGGGAGCACTCTCAAATTGCAGGGAGATAAAATCAATTCTATTTCACTGAAGAGATTTTGTTTTCAAAGACTACTAAATATTATCATTCACTTTGTAGCACTGGAGTCTTGAGAAGATGAGGTAAACCATGTGCCCGGGGGAGAAAAAAGGCACAGCAAAAAATGCCTATGGTTAATGTGGGCTCTTGTAGGGAAGCTGAAAGAACATCATTTTGGAGAGCAAAATTGTTCTGAGAACAGGTATTACTCTTGAACTGAGCACATTGTTCAGCACTTCAGACAGCAGCTGTGTGCTACAAGTGAAAGGAAGAAAGAAAAGCCAGTTTGTGTCTGATACTCCAGGGAAAATGTACAAGATGAATTTATCCATGTGACTTAAATGGTTGTATTTGCCAGAAACACTGCCTTTGAAAAAATACCTACCTACTCCTCCATGTGTGTGGGTGTACACACATATCTTGTAGTAGCATCTCCCCGTGCCTGGGTACTACTTACTTTGTTCTTCTGTCTGTGAAAGCTATGAAAGGGTACAAGAGCACTGATAACACTCAGGGTTTGCACTCAATACAACATCATTTCTTTGCAGAACTGCTTCTCCTCTTGTTTGCTTCCATTTTGGCTCTGCTGCTGCTCCTCTCCACCTCCTGCAGTTTTGGGGGCAAATACACAGAGGGTCAGCTTTTTCTGGGATATCCTTTCTTCAGTCCTTGATTGAGCAAGAGGTTTGTGTAGTGAATCAGTGATTTTTGGATAAACATAATTCTATTTAAAATCTAATTTTATCATTAAGCTTGAACATAAAAGCAGAGTAATTAGACGAGAATGACAACCCCAATGGCTCAGTCTTCTGCTGCTCCTACTTCCCTTGTGAAGAGCACAGGACAGAAAAGTGGTAATTTCTTTCAAGTCCTCTTCCCGTCTCCAATAATTTTTCTTTCAGGGCCTTACTGTATCATATTAATGTTACCAATGCAGTGCACTGTGGTGGTTACTCTGTAGATCTGATCAGGTGATCTCTGAAAACTGCCATATTTCACAACGGTCTGGGGGAGGGACTGTCATGTTTCTCAGCTCTGTGAAGAAATGCCTCCTTTTGTTTGCCTTCAACTTCTCCTGTATTCTGGATGGAGAGCCATCAGTCTGTAAATGAAGTGCAGTGCACATTGATTCAGGTCTGCAATTACTGTAAAAAATAGCTCAGTAATCAGCACTTCAAGGGTGATAATCTGGACCATGAGATAAATTTCACTGCTCAGGCAGAAGCACTTTTTTTTCCAAAAAATTCTCTACAAGTGCATGGGAAGAGAAGCAAGGTCTGTACTGTACCCATTACATATTTATTATGTCATTCATATTGCACTAATTTAGCCTTCTCCTTCTTTTACAGTCTCATTTGCTTTTGCTGAGAAAAGCATTTATTTAATTGAAGGCTCAGTCTAAATAAAGCCTGCTCCTGATTGCCTATGCTGATTATTCCAGGCATTCTCCTCCTAATTTGGAAAATCTGCTTGCTTTTCTTTGGTTTATTTTTGTATTGGTAATTTTCTCCTTATATTTTGACACTGTCCATAGTGCTGGGCTGAGCAATTTGATTTCCAACTGAGGCAGGGCCAGTTGCACTTTGGACACAGCAGACCTGCCCCAGAAATGGGTTCTGTCCATCAGGAACTAGAGCTGGAATTCAGCTTCTTCTGGATTCAGGGGGGGGTTGGAATCAAGCCATGGAAGGAAGTGTAATTACACAAATTGGAGTCAGACACTCCTGGAATTTAAACGAGTTCAGGTCTGAATTCCAGCCCAATATCTGATTGTGTGAGAAAAATTGTTTTCCAGGTGCATGTTTCTTCATTATTTTGGATTATATTTCAAGATAAACATGGGTACATTATTTTCCATCCTGTTTTAGCCTATTTGGATTTCCATAATCACTGCAACTAGGTTTCCCTAGGGATTGGGCCTCAGTCTGTACTTCTTGAATTAAACTGGCAAACATCAAATTTTTCACAAAGTTAGGACAAGAGATGTATTTCACAAAATCTTACTGTTGCATTGTTATGGAGTGTACCTGTTTGTTTAATGAAGCAAAAGATGATTTGGCTGGCATTTCATGTTTATATTAAAGACACTTTATAATGGCTTAACTACTCCATAAACAGAAAGGTTGGTCAAAACACTGATTAAAAAAGACATGGCTGTTTGTTGGTCCACATAGAGAAGGCAGGCTATATTCCCATTTTCCTTCCTGCCCCAAACTGAATTGAAAACATGCCCAGTCTTCCATGTCCTTATATTTTTCCACACTACAGTAGAATAACAAGAGTCTGAGACCGATGGGGCTGCAGCTGCACAATAAGCTAAGGCTGGGATGTCACTGCTCTCAGGGGAATTGTCCATGAGACACAGCTAAATGCCTTTGTTCTTTTACAGTGCAATTATGTCAAAATCCTGCTGACCTTTTTCCCTGGTGCCACAGAAGGGTTTCTCTGAGTGATAAATGATAATTTGTACAGGGAAGATGCTGCACTTTTAAAATCCTGTAAAATAACCTCGACTTCTCTTACTAACAGACAAACTGCCTTCTGCATGATACTCAGTTGTAGTTCTTTTCATGTTATCAACTATTTCTCATCTGGTTCTTGTCAGAAATCAAATCAAGAGCATGCTAACAACTGGGCTAGCTAAAGTTTTCTTCCCTGTTTTTTCAGTATCTCTGGGCCTGACAAAGGGTGGTGGATATTTAATTTAGGACTCTGTTTCTCTCCGAACATTGCTCTGGGGTGGCCTGGGGACTCAGAGGTGGCAGTCCCAGAGAGGGATCTCTCAGGGCTGCTGGTCTGTGAGGGGGCTGTGGCTGTGCATGGGCAGGTGCTCCTGAGCCTGGGCTGCCTTGGGCAGCCCTTTCTGGCTCAGTCTTTGCCATGGAGCATCCAAAGCAAATCTCAGATCCTTCTGGAGGCATCTTTCCCTGTTATGCCACTGAGTCAGTTTAGCTTCCTCTTACACCCTCTGCGTAAGAAAAGCAGTTTTTAGTACAGGGTGCTGGTGTGGGTCACAAGCTGGAAGAGAGAACCAAGAGAAAAGGGGAATGCTGGTAAAAGCTGTCCAGCTTAGAGAGCTGTTAAACTGAGGAAGATGCAAATCAAAAAGAGCTTGCCAAAGCTTGCAATGACTTACTTGGTGAGCTGGATTTAGAAAGCAGATGCTGGAAATAAGGGAGGGGGGAGGAAAGTCTTCAGAGGTGTTTTTGAATTTCCTGTTGAGAAATGTCTGCAATAGAAACCATGAGCAAAGTGTTTATACCGTGGGTTTGACTTGGGAAAAGGTATCCAAATGAAAAGATAAATTTTATTTGAAATGTTTTTTAAAATTGAGTTGTGCTTTAAAGATTCTGCTTCTGAATGAGCATACAGGTAGCATCAAAGGTAGCAGCTGAATTACATGAGCTGTTAATTTCCCTCCCAGCACTTACCTCTTGCCTTGCCAAAGCCACTTACAGCCCCAGGAGCCACAGTGCAGTCTAATAGTGAATTAACATAAAACCAAAGTGTTTATTAACTCATTTCATGGTGAAGCTAATTAGGAGGCTAAGTCTTATCAATGTATGTAAGTATTCTATCTCATCAGATGGCTCTTGAACTGTCATGTTTTGGTTGGTTGTTAAGCCATGAATTATTTACACAAAATAGGCTGCTCAGAGCTCTCAGAACTTGCACAAAAACAGGTATTTCATTCCTTGGTAGGGATGGATTATTCCATCAGAGAAAAAGAGTCATGATCAGACCTTTGGAAAGGGCCAGTCGTTTTGTCTTTCAGATTCAGCTTTGTCAGATAAGAACTAAAACGGTCATTTTGTGCTTGATCAAAAAATGATGGCAACTTGCATGGCAGGAGGACAGCTCTTGTGTGCTAAAATCAGAATCAATTCCTGTATTTAAACCTTTTTTTTCCAAAGACACTGACTTTTTGCATATTGATTGATTCATAAAACTCTTGTTCGGTGTGCAGGCCTGAAGCTCATTAGGTTTGGGTGTTTTATGCCCCACGTACAGCTTTAGAGGAGGCAGAGCCAGTCCTGGTGCCCAGCACGGGGTGGAGCCCGTCCTGCAGCTCTGACTTCCCATCTTGTGCGATCGAAAGTCAGTTGGGCTGTTCAGAGCTTTTTTCCCACACAGATACTCCATGTTGTCTTGGGCTGCAGCCTGACAGGAGGTGATGATCACAGACATGTGCATTGGTTTGCTTGCTCTTTTTTAGGATTAACTATCTGCAAGTTTTTTGCTTTATTCTGATTTTAATCCATTTTTTCTTTAATGAATAATCCATTAGGTATGAACAGTGTCTTGCAGTAATGGATCCTGCTTTTTTTAGTTAATGGATACTGTGAAACCTCCAGTCACATTTAAATTCAAATCACTATGTATTAAAAAAAAAAGAGTGAAATGCTTGTGAGGGTGCCATTCTTGGGACATTTATTTACACAGTAGGTTTTTAGTATTTCAGACAACTTTTATGTCAATGCTTTTCCCAGCTACTGTTTAAGAAACTGAGAATTAGAAACTCCTCTACCTTTATTTTTTCTCTTTTGCAGTGGAAAGGGGCTGTATCTTTTAGTGTACAGCAGGATGCATTTAACTGACCTGAGGGTACATTAGAGGGGCTATAAAATGAGGCCTGCCAGGACGTTGTTCTTTCCTTTAACAGTTTGGGGGAAGAAAAAGGGAGGGTGTTGCCAGCAACTTGACAGTATTACTTTAGAAAAACATCTGAAATGAATAAATTAAATTTGAGTGCATACATCTCTAGGATTCTTTTTATGTTAAAGATCAAAAGCAAGAGCAAAGTAAATTGCCTGCTTGTCATCTTAATATTATTGAATTGACTGGTTCAGATTTCCTTCTTGTGCTAACTAACAAAAGTGAGTGGCATACAGTTGAGTGAACAGAAATGTGCTATTGGAGAAAAACACCATCAGTGAGACTTCTGTTAATACCCAGCAATGACCTGTTTGTTTCTTTGTTCAGGATGTAACATCCTGTAACCCACCAATAACAAGAATGAATACTAGCACTGGAAATAGGGTACCTGGAAACCTCAAGTCTGGGCAAAATTGTCCCTGGGAGGTGTCTAAAGTAGCTGAATTCCAGCAGAGGCAGCTGGATCTACAAGGGCATTCCAGCACTGAACTCCTGTGCAGTGCAGGTGGGATCTCAGTAACATCCATATGCTACAAGGAGGGATTTGGATCAACAGTACCCAATAAATACAGCTTGTTAGACAGAACCTGTCCCCCACAGCCACCAGGAGATAAGTGGGCTTTCCATCACATCCTTGCTGGTCTCAGGTATCCTGTTGCACTGCTTACAATTCACTCTTACTCCAGTTCCACACAAAATCCCTTCTTGAGTGTAGGTAGTTAGCACATGTTCAGTGGAATTGTAGGGAAGTTGTGGTGTTTCCCATGCAAGAAAAACTGGTGCATGATTGATGGGCCAAACTTTTTACCTGGTGCCTTGTCTCTGTCTGGGATGCTGCTTTAGGACATGCATCCTTCCAGTAAAAAGACTTTGCAAAGTACTTATTTCTGTGACTAAAAGTGTGTCACATGGGTTTGCACCTCACTGTGGGTTTATGATTGTTACTTTTTCCCAACTTTTTCAGAGACAGTAGTTTTGCTTTACCTGCAGCAAAAGTGGAAAATACTGAAAAGGCGATCAGTCAGTCCCTGTAATTACCTGCAGCATGGCAGCAGCTGAGCTTCTCAAACTGACTGTAACATCAGTTGTAAAACATGTTTATATTATGATTTTAAGGACCCCAATAATCTAGAAAGCAAAGTCCATCATGTCGCAGCCCATTATACTCCACCATTGCCTTTTGAGGTTTTCCAATTGGGTTTCTCCCAAGATTTCAAAAACCCTCAGCAGTCTTGCTGGGTTCCTGCAGCTGAGTCAGAGGCAGCTCCCAGAGCTGTTCTGCCTTGCAGGGGGACTCTCACAGCAGAGACATGAGTAGGTTACACTGGCAGAGATAATTAGCACTGATACACTAAAATAAGATAACAGACAAATTGTAGCTGAGAAGGACCATACAATGAATCATTCTCTGTTTCCCACCTTGACTCATGTGCTACTTGAAAAGAGTTTGGATTCTGAAATATGAAAGCCTGTGTAGCTCTTACCAGGCACACAGCAGAATAATTTATATTTTGCTTTTCAAGCTGCTTAATTTTTAACTATACTTTGAGCCTAGTGTATATATTTTATATCAGTCTCCAGATCACTCACTCCCACAAAAGCAAAGGATTGGTGTTAGACAACTGTCTTAAGGTGGGTTCACCTACTTCTCTTTCATTTAATCACTGTGGATAGTCTAACTCTGCTGCAGAAGAACGCATGGAAGGTTTCCATGTGAAGTTACAGCATGGTCCTCATTACAGCTCTCTGGCTTTAAATTGCCTCTGCTGTCTTATAAAACTTCTGCTGCCTGAAGTTAAAATGAGTTGTTGCTGGCTTTTTATTTTCTAAATGTCATTTAAGGTTGTAGTAGCTCACAAATTACCCATCTCTGGCCTAGCACTTGAGCAGGACTGAGCAGGTGATACATTCTGTGTTGAGCATGGAATGGCAGATTGCTGGAATGTGTGAGCAGTAACAAAGAAAGTTTGGTGTTGTCACCACAGTGTCCATCCCTGGATACCTTTATAGACTTGTTCATCATTCCATACTGATAAACCAGTGGCTCAGGGAGCACACAACCTATTGTATTTCAATAGAGAAATTACACCTAAATCCTTTAGAGGCATTTGAAAATTTTTGAATTGTCATTAATAGTATTATAAATCAACAGCAGATCTAAACACTTTCTGTAGCAAAATGTAACATTAATTTAAATGTTTTGCACTTGTTGATAAACAACAAAATTTCAAGTGTTTTCAGCCATCTGTACCAGTAATTTTTGCTTGTCATTTGGCTTTTCTGCTACCCCTGACTGAGACTGGATGGTACTTGCATGTGACCTACCCAGAAATTTTCTAAATGGTCCGTTGTTTTCTCCCGCAACAGATCAAATGTATTTCTTTCTTTTCAAGTTTATAATGGGAGTGGGGTTTTTACTCCAATATAGCCCAAAATAGAAGTAATCTATTTTTTTTTAAAGAAAGAAAGAGAACAGCCTCATGTCATTAAAAATACAGAGGGAATCAGAAATAAACCTGCCTTGTTTGTATCCCATACTAGACAATGTTAGTTCATGTAATTCTGAGCTGGACTCTTCCTTTCCTTTCCTGACTGCTCTCATGATTCTTTCCCTCTTGTAACTTGCAGCCTCTTCTGCTGTATTAGATTTCTTTGATGTACCTGGCTCTGTTCCATCTGCAATACCCCCCATGTCTTGAGCAAAGATTGCAACTTACCTTCTCATTTATGTTTTTTCTTTGTTTCTCTTGCCCTTTTTACTTTTTTTAAGGTCACTGGCCTTGGGTAAACTGGTTTAAACTCTCCTTAGTGCATTTTCTTCATGTTAATAGACAAATACAGCTCCACTACCCTTGCCTTTCAGCTCATGTTTCGGTAGCATCATTCTTTAGGCAGGTATCTAATTTTAGTCTGCTGCCTCTGGACTGTTCCTTCTTTTTAGCCAAAAGAGTAGTGAGATGACAAACACACCTTGCAGTGAGCATGAAGAAGTCAAAGTCCAGTAACCCCAAACAGAACTGGTGGAGCAGAATCAAGTTTTACTACTTATTTATTAGTATTAGAATTATTTACTACTCCTTACTAGTTATTTGTTTAAAATGCAAGTTCAGGTAAGTGGTTTAGCTTTAATTTTATGCTCAATGAACCAGTAAAGAATGAAGGTAAACATGACACCTGTAAACTGCTGCCTACATATTCTCTCTCTTTTTTTTAACAGGCATTAAAGCTGTATTTACTGGACATTACCACAGGAATGCTGGAGGGTCCTACAAAGGGCTGGAAGTGGTGGTTTCCTCAGCCATAGGCTGTCAGCTGGGAGAGGATACACACGGGCTGCGAGTGGTGGTTGTCACAGAGGAGAAGCTGCTTCACAGATACTACAGTTTAAATGAGCTGAACAGCCAAGGCATAGAGAAAGAGCTGCTGGACATAATTGCTAAGCAGAAGTAAGCTCTGTCCAAGGATTTTTTCCATATAAACAGATTCATGAAGTTTCCCCAAGCTGAAATAAAGATTTCTGACTGCCCTGTGGCCCAGAACAGCTCAGTTTGTTGTCCTAAATAACAAGAAAGTTGTTGATGTGTTTTTCTTTTCAAAAATGAGACCTATGAGGAAAGCGAAGGAAGAGAACAGCTAATATGATAATATGTCATTGAAAAGTACTGTTCTGAGAATTTTCATTTCAAAAAACTTTGAAATCAGGACACTCCTGCTGACTTTCAGCAACCTTGGGATCATATCTTGTTACCTTTATGTCGTATCTTCCCCCATTTCCCATGCTTTATTTTCTTACCTCGTTTGAGCCAGGAGGAGCAGGAGAGCAAACACATTCTGGTTGCAGTCACAGCTTGGGTTTCTGTTACATCCATTGTAAAGTTTTCTATAATGTTATATAGTTCTATATAACAAAAAGTCTATAAATGAGGCTAATACAGAAACTAAACGTGAAACAACTATTTTCATTTCAAGCTTTAACTACCATTCAGTAAGCATATATTGTTGCTACAGAAGTTGGAATAGTTGCATGGGGAGAATGTTCTGTACAGAATACTGTTAGCAAAGTCACTTTGTTGAATCCTAGACAAGGGGAGAGCATTGATTTCCAAATGCAATGTAGAGTGCCTTACAGAATATTGAAAACCCTAAAAAGTACATTTTCTTCACTGGAATAAGTCATTAAAAATAAATTCCATAAAAAGAAGTTTATGTGCTGCAATCCACCTATTTTATAGCAAGTGTATCTGATTTGTTTCTAAAAAACTGGCTTCATGTAATTAACTCATCCCTGTTTGTATTTTTGAAGTACTTAGTTGAACACATTACAGTCCATACCATAGGGTATCTAGAATTAGAGCTGGCACAGCTTTGGCACCTGAGGAAGAGGAACACACTGCACATCCCTGGTGCTGCCTGAGCAGTAATGCATTCTGCCAGGTTTTATGGATACTCACATACAATAATGTTCCCTAGAGGGTATTACAGGTATTTAAATATGGTGAGAGGTATGAAATGCTGTGCTGAAGAGTCAGTTTAATTACATTTTAGTCACAACAGTTTATCCCAGAGGCTCCTTCAAGCCTGATTTGTGGAACTCCTGAGACTGTGCAATCCCCCTGTAGCATTGCCTTGTGCCAGTGGAATAGCTGTACCTGTACTGAGGTCCCATGGCAGCAACCTGAGCACAAGGAACGTCGATTCAGAGACAAAGAAAATGGGTTTGCTTTTATTCTCCACCTGGTTCTGCTTAGTTGGATGTTTTCACAGTCTCATTTTTAGCAGAACATGGAAAATGAGAGAGTGTTTTCACAGTCTCGTACATACTCATATAGTACAATCACAGGAAGGATTTTTAACTGTAGTGTGTGGCTGGACATTACTATAGGAAATTATGAGTTAAAAAAATAAGCTAGGACTGTTTTTTTTACCAGCAGAAATCACAAATTCTGTTTCATCACTTTTCTTAGGGTAATTAGCTAATTTAGAATTAATACTGATGCCTTAGCTAATTTGAAATGGCAGAGGTCCTTGTCACTGTGCCTCATGTTGTTTATGTCAAGAAAAATACTATATATTATGTTAAATTATGAAACAATTCACCTCTGGAGACCCTAGTTACAATTTTAAAAAACATCTTTTGATGCTGAGGATATTATTTTGGTGTCTCCAGCAGGGCTGGTAATTGTAACTCTGTCAGTGTCAGCAGATGACTGACTTTAAAACAAGATGTCACTGAAAGGTCAAAGTGCTGATGGAACAGCACAGGGTTGTCCTCATGCATGGCTGTGGACTCAGGAGGCTGGGCAGGGAGGAGAAAAATCAGTGACCACAATTCATTTGGGTTTCTTTTAGGGCACTAAAAGGATGAAATAAACCCAGATGGCTGTTATTAAATGTGGAAAATTCATACTAGAACACCAGAGCAACCTGTGGAAGTAACCAAATACTACATAATTAAGTACAATTTGAGGGGGAGATCTATGAGCATGAGGTAAATTACTAAAAACAAAGTCTTTGAGAGAAGTGTTGGTTTGCCAGCTTCAGTGCAAGCAACAAATTTAAGAACACACTGCTTCTGAACCTTTCCCAAAAGTCATTCAGACTTGAGTACACTGTTTGCCTGCTGCTTGCTTTTAGTGCATTTGGGTACAGCACCTCACCTTGCAAGTTTTAATAGAGGCAATATTTTGATAGGACTCCAGTATTCAGCTTCTGGAGATTACAGGCAGAAAATAAACACTCAATGTCTTGTTAAAACTTAACCACACTTTATGCTGGCAGAAGTCAAGTCTCCCACCCAGCCCTCAGCAGACAGTTCATGCCATGTTCACTGCTCAGTGACACCTTCCTTACCTCAGCACAACAGCTTGACTTCTGGGTCTGCTTTCTTCAGGTATTATCCTCAAGTAGCTGGTTTTATTCTGCTATGGGAACAAATATTTAGAGACATGTCTAACGTATTCAAATATACAAAGCACTAAAACCTAAACATTTCACTTCATAGAAATGCACAGTTCCCGTGTCTGTGTCTGTCATTGCATCAGTCACTGAAGGCAAACACGACCCTGTTTCACTCCTGCCAGTGCTGGGAAGAAGCTGCTTCTCTCAATGCTCTGATTAAGCCTTTCTGTGCAGCTGCCAGTTGGACACAGCAATGTCCTTTAAAGCAAGGGGAACATTTACACACACAGGAGTTCCCAGCCCGTGCCTGCCAAGCAAGCCCTGACATTACCTGTTACCTCATGACAAACACTCACCATGGAGAAATGCTGATTGTATCAGAACATTGTGAAGAGGGGATTTCCACTTCACCAGTATTCTGCAGTAGGAATGCCTTTCTCTGTGCTGACATCAGAGACACCACATCCCTGGCAGGTGTGGAGGTGCACAGCCAGGCAGGTTGGGCTGCAACATGGCAATCTCGTTTGCCACTAACAAAATAATGCAGCTGATGGGCAAATTCATCAGGCAAATAAGAGACATGTACTAAAAAGAGAGCTACTACAAGAAACCTTCCCATGGCCAGATATGTAAGGCCCAGCATGGGAGTGGGTTGGAACAGCTCCACTCAGGGAAGACAACCTGCCAAAAGGCAGCTCCCACATCACCACATGGAAGTTCATTCCAGTGGCAGCTTGGGATGGATGCTGTCAGCTTCACACAGCCCACAGCAGACTCACAGCAAGGAGGTCAAACAGTGGAAGATTTGTTTGGAAAAGTTCTTTGGATATCTGTTTTGGCACTTTAAATTATTCCCTTTCATTAGGCAGCGAGGTCTCGTGAGTAGTTTCACCCATTCTAATCCCGTTCTCCCATCGAAAAGGGGGTTTATTAACTGTTAGTTACTTGGTCCTCTGAATATTATGCAAGTGAAAGCTGACAAATGCAAGGCACTGTGCTCTTGGAAACATTTTCATTGGAAAATGCTCCTTAAATGAATTGTAAAAATAAAACATATAATGCAGAAAAAGCATTAGACCAGAATGTTAAATTAGTCTCCAGTCTAAATGAAATACAGCTAAGCAGAAGCAGAAACAGAAGGGAAGGATCCCTGAAAACCCCCAACAATATGCACAGAACTAAGGCAACACAGACAAATCAAAAGCTTTTAAAGCAATACAAAAAACATACCCAGCACTTCTCTTTAAAAAAAAATTTAAAAGACAAAACAAGAGCCCACAACTCAGAGAGCCATTACTTTTTTTTAATTGACATTTTCATTTGTTTCTCTAGAAGTAATTTCCTCCATTAGCACTTTGTCAAATGCAGGTAGTTTAGTACATTTCTACTAATAAACACCTTATTTTTTCTCCAGGAGACCTATTAAAGCCTCATCCTATTTAAATTTACAGTGTTGTTATTTCACTTTTGGGTAGCCAGAAATTGAAACATCTGTCTTGTAAATATATCCCTATCTCTCTTGACCATTTCTTAGAAAGGTGCAGCATTGTTAAAAAACACAATTTGGCCTTTTAAATTAACTGGTCTATGTATATGCAAATCTTTCTCAGCCTTTTCCATATGAAAAAGGCACAGCAATACAGGAAGGTATCTCAGTGCTCTAATGAACCGAGATCAGAGCCCTTTATGTGGCAACCTCCAGCCCAGAGATGTGAATAACGTGTCAACAGCACACCGGGTGGGAAAGCAGTGACTGGTATTGGGATACACTGAGACAAAGGTAATGTTACCACAGAAGAATGTGGTTCTTCCAGTACACTCCAAGCACTGAATCTTCTGTCATTTCTTTTGCAAAGCCTGAGCTGAACTTAGTCTTACCCTTTTATTAATTCTGTCTTGGTCTGTCATAGCCAATGATGACAAGGTACAGCCACCTCACTTTGCTTCAACTGTATAAAAGCTGATGTTCAGCCCTCCCTTTGTCTAGCAATTCATTTACACCCTCCCTGCACAGTGAGAGTGCAACAGAGATGGAATAGGACAACTTGCCAACTATCACCACTGCCTTTGCTTTCCTTTCACTTTTTCCAAGCTGCAGAAGGGAGGCACCATTCCCACCAGGTCTCGTTCCAGCCACCTCCCACAGCAGGAGCAGGACAGGAGCTGACACAAATGTCATCCATAGAGACTGGCTGTGAGGTTCCTCACTGTTTCCTCTGCCAGCATCACCCCTGGAGCTCTCACACAGCTGTGGCCTTATCTCCTACATTGAATCTAACACAGGATGGATGAGAGTGCAATTGGGTTGGGCCAAAGGCAACAGGTCAGGGCCTGGGCTGTCACCCCCTCAGAACTAGAACATGAAGACATGGGTGAGAAGTGAAACAGAAGTGGGAAGCAGCTCATGATGTGCTGCTGGCCACCCTCCTGGGCTGAAGTTGGCACCATCCTCTCCTGGCACTCTGTAGGGGCATGGGATGCTCCTGCAGACTGTTTGCTCTCTGCCCATGGCATTTGTCAAATGTGGATCCTCACAGCAGCTCTACATCAATAAATGTTCACTGTTAACAACATAAATGCTGGTTAATATTACACACTTTTATGTACCACAGGACAGGTCCCCAGGTGCCCTGATGATCCCTGTGTTCAAACCAGGGCAGAGGATCCTTACAGCTCCACAATCCCATCATGGCCTTCTGTGTGTGCACATACTGCAGTAAAAAGGCAGGCTGACCCACAGCACTCCTGCTCTGGCTCACAGGGCAACAGCTGTGACCTTCTGCAAAGCTTTACCCAACCTATTTTTTAATTGTTGGAGCAATTAGAGATACAACTTGACACAGCACATGAGCTTTGTCATCTCCCCCCCTCCTCCTAGTCCTATTTTGATTAAAAAGCATGTTTAGGAATATGATGACTGTAAGATGGTGTAAGATTAAGAATTCAAATTTATTTCATTTTCCCACAGCCCCACACAGAAGGTGGAGTGTTCTTTACCAAAATGAGCTCCAGCAATGACTGGGACTGCTGCACTCATTCAGTGCGTTTCAGCCTCTTTTGTTCAGACTGCAGATTCCTACATTGTTCTTTAAGGTGTTCTACAGTACAATACCATCAAAAACAGGACTAAGGAAGAGATCTATCATTCATGAAAAAATATTATTTTTCATCAGTACCCTGCCTCAATGCAGTAGTGATTACAGTTTCAATCACTTTTCCAAGAAAGCAAAGAAAGAGAAATAACAGAGCGTTCTCTCTGTTAACTGTGACCCAATTTGAGAGCTGAAATACACCAATTATTGTTCAGAGAGCAGCACTCCTTTTTACTGTGCAGCAATTTAATCCAGACAGTAAATGCATATTGAAAGTTCAATTGATTTAAAAACATAGATGTTGCCAATCTTCCCAATCAAGGACTTTTCATATTTCCTTTATTCGATACCTTGCCACGATAGGATAACTGAAGAATATTCTGTAAAATCTATTTCTGAGACCTGTTTTTAATAGAATTTTGTTTGCTATGGGTAAATACAGGACATAGCATTTTATATCTGGGTCATTTAAAATTAAGTCTAAATTTTACAGCCTGCACTTTTAACATAAATTAGTTTGCATTAAAATTAAGCTTCAAGACAAACTAACAGTTTGACAAAAGTAGAGAAACATGGCTACGTACCCAACAGATCAAAAGAGTGACAGGAGTATGTTAAAATTCACCTCCAAAAACATTTTTACTGTAGGGACTTGTATTTGTTTCACTGTTTTTTTTTTATCTGTGCATTGAGCTCTGTAGAAGTTTTCTATTTTTCTTCTAGAAAAGCAGCTCATAGAGTTAGATTATTTCTAAGCCTCTATTATCAATGCAGATATCTAATGCCTCTCCTTATCCAAAGAAACAATACAATCCTCTTTTATTTCTCATTAAAGATGCATTGTACCCCTAATCAGCTGAAGGTATTTTACTTGAAGCTTCTGAAGTTTATTTTTAAGTCTTCAACATTTTAATTGCTTTGCTTTGCCCTTGGCTTCCCAGAAATTAAATATAAACACAAAACTTCCTGTGGAAGTAAAATAAACCCCATGAAATTTCCATACTCTTAGAAAACATTATAGCAATGCAAATCTAAGCATTTACATTCGTTGTTTACTATTTCCAGTCTACTTCCTCTTCCTCACTCCCCTCCTCCTTGTTTGAAGCAGCAAAGTAAATAATTCTTCACCTTGTTGACTTCAATAATTAGTTGTAACTGCTGTGCTTCAGGACATTTTCCTGCTTCCTGGCTTTTGAGAGAGCCTCTGCTTCCCTGTGTCTCCTGTAACACAGCCCTGGAAGAAGATGCAGGAGCACAGGCCATGAGGGCCATGCCCTGGTTGGGGCACTGCCCTCCAGGTGCCAGCCCTTGAGTCATCTAATCCATTGCAGAGAAGGGCAGTTACTCAAGGTTCTTTTGATCTTCCTTACACATATTCATTAGTAAAGATCTTGCTGTTGTTTTATGATTTGCAAATGTAGGAAGGGTATTTGTTACAGAATTCAATTATGCAACCCATACACTGAGGTGTTGGAAGACACACTATCCCCAAATGAACTGTCTGCTGTTCCAAAGTTTCAGGTGTAAAGAATGTTGGCACTGCAGACTCGGATCTGTGGCCCAGGAGCATTATTTCAATGTTTCCCACAATGGCAGGAGGCAAAAGCCACTTAACTTTGGGACAGTGAGAGATCTCACAGTTACAGCAAGACCTGCTGATTAGCATTCCCAGTTTTAATTAAATCTGGTGTAGCTACTGCCCCTGGGGACTGAAACGTAGTGAAGATACTGTTTTGAAACTAGGACAGAGCCTGGCAGAGGCTGAGCACAAAAATTGGAGTTGGCTGCAAACCAGACAACATAGTTAAGACACTCAGACATCTGACAGATGTTCAGACTCAGCTCTGCAACCAAGCCACAGTTAACCACGGCCACAGTGCAGGGCACAGAAGAGTTTTAAGTAAAGTTACAAGCCAGCAATGGAATTAGTTGGGTCCTTTAGCTTGAGAAATGGATTGTTCAATCCAGGCATTTGTTTGCTGTAAAATTATCTATTTACAATGGGAAGAGCCCCATTTCTCCTGGGGAGATGATCCTTTGCATTACTGCTGATGACCTCTCCATTCCCCACTGCCACAGTCATTCTCTGCCTCAAAGAAGAGCAGAAATAAAGCTTCAAGCACATACTCAGTGCGACCTTCACCTCCCAGAGACCCTGTACATTCCCACTCAGCTCGCTTGTGGTTTCTTACCATTTCAACTACCACTACACAAAGGATATCTAATTATTCCTCCCATGAAGTCTGAATGAATGACATTTAAATGAAGTCTGTTAACGAGACAGAGATCAAACTGATGTTGATGGCAGTGCTCAGAATTTTTCACATAATATTAAAAAATTACATGTTATAGTTCAGAGTAGTAGTAAGTGAGTAACACTATTGGTACTTCCAACACACCACTGACTAACTGGAGAATATCACTGCTTATTACAAAATAATAAACATACTTAAAGGGGATGATTTGGAAAATGTGATCAGTTTTTAATTTTAATGAATCTTTAACTTATTTTAAGAGAAATAAATCTTTTCTTACCTTCTTTTTTCTTCTGCACTGACCAGTGAGCCCATCTGTGGCTTTAGACATGAGCTGTGTTCTCTGTAGGAAAATACCGGAGTATCCTGACACGAGAGCTTAAGAAACACTTCACCTAAAAAAAAATAACTGCTCATTTTTTAAAAAACATTCACATCAGTGTTTGCCACCTCAGAGGGGGGAAAAAAAGGCGTCATTGTGCAGTCTCTCAGTTAATAAGAACCATCAAACTAAAAGAAAAAAAAACTTAGAAACTAGTCCTTAACACGATAAAACCCCAGCAAATACAGAGCTCATCCATCAGTACCATTTATTTCTCAGCTGGGGAACTCACACAACCTTTTCTTTGACATTTATGCTCATCTTTGACTCATTACTTTAATACTACCAGAAAACTAAATTATGTCCAGTGTTTCCACTGCAGAAACTTAGCAGGGCATCCAACTGTGCATACAATTTCTTATGGAATGAGGCACTGAAGCACCACAGAGGGAACAGGGCAAGCTGAGTTTCCAGGACACTCTGGTGAATTCAGACACTAATGGTTACAACTCAGATTCAATAAAATTATTTTAAATTAACACCTATGCCCAAAAATAGCAGAATTGTCCAGCCAGCTCTCCATGTTCAGTGGCTTAATAAGGAAGCAAGAAGGGATAGTCTGGTAGATTTTTTCCCAGACAGAACTTGCCTTGACTGAACTCTTCCCTGAAAACTGGTACCATGACAGCAAGTTATGTACTACTGAATATTCAAGTGCATTGCACCTTTTTATCACCTCAGCCCTGAGTAGCTAATATTCAGTGATGAGAACAAGACATGTGACTAATGCATTTTAATGCACTAAAAAGTTTTGATAAAAATAACCATTTAGCAAAGAAACCATTTTAGTAAAAAACCTTATGAGTTTGAATAGTATTACAGCCTTGGCAAAGTAGAACCAAGTTTCACTCAAATTAAGACTCTAAAAGCCTTGAGAAACATCCTTCAAAAACATTTTGGTGTGCTGGAATTGTTAGCCACTAAGTGACATCAAAGGAGGGGGAAATTAATTTACTAATTAATTTCATTTACTAATTTACTAATTAATTTAATTAATTAGTAATCCTCCAAAATGTCCTAATTTGATTTCTCGATCTGCTACCAAACTGGAATGGCTGTGTTCAGAAATGCCAGCCTGCCATTGTCCCTGCTCCTGGACATTAAACTTCACTAAACGCAGTGTAAGACTGACAAAGGTACTGGAGAAATTTCATACCTAATATTCAGCATCAACTAAAACATGTGGAAGTAATTTTATTTCCTTACCCCACTTCTAAATTAGAACTTTGAACTAAGGCAAATCAAATGCTAAGTGAACATACTTATGTATATAGGTCTGGTGAGTGAATTAAATTGTTAAACGTTTTCTAAAAGTTCTTGTGCTTACTCTAAAGGAATTACAGCAGGAAGAAAATAGTAAACATTTTGATTCCTCTGAAATTCTGGTACATTTTTGATTAAAGGTCACTGAAAAGAGAATCTACATAAAGTTTGTTACAAAGGCATAAATTTGAAGTTTATATTTGGCTCCGCACTGTCTTTGAATGCTGAACAAGTTTGGAAGTTTCTGATTACTTTCAGTGATCTTATGACATGTTATGTTCAGTTATTGCATAATTAGAACTCCCCCTCATCTTTGCACATGAACTACAGTGGGTGTTGACAAAGAGAAACTTGCAGTGAGGTGTGTACAAACTGCAGGTGCTCTCATCACATACCTTTGCCCCTTTGGATAATCCTGTTTGAGGGAAACTAGGAGCAAAAAAGCAGAATACTGAAAGCAATACCAAAAGCAGTACAGATCACCATCCCAGCTCCTGCTTACACAGAGCACAAGATCTGCCTGGTTAACAGGCTGGCAACATTCCTGGCAGCCCAAGCCCTGCCCCTTCAGGGAGCTCTGCAGCCAAAGGCACTTGTGTTGGGAGGGGTGAGGCTGCTCTGAGCCCTGATGGCTCTGCCCCAGCACAGAGCACTCCCTGCCCCAGCAGCAGTGGAGATTGCTTTGGAAATGTCTGACATGGAGGAAGAAAGCATGAAAAAGGCCTTTTTGCACTTGTGTTCAACACATGCACTTTTGTAGCCATACCAGTGTCTGCTTTAGGGCACAAGCAGCCTCTCCAAGTCCCATCCAGCCCAGCACACACACGGACACTCTGTCAGCCACTACACTGAACGTGGTGTTTGCAGAACAGCCCAGCTGAAGCCTCCACACAACTATTGGTTAATCTTGGCAATGAGCTACAAACTGTAAAAATCTTTATGAAGTTCTTTTCAATATTTGTGCCAAAAAAATAGATCTGATAATTCACCTCTAGCAGACAGCAGTTTTCAATAAATATTTCCTTTTCTTTCCATTCCAGGTGGTATAATACAACTAAAGAAATCTGGATGGTTGAGTTGAACAAAAAAAGAAAATGCATTTGTTCAAAAGACTGAAACCCACAGTCAAAATGAGGCACAGATTTTAAAAGCAGCAGGAAGCATTAACTTTTCCATGTTACAGAGTAATCCCAGTTATACAAGAGGAATTGTACAAGCTTTGTTCCACCATTGTGGTGACAAATAGGTTTTCTTAAACAGGAAGGAAGAACTTGTAGCCTGACTCATTTATTTCTGTGCCAATAGCAAAAGTACTGTCAGTCTCCCCACAATTCCATCCATCTGAAGGCTGGAGAGAAAACGGGGCAGCACCTCTGAAGGCCACTGTGTATGGCTTCAGAAAGGACAGCAGAACAACTTGGCTGGTCAATTGCATTTGCAGTAAATGTTTTTCAAGCTCTGTGTCTCTTGTAGTGGTTACCAAACACACAAACAAACCACCCTCCCTTTTACTCCTCTACATAGTTAGAGAGTAGCAGATTTGGGGAGGATCAGTGGTAGAAGATGGTTGCCAATCTCCAGAAAAAGGAGATTTGCCAAGTGTTTTTATAACCATTTCTAAAATTTCCCAAGACTAACACTTGATTTTTTTCATGTTGTTCCAGTAAATAACTGTAAATATAAATAAGAGTAAGTGACCAGGTTTTCAAAGTCCCTTCAGCACGAGCTGTCCCTACCAGTGTCTGTGATTCCATCCCATTTAAGGTGCTCAGTCAAAGCAGGACTCTGTAGGAAAAGATGCTGGCAAGCAATGGTGATTTTATGCACCAGGGAAAACTGAGCCACTGAAGCACAGATCCTATGCCAGCTGCCTCAGCCACGCTTGGAAAGCTCTGGCAGACTCCAGGCTCCACTCAGGTGCCAGGAGAGCTGCACAGGGTCGGGGTAATGCCTTCAGGATGGTCAGTGACTGCAATAACTACGCTGTGCCACAGAGCAAAGGGGCAGCAACCAAAGTGAGTAACGGCAAGTTATTTTCTCTGCTGATTACAGCCTGCCTAAGTCCTACAATACAGTATCTGCAAATATTTAAGACTGGGGTTTTTTACATTGCAAGGAGAGAGCAGAAAATGGATCTGCATATGAAAGGTGACACTTCTGAAAGCAACTGCTGGCACAGAGACTTAAATGTTTCCAAAATATTTACACATTTCTGCTTTCAAATGCCTGTCTTCTGACACTGTGGTTGTCATCTCAACAAAGACTGACCTGTAGTATCACCGAGTTCACTGAGAATTACGGGGCGAGAACTCAGGGAAAAATAATTCTGACAACCATCCATTAGGATGAACCCAATCACTGCCCTCCAAATAGCTTTCTCCTTTGTCTGTACAAGAACTGTCACTATATAGGGCTATCAAAACTGAATATGGACAAAAGAAGCAGCCTAAGGAGTGCAATAGGAAACATTAATCTGGAACTTAGCTTTAATCCAATTTAAAGAGTGCTTATGATCATAACTAAATTACAGAATTACTGAGAATTTTTACTACTTTGGCTTCTGGAAAAATGAGGCTAAAATAATATTTCAAGGCCCTGTTTTGATATTATCTCACTGATTTAACTATTCTAATTTTAAATAATGACAGTTTCTCTTGGCTTCTTGGACATTAAACTGGGTTACTTCCTTTGTCATAACAATTATATGAAGCATAGATTAAGGCAGCCAAATTAACTTGCACTCTGATAAAATTAACTTAACACTCTGATAAATCTGTTAGATCCTACCTGCATATGCTCGATCCTCATCTGACTAATTGTGCTTCCACAATGTGCTCATTGACTGTGACGCCTCTTCCACGACGATCAATGAATATTTTTTTCTTTTGTAAAATACAAATAAAATGTATGTTATTTTTAGAGTCAGCTCAAGTTTTCACCCCAACAGTGGCTGCAAATACAGTAAGCAAGAGCATAATACTATATCTTAAAGTTTCTATGCAACACATTAAATCCTGGTATCCTGGGGAGACATAATCACATTAGAGCTCTAAGCACATGTAACACTTCTATTCCTTGACATGCTGGAAAAAAAGAAGTAACTTTAACTCATTGAAGTAATTTCATATTCATATCCCAACTAGAGAACTTTGTCCCAGGGCAGCTGGTTATACTGTGCTTCCCATTGCTCTTTGGTAACATGGTCATGTGCACACGAGTCTCGGATAACTGGGATTTGCAAGTCACTGCAGTTTGCTGAATTTCAATAACAACAAACAAAGAAAAGATATCCTAAGACTATCAGGCTTCAAGATGCACACTCCTGACTGGGATAAGTGACCCTGAAACTCTGATTCACACTCATGTGCTCTGTGACAAGTCCTTTGATAGGCAAAGGATTATTGGGGACATCACTACCAAGGCAAGGGTTCTCAGAGCCCATGAGCAGGTTGAGCAGAAGTGCCCAGGACTGTGTCCAGGAGTAAGGAATAATAAAGTAGATGAATGTCAATAATATGCTTTGTTAAGCAGCTAACGGATTGGGAAGCCCCTGAAAAGGCTCAATGAGCCAGTGAATGAAAGCACAACCTGCCTCAGTGGGGGGAACTGTGTCAGTGTGACCCACCTTGGGACAGTGTCCTCTTTGAACCTCCACAAACTGTGCTGGGATGTTAATGAGTTCTCATACCTCAATGTGCAAGTAGCAAGTATTCCAGAGGTAACAAACAACTCCCTAATATTCCTACAATATTCCTATTGTTGCCTGCAAAGATATCAGAAACATGATTTCACTTTATTTCGTCCAGACAGACACACTTTGTTGATACATCAAGCACCAAAACAGAGAAAATATGACTTTGAAAGGGACCTCTGGAGGTCATCTATGCAAACCCTGCACAGAGCATGCCCTTAAGCTGAAACAAGCACATAACCTCTTCTTCTCTTGACACCCAGCATAAAATATTTACAAAAAATAAAACATTATTTTGGCACCTTCTGATTGCAGTTCCACTTATTGTTCCATTTTTGTTAAATAAATCACAATTATATTAAAAGTTCACCAACCTCAGCCATGCTATTTTGCAGACATTTTCCTACTGGTCTTTAAGTTGGCAAACTGGAATATAATGTCCCACAACCAAAAGAAGTCCCAACATGTGCAACAACCTGGAATTTTACTTTGAAAATTCCATTCCACTTGAAACAGAGTTTGAAGTCCTTGGTAACAAATGAGGACAAGGTTATTTTGTGAGAATCTACTCGTTAGCGGGTTATTTTTATTCATATTAAAACCTGTCTTTCTTATTTGTTCAAAGAGAATGCCAGTCTAATTGACTGATCACAGCTTTTGAATATCCATGGGTTCAAACTTTCAGAATGCACAAATTCATGCATTAAAAAAAACAGATGTGTTTTTGCATTTCATCTCCTGGAGGCCTCATATTGTAGACATACAAAGTTTTGTCTGCCAAATCTTTTTGTCAAGAGGAGAATTTGGGAAAAATTCATTTATCACTACTGAGTAGCTACAGCTAGAATCATATTCCATGGAGTGTATACCTTAAGCAAACCTTAAGATATTCTGATTTGCTTTCTTCTCTAATGGATTTTGAAAAAATAACAAAAAACATACATACAAAAAGAGAAATGAAGGAGCTCTGGGGGGTTTTGGTTATTTCTTTCCTTGCTTGTTTCATATAAGCCACAAATCCCATGTCATCATGGCTAGGCTTCGTGAACAAAGATCTGGGGAAATCCCACGTAGGGTTCTGCTAAAGCTCCATAATATCAACCCAAATTCATAGCTGAGGTTCTCAGACCTTGCTCCTTGTCACACTCTTCCCTGGGTAATTTTCTCTGCCAGAGATGCAAAACAAAACAAACAAGACTTTTTTGAAAATGTTTGAATACTGTGATCTAGGTGAGAAAATATTGGCCTAATCACATTACAAAGGTGTAGGGTAAAAAAAGGGAAAACCCAAAGCAGTCGGTTCAGTGCCAGCCACTGCTGGCCCATTGCACACACACCAGAGCTGGTCTGTGTTACTGGGGCTGGGGTGTTTCTTACCATGTTCCTTTGTGATAATTCAGTAAGACTCTCAGCTTTTATTTTTTAGTTTCTGAAAGTTTGGCTGAAAATAACTTACAAAGGTCATCTCTCTGTGGCACATGAGCTCATATCCCCCCAAAACAGAGAAAAAATTCACCACTAACATTCATCAGAATGTTGAGTTGATCACAATTTTGGGGACCTGACACATTTTTACCTGTTTGGGCTTGGCAGTGTCAAGTAATTTGCTTGCACTCAGACACAACTTGTCACACTGGACAGAAGCAGGAAGGATATTTTCATGCTCAATAATTTTCTAGTTCAATAAACATTTCTCACCTGCTGGATTTGCTGTCAAGGAATGTCATACACTTACTCTCTTTAAATAGTACTAATTGTATTTTTGGACTTCTTCCAACTCCTTTGTGAAATGCAGCATGATGGGTTAACACACCATGGCTGTTTTACTCAAGGCTTAACTCCAGAGACATTTTCAAGATGCTTCTACAGCACCAACAGGTTTCTCTTGGAAGATAAGCATCAAGCAAAGGTTGGTGTAAACATCACAGTCTGGGAGAACAGGGAGATGTCACGCTTGGACTGGAAATTGGAAAATCAGTTCCCTGCAAATGGGTGACCAAATCACCCATGTCCTTTGGTAAGGCCTCTCCCAGAAACACAAATACCAATACTGGCAATTCTTGAAACCTGTAGCAAATCTCAGTTCTTGCTCCATTTGCCACATGGGAATCTCGAGTCACACCAGAAAAATCTCAGTTATGACACATTAATTACTCCTCCCTCTTTGCCCTGTCCTGGATTTCATGAGATTTCTTCCTAAGTCATGCCCTTGCTACAGGCAGTGCAGGGCCAGCACCATTATAAAATTATCACAAGCCAAGGACTTCTGTCTAAAGGCTCTTATCACCTGAGACCACAACCTGCAGGAAGCAACTGTCAAGATTAATAATTTACAGTAAATCAGATTCTGATGATCATATGATAGTGATGCTAAATCTGATCACACCTGCACTGGTGTGCTTATCAGTGTGCCTCATTGTCTTCATGATTTCTGGACACAGAAAGTACCTTTTTTAAGATTATATTGGATTAATGTTGGTTTTATTTTTCACTCCTCAATAATTCTCTTTCAGCAATAGAAATAATAACCAATATCTGGAATACAAATGCATTACAAGTTTGAAAGATTATCTTAGGAAATAGTCTGGAAGAAGGATTGTCTACATGTATTTTATGGATCTTTCATTGAATGTTTCTGTATTTCATCCATATATGAGTTCAGATACCATTTTCTAATACAAAGAGAACTGCAGAAATGGAGGCAAAACCACAATTTGTGTTATGGCAGCAGCTCTGAAGTCTGGAGGGAATTATTTGAGGAGGCTTCCCTGGAAGAAGCTATTTGAAAATACAGCTTTTGGGAAGGCATCAAATCAGCAACTGTCACAGAAATAAGACTCCACATAAGGCAACAGCCAAAAAACATCTCTTGTCGGTTATAACATTAGTTTATTCACAGTCCTGCTCTTCATTGGCATAATATAATAAATATGCAAATTTAGTAGTTGTTAATGACAGCAGTTATTTCCCACTTTTGCTTTAAAACCCAGTGGGAGAGAGTTACTGCTATATATGCATCTGTTTTTCAGCAGGCACATAAGACCCATCAGAAGATTACAAATATTCTGATTTTCCTGATCTTCATCTGGTTATGAATCTTTTTTTCTCATAAATGAGTACCAGACCAGTGCCATGGGACTCTTAACATAAGCACAGCAACAGCAGCAAAAATCAGGATCTACTTCTCTCCTGCAGGACTCCCTGAGGAACTATATCTGATGACTCAGACACTTTACTACTTGTTTACAGTGTTTGTATGCACAGAGCTGTGGGAAATGATAAAAGCTGGTACCTGGGGGTAAAGAAATAAGAAAATAGAAAGATGACTGATCAAAGCAAATGTTTCTGCCTGCCTGATTATAAAAGGAGCAGAAATGAAAAATAACCAAAGTTCTAGGTCACTTGCAGCAATACTAATGCAGAGTGACTGGCTGGATGTTCACCACATTTTAAAGCAGTTTGCACAAAGAATAGGCACGAGACTGTCTCACCTCTCACCCATCTGCTCCTGGGTCAGATCCTGCTCACCACCCTGCAGCACTCAAAATGTGCCATCAAAATAACAGGTGCAGGTGATCCCTTTCCACCCTAAAGGAGAAAAATATCCACATGAATTGTGCAGGTAATGCCAAAATCCCAGTGGAATGTTTGTCTCTCTGCCCTCACAGCTCTTATAGCTGTTACAGACATGCCAAAGATGCTTCCCAGAAAAATCAACAGTTAGAGATCCAATTACCAGCAAAGCCATTTGCCCCAGAAGAATTCCCACAGAAGAAGGGACTGCATGCAGATGATTAAGAGAAACATGAGGACAGTACACTGCAATATAAACCATCCCATTCTAAACCTAATGGAGCCACCAGGAGAAATGACATCTCAATGGCACAAATGGAAAACAAAGGCTACAGGGATGCTCCTGTAGAGTCACCCAACAAGAGTCCCTGGGCTTTTTTACTGTTATTGGTGTTCTGATCAACAACAGAACTCCCAAGGAATGGACAGAGAAGTGACAAGCAGTGGAGTGCTGTTGTCTCTCCTCCACACTGCAGGGTTTCATTATCCCCAGGTGGTGGATCTAAGCAACCAAATTAATTCACATACTCACCACTGAGCATGTACTGGAGGTGCATAAAAGAAATGCATCCTGCAGGAATATTTTCCCAGTACACTTCACCACAAAAATATTGTAAGATGCAAAGTCTGAAAGGTCTATCACAGGCAGAAGCAGCTCAGAAAGCCTAAGACAGGAAACACAATCCTCAAGGATAACCCGATTTCTGTAAGATAACAAGCCCTGGGGAAAAGCCTATCAAAAGGTAATTTTTGTCAGACTTTTTTTTTCACTGAAAGGTAATTCCTTGAGGGAGACATCTAATTTTTCTTACTTCATCTTAAAAGAAATTTGCAAGAAAACATGAAGTTTCTTACTGAAGAGATTCTTCTTTTAAAACCCATAAAACCAAGTATATCTTATATAAACTTGCAAAGCATTTAAAGAATATGGAAATAACATTAAGAACATATCAAGATTCTAAGAACAGGAACTGTGAGACAGCCCACCTTGTATAATTAGACATATCAACACTTCATTGTTACTAATGGATCTGTGAAACGGGTGAAAACATTTTACAGTGTAACTGCCCCACAGATGGAAACGCAAATCTGATTTGATGTCTAACAAACTGCTGTACAAAACAAGACAGTTCATTTTTGTCATAAGGGAAGCCCCTGGCAAAAGGGAGGTGTATTTCTTTTCATCCCTGGTATTTAATCTCCAAAAGCACCACTCAGCTGACTACAACTTTGAATTAAGATCTATAATGTTAAATAGCTTTTTCGTATAATGGAACCATAAATCTGTTTTCCCTTTTTCTTAAATGCCTTAATGCTAATTATGACATAGATGCAATATTTGCATTCCTTTGGGGGCTATCTATATGCAAATCTGAAATAAAATATGAGAGAAGGCACAAAGTTTAGTCTTAGTTCGAATCCAGCCTGTGTCATAAAAAGCAAGGCAGCAAAGGAATATGAGGCAATAGAGATTTACATTCTGCAATACATTCATACAGACCAGAAGGGGATTAAATGTACTTTTGGGAATTCTGGCTATTTTATTTCCTTCTCTCTTTCCTTCCATCTCCCTGGAAGCCTGTTTGCTTCACATGTTCTCCTTTTATAATGTTTGTTTGCCATTTCCAGTTTAATATTTAGGTTGCTATTCACTGTTAAAAAACAAGCAAACAGAGCTAATGGCAACCCTGCTATCCTGTACAGTTCTTAGTTTAGAAAATCTAATATCTGGAAGTGGGTACACAGGTTTTATAAAAACCCTACAAAGACAGGAACTTCTTTTAGAAGAAATAATATGTGAATATTTCTGTTCTGCAACTTCATGATTAAATCATCTGTCTATACAAAGTATCCATTGCCAACAGTGTCAGAATCTAGTCAAGAGTATGGACTGTTCCAGAACTGCTTGGCAATATTGGTAGTGCAAGGGAAGATCAAAGGGACCAAGTAACCACAGCAAGAATGAAAAGTCTAAGGAAATGTGGTGTCCAAAGGTAACAACAGATATATTTCTGAAATCCTGCTCTCACTGACACCAAACACACGGAAAATAAACCCAAGAAGAGGATGAAAATGTAGAGACTTAATAAGAATCACCTCAGTAAATGTAAAAGCTAAAGAAACTGGAAACTCCACCAAATTTCATGACAGTTCCTGGTTTGCATGGGCTACTTATACCTTTTTTTTCTGGTATTAACAGACAGGGACAGCAAGTCTGCTTCTGTTCATGCCTTATCTTTTTATAATTCATACTAAGTGACTTCAGAACCCATTTCACAAGTCACTCTGGAAGTATGAAATCACACAAAGCTGGGGTTTGGGCAGTGATCCTGAGCAGTGCTGCTGACATGGGAAACAGCCCTGAAGAGGCTGTGATGTCAGCCCAGAGTGTTTGACAGCTCTTCTTTCCTCCCTTCCCACTGCAGCCACAGGATCACGGTGGGTGCTCTCAGGCAGAAAAGAAAATGATGCTTCATATTCAAGAACTAAAGAAACTTCCCCAAGTTCCCAGAGAAACAGGAATGTGGATTTTCTATGTATAGAAACTGGAAATAAGAGGCAGAGCTACGTCTTCTAAAGAGGAGTCATCCCAGTGTCTCTGCTTTAGTGGTGAAGGAAAACCAGAGGGGAAAATTACCCTTTCCATGATCTTCATAGGAAGGGCACAAGCTTTCTCTTCACACAGAACAAGGAAGAAAACTGGCAGAGAGTCCTGGGTTATTGTGAAGGAGGAGAGAGGACACAGCACTTCTAAGGTAGCAGCCATGTACCCAATAATTGCTTATGATAAATATGAACAGAACCCAGTGATTAATGCTGGAATTCCTGAACTTCCCTATAACCAAGCTCCAAAAACCATGCACTGATCTACCTTCCTTCTTCTATTTAACCTTTACATCCTCTGCTTTCAGCAGGTTCATTCATCACCCAAGAGCTTGGCAGAGATTCTGGTTCTGCTAAAGAAAGCCCCACACACGCACATTCAACACCAGCCAGCTCAGAGACTGTTTTTTCCAAGCCCTCACAGCTCTGTGAGAGTCAGGAATGAAACACCTACACTTCTCAAGAGGCACAGCTATAATGATCCAAAACACTCCCAACCAATGTGTACAAATACAGCCTATCAATACTCAATGAGCAAATATGGCCTGTGACTGCCTCTGCTCCCTGAATCATAATCTAAAAGCAGCAGAGATCAGTATTGCACTCATTGTATATTTTTAACGCAATATTTAGATTTTTGTGAGGGTTATCTCCCTATTTAATTTATCAACATGCTCACCATACCTTTTTCTTACCTAAACAAGCCATGGTTATCTTACTGGTTTGCAGAATGCCATGTGCTAATTAGCACAGAATCACAGATTCTTGTTTATTTGTTTGGGGTTTTAATCATCACTATTCCCAGGCACCAGGAACCTGAAACACACGAGATCCTCTTGCTCCACAGCTATTACACTGCAGATCACCAGAAAACAACAATCTGTGAAAGATGTTCTTGTCCATTTTACTGCAGACACTGGAGAGTTCTGTTCCATATTTTGAGAACTCATTTCTGTTATATGTTTTGAAAACTAATTAAGAAACTCCTCATAGTCCAAACAGAGATTATTTTTCATTCACTTCACACTCAAAGGAATTCTGCATTCCTTTTTCAAAGGCAGAAGTTGTCCAAAGTTCCACAATGAAAGAAAGTCAGGGTCAGGTTTCTCCTATAGGAATTTACAGACTAAACATATACTTACCTGTATCCAATGCACTTTTCACTTGCCCCAGTAAAGAGGACAATAGAGGGCAAAACTGCCTCCAGGGCTGCTTGAAAAATTATATGCTTATATATTTATATAATTTCCTATAATCAGCACATTCCTTGTGTACAATTGGGAAGCTACAGGCCTGGTTTATTTGTAGCCTCTTCCACTCAGAATTTCCAACAAGTGACAGTATCATCAGTCCACTGAGTCACAGACACTGCAAATAAAGGAGCCCTGGCATGATTGGATGTCATTCCTGTAAGAAATTCTGCTTTGTCAACATCTTCCATAATACATTACAATATCTGATGTAAACCTTGAATAAAAATACACTATCACAGTTTAGGAATTACAAGTTTGGAGATCTTAATGACAACAGGGTTTAGTGGTTAGAGTGGAGGATTAGGAAATGCTATTCATAAATTCTTTTCCTTGCCCTGCCAATGACTTCCTGTTTCTCCACAGTGTTAATGGGCTTATTTTGTAATGCTGACCCATAACATATTAATAAAACTGAAACACAACAACCACCTCTTACTGCAGTCCCATGTGACATGCCAGGGAAGTTATTAATGTCTGTTTGTCTTTCTATAGTCTATCAAAAGCTGAGGAAAATTGTATTTACCAATTTGATGGGGTGCTATAAAATTAACTGAAACCATATATGATAAGCAATCTGTGAGCAGTTAGGTATAATTGGCTAAAGAATTATGAAAGGCTGTTACTTAAACTTGTGTTAAAAATTACAACTGAATTGAATCCTGTCCCACATCACAAATCAAGGCCTTCTGAGGCTGGAAACTTCAGACATATGGTTGCAAACTTCATTTTAGATTAATTTGCCAGGTGAGTGCTGCTGAAGTAGAATACCAAGGGAGAAACAAATACACTCAAAGACAAAAGATCACTGAGTCTGTAACACCAACTGAACAGAGAAAGGACAAAGGTTTCTGCCTTAATTTTGAAGAGCTTTGAGGTTTCTGTCTCCAGGCTATTTTACCGTTTCCATCTATAGCACAAATACCTGTTTAGAAATTAGTTGTGACTAACTTTCAAAAACCAATTATGAAGTTAATTCAAGCATTTTGCTATGGACTTTTGTAAAAAGAAGTGAACCTTTTGCCCAATTAGTTAATGACATTAACAGTGAGAACAGAGGACTGTCTGTCCCTTGGGACAAAGGGTAACTATTGATCTTCATGAGGTGCTGAAAAACGCAGGTTTCCTCCAGAACCTTCTGCCTCACCAATGCTCACATTAAAAATCTCAGGATATCTCTTTTATGAGTAACTGTATTACTTCCCTCAGTGACAAGTGTTGCAAATTGAGTAAATACTAGCTAGGAAAAAAATCATTTAAATTTTGACACCTCCTCCTCTATTAATTCACGAGTTTCTTCCTCGTTCAGCTTGACAAGGAGGAACAAAAGAAGCAAGGCAGCCATAAGGGAAATACCGTGAAGGGTGAGCAGCGAAGAGCCTCGTGGTGCTCCCACTGCACAGGCAGACACTGAGAGCGGCTCCTTCCCCCACGGCCCCCGGCGCTGCTTCTCAGGGCGAGTTTGAACATGGGGAGCTCGGTATCCTCGCTGGGGCAGCACGAAAATTCTGCTAAAAGCTGTGTTTAAAAAAAAATAATAAAAATATTCATATTAACGTCCTGCAGGCCGGGAGAGATCTGGGGAGTGAACAGGGGGAGCGGGCAGGGCAGGGCTGAGCCCTCAGAGGGTCCCAGAAATGCCCGGCTGGTCTGCCCTTGAGTCCAGAGGGCTGGGAACACCTTCGTGAGGGGAAGCCGGGCAGCCCCGTTCAGGAACGGGACACCTGGAGAGAAACCGGGCAACCCGGGACAGGAACGAGACACCTGGAGAGAAACCCGGGACAGGAATGGGACACCTGGAGAGAAACCCGGGCACAGTCGGGACAGGAACGAGACACAAGGAGAGAAACCCGGGCACAGCCGGGACGTGGGGCACCCACACACAGCCCCATGAGGTGTGTGGGGAGGGAGCCCCGGGCTCGGCTCATACCCGGGTTTCCCGCAGATCCTCCCGGCCCCGCGGGCTCCCGCAGCCCGGAGTGCAGCGGGGGCAGCTGCCTGTCCTGCACCGGGAACTGCGGAGGGGAGCGGCTGAAATCACTGCAGCTGAAATCTACAGCGGGGTGCTGGAGAAGGGAACCCTCTGGGAAGAAAGTACGGGAAGACTTCAGAGTGATGAGCAGGGAAAGTTCCCGCAGAAGCCCCGGTGGGCGGCCAGCGGTGGCGGTGCGAGCTGAGTGACCTTCCTGAGGGGAAAAGCCCTCCGCTGCCAAGAAGGTGGCAGGTGCTTTGTGCAGGGAGGAAATCTCCTGACAAAGCCTGAACTTTGATTTCAGCTGTAAAAGAGAGCGGCAGAAGGGCACCTGGGCCTGTTGCAGACATCTGAGAAGGTGCTCGGAGCGCACTCATCTGTGTTCTCTGCCATTTCTCCCAGCCAAATGACGCCTGTGCCCGGCCAGAGATGGCTCAGAGCCCACCGAGCCGCCTGAACACCCCAACCCTGTGTGCCCCCCCAGCCGCAGGACTGATCTGAGCTGCTGGTGCTCTATTCAGATTTCAGCCCTGCTTGTTACCAATATCCATGAGGTGGGGTGTTGGCAGGTGTCTGAGAGGAGATGAAATTCAGGAGGGTGCCACAAAGTGTGTCAGGGAAAGCGGCATTGCCTCTTATCGGCCCGGCCTTGCCTCCTGCGGCGCGGAGATAACGCACACCTGGCGCTCAGGCGGCTCGCGAGGCTGGAGCATCACACAGGGAACTGCTGCTTGACGGCACTAAAAAGGCTCCTTTCACGTAGTGATATCCTTGCTCCAAAACACCTGTCAAAGAAGATGACAGAAACAAAATATTGCGACCAATAACACTTTAAATTTCTCAGCCTTCCACTGCAAATTGGAGGGGAAGAAACAAAACCCAGATACTATGCCTTTTTTTTTTGTTTGTTTTGCTGGACACAGCAATTTTCAAAGTTCAGCCTTTAATGCTGACCCCTGGGCACTGTAGACATCCAGGATGGTAAGATAATTTGCAGATTCAATTTTTTTTCATGAACTCTCAATTTGCCTTTCACAACTAAAACCAATAATTGATTGGAGCAAAACCCAATGGCATGCGATATAAAGGATATGATGTGTCACAGTTGTCTGACATTTCACATGGATCTGCAGAAACCTAAGATCTGCTTGAAAATAAAAACAAGCAAATATATATATTTTAATAGTGTTTTGCCTCTACATCATCCCACCAGCTTGTTAAAACTGGGGAGGTACAACACTACATGCCAGTTCTCAATATTGCACTACAAGTGCCATGCACACCTACAGTAAATATGCCACTGTCAGACTTTCATTGGTGTTTATTTACATGTGGATGTGAGGTGATTTGAGAAAAATCAGGCACTCATAAAATGCAACATTTGTATGCAAGGTGTGGTGACTGGCTGGGGCTCTACAATGCTGCAGGGGTTTTTTTTGACTTGTTGCATCACAGCTGTTTGTCTAAATGATGTGATATTTCCAAAACTTTATGTTATCTGGGAATTCTCAGAAGAGATTCTGATTCTCAGAATCTTCCCCTTGCAAAGCTGTACTGTCTGTGTGAACCTTGACTATTTGTTAACAGCAGAATTCATACACTGGTTTTTTTGTTGCTGTTTCCTAGACAACCACTCCAGGTTCCCCCCAGAGCTCTTGCTTTTGTGTTCCCTGATTAAGATGTACATGCTGCCTTTGGCTGATCTTATTTGTGTGAACAGTATTAATTTTCATAGGTGCAATATTGATTAACTTTTTATTTTCTCAAACAATATTAATTCCAGTGTTTTATAAAGGATGATAGGATTACATGAATTTTAACTTTGCTAAATTATAGCTTAAGCTCCCTAATGTGGAAGTTACTCCATTTTTTTTTGCTCAAGGCAATTTTTGGTTTACACAACAGACTGATTGAATTCTTCAGTGTAGTTTTTCTCAGTTTTTATGCAGACCAGCCATAATTATAACATGCTCCTCTTGTCTGTGCATTCCCAGTGCTCGCTTTGCAGTCACTCAACTATGGCATTTTCTGAGTTTGTCACTCAAGTTGTAACTCAAATATAAATGCAGGGATGTGGCTCCTCCACTCTGGTTACTCCTGCTGCTTCCAGACCCTTGCAGAAGTGTTTTTGACAGTCCAAAAGCCATCACATCTGCCATCTTGTCTTGCCTTGGTCTCTGGGTAGGTGACTGAACTTCAGCTGTGGCCAAATTCCGCTGCACACCGTTAAAATCAGTTTGGGGTGAGGGAAGGAGGGCAGCACTGCACTGACATGTGGGGCTGGGCTAACCTGACTCCTCAGCTCCTCTCTCACTGCCTGGAAAGGTTCTTCTCCATTACCTCACCAGCCAGATAAACACCTATGTCTTGGGTTGAGCCAAGTGTCCAAGACAGAGAGAAAGGGCTCCTCCTCCTCCCAACCAGCTAAGGGAAAAAAGAAGAGGGAGAGGAAAAAGAAACTTCTAAACCGGGTTTACGCTGAAACTCACTGTATGTATTTATACAGAAAAGAGAAAATTAAGAGGAAACTACAATATAACACACACTTACACAAGTTACATATATATAAAAACCTACCAAAATGACTTAATGATTTTAAAGAGGAACAAACTACAAAAAGTGCTATCTCAAAGTTCAGGCTCAGTTTCTGTGCCTTGCTCTGTAGGAAAAGCCAAGAATGTGCTTACTGGGTTACAAACTCAGGACCCCAAGGGGAGCCAAGATCTGGACAGCTACTTTAGTGTCTCCATGTCTCTGCTTACCAAAATTTCATGCCTTTGTCTCTTCAAGCATTTACTATATTAAAATATTAATATACACATTATGTTGCTTTACAAAAAATTAATTACAGATTGGGAATTTATTGCTATGAAGCTGGACCTCTTGATATAGTTACAAAATCTTACATATTGGACAATGTATATCTGATTTGTATTTCACAACATATTAAAAACTGAACACTTTAAGCTATGTTATTTCTAGTATCTATCTATTCAGTATTTTTTACAACATGGACTTTTATTTTTGCTTGATATTTGAATCTTTATACAACTATTGAATGCATTTATTTTACTTGCTGAAAACTTGTCTCAAAATTAATAGGCCATTTTGTTCAATATGAAAAGCAAAAAAGCCTGTCTCATGGAGACAAAAATGCAAGAACCTCAAGCAGAAACATTATATGTCCTTTCCACCAACATCATAAGAAATGAACAATGGAGCTGTTTTTTATAAATATCCATCAAGAACTGTGTTAATTGTATTTATAAGGTGACCTGGGCAATACAAAAATAGGTGAGAGGTAAGTGGAACTTCCTGACTTTATGTAGTTCTTGGGGGAGATCATCCACTTCTCATGCTGAAGGAAAGTCAGTTTTGCTTCATACAGTTCATGAATGCTTTCAAGTGTAACTCACTGTCTAAATCTGCTTGAATAAGTTTTTGAATGGGTTTAATGTATCTTAAATTAGAAAGATTACTTCTTTAAGAATAGTGGGAACCAATGAAGTGGCATAGTTGTACTGCTTGAATGTAATTCTGGAGCATAAGTCCTTTGGTAAATACTGGACTAAACACACAACAGGTTTTCTGTTAGAATGCTGCTTTAATACAGTTTACAATACCCTTTACTGATGCCTTGTTTTCTCATTTGGCTCTTTTTGGGGGAGCATTATACACAATCAGTCAGCTTTATATGTTTTAGAATTGCTTCTGATGCTTTTCTTTCACACTAAAAAGCCTCTGTGGTACATTCCATGACTTTACAAATGGGAATCTCACACTATGTTCTTTATGTACATTCATAAATTGCTTTCATTTATTTATACCAGTGGCCTCCACGCTCGAGTTGTACGATGCTGAATAAACAGCTTTTCTCCCTGAATTAGTTTTCTTCATGCCATTCATGCCTGCAGTGCAGGGTGTGTATAACCACTCAAAGGGAGCTGTGCTTAACCTCAGAACATGAGCAGGTTCCTAAAACTCCTTGGAAGTACCTTGGAAATCCTTTCTGCCAGGGGCCTGCTGAAGCAGAAATACATTGCACAGATTTCACCACTGGAAGTCTTAGTGCCTCTTTTTTCAGACACAAATTTGCCCGCCCCCTCCCCCTCACCCCCCCAAAAAAAATAGTGAAAATTATTTGCTTTTATTTCCATCCTTCTACTAATTGACTATAATGAGATCTCTGATCTGCAAACGAGGGAAGATCACATGAACAACTGTGGTTCTTCACAGATTCCCCACTTACCATTTCCAGTTGAATGTTCCTGGATTGTTCAAGCTTACTCTCAGTTGTATTTCAGTTTCCATTGGATCAAAACTAGACTGCTCTGCAGCCAGGAAAATTGGCTGTTTCCTTGAGAATAAGAAGGGAAACTGGTGTATAGGTTCATAATGAACATACTCTTCAAAGGTGGGGGTTTGAATTACCTTATTTTATGAACTTTGGACTATATGTCATCAGTTCCCTGACTTACCCATCCAATGTCCTTGCCCTCTTCCTTCAAGTGAGCCCAACTTGCCTGTGTCAGGCTGCAGTCCATGGCAGGATCCCTCCTCCTCACTGTCTGTGTGTGAACACCTTTTTGCACTCCTGCACTAACACAAGAAAGCCCCATGCAAACCTTGGTTTGGTGCCAGCCTTCCTCACAGTGCCAACAACCTTTTCTGCTTCCTTCCAGGTACCCTTGAGGGGCCTTGCCAGCTGGCAGACAGCGAGCACGCACTGCATGCCCTGCTCCTCACCAGTGGGCAGCCCTGGCAAATTGATTTCCAAGCTGTGCAGTGCAAGGCTGGAATGAAAGAAAATGTGAGTATGGGAACCACAAAGCTGACACTGAAGAGAGAAAAGCATTACACAATATCCAGTTCCAAAATGATCCATTGGCACCTGTGTTTGCCAGACATGGCAAATCAAGTCTAAAACACACATAGAAACAGAAAAATAAACTTTGACTCTGGGAAACCTTTTGACATCAGAATGAAGGTAATCAATTGTGGGTTTTTTTCTTTCTTTCTTTTTTCTTTCTTCCTTAATCAAAAGTCCTTGTAAAGCTCTAACCTACAGGCAAAAGGGAGACAACCAACAGGAAACAAAGAGAACTGGGAGATCAAGGATCACAGCAGCCAAAGAGTCACCTTGGGCTCTGCTTTAGACAGAGCTGCTCTGGCTGGTTTCCTTTGCCTGTAGGCTCAGCCCATGGATTGTGTTTCCTGGGTACTTGTCATCACAATATGGCACATCTGGAGAATCCGAGTACCGGGAATCCTTCCCAATGTCTCTCAGTATATGGTACAGTTAATCTATGCTGGCATTGATCTTAAAATACTGCATTATAGCCTAGCTAACCCTCCTCTAATGGGAAAATGATCACAGTTTATCCCTTGTTTATAGCTAATAGAACATAATATCTTGAACTGTTCAAAGAATTATCCCTTGTTATAATGTCAAACTCAGCAAGATTTACTTCACTGAAATCTATCAGAGGATGTGCACCCACAAAGAAGCAACTCTCTGCTCTCTAGTCTGCTGGCAGAACTTTGTAATTCAGGTTTACTTGAGTTGCATACACACACACACACACACACACACACACAGACACACAGACACACAGACACACACAGACACAGACACACACAGACACACACACACACAGACACACACACACAGACACACACAGACACACACAAATTGTTTCAGTTTATCAGTTTCAGATACTCGTTTCTTTGATATGGATATAGAAAACATGTCTATATGTGAGGGAACCTTCTTTTTAATTTAATATTACACTGAGAGTGTTCAGCACTGGCTTTAGATGTCATCTGGTATGGACATGCTACCTGATTTGTATTTTTCTTTTCTTTGCTGGTTTATACTCATCTAAAAATAGACAACACTGAGAAATGTTTTTTATGTATCTGCACTGAGGCATCTAAATCTCATGGAAGGTAAAAGGAAAGCCTTGCAGCCTTCACAGCATCCCTGACCTTTCCCTCACATCTGCTTCCCTCTTCCCACACACGCATGGACCGAGCCAAGAGATTTCCGAAGCAGCGAAACAACCGGAGTCATGCGAGTCGTTCACACCGGTCACCTCCTTGCCTCGACAGGGCACGATTTAACCTCGCTCTGAACCCGATTTCCACGGGCCACGGGGAACAGTTACATAACAAGGAACAGTTGAGACACAAATAGACAAAGATTATACAAAAGAAAGGTGAATTTTTGACTGTTATTTTTAAAAAAAAATTAGTTTTCACAGCACTTTGTCTTGAACTAAACATTATAAAATTACAACTTTAGCATTACCATTTATGCATTAGTTCTCATATTGAGTAGGTAACTTCTTTGGTATTTTATTGAAGATCCTTTTATTATAAATAATTGAAAAAGAATGAGTCTTGAGGAAAAGCTTCAGCTTTAAGAATATATCCTATAGTATGGCTTTATACTCTTTAGAACTGGATCCATTTGTGGCCACCCCCTGCACAGCCAGAGGATTCTCAGGTTTGACACCTCTGCAGGACACTGTTGCTATTTTGTTTTCTGAATGCTGAAATTAATTATTTTTCAACCTGCCCCTGATAACAGTCATAGTAAAATGAACTCTCTGACTGAAAAACATCTGCATGATAATTGTAGGATGGTATTCAGTGAAGACAACCTGAAAAATCAAAAATGTTACTTGTGCTCCCTCCTCTTTCCTTTATTCAAATGCTTAAAATTTCCTCATATTCCTGCTCAGTTACATTTAAATGAAACATTACATTTCTGTTTAGCAATATGCAAAATTAGATTATAATTCATAATACAAAATCCAATCCCATCTTAATGTGTTGGGAATATAAAACTGCTTTTACCCCCTTCCATTACATGCTGTATGCCTCTGTATGCCTTTATAGTGTTATATGTGATGCAATTTTGCTGTTATACATAAGTCCAAATTCAATAGAGAAGGGTAATCAGAAAGAAGACTGGTATGGTCTGTGCAGTAATAAAGACTGACCTTGGTTATTCCTGAGGTTTTTATAAAACTCCTCCCTGTAGGAGACATCCAATGGCAGGAGGGATCTGATACAAAATTAGAGCCAATGAAGAGCACAGAGGAGCTGAATAATCCTCCTTCTCTGTAACACTGTTGGACGTTACGCAGTTTGCAGAGTTTTTTCCCTATAATTTGACTCACTTACTCATCTTCTTCTATTTCAGTAAATCAAGGGATGACTCACAGAAAATCAGAATCCAGGCCCAACAGAAGTACCATATAACAAGTCATTTGTTTTATGCTGGGGATGTTGGCAAACGTGCCTGTGCACATGCTGACTGCTCGCCTCAGTCACTGCAGCTTTTGCTGCTGGATAATCTCATTTTAACCTCCATCAATTGCACTGTGACATTAGGTTTTAAAGTAGGCTGGTTTTCTTATGGTAATAATGCTGTACAACTGACTCAGGAACAATTGTTAAGGCTAAAATTGTAATTAAAGATACATGCAGATTGCCCAATTTACTTGTGCTTCTTAAGACCTATTTATTGCTTGTTTAAGGAATGTTTTCAGACAGATTAAACTGAAAACATTATTTCAATCTATGCCAGGCATATTCAGAAAAAAGTAACAACTGCACTTCAGTTCTGAATCCAGTATTTGAGTTTCAGGATCATATTTAAGACTAAGCTGGAAGAAGCATAACATAAAAAAAATCAAATTTGGGAGAGCTCAGCTGTCACCTGTCTGATACCTCTTAACCTCCATGAAGTGACCACAAAGCTGAAATTGGTTTTGGGTTTCTTTTGCTGATTTTAATCTGGTCCTGCTCATATGTAACAGAGGCATTTGTGAGCAGTAACCAAAAAAGTGTATTACATGAGAATCTGGAGACACTGTAGGGCAGAAGGTAAGATTACAGTCCAGCATGATACAGATTGGTTAGATAGAACAGAATTTATATGAATTCACAACACACAGTAAGGGCCAGTTCCTGCACATGGCATTGACCTCCAGCCTGGCTGATGAGTTTACACAAAAGCCAAACCCCTCTCATTGTATGTCAGGGCATGCAGTAGAGGTCTAGGCAAAGACAGCAGATGGGTAACCTTCTGTTTGCAGCTGAATGTTCCATGTCCTTTCTCTCAGTCCTGTCAGATCTTATGTCAAATTTTCAAAAGTACAATCCTGAAACTGTTGTAGCACAAGCACTTCTGATTAAAGACTAAAGGCCTGTAGTCCTTGCATGTTGTAAGTAATTGCTGCAAGTTGATCAAACATTCAAGAACAATCTCTCTGGACCTTGCAATGCATGAATTCATTCTGGTTTGTGCTATAGTTTTCTATTCTGCTAAGGAAGTGCTTTTGTTGGTCTTATCATTGTACTATCTGAGTACATTTCTGAATTGTGTTCTATTCTTGTCCTGTTCCTTCAAAAGAAACGATCTGTAATGTAGCATTTTTTGGGGGGGAAGGATTTGGTTTATCTTAGAACGAGGTGTTTGCACTTTCAGGGTCTACACTTGTATTGGAAATCATAGAGATTTGTGATTCCACAATCGAATGGTCTGGGCTCCAATAATTCCTGAATCTCTACTCTGCCCAGAATTACAGGAGGGAGTGCTTAGGATCATGCCCTTTGCCTCTGAGCTTGTGCCTCACACATTGACTGTATCTGAGACCCAACTTTCAGAATCACCTTCAGCATTGCATGTAACTTATTCTCATCCTCCTCACTTTTCTAGGAGCAGGAATAAATCTCTTCAATTTGTCACCAAAACACCCTGTGGTGTTTTTTGCCCACCTATGGACACAAATATAGCCAACTTCATACATTATCCAATACTTTTATATGGGCAGAGATGTTTTCTTTTGAAAATGTTATAAAACCAACCTGAGTCTGAATACAGGTGGCAGGTTCCACAGAGAGTCCTTCCTTCTGACCAGCAGTCAGAGCAGCCTCCACCTTACTGACCATATTATTACATGTATTAACACCTCCACCATCACTGCCTTCTATTCTGGTGTGATCTGCCCATTATACACAGACTGAAAGTGGGTCAAGGACACACTGAAGAATTATCATTCTAATCAATGTTAGAGTCAAAAACCTGGAGTACTACTGCATAAAGGAGTCATTTGACACAGTAAGTTACAGTCAATACATAAACAAATAGCTAAAGTGCCTAAGCATGCAGCAGAATTTCATGCTTTAGCACAGACAGGCCATGAGCAGAGGGTGAATATCTAATTAAGAAAGAATTGCTATGGTAACCAGAGGTGGTCACAGATAATTGGGTGTGAAGCCCCATGAACCTTCATGACAGAGGTGTCTGCATATATTATCCAGCACAAGTTCTGTTTCTTAAATGGAATTACATTGTCAGGTCAGACATTATTTTTCATATTGTATATGCCTTCCTTTTGAGCAACCAACAGTGAACCTTGCAAGGGGTCTCTGCTCTTTGAATGGGATCAGAACAGTCGATGTGCAAAGGCAAACCTGAAGTGAGGATTCTCAGCCCTAACTTATTCTCAGTTTTGGGTCAAGAACAGAGACGTGTTTCCAAACCCAACTGAATGGGACAGAGAAGGAAGATAATTCCCTGTGTTGCTGTAGCAGAGCCATCAGGGACAAAGATAACTCCTCCTCAAAAGGGGCCTGTGCACACTGTCTGGCTCCATGATAGCATTGACTTGATACTATATTGTCTTAGTTAAAACAGTTACTGTTTAAAATTGGTATTGTATTATCATAATTCATGGGAGAGAGCAAAGGGATAATCTCAGAGACTGAATTATTCTGTGCATCCAAGACTAGTCTGGTTGGAGCAGAGGAGGTGCTTCAAACTCACATCACATCAGCTCAGTGACTCCTGCAGCAGCAACCCACTGGGATTAAAAACCTTACTTAAATTTATGAACATTATTTACCAACTTAAGCACCTCCTATTAGCGTTTTGAGTGTTATCTTAACTAATTAGATATTCATTATCTATGTAATGAATCACATATTAGCTGTGTAATGAATCCTAATGAAGATTAAAGGAAAATCTCATTATTTCAAATTGTTGTTCTGGTGCAAGATTTCTAAGATTTGTATTAAAATCCTTTCTTGAGCACATGGATATGAATGAAAGGTCAGATTTTGCTTTGCAAATCCACATATCTCTGCACCAGCTGCACTTAAAGGGCACAGAGCTACTTCAGTGCATCCAATATTCCTCTAGTCTGGAGGAACCCTGGGAATTCTCAGGACAGGGTGGATTCAGGAGGATAAATAGATCAACTTCTGCAGACTTCCACTACTGCTGCAACTGAGAGGAGCTTTGACACTCAATTCTGTTGAGGAGATCTTCTTCAAGTTCTTAAATTGCCCTTTTTAATTTCCTGTATATTGGTGGTGGTTCTCAAGGTGTGTTGTCTTTGACAGTTTCTCTGTAACTAAGGAGTCGATTAACAAGGTCCGACACAGCACATTTTCACATCCCTGTTATCTACAAAACAAGAGCAGACCTGTTCTGCATCTCTAGACAAGGCAGAGGGCCATCATTATCCTCTGTGATGTGAGGAAAGGCTGCAGGTGGATGTGCAAACTCAGCAGGGCACTGAGGCCACGGGTCAGGTCTGGCAGCAGGACCATCCAAGCTGGGCAGAGCTCTCGGCCCACACTGGCAGTGCCAGGCTCGCTGTGCTCCGCTGTTTGCACACCCAGATTGCCCCTCAGTTACCCCTCAGCAGGAGCTCTGTGTGCAGCAGTGTGGTCAGAGACAATTCCAGTCCCTAAGGAAGAGCAGAATGGCACAGCCTTCCAATGCCGTGAGGGAGGAGAACCTGCCCGGGCTGATTAAGTGCTGCAGTTGACAGCAGATGTTATTTGTTAATTACTGACATAACCAAAGGGGGCTGTGGCTTGATAGGCTCCAGAACAGATACATTACCCACTTTGTTGTATCTCCTCATGGAACATATGGTGGCATTTTGATGTAGTACAATTTTAAACATTTCCTTAATGTATTCCTACATTGAATTCCTCACTCTTTCTGTTGCTTCTTGCTGGGTCAGAACATGTGCTTTCCTTTATTTTCCTTTTTTCTAGGATCCAATTACCCTCTATTTTCCGATACAGTAGAACTGCTCAGAGGTACTGATGTGTCTTTTCTGCCAATTCACACTTTTTTTTCCCACCTTTAAAAAATACCAACCAGATGGTTTCCAAAAATGCCAATTATATCTAATATATTGTTTGAAATTAAAGCATCACTGCAAAATGCCTCTCATCTTATTAACTGCTTGAAGCCATATGTATCCTTTTGGATGCACAAAGAACCGTGTGTTCCATCCCTGTATTAAACAAAAGCCTACTGAGAGTTTGAGCTGCTCCACGATCAGTCTGAGCACAGAGCTCACTTGTGTGATACAAAGTATTAGTGTGTATCTAAAGCTCAGATCTCAAAAGCAGATCCTTCAAACCGCTCAGCAGCTCAAATAGCACTCTATAAAGGACATTATCTTCTAATTTAGACTGGTAATTAAGAAATAGACCTCAATGAAGATACATATTTCCAGTGACAGATGTCTAAGGAATAATCTGCTTTGATTTGCAGCTAGGACGTTTCTTAACTATATTAAATGGTATTTAATTTCCTACTTTTCTGTAAGCCCACATTCCCACTCTGGAAGTCACCTGGGGATCTCCATAGCTGAAAGTTTTCTTAGGAGCAGCGTGGCCAGCAGGGCCAGGGCAGGGATTGTCCCTGTGCACTGGGCACTGGTGAGGCCACACCTCCAGTACTGTGTCCAGTTCTGGGCCCCTCAATTCAGGAAGGACACTGAGGGGCTGGAGTCCAGAGAAGGGCAGTGGGGCTGGGGAAGGGTCTGGGGCTCCTGTGAGGAGCAGCTGAGGGAGCTGGGGGTGCTTGGCCTGGAGGAGGCTCAGGGGGGACCTTCTCCCTCTCTCCTCCCTGGCAGGAGGTGCAGCCAAGTGAAGGTCAGGCTCACCAGTAACAGCAACAGGACAGGAGCAAGTGGCCCCAAGTTGCACCAGCGCAGGGTTAGGTTGGATTTAGGGAAATTTACTTCTCTGGAAGGGTTGTCAGGCACTGGAGCATGCTGGCCAGGGAAGGGGCAGAGCTCCCACCCCTGGAGGGAGTTAAAAGATGTGGTATTTGTGGGTATGGGTTAGTGGTGGACTTGGCAGTGCTGGGGTGACTGTTGGACTCGATCTGAGAGGGCTTTTCCAACCTAAACAACCTGATGATTCTGTACAAAATTGGGAATGTTAATGATCATAATTTAATTTCCTCCTAGAAACTGTTGCTGAAATTGACACATGCAAATGACTGAATTCATGGATGAATTAACACTTGGACAAAAGAGGGAATAAAGTGAAGAAAAAGCAAAATAATTATAAACCCCAGGTATTTAAATATTAATAACCTGATTAAATCTTTTCTTGCTATATTTGCTTAACCTATAAATATTTTTCACAGAGTGAAGCTACAGAATATCAGTGTGAAATCTAGTTTAAAGTAACAATAATTCCCAAGGAAAGGCCTTGTGTTTGACAGCTCTGGCAGATGTTAGTTGGAATCATCAAAAAGAGGCTTATGTCAGGCAAAGCTGATGACATGGAACTCACACTGAGTAAAGTAAACCCTTTATGCACTTAGCTGTTTCTGAACACCACGTAGCACCAGGAGTAAAATCAATTATGAAAATATTCCTAATAGGAGGATGAAGCAGTTAAAGCCAGAGCTGAAACTGTGCAAGGATGATTTTGCCAGACACGGGAATTCTAGAAAACTGTGGAAGGGCAGGGTTTAGGGATCCAAAAGAGACTCCAAAAATACCAGAAGCTCAACACAAGAAGGTGTAAAGAGCAAACAGCCAAGTGCACAGAGAGTCTGTGAAGCTTCCCAGGGAATGGCCAAGCACCAGCACTGCAGGCCTGGCATCGGGAACAGAGAGCCCCAAGGGCAGAGGCTCAGCCACAGCACAACAGGTCACGCAGCAGGAAGATCTAAAGGGGCAATTAATGAGGGGCCTACATAGGTGAAACAGTTCTAAGCTGCATCTGAGTAGGGATATAAGATCACTTTTCAAATAGAGACATACTTAAAATGATAAATGCAGTGCACTGAATAAGCTGTGTGCACTTGCTGAGCAATTTTAAAAACTGGGATATCAAGAGATGTTGCAAATGGCATGGACATTGTTGAACTGGCAATAAAATGGAAGTTATCACTGTAGTACTTAGAAACCTCACCAAGTAAAAACCTGCTGTTATGATGCAGGTCAAAAAAATGGCAAGAAAAATTCAGAAAATAACCATGACAAACACACACATGCCAGAGTTTGCACGATGATTTTCTAGAACAAAATCCAGCATGATTTGCAATATATCAAAATGTCGTGTATCTGTTTCAATTTGGGGAATACAGTGAACTCACAATACTTCAAAGGTCATTCATAAAGACTGAAGTGCAGTAGCAAAAATCTTACTTTAAACATTATCTTAAAAATATCTTTGCTCTTTCTTCTGACAGATCGTTTGTACAATGATTTTTTTCCTTATTTCCTTAAAATTTCTGTGGGGTTAAAAAAAAAAAAAAGGCAGTAAATGCTGCACAGGTCTTTTCCTAAAAGAAAACCTTTAAACTCTGTAGGCCAGTGTAGAAATGCCAAACCATTACATTTGAGGTCTAGAAACACATTGAAAAAATGAACACAAAACAAAGAAGCAAATACAAAAGAGCTGAATAAAGGAAAGTGTAAACACGCTCTACTTCAAACAAGAAATTATGGTGTTTTTTATTTTCTTCTTGATAAAGTAGCATATTTTAATAAGATTACAATAAAATTACCACAGGATATTAACAAAAAAAACCAAAACAGGTATTTAGAAAATTTTCTATATACACATTTGCTTAAAAATTCTATAATGTAAACATTAGCATAACAAGTTAAAATAATATTACAGTTTATTAATACCTATGTGAATACTGTACATGTATATGCTTAAGAATTAATACTATCTTTTCTACAGCTTAACAGGAAAAAAAAAGATTCCTCCCTCCCCACAGGAAAAGGGAAATGCAGCTCCCTCAGTTGCCAGCAGGTCTGGTCCCACACACAATTTGACACAATTTATCTCAGGGGTAGGCAAGAAGGAAAGCACAGCCTTTCTGAACTGTCTTTTCAACCACATTTACAGCTTGATAATTTTTAGTGTCTTAAATTATTAACAAGAAAACCTCTTATCACAGTTTAACTCCTGGGATGGCATGGAGATAATTTCTGCAATCTTGTCAGAGGAAGTCATTCCCCTACGTGGAAGTGCAATAAACTCATTTTGATGCAATAAAAAACAATGTTGGGGGTTTTTAAAGTCCAGATATTTGCAGCAATTTGTAAATCTGGAAAATTCATTCCTCTCTAAACATTTCAGCGCTGTTGTCTACTATAAATTCATGCCATTATGAACCAAAAACTAAGCCAGTATTATTAATTAGAAGTATGCTTTGATTATGTTTTTAAAATAAATTTTATATATAATCTAAGTTGTCTATACCTGGAGCACAGAAGCACAGTCAGTGCAGAGTAAGAAAGAAATGTACAGTGTCAGACCTCTGTGCAGGACAAGAGTTTTATCTGCCATTCAATATGTGAGATACAAAGCAGGTTAGCTGAGAGTTTTTAACATACTCTATATTTCATATAGATACTTTCATATAGTGAAGTGTTGCTTTGAATACAAAATGCTAAGAAACTACTGAAATTACAAAATAATCATCAAGGGAATATTCCATGTGGTGCTCACTGGAACACCCTGACCTACAGAAACTGCAGGAGACAAATTCTCTACTTCCTTGAGTTGTTAAATCACTATTCCAGAAGTGACTCAAGGTCCAATACAGAAGTATTATTATTGTTCCCAAGGAAAAGGTGTTAAACAGGTTTCTTCCCAGTTATCCAAGAGTTCCAGCTGAAGAGCCCAGAGCTGTTCCAGCCTCTGCCAGAGAGTGTAGCAGCAGGATTTGGGCAGGGAATATTTCTCTTTCTTTCCAACAGCTGTTCCACAGGTTTCTCATTGCAATTTCAAGCAGGTGACTGTATTTCTATCCACAGGTAAATATTATCTGTGCTCAGAATTCCAAAGCATGAGATGAAAAATGCTTTGGAGTAGGGGGGAGGTTGAACCTCTGAAACAGCAGGACACTTAGAGCAGAACTGAGATCCCTGCGTTCTTTGGGGGGAAAAGAATGACATCCATATCTGAAAGCACTAAAAACTGATTCTGGCAACAATCTCATATTCTTAAACCATTAATACATCCTGACAGAAGCATCATTAGTTCATTGGGGTCTCATTTTTTATTAGCTGGCTCCTCTGAGTCAGTCAACCCCATTTGTTAGTAGGTTCTTATTAATTAATTTGACAGCTACCATGCAGATATTGTTCTGTACAAAAAACCATGACTTTGTAACAAAAAAATAAAAAGCACCTTAGCAATAAGTCACAATTTTGAGCAAGTAAGCTTTAATACCATTGTGTTCTTTCTCTAAAGACTTGTATTAATCCAATCTCAATAGTTCATGACTCAGTAGATTCTGTAAGGTAGTTTAATTTGATTACAACTATCACATCAACAATAAATTCCATAAAAAAGACTGGTTTTGAAATTATTATCTTCCCAAGAATATGTGACTTAATGGACATATCAATTTAAGCCTTTATAACTACGTCAATATTCTGCCTCATATAAACCTTGAAAATTTATTGTTATTATGGAGAACTTTGATTTAATTTGCAAAAGCCAAGTCGACACAATGCTATAATGAATGACAGAATCTCCAAGTAAATGAGATTCTGAAAAACCACAGTCAGCCTGTGATAAATACTGGTAGACACATCTGCAAAAGCTGGAAGACCTTTGCCTGCTCTGTGTTTCTTAGGAAAATGTTCATTTTCCATGTGATTGGGCAGCAGCATTACAGTGAAAGTTGTGCCACTTTTTTACAGTTCATTTTTAATAGTCACTGATGAGAAGCCCTGGAGACCCAACACATCTAAAGATGAAGCAGGAATGAAATGCAAATGATAGCACAAATTCCTCTGCGCTGCCTCATGCCACGCCATAGCCCAGGGCTTGCAGGAACAGCTCCAGGCCCAGCCCAAGGCCCCTGTCTGGGATCACAGGAATGGGGAACCCATCACCTCGCTGAGCACATCCAGGGCTTTGGGAGCTTGGAGTCAGTGCAAAGGAAGTTAGAACTGCACAAAAATTGTAACAATGTGCACAGAATTAGGTGACAGAGAACAAACTGATCAAATCATTCCGTTGATAGAATAGTTGTTACACTTACAGCTATTTAATAGAATAACAGAACTACTTGGGATTCTTAACACCAGCTGGTCAACCTTCTCCAGCAAATTTTGTTCATGTTGGTTAATTATCAGAGGTGAGATTTGCAAGATACATGTGATTCTCTCTAAGGGCATTTCAGAAAGTCTTGAGGTGCTTAAAACGTGGCCATTCCTGTCCCAAGGAATCCCCCTGCAGTCATACAGGTCCTCCCTGATCTTCAGAATAACCAGGGCTATGGAGTGGGAGAGCCACCTTGAGAAAAAAGGCTTTCATTTGATTACTTTCTGGGACTTTAGAGAAACTACAGCTGAGCTTTTAAGTGGATTAGTGACACCCCTATTCCGGTCTCTTGTATCACCAAGTGAACATTGTTTGCACACTGTAATCTCAGGAGCTGACACACAATTCAGCTGAAGTTAACAAAGCAATTTGTACACGGTAAACAAGTTTAGTATTTTTATGTGATCTACATACATAGATTAAAAATTACAAGAAGCAAGACAATCAGGGATTTTAAGAGCCAGATGCAGACACAAACAATTCCTCTTAAACAACTAAAAAAGAATTCAGTCTGTGCTAAATGAGATTTCTTATAATTTTCAACTTTCTATTCTTGCATCTGTGGATTATTTCCTGAAAATGAAAACAGCTTTATGTGACAGATATATCACATAGGTTTCCACAGAGTGTTTGCTTTCTGATTTACTTGCAATTCAGTGCTAAAAGATGTGTGCCATATTACTATTAACCAACTTTCTGGAAAATGAATTAGAGTTGTTTCAAAGTGGGACCATCATTATAGCTACTTTTCTTTCCAACAAGGACAAACTAAACCACCAGCAGTGCATCAAAGAGTTTGGAGAAGGTGCTTAACTGACAAGGTACTCACTTTCCTTTCTTCTTAAGTAAGTGTCCCGCTGTAAGTTACACAGAACAAACAGTAACTCCCGTGTTAATGCAAACAAACCCGCTGGCTCCCAGGTTGGCCTTTGGGCTTTCCTATTTATCTGTTTATTTTGTAACTTGAGAACTCTTACTGGTTGAAAAACACTGTTTCATTCCTGTGTCATGATTTCACTTGGTGGCATTTCACCTACTGAAATTTCTGACCCGAGGAGTGAATTCCACTCCTCCCTGCCACGTTCTGCTGGTCAGTGCAATCTGAAAGCCACAGATGGCAGTGGTGGGAACCCGGCACCGGCGCTGCTCCCGGTGTGCAACAATCCTCTCCTGACTCAAGAAGTGCAACTGAAAATGACTGGACCACCCACCTGCCTGAATAACACAAATGTGCACAGGTTTGCAGAACGTAAGTTCCAGTTTGCTACAACTTCAGTAAAGCAGTGAGGTAAAAAATCTGTTATTAATAATCAGCTTGGTTTTTTTCTGGAGACTGATATAAGATTTCAGTATCCACTGATGTGAGAATTTAATATAATGAATGGGTAATAAAATGACAAGATACATCAATTTAAGTAACATTATCCAAAAAAACTTCTGAGAAGAAAGATGTTCTTACACAAAGGAAAACCAGAATACAATTAATAGAAAATGTGAACATATACTGCTTAAAGTTAATGAAGAGAAGAAGATAGCTAAACCATAATGAACTGCCTACGGCAGTGCAGCTAATGGATACTGAACTGGATTCCAGTTAATCCATGGCAGGACTTCCATCACTTGTAATAATTCTTGTCAATATTTTAGTCACTCTAACAGTAGTAGCATTACAAATTACTTTTCAATAAGAGGTGATGGGTAACAGGCACTTTCATTACAGGCATTTTTTGAGTATCACCACGTGAAGGGTTTTACAAAATCAGATTCATGATGGACTGTTCTGTAACAACAGCAACAGATGGGTAACAAAATAGAACCCAAGACTTGAAAGCACTATTTTGTAGCACACTCATTTTGTGTATCCTTGCAGTGGTTTGTAGAAATGAATAATATTGCACCTGCCTTCCAGCAGGACTGAAATTTTACTAAAAAATTATTACATTCTCTGATTTTAAAGAATACTTCCCACAAATGAAAGCTATTGAGAATATCTACCTAGAAATGTACAAAAAGATATTTTTCCACCTGTAATGTTTTTCTCATCATCTACATTGTCAAGTTTTTAAAAACCTTTGTGTGTCAGAGGTTTACAATTAAAAAAAACAATACAACCGAGTCTATTTACAAAAGGTAATAAATTAGTGAGGTTCTTTTAAGCACATCTTTCTGACATATTAAGTAGTGATAATTGTAACTGTTCTTCTAAGGAAAAAAATTATCTTGACATGATACCCATGTCTCTCTGGAACAGAAAAATGTACATGTAAAAAGGGAGAGAACATAATACAAACAAGGAATTCATTTTAACAGAAGGACTTCAGAGGAACAAAGGAGAATATGTGCAGTGCAGCTTTACAAAACAAAGGCAATGCCGAGCAGTTTGCAGAGCTCTGCTGAAGAGCCCTCGTATTCTTTTGAGAAAGTGATTACTGCCTTCCAAGTAGTTAATCAGGATGTGACCCTTGGTAATGAATGTCTCTTTTCAGGATTTGAGTTGATGCAGCTGTAGTCTCTTCAGGAGCTTAAATCACAAATGCAGGCCGGGGAGGCCTCGCAGCACATGTCCCAGCCCCGGAGCCCCCGCAGGGCCGGTCACAGCTCACGGCGGGGCCGGTCACAGGTCCCGGCAGGGCTGGTCACAGGTTCAGCGGGGCCGGTCACAGGTCCCCGCGGGGCCGGTCACAGGTCCCCGCAGGGTCGGTCACAGGTCCCCGCTCTGCGGCTCCAGGGTCCGCGTGTCCCGCGCGTGGCCGCGCGCCAGTCTGGGGAAGCGCGGGGTGACCCTCGGGCGGCCGCCCCTGCCCGCCGGCTCTCCAGAGGGGGGAATGTCACTGGGGAGACAAGAAAGAAAGACAGGAGGAGCTCGTTTGTGCTCCGTGTAAATCACTGCGTGGTTATTTCAAACATGAAGAAAGCAGATGTTATGAGAGCCTGGCACATGACTGCAGAGAACAGCACACAGCTCCAACACCACGGAATTGCATTCCTTCTACTGCTATCCGGAGTGGGAATTACAGAATGGGCTCTTTCAGAAATGAGAACTAGTAGAACTTTCAATACATTATGGAAGATTGCGAGTCACAGGATACAAGCAGATCTCTATGAGCTGCAGTTCCGAAATGGCGGGAAAAGCATTCGGAAGTGAGAAAAGTACAAGCAGAATAGACAAGAGCTTGGATGATGCTCAATTAACAATCCTCTAATTATGGATGGATGTATCATTACATGATGAAGCACATTAGTAATACATCCCTGTTGGGAATTCTTCTGTCTCTTCTGACCCACAACAGACTACAGCCCTACATGAACGAGCCTTTTGGCAAAGACTCGGAGAGGAAGAACATTAAGTCCAAAAACAAGCAGTAACAGAAAAATGGAGCTTACCCAGGTGATAGTCAGGCTATAGACTCCTCGGAAAACTACAGTATAAAGGGATAGCATTGTACTTTTGCCATTCTTTCAGAGGACTCCACATGGTTTTTAATTAAACTGCTTACATACAGATCAATAAATAAAAATCGCTTTGCATTTAGCAACTCGGCTAGGCAATGAAATTACACAGCATACAAAGCCAAGCTTATTTTCACAAGTTAAAAACCCCAACCTTTTAATACCTATCTTGAGAATGCAGTAAGTCTATAAGGGAGAAATTGCTCTTCTGCAGTTCTGGCCATATTAAACAAATACAGATATATTTTAAAACACTCCCTGACTTTCTCTGTGCAGTTCCCTTTTCCCTGCAGGGTGACCTTCCCCATGCACAGGTCAGACAGCCCTGCCAAAGCCACAGGCACACTCAAGCTCCACTGAGGCATTTTGAGCACCACATGAGAGGTGTTACCAAAGCAAAAGCCTCTAACAAGTCCTGGGACTGAGAGTAAAATTCACTTGCAGGGAGAAGAGCACTTCTGCCAGAAAGGGCAGCTGTCTTGCTGGGAACCATTAGCTTTGTAACCACAGTGCACACACACTGGCTCTTCCCATAGAAATAAGACGAAAAAACCACCATGGAAAAATTATGTTCAATTCAGACATGAAACATTAACAGAAAAATGAAAGTGATAGGTCTTTTTAATGGCAGTGTATTTAACTTGTCTACATTTCTAAGCAGAAAAACCTAAAACAATCTTAACTAAAATAATAAAGAATTTTCCTATATCAAGATTCACCACACTCCTCTTACAGTATTTAGTCTTCCAAGGTAACTAAGAAGCCCTTAATGTAAAAAAATGCCTAAAATACCTGTGATATACACCCTCTTCTTCTTCAAAAACAAAATTAACAAGTCAGGCCTTTAATTCCTTATTTTTCTTGTCACTAAAAGTCTAAAAATTAATTTAGCATGTGTTATTAATTCTTCGTAGCCAAGGATAATTGGACTTGCAACCATGGTCCTATGAGTTCTTATTTTGAAACTCAGCAATACTGTCTAAGTTGCTGTACAGAATTCTGATCATGTGAATCCAATTTCAGCTGTGCTCATTAGCATGAATTTCTTTTAGTAACATGAATATTATTACTCATAATTTTTACACCATTTATAAAATTGAGCAATGCAGGGTTGATACTCTTAATGCTTGTAAAACAGAGCATGGGATATTGGCTTCAGACAGTTGTGATTTTGTGTTAAGGTATGTATTTTACAGAACATGTAAACATAAAATAATCTAAATATCAAATTTACAATGGAATCAAATTAGGGTTTTCACCTGATTGGGCTTTGCTCAGTCTAAACTAGGTTAATTCACCAGCATGATGGCCACTGCTGGTGAGCTTTAGCTTCTTGAGCAGACAGACAGATGTACAGGTAGTTTACACTGCAGAGGAGAGCACGGACTTACTTGCAATTACTATAATTTGGTGATTGCTTTATTGAAAGCACATTTTAATCCACAAGCTCCTCCTGCTGGCACGTCCTCAAAACGACATTAGTGCCAGCCCATGGGGAGCAATGCCATGCAAAGGAAACAGGGCAAAAGGGGCAAGAGGAATTCCCCTAAAATGAAGAGTTATGGATCAATCCCAGTCTGCCCTGCCAGGCAAGGCTGAGGTAACCAGGTCATTTGGGGTAATTACATCAACACCAATGTCTGGGAGCAAAGGACAGACACTGCAAGTCACTCTGCTAATTTAAATGATGCTGCTCCAGAACAAGAGATATCTAACAACTAAATTAGAGGTAATTTGTCTTCAATGTCTTAGCTAATTTTTATAATGACAGTCCAGACTCCAAGACAAATCATTATGTTATGTAGGTTTGCAGAAATCAATGTATAGCTGAGGAATTAGCTCTTCACGAATCCAGCAAGAAAAAGGAAACTGAAGCTGAAATCAAATTCATCAACTTCCACACACCAGATGTTCTATGGGAAAAAAAGTTTAAAGTATTACAAAAGAGTAACAAATTTAAAGTTATATACCTTTCAGTCCCTTTCCATCTGCCCTTTTCAAAAGGCTGATGAGACAATCAGCCATCTCACTCGTATTTCAGTTCAAGCTTTTTTACCAAAAGGACCAACCACCCCCAAAACACGTGGTAATCAAGCAGGAGGAAAAGATTCATCTCCCATCTCTTCTGTCTTCTGTTACTAGGTTCAATAATTTAGTTCTGGCCCTGAGGTCAAATGATACCTATAAAGTCTCTGGCACTAAACAAGACACCTTTTTAAATGACGTGACAGTTCGATGGGTCAGATATTCCACAAACCTTTGGGCAGAGGTGTGGAGACCTTAAAATGATCCTGTCAGTATTTCTGGCAAATGGACACAAAGATGAAATTGAGACAAATCTATTTTTGCCTCGCTGTGTTTGGGACGGAGGAGGGAGGAATAAGCCACACCTCTGTGCAGTGCTGACAAACCCTCTCCTTTGCCCATCCGGCAGGAACAGCCCCCAGGCTCGTCAGGGGCTGAGTTCACCTACAGCTCATTGATTTACTCAGATTGAAATACAAACTTCAGATATGTAGATCTAAAGCAGGAGTAGCTGTGCTACAGTGACTCTGCCAGCCGCAGTCCCTGCAGTCAGCACTGACTCTTTAACCTACACCCATCCCAGCTACACCTGTTTGGTTTTAATACAACATTCTTCTTTTGCCTTCTGAGCCGCTGCAGTGAAACAGGGTTTCATTCTCTGGGCCGAGTGTGGCAGAGACAGATGCTTGCCAGGCACTGCACTGCTCAGCACTGGAATGTCCCTGTATTAAAGGCTCAGGTTCTTTTCTACATTCTCTCCTTGTCCCATTCTGAAGAAAAGAAGCAGCCTGCTGAGGCAATCAATTCCTCCTTCCCACCAGGCCATTGTTTAGCTTTCAAGCATTCCTGATTGATCTGCCCAGCGTTTGTTTGGCAAACGATTCAGTTTCATTGATTTTTGTCTTGGTGTCAAGTTCTGCCTGAGGTGCATCTATAGAAAATAGCTTAAAATAACCGGTCCTTTTCATCAGCTGCTGGTTTATTCATACCTTTGATTTATTGCTCTCCCTGTATCCAAATGTAAACTGCATTTTGTGGGGTTTTCTTTACATACTCAGCAGATGGAACTGCAGTATTCCCCGGGCTGATGTTGTGAACGTTTACATGAAGGAATTTATTTCCCATCTCACTGCCTACTCTCCAGATAAAATTAGAGAGAGGTGTTCCTATACAAACAGTGAAACATGCCTGCAATTGGACATACTTTTGTATCAGCCAGAGAGCAGAAGTCATCAGCAGGTCTTGGGAGTGTAACCAAGCTCAGGGTCAGCTATTTCATGTGTCTGTAGATCCATCTCACATGTAAATGCATCTCTGGAGACATTGGTAATTCTAGTGCTGCTTGAGTTGTGCTAAATACGCATCATGAAAAAAGGCATTTGCTGGCAGATAAATTTGGTGACTTTTGCCAGCTTCTTGTGTTATTAATTCTTTGTTAGTCGTTATAATAATGTAATTGCTGGTTATAAACCCAGTGTTTAATGTTGTAACTGGTCTCAGGCAGGAGCCTCCTCAGAAAGGCAGGATTAAACAATGCCCAGCCTGTCTTAAGAGATGCTTATTAGACAATTGAGTTTTAATTCTGACTTGCCAATACGACATAAAATCAGCTGAAATACCTGTTTAGTGGCATTATGAACTGAAATTCTGAATTCATAAAATCATTTCACATAATGTAGCAACTCATGCTTTGCAGTCAACTGGGCAAAATCCTTGTTTCCAGCTGTTCAAGTGTAAAAATAATCGGAGCCACATTCTTGCCGCTGCTCCCAATTTTGTAGAAATGAAATATAATTATTAATGAGAAACTGTAATCTCCATTTATTAATGAAAATGGCTGAGTTGGGATGTTTAAACAGTAAATTATTAACAGAAGAGATGGAAAGAAAAGGGAAAGATAATCCCTCTATAGTATACTTTGACACTGAAAATCCTGAAGACACTGTTAAAGCAAAGTTGTCAGGTTACAAACTGAATAATCATTTCCCATCAAGATTAGATCTGAAATGAAATTTCAAGAAATGGAAAGCATTAATTTTAATGCTCTGCCCAACCATTTGGTTAATGTACAGCTCCTTCTACTTGCACACACACACTTCTGCAGCAGAACACAATACTCATGAAGTATTTGATCTCTTCTGGCTGTGAAATAATGACACATAATGGTCCTTCCATTTGTTATAATTCAAATTATCCTGACTTGAACATTCACATGCCATAATTCAGTTTCCATACCCGCAGGAAGATATTCTTCATCAACATCTGCACAGATATTTGAATTTTTCTGTAAACCACAACACTGTACTTAAGTAATGATAGGATCTTTTTTTACTTCTGCTAACTTCATTTTGAAGCTGGCATAACAAGATGGTTACTGTAGAAATGAATAACACCTATGATTAATTTTGGCAATTAAATACACTCTCATTCAAGACATGCTCAGGACCTTTCATCCAAGCAATACTTAACCTGGAGTCTCATTCCTTGGATTTCCAATACTTAATGCCATCTGCATTTGGGAATGGTTACTTTGCATGGCCTGTGATGCCCCAGCCAGAATAACACAATGCATGAATACCAAATGAGCCCTTCACAGCTCACTAGAAAGCCAGAAACTTAAATACACATTTACAATGATTTATAAGTGGTATGATTGGTTTGTGTATTTCTGCGCTTAGTTGAAAGGCAGCAAGTTTGGCTGTTCCATCCTTTTCCATCCAGAAATCACCAACACTCCACTCCACTCCTCCTCCTCCTGTCAGGGGTTGACTGAGCTGTGTGAGCAGAACCATCTACACACACGAGGTGATTCACTGAGCAAAGGGGGCAGTAGCAGAACATGTTCCAAGGCTGTTTATATAACACAAAACACAGGATTTACTTTCAGAAGAACAATGCTCAGTTAATACCTGGATTTATTTTTTCCTGCTAATAAGTAATTATCTTTAATGAATGCAGAGACAGCTAGGATACATTTTTATTGAAAATACTGAGGTAACCAAAGACAGAAGATGTGCATCAGGATTCACAATGCATCTTACATGTGAAAATAAAAGGACTCAAACTCTTGTTTGACAAGTAGCAATTTCCATGTGCTGAGGCAGCAGTGCATTCCAGTGAATAGCCAGGCACTTCCTCCTCCATATTCACAAGCTGTTTGCACACAAAAATGACATGGAAGGAAGACAACTTTAATTACCAAATTAGCTTTTAAACAGCCCATAATCAATACAATTGGCATTGGGCACAACAGCAGAGCTTACACCAGCATCTGAGAAGCCAGGAGAAGTCAAGCATTAACCAGTGAGCGCCCCAGCTTCTAGTTTGCACAGAACACAAAATGCAGAAAATTAATCATGTTTCATGCCAAGGAGTGGGGAGAAAAAAAAAAGCTTAAAATATTTCTTCCTACCTGTTCATCCCTATCATCCCTATCATTTACCTGATAGTGAGCTCACTTGTTAGTCAGACTAATGGCAATTAAGGACTTGGTGCCTATTCCTGCCTTGCTTTACCAGGTGGGACTTGAAGCCTTCAACACTTCCTCACTCAGCTTCCTGGGAAAGGCAGCACAGTCACCAGTCTCCTGAAAACCTGCCACCTGTTTTACCACGTGCTCAGGAGCAAACAGCTCCTGAGGCTTCGGTTCTGGGCTGGGCAATGGCCCTGCTGCAGCCAATGGGCTGCTGTTTCCCTGCTGGGAGGTTCTGTCCCCTCCATGCTCCCTGACTCTGCTTTGCTACAAATCCAGCCAGGCAAGAAGATTTGCCCCAGAGCACTACCATGTACAGTGCTCAACAGAGTTGAAATAGTCTCCATGGGAATAATACAACTTTGCTTTGAGTTTTTCAAGCAAACTGCCCATCATAAAAAACAACCTGCACAATTGCCATCATTTTTAAGAACAAGCCCCTTCTTTCAAAATTACCATAAAAGCAAATGGAATGGTAAAGAAAAGTTGTGATCAAAACACTTTGTTTTGATCTTCCAAGGAAGTGCTTGAGTTTTAATTGCTCCATCAAGTTAAGAGGTATCAGCTGCTTCTCTCAAGTATCTGCATTTCTCCTGAAGATTGGACATGATGTTAACATGTGCAACAAGGCAGGAGGGAGCTCATGGGACAGTCTCAGGGGCAGATCCAGATTTGAATCAGTGTAATGTTAACAGTAATAGTTATGAATGTAAAGAATGAACAAATTTTAAAACTGTTCCTAAAGTCTTAGAGAATCAGAGCTCTCTTCTGGAAAATATGGTGGCAATGAGAAAGTGAAGAACTTGCTTTATAGCAATCACTCTTTCTAGTTTTTGGTTTTATTTTTTTAAATACTAAGAGCATGTAATTGCATTGAAACCAGAAGCTTGATACTAATAGTGATCCATGACCCAAAAACCTCAAAAAAACAGGCCATAATCACAACCCCCAGGAGCTTTTAGATCATTCTTCATTTTAGCCTATTATTTTTAGTTTCCCTAAGACAAAAAAAAAATCCCACTGAGTTGCACAGCCCAGAGAAAATAGTGCACCTGCACCTGGAAACATAATCACAGAAAGAGAGCTGAGACTTGGCATAGTGGAATTAAAATTTTACCCTCTAAATAAACAAAAGTAATCAAGATGGGGAAATATGTAAATAATTGAGCACTGTCAACAGAATAACAAGGGAAATGCTGACTTTGCTTGGTAATGAAGACAAGGACTGATGTTTACATTTAATCCAAGACAGAAGGGAAAGCTAATGGAAGGAATGACATTGCCTGGTAAATGCCTAAGGGAGCCAGCTTGGGATGCAGCACTCCTGATGGATCAGACAGAAACTAAACAAGCATCAGGCTGGCCAGCAAAAAGAAGGCCACAGGAACTGGCAACCAAAATCACATTTTCTGTTTAGTCATATTTCAGTTCTTTTCTCTGTAAAAAAGAAAATGTCAGTGATAAATACAGCTCATCTTTTTTTCCATTATGACTCCAAATTAGGTTAACAAGCAGCAAAATTTGCTACTGACTCCAGTGGGAGTTCAATGCGTGGTGCATTGCTGGCCAGGAGCCCCTGGAATTTGGGGTCAGCTCTCCAGGTATCATCTGATTCAGAGTATTTTAAAAGCTCCCTCTCTAATGCAGAACTTTGCCAATGAATTCAAAATAAAAATAAATCAGATTTGCAATAAGCTTGCTGCCTGCCAGAATATTAAAGAATCAATTGAGGACACCAGTGATCAGCTGGGACTCTCCCATTGCTGGCAGTCACTGCACTGTAGCTCCAGCCCTGGAGTGGCACTCCTGGCCACCAGGAGCTGCTGAACCTTCCTTGTTCTCAGCTCCATGGAGAAGCCTGGAAATGGCTGCTGCTGCCCAAGAATCTGCTTCTGTAGCCCAGCTGAGTTTTATCCCATAAGAAAGTTTCAGGATCACAAAACAAGCAATTTCATCTTTTACCTACGAAATTCCCAGTGAAGTTCTTCCTTTTCTTGTCTCTGAGTTTTGTGGCTTTTGAACACATGAAGATTTTGCTGTTAGGAAGACTAGTCAGCTTGGATAGAGGCCATTTATGGCTCCAAGTAAATTTTGAACTAAGTGGGAACTGAAAGAGCTGCTGAGATACCACTTTGCCTGGTTTAGGAACAGATCAGTGAAGGCCCTGTGTGCAGAGGTCAGGATTACACATGCATGTACCAGGGGGCAGTAAGATCACACAGAATTTTATCTTTGTTAGGGTAGTTCTGCTACTGCCCTGCTGGTGGGAGGCCCCACGAGGTGACACCCACGGGATGCAGAGCAGCCCCAGCCTGACAGGGAGCCTTTGCAGCCATACCCACACAGCTGCCCTGTGCTCAGGAAACACTGGGCACTGCATTTTATTGCTTTTAGGTGCATCTGACTCAGCTGTAACATTCACAGTGACAATATGATAAAATATTCAGTCTCCTGACAGTGCAGCCCAGCCCCATTTTCTTTCCTTTTGGTCATACCTTGCTATTCTCAATAGTGCTTTGGGATTTCTCTCTTTTAATATGTACAGTCCTTCTGTTGAAGGATTTCTAACAGAGCCAGACATTTAGAGCTATTCAGTATATTTATGATTTACCAGATTTACCCAGAAACTGTGTTAAGACTAATAAATTAAATCTTTTATGAAGAATTAATTTATGAGTTCTTAAAGGTTAAAATAGAAGATGAGAAACAAAATTTGAGGTCAAACAGACATGGAATAGTAAGAAAAGGGCTCTTTTGCTCATTTTTCAGTTTTAAAATTAGGCAATTTTATGCAAGCTGTTTGCAAGGCAGAGATTTCCAAGTTTGTGAACAGCAATTCCTGCAGACCCACATATTAGTGGGTCTCTTCTTACTATATATAATTCATTTTACTAAACTTTCAGGTGTAATTGTGTTACACTTCCAGAATCTTAATCTAAAAATAAACCTTCATGCTGCTATTGGTATAATCAAACTCTGGGGACTGTGTAATTAATATGTGAAGATTTGAAGAGAAATGGTTCTGGTCTGCTGTTGGCCATGGTGATATTGGCCAGCCCAGCACAAATCCTGCCTGGGATTCCTATCTGGGATGGGGTTGTCCCAGCACCTGTAAGCTGAAGAAGCCTGTTCCAGTATAAGGCAGATGTGCCTCAGGACATCTCAGCTATTCTGCCCAGATCCCACAGAGCAGGTGCCTGATGTTGGGCAGGTGCTGCAAACATGCCAAGTGCTCCAGCTGTGCTGTCCCTGGTGGGCGCCACACACAGTGGGTGGGATGGGCAGGGAGAGATTATTTGGAGACCTCTGAAGCACCTAAAGAATGTTTCAAAAAACCCAGCAATGATCACTGTTGTCACTCATTTGTTAATGGTGTGCAGGGCTATGGCAAGGAAGTACACAGGCACACTATTAATTTGTTTGTTATTAATAGACAAGTGCCTATAATTACACCAAGCTATTCTAGAATCCCTCAGCTAACTGTTCATGGACTGCTATCACCACAGAAGTGCCAAACAGATTAAAAATACACCACAAAAATAGCATCTGAAATGCAACAGAATTGAATGGTCTGTGTTTACAGCTGGCAGATAAACAAAACCAAGGAACAAAGCTTCTGTAGGATGTTTTGAATTTCACTGATGGCCTGTAGCTAATTCATGCTGTTTTCACATGAGACACTGAGGGCTGTTGCAATATTTTTCAATACAAGTTCAAATGAGGAAAAGAAATAACCCACCTCCTTTTGAAAAACTGTGCAGTTAGGCATAAACAAACTTGTTATGGTCTGGATTAAAGCCAAGTACATGCACAAGTACAAAGACACCTCCCTTATGAAGATTATTTGCTTTATGTATTGAGATGGATGCGTCCATTTATCCATTACTGTCAGTGTTGCACAGAAAGGAATATGAATAGGCACTGGAAGATGCAATATAAGGTGTATAAACAGGTTGTTCTAACCCACATTTTCATGAGTATTCCTTTCTGCTTCATATGCTAAGGGAAAGGAATAAAGTTTATATATCCATCTCTCAGCAAAGCCTCTTTTACTCCTCAAAATCTTTTCCACTGTGGAAAAGTAATTAAACTTAATCTTTGGTTTTATTCCCAGTGAAATAAGAATTATAGAATAGTTTTCCTTGTAATACTCAAAGAAAAAAAGTCATGTTGTTTTGTTAGCAAATTAACTTTTTAAAACCATTCTAGTCATTATGTAAAGTTTACATATATGAATATATTTACACACACACACATTCTGATTTCAAAAACTGTATTTTCAATAATTACTCCCCCTCTTTTTTCTCCCTAACAGATTTCTCAAGGGCAATTCCACTGAGATACTGACATTTCAGGGGATCTGTAGCAAACATCACGAACTCATGTCTGAGGGTTTAGCTTGTAGTACTCCTGACAATGGATTACAGAAACACACTACACCAAAACTGTTTGCAAATGCCACCCTGTGCCAAAAATGCTTGCAAATGTCACAGAGAAGCACCTAATGGGAGAAGGGCCCTTGGCTTAATGTGGAGCAATTCCTTGTGCCCAAAGGGCTGATGTGCAGGAAACAGGCACAGCCTGGGCCTGCCTGAGCTCACTGAGCCCCTCAGGGCAGTCACCAGGGGGAAGGAAAGCAGCAGTGACCTACAGGGATCATTCCCTGTGCACCAGATACCTGGGAAAAAATATCATTTGCAATTTCACAGAGTATTAGAGAGACAATTTGGTGATAAGACATTGGGTGTTTGGGAAGAGAGAAGAGTGGTTGTGCCCTGACTAGAAGAAGGAGACACAGGTGACCTGACAGCTCTGTCACTCACACCCTGGTTCCCAAACAATAAAGCCACTAAATGGTGCTCTCACTGGGGACTGCTGCCTCTGTACATCCAATGCACTGCTCTGTGAGTTCTTCCATTCTTCCACATTTGAGAAACTCTCAGAATAAAAGCAATTTTTAGATGGTCTGTGTTGTTGGCAAATATCTCAATCCAGCTCCCTTTTCAATAGCATTCAAGCTGAAAATGGCAAATTAAAGTCTTTCTCTTGAATACAGACTGAATTTCAGCAGCTCTTGTTTGTATCAGGAGTTATCTGTTATCAGTTTCATGACTTTATGTAATATTCTTTTAATTAATTAAATTCATGTCACACAGACCATTCTAGTGTAGTTTTGCATAGTATGTTTTGCCCTGCAGACAGGTTAAAGTGAGTAAGAAGCCCTTTAAGTTCCCTTCAACACACCAAAGCAAGCCAGGAGTAGAAATAACCTCACTCTTTGTTAGAACAGTTTGGCTTCAAAAACCTATTTAAGTGTCACAGTTGCACACTATGCAACTTCCAAATCTATTATAGATACAATATGTATGATAAATAAGACATTATTTTGTTTGGTTTTTTTCAGTACCATTAATCAGTTTCTATTCATTCTGTGAGCATATATTTAAATAATAATTCCCTCTTCAGTTGTACATTTCAAATTCTAATTTACAAAAAAACCCAACAAAACACTGATGGTGATTTGGAGTATGAGAACTTGTCAGTAGAGAAGGTACAGCCCCCCACCTGTCCGAGCCCCTCTGCCCTCCTGCCTACCTGAACTCTCTTTTAGCAATGCAGGGAATGCAGTGTCTCTTCCTGGAAGTGTCCTGGGCTTTTCCAGTGTTCTGCCATTCCAGCAGGGAGGTCAGGTCTGGGAGCACTGAGCTGTCTGTGTGTGCAGTGGGTCACACCATGAGCAGGGTCTCCTCCAAGGCCCTGCCCTGGAGCCCAGCAGTGGGGTCTGGATCTCCCGTCTCCATTCACACCTGCACACAGATGGCTCTGGCTGACCAGATGGCTCCTTACCAAACAACATGTTTAGAGCAATAGTGTTCAAAACACTTTCTGAGGCCACGCTTGTTTTCTGTCAGAGACCTGCAGATGGTTCCCTTCCCCTACCTACAAGTTCTCCAAAGCCCAGCTCCTGACTCGCTCTTACGCAATCTTCATATGCTGATATCTGACTGTGAATATCCAAAGCTGGCAATTTTCTTAAAATAATCTCCACAAAGAGAAACTTAACAAGCAATTATAGATCAGCTAGTTTAAGTGCAGCTGTAGAATAAATATTACAGACTGTTTTGCAGGACTTAGTAGGCCAAAATGTAAGCTTTGAAAGCCCAAACTTCATTATAGGGAATTCTTGTAGACCTGGGCAAGGCCAGGGTGGTCTTGTTCAAGTTGTATTCTTTGCCAATACCACTGCCATGGCAAAGCAGGTAACCAGTGGGTGACAATGCCTAAGGTTTCTAATTGTTATGACGTCTGATATAAGTTTCCACTAACCAGGAGGTAACATAATTTAGTGGGCAGGAAACTGGGCAAATGCTGTGAAAAGACCATTACACAGACCTATCAATGGTATCTGTGGGGTGCACACATAGAATCATAGAATCAGCTGGGTTAGAAGAGACCTCTGAGATCATCAAGTCCAACCCTTGATCCAAAACCCCACTTTGATTACTAGATCATGGCACTAAGTGCCATGTCCAGTCTTAATGACACATGACACAGTGAGGCACCTGAAACAGTCCTGAGCAACCATGTCAGGAATTGCTCTTATCAACCAAGTTTGCCATTATACATTCATTCTAGAAACTGCCATACAGAGGCAATTTAGTGTACTCTCAGCTGCTCAGTAGCTTAAAAAATTATACTGAGAAAAAAGTTTTCTTCATAACCAATAAAAATATTCACCTATTTCTTTGGCTAGTCTGGTGCTCTTTGATGATTTGGATGCCACATAAAAATATATATTAAGGTGTAACATAATTCTATATGTTTATGGACTTTTTATATTGAACATTCTGTGGCCATTCAAAAACATTGTATTAATATTTTGGACTTTGATAGGAAAAGGACAGAAAGATGCAGGTTTGGTAGTTCAAATCCATGCTGGGAGGTAGACACTGTCATACACCAGGGACAGCAAGAACATGGAGGAATCTGCACTTGCTCACATTCCCAACATTTTAGCACATTCCCAGCTACTGACTGTCTGAGCTGCAAACCCCTCTGTGTCCTCCTCCTCTGGAAAAGTCAATTCCAGCAGAGTAATGGAGCAAATTGTTGCAGACAGAGAAGATAACTAGGAAATAAAGTGTCCAGACATGTCTAGTCCCACTTACGAGAAAATGTAGGATAATACATAGAAAATAAAACCTTTTTTCATTAAATTAGGTATATTATTAGGAGCAATTTTTAAAAGGAATCCTATTCAAGCAATCATGCCAGAAACTGGTTTACACTGTAAAAAGAAATAACTAGAAAATTGCAAACAAGAGTATTAGACTTGGCTTCCTTTCATGTATACTTCTTAATGACAAAAAATAATCTGAAACTTTAATAATTACTATTATTTGAAGGGAGGAAGAAAGAAAATGCCCTTTAAGATTTCTTAGCAATAGCATTATGTTCTATGTGCTTACAAGAAAAGTTTTTATCAGTCCTGTAGAGATGTCAATCTCTCCCAAATACAAAAAGTTTGAATGTCATTGTTTTACAACTGTCAGCAATGAGGTGCAGAGCAGGAGGTTAATGGAGAGGTTTACATGCATTGTTTTCTATTTGACTATTTCCATGGTTGCACTTTGCAGCTCTTGATTATCATTTTGCATGAGAATCAAAACATGCACTTGTTTTATCCAAGTACAACCGTGTACCTGGAGACAAACACACACAAACAGCACATTAGCCCACTGCAGAGCTGCTGAACCAGAATGCATCTCTCTCAGGCTCTCACTGAGGCTTAATTTAACCAAGACAGGCAGGTAAAGAGAGTTGACAGGCAGAGTTTGAGGCTCTGGGCAAGCCTGGCTGAGCAGCAACACAACCAAAGGCCTGAGAGAGCCCAGTGACTCAGAGCCAGCCCTGACACAGCACCCAAAGAGGTGCCTCTGCCTGACCTAACAAATGGTTCAGATTCCTCTGTTTTCCCAAGGACTTCTTACCTTAGGCCTAGAGAATGAGCACAGTACCCTGGTAGAGATAATATAACAAATGCCTGTGTTTTAAATATTAAAATTGCTATTTAGATTTGAGTTTGTGAGTATTCACATGACCCACATGTGCACACTTCTTAATTTCATATATCCACTTACACTGTACTGATACCAATCAACAGTGACAACAGGGTTTTAAACTGTGCAAAGAAAATATTTCCTACAGAGGAAATACAGATATGGGTCTAGGGTTTCAGGATGAGCAGAGTGCACATACTGCTGCATGGAGGGCAACAAAAAAATCAACAGAGAAATTACCTGAGACTCTACTGAATGTTTACATGAGCAAAAATTGATTTAGGAGTATGCAGATGATGAAGATAGAAGATGTTTACTTGTGCATTTTCCAAGTTTCAGTACTTACAAAGAAACCCCATCCTGAATTATGCTGAAAGCACTTCACAAAAATATATTCAGGTATGAGAAGGAGAGAATATAAGCTTATAGGTATGAGAATTAAAGGAAGAAATCAAAGTTTTATCCCAGTAGCCACAGAACAGGCACAAGGAATGACCACCAAGCTGGTCAGATGTAACATAGAGGAGTCTCCTCTTGCCAGTCATTTACTTTGCTCTATACATGGAGCGACAGCTGAATGCAGAAAGTTCATTGCACAGATCTTCTCACCCCAAGATCCTATGTGGAGCTGAAACTTTACATGCAATAAGAATGTTCTAACATACCAGAATCCATGGATATATTTTGTCAAGCCTTGTTTTCGAAAGACAGAATACCTTCTACATAATGTTTAAGTCAAAAGTCTGTGCCTATGGTAAAGTTCTGCTTTAGATTCTGGTTAACAACCAGTGCCATTTCAAAACATGAGAGCAAACGCCAATCACTTATAATGAAATGCCTTCCTTTGTGTGTGCACAAAATCCATTAAAGGAAAATAAATCTCGAGTGCTACTGTGTTCTTTTTTTTACATTCTATCCCACCATCTTTCCTTTTTCACCTCATTTCAACATACATTTTCTTCATTTAGACCAAACTCTTTCATTTGGTCTCTTGATTGCTACATTTCACAGCACTGCTCTACTCTTCTCTACTCATTTATTCTTGTATTCCCTTCTCCAGTTCTATTTCCTTTAATAATTCCCATCAACAGCCAGATACCATTACCCAATCCTTTCCCAGCTATTGTTTGCTCCTCTTCATGCCTAATTCTTGCTCTCAACAAACTCCTGGGCTGAGTTGATTCTACACAGCTGAGTCAAACCTCCTGCACAGAAATCATCATTCCCACAGCTCCCCATGTAAACCAATTCCCTCTCCCTTCTCCTCTCTGCATTAACAACCTCCACATCAAGTTATCTCTTTAAATCAATTCACCTACTTCATGTTCCAGTTTGGCCTCATTTCACATTTTCTTCACTGCAATTTAGACCTCAGCTCCCTTTTGACTTGCTCAGGTTTTCAGCCACTCAGACCTGGAGCAGAGTGTGACCTTGGGCTGCCCCAGCTTTGGGAGGAAATCCTTCCTCTACCTTCCAAAACATATTTTGTGAAAAATTCCAGTATTTTCAGTACATTTCTCCAGGCTGAAAATTTCACTAGAAAATCCTTACTGAACAAGCCACTCCAGTTAAAAGAACAACTCCAATGAACAAGTGCCTGCTGTTGCAATCTGGACCCTTCTGTTTTCATGCACTGCTGTTAAATTAATTTAAACTAAATTAAAATTAAATTAAAAAACCCCTAAGGTATTATGATAATGACATATTTTTAGGATAAATTCTATTCCTATATGTCATTAATTAAATATATTAACCCATGTTGATAGACAGTAAGAAGAGAATCAAGTGAGAATATTGATAGAAAAGCACAGTGCTTACAAGAAACATGTGGTAGTTCTGATTTGGGATGTCAGGTACAGCTACATATGGATAGCCTGACAGGAACATCTCTGTCCTTTTATTGATTTAGGAAAATCATCCCACACTATAAAGACAAGGTCTAAGATGGCTGTCAACATTGCTGAAAGCCAAAGAAAGTAAGCTGATAGTCCATCCCTTACTCCCCAGTAAAGTGCTTTCATGCTGTCAAGAATGAGGACAGTCCTTTGAAGTCCTGCACACTTCACTGTATCAGCATTTGGAGCAGCACACTTTTCATAGCCAGGATGCAAAAAACTTGTTCCAGATCCAAAACTGGCATAAGGAGCTTTAAAAAATATTGGATCCATTGTTTATGAGTTAGAGATGGACAAAACAGAAGTGGGATTTTTTGTGTGTGTCTATAATTATAATTAACCAATCAAATTCACCTTGGCAAATCCTTGCCAGCTGGGCCAGGGAGCAGCGAGATGCTGACAGGAGCAGTTGCCTTTGTGGATGGCAAACTCCATTTGTTTTAAAATTCTGTTGTGCTCTACAAATTGTCTTCATATCTGTGCAAGAGATATTTGGGCATGGATGGTATTTATATTGTACATTTTCTGGTCTTAAGCAGCATTGTTCTTAGTTATAAGAGTACTGTTTGGTGTAAAAACCCCAGCAGAGAAAACCAAAAATGGGAATTTCAAGTAAGTGCTGAGAATTTTAAGACTGAAAAACAGGAATGGCAAGAGATTATATTTTCCCAAGTCTCTTTTCAGGTCTAATTTTATGTTGCTTGCAAAGTAAAGAAAAAAATTACAAATGCATTCTCTCCTCTTTTGCCCAACCTCAAGACTGAAAGTTTCTCTCCTGGCTCCAGAGCCCATTTTTGCTCCCAGTTTCAAACACCTGCTGCAGCACAGAAATACTGAATATAGAAAGAGTTCACTTTTTAACAAGGGAGTGCATGTGACTTGCCTGTAACCAAGGAAACAGGAGCACTGCTGTAATGACACAGAACTTTAACTGGCTGTGCGTTCTGCCAGGAGAGAAATCTTAACCTCTTCTTGCACTGCACCAAGTTGAGCGTGTTGGGGACAATCTGCAGTTTAGAAACCCTGTCTCATTGTGGGGATTTGCTGAGTTTGTTGGGAAGCAGGAAAAGAGCAAGACTAAAAGGAAGGAAATGCTACTGAGAATAACAAACCTTCCTCCAGAATGATCTTTCATTACAAAGCCTGTTGTTAACTGGGAGAGAAAATGATAGGAAGTGATGATAGAATTCTCAGGACCCTATGAAAAGGACATTCCAAAGCATCCTGATCCAGCCAGTTCCTTGCAAAAGACAGGTGGGAGTCAAGCATGTGAAAACACACAGCACAGGTAAAAGATCTTTTTGTACAGCCCTGGTTTGCTGCTGTAACATTGACCTTTTTTCCACATAATCTCCATTTGTTTCACAGCTTTAAGCTGTGTGTTTGTAAAGGAAACCAATCCATACCAGGGAGCTACCAAAGCAACACAGAAAGTGCTTTTGACTCTATTCATCTACTTGCTTCACATTTTTGACCCATTTTTCAAACCATGCAATGGAGAACATTTCCTGTACATTTCTACACATTCAAAGGGAATCTCATACCACAGCCTCTCCCTCGTTTGTTTCAATCATTTTAGACATAATTCTTTTTTCCTCTGGCAGCATTAAACAAGAGTTTATTCTGAGGCAACTGTAAAAGACCACCAGCCCTCAAACACTTCCAGTGGTGACTGGAGAGTATTTAATTCTAGTTGAGTATATACTAAATTATTCTTCTCATAAGCACTGTAAAGGTCACTTTGAATATAAAGAAGCATGACAAAAATCTCCTTTATGGAAATATGCTCATAAATACCTATTTGTGAGGCCTGTTGAACAATTCATGGCAATTAACTTTGCAAAGCAAGTCTCACTGTCTTTATTGAGATGGTAATTAGTATAAGTCAGAGTATTTGAAAGTGAAGTTGATTTTTGTTTTAATGGCAAGACTCAATAATGAGGCAATAAATGCAACACACAAAGCCTTTCAGCCTTACAGAGTTGCTGTATGACACCAGCTCTACTGAGCACCACACCAAGGCAAACAAACAACAAACACCTTTTCTTTGAGGTGTCTCAGTCCTGCAAGACCACAAGACTGAGGTGTTTCATTAGGGTGAGCTCCCAGGGATGTGTTTCTGTAATACTTTCACTATTACCCATATCTGCAGAACAGTGTTTCCAATTGTACTTTTACTGGATACTGAAACACTTCTGACTCAGTAGTGCCTTAAAGGTGAAAGGCTGAGAAAATGCAAGTGAGAACAAGAAATTGGGAGCCAAAGCAAGAAAACTGGTGGGCAGGAGTCAAGAGAACATAAACACATTCTTTCACCTGGATAAAACTTATTTCCATTGGGCACTGCTGGCAATTTCTCTTAGTAAGACCAAACATGAAATAGTCAGAAAATACCACACCACAGACAGGGCAGGGCTAGGGGGAACACAGAGAACATGAACAGGAATTTGGATATATCATTTGGATATATCATTGCTCTGATCACAAACCACATTAAGGAGCTTTGCCCTCTATGATACTTTTAATGGCACCTCTGTACAGCAAACTGTCCCTTGGGATAAACAGATCATCAAACAGACAATCCAATGTCTTGGCAGTGCAGACACATTGCTGCTTCCAGCACAGACAGCATCTCCCAAAAGTATTTCCACGCAGTGCTTTTCCATAGACACACTCCCAAAGATGAGCTAAAATTCAGTCAATGATGCACTTGAGTTAAAACAAAGCTTCCTTAACTCTTCTGCAGTGTCTTTCACACACCAATAAATAACACCATGCTCTGAGTTTGCATCATGGACACAATCACCTTCCACAGGTAATTCTTTCCCCGGCTCAGTTCAAGGATTTTAGCATTTATTCTGACCATTTAAAAAGGCAAACCCCTGCTAATAAAGTAAGAAATAGTTTTGGTCTGACTGAAATCAGAGGATGCTGGACAGTTCTTTGCCACGTGGAAAGGAGTAGCAGAGTTGCAACAAATGCTCCATGACAGACTCAAATAATCACTTGGAAAGTGTGTCAGTGATTAATGTCCTGTACAAAGCTTTAATTATTTCACAAACAGCCTGTCAGACCCCAGATAGGTCACTTGTACAATAAAAAACTACAATCAGATCATCTTCACCTGTTTGGATAAAATTACCTTTATAAAACCAGATGCTGCTAATAAGCCTGAAGCACCAGTATTATTCCAGAGCTCCTTACCAGATCCAACCCATGTTCCTTTTAACATCAAGCATCCCATGTCTCTCTTCCTGCATTTTCTTGCCCTCTTTATCACTGTTTATATTCCTCCTGATTCATTGTTCTCCTTCCTCTTTTTCCTCTAAAATTCATAAATCTTCTCAGCTACTCAGAGCAGGGAAAGGAAAATTTAAGACATTTGCATAATGGCATTAATACACATCTCCAGTGTCGACATGTGCCAAGACACAAAAGACAATATAACATGCAATTCTTGCAGAAAGAAATGAGATGAAAGTATGAATTCTCAGATACTTTGACCAAACAGTTTTTGCCCTACTTCTTCACATTTCACTCAGATCAAAACAGGCATGATGCTTTTTTTAAGTCTGATGTCAAGCATCATAGGTTATGAAAGACTAAAACCAAAACTGTCAGTTACAAAGTGAGGGATGCAGAAACCCAGAATAACAGTGAGACAACTCTGTGTTTGTTAACAACAATCCACTCAAATTCAAACATTTTAATGCTGTCATCAACAAAAGTTCCACAGAAGAACATCACATTTTTGCAATGAAACTCCCTGCATTGTCTGAACATGCTCATCGAATTTTAGGTATCTGAGATATTCTTGCTTCAACAATAATCAGCGCTTGGCAACACAGTTTTATTGAAAGATAAATACTGTGTAATGTCTCTACATAGTTTTATAAGTAAATCAATCAATTAACATAGCAATAAATTAGTTCCATTAGGATGTTTCAGGCATTAGGAGGTGCTTTACTAATTAGAAGTCCCATATTGAAGCAAATGCTATTGCCAGTTTGTTGATGTAAATTTTATGAGATCCTGAAGTTATTCAGTGCCAAGCTGACAGCACAAGCTGCCACTTCAGAGGATGCCACCGGGTGCAAACCTGGCCACTGGCCACGGCCCTTGGGGCTGCAGAAGCTGAGAGCTGCCACTGACCCTGGGGAAGGGACAGCTCCGCACTGAGAGCCTTGAGAAGGGCCTTGCCAGCACCAGCTCCGTTTTGGAAAAATTAACCTGTTTAAAATCGTATTCAAAACTTCCTTCCTTTGCACCAGAATTGTTTTACAGTGTCTCAGGGATTGCTTGTTTGCTTTTTCCTTATTGCTCATCTGAAGGTGCAGTGACAGCAGAACACTGGCACCTCTGTCTCCATATGTAAATATATTCATGTCTATGTGTTCAAAGATCTTATTTAAAATACTCCTCTACAGATGTTTCTGTGAGGAGAAACATCTGTTAGTTCTTTCTTTAGTTCATGCTTTACACCAAAACAGTGTCACATCTGCTGTGCATGACCTGCCCCTCGTGGGGAGAGGAAGCTGTTGAATGGAACACAATGGATGCACCAGTCTAGTTAACTTTAGGGCTGAGTAAATGTTTTTATCCCTCTAAAATATCTCAAAACTAACTTTGAAAGGGTCTATTGTCAACAACATCCACAGGTACCTCACAGTAATCTCCCTGAAAGTTTTGTTTCATTCATTCTTGCATAGCAGCATTTCAATACCAGCACTGGTTTGTAGAGAAGTTAAAGTTCTTTTTACCCCTCATGCCTTTAATACACACCTTTAAACGTTCTCAATGACACACTGAGAAGTACAACTGGAATAGGAATGATACCAAAAACACCCAAATCCAATGTAAACTGAAATTCTTCAACCCACTAAGGATAAACATCTATTCTTCCACAAAATTTTAACTTTGTATTCTGCAAGACCAAAAGCACGTATTTGGCTTTACACACTGTTTAGTGCTAAATAAATCTTTGAGGAGTTTTCCCAGAACAACATTTTTTTATTGATTGATTGATTGATTGATTGGCACTGAAGTTTGCCTGTCAGGTGGTACCTGTCTCTCTGTGACACTCCTCATAACTTTACCTTCCAGGAGGGGCAGAAGCATTTTACAAAATGAGAAAGATGTAGAAATTGTGCTTTCTATTTTTCTTTACTACAATGTAACTTGGTGACTCAAAGACAACTGACACAAACCACCTAAGAACACGACTTCTGCTATGAAATATGCTGCCAGTAATGTCACCCAGGGAAATGAAGACAACATATTTTTTAGAAAATTACAATCCTCTAATCAGCACAGAGAACTGATGACTCCTTTGGTGTTCAAACACATCCTGCAGACAACAGAACCTGCTGATTTACTGAGCAGATTCTCTGCTTTTCTTAAAGCTTCTGTTTGAGCAGCCACCACAAGGGAATAAATGTCCAGTTCTGCAGTTCAGCAGAACATACAACTGTTATTTAGAAACTGCTGTAGCTGTGGCCCAGAATATGAGACAAAGAAGTCCTCAGCACAGTGAAAATATTCACAAAGTTGCCTTTATACCATTCCTGCATATATTTTAATCCAAACATTTGCATTTCCAGTGCAGAGGAACTAAGTGGCTCTATGACTTGATCAGCACTGCAGAGCTGCTGGAGCAGTTTCCACTGTCCAGACTGGCCCTGCTCCCTCAGGACACCGTGCCCAGCTGTGACTGAGCCAACCTGTGCAGGGCTGATGGAAACACGGCTCAGGTTAAGGCTGCAGGTGGAGATTTTGGAGAATCACAGATCACTAAGCCAATCCCTGTGCCAGCCTGAAATCTTTAACTTTTAAAAAATGAGGCCAATTGATACAGAAACCACAGAGATGGAAAAATGGACCATCACAACATTATAGAGTTTCTTTTCCCAACTTTTTACAGCTTTTAGCTTTTTACATAATTGAAATCATATAACCTGTTGCGATGATTTATGTTGCAAACTCAATCATACAGTCCAGAGAACTGTGGTGATTGTTGCCAAAGATCCCTCTTGTTCTTACATATGTGCTAATGTGTGTGATATTTCCATATTGGTACAAATGTGACTAAAACAAAACTGTACTTGTTTCTCCATAATGTACCAATCATGAGTGCAAATAAATGTTAATTGAGGTAAGTACTAACAGCCAGGCCCTCCCCAGCTAGCAGATGTAGCAATCGAATTCAGCAGTGCCAACTCCTGATTTAGGTTTTGCTCCACATGGGCTGGAAAATTTATCTTGTGATGTGAATTTTATTATTACAAAGAATTCAGTATTCAGCATGTAAATAGACAAATTAGCAGAGCCAGAATCTATTTTTCAGATTAATCATGAAAGTGGACTATAAAGGAAACCCTTTGGCCAATCCTGTGGCTGAGCCAATAAAGTCTTAAAACTGGAAAATATACAAACTGAGATTACAAGTGGTAGAAATTGAGGAAAGAAAGAACACATTAATGACAGTTCACAGCATAAGGACTCAAACCAAATTACATTTCCATGATTAACCACCAGCATTTGACACAATAATGAAAAGAGATGCCAGCAAACTGATTCACATTATTGTACTGCAAACTGTTAACTGAGTTTCAAAATAAAAGCAATTTCATCCTTTGTGACAGTGGCAGGCTATTGCATACAGATAAATTAAAATGTTTTGCCTCATCAGATCTGTGCCTGATTGTATGGAATCACTGCACTTGCAAGGGAGAAATCCCCAAAGGAACAACCTCACAACAGAAATTCTGGGCAATATTCATTCCAGCATTAAATTATCAGCAGACTCAGAGACATTCATCTTATGTTCTGGTCACCACAATCATATCTTAGGACTAAAACCAGATCTTAAAAGTGGCTAATTAAAACTGACCCTGTAATTTCTATCTACAGGATGCCTAATCAGACATAACCTTCATGGGATTTTTCACTTTCACACCTAAGTTTGGTCATTTAATTTTGCAGTGAGAAGAAATTCCTGAAGACCAGACAATTATTTTTATATTTTATATTGCATTGCTTCCTAATAGACAGATCTAAAGCCCTAGAGACTGTTTATGCATGTTAAGACTGTAATTTTCCCCCCTAGACTGAGGTATCTACTCCCTGCACTCCTGTGCCTCATATCTCAATGTTTTGTAACTAATCTTTCATTGATAAAGGTGCAACAAACTGTACATACATTTGTGCTCCAAAGGACAAATTAAATATATCAGAATTATTATTTGTACCTACAGTGGTTTATACTAAAATATTATTAAGCCAAAATATTATTAAAACTAACAGAATAGAAGAATTACAGGCACAGTACAAAAGTTCCAACTGATTATTGTGATATACCCTTCAGAGTCCAGCACATCCAACACCTCCTGTCGATGAAGCTCAAAATCCATTAAGGAAGGCCAACACTGGGGAAGTTGGCAATATGAAGTGGAACTGAAATGCATTTTCACTTGGATGTTTTCTCTAAATCACCAACAGTGCCAGGTCAGGGCAGAAAATAAAGGACAGGGAGAGTTCAAATGATAGCCTGGAAATGATGATACTTTCAGACAATGACAGAAGGAGCACATCTTAGAAAATTCTTTATATTCATTTGATATTGCTGGTCTAGCTGCAGAGGAAGAGCCTGATATCTCAGTAGCAAAATGCATTAAAAAGCCATTTTGTCTGCTGCTGTAGATGGGGTATATAGTCATTGTGCTCAACAGCTTAATTTTTCCAGAATCCCACTAGTATTCCCAGAGAGGATGCTGAAACATCTACTATATGAGGAAAAGTTGTAAGGAAGTTAATTCCCAGGTACACACATGAAGAGAACCTCTTGGCCACATCACAGAATATTCTTGGATCCACTACAGTGCAATGTGTTGAGAACTATGAAATTGCCAAATGCAAAAAGTTGTGATGCTTCTTGCCAGAGATCCCTCCTGTTCTTATATATGTATTTACAAAGAGTTCTTGTGTATAGTGAAATATCATGAAAGCAAAATATTATTAAACAAGTAAACACCGCTTTCAAAAACCACTTTTCAGTAAAATTTTTTCTTAAATAGCTCTAATTATCATTTACAAATGCATAAAAAATGATATTTAAAGCAAAAAGGGAAGATTTTACCAGATTATATCCCTTGCATGATTGTGTATCAAAAGGTTTCTTTGGAGATTCTTAACAAATGACTGTGTTAAACTGTATCAGGACATATTGAACTTTAACATTCATGAAACCAGACCATGAATCAGCAGATTGCAAAACTCAGCTAGAAAGAGTCCAACAGCTTGAACTTTTAATGCAGTTAGGAAGTACCTCAATAGTGCTCTACCCTCAGCCCCCCAGATAAATTTATAAACAGTACAAACCTGACACAAGCAAAAGCAAAACAAAACTAAAAAAAAGACTAAATAAAAGAAACTGAAAACATCTAATGCTTGGAGGGTGCAGTCAGATGCAGATTTTGAACTCAGATGCTTCTGAAAGCTTTACACAGTAATTTGTATTCAAAGTCACCATCTAAACAAAAAAAAAATACTCCCTGTATCACATATTCCTTTTAATATAACAAAAGCACTTACAATGAGACCAGAAGCCTTCTATTTAAAAAACACCGTCTTAAAGATTTTGGTGATGTTGGCGATATATTTTAAATTATTTGTGATGAAAAAGCTTAATATTTTCTTGAGTACTTGACAGATACTTACACAAAAAAGGGCATCAGCTGAATAAGTGTCTCTTTTTTGGGGTTGGCTGTGAATTCTGGCACAGTTTGAATAATTTTGTTCATTACGTTCCTTAGGTAATTTTGTAGCTGCTTGCGTCGCTCTTCTACAAACTTTGCATCCTAAAAATAGAGGGGAAAAAATATAAATGGCACAAAGAATGTGGTTTTCAGTTCTATAATGTAGCTAAACTGTCCCAATAAGCATAAAAACTGATCTTTTGATGATCTCTGTTTATTATGTCTATATAAATACATTGGCAAGATGTAAAAGCCTTGTGACTCTGTCCTTAGAGATAAAGGGAAATCAAGAATCTGAGAAAAATGTGTTTCACAGAAGCACCCACTGCCAGGATGCTGAATCCTCTCCCTGGCAGAAAGTCTCCTCCTCTGGACCACACACCACTGCAGTCTCAGGGGCAGTGCAGAACAGCAGCACAAACAGTGGCAAAAAACTGATGTCATTCTTTGAGATGAGAATTGCCAGGAGGAAATGGCCATTTATTCTCACAGTTCATACTTTTCAGTTGTTGGGTGCAGAAACTGATGAATTTTCACCAGCATTTTTATTACTGTTAATAAATTAATATGTTGTGGTGGAGTTTTCATACAGCAGATTGCTTTTGCAAGTATTACAATCACAGCTCTCATTAAAATGTTTTACTGAAGTTTCTATACCATTTTAGACCTCAAGATTTTATACTATAAACAGTTCTATAAACTCCACATTCCACTGAGGGACTTAAAGTGTAACAACCACCAAAATGCCACAAGCCCTGTAACTTAAATCTAGTTTTAACTTTTTCCCTGTGAGGCACCACAACAGTGAACTATAAGATAAAGGTGGCACATTTCACAGTAACTCAGAACTGTAACAGGTTTCCAGTGACATCAGGTGCTGGATGGTTTATGCTCTGTCTCAGGAATGCAGGCTCTGATCACCTGGTTTAAATGTCACAGTATGTTCTTTAGGCGTGAAGCCAAACCTATTATTAGACAATTACAGCTCCCAGAGGTGACTGTTATCTGCAAGTTGCCTATCCAACCTCTATTATTTATCTCTGTAAGAAGGCATTGAAACAAATCCTTATTTCTTGGGGGAAAAAAAATAAAATAAAAAAGACGACCCACCACCAAATCCCCATAAATACATTTGACAACACTGAATAAATTCATTGTATGGAAAGGTTCAGACCATGGTGCCATGCATGGGATGCAAATCTGAGGATTATTGCTTCCTTAGATAGAACACACTGACATCAACAAGCAGGGATGCCCCTTGGAATTCAGGCGCTCTGCTGTAGTTCCTGGAACCTTCACTGACACTGTGTTCTGTTCTTCTCTCGCATTGGAAGTTGCCAGGAAGAGAAGTATTGTCAAGAATACGAAATTAGGCATAATAGTAGGGACATAATAGAAGAAGGCATGAGAAATTGCTGAAGACACACATACTCACAGGCTTCAAAAGCTTGGGCAGTGCTTATGTTGTTTAAATTCACAAAATTCCAAAATATATACGTATTCATTTTGTTCTCCACCTATGAACTTACATAAATGTCCAGTTCTGTTTCAATATTCCAGTTTTACATTAATAAGTTTAATAATCAAGACCTGAGTGAAAATAAAAATCCCTTGTGGTATTATGTGCTGTGAGAGTCTTCTGAGACTTCTTACCGTCTCATTGTTTTTCAGCAACACACACACACTACACACAAACTGTGTGCCAGTGATCTGATTCTAGGGATAATTAATTTACTGATAAATGAAGAAACTAAGTCTGAAAAGACCTGGAAATTCATGCTTTCCTAACAAATCAAAGCTCCCTGTGCCAACCCCAAGCAGTGCCCTCTGCAGAGCCCTCCCCAGCTGGGCATGGGCACTGCCTGCCCAGAGCTGAGCAACAGCCTCTTCTGTGCCCACTGCACGGGGATCTGCAAAGTGTGTGCAACAGAAGCCCAGACAAGCTGTTGGGAACGTTCAAGCAAACATTGTAATACACAGCGACTCATAATATTATCATAAAATGGAAGTATAATAATAAATAAAACTGCAGTTCAGTGCTAATTAACTGACTAACATCTGTGTGCTGTTTTTCTCCTTTTCACTAATATTTTTGTTCCTACTGGACTCTTTGAATAGGCTCAAGGAACAGCCTTGTATTCCCATATTTTGTCTCAAAGGGTTTAAATTATCACGCCCTGCCATTGATAGGGACACTAATGGGCTGCCACCAGCTGAGTGAGGCAGGGGACAAGAAAGGAGATGTCCAGGAAGAACAAGTTTGTCAGCAGCTTTGGTTCTGAATTAACCACATGGGCAGTGGTGATGTTTGGCAAATGAGCCCATTTCAGTTATGGAGTAACCCTCTCCCGAGGTCCTATATAGTATAATGTCCTCTATACAATAATATTATTATATTATACAGTCCTTGACTGTGTACCAGAAAAGCAGCCCTGCTTTGCCCTACAAGACAATGCCCAGGGCAGACCCAGCCTCAACTTTGGGCCATTCCAAGGAATGGCCTCACCTCCACTGCCCTCCCTTCATTCACCTTCCATCACTTCTGTCAATTCTGTTTTCAAGTCCACAAGAAAATCTCCATTTTTTAAGTATTACATTCATCAGCACTTTTTCAGTTCTTAAGTTTGTTTGGTCACAAATCCTCAACAACAGTGAAAGAGTTTCAACTCTGTTAAAATTTGCTCTTAAGCAGAAGCTGCATTGCTTTAGTATGACTTTGTACTCCACATGTATCTAAATAAAAACATAAAACATCTTTCACAGGCAGGGCCTCTGTTACAGACACAGGAACAGAATGCTGAAGGTAGGTACTTTCTATGTCTAATTGTAAAGAATCTCCTTGATTACAGATAATAATGGCACAAAGGGTTTTTCTAATTAGGACTGCCAGAACATGCTCAGGAACTGCACGTTTTGCTGCTTACAGCTGATCAAATCAGTGCTTCTAATACAGCAAAAGGCAGAACATGTCAGAAATTAAACTCAACCTAAAACCAGTTCAAAATGTTCTGTTAGCCTGACATAAACGTGACCTCTAAACCAAACCCCAAGCAGCGTTCCATGGAATTCTGCACCCCATTGTCCTCCCAAGAAGGAACATAAGCCAAGGTCAGAGCAATGCAGCTGCAGGTCTGCACTTCATCACCCAACGTGTGTTTTGCAACAGCAGGTTGGGTGCTCAGAGCAATGATTTTTAGCACACAGTTGTTACTGCCAAGATGTTGCAGCAATAAAGAGGTTTTGACACAATGTAGTAAACAGAACAATTGGTAACAGAAAAACACAATTGGCTCAAAGCCTGGCCAATTTCTTCAGTCTCAAATAATAAAAAGGTAACTCATTTCACTGGGCCCAATTATTTACAGCAGAAATCTAGTTAGTATTTTATATTCAAACTCGTAAACAAACTCCTATTTTTATTTACAAGCGAAAAGTAAAGGGAAATATTTTGGTTTCTATTTGTATCAGTGATCTCCTCATAGTTTTAGTCCATGTCTTTGGTGATTGTGTGAGGTTATATCTGTCAATACAAGTCCTCACTTGCAGATCTACTCACACAGAAAGCAGCAAGGACAGAAAACTTCTTCCCCTAGGATTTAATATACACATTTAGGTACACTTGATATGGACGTACTTTGAAGACAAAGTCATTTTGGTAAAATTACAAATACATATACTTTGGCAAAAAACTTATGTTTTCACATAATGAAAGGTTAGACTATATAGTTTCATTTTAGAAAATCAAACACATGCACAGAAAGATAAAGTAACAGTATTTAAACACACACTTTTAAGATTGCACTGAAGAGAGATCCTGCTTACATGGTTGGAAAAGGAGACCTGCTCTCAAAAATACAGGTGGGTATCACTGCAAATCTGAAACCCAGGTACAAAAAACATATAGAAGTAATGGAATGGGAAAGGAGAAGAAATAGCAGCTCTTGTCCCTAACAAGAACTTGTCTTGAATCAAGTTAGTCATTTGACCAGTTGGGGTCTGAAACAAAGCAAAGATCTTTTCTTTGCCTCATAAAGGCCTCTTTTGATTTGCAAGTAATATTTGACCTTTCTAATTTATTAAGAATATCTTTCCCTGTTAAAATTAAGGTTACCATATAGAGAAGGTTGTAGGAAAATATGCCCAAATTCTGATATACACCTGTAGGGCATCTTGGCCACACTTCCCACCGATTTATGCAGAGTAAACTTACACTGTACACAAATTGGGATTTAACACACCAGTATTCACCTTCAATCTTTGAGCATATTTTCTAAAAAATAAAGCTTCTATCTCTGCACTAACTACTGTGGAAGTTATTTCCCAGCCTACACTTCAAGAGCACACACTTTTGATCAAGAGTCCACACAACTTCAGATAACAGGCAAAACTGCCTCAGATTGCAGAGGCATCAAAGCACATCCGGGAAAATAGTTTTAATCTGAAAATCATGGTGTCCAAAATATTTTATGAAACTATTTGCCAAGTTTCTTCTTCCCCCAGCAAAAAGCCAATGCTGAATTACAAATCTCTAAAAATTGCAGTGTAGATAATGGACACCTTGCAGACTCTCAACAGATATTGGAGACGATGTTAAGCTATAAAACTAAGAAGCAGAGTCTTGATGCACCATATTTTATGTTAGGCTGTTTTGCAGTTTTCATTCCAAGCCAAGTTCATTCCAACTTGCAGTTTAAATTGTTTCACACAACTGCTGGGCTTTTATACACACTGTTGGTATGTAACAGATGGCAAAACACTGATACTCTTCATTATTAATGGACAGCTCACTTAAGATGTTTCAAATATTTTCCAGAGCTGCTGGAAATGCTCTGATTGCCATGGTTACCTGCCATGAGTTAGGGACAGATAAAACACTTTTAGATTCTGGGTTTGGTGCTGTTGCAATCAACACAAAACATGCTGCTTGTGATGTTCTAACCATAACTCATCATTTAACCAACCTCTGAAACAAAACCAAACCACAAAACAGCCAAGGGCTCAATCCAGCTCCATTAAAATAAAAGGAAATGTGGCTTTAGGACTTTAATTAATCAGCCTCTGGTACCACACAATGAATCCCACCCTAAATAAAGCTGACAACAGTGCTATTCAAAACTCAACCTGCAAATGCAGAAATAAATTCAGGTTATTCTAATGTAGCCTAATATTTTTCAGCATCTTGGTCAACCAGTCTTGGCAAAATTATTGCATCAGTTTTCATCTGTTTATGAGGTACCAAATCACGAACCTCAAAATGAAGCTGGAACTCAGAAGCTGAAATGGGAGCTAATTAAATATTGAATTGCTGAGTCATTCTCACTGTTTTGTGATTGAAAAATAGTTATACAGCAAGTATTAATTTTTACAGGCTAATTGACACCTTTGCAAAGGTCACAGTAAAATGGGACTTGAACACCTCTGTCCTTCAGTAACTGTTGCAGCACGAAACTTGTAGGAAGGTGCAGTTTCCAATACCAAATGTACCAGATACTACCAAATTAAACAAAAATCATCTCAAAATTATTGAAACTAAATGAGCTTAAAATTTCCACCTTACTTGCATTGCCAGGTTGTGTGTATTACACAGCATCACAAGGGGACACAACACAGCAAATTGCCATTTTCCCTACCCCAGGGTGAGATTTTTTTTGTTCATTTACTGTTCAGTGGAACAAAGAGGAATTTAAGAGGATGAGACACAAAGAAGAAATCACAGAACTGTCAGTTTTGAGAAGAAATCTATTTTCCTTTAAACAGAGATTTACTACATAATTGTCATTATTACTCTGTTTCTCCACTAAAATAGCTGATGCATTTCTATCTCCAACTCTGGGTTCACTTCAGTGGTACCAGAAAACCAAATAATGCTTTTAGATAATTTGAAAAAGGCACTGCTGCAAACCCATCCAGGAGCAGACATTTTAAGGGAGAGCTCCTGTCCTGCAATGCCCTCAGTGTCACACAAATTTCTGTGGAAAACTGCAACATTTTAATCAGCATTTCTATCTTTTGAAGCATCTCCTGCAGTACCATGTCGAGCTGCTCACACAAAAGACTTCTGATAAACCCTGCCCTGGACATCTCTCCATTGGCTCAGGCATTTACAGGGTCCTGGAACCCAGCAGACACTTGGCATGTCCAAGGCAGCAATTTATCACCCATCCAAAAGATCCTGAAAACCTACTCGAGAAAACAAGTGAAAAATGAAGAAATATCCCAACAGAATAAAGAATGCTTGAGAATAAACCTAAAACTGAGCTCTTTTTAGTGTTGAGCTTAACGGCACTGTTAGAACCCAGCTGGCAATGCTGGGCCACCAAAACCCAGTGGTACCTCAATATTTGGCTCTCTAAAGACACACGTGCCAGCCAGGGGTTCATCTGTCCACCAGTCAGGAATCAACTCTTCAATAAAAAGCATCAATAACTGCACCAAATCCACCAGGGTTTATCTTTTGCTCAGCTCTTGAACAGGGAAATCCTGCTTGTGTTTTCTCCTCAGATAAAGTATTTTCAGCCTACTCTTCATTCAGGAGATTCTGCAAACTACAACACAGCAGTTCTTGGAATTGAGAGCCATTTTTCCACCAGCCTATATTACAGTAATAACTATCAACAATATTAGTTAAAATGTGTCTCAGTTCAGTGCTTCCACCCAACACTGCAGTTTTCTTTCTTAATTTCTTTCTTTAATCAGGTTTGAAAATGCCCTGAAGACCAATAAAGACAGACTCTAACTTTAAAACAACTAAAAACCCCCTCAAAATGCTTGAGAAACACATCACATACAGTGCTTAAAGTATACAAGCTTATATATGTATATATAGGAAGCTTACAGTGATGCTTCCCCTTAAAAAACATATAATACTAAAATAAAAACTTTACTCTCATGTAAAAACTAGATAGCCCTTTAACAAAAAATTTATTTATTTATACTCCAATAGGATGATTCTGTTTCCTAAAATAAAAATAGAATGAATGAGGGATATTGGTATTTAGTGCCCATTATTTATTGTGCCTTCATGCAAAGATATTTCACATGGTACAATAAAGAAAACCAGATTTTTCATGCAGGAAGTGCCTCCAGCATTTCACACAATCTGAAGTATTCAATATTTAGTTTTCTTTTTAAAATATTAACACTGCATATGTTTAGTACCAGCAATTGCCCAAAAAGCTGTAGAGCAAGTAAGATGAAAATTTGCCAATATTTATAAAACAATGCATTTTAGGGGGCCTGTAAAATCAAGCATATTGAAGGGTTTACTTTTATTTTTGTAAGCAGGTGTCCCTGCTATGGTCTCTCTGAAAGGAAGTTTATTAACCCAAGTAACTTGGCAATTTAGCATCGCCATCACAATAAGAAATAAATTTAGAAAATTATTTTTGTATTTTCATTTCATACCAGGAGGCTACTAGAATATCTAAATGACGCAGGAGTTGTTATAAAACTGCCATATTTTTATCTAGCAGTTGTCCAAGCAGCATGTAAATGACTTGCTTTTTTTTCCACATAATGTCATGATGTAAAGCAACACCATCTGAACTGTTTCTATGGGCTCCACATTCAATAATTTGTTGGGATAAATTGCTTCCCTTCATTATAGTGTTACAAGACTGCAAGAATAAAAACACCTCTTGACAGGCAAAGTTTTGTTTTGTAGACCCTAAATAATCTGTATTTCTTCTTCCTAAACTTCACCAGTAATTAGCAGAAAATTTTTGGAAATTGAAAAGAAAAAGACTCAGTTCAATATTTCCTTGAGATGGTGCAAGTGAGCACCAAATGAACAGATTAATTCAGTGAGACATCCTGAAAGAGATGGAGAAGTATGAGTTGGTGAACTGTTTACCTTTGAAATTAAACCACTGAAAATGAAATATTCTGCTGTGCACTGGGCTGGATTAACCTCTATGCTGAGCTTCAGGTAACCCACACACCTCTCAGCACAGAATGAGAAGCGTTTGCTATAAAGTATTTGTCATATAAAAGCCAACCATTTCCTGCTGACTTATTTCTCTACTCTTTGATAGTGATATGGCAAAAAAATGGAAATGAAGGAGAACTGAATGCTCTTTTCTAAGTGCTGTATACATAAAATATCAACTGCAGTCTTATGAAGTAGGAAACCCTGAGGATTTGGATTCAAAATCTGAAATACTCTGTATTCCCCCCCAAGAGTGCAGGTGACTGTCAGGACAGAGGTGTGCTGTGACTACAAAACTGAATGATTATGCCAAGTGTGAATTATTTTTATTTCTATTTGCATGGTACTTCAATTAAGTTACATATTTGGAAACTGGATGGTATTCATTTAATCCCAATGGCTGTTTAGAGCTCATACTTCTTTGAGAATCAAACTTTCCAGCCATGAAGCAACATGTTGAAATCTGGAGGGAAAGTTTCTTTTGTGGCTTTGGAGTGCCATAAAAAGTGTGATAGAATTGCCACACAGAGCTATACATATAAGATTAATCTGAGTTCCTTTCCTGATGTGAACACAGTACAAATGGAGCCCTTTCTTTGCTTTTCACCCACATTATAGCACAATCACATCTGTCAAATTTATATTAACTACAGTTTTTCCTAAAGCCCTCAAGGCAAAAGAGTGTATGAAAATAACTCATCACACTAATTAAGTCCACTAAGAGGGTTGAAAATTAAAATCTACTCACTTTGAAAATCAAGAATAATACAGAATTTAAGCTTCTATATTACACCATCCAAAAATTAAGAAAGCATTAATGAATGCAGTCTTTAACTTTAAATTTTTAATACATAACTGAAGGATTTATATTTCCAAAGCTTTTCTCCTTTAATAAATGTATTCTAATTCTGAAACATCACAGAGTCATAATTTCCCACCATTTCTTCTTGAAGCCTTTGGATATCAAAGCTTAGCACTAAGAAACATTATTGAGCCACTGGCCCAAGTGCATTAGCTGCAAGTTTCACTTTCTTCCTGGGTCCCTGTGACAGTGTGACTTTGACAAACTAATCTGATGAAAGACAGTTTCTATGAGCCACTAAAGCCCATAAAGTACAAAAGCACATATATTTGTGCTTCCAATTTCAGTGCAAGTCAAACACATACTGAAATTTTAGGATGTCCTGAAAGGCTTTGCTGAATCGGGACACAAACACACCCAAATCTAAAATGAAATCACTTCCTTCCCTAAGATTGTTTGTGCATCATCCTCTTCCAAGCATCCCATATTCCTTCTGTTGTTGTCTATGCACTGGTTAAACAGGAATTGTTATACTTCCTATTTTAAAATCCATATTTTACGTGGGAGGGTGTGTGTGTTCCTTAAAAAACCTTGTTCCTCTCCTCCTCCTCCTCCTTTCATCCCTTTCCAAATGGACTTCAGTTCCTCCATCATCTGCTCTGAAAAGCTGCTTTAAGAGGGTGGTCATCTCTGAATAGCCAGGCCCTGAAAATGGCAGATCAACTTCTTATAACAAGGAAATACAGAACAGGAGTTACACATCAGTGTGAAACCCTTCAGAGCAAAAATAATACCATTCAAACTCTAATCTGAATGGCCTCAAGTTACCTCCCACATAGATATGTATACACACACAGCCAGACTTCTAAAAAAACAATAAACATTGTAAGCACAAGAGAAAGCTCTCTTGTTTTCTTTCATTAGCAGTAAAATCTTTACCTTCTACACCTTTTAATCCTAAAATAGTTATCATGCAAACTGTCTTAAACTCTTCCCTGTCTTCAGCAACAGGCAAACAGAGCAGTGACAGAACAGGGCTTTGCTGAGGGGAATAGTAGCAATGAATCCACCTGCAAAGGCAGGATTTCCACCGCCACAGATGGGAGAAAGGCAGAGCTGCTGGTGGAGGGAACTTGCAGAATTACAAGATACATTCCAGAAGCCAACTTGAAATATACCCTGAACGCTCTCTGATGTTGCATATGCACACACATGTGTGTATATGTATATACAATTAGAGATCTTTTTAAACATATGCACATAATATTTGTACTTTAAATACAAACTAAAGTACATACTATTTTAGTACATAAATAAAATAATCTACAATTTAGCTTTGTCACAAAAAGGTGAGAGGGTTACATTTATTTTACTGAACTAACATTTGGGCATGAAACAAGCTATGGCTACAGATACAACTCACAGACTTCAGCTGCATGGGCAAAAAAAGGATGAACTATGTTGCTCTCAACATTTTCTCCAGGACAGAAAATTTATTTTGGATTTCTCCTCCTGTGCAGGTGAGGAGTCACACCAAAGTCACTCTTCTGCTCTCCGAAAGTGCTGTGTATTCTTTCCATAAGGGATATCCAGTGTTTTAAAGGAAAGCACAGGATCTCGTGCAGTCAAGTCAGCACCCGGAGGAAACTGCCTGATTCAATTTCTACTCACTCAGACAGTCACTGAAGTCAAGTCTGCAGTGGAAGCATAGACCCATTTCTACTTTGATGTGCCCTCTGTTGGAACAATCCTCTTGCAAGAGGTTTCTTAATTAGATTTCTCCTTGGTTACACAACCTGCTCTGTGCAAAGTAGCAACTGAGATTTTAAGGATGCTGCAATGGTCAAAAAAGTAGAATAAGTCCAGTAAATAAGTATTATTACTTAACCATTAGTCTAAAGGTGAGACACCAACACAGCACTGACAAAAGTTCATAAGCTAAATGTCAGGGCTTACCTTAAATTAAGAAAATTAATCTGTATTTCTAGGCAAGGACACTCAAGGAGCCCTTTGCAATCAAGTGTTAGGTTTGTGTGAGGCTTCTGTTCCTGAGCTTCACATGGCTGGGCACACTCAGGACCTGGAATGTGCAGCCCCTTTGGGCGCTCCTGGCAGGAGGGCAGGAGCACAAAGACCTGAACTGGGCCAATGGAAGGTTGAGTTCAGAACAGCCAAAGCACCTGAAGGTTTGCTAAAAGGCACAAATCTATTTCATGCAAGAAAGATCAGAGTAGGAAATTACAATTCTGGGTATATACAGCTGCCTACAAAATCCTGAGCAAACCACAACCCAGGCTGACACATGGGGAGCATGTTTTAAAATTACAAAAACTGAACAGTTCAAGTGTCAAAAACACAGTTGAAATTTGTAGGTTTTAAATACAATGATCTGCAGCTTAAAAAGGAAGTACAAAATATATGATGAGTATATGACATTTCTCTTCTACATGCAACACAAGGGAACAAATATATTTCTTGGTTATATTCAAACAAATCAGCAATAAACTGAAGTTAGAACAATTATTCTTGCCAGGATTACTTATAAGGATTCTGACAACTATTTGCAACCAGCACTGAAATATCTTTAGTAGAAGATATACAGCAAGGGGAATAGTATACGAAAATTAATACATGGAGTCTTGCAAGCATTACTGTCATATTTTCCTTTGGTAAATACCTGCTCTAACTTGCTTCAAAGCAACATTTATAAATCAAATTATTTCCCTCATTGCTTTCTGTTGGTTCCAAGTTACTAAGTTCAAATGTTAAACTAATACACTGAAAATGAGGTTACCAACCTCAAAGGCAAACACACACTCTTCTCTGTAATGGAAAAAAGGTTCCTTGTCCAAAGCAGTGTTCCTTCCTCTTCTCCCTTCATTTTCAACTAATTGGTTTTTTGTATATTCAAGTTATGTTTCCTCAAGCATTAAAGCTAGTTTCTAATCCTATATACATAATTTGTTGAAAGATCATGAACTCTTAAGAGAAACTGTCCCAACTGAAGGCAAACAAATGAAAGGCAAAAACACATTAAAAACATAATAATTAGATTTATTATATTATAGTCTCAATATATTGGTTTATAATTGCTAAATATTTTCAAATTCCACTGCTACTTGATGAATATATAAGTAATAATAATTGATTTTCTGACTTTTTAAAACCCTCATTCAGCTGAAATTTGGCTTTCTTTCCACATTTTCTCAATGCCAAACTCTGCAACTTTGCATTTGAACCTGATCTGCCTTGATTTCTAATGCAAAAAGCAGGAAAATTATGTGTGAGAATTAATACTCCTCCATGTGCTTTTCTTCATTGTCTCTCCCAGGCAAGTTCCCTCCTCAGAGCTCCAATATTTAGCACAGCAAAACACTGGAGAGGACTTTGTCACTCTGCAGGAGCAATTCTGGGGCATTCTGCAGGACGTGGTGTCCTCTTGTGGCCCTGGAGGTTCCCAAACCTGAGCCAGGGAACTGAATTCCAGTTCAGTGCTCCTGTTAATCACAGAAAGACCTTCCAATGCCACTGACATTTAGAACAGTCACATCACCTGCAACCTCAAACAGTGCATTGAAGACATGCAACAAAAAACACCACTCAGGAACACACCTGAAGGATATAAAAGCACCAACACCATTTTCCAAAAGCTGTAAAATAGTAATTTTTAGCCATTTACACGTTTACGTATTTTTTACCAATATGTTATTTGGGCATCTGAGAACACTGAGGATTTGTAAAGGATACGGAAACCATAGATGGATGTAAGAGATAATTTTATAAGGGATTTCAGCTCCTGAAACTGCTCTTCAGGCACTGATTCAAGACTGCAGTGATTAATCTAGAAACAGGAAGACAGCTCCAGTTCCATCAGAACAGTGTAACTAATATCAGAGAGAAAAAATGTCTATTGAAATCTAAGTGAATCTTCAAAAGAGAATGTGCTTTGGTAGTCACTAAAGTTAAAAAAGCAATACTGAAAAAATAGTATTGGCAATATCTCTTCTACTGTTTATTGACAAACATTTGCACGTGTAACATCCTGCACAAATCCCTCATCCTAAACAGAAGGTTCTACAGAATTCCATGACAATGCATTCCCCTATGAATTAATTAATTTTACCCTGAATTTTTAACCCTTCAACTTGCCCTGCAGTGGAAGGAAGGGACATCTCAAGGCCATTAATCCATCTCAGTCAGTCACAGAGGCAATTATTGTCCAAGGAGTGACTGCACAAAATGATACAATATTCCTAAAGGCAACACAAACTGTGCCATAGACAGGAAACAGCCCCACTAAAAGGACATAAATATGCCTGCACAGAGTGCTGTGCAAAGAAGCTCTTGTGTGACAAACTGAGGTAAAAGCTCATGCAAAGCTGATGTGAAAGTATCACTGAGTTACTTAAAAGTTATTTACATCAGCCAGCCAGAAGTCTAATCATTAATAAACTAAATATTAGTTTATAATCACTAAACTAATATACAGAAGTATAATCACAACTGTCTCATGTCTCATCACAGCAGCCTTTCAGGAGAGCAGTGGATGGCACCCACTTCTTACTGCAAGAAATAAAGATACTTTTTCTGAGACCTGATACGACAGAAAGTGACTGTGGGTTTATGCAGGATTAAGGTAGAACTTTGGCTCAAAGCTAAAGCACTAAAAGAATAAGCAATGCAAATTTTTTAATGAGTTGTCCAACTGATAATTTTATACGCATCAATTGTGCAACTGAATTTGTAACTCAATTAGTATTTAAAGTAATTAAGGATGAAAGACTATCAAAAAAAAAACCTTAAAAGGCGGCTTTTGTAATTTACTGAAGTGGCTGATATTCCATCACTTCAAAAAAGCAGAATTAGTTATGTAACAAAGAAGAAAATACATTGTTTCTATTACAAAACCATCCACTAAAAATTAAATGACATATGCATGTCTTCTAACAGATGAAAAAAAAACCAAAAAGCTCTGGTAAGTGTGTTCATTTCCTGGGTTAGCAGCAATGAACAACCACATTAACTGGGGACTTCATGCCAAGCAGAGAGACCTACAGGTTTCACTGATGAATTTCAATACATTTATGTCACCACACTTATTCTGTATTCTGTTTAAAGAGCAGTTGGTGAAGAGCACAGGAAACACATGAAATTTAGACTGATACTTTTTGAATTGACAGAAATATTTAATGAATTGCTCACCTCTGTTAATTGCTGGCATTTTTGGAAAAAAATGGAGTAGAGACTTCATTTTACACACAGAGCTGTCCAGTACGATTTTTGAGGTTGTGTGCATTTGTTTATTGTGTATGCCATGAATATTTCATTTAATAGAACCAGTTTTCTTTTCAGTAAGTGGAAAAATAAATGCATTACCTACATCAGTGAATCTGCACCTGGTAAAGGGAACACCTGTATAAAAATAGCAGGTACTGTCTAGCAGGTGTAAAAACATTTATGAGTCACCTCTTTTTTGTGTGCATGAGTAAGAGAGGGTTTTTTCCCCCCCCAAATTCTACTGATACTGTGAGTTCTTTCAAGTACCTTGTTTCCAATGGCCTTTTTTGGTGGAAAGTTGAAAGTCCTCACTTGCTGGTATTTATTCTGCAATTTGTGATGCAAGCTTCTGAACTCTGCATACCTTCGATAAACATTCCATTCATCATCCTTTATCCTGATATAAACCTGCAAAACACACACAGGGAAGGAAACAGTAAGACAAACCCTGGGATGGTGCAGCTCTTCACTCCAAAGCCTCGTGTGATGCAAAGCACGAGGAGCTCCAGAGTCCTGCAGCCACGGGGTCAGCTCTGACTGTGCACTTGCTGCTTCTCTCCTACAGGTCATTACCCTTATTCTCTCTCTCCTTCCTTTTCCTTCTCTTTTTCTCTCTTCCTGTGATTTTAATCAAGACAAACACAGCTTGCTCATTTTAACCTGACTCTGGGGCAGCCCTGGCAGCACTTTTGTTACCATGGTTTCCAGCATATTCCACTACCCAGTGACCAAAGGAAAGAAATAATTTAATACCACTATAAAATTGATTTCTGTGTCCTCAACACAGTTTTTCAACTTTGTAAATTAGCTTTGTAGCATCAGAATTGCAAAACATAATTCTATCCCAAGTATGAAACTTAATTTACTTTCTAACAAAATTACATGGAAAACTGAACTAGAAATTTTATTGTTTGGAAAATAAACTCAGTTCATTCTTTCGGCTTGTATAGGACATTAAGTATAATTTAACACAGCTGTAGTTTTTGTGATTCTGCTTTTGTTTGCCACTCATTATTTCATGAGCATATTACCAATTACATGCTAAATATTCCCATTCTCTGGGAAAATTTCATGGAGAAGTGAAAGACACTGACAGAAAACTGAGATTTCACTCTTTTCTAGGGAACAACCTTTCCTCTACAGGAATGAACCCACCACAGTTTAGAAGGATGCTGAAACAGCCCATCAGAAACTCAAGATCCACAGTCACCTTCTCCTCACCTTCATTCATTCTTGTGTGTGTAATAATCTCAGTGTTCTGCATCAGAAATTTAACTGGAATTGTCCTGATGACCTGCACTGCCCTCCTGCACCAAAACCCAGCCATTTATTAGCAAGCTGTAAGAGAAGGATCAGGAGAACCCTGATGTGCCAAAGCAGCATCAAGCACATCACACAGTGGGCAGTAATAACTGTGGTTTTGGGAACACTTGGAAAAAATGAAATTTGGATTTGGATGTGGCTGATTTCAACAGCTCTTTGTGGTGACTGGAACATCAACATGGTCCTGCTCCTCTAGATCTGACAAGTCCTTAGAAAAAAAATTCTACTTTAGTAAGGACTTGTGGTGTTTCAGAGCTCAGGTGATGTCAAGTGGATGTCTCCTCCCACAAAAGCATCTCCTGGAGCCCTCCTGTGCTTTGGTCTGGAACAAGCCCTCTTATCCCTACAGAAACCTCATTTTTCAAATTTATAGGAGGCTTCTGTCTTTGCAACAAAACACAGTATACCATGCAAATACCATGCAACTTCTGCGAAATTAGACTATTTCAGTGTAGAAAATATGAATATATTTTTGACTGGAATACTCTAATTCCAAAAAAGTAATAGTATAATTCTAAAATTAGCACATCTAAGAATGCAAAAGATTGTGAATATTGTCTGAATTCCAAATGCATATGTAAACAAAAATTCATCTGGCTTTGGTAACAAGAATTCAGATAATGATGGAATCACAAGAGTAAGTCTGCAAGAAGTATTCAGATCTCTTTTTCACTTTGAAAATAAAGCCTGGATAATTAAACTCCTACAGGACCATCTGTTTTAACAATTAAGTACATCTTTCAAGGCAAATGAAGGGATATGAGAGGCAAGTGTTTTGCATAATTCTAATAAAATTTATTTAATGTAGTAAAAACTATATTAAAATCTTTCTTTACCCAGATCTAACCCCTCTCCCTGCCTGTTCTCACTTCAACCAGTTATTGTTTGGAATTTTGTGTACATTCCCAAGATTCATGATTCAATTTCCCTACAGGGGGTGGAGACGACAAAAAAACCCTGAAATTATTTTTAACTAAGTTATTTAATATGGAAATTCTAATTTAACTGAGCAGTTATCTTTGCACATGTGATTTGGTGAATCATGCAGTTCAACATTACCTGTTAAGCTGTAACCCATCGTTAACTAATTAAGGAATCCTGTACACTGTAATTGAAATTTTTAAGGACTGCAAAACCACAGATTAACTTCTTAGATGAAACCATTAGGAAATTTCTTGCTGTTCTTCTATGTACATGGATATTGATTTCATCTAGACAGTAAGAAATGAAAATGCAACATTTGGAGCCCTGTGCCATATTGAATCTATCGACAACCATATAATAGAGCAGGAAAGTTATATTACACTTCATGATCCAGTACACATTTAAGCCTTTATTATCTCAGAAGGGAATACTGTTCCCAAGCCAAGGTATTGCAAGGCAATGCAAATTCTTTTGGGAAATCAAACTAAGTAAATACTAAATATTAAATTATTTGGATAAACTTGTCCCAGTCTAGTCATTTAATGCATATAGTTATCCCCTTTTAGCTCAACTACAGGTCATACAAGCACAGGAAGATCAGGAGACAATTATTTTTGGAGACAAAATTTGGAAACGATACTGATAATACTAAATCAGTGCATGGTTTGAAATTGTCCTAGAAGTCACTAGGATTTTCCTTCAATGTATCCACAGTTTCAGTCATGCTCTTTCCACAGGAAATCAGTGACCTCTGTAGTTGCCAAATACACTTTGGTGTCTGTTTGCCCCAAATTCTCTCACTGCACCGTGGAGGACACTGACCTTTGCTACAGAAATACCTTGGCAGATGACATACAATTACAGAACAGTATTTTAGGATCACATTATAGAAAGTTTAAAGGACTACCCTTAGGCTTAGTCTCTGATCAATTTAAAAAATCAATTCTAAATCATTACATTTCTTTTCTAATGCCTGTTTTCCTGATATCATCCACTTCCTAACCTAGTTAAGTAATTGTCAAGGTAATGAAAACATTCAGACTAAATCAAAATCACCAGTAGAATGCTCATTTGTTTGTAGACAAAAGATTTGGCTTTAATATTCTCTTGAATATCAAAAAATTAGTTACATAGTTTCTGATTGCAATTTAGGAGCACTTTCCATTTGTGTCTCACATGTAAAGGTTGATTGGAAATTTTTCTGTAGCTTTGATTTACAGCAGCTCAAAGAAAAATTCCAGTTAATAAGTATGTGTAATGAATTACTCTGTTATTTTCTCATCACAAACATGTCTGAAGTCAAAGATGTGGAGAGCAACAGCAATAACAGTAGTAATTTAATATTGTGTTGATCAGCCAACCACCTGCTAACTTAATATTACTGAAATGCCAGAAATCTTCTGAGGATCAATTTGAAAGCACTAGTTTAATGATTGCATATTGAAATGAAAAATCCTACTGCCACAGTACTGCCCTTGGAGCCAAAAGTTTCTTTAATAGGTTAAGAAATCTTTAAGCAGTTCTGAGTCCAAAATGCTGTTAACAAGTCCTGGTAACAGACTGGTAACAACTGACACAGTTCCTCAGTACTTCTGTATAAAAACTTGAGGAAAATAAAGCACAAATGCTCAAACTCCAACCCCTCCATGTCCAGTGTCCAGCCCAAGTGCCTACAATGAGCACTCGCCCTCCAGCTCTGCAGAGCCCAGGGTGGGGCTTTTCCTCTTTGATGCAAGAACATGGATTGGCGTATTGAGGGTTCACTTGTGTGTCCCTCTGAAGTACAGTGGGCAGAAGAGATACTGGCTGGGATATTACAGAGTCTTCTTCTGGTGCATTCCTGGTTAGAAAAGTTCCAGATTAAGCCTCAGGAAGGATCTTCCCTACATGAAGTTACTCTTGAATCTTCCCTGCAAACACAATGGTCGCATTTCCTGGTAGGATGATCTGAAAAATGAATTCTAGCCAGAGAACTCTTTTCATGTGAGCTCCACAAACACAAAAATGCTGAAGTTAAAGTCCTTGTCAATCCATGGCTCATTCCAGAGGCAGGAAAAGCATCAGAAAGGGAGGGAATAATGCTAATGGAAGGGGAGCAGCCAAAGACTCAACCTTAATGTACCTCTTAATTATTCAAGAACATTAAATTAAAGAGATTTTGATCAAGTTCACCATTTAAGAAACAGTTGTTTTCAGTGGTTTGGGACTACCTTTTCTTCCTTTTAGGAAAGCACATTATGAAATAGGAGCAACAGATTTCAACCTGTTTAGGAGGTTTCTATCAAAATTATATATGTCTGCACTCAAGACAGATAAAAGAAGTAAAAGGTATGAATCCAAAGGGGAAGGATATAGCAAAAAAGGAAGAACTCATTTCATTTCTTGACTTCACTTGAGAAGAATGGGACTCTGTTTAGAATATAAACTCAAGCTCAATTCTCCAAAGTTACCCCTGAAGTGTGAGAAACAAATACAAATGCAAGTCATATTTTGACACAGCTGCAGGATGGTATTTATGGTTAAGTTTCCCCTTTGAAAACGATCCAGTTTAAGAATTTCTGCATAATGAAAAACAAATGGAACAATGAAACTTTTCAGCTGTGATATGAGCAGCTTTTTGTGTGCCACAGAGACATAATAGGAATTAAAGTGAATAAGCTCTTATCTCAATATGACCATTTTATCTACTTGCACAAAGACTACAAATACTAGAATACATTTTGTTACGTTCAATCTTCAAGGTTTTGCTATTTAATTCATAAAAATGAACAATACAGTGTCAAATGTATGACACAATGCACATCAAAGCATGAACCTTACAAACAGCCAATATTGTTCTACTAAAGAGAACATTGCCAAGCATTTTAGGCTCATCCCCAGTGACACACATGCAGAGTCATGTTCTCTGTGCTGCAGCCCCAGCTCTGCTCCCCTCACCACAGCACCCCAAAGTGCCTGGAACTGAAGAGCAAAGGCAGCACTGCCTTGGCTTTGCTGGAGGGGAGCAACAGTTCTGGTCTTTTTATATGCAAGTCCAACCAACACCAAAAAAATCACTCAATAATATAATAAGCTCCTTATGACAGTGACATGTGATCTATAATAACCCTAAATAATTAACATCATTTCACAAACATGCACTTTGAACCAATACAGTCATTGCAATGCATGACAACCACTGCAGTGAAAGAAGGTTCTGCAGAAGAGAAAATAGGTAAAATGACAGAAGTGCTGCCTTTTTCTCCAAACAGACTATTTTGGATGCTCTGGTAAGGGAAAGGAGGTTATCTCACCATTCATTTTCTAAGAGAGTTTTTATTTGAGATGTTTATTGGATCTAAATTATTTGCTTCTTTCTGTAGCAGTTATAAAGTTATCTGAAAATAGAAATTCTACTTTTGCTTTCCTAGTATTTTTTAATCCAGCATTTTAATAAGCAAATCAATGTATTAAATTGTATCATGGTTTCCTTTAGAAAATAAGTAGAAAATAAAGTCTTCAAGGACTGATCTCATCTTGTATACTCCCTCCAACACAGTTATTTAAAAATCTTTCTCCTTTAAGCTTTCTCTTATGCTTCTCTGACACATTCTGGGGTCCCACTGCAGAAAAAGGGGATTTCCACCTTTTTGGCTTCTGCACTCTCAAACCTCTCTGTCAGAATGCCACAAGTTGCATCTTTCTTTCAAATTCTCCAAATCATTCTACTTCATTTTCTTCTCTACTTGCCCTGAGCTGCACTGAAATGGAATATGATTACAAGCCTATTTATTTCTCCTTTTTGCCTGCTTAGTGCTGCAGCTGCTAAAGCCAACCAATTCATCATATCTCAGGAAAATTAAATGCAACTTTGTGGTTTATTTTTGCAACCCTTTGCTTACCTTTCAACTCTTAACTGCCAGTCCATTGTCTCTGTTGTTAAGACTTGGGTCTTTGATGAAATATTAAGGCTGTGCTGGTTTATGTACAAACTAAAGGTCAACAGGGAGGCTGCCCAGCCCTGGCACAGCTGCCCAAGCAAGGAGTGGAGTCACCACCTCTGGGGGAGTTAAAAAGATGTGTAGGTGAGGAACTTAAGGTCATGCTTTAGTGGTGGCCTTGGCAGGGCTGGGACAGTGCTGGGACTTGATGATCTAAAGGTGTTTTCCAAACAAAATGATCCTATGCAAACAGCCCTTCATATTAAGGAGTAATGGAGAGGAAAACATCATTGAAAGTAATATAAAAAGAAATATTATGAGCAAATATCTTGGTCAATATTCATCAGTAAGACTGAAGATAGTCAAAGGAATAAAAAAAAATCATAAGAAATATTTATTGATTATAATCTTAGGGAGTCCTATTCAGATGCAAATGGTAACAGTCTTGTCTGATTAGCATGTTAATCTTTAATCTTATTTGGTTTATAATGTAAAGTGTTCACTGCTCTGCAAACAAGGCATTTTTGCAAGAAGCCATTTAAATATTGATATCACTTTAAGAATCATAAAATCTCAGTTTCATTATCTTAAGTGTCAGGCATTGGTAATTATAGCAACAAAAGGCATGACTAATGTCATTTGCTGTACACTTCACAGGGAAGTGGAATCCATATGTACACAGAAAATAAGATACTCTACAGTTGAGAAATATGACAAAATAATATCATTGCAATAATCAACTTGCTTCACAGACACCAAAGGAACTGCATCTAACTATCACCATCTAGAGGTAAGATGCAAATGCAAAATTCTGTTTTATTCTGATCCAGATTCTGTCTTTATCTCTGTGAAAGTATCAGGCAAGAAACTATTTTCTAATGGTAGGCTGACTGAGCAGCATCTGCTACACAAAAAGGTGGGGATCAAACTGCAGAGAGCACAAACAGCAGTCACCAGAAAGCAACTGGTTAACTAGAGAAGACACGTTGTTTCCAAGAGAAGACTTTGGACAGCACGGCCCTGGTTTTCAAAGTCACCTCATACTTCAGCTGTGTGTTTAAAGCACTAGGCTTCCTTAACTGGTCCTTTGTTCAAAATATATTAGTTTCTCCATAGGTGATTAGCTCCTTTGATGCTTATAACTAATCAGTTTGCCACTCAGTCACAGCCACCACAGACTTTGTGAGAGAAGAAGCCTCTGAACCCCCTTTTGGAGAACTGCGGTCGCTCTGATGTCCCTGATAGAAGAAACAGTTGTGACAATCCAGACTGAGCTCCTGTCACAGCCCAGATAATTTCATTCAGTGATGTCTAAACAATCCTTATGATCTGTTGATTTCTAATAAGAACATCAACTGGTCATCTAATTAATTTTTCTACTCAGGTGTAAAATTAATTATAGCAGTAATCCATCAGCACTAATGAACGACAAGACAGTAGTTAAGATCTAAACCTGAGGCAAAGCAAATCTGAGCAAGCATAAGGAGAGAGGATGTGCTCTGAAAACATGCAGAATGAGCTTGCCATGCATAGAAGATTAGCATTAGTAGAAGGAAATATATTTCATCATCATAGTTAATATTTTCATTTTAGGACTAAATTAGCCATTATTAGCATAACTTTACAAGGGCAACCCATGTTTAGTTATCCTATGACCTCCAGGTTTCTTGCACCCTCCTCTTACAGCCAGGCACACTCATTTCAACAGTTCAGAAAATTCCTTGGGGAATTATAAAGTACATTTTATTCAGTACACTTAAACAGGAACAAAAGTCCAGTGACACTTACCCAGAAAAACTACCTTTCTTCCAAAATGTTGCTATCCAGGAATTTCCTAAGAAATAAGTCACGTCTTTGTGTTTGGATTGATTTGTCTTCATGCAATTAGCTCAATTAGTTTCTAGCCCTTTGTAAACTTTCAGTATTCACCCCAGTTACACATCGTGGACAAACCCACCGTCATGCACCTGGTTTGAAACTGCAGTGGGTGCTCCAATTTGCATTTTGAGACAGTTAAAACCCTCTGCATTTCCTTCATGATTTGAAAGACTGCTATTGTGTTCCCCTCTCAGCTGTCCTTCATGCAGGCTGAGAGTTCCCAATATGCTCTTCACTGAAAAAGTTTCATTTTTCACCCATATTCTTTCCATTTCTGATATATTTCTTTGGAGACAACTAGAACTGCACACAGATAAACCAGAGATTATACACAGCAAAACAGAGTTTTCTATTTTTCTCTCTCTTTCCTAATGACTTGTAACAAATTGGTTTTTAGATCTACCAAAACCCTTTTAAAAATTATGTCAGATTAGCTACTTTAAAATCTTCTGGTATGCAAGTCACAAACTATTTATCAGTCATTTTCCAGCTATTTCCTCTTTAAATTCCTGGTACACTGCATGTGGAGATTTATTCTTTATTTCTTCAACAAGATCTTCTACTGGTATCTCTTTTAAAACAGACAATCTGCTCATTCCCCACAAGCAATAACCCAGAATGGGAATAATGCATAACAACTCCATGGTGAAAAGAGATTTTAAAACATGCATTTTTCTGTTACTATTTTATATTCTGAGAAAACAAGTGAAAAAATAATTTTCATTGAACTTAATAACTGAGCTGAAGTTCATATCCAATTCTAAATAGCTTTTCCCCTAAAATTTATACACCTTCTAATTGTTGTAACATCCACAGCTGAATGGCTCTGTTGAGTCTTAAGGCAGTAGAGACAGAGCTGAGCTGTGAGCACTGAATTATCTGCTGCTCACAACTGTCCCCTCAAACTCAGTCATTCAAATTGAGCATAAAATTGGGCTGTTTCTAGACCTTGTTTTTAAGTCCTTAAGATCCATAACTAGTTCATTCTGCCAGTTAAACATTACTGCAGGAGCGCAGTGTAACTCTGCAAATACAGAGGTCTGATTGAAATTTCCACATCTAATAGGATTCATTATAAAATGTTGCTTGCTTTCCGAGTTCTGAGCTTGACCAGAATCCTTAATCCTTTATAGAAATTAAAGAAACTATTTGATGGTGGGAAGTATGTGACAAGTGTGTTTCTGGAGCTGCACTTTTTCCCTTCTACATTCCCTGAAGAACAACAACTGGAGTGTTTCTAAGCATGAAAGATGCACTGATTCTGAACATGACAACTAAAACCAACAAAAACATTAACGTGACACAACAAGAAATGCTGTGAAATGCCCTTCAAAGCATCATTACAAATCTGCATTCAATTAAATAAAATAAAATAAGATTTTAAAAACCAAACTCCAGAAGACAACTCCTGCAGGAGTCTATTCTTATCCAGGTCAGGCCCTCCTGATACGCAAATTAACATGTCCTTAATTTCTTTTCCTGTTTAAGAAGAACAGGTGCAGAATTGGCATTGACTTGGGAGAGGCACAGCAACCCGTATTTACTTCTCCTAATTCTTATATTCTTAGGAAGCATTTGTAAGCCCATGAGAACAGATGACAGATCCTGTGGAACTGGTAGGTTCATAATTTTCTAGACTACCTGAGGAACTCTGCAACTCTTTCCACCTTCTTTGGTCCTTTTCAAGGCAAGTGATACATACACAGTAATTCATTTTCTCCTAGAAAAGACTAATTTATAAGCAAAAAGGGACTGAAGAGGCAGAACAATTCTGAAGTGCATCAATACTAATGGTGACACAGCAAGTCTCCACTGGCAGACTGTCCTGCCCTTCCCATCAAGTGAAATGCTCCAGAGGTACCCAATTTCAAATCAGCAAAGGTTAACAAGGTGGCTCATAACAGGAGGGGAGAGGAGGTCAATCTCTTTAGCTTTCTAATGATAGCAAATGCAGAGGAAATCAGGCCATGTTAGAAATCCATTTACATGAACTGCATTTGGAAAAGCAGTGGCCAAGGTCCCTGCCCTTCTGTACCACCTTCATTTAGTAACAACATCCTACCTTAACAGTATTACAGATAGGATCTAATTTTCAGTCAGATTAAGCAGCCAAGGCTAATTTCCAATTAGCTTTAACTACAGTTGTCAGTACTTAGCATATCTCAAAATTATGCTTAACCAAACCAAAATTTCAAACTTTGCCTGTTCCAACTGGCACACTTTGACTTTCTTCAAAGTTCATTTAACATCTTTTTCTCTGATTTAACCAGCACAACCAAGAGTCAGTTTTTACACCTTAAGTTATGGTCACCGAAGTACTCACAGAGAGCCTGAACTCCAAAAGATGTTGGTAGTGATCTCACCAACATCAACATTCTGCAACATTGTTACCTTCCTTCACATTGGTATACCCCAAGTAAATTCTCATATTGCTTATCCAGAGAGTTATACATGCATTTTCATTTTCTGCCATTGGAGAAGTAAGTGATAAAGCAGTAAAATAATGTTTATTATGAATAAGAGGACTCTTGGAAATGAGCTCAATCATTCATCCTAATTGCACTCCCAGCCCTTGTCTGTTCAGTACATACTGGTAGCCTGGTAAATATCCTCTTCCACAATTTCAACACTGAATCAAATTCCCTGTAATCAGGAGCACATGTTTTGGCATAGATTTAACAAGATAAATGCACAGTGTTGTTATCGAAGCTGTTCTGAAGTTTTATAAATTAATGCTTTCCTGGTCACTATAAAGCATAAAATATAAATTCAGCAAGCACATGACCACATAATTGATCAGAGATGTGGCAGCCACTTCAAATGTTTTATCATGTGCTATGCTCAGAGTGTATGTTTACCTCAGAAAATTTCTTTTTTCCACATACACAGTTGGCACAAAACAAATCTATTTATCAGACAGATACTCTTCCCAGTCACACTTCAGCTACTGAGACCAGAAACTGGTAGGAATGCCCTGAATCTTTCCTTCCATAAGGAGAGATCTCAACAGGTACAATGAGCAAAGTTTAATAAGAATTATGGAAGCTTTAGGTCACTTCTAGAGGATGTTCTTCCTTGCTTTTTTTTAGCTATTAAAAGACAAAGTTGAGTAAAGGTACAACAGCTCACCAGAAGAATTCTGCAATACCCTCTGCTGTTCTATAAGTAAAGACAAACCAGTCTGACTGCATTCTATGTCTATTCTAGATGGCCATTATTTAACTTTTCCCGTTACATATATCTGTAAATTGCTACTGTGAATAGATAATGAGTAGGGCACATTCAAAAGAACTGGCACATTTTTCAAATATAGCAATTTTGCACACTATAAATGTCCAACGTGGAGTTTATACTGTAGACATAAAGAACCCAATAAAATTTTCAAAATTGTCATTTTGTAGATCCAGAATTTCCAATTCTTTAGAAATTTATAGTATTTTTATTCCTTTTTCCCTCTTCTCAAGAGGTTTATCCTTCAATCACAAGTTCTTTGTTTTCCATTGATGACAAGTAACAGAAATCTGAGAGGAACCTCTCACCCTCTACTCCCTTCAGCAGATTTTGGGTGAAGTTCTGAACCTCTTACAAATTGAGAAACTTGGTTTATCCCAGTATTTTCCCTTTTGAAATAGAACGAGCAAAACACACACAGTGTATGTGAATTGTGCACACTTGCCAGGCTTTCATGAGGCCACTTGTATAGTCATGTTCAGTCAAACTGCAGGACAAGTCCTGAACTCTTTAGAAACTAAATTTGATACCAAGTTACAAGTAAAATCAAAACCACATTAAGTTCTTCAAAGAATTCACAGAATGGGTTGGGTTGGAAGGGACCACAGCAGGTCATCTGGCCCAACCTCCTGCTCCCACAGGCTGGGAAGAATAAAACAGAGCCAACCTGGGACACAAGCAGGAGAAACCAGAGCTCTTCAGTGGCCATGGAACTGCAGCATCATTAGAGTGACAGAGATGTGGTGGGATGAGATGCTGCTGCTTTAAGAGCTCCTGTGCGGGCAATGAGTGTCTGGGGCTCAGAACATGCAGCTGGTGAGGGCTGAGTGGAGGAACATGTGAAAGCCAGAAAGACAAAAATAATCACTCTTGTCAACAAGTTAGGTTTCCACACACACTTGTGCCTCTGAATTTGATGGATTATTTGGTGAGTTTGAACAAATTACTAACTGTTCCATCCTGTTAGCTTTTCTTTCCATGACCTAAAGTCCTATTTTTCATTGTCTTTTACTGGCCGAAAGGTGGGTGTTTTCCTGTATTTTTCAACTATCTGCCAACACTTCATAAATGATTCAAAATTCTACAAAACCCATCATTCAGACTGAGAGGAATGTTAACAAGGTTCAGCAATCTTGTTCAGAACTAACTACAAGTGGCTGAAACAAAAGTGGAGAAATTTCGCAGCTGCTGATAATCCACAAATAAAGGAATGCAAACAGCCTGGCACAGCATATTAAATACTGTTTCAAGTTTGCTCTGCCATTCTGTCTGTGGAGGGTGTCACTGCTGAACCAAAAATTCAGGAATCAAGGGAGAGTATCAGCTTCTACCTAATAAAGGTTCAACTTCAATAATGCAATGCTTCAACTGCAAGTCAGGCCAGAGCACAGACTCCCAAATTCAGCCCTGTCTGACACAGAGCACACCATGAACACATTCAATGTCACACAGTGCAAACATTTTTCATCATTCAAAGTGGGGTTTTTAAGTGAAACTACTATAGTAAGCCACGCCTGTGTGTCTGTCAAGCAACATTTCTGGTCATTGCTATCCCCAAAATTGAAATAAAACATGTACATGTACATTGAAGAAGGCATTACTGATTAATACTGAATTGTTGCACTCCCTGATCAATGAAGGCAGGTTATTATCAGGCTTCTAAATATTAAACTACTAAAAGTCAACTCCCAAAATATGCTATTTGGATAAGCAACACAATCCTATGACTGAATACATATGAAGTTACTGTTGGCTGCTCCTTAGCTGATCTCTAATGAAATTATATGGATTTCTTTAAATTATTCAAATGTTCTATTTCAGTCAGAAACTTCTACACAAAATCTGTGTTAAATGTATCACTTACCTGATAAACATGGAATGCATTAGCAGCTTTTCCACGCAGGAAGACTGAGGGAATCCAAACATTGATCAGAGCACGATTTGATCTGGGAAGGAGAGAGAAAAACTTAAAATAGGGAATCATATTTATGTATATGAAATGCAAAGCAACTACAGCCAATGATTCAGATAATGAGCAAAGTGATCAACAGAGCAACTTAATATTTCAAATGAAGTATCAGAAAAATTGGAGTTCTGCCTGAACTTTTTATACATATTGTATTTAAAATTGTTCCCTAAAATTAACCCAACTGACACAGAGCACTAATACAGAGCACTGACACAACTCCTTCTGCAAGTTTTCTGGGGTTTGTTTCTCTTTTCACAGCATGGATTTGACAGCATTTGATTATACACATGGAACAAAAATTATTCATTTCATCAAATTCAACATTTTGGTCCACAAAACTCAACTAAATTTAAACTCCCTGCATTCAACATTATTAAAACTACACTAAGTCATGGACCATGCAACTCTCCATACTTTTTAACAATGGAATACCCAGCCAAGAACTGAATTATTGGAAATAACAGGAAAAGCAAATTCTTGAATCTGTTTGCTTATTCTTCTTTCCCATAAAGACAGTATGAAGAGAAAAATTCATGAATTATGATACTTACATTTCGAAATCTGACAAACTCTGATCTTCAGATGTTTGACTCAAATCTCCAGGGACCTATATTGACAAAATAGAAATAATTCCCACAAACTGGTTATTATGTTTTCAATTCAGAAAGCATAATATTATAAGGAAATTACAATTCAACATTCAATTTTATAAATGCCAATAAAAGCTATTACTGAGAAACAATAAAAGGAAAACATAATTGTTTGGAAGGATTGTGAACATATCACACTTGTGAGTCCTTAAGGTTTTGTAAAGAAACAACAATCAAATGCTATCAAAAATACCAAGTAAGATGTTGAGAGATCTGTTTCTTACAAGCTATTATGTATTTCATCATGAGTTTTAGTTGTTCCAGAGTCTATTCTACACTGCCACAAACAAACACTCACTGGCCCTCTCAGATCAATGAGTTCTTGTCTCATCTGGGACACCAGAGCTTCCTTGGCCATCAGGGCACGGTGCAGCCTCTCATTGAACTCAATCAGCTCCCCGTGCATCTCAGCCACCTGAAAAGCAAAGCCAAGAGGTCATTGTGTTCTAAACTTGAAAAAAAAACCAACACACTATGTAATTTCTTACATGTATATCACATTTTATTGATACTTTGCTTTATTTTGCAATACTCTCCAAGCAGTGCATCTCATTGCTAATGCATTAGTTGGAACTGACCATTAAGATCAGAGATTGTTATAATTTTGACTCATGCCTTGAAATGGGATTCTGATATTGAATTCAATAGGACAAAATAGAATTCTCTGTCAAATTTTATTCCTATCAGGGGACATCCTATGACAACTGATTCTAATAAAGTACTCATTAACTTTTGTTCTCAGTTTAATTCTTCAATGAACACAGCCCTCGACAGGTACAAACTAATGACAATATTCTGCACTGGGAGTAATGCAAAGTGCACAAACTGCATTAAACTTGTCAATAATTCATAAGTGATGCATTCTGCACTGTTAGCTGGAGTTTGAATAGGACTGAAGCTGGCAGTGCACTCATGCCAGGCACACCTGAGGGTCAGAGGAGCCTGAATGGCACTGGGGCACAGGTGACAGCACAGGCTCTCTGTGGCCTCCTTGGACACCAAGTCTGGCTGTGTCTGTGCTCCCCATTTTTGAGCTAAGAAAGCACCAAGTGGTGCAGGATGTTTCTGGAGTGACAAGGGTTGGATGAGCATTAAGGACATAAAGTGTACAGTGGTTGGAAGAGAACAGCAGCAGTCACTGGCTGGCCCCTGCAGTGGGGCTGCACCAGCACTGTCACACCTGCTCCCAGTTCCAGCAGCTCTGGAAACTCTTCGTGTCACCCTCCAAAGCTCAGGGAACAGCAGAGGCAAGAGGGCAACAAGATGAAACAGCTGAATGAGTATCAATCCAGTACCTTCAATAATACCACAGGGACTTGGACTGCTGCCAGAGTTTCCCTTCTGGAGGCAGTTCATTACTATCTATGAATTTCATGCTCTCCTTTACTTGAATTACTCTGCCTTCTCCCTCTTCCCCAGGGAAGGTTCCCAAATAAAGCAGGGGAATTCAGTTTAATTTAGTGCTCACTTTTAATTTTGTGCTTTGCTCCACACAACCTGCATCGTTCCCACAATCAAAGCAACCAGAAAAAAGCAGCTTCAATTTGACAAGGCAGGATCTGACATCATTGATTAAAAATAAAACATATATAATTTCCTGAGGTGAACTTCAAGTATTCTTTTCTAATTTCTTTTCACATTAGAGGAAGCCCTTCAAATCCAGTAATTCATCAGTGTAACACATGTGCAAAAAGGAGCTAAACTAAGTCGACTTTATACTGAGAAAATACTAATATAATGCCATAAACTCCATACAAATTATGTTCCATGCTAGCTTAACCACTAATTCCAATTTAAAGTGAGTGGTGTAACATTTAAGAATATCCTATGTGTCTGACTCTGGTTAATATTAACAGGTCACTGCTAATTACACAGAGCCTGGGCTGGGAGGCAGAACTTCCTTGCATTTCACATACAAAAAGACAGAGAATATTGCCAGCTGGAAATGCACAAAAAAACCCCATAATACAAATAACTGGTTATCAAAATCAATATACAAATTTGTGAAAGAACACAAAATTCAGTAGTTTACATAGCTGGAATCATGTTTGATTTGTCAGGGTCTGTCTCTATCAGAACAAAATTCAGACTATCTGATACAGTATGTGACTCTTCTCTTAGTCTAATTTGGATGTCCTTGAAATAACTTTCTACTTGCAGACTCAATTAATATGTAAATTCAACAACTCTCTCAAAGCACCAGAAGTAACACAAAAAATTATATGTCCCTAGCAAAGTTAAATAATAAAATGGAAATTGAACAGCAAATAAAACAACAATTAACTTGTTATGCATCATCAAAAGGACAAATTGCCAGGTATCACTTATTAGTAATTAGGTTACTTCAGTCCTTTTTCTTGTCAAACAAAAATGCATTACCCTCAAAGCAAACCCAAAGGAATGATCAGGTATCCTTATGAATAACAATACTAATTTAGGTTCCTTTAATTTTTCCTGCCTCAGTCTGCTAAAAACAACAGAGATCTCCTTATAATTATATCCTTTCAGTTACACTTCAAGTCATCACATCTTTATTCAATCCTCACTGAAGCTCAAGCAATAAATTTCCCTCCTGGGACTTCAATCATCTTCACAGTATTTTTTCTCCATACCAATATGTTTGAAGCAAAAAATCAAAGTAGAAATAAACAATCATTCAGACTTGTTCCTGTCCACATCAGAAAACACACTTAAAGAGCCCAAATTCTTATCACAAAGGGGGAGTGAGGTTAATGTGAAATACTTGAGACTCCACACTAACTAGTCCTGTGGTCAAAAGCAAACCTAAGCCTCCTCCAGCTGCCTCACAGCACAGCACTGTGAGGGGTTTTATTTGGACATAAGTTGTTACTGAGAAAATAAACAGACACATACATAAATGTATATTTTGCAATTCTTAGGAAATACAACAAAATGCTTTAAAGAATCACAAAAAAAGGCACTTCCCTGGCCAGATGAAATTCCATCTCACTGTATTTCAGTAATAGTTTCACTGACAAAAGCTACAGAAGGGCTTGTGGTTCCACAAAAGTGCTGGCCAATTTACTAAATTAAGACCTGCCTTCTGCACTGACTTCAAACACAATTAATTTAATACCAACGCTGTGTGCCTTGCTAAGACCTTTAAAGAAGGATTGTTACTGGAGTTTGTCTGCCACAAATTCCAGAAGTGTCAGCAACAAACTCCTGAACATGCAGAACAAACTTGGTAGAACTGAGGAGGCTTTCAAGGCTGAAAGAGATTTTACCTGTGTTCTTAATTAAGGTATTCTTTTGATAGGTACAGAACAGAGAGGAGTCAGAACCTCAGCAAAGGTGTGCATTAGGGAGAGAATTAGTTTCACTTGGTCCTATGAGAAAAGGATAACCAAGTATGAATGTTTTAGAAGAACTGTATTAATCTCTTTGATGCATGACCTGCATTTCTAGTCCTCTTCACGTTAATCAGTTAATGTGGGTGTTCAATTTCAGAGTATTTTGGGCAAGAGAAAGACATAGAGAATTGTTTTACTTTTTATAAAAATGTTCTTTTAATATTTAATAGGAGATTATGGGTATTAGATATTAAATTTCATTACTTTTGTCTTGAAAATAATTTGTATTTAAATTTAGGATGAAACCCTAATCTATCTTTCTTTTTTTCTTTAATGAATTTTACATTAGTCTTAAAAGTAAATATTGCATTAAGAACTTTTTCTAACCTGGCCATATCAAACAGAATTAGTGGCTTCCATCATCATTCCTGTAGTAGAGCACTGAATAAACAATACAAAAATGAAACATGGTTTGGCAATCAGAAACCAGCAGGAAGGCACAGAAAAAGCTACAGATTCCAGTATGTCCTCATTTTAAATAAAGCTCAAGTGCCAACACAGCAATGCCTGTAATTAAATACTGTGACTTACACACAACCTGAAACTCATTGCCTGCACCATCAGTTATAACCTTAAGGAACTTGTTTATTTATTAAAACTTTCATCTTAATATCAAAGCATAAAAATGTACCTCTCTTAGGAAAAATACTTTTAATTATCTGAATTGCTTTAAATGTGGCTTGAATGAAGAAATTTTAACTTCAGAATCTGAAAAGTCAATCTTTTTTTATTATTTTTGAAGGAAAAAATTCAGACTTTTACATTACTGGGGAGAAAAAATAACAACAAAGCAAAGAAATTATTTAAGCTTCAAATGTTATATTACAATTCTGATCCATTAAATTTGTGCAGCACAAACTTTACCTCAATCAGTTTTCTTTCATAGGAGCTGGCCAGTTCCTCATTGTTTTCTACTTGCTTTTGCTCTGGAACAGTAAAATCACCATCAGTGCTCCAAATGTTTGGCAGAACTGAAACAAAGAGATACCTCAAATTAAAATGCCATAAACATCTCAGACATCCTGTTTAGAAGTAACAGCTCTGTAAGAAACAGTTATTAAAAGTATCAAAACAGAATAATATTCAACAGTACTGGAAGCACTGAAACACAAATCCTGCAGGGAGCTTTTTTGGGCACAGTATTTACACTGGGACTCTGAATAGAAAAAAAAAGATGTAAACTAAAAGCACTTGGCTGTTCCATGACTAGAACTGTGTAATATATGTAGTAGCTGCAATTCCTGCCTAAAGTATTTTAGAACTAAGTCTGTGCTTCCCATTTAAGCCTTTCTTCTACCTGGCTTCCAAATATAATTTCATACTACTTGCACACACTGCTTACAGAACACAGGAATTACAGAAAACAGGGCTGAGAATGGACATTCCACAGCACATCAGTGTTTCATGTTTTTGCACAAAGCAGAATCAGCTGGAGTTATTCCATTCCTGACAGTTAATTATCTAATTTATTCCTAGAAACCTCCAGTAATGGAGATACCACGCTGCCCTGCACAATCTATTTAAATTTAAGTGTTCTTCTCATAAAGGTTGCCTTGATAGCTAATCAGGCTCCCTTCACCTGCCATGTAAGCCCATTACTGCTTCTTGGAGCTGCAGTGAATGAAAACTACAAGTTATTCTATTCCTGTTCCTACCTATCATTTTTGTGTTTGATGATCACTTTGAAGGCCTATTCTAAGCAAATCTCCAAGTTACACAAAGTCCAATTCAACTTTTCCTCAGAGATCATAAATTTCCAAGAACACAAGTGAGCACTTAAAAGTAAACAAGCCCTAATAAAAGAGGGGTTCAAAAATTCTTTCACCATTTTTCAAAATCTAAACTATATATACAATCACTATAAGACAGATAAAGACACTGTAATTCATCTGACTAAATACTCTTAAGCCTGAGAACTGATTTTTGCTTTGAGGAAGAATATATGCATTCAGAAGTTTATTACTATTTAAGGGAATTTGAATGCTATTTTAAGGTCTTTTTCTTGTAAATATTACTTGAAGTTCTTCAGCCAGAAACTTCTAAGATCAGCATTTTTATATAAATAATATTCTATATAAGCAAGTTTGAAGAATGGTACACAGCCAACTCCTGCTGATGACTGAGAAACCCAGATGATCATTTATTAAATATTTAAATACCAATATCAAACTGCTCAGTCCAGGGCAGTGATCACTCATTTTGAAAGCTGATATGATATTCTGAACTCAACTCAGTTCTGCCTCTTGGGCAATTTATTTATAATCACATTTGCTGAGTGGGGTTTTTTGGCTTTTTTAAGTCACCACAAGGCAAAGTATCATGCTGAGTTTCATTTATTATTTTAGGAAACTATTTAATAGCCATACTCAATAGCATTTTATCTGATTATTGTAGCAAACATGAAGAGCCTTTGCTATTTTCAGTGGTAAAAATAACAGCAGAAGCTCAATTTATTTTTACTCTTTCAAAATAGTTTCACAGAAAATCTAAAAAAAAGTGTCCTAAAATCCACAATGCATTCAAGGCTTTTGTTTTAATATCACTTGGAAGAAGATTAATTATCATCAAATCTATTTATTATGTATACAAACAATGAGTGAAATAATTTCTATAAATCTGGTAAAAGGAAAAACTTCCTTTGTTTCACTGTCCTTTTTTGCAGTTAGTTCTCAGCGATTATTTACATGCTTTAGTACTTACTTTGACTCAGAGGCCCAGTACCATTAAAATGTCACCTAAATCTTCAATGGCAGCTAAGAAAAAAATTTTAATTTTATAGAAATACATCGTGTGAAGTTAGAATGTCAGGAAAATTATTACAAACAGTGCATGCAGCTGAAATTTATTCTGGTCACTAATGATAAATATTACAGAAAATGACTGTGGATTGATTAAATATCCTTTGAGCATAAAGCATACATGTGTTCATTTTTAGAAATGTTGGTACTGTTCCATCCCCCTTTTTCATCTATAAAATCTGACCATCCTACTCAGTTTCTATTCTTATCACTCCTTAATTTGCATAATTTTAACATGGTGGAATATAGCTAGCCTAGGAATACTTTTTTTCTTTTCCTATAATTACTCTCATCATGGAAACTGTCACTATTTAATGAAGGATAATTTCTGCTATTATAAGAAGCCTAAGCGATGGTTTTCGTGAATAATTCTTAATATAAATCACTACACTCCAGTAAAGTTGAAAGTAAAAACATGTGCTCTCACTAACAAATATTCTTAAAGGATGAATGAAGTCTTTAAACTGCAGATAAGCAGAGTGACTGGCCCTTAAGAGCAGGAGAATTCATTCACATTGCCACTTACAGGACCACAATATTCACAATTAAAAACACATTAGACAGATGGTGCCAATTTCTGAAAAGCCATCTCGGCTCTCAAAACACCTTCCTGGAGTCAGTGGAAATGCAGGTCCCACCAGGAGAGGATTCAGAATCAGGACTTCAATTCATCTGGTCATGGGCACTTCTATCACAGACCACAGGAAAACAGGTGAGCCTGCTGATAACTCGTTATCTCTCAGATATCAAATCTGCTCATTGCTACTCACTACAGAGCCTACTTCAAACATACTGAACACCAAAACAAGAGTATAACCCAGAGATACTAAATTTTCTCTCCTCAAAATAATTATTTTTATGCTACAATATCACAGGAAGTCACAGATTATTGTTTAAACTAAATTTTCATCTGATAGCTTTTTCTGGAAAATTTCTTATCAAAAAAAGTAAGATCAACTCATCTACCAGAAAATGCTCTGTAAAAATAAGTATAAAAATCTACATCAGTACTTTTCTCAAAAGGAAAATACATAAATATGTTATTTTCACTATTGGGAGATATTACCCTAAGATAGTCGGAAGAGATAAATAGGGCTTATAATTATCTCTTGCTAAGCCCAGTTTCATGTAAATGATTTCATTTGTTTTGGTGAAGACTCAGTGAGGAAAGCAAAGACTTGGTCCTTGTTACTGCTCAGTAGTAATTTGACAATATCCCATCACATAGTTCTGTTGTTTGCTACCAATCTGCATTACAAAACCCCTCACACAACAGCAAACAGCCCAGCGCGAGATGAGTCAGGGCCAGTTCTCATGGAAACAGAAGCGTCCTCTCTCCAGCTGCTGGTGCTGCCCGGCGTGGGGAGAGCTGAGTCGCACAGGGCAGCGCAGGGAGCACGACCCTGTCCCGTCCCCATCCCCAGCCTGGCCGGCACTGTGTGACACCACCCTGTCCCTGTTCCATCCCCAGCCTGGCCGGCACTGTGTGACACCACCCTGTCCCTGTTCCATCCCCAGCCACACCGGCACTGTGTGACACCACCCTGTCCCTGTTCCATCCCCAGCCTGGCCGGCACTGTGTGACACCACCCTGTCCCTATTCCATCCCCAGCCTGGCCGGCACTGTGTGACACCACCCTGTCCCTGTTCCATCCCCAGCCACACCGGCACTGTGTGACACCACCCTGTCCCTGTTCCATCCCCAGCCACACCGGCACTGTGTGACACCACCCTGTCCCTGTTCCATCCCCAGCCACACCGGCACTGTGTGACACCACCCTGTCCCTGTTCCATCCCCAGCCACACCGGCACTGTGTGACACCACCCTGTCCCTGTTCCATCCCCAGCCACACCGGCACTGTGTGACACCACCCTGTCCCTGTTCCATCCCCAGCCAGGCCGGCACAGTGTGGGTCGGGAAGGGCTGGTTACAGACCAGGTTTGCACGGGACTGAGTGACTGCTTGTCTAAAAACATCCCTGCCAGGATCAATTGAAGAAAACCCCAAGAAGTCTCTTGTGGATCAGTCTGTTCACTGGGCGCTTTCACTGCTGGTTTCTCCGCGGGTCCAGGAGTCACTTCATCCTTAGCTCCTATCCCTGTGCCTCCAACATACTCTCAGTGGCAGCATCCAGAAAACCAAACCCTGTACATGGATTTCCTCCCTGCCCTTCATTTTATCTTTACCTTCCATTGTTTGACCTTCTCTTCTGAGCATCTGGACAGCTCCCACATACTTCTTAAGTTGCACTTTTAGCACCTCATTTTCTCTATTGATAAAAAGAACAGAATAAAAAAATATTTTTCAATGAAAACAAGCATACTATCTGTTATAAGCTTTACCCAAGTTGTGTCACCATAATGGGGGGAAAAAAATTACACATTAATATTACAACAACAGCAGAGCAGGAGGAAAACTGGTTTTCCAGGACCACATAAACACATCACGGAAACAGATAATGTCATAATCAAAAACTTTCATTAATTGTTCAAATGAGACAGTCTATTTAAATCAACAATCAATTAAAACCTAAGGATGGGATACTAGACAAGGAAATGCAGAATGGACAATATAAAATTACATAATTATGAGTTACAGACTCACAGAATCAGAATCCCAGAATATTCTGAGCTGGAAGGGACCCACAATGGTCACCAAACCCAGCTTTGAAGTGAATGGCCTGTACAGGGTTGTCCAACTATTTAATATCAAGCAAATAAGAATTTAGCTGTAGAAAGAGACTATCCCAGTAAGAAAATGTCAGCATTTCAGCAACAATATTCAAGGCAAAGGAGTTATTTTCCTGTATCTTAACAGAAAAAAAATAAAAAAATAACCTGAAACAAAACCCTGTTATCTGCTTCTTTAAAAAGATGGAAACATTCTCTAGGGCTTCTGTAAAATGAGCATGGCAAGTAAAACATTTTTAAGAGTCATTTCACATGTACCTCAACTTTAGTGGCTTGAAGAATACTGTAATTTTCTGCCACTAATATAAGATTCTCACAAGTGCTTTCTGTGGAGCTTCCTCCAAAAGGTGTCTTATTTTCAAATTCAGCATTGTAAAAAACAAAACAAACCCAACAAAAACAAACAAACCCCCCCACCAAAACAAAACAGCAAAACCACAAAAATCCAACAGATGACCTTGTTTTGATAATAACTTATGATTTTTAGAAAACACTACAAGGATAACAAACATCCAAACAATAAAAAACCCCTGCAAGGATCTTAAGAATGAATCAAAATAAAAGGTGAACTGCCACAATATGTAGCATCTACATGAGAGGCTGGGCTGGATGATTTCCAGAGGTGCCTTCTGATCTGAGTGATTCTACTGCTGGGAGATGCAAGATTGATCAAATATACCCTAAATTAAGTAAGGAAAATGAGAACTGTTACTCATAGAGGTGGAAGTTGAACTGCATACCACATAATGAGATTATATTACAAAACCAATCTCCACTTCTTCCTCCTGCTCCCTCTCAGAAGCAGCTCCTTCATCCCTTACTATTGATTAAGTTGATTACCATGTGTGCATCTCACTCTTTTTATAAAATGTTTTTGTAACTTGTGACATGTCACCAACTAAACGGGAAGAAAAAGTCGTTTATTACAGGAATATTCAAACTAGTTTTCACAAGCAGGAACAAGAGATATTTTTTCCTCTCTCTACGAAGCTTCTTGAGGAAAGTGAAGGAGTCATTTCAAGATGCACAACACACCATTTCACCCATCATTGATGGGCTGTGGCTGTGAATGAAGTGCTGTAAAACAGAATAATATAAAATGTCAAAGCCATATGCAATGTGGCCTGTAGAGAGGAGGTAGATGAAGTTACAGAATCTACAGCAAACGGAAGGCACAGAAAAGTGTAAGACAAAGCACAGCCAAACTCTCATCCCCCATTTCCCTACACTGTGCATTTTCATCTTCTCTATCTGCTTCTCTTGCTACAAAGCCTGTCCTTTGTAATGTGCTTTCCTCCAACGTTGCTGAATATAGTCTAAGAATATGCAATCTGAGATTATCCAATTTCACAGTCAACTTCAATACATTTCTTTGCCTTGCAAAGGGAAGTAATAGCATTCCATACAGAAAAAAGGAACCTCAATTAAAAAACTTCAGTATTGCCAAGAAGCCACTGGCACAATGTCCATGAATTTGAGAAAGGTTCATTGATGAGGATAAAAAAAAGCCAAGAAAAAACCAGCTGACAACATAATACTACAGAGTCTATTGAGTCTATTCTATTAGAAGACTAGGAAATAGGCTGAACACTGAGACTGCTCCTTTTGAAAGAATATAATAACTGTTATGAAAGAGCTATTCAGAGTTTTCACAAGAAAGAATGAGATTACCACTACTGGAAACTGAAGTGACCTAAGACTTTTTCCATTTTTCAAAGAGAACTTTGGAAACTTGGGGAAATTTCTCTCAGTAAGTAGCATTTTGTCTGGGAGACCAGAGACTCTTTGGAGAGTCCAGGAGTAACAGCTGAGTAACTGCAGACATCCAGAAGCCAACATTTCAGCATTGACTGATGTGTCACTGAAATTTGTGTTCTCAAAGCCTTCAGGAAGATACTTATGTCAAATTCTTCAAAATATCTTTGGGGATACATGTAAATATCAGCTCTCATAATGTGAAAAATATTCATTCATCAAATCACAACAGTCAGATTCTTACTGAATGACTTCTCCTGCCCTAGAATATTCAGGATTTTACAACTGAGGAACATTTTCTACTCTGGTCATGTGATCAATAGTTTTCAGTATAAGCTGAGATTTCACTACTTCAAAATACCTGAAACTTAGTTTCCTCTTACTCACCTATTCTATTATGCAGCACACACAAAGCAATTCCAAACTTCTTTGTTACTTCAAATTCTTTAGATTGTTCAGTTTTCCCAACTTCCTAGTTTAAACTATTATTCCTTAAAAAAATTTACCCCCCCTTACTAGTACAGCATCACCTACAGTGTCCAAAGTGAACCAACAAAAAAAAAAAAAGAAAAACCTATATTCCAAAATAACTATATGCAAAATTTCTTATGTTACTATGCTAGAAAATGAGTTGTAATGAATCACTAAAGAAATGCATTCCAAGTCCAAAGTAACTGCAGACACAAGAATTTGTTGTACCTAAGCAGCTCCCAACACTGTTTTTATCACATGACAAAACAAACTGACTTTCAGAAGAGCAATCAACACAACATACCCAGTCTCTGTAGCAATAAATCACATAAACTTCTTCAAAAATAACTAGATTAGTCTAAGTGAGCATCTCTTCAGATCTTGTTATAAAAGCTCCTTATCTATTTCTTAAAAAGGTCTGTGCATGACAAATATCTGATTCACCCATATGTCACTGCAAATTCTAAAACTGTGGGGGCAGTGAGTCAAAGAAATATGAATATACAATTCCTATAACCTGAAACGTGAATATTAAATCCTGAAGTATTTGCATTGTCTCTGCTGCCTTACAGCACATGAATGTCAAACTCAGCCATATCTCTCCCTCCCTCCAAGGGAGTAGTTTGGTTTGATGTGTCATCAAAAGCAGAATTAGTAATGTTCTAAATATCTTTTTCTTTTTTTTTTTTCTTTGAAGAAAGCTTTATATGTATCATTTTCAAACACTAGTTCTGCTATGCAATAAAAAGCTTACAGGACTCTCAGCTGTGGTACTTTATGACTGACACTGAGCACAAAGAAAACAAACACTTCTGTCTGGGACAAGGCACAGATTACTGTTCTTATTTAACTCTTGGGATGGGTTTGTTTACTATACATGTGACTCATTCCCAAGATCTTACACATCACAGATTACTCTAGAGATTATTTAGCATTGTAAAAAAATCAAACTATTACAGCAGCGTTTACCTTCAAAAGTCAGTCCTAAGCTGAATCCCATTTAGACAAGGGGAGGGTTACAATTCTCTCAGCACAGCTGTGGCACAAAGTCAAGCTGGAGGCCAATGCAGGGTAAGAGCTTCGCTAATGACCTGGATGCTGGGCCAGAGTGCACCCTCAGCAAGGTCCCAGCCAGCACAGAACTGGGAAGCCGTTGATCCGTGGGCTGTGCTGCCCGTCAGAGGGACTGGCACTGCCTGCAGAACTGGACTCACAAAAATTCTGTGTTCAGTAAGAGGAAATGGAGAGTCCTGCATCTGGGGAGAAATATATGCTGGGGGGCTGGAAACCAGCTCTGTGGAAAGTCCTGGAGGACAAGCAGCTGACCATGAGCCAGCAACACACCCTTTGTGCCAAAGAAAGGCAACAGCAGCTTGCACAGCATTAGGGACAGCACTGCCAATGAGTCACTGCCAGCAACACAGCCCAAAGGGCCTGGGGATCTTCAAAGCCTGGCTGGAAAGAGTCCTGAGCACCTTGTTCCAGCTGACCTTCCTAGAGGTGGGGTAAGACAGCTGCACCACTTCAGAAATTGGTACTTGTTTGTCAGTAATGTTTGGCAACAACTGTTGCTCTGATGGTCAGCCATGAAAACCTGTCAGGACAAAAGCAAAAAGCATCAGCCCAAAGAAAACAAAGTCATGCTTAAGTAATCCAACAGGAGAAAGGCAGACCAGATGGAAGTGTCACTGAAGAGGATGGATGATCCATTCTTTAGTGCTTACACACCTGAGGGCACATACAGAAGGGTACCTGGCAGGAGCAGCTGGCACTTACACTTGTTACATTAACTGAAAGCAATAAATAAGACATAAATATTCCTCCTCAAGTCAACTGACACTGGGACCACTCACACTTTCTACTGACTGAAGTAAGAACTTGCTGCGAGCAGAGGGGTCCCCATACTGATCTCAGTGTGACAATAGATAAAACACCTACCAAAGGAAACACTGTGAACTAATGAAATAGTTTCCAAACAAGTTCTCAGTGGCTCCAGATCTGACAGCTACAACCCCAACAATCCAGCTTGTGTATTTCAGGGGGAAAAAAAGAACAAGAAAAAAAATCACACAAAAAACTCACACCATAAAGAAACAAACAAACAACAAAGCTGAGTTACACATGCACCAAAACAGTCATTTCCACCACCAGAATCAGCATTTCCTTATTCCAGCACAGACAGATCAGTCCATTCACAGCAGACCCAGGCAGGGCGTTTCTGTTTCCCTCCCTGCCCTCTAAGATTCAAAAGCTGTATCAGGCAGCAGACTACTGTTTGTAGAAAGTGCTTTAACAACGTTAAGAATATCATATAGCAAATAGAAGGATAAAAAATTCCAGCATCTTGATATGGTCATTTGTTCCTGATTGGGCAGTCAGCTATACCAATAATCTCCTAAATATAAAATAAAATGAAAATGAATTAAAATTAAAATTAAAAGGAGGGGTAGAATTAGACAAAATAGGCATATGAAGAGATAAAAGTCTTCTTACATTTACCTTACCTATGAAGAAATCTTTGTATTAGTCTAGTTACTTTTAAAAATTAAACTTGATGTTGTCTTAAGTTCAGCTCCCTAAGGTACTTTCCTCTGGTGCTGTAACAGTGGTTTCACTTCTATTTTAACTCTCACTTACTGTTAACACCTAACAGAACAGAAATTTGTCAGAAAATCTTCCAAAGGTGGGGTTTTTTTACCTTAAATTCAACTAAAGTCTATGGGATTTTTAGGACTACGTCACCTACGTTCATCTGAAAACTGTAGTCTTTGAAAACCATTTTTCTTGGACGCAGATTATTTTCATTCCCTTTTTCCACTGCAGTTATTTTTGGAGACCTTTTCAGAGCTTCTTACCGTGCCAAGGCTTGGACTTTGGTGGCATGTCTCTCCTCCTGCTCTGCTACCTTCCTCCTGCAGTTGTCCATCTCCTGCCTCAGAGCTGCAGAGTGCTCCATCTCTGCGTCCAGCAGATTGCGCAGAGATCTGCAAGAAGGCAACAGCCCCTGGTTTGAACCCTGCAAACACTACTGAGTAATTAGAGTATGTTCTAGGAATCAGAGTAGGGTGCCTGAAGGATACCAATAATGTAACCTTAACATTTTCTTAATCAACGTAATAAATTCATCTCTATACAAAGGTCAGAAAAGCTACAAGGAAATAGACCCAATTTGAACAGTTGTAAATGCTTGCTATTAATTTGTAAAACATTCTTATCAACATGCCCAATGCACAACCTATTACAGGCCCTATGGAACCACCATGCAAAAAGAATTAATTATAACAAAGCTTATAGTCTGTTTTCAGTGCTTCAGTGCAAGTCCATACAACTCAGGAATCATCTATAAGGAATATTTTTACTAGCAAGGGCAGGAGACAGGTGGGCTCTTGTCTCTGCCACAGACCTGTGTAAAGCCTTTGATGAGATAGCAAAGGTCAGCACAATGGAAATTGGAAAAACCCAAAGCAGCCTGGTCCTTCTGCCAAAAATCAAAAAGCTGAATGGGGCAATAACTTGCAAATGTGTGAGTAGGAAGAGAGGCAGGAAAACAGGGTCAGTTGGTAGTCTCGACATTAAAAAAAACCCCAAAGCATGTATAGGAAAACTTAAACTACCAAAACAGCCCTACTAAAACATTGAATACATTTGTCCTTCATTCATCTAACTATGTGTTTCAATAAACTAATTAAATACAAAGTAGGTTTGATGGCATTTTAAGAAAGAGATTGACCATTTTTACATTTACATCATCATCTTGCCCCAAGTGGTCATAAAGACACTCACAGATGAAAGAAACTTTCAGCACTACATTGCAAGCCATCCTACATCAGCTCTTCACTGATCAGGGGAAAAAAAGAAATTTTCTGAGTATTTGTATAAGGACAAACTTTTGTTCACTTGCAAATTTGTCTTAAGAAATCCTCAGAATCTTTTAACTGTAAGCTTTGGGTTTGAAAAACTACAACTGCAAAAGCTCCCAAATACAAAGAGTTACCTGTAATTAAACTAAATTAACTAAAAGGAAGAAGTTGACATGAAAACATGACTTTCCATATCAACATTTAAATAGCAAAGTATTAGTTTATCTTTCACAGGAAAGTAATACATACATAAAAAAGATTACACAAAGATTATGTATAGCTTCACATAAATAACACCTTATATCAAAGAATTGATATTTTAAAAATTACAGTCCCTCTTGACTTAAAAAGGAGAACTACCTATTCTGCTCTTCCAGTTCATCCTTCCTGTTCATCATGGCCACGATAGCTTGACGAAGTTCATCTAAAGAGGAGGGACAAAACCGATTCAGTTTCTGTGTGCACTTCTGCTCATTTCAGATCTACAAGTCATGGACACACCAACACACCTCAGATGATGCCAACACCAATTGCTATTCAGCAAAACACATAAAAATGCTCTAAATCTCATCACTAATTTGAGCAAACTTTCAGAAGTATTGATCCAACCAAATGAGTCTGCAGCTGGTTTAATGCCAATGTTTACAAGTGTGCCCTGGGTGCAGCTGGTTTGGTTTAATCACAACTGTTCTGCAGAATGCACCTTTTCACTCTGGGCATATTAATGACATACATTGTTACTCATTCAGCTTCTTCAAATTGCTTCTTTTCCTTGGCATAATTCTGGCACAGGAAGTACAACCATTAAGGGAGATATGGGAGTAGAGAGACTGTCGCTGCTTCTTCGTGGCATTTCTTCTCAAGCTCAGTCTTAAAGATGATGGGATTTCTCAGCCTTGCATTTTCTATAAAAACCCTTCTATCTTTTAAAAATATCTTAAAAATACTTTCTGTCATTCAATTAAGAACAAAAATTTTTAAAAACCCAACTGACAGAATTTTAGAATTTTTAAAGATTTCTTGAGGGTTATGTTTACCATGATACCAGAACAGGCAAACACCATACAGAGAAGTGCCAGCTCAAAGCAGTGCCACCCCTGGAGTCCTGCTGAGGTTCTAATAAAGGTTTCACCATATAACTGTACAGATGTACCATTAGTACTTACTATAAATTTACAGGAAAATACTAGGACTTAATCATCTAATCTACAACAGATTTTGACTTCCAGATCTTGCATAAATACATGAAGTAAAAGAGGTCTTCAGAGATTTCAGTGGCTTCCAGCAATCATTAGGGTGGATATATGTCTTCTTAAACTAGATTTTTCTTAACACTTTCATGAATCATTTCACACATGTGAATCAACAATTTTATGAGTAGTACAAGGACACAATTATATTAAAACATCCCCCCCCCCAAAGTTAAATGAAAAGCTCCCATGTTTATATATAATAAATCAGCCAACTCTACTCTGCAAGTATTCAATGCAGATGTCAACAAATTTTGTGTGCTTTTACTGAAAACATTCCAACAGAACTGGTACTACTTCATTTCTTCAAGCAAGCAAAGCCAGTGGACAACATTTTTCCCTTTTACATTCAGTTCCATGATTTACTCCTCTCTTTCTTAATATTTTCTACAGTTACAGACATTTCTGCCCATTCAAAAAACACTTAACGTTGTCCTGTGGGCCAGATGAAGTGTGTCAAACTCCAGCAGTGGACAAAAATATGAAGGATTCGTGTCAACTCAATGTCCCAGCCAGTGCTGCAGACACCACAGCTCCAGTTTGGCACTGGCCAATCTGCAGGTGAACTCCAGCCCTGCAGGATTCAGCAGGGTTTTTTCTCAATCCAAATTTCTCCATGCTAAATTTTTGCTAAAACATTTTTGCTTCTTTGACCGCGGAGAAAGCAGATGATTATTCTTCTGCTCATTTCATATTATCCATATTACAGCTTAAGAACTAATTGACATTAGCAAGAAACATTTCAGTAGGTCATTAGAGGGATTTTGCACTTCATTAATTCAGCATAGTAAGAATAATTATTTTTCTACAGTAACAGCATCTTTTTTGGGTTCTCTATGCAACTCTCGAAGAGAAAAAAAAAAGAAAACAAATCCAAATCTTGCAGAAAAGTCAAAAGTGAATTTTTGTGGATATTAAATACTAGAGCACATTAAAAAAAAATCTGGAAGTTTCTGCTTTCTCATATTCAAAACCAAAACTGCCATGACATGGGTATTTTACCCAGTCCTCCCAAGGCTGTGCTTCCAGCAAAAAGGACGTTCCAGTTGCCTTTTCCATTATTGCCACCACGTCCCTTGTTGTGGCACTGGTGCTTCTACACACACTGGCCTGGCACGAATCCACCCAGCTCCACACTGGGGATTGTTTCTTTTTCTTCTCAGACAAGCAGGTGCCAAGTGGTTTGACTGTTGAGTTTAATGCTGTTGCTGGCACAGGACACGCAGCAGAAACCAGTCAGGGCAGAACACCTTCTTAGTTAATAAAAATGAGGAATAAAACATGGAATACCCTCTTGGGCAAGAGTAAAGTTCACATTGCATTGAAGTGACCAGGTAACCACTGTAACTTACACAGAAATTGCACAAAACCTTAGAGCTGAAGGTTATACGTGACATAATACACACTATGCTCCATTATTTTCACCACTATTTTTTCCAAAGATGTTCTGCAATAGCTTTGATAGACTATCAGTAATTTGGGGAGGGAGGGTGGGTAGGCAGAGGAACCAAAAAAAAAAACCACCAAATCCTACATTCTGAGATTTAAGTATTCTATTCAACTATAAAATATCAAACTTGGTGATAATGAAACTCACCACACTATGAGTATTATTTCAGTCATGATGAGACACTGCCACTTTGAGGGCAGATGGAAAGGTTGGGGATTTTGAGGTATTTTTGTGGTTTGTTAGTGGGACTTTTTGACGGTGAACAATTGTTGAGTTGTAACAGTTCTGAAAATATAATATGAAATGTTGTCAAAAGGTCCAAATGGACCACAGTCCATGAGCCTACCTGTGAAACAAACAATTGCCCTAATGATGAGGAAAACAGAATAATCCACTAAATGTTCAAGCACTGTACAAATGTACAACAGAAGCAGAAGGATCCACTGAAATCTTTCAGTACGGTAACACTCCGTAACAAAATAAAGACCCTAGACTAGAATGTTGAACTCAGAATCCTCTCAAGAAAGCATCAAGACAATGGTATTTTAAATATTTCACATGTGTCATTAAAATAGGATAATGCACAATCAACAGTTAGTTGCTATTATGTTTTTAACTGAGTAAATTAAAGCTGTTGCTACTCAGACAAGTACTGGGTGCCTCCTCTGCAATAATTGCCTGTGTGCATACTCAGGGTTTCAATGTGCACTGATCTACTAACATCTAAACAGTGAAACTATCATAAATGGTCTCCATTTCCTCAATTTTACCAGCCTATTCAAATTGTAACCTTAACTTGCCTAATAACTTCTTTTCCTTATTCCATCCAGAATCTTCTGCATGATTGGAGACCTGAAATCCCATCTTCTCTCAGTCCCCTCTCCCACACACACAAGCAGAGCACAAAAGCAAGATCCTGTCAAAGACCACGGTTTGCAAAAACAGAAGAAAAAAGCCTCTTGAAATAGATGATGTTAAAATGCTGTTCTGTTTCCATTTGCCTCATTTTTCTGAGAGTTCTGGAATCAACAACCCCATAGAGACACAACAAGGCAGAAACTCCAAATTTCATTATCACATATAGCACAAAAATCAATGCTTAATTTAGGACCACAAAAGCCAACACAACTTATATTCAGAATTTCTTGCTAATTTAGTTCAATTACAGATAGCAATGGAAATGTGGAAGAAGGTTCAACACAAACCACTGGTCTGGGCTGAGAGTCCAGAGTACCCAGGAGGCTGGAAGAGCCTGGGCCTGCCCAACCAGCAATATTGCTCATGTTGTTGGGATTGTTATTACTGGTGTTGTTTCTTCTTGGAGTGAGGAGTATGAAGGAGTAACATTTTCTATAATTTCTCTAAACAAACACAAGAATTACACAGTTTACTGCTAACACTTCTTTAACCTCTCCATCCACAATAAATACAAAAGAGTAAAGCACTATCAGTGTAATTAAACAAATAAAAAGAAACTTTAATTTCACGATCTTTTGATGCAAGGAATTGAATAGAACTAAGAGGGCACCATCCTATTTACATCAGGTATAACATTTAGAACTTCCAAAAATTCTAAATTCTTTCAGTTGTGCTTCTGGAAACATTTCAGCAGCACATCAGCCCAGTCAGCTGATGCAAACACAGGAAATCCAGCACCACACACGGAGGCAGGTTCCCTTCAAACGTGACAGAACGTCACAGCTCACCAGCTTTTGTCTGCCTGTTGTCTCCCCTCCAAGAAGAGTGTATGATCACAACCTAATTTTTCCAGCAGACTTATGTCTCATACATTGTGTGGGTTAGAAAAGGGAATAATTTTTTTTTAAATGTCAGAGTTGTAGCAGTAACCATAAATCTGGCATTTTCTGACTTCTGGACTTCGCAGTCTCGATCTTTCTCCTCCCTCTTCAATTTTTTTTTTTTTTAATAAAACAGTGAGAGGATGGCCAAGTATCCCTACTTCATGGAAGTGTTTGATGTTAGACTTTATGTCCTACTTTGGAATTGCTTTGTGCTTGATATGCCATTTCTGTTCTGCAAAGTACCACTAATGAAAAGTGATGCACTACAGTTACTGAGGATCAGTGTTCAACACCAACATGTCTAAAACTGAAGTGATAATCAGAGTTCTGAAAAGACAGAGATAAGAAAACTAGTGAAGCCTTTCAGATTATGTAACCTTAAGAGATATTTTTACAACAACTTCTTGAAAAAAGGATTGCCATGTGCAAACCCGTAATTCCAAACCATGTCTTTATTAAAAAGAAAAAAGAATAATATAAAAATCAAGGAACTAAATTTTTCATATTAAATCTCACTTTTTCAAACACTGAAAATCTTCTTTCAGGGTTGAAAATAATCTATGGTACATAATTACTCTTAAAGCAAATATTTGCTCTAAAGCATTTTTTAATTCAATTCCATACTACATGCAAAGTCTGCCTTCAGTAAAGCTTTTATAAGGTCCATTCAGAGCACAAAATATAGAACACTTTAAGAAACACCTGTCAATTTTCCAGCAACCTCCAGAAAAGTCGTAAGTTTCACAACTCTTCTGCTGTTTAGCCCAAGAGTGGATAAGTGATTTGCAATCACCTGTTGTGAAGAATGAGCTGTGAAATCATCTCTCAGAGTACACAAGGTCATGCAGAACTCCTCTGCAATCCTGCACACAGAATATCAGGGTGGGCTGGGAGCAGTCTACAGCAATGTTGTTTTTTTTTATTTTTATGAGTGCAAATTTACACAGATATTTTCAGAGACAAACAAAACTTCCAGCAGACTTGTTACATCTTAAATCAGAAGTCTGACCTTTAAAGGCATGTAGAGCTTCATGCTCCCCAAGCTGCCTGCATGAACACTGGCTGTTAACTCTTTACTTAGGGCTCAGAAAATCTTGTAAATATTATCCTGTCATGGCAAAATTCATAGGGCAAGTTTTAGTAGGAAGCAAATGAGACAATACAATGTTGGCCTTTGCAAAGGAGGCTCCTGACCAAAAATAAGTCTGTAAGATGAACTGCAGCCTTGCTGTTATTGAGGAAAGATAAACACCCCTTTCCACAGCTGTGCTTTCAAAGAAGCCACAAGAATTTAGTACCTGTCAGTGACCAGTGACAATCAGGTGACAGAACAGGTCAGGAGCTATTTAGAGGACACACAAAGTACAAAAACATACACCCTATTGACTTACACAACCAGGATAAAAATAAAACTGTAGGTTTGATTATTCAGTGATTGTGAGAAACCAGGGACTTTCTCAAAAACATATGAAAAAACATGGAATTATGTACAAAGCTACAACCTTTCCTAACCTTTGTGGTTAAGCCCAATTTTAAAAATTGGAGAAAATGATAGGGAAAAAACTAAATTACCAATTATTTACTAAAAATAGCACTGTAATGGAAGAACCTCGTAACAAAGGACACAAGTAGAATCCTTCTAAAATGAAAGTCCTGGAACTTCTTTTTTTTTTCCACTGCAAAAACAAAATGGGAAGACTTTTGATGGTAGAACAGATTGTTCTTCACCTGACCAATGCTGAAAACAATCTTCCAAAGGCAACACTCAGAAAAGACAAGGATGTTTGTGATTCAACTTTTTTAAAAACTGGAAAATGGCATAATAGAGTAGATACATATATGTATGTGAATATATATGTATGTAAATATATATATGTATATATAAAACTTCTGACAAACTCAATTCTTAATAAAATTGGTTCTAAGACAACAATCTGTAGAGTAGAGCAAGTTTTCAAACGATGTCTAACAATGAAGCTCTAACTCTATGGATTAGGATTTCTCTTAAGTGGAATCAGCATTTTTGAGCTGTATCTGCTGCTAAGTTAACCTGTACCTTACAAAGGTAAGGGACATAAATTCTGGAAAATAATTCAAAATGGCAGAAATTTTAAATTACAGCTTCTCAGCATGTAGTTTTCTAGCCTGCATATCAAAAAAAGCAGAGAAGGTTAAGTACCATACTAGTAAGTTGGAAAAGAAGGATGAAAAGAATAAAATTTTAAAAAATTCATTTCAGGCTTTGTCTTCAGAAGTGAGGAGCACAAAAATCCAGTCACTGGAGACCTCACAGCTTTTCTCACTGCACTACTGCATTCCATTTTTCTTGCCTGATGTGTTAGAATCAGTTGCTATGCAACCAAGCTATAAGCCTCACCATTTAATAATTCTTCTGTTAATTGCAATGGAGAAAAAGAGCTTCAGTGTCTGACTGTGCCACAGCACTGAATTCTTCCTGTACAAAGAATCTGCAACCAATAACAACTGACTTGAAAAAAGCATTTTTATTGAAGGTATCTGGGATCAGCTACTAAAAAGGTATTGACTGATGCTGCAAATGTAGTCATCTGAATTTTGATAATAATTATGATTCAATTATTTGCTAAGTGTCCTACTGCCTTTAATGATGGTTTTGAAATGCTTCCCCCCCTCTTTCTTCCACCAAAGCCTTCTCTGAAATGGGAAACTAATGATAGTGTGCATGCTTCTGTTGATCCTGTGTTTTCATTTCATTTACAAATTGCTAAGTATCAAGAATTGAACATGTCAAGATTTTCTTTCTATTTTATAGCTGTCTTCCCTACACCTCGGAACTCACTGAGCACTGAAGGAGACCAACTGCGGCCCCTGCTGGTCCCTGACATCCACAAACACAACCAACAGTGCAGCAACACCAGAAAATTGCCCATTGAAACTCTAGAACTGAAAAATCAAATAAAAATGCAAGAACAAAAGGATATTGTAGTAATAGCATCAGCAGAGAATATCTAGTGGCCAAAGTATCACAGTAACTAATAACAGTGACTCCATCTACACCCTCAATCGTGTCACTTAGAAGCCTCAAACCAGTTTCCCACTTCATGAAGTACTTTGCAAGAAAGGATTTTTCAGCTTTGTCAAGCCCAGACCAATGCCAGAGCCTGAAACCTTGCCCAGTGAAAACACATGGTCCTTTAACACCGACAGCATTTGAACATGACTTCAGAAAATGAGATTAGAATATCTTAAGGGTTCATCCGTTTTGTTGATTTCATGATTCAAGTTCAGTAAAGAATCTTGGCTACATCACTTCTAACTTCCCAAATGTCATAATTTAAAACTTGTACATATTTAAATTTATAAGAAGAATCAGACAAACACACTCCCAAGAGCTTTAGGAACAAAGCCAGTTCAGTTACAGAACATTCTGTACAGTGAGGAACATCAACATTTACTGGCTGACAGGCTTGGACTGTCAGTTCAAGAACTAAGTCTTTGTTCTACAAGAAAATAGATTAAAGATGGGGTAAACAAACTGCCTGTGCTTCTATTAATCTATCTCTACAGCAAGGGCTACTTTATCCTGTCTAGTTCTACTCTGAATACCACTGAAATATCCGTTCTCCATCTTAATCTTAAGTTTTTGCATCTGAAAGCTCATATTTATGTTTGGAGCACATTTTCATTTCAAAACCATGGTCTGAGTGTACACAGAAAGACTCCCAGGTTTGTTTGGTTTTTTTCTGAGTAGGGCACTAATGAAAGCAGGCAAAATAAATAAGGCCACATCAGAACCAACCACCAGTGTTTTCAGAGCTTGCAGAGATTTAAAGATGTTAATCAAATTAAATGATCATTTTTCATTTAACTTCTGAAGCCTCATCTACTATAAGGATATATCAGTTGCAATGAACCCTAACCTGGAACTGCCAATACAAAAATTAGCACATAAGAGGTGAAGTGCTCTGTGCCTCTCTAAACAGATCTTACAGAAATAAAAATAGAAAGAATTATAGGACTTTTGAATTTCTTTCCATCAATCCAGATACATCAAGGAATTACTTACTAATGGTCATGGATTCTGGCACGGTGGCTGAAGGCAACATACTGCTTAAGGTATTCCCTGGAGCTGGAGGACTGACTTCCACTCTAGTCATAAAAGTACAGTATAATCAATAAATGAAAACAAAGTCCTGAATTCAAACCTTAAGAAAAAAACATTCCAGAAACTAGAATTGCCACTCTATTCACTCACATTTAATCAACTTATGTTTAACTATCCTTTAATGATCTCCTGTGAACATGATTTAAGAAGACACACAAAAGAATTCCCAATTAACAGGACATGGAGAATAAAGTAAAAAAAATAACATAAATAAAACAAAATACAACTTATTCTCAAAACCAGGAGACCAAGTTTGTCTGTTATTTGTCTTGACAACATGAATTCTTCAAGATAATTAGAAGTTCAATATATGAAACCAGGCAAAAAGGGAAGTGCAGGGTTTTTGCATGTGTCTTTCCAAGCATTTGCAGAAGTACCCCAAAGAGTAGCTGGTTTTCCAGTACTGACTGCATTAGGTAACAAAAATAAGTTTCCAGCTACAGGCTGAAGGGTTTTTTCTTTTAAGAAAAACGTATTTGACACATACCTGTAAGGGAGATCAGATCTTCTGGGAACCAATTCTACTGGATGAACATGTTCGTGCCCCTCTCCATTCTCCAAGTTATCTAAAGTAGAATGCACAAGCATTAGCTTTCTTGAGTTTACAGTCCTTAAAAAAATAAAATTAAAACATAAACAAATCCAAAAGTAAGGTAGTTACAGTTTTAAATAGAAATACTCATCTTTACTAAAGTTTGAAACACTTTAAATTCCTTCTCCAAAGTTGGCTCTGCACATTCACCCTGAATGCCAGCAGGATTGTTAAGTCCCTCAGGAACACAGCCCTCATCCAAAAACTCAGTACAGCACAATTCCTACATTATATTTTATATGTACATTCAACACTAACAGTGTTGCAAAGCTAAGAAGAGACTTCTTACTGATGTTATTTCTGCAAGCCCCAGGAGTTTAACCATCACATGGCACCTGATACTCTGCAAATCTGTCTGTGACTTGCAGGAGAAGAATTTGTGGTTACTCCCAGCACATGAAACCTTGCAAAGACACCAGTCCTTTATGTATTCCCAACAGAGCACCATGGCTTTTCTCTGGCTCCCTGTGTCTGTTTAGTAAACATCAGGAATCAGACAGATGAGACATTGTTTAAAAAGCATGAATAATACCCATCTGTCCACAGACCCACAACTGTGGGGATCAAAACATACACATCACTGCACCTGACATTAAGGAAGTTCAGATGGAAAGAAACAAAAATCATATTTTATTGATGTTTTCTGCATCTCCCTATGTAAGGGTTACAAAGTTACTATAAGACTATCCTAAAAACATGAACTAAAATAGCACAGATTTAAAAAGCAGGGATTTTAGGAAAAAAATTATTGGTAATTAGAGTTATGTCAGAAAGACTATGGGTGAGAAAATTAATTTTTTAAACTGTAGTTTACTGAAGCTCAGTTCCTAAAATGCATACTCCATTTTTGTTCCAAGCAACTGAATTCTATCTGAGGCTTTCTCATTTCTACATTCATGGAGATGTGATATGCCCTGACACATCCCTGAAGCACTGCAATAGACTAACAGTGAAAACACAGACATCAACATACAACACTACAGATGAAGCTGTAATCTATTTCAAATATATGTATCTTATTATTTCTCTGTATTAAGACCTACAAACCAAAATATTGGGTTAAACTATATACTTTGCAAGAGATATTGAAGCTTGTTTTAACAAAAATGGTGACATAATAATAATGGGCTTGCCAGCTCCTGGGCTGAGCTGCCCTCAGAATAAGCTCATTCCTTCTGGTATCATTCATCTACAGCACAAGGGTAACTTGCAAAGCCAAGCAAACAACTGCCTAAGGCAACTTCCATCTGATCAAACTGTCAGTCTGACTGTACCCACGTGCCTCCCCTGGGCTGCAAGATGGGCCACTTAGTGTAGCCCTGCCTGCACCTCTGTCAGCTCCACACTGTCCACAGGGGCCCTTCAGACAGCACAGTCCACCTGGCTGTTCCCACGGCTGAGGGACAGCCCCTCTATCACTGCAGTGGTGTGTGACAGACCAGAGGGGTCAGCACAGACAGGGACACAAGGAGAACTGGAAATATCTGTGTGTTGGGCCACAAGGGATCTGAATGGGCCTCTTCATCACCTCTACTGGTCCAAGCATGGTATTTAAACAGTCCTGAGATGAAGCAAGACCAAACAAGGGTCTTTGTTACCCTCCCAACAAAAGTAAGCCCGTTACAGTTATTGTTGTCCTCTTTGGTCATTTGTATCCAGTAAAGTCTTGTCTCAGCCTCCTGACTTGGGATTTCAGCTGCAAACCCCCAGCTCACACTCCTGACATCCACTGACTCCAACAACTGCAGGTTGTCCCACACACCACTCCATAAACAGGAACAGTTACTTGCACTCCAGATTTCTCCTATGGGTGCTCTCCAGCAGTTTCCACATAAAATTCAAGGAAACATGATGTCACAAACTACACAATGTCTTCTAAATCCATTCCTTCATAAATTTGAAAAATGTGGCAGCGCAAATAAAAAATGAAAATGTACTTTCTATTTCCATTTTGAACCGCTGACATTTCTTAGAAGGTACATTTTAAAGTACAGCAGAGGGCAGTACAGCATTATTTTATGATTCACATTTTTATCACTGAATTCACAGAACTGAATTACACTTTTTCACAGGCCTTACAATCCCATTATTCCTTACCATTGTCCCTTGTTAGAAATTCCATTATAAAAGTTGCTGGAATTCTGAGAATTAAAATACCCACCTGTTTGGGAGTAAGAGCCAATGGCACTGACAGGAAACAGAACATCTGAGTCATCATTCAGGACCTGCAGAGGAGTCCAGCTGCATATCTGAGAATTGCATGTGACTATTTCATGAGTCCTAGATTCAAAACAAACAAAGAAAACAGTCAATATTCATGTTCATAATGCATATATTTCTTTCAGATACACCACTGCAATCTTTATTTCAATCTGCCTGCCAATTTCTTGGCCAGCCATACATTAATTCATTAAAGATGAGACATTCCAAAGCAGATGAGACAAATAGTGCTTGCCTTTTTCTGCAAATAAACTTGTCAGTAATAAAGCATATTAGTATTTGAAATTATTCTTTCTCTCTCTGTTTTGTTTAACTGCCTCCTGTGATGAAAAAGACTCACTCTGTTTATAATACACATTTTTATAGTAAAGCCAAAAGAGAATTTATATCATACTAAGAATAAAGAAAGACTAAGTAGGTCACAATTATAGTCTGGCTGTATCATGCAACAATTTTAACAATGGAGAACTTCAAGGAAAATGAGAAAACTGAATCTCAAAATGTTGGATTTCAGTGCAAATTAAAAGCCAAATATTGTCACCTCAGTGGTCCAAATGGTTTAAACAATGAAAAAGAAAGAAAAAAAAAGATTAAGAAAAAATAGGAAAAAAAAAAAAAACAAGAGAAAACCTATAGCTCAGTTCAACACATGAATTTGGCAGTACCCATGAAGGAAAGGGAGGGAAGGTTGGATAGAAAGCATGGAAAGTTTCCCACTACCTCCTGCTCCATTACTTACTTTTCAGAAGCTTCAGTTTCACCTTCTGTGCCTTTATTTGCTAATGTTTTTCCATACAGCTCATCCTCATCTGCATCTTCATCATCAATGCTCTTCACATCCAGTTTCTGGTACTCACACTCTCCATTCATGAGAGAATGAGGGAGCGAGTTGCTCTTCCACGAACTGTTACTTTCATCCCCATTCAAGTTTTTTCCAAGAGTGCTCTCAGATGAGGATAATGCAAGAACTGAGGATCTGTCTACACTCTCCTCTGAACTTTCTCCTGCAATCAGAGTCTTTGTGGAATCCCCCAAATTTTGCTCATCTTCCTCTTCGTCAAATGAGATAATATTGGTCACTCTCTTCTTCTTTTTTCGATCTTTTTTATATCTCAAATCTAGTAGGAATACAAAGTTTACATAATTTAGAAAGAGAAACAATGCAGTAAACCTGGTTTTACCTTAATAGAGCTCATGTACTAAATTACTTCAGTAAAGAAAAAGCCACTTATATGTACAAGGCATTCATTACCTTTCCATACATATGAACTTCTAAATCTTTAATTTTGTCTGCCTTATATAATTAGGATTTTAGAAGATATTTTAGAAGGTATTTCATAACATGATTTGATTGGAACTGGAAAAAAAGTTTAACAAACTCATAGAATCAAATTTAAATTCCCTTTCTCCCATGGAATACACCCAGTATATATTGCAGAGCAGGCCCACCTAACAGAGAAAACATGAAACACTTCCAGAGAAAAAACATGGAAAAGAACAAACACCATGAACAAAATCCATAAGTTGCAATCAAATAAAGTTAGTTTTGTCTATACTCTAAAAATTGAGTGGTCAGTTTCCAGAAAAAGAAATTAAACTTGTTCCCTCCCTCAGCTAATTAGCTCTTAGTCTAAAAGCAAACTAAAATCCTCTGATTACATCAGATCTGTTCAGTGACAGCATTTATTTTTAAATTGGTGCCTATTCTTACTAAATCTTCTGTGCACATGAAGCACAGAAGCAATGTAAAGTTGAAACACTCTAGGAAATATCAGAAATTTACTCATCAAAACAACTCACAGTGGGACTAAACTGCTTTGTTTAATTCAAGTCCAGCTGTTTTACACCCACAAAACACACTAACATACTTTTAAGAGGATGTTAAAACCTATTCTGCTTGCAAACAGAATTCCAACAAAGAACACAGATTTCAATGAAAACATCTGACTTGCTCTAAAGTTCCACATATAATTGCATTGGAGCAAACTCATTTCAGTGATATTTTACTCTAAGTTGCACATTTTATGTCCTGTGTACACATGCACTGCACACATAATGTACATTATGTTGCAGACTCATATGCATATATGGTTAATTATTCTCTTATTTCACCTTGCAAGTCTATTCTACACTAACAAAGTTAGCCCAAGTATCACCTACAGCTGTAATCTCATTTAAGTGCTGAACAACAAAAGCTTTACCACAAATTTGTTTTAAAAAACCTGTTTTGAGACAAAGTCTATCTTAAAAAGCAAATAAAACCCAGATTTTATCTCAACTTCCATTCCTATCAGATATCATTCACATGTGGGGTTTTTGCCTTTTTCCATAACCAAAACAATTTAATGCCTAAATTACAACCTTGTTTCTTAATTGAAAAGCACATAAATCTTCTGCAGTTTTGTAGCTTTACCAAGCAAAACAATCTTTCAGCTCAACGTCTGGAAACAGAGAAGATAAAATATTCCATTGCTATTTTTGAACTGAAAATACATAATGAAAAATCACATTTTGCTTGACTATTTTCAAATCATAAAAGATTAAGACTTTGGCTCTTTGATAATAACTGACATCCTACAAGTTGGTTGTAACTCTAAGACATTTAAAGGTAAAAGGAGCATATGAGTAAATCTTCATTTTGGCCATTATCTGCTTTGCACAGGAATCCAGACTACAAGCAGGGCCCAACTTCAGGAAGATTCCAAGCCAAGATGTGTGCCTGATATATAACAACAGATATATGGCAGTGTATTTCTGACTGATAAAATGCCACAGCAAAACACATTAAAAATGAAAAATCATTACAGCACAAGCTGCAAAGCATAATCTTATTAATAAGAAATTGAAATTCAGGTCACAAGCAAAGCACTACCAATAAAATAGCTTAGACTCCCTCTCACAGTGATGCAAGAAAGCTGAAATACACAGGTATCAACCAGTATTTACACCAGTAGTTCTAAAAACTTCATACTTTTTATTACACACTCAACCAGTTTGTATGTGCAGCACACACTTTTAAGATGTGTTCTACAATATTGCATTGAATTTAAATTAAAAAGTAATTTACGCATGCTTAAATATTTCATAAGTTTCTGAACACCACGAACATTGCATGAAAGTTTTTCCATACCAGCATTTACATTCCTGGAGAGAACAGGAAGGGGGTCTGTGTCTTGGTCAGGTTTGATGAGGATGGAGACGGCCGAGGACGCCGTGATCTCCCGCAGGAGGCTGCTCACCCCCTGCGTGGATTCCTTCAGCAGGGAAGTTACATTCTGTGTGGATTCCTTCAACAGATCAGACACTGTGGGTGTGCATTTGCTCTGCCCATTTAAATCCTTATTATCAATGTTGATTGCAAAAAGGATGGAGTTCAGACCTTCATATAAAAGAGAAAAAAGAGACCAAAAGCTCACTTTACACTTCACACAAAAGCTAAAAACATAGACCTCAAGGATTAACAAAGCTATGACATGTAAAATAATTTTCCCAAAAATTTCCCACAGTTCTCCATGCATGAATTCTTATTCCTTCATGCACCATTCTTTTTTAGACTATGTTCAAGCTGATGCAATCAGTTCTGAATTCATCTCAATGGCTGTTCGGCTGCACATTAAATAGGCAATAAGTACTGATAACTCATTTATTTATAACCTTTTACTTAAGCCCATTTCACTGCAACTTCAGTATTTGTAGGTTCCTATACTCTATTAGCAAAAACTCCTGTGAACCTTGTTTTGCAGAACAAAGCGTGTGACCACCTATCTGAGAAAAGGAGTATAAAATGTAATAATACACCACTTCTGTGGTTGAACTCTAGAAAATTAAATTATTTGTTATCATTCCTTATTGTTACTTTTCTTATCTCTACCTATAATTTGGATTCAACTACAAAATTCTATCATTACTCTTTTCTAGTCAGGAATAACCCATTTTGTTTTCTCCAAATTTCACTAGTTCTAAGTTAGCCTTGACTGTTGAAGAGCTAAAACATTTATGTGAAAGACTTTTGAATGCTAGGAAGGCCAGATCCAGGATTTTACCAATCCATCAATTCACAGCATAAACAGCATAATACCTTGACAATTCACCCTGACTGTGCCGCTGACACATTCTCCATATAAGCAGAGTATGTTAGAGAAGCTTCTCACAACCAGAAATAGATGTAACATCCCAAAATGCAATAGTTTTCCAAGGACAGTAATAGTTAAGAGACAGTCTTACCAGCTGCCATTGTAGGGATCATACTAGAACGTTCTTCGTCCATCATAAAAGACCAGTCTTCATAGAAGACACTAAAATTTGAAAGGGAAAGAAAAAAGAAGAATATGCAGTCCTAGAATAATGTGTATTCCAATGAAAAACAAGAAAACGCAAAAAAATAACTACGATTTTCCCAATGGATTCTGGAATAAGCCTTTTTAGAAACAGCATTACCATGTAGAGTGTGCTGATAATCCTGATACTGTGCAAGTATTACTACAAGCATGAGACTAATTAGTGACATAGCAATCCAAGTCACTAATTTCCTCACAAGGGTTTTCAGATTTTCCCTTATTGTTTCATTTGTCTTCACTTGATTTTATATAAAAAACTGTCTTTCAGGAAAGCTACAGAAGACTGGAACAAAAAAGAAAAGGAGGAACTAACAAGCTCAGTTTTGGCAATAAACTGATCCAGTACATCCATTAATCAATGCAAATAGAAAAAATGGCTTTCTGCTGAATCCACTGGATTTGATCAAGCTCAACAGTTCTTGCTAAAAGAAGGAGAACACCTCACATGTTCAAAAAGAACAGAAGCTGAAGATGTAGGAGGAAAAAGGTAGGGCTCAGTTTATGAACTTAAGTGCATTTTGCAACTGCAAAGCACTTTAGGATTTTGCAATGCAAGTCATTCTCAGTAACTGTAACAAAAAGTTCCCAAATTGCTCCCAAACCACTTCCAAGGGATCTGCAGTAGCAGCTCCCTTTGCTTCACTGCTGAAGCTTTGCAATTACAGGGCGAGCATCTCCAAAAGGCAACAGGCAATTGCCACTGATGAATTGGTCTGATCAAGGCTGCAGCTGTGCACTGTTCTTGTTCTAATGGAACAAGAGGAGCACCTCCAAGCACAGTGTCAATGTCTCAGTGAGGAAAACCGTTGAAAGAGCAGGGACAGGAAATAGGAAAGAGGATGGAAAGGGAAGTTAGGAAAGATGAGGATAAAAGCATATATTCTCATGTGGTAGAATGAAGCCAGTTTCAGATCACATGCTGATACAGGAACAAGCCACTGTCTTAATGGCTGCCAAAAATTTTAAAAGATGAACAAAAGCATCAAGTTCAGCGACTTGACCAGCATAGCAATTAATATGGTGTGTTACTCAGCTGTGGCTTTTGGTTGGTTGTCTGGGTTTCTTTTCTTCTCAGCCCTTCATTTGGCAACACGTGCCTGCATTGCAAAGGTGCAGAGCCAGTACCTGAGCCTGTTCTTGTCTGCCAGCAGCATGTGCACGTATCTCTCCAGGGAGTGCTCGTTGAGGGCGCAGCGCAGCCACGCGCGGCCCCGGCCGATGTCAGTGCCGATGGCCCGCAGGGAGTAGAAGCGCTGCAGCTCGTGCCTGTTCAGCACCTCCTTCACATAGTACCAAAACACGGGCTCTGCAATTTAATAACAAACTAATAATAACAGCAACTCAACCAAGGAAACCACCAAGCTCACACTTGAATGCATTTACATGTGAATTTATAAAACAAGCAGGTAACTCTGTAACTCTGAAGAAAGGTGAATCATTTACTGTCCTAGTGCAAAGCCCTTGTTAAACAGGTTATTTATTTCTGCAGAACTTTGGCTATTTAAGCACCCAGAACCTTTCACTTCAATGAAAAAGCCAAATACACAAACCATTCAATCTTATGCTTTTACACAGAACTCATATTTAATAGCAAACTTAAGGTAGTATTTCATCCATAGGACAGGCTCACATGTTCATCTGCAAATATATTATACAAAGAAAAAAAATTCTTTAGAATTCTCTTAGTGCTGATTGTGAAATGTTAGAAGCTCCATCCAAAGGAATGGATACCTCCAGAATCTGCATGTACTCAAAGGACAAATTCTTTTTTTTTTTTAAAAACCCAAAAGTGTTGCATTTAACAGGCAACAGCACTTCTTCAAACTAAAATACTTTCCTTGCCTTGTCTCCAAATACTGATAAAAAGTTTTTGCAGTTGCCTCAAATTTCTCAATTGGAGATAACAAAAATCTACATCAGTAATTGTAAACATACAACAAAACACCTGGTATTTGCCATATTCCCATTTCTGAGTAAGAACATAAAATAATACTGTACATCAAACTTTTCAACAAAACTGATTAATATCTTCATAGAGTTTTGATTAAAAAACCACAAGAAATATCAAGGTGAAGAGAAAAATAAAGGAATCTTCTATAATGTGGAGAAGGTAAATAAAAACCCACCTAAGCAATGCAAGTAATACAACTTTTCTTTCTAAAATTATATCAATACTTCCAACCTAAGCACATGTGATGCAATAGAATATGTCAGTTAAAAACTGGAGTAAGAGAAGGTAAGAGCAAAAACGTTGCTGTAAAAACATAACAGCACAATTACACAACATTTATCCCTGCTGGGAATTCAAAATAAATTTGCCACTATAGATGATGTAACTGTAGGAAGTGCAGATTTCCTAAGACCAAAATTTCTAGAGAAATTGGTATGAAAGTTAAACTGGATTAAGAAAGCAATAGTCCTTTTCAGTGCTACAGAACAACACACTGCCAAGTGTTGAGTATCCTACCTACAGACTGCAGTTTAAGCAATGCTTAAAGCTTCTGTTAGAAATCATACCACTTGATGGAACACATAGATTAATTAAAATAGCACAGTTACAATTAACCACTTACCTGTTTCAGTTTTACTGGAGAAACCTGCTGCCTGTTTGATTGCTGCTGCTGTCAGTGCCAATCCTCTGCTCCTCCTCAGGCCGTGCTGCAGCACAGCCTCAAACTGGGCACACAAACAAGTCACTCTGCAACATAATTTTTGAAGAAATCATATGAAAAGAACAACCAATTATGTTTCTATACAGCAAGTTTATTCCAATTCTCTGAATAGGGAATGTAAAGTGAAGCAATATCTTAAAAGATGAAAGACCCCTCCTATGAACTAATCTCATTATTTGCAAGTAGGATAATCTGCTTTTACCCTCAGTCTCACCATGAGGATGGAAAGCTGGGGCACAGATTACAGTCAGAATTGGCAGTCAGTTCGAGAAATCATCCCCAACTGCTGGAGGGGTTGTTAGTCATGTTATTTCAGCTTCAGATCACCTACATTTCATTTTTGAGCACATCAAGTATTTTGTGCCATGCTTTATGTCATGATGATGCATGATCTAAGATGTTAAAAGTTTCTTAGACTTTTACCTGCTATCAGAGTCTGAAGCAATTTCTTTTCTTCCTCCAAATCGTATTTGACACTGCAATAAAGAGATTTTAAGAAATTTTTGTTACACTAAACAAATACAGTTTTCCGAACTTCTTCCACATAAGAAACGAAGTCATTACAAAAAAAGGAGGCAGCACAAAATAAGACATTGGCAAATACAGCCTGTAATGAAAAATTGCTCCACAGCAACATGTTCCACTCATGGGCTACTCCTGCAGTTCAAATATATCATGTCAGAGCAACACACCTGCAGGTCCTTCACTAAACTGAAAATTGAATGGAAATTACCACTTTTCAGTTTTAAATGCACACCCACAAAACCAAACATTGCTCCTATTCAGCCCAGTGCTACAATTACAGAAGACTCATTCTTTATAAAACATATCCCTGCCTTACTCCTGACGCATTTTTCTGCCTCCCAAGATCTCCTAAATTGAATCTAGTCTGTGAAATTTACTTGCTGGGCTTCGTGTTGATGCAAAATGTAGACATAAGTAAATAAATCACATCTTTACATGTATTTTAACCATTCCCTAAAAACCTGGTGCACAGAAACAAAGCTGCTACTCTAAAATGTTAACCAAGTTAGCCTTAGCAGGACACTGCAATTTAGTTCAGTCATATCAGTATTATAAATATGTATGTTCATAATATATATTCTACAGTAATATATGTACTCAAAATATGTATATTACAAATATATTCTGTCAAGAACAAGAATTTTAAACAAATACTGCATAATAGTTGTTTGCTAGCAAAAAAAAAATCAGTAGTACTATGTGAAAGTCAAGATTTCTTCTTTGTCTCCTTTTCTTCTTATCCCTCCTCTTTGTCTAAGAGGAGGGAAAAGAGCAAAGACAATTCCTGCTGGTACTGACAACTCTGAATAAGGACACTACAGAAATGTGGGTTGGATTTCTCACCTGTTTAACTGCATCCAGCAAACGTTCTAGAAGAAACTGCCTTTTACTGTCATTGTTCTGTGAACCTGCAATTCAACAAAATTAAACCATTTCAAAACAAACAGGGTTTTTAAACACATTCAGGCCAACACAAGGCCCTGAAAACTTTCTTCCCATGCCAATTATTCCATTAAATTAACGAATGTATTATCTCTAAGTAAATTGATGCAGCATAAACTGAGGTTTCCAGTAGCCTTTCTATAATATGCTGCTATACATATATACAGTATCCTGTTGTAACAGGAATACTGTTTCAAATATCATCTAGAGTCTTATTTTAGTAAGACTGTGGTTTCATGATATAATGCATATTGCAGCAACACCAAATACAGCAAAATTGTGAAAGCTGATGCACAGTTTGCCTCAAGTTTCTTAGCACAACCATCTCTGGGGCCACACTGCAAGCCCAGAACTAACTTAGTTTAAGATTTGGGTTGGATTAGGTGCATGATTGACCTTGCACAACCACAGAAATGTTCACTCAAACTGGGACAACTACCAGTTTAGTAAAGCATCACAGCACAAGAAAAGAATGGAAAAGGAGAAAGAGACAGCAGGAATATCTTCTTACTGTCAAACAACCTCACTGCAGAAAGAATTTTAAGCCAGGTGAGCATTGTCACTGTTACAATAAATCTTTTATAATTTAACCACCAGCATAGTCCTTCTTCAGCCACACTTTTAAAATCTAGTTTGTTACTATACGAGCAACTAGACAGGACAATCTTTAACTTCTCAAGCATTTCAACAACAAATAGCATAATACTGTGCCTGTTGGAAGATCCTTTATAAACTGCCATGAATACGGGTAAAATGTATTCTTTAATTAACCCACATTACCACTATAATTATTTATTCTGAGCTTAAGTTCAAAATATCTATTAGAAACCTTTGTGACCTCTCTGGGATTAGAGTCATTCTATTATCCTTTCCGTCTCAAAGAACATGCAATCAATGTATGCATAGACTGAAAGCCAATTATCAAAACTCTGCATGAGCAAGTTCCTCCAGACACTGAAAATGAAACACCACACAATAAGCCCTCTAGTAAAGAGAGATGACATGAAGATTATGTGGCTCTTCCTCCTGGTATCCAACACTGTGAGGTCCAAATTCCAGAATTTATTCTCATAATACCATTCAAAACAGTTTGCTCCTAAACCAGAACAGGACAGAATTTGTCCTACTGAAATAGTTATTTGTTTAAACATATATACTCATATAATATATGAATATATATTGTATTAATATAGTGTGTGAATGTATATTCATATTGATTTGCCTATAAATATATTCATGTAATTCACAGTCCCTGTACACTCATTAAATATGGGCTTAGGAGAAGAAAACCCCCACCATATGCCAGAAGAAAAAAAACAGGAAAACCATGCAAACATTGCTGCTCCCTAACTAAGCTTCACAATGTTTATTCAGCTGATTACAGAGTTTTCAAGAAGTTTTACTTCCAGTTTTGAACTCTGACTCAGACTGTGCAGGCATGTGATGTGTGAGGTTTGGGTCTGTCAGCCAAGCTCTGCAGGGCACACAAACAATGCTCAGGGCTGGAGAGGGACTCCAGGACAAACCCCACACCAACAGGTTTGAACTCCTGACAACTCTGCCAGTTGTGCCACTGTGAGGATAAGGGTGAATTCATCCAATCCCCACCATTCCACTTTGTGCTCCTGCAGAGGTTATAATTTATTGAATTACATTCAGTGTTTTTACCAGGCATCCAGTGCCAAAGATGGAGACACACACATGCCTGTGTATCCATGTGCCTTATAATAAACCACAGAACTGCAAAATAAGGAAACCAATCCCAACTTTTAGTACAACCCCTCATGTTCAGTGACACTGAATATACACAAACCTGCAGATTTTCTTCACAACTCATTACTTTTACTTCTTATGCTACCCATATACCTGCAAGAATGGGTGCAACACAACTTTTATCTTTATATTAATAGTCTGAGGCTACATCAGAACAAATGCATGTAATTAATAATTTCATGACCTGAAAAACATCCATCAAATGAAAATATTGGTATGTGGGCTAAGGTTGACTTCCAAATGCAGTACATGTTAGATTTTGGGTTCACATCTCTTTGGACTCTTTGTATCTATTTGGTAACACAGAAAGGGTTTGCAACTGGATTCCAAATTGTTACCAACATAAAAAATGCACAAATACAGAAAACCTACAGATGTCCACTATACTAATTGCTGTTCTAAAACACTAAAACATGTGATACCAAATAGCTCTAAATTCACAGACTGAATGCAATGAGTATTTCATCTTTATTTGAGTTACAGATTTGCCCTAACAACAATCATGACCCCACGTGATTAAAAGTAATAATTTCACAAGAAGTTCAGGTCACCTTCACCATGAGCAGAGCTAAAAGGTCACATGTCAAGTCTACTCTGAGGGCTGACCAAGGTTTCAATGCATATCTCAAATTCTCCTACTGCTGTGCTTAAGGGAAATTCTGTATAGAAGAAAAAGAATATTCACAAAGTCTAACAATTTTTTAAACTGAAAGATTAAATTGTGTGGTTTTTCAAGCAGAGGATACACTCTCTGCAATAAGCCTAAAAAATGTAGTACTATTTAGCAATGTTTTAGTGGCAAAAACTGCAGTTAACACACATACAAATACAAAACATAGAATGCATAAACACAGTATTACTCAGAAAAAAGCTGTATTTGGACTGTTCCAATAAAAAAGGAAGTTCATGCATGAGTCTAAAAATAATTGTGAAAACATAAGTATAAGGTTGCAAAACCAAGAAACTTAGAGAGACTTCCCACCAACATCTACTCAGTCAAAAAGGGTTTAAAATAGGCTCAGGTGCTGCACCTGCCTCTGTGACCCTCCTCATTTGGGGTTGTTCAAGGTCATGCTTTTCTATTTTTAAAACAAGCTTCTCTCCATACCCTGACACAAACATCCACACCACCAGCAGCACAACACTGAGAGGTGAGCAAAGGAAAACAGAATTTCCATCCAATTCTTCACAGCTAAAACTTTCTTCAGCACCACGTGTAGCACACAGGTTAAAAAAATAAATCTCAGATTGCTCTTCAATACTACTTGCATTTAAGTCTTGTATGCAAAATTTCAGACTACAATCCCTTTTGCTTCCTCTAGCACAGGCTCTGAGGGTACAAATAAAACAAACACAGACTTAGTTTAAATGCTACCTTATACTACATTATGATGATTCTGCTGCCTCATCCTCAATGAGTTGCATTTTTAAGTTTTCTGAAATTGTCATTAAACAAGAGACAACACCCCTAATTTCTGAGAAACACATAAATCTACTCTCCTTTTGTTACTTCCCTTTAAAGTTTAGCCTATTCAGCACTTGTACAATAAAATGTATGTAATTAATAAGCAGCATTAGTAATTTTTAAGTCATGCTTAAATAAACAGGAAGTTACCTTCCAATCAGCAAGAAATACACTGTAGCTAAAAAAATAAACACTAACCATAATTAAAGCCATTAGGAAAAGAGGTTCTTTTATCTCTATTTTAAGAACAGCTCTTTTAATTTTAAGGGCTAAAACTAAGCAAGGAAATAAGTGCAGACAGTGCTGTTAGAGCCACTGAAAGGGGCACATGGTTAAAATTGATGTTAACATTAGCTGTCTCCTTTATCTGAAACAAGCATGACAATGATTGATATTCCTCTGTTCTGAACTATTTCATTTTTATTATTCTGGAAAAATACAGTACAGTATTGTATAACAGTAATATCTGGCAAAGTACAGCATCAGTGGGGTTTTTGCTACCTCTCTGTCTAATTGAAATTACTGGAAAAGTCTTGTAAGTCTTGGCAGGGGCTACACATGGGTAGATTACCAAGCAATTGAGGTAATGTCACCTTAGGCATTATTGTGTTTTAAGTAATTAAATGTTTTCTCTCCTCATAAACCTGTAGCGCTTCATTGTCTTAAAAAAAAAGAAAACCAAACCAAACCAAACAAAAAAAAAAAAAAACCAACAACCAAGACTAAAGGTATTAAAAATAACTACACCATGGAGTTCTAGGCCACAAGAGGTGCTACTTTGCCTTTGGAGTCACAGCATCCCTATAAGAGCCTCCAATGATGAGCATCCTAGGAAGATTCGGGCTCTGATTTGCACAAGGATAGTCCCAGCCAGAACTCATCAGTGAAGAGACAAAGTTTTCCATATGAACATGATACTCTCACAAATTTCATAGTTAGGATTTAGTCTATATTGTTCAAGATCTGAAACGTTTGAGAAACTTTCTTCTCCCACAGTTTGAAAGATTGCACTGTTACTTGCATTTTCACAAGGCCAATTAGCAAGTTTACCCAAAAATTTTTTTTTGCCTCATCTCATTATAAAATCTTCTGTTTTCCTCTTACCACAGATTTGAGAACAGAACAGAGAAAAATACAACTAAAGCAGTTTTAATTTTTATTTCATTTTCACCTACTACTGCAGTCCATAAAACGTAGCATTCAGTTACTCCAGTTAACTCTTCAGTATTTCCTTACAGCCTTTGGCAACAAATCTCTCCAGGTAATAAATCAGGGTGGGGACAAACAGCATCTCGTTTTCAGGTGCAGACTCGTCTGCAACTTCCACTACTGAAGTTGTACAAGGAACTTACTTATCGAAGTACTTACTGAAGCATCTCCCTTCTTCAGAAGGCCCAAACAAACATTTGCCAATGTGTTTTAGTACATATTAAGTAACTACCACTTATCCTTTACAAGAAAAATCTATTAAAGTATCTTCCCCCGTCTGAACAACTCTTCATGCTCAAGCGGCTTTGCTTCCTCAGCCCCGCAGTTCATGGGTCACAATCCTCAGGCAAAGCTCTTAAAGAATTTCCTCCGGCAGAGCCCTCGGGATTCAGCTCCCCCCGCACTTCCCCGGCCACGGAGGGCAGAATTCCCACATCCAGTCACCACATCCCGCCGGGACTGGAGACACATCCAACGCATCCCGAACACCAGCGAGAACCGCCCTCCGCCCTGCTCAGGCTTCTCACCTCTCCCACCAACGGCAGAGAGAGAATTGTTACTGTTTAGCGAATTTTGGTACTTCTATCTCTCTTCGCCACTTATTTTCCCAGTAATGCTGCCCGTGATCCGCACAGGCACCATCGAGCCCGGCCCCCCTGGGCTGCTCAGGGGCAGGGTTTGGGTTTGGGTTTGGGTTTGGCAGGAGGGTCAAACAGCCCTGCGGGCTCTCGGGGCGGGCTGTGGCCAAGGCGACCGAGGCACGGGGAGGGGACGGGGCAGGGCCACCCCCGGCCGTGCCCGCCACTCACCGCTCATGGTGCCCGCGGGGCTCCGGCCGCGGGGCCGCCGCTGTCCCCGCCGCCGTCCCCTCCGCCACGGCCGCGCCGGCAGCGCCCGCCGGGCCGGCAGCGCCCGCCCCGGAACCCGCCCGTGCCCCGGAAGGTAAACACGGCCCGGGCTGCGCCAGCGCCGGCCCCGCGGCCCTCACAGAGCCCCGGCCCCTCACGGCATCCCCACAGTCCCTCACGGAGCCCCTCACGGCAGTCCCGGCCCGGGAGACCGTCACGGTATCCCCGCGGCCCTTACGGAGCCCTTCACGGAGCCCCGGCCCGGGCGGGGACACTGCCCGAAGGAGGAATCAGACAGGTGGAGATAACCCGTCCTGTCCTGGCACAGGTGCTGGCCGAGGTGAAACCTCGCAAAGGGTCTTTTAAGGAAGGTTGCTTGGGTTTGGGTTTGGTTTGGTTTTGGTTTGTTGTTGTTGGGAGGGTGGTTCCCTGGGGAGAGTGTTTCATTTGTTTTTTGTGGGTTTGTTTGTTTTGTTTTTTAAGGATACAAAAACTGTGGAACCTTTAGTGAAATAAAATGTGATGCAACACCCAGAACACAGCTGTGATAATCTAAAGATTTTGTGGTACCTGGAACAGTGCCCGTCCTTCTGTAGCTTGCAGTGGAGATGAAGTTTCCCAGCTGGTCTCCAAGGTTTTCACCCAGCCCTGGTCACTGCAAGAGCGTTCTTGCAGTGGGTTCATTGGTGTTTCACTTGCATGCCTGATCTCTAAAAGCTGTCCTATGTAAGGACTTTCAGAAATTAAAAATTGCAGTATAAATTCAATGGCTGTGCATCCGGGCCTGTTTCAGAGGGTTTGGCTCTGTGTGCCCACACCTGTGCAGCCAAATCCCAGCTGGCCCGAGCTTTGTGTCAGCCTCCTAAATATGCTGTAATGGGGATTGTTCACTGATTTTGTGCAATAATTTACTAGTCCTAAAGAATTTTAATTCATCATTCATGCAAGAACCTGAAAGTTATCTATGGATAAAGAAGATCATCAGGTTTTTTCTGTTGTTGTTGCAGTTTTCCAGGAATTAAACTGGCCTAATATTAGGAAAATAATGCTTGGAAGGCAAGGGAACAGAAGTATATTCCTAATTTTAGGCCACATAGTAGTCAAGCATGACTCTTGCTAATCACCAATCCTTGTAAATATGACAAAGGTAAGGAAAAATCAGTAAAAGAGAAATACACCTTATAGAATACTGAAAGTAAAGCCTGTACCATGAGTGAATACATGGGGACTGCAGGGATTGCAATGAAGTCCAGGAGTAGGACTTTGATGACCCTTGTGGGTCCCTTCCAGCTCAGGATATTCCATGATTCTGTGGTTGGTGCTCCACAGCCTCCCTTAGTGTGGCCCAGTGACACCTTCTGAACTCAGGGGACTCCACACTGTACAGGGATCCATCATTGAAACATTCCTATTTCAGGTATCAGAGGGGCTATTTGAAATTATTCTTTGCAACACTGAGGATGTATTGTGGGTCTTCATTTCTGCCTCTTGGAACATTCCTTCTGTACCATCAAGTAATTTTTTGCACAAGATCTGAGTTTAACATAAAGTACATACTTGCAAACTTGTTTATTGATGGGTTTGTTATATCTGGTGTAAGTAGATACAATCTTTAAAGGCAGAAAAAGCTGTTCTGTGTAAAGACTTTGAGAAATCAAAAGTTCCAACAACTAGTTTATACCTGAAAATAATGTAGAAATGCTTGACTAAAGAAATACTAGAATTAGAAATAATATGGCAATATTAATGGGAGCTCAGTGGAAGGTCCATAAGGATGGTGTACTCTCCCACTGACTGCAAATATTCAGATTAAGCACTATACTGGGATAACTCATTTATTATTACACAGTAAGAATATACTTCTCTCACAGTCATCCAACACCCAGAACATAGTTGCAATAATCAAAAGACTTTGTGGTAACCAGAACAGTAGCTCGTTCTTCAGTAGCTGGTAATGGAAATGAAGTTTCACAGCCAGTCTGAGATTTTATCAAGCCACAGTCACTGCAAGTGCATTCTTCCACTGAATACATTAATGTTTCACTTTGAAGTGTGGCTCTAATTTCTTCTGTATTCACACTGCTTTCAGCATTAGCTTTGAGAACATTGTTTGGCTCCACAGAGGAGTCTGTAAATATACAGAAGTTCATGTACTACATACATCATATTATACCAAACACACAGTTATTAATGATCCAAATTTCATTATGTTCCAACTATGTTCTAACCTTAGTGAAAGTTTTAAGATACTGTGAAATTTTAAGATGTAGTTATATATTATAATATTTTGTTCTGTGAAAATGTAACTTCTGTACTTCAGGGTAAGCATTGAAGTAATGAAACACTTTTAAATCAGTTCCTGTTTATTGTCTGAACACTCACAAATACAGTATTTATAAAATGTAAAAATAGCTTAAATTTTTTCACTGTCACAAAATATACCACATATACAGAGTATATGTGCACACTGCAATATTAAATAAAATTATTTAAATTCTTATATGATGCAAAGCTAACAGTGAATGTGTATCCTCTACCTCTGTAGAATTCCTTTTGCATACAATGAGAAGAGGGTGAAAGTCTTAGAAAGGTTTCTGCTATTGAGGGTTCAAAAATTATTTCTCAAACACCTGCAAGTAAGGCAGGTATGAAAATACAACAATATAACAGAGATTGCTGCTTTTGCAAGTGACCATCTGGATATTTTATTGCCTAATAACTTTGATAACTTCGTGGAGACTATTTGAGGAATACAAAAGGTACAACAAAGACAGTCATCAGAACCTGGAATATAAGTGATATGCAAAATTCTTACATGGTAAGAGTAACTAAAATGTAAAAATATCTAAAATTATTGATAAAGAATCTTATTTATTCACCTGTGTTTTCCAATTTTTCTTTTAGTTGCTTTAGGTGCCTCCGTTTAAAGAAGACCATTAAGGTGAACAGAGCGAGCATTAAAATTACTCCTAAACCCAAACAAATCCAAAGAATTCCACTTGAATTGGTACCTTATGAAATAAAAGAGATGCATTAAATTAATCATAAACAAAACTGATGCACAGCAAACATGTCCAACACACAGAACCTCTGTGTAAAATACAACACAGAAATGCCCCCAAAGTATGTCAGGCAGTCACTTACTCTGCTCACAGTAGCTCTCACACGCAGGCGGCGGCGTCCCGGGACATCGCAGGTGACAGGGGGTACAGGAGAGCAGCAAATGATCAAAGTATTCATTTTTGGGGCAGGGTGGTGCCATCAGGATCAGCAATTACGGAACTACAAAGCCACAGAAATTGTTAAAGAGTGAGGATCATCTACAAAGGACTTCTCAGTTCTCAGTCTGAGCAACCCTAAGAACAGCCAGCACTAATGGACTTCCAACACAACTCCACTGCAGAGGATCATGTCACATAAAAAGCATTTAACTTTGAGGTCCCCAAGGAATTACTGCTCCCTTTTTGGCAATTCACAATTGTAGAAAAACTGTGCAGCTGCACCAATTTTGTCTGAAACAGAAAGTGGTTATTTATAGAAGCCATTTCTTGGACAGGTGCTAAACCTTACAAACCATAGAAAAGAAGATCTCCAAACAGGAGTTCATACTAATTGTTCTTGTCTCTAAAACTTGGTGTGTTATTTTTCTGGTGATGAGCTGCAGTAAATATGTTTTCTTATAATATGAAATGCTTACTTTTTGTTCCTGTCCAAAGAACATAAATACAAGATGAAAAAAACATAGAGGTGGCAGACATAGCAGTAAGAAGATGTGAGCAATTCAGTTTCTAGGTTTGGCAGTGACTCACTCCACAACTTCCACAGTACCTGTTTCCCTGGAAGGACAACAATATTTAGAACACATGGCTGATGAAAGAATTACTTCTTCTAAATGGGTGGGTTTCTGATTTTAAATGAGATACTGTTAAATTACAGGTTCAACAAGTACTTCATAATTGCATTGTCTAAAATGCTTCTAAGACCTTCAGGTATAATGGAATGACAAAATCTGGGGATTCAATCACTGTGATATTGCTGCTCAGTTCCAAATTTGCCTCATTTATCTCATCTACTAGGTTTGGATGGCCCTTTTGCTGGGTTCATTTTTGGGGTCTTTGCTATTTTTTTGTTTATAACCATGGTTATATGAGAACTTTATTAATATTACACTCTAATCATTAAAGAAAAACTTTATTAATATTTTACAATTTTTATTAAAAACATTATCTGAATTTTCCCTTTTTTTTCATAATACAGAACTGTCACTGTGCTAAAACTGCAGTACCCAGCATGGAAAAATGGGTGTATGTAACACCTTTCCCAGCCAGGTAGATGAATGGGCAGTGAATGTAACTTGTGAAAATGTATTTGGTTTTCTCAGAGGAAAAAGCTTTGCCAACAGACTGCCACAATGAAAACAGTTCACACAGCTAACTTGTATCTTGAAGTTTTAATCTAATAGAATTTAAATACAAAGTTAAACAGTAATATCTATCAGGTAACAATAATTGCCTCTATCCAGTATCACTGACACACCTGGGTCAGAATTACAGGCTTATTTATAATTAAATTTCTCTTTGCCATATTTAAGTTAGTTCCCTTTTTGGCTACAGAAGAAGAAAAACATTGTATAAGAAATGGTGATTTCCTACCACAGTACTTACGTATGAGACTTATTTTCCCACAAAACACACCATGTGGGAGTACACAAACTGTTTGGAGGGGAACAGTCTGACAAATCTGTATTCTAGTCTCTAGCAGATGGAAATGTTTATTGTATCTTCTGCACTTGTTTCTGTGGGCCAGGTGCACAGCTGAAGGTTTTCTATTACAGGCTTTTCTCCCTATTCCTATTCAAATAGGAATTGACAAAATCCGATTTAGGTGTCATGAAAGAAAATAAGGACACATTTTGGTGATGCCAAAAATTTCACCAGGAAGTCAAAGCTGGTGTTGAAGTCATAAAACTGGTTCTGACTTCCTTTATAGACTCACACTCCTGGGGAAGAAACCTGGATTATGGCTTGGATATCATTCCTGTTTCTGATGAAGCACCATTTGGTAGCTTATGCATAGAGTAATTTCAGTTTTTCCTTTTAAGGTGCTGTGTAACCTTAAAGAAAAAAAACCACAAAACAAAACCCATGCACGTAAACAAAACAAACCAACAAACTAACCATTTCAGTGAGGTGTAAGATACACATTGTATTTCTAAGTTTGAAGCTGGTGTGATTAAATCAACACTGCTTTTCTAAAGCAGATTAAGAAACTAACATTTGTGGTAAAGCAATTGAACTCTTGATGTGTTCAATGAAAAGAACCCAAGGCTGCTGCTCTTGCTGAGTGTCCCTGGAAATACAGAGCAGCTCAGAGGGGCAGTGGAAGCAAACAGACGATGGTAACTCTGTAGCTTTCTGTCTTCCAGGCCATGCACACTCTAACCCTTTCCATAACCCTCTGCACATGTTTTGACAGGACAAACCGACAGTAGTTGGGAAGAAATTGCATAGACCAGGTATTATTTTTAAAAAACCAATAGTGATTCTCCAGGTGTATTGTAACCTCAGTACTATTATGTGGAACACTTTTAAGATGAGCTGTTGGTGCTTCCCAGTAGATGTAACCCAAATATGGGACTTCTGGGAAAAGCATTAAAGACACGAGTGTAAGACTTGGCTTTACTTTGTGAGACAATTATCCATGAAAGGAACTACATGCTGTAATTCCTATCATAGATAGCATTATTAGACCCTGCACAACTACTTTTATTTTTGCTATTAAATTCTTTCCTCTGTTTGCCTAATGCAGAAGAAGTGCATCTGTTTCTTCTTGTTGGCAAGAGCTTTTCTTGTCTACACAAAATACCTCTTTCTCCAAAACAGCAGCCTGTCATTGAACTCTGGTCCATCTGCTGTGTGATATGCAGAAGTGTTAATATGGTGATTCCTGAAATACTTTCTCACTCAACTGTAGTGTGATATATTCTAAATCAGACTATTTTTGCACAGAAATGATTCATGTCTAATCAGTAAGACTGGTCTGGAGGTCACCAAAGATGTGGTAGATTATACACAGCTGAGCTGAGTAAATGTCTTGGTGCTGGTGAAAAGGATAGTCCTGCTCTCCCCTCTGTGTACTCTGAAGCAGAAGGAAGGGCTCTAGGGCTTACCTGACCCCATGGCAAGCAGCTTTAATTGATTAATCCAGGCAGTTCATGGAGTTTTACTTCCTGGGTCCTGGAAAAAGAGGCCAGAAACAAAAAAAAAAAAAAAAAAAAAAAAGAGCTGATTAACTAATGGGGATGTGATGCTCAGTCCACCATGGAAGTACACATTTGGTAAACTAATGCACCAATGTCTTCATTTGAAAGGTCCTGTCAAACTCTAAGTGCAGTAGAAATTAATTTGTGTCTAATTATTTGATACTGATATATGGGATCATAACATACTATGGCAGACACACTGTCACTCTCAATTGGTCAGAAAGTTTTCCTACGTGGTTAGTTAGAGTTTAAACACATTTTTCATATGGCAAGAAGTAAATATAAGGAAGTTTCATATTTTCAATCAAACTCTGGGAAACTTCCCCCCAGGTGAAAGGCCAAATTCAGCTCCTTTCATCAGAGCTCTGGAGGATGATGCTGCCTCTTACAGGGATAATTTTCCTCCTACAGTTGGACTACTATTTCCCAAAGCCTACAGCCTTTAGGGATGAACTAATTCCCAAAAGACAAATCCTTGGTTATTAAGCAATACAATTTTCACACACAGGAGCAATGATAGTAAAGGGTCTCTAATGTGCCATTGAGATAAACAACCAGCATGTGAGTCAGAGCCTCTTAGCTCTGTACAGTTCCAATGGAAGACAATGTCTTTCCATGGAAAGACAAAACAGGCAACAAACAGTTAGAAAAACTCTGAGGAATTACAGTTGCCATGGCCTGTTGCCTTTGTTTTCTGCACACCCTAACATTCAAAAGTCCTGCTTCTCAAGGCTGTGAAAGCAGGCGCATCATCAGATCTTCATAAGCAACAGTTCCCAGTGACAGATCTTGCTACACATCCCAAACAAGTGTTATTTCAAAATCTATGGCCAGGAATAAGGAATCCATTTTCTATCTCAACAAGATTCTTGTGTAACCTTCAATTTTGAGTAAGTTTGATAGAAGGAAGTTAACATTATTAAAACAAAACAAAACTTTAAGCACTTTTTTGGTAAAGTGTAGTATACCAACTGGCTTTAATATGAGAAATGGAATACCTGAATTCAGAAGCAGTTTATAAAGCAAAATACTGGATTCAGCCAACAAATTAAACAAGAAGCATTAAGAATAAATTCATTAAGTGACATTAAGATAATGACATTGTTACTTAGGAACTGTAGTTATGTTATGTTAATGATTTATTCACTGCCTTGTATAATACACAGTAAATCCTCTAAGCAGAACACGATTTGTTTATGTGCAGACTGTTCAAACACACACACACAAATGAGATGACTGGAATGATGGTTCTCCTACAGTGATATTTACCTTCAGAGAATAATAAATATCTGGCTTACTTACCAGCAAAGTTACATTTCAGCTTTTTTTCTGTTATGGTATTTACAGAGCTTGAATTGGCTTTCCACGTGGTTACATATTGATACTAGTAAATGCTTTCTCCTTGTCATTTGATATTGCTCCCAAAGGATGACAGAAATTAGCAGAGTTGTATGAAATACAAGAGGATTTTTCAAACACAATAATTCCTAACATGTTAAACTGGTATTATACTGGTATTACGTGACAGAAAACAGTCCCCTGAAAAAGGTAAGGAGGATTTTATCTTTCACTATTTAACTTGAAAAAGCTACTGTGAGCATCAAAGCCAAAATAATACAATGAAAACTCTGAATGGAAAATCGAAGCAAGTAGTACTATCATGTCAATAATTAAAGATTGAAATTCATCTGTCACAGAACAGCAACTTAAGGTCTATTTACCACACATAACTTCAACACCAAAGCTTTGCTCTGGCACTGCTCGGGGTTTCTCAGTTCCTGCTCGTGCCGTGTGTTTGCCTGACTGTACTTCAGAAATTCTGCTGGCACTATTACATAGCACTCACCAAGAGAAAGAGGGGTTTCTGCTAGCACTGTGACATTCCCCTCACAAACAACACTAGCCAGGCTAACAAAGGAATTCTTCTGGCTGTATAGTTGCTTCTACATTGGTGGGTTTGTGCTGGCACAGCTCTTTTTTTTCCCACTCACTGAGGCAACTGACCTACACTGTCAAATCTTGTAGTACAGGCTTGGTCTGAGTCCTCTCCAATTCTCTAAAGCTATTTACATACAAGGTGTAAAAAAATAAAGTCCCTCATAAAACACTTCATCTCAAAAATCCTAAAAATCTGTGAGACCAATGTACATACCCCACTATTTTTCTCCCCAAAAGTTACTGCACTTGAAGGGGCAGCTGCTTTTACAGACTGTCAGCTCCTAAAAGGTGTTGAAACTTTCTGAAACAGTTATTTTCAGAAATCCCTGGTTTGTGAGGTGTGTGCTTGAGCTGTATGGCTGGGAGGAGATAAGCTGTTCTAGGAATGGGGTACACACTGCAAGTAAATAAAAGAAAGGAGCTATTACAGGATTCATCATGTTCATTAACTTTTACAAGCTGCACAGAACAATGCTCTTTTTAGACAAAATACTGTTTAATGTCATTTGCACACAAGGCAAAATCAAGAACAATGTGGATTTTGTCTGTTTGGTTCAGCACATTTTAATTAGATGACTGCCTTGAAAAGAACAATGTTGCTGTTGCTACATCCAGTATTTCCAAAAGAGATTAAAGAACAAAACAACCAAAAAGAAAAACGTTCCTTTAAAATAGTAATTAAAATAACAATAGTATAAACATTGTCAACTGAATCACAGACAACTTCTGTACTCCTACAATGTTCAAAGCTGACTTAGCTGGGAGCCAACTTATGGAAAAGAAAACTAGTACTAACAGACTGCAAACCCCTTGGGGAAAGAAGATACCTTTTTAATTTTCTGTGATTTCATATGTGCCAAAATAGTTATGTAACTACTAAGGACAATGCATAAAACAGGAATTGTGCAAGTTTGGATTAAGCAAATGCTTGTTAGAATGTCAGTGACATTTTGATGTTGGTACAATAGTTTTTACAAAATGTAAACATCTTTTTTTTTCTTAATTTCTTAATACAAGCACTTACATTTTGTGTTGGAAAAATAATCTCCCACATACTACTATTTTAGTGACTTTGCAGATGGACAAAACAAACTGAAAATAGCAAGTGGCATAATGCAAACAGGAGTAATGGAGTTACAATGAAAATAAATGTGCATGAGCAATTGTGAGTGATGTGAAGTGCTTGGCATACACTAAAGTCTAAAACCAATTTTTCTTCTGATAATTTTAACCAAATTCTCCAGCCATTCAGTGTTTGTGGAGAAGTTCAAGTAACACACAATTTTTTAAAATTCTCATGTACAGCATCATAGTGCCAATATGTGCTCTCTCTTAAGACAGAAGGAAAATTCTAATTAATTTAGCTATTGCCATTCCAGAATAATTCCCCAAGCAAATTGACTTCTCTGCAATAAAAATACTGGCAAAGAATTCTTCTGGAGTAATTAGGCCTATTTAGTAACAAGCTCCGTATTTCATTCTCACAATTTCATAATGAACTAATTATTTTCTGCAACAATGTTAACCAGCCATAGAAGAACAGCTTTAAAAATCCCATGACACTGTTATTCTTTCTTCATAACAATAATGCCATTCTGCTTTAGTCATTCCTGAAAGTAAATTCGTAAGGAATCTCTAATGGACAACATGCTCCCTCAACTGGAATTCAGGAGAATTAAGAAGGTGAAAAGAAAGCACATGAAAATCCCACATGGAACTAGTTTTCTATTCCCTCTCCCTGGAGACAGACAGTCAGCATGTAAAACTTTCCATATGAAATGTGTTATAAAACTCTTACACATTTGTAAGGTAGGAGATCTGGCCTAGAGATTTTATGGAACCCAGCAGTGGACACGGTAACTCTGAGCTTCTCCCTGTCAGGGTCACTGCAATAAGGAAGGGTGTGAATAAACAGCATGTTACATTCCCAGCATTAACACCCTGTATTATTGGTATTTTCAGTGCTAAGTTCAACATTTCCACTATCTCAAAATCACTCTTTGTTAACAGTCTAGAACAATTTGTAAAAGATAAAGCTGAATTGCTTGACAATGGAGAATTGCCTTAGAATCACAGAATTTGTTTAGGTTGGAAGAGACCTCTAAGATGTTAAGTCCGACCATTCCCCCAGCACTGCCAAGTCCACCACAAAATCATGTCCCCAAGTGCTACACCTTTGTTCCTTTTAAATCCCTCCAGGGATAGTCACTCCACCACTTTCAGTGCTTGGCAACCCTTTTGCTGAAGAAAGTTTTCCTAATATCCAGTCTAAACCTCCCCGGCAGAACTTGAGGCTTTTTCCTCTTGCCCAATTGCTTGTTACTTGGGAGAAGAGACTGACCCCCACCTGGCTACACCCCCCATTGCAGAGAGCAATGAGGTCCTCCCTGAGCCTCCTTTTCTCCAGGCTGAACACCCCCAGCTCCCTCAGCTGCTCCTCTTAAGGCTTGTGCTTGAGACCCTTCCCCAGTTCCACTGCCCTTCTCTGGACAGGATTCAGCACCTCAATGTCCTCTTGGCATGAGGAACCCAGAACTGAGCACAGGACTCGAGGGGTCTCAGCAGTGCCAGCACAGGGGGACAATCAGTCCCCTGGTCCTGCTGGCCACACAGATTCTGGGGCCTTGTGCATCTGTGTCAGACTACAAGCCCCACTTTCAATGCCAGTCCTTTTCTGCATTGTTTTACCTGTATATCAAGCTACAAGACTGACAATTCAGTGGTGCCCAGAATTGCAAATTCTATTGGTTACTTGTCTCCTGCTAGAACAACACAAGCTTACATCCCATGGAAGAGCATCTCCTGAGGATCTGGTATTATAAATTATCATTGTTGCTTTGTCACCTTAACGTATCAGCCCTTGAGATTCTCAAATTTGTCTCAGGGAGCAAAAATACCCCTTGACCACTTCCAAGGAATCTAATCTCCACATCGTACAGATATACAGGGAAAACAGATTTATCCTAAGGAAGCAGAAGGTTAATTTTCTAAACAAAATGTTGCTAATCTAGATAAAAGCATAAAAACAGTTGAGGTCTGGACTGTACTTAACAAGATTTATTTTCAGGTGCTTCCGTATTTTAACTGAGATGATGCCTCCTCTCAGCGATCCCACACCTGGCTTTCAGAGCCCTGACACCACACAGTCTCTGCCTTTCTTCAAAATAGATGCCCTCCTGTCTCTAACCTTTCTAATCCCAACTCAGTCACTGTTTACATCATTAGTGATCTCATTCTCCCCTTCCTTGGATGCATTCTTTGCTCAGCACATTCCTTCCACATTAAGCAATCCTTCTGCTGTTTACAACACTTTTAACTGTCAGGAGGTTTATCTGTAGGTTCTTCACAACATGCACACCTAAACCCCCATCTTTGTTTATTTTGAGCTCTGATAGCAAAAGCACAGACACATAACAAACAGTTTTGACAGCAAAACTCCTTACCTAACCCACCCTCCTCCTCCTGTTTTTCACTGTGGAGGCTCATGGGATCAAAACCACAGAAGAAATTCTGTCTAAGGAGTGACTGCAATGACTGTGCATTCAGAGAAAGGCATCTTGAACAAAAAACCAGCCAGCACTCAACTTACAGATCTGAACAATACAGAAAAACTAAGCAATAGATCACATAGAACTCTGAGCCTCCCATTAAAGCCAGCTGAAAAAGGGAATGGTGCTTGTAAAAAGAATACCTTTCAGTCTTTCTTTCTAGAGAGAAAGAAAGGTTGTGTATATATACAAAACTGAGGGACATACCTGACAACATTGGAAAATAATGAGCTGAGCATGTGAAGTGTTTGAGAGATGAGAAGATGGACACAGGGGATTATAAACTGGTATTTTGGTTTACAGATCCATGTATTCCTTTTGCTATTTAAAGTAAAAACAATTAGGTTTATGCCCCTTTTGAAGCCTGAAGTGTGTGTTCAGTTTTTCCAAAAGAATGGCTCTAACTCCAGACTGGAGGCCTCAGAAAGAATCCAGCTCTGAAGTATTCACCACCAACCTCAATGAGATGTGGAAGAGTTAAGCTGCTAAATTCCACTGCAAACTTGGAGTAATTCTACAATGGATTGTGAAAGAGATCTTGTGCTCTGATGCCACATTTGGAAAATTAAAGACTTTTATTTGAAACTCTTCCAGTCAAATGGCTTCAAACTCATTACCGGGAGACAACGGACAGACGGCAGTTCCGTCAGTGCCCGGCAGAGGGAGAGCAGCGGGGCAGGAGGAGCGTTTGTTAAACAGCAGCGTTAGAACAAACACATCAGTGAAAAGATGTTTCCAGGGGATGGTATCTTAGTTTGGATTATACTTGTGTAAATATAAAAGCCCCTTTACAGTTCACTTGCACTTACAGGAATCCCAGAAAAGCTCAGAAGAGACTTGGCTCTTGACAAACCCATGATGCTGAAACACAGTTGTGTTTTCTGTTCTCTAGTTCTCAGCTACATCTCCACAGACTATCTGGAAAGAGAATTTGCCAGACTTTAAAAATATGAGTTTATATTCTCCTGGCACTTAGTCAAACTTTTAATAATTGCCCTCTTACCTCCTGTCTTTTTTTACCCTGTAAGTAATTCTGAAGGCTCATTCTGACTTCAAAGCAATTCTAAATATCAGGCTACTCATTTAGGTGCATAACTACTGTATAGATTTGAATACCTTTAAATTTCAGGGCATGGCTCACAGTGTGTCAGCTGGATTCCAGCTTCCTGACAGACCAGAAAGGGAAGTTGTCCTCCTTTGCTGCTCCTCCCAATCCCAGCCCAAAGGTTTCTTTCCCATTTTGCAGTAGCTCAGGAAGTTACCTGATGTCAAGGTAAACTGAGTCAAGGGACTCATAACCCAGCACCCTAAAACTCCTCCCCTTCCCTTCCCTTTTAAAACTGCTGCTGGTTTGGGGAGTTTAATAAGTTACCTGGAGGTGGTGAGCAGGTAAGTGAAGGTGTCAACCTGTTTGAAGCCTTCTAGTGAAATATCTCCTTCTCTTTTTCTTCAGTTCCCATGACTAAAGCACTGGAATAGCCTGGGTGTACCTGCCAGGTGCAAAGCGCTTGTGAGAACCTTGGAGGGAAGTTACTGCTAAAGTACAGGCTACTATTCCTAATATCATATGGATGAGGCCCTTCATTTCACTGGCACAGGACTGACTTACCACAGGCTGCAAACAGTGGTGAAGCCACCCTGAGACAGTTCATTATGTGAGTAGCTTGCTCTCACTGAAAAAGAAGAGCTGGTCCACATTCTTACTTTATACCAACTCTGGCATTTGTCAAATACCTCTTAGTTGATTCATCTTAATAGTCCAGGAGGAAAAATAAACTGGACTGTTCTGTAGCTAAATTTAATGAGCTAAACTGAGTCAGTAAAGGGTCTCACACAGGCAAAAGGCAGCACAAGGATGGTGGAACTGTGGCCATGGGGGGGGGACAGTTTCTCTGCACCCCAATCCCCAAATGTTAACCCTAAGGTGGGCCAGACTCTTCTTTTCTAAGCAGGGCTTTGGTAACTTAAGTCAGTCACAATGTGAGGTTGGATTCATTTACATGGTTCTCAGTAAAAAAAAAGAGGCATTTTAATATTTATTAAATGTACAGCTCATATATTTATTCTAAACATTTTGATGCAAAAGAGATTTAAACAAGAAAAGCTTCTATAATGCTTTAAAACCACAAGAGCAGGGCCATTTACACTCCAGCAGATATTTTGCCAGTAAGATTATCATGATTCCACTTAGGTTTTGTTTTGAGTACCAGCTGTTCCTAAGTGGAAAAACAAACTACTGGCCCTGTTAAAAATTTAGTGTTTCAGTTTACACAATTCCTCTGTGCAGCAGCCTGCAAAACAGGTTTGTACACTCTGAAGGACATCTGGCATCTTCTGAAATTCTGTGGGCTAATTGTTTACATCCCAGCAAGCACCCAGGGAATAAGAACCAGTCATGGAAGAAAGAAAGGTTGGGTAACAGAACTAATTCTTTTTCCCTAAAATCAGCCATAATATGCATTTCCATGCCCCTCATCATACACATATTTGGCCCTACTCTCTGCACTGAAAAGCAAAAAAAAATTATCTCAATTTGGTTCTTCGGGAGCCACCAGAGTGAAGCTCCATTTCAAAACCCTTGAGGAAACCTTTTTGAGGAATGCCCAGATGTGTGTAAGATTTGCTGTCTATGTGTTCTGTGTGCTGGTAATCTTAAACTAAAGCCTTAATTGCTCTGGAAACACAGCACCTGCCTCCAGTGAAGCCTTTCCCGACCTGTAAGCTGTGGCAGGGCTCAAACAAAACACAAGCTTGCAATGCAGCGTCACAGTCATTACCGACCTGAGCTGTTAAGTGCTCAGGGTGACAGTAAAAAGTGATCAACAACAAGCCACTGTGTCAGCAGAATGCACAAAGCTTGCTTTGCTTTCCACTGGGGTTTTATCTGTTACTCAACACTGATAACCCATGAGCATCATTGTTCCAAATGGTGTTAGCCTGTTTCCATACCAAATGAAATGTATCAGACACCTATTGGTTCATAAATGTCACCTAACAGGCAAAAGTTAGTATTAAAAAATACAAATCTCAGTGCACATTACTTGTTTTCTTTTTTGATTGATTTTTTTTAAAATAGAAACATGATTGTCACACATAGATGACAAACTTACTAGCAGTTTAACAAAATTGTAAATACTACAACAGTAACACAGGTGAGACTCTCCTTTAATTATACTCAGTTTGAACAGTAGGGACTGTGGCAATCTGTGTCTGGAAACTGGAAAGGAACTCTGCACCCCGAGTGGCTTTCACAAGGTCTTTAAAACTCATTCTTTTGGCTCTGGTGAGGGTAGGCTCTTGGTGGCTTGAAGAAAAGACTTTAACGTAGCAGAATTATATAGTCTCTCATTGTGAATTACACTTTTTCTTCCAAAATGAACTTGCTGTGATGTTGGAGGGGATTTTTTTTAATTATTTTTTAAGCCCTGCCCTATACACTGGTGTCTTCCCTGTGTATGATCAGCTGCAAGCCCATATTCCCACTAACACACATAGAATTTTTTGCTCATGGCTCTGGGTGTGCAGCCAGAAACCCTCTGGTTCTTGTGCCAGGATTTTGTCACCTAAACAACCCTTGAGGAGACTTTGTGTTCTCCAATCAAAACTGCGCCAGATTCTGTCCCAAATGGAGACCTTTACATTGTAGTTCTAAGCCCATTTGCTCTCAAAACAACTCTGTAATCCGTCCTCCAGCCTTCTAATATAAATAACGCTGCAGATGACTCAGTGCTCGCATGTCAGCACTGCCAGGAACTCCCTTCTCTGTCTCCCTACAAACACCCAGGCTGAGCCTTGCAGGATGAAACTCTGCCACGTGCTGCCCAGGAACCAAACTCTGCTTGTTTGCCCCAAACGCACTTCACTTCAAGCAACGCTTTTTGGGATTGTTTGTCGAGTTTGGGTTTTTGTAAAGTAACTTCTAACACTCCTACCAGCGCCAAGGGCCTCCACATTTGACAACTCCTAATGAATCTGGCTTAGCTGGATTGTCTTTTAAACGATAATAACCAACCCAAAGAATTGGCTAATAATAATAATAATCAAGTGCCGAAGCACTACCAAGACTGGGCCTTTCATGCGCCTTGGCTGGGCCGGCCCCGTGGCGTTCCCTCGGCACCCGCGGGGGCACGGGCAGGCTCTCCCCCGCACTGCCCGTGTGTGCCCGCACTCTGCCGTGCGGGAGGAGCGGGGCCGATGTCGCCCGGGCGGGTCCCACACCGGGGGTGCGGCCCCTCCGGCTTCGCGCCATCGCCCCGTCCCGTCCCGCCGCCGGGGGCGGGGCCGCAGCGCCGCGCGGGGCCTGCCGGGAGTTGTAGTCCTTTGGCGAGCAGAGAACGCAGCCTACTCCATTTCCCGTGCGTCCCCAGGAGGCGGGCGCGGGGTTTCGCGCGCAGCATGATGGGAATTGTAGTTCTTGCGCCGCGCCTCGGCCGTGCGGCCGGATGAGGCGCCGGAGGAGATAAAAACTACAATGATGGCGGCCGGGGAGGCTGCCGGGAGCGGGTACGGCAGCCGCGGGTGGCCACGCTGCGCTCGCGTCGGGGCGGCGGAGCACACGCGGAATCGGCGGAGCGAGTGCTGAGTCGGTGCCGCCGCCGGCTCCCCCCTCACCCGGGAGACGCTTCGGGGCGCGGAGCCTTGTGGGGCCGCCACAAAATGGAGGCGAACGGCAGCGGCAGCGGGAGCAGCAGCGACTCGGCCCCCGACTGCTGGGACCAGGCGGACATCGAGCCGGGCAGTGGCGCCGGGCCGGGCTGCGCCGCGCCGGCCGCGGAGGCCGAGGCGCAGCAGGAGCTGCTCGGGGCGGCCTTCAGCCGGCAGCTGAACGTCAACGCCAAGCCCTTCGTGCCCAACGTCCACGCCGCCGAGTTCGTGCCGTCCTTCCTGCGGGGCGGCCCCGCACCCGGCCTGCCGCCGCCCTCGCCCCCGCCCGGCCTGCCGCCGCCGCCGCCACACGGTACCGCGGGCCGGGGCCATGTTGGAGGGCGCGGGGCCGGGAGCGGCTGGGCAGGGGCAGCGGAGGGGCTCGGCCGGGCGGGGAGCGGGGCCCGGGCCGGGAACGGCTGGGCAGGGGCTCCTCGGCTGGGCCGGGAGCAGGGCCCGAAGCGGCAGGGGCTGGGCAGGGGCAGCGGAGGGGCTCGGCTGGGCCCGGGCCGGGAGCGGCTGGGCAGGAGCAGCGGAGGGGCTCGGCGGGGCTGGAGCGGAGCCCGGGGCGGCAGGGGCTCGGCCGGGCCGGGGGAGCAGCGGAGGAGTCCCCGGGCCGGGCGGGCTCTGCGGGTTCGTGCCCAGGGGCAGCAGGGCTGGGGCCAGTCGGGGGCCTCTGGCCGTGTGCGGGCCCCCAGTGCCTTTCTCCGGTGGCTTCGCTCGCAGAGGGTCACCCCACGAGGAGCGGAATCCTCTCCCTAAAGCGCTACAGGAGTTGTCGAAGGTTTTTCTTGGTCATAAATTTAGTGTTGCTGGGGAGAATAGCGCAGCTCTGGCCACCAGTGGCTCAGATGTGTCTTAAATGTGTTTTTGAGGATTATATCAAGTAGGGGTTTTTTTTCCCCAACATAATGCTGATAAAGGATTAGCAGGAAAGGGAGCTTTGTCCAGCTGGCCTCAGTCAATGGAATAACTTGAAATTTACCCTGCTTTTAATTTCAAAGGATCTTTGTGTACGCAGCCAATGTTTATTCGAGATTTACTTTGCATATGGGAAATTAAAGGAGAGCTACTTTTTCATTTCCAGCTCCAAACTGAAGGTCCTTCCAAACATCAGACGTGCTGGTTAACTTTGTGGTAGTGTTTTAATGTCACTCCTGCACCTAAGGAGTTTGAGACCCTCTTATTTTTTTCTATAGTTTCCTATATCACTATTGGTATAATACGAATCAAGCAAGTGTTCCAGGTATTTATCTAATTTAATTTCACTGAAGAACTTACTTGTTACATTGAATTTGACACAATTTCCTTTTCGCTGTGGCTTATTATTTATTGTGTTCTGCTTTCATATATTAATTAGTCTGGCTCTGCCTAGTATCTAAAGTTATCAGGTGTTAACAACTAAAAACTCTACCTTTCATGTATGAAGCATTAACATTTTCGTAACACAATATTATCACCTGTTTCTTATGTTGGAGCAAATGTTGGATTGTGTTCTCTACAGCTGTTCAGCATCCTGACTTATAAATTGCAGCTCATGTCCTGTGCAGGCAGGCAATGTTTAAGTGCATTAAAATATCCTTCCAAGAAGCCATGGGCACACTCCTGGATTCCATTTAGAGTAAATGAGTAAGTTAAAGTTCCCAGGTGTGAGGGCAGAGTGAGCACCTTGAGGTTATGGTGGGCATCTAATGCACCTTTGAGTAATCTCCAGAATCTATTCCAGTGATTTTCAGATATTGCAACCTGAATTGAAGTGTATTTTTTTTAACTGTGAATCAGTACTGTGACTGAAAACTTCCTTGGTGTTTTGAATGTGTTTTTAGTGTAACTTTGGGATTTTGTTTCCTCCTATCTACTTTTGTAAGGTCTCTTCTAAGGTTTCCTGTAGTTAATTTTTGTAGGATTTAAACTACATTTCCTCACCTGCTCATTATGTTTATTTCATCACACTCTCCTTTTCTCTGCTCTTTTGCTGCTTCTGAGGCCTGTGATGAGCTTTGTCTTTCCAGAAACTAGAGATGACGTTACTGGAAGCTGCCTGGCCATCTGGAGAGATCAGGAAAGCTTCTCTTTGCATGTTTGCTGCTGAGCACATTTCCTACATAGTGCCCTGATCTACCTGGTTTGAATTCACCTTGATGATACATCATCTTTAACATTCAGGATTTTGAGTTTCTCCAAGTAACTTCAATATCCCTAAGAGGGAGCAGACAAAAATCTGCAGTTAATAAAATGAAGTTTCTTTCTTAACTGCAATACTGGACTTGTTATGTACTTTTTCAGGTGTGATGAGCTTGGTTCCAGAAAGCAGTTGGCAAGCTTCTCCTTGCAGGTGTGTGTGTAAGGTGACAACTGCTTTCCTGGCTGGAAGAACTAGGTGGAGCTTCTGGAAAGTCAGAATAACGTGTGATTAGACAGTGGTGCTGAATAGGTTACTTTTCAGCAACCCAGTTTGCTTTTGTTCCCATAGGGAATTAGGTGTTCTGTGACACTCATTCTCCATTACATGGCTGGTGCTGGGAAGAATCTGAATTAATCTTGATTGTTAGGAAAACTCTAAAAATCTGAGTGTCAGTTCAGCAACTTCAGTGCCTCAGTGTTGAGTTCTAGTAATGCTTTTCTTCTTGGAACTTTCTCTTGGTGAGGTTTCATTCTAGTCATAATTCCTTAGTAATTCAAAGGCTGCTGTAGGTCAGGGTAAATGTGCAGCAGCAGCATGGCATATAAAAAAATTCTACAGGGCTGTTTCCATTGTGTGTCTGCTGTGTGTAATAGTGCTTCCTTTTATGCACACTAACTTCATGTTTCTAGTAATTTGAACAAAATTCCTGTCACTTGTGTTCAGAGCACAGAAATAACACTCTCAAGAAGCCATTTAAGGAACAAGATGTTAACTTTCTACAACTGGGAAACTCCTGAGACCTACATTGAGTACTTTAAGATTTCTGGTTTATGTATGCTTTCTTTTGATTGGGAATTGTGTATTAGGGAGAAGAGCTGGCTGGTGTTTGCCACCAATATAATTTTTGCTTGCAAATAGTTTCAGAATTAGTGCAGAATTAAACTACCATTTGATTGTATGCAGAAAGCATGTTATTTAAATTTTTGAGCCTAAGCAGCATATTAAAACCATGGTGGTCCAAATGTAGCTGTGAGGATTTGCTTTTATTAATTGTGTCCAAGTCAAACTTGTAAAATCTTTTGGTTGGATTCTATTGGAAATGTGAAATGGAGGCTGTTTGGTTTTGTATCTGCAGTAGAAGTTGCTGTTCCACAGGTACTCACATGGGACCTGGAAGGGTGTCATGGACAGGGGAGCTTTCTGTGGGCAGCACCTGCTGGATGAGCAACCCAATTAAGGCCCAGTGTCATAGCTCATAAAATGTCAACTGGTTGTGTAAAGGCTGCTAAACATTCTTAGTCACAACTGCCCCTTGCAACTTCACTCTTCTTTAGCATCTCTGACTTATTTTTGTACTATGATTTACTAATTTTGTAATTGTATGTAAGATACAGTTCCATTTGGGTGGCTTTTTATTCATTTCTGTATTAAGGCATGGCTCAGAGGGAATAGGGAACACCAACCCCTTGATTTATAAGATTTCTGGTATCTAACTCTATTTTTTTTTGAATCTTGGGTATGAGAGAAGCAGAACATTTCTGACAATGCAATGTGAATCTGCATTCTTGTGGTTCAATTTTTGTCATAGTTCTTGAGTATTCCCAGGATTCTTGGTAAAATTAATCACAGCTTCCTTGTGCAGTCTTTACTGTTTTTTGCTAATTTTTCTTTTTAGAATTGATTTTTAAGTATTCACTGTTAACTTTGCTCGGAGCAGAAGACTAAACTAGATATCTTCCTGGGATCCCTTCCAACCTGAATTCTTCAGTGGTTTGAAGTATGCAGTGGTTGTAGTAAGAAAAAAAGCTTCATTGGTACAAAAGTAACAAGAACACAAAGTGTGTGACACACAGCAGCTGGTGTAAGGAAAGCCAGCATTTCTCCTCTTGGTGGTATTGGTGATACTGCTTCATTTAGTAGCTCTCTTGACCCCTTCAAGTCACTTTCTGAACGTCTTTGTTCATGACTGCAGTTTAAACAACTTGCACCTACAGTCCTGAGCCAAGCAAAGATCTTTCTTAAGATGCAGTGCCCCTCAGTTTGCTTCACCCCCTGAACATCCTCACTTGCCTGCAGTGGTCACTTTTGAAATAGTTACATTCAAGCAGCTGGACACTTTCAGCCTTCAAATGCTGTAAATAAATGTGTATAGCATTTATCTTTCTGGTTTTCCCTCATTTTTTCTGACCTTGTAGCTGGCTGGGATGTCCATGTATTCCCCCCACACTGTCAGTCAGACATTAGGGGAGGAGTTTCAGTATTTTCTGGTTCAGTTCTGAAGCCTGTGGTTTCCAGAGTAGGCTGAGGAGTTACCTGTGTCACTGGGTTCATGTCATTTTACACTGTTCTCTGTAGACTGTATTTTAAGAATCTTCAAGAATTCAGTCCTTGAGACTTCACTTTGAACTCACTGAAAAAGTCTTGTCTAACCCTGGTAGGCTGCCACTCAAGAAGCTGCTGTGTTAAAGGGTTTCATGGTTTGCTCCTGTCAGCCCTTGAACAGCCAAGTGCTGATCTCCTCACACTCAGGGTGTTCTGGTGATGCTCCAGAGCTGTGAGCCTGCACTGCCCACATGGCAGCAAACCAGTGCTGTATTCTGAATGTCAGTATTTGGGATAAATTGTCCTTATCTGAAATCCTGATTGCAGTTGTCACTTGGCTATCTGGAGCCGTGCCCTTCTGTCCCAGCCTCTCGTGTGTGAGCTGCACAACTGCCCTCAGAAAGGCCGGGTGTGTTGGCACTGACACCCGGGGATCAGATACAGCACACCTGTGTGGTGCAGCCAAGGTGCCAGTGTATCACACAGATGGCCTTTGTCTACAGCTGAGGTGTCCCCAGGAAGGCAGCCAGGGCTGTGTTGCTCCTGTTGGAACAATTCATTGCACTGGTGGCCTTGCATGACTCCAGTAAAAGGCAGAGCGCTGGGAGTTGGCGTGGGCAGGAGGCTGCTTGCTGACCACGTGTTTGGCACCCTGGCCACAGCTACTCAGTTAATGGACTTCAAGCATGATGTTGTCTCTTAAAACTTGATTGCTCCATCGAAATGAACACAAAAATAAATTGGGATAAGTCTTAGAATCTATTTATAGTCTGGTTTTACAATTCCATTTTAGGAATTTGTAGATTTTTGTCCTGTTCTGTGATGAGAGATGCAAGCAAGAAAAGCTTGTATGATGCTAAGACAGGATGATGGGGAATGAGTTGTTTGGTTGTTTGCTTTTTTATTATGAAGGAATAAAGCAGTCATATTTTAATCCATGAAATCTGTGACTGTGTTTTGCAGAGGTCTGTAAGAAAATGTCAGTGTTTGGATTTTGGTACAAATGTCAGTTTAGGACAGGTAATACCACACTAAAAATACAGGTTATACTAACAATGCTGGGTTATGAGAGATCTTTGTTAGAGAGTGGAGTTCTGAGTTTGATTTCAAATACTGTGTTTGATTTCTTGATTATCTGTCTCAAAAATCAAGTTATCAACTAAGCACAAATACTTGGCCTTAAGCAAAAGGGTTTTTTCCCCTGAAAATCCCCAGAAGTTTTCTTAGACTTAGTTGTTAAGAAGCATGTGAGGTTAAGGTAAGATAAGGTGTGTCCTCACTGTGAAGGAAAAAGGTGGATCTTTTACTAAGCTAAGATGTAATAAAATCCTGTGAATATGAAGCAAGTGCAATTTTTTTTGGTGCATTTTAAAGTCATGTTAAACTGTTAAAGCTGCTCTTACAGTGGTGCATTTTGAAAGCTGGACTTACATCTCTGCCCACTGGTGATGATGGGGCATGAGCTGTGGAGCAGAGCAGAGATGAGAAGTAAATAATTTGGGGTTTAATTTTCAAAGCAACTGCCTTACAGTGAACTCTGGGAAACCTTTCTGTGTATTTTGAAATACTGAATATAAAATACTTTGTTCAGCTGTGGCACTTATTTGTGCTTAATGTAATTTTGTGCATTTTTGTTAACTAGGAATCTCTTGGGATTGTTTTATTCTACTTCTCATGCTGTGTGTGTTTGGCACAGACTTTTTTTTACTCTGGTGTAATTCCCTTTATGTTTTAATTTCACCAAAGAAAAAAGGGGGAGGGGGTAAAACATCTGTTATGTAATTCATGGAAACTGGTGTGACTGTAGGACTATTGTATAAATGTGCTGAACTCAGGTATTCAAATCACACATACGAAAAGGTGTTGAGAATCCTAAGGTGGATGTCATGTTGCTTCACTCCTCAGCCTTCCAGGAATTCCTGTGAAGGAACTTCATGCCTGTATTAGAATCATAGAATGGATTGGGTTGGAAAAGACCTCTGAGATCATCAAGTCCATCTCCAGTCCCTTTACCAGATCATGGCACTCAGTGGAATGTCCAATCTCAGTTTCAAAACATCCAGGGATGGGGAGTCCACCCCCTCTCTGGGCAGCCCATTCCAATCCCTGAGCACTCTCTCTGCAAAGAATTTCCTCCTGCTCTCCAACTTAAATTTCCCCTGGCAGAGCTTGAGCCCATCGTGCCCCCTTGTCCTGTTGCTGAGTGCCTGGGAGAAGAGACCAACCCCCACCTGGCCAGAACTTCCCTTCAGGTAGTTCTAGACAGTGCTGAGGTCACCTCTGAGCCTCCTCTTCTCCAGGCTAAACACCCCCAGCTCCCTCAGCCTCTCCCCACAGCACTTGTGCTCCAGTCCCTTCTCCAGCCTCGTTGCTCTTCTCTGGACCTGTAACAAATGGGGCCATAACAAATCCTCTATAGAGACCTTCTAAGTTTTGTAGATAAGATGCTTCTTTCAAATGGAATTTGCCTTTTTTGTTTTGTTTTATTTTTTAAATCCCTCTGCTCTGTGGCCAAGCAGTGTCATTAACCCCCCAGGTTTCCCCACTCCAGCAGCAGGGCAGGCTGGCAGCGCTGCCGGGCAGGGCCACAATTTGTGCCTCCCATCAGTTCTGTGAGGGCGTTTGCATCGTGGCTCAGGAACTGCTGCTGAGGACCCACCAGTTAACCCCGAGCAGTCTTGCCTGGGTGGGGATCAGCTTTGCCTGTGCCTCTGGTCAACACTGCAGGTTGGGCAAAGGTGGAAGTTGGCATTGCTGCTTAGCACTTACTTGAATTTAGTGCTGTATTTTATCTGCAGTTCTTCTAATATTGATTCTTAGTTTAGCAGCTGTACATATCCTATATATGAAAAACGTATTACATTTTAATATAAATTGAATTAAAAAGCAGTTTTCTATTGTTTATTTGCAAGTATTCTAATTTGTTTCTGCTGGAAAGTTCCTGGCTTTTACTCTCTTGAAACAGAACTTTCAGAGGTTGGGTGATAATTTCTAATTTGTTCTACATTTGCAACTTTGGTGATTGTACAACAAAAATCCATAAAAGTACAAAAGTTGGTGTGATATGCAACAAGCTTATCAGCTGTAGTAGAAGTCTGTGTGAGTGAAGCAGGCAGAGTGGATTCTTGCAGTACATCTTTAGGACATGAACTGCATTTTAAAGAGATCAATCACCATGTTTCAAAAGTTGTACAATTTTGGGCACTTTTTTGGCACCATGCACACTCCTCCTGTGAATTGTTATTTTAAAAAGCCCAAAAGAATTACCTTTTTCAGGCAAGACTCTGAATTATATAATGTTGTTGTCTGGTGGCACTAGCAGTTAATGCAGCATGTGTATCCATTTTTGCCTTTGGCATTGACAACAAAGATATTCCAAAAAATGTCCTAAGGCTCTGATGTTGATCAGGACTGAAGATAAACCACTCACTGTGTGTAATGCTGTGAATAAGGTTGCAATGGCAGTTCTTAAGGCTTGAGGCGGGATGGAGTATGGAGGATTCTGTGTAAAATCTAATGTTTGTTTATCATATATAACCCAATAATTTGAGGCATTACTTAAAAAAATGGCTTCACTTAAGACATGCTCTGAGTTTAAAACCAGACTTCATAGAAACTACATTTTTAATTCTCATATGACAACATTCCTATCTGAATAATTTACACAGATTAGAATTTTCAAGCTGGACTTGAGCTGTGTTACTGATTATTCTAATTTGTTGTTAATTTGCTGTATATGATGTGTTTAAAATAATAGGTAAAACTGTGTTAAGCATAAATGTTGTTAGTTAGTTACAGGCTTGCATAAAACACGAAATGGAAAACTTTGGCTTATCTACTTCAGTGTTTTGGAGGGATCAGGGAAAGTTGGAAGGACTACTTAGAACCTGTTTCCTTCACCTTTAAAGGTATTTTCTTACAATGACTCTTTATCTCACGGGCAAAATAAACAAGGTTATTTCAGTTCACTGGATTTGTCCAAACATTTTGCCACAGGGACAGTGTGGAGTTTGGACTTCTTCCCATGGCTGGTTTCAGTATGGAGAGTTAGGTGGTAAGCCTGTCTCACCTAGATTCAGAATTGTCATCTCCTTTTTATGTGATCCAAAGATTCCAAGGGGTTTCAGTACTGAAAGTGGTTTTCCTTGAGTTCCTGGGGCTGCTTTTGTGTGTTGTCTGTCACGGCCCTTGTAGCTCGTAGGTGGTTTCAGGGTGCTGATCCACCCAAAAGCTGGTGGATTCTTTGCTTGTTCAGCTCTGGTCAGAGCAGCTCCCTCTGTGGAGCTTCACTAACCCCTCGTGCTCTGGAGCTGTCACCAGGGCAGAGGGGACAGAACCAGTGGAGCAGCCCAGGGAGCAGTGGGATTGCATCCTGCTTTCCAGGTGATTGACTGCAGGCACACCTCGGGCAATCTCTTCACTTCCACACAGAAAGCGAGAAACCTGACCCCTTAAAGTCAGACCTTTGTATCTTTGTCTGAAACGTACCAGTGCCTGAAATAACCTGACATAAACTGAAATTATCAGAAGTAAACAATTACTGAGGAAGGTGTTTATCAGTTAGAGAATGTTAGTTTTGAAATTAAGATTTTTTTTTCACTTGGTTTCTTAACAATGAACTTTTTTGGAGAATGGTTTGTGTTTCTTTCTGCTTTGAAGAAATCATTCTGTGTCCTCTTTCAAAGCCTGCCACGTGTGTACCAAAGTGACCAGAGTTTGATCAATTACTGTGGTTATAACTGAGTATCTGCTGCCCTTTGGTTGTGTGGCTCTGGTACTCCTGAGCATCCATGCACAAACTGCTTTATTGACTCTCTTGTGTGCTGGACTTGTACAAAATTTAACAGAGAGACCTTTTTTTTCTGCCTCCTCTGTTAGTTGTGAAGTAACTTTTTTCCTGTCTGCACACCCGCTGTATTACAGACTGGAAAGTGAAAACTGAGTTTATTATGAATGCTGTCGATTAATAATGTATTTCTAAGTAATTAAGTCTTCAGCCACTTCTTGAACTTCTTTTTCAAGACAAGTGCATAAATACTGTCCTTTGATATGTTTTTGTTATGGATAAACTTCTGGAGTGAAATCCAAAGGTTGTTGAAGTGGTCTTGTAATGAAAACATTTATGCATCCCAACCACAGTATGTGTGAAATAGCCAAAAATCTTCTGCTAAGATATAAAATGGAGGCTTTAGGGTCATACCTGGGTTTTGTGCCACCTCCTTACCACACTCATAAATGGGCTGATTTGAGTCTTCTCCAGCTCCCAAATGGGAGTAATACATCATTCCTTTCAAGGCATCTCAAAGGATTCTATTCTTATGCTTTTACTTACTGTATTAAATAATTCTCTTCCAGTCCTGTTGGTGTGTTTTTGGGAGTGTAGTTCACACTTGGGCCAGCACAGGCGTGTGGGGAGCAGCTCCCTCCTGGGCTGGCCCCTGGTGTGTGCTGTGACCCACATTCCCTGCCTGCTCTGTCCTCTGGCCCCCCGCCAGCGTTCCCAGCGCTGCTCCAGTTTGGAGGAGTCTGCAGCAAATACGCAAACAGTGCGAAAGCAGAGAGGCTTAGAATCAGTTCTGTGTGGTTTTGTTCCTTTGAGGGGATTTGTTCCATCTTTAGGGCCCATCATGCATGTAGAGCAAGTGATGCTGTAAGATCTGTTTATAATTGAGTTGAAGGAGGGCTGGAGTACAGCTAACAGAGGGTATGAGTTTGGGAGGTGACTGGAAAAAAAGAGAACTTGTTTCAAAGAATTATGAAGTTGAATTTATACCAAGAGAAAGCTAAATAGGTTAAGATTTTAGGGATATTTATAGAAGGTCCCTTGATCATGTGGAATCATGTCCTGAAACATCAAGTGGTGTAATTGCTAATAGAAATGTATCAGTCCTGGTAGTTTAATAATTAGTTATACCTCAGCATATAGTTTAATGCAGGAGATGGTTGAGTGATTTATCCAAAAAAACACACTTGTGGCTTTGATAAGCAGGTGACTGGTGAGATTGTCCTCCAAGTAATGTGACTTTATTATGGTGTTTAAGAGGACTGGCAAAGGTACAGGCATCTGAATGAGTTTATCATCTCTTGCCCCAATAACTCCAGGAGACTGTAACAATTTATTCCTCCTAGCTTGGTTCTGGTTCCCCTCAGCGTTCTGTGGCACTGAGGCACACACAGCAGAGCACAGGTGCTGTGAGCTGCAGCTGGCACAGCCTCCCAAACACCACACACACATTGTTGCTTTGGATACAATAAAACTGCTTTGACATTTTCAAACACCAGTTAGACACTAAAACTTAAAATATCCAGCCTGTCCAGAAAGGGTGGGCAGGTAAAATACTATGTGTAGAAGAATTGCTTGCCTTAAGTGTATCTTTCCACGTAGGATGATAAATGGCCTGCTTTTAGAACTGATGTATTATTTTCACGGCTGGTAGGCAGTGTTCCTCGGCAGTGTTTGTGCTCAGAGGCTGTTTGGTACTCCATAGTGGGGAGGGAGGTGTTTGTTCTTTCAATACACTTTATGCAATAAGGTTGGGAGATGGTCATTTATGCCAAAGTTTGGAAATTATTTACCTCACTGTATTTTAACAGTTAAACTTTTTTCTCTGCAGGTGCATCTGTAGAGACTTCTCCAGAGGAGCAGACAGCCTCTTGTGAAGGTAGTTGTTTTTGTGTTCTGATGGAGCAACATTAAACATGATTTTTCAAAAATTACTGCAAATAATCTCCTCTTTAAAGTCTCTATGAACCTTTTCCAGTCTTCATTATCTTTATCCTCATACTACTATTGTAAGGCAGTGTGATTATCTGTAGCTATTTACAGATTTATAGGCAGTTGAACAAGGTGCATAAAGTGGCTTATGGAAGATCATAAAACTTGTATGAAACAGAATTTTTGAAATTGAATCTGTGTATTGAACAGCTTTGGCAAATGCCAAAACGTCTGAACTATTCTTTTATTAATTTAGTCACTCCATCTTCCTTTGTTCTTGATCCTATCATAGTAAATTTATGTGTCTTTAATGATTCCTTTCTTTTTCCCCTGCAGGTCCAAATGCTGCTGTTAACATGGAAGTTTCAGAGTCTGTTGGTAAGATAAAAATTGTTCTTTTTTCACTATAATAGCACTACAGTGTACTACTGTAGGGCTTTTGCTGAATCACTGCAAACAAAATAGAAAAGCCTTTACATTTTTGGTCCTTACTGTTTTTTGTTGTGTCCTTATACTTGGATGAGGAAAGAGGTAATGGACTCTTGTGTGCACTGACAGGTGCATGAGATTACAGGGACCCCAAAAGTGTCAGTGCTTTACTAAAAAATTGTTCCATATTACCAAGTTGTCTCATTAATATGCGTGGAATGGTGATTAACAAAAAACTTCAAAGTGATCAGTGATGTGAGCAATCAGAACATGGAAATTGTGTCTTTCTCACTGTGCTAATATGGCTTATAAGTGAACTTAAACCATAGTCCCTCTCCTTGGCTTTCTAAACGTACAACAGTGTGTGTGTGTGGTTTCAGACCAGTGTGATGGGCTGAGTGGATCTCCACATTTGCTTTTTCTTTGTAAAATTGTTGCCTGGTTAAATCAGAAGTTTCTTAATCCCTGTGAATCACAGGTTTCTTATGTCAGCACACAAGCTGGTTTGAAAGCTCCTGGTATTACTCATTTCAGAAACAAGCTGCAGTTATCCCTTTTTATTTAGGAAGATGTTACCAGACAGGTAGCTGAAACCTTTTGGTTGCGGTTTTGGGGCAGGGGCTTTTCCCCGTAGGAATTGCTTTTGAGTTCTTTACCTATTTGAATCTATCTGACTGGTTGATTTTTAGTGGAAAATGGAGAGACAGAAATGTCCCCAGAAGAGTCATGGGACCACAAAGAGGAGACAAGTGAAGCCGAGCTTGGCAGTGGCCCCACAGGGGACGCAGGGCCTTCGGAAGAAAGTGCTCAGGAAATGATGGAAGAGGAGGAGGAAATACCAAAACCCAAATCTGTTGTAGCACCTCCAGGTGCTCCTAAAAAAGAGCACGTAAATGTAGTATTCATTGGACACGTAGGTGAGTTGGAAGTGAATGTGGGGATCTGGATCTTTGTGTTGTGTATTATCTGGCACTCGGAGGATTAGAAATTAATGCTGTTCTTTGTGGGGATGTGTGTTCACTGTGCCTTGAGGCCAATAGGAGCTTCTAATGAAGCTGCTCTGGAAAAATGAAAAATATTCAAGAAGGTCTGTCGGGGTAGAATGCCAGTGGTGGAGTGTGTTCCCTTGGACACAGCAGTGCCTGTGCCCAGGATTTCTTAAGTACCTGCTCCTATTCAATGCTGCAGTGATTATGTGTTTATGATCTAAAGAACAAAATCAGAAAGCAGTGCTTCTTTTCTGCTTATTTTAAATAAAAAGGGTAAGGGTTCTTACTATTAGATTCAAAAATCACTATTTTATATACTAAAAACTGTCAGGTTGCAAACAATAGATTAACATAATTCATGGTTAAAAGGAGCACTTATAGCAAAATACCCTTATTTAATAGTTCCAACAGGCTTCAGAAAAACTCAGGTGGTGTCAGAAGTACAGAAGAATTACTGAATCAAAAGTTAGAGTAAATTCTGTCTTTTCATTTGTAAAGCCTCTTAACACCTTTAAAGCCCTGTAGTTTAGTCCTTGGGTAGATCCAGAACAGTCACACAGAGCAAAGGGCAGAGGGACATCCCAGTACTGAGAGCAGCCCATCCAGGTTGGCGACAACAGATAAAGGAAGCAGGGATGGGGATTCTGCAAGAGCTTCCCACACTCCTAACCCCTCCCTTAGCTGGATCACTCCTTGCTGAGGGTTTTTTGTTATGGATAATGCCCAATTTGTGTGTATGAAAGCAGAATTTTCAAAATTCAGTGTAATTGAATTGACAACAAATTATTATGGGAATGAGGGAAGGTGCAAGATGCTTCAAAAAACTTAGATTATGGTTAAAACATGTTTTTAAAAAATAGGTTACTTTGTTCATAATAGTTTTATTTTTTCTAGGACTTTCTTTTAAATTGTGCATGATTTAAGTTTTTCTTTTGGTTTTTTTCAGATGCTGGCAAGTCAACTATTGGAGGACAAATAATGTAAGGAAACTTAAAGTTTTAGATTTCTTGTGAATTAAAAACCTAATTAAAATGAGTAATATTTTCTTTATGGCTTTAATCAGCATAGATTAATACTTGTATAATTTTACTACCCCAGTCAATTTAGTTACTTATTGTCTTCGTAATTTCTGAATTCCAGCAGATTAATCTTATTGCTGTAGGATTTTCACTAAATGAAAACAATTATACAAAACCATACATTGTTTAATTTTAAAAAATTAATCACTTTCTTAGAATGTGGATGTTCTCCTTCATTATTTAAAAATGCTATTTGAAACTGTTTTATATCTTTTGTTAAATTTTGTCCTTTCTGAGAAGACTAAAAAAATTTAATATCTTTACTGCCCAGTGCCAGCGTTGCCAGACATAATCTGATTTCAAAATGTGAGAATATCTGCAAGATGAGATAAAACTAAATAAATGGAGATAGAATTTACAGTTTTTAAAAATGGAAATCAGTACATGAAGAAATAAATGCTATTTGCTGACACTAAGTATTTCTATGGTTTTACAATCATATTCTCAGCAAAAGTGGGAGGTCTTTGTCTTGGCATTTTCATCTTGTTTTGTTTTGACCAAATTGGAATGTTGGAATTGTCATGGTGCATTTAACCTTGTGGTTCATACTAGAACAAATTAGCATTTTATTATCTGATGTGTCTGAGTATTCTCCTTGTACAAGGAAATGCCTGTTCTTAACACTCCTACTGATGTGTTGTGTTTCTAAAGCTTTTTGTGGTCTCTCATTTTTGCACAATATCCCTTTGGTGTAAGGGGAAAAAACTGGGTGCTTGTACCAACTTTGTCATTAACCCATTATTTACTGTTATCATTAATTGTCCTTATAAAGTAAGGAGATTACTGTTATAAGAAGAACATGTAGAAATACCTGAGGAAAAAATATTAATGTTTTAATATAATAAAAATACAGTACTTGCTTATTTTCATAACTGAAAGCTCTCTTGAAATACAAGTTTTCTTTTCTGTGCAAAAAGAATGAAACCAAAGTTACTGTTCTGTACAGTTCAGAAATGGGGTGGAGGTGTGTGTGAAATCTTCTGTCATGATTTTCACTTAATTTGGATATATTGATTTAATCTCAGAAACAGAATTAACAGATGTAGTTCCTTTTGAAAACTTGCCTCTGTGGAACATTTTACAATTAGGCTTAAAAAAAAAAAAGACATTCCTCAAGTGGTGCTGGTGTACTTTTACATATCAGCAATGGTGTGGCTTTTTGTGGAGAAAAAATTCCACTGCTGATAACATCAAGCTATTCCATAAGGATTTAACTATTTGGAAATACTTTTCTGCTTTATATAAAATTGCACTTTTTTTCACCCGTGTTTTCTTAGGTATTTGACGGGAATGGTTGACAAAAGAACACTTGAAAAATATGAAAGAGAAGCTAAAGAAAAAAACAGAGAAACATGGTATGAACTTGCTGAAGATAACAGCACACTTTGCTCTTTTCACTGCAGTGAAATGGGAAGCAGATTTTAGTCTGTCCCAGTAGCCCTGTCTTCCCTCAGCAGGACAATGCCCTTGTCAGGGGTGGATTTTTGGGGGCCTCGTGCCTGGTTTGGGTTCTGTGGTTGTGTTTTGATTGTTTGGGGCTTGGGGGGCAGTGTGTGTATGTACAGCACATGTAGCAGCCTCATCTCTCCTTCAAACAACTCCTGGAAAATTCATTTCCCCTTTGAAAGCTTCCTATTCTTGGCTGTGCTGGAGGACAGTGGGGTCCAAAGGGCTCTGGAGAAGGAGCAGCTAAAGGTTTCCTTAGGGATAGAGCAGGGATGGGGCACTCAGGATGGGCACTGACCTGAAAAACAGTGTTGTGTGTGAGGGAGAGAACAGAAAGGGGGACAGACATTCATTTTACCAAACAACCATTGTCCCCCTCACCATTCTCAAATCTAATTTGTCAATGGCCAAAGGATAAAATATAATTAGGAGGGAACAACAGTTGATGTGATGAAAATGTCCATGGTAGAGTAAATAAAACAGTCAGTGAAAGTCACAGTTGGTCTTGGAAATGCTTAAGTTTGATAATGCTGACATGGTTAAAATAATTGAGGAGAAAAAAAAGAAATTTTCTTATAAATCATATATAAATTTAATAAAAATTAATATAAAAACAGAGTATTTGGGTTGGAACTTTTTTTAGGTACCTTTCATGGGCCTTAGACACAAACCAAGAAGAACGAGACAAAGGTAAAACAGTAGAAGTGGGTCGTGCCTATTTTGAGACGGAGAAGAAACACTTCACTATTTTAGATGCCCCTGGACATAAGAGCTTTGTTCCAAATATGATTGGTGGGGCTTCTCAAGCTGATCTTGCTGTGCTGGTAAGGACAAATCACATACTTTTATTTTGGCTATACTGTGCAATTAAACTTTTGACTTCTGATTTTTTTTTTGTTTGCTTGCTTATTCTTTTGGTTAGTTACAGTGGAATTTTCAAATGTTAAGTTTACCAAGTTAAGTGGGTTTTGGAGTAACTTAACAGACACTTAAAACTGTCCACAGGTGTCATGTGATTTCTTTATGTCAGTGTAGAAACTAATGGGCTATACCAGTGTATTTTGAAAGCTTTTACTAGTTTTGACTACCCAAAGTTATTTTTGAATAAGGCAATATTATCTGTTGTTGATTGTCCTGTTGAGAGAGTTGCAGAACTTTTATTAAAATATGTATTTTTAATTAGGTTATTTCTGCAAGAAAAGGAGAATTTGAAACTGGATTTGAGAAAGGTGGACAAACAAGAGAACATGCCATGTTAGCAAAAACAGCAGGTGTAAAACATTTAATAGTTCTTATTAATAAAATGGATGATCCAACTGTAAACTGGAGTAATGAAAGGTGAGTTTAATATTAAAAAATTATTCATCATTGAAAGACACTGAAATAAAATTATTTCTAGGTAATTTTTTATCCCATTTTTGCTGAAAAAATGGTAAACTAGTGGATTAAAGACAGATTATAAAAATGGCAGGAAAAGCAGAAGCATAGTGCCCAGGACAGTGCCTTTTAACTAAGTTTGAACTTCTACATTACTCTAAAACATTCATTTTCAACTGCTTGGGTCCCTGCAGACCTATCTAACAAATCCATGTGTTCTAACATAGTTTAACTGTTGACTTGGGAATGTTATACTGAATCCAAAAAAGAAGCGACTGTTTCCAGCAGTGGAATTGGCCACAGTTGCCAGAGAATTTGCTGTGTGTGCTGTCAGGAATTGTGAAAGGTTTTGAGGAAAGCCTTGAGGGCCTGTGCAACCTTAGAACATGAGCACACTTTACTGAGAGACTGAGGCGTGCCCAGCTCTGCTCTCTTAGTCCTGCCCTGACCCTCTGACATTATTGAATTGAGCCAAAACCGAGAGGAAGGAGCGTAACAGGAAAAATGGCAGGAAACCTTCAGAAATGATGTAGGAGATTGGAGGAGACCAAGGCAGCACTGAGGTGAAAGCTGCAGCACGACCTCAGTGACTGCTTGGACTGTCCTGCTGTGTTGGCCTGGATATCCTGCTTAAAGCAGTTTTGCAGCATGTGCTGCTGTTTATCCAGCCCAATAATTGAGGTATATGGACAAAACTGATAGTGTTTTATGGAGCAGAGGAATGAGGGGGAATAGACAATACCAAGTTGTGCTGGAAGATTGGGGAGAAGATGCACATCGACAACTAAGCTGTATTAGGTTTGCTTGCTGCTCACAAAGGCATTTAACTGATGTGAATGGTATGTCCATGGGGTGTGTTGGGGTTTTTTAAATCACAGTATTTTATGCTGGAATAAGTGAAACTTACCTTGATCTGCTTGTCATTTTAATAGATATGAGGAATGTAAAGAGAAACTGGTGCCATTTTTGAAGAAAGTTGGCTTCAATCCCAAAAAGGATATTCATTTCATGCCCTGCTCAGGACTGACTGGAGCAAACCTTAAAGAACAGTCAGAATTCTGTCCTTGGTATATGTATGTATCTTAAATTGAGTGACTTGAATATTTGCTGTATTTCAAAGTAAATGCTACAGTGAAGTTAGGAAGTGGTATAGTGTGGTATATTGTAGCTGTGTTCTAAAGTGCTTGAGGAAATACAGTGAGGGCAGCAAAACACAGCCATACACTGTGCCAACAGAAAGCATTTGCTGCCTGCAGAGAACTATTAGTAAAACATCAGCAGTGTTTCTGTGGCTGTGTGAGTTCAGTGCCATACAAGCACTGGAGTTTGCAGGTGCTGCTGCAGTTGACATGTTGCTGGAATGAGTAATTGTCTGATGTGGAAAGTTTTCTTGAAGCTGTTGTGTATAATCAGTGCCAAGCCGTGTCTCTCAGTGGATGTCATACCTTTCAATATTCATCATACTTAAAAAAGTACTAATGGAAATCATGTTTGGACCCAGCTTATGATTTTGTATTTCCAAAATATATTGCACATCAATCATGATCCACAATAATTAATTTGTGTACAATATGCCTGTGATAGAACTTAAAAACCTGCACTCCCTGGGTATTAACATGTTAGCTGGGGTAAAGTGGACACTACTGGTGGGATGTTATGATAGAATTAACTGTCTTGGAGGTCACTGTTCATTATGATGACAGAGTGAAAATCATTCCTTTTGTTGAACTGCATTTATCCATTCTGAGTGATTTTTTTCATGGGAGGGTGCTCACAAAATTGAAACAAATGTCTTCTGTTCTTTTAGTGGATTACCATTTATTCCATACCTGGATAATTTGCCAAACTTCAACCGTTCAGTTGATGGACCAATCAGGCTGCCAATTGTGGATAAATATAAGGTACAAATTAAAATAATAGGATGGAGAGTATAAATAGACTACTATCAGGGAGCAGTAAATGACCTATTTACAGTACTTTGAGGATATCTTTTTTTTTTCTTTGCTAATGTTACATTTCCAACTGTAAAATAAAGGTGGGAAGGGGAAGTAAATAATTTTATCATTATATGAAACTCTTAAAACTTGTAATCTTTCATGAGAACAGTTTCCAAAATATTAAGCATAGCAGTGGTAGATAACTTCATAGGGTTAAGTAACCAAACATAAATCATAAATAGAGCAGGCTCTTTAGGAAAATATTTTCAATTTTTCTGTAATGGTTTCTTTTTGTGAAGGATATGGGCACTGTGGTCCTTGGGAAGCTGGAGTCAGGCTCTATTTGCAAAGGACAGCAGCTTGTGATGATGCCAAACAAGGTATGGTATGTTTTGCAACCCTAAAAAAGGAGCTTGATTCTTAAAGATACTCATTACTTCATATCAGAAGATGTTGTACTGCTCTGTTGAACAGAACAAAGCTCTCAGGTTTTACAGGGATGATGTTTCTGGGGGCAGAATAGTCCCTTAGTGTTCAGAACTTGGGTTGTCTTGCCTTGGGAAACTCAGTTGCTGGACTGCAAGTCATTGTACTTTCTGAGCTGTGTTTTACTTAGTATTTTCACAGTTCACCTACTAAACCTTTTTCCTGCTGTGGGTTAATATTACTCAAAGGTTTACTTCTTTCTGCCTGCCCCCCTTTTTTTTTTCCCCCCTTTCCCTCAAAGGGAAAGGGGGGAAAAAAACCTTTTTAAAAAAAAAGCTCTTTTAAAAAGTTTTAGTAACTCATCATTCAAATATTTTCAATGTTCCAAAGCTTGCAAAGTCAAATATAATGAATTTAAACTGTAATGGAATGATTTATTGAAATATATATGATTTATTGAAATACTGCTATATTAAATTGATTTTATACCAGACTAAAATATTCACAATACAAAACTTTATTTTTGCTTTCTTTAAGCACAATGTGGAAGTTCTTGGAATTCTTTCTGATGATGTAGAAACTGATTCAGTAGCCCCAGGTGAAAATCTAAAAATCAGACTGAAGGGAATTGAAGAGGAGGAGATTCTTCCAGGATTTATTCTGTGTGATCTCAACAACCTTTGTCATTCTGGACGCACATTCGATGCCCAGGTACAATAAAAAGCTCTTAATTGCTGTGTAGGGGGGTAAAAAACATGAAAATACTTTGTTTCACTAATTCTAAACTTCAGTAATTTGAAGTTTCAGTTCAGATTTCTTATTCATTACCATATTTTTAAGTTGGCAGTAACATATATATTTAACACTGACATCATTAATTTGAGGTTTTAAAATATATTTTTTAATTTAAGTTCTCAGTGAAGTTTTAGATACTTTATAATGGTGAAAGCAAGATCTCCTCGAGCCAGTTCTTCAATTTTTATACTTTCATATTATAAACAAGTCAGTAACTTAAAAACTTTGGTTCTTTGACAAAACTTTGGAATGTATAATTGAAAAATATACACACAGTATAATTCTGCATTTCATTATTCTCTGTTCTTTTATAATTGAAATTAGGAAAAATGCACTTATTTTGAATTGTTTTGCAGATAGTGATAATTGAGCACAAATCCATTATCTGCCCAGGTTATAATGCTGTGCTGCACATCCACACCTGTATTGAAGAAGTTGAGATAACAGTAAGTGTCATTTTAAGTTGTGATGTGAAAATAGACAACCCAGCTGTTGGGATGAGTTGTTCTGTCATGACATAAATCTGCAGAGCAACTAATGCAACAAAGCTGCAGTCTTGACTGGCATTCTTGGTCAGTGCCCCAACACAAACAGAGTGGCTGTAACTTCAGCTGAGCTTTCTGGAGCGTGGGGTTGGTCATGTCTGACTCTTAGGCAGTAAATCTTGGAAGTTTCTTTACAACATATTTTTTTGTAAGTATTTTCTTTCTTAGATTCCAATTTGTTCATAAAGAAAAATCACCCTTTTTTTAGCAATCACAACTATTAATTCTCTTCTTATACAGGCCTTAATCTGCTTGGTAGACAAAAAGACAGGTGACAAAAGTAAGACACGGCCCCGCTTTGTGAAACAGGATCAAGTTTGCATTGCCCGTTTAAGGACAGCAGGAACCATCTGCCTTGAGACATTCAAAGACTTCCCTCAGATGGGTCGCTTCACCTTGAGGGATGAGGGTAAGGCTGTTCCCCCAGCAGTTCCTGACTGCTGCAAAAGTGCAGCTCCTTGAAATAGCACATCATGCCTGGCAGGGAGGTATTAAATGCTGGTATCTAGTGAAAGTCACTCTCTGGGTAACAATGGAAAAGGAAATCTAAGCAAATTGTTGTCATTGTGCAGAGTTCTTGCTAGTAACAGAAAGCTTTATTTTAGATGAATAATGTACAGAAACGTGCACTGTGAAGCAAAAGGCTGGATTTGAAAGATTACCAGCAATGCTTTCTTAATGTGTCCTGGAATGTCCACCTACAGTATGAATACCATAGTTTCACTATTTAAAGTTAGAAAATATCAGGAACTGGGGTTGTATGTTGGTCTTTAACTCATGCACACCCTGGTAAAACTCGCTGATTTGTGGGATGTATTTAAAATAAATGATCTTTAAAAGCAGTAAACAGATGTGGTAGTGATTCTGCTGTGCCTTCCCTTTAGATGAGTGCAGAGCAGGCTTTCCACAAGGCACATCATGTTCTTTGCTGTGAGAACAGCAGGTTTACTATTTTTAAGATTTTCTCCTGCTTTTAAAACACACTGATGCTTTTATTCTACAATGTAACAATTTCTTCTCTATATTTTCTAATACTCTCAAGAGCCTGTATTTTGGGGAAGGTTTTCATGTTCTTGGAGACTTACACATCCTTTTCACAATAAATGTAACTCTGCTGTTTGTCTCCTTGGTTTAGGTAAGACCATTGCAATTGGAAAAGTTCTGAAACTGGTTCCAGAGAAGGACTAAGCATTTTTCTCAATGACCCCGCACAAAACTGTGAGGAAAATCGACTCAGCAAAAGCCTACTTCACACCGCCTTCTTATTTTCTGCCCATTGATAAACTTCTCCCCATATTTTGCAAAGACAAATTTCACAGCAAAGGTCCACATTATGTCAGCTTTCTCATATTGAGAGCTCTGCTATGCCACTGTTGAATTTTCCCAAAAAGAATTTTTTTTTTCTCCCAAATTCTGCTTCCTTGGAAAGATTCGGCAATAGCTTTGTAAGTGATGTGGACATAATTGCCTATAATTATGAAAATCTAAAGTATTTTTAATGTTTAATTTCCCCCAGCATATATATTAAGACCTCTTTTTTCCAGGCAGATCATTCAGAGTGTGCGAGTGTGTGTGCACATGTTACAAAGATGACTACCATGTTAATAAACTATTCAATTTGAAATCTTTTTCGGTATTGGAATTGCTTTTGAATAATGTTTTTTATCCGGATGTAACACAGTTGCATTAGCTTTTTAACTTTCCAGTAACCCAGATAGTTGGTTACTTGGACTTTTCTAAACTCCTCAGCCTCCCCACACACACAGTTTTAAATGAGGCAATTGGGCACTCAACCAAGTTTGTATTAAAATAATTGTTTGCCCCTTCCCTTTGTTCAATGCATTCTGAAAATTAAAAAACATTCATGCAAATGTGGCACCTTCATTAGCTTTACATTTGTTAATATCTTCAGCAAATTAGGTTGACTTAACATCATTACTAGACACAATAAGTCAATTTTGAAGGCTAGAACTACATATTGTGACTTTATAAAAATTCAGCATTGTTAAATTCCTAACTGCAGAAAATGCTAACCAGTAAATCAGTGAAACTTGCAAAAATAAGAGAATCTGTGGCAATAGTGCCTATTAGTATTTATAAGAGCTGCATTTTGTGGGAGAACTGGGCCAATTAAAAAGTGCCAGTTATATAAATTACTCAGTTCACCCTGTCTTTAATTTAGAGGGCTGGATAATCCTTGCTGTTTTAAAGATCAGTCTGAACTGAGAGGGAGAAAGACTATTTAAATCCCTATGAATTTGCACATACCGAAATATGGGAGGGTCAGAATCAAGCACAGTCTGTAAATTTTTGCATATCAAAAGCAATGTAAGCTGATGAGAACCAGTGAAGTTTTTCTTGAGAAATTAAAGCAAAACTGGTTCAAAGTAAAGCTTACTCAGTACAACTTGAAGGAGCTGCATAATAAAACCCTATTTAGCTGCACTTTGGAAGTGGACTGTCTGCAATTGCTGTCCTGATTCTAGCAATTAGGATGAAGGCTAAGGGATTTTCTTCATTTCCCAGAGTATTACTAGTAATTATTAAAAGGTATCTTCAGAGCTTCTTCAGACTCCTTAACTAAACATTTTCAGTTGTACAATTGTGGTGAGCCCATCTTCTCCCCCAAAAGTTTACAGTCTTGTGACTGTGTCGGAATTCACAGATAACTCAAAACTGAAACAGATTTACCTTTTCTGGGGTTTGTTTTTTTTGTTTGTTTTGTTTTGGGGTTTTTTGTTTGTTTCTTTGTAACTGTGGAACTCCCATTCATTTCACTTACAGCTACATTGTATGGACAGAAGAAGTTATTGTCCTTCAGTTTCATATGACTACACTTGTAGCTACCGTAATGCATGGAATTTAAATAAATTTTATTATGTCTGCAAACCTCTGGGCTTTTATTTTTTTTGGTAAATTAGGGTTTAAAAGTAATTTTTTTCCCTGCCAAGAGAACAAAACCCACAGTTCCTTGGATCTTAAACTAATGAAGAAATTAAAATCCAAGGAAAATTACTGTCTTATTCGTATTCTGGACTGATTGCCAGATACCTGACTGCTGTCTTGATGAGCTCATGGATTTGAAATTTGCAAAGACCACTATTGGAGAATACTTACTTAGGTTCCTAAATTGTTAGATCTTTTAAAACTTTTTTTTTAAGGCATTGAAATGCATCTGAAGAGTACATGATGCTCCAGCAGAATTTTTCCACTTTTGAGCGAACTTAATGAGGGATTGTAAAACCTCATTATTATGAGGCTGGACTGAATATTTATTATTAAACTGAATAATCATCTGGTGGGTTGGAATATCAGTAGATAGAAAGTCTGAGTATTTCCCTTACTCATCCCATCTAGTGCATTTGATTACATTTCCATAAATGCAGTTAATGTCACCTTGTCTGTAAAGGGAGGCTGTGTTATTACAAATCCATTAACAGAATCCACATTATGCAATTAAAGATATTTCTATCCTGTAGGAAGTTTATATTTGGGTATAAAATATTTCCATTCTATGGCAGATATACTGATATGAAAACATAATAATAAATCTGCACAAATTTGGCTGCATTTTGGGTAGAAGAGCTGGAAGTACATTGTGTTTGAATAGTCCTCAGATCACATCTCAACTTTTTCATTTCATCTCCATTCTACATTTTGTAGTCCCATTTTTACTACTATTAAGTACAGCTAAATCTAGATGAAAGAAAAAAAGATAATGTGGCTTTGTTGGAAATAAATACTATTTGCTGATTCACTGATGTAATAAACTTTTTTAAATGACCATTTTGAATACTTCCTTGTGTGACAATGTGGTATGCTGCCTTGAAGATGAAACAAAACTAATGGAGCTGTGTGACCACACCAGTTGGGAGGAAGAGGGAAAAGAAGGAACTGGAAGTTGAATTGAAGCTACAGGAACAGCAGAAGCACTGCCAGGGTAACTGTGCTTGCACATGACACTGGCAGAGCATTCCTGGATCCTGACATGGCTGGAACTCACACCAGCAAAACTGAGAGTGTTTCTGCAGAAAGGAGGAATTTGGGTGGGTTTTTCCCCCATTAAAACAGCAATGAGGATTGTACCTATTTCCCTCTGATTGCTGCCCAAAGTTTCTAGTGTAGATATGGCTTGTTTAGCCATGATGTAACTTAGAAAACCAAAAAAATCTATAAAGACCTTGTATGTCTTTGAACTGAAAACCTTGGTATATGTAACAAACTAAATGTAAAGCAAAAAAAATCTGAATGTGCAACAGTACTAACTATTTGGCAACAGGAAAATATTTCCTTGTTTGTGTAAGTGACGAGAAGCAAAGCACACTCTGGAGAAATTGGTAACATTGCCAGCAGCTGCCCACCTGAAACCATTCCAGCCTCCTTGGTCATCTTTGCAGACAATCAGGAACTCAAACGCAGTCATGGTGACGCTGCTTTCCTGAGACACTTGCTCTGGTAGTAAATTGTATTCCTGAACAGCAGCAAGCTCTTGATGATGGTGTAACAGTATTGTAAGAAAAGCAGCTGCTTTAAGGAGGTTTATCCATGAGGATATTTGCTGGTCGTGACTTTCATGCCCCTCTGCAGATCTTTTTCAGTGGCATGAAAAGCTCAGTGAAAAGTGCTCAATGAACAACCTCTGTTTTAGACTACTTATGGCACCAGTCCATATATTAAAAATCATGTTAATTATGAGAAATGCGTTTTTATAAGTGTTTATTATTGAATCTTACCTAAGGAAAAAAAGATTGTTTCAATGTCCCAAGTACCCGATTCTGTATTACTCTGACTTTTGGGTTCTTAATGCAGACTGTTTAAATTATGATGATAAAGCAGATGAAATGTACTCCAGACAAGACTGTTTTCTTCCTGAACTGGTACTTAAAGGCTCTTACTTATTCTGCTGTTTTTGTATACCCTATAGAGGATTTGGTACAGAAAAATATACCAACAAAACTGGAGTTACTACTGAAGATTTTATATTGTGAACTTGTTTCTTTCCTTGTGTTTATTTTAACGCACTATGAACCTGACAAGACTTTTCCTCTGAAGAAATACTAGAAAAGATTCTAGTCTTAATATAAAATGGAAATTTATGCTAACAAACCCAAAATCTGTTGTCTGTGTATATATATCTTTGATAATACATATCCTTTCATTGCCTTTCCTTCCTGAAAAGTATCAACTTCCAGCACAAATTGGATTTTTCTACATCTCCCCTCAGTTACAAACATCTGAAAAAGTCCATGTACTTCTGAATAAAAGAAGTAATAAGAGACATACCAGGTGAAATGTTGGATGACAAAAAAGTACTTGGGGCAGTGTTCCTGTCACTTGTTAAGCCCTCTAGAAGTGGTGATAGGCACAGCGTTAGAACAGGAAAGGTCCTGTCACAGTGGCAGGAGCCTGTTCTGAAACAGTCTTGGAACAAGGGAATGACTTGCCCCACCAGCAGCCTGTGCCTGCCAGCCAGGGAACAGCTGGGGCTGCCACTGGGGCTGCAGAGGAACCCCACCTAAGGAAAACCAGTCTTGAACTCTGCATCTGGGGAGATATTCTCTTCTGAGGTCTCTTACAGAGGACTCCTTACTCCTGTTTTAATCTCTGCAGAGTCTTTGTGCTAGTTTTGTTGCAAGAAGTGCACTTACAGAGACCTGGGATTTTGACATCTGCCATCAAATAATCTGGAGGAACATAAACCTGGAACTTGAATAATTGTAAACCACAAAGATCTGTTTACAGCAGAAACAATTGCTATTTGTACTTCTCTTTTGCTATGAGAAAGTATAAAATTAGGCATACATGAGAAATACCTCATGTAAGTAATTAGGTAGAATTGTTTGCAATTATTTTACATCTTAGCATTTAAATCAGTGACACAAATGGCTTAAAGAAAAATATATATTTTCATAGTCAAAAAGGTTACATAGAGAGCTACAGCAGGATAGTGTACAGCAATGACACTCATCTAACAAACCTAATTTCCTTGCAGGAGTAACTGTAAATTGATGAACTTGCTAAATTAAAAGTGCACTCTTTTATACACATTGCATGCTGTATTAAGCTGAAATATTTCTTATCCAGAGATTAACTTAATTTTTCCAAGACAGCTCTGTTAGCTATGTCAAGTACCTTTAAGGAGAAAATGATTATACTAAGTCAGTTAAACCACATCTAGTAACATTCAGTCATGTCAGACCTAAAATTGTTCAGAAAAATGTACTTGGATGAGACTGATATGTGAAAAATTTGAATTTGAGTCACTAATAGTCCTTTTAGTTTTATCCTATTAATGCTACACTGACCCAGTACAGTCAGGCTTCAAATGTGCTGTTCAATCACATCTTACAAGACAAGCCTGGCTTATTTTCAGAGAGATGTTCCAGTCATCTGATTTTTTCTATTTTGTTTTAACATGTCACACTAGTATGCTGATGTTTTATTAAAATGCAGCTGCTCTAAAATATGCAAAGATGGAAGCAAGGCTAATACAATTATCAGAATATAAAACAGCACAGTTAGGATCACATGCCTAAATTCTACCAGTACTGAAAAGATTTTAACGAGTCTGCCCTCTTTGGCTACCCAGCATATTTCTCACCTTCAGTAATTTCTCTAATCAACACTTCATACAACAGGGGAACAAAGCATAGCTTTTCTTAGCCAGTTTCATTTATTTTGTTCAAATATCACAACAGGATCTAGGTTTTTTCACTCTTTAGAATCAATATATGTCCTTATAATTCTTTCATAAGTCTGGACATGTCTTGAAGCCATCAACTATCCCACTATTTCTGAAAAAAACACTAACAGCAGAATGAAAATATAAACTACATAAAGAAGCCTGTCACAAAACTAGGGTATTTTAGTTTCTTTACTGGCACACTGATGGAGCAACAAATTTTGTCGCAAGACATCTGATGGAAGGAATAAAAAACATAAATAGGCAAAGAGCAGGAAAAAATCTAGAGATAAGTGAATGACTCAGACTCCTGATTTCACGCATATTTAAGCCCTGGTTATGCAGAGCTGCGTTACCCAGGTAGCAGCTCACCTGTGTGGTGAATGCAGACAAGCCAGAGCTGCCAGGGCACACACAGCGCTCTGGGAATGAGGCCAAAATAACTCCAGGCTAGATTTTTATCTGAGAACAATGTATTTATCCAGCATGGATGGAATAAGCACCTCGCAATCAAGCTGCTTCCCTGTCAGTGTGTGCATTTCTAAACTGAACAGGAGATGCACCACTCCTGCCTTTATTAGTCATACATGAGGAAGAAATGGTTTGGCATGTGACAATCCGTGCCTGCCTCAACAGAAGGGACCCAGAAACAGCAGAGTTCAAGACGCAGTGTTTGAGGAAGATGAGGAGCAGAAGGCAGGCCCTGGACTCCATGACACACACACACTTTGGTTTATTCAGAGAACCTGCAGGCAGGATCCTGTGGGAGGCAGCTCTGAAGGGCAAAGCTGGCAGAAGGTTTAAGGTTGTCCTCCTCCAACTATAACAACAGTCCCTCCTGACAACTCAGGAAAACAAGTAATCTGTGAGGAAGGAGACTGGCTTAGCTAAACAGGGAAGTTAGAACCGCACTCCAGTGCAAAGGGACAGTAACACAGGAGGTAAAATTTGGGATACGCTTCAAAGAAGGAATCTGAAGACAATGCCCAATTAATTCATCCCAAATACGATGGCGGGGGGTTGAGCAACCAACTAAATGGGTTTGTTTGAACAGGGCTCTGAGGGCAGAGCTAAAGGCTTGTACTCTACCTGAATGCCAGTAATAAATGGAGTACTGCTAGGATTTATCCTGGGACACGAACTATTCAGTATCTCTATTAGTGACCCAAGCACGGTCACACCAAGTCTGCAGGTGGCATCAAACCTGGGGATCAATCCTTGCCCTTGAGGACACAGGCACAGAGGGCCCTGCACAGGTCACAGCGATCAGGCAGCACAAACCTGTCAATGCTCGACAAAGGGCAGCTGCAAGCGTGGATTTGGGACAGCGCAGCCCCCTGGGGCAGTGACCGGCCGGGCAGTGACCGGCAGTGAGCGGCAATGAGCGGCCGGGCAGGGAGCGCCGGGAGCGGCTCTGCCGGAGGCACCCGAGGGACAGCCCAGCTGAACAAGAGCCACCTGACCGCGTTCCCGGCGGGCAAAGGGGGACAACAGCATCCCTGCCTGGACCAGCGCAGCACCATCAATAAAACAAGGCGACTACAACTCCCCTTTTCCTAGCGTGAGGGCACTCTGCCATGGGCACAGGCCGCCCGGCCTTCCCTGGAGCCGGGAAGGACACAGCCCTGACCCCCGGCTGGCACTGCTCCGCTCCGAGGTGGCTGAGCCCGCGGCCGCGCTGGGCACAGCTGCGTGCGAGGGTAGGGACGCTGCTCCGGGAGCGCCATCGGCATCTCCGTCGATACCGCCACCGCCAGCCCCCTGCCCGCAGCCCCGCCCCGGACGGCCCCGCCATGCCCCGGAAAGGGCCCCCGCGCAGGCGCAGCCGCGGCACGTGGAGCCGGCGGGGCCATGGCGGGAGAGACGGAACGGCCGGAGCGCGGCCGGGGAGCCGAGAAAGAGCAGCTGGATCGTGCCCAGGTACCGGGGGGAGCTGGGGCAGAGCGCCTGGATCGTGCCCAGGCACCGGGGGGAGCCGGGATGAAGCCCCTGAAGCGTTCCCGAGGACCACGGGGAGCCGGGATGGAGCCCCTGGAGCGTTCGCGGGGAGCCGGGATGGAGCCCCTGGAGTGTTCGCGGGGGGTCGGGCGGGAACACCCGGAGCGTTCCCGGGCCGGCCCGGGGTTTACCTGCGGCTCTGGCCGCTGTGGTGCCGTTGCAGGTGAAGAAGGCGGTGGAGGCTCTCCTGGCTTTCTCTAGAAGCAAGGCCAAGGGAGACGCGCTGTTCCTCAACGAGGGCGAGAGCGTCCACCTCCTGGTGACGGTCTGGAAGGTCCCGCGGGTCGCAAAACTCATCAGAATGTAAGAAACTCAGCGCCGGCCTAACCCTGTGTGGTTACAGGGCTGCTCGTGTCCTTTGACTTGGAAAGAGCCCTTTGCTGATTCTGAGCGTAAGGGATTGGCTGCCACGGCCCCTCCTGGTCCTCCCGTGCCGAGGGTGAGAACGGCCGGGTTCGAGCACTGCTTTGCCCCCAGTTTGGTGTAACTGGGGCTGGGCTGTGCCATCCTTAAGCACAGAGCATACTGGTTCTGTGGTTGCCTTTCAGTCTTGAAACTCGACAAAATAAATCCCCCAAGGTTCCACTGAAGATGTTGAGTAGTTAACAGAATCTAAATACAAGAGCTTCCCTGTAGTTTTAAAGAGTAATGATCCCTTAGTGTAGATCTAGCTCTGGAAAAAAAATGCTTTCTCTTATTAGACATTCTTTGTCTGTGTCATTCTCATTGTAGACCACTGCCCCATGGCATTCGACCAGAAACAGCTGAGGTTTGCCTGTTCACAAAGGATGAGCCAAATTTATCAGCAGAACAGACTGAAAATCTGTACAGGAAACTTCTAATCCAGAATGGGATCAGAAGTATTAGCCAGGTAAGAGAGGTGCTTGGTGGCATGTAATTTCTCTTGTACCAAAATAAAAGGGACAGTAGTTGCTGTTTTCTTCTATTTAATACGGTAATCTCAATGATGCCAAGTTAATGATCTCTAGTAAGATTTTCCTGACTATTCAAACTGTAGTGTTTCTGAAATTCAACATTTAATCAGAATAATTTCTTCAGTTTGAAATAGAGTTTTTAGCAATCAGATAAAATTTTTAGATAAATGCTCAGTATTAAGTTTGAGTAAGCAACTAGAAAAATGCAGAATGTTTGAATAGAGTCCTTTGGACTGGATTGGATTGTTTATGCTACTAGTAATAAAATTATAAAATTATTTTATTGTATTTACTCTTGATTTAGATGTTACCATTTACTCAAGTTCAATCACTATGCAACAGTTACATATTGTTTGATTCTTAAAACAAAAGGAAAAGGATCAGTGCCTTTTGATTGTCTTCTGTATATTGAATCTAAAATAATTCTGTGCAGTTCTAAGAAGTGTTCTAGGCTGCCTTTTCAGCAGTGGGGACTAAACTGTTCCTTGCATTGCAGATCATCTCCTACAAGACTCTCAAAAAGGAGTATAAACTGTTTGAAGCAAAGCGGCGCCTCCTGAACAGCTTCGATCTCTTTCTGTCTGATGACCGAATCAGGAGGCTCTTGCCCTCACATCTAGGAAAACACTTCTATGAAAAGAAAAAGTAGGTCTTTGAATTTTGTAGATCCATTTTTCATTACCTTTTTTTAATACCAGATTCTTAGTAAAGCAGGGTGTTAGCTTTGCTTCAGGTTTTCTAATTATTTCCTTTTTTATCCTCTCCCTTTCTCTTTTAGGGCACCTTTATCTGTAAACCTGAAAGCCAAAGATCTTGCTAAGGAACTAGAAAAACATATCCAAGGGACTACACTCCCAGTTAACAACAAAGGGTGCTGTTAGTAAGTATGAATATATTAATACTTCACTTGAAGGATGGTTGTACCTTAACTGTAGCAATTTTGAGTTCTTTTTAGTCCCTTAATATGTGAATAAAATGTTAAAGGTCAACATTCCAAATAGGAGTAATTTTGAACCTTAACCTGTATAAAGAAATCAGTAGTTCTATTTAAGAAATTTTACTGTAAAATTCTACTTTTCACGTCTTTTTCCTTATACTGAAGGAATTTCTAGTCACCTGTCAGTGTCAAACAGCATGTACAATCTTAGAAAAATATTCCTGTTAAAAACTATTTTCAAAAAACTAGTAAAATTTTTTTCATATATTGTGTATCTAAATTGGTAATATGCTTCATAATATAAGGCAGAAGTCCCATATCCAAGTAAAATACAGGTGAATGTCTTCTAACTGCTATTACAAAAGATTTCTCCAATAGCCGTCCATCCTTTATGAAAGTAAAATAATTGTAGATAAATGGAATTTTTCCATTTCTGGGTATGCCTAAATACAGGTAACAAAGAGTGTTTATTTGCCCACATATAAATATTATTCATCTGTTGTTTCAGCACAACACGTATAGGTCACACTGGAATGAAAGTGGATGAGATCCTGGAGAATATCATTGCAGCAGCACAAGTGATTGCTAAAAAGTTACCAAAGGTACTGCTGATTGACTGTGTTAAAGCCAAGTTCACTCTTCAGCCTTGTTATTCTTACATAATGCACTGTTTTTGTTGCAGAATTGGAAAAATGTAAAAATTCTTCACCTCAAAACACTTAAATCAGTTGCGCTTCCAATATTTACTGCAAATGTCTCCAACCTGGATGAGCTTGACACAGAGCCACCTCTCAAAAAGAAGGAAGTAAAGGTAAAACAAATTTTCTCCAAACTTTGCATAAAGTCAGATTGGTGCATCTCATTCTTTGTCTTCCTTTTATGCATTGTAGTGTTGGGTTTAAACATTTTAGCAGTTGGTCCCAGGTGTTTATGGGTTAGGCCATCAGAGTCTCAGTGCTTCAATTTCTCAGTAATGATGAAATTATGGAAACTCCCTGAGGGATTGTAAGGCAAACTGGAAATGAATGTTTCTAGTCACAACTAAAGAGATGTGAAATTCAATGTTAGAACTTTGCTTGTATTGTTTATTCATATTTGCCTTCTGAAAATACACTCATTAACATATATGTGGATTCAGACTATGCATCTGTTTTTATTGGCTAATCAGTGGCATCTGAATAATTCATAAGCTCATATATTTGTACATATAGGGGGGCTTATACTTGTAAAAAAGTAATTGGCTATTCCTTTGTACTGAGTTCTGCTTGTGTTAGTTTGTCTGAAGTAAATTTGGAATCTGAATATTCACCTTAAAGACTGTAACCTTGACACTGTTATAGTTGTGAGATATTCACAATAACCTGCATGCCATGCATTTTTTTCTTATTTTACATATGGTTGATCAGTCTGGGTCTGTTGAACAAGAGTCTGTCTTTAAATTAATGTTGCTACACCTTCTAATTTTTAACCACATTAAAACAGTTATTATACATGTAGAAATATCATGGGGATTTGTCTGAGATAAACTTCTGATTAACTCTAGAAGGCAAAACCCAAGAAACCAAAGAAGACAGCTAAAAAACTGAAGTCAAGTCAAGTCACTGAGACAACTGGAAGTAAAGCTGCTGCTGCTACTCAGAAGTCTGAAATAAAAGAAAAAGAGGAAATAGTCCAAGAACCAGGTGAACATGATGATGAGGAAATTCCACAACTGGTGCCTATACAAACAAAGAGTCTAACTGAGCTGAAGGTAATTGTTTCATAATACTGCAAAACTCATATTTCAGTTAAAACTAAAGATTTTGAACTGTTTAAATTGTTCTTTTCTCTTTAGGGAACAGTGTGTGTTAACACATTTCAAGCACATGCTTTCAGGTTCATTGATAAAAAGGATTTGTCACTTACAATAATTTTCATTTTCCTGAAAAGCTTGAAATAACTTTCTTAAGTGGAAGGGTAATTTTTTGTCTCTCTTAAATACAGAAAACCAAACCAAGTGCAGGAAAGGTTGACAGCTTGGGCAAGAAAAGTAAAACACCCCTCGGGAAGAGAAAGAAACAGCCTCTTGTTCCAGAGACTCCAAAATCAAAACCTGATGTTACAGGAGAGCAAGCAGACTTGCAGCCATCACCAAAACAGAAAAAAGCAAAGCAGGTCAGCAAGCCAAAGGAAGTAACAAAAGAAAAAGACATGAAAAAGACTCCAAAAAAACCTGAAGCGAAGTCTTTTGCAACACCCAAAGCTGCCAAATCAATCCAGTCAGCCAAGAAGTCTTCAAAATCACTGAAACAAGCACCCAAGAAAGGGCGAGTGCCACAGTCAGCGTGAATAGTGTCTGTTGTAACAGTTTGTAGTCATTCAGTGGTGTATTTTTAGTAAACAAATATATTGACAAAGTAAAATACCTTCTTCAGAAATCTGATCCCAAGGGTTTTTTCCACCAACATCTGTAATGATTCGTTTCTTTCCCTTCTAATTTACAAGCTGGTACAAATAAACTCAGTCTTAACAGCCCTATCAGTTTTTACTTATTCCTGACCCAGAACAAAAGCACCCAAATTCTTCAAGTGTCAAAGGGCAGGGAGGGGACTATTCCAGGGAAAAAAGGCTGAGAAATACTTTATGTGACATTTCCTGAAGCATAGATTGGTACAGATGGGGTCTGAAGCAAGAAGAATGCATGCCAGAAGCAGCAATCTGCATGTACTCTTAAAGGGGAAATAGTTGCTACCACTTTTTCCTCTGATTTTTTTCAACATAATTAGGACAGGTTGACATCTGTTGATCTTACTACACATATTAAAGTTACCAGCCCAATACCAAGCCAAGCAATATAATTTTTAGCTGTTCTTATCTAGGATACTTGTGTGTTAAAAAAAAGGCACAAAGCAAATTTTCTTTAACCATTTATAATTTGTGACATCAAGCTAAACCTTACCTTCACTTGTGGGCTTTTTTGCTGCTACTGGAACAGTTGAGGATGTTCCTGCATGATGGTCCCAGTACCATTGTTTCTTCTATCTGAAAAAAGCCAAAGGCTGTATGAATTCCAGGTGTGCCAGCCAGGACTGAAAGGTGATATACTTGAAGTTTTACAGAACAACCAAGTTGTTCTTTGTATCATCACTTTATATCCTCAGAGTGAGAATACAAGGTGAATTTGTGTTGAAATGTCCTAGGGGTAAAAACTGAAATCCAAATAGGAACAAGTTGGTAAGAGATAAGAAGATTAATCAACAGGATGCAACCAACCTAATTTGCCAGTCAAAAACCCCCATCCCATCTCCTTTTTAGGCCATCCCATATTGGTTGCCCAGGAAGTAAGCTGGTGCTGAGCAAAAAGTGGTCAAAGAAACGAGAATATGAAAAGATTCTGCTTGATTCGTGGTGTCAACTGTTTGTAACCCTTTTTGTAACTTTTCAACTGCTTTGTGAACCAACTGTTATAAAAGGAACTGAGTCTGTGGTCACAGTAAACCAACAGCACTCGCTGTCACTGGAGGAATATTCCTCAGCAGCCTCATTCCTGGCACACTGTTCTTCCCCAGAAACAGGGAAGCTCCATGTGCTCTTAGTCTGTCAGACTTTCCATCAGCCTGGCATTCCTAGTTACTGAACAGTGTAGCTTTCCCATTGTTAAATAAACTGTTGGACATAAAGGCAGGCTCGAGGGATCCTGCAGCCAAACAGTTCCTGTGCTTGAGGACTTGGAGTGTTAACAGGTGTGTACCACGTCATCAACTAACACAAGAGTGAACTCAAATACGTCTTCCCTTTTGCACAACTGTTTGCTTGCTGAATTTTACATCTTGAGTGGACAATTTGCTTTCTGTTTGTCATCCTGATGCTGTATCCCAATTGCTCTTTTTAAGCCTTCTCAAGCACAGAGTTCAGGGGGTCTGTCTGCACTTGCAGATGCACCTTATAACTCTTGCAAATCTCTGCTGTCTAATATACCAGGAGCCTCTTGAGAGTGTGGGGGTTTACAAAGTGGATTTTCATCTGAGGACCGGCTTTTTTCAGCGCCTCCTTTCTGGGTGTCTGAGCGAGGTGGCACTGCTGGAACAGCTGAGTGGGTCGGGCCGTGCCCATCTCGCTGCGCAGGAGGCGGCAGCGACCAGACCTTCCCAGGGATGCCCCGGAATGCCCCTGGGCACCTCCAGCACCCACCGCGGGGCCGCCCGAGAGGATCGCGTTTCTCGCCTTGTCGGGACGGGAACTGAGGTGCCTTCGGGGGGGCGTGGCCTGAAGGTGCCCGCAGGTACGGGGGCGTGGCCCGGAGGTGCCCGCAGGTGCGGGGGGCGTGTCCTGGAGGTGCCCACAGGTGCGGGGGGACCTGTCCCGGAGGTGCCCGCAGGTGCGGTGGCCTCGGCCCGGAGGTGCCCGCAGGTAGGCGCCGCCCTCCCGCCGCTGCCGCCTCCGCTCAGGTGCGGGCGGCCCGAGGCGGCGGCGCCGCTGCCGATGGCGGCCCCGGGCGGGCTGGGCCGCTGCGTGGCCGCCTTCTGGCTGGCACTGGCATTCGACGCGCTGGGGCTGGCGGTGCTGCTGGCCGGGGTGTTCGCCGACGTGTTCTTCTCCGACCTGCTCATCTACGCGGGCGGCATCGGCATCTTCCTCAGCCTCGTCTGGTGGGTGTTCTGGTACGCGGGCAACCTGGAGGTGCCGCCCGAGGAGCTGCGGGACGACGTGGGGCTGGCGGCGCCCAAGGGCCGCGGGGACACGCTGCTGCGGCGGCTGGTGCAGGGGCTCAGCCTGCGCCTCACGTCCGCGCTCGGGCCCGCCCGGCCCGCAGAGACGGGGCTGCAGCCGCCCCGGGACTGCCCCGGAGAGATGGAGCTGCAGCCGCCCCCCCGGTGCCGCCCCGCCGAGCCCGACAGGTGAGAGACCGCGGGGGCACCAGCGCAGGGCAACCTGGGGCGAGGGGGAGCCGTGAGTTTGGCCAGAAGTCGGCAAAGCTCTCCTGCCTGAGGTTCGAGTTAAACTTGCTGTGTTAAACCATCTGCTCGCAGCTGGCGCTTCTTAAAGTAAAGGTGGTGGGGAATCTTTCTCAGCTCCGGCGGTAATAGAAGCTGAGGGAGAAGGATGGCCCGAATGTGCTCCGGCAGGCAAGGCGCTTCCTGGAGCCGTCTAAGGACGGGAGAGGAGCTGGAGCAGAGCACGGTGGGCGTGATGGAGTTTTGTGTCAGAGCACAGCACAGAACGCTTCTGGTGCTGAACTGGTCCTGACAGTAACTTAATGCTCCCAGAAATAAATGGGGGGTAGTGAACAGCCGTTAACCACAGGAGCTCTTGTGAGGGGAACCCCCTCTTTAGCACCACGGACTGCTGCCTTCTTCAACAAGAACGGTGAAGTGCTGACTTGTATTTAACTTGGGGGCAGAGTTCTAGCTAATGGGTTGAAACTCGTAAATGCAATCATTAGTTAAACTACCTGTCTTGAATGAACCTCAGACATCTGGAAAAGATGTGAAAATATCCAATGTACAAAGAAAGTGTCTAAGTACCATTTCAAAGCACAGCTGAAGATCATCAAGCCTTTCAAAACATCCTTAGTTTTTCCATTTACATGGCATGTTCATTTAGGAAGAAAACCACGTGTAATTCCTTGAAAATGTGTATGGGGGGAACCCTCAAATTTTCACTTCACTATGTAAAATCCTTTATCAAAGGAACTGTAAATACAGTTTTGCACTAAGTGCTTGAATTTTTCAAGGCTTCTGAACATCTTGCTGTTCTGATTGACTGCATACAAGACCAGCTTTTTTGTCTGTCCCTGAAACTAAATTCTGGAGCTACTCTCATGGTTTACAGAAAAGTTCATTTGGAAATCGTCTTCCTTCATGAAATCCACAAAATTTTTCCTGAGAGGAAGTTTTAAAAGTAAGGAGATTGAGTATAGATAAGAATTGCTTAATAGAAAACTTGTAGGAGGCAGAGAAGAGCAGCAGCAACACAACTTTCAAAAGACTTGATACTACTCACTAGTTTATTATTAACTACATCTGCAATTAGAAAACAGGCTGTTGAAAATTAATCATTCTCTTTTCAGACTTTCTTTTTTTTTAAAGTGAGTCTAGGGGTGGCAGAGATCCATATTTGCAGGGAAGAAATTACATTTGTAAATGACCTTTTTCATGTAAAAATCATGGCAACTGCAAGTCTTGAGTTGTCCATTATTTTAAAATATTTTAAGTCTTACTCCTGGTCCTAATTAGGTATATTATTTCCTATATAGTGCTTTAGTACAAGTTATCCCAAGTAAATACAGCTTCTCATGTTACAGCAAACAATCTTCAGTACAATTGGATTAGTAATGGTAATTCAGAAGGAACCAAAACAGAGGGAGTGTATAAGAGTTATGTTACACATTGTAACATAAAACTCTATGATTTTACTTTCAAGGTAGAATAAAGGACAACAGTGGTTGCACCTCCAAAGTTAACTGAGAGTTTCTTTTTGAAGTAAGTTCATCTGAAGTACTTTATATCTTCTCATAAACAACTGTCTGAATCAGATCATTCCATACTGATAGACCAAATCCTCTCCCCATCTGGAGATATGAACTTAACCAAACGGGTTAAACGTGTTTGGGCAGATATTGTCAGGAGAGAGAAAGGAAAAAACACCAGCACCACACACACACACACACACACATGAAGAAAAAAAAAAAGAACAGCCCCCTCCTCAAAAACCACCAACCCCTCCAAAAAACCCCAACACCACAAAACCAACAATAAAACCCCTCACCAGACTGGCCCTTAGAAAATCTTCCGTTAATAACTTTTGGAAGTTTGAATATTGCATTCTGTTCTGATTTCCCATCTTAAAAATTATATAGTAAAAATTAATGAGAAAAGTGAGAATTCTCAAGATGTGGAACATTTTCACTAAAGGAAGAACAAGTAGATTAGATTTCTTGAGCCTGAAAAGAGATTTCAGGTGCTATTGGAGATGGGCTGTTGACTTGCTGGATCTTTCATTTGGGTCCCAATTGCCTGTTAAACATGAGGAAAATACTTATAAGATGGATCTCAAATAACAGTTTAGAGTTTTATATGACTATTTTTGAGTAACCTTTTCTTTCTCTGTTATCTTCAGAGTCTGTTGAAGACACACCTAATGAAGTTACTGCCTCAAAAAGCAGGGGAAGTGCTGCAAATTACGGAAAGAGGATTCCCTACTCAAAGCAATAGGATTCTCTCATTGTGGAATAATCTCTGCAAGCATTGTGGACTCTGTATAAAATGGACACATGGAGCCACATCTCTGCCAAACACACCTATTTCAGTGTTGGATTGGATACACTTTGAAATGGTGGGAAAAACTCCAAAACCAAACACAAAATCTCTTCAAGATGTGAGACTGAAAAAGAATCGAACACAATTCACAGAGAAATCACTGCAGCTTGTCATACAGATGAGTTTTTAAATTATTATTATTTTTAATAACCTGGAAGGTTTGGATGAAAAGCTCTTGCACAATGAAAAGCTCTTGCACTGTTTTACCAAGGTCTGGAAGTTAAACTTACTGTGAATTTTTATAATGCCAGTGCAATACTTTTGTTTGTAAGGGTGCTTTTAAAATATCTAAATTAAACTCTTGATGCAAAGCTGCAAGTGTAGTAGAAATTGTTTATAGTGTAAGTATACAATTTACAGTGCCTCTTGTTAAGTGTCATTGTTATTTTGGAATAACCTGGAACTTGAGATTTTATAAGTGGAGCAAGTGAAACCAATGATGTTGCACACCAGTATGGTTTTTGTAGTTGCAAACAATATAGTGTGGTGACTCTTGCAAGAGGCATTTTTAGTTCACTGATATTGGGAATTATTTTCCTGATGCTGAAGCATTCAGGGGAGGGGATATGACCAAAAGAAACCCTGTTGATAAACAAACACTCTGAGGCTTTATAAAATATCAACAAACAGTACCCGGAAAAAGACTTATGTTAATGATACCTAAAATTCTTGTGTGGAGAAATTCCTCACGAGTTCCTCTGTTTTTGAACTACGAGTCTGAGCCCAACATCAACAACTACTTGTAGGTCTTAAAATTTCAATGTACAGTTGGTTTTATGCCACACCTACTGAGTACTAGAGGTGGAGTTAAGGAAATAGGTACTAAGAACACTGTGCCTGTACTTCCTTGTGAACTCTTGAAGTGTCTTTCAATGTTTTATTGTAAATTACTGAAGTGACTTCTTTTCTATGACTTCTTTTCTCTTCTTAAATGCTTTCCAAATGCTCTCAGACTTTTAACAAATTTAGAAGAATGCTAAATTGGAAGTTCTGCAATGAGATTTCTTCTGTACTGCAGTTTTTAGGAGGCGTGTGCAATTGTTTCCTCCTTTTGATGGAACTGCAGTGTGACGACATTGTGGTGCTACAATGCTCTGATTAACAACCAAAGCAAACAAGCTCCTCCCTTAAAATCTGGAGATCAATTTTTGCTTGCAAGAATTTTTTTTTTCATTTATTTGTTCTGGAGAGAGAGAACTGATTTTTCTGATTCCCCATGGTTTCAGTTGTAAAGGGAACTCTGAGATACAGTGTTTAATAAGTGGAATGATTAGTAGCAGCTCTAAGTTAAACCAAGCCTTTGTGTGCAGCCATTCACATACTTAGTCTGGTGCAAAGCAATTTTTTTCTGATTTGAGTGTTGCAATCATAATTACCAGAGTGAATTGAGCAGGGCTTTGCATTCATTGTACATTGCAATGTAATTAGTCTTAAATCCAGAGCCAATGCTTAATGATTGTTGCATAAGATGGTAGCCAGCATGTTGCTGCAACTTCATTCAAAAATTGTGTGGAATTCAAACGTTTGCTACTATAAGCAGTATGTATGTTTTAAAAATGAAATACAGGAGCTGATCTATCACTTAAGGAGAATGTTAAGCATAGAGAAGCACCAGAATGTTACTGGGACGGTGTGTCTAAACAATGAGAAAGGAAGTAATTGCTGTGGAGCAATGATACCTATTGTAAGTATTGTAACTATTTTCTTTTGAAAATGTAAAGCAGTTACTCTTTCATGCGATCAATTTGCCTTTTAAACAAGGAAGGCTAATACTAAATAGAGTCTGACAACAGAGTAATTGTTAAACATTAACAAATATTTAACACTATTTTATAGTCTCATGATATCCTTATCAGCTGTAGGTGGAAGCAGCACAAAGTCCATTCAAAGAACTTTTACATTCCTGACTGGAACACTTGTACATGTTTAGAACTGCTTGCTGTAGTGTCAACACAGAGGTGTACAGCTAAAACTAGAATTCATTTAGGCATTGAGGACAGTTCTATGCATAGCCAAAATCACAAAGAATCAAACTCTAGTTCCTGGAGTGTGAATGCAAGAGCCTTTTGTATTTGATTAATCCTTAAAACTAGCTCAAAATAGTGTATTTTATTGCACTAAAGGAAAAACACCAACTTCCTAACTTCTAACTATGTAGATGGATTAAATGCTTATTAAACTCTTTAACTGAGGACTGCATCTAAAGATAGTTTTCATGTGGTATATGTTGTCTGCTGAAATAGGAACATCATCGGGGAGAGATTAAATTATTAGTAACTACTAAAATCTGTCTGGTGTGACTTCTGGTAGTGAGAGTTCCTGGAGAGGAGGTGATTATTACAGAAGCAGTTTGTGTAAAGAATAAGCCAAAGTGTTTAGCTGGTTGAGAGGGCTAAGGTCAAATAGTGTCACATGTCACTGGAACTAGTTTGTACGAATTGGTGAAGTAAATGTCATATATTCAAACAAAGTAAATTTTGAGCAGATTGGGCATTACTGAAGAACTACAGAGGAAATGCATGTCCCTGTTTATACTTATCCAGGTTGCCCTAACAGTAGTATTTATGTGTGTGTACACAATGCTTTGAGAGGAAAATAGACCTAGCCTACAAGGAGAGGATGAAAGCATCCACAAATTTCGATTAAAGTTCCTGTGCCTCTCTGTTCTAGCAAATGCATAATTGCCTCCAAAGGTCATTCTGCTTTGTTTAGAGCAAATTCTTAGCCTTCTTTAATCTCAAGTAAGTTGTTTGGGTAATTTAGTTTATCCGACTTGCAGTGCTAGTTTTGAGTTGAAAACCCTGCGTGTCCTGGCTGGCCATGCCCTTGGTGTCACCTCTGCTGTCACCGCTCCGGGCAGCTGCTCGCGGGGTCAGGGAGCGCTCGCTTGTGCCTGAACTCGGGTTCGGATCGCTCCACCGTGGCGTTGTGGATAAACTGGGATTCCTCTTCCCTGTTACCCTCCGGCGCTGGGGTCACGTCCCACACTCCGGGACGCTGGGAGCAACACCGCTCCCTCCGGGAGTCAGCGATAAACCCCGAGCGGTGCCGTCTGCGGAGCTTCCCGCGACTCCTGCCCCGCTCCATCCCCGCACATCGGCGCGGAAAGTGCCTACTCCGGACCCGCTCAGCTGTTCCAGCAGTGCCACCCCGCTCAGACACCGAGAAAGGAGGCGCTGAAAAAATGGGGTCCCCAGATGAACATCCACTTTGTAGATCCCCCACGCTCTCAAGAGGGAGCTGGTGGCAGAGTTGCAAGAGTTATAAGGTGCATCTGCAAACGTGGACGGACCCCTTTAACTCTGTGCTTGAGGAGGCTTAAAAAGAGCAATCGGGATACAGCTTCAGGGTGACAAACAGGAAGCGAGTTGCCGAGGCAAGATGTAAAATTCAGCAAGTAAACAGCTGTGTAAAAGGCAAGACACGTATTTGGGTTCACCCTTGTGTTAGCTCATGCCCTGGCTCGCTCGGTGTGCCCACACCAGAGCGGGCGGAGGCAGAGCCGCGGCCGCCCCGTCCCTGCGCTCCCTCTCGGCTGGAGCCGCTCTCAGTGGTGCGAGGGGCGGAGCGCTCCATGTGACGGCTTTCGGTGCTTGCTCTGCATGGAGCCGCTCCGCGTTTCGCCGCTCGAGGGAGCCGCTCCGAGTGCCGGCTCTGGATGATGTGCAGAGGGCGGAGCGCTCCGAGCGCCGGCTCTGGGTGATATGCAGAGGGTGGAGCACTCCGTGTGCCGGCTCTGGATGATGTGCAGAGGGTGGAGCGCTCCGAGGGCAGGCTCTGGGTGATATGCAGAGGGTGGAGCACTCCGTGTGCCGGCTCTGAATGATGTGCGGAGGGCGGAGCGCTTCGAGGGCAGGCTCTGGAGGATGTGCGGAGGGCGGAGCGCTCCCCGTTTCCGCCGCGCCGCTCTCCCTTTCCGCCCGGTGGGGGACATGTGGCGGCGCGGGTTGCGCGGGCTGTGCGGGGCGCGGCGCCGCGGGCCGCGGTAGCGGTGGGGCATCGCCACCGCAAGGCAAGGGGGGACAGCGCGGGGGGACCCTCGGGAAGGGGGCGAACGGCTCCTCCTGCCGCGGACGGGGACGGGGGCGCTCCCGGGCGGTGCTCACGCCGCTCCCCGTCCCGCAGGCGCGGGGCCATGGCCATGCTGGGAGCGGACGAGTTCATCAGCTCCCCGCCCAGGAAGACGGTGCGGTTCGGGGGCACCCTTAGCGACATCCTGCTCAAGTACGAGAAGGTGAGCGCGGCTCCGCCGGTGCCTCCGCTGCGTCCCCCCGGGTCCTGGGGGGTCACTCGAGGAGAAGACTCGTTTCATCTTGCACAGGACCGTGTCTGAAGACTTAGGGAAAAAAGCTGGATGCAGTGAAAGGATTTCCCCCGTGAGTCAGCCTGGGTGGATGTAGAGCCTGGCTTATGCCGAAGGGATCCCAGCTGTGCGTGCAGGGATTGCTGCTGGACGGGAGCCAGCGCTCGGGTGTCTTTCAGCACCCTGTTACTGCTGCCTCAGCCTCCCCTGAGCCGTCTCCCTTGTGTTCTTGATGTACCAGTTCAGCAGTAATAGTTTTTCAGATACGTTCATGAAATTGGTATGTATTGCTGGAGAAAAACTCGAATATTTACATATTTTTGTTTCCCCTGCTAGGGTGATACCACAGATTTTGAGTTGTTAAAGCATCAGCTGTCAGATCCAGACATAAAGGTAAGAGCTTTGGTAGTCAGGAGTCTGATGATTTAAAATCTGAATGTAATCATCAGAGTCGCTCTGGTGCTTACACAAATCTTTTGCTTTAAACATTTAGTTGCACGTAATAGCTTTTTGCCTTGTGGAAACTTTCAGAATTAAAACTCTTAAAAAAAAAGCAATTGTCTGTTTATACACATACATATATGCAGGATCTCATAAATGGTGTCTCATGCTTACTGACTCTTTGCTCTAGAGGGAGAAACCTTTGAGTCTGTTCCAGATACCATCTTTCTCAGGCACTGATGCTTGATTTTAGATATACTTCTGTAGATCAAACTGTGGTTTGTAACTATAACCTTAAGTTGCACCAAATCTTACCTTCTGTTCTCCCTAAAAACTTGCTTAATTAGGCAGTAGCATACATAGGCATTTAGTAGTATACCCAGAAATAGTTTCACAGCCTGTCTGTACAGCTGCTTGTACCCACCACATTTGCTGTCCTTTTTTTTTCCCCTTTTAATTAAACCACAAAGCAGTGAGCAGAGTGCTGCAGGAAGCACCACACTTTTCTCTTTAAGAGGACATTTTGTAGAACACTGTTTTTAGCAGGGTTTTGGAGCATACAGGCAAAATCAGTGGATTTGTTGCTGTTTCAGTATCATCTTTCAAGACTTGAATGTCCCTTCTGCTTAAACTAGAGGGGGAAAAAAATGAAGATTGAGTGCCATTTCTTTTAACTATGTTCTGTGTGAGTGAGTGAGCCTTGCTCAGTCTGCAGCTGGAGCCTTCCAGGCAGGCTGGTTTAGGAGTCACTTTGCACCTATTGCATTCAGAAACTTCTTTTGGCGAGGACACAAACTTAAAAGAATTCCTTGCATGTTAATGTGAAAACAATTTCTATTTGCAGTCTTAATATTTGACTTTTAAGGATTTTGTTGCTTTTTACTAGTAGGTAGTACTGCTTATTGTAATAGTTATCTATTTTTTTCCTATTTAAAGGATGCCCAGATCATTAATTGGCTCCATGAATTTCGAACCTCTGTTGCGTATTTGACCAAAGAGCTTGAACAACTGGTCAACATTTTGCTGGTAAATATCAGTTTGTTCCATGGAAAGATTAAGAGTTTAGTACTCAGGACATCTTTCTCTGACATCTTGCTCTTTGCTTCCTGTCAGAAGCTGCCATGGTTGAGGAGGAGCCGAGAGGTAGTGGAAGAATATCTGGGTTTTCTTGGCAATCTGGTGTCAGCACAGACTGTCCATCTCAGGCCGTGCCTCCGCATGATTGTGTCACAGTTTGTCCCCCGTGAGTTGCTTCTACTCCTCTTTGTTTGCTTATCAAAATGTCTTCCCCAGATAAATCCTGTATAAGTACAATGCATGACAATTCATTAACTGATGCTTTTGTCCTGATGAGGGCTGTTGTCCAGTATGTTTACATTGAACCTGTTACCTGTAAGATTTACACAATTCTGATACAATAATCTCACTTTTTGCTAGCTCGAATAACCATCAGAGAAGATGATGTGGATATTTCAGACTCTGATGATGATGATGAAAGTGAGTATCCAGAAACATGGCTTATATCTGCTGCTGTAGTACCTTTACTGCAGAAGTGTACAGTGCATGTTGCTTCTTTTTTACATAATTAATTCAACTGTTCAAGTAAAACCTTAAACTGCACATCCTTAAATACCCAAGTCAAAGACTTTCTTGTACACAAAGCAATTGTGTGCTGACCCACTCCTTGTGATTTTCAAAATACTCCTGTTTGTGCAGCATCTGTAGGAATAGAATGCATGGGAAAACATTCCTAGTCTAATTTGTTTCAAAGCTTAAGAAAAGTTATGAGTTGTGTGGTTTCCATTTCATTTACCTCAATGTGCACCCTTCCCAAAATAACATTTTGGCAAATGTGGTTTCCTTGGGAATCTTTCAATTGTTTAGTTGGTATGAACTCTTTTTACTGGTTTCTGATTTAATTTTCTGTAACCAAATGCATAAGAATACCTCTTTCTTTCTTCCTTTAGACATTTCTGAAAACTTCAATACGTGCCACAGAGCATTGCAAACTGTTGCAAGATATGTCCCTTCGTAAGTATATAATTCCATGGGTTTGCATGCCCATGTCTTGCAGATTTAAAGCTTGAGAACTGATGGGTTTTTTTCCTTTCTTAATTGGAATTACAATACTTGTTTCATTACATGTTTTTCCCTAATATTCCCTGACAAGTGGAATGCTGTATCCAAACATCATGAGATTTCCATAGGCATCAGCAGCTGAAAGTTAATGAAAACAGGAAGTAGGAACAGTTGTATTTGTAGAGGATTTTATGTTCTTCTTTATTCTAGAGTGATATTTGAAGTGGCTCCTAACAAGTGCACAGTGAAAGTTTGCCACTTATTATCTGTCCAGGGATTCTTGCAAACCCTTATTTTATACAATTACTTACCTTAAAATAACATTAATGTGAAATAAGCTTATTCCAGTATGTCTTCAGAGTGCTGGAGTTCAATATTTACTCTTATGGTAAAAACCTATAACTTGTGGGTTTGATCTTTCTTTCTTTTTTTTTTAATTACAGGACACCACAGTTTCTCATGCCCATACTTGTGGAATACTTCCCTTTCATTAATAAATCAGAAAGAACTCTGGTAAGAGTTGTGAAAATTTTTGTTGATTTGTTCACTGGTTTTCTTATTATGTATAAATGTACTAAATAGCCTTACAACTGATTTGGTGGCATTGAGTGCTGATTCTTGAGAGTATTTACATATATATAAATAAAAATGTGGTTGTGCCTGTTTAGTGTAAGGCTGTCCAAGCATACTGAAGTTCCCTGTGCATAAGCATTATGCAAGTCTTTGATGACATAACTGCATGTCTTTTCCACAGGACTGCTTTGTTACTCAGTGCACTCGATGGACCCCTGAGGAGGAGTCTCAGGGTTGTGTAGTGAGGAGACGGTAGGACACCTGTCTCATTTGTTATCAAAAGGGGAAGGTGTTTTTCAGAGGAACAGGGCATTTGATAAGCAGACAGGAAGCAATGACATCACAGGTGAAATCCAAATTGCCAGTAGTGTTTTAGTACAGCTTTGGTATAGGGCTCATGTGCTGAGAAACAAGCTGGAAACTTTGTCAGGGTATGGCTCTTGTGTCATTATATTTACTTGTTCCAGCTTGTTATGCTGGCATGTGCTGTTACAGAAAGGCAGAGCCCTGCTCCTCCAGCCAGGTGCAGGTGGAGCTGTGTTTGAACACATCAGGTGCTGAAAAATCCCCAAAGGTCTTTGTATATCTTGCTAGGTTTGTTTATTTTGTTGTTGTTTTAATCCAAATAACTTTAAGCATCAGTTGCCTGTCTGTAAAATGGGATGGAAATAGCTCTTAGATGGTGTTTGGAGAAGATCTATTTACTTACTCAGCAGCTCAGTGAGGAACAAGTCATGAAGAAATGTGTAACTGTTTTTCAGGGCAAGGCTTGAATGGAGTGTAATAAAATAGGTCCATGCATTGTTCTTAAATATTTCCAGTTTATGCTTTCTCATTAAACTGCCTCTACTCATTTTATGTGCTGAACAAGCCAGATGGCCTGTGGAAAAATCCTGTGTGCTCATGTAATTAAAAGCTGTGTTATAAAGCATATTCACAAAGGGACTATGGTGTAGTTCAGTGTGGGGCTTTACCTGATTTTATGTACTGACTTCACAGCTTGGCTGTCTGAAAGTTGCAGGGTTGTCTTTTGTAGATACTTGTGTGTACATGGGTGGGCCTGTGCATGCTCACAAAACTTGTCTGTTAACCTGCTTGATTTATAAGCAAAATGACTCTGAGGAGGCAAACCTGTGGAATTTAGAATTGTTGCTGGTGTATTATAATAATCTGAAATAAAGATGGGTTTGGTCTCACTGGTTCTAGCTGCAGTGGGAAATAGCCTTAATTTTCCTACAGAAAGTTAGACAAACTCCCACGGAAATAACTTTTCTTGTAGAATATTTACATTCTAGAGGTAGTTGGGAAAAATTGCATGAAAATTGTAGATTAAGTAGTTAATGATAACACAGTTTACCAATTGAAAGTTGATGTTTAGTTTATATGTTAACTTATTCTAGATTGAATACAGTCTGTTCAAACCTATTAGGTCTTTAGGTAATAAATGAAGAAACTTGTTTTCTAAAAATCCCTGGCAGAAATTAGACTTTGTGTTAACATTATTACAGATACCAATTAATTTTGTGTTCCAGGAATGTTATGTGCATAACCTGCTGAGGGTTACAGTGTACCTTCCAACTTTGAGGCTTCAGATTCTGGAGCTTATTATTGAAAAGCTGCTAAAGTTGGATGTAAGTTTATTTTGTGTTGCCTTTTATGGAAGCTTGGTGTTAAAAGACAGAGTAGGAAATGAAATACACTTCAGTTTTAAACTTGACAAAAACTCTGCTGCAGTAGTGCTTGTGATTATGAATTAAAACCAGCCAAATTTACACTTCATTCTCAGGCCTAAGATGTTGCCACTGGAACTGTCTGGTGTGCACTGTCACACCCTGCAGGAATCTCCCTGCCAGAATCAAAACAACTGCTGAGTGGTGGTCGGTGCTGATGTGCAGAGAAGGTGCTTCTCTTCGTGGGATTAATTGGTCATATCATCTCTAGGAAGTAAAAGGATTTACAGTCTTAGAAAAGGCAGGAGGGGTAGCACTGGAAATGATTGAGGCTTTTTACCTCAGCATGTAACAGTCTGGGGAGAGCTTATATTTGGGAGGTAAAGTTTCAGGCAGTTTGGAGTGTGCATTTCTATATGGCATATTCCTTTTAAAATGTTTAATTAGTCCAGAGCAAAATCTAGTGAAAAACTTACTAGTGTTGTCATTTCTTTTTTATAAATAATAATAAAAATGTTTCATATTATTGTCATAGTTTTATAAAAATTAATCTCTTGTTTCCAACTGTAGGTCAGCACTCCACAGCAAGATATTGAAGATGCTGAAGAAACTGCTAATAACTCTGGTAGTGAGGAGAAATCTACAGAGGAGGGACTGTTTGACATGGTTGGCTATCTTGTTCTACAACCTAAATTCTAATATTTATTATTTTTTAGTAAAATTTTCACTTCTGAGGTGGCTGTGAACTGTAGGAATTCATTATTGCTTTGTTGTTACTGCTCTGCACACAGCTCTTGAGACCTGATAAGAAATGATTAATGTGTTCTCAGGTGTTGACTTTATTCATGTAAATACCCAGTGTACCTGCAGTGAATCAATTTCCTTATGTAAAAGCACAAGCAGCTGTGCCTAAACCTGGTTAAAGAATTCACAGTGCTTGGCTCAGCTCACCCAAATTGGCTCATACTGTGTAACTAGATACTGCTTTTCTTAAAAAATTATGACACTTTAGTGTATCACCGAAAGATAAATTTAGTTTCACTTTTCCTGTGATTGCTGTCTCTCTGCTGTTGTGTCTGTAAAAGCTGCATGTGTCATTTTATCTCCCAGGAGGAAGATGAAGAAAGGAAAGGGAGCACAGTTGTGTCTGGCAGCAGTGAGAGAATGGCCCACCCACTCGCAGAGCGCCTGGACATCCTGATGACCATCCTGTTTTCCTACATTAAAGATGTTTGCCACATGGATGGTAAGAACACTTGCACTATACCCAAATCTGTTGTTTTGCTGACAAGTAAGAAACACAGAAGAGGAGTTCTTGCTTTCTGCTGCTGCAAGATAGAGCAGAAATCAGCAGCCTGCAGTCCTCAGTCCTGCCTCTGCCCAGTGCTACTGAGAGAGGTACAGTTATGACTTAAACATTTAATCTTCATTTGGAGACATTCTGATTGCACAAATATGACACTGTATCCAAACTGTGACAGAGTATAAGTGTTTTATCATTTGCTCTACTTGAGTGTTAGAATTGGATCCTTTCAATGTTACAAGGACTGGAAGTAGATCAAAACAACCAGACACGTCACTCAGTTGGAATTGCTACAGCAAGGATTTGTGTTAGGAAAAAAAATGAAAGAAATCTCTCACACTGGTGTGTATTAAGGGTTTGAATTCCTTAAATTTGTATATTTGAAACAGAGTATTTAGAAGCCATTTTACTGTATCCTCTCCACAGAAGTCAGGTGATGTATTTGTTGGTGTTTTTTTTTCTGGCTCTCTGAATTAACGTATTGCAAAATCTGCATGTCTGCCAGTTTTATACATGTGTGCACACAGATACCCTTCATATCCACCACCTTTAAAAAGCAATGGAACTGAAGACCTGCAAGGTCTCACTATTTTTTTGATGTCAGATAAGTTGAAAAGTCAGTTTGCCAGTGTTTCTTTACATACTTCTTACTGGTGTAGGAAGATATGAATACCACTTTTGCAGCACATGGGTGGCAAAAAGCCCCTGGAATGTCTCATTTTGTGCTGTTTCTTTGTTGTGTAGGCAAGCTCAATATCAACACCACCAAGGACTTGTACCGGGATCTGGTTTCTGTTTTTGACAAGCTCATTTTACCAACTCATGCCTCGTGTCACGTGCAGTATTTCATGTTTTACATCTGCAGCTTCAAATTGGTGAGTAAAAGCTGTTTTCAAAATGGAGTGTCTTCTGTCATTTCTCCATCCTTGTTTTGGCTTTTCTTATATAAAATAGTTGTTTTCTACTGGAATTCTAGCCTGAATATAGCAAGTACATCAGGATCATTAGTACCTTTGCTTTCTTTTCCTTCTCTGTTACTCCTCTTGGCAAGTTTTTCTTTATGTGGTTACACTCACCATGTTGTTCATAAACTGCACAAGGATGGAGTCTGAGCAAGTGTGGTTAAAGTGGACCTCTTGTACAAAAATCAGTTGGAATCCTGCACCCAAGACATGGTGCTCCAGCAAGTTTCTTCAGCATTCCAAAACTCTTAAAAAACCCTGTCCTTTTAGCTCTTACCTGTGAAAATCATGTCTGCCGTTTGTTTTTTCCCCCTTATTTTCCCATCTCAAGAAACTTTTGTTCCCTCTTTTACACATAAAAGTGAGAACAGACATGGTTTTTGCATGAGAGTAACTGAAGGGCCAGTGAAGCTGCTGCCCTGTCTCTGACAGTGGGGAACAGAGCTGGGAAGAACATCAGAATGGAGCCAGCAGGTGCCACGTGTGGCTGCAGAGCCCTGAGCCTTCCCAGCAGCCTGGTAACTTCCTGAGCCAAAGTGATGTTCCTCCATGGCAACATTTGGTCAGATTCAAGGAGAAAATTTTTGGCATCATGAACTTCTGTGGCAAAAGGTTCCACAATATAACCATTTAAGGTGAAGAATTTTGTTCTCTAAATTATTTTTCCTGCTGTTTTCCTTGGATATCCCTAAATACTTCTGCTACTACACTCTGTGAACAGACACTTCATATTTACTTTCTTATCACACTTGTTTTTAAACACTTCTCCTGTATCTATTCCTGACTCTTTCCTAGACTTGGTTCCCCTTGCGTTTTACAACTAAGTGTAGAAAGAGGCACAGAAATGAGTGCTCTTCCATCATGTATAGGAATTGTTATTTACTACAGTTACAGGTAGATTTTTTTTAATGGTTTGGTTATGGAAATTATGGGAATTGAGTAGTGGCCATTTATTACTTAAACACTGTTATCAGTATAACAACTCACAATTTCTGTGTATCTTTTCCAGGGGTTGGCTGAGGCATTTTTAGACCATCTTTGGAAAAAACTGCAGGATCCAAACAATCCTTCAGTGATCAGGCAGACTGCTGGGAGTTATATTGGCAGCTTCTTGGCAAGAGCTAAATTTATTCCAGTTGTGTAAGTTGTTTTGATACATGAGCAGAACCAAACAGTTTTTGCTGATTGCTGAGCTTCACTCACAGTGTTTGTCTTCTATTTCCATTGCTTTGTCAGTAAGCCTGAATCAAGAATCTTGTTTGTCCTTTCAGCAGTGCTGTTTCAGTATTGTCTGGAAGTTTCCTTGAAAGTTTTGCATGTACAGGATGCAAACTAATGATTGCTGGGCTTAATGACTTGCTGTTTAAGGCTTCATTTGCTAAGAAGTGCTGAGCACAGGCTGGTTGTTTTGACTTCAGGCAGAGCCATGGATTCCTGGCGTATCTCATGTTCAGAAGCAGAGATTTTTAATGCCCAGTGGTAGGCATTTTATGTAGGCTGGGATGGGGAAATCAGGTGTTCTAGTATTTTGATACAGCTGGATTGAAATAGTCAAGCAGATGGGTGAAAATGTGTGTGTTTGTATGTACACATTCTGTATTTTTATGCTGTTCAGGGGTGGGCACAGTGACTTGAACACTGAAGTTAAGTTTGATGTTGGAATTACCTGTTGGACATGGGAAGCATCTCTCTCTGTACCACCTGTAGCCCAGGATTGTTATTGTTTACTGTGTGTTCTCATACAATGTGCCTTCATGGGTGGATCTCTTCTGGCATCTTGTGCTTTCACTGAGTGCAGTTTCCAGTGCAGATTGATTCACTGATGTTGAGATGAAGGAGAAAGCTCGTAACAGAATCTCATTTTTACAATGAGACATTCTTATTTATGTTTTATAACCACTGAGATCCTTGCATACTTGTTTAACATCTTTTCTGCATCATTTCAGGGGCTATTTTTACACTTCCTTTTTTTCCCCTCTCCATTATAGCACAGTAAAAGCATGTCTGGATCTTCTGGTGAACTGGATGCATAAATACATTGATAATCAGGATACAGGAACTAATGCTTTCTGTGATGTAGCTCTCCATGGGCCATTTTATTCTACATGTCAGGCAGTGTTCTATACACTTATTTTCCGCCATAAACAACTTTTGGATGGAAACTTAAGGAAAGGTGAGTATATTAGATTTGAAAGGATGCATTTCAAGTATCTGATGGCAAGTGTGTGTTGTTGTGCTATAAATAAAATGAGATGGCTTGTACACATGTTGGGCAAGCAGGCTAAATTATCTTTCTCCCCGCTATTGAAAACAATGCTGATAGCTGTAGAAAACAAGCATGGGCTTCAGCTAATCATCTGTACTGATGACTCTGCCTCTGTCAGTGCCTCTAATGGGCGTGCAAGTGTAGTGTGTGTGTTTGGAGAATCCCTCATCTCTGACAGGTTGCTGTTGTTAGAGTAACTTCTCTGCTGCACAAGCCTTGGGCCAGATCTCCGTGTGGAGAGAGTGCCCCAGCTTGTGCCCCTGTGGTGTGCAAGGTGCAGGCTTGGCACACTGGGCATTCTTAGTAATTAAGTTCAGTTTATATGATATATAACCTGTATTTGTCAATTGTTCTTGTTTTTAAGGTCTGTCATATCTGCAGAGTTTAAATTTCGAGCGCATTGTCATGTGTCAGCTCAACCCCCTGAAGATTTGTATCCCCTCTGTTGTCAACTTGTTTGCTGCCATTACCAGGTACCTCCTCACTTATTTCAGTTTCAGCTTCACACCTTCGTGTGTGTCTAAAATCAGCACAGTAGTGAGAACATGGGCTTTGGTAGACACAGGATTGAGTATTATCTGAGACATAACACTGCCCATGTTCCAGGTGTGGTAAGTTTATTTCCGGTTCAGTTTCAATTAAAGCCTGCAGTGCTATGAAACTGATTGCTTTGTGTTTGAGCCAATGTGATGCTACTTGGAGTAAAGTTTATAAGATTGTAGAGAAAGAGAGAACAGACTCCTTACCTTGTGACTATCTTGAAAACTCCTCCTATCAGCTGGAAAATGGAAGTGATATTTTTTAAAAATTACCTTCATATTTTAATGCCACCTGAAATTCTTGCTTTGGGTGTGCTAGAAGTGCTTATCTTTTCTTTCTGACCTTTTTCAAAGGAAATACCAGTTGGTGTTCTGCTACACCATTATCGAGAGGAACAACAGGCAGCTCATCCCGGTTGTTCGGAGCGGCACGGGGGGTGACCTTGTGCAGACCTGCACCAACCCACTGGACAGCTTCTTCCCCTTTGACCCCTACATACTCAAAAGGTATTGTGTAAAAATAAATAACTTCTTTCTGCCTTGTAGGAAATAAGGAATAGAAACTGTAGGAAACTGTTAGTGTTTTTACACTACAGTTCACTTTCCTCCCTGATCTTCAGTACCTCTCATGTTACATATTTTAACCAGGGATTGTCAAAGGTTTGAGTTTAAATTTCCCCTGCTGTGACAGAGAGCAGTGAAGAAGGACAGGATCCAGTTTCCTGGAGGGTCTAGTTAATATGTTTGGTGATTTTTGTTTTTTCCTTGTTACAAGCAGCCTCTGAAGTATCCTGTTAGCCCAAATCTTATTTAGTTGGAACTGTAGTGGTGGTGTCATTTTTTTGTCATTTTGTTTTGATTTTTTGCACTGTGAGTATGCTACTTCTTGATTGGAGACTTCATCTTATTTTAAATACCTTGATTTTTAATGATAGAGGGAAACAATCTGGCTTTTTTTAGTCTCTTAAAAAATCCGTCTCCACAGAAGGGAGACCTTACTTAGAATTATAAATTATTAATAATCATTAATATTCATATAACAACAAATTAATAGTATTAATACGAATATTTCTATAATCTTTAAAATTTTGGGAGGAAAATTATGCTTCTTTGTGAGCATAGTGTAGCTATTAAAAATACCCAGTTAGGAGACCTGACTGTATCAGAAGTCCTCAAGCAAACCTTTGTGATTTATACCCATCAGCAAAATAGAGGTATTTTTTCATGGGATTAATTGAGGATTATATAGGGATTAATGGAGTAATTTGTAAAACCCTAGAGAAGGCTATCAAAATGTCAGCCATTTTATATGGTATTATTAAAATGAAATATATATAACTTCTACTGAATATATTAACTTATTCTGTGTTTTGATTCCTCTCTCAGGTCAAAGAAGACCATTGACCCTCTTTATCAGTTCTGGGAAGAGCTGAGTGCTGAAGATCTTGAGAATCTAAAGAAACCCATTAAAAAGGTAATCTTTCCTGATGAAAATGCAGTTTAGGTTTTTCTAAATGCAGGATTTTTTTTAAAGTAATTATGAGTACACTGAAGTGTGATTGAAATTTGGAAGCTTTAGGAATTGATCCATTCTTGCCTTGAGAGTACTTTTCCCCTCTTCTGCAGCAAAGGACCCCTGTGAAAGCTTTATGAACACTCTCAGAATATGGACACGATGATGTCACTGGGAAATCCACTTTAGATGGATTTAGTTCCCATATTTCATAGTGAGAGAACGTCTAATTCTGTTACTGTCCCAACTAGTCATGACAATTGTAGTGTGAATTCCAGCTCTGTCTTAAGATTTGACAGTATCTTTCTGCTCTCACCAATCCTTTTAAATTCATGCAGGGTATTTCTGAAGATGAAGATGATGACTTTTTGAAAGGAGAAACCCCTCAAAATGATGGTGTGGTTGGAATTGCTGCCCATTCCTACGAGTCCAACACGCGGAGCCCCGTGAGCAGCATTGGCTCCCCCCCAGACTGCTATGTGCCATTCCCTCAGTGAAAAGGGGCAGTCAGAAGTGAAAGGTTGAAAACTGTGTGCAATGTTTTGCTCTGTAAAGAGACTTTAGCTCAACTTTCCAAACTGGCAAATGTTTTAAGTAACTACATTTAAGAAAAATTACTTTTTAATCATCAGATTTCTACAGATATGTTATAGTAGAGTCTTATGTTGCCAGAAAAGCTTAGAGAATAAATAGGGTGATATTTTGCAAATTTCACATTGAAATGGCTTTTATGACATAGAGGGGGATTTTTTTTAAGTTTTTCCTGACTCTTAAAAAAACTTTGTTTACTAATATTTCTCTACAAGGTTTTATATGTCGGGGTGAAATTCTGGTATTTCTCCTGCTGATTTATGTGGGGGGCCAGAATTCCACTGTCAATGTTCAAACTCTACTCTGATGACTCTTCTTGAGTTGCTTTCAAAGTAATGGTGTGATCCCTGGATAGGCAGGCCATGAACCAGTGTGGCAGTGGTTCTTCTACACACATCTCTTAAGCTTTTCCTGTCTGTAGAACAGTTATTTGGTGAAGCCACTTGACAGTGGAGTGTCCTCAGACAGTAAGCAATAGTGCTCCTTAAATCCATAGCTGACACTCACCTTTCCCAGCTAGGAAAGGTCACACATGTAAAGGTGATGATTTTTGGAAGTGTTAAGAAGGAGGGAGTAGCTGAATGTATTATTTGTAGATAGATTTCTTTGGAGTGCTTGTGAAGCACTCTGAGACAGGTATTTATTTGCAGGATTTGAAGTTTATATGTGAATGCTAAAAAAGAAAAAAAATCTTCCCTTGTGGAAAGAAAGTGTTGGTGTCAGTGGTGTCCTTGTGTTGTCCATGTCAGTGTAGTTTCTCTACAGAAGTTTCTTGTCTTTTCATGGTTGCTGGCTTTTAGATTTGAGTAAGAATATAAACAGTGGGGAAAACTGTTATTTATGTAACATTCAGTTGAAAATTTTATGCATTTGGGACTCAACTCTAACTGCCCTTCTTTAGAATCTGAACGTGGAGGCTTTCAAGACATTTTAATTTGAAATCAATAAAGATTGATGCCAACAGTGCAATTCCTACACCTTTAAGCAACCCACATCTCTGTATGTAACTGAGGTGCTCTCTCCGTAGTTTGGCTTCTCAAGGCCAGGCTGTTTGTTCTGACATTGCAGAAATGAGCTCTGGGGATGACACTGCAAAGTGCATCAGTGCATCTGTTCATCACTGTATAAACTGAGAGAGTTTTGGTGGTTTAGTCCTCTTTGTTGTCAGTCCTGAGTAATAAACAATAGATTTCCATCTGAAATAATTTGCATTTTCTCCTGGCATGGAAGAACCCTTTTTGGATCAACAGCAAGAAAAGCATCCCTTGAAAGATGCCTTTCAGCCTCTTCTTCCAAAATGAGGCTGTGTAAAACTTCTTCAATTTTAATACCAGGTATGTGACTCAGGAGCTTCCATGTCTCATTAAAAACAAACAAAGAAACCTCTGTAAGTGTAGTATCATGTCAAAAAACATGCAGACACTGAACTGTCTGTACTGAAGTTTTAACTTGAAGGGCTTCTGGTCCCTCTGCTGTGCCAGCTCTGCTCTCATTGCAGGCAGGTGTGCTGGCAGGTGCTGACATTTTACTAAAGAGACACTGTAAATACCACCAGCAGTAAGAGGAATGCTGATGGAGAGGGGGAATTTTGTCTCAGCTGAGAAACTGAGTGTACCTTTTGAAGAAAGTATCTGGTACGGCATCACAGAATGGCCTGGGTTGGAAGGGACTTTAAAGATGACCCATTTCCACCCCCTGCCATGGGCAGGGACACCTTCCCCTAGAGCGGGTTATGCAGAGCCCTGTCCAACCTGGCCTGGGACACTTCCAGGAACAGTTTATTTTGGTGAAAGTGGGTGGAAAGGTCAGGTGGGGGTTTCTGTGTGTGAGTTGTGGACAGTCCTGGTGCCTGGCTGTCCACTCTCCTGCAGGGTGAGTTACCTCTGTTGCTATCAGTTGTTTTTCTTAATGTCTTACACAGACAGCTGGAGGAAAAATCCCTGGTCTTTAAGGAAAAATGATTGTCTTTGGAATAGTTTGAAAGCCCAGGTCTGTGGTTGCTGAGGGACGGCCCTTCTCCCAGACAGCAATGGGGCCAGAGGAGCAGCTTGGGCTGCTCCAAGGGAGATTTTACTGGACATGAGGAAGAAATTCCTCACAGAAAGGGTGATCAGACATTGGAAGGGGCTGCCCATGGAGGTGCTGGAGTCACCCTCAGGAGCAAGGAAATACGGGATGTGGCACTGGGTGCTGTCTGTGGTCTAGTTGATGCGGTGCTGGGTCATAGGTGGGACTCGATGACCTGAGAGATCACTCCCACCCTAATTTATTATGTGATTTGTACATTCGGGGCTTTATCACTGGTACTTAAAAAGCGTGGCTTTACGGGTAACCCCGCAGGGACGGCAGGAGGGAGGACTTGTCAGAGGTGACCCTGTCAGGCTGTCAGCGGGGCGGATCCCCGGGCGGTGCCGATCCCCGGGCCCATCCCCGTTCCCGTCCCCGGGCCCATCCCCGTTCCCGTCCCCTGGCGGTGCCGCTGCCCAGCCCCATTCCCGTCCCCTGGCGGTGCCGCTGCCCAGCTCCCTTCCCGTCCCCGGGCGGTGCCACCGCCCCCCGCGCTTTCCCAGCGCCCTGCGCGGCCCGGCCCGGCCCGGCAGGGATCGCGGCGCCGCCCCGGGCCCAGCGCTGTCCGCGATGCCGCTGCTGGTTAACGGGGCGCGGGTGGACGTGTCCCGGCCCACGGCCGACATGGTCCGGGCCCACCCGCAGCTCGAGGTGAGGGCAGGGCCGGGCCGGGGCGGGGGCAACGCGGGGGCACCCAAAACAAGCGGGATCGGTGTTGGGGGTGCCTCGGCCGGGCCTGCTCTGCGCTAAAAAAAAAACCCTGGCGATAAAAGACGAGGTGGTCGCTGTCAGGAGGGGGCGAACCTCCCCCCAGGGTATAAATGGATAATCCCAGAGGCGGGCCGGGAATGCCGAGTAGAGCTGGGGGGAAGGTGTTTCTTCGTATAAACTGAATTTATGCACAAACCCAGGGCAGTCTGGTAGCGCTGGGAGGTGGTTTTTGTGCGACCCAGGGTGGAAATTCAGTTCCTGCCCAGCAGGTCTGTGGGGAGCACTGCAGGAGTCACAGCACAGGAATTTGGGTTTCCAGGCACCAGCCAAGCTTATAAACAGCGGTATTGTGATAATTGCCGTATAAATATCCTGGATTGTGGCTGTAGAAGGCTGAAATTTATCCATTTCAAAAGTTTCCTGTCCTGATTAAACTTCTAAGATCAGCTCTGGTATTGTCTAATGTAATCTTTGCCAAGTTCAAGTGCTTTTTATTGTGCCTCCATTTTATGGTCTGTACAACAGGGCAAAGTATTTTGGGTGTCTCTGGAATGATGGTATTTAACCATTAACTTGATCACTGGCAGGTAAGCAAAAAATTCTAAAAATTCAGAATACTTTGTAATACAAAAGGCTTGTTTCTCTCTGACCTGAGTCCCTTTGCTTTTCAGAGCTGAGGTTTCTGTCAGGTAATGGATACATCTGAGGATTCAGCCACTGTAGTCTCTGTTTTTATTTATCTTTAGGAAAAGGCAAAACTTCTGAGAAGTCAGCCTGCTCAGACTGTGGAACCCAAAGGCCTTCTCTATGTCCAGCAGAGAGAGTTTGCAGTGACCACCCCCAAAGATGGTGTGTAGGAAATTAAACATCTTCTCTATTGCAGCAGTGATTGTGAGAATGAAGTTCTTACAGTGTTTCTCTCCTTTAAAATAGGTTCTGTTTCCATTCTTGGATCAGATGATGCAACTACCTGCCACATAGTTGTGCTCCGACACACAGGTATCCTTGAAGGATGTTCAGAAAAAAACTTGTACCCTGAAGTAAGGAATTGGTGTTGGTTTATGCAGCATTAATAAAATAAACTGCAGTTAGATTTATGCAAACCCGAATCTCCAAAAGTCATGTAAGTGTCACTGAACGACTTGTTCAAAGGGTTGGTGTGTTTGGAGTCAGAGGTTCAGTGTTCTGGTTACTCAGTGAGCAGATGTTTGTTGCTCTGCTCCTGTGCCCAGTGGCATTGCAGCCATGGGCTGTGTCCAGCAGGGTGGGAATGAGGGGTTTGGAAGTTACAGAGGTAGAGTTTGTGGAAAGATCCTCCTTATGTGCCTGGATTTCTGACTGGTTGTGCTCTCAGAGGGTTGTGGTTTTACAGCGGGCACAGGCAGAGATTGTTGCCTCATTCAGCCGGTCCATGTCCTCTGCTGGAGGGTGCCGTGCTGAGGGGCAGCCAGGTGGTGGTGGGTGCAGCTCTCACATCTCTGCAGCACTGTAAAGTCTCACTGTTAACAAACAGCCTGTAAGTCACTGTGTCCTCGTGCCCCTCAGGCAGTGGAGCCACCTGCCTGACACACTGCGACGGGTCGGACACTGAGGCCGAGGTGTCGCTCATCATGAGCTCAGTGAAGTCCTTCTCCAACGCCCCAGGCTGTGGCAGGTCAGCTCTGCTCCTTTCCTCTGTGCTGCTTTTCACCAAGGCTGCTGCAGTGTGTGTGATGGGGTGTTTTGATGTGCTTAGATGGGGTTCGTTGTGCTTTAATCAGCAGCTGCATGTGCAGTGAAAATTATTTCCTTGATGATGATTTTGGGGGTATTTTTAGCAGTTGCTGAAAACATGGTTCTGTTCCGAGTAGTGTCTCTGTAAAACCACTGGGAGGTTTGTGTTTACTGTTTCCCAGTGGACTTTTGTTTCAGATGAGCAAAATTTTCCATATAACTGTTGATTTTATAAATTCGTTTCGGTATCTGAGAATCCATCTGGGATTTTTCTAAGTCCACATTTAAAAAAAAAACAACAAAAAAAAGGGTGTGTATGAGACAGGACATGAAATGGAGTTTAGCAAACAAAATTCTTTCTGGATGTGGAGGGGTTTGCCTCTGTAGTTTTGTTATAACAAAACCTAGATGAACTTAGATGTGATCTCTAAAACTCATGATTTGTAAGGACTTGTCTTTACATAGACACTTCTTGGAGGAGACCCTGCTGCATGGTCCACAATAGTTGTGAGGTCATGGGAGCAAAAATCTTCATGTTTAATTAACTCTTTTATGGGAACTGAAAGATTGTTACAAAGTTTAGTCCAGACAGAGGTGCTGAGCATCAGAGATACCCCTGGGTTAGAAATGCATGTATGTAATGCTTCTTTAAGCTTTTATTCTGTGCCATTTCCTTGTGATCCCTGAAGTGTTGAGAATGGAATTACCATAACTTGCTGTGTCATGCAAACCAGCTTGGTGCATGTGATTGTAGTAAGTGAGGCTTCTCTAATGATTGCTTTGCAGTTTGGGCTGGGGATTATTTTGTAAAGCTATTCATTTTGAGATGTCTTTTTAATTGCTGTTTCCTGTTATTCCATCTCTGTTAGGCTGGAAGTGCACCTAGTTGGAGGTTTCAATGATGATAGGCAGTTATCACAAAAACTTACTAATCAGCTTCTTAGTAAGTTCACTTTTTTTCCACTCTCATGTCCAAAAACAATAGTTCTGCCTGGATTTGGATTAAATTTGTTTGTAATCTGAATCTCCAGTCACTTACTGGAACAAAACATGGATTCATTTTGAAGGGTGTTTTTCTCTGCCTGAGAACTTGCTGTGGAGAGGGGTTGGGCTGCTGAGGCTGCTCCGTGGCAGTGTGTGGGATGCAGGGTCTGATCCTGTCATTTCCCCCTGGGTTGGGCTGCTGAGGCTGCTCATGGCAGTGTGTGGGATGCAGGGTCTGATCCTGTCATTTCCCCTTGGCTCATATTCCATTTGGAGAGTTGGGGTGCAGGTCAGCTGGCCTTGACTCCTGGCTTGGCTCCTGCTGATGTGCTGTGTGGTCTTGGGCAAGTGTCATCCAAATCTGTACGTGTGGGTGACTTCACTGGTTACCTTAATGGGATGAGGTAAAATTTAATTATTGTTTGGAATTCCCTGTTAAGAAATGTCAGGTCTGTTTGTAGAATCCATAGTCCAGAGGGGCAGTGCTTTACTAACAAATTGGAAAAGTAAAGTACCTGCTTACCTGCCAGTGCTCTGATTGTGCCCAGCACTTTCTGAGTGTGGAGAGGCTTTGGCCCCACTGGAATGGGGAGGGAGGAGGGATGGGGCAGGTGTCAGGATTGGAGGGAGGTGTTTAAGGGGGTAAACAAAAAGGAAAACAGAACTGGCAGAGGCCCTCGGGCTGCAGCTTTGTGGCTGTTATACCTGGTCTGTGTTGTATGGCACATGAGAGTTCTGTTCAGAATAAACTATTTTGGTTAATTTGCTTTTTCAACCTTCTGATTTTCATGCATCAAGTTACAATTTGAATCGATGCTCTATTGCTGTCAGAACTTCCAGAAAAAGAGGATTTTTTTTCTGGTGTTTCAGATGATGAAAGGCAGATTTAATTTACAGCTAATGAAAGACTGGGTTTGCTCACTATATATATAATGTTTAGGAAAAAACTTAAATACAAGCTGCTAAATGTGTATAGTGAACTAAAGGAGCTGATGTTCTGCCAGAGCTAAACCAGTGTCAGCAAAAGCAGTAAGTGGCACAACAGTCTTTTAGCACAACTTTGCTATTACAAATGGCTCCTCTCTGTAAATTACTGTTAGTGTGAAGCAAACATGCAAAAGGCTGTTTGCTGTGTTGCCCTCCCCAGGAGCAGTGGTTTAGGTGTGTGCCCACCACTGCAATGCCCCTGCCCTGCCACCCTCACTCACACATTGCTGCTGTCCTTGTCACCGTAGGGGCATTTGATCTCCAGCCAGATGATGTTCATTTAGTGACCTTCTGTGTAACAGGTAAGAAGATGTTTCCTTGGGTATTGCAGTACCTTTATCCACTGAAATCGATGGGTGGGGTCTTTCATGCATGGCTTTTTATCCTTCCTGTATGACAGGACACCACAAGTTCTCCAGAATGGTTTGTAACTGTGTTACTGCTGGTCAGTGAGTGTGGTGATGGCAGAGCCAGTGCAGGGAGGATTCTCTGCTTACCAAGGGCTGCTGCCCTGCAGCCAACAGCAGAACCACTCATGATCATGGCCAGGTATTTTGGCATGTTTGTCCTGTGGAACAGGCTCTGCACCTGTGGAGATCTTGTGAGACAGTTGAAGAGAGCACTTGCAGACCTTTGTCTTGCTGGGCTGCTGGACCTGTCTCTCTGCAGGGTCCAGGGAATTCATAAACTCCTTCAGTTAGTTCATAGTGTGTGATGTCACATAAAGAAAGTTATTTCCTTTTCTTTGTATCATGTTGAGGTCATATGTCCATCTTCTTTCCAGGACAGTGCTGTTGGTGACTTAGATCTTTGGAATTTGGCATCATAGTTGTTTTGCAGTGTGTTTTTTTCCCTGTAAATTGCCCGTGCAGAAGTAGAGGGCATTGGCTGGAGCTGGCCCTTCTGTTGGGACACAGCTCTCCTCCAGGCCCCAGATGTGTTGTGACTGACTTGCACTTTCTTTTCCATATTTGTTTTAGGCTTTCTTGGTTTTTTTGTCTTTATGCAACATCAGATCTGTTGTTCTCAGATAACTTACAACTAAATGCCACTGACTTTTAAAAAAGTCCAAAGCCCTTCAAATTAACTTATTTTTCTTCTTACAGAACTAAATGATAGAGAAGAACAGGATATTCACTTTCCAATCATTTATGGAATAGGTGAGTTAAATTAGAATTTTTTTTTAACTGGATTGCTTTTAACTTCTAGTAGTAAAAGGGCTCTTAGTTAGTGACTGGGTAAAATCCATCCTAAAAGTTACGTGCTGCTGTCAGAGGCACAGGTGGTCCCACAGCTGGAGATGCACATGTGGAAGGGGCCATGTACAAATACAAGTAGATTTTTTTTCCTCTAATTGCACTTGAAATTTTATCAATATCAAGCTACTGCACTGAATCTTCTGCTTAGAATTCAACCTTCTTGTGGACTATTGAGTGGTTTTTCTAATGAGCTCAGGTGTCTGTGGAATACTGAAAGGCTGCCAAAGGAAATGGAGTAGAAATGTGCTATTGCAGGCTCAGGGGTCTGAGAAGTACGAGTGTGTGATGGTTCTGAAGTTCTGCACCACAGTTGTCTTGGGGACATTGTCATTGTAAACAAGTGCCTTGTAGGAATTAATTGTTTCCGTATTTAATCTCTATTTCCCACCAGCTGTGAATGTTAAAACAGCAGAGATTTTCCCTGCAACCTTCCCAGAAAAGGGGCCAGATGAGGATTTGCGTGCTGCCCATGTTTTAACAGGAGCACCAGTGAGTAAAAATAATGGGGGAAAAACAGTATTTTTGCCAGAAGGGCAGAGACCAGTTGGGGGCAATGAAATATCCAAAGTTTGAGGGGACAAAAATCCCTCAGTAGTGCTCTTCCTCTTTGGGCTCTGGGTTTGCTGTTGCTGATGGATGTCGTGTGTGTCAGAATTGGTTCCTGTTAACAGTTGGAAGGAAGGGCTGAGCTGGCCCCTGGTGTGTCTGGGGCAGGAGCTGCAGCCCAAGGCCCTCGGGCTGAGGGCACTGCTCACTGTCTGGGGAGCACTGTCTGACCCCCCAGGCTCCCTGTCCTTACAGCTGACCAACATCTACGATGCAAAGACAGAACAACTCCGAATTGGGCCTTATTTCTGGGAGCCTTTCCCACACGTGGATTTCTGGTTGGAACAAGATGATGCACAGATTTTACAGGTACCTGAAACAGATCTATTTTTTTTTCCCTTCAGCTTAGCTAAGTAGAGAGAGGGGGGTGCAGTCTGTCAGAACCTTTTCCTGTGCACTGATGTCCCCAGGAGGGTGGGGAGTAACCCTACTGGAAGGCAGGATATGAAGAACATTGTCCTCTGAATGTCAAACAGCTCTTGCTCCTGTTTTCTTTTTCAGAATCTTTCCACATCGCCCCTGGCTGAGCCACCCCACTTTGTGTCCCACATTAGATCTACATTAACATTTCTAAAAGCACATCCCTTTCCATCTCGGTCCCTGTTCCCTGACAGAAAACCTCACATCTACAAGAAAAATGAAGAAGGGTTGTGGGAAAAGGTTTGTTCTGACAAGATTTAACCTGGAACCCACCACTACAACTGCTTTAGGGAAGTACAGTCTTGCAAGAGCAGTTTGTTGTAAGAAGGGTATTGCTGGTCACAGACACCATTATTCCTGTGCTTTTCAAAATAAAATATTTTAGTAGAAGTAAGTTGCTTTTCTGCATTACTTACACATGAATCAGTGTTTTTTTGAAGAAAGAGTTTGGCTTTGTGTAGGTTCTGTTGCTCCAGGGCAGTAATTTGATGGGCACAGGAGGAGAGGGGCCAGTGCTGGAGACTGAGAAGGTGAGTCACTGCACTGGTGTGCACTTCAGAGAATGATTGTGCACACACAGTGAAAGAAAGTTGCACACACTTAAGAGTTTGCTTCCATAAGATAAGAACTTAATTCCAGAGTAATAATTGGAAGAATCTTTATTGAAACATTCAGATAAGTATCTAAAGAATGAAGCTCATTCCAACAAAACTACTGATTTAACACTTCCAAATATAAAAACATTAAAAATTAATCCTTGTGGTGATAACTTTATTCTGAACAAATTACTCTTATTAACATACTTCATTGCACCAAAGAAACCAAGGAGGAAGACTAGTCAACTTAATTGCTTTTGCACTTTAGAAAAATTGCACTGATTTACATAAATTACCCCAACAGCAAAATTAACCTTGTTTATGGCATCCCAGCCCCACAGGTGTGAGGAACTCAGTCAAAGCAGGTGACAGTATAATTCAGAACCCCCAAATTTTTCAGATTATCAAAGTCCCACTACCACTACATCCATTTTGGTATTAATGGATACCCATTGGGAGGGGAAGAAAAAACCCAGTATTTGAATCCAGTTCTAGAGGGATGGGATGGTTTGCATCAAAATCACATAATTTGGGGAAAGCAATAATTTCCAGAGATCTTTCCGCAAGAGGCTCTGAAAATTTGCAGCACAGTGATTAAGATGATCCAGGGGGAAAACACTTTCACACCTTAGGTTTTGATTTATCCAAAGCTCTGCTTGTGCATTAAGTAGTCCCAGACACTCAGAAGTTGTGCTGTACTGTAAGTAATCTAATTAATTCTTTTGAGTCTGTACAATCCTACCAGAGGTAAGTTACTGTTACTCAAAAAATAAGTGTTGAAACCATCACAAATGTATTGGTTTTTCAAGCTTTACTACAACTATCTTTAAAAATACACAACAGAAAGAACTCCAGTTACACCACATCGACGTGTCCGAGCGGATTTGGTGTATGAATGCCGTGCAAAGGAACGGAACGGTGCCTTGGTGATCCTTCCCAGGGGTGGAGGCAGGAAGCTGGTCAGGCATGCAGAGGCACTATTTCTGTCTAAAAGGCTTAGAACTCATGAACTCAGTCCCCACTGTACCCAGGGCCGTGGCTGGATGGGTGAAATCCAACAGCAGAACTAAGGGATGCTGGCTGAGCACTCCCCAGTGACCCCTATTTACATGGGCACCCACCCCCCAGGGTGCTGGGCAAGGTGCTGGGTCAGGTAACAAAAGGGAAGCAAGACAAAGTAGTGTGACTGCAGGAGAGGCTAAACTGAATTTTAAATACTAAAAAGGTGAACAACCAGGAGTCATTTGGGGTTTTTTTATAAAGTGTAGTAGCATAAGATCATTTGGTAATTACTGGGTGCAACTGTACTTTTAACTGTGCATGGCTGATGGTTTGTTAGCAAGTGTTACCATGCAGAGATTCCTGCAGGAAGAATAACTGCCAAGTGTTCTTACAAATGTTTATGAGCACTTAATAAATTTCACTACTGCTTTGGTGGCACTGACATGTGGAGGATTAAAGCAACTGTAACAAGTGTTGTATGATAAGAGAAATCTCTGTCCCAGGGGAGGGAATTTATATTTGTGCAAAATCCCAGTTAATAAGTTACAGTAGTTATTACTGTACTAGTGTGTGGCACTGTTCACATTTTCAATGCATCAGTAACACCCTGCCCTGGGCATGGGCTTCCTCAGCAAAGTCTGAAATCCACACTCTGGATTTTATCTGGCACTTGCTTGTTCCTCTCCCCTCGTGCAGTTGGGTGGTGGTTTGTCACTGTGAGTGTCCTCACTGTTTGTCTGTGCCTGTGCCACCTCCTTCTGCTCCTCTGTTTTTTCTGTCTCCAAAGGTCCTTGCTCTTGGCCTGGGGATAGAGCTGGGGGTCTCTGATCCATCTTCTCCAGGTCATCACAGTGGCTGATGGAACTGGTCTCACTGAACCCATCAGAGCTTCTTAGAGACCTTTTAAAAGCTTTCTGACCTGTGAAGTGTTGGAAGCACACAGTACCCATGAGGTCAGCAACCACAGAAAGTTCAGTTTTAAAGGAAATACTGGAACTCTACAACTGCAAAGAAGTAGATTTTGTTTGGGTGCTACTTTGTACCCTAATTATAGACCCACTCCCTTGCAATTAGAGACAGGTCTGCAAAGTAATTCCACCTGTCACCGTTTCCTGTGTATGCAGAGACAGAACTGAGCTGAAACCACACTGCCTGCACACACACACTGAAGTCATTCCAGGGGAAAAAGCTGCATGGCAAACCACAGGCTGGAAGCCACCAGCTCAAAAGATGAGTTAAAACTGTGGGTTTCCTGCCAATCAAATCAGCATTAATTACTAATGAACTACACAGAGAATGCTATAGATTAAACAGATCTTAGAATGGCTTTGTCCACAAAATACTTGGTAGCAACAGAAATGCAGTTGCTGAACTATGTGATTACACGCTGTTAGGCTTCTATTTCAAATAGAACTTTTGGCTTGTTACCTGCTCATTTTTAAAGCTCAATAACCTCGTAATATTCCAGAGGAAGATTCCAGACTTCACAGGCAGTTGTCAGTTAATGGGATGATAACTTCTGAAGTCCCAGGAAGAATGTGTGGGGAGAAAAAGAGGCTTGGGTGGTGTTCTGTGCCGTGTGTACATTATGATTTTTAAGGCAGTACAAAATGAGCCCCAGTGCCAGGTATTATGGGAGATGGAAAATCATGTGGATCATCCTGTATCAGGATGTTTTAGCAAGCTTTGGAAATTGAACTAAGACACACAAACTCACCAGGAAGTCTTTGCTTTGCAAGGCTGGAAGTGGGAGTTGGTGGTGGAGTAGTGCCTGTTCCTTGGGCCTTTGATACATATGTGGATTCCGTGGATTCCAGAGAGCCTGCAGGTTAAAAAGAATAAAAGCTGACTATAACCCAAGCTGGACAAGTTTTCTGTTTGTATTTATAAGGTATGTAAGTCTTACTGTTGATGCGCATTTCTTAAACTGCATGTGCTGGTTGAGTTCAAACTGCCACATGGTGGTGGATCCATGTCCGAGTCCCCAGGGACACCAGTGCTGAGACTTCAAAAATGAATAGTTTCCCCTCACACTTACTTCACAACACTGCTACACCCTGTAGTCCCTTTTCCTTTCTTCACTGGACACTTGACATCTTCCCAGCTGCAAGCTATGGAGCAGTGCACATGGAAGGGGATCCAACCATGCAGGTTGGAACCCGGCCGTTCTCCACTGTGAGAACCTGCCAGTTGGTGCATCCAGAATCAGAAAGGCCCCAAGGGCAGCAAGAAGCCTTCCCTGCAGGTGACAGACACAGCTAGCTGGGCCCTTGTTCCAGGTGTGACAGACACTGCTGAGTCCAGGAATATTCATAAGACTCTGCCACAGTATTTTTACAGGGAGATTCTTTCCCATTGCACTATTCTGTTCATTACCATCTCCCACACAGCCCAGTTCATGCCAGTCCCCAGCTGGCTTTAAGCTGTCCTTGTTGGACATGCCCTGTTTAGCACAGACCAACCCTTCCAGCGTGGCAATAGCCAGGTGATATTCCAGCCTGGATTTCAGACAGACATCCCATTCCAGGGCACAGCAGAACACAGTGCAAGCACGGCGGGGAGGATGCACCTGCAGGGGGAGCAGCAAGCTGAGGCCAAGCTACCCCACCAGCTCACATATTTTAAACTCCAAACTCCTGCAGCGTGTGCAGCCAAAAGTCACAGAAATCATTCCTCTATTAATAAATGCTGATGCCTATCACAGCCCTTTTAATGTGACAACATGTAAGAACAAAACGTGAACTGTAAAGTGAGTGTAGAAGATCCTTCCCAAGTGTTACAGAAATGGTGCAAAGCCTGTTGCTGTGCCTCCTGTCCCCCAGGATGATCCCAGCACAGCACTGTAGGTTCAGCACAGCACTGGAAGCAGCACCAAGGGCAGCAAACACAGCCCTACCTGCTGTTAAATTGAATGTCCTTCCCTTGGGAGAGGCTTGGAAGGGAGAAAACCAGTTCAGCACAGAGCCCACCACAGGAATCTGTCGCAGCAGCCCCTGCAAACACAACCCAACACTGGCTGGTGAGGAAGTGACCCACTTGGGACAGGGTAACTCAAGGTGCCAGAAGCTGATCTTTACAGCCTTACCTCTTCCAGAAGTCGTTCTTCATTTGCTTTCTGAAGCTGGAGCTGTGCTTCCTGTATCCCTTTTCTAACAACTTCAGTCATGTTTTCCAACAGCTAATAAAACCCAGAAATAATTATTTATATTATTTGGACTTGAAATTGTCTTTTTAGTTCAGGTTTTCAGGATCTAGAGAGGGTATTCAGATATTTTTCTCATTGAAGACAGTATTTGACAATCTCTATTTCATTATGGTTGTAAATTAAAGAATGTAGAGGCCAACTGCAGGATCTTTTACAATTAAACTCAGAGAAGAGAATGTAATTTTAAACAGGAATGGTATTTTTTCCTTACACTTGTTACTGTCACTTAATAAAAAGGAAAAAGAGGAACCTGCTCCTTTCCCCTGTGGGAGAGGTCAGGCAGGAATTAAGCCCCACAGAAAGCTCAATACCCTGAGGCATTGGCTACAGGAGAGAGTGCGATGGAATTGCATTTGGAGTACCAGGAAGGACCACTGTGAAGATGTTTATCTTCAGTTTTGGTTCTGCCTTTTATTGTATTTACTTCATGTCCTCAGGGCAGGCTGGGACTGAGTAGGTTTTCTCTAAAAGCTTCCCTCTTGTACCAACCATCCCTCACCCACATGGGACAAGTGGCAGCTCCCAGGTGGGTTCTGCTGCTCAGTTTGGGATCAAAGGGTGTAGGATCCTCTCAGTGTCAGTACTCTACAGGCAAAGCTTTCTTCTGTCACCCTCAGAGCACCACAGGGAGTCAGGAGTGGGCAGGAGATCTCCAGAAAACACTGCTAGAAAAAAACTCATTGCCAAAAGCAACATATTCCCATGGGCAGAAATAGGCCAAGGATTTCTGAAGTTCTATTTATTTTTTAGGTGAGTAAATACCCAAGACCAGAGGAAATAAGGGGCAGATGTTCACTTGTGATGCAGGTCATTTAGGAATTTTCCTTTAGGGAACATTTGGAGAACTCTACTCAGGTAAATGCTTTGACAAACAGAAGTTGCATCATCAGCTTTATTACTTCAATAGGTTATTTGTAATTTCTGGCTTTAAGCCACCAATTTAAAATTTTTCACATGTTTTAGGGCATAGTCTCATCTTAAAACTGGCATATAAGGAATCTCAATCCCACCACATCAAGCAGTGAAGAGAAACACCAGCTCACAATCAACCCCCGCCTTGTTTTTTAACAGCTTAAATTTTAGTGACAGAATGAGTCTATTTCAGTACCACTAAAGTTTTTCATTAGAACTGCTGCACACAGGACCATGAACACAAATCCAAACATCCTCAGAATATCATAATCTGTAAAAAAATGTTCCTTCCACAGTAATTAAGACTGTTGTGGGCAATTATAACTTTTACTTTCACAAGGAACAAAACCACGTCCTGAAGCCAATATGAAAGGGGAAAAAAAAAGGTGCTGAAATGTTTTGTGATTTATTAATACATACTCTAGAGTTTTCTTCAATTTCTCTGCCTGTTGCTGCAATGGTTTCAACCAGCTCTGAGACATCCAGGTCCTCTGTGACCATGCCAATGTAAACACAGTTCTTCTGCCCTCCAAATTCTGGACCTGTGAGCACAGGGAGAATCAAGTCTTTGTGATGAACAAACACAGTCTTGCAATGGCTGCAACACTTGTGTGTGAATGGGGAAAAATTACTACAGTAATTACCCCCTTTAGTAATTAAGGGCAGGATCTGCACGGGTATAAGTTATGCAGCCTAAAAGTTCAGCCCTGGGGGTTTTCAAAGACAGAAAACATAAATCTGAGCAAGAAAAACGGAGGGTATTTTATACAGCCAAGGAGTTGTACTATAAATATCAGCACTGAATATGCTTCAAACTCCTTGACTTTCTGCCATTTACAGATTACTTGGTTCCACTACTGGAGGGCACTTAGTTCTTGAAAGCTGCCTAGAACAAGATCAGAGTTCAGAGTAAGCAAATTAACACTACTTCAGCTGTCATGTGGCACTGTATATATGAAAGTGTTGCTAATTATCACAAAAGTCATCTGCAGCTTTTAATCCAGCTACAGAGAGCAGTGAAACCATCAGTGCCAGTGGGTTTGGAATGAGATCTGCTTTTCAGTAGATCCAACACTGCTGGAGGAGGCTCAGTGTACAGAGGAACTCTGCAGCTTTTGTTCTTTCTGCCATGGGAACCCTTCTTGTCTCATCGTCCATAAGTCAGTTCTCACAAGTATTCCTGGGAATGGTGCACTTTGCTCACCTGGTGAGCAGTTCCCAACTGAAACAGGAGGAAGGAGTCACAGATGTTCTGACTACAATACCCACATAGGCAGCAGCTAATTTTGCATTATAATGACCTATCAAACCATTCTAACACAGCTGGGACAGAAGGGTTTTAAATAGTGCAGTTACCCAAAGAAAAAGTGAGATCTGACTCCAGTTCATTTAACTTTTTCAGAAGTTCTGCATTGATTTTTTCTAGTTCTTTCTCTTGTTTGTCATCATTCTTCTCATCACTGTGGTAGTTGTACCTTCAAACAAAGCCAAGAAACAGTAATTTTACTTTACAGTACATTAAAAAATACCTGCACATTTATCGTGTTTTATATTTTATGAACAAAAACATCTGAGGATGTTACAGCTCAGATGAGCAAGTTTATTGCATTTGTAACCAGAGATTGAGCCTGCTGCTGGAAACTCAACTCCATAGATTTCCAGTTAATATACTGATTATACTTGAACTGTTCTGACTATACAGAGTTGTTCCCACAGGATCAGAACAGGCACTTGGAGGGTTTTTTCTGGTGCTATTCAGCATATCAGTGAGTGCCATTACAGAGAAAACCATCAGTTACCATTGGCTAAATACAGGATGCCCTTGCACATTGCCCATCCCTCCAGTGGAGCCCCACACTGCCTCCAACATTAAAACTGGTACCCTAATTTTGCCAAAAGAGCTCTGCAGCTTTTCTTTAAAAATATAATCAAAGTAAACAGCATTATAAAGCACTCAAAAGCTTCAACTGGGTGCAAAGACAGATAATCAGCAAACAATACATCCAAATCATCATTGAAGAGACCACGTAACTCCTGTCTATTAAAGCACAGTCTGTGCAAATACAGAATGAAGAAAATAATTTACCTCACAACACCTAACCCTGGCCAGCCAAGGTCCTCAATATACAACAGGCCAACTGTTCTTCTCACTTCTTGCTCAAATTCCTCCCTCAGCTGCAGTGTACTTGTCAATACTGGTATCTTCATCTTCAAGCAGTCCACTAACTGGTCAATGTCTTGTATTTCAGTTCCTAAAACTGAAGAGCAGATGTGTTAGTGAGTGGTAAATGTGATGGACATCACATAGATGTCTGAATGAGGTAATTTGTAAAGAAGCCTCTCTGCAAGTCAATTATAAATGGAATTTACAGACAGTATTGAATACCTTGATCTGTGTAAGTGGTTTTTTATTTCAGTTTTCTATCCACTGATACATCAAAATGAAAAGAAGTAAGGATTTCATAAAAAGCTAATAAAAAAGATTTTCTCATGTTACAAACTAATAAGGAAATGGTACAATTTCCTTTTTCATTACATCAGTAGCTGGGATCAGAAAAAAATCATCTTCCCATAGCCCGACTGATCACAAATTAGCTCCCATGCTGGTTTCAAACAAAACATCACAGCATCACCAAGTCATTTTATTCTAAAATCTACTTTTCTGTGCACACCAGGACCCTCTCACATGAGCCACTCCTCCCACACAAGCTAACAGGGGATACTGTGCATCACCCTAAGCCCCTGGCAAGCTGCTCTGTGCATCTGCCAAGGCTAAACAGAAAGCAGTACAACAGTGCTGGCTTAAACATGAAATTTAAGATACTTTCCAAAGCATCCCCCCCAATAATTATAGAAAAACCTATAGATTTAGTAAATAATTATTCTACTTAAGTAGCTATATTTTGAACACAGCATCTTGCAGTGTTGAAAGGTCAGGCACCAGGTGTTGAGCAGCTGAGAGAAGGAATGCAGCTGTTAGAAGCAAACACCTTCTCCCCTTGCTTTTCCTAATGAATTTATAAAATAACCAGTAGGAGTCTTTGTCTGCAGAGGCAGTGGGGCAATGGCACCCACAGCAGTTGAGCCACCACTAATGCCCCCAGTGCCAGGGCACAGCAGAATGATAAAGCTGAGACAGTTTGGTTTTGTTTAGAAGAAAGTCCTCACCACAGAGTTTCTGGAGCACACCTGCTGGTACAGCAGGAGATGGTTGGACAATTCTGTAGCAATCCCAGCTTTTACAAGGGGCTGAACAAAGAGAATGTTACCTGCAGAAGTCATCAGTGGGCTGAAACGCACACAGGTGCCTTCATCTTCCAGTTCCACCACATCGACTCCACTGGCAGGAACCAGCTGTGCCAGCTGCTCTCCCAGCTGCAGGGACAGGGCACAGTCAGAGACCCACACCAGCACGGCCTCCTGCAGCCCCTGCCCTCAGGACTGCCCACAGCCCAGGGGAGCCACATGCAGACAGTTTTCTGTACTCCTCAAAATCAGCTCTTGCAACAAAACACTCTGCCTTGCTGGGGATATGCCTAAGTTTGACAAACACTTAAAATAATGAAAATTCAGGATAAGCTGCAAGTGTTACACATCAGAAGTTTATGCAGAATTGTCATTGCCATTAAACATGCCATGATGACACCACAATCAATCCAATCCAGCCACGTGCTCAGTTCTGACAACACAGGTTTCTAGAACTGACTCTCCAGATCTGGAAGACAAAGCTGTCTATTCAAGAATACACAGACATTGTCAACAGAGTATCTGGCTGATTTAAAAGAATTCCAAAGTTTGCACATATTCCCAAAAGACCAAGGGAAAAATCAACAACTTAAGATGCAGGAAAGATTTCATCAGTAATTACATATAAAATAATCAAAAATGTGAAAACAACTTTGCTGCAGAGTAAATGAATCTTTCAAATCCAAAATACCTGCTAGTTTTGCAAAGGGTATCAGAGAGAGAGTAACTTTCAAACCGGTCTAACAGGTTTGTAACTCCTGAGGAACCCCTGAAGCATTCCACTGTCACTTCTCTTTCCCTAAAGAGAAAAGCATCCATTCTTACCCACTGGTTGAAAGTGTCATAAACGTGTCTTTCGTTGCTTATTATGGGGTGCTGAATAGTTGAGGCCTGTGCAGCACGGGAGGTCTGATCTGAATCCAAAGACACAAGAACCACAGAAGTGGATTTTTATTTACTTAGTTAAACAAAAGGCAACCTAAAATTTAGATAAAAGACAACTACATTTCCTAGATAATGTAACACATTTACTCCATGTTCTGGGCCTCAACCAGATGGACCTTTTTTATAAAGGTATGCTTAGCAGGATAAATACCAGAAGTAAAGCATAGTTGAATATAATTAAAAAAAACCACCTCAGTAAAATACTTCTGAGTTTTGAGGTTCAAATGCCCCAATGGAAATAAAACCAGTGTCTTCACAAAGCAAAATCCTGTCACAGCAGGCTGCAATATTTAATTTGATGCTTTCAGCTACTTTTTAATCAAGTTTTAATGATTATTTTGTTTGAAGCCACACAAAGATACTACTAAGAATTTGAGCCCATTATAAACATAAAACATGCAGAAATGGACATTTTACACTGTAATTCAGGTGGGTGACTTCTCCCCAGTAAAGCTTTTCCAATCAGTGCACAAAGCCACCCACCAAGTCACTGGAGCTGATGAATAGGTTTACTTTGTGAGCACAACCAGTAATTTCATTAAACTCCAAACCAATACTCCCTCATGCCCAACACAAAAAAAATCCACAGGCAATTTAAAACCAACACTCATAACAAAACCACACATTCTTCTAGAGGTGTTTTGCCACATTCCCACCCTCAGGGCACGCTCATACAAGCAGTACAGCAACATCCTCTGCTGTAACTGAGAGGATAAAATCCTCTTTCCTGGGAGCACATCTCAGTACAGATGTTCTGCTCAGAGAAACAAGTGGCTCCTGGATACCCGTGACAGCATTTCCAGAGCTGTTCTTGATGTGCTCTGCTGGTTTTTCAGTTACTGCAACAGCAAGTGTAACCAGTGAACCAGAGAAACGTGCTTGCCAGTGCCATGAGATGTTTGAAAGGAACAGAAAAACTGAACAAACCAAGATCTTCCCCCACCAGTACAGTCAAACACAGCCTGCAGTTTGTGAGACTTCCATCATCTGCTCTCAAGATGAAAATCATATGCAAATCTCTCTTCACTCAAGAAGGCAGAAAATTACTTGTTATGAAAATTTAAAACACTGCAGTCTATCTAAAAAAAGCAGCTGTCACGTGTGTGGATCCTGTCACTAGAATATGACCAGCATTCACCACCTTTTTAAAAGGATGCCACACAAGAGAAGTGCACCACTGTATCTCAAATTCATTTGATGAATTAGTCATTTAAAACACTGTAAAGAGATGGGGTTTTTTTCGTTCAGTTTTCAATAAATCACATACCTCTATTTGAGTATTCCTGGAAAAACTTGAAAACCACCACTGGTGAACTCAGTTCATCTTCAACCTTAAAAAAAATACATATTTTCTCATGCTTTTTTAAAGATTTAACACTGTGTATAATTCCTCAGACTGGTGAGCAGAGCATTTTGTTTTGACAGCAGTAACAAGGTTCACACTATCTCAGTACTAGAAGTTCACTCCAGGAGTGCAAACATCTCTAAACACAGGAGAGTCAGTAATTATTCTGTTAAAGAACTGTATTGATTTAAGGTATGCAGCATTCAAACTTGAGCACTATAATGTATAAAATCTAAACACAGTGATTAGCAAACATGCTCTATTGAAGAGTTTATTTACTTTTGAGTATTTTCAGATATTAACATTAAAAAATTCTCTTGGAAATCACCCCAGAATCCTTGGGAAACATCAAGAAAGTTCCAGCAGGAATGATAAGATTGTAATTGATCCTGCTTTGGGGATAAGAGAAATGGACTGGGCAACTGCTGGAGGCAATCTGAGGTTACAATTTACAATCCTAAAAATGCAGGGTTTATTTAAGTGGAAGGTTAAGTGATACAGTAACTTGAACCCCCAAGTCAATTAATACTCTTCAGCTTACTCTGCATATAATAAGCTGACTAGATTTTCTATACATCAAGTACCAATTAAATTGGGGGGCAGGGGTAGGGAGTAAAATCACCAAACCCTGTTGGACAGAACATCTCATAGAAACTGAATTTGGAATGATTATATGTAATTTCTAAAACTATTTCTGGTGTAAAAACCTCAGCTGGGATAATGTTTGTGTACAATTTCCCAGGGTTCGCATTGTGATCTCAACAGCAGGGAAAGATACTGACAGAATGTATTAAAGGCACTTATGGAAACTGGTTTCCATAGATTTATTGCTGAGAAAATCCATGTTTTAAGTGGAATTAAATCAACCTCTGTACACAATTCCTGGAGGTTGTTCTGTCAGCTCCCCTGAGTGCACGAGCACAGAGCGATGGAACAAACACACAGACGAGCTGTGAGATGTCACTGAACAACAGACCTTGACTAGAAAGATCCCAAGCATCTTCAAAACAATGGCTATGATTTGAGTAATATTTTTAAATATTTATTTTAGTCAAAGTAATTCTAATCATTTAACAGGCAGACACTAAGCTATAGAACCAAAGCATGAAAAGTAGACTGTACCGAAGTTTTAATGAAATCCAGGTTTTTCAAGTTTTCCAGCAGCCTTTGACTCTAGAAGACCACAGCAGAAGGGAAACAAAAGGAAGAGAAACAGTTTTTAAAGTTGAAAATTATTCTGAAAAACATTAAACAGTCACTACCAAAATCTCTGTTTTTTAAGAAACCCCTACAACACCTCAGAGAATTATCCAGTTTTCAGCTGTAAATTTAGAATGTAATGGAAAAATATTGTCTGGTATTAGTAAGACACTGACTACAAAGTGATTTTCACTAACAGTAAGTCTTGGTGTATTTGTTTACAAAGTTCCAGAGGTATTACAACTCCAGGAACCAACTAAAGCAGTGTGTAGCAGCAGTTAATTTTCTCAAAGCTATCACAGCCACTGGCTATGGTGGCTTCCTAACATGCTCTCATAAGAAAAGACATTCTTACATTGTGGTTTAAGACTATTAATAGACTGTTATAAAAGCTAAGATCAATCTTAGATGCCATAAAGTCTTAGTGACTAATGCCACTTTCTCACTCTTTTAGGTCTTTCATGCCAACATCATCTTCACTAACCACTACAGAAACTTCTCATTTCCATTTTGCCCCTCTGAATTTTTTGTATGTGCTGTACCTTTAAGAAAGTGCTCTGCATATAAAAAATGCATTTTGTACCTAACACATTATATTGGATCTTATTTTTACTAAGGGAAGGACTCAACTTCAAAAGTAATGCACATGCCACTGTATTTCAAGAAATGTTTTGAAGTCCTATTTACTAAAAGTAATTTACTGTAACTTAAATAAATACAATGCCAAGTAGGAAAATAAAGTCTTTCTCTGAACATGTTTCAAGCAAAAATAGTTGAGAAGTGACAAAGAAGGAAGGGATTATGTTATTTCACTGTTTAGAAAGAACAAAGACTGATTGTTTCTCAGTTAAAAAAATACAATCTCACAGTAAAAGCACATCCTTCCCCCAGCACTCTCCTCTGCTTTCATTCTTTCTAACAGCATGAACCCATGTGCTCTGCTGTCAACAGCCACAGCATTTTAGTTGGTTCTCCTACAGCACATCACAATAGTCACCAGCATCTATTAACAGCTATCATGAAACACTGCTAAGCTGTTGCTCACCAGCTGAGAGGCGTGTTTGATCCTCTCCACGATGCCATCATGGCCCAGGTACTGCAGGGACAGCCACAGAGGCAGCGCACGGAGCTTCTCCACCGGCTGACTCGAGGTCAGCCCGGCTGCCAAGGACTAGGGAAAACAAACAAAACACTATTAACCTCTCCTCAATGCTGCCCTTTTGACCAGCTTTTGCAAATTATAATTTAAATGTTTATCAAGAAGAAGATAAAAATCAAGATGTCAAGATCTTGAGAAGAGTGACTGAACAGTTGAACTCACCAAAGATGGATCCTCGTGTCTGTAGAGTGTCACTGCAGGCACAGCTGGGAGGCCCAGCCAGGACCCCAGGGTGAGAGTCATGCTGTCACATTTGGTAGCAGCCTGGAGTTTATTAAAGTAAGCAGAACATAAGCCATATATTTTCTGATTAGATCACAACCTTAGAATCTAGAGCACATTATTAAGTTTCTAGATGCAGTAAACATACCAGGACAGAAGAGGAGACATAACCCAAAGCCAAAGTTGCCAGATTCACACTGCAAAAAATATGTGGATTTAGCACACATTATATATGTATTAAGAGACAGCATTTTGATCTGCAGTTTAAATATTTCATGTTGATGTGTAAAGGGAGGTAATTTTTGTTCATATATTTCTCATTGACAACGCAGTAGATGTTGCCACTTGGTATCCCAAGACTGAAATCCGTTTCAATCCAGAAGTGTTTCAGTCCAACGTTTGGGGAAATCATTCCCTAAAGTCCTACCCATAATTTAGCATCAATTTGGTATCAGAAATAAAAAGTATGCAAATATAATGCTATAGTACGAAATATCAAGAGAAATAATCTCTCTACTCCATGCTCAAATTTACAGCACTGGAGTCTTTGCTGACATTGCCTGAGTTTGGTTTGACCCCCCTCCCAGTTCTGCTACACACTGCACTTGCTGCAGTCTTTCCTGAAAACTTTCACTGAAGTGTCATCCCTTCCATACTCATTTCATTCCCCCTTCTCATCCTCAGTAATCACTGTGTAACATCCTTCCTGACTCAGAAGGTCTTTCAGGCCTCCCTGGCCTAGAAATTCTTTTTATTCCTATTTCAAGCTCTTCAAAGAAAGGGCAGATAAGATCACCATATGAATAAAAGCAATCACTAATCTATGCTGAAATAACCCCTCCAATTAATTCTTCCTGTGTATGTAAATCAATTTCTATCTCAAAACAGCAAAATTATAACCATATAAAATGCTTAATATGACAAAATAAACCTGGCCTGATGGCTCACTACTAACTGATTAGCTCTAAAATTCCATGCTAAGAATTAGCTAGACTTGGTAATGAATACAGTTACACAGAGATATATTCCAAGTTCCATACCCTTCCACATGGAGCCACATGTTGTACTGCTCACAGAGCTCCTTCAGCCGGCCCAGCTTGTCCGTGTGTCCGGCGCCAGGAGTGCCTGGGTTGGACAGGGAAAAGGCAATGGCAGAGGGTCAGCCTGCAAACCAGGGCTCTGCAGAAAGCACCTCCTGTACTCACTGACATCTCAGATATTTTTCCAAGCCCAAAGCAAGTAACAGTCACCTCCATCATCTGTACTTAATGCAAATTTTGTCCATGAGCAGTTACGCTTAATTAGCTGGAAGAGAAACAATTTTTCCAGCTGAAGTTGATGGCACACCCATCAAAAAATACTGCAGTGTAAATGTGGAACTGATCTTCAACAAGACATCTGCCCTCACTAAAATAAGTTATATTAAAAAATCAACTGATATAAGCAGAAGTGCAACCACATAATCCAACTTTAAATCAGCTAAATAAAACCCCCTCTAGACAGATAATTATTGTGTGGTCATTAAGGTATCTCCTGATACTTCTTGATATGCAACCACTAAGCTGCTTAAGAAAATGTATTTTTATTTTTTTATTACCTATGTATTTGTGAAATAGCAGGTTTTATTTACTATTGTTTGTCCACAGCACTTACCAGCATTAGCCACAAGCAACAAAGGCAGTTTTCCAGACTCAACATCATCTTTAATCACTCTGTCCAACAAAGCAACATCCTGTTACCAATAAGAAAACAGTATGTTTGTCAAACTCCAAACTGCTTCTCCTGAATTCAAAAAATGCGTTAAGAGTAGAAATGGACAGCATTCTGAAGTTCTGAAAGACATTCTCAATGTCTTTGATTGTGGCTTTCAGTTTCTTCTTCTCAAAGGCAAAATAATCTGAAGGTCAAATAAAGCATTTTTGAAAAATACAACACAGATACATCATGTAGTTGGTAAAGGTACCTCCAACTACTTGTGTTGCAGAAATCTTGCACTAAAAAGCACCTTACTTAGATGCCATTCAAAATATTCTGCAAATCACATGTCCAGGATACAAGCTGCTTTTAGAAAATTTCCATCTATGGTTTGTACAGCTACAAAACAGAAGACTTGGAGGTTGACAAAGTTTATTAATAAGCTGTTCCTAACAATATAACTGACATTCATTTAATGAGGTTTAAAATAAAAGAAAAAACCAAAAGAGCTCTTAGGAAAGACAAACTTACCATTTGGTGCTGAGATCCAAACATGGTGTTACAAGGCACACGGCACATGCAGGAAAGGGGCAACCCAAGCTGCAAGAAAAAGGATGGAATTTCAGCAACTGAGAAATGCTCATTTCCTGCATTCACACAGATACACAAAAAAAACAATACAACAACAGAAAACTTAATATTAGATTATAAAGGAAGTTTCCTACTAAAACTTATAATCAAATTAATAGCAGAGAAAAACAATAGTCAGCTTTTAGTTGACTCGTCAATTGTGCTCAAGTTCTTTAATGAGGTACCAGTGTCCTTGACAACAGCCCAAACTTGATCCTTTTCTTGGCCACCCCTGCAATCAACACATCTACAAGCAATGTGTTATTTGTGCATGGGCCATGTCCCACTGGAAGTTCACAGTCACTTCACTATTGAGTAAAGATCACTAGACAATGAAATCCAGTTGATCATTCCTATCCATCACTGAAGAGAAGATTCAGCAAAATAAGAGGACTGCAGTTACAGACAGGTTTGCTTTGATTGTTTCATGTACAAGAAATTGAATTAGTATCTGATAATTCAGTTCCAGTTGTCTGCTCTACAATATACACAGCTGCTCAGAACTGAAGATGCAATGTTATCACTTTGAAATTCAGCAATCAGCTAATGTGGACAGGTTACCTTACACACAAAAGATAAGGCACTGGTATTATCAGCACACTCCAATCTGCACTCAGAAGCAAAAGGCTCCCAAAATACTGATCCTTACTACTATTTCTGCTATCAAAAAGTTTCAGTCAACAGCACCAACTTACTCCAACAAACTTTTATCAGCTACTTCCCAAGTCATTTTGGCCAAGACAAGTTCCATCTAAAATACCATTTTTATTTCTCTACAGTCTACATCTTTAATTTGTTGGTAGTACCTCTGCCTGCCTTCTCCAAAGGATTAAAAAACAAAGGCCCCACAAACTTGACTCTTCCTTTTCAGTGCATGTGGTGTATGAAAAGTATCACTAGTGCACCCAATGCTAGACAGACCATAGGAAAGTCTGTATATAGCTCAATGAGCTTATTTAAGTCTAAACACTCATGCAAATAACTACTTGGCAAAAGCCCTAAGTTTTAAGCATAATTAGGAAAAAATGGGTTTCTTTAAGGCACTGGGTTGTGGGGGTAATCTTAACTATCCCAAACAAGACCTTCTGAAATTGGATCAGCACAGCCTACTCTTCCCTTAATGGTTTTTCTTTTTAAAAAATATAGATGTTTCTTGAACACAGGAGTACAGGGGCATTATTCACTATTAACTGAATTCAGTACTAACTCTGCAATAATTCAATGCTTGCAAATACAGTATGTTTGGGCTTGGGTCTATTTCACCATGACCAACAGCTTATGCATAGCACAATGCAATCTAGAAACAATCACTCATTTTTAAGAAGTTAGCACGTAGGATCCTTTCACTGGAAATATTCAGAAAATTTCTCCTCCTCCCACTGTAACTCTGCTGCAAACAGAGGCTGTGAATGAAAACTGAAAGTATTTTTACCAGATTTACTTGCAAGCTCTACTTGCAGCCAAATCCCCACCTGACTGACGTTACCTGATTGCAGAGAGCTTGGCCCAGGCCTGTTCTGGCTGCAGCACTGATGTATATGACAGGCTGCTTACTGTAGAGTACATTAAATCCTTCTATTGTGTAATCCTCATAGCGCGTGTGAATGACAAGCCGGCAGATTTTTAGGAGACCTTCACGATCATCCTCATGATAATAAGCTGATCCATTTTCATACCTGCAAGAAAAGCCAAGTCAATATGACCAACAAAACCAACAGGGAGTTTAGTGACTAAAATGAACACTGACCAGCCAAGGAGCTCATCAAAGGACAAAGACAATAGAAAAAACCCCTTCTATTTTCCCAGGTTCAAGCAAATTAGGAGGAAACTTTGATAAGACAGGCTGAGATTAAACAATGAGGGAAGCCTAGTATATAATTCATTTAGACTCAGAGAAAGAATACGGAAGGAAAAACATCTAAGTTCCTAAGTTTGCCTTTACAGACTTTAAAACCTTGCTTACTAAGAGCAGAGTGCAGGAGGAAACACACTAAAGACTTTATTCTGGTTTAATATACATGTAAATTCTGGACTGATAATTTTAAAGAGAATGCAACCTGACATTCCTCAGGCTAAGTTAAGGTTGTGTTTCAGACCTTTCAACCATTTGTGGCTTTGTGACACAATGGTTCCTTCTGTTGAGATCTTCAGTCCAGTCACCCATTTTTAAACAACCATCACTACTTCATCACACACAAGTTATTCCCAGGGACTCACCTGAAAAGCCTGCAGAGCCAGAGAGTGGTATCAGAAAGGATCCTTGTTGTCAGTTTTCTCAGTCTTTCCCTGTCCAGCACTGATATATAGGCAGCCAAACTATGTCCCAGTAGAGCCATGTGACCCTGTTCACCAACATTTTGGAGTCTGCAAGTCAGAACAGAGTAACTGCCAACTAAATACAAGTCATGGATGTTATGGTAACTTCAGATCTATGAGGTTTCTAATGTAGAGTGACAGAACTCTTTGACATGCAATTTAAATACTTAGAGAGAAGCCCAGTGTATCACAGTCACCTTCCTGCCACTGTGCATTACACACTGAACTGCCAGAGCAGACAGAAGCACTTGCACTGCACCTGGCCCAGAAACAGCTTAGCTCCCTCTGAGCCAAACAGCCCCCACGAGCTGGAACTGAGCACCTTCTCTGCACTGGGACTTCTAAGTGCATCAAACACAGACCCTTCTCTCCTCACACAGAGGACACTCAGGAGACTTAACAGTTTTAGAGGCACAGCCTTTATTTGTTTTGTGGGGCTTTTTTGTTGGTTGGTCATTTTCTTGTGTGTTTTTTTAAATGCTCTTCAAATATTAAGTTTTCAGTATCTTCTGCAGAATTGGTATTATTTCCATTTGATAGAAAAACGGAAACCAATTTTATTTCCTTTTCTTTCTAAAGCTACAGAGGTCTATGGTATATACCAGTATTCAAAGCTTTAAGACTTTCAGACTTAAAACAACTTCCAGGAAGTAGAAAAAAATGAGCTGTCACCTCAAAAACAACTCCCTTGCATAACTCAATTTAGTAATTAGCAATGAAAGCTTTATCATTTTAAGAAAGCCAAGCCTCATGGATTATTCTGCTTCACTACACAGTACAAGGTGCCTTTAAAAAGTTGCCTGGTTGCACGATATTTTACACTTGAAAATATTTAATATATATACTTAAATATGTATATAAATTATATACACTTGTACATATATAGAGCTTATACTTAAATGTGTAATCTCTATAATAGAACACAACAAAATCAGTATCTTCCATGTACAGAAACTGGTACTGGCCTTACCGGTAGGACTGTGAAGTTTCCTCCTCCTCCTCCCCATGCATGAGGTTCTGGACTAACTGAAGTATGCTCACCATATCCTGGCCACTGGGGGGGGAAAACACAAACCACGTTAAAAAAAACCAAACAAAAAAGGTAAGTACCAGCATCTAAAAGAGGCCATGTGGGACACTGCACAGTGGGACATGAAGAAGACACTGCACTTCTACTGAGTGCCCAAAATAGCAGCAAAAATGGTTCACTGCTCTCAGAAAAACAGATCCCAAAGATGAGGATGCTGAATCAATAAATTCAAACCCCTACTTAATTATTGCAAGAGACTCTGAAAAATAAATCTACTCATATCTGAAAACTTGGACTGAAAAAGCCTTACTTGACAACACTGAATTATTATTGCTACAGAGCAAAGGAAAGTAATATCTGAGGATGTGCATTTTCCTTCACGTGAACCAGCTGCAGCTCAGAACTCAGCACCTCTCAGACAATCACCCACCCACTTTCAGGCAAACACAAGCCATGTCAGACTCCTGACACAATGCACTTGAACATGGTGAAATGGGCAGAGATCCACAAGACTTCAACTTTTGTAATTCCAACTAAAATTTACAGTAGTGTAAGAACTCACCTCTGACCACTGAAATTGCTTTTCATTCGTAGAAAAGATAATTCAGATTTTACATATTTTGAAAAGAGCCTTATCTAAAAACTGCTGCTGCCTACCTGCCTTGGAGCGGCCCAGGAATATCCTTCCGTGCATACTTCTTTTCATTCTCCTCCTCCACTTTTCTAAGTTAAAGACACAAGAATAAACTATGGCATTTAGTTTGTGTTTTATAACATCAAATAAGTAACTGACTTTGACTTGCAGAAATACATACTGACATGTTTGCAATCTATTTCACTGACAACAGGTTCATAAATAAATCCGATGAGACCAACACAAAAAGCTCAGATTGAATTTAAGAGTTGCCAAGTTGGTTTTTTCAATTCTTTAACAGAAAGCTTACAGAAAAGTCTCATACATACAGGAATTAAAAATTACTTGCACTGCAATAATAATAAAAAACCCCTTAACATCTCTGAATAAACAAGCTCACTGACTTTTTCTGAATATTACAGAACAAGCATAAAAATCCCCTCATTTGAGAAGCAAAGTGATTTGCAGAAGTGTAACCTTCAGAATGGCAATATCACCTTAAACTACTACGAAAATGAGTGTTTTTTCTGCTAATAACTCTCCCCTTCAGCACAAAGAGCTGCTGGGTTTGCATTGTCTCCTTTGCACACACCTCTGATTGTCTTCCAGCATCTTCATGGCTTCATTCAGATTCTTTCCCATTTCTGCCAGAGTAGGGTCGACCATCTTTCAGGAAAAAGAAAACAAGTTTTAAGAAAAAAAACCAAAAACATTTATCTTACTACTGTCCCCACAGAATCCTCAATACAAATTCATGCACTGGCCAAATTCTTTCAATTAGCCTGCAAGTAGTCATTTAAAAATAGTATGTTGAACATCCTGAACTCAAAATATGCACAAAATAAGAAAATTGTAGTAACTTGAAATAAACCAAAAGAAAACTCAACTGTGGTGTGGATTTTATTATTGATAGATCCAATCTCTTTCTGCACAAAGAAAGTCAGATTTTTTTTTCTGGCAAGTGAGTGTTCAAGTAAGTGTTCATTATAATACTTGAACTAAAAAAAAAGTATGTGCCACATTAGCCCAAGTAAATTTTTTCTTTTTCACAACAATTTCACACCAGCAATATTGCAATCCTATCCAAAATCATAAAAACCCCAAACAACCCCAAACCAAAATGAAGAATCTGCTAAGGGGCACCCTGAACCAGCAGTCAGCTCCAAGACAAGTAAGCAGCAGAATGCAAAGAACTGTCTCTTCCATGAACTTGGACCCAGGGGCCTGACCTAAATTTGTGATACATGAGAGATCTGGACAGGAACACTTATCCATTTAAGGATTAGATATCACTTGAAGCTTCCAGAGAATGTGAAAGGTGTCATCTGGCAGAGTCTGATTTACCTACAGTGAGTGACATTAAACTGAATTTGAAAAACAAATATACCCCAACATGAAGGTTTAAGGCCACACTACAGTAACACCCATCACATCAGAGAGCAAAGCCCGCTGATACTCAGGTGATGCTGGTACAGAATCTCCTTTCCCTGCCTCTGCATGGGCTCCATAAATTCCACACCAACCCTTTTCCAAGCCATCAGCCCACACACCACAAACTCTGGAGTTACCCCATAGGCTGCTGAAGGTGGGGGATACCAGGGGGGTGATGGGTTTGTTCAAAGAAAAAAATCCCAAACAAGTTTAATATCTGAACACACACTGTCCCACTGCAGGGATCCAGAATAGCTTGTCTGCCACAGCATTTGAGCAGCAGAGTTCCTAAAGGCCAGCATACTCTTTCTTTCCATCTCCATCACTGCAGATGGAACACACGGGACATGGGCAAATGCCTTCACTCGTGCAGATGCAGACACAAAGCAAGTTTAATCACAGAAGGCAACAGGAGTCATTTACATGAGGATTTTATACTATTTTCATCCAGAGGACTAATCAAGGAGTGAAAAAAAAATTAAGTTGAGAGTTACCATAAGTTCAAAGACTATTTTTACCAAAATATTTTGAGTTTTAACTCATATTACAGCAGGTGGCAGGTGGCTGAAAGAATCATTAGCCAGGCATGGGCACAGTGATCAGACCCAGACTGACAGCTCCATATTCCATGGCTTTGGCAGTGCCCAGGAACAAAAGGACACTGCAAGTACTGAGCAGTATTTCCTCACCAGAACTCCCAGCATTCAGCAATAAATAGATTTTTACACTTCCCTCTTCTGTAACATCCACTAAGGGCCACAACTTAATCTAGTACTGAGTGAAGAAGCAGTACAAATACAAAAAGTTCAAGACCTCATCATAGAGATTTAAAAAACCCAACACACACTGCAAGAACTCAATACTCAGGATTCAATATATACAGCTAAAAGCAAAACCTAAATACAATCTTTGGCAGTATTCCCACACAATTTAAGTGGTTTCCAGAGCTGTACCACATCAAAGAAACACTGAAAAGAAGTTGGGGAAAAAAATCAGTTTTCCTCCTGGGAGCCCTTAGGGGAGTAAATGACTGGACTAATTTACTGATTGTGACTATCTCATCATTTGCTTCAGGCTGCCATAAAACATGATCAGGGACTGGAAGGCAGTTACTTGTTTGAACCTCCCTTACCATCACCTGCAGATATTCAAGCAGATGAGCTGTAGATGAGGACACAAGATTTGGAGGCATTAAAAAAGGGCTCTGAGCTGCTTTTGCTACTAACATAAAACTCACATCACATGTTAAAAGCTGCACATGCTTACCTGTGACTCATCCTGCCTCACTAATGATTACTCACACATGAAACCCTTCTGCCAATAAGCTGGAAGAATAAATACATAAAATACAGCTTCAAAACTCTTAAGAAGATACAGTAAACTCCATAAAATGCTATGAAATCCAGGAAGTCTCTGAATACTGATGTGGGCTTAACTGGAAAATGAATCCCTTCTGAATTTTTCCAATTGCTAAGTGGATATGCAGCATCTTATTTTCTCCTCTGAATTATGGGAAGAGGAAGAACCCACCTTTTACAGGTGCATGCTGAACTCTAGACATGCTCCTCCTCTGCTCACATTAGTAAGGGCATGGAGGTGGGAAGCAGGAGACCTTCTGTTTATTTTAAGCAGCAAGAAAAATAGGTGTGGCAGAGTAGCAGCAACAAACCAATTAGTTCAGAAAGGTTTCTGAACACATTTTTATAACATGCCATAATAAATTACTATATTCCTTTAGTTTTATCTGTAAATGAGACCAAGTGTGTATAGAATCCAATCAGTAATAAACTAAATACTTTTTCCATGGTCTTGAACTGTTTTTACAAATGACTGGTGGGCAAGTTCTTGAATAGACCTCCTGAAGCACAGGACAACAAGCTTTTTGAGGGGGTTAAAACAGCTGCACTCAGTCCTGTCCTTCTCCAGGTCTGGCCCTGATCAGTCAGGGGAGCCTTTGACCAGTTACAGACATGCAATGTCCTCCCAAGCCCTGAGGAGGGACCAGCCATGGCTTCTTCCTTCCAGATGTCCATTCAGTCCCAACATCCCCTGCCTCCCTCAGCCCCTCACAGACCCTGATCTGCCTGGACTTTTATCATTCACTGCCTTCAAAATGTGTTAATCCAATTTACTAAGATTATCCTGCAACAGATTTGATTTGTGGTTACTTCCCTATTCTGTAACTAATCTATTTTTAAGCACTTTGAACTGTAAACTATTTATGATTTTATAGGCAGGATGTCACACCTTGGAGTCACTTGGCAGCTGGGGAGAGGATAAGGCACCATTCTCCTACTGTAATAAGGCTGAACATCAGGTGCAAATTAAAAAAAGAGAATATTGCTTCATATACCAACGTTTTAGAATCTTGGTTTTGTATTTCTATAGGCTGTACTCCTAATGAAATGAAGGGACAATTTTCAAACACCACATGAACTAGTGTGGTGCAAAGCAACTTGCAGGTGTAGCTCATTCCCTGTTCCATGGGAAGCACCCCTCAGTTTCCCACCACATTATTGTAACTGCCTGGGAGAAAGTTACCATCAAACACCCAAAACTATTCTCAACAGTAAATTCATCTCAAACAATATCAGAATTGTTTAGCCAAAAGAATATTGTGTTTATTCTCCAGGCTAAGAAAAGATAATAAAAAAGAAAGCAGCCACTTCATGACTGCTGGGCTTGAGTGAGAATGGCACTGAGTCCCCATAAGGCCTCTGATGATACATATTTGCTTTTTGAATCTTTATTATCGTCTCCTGACTCGCAGCAGGACCTGCAGGCAGGTGCTCTCACCAGTTTGCTGTCCAGTTACCAGGATGTTGTGGAAAATAGCACAGCAAAAAAGACAAAAGCCACAGGCTGAGAAGGAAACCAAACCAGGTGTTCATGTTTAGGGAAAACACTGTTGTAGAGACAGCAAGAAGTTACAAGGGGAAAATGTGCACTATTTTACCATTGACAAAGTCATCTAAGTTGAATAAAATCCTTCAGAAAATTGGTGACTTATGCCAAAATATGAATTGATGGAAAAATTATATATAATTCTAAAAAAACATAGCTGTGTTAGCCAAACTCATCAAATTTTACACAGTCTTCCAGAAGAATTTAAATCTGAAGTTCATCCCAAAAAAGATTTCTGGATTTCAGATAAAATTTATTGTAACTATACCACTTAAGACACACAATTAATACATTAAAAAAAAAGAAAAAAACCACACAAAAATGTATGATAAAACCAAGTTATTTTTCCATATCAAACTGTGAGATGGTTGGTGTGCACACCCATTTGTCCAACTCTACAGTGCTTTTCCTTGCAGTCCTATTGCACAATGTTGTCAATTCTCCTGAAGTTTCTCATCTGCTAAAAAAAGTCTTTCTCCATTTGCAAGAACCCGACTGCAGTCACTCAGTGTCACTGCATCACAGCTAATTAGGTGACTGTACCAAAATGGTTATGAAAAATACAAGGGTTTGACAAATTTTAACAGAAGTTAAAAAGTTTTTATCACTGGCATCCCAATAAGCTACACGTGTAAAACTATGAGAAGGAGAAAATCCATGGTTCAAGTAAAAGAGTCTCTGATCTGATAATACTTAAATAGCACAAGATAAGTGGACACACACTCCCTGAAGATAACTGTATCCCAGCTTGGATGAATTCCAAATTTACTTATTTAGGGAGATGACTTCTTGCTTTTTATTCTCAAGACTACATAAAATGGAAATTGTACAGATGTACCACAATCTTAACCAAAGACTCTTCCAAGAGGGCACTACCAAGTGACTAGAAGACCATAACTGTATTTTGGCATGTTATTATCCAGTGGGCTACAGTTTTTATCACCCATGAGGGAAAAGCCACAATAAATGAGAGTAAAAAATGCTAACTCTTTATACACATCTATCTGCATTTATTCAAAAATCAGCATGCAAGTTTTTGCAGGGCCATCACCATTACAGACTATGCCTTATGTCAACACAAATAAACAAAACATGTACTGGTTTTTAGGTATTTCATTTTTACACAGTGTTTTTATTGCTTCTTATGATGAGCTAGTCAAGCAGAGTTTATAAGAACTTTGTCAGTACTACACTTGCCATATACTAATGCACCTTCTTTAAAAAACTCCCTCTATTGTCTTGGAGTCCAGCTGATTGAGACCATACTCCAAGCTATTTCAATTGAGTTTTACTTAATAATAAAACCTTTCACAACAAGCAGTAGTCACTGTAACTTTCATCAGCACTAGGAAAGAACTTAAGCTTTGAAAAACTACAAAATACTCTATAACAGCCTGTTCTTCAAACTGTTTTGCTACCAACCCATTAGTCACATCCAAAAGGTACTACCTGAATTTCCCAACTATCCATTCTGCTGGAGCACATCCCACTCTGGGCAACCCCAAAGATGCCACAATACGCCACGTACAGTAAATGATACAGGGAGGGGTCTGTGCATGAACAACCCCTGAGCGCCCAAAGTGCTCCCCACTCCACAGGCACGGACAGCTGTGCCCAGGTGAGGGCAGGTGTGCCCAGGTGTGCCCAGGTGTGGGGCAGGTGAGGGCAGGTGTGCCCAGGTGAGGGCAGGTGTGCCCAGGTGTGGAGCAGGTGAGGGCAGCTGTGCCCAGGTGTGGGGCAGGTGAGGGCAGCTGTGCCCAGGTGAGGGCAGGTGTGCCCAGGTGTGGGCACCCCGCGGCGCTGTGACAGGGTCAGAAGGAGCACTGTCAGTCCCTCCCGGGCTACAGGGCCAATTCCTGCTCTGTACAGAGCGCTGGGCAGAACCGCAAACACAGCGCAGGCAACACTTCCGTGTAAAAAGGGAAAAAAAGGGTCAGCGACTATTTCCTTCATTCCCCTCCTGCCCTGCTGAAGGCTCGCATTCCCAGGCAAGAAGCTCCATTTTTTTTCCCTTTCCAAGAAAACAAACACCCACTCCCAAGCGTTTCCTGGTAGTTATCCCGAGTAGCTCCAGCCCCGGGACGCGGTGCCGGTCACACCCGCGGCCGGTAGGGCTTCTGCGCTCTCCCGAGAGGCGAAGCCGCCGCGCTCCGAGCCCCTCCCCGCGGTCGCAACCCCTCTGCCCGTCGCCGCCCCAGCCCGGCCCGGCCGGCGCTGCCCTCAGACCTTCTCCAGCGAAGCGTCCATGCCGCTCCCGGCCCGGCCCGGCCCGGCCCCGCCGCTCCACGCTGGCAGCGCTGACGGGGCCGCGCTCACCTGCCGCGGGACCGCCCCCGCCGCGCGCACCACCGCGCCGGGCCGCCGGGGGGGGCACGCCGCAGCCACACCGCGCACTGCGCGGCGGGCACTGCGCAGAGCAGCCTCCGCTCCCCCCACGCCGCGCCAGCTGGTGGAACGGTCCCGGAGAGGGGCCGGGGAGGTGACAGGTGGCGGCGCATGCGCATGGAGCGCGGCCCGCGCGGCCATGGCGCCCTCCGGGAAGCAGTGGCCGGGTTCGAGTTCTTGGTTCGAGTTCGCTCTTCGAGTCCTGGGTTCAAGTCCTGCCGCGAAGTGTCGTGGCGGCCCCGGGGCCCCGGGAGGGCTCCCCTCGGCTCCAGCCGTGGCAAACCGCTCGGTTGTCCCGCCGCTGTCGCCGGCACTGGCAGCAAAGCCTTTCCTCCGCGGACGGGCCCGAGAACGCGCACTGCCCGCGGCCCCACCATACACAAACCCGGGGCTCTGCCTGAGCTTTACTTCTGTGCCACCAAGTTGGGGTTTTTCCGTACATATCCCTCTTCCCTTTAGCGCCACTGATACTGTTGAATAGCACCCCTCGCACAGTGTTGGTGTTTCCCGCAGGGATGTGCCGGGATGCAGAGCTGGGAGCAGTTCCCGGGCCTGACGTGTCCGTGAGCGCTCAGCGCTGCTGCTGAAATGTGTTTGACTGTACAGGCCATCCATGCCTGTTTATAGCCATCCATGGGCGGTCCCGTGATGGTTTCAGGTGCACTGGTCCAGGTCACAGAGCGAACTACCACCTCCAGCCTGGAGATGGTTCTCTTGGTCAAGGCTGAGCTCATTCCCAGGACCAAGGGGAAGCTCCCGGCGCTCCGGGATGCGCTCCTTGTTTCCTGTGGCCAAGGGCTGCCTTGCAGGACAGGGGCCGCTCCCGGTGTCATCTCACTATATGGATTTTAGATTGGCCTTGTGGTACTGGTTCTGTGTATACAACAGTCTCTTCAATAACCAAACACCACTTCTTTCTCCTCAGTTTGTCTCAGGAGCTGAAGGCAAAGCAGAGGAACCCCGCGAGCCGCTGCTGCTCAGCTGGGTAGCAGAAACCAGACTGCAAAACCGCAGCAAAACTGTAAAGAAAAAAGCCATACTCATGTAAGCAAGCAGCAAGGAGACAAAAAAGATAATAAACAGTGTCTAGTTTACACGTGTCTCTGAATAGCTGCAGCAATACTGCACAGTGACTCCATGGTGCTACTCAGACCAAAGCCCAGGAGTCACTGCAGTGAGCGTACGGTCACTTGAAAAATAAGTCCAGAACCCGGTGGACAGCGGGTGATGCCACACCGGGGCCCGGCCCTGCCTGGCACGGGAGGATCCTTGGGAGCGCCCCGGGGCAGCGGGGATGGCGAGGGCGGCGGCGGGGCCGGGAGGAGGAGAAGGAGGAGGAGGAGGAGGAGAAGGAGGCGGAAGAGGCGGCGGGCGATGGCCGGGGCGCTGCTCCGCGGCGTGCGGCGCTTCCCCTGGCTCTGCAATGTGCTGCTCTACGGGGGGCTCTTCGCGGCGGGGGACGCGGCGCAGCAGCTGCTGCGGCGGAGGGGACACCCGCCCGACTGGGCACAGACGCGGCGAGTGGCTCTGGTGGCCCTCGCCTTCCACGGCAACTTCAGCTACGTGTGGCTGCGGGCGTTGGAGCGGGCACTGCCCGGCCGCCGCCCGCCCGCCGTGCTCGGCAAGGTGCTGTGCGACCAGCTGCTGGGCGCGCCCGTGGCCGTGCTCGCCTTCTACACCGGTGAGTGCGGCCGTGCCCGGCGCAGAACCCTGCGGGGTTGGCTTTGCGCCCCAAATAGGTTGGGTACATCCCTCCCGAGGCCCCAGAAAAGGCCGGCGCGGGGTGCGCGGTCCGCGGGCGGTGGGGACGGATGCACTCGGAGCTGGGGGCGGCGGGGATGGATGCGCTCGGAGCTGGGGGCGCGGGTGGGCATCGAGGATGCTGAGCAGCCTGGGGCACTCCGCAGCTTCACAGAAGGCGGTGCTGGGCCGAAGGGGAGTCCTGCCGTGGGCTCGCTTGGGCCCGTAGCTTTTAATTGGCAGCAGTTGTACCATCCGTGCCTGCTTGAATTGCTCTGCTCTTCTCAGTTCTCGACATCAGCTGTCATTTCCAAAACAACTGTAAATGTCAAGAAATAGTGCAGTTCAGAGAATGAACTGTACCAGCTTCTGCTGTGAGAGTATATAGAAATACAGTGTATGTATGTGTGGCCAGACTTCACAAACAAAGATCTGGGAAGGGCTCTCCCCACGTGGGTGGCCCTTCGAGCCTGTGCAGTGGATGTTTTAGGTGAGGCACAGCGTGTGCAGAACTGGCCCCACCGTTTCAGTCCTAAGGTCCATCTGCCATGGCTGAGCGAGCTTGGACAGTGACAGTGAAGTCCTCAGGACTGTCACAGCACCCAGTACTGACCAGGGCTGACCCTGCTGAGCATCCGAGATCTGATGGGATCAGATGGAAGGGAGGCTTTAACTGCCAGGGTATGGTGCCCAGTGAGACTCGAACTCAGGTCCTTGGGATTCAGAGTCCAGAGTGCTCTCCATTACACCACGGTACCGCCCCTACTAATGGATAATCTCCAAAGCCAACAAATAAGAAGGGGCTTTAGAGAAGACTAGCACCAATTTCAAAAATAAATATGAGGGAATAAGAAAATTAAGAGCTGAGACTAGTGTAATTAAATGCTCTCATTTGACTTAAACTTTATGTGAAAGAAGAGCGAGATAGGCCCTCTTTTTGTTTGGTATTGGTCGATCTGCATTCTATGACCCCATCAGGGAAATCATTCAATTTGTGATTGAAGAAAAATGAAGCAATGAAAGAAGTCAAACACCACGTCTTTACACCCAAAATCAGAGAATTGCCCAAGGACCAGGAGGATCTGAAGGACCAGAAAAGGGATGGTAAAAATACTGAAATTGGGTATCAGTAAAATGATGTATCCATTGAGAGATACTGATAACCTCAGGACATGCAAGTACCTGGAGACATCCCTGGGCTGAGCTAAGCAGCTTTGGACCTCTGCATGTGTGCAAATGTGTAGCTTTTGATTTTGGACTGACTTAGTGAAAGCATGTTGTCTAATACCTTTGCTTAATACAGGTCACATCTTCCAGTTAAGATGGAAAAAAATTAACATTTTATTTTTGCATTTTATCTGATTGTTGTAAATATTTTGCCACTAGGAATGAGCATCCTTCAGAAGAAAGAGGACATCTTTTCAGACTGTAAAAAGAAATTTTGGAATACATATAAGGTGAGTCAAATAATTCGTTTATCTCACAGCTAAGCAAAAACAAACAAACAAAAAAATTGAAGTATTCCTTCTTCCGCTGTTTTTACCTCCTTTCTCTCATTCTGCTAGTTGATTGTGTGCAGAAAATTTAAGTATCACGAGTCATATGAAGTAAGGGCAGTCTGGAGCAGGCACTGCTGCCAGATGAGTGAAATGATACCATTTAAAAAATGTAGTGTTTATATACATAACCCTTGCACCCAGCTCTGTTTGAATGGCAGCCCTACAACACAAGACTGATTCAGGTTGTACTACCTTTTGTCTTAAGAAGCACCCACACATTATCTATCAGTTAGTAATAGCATTGACAGCACTTACATGCACACTTGTTAAAATCATTACTTATAGAGGCATGTTTAGGAATCGTTTTTAGCCTGTACTTTCCAGTGACAATCTCTCATTTTCAGAAGCACAAACCCTTGTTTTAAGAAGACTTTTTTATAAACAGCTGGCTTTGATTTGCATTTCTGCATACACAAGGAAAAATTATCTGTGCCACCTCAGGGCTGAGCAAGCTAAGAATGTTAAAGATTTCCCAGATGCAAGAAGAATTAATTGATAGATCAGCAGGAAAAAATGTAATAGGGGGAGAAAATGTGGTGCAACCTGAATTTATCTTCATATTGTGGAACTACATAGGTAGGATAGAGAAGGATTATTTTTATCCCTATGGAGGATGATTCTAAAAGCAGTGCCCACTATACCCTATCAAAACATAAGGTTTCTATTGACATTATGTTCTATGAGTAAATTATCCATTGATTTTTCTAAATATGCCTTACATGTATGAGTAAGTACAAGGAGCGTTGCAAATGTGAAATAAATAGTGTTCAGTGGTATTTTTCATTAATGACTGAAACAAATGTTCACATATTTAAACATTTGTTCACCCATCTGGTAAATGTGCATATTGTATCTGGTGTCAGCTGACTATGAAGATTTAAATGTAGTTAGACTTTTGTATTTAAAATGACTTAGAATAATGTGTTTGAAAAACTCATAGAGGCTCACCAAGATGGTTAGAAATGTAATATGGCAACCTGAAGTTAAACAACTTCATTTGCAACTAAACACTTCTAATTAACTTTAACTAATTAATTTTACTCAAATATGTTTCAGTTTTCAGTAATGTGGGAAGAAAAAAATGAATCTTTGTGGTTGAAATCTGTAAGAATAATGAGTGACTCATTTTCATTTCAGACAGGACTGATGTACTGGCCTTTCGTGCAGGTGAGTTCTCAGAGTGGCCCTTGCTTTCTCATAAACCCAATCCCTCCCAGACAGAGTGGATCTGACCCCCTGAGAAGGCAGGGGAGGTGTTGGGTGTGGAGGTGGAAGCCCTGGGGATGCCTGGAGCACTAACTGAGCTGTCTCTCCTTCCAACACAGCTGTCAAACTTCATTCTGATCCCCGTTCACCTGCGAACAGCTTACACGGGGCTCTGTGGCTTTGTCTGGGCTTCCTTCATCTGCTTTTCCCAACAGAGTGGAGATGGCACAGCAAAGTCAGCACTTATGTGGCTCCAAGGAGAGAAGGTCAATGCAGATGAAGAATCAGAGGAGAAAAAAGAACTTTAGTTCTGTACACATTCTAAATTGCTAAACTGGGTTTATGAAAGTCAGTTAATTGCAGTGCAGCTTCATTGCTGTGTTTAAAATAAACAGTTATCTCAACATTTGCTGGTTAGTATAAGCAGTAGAACAGTTTGTGCTTGTTTATTTTTCTTTCATAAAATAGGCCAGTTGTATATTGACATTTAATTATTTTCATGCTGTCATCCCATCTCATCTGGGAATAACTGACTTGCAGGGCAATGGAAGCATTTGCACCTCATGTCAAACTGCCTCACTGGGGAGAAATATTAACTGTAATTTAATTTTCAAGCAACTTGTAGTTGCTAGAAAAAGGGGAATAGAACATTAAATCATCAGTTGTCGGACTTGACAATTGTTATCAATGCAAGACTGCTTTTGCAGAACAAAATTTAATGGATTCCATATCTACACAGTGGCATTGAGTTGGTTTTACTGAGAGATAACAAAAGTGCTGTGTTTGTAGGGCCCACTTTTGTATGGGGCCAACTTACTTTATTCAATGTGAAAATTTATATAGCAAATGAGTTATTTCATAGAATGTACAAACCTGAACTATATTTGTACATGTTTTATCATAACTGGGAGAATATAACTAACTTTGGTCAGAGTTCTTTGGGGTGGGTGCTGGAGGTTGACACACCTGGGGGAAGCATCAGTCCTAAGCAGCTCCTATGGGATGGAACCTGACCAAGCCCTGCAGGGAGCTTTGGTTCTCTGTGCCAACAGCTGCCTCCTTTGCCCCCCAGGGGTCAAAGCATAGAAGTTTTGAAAGTATAGAAGTACATGGGAGTCTTGACTCCTCCACTCTTTTCAACTGTTTCATTATACTGAAGATATAATTAAGATTGTGAAGGAAAAAAGCATTAGAAGGAAAGTAAGATGAATACCAGAATCCACCCCAAACCAAACCTGCTATAAATAAGGAACTTAAATTTCTTCCTCAAATGATTTTTAAACATTCCTACTCATAAAAGACACTGGATAACTATGCATAGGTGACTAGGAAAAGGTGAAAATTAATTATAGATCTGCTTTGTCAGCTTGAGGGTCAGGTCTGGATATGGGTATTTTTTAAATGTGCATATATATGTGTGTCAGAACAGGAACTGTGTAAATTTCTGTGGTTGCAGAAAACTGAAATCAGACCAGTAGAGGAACCCTTGGTATATTACAAAGGGATTTTAAGCCTTGAAATTACTAAACAGTAAGATTGAAACAGTATCTGATTTGATGCATCTGATTGAAAAGTCTCAACACTCTGTTACAATAAGGATAAACCACTTTGAGGAAGGTTTGAATTCCTCAGTCTTGTCCCAAAGCCTGCCTGGGCTATAAATATACATTCCTTTGGCCAGCAGCTGTACTAAATATATTGCTAACAGTTATTTGTCACTGTAGGAGCCCAGTGCTGCTTAGCTGAGACAGGGAAAGGGATCATGCAAGCACTGCCTAATCTATTTCAGGTAATATCAGCTTGTTTAGCATAACCCAGTGCTCAGAAGTGATGCAATGTCCCCATATGGCTTGGACTGCAGGACTGCAGCAGTGGGAGAAGGGTGGATGGCAGGAGCTGCTGCTACAGCCTGTTCTGCTGGCAGACAGGTGGAGGAGGTGCTTCCCTCTCAGGACAGAAAAGTCACTGCAATTCCATCTGCAGCTGCACAGGCAGATGTGGCAGAGCACACCTGCCTGCAACCTGAAAGTGGAAGCAATTTTCCTTGACTTTTGACACCTGTAATCTGGACATTTCCAACTTGGCTAGTTGGTTTAAGCTCTGTATGGTGAATTGTGCACTGGAAGGGTCTGTTTCTTCCCAGCTGTGACACAGAGGCTCAGACAACTGGCTGCTCTGTCAGTGGCTTCCATGTAGATGCTTCCATGTGGTGGGTTGAATTCCCCTGCTGGTGTTGCTGCACAAATCCCTGAACAGTTCACAAATCTGTGAACTGAGCAGTGCTGATGCTGGACATCCCAGCAGGAGGAGAAATCCACAGAGGAGCTGACTGCATTTTATCTGCCTGTTTAAAAATGAGTGAACAGATGTGTCAGACAGCTATAGCTGTTAAATTGCTCTTGTGCACATAAAACCCCTCAGGATAGAGAAGCAGTTTCAGTAGTGGGTTTTTTTCTGTTGATATTTTTAGGAGCAGAATAGTATTTTAAAGTCTGTTCTATTCATTAAGAGGTAAAAATTTCATTTAAGGTGTGCTAATTAATGTTTAACTTTTTTTTAATGGATGCTATTTATTTTTATTTCTGTTTGTGCCTTAAGTGTTCAATGATTAATAGAATTCACTTGGAGAAGGGAACTGGAAAATAATGACATTTCAAGGAGAGTGAAATGGTGTTGATCTGCTGTATATGATGTTCTGCTGAAACTCAGAGCAAAAAAATCCTGCTTCATGTGTAGAGCTGGTAAAACTTAATCCTCAGGCAGATCAAGAATTTATAACTGTTCTCATGATCTGTGTAATGCTGATGTTTTTCTTCATCAAGACTAATGAATGGAAGTTCCAACTTTTATTTTAATTGTCTTAAAAGCTTATGTAAGCTGTGCTTTATTGCTGTATGCTTTAGTGCTGCCAGCTTTTTGCTTGGGAATTTGAGCTAAATCCTGCTTTATCTTCAAGTTTCTCTGGCTGTGGGCTTCAGGATTTCTCTCCATAGTTCTATTGCTTGAAGTACAGTTTCTTCATGTAATGGAAGCCTGTGGCTCTTATGTTTCAGTAGACTTTAGATCCTGCAAAATCCTTTCATTTCCTCTCTTTCTCTTGTTGACAGTTAAGTAACCCAAGTCCCTTTTCACATTAAAAAAATTAGGTTTTTTTTCTTGTATTTATGAGCACTGATTTGTCTTACAAACATTTCAGACCCACATAATGCAAAACAATGAGGCTGTGTTGGGACAAATTCACAGTGTGCATAAATTAATGCACCTTCTAAAGATTTTATTCCTGTCAGTTTAGTCTGAGGGCCTAATCCCTTGGTTGTTAGAGACATCATTATTTCTTGACATGTTTTTGGCTCAGAAGATTAATTTCACAGAATAACAGAATGGTTGAGGTAGAAAAGCCCTCTGGATGCCCATCCCAGGTCACCTAGTCCAGCGTTATTTGTCATCTATCCAAACTTTTGTTTGCTTCTTCCAGTAATTCAGTAGTTTCTTGGTGGGGGAAAGATGAGTGAGACTTGTCCTGATGTGTCTCTGCCACCTTTTCAAAAACAGTCCCAAGGGCTTTAGGACTATTTCAAGGAATTGCACTGATCTTACTGCCAGCTGAACAAGCAGATTCCCATAACCAGGAGGATGAACAGAATTACCCATCACATGGTGCTCAGCAAGGAGGGAACACACTGCCAGTACCTATAGGCTGCATCCAGGTGGTATTTTTGTGTTGTGGATTCTCTCCAGGAGCAAATGGGGTAAGGAGACTTTTATATCAGGCTCAGTCCCAGCTTTGTGTTGTTCTGGATGGCTGTGGAGATGTAGAGTCTGAATTCGATAAAATGAGAAATTCAAAATGTATTTTTCTACTGCAAATCTTTTATGCAAATGAACCGTCTGTGCTTACTAGTATGTTAAATACACCCTTCCAGGCTTGGAAAATTCACCAGAAGGCCTCTGTCTTTTTCACACCAGAAGCAACCACCCAGTAACAGCATAAAATAACCAGTTTCAGACTGCAGCAAAGGTGAAACTGCCTGGGCTTTGTTACCATAGCTGATATGTTGAGTTTCCTGTATAGCACAACTTTTGAAATCTATGCAGCCTCAGCCTTCCAATTCTCTGCTGTAAGTGCCAATGCTTCCTGCTCGTGCTGCTGCCTCTGCTGCTACTGCCAATCCAGTGAGATGTGCAAGAAATACTTGAATTTTACTAAAGTAATGAATTTCAAGTTGACTGAAATTGTCTGTGTTTTTGCAAAGACTTAATAAATGTTAAATGTTGTTCTTTGGCTCTGTCTCTCTTGAACTAGTATGTATATAAACAAACCAAGATTTTATGTTCCTGTGGGAACATAAAACAGTTCCTGTGGGATCTTCATGGACCACATGCAACAAAAAGCTGAATTTAATGTCACAAACCTTAACACAGCAGCAGAGTGAAAAATAAGCAGGGATTATTCCCTCTCTTTAAAGATCAGTTACATACATTTAGTCATCTGCCACTTCTGGACAAATTCAAACAAAATCCCATCTTCAAAGCCTTGTGGTGAAGCTGGTGGACTTAATTTCCCTGCTGTTAAAAAGAGGTAAGATCATGATGTAATTATTGGTTTAGATAATTAACGTATTTGCAGAAGGAACTGAGGAATTCAAGTAGGAAAAAGATATAAAAAACTTTTAAAACCTTTTAAAGAGGGCAAAGGTTAACAATGGGGTCCTTACTGAAGGGCTTCGCTTGGTGTGGTTTGTGTGGGATGCTCTTGGGAAGGAAATGGTTCAGAAGATTTGAGTCTGAAGGAAGAAATGTATTCCACAACTGGAAGAGAGACACCACCTCCATTCCTTGCTGCAACTTCTTATATATTTAGAATGAGGAGGAAGCTTTATGGAAAGATTTCAAGTTGAAAATTTCTGTTTCATAGACTTCATGGCCAACAGGAAGAAAAAAGATCATTCAGTCTGATTCCTTCCATAATGCAAAGCCAAGAGTTCTTCCTGAACCAAACCAGTGATGTCGAGTCTCATGCCATCATTTAGAAATGTATCCAAAGACTTCATGTAACAGAGGATCTTCTGCATCTCTAAGAATTACTTATGTATTTTTATGAAATTTGATTATCTATCAAAATCAAGTTAGCATTAACATTCTAATAAGATGTTACTCCCTTTCTGACAAGATTTAAAGACAGCACAGCAGACAAAGCCTTCTGTATGAACATAGTGGTAAACAAAGTTTGTGTTTAATCCTTAGATAAACTGTAACAGGTTTAGCTCTGTTAGCCCCATGTTAAATCATTCTTCAAGCCCATTTGTGAACCCTGTTTTGCTGTGCAATTTCTAATTTTAAATGTAGACAGTAACACTATTAATCCCAGTGACTGTTTCACATATGCCTCAGATAATATTTTTGTCTATTTCTGCTCAATATTTCTGTGCTTAAACAGCCAAAGACTGTGTGTGCTCTCTTCTCAAAGTTGCACTGAGAACTCACATGCAAATACCAGTCCTTGATAACCCAAGTTACTGTAATCCATTTTAAACAAGAACAAAGAATGCAGATTACACATCTGTATGTGTTGCATATACTTTTCAACATCATCAGCGTCATCCACTCTAACCAATATTGCCTTCCTTCTTTTTTGTACTTTAATAATTAATGTGGCAGTGCCCCAAAGTCTTGCACCTTCTATCCATAGAGAAAAAACGCGGTGCAAAGAGTAAAGTCAATGTATCATCCCCTCTATGCGACAGTAGCATCAATTACACGGGTTTGTGCTGGGAGAAGCCTGAGGACCGGAAAAGCCTAATGAGGTGTGAAGTATGGCCAGAAAAGCCGCTGCCAAGGACAGCTCTGCTGTAGCAGCGGGTGAGGGAGCTTCGGGAAATGAAGAATGGGTGGGTTTCTTTGCTGTGTTCAGGGAAAGCCTGTTGTGAAGCGGGGCTGTAACACAGCAGGGTAAAACTGCCAGCAGGTCAGCCTGTGCACACACCTGGGATTTTGGAAGGGATGGGACACCCGTGCAAATGCTCCCTCTGCCAGTGGAAGACAAATATGGGATATTGATGCAGTCACCTTTTGCCATTTTACACAATCAAGGCTGATAAAACCAGACACACCAAGAGGGACCGTGGATATATAACCTAGCAGGAGTCATCAGAGATACAGGGAAAGTGGGAGCTGCATGGGAATGGGAACTGTTCCCCGGGTCTGCTACTGCACTTGACAGTTGTAACAGAACTAAAATTCAAGCACTCAGATGGCTGTGAGAAATACTGGGCTTGGCCCATATGGACTCACCAACCATGCACACAAGGTTCTGCACCACATGAGATCCTCTGTCTGTGGAGGAAGCGTTAGCTTATTCTGAATTCTGTGTCCTTTTACAGGGTAGAATAAGTTACAACATTCTGCCCTGGAATCAGCATTAAAATAAATATGTCACTGTAAGATGTGCACTTAGCATGTGCATACGAAAGAATAAACCTTCACATTATTATTATTTCTTTGATTTATCAGGAAATCAACTTTCCTCTCATTGCACAAATATTTAGGAAATAAAATATGATTTTTTGGTGTTTTGTTTTTTCGCTTCTAGTTGTTTGCTTTCTCCTGTTCTATGCTGGCCAGGACAAATCTCCCTCTGAAAGACTGTGGAATTCTTATCTTACCATTTCTGACACCTCTCTGTGGAGTAAAAAGCACCTTTACTTACCTGCTAAGGGTGTGCAGCTGCTTCCATTTCATGCATCACATACTTTTACATCCAAGAGGTACCAAGACTGTTAACTGCAGCTGATTAGCCATCACAGGCCAGTGACACTGAAGGATTTTGCATTAGTTCAATGTTGAGATCAGAATGGTCATCATACAGTAATGAATTGTTATGTGTTCATAATTACACCTGATACATTATGGCAATTACCTACACATTGTTTTGCTTACTGTTTTGGGGCAAAACTTGAAAATGCAGTGGAACACAGGTATGATATAGACAGAAATTCAAGTCCTAAAGAATTCAGGGCTGTGACATTATAGCTTCCAGTTCCAGTGAGGGTGTATGAAATGGTCCACAGAAGGCAAGGGCAGAAGGACTCAGGGGCAGTAGAGCTTGGACTCTGCACAGGAACATGCATCAGCAAGACACTGATACAGTCTCTGCATGTGCCTCACAGCTTGTAAGCAGTTTTGTGCTCTGTGTGTAAGATGCAAACTCATGCAGGTAAAACGGAAGCTCCTAGAAAGTCACCTTTGCATTTTGGGCTGAGTGAAATGAGGAAAGGCTCAGGCCCTGAGAGAGCTGTGCTTGGGGGTGGATGTTGCTGTGATTGCAAAATTTACACAGTACGTTTGTTACTTCCAAATGGACATGCCCCCCATGCACACTGAAATATTATTTATTGTCTGCTGTGTTTGCAAGTCTCCTAAACTGGCCCAGACCAATTTGTCTCGACATCTAAATGTACTGAACTCAAACTATGTAGCTATGGCCACACATCACTGATGCAAAAGCCACCTGCACAATGACTCACCTGCACAACAGTCAGTCCAGTCATACCCTTGGACTCCACTCCAAGTGCCAAAAATAAGACTCTTACATGGGCGACTTCACTACCCATGGTATTAGTAACGTATCTGACAGATGCTATAACAGCTTTTTCTGTAAAACTTGTACCTTAAAAGGACAGTAAATGCAGAAAGAGTTTACTAAGACAAAAATAAAATGGGAAGTAAAAGAGTTTAAAGAAGTGTATGTCTGAAATCTGTGTCATGGTCACCACTACAGCTGTTGAAGTCTGCAAACTGTTTCCATTCCTTCTACCAGACATTTATGCCCTGTCTCTTCTGTTACTGCATCTCCTGAATTTGTGTTGTGTTTTCTTGGCCTTCTACACTGAAAATGGCTGAGATAAATCTAAATAAGTGGAAAGAACTGTGCCAGCTTTAGTAGCCTCCAGTACTCACCTCTCAGGAACGTTTGCAAATAGGCTCTGTACGGGCACACAGATTGTCAACACAGACACTTTAAAACTTGGCATAGTTGAGTATAAGCCATTAATTTACCAGTTCAATTTCACCTGAACTTTATTTTAAACTGGCCAAATGTTTAAGAAGCTGTGTCCAGACTAGACTGTGTCTTGGGAGTTCAGTCCTGCAAGACTATCTCGATTTGAGATAGAAAAGCAATTAAGAACTACTCCTCCTCAGAATTATCTAAATATTTGGTGGATCAGACTCAGTTTCACAGGATAGATCTCCAAATTTGAATAAGAGACAGGTAGTCAGATACTGTAGCTTCAGTGCTGCCAGTTAACTTTTATCACCCATAAGAAAATTCCCCTAGAAAAACAGTTTCTAGGACACAATGTACTTTAGCATAGTCCAACCCAGACCCTGTGGAGCAAGTCATATCTCACATATAACTAGTGGTACACTGTTCACTAAAATTTACCATTAAAAGTTCATCTTTTGCTTCCATAGCTCTATTAGAAATTCAGCTTTCTAGAAACAGTAAGTTGAATATATAACCAATTTTTTTCTGTGTGCATGTTTGATGAACTGGTTAATGACATGTGGGAAACAGCATTACATTCATGCAATATTTCACATGGAAACGTTATTAAAATGAAAAAATCAGAATAAGATGACATTTAATAGGTGTTTGGGTGGAAATACTTATGAACACTCAAACACTTGGATCACTATCAAATCTCAGACTCATGACATTAAATTCAAGGCATCTCATTTGCCTTATAGTGGAAAAGGACCAACATCCCAGTCACTTTACTGCAACTATTATAAATTATTTATGAAGTTACTTTATCCTAAAAAAATGGTTTTAAAGGAACAATTGATATATGAAAACACAGTAATTCCAAATAAAGGAATAAGTATAAAAAGGGTAGTAATTAAACATGAGCTAGGATTCATAAAAAAGGGAGCAATATAATAAGGATATGCTTTGGTTTATGTGTCCAGGCTCTTAGTCTGCAGCTGTGGTACAGCAGATCCTCTTTCAAGTGCAGAAAGGCAGAGCCCAGGCTTCTGAGAACTCTTTCATGCTAGCACTAAATTGAAGGTGGAAGCTTACAGCAAGAAATTATTTTCTGTACCAAGGATCTTCCGGCAAGTTTTAGTTATTCCCCTCTTTTTAGTGAGGTCATATTTATTTATGGCTCTTTGAAAAGCAAATGAGTTTTACTCTGGTCCAATACTGATCTTTTAGGGATAATGATAACATAAATATTTAAGATAATACTTAGAATTATACAGACCTGATCTTTTTGTGATAGCTTGAATTCATAAAACAGTAATATACCATTTACTCAGAGAAACTCCTACTGTGCTATGACACAGGATAGGGACACTAACACATTAAAACCACTTTCCCCCACTATGTAAACCTGGATATATAGGCTGGTCTTAATAATCTGGGAAAGTGAGATACAAAGCACAGATTTACCACTCCAGCTCCCAGGACAGCAGAGTGCTGCCTTAACTCAGAGCTGCACAGACCCACCCAGGGGGGTGTGGGGTTTGCCATCAGGCAGGCACTGGCCTTTAATGCTCTAGCACAGCCTTTCACCTGTGCCAAGACATTTTCGTGCCTGGCAAGTGTGATCTGGAGGTGGCAGGGGGGCTGCAGCACAGCAATATGGACGTGTGAGGGCTGACAGCCCCCAGGCTCCTAATGCTGAATCAGTTTGTGGGATCCAAGGGGCACTCCTTGAACAGGGTTCCAGGAGTACCTGGGTACATTCTAAGAATCTGGAACTACAAAGAACCCTAAGAGTTCAGACAGCAAGATTCAAGAGGAGGTATTTTCATAGGAAATAAGATTAAACATGGCATCAAGTATTACAGAATTATGGCAACTCCTTCAGTACAGAAATGTTCTGAATCCAGACTTAGTGTTTAACAAAATATTACAGGACAAATTCATAGAAATCCCACAAACTGTGTTGTGTAAGCAATTAACTTACATGAGCACAGTGCCCCTTCAGTTCCTTCTAGATATGGATCTGGGTATTTTTGCATACAAAGTGGAATAACTGTGCATAATCCACTTAATTTCATTTTGTTTCATCAGCTGAGTTGCAAGGTTTTATTATAATGATAAATCAATTAAAAACCTGGGCAGAATTTTAACACTTTCTATTATTTTTGGGCAAGAAAGGCTGCTCTGGGTGACAAAGAACAACAGCCTTAACTTTTATCTTCACTTGCAGCCCACCCCAGTCCCACTCACCAGCTTTAGAAAATGCTTTTGATACACTGGATGTGGCCATGAAGGTAAGAGAGCTCTGAGAACTTCAAGCTGAGAAATCTACAATGCTTGAGAAGCTCCATGAAAGCAAAGACTGCTGTTCCCCTGCAGATTTACAAGCCATGCTGCCATAGGGACTTCTGCTGCGTAAGGTGTGTCTGTTGTTATATAGTGTTGTCTGCCATGGGGCATCCATGATTTCTAATGGAGGCCAAAGAGCAAGAGACAGGAGGGTGGATTTGCCAACTGCTGCTGCCCAGCTATAGCTCCTGGTGGCAGGACTTGGTAAGAAATGGAAACTAAAGCAGTCAGGGGAAATGACTGCAAGAGCAAAGTGCACCTCTGTTTTTCTACCAGGCATGATCTTATGAGCAGTGAGAGAAGACCTGAGTTTTTATATTTTCTGTTTTAATGGTGCTTTCAGCAGAAGAAAAGCAGCCTTTGTGAGTAAAGGAATGCACACGTATATTGCTGAGGTGCACTGAAGGACCTCATCAGTAGAGGAGAAATTTAATACCACTTGTGACTGCAGCAGTAACAAAGCTCCAGTCACAGCAATCAAAATGCTGATCTTACAACACTCACAGAACAATTGATACATAGTGAGGGCCTAGGCTGGCAAAAACTGTTGTGCAAATGAAAAGCAGGACAGGTTCCACATACCTGCTCTCATGTGGAGCAGTCTGCAGAACTGGGTCCTTACAGGATTTTCTGACTTTTCAGAATGGGCAGGTGATAACTTTCTCATCTCAATAATTCATCTTATATATTCTTTGCTTTACATAAGCAAACTCTGTGCATCCAAGTTTCTGGCTAGTGGGTGTTTTTCACCCATACTAACAAATACAGAGCTTTAAATATTCACTCATTTCTAGGATCATTCCTCCATCTCCTAAACAATGCACTTGGATTGTGATTACCTAAAAAACTTGAAAGGATGGACTGAAGTTAAATAGTCCTCAGATCCACCAAAAATTGGCCTTTCTCCCTGATCAGCTTTAGTCCCACTCTCATCCAGATCCCAGATGGACTTTTATTCCTCCCACACTTGTGTTCCTCACTTCTAGCAGTGACTCAGTCCAGCCCACCCCAGCAGGCAGCTGTGCTGTCACCCAAAATCAGCTGTGCAGTGTTGCCCCCAGCTTCTCTGCTTGACTCACAGCTCTGTTTGGGCTCCGTCTCTAAAGGCCAAAACCAGCGAGGATGGAGCACTGCACAGACAACAAGAGCTGTTCCAGCATGTCTGGTGCTCAAATCATGGTATATCCCTGGGGAGCACAGCTGACAGACCTCCAAAAACACTTTCCAACCCACTTCGTTAGCTAATTCCAATTCTCAGAAAGAAAAACAGAGAATTTTTCAGTTACGATTTTAAAAGCAACGTGGAGGTTTTCTCTCCTCCAACATGTGAAGCACTCCCCCAAAAAATTGTTCATGCAATCACATCAAAGTGTGTCAGTCCAATTAGGAAGTACATCACTGAGGTGGTACTTCTGAAGTGTTGACGAGTGAAGGACAAGACAAGGTTTGCAGGCAAAGGTAGGTGACAAAAAAAACAAGCTTTCCCAGAGTTCACCCAGTATGTGTTCAGCATTATCGGTGCCCCAAGACTCTTTGTAAATCAGGCAAAGAGTGTTTAACCCAGGATTTGCCAAGAGGCACTGGCCAACCTGCCTAACCCCTGTTCACTGTCTGTATGTAAGAACTGATAAACTCACAGTAAAGTGCAATGGGATCTCACTAGAAAAGGTACTCTCCAACTGTAAAATAGTGGTCAGGGATTTTATCCATACAACCTTCCCTACAATGAAAGAAAAAAATTAACAACAATAATTATCACTACACTTGTTCTTCCTTCCTGCAAAGTCATTTCCTTCTCCTCTAATCCCAGCAGGCTGCATAAGCAGCAAAGCTGCATGCTTATGAAAAATAAAAATGGTTATGAAAAATACAAATGGTTATGAGAAATACAAATGGTTATGAGAAATACAAAATCCCATCACTTGTTTGAGTGCTGTACTCTGGCTTTCAGCAATGCGATGATGGGATGAGTGTCATTCCATTCAGTGCAGGACTTTCAGGAAAGCCAAAGGCTGCGTGTACAGCAGCCTGAGGAGTGTGAGACTGCAAAAGCCATGAGTGGCTGTGGATTTTACCACGATTCCCCCGCGGCTCAGGGCAGAAGCTGCGCTGAGCGCTGCGCCGGCCGCAGGATGGCCAGTTCTGCCGTGCCCTCCAGCGAGTGCCTTTCCGAACTCTCGTCTTTCGGAGCAGCTTGGTGAGGAAGGGGCGCAGGGATGGGCGCGGACAAGCGCAGCCCCGCAGGGGCTCCGAGCCCACGGCAGCTCCATCGCGGGGGTCGGCGCGTTCCCCCGCGCGGGAGGGCGGGCGGGAGGCGGGCGGGGGCGCAGCGTGTGCGGGGTCCGGCCTCGCAGCGCGGCACAGCCATTGTGTGCCCGCTGCCCGCCCAGCCCCGCACACTGAGCATGTGCGCGGAGCCCCTCCCGCCCCCCGCCCGCGGGCCGAGCCCCGCGCAGGGAGCGCGCACCGAGCCCGGCGCCCCGCACGGCCATGGAGCTCCGGAGATCCATCTCGGCCAGCGCCGAGGCCGAGAGACCGCTGAGGCGCTACGGGGCAGTGGAGGAGACGGAGTGGAAGGCGGAGGCGCTGGGGAGAAGTGAGTGGGGGCCGCGGGTGCGGGGCCGGGCGGTGCGGTGTCCCCCGCGCCGAGTCCCGCTCCAATCTGCGGGGCGAAGCCTCATCGGGCTTCTCGGAGAGGAAGGTCTGTGTGACCATTTTGCCCTCTGGTGCGTCCCGAGGGGGCTGTGCCGAACACACACAGCTTTTCTGGGGGTCAGGGCAGCCCCGGCGCTCCAGTCTGTCCCTGCGGCGCGGGGTGTTCGCTCGCTCCGCAAGTGCAGCGATGAGCGGGTGGCCGAGGAAGGACGGCTGGGACGTTTGTTTAGCTGGTGGGATTTCATATATGGTTTTTTCATAAATATTGCTAGTCTTCAATGTGTTTCACATTTGGAAAGCACGGACAGCAACTACGATGTTCCCTCCTGTTATCTCAGGCGGAGTGTGCAGCAATACAGCACTTAGTTCATGCCTTCAGTGGCTGCACTGTATTGATGAGCTCAACAAATGTTCTATGCTGGAAGAGCTTTCTTGAAATCATAATTTTTCACAAAGCAGCAACTGACATTACCTTTCCCAGATGCCGATGGAAAGAGTAGTTAAAAAGATACATAGCTGCCGATTCAGGTTATCCTTGGGACCTTGTTGTCTCCGAGATAGCAGCTATTATTCTTTTATTGACAGAACTATCTTCTTTACAACGTAATAAGCTGGTAAGCCCCTTCTGATTTTCCAGGTAACCACTGAGGCAAGAGATGTTGATAAGATTTTCACAAAAAGCTCTGTACTAGTGTTAAGAAAAATATTTTTAAGTTTCATCAAGTGTTTGATTCAGTCACAGGAAAAAACATTTTATGTGTTACCTGTTGTGACACCTTCAACTTGGCTGATACTGGTTTTGGTGATATTCTTTATTTCCCAACCAGCTTTTTGTGTGCATTGTGAAGTCTCACCTGGATGCCTTTCAACATTTCATGGCTTTGCAGCACCTTGATAGCAGATTTTAGTCAGTGCTTCTACTGTGTTTACTTTTCAGATACTGCTGTGTTCTGGAATGATACTTTACCTCTGCTTCAGTTTTTCTTGCATATGTCATTGTCTACCATGCACTGATGACAGGGTGTAACTCTCCCACCCCAGTGCTTCAGTTGCAGTGCTGGTTTTGTTGCAGTGCCTGGCATGGGTTCAGGACTGAGAAACTCCACACTTTCTAAAATGGAATTGAAGGCTGAAATCACTGTTGACTGAGTTGATTGAGTCAGCCACATGCAACAGTTTTGCAGGTGCTCTGGCGTGATACAGACGTGCTCTTCTTGCTCTCACAACTATGTCTGGGTTTGTTCCAGCACTCAGGAGCTGAGTGCAGTGCAGCGCTTGTGATAACAATAATAAAAAATCTGGTAACCTGAGGTGACAGAAGGGTTATGTCTTGCAAGCCTTGGACAAGAGATGGTCTGTTGGGCAGAGGCAATGTGCAGGATGAGTGGGAGACCCGATCTGCTCACAAATATGTGCTCAGCATTGAGCTGCCACCCAAATGACAGGTTGACCCAGCACCAGAATGGGCTGTTGGCAGGACTAGAACCCAGTGTCCAGGTGTCTGCACACTGGCTCTGCTGCTGAGCTGCCCTTCTGCACACTGGTTTCCATTGAATGGCCATATTTCTCTGTGTATAAAAATTTAGATATAGAATAGGAATTAATCTAGAGGCCCTGATCTGTTCTTTGAAAAGCATAAAATTATTATATTATATATTTGAATAATTTATCTCTTTTGTTTGCTCATAGATGTCAGCTTTCTTAAAATACTATGGAAAGTGCTATTTATAGTAGATGGTTTAGATGATCCCTGCATATCTTTCCTATTTAAATACTAAAACTGACCTCTGGTTACATTTTTGCATTGATTAAAATAAATAGCTTTGACTATTTACTGTAATCCTTCCTTATAGCCATCCTGAATTGCATGGCATGATGACAGTAGTCTCCAGAAGGTCTGTGAAGATGCTGAAAAGCCATCATTCCCTTTTTTACCAATTTCAGCAATTAATCTTTGGTATTTGCATATTATTTTAAATATTAAATGCTCAGAAATAGTATTAACAAAACCAGAAGCCCATTTATTGCATATGCATTGAGTCTTTTTGTTCTGATGATTTGTTGCATTAAGTGAGGAGCTCTTTGGAGGCAGAACTTGTGTCTCTGTACAACAGAGTGCTGTGTCCTGGTCAGAGCCTTGTAGTGTGAGTGCAGTCATATCACAAGAGAATGTGCATCCTGGTTATGTCCGTTCCAGAGAGAATGTCATAGAAGTTGAATAGTTTCTGTTTAATCTGTTGAATGGAAAGGAGTGTGTGCCAATGTCTCTATCCATGGTACTGAAAGCGTTGCTCGTTATTGGTTAAAACTAAAGACGAGTTACTTCACAGCAATGAAATGTAACATGCACGTTTCTGCTCTGCAACGGCCTCTTTCAGCCAGATTATCAGTGGAGTTAAGCTGGTTAGCAGCGGCTGAGGATCTGATGCCCTGCAGCCTGAGGGTGTCATGATCTCCAGTGGGTTTACAAGCACAAAGCAGATTAAAGATGTCTCTTTAAGAACCTTTCTCTTCACATACAGAAGGAAATTTCCAGGTATTAGAGAACACTGAAAAAGATGGTTTACCATGTACAGAGCAACTCATGCATTTTCTAGTGCTTGCAGGTAAAAGACAAGCTTATAAATTGTCAGGCTTGTGTAATAATAACGTGGTTACAGCTTTTTCAGTGAGTGGTTTTTACAATATTGTCTTGGGGAGTCTGCTCTGAAGCAGAGCACTCAAGTGCTTTGGTCAGTCCTCATTACTGAATGCACAGCTTCATTTAGAATAGTCTGTCTTGCCGTTGGCAGGGGCTCACAACGCCCTCATTAAATACTGCATGCCACATCAGAGAAATAGCCACAAAGAAACAAATCAGTTTTTTGCCACCCTTTTTAACACTGTGCTTCTCAGATACATTTCTGCTGAGCATTTCTGTCCTCTTTCAGTTTCTATGAGGTCTGGAGCTAAATGTAAAATTCACCAAGAATGCTGCAGCTTCAGTCAGTGCAAGGAAGCAGAAATGTCAGAAAACTGCAAAGGTTTTGTTTTGATGGGATTTAGTATATCATGAATTTGTTTGATTGTTTTCATTTGGATGGTAACTTAGCATTGTAGGTAAGGTGTCACACTCCTGTGGTGCAGAGATCCACCTTTTCAACTGTCCTTGATACGAAGTGGAGAATAGGGAAAGGGGCCCAGCACTGAAGAAGCTGGAGATTCCCAGAAGATGGAGATTCCCAGAAGCTGGAGATTGCCAGCATGAGACTCAGCAGTAGCAGGAAGCCTCTGCAACCAGCTTTCCTTGCTCTCCCTTCATGCTGTGAGTGTTGTGGAACAGATTATGTCCAGGCAAGGATCTGTGAGATGGCAGGTCACTCCAGAACAGCATCAGCTGGTGAACCCAGTTCTGTGATTGCTCTGATTTGTCCCAACAGCAGAAAGATAGTACCAGTTCCAGATCACAGAGATCTGTGCAGACACATATGAAAACTTATTTCTCTGTATTCAGTTGGTTTATCTTGAAAATCTTTGTCAGCTTGTTATCCAGAAAGAGGCTGTTGTGTGTATTTATATGCTCTGCTGCTGAACACTGAAAAAAATTGCACTATTTAATATTTTGCATTTGCATTTCTTGGCACTATAGGAAGGTGGGTGACTTCTCTATTTGGAACATTTTTGGCTCAAGAACCATTTTAGAAGTGCTATGATGCACAGAGATGGTCTTTCAGCTTGCAGAAGGTTGAAAAGTTAAAAGAAAACCATAGATCACAGACAGCAATACCATAGATAGTGGTCATGTAGCCTGGTCATCTGTGCTCTTTGGTGACCAAAGGAAGAAAAAAACATCCATACACTGGTTATAGCTACTTGCTTTATCTCATCTATTGGAAAATGCTTGTGTGACTTTTAAGGCCTGATTTAATTAACAGAAGAGAATGGCTGCACCTTAGAACAGGATCTGGCTCATGGCAAGTTAATGTTGCTTGATAACATTTTATAATAATTTAAAAAATTTCTGTTGCAACATTAAAAAATCAATCAAGTAGCAACAGAGAAGCACATTTGTCTTGCACAATAAAGCCTGTACAGCTGGTGTTGTGTGACATCTATCCATCATTCTGATCCCTGATGAGTAGTTGGGATGGGTTTGTATTAATCATATGCCTCTATGTATTAGTCAAAAAGTAGGTAAATGACAATTTATTCTTGAATGTTTGTGTCAGCTCTATAAATGTTGGAGATTTAAGAGCTCTCTGTGTCCCTACTACTGACAGACTGGATAGTGTGTTGGTCCCTGGGAGGCATCAGTGCACTCGGGTGTATTCGAGCTGGATTGGTCCCAAGTGGATGTAGGACTTTAATCTCTACCAAAGGTGGACACAGCCCTGGCATGGGGTGTGGGGTGCAGCCAGAGCTCCTCATTGTCTTGCTCCTGTATTGCTCCATGAGAGTGAAAGGTGGCTTATGTTGTCTGACAAGGGAGGACAGAAAACAATGGTTAGGAAGCTGCAGTGGTGCTCAGGTCTGCCACTTCAGAAACCACAGAGCAATACTGGGAATTCAGGAGCTCTCAGAATGAGGGAAGACTCATAAGCCGGGACTGACAAGGGGCTGAAGTTTGCTCTGCACTACCCACAATTAAATCCAAACATGAATCAATTACAGCTGTTTCTATAATCTGATAGTTAAATATTCAAACATACAACTTTGGGCCTTCTTCTATAATACCCCACATATTTCACAGACATCCACAAATCTATAAAAACTTTGTTACTTTAACACCTCCCCAGTCAGTCAGGAATGCAGTATGACCCTGCCTACCCTGCTCTCCTAATACTGTCCCCCAGCATCATCATGTTTTCACAGTGACTTAAAAAAGAAAGTTTCATGGGCACAAAGGGAATTCATATAGCTCAGCCAGCACTGCTATTTCTCCACAGTGATGCCCTTGTGTTATTGTAAATTCCACATAACTTTTAATTCTATCTATTACAGGCAATAAAGGAAACAAAACAGATTAGGCTTATTCAGGCCATCTATTAAATAGGTGGGAAAGAGGCTAACGGAAGGATATACACAGTTATGCTTCTTTTTATAGAAACATCAGGACTGCTGGTTTTATGAAGCTCTGAACACAGGCTTCAAACAGAAATGTAATTCATATTCTTTCTATGTCTTCAATTAAAAAAAAAAGAAAAAAGAAAAAAAACCCAGCAGTGTAAAACTTTTGAAAAGAGAGTGACCAAAAAAAAATCAAAGTGACAATAAAAACATTAATAGTCAACATTAGACCCTTTTAGAAAATATTTGACAAAGTATTGTACTCAACAAAGACAACTGATTCAAAGGATGCCATCAGTTCTAGATTTTCTCCTTGTTCATCATTTTTAATGTTAACATATTTATATTGAACATCAAGAGGAAAAGCAGCCTGTGTCTGATCTGTGGAACCAAGACAGAACTCCCACACTGAAAATCAGAAAGGGTTTCTAGAAAGGATTGAGGGTATTTTCTATAAAACAGTTGTAAAACTCAGCTGCTTTGATGGCAGTCAGATGGCTCTAAAATTCTCCTACACAGCTTAGTGTTTTTATAAGTCATTGGTGATTTTGGCTAGCAGACTGTACATATAATTTATATACGTTTGCATTACTTATCCACATTTACATGTACTGCCTCCTGATCCTTCTCCTTAAAACCAAAATGTACCTCTTAATCATCTCCACCAGGTCATTGCTGCATCTCCTGTAACTCATAAAGGATCTATCTTTTAATTCACAAAGAGCCAGAGAATGATTTACAGAGTGAGACTAATCCAGTCTATACTATCTACACGTTGGCTCATTTTTCTAATGCCTCCTCCCACAGCTGATTGCTCCAGGCAGCTGCTGAGGCAGGGAATGAAGGAAAAGGGAGAACTGGAAATATTCTAGTGCCTCAGAGTGCATTCCTACTGAAATATTGGTCAATGGGAAGAACTCTGACTCTCTAAGCAGCTTCTTCCAGGTGATACTTCATGTGGGTTTCTCAAGTTCACAGAACAGAAATAGAAAGAGTTAATGGGTTACCCTTGCCCCTGTAGTGTCTCTGTCATATTCCATGAGTTTTGCTTTTTCTTCAGTTCTTTGTTGAGCTATGTTTGTCCAAGGTTTCTCAATGAAATGCAGCTTATTTACTCCCTAACTTGTCCTATGGCTCTGAACATAATTGTCTCTTTATAATACTTTGCATTGTACATACTCCAACCTGTCCTACAAAACAGAGTAAATGAGGAAAACAGCAACCAAACCCACCCCAATCTAATTAAAGCCAGAGGGGCTGAGGGTGGTGGGGAAGGGCTGAAGGGCTGGGCCAGTTCAGACTCAAGCACTGGTGACTGAGAGGGGACCTCATCAATGTCAGTGTCTGCAGGGAGGGGTCAGAGGGGGGCCCAACAATGGGACAACAGGAACGGGCAGAAACTGATGCTCAGGAAGTTCCACCTAAACATGAGGAAGATCTTCACTGTGCAGTGACTGAGCACTGGAACAGATTGCCCAGAGAGGGTGTGGAGTCTCTCTTACTGCAGGCATTCCATCTGGACACAATCCTGTGCCATGTGCTCTGGGATGACCCTGCTGGAGCAGGGAGGTGGGACCAGGTGACCTGCTGTGGTATCTTTCAGTGTTCCTCATTCTGTGATTTTGTGTAGTTCTGAACAGTGGCTGCCTTGCAAAAACACATGGGTTATTTTGGAACAAGATCTTACTGTTGCACCTACACTCACATATCTCAACAAAGACATTTCTCTCAGCTGAAATACTTGTAAATCTGAGCATTAATGACTTCCAAAAACTCTGTGCCCAACCGTGGGTGCCAAGCAGGAAATGAACACTTAATATGTAATGCAATGTTTATAGTCAAACCAGCGCCAACTAATTGCTGGAAAAGTTATAGATGAAGCTAAAGTGTCGTATTTGGGAGTGTTGTTCATGAATTTTCTCATTGCCTTTAAACATATTTTACAGAAAAACTGCATTAGATCTGGAAAGTAGGACACTTTGAACTACACAAATCATCCTTGCTGTTGGTTGCCTGTGGGATTATGGACTCAGTCTGTGAAGTTTTTTTGACTGCGTTTGATAACTGTTCTCTTAGTTGCATGGCATGTTTACATCAGAGAAACCACTTGTGAGAATATGTGTATGTCTGCCTGTTATAAAACAGGAATAAAAACTTACATTCAGGATTGGGCATGCTCTGCATTTATCATGTGTGAAGCTTCCAGAGTTTTCTTGTGGTTATTGAGCACAAGAAAGGTTGGAACTCAGCATTCCCTAATCCTGATTCCTGATTCCCAGAGGGCTTTTCCTCTGTAGCTCAATATGTTCCATTTTCATAGAAGTCTTAGCTAGTAAAATAGACCCAGAGACTCAATAAATAATGCTAATTCTTTTTCATGAGCCATGGTCTGCTGTCTGACTACATAAAAGGCATAATATAGATGCATTCAAAACTCAGAGATGAAAAATGTATGCTTGGAGGGCAAACTATGAGAAATCAGGAGGAGCACCCTTGCATAATTATGTAATTTGCCCTTCAGAATCAACAATGAAATGTGAATTATCAACAATTCGTCAGCTCATAAATGGCAAAATATTTGAGAAAACAATTTGTCACTGAGTGGGGTTGAATGACATTCAGTGAGACAAGCTGCTCACTGCAAAAGCCCCCTGATTGCAAACACTACCAAAATGCAAGAGGTAATTTGTTATTGTAAGAATATCAGCAGTGTTTAAGGATGTCTTAATTGCCCTGAACCCTTCCACCACCTAAACCTGTATTGATTAGAGTTTTAAAAGGTTTTTTACAGACACATTTGAGTTTTTCATACACTGATAAAACTGGAACAAAATATCTCACTGTGAAGTGGTTTAATGGTTTCTTTTGGAGAAAACAACTCCAAAACCAGAAAAGGAGTCAACAGTTGTTCTACCACTAATGTCCTTTGAGAGGCCAAAGTAAGTTGTGGAATAATGGTGTTGAACCCCAAAGAGCACAACAGTGACCTGACCTCCCTGGGAAAGGACAGAGCAGCCTGACTGACACTTTCTTGGTTACAAATACAAAACACAGTCCTGATTTCATTGACATCAATGAAAATTTCCTCTCTGAGCGAGGCTGCCCCAGGAGCGTGGTGTCTGCCCTCACTGCTCACTGGGCCTGTCCTTTGGCCACCAGCAATGCCCAGCAGAACTGTTTGCCCTGGCAGGGGAATGGCATTTCAGCCTCCTTGTCTCTGAGCAATGAATCATTAGGTAAAACATCGGAGCCCCTGCGGTGAGTGGCTGTTCCTCAAATTATCCTGTTTGACAGAAGAGAAAGCCACGGAAATTCAGTTATGAATTTGTGCCCTTGCTTTCCTCATTCAATCTGTGCTTTCTCTCATCTTCTTCCATGGATTCCCATACAACTTCCTCTGGGCACTGTGCCTGGGAGGGGACTGAAGTTGCTGCAGTTTGGCAGACTGAGACTTCAGGCTGATGCTCGTCTGTGGCACAGGCAGAGTGTGTGGGATGTGATAGTGAAGGGCACAGCCACGGTGTTTTAAGAGCCACTAAAATCAAAATCCATTTGTCTCTGCCTTGGTGAGGTGTGAAACATTCTGCAATTGGGAAATTTCTTTCTCTCTCATGCAAAGGGAAGGTGACAGCCAGCTATCTGTTTGTGTCAGATGTAGATAAGGCTCTGCTGAACTGCCTTCATTTCTTCACTTCTGAGCCCTCGGTCAGCTCAGCCTCACAGCAGCCAAGTGCCAGCTGTGAGAAACAAAATAGGAGCATATTTTAAAAACTGAATCAAAACTAAGCATGCAAAAGCAATTTGCCTGGTGAAGACAGGGTGCTCAAGAATGACTCCACAGCCACAGACAAAAGACAAATACAAACCAGGTTTGTTTGCCAGTTGTCATTGTTTGTGTGAGCTGAAGAGATGGAGCCCTGTGCTGCTTCACCTGAGAGTTCACTTGGAAAGAACCAGCCAGTTTTGGCTCCACTGGCTCTGGCAATGTGATCTTTAAGAAAGGACAACTTTGCATGAGGCTCCCTGAAAGTACTGAGTGCCTCTTACACTGAAGAACAAGATCCCAGTATGATTCTCCACTGTGACCTTCCACTTTGCTGTCAGACTGGACACACTGTGTGCCGTTGGCTTTAGGAATAACAACAATAATCCCTCTGGAAAATTACTGGTCCTATCAAACATGAAGCACCTTTTTTTTCTTGGCTTCTGAGGAGCATCTTCTCAGTATTTAATTACTTGTTGATATGTGAAGCAGTTTCTTTACTCTCTGAAGCAATTCTCCATAGCAGTATCACTTTGTTCTTTATTGCATTGGACTCTATGTCTATAATAATTACCCAATGGTTTTAAGGTTGCCTAAAATTCTCTGTGAGCTGCTGGTAAGATGTTTAGACGGTTGTTAGAAAACTGTGTTATTAGAGAATCGTGTCACAGAGTGGGGAGAGAGAGAGAAACAAGGCTCCTGGTATGCAATCAGGTAATTCCAAAGGAGAGTGTTGTGAAGATGTGAAACACAGAATGTCAGTGACCCTTTTGCTATTATTTCATTTGAAACATATGCTGCTCTTTATCAATTGATGCTCATAGGAGAAACCATAAACCATATATTGGTTCCTAAAGAGAATGAAAGACTCTTCGAGATTGGGCATTTCATTGACTTTTTGTTGTAATTGAAAGAAAAATTAATGAAGATAGAAAAAGTCTTAAAAAACCCAAAACTATATAAGTTTTAAAAGACTGACTGTAAGTTGTGGTTGGCATTGTTACAGCATTTGAAATGTAAATATTGAAGCTCCTTGTTAGTATTGCAGGATCAGAATATGACTCTGGTGAGGAATAAAATGGAAATCCACAGGCTGTCTCCTTTGACCAGTGAGCAAATGACAGAAGTAAATGAAAAAGTAATGTGTGTTTCTTAATACTGCTTTTTAAATCTCTATGACATAAAATGAAATGATGAAACATGAACTGCTTTCCTCTCAGTGTGGCTTAAAGCCAGTCTTACTCCAGATGGGAATGTCATTGATTCCAGTGGGAGCTGCACACCAGGAAAGGTGCCCACCCCAGTAACTATCTGTCCCAGCTTCTATTTACAGCCTTCTGCTAGCACTCAGCCTCATGCAGGGTTGGGGCAGGACTGGGCACAGAAACCCTTCCTGAGCCTTCCTCACTCCTGGCAGGCTTCCTGAGCCAGACTAAAATAACTCCTTGCATGTAAAGCTCTAACCCAGTGCCACTGAATAAAACTGACAATGAGGGTTTTGGGTCACACCTTGAAAGACAATTTTCCCTCATTTTTTTGCATCCTGCTTTGGATCCATTTTTTCATAGAAACAGCTGTCAGAGCATACACAGTGTGCACACTTTCCCACCAGACTGCACACAGCTCCATGTTCTCCCTGTTCTCTGAAGGACAAACTGCTGTTTAAACTGCAGAAAAATGTATTTTCAGCTCTTAACATGATGGGAGAAGGTGAAAGAAATATGGAAACCCAACCGTAACTACACTGTCAGCATCATGGTTTACTTGAATGTAAACCAAGTTTTCATCTCACACAGATTTAATTTGAAAAATAAAATATTCTTTTAAGCACTTGGTTCATTCCTCTGCCTGCTCTGTCCTGCTCTGTCCCCACCACGGTGTGAGGGCATTAAGGGGCAGATACAAGAGTTAATCCTGGGACTAGCAACTCCTGTCTCTAGATTTAGGATAGTCAGAGAGCTACTTTGTTCTCACAAATCAGACCTTGAGGAATAGGTAACTAGTGCAGTTTGATTTCTGGATTGTATTTTCTCTCTCTGAGGCACTGGAGGTCACTAGAGTGAGCTTGTGGTGTGAGGAGCACTGAGGTACCTGGAGGCAGCCAGTGCCCAGCATGGGCCTTTTTACTCTTTTATTGATAAAGTGAACAAAGTATTCAGTAGGGATGTAATGGTGGTACTAAGGCAAAACTGGGGGAGGAGGGGGATATTAAGGCCTATTTCAAGGTTTGCCTACATTTTATGAAATCATTTCCATATACTACCATGGGGTCTGACCAAGGTGGGGGCCAGCTCTTGGACAGGCTCCAGCCACATTTTCCACTCCATTCATTCTTGACTGATACACAGGCAAGCTGTGTTAGAATGAATGGCTGAGCTTAATTCATCCACTCTCCTTGATTCCTCCTGTCTTTACTGCAGCTTTCTGCCTCATCTCCCATGTTCATTCAAAGGAAAAGATCCAGCTATGACTCAAACCAGAGAACTCCTGCTCTAGGTGTGTATGTGCAGAGCTGCAGGGATTTGAGAAAGGGACACATCACACCTAATGCATAAAACCCACTCCGAGCTTGTTTAGTCTGTGTCTGTTCAGCAGAGATTTACTGCAAGGATGCTGAAAATTCAGGCATGTACAAGAGCTCTTCCAACATCAATCTTAGCCAGGCAAAGCATTTTTCAAGCATCTTCCTAGTTTTATTTTCTTGCAGTCATTTCATAACTTTTAAGAATTTTCATTGACTTTGGTTTATGTAGGATAGCCTGGATATAAAATACCTTAATAAAAATTCTTGCAGTGAAGAAAATCATAGCACTTAATTTTATTGTTTTAAAATTATGTGGTTAGCCACAACAGGGTAAATCTAATGTAACTATTTTCATCCTGGAAGGTGTTTCACCACTGTCTTGTAAACAAGAAAAAACTGTCTCCTTCTGTGAGCCCTCCACATATATGGGTTATTTACCAAAGAAAACACTGTCCTTGTAGAATGTTTGCACTCACCCTGCACAAGGGAGAAAAGACATTTCTTAGAAGTCCAATCGTGTGTGTGTTTCTAAGGAGGCCACGCACTGCCCTTTGCAGGAGTAAAATATACAGAATCCCTTCTCAGGGAATAACCTTTTGATAATTTCCCCAGGCTTTCTTACTCTGGAATGGTAGTAAGGCAAAATATCCCAGCTAGAAACCATTTTATATCCACTAGAACAGATTCTCCTCAGTTTCTTGGTACGATGGAAAGTCCTTTTCTGCCAACAGCAGGGAGTTTTCTGTTTGCTGTCCAAAAAGTCTGGATGGTGATGACATTTCTGTGGGCAAAACCAGGGCACTCTCAGATGCTGGGTAGGATAAGATGGGTGTTTGCTTGTGAGTCAAATAAAGAAAGAGGCAGCATAGGAGGTGGCTGGTTTGAATTATGTATCTTTCTACATGGATCAATATTGCAAATGATCTGAAAAATGTGCAAACAGATGCAAATAAAAGAGCATCAGCTGTTTCCAGCAATACCTGAGTATTAGTTTATACCCCAACACAAATTAGGTCAAAGATAATCAATTCAGATGAAGGTCAGTAAAAATGAGGCTCATCACCAAGGCTTACTGGACCCAGGAGGTGATTAACTTTGCATAGTGACTTCTTGGGAAATAATTAAAAGGAACTTATATTTTCCTTTTTACAAAAAATCCCCCAAACAATAAAAACAAGAATTTGCAAGCAGAACTTAAAATTGGAAACAAAAGGTAATTGTATTACTTAATCCTGTAGAATTTACTGTATGAACAGTGGTCTGAGACAGGTTACAGTGTGTTTTGTCTATTCAGTTGATCTGAAAACATTTACTGAATGGAGTCAATATTATTTTCTTTTCTGGTTGCAAGAAGTTTTCATATAGCAACAGGGGAGATATAAACACCTAATGAAATAGGAAAATCTCATTGTAAAGCCAGAGAATTGAATAGGAAAGGCTACCTAGGGGGGAAAGAGAAAGAAAAAAGGAAGCAATGTAGCTAATTCATTTAAAAAAAACCCAACAGATTTCATGCTGGTGGCATCCCAATATTTCACTGAATGACAAGTTCTTTCTAACTCTTTTTAGGCTTATGTTTAATTCATAAATAGGGAACTTTACTTAAGAAACACAGGAGTGTGGTCTGTTGGTTTTCTGGTGACTGATTCTGGCAGAATACTGGCACCAAGTATTTGTATCACACACATGGATTTTTGCAAACTGGGAGAGTTCACAAATGAAGTGGGAGGGTCTGTGACTTATTACCTTAGTACTGAGAACTTTCTGGGCAGCACCTGAAATGGGACACATTCCAGGCTGGGTATGTAATTAGGAAAATCTTCTCCAAGTCTGTGATATGTGTTATAGCTGTGACTGTGATAAGAAGCAGCTTGTTAGTTCAAGAAGGTAACTTAAACCTAAGCTGCTTATGAATAAAGCACAACAAAATAGGGGCTTATACCTTCCCCAAAGCAGGCAGGAGGGGAGGGCTGAGCCACTGGCACAGCCATTGTTCTGTCCCTTCCAAGCTAAATTGCTGGTTTTTCTGCAAGCAGCTCTTACTTGAGTGCTGAAAAAGTACCATGAAAAATCAGCTTATTTGTCTCATATGCAGAGATTTATTTGTTTGTTAATCTCTGTGTGTAGTGGGGGACAGAAAAGAAACCAGAAGAACAGAGTATTAGAAGCTTCTGGTTTTAGACCTGCTGGGATAATGAGGGCACCCTTCCATCTGGCTAGGTCAGTAGGAGAATAACTGATATGAAATGCATGGTGGCACATCTCCTAGAAAGAGGTGGAAAAATGCCACTGTTATTTCAGTTACAGCAAGACAAATTAGGTTGCTTGGTTTCAGACTGACATGTAATGTGGTCTGGGAGAAATTGCTTTCACACCTCACCTAAAGTCACCAGCCAAATGTGTGAAAAATCCTGTTGTCAGAGCATCTGACAACAAGGAATGTGGTACTGATACCCAAACCAGAATTTATTTAAAACTGGAAATAACAGTAGGAAGTCTGGAAAATGTTCTTGCACAGTTCAACCATAGTACTTTGTTAAGTCTGTCATAATTCTCTGCAGACCTAATTATATGGGACAGCTTTTCTTTAAATCCCACTCAAACTCACTTCATCCTTCCTTACACACAACGAAATGGTTGGATGAGGTACCACAGCTATTTGGCAAATGGACTGTACTGTCCTGAACAGAGTTCATGGCTCAGTTCAGGCACTGAGGACACTGGAACCTGCAGGCTGAAGTGGTCACACCAAACATGGGGATGACCTTCCAGTGTGCTGTAACTGCTCTGAAAGACTTCTCTATGTGAGCAAATGCTGTTTGCACTCTGTCAGTGCACCTGAGGCACCACTAAGGACACTGTTACTGGATTTTTATGTCTGATGTGAGACAGGAACTGTGCTGAGATGATGCTAAGCTGGCTACTGAGCAGTCAATTCAGACCAGTTTGCATGTGAAGGCGTGAGCTGTTGTGACCTTATCACAGCCACCACAAGAACAAAATTGTTAAACCTGCCAAATTTAGAATCTGGATATTTGAAAACTGTCTCAATTCAGAGATGCAGCTGATATTAAAACAGGGAATGCAGTTTCAGCTGAGTGGAGAATCACGTGTGAACCCATGAATAATGTCTCTGGGGTTTCTTAATTCAATAGAACTTGAGTTTAAAAAGGATTTTATAAAACGACATTAATTCCAGCTCCCTTTGCTGTTTTCATAGTTCTGTTTTCCTCATTTTTATGCATTTGCCCTCTAACGGGCTGAAGAGCTGCGTGCAACCTCGTTATCAGTGACTGTGATGGAAATTGGCCTGGGCATGCAAATTACCTACACAGAGCCTTGGAAGCATCTTCAAAGCACAAGGTTGAGCCCTGTAACTGGAGCATCAAACCCCTAAGGGTTTTCAAGACCCAACCTGTAGTGTCATTTGTGTAATTTATCTTAGTGGACACTTCTGCATATCCTGAATTTATTACACATCAGGAGCACTTCCTGCAAATTTCAATCACACTAAAAATCTGTATTTTGGACAATATTGTGGCATAATCAAATCCAGCCTGGGGCTTTTGTTTCATTGTTTATGGGAAGATTCCCATAGGAAGTTATTTTTATCTTGTCTTTTCAAAGAACCCTTTAGTTCAATATTAAGTTCTGACTTCTTGGTCATTTATTGCTATGAGTGCTGAAATCCAGTTTCCTGATCTGTAAATATGGTCTGTATTAGCTTTTAAACTGCTGACAGAGGGTACTGCTGAGGAAAAGTCCTCCCTCTGCCCCTAAAATTGGCTGTTTAAGGTACTCTTAAGGGTATTGGGAGTCACAAATCAAAGACATATAAAAATAGAGAAATCAAATAGAACTCTCAGTGGTAGAAAAACCTACATGTAAATCATACTGATATTGCTATAAAACCAGTGAATCATGCCCAGATTTACAATTGTTTCTAGTTACAGATAATTACATTGTCCCCCTGTGCTGAGTCAGGTCCTTGCACACACAGTCACCCTCAGATCCAGAGGGAAGAGCAGAGATTGGCACTGTGTTGAAGTGACAGTTTCATTTGGTGGGATGGATCTTTGACGTCTACATGGAGGAAGTCTGGGGTCTCTGTATGGGCAGTGTCTGACTGCAGAGAACACTGGACCTCAAAAAGCTAAATCCTACCTTAATGAGTAAAGCCCCAGATAATGGTCAAATTAATATTTTCTGCTTCCTGAGTCCACCCTCCTACATTGCAAACAGTCAGACAATGCCTGAGCTTATTCAAGGACCTGTCTGGCTTTTTTCCCCACCAAGTGAGGCCAAACCCTTTAAAGAGCCATATGCTCTTGTCTTAGTTTAAAACACCTTTGGATCCTTTCCTCCAACAACCCACCTGAAAGACTGCTGCAGAAACTTATTGGTCTGGATTGTTACTAGTTTCCAGTCTAAGCTTATTCTTTACTTCTGCTTAATTTTACACCAGAATTATCATTTACCATAAACAATCCTTTCCCCTGTCCTTGATCCTTTCCTCCTGGCTAACTGGAATCTCCATCACCACAAGGAGATGAATACCATGGTGTTGACAGCACCAGAAGTCAGGAGAAGGCTGAAATCTGAAAGCTTAAGTGCAAGGTAAAAAGAATGGAGTTTATGATCCAAATACAGGATAGCAGTATAGATTTTAAGATACATTAAGTCTGAGTATCACATTAAGACCTATGCACCACATTAAATTTCTGCCACACCTCCACCCTGGTGCTGATTCCCAGGATCTTCATTGTCAGAGCAGGATTAACAACTACTGCCAGATGAGCTGTTTTTTCAGGATATAATTATAACCAAAATGAAGTCTTCTGTGCACAGAGCAGTTTCTTAAGACTAGAGAGATCCTTTTCCTGGGGGAAGTGTAAGATTAAAGGGTTGCATAATTACCCACTTAGGAAACTGGAACTGTCATAAACTGACAAAAAACAAAGCCAAGAATAATTGCTGCTTATAAATTTTACAAGGAAACAAACAAGACAATTTAATTGATGCTTTTTTTGAGAGAGGCAGGACCTTTATAGAACTCATCATTATGGACTTGGGCTGGTATATATTTTTAAATAGGGAGCAAGGGCAGAAAATGGTCCCTAAATTAGAAAGTTGGAACCATCATTGTACTGTAAAACTTCTAGTTAGCAAAGTACTGAAGACCATCCTTAATTAGCAATCACTTTTACCACTTAATGTCTCTTTCTGCTTGGGACTATGTAGCTGTATGAGAAACTCAAAGCAGGATCTCTTTCAGGTTCAGTTTTAAAACCAGATGTATTCAGTGCAATACAACTTGTTCTACAGGAGTGCATCATAAAAGATGGAAAGCAGCTAAGGATCTTATTTGTGCAGTGGGCAATTACAGGCACTTTCATCATATGTGACAGGAGCCATTGTGTGCAATACTTTGAGTATAATACCACAGAAACCAGAAGGACTCCCAGAGTTAGATACTAAGGAATGGTAGAAAGTATTTATTCTTCTCTCCAGTTGTATAACAAAAACTTTTTCCCTGCAGCTGTTGCTGCAACAGTGATTTTCCCAGTGATTCCAACCATTACTATGAAAGCAAGATTTCCTGTCCTCCCACAAGTGGCAAGTTCATATTTGGGACAATTAATTTTAATGCTCTCAGAGGGGTGTCGTACTTCTCTACAGACATGAAATTCTGACCTCTTAACCAAGGAGCTACTGAATGGAACTGAGACATGAAGGGACTGCTCCAGTCCTGCAGTTCATGTCAGAACAGAATTATCTTGCACAGCACGGGGCTGAGATGGCCAGCACCTCAGCTTTACTGGAAGATGCACAACAATGGCCCATGAATCAGAAAAAATGCCCCATTTTCTCCCTCTCTCTCCCCAAATGACAGTTCAGAAGCAGGAATGTTTGATGACCGTGACATTCCCAGAGGTCCTGGCATTTAAACAGCTTTCAGTGTGCATCTCTGGATCCTTCCTGCCAAGGGTTTCCCAGGAGCTGCCAGATTCCACAGCTGCCTGTTGCAAAGCCAAGCTGTAAGGGAATCAGCCAGCCCAGAGGTTTGCTCTGAGACATGAAGCATGTGAAAAAAACCAGCTTTGGGATTTCTAGGTGCCTTGCTGTCTGGCCAAAATACAGGAAGCTTTGATGGCTGGTTTGAGGCAATATATCACGGCTCCAAGATGATCTCCTTGTCCAAGGCTCACTGCAGTCATTTCCATCAATCTGTACATGAAGGACTCATGATGGGTGCAAACCCTGTGCTGAGATCCATGGCAAGGCAGGAGGGGCAGGGACAGGTTCCTCACTGGCAAGGAGACCTGAACAAGGAAAACACAGCAGGTCTAGTGACAGCCACCAAACTCAGCACAGTCCAGGTCTCCAGGCAAATCTGCAGTACAAGGCAGGCCCAAGGTCAGGTGAGAAGTCAAGTTCAGGTTCTCAGCAGGGGAACAGGAGTCAAGGGGCAGAGACTCAGCTGCAATCTGCTTCTGAGTTAAGGCAGAGCAGCCTCTGATGAGGCTTCTCACACCAGACACCTGCACTGTGTCCAAAGCAGCCACAGCAGCGGGGGGGTGGGATGTGCTCAGCACCATGATAATCAGATCCTTTCCATCCCATACCACCCTTTCCCCTTCCCCCAGCCTGCCCCTTTGGAAGTGCACAACATTCCTGCCTGCAGGAACCTGGGAACCAAATCCGTCGCAGCTGTCTGTGTTGTGTTTAGCCACCAGCTATACTTATATGGTAATTCCATCATAAAGCATGGAATAAGTGTTGTTCCACACTCATGCCAAATTTAATAATTGTTAGGATTCACAGCAACAGAATGCTGCAGGAGGCTAGATTAGGAATAAGCAATTAGATGTAGGGGGTTTGTCTACACAGGTTGGTTAATGGCCACTGCATCCTGCTCCAGATGGGTTAAATCAAAGAGGAAAAAACCTCAACTCTGAATACACTTGAAGCAACAGTAAAAGGTATAGCAAAAAGACTAGTCATTTGTGCCTCCAGGTGGCAAACTACAGGAACAATATGATTCTTTTCACATCAATATTTTTTTATCTGGAATATTCTGTACTATAACAAATTTGTTTTACTGCATTATGTGACTATTTCAATTTCCACCAAGCGTGCTGTATTTATCTGCCTCATCTGCTTCTCTCTTCATCTGTCTCTGGCCTGTGCCTCCTGCTTACTTATGATTTGTCTTATCAACTACTAGAGGTCTTGAAAATCTTGATTTTGATACATGAAGCAGATTAAGAGTTTACTTGCTGTGCTGTGCTCTATTAGCATTTCATATACTTCAGTGAAAAAGGGTTATTTTGAGAATTTCACTGAATTTTTGAGAAAGACCCAAAAGTGCTGACCCAGATTTGGAACAAAACTTATCCATTAACAATTTTTTAACAAGGATTTTCTCATTATTGGACAAATTAAGGGAGTGGAAATAGGCCTCAAATTGCTCAGTTTAAATCCAGTGCAGAACAAAGACTGGGAATAATTTTCCACTAAAGCACCATAACTGAGTGGGCTGAACAGCCAGGCTGGTGGCCAGATTAGAGGAGCATCAGCCCATCTGTGCTGCAGGCCTTTGAAGACTCTCAGCAGTCATGGGCTGAACAAACACAGAGGCTCATTTAAGATGGTTCATCCATGTCAGAGATGAAAAAAAAAATGGCAGAATGGCTGGGCCATTACCCTTAACCTGTGCTGGAGCTCTTGTCTTGCTGAATGACTGAGATGACTCTTCAAGGTTGAATGACTGATAGTTTCCAACAAGCAAGCAAGCAAAGAATGATGGGCCGAGAACTTGAGTAGAACTAAAACCTTCCCTTCTCAGACCCTTGGCATTGATGAAGCTTTAGTAGTCTGAAAAAACTCACCTGCTTTTCTAATGCTAAAGTACAAAGTACTTTGACACTTACACCTGGAGGTTAATTTCTCCAGGTGTTTGTCTCCACTTAGTCTTTTCTCATGCTTTTTGTTTGCCGTTTTTTGCATAATCACATTGAGTACACTTTGACCTCTCCATTTCCCCCTTTTTAAAATCAATAGAGCTGAAACAGGCCTTCTTGCAGGAATATCTCTCCATCTGGGTACCAAAACATTCAGGCAGTCTTTTTCAGTCTCTAAATTCTTGTTCAACATGAAGGTTAAGCATAGTGAACCCTTGGAACAGGGTTTTCCAGAGGCCAAATTGCCCTTTCCCAAAAACACGTTATATAAATCATTTTCTTCTGCCTTCAGGGAATACAGTTCATAGCCCTGTTTCTCTCTGGATTACAGAGGTAATACCTCAATTATAGAGAAATAATCACAGAACCACCCTGACCTTACCAGTTGCTAAGTAATTACAACAAAGTGCTTTTTGTCTCCTCAACTGATGTCAATGCCCTTGTGAGAAACCCTCAGCCCTTGCAGGATCAGGTCCTGTGCCATTGCCAGTCACAGCCTTGGCTCCTTTCCTGTGGCCTTTGGCTCCTGGTCAAGGTAAGATGGTAGAATGGCATAATGGGTTTTAAGTATTAAAGATGGGGACATTCCTCAGTTTGCATTGTCTGCACCACGACAGGCTCTTCAGAGCTGCAAGTGCCTCCTGTGGGGGAGTTTTGCAGCAGCTCCTCCAGGTGGGAGTGACACCAAGGAAGGAACAGCACCTGTAGGGATGTAACAGTGCTGGGATTCCTTAGAGGTGGGAGTGTCTGACTAACAAAATCATTGTCACCTTGGCTTAGGGGTTCTTTCACTTCAAAATGGTTACATTGAAAGTAATAAACAAAACAACAGAGAAACCAGTCAGCATAGCACTCAGCCAGGATATTTTTTACTACTTGTATTAATTACCCCATAATGAGATAGCTCTGTAATTTAATTTACGTTCCTAAAAACACATTTAAGACAGCTCGACTAGTCTAATTCATTTTCTCTGCTTTCACACACAGATCAACTTGACATCATTTCAATGGCTGAAACAACAATGATGCCTGAGGAAATTGAGCTTGAGATGGCAAAGATCCAGAGACTTCGGGAAGTCTTAGTCAGAAGAGAATCAGAACTCAGGTTTATGTAAGTATCAATACTTCTGGGAAAACACTATGCAAAATTAATCCAAATAGGAAAGAATGCTATTTAGAAGACATTTGTCTTCTTGACATTTAAAAGGGAGATAGATAAAGAGCATCCCACTTAGGTGAGCACTTGCAAGATGCTGTTGGGAAATGATTTTTGTAGTTGCAAAGGAAATTACTTTTTTTATTCAGCTGATTTGCAGAAGGAAACTTTAGCAAAGCATGTGTCTACAGAGCATAGTTTCATACCTGATTTCAGTCTTGTGTGGGAAGGATATTTGTCTGAACAAAATATCACCAGATAGGGGATTTGGACCTTCCACAGTGTAACCTAATTCAGGCTTTATTCCTCACTTCATTAGCAGTCTCAGACAATTTATGTCACAGGAGAGCACACTGTGTTCTGCACTAATAGCAGCCAAGATTTGACATTTGTTAAATGGAAAGCATTAAGTTATGAACACAAAACACATTTTGATATATCAAATTAAATATCAATACTCCAGGAGAGGTTTTCAAAACTGCCAAAAAGGTCAGGCATAGGAGCCTCACTGAAGGATCAATAATATTAACCCTGTTCTGATGATGACGTCAATAGGGTTTATATACCTAAATCATTGAATTTAGAAGATCAGAACTGACTTATTAATAAGAAGAATATTATTTTGAAGTCTCCTCTGTCTGTGAGCATCTGAGATCAGAAAGTAATGCCTTTGCTGATGGGCCAAGAACCTGAGTAGATCTAAAACCTTCCCAACTCAGACCCTTGGCATTGAAGCTTTAGTAGTCTGAAAAAACTCACTTGCTTTTCTCACACTAAAGTACAAAGTACTTTGACTCTTACACCTGGAGGTTGATTTTAATGCCCTCACTTGCACTGCTGAAGCTGAAAACTTCACCCACAAACAGCACAGACATCTGTCTCTGAGTATTATCCCAGAAGATTCTGCCCAGAATCACTGCTTAGAAACCTTTGGAAATACAGACTGGTAATAGTGGCACTGACCTTTAATAACACTGAAGTGGTATAAATAAAGTAAACAGGAAAGGTTTTGTCACACCTGCTCCTGATAGTCAAATAACTGCTTGGTTATTGGCTTGTACATAAATGTAATCCAGAAGAAGCCCTGTCATTGACACCTGCACTTCTCTTGACATTATCTATGTCAAACAAAGTGCTGAAATAAAGCATCCCAGTGAATGAGAGAGATTGTTCTGCTTGTTTTGATATCCAGTCTGTTCTTTTCATCTCCCCCATGCTCCCACTCTTTACACTGTATTGCCTGGCAGGTGTTTGAGTAAGGGATTTAACACAGAAGAGTTTGCTTGTTGAAAAGGGAACAGAACTGATGTTCATACTGTGCAACTGTTCCCTTCCTGCATTAAATCTCATCCTAACACACTGCCTAGAGCTGCCCAGGAGCACTCCCAGCCGTTCCTGGCTGAGAGAGGAAAGCTCTTCTGAGCTTCAGAGTCTCCACGAGGCTTGGCAAAGCTGGCAGGTGACAGAGGCAGCCACTGCCACAGATGGTCCCAGTCTTTTCCAAGTCATGGAAAGCTAAATGTCTTGCTGTCACCACTGAGGGCTGTGCCATGGCCACAGACCCTCCTCATTCCCTCAGCTGAAGGGCCAGGATGATATTCACACAGCTTTCTAGCCCAGCTGCTCCCTGCTCTGTGCAGAATAGCCTGACACTGCTCATTAATCCCTGAGGCAGTTAAATTCAGTTTGTTAATGCCACTGCATGAAATGGTGAGACAGCACCTGTCTCTGCACTGGGATGATGCTTGCAAACTAAGACTTCACTGATCATGACCTTTCCAGCCCCGTGTAGGCTTCCCATCTTTCTACAGCCATTTACAACAGCCAAGTTCTTCATATTAGTTCATCAAGCAGCCTCTCTCACTCACAAAGGCCTCAAGAACCAGAACACATTTAGCTTTTAGAAGTCAAGAAATTTGTCTATTTGACTTTATCTAATTTTTGAAATGATTTTACAATTTATTCCTGACAGAAGAGAAGCATGTTGCTAGTGAGACCCAAATAATACACCTGTTCTTTACTGCCTTTCATGCTGGATACTTTACTCTGACAGAGGGCCTTGGCTTCATTTGTCTTCAGTGACAAACAGCTTTTAATACCAAATGTAGTTTAATGACCTCTTGCTGAGATTAACAGCACAAGTCATGGTCACCTCAGTGGTCCAAGATTTGTATCTGTTTAATGAAGCAAATTATATTCATTCTAACTCATAGACATATTGAGAAAAACTTTATATGTGACCATTTTTTTTTCCAGTTGATTTCTGAAGTAATACAATACCATTGCCCCAAAACCAGAAGTCTGTATGTAGGTCATGAATTTTAGCAATTGATTTCTTCTGACAAGACTAAATTCCCCTGGGAATGACCTGTACAAGCAGCCACAAGAAGCTGAGCTGCCTCAGACAGGTTTGAGGCAGACTGGCCTTTGAGCGCTGCTAACGAGCAGCTCTGCTCCTACCCAGCCCACAGAGCTCCTCGCCAGCTTTAATGAGAGCCACATCTCTGCAGCTCCTGCAACTGCTTTAGCTTTTCCTTCAATTATAACCAAAGCATAAAACACACACATGGTAACAGAGAAAATGTGTGGTATGTTTGTATCCTTTTTGCCCCTCATGCTGTTGGCAACAGAATTGAAATTCTCTTCAGTTAAACTGGGCTTTTTTAGTTATTGAAAAAGCATGGACATGATGAAATAATCCTCTATCACACATCCAGCTACAGCTTACATTTCTTGCTACATTTTTTAAAGTAATGGCTCATTCTTCTCCCTGTCTGTCTTTATTACTGATTTTTTTATTCACATGTGGTCAGATCCTAAAGCTGGGACAGAGCACATTGTAGCTGTGCTTAAAGAAAGCAGAGCCCTGTAGTTGTACTCTGTGTCACCAGCCCTAAGAGTGGCCATGGCTCCCTCCTGCCAGAGCACCCCAGCCTGGCACTCTGCTCACACACACCAGCAACACAACTCCACAGCACAGACACTGTGTCTGAAAATACTCACACTCAACACTAAGAAAACAAAACACTGCTGGTGATGGAAATCCAAGCAAGCTCTTGCCCTGTCAGAGGGAACTCTATTCAGAACACTATTTGTTGTATACCACAGTGAAACAGTTCATCCTGTAGTGTGGCCTTTAAAAGAGGCCTGATAATCCTTGATTGCCTTTTTATCAATACAAAGAAAGAAAGAAAAATCAGCTGAAGCAATTGATTTACAGGTTGTGAGGTTCCCAGACCATGGTGCAAATCTCAAGTCAGACATTAACATTTGTAAATGTGTCCTTTGCTTTGCTCCTTGCTGTTATTTCCTCCTTTAAAAAGAAAAGGAGATCATCTGAAGGCAGCTGTTCTCTTCATATCCAGGAAGTCCATACTATTGCCAGCTGAATACCTGCTTGCTATGAAGAATTACCTGACGTTTATTTGGAAACAATTTTCAGACTATAAAATCAAGCCTTCCTCAATTAGGTAATGCCACAATTTACGTTGCACAATCACATTTTAGCTCAGGCAACCACAGTCACTGCAGAGCAGATGCACCGTGATTTGGTCTGTAATTACATTATTCAACCCTATTTTTGTCCTGAGCACGTGTCTCACTCAGTGCCCAGGAGGAACCTCCTCAGGATATGTCCACGTTATGTAGAATTGTGGCTGTTTGTAGCATCTCTCCTTCAATGCGTCTGATACTATGAAATTTCATAAAACTATGCCAGGAGCTGTTATGACCATCTCCAGCCAGCCCAGGAAATGAAAATACAGCTCGAAGCCATCATAAGCCATCTCCAGTTCTTCTGGGTTTATTTTTAGATGAGCTGAGAACTCGGCATGTATTGATATGAAGGAGACAATATGCACAGAAAAGCACCAGCTTGCAGTTCCCCAGCATTCCCCCTCATTCGCTTCTCTCAGCTCATTTCTTAAAATGTTCACTATAAAAAGAGTTCTGGGTCAAACTGTAAATGTTCAATCTGTCTGTGCTGTTAAGGAAAGCAAACATACCACTTCAGAACATGCCCACTGTCTCTGCCTCCCTAATTCTCCTGTCCCACTTCCTTTTCTTTTCCTTTCCTGGTGAGATAACAGACCAAAAAGCTGAGGGAGCTGCTCAAGCAGCATCCTCTTTGTTGCACATTTAATGTGTTACTGCTATGGATGTGTGTGGCTTCAGAAGCAGTTTAGGATTCACATCACTGGGGGCATGGAAATCTACTGTGCTGAAAGATATGATTTAAAAATGGATAATGCATGTGTTAGCTCAGTTTCCCTGACAGAGACAGGAAGCCAAACCTCAGACCTCTCAATGATACAGTTCAGATCAAAGCTGAACTCTACAATCATTTGTAGTGCAAAATTCATGCATTTTAAAATGCATTATCATGCTTGGATCCAATATATATTAATAGTATAGGTGAGATGACCCACAGGTACTGCCTGTGCCTGGGAGTTCTTATAAAACAGCATCCACTGCCACCATGGAACACTCTGGGAAACCTGCCAGTGCCTGGCACTGCTGGCTTTTCAGATGGGAAGCAAATCTTGAAGCCAGCTATATTGGATGACCTTGAACTAGAACTGTGGAAGTCTCTTCCACCTGTGATAGCTGCCTTGGGATGGTTGTTCTGCCATGTAGGTGATACTGAATGGCAGTTTTGTAATGCATGGGGAACAGAAGATATTAAACAGGAAGCACCACTAGGTTGCTTAAGGCAATTACTGAAAACATTTTACTCATTAAACTTTTTTTTTAATCTGTAAAAATATTACAAATAGACTATTTGCTTAATGTCTGTGTGGTTATTACATTACTAAACTAATACCATGAATAAGCCAAATTCACTTCCACACTGACTTAGCAGGATTAAAATTTTCCTTGTACACTCTCACTACACACTATTGGATGACTCCCTCTTCTCCACAGTGCTCATAATACCTACACCATCCATATTCTCCATAGATCTGCTTAGGTTTTTAGAGCATTTTACACCATTGTTTGCTGACTTGAAATCCCAGACCTTTTATGTAGTTTGCTGTAACTTTGCCCTGGCAATAAATTCATAGTAGCAGTTCCACAGCTTCATTAGCTGTCCAGAGTATATAAATAATTCTTAATTTGTTTGGTTTTTTTTCTTGTTTCAAATCAGGCTTACTTTCTTTTTACTTGCCTTTTTAACGTTTAGCCTTCTCCCAGTTTTCAAAACCCCTACAAATCTCCATTTTCCTGCTGTGACATTGCTGTATCCATTGACAGCAGTAGTAGATGTGGGATAGTCAGTATTGGTCACTCTGTAGGGTATTGGGTAAAATGGAAGAATCTCAAACTTAGGGCAAATTCATGGAGAAAAACGTATATTCCATTTTGCTTCTTCAGAGCAGTAACACATTCCCTGAGGTCAGACAGGAGTCTCACCCTTCTGTCTCCTGCAGTACCCACAGCACACTGGTATTTTAGATACAAAATGGTTTGTCTGCTGCTTGCCTGGCTTTATGCAACCACTGCAAAGGGAAGAAACACCAAACTGCACAAGAACTGCAGAAGCAAGAGGTTAATTCCTTTGGTGATAACCTTAAATAAACCAACTTAGAAACCCTAATTTTTAATTTAAAAAGAGTGCAACAAGTTTAGTAGCCACAGAGTGGGAACTTGAAATAGTGTCTCATTGTGGAAGATAATAGAGTACTGCAAAGCCTGTGTTCATTCTTCATGGAGGAAAAGCAGCAATGATTGCTTTCTATGAACTGAGTTTAATTTCAAATTTTAATTATTTTTTTCAACCAAATACTTTAACTCTGTTTCTAGTGTCTCACTAATGTAACATCAACTATGATTTCTCACTGGCTCAATGCCACGTGTGGCAACAGTGCCACACACTGAGCATCACCATGGGCAAGGGTGAGAGGGAGGAGAGTGTAAGGAACAGAACAGGCTCAGAGGTGTCAATAGCAGAGGGAACTCACTGGTTATGCACTGTTAAGCAGCTGTTCTGACTTTTGCTACCTTTGGTACTTTTCATTCTTTCTCTACATTTTTTTCTTTGAACTGTTATCAATTTTCTCTTGTCTAAGGTTAAGCATGGAATTCTCTTAGGACTGTTTACTTATATGTACAGCAGCTGGTACTTTCCTCTGAGTTGGGCACCTTGCTGTTACTGTATGCAAATAAATAACACCAACAAAATCAGAGTTTTGTTCATGAATAGAGTTGTTGTTGTTGTCAGTGTTTTCTGATAAGAACTGTCTTTTCATGGAAAGTAGTAATAAATCTTTTCTCCTTCACATTTCTAGAATCTTAACAATACAGCATCACTTACTGTGATTTCCTTCATTTTTTTTGCCTGATTGTATCTTGCTCTGGGAACAAAGGATGCACTTCAGGATGCTGTAGAGAAGGAGGCAGTTTATTCAATAAATATATGGGTCAGGTTGTCATCTTCATAAGATAAGGCACCACCAGGGAAAAAGCCAGCCCAGTGTGTGAGGGACACCCTGGCTGTGCCAGTGATTCAGCCTGATGTGGCACACGCTCTTCTGCAAGGCAGGATTACATTGTGGCTGTGCCAGTGTGTCCTCATTGACCTTTCTCAAATACCTGGAGTCCTCAAGGAAATAATCAGGAAACTGTAAGGTGAGAAAAGGCACAATGTGGTTCTGTAGTGAAAGTTGTCAGATAGTCAAAGCCCGAGGGATAGTATTTCTTGGGAACTGCCGTGGATCTGGGAGCCTCCAGGGTGTCAGTGTGGCCACTGCAGAACTGGGAACTCCTGCAAGGGCCAGCTCTGGTGAGGGTCTTCCAGCTCTTCACATGGAAGCCTGGAAGCCTCAAGAACATGAGTTCTTGGACAGAATTGTAAAGCTCTGGACTGTACACTTTAAGCTATAAATACAGAGATCAGCTTTCAAAGAGGAAGGAAAAATGCCTCTGTTCAGTTTGGTCTCTCTGCAGACCCATCTCCTTTGCCCTGTTTGACAGCAAACAATCAGCCCCAGAGGAAAACATGACATTACACTTTCAGCTGTGTGGCAGTAAAAATGGTGCATTAAAATGCTCAGAAAGCAAAGGCATTTTTTTTAGTGGTGCATAATGATAAACATATTAGCAAAGTATTTAATTAATCGTAGGCTTACTACTTGCTAGTAGAGAAGTTTATGTCTTAAGAAAAAATGTAAAAGGAAGAATTCCCATCATTATCTCTGTTGGATGGCTAGGAAAATATTTCTTTAATAGAGAATTTTTCTAAATAGCATTTTGTACACTGAATATATGTTATGGTGGGGCCAGTTCTGCGCACGCTGAGCCTCACCTAAAATCCACTGCGCAGGCTGGAAGGGCACACCCATGTGGGGAGAGCCCTGCCCAAATCTTCGTTAGTGAAGTTTGGCCATACACATATGTTGTGGTTGTCACAAAATGCTGTTAATAGAAGAGGGAGCAGCTTTAACCTTGTAGCCATTTTCAGTCCAGTAATTTAGCATTGCATTTCCAAATGTGGCCTTTAATCCCAAACTGTTTTTCACATCCCAGTTCTCAGCTACCTGTGGGCTGGTTTCATGAGTGGGTGGTACAAGCAGTTGTGTCCCCTGAGACCATCATGTTAACACCTCATGTCCGTACAGTACTCACAGTCACTGGGGCCCATCCTTTGGCACAGCTGCAGACGAGGATGTTCTGTAATGATGGGTGACTCTTGCCCCCTGGTATTTTACTGGTCTTTCCCACTTGCCTTCTGCTATAAAGAGAAGAGTATACTGATTTGAAAAGTCAGGAAATGGACCTTCAGTGTTTTATTTTATACCAGATATCTCTATATTCTTTTCAGATTTGATAACAAATAATTGCTCCACTGGTTTTAAAAATAAGAAAAGATCAAACACAGAGGTAAGTTAAGAAGGAAAATTATAATTGATTCACAGCTAAATCTAGAGTTGCCTCCTTCTGCTAATAACAAAAAAATGAATATCAGACTAGTTCAAATGAACCAGGTACGTAAGTTGGTCCTGTGCTTTTACATGCAGTCTTCTGTGCACTGCTGCAAAGGAGTTAGATATTTGGGAATTTAAACCTGACTTCTCTGTTGCATGTTTTTAGACAAATTAACTTAGTTTTTGACATGTGAAGAAATATTCCCCTCCACAGTGGGGCATTTTCAGGAAAGCTCCTCTTGTTACTGTTGATATTTACAGTCAAACTTCCTAACTGCCCAAGCTCAAGAGAATTTAGCAATGTCAGTAAAAATGAAAACCAGACAGCTTCTTTAGCCACTGTTCTGAATTCCTGGGAAATATGCCTTAAATATGACCCTTCAGGGACTGAGATTTTCAAGTCTTCATCTTCAGTTCTCTGAAACAGCAGCTGAATTACAACATTTCTTTGCAAGTTGCAGTCCAGTGTTTGTATCCACTGTTCCTCCAGCAAAGAGCACTTTTAACAAGAGAAGTTAGACACACTTATTGTGATAGTTCAAGTTAAACATAGGACTTCTGATTTGTTACCTGACCTGCCAAGGCTGGTCAGCAATCTGTTATCTTAATTGCCAGCTTTGTGTCTTCCAGCCTGAGCAGCATCAGGTGCTGAGCTAAATAACAAGGTGATAAACACACTCCATAATGACTCAAAATACGTGTTCTGTATTCATTAAATTCTGTCTGTGATTTCACAGATTTATAATTAGAAGCTTTAAGTAACTAAGCTGAGTTGACAGGGACAAAATGCATCAAATGTAGTAGAGGGGCATCAGATGGGAATCAATCTCTTTTCCCACATAAAAAGGAATAGGACAAGAGGAAATGGTCCCAAGACTACCAAAGAGGTTTAGATTGGCTGTTAGGAAAGATTTCTTGGCTGAAAGGGTGATCAGGCATTGGAACAGGCTGCCCATGGCAGTGGTGGACTCACCATCCCTGGAAATGTTCAAAACACATGTAGATGTGGCATGTGGGGCTGTGGTGTAGTGGTGAACATGGCAGTGCTGAGTAAAACAATTGGACTCTACAATTTTAGAGGTATTTTACAACCTCAACAATTATATGATTCTATAAACTTACTGTGTTCTTGTATTCCAAGAATACTTTCACCTTCGCAGATTCCCCACAGCTTTGGGAGAGCCTTAAACACCTGCAGTCCCCAAAGCAGCCGCCACTGAAGTCCCTCAAATCTGCATCCTGACAACACATCACCATCTCTGGCTGTAGCAAGCAATTTCTACACAGCTTTATCCTTCAGTCACCCTCTCCATCACTACTGGTTGCTCTTGTTTGGTGTTCAGGATGATTGTTGGTGAAACCACCAAGGGGATGATTTTCTTATCCCTCTACTGAGACCTTCTTCAGACACATAATCACGTCAGCTTATGACTCAGCATGACACCTCATTCTTAGGCTACCTTCTAGACTGGCACTATCAAAGTCTTGAGAAACTCCAACAATTTCAAGCATTTTATTCCTGGAACAGCAATAAATTAAAACAGAACTAAAAATAACCTAAGTGCCTGTAAACCCTCTTGGAAGACAAGGAAGGAATCCAACAAAATCACTCCACGTTCCTTTTTTAACTTGAAGCACTTTAAATGCAATAACAGAAAACAACAGAATCCCAGACCTCCTCTCACAGACTTGCTAGAGGGAACACAGATCTATTTCTAGCTTTGAAAGTCATTCAGCAAAGGCAGAAGCTCTCTAGACACACTGAACTGCTGTGCTCATCCTGAAATCAATAAAAAAGATATTTGATGCTTATGTAGCTGTTATTATTAATAGTTCTTACTCTCAAGTATTAAGTAGTTGTCAGTGTTATTGGCTCTTTTTTCTTTAGCTGACCATAAGGTGTTCAGTGATTTTTCTACAATGTTTTACTATACATTTTTGCTTTTTCCCTGTCCATGTCTTTAGATGGTACCTAGGGCTTGCACTGGGCAATTTGTTTTTCTTCCTTGGCTGAAAAGAAGATAGAAAAATGTAGCTGTTAAGGAATCAATTCTATTGAAACAAACCAAAACAATTCTCCTGTGTCTGATACAGAATGTTTGTTTTTTCAAGTCCTGCCTCCCACTATCTTGCACAGCCTTTGAGACCTGCCAGGGCACAGCTGAATGGGAGGTCTCTCCTCTGTTTGCTGCCCTGCTGCCCCTCGGCCCAGATGGTGCACAGCAGAGGTGACTCAGCTGTCCCCTCACCTGTGGGGTGTGTGACAGTGCTCAGGGCATTCTCCTGGTAACTGGACCACAGAGACAGGGATGGGGCTGAGTCACTGCCAGATCACTGCAGGCTCTGCTGACCCACTTATTTTCCTGTCATTTTGTGACATGTTTAGAAAATTCTTTGCTCATGTTGTTTATTCATTAGGAGAAATTTGGTTGGTTTTTTTTAACAGTCTGCTTTTAGGTTTTGATGATATACCAAGAGAGAAAGGAATAACACATATTTATGTGGTATCTCTGGGCATACAGAGGGTGTTTTGCAATAAGCCATCGAGGAAGAGAAAAGCAAAATTGCAGTCAGCATGTCAGGAATACATGAAAGCACACTGGGAATTCATCCCTAGTTCAATACTATTGCAATTACTCCAGGAATGGGTTTGGGCTTTTAACAAGAGAAATGGTTTATCATACTCATAACTCACGTGTTTAAGATTCCTGGGCAGGCATTTAAAGCTCAGCTCTGGAGGGAAAACTGCCATATCAAAACTGCCATTTGTTGCACTGATGTTTTTCCTACAACATGAAAAACAATTTCACAGGGACTGGAAAGGATGCATTGTCTATTCCAGAGAACAGAGTCCAGCAAAGTTTGGTTGTATATTGCAAATTTTATGTAAATGTCCCCAGTAGCTTTGCAGGTAACTCAACCAGCCTCGAGGGTGCTGTCCCAGTGCCTGGGCTGTGCTGGGTCTGTAGGAAAACCCATTGCATTCTGCACAGATCAACAACCTCACCATGCTGCCTTCCTTCAAGAAGGCACCAGGTACACAGGGAGTGTAACAGTGCTTTGGAATTAGCTGGACAAGAGTCTGTGGGACTCCTCCTCAAGCCTGTCTTACAATGATAGGTTTGACTTAAAACATAGGAGAGAACATGCTGCAAAATGAGGCTCAGTGTGTTTCTCCAGCCTCTGTAGGTTAGGGGATACAAAGGAGGTTTTTTTCCTCTATGCTGCAGTTTGCTGCTCCCCTCAGGATTTCCAAAAGCCCTTTCTACTTCATAAAGATGTCTGACAGTAACACAAATACACTCTCCGTCAAACCCTTCTGATTATCCAGCTTTCAAATGAAAAATCCTCTGGGATTTGAGAAGCAGCATTAACCTCTCCAGGGACTCCTATAACAGCTCACATCCAACCAGAGCATAAGGGGGGAAAGAGAGGAAGGGTCATAGTACCAATACAGGTTGAATGGCCTTCCAAGAGCTTTCCCTCCAAGGAGATCCTCCTCTTGCCTTTGTTTTGAGGGCTGTAAGGGGACCCTTGCCCAGGGCAGCAACTGCAGCCCTGCATTCAGTATTATTTGCTAGCAGACATGTTGTGGGCTTTATAGTTACAAGCAACTGTAGTTTCTGCTTTCATTAAGTCAGATGGTCCCATATATATTTTTGGTTGGTTTTTTTGTGTTGTTGTTTTTTTGTTTGTTTTTTGGGGTTTTTTTGTTGGTTTTTTTTTACTTTTCCACTAATTAGCACCATGGAGGGGATGAAACACAAAGGCTGTTTGACACAGATGGGAAGAAACATGTCCCATGTGCTTGAGGGGTTTGGTACAGATGGCAGGTTTAGTTTTTGTCCATCATCAAAATGCACCAGCCTACGGAACTGGGACTCTGGAGAGGTCATCTGGCTTATGACTTTTGGAATCCAGATTGCCATGGAGCTGTTGCAGCCCTTAAGTGTTTTGGCCACGTATTTACTTCCCTCCTGTGAGTTACAAGACAGCAACAAAGTTTAGGTTTCAGGAAAAAGAGATACTAAGGATATACCTGGACAGTACTACCTACAAGCTCTGCTGTCAAACTATGAACTGGAGCCAAAATAATGGGCAGGAAGTGCAACTACAGTTGCAATATGAGGCCACTACCTTGGCCACAAATTAGGCACAGAGACTGGAGGGACTTCTGAGCATTAATCATCTTGCTCACTGGGAACATATTGCCACTGATACTTTAAATTCCTGAAAATCTTCAGAAAAGAGCAGTGCCATTAGCTTTTGGGAGTTCTTTGAGGAGGGCAGGGAGCCAAACTGATTAAGTATTTTAATCAGTACCTTTCAGAGCTTCCCAGAATGAAGCCAAATCTACTCAATCAGGGGAAAAATTATCCTCTCTCTGTCCATCATGGACATCTCTTTGGTAGAAACTCACTGTTTTCTTCACTAGAGAGTCTGGCCTTTACATACCACTTGAATACAGCAGTTCAACAATGAATATTTCTTGCCAAGAAGCATCACCTTTGTTAACCATTTTACTCAAATACACTAATGTGACACCCAAACTGCAAGAACATTGAATAGATAAGGAGCTGATAGGTTTGCTCACATCCCAAGCACATTTTGAATGTTGATTCTCCTGAGAGAACAGCATTTAATATTGTTAATTGATAAAAGTAATTGCAGGACCATTTAGCATGATGGATCCCAAGAGTAAAATGGGCTTTGCTTGTGATGAGCAAACCTAAGTGAGAATAATCACCAGTAAAATCGTCTCTGCCTCCAAGTGTCCCAAACACAGGCAGCAGTGCACCATGTACTAGCCCTGGGGCCAGCAGGCTGAGCTTCCCAATAAAGCTGAGTCTTCCAAGAGAGATGGAGAGTGAGAGAGCAGATCCTCAGTGGAGGTGACAGGGTACACAAAGAAGGAAAAGAGGTCAGCAATGAGGATTATTATGAGAGGGGTAAAAAGGCAACAAGAATAGCTGTCTAGCACAATGAAAGTAGCAGAACAGGCAAGACAGAGTTAACCAAAGCAGCAAATAATAAAAGGAACAACATGTTTTACTAACAGGAGTAAAGCAGCTGAAGGACAGCTCCGTGCAGAGACCTGTGCTCTGTGCAGAGGCAGCGGGGAGAATAAAAGCTCTCGGGTTGTGATTAAAATCTTATTTGTGTCAGAAACACCTGTTTTTTCCACCCCTCACTTAATTCAATAATTTGGCTGCATTACCCTTTGGGTGCTCACTGTCACGTACTCTCATCCCTCAGCTCTCCGCTCCTGAAGCACCACAGTGACAACCCACATTCTGATGGCACTTGAGCCTCCTGCAGGTGCTCACAGGCACCAGGCAATCCACCTTCAGGCACAGGCTTGGCAAAGAACAACTCAGAGATCTGTGGGCAAGGATAGTGTTAATAACACCCAAATTGAGAATGCACAGTTACTCCCAAAGGCTGTTTTTTTTATTCGGGGTGTGATTTCAAAATGGAAGCCCCTCATGTAGCCCTTGGAACCAACACCTGAGCCTTGGCTAGCAGTATGCATGAAACACTCAATTAAAACTTCTGCCAGGGAGATAATGCTGAAGGTTGCTGCCTTCCAGGGGGATAAATCAGGATGGCAGCTCTCAGGAGAGGTATCAGGTTCAACTAGAATTGAAGGTGAAGTTTCTGCTAATGTTACCTTTCCTCGCCACTCCCCCCCCCCTTTTTTAAGCCATTTACTGTGTCTTAACATTAATGGACTTTGTGCACACATCAACTATGGAGGACATTCACCCAAGACCTCAAAACAGATAAATGCCAAATTATGACAGTTTTCAGAACTTTGGCATAAAGGCTGAGTTATTAAGGTCACAAGAAAGGTGGTAGTGGAATATAAAACTTGCCCTGGCTGTGCCAAATAATGCATCACCTCCTGCTGCCCCTTTCCAGGGTCTCTGATTCTCACCCTTGCTCTTTCCCCCAGGGGAAAATGTGCCTGCATGTTGCAGCAACACTATGGCACATCTGTCTTTTCCCACAACCATTACATATACAAGTGCCTTTTCCAGAATGTTTACTGACAACCAAGAAAGCAAAAGGCATCTGAAATTCTCTGCAGTGACAGGTACGACCTCCACACAAATTAGAGCCAGTAAAACAAGTAATCAAGGGCTCAATAGGCATTTAGCATTAAATATCCTTTGCTAGCTGTTAAAATTGGTGACTGATGAGTGCCAGGATCCCAGGGTTAAACCTCTCCTTTCAGGCTGCTTCACAGGGCCCAGGCAGGAGTCCCTCTGTGTGTTCAGAGATGTGGCCAATCCCACCAGCACAGGATGGAGTCTGCATGTCTCTGACCATGCTTTTTCTGTTTCTGCAGGATGGATGACATCCAGCTGTGCAAAGACATTATGAACCTTAAGAAAGAGCTGCAGAGTTTGGTAGCAATCCCAGGTAATGGCTATCTCCATCCAATATTAGGATAATATTTGTGTTCCTGACACCACCCCCTCCTGTGCATCACCCACCTCTGCCCCTGACAATCACAATGTCCGTCCCCCAGGGCTGAGCTTCATATTTCTTTCCTCTACTCCTTACTTTTTCTTCCCATTTTCCTGCCCATCTTTAAGCTCCTGGGCTCTGAATTTTTTTTCATGCTGTATTTCACTGCTCCCATGGCAGCAAGCCTGCAAATATCCCTCAAACAAGGTGCACATTCCTCAGTTCCTGCACTTCCCTGGCAATCCCAAGGGAACCAAGGGGCACAGAGATTGTCAGGGAGAAAAGACAGCCCTGAGACACAAGAGGGGGAAGGGAGAGGGATTTATAACCACTGCTGTGAATGTGACTTTTTTTTTCTCTTGCTACACCAATTTGCTGTCAAACCTGTAGTTAAATCACTTGTGAAATAAGGTCTACTTGAGACTACATATTTTTATCTGTGTAAGAACTTTGCCCTGCTTTGTACCCAACAGAAATGAATTAATGATATTTAGTATTCTTTCTTTATACTTTATAGTTGTTTATAGGCCATATTTTAAATTTTTGATAGCACTGGTGGTTCATTATTGGTCTTAATGGTATTGGAAAGGATTATAACCCCTCCAAAAAAAATCTAAGAATGATGCTCCTTGCCACACCTCTTCAAAGCTTTCCTGCCCCTCCTTTCAGATTATAGTTAGAGTCCATCAGTTTTTATTCTTCTGGTGTTCTTGTTGCTTGTTTTTTCCAATCTTTTAGAAACTGCCAGTCACAAAGCCTTAAGCAGAGATCCACAGACAGCAGTTTCTCCTCAGCAGTTTGCAAACCTCAGCAAACTTAAGGATTGAGTCTGTGCAGTTCCAGCAGCAGCATCTTCAGGCAGAATCACAATAAGAGCTCGGCCTTAACGAAGGCAAAGCAGCTGCTGGCACTGACACAGCACCAAGTGCTGACACAGCACGTGCCTAACCCAGAAAAACACCTTCCAGAAATGGGTTAATTCACAGTATCTCTATCAAAATTTCCCTGTTAGTATAAAGGATTTGTAGAGATCTGCTCTTTGTTCTCAGTAGGCACAGCTCAGCCAGTTTCAGTAGACATGGAATCAGCCTTTTCATACACAGAATATGCAGCACTTCATGCAGTTCAAATTGCAGGTATTTGGCAGTTTCCTGAAGGATATAATGTAAGAGCAGGAAAAGGATAGATTTAAAGGAAGTAGAAAGTAGCTTTTACCTTCAGAAGTGAGGAGAGCCCTTACTCCATAGGCATAGGAGGCAAAACAAGAAAAAGCAGAGATTTCTAAGCATTCTTTTTTCTCAGATACAAATTCAACATTAATCACAGAAATTCTCCACAGGTAACAATGCAGAGGCCTTTAAATCTTCATAGCAGTCAATAACCACCTTCCTTTATCACTTCTAAAAGATAACCCACAGAAAAGATATCCCAGGCAGTGCAGCCTTGGGTTACAATACAAATTATTTCCTCTGCTACTGGCAGACCATAACTTAAAATTCCCCAAGGAGTACAACTTTGAGACAGAGACTTACAGATTTCATTGCCTTAAAAACACATTCAAGGTGCTTTTATCTCACTTATTAAGGAATTCATTTATTGCAGGATTTCCTAGCAGAAGCATCCTGAAGCCCAAGATCCAAAATTAAGCTCTACTAAACAATTGTTTTCAAGTGTTTGATTAATTCAGTTGTTGAAAATATAACTGAAATAAGCAGACATGACACAGCTCAGATGCAACAGACTGCAGGCAGCTTGTTCTCCTTCCCACAGCTCTTACTGTACTGAACTGTGTAGTTCTCTAAACACAGTTCTACTGCTCAAAACCAAAATTCTTTATTTAATGCAATGTGTCTTCACAGCTAATCAAAATTTTCAGCTTCTTAAGAAAATACATGAGCTTGGATTTGCCTCTGGCTTTCTCATCTCTGCTTGCCAGGTTTGAAGATTTCTGCCTTAAAATGTATTTGGCTTTGCAACCTTAAACAGCTCTGTAATCCCCAACATTCAGCGCTTTTAGTTTGTGACGGGCACATCTTTCATGTCACAAATGTTGTTTACAGACAACCCAGCTATTTCAGACTGGCCAATTAACAAGGACATTTATTAATTATTCAGATTTTTGAAGCCCATGGAAAAGAAACTTTCATTTATTTTTCCACATTTTACGATTGATGCTATTTCTGTGGATTTGCAGCTCTCCTGCCTTACCAGAGTAGAACAAATGTGTTACAGTCAACAGCCAAAGCTGTCTTGAAACACAGAAATAGTTCCTTCTGGTGTGATCTCATTTCCCCTAAGGTCAAAGAGAGTTTGTACCATGGATTTAACAAAGCACCCTGGACTGTATTCCTGCCAAGGCTCTTAAAAAAATTGAAAGCAATGCCTTGCAGGGTAATTTAATGTTAAAAGTAGGCTTGGCAAGCCCCACAGAGTGTTCAGACCACTGAGCTGATCAGCTCAACAGCAGCAAGTGGAAGGCAGAGAAGTGGCAGTGCCCAGGCTCGCTGGGGTTTGGTTTGGCAGCTCAGGTCTGAAGAACCATTGGCTTCAATCAGCAATTCATTCTTACACATCTGCAATGTTCAACAGCACCCACACACACTCCATGGAGTCCAAAGTAATAATTTCTTTTTCTCTGGTTTTTGATCAGAAAAAGAAAAAACAAAGATGGAGAAACAAAGAGAGGATGAACTGATTCAGAAGATCCATCGACTGGTACAAAAAAGAGATTTTCTGGTAGATGATGCAGAGGTGGAGAGGTTACGGTAAGAACCAAGGGCAGCTGAAGTGATTAGTGAGATCCCAGCCTAATGCTACACTGGATGGGGTGAAAGTTTATATCAACATTAATGGAAGAGAATTGGTCCTTCAAAACAACTTAACCAAGTTACAATCCTCCTCCTGGTTCCAAAGGAAAAACATTAAAATTGGATTACTCTAATCTGTGGTTCTTTATCCCAGTAATGATTCAGTAATCTCATGAATACAGTGGGATTTGGTCTCTTATTTTCCTACCAGAAAGTGTCTGGGCATTTATCATTTAAAAGAAAAGGATTTTTTCTGCTATCAGAGAATCCTGTTGGCATAAGAAATAGACATAACATGGAATTCTACAGGAGGCAGATTTGTAGACACCTACCAGCTGCGGTTTGGGGTTTTTTTTATTTTATTTTTTATCCATGTGGTCAGGTTTGATTAGTACTATTCCCACCCTGTCACAGCATGACAATCTTGTAGCCTTCCTCAGAAATTCATTGCCAGCTTTTGCTGGAAATCCCAAACCCCAAACCCAATCTTTTGTTTGAGATCCCAACACTGCCAAGATTCACTTTTGCTATTACCTCCCCCTCTCTCAACAGTAAACACTCAATCCATTTATCCAAAATGACAATATCTCCTCCAACACATTTACATCCTATGCAAGCAGGGAGAGGATAAAGGAAAGCTTTCCAGAGCCCTGTAGCTGATCAAAGAGCTGGCCAAAGGCAGAGCTGACAGCAGCCTGAGCTCCAAACCCAAGCAGGAGCTCTCGCTGGGAGTTCCACATGCACATTACAGCAGCTCAGCGGGAACCCTGGGCTGGGCACTGTGCAGGTGAGACATGACAGTGCCCACTGACACCTGCAGCACAACCTGAGGCTTTGCTTTAACCCTTGGTAATAAAATCTGCTTTTTTTTGCAAGCCAAGGTATTCAATCAGCACCTCGTTGTTATCATTTCCACAACAAAATGGCCAAGGAATTAACATGGGAGTGTTGATAAAACTCGCTATCTTTTTGGTTTGGGCCCAATACTGTCAACTTCAGGCAAAGAGAAATATCTTCCTGACAACACTAACAACACAAGACTGTGAGATCCAGTCTTTTGTCTAAGCAGGGCTTTTAACAATTGCAGCTGGAACGCTTGTTTTCCTTCTTTCCACCAGGGAAAAAGAAGAAGACAGAGAGATGGCCGAGTTCCTCCGCACCAAGTTAAAACCCATTGACAAAGCAACACAGTCTCCTACCAGTGAGTAAAAACCCCAAAAGAGTAAAAGGAAAAACTCCAAAGGCAACTATATAAGAGAGCATTTTCAAAGCCCATGGTGGGACAGCCTCTGGCAAAGTCCAGGTTAAGCTACCTGGTCACTGCAAAATTGCTTTGTGGGTTTTAAATATGCAAAGTACATTTGTATCCACATTGCCATAACCTGCTTTTGTAAGCAACTAAATTTTAGTTAATGATTTTCCTACCTGATTCTGCAAAAATGACTGAAAGACCCCTCTTCAGATCCATGCTAGAATATCTGCAGCAAAGTTTTGCCTGGTTTACTGGAGGCAAGATGAAAACGAAAGGACTGCAAACTTTCCCAGCTGACCCAAATTTCTTACATATTACCAACAGAACAGGCTTTTCAATCACCTCAACCCAAATCACCTGTAGACAGAATGGCAAACAAGTTTCTGAGGAACTAAGTGGATTACATGGTCCCTTGGAAGCTTTTAACTGCAGCTTTCAAACAGAACAGTCACAGCATGAGCCTAGAAGTTCCCAGGCTGATGTTGCCCTGTCTCAAGCTGAGCTCTGAGGCAGGAAGATTGCAAAGTGAGAGTGGTGCCCTTGTTAAAACGTGACTCTGCTGCACCAGCTGAGGAGGTTTGTATCAAACAAACACACTGCCACATTCTGCACAGAACAAGATTTTGCTCAAGAGTTTCCATAGGGACTAGAATGACTGTGAAGTTCGAGTACAAGGTTGTAGAGAGACATTTTGAGATGCATCACTAATTATTTATACCCCCTGAGTCACTGGGAGCATGACTAATCCCCCTTGTTAGTTTACCTTGTTGCTTTTAAATGCAGTTTTAGAGATAAGAAGTTACTTTTCACCCTGAAAAATGAAAAGCTACATTTATCTTCTCCTAATTAGAACGTCCAAGTTGATTAGAGAATAAATTCTAGTAACGTTTTCGGTTCTTCAGCTCCTCAGCTGTTGGGAGTTAAACACAGTAAGAGGACTTTGGGAAAGGACCTGTTATCTGATCCTATTTCTGTAAAAAGGGATATACCTGGCTGAACAAGACACAATTTTACCCTCTCACTGAGATGTATAGATTCTTTAGCCCCTCTTAAACACCCTTCCCCGAAGGCATAAAACTTCCTGAGCAGTTTCAAACCAGGTATCAACTTTGTTACCACCAAAGTGTATTGTTCAAATTCAGGGTGGGTGGAGAGAGGGCAGGAAAGGCTTGCATCCTTTAAGCCAGAAGTAGGAAGAAACAGTCCAGCTGTTGATTCTAATGGTGCCCTGTTTTGAACCTTGCAGGCAGCCCAGCAGAAAAGAAGGCAGAACCTCCTCCAAGCAAGCCCACCATTGCCAAAGCAGGGCTGGCAATTATTAAAGATTGTTGTGGGGCCACACAATGCAACATCATGTAGCTCTGGGCTTTCTACCCCGTCTGTCTTTCCAATGTTTTCATTGAATGGGACTGTCTGGTGAGGGGAACCAACAGCATCCTGCTAAAGGAGTCGAGAGCAACTGGTACAACAGTAATCCATGGACTGTACAATGGCAGGTTCTTCACTGTTGCATGGATCACTCACGCATGCCTAAAACAAAAGAAATCTATATAGTGGCTGTCCAGGGACCAGAAGAGATCAGTAGTAGAGTCAAAGACACCCCAGTGACACAAAGTGAATGAAAAGAGGGTACATTTTATCCAGTAAGGTGTAAAACTGTGATTTTAATAGGCTAAAAATTTGTCATACTTTTCCCCCCTGTGACAAACTACACTCAAAATTTGCTGAGCTGTCCTATTCTGGCTACTTTTCACAACAAAAGCCACAGTAGCAATGCTGTATAGCACAACTGAGAGATGAAGCAACTTTAGGATAACTGATGTTGCATACAAAACATTAATCAAACTTGTGTGATGTTCAACTGCTTCAAATTCTTCCTGAAGAATGAGATCAGTGACAAGGATGCTGCAAGTAGCTACAGGTTTTTATACCCCACATGATTTCTGAATTACTCAAGTCAAATTAATATTGCTTGCACCAGGGGAAATAAATCTCTGGCAAAGCTTTAGCAAGCACAGCTACAGTAACCTGCAAATAGGTGATGCAGCCCAAAGCTGTGTCATTTCTGTTTTAGATCTCCACCTCACATGGAGTCAGAAATACTCACCCAAACAGTTTCATCCACTTCTAGAAGCTACATGCAGGAGATTAGACATCATGGGAAGTTGCAGGGAGAAGACAAAGTTTAACTAATATTCAAACAATGCTTAAAACAAGTACTAATTGTATATTTTGTGACCATAAGAAATATAAATTATCAAGCATAGGATGACACAAACCACCCAAGACAAATTAATCATGAGACAAACACACAAATGCAGAAGTAGGTATTTGGGGCAAAAAAAAAAATCACATTCTATTCAAAATGGGTTTAAAATGAAGGGAAATACAGAAAGACTTCTGTGTTTAACCATTAAATGTGTTTCTGGTCTCTATGCAGATTAAACCTTGTGGAATCTAATATCTTAATATTAGCTGTCAGTAGCTGGTTTGTCTGTGTGATGGTATTCCATATAAATGTACTGTGATAGGTGTAAATAGTAAAATAAATGTACATGGATCTAGTGTGAAAATCTCAGGCTTAGAAATAACAAACAGATAGCTAAAAGTTCCTAAAATAAAGTTTTACAAGAGGAACTTTCATGTTGTGAAGCCAGCTAAGTGAAGTGTGTGCTTATATACAAAGGAACCACAGTATAGGAAAGGAGAAAAAAATTAACAGCAGTTACCCCAAAAGAATAAAGTTATTTTTTTAGAGAGTAAAAATACATTATTAAGGCTCAAGGCAATAGACAGCACCTAAAGTAACTCAGACTATTCTTGTGCAAAGAAAACCTAATCCCTAGCACAGACTGATTTGATTTGTATTTCCAGAATAATCTGTTTCAGTATTGCAGACTGACTTGAGACAAATAATCTACGTCACTAAGTTCCTTAAGGTTTAAGGATCAAAGAGGAAAAACCACAAAACTTTTCCACTAAGACATGAGGCACTTTAATTACTTTGACCAAAGACAGAGGAAAGAGAATAAAAAGGCTGAAGAGCCAGACACAGATATTGCATCCTTGTTGGTACACACAGCATCACACCAAGCCCTGGAGCTGTTGGTATCTGCTGTACCTCATGTGGGTTGGACTCCACAGCACCTGTGCACAGTAACAGGCATGGGGAAGACTGCCTGGAGGGCACAATACACACTGGAGGGAAAGAAACACCCACTGGATGCTGGGAAATTCAACAGCTTCTGAAATTTCTAGTGCCCAGTTAGGTTACTGGTAATTCCTGGTGTCTTGAGACAAGAGGCAGATGTTCAGTGCCCTTAATAAAGGCAAATGGAAGCCAGAGAAAAAGCTGTAGTGAAGGCCCAAACTTCAGGCCTTAAGAGGATCAGCTGTTACAACCCAGTGCTGTGAATGCCAGTAAGTAAAGGAACCAGAAGGCCTTTGCACATGGTTTTTAAGGCACAAAGTAACTTAGGCACATTAGTTTTTACCCAGGCTGTGCTCATGATTGGGCTGATCCCTACGTGCTACACAGAATCCACAGTCCCTTGGGAAGAAAAGTGAGATGGGTGCAACGTGGGTTTCCATGAAAAAACTTCATTAACAGGAAACAGAGTTAGATGCTCCTGGGATGCAACACATGACTACGTTACAGAGCCCTGTCCTTTAATTAAAGCACAGCAGAAACACAGCAAGTATGAACAGGCAACACTCCTACAGTTCAGCACTGGAAGGCAGTGTCCCATAGGGACTTGAACTAAGCAGCATTAACAAGAGTGAATTTTCAGGAGTTCTAGCTTGGCTCAGCCAAAAGGTTTTCTTTGTGTGAGTTTGTATTTAGTTAGCAAGTGCTTAACTTCTGTTGTTATTTGTGGGGTTTGAACAGCTTTTGCCTGCAGTGCACCAGTGGTTCCTTTAGAAGTGGGGCAGTGATGCTGCTTAGCAATAAAGTCCTGGGTTTTTAGACTGAGGTCAGATCCTCAACTGTGTTCAACACTGGCTTACAGTGTTGTCCAACCAGTACACAGCAGAGCTCTAATGGCTTATGCCAAAGATAAGGGTTGCAATTAAACAAATTAAACTTGGAAATGAATTGAGTGTAAAAATCTTGGTCTTCATTTTTAAAAATCAGACTAAATCACTGAATATCCCAAGAACAATCAGGGGCTTTGTAACTTTCATGATCCTGTGAACAACACATTATACAATTATAAAATCAGCAGAATATCAGACAAGTATCTTTAGGTGACCATATAGAGTAAGTGACATGATTTCAGAGCTGATTTTTAGTTATCAGCTACTCTCTGCAAAAAGGGACATTGAGGGACTGCAGCACCAAAATCTCTTCTGGAATCCTGGCTGTTTATCACTTCAGAAAGAAGGCAAAGCATCAGAAAACGTGAGGTGGATTTGACACACTCTGGTAAACATGACTATGTTCAGGAAAGAATCTTGGTCTACTGAGAAAAATAAAAGTGCTGAAGTGCTATTTGTACAAATCACTAATTCTACCAGCAAATGGTTCTCTTGTACCTTCCCCTAGGCCTACTGAATCAAGTTAAACATATTTCCAAATAAACTAAGCTGCTGTGTTATACTGAGCATTTGTTTCTTCCTGTTACTAAAGGACATAAGTGGTTGTGGAGTGAGTGGGATGAACTTACCATGCTGCTACACTTTTCAAAAAGAACAGAGTTACTATTTTGCAAGAGAAGAATATTTAGAGAAGTTAGTGATGCTACCAAATTAAGGATCTTTTCACCATAAAAAACCCCAAACCCCAATCTCATTATGCTCCCAGATGACTTTGGAACCTCACTGCAGCCCAGAGCACTGCACAGAGACAGTTCCCAGCCCTACATTGAGAATATAAAAGGTCTTAACATATCTATGTATCAAAAATTGCCAAGGCAAAAGGGCAGTCATGTTACTTAAATGAAAACAGTCCTACTCAGCCCCAGCATAAATGCTACCCTTCCCCATGATCCCATCCATCCTATAAACTGCCACCTAAGCAGGCTGCTTTCAGACAGGATCACATAAAAAATATAATTCAAGCTCAAAACTTAACTGTTCCTTCCATGTGGATATAACACTTCACATGGGATACTGAGAACACATCAGCATTCAAGCCTGAATCCCGACAGCCTTGGCAACAACTTAGTCTCAGAGACGAACAAGGAGGTGTCTTAACAGCAGCTTTGCCCTTAAAAGTAACTTGCACCTTTTACAGCATTGTTGGTTTCTGAATGAGAGGCAGTTTTCTTCAACACCACTTCATGTGAGGTTCAACTAACTGCGGTAAGACACTAAGAAATGCTTAGACTGATACCTGAAAATTAAAACTCATCAGCTACAGAAGTCAGTGGATTATAACAGGCTTGGTGCTCTAAAGGATTAGACTTTCAAATCTACTTTGACACACTTTAGAGAGACTGGAAGTTTTTCTATTCCTGCCCTAATCCATTTAGGATTATTTAATCCTTGCTCAATTGCTCTGGAAGAATCCTGGAAGTTTCCACGTACTATTCCACTCTCACATTCCCCTCCCACACTTTTAAAAACACAACAGAAAATATAAAAGCAATCTTGGGCTACAGGGCTGTCTGTGGACTGTTCCCCTCCTTCCCTCTGTACAACTTCACTGTTTTCCTCTGAGTTCCCTTCACATATGAAATACTTATCTTGGTCTTCAGATAAAATGAAATTACTCACCAACAGTCTGAGAAGCTGCTTAGGTCTCACTGCATACTGATATTCATGTATCCTTTTTATCTCAACTATGTTGGCAACACCTTCAGTTATCACGTAAGAATCCAGTCCTAATGGTTTGAGTTTAAATGTGAGACTTTTTTTTTCCAGGTCTTCAGACAAGGACAAGAGTTATGCTTGCTTGAAAATTTTATTGACACAACTGTTTGGTCCCAACACACAAAACAGCACTTGAGCCACAAAAGAAAGTGTCCAAACAAAGTAGACAGCTAAGAAAAGAATTTGCTTCTCTCTCCCTTTCCAAGAAAAAAGATAGTGCATGAATTGAGGGCTTCAGTGACATTTTTTCTTTTAAACAAACATGACTCTGAAGTAGTACATTTATTTGCTAAATTAAAGAATTTCATGGTTGTAATGCTTTTCAATCTAAGTCACATCATTCATTTAACCCTTTGGATAAAAAAATATATTGCAATTCAATTAGCTATTTTGTTACACTATGAACACAACTTCTCAAAAGTATTACTCTATTACTTTCAAACAGCTATTTCAGCAGAATCACACACAAATCCAGATAAGATATGCTGACCTCTGTATGTGGCATAACCACCAAACTTATTTTGGCAAATACCATAATTTCCTCTGAAGCAAAAACCTGCTTTTCTTTAGTACTCCAGATGACTTGTAGCTGCATCTCATGAAAATATGATTCCCAGCTGGTCTTTTCTCCCATGTGTGCTCTTCTCAAATAAAGAACTAGACTGATCACTGTTAACTTTATCAAACTTCAGGTGAAAGCAGATTTTCTTACATTTAACTTATTAAAAGCATTCCAAGAAAGCTTACTTCTAAATTCCTTTTTCTATAGCAGAATGTCTGTAGAGGTTTACTAGGGACTCAAAATACTGTGCCATAATGCCCAGAAAAACTTCAAGTGTTTCTATGCACTTACAATGGCTCCAAGTTTGCTAATGGTAATACTTCCCTAAATATAAAAGAGTTTATAACAAAATCTGACTAGTAAAATTCTGTCTATAGCCATTATTCAGTGGCATTTCTTGCTGCTGGCAGAGAAATTAGAGCCTGTGTTCCATCTCTTGCACATTACAATAGAATCCATTTAAAAATCTTTCACTGGCCAGTGGAAAGCCTCTAGTATAGGTTCTTTCAATACTACAAGCAATTTATTTGCTGTCTGGCAAATACAACCCATTGTAAATGCCATGGTTACCCAGAATGGGTATAAAGTCTCACACATTGGACAATTCTGCCAACTAGAGTTAAGGTCTTCCACTGACTGAACTTCCCTTCCAAAGCTGGCCCTTTCAAAAGCCAACACAAGATACCACAATTCAGAAACAGCTTCCAACACTAGGAGTAAGTTTTAGAATAAAAACAGACACAGCTAAAAGACAGCAAAGAATGAGCTTCCCATTTACTGAGCATGCTTAAAAATAGAAAACAAGGTTAAGCAGAACAACCTTAGCATTTCCACATGTAGCTAGAACTTTCCTTACAGGTGGAAATAGCATCAGGACCTTCCATCACAAACCACTTTAATAAGACCCGCTCCATTATCTCTAATTTATGCATTAAATGCATATTTCAGAAATATCAGAATCTTCCTAAACTTCATTTCTAGACACAGTGAAAATGTGTGTGTCTGTATCTTAAACTCACGATCCAGAGACAGTCTTTTCCTTAACCAAACCCATGCCAGACTGAAACTAAATGTAAGAGGGAAGCTTAAAGCATCAGTGTCTTAGAAAGCTCCTAAATGGAACTGAAAGCTACAGAAAAAACACATTTAAAACAAGTTTTACCCAAGATCCACAAAACCTTCTACAGACATTTTTAGGCAAGGATTTCCAATGCATTTACAAGTCATCTGAAAGGTCAGAGAACAAGTTTCTTCTCTGGAGGACAATCAATTCCTTTCACTCTTGTCATTTCAGGTCAGTGAGTTAAAATTTCTCAACAGGCTTTTGAAAGACAAATCATGCATTTCATTAATACTGTCTGAAACAATACCAGTAAGCAACAGCTTATAGAATACAATATGCTACATTTATGATTACATCACCAACGAGGCTTAAAGAAAATAAAATCTGTTCCTTTTTTAATTTTTTTGCTTTTACTGAACACATTTATGAAAAACTGTAAAATTTAAGAATAATTTAACAAATGCCAGATTTTTTTTCAAAGTAATAGAAAAAAATCTGCCCTGCTAACAGTTGTGTTCAGTGTAAAAGGAACAAAATCTTCACAGAATACATTAAATACAAATTAATTCTTTTAGGCCTCTCATTAAAATATATCTGGGCTAGCAAACAGCTTTACTTTGTGCAGAGTCCATAGGTATTTGTCTTTCACACTAAAAAGAACAAGTTAAAGCTTGGTTACAGGTGCAAGTGAGAAGTTGGCTGCCAATTTCACCTTGTTTTTGTGTTGCTTTTTGGCTGGGCTGTCCGTTGCTTCCTTGTTTCCTTGGGTTTCAGAGGAATGACAGGGAGGCACTGAAGCAATCTCTGTGGTGTCAGGTACCACAGAACCAGAGATCAATTTTTCTTGAGCTGCAGTAACAATTCTTTGTTTTTCTTCTTCTGTTAAAATCATTATCTCTGAAATAAATAAGACAACTCAAGTTACTGAAGCCCTGTTCTTCAAAAATAAACAACATTTATTTGCTATGAGGCAATAAAATACTTAAAAAGAACTTATCAGCCTGATTTGAAGCCACCAAATGTGCCATACTTTGCAGCTAATGTGATGTTTGCTTCTGGCTCTGTCTGCATCACATACTATTTAGAAGGTTTAACTTAATTCTCATACACTAAGTCTCTCAATGCTCAGAAAAGCACCATGAAATGATGTGGTGAAAAGGTTGCTACATGTTGGCCAAATACAGTTTTAGAGGTGGGTAAGTTCCCTGTAAAAAACAGTAGGGCACTCCTAGTCAGTACTGGAGTTTCTGATGGAAGCCACCTGTGCTCCAACACATCCCACTGTGTGATACACACACATGTGTTTATTTGAATGGAATTTCACACAGTCAGCCATTTGCTGGATGCTTTATTTTCCAAACTGTCAAGTTATTTTTCATAAGTAACACAACCTAGGCAGGTAAACTCCTACCAGAGAGAGGAGCAGGGCGTTCCTCAAACTGAATGAGGTCTGCAGACTCCAGGACCACGGGGTCAGGTCTCAGCTGTGGGGATGGCAGGCAGGAAGGGACTGGCTCACACAACAGGTCGATGGGAGATGTATTGGTGAGGCAAAGGAGCTCTTGCTCTGTTTGATTAGAAACTACAAAAACAAAGGAACATCTTTCCAAGTGTCTGTAAGATGTGAAGGTATCAGTGTTTCAGAGCTGGTAAAGTCTTCAGCTGCAATTCTGAGGATCTGAGAGCTATTAGGTATTTGAAATATTTATACAAAGCTAATTTAATGAATTATAATTAACCTTAGATTCATTTGCTGCATCAAGAGCATCTAACTAAATACAATTCAGCAGGCAAAGCACTGGTATGCTAAACTATTGCCTGTCTAAGTAAACATATCCCTAGAGCAAAACATGGTATTTGCCAAACTTATGTGATAAAAGAAAAGCAGAGGAAACAAGTCCTACGAAACAGTCTTGAACAGAGAAGAATCAGTTACCAGACAATCCCCTGCAAACACACCAATATCTTATCAACTATTTATGTACTATCGAACACACACACATGTGAAAATTAAGTTGGAAGTTTCAAAATGAAGTGATTTGTCCTTACTAAAAGGGACAAGCCTAGAGTTCTCAAATAATTTAGGAACCATTTCACAAGTTCTCCAGCTGGCAGGTAGCAAAAGAATTAGAGACCACAGCACAATATGAAGGAGGTCACCATTTCCCAGTTATTTTTACTTGGAGACAGATTTATGCCAACTGCCATGGTTATTTGCAAATAAATAACACAAAGTCAACATAACCATGATAAGAGAGCACTATATTCTCATCAGAATACACTGCTAGCAGAAGTTGCTACTAACCATCCTCTCTCATTATCTTAATGCCTGTAGACTTTAATTTCCATCGCAATCCATGGCAAGCAGTCCCCTTGCAGCTAGAGACATGTATACACTGACAGCTGGGGCAGATGCCTAGCTATATACTCAGAGAAGTTCAACTAACTTTCAAGCCATAATGCACATTTCCAGAAGTTCAGATTTACCAGCTCACACACCCTTGCCCATGCTGCTTCAATTACTGTGCTTATTTCCTTTAAGATAATAAAATTCTTATACAAATCAGTTTTGCATTACCATTGCTAGGTCTTTCTAGACTTAGTTCCAGTGATGAAGTGGTTCCAGGGGTATCCATAGTATGTCCATTATCCTCAGTAAGTTGATTTACATGCTCATCCACATGATCAGCAGGGGGAAAACTAGGTGAGCTAAAACGAGCTACAAAAAGGTATGTTAATTTGGTTAGTTTACTCAAGTTGCTTTTTAAAAGAAATAAAAGCAAACTAAGATACTGCTAAAAATTGACATGGCTTACTTTTCATATCATTCTTCAGGACCACGATTCTCTTATGGCCATGTCCTTTAATCCAGACCACCTGTTGAGAGAAAAGGAGAATTGAACACCAGCACATGTTAAGCTCAAAGCCCAAAGCAGTTTGTTCACTGCCTTTCATCCAGCTTTGCACAGACATTATTTCTAAAGCAAACTAAATTCCATTGCTAACTTGCACTACATTACCCATGTAAAAGCTTTATCTCAAAATAAGTGATACTGAAAGACAAACCACAGAGCCAGAAAGTGTAGTAACTATGTATTAACCAAACTAAAAGTTTACATGTGGAGTTGCAAAATTTTATTTTCTCACTCTCCACTTAAAGGACTTACTTGAAGGGAAGCTTGTAGCCATGAACTGGGTCCCAACATTATCTGACAGCACTTAGGACACATGGATGACAAAGATATGCCACAGCAAAATTGCACTATGTGGCACTTCTGACAAAGTCCGACAATTCCTCACTCCTAATCCCAGTAATGTACTCTGATCAAAATCAGGTTTCAGGACTGTACAATTTATTCACTCAAGACAGAAAATCATTTCTCTCACTTGATAAAGATGCCAGGGATGTTTATGGCCTTACTAGGAACAGTTCTTAAGCAAAATTTGAACCAAAACATGTAGTGGTTTATTTTTTTTATTATACAATCCAGATTTCTCAGAAATTTGTATTTTTAGTAACTGGTATAAGCTTCCTTGGAGAAAGTAATTATTCCAGTAATTCACTCCAATTAACAGAAACTGTAGTTGTGTAACTACTTACAATTCACGTAGATCTCTCAATATGGTTGTGCAAAACTAAATTCTTCATACCTGTGGAATTGCTCCCAAGAGCTCTTCCAAATTATTGCATCCATATGCTTTAGGCTGCAGCACTTCTCCAGTGTATTGGCTATATGCTCCTGGGAACTCATGAAGAAAAATTTGCTGATAATGGTAAGTGTGAAGTAAGGACCTTACATTCTTTGCAAACATATACAGATTTGTAAGCTTGACATATTCTTCTGCTGCACCATTGGTAAAAACCTGTTAGAAAAGAAAAAAAGAGAAAGAATAAGAGCACACCCCCTGCAGTCACAGTGCCTTTTGCACTGAGACATCAGAAAGGCAAGAGCTTACACACCTCAACCAAGTAAGGCAGACTCTTCAGGAGTTCAGTTAAGGTTATAAATCCATATTCACACGGATTAAGTGAAGTACTGTGGACTTTTTCATAATGTTGCTTGAGCTGTTCTACAGAGGGAAAGGACGTTCCATCCCAGGACATCAGCAGGACCAGCAGTTGGGCAGTCAGAGTCCGCAGAGATTTCCTGTTTATCAGCTGAATTTGCTTGCCAGACTCTGTGTCAACCACCTGGATAAATGAATTGGGAATGAAGTTAGGGACAGGGAAAAGATTGATTTATAAATAGGATGTGTAGCTGAGGTTTGTTTGACCACAGCTGTATCTGATATTGCATACCAGCATCTGATATTCCCTTAGCCAAAAAGCAGACAGAATCAAGCTTATTACATGGAAAGATTTATATGGAAATATTTACTTTAAAGACACAAAATCTGTATAGCTGTGTGGCATTTTCTGTCCACGTGACTTTACCCTTTGTTCCAAGCCAGCTGGACCTGACTGAGATCCAGCCTGAACACCAGCTACTAAGTTAACACAACTGGAGCAACTAAACCAATGTGCCCACATCCACGTAATTGTAACCTCTCTTCTCCACTGACATATAAGACTATCTATTTATTTACATTCAGAGTCAGTCTCAAACCATAGCTCAAAAAACCCCCCAAAGTTAAAGCATTAGGAGACTGACAACTACCACAGCTATCAGAAAGTTGTTTTTTCACAGTTAGAAGTCAGGCAGAGTGGGAAAAAACAACTTGTACTGTTAAAGAAGGTACGATTAACACAGTCTTTTACTTATTATCTGCTAAATAAACAGGACTATTCCCAGAGAAAGCTGAAAGGCTGCAGAAGAACAAAGAGAACATCATAAGGAAACAAACAACATTTAAAATCCTTTTGGAATTTCCTCCTCCTGACAAAGCTGGCAGAAATAACATTTCATTACACATATTGAGACATACAACTCAAGACAGAAAATTCCTTAACACAACCTCACATACAAAAATGCCAAAGGTAAGAGTTCACCTTCACAACATGGCAGAGCTTCTGCATTAGGGCTGGCACTGAGCTGACGTCATAGTCCTGCAGGCGCAGGCTGTAGCCGAAGGTCCTGCTGTACTCGGGCAGTAACTCTGTCAGCAACAGGCAGTTGTCCTTCTGCAACCGCAGCAGCTTCACCAACTGCGCAGCAACTGCCTTCACTTGCTCCACCTCCGTGAGGGTCAGGATTTTGTCCTCCCCACATTCCAGTACCTACAAAACAGAAACAACACTGTTGAGGTGATTGAGCCAGCCTGGATGGATAAAGCGTGGTCTGCAGCTAAACTGAGTGCTGGCAGGCAACCCTTTGCTATCCAGGAGGGCTCAGCCAACTCAAAAGTTGTTTATGTAGAGCAAGGAACACTATGTGACTTGGAAATACTAGAAAATTAGCAGTGAAATAGTTAACTATTTTAAAATAAGTTGAACCCAACTGTAATGAATCTGAGTTCTAATTCTGACATGCTGAATTTTGTGAGGTAACCCAATTTAGGAAATTTGAATTTGTTAACAGATAGCCTCCTGAATGTGTTCAAAAGCTTGGACCATTTTATCAGAATAGTTATCATGAAAGATCTTAAATACGGCTCTCTAAACATTACAGATGCACAGTTTATAACTCATACCAAAGTTTATGAGAAATACAACCTTTGCTGAAACAGTGTAATCCCAGAGAAAAGTTTCAATATAGCTTAAGATTCTAGAACTTACAAGTAAGACATCTGGTATGGCTTCAAAGAGTTCAAGTAGTTTTGTAAAACCATAATAAGCAAGTTTGCACTGACGACCAAAGTGGTGGTGGTAACAAGGAATGAATTTATTGAAGGGCATCCGAAAATGGGGTTGGTGGCGCAGCAAGTCCACTACCTCCTTCGAAAACTGTTTGGTTCTTTCAATTTCTTCTTGTGTACGTTCTGAAATTTAAAAAACAAAGCTAGAGCTACATCACAACACTTAAAAAATGCACAGAATATAATAAAAAATATGGTGGCTGATTTTAGCCTAATCACATATCCTGCCAAGTCACTATGTTCTTCCACTACTGAAGACCTTTACTAAACTCACATGTTGAAAATACATCAAACTCATGTAATCAGCACTTTAGGAGGTTTTAAGTAACTAATTCTGTTAGTATATTTTTCTGTATAGAAACCTATTCTCTAATCCACAGAAAGCTTAACTACAGGCAGAAGGAATAACATTATTTTGTGTGTTTTGCCACCTGTTTTTCTGTCTGTTCCATGTTAAGTGTTCAAAGAAAGAAAAATTCTTGAGTTGCTAGAAGTTAGCAACTTAGTTATAAAGGTAGAAATACAATTATAAAAAAAATCCAAGTCACTCCTATACACTTGAGTTACTAGTTTTAAAACAGTCAAAGAGCAATCTATTTAGAAATAATACAAGAGATGTACATGGACATACCTTTTTTGGGAATACAAATGACCATTTCATTGTCTTGCTGCGACAAACAGATGGTTGTATCCGGAATTTCTGATATGATATCAGCCAGTTCACACACTCCATACTCAGTAATATTCCAGTCCTTAGAGAAGCACCTGAAAGTTTTAGAAAATTGTGTGTAATACAAGGATTAAGGTGTGCTGTGTGGCAATAACACGAACCAGTGGAAAAAAAGGGAAACCTAGAAATCCCTTCTACTTAGAAAAATAAGACACAGTGACTGTTCACATCACAGTAGAACAAAGAACTGTATATATCAACCACTGGATTCCTCACACTAGTTGTACTAAGTGACAATGTAAAGTAACAGTTTTTAATCTCAATCTCAAATTTCACGTACTTTAGGAAAAAAGTAACTGTGGTGTGTACAGCTCCATGTGGCTACATATTTAATAGTCTGTATTTACTTAATAGTTACAGATTTACACTCTTAAATGAGCAGAAGTCAAGAGAAGGCAGAGATCACATCCTGGACAACACCATATTAGACTTCCCAATACAATGTAATATATTGAAGTGTATTTTACTCTTCGCACCTCCCTGACCAAAGTATCTTAGAAGCAAGAACACTTCACATCTGCTCTTATTCAACAAATGGCTGGTGATGACTCTACATTCAGTAGATTTAGAAGCAACCAGTAATGTATTTTTGCCAAGTGTGGAAAGAGAAGTGCACTCCCAAAAAGGCACTGTTGGCACATGATGCACAACAGAATACATGCAAAAGTAGACCACAGGTTAAAAAAAACAAAAACAAACCAACAAAAAAAATTAACAAACAAAACTCCTATTTTTTACCACTCTAGAACAGAATGTTCCAGACAGGTGTTAATTTTCATTTTTGCCATTGCTAGTTTTTCCTCTAAAGAAAGTCTAACATTAAGTTTTCACTTCGTGGTTCAAGTTAATGTGCCACAAACCTACTTGCTTAAATCCAACCTTGCAGCCATGGCTTCAAAGAACCAATGAAACACAATAACCCATTTCCAACACTCACAAAATTAAATGAACCTACTATTAAAGAAAGCAGTAGAGTATGCCAGAGAGCTTTTAATATTTGTTTTCATTAGGAGTTTCAACTTCCACATCACCATGAAGAGGCAATATAGTTGTCACAGCTTTGCACAGTGATTTCAAATGCTGACTCTTCTCACACTGGCTATGGTATCGAAGCTACCATTGGTAGCCATGTCCTGCACAGTTGTCCTTGTTTCATTAAGGGTAACTTACCAGTGATAGGCCTGCAAGAATTCCCTCACAATAACTCGTTTACTGGCCTGGGATTTGAGAAGCTTCAGCAAGTCTTGAGTAAAGCGCTTCACTTGAGCTCTGTGCGTTAGAGTTAACAAGCGCTGGGAACCCATGCCAAGGATCTGAAAGAAAATTTCATTTGGTCACTCACCTCTAGCATCCTCAACAAAAGGTATTTAAAAGCCAGTTCTATTACAGGTAGGTGAGAAATAAAGACTACAGTAGAGACAGTGTTTGGAATGGCAGCCTCATGAAGCCACACATTCTCTGCACTGACATGTGTCATCAAGAAATTCAATGCTTCATCCGTAAGTGCTATTGCAACTTTCTGCACATTTGTATTGGTTATTTAAGAGTTCTACAGCCAACTGGTGTTCAAAATTGTAAGCTAATGTGACCATAGTGGTTTCGTAACATAAGATCATGTGACCTATTTCACAGAGAAATCCTTCACAGCACAAACTACACCTCTCAGCCCAACTCACAAGCACTTGGCACTTGCTGTGTTCTTATGATACATAGCACAACTAAAAGTTTTACCCAAGCACAATCCACTTCAAACTTTATTCTAAGAGCCTTAAATGAAGAGTTAATTTCCCCAGAAGCTGTTTTGAAAGGGCAGGCACAATAGAAACAACACAGAAACAGCATCTCCAAAAAGAATACAATTACCCATGGAGGTTCAGTTAACCATCTCTCTCAAGGTGGGGTAGGTAATTGTACAGCACCTACTTTACAATAGCAGCCAGTAATTCAGATAGCTGCAGACACAATTGCCCAGTTCCAAAGGAACAGAGCCATATCACTCACTTGCAGTACATGAGGCACTGCCTCCAGCAGATCTATTAATCTGGAATACCCATAGTCAGTCACTCGGCACTGCTTTGCAAAGTGGTGGTGGTACATTGGGATGAATTTGCTGACAGGGATGACGCAGGACGGTTGGCTTTGGAGGAGATCTATCACTTCTCTACTGAACTGAATGAGTTGTGGATTGCCCACAGGGCTCTTGGGACGTAGAAGCCAAGGATCTACAAATGGAAAAGTCATATTACTGAACCTTTCACTAGTATTCTTCCACTAAATACTGCACTTTATTTATGGATAGAAGCTACAGCATAAGAAAAAATAACTATGATCACTCAAACTAGAAGTTTCTCCTTATAAAAAGTTTAACAGTTATATAACATGTTTATTTCATTAGCAGACTTTATTAGCTTCATTCTTTAGCATAAAAAAATTAGTTCAGAGAAAAGATTTAAACAGAAATACTTACCTGCAGTAGGAGGTGGTGGCTTGTTATGGATCCATTTAATAACTTTAATGCCATTTTGGGCAGTGGCAATGTTAACTCCAGGAACACAGGTAATCAGATGTTCTAAAGGAACACCACCCTGGCCTTCTGGCACTATTTCAAGATCACTGAATTCAGACATGTAACAATCAGGAAAACTTTGGAAGAAAAAGAAAGGCTTCTATTATACACTAAAATACCATTGTAACAATTCTCCTAATAATATCATTATTTTCAGACACTCCATGAGCAAGAAGCTTCAACAGCCAACACATTACACAAATTTTTGTAAAATACACGTTTCAAGAAAGCATGCTGTTTCTGCTCAACACGAATTTTGAAAGCAATAATTTCATAATGCACTCATTTGCTATAGAGAATACCACCTTACATAAGAATTGAAGTTTTTATACAACAGGTAATTCCCATAAGGCTTTAAATCTTTTATCTATCAGACCTTACATTAACAATATAAATTAAAATATTTTACCTCAGTAAAGGCACAGTACCCTCATGTGTCTGTAGCAGACTATGAACTTGAGGAGCAAATGTCTTCAGAGACAAAATCACAAAAGGAACACTATAAGAATCTGGATCAAACTCATGCTCACTGCAAAAATAAGAGGTTCAAATTTATATGCTTATTCTACACAGAGCTTTAGCATAATATGTCTGTTCTCACATGTACACCCCCATTATACTACATGCATATAACATACTGCTACTGGCTGACAATAGCACTATACACAGGCACAAACAACTTTCATCTTTTTTTCCACAAAAATGAATACAGATACAGCAAGTTTCCAGAAGTAACATCTGGATTACAACATTTCTACTACTATTAGATTAAAACTTCCAAATTAAGTTTTAGCAGCACATACCAGGCAGTTAACAGTGAACATCTCTTAACTGCTCTAGTAGCACAACCTGGCTCTTGCTGAATGAAATAAAAAACTAAATACATGGCTTCAGGAAACCTTCAACCCAGTATGAATCACTTACTAAACACAGCTGGAGGACAGAATCAGTTGCAGCTACAATTATGTAATAAAACTCATGTTAAAAGGAATCTCTAGTATGTATTGCCTCCCTACATCACCAGAGGAACACAGTGTACCTTCCAGCTTCTGCTCAACAGGTGTGCTGGAACAGTCATCCTACCTGGACACACTAACCCACGAAAAATGCCTAAAAAAATTCACTGTGCCAACTATTTTCTAACTTGTTCCTGTATGCATATAAAGTGTCCAGAGCACACTATGAGAACATATACACCTCAACTTTATTATACCTACACAGGACAAATGCTGTTCAAATGTTTTGTAAGATTTTATAGTATTTTATGCAGAGCTTACATAAAGTCTTTATTCAGGCAATGCTGCTTACAAACAGGCTCGTGATATTCCAACTCTTCAAATATGATAGGGCTACAGTTTGCTGATGACCCATCGTGTGACTGGGAAGATCCCAGTGGGCTCTGCCGGGCCTGGCTGCTGGGCAGGAGGCACACCAGCCTCCCACTGCCCTGGTCCCGGACTGCCACAGTGTCTGTCAGCTTGTACAAGTCTGATACAATTAACTTCCGACCAAACCTAAAAGAAAGATGGAAAGAAAAGCATGTTACAAACAGTTAAGCCAAGGCTGTAATCTGCATATCTTGATTAATAAACCAGAATCTGGTAGAAATTATTGTATGCAAAATATTAAGGTAACTAACCTATTCTTACCAAAGTAGAAAAATTAAGCAAAGTACTGGAAGTAGAACCCTCTAAGAAAGGCCAGTCATTGCCTCTGGATACAAAATATGCTGCAATATCAAACCACAACAACCCATAACTCCCCTTTCAGTTGTCACAGTAAACAATCTCATAAGATCAGACTATTTTTAGAAGTTCTTGGTTGTTTTCCCTCTAGTACTTACCTTTTTTCATAAATTTCTGTGAATTTGAACACAGGCAAACAACAAGCAGGTGCATCCTGCAGAATGGATGCTGCTTCTGAGCTATAAAAGAAGTTTTGCAACATTAGCACAAAATTAATCTGTTGTGATTGTTAATCTTCAACCCAGATTAGTGAGATATTTACAAATAAAATAAAACAAATTGCCTTCCCTTACATTCCAGCACTACAAAAGTTGTTATTTAAGATCAGGCAGTGCAAGTTGTAACATTTCCCCTAACACATCATGTCATGTTTCTGAAGGAGCTGCATCCTTCTTTCATAGGTGATGGTAAGATGGTAAGATTTGAGCCTCTATAAAATTCAACACCAAAGCTGCAGCATTAGAAGTTACCAGACTGGCCATTAAGTTACAAACTTTGAACATTAAATCAACTTGTAACTTATATAATGGCAAGTAGTACACAATTGTAGACCACTCTACACTCCAAGCATCAGTTTTATTCTGTGAATAAACAATGAGAACTTTTTTCCTACTGATTTCTTTCACTATGAAGAAAATAAATGCTTGTATTCTCACTAGCATCAGCACTCTAGTTGTATCATCTTCCATCTAAAAAACACATCAAGGAAACACCAACAGTGCACCCATCCTCAAAAAGAGGCAATTACATGCACTTTCATGAAGGAAAGAAAAAATTAAGATGCCAAGCGCAACCTTAACTCAGCTGCACAAATTAAGTTTGAGATATATCAGTATTATGAAAGAATACTAGTGAAGCTATTAAACTCTATTAATCAGAGATCCAGCCTCTTTGGATGCAACTCAGAATATAAGCAGTATAAAAATGCTAAACTTAAAACTAATCTAGTTGTATTGAACACATTGATCAGGTCATATGACAGATTTGACTTTACTTCCCTATCATCCCTTTAATAAGTATTTTAAATCACCTCTCAGCTACTAAATACATGCTAGGACAATTAAGAAGATACCAAAGTGCTTATTACCTAAGTAGAGACAGTGATTTACTACCAGCTCCCGTTGCTAATGAGACCTGGATCCTCTTACTACCAATCTTGTATCTGTGAAGATTGTTGACAGCACTGATTGCTTCTTGAAGGTTTTCCATCTGAACTAGAGCCTTCAGCTGGTAGTCTGTGTGTGGGCTGAGCTCAACCCTTTTTACCTAAGGAAGGAAACACCCAATATGTTTATAACAAAATATTAACCCCAGACAAGCCACACCAGAGCAGCATTGTCTTGCTTTGCCCAAGAGCCAAATACAATGTAGACAAGAGCCAAGTGCAGGGAATCTGGACATGAACAACAGCATCATCTTCCCACATAGAAGATTATGCCAGAAGAGTATCATCCACAGATCAGATAGAAATAGGACTGCTGCAGAAGTGACCTTACCCTCCATAGCTGCTTTTTACCAATTCACATTCCCCTTACTTTTGATCACTTCTTTTTCAAAACAGAAATTCAGTTTTTACTGTAATTCTTAAGCTGGCATTTGAAATTCAGCCTTACAGTTTAAAAAGGTCATCCTGTTAAAGCCCAAGTCTCTTCTCTGCATAACTAATGAGCCACTTAGTAAGAAGTTAAAATACAAAACTCTAGAATATGAGTCCTATGAAGATGATAAATTAAAAACTTAGTGCGCAAGTGATGATCTGGTTGTCTTAAAGGAAAAAACCACAATACTTTGTTTGAATAAAGTTTAAAAAAGTCCTGCTCAGGTAAGTTTTCATTGCTGCTCACCTGAAGCTAGACCATAAATATGCTCCTAAATACATTAATTGAAAGTACTTCGAAAACAGACTTAATAAAGGAATTTGAGCCTTTACCTTGCCATATCTTGAGAAAATTTCTTGCAAATTTTGCTGCAACTCTTTTCTGGACAATCTGTAATCTATGTTGCTGATTTGAATGTCTGCACCATTGGCGAAAGGATCGGGGTTGTCTGCACCACTGGTATGATTTACTACGTTAAATGTGAGTGGAGATGATCTGTTTGAAAGGTTTGGAGACATACTCCTGTGTAAATAAAAACATTTATGAGCTAAAGCAGCTATTGCATAATTCTTATATATACATCTCAAAGTCAGTCAGAAAATAGGCACAGATCAAGTGCACAAATACAGCACTTTGAATGCATTTTCTAGTACATATCTATGCAACCAAAACAAATTCCACTCAAGCAGAACATCGTAAGTATTTTCTATGAGAAGAAAGCAAATAGTTCATACTGCATTTCAAAGTCACCCAATTTAATAATATATTTGGCACCAAGTATTCTACTATCCTACAAACACATTAAAAAGGCAAACTCATTTATATGATTCTTATAACTGGCAAACACCAGACAGACAAGTTTATGAGAATATAATTGTCTGGAAAGATCTCTACTAGCACTGAAAGAAAGAGGAGTAAGATGTCTGTAACACCTCTCAGGATTTTTCAGAAGTTTTAAAGTCAACGTTTGCATGAAACAATTATCACACCAGGAGTTTCTGAAGAGTTCTCTCCACCTTATCTTTATCCCCAACCTCTCCTAGCTGCTATACAGCACCACCATGGATTCCTTTTGTCTCCAAATAGATCAGTGTAATAAGAAATGTGATTAACATACACAACTCCACATGCAGCTGTCAAAAATCAACGTACATATTGAGAAGTCTCACCTCAGCTCCCAAATAACACAGACACTTACCGAGATGACCAGCAGCTCTGAGACATGAGTAAAGGACTGAGCTGTCTTGAGGCTGTCAACTTACTGAAAGCAGAGGGATAGCTGACTTGAAATACAGTTTCATCTTTATCTTTCTTATCCACAGGGGAATTGGTAATGCTTCTGGAGGCAGAATTCTCTTTTCTGTTTACAAATACATGTAAGAAAAAGAAAACACATTATGTTGCAGAATTTACTTTAAAAAAATAAAACTAACATTGACTTTCTTCTATTTTTAAACATACTTCTGACTACTTTTAGAAGATGATTCTCCTGCTCCCATTTTTTTTGTTGCCGGAGACACAGAAATTGCTGCATCAGAGTTACTCTGAGGAGAGGGAATTTCTTCTCTCAGATGTTCTTGCTGGTTTTCCGTATTTCTGCTGATGTTCTTTGATTCAATACGGCACAGCTCCTACATGAAAGAGATAAAAGGACAGCATAAAAGCACCAGACATGCCTTGCCAAAAGCCTTCCTTCTGATGGAACCCTAGAGACTGACAAATAGCATTTTCATTGGCATTTCATAACAAGGAAGTTTTTACTTTCTGTGACTGTCAATTAGTTGAAGTGTTTGGTTACACTGTAGATCTAACCTACTTTTCCTTAAAACCTGCAAAATGGATCACTCTAGATGTAAAGATTCATTACCAGAGCAAAGGTCAAAACTGGCTAGGATTCATGACTCTTAAGTAGCACCAGCAGTTCCAGATAGAGAAGAAAGGGGCAGGAAAAGGGAACACAACCACCCTCAAATTCATTGTCTGCTTTCCAAGCATATGAATACAGCTCTCGTTCAGCAACGTCACTATACATTACAATTATTTGTTTAATAGGACTGACAAGATAAAGATAAAACTGTAACAGAAGCAATCCTGAGAACACAGGGAAAAACAAGAGTACTGGACAAGGCAGAACAATACCTGTAAACTTTTAACATTTGTGGGTTTGACAACAGATCCATGAATCTGGAATCCTCTCCCAGCAGAGCCTTTGGTACCAGAAGACTGATCACTTGAGTCTTTGTTGAGGACGCACAGCTTCGTGTTCTTGTTAATTTTTTTGGGAGACTTGACCTTCTCGGTTCCCACAAAGCTAGAGCTTTTTGTTTCATTGAGTTCTTTGGTTTTGGGAGTAAAAGACACGACGATCCTGTTCCCAAAAACATCTTCATTCTCCATTCTCTTGCGAGCGCGCTCAGCACTCTCCTGGTTTAAGAAGCGGAGAATGGCACTGCTGCCAGAAATGCTCAGCACCTTCCCTCCACAGTTGTCTGACAAACGCCTCAGCCTATTACTGACACTTTTGCTGTCTCTGTTTGTTGGCAGATTATAGACATATAACAGCGTATGGCAGGCCTGTTTGAAGGGAAGGAGAGTTTAATTTCACTATGTCAAAATATCCTCTCATTCAAAACCAGTAGTTTTACATTGGTTCTGGTGACACTGCCACCCACCCACCACTCCCATCCCATCCTCAAGTCATTCCTTTTGCAGCACTTGATTTGTTTGGAAAACTCTCATACCTGGTTAGAACCTCAAACTTCCATCTCCAATATAATTTAAAATTAGAAGAGACTATGGAGAACCTGATCAATGGACCACTAGCTGACCAATTCTCCAGATGAGAAAGCATCATTGTTAACCATCCAATCATCTACACATTCTGCACAGGCACATGAACATATAGTTCAGGAAGCGATTTCAAAGAAAGTAAAATCCATGAGTGATGTACAAAGACAACACAACAAATCCAGAGGGAATCACTCAGGAGGACAAAAACCCAACAAAAAGAGATATAGTCAATAGTGCTTTCTTAAGTTTTGAGTATGTCTTAATGCACAACTTTCTGCAAGTGAAAGATTAGCATGTAAAGTACCTCATCTGGTGAAATACTTATTGATAAGAACATGACCTTGCTATTTTACTTTTTAGTCAATTACTTTTGCACTCAGTTATTTCATTCTTTCAGTCTTAAAGAGGCAAACGGTCACATGGTAGTAAGTGAAATATGAAACAATAATCAAATACACAGCAGACATGATGCCTCACCACAACACTTAAGTAATTTCAGCCTGCTCTTCTCTTAAATCAGAAGAAAAAAATGGAATTTGACAGTTGGAAACATGTGTTGCATCAAGAATTAAAAACTTTACCGGCACTTTCAGTGGTAACCTTGGTGGCAAGTCTGAAATAAACTCTTCAAAACAAATAAGCTCATGAGCATGATGTAAGAGTGCTTCTGAAGCTTGGGTTTTATGAATCAAAATTATTCGGAAACCATGTCGATGTCTCAGGTCGCTCAGTTCCAAAGCAAAGTTGACATCCGCTGGAGAATAAAATAAAATACACAAGGAAACACTTGAAAAAGCTAAAAAGATCAGATTAAAGAACAAAACTACAACTTGTCAATTGAGATTTGCAGTTATTGAGAATTTCCAAAGAAAAAGCATTGACAGCAACAAGGCTTTTCCACAGACAATTTAAATCAGCAGTTTGTGTTCAGTCTCAAGACAAGGGCTTCCTTCAAACAGCAGCCTGTATAGTAGCAATTCATCAGCAGCCCTTCGACTGGTACTGGATATTTCTACAGCAAACATTCGTTAAGCTTTAGGGAGAAACCCAAGGCAATACAGCAATTCAACAGCTGAGTGGCTGCATATTCAACTGTATAATAAGCTGCTATGAGAATTAAAAGCAAATACATTTTGCTCAGACCATAAACACAAGTCCAGGAGTTGTACTTTATCAGATTCCTGCTGGAGCTAACTTTGTACAGTATGTACATACACACCTACTGACAGTGAACAAGACATCAGATAACTGACTGAACTAAGCCAAGTTCTCATTTTACTGTCCCTGCTTTTCCCTTGCTGTCACTGACATTAAGAATTCTTCAGTATGTCAGTTAAAGCTGGTCCTACACACCAACCCTGGATAGCAAAACAGTGTCCCATGCAAAAGTACCACTGAAGACAGGAAGGGAATTCTGCACTGGAGGCGTGTACCACAAACACTTACTCGACACAAGAACCACAGTGGCAGGTGCAGTGTGTGTATCAGCAAACCTCCTTAGACTCTGCCTGAGTTTGTCATCAGCAGCATTCTTGGCTGTAGCATTGATGTGTGCAACAGTCACCTGTGGAAACACACAAATACGCTCTAAAGAAAAGCTTCAGTGTGAACTGTACTTGTTTAAATTTATTTTTTTTAATTGAACTACAAGCTTTCACATGCATCTTTATTTAGATAAATTAATGCACACATGCATGAAATGGAACACATATGGATCTCAAACTACTCTAATGAGCAATAAACTTCAATACTAGTTGTTCAGCAGTGTCTTCAGGATGACTTCTGCTGTTCTGTGGAAAAGATCACAACTTACACACCCTAAAAACATTCCAAAAAACTTCAGATGAAAGAGAGGGTTGGCAAATATAACAAGTAGTTGCTATTGATTCATTTTACCTCACATAAGCAGATAAACTGCCAAGCTGTTATCATGTCTACAATTTAGGGGGTGGAAATTTCTGACATAGCAGTACAAAAAAATTTAACCCCACCACCCTCTCAAGAAACAGAAGGTATCAATGGAAAAATAAGCAGTGTTAAAGGTGCCCCCATGAACACCACAAGTGTCATTACAAGTGTGTACTTGCCAATCAGCACAGTGTTCAATAACAAAGCAAAAAAGTTCACAGAATCTTATTTAGGTTAATCATTCAGTCACAGATTTGAAGGACAACACAAACTCCACCACATTTTACTGAATGAGATAAAAATTCTCTTGTGAACACTAAAACAATCTACAGATAATGGAATGCAATTTCAGTTTTACAAAATACTCCCACCAGGAAAAATTCAGCATTAAAGCCTCCACCCACAAACTAAAGACAAGCTCATCCACTAAACCCAGAGAAGCAAACAAAGCTTTAAAGAATGTGAACCACTGTTGGCACACTCAAAGTACACAAATTCTCACCAAGCAAGTGCTGTTTTGATACCTGGCAGTTGTTTAGCTCCTGAATAACTTCTTTATTTTCTTTACTAATGTCACACACACAGATGAATTCTGCCTCTCTGTGACCTTTAAAAAACTTCTCACGAATCCTCTGCACAACTGCTATAGCAGAACGGCCAGTGGGGACTGAACAGTTTTCAATATCCCAGAAGACTCCAATGGGGGGCAAGTTTTCCAGAACTTGGCCTGTTATTGCAACTTCCGGAGACCCTGTACAGGTTTAAGAACACATCTCATTTTTATCTCCAAATACCAAGGATGTTAAACTTAGCATACTGTAAACTTTGCACGTGGGCAGCTTTATGAATAACATGCCCAGGAACACGAGCTCAGTTTTATTTTCTTAAGGAATCCAACAAACCAGTCTTTAAACAGAAAATTAGTCACTGTCAAATTAAGACAGAGATGCAAGACAACTTCAGCTTTACTTTTAAGTGCTGAAACTAGCAAGAAAAGTATTGTGAACAATTATCAAATGCTGAGGTGGTACCTGCTACAAAAAGCTGTCTGAGGGTGTGGAACACTCAATGCATTGGGTGCTGTATCAGTAATGGAAGTGAAATATGGAAGCTGACCACATTTACTTTGTGCGTTAAATAACGAATCCAAACAAAACTGGATGAGATTACCAGTATAATAATGGTGATTACAGAAAATGAAGGCAGTACAGAACAAACACAAAGGTATCCTACAGGGCAGGAGAGTGAGGTTAAGAGTATTTGCTATTGCAGGCTGTTTCTGGTGTTTCAGCACTCTGAAAATCTACTTAATTTTGAATTAGCATGAACTAAAAACGAGGAATGACACAGAATCCTCACAGGTCAAGAGCAAGCTACAAATTAAAGTTAACTGAGAACTGAAAAAGGCACACCACAAAAATGTCATATTTGTTTGGGTATATGTTGACTAGTTACTCGTTGAGATTCACTAGAATTGCATTTTGTAAAGACACTTAATTGGGATGTCACACCTTGAAACAGATGTAGTCTTCAAGTAACAGTAAAACTATCCAATTTTTCATCTGTGCCTTTTTTTAAAGTTTACAGCTTTCCTATTAGATGTGATTTTGTAATTAAAGCAGTACTAACATTGTAGACAGAACATGTAATTACTTTACACAGTATTTTCCTCTTAAGAACACTGAAAAAGCTATATTGTAATAGTGAGAAAAAAAATATTGTTACACCTTTACTACATATGAAATAGACCTTAATCTGAGAACATGATTTTCAAAGAATGGCTGAAATAATTTCTCTATAAACCATTAGAACAAAACAGCTTCTGAGTCCTCAGAATTTTTTTCTAGTTCTTAAAACAGTAAAAAAATGAGCAGTAAAGAACTCAAAACTCTATGAAAACAATACAGTAAGTTCACTAACTAGTCAAAACATTTAGATCCAAGCAATGAATTTTCAAAACAGAGACAAGATTTTTTTTTTACTGTTTAGTCTATGACTTTACAGAAGTTTTCAGACAACAATGCAACTTAAGGGAACTCTTGCTCTGCAACAGTATTTCAAAGGGGGACATTCACTAAACAGAAGTTTCAAACAAGTGTGGTTTACCATATTTCTGTGGTGATTTGCCAAGGCTGCTTGCCAGCAACAAACTCTTCTCATTTCCTGCTCCTTTGGTTACACAGCCATTACAGATTGGGATAGGAACAGGTGCAGTCTGTGCACTTGGGGGAGGAATATTTGGCCACATTTTAGCAGCATCAACTAGGCTGTTTCTGGTTGGCTGTTGGGAAAATTTTTCAAAATACATGTTCATTTAGTATACAATATTAACACATTCTATTCCATGCTAGAAACACTCAGTTTCAGTTCTGCAACAAAAGCACTTTCAGATGTACTCTACAAAGCTAATTAACAACAGTATCACTGCATAAAGGAAGCTTCTATCCCAGAATCTTTCCCAGCATATTTAGCTCTAGATTTCCAAATGCTAGGAAAGATTCTATTAAACTCAACATATCAAGAGGTGCTACTTTTAAGTAGTAATAATATGTATTCTAAAAAAACATGCCACAAGACCTCACATGTGAAACCTGCACAATTAAGAGTACAAGGTTGAAATGCCCTTCTCCCCCTCCAAAAGTGATGATAATTCCATATATACTGGATTCACCATACTGAAATGACATTTCATCTTATATTGGAAACTCAGGCTTGGAAGTTTAAGTAACAAATCTTGCAAAACTGAGTGTATTATTTCCCTTGGAATTCCCAGTAACATTCAAATACAGTTCTAATGAGTTCTGAATTGGACCAAATTGGTACTGAAGTATAAATTACACATTTGGGAAGAATTAAACCAAACCAAAACTAGAACATCCTTGGAGCATAAGATGAATCACCTGACTTACAAATGGCTCCTTACTGATCAGCTGTCCAAGGGTACATGTTAGCTGTTGTTAGCCTTTAGTCAGAGTCCCTACTATGGAACAGTGTAATTGGAGCTGTAAAGAAGAGACAGTGACTGTCTTCCAAATCTAGTTAAAATTCCACTTGACTACATTATAGACCTCTTGTAAGCTGAGCATTGTGATGGCTCCTTGGTGTTCCTATTGCATAGAATGTCACCTCAGAAGAGATCAGCTTCACAAAGGGTACCTGGTACACCTGGACTGTGCCTTACCAGCCAGGTGGGTGCAAGCTGCACCCATGGAAGCTGGTGTTTTGCTGACATAACACAATTTCAACACTAACCATATTCTCTGCTTCCCAAATGAGAAATGTGAGGTGTACAAACCTTGCTCAAGCAGTCACTGCAGTAGTGAGAGCCCTTTAGACAAACGGGAGGTGCCACGTTTAGGTGCAGAGGGTTGGCGCACACGTGGGGCGTGAGCTCCGACTGGGCAAGGTGCTCGTCCAGGTGGCCTGGAGTGCCACTGGTGAACTCGGGGCAGGGGAAATAGCCAGGAGATGAGCAGCTCTGAAGGGCTGGGAACTGATGCAGTTTGTGCATGTTACCATGACAGGGCTGGAAATGGAGTTTCCCACAACAGGCCACATGTTGGCAGGAAGACACACTGTTTTCTATGCACATGCCCGAGAACTCACTGGGAATTCCTGCCAAGCTGCTTCGAGCCGGAGGGTTCTTCAGTGAAGATGCAGACTGGTAAGCAAATCCTGACCCCACTTGACAAGTTATCGTCCCAGTGCTTTTTGAGTCTAAAATTGTGCCAGGGTGAATCAAGTTACCACCACCACCACCACCACAATGCATTTGTGGAGTGCAGGAAGAGTCAGAGCCATGAGCACAGCAGCTTACTTTGGGGCCAGGTGAAAGCTGTAGTTGCTGTTGCTGGAGAGGATGAACATCAGGAAGTGGCACAGCTGGAAAGAGTTGAGAGCCAGCATTATGAGGAGATGAAGCATCCTTCAATTCTACAGTAGCTTTCTTGTTCTCCATGTAATCTTTCTGGAAAAGGAAAGTTCAGTTACATTCAGACACATAAACAAAGCAACAGTTTCATAGGATAAACAAGTGTATTTTTAGACTGTTACAATTTTGATAATAAAAAAACTTTTGATGATAAAAAAGCTGTTATCTTTATGACTACTGTTACCTCACTGACTGAGCATGTAAAATAGTAAAAGAAATATGCCAGTTATGTGTGCCAGCCTTAGGTATATTGGCATCAGGGCATTTTGGCAACAAATTCCAAAAGCCATAAATACAACCCAAATAGCAGTGTGTCTACAAAGCAGAATCTGAAAAGCAGAAAACTGTTCACTAAAGCTGAGAGATTCTTATCTCTTGTAAAAATAAACATGGATGTGATGTAAAAAAGCTCCACAGCTTGCAGGTACATAAGTGATATTTTAATTTGAATAAAGACTTTAAAATTGTATTAAAGTTTTAGAAGTAATGCATTAAAACATTAAGACTCTCAAAATTAGAAATTACATCAAACAGGTAATGCAACAGAGGGCAAAGAAGACTAAAGTTTCACAACAACTATCTATGTGGTTTTGGCCTTCTCTGATTTAAGATATCAAGATGTACAGACATATAGACAAAAACAGGTGTGGATTTTTGTTTAAATGTCAGCAGTGAGAACTAAGCAAGGTTGGAAGAAGCACAGAGCAGTCAAGCTCAGCAGAGGGAACCTGCACAGAACACACTGCTACAGAGCCTTTGAACAACTTCTATTTTCCAAATTGAATTTAATGCATCTCCTACTACATATTAATGAATAATTGATCACCCAACTTCACAACCTTTCCTCTCTACTTGATGCCACATCTCAAACTCTGCCAAAGATCTGTCTGGAACTGATTTACATATTAAATTCCATATTTTATGGTAGCTGCCTTCCTAACCCCTGACAGATGAAAACAGCAACATGCTTATCCATTTCCCCCATGTCTTGTACTTAAAATCAGACTGAATATGAATGAATGTTACTTAATAGCTGGAGCTCACTTGAACAAGTACCTACTTGTGTTGTGCTATTCCTTCTATTCCTTAACATTTTGCATCTTAAATGTATCAAAACACATACACAACAGGCAAGGAATACTTAAAAAGCAAACATGGAAAAATTAAGACATTTATGAAAAACAAACAATATCCACAATTGCTGTAAGTACTATATAATAATAATTCAGAAAACCAAATTTTCCTCCAAGCTAAACAGATAAAGAACTGAAGTGTGAAGCCCACCTACCTCCCTACTCTGCTCTTCAGCAGTAACTCTGTAGAGCTTTCAAGCAGCTGCTTACACACCTTTTAAGCAGTCAGTTGTATTATCCCAAACAGTTGTGGAGAGTAAAGCCCAGCAAGCAAAGCAACTTGCCTGTTTTCCCCACACTGAAGGGAGTGCTACAAACACAGCTGAAGGCCTTAAATCCCCAGGTAGATTTTGCACCTGCCATGGTGCTCTCTCCTCTTCCTCCCCTTCCACCTTTGGTCAGTGTCCCCACTGCAGCCACTCGCCCCCCTTTCCACTGGGAGACCAACTGTGCTTTTAGGGAAGTCGGGAATTACCTTTTTTGCACCACAAGGCAAAGCCTTCTCAGCAGCAGAAAAGCAATTAGAAAGTTTCCAGAGCCATGGTTTAGCCTCATTCTCTTGCTGAAGCCATCCCAACGATCTACTGCAGACATTCTCTGTCCTGTTTCCTTCCATCATACTGCCAAACAAAAAGGTTCAACATCCTTTCATCACCCCTTCCTTTCATTCTTTCCACCTGCTAAAGAGAAAAAAAAAGTATGCTTTAAACAACTTCTTAGGTAGGGCAGAGAACAACCAAGGTGGTCTCAAGAATTCCACTAGTGCTTGATTACTGAACTTGCATTACTTATCTTAAATTTAATTATGTACTATTCCCATTTAATACAGGAATGCTCCTCCTGACCTGCAGCACAGGAGAGGAGAGCCAGTCTGAGGGAAACATCCCTTAAGTCCAGGGCACCAGCTGGAGTCCCACAATTGCACAGTCCTCAAACAGTGCCCTGAAACTTTCAGTGCACTCTCCCCGGAACAGAAGCCAGCAGGCAGGAACAGCCCAAGAGTAAACACAAAACAGGTACAATTGAACTCAGCTAAAAGAATTAAACTGCATATTCACTGTTTTTTCCACTGGCTAATGAAACTATATATACTGTATTAGGCACACAGCAGTTACCATTTAAAGAGAGCATCAAATTATTCAAATGTACAAATCCTCCAGCTGCCCCACAACACGTGAATTTGGCTTTGCAGAACCACAAAGCAACCTAAGGCCCAGTCACACAGTACCAGAACTGTGATAAGCAATAAAGGCTCTTACCCTCCAGCTACACCGCACCGATTAGATCACACCCCTTCACCTTCTCTTGCATTTAGTGATAAACACAATAACCACGGAACACAGTCCATAGCATTACATCGCTTTTAACCTCAAGAGACGTTTCACCTTTTTTTTAAAGCAGAAATACTCACTCACATGAACCCCAGGTGTCAAAAAATTATATATACACATATATGGAAGTCTAAAATACCAAGTTCACCAAACTCCACAACTCTGGAGTACGTCCCTTTCCCAGGAGCCTGACAGCACCGAGGAAATTAAAGCGGTAAGCCAAAGGGATACAAGTTACGTTAACCGCACGTGCCCGCGCTTTGCCCTCCGCGCCCCGGGGCGCCCCAAGCTCAGCCCCGTCCGGTTCCACACCGGGGGCCGGGCCGGGCCGCGAGGGGCACGGGTCCCGCCCGTCCCCGCCAGACCCTCCGCTCCTACAGCAGCCACGGGCTGCGGGGGCCCGCCTCAGCGCCGCTGTGCCCCCCGTCCCGTCCCGGCTCACCCGCCCCGCGCCCGCCGCCGCCGCGGCCCCGCCGGCCCTTTGTTGTCCTCCCTCCTCCGCCTCCTCCCGCTCCGCTCCTTCTGCCGTCAAGCACCGCCGCACGCCGCAAACCGCGCTGCCGCAAAGGCAGCTGTCGCAACGCCCCGCGCCCGCCTTTAAAGCGGCGGCCGCGAATGGCGCGGTGGGAGCGAGAGGGGAAACTCCCCGGGATAGGCCGGGCAGGGCCGGACCGCGACAGCAGGGACTGTAAACACCGACAGGAGCCCTCGGAGCGGCGACTGGGCCCTGCCCGGGGGGTCCAGCAGTGAGACTAGAGGAACGGGCAGGAACTGATGCTCAGGAGGTTTCACCTGGACATGAGGGAAAACCTCTTCGTTGTGAGCACTGGAACGGAGACCAGAGAGGGTGTGGAGTGTCCCTCACTAGGGAGATTCCGGAACCGCTGGGACACAATCCTGTGCCATGTGCTGCAGCAGGGAGAGGGGGGCTGGTGAGCCACTGGGGACCCCCTGGCCTCCCACAGCCTGGGGTTCTGGGATTCTGGGCTTCTGGAATCCTGGGATTCTGGAACCCTGGGGTTCTGGGGTCCTGTGACTGCAGGGTGGCACAGGGGCACGGACTGTGCAAGGCTGGCGGGGAGCAGTGAGGAATGTCGAGTCCTCCGGAACAGAACGCCACAAATCCTTATTCTCTTGGCAACTGGTTGTTGAAGTAGATTCAAGCTGAAATGAGTAACAATATAATGTTAAATAATAACTTGGTGGTAGCTGATAGGATGGAGTATAACCTCAAATTACCTTAGATGATTATAATGCCAAAAGACACACCCCCGGAGGAAATTTGTGTATGAAAATGAAAGTGCAACGAACTGGACCAAGACCACCACGTGTGCCTTAAGAATTGTGTTATTGAAGTGTTGTGGTTTAAGCCCAGCTGAAAATTAAGCAGCACTCAACCTCCCTCTCCCCGCCAGCCCCGGTGGAATGGGGAGAAAAATCAAAGTAAAACTTGTGGGTTGAGATAAGAACAGTTTCATAATCAAACCCATAGCAAAATGCAGTAATAATTGTAAATTAGAACAATAATTATATTAAAAAGGGAAAGGCCAGAAAACCCTAAACAAGTAATGCACAATAGAATTGCTCACCACTGTCTGATGGATGCCAGACCTCTCTTCCCAAACCCAGACTGGTCCTTTTCAGATAACTCCCCCAGCTGATACACTGGACATGATATTCTATGAGGTGGAATATCCCTTTGTATATTTTTTTACCTCCTCGGTGGCAGAGCATGAGACATAAAAAGAAAAACAAGTCCTTGACTTACTATAAACATCACTGAGCAAAACCCAAAACATTGGTGTGTTATCAACACCATTCTCACCCTGAATCCAAAACTTTCCTTGTGTTTCCACAGACACAGCCTTGTTTCACAGTTCAAGGATTCCCTCAGAAGTGTGGGCAGAAGCTGTGCAGCCAATCCACACCATGCAGGCTGTGTTTGCTCCTTGGCACGAGGGCAGCTGAGCCCCCCAGGGACGGAGGTTGGTGACAGAGCAGGGTGAGGGGCTGCTTTTTAGTGGCTCAGTATCTTTTGATCATCAGGGACATGTGGTATTAGGCCAGGCTGGCATTTTACCTGCACCTTTGCCTGAGAGGCAGGAACAAGGGGAAGTGTTGGTGACAGTGGGCACAGCCACAGCCAGTCTTGCCCAGGGTCACTGGGGTGTCACTGCTGCGTGCCAGGGCTGTGAGTGGGGCTCTGCTCTGCTCTGCTCTGCTCTGCTCTGCTTAGCCAGCCAGTCCTATTAATGAGCATTTGGCAGTTTCATCAAAAACTTGTCAGTGCAAGATATCAGAAGGTTTTTAAAGTAGTGAGAATCTAAACATGTACTGATCTGATTTTGCATATACAGACTGCAGGGAATTATAGAGCATCTTTAATGAGACAGAAATAGGTTTCACTGATGTTAAATACTTGCTCTTCAGTAATAGCAATATTTCCATATAATATTCTAATAAATGTTTGTCACATCTTGTTATGGGTATCAAAAATCCATTTGAAGACAAGAAAAAGGTAGCTCAGTAGTTTGCAAGGACAGCTGATGAGCAGTTCCTATTCCATCAATAGGGGGGTGTTTCTGTGGTGAGTTATTTAATTCTTGAAGCAAAGCAAGTATTTTTTCCCATACGAACCTCATTGCCCAAAGATAAGGTGTTGCAACATTACCAAAACTTACAGTGTGTACATTTTTGTCCTCTCAGCTTTCATGGAAGTATCAGTGGGGCCTTCTCATTAAAGAAACCAGCCCATGAATCCTGGCACAGCAAAGCTCTGCCAGTTATTAATTATTAATCAGCAAACTAAAAATAAATGCAGAAAATAATTTCTTCTCCTCTGCAATTTTGCAATAGATGTAGTTCTCATTCTTGTTGAAAACAAGGCAGTCATAGTGGTTACAGTAACCTTTTTTTAAAAAAAATTAATTGCTTGTGTACAGTTTGCCTCTGGTAGTGGCTCTGAGCCCCTGGCATTTGTTAGGGTGCTGTTACACTGTTGCAGAATTTCATGAGAGGCTCTTGGTTTCCTCTGAAATCTCAGAATTTTTGCTGTGTTTTACAGGTCTTTAAGATGAGAAATATTAAAAATACTCACATTTACCTTTGAAATCATCTGTGTACTCACACTATCGTCAAAGATTTGCATGAAGTGCTGAAGTAAAATGTCCTTTGTCCCAAACTTGTGAACAATGTATAATTTTTTTAATTACTGGACACATACTACAATAGTATGTGGTTTATTTCCTGCACCTTATCCAATAATAAAAACATTCTTTAGTAATGACAGAACATCAGATGCTATTAACCCAATATTTTAAATACATAATTTAGTTTTCTCTTCATAGTTGTATAATAGTTTGTTTCCATTTAGTTCTGCTGAACATCTGACCTGAAAATATAGTTATTTTGCAGAATGCCTGACCCAAAAGTGTAACAGTTTTGCTCACTCTTTTCAGTTTAAGTTATCTTAGCTATGGACAGATTTCTTTTAGTGGAATATTTACAGAAAAATGTGCATCCACTTGGTTACTGTGTCTTTGGAAGAGGCATATTCCCAGTTTAGACAATCTTTTCAGTCTGTCTGTGTTCCAGGCCTGGCATTGCATCACAGGAGTAAATGAAACTGGGCTCAGGGCTCCTGAGTGTGGGTGTCTCCCATGCAGCAGTTTGTGGAGCTGCTGCCGGGTGCGAGGCAATACTGGGTGACACATGGCCCTGCCCGTGTGGGCTGCAGTGATACACGTGTGATAATTTGTGTTTTGGTTTTGACTCAGGAAACAAATGCCAGGCAGACTAATGAGCAAGTGTTTGTGTGCAGGTTGGTAGGAACACACTTGGAGCACCTGAGAAAGCCGCTGCACACCTCGGTCCCTCTCCTATGGATCCTGTGTGCGAGGGCACGGCAGGGGCTCTGCGGGCTGCAGAGCTGTGGCTCTGTCCCAGCGCCTGCGGGAGCTCCATCCCCCTGCGGATGTTGGCGGCTCGTTTTGTGGAATGGTGACATCATGCTGAGATGTAGATGAGTGGAAGTGTCTAATATTTCATAGAGTGCTTTGTCCTTGTGCCATGGGCTTCAGCGACACAGAAACTTGCCCTTGGCTGGGAAAAGGGGACTGTGGTCTAAAGATGTTCTCCCAGGCAGTCAGCAATTTCTCCCAGGTAGTCAGCAATAGAACAAGGAGGCACGGGCTCAAGCTCTGCCAGGGGAAATTTAAGCTGAATATCAGAAAAAAATTCTTTACAGAGAGAGTAATCAGGCATTGGAATGGGCTGCCCAGAGGGGTGCTGGATTCACCCTCCCTGGAGATTTTTAAACTGAGATTGGACATGGCACTGAGTGCCATAATCTGATAAATGGACTGGAGTTGGACCAAGGGTTGGACTCGATGATCTCAGAGGTCTTTTCCAACCCAATTGATTCTATGATTCTATGTTGTGCTGGCATTAAAAATACTAACAGGCACTGTCTCTTGCCTTTCCAGCAGAGGCCTCTGGAATTAAAAAAAAAAAAAAAGTAAAGCTTTTCGTCCTTTAGAACATTACAAGGGAAATCATGTCTTTAAACCTACGGCATGGCTGGCACGAGGTGGTTTACACGGTTACCACTTTGGGAGACACGGACCTTGGTGCCCATTGCAGCTCCTGGGGCACTGACCAGGGGTCTAGCGGGGCCAGGACCGAGAACGGGATCAGGACGGGGAACAGGAACAGGATCGGGATCAGGACTGGGACCAGGACCGGGAATGGGAACACGATCAGGAACAGGATCAGGAACAGGCCTGGAACTGGGAACGGGAACAAGATTCAGGATCGGGATCAGGACCGGGAATGCTAACACGATGGGGAACAGGAGCGGGCCCGGGAACAGGATCAAGATCGGGATGAGGACCGGGAACACGGTCAGAATCAGGATCGGGACGGGCCGACGGCGCCTCTTGAAAGTCACCGAAGTTTCCAAACCTTTCCAAACGGCGTCCCGGCGGCGCTGATTGGCGGAGCGGCGCGCGGCACGTGACCAACAGCCAATGGGCTGGCGCTGCGGGGCCGGGCGGAGGGGCCGCGGTGCGGGCGGTGGGAGCTGCGCGGAGCGGTGAGAGTGGCGGGGATCGGGATCGGGGATGGGGATGGGGATGAGGATGGGGATGGGGATCGGGATCCCCTCCCGCGCCCTTCCGTGCGGGCCCGAGCCTCGCGGCGAGGGGAGCGGAGCGTGGCAGCCGTGCCCGCTGGCTGCGCTCCCGCCCGGATCGTGCCCCGCATGGGATGGGCAGCCCGCAGCGCTCCGCGCTCCCCCCTTGGCTTGCGGCTGGAAGCGCAAGGTCAGGCGTTCGGGAGAGAGAGCTGAGGGGTTTCCTTGCAAAGTGTCGGAGCTGCACTGGTCGCTGAGGAGAGGAGGGCTGTGCTGGGCTCACTCAGCCTTTCGGCAGAGAAGAGCCCGGAGGAGCTGATAACTCTTCTCCGTGCTGGCTGTGGGATTCTCGAGTAATCCAGGCTCTCCCGTGACCTCTCCCTTTTCTTTCTCTCTTGTGGTGATTTTCTTTTGTATTGCTTAAACAAAAGAAAATGGGCCCTTGTGTTGCAGGGAGACCCTTTCAAGAGGACTATTTGAAGCAAATGTAATTTTCAGAGGATGGAAAAGCAACTTTTCAGGAGCGAAGAGGGGGGTTGTTTGGTTTACTGTTTGGGAAATATGTTTAATCAGTAGCTTCATCTTCTCTGTCATGGATAATTCAGTGGTAGTAATGGTAATATTTTAGTTTTACTTTATGATATTACAGTATGAATTTCCTTGACTCAGACTATCAGGCATTGCTACAAAGATAGGCCAACGTTGTTCACTAAGCAAGAATGTTCTTTTGTTAAAAAAAAGTTCAGTAGCAGGGTTGTTTTTAGTCCTTTGTTGTAGGACTGAAACAGAATCTAAGTCGGGGCCCTCATGAGTTTGGGTGAACTCAGACTCTGTTTTCCAAATTGAAGTTCCTTCACTAATTTTGTGTGTGGCTTTTCTTGATGTTTTTTCTTTCCCTTAGGAATTTTGCAGTTCTGCTCTCACTTGTATGAAATCATTTCCTGCAAATATTAATGCTGTGGTATTTTTCTCCTTGCAAAAGTTCAGTCTCCACCCATGGACACTTCCACTTCCTGCATGATGCAGTGGGTTTGTAATGCCTGGGACCAGCCCTGGGCTGCCTGCACGCAGGAAATCTGGCCAGATGTATCTTCTGGCTTCATGTGGACAAAAAAAGGTGCAGCCAGTGTGTGCCTCGTACAGACTGTGACTTTCTTTACTCGTTTTTTCCACTTTTCCCAGTGCTTAACAAAGCATTTCTAAAATGTCCTTCACCCCCCTTTGCCCTCTCTGCTTTTGTAGTGACCTACACAATGAGGAATTCCTAATTATTTTCTCTTCAGGAATTTTGCATGTTGTCTCCAAGCTGTTAAAAATCCAGGGGCGAAGGCAGTAGGTAAAAAACAGAGCTCTACCCTTTCTACAAGCAGTTTAGAAAGACTTAAGGGGTTTTGCACTTTTTTTAGACTGTCTCGGTTTGAGGGAAAAAAACCAAAATGTTTTACCCACAAGCAGGGGAGGGGCCTCCTCCACGATAATCACACCACTCTTTATCAAATTTAAGAAAAGGAGTTTTAATACAAGAAGGATAACTGCTATATATATACATATATGTAAACAGACTAGTGCAACCCACTTCCCCAACACCACAAGAGAGGAAAAAAAAAAACCAAAAAAAAAACCAACAACAAAACCCAGCAGGTTTTTTTCTCCGGGAGGAAAGGTTATACTCAAGTGTTCATATCACAGCCCGGCTGGCTGCAGAGTGAGTTTCAGTCCCTCTCCAGCGAGACAGACGAGCAGTGGGCTTTCAGATGGACTCAGTCTCTTCCCCCTGTGTTCCTCGTCCAAGAAGCAGAAAGGTACGAGCAACCAGCAGCAAATCCAAGGCAGGCAGCAGCAGCAGCACGGCACGAAAAAGTAGTCCGAGGTGGGCAGCGGCAAAACAGCCAGGAAAAAACCCAGCAGTAACCAGCAGGGCAGCCTGCCTCCTTCGAGCCCCCACTCCCCCGTTCCGCCGAGCCAAGACTGGGGAGAATATCCAAAAAAAAAAAAAACCAAAAGAGACAAACCTGCCCCCACCCCAGCGATCAACAGTTAACTGCTTCTTTTGTTAACCGCTGGCCTGGGCAGTTAAGTGGCAGGGGAGAGAATTTACATAATAATCCCAAACTACAACATAGACAAATTTCGGAAAAAATAAAAAAAGCTTTAATACTTTATCTAAAACTTGGAGTTTTTCTTTTCAGTTTAAGTTTGTATTTTGCATCTTTGGTTAGTTTGAAAATTCCTGTGAGCTGAGATGTAGTGCAGGTGTACAGGGAAACTAAGTATGTCTTCCTTGTGTGTTGCAGGCAAAAAATTTGTGTCTGTGGCGCTGGACAGCAGCCACATCTCTGGAATAAGTGCAGGTCCACAGTCTTCCATGTATTTGCAGCTCAACAATAATTTTAAATTATAAGTACTGTTTAGTAATGGTGACCATGAAACAGAGTGTGCTGTGAGCATCCTCAGTGGGTCCATCATCTCCTGTCTATAAAGTCATCCCTAGAAACCAAAGGGCACAGCACATTTCTGCTTCTGTGGAAGTCTTACAGATCTCAGGGCTCACTTAAGGGAAGTTCTCTATGTGACTCTTCAATCTTAAAAAGTGCTAATTAGTACTGTCTTTTAATTCTTTCAAAGTGCAGTATAAAAACACAAGTAAGAGTCACATATGAGCATATTCAAGGTTTTGAGGATGATGGGAGCTTTCTCTTTTAGTTCTAGAGGGTTGTTAGAAAGCTTTTGGGAACAAGATGTCTTGCACTCCATCTTTATCCTTTCTGAATTATTTTTGCTGACTGTAAACACAGATATGGGATTTATTATAACACTCGTGTCAGAAAAAATCCTTTTTGGATTTTTTCTTCACAAGTGTGCTGCAGGGATTGGGGGATATGTGTACATAGGGCCTTGAGCATAAGAACATGCTTATTAACATCAAAGGCACTTTCAGTTCACTTAAAATTAACAGAGTAGATGTGTCATAAACTATCTTAGGTCAAGAATGTTAATTATGCTTGGTGGTTATTTTCTTTTTAATGGGCAAGAGTACTATTTGTAAAATCACTTCTTACTCATACTCCTTTTCCTCTCTTTTTTTTCCCCAGTACATTCTTCTGTAAATACAGAGACCAGCAGCATTGAGCCTTAATGCTGGAGATGTGTCAGTACATCACACAGTAGTTTTACCTGTTAGAAGGAAGACATGTTGCTTTGTCTAATGAACATTTTGTGTCAGACTGAATTACAAAAACTAAAGCTTGATAACTTTTCCCCTCACCGTCAGCTCCCCTTCTAAATGATGTGGTTTTTGTGAGTGTGGCTGAGACTGCACTGAGGTATGTGGGCACAGCCCACTGAGCTGTGACGCTTTGCTTGATAATCTGATAATTGCTGGGCTGGGAAAAGGGCTTGTGCTGTGTGGCATTGCTTGGGTATGTAAGAATTGGGTTTTAGATTGCCAGACTACTTTGAGTACTTGATACTCTTGTCTGTAGTACAGGTAAGAACTACATTGATTTATCTCAGTGGAGTTACTAGATGGCTGTTAATACTGTTTATTCCAGATGATTTTTTGGAGAGGAAAGTATTGATATAGGTTATGAATAATTTTTTTCCATTGAGTTCAACAAATGTGCAGTGTATGCACATTTTTTTAGCTATGAGATGCTGCTCAGAGGATCTGCTCCAGCATTTTATGAGTATCATAGATAAGAGTAAAAGGCAGGGCTGACATCTCAGTGATCTTTGAAGGCTTTGGCTAACTTTCCCTCTTTATTACTTCTAGAAAATGTTTTAATCTGTAGAACTGAAGCAGAAATGTAGAACTGTGTTCCTTCAGTCATTAGATTTCAGTTGTACAGTTTTCTGACAACGGCATTGTCATGAATTGTTCAAATCCACCTTTATTTGCTGTTCTTGATCTAATTTGGTTTCTCTTAAACTGGTAATGTCTATGTGGAATCTTTGCCCTGCCCAGGGTTGGACATGGGCAGATTATGCAGGGCACTAGGTTTGATGCTCTAAAACTAACTCATAAAATTATATTTGCCACTGATCCATTTTTTAGTTCACCATGCACATCATTGGGTGTTTATTTAGTTGTGTTGTCTTGATGCTTCAGTGGGAGTGGCCATCTAAGGTTTCCTGATTCTCCTGTGGCTTTCATGTGTCATTCCTATTTGGGGCTATGTCCTGTGACAGGGTTTATGCTGGCACGGGGACAGCTGGATGGTCTGGATTGCACACCGTGTTGCTGCAATCTCTCTGCATACCTAACCCAGCCAGATGCTATTCTGTTAAAACCTCTGGAGAGCTTTTATCCTCACTTCTCTGGCGCTTTTGAGATCTCCCTTCTCCCATGGCAATCTGAGGTATCTGTATGTATTGTAGCTCTCATCCATACATGCATTATGATATTTCAGATATAAAGTTGGGTAGCTTTGTCTGTGTTGACCTAGGGAGGAACTTTTCATGTGTCCAGCAGCCGTGCCCATAAAAAGCTTTATGTGTTCCTGGAAATGATAACACTCAGTATCTTTGAGTACCTTGTCTGTGTCTCTTGGAAGATGTCACGGTAAGTGTCTTTAGGGTTGCCTTTGGAAGCTGAAGTTGTGTCCAAGTTATCTTCTTTCCCTTTTGTTCTCTGTGCATTGGCACATCTGCAGCACAAGTTTGAGGTTTGGTGCTCTGTGCTGTGCAGTCAGAGGGTGTGAAAGGTGCTCACAGCTGGGGATGTGGCCTAAGCATGCAGCAGCCTTGGGAGAACTGGGAAAAGGGACCTGATGGCTCATCAGGGTTCTTTCACATTTATGGTCTATCTGACAGAGTCCTGTCAAGGCTGGTCTTCAGTTTGGTCTCCCCGCAATGATTGTGTGGGAGGAGGTGTGTTCTCTGCAGCAGCAAGGTCTGAGGTAGCTCACTGCCTTCCTTATGCTTAATCTCTTTATTTTCCAGGGGCAGAAAAATGAAACAGGAGTTTTAAGCTTTGAGGACTCATCATGGAAGACTCAGAAGAACATCACTTCAGCTCAGTGGAAGAGGAAACCAGATACTGGAAAGATTTGGCTATGAAATACAAGGAGTGGTAAGGCAGTGGCTTCATTCCTCCAAGTCACTGGATGGGGTGCACAGCACTGCATGCAGAGTTGTAGAGCAGGTGTTCAGACCCTTCACTGCTCCTTGCTTGGCTTGCTGGAGGATTGTTTAATAGAATTGTTTTAAGAACGAGAGTGCATTTCCTTCCATCTTTTCTCTCGGTTTCTCACTTTTTATTGCTAATCAATAGTGGCTTTGCTCCTATTTACAAATAAATAATTGAATAACTGATTAAATGTGCAGATGGCAGTGGACAATTTACAAGCTAAAGAGAAGTCACATGTCTTCAGCATCTATACTGTGAAGATAGACTTGAGGATTTTTCTGTTTGTTTGGGCTTTCTTAATTTGTTTACAAATTTGCTATTGGAGGAGATTTCCATGCTTGATGGGGAAATATTTGTATATGGTTCTCTCTTCCTATTGAATACATATGTTGGAGAGGGGCATAGAGTCTTCTGTGTTAAAGGGCAGTATTTTTCTTTATCTTGAGTGTAAAAGAGGTATTTTTTCGTTGTTCGTCATGATGATCTCTGTTGCTGGAATTGCTCTCTAGTGCTGAGAACACACAGGAGGAACTGCGTGAATTCCAAGAAGGGAGTCGAGAGTATGAAGCTGAACTGGAGGCTCAGCTGCAGCAAACAGAGTCCAGAAACAGAGACCTTCTGTCTGAAAACAACCGGCTGCGAATGGAGCTGGAGTCGATCAAGGTGAGAGGGGATGGTGCCTATAGAGGGGATGGTGCCTATAGAATGTGTGCATCCCAAGTGCAAAGGGCAATGGGGCAGGCACGTGCAGATTGAGCTTGCCTTATGGGGAACCTTCAGCATTACAAAGGAACTGAACAGAAAACTGCAGAAAGGAGTCTTATAAAATTAAGAAATACCAATTTGTTTTCTGCTTTGAGGGTTCTGGATTCCTTGGGAGTGTTCCTGAACCCCCGTTCACAGTTTGTGGCTGTGTGTCAGGATAGATTTCAGATGGGAGAAGATTGTTCACAGTAGAGTGGAGACCAAGCATGAACATAACAGAGCTGCTGTTCTATTCCTTCTTCAATCTACTTAATGCTTTTGTTCACAGCTTTCTTGCTGTCTGCATTATGCAGACACAGATAATATTGCAGAGCATTGAAAACACAGATATTGCAGCTGTGCTTTTGCAATATGTAAGAAAACTCAGTTGTTTTAAACCTTTTTTTACATAGTTGTGTGTTTATTATCTGGCATTGCAAATGAGCTGGAAAGCAGCAGCCAGTGGGTAACACTTAGAATTGAGAGTCATAAAACAGTTTCAGTCCTGGTTTTGTTACTGAATCTGTGCTTGGGGAAAAGTTAAGTTACTCTCTTTACACTTTGTTAGCCTTCTGTGAAACTAAGAACCAGCAGAAAGGCATTGACTTCCAGAACTATAAAACATAAAGGATATGAGCTTACTGAGATGGAACTCCTTTCCACAGTGATTAAGAAATAATGAAGCTATCTAGGGTATGAAGAGTGATGAGCACCTCATTTCAGACTCATCAAAGGTGCTGCTAGTCCCCTTTGCTGGCTGACAGGTTTAGGAAATACTGGTAAGTTTTTTTAAATTTGGAAAAAAATGGTCACTGAAATTGGTGTGCCTTTTTACAATTTGATTCTAGGCCTTTTGCTTACAGGTGAGTTATAGTCACCCAAGAAATTCTACACTGTTTTGTAGGGCTAGGTCAGTCTCTGTGGAAGCAGAGATTAATGTAATTACACTTCTTCTACTCAATTGGATACAATAATGAGCTAATGGGAGTGAAGGTACTTGTGTAAGTGATTAATCACTGGATGAATCCACATTTGCAGTGCCTTTTGTGTAAACTGTTGCCCAAATTATTGTCTTGAGGAAACACTCTTTAAGTTCCAGGCAGATGTCCTGTCCCTCTAGCACTGATTTAGTGATTCTTCCCAAACCTCTGCTTTTTGATAGCGGGATATCTGAGCTTGTTTCTTGTGTTTGTTATGTTGCATTGATCTTTGTTCTTGTGTTGAAGTGTCTTAGCAGTATTAAATGTTGTGTGTGTTTTATGGAGTACTAGTCTGGTATTCCATACAGCCACATAAACCTATGGCAGCTGAGGGGTTTGGAGAGAAGACAAAAGTTGGACAAAAATAACCTGTAATTCATTTAATTGAGGAGTGTGTAGACTATTATTTTCTTTCTCTAGAGTAGCTGGGATGAGAGGAAGGGACAATGGACCAGCCAAAGCAGATAAGAATGAAACTAGTAGGAAACAACACAGAACTCAAAAGGTAGAGGGTAGCCATATTTGAGAAAATCTGAAATTATGCTTCACAGTAGATAGATTTCTTAAAACATATTCTGCTTGAAATAAACCATTTGACAATTGGCTATTCATGCAGCCTGAAAACTGCACTAACAGCCTGCAGTGAAGGAACAGAGCCACCATTGAGGGCCAGATCAGCTGATAGTTTATTACAATTGGCTAAAAACAAAGACTCAGACCTTGCAATTCTGGTCTTTTATCTGAATCAATTCAAGAGCAAAGCATTTGTCTCGAAGCTATTGAGCAGCAGTGTTAACTGAGCCCATCAAGGGGTGGTGTCTGCATCTAGGTCAGCACCAGTGAACTTTGCCAGGCCCACACAGCTTGTAGCTTTGAGCTTACCAGCCTAATGTGTGTGTGGGTGCTCCCTCCTCAGAAACCAGAGATCCCACTACCTAAAAACTAATGAGATAATGCTTTGGAGGGTTTGTTTAGACAGTCCTGAGTAGCTGGTTGGAAGTAATATGTCTCTTGGAGGCTCTTAACTGTGTTTCAGAGATACAGAATTGTAGCAGTGTCACCACACTGTAATTAAATAATTTCTTAATTCAGAAAAGGTGTCTCCCTCCTCCTTGTCTATGCATTTCATGTGCCAAAATAGCTGTTTTCAAATCATGATTCACACTAGACTACATGCTGTGTTTTTCAAATTCCAGTGCATGGATTTGTTTTCAGTGACTTCAAGTGTTTTGTACTTAGTTCTGGATGGAGAGCACTTCAGGAATGCTGCTTATACAGCAATCTTGGAGTTTAAAAAAAGTCTCTGGCATGTTGAAGTGGTCTGATAGCAGATTGGTGGAGTGTTAAGTGTCATAATAGTCAGTGTGCTGTAAAGCTTTCCCTGTCACATGCTGTGGAACTGACCCCACATACAGTGACAGTGCAGTGTAGAAGCTAAGCCTTCCTCCCTGCCTGTGCCTCTCTGAAGTGTACCCTTGTACACCTGCTGTAAAGGGAGACAGAGCATGGTTTAGGTTCACATCCAAAGCATAACTGCTCCTGAAATGTTTTGTGATCTGAAACTCTGAACCTGCTTTGGGCTAATAAAACCACAGGGACAATGCAGAATCTTGCTGATTCCACAGCAGCATGTGGCAGTGTCACACTTGAATATTTTTTTTTATTATTTTGGCTCCTAAGTGCTGCTAGACTTCATATTAGAGTTGAATATATGTGGCTTCTCTTGCATCCTGCTTGTGTATTGCTAGAGCTCTCGGGGCTCAGAAATTATGCTGAGTTATGCTGTCTGGGAGGGACGAGGAATGGCCCTGAGCTGTGGGGAATGTTCCCCAGCCCTGTTGCTTGATAAGGAGTGCCAGGAAGAGCTCTGGTCTGCTGGCAGGTCAAAAGTCTGTGAGCAATTGGTTTTGTTGGCATTTTATCATATGTAAAGGGATAAAAAACTTCAGAACAACTGCCTCTGCCTTCAAAGGGGCTCAGACAATGGCACAGAAAGAGAACTTGTGTTGCTAAGTACCTGGTGTGCTGTTTGATTTGCCTTTGATTAGGAAAAGATTGAAATGCAGCATTCAGAAGGATACAGGCAAATCTCTGCGCTGGAAGATGACTTGGCACAGACAAGAGCTATTAAAGATCAGCTTCAGAAATACATTCGAGAACTTGAGCAAGAAAATGATGACTTGGAAAGAGCAAAAAGGTGACCCACTTTCTGTATTTTCTTTTTCTGCCTCTGCTCTGTCCTGAGGTGGAAAACAATTGTTTGTGGTACTGTGCTTGTTAGCATGGCCATTCTGAACTAATCACTGAAGTGATGATTGTGTTGAAGAGATGTGTGGCAGATGGGAAATGTGATAGATTTTTTTTTCCCCTTCCACTGCCTCCACTGCACTCTTTCATGTCTTCAAAACTAAAATAAAAAATAATACTAAACCAAAGCAAACCAAACAAAAATGCAACAATATTCCTTTTCTTCTGAGAGGGGACATCCTCTATATGCTTGAAGAATCTGGAAGTGACATCTTGTGCACTTTTTTGCAGAGCCACTATAATGTCTCTGGAGGATTTTGAGCAGCGTTTAAACCAGGCTATTGAAAGAAATGCTTTTCTGGAGAGTGAGCTGGATGAGAAAGAAAACCTTCTGGAGTCTGTGCAGCGCCTGAAAGATGAAGCCAGAGGTTAGACCAAAATTATTTGTGTCTTTCCTTGCTCCCCTCCTGGCCTGTAGCTGTTCAGTCCTCTCCATGTATCTCAGAGCTTGGTTCTTAAGTTTGCGTCTTTAAAACCTGCTATCGGAAATGTAGAAGCGAGTAAGGAAACTTAAGACTGTTCCACCCCCCCACTCCTTGAGCTCCTGACCTTGTTCCAGAGCAGATCACAGAAGCAAAACTCTGTACCAGCCTTCTCCTTATCTGTGGTCATGCTTCAGGGCCTTAGGGAGTTAGAAAGAGCCAGTCCAGCTGAGGCATGTGCTGCTCTGGCTTCCTGTAACACGTGAAGATCGGCTTTAATATGCATGAACCTCATTGTTTCCTGGCCCATGAAAAGGGGAGTCAGTGAAGCACTAATGGAGAAGTAAAGGGTGAAAGGGTATGAAAATGAAAGCCGGATAGTAGCAACTGAACTAATACTACCAAAACATCTTGAGCCACAATTCCAGAAAGCCCTTTAGTCATCCAGATTTTGAAGATATGCCTGAAGTAATCTTTACAAGTGTAAATGACTTGACTTCACCTCCATGAGGGGAACAATCTTTTGAGCACAAGCTGATCTCCTTTTCTTATCCTGGTGGATACATACTCCAAAGGCTTGTGTTGTGTTGCTTCCCTCACAGATCTACGCCAAGAGCTTGCAGTGCAGCAGAAACAGGAGAAACCCAAAACACCGATGCGAACATCCCTGGAAGCAGAGAGAACAGACACTGCAGTTCAGGCTTCCCTGTCTGTGCCTTCAACCCCCTCCCTGCGTCGGACACCCATCAACATACCCACCCCTGGGACATTTAGGAGAGGTGACTGACAGGGAACCAGCTCAGAAATACCATTTGATGCTCTTTTCATTATAGTTCGTGGCTAGAGGAGGAATGAATAAAAGGAAACAGAGCTGAGTGTTTCAATTAAATGCTCGTAAATCCAGCATGGTTTCTGTATTCATAGACTGTGATTTTTGAAGTTTATTCATGGGATGTTCATTTCCATTTGATTTGAACTGTCCAGTAATAATTGTGAGGGGTAAGATGAGCTGTTGGGGCTTTACTATTAGTTCACAACTGTCCTAGAGATGTTGGTCTAATTTAACAGGAAGGTTTTAAAAACCTGTGTGATCTTGAATGTCACACTCGTGTTACTTAAACTGTCTCCTCTGATAGAGTAGATGCTCTTTGAGAGAGGTTTTTTTTCACTGTAGAACAGCAGAACACTGACCACTCATGCTCTGTCCTTACTAAATATCTCTACTTTCATGTCAATTACATTGTTACTTATTTTTATGAGCACTGTTTATTTCAATATTTCAAACCTTTAACATCTTCTTAATTTAAAAGCCAGAAATGTGTGTAATTGTGTTCATGTGCATGCATAAGTGCAGGGAGTTGTACTATCACATTCTGATGATTTGGTATAACAGCTCTGAGCACTAACAAAGTTTGTGAACTTCAGTATCCTTAACCTAAAATTATGTGTTTTGCATGGAGGAATAAGTGTTTCTGTGGAAGTGAGAGGATTTGGAGATTTGTATTAAGATAGTAAATTGTGGTCCTCTTGGAGGACATATCTCTCTGGTCCCACTGCAGCAACAGAGACAGAGCAGACTGGTAGAACAGATCTCTACAAACCAAGCCACAGCACATCTAGAGACTTTAGCTTAGGACAAGGTAAGGAGCTGTCTCAGGGAGGCAGTGCTTCATATTCCTAATGGATATGAAAGTCTGGAGGTGAGATACAAAAAGGGGAGGATATTGATGTTTCCTCTGCTCTGTATGTCAATGTCAGGCTGTCTTCTGACTTCCAGTGTCAAAGCTTTTTGGTTTTTTTCAAATGAGTCACATTCTTTAACCTGCCCTGCAGGTCTGGAGGACAGTTACGGTGCCACCCCCCTCACACCTGCTGCGAGAATATCTGCACTTAATATTGTTGGAGACTTGCTGCGAAAAGTGGGGGTAAGTGATTTCCTGCCAGCCAAGGCCCTTGGAGAGGTGGGGCTGCGAGAAACTTCAGCCAGCAGTTTGTGCTGCTGTTCAGGGGAGACTGGAAAGAGTCTCTTGCCCCCAGATTAGCTAAGCGTGGCCTTGAAATTGGTCTGGACTTCGTATGTTTCTGATGAACTCCCAGATAAAGATAGACCCTGCTCTGCTTTTCTAAGATCTAATCCAGATGGGGATAAGATATTCCTCTCCAAATTTCTGCAAGTGCCTGTACAGAAAGAATGAATCAGTGTGGGTAAATTAAGAAGGGATCTATCTATCTGTTCCTATGAAAGGCAGAGAAGAAAGCCTGCTGGTGCCTGCTGTCCAGAGGGCCTCTAGTGAGGTAGTGTCTTGAGCAAGGCCTATGTCCTGTTAAGCTGCAGTTTAATATCTCAAGGAATGCTGATGCTGGAAGTTATCCCATGACTCCTGTTTTCTTCCTTATGCCTTGGTTGTTACAAGCATTTGTATGACTCTGATGGGCTGAGCTGCACAACTGATACAGCTAAAATGTACCTTGCAATGAATGTGGTGAGATCTAGGAAGGGAGCATGTGGTGGAGAATAGGATGGCTGTGACTCAGTTCCCTCTGGTATACCACCTATTACAACCTAATACATGTCTAGGGAAGCAGATAGCTCAAGTGAACATTTGGTAAACTAAAAAGTGATGCCTGTAAGAGAGATGTCAAAATCTCCCTGAGGAAGCTGAAAATGTTGTGTTCCTACTGGTGAAGAGTATCAGCCCCCTACAGAAACAGAGATTCAGCTTTAGAGAGATGACTGCCTTCACCTCTTCAGAAATTCAGAACTCATGTGACACTTGGATCTGCAGGTTCCTCTACTAGGCAGCTCATTCTTAAAGAATGAAAACACCTGAAACCCACACACTTAATGCAACTTTGCTGTGCCACAGTGCCATCTTCTAAAAGAGGAGAGTGAATCTGACACTTGCCTCATGTGTGTTTAAATAGGCTTTGGAGTCCAAACTTGCATCTTGCCGAAACTTCATGTATGAGCAGTCTCCAAACAGACCCTCGGTGTCCATGTACATGAACAGAGATGTCCTCGAGACACGACTGAGTCCTCACCAGCCTCTGTGTGATACAGGGTGAGTGTCATCTCTGCTGCTTCTGACAACTGTTGGTGTTAGAACTTAGGAACTGGTATTTAGTGTTAAATCTTTGTTTTGGTAGAAAGAGATTTGTTTTCATAATATATGAAATTTTTAGTTATTCAGGATTATGGTTTGAGTGTTTCAGATCAGCGGAATTACTAGCTGCTGAAATTTGAAAATTGGCTGAAATCAAGTTTTGGATACCACAGATTTGAAGCAAATGCAAGATGTGTTTAATTATAAACCAGTGTTTAAATGGGGCAAACTGCAACAGAGGAGCTCTTGCTTATTGATTTGTGTTATGCTTTAAGTTTTTGTACAAGTGATGTCTAAGGAACGTTATAGCATGGAGGAACTTCCCTTATCATGATTAAGATTCTCTTTTTGGGAGAACTGGAAAAAAGGTAGTTAATGGGTCCACTCAGTCAGAATGCTTTTCAGTTGCTAAGATATGTTTTCAAGGAGCAACTGACAGGAAGTTACCTTACTCAACTTACAAATTTTCTCTGAGTGCTTGAACTGGTTGTCTTGTTTTAAACAAATGAAGAATAATCAGTAAGGTTATTGCAAATTGCAGTTCAATGTCTGCTTAAACCTTGACAATCCTGTACTGCACATTCTCTAGATTCTCTGTAAATTATATGCCTATAGTACAGTTTGTTCCAGATTGAATTTTTCATCTAGACCCTTGCACTGTGAGTACTGGTTTGTCCTGTCACCCAGTGCCCATTGTTGTTGTGTGGAAAGAGTGTTCCACATTGAAGTGTCTAACCCAGGGGAGAAACCTCATAGAACTTCCTACAGGAAAGCCTCAGGAGCCATCCATTTACTTATTCATGCAGCTCATTATACAATCTAGTGCTGTAATGATAGAACTGAAATTCCAACACCTGTAAAAGATAGTGCACAGTAGTGAAAGGGAAACAGAGATCTATTTTACAGTGGAAACTCAGCCCATTTAAGAAACAGGCTCACTTATTGCTCTGGAAGTGACCAGTTATTCTGAAGGTGGTTACACTGAGCAAGAAATGCACTGACTTCTATTTTGTATTTGCAGGTTAGTGAAACGCCTGGAGTTTGGAACACGGCCCTCAAACATCCCCGGACCAGTGAGCCATCCCTCACAAAGTGTGGTCAAGATGCTGCTATGAAAAGCTTGGCTAGCTTTGGAAAAGGAAATGTGTATTTCAAACTTTAGTTTTAAAGAGACTATCTGTGAGTAAGCAGGCAGCAGTCTCAGGGTAGGTGAATACTGAACAAGAAGCTACAATTGGCAGTGGCCTCCTGTGGCCTTGCCCAGTCTGGTTGGTGGGGAGGATTACAAAACAATGCTGCCTGGAGTGTAGGACTGAAAATTGCTTCCTGCATCAGCTGCTGCAAATAGCTCCTTGAAGGTTGCTTCTTTTGACACTGCCAAAGCCATTGTCCTACCTACAACAGAGACAGTATTCCTTATGCAGCTCCTCAGGCTTTGGCTTGTGGTGTTAATACAGCACCAGGGTGTTCTGGCTTGAATTCTGCTTTCTGTTGGTGTTGTGTGCTGCAGTCACCCAAATCAGGAGTGTTTTTATGCAGGGAAGCTGCTCTGCTCCTTGGGGGATGTATGCTGGTCATAATGTGGCCGCACAAACCCCTGGCTCTGTAGTGGCAAGATGCTTCTGTGAGCAATGATTTGCCTTTAAGAACAGGTCATGGTTAGAAGTGAGACCTTCCTAGTGCTGAGTGCTCAGGAGATCCCAGAGCTAGCAGCAAGGTGGGAAACTTTGAACTGGCTTAACAGATAGACATCTTTTTTTTTTATTTTTTTTCTCCTCCATATTGTGTAGGAAGCCAGAAACTTGATTGAGTTTCTAGGTAAAAAATCTTAATAGATGGGGTTTTACTGCTTTACAAACTTCCCCTTATTAATGTGCCTTGGGTGTTAGTGATTTTTTTATTTTTCTATGTGAATATATGCTTTCAGCTGTTACTAATATAGAAACCTGAAAAGTCTTGTGCTAGACAAATGTATATGAATAGCAAATTATTTTTAAATAGATTTTCCCCCTGTAGAATATTAATGCATTTGAATTTGTTTTTTTAAGTGAAGTAGGTTCACTCACAGTGTTAATGGATTTTATGGAAGTCTGTGCTTGCAAAAGTAATCATGACTAAACAATTTTTATAGTGTTTTATTTTGTGGTAGGGGATGGGGAGAGCATACTTGACAAAACAATACATAAATGGGCTTAGTGTTTTTTGGTTTGTGTGTTTGTTTTAAGAAAATGCTGTGAAAACAGCCACTGATGCATATTTCTCTAAAATATGAATAACCACAGATCATTTCCATTCTTCAGTCCACCTACAAAGTTGGCTTTCCTGGGGAGCAGAATAAAGCTTATTTTCAATGCTAGCAAGTTGTTACTGTGGTTTATACACAGATGTTTGCAACCAGTTTCTCATCTGTTGCTGATCAATGAAGAGATATTGTTTGTTTTGCTGAATTATACAAAGATTTTCCTACATCTCTTTCTTCTCATTGTTTCCTACCCTAAGGAATGTAAATATTGCCATAGCTAAAGATATCTCTGGAATTTACAGAGCTCTGTATGTTCCAAAGGTATTTCTCTCTTAAAAAATCTTGAACTCAGGAATTTTGTCTTTGACAGTGTTGCAGTAGGGCAAAGAGCAATGGTTTTAAGATCTAAGATTATCAATTTAGATTAGATATAGGGAGGAATTTTTTTACAATGAGGTTGGTGAAACACTGGAACAGGTTGCCCGGAGAGGTGATTGGATTCCCCATCCCTGGAAACATTCTTGGTCAGGTAGGACAGGGCTTTGAGCAATGTGATCTAGCTGAAGATGTCCCTGCTTGTTGCAGGTTGGACTAGATGACTTTTAGAGGTCCCTTCCAACTCAAACCATTCTATGAAACCAAGTTGCATTTTCCTTGTCTTGCCAGAACTTGATGAGCAGTCAATTTGTCAAATTGAGACACAGCATTGAGGTAAGATAGAAGGTTGGAAAATTGTGGCTGTGCTAGTATTGTATATTTTACAGATATATTAGTAATGTGACTACAGATGCAGTTAGGAGACTAGGGGTGGATATACTGTTGGTAATTGTCAAAATAATTTAGTCCAGAACAGTTACCTTTGTAATGGTACAGAGAGGAACTTTTTTTTGGGAGAGGAACTTTCAGTTCAGCTGCTGTTGCAGAAGGATGCTTTGCTTTCTGTGGTGTTACCAAAGCAACTCTGACTCCCTATTTTGTCACGAGCTTTGCAGAAGAGGGACTGGAACCTGAGTTTCTTAAGTAGTAGGGCAGTGCTTTGACCATCAGACAAACCTCTACCATTATGATTGTGAATTTTCTAAAAGAATTCCTCTTTGAAGGGCTCCATGTTCAGTTTTCTGGTTCTGCTTCAAGCTTTGGTGCTTAAGACCATTTTCATGAAGTCTCACTTGCTTGGTCTCCTTGTTCCCACACATTCAGGCTCCCAAACTGTGTTTAACAGCCAGCTCTTGGGCATCTTTATAGAGCTGGGCTGTGTGCCTGGTCAAGTGCCTGGTCCTACCCAACAGCTCCTAACCTCTCTGCTGCAGCTTGTCATCTTAATCCCTCTAAATGGATTCTTCTTTACTCTTTCATGAGCAGAGAGAATTCTCTGGGCTCTAAATTCTGCTGGCTAAATGGTGCCTAGTCTGAACTTCCAGTTTGTGATCTCTGTACCTTCTGGAACAATGCCTAGATTTAGAAGATGATTGCTTTAGCTGTCAAGGTGGATATTTTTGCTTGATTTGCTCTCCCTGTAGTCACACTCCTTAAGGTTTACTTGCTGTTCCATGGACGGCATCAAGAAAGCTCTGGGCTGTGTTTAGAGTAATTTTCCATTCTGTTTTGCTGTGTGTGGCTCCCTTCTGCCCCGCTGTGACCACAAAGCTGCTGCTGTCTGAAAGTGCTTGAGCTGCATGGCTTTGTGGTGGATCCTGGTAGTTCCCAGGAGTAGGTTGTGGTCTTGTTAAAGTGCTCTAAAAATAAAAAGTAACTGTGTGCTGATCCCTTAATGCAGAAGAGCTTGGCATGGATCCTGCATTCAGTGTGGGCTGCTTTTTCTAACTGTTTTCAGCCTGGTTAGAAGGTTTGTTTGGAAATACTTCTACACATAAGGGGCCTCATGGGTGGGTTCAGTTGCCTAAACACAGACACTTAGGGCCCAGGCTGCTTTCCAGCTCCTGAAGCTCCTGGGTCATGTCTCTCAGCCCTTGGATACATCCGTGGCACCTCAGCACTGTGTCCCTGAGATAATCAAACCCTTTCCAAGCACTTCATGTCATTTTACTTTCAGCTCAGTGTACATACTATTTGTATGTACATCCATTTTTTTTCAAGAGCAATTGCTTAAAAGAAAATCAAGGTTTTGTTCTAATGAGTAAAGGTGACTTTTTTCTCAGAAGTATTTCAGTTTTAGAAAAGCTCTGCTGCCTCCCCCTTTCCCTTCAAGCTGTATTGAACCCAAGTGACACCTGCACACAAGAATACTGGAGTCATTTTTGTAGCCTTTTATTAGTGTGTAAGCACATCCATGGTGCATATAAAACTGTAACAGTTGATTTAATTTGAACAAATGATATTTTTCAGTAAGTGATTAAAAAGGCACTTCCACCTTGTGAATTGTGCACCAGGGGTGTAGTAACCAAGAGAAAACCCTATATTAATTGAGTACTCAAAATGAAAGTTTAAGAAAAGATTAAATGACCAATGCCTTTTTTTCCCCCTGCAACAGTCTTAACGGATCCTGTGTAGACTACATTTCACTGGAATTTAAGTCGTTTGAGCTACTAGTACTCACTTTCTGGAAGATTCTCAAAGTGAATTACTCTGTTAAAAAACCCAACCTTTTCAAATACACTTTCTGGTAAAATAAGTTTTGGAGTACTTTAAACATCAGTCTATACATTGGAGACAAGGCAGTTGTGCTTTTATCTGTCAGAGGAGTGGGTGTATGTGACCTTGACACTAAGAGTAGACATACAGTGCTAAATATTGTCCTCCCTCCCCCTGCTGCAGTGCAATTTTTTAAGCGTGTTTATTCACTGGCTTTTGTTCCATTGAAATCTCCATCTCTTGCATCCATTTCGTCATCACCTCCATCTGTTGCATTCTCAATTACTCTTCTGCCTCCAGATCTGCGAGGTGGGGCAAAAGATGATGGCTCATTTCCCCTCCTGCAGTAAGAAGGGGATAAAAAATTAAAAAATCAGGTGTTAGGTCATTTGGAGTCCTTACAAAAAAGCACAGACTTTTGTAACAGGACCTGTGGGGCTGGTGGTTTTAAGTGCAGAAAAGCCAAGGTCTGTGGGCCTCTAATACAACTTTCTGTTCTGTAGCACGTAAGAGTAATTTGTGAACAGGTTGAGACTCCCAATTGCCTGGAACTGTGATGGGATTCCTGTGCTTGTGTTGTTGTTCTCCTCTAAATAATCTCATCTGCCCCAAATCACCCCTACTCTTCCCTTCATTTTATTGTTTCTCCCGTGGGGACAGCAACTGATTGTTATTTGGAAGGAATGGAAAAAGGTGCTGCTTGTACCCCCAGCAGCAGGAGAGTGTCCCTCCTGTCCCTCCAGGGAGAAGGACTGAGAGCAGGCTTGTACTGAATTTCTGCCCTGCAATCTGGGTAAGCCCAGCAGCTGCTGAAATCCCTGGGAATGAAGCAGTGCCATGGATGTGTCCAGAGGCATTTCTGGGCCCTCAGTTCTCTGCAAAGACTACACTGGTCAGAGCACCATGGGTGCTTTGACAGGTATGACATCCCAGGTTGTGAGGAACTCCAATATATTTCCCAGTGGAGAGAGGAAGCAGAGGAAGCCATCACTGCTTTGGAACTGTGTTTGTAACCCAGGTGCTGGTGCTTAGCAGTGCAAGTGTCTCACAGAAAATGCTTTTTCCCACCTTACCCCTTTTTTTTCTCCCATCTCCCTCCCATCCCCATATATTTCATAGCCACATCCCAAGGCAGGGACACTTTGGTCCTCAAGGTTAGATTTTTGGGGAGGTGTGAGGAAGTGAGACAGAAGATGGGTTTGTCTCTTCTTGGCCTCCATTGCTACTGTGCTACAAAGCACTTCAGTTTTGCATCAGGGCCTCTCACTTGCCCCTCATTAAGCAAACCTTTGTAAAGGCTTGAGACCACAGACATAAGCAATAAAGTAAATTCATAATCACTGAATGTTGTGCCAAAATTACTAATTTGGTGTTATATATATCAGAGACTGCATTTTTGGGTACAGCAATCATGCATAAATATTTAAATGCTTGTCTTGTCCTTGCAAAAGACTAAGCCAGTGTCCTTTCTGAAAGCAGCTATTTAAATCCAAAGCTCAGTCTTCCATATGAGGGAAGTGGGTAGCAACATTGGCTGGACTAACTTATTTCAGGGCCACAAATCTGTGTTTCCAAGGTGGAAATATGACATGTAGTCTGTTTTCCATAATTCTGCCCTTAACCTTCAGTGTGAGCAAGGAAACTAGCTGGATAATAAAGCTTCATTTAAGATCTGCTGTTAGTTAGGCATAGTTGTTCTGGTGCTGATGGCATATATTGAACACAAGGGTATGCTACCTCCACCCTGGCATGTGCTTGGCAGAGTTCAACAGCAGTTGTCTACTATTTTATGGCAGCAGATATTTGTTACTAGTGTTTAGCAAGGAAGTTCTAATTAGGACAGCAAATTCGTTCACTCTTTTTAATAAAGGAAGGGCTCTTTGGCCCTTGGACTTGTGCTATCTGGACTCAGTGACTTGTGAGTCATCTGTAAGATAACTGTGCTGCAGAAATTCACTGAAGGGCTGTAAGAGAACATGGAACTGGGGGGAACAACAGCAAGAGGCTAACCAAATTGTGTACTACAGTTTTGCCTACAAAGGGAATTCCTTATCACACACTAACTACTTATTAACAAACTGTTGCAGTATGTGTAAACTTACCAGTTTTTTAAACTGGTATTGGCCCTCTGGATAAACACTTTTTGTCTGTATCTGTTCATCTTTAAAAGGTTTACTTGTTTGATAATATTTATGTGGTCATTTGCATTAGTACCTTTAGAATAATGCATGTTGCTGAGACAAACCTTAAGCATCAGTGTTTGCTTAGCACCTCTGTATTTAATCTGCCTTTGAACAAGTGCTATTGGAGTTGTGCTTGAGTAACAGTCTGACTGGGAATACCAGGCTGACTAAAAGACACATGCAAGGACAAGACATCATCTTTAAATATTTGTGTATTCACAGCAAAATCCAGCATATGTAAAATAGAAAATATACAAATATTACAAGGCAATAGCTCTTTAATTTTGCAGCAGCAGGTATTCCTATCTCCAGAGAGTGTGATGAAGTATAATATAATGCTGTGGTGGGTTACAGTGTGAGCTTTAATTTCTGTGTTGGTGCTCTGTATTTTAATAACAGTAGACAAGCAATGTAATGTCTGCAAAACAGCTCTAAAAGCCTGAGTAATAGCTGTTTGTAAGCAATACAGGCACAGAGTGCTATGTAATGAAAAGCAAGACTTTCTCTTTTGTCTGTGATTGTGTGGTGTGTGACAAATCACATGCGAGTAAGGTCTTCCCAAATCTCAGGTGAATTAGATGGACTCTTACCTTAGTCAGCATTACAGTAGACAAAAGAAGTACTGTGAAATTCTAATGACATGCTGTGACACTTCATATTCATTAGTCCTTTTAATCAATTTTACTAATCAATGGTGTATTTTATTTGAAAAAAATTAATCTTCGTGGCAGTGCACAAAGATGATGTGCAAAAAAAAACCCAAACAATTTTCATGCAGAAAAAGTCAGAGTACTTCATTAGGTACTCTGTTGGTAGAGCTTGTGAGAATGCAACATTGGTAAGTCTATGTCAGTACATAACCTACTTGTAAGAAAGATGTATCACTGATGAACAGCTGATGGTAGCTAGATTATTGTAATATTTGTCTCTTTTGATAAAACAGATTAATGCCAAGATATCCAAGCCTTCACAGTTTGCAGAAACCTCACAGAATTTTAACCAGGGCCAAAGAAAATGGAAATTTGTGCAATACAAGCTAGCTGCAAAGTTGAAGGCATGGTACCTGCTTAGTCATGCGAAGGTTCCTGTGTCCCTCTGAAACAGAGATAAAGAGTCCTGGGCAGTTATACTAAGCACATGGTCATGATCAGAGGTAGGTAATTACTTTTAAATAATTAAACAAAGTACATTACAGCCAATTACATCACATTTAGATAAAACAAAAATGAGCCTTATGTTGTTCTGTGTCAAAAAGGCTGGATACAGCCACTGCTTTGTAAAGCAACCAGGAGCATGTACTACCCAAGATGGTGCTAATGGAAAAGGCTACCACATCCATAACTTCACTTTGAAGGGAATCCCCTCTGAAGCACATTACTGGTAAACACACTGGCAAACTACTTGGAGAACACAACTGAACAAGTGCTTTTTTTATGACACACTGTTGGGCTTAGGTAGAAGGCAAAATTTTGTGTAATGGTACAATGATGCAGATGGAGCAATTTCTTTATAACTCAAGTCAGCCTCTTTATTTTGGTGAGCTCCTGTTTTCAAACCCACAGTGAGTGCAGGAGAACTTGGGTATGTAGCTGACTGATCACAGCTTTATCTTTCTCCCAGTCAGTTTGAACAAGAAAATGCAAAGGGACATTTTGATGTTTTCCTTGGTCTGATGACACTGAATTCCTTTGTGGGGAAGTCTACAGAGACTTTGGAATAAGAATAATTTAATATGCTTTGCATTTTGACACCTGTGATGTTGTCTAACTATTTATGGGTGTTATGTGTGAGTTGTGCATGTGTGAAAGTGTGAAAAGCACAAGCATTTCTACCCTTTTGTGACTGCTTCTGTACAAGTAGATACAGCCATTATAGAAGGAGTATTTCCAAAAAGCAACCAAGCCTAAATTCTGTTCTGATTTAAGCCAGCAGGAGTTTTCATTAGAGAAGAGTAAGGCCTGTGCTGTGCTGTCACAGTTGTTCATCTCACAGCTGAAATCCTGACAGTGCTGCAGTGTAAGAAACACACTTCACTTCTGACTTTGGCCTTTCATCCTGTCTGCCGAGCTATTAATAGGCAGTGAGTAACTTTGCAGCATTATCAGTGTCTGTTCTTTATTTGACATGTTTTTTGTCAGTTCTATAGTTTAGCTCTAAATTTCAAGGCTGTCAGTGAGTGGGAAGGGCTATCCCAAACAAGGGCACTCTACCTGAGCTTGCTCTTCAGTGCTGCAACCTCACGGCCCAGGGCTTCGTTGCTCTCAGTGGCTTCATCCAGCTCTCTCTGCAGCTTCCTGCGGTTCGCGTTGATCCGCTGAGACTCCTCCTCAGCCTCCTCCAGCTGCCTTTTCAGTTGCTTGAGTCGTGTGTTGCCCTTCTCGGCCTAAAGGGATATTTTAGAGGGATGCTTTAATTTAAAACAGATCCAATAGCTTTACGTTCCTCGTTTTAATTTCATGCTTCTATTGAGAGTTTTACAGAAATGTGATCTGAATCAGAGATGGAGGCTTAAAATCTTAGAATACCATTGCTTTGTGGAAGTTAATTTTGCTGGCAGATATTGTATTCAGACACTACCTTGTTTCTTTAGCTGCACGGCCTTACCGCTACTTTTCTGGCTTGCAGGTTGATGTGCATTAGATAAAGCTAAAATTTTAAAATAAAATGTGTTCAGCATCTCCATTCATACACCAATAAGGGTGTTGTGCAGTCTGTGTATTACTGTGCAGTCAGATTGTTGCAGCTGGCTCATTGACAAAGACTAGTGCTTTGGCACTGGATGCAGCACAGAAGAATTATATTGTCCCATCTTTTAGCAAAGGGCTCTACAGCTTTCCCAGCACAGAATCCAAGCATACAGTCTGCTTTCTAGAAAGGCATTTGTTTGAGGCAGAATGGGGAATCTTCCTTTCTTGGGGTAAAACCTGAAAATTCCTGTGCCCAAGACTAAGAGGCTGGTGACATAGTGTGGTACCTGATCTTTGTACTGCTCCGCTTGCTTTCTCTCATCCTCCACCTGCAGCAGTGCGTCCTTCAGCTTCTTGTCCTTCTGGCGCAACGTCTTGGCCGCAGCCTGCTTCTCTCTGCAAGGGACAGTGCACCGTGGTCATGCGGCAGGTCTGTAGTCTTCACCTGCCTCAGACTTGTTGCTCATGAAACTGGCACCATGGACCTGTAAGTTAAAGGTCTTGCCAGTTTTGACTGGTGAACTCTAAGTAAAATGTAAAGGTCGTGTTCTGATCACACCAAATGTATGCTAGAGGTGCTCCAGGAGATCTGTGCTGAAACACACGGTGATTTCCTCAAGGAATAATCTGTCAAGTGGCATGATGTGTTATGGCAATTAACCTGGCAGGGTCAGAGGGCAATTACTCTAAAATGCTGGAGAGCAGATCCTTGCCTTTAATACCAGAACTTTCCAGCAATAAAATGGTTCTGAATCAGAAACTGTAATAACTCCTCTCATTTGCCATATGTCTCAGCACTGTTAAGTGAGGAAGAGACTTTATCAAGCCTTAATGACACTGAGGGCCTGATGACACAAATGGTGTTCTCCTTTGTTTACTTTCTGTGTCATTAACTGGAACAATAAATGGACAGCTGTGCCCTCAGGGAGACCAGTACCTGGCTTCCTGTTCCAATTGCTCTTCGAGAGAAGCGATTTTGGCCTCCAGAGCAGCAATTGTAGCTTTGAATTTGTTCTTCACAGCTCCCTCCATCTCCTGCAGCTTACTCTTTAGCTCTTTGTTCTGCCTCTCCAGTTGCTGCCGAGCATTTTCGTTCTTCTGTGCGGTTGAGCGCTCTGTTGCCAGCTCATTGTTCAGCTGCTCTGCCTGCAGGGTGGGAAGGGGTGCTGTCAGGAGGGTTACATGCTTTCAGAGAAACAGCAGGTGGCAGTTTGGGGTGGCAGTTCTCCAGATATTCAGCTTTTGCTGGAATATGAACGGGAAGTGCCATGTGCTGAACCAAGCTCTACCTGCTGCACTGCTTTCCTCATGCGATCACCCATTGCCTCTATGTTGCTTTGCTCCTCTTCCAGCTCTTCCTCCAGCTGGGCAATTCTTGCCTCCAGGCGCCGTTTCTCATCCTGAAGGCTTGTCCTGTAAGTTTAAATTTAAAAAGTGCATAGTTATGGCTCTGTTCCTTTATGAATTGCCAATAATTAATAAAGAAAACTAGGTATTTTAGTGAAACTAATCATATGTTTTGTTGTCAAGACCAGATGGCTGTTGGGAAATGAACATAATTTCTCTTGACAGCCATGTGACATTCAGTAGCATGTTTACAGCCTTGTGCATAATTCAGTGTATTCCTACCTTCCAGAGGTAGCGCTTCTGAGTTCCTCTGCCATCTCTTCTTTCTCCAGATCTGCTTGTTTGCGAGCTCTCTCTGCAGCAGCCAGGTCCTTGGAGAAAAGGAAAAGGCAGCATCGTAAAGAAGTGAGCCAGTAAATGTTCAGACAGTTGTAGCATGACATGAAGGACTGTAAACTTTCTAAAACTGGCATAAGATGGGTTGTCTTGTTAATGGAATAAATTCCTGTTGTATCATAAATCCGAGGGAAGTGCAATGAAATGCACTTTATCCAGCCTGTCAGCTGGATTCTATTTTACTTGTTTTAGTCATAAGGTTTCCGTTTAATACATGTAGGAATAACAGCACTAACAAGACTTCAGGAATTTGTAGCTATTGAAAACAATTTGTGTTGGTTTATCCAGTACATTTCCCTTTAAGATTGGTGAGCTGTGTCTTCCTCCAAGGTGATTTTTTTCAGCTTAATCTGACTGTGCTCAGATGTAGATCCAACAACTTAAGTGGAGCGTGTGGAGCACATGGAATTTGTTACAAGTGCTGGTTACAGCTTTCAGTCCCTGATAGTTGTTTGATAACTTCAGTGCAGTTCTGTTTTGCTACTGAAGATCATGTGTAGTCTCCTTCATATTGCTCTAAGTTTCCCACTTTACCTCCTGAAGCTGCAAGAGTTCTGCTTCCAGGCTCTTTGCTTTCTTCTCATTTTCTCTGGCTGTAGCAAATATTTCTTCTCTGGCAGCCCGTGCATCATCCAGCTCTCGCTGGTAGTCCTTCATCTGAGCCTTGTTGAAAAGAATAACAGATTTATTACAATTTCACTGGAAAGAAATTTGGATGGAACAGAACACATACACATTTACATAGTCATAATTCTGCTTAAATGGTGTTTTCTGGAGAGATCAGCTGGCACATGTGGGAAAGGTCTGAAATGCTATTCCAAGAAAGGCAATGCTTTCACTTGCACAGGGCATCTCTTGTAATGCCTATTGTCTGTATTTCCTCTGAATATTTGAGTTCCTGTGCAGTCTTCATCTTTCCAACACATCCATTTTTGTTGTTTAACTGTCAGCATATGACAGAATAGCTGATATGGAGATTTACAGTGTAAATAGGAACATGCTAATTCAGAGACAACATGATTCCTGAAGAGTCTTTTATGCTCTTGAATCAAGTGTTAGAACCAGGATTGAAGCTCTGTAAAAGATTTTATCTTGTAACCCTTTCTCTACATGGGAAACTTTGTTTTCCTTCATGTGTGTAGGCCAGTAGCAGATGAATGTTGAATAGAGAATTTTGGAAGCTCCCTGCAATGATGAAATTCAAGATTTTAATAATTTGCCCTGTGAAATTTTCCACTGTGATTCAAACTGAGTGTCAAAATACAGATATTTGAATGTGGGACTCTGTAGTTAAAATTCCCTCTCTAACCAATCATCTGTAATAAGCATCAAGTTCAGAGATATCACTCAGCTTTATGTTGTGGCTGTACTAAGCACAGCAGTGGGAAGAGCTGTATTTGTGGGGTTACGTACCTGCAGTTTGCGAAGTTGTTTAATGGCTTCTTCCCGACCTTTATTAGCAGAGTCAGCTTGGCTTTCCAGGTCTTTAACATCCATCTCCAGCTTCTTTTTGGCAGCAGCTGCCAGGGCACGTTGCTTCCGCTCATCTTCCAGTTCCGTTTCATATTCATGGAGCTGAGCATTAAAGAAAACGAGTTCAGTTTAGGAAAGCCCTTGAGCACTCTTAAACACTCAGTGTATGTCTGAATAGTGTGTGCAGACACCATATCTCTGTTAGCTAATGTCCCTGGCAGTTAAAATAGATTTTCATTTTGGCTCAAAATTAAAGGTTTTTGAAAGAAGTCAGCACTTTGTGTTCTGTATTCACAGAGATGTGTATATTACAAGGTGATGATTATAGCAGCTGTCCTTGCTGCCACAACACTTCTGTACAAATAAGTTCTATCCTGTCAGTTTTCATCTTCAGTGCTTTGTGTCCATTCTGTGGACCTTGGGAAGGCAGGTATGTTAGAAACTATCTTTTTTCTCTTACACTGAGAATATAGGGAAGGTGGCTCTGACTATGTCAGAAAAAACAATTAATATGATTTATAGTATGTTCGTTGTAGAGTTAAATTACTACATTGTTAAATTGGCAGTTGTGCAACTGTTACAGAAACAGAAACAAACTCCTGCCTTTTTAAGAGCAGTAACTTTATTTTTTAAAGCACAAAGCAATATGTTTTCTTCTCATTATAGTAAGGTGATTTTAGTAATGGCATGAAACTGAGACTTGCACTGGCCTTGGGTAAATATTTACAACAGCAAGAATAGGGAATTTACCTGTCTAAGGAGTTGTCTTTTCTTCTCCTCGTTCTGTTCATCTCTGGCTTGTAAATCTCTTTCAAACTGGCCTTTCAGGGCTTGCATGTTAACCTCCAACCTGAGTTTGGCATCTTCAGCAGCCTGTAACTCATCCTCCAGCTCTTCTAATTGTGTCTTCATCTCTTCTACTTGCTGTTCAAGGGTGCGTTTAGATTTCTCCAATTCATGCACCTTTCAAGCAATGAGAATTTAATAGACATGTTATAAGAAATTAAAATTATTCCAGTTAAACACAGCCTGCCTTCAGTATAGGTCACATTTGGAATTATTGGCTGTGGAAAATGAATGAACTAATTTGCACTGAAAATGGTAAATTAACTTTTTTTGTACACTTGCAAATCTGTCTTAAAATAACATGATTCTCTTTATCCTAAACTTTAATTTTTAATCTAGTCAAATATAATAATTTATTTAGTATTGTAAGTAATCTAATCATATCCTGTAATAAAAGAAGTGATTGGCAATGCATCAGTGGAAATTTGCACAATTGTATGAGTAAATGTTAGGCAGGTGGCAAATATAACTAATAAAATCAGATTTGCAGAGTTTACAATTTCAAAGCTGTGCAATAAACTAGTAAATTCTTTCAAATCTCTGTAATGTTTTTTCAGTCTTAGAAATCTAAGAATCTTCTTCATGCTTGAAGTTATGTTAAAAATAAAGATAGCTTATTGTTACTTTGCTACATCCCTTGAAAGTTTGGACACAAAAATCCTTGCATTCTGTATGAAATATCTGATCTTGCTGGATGGCTTTGTGTGCTACAGAGAATTTCCCACTCTGAAAACAATGATCTCTTTTTAGCTGCTATTTTAAGTTATTGTTGTGCATATTGTTCTAAGCCCAAAACTTACATTCTTGCCAACATCATCTTTGGAGCTGACAAGATCTTCCATTTCAGCTTTCAACAGTTTGTTCGTTCTCTCCAGTTCTTCTTTGGCTTCCAAAGCCTCTTCAAGTGCTCGGGCCAATGACAAAGCCTTTGTTTCCTTTTCTCTGGCTTCAGCTTCTGCTCTGTCCCTTTCATCTGCATATTTTGAGGAGATGTTTTTCTCTTCAGCTAGCATCTGTGGAAAGGTAGTGCCAATACAAGAAGACATTAGTAATGGGGTTTTTCTGTTGCAGGTGTCTTGTCCGTTGTTAATGACAGAGAAGACTCTGCTTCTGATAAGGGTATAGAAATACAAAATTAACCAGTATATGTGTAGCTAAACATTAGTTTATTTTTTGTCCTCTTTTATTAAACCAGTGGACACTCTGAGTTCTGGAGAAGTGATAACACAGCAAGGGAGAATCTTAAATCCCTACCTGATCAAACTTCTTCTGTTTCTTCTCCAGGTTGGAGACCAGCTGGCGCTGGTTGTCTAAGTCCACCACCAGGTCATCCAGCTCCTGCTGGAGTCTGTTCTTGGTTTTTTCCAGTTTGTCGTAAGAAGCAGCCTTTTCCTCAAACTGTTGTGTGAGACTTTCAATTTCCTTCTGGAGTTTCTTTTTGCCTTCTTCCATGAATTCTACTGTGGTGGTAAATTCCTGTATCTTCTTCTTGGAATCTGAGAGCTGAAATTTGAATTCAGAGGACACATCTTTGTAGCAGTGTCAAAACTTGGCAATGACCTTTCACCCACCCATCATAACATAAGACAGAGCACAGACCTCGTAGAGGCCTCATTTGCAAGACTATCTTTGGAGCTACCTTGCATTTGTACCTGTCCTAGAGATCACACTTTAAAGGAGAGGGAGGCTGCTGCCTCCACTGTGGAGCTTCACTGATGCTGTCTGGGCTAATAGCACTGGTTCCCTGAAGGTCCATGTGCTGTGCCAGGATAATTCTACAGATCCTCTGGAATTACTGACAAAACTGTCAGTGATGGAGCTAATGATTTAGCTATGGCACTGATACCTGTATTGTCAGTGTGGAAATATGTCTCTCCAGATTTTGTTTTGCTTCCACTTCTTCATCCAACTGCTCTTGCAAGCTGTTCTTCTCATCCTCCAGCTGACGAAGCTTGGTAGACACATTTAACTTCTGCCGTGTTTCTTCCTGAAGCAGCTCCTGCAGTCACCACATCAATTGGCAGTACAGTCATTAGTTTAGGTCTTTTCATAGTGCATTTTATAAATATTTTAGGTGAGCTGTTCCTGAATGCAAATGTACCTGTGTGTCTTGTAGCTGAGATCCTAAGGTCGCAACATCCTTGGTCAGTTTGATTGTCTTGCTTTCTGCTTCATTGAGCAAACCGGTAACATTTTCAACCTCCACCTGTGAGACACCACAGAGAATAAACTCAGTTATTTTTCTTGCTGTGGCTTTGGGTTGCCTCAAGCACCAGCAGTGGTTTTAGCTTAACTGCAGTTCACAGTTTTACCATCATGTTTATGGGCTATATATGGGATTTAATTCCTGTGGAACTAAATCCTACAAACTCTGCCGTGTGTGCATGTGTCATCTTTGTGACCTGCTTATTAAGACCCCCAAGGTCTAGTGCCATTCTTGTCTACTTTTACCTTAGTATTTTATTACTGTATATCAAACCTAGTCACATTCATAAAGCAATAATAGTATGTTCCTTGCAATGAATTGCAAAGGAGAATGGAGATTTTTTGTGGGTTTTCCTTCCCCTTCACAAGTTTGACAGAAGTAGATGCATTTTGATTATATTTTCTTATTTATCCACCTGCTTCAAATTATAAAGAAAAGCTTACTGCAGCTATGAACAAGATGTAACCATAAGCTTGATTAGTATATCTGGACATTGAACATCTACCAAGGGACCATTTAAAATTATCTTTAGTTATTTCTTATATTGTAGATAAGTGAGCATTCTCCTTTAATTGACAAAGTTCTGAGCACATCTTATGTGTTTAATAGCTGTGTAATTAATTTTCAGAGCCATATTCCTATCACTTTTCCCCACCACCCAAAAGGGAACAAACAGAAAAAAACTGTAAGATCTGCATCATGGTCACTGAATCAGTGATGACATTAATGACATTACAGACTGCAGTGTGTACAGAGGGATGGTGAGACTAAAAACTCTCAGTTCCATGAGATGGAGTGGTTCTAGTTGATTAATTGTGTGATAATGGAGGTAGGAGTTTATGGTAGGAACCCTACAGGTGAAAAAAAAATGAGCATTTTGGCTGCAGGGCCAGAATTCCTTCAGGTGTGCCCTCACAGAACAGTATAAAATGGTCTTTTCTGTCCCAGGGTGCCACAGCAAAATGTCAAAAGTTCTTCCTACCTGTAATTTATGAACTTTTTCATTGAGTTCTGTCCGAACACGCTCTCCCTCAGTGTATTTGGACTGTAGCTCTTGCAGCTGCACTTCCAGCTTCTTCTTCTTGTGCTCCACATCTTGTTTGGCCTGACTGAGACTCCTCACTTCATTAGCCAGATCAGCATTGTCTTTCTCCAGTGACTGTTTGGTCTTATCCAGGTTTGCTTTAGCCTACGAGCAGCAAGTGAAGAAGGATGATGCATAAGAGGAAACCATGTTATCCAGTAGGTAGTTTTCAACAGGATGGATTTCTGTTTACCCGTTTAAATTGTTCCAGCTGCTCTGTTAGCTCTTCCACAGCCTGAGTGTGCTTTTGCCTCATCTCCTGGACCTGGGCTTCGTGAGTTCGAGTCTCCTCCTCCAGAGCTCTCTTCAGCACTGTGACCTCCTGTTCCCGCTTTGCTCTGGAAGGCAACACACAGAAATGGAGCGGCAGCAGGTGAGAGCATTCCAGGCACTGGGAAAATAGAACTTCTGGACAGTGTTGCACTGAGCTTGGTGACATTTCTTTTTGCCCCATGTGCTACATCTCCATACCTGAGCTCTTGCTGGGTGGCTGTGGTATCCAAAGTATCTTCAAGCTCTGTCTTAAGAGCCTCCAGCTCTTCACCTAGATCTCTCTTCTGTTTTTCTGCTTTGTTTCTTGCAGCTTTTTCAGACTCCAAATCTTCCTGGAGATCAGAGATGATAGATTCCAGTTCACGGATCTTCTTGAGGGCATTGTTCTTCTGACTAGTTTCATCTTCAAGCCTTTTTGAAAAGAGAATATTTCATTGCATAAATGAAAAAAAAATTTCACTTTGAGGACATCAGCATACTAGATTAAAGGTTTATAACTTCTGTTCAAGAAAGTACCAAAGGAAAATGGGACTGACACAAGAAGGATCTGACAGCTCTGACTTATTGGGACACAATGCCTGGAGATGCTGCTCAGCTGATTCAGCAAATGTTTTGGTTGAGTGTTGTCTCTCCTAAATTTATACAGAAAATCCACTGAGATTCTGGAGTGGGTCAGGGTCAGACTCTTCATTAATTTCTGCCTTTTGCCAATGAAGTGTAATAGTATAATTATATTTTGCAAAAGGAAATTTGGAAAATGGGGAAGCACAAAGGGAGGATGAACTGAGGAATGACATTCATGGCTGCAGCTTCTCAGTGTCTGGGAAGGGCCAGGACAAGTTCCAGCCTGGACTTCACCTGTGTGCAGGCTCATGAGTGAATACCTGGCTAGAGCAGCCTGCAGCTCTTCCTCCTTCTTGGCTAGCTGTGCCTTCAGATCAGCAATTTGTGCCTGGAGCTCTGCAATTTGCTCATGTAGATCATTCACCTCCCCTTCCAACTTCCTCTTGGTTTTATCCAGTTCTTGCCTGCCCTTCTCTTCTTTCTTCAGCCGCACTGAAAAATGAAGGATTTTGGTCATTGGAGTGCAAGGAGACCCAAGTCTGATCTTGAACTTGGGCAAAAATCATCCACTTCTTGAGTGTGGCCATACATTTAACTACAAGTCACTGTGTTTTTCAAGGAACATGTGATACCTTATTTCTAGACATCCTAAAGGATCGTTATTTTTCTAATTATAAAGAAGTGTTTTTTTTTTTTCTCAAAATTTTTCTCTACTGTTTTGTATGTTAAAAATAAAAGGTATCTGTGGTTTGTGCACTCTGGGGGTTTAGTGATTCTCATGTACAAAGTGGCTTCAGCATAAGAAATATGGAAAATACCCCACAGATTTTTAAGAAGTTCTCTCTTCATTCTGGTTGGGTTTTTTTGTTCTATGCCAAGGCAAGAACAAAAACGACAACAACAAAGTTAACAAAACCCCCAAGAAACTATTGTTCATGTTACCTTCAAGTTCTGAAATCATAGATTCGTGTTTGTTCTTGAGCTTTGTAAGATTTTTGGCTTTTTCTTCTTCTTCTGCAAGATTTGTTGTTAGATCACTTATTCTTTCCTCGAGGAGTTTTCTTTCCTTAAGAGAAATAAAATACTTCTGTTAACAAAAGTGCCTGTCATTGGTGATCATGAATCAACTCTTTGCCAACAGAAGATGTCCAAGAGGCTGTCTTTTTATGCTGTATTTTTTGAGACTGTAGGGGTACATTTCAACTTTAGGATTGCAGAGGAGCTGAGCAGTGGTGTCTGTGACTTCCGTGTTCTCTAACCTGCTGCTGTTACCCTGTGCTCACTCTGCTGGCTGGTAAGTACAGGGCCCAGTTCACAGGAGCATTCTCTTTCAAAAAACACTGGAATACTTACTTATTTCCAGTTTTAATCACAAAGTTTAGTTGAAATTAGTTAAAACCCAAGAGAAGGTGCTCTCTCAGCTTTCATTATTTTCAGAGTAAGAAAATGGACCCAGAATGCTTACCTTGGTTAGCTTGTTATTCTGATCTTCCATTATCAGAATATCATCTTCCATTTTCTTTATCTTGCCGTCTGCTGCTACTTTTTCAAGCTGCAGCTTCTGCCTTGCTTCTTCTTCTGCTTCCAGCTGTTCCTCAAGGTCCTTTGAGAGAGAAAAAGAAACCCACAAAACATGAGTTCTGGGAAAAAAATACCACTTAGATAATTATCAAGAAATACTTAATGTTTGTTACAGTGTGTGGAGTATGTTGTAGACTTTGTTGTTTTCGTTAAGAACTAGACAATCTGTAATACTTGGTGATGTTGAAGGAAAGATTTGTTAAGATCTTTTTTAGAGAAAGGACTGTTTAAAATTGAGATGGGGAAGAAGAGAACTCTGGAGGAAAGAGCATCAATTGATTGTTCTCACTTCAGTGGCACAAACATATATTCTACAGAGGACAGTGTAGGAAGCACTGTCGTAGGATCTGAGTTTTGCCACTCTCTGTTTTTCTCAGTGAGACCCAAGTTATTGTCTATATTTGTCCCTTATCCCTCCTTACCAACATTTGTTGTTGCATCTTTTTCTTCTCTGCCTGCAGCTGCTGGCTGCGCTCCTCCTCTTCCTCAATTCTGGCTTCCATCTCATGCAGAATCTCCTCCAGCTCTTGTTTCTTTGCAGCTAAACGAACTCTCATCTCCTCAGCCTCAGCATACAGCTCAGTCTCTGCCTGAAGCTGCTCCTGGAGGAGGTTCTTCTCTTCACAAAGCTATGCAAATAAAATAGGAAGTTAAGGCTTGGACTGCCAATTGCCCTACAGTGTGGTTTTACTGGGCAGTCTGGGGCACAGGCAGGACCTCTGCCACACGTTCTCATGTGGGTGTTGGACCTTTACTGAAATAACTGGGAGTTTGTCTGCACTGCACTTCTGTTCTGGACTACTGCTGCGAATACAATCATGAGTACAAGGGAAAGAGACACCTTTAATGTAACAGCATCTAGAAATGGTAAAAGAATAGCTAGTGTTTCCCTGAGGCTCAGAGCTGTCAATCACCTGTGAGTGTTTCAGTTCCAGCTCCTTCAATTCGCTCTCTGCCTTCTGTTGTCTTTCCTTAGTTTTCTGTAGCTCTTCATCCTTGGCCTGCATTTCTTCCTCTTGGCGAGTGACTTGCAGCAGTGGTTTCACCTGCAAGCAGAAAGTTTTTTTAAGAGTTTTTCCTGTCAGTATTTCTGTTGCTGAGCACGGTACTTCTGAGTGCTGGGCTGACTGGCAGTAATGGTGGTGCTGTCATGGCTCAACACTGGACAGATACTGTCCAGCCATGCTTAAAGCATGGCCATCTCTGTGTTAATTCTTGGGGCTTTGTGAGCGCCTCTGCCTCCAACAGTGTCACTTTTGGGATGGCTCCAGGCCTGTTTTCATCCGCTGATAATGTACAAAAGCTATCTCTGCATAGAAAGGCAGTGTGCACAGGCAGGTGTGTTACTATCTATTTCTGGTTGCAGAGGAGATTGCTGTCAATGCAGGCCGGAACAGTTTTCTGAATCCAAACTTAAGACCATTCTTGAAAACCCAGGCCTCTTCAATAGGAAAGTAGACTTAATTTGCATGAGTGCCTAGCAGGAAGATGTTTGGTGTCCCAGTTAGGGAATTCCTGAGCTACTGAGTTCCCCATAGATACATCACTCTGCATGTTCAGAAAATTCAGTTTTACTCTGTGTCCACTCCATGAAATTATGCCATTTTTAGGCAATTAAAAAAGTCCCCAAACATGCAAAATATTTTATGAATTCTCTGCTTACTTAGTTTGTTTTCTTCTCAATATAGAGCTAACTTTAATGTTAATGGCATTATCTAACTATCCAGAGTATCTCTAACCCCAAATTTTGTGAAGCTCATTAGGGTCTTGCCATCAACTGCAGTGCTCTTTGGAATGAGTGTGGCTGACAATAAGTGCCTTGGATATCAAGTGCATTTCATTTCTTTAGGAAAACTGCGGAGAGATTCACTGATAGCAGTCACTCACTTTAGTGAACAGTCTCCACCACTGCCAGTTCCTCAGCTTCAGGTAAGCAGCACAGTTTCTTTGGATAACCTTCATTGCAGTCAGCTGTTGCTGTCTCTTGGCAAAGGCCCTATGATTAAAAATGTAAAGCAAATTGGTTCAGTCTGAGAATACAAGTTGTCTGCAAGATACACTCATTGAGCAAATAAACTCTGGCATGAGAGTCTGCTGAGTAGCCACGTGGTTTGAGAAGTCTGCCACAAATTCCTCTGTTGCTTAAAGAGTGCCTGTGCTTTCCTGAGCAAAGTGATAACTGGTCAGCTGCCTGGTGTTTTATTTAGTCTTCTGGTTTTGTCTGTTTGCATTCCATAGGCAAGCACAGATGACAAAGTGTACATCTAGGTCTGGGTGTGAACACCTTTCCAGAGTATAAAGGCACTCAGATCATCATTCCTGAAACATACTATATTTAAATTTCTTTGCTTGGCCATTTAAAAGCCTTGATAGTATACAGGAAAAAGGCATTATTGTTAATAGTTTTGTGCTGTACTTTAACTGAGATCATGCTAGATGATTGGTGCTTCACAGCCAAGCTGAGAAATTATGTTTTACAAATGCCAGGGGTGCTCCTCCTTGCAGTGCACAGGACTGCAGTCATAGGGTAGGATACTCCTTCTGCTTCTACAAAGACACATTTAAGTGATAGATCATTGCCTCCGAGAGCTTAGAGCCTCATAGTGTATCTGCTCCCCTGTAATTATACTAATAACCCTCTTTTGGGCAGGAAGTCCTTCACTGGACATGAGTTCTAATCCAACACAAATAATAAATAATGTCTTAAAATCTTCAGTTTGTTATATGAAGAACTAAAGGCCCCTATACCTCCTCTGCTGCAGAAGACATTCTTTTTGTTAGTACGTATTCTTACTTTCTTGCTAGGTAGCCTCGGGACATAGCTTGGAAGGCAATAATAACATCTGTGATCTTCAGGTCTCTCTCTTCTTCCAGGTGAGCCAGAACACCAGTTCTGAAGAAGATTTTACTCTGTCCAATTCTGTACAAGTTGGGATCGAGTTCTAGTGCTTTGATCTGGAGAGAAACAGATATTTGTTAACTCCAGTGCTGAGGTTTAGGGTATTAAAAATCACTTCTCATTTCTGTTCAGTGTCAACACTTTTACATGGGAAGTATAACCTGATTATCAACAGGATCAAAAGTGCTTTCCTCACCATGAGTATGCAAGCCTGCTTCCCATCCATGAATCCTTTCGGAATAGCATTTGCAGCGAGAATCTCATATCTGCCAAAAGACATTTATGTTAGAGAGGCTGAAACCCATCAGGTGGTTTAATACTGAGAAACATGTATGACAGCTCTATCAACCCCAGAGTTAGGGCTGAGGGATTCCTACCGCTGCCGGAACTCCTGGAAGACGATCCTGTTGGGGAATCCCTGCCGGCAGATACGGATGCCTTCCAAGACACCATTGCAGCGCAACTGCTCCAGTACTAAATGGGCATCAAGTTTGCCAGACTGAAAAGGGAACAGAAGGTATTTTTAACACAGTAGAAATTTACAAAAATTTTACCATCCTCGTATCAATGTTTGGAGACGTCATTCAAACAGCTCTGCCATGAGCAGTGAGAGCTCAACAGGAATAATGTGCCAGGAGCGTGAAGATTGAACATTTAAAATTTACCCTTTTTTCATGATTTGGAATGATACAGCGGACAAAGTTGGGATTGGTGTTCCTTAAAGTGGTCATCAGTTTGGTCAGCTGCTCCTTATAGAGTTGCCCAACGGTTCGGAACATGCCCTTCTTGGTTTTGGAAGCACTGGGGAGGGATGAGCTTTCACTCATCTTGGCCATTTGGTCCAGCCCGACTATACGGTCCACTGAAATGTAAAGAAAGTATGAATGGAACTGGTTATATGAACATCAACAATACACCTCACATTACACCTGGCACTGGCATTGTTAAACTGCAACTTGCCAAAGAGAACCAATGTATTTTTGATGGAGTAGAAGCATTCTGACAAAAGTACTCAAAGACTTTCTGGGTAAATAGTTTACTACTGTCAAACAGGACAATTAGGGTCTTTGTTTAGTAGTGACACAATGAAGCAATTGAATGTATTTTATTTCACTTGCTCTATAAAAGGACAATCCTTCTGCAAAACATCCAATTGGTAGGTTGGTGTCAGAACCAGGAACAGCATCATCTCTTGACTCTCATCTGCTACCCACTCATTCTCAAAGTCTAGCTAACAGTCCGACTCAGTTATCTGATAGTTCAGAGCCACCTTGCTAGTGTTTGAATGCATGTTTATGTCCGTGAATTAAATATTTATACTGTAGTATATGTTACAGATCCATATAAACTTTTTAAAGACAAAGTGTTTTACAAGCATTCAGACTTTCTCTACTAAACTCAAGTATCATGGGAGAGAACTGTGCAGATTTATGTGAGAGGAATGTGTAAAGTCATTAATTCGTAAACCTCAGTAATAACCTGTATTAAATGAGATCCGCAATATCACATATTCAGAAACATAACAGTGTAATGAGTAATTTTTATTCTGTTTCTGAATAATATTAAGGAAATTTTTTCATAGTGCTTAAAACTATCCAATGAAGTGTTCCTTAAATATGTCTTTAGAACACATTACTCTTGGTTCTTAGCTCAGTCTCTATGCTTATCATGTTCATAATTGTGTCCTGCCAGCAAGCGGCAGCTGTCAAAATGTTCTGGTAGGAGTTTCTCCCTTTAAACCACATCATTGATTTGGAGTTGTGATTCATACCATCTTTCCAGAGGTCTGCTACAAATTTGTCTGAAGACTGGTTCAGCAGAGCGGTCACGTTGTCATTGAGTGGGTCCATGTTCTTTGTTAGCCAGGCAGTTGCATTGTAGGTGACCTGCAGGAAACAGTGCTGCATCAAACCTCAGTTCTTGATAAAGGAATTGGGAGTGCCCAAGAACACAGAGCACTGTATGAACATCAAATCATACAAAAAACAAGAATGCGGAAAGCCTTCTAGGGTTGAGAGCTGAATATTTATTCTCACATGTACTAGCATCTTTAAAGACTCTCCTTGCTAGAAAAAAATCCATATTAATTGAAATTTCAATAACCTCAGTGCTGGTTATTTTTGTTTTCTTGTGAGCTTAGCACAGCTGTGAATGTTTTGCAAATATTACTTCATATGTTAGGTAATTAAAGCATTTAATATACACATCACAGAATTAAAGCCACTTCTTATCAATGCAGTATTTCTCTTTTACCATTTGGATATCAAAGAATCCAACTTCCCTAAGACAAAATAGCTCAATCTCTCCAGTACCTTTCCTGCGTAGTGCATTATACAGAACTCAGTCTTATCCTTGAGTTGCTTGGACTTCTGGAATTTGGGATGGTTGCCTTGTTCTTGGATTAGTTTCTCCACAAAGGATGTGTCAGTAGCTTTGGGGAACCAGCACTCTTCATCCAGCAGGGCCAGGACACCTGGAGGGTTGGTCTGCAATGGGAGTGGTATCAGATCAGTATCTCTGCAGGCAGAGACAAAGAAAGAGCACCATCTTCTTCACCTTTAGGTTACAAACCCTCCCAGGCAATCAAGGATCTGAAACACCTTAAAGAGCTCTCTTCCTGTCCTGATACATAACTGACCCTGATGCAACCTATGTACTATCCCACCTACAGAAAGATTATCTTACTGGTCTTTCAATCAGCTCAATGCAAGGTTGCAGGTCAAGGCCAAAGTCAATGAAATTCCATTCAATGCCTTCTCGCTGGTATTCCTCTTGCTCCAATATAAACATTGTATGGTTGAAAAGCTGCTGAAGTTTCTCATTAGTGTAGTTGATGCACAACTGCTCAAAGGAATTGATCTGTGAAGAGGAAATAAGTGAATTCCTAATGTGAGAGACCTTCAAGAGTGAACTTAAATGACAAGATGATGTTTGCTCTTTTCTATTTCTTTTTTACATATTAGAGAAATTCAAACATAAAGATCTATATTTGTTCAATATATGGTCTTGGAAATTTACCATAAGTTCTCAAGTGGTAAATCTTTGTACTGGGACCCGTTCAGTAAACCATACAAAGCAGACCCTGGTTTTAAACTGAGCCCTGCAGGAGCATTCTGCTGGGTCCCAGAGCTTCCTGCCCCTGGGAAAGGCAAGCAGCCAGGTGTAGCAGACCTGTAGGTCGTGCTGGCCATGGGCTGCCAGCTTGAAAGAACCACCAAATGGGGTTTGGTGGCTCTGCACTGAGGCTTTTGTGGCTCTGAACTTAGGCTTTTGTTACCTTATTTACAAACCACTGCATGATTATATGGAGTTTAGTCAGCTTGTGCCCCACAATACGTACCTCAAAAATCTCAAATCCAGCAATATCAAGGATCCCCAAGAAGGAAGCCCCTTGTCTTTTTGTTTTATCGAGAGCTTTGTTCACACGACCGAGGATCCAACGGAAAAGACGCTCAAATTTTGCCTTGGCCAAAGCCTCTATGGCAAAGTCCGCCTGTAGGAGGTACATGGAAATGGTAAGTGAAAGAAGAAACCCACTTAACTGCTAATTTTTGTAGAGATAATGAGACAGAAACCTGACATTTCCCTTTAGATAAGATGTAAGAAAAAAGGAGAGCTGAGCAGACTGCACAGATACCTGCTCTTTGGTCTGGGCTTTCTGGACAACATCTCGTCCTACTTTGATCCTTGGGGTTAGAATAGATCTTGTGAAATCTGTCACATTAATCCCCATCAGGTGACACACTTTTTGTGCAGCTGGAATACAAGAGAGATTTTATTTCAGGTGGAATTTTATCTTAATAGGTCAGTAAGTGTGAATATGAGTAGCTCAGCAAGTCTGTGAAGTTATTTATTTTCCTTAAAAGTTCCTCTATTGTACAGACAAGAGATGACACTTGCCATAGAAGTATCGTTTGTGATCCAAGCAATGAATTTATTGTTCATCAATGTATGGATTCAAGATTATCAGAAATGGTAATGATAATTGAGGTGATTTTAAGTGGTTTATGTTTCAAAGCCTGTGAGCTACACAGGTAATAGCAATTAAATAAAAATACTGTTAAAGAGTCCTTTTTCAGTTGCTATTTTATTAACTTCTTAATGGTAACTAAGTTTTAAAGTGGTAAAACATACCAGTATTGTCTGGCATAGAGGCTTGATCAGTGTTTCTCTCCTTCTTGAAGACAATGTTACCCAGTTGTAGGACAGATGAAACAACCCTCAGGATAGCTGTAAGAGGAACAGATCATACAAGTGAGGAACAGAATGGCCATATTTTGAAAGCTGTTCTCTGCAGTAACTGAGACTCATTCTATTGCCTGTGGTAGTCTGTGCCTCTCTGGAAAGAGTTAGGGCTTGACTTAAAGAACTATGCCATAAACTGCAGGAGTCTGAGAGCTGACTGAGCAACAATCTCAGCAATCTGTGTAGTGGAGTAAATGAGCCAGTCTGGGAACAGCAGCACTTCCAATCTGAGTTGTGCTGGCTCCCCCGGGCACACCCCCAGGCCTCAGGAACTCCTTTCCCACTCACAGGGACCTGTAGCATCTTCCCTGCTCAATAACTCTGCCTTTAAAATAAAAAAAATTCTGAATTACCAGCAGTTTCAAAAATGTGTGGCACTGCTGAGGGTTCCCTTATGCAGGAACATGTAAGTGTTTAGTTATGCAGCTCAAAGCAAATGTATATGTATCTTTGAAGAGTTAGTGTCAAACTACAGAAAAGTAATTAATGTTTGATTACTAAAATATATATAAATTTGATGTCACCTAACTTCAGGTAGCAAAATCTACTGATGTGTTACAGAGGAGATTGTAGAAATGTAGGGAGTTCTGTTTGTTTATTTGGTAGATTACCCAGTTTTTGCTCAGTGTGCCCCAGGCACTGGTGCAGGCGTGGGATGTGAGGGAGCTCTGCCAGTGGCCGCAGCCGCTCCAGGGCTCCAGTGATGGGATGACTCTGGTTTTACCACCAGGTGTCACCTGGGGCATGGCAATTTGGATCCAAGGGCACTGCACACTGGCATACACCAGCTGAAGCCCTGCACACTCCCAGCAACAGTGAGAGGTAAAAGCTTTGCAGGTGAATGTGTCTGAAAAATTATTTCAATATCGTTTAGTTGTTGTTTTGTGCTCTTCTTATTTCTTTGTTTTTTCTCTAGATCAGTGAATACATATGAGCTATTTGAGCCAGATCAACTCCTTTCAAAAATAAATCAGATTATTTTGTAACTTTTTCATAGTAGTTGTTGGAAAGCTCTGAAAAATTTGCTTTAAATGGTCATTACTGCTGTTAGAGCTGGCTTGGATTCAGTAATCTTTTTTTAGTACGTAGAGAGTTCTAGAGAAATGTTCCCTTTCTTAAACACGAATTACCTTTCAAAACACCCTGTGTTATAGCACTTTTGCATGCTGACCCTGCATCAATGCTATGGAATTCAGATGGGTCAGGAGGACATGTCATGTTCCTCCTACAAGCAGGTGTCTGGAATTTATGAGACTTACAAGAAAAAGCCTTGCAATTCTTCATTCAGATGGACAGCAAAATATTGCAACAATTATTGGTGCTAATTCTCAGTGCACTTCTTAGAAACAGTAGCCAGGTAACAGCTGGAAGTAGTTTTACGCAGAGGAATTAAGAGGCAAAGAGGTTAAATAGCAGGTGCATTGAGAATCATTCAGCTGGCTGTTCTTGCAAGGTCACATTTCTCCAGAGCAACATAGATATGAAATCTAAATAATCTTGATATTCCTAAGTGAATGTAGCATCTTACTTCATACGTGTATTTTGCCAAGTGATTATTCTGAACAGAATTAACCTCTGCATTTGAGTCTCTCTCTATACAGTGGGAGGTATACCTTGAATGCAGTGTTGCTACCAATTCTCACCTGTCTGTTCCTCATCAGTAAAGCCCATAATTTTCATGGCTTCCAATGTCTCCTGAAACATCTCATCATCTTGTTGAGAAGGAATAGGCACGTAGCCACCAGATAGAAAGGTATAATTGTTGAAGCCTTCCAACAACAGATCATCTAAAAGAAAAAAGAAAAGCTTTATTTAAGTGCATCTACCTAATGCTCTTGGTTCGTGAATTCTCCTTATGAACAACAGAAAAAAACCCCAACATTTTCACCAAAGGGAGACTCTGCTTGTATGAGGAATTTAGGGTTTTGTTGTGCACAATTATTTTCAAAGTAGCTTGTTATTTAGCAAGCTTGATGGTGTTAAGTTTCCAGTTTTCATTAGTGACTGGGGTATATCTCTGCACTTTGGTGTAATTTTGCACCCTATGGACTCAAATTTTCCCCATATTCTTTTATTTAATGCCATATGTAACCTCAGAATTATGCCTCTCTTTATGGGAATTCATAGCAGGCAATAATAAGAATGAAACCAGGTAACAACCAAAGTGGGCCAAACTGGAAGACTTCAGGGCTGTTCTATGGCCAACAACAGATTCTTAGGTAAGGAACAGAAAAGCCAGAGAAAATACAGAGTTATCCACTGCTTTATACATTCTTTGGCAATCAATGATTTAGGGAAATAAGTCCTATTTGAATCATGATGTTCCACTAGATATTGTGTCTAATTCTTTTTTGGGATCCACGTGCACTTTTCACCTTCTCAGCATTCTGAAGCTCTGGGTTTCACAGTGTGACAATGTACTGTGAGCAAGACATTCTCTTAATTTATCTTAAAGCCACAAGCTGATATTCTTATTGGAACCCCCAATTTCTTCTGTGTAAAGCAATGAATAACTCTTCCTATTTTGTCTTCTTGATACTATTCAGAATGAGTCTCCATCTCCTGTAAGCTGAAATCTCCTGTAAACAGCAAACAACCTGCCTCAAACAGGGGACATCAATTGAGGCTTCCTCATGATTCACTTGAGAGAATCATTTTCTATAGCTAGAGGGCTGCTTATTTATAGAAAGGATTGAGTGACATACAAATAAAGAAATTAAGATAAATGCTTAGTTGAGCCATTGCTTAGATTGTTCAATGAGATGAGAGAATCATTAGTAAGTAACTTACTTCTCATTTGTTCAGAAGCTCCAGCAATCAAATAGTAAAAGATGTGAAATGTTCGCTCATCTTTAGCCTGACGAATAGCACGGGATTTTTCAAGCAAATCTGTTTGTCAAGAGTGTTAAAAAAAATCAATGACATATTTCAGTCCTTTCTTAATTGTGCCATCAGCCTCAGAACCATCAATAGCATTGCTGAAATCTTTGCCACGAGCTTGTCTAACATGAACATGTCTAATTCTGTGACAGGAGCCCTGGTGTTGGTAGCATTCTTACCACAATAAGCAGATCAGTGTCCTACCTCTTATTGCATGGTAAATGCTGGAAATCATGGGAATAAGCACAAGAGACATAAATGCTTCTAAAATCAAAAATATAAAAATAATAGTCACAATATAATTCATACCACTTTGAAAATGAAGTACCAATGTGATTATTTCTATGTAAGGTGGGCTGCCAGAAAAAAAAAGCTCTTGAGGCCAGTATTGTAGGTATAAAAAGTACATTATTTTTATTAAAATGACCCTTCTGTCCTCCAGATATGAACTAGAAAGCTTTCATACCAGGTATCATGTACACCTCTCCCTTAACAGGCTAGTCTTGGAATGCCTGTATTCCAGTACAACATATCCAACCTTTGCTATTCCTCAACAAACAGGGCACACACAGCCAGAGACTCGATCACTCAACCTGCAAGGCTCAGGAGCCTTCCCTTGGAGAAGCCAGGGCTGAGGGTGAGACCTACTGAGCAGCTGGACTTCATCCCAACATGCCGTCAGGACAGGGACAAAGGGCCAAACCTGCACTTGAAAACAGGGATGCACTCGCAATCCCAAGTTCCTGGGTGAACTGCAGTGACAATACCAAGCATTCAGTGGTTTTTCGGGGTACCTATGACAACACCAGTAAGAAACAGTGGAATTTTAAAATGTTTTATGCATCTGGAAAGGCAGATGGGAACTGGAGCGACCCACGCAGGATCATGCTGGTATGAAACAAACCAGCTGCGTATCTCCCAAGATCACATGCAACCTTAACCAAACTACCTTTTCCCATTTTTCTTTTATTGGAACTGTGCTTTTAAAGTCTGGTACCTCTGTTTTCTGAAGCTTTATATGGTGAACAACCCACTTTCCCATAGCTGAGAAAACTGACCTGGAAACGTAAACGTGAGAGCAAGACAGAGGAGCTGATACCAGCACAAGTGGAGCCACTTCCCTCCATGTTTATACCTTGGCAATATTTGCCTTTCTTAGACATGCAATGGAGCTGTTTGTCTCACTTCCTCCTGCTCAGCCTGGGCAGCTCCCAGGGCAGCTCACTGGAAAGGATACAGTACTCTATGTTCGCTCCGACAATGTAGCCGGTCACATCGAAGTTGATGCGGATGAATTTGCCCTGTGAACGAAAGGAAGATAAAGATTGGGCTGTTCTTTCAGGTTGTGCCAGGTTTCCCAATATTAATATTTAGCTAAATTGTGAGGGGACAATGGTACTGTCAAATTTGAGCTTGATCTTTAATCTTTTATCACAGCAAATTCCTGTTTCGGGGGGAATTCCACACTGTTTTTAAGGGATTAGTTTGAAGCCCCTCTTTAATGAGAAGCATTAATAGGGGCCACTGTCTATACACCGAGTTTTAAAATATGTTGTACCTCCCCACACACAGACCCAACTGGATTTCTCCTACTTACAAATCTGGAGGAGTTGTCATTCTTCACAGTTTTGGCATTTCCAAAGGCTTCAAGAATAGGGTTTGCCTGTAGAAGCTGTTTTTCCAGCTCACCCTAAAATTCATTCAGAAGCAGTTAACACTAAAATTCATGATTATTTAGTTTAAACCAACACATGTACACTGGAGTAAAAGGTGGAATCTAAGGCTCTAACTTTTTTTGGTGAATAGTGCGTTTTATGTGGATATGTTTTCATTCTCTGTTAATCTTTGTGTTTATATATTTGTGTAATTGCCTGCTGCCTTGTAAACATGACCCTTTTCCAGCCCTGTTGCCTGTGACAGATCAAACTCTATTAATCTGTTTAGCATCATGATAGGCCTTTGTTAAAAAAAAAGGGTCATTCAATGTCAATTAAGTTTTCCAGTTTAATATAATTTTTAAAAGGGATAGTCTTAAAGGAACCTCTAGCATGTCTTTTTCAAGTTAGTCTATTGAGATCCTTTGCTAACAAATGTCAATGTCATTAGAATAACTTGCTGAGAATCATTTTAATGTAATTGGCACAAAGCTACAAAGCAGATTTCATCGAGTCTATTAATAATGATCCATGCAAGGCTATTTAGGTTAAATATGGAATTGCATTGATTTATTTCAAACTAACATAGTGAATTCTCATGCAAACACACAAACTGAATATTATATTGTTAATTGTGATTGGTAATTTCTAAAGAAACAAATCATGCAATGAAACAAGCATGCGTTTAATTTTATTTATTTATCTAATCCTATTTCTAAGCAAATCAATGAAGTTGAGAAAATCCTTTGTATATGTATACAGCTTTTCTGGACTTTTCATTCAGCTCTGTCCTATGAGATCATTTACTTTCACATTTGCTTCTTGTCATCCTATTCTTTAAGTACTACATTGTATTAACATGAATTATTTCAAATAACTCACCCTGAAAAGGAAAAAGTCCTTGACAGATAATATTATATAATTTAAATTATTTTAATTAGAAAATGAGGCAATATTTAGGTTGAATCTAGGAAACAGTTTGGAAGATGAAAATGCTTCCCAATTAGTGTTCAAAGCTGGTAACCTTTTTCTAAATGTCACTCCTGAATGTCTCCTGAATTCTGTGGAAATGATAAGAGCTACCTCAAAAATATCATTAAAAACTTTACTACCCAAGAGTTGGAGGAAGAGGAAAGGAAGATTTCCAAACAAGTTAATACAGGAATCCTAGAATAAGTGATGAATTCCTAGAAGTCCCTGAAGATTCTCTGTACTGGACAACTCTGTCCAGTTATTCTCTGTAGACTCAAGACCTCCAGAGTAAGAGGGGAGTGTTGCTGAAATCGGATGGTGAGCTAAAATAGAGCCTTCTCTATTAAGCTGAGACATGTCCCACCTGCTCTAGTGAGAACTGAACATGCCATAAACTTGGGGTATAAAACTGACTCCAAGTGACCAGCATTGTGTGCAGCTGTAAGTGCACCCAACCCAACAGAGGTGCCTGTGCCAACCAGGAATGATTTTTTTTTTGCAGAGAGATTGTCAGAAGAAGTACTAAATTAACTTAAGGCACACAACACATTGTCCTTTGGACACAGCTGGAGTCTGAGAGGCAGCGGGGGGGGGGGGGGAGGGAAGAAAAAGACCCCATGAAAAAGAATCTCATTTATCTGGCACAGAAACTCAGAGAAGATGTCATCAAACCTGCCTGTATTCCCAAAGCATTGGGATGCTGGAATGCTGGGATGGCACAACACAAGAGAGGAGCTTCCCTGTCAGAAGCTGCTGTAACACACCTGCAGACAGGTGCTGCAGTGGGAATTGCTCTGTTAGAGCAGCAAGCTAAGAACATGCTAACTCTTGTGGCTGTGAATGAATCTCAACAGCTACATGAAAATGTAAAATTGAAAGCAATAACCAGTGGAAAGCATGCAGCCAAACAAACCAAACGCCGTGAGGTTTAGGAATTATTTCACAACAGTCCTAAAAATTTCAACCTGAAGCACAGAAAGCTTTTGGGTGTTTCATTCAGAAATCATGTTACTTAATTTCAGGCTGAATTGCTCTTCTAGGATTGTGGAAAATTTAAATCAAACTATGGCAATTGGAACACACACAGAGATAAAGAAGAGAGTGATATTTGAAAGATGACCCTGCCTGTGTCAGACCCCATTCTTTACCATGGAGCCTGACACAGTTAGGGTTGGTTTGTGAGAGCATTTGGTGCTATTGTTGCTTTTTATCATATCAAACAACATATTTCAACAAAATCTCTCTTAATTTTTTGAGGTGCAACAATAGCATGCAGATCTACACTCAGTGCCTTCAACACACACCAAACAGTCTAAGTTACTCACGTAAGCAAAAGATGGACCTTGCTGCATTGAATAACATGGTATAAAACAAGTGTCAGTATAACTTCCATTAGACAGACATTTTTATTGCTTTTTCCTGCATTAAAATAACCAATACACAGTTTCCATGCAAATAAACCAGGAATAGAGATACAAACAATCTTCTGCAGACATAACAAGAGTCCAAATACCATTAACATATATAGAGCATTTTAACTGAAGGAAAAAAAACAACCTGAAGCAAAGGGATGGGATTTGGATCCATCCCCAGACTAGTCTCTCAGGACCAGACAAGGACAAATATTTTTATGATAAACCCTTAGTTGTCTGGTGCAACTGAGGCATTTTGCTATTCATTATATTTTGGTGACTGAAATTGCAGTGTCAGTAGTCCCAATCACTGAATTACTATTTTTCAGCATGTTATGGAGCAAGTTAGATTTTCTCTCAGCTCCTGCCTGATGGCTATTTGCCTTCAGATCTGTCTCAGGGTAAATTCACTCCTGGGACTCGTGTAATTCCCCAGAGGAGTCAGCAGCAACTGCAGTTACATGCCTGTTGGGGATGGCCTTGGAGCCACAAGTTCATTTCCCCCAGCCACTGAGCAGGTACTTAGCAGGAAGAAATAACTTTGTTGCATAAACAACAAACGAAGGAAAATGATGCCTTTAGTCTTGGTCTGTTTCCACTAAATTTAATCACAGATTTCTAGAAAATGCTACCCAAAAGGCCACCTACTCCCTCCCCTGCCCCAAAGCAGAGTGCACTGTACACAAGAGCCCGAGTGTTTGTGATGGAAGAGGCCAGGATGAGCCCCTGTGCCCTGTGTGCTCTGCCTGCTGGCACACAGCCTGGCACAGGTGGCTGTGGGACCCAACACAGGTGTGGGCATGAAATTCGTACTTCATTTTCCACTACCCCTCTAATTTCTTATTTTGGACCCTGTCCTGTATTTGGGACAGAGTGAAATGTCTTCCGGAGTTAGGTTTGTTTTGTCATAAAAGTCAATTGCTGCCTTTTTTTTTTTTTTTGCTGAATTTTCAATAACATTGGAAAGGCTGGAAATGACATAGGACTTGAAGTCATATAATTGGGAACTGCAAAGACAGCTGAGAGCCTCAGCCATGCTAATGATCTCCAGGAACTGGGCAGGTATGAGCTTGTATTGTGGTTCAAAGTAAGAAAATGAACTTTAAGGTGATTGCAAATTTTGAAGGAACAAAGAACTTAAAAAAAATTGTACCTTTCAAAATTGTTACTACTGACAGAGGAGTAAAAAGAAAAGAGAAGTTTTATACTGGGACTCTTTGCTGGTTAGTAAGAAAACTCACTAACAAATCCAATCAGAATTTTTGAAGTTTAAATGCTGGTATGAATTTTTGTGACGTAGTTGGACCATGTGTTAGTTCAGGCTTTCCCAAACTTCTTAGCTGCCAGAGGTCAAGGGTAAAATAAGGACCTGAGCCCTTGCAGACTTCAAGGCCCTCACGCTGAGATATAAATAGGTGCTATGCATATGGAAAGCTATGAATATTTCTGTTCTCCCGAAGTACATCCTGATTTGATGCCTAAGATGGTGTCAAACAAAGTTTTTTTTCCATAAACACAGAGCTGTGACGTAATTGTGTACTCTTAATATGTCAACTGCTTGACAAAGCACACTCTGACTTGCTGTTAACACTGTCACCTCAGCACAGCCCCAACAGGCCTGAGGAAGAGCTGGGTACGAAGAGCTCACTTACAGTGACAGTGGTGTCCTTTTTGCCCTTATGTGATGAAGCAACAACAGCCAGGTACTGAATGACCTTTTTGGTATTTTCTGTCTTGCCAGCACCAGATTCACCTCTGAGGGGAAAGAAAATAACACAAAAGAAGGTAGGTAACTATTGAACTCCTTCTGCCATGTAGAAGTCATTAGTGTATAAAACAGGATGGGAAAACACGCGGCTCAGCGATTAATTACCCCAGAACACCATCTCTCCAAATCCACCTGCCTTCAGCATGCACAGAATGCATTATCAGAGCTGTATCTCTGTCCCAGCAGTGTTTTGAGTGGATGTTGGGCCATTTTAAAGGAATTCTAAAACATGATATATTTTTGAACTGCAGTTCACCCTTCTTTGGCAGCACCTGAACATTTATGAGAAATGGAGCTGGCAGGGAGTCTCCTTATATTTTAAGATCAAAAAATACAACATTAACTATGGTGTGGTACAGCAGTAAGAAAAAACATCAGCAGTAATACAATGGTTTTATCTTCTGAAACTCTGGCATTAGACAAACACCTTCTATCAGCGGGGAGAAAAAGCAAATTATTCTGCCTCATCCTAACTCCATGTTCAGATGCTCCTTGAATTCAGGGGGCCAGGGCTGGAGCTGCCTGAGGTGTCCCTTACTGGGTGGTGAAGGACATCTCATGTGGGGACATGTCTGACCACCAGAACTGGCATCCCGGCTCTGCTCCAGGCAGTGTCCCTTGGGAAGCAGCAAGGCAGTGGTAACTTTTTATCTACTGGAAGACTTCCAGGGTTAAGTTTATTTACAACTCTTAGGCCCTCTCTCAGAGCAAAAGAGTGGTTTTCAAAGTACAGATTTACACAGTCTTTTCTCAATGGAACATTTCCAACCTACCTTTCCTCTCTGAGTGTTCCATTGTCTTATGTCTTTCAGTACCTCTGGCTCTGATGATTATATGGACAAAACTACTTTTACACTGTCCTGTCTCAGCAGTCAAAAATGGCATTAAAGTGGGTGTGAATGTTACAGACGAGTTCTTCCAACTGTATCAAGCTAGTGCTGTGAGGGGAGCAACAATCTAAATGTAAGTTGGACCTCTTTGGATCTAAACTGAAATGGATTTAAAAAAAAATAAAGGAACAATACATTCAAAAATGCTATGATTATTTGTCAGCTCTTTTGAAACTGAAACTGTTTAGCTGGATCCACTGCAGTTCTCCTTCTTTCCCTAATTAGGAAATACAGGAGTTAATTTTCCCCACCGAGGGACCAGTGATAAATGGACATAAAAATATGGGTAAGTGCTGGGCAGAACTTTCAAGACAGAATGACATTGATATAAACCTTAGGAAAACAGAAACAATTCCTGCCTGAGCTACAACATGATAAGAAGTGTTTCTTCTGGCTTTTAGAGTTTTAACCAGAAATAATTGAGATTAATAGATTCCTTCTCACAAGACCTGAGTTAATTTGCACAGTTTAGAGGTTGGATTCATTTCTGCCTGGGCTTCAGTGCTAAAACATTTCTATGTTTTATTGATAAAAATTAAGTGTCCTGGGAACAATTCCAAACCAAGCACAACAATCTGAAGACATATGCACACAAAGTTTTCAAATAAATCTACCTTACAACTTTGTTTCTTTGGGAAAAAAACCCCAACCAAAACAACTTTATTCAAACAAACTTTGAACTATTCCATTTTATTAAAGGTTATTTGTAGTTCATCACTCCATGAATTGCATTTCCTTTCTCCCAGGGCAACAGTGCCCATCATTTGGCTTTCCCCTGAATCCCTGTGTGTATTACCATATATGGCATCATTTTACTTGTAATTATCCCATCAGACCGTAATGCTTAAGTTACTTAACATTTTTTCCTGTTCTTTCATCCTTAACTCTTTGATTCTGCTTAGGCTAAGGGCTTTCCTCTCTTCTGCAGATAAACTTTGGGGCTTTAACTTCCTTTTGAAGTAGACAATAAAAAGTTCCTCAACATGAAATGGAAAAAAGACAGAATCTCAACAGCTACAATAAGAAAAAATCTCTAAGGTCAGTAAGTAATGAAGAATAATGTCTATAGCTGATGAACATATCTAATTTTAAAATATCAGATAATTTTTAAATGTTCATGACAATACACAGGTTTAATAAACAAGTATCCATTAAACAATATTGTCTGAATGACAACATCTAAATTTCATTTCAGCAATAAAATACCGTGTGTTTGCAAATCAGCTAATGAGGAGTGGCTAGATCAGGTTCAATGCCTCTAAATATCAAGAAGCTTACCAGGGGAGACCCAGGAGGAGGAGAGCATGTGAAATCTCTCAAATGGATTCACAGGTGGATGAAATTCTTCCTAGAACTATTGAGCTACAACAGAATTGGTCCTACTGGGTATTTTCTCTGCATCTGCCTTGAAACACCAACATTTTGGGAGGGGCAGAAACAACTTCCACTGTGAGGTGGTTTGAGAAATCCCACCTGCTTTAAAATCCTACATGCTCTGTCAAGCTCATTGACCGAATTTTTAAAGATGGGTCTTTTTCTTGCAAACGTATTTTGATGGTTTTAGCATGAACCAGTGAATGACACACCATGGGGTTCCTCCCAGGAGGGATCTGCTCCTTTCTTCTGAGTGCCTGTTTTCCTCAGACTAAATTACGTTCCACAGTGGGTGTTCACCATATAAATTCTGTTACTGCTGTCCTAACCATCATCTTTTGGGAGTAGGATGATCACTGGTTTAATTGAAACTTCTCAAATAATTCTTGTTGCCTGCCATACATAGAGGAGCACATTTAGTGCCAGTGCTGTTCTTTGCACCCAGTTCAGGTGGCCAATAAAAAAAACCCCAGATCAAAAGCAAGTCCCCTTGCACAGTTCTGATCAGCCCAACTTTAGCTACTTCCCATATATGTTTCCCTCCTAACAAACTCATTGGCATTCCCAGAGCAAAGAGGTTCACTGGGCTAACAGGCTTGATTTGTTAAAAATACCTCCCTCATGTTGTGTGGTATAACTGAAATTTATTCTTCCCTTGTTTCTTGCCAGGCATTGTTTTAGGAACTCAGAACAGGATTTAAAGCACATAAGCTCACATCTATAGTGCTCAGCTCTAACAGTTTTTGTATCACATGAGCCACTAAGCCCTTCATGACTCCATTACCTTCACCTTCAATGAAAATCATCCCAGCTAGAATAGGTTTCCAAACTAGGACAAGGTGAGAACAGCAGGTTGGCCCCACTGTTGTGGGTTGAGCCTGTGGTGTAATTAGGACTCTTGCACGTTTGAGAATAACTGGGAAAAATTGGTTTAAAAAGTGGGGTTTTTTTGTTGCTGTTGAAAATGTGAAAGCTTTCTATATTAATATTATGGTCTGAGACTTATCTTAATTCCACTTTTGGAAGCATGTAAAAAGCAACAGCAGAATTTATTTTCCAGCATTTGTTTCAGTGAGCAATGAACCACAAAAATTGCCCGTTCACACATCTCTTGATCCGGCGGTGCTGGCACTGTGGGAAGTCTCTGCACACAGAGCAGCACAGAGGGCTCAAATCCCATTAGGGCTTGGCAGGCTTCGTCCTGCACTACGAGATGTGCAGAGATAATGAAAATCTTTCTCTTAGACCAGCTACTCCCTGCTAGAGACCTGTCTCAGAAGCCAGCACGCTAATCCTACAGGTTTCCTTACAAAACAATTCCCAAAGGGATGAAGAGGGTTCAGCCCAAGTTCCGCCCTTGTCCGGAGCTCCCCGAGGTATCAATGTGGGAGCAGGGCCAGGCAGCAGCTCCTGCCAGCCCCAGCCTTGGAGATTTACTGAGCTGGGAGAGAAAAGAGCTCAGCTCTCTCGTGGAGGAGCCTTTTGACTGATGGGGCTTTGCAGCTTGGAGGTGTTCTGGGTGACTTTGCTCCTGGGTGTGTGTCAGGACAGAGAGTGGGCTGCAGTCCTGGTCCGGGTGAGCTCTGGAGAGTTTGCCCAAAGACAGGGAGGGAAAGAAGGGCAGAAGGGCAGGATGGTCAGTGCCTCACCCACTGTTCTCTCTACCACCACACCACATGAGGTGGAAGCAGCACCCTCCTGCTTCCCCATTTTTGTAGAAGCTACGCAAACCAAATGAGTGTTTTAACAATGTAAAAGGTAATGAAAAAGTATTTGACTATATGTACAAATCAAGTGTTCAGCATTTGTTTCTACAGACTCTACAATACCCCAAACATTCAGAATTTTGATCAGATTTTTTTCTTCATTCATTTAAGGTAGATTTTTGTTTAACTGAAACTTGTGCACACTCAGCCACACTTGCTTTCTAGAAAATACTCTATCCACTCTTTTTCAGGAAGTGGCTAAAATATGATAACCCCAAGATCAGACAGGTTTATGAGGAGATTGTGGAAACTCTCATGTGGTTAGCTATGCAAATAAGCACTTGCGGAATTTCTAGTAAAAAGCCTTTTGAAAACTCCAGGAGAAGCTTTCAACTTGTGTCTTTAGAAATCAAGCAACAAAGGTCAGAAGTCTCCTTTGAGGGCTTGTGTCTCTCCTTCCACTGGAAGAAGCTTGCAAAGTCCCAAGGCTGTTCCCTGGCCACTGCCTACTTCAATTCATACTTAATTGCTGATGCACCAAGGTTGCTCAGGCCTCTGAGGACCTGGGCAGATTTCTTGGGATTTTTCCTTCAGCAACATGTAACGTGCTGCTCAGCAGAGCAGGAGTGAACACAGACTGTTTCATGGCCAGCTCAGATGTCACACAAGAGAGACCACAGTGGGAAGCCTGAAGCACAGCCAAGAATGTCAGGAAATCCCAATAGTCAGGCAGAGCAGTGAAGGCTGCTCAGAACACTACAGGGATCAAAACACAAGGACAGAAAGGTCTTACCTGCCCTAATTTTCAGGCACATAAAAGAATAAGATTTCTTATTTCATACCCTCTGTGCAATATTATATATTGTGTATTTATTATATATGTTATGCTACAATAATGCAGCCAGATATATATTGGTCAGCACAGCCATGGTATAAAGTTTTTATGTTGCAAATGTGCATGATAAGATGTGGGATTTTAAGACTGACTGTAAAGGGATAGAAAGCAACCAGCAGGGAATGACATGAGAGGATGTTCAGTGATGCTGCCCATGGGAAAGAGCTGACAGAGAAAGGCTCTGTGCACAGAGGACAGTAGACCAAAGGCAGTATGTGTGTAGTTATTAATAAAATGTAGAGGAAATAACATCTGGAAAGAAGGGAATTCTTAGAAAGGTTTGGAAACCATGAGCATTAAAGCCAGATGGAGATTTTAAACATACCGTGGTTAATCACACAAAGGGTAGGGATTGATAAAGAATGCAAACAATACTTAACCACATGAGAGTAGGTTCAATGAACTGAGGGAGAAGTCCTGAGAATGGGTATATTTATAATCAGAAACATGGAATCATGCTCATTTCTCAGATCTAACCCCCTGCCTATGTCCCAGCAGCATTCCAGGTGATTCATGTGAGCTGTAGGTTTTACAGTTTAGGTACCAGGCTTTGGAAAGTTCCAGCCTGTAGCTATTCAAAGAAAAGATCCCAGCTGATCAATGCCATAAAGTCTTCAGTTATTGTCACATATTTTAGGCAAAAATAATTTCTTAGCATTTTTAGCAATTCTATATAACAATACAAATTGCTTCAACTTGACAGCTGCCACGCTGAAAGCCAAGTGAACTCTTTTCTTTCTGTACAGCCAAATAAGGCCAACAAGAATGTCAAACCAGTAGTGGTTAAAGCTGTGTACATTGGTTTTAGCCTGAATAATCTTTTTGATTTAAAAGACGTGTAAGGACTGTTATAAGCTGTTGGTCGTGATGCTCATCCAACACAGAGCAATTATTCTAAACATCTTGGTGAATCACTGATTGTTTTCAAAAGACATTTAATTCTCTCTATTTCATGCATTACTGGTATGAAACACCTTATGTTTCCAGCAAGCTTTTCAATATACGGTAGCTGTCAGAAGTGGATTCTGTAATGGGTGTTCATGAACAAAAAGTCATAGATTTGCAAAAGAAAGTCCCTTTCTTTAAAGTACTATTATTCCAAAGTTAAAAGGAGATTTACAAGTGGAAAAATAAACTTAAGTACAGAAATAGAAGGAGGAAATGCATTTTGGAAATTGGTCTTCATAACCATGACATGTTGCATCCTGGGAAGAATGTGATGGTCAATTTTTACTTCATAATTGCAGTAATTTTAAATTTCTTTTTGGTATTAATGCATTTTGGGGCAGATTTTTGATTGATATACTTACACATACTGAAGTCTTGTTATAACAGAGGTTAGAGCTATGCTACCCTTATGGTATCAGACACAGTATAGAATTTTCACTTTTTCTTAGGTGGTAATTGTTTCCCTGTCAGCAATGGCACTTACAAATAATGTGGCTGGTGATCAATAGCAGTCCTTTTAAACAACTTTAGTGTAAATATATATTCAGTCATTCAGCAACCACTTTTTCTCAGATAACCTAAAACCAGTTTAGTTTGTATTTACAATACTTGACAGATTACAGATCATTGCACAAACCTGCAGGGGCCCCGAGCCTGCCCTGAGCAAACAGCACAGGACAGCAGCAACATGGAAGATGATACTTCTGTACAATGACAACGGAATTAGGGAGCTGTGGTGAGTCACTGACAGCTAAAAATGAAAGGCAGTTCAAAATATCCAGGATGTTCCATGTTCCTTGGTTCTGTTCCCAGTTCCTCAGCCTCCTTTAGGAACGTTTTGGAATCCATTATGCTTTCTACATAGTTTTCCAACCACACTCCCCAGCAGTTCATTGTAAACTCTTATATTTCTAAATTCAGAAAGTCAGTTTAAAGAAATAATTTTGTGCATTAAAGACTTTCTATAACACTGATACTTGTTTTTTTATTTTATGATATATCTACTGAGGTAGATTTGGGACTGGAGCTCAAGCTTATTGAAGGTGAGGAGAGTATGTAGATTCCATCAGAATCTGAATCAAGTTTGAGTAAAGAAAGACATTTTAACATTGAGAAATACAAAAATAGGTTGGTTTACTTACGTGCACAGGATAGACTGGTCTTCTCGATCTGTGAATAAAGGGAAATAAGCCATTAATTAGGGAAAATGCTTTTCCTGACAGGAGCACTTATATTTACAAGGATTTACATCGAACAGCCTAAACCTTTTAAAATCTGGTCGACCATGATTAGTCAGAAGTACTGGCTTCACTTCTTATTTAATTTGCCCTTGCATTTAAATAACCATCTCTAATGGAAATATTTTGTACAAAAAATGAACAAAAGGTTAAGGGGTCAAAAATAATTTTTGTAAATTCCATTAGAGGTGAACTGTAATGAGGACAGCAAAACATCAGGCTCTCTATAAGAAGATTATAACAAAATTTCAAACCTGAAACTCAGGTTTTTACTATGCTTATGAATTCTGGCCAGCAGCTGACTTGAAACAAAGTCTGGACAGATAAGGCATCAACAACTGAAGTGTTTTAAGCTGGTCATGCAAAGCTTTGAATTTTGAAAGCAGAGCAGTTCAAATACCTGAATAATATGCTCTCTATTTTATTTCAGACTGAGACAACTTTTATCAGGAGGATAAAGAATTTCTTTGAGATATTGTCCAAAGAATAAGATAAAACAAGACACTTCACAGGTTTTAGAAGACCATTTCAACAAGTATGTAAGTATTCTTCATGCTTTTTGCTATGAACAGGATCATCAAACACATTTTGGATCAAGATTTATAAAAAGGAGGACCAAAGTCTCTATTTCCACTGTGTGAGGCATGTAGGAGGTTTCTGCACACCAGAGTCCAGTGTCTGTAATGTTGCAGGAAGGCTTAGGATTGCGTCCCACCTCCAGAACCTGTTCTTGCAGCAATCCTCTCTGCTCATTCTTTTGGACTTGGAGTTTCTCTCTGCCTTCAGAACTTTTACACTGAATTTTCTACCAAAAGGCATGACTAACATGTTTGCTGTGATCCATTCTGAAGTAGAAAAATTTTTTTCACTTGTCAAACATCAGGACAAGTTTCCCAGAGAAATGTAGTATCTCCATCCTTGGAGATACTTGGAAGTAGACTTGAAAAATGCTCTGACCCACCAGCCCCACATTGAAGTTGGCCCTTCTTTGACTAAGACTGTCACAGTCTGCCTTTACAGACTGTAGAAAAAGCTTCTGACTTAGGAAAATAAATTCCGAGGCAGGTCAAATACATTTTGAAAAGTGTGTGCAGTTACAAATCTGAGACTTGAGACAGATCATTGAGGCAGAAGCCAGTGCTCCTGTATGGCTTGGCATTGTTTCTCAAATGCAGAGCCAGCAACAGCCCAGTGGAGCCTCTGGTCAGAGGTTAACACATGAACTCCTTCCTACTCTTGTTCAATGCGTGGGGTGACTTGCAGGACTACCTGTCTGGTTGCCTGCCCCTGTGGCTGACCCTTTATGTCATAAATACCATGAGATAAACCCATTAAGCTTGCAAGCTGCAAGTGCTTCCTGGCCCACAGCCAGTCTGGGAAAAGCAGTAGAGATTCTGCTATGGCTTGGATTGATATTAGACAACTGTTTTACTCCCAGTTCCTCAATAGCTGTAACATTAACTGCTTTATTGATCCTGCACACAACAAATGGTGCCACTTAGCTGCTTTCTTCAGTAAATTGGGACAAAATGACTCATTACATTTCTGTTCATATTTGGCAGCAATCAGCACAGCTGGACTCTTCCACAATAACATCTGGGAGGAGAGGAGCTGAGAGCCATGTTTGTGTTTCACTGCAGGATATGAGCTAGGCTTTCTTTTAAGTTAAAAAAAGTGAGAACATGGTAGAATTTTTGCTAAAAATACACTGTTGTGTAAATAGAAATCATGGACATATATTGATATTACATCACAAACCCATATCATAAAGAAAATAAAGTGATTCCTTTATACAGAGTTGCCAGGAATTTCTGAGCTCAGGGCACATTTGAAAAAGTTGGTCTCCTCCAAGCCAAGTATTTTCTTACTACTTTTCTGCCCATTGCTGCCCTTCCTTTGCTTCCCAGTAAGTGAACCCCTTCTGGAGGTGTCTCATAATCTGACCCACCACAGGGGTTTGCTTTGGGACATGTAAGAGCAGACGGATAAGAGAGGTCAGAAGGGGCACCAAGTGCCCCCGGGATAGGTTAATCAGGGGAGAAACCTCATGCTGACAAACTGTCCTGTGCACATTCCGGGGTGGGGGGGGCGCCGCGAGAATTCCAGATGTTAAATCTCCTTCAGCAGTTCCAGCTAATTGTAATGCCAAGGATGAAATGTATCAGGAAATCTTATCCTATTTGTTTATGACTTGAGCTGCAGATTCTGGCCTCTTTTACTTTCAAAGGTTCTCCCATTCAACTAATCCTATTCCTGTTCTGGAATATTTTATCCTATATAGAAAGGACTGTGCCCTATTTGGGGAGTTTGCAACTCTGTGGTTAGATCTATCAGATGAGAATGATTTGCATAAATAAAGCTCCTTAAACTTAACTCCTGTGGCTTAAAAAATAACAAAATAAGTCTTCTAGATTCTAACATCAATTTGGTTAATGGTTTTTAAGAAAGTTTGACACTACCTGGAAGAGTACCATATCCTCCTCCTGTATGTCTATGTTTGATGTTTTGGATTTTTTTTAATTTCTCCTCAGCTATAAATAGCTTAGAGATCTGCCTTTACATTATAAACCTCAGCAGCTTTCCTAAACCTGCAGCAGACTGGTTTTATTTTTTTCTTTTTGGAATCTGCTTAGCTCTTTCACCAAACACCTCCAGATTGCTTGTGAGAATCCTTGCCCCTCTCTGTTCTTGATAGACCAGTTAGTTCTGCTTAATCACAAACAAAATCAGATGGTTTATCACAATGAAGCAGCAAGTTGGCAGCTTTACCATAAAAGGAAAAAACCCAGACTGAACCCATGTTCCACCACTCGCCTACTGCTCCTTTACATTTGTTCATAACTCCACTGCCTAAAGGGGACATTTCTGTACAGTCCTGCTAAGGACACAGTAAACAGATGGCTTTTCACAGCAGCCTCCTTTTCTAAGATCTTGGGAACTGTGTTTCCCTCCCATACCTCCAAGTAACTACCAGGTTGTTTGTTTTTCCATCTTTAACTCAGGCTTGCATAAAAATGGCTCTGCAGAAAATAATCTTGGATCTGCAGAAAGCTGTAATATTTGTTCTCCATGATTTATTGTCAGAGAACTTGATAAAAGCCTAATCAACTACACAAAAACTTTCTATCTGTTACTACCGCTACATAACCTGACTTTTCACAGTGGTATTGTCTATCATTTTTTATTTGCTGCTTGCAGGGAGGATGACAGAGGCAGCAGTTACCCCTCCCTACTGGACCAGTGTCTCAGCTCCACCATCACTGGGAGCTGGCAGTGCTGGAGAATGGAGCTATCCACCCACTCCCAGCATTTCTCCCTGGCCTGCACTGCCCTCTCCTTGCAGTATTCATACAGCCACACTGTGCACCAGGAGATGACCCACCTGAAAACTAAATCAGCAAAAGGCCAGGGATGGTTTCCACCTGGAGCAGTTTTGCACCATGACTGCAGCAACAGTGGTGCTGGCAGTGCAAAGGTTGGAATGGGGGCCCAGCCCTTCTCATGGCAGCTGTGCCACTGGGGAGCCTCTTCATCCAAAGCACAGAGAGTTGGGTGCAGGAGTACTGGGTGGTGTGTTGTGCCTGCAGTGTTTGAGTGCAGCAGAGTCAGCTAAGCTGGTCTGTAAAGACAGTCACTGGGGCCCAGGTCAGAGTGGTAACTGCTGGGCACACACACACAAAGCACTCTTGCACAATGTTATATTCTCTCAGTCTTTAAGAAAATTAAAGTTTATTCTTGTTCTGGCTAGAAATGAGCCTCAGTGGCTGTGCCTGGGCAATGACATACTGTATTAGTGACATAGTAATCAGTAGATTCAACAAGACATCCAGCCCCTCCAGCTGAGTATGAGACAGCATGACTGTGATTTGCAAAAGGGTTTTAGGTACTCAGAACCACTTGAAACAAGTGGAAATTTTATCTTTCCCTGGCCAACATCTTTGATAATTCCTGTGTCCTGTGAGATGTCAGCTTTTCTGCATATTTGGAAGAAAGTCCAATTATCTGATCACTGGTAACTGTGGCTAAGTGTTTTTATCAGAACAGCTTTGATGGGACTTAAACATCATCTCTAATGAATACATTAACCAAGTAAGTCTCTAAAGCACAGAAGGAATGCAGTGTGCACAGCTCATGTTTTTTTGCAGGATGTTTGTGCCAACAGAGCAGAGGGTGAGAATGTGAAGGGCTGTGATTCCCAGATGATGAGCCTGCAGTAGGACCAGCCATCTGCAGACAGAGAGGCTTGATTCACCAAAAGATAAAAGTTCCCTGAGACATCTGAACAAGCTGATTGCTCTGGGCCAAGTGGCCTTGGCCATGAAGTACCAGAATAATTCTTCAGTCTCATGAATCTAAGACATCTTTTACTTTGGCAAGCAGAAACTATGCAAGTTTCCAGATAAGGAGCAGTACTGAATTCTCACAAGAAAAACATCTAGTGCCCTGATCCATGTTTATGAGTAAGGACTTTTGTTTATATTACTTTTGCAAACATGCTTACAAAGCCCCATGAAGCTCTCTGTGCCTGTTGGAGTTTCGTGCACACACAGACTCACGTTGACACCCACTTTCACCACCCTGACGTGAATATAATTTGGCTGAGTAACTAGAGTTATTTTGAGGTTTGGGTTAGTTTTATGCACAAAACACGAGTAGGTTTTTACAAACAAAAGCACAGCTTTAAAACTGGCTGGGGCCCACTTCAGAGATGGAAAGCCTCCAAAATGGCATGTGCAAGCAGAGCGTGGGTGTCCTGTGCTTGTTGTGGTGGGAGCTCTTGTGGGACTGTCCCTGCTGCAGTGCCAGCTGTGCGTGGTCAGGGTGGGAGGCGGTGAAAGAGCATTCTGTTAAAGGTTAACTCCTCCCTCCTCCTTTCTTTTTACTTGCTCTCCCCCTCTTCCCTGGTCTCAGGAAGAATTCCTTGCAAAGGGGGCACACAAATAATGGGGAGTAGATCTTCCCCAAGAGTTGGTAGTGTCAGGAAATTATTCTAAGCACCAAAAAAGTGAATAGATAGAAATATGCACTTTCCTTCCTCCTGCACCCAGCCTAGGAGGCACAGCTAAGCCCAGGCTGTTGTAGGTGCAGCTCCAGTGGCTGCTCAAGAGAGCATGTTGGGAGGGACAGGACACAGCCAGAGACAGGAAGAGTGAATGAGGTCCATGTGCTGCTGGGATCAGGCTGATCTATGCTGACACTAGTTTCATGTTGGGCAGAAAACTCATGTACTGTCAGGCTAAAACAATTCTGTTTAGCATAGGCTGTTTTTTCCCTTTCCTACAGAAATCCTGTAGCCCTGTTTTTCCCCATCTCATTTCTAGGGACAAGTACCAGTGCTCTGCACAGCTGAATGAGAGCACTGCTAATGATCTGCTGGAGCCAGAAGATTCTTGCAGAGCTCCCCTCAAGGCTTGCTGCTTAAATAAAGGATCTGAGGAAAGACTGCCCTGGCTTTAGGGCCTGCTCAGAGCCTTGGGCAGTGCTGGAGGCACAGCTGAGAGTTCCAGAGGTGAGCTGGGGCACAGATGTGTGACTGCGGCTTAGTGGGATGAGCTTATGCCAAGTAAGTTTTTTGTAACTGCGATTATGTCACACAGTATGTACCAAGGTCTGTTTTCAGGATGTTTTTTGTTGCTTTATTGATCCTCCTCTGCTGCACTGTAGCTGTGCCTCCTGGGATGCATTTAAATAAAGGAATTGAAATAGCTCTAGAAAAGAAGTGTCATACAAGCCATAGGAAGAAAAAAGGTTGGTATTGTAAAGCAGATAGCTGGTTCTCTGGGTTTGGAGTTAAATTAGCTGTATTTCAAGCACTTTATATATGTAAATGTAAGATTCTGAAGCCAGAAATAGAAGTTATAATTAAGTAATCAAGTAATCTTTAGGAGTTAAATCTCAGAAATTCTAAGGATTTTGTTACCTGCATTATTTTGTTAGCATTACAGTGAGTACACAAGAGGAATTCTGTAAGAGAAAAGACTTGTTGCTATGCCTCTGATATAAATCACCATTAGTATGTGTATCTATATATGTTTGTGAATGAATATATATGTATATGTAGACTCCTTGTACCAAAACAACAAGGCTTTGGTTGGTATTTCCAGGCAGTAAAGGTCTGCCTTGGTCAGGCAATTGTGCTTCTGAGAATCTGATGGCCAGGCACACACACAGGTTTATCTTTTTTCATTGTGGGGAAAGGCTTTGTGTCTAAACCTTGGTTTGGAAAACAGCAGTTAAGCATGATATGCCAAACTGACTCCTTGAAACTTTTGGTAAATTCATCAGGTACATATTTCAAGTAAGACAACCACAGGAGTACTTCAGTCCTTGTGCTTACAGTGTGCTGCATGCCCAGAGAATTGCTGTCTAATTTCATTTGCATAGTCAGATAAAGTGCACAGAGGGATTTGAATGGATTAGTTTCTCTGAAACAATCACTCTTCTGTGCATGTGTGTAAATATTACAGAGAAATCAATATTGGCTACTAATCCAGCTGCTAAACTGAAAATTTGAGATGCTGTTCACTGTTTTCAACAGTCAGATCTAATACCCTTAAGCCTTAAACCCTTAAATCCTTAAGCTCCAAATTGGGAAGTCCTAAACTTGCCGAGCCATAGTTGCCAGCCAGAATTTCCGTAGGGTCAGGGTTCTTATGAGGACATTTGAATTTCAAAGCATTTTGTGGAGTTCCTGCTTTCCTGTAGCACCCAAAGTCACTGTCAGATGGCAGCCAGTCATGTCCCTGAAGTCTGTCAGCATTGCAGCCTCACACATTCATCACTGGAGGTTTTTCATCCCTAATTTATGATTTTTCCTTAGTAGAAAAGCCCCTCCTTGTGACTGTAGGAGGAGAGCACTGTGAGTTTTGAAGGGTGTTTGCACCATTAGGGGCCTGACTGCTTTCCCACCACTCACTGCCACCATGGTTAGAAAACAGGGCACATCTCAGCTCAGGGTCCCATTCACCAGGCTGTAAGAGAAGGAGCCCCAAAACATTATCTGAATTTACTTTGCTAGAGGGAGCGAGAGAAAGAAGATCCAGCAGCACTAGCAGCTAACTTTGGAATAGTCTCCACTGGTGGAGAGGGAGCATTTTCCATGCCCGTATTTGCCAAAACTATTTGCTTGACTTTGAAACCTTCCCACATGCCTCGACACAGATGGGTAAAAAGATTGTTTTTCCTTTTTGAGTCACAGTGTTTGTGGACTGCCGTTCCTGCCAAAGAATTCTTCTGAAACTTCTAGAAAGCCTGTGGCCCTATGTACCAGCTCTGTGCTGGCTGTGCTGCCTGCAGGAGCACATGTGGAGTTTCCAGGGGTGCTCTCCCCCGGGCAGGGCTCTCCAAGGGGTGCTCTCCCCCGGGCAGGGCTCTCCAAGGGGTGCTCTCCCCCGGGCAGGGCTCTCCAGGGAGCAGGGTTGAATGTCCTACCTTGCAGCATGCTCCTGTAGGCTGTGTCGGCGATGGCATAGATGTGAGGGGGCATCTCGTGCCTCTTCTTCCCCTTGTACATGTCAATAATCTTCTCTGAATAAATGGGCAGCTGCTTGTATGGGTTTATCACAACGCAGAAGAGACCTGAATAAGTCTGCAAGGAAATTCAAATGAAAACTGGGCTTAATACCATGTGCCATGTCTAGTCTGGGAAGCATCAGGTGCATTAAATTATCAAGTAGTTAATTTAGGTAATTTTAGCAAGTAGAACTCTTTTGTATTCTACCCAGTGTAAAAAATGAAGCAGGGATTTTTTGAATATATGTTAAGTGATGGTTTTCAAGAGCACAAATAATTATTTCTCATAAGCAAGCTGCTAGAAAGTATGTGAATTTAGCAATCTGTAGAAACACTGTGGTCTGATGTTTGAGCTTCTTAACATCAGTTATTGTCAGTACATAATCCATACCCTTATCTATGGTGAGGTAACAACTGTAATAATTTACATTTCTTTATATGTGTATTTTCATATCCTCTGCACAGGCAGGCATCAAATTCTGTAAACTGAAATCCCACATAAGAAGCTTGATTAATGTTAGAAAAAGGTTTTTTAAAAAAAGCTTCTATGAACACTACATAATAATGATGATTGATGAGAGTTCTTGAAAAAAATTACTCAAGTTTCAAATACATGTCTTACCAGAACAGTCATGCCTGCATTGCATAACTATTTCTGCAGGGAATATAAGGAAAAATGTGGTTTGCTTACAGTTTAATGAAGGTATTAATATTAAAAAATATATATATAAACAAACAAGAACATTGGCTACTAGCTGTTAAATATTCATCCAGGTTTTGTTAGGTGGGTTTGTTTATTTTCAATTTTCCTTTCTTTCTATATGCTCCAGCTACTGAACTGAAGCAGAAATAATAGCATATGACAATAGATGATGGGCCATGTTTCATAAACAGTTACTAGAAGTAAGAAATTTGCACAGGTATTTGATTTAAAAAGAAAATTTAAACCCCCCAAATTAAAAACAAACTACCGAGATCATAATTGCAGGGGTATTGTGATATTAAAAAAAAAAAAAGAAACTACGCTCCTTCTGACATAGACAGAAGTGGTTGGGGTTTTAAAATTTTTATTATTCTTTATTTTATTTTGTGGCTGTGAGTGAGGGCTCTGTGGAGTGCCATCACTGCAGTGCCTCAGGCTCAGGCCGTGCCCGGGGTGGCTCCAGATGCGGATGCCCTGCAGGAGCTGGGGCAGAGCTGGGCTGTGCAGTGGCATCCGGGAGCTTTTGCTCTGGGCATGGGATTTCCCTTTCCTGACCATAATAGGAAATGGCACAAACCAGCCTCGGCACAGCCTGAGCACTTTATATGGTATTTGGCAAACAGGGCGAGAGGCTCCGGCAGCCACGAGCAGGTTGGGTGCTTTGTGCTGGGCAGGGAACATCTGGTGTGGGGACAGGACCTCCACCAACATTTCAGCTTGTGATGGTGTCACCTCAGTCTCAAGTCAGATAACAAGAAGCTCAGGATCCGTGCCAGTTCTCAGCATCCCCAAGCTAAACCCCTTGGTAGGGAAGGTAGATAATTACTGTGCTGGTTTTTCATTGATGTGGGAGGTAGGAATGAAACTGTGCTGCTCATGTCAAAATGAACTGTAGCGTTGCCAGGATAACATAGTTGGAATGCGACAGTTTTGTCCTATAAAGACCACCAAGACCCTTATGGAAAGCATAGCAAGGTATTTTTTTTTAGTAGAAATAATTTAACTGAATGCACTCAACCAATAATTTCCAACTAAGTAAAATAATATGAGAGTAGATTTCTAATCCAGGAAAGTATTTAGTCCTCCCTTCCCTTAGATTTCCAGGCATTTCCTGACTTACCACATGCAGGGCTGTTTGCACATCCAGGCATACAGTAACATACCTTTGAAGAGCTAATTTTGAGACCCAAGCAGCAGGCTATTAAGGCAGAGCAAAAGCCAGAGCTGATGAAGGTCAGAAATCCTTGTTTCTAACTGGACTGTGACTGATACCATCTCTCCCCTTAGGAAAGGTAACCAAGACCTCTTAGTTTCACTACTGTAGTTCTAGGTATCTGCTTTCAAGGATTTGGGAAGCCACATCAATATAGATGATGTTTTGAAGGAAAGCAAGCCAGTTGGCCAAGGGTGTGATTGAAAGTGCTGGTGTTGAAATTTCTGTGCCTTAAATCCCTCTCCTTGGGGCACAGCCTGTGCAGAGAGGGGGAACCCCAGCTGGATCTCTCCCTAGAGGGTTTGGAGGCAGAACAGGATTTGAAATATCTTAGGGATACTTCCATAGGAGTGTTGAGCTCGTGTACCCCTCTGACAGCTACTGTTGATGGGTATTTACAAGAGTCTGGTAAAACCACACACATCTGCATTGTAAATATCTAGGTTTGGGCAGAAGAATTCAACCTCAGTTCCAATATGCATAAACAGTTTTATGTATGTAAGACAGTGTTTTTCACTATTTAGTGAAGACTCAACAAGTAGTGCCTATGAATACAGCCATAAGGAACTTGATTCTACTCTCAAGGCCATTGAAGTTGCATTGCTGTTTTATTCATGCTTATATAATATTTTTTGGTCTAATTTGTTATGTAGATAAGGCAGATTCTTTTTGTTCTGAGCAATGTGAAACATGAGTTAGTGGCAAAACACTTCTTGCCCTTCTATCTTAATTGTCTGTGATGAAGGAAAACACCAGGGTGTTTTTCTAGTGTACAGTCACTCTGTGAATTTCTGCAATGGGTCCTTTTATTTAATAATATTTCATATAAATGCAAGGGGAAGATGATTTGATTATTTTTTTCAGCTAGGTGGAATTTTTCCTTTGGCAGAATTGGGAATCCCCATTTGCGTCAGTGACGCTCTAAAGAGAAAAATGTTGAGGTCGTGTTTTCTTTCTGTGTGTGGGACTCCAAGGGACACAAATTAGGCAAGACATGGCAAAGCCAGGAGATGATTATTTACAATTAATTTTGCAAGTGGATGAGCCCCAAATTCTCTTTTTTAAAAAAGATATGACAGTATCTAGTAGGGCTGTGTAAAGCTGGATAGTTTCAAGCAGGTTTTGGTTAATGAAAATACTAATAACTTGTTGCAACACAAGTCAAACTAATTTATTTGAAACAGTTAATTTACCACCATGTTAAAATCTAGTTGCTTGAGAAAAAACTTAATTTCAGATACACTTCCTTTTTTGTCCCCATGAAAAACCCTTTGATTTCTAATTGCATAATCCACTTTTGGAAATTAATTTCCTCTTTCTATAGAAAGTGAAAATTCCACAAACATAAAGGAAATCCTAAAACATTTATGTAGAGTGTTGCTGAGAACAACAACAAACTAATAGCTCCCTCTTCCCCCAGTTTTATCCCACTATCCTTCTACTAACTCTTTTATTTCTTGTGACAATGCAGAACACTTACTGAAAAAGTCTATTTTAATAATTAATGCTGTGTTGTGATATCATAGCATGTGGGTTCATATGTTCACCTGCAAACTTTAAATCCAATAAACTCAAATAATGAGAAGATGGAAAGTCCAGCCTCTTTCAGGAACTTGATGTGCATTTTAGTACATTCCTGAAGGGAAGATCTTGACTGAGCTCTTTGAAGTTATGCATAACAATTAAATAGTTCCTTTGTTGTACTCTATATAACTATCTTATTTTCTGCTTCATTTCCTACTTTCCAATTTAGCATTCCTCATATTGATAATGAGACCTCTACACCTGTTTCTAAAACCTTGTTACTTAAGCTGTTTCCTTTGTTTCACTCATCAGTGGTCTGTCATGCAAGAAAAATTTTCATAGATTGAAGCTGCAGATAACTTTTCTGCAGCACAACATAGGGATCCTCCACGTAAAATCAGAGATAACAGCTGAATTCCTTGGAAAGGTTCTGGGCTTTCTTACTGTGCAGTTTGCTGACTGTTGATGTAGATAGATTACAGGGTTATTAATGTCCAAATATGCTGTGTTAGTGCACTTGTGTGGAAAAGGACAGAATAATCTTGGCCATTACTCACATGAACATAGAAAAGACTGTAATTTGTCCAGGCTTGTCTAATCTGTAACTTGACCAAAATAAGGGGCAAGAAGGTTAATGGATGCATGACTTTGGTTCCGTAACACACTGGTACATACAGGTACTCCTGCTTGAATTCCAGTGGGTTTGTTCCTTTATCCAAACATAAGGTTTAACTTGATCACCCACCACACCAGAACCTGTCAGCTGCCTTTCAGTGGGAGTTCTGTCTGACAGAAGACTGCCTGACTTGGCTTTTCTGCGTATTCCTTTATCAGGGTACTGAAAACTTGTTCAGGTTTATGTTGAAGTCATTCAAAAGTCCCTATTAACTTATTTTGTTATCCAAACAGCAGAACTGATGTCTTGTTCACCTATCAGAAAGTACTTTCCAAGTTAACTATATCCTTTCAGAATTAGTAAATTTTGAAGAAGAAACCTTCATTTATTTTAATTTAGTTAAGAAAAGAAGCAATTAGTAAAGAAGCAGGAGAGTCATGGGGGATAAAGGGAACTCCATATATTTTTTGGTCTAGGAAGCCATGACTGAGGGGTTAGTACTTGCATGGCAGCATCACACACAACGCTGTGGCCCTGCCAGTGGGTGGAATCCACCTCACTGTTGATGGGACGTGGTAGCAAGCAATAGGAAGTGCTCTGTGTTTGAGTCTACTCACATAAATTAAACCTGAGAAGTATCTCTCCCTTAGATTGTGCAGCACTGAAGCTTCATTGAGGCAAGTCAGCTCTGCCATGTCCTCCACTTTGGAGAACTTTGGAGGGTTCATCTTCTGCACATCATCCTTGCTCAGTGTCACCTTCTTTCCATTTTCTGCCAGTTCAACCACCACCTCATCCCCTTTCTCTTCCTTGATACTTGCTGCTTCAAATCCATGTTTCTCTGATGGAATCCAGACCAGTTTCTTTGCTGACCAGTCAGCCTGGGCAAGGGGGTTGTTGACAAAGTTTTTGTCCACATAAAGGAACTTCTCATCATCGCTGAGAGGTTTTTGAGCCATTTTGACTCAGCAGACACCTGTTGAGGAAGCAAAATATTCTGCTTTAAAGGAATAAAAGGAGGAAAATGTGGAGATATTCCAGGCAAAACATTCTATGGCAAATCTGCCATGCAGCAGGTCCAAAGAACCTGTGTTGTACCTCACATTTTCATGTGGATACTTTTGGCTGCCAGCTTAGATACTGTAGAATATCTGTGTTCACATTCCCATGCCTTTGTTATTGTGTCTGAAATCACCAAAATCAAAAGCTTCATGATACTAAATTAAGTGAGGACCTCTGGGCTTCTTACTTTATTTTGTTTATGTTGTGCTGAAGATCAGAGAGAAAAGTAAGGCATAACTAATGCCTGTTCAATGAGAAACTCCACCAAGACCACTGGCTGAACACCCTCCTGCAGCCTCAGCTCTTGCCCATCACAAAGTTAATTGAATACAGACAAACTCAAAATTTCCCATCACCCAGACAGTGTTCGGTGCATACTGAAATACCAGTATAGTAATGAAATAAATAGTAGAAAAATGTTTCCCAGGCTGTGTTCCAGCAAGAACAGAAATGAATCTTTCTGGCAAAGGACTATTTCCAATCACTCTAATACCATTTCATTTGGAGAAGAATAAGATTAAGACAAGATCAAAAGAAAAAGCAGGAAAAAATTGTTATCAGTGTTGCTAGTGAAGGAGAAATAATTTAGATATCCCTTTCCATGGGCCAGACAGTGAGAGCTGATCACTTATGAAGGGTAAATATCTATCACATGAGACAAAGAAGAAATAAAACAAGCCTAGAAACTGCCTCAGCTAGTAGATACTCTGAACCATGATGGTCAGACTGGAAGGGTGATGCATCTGTATCATGTAGCTGCATATGGATAAAACAGCTGGATGTATGTGCTCCATAGGTGAGAGCAAGGGGAGAGTTCAGGCTGCTTTACTCTGTGCTGAGAGGGGAGAGCTGCTTTCCTGATCAAAGTTAGGATGTAGCTGCAAGATCTCTGCTGATAACACTGGAGCTTTCATAAATGTTCTGCTCTAATCCCATGGGGGCCACAGGGCTAAATGAGGGAAGGATTAAACTGAGGACTTCTTGTGGTCTACTACAGGGCAGAAAGAGTTGTGCTAGTTGGGAAACCTGCTGTGCAGCAGAGCTGGGGGGAGCTACAGCAGGCAGCAAAAAAGAGCATGTGCCCAAGAAAAACAACTCTAGGACTCAGAGGCTATTTCATTTCCTTATTGAGAATGGATTTAATATTTACAGCATTCAAACAAATATGGATCTTGAGGGAGCTTGGAGAGCTGACTGCTAAAGATGCCAGCAATCAACCCATAAGCAGAACAATATTTGTAAGGACCAAGCTCTGTGGTATGTAGCCAAATAGACACCCTGTGCTCTGGGAGTATCAGAGCTGGGTTTCCAAATATTTGTCCCTGAAGCCTTCCCATGTTTTTTGCAAGGCCAGACTGTGTGAGGGAAACACAGATCATGCAGAAGGTGACATAAAGCTTAAAACCCAAACTAGAATTTTTAGAGGTCTGGGTTTCCTACAGAGGGTTAGATTTCCTATAGAAATTCAGTGAAAATTAGATGCTGCAGTTCCTCAAACTCCCTTGACAATTACCTCATCCAAAGAAAAAAAAAAGGCTGAATGTGCTTGTTCAAGAGCCTGAGAGCCTTGCCTGCAAATCCCCATCAGGAAAATTCACCCAGGCAATCCATGCACATACAATGTGTGAGGCAATGTGGGTGAGGTGAGGGAGACCCTAACTCTTGGATCTGGGCATTGCCACTGGCCCACGCTTGGTGTTCCTCACCATCGGGGCTCTGCGAGGGAGCATCTGTAGGATGTGGCCCTTTGCTCGCTCCCAAGAGACTCTTGGAAGGGAGCTGCAGGAGGAAACTATTTGACCTCTGTGTGGATTAAGGCAGAAAATGTTCCCTCGTTGCCAAGAGGGCTGGTAGAACTGCACAGTTCCAATAATGGAGATGGTATTCTCTCCAGCTGAGCTTTCCAGCTGGCGGCTGCAGGGCGAAGCCGGACAGGGAATGAAGGGAGCACTGCCCCAGCACCAGAGCACAGTTCCAGCAGCACAGGGCTCAGGGAGCAGGAGCTGCTGTGGCCTCTCCTCCTGCTGAAGTGGCAATGGGCAAGGCATGTTCCCCAGCACACTGTCCCAGCAGCATGGGAGGAACTGCTGTGGCAATGGAGCAGGGAGTATCAGTCCATCCTGTGCCCAGGAGAGAGCTACATCATCATCCTGTAGCATCAGAATGGTTGGACAGTGCTGCCTGTGGCCAAGTGCCAGGTGACAGCCCTTTCACACCAACAGGAACTTGATATTGCTGTCAGAAACACCAAAAATGAGACTGAACTGCAGAGCTGAGCTTCCTGGGGTGAAATCCTGTTCCTCAGAAGCTGCTCAGATTTGATGGTGGTGGAAATCAAAGTGCCAGATCATCCTGACTATCTGCCTCAAAAATCCAACTGTAGATAAAACTGTTGGCTTGCTACGAAGCATGTCACAGTGGGACATCTCAAAAGCTCTTGTCTGTCCTGTTCCCAAGGACCAAGGATAAGTTCCCATCCTTGTTACAAGCTAAGTCAAAAACATTTTCCACAGAAGAGCACAAACCAGAGAGCTGCTCTCTGACTATGTTCTGCTTCTTCCTGCACATACATAACAAAGGGCAGAAAATTTTGAATTCCATCTTTTTGAAAGCAAGATGAGGTTGGAAGGTGTATGAGCTGGAACAAACTGCACAGCTTGGAAACAGAGGTTCTTATTCCCTAGATCTAAGCACTAGGACTAGTTTAAGTATGTTAAGAATACACCCCCTACAAGAACTAGTGAACAGACAGTCTGAGCTGGATCCTGTAACTCCTCTGAAACATAATGAGAAGAAAACATGAATTTGTGTGAAAAGAACTTTTCATGTCTGATTCTCCAGAATCTGAGCAGCTGCTGACTACCACTGTAGTAAAAAAGGAAATGCACTTATTAAGTGTGGATTAATTACTATTAATAACGTAATAAATTTATTAATATGCATAATTAATATTCATTATAAGGAAGATTTCTGAATGCAGGGGGTAGAATATGAGCTCCACAAACTCAACTAAATTTATCCTAGCAAGGACTAATGAGATGCTGAATATTTCTGATTAATAACTGACAGTAAATCTTTTAGTCCATCTCTGATCAATAATGCAGAGCACTGGTCCTGATTAACACTAAGGAAATGGGTCCAGGGGAAAGACTCCTCGCTGCCTGTTGAGAACGCAGAACTTACTCCTCAGCCAGTTCCTGGGCTTCATCCATAGGGCTGGCTGAGAGAAAGGGAGACCACTATGCCATTTGTGCAAGAGATGGTAAGAGGTTCTCATCCATTCTTTTAGGTACATGATAGCCCAAGTCATGTACAAAAGAAAACACTTTTATACTCAGGGTTGAGCTGTCCTGAGAAAGGGAGGGGGAAAAGCAATCACAAAAATACCATTGATGTGAGGTTTCTTGCCTCACAATTGTGCCAAATTACACCTAACCTGGTCTATTTGTTGTACTTGTCTAATCCCCAAATGTGCACATACACATGGGCACAGATACAGCTCACTCTATTCCTGTCTGCTGTCCCGCTACAGAGATATCTGGCTGCCTTTTCCCTTTTCATGTTAATGGCAGGAGCTGAATGCTGTCTGTATAATTAGTTTATCCTGAGTATATTATTCCAAGGATGAAATACAAATATTTCCAGGAAGTGTGCTTTAATTAAAAGGTTATTAGCCAAGCAGAATTGCCTCCTAGGTCAGAGCTTAGTGGGACTACTTTTCTCCTAAGGAGAAGGAAAAGGACACTTCTCCCTTCCTCTGCAGGATGTTCATGCTGGTATAAAGGTTTATCACATCCCTGCAGGGAATAATTATTAGAACAGAGGAACATATAACCAAGTATGTGAATTATTTTCAGGAATCAAGTCCTGTTCTCCTTAGTAGTTGCTGATAGAAGAGAGTAGCACTAACCTGCTGCATGACACAAACTGCATTTCTTGGGCTACAGTAATTCTTGACTATGTTCTTTCCAGGTTCCTTGTCTTTTACTTTTCCAGTACTTAACTGAATCATTGCTTGGAAAAAAAGATTATCTGGAGGTGAATCTTAATCTAGTGACCTTCATTTGGGAACTGGTCACCCAGCATAGTTAGCTTTGTCACAAGCACTGCTACCAGTCTCTCCTGGCCTTTCACCTCTCCCCATTGAGGACATTTCCCCTGGACATACACCCTCCATATACTTCAATCAAGTTGTCTGTAAGTGCCTTGGTCTCCTATCAGGTCTTCTCACCTTTGTTAAAGTGAGTTAAGACATAACTGATTAAACCCTTGACAGCTCTTCTAATACTCCAAAGAAACTGGCCCAGGTTATTACCTGTGTTATAAACCATAACAATTAGAAAAGAAGGAAAAAAGAGTTAAGGTGCATCATGTGGGGATAGAATCCATTAATCTGGAAAATATCAGCTATTTCAAATGCTCCCTAATATCGCTCTAGTAAATCATATTCTGCATGTTGATTCGAAGTAATAAATAATCCATACTTGAACTGGACTTTGCACAAATTGGAAAGCTATCTGTAGCTCTTGGCTTCTTCTAAAATTAACATACTTAAAAGCCAACAGATTTGCAACTAATAAGTCTCCGTGCTTTGCAGAGCATCGGGATCTCTGCATACATCGGTGCCCGCTGCCTTATATGGTGATGTTCTGCTCAATCCTCGCTGTTCCGCAGAAATGTAATGATAACAAATTCAAAACAAATCCCTTTTAGGGACTAGAGTGTCAATTGCAAATGAGATAATAAAAATCATTGTTTACATCTAAGCGAACATAGCCAGAGTAGTATTGGGTACAAGGCTGAAGGGAATACGCAGCCAGAGCTTTGCCCCCGGGCCATTCACAGGCTCAGACTCTGCGTTAGTGGCTTGAAGGAAGGGTCAGCTTTGGGAGTTCAGCAAGTCAGTCCCTCCGGACAGTCTTGCTGCAAATTGCTGTCAGGGCAAACCTTGGAGTGAAGGAGAAGCTGGGCTCGTTTAGGAACAAGTGTATTTTAGAAAAGGTTTTAGGAAGATGTACATATTACACAATAATGACAGACCTGATTTCCATTATATCTAAAATATCTTATGTTGCTTCTTAATTATGCAAACATATATGCCTTTCACATACATATATCAACATTTTTAGAGGTGTGCATGAACAGATACACACACATACACATACATTTATATGTGTGTGTGTGAAAAAAAACCGTGAGGCTCTGGGATGACACTGAATCTGCTTTCTGTACTGCCATCTACTGTCGTCTTTATTTACGGGATTTTGTTAGAGGCTTGTTGCTTTATTTTCCCTTTAAAAAAAGGCATGCCAGCTTTGAAATTAGTGTAGTTCAGTGAATTATCAAACTATTTTTGCTTAAAATTTATTCCCAGCATATTAACAACATATAAAAGTAATGCTGGGGCATTTCTGTAATAATGTTCCCATTTCTTCTAACTTTCAAGCATTTTTCCTGTTTAAAGTTACTGATAAACTGATTATTTTATTTGGTTACTATTTCTTTTAAAGGTGCTTTTCTAAGACTGAAAGCTCAGAAACACTTAAAGAAGAACAGCAGCTCAGGCTCTCAGGTTTGTTCATTACATGTGATGGTTAATTGCAGCAGGTACCTGTGACCATCCTCACTGCCCTGCACCTTCTGGGCTGCACTGCCGCTGGCTCAGAGCACAGCTCGTGCCTGCAGCCAGTGCCTTTCGGGCTCAGCCCTGCGACAGCAGTGTTAAAGTGCCTAAAAAGCAGGACAGAACACCTGTGCTTTCAAACGTGCACAGTCTCTCATGCATTTTAACTAGAACCAGTGATACACAAACCAGGATAAACCATTTCAGCACCTCTGACAGGTCTGTTCCTATTTCCCGTTCTATCTGCACGTTAATTCTCTTAATGTGTTTGCAAAGTAGTGTAAGAGTTAACTTGCCAGACTGCCCCATCCCAAAGCATGTGAGCCCCCAGCTGGTCCCCAGCAGGGACCTCCACCCCCTGCGGTACTTACAGGTGTCCAATGAGGGGAGCAGAGTGAGTGGAGTCGGAACCTGTACAGCCACCAGCCGGGACAGCCCAAGTCCTTGCTGCCTTTGCAGCCTCCCTATATAGAGGAGGAGAATCTTGTCAGTGGGGAGGGGCCCTGCAAACCACGTCCTGCTGGAAAATCCTCTTGGTACCTGGCTTAAAAAAGACAGCTTGAGCCAAGGACCTCATTCCCAACAGGGCCTAACCCTGGGCTGCCACCCCTACCCTGAACTGCTTTTTGGGGAAGCAGACTGGTTCTGGATTTTGAAAAGGTGTGAAAGGGGTGCCCCTAACTGGAAAGTGGTGTTCCAAAGCAAATGGGTGCCCCTAACTCACATATTCAGAGGTTTTGCTTTTCCCTAGAGTGAAACTGTTTGACCAAGCAAATGGAGCTTTAACTCCTTCCTGCCTTGGCAGCATCCTTGCCCCTCGTGGCCCTCTGCCTAGACAGACAAAGGGCAGATCATGGTCCTGTGTGGCACAGGATGTTTCCCACCCACCATCAGTGCCTTTTTCTTGGAGCTAAGATAAGTTCCTGAGTTCAGGGGTTGCTTGGGCAAGGAGGGTTATTCCTAACACAGCAGGAGCGTGTGGGTAGAGGTTGCTCTGGGTCTCCCTGTGTTTTTGTGACATTTGGAGCCTGGGGCTGGTTTAAGCCTCTTTTGCCCCTGGGAAACAGGAGAGTTGTTTACCACTCCCCAGCAGATTTTACAAACTTTCTTTTGTGATCTGGCATGCAGCTCAGTTCTTGAAAAAGGACTGTAAATACTTTTTCTTATATAAGAAATACCTCTCTCTGTCCATAAAACGTAGAAAAAAAGAGATAAATAGCTGGTGGGGAACAGTCCCCAGGATGCAGTGGGAAGAACAGGCAGCAGGAACAGTGTGCTGGGAGGAGAGGAGGACAGAGCACTGGGAGCCAGGTCTTCAGGGGGTAGGGAATGATCTGGTCCTTGTCAAACCTTCCTCAAACCCCCATAAACCTTCAGTCCTCAGCCATCCTCCCTCCTTCTCCCAGTAGTAGTCAACAGCCTTGTGCAGTAGGACCTGTGGATGGAGACATCCCAAAAAGGGAAAGCTAGGATCCTCTAGGAATTCCCATCAACATGCCAAATAGAAAATACCGAAACAACCCCCTCTCAGCAACAGACTAAATATGGTGTATACCCGAAGGATCAGAGCACAGGCCTAAGTGAAATTATTTCTCTTGACATCAACGGCCCTGTCTTCTCTGGAAAATACACCTTCCTGGGGAAGATGGATGAGGCTCATATTAATCTCATCATCCTAAGAAAATACCTATGAAGGGAGGCTGGGCTGAAAACCTTTGCTGTCCCTTGGTCAGGATTTTGCAGGTGTAACAGACTTGTAGCCCCTTCCTCAGGCTCTGGCCAGTGGTGAACAAATTTGGACAAAAAGGAGAGAGGGAAAAGCACTGGGTTTCTTCCCTGCAACAATTCTGCAGTATCAGGCACAGACTCAGGTTCAAGCCTTGGCTGGAGAAGACCAGATTTGCCAAAGCAGTGGCATAGTCCCAGTGGTTGGGGTCTGTCCTGCCAGGTGGAGGGGCAGTGTCTGCCATGGTGAGGGGGTGCCCTGCAGAGCCTTCCCAGGACCCCAAAGGCAGCAGTGTCATATCAGACTCGTGCACATGTGACTGTTGGAGCAAAGCCAAGGGAAATGATCACTGGGACATAAACCCAAGAAACTTCCCCTTGTTGGCAGAAAAATTCCTCACAGGGTAGTTCACCCTATTTTTTTTGTTTGTTTTACTGCAGTTTCTCAGTTGCAAATTTAGTTCTTAAAACCAATGAAATGCAAAGGGATCCTCTGAAAAGTATGATCATTTTAACATTCATCAAAGTTATCCGGAGAAGTTCCTTTTAAATGCATGCAGCTGTTTCACAAAACCAGACACATTATAATAGTAACTTAAAAAGGAGTGGAAATTATTCTGGCTGGTCTGCAAACCGCTGCATGTGCACACGCAGGCTTGCTGCCCGAGCAGGGTGTTTAACAGCGGCACTGCTGGAGGTGATATATGATGTGACATTAAACGGAGCTGCAAAGTCTAAAGAAATATTACTGCTGGGACTGAAACAGTTGCACTCTTGAGCTGTGTGGGGTAGGAACTGATAAGTATAAGCATGGCTTTCAACTTTCACTTAGAAGTTAATGTAAGAATATACTAATTTAAATGCCTGGCTGGGGTTTCCTGAACGTTGTGGTACTTTTTTTAAACCAAAGTTGCCTCAGAAAGAGGGCTGGAGATTCCCAGTAGACAATGACTTTATGACCAAAGGAAAAAAAAACAACAACCTTTATTTAAACTCCCTTTATTTGTTTATTTATTTTAATTAATTTTCTAGAAAAAATAAAGTATTGAGTAGTCTGTCCTTAAATATTTCCTTGTTGAATTTGTGCTGTAAATATTGTACTTGGGGGGAGAGGGGGGAAGAGTATCTGAGAAGGAAAAAAATTAACTTTCAGCTGCTTTAGCGTGGTATAACCCAAATACAACAGAGGGGGAAAAGCACAGATGATGATGATGTTAATTTGATGTTAATTTGTCAAATAATATGTCAGGTGAGCAAATTTTTGTTTAAAAATGTTTTTACTTAAGTTTTACTAACCATGTTTCTCTAGGCTGACAAATGTAATTGGAACTGATAAGAGTACCGGTGGGTTCCCACCTGTGTCAGGCTGTGCGCTTGCAATAGGAGGGGCAGTCTGTGTCCAAATTAGCACAATTAATCATGACAGCAGCCTGATGAGGTAAATTACTCGCCAACTGCATAATGTTAAGCTTTGTGCTCAGCGCTGGCTGCAGGTCAGGCAGTGTGTGAAGCGCACAGGTCAGTCTGAATCAGCTGGGCACCAGCTGCTGCTGAAAGGGTGTCTCTGCAAGTGTGAACAAATATTTTAGGGTTTCTTTTCCTAAACGTAGTTACACAATGATAATCACTCCTCCGGAAAAGTGATCAACTGACACCGAGATTGGGCTTGATAGTGAGGGCCCTCAGGAAGGAACACGTAACCAACCCCTCGGAGCTGCTGATAAAGCTGTGGAAAAAGCCTTCCCTGTGCACGGCAGAAACTAAAACCTCTGAAGCACCAGAGATGCTGTGCAGTCCAGAGACACAGTTTGCTCGCGTTCTAGGGGAGAGCAAAAAATTGGTTTTAAAGAATTTTTTATTTTTAAAACTTGCCGGTTAAGTTCTTCCAAAGTGCTTTCCAGATCTGATATCCACAGCAAACTTCACTGGCTCCTTGTCACCTTCACTTCTGATAACGAGCTTAGATGACGACCAGCCTCTGTTAACATAAATCCCTCCATAATGCTCTTGGTTAATGTTTTATCTCCAACAAAATTCAGAAATGCATTTTGCTCATTAAAGACCTAAACTTCTACATGCTTTTAACCTTTTTTCATCTTCTGATGTTGGTCGAAAGGGTAGGGATAGTTAATGTAAGACACCCCAGCCTGTAATTAAGCTAGATGGAGTCTCTGAAATTATTTGTGTATGCTCACCTAGGCGGCAATTTCTTCTAAAACCTGAACTTGTGACTCTAGGATCATGAATTATTTTAATCTAAATATTGATCTTGCTAATCTTAAAATTTTAAGGAATAAGTGCAACCACAGTGAGCAAATCCTCTTCATCCGTTTAACAAGGCAGGCACTCTGACATTCGTAGGAGTCACTGTATGTCAGCCTTTGAAAGATGCTCTCACATTTCAAGTACTGTCAAGATAAATGTTAGACCATTAATAATGTGGTTAGACCAGGATATTTTCATAGAAATGTTTCAAAGCTTTGTTGTACAAACAAATATCACTGGAAATACACTTTAATTTGATTTTAGTTTGCTTGTATAATGACTGTGCTTTGAAAAAAATTCCAGATCTGGACTGTGAGGGTGTTGGAATTAGATGAAATGCATGTTATGCCAAGAGCAAACAGACCAGTTTCCAGACACTGTCCCAGTGCTATGACTGGACAACAGGCTGAATCCCCCCCAAGAATAGTCTGTTTCCCTCTGTTTTAAATGTAGGTTTTCTCTGATTTCAGACATACACCTTTACCTCAAAGCTCAGTGAAAGAACACCTTGTAACAGCCTCTGCTTTCCTGACTATGGAGACGAGGACCCTCCTGAGCTCTGTGCTTGGGAAAGGGCCTTTTTCAACCAGGACAAAAATTGTATTTACCACTAAAAATCCATTTCCCAGGGAGCTCCATGGCACCTGGACAACATCTGAATGAGCTATGGTGGGAAGACAGAAAGCAGAGTCAGTGGCTTTGATTACACTGAAACGTTTGCATAGCACAGAAGGGTAGAGATTCTGTTTCCCAGAGCTTTTTTTTTTTGCTCTTGAGAGGACAATTCAAAATCCAAACATACATAACAATTTAATCCATTAGCTTATGGAGAAACAGGGGTGTGGCATTTAACCTCTGGAAAACCAAAGTAAAAATTCAGGGATTCCTGTGGCCAGATCAGTAATTCTACATTGTTGAGAAATTCATTTTTGCAACTTTCCATGGAGGTACTTCCAGCTCATTCCAAAGTGAAGGTAACTTGCCAGCAACACCTTAGAAGACCACTTGGCTACTATGTTTAAATAAAAAAAGATCACTTATTGTATTTACATTAGTGTGGCAGGCAAGACCTGAGTAACAAGGCAGAATCCCATGGAGCAGCTTTTACCGGGATGGCTCCTCAGCAAAGCAGCTGAACCTGAAGGAGGTGCAAGCTCAGAGCTCAGACGGCACAGAGAGTCACTCCCTTGACCCTGGTCAACTACCATCGATGAAAAGCTACAGGAGACTTAGAGACAGATTTGATCGAGGTTTATTTGCAAACACGTCCTCCCCTTCTGGCAACAGGCCTGAGACACTTAAAAATCAGGCGAGGGAGAGCTGGCAGCACTGCCAGTCACACGAAGATGAGCTCACTGCTGAGGCTGCAAATGGATAAATGCAGCCCCTGCCTTCAACCCCACACTCCTCTGCAGTTTCACACCAGTCTGCTGGCAGAAATAAAAATATACCTGCAATGCTAACCGGGTCAAATCAAGATAAAGGCAAAACTTCACCATGTGTACAACTCAGGGTCTTTTCGAACTCACAAGCTGCATGTTCTCTTCCTCTCCTTTTTTCCCCCCACTCACTGTACCATTTATCTAACGACTAAGATTTTTAAGAACCCGACCCTAAAAATATATTTATACAAAACTCCTCTCAGTACCACTGGAAACATTTAACATTTATACATTTTGTTAAAATGAGTAGAGAAAAAATAGCTGACCTGTTTTTTTTATGCTTCCCTGTATATTTGGCTTTTAAAATAAATTACCATTTCAAAACATGTAAATACCTCAGCTAAAAAAGAGCTCTGGGAATCAGTAATCTATTATCAACTTTATTTTTAGTTTTGCCTGAGTTTCATGTTGTTTGGGAAAAAACCCAGAAGTTCTTTCCCCTCCCATAAACCCAGTGTTACACCACACAATTTTTAGCAACTCCAGATGGAAAATAAAACTTACCCTCACTTGTTTGCTGGCATTAAGATAAATATAGTCCTCACTTCCGGAGAATTAAAAACAACTATCTCTCTAAAGCACTTTAATTTTCTATTAAAATTTATTTCCCTTGCTTATCTGAAATTAGCAGCTTCTTGTTCTTAAAAAGATGATTAAAATACTTAGTTTGAACACCCTCAAAAATACCACACATATTAAAATTGAAAAATTTTATTGAGAAACACAGGAAAAACACACAAAGACATAACATAGTGAGAAAAGTGCAGAAATGGTAAATTACTAAAGAAAAATCTATTGGATAAACCCAGTATTTTCAGGCCACATTCTGGACACAGGATTCACTAATGTGACCTCCTATACAGTTTTCCTTCTGTCAGCCCTGGAGAAAGAGAGCCTTGGCTAACTATCTTTTTCTTTGACAGTAAATATGACCCTGTCATCCTGTTTCCTGGGTAGATGTTACAAGATTAAATGGTCCACTGGACATGCTGGAGAAATATATACAATGAAGAATGTCCTGAATCAACTCTTATAGAACTTTACATGAAAAATTATCCAATGAAATATATCATCTCTTAATATTTTGTAAAACAAGGGGCTCTTCGATGCTTGTGCCAGCCATCCTTCCTGGTTCTGGAATTCTGTCTGAAAATGAAACAGAGACACAAATATTCATCTTGAGGTCCAACAGTGTAAGTGCCATTTTCTACTATTATAAATTTGATAAACAGTATCATCATAGGAAACTCAGGCAATTTTACAAATAAATGTTTCCATGCAACTGTATGAGACAAAGGCTTTGCATTACTAAACATTAGATTTCAGACAACTTCCAACCCAGCTGCAGTGAATGGACCAACAGACACGTTTTATCAGGATTCCCAGCCTGATGGAACATGCAGGACAATTTCTAGTAAGAAAAGCAATTTAGACGTTACGTACTTGAGACTTGGAAGGTTGAGTTTATGAATAGACTCGATTACCTGGATATGCAGCCTAATTAAAATAACTGGATAATTAGTATTTCAAGCCCACTACCTTTAGGTCTGCACTAACATATTCCACAAACGTATGCAGAAAGTAATTTCAGACTGTATTTATTTAAAGGTTAAAAGCCTTAAAGCTGGTATGTTTTTGTTTGTTTCTAAAATTAATGTGCTGTTGTGTCCTATGATTAAACTTGAGTTCTGTAACTAACTGTAAAACAATTAAATCTCCATGTGAAGATATATTGGAGTTAACAGGGCAGAGCGACCCTGCACAGTCAGTACTTCAGAACTGAGAGACAAAGCTATACTTTAAAAACAGTCCTTTTATACACTGAGTTTGTTTGAAAAATGGAGACATTTTTGATGGGAATCATTATTTTCTAAGAAAGAGAAAATTTATAGCAGTTTTGGTATGGAAATTCTATTTCTTCAGCCCCCTCTTCTGGCAGAAGGGAAACAGCATTGTCTCAATGAATTAACTGCTAAAAAAGACTGTTAGTACTTCTCTCACACTTTTTAGATGTCAATATGATCTCAGGTTGCCTATTTTTCAAAGTTTTGGATACAAACCAAATAGTTGATAGTACCATAGTACTAAATTCCCACAGTTAAAAATGAAGCAACATGCCAAGCAAACTGAAGGGAAAAACTGGACCAATGAAGCCTCTCATCCTGTAGCTTAGGCAGTATTAATTGTCACCAGTCAGAAAGCAGACCAGAAAGGGCAAATAAGATTTAGCAGTGTTTACTACACAGCAATGAACTCAGGGCTTAAGCTTCTACAGTCAGGGGGATGGGAATTTTGTCCTCAGAAAAGGTTTATGCCCATTTACAGAACTGACAGCTAAAGAGTTAAGAACTTTCAACAGAAATTAGTTGTTAGACCTGATAAGAAACAGAGATAAGACCACTATTTAATATATGTTATTGAGAATTTATGTTAAATTCTTGTATTAAATTGCCAATGTAATAAGACTGTCTCCAGCTGACCGTTTTCACATTTTTGATAGTATAAGGGAGTACAATTTGGCCAGTTTAACTTTTAGGGAAATGGTAAAGCCATTTGGTAGATGACCTTCTGATACTGATGACAGGGATATTAATATTTTCTGGTCTTTAGAAACAATTGCAGAGCAGTAAATCTCTGCTTCTAAATGCATAAATAGCATGACAGATATTCTATCATCTACAAATTACAACAGCACAGCTGTCCAATTTAAATGAGTGTTCTAACAGTCCAAAAGTCTTAATGGTATAAAGCAAAACAATCAGTTTTTTCCCCTCCCTGCAGAAACTAGTAAGTAGCTACAGGTACAAGGTAACACAAGTGACACAGTGCCTTGCACTGCTGGAATACTGCATTGACTTGGCTGCCTGCAAAGCTTTAAAAAGTCTGCTTTGCAAAAAAAATACACTCCCATATAGGAAAGTTCTACTGCTGGCACGACTGAAGGCCAGTCCAGCACTTCTGAGGGCAACAGGGTTTGCATGCTGTGGCTCTTGTGCCACTGGGACACAGGCAGAGAGAGGCAGGACAGAGAACTGGGGTAAGGGGGTCACTTACTTAAACAAAGCACACACATGGGTAGTTTTAGTAATCATGGATGGGTCTTCTTGAGTTGGATATAGTATGACCTTTCTTAAATGACTCCATGAGCAACGAGTCACACAATTTAATATTATTTATGAGGTATAAACACTGTCTTGCTGCAGACTTGTCTTACAAAAGAGGTGTCAGTTCAAAGCATTCCTTGCACAGAGAAGGAGGTACATGTGTCCATCTGCATGGTTATGCTGTTATAAGCAAATGTAGGTTATAGGAAATCTAGTCACAAATGAAACTTCTGCAAAAATGACACTGCACCCACCTTTTTGATTTCTCTCAGTAAGTGGTTTGACAAGGTTCTGTTTTGGATAATTCAGCAAAGACATTTTTGGAAGGGCATTCTGGGTACTTTCTTTACCACCATGTAAGAAATGAGAGATAATTCCATACAGGAGAGGTCTGCTTAAGAGAGAAATTACAAATGTAGTCTATAAATACCAAACATTAAAAATACACCCTTTCTCTGGGACTTCTTAGACCTTAGTATTTACTTCTAGAATATGTACAGATGTCTAATGATTTAAAATACATTATGCCAAGTATCATTACATACATAAACACAGACCTAAGCTCACCCTGAGAACCAATACTCCCTTAAAAAGCTTGACCTAAGAGACATTCTCCAGATGCCCTGGTAGGTGAAGGACTGGAGCGTGCTTAGCACAAAGAACACAGATCCACATTCTTACTCATGGATCAGAAGGTTCCACACACTCACAAAGGATCAGACCAGCCCACCACTGCACACCCCAAACTTGATTCTTCCTAAGCAGATTGAGACAGCACAAGCCACAGAGAACACTGAACAGTTATATCAGAGCACTGTGAATTTATATCTAATCTTTTTATTGCCCAATGAAGCAACTCACTGATATGCAAGGAGCATATCTGTTTTCTGCAGAAAAGAGACTCTACTGGTAAGACACTTGTGTTTTGGTGTGCAAGGACACTACCTGAAGAATGCCATGGTGTTGGCAGAATTAAATGTTAGTTTGGAGTAAGTTTGAAAACAACCCCAGGTTTGGTGCCGTGAAGCTGAATCCAGCACATCAGAGCAGGTGTGTGATCAGTCACACTTCAACTGCTGAGAACATTTAGATGTGATTTGTAATAACAGTAAAAATGTACTGATACACAGAATATAGGATACATAGTGCTTTCCAAAATTCCTCCTTACACTGATTTTCCACTTGTGTCTTCGACCACATTCAGCTCTTTGGCAAGAAACTGTCTATCCAAGGGCACTGCAGGCTGGCCAGATTCTGGAAAAGAGATTTCCCCCTCATTCTTAAGACAGGCAAGAAAAACATCACCAATTAATGAGAGACTTCAAAAGAGCATGAGAGCACACACTTTCCTTTTAGATTATTAATAACTAACAGTATATTGTAATTCCAGGGAACTCACGTATAATATCAGTGTTTCATTGCCATATAATTTGCAATAGCACATTACAATTTTTATCCTAAAAGAAGCTAAGTAAAAATTTAAAGAAGTGTTACAGTATAAACATAAATATCAGGCAAACAACTCTGAAGCAATATTATCAAACATTTTAAGAAAGGTATTTTGAATTTGAAGGCTGCTAGCAAGTTTTCTGGCTCTTTTGCATCCACTATTCTGTCAAACAATTTACCTCATGGATAACGAACAGAGAGTAAGTTTTCTTAAAAACTAACGGTATGATTTGGCTTAGTGCTGCAAGCAAAGCTGTGCAGATCTGTACCAGATTAACTTCCAAGGAAGAGGAGACTGTGACTGTTATTTCAGTGATGGCAGGAATGCCCGCGGTACCTGCGGCCAGCACAGACGCGGTGTATTTGTATCTGTTGTACTCCAGGTACTCCCGGATCAGCTCATTGATCAGCAGGTTCTCGTGGGACAGTGTTGGCCGCGGCTCGCTCTGGTCGTCCAGCGCATTGAACACCTCGGCCCTGATCCTCGCTTTGATTTCTGCGAGAGCGCCTCTTTTTTCCAGGGTGTCCTTTAAGACTATTACCAGAAAAATATGTTAATTTAAATCCAAAGACCATTCGGTGTGTCCCCAGCGCGGCAGCGATAAAGGCACCGGTCCCTGGGCACGCGGCAGCCCGGGCAGCCCTCAGCACGTCACAGATAAAGTTAACCCTCCACAGAAGTCACTGTTTGGTTTTTTTTTTTTAAGTAGCAAAAACACACGTTCGCTAGTTTCAGAAATGAAATAACCAGAGCAAGCTGTGGTTAACACTGAAATATACTGAAATACACTGAAATGCAGCCCGCTGTGCGGCTCCGAGCCCCGCCGGCGTGGCCGCGGGGACACCCATGCTCCCCCAGGGCCGCCCGACACGACACAGCCCAGCCCGGCCCAGCCCAGCCCAGCCCAGCCCGGCCCAGCCCAGCCCAGCCGGGCCCGACCCGGCCCGACCTGCCCTCAGCTCTGCCACCGTCGCCATGGCCGCGCCGGGCCCAGGATGGCGGCGCGCGCTGCGCAGGCGTGGGGCGGCCCTGGGAGGCGGCCGGGCGGGGCCACGGCGCGTCCTCAGCGTGCGGAGCCCGAGGGGATCGCCCTTTTCGGGTCATGTCCCTTATCGGGACCTCCTGCTATCGGGACCTCTCTGCCGTCGGGGCCCGCGGGCAGGGTCACGCCGGGACAAAACACCAAAGTAACGCACAGCCGGCGGAGCTCGGTGTCCTGGCCGGGGCAAGCCCTGCCGGCTGCGCGACCAGCCAGCCTTGCGGTGCTTTCGCCCTCTGTAATTTAAAAGAGTGTCAGACAGCTTTGTTTGGAGAGGAAAAAAAATTAGAAAGGAAACGTGTAGAACGAGCGGGAATTTCTCCCAGGTATGTAGTGGAGGAGTTCTGCGCTGAGGCTCTGAAGGATGAGCTGTTAGTTAAAGGGACTCGCCAAAGATGAGCTTTAATTAAGAGGACTTGCCAAAACGTAACTGTATACGGCACGTTCTGCAAGGCTGAGGATCCCCGGTGTGTGTGCAGGCATGTGCGTGTGCTCCCTGTTGCTGGGATGAGTCAACACTGTTTGTTTTGTCCATGCATTAAGTATTTCCCAAAGGAAATGCAGCCGGCGTGGGTGAACGGACTGGATTTGTCACGGCCTGGATGGAGGAGCCTGCTGGGGCTTGAAGGAAAATGTGAGGCAGGAAAACCTAAGACTCACAACACTTAAGGAATGGGGGTTATTGGGTTTGTTTGTTTATTTATTTGGGTTTTGACATTTCGTCTCAAAGCAAATATTTATATGATGAGCTTCCAAATCTCTAGTGGGGGGCAATAAATAAAATCCAGGGGGGAAAAAGTCTTTATACATACCAGTGAACTTAATCTGTTTCCTGCCCCCAGCCATCCCTGTCCGTGAGCCCCAGCAGGGCCCCCTGCCCACCCTGCGGCATCCCCAGCGCAGCTCTGGGTACAAACAGCTCCTTACCTTTACCACGCGAGGCATTTGCACAGTCAAAACATGCTTCTCCATATCCTTCCAAACTTCTCCATGTTGTCATGAGTCACTCTCTTATTACACCTGATTTCCAGTTGATAAGTTGTTGCAATTTTCCAGCCTATATTTCCTATCCTACTTCAATTCCTATGCTGCAAATCTTAAGTTCATAGTCCAAAACAGAATTTTGGGTGGGTTTTTTTCTGATTGCCAGGAAAACCCTTTTTAAACAAGATTGCAGTTTCTATTCCTTGTATCATTATGTTTTAAAAGATGCTGTTGTAATGATGGTTTGAGAAGTCAGTGACTTTCTGGTACTGTGAGACTTTGGTTCTCTGTCTCTGCAGGTTTCAGCTTGTATCAGCTCTGTCTTTCCTCCTCCACAATAAATATTTTGAGTCTGCTACATTTTTCTTCTGAACTCCTCTGCTGCCTCTCACATTAATTATTTGCTGTTATTTTGACAGTACTTTGGTTCACATCTTTGTTGTTGCTGCTTAGAGTTTCCAAGGGAAGGAGACTGAATCAATTGGAAAGTAACTCATTTGAGGTGCTGATCCAAGTATCTGTATTTGAAGAGCAACATTATTAACCTGGTGCACAACTACTGGTGACATTGGGACAGTTTGAAGCTGAAAAAGACTATTTTATTGAAGTAATTGGAAGGTTTGGACACTGAACATGTAACTTAAATTTTATTTGTCTTTTAGCTTACAATAATATCCTGAGAAAAACATGTATGGGTAAAAATGCATTTTTCTTGACCCTCATCAGTTCATGCTCATCTACTGTCTTCTTGTTTGGAACAATCCTTCATATGATCTCTATATCCTAAATAATTTTCTGCTGTATGATTTCAGCTATAAGTTTATATTCTGTTATTGCACACAGAACATGTGTAGAAGTGTAAGCTCTTAGAGGTTGCATTATCTCTTTAGCATTTTTCTGCTTTACTATTTTATGAATGGTGCTATTTAAAGAGAAAAAGTCTCCCAAATCAGCTTGTGTTAATTTTCAGAGTTATTAGCATTTATATGTGCTGCAGACCACCTGGAACAAAAAGAGAATTCCTGTCAGCTGTGGGGTTAGGATAACAGATGTTGGAGACTGTGATACAACTTTTTCAAGAGTCATAGTGAACATTGAGACATTAAAAAACAACCCACCAAGATATTTAATATGAATTTAAGATGAATGTAGGGAGTGCATAAAAATTAAAGGAATCATACTTCAGCATTAAGCTGTTCACTTGCAATACTATAAAGATTTTAACATGGCATGAACTAAGGTATGGGTTAAACCAACACAAACTCGTATAGCTTCTGAAACACTATTTGTTTGGTTTGATTTTTCTGTGATGATCAATGCAAATGAGTGCTCAGTGTGGGCTGAACTCAGCTGCTGCTGCTCCTCCACACCCTGGGAGTGAGAGCTGGGGAACAAGAGCAGAAATGCTGCAGTCAGATGGAGATGGACAATCTGGCCACCACCAGCACAGCTCTGAAACGACAGTGAAAGCCTGCAGGTGAGTAAAGAAGCAGTCTGTGATATGTTTTTAGTATTTGTAATCCCTGATTTTTAGTTATCTGTTAGACAAGTGAGACCTGTGTCTTTCTAAGAACTTTGTCCATTACCATACTTACTCTGGATGGAAAAAACATTTTAAATTGAGGTTCTTTATGCAACTTGTGTGATTAAAGCTGTGAGATGTTACTGTGAGGTAATATGTAACCACCCTACTCTTTAAAGGCTGCCTCGTATGATGCCATTGCTACATCTGTGCCACCATACTCCAGCTGGTCTGTTCTAGTACAGTAGTTAGCTGAGCACTGATGCTGTCTGTGGGTTTCACTGATGCATTTTAAGTAGGATATGAAGAGTGCACCTTGAGACACAACCCAGTGCAACCACAGGGCTGTGCAGTTGCTCGACTAGTACCTATTTTGGTGCAGACCTGGTTGTGGATGGAGTTGCTTTGGTTCAGTTGGTGCTGATCGACTTGAACTAGTTCAGGGCTTTGAAACCAGTATAACTGGTTGGCGTTGAAAAGTGAGCTGTTTGAAGCTGAACGTGGGCCGTCACTGTGGCCTGCCCCGAGGACGATCCTTGGCTCAGCCCTGCGGGGCCGGCAGGGCACTGCGCTGCCTCTCCTGGGGGCTACATGGGGTGCCTGTACGTGGGGGCCGGAGCGATGCCGCGGGGAGAGGGCTGCGGCCGAGCCTTGCGGGCAGGTGCGGTGCGGCCGCGGGGCCCGGGAGGCCGCTCGGGGGGCTGCCCCAGGCAGGCGGTGCGGCGAGGGCAGTGATTCCGCCCCGGGGGCGAGGAGGATGTCTAGATTGAACAAAAGCTCGCGTTGGGCTCTGGCCGAGCCTCCTGGGCCCGCTGCCCACGCGGCCGGGGGTGATGGGCGATGGGCACCGCCGTCCCCGGGGCGCAGCCACGCCGATCCCCGTGGGGCCGGGGCGGGGCCGCGCAGCGCGGGCGGCGGCGCCGGGCTCGGCATCCGTGACGCGGAGCCAATCAGCGGCCCCAGCTGGAGCTGCTGGCCCGGCCCCGCCGCCGCCCGGGCACGGAGAGCTGCGGACGGGGACGCGCTGCCGTGGGAGCCGCGGTCGCCTCGCCGCGCCCCATGGGGTTCGAGAGCTTCTGCAGCGCGGACGCCTCCGAGCCCTTCTGGGTGAGCGGCGGGACGTGCCGGCGCGGGCACGGAGGGATGGCGGGGAGCCGGGCGGGCCGGGCCGGGTGGCGGAGCGAGGGGGCTCCGAGGGAGCGGAGCCCGCGGTGCCGCCGTGCAGGGCATGAACCTCGGCGTGGAGCGGCCGCGGGGGGGCCGGGCCGGGGCCAGCGGCTCCGGATCCCCGCCTGGTCGTGATGTCCCCGCGCCCGGGGCGCAGAGCGGGCCCCGGGGCGCCGCATGTGCGGGGCTTCCGGCACGGAATGAATGCTTTGAATGGTGGGTGCCCGCCTGGGAGGCTGGAACGAGCTCCCGAGGGGCCGGGGCCGGGCCCCGCCGGCCGCGGTGCTCGGGGCTGTGCGGGCACAACAGTAACAGTGTCTGGCGGGGCCGTCACTCCGGAGCCGTGTGCGAGGCCACAGCCGCGTTCTGCAGGCTGGCAGCGATACCGTACAGTAGCATTTTCGCTGTTTCCTGAGGGAGGGAGCGCAGGTGCTGTACGTGAACAGAAACCCGCCGTGCACGGGTGAGCGATGTGGGATCGCCGCAGATGGGTCTGGCTCGGCTGAGCACGGGGCCCTGGGCACAGGAGCTGCTCTCACCTGGGAGAGCAAGACGGTGCTGAAAACCCATCCTGGGAAGAAACAGCTTGTATGGAGAAGGGGGTTTTGTGGAGGAAGGGAGGAGCGAGAGAGCTGGGAGTTAATTAAAGCGAAAAAGAAGTGGAGTGAGAGCTGCTGTAGGCAACATGGGGGTAAGAGTAAGATGTGGAAGGAACGACATCAGGAATTTGCCAAATGGTTGAGCTAATGAGCTGTCTTACTAGTTAAAAAGTAAAATATAATCAGATATCTCAAGAAATACTATTGTACTGTTTGTCTCAAGAACCATTAAGATATTACCCAGCAGATATTTTTAAAATCATTAAGACTCTAAGACATTTAGACTTTTCCAGCTGATCAAAAGTGATTCTGCTAACCCTCTTTTACAGTGCTTATATCTCTTTTCGGCTGATTTTCAGGTTTCTCAGAACTGGCTAAATTATGAGTTGTCATGATACATATTTTTTTTTCTCTCACAGTATGAGAGCTTTAGAGAATACATGTTTCAGAATTAGTTTATGGAAAAACTGACTTGAGAACAGTAGTGTTGTGAGGAGGAGCTGCCAGCTCATTCTCTGAGCTGTGGAATTGCAACATCAGGTGGAAGCAAGAACTTAGGATGTTGGAAGCAAATAGTTTGTACAGCAATTCTGATAGCAGATTCTTTTATTAGGAGAACACTGTTCTCATGTATACTACAGCCATTTCTGCCATTTGTGGTCTGTCCTAACTACTCCATACATTTTTTTCACTATTTGTTCCCGGTGGGTTCCCAATGTTTTGTGATTTGTCATCTGTTTCCAAATCACGTGGACTTTTGCCTTTCATTTCTTCCAGCTTGAAATCCTTTGGGTGTGGTTGTTTGATTTCTGAATTTTCCTAATCCTCAAAAGAACAATTGTGCAGTCCAGTTGGGGTTAGATGTGCCTGGAAAAACCTTTCTTGTCTTCAAAAGAAACACTGTTTCCACTTGGTTGTTGCCTCAGTCCCAGTGGTGGGGAGGGTGGTATTGCTAATTCGGGTGCTTATGGATAGTCTGGCTGCTTTGTTTTCTGGCATTTCCATTATTGCTGCTGTTTGAAGCTGAAGTAGTAAAGGATTTTCAGAAAATGCCTGTGTATATTCAGTGTTTCACTGGGCTTCCAGATACCACCTGTGTTTGTGCTACGCTGTGGTTGTGCTGTTGCCCTCCTGCCTTGTGGGCTGTGCTCCTGTGCTCAGAGCCAAGTGATACCTGGATACCTGGTGGTGTGTTACTGCATTCTTGTGGTCAACTATGTGGCTGCATCGGCTGTTTTGGTTGGTCCTGAGGTCTTGCTAGACAAGCAGAGGCATTTCTGGCACACTCAGCTTCAAGGAAAAGATGTATTTTCTGTCAAAGGTAATGCCAAGTTTGGGACAAGTCATTTTAACTTGTGGGGGAGACTGTGGTTGAAATGACCTAATGGACCCTTAAAAACTGTATGCTAATCTTCTTAGGCTTTGCTGGCCGGGATTTTTCTTGTTTCCACACCCAAGGAATGTTATTGTTGAAAGTTCTTGTCTGAGAATTAAACAGATTGGTTTTATTTAATACTTAGTTTGAAAGGTCAGCCCAAGAAAGTTTGCCATCTTCTCCTTCACTCTTGTCTTTTTTTTTCTTTTCTTTTCTCACTGTTTAACCTGACTCTGTGCCACTACTCAGTGTAATAACTTCACTGTAATCACATTTGTTTATAGAACTTCACTGCATCTTGCTCCCTTTGAACCATACTCCCTTTTTAGAAGGGTACTGTTCCACCCTTGCTTGCTCTGACATCACTGAGTATCGCAGAGTAACTATCCCATCCATACTATAGAGAAAGGTACAGCTGTGTAAAATAAAGTACTATTTACTGATAGCTGTTGATGGCAATAAAGCTTTAAAATACCCTAGTGGACTTGGGGTAACATTTTGCACTACTTGCTTTCCAGTTCAGTGACTTTAAGGGCCTTTAAGCTGTAAAACTCCTTTGTGACCTGAAATGCTGCCATAGCTTTGGCCAGAGTATCACTCATGTCAGGGTGCAGTCTACCTTGTTTAAATACCAGCACACAAAATACCAGAGGTGAGGTGGGGTGAGGAGCACTGTCTTTCCAGGTAAGCAGGATAAGTGTCAAGGCAGATGTAGAACTTACTGCACACTTTGGCCTGCTGACCTGGCTGTCTGGATATGTGTGCACGCAGTCGGTGCTCTCGGTGCCTTTACATTTGGAAATAGTCAGCTGGTTTTCCTTCCTTCTGAGTAAAATTTTGGTTTTGGTTTTTCAGAGCTTGTAAACTCCACAGAATGATGTTTAGAGAAGTTGTTTCACGTTTAAAAGTGCAAAAAGAAGAAGTTAACAGTTTTTATGTCACTCGGATATTTCAAGCCTAACACTCAATGGGGCTTTATGTAAAATAGGAAATACAGATCTGAAACCTTGATGTTCTTTCTTATAGTTGAGGGAATGTCAGATAAATGGCTTATATTTATATAAGCTCCTGTTGTGTCCTTCACAGGCCAAGACAAGACATTGTTTTTTAAAGTGAATTTAGATAGAAGTTAACCTCAGTTCTTTATTTCAGTGGGAATTTAGTTGACTTTTTCCCACATTTTTCTAGTTGGGCTTTGGTTGTTGAAGAAGGATTTAATAGAAGCAATTACATTGATTTTTAGAAGAAAAGCAAGTTTTCATCTTTTCTGGTTTGAAAACTGGGGTTCTGTAATGATTCAAGCTATATCTCTGCTTGTGTAAACCCTGACCTGTTTCTTTCTTGTTGGTGCAGAAAGGTTTTGTGGAGCCTGTGGTAAAGAAATGGTATTCACACATTATTCTAGGTTTAGCATTTCTTCTTGTGAAACCAAACTACAGAAGAAAAAAAGAATTAATGAGTAAGTGTGAGGCAGAGCCTCTGACAAAATCTAGGGATCAGCCTGGAGGGGTTGGGCTCTGCTCCCTTTGCTGTTTTCTAGAGATCTTTCTGAGGTTTTCAGGTACATTTGTGTGCCTAAATAAATGTATTTCCTTGAGTGTTTGCCCCAAGACATTACGTTTTGTATTTGGGTTGATGTAGTGAGGGAGATCTATAATGTAGCTTGATAGAATTTTATTAAGAAAAAAGCAGTATTGATATTCTTTAATTCATTATATTCTTAGCTGACATTTGTGAAGTGTTTGACATAAACAGCTGCTGTGCTTATATTGTTTATGAGGTCTCTGGGACACTGGTAGTTTTACTGAAATAGACTTCCAAAAGAAAACCAGACTTTTTATGTAAGGAGCAATTTCATGTTCTGAGGATCTGTGGCTTGTGCTTTCATGCATCAGATAAGCAGTAAATTGGCACGTATCTTGGAACCCTGCAGCTTTTTGCACTGTAAGATATGTCTTTAGTGCTTTTTTGGGTGTTTTTGTGGCACAGCTAGGGAGGGTGTTTGAGGTGCTGTGAGAGGGTACTGGGTGTGCTTGATGAAAGCTGTGAATTCACAGTTTAGGGGAGTGCATTTGTGACCAGTTAAAGAGTGTGCAGGCCAGGAAACTACTTGTATTTGCTGACAGAGAAATGTCTTACGTGGACAGTGTTTGGAAGAGAGGAGCCGTAGCAGAGTGTTAAACAGAAAACCCCTCACACAAGACAGTGCCTTTATTCCAATTAACAGCAGATTACATGATTTACATGGCTTTACTGTGGTGTTTTTTGGTGATGAAAGCCAGAGGCCTGTTTGTCTCATTTCTCCCATTTAAACCTGTATGACATTTTTTTATTGAGCATATGAATGCAAGTCCAAATTTGCATGGAAATTAAACTTAGATTAGAAATGAAATTGATATATCTTGATCCAGAATAGATCACTGTAAGGGAAATAGAGGGAAATTAAGCTTGATAATCTGTTCTTGATAGAGATTTTATGAACAGGTGACCTGTCATTCTACAGCTGTCAGTTCAAGGTTGCTCAGCAAAGTTAAATAAAGAAAGAAAAGCATCAAAATGCCTGAATAATTCTTGCTGTTTCCTGCAATTACAATGCAGTTTTTGCATTGAAACACTGTGCTATACTGGGACCAAGGGAAGGTCAGCCCGGGTAGTGCTGAAGTCATTCTGGGTCACATCTCTAAAAAGCCTACTGCTGGGTACTGACCTTTTGCTTACTTTTAATAGAGTCAGAATTCCATGCATTACTGTTTTCTTACTGTTTGCATCTGTGGTAGCTTCAGATACAGTTTATCCCAACTTTAGCTGTTGTCTTAATTCCTTGTTAAGATTGTTACCCAGGTGTGTTCAAGCTTCTCAGTGATTTGAACTCAAGACACACAGGCTGTTGCATTATTAAGCAAACCCTTGGTTTTGGTGTGAAAAGAAGATAAGAGCAGGAATCGTTTTTTCTTGTGCCCTTTTAGGTAACAGATTTCAGTGAAAAAAATTTACCGAAGGGTAGAAAACATCCTTTGGTTCTGCAACTGAATGGTAAATATTTTGTTGTCACGTGGCCAAATGCCTTGTGGTAGGTATGGCAGGGCACGGAAATGCTCTGTCTGTACAGAGAGGCTACATTTTAGTTTTGCAAATGCTGATATAATCTGTTGTATATTCCTTTGACACACACACACACACAGACAAAAGTCGTACTTCAGTGGCTTTTAGCTTCTTGGATTACAAAGACCAACTCTTGTAAATGCCACAGCTGCAGGTGCTCCTGTCTCTGGTAATTTGTTAGCACCACCTTCTTATTTTAGGCTGAAGGGAAACAACAGCAAAACGTGCTTTTTTCTTGGCATTATATGCACTGTTTCAACTAATGCAATGCTTTCTGTAATGTAGCATCTCAACTCCTTGTAAACATTAGGAAATACTGATGTTTGGGTTTGGGACAGGGGTGTACAGACACCTGATTTAAATTCAGGACCAGTTATTGAAAGGTAGAGTCTTTTTCTTGGCTGTGTTAACAAGTCAAATCTGCATTATGTAAGTCATTACTCTTGAGAACTTAAACCATTGCTAGAACCATTTCTAACCTTGCTAAAACCATTTCTAATAGAAAACATTATGAGAAATTAAGGGCATTTCTCTGCCACTGGAAACACTTAGTGATATTTTTCTGCCCTAAATCTTCTTTATATAAAGGATTTAAAGATTTTCAGACCCCTGTTTATTATGTGATGATTACTTTTTTAACTTTCCACCTCTTGCTCTAACAGTCTTGTCTTGTGACAGCATTAAGAGACTGTAAGAATAAAGCTTAGATTTCAGATCTACATTGAAACAAAGGAAGAAGGAGGGGCATGGTCTCTTCCCCCACCTGAGCTCTCAGTCTGTGGGTGGTATTTTGGGAGACTGGGCTGGAGGGTTTGCTTAGGAGTGACTTCAGGCTCTTTCTATGAGTTGCATGTCAAAATCTTAATTGAAGACCTGTATTTTTTTTAACTTTGCTAAACATTTACTTGTTCCTTGCTTCCCTGACTTCTCCTACTATTTGAACCAATGAGATTCCTACTTAATAGCAGGAGTTTTGCTCCATTCATGATTTTTTTTGAGAAGTGTTTGTGTTCTCACTGTTTGGTCATCACCCCCTTCCCAATACTAATATCAGCTTAAAAGGAGAAGATGCAAAGTTGCATGGTAGGCTTGGTTCTCCTGTAGTAATAAAGAAAACTCTGAACTCTGGTTTTTCTCTGGGTGAATGTGATCTCTCCGAGGACTGGAGATCTGAATTTAATTCTTACAACCCAGTGTGGCAATTATCAGTAATGTTTCTTATTTCACCTTTGTGGCAGTAAAAGAACAAAAAGGCAGAAACTTATTGGACTGTTACTGGCCTGAAGAAAGGTCTGAGAACTTCGTGGGGACATGGGCACATATCCCCACATGAGACCATGAAGGGAAGTACTGAAGTCTCTTCCCAGATTGGCAGTCAGGCTCACTCTGTGTTTATTTGTTCTGCTGCCTGTAGTAAGTGGTATAGTTCTGTGCAGGGGCATAATTCCAAAATTTCTTCTGACAGAAGTAGTTTCAAGAGTTTGTGGAGATCTGGGATTGAGATCAAGTATTTGATTGTGTGGCTTTTACATTTTAGTAGAATCCTGGTTTAGTGTGTTCAAAAAATAAAAAAAAAAGACTACTGCCTTTCTTTCATCAAGCATGGGAAATAGCTGTTAGAAAAGTGTTCTGTAAAATCTGTACAAGTGTTTTAAATTCTTCTGCCTCCTATTTGCAGAGTACACCCTTAGATGTTACAGTTAACCAAGAAACCATTAATTTCGTGTAGTTACTACAGACTTCAAAGGAATTGTCTTGAAAGTTCCATTTAGATGCAGCATGAGGTCACTGTGTGCATCACCACAAAGGTACCATTTTACTTGTACATTCTGCACTGACTTCAGGTGCTAGAAAAACAACTGCATTGTGTCATAGGAGATGCCTGTGCATTTTGAGTAACTGTCTGTTTATTAAGAAAAAAAGCCAAAAGAAACAAATGTCAGCTAAAGGGAAGAGTATGTTTGTCTGTGTGTATTACACTAATTAATGTGGAATTGATTCTAGAGCCATTGGATCCTTTAATGCAAGTAGTACTTTTTTCCAAAATAATTTCAGTATAATAGGCATAGTATTTTAAAGGACTTATGAACATATAAATAGGAAGTTTGTGGTGGCTGTTTGAATGTCATATACCTCATTTTGTGCCTTTTTTACCATGTTTAGTGATGTTGTTACTGTCTGCTGCTTGTTCCTGTGAATATTGCTGAGCAGACAGAAGGGGTGTTTTTGCTGGATTTTGTGGGGGTTCTGGAGTACTTTTCTTGCACAAATATCTGTTGCGTGTGGTGTAGCATGAACAGTAAGTGCAGCAGAGCAAATGTTATACTGGTCAAGACTGTGCATAATTATGCATGTTTAGGCTTTATTCTAAATATGGTCTCAGATAAGTGGTGAGCTTCAGCACGTTTCATGGTCTGACTCCAAAATGTGAATGACAGAACAAAGATGCTGTATCAGGTATCAGGGACTTGTAAAGCAAGGTCAGAGTTCCTTTAAAGCAGCCTTAAAGAGAGAGGTCCTTTTCTGCTGCCCACTGATGCAACGACTGGGGCTGTAGGCTCAGCCAGATCTGCCAAATCTCTGATCTGGGGAGAGGCAGGCAGGAAATTTGCTGTCCTAGATAGATGCCATGAGGCCATCAGCTTTGAGCCTACACTGAGGCAGAATGGCTGAGTCAGCTCCTGGGTTTGTAGGTGCTACGCTGGGGAATTTCTTAATATGGTATCTAGAGCTGCCAGATTGTGAGACTTCCTATTTCAGTGGGAAAGTGGTGATGCTGTTATAATGAAAAGTTGTCAGATGCAATTACAGTGTTAGTGCCTGAGAGTACTAATTACTTGCACTCAACTGAAATGTAAGCATTGCATTAAAGAAAAATATTTTTTACTATTAGGAAGATAAGATTGGGAAAACATATCCTGGTCTTACAAAGGTAGTGTGTAATACTGAAGTAGTGGGAACACACTGATGTGTCAAACTCCATTTGAAAGAGGAAGGGTTGACCATGATAACAAAGATTCCAGTGTGGTTTGATGTTTAAGTAATTTTTCAGTCACAGCTGGTCCATGCAGGTGGATTTAACAGTGTGGCTGGCAGCCTTCATCTCTAGCACACTTACACACAGCAGGCATGAAACACAACAATTCTGGTCTCTTCATTTCTGCCAGTGAGAACTTTAAAATGCGCCGTGGGTCAAGTAGGATTATTGATGTGAGAAGAAGTGGCTGCTCCCTTAACAGCCTTTCCTGGCTGCACGTCCAGTGTCAAATACTGTTATTGCTCAGGCTGGGCCTTGTGGGGGCACACAGCTTCCCTGTGCTCTGCTTTCCCTCAGCACACACAGAATAACTCACTTTTTGTGCTGCAACTTTGTCTTTCAGTCCTACTGCCAATGTTTTTATCTTGACCATTCCTGAAATTTTATACAGGAACTAACACAGTTCTTAATTTACCTAGAGTTTATGCACTGTTAAATAAATGGTGTTTACCTGTGATAGATCCACTTGATTCGGAATGCCAAGAATTTTTTGTGCCCTTCTTGTAGATAGAGGTTTTCACTTCAGACATGATGGGAAGGTTTTTTGTGCTGTGAGAGAAACCACGTTACAGAGCACAGAAACTGCAGACTGGTATTTCTCAGCCACAGTGCTGGTGATGAAAGTGAAAGCTGAGAAATAGGTCAGATAAATTTAAAAATATGCTTTTGCTATTCTGGGAAACTTTAAAATTGTCAAGGAATTTCTAAAAGGAAAAAAGACCCAAGCTGAAACTCTCTAAGATCTGAGTTATTGTTCTTCTGGACTAGACTAAAACTAGGCCAACAGCAGATCTCTTCTCTCCAAACATCTACCAGGAAAGGAATAAGGATCATTCTGGACCAACTCCAGTGGGTCCCTGCAGTCACAGCGTAAAGTAAGGGCTGCTTTCTGATTATACAATCTAAGGGCTATAGACCTTAACTCCTTTTTTTCTCCTCCTCCTTCATGGCAGGAGTCTCCTGATTTGTGTAGGCTCTCAGTGGATAGTTGTATCTCTGTCTTTTGTTGTAAAACAGAAGGGTTAACTGATTAGTCAGAGTGAAAATTATTAATCTTTGAGATGTGAAAAATGTGATAACTTTGTGCTTTAATAGAACTTGCTAAAATAGCAAGTAAAAAGTTTGAGTCTAAAACTTCAGTCAGCAAAAACGTCATTAATTTGCTAATTGATGTCTGTTAAGTACAGAGGTCTGCTTCAGTGAATGTTTCTGCACTGTTCCATGAAGAATTTTTGGTTTTGATGGAAAAAATAAAACTAGGTTTATATAAAGCAGAGGACAAGTGTGTACTTTTTATTGGCAGAACTAGTCTAGACTTGTGTAACTGAACCTTCTGATTTGAATATGAGTGCATGTTGGTTTCATGATGAGAGTGATGTGTTTTCCAGCTACAGCTGGAGCTCAGAAAGCTGTGGTATCCTCTATGCAGATCATGGGTTATGCCTATCTTTTGGAATGGATTGAGTTCCTTTTGACTTTGTCCACTGAGAGTGTCAACAGCTCAGTTCAGACTGGGAACCTACTGCTGATGGGACATACTGACAGTCCCCTGTCCTGCTTGCTGGGCCACTCCAGTGTGGCCTGAGCACCCTTTGGACAGGTGTTTACTGGGAGATGTGCTCCAGTGGCTGTTGGACACGTGTTAACTGGGAGATGTGCTCCAGAGGTGGCTGCACAGTCTGCAGGTCAATATGCAGCTCAGTTTGTGTGGACCTGAGTGAAAGGAATCTTGAGAGAACATTGCTCAGCAATGAGTGTTGGGTCTACAGCCCCATTCCTGTCTCTGCTGCTGCCTTGTGTAGACACAACCTGAGGGAATTGCACCTGGGGAAACAGCAGGAAAAATACTGCTGTGCCTCTCTCATCGTGCATTCCCTGCCTTTTTCACCTGAAATGAATGTAAAGTGGAAGGGGCTTCTGCATCTCACCTGTGTGTTGCCATTTCTCTTGTACAGAGAAGAAAAGAGGTTTTTAAGCTAAGTGTGCTCCTACTTGATAGCAACAGCCTCTGAATCAAATCTTGGAAAAAAGTTTGAAAGAGGATGCACTAATGTTGTGGTAGCCATTAAATTCTAGCAGACAGACTTAGCCCAGACTGCTCATTTGTCCCATCTTTCTGTTCTGAACCCTGAAGTACCATTGAATTGTACTTTCTTGCCTTTTAAGCAGAAACAAACACCGCCAGATAACTTGCAAATACGAAAGTCAAATGAAAGGTTGCACGTGCTTTTAGCATATCCTGCAGCCAGTATGTGTAGCAGTCATACATACAGCATGTGTTGCTTTTGTTTCTCCACGTGGCAGTGACATGTGCATTACCTGCTCTGACCTTTCTGGTATTTGCCTGATTCATTTTATAGCAAGCGTTTACAAACACTGCAAAAGGAGTTAGTAACTTTCTTAAGCAGAGTGTAGATGTCCAAAAGTTTACTCAGTAAAATGCTCTTGCTTGTTTGTTGCAAAGCTGATTACATCCTGTTGATTTACTTGTATAATCTTAAAACTGTCTTAATTTGTGAATTGTAAACTGTTCTGCAGAGTCATGAGACTTTTTCTTGGCTGTTGTGCTGTAGTGGAGCAGCTGGGACTTAGAAAGCCAAAACCATTTGTGTGGTGGCTAAATGTAAGGATGACTCAGCTGAAGTTTCTGATGAGTTATGCAAGTCAGGAAACTTAATAACCGTGTGGGTTGTCCACAGTGTCTCGCAGCCACTGCCTGGTCATGAACAGCTTATGTGACCCCTCTGCAGATACATGAAAACATAATTGGGCATTCATATGCTCTACCAGTGTTAGTTCCCTTGAATTAGCTGAAGTAAGTTCAGAGATTTTCTTTTTCTGAAAACTGAAAAATTAAACATGATAGGAAGTGGGAAGAATTTTTAGAACACTGTGGAATTAGAGGAGAAAAATAACAGCTCAGTGTCCTGTGTGCACAATCTGTTGTATCTAATGAGGAAAGAAGTCTTAGATTCTGACAGAAATCAAGGGAAATGGGAAAGGAAAATGTATCTTCCATTTCTCTTTAGATCTATGTTATGTTTGTAATTGTGTTTGAAACTGTTTAATCAGTGGAAGATGGGGACAAACAAAGATCAAAGTGTGGTGATTCTGAGCAGTGGGATGTGTTTTCAGCTTTGATGTTGGAATAGAGGTGACAGGCACTGCAGCTCCTTTTGGTTCTGTTTCCTCATCTATAAAATGTGGATAATGATACTCATTTCTGTGACCAGCTCAGGCTTTTATAGAGGAGAAAGATTGCTGACTGTCATTGTGTCCCAGTAGAGATACTGGTATTTTGAGTAGTGTGATCTGTACAACTGTCTGAAAAAATGCTTTGCCACTGAAAATGAGACTATAGTTAACAAGCCTTTAGGCACAGGACTGCTGCTCTTGGCTGTGTGGCTTTTAAACAGAGGCTGAGAGTGGTGTTTCAGCTGTCCACTAGTGCTGCAGCAGCAGCAATATTTCTGTATTCCATTATTCTGTTGGACAGTCAAAAATTTACAGCACTTGAGAGGAAGTGTCACTTTCAAAAATTTTTCAGCAAAGTCAGTAATTTTAGGGTAAAACTTTCTGCAAGAGGTTTTCCTAACTCAGAGCAATCATAAATACAGTGTGAAAGATCATTTTGTTAAATAGTCTGTCATTGTAAATAGTCCTTGTACCAGTAATGGAAATGGTGACCGCATTTTATTACTGTGTCAATTTTGATTTGATTCTGTGGTGGTTTATCTTGATTTTGACAATTGTGTTGAGAGAAATAGGTAAACATTGAATTATATTGATTTACATTGTTATTGTTGAATAGGAAATGGGCTGCGAGGGTGAGCCTTTGACTTACTTCTATTCCTTGCTGTGAATTCTCAGCTGGGTTTGCTGCAGACAGCCTGGGGGGTGTGAGTCTACAAATACTGATGTGATACTGTCTTGTGCTCTTCACTTTTACTGTGTGCCAGATAATGTTTTCACGTGGAAAATTTGGGAATGCAGAGTATCTGGCTGTTTATGCACACACATACATTCACAGTGGTTATAGTGAGAGATAGCACTGTCTTTTTTTTTTAATTGCAAAGATAATGTGAAAATTCCTGATTAATACTCTTAAAGATTCTGATAAGTACTGCTGAAGATTCCTATTAAACTTGGGTGAGCTGTATGTTATGGTAGCTGTGTATAACCAGCAAAAGTGACACTTACCATCTTGTGAAGCTTTGGAACTTCTGAGCTACAAAAAGTGCAATAAAATTAGATACAGAATGGAGCAAATTTAATACAAGTATAAATAAATGCACGAGAGATAAAGAATAAGGCTTATAGTGGCTATTTCTGACTTTTAAATTCTGAAGTTCATTGTTTGCTTTTTGTTTAACTCAGCCTGTTTTCTTGCCCCAGGATTGGAATCTGACATGGCACACAGAAGATCCAGACTTCACCCCATGCTTTCAGAACACAGTGCTGGTCTGGATCCCTTGCGCTTACCTGTGGCTTTGCTTCCCTGTGTACTTCCTGTACCTCCGCCGTCATGACAGGGGATACATACAGATGTCAAACCTTAATAAAGCCAAAACGGTATGGGATTTTGTAAAATCAGAACTTATTAAGCTTGTCTGGAAGTTTGAATCTATTTTCAGCCCTGTTTTAGCACAGTATTTTTGTTGAGCACCAATCCTGACCTGTGTGCACACTTCAGCTGTAACTTAGTTGTTCTACTTGTGTTTGATTTCCAAGCCTTACGTGCTTCCGTTGCCCTTTTATCAGGCTTTTTGAAATTTACTCTGGCATAGCAACAAACATGCAAATCCTTTGTAAAACCAGTTGGAGAAGACTATGTTAAGGCAGCTCAGTTTCAAGGCTGAATTGCTCTTCTTTTGTGCATGTTGTAGAATTGCCCAAAGGATATGATCTGTTTTAACTCCTACAACATAAAACACCTGGTGTTCATCTGTATGTTGTGCTGCATTATCTGTGTGGACTGATGTATTAAAGACACTTTTGTATTCCAGGCTTTGGGCTTAATACTGTGGATAGTCTGCTGGGCAGACCTTTTCTACTCTTTCTGGGAAAGAAGTCAAAATATTTTTCGAGCTCCGTTTTTTCTCATTAGCCCTACAGTATTGGGTATAACAATGGTAAGTTCTTCTGCATGGCCACTGTTGATGCAAAACCTTAAGCAGTAACATTATGTTGGTATTATGCATATTGGTACTTTGTGGTCATTTAACAATGCAATTGGCAAACTTTTGTCAGGCTGATTAAAAATGCATGTTATCTCAGCCAAGGGAGATGTGCAGAAGTAGAGTAATACTTGGTCAGTGTTGCTTGGCCTTGTGGTTTGTATGGAAAGAAATCTTTATTTTACCAGCAGCTAGTCAGGGAATACTTGGGAAAGATTTAGTGTTACCATAATTCCATGTTGATTTGTGTAGAAGCAGAAAAGTAAAGAAATAAGGACTGCCAGCTTTTAACAGTACTTCTGTGTCTGTGATCATTTATTTCTAATACATATTCTTTTTCTCTTTTTTTTTGTCCACTCCTCATCTTTACTGATACAGGGAATTTCCTATTTAAATGTATTTTTGAATTACACTTAAAAGTTCTGGGTGTTGGAATGTCTGGGAGATTAGAAATGTTAAATAAACACACTTCAGCAAAGTACCTTTAATATGTGCATAACATGTTATGAAACCTAAAACTTGTGCATATATTTTTATCTTATTTGTCCTCAGTTGCTTGCCACATTTTTAATACAATATGAAAGAATAAAAGGAGTCCAGTCTTCAGGTGTAATGACTGTTTTCTGGTTCATCTCACTGTTATGTGCCACAGTTGTTTTGATATCCAAAATAAAACATGCCTTAAATATGGTAAGTGATTTTTAGCCTCATTCAGTTGAAAGTAATTGGAAATGCTTCAGTAATAGAGTAGTTGCAGTTGCTAATTATGCCAGTCAAGTCTGTTAATCATTCATTCCATGTACCCTCATTCCTTGGCTTATAACAACAAAACAAGCAAGACTTATTGGCTCCTGATTTGAACTGCTAGTGAAATTCATAGGGATTTTAACTGTAGCAACAGTTGCCAGGAGAATTCTGCTGGCTGTTGGGGAAAGCGGATGTGTCTGCTTGAGTACACTGAAAGTGTATAATCTTTGATATGAAGCTGCTTTCATGGGGAGTTTGCGTCATCTTCCTGTTGATTATGCAGTGGATTTCCTGAAACACTTTGTTCGATGCTGGTGTGGTCTCACCTGCTGGGACAAGGTGAAAGTGTACAAGTGAAATATTTTTATGTCTCATAGTAGGGCCACCTCAAATATCAGACTAATTGGGAAGCTGCCTGAAAATGGCAAATCACTTTTATTTCTTGAAACCTTTAAGCCGTATTGTGAATTTTGAGAACTTTCAACCAACTTTTGTCTTCAGCTGTTGGGAGTGGGATTTTGCTGAGAGGTGTGTGTCCATCTGTCCCTGTGCTTTGATTTCTGTGGCTTACGTGTATCAGTCTTGGTCAAAAAATGGGAAGAACCTCTGAGTTTGAGCACAGTGGAACAAAGTGTAATCTAAATTCTCTAATTCTTCCCTTCTGTGTGCACACTAATTAAAAAATTTGCTTTGAATACCGCTTGCTGCCCAGTGCATAAATGCCTTGCTCCTCTAAAGAAAGAAGTTCATGTTTGTGTGTTTATGGTAGTGACTGAATAAAAATAAATGGTATCTTTCACATCCCCTTTACCAAAATAGACATTGACCTTAATTTGCATGGTGGTGGATAGTGTAGCACTTACTTAGTTTACAGAACTTACAGTTAGGAGTGGTTTTCTGTTTAACAGTCACGTTACTTTAAATCAATTCCTCAAGCCTTCTAACTGGATTATTACCTTCCTTTGCAGGGTGCTGAAGTGGATGCATTTCGTTATGTCACCTTCTGCATTTACTTTGTCCTGATATTTACAGAGCTTATCCTGTGTTGTTTTCCAGAACAACCACCTTTGTTTTCTGAAACCACAAATGATCCTGTAAGTAAGTCTGTGCTGAGTGGTCAGTGTCATATGTGCAATATTCTGTGCAAGGAGTTATAGGGCCAGTCTCCCAGATGTCAGATAATTCAAATTCTGCTTTTTAGTTGGTGATGAAAAAGATGATGCCCATAACATACAAAAATGGGGGGAGAGGGAGGGCTGTGTGTAAGAAAAAGCACAAAAATAATTTCACACATTTCTGAAGATAAGTCATATGTGTTTATAATCAGTGGTGCTTCTGGCAGTCGGTGGGAAATAGTGATTTGTAGTGCTGTGCTCCCAGTCATCTGCTGTGTTCAGTAGGCAGTAACTCACAGGGATGTGGATTCCCTTTCTTTGAAGGTGGGGAAGAATCTAGACCTGGAAAGCTTTTTAGTCTGGATAGATGTGTTTGATTTCCATCTTTATCTCTCTTGCATCAAGCAAAAATGTATCCACCTCGATGGCAAGAGTGGGTAATGTTAGAGGGTGGTTTGGATGTAGAAATTTAATTTTACCTAGACAGGACCTTTTTTTGCATGTGTTCTTAATTACATGTGCTGGCTATATGACATGGATCCAAAGTGACCCAGGGGATGCTGGGTTATTCTTGCTCACCTCTGGGCCAGATGTTGTGAGTCACAGTGGAGTGACTCTTGTCACTGCCTCGAGTTTGCCAAGTTTAGAAACTCTAGTTCTATAGTTTGGGGTTTTTTTCTGTACAAGGTGTATTGTACAGAATCTGGTTTAATGGCTGTCAGATAACACTGACTGATGGAGGAAGGTGTGAAATGTGTGATGGGGGAAATAAATGTTGCTTTTGTAACTGTGAGAAGGGTCCATAGCCAGTTACTGAATTCCACAGTTACCTTCTCCATCAGTATCCAGGGTGCCAGTGGTGCCCTGCATTGCCACAGCAGACAGTCTGTGTGTGGATGCCTGGAGGGAAGAGCAAACTGCTGAGTCTTTGGCACCTCTGTGGGTTCTTTTCATCTCATTCAGGGATTAAATATACTCAACAGGATACTGTGGATTTATGGAAACCTCCTTTTCTGCTTTGATCATGTTTATAATAATTACAAGGTGCTTTGGGACCACAGTTGTTTGTTTTTCTGTTCTGGGTATTTCTAGGAGTGTCTTTAGGAAGTGGGGCAGACTTCACATTTTAACTTTCTCTTTTTATGAGTGGCATGTCTGTTTATGGGGAAAAGACCAAAGAAGTCATGTTAGTCAGCCTTAAATTCTTCTTTATTCCCTTCTGCCAAGCATTTCCAAACCAGAAATGTTTCTAGGCCTTCAGTAAAATCTTAGTATATGTTTAGTTAAGTTAGAAAATTAGGGGTGAAATTTCTCAGATGTAGATACTGATGTATATAGAGGTCAAACAATGTGTTTTCTCTCTTGTTTATGTTACGTAAATCCAGACTTGTTACAACTTGCTGTTTTCATTCTACCTGACATAAGTCAGTATGATTAATAGTTCTTTGTGTGATAACTATTTGCTTTTATCAAAAATAGTATTATTTAAGTAATCCAACATATTTTAAACTTTTAAATGGCAAATGTTAGTAATGTGACAAAAATACTGCATACAAAAGGAATTTCAAAAGCTTGTTTTCTGCTTTGCTTGTTTCATTTGGCCCTGTATCAGTCACTTTGTATGAGGATTAATTTCTTTTTCTCCCCTTTAGAATCCATGTCCAGAGTTCAGTGCTTCTTTCCTCTCCAGAATCACATTCTGGTGGATCACTGGGTAAGATCAAGATCTTGCATAAAGCACCAGTTCAAGTTAGATGGCACTTTGGGATCCTGCTTTCAGAGTTAAATTAGCAATAATCTTCAATCATAATTTTGGTTGTTTTGGTTGGTTGTTTAGTAGATAGATTAAATTGATATTAATTTTTCCCCCCAAATTTGATATTTTTTAACTTTCTTTGTAGAGTCTTTGTAATTTAAAATGTTGGCAGTATTTCCAGAATCACAAAATACTGAGTTGGAAGGGTCATCAAGTCCAACTCTTACATAAACGGCCCATTCAGGGATCAAACCCATGATCTTGATGTTATTTTAATATGTTTGTTGAAAGAATAGAATAAAAAAATTTCTTTGGGAAATACATGAAGGTAAAAATTATCTGCTGTATTTAGAAACTATGGCATTCAAAACTGTTACCTCTTTTTGCCTAGGAGGTTTTTATTCCCATTAATTTAGTTTTAGTTATGCTGTGTGAGTTAAAACACAGAAACATGTAAAATAACATTGGGGTATAGTTGTGGTTGATAATTGGCCAGAGTTCCAACAGAAAGTCAGATCAAAGGAGTTGCTTTGTGAAATTAAAGGCTAATAAAGATTTTGAAACTTGGTTGACGTGGGAGTAATAATTGCCTGGCTGATTTTCAAATGAGATCACTTCATCCTTTCTTTTATTTTCCCTGAAATTTGAATGCAGTGGCATCTCCTGGATCCCTGGGTGTTTTGGTGTCTTAATTCTCACAGTAAAGACAGGAGGATGTGTATTTTAGAACCTGGACCTGTGTCACTACAGGTACCAATTTTTGAGAAGAGCCCACTCTGTTTTGGGGTTGGGTGCAAAGACCACTGTGTTATGGCCCATGTGTGTATGTACACACATCTCTAATGTGTATATGTATACACACACATCTCTAGTGTTCTTAAATTTATGTTGCTGATTCTTCCTAACTCAGGTTGATGATTCGGGGTTATCGGAGTCCCTTGGAAGCCAAGGATTTGTGGTCATTAAATAAGGATGACAAATCAGAGGAAATAGTGCCAGGTTTGGCTCGAAACTGGGCAAAAGAGTGGTCAAAGACCAAGAGGTAGGTTGAGTTATCCTTGTTCTCAGTTCTCCCAAGATACAGAAGTTTAAAAGCTCAGGTTTGTCAGTCTTAGAGGTATTTGCCATTTTTCACCAAACCTGGTTTTGTAAGGCCCATGTGGCAGCCTGTATTTGTGCTTAAGTGCACACAGAACTGGAACCAAGTAGGTTGTTGTGTTTCTTCTTAATGAAGAGCTGCATCAACTTTCCCTTAGTCTTTCATGATCCAAAACTTATTACTGTGACTTTTGATGTGTGTTTTTCATCCTGGGGAGAGAGCAACTTCAGTCTTGTAATTAGGGCGCTTGGGCTCCCTCTGTAGTTGCCAAAGCCTCAGGAGGGTAGTCCAGGGTGTAAAAGTGAGAAGCTTATTACTTTCCTTTGACTATATAGGGAGTCTGAGCATCTAAGCCAGATGACTAAAATTAGAAAGACTGCGTGCTTGCAGTCTCCATCCTGCTTTCATCATCCTTTACTGCAGCAAATAGAAGTACCTTTTCATTGAAGGAAAATTGCATGCTTGCTGACACGGTGTGTTTTTATATACAGCTTGTCCTCATAAGTCTGGAGTCTATAGTTTGGCATAAGCCAGATGTGTAAAAAGAATTTGTCCATTGGGGATGCCTTGGCATCAGTCTGACAGCAGTTCTTTGTCTCTTGTGGTAAAAAAGTTCAGCATAGGAGAGGTTCGACGGGGATGTTACTCATCCAAGCAAAGAAAACCATTTCTGAATAGCCAGTTCATTTAGTTATGGTTGTATGATTAAAAATGTTGGACAGTAAATTCCAGTTTTAAACTATTAAGAGTCATAAACATCTCATTTGTATAGTGTGCATTTTGTCTGCTGGCTTTATGCTTGAATAAAGGCTACATTCTATACCTACTCTTATTTCAGGCAACCATTAAACATGTTATATGCGCCAAAAAAGCAGCAAAAGTCAAGCGACTCAAATGGTGATGTGACAGAAGAGGCTGAAGCTTTGATTATAAAACCATCTCAGAAGAGCTCTGAAGCATCTTTATTCAAGGTGTTATATAAAACCTTTGGACCATATTTTCTCATGAGCTTCCTGTTTAAAGCTGCGCATGATCTCTTGATGTTTGCAGGCCCAGAAATTCTGGAGTAAGACCCATATACTTTATTATTGTATTAAAAGAATGCGAACATTGGTATTTCATTCCTCAAGCTGCTTTGCCTTCAGCTGGTTAAATAAGGAAGAGATGTCATGCAAGTGAGAGACCATGGACAAGGATGTTTGGGTCCACTGGTTTTCAAATTACGTCATCATTCAATAAATGTTTGAGTTTATATGCTCCTTTTCAACACTAGGAAGGCCAAGCAAGAACATAATCAATAGTAGCAGGAGAGTTTATTCAGTTCTAACCTGTAATTGTTTTGGGACTACACATCATGGTATGTGAAGCCACAGAGCTCAGGTGCTGGGAGGAGTTGTATTGCTTTAAGTAAGAAGTAAAGCAACTGTAAGTGGTTGTATTTTAGCTGGAGGGAAGATGAGACTTCTTAGTGTAGCTCCAAGAGAATGCTACACATGTAAGCTATGTGATACTTTGTTTCAAATTAGTACACCGAGGAGGGAGTGATGTGTGCTCATAGAAAAGGATCTCCAGTTTCTAACAAGTTTGCTTAAGTGTTTTATCTAAGTTTAGTACTTCAGGTGCTTGCATGACCTATACAATGATTGGAATAATCTAAGGTTGTGACCTTGACATTTGATTTTGTTTTGAATCCATCAATAGAACTAATTTCTCTCTCCACAGATTGCTGCTCAACTTTGTAAATAACAAAGCTGCCCCAAACTGGCAAGGCTACTTCTATACAGTGCTGCTGTTTGTTTGTGCCTGTCTTCAGACGCTGATTCTTCACCAGTATTTTCACATTTGCTTTGTAACTGGAATGAGGCTCAAAACAGCTATTGTTGGTGTAATTTATCGAAAGGTAGGTGTTTCTTTCAATATACAGTAGCTGTCTGTGACTGTGAGAATGCATCCCTTGAGTCTGAGTGATTGGGAGACTCTGGTATGCCGATTCCTGACTCTTAATAGAAATAAGAGGGTATCTGATTTATAAATAAAAGCCTGTAAGCTAGGGCAGTCTTCTAATTTACTAGTTAACTTGCTTCTTCCCACTGCCAAACAGGAAACCTTGTCTCATTTAGACTAGGGGTGTGTAATGATTCAGTTTGTGCAGAAATTAAGATGCATCTGCATTTACAGCTTCATTTTGGACTCAGCAGCAGTGCCACCTCATCTTAGAATAAGCTGGAACATTTTAGAAAGCTGTGGACTGATAGCTGTGTGTGAGAAAAATGTGTCACAGGAAATTAAGATTCCATTTCTTACACTGAAACAATAACAGTAAACAAAATGATATCCCCCAAAGATGGCTTATTGACTTTAATTCTCTGTTAGCTTAATCTTAGGTTAGCTATTTGCTTTTTCCAAGATGTACAGGGTAGACAGAATATGAAGCAGGAATGTAGTTGCTTGTAATTTTAAAGAAGAATCTCTGTAAAGCAATTGAATTCTGTGGAGAAAATGCATGTAAGTAAGTAAGCCTTCATGTTGTCTTAATTGTTTTTTATTTTTATCTGCACTTAGGCACTTGTTATCACAAACTCTGCCAGAAAGACTTCTACTGTGGGTGAGATTGTGAATCTAATGTCTGTGGATGCTCAGAGGTTCATGGACTTGGCTACCTATATAAATATGATTTGGTCTGCCCCTCTCCAGGTGATATTAGCACTATACTTACTGTGGCAGGTGAGTATTGTGTGTTGTTTCCTGTTTTGACTTTGGCAGTGTGTTCCTTCCTATGATTCTATGGCTACAGACCACTGGAGGGTTTACAGAAGTGTGGGGAAAATGCTGTTTATTTGGAAGCCATTCAGAACTGCTTTTGTCACTGCTATCAAGAAGAAAGGCATGTGGGAGGGCTGCAAATAGGAGCTTTTGGGGGACTGCAATACTTACAGTATCTCACTTGTCACTTTGATTTAAATGTGGTCAATAAGAGTCTCAGTGTGAGGTGTTTGATATTTCTAGTCCAGACAGCCACCAGGCTGACTCTTCATGGGTCTCTACTTCAGAAGAATAGACGAACCAGCAAAAACTGGAAAATATTAAAAGATCATTGCATGTGTGCATAGAGTTATATATTTAGAGATTGATCTGTATGTACCTCTGCATGCATGAGGTCTCTGTATGTATATTCAAAAATCAAAGCATATAATCATTAACCTAAGCTCCTAATTGATCCTCCTTTTCTTCCCTCAAGCTGTTCTCAAAAAGGGAAGAAGAGGTTGGAAACCTATTTCAGAATGCTTTTCTCTAGCATGTGCAGTGCTTTGAGTCAAGATTTTAAAAAAGGAATTTGAATGTGTGTTTACAATTAAGTACTTTTCAGAATTTAGGTCCTTCAGTGCTGGCAGGTGTGGCTGTCATGATCCTTCTGGTCCCAATAAATGCTGTGATGGCAATGAAGACAAAAACCTATCAGGTTAGAACCTTTATATATGTGACAAAGTGCTTGTATGAAACATGTTCTGTTCTTTGACTTGTTCCTTGAGGTTTGTACTTTTATTTTTTTCCCCCATCCCTCTGTTTATCTCTTAACAAAAGGTAAGGGAAAGAAAGGTCAGAGATGTTATGTATGCAGAATAAAAAAAACTTGTGCTTTTCAGCTTTGCAGTGTATCTGTACATAATGATCTACATTCTGCAATTGTGAAGACCAAGGTAGCACTTCAGCCAGCTTCATGAGATGGCCATTGAATTGGAATTAGTTCAGTTTTTAACTTGCTGCCTCAGAACTAAAGTGTAAATGTAAACTACCGGCTACCTAACGAACCTGAGTGAAAGAAATATTCATATTTCCAGGATGGTGGTTGCAGTGCTAAAGTTTTCTGTTGCAAAAACTACTTCCAACAGCCCCAGCATGTGCTTTCTGGTGACCTCACTACTAACTGAATTTCCTGAATGTCAGTGGAGATTGTTAATGTTTAAGTGAAACCTTTCAGCTCCAGATGTTCATCAACACATACCCCAGCATTTGGTTCCTGCATGGGAGAAGCAGGGACATGCGGCCTGTGACAGCCACGCTGTCACTGGGGGCAGCTGTCTGGGATAGCTGTACCAGTGCAGTCTGCTGGCTGCCCAGTGCTGAGTCACAACATCCTTTGGGCTTTTAAAATACTTTATGAAGATAAAACTCTGAAACATATCACAAATGGACTGGTGTCTTCTGGCTGAATGGAAAGCTTTCTGCCTTAGTGCTCCATCAGGAAGTCACTGGTAGTGCTGAAGATGAAGCAGAATCAAGTTTGGTCTAAGGTTAGACACAAGCTGCACATCACTGATGCTCGATGGTTGTAGTGGCTTATTTTTTAGCTGTATATTGTACCTTGGAGGAACTGAGTCCCAAGGCTCCCTGATGCAGGGTTAATCACACTTGAACTAGTGCCACAACTGTTTTCATCTTGGTTTGGATTTTCAGCTGCATGAAGCATTCTTTTAATTGGTTTAAAACGTCTTGTTAATTCTGCATATTTGTTTGTTCAGATAGTATCTCAGATTTCCTGCTTGGGAAGCTAGTAAGCTTTTGATGATAATGAGGTAAATTTGCCATTGCAAAATACAAAGCTCAGAACTTTGAGGCTCTGCCAAGTATTGTGCTCTGTTAATTATTTTTTGCAATGTTTTTTTAGGTGGCTCAAATGAAGAGCAAAGACAACAGAATTAAGCTGATGAATGAAATTCTCAATGGGATTAAAGTTCTGAAACTTTATGCTTGGGAATTAGCCTTCAGAGAGAAGGTATTAGAGATCAGACAGAAAGAACTCAAAGTCCTAAAAAAATCTGCTTACCTTGCTGCAATGGCAACCTTTACTTGGGTTTGTGCGCCCTTTTTGGTAAGTGAAACAAATCTAGAAGTCTTCTCTCCTTTTGGGATGGTGCTTCACAAGGCATTGCTTGAGCACTTATTTTGGTTTTGTGTTTTAATGAGTGGAAGAGTCAGATTGCCCTCTGAAGTGGTGGGACACTGAACACTTAGGGCTTTACTTCTCTATGATAAAGCACCACTGTTTGCTTTGAAACTCAGTAACATCTGAGTTGATGTATTCTGGAAGTTAATGGCCAAAGTATTTGAAAATAAAACCTCCCCTGCCATCCCCTCTATTATTTTTGATGGAGTACTTGAGGAACATAAGGTTAAGTGTATTGTCAGATTTAGGAGAGGTTACTGATGTGTATGGTACCCTCCAGGTGGGAGCTGTGGCTGAGGGAGTAAAAAATCCCTTGTTTCAGCATTTTTGAGAGCAACAGGTCCTTACACAAGAGTCCTTCACTGAATGGGGCATTGTGTACCAGGAGTTCCTCTGGCCAGGGTTCTCTCAGCATCTGTTGAAAAATAATATGGGGAGGTAAAGCCATTGCATAGCTTGGGATTGCTTCAAATTCCTATTAAAAAAAAAGAAAGGAAATCATTGCTATGCAAAACATCCCTACTATGTTTGTGGTCAGCTTACATTTCAACTAATAAAAGAGAAAGGTGAGATCACATCAGAATTGCTTCAGACCCTATTAGAGCAAGGGGCCATTGCTCTTGTCTGAAGAAGCAAATAAAGGCATGACTACATTAGGATAAAATATGTGCTGTTCCAGTTGAAGGTGTTTAAGTGTACTTTCCAGTCTCAGATTCCTTCCCTGCAAACATTTTTAGTGTTTACATTATGTTTTGGGCATGATGAAAGGCAGAGAAGCAGTGCCCTGGGTAGGAAGCATCAGCTGCATTCTTAAGTGAATGCTTTTCTAAAAGAAGTCTGAGATGATTTTAATATAAATACATTATTAAATGAAATTTCTAAATAAAACTCTGTAGGTGGACTCCTTAATGCTGCTCTGTGGAGTCTCTTAGATTCCCCTGGTGTGTAGCTCTGTTCTGGCACACACTGAGTGTGTGCCTGTGGCCCTGCTCTGCCTTGTGGGGGTTGACCCTGCAGAAGAATCAGACAGCCCAAAGTACAAAGCTGCTCAACATCTCATTTCTTGGATTTTTGGCTTTTTTGTGTGTTCTTCTGAACTTCTGATTAAAGAATTGCTGCAAGTGCCTAACTTGCAAGCACTTCTGACATTCAAGACTTCTATATCCTCCACTATTTCTTCTGTTTCCATGGGCAGGGCTCTTTTAATAACGGTGTCAGGAAACTATTTATTTGCAGTATCTTCCCTACTGCTCTGTATGCTGATAAGGGTGTGTTTTGGACTAGTTGCTGGTAACAAGAGTGCAGGCATGCTGCATGTGAGGTTAGTCTTTGTTTTTGCTCTCCATGGGAGGGCTTTCTCCCTGGGGTGTGGTTGTCCAAACTAAGGACTGAACAAACAAGCTGCTGTACCAGGCACAGCTGAGTCAGTTGCTGTACCAAGAACAATACATGTCCTCACAGCAGTCCCATTTTTAACAGAAATACTGATGTCTTCAGTGGTTGCTGTGCTTAGATGAGGCTGCTCCTTAAGTGGAGGGCTAATTGTTTAAAGTCTTTTTGGAGGGGCTTGCCAAAGATGTGTCTGCCTTGATTTCTTGTTGGAAACAGTTGCTGCATCTTGTGATGTACTGTGGTATCATGGAAGAAAACACTATAAAGGGGATAGATCTGAAAGTGAGCATCTGGTTTTACTTACAGGATGTTACTATAATTTATTCAACATATTAAAAGATAAGTATATAGATTTTTGGAATTATAACTTGTGATTAATAGTAACAGTGGTTCAATGTAATTTTCTTGCTCAGCGTGAAACTTCAACAGTTCACAATAGAAAAGCTTAGTTACTATAAGGCTTCATCTTTGTAATGCAGTAATATTGCAACAATTGGTCCATGATTAAGTGGGCTGTAGTTGAAAATCCAGTGTTGTTGAAGTTTCTACAAAATGTAAGATATGCTGACAATGGGGAATTTCTAACTTTTCTGTCTGTATAAGTTACTGATCCAGTATCTGGTTCTTTGAGGGGTGCCTTAAAACTGAAACAGAGCAGGAAGAAAGACAAAGTTACCATTTTTCTCCTTCCCTCTTTGCAGTGTGACCACAAATAGCCAGGGGTATTTGTGGTTTCACCCTTGCCATGTGAGGAAAGTTAGCCCTTAGCATTTTTCCCACAGGAGCCATCAACTTCTTTTTACAAAGGATTTAAATCAAATGTTTGTTTTGCAAAAAGTGTTATTGGGAACAAGGAAGTTACCAGAACATTACTTGTTCTTTGATTCCAGGTGTCAGACTGTGCTCCTGGCTTGGAGGCTTTCAGACCCGTTCCCTAACTGTGACCTTTATGCTTGGTTTTCAGGTTGCCTTGTCCACGTTTGCTGTGTATGTCATGATAGATAAGAACAACATCTTGGATGCTCAGAAGGCATTTGTTTCTCTGGCATTATTCAACATCCTCAGGTTTCCACTGAACATGCTTCCCATGGTTATCAGCAACATAGTAGAAGTAAGACTTCAGTCCTGAGCAGGTGTTTCTGTGCAGAAGTAGGCCCTGGGTGGAAAGATTGTATTCCTGTGCACAGAGAATGTCCAGTGGTGAAGTGCAGCCCCCTCAGGACGGGAGCGTTGCAGTTTCTGTGCTGGAAGTGCTGTGCAAGCAAAATCATCAACCCCAGTGGTGGCGGAAGGGTGTTCCTGAAAGCAGTCATGTCTCTTGTGGTTTGGGAAGTGTGAGTTTGATGACTATCCAAGCAACTATGCAGTGGATTTAAGGAGATAATAACGTGTAATGTATATGTGGTGCAACATAATGAGCTCTTAAATGTAATGAGCAGAGTATAAGATAGATTTACATCCCTTTTTCCTGCAGGCCAGTGTCTCCTTGAAGCGCCTTAGGGTGTTCCTGTCTCATGAAGAGTTAGATCCAGACAGCATAATCAGGGGTCCCACAACAGAGGGTGAGTTTCTCTGCCTGTTGAAAATCATTGTGTACAGGTTTTTGGTGATTTCTTTTGATTTTTTTAAAAAACATACTGCATTTTTTGAGGATTTCACTGAAAAATTTTAGCCAGAAAAAAGAGATGGGAGTTTGTAAAAGGAAAATTATATAAAGGTTCTACCTCCATCTCAGCTATTTCTTCTCTCTCCACAACTCCTGTGTCCAGACACTAATGGTCACTTTAAAAATCACTTGTTACATTATTTCAAGTAGAGCATTTGAAATTTGACAGCAATTAACAGAATGATGATTAATGCTGTGCCAAACCCCAGCAGTCATGTAGCACTTCAATGCCCTTGAAGGAGAAAGGATAAGTCCCAGTTCTGAAATGCATCTACTCTCTGTTTTGTGCGGTGTTTCTCGCAGCGTCACTCCTGCTACATCCACTTGTGCTGCTTCAGTTGTGTAGAGCTGTTCAGGAGACACAAGCATGAAGGCAAATTTACTGAAAAACTAATGCCCTTTTTCTTGCAAAACAAAACCTGACTTTAACTGTGTCAGTAATTTCTAAATAAATTTCCTTACTTCCTCTTTACAAAGCCAGTGAAATTTGTACCACTCTCTCTCAGGCAGTTAATGAGCTCTATATCATTTTAGTCACTTGGCTTTCCAGTAAGCAGTCATCTGCTGTAGTTTTTTTTTTCTTTCCATCTTTCTTCTGAGACTTATCTCCTCCTTTTTCGCAGCTGATAGCCATGAATACATTGCTCATAAATCTTTAGTGTGGAGTTTTGGGGTTCTTTTGCCCATAATGGATTGTGCTTGCACATCTATGTAAATATTTACCTAGGCCAGTATTTATTGCATACTTTGTTGAATTAAGAGTGGTATATTTTGAGTTGTTGCTGCAGAAAACTGTAGATGCCAGTACCATGTGACATTTCACTGAACAGTATTTTTGGTCAAAGGTATTTTAGTTGGTAGTTTGATTTATTTTGCCTCTCATTCTTGTAGTAACTTGGCTTCATATGTGGAATTGGCAATTTAGCTGATGCTTCCTTTAAAGCACAAGTCAGGTGGAGGTTCCTAGTTTCTTGAACTGACTTTGCAGTGCTGGGTAAAGCAGGATACAGCTGAATTAGTTGGTATCTCTGTGTTTTTGACATTCATGTATCTCCTGGTTCCTGAGTTCCCAAGTGTAACCTTGGAACCTCTACTGTCTTACTAGATCCAGTAAAGGCTGAACACAAGTTTTTGGTAAGCAATGGGTTGTTGTTCTTCTGGAAAAGTAGTTTTATACCTCTGACCATGTGTGTTTAGATTGACTTCTGTGGCATGATCCAGAGCATGCAATTTAGGTGCTTTCATTGGTACTCCTGTAAATATAAGTTTTCTATTTGCAGCTGAAGGATGCATTGTTGTAAAGAATGCAACATTTAGCTGGTCCAAAACTGATCCTCCTTTGCTGAACAGGTAAGAATTGGTACCCTTCATTCCACTCCAGAATCTTGCTGCATCATAAATGATCTGTAATTGAGTGATAAAATACATATGGAGAAGAGTTTGTTTTCTTTAAGAAATAGACCAAATGACATTTGTTTGATAATTTTTTTTTTGAATGGGGGCTTCATGAACTGGAGGGATTTGCTGTGTGTTGTATGTATGGAATGTGTGGAGTGGAGTAGCAAGTAGTGTGAAGCGAAGAGAAAACTGTAAGGGATTTCAAGCCCTGGCTCTGTGCTGCACATGGGATGAGCTCCATCTAGAGGATGCAGCCAGGTCAGCCCCTCATCATCATCCCGGGGCCCTCCTGTTTGCTGTGTCCTCCGTGCCCCTTTTACCATCTAATTCTTGCTGAACTGTAGCCATTCTTGATTCCTGTGCTGCAGAAAACCAGTGACAAACCTGGCACATGGCATGACTAACAAAGTCTCTGGGGTGATGCAGCTACAAGCCCTGTTCCTTTCCTTAACTCTGGCTGCCCTTTCTTGGTCCTTAATGGCATATTGCTTGGGATAAGGATACTACTGTTTGGGAAGCATCCATTGGTGTTTTCATTTCTGTTCACAGAACATTAGAAATATTGACAAGGTTGGGTTGCAGAGCTTTTTTCCTTTCTTTTTTCTTAACTTTTTGACTAATTCCATATTAAGGTGCTGTATTCTAAGTATGAGAAGAGCTGGCTGCTTTCTGGATGAGAGGTTTGCATTTTCAAACAGTTTCAGTGCTGTGTCAGTATTTGCAGTGGATGTTCACATTGCATCTGGTCTTACATGGGCAATTCAATTGACTGTGTAACTACTGGGATGTGCCAGCAATCAAGGCTGAATTGTGTGTGCTTTATTTCAGCATTAACTTCACTGTTCCTGAAGGCTCCTTGGTGGCTGTTGTTGGTCAAGTTGGATGTGGAAAGTCTTCATTGCTGTCTGCATTATTGGGGGAAATGGACAAAAAGGAAGGCTACGTGGTTGTCAAGGTGTGATATGTCTGAAAAATTGTTGAGCTCTTTATGGGTATTGCCAGAGGGATTCTAGATTTCCAAGAGGTGTGGAGAGGGAAAGAGTCAGCCTTTCAAATGAGTGCATTCTTTAGCCTGATTGCCCAGCAAGCCTTGCATGTGCCTTAGCCTGCACTCTGTAATTGTTAAGCCTTGACCCAAAAACATTCAGATCTGTTGGTTTCAGAAGTAGCCAAATAGACAGAATGATGGAGGTCTCAAAGTTAAGTGTTCTGGTAAGTCTTGATGACAGTTGGGTATGAGGTGAGGAGACCCTATTTTATTTCAGCCTGAGGAACAGTAGTGTTGGGTCATACCTTTTTAGACATCAGAGAATTACAGGGAGAGAGGATGCACCCAGATACCCAGACATGGGAAAAGCTTCTGTTACAGTTTTACTTTCCTAGACATCACAGTTGCACAGAGCTCACAGAGGAAAAATGACCAGGAGGTAAGTAAGTAAAAAGTCCTTAGCTTGTATTTTGCTACTGCTGTAATCTACAGAAACGAAAATGATTTTAAGAGCAAAACCAGTATGTTGCATTTAAAAGACTGTAGGCTTGGTCACCTCCAAAATTGTTGTGGAAAAATAAAGTAGGTGAGATCTGAATCACTAATTGTAGTGCAGAAAGAGAAGGCAGAACTGATCTTCAAAGCAAAATACATTGCATTATCTTGGTCTCTTTCTTTGAAATTACTGTTATAGGAAAACTGCTTCCTCTGCTTTCTGCAGGAATCTCTTGGCACGGTGGAGTTGTTAAACACTTGCATTCCAGATTAAATTGTTTTATTAAGAATGTAATTTATAACTATATGAGAGAACTAATGACTTTTGACATTCAGTAATTGTACAAACATTCTCTAAACAAATGTTTCCTCCAGGTTTATGTTAATCCTCTTTTGTTTGAAGTCCTTTATTTTCCACCAATGCACTTTGTTACATTCACTTGCAGAGAGGATTATAAAAATAACATTTTGCAGGAGGTGGTAGCCCAAGAACTACTGAAATGACTGTAGGCAATTTGTGAGGTGATTAGCACTGCTTGCCTCCAAAGCCCTGCTGTGCTTTGACTCTGTGTGCAGGCTCTTAGTCTAAAGTACTAAATAAGGAACTTTATTTTTCTTGCAGGGCTCTGTAGCCTACGTTCCTCAGCAAGCCTGGGTCCAAAATGCAACTCTGGAAGATAACATTATCTTTGGAAGGGAGATGAATGAGAGCCGGTACAAGCGTGTGATTGAGGCCTGTGCTCTGCTGCCTGATATAGAGATTCTTCCTACAGGAGACAAAACAGAAATAGGAGAAAAGGTATTTGAATACCCACTCTCCCATAACAGTGCTATTGCTTGTAGCCAAGGCTATGTGACTTTGTTCTGCTTTATCTCAGAATTGTATTGAATTTAAAACATTGGGAGTAGAACTGCTCTAGAGTAAGAGGCAGATTTGTACAGTGTGTTTTCCTCATCTTTAAGCTTCAAAGGGGAGGAAACCTGTCCTCAATTACAAATGCAAAAGCATCTCACAGTGACAGTTTATAATTGACCCTAAGTTGCCATGGTCATAGAGCAGAAAAATTTATGGAAACAGAAAAAGAATCTTCTGAATGCTTCAGCTTCCTTAAAAACAAATAGTCGTTCCCTCCAACACCAGCTCCTCCCAAAAAATCGAAAACTGGGGCCACAAAACCATTCCAAAACTGGCCCTTGGTTGCAAAAGTATGTGTGGTGTGGGATTTGTGAACTTGCAGTGCAGTGCTGTGGAAGCAGAGCCAGATGTCCCCAACCCATGAGCCTGTCAGGGGGTGTGTGGCTGCTGGGGGTTCTGCTCAGCTGGTGCTCTCCACAGGACTGGGGTGTGTGCTTTGCCTGCTCAGTAGTTAGGGGTGGGGTGTTGCTCCCAGCTGTGTGTGTGACTGACAGCCCTGGATTCACCAGAGTGCAGTTTTATCTTCCTTACTGGTCAGCAGGCCAGCTAAATTGCAGAGTGTGAACAGTTTGTTCATTAAATCCTAGGCAGCACTGCAGGAATACAGATGAAAAGTAGCCTCTCATTGTACAGAGAGAGGTAGGTTGGTCAGGGTTAATTGCTTTACAAGACTAGCAAACACTTTTTTGGCTAACCCTTCACTGACTGTGAGAAGATAATATATGTGCTTTCTTCCAAGAGGATTTTGAGGGATTGCTTATTCTACTATAGTAGGGAAATTATTTGTGTAGATCTGTTTCATACAGTGCTGAAATTGCTCTAATTTGAGTGAACCACCTATGACTTGTGTCTTTTATAAACTGTAGCAAGACATCTCCTTTCAGCTATAAATAAAGGATCATGTTTTCTTGTTTCCCCAGGGTGTGAATTTGTCTGGAGGACAGAAACAGCGAGTCAGTCTTGCTCGGGCAGTTTACTGTAATGCAGATGTCTATTTACTTGATGATCCTTTATCAGCTGTTGATGCTCATGTTGGGAAACATATTTTTGAAAAAGTTATCGGACCAAAAGGAATCCTGAAAAACAAAGTATGTCAGAATGAATACTTGTCTCTAGAGAATGCTTTTTTTGGCTGAGTGCAAATGATTCCAAATTTAAGTTGTATACTCAGACTTCTGTTTCTAATATCTGAAAAACGAAAGGATCCCTTTGTGGCTTTGAGAGGACTTTTATAAAAGCACTGAGATTTTTGTAATGAAAGGTGCTCTGGTTTCTGTAATTCAAAATGATTTAATGGAACAATCAAGACAAGGACAGTATTTTCTTTTAAAAATGCCACATGCCTGTCCCTTGTTATTGCTGTGTGTTAGACAGAATTCAAGAAGCAAGAGCAGTAGTTCAACCAATTTGTGATGTTAGAAAAACTTATTTTTCTTTTGCTATTTAGACTCGGGTTTTGGTAACCCATGCAATCAACTATCTGCCTCAAATGGATACCATTCTGGTAATGTCTGATGGAGAAATCTCTGAGATGGGCTCCTACCAGGAGCTGCTGGAGCAAGATGGGGCTTTTGCTGAGTTTCTTCGAACATATGCCAATACTGAGCAAAGCATGGAGGATAGGGGTAAGCTTCCAAATAAACTCTCTTGGGATAAGTTGATGTCTGTCATATTAAAGGCAAAATAGTAGTAGTGAAAGTTAAATTACTATTTCTTGTGATTACCTAAAGGTAGAGGTGCTTATGTCTGTAAGGACATTCAAGGTTGTAAGAATAAATACATATTCTTTCTTAAAATTTAGCAGAATGTTTAGCAGATCTGTAGTAAAATTCCTCTCAGTGCAAAATTCAGATGTTTGTGAGACTGCATAAAGTCCAGCTGAGGTTTATACACCCTTCCTTTCTGTGTTAGGATGTGTATTCTTTATGCATATAATTCCTTTGGGAATGGGGAGGAAGAAGCAGGAGCTCAGTTTTCTATCTGGTGTCTTTGACTCCTACTTCTGCTTCACAAAACAACTGCACTGATACAGGAATGTACTTCAGAGTTATTTTTTTTATTCTGCAGACAGTTGCAGTGTTTTTAAAAAGGCAACTCGCTCTCTTGCCCCAGCCTGTTTTCACTGGTTTGACTGTGGTGATTTCCTGACACTCCTCCATATGCTCATGCTGAAAAGTCTGAGGGGTGCTTGCACTGTGCTGGCTGGGTATAAGTTGTTGACATGTGCTCAAGGGCCTGTTTGGTAGCAAATGTCTGCAGCTGAGTGCTGAAGGGCAGGCTCTCTAGGACAAGGAAGGGACTGAGCCTGCTTTCTGCTTCACTTTCCATCTGGAAAATGGTTGGTTCCCTCCCATTCCCTAGAGGGAGCACAGAGGCATTTTGTGGTGTATTCCTCATGTGCCCATCACAGGCAAAACAGAAATCGTGCTACTCTTTGCAGCACTGAAGCTCCTGTGAAGTGTTAAAGAGTTGTTGAAGCCTTTGGCACAGAGCTGCTCCTGATACTCATCTCAGAGTTGCTTGTGGAAAGGCTCTGATGGTGTGCCCAGCCCTCTGCTGTCCAGGCTGGCACCACAGGCTGCCCTTGGAGGCTATGAATGGACAGGGTTTGTTTCCTGCATGTGCAAGGTGGCATCTTGTTCTGGCTGTCTGTCATGGGGACTTGGATTTGGGGGTGGGGATGGTCTGCCATCTTGAGGCTCCAGCTCAGAATGCCCTACTTTTGTGGGATGGCATTTCCTCTTGGAAAGGTCCCTTTGTAGTCTCAGTTGTCACTCTGCAGACTGGGATGCTGGTTTGGGTGGACAAAGTAAGCAGCAAGTGCTGCATGAGTGGAGTCTCTCACTGTGAAAAGCACTGTGGGAAGAGATTGTGTGAATGCAGAATCAGGTTAACTTCTGTGTATTTTCAGTAGGTGCTTCTCCAGCTGCTCTGGGGACAGTCAGACTTGTGGAGTCTTTGGTGTATGTGCCTTTCAGAGACAAACTTACTTTCTCTGCATGTCCCTATGCAGTTAATAAGTTGACTTATATAAAGATTTGTCTTATTTTGTTGTACCACAGGGTTGGCCTATTTGCAGCGAGTTTGTTTATCAGTTTTGGTTGAGTGGTCTTCTGCCAATAGTAAAAAGTGAAAAATAGGGAAATTATTTGTCTGATTCACAGGGATAATACCAATATGTATCAAATGTGTAAAAGGTCACCATTATTCAGAATCACAGGATCTTGGAGAAACATAGTAATCTGTGCTGGGAGCCAGTCTGAGGTAGCTGGGGAATATCTGCACATCCATTTTAAAAGGGAGGCTCCCTTCTGTCTGAAGCTGTGTGTTGGCAGCCTGAAAACACAGGATTGGTGCTTTCTGGCTGGAATCTGCCTGCTCCTGCAAGGGTGGGAAAGCCTCCTCCTGCCCAGCCTCTGAGGTTTGGCTGCAACTTTGCTCCCTGTTACCTCCCAGCCTTTCCCTCCCATCAGGATTCCTGAGGGTTACCTCTGTCTGTGTGCTGTACTGCTACTTTTCCCATCCTTGGCTTCATGGAATTCCTTATGCGTGTGGGAAAACTGGGTATGAGGCTTGGGATTAAAAATAGGTCCATTTCAGCAGATTTGATTGTGCCTTGGGTATTTATGGTTTTGTGGTTTAGGTTGTTTGTTCTGCTTGGATGCATTGTAAAGATTCAAAGTGGTTGAGTGTGTTCTGGAAAAAGTTAATTTTGTGTGCTTTTAGAGTCAGATCCTTCACTAGAAGGAACGATTCAACCTCTGGAAACAGGTAACTGCTCTTTTGCCATATGGCTTTGTGGTAGTGCTTACTTTTGAGTAATAGGAGTAGCTGCAGTTTATTTACAAGAGACTGAGGCATTATTAAAAGAGTTTTATCTGCACAATAGAAGGTGTTTGCATGGTTTGCATGATACTTGTTTTTGTGAGCTACAGCAGTTCGTGTGGCAGCTTGTAGGTAACTCAACAGCAGCATTTCTTTATCTCAAATGCTTCCATGAAGATGCTTTAAATAAACTTTAAAAGTACAGCCTGGGCCTGGGAGTGTAGTGAGTGTACCCAGAGGGGCATAATTCAGGACTGAGCCCCAAGGGTCTCTTTTGTTTTTGTATGTGTATTCAGTGCTTCACAGCTGTCCCCTTTTACAATTTCTGGAAACATTTTTCAACAGAGCCCTCATTAGTGGGTTTATACCCTAAGTGCATATGCCAGATTTACTCTGGCAGTCTTGGGCAATTTTGTTCTCAAGAGCTAAAGGCAATAAAAGCAAGAAATCTTTGTACTCTACAACATCAAATCAAATGTCAGAGCTGTTAGGGGAGGGTGGTTTATTTGTAGTTTTGTTTTCTTCTTGTGGATTTGAAACTTCAGTGATGTTCTAAAGCAATATGATGCTGGAATGCTTGCTGGTTTTCATATGGGAACTTTTCAAAACAAATGCTGTCAAGTGCTTAAAATAACCATTCCCATCTTGGTTTGCTCTTAGTCACGTAAATAAGAACTAAATGAACTTTTCACTTTTTCACACTTTCTGCTGTTTTTCTCCTTAAGACTCTGAACAATTTAGCTTTGGGTTTTTAGAGTAATGAACCAATGTTCAGTTTGCAGAAACAGGAGGGAAGAGCTCTATGTTCAAGTAGTCCACACATAATATGTTGATGAACTGCTTTATGGATATATTTTGCTTTAGTGTAAAAACATGAAAACTTCAGACTCTAGATCTGCACAGATTTTCCTGAATATCTTTTGAATAGATGCAGGAGGGTGTCTTTGTTTGCTTAAACTATGCATAGACCTTTTAAAATACAAAATCATTACAAATTCTGAATTAACTTCCATACACGAAAATAGAGTTAACATTTACTTGACAGTTAATTTTTTAGGAGTCAGTCATTTGTTTTTTATAAGGAAAACTGTGACATAATCTGAACCTAGAAGTTTCACTGGTGGCACTGTATAACACTGATTTAAATGGTTCAAAAAAGGTTAATAGTTCAAGCTGTCAGGTTTTCTGAAGTTTTTTGGACAGTTGTCTCGTGTGTGCTGCCTTGGTACAAGCAGGATGTTGTGGGATAATTCATGGAAAGATCTCTTGCTTAAATTAGCCTGATTCCTATAGTTGCCTAAAACATCAGGCTTTTGCACATTTCTTCCTGCTGAACTTTGCACATGCCTGCTGTGCTTACAGCTTCAATCCATCATTTACTAGAATGTCTTCTCATTTCAGTTTAAAGTGAAAATAATTTATAATTGACTGTGTAAAAATGTGTTTTTGAAGGAGTGGCTGGACTGTTGGGTTTTTCTTACACAGAGTGAGTCAAGTCTGGCTTGGTATTGCATGCTTTAACATTAAGTATGTCCTCATAATTATATTACATTATCATTATTATTATTACTGACTTACATTTGGTAGAAAAAAGAAATGTTCCCTGTCTTGGTAATTAATCCTGTTGGGAATGGAACTAAACTGATTTGTTTACGTGGTCAGTTTTCTGTTAGGATCTGTAAAAACTTGTGCTCCCTGCTTTGTTTGCACATCAGGACTGCACCTGGCATTTAGGATTGAAATGAAACCCCTGTGTCTCTTTGCTTTATCATTTTCATGTTTACTTTTTTATCCCCTCAGATACAAATAGTCCATCTGCAAAGGAAGGAAAGCCTATAGAAAACGGACTCCTTGTGAATGAAGCCCCTGGAAAACTGATGCATAGGTGTGTATTCTCCTATTTTTTTTTCCTTTCTCCTCCTCCTTTTCAATCCTGTTACTCAGATGTGGATAAACAGTAATTTATGTTTGTGGTATTTGTTAGAGGAAAATACATCATGCTGGATCCAGCAGCATGAGAAAGAAACTTGTGTGTTGTAGCAAGATACAGTGTGGGTTTGGCTTGCATTGAAGGGAGAATATTTTATTGACCTGTCCAACTGTGTGCATGTTCCCAAGGCTTCTGCATTTGGCTGCTGGCAGATGGGATGAAGTGCCAGGTGGACCTTTAGTCTGACCCAGTACAGCTGCAATTATGCTTGTAATCCCTCTGATTATACCTTTCCAATATAATTTCGTAGGCTTTATCTTACAGTCATCTAGAGACACTGGTTCTGGAAGCTAATGAGTGCCTGAGAGTAAAATTGCCTGTTGTGATGTGAGTGGGGGAACCTTTTTTGCCCTCCAGCAGCTGCAGTGTATATGATGATAGGGTTTGTAAAGGCTGGTGTTGATGGTCACAAAGCCTTTTTCATTCTGGAGTTTGAGGATGCAACCCAGGCTTCTTTGTCTGGCTGGTCTATTACTTGTATCTGAACATGGGCACTTGGGAACTGAATGCCATCAGGGAGGACTGGGAGAGTGCACTGTCAGGGAAGGGGAGGGAAGGACTAGTAACCACTGGCCCCTGATGGCTGGTTAGGAGATTTCCATAGGAATGTAAACCACTGACTTGGGGCTGTTGAACTGTCAAAGGCTATTTATGAAGTAAATACCTGTCTTGTGTCAAGCTAAAACTGAAAAATAAATGTCCTCACACAGGCAACTCAGTAACTCTTCAACATATAGCAGAGACACTGGGAAGTCACAGCACCAGAGCAGCACAGCAGAGCTGCAGAGGCCACTGGCTGAAAAGAATTCCTGGAAGCTGACGGAGGCTGACACAGCGAAGACTGGGAGGGTAAGGACTCCAGTTCCCACTTCCTGGGCCTTCTTTCAGTTTTGGAGAAATCTGTTTCAGAAGAAAATAGCTTCTGAAGGCCGTGTAACTGTCGTGAGAAACATCTGAGGGAATTCTGGAACTTGTTGCTGGTTGTGTAATACTTCATGGAAGTGTTGCTGTGCCCTCTGCTCCCAAACCTGAGCCCCAGGTTTGCCTGCAGAAAGAATGTTGACACCAAACCTTTTGTGTAAGATGATGGACCTGACCACATCAAAGCTTAAACGAAGAAACGAAAATGTAGCAGATATTTCTTGGAGAGAGGTTGTGACAAATTAGGTGACGTAATGAAATCTGCCCTTCAGTACAGGGAGCTGGAATTGACTCAGATGAATTTAAGCCAAGTTTCCACTGTAGACACAAGTATCTAATCCCAGGATACCCAGGGCTTTTTGAGAAACCTGAGACTGAAGTTCCTGGGAAAATGGCAGTTACACCTCCTAGCAATGTTGCTTGTTGTTAGTTAAAGATAGATCGTAGAATACAAGCCATGTGGAGCAAGGGTTGGTTTAAAAGCTTTATAATCTTGTGGCACAAAGAGAGAGCCAAAAACTGGAACTCCTCCGTGAAGTTTTTGGCTGTGCTACTGATGCTCTGTGTTACTTCAGGCAGCTCTCTCCGTACTCCTCCCTTCCCATGGGTGACAAGGAAAGATGATGTGTGCCTGCCCTGAAGGGATGTTGGATTTGGCATGTCTCCATAGAATGCTTTGCAGTGTGTGTTCCCAAGCAGTGGCTCTCCAGAGTGCAGCTGCTGTGTTTTCATGGCCTGATATGCAGGGATACTGACTTTAAATACGCATTGGAGAAGGGGGAATTGCTGCTTTTGAAACTTAATCTGCAAAATGAATTTCTTCTTTTCTTCTATCTTCAGGTAAAGGCATCGGTGTACTGGGACTACATGAAAGCAATTGGACTCTTTATGTCCTTCTTGAGCATTTTCCTCTTCATGTGTAACCATATTGCATCCTTGGCTTCCAATTACTGGCTGAGTTTATGGACAGATGATCCTGTTATCAATGGGACACAGCAGTACACAAATGTCAGACTGGGAGTATATGGAGCACTGGGAATTTCTCAAGGTTTCCTTGGTCTTACCTACTTTAAGATTTGCTGATTCAGAGCAAAGTGTTCAAATACTGCATATAGTTTTGTAATGGAGGAGTGACTCCTTCCATGAGAGAAATGTGATGTTTTCACTGGTGGTTTTCTTTAGCAGCTTGACATACTTGCTTAGTCTATGTGTAGTGAACTCAGGATTAATGTACTAGAGACAGGCTAATGCTAAATGATGACGAAACGAGGAAAATGTTTTGCGTGAGAGGTGGCAGCAGTTAAAAATAAGTCTTCTTTTCTAGGTATTGCTGTGTTTGGCTACTCAATGGTCGTGTCAATAGGAGGAATATTTGCATCACGACATCTACATTATAACCTGCTGCACAATGTCCTCAGGTCTCCAATGAGTTTCTTTGAACGTACACCAAGTGGAAATCTAGTGAACCGTTTCTCTAAGGAGATAGATACCATTGACTCCACCATTCCCCCAATCATCAAGATGTTCATGGGCTCGACATTTAACGTGATTGGGGCTTGTATCATCATTCTGCTGGCCACACCTATAGCTGCTGTCATTATTCCACCTCTGGGACTTGTCTACTTGTTTGTGCAGGTAAGGAGTGTTACCTGGGGCAACCAAGACCAGCAGTCACTCATCCTCTGGTATTTAAGACAGTTCTTATTCTGCACTAGGAAGCATTTTAACATGTTGGGCTTGAGTCATTCTTAACTGATTGTGCTTTGCATGGTTTGCTGATTAGCTGATGTTAGCAGAGCATTTCCTTCCATTGTCAAATGTAGAATGACTTCTGTGCAGAAGTAAATCGTTTAATACCCAAGCAGACTTTATAAAAATGCCATTAGTATGTGGCAAACTTTGTACAGATTGTTTCTCAGAGCCCAAATACGGAAAACATAGGGGCTTTTCCTATACTTCTTTCCAAACGTGATAGTAGCCTTTTATTGCTTAATGTGCCTGTTTTGTCAGAGCACTGTTTACAGAGCAAGAGAAATAATGGCAGGCTTTCACTCCTGTCTCGTGTGGGCAGAGTGTGCTTGCTTTGTTCTTCCTTTGCTCTTCGGAACTAGTAGAGCCAGTACAGGTCGACGAGAAGCAGCTGGATTTTGACTTTGGCTCTTCAATTAGTAAATCTACTGGGCTGCATTAGTAAACCTTAAAGGTGGTGATGTGTGTGTTTTATACTGTTGAACTAAACTTGCTGAGGGGAGGAAGAGCAGAAAATGGCTATTGCATGAGGTGGTTTGATTGGCAGTTGTTTCAAGGCAGCGGTGTGTATATAATTATGTTTTTAGGCATAGATGTGTTGTATTCCCATGTGTAAGTTGAATCTCTGTAAGTACAGCCCAGATGACAGGGAACTGTCTTAAGATTCCCCTTGTCTTTTCAGACACAATCTGGATGGTAACCATAATTCTCCTACTCTGATTCGCAGAGGTTTTATGTGGCCACTTCTCGGCAGCTCAAACGCCTCGAGTCTGTCAGTCGATCTCCTGTATATTCTCACTTCAATGAGACCCTGCTGGGAGTCAGCGTCATTCGAGCCTTTGAGGAGCAGAAACGTTTCATAAAGCAGAACGACATGAAAGTGGATGAAAATCAGAAAGCTTATTATCCAAGCATTGTTGCAAACAGGTGACAGTGGGGCTGGAAAATTGACAGACAGTTTTCTGGGGAGGACATGGTTCTGTTGGCTGTGTTCCTTGTCAATCACAGCCCTTGGCATACTTGTCCAGGGTAGGGAAGCCTGTGTGGATGTATCAGTTTCACAGATGTTTTGCTTAAATTTCGTTGATGAAATTAAGATCACTTCTGAATCTTTTCTTTCTGAGAGTTTCCGTCTTACTTCTGGATTATATTCTTTTAGTTTTCATTCGTTGATCCCGATGTTAGTTCAGAAAGCAGTTGTAGTTAAGACAGGAGTTTATGCACCTGATAGATTGATTAATATTGGATGCATCTAATTTCATATGCTGCTGAAGCAGAATCTCAGATATCATGCAGGTATCTGTGTCACTGGCAGGACACACGTGCCATATTACTGATCTAAAAAACAAAATAGATGACAGAACACCAGTTGAACATTTCTAATTTTCTTTGGGTGAACCACTGGAAAGATGCCTTCTGTTTTCCTGCCTGGCAGGTGGCTGGCTGTCCGTCTGGAGTACGTGGGCAACTTCATTGTCCTCTTTGCAGCGTTGTTTGCAGTGATTGCACGCGACAAACTCAGTGCAGGACTGGTTGGCCTCTCAGTGTCCTACTCATTGCAGGTAATTTTACGTTTCTTAAAAAACCCCAAAACCTCTGAATTGTAAGGCTGCATTAGAAAGTCAGAACCTTGATATGGCTTTGGATGGAAAGCTAATATAATGAACATAGAAAGAATAAAAACTACAAATAGTATCTGATAAGGAGGTGCTGGAAAATTCCTTCTGTGCCTTCCCTGTATGAGGGGATGTGGTTGTGATGGTTCATCCCCTGCATCTTAAAGCCATCTAGGCTTTTCTCCAGTCCAGCCATGATGAACCAAGATCTTGCCTGCGTTTATGCATTCCTTGAACGTGCAGTGCTTTGGTTATTCTCTGTTTTTTATTTATTACAGGTAACATTTAGTGTAAACTGCTCCTAGACTTCTTTCTTTCTTGCAGATCACAGCATACCTGAACTGGCTAGTTCGCATGTCGTCTGAGCTGGAAACCAACATTGTTGCTGTTGAAAGAGTCAAAGAATATGCTGAAATGGAGAAGGAGGTACATTAAGCTGTCTGCCACACCTGTAGAAGTCAGTGTCCTCTTCTGAGGTCTCACCTGCTGTCTGGCTGAATGGGTTGGAGGGAGCAGCTGGGCCTGTGCTCTGAGCTGAGTGGAGACACAGAGCTCAGTGCTGCCAGTGCCCTCCAGGGACAGGCTGGATCTCAGCAGGCAGTGCCTGTGGCTGCTTTTGAGGTGCATCCACTTATTTTCACACAGTGTTATTTAGGAAATGTGCTGTTCTTCCCTGGGCTAAGCAGCAGGGCTGTACAAATATTTTGGTTTCCTAAGTCTCTAACTACTATTTTTTCATGTGTGTTTTTATTTTTGCTCTCAGTATGAGGAGTAAAGGGCTTTTACTTTTTTTGTTTTGATTCAAATCACAGAACAACTAAGTTAATCTGCAGTTATTCCCCTCACAGTTACAGAACAGAGTTCCCTGGGGCTTCTCTTTGAATGTGACTTGAATCACTATTTTTGCAGACAAATGTTATGATGCCCCTTCCTAGAATTTTTTCATAGGTTTTGGTAGCAGACCACTGTTTATACATTTAAAAGCCTTTTTTTTTGGCACTGGCAGTGAATGCCGTGAAGTGTGTTCTCTCCTTTCCCACTGCTGTGGGAGGCTGAGGCAGCAGCTGTTTACCAGCTTATTTAGGCCTGATGTCTGAGTTAAACTGTTTCTAGTTGCACATATGGCTGCCCCACTGGTTTCCTTACCATAGTGGGGGTGCACAGGCAGCTTGTCTGAGTGTCTGCTGCCTGCATGATTCTGCTGTTTATAAGAAGGAGGTTTATCCAGCAGCTGGGACTTGTGATAGACAAGCCCTTGCCTACACAACACCATTTCATGTGTCTTGAGACAACTCTTTCCCTTGCTTCTCATCACCATCATGGTTCCCTTTGCAAATTACACAGTAAGAGAGATTTTTCTTAACCGCATTCTTTGAGTCCTCTCAGCCCATTTGGGTGAGGCAGGAGCTGATCAGGTGTTTCTGTGGTTCTTTCAGGCTGAATGGAGTATGGAACAAGCCGCCCCAGCAAATACCTGGCCTGAGGAAGGGAAGGTTGAGTTTCGAGGTTATGGTTTACGGTACCGTGAAGACTTGGATTTGGTTCTGAAAAACATCAATGTTACCATAAATGGGGGTGAAAAGGTGATGAGTTGGAATTTATAGTAGAGTGTTACTGTTCATAAGTCTGCAAGCATAAGCCAAAGAGAGGGCTAAGCTCATTCTGTGAAATGTCTGAGGTCCTTAAGAACTAGAAAAGCTTCTGTAGAATCAGCCTTACTGTAACTGCAGATGTCATGGGCTCTCAGTCTTTGCAAGGTGTGTCCCGTGTGGTGGATAAAGATACACTGTTATATGGGGCTGCCAGGTATCATTTGGCCTGGTTTCATTAGAAGCTGAGGTTTATGTTGCCTACTCTCCCCTTCCCAGTAAATTTTAATAATTTATTTGCAGTAAGCAAAGAGGAGGAGGTTGTAGAGAGATTAAGTTATTTATAATCTCAGGAAAATAGGCTGTAGTAGTGGGGAAGGCCTGATCTAGTGAGGCAGAAGTTGAAAGGTGAGCTTCTGCAGGACAAAATGGCATTTTAGAGAAAATTCTCTGGATTCAGCCAAATTGATGGTGATCTGTGTTTCTCCTACTGTTTCATCACCCGTGTACTGACAAACATCCCCCCTCCCCCCCGAGTCCTGTGTGGATTCTCTGATGTCTGATAGTAGTGTGATCTTGCACAGCAGCATAAAAGGTAGCTGCACGACAGATTCAGCTTCCTTATTTGTGGCAGCCAGATAGGCATTTGTTTTCTCCCAAGTGCACACTTTTACCTAGAAAGGTAGAAAGAGTAATACCTCAGAAATGGTTAAAACGGGCAGATGGCAAGAGGTGTATCAGCCAACTGAAGTGACAATCTTTTATATTTGTTTTTAAAAAAGAAAAGAATTGATCAGGACTTCAGTCTAAGTGGCAGGCAAAACATACGGTGGTGAAACTGAGTGCTTATGATATGATTTTGCTATAAAATCCAACAAGTTAAACATCAAGTTTATGGAAGATAATGGAAACCTTGACTTCTTTTACCCAATTGCATCTGCCTTTCTAGAAAAACTGAAGACATCTGTGATTGGGTTGCAAACTTGAAGACAGCCTTTTATTCTTGGTTTTTTCATATCCAGTGATTTTTCTTCCTCTTTGATCAGCCTCAGTTTGTTAATGCTGTTTTGCTGCATGGATATCCCAAGAAATATGACAGTCTTCTGAAAATGGGTCAGGTTCAGGTAGAAAAGCTTTGAAATGCTTTTAACTCTTTTCCAGAGTAAGTTGTTCCTGTATTTCTTCCCAACAGATTGGAATAGTTGGAAGAACAGGAGCCGGAAAATCCTCCCTTACTTTAGGTTTGTTTCGGATTAACGAAGCAGCTGAAGGAGAAATCATTATTGATGGAATTAACATTGCAAAGATAGGGCTCCATGACTTGCGGTTCAAGATCACCATCATCCCTCAGGTAGGTGTGAAATCCTGCCACTACTAGAACTGCTTGTGGGACAGTGCTGTTTATGTTGTACTGGGGAGAGAAGAGTTATTCCTCCTCTGATCTCTGCTATTGAATTGAGTCATTTCAGCTTACTCTTTCATGTAATTGTAATTTTTCCTAGACTGTTCAATGTGCCTGTGCTGGGTAACAAGGAGGAACTTGGCTGTGGCTGAGCTGTGGTGGAAGCACAACCTTGGGCTTTGAATTCAGGGGCTTTGTCAGCAGCCCACACTGAGCACTTAAATGCTACAGACAGCTCAGCCTGAGGGGAGAGGGTTGATCCCAGCTGAACATCTGATTGTGGTTCCTTAGAGAACTGGGACTAGTGTGTGTTGGTATGCAGTGCTCACAGAAACCTGTATATAGCCATCCCAGTCTAGCCTGGCAACTCTGAGTTTGATAGTCCAAAGCATTTGGAAATACAGCTTTATGAGCACTGGACTGAGCCTCAAGTCCTTTTGTTCTTACTCTGTAGCCTTTATTGCCTATTGGTATTCAAAGACCATAAAATGTGAAAAGTTACAATTGCAGCACACTGGCAAAAACAAGTGAGCTCACTATAAAGGGTTTTCTGCACCACTTCTGGAAATCTGGAGGGGGCTTTGCTTTCTTCTTTTGATCACTTTTGCATCAGTCTGACGCTATTGGGTCAAAAGTATTTTAAGTATTTCCAAAGTAGGATTTCTTTCTGTCCAAGAAAAAACCTCTATTCATTTCATTGATACTGCAGCTGAAGAGTTTTGAAACATTTACAGATGGTGTAATTCCCTGAGAAGTGGAAAGATGACTTAGTAGTCTCTGCTGACAGAAGGCTGAGCAGAGTGGGCATCTTTGTTACCTTAAAAGAAAGTTGGCTGGGTTTTTTTGTTTGTTTGGGGAGGGAGTTGTGTTGGTTTTTTTGTTTTGTTTGTTTTTCTCTGAATTCAGGAGTTACTGACTAATGGAAAAGTCTGGACTGCTAAAATCTGTCTGCGGAGGTCAGGCCTCCAAGAGGTATAAGGAGTAAGAGTGAGGGAGAATAACTTGTTACTGGGAAAAAATGAGTTCTCACTCCAGTATATTATTGTCCATTACCTCTTTCTGTGACTAGGATCCCATATTGTTCTCTGGCTCTCTGCGTATGAATCTTGATCCTTTTGACCAACACTCTGATGAAGACATTTGGAGATCTTTGGAATTGGCTCACCTGAAAAATTTTGTATCGTCCCTTCCTGATAAACTGAATCATGAGTGTGCTGAGGGTGGTGAGAACCTCAGGTATGTCAGAGAACCATGACACTGATAATTGCCTGTAGACCCAATGAGAATGGAGAGAGGGAGGTTTGTGCCCTCCCATCTGCAACTAGACTTTCCATTTCCAGAAATGTCACAGCTCACCTGGGACAGTTTGTAGTTAGACCCAGCAAGAGCCATGCAGTGTGGGGCTCCCCCCAGTTCCCTGTGAGAATTTGGGAAGGGAGTCTTAATGTGTGACCAGGCAATCAACCAACTACATTTTATTCAACATGTTTTTGGCTCCTGAGTTTGGGAATTTAAAATAATTTAAGAAATACTTGGAATGCTGTGAGGTTTTTCAGCTTGAGCAGCCTTGGAAAGCCTTTCAGCAGCAGTTTTCCTCAGGAAGTTTTTGCATCATAACAAGGATATTATATATGTTCAGTTTGTAGAAACCATTTTAAGTCCAGTTCTCAACACTGCACTGATTCAGTGAAACTGCATCAGGCTGACATGTAATGTATTCTCTTAAATACATTGCCAGGACTTCACTTGAGGAGGGATGTATTTTCAGATGCTGTTAGATATTCTGCAGGGAAGTAGTCAGACTGACCTTATTTTAAGAACAAGGTATTGCTAGGTTTCCAAATGAATATTAATGAACACTGCAAACTTGTTCTGACTTTTTTCCCCACCCCTCTGCATAGTGTGGGGCAGCGCCAGCTGGTGTGCCTGGCACGAGCTCTGCTCAGGAAGTCCAAAATCCTGGTTCTGGATGAAGCCACAGCTGCTGTTGATCTTGAAACAGATAAGCTTATACAGTCAACAATAAAGTCTCAATTTGAAGAATGTACTGTATTAACTATAGCACATCGTCTGAACACGATCATGGACTACACGAGGTAAAGTTACACCGGTTTTATCTTTAAGAATGTGTGACCTGCATTGTGCTCTACTTAAATGGGGATCTTTGTGTTAGGTAGATGTTTACCAGTTCCTTTTTAGCCACCTCTCCACGCTGCTGCTGGAGTCCCTGTTTGGATGGGTGGAGTATGTGTGTTCTGGCTCATGGTGGCTGTGCTTGGCCTGCGGAGCTCCCCTCGAACCTCTCTTGCACTGCTGTTGTGTTCCTGCCTAGAAGAAGTGGGAAGGGGAGGGAGGCAAACACAGGAGTCCGTTCTTGGGTCTTGCCCTAATTTAGGCACAGACAGCATAAGGAGTCAAAGGGGCAGATCTTGCCCTCTCAAGTTTATTTGACATTTCACTTTCCATCGTTTGGTTATAGTTCATACAGCCTCCCTCATGCTCAGCTGCCTTGATAAGGTGTGGTTTGAGGGCTGAGTTGTTGTCTCATAATTTTAATTTTAGACTGTCTTGTCCTTTTTATCACAGAGGGCAAAGTGATCAGTGACAAGATTTTTTGTGTACTTTTGTAGACCTCTCTTTGTGCTGTCAGGAGTGAAAGCTCAGAGAGAGGAACAGTGCCTGTGCCAGCCCCAGCTGTGCTGTCAGCAGGTGAACACCCAGTTCAGTCACAGCAGTGGGTAACTGTGCAGCAGCCCCTGCCACAGGCTTAGTGAGCGTCTCTGGAGTGCCTGGCCATTCGTGGAAGGAGCTGAAGGCAGTGTTTTAACTGACTGGTAGATTGCTTTGTAAACTTCTTTGTTACAGCTGCAGGTTTATTTTGCATAAGCTCTGTCTGTGTTTGTGTTTTGTCAGCAGCAGCTGTATAGCAGCAGCTGATGTGGTGCTGTGTTAAAGGGAAGGTTATCCCAGGTCTTGCAAGGTCTTTTGGGGCCTCACACAGCTTGACAAGAAATGCTACCACCTCATTTCTGGCTGTTTCAGAGCACAGTCAGAAGTCTCCTGGCTGCCTCCAGATCTGGATAATCACAGAATCATAGAACATGCTGAGCTGGAAGGAACCCCGAAGGGTCATTGAGTACAACTCCTGGCCCTGCACAGGACCATCCCAAGGGTCACACCCTGTGCCCAAGAGTATTGTACAAACACTTCTTGAGCTCTGTCAGGCTGGTGCTGTGACCTCGCCCTGGGGAGCCTTCGCCCTCTGGGTGAACAATGTGTTCCTAATATCCAACCTAAGCCTCCTCTGACACAACTTCAGGCCATAAACAATAGATCAGACAGACCATATGCAGTGAGGTCAGGAGGGACAGTGAGAACCTCAGACTATTCATACAGTTGGGACTATCTTCATTTGCATGTAATGGATACATTACAGTTTCTGTCTGTACACCTATATCTGTGTTCACTGGCTTTCTGGACATCTTTTGACCACTTTTGCTTCTTCTTTTCCCCTGCCTTGTTTTACAGAGTTTTAGTCCTGGAGAGAGGAGAAGTCGTGGAGTGTGGCAGCCCAGAACAGCTACTTCAGGAAAGAGGCATTTTCTACAGCATGGCCAAAGATTCAGGCTTGGTGTAGGGTTTGAACTTGGGTAGTTCCTGTGAGGAAGAGGGAGGTGATAAATTTGGAGAACTGTAACTTCCCCTGAGCTGGAGTGAACCATACAGCTCAGTCTGAGATGACATGAAGTCAGCCAGAGCATGGCAATGGAAGTAACATAAAAACGCATTTTTTTCCTGTTTTTTTATTTCTCCTTTATATTGATTTTCACCAACTTTAGGAGAAGCACATAGACTGTGCAAAACACTTCAGAGACTTCTAATTTTTGCCTGAAATCTGTCATTATATGCTCAAATATAAGGCAGTGATTCATCAGAGAAGTTGAGAAAAGCTTTTCTTCTCATCTGCATTTATGTTCCCTCCCTTTTTTTGTTTAAAACATTTTTGGAAACGCTAGTTATTTGCTTTTTTGCAGATTCCTCATTTGATGAGCCATCTATTGTGGGATGCACTTGGAACATTTTGTGGCATATAGTACTATAGTCCAAAGATTTTTCTTCTTGTGAAATAACACGTGCCAGACCTTCTCATTGTGGCATTTACTGTATGTGGTTAATGCTTTATGCATTGTCCTAATGGTTTCATTTGTTTACAGCATATAGCAGCAAGTTCTCTGTAATGTCAGTAGTGCTGATGTCAAAAAGCACAGTCAACTTTATAGCAGTATTTAAGCATGTCTGGAATGACAATCACTCCAAAACCAAATTGGTGCAGCAGCTGGTGTGTTGCAGTGTGCAGTACCTGATCCTACACCCAGTTCACTCAGGAATTTTGACTTGGGTGCCCACTCCTGGTGCCACCTGCAGGGACGAAGCTGAGAAATGAGGATTTGCCTGAGCAGAGGTTGCAGGCTTGGTGTGACGTTGATTGTAATACCCTTGGCTTTGGCAGTTCTGTGCTTTAATAGAAGCTCTGCCACATCAAGGACCATTAGCCTTATATCAAAGAAACATGCCCTTCATGCTGCTGCTGTTGACTCTTAAATTTTGTGGAAGATGTTCTGTTACAGTTGTTTAAAAAAATTATTGTTTTTAAAGTTGTGTGTCAGAGGGGTCTAATAATTCAATTAGCTATGGAGTCTGATTTTCAAGATCCATGTTGTATTTTCATTTTTCTGTGGTAAAAAAAGCTACTTTTCTAATGTTCTGATTAGTCTTATTTTAAAGGAAAATGCTGGAAGAAGGCAAACTAAGTCAGATGGACACAAATACTCAGCACTGAGAATGTGGACTTCTGTGATTGATATTGCTGACCTTAATACTAGACAATTGTTGTCCTTAGAGTAAAGCTATTTATTTTTTTTAAATTATGACTCTCTGAAATTGAATAGACTGAAATTTTTCTTTGGTATTTTTTGTAATGTCTATAAAAATATTTGCAAAGAACTTGCAGTAAAAACATTGTTTGAAAGAAAACATAATGTGTCATTTCTTGCTTTGTATTTGATGAAGGGTTAGCTGTGTCAGTTCAGGTTTTTGCCTTGAAAATAGAATTGTTGGTCCTTCTTAGACTAATCAGACTGCTTGGCCTGGTGTCTGGGGGTTGTCGGGGTGGTGGATAAGAAGCCATGAGTGCAGATAATGGTGTGCTGTCGTTAGGCTGGATCATTTCACAGTTTGCTGAGCAGACCAGGTAATAATGCTGGATCAGTAGAGCAGGATTCAGTGGTGCTTTGGACCTTTGTCACAGCATGGTGTCCATGGCCTGTGTCTGCCACATTTCCTGGGCAGCTTGGTGTTAATTTCCTCTGTGGAGATGGAACAAGGAGGGGCTGATTTGGGAATTTGGGGAGAAGTAGTGAAATCTACAAGTGCTCAGCAGATTTGAGATGAAACTCAAAGTTGCGTTGCTGGAGTTTGCTTTGGTAGAAACCGATTTCAGGTTTGAGGAAAGGATGCTTTTCCTTGCACACTGGTTGAGATTTAGAAACTTTAACATATTCATGTGAGTCCTTTGAAAACAATGTTGCCTTCTCCATTACCAACTTAAGAACAGAGTAGGCATTTAGAAAATGTCTATATTGGAGGTTATGGAATGCTAAAAGATGTGTTTCAGAATTACCCAGCAACATGGATACTTCTGTTCCTCTTTGAGCTTAGCTGAAAAAATACCTAACTTATATCTCACTAGTTCTATGTGCTGCTGCTTTTGAGATCTGCTGATAAACCTTCAGAGCGTTCATAACTTGTATCTGGGTTTTGAATTGTCTTATCTCTGCCTTTGGGTAAGGTTTGGAGAAAGTAGAGGGAAAAGATTGTCTCTTTCTTCGTACCTGAGCAGCAGCAGGCATTGGACTTCGATATCTTAGGCACTTGTCCAGCAGAAAGAGGTAACTGCTCTGAACGTGGGTGCATACGTTGGAGAAGAAACTGCTGCATTGACTCTTGCAGTTTGAACTCTCCCATCCCCTCCCACATTACCCCTTTTTGTGCTGTATTTACTTTAGCTTGCTGAAGAGATCCATTTCAATACTTGATTCTGTTTTTATTTCAACTCTCTAGAAAATGAAGTGCTTTAACAAAAGTCACAGTAAACAGCAGTATCTCACAGTGTATGTTTGTCTCTCACATTGTTGTCTTGGGATTCCTGAGGAGAGACTTGGGGACAGCTCTGACTGCAGCCCCTTGCCACTGTGGGAAGCCCAGGAAGGCTTTCCTGTCTGCTGCCATCAGGTTTGTTAAAGCAGCATCTGAAAGATGACTGTGCCAGAGGCTCTGCAGCTCCAGGGGTGGCACGTGCAGGAGGTAAACCTGCACTCCAGAAGAAAACCAGGCATGAACCGTGAGGTGAACAGGTGAATCATTGCTACTTTCCTCATCTGCCAGTTTGCTATGCTGCAGGGATCAGAGGAGGGGACTTCCAACCATGTAAATTCCTTGTGGCCAAATTCAGTTTGGGAATGTTGGTATCAATGTTTGGGCATGCTCTACTGTGACCACCTGTCACTTGGCAGGGCTGCTCCAAGCCTTCAGCAGAAGGAGTGATGCTCTGCTTCCCACTCCCAGCCATGGTCCTCTCCTGGATCCTTGAACCCCTGTGGAGACTGGCTCTGTTCCTGAAGGCAGTGTCACCCTCTGCACAGCATCTCCACAGCTGACAGAGAGATGGAATGGATCTGATCCCCAGCTGCCACAACAGGCATCCCATTGCCTCTTCTCTGCTCCCTCCTCCCTCGGTGTTTGTGCATTTTGGAGCTCCAGCTGCTGCCTTGGAACTCACATCTATATAAAAACAGCACCCAGGTGAGCAGTCCTTAAGACATTGATAAAATACAACATCTGTTCTGCCTGGAGCTTGGGATAAACTATAAGCAGTTAAGTTTGCTTGCTACCAGTTAAATTAGTCCTTGCTGTCCATAAAATCTTACTGGTTTTTAAAAATAATCTGTGTAATCTTTAAGTATGGCAGATACTTGGGCTCCATTTATAGTATAAATTGGAAATGCTGTGGTCTTTTTGCTTTGGCTTGTTTGCTTTTATACCAGAAAAACTTCAAAGTTCTGACTGTCTCATTTTCAACAGTCAACTGAGGTTTTAGTGTGTGGAAACAGTGCAAATGGAATTGCTAAGTTTTTATGGAAATATTTGTGTCCCAAGTCACCCCTTTTCATCTACTCACTGCAGTTACAGCTCAAACAAGCTTTGCTTGAATGTCAGGAGTTTTAGAGAGAAACCAAATAACTCAATTATGAGATGAATTATTCCTGATAGTGGTGGTGGTGTGGGATATTCCATGAGCGAGTCATGCAAGGCCCGATTCTTCCATCAATCTGTAGAATAGTCCCTTCTGAGCTATTATGTGTTCTGGAGTATCAAATTCAGCAATTTGACCATTTTCCAAGACTAAGATCCTGTGAACATTAAAAGAGAAGTGTAAGTTTGGGGATACACCAGCAGCTGTAATAAACAGTTATTTTTACTTTGTTTTAAAATAAATTTCAGCACTTGCTGATTATCCAACCAAGCTTTCCAACAGCTTTTCAGCTGGGAAAAAGTGGTGGAATAGAAAGAGGTTTCTGATGAGTGACTATTCAAGTACTGAGTTTGGGAGGAAGGTTTTTTGCCAGCTGAGACTGGAGTAAGATTTGTGAATGAGTATTTTAGTTTCACAACTTCTAGATGATGTGAAGAGCTGCAGTTATGGTTTCACTGTCAGTGGTGGGGGAAAAAGGGTAGGACACAGCATGAAGTGCATGATGTGGGAGTAAACAGACTCTGATTGACCTATTGGTGCCTGGCTGGTTTGAGAGATATCCTACAATCTGTAAAGCAAAACTGGGAGAGTTAAACAAGAAAAGGACAGAAATGAAATTGCTGTTCACTGACACTGTGTGGTGTGTTCAGTCACACAGGCTGCAGTGTCTTCCCTCCTCAGGAACGTGGCTGAAGGCATTACCTGTCGCAGTCCATGATGGTGTTTATCCGGTGAGCTATTGTTAGCACTGTGCTGTCTTTGAACTGAGTCCTCAGGGTGGACTGAATCTGAAGATCAGTTTCTAAATCTACAGCTGCTGTGGCCTCATCTAAAATGAGGATTTTGGCTTTCTGCAGAAGGGCTCTGGCCAGGCAAACCAGCTGTTTCTGACCAGTGCTGCAAGTAAGAAGAGGGATGGTAAACTGAGAGCTGTAGTCACTTTTCCCTGGGGTCAGAATACATGATTAATTTGAAATTAGTAATGAAAAGGTGATTGTTCCCTTTCTCTGAAAGGATGATTGCGGCTGGTGGCACTGCAGGCAGGTGAAAGCATGAAACAGCCTAAGGAAAAGAAGGGAGGGTATTGCTGTGGCACCCAGGAGATCTGCACTTGGAACAGAATTCCAGGGTTTTAAGTATTGCACAAATGCAAACCCTCACAATGAGTATGTCTCAAAGGTCTTCTACTTGGATGTCTTAGGATTTGATTTCATGCTAAACAGGACAATAATGCATCAATTTACTGCCTGGACACCATTTCTCAAAAAAACCCAACAATCAAACAAACAAACAAAAATTTTTTTAAAAAGAAATTAGCCACCTCATCCAACTAGCTGTTCTCCTAGCCCAGGAGCTATCACTGCTCTGCTACTGTCTTTCTGCAGGTAAGGTACCTTAGGTTTTCCCCTTGGTCAGTGCACTGATATTCCAATTGCTCTGGCAGATCTGCGACAAAGTTCTTGAGCTGAGTCAGTTCCAAAGCTGTCCAAATGTCTGCATCAGTGTATTGGTTTAATGGGTCGAGATTCATTCTTAGAGAGCCAGAAAACAAAACTGGATCCTGAGTACAGAGACAGTACAAAAAACTCCTGTAATGAATTACAAAAACAAGCTCTCTGGTTTTCCCTGTTGGGGAATCTGTGACTAATGTTACATTGAATGGAGGATGAGCATGGCATAGGTTACTTCCAACTCCAAAATTTCAGAATGCCCTTCCTCTCATAGAATCTTTATAAACTCTTCCTAAATGTTCAAGACCTACTGCTCAAGGATGTAGAAATGAACTTCATACCTGGGGAATGACAGTTATCTTGGTTCTAAGGTCATGGAGACCTAGTTGAGCAATATCGTGCCCATCAATTAGAATCGCTCCTTCCGCAGCCTCCACTAATCGCAGCAATCCTGCAGCAAGAGTAGATTTCCCAGCTCCTGTTCTTCCAGTTATGCCAATCTGTAAAGTGCAGTGGAAAGTCTTTGCTTTTGAAATTGATTGTTTTCCCACAGCTGGACAAACCTGTCATGTAGTTTCTCTTGGCCTTTTGAAGAGAGACAGCTTTGCATGTATCAGATTTTTAGGACTGTTCAAGACTCACATAGTCTAGCAATATATTCTTAAAGGGAATAACTTCTATTTGTAATTGTTTTGTATGAAAAGGAATCATGAAAGCCTTTGATGAGAAGCATAATTACAAGACTGAGCAGTTGGAACAGGGCCTTCATGTGGCAGTAGAATTAAAAAGTCAAATTGCTTTGCTGTAACTTTGCTAACCTGTGAAATGAAATTTCTCTCAGGAGAATGTCTGGTATAAGCAGCAAGCCTGGAAACCCTTCTTTGTGTGGTATGCGGTGTGAGAGATGGGCTCAGGCTTAACTGCAGCTTCATCCCTGCAAGTTCTGTAGCTCAGTGTGGGGCAGGGGCTGCCACTCCTCAAATCTGGTCACTGCCCAGCACTGCTCACACTTGTCATACGAGTGGCTTTTCCTACCTTCTCTTGCCCATTGATGGTTAGACTGACACCCTTCAGTGCCAGCTCCAAATCTGGCCTGTATCGCAAACTGTAGTTTCTAAATTCAATCCTTCCTTCAGTGAGCCAAACTTGACCTTCAGGTTTGCCATTCAGAGTCCAGGGTGCCTGAACAGATGAAAACAAACAGCAGTGTATAAAGCTGAGTTAAATTACCAATCAAGTGGCCATACTGGAATGGGAAATTTATGAAGACATCTGTGCCAAGTCCCCCTAGTCTGTTTACTGCTTCAAGAGAAAAAGGCCTCTAACTTTGATACTGCAGATGGTGACTTTTTGCTTTATGCAGAGAGGCCAGTCAGCTTAAGTGAAAATGGGGATGAATATTTGTTCGCATGTTGGAGTTGTGACATTATGAGTGGTTCAATAAAAAAGATTTATATGCCCCTGCAAAGAGGACTGTGAAAGTCTGCTCTCTCAGGGCAGCATATGGAGATGAAATTTTAATGATTATAGAACAAAAATTATTGCACTGGAGAATTTTAGTGGCTGAAAGGCTATCTAGCAGCCATCAGTTATCAGAGAACTGTATCTGAAGTCACACAATAAATACTCCAAATATGGGCAGAAAATATGTCCCATTCCATGAGCGTTACCAAGTGAAGCTATTTTAATGGCAATCCAGTGCTTAGCTGTCTTAAGGAAATAACGAGCATTAGAGGTTATAAAACAAATTGGTCAGTTGGATAAAAACCAAATGCTGCAGTGTTTTAAAGGAAATACAACTGTCCTTTTAGAAGGGGAGAGCTAGGGTTTTTTTCAGGTGGAACAGAAAAGTTACTCGTTTAGTTTGTGCTAGTGAGGTCAGCAGTGGATTAGCTACCTCCTTAGGAGTCCTCAAGTATTCCCTCACTCTCTCCACAGAAACAATGTTGTTCTCTATTTCTGTCCAGGAGCGCACCATCCAGTTCAGAACACCAGTTATCTACCAAACAAAAAAGAAGCATCAGGGCAGATAAAATTAAGTCTTGACCTATGCTTGTGAGTTACCCAGTACTTTGTCTTAGTGTTTATTTATAAGGACCTCCTCATCAGCTAATTACATCAGGAATTAAGTTACATCAGAATACTGTAAAATCCTAAAAAATAACTGTGCGTTTTTGTGAAAGTTTGTAAAGCTGTGTTAAAGACTTAGTCAGCTCCTCCCATAGCCCCTTCAGCAAGTTTATAGAGAATGAAATGCTACTGATTGGATGCTAAAAATGTAGTTATTTCTTTCTTAGGCTATTGTGTAACTGCTCTACAAGCAGGTAAGACCTTACTTCAGCTGCTCAGGGCTTGCTGTGACTTAAATATGAGTTCAGATGCAGAAGGAAGATGCCTTGTGCATATATTTATGAGGTGCATTCCCTAAGGGGCCATGTGCTCCAGATGATCTGGGTTTTGCCAATGACAGAAGAGTTTGGTAGGAAAAGGCATCTAGAAAGGCACAGAAATAGTTCACGATTTCTTAGAAATTAAAATACAATCACTTTTCATAAAAGACAAGCATGGTATTATTTCAGCACTGGGTACCTGAAGAGCATATGAAATGGAGAAGCCAGCAGTTCCTGGACTAAGGTGTGTTCTGCCCATTGCTGCAAATAGTGCTGCAAACAACACAATGCCATTGCCCAGAAACTCCAGGTTTGTAGCCAGCCACCTGCAAGAGGAGGAGAGTTACTGTTACTAGGTGCCCTTTTCCTTTCGCCCAAAGCAATGTGATTGTTTTGCAGAACATTTGTGGAGCTGCTGGGAAACAGGATGCTCAACAAAGCTCTTGTCACACTCTGGTTGCTCTCATCCATGAATGGCTACAGTCTGAACTGGCTGGTTTATGGTCTCTGTTAGGATTTTCTCCAAGGCCTGTTGGATGAGAGCAGCCAGCACCTGGTTTCTTGGATGAGTTGGTCTAACATATCTCGCTCTTTCTGGTACTCCTCTCTCATTTTATGACTAGTGGCTCGTGGCTCTGTGGTCTGATGGGTTCTGCAGGTACCACAGGCCTCATGCCTACTGCCATGGGATGATGGGCCCCACCAGGCATATGTTACACCTTCCTCCATTTTGGGCACCAGGTGATACCTTTGGCAGCCTTGGCATGTGTGTGTCTGTGCCTGGCCACACAACAGAGCTGGGAACATGTTGGTTGTGTGAGGGCTGCAGTGCAGCAGATGAGAGGCCACCCTACCCCTAAAACACTGCCTCACTCTCATGTGTGAACCTCCACCTGAGCCCCAAGAACAGCTGTCCCCATTCTCCTTTCCATGAAAGATAAAACTGCAGATTTGTACCTGTCTGCAACAGCTCCAGGGAAGCATATTCGCTGATTCTCATCCACTAGAAAATTGCTCTTCAAAATAAACCTCTCCTGGTCCTTGTAAGCACGGATCACACTGCTCCCTTGGAAAGTCTCTGAAATGTGGGAGTAGATGGGTGACCTGCTGGCAGCCTCCATACGTCTCAGCTGGCAGGAGGTGATGACATAGAAGTGCTGGTACAAAGGGAAAATGGGAGGGGAAGTCATTAGAAGGCTTATGTATCCATGGAGGTGCTCTACAGAAAATTTGGGAAGGCTTCAATAAGTGCAATAATACGTTCTATTCTAGTGTTACAAAACCTAATGAGCAGGTAGAAGATGCCCTTAAAAGATGAGGTAGTATTTCTACCTGTGTTTTGTCTTGTTTTCGTTGAGAATAACCCCATGGTTGTGGGAAAGGAGTCAGGTTGCTCTTCTGAACTCAAAAACCCCTCTAAACTCACACTCATTTCTCCTGTAGATGAGCCCTTTGCTCAGTGGGGAACAGAGGAATACTTGCATCCTGACTTGCCCTTCCCTCATATTCAGTCTTAGCTGGCAAAGCATTTGGGGTTTCAGAGCCCAATGGGAGGCCTGTATGGCATTCATGGATATATTAAAAAGTGGTGTAGGAATTCTGAGGAAAGGAAAAATGTTTTTTGGTCTTGATATGATTGAAGTTATGCTGATGGAGACAAGGAATATAGCTCTAAGTAGGATTTGATTTAGCTATCAGAAAAAAACAAGGCTGTTTGGGAGGGTTCTTGGAAGCTTTGGGAGGCAGAGGTGATGTGGGAAGAGCCGCTGATGTTAACTCTTGTTCAGTTGCAATTCAGAATGATGAAACTAATTTCTTCATGTCTCTGCTCCTAAGAAATGGGAGGAAGATTTCTGCAGGGATGTGGCTGTGCTGCTCCAGCCTCTCCTGTCTGTATCTCTGTGAGCTCCTACCTGGAATGCAGCATAAAGAACAGTCAAGGGCACTATGGCCATCACTGCCCACGGTGTAGCCACTATAATCACAAGGTAGATCTCCAGTAAGTTGAACAAGAATCCCAGGAAGGACTTCAGCTTGTCAGGGATGACAGAATCAACAGCATCCATTTCCCTGGAGAAGCGGTTCAGCAAGTTCCCAATGGGTGTTTGCTCAAAGAATACCACTGGGGATCTAGTGACATTCCTCAGCAGCTGCAGGAAGAGCTGGTGGGAGGCTAACACACCACCCAGCAGGACTGCTGCTGTGGAGGCAAACCTGCTGAGGGCTGCAAGAGAAAAGAAAGTATTATTAGTAGGTCTGAACAATCCACATTGGAGTTCTCTGCGAGATCATGATTTAAACTTAGTACTGTGAATGCTGCACTAGTGAAAGGAGCTAATTTTCTCTTGAGTAGGAATTATTCTGCAGCTCTGAGACCTGACTTGAGCTGCCCTTTCTGTAGGGCAGTTACAGAGCAGTCGAAGACCTAAGCAAGCCTGATGGGGGCCATGGATTTAGCAACTTAAACATGCAGCACAAGTTTATTCCTCACAAAATGAGCTTGATTGGAACTACTTTAAATTGATCAGTGGTACTTTTTAAATAGAGTGACCAAAAGAATTGTGGTCATTTTAAGATGAAAGCTATAAAGAAATGTAGACCTCCACAAGTTCCTCTTTTTTTTCTCTCTTTACAAGTGAAAGACAGCCAAGATTTAGTTCAGCGTGGAGAAGAGCCAGCACTTGCACTTTGATATGATCAATTTATGTTACAGGCATGGAAAGAGATAAGAGGAAGAAAGATATGCAGATGATGATGGATATCGAGCAGGATGGAAAAATAAGGATGTAGTTTTTTTAATTGCTGAATGTTTTTTAGGGGCTCAGGTCATGTAGTTCTAGCAGGAAATACAGAGGAAGACTGTATGGTCTGCTGAAAGGCACAGGGGAAACCCCTCTAGTGTTCTATGAACACAGAACATACCATGAAGTAGAATGTCAGGCAGTAACACTGAAAATGTTGTTCAGATCCTTAGAAATCCTCTTTGTGCATCAGAACCTGTAGTTTTAGGTCCTGTGCCAAACCTTTCGGGTTGGTGCCAAAAGCCCAGGAGGCTGAAAGCCCATGGGCATGCACTTGTTTATATTCTGAGAAAGCATCCTGGATATAGGGAAGGGAGATGGGAATACAGAGAAGAATTAGGTGAGCAACTTAAACAAACCTTGAACTACTCCTAATGCACCAAAGACTCCAACTCTCAGCTCCGTGTGCTGCTGTGTCCCGTTGTGAACAGGGTCATCTGCCCACATGCTGAGCCAGTAACCCCGAGCAAACGACAGAGCTTGCTGGCAGGAGAAGGACAGGAGGATGTACACACACAGGGCCAAGCCTGTGGCCTTCAGGTAGGCTGCATAAACCCCAGCACTGACCTAGAGAGAGGCAATGGGGGAAAGATAGGAGGAGAGGTTGGGAGGCTCAAGCTATTAGCAAGAAAAAGCAGCTCTGCCACAAGGAATGATTTATTATGGCACATCTAGTTAATTATATGTCACAGCCATAGCAACCATGTTAATCCTTTTTTTGTTTTATCTGTGGATGAATAGTGAATGCCTATTTAAACAGATCCCTGGTGTTAATGATGAATATCAAGTGATGGATGCTATTGCAATAGGCTCTTGTTGCTTCTGGAATGCACAGAGTAGGCTTTCCTTATGCTGGGCAGTGGCTTTCATGTGTTCTCTATGTGAGTGGGAGCTGTCATGTATCACACTGACTGCCTGTATGAGTAACTGCTGATAGGAGAGGTGGGGAGATCCTAGTCTGGCTAATGCTGTGCTTCCCTAGAGGAAAAGTTGCTGGCATCTTTTGGTCTGTCTTTTACTCTCATCTCTTCACAGTACCAGTAGTCTCAGCTGTTTGTTTCCTCCCCACATTTTACTACTGCTGCAATGTGCCCTGAACACACCTCATCCATATCTGACTCTTCCTGACTGGAATACCATGTCTGCTTTTTTTCTTTCATGATACCCTCCTTGCCTCAGCCTTTTGAGGTGTTTCCTTTGGATAAGATGAGAACATGATGTGCCTCTTGCCCTTTCCCACCAGCCTCAAGAGTTTGTAGACAGGCTGAAAATTACAAGTCACTTGTAATTCATTCTGTTTTGTTCCTGACCACCACCTCACCCTGATGGCCTCAGTGTGCTTTCCCCCTTCAGGTCAACTCTTGATCAGGATCTCTCTCCTCAAAAAGTCATATATTATTTTCCCTCTCCCTCTCATTTTCATACTGTGCTCTCTGCAATGGATGTTCATTATTCCTGTTTTTGAACACGTGCTGGGTTGGGGCATCCTGGGAGGTACAGTTTGCATAGGCTGTGCTAGGTAAAACAAGGCTGAAATTCTTTGTCTCAGTCATAGTGCAAAGTTGTACAGCTCAGCTGACTTCCCTGGCACTGTTTTAGCTCAGGCTGCCCTGCCTGCCATGAGTGTGATAACCCCACGGGACGTGTCCTTGCCTTCACAGGAAGGTGCTGTGCTTACCCTGCCATGCTGAGTTTTGTCTCCCTTAGTTACTCTTCCTTCAGTGGCTGCAGCACTGTTACAGTCTTGACTTAGAGGAATGGTCTCCTTTCCCGCAGCAGCAGATTTGACCGAATTGCCACTTGGTTAAGAAAACAAAAATCCTTTCAATTTTTAGCCAGGGCCATGAGTATTTTAAAGCTGCATCTTCCATACCCATCCACCCCTATATTTATGCTTGTTTTGAGGGCTGCAGTTTTTGGGGTCCTCCAGAGTGACCCCAGCCATTGTCTATGTTTGTCATAGGGATTGGGCTCTATCAAGCCATTAACAAGCAATGGCTTAAAGCATTCACTTGCTGTGGCTATTTTGGAATGAGTCTGACTTACAGGCCCACTGGGACCTGAACAGCAAGCAAGTGTATCAATCTGTCTTGTATGTGAGCTCTGTTCTGGTCCTTGTGAAATATAGAGGAAATGTTAGTCAACATCCACATTCAAGAGCAGGTTTTTACCTGTTCTTGAGTTTTGCTTGTTTCCTCATTAATTTACAGATCAATCCCAGAATTGTATCATACTCAGTACGAGCCTCCATGTAGGCTTGTATGGGCTTTTGGAGTGAGTTCTTCAGTGTCTGAGGCTGCTTTAAGCTTACCTAAGGGGTTTCTCCTGAGATGGACCATTTCTAGAGGTGATGATGCCTTTGGTGTCTCCTCTAGCTGTGAAATAAACACATTCTTTTCTAAATACTTCACACAATCCTTTCCTGTCCTGCATAATCTTTGAAAGATTGGTAATACAGAGGAAAGATTAATTACAAGGAATGGTTTCTAAGTGTAGAAATGTTAAGGTGAACCTTGAAAAATAGCACATATAGTAGGTAATTCTGTTCACTGCATGAGCGTTTTCTACTAAGATGGATTCAATAATCAATTTTGAGATGATGAATCTGCTAATTTGAGAGGCATATTTTTCCCCACACAAAGCAACAGCTTACTGTGACTGGATCTCTGCTTTAAATGTCCATAAAAACCCAAATGTGATACTGAGGAAACAACTGACTGATAGAGTTAGGCAGGATGATTCCAACCCATTTGTGTTACCTGGAAAACCAGTGAATGTCTTCTCTTCTGCAGGAACGTGTGAATGAAGAAACTCTGCAAAGGCCCCATTTCTCTGTAGAAGTTCTTGGTAAGAACCAGTTTCGGAGATCATTCCATCTACCAGGAAAACAATGTTGTCCACTTGAGGCAAAATGTTGACTGTGTGAGTCACCAGCACTCGGGTCTGCTTGAAGCAAGAGGGAATAGTTACAACTGTCCTGGTGTTTCCCTGCCAACTCGAGCTGTTGCACTCAGCTGGCTACACACATGTAGGAGAGGGCATAAGAAAAGTAATTTGCCTTAGATAAATTGTCATGTTCTGTATTTCTAATATACATTCGAGCCCTTTGAGTACTCCTTAAGCCTGATACATTCTTCTTAGCCAGTCATTCTGTCTCAATGCAATAATTGTATTCAGATACTTGCAACCAATCCTCATGTAGAGAAAAGTATTTATATTCAGGTTTCCTGTTTTAATTGGAATTTCTAATGCAAGAGATTAGCTGTTTTCCTTCTATAATGTGAAACTGAATTGAGTATTTCTAGGCAGTTTATACCATGAATCAAATACAGCTGCCTTAGCATCCCTTGTCATGGGATATTTATTACCATATTTATTATCCAGATTGACAGCAGAGGAATACCAAGGGATAACAAAACACAACCAGTGCAAAAAGAATGGAAGAGAAGATGGATTGTAAGACTGACATTTAAGTGATGAGAATTGTAAAGACACCACTGAACCATTCAAAAGTGATGGGATTAGATATTATGATGATACAATTTGCTGGAAGAGATCAGACAGCTCTTCTTAACTATGCTAGGGACAAATCTCAGAAAGAGAGAAGGATAATGTTGCCAGAAGGCCAAAGAACTGTAGAGCTGATGTAGGAGTAAGGCTGGAACTTGGCACATGGTTTGCAGGAGGATAAAGACAGTCTTACTCTTCCTAGGTGAGGTTCCCTGCAGGACTTGCACATGCAGTGTGGCTTGCAGAGGTTACCCATTCCACTGCTGCCACTAGCAAAAACAATCTGTGAGCCTTGGATGAAGCGAGTAACCCACCTTACTGGAAACATTTCAGGGACTCTGCTAATTAGCTCTATCATGCAATTGTTTACAGTTCAGGATTTATAACACACCTTGTCCTTCAGCAAACCGTTGGGTCCAAGAACGTGTTCAAAGATGTGCTGCCCAACATGGGCATCCACAGCTGAGAGAGGGTCATCGAGCAGGTAAATGGAAGCCTTCTGGTACACGGCACGAGCAAGGTTCACTCTTTGCTTCTGCCCTCCAGATAGATTTATTCCCTGTAAAAATGTATTGGCTCCATTTATTTCAAAGCTACAGCATATTTGCCAACTCTTCACTCCATTTTGCACTGAGGTTTTATGAGTTACCTATTTTTAAACAAGTGTATCTCTCTCTCCCTCCAAATAGGGCTCTTGCAGAGGCAGAGTCTGTTGAGAAACTCCACCTTCCTGCAAAGGAGCACCCAAGAATGGCCTGGAGTTGTTGATTTCTGTCTTTAACATGTCTCTGGTTAGGTTAACTGTCAGGAGGTGGCCTTAAATTAAATCATGGCTCCACTTTCCAGAAATTACTGAGCATCTGCCTCCTGCAAGTTTAGTTTCATTGTAGGTGTTTTAAGAAGGACACCTGAAGCAGCAGATACTCAGGGAAAAGTTGCCCAGAATATAAACCTAAGCCATACCTTCTCTCCTATTTCACTCTTCCGCCCTGCAGGGAAGCTCTCCAGATCAGGGTGCAGTGCACAAGAGTCTATCACTCTACTGAACCATGTTTCATCCATCTCTTTCCCAAAGAGAATATTATCTTCTACTGAAGCATTTAGTACCCAAGCTTGCTGGGGGACATAAGCTGCAGTGTCCTATAAAAGTGGAACAATGTTAGCAGTTGTTTCCATAAGCTCAGTTTGACACTGGGGGAACCCATCTCCAAAGAAAAGCTCTCCCAGGTACAGAAATCTGGAATGATCATCACCATTGACAGGTCTCGGAGGGCTTTGCAAAAGTGAGTCTGCACAGTTACTATCTTACAGAGGAGGAAACAGAGATGCAAGTACATGATGAGATTTACCAGGATGACATTCCCGCTCACTGTCAGAGTGGGAAATAGAACTGGATCTTTGCAGTACTCTTTAGCTCCTATTTCCAAAGAATTCAGCACCTTTGTATAATTAAATGTGGACTGTTACATAAAACCTTTGTTAAAATTTAGCAGTAAAATGCATTTTCATCAGTTACCTGATACCTTGCTTAATACTTTATGGCTCCTGAAAACAGGAATTAATTAGAAGCAAATGCTCAGGGGAAAATTTACCCTCATAGTCACGCAGCCCTCCAGCTTCTCCAGCTCTCCAAGTAATGCTGACAGCAAGGATGACTTCCCAGCACCCACTTGGCCAACCACAGCGAGCAAAGAGCCTTGGGGCACAGTAAGATCTATCCTATGGAGAGAAGATTAGTCTTCTTATGACTAATGACTTTTAGATACACTTTCTGAAGAAAAATTTATAAGAATTCTTGCTATTGTAGGAATAAAAATGTACCCAAGTAAACCACCCTAATTTCATCCCTTCAAAGACATCTCCAACCAGAAAGTCCCCATCTGAATTTCAAACTCAGATCCAGACACAGATCCCCACTCAGGGGATTGGCTAACCTAAAGCACTGGATATAAAACATTCCTGAACATCAGTGCTTTTCAACACTGTTTCTTCTCTCAAATGTCAATGCCTCTTGAAATAAGCATGTAGCGATGTCATTTATAATACCTGCACACCATCTGTTCTACCTTTTTGACTTAAATTACTGTCATTTCATTTTTGGACAAGAAAATAGTGTAAAGAAAACAGTCTGCATGTATCAAGGCAATATCCAAATACAGGCACCTCCCCATTTATGTGCTCCCAAACCAAAAGGCAAGATTATGTTTTATAATTTTCAGAATTCAACATTAAATATGAAACAAACTCAGAAACCTCTGGATATTCCACACTGGTTTCACTCAGGTCCATTCAGCATCCACCCTGACCTTCAGAACTGAGATGATTAAAGGTAAGTCTGTACCTTCTAAGACAAGGAGAAGTTTCTTTGCTCCAGCAAAAAGTCCCATTTCTTATGGTGATACTTGACTGTACTAAAATATGAAAAGAAATACAACACCTGTAAATTCAAATGGTGCTACAGAAACATCCCTATTTATATGATTTTATCTTTCAGTGTGTATTTATATTACAGAAAATGAACTCTAAGTATGAAAAAAGGGTTAAATTACCAGATTCGATTTTATTGTTAGAAATAAATAGGCCTGAGAGATAAAGTGGCAGTAAGGGGCAAATATTTTTCTATTGACTATGGCAGGCCCCTGAGTAGAAGCTGAACAATTGAAATGGCTCCTCTTATAGGAGTTCTAACACAAAATCTCACCCCAGCCAGAAGTGCTTTTGCTTGAGGTCTCAGGATTCAGTTCTTCCAGATTCAGAAAAGCTGCCAAGCGGTTTAAAGAAACTTTGGCCTGAAATGAAGCAGCAAAAAGAAAACGGATTTTAGAGTAGAATCCAAAAATCCAAAGTGAAGCCTCAGAAACCCACTTACAATATTGACCAGGTGCTATGTTTAAGGTGCTGTAGGCTCAGATGGCCAAATGCAGCTCTTCTGATGTTAACTGCCTTTATTTCCACTTAGCTTTATAAAAAAACCTCATATTCTTCCCTGTGCTTTTGGGTCAGTGAAACTGGTGCTTTTTTCTCCAATTCATCCTGTCAGCTTTCCAGTGGTGGTTTCTGTACATGAAAAGCTGTGACAGTCTTGGATTGTAAGAGGGAAATGAATTTCCTAATACCTTACTGGACAATGATTTGCTTTTTTCTCTGGCCTGGGCTAACAGGGTTTCCATGGATCTCCTATGGAGATTTCCCTACATCTACTCTGATTTTGGTGATTAAAAACAGAACTGGAAGCACCTCTGACATGTAATGGTGCTTGGGATGAGCTCCAAAAGACTTAAGAATAATTCTTGTTGATTATTTTGTCAGTATAGGGAGTCTGTCTGAAAAACAATGCTACAAAGTACCTTTACTTGCAAATCCTTGCATTTCACTGATTCGCAGAAGCCATTAAATAGCTGATGAGCAAAGCCCTAAGAAATCCCAATGTTTATCTGTTAACAGTGGGATCTAGGAAAACCCCTTATGGCCAAAGGAATTAACCTGGACAGCAGCATTGATGGAGAAAGGCAGGAAGGAGTTTGCAGTGTTGAGAATGTTGATCAGTGTTAAAGACACAAAGGCCTTCTGAGCATCCAGGGTGTGTGTGTTATCCACCAGTGTGTAGACAGCAAACATGACCAGTGCAATCTGAAAGGGAGCAAAGGAAAAGCAAACCATTTGCTTCAGACAGGGAAGAGGATGGTTCAAAAGGGTAACAAGCCCCTTCCTGAAGACTCCGAATCCCTTTTAGTTAAACCGAGGCTATCACCCCTGTGCACAGTACTCATCCCTTTGGTCATCACAGCCAAACGTCTTGCAAGTTGGTGACAGAACCAAGTTGATCATTTGATGCTTGTTCAGCTTTAAGGAAGTTTTGGTGCTGCAACCTCAGCAAGGTGAAAGCACAACAGTTTCCCATTGAAAACACACAGGGCTGAGCTGCAAGAGCAGAAGTGGCTGCTGACTGTGCCGTGAACTCTGTCCAGCTTGGAGGACTCCTGATGGATCTTGCAAAGCAGGCTCAGGCTGCCTGGAGCATAATGCCAGGCCAGATGACCTGTCCATGGAACTGTTAGGACAGTGTAAATATGTGGCTGATTCCACTGGGGCTCAGCAACTCCTGTGAGACCACTTACTCCTCCAGGCATGTATAATCTTTAGCTAATCCCACAGGATAAGCTTTTCCCACAGGAAAAATCTGTGCAGGGAGGAGTACAAAGAGAAATGGAAGCAATAGCACGTGATTTATGTAGGAAGGTGATCCACTCACCAGGAAAGTTGATGAATGAAAAGAAACTAGGGATGCTGAGAAGAGAATCTGAGATGTTCTTAGAGCCTCAAGTTCCTGCTTCCGGATCCCAAGCACTTTCTCCATGAAGGTTTTCTCCCAGCCATACAGTTTTATTGCTTTAATGTCACTGAGAATGGCATTGGTGAGTTTGGCCCTCTCATCTTTATGTTTCATCTGAATCTCCTGTAATACATGTTTGTGTTATTTAATAGGTTGATAGTTTAATGGTGCAATTATTCTGAAAAAATACCTTATTCCTGTATCTAATTTCCCTGCAGTTGAGCTGTGTATACTGTTTTGCTTATGAATCTTCCAGGCTGGGAAATATTCTGCTTGTCATCTTCAGAGCTTTATTTTTACTGGCAGTACATAAAAAACATAGAAAAGGTGGGCAAACATGGTAAAAGACTGAATATGCAAGAGCTTAGTCTAAATTCTAAGAAGCTTTGCAGGCTTCAAATCTTCCATTATTCCTTCACACAGTCATGGTAAGCAAGAATAATAGATATTAAGACATCATGTAAATCACTAAACCACTTCTTTTTTATAAAGCAAAATGTACCTGAAACTGACTCCTCTTCTTGGTGATCACAAAATTCAGAGGCAAAAGAAAAAGGAATACAGCAACTGCAGTCAAGGCAGAGGGCCCTAGGAGCTGCCAGGTGAGAAAAGGAAAGAGAAAGAACTTGTGATGATGACTAGAAATTATTGTTTTCGATTCCCCTTGCTTGCCTTCTCTCTTACTTGAACTTATGCATAACATCCCCCATGGCTAAGGCTTTGCTCTAAGCCTTTGCCTTTCCTGGGAATTGTGCTCCCTAAGCACTGTGGATTGCTAACTACCCAGACAGGGTAACTCCTGTCATCAGCTCTGCTGAATTTATTTGCTTCCTTGTTAGGAACTAGATTAGTGCTGAAAGTGATCCAGCAGCGCTGGCAAGTTAAGCCATTCCTGTTTCTTCCCACATCCTTGGATGCCTTAAGGAGGACATCTTGTGGCTGGCTTAAGTCAGGGATCTGAAACAATACCAGGTGTTGCTTAAGAAACAAACCCAAATCCTCCACAAACTGTTCTTGCAGCACAAATAATGCAGCCTGTCTGAATTTCCATCAACGGGTGAGATGAAATGGTGGCATTATCTTGTGCACGTCCTCTTGGACCACATTATGACCACTGTTCATAATGACTTGTGTGTCAAAACAGAGAGCCTGGTTCTCATGTTTAGATCCATCTCTGCAGCGGCTGGAGGGGTGAGTGCTGGTGTACACAGAGACAGAAAAGTCCTGTCTGAACACTAGCAAAGGGTTAATTATGCTGCAACTACATGAGACCACATTCAGCTTGTCAACATCACTAGGAGAGGGATGATAACTTTCCAACAGTCTTCACCATGACTGCTTATTTTTCAAGCTCACAGTTTCCTGCCAGGCACAAGGCACAATTCATCCTGGATAGAAAAGGAAGGTCTCAAAGGCTCCTGTGAATCAACTTTCTGCATAGTGCTCATACTTCCATTTGGTGTGCTTCCAAAAACAGGGACTAAGAAATAGGGCTTTGTACTGCTGAGAAAAATATCAAACATCAATTAAAAATGGATCTTTTAGATTATCATTCATTATTTCTAATTCAGGTTTTGTTCTCTCCTTGCTAAACTCCTTGATACCTATGGAATTCAATGCATCCAATACTCTTTTTGAATGACATGTAACTTTGCTTCAAGCTGTGTCACTGATCTTGTGGTAAACAGGCTTCAGGATGAAGTCTGCCAAGCTGCTATTTCAGATCATTCCCCCTTGTGTTCTGGAATTGTGCCAAGGAGCTGGAACTGGACTTTCAGCCTGTACTGGGACACCATCTTTTGGTTGAAAAGAGAGATCACAGAGGAAAATTTGGTGCAGAAGTTTATCAGTCTGCTGAGAATAACCATACTCACAGCCTTTTCCTTAAAAAAGAGGCTGAATGCTGAATACACAGGGGAGAACGTGAGGTGAAGGATCAGATAAGAGTCCTACAATAAAAGTACCTTCCAGAAAGAAAAGTAAATGCACTATGTTAAAGAACTAAGGAAAATATGACAACTTCAGGTTATTCAAACCAGTAAAGCTCTGAGTGGAATTTTGAAGAGTCCTTTTTCCTTGCATATCTAGAACAGAAAGGCATTGATGACTACTGTCATGTTTTACCTGCCACAGGAAGACAAAGCAGATGATAATTCGAATAGGAGCAAGCCAGGTCCCATTAAAATAGATAATCAGATCCATTAGCTTTTGGACATCAACAGATACCAGGTTGACAATTTCACCTATGGTTGCTGCTTTCCTTGATGCATTTGACATAAGTAGGATCTAGGCAGGATAGCGAAGAAAGAAAAGGCATCATCAAACAACAGTTGTGGTTGAAAAGTCAAACAACTTTCTTCATAAAGAAACAGAACAAAGAGAGGGAGGAAAATGTCAGATCGTAGGTATTGAAGCCATGCTGCTGCATGTGACTTCACTTTAAGATGAAGCATTTACTCCTTTTCTCCCATCCATCACCTACAACATAAGAAAGTTTATTTTGATTTTTGCTCTTTTCTGAGAAGTTAATGAAATAACTCCCATATGCTGTTCAGAGATGAATATAGCACAGAGTTACATCCTGTTATAGCTAGGAACATTGTACCAACAATGTTGTAACTACTAATGTAGGGCTAGGAAAAAAAAAAGAAGGAAGCTGCAGACTCACCTTCCTGTACACAAGGCCTATTACTGCAGTTTTCAGTCTCAGCCCCAGAACAAGACACATATACATGTAGCGTTGCTCAAACAGAGTCTGGAGACAAGCCAAAAGGAACATGGTGAAGGCATAGAAATAGCCAAGCCAGCTGGGTGCTTCTGGATCTTCAAAGAACTTCAGGAAAAGGCTGCAAGACAGGGGCAGAATGTTGCTGAATCCATGAAGAACTGATGAAATATCAGACACACAAACTGGCAGAAATACCAGGGATTTTTCTGTATTCTCTCTGGCTGAGGTTTATCAGTAAAATAGCAGAAGACTTGAAAAAACTGCTGAGTAACCTGATTTTTGACATTTAGGTACTCTTGGTTTTGAAGCAATCTCTGATCTCAGCATCTTCTCAGGGGAGATGTCATTTCCAGTGTTAAGGATGGCTCCTGAATTTCATGAATTTGTCAGAAATATGCAAAGTGGTAGCTGTAATCTAAACCAAACCCATAACAGGAAGTCATTTCCAGAACTTCTCTTAATGACTGAGAAGGGATTTTGGCCTTGAAAATATACTGTAATGTAGGTTTATGTTGTACCACTACAATCCACAAAGCATTATGTCAACTGACCAATGAAGTTATTTAAGATGTATAGGATGCACAGCTGTGCTTTTTGTAATTAGTCAGAGAACACAGAGCCTTAAGGCTACAGCAAGTGGCTGACAGCCTGTGCAAATGATGTGATATATGGAACCCTCCAATAACCTGTTCTAGTAAAGTTGTCACATGGTTTAGTGCATCCTGTCCTTTCCACTACTGGAGTACAGCAGTGGAGATAGCGTGCACAACTTTGGACAGTGGTTTGGTGCCTTTTCCTTCTGAGCTGACAGTGGGCTAAGCTCAAATGACAATTCAGCTCTTTTCACCAGCAACAGAAGATTTCAAAAGGCAAATGTTTTTGTGTCCTTTTCTGTGTGTGCTGGCACATCTCTAAGCTGGCACACAGCAATCTTGTACATGTGAGAGAAATACGCTATAAATATGCACATACCTCAGTAACTTTGGGATGGAGAACAAGAAGACATCACAGATAACTAAGCAGACAGTGCTGAGAAGGAAATATGTTCCAAACATGCTCCAAAACATTTTCAGTAAGGGCCTGCTCTGACTGTGCTGTGATTGCAGCAGAGCCTCTGTCTCTTCAGCTTCTGCTATGCCAGTTTCAGTCTTCTGCCCCTTTTTAAATGTAGCAGACTCCATTTTTCTGAGGAGAGAAATGATGAGAAAGATAGCAACAATTGCAGAAAGTGTGGGAATCTTGTACTTTCAAAAAATCATTAAAAATATCTCGCACCAGGTCTCATACCATGCTCAGTATAAATGCTCATCAAAAAATGACCCCTCTCACAAAAAGTTAGTTCTGTGCTTCCAGGAATGGAAGGATGTTCTCCAACAAATTTTAACACTTAAAATCAGATTTTGCACAAAGGAACTCACACACCAGCACCTCTGAGTGTGTTTGCTTGGATCACTTAGACCTGCCTGGCTGAGCCCATGACATGCTCTCTAGTCCAAGTACTCACTGCTGAGTCCTGCTGTGACATTTCTTCCACTCTCTTTCTGCCCAGGCAACAATTTCTTCAGAGGAGTCCTCTTTCCTCACTGGCCACAAGTCATCCAGGCCCAAGGACTGCTGAGAGCCTTTCCAGAGAAGCCTGGAGAACACACAGACTGCAGTCAGGTGAGTGCAGGAGGATTTGTGGTGCATGCATGTAATGCTTTCAAAGCAGATGGGCACTGAGTTAGTGCACCACAGTGAGCACACGGGGACTAACTTGCATTACAACACTACTTAATAAGAATGTTCAGGAACAGCAGTTTTGCTTTAAATGCCTATGCTATCCTCTGTCAGCATAATGAGGATTTGCAAGTAAGACCTAATTTCTGGTCCATTCTGAGAGTCTTGGGCAGTGGGAGACAAAGTGCAGTTTAACTTACTCTGCGTTCAGTGAAACACAGATGAGACCTTATCATAGCAGATATTAGGCTCAAGGAATGTAATTCTTTTACTTCTGAATGCTCAGCAGCAGACTGGGCCTATGTCCTCTTCACTGTTTTCCCCTGGTCCAGCATTTGTTACAGGAAGGTCTGGCAGGCTGATAGGGCTTTCATCTTTTGAGACTGATGAGATCTATTTTATGCTTGAAACGGTAGTTTGGGGGGCAGAAGAGAATTATCTAGAATCACAATTTTATGTTTTGAACTACTTTGAGAAAAGTAAGTTAAATTTTCATAATTTGATCTTGTTACAATATCCCAAGCCCCCAGAGAAAGAATTTGAATCCTCACTTCATAAGCCAACTCAGGGGCTATTTTCTGCTGCTTGCCATCTATGCCCTCTCTTATGCTGCTGTTTCTTTCTGATATTCTAACAAAACCATGTCTTCTGTGTTTTCTTACCCAGAGAACCACCAGTACGTGATTTTGGAAAGAAAAGAGCTGCTGGCTTCTGGGCACTGATTCTGATGGGAGAGAAAACGTGTGGTATTTATATATAGAAAAGTGCATGTGTCACATGAATATAATTCCCTTCTGTGCTTCCCTAGGAGAAGAAATCAAAGGGTTACCCCCAGCCCTCAATTCATTGACCCAGACAGAATAACTGTATTATGGAGGATCAATGTCTTTGAATAATATTTCAGATAGAAGAAAAAAGAACATAATTCTTCATAGCCAGAGACATTTATTTTCTTTAAGCACAGAACTTTGCCATAGTCATACCACCAACAGAGTACTGCTGCACACGAGAGCAGCAATAGGGGAAGCAATAGGAGCCCTCTCTATTGGTTTCAGTGACAAGAAACATTACTATAGATACAAGGATTTTAGTTCTGAAAAACATACATACAGAGACAGAGTACTGTTATTCCAAATTCTGCCTATTACCTTTTAAAACCATTGGCCTTTATACAGACTGATGCATCTTATATCACCCACATATTCATGTTCCTATGTATCCCATAAATGTCAAATCCCATTTCAGCAATGAAGCAGTGCCTTGGAAAAAGCTGTGCTGTACTTACAGGAGTGTTGACATCTTTGGAGAAGAAAGGAGGGTGATCAACTAAGCAGAATAACACAAGTTCTCCTAGTGCCAGGCTAGCATAAAGGAAAGTTGTAACATGGTGGAAATGGTCTTCCAGGAAGCCCTAAGAAACAGAACACTGGTGAGAATGAGGAAATGAACCTTCATGTTACATCAGCAGGGAAAGATTATTTCTCATGTTCTACCAGCCATGAGCTCTGGGTTTTGGTTTGAAGCATGAGGTGGATTAATTTAAGCTGTAGTTGTGTAGAGCTACATACATAACTCCTGAAACTGGAATATCAGAAAATGCTAAATAAGACACATTTATGATTCACAGTGACAGTTTTATCATGAGGATTCATAGTGTTCTAGTCAAGACAGATATCCACATTCCATAATTATTCATGGAACTTGGAATGCTCTGAGGGATAAAAGCTCCTTGCTCACCTTGTGGGATGAGTTGTTGATATAATAAAGCACCTGATAAGCATCTAAAGGGCTCCACAAAGGGCTTTTTAATTCATTTTGTAAATGAGAAAGAACAATGGAAAAGTCTAAATATTTTTCAACAGTTTATTGGTAGCCTGAGTATCCTTCAACACAGCAGGAACATGCAAGTTCCCAGCTGTATTTTGTTTAGTGGTTATACTTTTTTCCCCTTATTAGTTAAAACACAGAGATAACAAACTTGTTTATTCCTTGTTGTGATGGAAAAATACAACTGCTCATTTGAGGAAAATGGCCACTAATAATAAGTCTCAAATGTGTAAGCCCAGCAAGCACTCCTCTGCAAATAAACATCCAAATAAACAAAGTGTCATCAATGATTTTTCTCAGCCCATATTTTAAGAGAGGAATTTGGTTCTCCCTCTCACAATCAATTGTTGTTTAGAGACTTCATACCCTTGCACATTAAAAATATATGATTTCACTTACTCTTTCCAGGACACGTTGAATTTTGAAACTAAACATCACACCTACAGCCACAAATGAGAGCATCCAGTAAATCAATAGGATCCCTGAAGACTGGATGCCCATCTTTCTTTCTGCTTGGGTAAGGAAAATGGCAAGGATCTGTGAGGAAGTACAAATTTGTCCAAATAAGTACCTGGTAATGGAATGCCAAACATTGTTATCAAATGAATGAATATAATACATAAAAATCAGTTGTTTCTTGCACAAACATTTCAAGATGTTCAGAGATGTGGTATTGTTCCTGAAAGGCTAATACTGAACACCATTATGTACAATTCTGCATTCAAGAATGTCTCTGCAGAAAGGGCAAGCAGTAAAACTAGAGATGGGCCAACAGGCAAGGTGTGCTCTGCCCACAGAGTTCTGTTCTATAGGTGTAGCCCCACTGGCCTCCCCCAACTCCAAACCCCTGATGTGTCACACGGAAGAAATGCACAAGTGCTTCTCCAGCCTTCCCCAACAGCCAAATTTGTGCTCAGAGATACTGAGAAACATGGGAAATACCAGGTCTGTCCCAGGAGAGCTAAGCCTGGTCACATGCAGACAGACAAGGGAGGAATTACCGTTGTGATTCCCATCACAGCAGGGCTAATGAAGAATGCTGGAGCCCGTGGGATTCCTTGGTTTATCTCCCACAGCATGAAGAACACATTAGAAAAATTCAGTATTACCAGAATGAATCCAAGGACCTGGGGTAGAGACAAAAAACACATGTTGAAATGGATGGAAATGATGGGACAATCTTATCAAACTGAATGCTCCAAGCAGCCTGCATGGTAATGCTGGAGGAGGTGGAAGAGCAGGTTTGGGTCAGAAAGTGTTATGGGAAGTGACAAATGGAAGGACAGGGGAGAAGATCTTATGAGACCTCCTAAAACTTTATTTGATTTATACTGGCCTGACTTGAATCAGTAAATGTCAAAACAAACACAGATTATCAGCAAAGAGTTAATGATTTAGAAAAACTAAGGTCTGCATCAAGATTGTAAGAAGGTTAGGATCAAACCTCCATGCTCCAGCCTTACCATTTTGGTTTTGAAGATGCGGGACATCCTGATATATCCTCTGTTCTTGTGTCGAAGATACAAATAGTAGAAAGGAAAACAGATCCAAAGATAGGCACAAGGGATCCAGACAATGACTGAGCTCTCAAAGCACCAGGTAAATCCTGAGGTGTTTGTTTGCCAGGTCTGGTTCCAGTCCTGTCAGAGAAACAGAGAAGTGAAACAGTAAAGAAAATGTCACCAAGCTAATGCAGATTCTTAATGCTGAGATCTACCATGTTCGTGGAATTTGATTTAGGGTTTCAAATGTAAAAAACTTTTGGCAACAGAGGGGCTGCTGGAGAATTGGAAGGTGTCACAGGGAAAGAAGACTCAGCAACAGCAGTTCAGAGGGAATTGAAGTAGAAAGGACAAAAAAAGGATTGGAAAAGTGAAAGATATTAAAGAAAGGACGTGTAAAAACTACAGAGGAAAGAAAGGTAATTTAAGTGACTGAACATGGAATGAGAAAAGGTAATTTGGGAATGAACAGATTATCAGCATTTGGGAACCATCAGAATAGACAACAGGGAATGACTGCTGCAATGGAGATTACAAGGAAAAAGTGTCCTAGTGCATGAACTGCATTTCCTCACCTGTGTTTATAAACCTTTTGTGACTTCTTGCCTGAACAAACATTGGATCTCATCTGCCAGCATAACACTACTGAAAATACAACAAACTGTATGTGAACAGGTAAGGGTATTTTTGTTTCTTCAGCTGGTGGAGGTGGTTCAAGGCCTTTATGTGGAGGATTTAGGATTTGATGCGGAGCATGGCTGAGGAAAGGAACCCATGGAAAAAAAAGGTAAAGGATAACGGCTCACAAATTATTACGGGAATTTATTGACCTTGAGGATGGAAATCCATGTGAGCCCGGACTCACCAACTCATTAGAGCCCTTTTAAAGGTATTCCTGTGGTGGGTCCTTCAATGGATAATTTCCAAAGACAATAAAGGGACTAATTTCAGTATACCCTTCCAGTAGTGCAGTCGTCACATGCAACTCATCAAACTCACTGAAATTGACAACAGCTTGGGCTGTTCTCTGTCTGGACGAAAGCTTGTCCCTGGGGTGCAAAGCCCGTACCAGCAGCAGCCGCGGGAACGCACATCACTGCTCGCACTGCACAGCCCCGCAGCAGGGGCTGGGGCAGGAGCCCCGCACACCCGGAGGGGCCCCGCACACCCGGAGAGACTCCGTCGGTGCCGCGGCGCTCGCTCGGTCACTCACCCGGGGCCGGGCGGAGCCCTCCCGGGGCCCGCACAGCGCATCACCCGCACCCATCGCCCGCGGCTCGGCTCGACCCGGCTCAGCCCGCTGCCCCGGCGGGGCGGGCGTTTCCTCCTCGCTGGGCAGGAGCGGAGCCCCGTCCCCGGGTGTGCGAGCGGCTGCCCAGAGCCCCGAGCGCCCTGCCCGGCCGCGGGCAAAGTCCGGCGGGGGCACGGCCGGGCAGCGGCGAGGCGGAGCCCGCGGGCATTCCGAGTGTAGCAGCTCCCTAAACACGGACACAGTCAGGTTTAGGAAGAAGACATTGTTAATCCTGCGTAGGGTGGAGGTTTCGCAAATCAGACGCGCCAAGGGGTAAGAACGACATGTTTTACAGAGTAAAGTTGCTATTGCATGAACCCGCCTATCTAATACATATTCTCCGCCCACACGATGCGTATTTATATGTGCGACGTAATCTCGAGCAATGCTTGAAACAAGAAGTTCTTTACTGAGCAATTTCTGTTGTAGAAGTTGTCCGACGGCATTAGTTATGTTTACAAAAGGTGAGAGCATTCAGGTTGAAGGTATCAGTTCCTTTTGTCAGTTACCTGACGACATCCCATTTACAAAACGTGAGAATCACAGAATCAGCTAGGTTGGAAAAGTCCTCTGAGATCATGGAGTCCAACCTGTGACCCAACACCACCTTGTCAGCAAGACCATGGCATGCAGTGCCTCATCTTCTTAAACACTGCCAGGAACGGTGACCCCATCACAACCGTGAGCAGCCCATTCCAATGCCTAATCACTCTTTCTGTGAAGAACTTCCTAATATGCAACCTAAACTTCCCTTTAATTTGATAACCTCCCAGGCGCAGCTCAAGGCTGTGTCCTCTTGTCCTGTTGCTGGTAGCCTGGGAAAAGAGACTGATCTCCACCTGGCTACGACCTCCTTACAGACAGAAAGCGATAAGGTGCCCCCTGAGCCTCCTCTTCTACAGGCTAAACTCTCTCAGCCGCTTCTCATCGGACTTGTGCTCCAGACCCTTCCCCAGCCTCGCTGCCCTTCTCTGGACACGCTCCGACACCCCAACATCCTTCCGATTCAGCCTGAAGGCATCCCCGGCAGCGGGACGGGATGGGGCTCTCAGCCCCGACGGGGCGGAGGGTGTTCAGCGGGCCATCCCCGGGTGCCACACCGGGAACATGCCCGGGGGGAGCGGGACCGGCAGCAGCCCCAGAGAGCCGCATCGGGAGCATCCCCGGGGACGCCCGCAGTCCTCCGGGCCGGCAGGGGGCGCCCCCGCGGGCGCCGCCCGCGCCCGGTGCAGCGCGGCGGCGGCGCTGACTCAGACGGCCGGGCCGGGCCGGTGCAGACGGAGGGTCAGCGCGATGCGGTGCCGGGCGGCGGCCGCGCTGCTCTGGGCGCTGTGCTGCTCCCTGGCGCGGGGCTCCGAGGACATCATCGTGGGCTGCGGCGGCTTCGTCAAGTCTGACGTGGAGATCAACTACTCCCTGATCGAGGTGGGCGCCGCCGGTCCCGACTGCCCGCGGCGCTCCCCCGAGCCCGGGCCGCGGCGTGGGGGCGGTGGGACTGCGGGTCTTCTTCGCTCGGGCCCGCACCCTGTGCCTGGCACGGTGCGGGTGCTCCACATGAACCTCGTCCTGCCGCCCCCGGGCGCGGCGGGTGTGCGCCCTGACAGCGCTTGGTCGGACAGTGCCTGGTTCCAGCGTTCCTCGTGTTTTAAAGTATCTTTGTGTCTGTTTTGTTTGTTTCTTTCAGATTAAGTTATATACAAAGCACGGTACTCTGAAGTACCAGACAGACTGTGCTCCGAACAACGGGTATTTCATGATTCCCCTCTATGACAAGGTAAGACACTGCGCTGTCCCCTCTGCTGGGCCGCCTTCCCATCTGCCGGCACATTAAACCTCAGAACTCTTAACACCCACCCAGAAAGCGTTCGAGTCAGGACGTAGTTTAGCTTGGTTTGGACCAAACTTTCAGCTGTTTCTTTTTGTAATGTAACTGCCTCGTCTCTCAGTGTTGATTATGATGAGAAAAGCCAGGTAACTGTAGCTGTGGTAGTGCATTTGTGCTGTTCATTGGGAGGACTGCAGCGCTGGGAGCCTGAGTTACTGCCAACAGCTGCGTGCTGCAGGTGTGCAAATACTGCACGCAAAGTGCAGGTGACTGCAGAGTACAGCTCTCTTTTCTACCTGCAGAAATGAAAATAGGGATGTATGAGAAGGTGTTTTGATATGACTGAATTGTAAATAAGTTGAATGACTAATTGCAGGTATTAAAAATGTTTTAAGGAAATAATGATACAGGAAGCTCAGAATGTATCAGAAGTCTGATGTCTGTTAGACTGGAAAGATTCTTAGATTCAAATTAATTACAGGCTGCACTGAGGGTCACAGTGTTTTGCTCTTTTAAAGAGCTCATTAACTTAGGGATCAGAAGTAGAATCATAAAACGGTTTGGTTTGGAAGGGACCTTTCAGGGTTATCTAATTCAACCACCAAATAATTCCTTCTCTTCCCAATCCAAGAATGTAAGATACTTTCTGATCTCAGTGATTTCACTTGTAGGTCTTTCAGCCTTTCCATGGTTGAACTTCAGAGTATATGTGGCAGAACACATGCGGTCCCCACTGCTCTAAAGAGGATCCCTGTGCAGATTAATACCCTTTTGGAGCAGAGCTTTTCATAGGATTGAAATTTTGCTGTCCTGTGTTTGGGCAGAAAGGTTGAGTAGGATCTCTTAGAGAAAATACTAAAGGCTGATTCAGAACCCATCTGTTGGGGCAGGTAGAGGTAGAGTTGAACACTTTCTAGCATGGAGCTGCTTGAACGTCAGCCAGGTTTGTTCTGGAAGTGGTATAAACATTTTTGCTCTTAGCTGGTTGGATGTGAGCCCAGCATCCCAGCCTGTCTGGGTAGATATTGCTGCTGCTTTGAACAGAGTATCTGAAGTAGGAGGAAAGGAAAATGGTACTCTTGAGTCTTGTATTAGTCTCTGCAGCATGATGCTTGTGTTCTAACTTTTTTTTCATCCTTTAGCTAAATTGAATTTAGATCAATGAAAACAGTTATTGCTTTTTATTTTTTAGGGGGATTTCATTCTTAAAATTGAGCCTCCCCTAGGGTGGAGTTTCGGTAAGTGCTTGCATGTCTTCTTACAATAGGACAGTGTATCTGCAGTGTGGGACTTATCTCTAACTTGCAGTTGGCAGGGACAATCAAGTGCTTTTTGAAACAGATAAGCCATACTGTATGCTTTCAATAACTCAAATGTACTTGCTGTTCCAGGGGAAAATAAAGTTATATGGTAGACACTGACAAAGTAACCTTTGAACTGATTTGTAGGAATGTAGGTTTCTGACAGAAATGACTACAGTGGGAGCAGGGAAAGAGGGTTTTCAACATCAGGATTTGCTTTAACTTTGCTGAGGCAAATCTCCCAGAGCAGCACTTGCATGGTTGGATTAATACATTTCTGTTACAGTTTTGTAAAGTTAAAGCAGAATTTCTTCATGAGTGCTCTCTCACTAACGACCAGACTGTTTCATCATTCTTCTCTTCCAGAGCCAACCAGTGTAGACATCCATGTGGATGGGATTAATGACATTTGCACAAAAGGAGGTGATATTAACTTTGTGTTCACGGGCTTTTCTGTGAATGGAAAGGTTAGAGTCCTTTATTTATTCCATTTTATGCTAATTTGACTTCCATTTAAACATTTTACTTAGCTCTTCAAGGTGTTTTTTTTCCATGCAAACTTTGATTTCTTTTTATTTTGACAGGTTCTCAGCAAAGGTCAGACATCAGGTCCTGCTGGAGTTCAGGTTGCACTGAGAAATGCTGGCAGTGACATAAACATACAAGCAACTATTACACAGCCTGGAGGAAAGTGAGTGTGGGTGGTGAATACTTAATTCATCTGTTCATTTACAAAAGATCCTTTCAATTCTGCCACACCAACTGGGATTGTAATAGTTCTGAAATGTCTTCTAACATGTGCATAGGGTCTGAATTGTTTTACTGTGAACAGATGTTTGTGACTGTTTCTGAAGAGACATAACCCCTTTCTTGCCTTGCAGGTTTGCTTTCTTTAAAGTACTTCCTGGTGAATATGAAATCTTTGCATCGCATCCCACCTGGATGTTGAAAGAGGTTAGAGCCTACAAAAGTTCTGGTTTGCCTGATCTGCCAGGCCTTGTCTTGATCCATAAGTGTTAGGAAGGGTTTTTGTGAGTGGACAAGGTTAAAAGAGTTTTCGTACATTTAATTCAGGGAGCCAAGGAACTGTCCTGTGTAGACCTAGTTTGGAGATAGCGAACCCAGCCAGGGAAGGACTGGGAATTGAGTTCTTGCTTTCCATCTTCTGACCCTGTACATTTTGAAAGAGCTTGAATATTGTAGCAGATACTCTAGTCCTTCTTTCACAGACTGCTTGCTTCCTGAGAAGCTCTGAGATCTCACCCTTTCCTAAATCAGTAGAGCAGGGAAAAACACAATTTTGCAAAGTATCTTTAGTGTCTTTGTGTTTTGAGTAACCTCTGGACCCTCTGAGTACTGCTGCTCTGGCCTCTGTTTCTGTTGTTGAGTACATAGCCTGTGATTGTTATTTAGGTGCTGTAAGTGAGGTCTAATGCCGACTTTTGATAAAAATGTTTCTATTTTTCAGTCAAAGACAGTGGTACGGGTGACAAGTTCCAACGCTTATGCTGCCAGCCCTCTGATTGTTGCAGGCTACAACGTGTCTGGGTCTGTGAGGAGCGATGGAGAACCCATGAAAGGGGTCATGTTTCTCCTTTTCTCTTCTTCAGTCACTAAGGAGGTAATGATTTATCAGTACCTTTTCAATATGGACATAAATAAGAAGCAGCTAAATAGCTTCGAGATTCTTATTTCCCTGATGCTCCTCTCTGTCCTTCACTGAGCTTGGCTTATATAAAACATAAACTGTACAACCACTCAGGCTGTATTTTTGTGTTTGGGGTTTTTGTATGCTTTCTTTTTTCCCTCAACAAGACCTTTCTAATACAACATTCGTATACATGCCAAATTTTTTCTGACCTCCATGGAATTACTGAGATGTGTAACACAATAACCATCTTTTTAAATGTTGGCTTAAGGTCTACATGTTTTTTGGACACAAGAAATCAGAAAATTCTTTTAATGTCAGCTCTTGACCTCTTCATTATTGTTTCCACACAGCCAAGTTCTTCAACAATCGGGCAGTTCAGGAGCATAAAACAATAAGATCTAATTGAAAGCAGGCAACAAGTGCAAAATACAGTATGGTACACAGCATGTTATTGATGTGTATTCCCTGTGGGTCAGCAAGGTTAAAGATTGCAGTTTTAAGACAGTATTTTTCCAATATTATACCTCTTTGCATGTTAAATGCTGGTTAGTAAATGTATTCCCTCATAAGGATGATATTTCTCCATCGTAAAAGACCAGCATCTTCCACAAGGCACAAGATGTTGCCAGACAAATCCTAACATTCACTGTACAGTAGCAGTAATTTGTCTTTAGCATGAGGTCTTAATTTTCTTTGTCCACTTGATGGTAAGAAAAATATCAACAGCTTCTGTTGCCACATTTCAGTGTTACGAGTGTGAAACATTTGGTCATGTACTGTGATTTGTTAGGTACAGTATAGCTCTGTTGTGTAGTGTTAACCTTGTCCAGAGAAGTGAAGTCAGTTAATGTTAAGACATGCAGTGCAGTTCTGGGAATATTGAATGTCCCAGTTTTCTGTCCTTGTTACCATAAAGTTGATTTTTGGCTGTTTTTCGTCTTTTACGTATCTATGAATTTTACATCATATTATCAAACTTTGCCTCTAAAATAGTTTTATACTTTCCATCATTCATTCACAGTTTAGTATTTTGAACCCTCCTACATCCCTCCAAAATTATTTTCTCTGTTTTACCTTGAGAAAAAAGGTTATATTGCATTTATTACCACAGGATGTTGTGGGCTGCAATATTTCTCCTGTGGATGGATTTCAGTCAAGAGATGAATCTTTATCCTATTTGTGCAATGTTGTATCAAAAGAAGATGGATCCTTCAGCTTTCTTTCTCTGCCAAGTGGCAAGTACACTGTGGTAAGTAACTAGAAATTCATTGCTTATCTATTCACTGGGTTGTGAACTTTCATTTTCTAAACTGGAACATGCTACTGCCACCTCCTGACTTTTAAGTTCTGTTTTCTTTTATTCCCATTCTCTTTCTTATGTCTGATGTGGGACTGTGGTTCCTTGTGCACTGCCTGGAGTGATGGTTCTGCATTCTCAGTCTCCATGCTCTAGAAATGGAATTCAAGCCTCTCTTATTCCTTTAATCCTTCTAGCAATCATATAGTCTCCTATCTGTAAGCTCTTGCACATCCAAGTACCTTTCTATTCTGAGCATGAGGTTACTTTTCCATCTCTTCTGGTAATCTCATGGTTTCCATCAAAGAGTCTTGAAATATTACTGATATTCATGTCTCCATCCCTCTGAGTTATTTTTTCCAGGAGGTTTGCAGCTCATTTGAGCCTTCAGATAGGTGTCTGATGGTGATGAGGACATGGGAAGTGGTAAAGGAAAACCATTCTGTCATCACAGCTTCTTAGGAGTCAAAGTGATGTGTCTTCTTTCAGATACCATTCTACAGGGGAGAGAGAATCACCTTTGATGTTGCACCATCCAGACTGGACTTCCTTGTAGAGCATGACAGTTTACAGATTGAGGTAAGGCCTGCAGAGGAAATAGTCTTTTTGTGCCACTCATTCCTGTAAAAATATAACTGATTTTATTGCAAAGCAGGTGTATTGTAGAAAACCTTTGTAAGAAGTTGAAGACACGTGTTACACATACCCTCTTGCACTGCAGGTACAAGACAATATCCAGTATTGTTCTGTATTTCTATAGTTTGTTCCCTCTTACTAGGAAGAAACAAAATAGGGGAAAGCTGTCTGCTATCTTCATGTTCATGTCCATGTTGCAAACAGGCAGTAATCTTTGAAGTTGCTTAAATTTTCTCATTCAGATTGTCACATCTCTGCAGAAGGACCTGTAGCTTTTTATGGTTTGCAGAGTGCCTCGTGTCATGGCATTATGTTCTGTTATTGGGCCCTTCTGAACTCTGCTGAGGCAGATAAATTGAGAATGTGTGTTTGGTACTTAGGGGAAAAGGATGCTTGGAGATCAATATGTACTTTCAATGTGATTACTCTGGTACATTTTTTTCCTAAAGCAGGAAATAAATTTCCTTTATATGTGTGTGGGGAGAAAACAGTTGGTGTTGATTGCTGTAGGTGTGTGTTTGCATTTCCTGAGAAAAGATTAATGTTAACTTTTTTCCCATTTCAGCCTGTTTTCCATGTGATGGGTTTCTCTGTCACAGGCAGGGTGTTGAATGGTCCTGAAGGAGAAGGAGTTGCCGATGCCACTGTGACTCTGAATAGCCAGATTAAAGGTATGCAATGCTCTTGATCTTTGTTGCTGCAGGGAAGCCTTTATTAAGCTCATGTACAGGACTAGTGTATGATACGGAATTAACCCTTCAGGATAATACACTACTTTTGTTGCAATTCATTTGAAATATTAAAGTGGTTTTCCTGCATTTAATTTGTATATTCTGGCTTAGATGAGAGTATTAGATGTTCATTTTTTGTGCCGTTGAAAATGTCTTAATTTCTTTGAACCAAATGTCAAGTTGTACTTTGAAATACAGAAGTGAAGGCTGATCTAGTAAAAAAGCATAATAGTGTTCTTTGTTGTACAGCATAAATTAAGAATAGCCTAAAGCAGTGCATGCCCTCTGGATCAGATGATTCATAAAGATAGATGATCAACACGTGCTCTGCTTTTTAACTCTTCTTGGTATCTGTTACAGTGAAAACAAAAGCTGATGGCTCTTTCCGCCTTGAGAACATAACAACAGGCACTTACACAATTCATGCCAAGAAAGAAAACTTGTTTTTTGATACTATTACGGTGAAGATTGCCCCAAATACACCTCAGCTGGCAAATATCATTGCAACAGGGTAAGTACTGGTGTCATGCTGAAAGTGTGTGGACAAGGGTGACATATGAGTGGTCCTTTTCCATATCATGCCCAGGCTTGTGTACTGTTGTCAGAACCTAATGGTGTTCAAGAAATTCATGGTAAATAGGACATCATGAGTGCAGGGTGGTGTTTTGTCTACAGGGTTTTGCTCAATAAGAGTTAAGGTTTAGAAGACTCTTTTAACCTCTTCCTTGCAAATGGAGACAACTAAGGCATGGGCATATTGAGCAATTTTAGCACGGTTTGTGAACAAGAAAGCCTCTTGGCTCTTTTCAGCCAGTGATGCTGCACTTCAGATACCCTCCTTCTGTGCAAGAGTGGAGACCACAACTGTCTAGTGCACAGTTGTACCAAACCCTCTGCATTTTACTGTTCTGTTCACTCTCAAGGTCATCATTGCTTTACCTGAATTGTCTTTTTCTTGGACACTTTGACTGAGAATCTAGGGCTGTGCAGGGGTGGGAGTTACAGTGCGAGCTGAGGCAGACAGAGAGGGCATGGTTCTGTATCCAGGCACTTCTGAGGAGGAAATATTGGCAACATTCCAGAGAAGTAAAAACTAGAAATTCACTGAGTCAAATGGCAACTACAGCTCATAGAGATGTAGCTAATCAGTTAGAAAAAACCCTGTGTGCTGCTAAATGATCAAGGTTTATTCAGTAATTAAATATGTTGTGCTGTTGATAAGCAAAACTTAGCAGCTGCTGATTTGTCATCTTGTCTTGTGCTTTAACAGTTGTAGGTGTACCAGGGTTGTGTTCCAGTGTATTACCTGTCATAGGGATTTGACACAAAACATTTGGAACTGTTTAAAACCTGATGGAAGGAAGCCCTAAGTTTAATTGCTGGCACAGCAAAACAGAAAGAAGAAAAGAAACTAGTATTGAAGTGTTTGGGTTGGAGGTGGGGAAGAGTGAAGCAAGTTTTAAAAATGTAACATAACATCACTGCAAAAGAAAAGATCCCATTAACTGTATATGAGTGCACTCACTCCATTGCATTTACTTAGAGCATCTCTTTGATATGAACACTCAGGAGAAATCATTCCAATTCAGCTGTTATTACATCAACACAGTGAGGTTTACTTCTAAGGATGTTGAAAACAAGTATTTTTTTTGGATCTTTGTCAAACCAAAATATTTGTTCTGATGATTGGGTTTTGTTTGACAGATTCCGTGTGTGTGGCCGGATCTCAGTAACTCGTTTCCCTGACACAGTCAAACAGATTAGTAAATACAAGGTAACCATGATACCTGAGGACAAAGAGAAATCATCATTAGTTTTAACAGAAACTGACCCTCATGGAGCATTTTGTTTTAAGGCAAAATCAGGTGCATACAACATTCAGGTAAGAACGAGCTTCCATTTCTTCATTGTAGGGCTGTCATGGTGTTTTACAAGATTTTAAACATTTAACTTTTAAAATTCGAGAAGTTGAATTTAGATTTTCCTATTTCTCTTCTCCTGTTTACACTATTTAAACAGTGACAGTTACATGCTTTGTCATTTCCTTAACAAGCCGGGATTCCCATGCTCTTTGTCCTTTACATTTGTTAAAAGGGGATCAGGCCATTTGGGTTGAAAGTTCTTACTTCTCTCTCCTCTTAGTCGTGATGTCTGGTAGATCACTTCTTACCATATGATCCCATGAGTCAGGTCTGTATTGTGTCCCTTTCACAGGTGCCTAAATGGTTCCTGAAATGATGGGTCACAGCAGAACCTCTAGCAGAACCCCCATGGTTTTTGCATTGTGGGAGGTAGCACAGGCTGAAAGATGAGCAAGTGCATGCTTATGGAGCCTCTAATTATCCTCACAGACAAAGAAATAGCCTCATGTAGAAGCTGCAGTACAGCCTGGAGTGACAGTTGCTCAGACTTTTGAAACTGAGCTCTTTGGAGGATTTATATCTCAGTTTTATTGCAGTTCTTTGGAGGATTTTTAATACAGAATTTTGAAAAGCATATTTGAGAGGCTGGCTTTGCTTTGCCTGGGGTTTACGCTATATTTCCATTTTCCAGTTTCTGATAAATGGATTGAGGACAGCAGCGTAGGCGTATTTGGACTAGTATCTGAAAGCTGCTCATGTTTTGATGTCATATACTCTACAGGTGATTATTCCAGAGGCTGAGACCAGAGCAGGATTGGCTTTGAAACCCAAAATGTTCCCTGTTACTGTTACAGACAGACCAATAATGGATGTGACCTTCTCTCAGTTTTTGGCATCTGTCTCAGGGAAGATCTCTTGTTTAGGTAAGTCCACTTTGATAGGGAAGTGGCAATGGGAATGGAGAACTTTAGCACTGCATGTGTCAGTGGGTACAGGTTAGATCAAGATACTTGCTGTACAAGGTTAGACTCATCAGCAGATAAGGAAATTTAATTTCCAGCACATAAATAAAGCAGCGTTTTTCTGGAGAGATTATGACGTAGTAAGGTACCTTAATAAAGTTTGGAGTAAAGTTATGTACATGTTTTTAATACTTGCTAGGGATAAGCAAATATTCCTTCCTCAGGAAGGAATTCTGACCTGTTTGCCCTCCTCAGAAGATGGGTAGATTCTGGAAGGAAATGCTCCTGACTAATACTAGGGATACTGTACATCAATCAGAGAAGTACTGGAGGTGAAAGATATTAAAAAAAAAAGCAGTGCATGTAAAGACTCTAGGATAGATGCTTAAGCTGTTCACAGGTGCTTTCAATCTCTGCTCTCTTTCATAAGTTTTTTGTCTTTATTTTACTCTAAAGTTCCTCTCTCCTGCTATTTTCCTTGATTAGTCACTGATTTCAGCAGATGATGATTTGAACCTGACTTGTTATTTTTACTGTTCCTTTTTCCTCTCTGAATTCTGTCTGCACTTCATGTTCTGCCTCTCAGGTGTTTACTGGGACCTGTAGTCTGTGCAGAGTGAGGTGAACCCAGGGAGTTAATGGTGGCCTCAGTTTTTTACTTGCCATTAGATAAAAAAAATGATTAACAGTCTCAAAAGTCCTGCAGAATGCAGAAATACACTGGCAAACATGTGCCTAAGAAGTAGGTGTAGGGTTTTAATTGGAAACTTCCTCATGCTCTGCTCCTGCCTGCACAGACTCGTGCGGTGACCTGATGGTGACGTTACATTCTGTGAGCCGCCAAGGGGAGAAACGCACCCTGCAGCTCTCAGGGAACAGGGACTCGGTGTCCTTCACCTTTGAGAACGTGCTCCCAGGCAAATACAAAGGTAGGATCATGGGGAACTTCTTGGAGTGGTACCTTAAGAGCTAAACTTGTGACCTAACGTGAACAATTCTTTTGTTATCAAGACTGTATGCCCTGTGAAACTAGCTGTGAGACTTGAGATAATTTGGAAAAATGCTATACAACAGTGCATCAGGTTTGCTTAGTCTTGTATGTTTAACCCTGTGTCAGTTAAAGGTGACTGCTCCCCTAAGTTTTGTGGTCTGCATGGCTGCTGTGATGAAAATGGGCTTTATCATGAACTGGCTTGTCCCAAGCCCAAGAAGAGGGGCAAGTCTTTGTTCTGCTGTTTCCAGAGCGCTGCTCCTAAGGGCAGTATGTCTTTTGGCCTATGAAAATTGTTTTCCAAGGAAAGGTGTAGAAATATATAAAGATTATTCTCTTTATACAGGAGTCAGAACATCTTTCCACCAGGTAAAACGGGTTAGGTTGTGATGTCCTCTAGGCTGCTTTGACTGATGCCACGGTGGTGCATGTTGAGGAACCTTCCAGGGTGACCAGGCTTCATTATTCCTTTCTATAGTATAGCTTTTCTAACAGGAGATGTGCAGGATCCCTGATGATGTTGCAGTGAGTTGGGTCTGTTATTCCAGTTGTTGTGTATCTGGCTTTGAAGATTATTGCCAGGGAAGTTAGAGTGATAAAAGCTTTTTATACCTCAAAACCTGCCCTTACTTACATAGTTTCACATTACTGAAATGCTTTGTGTATATTCCAGTAAGTATTGTACATGAAGACTGGTGCTGGAAGAATAAGTCTTTGGAATTGGAAGTCCTGGAGGAAGATGTGTCAGGAATAGAATTCAGGCAGACTGGATATATGCTGAGGTGTTCTCTTTCTCATGCAATCACACTGGTACGTAGAAAACAAATGTCTCTGTATTTTTTTAATGACCTTTTTAGGTAGTTTGGGTTATGCTTGGAATCAAGGCTTTCTTGTGCCTCCAGGGGGTCATACAGCACAGCAGCATGGATGTTTAGAGTGCTTTTTAGATTTGGTAAAATGGCCTTGTGATGTTAGCTGCCATAAAAGAGATGCATTGACGTATCTGTAGGCAAACTCTGTTTCCTTTTTGTTGTTTGGTAGTTACTAATAGTGAATTGTGCTATGGCTTCACAGGAATTTTATCAGGATGGAAATGGACCAGAGAACGTTGGTGTTTATAACCTGTCCAAAGGAGTGAATAGATTCTGTCTTTCCAAGCCAGGTAACAGCTCTAAAATATTATTTTAAAAAATGTAAAAGAACCAGTCGACTAATACTGCCAGGAATTTAAAAAAAACCAAACATCTGCTGTGGTTTCTGAGATTTCTGAAAGGCTTTGTTTTATTTGCATCTGTATATAAATGTTCTGTTCTAAGTTTTTAGAATTCTCTATTTCTCCTGCTATTTAATCCTTTACCTTAATCTAGATTCCAGTAAAATATTACTGTTTTTTTCTTGGTGATGGATTTTGATGAATGAAGATCATGTCAAAATAATCTCGCTCATATGGGTTCTGTTTGTCAGTCACATTAGCAAGTGTCTGTGCGAAAGGCAGTAGATACATAGTCATATTTTGTAGTTGTTTCTATACCTCTAGTGTCATCTGATCTTGAGAATTCAGCCAACAGAGTAAGCTTGATTTTTTTTCAGCAGATCATTCTTTGGTTTAATGTTTGTAGGTGTATATGAAGTGACCCCACGCTCCTGCCACCAGTTTGAACACGAGTATTACACTTACGACACGTAAGAGTGCAATCTGTTTGTGATCTTATGCCTGCCAGCATGCTTGGGGATGGAGCTGCCTGCTGCTGCAGCTGCTTGCTTTCTGCACTCCAGGATGTGCTAGAACTGGCTCTGACCAATAGAGGGAAGCTTTAGCAAGGTGTATCACATGTGTTCTCTTGCTCTTTCTATCTTAAAACCAAAATTAACTAATGTTAGGCTTTAAAGATGCTTTTGTTTCTTTAAATGGATATTTTTGCTGGCCTTCTGTCTCTTTAGTCCTGAGTTTTCTTTGTAATAAGAGTTATTTCAGTAAAAACTGTTGATCACTTCTGAGAACTGAAATGCAAAAGACAGGACAGTCAGTTTACCAAGAGGCACACCCCACTATTGCATGGCACTAGTGCCATGACTCTCTGGTGATTCAATTCTGCTCACCCTGTTTTTTGAAAGCTGAATAAATATTAAGCCTAATCATAAGTAAGGAGTGCTGATCTTATTAAATCAGGCAAGTTTGATTAGTTATTTATAGAATGTGCTCTGGTGATGTGCTTCATGGTGCTTTGCTTACAAAAAGAGGATTTCTGCTCTCAGGCTGCTTCTCATTCATGAACACGACAGAAAACAAATTCAGCATTAAAATCTGATTTTCCCCTGATGCATTAGTAATTGTGCATATGAAATCAATGAAACCAGCTTTAACTTGAGAGGAAGCAGGAGCCACAAAGGAAGGAATTGGTTTGTCTTTTTTCAGAGATGGAAAATGCTCGCTTTCCAATATGTGATCAACTCAGCACTACAGCTTTGCTGTGTAATTTCTGTATCATCTTTTATAAAATATTTCAGTCCTAGAGGTGGGAGCACAAACTCTGCTAAATAGGATTTTGTTATGTAGGAGGGGGACCTTGACTTCATCTCTTTGTTCCTTTGATTTACAGGTCCTCTCCCAGTATCCTGACGCTCACTGCAGTTCGACACCATGTCCTTGGCACGATTGTAACTGATAAACTGATGGATGTGACTATTACCATTAAGTAAGAGCAAAGAATTCTTAGGGCTATAAAAAGTAGAAGAGAAAGGCATCTCTCTCATAAAGCTTTACTCCAGGTTTAATACTGCAGTGTCTGCCTTCTAAGGGGTTGGCTTCCAAGTCTAGACTGCAAGAGGTTTTTATGCTAAGATGTGCTTTGAGTTCTTTTGAGATAAATAATTTCCAGCCCTTATTTTGAACATTGTCTCATCATTTCAATATAGCTCCCCCAACTTGTGTGTCATGGTAAAAAGGAATGATTTTCTGAATTTTTATACACTTTAATTAACTGACATTTCAGAATTCAGGTGGTATTGTTTTAGCTTAGATCTGTGCTCTTTAGCTCTGGCATCTGTTTTTACCTTTTTTTGTTTCCTCAGAACAAGAATTTGCTGCTTTAGAGTGTTGTTACTGGTGTGAAGAGGGTTATAAAAGGGAAACCATGCAGAGTGATTACACACTAATGCACCAATTTATGTTTAGCTGAACAGACAGCTCTCTAGGGAGCACTGATTTGTGAACAGCTTTAATTGTGTGAGGTGCCAAATCTGCCTGGAAGTGTCTTATAATGATGGGTGTTTTATTAATGCTCTGCTGATGGCTACTTGCTCTAGACTGTGGATTCTCAAACTTTTTTGAGTGTGGAAAATACCTTTTCAGAGAACATTACCTGCAGAGTATTGCCTTGAGTTCTTTGTGTTTAATGAACTGCACCTGCACTGCAACTGCTGGGCAGCTACAGCAGCTGGAAAGGAAACACTGAGGCAGCAAAGAGCCATTAGGATTTTAGAAACAGTGTAGTGAGGAGGTGAATGTTATACTGACCTTCTAGGCTAGTTGGGTTTTTGGAGACTATTGGCAAATGCTTTGAAGGCAGATCAGTTGCCACATATCATCTCTGTTCAAGGCTGCCTGAAGCTTTTCAGCTAAAGTCCAGTTTGTGAAGTGCCATCAACATAAAAGGAACAGCACTGGGTTTAAAAGAAAGCCAGTTGTTTTTACAAGCCTATTTGTGTACCAGATCCGTGAACTTTGAATTAACCATGAATTCCCAAACAACAAAAATAAAGTGATTCCTGTATTTTTTTTGATAACGGCTTGTTATGTTTGAAAAGTAAGACCATAGTAATTTGTTATGAATGTAATGAGATTGTGTGTGTGTGTACAGATTTTTAACAGGCTTTCAGACAACGAATTTTTATATGTTTCTGTGTTGTCTCTGGACTGCAGAGAGAATTTAAAACCTTGATGAAATTTAGTGTGATGATGCAATAGTAACTGTTTCACCTAAAAAAGACAGAATACAGGTGAAGACTGAAGCAGGAGACAGGACTATTTTGATAATCTAAAGTGGTTGTAGGAAGCGTAACTGCGATCATTTTGGTTCACTCCTTGTAGAGAATTCCAGAATGTTGTAGAAGAGTCAGATAATAAGATACAAAGGATGGTTGGAGTCTAGAGAAAATTCCTAGAAAAAAGAGGATGCAAGATCAGGGAAAGAAACAAAATGCATTGTTCTGTGCTGATTTCAAGAACTTAGTTAAACTTACCTAGCAATCTGTTGATTGCACAGATTGGACAGCTCTTCAGGATAGCTTAATAGTTCAAATGTATGGGGCAGATGGGTTAGAACTCAGAGCTTTTCCTGGGAATTGCCAGGACTACTGGCGAAATCAGGACTACTTCCCAAAACCTAAGCTAGGCTTAGGTGCCAGACTCTGCAAAGTTGGCATGTGACTCTGGCTCTGCAGTGGGGTGCTGAGGCACAGCATGGGGGAGGAGGAGGCAACAGGGACAGAACTCCTTGCATGTTTATAGTGTGATGGGGCAGGATTTGTGAGGGCTGTAAGTAGTTTATGTGGGTTACTTGTAGCCCCTATGAATGAACCTTTCTTGAGCAAGATTGATATAAAGGTTAAAAGTTTTAGTTATGCTTGGAATACACAGCACAATTAAAAAGGAATGGGTTTAAAAATTACCCTGGGACCTTTCTGCCATGGTATAATGTCTGTATTTTCCAGGTACAGCAAGCTCTTATCTCTCTTATGGAAGGAGATGATTTTGTTTTGTCCTCCCTGTTTTCAGGTCCTCCATTGACAGTGAACCTGCCTTAGTTTTAGGGCCCCTGAAGTCTGTACAGGAGCTGCGGCGGGAGCAGCAGCTGGCAGAGATCGAGAGCCGCCGACAGGAGAGGGAAAAGAAGGGTCAGGAGGAGGAAGGAACAAAGCCCCCAGTGCAAGAAATGGTGGAGGAGCTCCAAGGACCATTCCTATATGAGTTTTCATACTGGGCAAGGTAGCGTCAAGCTCCAATAGACAAGCTGTATTCTTTGTGCTATTGTCTGGTATTTCTGCTAACCAGAATAGCAATATAATTCCATACAGGAAAGAGCTCTGTGGGTGCCTGTGCCTGTTCTTGGTGACTGTCAGCTAAATGGAAACTAGTACCATGTAGTAAGGATTTTGCTTAGGCTATTGTTGATACTTTATTCTTGGAGTATTTAGGTGGATTCTTGGGTCAATATGTCATACTTTGTTTTACAGGAGATCTGCTAATTCAATTGTCTTCTAATTGTATCTCATTTGTGTTTTATAGGTCTGGAGAGAAAATTACTGTGACACCATCATCAAAAGAGCTGCTTTTCTACCCACCTTATGTGGAAGCATTTGTTAGTGGAGGTAAATAAATTTGTAGTTTGAAAGGACTAGATTTTTAAGCAGAAATATATCTTTATAGATAAATATATGAATAACTCTTGAAAGGTAATGTTAGGAAAGTTTCAGTTGCAGCTATTTCTTTGTGCCAATTTCATTATAGAAATTAGAAGCATGGCTGTTTAATAGAGGATGCAAATATAGTTTTTATCAGCAGAATATGCTTCCAAGTGCAAAGAACCACCTGGCATAAGAGGAAGGACTAGGTTTTTGAATATTACACCAGTTTTTTGGAATTGTTCATATTACTGTCATCTAGAAAAGCTGTTGTGCAAAAACAGTGTTTGTATTTTGAGTTTGTTACCAAGTTCAAGTTTCTGTTACAGTTTTTCCCCCAGTAAATTACAAATATAAAAATATTCACCAAAAAATTAACTTCAAAATTGTCAGGGTTATCATCATTGATTGATTCTACTTGTTAAGTCAATGTCCATTTTGCCCTCAGGTTCCTAAGTGGACATACTTTGAAATTACTAGGAAATGTTGGGTGTCTCTTTCTTTGTGACTGTTTTGCGTATTCTAAATACATTGCAGGAGGGAAAATGAAATTTACTTAATGTCATTAAACATGACATATGCTGCCCTGAATTTTAAGTCAAAAAATGTGGTCACAGTTCGGTATAACCTTGGCTAGAAGGAAGTACTGCCATCATCCCCATGTGGCTGCAGTATATGTAACTTAATGAAGCCTCCAATCACTTAGGAAATCCAGAAGGTTTATTTTGGACATGTGCTTATAGCTTTGAAATGTAGATACTGATTTTGGAATGTTTAAATGTTTTAAGATGTGTTGAGAGCCCATAAAATTGTGTGGGTTGATTCTTACTCTAAGGTAAAGGGACGTGAACTGATCTATAAGCCAGAGTGGCGAGTGTATTTTTGACTGTCTTGTTTGTCTTAAATCCCCTTTGCAATGACCAAGAGAGTTGTCCTGGAAAGCTGATAGAGATTCATGGAAAAGCAGGCTTGTTTCTGGAGGGGCAAATTCATCCTGAATTGGAAGGTGTCGAGATTGTCATTAGTGAAAAGGGAGCAACTTCCCCACTTATCACAGTTTTCACCGATGGCAAAGGTGCCTACAGGTAATTAACAGATTTGTTTTGAACTTCTGGATTCTTTAGTAAGAACACAGTGGTAACTTGACAACATGTATGTGATATCTAAGTGTTTTTTCTAATACAAGTTCTGGTTTCCTTTTATTTGAAGTGTTGGGCCACTCCACAGTGACTTGGAATATACAATTACTGCACAGAAGGAAGGTTTTGTTTTGACTGCAGTAGAAGGAACAATTGGAGACTTCAAAGCTTTTGCTCTTGCTGGGGTGACATTTGAGGTAATGTTATAAACACTTTGGGTTCTCAGGCAATGAAGTTAACCTGTGTCTTCCAGCCAAAGACAAATGTGTGTGGAATTTGAGGATAATTTGTTTTTATTTGAATAATAACTTGTCATGGGGAAACAAGTCTCGGTGGATGAGCTCAGTTGTAGACCACAACTTGCCACACAGAAGATACTTTGCAAGGTTTATACAGTGAAAGTTACAGCCTGCAGCCCAAAAGACTGGCTTTATTTGCTTTTGTAGAGTTGAATCATCTTCTATTAATGAATTTTATCACTCAAGGTGATTATTTTCATCTACAGTCTGGTCCAACTAGTGCCTGGATCCATTCTTTGGGATACTTTGTTGTGGCCTGCCAGCATATTCTCTGAAGTGATAGAGAACAACTGCTGTGGTGGCACATGGGGTATGCCATGGGCTGTGAGTGCCCAGGTGTGGAGAGCAGATGGTTCTGTAGCCCTGTGGTCTGGCCAGGGGGGATGCACTGCAGGTGTTAATTCTGCCTACAGCTGAGTGCTCAGAGCCAGCCCATCTGTGCACTCTGCAAGGATCTGCTGAATTGAACCCTTCTTCATAAAGCAGCTCTCACTTACACTTGGAATTACTGATTTTTCAAAAACAGATCAAGTCAGAGGATGACCAGGCTCTTGCTGGAGTTCTCTTGTCTCTCAGTGGAGGGATGTTTCGATCCAACCTCCTTACACAGGATAATGGCATGCTGACTTTTTCCAATCTGGTAAGTTGGAATGGATTCTTCTAGATGTGGCTGTGTGTGCAATGCTGTGCTACTTTGCCCTCCCAAATACAGATGCTCACAGCTCTCCTGAGTGGCAAGTCTCCTTTGGAATTACAGCCATGATAGGAGTTGTAGATCCCCGAGAGTGGGCAGCACTTAAAATCTTAGCAAGTGAAAGATGTGAAATCTAACATGGCAAGAGATTTCTCCCCAACAGGTAGTAGATGATGTTGATTGATCTGAGTTACTAATCTGCAGTCTGTAAACATGAAGCAAGCCAATTTGTTGATGATCATTTGAGAGTCTTTAGAGAAGGGAATCTAATTAGATTATTGATCTGTGTATATGTGTAGACATGCCTGAATAGTTTCCTTGCAGACATCCTTCTTTAGTGGTCACTTTTGTGTCCTTGAGGCCTTGTGGTAAGGTTTTAGGGCTGTTGTTTCTTTTCTGTCTTCATACTTCGTTGCTTGCTGGAGTTCCATTGGCTTATTGTTCAATGTGCTCCCTGTTTTTCAGTGCTCCCATTTTCTGACCAGTTTAAGTGGTTGGAACAGAGAACTCCAGCTCTTTAGGGAGCTCTTGGAAAGCGTATTTGTTTGGTGCTGGTGAGTTTTTGCATCACTGTGTGTAAACAGCTTTTTTTGTGCCTCTTTGCAGAGCCCAGGGCAGTATTATTTTAAACCCATGATGAAAGAATTTCGCTTTGAACCCTCATCACAAATGATTGAAGTGCAGGAAGGACAAAATCTTAAAATTCGGATAACTGGGTACAGAACAGCTTACAGGTCAGTAGAGCTGCAATGCCATGCCAGGTGCCACGAGCTGTATCAGGAGGCATTATGCCAAATGTGTGTTTTCTCCTAGCACACCTTTTTTCTGCAGGTTTGGAAGGGACTTTATAATGCTGTGTATAAGTACTTTTTTATCCTTTTTTCATGGATGTGTATATATTGCTAAGCCCTGCTGGCAGGGCTGTTGGGAGAAATATTGCCATGAAAGCACTGTGTCAGTGGCACTGGAAGTGGCTTGTGTTGCATCCAGTGGGAGGGGAGAGGACTATTTTAGGTATGGTAGACCAATTCAGATATCTGACTTCAAGATCCTCCCTTTCCTTGCTCTCCAGGGGTAAGAAAGAGCTGCTGTTCATGGGGGTTAGGTAACCTGGATCCCTAAAGCTGTGCTCTGAACTGCAGTGAATTCTAATGATTTAAACTGTTTCACCTACACATTAGAAATTCTCCTTTTCTTCTCCATGCTGTGCTTAATACATTAAGTACGTTTCCCATCAGTTACAACTATGGAATGTCTTTAAAATGTACATTAAAACAGCATCTGCACATCTGCAGCAACTGGTTCTCTTTACACTTTTAGCTGTTATGGCACAGTTTCTTCTTTAAATGGGGAGCCTGAGCAGGGAGTCTCAGTGGAAGCTGTGGGGCAGAAGGATTGTAGCATCTATGGAGAAGACACGATAACTGATGAAGAGGGCAAATTCAGGCTCCGTGGCCTTCGGGTAAGGATTACAACACTCTGTCATTTATTTGATAATAGAGCAAAAAAAATGTGTTAATTAATTAGCTACCAATTTCTGTTTTCCCATCACATTTGCTAGCTTAGATTCCCTCAAGACTTTGTTTGTGAGGAAACACTGTCTTGTGGTGAAAATTCAGTCTGCTAAAAGGGGAAAAAACTTGGGGTGTAAGTCTATGGAACTTGCTGGCAGCAAACTGTGATGGCCTCCCACAAACACTGAGCAGTTTGTGTGATGTGACCTGAGCCCCTGGTCAGAACTGGGTGTGTCTGGCAGGTGTTGAGGTGGTAGAGCAGGGAATTGTCTTAGGCAGAAGAGTTTGGGCAAGCATTTAGTTTCTCTTGTGAAAATGCTGCCAGCCTATTTTTAGCAGGATGTTGGGTGTGTGTATGATGCTGATTGCACAGCATGTATGTGAAGGAAGCTGTTCTGCGGGAAATGTGGAAGCTGAATTTATGGGATCATTATATATGGAATAAGCAATTTGCTGAAGTGGGAAGCTGGTTTTAATCCTGTTTATGTGTTTTCTTTGTAGCTAAAAGACTTCACAGCAGATGATTTCTTTTAATATTCCGATGTAACAAACCAGTACAAGTTCTGTGATAGCCCTTTCTTACTTGCTGACAGTAAACACTCCTAATAGTGTTATTGAGTAAAATTTTTCTATTTGGGATAAAGAAAACTTTAACTGCATAGAGTTATATTTGTGTGGGGTATCTTAAATGGAATGTTAGAAAATTCTCCTACTGCTATCTAAAATTAAAGTATGTATTATTCAGTGTTGGGATTTATCATCTGAATGTTGCTTTTAGCCTGGTTGTGTGTATCATGTCCAACTCAAAGCTGAAGGCAATGATCACATTGAAAGAGCTTTACCCCAGCATCGGGCAATTGAGGTAATTTTTTCTCTTTTTTTTCCTGTAGTTTCACTTAAATATGAAGTGCATCTGTCTAGGCATTATGTCTGTTCTATCAGCAGCAACGTGGTGAATGCATTCTGTTTAGACAAGTGCCTTTCAGCGAGTTAGATCCCTAAATATGGGCCCCATATTGTGTGTCAGCACCATAGCTCAAAATTGAAGTGAGATAAAGCCCAAACAGTAAACAAGTGGAAAGGGTTCTTTCACAGTCATGAAATCTATACATCCAGAAACAAGAGAATAAATATCCAGAATACCTTTCAACATTTCTTTATGATGTTGAACAAAGCAGTAGTGACTTGAGGATGTCATAAACTGCCATATTATCCTATCTTTCTGTTTGGTTATGGATTGATAGATACTATTATGTTTTCCTGCAGTCTTGAGGTAGGTGAAATTGTCATTCAGACTAGCAAGTCTCTATAAAATGTAATAATACCTTTGAATTAATAACTGATGGAATCTTGATAAATATTCCTCCATCCTTAAAGATTCAAATTAGTTGCCTCACACTTATGTCTTGACATTCAACAAAGGTTAATCAGCCTCATTAGTTGTCCAGAGCTTTTCAGAGGGACATGATCATTATTTGAGCTCAGACACCTGCCTGACCAGAGTTCTCTCCTTTGCAGCAAAACAGAAGGGCAAAAATCTTTCAAGTCCTTAGTGTCCTCTTGCTAAGAGAGTTTGCGGGTTGGGAAGGGGAAGAGAATGGAAACCCAGATTCCAGAAAATCATATGATGGTTCTGTACTGCAAGTGACAGCTGTGTTCAGTAGCTGGTGCTAATCCTACCCTGGTGAGCCTGCCATTGTCTCCTGGAGAAGGAAGGGTTTGAGGCACCTGCAGGGAAAATGTGTGGCCTCAGTGGCACCAGACTGTTCCATATGGCCTAACCTAACCTGTCTGTTACTATAGCTGTTATTTGAGTAAATGTCTTGCCTTACTCTGATCAGAGTTCAGGTTGAGAAACAAATATTTTATGTTTTAAACACTTCTGAAGAATATAAAGTTACGTATTTTTGAAGTAGGTTATATTATGATATGAGCATATTCCTCATTAATCAACTGAATAAACATCCTAGCACAGATGGACCAGGGTTCTGAGGTCAAACAGTTCTGTATGTGTACTGCTGCCTCTTCCAGGATGGTGTGTGCCTTTGATACTTCCATTTTTAGTTTAACTTGATGACATGAGCCTTGTGGTGGTAATGCAGAAGTCTGCAAGTGCAGGCTGTGCACTCTGGAGGACAAGTACTTGCAATTGGAAAACCTTCAAGTTTCTGTGTGGTTACTGTAGAACAAAATTCCCTTTTTATTTAATGATTTATACCTATTTATAAAATGATAAGCAGTATTTGTGTTGTGTTGACAGTTGTGTTGCTGTCCTCTGTTAACTGTTCCTCTGTTGGTGAAATCATGGCTGTGTTTTACGTTGCAGGTTGGGAACAGTGACATTGATGATGTTAATATTATAGCATTCCGGCAAATTAACCAGTTTGATTTAAGTGGAAATGTAATTACATCTTCTGAATATCTCTCCACATTATGTGTAAGTTCAAGCCTTTCATCTTTGCCAAGTGTATTTGTAAACTGCTTTCACAATGGTTTTTTTTACAGGGTCACTGGAAGTTGTTCAGTAGCCAGAGCACACATTTAATTCATATTAGTACTAATACTCTAATGAAGGTGAATTTGAATTCCAGATAGAATTAAGATTGTAGTTTCCCTGACTGCTGTGCTTTAATGTTTCCATTTTTCATGGGAAATGTTTAAGAATTACTCAGTTTGCTTTACATTTTGGGATCTGCTTCCTCTGTCTGTAGAGGGATCAAAACACTAAGGGTGAAATGAATCCTTTGTGTCAGAGAACTGCATTAATTCCTGAAACAGCTGGAATGTTTGACCTGTTATGTCTGTTAGCAAGAAGATCCCATGTGAATGCAGTGACATCACAGGACAGGTGAATTTAAAAGTTACAGGATGAGACCAACAGTAGAACTGAAATTTCCAAAATCAGAAGACTGTACTGTGATCTGAAAAATCTTGCTAAATACCTGTGATCCTTTTGGTTTAGGTGGAAGTGCTGGATGCCTGTACCTGTTTCATATTAGGTGGGGTCTTGTGTTGCACATAGTACACATGTGCTGTTGGTGGGTGCATATCATCACCCTGGCTCTCAAGGCAGAAATTTTTGTCTTTGAAAGATGTGCTGAGATTTGACACAGACACAAGTGAGTGGTTTTGTGATCCACAGCACAGACTACTTTTCATATCACACTAGATATGAGAAAATGTCAGACATCAGTTGTTCCTAAATATTTCAAGTTCTATAAAAAGACTGTTTCTGTGACTTTTCACATCCCAGATTAGAACATTTCTAGGTGTCCTTACTTGACAACTTTCTGTTTATATAAACAGATTATGAATTTTGAAGTGCTTTTATCCCTGAAGATGTGGGATGTCTGAAATATCTACTGTGGTGCAGGCTCAGAAATACCTGGTTTGTGCTTTATTCTTTCACTTACAGGTGAAGCTCTACAAGAGTGAAAATCTTGACAACCCAATTCATACAGTCAATTTAGGCTTGTCTCTGTTTTTCCATTTCCCACCACTGCTCCGAGATGGAGAGGTAAGAATATTGCTGGAAAATTAGCTTTATTTTTTCCCCCTAAGGACACTGAAGTGTTATTTCTGGTGTGCCTGCAGAGCTGTATTCTTGTTGGACTAACCTATACCTTGAAAGATTTGAATCCTGTTTGACTTTTGCCTTTAAATCTGGTTTTGTCTCAGACTCCTGCTGATGCTGTAGCCTGAGTGTATTTTTTATCCACAGAATTACGTGGTGCTCCTGGATTCTACATTGTCTAAATCACAGTATGACTACACCCTGCCTCAAGTTTCTTTCACTGCCATTGGTTATCATAAACACATTACACTGGTTTTCAGTCCCACTGTAAGTACAAAATACTTCAATGTTCCAGTGTTCACCTTGGGAGCAATGCCTGATGGTACAGCCTGCATGGATTTTGTGCTCTTGGCCAAAATTTCCAGTAGTGTAAATATACGATGGTTTATGAGATGCATTAAAGTGACAATGAATTTGGATTTGGCCACATTTGAGGCCTCAGGCAGGGATGCTATCTGGTAATTTGGCATTGTTATGGGAGGCAGGTGGGTTCAGGAAGGGGTTGTAGCTGTGACACTCAGTGAAAGGTTGCAGTAACTGGAAAGCGAAGGTGAAAGATGAGGATTGTTGTCAGAATCCCTTTAAAGACTTTTGTGTGTATGAAAGAAATGTCATTAGGCCCACAAGAGAGCTTTAGTTATTGGAGCTGAGGTAGAGGGTAAAGCAGAGGGGTTTCAAACCAGCTTCAGAGGAAATTCCTCCCTTGAGAGAGAGAGGTTGTGTTCTGAACAGGACAGTCAGTTTAGTGACTGTGTTAATTCTGTAATATTTGAATGATCTGCTCCTCTTCTTCACTGCATGTTCAGATGACAGTGGAACATGAGGGAAACACAAAACAAGAGTTAGAAATGAAGGATGCAGATGTGGCTGGAAGGGTTTGTGCTAGTATGGTTGCTGTAGTGGTATCCTTGGGATCACAGAGGTTTGGGTAGCATGTGATAGGTAAATCAAAGCACACCAGGTTGACTGTGGAGACTAACCATCAGTGAATTAGCTTTACAAACAGCAGACCCCAAGAGGAAGGTAATACATGAGTGAATCTGATCAGAGGACTTGCTTTGAAGTGGAAGGTAGAGTAAATCTAGAGCAGCACTTGGAAGCAGATCAGATGGGATGGGCTGGACATGCCACATAATCCTGTTGCTGATGTTGCTTAGAGGTGAGGGATTTCACAGTCAACTGCTTAAAAAAATATCCATGGTCTGCTCTATTTTCAGAGAAAGCTGCCTGAACAAGATATTGCCCAAGGATCTTACATCGCGTTGCCACTGACCCTGCTGCTGCTGCTGGCTGGTTACAACCATGATAAGGTAGGGCATGGGTTTTTTTGCTCTTATCCAAATACTATTGTCCTGATAGTGAATACATTGTACTGTGTAAAGTAGGGGTTTGTTGGGTTCTTACCCAGAGAGAGATGCAGTCACAGTCCCTTATGTGACATATTTTAGGAAAAGTCACAATGTAGCTATGTTTCTGGACAATTCCCTTCCTTTAAAAGAGCAGTGTGAGGCTGAGTTGCTGTGCTGTGGCTGAATTTTGACTTCTCATTTGATGGACCTGGGAAAAAATACAGCATGATTCAAATTCAGATAACCAGACTCAGTGATAATAGGAATGGAAATAATTATTTTACTGGCTTCAGGAACAGTCAGACTGGAAAAAATCTTGCTAGGCCTCAAGTATGGTCTCTAGCTTTACACACTCCCTAGTCAGAAGCTGTCAAGAGGAATACAACTACGTGCTATATAACCCTTTCTTTGTTAATAAGCTGTGCTTCTGATCTGACGATTTCTGTTTTGCCAAGAAGGGAAATTAAATTTGTTTGTGCAGTTTGATTTCCTCTCAAACATGGGTAGAGAAAGCAGTCAACATAAGATTTTCCAGGTTTTTCTGCAATGCCACTAGAACTGCCTCCACTGAAAACAGCAGTAATTTCTAGACTCAGGACTCAAACTACTCTTCTTGGCTAGATTACTAGTTCCTGACCATCACTTTGGGTTTTAATTATCAGAAATTCCCAGGAGTTTGATTTGAATTCTTCCTCAGGATTTGCTCCTGTGTTCTGATGTCTTTGTGGATGTGCCATTTATGCAGTGGATTCTGTTTGTTAGGGGATGCATGTGTTGGAAGAACATTATTCTTCAGACCTTACATATCATTGTAACCACAAGACACTGCCCTTTTGTTTTTCCCAGCTCATTCCCTTGCTGCTGCAGCTGACAACGCGCCTGCAGGGAGTGCGTGCGCTGGGCCAGGCGGGCTCTGACATGGGGGGCTCAGAGGACGCAAAGAGGCAGACGAAGAAACAGAAGACAAGACGAACGTGAGATGGAAGGGACAATTGTATGAGGTGGTGCTCTGTCAAACTAGAGCCTGAGGAAGCAAAGCCACTAAAATACATTTTTTTGTTGAATTTGCAGACTTGACATTTTTGTTTTTGCTCCGTGAGCGCCATTTGTCTCACTAGCTCCATTTGGGTTGTAAATTTTCTATGGAATCTATAGATTTCCTTTTGTAGAGTGATGAAATGAATGCCTCTGCTGTCACTGTGAGTGCATCTCATATACTTGAAGACAATTAATGCTTTTTTTTCTCTACAGTGGAACAGAACATGCTGTCCTCATTAATGATTTATAAAAGCAGTGGTAATAGACTACTTGATTTCAGTTTCTAGATTTTGGGATTATTTTTCCTTTTGATAAGGAAAAAAACTTTACAGAAGCAGCACGTAGGGATTCTACTGCATCAGTGGTGCTTGAAACCAAATTCTAGGGGACATAGCTGAACTGGTGAATTATGTCACTGTCACTTCCAGTTTAGCAGCTTGATTGAAGGGTGTTACCTGCACAGCTGTGATTTCAGTTCTTGTCCAGTGATGATGTTACCTTTGATTAAGTTTTTGCCCAATGAAGACAGATTCTCAATGGCAGGTAAGGCTAGATGTTTAATAATCAGGTAAATTCTGATCCTATTGCAAAAGCAGTGTTTAAATTCCAGCTTCAGTGGGATCTCTTTGGACCTCCATCATTCCTGAGGTGACTCCAGCTGGCTGCACAGTTCTTTCCAAACCTGTACTGTGTTGTTGGTAATACTCATTTGCCCATGATGGTCCCACCTCCTGCCCTGGGCCATGGGCAGCCTTTTTGCCAATTGATGATTGATTTATTTTTTTTACGTTTTTCAGCCTTTTGGGGTTTTTTTTACTCCTAAGAAATGTGAGCTTTTTGAAATCTCCAGTGCGTACAGTCCCAGCAATGTAGTCTGTAATAAATAAGTGTTTCTTACAGGCTATCTTTTGATTCTTGCTTGAAGTAGGTAGTTGGACATACACAGTTTAAATGTTAATGGGGCTTTTTATTGACAAATACTATAAAGGTTAACAGAGCATTTGAAAGATGTACATAAATATCTACAAATATTGCAAAGACATTGGTACTGCCAGTAAGTGGCAATGTTTCTCTTTCACAGTACTTGAAATAAAGTCTCTTTACATTTAAATGTTTTAAGCTTACAAACTCTACCATTTGCAGAAATTTGGATGCTAAAGGTTTTATGCTGGTTTTGTTGGCACTTTGCAATAGTTTGGGCCTAAATGATGAAAATTTCATTCTGTGATCATTCTGATGTCTCAGAGGGAAATTTGGTCAAGATCATAGTGAGAATGGAGAGTGTTGAAAAAGTGTGTAAGTACAGAGTTTGAGATGAAGCTCTGTCATGTCATGCTCTCTACTTAAGACCTTGAATTTTATACTGCTGTGATGAAATATATGGGGAAAAAACAAGGTGTCGTAAGGCTTATAATAAAGTGTACATTTTCAATACATCCTTATTTAAAATAAGGTGAATGTTAAGAAAGCTACTGCTGCTCTGGGGGAATGTATGAGGAAGAAATGCACACGTCTGTGTGCCTTCAAGGAATACCAGGTATTCTGATTTCTGAACTGTGAGACTTGCTGATGATTGACCTTAAACATTGGAAATGCTGTTAATAAAAAGAAAAAAGAGAAAAGTGTAAAATTCTTGCTAATTTAATGCTTGCTTCTAATCATAGGATTTGCCCAATGTCTCTTCTCAAAATTATTTCTTTGCCTTCTGCAACACACTCATGGCCTACTTGCTTCTAGTCCCATATTTTAAGTTTTGTTCTGCCTTTGAAGTGTTCATTCCTAACAAAAACTGCAGCTCGAAGTTTCTCACGTGGCAGAGAAGTCGTGATGCTCTTTGAGAACACAGGGAAAACTAAAGCATGAGATAATTTTCTAAAGCAGAACTCAATGCCAAGAAATCAATGTCTCCAATTATATATAGAAAACAATAATCAGACAACACAGGCACAGACAGGAAGATCAGTGTTGTCTGTGAAATCTCCAGAGCTGTGTGCATAAAGTGAGGACAGAGTGAGCCAGGAATGCCCACTGGGTGCTGTGGGTGCTGTTTGTATGGACATGGGGGTCTGCAGGGACAAACTCCTCCTGCCTCCAGCTGCCCAGCCCAGGTGGCACCTGCACCTGTGCAGCCCCCACAGCCCTGGGTGGGACAGATCTGCTCTGCTGGTGTAACAGAGCAGGTTGCTCCAGAGGACCTTTGTACAGGGTGACTGTGTTGCAGTGCTGTTCAGAAATGGTGGATTAGGGTTACCTTCTGTACTGCTGTGAGTGGGATATTTAACTATCAATTACACTGTGTGTCTAAGGTTTGATTTTGTGCTCTGAAAAGTAAGACCTCAGTGGTCATTGGACTGGCCTTTCAGTATTTCCTATTGAAAACATCAGTTAAAGCTTTAATTAATTTATGTTACTACAGAGAATAAATTCAGGATGGGACTAACATTTATCATATGTTGACTCTTACTAGGAAACTTTTAAGGCTCAGTGTTTACTGTTGCTTTTTTGTAGACACAGTAGTGAAAAAAGTGGTTAATTCATCTGGTTAGTGAGCTAAGTATGGACAAATGGCTGAATTCTGTGGGAAATGAGAGTAGGGTCCTCTGGATGAAGATGGCATTGCATGCTACTTATTTTTTCTATCAAAGCAGCAGTGAATGTTACATACATTTGGTTGATTCATCAGTGAGGCACCGAATTCTATGAATGAAATGGATCATTTATACTGTGTTTTGCAATTTCTTTATAGATGGTTCAACTTAATTTCTAAAGCATCATTTTTATTACATGGTGTCATATTCCAAGATCAAGTATTTTTGATGCATAGGCAACAATATTGTTAAATAAAGAGGCAACATTTTAAAAAATAATTGTGCTTAAAAGCAAGAAAGCAAATACTTAGAGAAATGAGCATTCTCAGTGAAGGTGGAGAAGCACAAGTTTCTTCATAGCTAATTAGTCTTTGTTGTGCTTTTTTGTTAAAATCTGCATTTCAATATCTGCTGAGTTGTTCTATGTAATGTAAGATACATACTTGCATGAATCAGATTCTTGGGGCTAAGTGTTCATTTGTTTTTCTTAAGAGCATTAGGGGAAAAAAGGATAATGTAGTGTGAGTGGATCTGTAGATTTCTTTGGCTCCAAATGGGTTGCAGTGCCCAATGTGCCAACCAGCTCAGGGCTTCCCTTCCTACAGAGGGTGGGATTTCAGAAGGAAATCTCTAAAATCAATATTCTTTATGTGCTGATACACTGACCAAGGCTCCCACCTCCTACCAGGTTACTGTTTACTCAGCAGAATAGGTATGAGCCTTGCTATGAGTAGCTGTGAAATTTAACTCACCGAAGAAATAAATGAAACTTAAGTCAGTCAAGGCTGACAGCAAACATGCCATCCCCTGGTTCAGCACTTTAGAACTACTGTATTATCCTTACATACTTTGCTTTCTATCAGCAGAGATGTCTGTACTGTGAAAATAAATAGGCAACAGAGCAACACTGGAGGTCTTCAGTATTGCCCATCTGAGACAGCAACTTGATTCCTGCTGCTTTTCTTCTTTATGTGAATTTTGTTCTTCAGGTATTAAAAGTGCATCTGTAGAATGAGAAATTTTGATAAGTAATGAGTGCCCTTCTGAGCACTGTGCTGACAAAACGTGGACTAAGCAGTGAGGCTTTTGAAGGTAAGATGGCTTTAAAAATCCTGCTGGACTTGTGAGTAACTGACTTGTCCAGAAAAACTGAGGCTGAATGTGGAATTGAACCCTGAGATGATTGTTGTGTGATTTTCCTGCTATTCAGTATTCCCTGCTTTGTACAGCATCTGTACTGCTATTTTTTGTCCAGTCTGAAAGTAATTTAAATTGGCCTTCATGCAAAGGTAGGTGCAATAGAATGAGTGATGTAGAAAAGGCCTGAAAGACAGCAAATTTTCTGAGCTGAGCACAACATCATTGGCTCAAATCACACCCAGTGGTGGGGTTCACAGTATGAGTGGTAAGTCTTGTTTTCCTTGCAGATAGATTGGTGGCTTTAGAAAAATCTCTGAAAGTCCCTAAAAATCCAGTAAATCTATTTCTGGTACATTATTGACTGATGCCAGAACTCTTTTTTAAAAAAACACCAATGAGTTTAATCTCTGTAATTCAGTCATTTATTTAAACCTGGAACAGGTCCATGCATCCCCATACAAATGAAGAGCAGCTCTACACTGATTAGCATTCCCTGAGCCTTCATGGATTATTATTAGCAATTTTTCCCCTCTTGAATGTTTACAGAGCTTTTGTGAGCTTTTTACATCAGCTACCTTGTCCTTTCAAATTTCTATTACACCTTTTGTAATTGCTTTCTGTCTATATTTGATATGTTGTTGCTTTACTCCAGTAACTTCTATTATCATTTTTAACCGTTTGCTATTGCTGGGAACAATGTGATTGCATTATTTATTCTGTTTGCTTTAAATATCACTTTTTGCTTGCTTTCCCCCCTCCTCTCCCATCATCTTTCTGGGAATATTTGAGTTTAACAACATGATGCTGTCTGAAGTCTTATTTGTTACCTTCATAGCCTAAGACCATGATTACTTGAAGCCAAATGATATATGATCATAAAGCACTAAACACCCACCAGACCATTATTGAATTTATCATAGCTATGAGCTCAATACACAGTGAAAGATAAACTTGTTTTTTACTGCCTGTGGAAGTCAGCAGGTTGATTCCTCCTTTAATTCTCATTTTTGTCAATACTGGAATAATTAAATCCCCATCATGAAGACTAGTTTCTTCACAGCTCTCTCACCACACTGAGTCTAGCTACTTCTTTTAGGCACCAGGTTGGGCTAAAACAGCAACAAATTCCCACTCCAAGCCTTCCTATTCTGAGAGACAAAAGTAAATAATAGAGGTTATGCAAAACACATGAAAAGGAACTATTTTGTGTCTGCGGTCTCAGGTGTTTGTTGCCTTAAGGTATTTTCTACAGCAGTCATTAGGAATCACATCCCTGTGCTCTATTCTGTACCAGAGGGCTCTTCCCTTCCCAAAGGAGGGAATGGGATGGTGCCCAAGCCCTCCTCTCCCCTTTCCTCAGTACATGTGATGTGTGACAGAGGGGATGATTTCCCTTTGCAGACAAACTGAGGAGCTCATTTAGTTGCACATCTGCAGGTTTGGGGCTGGGGTGGCTGTTCCTGCTGTGCACACTGGGCATTCCCAGCCTGCCTGGAACAGCCCTCCCTGTCATGAGGGCAGCAAGGCCCTTTATTTGCAGAGAGAAAAATGATTGAGTTATAAAAACATGGAAATTGGATGCAGATTTTCCTCTGCATTTAAAATCAGAAGTGGTGTTTCCCCTCTGTGCTCCAGCTGTTTGCAGTGTCACCCTTGGGGCAGCTCCTTGTGAGTGCCGAGGACAAGTGACAAGGAAAGACCTACTTTAGCTGCTCATTGTCAGCTCTGAAACAAGCTCTGTAAGGAATCTGATTTGCATGTACATTGCAAAACTCTAAATAAACCAGATTTATCCTGTACTTCAGTAAACATGGAACATTCAATAAATTTAATTGCTTAATCTTGAACACAGCTATTTGTCCTTATTGGAGGCTGAATTAGACACATACTTTATCCTTATTTGCTTCCTTTTCCTATTCTCTTTTTTTTATAAAGGAATTAGGAGCTTCTAGGACTTGGTTGGCCCAGTGGTGATCACCAGCATACTTGCATGCTCTGCTTTCCCACACTGACATTTTCCTAACCTTAAAATACGAGCAGGCTCCTGCTATCTTTGTAACTCAGCTTTCTGGAATAATAAAGACCAAAGTTTAGAGAGATTTCACTGCTTAAGAGATGGAATTTCTCAAGGTATTTAGGCAAGCAAGGCTTTTAATTAAAATGACAGAATTACATTAAAACATCTAACAACCACCTATCTGTGCTTTCAGGTACCTAAATAAATGTCTTGACACTTTGGTCCTGTGATCCCAGACCTGTGGTCTCACAGTGCTCTTCAAGCTGACTTCTTCTGACACTGCTATTTGCCCAGATCAGGGAAGTTCTGCCATGACTGAGGGCCAGCTGTTGCAGCATTCCTGACTGAGAACTTGCCAAGCAAGTCCCTTCCAGGGACTGGGATGCTCAGGTAGGATGTCCCAGCAGCCCTCACAGATGCTTCCAGCAGCAGGTCAGATCTCCTGCTCCTGATCCTGCCACAGCCACTCCTCAAAGCAGGAGTGGGGCAATGAGGCTTTGAAAATCAAGCAGCAGGTGTTACAATAGGCATATAAAATATTAGAAGATGAAAATCTCCACTTCTGCTCCTTGAAACCCGGTTCCATCTCTCCCTGCTGTGTCTTAAATATATGGAATAGATGACTGTTTCACAAATAAGCTGTTGCTTTTTTGCATCCATTGCTGCAAGGGCACTGGGTGTTAACACCTATTACCAGACTGCAAGAACTCTCTCTCCAGAAGACTGAGACTATGCTCCAGCAAAGTATTTGTTGTGTAGGTTCAGACTCAGATGTGGATATAAAGAGTTTCAGTCTTTGGGTATGTTTCTGTTGCACTTTAGATAGGCATACTCATCTACTAGAGCAAAAAAAAGCAAAATACTGAAAAAGCTCAGCTATTCAATAAAGAAAAGATGGCCTTCCTCTTTGTTATAATCTCCAGTCATTTCAATATCAGTGGAATAAATACAGAAAGGAAGTTGCATAAAGATAGTAAAACTTGATGGCACAAACCTACTTGGCTGTTTAACTTTTATTCCTCATTGCAGTGCAAGGTTTCTTTTCTCCATCAAAATAATTAGCAAAATAAAGCCCTGCCTTGAGCTCATTGCTAGGTCAATGAGCCTCTGTTCTTTCTGACGGTGAATGCTGTCTGGGATTATTGCATTCATTAATTTTTATATAGGAAATAATACCTCTGCCTGGATCTATATGAACACATAGATTTCTCTTCCAAATCAAACTTCATTTGTACTGTGTGTTGTTGCTGGGAGGGAAGCAGAGAGCTTGCACAGTGTCAAATCAAGTTAAAGAATGCAATTTCATAATAATAACCAGTGGTGGTTAATGCTTATTACATTAGGCAAGATAAACTGGGGCAGGCAAGATATATTGATTATGTGTTGGGTGATTTGTAACTCTGAAAATAAAATGTTTGAAATGTTCTGACTACAGACATGGATGAGCTCTCTTCAGTATGGTCAAGATACAGCATGAGAAAAGGCTGCCCATGACCTCCCTGCCCATGACCTCAGTGTTTTGATTGTTGTAGAACCTCCCCACAGTGATAGTGATTATGATAATTATGGTAATCTGAACAACAAAACCTCAGTGTGAACATGGCAGTGCTGAGCATTAGGTAAAATCAGGGGCAATTCCAGGAACTCTTCTCTCTGACCTGCACAAAGACAGTAGGTCCAGAGTGGGAACAGTCCTCCACTAAGCTTGTTTTAGTTATCAAGCTGGCCAAAAGGAGAGTGGTACTGATGGTGAAGTGGTTCTCTCCAAATTAAGGTGGGCAATTACTGTAGGACTATCACCATCATTATGCATCTTCCTTCCTCTGAAATACCCACTGAGAGGCCAATGACATCCAGTGACTCCATCCTTCCCATCTGTGGTTCTCTGAGACTGTGAGCTTGTGTGTGACACGGCAGTGATGATGGAAGGGAGAGTCACTTCTCCTGACATCTTTTCTCATACGAGGTCCTTAGATCAGACAGGTCTGCTACTTCCCATCTGCTGGTGCTGTGTCCTTGGTGCAGAATTGTCCCACAAAGTCATTCAGTACTGACTTTTCTATAGCATGTCTCATGTTCTTGTGTTTGCCAATTCACAAACTACACTTTATGTGAAGAGCCTAATTCCACATCTCCCTGTCTCATCAGGTTCATTTTATTCAGTCCTCAGAGACACCTCTGAACTGTTATCTGTGAGCTGTGCCTTCCAGCTCCTTTGTGAATTTGCTTACAATGCTGCAGAACCTTTCTGATCTCCCTTGGTCTGTGTGCTTTTTAAAAAGATTTTTTAAGCCACTGTCCCTCAAATATCCAAACTCTGGCTCTAGTTCTGGTGAATATAACCCAGACCTTCATTTAGAATCATTCTTTACCTAACAAAACTGAGTAAATTCTAATTCCTTATATCTTATTAATCTTCTCTGCTGTAATATTTTCTTGAAGCATTAGACTAAATGTCAGTTTATGGCTGACATCCAGTGAGTGGTTTCACACATGCTTCATGCCTCAAGAATCTCTCCTATTCACTTGCTCCACATCTGTGGGGTATAAAACAATCTCAGCTTTGAAACTTGCACCACCACTTTTCAGAAAAAAGTCCTGACAAGAGCAAAGAAATTTTTAATCTACTTTTCAAGGACATACTAGAAATTTGGGAGGTTTAAAGTTCTAAATGGCATGGAAATGGTCCCAAATTGTTATTTATGTTTATTAGCTGAATGTGGAGGATTTCTGAAAGCCAAGCTGAGGATCTAGGACCCCATTACTCTAGACGTCTTACCTATCCAAACAACAAAATGTCCCTACTTAAAGCACCAAGGCCTTGTTGTCTAAATGGATCAGACACATAAAAGATGAGAAGTTCAAACATGCTTAGTCTGTATGATGGCAACCAAGACGCAAAGAGGTCAAGATCCACATCACAGTCACTGAACATTGCAGTGCCCAGACCACAAGTATCTGCTCTCTGCCAGAGGATTCATCCTCACTCATCACAGGCTCCTGTTGAACAAAGCCTTTGGAAGTACCTTTGGAAGCATGATGCTTCTGGGATCTTGGAAAAAGGAACTGGAAGAAAGCATATGTAGCCACTGAAATCCTTAGTTTTGCATATTCTTGAAAAGTGCCAACTTTATAGATTTAAGATAGATTGGAGAGATTTGGTTTTTGAGAAAATATGATAGATCTCCCCCAACAGTTTGACAGCTTAGTCTCCTTTCTCCTTACATGATGTGTTTTCAGGTGTATTGAATCAGTTTTGTTCTCCATATCACAAAAGGAGAAGAGCAACAGATGTGCTTCTCTGTTTTCTTCAGGGTCTTGCAAATGTTGCCTGGGGATATTTGTTAGTTTCTGGTTCCTTCTAATTTCCTTCTGCTTGAAAGAATAAGACATAATAGGATGAAACCATCTGCATATTTGTACTTCTCAGATGAGGATTATTTCATTTGCAAGGAGCTTAATAGAATTCTGAAGAATCAGCTTTGTTTATCATTTTAGGGAATGGAAATGTTTAAAGATTAATTACTAGAATATAGCACATTTGTGAGAGCTTGCCTGGTTGAGGAAAAAAACACACATTCTCAAGAGAGCTGTTCGTCCTTTTGTCATTTGTAAAACTGACTCTAAAATGATGGCTTTAGTGATTAAAGAAAGAAAGAGTTATCAGAATAACCAATGGATTCTCCAGCATATGTTAATATATTCTGTTTGGAAAGGTTACTTCCATTTATATTCCAGATGAAAATACTTTGTGACTTTATGGCATGTAGTCACATTTTTTCCTACAGAAGCTGAGTACTCTGGTTAACACTGGGAATGAGAATCTGAAAAAATGGTGATGGATTAAACTAATGAGGAAGTGTTGACTTCAATAAAAATACATTTAAAATGATTAAAAATAAAGGATGTACTGATAGGGCTGAAGCAAATCTCCTGTGAAGACAGGCTGAGAGAGCTGGTGTTGTTCAGCCTGGAGAAAAGAAGGCTCTGTGGTGACCCCATAGCATCTTCCAGTAACTAAAGGGGCTACAAGAACCCTGGAGAGGGACTTTTGACAAGGGCACGTAGTGATAGGACAAGGAGAATGGCTTTAAACTGACAGAGGGTCGGTTTAGATGAGATATTAGGAAGAAGTTCTTTGCTATGGGGGTGGTGAAGCCTGGCACAGGTTGTCCAGAGAAGTTGTTGCAGCCCCATTCCTGGAGGTGTTCACAGCCAGACTGGATGGGGCTTGGAGCAACCTGGGCTAGTGGAAGGTGTCTCTGCACATGGGAGGGGGTTGAAACAAGATGATCTTTAAGGTACCTTCCAACCCAACCCATTCTCTCTGCTGCCATGGTATTTAAATGACTCCAGCCAGGGCACACAGAATGTTCTGTACAAGCCAAACCTTACCTTGAAAGCTCACCTTTATGCAGGCAGCTGTCTAATCTGAGCCACTCAGGTGGGTATGTGACATACCTGGCATTCCTTGCCAGGCATTGGGGTCCTTCATCTATGTCTTCACCACTGTGAGAAACAATACTCTGTCCCTGTAGAAATTTGCTGCCTCATCCTTCACTCTCCTTAGGGGAAATCTACCAGTAAGTTAAATTAGTTCTGAGCAGGAAAAATATGTCAAGATCTCTGAAGTGGTTTGAAGCTTGGGAATTGTTTTTTCTTCCTTTTATCAGGCTAGGACATAAATAAGGCCTTTGTCAGTTTTTCCCCGAAGTATTTTCCACTTCTTTATATTCAGTCCCACCTTGGTCACTTAAAGCACTCATTTGGAGAGTAGGACATCATTCAGAATCCAGTCACTCCTCCTGCTACAATGGGCAAAGGGAATCTCAGCATGTCAAGAAGGTGTTTTAAACATAAAGATGGGCAACACAGTGGTCTGGGCTGTGAATTGGCTGCTGCAGCATTGAACTCAGCACAGGAAAACCTGAATAAATAGAGAAGCCTGGTTAAAAAGCTATAAGCACTGAAGGGACCCAGTTTTGGGGAGTTCAGACGCACTGCAGCCAGGAGGCTGAGAGCATCCCCTCAGCTGGCAGCAATGACATTCTCTGCAGCTGCGGGTGGTAACAGTCCCACACAGCGTTTGGAGCTGGGGTAGGACCAGCAAACTCCAAATCTCTGAACAGTCCGACCCATTGGAGACACAAGGATGTTTAAGCCAGGGAATGAAATAAATAGCCAGCTGGATTTATTGTAACTCATAATGTGTAAAGTACCAGACAGGCTATTACTGAGAGTGCGGGTGCTTGTAGTGTCCTGAGAAACTGTGGCATGGAGTGTGCAGTGCCTGTGCAGTTAGCAGAGCTCTCTGACTGCCAGTGCCAGGAGTGCAGAGACAATACACCTTCCCTGCCTCAGAAAAGTTTCCCTGTTTATTAATATCTCTGAGAACGCTCGCCTGCACCCTCGTCTTCCTCACTTTTAAAGTAACCTGTCTTAGAAGGCTCTACACTTAAGTTTTCCCTGGCAGCAGTGGCTTTCCTCAGCCGTGAGGTTGCAGCAGCCCCAGATGGGCAGGAGGCTGCAGGTGAAGCCCATCAGTGCACATCATCAGGGTGATGAGGTACAGCTGGGCACTGGCATAAAAGGCCCAGCCCACAGAGGAGAAGGGTTTATTAATTTGGGAGCTACAAGCATGGATGGGGCTTGCAGCAGAGGAGAGACTTGGCTTTGGCCAAAGTCTGGGTAGAAACAGGAGCTGAGAATCTTCTCCTAGTATGGGAGAAGGCAATGCTGAAACCCCCAGAAACCTAAAGCTAGAAACCAAAAAAGCCTTACAGCTGAGACACTCAAATCATGTGAGATCAGATGTGTTGTTCCATCTGTGTCTCCTGAAGAAAGGCTTTACCCTGGAAGGCTGCAGTGCAGTTGAGTTTGCAGAGAAGGAGACAGCAAGCAGAGAAACCTTTCTCCTGCACAGTGAGGTAAGTTGTCTTACCAAGTGCTCTGTCACTTTTGGGAGCAGTGTTGTGCCCCAGCACTGCTGTGTGTGAGAGCAGGGGGAGCTGCCACCAGTGGCAGAGTTGGCTTCCAGTTGCTGCAGTCCTTTCTTTGCTGGGTTTGTTCTTCCATGCATAATGAATTACTGTCCCCCTGAAAGTTTAGCAGAGCAGCAGTCTTGCATGTCTTATCTGACCTGCTCCAGGTCTGCTGTGTCTGTATGGAGATGATTTGGAAAGCAAGGAAGAGCCTGTGGCAAACTCCTGGGCTTTGTAGGACTGGGAAATCTTACTCATGGCAAAGGTGTTCTGAGGCTTCCTCTGCTCAGCCCTGACCTTACTGGTCAGTCTGGGCTCTTCAGGTGCTGTTTTTGCACTGTGCTGCAATTGCTGTAAATGAGTGCTGCTCTGAGTACTGCTGCCTTTGGCTGGGGATCTAATTATAACTAAATTGAAACTGCACTTGCATGGTAAGTGCTAGAGCTTGTAGACTGCTTTGGAGTTAACTTTGAAAAATTGCTTTTCTCTTCTGGTATTTTTTGTTTTAATATTCTTCTTGTTCCTCTTCAAGCCTTTCTGCTCCTGGGAGGAGTGAGGAATAGATTGTTTTCATTATCATTATTGGAGAATGGGGGGCAGGAAATGGTAATGATCCCATTTCACACTTCCATGGGTTGCCATGTGGTGATGACATATGCCCTCCAGCAGGAAGTACTATCAAGTGGCTCTCAATTTGTGCTGAGCCATATTGCCATTCCCCAAATTCTGTGTGTTTCCTGCAGTATGTATAACCTGGGACTCCCTAGACCTTTGTAAATAATTGCTATTCACAATTACTATGCACTAAGTTCAGGACTTTTAGCAACACCTCTCAGGAATTCTGCCTTCTACCTCCTCCTTGTTCTTTTGGTCTCAAAGAAGAAGAGCTGTTTTAATAGGCACACCAATAATACATGCCCCAAAACAGAAAAGAAAACTAGGTCTGCTTGATAGTATAGAGGAATTTTAGTAGGATATAATTATGGATGAGTCCCAGGCAGCACAAGAGACTTAAAATGTGACTTCTAAAAGGGGAAAAAGGAAGTTAGTGTTTCATCCTGACCTGCTGTGATCTAAAAGAGAGATCATCTCCCGTGTGTCACATGTGATTTAGAGCAACTGTTCTCTCTGTTGTTGCTTTTCATAATCCTGAGAATGCATATGTTCCCCCTCAGGATTGCACTGTGAGAAGGTGTGGCTGTGAGCCAAGCAGCATAGTTAATGTTGAATGCTTCTAAGAAAGGAGACTAAAGCCTTGCTGGTACAATGAGAACTGAAATATCAAAACACATCAGATCTTTCGTGAAGTGGTAGGAAGAACTGTTCAATATCTGAGTGTGCTGGAGCACAGGTTGGTGCTGTACAGGCTTCTGATGACCAGAGGTGTTATGTGTGCAGAACACTGGGGAAGTGTGGGGAGCTGCAGTGCAGAGCCAAAGAATGGACAAATTTGGAGGCAAAACAAGAAACTGTATCATAGAATTCCTGTTTAAAGTTTCAGCTGCAGCAATAATGTAATATCTCTGCAGATAACATTGGAAGTGTGATGTACAAATCTGTGATTTCTTGGTGTGTCACACATAAAACACTCTTCATGAGATGACTCTCTGACCTGGGAATAGGCCAAAGATTTTTCTCTTTCATTCGTACTAAGGACAAAAGATATCATAAATAAATCAAACCTGAGGAGAGTAATTTCTACTCCTCAGGTTGCTTGTAAGCTCTGAATATGATAAACATTAGATGACAGCAATTTGAGTATGAAGTCAATTATCTGTGTGTGGCAAATTAAAATTAGACACATTCTGTAGTCTGGAAATTCATCCTAATGGAAATGCAATTTTCTTTCTATTGAGGAGTAGTGTGTCTCTTGAGGATGGCACCAGTGTGCATCAGTTCAGGAGGAGCATTGACTTGACAGGCATGGAAAGCCATTGGCTCTCCCCTCCCTGATTCAGCTGGAGAGGAGTGATACACCAAGGTTTCATTATTCCAAATGCTGAATTGAAATGTCTGAGCCTTTAGAGGATGATGAATAAGGTTTTTGATTTTTTTTGAGCATTGTTAGAAATTCTCTTACTTAGGCACTTTTAGATATAAGCAAATGGTGCAACCAAAAATAATGCAGAGTTACTGAAATATGTACTTTCTAATAACGGAAACCAACAAGAAAAGAGTTCAGAACTGGCAGTTGATGGTGTTTTCCTTCTCTTCTAGAAGTGGATGAAGGAGTAGGCTCAAAAAAAAACCCAAAAAAGCCCCAGACATGGGTTCACTGAGAGTTTAGGATAGGGACATGGACTTTTTTTGAAAATATCTTTGCTTTTATTTCTGTTCTCCCGTATAACCTGAATTGACAACTCCACTTCTGTCTACTGCTTTCCCTTCCCCAACTTTATCTCACTATGTTGGATAATGGTTCTTTTGCCAAATTATTATTTTTTTTGTAGTCTGAGGCACTTGAGTATTGTAGTCTTTCATCACAAGAACAAATCAAGATGTCTTTGGTTTAGTAAAAGAAGTAAATTATTAATTTTAAGAAAAACCAATGAGAAACCTGCAAATTTGGATGTCCTCTCTGCTCCCCCACCCATCATAATCTTCCTACTCAAGCTGAAAATAATGTATGAACCACTTGAGGATGGGCTGCAACTTTCACCTGCTGTGTGGATCAGGTTTTTCTAAAACACATTCTTTAACTCAGTGTGAGAACTCCTTCAGAGGTCCCTGCTTTTGAGTAAAGAGTCAGTTCCTATGAGTGTCTGTTTCTAGGTCACTTTTATGTTTGGATGCTGCAAGTTCGTGGTGCTTTTCCTTCATTTCCTGGTGGGCTCTCCCAAGTGTGGTGTAGTCTGAGCCAAGCTTTTTGTACTTGGTCACCAAACCTATTCATTATGGAGCAAACCCCTGTAACAATGTGCTTGATCTTCCTCCCTGCTGTAGGGGGAATGTTCTCTGGGAGCCTTGTGCTTGTGTCTGAAGGGTTTCCTGTGCTGTCAGTTCGGAGGGTGGTTGAGCAAAGCTGTACTCCTCTGTAGTGGAACTGTCTTAGGAGCAAGAGTGCTACTTAAAATCAAAGTACTTTATTTTTGTAAATCTATTTTACTATTGCACATTAAGGAGGCAGTTAACCTTAAGTTGTACTTGAGGAACTACTGTTAAGCTTTTTAGACTTGTGAGTTTTTATAAGTTTTAAGCACATATTAACAAAATGTGCTCTCCAGAGGAAGGCACATAACCTGCCAGGCATTCCTGGCTGACAGGGACCTGTCACTGAATGGCACTTCCTCCTGGGGAGGGGGGAAGGAAACATTTAACAAAGCCTTTCTCCTTCTTGAAGTAATCCTGCCAGTTGGCAATGACTGTTCCAGCAATGGAAGGCTTTGGCAGGTAGCAGGGTGAGCTGTGTTTATTGAAAAATGCTGAAGGAGCAGCAGCTGGCAGCTTGAAGAATCTCTGCCAGTGTGATGATAACCTGTCTGGTACTGTCAGCATCTGAGCTCAGCAGGACCAGAAAAAATCATGATGATGTAGGGTGGCTGTGGAAAAGCTGTGAGTTTTCCCTATTTTACCAAGGAATGACAGCATGAAAGGTGGTTTTAGCATTTGAAGAAATACAGCCAGAGCATCTTGGCTGTCCACTAAGGCCAACATGACCTAAGTTTTATAGGTTTTATTTTCAGTAGGAAAATAACAATCATCTTGAGCATCAAGTTTCTTCCAGAAATTGTGTTGCTACAGCAACTGCTACCTATTTGTCCAAGGGGCAGGAGTTGGTGTGACCCCTCTGCTGTTTGTTGCGTGAATTGGGCTGTGCACCGGCAGTTTGTCTCAGTTTGCAGTGAGCAGGTGGTCTGTGGAACTGGAAAAAGATCAGCTGCAATCCTAAATGTCAGCTGGATGATATCTGTGTACAGAGGCAGGCAGTGTTCCCAAGGGACCTGGAGATCCATGGTCAGCAGGAACAACCCTTCCCACCTGATAATTCTGTTCTCCATAAGCACTCCTGCACAGTACCCAGTTGCTATTTAAATGAGCATCTGAACTTCACAGTAGTGAAGAAGCCAGTGTTTTAGTCTGGCTGAAGGCCTTTTAGCATGTCTCTGGTAGTGTTTGACTGATATTTTAGAGAGTAGCATGATTGACTGTCCAAAGAAATTATTCCACACAGCCAGACTGAAGTTAAATAAGCCCCAGTTGTGCCTTCTGGAAAGAATGTGTGCTAAAATGAGGGCTGCCTTGAGAGATGAAGATGCCAGACATAGTCATTCCAGCATTTGGTCTGCAGAGAAGGCACAAATTTGTATTAAGATCTTGAAAAATGAATGGAGCCTGTCTTTTTTTGCTGAGTGGAAGAGGTGCACCAAAGAGAATGATATATGCATATACACAGAACTGATAAGTCTCTGGGGCTAATCCCAAGGACAGAATATTGTCCTGAAAATAGACCAAGAAGTGAATGCAGAACTCTTGTGTCTGGAGGAGCTTACCCAGCTGCACTAGATGTGGCTCTGAATCAGAAGTGTTGAAGTCAAAATTATGCTCTTGGGAATTATGGGCAACTTTAAAGTTCTGGAACAAAGCCTTGTGTATCAGCTCAGTCCAATGCTTTGCTCAGACAACCATTATTTCTTGTTAGTAGGTACCTAAAATTGCTCTGGAAACTGTTTTATACAAATGTAATAGAGTAAAATATGTTCTGAATATTTATACAGTGCCAAGCATTAATTAACATGGAAGATACCAGCAATTTACTGAACCCTCTGCAAGTAATTTTATTAACGTTTAATCCTTATTAATGACGTTATAATTATTTGGGTACATGTTTTCCTAGAATATTTAGCACTCTCAGGCTCCATAATTTCCTTTACACCAGAGATAAGCTGAACTCCAGGAATAAACCTGAGCTCTAGTTTTCCAACCTCTAGCTAAGCCTGCAAGCACTTCATTCAGAAGGAGCTGCTGTAAAGGAGTGGCAGCATGGAAACCATCACCAGGGATCTTCTGAGTGCAGGAATGCATTTGGAGCCAGGTAGAGGCCAGTGTTTCCCTAATAAAACTGAATCCTGTTTGAAGGTGTGTCTGACTCCTTGGAGCTCCTGAAAATCCCACCTGAGAAATCAACTTCAGATTGTTCTTAGGCAGATTTGATGTTCCAGTGACATGCTTGATTAAAATTTGCATGATGGAATGAATGGGTTCTTAGCTGCCTGATGAAAACTGTGATTGTATCTAAGGCTGCAGTCATGGTACAGTAAACATCAGAGCTACAAGTTTGAGATACCGTGGCATAGAAGCCAGTTTGCCATTGAATTACGTTTTCAAATAGCACAATTCCTTTTCCAGCCCCCACCCTTAATCCTTGGATGGATGGAAGAAAGGCTTCACTGAGTGCTTTATCAGCAACTTGGCATTCTCTGGAAGGTGGATGATAATATGACGACCTTCCTGTGATAAGACTTGCAAAGAAAAAACAAAGGGGCAAAGAATGTAATTTACACTTAGAAGGACAAAATGTACAAATCATATGAGACAAAGAAATGCTCAGACTTTTGATGTACATGATGTTATCACAAGATGCTGTAGTTACTTTACCTGGCAGTCTAATAGACCAGACATGCCAGCTTAAAAACAATTCTAAATCAAAAGGGCTTGTGGGAATTATTTTTGCTATGTCCTTTGTTCTTTTCATGAATGAAAATGCCAATAAGGGCTAAAACAGAAAAGTGAACACAATCTGTAGCCTATTGGCAGCTGGTGCCTCCCTTGTGTTGCCTTGTTTGTCCTTGGTTGTTGATGCACAAGCAGCATCAGATAAGAGGACAAAGTGCTGTCTTGCTGGAGTGGAGGTGGAATGGAAACCAGGAGAGCACCAACACTAAATGTGATCACAATTTTGTACGTGGGTTGGTTTACATCTTGTTAGGTCACTTTACATTCCTATCGATTCTTGTACTGGCTTTGAATTACCACACCCTGGATAGAATAACATTGTAGGCATCAGGTCTTCTCTAAGTGACTTTCTCTGTGTGCTACTGGGTTGGATGTGCACTGGGGGTGAACCACAAGGCTCAGGCAGGTACTTTTATTCCAAGTTTCAGTTACAAACAATAAATGCCTCTGAAGGTTTGGAGCTTTACAAATGCGTGTGTACTATTGCAATAAATTTAGAGAGTTACACACTAGGAGAGCTAGAACAGTGACTTGTTAATCTAAGGAGTGAGTAGGAGTGAAGAAAAGAAATGAGACAATGAGTTTGGTTCTTGAAGCAACGTTTCATTAATTGAGGAAAAAACCTAGCCCTGCATAGCTGCTAAATTTGTCAGTGCAAGCAAATAATTTTCTTTCTATCAAATACATTTTGGTTTTCAGTAATTATAGGAAAACCAGAAATGCCTCTTCTAGGAATTATTTTTCCCCATTACTGTAATAGTTGAGAATATTTACTAATAGCTGAACATAATGAATATTACTTTTGACTGTCTCAATTCTCCTTAAATGGAGCTTGCTGAAGGCACTTCTAATCCATCCCAATTACTGTATTGTACAGTTCCTGTAAAAATCATAATTAGACATGATGCTTTTTGGAGTGGGGAGCAAGAAGCTTGTTCTGCTAATAAGGTGTGATTTCCCCAGTCACCTTTTTACTGATAAATGTTTATTACCACAAATACTGTGAGGGATGTGGCAGGAATGGTGAAGGAGTTGACTCTTGTAGTGTGGGGAGCTGCTTGCAAAGCACTGACTGAAGAAACCCCTTGGCTGATACAGAGTGTTGGCATATCAAAGGGAAATATTAAGGGTGTCAAGCAGTGGATAGTAATTTAAATAAAATTAGTCTAACAACCTAAAATATTTAGAATAATAAACATCTTTAGCCACAAGAGGCTCATTTTACTTAATTCAGAAATATTAAGCAATCTGTATAATCATACTTGAACACATGATGAGGAATGCACATGGAAATGAGAATGTTACATTTGCTGAGTCTCCTGAATCACAGAGCTAAAAGTCTACATCAACACATAATACCTACCTTTTTTTTCTTCATTTAAAACTGTAGCTTTTTGCTGTCTTCAGCTGAAAATTATATTGACCACAAAATGGAGTAAGGCACCTGCTTAAGCTTGCCAATAAAAGCAAAATATGACATATGACAGATAAAATGATCAGGAGTATAATGTGCCCTTTTCTTTGTAACTATAATCCTTGGTCTGCCTGTGGAATGGGATAAAAAGAAACCAAACAAAATGTACTGTGTCTCTGGACTTGGGATTATGTGAAGAGTAAAGAAGGTTTTGCTGACGCCTTGTAATTCCTCTTAGTTACCTTTTTACGTGTTGTGGTGGGGAGGGAAGGGGGCAAGTTAGCTGTTTTCACCTGGGTAGTTTTCTGTAAATAATAGGCTAAATTTCCAAAAAATTAAATGTTGGTATGATGTGGTGATGTCTTTGTGTGCAAGTTTGGTAAGCAAGGATGTTCTTCTAATTCAATAAAAAACCCAGGTCAGCTCAGTCTTCATATCTCCCAAGCCTTTCTTTATTTTAAAAGCTAGAAAAATGACTTTACACTTGCACAATAAGTATTAATATCCTCTTTTCTCATTTTTTTTGGCAATTAGATGACAAAATCTTCTCTTAGCATGTAAATAGTACTTATGGCATCCCATTGTGATTTTTATTGGGGGACTTTAAAAGGTGTGGATTAACTATTCACCATTCCCAGTCAACTGCTGTGAGAATTAAAAGACAGTTGTTAGTAACTGTACAGGCTGTAAAGCCAGAGAGGGATAAGATCTTCCTAATTAATTGATTATTACAGTGTCAGTCTCAACAGGTGGGATTATAAAGTAAGATGGCCATGATTTCTTTTTAGGGTACTCTTTGGTAGAGGTGAAATCCCCCCCTCGCCCCTTCTGGCTCCTTAAAAGGGGCATGACAATGACAACACTGGTATAAGGTGGTTATGGCTTATGGAGATACCTGTCTTTTTACTTGGTCAATAGTTGGCTTAGAAATCTGGTTTGTATATTAATATTTCTTTTTTCTACTATTTATTATAGCTTTTCTGTTTGGCAGCACAGAGTGCTGTGGCAGACAGAGATAGACCTGAACTAAAATCTGGCTACTCCCCAAAATCCTGGGCTCGTGGCACAGCAACCTGAACTCCCTCCAGTTTGGGGAGTGTGGATTTGACATTGAGCCTGAGGGTTGGAGCTCTGAAAAGAGCTGCATTCAAGAAATTAAAGTGAAAGGTTCCCTTAATACCAGAGGATGCATAAACCCCAGTCTGCCTTGAAATCAGAAGCAATACTTTGATTCTCTGAAGTGGGGTCAGGTTTTTCTCACTGCTACTCCTCAGTTTCAGTGTGAAATATGTTATTGCTCTATTAGATATGATGTCAGGAGCAAAGTCCTGTCACCCTCACACTGAGCATCTTGCTGAGGAAGAGGAGTCCCAACCCACTACATGGACTATGGACAGGTTTAACTGGAAACATAGCAAATAATGAGGTTGCTTCCTAAATGGCATGCAGGTATTGACTGCCAGCAGCCTCTGAGCCTTCATAAATCATAAACCAATCCATTTAAAATACTTTTCTTGTGCTAATCTGCCTCAAGCAGTTAGGGGTTACCCTAGCAGAAGTTTGTACAATGGCTTAAAATGGAGCTGTGAATGCAGAAGAGGAGGACTGTTAGGAATGTAATTAATGTTATTGAAAATAGAATTTGTTCCTGTGAGGTGGGAGTGCTGATTGAACACATGAGCTCCACTTACATTTTGTTGTGTGATAGATTTTTTTTAATAACACTGCAGGCAAATTGTGATGGCAAAGAGTCACTGGAGTAGAGATTTTTTGGAGTGCTTTATTTTTAGTAGTTTAGGAAGAATGTGGAGCTGGTTCTATGTGAAATAGTTGTTCTGCAGTAGACTTGCTAAGTTTTGGATGAAAAAACCTCTAGACTTTCATTGAAATTAAATAATATCTGTTTGTCAGTCATTTCAAAAATGTCACATTTTAAATTTAGACAAACAGATTAGCTTTGACTTGTGAACTGTATTATTAAATTTTCTTTTTTACAGCTGACAATAGAAGTTTTTACATTAAATCAAGACATTTTAAAGAATAATCTATTTCTAAGCCTTAGGTGGTCTTAGAAGCCCTGAAATGTAGGGAATGTGCTTATGCTTAATATGTGTACGCAGACACAGTGAAATATGTCTTATGCTCGTAACTACTGCAGCTGTGAATTGTTCATGAGTTTTCTCTTCAATCCATGTCACCAGGGAACCTCTGCCTGCCTTCCCAAGCCCATTCCTTTTTATTGTTGTGTCATGGCAAAAACAACAGCACAATATTCCCACTTCTTTCCTAAGCATTACATGTGTATTTATACATATGCCTGTAAGTACTGTCTGACTCTTAACACCACAGGGGATTTGTTAGTGTCCAGCAGCAATCTCAGTGCCAGGAGTTATCACCGAGAGATCCTGATGGTGTTAACTGAGATGCTCAGGTGAGGGGGAAAATTGGGACATATCAACAGACACCTGTGAATGTGCAGTGTGATTGGGTCTGCTGAGCCTTAATCGAGGGAGGTGGTTTGCTCCACTGTTTATTTTATTAACAAAGAGTTTCTGTCAACTGATGCTACTGAACTTTTTGTTGGGGTCAGGGAGGAAAATATGGAAGTTAAATCATGATGTTTAGATTCTCCACTGGCCAAGACTTCATTTCAAAATGCTCTACCTTTATTTAAACAAGGGTAAAGTAACACACTGCTGTAAGAAATGTTTTTTGTTGTTCTGTCAATGAACCAAAAAAATCAAATTGCTTGTGCAACTTTGCTGTGGAGTAGTGTGCCTTTTTTTTTATCACTTGCATTCCTGACTGGAAATGCATTCTAATTTTATTCCACTTTAACATTCTTCTACATTTTAAGGTTTTTCCTCCCAGATTTTTATGTACAACATTTGAATTATATGGCCAAGATAAGGATGCTGATCACTGAAAAATGTGACAGGCTGGCATTAACCTGCCCAGAATTCATGTCTCATAGAGCAGATACTGTTTAGATGAATTATATATTCAGTCTCTAAGAGCTTTTCAACAGTAAACCAAAGCCCTTTACACTTTTTAACAATGATGGCCACCCTCTTTGTGCTTTTGGACCCACCTGCTGAACTCTACTGGGCAGGCAGAGAGCTCTCAGCTGGTCCTGGTGAGGTGGGACAGTTTGGGACACAGCTCAGTGCCCAGCCAGAGGCTGAGCTTGGAGTGAGCAGCCCTGCAAGGGAGTGTGAGACTGAGACACAGGGCAGAGTGGTGTGAGAGGAGATCCTGAAAGGTTTCTCTCAGGTGTTGGTTCAGGGGTCACCCTTGATCTTCGTGTTTGTCTTGAACAATCCTTAGGACAGCCCTGCTAGTGGTCACTACCTTGTGACTGTGTCCTTTAAGACTTTTGAAAACTATTTATGTCCAGATTTGTCAGAGTAATGCTGCTGCCCCTCTTGGGAGCCCACATATCTTTTATAGTTAAGCTTTTCCACTTGCCAAATTGTGCTGGCAAGAGGCCAGAGCTCCAGGGTGCCTTTGCCTCCTGAAACTTGGAGTCCCAGTGGAAGGAAGTGGTGGTCAAAGCTGACTGTGGGCCTTTAGCAGAGAATGTGCCTGGTTGAGATATCTGAGACTTTGGCTGGCAGGAGGGCTATGGATGTCAGCTCCACAGGAAGCCAGTGTGTTTCTCCTGAGGATCCAGGGCAGTTTAGTTTGTGATAAACTCATTTTCTTAATTGTTTACATCCACAAAGTCAAAGGTCCTTTGCCTGCCCTTAGAAATCCACCAATGGATGGGACCCCTGAAGATCCCTGATGTGCTGTGAATTGTGGATGGATGAGGTTTTGCCCAGGATGGAGTTTTCAGCATGGAATTTGAGTGGGGCTGCAGACATAACCTCCCAAGTGTGTGGAACTCCCAGGAGGAGCAGAGAGATGCAGTAGCAGCCTGCAAGGAGAGGGTGGTGGGGAGTGAATCACAGGAAACAAACTTGTGTGTCATTCAGAAAGGGGCTGAGAATGATAAACAGCAACACGGATGGCAAGTCTAAAGTTGAACTTCTGACTTTGCTGTCTTCTGCACATCACCAAGGGTGGAATATCCCTTGTTGCACATGGTGGGAGGTGAAAAATTAGCCCTGGCTCCTGTTTTGAATCAGGCACAGCATGAACTCCAGAAAGCCAATTGTTGCTTGGGGGATGAATTTGCCCTGGTGAATGTCACATTAGCACATTGAGAGCATAAAATGCCCTTTTGGAAAATTTCTATTGATTTTTATGACAAATGAAATATTGCAGAGTATGAACACAAATGCATTACTCCTTCTGCAGAGAGATTACAAATTCTGAACAACACTGAGAAAGCTGCTGCAAGGGGGCTGGGTGAGTATTTTAAACATGGAGGACCTGGTGGTAAATCTCATACAAGAGAGTTTGAGAATTAAGATTTGTTTGATTCACACTGAACACAAACCAGATAATTATTCTGCTTTGCTGGACTTTTTATGGCTGAGGCATGGTTAATGTTCAGAGATTTCAGTGTGCATAATTCAAGCATCAAGTTACGTGACATTTGTGTCCTCAGTGTTGATTAAGAATTCTGCCCTTCGTAACTTCATACTAATAACAAGCACTTCTGGCAGTGTTCTGTCATAGGCATCCTTATCAGACATTCCCTCCATGCACATGCATTGCTGCCACATGGGGAGATACAGCTGTATCACAAGATTCAGTATCTGATCTTGAATAAGATGCTAAAGAAACAGCCTTTGCAAGGGGCATGAAATGGAAACAACTATTTTGGCACTTTTCAAGTTGTAATTGCTTTTTGAAAGAACAGTGATGACAAGGAGCTGCACTTGCAAAATGAAATCTAATTGGCCACAGAGCTGTATTTCCTTTGAGATGGGAATGTTGTCTTAAAGTTTTTTTGGGATGTTTAAAATAACTCAGTAAAACTGAAAACATTTTAGTGTTGAACTGGGGAAACCCAGTTATCTTGGTATCACAGAGGCACAGACAACATGTTTTCAAGGAGTTAGTAGTTATTTGGAAAGAAGGAATAAGAGAAACAATGTAGTGCTAATGTGTCATCCCACTGAGCAATTCTTCAATGTGCAGTATGGAGGAGTAATTGTCCACCAGAGCCATCCTTGGCAGGGTGTGCATCAGTGCTGCTGTAACTCTGTTGTCACTGTATACACTCACCTGGAGTTACAGAATTATTATAGATCAGGATATAATTAGCCATTATTAATTAGGATTTGCTAGCTACACATGATATCTGCTGTTTTCTTGTAAACTGCTCTGGCACACCTCAACTGAGCAGAGTAGGCTTATGAGCAGAATAAATGATTCCCAAGATTTTGTGAAGGTTTTACTCAAATGGAAATATCGTGCATCTAAACTGTGGCCACTGATGCAGACTTCACATTATCCAACTTTAGTGACTGTACATCACTGGATTAATCTTTGCCTACAATAAATTTATGAAAATAAATGAAATGTCTGCATCTGTCTTGCTGACACCTCGTGGCTCTCTGGAGGTTGATATATAAATGTTAATGCCCAGAAAAGATAGAGGTTAGACAGAGCATATTGCTGTAATCTGCAGGGAGGGTTTCTCATGAAAACCTGATTGTTTTACATAATCCTGTCAAAATACCTCCTAAGGCATGGTAGGAATGTGGTTAATGTGGTTTTTCCATGTCAGTCTTTCCTTACCTGAGCCATCTTGCCTTTTTGTGTAACTCTTGAGTTAACTTCTACCCCATCTGTATCTTGTCTGAGATGTTGTTTACACTTGCACAACTGCATTTTCATTTTGATATCAGATCTTTCTGATGAGTGCTTGAATATAAAACAACTCTAACCCTTCAAGAGGTGAATTGTGAGGTATCAGAGACTCTGCCAGGATAGATAAACCTGCAGGGAAGTTTCCCAGCCTCTAGACTGTGACAAATGAGGCCTCCTTCTCAATTTTTGCTGGTACCAAAAATCTTGAGGATGTATTAAATCCTCTTCTGCTTTGGTTTGGTTTGCTAAACTTCAAAGGCTGTATATTTGTCTCTTGCCATGAGATATTTGGAATAAAGAATTATTAACCCTCTTGTGCCACCCCATGACTCCCCTGGGTGGAGATTAGACTTGAAATCTAAATATTCCTCTCATGCTGCCCTCTCCCACCAGTGTGAAATCCCAGTATTGCTCCAAAGTAAACCTAAAAGAAAAGGTAAACCTAAAAGAAACCCCCTCATTGGATGGATGAGATTAACTGGTAATTAAAAAGCCAACCAATTTGAGTTGAGAGGTGGATTAATTAGATAAAACACCAGGAAATCTAATTTGCTCAGCAATTTACTTTTTATTTTTTTATTCCATGAAGATTTTTATCATGGCTTTTGTGGAGCTTGTAGGAGCCCAGTCAGATTTAATTATACTCCTGTGTAATGACCCACATTTCTTAAGTTTTATGTGTGTTAAATTTATTTTATTTTATATATGAAAGTACACTTAAGAGAGTATCAAGACCATTTGATTGGCAGTTTTAATGCATTAATGCTGAAACTGCAGAGGAAAACAGTTTCAGGTCTCATCCCTGAAATACAACTGGTGACCTAAGGTAATAAGTTTTCATAATTTCCCTTCCATATATTAAAAAAATATATTTTTCTGTTCATGGCATCAGAACTGTCCTTTTACCTAATTCTTCATGGAATGTGGGCAGGCAGCAATTGCATCTGCCCTGTGTAGTTAAACATCCTTTGAAAGCTAATTGTTGTCCTACATATTTTTTCTTGCCAGACACCTTAGGAAATCCACTGTCTGTGCACTGAAATTTTAAAGTAGGGCCTTAAGCAGATCTATGTGCAATTGGGACAGGGGGATATTCTGGAGAAGAAACTTACTGAAGAATGTGTTTTTGAGCAAACAAATCTCTGAAACTTGGGTTGAATTTTTTTTCATGCATAATGCAGTATCCTGGAAGTGGCAGAAAAGATTTTAGGAATGTTGGTTGTTAAACCTTTGAAATAGATATTTGCAATTGGGTTAGTCTTAAAACTCTGGTCCTCAAAAATCCTTTGGAGGTTGATCCAAAAAGGGAATTTACACTTGTTTTCCTTTAAAATGCCTTAATATTCTATTTTTTGCATGAGTCAAATGAACTTCTAATATATATTTGGGTTCTGTTACCAACCCAATATATACATTATTCATGCAGATTTGCATCTCCAGATAATTATAAGGAATATCCAGAGTAACATGAGAGGTGTTTATGCTAATGCAGGGAAGTGACTCATGCAGCAAGGAAAAACTAATGAATGTTTCAGCCTATGGAGAGGGATAGCCCAGAAAGGATTTCCATGACCAAAGAAGAAATTGTTGTAACTGAACTTTTGTCCAAAAGGGAGTTTCTGTTCTTCAGCAAAATCTGCTTCTGTGGGTCCACTCTAAGTTTTTGTTATTGATACTCCAGATGAGATCTGTCCAGCAGTTACATTCAGGGTGATAGATGTAAATGAGAGACTAAAAAGCATATTAAAAACATTAAAGGGAGAATATAGAAGGGAAAATAGAAGCACAAGTCAGGAATCCTTGAGTGGTGGGGCTGAAAGAAATGATTTTTGTTTCCAGGAAAAGAACAGTTGGAAGCAGAACTTTTGAGTTGTGAATAACTTTTAATAAGGATGCATAAAAGCTGAAAGCTCTTGGGAAATATCAGTTCTATAAGTAGAAGAATTTAATTAAAGTCCATCTACATGGCTTTGTTGAAAATAACCCTAGGCAAGCCTAGAGCTTTCTCCTGAGATTAGAAGTTTGGATATAATTGCATTAATTTAACTTCCATAAACTCTTGAAAGATACTTGATTTAGAAATCCACAGTGTTCTGATTGTGAAGCATATGGATTGGGAACAGGCAAACTGCCTCACCTCAGAGTTAGGTGCCAGGAGGACATCATTTGCTTGGCCTGGGGTCCTGGGGGGCACCTTCTTGGACCTGATCACTGATGTGTTTTTGGTGATTGCAGAGTAACATCAAAGCTTCTTGATATTGTTTGGGTGTGATGTGTGAGTTAGGTGGGTGCTAAATAAAGCATGACTTGGCACATGCAGTGCAGTCTAAGGCTTGAGCTGTGATAGATGCTGAATGAAATGTATAACCTGGAAAAACATCAGTGGGGACTCTTGAAAAGGGAATGTACTGGACAATCAGACAAGTGTGGGTACCCCCAGAGCAACAGGAACACAGAGGACTCTGGGCACTAATGAGCAGGGCTTTGAGGGAACATGAGTCAAACATCCCTGTTGCAGATAGTACTGGAAACTTTAAAATGGAAGCTGTCAAATTAGAGGGCATGGAAAAGATAAAAAATGATTCAGGTGTTTCATAATGTGTTCTCCAGTGAAAACATGAGTTCTATCCCCTGAATGTAGGGAAAGATGATTAAAAGATATTTTGATTAAAAGGTATTCTTGGGAATAAAATCCTGGGTGTTGAGTGCAGGAAATAAATACAGAGATATACAGTAAGTGTTTGTAACTGAGTGCAGAAAGGGAGCTGGAACCAGAGTCATGTAAATTCACATTAGAAAGAAAGGAAAACACATTCGTATCCATTAATGAGGCACCATAGGAAAAAAAGCCAGGGCATGGGTATATTTTGGTACTTGCATTGCTGAAACAGGACTAAATGGCATGTCTAGAAGAGATACTTTAATAAAACATGAGTTCTGTTAAAGATAACATGCTGAATGGAATGAAATCTACCCCCTGCCAGATTCACATATGCAGGTGATGTCCATGTGCTCTCCAGGGTCAGCAGTACTTGCTGAGTGAAGAGAACTGTCTTCCCTGTTCTTTATCTGAAGCAGGAAACAGCACACAGTGGTTGATCTAATAAAAATATTTAACCAGGGTGAGGCAACTCTCATGCAGTGTGTCTATAGCACCTGTTAGTCTGCTGTGTTACACTTGTCTAATTTGGACCAGACTTTCTTTCAGCAGTCTAGATCCTCTGCAGCATCCAGAGATTAATTTTCATGCCCTCTCAGCCTCTGACCAGGTGTTAGCTTGCTCCTCTTGATTGAAATCCTGTTTAGACTGACCTCAATGCATCTTCCCCTCTCTGTGGAGTTACCTGCTGTTTCTCCATTTGAAACTCTAGCTTTCCTGGTCAATATTTCTATTCCTGTCTGCAGATTTCTAATTGCCCTTTTGATCCCTTTGCCTTCCCTGCTGGGTGCCAGGTCTCTGGAGCTCAGATCTTCACTGCTTTGCCCTTTTGCTCTTCCAGCTTGTCAAATTGCTCCAGTTCACTGGCCTTCTGGGGATGGCTTTGAGACTGTCTACAGCAGAGTCCTTTGTGATATGCAGACATACTTTTTCCTCCTACCAGCAATTAAATGTTTGGGCTAGAAAAGATTTTATAATTTTTTTTTCTTCCTAATACCCTCTGATTTACTCTGGCCTGCTGCTGTCAGTCTGGAAATGCTGTGTGAGTCATCCTTTTGTGAATCAGATTAGGATTAGTACTTCTACAATGCCTCTTGGTCACAGCAAACCTTTCAGGAGCTGCTGGTACCTGCATAAAAACACATTCCAAATTCACCTTTGTGCCTCAGAGACATGAACTGAGATAATTTACTTGGAGCAGAGGGAATGCTTCAAAGTTCTCTGAAGTCCTACACTAAGAATTTGGAGCATTTTTGTTTGTCTGTCCTACTTCTGCTTGAGAGCTGATTTCGGCTTCACGTGCTTGTAATTGAAATTTGATGTTCGTATTATAACATCATTGATATGCAAAATGGCACACAGTGACTGTTTGATTTGTAAACGGCTGGTTTAAAATAGATGATCTTGGAAAGTAATGAAGCAGACTTTCAAACAAATTGCCATTTTCTTTCCCTTCTCCTGTCCCTTTTTTTTGATGTAGGTGCAAAAGGTTTGACAGTATGGAAATTATGAAAATAAGCAAATTCATTTCATCAAGTGCAACATTAATTATTCATTAAATATTTGAAGAGCAGTATTTCAGCTCTCTGTGTGGGTCTATATATATAGTGTCATTCACCATCTACTCTACATAGTGTTCTGTCTTGGTTTCTGTAGGTGTTTGTTATTAATTTTTCTCATAACTTAGTCAAAAGACTGTGGTTACCTTAATCAGATGCTTTTGAGCTGATAGGCCCATTGTTGCTCCTGTTCTAACTAGATGGGCATTTCAAGTGAGGTATTATGTGCAATGTGTGCCCTTTACCAAAGCATCCCACAACATGGTGCTGCAGCTAAATTAAAGCTGCCTTCATACTTAGAGTGAACACTCAGTTCATCCTGTGCGTGGTGCTGTGTAGAGCAGGTTTATTTCATTCCACATTGGTTTATATTCTCAGAGATCTGTACTCCAGGCCCTGACAAAGAGATTGAAATTGTGTTGTAATGAAGTTCTTCAAAAAGACTGAGTTCTGTCATGTAATGAAGTAAAAGTCAAATATGAATTAAACTTCTTTGAAAGCAAACTGTGAAATAGCCATGAAAGTTCTCCTACCCTTAGTAACAATAAGGGATAAACAAAAATTAACACAACAAACTGCTTTCAGTCCCAGGTGGTTTCAGGTCCCAGGCAGAACCGAAGTTGCTCTGATTGTAAACCTGATGTAATTCTGAGATGTCAGTCAGACAAGCTTTGTGAGCTGATTTGCTGTACTTGGGTCACTAGAAGTATTATGGATTTGTAAGTGCATATAAGACTTATGGAAGTGGCTTTTCTGACTCTTGCTGGACTTCTAACACTATTATTTTGACCTCAGCTCACAAAATAAAAGCTTTTTATGAACAAGTTCCAAGTGTGATGTAACTGAATGCACTGGAAAATCAATAGTGTCTGAATAAATGATGTTGAAAGATTATTAGCAAACTTCTTATCAGTTAGGCAGTGGAGATCACATACACTGTGCTAAGCAGAAGAAGGGAGGCCATTATCAGCAGAAGTCACGCAGCTTTCAGAGGACAACAGATGCCTAAAGACAAGGTTGATAATGAAATCAGAAGCATCCCAGTGTATGTAATTTATTCACTTTACTAAGCTCTGGATCCAATTTGCCATATGCTATGCGATATAAATTTTGCATATATGGTTTTTTCCCCCTCATATATGCTGATCATTACATGAAAATACATAAAACTTCAGCAGGAGAATGTTAAGGATCTGGTGAGAGCAAGGATCTGTGAAAGCAAGGACATTTCAGAGATTCCTCCTTTGGTTGTAACCTGGGCCATTGAATTTAGGTTTGGCAATTTGAACCAGTATTATGTTATGTGGTCTAAGGGTAGTTAATAATTTAATAAACTGTACCCTTCAGACCTTGATGGCAGCAAGGGGAAAAACTGGTTGGGATTTGAAAGAACAGTTTCCTTTTCCAGGTGAATGCTCCAGGGGAAGGCAGAGAAGACATAGGATGAAATATTGGCTTCCAGGGTTTTTACTTAGACTTGACTTCTTACAGGGCTTGACCTGTTGTGTGTGAAGGTGTGCACTGGTCCTGCAGACCACTGGCTGTGGTGGGGAGGTGGCAGAACTGATGCATCTACTAAGCCCTAGAGCAAAGTTTGTGGCCATAAATGTAAGTTCATGGCATGGGAAGTGTGGAATGATGTAAGTAGTGGCAGAGTTTGGTGGTGTCCTGCTCTTGCTGGACCTCTGCAGATCTGTGCTGCCACCCAGGTGTGCCTTTAAGTGCCAGGGACACCATCTCTGCAAATAAATATTTCTAGATTATATTTATAATTCTCCAGGTGCTAACTGGTCGAAGACAGCAGTCAGTCTGTGTTTTATGTCCTAAAGGATCCTGCCTGTCATGTTGGGTTTTTTTTTTTGAATATGGGAAAATCACGTGAGGAATGGCAGAGAGCTAGAAGCTAATAGTGAAACATGTTTATTTTCCAAGAATAACAGAACACTCACTTAAAGGCAGACAATCTATAGATGTGTTCAGAATGCATAATTCAGCAAACTCTAAGGAATAAGACTTGAAATCTGAAGAAACAAAGCCTGCAGTTAAGTAAAATATCCAATTAAGCTATCTGGCTGCAAAATATCATCTTGACAGAAAATTAGTTCTGGGCAAGTCAAACATTTCAGCTATGAATTTATACAGGGCAATTAAAGAAACTAATCTATATTTGATGTGAGGAAGTGGTAAATTGGAAAGCTTCAGAATGATTATGGAAGTCTAGACTATGTGGAATTCCCTGTACTCTTGCACAGTATGGGGAAGGAAATGGTGATTTTTCTAGATGATCCTGTAGTACCTTTTTTATCTGCAGAATGTCTCCAGCAGGACAGTGTTACTGATGTCTGATTAATACTGCTGAAAGCCAATTTAATTTTACTAGCCAGACACAAGAGTGCACAAGGTTACAGATAATAGGTTGAACAAACTCACAAAATGTTTTGCTAAAATGGAATCACAAACCCTCTTCTTGACCCAAAGATTTGCTTTGTTGCTGGATCCCAGAAATGCATTCTCTCTCTGGCTCTAAGAACTCTTCTCCCTCTCGGCTGCACGGCTCAGGTGGTGGAGACTGGGCTCTGACTGGCAGGACTCACACAGCACTGCTGCAATTACCAGCAGCATCTTCATCCCTGAGGCAGAGCCAGCATGGGGCTTGTCAGCAGTGTAGGGAAACTCAGATTTTGCCATCCCAAGGCTGGTTACCTGGGGCTGGGCTGCTTCTGGGAAGGGAAAGAGGTGATCTTAAGGGAGGCATCCCAGAGCTAACTCTGAACCTCCAACTGCTTCTAAAGGAAGCAGCAGCAAGGAACAATTGGAGGAATCAGAAGTGACAATATCTGTTTCTGTAGGACTCATTTCAAGATCTTGAACCTTATCAAGTGTTCAAGCTGAATGCATGTGTTACTATGGTCTCATTTGCATACTGTATGTTACAGAGTACTCCCAATTTTCTCTTGAAAAAACTTGGCTGTTAGTAATTTATATCAGGTCAGTATTTATATGAAGTTGCTGATATAGAGCTGAAGTCCTATTGTGGCTTTTAAATGACATTTTTTTTGCCTCCTGCTTTATATGTCTCCTCTTTTATTTAAGAAACTGTTCTTGATTCCTGAACTTCTAGTGAATAAAAACTTTGAAGCACAAGAAATTCAGGGCATGGTCTCCCTGTCTAAGCTGTAAAAAATACATGGTACTGTATTATTCCTACTACAAGTATAACAGGATTTCCCCCCTCCTTGCCCACCTCCTTTTTGTGGTCTTTAACCAGCCCAAGGATCTGTTCTGTTCCTTATCCCTGCAATGCCAGAGATGCTGAGAGAACCTTGGAAAAGGCTGTGATATTTCTATAGATAATATTGCCTTATTATTTGTGTTCCTGGAAGCAAACATTGTACTAACACCCCCAAACCCACCCCCTCTCACCCAAATACATCTTGATTTTAAAAGTGAATTTTAGCTATTTTGGGTGTGGAAAACTTATCAGCATGAATGCAGTTCTCATTATGCCAAGTTTTAGTTTAGTACAAGCTGGAATTGCTGAACTTTATAAAGGTCTTGAAAAAGCCAAGTTTATAATAGAAGTGGCAACTGACCATTAGCCAGTGGGGTTATGGAGGCTCTGCTACAATATATTGTTTTGACTTTATGAAATACTGAGATAAAAAAAGCACATTTGGTTTTAGAGTGTAATTATCCCATTATTCTACTCACTAAATTTTGTTTTACTGCTTTCTCCTAAAATAAATTTTATTACAACCATAAGCACATTAAGCCATAAAGAAGCCTGTCCCATGGGCCGGCGTTTGCAGTCACAGCGTGTGCCGTGTGCGTGTGAGACAAGCTGTATATTGTCTGACGTGTAAGGATCATAAACTCCACTGGTGATTGAAAACGGTGATGTGTCGCTGTGATCCCAGTTCAGAAGTTTGTACAGGTTTCCCCATTAACCCACTGCTGAGCAAATGTGATGCTTCACACAAAAAGCACAGCTGCAAGATGTATTTTCTTAAGAAAGTTTAGGAAAGGAAACCGAAACCAACTCTGGGGTTCCATCCACTGTTCTTCTTTGAAGTAGAGTGTTTGTTTTATTTTAGGGTAATAGTGAACTGAAGATGTGAACTTCTTTGGAACTGCTCAGACAAATCCAGTTGCTGGTGCTTTTCCTTTTTTCTCCAGCACAAGCTGGAGTCTGTAAGCTGCTGTTTCTAGAGCAGGAGCACTGTCTCATGTTCAGGTGCAGTTCCATGGCTGCAGGCCTTGGGTTTAGAAGGGGCCAAAACACTGAATTAAAGCAGATACCCAACATCCAAACTGGTGGGCTGTTAGTGGATGAACCTAGTGAAGTAAAGATGCAAATCTATATTCTGCTTCATTGTATTTTCAAAATGGCATGTCAGTTGAGGAAATATATTTCATTCCTGTGTACCTTATAGCAGAAATACTATTCATTAAGAGAAAAGTTATAGGTAGTAGTCAACTTGAATCTTCATCAGGCTTTCTGCTGTTTATTTGTGTTTTTCTTTCTTAGGTATAGTTTATTTAATATATGAAGCAACCAGCAAGAGTTGTGTCTGTTATGATTGGAGATGTGCCATTAGAGAACACTTATGGCTTGTCACTTCTTTCTCTTTCATGAAATAATCTCTCTGCAGATAAAGATGATTTTAAAACCATGAAGATGAGCAATAATTTACCTGGAAGATAGAGCCTAGTTTTGTTTATCCAAGCAAGCCATGTCAGATAAGGAATACTGAGGCTCTGCTGCAACGAGACTATGAAGTTTGTGCTTGGCTTGACCATACAGCAGTGCCCAAGTGAACTAAGAGCCTGGTTCTGCCCTGGATGGCCCCTGCCTGAGCAGGGACATGCTGGCCATTAGACTCTGACTGCCAGACCTGAGTTCTGTGCTTTTTATTTGATTTTGGGCTCCAGTCTCCCAAGTACTTCTCCTTAGATCTCATTTCCTGTTCCTTACTGGCTACATGACTAACAGTAAATGCTTCTTCATCATAAGCATCCCCTCCCACGTGCTCCACATCCCAAATTGTGGCTGTGGACTTGTTCTGTCTCTGCAATGACTCTTCTATAGTATAGTGAAATATACCTCATGCCTGTAATGCTACCACTATGTGACCATTCATATTGATTAGACAAAATAATGAAGCAGGTAGGAAAAAGGAGAGAAATATCAGTGATGCCAGCAGCCTCCTGGGTGTGATGGAACACTCTCCAGAGCAGTCTGTTCCCCTCTCCTTGATCTCCAAAGTTATTAATTAAGAGACAAACCACAGGCAGGTCCCTGTAAGCACCATCTACGCAAATAACTTATGCTCATGAAATATATTTATTCACTATTCTGGTGATTATGAATTCCTGTTGTGATGAAATTTATGCACCTGAAAAGGAGTAGAAGTACACTGATATTAAGTGTGAGCTGTATATTTAATGACACTATTAATAATAAATGTAAAATTATGGTAACCCACCAAAAAAAAATAAATTGAAAGACAGCATAGAGGTGTTATGGAACATCATCACCTAAAGAAGATAAAACTACTTCCTTCTGCATTTTGTATAAATAGATCCTAGCTAAAGCTTGTTTGCTTAACTTAATTCCTTTAATATGGTATAGAACTAAGAGGTTGTATGTGGACCACCTCACAAGGCAAATAGATTATTCATGGGGAAGTATTGACTCGTGTACTACACTGCATGTCTTCTGCCTTACATTTGGAAAGCCATCATTTATCAGTTTGACATTTTCTAAATCTTACCAAGCACTACACTCACTGGCTGCCTTTTCTCAGTGGGGTTTAGCTGGGCATTTGACCTTGCCATTCCTGATTCTCTTTATCAGGAAGATTGTGTTTGAAAGGGGTAATCTGTAATAGGTGTCCTTTGATGATTAATGTAATGGAAAAAACAGTGCAAGGTTCTAGGGAATACACTCAACATTTTTCAATTAGAGAACTGGTAACACTTTAATTAATTGTCAGAAAACTTGTCAATTGGGTACAATCCCTTTCAAAAATGTTAAGTTTTCCCTCCCTCCACTCCCTGCTCTCACAGAATGTTAGTTTAAGGAAAGTGGTCTTTGCCGGCAATTAGTGAGAGTGAATGCACCACTGACAACATTCTCACTTCACAAATTTGGCAGGGGTAAAAACAGCCAATTCCCAGCTTGGGAACTGCCTTGTGCAGTTCATGCAGGTGGTGCAGTCTGCTCAGCTGAGGATGGATGCAGGAAGGATGGGCTAAAGAGGCTGGAGAGAGAGGGAACATCACCTTGCTGAACCCACCCTCCACAAGTTACATTATCCTGCAGTAATCCTGGAGATTGGAAATGAAAGGGAGCTGCAATGCTTCTAGGGAAGATCCTTCACAGCCTTTCTCTCCCTGTCTGTAAGGAGTTTTGTATGAAGGCCCAAACTTCTTTTGGATCCAGCTGGTGCTTCAGTGGGGCAAGAAAGGCACAGTTCTCTGCAGCTCCTCAGAGTATCATGCATGATCCTTAGTGGGGGTTCAGTAGGAGGGAAGGGAGTGTCCTCTGTTGCTGTCATCCCCATTTGTATTTCTGCTGAAGTAGTTCCTGCTGTGCATTTCCATGCCCTTAAAGAAATCACCCATTGTCCTCCCATGATAGAATGTCATGAGGGACTTTTAAAAAGAATGATTTCTTCCATCTCATCTCTTGTACCCCCTTTCATGAAAGGAGAACCATCAAAAAGACAGCACCTAAAAGCATCAATCCATGTTTGTATTTCCTTTCTGTATGAAATGTCTGAAAGAAGAGCTGGGAAAGGTGAGCTTTTGTTCCTCTTTAGCAAAACTTACAGAGAAAGGCCTTTTTTTTGCTTTATTTTTGAGTTTTCGAGGTTTCAGGGGAGTGGGGATAAATTCTGCAAGCTCATATACAATTTTACTTTGCTGTGTGATAAGTCCATCTCAATCCTGTGCATAGAAGTGGGAAGCATCCAGACTTCAGTAGGAGCAAGCAGTTGAAAGTACTGTTCCTTTAGGAAGGGGGAAAACTGCCCTCCGTGATGTGTTTGCTTTAATAGTTGGTAACTTGTGCTGTAGAATCACTCTGGGGATTCACATGGTAAGGGAAAGATAAAGATATTCGATATTCTTTTTTTCTCTTGCCCCCTACAATCCAGATTCTCATCTCCTTGTTTTAAACAGTTCCATCTATCTTTCATTAGGGCATGTCATGTCTTACTACTGGAGAAATTAATGTAAGAAATGAAGTTACTTTGGTTATCTTTTCTTTTTTAATACATGCATTTGCACATATGAAAAAGGTTTCCTGCTAGGCCCCTCCTTTCTTGTGTCTCATGTTTTATCTTGAAATAGAAACATTTGTTTGATACACACTTGGAAGTGAAACACTGCTTGCTTTTTTCTCTCCATGTTGTTGCTTAAAGGGAAAAGTATGTCAGGATGATCTATTGTGGGCAGTTAAATAAATCCAGCTCCAATTTGTATTCTGCACTTTTATCAGTAGAATGTTTCCCATGACTTTATCAGGGCAGTTTAAAAATATGCAAACTATTGTCAGGTTTCATGGGGTAGAACAAAAGGTTTACTGAATAATTCAAAGTGAAGCTCTAGTGGGTGGATCTGTCTCCAGCTCTGTCATTTTTCTTCATGCTGTATATAAATGACTGACTACCTGCCTCAGTCCTAGTCTTAAATGTTGACCTTCCTGTACTGACAAAGAGATTCCTTACTCATTTGACAGTAACCTTTTCACTGTGATCACTTCTGTGCCATACAATATTAATAGAGGCACAATGAATAATAAATGCTTTTCAAGACAGCCTGCTTGTTTCAATTAGATCTTTGGAATTCCCAGGAGTGGTTCCCATATACTGTCAGGTGTGATGTAGATGCTCGTGCTGCCTGATGGTTTAAGAAGAAAAGGTGAATGGCTTTGCTTGAACATCTATAAGCACAGGATGCTGTGTGACAGATAAAGATTTCATAGATTGATGTTTCCTATATATGTATAGTGAAATATATGAAATAGAGCAAATATATGTGTAATCTCTACCTGAACAGCAACATTAACATTTGTGCAAGGTGGTTTGGACCTAAACTTCTGTCATGTGTTGAAGATGGATAAACAAGTTATTTTTTCTGGCTTCTTTCCACTGGAGTTATGTCATAGACAAGACTGATCTGTGATTTGAAATGGTCAAGAATCAAAAGCATTCATAACACTTTTCTGCTTACAGAAAAAGGAATTTTTCCAAGACTTTATATAGACCCCAAAAAACTTCCACTGTTATTTTGACATGTTTGGGAGAAGGGAGATCAGAGAAATCCATTTATTTCAAGGGTCAGGAATAGAAGTACCTTGGTTAACATAAAAAATTCAGATTGGCATTAATACACAGATTTGTGCTATAGCCCCTACTGTCTGCTGTGAAGAAGAGTTGTTGTTTCCTTGCAGGGCTGGATTACCTTGGAGGAGAATATCCCACCAGGCATTTCCTCCAGGTATTTGCAGAGATATTGTGTTTCTTGGTAGCTCATTCTTTTCACCACTCCTGCCTGGAGGTGCAGCAGGGCTGCCTATGGAGGTGAGAAGCTGCACATAACTAAGCTTTAACTGAAATCATGGGAACTCTGTGTCAAGTATTATCCAGCACTTCAAACTGATGTGGCTCCACACCAGAAATAAGTCATGTCTGCAAGTGAGGCTGCCTTTCAATTTCCTGTCCATAGAAAAGAAACATTTGTAATGTTTTCATCAACAGACATAGGGCAGAAGGGTGAAAATGTGCCTCTGTGTTATCTCGCTTTAATTTAGTTTTGACTTAGTTAAATAATTAAGTGTATGATAGGAGAAAAATTTGTCTAGTTTAAGTAGCTGAATGAACCATGGCCATTTATGACTCTTTTGGCTGATTATAAAATCTGACAAACCCGATTAAGTAGAAATTTAAAATGAAGCCCCTCTGCTGACAGTTAAAGCAGTGTATTGTTAACAAAACCTCCTGCAGGATTCCTGTAAGCACTTCTCACAGGGTAATAAGCAACCCTGATTCTCCTTCTGTGCAGCAGAACAAAAGCCCTGGTTTTATAGCTTCATGCAGGGTTTTATGCTTGGTAATAACATGATTTTGTTTCCATTGAGGAATTATGTCTGGAAAAAAAAAATCCTGTTTTCTGGTGTATCTTGCCTAAATACCTGGGCTTGCTGACTGCCCCACAGGCTGCCCTGTAGGGAAAGAGTCTGCAAATACACTAATCACAGTATTTTAGTGACTCTAAAATTCTCTTTTGTTTTTTTATATTTTTTTCACTCAAAAGTTTCTTGCAAAGGCAGTATTCACATTTCTTGTGGCTTTATGTGGGGTGTGTTTAGTCCTTTCATGTTTCAGTCAGGGAGCTGCTTATTCTGTGTAGGAGGGAGCCACGGTGCTGAGGCAGGGTGAGATGGCACAGGCTGGTGATTGAGTTCCTGTCTTTATCTAGACCCTTCCTGAAGCTTAATTAAATTAAGCTAAGAGCTGTTTCACCTGTCTGACTGGCATATACACTGTAGGACATGTGCCTGGACTTTCTCCTGAGACCAGCACAACCCTGCTCCTATCTAGATACTGATGTGAAATGTGAGGACTTTATTTAGCTTGACTGAGTCCTCACGTACAAAAGGATTAAAGAACATTTCCAGGCAAGGCCTTTACAGAGAACAGAACTAGAGTAGATCAGAGTCCTTGGGGCTGCAGCCCACACTGTCTAAAATACCTCACTCCTCATGGGAGCTTCACTGGACAGTCTTTAGGAGGAATGGAAACAGATGGAGCTGGTGGTGTGGGAGCAGCTCACACACAGGACAGCTGGGTCTGATGGAGTGCTGCTGGGTTTCTCCTTCTCCAGACCTCAGATCTGGGCAGCCTTCTGCTGAAGAAGAAGGAATGACCTGGTTCAGAGTCTTGTGGGTTCTTGCTTGCTATTTCCTACAGGGCTGGTAAGAGTGTACTGTGCACTCCCTGAACGTCTGTGGCCTTAGGAATATGAGTGCACTGAACTGTGTTTTGCACTTCCTTACAGCATCTCTCCTGTGTCCCAGGACATCCTCAGTGCAGCTTCTGCCTGATAACTTAATTGCTTCATGTCATCTTCAGTGTTGTGCACTTGAGCTTGAGAACATGAGCAAGTGTTTTAACTGAGTGTGTGAGTGTAGATGGATGGTGAAAGCATGAGTTTTCCCGGGGAGAGAAAGGCTGCTGGATCCTGCTCCCTTAGCTGTTGTCTGTGTTGGAATTGACTGATCCAATATGAGGGTGGGGTGTTTTTTGTTTGGTTGGCAGGACAGGATCAGATCACATATCACCCCATCTTTGGTCTGTGCTGTCATATGTAACTAACATATGTGGTGATATCATATACCATTGCAGATGTGATTCTGTCAGCCACCAAAGCAAACAAATCCCACAGCCGTGGAAACATCCTGGCCACAGCCGAGCATGGGCATCCCCTGTGGCTGAGAGCTTTGCCTGTAGGAAAGAGCAAAGCCTGAGTGACTTCAGTCAGCCTTAATCTGTGACCTCTCTATGCTTTAGTGGAACAGCTCCAGGCTGAGCACAAAAGTGGCTCTGGAGGGTCCAAGGGTCCACAGGTATGACAGAACACACACTTGGCATGTGATTTCCAGTTCAGTGATACCAGGGCAGAAGTGATTGACAGAACAGTTTATTGCTCTGCAGAAAGGTGACCTTAATTAAACTTACAGAGGAAGTTCTATAGAAATAAATTAAAAATGTAAGCATAAGTAGTTTGAATTTTGTTTTAACTTTCTCTTCTCCTCCTCCAGCCATGTGTTTCTATGACTACTCTTTTCTTTCTCTAATCTCTCTCAAACTCACTTTAGCCTATTAAGTTTGTAAACATTTACTTAAAGGAACGATGCAACTTTACAGGTGTAGGGGAGAAAGGAAGTACCAGGAATGTTTGTAAGGTTACTTTTGAACTAACCAACCTCATATTGCTGTAATGAAAAAAAACCCAAAACAACCAAACCCCCCAAACCTACAGAAACTCCAAAACCCAACAAACACTACCCCCACCACCAAATGGAGTGGCTTTTGTTGTGTTGGCAGTGAAATATTTTTGAGGAAAAAATCTATTCCCAGAGTGCCAGTGAGCCAAACCCCAGGTAATGAAGAAAGAAGATTAAAAAAGAACATGGTTGGGAATATCCTTCAGCTCCAGCATGAATAAAAGTGTGATGAAATATAGATGTATAAGCAGGTTGATGGCAATTCATAGCATCTTTAGGTACACATCAAGCAGTCTTTGTCATAAATTTTTACAGCACCTTTTGCCACTCCACATATTTAACTTGCAGATGAATTACTTTTTGCTTGCATCAAATGCATTGTATGTGGATAATATTTATGCAAATAACAGGATGGTTTATTTTATGGCTAGATATTTGAAATAATGTCTTTGTCCTGGTTTGATTTTCTGCCTTTGACTTGACACTGTTTTCTAAGGGGAGAGGGTATTGGATGCATTTTGATAAACAATGGTGAAATGACAGATTTAGGCTTTAAATGAAATTGTGTTCCATAAACTGTGAAACAAAGAGTCATAACTTACCCTTAGCTACATACATTTCAGGCAAGATTATCTTTCATGCTTTGATCTACACTGTATCATTTTACTGAGTGGCCTCATGTGCTGTATCAATCAAATCCACTGAAGATGGGCGAGAATCTCATTTAAGATCAGAGAACACAAATCATAGATTCATCTGCCTGCTGGGAAGGAGAATGTTCCATGAGTCCCAGTTTCTCCAATTAGAATTGAATTATTTTTGTGAAACTCCAGAGAAGAAACTCCTGTAGCCCTGACTCTCATGTATTTTATCTGTTTGCGTTGCCTACATCTGAGAGACTTGGTCCAGGGCTGCCTAAGAGCCCTCACTCCCTTCAACACCTCCCACTCCTGCTTGTGCTTCTCATAAACATCCGAGCCTGGGAAAACCACAGTGGCAATGTTGGTTTCCAGAAGGGCAGGTGTTTTAAACAGCCTTTGCCAAGGGATTGCTGTGCCAGGCAGCCACACTACCCCCATGTGCCCCCAGGGTGGCATGGAGAGGTCATAGCCAGGAATCCACGTGGCAGATCTTTTACTATCACTCACTCTCTGATCAAGGACTGGATCCACTGATAAGACTGGCAGGGGGAGAAGGCAGATGGAGGAGGGATGTTGCACCTCCTCATTCCCTGCTAAATACTTCCAGGTGCTGCTTGCCAGGGAGTGGGCCCCAAGCCCTGCAGTTGTGGGGAAGGACCATCCTTGAGGACTGGCCAGAGCATTCCCCCAGAAAAGTGTTTCAGGCTGTCACTTCCCAAATTGCACTGCATCTGCTACACTGAGTAGAGGGGAAGAAAACCCAGGGAGGAAATATGGTTCTGAGAACATATCTTAGAGCTGCAGTGAGAGTGATTGTGTGTCAGATGCTGAGTCTTTATGCAGAGCAATGCTTCTCTCTAAATACTGTTCTGTTTTCCAGTCATAGCTTATTGTCTCTTGCTTGATATTTGTAGTTATATTGGTGTGTTGCCAGGGCAATAAGGCTTCTGATGTGATAAATTCCATGCTGGAACATCAGTCCCAGGACAAATGAGATCAGAGATTAGAGAGGAAAATATTTTTTTTAAAAGCTGAAGTTGGTGCTAATGAGGAGAAGAAGAGTTACCTCCTGTGGGTGAACTATGAGAAGCAGGAGGGCTTACAGAGTTTCAGTCCAAAAACCTTTTCCTCTTCTATTTCTTTAGCTGAAAAAACCCATAAAATTAAATGGTAGTCCAGAATAGAGAACCTCTTTGGAAGAGCTGTGCTATTTGCACTAAGAAGAAATAAAAATAACTATACCTCATTCCACTTCACCCTAAAACTGGTTTCCCAGTTTGACTTCCAACAGAACTCCAGTTTGCTGAGTAAGAAAAGGTGGTAATTGTGATCTGAATGATTTTCTGTGCCCTGAGTGCTACAGGTGGTTATAAACTGATAATGATGGAAATACATACCATGCCTGCTTTTTAACCAGGTTTAGACCTCCATGTCCTTGCACCTTCTGTTGTCAGAAAGACAAATTGCAAAAGTTATTCAGCTTTCTGAACCTCTCTGTGCACAGCTGCTCTGCCTGTAATTACCTGCTGAGATGATCACACAGTGGGCTTTACAGGCCTGTAGCTCCAGATACTAAAAGGTTTAATCTGTATTTCATACTCCCTTTCAGCTTTCTCAACCCCCACTTTACCTTGTCTCCAATTTCATGGTCATTCCTAACATTGAAAGATGAAAGGCTTAGGAAAAGATGTAGAGAAATGTGGTTATGAAGTCGTCCAGACTTTGCACGTTTCTGTCTTCTCCTTCTAAAACTTTTGATTTTACTGCTGTTTTCTATAGAATGTGTTGCATGACTGTAAAACACCAAGTTGGTCACACAGGGCTCGAGCCTAAAATTTTGTAGGCAAGACTGGTCTTGCCATGACTGTAGAAAAGCTGCTATGCATTTTCTGTTCCCTTAAATTACTGTTGTTCTTGTCTCCTGCATAAGCCTGTTCATGCCTAGCTGACAATGGTGTCACTGTGTAAGGTGTCCTTCCCAATCTGCTTTCAGTCACATTCCAGTCCCTCATCTCCTTGCTCCAGACACCTGCAGGACATCAAATGGGACAGTCTGGCCCAGGCTGCTGGGATTCTTTCTCCATAGGAGGTTACACAAAGTCTGAGATGCACTGCAACAGACACCCAGTTTTCATTCCTTAGCTTGCCCTTAGGAAATGCACGTTCTTGTCTCAGACTTGTAGCAGATTTTCCTGCCCATGTTTGTTTTGGTGTCTTACCCATCTCCTAATCTGGCTGCTGCAGAGCTTGGGAGCTGTTAAGGTGAAGACAACAAAATGATCTTTTGAGTTTCCTTGTGTGAAAGCTGTGCTGCCTGCAATCAACTTTAAATAATGATATTTCTTATTAATATCACTGCAGGTGAATAAGTCCCCAAAAGTGTGGTGAAGAAGATATTTTGAAGTGTGATTTGCTTTGCTTAGGATATTCCAGCTGGTTGGGTTGACTCAGCTTTTCTGACCTGCCTGGAAGGGGAGTCTTAATGGAGATGAACAATTAGTTATCTCTTTCCTTATAACAGAAAAACTATCGAAGCCAAGGTGTGGTATATCCCTCTCTGTGGCACACTGGGGACCTGCTGTGGATACATGGGATGCAAATGTCCTTCCCTCTCTAGTTCCTGACTGTTTATGCAGGTATCACACAATGTGCTCCCAGCCCATATCAGCTGCCTGCATTTTGGCATGAGAACATAGATTTTCAGAACTGAGATAGAAATCCCTTTTTAAATACACTGGGAGAGGGGAACATCTGTGAAAAATCACAAGAACAACTTTAACATCTGCCCCTCTAGAAGGAAATTATCCATGTTCTCATTTTATTTCAGATCAATCTCTGAGTACTGCAATGTTTACATATGTAAAAGCAGATTTGAAATGGAAGAAGTGACTAATTAATGTAGCTCAAGTCTTAACACGTGCATTGTTTTTAATGTTAATTGAACATTTATTTCCCAGTTAGTGACTTTTATCACAGCTCAGACTGTACTTTAAAGTAGTTTTAAGCCTAGGAGGGCCAAAAAGAGAGAAGGCTGCATGGAAAGGGGGAATGTATGGGATTGTTGCTGGGAGCTGAAAACAAAAGGCTCTGATGTTACTCCCTCATCTCCTCTGCAGTGCAAAAGGGGATGTTTCTGATTTCCTTTACATGAAGTAGTACCAGACCTGGACCTGTGAGCTGATGATCTCTGGGTGAGGGAAGTCTGGGCAGATGATTTTCTAGAGGGTAATAGCAGTACAAAAGTGATGGAGCACCAACAGCCCACAGGTTTTCATCTGCCCACATGACTGTTCTGAGCTTCCTGTTTTGGGGAGGATGGGCAGGTAGAGTGTGTTTTACCTACAGTCTGTCTTGGAAGAAAACCCTGTAGGACACTTGCACTGCTTTATATTCCACCTCTAAATTTCATTACCTAAGCAAGATATAATTACCCATAGGTTTCTTCCATTTGTTCTAAATTATTTTACATGAACTTCACTATTTTCTTCTGAATTCTGCCCATCTTATGGCTTCTGAAGAAAGAGTATTTTGTATTTGAGTGCCATGATTCACTGTTAGCATATCATTGCTTCCTTCCTTTCCTCTGGTGTTGGCACTTTTCAATTATTTGTATTCATAGCTGTTATTGTTAATTAGTCCACAGATACATGTGCCCATTTTAGGCCTTCTAGCTGACCTCTTTCTCCAGCCCTTACAATTTTTTGTGTCCTCTTCCTCCTGCCTCTGACTTCCAGCCCCATTTTTGGCATGCTTGAGCAGCACAGTGTCCAAGACAAATGCCAGTGGGATTACCAGAGGCTTGGACACTGGTGTTTGTCCTGACAGTCTGAATTGTTCCCCCTCCCAGGTTCTGGTAGATTGATGCAGGGGTCAGTCCAGTGGGTACCAGGGTAATAAAAATATTCTTTTAATTTTTTTTTCCTGATTAAAAGAGAGACTTTTACCCTGGTGCCACCTGACATTGGACTGAGGTGCATAAACCTCCTCCAATAAACCAGGCAGAAAAGGTCAGAATACCTCTACAGTAAAATGCACCATAAATGTGTAAAGTTACAATTGCCTGGGCAAGATGCTTCTCTCCCTCTGCTCATGTCTCTTCTGGCTGCAATTTCTTTTTGGAATGCCTTGTTTCTTACTCATGTAAGAGCCCAGGTTTCTGTGCCACATTCCAATTGATATGGAATTTGGGCTGGTGGGTGGTAAAGCAGTGTAAACACTGGCACTTTTCAAAGGATTGAGCAGACCAAGCCTGGAGGCAGGAAGGCTGGGAGCTGGTCTGAACCCCAACAACACAAAATGTGTTTTGTAAATAATGACTGAGCTCATGGTTTAGTTGGGCTTTTACTCCTCTCTGTAATCAATATGGAATCCATACTGATTGTCCTATCCAAAACTCTGGAAATAAGCTATGAATTTATATATCCCTATTTGCCAGTGAAGGGGGAACAACTCTCTAGAAAAAGAGCTGCTCTGCAAGTGGGTCAAAATTCATGTCTAAAGAGGTCTATAACAGTTCTTTTGAAATGCTGAATTCATCTGGTTTGAGCAATACCTGATGTTCTTCTCATATGTTTGAGGTTCAGACTGTTGAAGATAAAAAGAACAGTTACCACAGGTTCCAAACAGCAGAACATCTGCTCCCACTTGTGTCATCTGGAGTGTTTTTCTCACCTTCCTGATTTTGTAGCAAAAGGTGGGAAAGGGGTTTGTTAAAAACAAAGCAAAACAAAGAATACCCCAACGAAACTAACTGGAGTATGGCAGTTTGTTTCTTTAGTTTTGGCTTAATGGGTCTCGAGTGGGTCAAAATACCTGAATATTTAACGATGTGCTGTATGTTGAAACTATGTCAACATCAAAACTACTGTGAAATGGCAAGTTTAAGTAATTCGAAATTTTTGCTAATGATGCAGTTTCTAGCAGCACCAAGCAAATGACAGGTTCATATTCTCCAAAAGCATTGTTTCTGCTTGAGCAGATAATTCTGATTTAAAGGCAAGTCTGCTTGTGGTAGAGTTCTCTCTAGACTGTCAGTCAAGAGAGGAGAGGAGCTCTAGAAAACCTGCATATCTTCTTTCCACCAGACACTTCAGCCTCCTCTGTATTTTCTGGTTTTACTCCAAACATCCCTCTGGAATTTCTGCTGTGTGGGGTTTGTGAAAATTTCTGAATGTCCCTACAGGGAGATAAGAAGAGGAGACAGAGTAGCAGCTCTGTGGGAAAACAACATTTGGTAGTGTTTGTTCTAATTTTAGGCCCTTGGAGAAAGATAATTGCAATGATGATTGCATATTAGTGTGCAGAGCAACACACTGGTGTCAATTTAAAGCTCAAATGTAGCTGATGTTCTGGCTTGTCTGTGTCTGGCTGGCACTTACTGTATTTGTACAAGCAGCAGCTTTGCTGCCTTGTGATATAACCTGTCTGGCAGTACATCACTGTCCACTGCAGACAACTGATTCTTTCCACCCTAACAAAAAGGTAAAAAAAAAATAATTTTTTAAAAGCAAGGATATTTTGCTGCACAATTCCCTTTCTGTTCTTCCCAGTGTTGCCTGGGGAGTGCCAGGAGAAACCTTGCCAGTCCCATGTGCATGTGGGTGAAGGACCTTTGTCCTTCCTCTGTTGTAACTGCACATGTGAATTCCCCAGACTGGAGAACTATGCATTTTATAGTTTGTGGCTATCATTTTTTAATTTTTTAGTAGTATTACTATTTCTTTTTTTCTGGTATTCTTTAGCCCTTGCATTTAGCTGATTATGTGATTTAGTTATATTTATTTTCATTAGTGGATGCTCAGGGACACATTTCTTAAGGGAGCTTGGATAATGTAAATGAATAAATTATAAAGATAAAGGATGTCACTGAGGACCCTAAATCCTGCCTCTTCAAACAACTTTGAAAGATGTGGAATTATAGAATTGTTAAGCTGGGAAAAGACCTCCAAGGTCATCAAGTCCAACCATTAATCCAGTACCACCACCATGGTCACCATTAAATCATGTTTTCAGGTGCCATATCCACAAGTTTTTGGACACTCCCAGGGATGGTGACTCCACCACTAACCTGGAAAGCCTGTTCCCAATGCATGACAATCCTTTCTGTGAAGAAATATTTCCTGATGTCTAACCTAAACCTGTATCCTATTCTGCTTCTGATGTTAAGCAAATTATTCTTCTGTGAATAATGTGAGATGAGGAAGAAGGGAAGGTAAGAGAGATCATGAGGAGGAGTTCTCAGTCTTGGTATCTTGTTATTGGGGTTTTTTTCAGCTGTTACTAATTTAAACATCATCACTGTTGAAATAATTCTTTGTAATCTTTGAAGATACCTTCTAGCTACCATTGTGTTTAGCTGGGAAAATCTAGACAGCACTCCCATCATCTGGTGAGTTCCAGCACTGACTGAACACACAAACCCATAATAATTCTGCAACAGTTTAAAAGCCATTATCCTCAAATTTTAAGGGGAATCAACACTAAGGCTTCCAAATAATGTTAAACCTTTTTCATTAGGTATAAAGTGGGTCTGTAACTGGTGCTTGCAAGGTGTGTGTGTTTGTGTCTGCTCAGCTGGGTAATGACATTTTTGTACAAACAAACATAGCTCTGTGTATTCAAAGAGAGGTGGGATTTCAGGGCTCATTTCCTGAAATCAGGTCCTGAGGGATGCTACAGATCCCTTTCTCTGCATTCATCTACCACATCTCTTCATCTCTCTTCACTGTGAGCTTTCTACAGATGACCTATAAATAGCAGCAAATGTAAAACCAGAGAAATTAGGAATATGCATAACCTCTTCTAGTATTATCGATCCTACAGCAAACAATTGTTAGACTAAATGTTCTAATTTCAAAATGCAATTGCAAAACCCCATAAGAAAGATCTCAAGCATTATAGTGTTCTTATGAAAATCTTGCTGTTAACCTCTAGATTACACTTTTTATTGTATTTGACTCTGCTCTAGTTGAGGCAAAAGCAGCCACAGTGGCAGGGGTGGAATGCAAAGTGTAGATGGTTTGGTGCAGAAACAAGTCTTTTGGAATTGCATTTCAGTTGTAGGTCAGGGTATCTCCTGCTAAGTTATTAGTTGAGAGAAAAACAATGTTAATAGAAGGTATTTTAAAAAGAAAGTCTATGGAATTTTTTAATTAGTCAAATTTTCATTTATTTCCCCCCCCCCCCCCCCCCTATTTTTTTATCAGTCTATAACTAAAATCCTCTCCTGCATATCCCAGGGTGTTTGGAAATTGGGTCAGCACAGAACAAATGTGTGATTAACTGCTGGAAATACTGTGTTGCTGTAGTTCTGTCCTGTTTGCAATAGCAGTATATTTATGGGCTGTGTGTACTGTGGTTCAGTCTGGGAGCAGACAGAGATTGCTGGGAGTAATGACACAGTATCACACTTGGTTTTGTATGTGAAGTACAATGTTGCAAAAAAAAAAAAGCCTTTAACCTTTGTCAGTCTCTGCTTATAACCATAAATTCCAATTATCTTACAATCACTGCTCTTTGAGCTCATTCTGCCAGATGTAGAGATGTGCAAAAATAGTCCTCTTTCAGGAAACAGAGCCAGAATTGCCCTTTTCTTGCAAACAAAGCAATGCTTTCCACTTTCCAGTATAATGCTTTCTTAATTAGAGAATAGACATTACTGAAGGTCAAAGCCTGTGACACTGGATTTCACTCAGGGTGCTGTCACCCAAAGGGTTCTCCAGCTCCAGCTGCCACAAAGGTGCTCTGGCACTGCAGGAGATCTTTTGCTTCCAGTGTGAAGGAGAGAAAGGGTCTCACATCTCCGAGGTACTGTGTAATTACTGCCTGTGTTTTGAAATACTCACTTTTAAGTGATAGATTTTTGGGTTTTAAAGTTGTTTTTACAATTGAGTGGTTTTTAGCTTACTATTTTGTTCTGTTCTGTAGCAAGACTAACTCTTAGTGATGAGCAAATACATACATGTTGAGACTCCCCTCATACTGCACTTGGAATGTTTTCATGAATGATGTTATCCCTTTCCCACCCAATCTGGGTTTGGGAGTAAAGATGTGTTTGCAATGTAATAAGATGTTGAATGCTGAAGTTGGTATATATCAAATTTTTTTCCTTCTCCCATCCTCAATTTCGTAATTTAATTTGTTTCCCAGACATCCCTGCTTGGAAGGATTTTCTCTTGGAAAGAAGTCTTTATTTCAAGATTTTCTGGAAAATACCTTTGCCCAGTAATCTCTAAATCACTTGGTGTATTTCTCTTCTGCTGTCAAGATGCAATGGCTTAATTTAGATGTATTAATCTTACTTGTCTGCATTCAAATATATGTGCATGCCAAGCCCTTTCTACCAGCATGGCTTTCATCTTGAAAATGGATCCTGTATTTCTGCATCTACTGTTGCATTTCTTTTGAAAACATGACAACTATTTAACCCGCTTACTCTGCCTAAAGTAGCAGTTAAAGCTTGTCAGGGTAAAACGGGAACTTTATAAATGTGAGATGTATCTATGTAAAGAATAAAACTTTCAAAAATAGAGAAAAGGCAAAACTTTGCATCTTCCTTCTGTGAGCCTGGAACAAGTTCATAAGGAGTCCATCTCTATGGCAAAACTTGTAACTGAAGTTTTTAAAGCACTATCAGGTTACCTCCACCTCTAGCATTCAGCTTTATTGAAAGGTGTAAATATCACCTTGATATCTGCTCTTCCATTATATTTATGAAACACAGAATTTCTATTTATATGTGCAGATTTATTGGTTGGGTTTTTTTTCAAGCTGTCTTTCAATCTTGCCAGTAGGTAGTCATAAAAGTTGTGCTTTCCCTTGTCTTATGTCAGTGAGAAAATTCCTGCAGCTTTAGTTTTGATGAAACATATAAACCAGAACAATATCAACAATAGTGGTAGGTTTAGCATCCCAGCACATATTTGAAGTAAACATGCTAGGTATGAAAGGCATAAACTTCATATACGTACATTTGTGTTTTAAATCTCCTTGGAAGATAACATTTGAGGAAAAAAGTTGTTTGTACAGTGATTGAGAAGCATCCAGACTTTATCACGGTGACTCTGACAAAATTACTTTTTGCACAACACAGTGAACAAAAACTTAATTTAATTTGTTTTATGATGCATAGAGATGAGCTGGAAGCATCTGTTTATTTCCTTTCCTAGTTCTTGACCAATGATTTATTTGGAGCAGTTAATCTTAGTTTTGCTGGACTTGTCTCATGAACATGGGGAAGTTTTTAATAGTATTTTTCTCTGGTTTTACTTCAGAGAGGTGTGTGTGTATCTTCATTTTACTGTATAAGCCTTTTCTCCGATTGGCTTTCATTTTTTGGTAGAAGCTGGTGCTGAGGAAACAAGTAAAATAGAATTATAATGTACTGTCTAAAGCTTCCTCTTTATTTCACTGATTACGTGGAAATAGATCATTTATTTGGCTATTGGTGTCCTAAATTCTGTCTGCATTTTCTTACTAAGATGTGATACTTTGCATTTTTCATGTTAAAAATATCTTCTAACTGTTGGTGGTTTCCCAAGTCTTATCAAAAGGAAATAAATGAGTTTTCCAATTCCCAAGTCACAATTTTGTTTTCTCTTTTGCCATTTTGTTAGATGTAATAGGACAAATTGGTCCAAACCTGGAGCATATCATGGTGCAGGTGCCTTCACGCTTCAGTCATTACCTGCATCATCATTAGTCAAACTTTAAAAATGTTATTCCACAGCTACTCATTAATCTGGCACCAAGCTGGAGATTTATAATGAAGGTGGTGACAGGATTTCCATTAGTGACTGTTTTCTGCAGCAGCAGGAACAGCAGAGATAAATGATGCTACAGGCTCCTGGTGCAGCATCAGTTCCGAGCCCTCTGTGCTGCTGACCTGCAGCCACTGCTGGGACCACCCTGGGAATGCAGCACACAGGGAGGGGATGCTGAATAATTACTGTAGGTGCTCTGAGGAGTGCAGATGATACAGGGGAGGGCACACACAAGGTCTGATCAATGGCTTTTACCCTGCCCACACCTCTCTGTGTCTGTGGACTTGGGCTCTGTTTTGGTGAGGACTGGCTGATATTTTGGGACACTGAATCTTGTGGCAGGACAAGTTTGTTCTTCATAAGTAATTTTTCAGTTAGTTAAAATTCAACTATTCAATGAAACACATTTTCAGTATCCCAAGGAATTGAATTGTGTTCAAATTTTGAAGGCTGTGAAGGAAATGAAACTAATCCTTGTAAAAAAAGCTCAGCATCCACACTCAGTCCTTTGATAGCATCTTTCACATTAAAACATTTGTTTGTCAGTCTTATTCTCACTGTTTCTGACTTTACTGAAACAAACAAAGCCCTGTTCTGCTCCCACCCCTGAATTTGGTTTGAACTGCAGCAACATGCACAATATTTGCTTGCTGCAAATATTTAAGGGGATCTCTTCTTCCAGTGCTGTTTCTTCTTTCAAGATTTTGTATGTTTTTCATTGCATTGGCAAACTCTCTGCCTCTTTCCCAAAAATCTGAGCTGTATGTTGCAGATCTGTTCCTTCCTGTGGCTTCCGTCCCACTGAATGTCATTATAGAAGTGTGGTTTCCAAGGTGTGCTATCACACAATCTCCAGGGATGAGCACTTGTTTGCTCTGTTCCCCCTCTGGCAGCTTCATTGATTCTACATGTTCTACAGAGTTGTTCTACATTTCCACCTCTCCATGAGCATTTCCACTTCATCTTCTTTTGTGCATTGTGGGGAGAAGATTGATCTGCAAGGCTCCTCCTCTGAATTTAGAGCAGAACACTCTGCTTTAGGAAATGCTCTGAGTATAGCCATGTGATGAGAACGTGGATAATTCTGCCTTGGTTTGTAACCATTTTCAAATGCTTGCACTTCTCAGCCAGAGTGCTGTCCCTAAAATGAGTACAGAAATTGAAAAGTCATTTTTAATGAATCCTTTGCTGTACAGATGGTTTGGGAATGTATTGCCAGTTGTACCAATTCCTGAAGACTGATGGGGCTGGTATTTACAGTCTCACAATTTACACTTGTGTGTGATAATTGGATTTTTCTTAATTAGGGAAGGTGGGTGAACAGTTTTATCACTTGTCAAGGACCTTATTGAAAGGATCAATAACATTCTTCATGGAGCCTCTAGGCCACATAACACAGAACAGATACCTGAATGGGAATGGATGAGTAAGGTAACAGTTCATCTGAGTACTTTGCAGTAAGTGACTGTTGTGTGCCAAAGCAGAGTCTCATTTCAGCTGAATACAAGCCAAAAAATACCTTTTGGCAGTTTAGCTGCCTTTTTTCTAATGCTTTTTTATTGCTTTCTTATGGAGAAATTAATTTCTGTATAAAGAGCAAGCTCAAGACCCCAAACACTGAAATCCCATCTATAACCCATTTTGTGGTTGTTACTTTAAAATTGTATTAAGGGGCATAATCTCTGTACTTTTTCTACTACTCCACCATCAGTTTTACCTGGTAAGAGAGAGTGCAGGTGACCACAGGGCACAGAGATTGCATTCTGTGTGTTCTTATGGTGCTCTTCAGGGGGCTGGAGTCCAAATGATGCTCAACCCTGACTGAGTTAAATGTCCTAGAGCTTTGCTGTGCTTTCTGTTTAAAGCAATAGAAAATACCCACCTTAGCCTGTGAGACTGCTGTACCTAGTGTGCCTTTTCCCAAGTATAAATTTAAATTTTTGTCTTCCCTTAATAACTCAGATGACTGAGTAATAGGTTTGATTTGGTGTTTGTTGTTTGTGTTTTGTTTGGGTTTGTTTATTTTTTGTTTTGGTTTGTTTTAATAAGAGTTGTGTAAGAGAGGGATACTTAAACAGAGTTACAATCCCTACCCCTTTGTTGTTATTAGTAGCTTACCATTTAGTGACTTTCACCCTGGAAGATCAGAAAGCATTTCCCAGTGATCACTTCTGTGCTGCTGAAATGAAGTTGCCTCCATAAGGAAATGAAAAAAATGCATTAAAGAGTCTGGGGTAGCCTTGTATTTAAGAAAATAAACTACCTTTGATTTGATTTACCTGCTGAGAGGCTTAGAGGGAAATCTTGAACTTTGGGGGTGCTGGTAAGTGAAAAGGGACATCTGGGTGATTATTTCCTTGTATATTATGTATATTTGATCACATCCTGGTGCTGCAGCAAAGCCTTCACCCTGGATTTGAGAAGGTTGTGGCAAATGAAAAACTTGCACACAGTCCTGTATTACTCCCTGTTCCTACTTCTTTCCATCTCAAGAGCAAAGTAGTACTGTGGAAGAGGAGTTTTGTCTAATATAACAGCCAAGAGCTTTGAGACCAAATGACCTTAATTTTTGTAGGTGAATGTGAAGAGATGGATCTTGATGAATAGTTTTTATCGATTGATACTCAGAGGTGACAGACAGATTGGGGACTGAGTGGAAATGGAGATCCCCAGTGAATATGAGCTGCTGAGGATGTTAACATAATTTGGAAATTCATCTGATTTTAATTAGAGAAGCCTAGTGGGATTGAAATTCCAAATAAAGCTACTGAAAGCTATGGAATTCTCTAAGCAAGTAGTTTGTATCTGTCCTCACTTTGTACTGTTCACCCACTGACTTTTAGCTGGATCACAGTTATTTTGGAGATTTTTATTGTGTCAGTTCAGGCTAAGGCATCTTCTTTATCTGAAAGACAGTATATAGAAAAAGAAAGTTTCCTGCCTTGTTTCATTGGCTTGTGCAGGCCACACCACACAATGGGGTGTTTCAGAATTTTCATGGTGTTGTTCATTGGAAAGGTGAGAACTCTGTCCTGTCATAGTGTACCAAGCTGTTGTTTCACACAGGCATAGAAAAGCAACAGATTGTGGAATTCTGTATTGCTTTCTGCCTCTCTTGCCTTCAGAGCAGCTTTTGGAAGCACATATAGACTTGGGCTCCTATTACTCAGATTAAAAAGCTAATATGCTATAATTATATTTTAACCTATAAGGTCTCTGAGTTTTATAAGAAATAAAATTGTGAAAAGTATTTTCAAGCCAAGGGGGCTTTGCACCCATCCTTTGGATGGTGTCCTGGGAACTGCTGCTTCTCTGCTATGCAGGTGGTAAAATATTCAGTATTTTTTCAACATCTGTGTGCAGAGGAGTTCATTAATTGGCCAGTTCTTCATCCATTCTTGCCAGCCCTCTCTGGCAAACAGACACAGATTGTGGCAGACAGATGCAGTAACTTCATAATTTGGAAATCACTCTTGTGCTGCTTGATCTTGCTGTAGGAATGGTTATTCCTACTGCTGGGGTTGCTGTGGGCAGATCCTCAGCCTGCTGGGAGCGTTTGGGGTCCTTTCCCCACACATGTGGGGAGCAGCAGCCAGAGAGTGGATATGGCAGGAGCCCAGCCTGGGTCTGCTGCTGCTCCTGGAGGGGAGGAGAAAGGGGAAAGCCAAGGATACACCACCCTGACTCCTGAGAGAACCCACAGCACCCATGGCTGTTTCAGGGACAGCTCTGTGGCCTGAACCACACCTGCAGCCTGTGCTCTGCAGGTCACCCCAGTGAGTGAGTCACTGTGGCAAACAGTAATTTTAGCTTGCTGTGAGAAAGAGCTCCAAAAAAGGTTTCTTCCCTTTGCTCTGAAAAAATTCTGGTGCATTCAGGGTGCGGTCTGAAATGATTTGGATAAGAGGAGAGTCCTTCAAATCTTCACTCTGGATTGCAAGTTGCTAGAAGTAAAATTCTGCTTAAATTGTGGGTCTGAGAAGTTTTTAAGGAATATTAGTTAATGAAATGTTGCAGAGCTTTACAGCTGGAGCTCAGCACTGGGGTACACAGGTCTAAATGGAAAAACAGCTGGGGGGTGTATGATGCTTGGACTTGGTTAAGTTGCTGACAAAAAAGCTGAAACGTTGGAGTTAAAATAGAGCCCAGAAGGGGTTAAAGGTATGATCATAAGCAGGAAAATCAGGAAATACTTCTGTTGTTGTGGAGACTCATTAAAAGGATGGAGCACTGATCACAGAGGATTTCAATTACTTCAAGTTTGACTGGAGTAAGAGTTGTTTAATGCTTGAGAAAAGATGCATGTGGTAGTGTGAGATTGTTTTCTCTTATAATTTATATAAGCAAGTAGAAAAAACCAAACTGGGAGGATATTTTGGACATAGTCCCAGGAATTGAAGCAGGACCTGTATGATGAATAAGATAGATGCTGGTGAGGTTCTGTAAGGTTGAGTGATCATACTGCTATTGGATTTGAAATATTCATAAGGCTACAAAATGTACAAAGGGTAGTGGCACACAAATATTAAACTTTGAAAACTCAGTATTCGAAGAAGTATTAAATGAATAGAAGAAAATTGATGGGGGTGCAACTATTGTCCCCAGAAAAGTGTTTTAAGAGAATGGAAGAAATGTTTTAGGAACAGATAAGAAAGATGCAATCTACATTCTTTCCAATAAAATGTAAATGTCAAACATGTTATCAGTCATCTCCAGGCAACATTTTAGCAGAGAAATAGGAGACTGCAAAGGGATTAGAAAAAAGAAACAGCCTCAGTAAATTATATAAAAAAGAAAATAACACAGGAGCAAAAATAATACATGGAGGATACAAAGTGAGACTTGCAATACCATAGAAAATAGCAAGGCGATTATGTTCTGAAAATAAAACCTTTTTCTACCTAAAAATAATAATGGGTATTAGGGAGATTAGAACTAAGTGAAGTTCAGTTCAAAAAAGTCCATCTGTTCCTACCACTTCTTGGTTTCCTAATCTTCTTTTTTTTTTTATCCAAACATACATGAGTTCTTGCTCTTCAGAGGGATAGTTTTCATGGTTTTGTGCACTTACATTTCTGCCTAGAATAATTTCTAATGAAAATCCTGTTTGACTTTTGCATTTATTATTCTTGTGCAAACTACCAGTTAAATCCTAGTGTTCCCTGATTCCTTTTAAGGAGACAAGACTGGGAAGAGAATTCTCTTCCCCTGTGCCCCCCCCTTCTCCCTGGAAAAGCCATTTTCTATGTTCATTTAAGAACTCTTAAGTATTTAAGTGTGGGCTGAATGATGTGAAACAAGGCAAATGTTCAGCTGCTCGCTGGTGGGCCTGCTTAGAACTTCTCACAGACACCATTTAATATTTTCTCAACAAAGTCAATCATCAACTCATTCAACTCAAGACTCTTCGGAAGTTTCCCCCTTCTGTGATGAAGATCTTTTCAATCAGACCCAATTTTCACAGGAGAGCAGTTTTACTGATGGTTCAATAGAGATGATACTTTTAGTCTTGTACTTATTCTGTGGGATTTGGGTGCATGCACTGCTGTTTTAGCCTGACTAATTCAAAGATAGTCACCAGTGTTCTTATATTTCAAATGTCTGTGTTGAATAGATTTTGATCTTTATATTCTGGGAAAATTTACACTTTGTAGCACTGAAACTGTTTTGAAAACATCACTAATAAATGAGAGTTGAAATAATTTATGGAGAGGAATAGTGACCAAAATTTATGGATAAATATCTCAAAGCTGCTTTCAAAAGACTGTAATTGAAAGACAGGCAATAATAAATAATAGGCTATTCTCCTCTGTTGGTGTGTACACAAACATGGACATCAAGAGAATCTGCTTTAGTTGAAGTTTTTTTTAAATTAAATCTCTCCAGTGTTAATACTTACAGGAATGAGGATTGTTTTTCAACCCATTTATACTTCTGGTAATGAAATCTAAGAATTTGCTGCCTGTGGGAGTGTTGGGAGGATAGAATGGTTTGATAGTCTTTCTTGAGACCATATTATGTTAATTTTTCTGCCTAGACTATGGAAACACAAAAAGCAATAACTCACTTATATGAAGACAAAATTCTCAGGGTTGTTGTCATGGAAACGAAGTGGAAGCAGCTCCTTTTCCTTGAATAAACTCAATAGCTGGGCTAACAAAGATTGAAGACACAGCTCGTGCCCGCAGTGTCAGTGAAGGGTAAGGAGTGTGTACCCAAACCTCCAAACACCTGTCCCTGCCTGGGGGCAGCTGAGCTTTTCCCAGGACAATTAAAGAAGTGGCCTTGGTCTGATGCAGTGTCTGACAGGAACAATATTAAGTTGTTTGGACAGGAACATTACAGGATGGGTTGCTCTTTGTCTGTATTTTATGTTGGCCTGATTCAGAGTTCAGGCTTATTAACCCTGGCAGTCTGTGGCCCCTGCTCTGGATCAGAGTGGCTTCAAGGGTTGTTCTGTTCACTCGTACAAACCCTGTTCATGCTCACAAAGCTGGGTAATTATATTTGAGGAAGCAAACCAGGAGCTCAAGATTACTAGTTTCTCTACCCTAAAAGGTACTTAACAAGTGATGAGCTCACCTTCTCTGTAGAGAAAAAGCCAGCAGTTTTCCAACCTTTGTGCACCCTTTTGCACTTGGAATATAGTGTCTTACTTCTAATGATTTATCACAATTCAGCTTTGTTTTAGCATTTAAGCACTCCTTTAATGAGCTTGGCTCTGTCAAGGACCAAGAGTTTGCCAACACATTTCAGTCCTGATAGCTGCAGGACAACAGGGAGTAGAAGGAAGAGAACTGGGAGGAAGATGGTAAGATAAGAAATGATTTTATTTAAGTGAAATCTTGGCACTACAATACTATTCACCTGTTGGGCCTGACCCAAAGTGTATTTGAAGTCAATGGAAAGACTCCTGCTGAAGTGGTAATGGCCTTTAGGATGATGCTTTCCTATGTTGCCATGAAAAAATATGGTTTTCAGGAGTCTGATTAGTCTCCTCTGAAGGGATATCAAGTATCTGAGTATCCTGAAATAAACTTTGGAACATGTGATGCACCTTCAAACAGAGACTGTTTAATGCATGAATACACAAAGCTTGAGGAGAACTGAGGTGCTAAACTGAAAGTTCATTTTTCCAAGTGAATTGTCATCTAGTCTTGTCTTGCCCTAATGCCCCTTCATTACTCCTATCACATTATTAAATGTGAGAAGGGTGAGAATTACCCTTGTAAACTCTCATGAGGATTGATTTTTGGCTTGTGCAAGAACTTTTACATTTCAGAAGCTTGTCAGCAAGTGCCTTTTGCCAGTATTGCAGCCTGTCCATGTAAATGCTGGGGAGCAGAGGCAGCGCAGGCAAAGTTCAGCACCAGAGCTGCTGTAGCAGAGGTAATTTTATTTAGTTAATCCCAATCATGAAATGTGTTATTGGAGATGCATGTACATGTTATTTTGGGCACAATGGGAATTCCAGGATGATAGATGAGCAAAATTTTTCTGTGTTTCTGGTGATGTCTAAGATGATATTCATTGGCTTGTGTCATAGCAGAACACAACAGTGCAAGTCAGCACAGCTGCAGAGCTGGCATCACATTTTCACAGAAGGTTGTGTTTAAATTTAAAAACAGCTAGAAAAGTGAATCCTTATTCAATTTAGAAAAAGTAGTATCACAAAAATATGAGTTTGAATCCCAGCTGAATTTACATCAGTTAAACTCAGGTGAGTAAATACGTGAAGAATGCAAGTCTTAAGTGTATTTGCTATTTGCTTGTTCAGTGTTTATATGGCAGATGAAGTCCATTTCTGCTTATTATATGCCTTTCTTTATTGGTGCAGGATTTAAAATGAAAGAAAAGGCAATAAGGGCATTCTTTTGTTTCTTGCTGTTAACCTTGTGTTTATTGATCTGTTCTTATCCTGGAGTTGGTGGGAAAGTTTCCTGTTGCTTTCTCAGGGAGGATGTCTGTATGGCAGAGCTGTCTGTGTGCCTGAGGGGCAGAAAAAAGAGCTGTCTTCGCATACTGGGTAAAACCTCAGGTTTTGATCCTTCTTCATACCTTCCATATTTCTACATTGCAAAGGTAATTCCAAATATTAGAGCTGAATGAAACAATCTCCTTTGCTACAGAAATTTGAACAGCTGCACATGAAAGGATAGAAATGTTTTGCCAAGTTAATCTCATATGATTTACTGTCTGTGCCTAATCTGTTTGGAAGAGGCTATGAATATTCTAATATCTTCTGGAAATTACTGACTGGACTGACAGCACTGAGGAAAGCTGAGAGCTCTAGGATGGCTGTCTGTGGAACACCCACCTGCCTGCACGCCTGGAGCAGCTGCAGGCAGAATCTTGGAACAATGGAAATTCAGTGTTATTTGTTGCAGCAATAAAAATAGTGTTGTCTGCGTTCCCAGGAACTCCTGGAAAACTGAGCAAACATGGGGATGACATCTGCAACCTGTTAAGCAAATTTATGGTTTCCGTTTGGGGAGTCAGTGCTGTCAAGAAAGATGAGGCAGAAATCTCCAGGGAGTCTCCTGCGCCAGCCCTGCAGACAGGGCAGTGCTGTGGGCTCTGCCCCACTGCCCTGGGTCAGTGAGGAGATGCAGCTGAGGGCTGGGCAGGGCATTGCACCCATGGGTGCCTTGAAGACAGGGCAGTGCTGTGGGCTCTGCCCCACTGCCCTGGGTCAGTGAGGAGATGCAGCTGAGGGCTGGGCAGGGCATTGCACCCATGGGTGCCCGTGCACCTACATTGACCTTACTGCTCTGATGAAACTCCCAAAACTGGCATGGGGGCACCATGTAAATATGGAGCAAGGGCTTGCATAAATGTATTAGTCAGTTCTACTTTTAATCAAATTAAAATTAAGACACTTTTGACACAAACTTATCTTTTTGTAGAATTGTTAGGGTATCTGCAGTTATACCTGTTCAGCACAGGCTGAATTAAGTGCTGAAGGCTACATAGTTCGTATCTGTGTAGGGTTCCTTAATGTCTATGAAATTCTGTTGGTTGGAATATAGAGAAGGATGTTCCTGGGGATGTTTTCCCTTGTTGACAGAGCACTAGAACAAAATGTTGCAGAGGAATGAACTAGCTCTGAAGAAGCTGTGCCCAGGAAGTTGCAAAACATAAGAATATGGCTATATATGTTGAGTTTGCAGTTAATGTGAGTGTTGTGTTACTGTCCCTTAATAAAAAAAAAAGAGAAATTATGTGTACAACTAAGGCAGAAAGGGGTTAAATTTACACATGTACTTATGCAGGCACTGTTTCTCTGTTCCTTTCTCTGGGATCACAGCACTTAACAGAAAATTCTGTAAACATTTGAGGACACTCTTAATTTCTGTCTGCTGAGGTGTCCCCTCAGGTCTGGCTGGTGCTGCCCTCCTGGGTCCTGCTCAGCCTGAGCTCAACCCCCTATGCAGGTGCTGCAGTTTGGGTGTGGGAGGGTTCACAGCTGGGAAATTCTGCAGATAAACCACTGTGCCTATAAATCGTCCTTGAACTGGGGACAGCATTGGTACTTCAAAGGCATTGGAATCCAGGATTTGGGAAGCCTGAGCCTGGTGTGAAGCCCTTTTTCAGTCAGCACACGTAGGTCTTTAAGTCTGAGTTAGCAAAATGCGAATATTACAAATAATTTTCAAGGAAAATATGATTTTTTTAAAGAAGGTTTTTTTTATTTAGATAGCTGTGGAATACAGCTTAATGACAATTAAAAATATATTTTTCTTATGTATTTTAACTGTGTTATAGAAGAGTCTTACTCTTCACAGTAGTCAGTGAATGCTGTTAACAGTACAGGCTTATTTGACAGTGCTGAAAATTTATGGCAGTAATTCTAAATACAGGCAATTTATACATTGCCAGAAGAAAAGAAATATTCTTCCTGTTTCACCTTAGTTTTTAGAACTCTAATTGCTAGCATGTTCTCCAGAAATTCTCATAAAACTTTGAAAATACATTCCCCAAATCCCTTATTTTAGCTGTTTGTTTTTGCAGTCATCATTGTTTACAAGTTTTATGTTATTTTGAAAATACAGTAATTCTTACACATTGCAACTCCTTAATATTTTGATTGAGAACTACGTTGAATTGAGGATTTCAGCAAAGGGGAATTGTAATAGTAAAAGTCTCCCATGCATGAGGAAGGTGACAAATGATGTTCCAGCTGGGAAGCTGGTACAGAGCTTGGATGAGCCCCAGCAGTGCACAGTGAGCTGCAGTTTTCTGTTTGTCTCCGAATTTGTTGCAGAACTGGGGCAGGTTTGGGGAGGAGGAACAGTTGCATTAAAAAGTTGCATTGAAAAGCTAATTCCTTTATGATAACTGACTCAGGGTGGGTTTTTTATTTTAATTAAAACATTGGTTTCTTTGTTTACCTTTAAATTTTATTCAATACCTTTTCCCAGGTGTTCAAGAAATTCTGACATAGTAAAAGGAATTAATTCTTGCCCATTTCATAGGGCTCATTGCTATGAGGATTAACTGGAATCAAAAATTCAGGGTAGGATTGGGAATCTGTAAGTAACAGGACCTTGGAAGAAATAAAACCACTTGTGCTTCAGAGTTGAACCTCATTTTTACTTTGACCTCTTGTAGACCTGATTATCTGTTTATAAATCTTCCCTGCGGCATCAGTAAGAGTTCAGCTGCAGGAATTCCCTGTCTGATATAATGCAGTACAGGAATTCTTTCAAGAATTGGTGAAGATTCACTTGTCTGACCCACTGGGAAGGATCTTGGTGAAAGGGAAAGAAATTTTTGTAGAAGTGATGGTGAAGGTCCCTGGGTATCTAAGCTTGGCTCTTTGTGCTGAGCTATTCTTGCTTTAATGTGAGAAAGTCATTTGGACTTATTTCTAGTAGGGACTGTAGAGCTCTAAGGCTTGAATTAAACCAAGAAAGTTTTAGCTGTTATACTGGAGTTACCTGGTATGCTAATGCAGTGGTTTGTCTATATTGATTACATGAGTAACAGGCAATTAAGCTCCTGAATTAGCCACCTCAGTTAATTGCCAAAGGTAATTTGAAAGATGGATCAGGGCCTAATGTAATATAAAAGGAGAAAGATTGCAGCTTGAGCTAAATCAACTTAGCTGAGATCAATGTGTCCTCTGGCTTGTGGTGAGAGGGACAAAACCGTACCATAAACTTGCTTATTTTTGTGCCTGGCTTTCCCAGAAAGAGTGTCTGGTAGAGTCAATGCTTTCATTTTTCAGGAGGAAGATAACAGTAGAGAGGCAAACAGACCTGATAGAGTATTCCCTTTGCTCAGTCTTTTCACAAATGTTATTTTAATGCTCAGATAGTCTCAGGGGGGAAAAAAAACAAAACACCTCAACTTTATCAATGGTGAGTTATATTATGGTCATCAAATCTCACATGCTTTGAACAGGACAGGAAGGCAAGTCCTTGAGCTGTCCTGAATTCCACAGTTCCCTGTGAGCACAGGATGTCCCTTTAGGTCAAAGCTTCTGCAGGTTTTAAGGCTGGCATTTTCACTGTCAGTGGAAGTGTCAGGCTTTGAGCTGGGGGAGTTGAGCGCTGGATGTGAGCTCTGACATGGGAACTGACTGCACACAACACTTGCCCTCCGTTTGTCCAGTCACCTCTGAAATGTTGTGGCATCAGTTACAGCTGTCAGCTGCAGGAATTCCGAGTCTTTGCTGCTAAATGCCCTTACATCACAGGCTGTGTCTTTGCAATTTGCTCTAGATCTGTCTGCTTACAGGGTGGCTGAAAGTGCCTGAGCAGAGAAGAACAGGAAATGTTCCTGTTTCACAGATATTCATGATGTGTCTGTGGCCACTTTGACACTGGAAACTGAGTTCAGAAAGTGGGAATTTCTGTACAAGTAGTGATGAATTCGTGTTCGTGAACATAGTTTATTGCAAGCACATAATAATAAACATGTGAAAAGGAAAAAGGGTTTTCTCATCTTGTGAAGATTGTTAGAAAGTTATGTACTTTTCAGTGAGACCTTCTAGAAACTCCTGGAATATGTGGGAAAGGAAAGGTCAAAGGCCATCTGTCAAGGCAAGGAGAGACAAATTGCCACCCAAAACTGGCAACCTCATCTTTCCTGGGCTTTTACAAAGAGTTGAATCAGGTATTGGGGACAGAATCTAGGTCAATACTTTGTTTGCTTTTGGGGAGATGAAAAGAAAGTTTTGGAAAAATTTGGGCTGAGTTCATATCAATGTTCTTTGAGAAACATGTCTTCTTCTGTAAAATTCCTGGTTTGTCTGCTTTTATACTGGAGTGAAATATTTCAGGTCTGGTAGCAAAGTTGCAGCTCTTCCTGCCATACCAGGAAAAAGAAGCCATGGCTGTTCCTGCCTCTGAGCCTTGTGACTGGGAAACCTTTCAAGCTGTTTGCAGGGCAGGCTCTGTGTCTGCAGAGGGTTTGATTCCTGCCTTGCTTTGCAGGGCACAGGCTGTGAGGGGCCAGGCAGGAGTGGCCTTTGTCTCTTGGAAGAGTTGCTCTACAGGATTGTATTTTAAGCCTCAGGACAGATCAGAATAGTTCACTGAAAACATAAAAAACATTAGAACTACAAAAATGAATACAATGCTTTCTCTGAGTCCACAGAGATGTATATTTATTTGCCAGGTAGATTTAATGGTGGCTGTTAAATAGCTCTTCCCTTAACGAGTCTTTCTTTGGCACTTAAGGTTATTTATTGCAGATTATTTTTGGTGTTATAAACTAGAGGCTGCTCTTTAGGAAGTCCTCTTTAGCAGCATGATCTGCTGTGCACAGTGCCATGCTCACATCAAGGCCTCCAGCTGCTCCAAAAGGCACCTCTAGGGGTCTGAAGTACATCACCTTCAGAGGTTATCTGTAATTATGGGATGTAAGGGCTGGCTGAAGTAACTTTGGAAGAAGCTGTTGTGAAGATTGAATATAACCTACTCACAACACCATTGTGATTGTAATATTTTTGTGTAATAATGTGTTGATAACAGATTTTCATTGCAAGTTAGTCTGAAGGTCTTTTGTTCTTAGGGGTGTCATGTTGAGCAGCCAGAGTGTTGCTTTTAAAAATAAATGTGTCATGACTTGGGCATTCTAGAGCAAAATATTTGAAAATTTAATCTTGTTTATTTTAGCCTGTATTTGGGATTCCAAAGGACAAATGTCACTGGAAGAGGCCAAATTACACACAGCAAATATGCCTTTCAGATCTCGTTCTGTTTCCCAAAAGTAATTGCTGCTGCCAGAGGGAAACGCTGGGATGTGTTTATATGGTTAGGGATTATGTGCTCATTCTGTTTTTTCACAATGTTCCATGTGTACATAATTGATGCTTTAGCACTTTGGACTGTCTGCATATATTTATCTCTTTGTTAATAAGAAAAGTACTCTTAGACCCATAAAAAGCAGCTGACATGAGCTAAATGGGGATGTCCTGACTGAAGACCTTAAGTAAATAAACAGACTTTAATATGGGCAAATAGTGCTAACTGTAATTACCTGGGGCTATGTGCCATGGAACAGGAACAAAAGCCCAAACAAGCTAATTTCATTATTTCAATGAAAGTCTGCATCTCATTCATTAGATTGACATATGACTAGTCATTAGTAACAGTTCGTTTCAAAAGCTATGGTGGATAAAGGTTGATTAAAAATTAATGAGGCCCAGACCCATTGCATTGCCACAGTGTCAAGCTTGAACTCGTTTAAGTCTGTGAAGCTAAAATAAGAGCAGACTTTAAATACTATCTTGGGGGTTTTCTGTTCTGTATGGTTTATTAATTTCTGCTCCCTGCCATGGAGGAGCAAGAAATTGTGAACACCTTGCCTTGCTGTAGGTACCATCAGTAAATGATACAGTTAAACAAGCTGTGAAAACAGATTGCTGTGTCACACTGATGTGATTGGAATGCATTTTTAGAAAATACCTTTTGTTTGATAATGGAGGAAACGTGAGGTTTCGTTAGCTGGAGCTCAGTTCCCTGGGCAGTCAGTGGTATTTGATTGGCACCCAGCATATGCCAATTGCCCAGGACTTGAGCTAATGCCCTCTTGGCAGCACCAGTGCTCACATGGAGGTCTGGGAGTGTGGCTGCACTGTGGGCAGGCCAATCTAAGCACAGTAATTTCACTGGAAGCAATAACTGGAATATTGAATGTAAATGCTGTCAGCAGAGGTCAGGCTGATTTCTGTCACTGTGTGGCTGAGGCTACTTACTGAAGCTAGAAACTGAGTTCTGGATTCCCTGGATGTTTAAATACTTACAAAGACTGAACTAACTTTGGATTGATGGTTTTCCCTGGTGCAAAGAGGTGCCTGTTTACAGAGGGAGAGGAGAGGTTAAAAGAAATATTTCTTAAGTAGAAACAGAAGCCCAAACCTAGTCCATAAAATCAGTATGGAAATGTGTTTTAAAGCAAAAGAGGGGAAGACACAATTACACTTTAGTTGCAAAAAACTCCTGGAAGAGCAGACCTTCTGTGTTACAACAGCCATTCCTCTGTTGTCCAACAGCCAAGGAGGGTTTTGCAGGGCCCAGGCTGGCAGCAAATTTAGGAAATCTCTTGTGTATTTTAAGATGAACAACAGCTGACTTGGTCATTCTAAGGGAGGCTGTTCTGGCAGCAGCACTCCAGATAGTAAAGTGAAACGACTGCAGTAGCTGCTTTGGCATGAGTAGTGACAAACTTCTGAACTCCAAGGAACTGAAAGTGGTTTAGGGAAAGGTCTCAGAAGTTTCATGCCAATGTCGTTGTACCCCCTGGAGCACTGGGTCTTCCATGGCTATTGCCTTTCTCACAAGAATTTCTTTAGCCACCTTAGTAATTGTAGCAAAAGCTGTAAATGAGCAGCAGCCTGAAATCTTTCATGACCCCGACCTCAAAATAATTCAGCATTAAGAATTACAATGTAATTAGATTATACAGAGCTGTGGTCAAAGAGAACTTGAGACAGGTGTTTGGGAGGCGAAGTAGGGGCAGAATTACATATGGAATTCCTGATTCCCAGATTGAGTTGACTCATCCAGCCCTGGATGACTTTACACAACTCTGAAGCAGTGGCCCAAGATAGTGTGAATACCCTTCCTGCCTCACTCTGCCTCCTGGATGGAGATGTTGGCCCACATCTGCAGCAGCTTTGTCCTGGCACTTCACTGCCATATGGAAGGACTTCTAGTTGGAGCCCATTTGCAGCTTCTCCCTTATTTGTTCCTGAGGCATAAGGTCTGCCTAGCACTGTCCCAGCTCTCAAGAGGGGAATGATGCAGGAAGGCAGAGGTATGGAAAGACTGGATTAGTTTGCACTGTGTACCAGAATGTGGGGTACAAAAGTTACATAAGTGATGTCAGTGTAGAACTGTGGTAGCCTTCTACTGCTGCCTTTAAGCTTTACAAGCTTTAGCAAAATGCAATTTTCACCAAGGTGAATGACACCAGACAATATTAGTTTTCTTTTTACTTCTGGAGCCAGCATAGGGTGCTGTTAAGTTGTCGAAAGCTTTAAATATGATATGCTATGTACTAATCTTCCAAGCTGTCAGCATGTTTCAGGGAGTTCATCATGCTCCCAGGGTTATGCTTCAGTTCAGCCCAGCAGCCTTGTTGTGATCTTGTGAGGTTGGTGGTTCAGTGGACACCTGATCTGGTTGGCAGACCCCAAAGACCAAAGGCACTAAGCATTTTATTAACCAATATTAACTTGGTCAAATAGCAATCTGTGTTTCTTAGTAATTTTACAGCACCTTCCCCCCCCCCCCCCCCCGCTGAAATATCTTTGTTGCTTATCATTATATCTTCAATATGCTTAACTTCAGTTTGAATGTTCTGTGAAACAGCTGAACTTAAACCAGAAGACAGTCAGAGAGATCTGTAGTGACCATATGGTGTTATAAAATTACAAAAATGTGAGAGTTGAGCCGGTTCCAGTTGCCAAACTTGCTTCTAATAAACACTGAACTATCTGGCATCTGCTATCCCTCAGGTAATACCGTCAAGAGTGGAAGTAAATGTTTCCTTTTAATTGCATTGTTTATGTCTAGAGGGTCCATGGAGATCATATGATGTTTATCTAGCTTTCCCATGCATACTGAATCAGCCATTTCAGGGAGAACTTTGTTTTTCTTGCCAATTTTCTCTTCAATTAGACTGAAGTTTCACTTGTCATTTTTTGGAATCATATTCTGTATGAATTCAGAAGTGGAAGTCCCAGCAGTTACTTTTAGTATGTTTTTTGAAGGATTGTTTCTTTTATTTTCACTGTTATTTAATATTGTGGCAAGAAAAACCTTGACCAGTGCTTTGAAGGGAAACCTTGGATGGAAAGAACAGAATGCTATAGATTTAAACTCATGTGAGAGAGGGGTTTGGGAGTTGAGTTCTATTATTTGAAGTAAAAGGAATTTAGTAGAGCTACAGCTGAGGGGATTTGTTTGGAAAAGTTCTACTGAATGTAATTGCCCACCCACCCCCCACTAGGAAGCTATTAAATGGTGAACGTTTCTTGAGCAATGACTATGATTCTGTGCAGCTACACAGAAACCCTGGAAAAACAAGCAGGCAATGATGCTTTTAGTCACTGGTCACACTTTCATCAAGAGCAAATTTTATTTTAACTCCAGGGATGGAATTTATTTGGTTTTGGTAAGTTTTGCTGGGCTTTACTAGAAGAAGCAACACCTGAACAGCTCTGCATTATTCTGTCGACAAGTTAATGTGTGTGGGTTTGAGCCTTTCCACTATCACTTCCAGATCCCTGGGTGGCACAGAGGGGTTCTGAGAGGATGTTGCACCTAAAAAACCTCAGTAGAGAGGGTGAGAAGTTGGTGTGATTTCAGGCAAGCAGTGACTAAGTATTTATCTAGCCCAGATATTATGATAGATTGTATCACTCTCCATTAATAGCATAAGCAATAGTACATATAGATTTGCCTGCTACCAATGCAATTGTTGAGTGTTGGTTGATAATTATGGTATTTATGTATACTTAACCTGCACACAGAATGGCCTTGGGTCATCACTGAACGTTCTACTGTAGACACTGATATGTTTACAGGCAGACATGCTGCTTCCCCACAAAAATGGGCCACTGTCTGCATGGTCTTCTGATATCAATGACACAGGTGACAGACACATTCTGCTAGTGTTAAAGCTCTTTTTAATGTAAATTTTACTTTTCAAATTTTTTTTTATTTTTCACTGTTGCTCCATCTTTAGGAGTCACTGACTTGAAAGTGTAAAAACTGAAATGCCAGAAGGGAAGGGAATTCTGTCCCCTTAGACCAGTTCCTGAGCTCTCCTGTTTTGTGTGGGAGATAATTAGGATGAATTGTGCTTGTCCTTGGAATGGTCCTTCTGTGAAGAGAGAAAAATCTTGTTAACAGGATATGACCCAGCAATGGCCCTCATGATGATTTTGACTGGGATAGAGTTAATTTTCTTCCCAGTAGCTGGCATGTGTTTTAGATTTGTGCTGGAAACAGCGTTGATGGGCCAGAGATGTTTTCCTTATTGCTGAGCAGCACTTCGACAGCATCAAGGTCTTTTCTGCTCCTCACCCCACCCCATCAGTGAGGAGGCTGGGGCTGCACAAGGAGCTGGAAGGGGACAGAGCTCACCCAAGGGATATTCCAGACCACAGTGTATAAAGCTGGGGGGAACAGGGACATTTGGAGTAATGGTATTCCCATGTCACTGTTAGACATGATGGAGCTCTGCTTTCCTGAGATGGCTGAACACCTACCTGCCCATGGACAGTGGTCAAAGAATTCCTTGTTCTGCTTTGTGTGTGTGGTTTCTGCTTTATCTATTAAACTGTCTTTAGCTCAGTATGTTAGTTTTCTCACTTTTATTCTTCCAATTCTCACCCCCATCCCACTGGAGGGCAGTGAGTGAGCAGCTATGTGAGGCTTAGCTGGTGGCTGAGGTTAAACCACAATAGCTCTGAAGAGAAATGAACTGTTCCCTTTAGCAGAGTTAGGAAACATCAGAGAGATGCTACTGGTTGAATTGGGAACTGACCCAGGAGCCCAAGGAATTATGTGGCATAAAGAAGGATTTGCTGTGTCAGTGGTGAAGTCTTCTGATTCTTGCATGAAGCCTGGGATTCAGTTCAGCTGAACTCAGCAGCTGCAGGAGCCACAGCTGGGACGTGCACGGAAAAAGCAACTAGGCAGGAGTGGGAGCCTGTCAGTTTGACAAATCCTGCTGCACAGCTTGTGTCACCCAGGAGCAGTAATTCCCATGGTGAAGTGCATGTCTGATTGACAAGGCCTGGAAGATAATTTCCGCTCCTGGTTGAGGGATTCTCTGTGGGCACCGGTATGAGCTGTCACAACCTCTGCTTGGGGTTCTTCTGAGGACTGGACACATTGTTGATGATGCAAATTGTCAAATTCCATAAATGTCTCCTTAAGTATTTGAAATTTCCTGCTCATCTACAAAGTGTGAGGTGTTAAGAAACTCCAGTGCTGGGAGATTTAATTTTTAATACCCAAGTGCTAGATCAAGACAAAGTTATGTATGGTATTAGAAATATTTTAAACTGGAATACTGAAGAGCACAGTGATGTTTGGTAGGGAGAAGTGCCATGTTGTAAGGTATCTGTTTTTTTCCAGGTGTTCTTGAGATAGATTTTCATCAAGGAGAGTAGGATTTTCATCATGGACTCTGTTGCCCATGAACAAAACAAGATTTCCAAGCTGTTTGTGTATGGATGTAATTATCAGAGAGGTTGTCTGTATTTGTTATGTGTAGACATGAAAAATGTCTGAAGTGCAGAGTACTTTTGTGTCCTGAAGCCATGGAAAGTAAGGAGCCCTCTGCTACAGTGGGTGAATTAATGAAGGGGTGAGCTGCTGCCTAAGACTTACCTGTATTCTTGCAGTTCTAGAAAGACAGGCTCCTGCCTCCAAGCATGGGACAGCATAACACACAAACTTATGCGTTTGCTCCCTGCCCAAAATTCCTCCAGCAGCAACTCGTCTGGCTCAGTGTACAGAGCCCTCAAACAGGCACAGGCTGATAAAAGTACCTGCTTGGGGCTTACTGGGAATCTCTTCTGCCATCTCTTCCTTCCCAAAGAATCCCATGCTAACAGAGTGGTGCAAACTGAGGACTTTGCTGTGCGGGACTCACTGCCTGACACGCTGGTAGCATGGGCAGGTCAGTGCCCAGGGAGTGGGGCAGGAGGGTCTCACTGAAAGCAGACACCTGAATGGCATGAACCTCTGGAATTGCCTTAAAACAAGGGCTAAGGTCAGAACAAGACAGGGTGAGTAGGAAAGTGCCATTTTCAATTAAAAAAGCAACCTGGGGACGTACCCGGTGCTCCCTTACCTCATGAGGTAGGTGAGAATTGTTTTCTTCAAGGGGCAACTTCTGACTGTTGGAGCCTGATTTGTGCTGGTGTTGACAGCACGTAGTAGATGTGTTCATCTTTTTATGTGCAATTAATTGGGTTTGTGTCTTTATTGCCATCTCCTTTTCTGCCAAGCTCTACAGGGTCTTCAGAAAAGTGATGTCAGACTTAATCTTTAAGCTAGAGAAGATAAAAAAGATCACATATTGCTGGGGGGGGTTGTCTGTTTGTGATGATTCAGTCATAAATAATTCATTGTGCAGGTACCAGTGATACAGAAAAAGATTTATAATTTTCTCAAGCTTGTAAATATCCAAATGTTACACTCCAAAATTAGATAAAAGCAATTATGTCCAACATATCCTGTAGCATGTCTTGTTTAATCTGAACATGTAGCACTGCTGGCTCTTCCAGGTTTGGAAATAAAAAGACTTTTATAAATGCTCTGTATAGTGATGCTATGGCTCATGGAGCTGGCAAGTTGTTTATAATGGTCTTGTCTTGTCTTATTTGTGTTGTGGCAAAGAAATTGTACAATCAAGCTCAATATTCTTATATAAGAAGTTTTTCCAGTGCTGAAAGGCTGAGGTAGGCAGGGAGTCACTCTGAATAGCTCAGGCTCTGGAGCTTTTTAATAGCAGAGGGTTTGTCATCCTGTTTATGCTGATTAATTTCTATGGCAGTAACGTGGCTGTAGAGGTACCTACCTTGGCATGTCAGAGAGATGCTGCTGCCTTGAATTGGTCCCTCAAGGGGGCTGCACTGCTGGGTGAAGACTGTAGGTTCCCCCCTGGCAGAAAGGTGGGAGAGTGGCCATCACCAACACCAGAGTATCAGTGGTTTTGAAAAAATATTGTAAAAGCAATGATCTTAACTGAAAAATCAATGTTACTTTCATAAATAGAACAATTATTTTCTTTCTTGATGATTTTAACTGGAAAATCAAATGTTACTTTCATAAACAAAACAATAACTTTCCTCCTTAACTGGGATGACTTTCTGCCCTAAGGGCTGGGGGTGCTGGCAGTCAGAACACACCTATCATTGTGGTGCAAGTTAAATGATTTCTGGTTCTTGATTAAATGAGGAATAAGTTCCATTTTTAAAAGAATGAAAAGAATGCCTTGGTGTGACACAGATAATAAGGGCAACTAGAGTTGCTTAAAATTGAAATCTAGATATATATATTTTAAAGAATTGGAATCAACAAGTGGTTTTCTTTTTTCTTGTCCCCCACAAAAGGCTGGTTATGCTCTCCTTTTGTCCTATTTGCATCTCCTCCTCCACTGAATGCAGTAAATTGCAACCCAGATGAAAGACTGGCAAGCTGGAAATTGTAACACTAGTTTTGCTATATTTGAAAGTTAAACCTGTGAAATAAATTTTCTTTTGAGAGCTGGAATTGTAGATACCCTTCCTTTTTAATGTTTTAACATTGGGTTAAAAGAACAGAGATTGATCAAAGAAGGGATAAAGTTTAAAATTCAAATATTTTAGGGTTGATTTTTAAAAAAACTTGAACTTGTGGCCTTCCTACTATATTCATATCACCTGGATTTTAACCAGTTGTTCTCCTAGTCTGATTTAACTGCACTTGACTAGCACAGAAGGGAGAGCCTTGATGTGGGTGCACAGCCCACGGTAGTTCAGGGATTTCTCCCGGTGCAATAAGGTTTGAAAAGGACCTGGGCAGTACATTCATGGTGCTTTTCGTGGTGGCTGAGCAGTGCAATATTGCTCAAATCGGGTCTCTTCATCAAGTCCCACCTTCTCTGAAATCAAGTACAAAGGGAGGCTTGTATTCTCCTCTGCTTTTACGGACAAACAACACCCGGGAGAGGAGCTAACAGGGGTTTGGAATAACCTGTTCTCCCTCATTATTGTAAATGGAATAATTTAAAGAATAATATAAGATCAAAACAACAACAAATGCAGTAACTTCTGGTTGTTTTGTGATAGTAAAATAGATTATTTGAGAATCCTAAGCTTGCTCTAACAGTCCTCAAACTGTGTGATGGGTATTTATTCATCTGGAACAGACAAAGTATATCTTTTAAACAACTATCTCAGATTTTATAAATAATAGTTAGATCCAATTGTGTACTGGATATGTAGTGTTTGTTTGTTTAATTAGAAAGCTGAGCTGAGCTGAATCCTGTGGCAGATGTTGCCATGTGTAATGTAATAAATAAAAGTCTTTATGGGACCCAGCAGGCAGCAGAGCTTTCAGTTAGCAGATGGCAAAATATTAAACTGGCAGTGCAGTAACTTAGCTGGCTGTATCATCTGGACCCTACCCAGGTTTAGCACAAGTATGAATCAGCTTCACAGAGGAGGTGTCAACCAGCTTCGTGTTTCTGCAGTGGATGTTAATACTATTTTAATACAATACATGATAGAAGAAAATTTTTCATTCAGCCAAGATGATGATGTAATAAAAATCAGTCTAGGCTGAACATGATCTCTGCTGTGCAAGACAACAGAAGATCTTTCCCAAGAGAAGAACAGAATGGATGTGCTGCTCAGTCCAAATGAAGTGTGGGTAGAGGGACTAGAGATGTCAAAGCTGGTACAACTAACTGCTGTGGAGCCTGGCAGGGGGGAGTGCCTTTTCCTTCTGAGGAGTAGTTATGGGATTGGGCACTTGGCATCAGTTGTCTCTCATCATCCTCAGGTGGGTCTGTGAGAATGCTGACACAGAAAATTGTCCCTCCCCAGCTAGAGCTAACTTGTCCATTGACCCTGGAGATCCCAAGTCCTGGGGCCTGAAAGGACTTGTGCAATTCACTGCCATGCAGACTGGGTTATGCTTTTCACCCTAATTCACCTACCAGGTTTACTTTAGATGTAAATGTACACATATTTGCGTAGCTTCAGGCATTATTTTGTTGCCCCATGCTGGGACATCAGGAATCTCCTGAGGTTCCCTGTACTGGAGAGTCATTTCTCTAGACTGGGAGTACCTTCAGCTGCAGTTCTTCGCAGTACCACCTCTCTCCAGACCCTAGGGGATGTGCTTCCCAATGGTATGACATTTTTCCAAGACCCAGCTCAGGCTCCAATTTAAGACTGATATTATGGTGGTTTACCTGATGTTACGATGTTTAAGCCCATCTTAAATGCAGTTGTCTGAACAGCAGGTGTTTACGACAGAGTAAAACAGGATCGATTGCAGAGCAACTGGGAAGGCAAAACTCTTTGTCCAAACTTCAGAATTTAGCACAGAGCAGTTAATCACCCACTTACAGACTGCCTTGCTTGCACATATGGGGAATTTAATATCCCTTCATGAAAAAAACCCCAGTGTTTTCCATGGTTAGTCGCTTCCTTTGGCTTTAGAGAATGTCATACACTAATGATAGTGAAGATGAGCCTTTTGGCTGTTGTGTTTCATTCTTTAGTCCCTTCATGTCTCTCTGTTGGAAGGCAGCTCACTAACTTCTGAGAAAAGTGGAAGATTAGGAAGGTTTTCAAATTGGTTTGAAAAAGCAAGTAAATTGTTTGCATAGATATATCTTGAAAATACAGCCCTGGTAAAGTGCACCTTGTAAAATAGAAAATTGTTTAAGCAAAGCCATGTGTTGTTTGCTATTTTGGTTATATTCATTCAAATGGAAAAGAAGTACTAAAACTTTTCTCTGAGGGATAAAACTCACTGTGTTTTTAAAACCCATTTAGCCTCTTGAGAAATCAACTGATCTGGTTTGCTGCCTGGTTTTTTTCCTAACAACCCTGGGATGGGGTGAGTTGAGGTAGAATGCCTACCATCCTCCAAGAGCACATTGCTGCTCCATAGTCAAGCCCTGCTCGGACCATATTGCACCAAAACCCCAAGGGAACAACACAAGGAACTTATTCCCTTGGAAAATACTTTCCAAGACATTGGCATGTTTTGTGTCATTTAAGGTCCCTCAAAGATATGACAGAGTGGGCAGAACTGCAGTATTTAACTGCTGGCACAAATCTACTCCTACTAAAGTCCTCAATTTCAGACAAAACAGCTGAAGTTTGGAAAGTCTCACCCTAAAATTCATCTCCTGAGTCCTGACACCTGAAAACTTCTTGTCAGTATTACATAGTTACTCAATTCAGATCATTCTTAGCCTGAATGTTTGCTGAGGAAATCTTTCCAATACCAAGTTTTAAATCCCATTTAGGTTTACACAGTTCATGTTAAATTCAGATCAGTACAGTGCCTCCAGTGATGGTTAACAGTAATCCTTTCTCAAGACTGTGGAAATTATGTTCTTTGTACAGATTTACAAAACAACAGATGATGTGTCAAGACAGTAATTTATACCACGAATCTGCACTTGCTTAAAGATGAACTTTTGGAAAAGAAAAATGAGTAAAATGCTAGTGGCAGACAAGCAGAATGTCTGGTTAAGTGCATCAGTTTTTGTTACTGACAAATCTTGTGCTTGTAATAAAACTGAAGTGCTGAGGTCAGTGTCAGATTGAAACTACACTTGTTTTCACAAACATATTTATGTGATGGTAATGGTAGCTATTAACAGGGTTGACATTGCTATCTGCCAAAGAGAAAAATGAGTTCTCCTCATCAGTAGATGAGCAAAATTGGGGGAATAATATATCATAAAATTAGTTAAGACCTCATTTATCTTTCTTGGCTTTCTGACATTGCATCTTAGAGTCCTTCAGGACTTAAATTCATTTATTGCATTGTATTGTTGTAAAAACCTGTCAAAGCTGGTATCAGGCAGCAAGAAGTGAGATGAGCAGAAGTAACAGTATGTGGTGTTAAATAAAGTGGCGTTTGCTTCCTTTTGCTCAAGATGGGGCCAGTTTGCTGTAACCGGTTGAATTAGTGCTGGAAGGAAAATGAGCCAATTCCAAGATGGGTAAGTTCTGTTTAAGAACCTGTGGCTATGGCTGTCACTGGTGCTAGTGGATGGCTGGTAGTACCTGTTATATAAAGTGAGATGAGACTGTGCCCTCTTTAGCTATGCACCTCTGTGTGTAGGTTCTGTGCAGTTAATCCAGACTGTTTTTAATTTTACACTCTGTCAGCATGAAGAACTGGTGCTATCTGTTTTGGTTGGGGTTTTTTTGTCCTTTATGGTTGCCCAAGTGTTTTGTAGTTACATGTCAGAAAATTGCTTCACTTCTCATGGAAATGCATGTACCATTTATCTGGTTTTGCTTCAAGATTGCACGATAATTAGAGAGGGAAGAGAATGAGATGAATGTGGTGACCAGAAACTCTAGAGAGGAAAAATAGTAGAATTCTGTTGATTTGTACTTTGCACTCTATTTTCATCGGAAAAGATCCAATCATATGTGATGAAATTTATTTCCTCAGTATAGGCTTCTTAACAATTTATGTAACATCTTGAGAAGTGAAGGAAAAGTAATTGTTTAACACTAACAGTGCTGTTTTAAACTTCTAGCTTCAGTTTTGTTTTTGGACCAGAGCTTTTTAAGTCTGTCTTCAAATCGTGGAATAAACTTATCTGAAAAATTAATACTAAGTCTTCAAACCAGGAATTCCTTTGGTTGTGTTCTTCCCCCAGAGAATTTTGACAACTACTACACAAAAGACATAAAGACCATAAGAATGTGGAGGATGCAGAAATGGAGAGAAAGAAAATGGATATTAACTTGTATTCCTTTTATTGTGAGAATATTAGAGCATTCCTTTACATGATTCCTTAAGCTATTAAAAAAAAATGTTCCCTTAAAGCCTATCAATGTGTGATTGATTTTCAGACAGTATCTTGATTGCACCTGGTGAGGCTGCAGGGGAAAGGGATGGTGCATTAGAGTGTGTAGAAAAGTTTGGACATGTTCCTTTCCTCAAAAAGATGAATTAAGGTATATTTAATTGGCTTTAGAGGAGTGTTCATATGAAGTGTACATTGTCAGTTTGAGTATTTTTTGGAAGTATTAAGAAGTGACTCCATCTGAAGGCCATGGAGAGAGGCTGGGCAGGAGACAGAGGGTGTCTGTAGTGTCTGAGTGTGCTCAGCAGTGCCAGGAATGTGGAGCAGATGCCATTCGGAGACAGCAGCCAGTGCAGATGGAAAGGGAGGGAGGAAGCTGCTGGAAGGAAGGATGTACCCAAAGGGTCCATACTGCACACTAATACTTCTGTAAAGGTCTTACCAGATTTTTATTAGAAATGCTGGAGTACTGGGAATTTTTATCAGAAGATGAAATGTAGTACAGAGTGGTTTTGGAAGGAAGAATTCGAAATGTAATTTGCTAGCAAAATGACCATAAAAAAGACCATACTGCTAGCTTTTACTTTTTTGTAACATTATTTAGAGCAGCAACAAGAATTTCAGTATGGTTTCTTGCTTGTTTGTGTAGAGTTTTTTTTAACTTTACTGAACATGCCTTGCTATTTAGTTTTCCACAAGAATTTTAACATCACCAGCAAGCAGCATATCAGTTGCATATCACCAGACTTTCCATCTGCCCTGGGAGCTGAACTGTTCACAGGTTGCTGTGGGGGTAGTGCCAGAAAATGAGTTGAGCTTCTGGAATGACAAAACTATTTTGTTTCTTTGAAATGCAGGTCAGGTAGTTTGTGGCACTAAATGCAGAATCATTGATGTAGTCAGTGTGCTCCCAGGGTCACATGAAGACTCATTTACACATACAGAGACGCAAGTGGGATGTCCTGCATATGCAGAAACAGAACAGGATGGATGTGATTTTAATTTTTATGTATCTTGATGTTTTCTTTGGGTCCTGAAAAAGGAGGTGCTTCAGGATGGATTTGCAAAGGGACTTCTCACTTCTGTGACTAAGGCAAGGAAGGTTGGCTGTAGGTCAGCATGGACTTTGTTCTAGGCTGTCATTTCTCTGTGCTGTTCTTTGACACCTCCATTCCCACACAAAGCTGCTTTTGGCAGGCAGCAGATGGGTGCATTTGCAAAATACAATCCTAATGCAAAACAAGCTGGTCTGGTCTATGGGGACTGAAAGCCTGAGCAGGGATGGCTGTGGGTTTGCTGTGACTGTGGTTGACTGATCCAAACATCTGTTACTCAGCAGAGATTTACTGGGTATGATTTAAGACTCTTTAGATGGGGGGGAAGGCATCCTTTCTCTGTGAAACACCTGACCAGCTCTGAGAACATGTGACAAGAGTGGCCTTCCAGAAAGCTCTTCTGGCTGGAGACAGTGATGGCAACAGCAGTGAGAAAATGTGCAATTAAGGCAAATCACCTCACTTAAACATTACCCTCCTGCAGGAGGAATCAGAGACTGAAGCTGTGAAGTGCAGATATCTGGGACCTCCAGAGAGACACTTTCCAGTGGCCAACCTTGGCCTAGATGTTGCAGTGCAGGTGTGGGAAAAGGAATGATTAGAGAAGACCTTCACTTCTACCGGGTGTCAATAGGCCCAAGAGACGGGAGGGAGGGGGCAGCTGCATCATCCTTAAAGAGGGATAATATCTTCTTAGAGCTCTTGTGCGAATGCACTTTAAACATCCCAGTACAGATGGAAGACAGCATCCCCTCCCAGGCCAACATCCATCTGTTTTTATAAACAGCTAAGTAATTGCTGAAAAAAGAGGTGTAGACCAGGTTGGGAAGCCAGCTAGGCATGTCTCAGGCTGTGCTCCTGGGCAGATGGAGCTGGTGGGACAGTGGTGATTTGCTGCCTTGTAGCTCGTTGGTCTCTGCTCTTACGGCAGAAAAATGGAGTGTAGAGGAAGAAACTCACTGTTACCCTCCTCATGCCTTTCCCGTTCTCTCTTGTGTACTGCCATACATGGTCAGCGTGTAAGAGGAATAAGCAGCAACTTAGTGGCTTAGGAAGGAAATTAGGAATGCTTCAAAGTCACAACAAATGTTTTTGCCTGCCCTCCGGGGTGGCATGGCATGACTGACCTGCCACAAACACCCCCCCTCCTGCCTTGACAATGCTGCTGCTCAGATCTGTGTTTCCCATGCTCTTTTGTGTTGCTGGAGCTTGGTCCCTGCTGTGCATCTCCACACACAGGTTGTGTTTCTAATGGTGAGACTTGATCATTACAAAGCTACTTATACCATTGATTGTTTTGTGATTCCCCCCTTCTGACCTCTGGTACCCTCTGTATTCCCTCACCTCAACTCTTGTTATTTGTGTCCATTTGTCCCTCTCCCTCTTTTGCTGTCAGGGGATACCATGGGGAATGAGCCATCAGCTTTGCTGGGCTTTTGCATCAGGTGTGCACAACTGCGGGGGCTTTGGAGGCTTTACGAGCTGCTGCTCTGATTGAGATGAATATCATGTACCTGTGCAATGCACAGCAAGTGGCATAGCACATCCATATTCTCTGTGCATTGGGCAGAATTTCTCACTTCATACATCATTCTCAACTTGCTGCAGCAATTTCACAAAGTCAATCCCTATCTATTAACACATAGGAAAAGCAGTAGAGAAACATACACGGGTGGCACAGGATTTTTTTTTTCTATTTTGAGAAGGTTTTCTAAGCATATTCAGCATAGGGTTTATCTCACTGTAGTATCATGAACTGCACCCAGTCCTCTAGAGCCAACCTTTTCCCTGTTAAATAAAAAAAAAAAACAAAACCAAAAACAAATTAGCATTTGTGTACTTGACATGTTCTGTGCAAGAACTGACTTGCCTGACCCTGATGCTGATTTCCTAAATGATGTAATTAGTATCTCTGTAGTTGATCATGTCAGCACAGGTAATATCTCTGATCCTTCATTCATAATTTTGCTAATTATGACTTTTTGAAATCTTCTACTCTAAGTTTCCAGCATGGACTTTTAAATTCTCAGCCCACTTCCAACAAATCTAACCAATCAAATGGTGAGTTTTCTCTGTAAGAAGGGATGTTGGAGGCTTTTGTGCTCAAGTAGTCTTCTGATTTGGAGAGAAGATGCATAAAAATTCATAGGCTGGCAGGTGACACCAGATTTATGGTCAGCTGGGTGAGCTGGCAGCAGTATAGCCTGAAATGCTGCTCTTCTCTGGTGTGGCAAATGCCCAGCCACCAAATTATCTGTACTTTTCACATATCTTTGGGTCTGGGTGCAACTCACTTGCCTCTGTTAGTGCCAAACTTACAAACTGTAACGACTGATAGAGTATCTTGTGCTGCCCACAGGAGCCATGGGAGTGTTTGTGCTTCATAATGACACTGGTACTGAGAAGTTATTTCTGGGTGCCAGCACACCCTCATTAGGCAGCTGAGACCTGCAGGGATTGCATTTGTGATCTGTGAGTCCTTACTGTTTTGAGTGTGCTATTCCCAGTCCCCCAACTGCAGTGAAATTGCACTCTGTTGCCATGAAAACAACAGTTATGGCATAGTTATGTGAATATTTGCTCTCCTGTGGTAGAAAACTCCAGAGGTTCTATATATTAAAAGCAAAATTCTGGCTTTACTGCTTTAGCATCCAGGTTTTATCTTGGTCTTCAGAAGGCACCTCTTGCAGTGGACAGACTGAAGAAACAATTGGACAAGACTGAGGGATATATATTCCTTCCTGGAATAATCTCATTTGCAGGCAGGGGTTCTGTTGACTTTGTGGGTAAGTTGCTGTAGCATTGGCACGAGTTATGGAACAAGTCATTGCAGTGTGGTGCTCCCTGAAATCTTCTGTGCTATGTCAAACTCCTGTGGTGTGGTGTCTTAGCTCTGTAGCTGCAAAGTGTGTTGTGACATGTCGAGCCCAGCGCAGTCCATGGCAGCTGGGGAGCTGTGTCCCACTGCTGGTTTCACCCTTGCCTTTGGGGGTAATTTGTAATATTTTGCGAGTATTATATCACTTGTGAACTTCATTTATAACACACCAAATAATTCAGCCAAACTAACCACTGCAGGCCCTCTAAGTGCCCCAGTTTGTTCATGCTGCCTGTGTTCACTCCTGTCCAGGAGGGAGAGGTGGTCTCCAGTGCAGCTCAAGCACACAGGCTCTTAGCATTCCCAGAGTCTCTTCTTTCTGGAGACCTTTGGAGTCACACTTCCCTGCAGAAATGGTGTTGCAGAGGAACTCCAATTGTGTTTTGGAGGGATTGATACTGTTGAGTGGCTCACTTGACTGAAAGCCATTTTGGGAAGAATAGCTGGGAGCTAGAGCAGGTAAGTGGAGTTGCTTGAGTGAGGAGAATCTGAGTGTCTGTGGCTCTTGTATCCTCTGGTGGGTTCGAGCACAACTTGTACAGGAACTGCAGGCTGGCATTGAATGTTGTGCTCCAGCCTTCTTGGTCTTTGGGAAGAGAAAGGCTCCTATCAGAGTGGAGCAGCGAGATCATGGCAGGATGCAGGCTGGAAACAAGCCAGTCTCTGTGCTAATGTCACAGCTGAGAGGCGACAACCACGTTCAGCAGAGGCGGGTGGTACAGAGCCAGGAATCCTTGGAGGAAGCCCAGGGAGACAGCCTGCCTTACAGACACAGCTCCCTGGCTGGAGAGCTGTCTGTGGCATCCTGTCAGGCTTGTCACTGTCTCCAAGCAGCTGGCTGGGCTGGCACCAGGGAAGGAGGGCTGCTTGTCCCATGGCCACCATGAAAACTATTCCCAAGTCAGAGCAACTTGGAAGCAGCTCCCTGGGATTTGTGGATTTTGGCAAGTTGTCAGCCGTAGGGAGTGGAGAAGAGGTGTGAATGAATTATTCTGTCTCCACAAGTTTATTCTCTCTGGGGAATCCAAGCACAGTCTTCCCCCTCCTGAGCTTGCCTTGCTGATTTTGTACATCTGCAGCATGCAGGCAAGGTCCTAAATGTCACCTAAAAATATCTGCCCATCGTGGAGATTTATTCATGCTGGGCCCTTATGGAGCATCTCTGCCTAGAGACGATTTTTCTCTGATGTGCAAAGTTATGGAGTACTCATATGCAGACATGGAACTGCCTCTGTCTAGTTTTGTAAGATGGATGAAAAATAATATGAAGAAAGAACAGGAAAAAGCATAATGAAAAGTAGAGGGGGAGCAGCACTGACTTGAATAAATACACTTTCTCCAGTCAAAAGAAAAGCTTGTAGAGCAAAACAAGCAAAATGCACCTATTATCTGCTCTTTATAATGAGGTTCACAGCCAGAAAAATGTAGTTTCATCACTGCCAGTTCCAACAATAAAAGGCTGGGAAAGAGTCTCTCTCCAACCCTTAAAAACACTTTTTATTTTCCCAATAGTATTTGAGGCTAAGCTCTGTTTGCAAGTGTCATGTAATAATTTGAAGTTTATTCTTTCTTTTAGAAGATGTGACTCAGTCATGTTTTTCCTGGGTTTGGGACATCTCAGATTGTCAAGCCGTTGGGAAGCTGAGATAACATGGTAGGAGCTGGTAGTTCTGCATACTGCCCCTTCCCCCCTGTCCCTAGCAGATAGTTTGAATTAATATTGATTTTCAGTAGTTAAATACTGCATGGATTAAACGAAGCAGAAAAGGGAAATCCCAATTTCCAGAGACAGGACAGCCATGTGAGGTGGGGCAAGAAATCATTGTGTGTGTGGCTGCCTGTTTGCCTTTGATAACACAAAAGAGAAGACTCAGATCTCATAAAAGGAAGAAAGGAGTCGCATAGCCTGTGTAACTCCTGGTGCCAGGAAAGCTGCAGACACCATGAGGTCAGAGCAGGGACCTTGCAGCCCCAGCCCAGCTCCCTGTGCATGGGACAGGAGCCCAGCTCCTGGGGTGCCAGGGTGCGATGGCATCCCTGGAACGTGCCTGCCATGCTGCTGGTTCTGCACTGCTGTCACAGCACTCGGCAGGCGACAACACGCTGAAGGCAAGTACTTACTTCTTTGTAAACAGCCTAATCTTTTATCAAATAATTTATTTTATGTAAAGGAAGCATTTTACTTTTCAAAGCTAATCTGTCTAAACTCTTCTTTTATCTTTGAAGCCCAAGTAAGTGTCCAATTTATAGTATTTAGTAGATAGGATTTGGGATTCTTATCAACTTAGTGATCTTGGTTTTGGACTTTCTGCTCACGTTTCTAAGAAAAAAAACAACTCAAGAAACTGACATATTTGACAGTTTATTTGCTTTTATTTTTCTTGAACGTCTGAAACATTTCTGCTTGGAAATGGTGCATTACAGTTTTGAGAAGGTTATAACAGTATCCTAAAAATTTTCTCAGACTAAGTCACTTTGAGTCTGGAAAGAGAATTTTCTTTTTTTTTTCCTTCTGTATTGTCAGTCCAAATAATTGACACAGGATCCAGGAGATGCCAAATTCTTTTGGGGAGGTAAAAATTGGTGGCAAAAGAAGGGATTTAATCAGATTTGAGGGATTCTCTTTGAGACACATCAGCAAGTTTTCACTTGTAACTATTTCTGATGTGTGTCTTGATGTTGTGATCTGATGGGCAAAAGGTCCCACTTTTTGAGTTGCTGAGCAATTGCTGAAGCCTGGATGGCTCAGGCCTTAAGCAGGTCAAGGTCACATCTTCAGAACTTGAATGTTCCCATGTTCATGAGTATTTTGATAGAACAACATCAGTACATAAACACAGGGCTGAAGCTAACCTGGGCAGCCTATTTGCCATGATCTGGTTAGAATAAGTGAACGATGATCTCTCTTGGTGAGCTGCTGTTCCCAAGAACACCTGCAAAGAAGCCAATGTCCCTGCTTGTATGATCAGTTTAATGGACTGTCCCTCTGTTAAAAATATTTCAGGGCAGTTGTTAAAATTAGTGTAGAAGTGTTTATTTACCTTCATTTCAGTTGCTGCCTGATGCTGTGTGGTGTTACCTGTTTATGGGAGTGCACGGGGACCCCTCACAGGTGTGTGTGTCTCAATGAGCTGCACAGGAGACTCTGCTACAACAGGAACAGTCGAGTGCTGCATCAGGGATGCAGAGGCTTCCACAAAAACTCCACAGACTATGTTGTCTGTGCCTCTCCTGAGACCTGACCTGACCCCTAAAGCACCCGAGCATTCACCCATATCATGTTAATGTTGTGTAATGAATTTGGATCTTGCCTCAGCAGACACAAAATAACAGCAGGGGTTTTTTTTTAATCTGTAACAGATTTAATCTAATTCCCTGGTGAGACTTGTGCTCTTTCACTTTTGCCTTGCACTTGTTCATGTTCTGTCTTCCCTCCCTGAATGTCTCAGGGTGTTACTCAGGCAGTTACAGATTACGGTCAAAGAATAGGAACTATTTCTGGACTGGGGAGTCACCTGTAGCATTCAGTGACACTTTGTCTTTAGGAAGCTCTTGCTGTCCTGTTGGCTTGTCTGGGTGAGTTCATACCTGTGTTTCTGGGCATGGGGAGCTGGGTGCCACGTGTCAGTTCTGCCTGGCAGCTGGGGTGACACTCACTGGTGGGCCCCTCACATCATGGCCCTACTGTGTAAAATATCTGCTAGCATTAAGATCGTGGCTTTCCTCCATGTGTCTACCAAAACCTGCCTGTAGTCACACCTGAGCTGAGGAGCCCTCTCAGCATGCTGGTGCACACTCCTGCCCGGTGCAATGCCTGGCTGGATTCTCTTGTCCTGACTTTATGCTGATTAATTTCTCTGGCTTCTGTGAAATTATTCACTCCAGCCTGCTCTGGTGTCAGTGAGGAGAATCAGATTGTCAGTCTGGAGACTTGCTGTGTGTAGCTCATCCATCCTGCTGGGTAAAACTGCAGGGGAAAATGCCCATGGATATCCTTAGCAGACAGCACCAAGCACAGATATATGTTAAAACAGGTGTGCAATCGGATCTAGTTTGTAACCTCTTCAGATCCAGACATTAATATGAAACCTTCCACAATATGCAATTCAAGGTAATGTTCAACACTGGTACTGATTGTCCCTGCAGCATCTGTACATCATTTGGGGCAGGACCCTCTAGTGCCAAGGGCTGCACAAACATGTCCAGCATTCCAGATTGACAAAACAACATCAGGACTTCACATGCTGGCTTCTGCCTGGTAGAGTTTGTCTCTGATTATTGGAATCTTTTTCATCTTTTGGCCCACTGAGAACCAGCAAACTCTGATTTTGAACTCGGCACTTATGCTTGCTTGTCTGACTGTGTCCTTCACACTTGTCCTACAGCTCGCTTGAATGGTTTCTGTCACCCTGAGAAAATCCATCAGGGAAGGTCTCTTCTGAATTTCATCTGTGCAAAACTGTTGTCCAGAAGTAATATTTTCAAATGAGCCCCCAATCAGGTTACAACTCAGAAACATTTATTATTTTCATGCATAACTGTGATCAATTTTTTTGCTTTTTGGCAAGTTGACTATACTTAAATGTGAACCTAAACCTCCAGAAGTAATTAGTGTTGGGTGTGCTGCTGAGCATTGAGAGCTGCTGAGTCAATAAAGGCAAAGCTTCCACTTTTTACCTTAAAAGAAAGTGCCCACTGTTATTGTTTTAGTGATATGGCAGATTTAGTTTGGTGTTGTAGGCCAAGATAGAAAAAGAGGTAAAACTTTTATTAAGATGATTGGGAGGTTTGGATGTGAAGATGAGTTTGTTTACCAAAGTTTATCTCCTTTTTACTAATGCTGTAGTGGCTTTAATGAAAAAATATCACCCTGCCTACTTAATTTTCCACTTCCATCATTATGCTTGTGCAGTCTTGAAGCTGATTGCACATCATAAAATTTTACATCATGTAAAGTATTTTGAGTTAAATACATTTATCATAGTTTGCAAAAATAGTTTCTGAATCATATTCAAAGGCTGTGATTTCACATTCCTTAGTCACCAAATTTTTAGCCATGATTGGAAAACTTTTAATGGAAGATTGTAAAAATAAAAATTGCATTAGTGACTTTTTTAATGGTGCTTGTGACTATTAGATTCTTTGTACGTATCTGTGTGCAACAGATGAGCTGCCTACCAAAGTGTTTTATGCTTTGACATAAAAACAACACAAACCTACCTGGCACTGCAGTTTCTAAGACAAGCATGGCACTCCCTGCCCATTCTGACAGTAGATTGCAAAAGGCATTTAAAATGTGTTCTCCCTCTTTGCATCAAAGGACACACATATATGCAAAAGCCCAGGAGCACCTGGGACAGAGATGGTTAATATTTAAGCAGGACAGACTGTGGTGACCATCCCAGGTGTGAATTACACACTGCTGTGGCCTGACTGAAACTATGCATCTGAAATTCTTTCTTCCTCATCTCCCCTCTCGAACAGTGCAGTAGCTGAATCTAGATTGCTATTTGCAAATACTGTCTCAGCAATAAGCCAAGCTGGAGGCTGTAGATATGGATGTAGTTGCTTCACAGAAGGCAGGGAAGTTGGATTAGCTGGTTTTTTTTCCTTCTGGTTTTGCCCTCTGTGTAGCTAAGGATGCTCATTGCTGGATGTGTGTGCATGATCACTTATGAAGGGTTCTAACTCATGCTAATAATTACAGTACCCTCTCATTCATCAGCATTACAGCCCGGGGACTTGTGCATACATAGGCAGTATTTGAAGGAAATTAATATTTCCAGACAGCAAAATCTGAAATTGTCATATGTGGTTGTAATAGCTGGAGCATATTTATAGTAGAAAGTGAATCTATCAGTTCTGCCTGGCCTAATGTGGAAAAGGTGTCACCACAGAAACGTCTGCACTCAGAGAGAGGAGTTTGTTATTTTTAAGGACTGCAGTTACACATGTACACAAATCTCCCAGGAAGTTTGTTCTGGAGTCCCCAGCAGATGACAGGTGAGAGTGAATTAATGTAACATATTTTTGCCCTTACTTAAAAACAGAGTTGAGTGCTGTGGTTGCAGTTCTTTCTGTGGAAAAGAGATATATTTCTCTAGTTTTGGATACCAAGAGGTAGAGAGCAGAGAGTGAATTGGTCTGGCTGTCACAATTGTTCTCTGGGAAGAGCCAACCCTTGAGAAGACAGAGCTTTGAGGCAGAGAGGGCTGAGCAGTGCTAAAGGCACTATGTCAGGAAACTGCCATGCGTGGGATAATGGCAGGTTTTCTGAACTGGCACTGAGGAATGGCAGGTGAGATCTTTTTGAGCATAAAATGGTGATTTTGAGGCATTAAGGGTATGTGGTTTGTTGTGTGGAAGCAGGACAAGCAGCTGAAGTGAATGGCAGTTGTCAAAGGCAGGGGAGCCTTTAGAAGCAAACAAAAGTGGTGCAATGAGGTGAATGTAACAGGTGATGGGAAAGAGAGATGGAGCAGGAGGAGCCAAAAGGAGGAATTACAATTTTCAGTGCTGTCAGTGTCAACTGTTCTCATACTGTCTAACACAGAAAAACTGCTAAAGGCTTTGTTTCCCAATGCTTGGTGCAGACAGGCCAAAAGAATCTGAGAAAGAAATTCCTCAAGTGTTATTGTGTACTTTGAGACTCCCTCCTGCTGTTGGTGGTGTAGGGAAAGTCTCCTAAGCTGAGGTACTCAGTTGAGTAATATGTTTATCCTTAAAAATCTTGTTTTCCATATCTAAAGAACCATCTCACTCTTAAAATTATCACATTATTAGCTGAGCTGTGTTGTGAGAGCTCACCTTGTGATGTCTTCTTTGCAACACCATCTCCACATATGTTTGGTGACAAACCAAGCTAACTAAAAACAGCAACTGGGCTGAAGCTCTTTTCTCTTTCCAGCAAGCAGGTGACCAAGGCTTTTTATATAGCTTCAAAATAACTCTGCAGATGAAATATTGTAGTGCCTAATTCAGCCATGTTCACCCAATCAGTTTGTCTTATGCTGCCTCTATCTGTTTAAAGCTGGTCTTAATAAGCTGTCAGAAAGCTGTGTGCAGCAATGGGCAGTGTTTGCACATCAGCTGAAGGGAGGCAGGGGTGATGGACCCGAAATCTTGAGGTTGTTTCTTCTCATCGGTTTTGGGGTTTTGGTTTTTTTTTTTAATACAAGAAAGCCAAATATATAACCATGCAGAGAATCAGCAAGTGTAAGATTTTTTTCCTACTTTTGAATGTACGTGCTCTATTGATAGTTTTGGCTGCTTTTAGGGTTGGAATATTGTGGAAAGCAGAGGGAAGTGCAGCCCACAGCAGGAGGCATTAATTAGAGAAGATGATAGTGTGAACATGCTGTAGTAAACACAGGTGAGAATTTGGTACACATTGATTTATACATTCATAAACCAAACTCCTCAGTTACTTTCAGGGAGCCTGAATATTGAAACTGCTTAGTGTGACAATGTATTTTTGCTAAAGCCAGGCAGAGGGGATAGGGAGTATGTTCTGGGATAGGTAATTAGTTCTCCTTTTCCTAGTCTTGCTGGTTCAACTTGATTAACAACAGACTTCCTCACACATTGCTCTGCTGTTGTGTGTCTTCCACAGAACTTTTCTTTCCATTTTTCATCACCACATGGGTAATACCCGAAGGAGGAAACTGATTCTTCCATGACAAAGGGGATTAGTTTCAGCAGCTGTTGCAGGAGAAATGCAGGGTATAAAGGGAACTCACATGAAGGGGTTTCAAAATTTGCTTTTGCTTATAAGTAAACTTGCAATATTTGTATCTTCACATTATTGTTTGGGAACTTCCTTTACCAACTGAGGAAAATACTTTTTTTTTTCCTGCAGTGAGCTAAATCTAAGCTTTAGACTTTGTTTCCTGGGAAGGATGGCAATTCTAGTCTGGAGAAGTCCAAGATTTAGTTGCCATTCCCTGCAACTTGAGGAAATACTGGAAAAGGGTTACCAATTCCTGTGCTATTTCAGGGCCAGTGTGAGACTGAATAGTGGCTAGTGCTGGCTGCAGCCTCTTGTCCAGAGAAGCCTCTTCACTCTGGTAAATAACTGGCAGTGTGTAGAAGACTCAGAATCTGAAATGAAAGGAGGTTTGCAGTAGAGCAGCAGGTCAGGGGAGTGGAAGATTAAATGGGATGAACAGGTTGTGACCAATCATAGCTGAGACTGTAGAAGGTGTCATATGCCTGGGACAGTGATGTGACTTCCTACTCTGGCAGCATTAACAAGTTTTGCCTCAGTTACACCTTGGAAACAGTTAAAGCAATTGAACAGCAAACTCGGTATAATTACTAGTTAATAGCCAGAGCCAGTGCTCCTAAAGTGTAAATTGTTTCTGTATTGATCTAAGCTTACACTGTCAGCATTCTGTAGAGACTGAACTTTTAAGTGCTTAATTCAGCTATATGCAACCATTAATTTTGGTTTTTATCCACAAAATAAAAGTGCAATTGTTTATTCTATTTTTCTGCAATAATAAAATCAATTAAACTCTTTTTCCCCAAACATAGCTGACCTTTGTAATCAACACACTTGAAATGCCAACATGTGAAAAGAATATTATGCCAGGGTCTTGTGTTTATTAAGAGAAATGGAAGACTTGCTAGCAGGTTAACACTGTAGCTACTGACCAGGCCTCCTTCACTGTGATTTCCAGTGGTGGAAGTTCTGTGGTCAGGTCTGTGTACCTCCAACCTTCCTGCAGTGAGCTTATGGTTATGCCTCTAAGCCTGTTCCAGTGTAATTTGATATTTAGTGACTGGGTTGTTACCTCTTGGTGAACTCCAAGCAAAGCACAGAGAAGTGACAGTATTGCCATCAGCACAGAGGAGTGTGAACAGAGTCACACAAACATTGGAGAAATCCTACCTGCAGGATCAACCCTCCATCTTCAGAATGGAGGAATTGCACAATTAGGAACACTCTGTCAAAGTATAAGAGAGCTGAGCAGTGATACTGAAAATGGGGGGTGGCCTGAGGACTGGGAGAAATTGTTTCCCCAGCATCCTCCCCACATCCTCCAAATCCCTCACATGCCAGTGGAATGGTGCTACCCATTCTGCTAAGAGTGATCTGGAGCAGTACTGGGTGATTAATACCATGAAGTACTTTGCATGTAGAAATTATCAGTTATCCAGGTTTTGCAGCAAATAATTCCTTCTTGAACACAAAGAAGATCCTGCACTTAATTTGTTTGGAGGTGCCTCAGCCTGCTTCCAGGTAGAACAAGCTGAGATGCACTTAGAGGAGCATGGTGATGTTTTCCCTGTTTGGGTTCCTCTGCGAGTGAGACAGGACAGGCAACTGAGCACTTTGCATCAGTCTTTGTGTCAGGATACAATTAGGTCTTCTCTGTTTAAAAATTGGGGGAGAATTTATGAAACCAGAACATCATTAGTGAAGCTGGAGCTGAGAGAGTGGAGCAGGGAGACCATCCAAAGTTCCTGCAAGGTGCCAACAGGGACAAGTGACCTAATCAAGCAGAATCAGACAGATGCAGTGATAATCAGCCCCATTTTTCAGGCTAGGTGCTATCTAGGACAGCAGTGTGCACATAGTAATCCAAGGGCACCCATCAATAACTTAAAGGAACAACAGACTTTCAGACCTTTAGAAAAATCAGTTAAACTTCACAAGCATTCACATTTTTTCACCAACAGTGCAGCTGGCCTGAGTATGAAAGGCACCGTTGTACCTGTAGGTTAGTTATGCACTTAGACAAAGGTAGGCATTTTTCTGTTTTTGGCAATGTTGGTATGTTTATCCTTATTCTGTTGGGTTTTAGACATCATCTCCATAACCGTCTCTTTATATTAAACTATGACTTCATCATTTTTTTCTCTTTGCTTCCTACTAGAAATCAATGGCATTTCTTCCTTGAGAGAAAGAGTTTAGAGCGTGTACTTTTGCTTCCCTCCTATCTATCCTCAAAATAAAAGAAGCGAAAGTCTTGAGAGAGAATGCCATTGGTTGTTAAGCAGCTTTTTAGACTTACAATATCTTTGGAAACTGATATTTAATTCTATTCAGCATTTGAATTAAGTATTTCACCAAATGGGCAAGGAGGGACCACCAAGCTCAGTCTGATTTTGGGACAGATGATGTTTGAATATGGCTCTTCACATGTGGCAGTTCAGGACTGGATCCTTGAATTTAAAATCCAATGTCTCAAGTGTTTATGAAAACTTTCTTTTTCCGCCTGCCTTAGAATGTGTTGAAGAATATGATTGCAGTATGTGTTTAATTTTCCTAATTTAGTGGATCAGGCATCCTCCAATGTGTCCATTAGACTTATTTTTGGACATATCCTTGTCCATCTGGCACAGGCACATAGTTCAGGGATTTTCTTGCTCTTGATTTTACAGAAAAAGTGCTCACATTTTATTAATTGAAAGTATGAAGAAAATCCCAATTTTGAATAAGGAATTAAGAAAAGTATGCTTTCTTTAGAAAACCAGCTTTGAAGAACAAAATGGAGCATTCAACACTGAAGTAAAATTACAGCAATAAATAAAGTTATATGGAAACAAAGATTACTGTTAAGTAGCAACAGTCGTGGTGGTTGTTCAATGTTATGCTTCATCTTGAAATGATGTACTACCTTGTCAGCACAGAACATTCTTAGTTCTTCTCTGCTAAAGGCTCTAACAAGCAATAAAAGAGAAGGTCTTGGTTCATTTACCCCTAGAAGCTGATTCCAATTCCAAAGTTATTTGAGTTAATAATGTATGACCAAAAGGGTATAATACAGATTCAGCCCACACAAAGGCCTCATACCTGACATATGGCATAACGTGCAGACCCACCAGTCCTGCTGCCTCTACAGTGTTATGTTGTCTCTTGAAGTTGCTGAGAAAAGGTGGGTCAGCATGGTAGGTAATGATAAAGTTGTGTGGACAATGGGTACTTCAGCAAATAGCTCTCACAGTTGCCTTCATCTATTTTCCCTTGGGAGTTTTGATTTGGAGGAACATTTCCATTTGATTCCCAACTATGAGTGTGCTGCTGAGTGTGAACTGCCTCCAAGCACTTTCTGCCAACTGATACACTGTATTTTCTGGCAGGACAAATGCAGAATCCACAGCACACCACCCATCTGAAAATGCTTGAGCCAATGCAAGTGCCCGGATGCACCTGAGCACTTTGCTTCCTCCTCTGCTCTAAGATACACTCCAGGGACTCCAGTGTCTCTGCCAGGACAGCTCTAGACATACTGTTATGTTTCAAGGAATGGTAACTGATAAGAATAGATAGTGTATTGCAGATCTAATTAAGCAGCTTATTCAATATGTGGACATTTAGTAGTTGTATTGGACTCAAGTTGTACAGTCTTATATTAGAGAGTAAGGAAGTGATATGTTTGCAGCAGAGTACTGGGAGGAGTTGTGGTTTGCTTATTTTTCCTTTGAGATTTTGTACAGAAAAGGAAAAGAAGCTTGGTAGTGCAGCACATTTCCTTGCTGCAGTGTGCTCAGTTTTCAGGCCACACTAGTAGAAGTGTGGTGCAACACCTGACTCCCTTATTTGGAGCTGGATGTTATCAAAAGATAGATGGACAGAATTCAAGAAACATATTGTGCCTTGTTTTGCATCCACACAAATCTTCATGGTCTGGTTTGTTGCAGATGATGTTCATAGGAAGTTTTTGCAATATGGTTTTATTCACTTGGATTTCCAGATGAGGTACTTGCTGTGATTGATTATGAGCTTGCAAGACCTATTTTGTTCACAGATAAATTTTGAAAAACACTCTATATTTCTGGGGATGATATTTTGCAAAATGTATGCATTTGCAACTTTCTCTCTCCTCCCCCTGCACGGAGTTTCTAACAACCTAGAATTAAGGTGGGAGAGATGAGTAACACAGAATTTAAAATATCATCACTGCTCTTGCATATGCAATGACAGCTTTGGAAATGCTAGCTGGCAAGTTTTCAGCATATTTGCATGTAAAAGGACTCAACTTTACCTTCCCACTTCCCCGTGTGAAACGAAATACATTTCTCTCCATAAGAATTGGATTCTACTTGTGTAAAAGTGATGAGAAGAACCCTGTTATTGTGTGATGTATGGCCATTTAAGCAGCTCTAATTCTTTCAAAGGTTCATTTATCTCTCTAACTTGGTGATAATCCCATTTACAGCAATCATGCTATATTAATAGAAGGATCAGCAGATCCCAGCAGCTGACCTGGGGACTTGGTATGTGCTCTGCTCCCACCTTGCTCCTGACTCCTGTATGACCTTCAGCAAGTCTCCAGCCTTTCCTGTGACACTGAGTAATCTCCCCATTACTCAAGGTAACGATACTGAAATGCCTTTGCAATATGATTGGAGATCCTTGGAAGTAATAGACTTGCTGCACATACATTGTCATGTATGCTAAACTCTATTCTGCTTTGATTATAGTGTTGTTCCCAAGAGAAATTAAGGGAACAGGGTGACATTTTCTGTAACACAAAGTTCTGGTCTAATTCCACTCTTGTAAAAGTTTATGGGCATTTTGACTTCACTGTCCTGTGAATCATTCACTGTGTTAAACTCTCTGCATGACAGCTATTCCAGAAGATGGTATAGAATCCTTTTCCCTATTTCCTTGTCTTCTCAAATTACATAAATACTTTTTGAAAAAAAAAACAATGGAACTTCAGAGTGTGATTTTGGGTTTAAAGTTATACAAAGCTTAGGTGATGAGAGCCTGAAAGACCATTTATTTTTTTTCAAGTGATGGCATAATATTTGTTTCAAGATGATGTAAGTTCTAGCACACCTGGTTGGAAGGAAATGAAGCTGTTGACAAGACCTTATTTAAAATTATTCTGTCAGTCCAGGGCGTTTTTCAAATCCAGTGGCCCAAAATGAAGCCCATTTTTAATCATAAAAAAGAGATTGAAGAAGGGAATGTCATTTTTTCTGTTCTTTTATGGCATCATTCACAATGGGATCCAGGCTGGGTTGGATTCTTCTCACGACTGCATTAGCAGTGTTTTAAATCAATAGCAATGGCATTGCAGTCATAGCGCTCTGAGGATGTGAAAAATATAATGTTCACATAGTGAAGTTATATCTTTGGTTCAACCAAAGCAACCAGATAAAACAGGTAAACTTTCAGGCAACAGTGATTATTGTAAAATTATAATGAATGTATAGATGTTAATAATATCACACGTTTCTCAGCAGTACAGTGTTAAAGATAGAAAAGCTTTATACCAAATATAAAATACTTACTAAGCTAAAAATTTCATCATTTTTGAATCACTGCAAAAAGCCTTAGCATTAGGAATCTGTTAGTGGTTGTCATGAAATAACAATTAGTTATTATAACAATAATTGTGGTTACAGACTTAATTAAAATCACTTTCACATGGACTGCAACTATGTCCATGCCAATATATTAGTCTAATAATTTAATTTTCTGCTTAGAGGTCTTACCAGGAAAAGCATAAAAATGTGTACAGCCAATTAATATTAAATAAATTCGAATGAACTGCAGATTACTATTACAGCCGTTGGTTAAAAACATTTCTTACAACCCAGCCTGGTTCTCCCTCTGTGACAAAGTATTACTCTGATGTGATGGTGGAATGTTCTGGTATCTGTCCGCTGATCTGGGACACAGTGTTGCTGTATTTGGGAACAGCTGCCAGTACAGGACCTTGTGGCTGAGGCCTTTGTACCAGGCGAAGGGCTGATCTGGCTACTGGGCAAACCATCAGGCCAGTCCTTTCTTCTGCCCCTGGTGGGAAGCTTGTGAAGAGAAGCATGGGGGACTCTGGGCGCAAGAGAGCAATGGATGCTGAGGTCAGACCTCCCATGTTTCACACTGAGCACAGAGCAGAAATCCTGGTGAACTAAACCAGGTTGGACATGAATCTTACTGGCAGCTCTTCCATGGCAATCAGCTGGTTACTTCAGAGCAGGCTGAACAGGGCAGCTTCCTCAGATCTGTTCTTTTCAGCAAGGAAATAAAAGTATGTGCTGTCTAGTTATGGGAGCTATTTTTAGATGCTGGCATGCTGTTCTGATTGCTGCTGTGGACTGTTCAGAACAGAAACTCCACTTTGCCTGTCTATCATCTCTTACAAACTTTCACAAGTTAAGACTTTCTCTGTACCTATTTCAAAAAAATCTTCTCAGCAACAGTCAGAGGTTTATGGGGAGAAAGGTGTGTAAACTTCCTCATGGCAAAGAAAGGCAGCCCTGTGCTGACCATTGCCCAGGACTGCTCAGTGGTATATGATGTGATAATTTTTTAACGTCTTGCCACAAATTCATTTTGTTTAATGGGACAAATTAATGCTGAAATATTAGTGTGCCTGCAATTACTGTATGTCATTGCAACTATTCAGGTGTTTCTACACTCATTGCAGAGGAACTTACTCAAGCAGAGCTGTGAATAAAGAAGCAAAATACTGGTTAAGAATGATTTAGGCCAGTAGGGATGATGCTGTGTCCCTGTGGCTCTTCTAAGCAGTACAGTAGGATTCCTCTGGACCTGCTGCACTGTAAGGAAGTGGCTGACTTGAGCCAAGCAGCCCCAAGGTGGAGCAGAAGGACTGAAAAACTACAACAACAAATGTAGAAGCTGTTTTTAGAATAACATGCATGAATGGAATCGGAGCAGCCTGAGGGACCTAAAGGACTCCTAAACACCAAGCTATAATAACCAAGGAAGCAAAAGGTGTAGAAGTCCTTGCTGCTTGGATGACAACAGTTTGCTAAACTTTGGACTGCTATTTGGGCTTTTCAGGGAGGAGAAATCAGGCTTGTCAAGGGCTCTGATGCCAGACTCAAGGCCACCAAGCTCATGGGAGCTACTGCTTCATGTGTTCAGTCATATGTTGGTGTCTGCATCTTCAGATAACTAGAAATGATTTTTAATTTGGTTTCCAAGGACAGAGCACAACAGAAAAATAAAGGATATATGTCCTGTTTCATAGCCACTGTCATACCCCTCTAGCTGGTCTGACCCCTCTAGCTATCTGTGTCTTTTTCTGAACTATCCAGTCATTCCTAGTGGATGCTTTCACTGTTTGACTCCTAGAATAGCCAAGTACACGCTATATAAATTATTATTTCCCCCCTACACCTTTTGTAAAAAGTCTTTCAAAGCAACTTCTAATTTTCCCCTCCAAGATTTAATCATTATTGTGTGTTCAAAAGCATTGTCCAGATATATTTTGTCTTATTAAGAGTAGTCATATTCTTCCAGGCAAAACTTCTCAGGTCACTGTAGAATTTTACTGGAAATTCCCTAATTGCACTAATTGTTTTTAACATGTTATTCTCCCCATATTTCAAATTGTTTTGTGCTGTTCCTATCTTGTTTTGATCTAGGCAGTGGACAGATATACTGATTTTCATATTGCTCTCACTGCATTGATTTAAGCCTTCCTGGTATTTGCTAGGTGACTTTTTTGTGTTGTATGTGGGAGATATTTATAGGAGAAAACACAGGTGGCAAAGTGATGAATTTGCCACTCAGTGTATTTATTAGAGGATGGAAATTCCTAATACTTTACATTTTTTTCATGAGTCTGTTCACTGTAAAAATAAGCTCGGAAAAGAAATGAGTGTCAGACTTTGCTGATGGTCCATGACTAGATCTGCATTTCTTAGAGCTGAGCTCCAAATTAGCACTAAACAAGGGAGACAAGGAATTCCAAAAGCATCCTATGTGCTCAGCTCTATTGGAAATCTGACCCAGTGCATTTGTAAGTTAAACTTATTAAATATTCTGTCACTGTTGTCAGCATTTCAATATTCAGTGATGAAGTAGCCAAATAGAAACATTAACTTTTCTCTGGGATGCAAATTTCCTGTTGCTATTTTTTCCTGCTTATTTTTGAGGCATTTATTTTTATAAAAAAAGACTGAAGTGATATTGATGAAAGAAAACCATTTTCTTTCATTATTTTCACCCTTTCTCTGAGATGAAATCTCTGTAATGCTGATGTGAATGAAGCGATTCAAATTTTAACTCTCCAGTTTGGTGCATCCTTTTAGGGGGACAGTTTCTACAATGATTTAATTGCTGGGGAAACAGTCCAAAAATTTTGCTTTTGTCTATCATTTCACCCATCCCCTTCTTCCACTCTTCACTGACAATCAGTTTTCCAATGGTATGCTACTAACGCTTTTTCAGAACCCCACTGAACAGAAATGCCACTATTTATCTCACAGCCTCTTGTTGCCTGCTGGTATCTTGGTTGCATAATGAGACATAACTTTTTCTCAACTTGCAAATGCCTTCTCTAAAAAGTAGATTAGGAAGAAATGGAGTCTGGGAAAGGGAAGAAATGAAAAGTATTTGACAGTGTTGCTCTGCAGGGCTTGTTTTTCCAGAAAATATTTAGAGCAGGTGCTGCAATTTCCCTTCAAAGCAGGGTAACATGCCTCCAGCTGTGACAGCAGTTTTGTTCTTCACTGCAAGTGTAAAGGTGGCTTTACATGTGCAGAACGTGTATACTTGTAGAGAAAAGACAAACAACTCAGCACTGTTTAAATGGGAAAAAAAAAATTTGTCACTTAAAGTAAAGAGATAGGATGCCTCTCTCCCACAGGTCAGCAGCAGCTGGCACTCACAGCTGGTCAGCTCATCCCTTAGGGCAGGCAAACAGCACATTGGTTCTGAGGCTTAACTGAGCAAGAATCTTCAAGTAAAATTAGTAATATGATAATTTTGCTGATAACAAAAATCTTTACATGACTCCAGATATGCACACCTGTAAAAATAATGCTCTCTGCAAATGAAGTTAGCATTGGTAGTAAAGTTCTCCAGTCCTAGATGGCAGCACTAAGAGCACTGTAAGGAATTTCTGTTCGTTTTCTCTGGCTTTGCTTTGCAATCGATATAAATCGGTGAGAAATATGTTGCATTTGCCTTTCCTGGAATGTAGAAAAGCAAAAGTATAATTTCTTATTGATTAGTCTAACATAGCCAGACACAAAAGAAAACAGAGCTTCAAGTGCTGAAACAGGGAGGAAAGGAAGTTAAAGAACACAATCAATTTATTGAATTCCAGAAGTTTGTGGCTTGTTTTGAAAAATTTCACCTTGAGTTCCCAATGATTTGATTGATGAAACTTTTCCTTGGCAGTCTGTGGGCAGCGTTACACTTTCCTCTGAATTCTGTCTTCTTTACACATGGAAAAGCCTGTCTCCCAAGGAGATGAGAGATCATAGTCCTAACTCTGCTAGACTGCCTCAATAAGAGAGGAGTTAAAGGCTAACTGAATTACTTTGTGGTAGAAATGTCTACACGAACTCTTCCAAAACCTTTTTCCATCAAGATGTAGCACACAGGTCAATGCTTCATTTGATTTGCTCTGAGTTACAGAAAATATTTTAAACTCTAGGAACTGTCTGATCTTGTCATTCTGTCTCTTTGGATTTCAGCCTCGAAACATCAGTTTGAGTTTTGAGATTTTTTTTGACACAGGAGCAAAACTGACCAGGACTTTAAAACATGTACTTGGAGGTATAAAGACGATAGTCCAGGGTAAATGTGGAGAATTTCTCCTTCCTATTTCATCAAACATTAAGGCCCCTCACTTCTGTTCTCTTTGTTGAGGATTAAATTCTGGTTTGAGGGTAGTGCTATAAAAGAAGGCAGAAGTGTTGCATCTTTTCTTTCTGCAGTTCCTTGGGGCAAACAGGTTGCTGTTTTCCACCCTCAGCCAGGGTAAAACAGTGAGGATCAACTTCAGGGTCTTGTGTGTTTTATCTCAGTATTTGTGTTGTTTTCATCTGTAAAACCAGCAGACTTAAATTGTCTGAGCTGGGTTTGTGTCTGGCTTGTTTTCATTTGAGAAAGTAGTCTCTGCTTCTGTGGGGAGCAAAATGCAAAAGGAGCCCAAGGTTCTCTGCAGCAGACCTGAAATTCAGTTTTATGTTATGTTTCCAAACTTTATAGGATTTACTTAGTCCTGTAGGGAGCCTAGGCTTGCTCAAGTTGGTGTTACTTGTGGCTTTAAGCATGTCTGAGGGGCTTATAATCTCAAATTCTCTGTTGGAAATACACTTAATGTGGTAGTAAAATGCTTTGATAGTGTAAATAACATGATCAATGCACTTGGACAGTGCAACTCTGGAGCTTTAATTTTGTAAAGAAAGAAAACCTAAGCAGAACATCCTTGCTGCTGTTCTTAGTGAATCTGAGGGACCAGCACTTAGGGAAATAGCTGTGGCTTGGGAAAATGTTGAGAAAGTAAGCTAAGGATTATGGAATGTATTTAATTTGAGTGCTCTTGGAGATATTTGGTGATAAATATCTAAGTGTTAAGATTGTGATCTGGTCCTCTCTTGGTAGAGTGCAGTGTCTAATATTTTTTTTCACATTTTTAGGGGAAAATATAAAAGTTAGAAAGAGGTATTTTGAGTTGAAAGATGTTTGTCAGCATATCTCTGTGGAAATTAAGGAAGAAATGGTAAAAAATCTTCTCAAACTCAGAGCTGCTCATCCTCCTCCAGCCCTACAGAAGACGCAGAGTTCAAATCTTATCAGTGTGATACAGCTTAGCAGAGCTGCTTCATTTCAGGAGTTGCTTCTGGGAGCAACTGGGAATGAGATGTAGAACTCTGTGTCTGTTTTTCCTTTTCTGTAGTATAATTTACTAAGTTTATTTGCTTTTCTCCATGTGTTGGCTCTGGTTTACATATGGATTAAGGCTGTGTCATTTGACCTATCCTATATCTTTGTCTTCTCAGCTGCGACTGGAGAAAGTGGCCCTAAGGCACAAGTCCCACAAAGCGTGAGAGAAGCTTTGTTTGAACTTTCAAATCCTCTCATAATTGGAATTTGTCCTTAATACTGAATGACACTGAAAACACCAGAATGTGTGAAAGAAATCTTTTCCATTTTGAAATATCATCATCTGCTCTTTGCTGGGATATAATTTAATTCATCAAATAGCTTCATTAATCCAACAGACTCATTCAGAGAGACATTTGATCACATGCATTGAGTCATAATGTCATCCTAACTACTTCTGAAATCATCTGAGAATTTATTCCTGTCACAGAAGTGGTAATGAGACTGTAAATTTGAAATGAAATAGAAAGGCAGATAACTGGATCGATGATTTGTTAATGATGATATTGAACAATTCCTTCACTCTTGATCCACAACAAAATATTAAAAAAATAGTGTGGGCATCGTGTCCAAAACTGACAAGGTGCCAACACAGAGCTTGTGTTCGGGGATAACGACACTGCTTGTAGGGCTCTCAGCATCCATGCCAAGGAGCAAAGCTTTTGGCACAGCTGGCTGGTGGAAACCATTTGTGTTTCTCCCTGCACAGCTTTGGCCTTTGTTAGATGAGAGGGAGCAATTGTTCCTAACTGTTGCTTTCCAATATGCTGTGCAGGAATTACAAGTTGCAAACCCAAAGCATGTGTTAGTTGAGCCTTTTGGTCCTTCTCCTGGGCCAGATCAGCTGTATATAGTTCAGAGCAGCTGCAGCCTGGTGTTGTGGAGACATGGCCCATGGCTGCTTTGTACATGGGTTTTGGTAATAATGAAAGCCAGCATCAAACTGACACACAAATTCTATTTCTTCACCATTCCTTTTGCCCACACAGGGGCAGAGGCTGAGCAATGCCTGCTTGTCCCTGTGCTTGGCTGGCACAAGGACCTGCTCAGACCACTGGCATGTGTGGCTGTGACCCTCTGCAAGTTGGTCTGATGTTTCTATTTTGAAGCCTGACAGTAACAAATCAATCTCAGGCCACTGTCTAATATACAAATGTCTGTGAAAAGAGGCCTGATGTTGAGATTTTTTGGGTGCAGTGACTGAGGTAAGCAAACCTGGGTGCTGATTGCAGATGTGGGTGAGTGGCAAATAGCTGCTCTGGTATTTAACCCTACCTGCGTTCTGCAGTGAATGTTAGTCCTTACAGGATGATATTTAGCTTTAAGCACAGCAGACTGTTGTCTAAAGCAGCAAATGTCCTGCAGATGGGCAGACAGGACCCAGCCACCTCTCTCCTGCTGGCAATCCATTTCTATCCTTTCCATTCCCAAGGAGTGCAGGGCAGCAGCTAAGGCAGGTGTCCCCAGCCTGCTGTGCCCCAAGGGTGGCAGCAATTCCCTGGCATGATAGTCCTGGTAAATCCCTTATTTGGAGAAGGGGAAACAATCTCCAAATTTTGCTTATGCTTCTCTAAATTCTTGAGCTGACTCTAGTATAGATCTGTGAAACTCATTGCTCTGTCTCAGAAAGGAAATGACAGTCACCCACTACAGAGGTTTGCTTTCAATTTCTGATGGCCTTAAGCTCCTTTAGCCTCTGAGCTTGTGATAACTAATGTCACTGTTTTGCAGCCCTGTTAGCAATATATATTTTGTAAATGAATTCTGCCTAAATTTCCCCAAACAAATTTAGTTTGTTGTCTACATGAGTCTCAGATACAGTTCCAGGCTTTGCTTTCAGCAAGAAGTTGTCTGAAAAAACATAGTGCTTATAGGGATTTGTTGAGAACAAACAGCTGGGACAAAATTCTGGGTTTTAAGTGGCTGAAATGCCTCTGAATATAATTGCTCTCTGCTCACTTCGATTATTTGTCAGTCTCTATTTTAAAAGGTGAATGAAGTTGAAATTATATGCAGTGCTGCCAAGTAAGGGAAATAAAGGCTTTGTTAGAGAAACTTGTTATGTATCTGTAGGTCAGGTTCCCTATAATGTTCGTATTTATTCTTTTATGGATATAGTAATTTCAGAAAATACACATTGCTTATCCTATGTGAAAACTTGTGGGGTATTTTTTCCAACTATCACTGTTATAATTATTTGCTGATGAAAGAAGCTGTGAACTTTTGATCTTAATTTTTTATGAAGAATCTAATATATTGGCACATTATCACATACCCACATTGTTGATGTCAGAACCCAGTAGTTACTCATCACCAAGGGCTGTGTGGCAGTTACCCTGCAGTTGCCATGGCTACTGAAGTGCTGTGTCATCAGCAAGGGGACTTCTGCTGAAGGGACAGCTGCTCCCCTGCTGTGTGCAGGTGATCCCATCTTGATTTCAAGCCTATTCTGATCCAGGCCTATAATAAGACAGCATCACCTTGATAAGGCAATGGGAAAAGGTGCTTGCCAGGCAAAGCTCATTTTTAAGGTAGAAATATATTCAAACCAGCATGACACAAATGCACCACAGAGACACTCCCTGCTGTGAGGGATGCACTGCTGTGTGTTCCTCCACACGGTGCCCTGGGAAGGCACTGCCCTGCTGGAGCTGGACATGTGGTGTTTTACAGAGCCAGGCTGTTAGGTTATTTAGCTTTTGTTGGAGATCTGTTTGCTGTTGAAGGGCACTTCATGTGAACTGCTGCTATTGAGGCCTCTGATTCAGTCAAAGTGTAACTACACAAATTGCACACCCAAAGCTTCTGTTGCTGTTACCAATCCTAGCTGGTAGATGGGCTTTTGAATCCAGCCTGACAGGACTCCTTTATAGGCTGTAGTGAACTTGTATCAAAAGTTTTGCCCTTGCTTACCAGAGGCTACATCGATGCAACCCCTTCAAACCTGGGCACACTACCCTTTCCTGGGGAATGTTATGTCACAGGCACTCTTGCTCTAAGTCCTTACAGGCAAGTTAGCAGGACATGCTTCCCTCTTATTTGAAACCTCTGGGTTAGCCCTAATAGATGCAGACTGACATGTTGTCTCCTATGTCATGGGTTCAGAATGGATTCCACACCACCTCATGTTTGTGGAGGAGTGATCTTTCTTTTTTCCTGGGGGTTAAATGCACTATTTGCCTGTACAGAGGAGTCTATTCACCACTTAAGTAGAGAGAGTGAGGAAAGCCCTCAGGAGTTTTCAGGGACCAACCAATCCATGCAGAATATCAATCACTTTAATGTCTGAATCTTGACATATAATTTTTCTTAAATCTAATTTTATTACAGATTTTTAGTTGGAGCTAGTTAAAGATGATTCATGTGGGAAGCAGAGGTGAAGGACAAAGTTGGCTTCTAGTTGGCTTCTAGTTTTTTCCTTTGTGTCTGTTCTCCATTTGCCAATCTGCCCTGTTTCCTACATTGAGGGGCAGGCAGTGGTGGATTGCACTTGGTGCCCATTTGCTGAATGGTGCAGGAGGTTTTTTGCCAGCTCTCACATCTGGCACAGAAGCATGGACAGATTGACTGAAAAAGGGCAGCTGTCTCAATCAGCCTCTGGGATGTTTCTGCAGCAAGCTGCAGTTTTACAGGAGGGGGAGGATCCTGACTCCTGGAGGACATTGGATGCTGCACAGGCCTTTGACATGCCAGCTAAAAGTAGTTATATCTGAAAAGCAAGCATTAATTACAAACATCAGACAGAAGTTGGATGGTGAGAAATCATCAAATTAAGGCTTTGATTTAAGCAAGTTGCTTTTATTCCCCATATGCCAAAGAATAAGATTTGCTTTAACTCATGAATTTATAAATTGGCCTACCAATTTCTTTTTAAAACATTGTCTGGTTTCTGGAAGAGAATAGAATATTAACAAGGAAAAATTACTGTGCCATGAACCATTTAGAGTTTCATCAGGAACTCTGTGAAAGCAATCAACTGATGATAAAGTTTGGACACTAAATTACAGTGTGTGTGATTTAGAAAACTAGTTGTATTAATGTCAAGAGAAATTGCATAAATGCCAAAGCTTTCCAGTGTGCAGCAGTCACAGGTAGGAACATGTGCTGATGAGTTTCCTGCTATACTAGAGAAGGTGTAACTGAAAATGACCCATTGAAGGGCCCTGGGGTTTTAAAGCCATTATAGCACATATTCCTAGTGCCAAACCCAATGAACAGCTGACATGCAGGGGGTGTGTGTGTAGTGTGCTCAGTATGTAATGCATGTTTTTTAGTGCTTTTGAAGGGGAGGAGCTCATAGTGGTTAAAGCTGGTCACTGGAAGATTGATTCCTTTAGTCCAAAGAAGGGGAAAACTTCACCAAAAAAACCGCCAAACCCCACAACTTTTTACCAGCTTCAATCAACACAGTTGCTGAAAGATTTAAACACATCCTCCCCTTGCTTTCAGCAATCAAATTGCTTAATTCACAGGAGGGTAGGATTTGATCCCAAAGTGCTATCTATGATGCAGCTCGTGGGTTTCAGCAGCTGTGTGATGCAGGAGTCTCTTTGAATGCAGAGCCCCATGTGTATGTGCTGAGGAGTCCTGTGAACTGCTTTTCATCAACAACATTTGGAAAATAGAGACTTGAAACTGGGGTGTTTTCTTGGCAAGCGGAGCACAGAAACCAGGAGTGTTTCAGGGGCCTAGGGTTGAACACATTGTCAGCTCCAGAGGAGGAGCTGTTGTGTCAGAGCTTGTTGGGACAAGTGAATGACAAGAACATGAAGTGGATGGAATTAAAACCCCCAAACCTCTGGCATGTATGACAGCAGTAGTTTCAGGAACACTTGTTCCTGATAACACAGGGGGCTGACAGTGTGATGGATTGGACCTGAGACCTCAGGTATCCAGACAGCTGGCTACAGGTATAAAAGGAAGAAAGAGAACAGCTGGGGTCTTCACAGCATGTGGGAATCATTGATGTCATTCCCAGCATGAGGCATAAGAAGATAAAAGTATTTGCCATTGCCTTCATAGTACACTGTCCATGTGAGGCTCAGATAGCATTTGTCAAGTGCTTTCAACATAGAAAATTCTGAAAGAGCACTTGTTATTAGCAGTGCCTGGCATTCAGCCTTAAAATGAGAAGTAGCAGTAATTAACTGCTAATAAGTTAATAAATAATGAGAGCAATAGTCATAGCTCACAGGTCAATGTACATTGAAAAGCTGAAGGTTTTCTTCCTCTGTGAGCTGCAGAGACTCACCTTGAGGTCTGATTGCTCGGATGTGTTCAGTATGGCAGGGTCTGGGCAATTAGAGGTGACATCCCCTCTGGCTTGCAGCTGGCAATTAGCTGCAGCTGATGATAAAGAAGCCTGTATCCCAAGCTCCTGCTGGGGAGTTTTGTTGGCGTGGTGAGGAAGAAAGTGTAAACTTGTGACTGATGTTGGTTCATGATGCATTTTTATGCAATAAATCCTGAGACTAAAAAGTTGATGTTCAGATCCTGCAGAAGCCCCAGCATGTCCCAGTAAAGTCCACTTGTTCAACCTGCCCCTTTAGAAACAGAGCAGGCATTTCCTCACTGAATGAAAACAATACCAGCCTTTGTCCTGACTTCATTTTGAAGTGTGCAAATGCATTTGCAGAGGATTTTAAACCTTTCTGCCTTTCTCTCAAAGATGGTCAGAACCAGCGTCAAGGCCGCTGAACGCATTTTCATAACAGATCATGTAGTTTTTATTGAGCAGTGCTCAGACTCTGTATTCTCCTGGTTTATATGTTGGTGGGTGGCTTTTTGCCTTTAATGAAACTGCTACAACTTAGGCTATCTCCTTCCTGTTATTTAACATGTCACTGAAAGAAATTATTGTAGAAAGAGGCTGCAATTTCCATTTTTTTTAAAGGTATCTTGCAAGTCCCTCCAGTCCCTAACATAAATTCTCCTTAGTCATGTTGATTGTCTTTCAGTCTTGGCTCTTTGAAAGAAGCCAATGTGATCAGAAATACTAAATTGCCAAAATTATAACAAAAGTAAATAAATGCTTTCAGTGTGTTGTACAACATAAGGCTGTTAAAATACATTTTATTATTTTTGTGTGATACACCCATATTTAAGCTTCATTAAATGAGTGCTTAAACTAGAATTTTTCTTTCCAATATAAAATAGTCTTGGAGGAAAATGGCCTTGTAAGTTTACATAATATGTCCTAGTTATAGAACTGAAGTCCAATAGGATTTATCAGAATAAAATAAACCATGAAGAGTAAACAAAAACAAAACTATTTTGCTTGAGTGATTGGAGCCTATATAAGAAGAGTAAGCAGGAAAAATAGATTCCTAAGATTGATTTGAAGCAACATAAAGTAAGGTAAAATTTCTGGGTTACAAGCACACAGGGAGATCTCAGGACCCTGGAAAGCTCAAGATGCAGCCTGTGTGCAATGCAGTATTTATAATTAATGTGAAAATAGTTAGCATCCCCTTTACCTGCCCTTGTTCTACCAGTAAGATAAAAATAAATTGTGCATGGCTTAAACTCTTCATTGTCAGGATAAACATTTCTTGGAGCGGTTTAAAGCTCCAATTTAAAAGTATGTCATCATGGGGTTTGAACATCAGTTGGCAAAATCTGTTCATATGATTAAATTATAAGTCTAAAAATACCTCATACATCGAGTGGCTTGTGGAGGAAGCCAGTAAGAATGAAAATAGCTGTTTTTATATTAAAGATATAATGGATGATAAGCCATAGATCTCTGTGTAGAGAGCACAGAAGCAAAATCACACTCATTATTCTTGTATTGAATATAAACTGGACCTGTGAGGCCTTGCCTTGATGGCAAGTTCACTGTTTTCATTGCTACAGTTAAATCATAGTAGGTGGGGTGTTTTGCAGAAAATGCATACTTCTGAACTTGGGGTTTTTTCTTTTTTTATCTTCTTTTTTTCTGTTTACTGCTTTTGTGCCGGTGTCACTTTAGCTCAGGTTTTGAGGATATACTGGTCTAAAAGCCACTGACATGCAGTCTTTGATTTGACCTCAGACATCCTGAAATTTGTGTATTGTTGCAGATATAACTTGGCAGATCAAGCAGTTCTTCAAAAATTCGTTGCTCGTTGATAAATTCAGAGAAGTGAAAAGCTGTGCTTGTTTTCTCTTGCAATCTAGTTTACCAGATGGGTGTTTCTTACTCTTTTTTTTACATTCCATTGAGGGATGCAGAAGAAACTTTTGTTTGTCTGTATAAGGCCTTGTTAGTGAGTCGTCTTTGTTGTTCTGTGGAGTTTGAAATCCTGAGACCATGCTGGGCATTTTTAACTCTACTTAGGCCAGGCAGGAGCAGTAGAGACTTCCTGCCCAAACAACTCTGATTTATGATCTGGTCTACTTGCCTGTTCTAGAAGCTTAGGCTCTTGGTTTGCATGCTTGCTCTTTTCTCTTAAACCACATTAGCTCCTTCTCTAATTGTACGTTTGGATGGATGTTCAGAGCAATGTTGGTAGGGTATTTCTAGAGTCAAATATAGTTAGCTAGAAGGAAGGATGTAACCTCAGCCTTACCTCACAGATGGAAACAGTAGTTATCATTATGATAATTACGTTTAACATCTCTGTTTCTCCACAGGTCCAGGTAACATGCAGTTAGTCTCATTTTTCTAGTTAAGGCATTGAAAAGCTCTGCCTAAAGGTGGTGGTTATTTGTAATTCTCAAGAATAAACTATATATCCGATCTTTTGAAGTGCTGCTCTGCCTAGGCAGTGATTCATTGAATTAATTTTGTTGTAATTAATGAAGACACTAATCCTTTTGTGCCATAGTACTCTTGTTTTGCACACATTTTTTTGAGTGTCTTCAAGCCACCTCAAATCTTTACTTCAGTGGCATCAGACAGCTGGAGCCATTCACACTGTAATTTTTTTAGGAGACAAACATAGCACGGGTTCAGTGGCAAAGTGTTCTCCAATTCAAATGGAAAAAATGCCCTTCTCCTGGGGCAGCAGGAGGAGATGCACAGGAGCCATCCCCGCAGGTGGGGACTGGGGGGACAAACTGTGGCATTCTGAGTCTTTGCTGGTTTTTTTCTTGGGCTCCTCTGTAAACAGAGGAAATTGCTGATCTGCTGCTATGATCCAATCCTACAATGCAGGCTATTCAAGAGCTTCTGATCTGGAGAAAGATTTCTTCAGTTAATTTTGGATGCACGTTAGGGTCGGGATTTGGGCTCTTGTCACTTATTTTTGTAGCATCTGCAGAGAAAAGCAACTCACACTCCACTGTGTTATTCTGAACTTGCTGGCTTTGCTCTTGGGCTAATGAGCCTGTCACATGAGGCTGCATTCCAAATGGTAACAATTATTCGGATGTAATAGTACTAGAATGTGTTAAAAAAATCTATTTTTAATGAAAAAGGAAAAAATTACCTGACAAGATATATCAGCCTCTGCTGCCTTCAGCTTGCTGCCTGGTCAGAAGCCTCTGGCTTTTGGAGCAGGAAAATGGGCCTCAATACATTTAGAAGGAAGATGCTGTTGGGATCTGGAAACCTGGCACTTGCAGACCATTTACCTGAAGTACTTTGAAGGTGACACTCTCTAGAACGTTTGTGCAAATACATGCCAGCTCATTGGACATGTAGCACATTCCTGTCATAATATCCATTGTGGTGCTGGTACTGCCTGGGAGACACAGGGATGCTTCCAACCCTTGGTACACTTGGCTCATATTTTGGATGGTACAGTGAAAAACTAGGGATTTAGCAGCAATTATGGGCCTGGGAACTTAAGCAAAATGTTGTTAAATATATTTTGCTCATAAGAAGGTAGGAAACTGCAAGTAAATTGTTTTTTTTTGGTAAGGAAATTTGAGACAGTATTGCCATTTCAACTTATACTGACTAATGAAGGAGTATGGCTGTCTGTCTGTGGTTCCCAAGATCACATAGTGACTCTTGCAGACATGAGTGAAAAGATTTGTTAGTTTTCATAGTGGTAAAAGGATTGTTTACAGTATTTTGTTACCCTGTTCAGAATATTGCAAAGAATTGACTGAAAATTGATGTCTCTGGTTGAGAGTGAAAAATACAGTGAAATCTAAAAGGTTGAGTGGTCAAAAGAATAAAGAAAGTTTGAAAACCTCTGAGATTCCTTTGCCAAAGAAATTCCCTCTAAGAACAATATATGTTGATCTTTCATCATAGGTAAACTAGGATAAGTTCAGAGTTGTCAGAGACTTGTTCTTAGAAAGGGCATCTCCTCTGGGGCAGCTGCAGGGACTATCCCAGCCACACACACATTCAAAAGCCTGCAGCAGACAGAGGACTGGTGGTGGGAGCAAACCAACTTTGCCAGGTAAAGAAAGGCAGGTATAAATGGCAAGGGAGCAAACAGAACACATAAAAGGGAATGAGGCTGTTTCTTGGGATGGAAACCACAGCAACCATCTCAGAGGCAGCCTCAGTAACAGCAGTTTCCAGCAGTCCTTATCAGGACCACAGTAATTGTTCAGACAGCTTCAGCAGAGCAGTTGATATCCAGAGGGAATAACCTTTGTGAAAACATCAGATGAAGCCTTGAGTTAGTTTTGAAGGCAAAAACAAAGTAAAGGGGCATCTGAATCTCCAGCCCAACAACTTCCGAGACTCATTTGCAATCAGTTTCTCTGCTAAATAGTTGCTGGCACTCTTTGTCCTCTCTAATAATCAGGAACCTCTAGTTTCTGCAGCTCTGCTTGGTGCAAACTGGTATTTCCAAAGTGCAGAGCAGACTGTGGGTGTGGGCCATTACAGGCAGTGATTAATGCTCACCTGGTCGTGAGGAGCCTTTCTGCTTCTGAACTTTTAGCTTGCACGCGAGCTCAGTTTGTAACCTTTGCTTGGCATCCTTGAGGGCTTAAAACTGGGAAGAAAGAAACAGAATTTCTCAACTAATTACATCAGTTTGGGTACAAAGTTTCAGCAGCTGCCCCAAACACTGCAGAACTCCAGGTAAAACTTAAGCAACTGAGATGATGTGTTCTGGAAAAGGAACTGCAATGACAGAAATCAATATGGCATAACTAGGAAAGGTGGCCCGCTTGGAGCTGTATTAGCTTCAACATATACAAATGCATTTCCAAGCACCAAAATTGTTTATTTTAGGTCAAAGCACAATTAAAAGGAAAGGAAACTAAGGTCTTTAAGTAAATGTGACATTTTAATTACAGTTGATAATTTCTGATAATAGATGCTGTTCTATTTCTCTGCAAATAGGAACAGTTCTTAGTTATCCACCTGTGCCACTGAGTACTGGCAAGTACCACTGCCAATATAAGTAAATGTCATTTTATGTGATAAAGCTGTTCTTGCATTTAAACCTTAATTTCAATTTTTATTTTCAATCAACTTGGAAACCAGTTTTCAAAACTCTGTTCCCAAATTTTCAACATTTTTGCAGGCAGCAGTCAGGGAAGAGAGTTGCTCATAATTTGTCACAGTTTCTTCAGTGAGCAGAAAAATCTGTGAATGTTAAAAATCATCTGTGGGACTGTGGTGGAGTTTTGGGGGGCTTAGGGGAGTGCAGGGCAACTGAGGCTCCCTAATTTCACCTTTTACCCCATGGGGAGGTGAAACGTGAATGGAACTCGCCTGACTCCTGTGGTGCCTGTGAGAGGGTCCCGTGCCCTGTCCGAGCTCACCTGTGGTGTGTGTCTGACTGGGACATGGGAGGGCTAATGCCATGGTGAGGGGCTGTTGAGCTGTGTGCCAGCTGCCTGCCAAACTGAGCCCTGAGAGTGCCAGACAAGAGGGATGTGAAGACTTTGTTCTGCCAGACGCAGCCAGGAAGGGGTTTTGATCATGGAAATCTTTGTCTCTCTGCCTTTGAGAGTGGGTGTTGATGGAATATTCATTTCTGAGTAGAGTCCAGCACCACAGTGTGCTGCTGCACTGTTCATGTTGCTTCTTGCCATGTTTTATTAAAACAACACGTGGGAAGAGAGCTCTTCTGACAAAAAGGAAAAGCATTTTAACGCTGGAGAATACATTTAATACGTTTCATTAAAGTAGCAGAGAATTCTTTTATTGATGCAAGGCACTGCACTTATTATTAAGAGTAAGGCATTGCATGCATGGGGAGCAGTCCATGTTTGGGAAGTTTTGTTTTTATGAAACTTTAATGGCATCTTGAATAAAAAGCTTTTTACCCTTCATGTGTATCTTGAGAAGAATGTACCTGCTTTCCTCCTTTGTAAAGTGGACAATTTTGTTGAAACCTTACCGTGTATTCCAGAAGCATTTTCTTAGTATTCCTTTATTCCATCTGACCTTTAGTATTAATTTTTCTTCATTCAAAATTTCCATGATATTTGTCTGAAAATGCCACATTTGGGAACTTAAATCAGTAACTGCTTGCTTTGATTTCATCAGTGATCCGATTGGCAAATCCTATTTCACAGAGGCACTGCTTATGTAAAAACAATTATACCTGGAGTAGACTCATCAGGAAATAATAAGTACATTTTAAATATCACTAAGGAGAAGAAGTCTAGTTCTCAGGTTTTAGGATCTGAGATTTTTTTGCTAGCTATCAGAAAATCATACCTGTATATATAAACTATGTTGTCTCTCTTTTCAGCCTAGTTAAAAGATTTGTCCCTTCTCCTCTTATGTTTCTTCATGCTTCAAAGAAGCCATTAGACAAAAAGAGCCAATGTGTGGTTAGTTTGATTTTTGTAACTCAGAAAAGGAGCCCATGTGTATTTCCTAACTGGCCTCATAAATATCACTGTTATACTCCAGAGTCGACAGGGGTATGGATGATTATGAAAAGATGGTGATGCTTCATCAGTTTCATTCAAATTATGCACAAGAGATGTAATACTGCAAGGCCTGTGGCTGAATCATTAGCCCAGTTTTATGTTATTCTACTATATAAATACGTGTGTACACACACATATATATACACACTTTGTGCACTATTAGGTGACCTTGACATAGGTCCCTGTTGTGCAATATCTGTACTGTGTGACCTTGAATGAGAGGTGGGCCATGGTTTTTCCAAAGCAAGCTGTTATTTTTGTGTCCAAATTATTGCAGCAAATTCATTTTGTTCTCCTTAATTAATTTTTTAGAAATGCTGATAACCTTCAGCTCCCAATGATTCAGTGGGACTTGTATGTAATTGGTGCTTCTGTTAGATGAGGTCTGTTAGCTCCAGCTGGACTCTTGAACATGGGCAACACAGGAGCACTACAAAAATCAAGTTTGGAAATGTTGGTCCTCAGTACTCAGTGCCTTTCTTCCCAAAAACCAAAGCTGAGATAATAATTCCCTTGATAAGGCTTTCAGAGCTGTGAGGGAAAAAACTGTTTGTTATTGGAAGCATCATGAGGGTCTGTGTGCCCAAAATGCTCCTGTAACTGGTACACCATTCCCAAACTCGTTGCCAAATCTGAGCTATGTTCCTTCTCCAAACTCTCAGGAATCTGATTGTAGTGGGCTCAAGCGAGTCATGATAAACTTCTTTGGTTTGGTACAAGAAACAAAAGTTTCTCTTTTGTTGTAGTATTTAACAAGTAGTGGTGAGAGGATAAAGAATTCCAGTAGTGCACCTGCAGGACACAGTGCTGGGTCTCCTGGGCTCCCTTCTGGAAAGGTGTGCAGCTATTTGGAAGTGCAGGCTCTGATCACTTCCTGGAGTTTCAACAGTGGTGGGCTATGTGTGCCTTCAATTGTGCTCAGAAAATCCTCAACTGTTTTCCTTCTGGCATCCAGAAGCTGTTAGGTGGGTGTTACTTCTAGAGATCACATTTTAGAAATGGAAGAGTAGATTTTCCACACCACAGAGGTTTGGCTTCTTCATCCCACTGTGATGGGGGAGAAATCACTTTTTAATTCCCTCCTGTGTCTTTTCAAACTCAGACACATATTGGGGTAATGCAGTTGTTCAGAAATTGTGCTTGAAGGATCATGAAGAAGGGTTGAGCTTTAGTTGAAGTTCTGCTGTTATCCATAGCTAGGTAATAGTGGCATAATTAGCAGTTTGACACAAAGATATTCTGTATTTACACTGAAGGAGGCACGGGGAATATCACCTACTAGGATTCCTGCTGGAAAGGGATACAGTTTTAAAAACCATAAAAGGGTCTAACTTGAGCACAGAAAAATTGCTGGTGCAATTGAAAAAGACAGGGAGGGTCTGCTGTCTTGGGCAGAAGGTAAATAGCTGAAGGAAAGCAGCTCCAAAGCTGCCTCTTAAGGGCTTTGCTGCAATGGTTTCAACCTCTTCTTTGCAGCAAACTTTGGTGTGTGTGGGCAGGATAACCCCTGGGGTTGCCTCTCTGGGTCACTGAGGTCCTCAGAGAGTAAGACATGTCAAGATAGGCCCAGGTTTACATTCCAGGGAGTGAAGAGTCTCCTACCACAGTGCCACTTTTTGCAAACTCTGTGTGACATTGTTGACAGGTCCTGTCAGATCAAAATATTTGTGCAGACTCCTGGGGAGCTGTTTCAGACTCTTGGGGAGAAGATGCGGAAAGGAAGGACTTGTGGGGAGTAGCTTTGCAGAATGATATGGAAGAAAGTGTTGAGTAGGTCTGTAGCAAATAAGCTTAATTTCTCCCTAGATAAATAAATGTGCCACATTGAAATTTGCCCCTTCTTGTAATAAAGTAAAAGCCTTTGCACTGCATGGTCCTGTCTCTCCTATTTGAAATATCTATAGAAATGAAGAAAGTCCAGCAAAATTAAGGTAATTAAAATATCTGTTAAAATTGTCAGGGATGCACCCCAAAGGAAGGCAATAGCACAACTAGGGAATGCTTATCTGGATTAGTATTTGGAATTTGATACTGAATGTATTGTCTGGCTATGGAGGTGATCAATAGCCAAGTATCTTAGACTGACAGACTGATTTTTATATTGTTGATTGCTGCTCTCTCCCCTCAGCTGGTATTGTATTCCTTGAATGTTTCTAGAACTACCAGGGAAAATAAAAAATACATTAACTCCTCTACTGTTTCCAATTGATTCAATTGATTTTTGAACAGGACCTACACTGGAAAGCCAGCCTTACTATTTAAAATGTGAAGTATTGCCATGCAGGTGTCTTGTACTCTTTGGGTATGGTGGTAAGATGTACTGCAGAAGAATCTCTATTCAATAAAATCACAGTAGTTTCAAAATGAATTATTTTGAGGGAACTCTGATTCTCAGCAATACCTGCAAATGAGATAATGGGTGAATACCCTAAATCAGTATTTTCTATTGAGAAGTAGTTGTTGCTGATGACATTGAGATAGAGCGTCATGCTGAGTTATGGTAACAATTAGAAGGTTGTACTACTGAGGCCTGTTTTCATCATAGAATCCCCTTGAATCAAAGCACTTTCATGTGTTTCAGCTTCTGTATCTCAGAAGACTTTGTTCATAGGGAGGGGATTTAGTGTGATAAATTTAGCAAAGAATGAGAAATGCTGTAAGACTTCTGAACACAAGTAATGACTTTAGCTAGGATCTTGTGTAATTGGAAGGATTTATCCTGCCTACAGGATGCAAAGGCCACAAAATCTTTTATTTTCCAGCTTATAGCCCCTGTCACTTACTGTCTTAAGTCCAGATGTGATGATCTGCCCCTTAAAATTGGATTATTTATGGAAGTGAAGCTTGTCTTTCCTTTGCCAAGAGTCACTTCCTCCAAGTGTGTAAGGAAAGGGACAGCTGGTCTGATGAAGTGACTGGGTTTTTAGAGCAATGATTTCCCACTCTGATTTGCTGCTTTGCTTCAGTTTTTCAGGTTCTTGATACTTCCTGTTGTTAATGGCTTTCCTGATACTACCATGTCGTCCCTTTTAAAGCATTTCTTCAGCTTTAAGTCTTTTATTATGCACAGTCAAACAAGTCAGGTCTCAGGTCAAACCACAGGGCACCACATTTGTCAATGTCCACCACAGCATTTCTTATGAAAAGATCTTGCATAGTTTCAGTTGCAAGCCATTTGAAATCAAATTATAACCATTACAAGATACGTAGGTAACACTCACCTTTTGAAGAACTGGACTTCAAACGAGACGTGGCCAACAGGTCAAGGGAAGTGCCCCCTTCCTGGAAATGTTCCAGGCCAGGTTGGATGGGGCTCTGAGCAACCTGATCTAATGAAAATTGTCCCTGCCATGGTCTAGGTTCCTTCCCACCCCCATCTTTCTATGGCTCTATGAAAGCTAAATGAAATACTCTGATAGGTTTTGGATCAGATTGTCCTCAAAATATGAAATTAATTCAACTGTTTCTAATTTCTGGTGGAGCTGCAGAAAGAGTCATAGGTGAACCTGGCAAGCCTTGTTGAATGTCAGCGTTGCTTTCTCCTGTGATTTCTTTAAACCTTCTGTGTAAATAATTTTTGTCTCTGTTCCATCTATAAATTCACTGTTGGATGAATCACAGGGATTCTACCTTAGCTCCATTTTTCTTAAAAATACTCCAAAGCTGACTTTTCCCCAGGTGCTGCTGTTTCAGGTATCATTCTCACTTCCCAGTCTCTTATCCGAGCTGTTTTCCAGAGTGCTGCCATGCATAATGAAGAAAGAATCAAAAGACAAACCATTTTCCTTCTTCACTTATCATCCAGGGGACTATGTGTTTAAGTGTTAAGTAAGAGTCAGTGACATCTGTGTCTTAATTAAAGCAGACAGTTGGAGTTGGATATACCCACAAGACTTTATTGTAATAGAGACAGCCTGGAGAAGTTTTATCAACAGACTCATTAGTAACCACAGAAAGAAGGTGTTAATTAGGGAATGTGTGATCCTACCATAGGGGAAATTTGGGGCTAAAAAAGGTGAATAATATGGAAAGGAGCTGCCAGTGATATATTACATCAAAATTATTGTGCACATTGCACAGGCATTAATGATAGTGGCATAGCAGAGTGGGATGCTGGTTGATTCACATTAGTGTCAAGTCTGGCAGTTAAAGCTCTAAAAATGAAATGGGAAAATCTAATTGCCTGTTGAAAATCAAGTAACATGCACTTTATTACCAAATTCCACCATTAACAGTCGAGAAAGCCACTTGTGGCTGTCAGGAAAAGGGACAGCTGAATGACAAATGTAAGGGGGGGATTGGGTACCAGTAGTGGTCGTGGTACAGCAGCTCTGCAGGAGTGCAGGGCTCTGGAGAGCAGCTGCTTGTGATAAACACATGAGATCATATGCTGGAGACTCTAGAAGAAGAACTTGTGTGCAGGTTAAGGATAAACAGCAACTTCATGGGGCCAGTACTTGATGGTGATTGCCCCAGAGACTTGGGACAGAGAGAAAGCAATGAAGCTTGGGCTGAGCAAGGGGGAGATCCTGTGATTAAATTACAGGCTTTAGACATGATGTGATCAGGAGTTTTTGTGATCTAAACTGAAGATACAGGTGTTCTTTCATCTGTACACAAAGCAGAACCTCTTCCCACCACAGTTTTAGCCTTAGTGTCTTTTGTGATCAAAGTTGATGAAAAACCTTACTTTTATGTGGTTCAGAAGAATATGACAGACCCAAAAAAGAGCTATCAAAAATATTTCACTTACTTTTCATGGAGTTTTTAAATGTTTCTTCTCAGCAGATATGAGTTTCGGGTTTGCTTGCACTAGACCACAAGCTCAGAACAGAATTTGGACTATGTTCATCTCATCCTTTTGCCATAGGGCCCAGCACCAGGTGCCTCAAAAGACAATACAGCAAATCCTACAATATGCAAAGGACAAATAACCTTGCACAAAAAGAGATTTTTCTGCTAACTTATGAATATTTTGAGCTTAACTCTGAAAGCAGCTTCACAGTACATGTTGATGGAACAAACTGTAATTTCTGTCCTTCAGAACTGGGCCTCTGCTCTGAGCCCTGTTGATGTAGCTCCAGATAACTGCAGTCAGCTCAGCTCAAAACACCAGCCAGACTGTCTGTGTAGGTCTTTAAGAAGGAAGTGGGTGTATAGTCTGTGAGCCTTTTACCCTTCACTGATTTTTTTTTTGCAAGAGCATATTCTGAGATGGTTTTCCTTTAATGCTATTCAGTTCCACTGCTTATATGCTGTTGGTCTCACTGCCAAATGAAGTACCTCAATCAAGTGCTATTTCTAATCAGAGCAGGCGTCCCAGCGTTATTCAGTGATTTCCTTCTGGGCAATGTGAAGTCATTAGCAGGTTCATACCATTTTGCTCTTATTTAATTACGTCCCAAGGAGAGGACTGAGCTGGCAGGATAGCTAGAGGCTGAGGTGACCCAGTAAGTACTCCAGGCATGAAGGCTTCTTTTTTAATATTTCATGCAAAATCCTTGCAGCAGCCTACAGCAGAAGGGGCTTTGGTTTCACTCAGTGCCCATGTGCCTTGTTCCTGTCCATTGCCATGGAAATACCCATTTCTGAGGCTATTGTATGGAATCATCAGATGGGTATTAGCTTTTTGAGGTCCAGCAGCTCTTCCCACACTAACTGATTGAGGCAGAGAGAGAGAGATGATGTTGAGACCTCCCTTTATTCCCTGGGGCAAGTTCAGTGGCAGTACAGTCACAAGCAAAACTGTGTTTGTATCTGTGGCTGTCAATGAAACCCACAATAATAAAGTCTGCTGTGCTGTGAAGGGGTATGTTTTGACTCAGCCATCCACACTTGTGGGTGGTGGGAGCGCCCTCCTTGTGCCATGAGCACAGTGATTTTGTGCTGCCAAGGGTATTCCTGGTGTGACCTCACTGCTGCAGGGCTGTGGTGCCAGGAGCTGCCCTCTCTGTGCAGGGAGCACTCTGTGGTCATCTCCTGAAGCAGCAGGGAGACAGCATATCTTCTCCCTCTGCACCCCCAGTTAGAACTGATGACTGGTTTCCCCCTTCTTCATAGAGCAAAGTGCTCTCTGGAGAACTGTTCAGAAGATCCGCACCCTATTCTGCAGCAAATCTTTGCACATGCAGGAGTGACTGATTTTCCTCTAGCCCTGGATCTAGGTGGACTCACCAGGCTGTTCTGGTGAACATGGAAGCTGAGCAGTTTCCAGTTAAAATACAGCATTACTGGTAGTGTCTTTTAGGTCCTGTGATGATCTGCTCTTATGCAGACATAATTTAAACATAGTTTATTTTTATATGCACGAATTACTTTTTGCACTTAAGAAGGGTTGTTGCAATGATGGGATACTTAATGGCATGACTGAGAGGAGGAGAAAGATATGTAAGGAGAATGGCTGGAAAGCAAGTTAAATAATAAAAATCAGGGTTCACACCAAGGTTTGTGACTTTCATTTCAGATAGAACTTCAGCTTACAAAGCAAAGTTCTCAAGAAATTTGATAGTCTGCAAAGCCAAAAGCCATTTCCTCTAGCAAGGAGTTTTAGCAAGGCAATTAGAATGCATTCATGGCTGGAGAGAATTTCATCTTGCTTTGCTTATGACTTCCAAAAGTAAAAGCCTACAATGAGTTTCTATCTAGCACTGAAAAACTACCCTTGCTTAGGAATTTTACATTGTTGCATCTTAGAAAAGCTCAGTTGTTTCTTTAGACTGTGTTCCTTGTTAATGACCACAGCAATTTTAAAAGGGAGACTACCTTTTGTTGTTTGTGCTATACAAAAATGCAGCCCTAGAGCACAGATTACACTTGCAGCTGTTGGGAACTTTGTAGGTCACGGGCATAATCTTCTCTCATTGTACTCAGTAGTAAAGTCCTGATGTATTTCATTGCACAAATAGGTATCAGTGGTGCATAATCATTTTTTAATGGTCCAGGATAGAGAGGTGATACTGGTTTGTGCCATTTTGCAAAGTTCTCCTTTTTGTTGCCCATTGCGCCTCAACAGCCACTACTGTGAAGGAGTCAGCAATGATGTCTTGGGAAAGGTGTGGTCATAGGATTCATTTCCAATATCCTGTAGCCCGAGTCTTTGGTAGGAGCAGGTTTGATCAGTGCTCAACAGCCATCAGCAGCTGCAGGGAGCTGGCTCACATTTCACATGGCTGCTCACACCTCTGGGTGTGTGTTCATTGGAATGCATACACAAGAAATGAAGTAAAAAGTGAGAAAACATTATCCTGAATCTAAATTCGTGATATTAGGTGCGTGATATTTCTCCAGTTAAAGATAATGAGAGAAAAGTAACAACTAAAAGTGTAATCACAGTTTAAAAAAAAAAGGAGCAGAGATAATTTGAACTGTTTCTATTTCTATCGTAAACAGAAGCTTAGGTGACTAAGGGCTTTAAAGTGTAATTAACCTTTTCTACTGATAAGCTTCATGCTGTTCCTCTGTTGTTTTCTTCAGTCTTTTATTTTCTCAGCTTGTTTTTCATCTAACTTCCCAGCAGAGAAAAATAACTAGTAGCTGTTAAATTAGCATTCATATATTGGCAATTTTTAGTAGAACTTCATTCTCCTGGTCTAATTAATGGTCCCTAAACTTCCACTGGTACCTCCCAGAGATCCTTTGACAAAGAGTGTCCTTAAAACCTCTGGAAGTTTTATCTGTACAAGAGGTGGGATTAAGAAAGAAGGAGAATGAATAACAAATGTGCTTTCTTTGGATTGCCTCTTTGACAAGGGAGTCAATCCTACATAAGCGTCTATGGAAAGTGTTTTAACTAGGCTGTTTCAGATCTCGCTGGGACTAATCAGAATATTTCTTTTGATTTCAGTGGCCTTTGGGTCTGGTTCAGGGATCATGTTCTGCCTTGAATTTGCTTTAAATGGAAGGAACCATGGGGCTATTAGGGGTGTTCCTTTTGCTAAGTGTCTAATTGGACTCAGTCATAAGCCTTTGATAAATGATGCTTTTACTGCCTTGGTACGAAGTGTTTGGCCGCTGAATTTCACAAAGATGATCAGTATGTTGAGCTTAGAGTTAGAGCCAGCCGTGTGTGTCAGTCAGTGGTGTGAGGCAGGGCCAAGTGCAGGCTGGGGGGCCCAATCATCAAGCCAGGACTGAGACTGGCCATGCAGCTTCCAAGCAAAGTCAGAGAGACTGTGAAAAAAGCCCGAGAGATGTGAAAGCTGCTCACAGCTTTTTTGCATAGTTCCTTACATATCAGTCAGAGCCATGTCCAGGCTGGCTTGGAGCCAAGCAGCCAAACTCCAGGGAAAGGAGAGAGGCTGAAGAGACCCTGTGGTTTGCTTAGGTCCTTGACACTCTACTCCAGCCCTTCACAACTTCTACAGGTTATGAGAGTAAAGATTCACCATCCCTGCAAATTACTGCCCAGAACTATGGGATGCCAAGACTCTTCCCTGTAACAGCTTTTTGGAGGTTGACATATAGATGGACAATGCACTGGAAAACAGCCTGTCTCCTTTGCTCCCAGGGATTCACTTTCTGATCCCAATTCAGAATCAGAGTAGACAATATCACATCAGAAGAGCTGAACAAAGTGGGAAGAAAAGTCTAGGAACTGAGAATGATGGTTTTTCTTGCTTAGCTGGGCAATAGCTCCTGGATTCACTGGTGGAAACAGTAGAAAATAGCTTGTCAGGGAGAATAAGATGGGAGGAGGGACTGGAGAAAATGCTTGGCTGAGAAAGGAAACGAGTAGGAAACTGAATGAAACAGGAGAGAGCAAACCAATCTGGGGGAGACACATCAGAGCAGAGTTGAAGCATTTTGCATGCCTCTCTCCCAATATTCTGTGCTGACAAGCATTTTTTGTCATAAAGGAGGGTTCAAAAGATCAAATGGGGACTCGGGTGCGCAACTCCCGCTCATTTTCATTTACTGGAAATTTGGAAGCTACTGTGAATTTAAGAGGGTTTCCCACCATCTTATCAGAAATCACACCTATTAGTTTATCCAATGCTTGCTGAAAGCAAGAGAGTCTCCCCCACTAATTTCAATGTGTTTTCTACTGAGCTCTAATCAAATGTCAGTCTGCTGTGGCAAATTACTAAAATGAAGCTGTCAATCAGGACTCATAGCATCCGTCTATATTTCATGAGCTGGGAGATGCATCACCCAAAAAGTCTGAAAGCTCAGTGGCAGAATCAGCTTCTGCCACATAATTATGGTAAACCTGTTGATCAATATTTTGTGCATTTTTAATAACTTCATACTGAGGCTTCAGATCTCTCTATATTAATGCTGATAATATTTTTGCTTCTCTCTGCAATCAAAGAGCTTATGCCTGAGGTCTCTTCTTTCTTCCCTCTTGCTCTCACAGATAATTACTCCTTTAACTCAGCAAAGCAAAGAGAGGCTTGTGTTATTTTATTAACTTTGAAAGAAAAGGAGGAAAACGTCCACTCCAGGAGATGGGCTGATGGAATGCAGACCCATGTAGACTCTATTAATGCAGTCCCTTGTAATAAGCCTTCATAAATCCTTTAAATATTGAAGGCTAAGGAGCAGCATCTCACCAATCAGAACTCATTACTCACCTGTCATGAAAATGCATTTAACAGTATAATCCTCTGTGTTCATCATTCTGCAGAACATGACTCCTGTTTTCTGCTTCCTCTGCTTTCTCTCTGCTTGCTTTCCCCCCTGCATTGTGCTGTTCATGTTTTCTCAATGCCCCTCACAGCTGATCCTGCTCCGTTGTGGCAGGACACACAGCACAGTTATTCCTCAGGAAGCAGCTCCTTTGAGGAGCTCTGAGTCTACCTGCCTGCCACGCCACCCTCAGTGTGAGTAAAAGGATTTTAAAGGCTATAAATTCATCATCATCAGAGTTTAATTTGAAGACTAAAGTATTTGGCTACCTAAGATCATGTTGAATTCTGTTATGGGCAAGTCAAACTGAGATGCCTATAGTCAAAGACTTTAGGGGCCTTTTAAGTAACTTCAATGGTCTATCTTAAAATGTAGAAAACAAATTAATAGATAGGACTCTTCTCTTATAGATTCTGATTTATTGAATCACTGACCTAACTAACTGCAACAGACTATAGATTGCATCTCCACCTTCCAACCTTGCCTGTCATTACTGCAATGCAATTCATGCACCTCAGTATGAACTGGACTTCACATAGGATTGTAGCTGAAACTTGGAATTAACTCTCAATGTCTTTTATGAAAACTTCTCATTACCACAGGGGCTATTTTCTACCAGGCGCTGTGCAGGGAGCCTCCTACATCAGTTAAACCCCATCCATGTCATAAGGGCATAGGGGCTTCAAGGAGGATCAGAGTCATACTTGAAATAGCAAACTACCAGCAATATCAAAGTGTGCAAACCCCACAGTTGTTCATTAAGAAAAGACAGAGTATAATTACCCCTTTCATTTAACCATAGGACATTCTTAAACTGCAGAGTGTATCATGCTCATGCAAATGCCAGTCTAACTTTCCTAATGAATGCAAATCCTAATAATCCAATATATGTCAGAACACAGCCATAGACTCATAATCCTCTCTGTCTGCTGTTTGCTTCTTTCCATTCATAGTAAATCTTGTATTTGGAAGCTGTTGTGGCTCATACCATTTATATCAAGCCAAACTGGGAATGGGACTGCTGCGCTGTAGGGAATTGGTGTAGTCAAACCCACAACATGTAATGAGTGACTGGAATCCTGACCAGCAGTTCAGCTGCATCCAGGCCTGGAGAAACGGTGGTCCTGAGCACAGAGGTCTAGTCCCAATTTCAGAACAGATGTGTAACATGAAACCTGGTTTCAGTGGTTGTCTTTGCCCTGTTTTTAATGTGTAACACATTGTGCACAATAACAGTAAACATATAGGAAATGTCTGGGATGAATAGGAATTTTCTTCCCATCTTTGAGTGACACACTCCTCCAGGAGATTATCTCAGCAGGATTGGAGCCCTAAATTCCTGTTCAAAAAGGGACTAGCCTAAATCTGCCAGATTTTACCAGAATCTATGATTTCTGTGGAAAAATTCCAACATTTAATGTTTATTTTCATCCCAAGTTGTTTGAAAAGATTGAAAATTAATGATTCTTTCTTATCCTAATACAACACAAACTTTTAAAATAGATTTGGAAATAGCACAATTTACCATTCAAGCCAAGTTTTATTTTTTGTTAAATGAAATTAAAATTATTCTTATTTTAGTACACAAATGCGATTGTCCAAAGTGCCATGTTGTTCATGTAGAATCATATTCGTCGCACTTGCAGATCTTGAATTAAATGTATCAGTTCAGCAACAGGTCCCTATCATGTAGCTTCAGGTGAAATAATTTGATTTTTAAAAGAAGATTTTCTTAGGTTGAAATTGATTATTCTCTGAAAAACTGTTGATTCAGCAGAAATTAAACTTTTATTCAAAAATGGTTCAAATGGCAAATGCTTATGCAATGCTAACAGAAGAACTGGACCAATTTTACTGGTCAGAGATGCCAGTACTATAGTCAGAGTAATGCTTTGAGTCCAGTGTGGGCTTTGCCAAGCTGGCTCTTCAGTAAAGCTGTCTGGGCATAGTTAAATTGCAGCAGTGCAATGTTGGAGTCCTGTTTGGCCTGTTGGGAAGCAGAGCGAGCTGCACACTGAGATGTGACTCAGCAGTGTAGGCCTAGTCCACCCTCTTAAGTTGTATTTGAAAATGTGCAAAATCACCTAAAGACCCTGAGCTGCATCAGGGACATTTGCAAAGGTCTCAAGGCTTTGTTGGCATTTGGGTTCATTGGACATCACATGCCCCACTGGTCCACATTTGCTCCTGGGGAAATTCTTGCCCCCAAACCTGTCTTGGAGTGAGATCTCTCTGACAGAGTTCCCACCAGTAAAATGGAGGCTATGAATATTTTCTTACTTCATAGAATGTTTTAATCACTTTGAAGTTAAGGGATAAAGTGATGCTGTATTATTGCAGCAAATAGCCTAAATACCTAATGCATAATATAGCAGCTTGCTAAAATCACATTTCAGGGTGAATCATGACTGATGAGAAATGAAGCAGTATTTGCATTTCTCATGGTGACTCAAGCTCTGCTAAAATAGCTGGCAATACCTGACACATACCAGTAAGAATCATGTTAAGACACATAATACTGATTCATTTGAACTAATACTTAAAATATATTTGTGCTTTTAGCATCAGGACTGTAAAAGTCTATTTTTGGAAATGATTGTGTGAAGGTGACTGAAAAGAAAAATATGTTTTTAGAGATGTGCAGAAAAGGAAATAGTTTTCAAGCTGAAAATGGAATTTATTTTCTTGAGCAATGGTTATTGATTTTCTTTTTTTAAACAAAAATCTCCTGTGGTATGAAAAAACAAAAACATTGCTGGTAACACACTTTTGGCATAAAAATACTTTACTTAAAATGTATTGGCATAAAAATTTTATTGCTTTTTTTGCATATTTCAGAACTTGACATTTTCTAAACCTTCTGCCATGTTTGTGAAACTTAGATATATTTGGGTTTGACAACAGAACTTCAGAAGATATACCTCTAACTTCCTACCCCTTTGAAATCATTCATTCTTTTATTTCTGGGAAAGGAGTCGTGCAGCAGTTTCAGGTACATACAAGCTGTCAGAAAGTCCAACATTTTGGTTTTTATTTTTTTCCCCAAAGCCTTTGTTGAGGAATAATGCAGTAAATGTTGTTCCTGTTACTGTCCTCCTGCTCTTCATGATCTAGACTTCATGACAGTGAGGTGAGTCATCAGGTGTACACTCAGCACTTGGAATCTGGAGACCAGGAGATGGGTGCATGAGATGCAACAGGACAGCAATGCTTCTGGGCTTTGTATTTTCTCACCAGACTCCGGGGGCCAACGTGTGGCCCTTCAAAGATATTATCCTACCAGTGGTACAGGAGTGATGATCAATTAGTCTTCCTCTAGTATTCAGTCATTAGTGCTCAATAGCTGTCACCTTAGTTAGCTGTTGTTGATTGCACATCTCTGCCTCATGCTTACGAACTCTGATAGGTTTTTTAATGTTAAGTAAGTTAATCCCTTTTCCCTGCTGAAAAACGTGAAGTTAGATGCAAAAGTCCCCAAAGCAAGAAGAGTTACTGGGAAAAAAAATACAGAAGTGTAAATCAAGAAAGCAATATTGAACTTTAGAAGACAGCATACAATAATATGATGCTTTATTCCACTGCTGCCCGAGGTTTATATATACTACTGTCACTTTCTTACTGTTCTCCACCACTAGTAATTTTCTTTCAATCTAATTTTTATTTCCCAAGGGTTTGCCAAGGTTAAAAGTGCTAGAAAACCACTGACTATTCACTTGCCAAAGGACAATAAATTAAATTAACCGTTGTTGGTAGCCAAGTCAGGTCAGAACTATTTATATGTAAATAGGTGCAGAAACCTGATGGTGTAGTGCACGATTATTAGCAGCTCATTGCAGACTGCATATTGAAAATTAAATACACTGGAAAAACAATGTTTCCTTTAAATGCTGTCCGCAAGAACAACATCAGAATTTCTGTTTTCATGGTATCTTTAATTAGTGGCCTTCCTATGAATTAGAAATGGAATTATTCAAGGTCAGACTTGATGGGATCTTCCAGTAACTTGCTTTATTTTAATTATCTTCTCATAACCACTATAGTAGTGATTTCCTATTGATGGGGTAGGTTTAATAAGGGCCACATTGCTCTGCTGCTGTCCAGGAAATGAGTGCTGCTTCAGATGGTATTCAGTAACCACATCTCTGTGTGCTGAGATCAAACTGCTTAGTGACACTTTCCCACATCCCATTTTTTTGGCCAGGTAATAATAATATAATAATATCCCTTTTTTGCGCCACATCTTTTTTCTCACAAGGTCCTTTGGACTTTCAGGTGTGGGATCAATTGCTCATTCACTCTGGGATCTCCAGGAGAACAGCTGCGATTGTACCGTGTCAAATTTAACAGCATCAGCATCCTGAGGATTACTGAGGCCTTAGTGCTCATAGCACAGTTCCAGAGAGTTGGTCACATGTGTATGGCTTGCTTAGGGCAGTTAGAGCACTTGGCTTTGGTGTCAAAAGAAATAATACCTTTTGGGGAAGGAGAATGAACTGAGCCCAGGGGGGTCCCATTGCCCTGAGTCAGGAGGGTGCAGTGCTGCTGCTCAAGTGTCAGTTTTAGCTGTTTGTCCATCTTAATCCATTACCTCAGCCTCCTCCAGCACTTGGCCGCTGGTTTCAATGCTGACAGCATCAGCATAGAGATGATTTACAGCTGTGGTGATGAGCATGGTAGTGATTTACAGCTGTGGGGAAGTACTTTGGGAGGAAGCTGAGAAATGTAGTCCTGGAGAAAACCATCTCTAATAATATTTGTATGGGAATTTTTCTTAAGTCATGTGTGCACATTATATTTGTACTGAGACCTAACTCATCTTCATTCTGTTTGCCTGTAATTACTCTGTGTTTGATCAAAGGATTGTAAAACCTTTACATTCCTGCTCGTTACTGAGAGGAGAGAACTGCTTTTGTGAAGTGTGTTCTGCATTCCCATTCCAATTAAAACTATTTTTATTGTTCTACCTTAAGGGTGCAAAGAGTGGCAGAGGAGGGAATCGACACTGATTCTGCTGTGAGCAGTAGTGACATACATGGGTGCTGAGGATGCAGTGAGCTCTGCAAAGCTGCCTCCATTCAGTGCACTGCAGGCTCTGTGTTTAAGCAGTTACTGAGCAAGAATTATTCTTAAGTGGAATTCTGCAGTTATTGTTCTGAATAGGCACAGATAGAAGTAACAAAGTCCTCTTTTAAAATTAAGACCTTAGGTCACAGGCTGATTTCTGTCACCCCCACCCCTCAAAGTGGTATTAAAACTAACAGATAATTAAATTCTGGGTATTGGGCATTTGCAGTTTGTACAACTCAATCAATTTAGTTTGGTTTTATGAAGATTGTTTAAGATGAACAGTAAAACACTCCAACCCTGAGCCACTATTTGCACATAGAGATCAATTCTGGAGGCCCTCTAAGGTACAGGGCCAGGCACTTTGAAAGTCTCTCCGGTGGCCGGTGTTTGTTTCCCAAATAACATAAAAAGTATGGCCCCAAGATATTCCCTGGGATCAAAGTACTCAGAGTGAGGCATCATGACATGCTGAATGTTAGAGTCAAGTGATCTTTCTCAAGATTTGTGTGCTACACAAGTTTCCTGCTGCCTTTCACTATAATAAAACATTCATTCAGGAAAAACTATGATTTCTAAATAATTCTGAGTTGTTTGAGTTTTTTCATCTCAAAAGATTCTGGTTATATGTCTCAATGGGAAATAGGATGTATGGAGACTCCACACATGCAGTGGGATATTGAGAAAAGTGGAAAGGGAAGAGTAAAGGCTTAACTGTTTTCCCATGTCAACAATTAGGCAATGGAAACCTCTACTTGAGTAAACCGTAGCTCAGAAATGTATGAGCTACTCACATACATGTTACTTTTCTGAACAAATAATGCTTTCATAAAACCTTAAGACTACAGGTAGAAAGTCTGTTCTGTGCTGTGTGATATGTATGAATTTTCAGTAAAACTGGAGGGTTGACTAGTGATCTCAGCACTGCAATTTAATTTCTTGTTAATTCCTGACAAACATATGCCTATGTGTACTTGCAGAATTGTTAGAACATGGTATTTTTAGGAGAAAAAAATCAGTGTCTAGAACTCACCCAAATCGTATTTGTTTCCAGATGGCCTGTTTTGCTGTTGTTTAGTGCAAAAACTTTCCTGTACATTAACATTATAAAATTATCTTGTTTTACTTTGTGGCATAAAACTAAGTCTTCATGAGTATAGCTAAGTAAAATTGAGCATTTTTCAAAGTGTAAGTTTGTTCGTCCTGTCACGTATTTTAAAGGTATGTTCAAAGTTGCAAATGCACATTCGATAAACATTTTTTTAAAATTCATAAATTGTTACACTGTATTTTTGTTCAAACAGATATTTTTCTTTACCTCTGAGTCATTTTAGTGATTGGCATATTCAGCTTTGATGATAGTAGATTTTGAGAAAATTGCATCTATCAGAATGGTCAGAAAGGGTACCAAATCTTTAGAAGAATACCTAATTATAAACCTACCAGCTTTGAATTGAAACCATTACAGGACAATCCTAACATCAATAAAAATATCTCAATTAAAACAGAAACTGCGGCTATAAAATATTCATTATTCTCTCATTAATAGTCAGTTAAAATGTTTGTGCCTGATGAAAACCTATGAATCATTTTGTTCATTTAATAGGAAGAGAGAGAGTTCGATGGTAACCCTGTGGGCAAATTTGTAGAGAAATTGTTTAAGCATCACAACAATATAGTTTAATTATGACTAAGTGTGCCCCAAATAAGTAAATGAGACAGAGAAATAGCAACCCAAGTGTATCTTTGTGTTCCGCACTGATCCTCTGTGTTATTTAACGTGGAAACATGTGGAGGTTCACACACATTAAAAGGAGTTTTGTGGTGAGGTGTCAGGTCTGTCATTCCTAATTTGTAGAGGAGAATTGAGTCTCAGACAGTCCCTTGTAACTCAGCTGGTGTGAGACTAGTACTGTTAAGCCATTACAGCTTTAAGATTACAAACCCATACCTGCAGCATTATAACATTATTAGTGCAAATATAATCCCATCTTTCAATAGTATTACCCCTGACTACATACAGTAAATGACATTTCTATTACAATGCATGTCAGTCTGTATGCTAATATTTAAAAAAGTCTGTGTCTACACAACAGACACTGATTTCACAGAAAGTGTCCCTCTGTTCAGCATATTCTGACATTAACAGTAATGTCAAGTAATATGGTCAAAATTCAGGTTCTTTAATGTCTTCTACTTCTATCAAACACATGTGTATTCTTCCTTAATTCTGTTTGGGCAAATAAATATCTGACACTCCAAAGAAATCTACTGTGTCAGGTGCTGCTACAATTTTTTTTTCACAGAAAAGTCTTATTTCAGTTAATGTGGAAGTTATGGCTAAACAATTTCTGGAAAAAAAAATGCAAAAAAATCACCAAAACCTCACCCTACTAATTAGCAGTAAATCTATGTGTTTGTGGCACTTCTGATTTGTTAATCACACATGAGTTTAGATGCAACTGAGCTGCAATGCTCAGGGAGAAGAAGGAATTCTGCAAAGAATTCTGGCAGAGAATTCTCCTCAGATAATTTTCTTTCAAAGCATCTTTGTTTTCCCACAGAACACCTCAATTACAAAGATTTGTGGGTGTTGACTTTGCCTCCAGACATAAAAATGTAGAAAGAATGGTAATAAAATATTTGTAAATGAAAGCACAAGTCAGATGAGGAACAGCTGAGGGAGCTGGGGGGGGTTAGCCTGGAGAAAAGAAGGCTCAGGTTGGACCTTGTTGCTCTCTACAACCACCTGAAAAGAGTTCAGGTGGGGCTTGGTCTCTTCTCCCATGTAAAAAGCAATAGGAAGAGAAGAAGGGGCCTCAAGCTATGCTGGGGGAGAGGGGTAGTGGATTGGATTGGATAGGATAGGATATTAGGGAAAATTTCTACCCTGAAGAAACATCAAACATTGGAAGAGGCTGCCCAGGGCAGTGGTGGAATAATTTAAGAGATGTGTAGGGAAAATGGTTTAGTGGTGAATGTGGCAGTTCAGTGTTAATGGTTGATTTGATGATCTTAGAGCTCTTTTCAAAACTAAATGATTCTGTGATTCTAAGAACAACAATTATTTTGAAATTGAGTTCTTTATCTTTAAGATAATCATATCTGCTATTGCTGCAGGCCAACAATTGGCCTTCAAAACTTTTAAAAATAGGCAAACAGATGGACTCAGTGATCTTAAAAGTATTTTTCAACCTAAATGTGTGATTACATTTTGCCATTAGTCATACACAAAGATCTCTCTTTGAAAGGTTCTGTGAAATTCAGTAAAATTCAGAGATAACAGAGGCAGGGGTTTCTCTTCTCTTCCATACTGCTTGTATTTGACAGAATCATATAAATAAATAATAATTGCCCTTATCTGCACGTTCCCTTGTTAATATTATGAAGTAGCTTGTAATCATACAATGATTAGCAGAATTTTGTCTGAAAAATCCGTTGAAAGGGAGGCTATAGACTGAAAATCCCCTTAGAAGTTTTCAAACAACAAAATGAATGATTGAAAAACACTTTTTAAAGTACTTTCTTGGCTCTGAATTTCTGTGAGTTTATTTCTTTAGTTATTTAACAGAAATCAAGAAACTCTATCCTGGGTGTAGGTGATTGGTATATCACGATTCTTGTTTTTCCATATCATAATATCATACTGTCACAGATTGCAGAGGTTATTCCAGATTCTTCTTCTGCCACCCTTTGCAAAAATCACCTTGAGCATTAGGAAATAATCTACTTCAAGGGAGAGTAAGTTCTTGGTCAAGTCTATGAACAATAAAACTGACCAGTGTTGAATCTATTAATTTGTCTTTTAATTCTAGAATTAGGCTTATGATATCTTCCAGAGATGCAGCAGTTATTCTGAGCAATGTGAAAAATGTATCTTGAATTGCTATGCTTTTGGCATCTGTAGTTTTGCTTACTGAAGCAATTCCAGTGTTGTCTGTTCAAGGTCACTGGGGCTTTGTTTTTCATTTTTGTTCTGTTGCTTTTGGTATTGTTTCTCTGTCTTGCACTGAATAGAAGCCAATACCACATAACAAGATTAATTTTTTTTTTATTTCTCCTTCCTAGAAACAGATCAGAGAAAATTTTTCCCTGTGAATCTGCAGTGAGTGTGTCACCCTGAGGCTCTGCAGGGGCTGTGGGCAATGCTGGTCAGGGCCCTGGCTTGTCTGTAGGAAGCCAGGGACAGTCTGGGGACACAGCCCCTCCTCCCACCCCAGGTGTGTGGGCTCTGCCCAAGGGACCAGCATGGTGCTGACCTGAAAGCTGGGGCTGGTGTTTGGTGGGCAGTGAGCCAAGTAGGGGCTGGGGCTGCAGTGGAGATAAGAGGGGAGGGGGCAGGCAAGGGACCATTTACTGCTATGGGACAGTGCCTGTGGTATGGGGGGCAAGGGACAGGGCTGATCCCCAGGGAGCAGGTTTAAGATTTTTAATGCACTTATGAAGCACCTTCTTTGTGATGTGGAATGGTGTTGCCTTGGTTGGGGGGTCCTGTAGTGAATGTGTGTGCTCGTGTCTAGTTGTCATTGGCACCATTGGAGCAGCATGGGAGGGCAGAGTGCTTTACTGTGCCATGGGGATCCCTGCTCAGTGGCTTCTGCCAGCTTTTTTTACTGTTTTAGCAGTGATGAGAGGGACAAGGTGGCACCAACTGAGCCTGCTCTTCCCCTGCTGGCTGTGAGCTGCCCTGGTCCTGTATTTCACTGTGGTGAAATGTGGACCATTGAGGCTGCAGACCAGTGGTGGATCTGCAGCTCCACACGTGCTCTCCTGCCCTGTGGCAAGGTCTGCCTCTCCTTGCTAAAGGGTGCCAGGGCTCTAAAAGCAAGGGGTTTGGTGCTGCAACTTTGGGGGTTGAAAAATGTGTAGGAGGGCTCCCATTCCAGCCTTGGAGCAGCAGCACAGAGGGTGAGAAATAGCCTTTGGTAGGGATAACATAGACAGGAGTGGGGGCTGTAATATCTGCATTAGCTGAAACCTTCAAAACATCTGCAAAAAAAACAAACTGAGGCATGGCTGCTTGCTTTGTTATTGCTGTGTTAAATGTGAGTTTAATTTTAGTTATTGATAGTACATCAGATGGTACTTTCTCTTTATGTGGAACTTTAACAACTTGTTCTGGAAAATGATGCAATAGTCATGTGTTTTCTTTTCAGTTTTGTCCTTCCAATAAAATGAGATGCAGTTGTTCTAACAGCCTCTGGCAATTTGGAGAGGAACATGCAGGTGTAGTTTGCTTTGCACATGTTCCTGCTGTGTGCAGGGGTTGTTTACTGCTCAGCTGAACAAATTGCTGAGTGTCCTTCTGGATGTCTTGAACTGTTTAGCAGAGAAATCAGAAATTATGTTGCTAGGACTTCTGTTTTTCAGTATGTGTGAAGTCAAACAAATAGTTTGTGAAGGGTCAGTGCCTGCTGTTCCCACAGAACTTTTGAGGAAAATCCTTTCTGGCATTATTTCTACAGAGGTCTGTGTTATTTCCTACTCTGATCAAGATGAAGGACTTTTCTAAGTGCCTATATATTTGCTAATAATCAGTCTCCATAATAGAGGTCTGTAGACTTCTTTTGCTTTCATATCTGATTTGGCTGAACTGTTTACTTTGGGATATTTTTATCTTTCCATTACTGTTCTTTTTTTTTTTTAAGTGAAGAAATGTTAGTCTTTTAGAGGTTAAAAACTAAGAAATTATACTGTATTTCAGAGTCAGAGCAGGAGTGATAGCTGGTTGCACAGTTTTGGACATAAATTGAGTACTTTTCGTTTTCTTCTGCACTTGTTTTTGCTTTTTAAATGATTGGATCAGGCACCTTTTGTACTAATTATCCTGAATTTCTCTTTGTTGACCCAGACCTCCAGCAGTTTCAAAGTGACTTTCAGCTCTGGAGAAATGTGGTTGGTAGGTGCAAATAGCAGTGCCATGACAGGCAAATACTCATCATTGTATAAGCTGCAAAGCTTTTAATGTTGCTGAGAGATCAAAACCAGCACTTTGAGAACTGCTGTTGTTGTGTAGAAATACTGAGCAAGGCCACAGCTGGGAGGTTCCTGCTCTGCCAGGTGTGTGGAGCAGAACTGAGAGGGGAGATGCAAGGGGCACCCGGGGGGGCTCTCCCATCCCATGGCACTCATGCAGCAGCCCTTGTGTCACGGGGGCTGTGAGACAAAGATGTCTCTATTTCCTGTGACATCTTTATTTCTTCAGTTTTGTTTGGCTTTGTCTTCAGTTAGTGGGAGGAAAAGGAAGTGAGTGTTGTGGTGCTCAGGGTTGCTCACTGGCCTTGGCTCTTGGAAGTGTAGGAGTGCTCCTGTTAGACAGGAGCATGGGGTGTGCCAGGCACTCCAGTACCTGGGTCTTAAGGTACTTCAACTTTTCTAAGCTTTATGCAACAAGAGAGAGATGTTTTGTAAGATCACACAGTCTGCAAATATTTTCTGTCCTTCTCTACAATTTTTTTCAACTATTTCACCGACACAGTACTTGTATCTTCATATTCCAGTATACACCACTGAAAGTAAGGGTGTGTTATCCCAGGAACATATAGTAAGGGACCCCTACCCCCAGGAGCTGAGCATGAAAATAAAATATGATGGCATTTTCTGTAAAATGGAGATTGGGCAGAGGCATATTAAATGCCTTGAAGCCACACTGTCAGCATGACAAATTTCAGTTTAGGAGAGCGGCACTTTACAGCATCCACTGATTTGTTTATTTCTTAGTTAAATGGGCACAGTGATCTGTTGGGATCAACCAGGCTATTATTGACAAGGAAAGAGGAACTAGGGAAAATCCAGGTCAAATAAACTTTTGTGAGTACAGCAATAGCATGTGTTTGGAGGATGTTCCTGCCCCAGTGTGAAGAGATGAATCTGTGACAAGCTCCAAACTCATGCTGAATAAAGGGATGAGATAGATTCCCCAGTCTGAAGGTGTGCACTGGTGCTGACCCAACCAGTAAATTCAATGTGTCTCTTGATCCCTGATGATGGTAGGGCAGATGATCCACATGTCGTCCCCTTGACATCCATAACTCCAATAGTAGCTGCACTAATAATGTCTGGGTTATATTGCAGGATGGCCAGTGGGACTTGTCCTCATATAGGTGTTGGAACTGCACTGGGAGCTGAGTTCTGCAGGATCAGCCTTTGAAATGCTTGAAAACAATCTTTAAACCCATAATATGAGAGATTGGTCGTCTGAATCTTTACTTGGCAATAAACCAATGGGAATCTATTACTGAAAGTGTGACAATCCAGTGAGAGTGATCAGACACAAGTCAGCTGGTTTGGAGGGTTTGCTACTGTGTTTAGACAGAGTTAACACCCTGCTGGAAGCTCTGGGTAGGATGAGCGTGACAGAAAAACATGGATACTGCTTTGGAGGTGAAGAGCTTTAAAGGATTTGTTGGAATTATTTTAGGAGTGAGAGTAAGAACATAAGATAATTAAAAAGGTGCAAAATAAAGTTAATATACAGATGGAAAAATATCGTGCAGCATAATGAGGAAGAGAAGGATGCAGTTCTGTGATACTGATAATTAAAGCCTTGCTGTATGGGGATTTAGAGAACCCCTACACCTGTGTACAGGGGATAAAAGTCCTATCACATTTACTAGAATACTTCAAAAGTAACATGAGGAAATGCTCTTTTTTTCTCCTCTTTTTAAGCAATAAAGAAACTTCTGCCCTATGGTACTTCTGCTAGACCTGAGAATGGTTTCAAAGAAGTGCCAATGATAGAGATTTTATTCTTAATGTTTCAAGCAGGCGTGTTTATTTATTCTCAGAGACTTTCCAGCCAATTTGGATGAAGAACAGTCTCTCCAGATGGCCACATACATTTGTTCAAGGGCTGGAAAGCACATTCTCTTTCTTGAATGTTCCAGCCATATTGTAAGTGCCTTGTTCAAGTCCTTAATTTCCCTTAAGATGTTTGTTAGACCAGACCAAGACCTGGCTTTCCTGTTCAGCTCTTCTCTTCCTTGGTTGCTGCCGCTGACATTGCTGTTACTCTTTCCCTCAAAACAGCTGGTTTTGCTTTCCTTTTGTTGAGTTCAGTTTGACGACTTTTGTTTAGCATATAAACCTCATGAGGCTTTTATTCACTCTTTAAGGAACTCTAAATCTGATTCCGAAATCTTATGCAGTTTGTGTATTAAAATTCAGAGCAGGAAAAGGATATATTTTGCTATTTCATTTCCGTTACATTTATGAATTTATGGTGCTCCATATGGAAAATAAAAGACAGTTACAGATCAACAGGGAGGAATTTTGAGCACAAGATCTTCATTAAAGAGAAATGCTTAGAACTTTTTTTTGCTGCTTTCCTAAAATAATTATGGGTAGACCAGTTATCTGAGGGACGATATCCACAACTAAGGTATTCTTGACTAAATATTAATAATTCCTTTCCACTAGAAATCTTGAGAAACTTGTAAATTACAAAAGTTGCCTTTGTAAGTTAGGATGAGAACTGAGAATAGAAATGTGTGATATAGAAATATCTAGATGGAAAAAAGAACAAATGCAAGAAGTTTGCTACATCTGTGGACAAAGGAAGCTGAGAAGGCTCCCAAACACACATAAATCCACATATTTAGGCATAGCTTTCTGCTTTTTCTTTATGTGCTTTTCTGTCCAACTATAATTATCCATCCTCCTTTTTCTCCAATTACATGCTGTATAATGTTTAGCAGCTATTCCAAGAAACAGCTTATTCCTGTGTGACAAGATTTAATTAAACTTCCACTGAAATAATTAGTGAGGGTATCTCAAAAGGCTTTTTAAAATCAATGCAGTACTGAGGACCAAATAGAGTTAACACTGTCATCAAAGATCAAAGTCACCAAAGAACGTGACTGAAAATTAAATCCCAGCAACAGTCTAATGAAGAAGCAACTCAAGCAGTTGTGATTTTCTGCCTCTTGGGTCCTACCTACAAATTGATTTGACATGGAAAAATTCCCACAGGAAGCTTAAAAATAGTAAATTTCCATTAATTACATAGCAAAGAATGTTCTTTCTATAATTTATAATCCATTAGGAAGTTGTGGGTTTTTTTGTTTTAATTGCCTTTTTTCCCGATTATTTAGGTTTTCTGCTTTGCCCATGGAGCTTGGCTGGAGGTTGGTTTGGACTGTTGTGTTTTCTGTTGCATCGTGTAACTGGAGGTGCAGAACAGGAGCTGAGGAGAGTTAAGTGCCTGAAGCATGAGGCTCCTTGGGCACACCAGGAATCTCAGGCTGGAGGCACATTACAAGTATCTTAGATCTCAAGAGGCCAAGACAGCACCTTTTCCCAGTAACGTGTAGACTGTCATTTGCTTCAAGCAGGACATTCTTATCCCTTTGAGGGGAGTAATTTGTATTCTGAAGCAAATCCTCCCTCTACCTAGGGACTATGCCTGTGTAAATTGGATCAGAGATTGATTGTGCAGGAGGGTAGAACAAGGTGCTTTATTCAGCAACACAGGGTGCAACACAATTATGTTCTTCACACTAGTCATGCATTGAGCAGAGCTGCTCTGTGAGCAGCTGAGATCTGCAGGGCCACAGGAGTGAGTGGGACATGGTTTGCTCTTGCCGTGACCTGTACTTGAGAGGCTGCTCCAGTGAAGATAACTGCAAAAGGAAATGCTCAATAATCTTCTCATCTAGTTTGCATTATGTATCATTTTTTTCTCAGGCACTGACTATTTATGGCTCCCTCTTTGGTTTTTTAACCATCATAAAACTCAGCTTCTGGAGTTCTTGGCCCTACAACAGAGCCTAGACCATAAGCCTGGCAAGATTTTAAACTGGCCTTTTATACCTCTGCATGACTCTTTTGAGCTACAGTGTCAAGTGTGGAAAACACGGTTTGGCAAATGATGAAAATGCCATAGCCTCAGGTTACAAGACAGCAGTGCACTGTGGTTCATGAGGGAGGACTTGTCTGCAGGTGGGAAAACATGACTGGCTGCTCTGCCTAGTCCCTGAAAAACTGTTGGAGTAGACCAGTGCAAGGGAGGACCCTGAGCCAGCCTGGCTGGCAGCAGGTGTTTCTGTCAGACCATCTTGGGTGATGTGACCTCCTTGCTCCAGTGAGACATTCAGTCTGTTGTGCTCCTGTGCCAACAACTGGAACAACAGCTGAATTTTTATAATATTTATTACTGAACTTTTCTGATTTACGTTGTCTGATGCCAAGGAGTGCATCTCCAGGTAGAAACATGATTAAAATATCAAGGGCTGTCATGAGGGAAGAGATTTAGAAGGGATGTGCTGTGTGTCACAGGTTTGTTGTCTCTTTTGTGCTGTGCTTGGGCAGAACTGAATAATTCATTCAGAAAGTTGTGCTAACTCTATATGGCACTGAAACACTGAAGATTAGTAAATAATTAATAAAAACCTTCTTTCTGCAGCCATGTCCTTGCATGAGTCACTCAAACCTTGCTGAATATGCTGAGCACTTAAACGCAATACTCTGTTCCTGCGATGTCTCCAGTGTTTCTGTTTTGCAGAAAAATAGTTCCTTTAAAGCCTCCTTAAGAATTTCAACTAAATAATTAGAATCAGGAACAAAAATATGTTTTTGGTATGAAAATAGTTATGCAGATATGTGAGTTTCTACATCTGTATGTATACATAAAGAAAATTGAGGCCAAACTGTAAGCAGTAGCTGAGAGCTGGGATTAAGTACAGTAAAGCACAGTCCAAGTAGATGTGGTAGAAACCTAACAATGTGTGATTCCCTAGTGACTTCACACCTTCAAAGCAAGTAAGTGCTGAAAAATGACCAAGAGGATGGGTTTGGATTTGAATTTTGAAGAGGGCATAAAATTTAAACTTAAAAATTCAAGTCGTAGCTAATTACAGTGTCAACCAAAATTGCTGCTCCTGATGGAACTGCTGCTGTTCTCCTGTTGCAAGGGCACATGCCTGCCTGCAGCAGCAGGGAGTGAACCCTTCCCAGAGCAGAGCAGGATCTTTCTATAGAGCAGAATCCAGTGAGATGTTTATACTTGCTTCAGTGTGCTTGTTTTGAGCGTGAAATTTTTGGATGTTATGCTTTGGGTCACTTTAATTTCCATTTCTGTTTTTCTGAAGCATTTTTTTAAAAAGCCAAGCATACTGGTTGTTGATGTATTGTGTTAACTATCAGTGTCTTTTTGCACCATTCTAAGTACTGACAAAGACAAACCTCTTTTACAATAAAGGGTAGAAAGTAGAAGGTTGGAACCTCTTAAATTGTCATGTGTGTCATGCTGTTCCAGTGATTACATTTGAAGCTCTTCTTTCTTCAATATATGTGCAAGGGTAAGTCAAAGCATTGACTAATGAAATAAGTATTCAGCACAACTCTCATGCACTATAGGAGTGGCAGCAGAGACAAGAGTTGCTCGTTTTTGAAGGTGAAAACCTGATCCTGTTAAAAAGCCTTTACTGCTGAGGATCCTCACCCACACTGATAAATTTAGTTTCAAGGAAGGGAGGCTGTGGTGTGTGCTCTTTCAAAAATGAGATATATTTTTAAAAGACATTTGGAATACATATCTGAACTAACCCCACTTAATATACCTTATGGCTCTATTTCTATGGCACTATAATGAAGTCAGCTCTTTAGATGCTTTTACTTCTGTACACTTAGAATGATTATTTTATGGTCCGATTCATGTACAGCCTCATACTTGGGCAGGAAAATGTGCTCCTTGAAGTTATTTGGCCTAATTCACTATTTTAAAAATTAGTATTCAAAAATACACGATTGTTTGATTTCCATTATCACAATTGTCTGTCATATCTTCTCACTTAATGCTCCACAATGTGTGCAGTGATTGCTGTGCAGTTGAAGACTTTCCTCTTCTATGAATTCGAGGTGATTTGCAGTTTATTTTCTTTCCTGGTTGTGCTGCTGAAATATTTAAGTATAAGGTCTAAAATGGGTCTTCTTACAGTAATAATTAGACAGGATGGAGACTTGATATTTCCACAATAAAGAAAATTACATCTGCCTAAATGATGGTGGGAAGAGGATTTAAAGAAAGTCCAGATTTTTATTCTCATTTCTTAATTTTGAAAAAATTGTAGGAGAATGTGGCAACCTCCTCTGTAATGACACCTAACAAGTTTATGGATACCCATGATGTAGTGCTCTTTCATTAGGGCTTATATAACAAAAGCATTTTCCTAAGTGCCCCCTGGATAATTAAATGAATGTCTTTGCCATAGCAGGCCTTGAATAATGATAATATCCTGGAAGGTTTTCATCACTTCCAGCAATCATAATCATCATCTTCAGACAATGAAAATATGCCTAACCAGCAAACAAACCACGCTACACTCTGTGAATGAGCAAGGGGGACAGCACACAGGCATTTTATCAGGCTAGATGAATAACTAAATGTGTACAACAAGCTTGTCCCTTTAGTGCTGGCAGTTGAGGAGTGCATATTGAGTCAAGGAATGGTGAGTGGATGGCTACTGCATCCATTTCTTGGAATAAGTTTGGTTTTCCTGGGTGATGCTGCTCAGCTGTTACTCTATATGGTGCTCATGTCTTATTTAAAGTACCAAATCAAGAATTTCTGTGGATGTTTTTTTTCCATCTTAGTGCCAATATTACTGATTAGTAAGCATGAGTTGATCTACCATCCTGCTCCTGTCCAGTCTTCTCCCCTGGGTTGCATGTGACATCAGGACTCTTTGCTGAGCTGATTCATCTGCATAACATAGCAAGAAGTGTTTTGTGGCCAGATTCTGCTGGTCCCATGAGTTTAATCAGCTGTGCATGGGGTCTGATCAGTGCCAGAGCTGAAATAATGGGGTGGGAGGGAGAAAAGACCTGTGAGCAAGAAGATAAGCAGTGGGACCTGTGCAACCAGCACTGGTGAGCTGGTGCTGCCAGATCAGCACCTTATCCCTATGCTGGTATGTTCTGAGATGGACTAAATCAACAGCTACTGGCTGACTGCTTTTAGGGTGACCAACGTAAGCTTAGGCTACTTTTTGTTTTAGTTCTGAAAGAAAAGTTCTCTTTTCTATAAGGAAGGCAAATGTCTATTTTACTTCTCACAATGTAATTATCCTTTCACATTTCTATGACTTCTTAACAGAATGTTGTTTATCTTAAGATTCTCCTATTTTATAAAATGGATGGAGTAAGGTTAGCTGCATTTGTTTGTAATGACAATTTATTGAACAGCATTATAATTGCACGATGAGATCTGTAGCAACTGATATTACTGCTTTACCTGGAGATATAGTTGGTGATGTGCAGTCTTGATATTGGTTTCTTTCCCCCAGAGAGCTTTAAATTATTCTGAAACTCTGCTTATTTTGCCATTTAAATGCTTTTCCCCAAACACTTACTTCCCTGACAATTGCTCTTAGTCATATCTGTCATCAAAGGATTTTAGAATATTTGAAGCTAAATCTCTGGGTGATTTTCTTTTCTTGTTGTTTATTTTTTTTTCTATTTCAAGCTGTTGCTATCAATACTGATTTAAGTATGTGTCAATTTAATTTCTTTGCTGCAAGTACCTTACATAATAGCTGACAATAGAGTAAATGTAATGATTTATTATGTTCTTATACTGCCAGAAATTTACCTGTCTGGGACCACAAGTCTGATTGATATTGTTTGTTAAACTAGTGTCTTCATGACATAAAGCAAAGAGGCACTAGAAAATGCAAGAGTTTAGTGCTCCAGGCAAGAGATAATGGTGCAGACAGTGGAGGAGGAGAAAGTCTCCCAGGGAACAAACAGGCAGATCAGGTCACTGAAGTCAGAACAAGCACTCATAAGTGCACTTGTACCTTACAGTGCTTCTGGCAGGAACATGCTTGAGATTGTCTCCAATTCACATCTGGTTTGCAAACTGTTAAGAAGTGGGATGCAGACTCTGGGATGCCTGAAGGCAGTGAGATACAAACCAGGGTAGTCTCTGACCACAGTACATAAGGATTTGGGATTTCTGTGTAAAGTGTTAAGGTTGGACATGTAATACAGCACAGCCTAAGCAGTCTGTGGCTGATGAAAGAGTCTGTGCATGTTAGACATGAGTGGGTTAAGTTTTAAAAGACAGAGGGCTGAGATGTGAGCAGATGAATACAGGATGTAATCAGTGTATACCTTCTTTCAGTAAGTGAGCTATAGGGAAAAGGTAAGTCGTGGTTGACAAGTTTAAGATGACTTAAGGCTGCTGTCAGTCACCTGGTGAGGCTGAGCTCCTGAAACAGCTGCTGCTTGTTTGCTTTGTGTCTCTCTGGAGAGAATCTTTACACTTGCTCTCCATAGCTGCTCTGTAAAGTTTTCCTGGGAATGCAGGTGCCATTATGGCTGTGATTGTAGAGACGGTGTGGGTTTTGGGGAGCTGGAACAGTGCTTCAGCAAACAAAACTTAAAACCCCCCAACATATCTTTTTAATTAATAAAATATATATCTGTATAAATAACAGTCCAGAGAGAGAGAGGCACCATTTTTCTGTAAATTTGTTTATTCTTTTTTTCTCTCCTCCAGCATCCTTTAGGTCAGTCCATGAGGGGAAAATACTCACAGGTGAAGAATGAGACTTCTCAATATTTGGTGGCCCAGATAGCAAACACCAGTAGGCAAAAGATATATTTTTTGAATTACTGTAGAAGCTATTTAATAAATAAAATGTGAGTCTTTTAATTTGTTTTAAAGGGCTTTAGAAGAGCTTATAATTCTGGGGAGGTCATCATGCTTGCCTTCTTGATACGATGTTGTTTTGCCCTGTTGGAACCAGAAGAAGGAAGATTATCCTAATGAAAGTCTGTTTTATGAGAAGGTTACACTTCACTTCCACCTGGAGGCAGGAGCAAGGACAAGGAAGCCATTAGCACTCCAGGACCAGGGGCATAGGGTGTCTAGAAACAGTTGGTATCTAAAAATACCATTTAGAGAGATGAGATACTGGGCTAATTGGAGTATAGAAAAGGAAATACAGGGTGTCTGAGGGACTGTTTGTGATAGGAATCTGTGTATGGGCAGTGACATGTTAAAGTGTGAGAGAATGTGCAGTTGCAGACATGGAGAAGTAGATGGGATAGAATAGAAAGTGAGATTGTAATTTTTTTAGTTTTGTGGAATGATGCTGATGAAATTCACAGTCTGTTCCTCATTTTCATGAACTAGTTCATTCTTCCGTAGCAATGATCCTTTAAAAAATACTCTTCTTATAGAGCCTCATTTCCAGTATGCTGTAGAAGTTACAAAATAAAGCTAAAGGGAAGTGCCATGCTGGGTGCAGCTAATGTTTGCCTGAGACCAGTGATAACCAGCCAGAAAGCTTTGTTCGTGCATGGAAATTGTCCTTCTGGCTTTGATTACTTAAAAAAAAGTCTTCCTTAAAATAGCCTCAAAAGTCCTTTTCCCAGAACTCAGTGGAGTCACACTGCAGCCTGGCACTGGAGATTCAAGCCCATAGAGCAGAGCACTTTTTGTGAAATAATTGGAAAATGGAGCTTTGTAAAAATCTCTTTTGAAGCAATGTGGAATTGGCTGGTTGCCTTCTATTTGCTTCTAAGTTCTGCAATTGTTTAAATACCACCTTCAGAACAACAGTGCCATTCACTCTACAATTTGTCTTTTTATTCCTGATAATAAGCATGTTGGATACAAAAATAGCCACTCTCCCTGTGATCATCAAACTTTAGCTGAATTTCAGACAAAGAATTTGGCAGATCTCCAGATAAAATATTACAGAGCAGTTCAAGCCCATGTTAATATTTGTCGCTTATACAATTTTTGCTTTGAAATCTCTGTTGCTTCTGACATGTTCAAAAATAACAAGCTCTTACTCCCCTAAAACACAATTTGAAGTACATCTGAATGGAATATTGCACTATTTTTGAATGGGGATATATCTTGTGGAACAACAAAGACTAAATATTATAGTGCAGGAAAGCTTTATGTGTCCTCTGAAGCAAAGCACCCTCTCTCCTTGCAGCGGTTTGCAGGGTGCTGGTGTAGCTTGAGCTTGGTCAAGACACAGCCAAGCTGTCCTGTTCCTGTTTGGAAAGGAAGGATTGGACTTGCCTGCTTATTTCCCCAGCAGAGCTGTGCCTGAGCAGGACTCATGTGGATATGTCACTGACGTCAAAAACATCCAAAGTTGTGAGGCCTGTGCTGCATTTTCCAGAGCAAAACCTGGCCATTGAGTCAGTGGAAAAATTCTTATCTCAGTCTTGTAACAGGCTTTCTGTGGTCAAAGAATGAGCTCTGTTCACATAAATCAGTTTGTCTAAAGGTATGTGGTATCAAGCAAGCACCTGTCTTGTGGCTTCAGTGAGCTGAGCCAAGTCATGTATTTAAGAGTTACTCAGGTGTTTAAGGGGCTGGTAATCTGGTAACTGGAGTTTACCTTTTGCTTTATGAGACACTCTTGGTTTCTCTGTCTTTAAATGTTCCAAATGTAATTCCTGATTTATTATCTCAGTTTCTTGCAGTTTGTTAAATTCAGACTATATTATTTTTAAATATAATGCAGCAAACCCCCATGGATAAAGTTTTGCAAAGCTGTGTTGGATACACTAATCCTGACTATGAGCCCAGTGAGTAGGACTGCAGAAGTAGTCCTAGGACGTTACCTCCTTCTTGTCAGAGGCACTGGAATGTACTGATTTCTTTATCACTCTGAATGCAATTAGCTGTAAAAATTAAATGTACCTGATTTCTGTTCATAAATCCATACTTAATTTACAGGATATTTTAAAGCTGCACATCTGAAGGATTAGAGAGCAGCAGAAAGCAGCATTGTTTCTTTATCTTCAAGCCACATGCAAACTGTGGTATCCAAGGACTGTCTTTTTGATAAGCAAATTACAGCTTATCTTCCAACTGAAATATACATTGTTCTTCCTTTTAAATATATTCTGGGATTCAGATTAATTTCAGCTGTTCCCTTTCTCAGTCTCCAACTACTTTTTGTTTTTAACATGCAGCAAAAATGGTTTGCTTCAAAATATGTATCTTTTCATAACACAAATTCAAGGAGTGGATGGGGAAAGACGTATATGCTTGGCTGAGCTAATGAGAAAATGACTCAGTCTGTGTGTCTAGCATCTCCTCATATCACATAGAGTGTTTGACAAAGAAAAATGGATTTTGTTTTAAATACTTGGAGCCGCCACAATAACTGATCATATTTTATAGATTACAATAGGCTTAAAACAGCAATGAACCACGAGCCTTACTGCCTGTTCTCTCAGAAGTTTATAAATACCAAATGCAGCTCAGTAACAAATCCTTGATTTGCATTCACGTAAAATGTATGTTGGTGACATTAAAATCATAATTGAAGGAGGAGAGCTGAAATGCAGAACCACGACCTTATCACCCCTCTCAGGAGGATATTTTTCCAACCCTTGGGATACAGTCTGAGCAATGGACTGCTTCAGACATGACCCTTGTATTTACTGAAAGCCAGGGGGAGAAACTGCATGGTCCTGTGACAACAAAGGAACTTCAGCCCGATATTTAGCACCCATGCTAAAATCTCATACTCAAGCAGACCCATGATCTTCTATCACAGGTTGCATTAGAGACCACCATTGCCATTTCTATTGGTGTTCCATTTGTAACAGAATCAGGATGATGAACAGGTTTCCAATAAGGCCACGTATTTTGGTTGTTGATAGTTCTTCCTGTTCTCCCCCTCATTAGACAGTGTATTAGGTGAGTTTAGTTTCTCCTCTGCATGGTGAAATTCTCTGCTCCTTCTTTAATCTTTCTGTAAATGAAGACATCTTGTTGTCTGCAGGGAAGTGTTATACTGACCTCTATTACTGAGCATTCGGGTGCTATTGATGTAACACAGAGTGTACTAAATCATTGACACTGCTTGGTTAAGTAAAACTTAATGAATGTGCAAAATTTCTATACCTGAAAAATGGGAGGAAAAATCAGTATTTCAGGAAATATCCATGTTCCTCTTCTTCCTTGGTAAGGTTTTTTATCCCTCTAGCATATGCTGCAAAGAAAATGTATGACTATTCTATGGTTGGAATATTATTTATTTCTGGGGTGAGTTTCCTACGGTCATTTCTTCACCATGATACGTTCATTGTGTGCAATCCAAATGGATGTTTCCAGACATATCTATGTGGTCATTTATGAGCTTAATTTTAACTCGATGGTCTCCTTTTTTGTATCATTTTTACATGAGAAAATTGCTGTAAGGTGACCTGAATTTTTAATCTTAAATTGCTTTTTACACCAATCTAGCTTTCCTAAGGTAAAAGCTGAATTAGTGTTTAGATAAATAGAAATTTGACTAAGTGTTGTTTTGTTGACCTCTTATTAAGTAATTTTAAAAGTATTGAAATAATTTACTTTTGTAAAACTGTAGAGACTTACATTGCAGTTATTTATTAGCTCATATTCACCTTCAGCTTATACTAACTTGTGAAACCTACTGCTTCTTTATTGTACTCTGCAGAAGAAATTATTGAAAAAAGAAAAAGTGAATATGCTTCAGTAATTTAAATTTTTATGGTTTATGTTTTCAGTTTATCTAAATAAGCTGAGATTGCCATGAACATTTGTTAATATGTGAATGTGACAGGGAGAAGGATTTCCTGCATTGTTTCAAAATTAGATGTTATCAATCTCCTTTAAGTGTGACTTGTTAAAGACATTGTTCATTACTATAATTTTTCTTCTGCATTGCTTACTCTGTAAGCTACACTTACTGCAACCATCTGTGAGTTTAGAACTCAGTGAATTAAGAGGAAAATAGACAAGAACTGTTGATGAGAGAGCAAATTTTTTGCCATGTACAGAGCAAGGATATAACTAATAACTCCTTTAACGCTGTGGTTTGGATTTGGTGACATTTAAAATAATGAGCCAAACGTCTCTGAACAGTTATACTTTGTAACCTCTGAGGGTGTAGAGGGGACAGGACTTTCTGCAGTGGTATTTAATGTAAAAAAAGAGAATTGGTAGCACCAATAATAATAAAAGAATTGGTAGCAAATAATAATTTTTTCAAAATGTATCAATTTTCAGTGGAGATCCTGCCTGCAGTTTCAGTATTCCAATTTTTACAAGCCTTACACATTTTTATAGTATCTTTAATGTGCATTAAAAATATGTGTAACTTTTGGCTTAGGTAATACTCTTTATGTTTTTTTAATTTTCTGAGCGGGAGAGAAGGTGATACAATTAGGGCTTGCAAATGGGGACGTCAGGGAAAGACTGGAGCAGAATTTAGGCTGGGTTGGTGGCCTTGGTGTTTGACTGAGAGCACTATTTGAAAAGCACTCAGCATCCCCTTTCCTTCACTGACAGGTCAGGAGTGAAGCCAGGCTGAGCACATGTAAAATAGACCCTTTAGGTTTGGTGGCAAATTCCAATACTATGATAACTCTTTCTCCAGACCTCCTGGTAGCAAAGTTAATCCACTTAAACAGTTAGTCCCCCAGCACAGCCAGCACATCCCTGCTGTCCCACAGTCCTTGAGGAGCACCACTGAGTTAAACGTAGGACTTCTGTGCAAAAGAAGGGAGAAGCTTGTTATAGCAAATTCCCCATGGGGAGTCAAGAGGTTCAGATAACCCTCTGCAGCAGCTGCATAGAGATATTTTAACATGTGTAAAGGTCACTTCCGTGGGTGGTTGCACCAACAGCTCTGCTGTGTACAGCAGTGTGGGTTTTGGCCCCACACTGAGGGGGTGCAGTGCAGTGACAGCTGTGCAGGTTGTGTCTTGGGCTGGCAGAGCAATCCGAGGCTGTGTCAGGGATCTGCACAGTGTGCTGGGGCTGCAGAGCTGCTGCAGGAAAGGTATTAAGCACCTGGAAACCTTCATTTTTCATACCTATGGCCTTTCATTGCAATTGTGTTTTGCTCATCCTATATTCCTCACTTGCAGCAGCTTTCTGGGCAGAGAGCAGGATCTGCTTTCATGTTCTGGGCCAAGGTGGGGACCAGGGACCTGCCTGTGCTGCTCAGATAGGCAAGGGCAGGGCTGTGGCACTGGTTAAGTGTCTGTGTTATGGGGACTCAGCAGCCTTGCGAAAGAAATAACATTGCACTCCTCTATGCTGGGGAAGTTGGTTTGCATACAGCTGTATGTCTTTAAATACAATTAACTGAAATTAATTAGGTAGTTGCTACTTAATTCTTTTGACTGTAATCCCATATCACAAGAGTAGTATATCCAATCTGACACAAACCACTCACAGGAGAGGCAAAGACCTAAATTAGCATCTAATCTAAATTAGCTTTAACCACTTGAAAGACTGGCTCATCTAGACCAGGCTAAAGTCATTAGTAGTGAACTCTCAAAGTGCTGTGCTTTGTCTATTATGAAATCATCAAATGAATGTTAAATTTGTTTCCTTGGTGCTAATAATTTGTGGCTGAATGCTACAGTTTTGTTGATGTAGTTTGGAAAGGCAGAAGTGAAGAATGTTTCTGAAAACCAGGGTGAGAATTAAAATTTATCTGTCTGGGAGTTGGGAAGGGTGTATCCAGGAGGATGAATCCAGGCTCACTAATGACATCTATCCAATTGCTGTCATTGGTGAATAGTTAGATTAATAGTAAAGTGATAATTTCCATTTAGTAATGAGAGGTTTAGCCAATAAAACAAAAAATATATAGGAGAAATTTTAGTTGGAGAGCATTTTCTCCTTCCCTTGTGGTAGAAGTCATGTAGTGGAACAACTTAGACTGTGCATTGATGCTTAGAAGTAAATACAAGTTCTAGGAGCAAAAGACATCATTCAAATTGACCCCAAATCCACTTGTGATTATAGCAGACCATCATAAGAAGAGGTGAAGCCAGAACAAATAAACTCTTCATAAACAGAAATACTCCTGAGTGAAGTAGCTGTACTGAGGCCAAAGGTAGTCATATTTGTACAGTTATGATTTTATGCTTCAGCACACAGAAATTTACATTGCATATTATTTACAAAAAACATTATATTGCTGAAAAAGTCATTAGTCTGGTGATACTCAGCTCTAAACATGACTTGAAGTAGGGGGTTTTCATTACTTAAATAGCTATTCATCTGTGAATCCTTGAGATATCTCAGTACATGAACTATTGGTATTTTGCCATTTTTCATTATGATCAATGAGCTGATTTTCAAGGCAAGAATCCTGTGTCCCTCCCAGCACACAGCAATGTGTACTGTTCCTTTGGATATGGAAATATGCTCTATAGCAGATGGACAAATATTACCACTGGGCAACTGCATGATAACAAAATAATCCTTCTATAAAATTGCTCACGGAGCTTTATGCAATTAGAGGATGCCTTTAGTGTGTGTGTGTGCTAGCAAACCACAACTTTGTGTTTGGTTCATTGCCCTGGAACAGCAATGTTTTGGTGATATATGCCACTGCTCTGTGGCTGGTGTAAGAAATACTGTAGTGACACCTATGAAAATGTGATTCTTGCTGCCATAGGTCCTGCTACAGTATCGTGTACATTGTGCATCAGCTCGAACGGGAGTTTATATACTCATCCGATATATGCGGTGATTCTCCTGTGCACATGGTGACTCTTCAGGCTGTGGTGGTCCCATCTATGTTCCTGGTCTGTGGCAGAGCTGCAATTTAGCTTGATTCTGGTTGCAGAAGTTCTATTTGTTGCAGGTTAAGAGTGTTTCAGAGAAACAAAAACCAAATGTAGCTCCTGGCAGGAGGAAAATTTGGGTTTGTGTCCAGGCTGTTTGTCACTGTTATGTTTTGTTGTTGAATCAGAGAACCTCCCTCTGAATTCAAGGCTTCCTTTTGCCTGGAATTGTACAGCTGCAGAAAGATCTGAGAGCTCAGTTGGGTAGATGGGTAAGAAGCACAAAGGCTTGAAAAAGGAAGACCTGTGATTTTCATCATACAGGCAAGTAATAGCAGCCTAAGAAGAGTGTGATTTAATAGGTGCCATTGGAAGCTGGACTGGGCTTCTCAGACAGCACCACAGAGCTTTTGTGTCCTATTTCAGAGCCTGGAGCAAGATAAAGCTCTGCCAGAGCCTGTCTGGGGTACAGAAACACAGCGTTGCTTAGGAACTCAGTTCCTCCTGGTTTTCCTGATTTGTTTGTCCTTAACTGCAGCACAAAAACCAATGAGTGGGATTGTGGAGAAGAACAATGCTACAATTATTTGTGAAGCTTCTATTATAATCAGTGCTGCCTAGAAATAAGACTTTCCACTTCTATTATGTTTATTTTAATCTCTTTTCACAGATATGATGTATGGATGATGTATTAAATACTATGACTCAAATTTGAGAGCATAGATGGGTAAACTGCATGGAGAAGAGGTCTTTAATAAGTCTGCTTTCAGCTGAGGTTCTTAAACTATCTGATCACAGTAAAAGAGGATGGTGGTGTTGTGAACCAGGCCCAAAGAATGAAGATGGGACAGGCTTCTGTTTTACAAGATGTCTTAGAAGGAAAGAGGCAGTTCTGTCTATAAGTGGTCTGCAATTTAATTCTGTCTTTCTTCTCTACATTCCTGTCTGACATTGGCCTCATCCATCCAAAGGCTAAATGCTTGGAAAGAATTTTGACCTATTTGACAAATATTTATTTACACGTTCATTTATTCACTACTGATTTTCACAGGGTTTATGATGCTTTACATGTGTACTGAGACAGCTACAAAACTCAAATCACAGAAATTTCAGCATGAATTGTTATTAAGGTTTGCATGATTTAACTCACCTAAAATTACTCAGGTGTTGTTTGTGGGCTGATTGTAATTTTCAGTCTTCAACCGCGAGTTAAATGCTTTTTTTCCTTGCTCCATTCCTAAGTGTTGTAGAAAATAAATTGATTACAGTCAGTTTTCTGCCATTCGTATTCAAGTGTGGATGTTTTTTAAAAGTCCTAACACATTTGAATTGCTTTCTGTGAAATAATAGCCTCAGGAAAATTTTAAAGCTAATACTACCATGATCACTAGACCTTGGAAGTTTTCCATCTATCTTCTTTATCATACTTGGCTCCTTGCCTGTCTGTATGGCTCTACTATAGTTGTTAAACTGAGTATGTCGTCCCTTCGTATAGACCCACCTTCCTCCTCTCTGTGAGTAGCTAGTACTTGTTCTCAGTTGCTCCTGCATGTCCTCACATAGCAGCCTCCTCTCCTCTTTTTGGTTATTTTTTTGTTCAATAGTTTTAAGATAAATCTCCCTCTAGCATGTTTAGGAGGCCAGCACTTTTTTTGACAGGTTGTCATTGGAACCAAAACTGTTCTCTTTCACACAGAGTTTTCTGTGGTCTTCTAATTTGGATTGATTGTGTCATTATGCATATTTTCATTTGCTGGATGTGCTTCTTTACTCTCTCACTCTAAATGTGCTTCTTTATGAAAGCAGATGTGTCCAAAGCCATCCTTAGTGCCCACAAAAAAAAAAATCAATCTTTTGTTCATAAATCCCTGAAGATCTCCCTCAAATTATTTTGCCTGATAGAGATGCCCTCATGACCAGATGTAGTTAAAGGGTTTACTTGCCTAATTGAAATAAATTGAGGGAAAAAAATGTGGGTTTTTTCCTTCTTAGTTTTAGAGACAGCTCATGCCCTTTCAAGGCATGCTTACACCAGGTGAGTGTGTCCCACCGCTGTTCACAATGTGCTTCTTTTGAGTGCTCTGTGCAGTTACTGAGCTCCAGGTCTCATTTGTTGGTGTCACTGAGGTCAGTCAGAGTACCCAGGTTGTGGGGTGCCATCCTCACTGTGCTGTTGTGTCTGGCCCTAAAGTCTCCAAATCAGCCCCTGGCTCTGTTTTGTAAGTGGGGTTTTTCCATACACAGAGCAGCTCGTTGTTCTGAAGTGACCTGCATCAGTCAGGCAGGGAACCGAGGAAAAACCACTTCACAAGAGGCAGGGAGAGGCATGAGGAAATGTCCTGAATGGGAATATCTTTTAGAAGAAAAAGTCAGAGATTAGAGTGGAGTGAAAATGGCAAAAGGCTCACAGGGCTGGTTTCTGTAACAGGAGTGAGCAGCCCAGGCTGGGCACGGTGTAGCACACCAAGGCTTTGGGTAGATTTGCCTTAGATTGAGGAGAAAACAGCCAAGCCTGTAAACCTGTGTGTGTTTAGTTGTGCAGCTCCCTGCTGTTCCCAGAGAGAGAGACAAACTGTTGTGGGCAGAGCATGACAAATGAAAACAGTTTTGAAATGATGTGGAGTTAAAAATTAATTAATTTCTCTAAATAAGTGGTAGGAAAAGGGAAGAGGCAAACACTACTAGAAAATGGGAGAGGGAAGATGAGAAAGAGCTGTTTCCAGGCAGCTGTGGATAATCCTTAGTTCAAATGAATAGCAGAGAAGTTTAGCTTCTATAATTTGTGGAGCTGGACTTACTGATAACAGGTTGTTTCAGTTATAGTGAAAAACTTCTCTTTTAACTGAGAAAACAAAAATACCAGGTAAGTCACTGATGTCCTTTGTTTCATACACCTCATTTCAGAGGAAAAAGATACAGCAATAGTAGGAGAGATTTTTAATACAACCCATGCTGATATTATGTAATATCTCATAAATATCAAAATTCTCCAAAGGTAGCGGCTAAAGTTGTAAGAAACTCCAGTTCTGTTTTATGGATGAGTAAACAAAGGCAGAGGTATGTGGAAGTGTGAGCTAACTACTGGTATTTATCTTCCAGGTGTCTTATAGGTAATCTCTTACACAGCCCCTTGGCTTTGTCTTATGCATCCATTTAACAATTGCTGACTAAAGCTTCAGAAATACCCTTTCTTTCCTTCTAATTAAGTCTTATGGAGAATGTTGATCCATAACATCAATATTCTGCCTCTTGCTATGTAAGTTTTAATTAACCTTTTATTGGAAAAGTGTCATCTTTCTCATAGTCTCCTGAATGACTGGCTACTGAAAAGATGGAGCTTGGACACTAGAGACTGAACCAACCTATGTATGTGATAGTAACATCTCACCTAGCAAGACACAAACTTTGTGTCTCTCTCTTCTAAACCTAATTCACTCCTCTCTGCCTCTCTGGGCTGTGGGCACTGAGATTATTCGGCAGCTGTTTGCTGTAGTAGTAAATTTGGAAATAATTCAGAGAACTCTAGTAGGAAGTCAAGGCTTCTGACAATTGCCTGAGGCTTCTGCAATCCCCTGGTGCTACAAATCACCCCGACCTTGCGGTGCCAAGCTGACACTGGGGTGCCAGAGAGGGGGAGTGCCCACTGTGCTGTTTGTGGGAAGAGACATCAACCTCGTGTCAATGCTTCCCTCTTCCCATTGCAACCTAATTGTTTGGAGAGTTGGGAGAGCCATAAATAAGAGAGATTAAATTCTGCCACTGAGACAGAAACTTGGCTTTAAAAAATCATGAGGTCCAGAATGGTTACGCTTGTGCGTAAGATGGCTGTGTAATTCTGGGACAGATAATCATGATTTGTAGATGATTTGGAGCCTGTGACTGCTTGTAGGTCCTGATTTAATATGCTGAAATTGTTCTTTTGCTGTGACTTTGTTTGGGGCCGGTAGGTGTTTCCATGATACTTGTTGTCAAGTAATGTTGTTTCCATCAAAGCTACTGTTCTCGATAATTTCTTGAAATTACTTTTGAATGGGTGTGTCTGTTGACATGTCTGTTCTTGAAACAGCTAAGCATTCAGGGCATAAATACCCATTGCAATTATGAGCATTTAAATGTTTTTTGGTCTGTGTAAAATATTTACATATTCTGAAAGCATGAGAAATTGGTGTTTCCTGGATATGAATTTTCTTGTCTCAAATGTTTCTACTCTGTACTTTACACATTACCCATTATTTTAGAAATATTTTTTCAGTATTTTTGTCCAAATGCTGCATATAATAAGCAGATTCAAAGCCCAGAAAGTTGGAAGCAGTACTAGTTTCTCTTGATAATGAGTGTTTACACTCCATAATCACTGTGCTGCTAGTGCTGTTTGCTCCCACATGTAAGACTTCTGTGCTGAGACCACCTTGTTGTGTTAGCAACAGCACCAGCACTGCTGACTCAGTCTGACTCATACTAACAAAGCTTTCTTCACAACTAGTGGCAATTTTAATGAGATTCATGTTTCTGAGGCCTTTCCACAAGTATCTTGGGCTTCAAAAGTCTTCAAGAGAATGTTTATATTAATATTATCAAGTTAAAAGGTATTTTGTGTCACTGAGGATGATGGGCAGGTGAGGATTTTTCAGTTAACTCTGTGATCTTTTAAAATGTTTATTTAAAAGAGTTATATTTCTTGTCATGATCATATTTGCCCATCAGTCAGTCTTGGTGGCATTAGAGGTGGGAGTCAGCTGACCAGGAGAGCTGTCAGATCTATCACCTGCACAACTCCCTTGATGAATCGTGTCCCTTGCTCTGCCTGGCTTCTCTTAGAGATCACTGCACTCAGAATTTGTGGGGTGGGTTCTGCTAAGCAAATTTGGGGTGGATAAGGCAGTGACCAACTAAAAATATGCAACTCATTTTTCTGTACAAGGAACAGACATGGAATAAATGGTGGAAAAAAGAAATAAAGGCATCTCCTAAAAATGCACAAAGGTGGATTTTCATTGTGTATCTTGTAAGAATGTAGATCCAAACCTTTACATCTGTTTGTTATTGTATAGGCTGCAAATAAAGACAGTGCTCTCTGAAAGCAAATGTAGTACTAGGTGTTGGAGAGTTCTTTTTTAGATGATGTAATTAACGTTCAACAATTGGAAGCTGAGTTATTTTCTAAATTTTGAGTGGAAAATTGAATGCTTGCAACTCTGATTGCATTCCAGGTAAAAGTCCTGTTTTTACCTCCCGCTCCTGTTTCCCAGAATTAGTCCCTTTTTCTCTTTTATTGAATCTTGACATTGTAATGTCAATCATTTTTTTTAAATTAAAAAACTAAAAGCCAATTTGGTGCACTGACCTACCCACCCATATCAGGTATGCACCTCACACAGATTTAGCATTTGAACAGCTTTTCATTTGAGCTCATAAGCCTTTCATTCTCCAAGCTCATAAGCACTCATTTTGTGTCATGGTTTGATTTGGTTGCACTGACTCCAGTGCAGCTTCAGCTGTAGGGAGAGTGCTTGTAAGTCATCAGAGGATTTGGCCCTTAAGTTAGATCTATTGGAAATCATTACCTTGCTAGGTGCTACTCTCTTGCAAAATCTTTTGTAGACCTTACAGGAAATCCTAGTTCTTCATAATGACTTTTGTTCTCAGAGTCCCTTCTTTCTTTTCCCCACCCTTTCGCCAGGAGCACTGCATGACTGAGGAAGTGTTCTAAGAAGTCTGGATTATTGGACAAACTAGGGTAGAATTAGTTTGGCCATTTCCTTTGAAGAAACAAAATGCTATTCAATGGAAATTAAATCACTTCCTTGTACCTCAGCATGTACCTGAGCACACAAGTGCTTGTATCCTTCAGGAGAAAGAAGTGGTAAGCACAGAATGAATTTCCTGTCCATTCTGCATCTCAACATTGTAAGCATTGACAGTGACAACCCAATTCCCAGATCGAGAAATGTTTCTCAAGGTTACTTATTTAAAGGTGAAATTAGGCAGCATTTACCTGGACTATTTTCATACAAATTATTTTTGAAGTCTGTGGAATTTTTTAGTCATTTTATTTCTGTGGATTTTTCACAAGAAGGAAAGCATTTCTGCTTTCATAGGATGGAGGTTAAAATCATTGCTGGAATAACTACATTATTTTTTAGTCATTCTGGTGTGGGGGGGAGGAAGGTAATTTATTGCATGCATTGTTCTTCACTTAGGTGTTCATTGACACGCTTGTTGAGATTGGTAGTGATAAAAATCATGATCCAATGTATGTTCAGTGACACATGTGAAAGGAGTTTATTTATTAAGGAAATATTTTCAAAGCTGTGCTGTTAGAAACCCAATATTTTTCTCACTATTTTCATTTATAGAAGCAGTAGAGATATTGAGAAGTGGATTAGCTACAATTTTTAGCACATCAAAGATTTAGAATTGCAAAAGTTACACAAAATCTTTATTACAAGAATTTCAGTAAACTTGCTGGAAGGTACTTCTGCTCTGCATGGCTCAGAATTATGCTTAGCTACATATTGGGTTTGTAAGACTAAAATTTAGTTTGGGTTGATCAAAGCCTTTGTAATTCCTTAGGTAAAGTTAGTTTAATCTGCAAGTTTACAAGAGAGCCTTTACTGAAAACACTTTCAGGCATTACTACTTCATTTTTTACAGCTTTTTTTCTATAGCCTTTGTTCTTGGGTACTTGATTGCTCCTGGATTGAATATTGACTTTCTGCTGAGACATACATGGCAAGCTGATGTGTTTTGTTTAACATTTAAAAGCCACTCAGGCAGCCTGAGGTTCACACCCGCCTTGGGACAGGAGGGAGAGAACAGAAAAGCAAGATGGAAAGTAAAAAAAAAAAAAGTAAAAACCCAAAACATTTGTAAAAACAGATCTGTCCAATAAATTCAAATCTGTCTCTGAGTAATAGTAAAGCAGGTTATTAAAAGCTTCTAAATTGTTCCCTGAACTGAGGTCAAGGAAGAAAATAATCCCATTCACTGTAGAACACCAATCAATAAGAAATCCAAATAGGATGGTGCTTTTTATTGTGGTTATGTTTGATGGCATTAGTTGAAGTGGAGATTCAGAGCCTCTGTTTCGAAGGCTGAGTTTTCTGTTTTGATAAGTGAGAAATAACTTTCCCACAGGATGTCAGCTCTTCCTTGACTTTCCTTCCTCACTTCCATCAAACGCTGGATACCAACCCAGGCTGTCCTTCCACCATGTCTCATCATCCTCTTCTAAGACATCCTTGCCTCAGTTCAGCCTTTCCCTCCAATCCAATTCCCCAGTGAGTTACTGGGGGAGACCACTTTGAAAATTTGACTAATTCGAAAATCATGACTAAAATGCCTCAAAATATTTCTGCTGGAAAAAAATTGGAAATACTTTGTATTAAACCACCAAGCTTTCATAAAGCAATGCTGCTTCTTCATGCCTCAATCTGTTCTTTTTTATATTTTCATGTTTTAATTGAAATCTATTTGGAAGAAAGAAAAGTATTCATTTTTTACTTCATTGTGTTTTGTAGAGCACCCACCACACTATGATACCTGCCATGCCTGGAGGTCTTTCCTTGTGTTAAAAATTAAGAACTTGCAAGTGTTTTAAAGTAAAAAAAGAGCAGCTCGGTTTTCATGTCTCACTCTTCCTACTGTCCCAGCTTTAATTTCAGTTTATTAAAATTCAGCTATAGCAATACTAAATATGGTTAATTCTGTAGGAATTTAGATTAAATGTTTTGAGCCTGCAGACCAAGTTATAATAAATAATGCTGCCATGTGCCAATACATTTTTGTCTTTCAGGATTCTATCCTCAAAGATATTACATTAGAAAATTGAGGCAGTTGCTAGGGTTTCAAGCATATCAATTTGAAGTATTTTAACTCTGAAAGACGTCAAAAAAATGAGCCTGAAATGATTCTGTGTGTTCCATTCTCATCAAATTAATTCCATTTGAGAAGCTGCATCTGTAGAGTTTCATTAGCATTATTTCCAAACCCAGTTACCACCTCCCTTTCTGGGTCTTGACTGATGGAGTTATTGAATTACTCCCTGGATGAGGTTATCTGGAGCCCTGAGGATAAAATTCTGAGAGAGTTTATTACTCTGATAGAATTTGTATGGATTACTTACCATCACAAGACTGTTTCTTTGTTATTTATATATACCCCTCTGACACCTCATATAAAGTTACAAATAAGAACAGGATAATACAGGTCACTGATGAAGCCATTTCAACAGTCACTCTGCCAAAGCTCCATGTCTTGAGCCTCTGTACCATTTTAGCAAATTGACAAATATGATGTTAATTGTGCTGGTTGGTGTTTCCACAGTCCTCAAGGTGACTCTGAGGCTTGGATGCAGTCTATATTTTGCATAAACTTTCTGCTTCTTCATCACATTAAACTGACTCTCCATTGTGTTAGTTCTGCTCATTTATGATTTTTGATATAATACCAACAGCTTACATAGCAGGTAAAACAACTTGTAGAGAGAGCCTTAATGGCACATTAAACTGCCTTCTTTGCTGAGCTGAGAGAATTCAATATAAGGGAAATTTGAATTAAAGTAGTTCTGACCATGCACAGAATTCATTAGCTGTTTAAAAATCTTAGTACTGTTAGCTAAACTGATGTGGCTTTGAATGCTGATAAGGCTGGAGGTGTAAAAGCTGTATGTGCAACACCAGTGGGATGAAGAGAAAATGGCTTACCCTGACCTCTAAATATGCCTGGGTTTAGAGTCTAGATTAATGCTTGTAAAGAAAAATGTCTGAAGTTCTGCCCTGCTCTGGAGCTGCCTCCAGTCTGGCCATAAAACTCACACCAGTCTGCTCCCAGTAACTGGGAACTTGCTGGGGCCAATATCCTGCTGCCTGTTAGAAAAACACAGTGGTCTTTTGGCACTTTCCAGAGCCAAACTTCTTAGGTACTCTACTACTGGATTACATTATGTAATGTTTATGTTCATTTAGAAGCAGTAAAACAGTTTAATAACTCTAAGTTACACATGTTTTTTCTTAGCTAGACACAAAGGCACCATCTAGTACCTTGTACCACCTCCTTATTGATCTCCAGTGCACTGCATGAAATAGGCCAAGCTGTCATTGAGGGCATCTAGGCCAGCTCCAGGGACATGATGAATCGATAGGTTACATTTAATTGATGTGGTATATTATTCTGAATGACTAAACTTGGCTGTATGTTACAGTGGAATTGTACCTTTTATCTTTGTTTTCCTAGGGCTGAGGCTATAAAACTCTGGGCTCCATCCTTTACTTGGGCTTACTGTACATTTCTGATACCACAGTGCTCTAATATCTTGCTATATGTCACTGTCATCTCAGCTGCAAGACTAATGCAAGAATTCATCTTGGCTGTGTTGCCCATATATCCTTTGCACAAGGCAAAATATTTACCAGACTAGAGATAGAAAGAGCAGTCACTGAGTAATGTATGTGCAAAATGATCTATGAATGCAGCCCTCAATTGACTGGAAATGAAATACTGTGATAAAAATCCCATTTTTAAAATGTGTGGTTGAGCCAAGGAGTCCAATGGCTGCTCTAGGGTTTTATACAAGTTGTACAGTTTAAGCTTTATTTTTTATGTACTAACTGGAACATTGAGAAAGTGTTTTAATGGGTTTGGAAAAAGGCTATTGCCAAATTACACAGTCAGACTTCACTGTCTGCACTTCATAGCTTTCTGTTTCTTTGGCTATTCTGGATTAGAAAAGCTTTTAAACAAGGGAGGGAAGCATTTAAACAAGGTGTCAAGAGATGGCAGATTTGAGGAAATAAAATTAAAAAGTAAACCCTTTGATTTGAGTTACTTCAAGCTCATGTTACTTATAGTAAATATCTACTTTTCAGACACTTGCACTTTGAGCTGGCAACAAAACAGCTCATGGGAAAAATACTGTTTAGGTCTTGGATGTGCCTCTGTTGTGCTGATGGATGGCTACACTTTACAAAGCATCACACCAGACTTTGAGACTGATATCCATACTTGCTCCCTTCACTTGGACTAAGGACAGGAAGCACTAGATGTGCCTTTTCTTACACAGAGTTAAAATATCCAAAGAACAGAATGTGTGTAAACAGAGACATCATCTCAGTTTTATTTTCATCTGTTTTTTCACAGCTACAGAGGCACCTCAAAGCAGCAGGAGAGCAGCACGAATACCAGGAGAAAACACAAAGCAAGAGGCAAAGGCAGGAGGACTCATGCCAAGGCCCCTGGGGTGTGTGGAGAGCTGTTGAGCTAGCAAGCAGGGCAGGTAAGCTCAAACTCTGCTCAAGAGAGAAGGCTCCTGTGTGCAGATGACTGTCAGGATGTTCATTGTGGTGTCCCAGAAACATGCAACAACTTTTTTCATTCCTGTGCTCGCCTATTTGCAGTGTGGATTCAGGGCACAAGTGATGACCTCAGCTGGGGACTTCTGCTTTCTTATATTTTTCTTGAAGGTCAGGTTCTGCTCAGCAAAGTGTTCCTTGTTGCATGGACCACTCATGGATCCATCCTGGAGCTGCTGAGGGTTGGCAGGAGTTAGCAGCAGAGTCAGTTAGGCAGGTGCTCGGACTGCCAGGTTCAGGCTGGTGCTGTGAGGTGTGAAGAGACCTCTGTGACTGTACAGAGCCATCTTGGTTAAACCTTTGAAAGAATACCTTCATTCCTAGCATGTGCTAAGTTTTGGAAGGTTTGCAAACTCTACCTGTGAGATGTTTAAGGGGATAAAAACCTTAATTGCTGCGGGTGGTGCTTGGGGACACTGGAGCCCAGAAAGGAGACCTGGAGAACTCTGGGAAATTGTGTGTGAAAAGAAGTTCCAGTCTTTGGGCTTTATTAATTTCTACCAGATATTTAGTGCTGCTCTAAGTATAATAAATTATGGATAAAAGCTCATATCTCTGAAAACACTTTCTCTCTTAAAGTAGCCTGAGCACCTTTAGATCCAGGCCATGGTGGCACAACCTGCCCCAGGCAGAGGAGTGTCTGAAGAACAGCAGTTCTTGCTCTCAAGAAAGGGGAGAGTCATTGAGAGTGACCTTTCAGCCCTTCAGATATTTCATAAATGTGCTCCACTGAGGTGCTGTTATTTAACTACGGGTATCAGAACTTGTTCTCCTGCTGGTTTTGCAGCTCTTGTTCATTGACAGCTTGGAGCAATTGACACAATTCCTACCAGGTCACGGCTTTGGAAAGGTCATGTATACCCTGGTGAATCCTGTTGCTTGCCTTTTAGGAACAGTAGGAATCAAGTCTTATCAGTAACTGTGACCAACAGAGCTACAGGAGATACAGCTTAATCTTCTATTACAGGTTAGAGCCACTGGGAAAACTTTTGAAGTAAAACAAGAAAGGAAAAATAAATTAAAAAAGTCTTTAAGGATAGAGCCTTTTAGCATCCAGTCTGCCGGTACAGACTCCTTCTGGATAATGAGTTATGGATTTCTGAAGGAAAGATGTAAAGATTTCACTAAAAATCACCAAATTACCCTTTTTTTTTCTCTTCAGAAAAAAAATATGTCCACTACTCACTCCTCTCCCCCCACATTGTGTAAGCCACAAACAACTCCTGCTTCAGGATGGTGAAAACCTGCAGAAGCAACACTAAACATGTTAGCTAGTTTAGTATCTGTCATAGGTAGGGATGTTCTTTAAAACAGATTCTTTTCCTCGGCTGAAAAAATTACCTGAAAGGTAGTGGAGCCGAACAGAGTGACTGTTGCATGTGCATTCTCACTCTGAAGAGTCATGTTTGTGTGTAAAAGAATTAGACATACACCTATGCAATGGTTAGATTCTCCTGATTTGCTTGGTTGGATTTGTCTGAGGTACATTAATAATATTAGGACATTTTGCCTGTCTTGAAAATCATGTTTAAAAGCCATTTCCTAATTCTAGAGAGCCTAGTTCATGGCTTCCAGGGTCTGTTTCAACACTGGTGAAGGTAGGTACAAGTGTAAGCTGTCTCTGTAATTGATGCTTAGCACTCGTGAAATCCCACTGAATGTATAAGCTGAAGCATTCAGCCTGCAGGAGGGTTTTAAATTCGACTGTCCTATATTAATTTGTAAAATAAGTATTGCTTTTCATATAGAGGAAGATGTGTATATACAGTAGTGCTTTGAGGACCTCTGTCATGTGAACAGATATATATAGAAGAGAGGAAAAGGAGGTTCTCCTGTCTTGCCTTGGGATAGGGCTTTAGTTTGATTTATTTGTTTATATGGCCCCAAGGCCAGAGAGTGCGAGATGAGGTGCTGCTGCCAAGGTTATGCACATTAAACTTGATGGAAGGCAAGAGAAAGGGCTGATAGCAATGGTGCCTATTGCAGCCATAAAGGCCTGCACAGTGTTCTTGCATCACATCTCACTGGCGGTGCTAAAATACACTCAATTCCTCATAACCATTTCTGTCTTAACAAGAATGTGCTGCTTTTAAAACCACAGTAAAAATTCGGGGCAACTTGGTACTTATGGTAATAAACTGCTGCTGGATTCCTGCTGTCAAGCAGCTACACCAGTACTCTGGAGTGGCCCCAGAGCTCTGCATCTCCTGCCACGCTGCTCTCCTCTCCCTGCTGCTGTAGCAGTGCTGAGCCAGAAGCAGGAGCTGCACACCTTAAAATATGACTTTTCAGCCAGAAAGTCTTCTCTTAGAGTACCAAAACCTTTCCCTGCATTTCAAGTGAGTGGGGGATTGTTTCCTAAGTCATAAGTCTGACTCTAAATACTATAGCAACCAAAATTAGGTCATACATCATCCTAACAGTAGTTTTCAAGGAATTCTTTATGGGATCAGTTCAGTCCATACAAAGCAGTAAGGTTTTGAGCCCAGTCTCTGAGAACAGGATCATCAGGAATGTATCAGAGGATGAAAGGGTCCTGGGGGGCAAGCAGCAGATTTTGATGTGAAAGCATTAAGAGATGGAGAATCCCTTCCTTCTGTACATGATTCCAAATATTTATGATGCTTGCAGGTTACTAATTTTCTGCTTATTTCCTGTTTGAATCTGTTTGGCTTTTGCTACTTGTTGTTTGAGGGTACTGGTGTGTTCCTGTGCTTTGTATTGAAGAGGTTTTGGTGTTTCCCCCCCACAGTGGTACACTGTAGCCCTGCAATTTTCTGGGTTTTTTGTTGGGATGGACAAAAGAGACTGATCTCCTTCCAGGGCAGCCCAACACCCTGTGTGATGACTGTTGGTTGTGTCAGGAGGAAATCTTACACTAGAGAAAATATGCCAGGAGGCAGGGGAGAGGTTTAATACGTCTGTGTTGGATCCATGCATGCCAAACATCTCATCATTTGCATTCATGCAAATACCCTGCCTTATAAATAATCTTTGAAAGAGTAGGGTACACCACAACACCCCTTTGAATGGCAGGTTGACAACTTTTCTGTTAGCTGACAAATATTAAATAGTTCAGTACGTGATGTGAGTAAATAAACATTGGCTTTATGCACATGCATGGAACAAGTCTTTCTTTTAGTCATATGACAACAGGGATGACTAAATTTAATGAGAGTTCAGTTCATAAAGAATTATGGATTAGTAGTGGATAAATACAGAAATACGTTGCTCACATGGGTGTGACTGGACTGCAAAGAGGCTATTCAAAATGAGAAAAGGTCTCTGATAGTACAGGTTTATCCTCTGCTAGCTCATTGCTACCCTACTCAAGTAGATATTTAGTTGCAGTTTCACCACTATGGTTATGTTTAAACGTGGAAAATATCTTGGTTAATCTGTACTTAGTGTAGAATTTGAAATAAAATAATACTCAGAGTTATAACATGTATTTTTGAAAATAGGCAGTACCCTAAACCTTTTTCTTTTTGGGGGGGCTTCTTAGACTGAGTAGGGGTGCTATGAAATACTGCCTGCAGGGCTGCCCGTGAGACCACACCTACAGGTACAAGGCAGGACACGAATGGATGAGTTTGCACTTCCTTCTCTTCTTACAGGCAGAGTGACATTTTGGATAATAAGAATCAAACCTCTCCTGCCTTCTAGGTTTCTTGAGGATGGTTGGAGAACAGAGGGCAGGGACTGTGCCAATGATTTCTCCGTTACCACTGAAAATGAACATTTGCTCAGTTGTGTGTTATGTGTGTATTAAAAAGTAGCAATGATGCAAATTCTCAAAGCTAACAGTTAAAAACATTCTGTCACTAAGATATATTCTGGTTTTGCTTAGAGCAATACCCGAAGAGCTTGTCTTTTGGTTCAATAAAGAGACTGAATACTGAAAATGGAAGTAATTATCAAAACTATGAATTGGTGAGCAATCACAGGCTCTCCTTGTGTAGAAATAATGGATAATGTAGAAAATATTTTCCCTCCTCTATATGACTTAAACCAGTCACAGCATGGTCATTGCAGCATTCACAGCTGTTGACAAAAAATCATCTGCACTGTGAATGATGTAAGGGAAGAGCAAGTAAGAGAGCTATCATCATAGTTTCTCAAACATATTCTGTAGGTCCTGAGCATATGGACATTGAAGTAGCATGTTGTCTCCTCCCCAGCTCTGCTGACCAAGAGCTGGAACTGGGTGGGAGCAGTGAGCTCTTCCCTGCTCCTGGGAGCAGAGAAGAGCAGGGATAGGGAGGCAAAAGGAGGTCTTTTTGCCTTCCCTTGGAATTCAGAGTGTTTTTCACAGAGTTTCTGGGGGAGAGTCTCGCCCTCTTCTTTTGCCACAAGGGAATGGCTGCAAGTGGAGAAGGGGCACATCCCTGATGCAGGAGGAGGCAAGGGTATGTAGGGGCTCATGGGTGTTGTGAGAGTAACAGTGCAGCTCCTGGGCTTTTCCCAGGCTGCTCAAGCCTGGGTGTCCTTTATCGATTCCAGAGTCTTATAAAGTGATGTGAGTAGAGCTCACTGCTCTGAGAAGAAAGAATACTTGCCAAAAGCAGCTATTGCAGTGAGGATGTGTAAATACACTTGATAAAGGTTCTCTGGAAATATTCCTTTAAATAAATAGCTGATAGGCAAGACTGCAGATAGATAGGGAGTTAAGGCCAAATTTATCATACCAGTAGGTTTGCTGGGAGGACTAAATATTGGTGTTCATTGTTAGCATGTGCATCACATTACGTGCCATTCATCTCAATATAAATTCTGAAGTGTCTGACATGGCATTACTCACCATGTATAACCTGTCAGAGCATATCACTGTAAATCATTCATACTGTTGCAACCTCATTAATTAATGGTTAAGTAAAAAAAAACCCAACAGATTTTTATTCCTGCATGAGGAGCATTTATGTTTTATTAAACCAGTCTCAAAGTGATAATCTAATGAATTTCCCTGACTATTTTCATGTGTTTCTGGACACATGTACTATCCTTATTATAATATCTTCAAAGATGGTTTTTTTTTCCAATAGTATTTTCCTAGTTTAAAATTACATATCTGATAAAATGGGTAGAGCAGGAGCTGGCTATTTGGGCGCAGTCAAGAGACTCAGACTATAAAGTGTGGCTTCCAGTACCCTTTAGTTGTGGTAGGTGATGAAAGGAACTTTAGGACAGTCCTCATATCACAAATGCCTAGGAAGTGAGAGAGAATGAGAGGTTTGTAGCACAGCTTCTCTCACTGGCAGAAGCTGTGATGCTGCTGAAGGCTCTTTCCAGCAGATGATTCAGTCATGTGAGATGTCTGTGCCCAGCAGTTTCCTGGAGATTCCAGGATAGAGCAGGAGCGGCTATTGGGGTGCTGTTATAGACTCAGGCTATAAAGTGTGGGATGTCAAACTGTTTTCTCCAGGACAGAAGTCCTGTAGTCCCCCTCCCCCCACTTTTTCCTCTCCAATAACACTGTGGCCAGCAGGAGCCCTGTCCGAGAGTGTCTCTAAAAGTAGATTGTAGCTGTGTTTAAGCAACAGTTCTGTGGTGGTCAAAGAAATGCTCTTGCATTTTTGAGGACTAGAGCAGCCTGACAAGGGAAATCTTTCAGATTATAGTGTCAATAACCTTAGGTTTTTGGATTCTGTTTTTAAGCAGGCTCTTCTCTGCTGCGTGAGTGATGTCTTTTCTCTTTGGAGCTCATTTAAAGTACCAGCACAGGAGGACAGGCCAGAGCTGCTGTGCTTCACTTGAGTTTAGTCATTTGATACAACTTCTTTTCCTTCCCCAGCCAGGATTTTTGTACACATGAGGCTGAAGTCAATTGGCTATAAAAAGTCATCAAACCCTGGGTAATCTATCCAGTATCTATAATTAGAACTCAGAGGAAAGAATCTTGCGGAAGCACTAACAACCCTGGAGAAGCTAATTAAAGCTGAAATATGAATATAGTACCACCCCCCCAAGAGGGGGGAAAAAATCAATCACATTATTGCTTTGAAAGAACAAGTGAAAAAGATTCTGAACTGTGACGCAGAAACCCTTTGTTTTTGAATTTCACAGCCTCCATCTGACTCTGATTTTTTTTAAAGTTAAATTAACTAGTACTACATGCTGCTAGAATAACAACTAGGTGATTGTAATGATTATTTCTTTTTAAAGAAGGGAAAACACGTTATTTCCACTTGTAATGCAAAGATCCAGGAAGCCCAGTTGTCAACTGCTTTCCACAGAGGTGCAGCAGGAGCAAATCTGTAACATTCACAGAGTTAATCAATGTAAGGAAGAGAAGAACAAAGCCTTTTTAGGCTATCTATTCCTTGGCAATACACAGCTTTGGCTGCATGAGGGATGCCATGGGCAGGACCATAGTGTTCACCAGCTCCCTGTGCAGACCAGTACAAGAGCTGTGCCCTGGGAGGATGGGGCAGGTAAGAGCTCGGTGGCACAGCCCAAACTTGATCTCACTCAGGTGCAGCACCTGCAGATCCCGTTTGCCCTACGGAGGTCCCTGGGAGCAAAGCAAATGTTACTTTCTGATATTCCCCGGAGTCTGATGCTAATCATTTTACTTTGTTTCATTAGCTCAGCTGTAATGTAGCAGAGTTAATGCAGTGACATCCCAGTTAAGGTACCAAGCAACTTGAGCTGCTTATCTGCTGTGGAAAGAACCACATTCACTTTTGCAATGAAAATTAAATGTGGAAATAATTCTCTTTTCCTTTTTTGAATATTACTTTGCTATTACGAGGCTTAAGACCATTAAAGAGTAATGACATGAAGTTGCATGCATCATTATTTGAAAGGAGATTGAATGAAAATACACTGTCTATCTGTTCCAGCCCCTGCCTAATCCTCAGTTTAACAGAGATTTGTAAGGGCCATGATGCAGACATTTAGTAATGAAACAGTCTTCAGTCTCTAAAGCAGGAGTTTTAGTATCTACATTATGAATGAAGTAGGTATAAAAGACATCAAAGATTCTGTTTTCTCAATCCCAGTAATTTTAAAGGTTTTCTGTTAAATAACATAGTTATACCTAGAGAAGTTAAACACAACATAACAGTAGAATATCTGATTCTTTTCTCTCAGTTACTTAGTGTAGCAGCTGGTTCTGACCTGATTTCTGTATCTCACTACCCATTAGTTGGTGTTGGCTCCACTGCTCAGGTTTGAGCAGACTGGGGCTGCTGCACAGTACCTGGTGGCTTCCCTGTTATACCAATGGGGAGGTGAAACAGGAACACTGAAGATCAGGTCTACCCTCCTAAATCCCATATGGTAACTTGTGGCACTGAATTTGTGTCTGCATGTGCCCAACATCCTGCCACCTATTCTAAGGTGCTTTATCATCTGAGCTTGGACTCTCAGGTCTAGTTCTGACAATTAAGTTTTTATATGTATCTGTTGCTGCTGAATGACTGACAAGATTAGAGCATGGGTCATCACCTCTTCTCTGCTGTACTCACCTTTGTTTGGAAATTGTGTGTGTGTTTGTGGAAATCAACCACCTGTTTTATTCCATGTAACACAAGAAATAACCCAAAGATCTTTTAATGCAAGACTCTAATTTCATGTGAAGGAGGGCTGACATACACTGTCATTCACATCACATCAGTGCATTGAATGCACAAGAGCTGCCTTTTGTCACAGAGCCAAGAACTCAGTGAGGCTGAGGGAAGTGATGGCTACCTTGACCCACAGCTCCTTGGCACTGCTGCCTCCTGTGTGCCCTGGCTCACCCATCTCATCCTGTCCTGCCAGGCTTTGGGCCAGAGCTGTACACAGGTGAAAAAATGGTGGGACGTATGTCCACCAAAGTTTTTGATCTTCCTTCATGTACACCTACATTGCCTGCCCTGGTTTATATTTTAATACATCTCCTTGGAGTCTCAGATCAAGCCTACCCTTAAAAACCTGTGCACTTTCTTTAGGGTGGCTGAAAACTTGATAGAGGTTCCTTCTCTGCTCCTGGTCTGAGAGGAAGGGATGCACGTGTGTGTGCATGTACACAGAGGGGCCCCTCTGAAAGATTGAAGATCAACCCACTGCCATGCAAAACCTTCAGCAAGGTGTATGATCTGTGCTGGCAGCAATTCTGCAAACCATGGAAAGGTGGCGACCCTACCTTGTGACTTACAGAGGGCAGGGAAGATGCAATCAGAGACTGAAGTGCCTGTGGTTCCACAAGCCTCTGGATCTGAGGCCCTGATGGAGGAGAGAGTTGGGAAGGTTTAGGGATATTTTTGACACTGCGCTTCAAATTTATTTTGATTTAGAACTAGATTATGTCAGTAGGAAATCTTTACACCTGAGTTACCTACTTTCAGAATAAGGGCTTAAATGGAATAGAAGATATTGCCAAATAACTGGAGCACATATTCAGAATAAAATATTCATACAAGGAGGAAATGGGGTCTGTGCTTAATAAAAAAAAAGTGCTTGTATGCTGTGATAGCAATTATGTACCTTCAAATGTTGTGCTTTTCTTCAAATCTTGGTTATAAATCCAAAATATATAATTAATGATCCCATCAATAATGCATTTCTAATTTTAAGATATGAAATAAAATCCCATTTCTTATTTTTATAGGATGGTCCTTTAAGAGAAATGGTATTGAGTCTTATCACGAGACTAAAAGAAAAGATCAAGAGGCTGAAATCTATGATAGATTGACAGGGAAGTTCTTGTTTGGAGAATGCAAAGTATTTGAAGTTTTTATAGATCCTAACTTGCCTTTTAGTGAAAAAAAAAAGTGATTGCAAGATGAAAGCACTTTGTTGGCTGTGCATACCTGTGATGGAATGCAATTTTATCTCTTTCTGTCACCATCTCTGTTCTGAACAGGTTAAAACAGAAACCCATTAATGTTAGATTGCTTCATGAAAGAAATTGGTGGGTTCAGACTTACTGGGAGTAGACCAGCTGCCCATTATATGAAAGCTACCCTTACAGGTGACTCTAAATTGATACTTTTGTGAGCTGTCTCAGCTAGACAGAGTCTAAGATATATGAAGTGAATGTTGCCTTTATTAGGGGACTATTTCTGTCCTCTCCTATGCTGGTATCATGGTACTCCTTACTCTCTACTGATGTCCTAATTCACCATGACACATCTGGGGTAATGCTATCCCTACAGGGTCCAGTGTGAAGTGTAACAGTGGACACCAGGAGGAATTCTCATGGATGTTCATCTGTAAAAGGTGCAACTTCAAGGAGTTGCCTTTGGTTTGAAATCCTTGTTCATGTTGTTCTTCAGACTGACAAATAGTTTAGTTCAAGGGAAACAGTTGGTGGAAAGAAAAACCAAAATAGAGAGCATCCTCCCCTTTTTTTCTATGTTCTTTTGCACTTTTGACTCTCTCATTTTCATTACTATTTAAATGGGTTTTGACCCCTTTTCCCAAGCCTCTATTGCATTTAGAACAAGTATTTTGTCCCTTGCATAATAAGTTTGTACTTTAATTACTAGTATTTCAAAGCCCTGAAGTGTGCAAAAGTGGCAGATGTTTCACAGGTTAGTGGCAGTTAACATTATTGCATTGCGTAAAATTAACTTTCTTAGGTTTGCTTCTCAAGTTACACATTTCTCAATGAATGCTGGGAATTTCTTTCCTATTTATCAGGATTTCCAGCAGTAATATGTCCAAAAAATGTGCAAACTCAAAGTGTATGTCTTAGTCTTGTAGATTCCTCTACTGCTTTAAATCATTTGTGTTATTAATAAGTAACTGCCCAGTTTTACAGCAGAGGGTTAAGATATATCTAAAGATAATAATCTGCTTTCCAACAGCAATTAGCCCCCAAACCAGTTCTCCAAACCCAGAAGCATAAGCAGGACTTAAGTCACTTTTGTCATGTTAACAACATCTCATTTCTAACAGGAAGTATTCAGTTTAGAATCTGGATCATTGGTGGCTTGGGAAGATGTGAGTTCAAAGGTCCAAGGCAAAGAGACTGATATTCACAACTGGGGGGCTCTTTAAGTGTTTCACTTGCCTTCAACTCATCTCTCAAACTGAATTTCAACAAATGCCTCTCTTGGATGAAAAAAGAGTGTCTCTTTGGTTTAAATTATTTGTGGAAGTGAACACAAGCAAGAATGCAGCTGCTGAGGAAAACAATTTCTTCTCTCTTACCTACCAAGAGGATTCTTGCCAAGGTGAACAACTAACAGGGAATCTGATCAATAAGGCTTTTGCCACTAGGAAAGTAGAAGACTAAACACAAACTGTTTATTGTGTGATTATAAAAAGAAATGGGTGTTGAACTTCTCATTAAGAACGGCTTGGAGAACAGAGCCCCATTGTGCTAGGGCACTGTACAAACAAATACTGCAAAAGACAGAGTGCCTTCTTTGAAATATTTATCCTCTCATAGGGAGCCAAGAGGATGGAAATATGCTTTGAGAGGTTAGTCTGCAAAAACCTAACATGCAGGCCATGTAATCAAACACCCACTGCGTTATTCATTGATTGTTAGTCATTCACAGCTGACTCTCAATGACAAACAAACTTATTCTAATCGTATCCCCTCATTAGTATTCACGGGGTTGGGCATCTGTGAAAGGGAGATAAATGTGAAAGCCGCTATTGTGCTCCCAGTCCTTATGCTCCTCCAGGAGGATGCAGCAGTGAGACCATTGCTGCCCGCTGGCAGGGAGGAGCCTCCAGTCCCCTGGCGAGGGAGCAGCCTTGGCAGCCACTCGCAGCACTCACACTGTCACCAGGGCATGAGTAGCTCCTAATGTACACGAGAGCAGTCAATTTTCAGTTCGAGCCCAAAAATATTTTGCTGTGTTGATAACGTGACGACAGTAGGTAGAAACCCATGTTTTAGTTTATATAAAAATCAAGTAGAAAGAAAATGTCATCATTGTGGGGTTTTTCGCTAATGTTTTCCTGTCCCCTCGCCCTGAGTCCATGAATTATGTGGATGTAAAATAAATTAGAAAATAGACAAACTATCTGCTGCGGAGATGGAGGGGATACAGGAAGGCAGAAGATGATGGCAAAAGAAGAAATATGACTATTTCTACCCAGAGAAATGCTGCTTGGTTTGCTTTTCAGACAGATTGGGCAGTGGCTGACTTGACCCCTTAGCTGTCGCCTCTGTCAAAAGAAAATGAAAAGGCAGAAGTTAAAATGTTTATAATAAATCAATATAGCTACCACATTCATAAGGAGGAGAGATATAATATCTCTTCAGGTCACTCCCAAAGGGAAATGTGGATTGGTCTTTAGTCTGGGGTTGTTTTGTTGGGGTTTTTTTGAGCATTGTGCTTTTTCCTCTGGCAAGAAGTGGGCATTTTCAGGAACACACTTCCCAGTGTGAGCTGAATATTACTAGTTTCATAAGCAGAGAATGAAAAAGGATAAGAAAACTTGAGAGAAGGTTGGTGTTTAGGAATGTGAGACAGTTGCAGATTGTTACACATGCCTTTTTACATTGACTCAAAATATAAAATACAATAATATTTGGCCATGAATCTTGTTTATGTCCGCATTTACTCCAGATAAATAACAGAAATTGATACAGCTGAGGATTCAATTCACCATCAAGCCTGGTGCTCACTAAAGAGGGCAGATTACAGATGGAGAGTAAAACATCATATTTTGATGTTTCCAGCTATTTGTATTGCAGCACAAGTATTGAAACAAAATCTGTCAGCCCAGGAACCAATGAATTGGTACTTCTGTTAAGGTAGTACAAGTCATCTCTTTCTGGCAAAAGTACATCTGGAATTGCATCTTTATTTTCGATCTTTAAATTTCTTTTAAGTTCATCTTTCTGTCAGATTTCTCCCTGAAGTCAGTGGAAATGCTGACTGCACACAGCCTGCAGGATGGGACTCAAAGGAGTCCTCATATTTTACCTGTCAGAAGTCTATGGCATAATTTTACATTTAAGTTGTGAGCTTTTTCCAAAATTTCTTTGAAGAACTGGAGTTTCTGAGAGGTAAATGAACAAGCAGAAACATAACAAAGAACAGAAGGGCAAACAGTTTGCAAAGTGATGCTTTATAAAGAGTCTTATATGGCATATTTTTATGAGGTTGTGTCAAGTATTGTGATCTTCTGTTTTGCATGCAAGCAGTCTGCTGAGGGCAGAGGTGGCTGCAGAACCAGTGCACTTGTTGAAAGCTAAATTAAGCTATTCAGTGGAAGACAGTTTTAAATTGCCCATGGAGGGCTCTGATTTTAGCCTGGATTAGTTTAACTCCTGGTATACTGAAGACTGTGACATTGCCATTAAAAAGGCAGTGGTAAAATAGGGAAAGAGGTCAGACTTCACCAGGACACAATTTCTGATACTGCCGTGGCATAATTTCTGCACGGCACATGATGTGATGTAGAGGAGAGCTCTTTCCACCCACGAGAGAAGGAAGCCTTTGTCCAGACTTGGGCCCTTAAGCCTGCCGAGATGTGAGATAATATTGTATTGATGATGGTAGTGGTGTGTCTGAGTCAGCAATGAAGTGGCTTTCCCCTAGACTTTGTACCAGAGGTTTTGACTGAATAAATACAGTGCGAGGGGTGGGCCTAAATGCTTTTTTGCTCCTTCTGGATGTAAAGAAGAAGAGTACAAGGAAGGTCTTAGCTGAAGAATGTGTGTGTGTTTGTCCATCTTAATTTTTATATGAGATGCTGAGGTCGTGAGTTAAGTTATATATAGTTTAATACTATTGACACTCTCACATAAGCTTTATTACTTAAAAAAAACGTTTTCCCCAAAGCAATATTTGATACAGGCAAATGTTTCTATGTTCATTTGTGAATGCAATGCAGAGAATCTCTTCCTTTCTGCAGCCACTGTTGCAAATGACCTTAAGTTTCTATTGAGTGTTCTGGCTGCTCGCAGTGGGACAGGCAAAGGCTGTGTTGTGTCTGAGAGGTGGGATGTGACCCACAGCTTCTCCTCACCAGGTTTATATATGGCTCTGTTTGGTTCTGTAGGACTGTTTCTTATTGGCACGTGGTCATTTCAGTGACCTCCCAGCACAGCGAAGATTTGTGAATCATCATAGAGGCAATGAATTCTCACAAAGCTTGCTGTCTCCACTTGGGAACAAGACATTCTTGTCTGTTTTCATACTACTTGAAAGAATCAAGGCTGTTGCAATGATGAGGGCAGAAGGGGAACTGCTGATGCACTGATAGAGATTGCTGTGTCCCCACCTTTCTGGCTCTGCTGTGTGATTTCACAGTAAGACTAAGTTATTCTCTGAACAGAGTTATTTATACACCCTGTGAATCAGCTGCCTTCTGAGGGACGGCAGCTTGGTAGTGCCATGAGTGGTGCCACTCGTGTAATTTTTTTCCTTAAAACAATCATCCCATGGTGTTAGAGCAGCAGTGGAAGTGCTATAAGCACCAAAACAATGATAAAAAAAAAAGCTGAGGAAATTAATTTATGTTAATCATAACCTGAAAAAATGGAAAAAACCTGAAATGCTGTTTATATTTTTCTTCCTTGTGTCAATAACAAAAGACCTTCTGCTGCAGGAGGATTAAAAACCAGGGATCTGCTGTTTCCTTGTGAACCAGAACTTCATTTTGTATCTGCAGAGTTTCTGTCTCAGTACAGTAATTTCAGTGGCTGCTGTGAAATTGTTCCTGATTTATCATAACAATGAAAAATCAGGATCAGCTCTTCCTTTGTTGCCATGCATTATAAAATTATTTTCTTTTGTGAGGTGCATGGAGAACTTCAGGAGCTGTTCCTTGACTTTTTGCATGGGCTGTTTGCTTGAGCAGGCAAAGTTTTTGCTAGGAAGAATGCTTCCATTGTTCTTGGGAGAATTTGGTTTAGAAAACTTTGTAGTACACCGTTTCACCACGGGTTTTGTTGTCCCTTTGCTGTGTGTTCTTATTTGTATGTGGTCTCTTTTTATTCTGTAACAGGAATTGTTTTGCCTTTCCTCGAGGCAATGAGCCATTCCACTGGTGGGAGATAATCTTTTTTTCTTCCAAATGAGTTAAGTGTATGAAAAGGCAGAGTATGCGGATTGGGTTTTAACCTTCATTGCTGCTGGTTTCCACCTCTTTCAGTCTTCTCTTCACACTGTCTTTTTTAATCTAGTTTCTAGTGATTTTGTGGTGCTGGCTTTGTTTTTGCTGTGAGATAGCTGAAGCTTAGCTGTGTGAGATGTTTGCATGCTTTTCCTTTAATCCAGCTAAATTCCTCTTTATGAATTCAAAATCATCTTTATTTGTATTGTCCTTGTCAATTTGAAACAGAAATCCCTTACCAGTGTAGCAGTGCATTCAAATAAGGATTCAGACCACCTACAGCCTGATAATTCTCGTGGGTTAGTGTGCTCATATCCCAGTGCTGGGGGTCCTTTGGCTGTAACACCTGTTACTGGGAGGGAAAAGAGCCATGCAAAATCCTGGTGGGTGGTGAGGATGTGTTAACCTTTGACTGCAGGTAAACACACCAGTCTGTTTGGTCTTCAGCTTGGTTGTGTGGAGACAGAAGTTTTTTAAGTTGATCCCTTGGTGAGAAGGAGCTAATTTTGCTGGCCAAGGATGCTCTTTTAGGTTGCTTCAAGTCTCTGCCTGGCACTGGGCTCTTTCAGGTTCTTTGTGCTGACAGAATCCAAATAATCACCAATGTGATGAAAGTAGAATGTGTAAGAGAGGAAATCCGGTGCAGAGGCTGATGGAATGCCTATCACCTCTGTGTGAGTGATGACATTATGTCCTGGAGATGGGACTTGGGTTCCTCTCTTTTGACCTTAGCATTGGGTAAATACTGTCCATGTGCCATGAGGTTTCTTCTACTACACAGGACATGCTCAGGAACACATTTCTCTCTGTTCTGCATTTAGTGCACTGATCATGCCTGATGTCCTTGAGAAGGTCATTTACATTTCATGATGACAGTGCAGGTGGCTGTGGGTGGCTGAAAACAATACCCAAACAAAAAAACTAGAAGGGACAATTATTTGGGCCAGATTAAAGAAGAAAAGTCAGGCCAATTTTAATGTTTCACAGGTGGAAAACCACAAAATATTGGACAAACTGAAAGCTCAATATGATTTCAGTTACACAGACACTAATGTCAAATAAGCAATTATACAGAAGTCAAACTTCCCCTGTAAATTTGTAACACAGTAGAAGAATATTATGCATAATTATGTTACATATCATTTTAAGGATGGAGCTCATATTCCAGGCTCCATTAGCTTTCAGAGTCTTTGTAATATATCTGTTGAACACATCCTAAAAAGTTAGAGACAAGATAATCATTGATTTTTATTCACAGCAGGAGATTTAGTTGAAAATTGATGCTGCAGTTTCAGTTCTATTTCTTTAAATATCTATTGTCTTAAATTTTGATATCTCTATCCACAAGACCCTTGCATAACACCAGTCATGATTCTGGGTATATTTTTTGACCTAGTTAACATTCTCTTATGGCAGCGAGATGTGGGTGCTGAGCAAACAGCTGTAGTGACTCAGATGTTGTAGCTCCTCGTGCCTGCTCTGCCCTGTTGCCAGAGGTTACAGCCTGTACAGCAGCAGAGATGCTGGAGGCAAATCTCTGATCCTGCCCTGCTCCTACAATTCGCAGCCTGATGTTTTAATGTCAATGACAGTTTAAATGTCCTAGGCCGTGAACTGGAGGGACTGAGGAAAGGGCCCATAGGATGGTTATCTGAATGTGATAGAAGCTTAAAATCAATTTAGTCACTTGCAATTTCATTTTCCTTTTTCTCCTGGCAACATCAGACCAAACACTGAGCCTGTTCTGTCCTTATCTGCAGTAAATGCCCACTGTTCCTACACACATAATGATTACTATCTCTAGTCAGAAAGTTGCCTTGGAGATGTGTCTGTCTCGGAGGTGTTGGGAAAGGGATGACCCCTTGGAAAAGACTCTAAAGATCAGGCAGTCATTCTGGGTGTGGGTTTAGTGTCAGCAGATTTTTTTTCATAATTTGGAGAATTTGGCAAATTGCATTTATTGTATGACATGTATTTTGACACCTTGCCACTAACAGTTGCTGAAGAGAAAAATGTAAGACTGTGTGCTGGAAATACCTTTTTTTTTCTTGTAAATCAGGCTGATACTCTCTGTTAGTCTGATATCAGATTATATGTAAGGTTATTTATCATTCTTCTGTATCAGGAAAAGATGGTCAGGTGTGTGGTCTCAAATGAATCAGGCTTCAAGTCGGAAATTTGTTTGTGCTGTTTGGAGATGGGGACAATGGCTCTGCTTCCCAGTATGTGTTGGTCCTTAATGTAATGGTATTTCCACTAGACATGTAAATTCTAAACAAGGAAGAGTCTGATTTCTGGACAGTGTTAAATGCACATAGTGCTGCTCTGAATCAATAGCATTAATCAATTCTGTCTGTTTTGTTCCCTAATCTGTGTTCTTCTGAATTGTTTTGTTTTGCTAACACATTCACTGTGTCAATTTAATGTGTAGTTCTGGGTTAGAAATGGGGCGCTCTCTATTCCCATCAGCCCTTCAGCTTTTGAAAACTAAAAGCCTTTGGAAATTTTCCCTTTCTAAGACTATTTCTTAGTAAAAATAACACAATATAAATTGCTGGAAAAATTAACCTTCTTCTGAAATGTGGTTCAGAGGCAGAAATTCAATTCTGAAAGTCGAGGCACTGATGGGAAAATCAGTAAATTCAGAGTAGAAAAATTACTAATGCAATTTCAATGCAGAATTATGGTTAGATGAGAGACATTCCACAAATATTGGGTAACATGAAAGAAATTGCGGTATAGAAAAGGAGCATTCCTACTTAACATTATAGTGATGTACACCTGCTTCCCAAATAAAGTCGTGACCAACTTACAGAAGACACAACAGAGCCAGAATAATACAACACAGACTGCCCCATCATCATGGATTGATCTGTTTAGTGATGTGAAGCTATTGACCTGCCTCCATTCTGGTACAGCATGGCAGGGGATGGTGGGATACAAGGCAACACAATGCTTTTTTGTGCTTTATCATATTAATAACTTTTGTGTTGTTGTAATACTGATTTTGTTGTTGCATGCTGTGAGTGCTGACTGATCTTTTTCCTTCTCTGTCTCAATCACACTGTAAATAGAGGAACCACAGTAATTTTCAGGAATAGATATGATTCAATGGCAGCAAAATCATGTTCTCCATTTGCTCTGTGATGAAATGCTTCGTAAGTATCCCCCTGTAACAGCCTACTGACCCTTATAAAATGTTTTTGTGCAAGTATACTCATTATCAGCCACTGTCAAATAAATGTTTCCTCTTCTTTCAAGATGAAGTGCTCTGAATGACACACACAAGAGAAATGATACAGTAATTTGTTGATTTAAGGTGTGGGAAGTTGATTCACATTTTACAGAAACAGCAGTGATGTCAGTCTACTAATACAGGATTTTTAGACCTTATATAGAGAGATGCTTTTGACTGTATTTTGCACCAGAGCTTCTCAGAGACACAGAATGAATACCTAGTTTGTGTTGACCTGGTTGTTGAAAGTCAGTATTTGTATATACGGCTGTAATATTTGAAATGCATCTCTATTCTAAAGATAGACAAATTCACAGATTCTGCTGGTGACCACTGTCCTGTAATGGTAACAACTGCTGACATATGACACTAAGCTGCTTCCCCTCTTCTTGCATTGTTTTCTCCAAAAGTATTACATGTATTCAGCAACAGGCCAGTTTGACTCATCTGATTTATCTCTTTTGACTCCTTTATTAGTGGTTTGGGCCTTTCTGACAGTCTGAACAACCCTATTAACAGCATCTGGAATTCTCCTAGAAGTGTTCTTGAAGTGTAGTTCTTGTGGGAGTTGTGTTTGTAGGGGTACCCCATGACTGGGAGTTGGGCTGTATCCTTCAGCCTACCATGCTGGACAGGGTACAAGGTAATGAGAGAATGGATTTGGACAGAAGAGGAGACTGACAAGAAACAAATATTCTTTGCTATGCGGCAGTTCTCCAACTTTGCTGCTGGGCTTAGAGGAAAGTGTGAGGAAGATCTTCAGTGCTCAGTTTCTGCAGTTGCAAAGTGTGGCTTTTGGAAATGTCAGGTGCTCGCTCCTGGCTGATGCTGTGTGTGCACTGGAGTCAGCCAGGTGGCAGCCCTGGAGTTTGCTTCCCTTTGAGCCTCCACCTGCACCCAGACACTGCGAGCATCCCTGCCACACACAGCACTAAATACACACAAGTGGAGGGGTGTGTTTCAGCTGTGGCTGAGCTGCCAGTGATGCTCTGAATGCCTGAGTGTCCACCAGGGTTCTGCGGTGTGGGTGACCTGACTGCAGCTACCCCTTGTTGCAGACAAGCTCTGCACAAGTCTGTTACCAAAATCTATTATATGGAATATGAGTTTAAATTGCTCAGTGTATGGTAACAAGGTTCTCAAGTTTGCAGTAAATTGCATCTCAAAGTTCTTCCTACTGAATTTTGCATTCAAGAGCTGTAAAGTAATGACAGAAAGTGAAATTTCAGTGTGGATAGATCTACTAATTGAGCTAATAAAACCTTCCAGAGAGAAATGGTAGATAAAAGCACAAGAGGAGTGGATTTCTGCTGGCTCCTAGAATTAAATTCAAAGAGGAAAAACTTATTTCCTAGGAAATATATTCATTTATATTCTTCTGTAAGGGCAGAGTTCTGATTTTTTCCCCTACAGGACACTCTAGATGATGGTCTACATGCATAGGGCTGCCTCTGAGTTGCTCTTTCTGCCTGCATGCCACTATACCAGATTAATTGTTGCTCTTTCCTAAATCCTCTGGCTTGGCTTCCTGGATTAGTGCTGGCATTCAGGGAAACGCAAGAGGCCAGCGAATTTCTTGTCATTGTGTTGGTCCTTTACAGCATGAGCAATGCTGTTGTTCCTCTGTTCTGAATTTTTCAAGGACAAGCATTTATGATGTCTGGACTGCTTTATCGATCTGCTTGGGCTTGGGAGCTGTGGCCTGGCCAAAGAGACCTCCTGGGGTGGCAGGAGCGCTTGCCCTCTGGAGCAGACACTGCAGCTGCGTGGTGTAGGACAAGCTCCAGGAGCAGACACACACACAGGGGATGAGACTGGGGCACAGGTGGCAGTGGGAGAAGAGAAACTGGATTGCTGCAGGCAGACAAGGTCAGTAGGGATCAAAGAGCCACGTCAGCCAGAGCAGCCATGGTAGGTGTGATGAAAAGCAAAGTGTGAAGGAAGGACAACTTTGCAAGGACACAATGGTGAGAAGGGAGGCAGAATTTGTTTCCAAATGCAGAAGATTTGTATTTTGTACCCGAAGAGTTTTGTTCTTGTTTAGAATTTTGTATTCTGTTTAAACAGCTTTGGTGGAAAGCCTTTGCCTGTCCCTGGCATGGTGTCCCTGGAGGCTGCTCCCCCAGGGCAGGTGCCCTGGTGAGCGCTGCCCTCTGGCTGGCTCCGGGGCTGCCTGCCAGGCTGCCTGTGCCCCTCTCCTTGTCCTCCCAGCTCCCCATCTGCATCCTTAGTGGAGTTTGACCTTAATCCAGCAGCAGCAAAATCATTACTAGAGTTTGCCATGCCCCTCACACTCTGCCTTTAGCATTATGACATGTGGGGTCTGGGCACACCCAGGCTGCTGGAGTTTCCCAAGTCACTGGTAGGTCCTGGCGTTTTTTTCAGAATATCCAAGCAATTTTCTGTCTGCATTTATTCCTGAGTTATTTGAGTGTCCTAAGAATAATTTTAGCACTGAAATGTTTTTATTTATGCTCATTTTCTTTGACTTAGCTGGACTAGACAGTGTGCATATCTAAGTAAGCATTTCCTTCCTGCAGCTAAGTAAGTGGGGACTTGTAAGAGGATGGGAGAGGATAAATATTCATGGAACACTTAATTAAAAATTTCAATAGTGGTTGCAACCAAAAATATACCTTTTTTATATCTGTGTTGCTGTTAAAAGTTTCATGAATTCATGTTACTACACAAACTATATACATCACATGAACTTAAAGAAAATGTTAAGTGCTACCAAGAGGAATAACAGGGTTTGATTATGTGAGAATAATGAGAAGAGAGAAACCCATGTCTGACACCTCTCCCAATTCTCTCACATACACAGGAGGCACTTTCTAAAAGCAGCAGCAGCCTCCACACATGTATACATGGATTTGTTTTGTCAGTAATGCAGGGAGACTATATGCTTTTGGATTGTTTTGCGGAGGGATTTATTCAAATATACAAAAATGGATAAAAGCTTCCTGCTGGAGGTGTATTACTGAGAGCAGAAGGGACAGCAGAAATTTACCTGGAGCAGGATCCATGAGTCTTGTTGGGATTTTAAGATACAAGATTTCAAAGAACCAGACAGAACACCAAGATCCTGTCTAGGGCTTCCACACAGGCATCATTGTTCCCATCTTTGACGCTGGGAATGTTGGCAGCCACTGCCAGAACCTGGGAAGTCAGGGATCACTACAGTGCCTATCAGGCAGCCAGACACAGATGAGTGTGGGAGGTGGAGGAAGTGCTCTCTGGGAAATGAGGTCAGGCTTGAGAGGTTTTTTTGGGTTTTGTTGGTTTTTTGTTTTTTTTTTTTTTTACAGGACAGCTCAGCAACACAAATTCATGTTTTTTTGATTATAAGGGAGCATTTGAATAATTCGACATGTATGATGGTACAAGAAATAAGCCATGGCTGGGGTAGTTTTGGGTTTTACCAAGAAAGACTTAACCTGCTATAGAACTGGAAAGACTGAAAAAGGAAAATGGGTGGAAAAGCAATGTTTCCAGGTTGCTTAGCTAAAGAATAGTCTCAGCACAGTTGGATAACAGTCACAGATGGAATGTGATACATGAAAAGAAATACAGTTCTGGTTAATGACCAAGAAATGTTCTTCAAAGTCTCATAAAAACAAAGTAAAAATAGGATTGTTAGAAGAGAATTTGATCTCAGAAAATATTTTTCTAACAACAGAACACCTAAAGGAAACTGAAAAGAAAAGCTACCTGGGGAGTAGCTTCATGAAGGTTTATCTGCAGGTGGACAGTTATGTTCTACTTCCTGACTAGAAGTATTTTGTAAATTCCTTGTGGATAGTTTTCATCTGTATCCTAAGGGGAGAGCCAAGTTTGAGATACTCAAGAATTTATTGATTTGAAATATCATAATGCATAAAGGCCAACCAAAAGCCAGAAATCCAGTATATCCTCATACCATATGATCCCTATCTATGTTCATGCACTTTATCTAATAGAGTAGCAGGTCTCTTGCTCTTTTCACTTCATGTAAGTTTGATTGGTTTGCTGGTTTGGGGTTTTTTTGGCTCCTATTGCAGGAGCCATCGTGTTACACTATTTGGGAATGATGATTTGTTGGATTCCTTGGAACCCGAGATAAATAAAACCCAGTCACTTGCTATTTCAGGAGAAGGTGTGAGAGCTGCCTTAGGTTTCTAATGGCAAATTGCAGCTATATTTATGTTTGGTGAATGCTAAATATGGAAGATTTATCTTTTAATATGCCTCTGGGTACTTGAAGCTATCCCTGGGTCTTCTTACCAAGGCTGTGACATTTTCCAAATGGTCTTTATTTCCAGTAATCTTAAATCCTGTTCCAAAGCATATTATTGTTATGTCTGAATATTAAGTTTTTAGCAATGTAATGGCTTGCATTTTGAAGAGCTTCAGGATCACTCTCATTTTATCTGTGCCAGTTAAACCTTGATTTTTACCTTGGTTGGATTGGTTTCAAACAGACAAAACAGCCTCACTTGAGCTGGAGGAAGATCTCAGTCTTGCAAGCAGTGCAAAGGCAGAGCCAGTTGGAAGATCTCTCGCCTTCAGTGTAAATGTTGCAGGTGCTTTATATTCCTTTATTTCACACTTCCTTCAAACTAAACCCGAAAGTTACACCTTCACAAAGTAACACTTTTGTTAGGTATTTCAAGTTCTAAGCGTTTATAAAAGTGTCAGATTTCCAACATGGACAGTAACTGTAACTTGCTTTTATAAATGTGGGCTAGGAAGCATGAGGAGGCACAGGTGTTACCTGGTGGTCCCATTTCCATCAGCAGTGAGAGCAAGAACAGGGCCCAGCATTCCTGGTCCAGGGTCTGGTGTGACCTGCTGGTGCCAGGCACTGATGGACAATCAGTGGTGGATTAGTTTAGCAAGCCCAGCCAAGAAACAAAATTAAACCAGAATTATTTTGTTTTCTGGCAACTAGCAACGCTAAATTAAGCTGGCCAATTCCCGATAAAATCACAGCAGGGAAAGCAGAATAAGCAAACCAGAACCTTGTTTTTCCGTTAGTTCCTGTACCATTTTTAAGTCATTGTGACAGCTTGTTAAATGCCAGTCTGGAGAGTGGCTTAAGTACTGACTCTCACTTAAGATGCTTTTCCCTGGGAGGCTTTGCCCTGAGAGGATGAGTAGCAGCAGAGCACCCTTTTCATATGGAAGTTGGACCCTGCAGCAGCTGAGGATCTGTGTGTCCTTATCCCTTGGAGTTACTTCTCCTTCTGGTCTCACCAGTGTTACACACTCAGATTTTGCTGCATAATTTTGAACACCACATTCTGATGTTTCCAGGGCTGCCTGCTCACAGTAGAATACACTTTGCGGTAAATACAAATTACAACACAGGTACCCTGTAGAGATCTGTGCTGGTCCTCTGAGGGATTGCAAGTCATACCCGTGCCTATCCACTCACTGCCAGTGCACAAAGTTCAAGCAGTAAGAGAATGAATGTTCTGAATATCCAAATATAATTCTTGGAAAAGAAAACAAAACAAAAGGGTTGTCCTGACTTCTTGGGGGGATGTGATATTCACACCTCCCAACTTGAGGTCACACTTAGGTACTTGTGTGAGGAGGGGGAGTTACCCGTCTCTGCCAGTGGAAGGATAGCACAGTACGTCTCTTCTCTCTATTCAGGTGCCACAAAGCCGCGGACATTGCATTGTCTGTATAACTTTTTGTGACAGACTTTGAATGAGCTGGGAAAGTCAAGGGCATAGCTGGATTGTGAATTCAAAAAACCTATTTCTATTAGTGATGTTTTCTGCAGAGTTAAGCAAAGCTTTCTTGTACTTAATTCTGAGTAGCATCCCTGATGCCTTGTAAATCTGGTAAGAATTGAGTACAGGAGCACAGTCTCAGGCATAATTTTGTTGATTTCTTTTTTTATTGAAAATTTAGTAGGGTCAGAAATTACACATGATAACAGAATGCTATGACTATGTATTTTAACATAGTGTAACTGAAACCATGTGGCAATTAATTTCTTTTTGAGTACAGAAGATATCTGAGTTTCTTCATATTTGAAGATGTTGAGTTGGCTTTTATCTCTATGATCTATGCAAGTATGATCCTACATTCAGATTTACTAGATCTTGTATTGGAACCTTGCATTTTAGAGTATGTTAACCAACCAATTAATATTTTATATGATAAAACTGTTCTTCCTTCTGTGTCTAACACGTATTCTTTCAGAGGCTTTTATGAGGAAAGACCTTATCTTTGACAAATTGAAATTTTGGATTTGGAGTGACAGTGAGTGGGTGATTCCTGAGTGCCCACAGAGGGTCTGCTGCACGGGCAACTCTGCATAACCCCACAGTGTGATTTCCAGCCAGTGAGCACCCACGGAGTTCTCTTGTTCCAAAGAGAAAGCAGGGAGGTTCAGAGAGTTGTCAGAGCCAAACAGAGTGATCTTTGTCTGAGCTAACTTTTGTTCTGATGTTGGTTTCCATGCCTCATTAGCTGTGCTGTGATTTCTCTCTCTGTGCTTCTTCATGCTGTGTAATGTGGCAGAGTGGTGCAGGCTCAAGTCATGCATCAAAGTCTAAGAAGTCATCTTGGGGAAAAATTGAACATTATTAAAAAACATCAAAATTATTTATGATTTTAAATGGCTTAAATAGTGAAGTTAATATCCTTTTAGATATATTAAAATCTCCCTGAAGCTGTTCACCTCATTGATTTCAGTGCAATGATGGTGGAATTCAGCTCTGTGCAGGGAATCATCACAGGATCCATGTGCCATTTATTTATTGTTTTGGAGAACTGACCCAGGAAGTTTTGGACAACTGACCCAGGAAACACAAAAGGGAAGACCCTTCAGTCACCATTTAATCCCTTTTCCAAGTGAGCATATCAAGGTGAAACACTCTAAACACAGAGTTTGTGTTTCTCTTTTATACAAGAAACAGCTTTCCTCCATCACACTCTGTAAATATCACTCAGACTCATGTTTGACCTCATCTCCTGCCCTGCCTTTGACACAGCAATTTTTGGTACTTGTCATGTACTCAAAATGAAGGACCTACCAAAAGATGTCTCTACCTTTTAAATTAAATGTCCACCATTTAATTTCTGGGAAAATTAGTGTTGCTTATGAAAAATTGTGACTAATTGGAAGAGGGAATGAAGTTGTCATTATGAAGAATTACTTATATCAAGGCTGTCTGACCTTACATCTGTGCATTTCTTGCCAATAATGTGTAGTTAATATCTTGTGCTGGGCCACAAATAGTACAAATACCATAGAACATTAACAGAGGCAGAATGTACACATCTGTTTTAATACTGAAAACTTTGATGCTGCTGTTGAGACTTCTTGTGCTGTCTCTAGTTGTGGCACATAACAAAGTAATGTACTTCCTAAATTTATCTCTTTCTAATCCTTTTGTGTTCCTCTATTGCCATCTCTCTGTTCACTAAAATGGGTGTATGTGGTGATCAGCTTTAGCATCAAATGTGAAACCATATCATCTCAAAAAGGCACCAACAAACTTTTGAGAAGATGAAAATGCCCAGAGAGTCCAGTACTACAAGTCCATAATTAATTTTATGTGCTAAAGTTCTGCATAGTATCAGCACAACCAATGCCTGCAGAGCAGCCAGGCAGCTCTGATTTGCACTTTGCTCCCACTCTGTTGAACTGGAGGTTTTTATAATGCATTTAATGACAACTGTACTCTAGAGGCCTTGATTTCTAAAATTGATATCTATTTACAGTGCCATTATTAGCATCCAAGTACATGTTATTATGTTGTTTTTAACACCCTGAAATTCTATAGCTGAAACTTTCCATTTAACACACTTGGGTGCACAGTATGTAGGATAGAATAGGATAATGAAACTCCATCTTCCTGGTTTTATTGACCTAATTGTATCATCTGTATCTCTTTATTAGTTTATTAAAATACTCCTTCCCTCCCAGCCTGTCAAAATTATACTGCTTAATACACAGAATGAGCTCCCTTTACTTTAGTGTCACAGAATGGGAGGCCTTTTGCTTGCTTTGTATAATGAAATCTTAGTATTGTGGGAACTTCATTTTCCATGAGCTCAAGTTCCATCACTTACGATGTACTAATTCCTGGTGACAGTGTGTTGAACAGGATCCTTTCCCATTACACAATATACCTACATGGTTGACTAAAGACCAGATCTGAGTCAGATTTCATCTTCTTCATTATAGCTCAACTTCAGTTCTTTACCCATAGACTGCTTTTAATCTTCACTCAGAGCATCCTGTGTCCTCTTCTCCTCTCTCCTACATCCTGTGTCCTTTGTGGAGACATAATTGTAGGGAAGGTGTTGGCATCAAAGAAATAAAGCGATTTCATACATTCTTATATTGAAAACCAGTTAGCTACATATCAGATTAAAGCTTACTTTTCTTTCCCAAAATGCTTTACCTCAGGGTAGGAGGGTTCAGAGACCCATTGGAGGCAGGTGTTTTGCTACTTCTGTAGAGGAAATATCACCTTTTTGCAGTTCATTGCTTGCAAGAGGCACTAACATAACATTACTCTACTCTTATTTGAAATCCTGAAATGTTGTGTTAGAGAGACACTGATATTGTGCGAGAAACGTATTCAGTAGTAGTAGCTCAATATTTTTACGGACATCTGTGAATAGGTGTCACACTCATGGTTCCATTCTTTTCTTATTTCTTCCATTACTACTCTGTTGTTTTCTGTGAACAGTTTCAGAGGCTTTAGGAGTTGTGTTTTCAGAAATCTAAACTTTATTGTGTATTCTGCAGGACAGAGACTACACTGGTCCTTTTCTGGAGCCACCTATGCAGTGACACAAGAGCATTTCTTGGAGCCTCACATCTTAGCTGGCCCCTGAAAAGAGCTTCCAAAGTGCACACCTTCTTAGGAAATTTTTCCCAGTAGCCCTTGCACATATGCACAGAATTTGGGAATAGAATAGATTCACAAGTGTTTGCATTGAGATCTACTGAAGTACTCAGATATGAGTATGCTTTGCATAATAATTATCTATAGATGTAATTGCTGAAGTGTTGAAAATAAGAATGTCTCAACAGATGATTCAGTTACTTCACAGTAAGTGCAGTACTGGAGTCCCTGCTGTGTTTTACATTCATCTCACTGCAAAATGTACTTTTATATTTAATAAAAAGTAAATAATTATGAACAACTCTGTTTATTTGTGCTTGTGAAGTAAAGGTAGGAGCAACACTTAAACAGGACAAGTTAATATCTTGTTCATAGTTACAGTGAGCAGTGGGGGAAAAGTCAATACCAGGACTGGTATTGTCCAGTGTGACAAATGATATTGTGAGATGATGCAACACACTTGCTGTAAAATGACTTTTTGAAGCAGCTAACAAAAGAAAAAATCTCTTCACAGAATTCAATATTTGTACAGAAGATCTTTGTTTCTTTTTGAAGGCAAAAGTTTAGTTTCAACATATTGTTTCTGCTGGTGTTTGTGCTGCTGTCAGGACCAAAGCAATCCCCAGACAAGAAAAGGCCGTCTGGCCCAGAACCTTGATCTCTTGATTCATCTGTTAAACTATATTTTCTGTTTTGTTCTCACTGCTTTTATCAATCTCTCTCTCAGAAACACTGTGTAAGGTGTTCAAAACTACTGCTAGACTAAAACATGGCTTTGAAATGAACCCTTTGATAGCAGAAAATACTTTTGTGCTACTGGAGAGAAGCACAGAGCCTGGGGCAACCCTGCTCCTCCACAGAGCTGTGGCCATTTATTTTCCTAGTTAGTCTTTAAAATATTCCCTAAAACCAATGCATTTAATAATGTAGAATTCAGTGAAAAAATGCAGTTTTATTATGATTTTATAGTCTGTTTCAGTTTTCAAACATGCCAAGCAATGAGATTGAGATTGTTTGAAATTCTGAAAATATAAGAATCTACTGCATGAATGCTTTAAAACACTGGAGACTTTAGTCTGTGAAGTTGCATAACTGTTTTGTATGGCATTTCTGGTTGTTTTGTGTCATTTGTGTGAGCCAGCTGAGTTGGAAGAGGGAAGGACACCTGGGTAGCTGTAAAGGTGAATGATATACACAGTTGTGTGTGGGAACTGCAGGTATGCTCACCAAGTGATGGTGTTTTATAAATCAGTTTTATAATGTTTCAGTGTTCCTGGCAGTTTAGTGCCAGTAATGAGGGAAAATATAAAAGGATGTCTAAAGTTATGGAGTTCTTTTGGTGTGAAAAAGACAGAACTGCTACTGCTGTGCTTTCATCCAAGACTTCACCTCTCTTATGACCCATACTTGTGGTTCAGGGTAGCAAATCTTATGCAAAGCTTTGTATTTTGTTGTGTTGTAGTTACATATTTTTCCTCTTGGTCAGGTTCAGATGCAGTCTCACAGTTTGGAAGATCTGAACAGATCTACCAAGTTTGGAGTTTAAATCCAAAGTCAGTTGTGAGACAAGACCCCTAAAGAAACCCAAAGACCTTACAGGGAGTGCTGGTGGCATCCCGAAAGCTGATGTCAGGATTTACCTCTCTCCTGAGCCAACTCTTGAAGCTTGAGTGGATTTTCTGTAGGTGATGGTGCATTTCAGAGGTGTGGCACAGGGTCTTGGGTAGGAGTGGGCCCTCAAGGACCCCACATTGTTAGCTGATAACCAGTTCTAGACGAATGTCACTTGAGGTTTTTGCACTTGAATGGAATATTTGTGTTCAATTCTTACACAGTGCTTGTACAGAATTTCTTTTTTCTGTTGAGCAACTGCTGTCATCCACATGGAAATGAGGGGATCTCTTCACCTGTCTCATTGCATTAACTAGAATGGAATACTTCTTGCAAGGCCTTTATGAATTTCATGAGTAATAGCATATAGTGAAAAGAAGTTGTTGAAATCTTCCCAAGATGTAAGAAATGTCACCTGTGTTCACTGTGTTTTCCCCAACTTCAATTCTTATGTAAAACAGTAGCAAAATGTCAACTGGAAGTAAATCGCTGTGCCCAGGCCTGTCACACAAGCAGAGACATCTCAAGCATGAACAGTTGCTTCAAGCAGTCTCTTCACTGGGAGTCTGGAAACTTTACTTTAAACCTTGAAGTGACCCCATCTGGAGTGTTCCTGCCCAAATCCAAACTGGTTGGCAGGCCAGGGAGACCAAATCTTCTGTTCAGTACTGAATTACAATTCTTTTAGATAAAAACCCCTGATACTGTTGATATATATTATTCATTAGTACTTATTAAACAGAACTGTGAAGAAGCATCAGAAGAAGACACATGATCAATTATTGTACCCTGTGAAAAAGATGGTGTATAATATGTCCATCCCAGGATTTGACTTTTTTCCTACAAACACAGGAAATAATCTCAGCAGGAAAACTGTCACAGCAGCCAAGACTCAAAGGGCAAAGACTAAAGGCAAGTTTGTTGCTGAACAGATTTTTTCCTTTTCTTTGAAAAACACAGAACACACTTGCTTGGTTATACTATACTGGAGCAGAGCAAAGCTGTACACAGAGGTAATTGGGTATTTGCTTGGCTGCTTTTCTTGTTTCTAATGGAAATACAAATGAAAACTATAAACATTAATCTTTAGTTAGTTTTGCTAAGTGTTGAGCAGCATTTAAAAACAATTACTTTGCTTCACAGCAGAAGTCATTAGAGGAGAGGGATTTAGCAGCTGCTGCAGCTTGGGATTTGTATAAGAGCAGGCTTGTTTCTTGACTACATGGTAGGGGTTATAAACCAGGTAAAATTATTTACTTAGGGCTCCTATTTAAAGCTCAGAACTTAAGAAATTCAGAAGGTTTTGTCATTGATTTTTCTTTAACAGATAGAATAAAAATGCATTTCTCATATTTAAGTGACTCTATAAAGAAATGTCCTTTTAAAACTACATTTTTACTATTTCTTTCTTTCTTGTGTCCCTGCCACCAATATGTTCAGTGAAATGCTGCCAGGTGTAAAAAGCAGAAATGGATTTCAGCTTTGAGCTCTGTCATTGAAGGAGAGTCAGCATTTTTAGACAGAAGTTATATTGTGTTTGTCTGTTCTTTCAGTCTGTCATTGCCTGCTCCTCCTGCTCCAGAAAACATTAAGTTATTTCATGCTTGCATAAAAAGATTCAGAGAAAGTTTTGTTACTCTGCTCTGGAGTGTGCTGGAAGTGAGTGGGAGAGCCTGAAGTCTTGACCAGACCTTTGATCTTGAGCTTGCTTTGCTGAATCCATGGTCATGGAGACTCTTGTCATGAAATTTCCCACCTTCCTGCCATTATTTCCCTGCAGAGCTGGGCAGAACCTGTGCTAGGTACGGCACTGAGGCACCACTGGTTGCAGGTGGTGTAATGCAGAGGGCTCCACACTACCTTTCAGATTGCCAGGGCTTTCACCTACTTGGATGAGCTCATTTAGAATTCAAAGTAATACTGAAATCTGGTGGGGGGCAAAAAAAAAAAAAGAAAAGAAAAAGGGAGTGGAGGGATGCTGCCAGGAGATGCCCAGCTGGCTTTGCTGGGGAACTGCTCCTGTTCCACTCAGGCTGTAGACCCTCAGCTACAATTTCGCTACTCTTAAAAAGGAATATATTAATCTGGGAAGAACCAGCCCCTCTTTGTTTCTAGGAGATGCTTGAATCCCATTACTGCCAGTGTGCTGCTGGCACCCAAATACTGTTATTGTTCCTTCATTTCTGTAATGCTCCAGCGTGGAGTACAGGCAGAGGCTGGGCTGTAAAATTACTTCTAGGTCAAGGGAGAGAGAAGTAATGTTGCTGAAATGGGCAATGTTTTTAAAGAATAAGCAAAGTCACTGGCTCTTTCAGCACTTAAAAATGTGTTTTATTCAAAGTTATCAAGTAAGCCAGTGCATTTCTTTCATGTTGCGCTCCCAAAGACTTTCTTCCCTTTGGGACACTGATTTGGTCTTGCTGAAAAGCCAGTAGGAGCTGTTACAGTAAACTACTGCTCAGTGGGACCATGTTGCTGTATGATCTGTCAGCTCATGAGCAGGCAGGTTCAAGGTCTCCACCTGCACATCACAAACCCCCTAGAAGAAAAAATGCAGCTTGTTGCGTGGTTTGGCCAATGGATCAGAATGGAGTCTATTGTCTTGACATGTCAAACAGTTCACCACATCTCTGGCCTCAGCTGCCTCTGTTCACCCTCTGTGCTCAGAAGAAAGATGTAAAGCCAAATAAAGATATGCAATAAATAAGACCTGACTAATTTATTCACTCAATAAAGCAGCAATAGGCTAAAGTTAACTGAGCAAAACCAGACTCACACTAAAGTGCTAAATTAATACCTCCCTGCTGCACAGAATCCATTGCTTGAGTGCATTTTGCAGAAGTTAAAAAAGGTGGCATTAAGCATGAATGTGTTTAAAGATGATTAGAAAGGGCACTCCTTGTGAGTAATTTTGTTTGTCACTATTTTTAGCATTACATTCAGAATATTTAAAAATAAATTGTATCGGCAACTTCTGAACTGCACTGCCAGCCTGTATGTATGTCTTCTTACCTTTCCAGGATGGTTAGACCCCCTTGTCAGCAGTGCTTGTCACCCTGATGAGGCTTTCTAGGGACAAATTTATTGCTATAAATCCCAGAACACCTATTAAAAAGGCAGGCAATGTGTTCTGTATATCTTAATGGCCTGAAAAATGAGGGAATCTCAAATAGTTGATAAAAATAGGGAGGGTTAAAAATTAGATAAATGAGAAATTAAGTGAATTTTAAAATGGGAATGTTCAATAGGCAACACAGCAGAGAAGAGAATGGCAAAACTTATCCCCTTCCCTGAGCCTGAAGTAATTCAGAGCTAACCATGATTCCTGTCCTGCACCTGCAGATCTCAGCCATGTGGCCTTTGCAAGCTGAGATATGGCTCCTTGTAACCTTATAATATTTTTGTTGCTTGCAACACTTTTTTTAGCCACAACAGGGAAGCATCCCTCTAAAAGTAAAATATTGACACATGTGAAGGAAACCTACAGTCTACAACATCATTTAGAAGAAAGATTTTTATGTTGTTTTCTAGCTTCCATCTCTGTAATTAATTTTAGTGACAGAGAATGCTCCAAAGAATCCTGCCCAGTTCATGATGCTGTACAATCCACAAGTGGTGCAGCTGGAGTGGTATTGCATTCCCCTGCAGTGACAATGCAGCTCCCCTGGGCTGACTCTTCCCAGCACCATCATTCAGTTGGTCTGAGTCCTGCCTGAATGACAGGGAAACTGATGTCTTCCTCTGTGTGGTGGATCCTGTTACAGGATATGGATGTTTAACATGCTCCTGAAGTGGGAACCTTGGATTTGAATATAGTTATTCTTGTCGAGACTATTTCTCTAATCTTCATGGAAATTGCTAATGTCATTTTCCTTATAAATTATGAATGTTTCTACAGTATGCCAGGTAATTTAATATTCCCTAGAAATTAAGCCATTAATCCATTCTCCACCAGACATTTTCATGCTTTTTCCTATAATAACGCACATGAAAAGCTCTCCTAAAATCCGACAAAACACTACATTGTCCTTTTTCAAATCTCTCCTTGATTTTTGCCCCTAGTGTACCGTCAATAAAATATTCAGCAACAGTTATGGAGCTACTTGTCTGTAGCCACTGTTATTACATTAGTCACAATTATCTCTCTTTATATCCACCTGCTGTTATTCCAATTCTTGTGGCCTTTTCCAGTTGTACAAATATATATATGCTCTTGAATTCATGAACAGGATGAATAATCACTTTAGAGTCTTTGGAACAACCTACCTTCTCCAAGATAAGGATGTGAACAAGTGTTCAATCACAGATTTAAGTTGTAAAGTCCTTGGAGAAGGAATTGGTTTCTGGTAGGTCTGTATAAACCATTTTTCACTAGAGTACTATAGCTGGACTTCTGTCCTACTGTGAATAAAATGCAAAGGTTTAGGGGGTTTGACTTCTTTATAATTAACCTCAGTAAATACAAACTTGGTACTTTTGAAACCAGTAATTAATGCCAATTGAATCCTGTAATTAGTGCCAGCAAAATTAATGCCAGCTAAGGTGAAGTGATAACCTCTGAAGTAGTAAGGAATTAAAGCCAGCTGGGGTAGTGGTGTTACCCAAAATTACCAAGAGATCCCTCTGCACTTGGAGAGGCAAATCCTCTTCCTAGGAAGGAGCCACCAGTCTGGTCCCTTCTTGCATGCAGAGGTGTGCTTGGAGAGCAGGACTCCCTTGCCAAATGAACTCCTCATCTGCAGGGGCTCTAAGATTCATGGTCAAGTCAGACTTGTCAGGTATTCTTGCCAGTGGGTGCCAACAGCAGCTCCTTCCAACCTGCTACAAATATGTAGGGAGAGGCAAGGGAATGCTGCTGCTGTTTGTCTCACGGCTGCAGGGATTTGGAAAGCTACTGCTAAGAGGCTTTTGTTCTTTGCATGGATTCATTTCTTAGCTTTTCCCAGTATTTCACAGATGTTTTTTCCCTATTTCATCCTCCCTCCAGCTGGGATGTTGGCCCCTGCCTGCACACAGCTCTGGCAATGGCTTGCTGGGGCATAGAGGTGAAGGTGGTTCATCGGAACTGCCCGAATGGATTGTCTTGGGAGGCATGAGCAGGGATGGGGAGCACACTTGCCAGGTAGTGTGCCAGTCGTGTGCCCAGCATATGCCAGTTGTGTGCCAGGCTTGTGCCAGCCTAGGGGGGCGGCAAAAGCAGGACATGCCTTGGATCATGAGGGGTGGGGCTTGGGCCTGGATGGGGTGTGGGAAGACTCTCATTGATATTAGTGGGTTTTGGATTCCTATCTATATAGTTGCAAAGCAGCAAGTGCCTGGAAAAACAGGCTTTAAAACACCAAGGTATTGAAAGTATTGAGCTGTAAATGGGAGATGTGTCTTCAGATGAACTGCTGAACAGAGGGAAAGGTGGTCAGTTGTGGGAGTACACATTGGTTAACACCAGATGTGTTTGAATCAGCCCTCCCAACATTTTGGGTAGCAATTAAGTGCACTCACAGTAGGGGAAACCTGGACACTTTCTTCCCAATGATGATTTACTGCATGTAAAAAATGAAATATAGGAAAGTCTTGGATTGCAGCCCACAGGGTGGAAGTGAATGATCACAGTGGTTGAGCCATCTTTCACCGTGCTGTCATCATCTATTGGAAAGTTGGAGGTTGTAAGCAGCAGCTGTCCAGGGAGACAAATCAGTTGAAAAAAATTATGTCTTACAGGTTTCCAGATACTGACCCCAGGAAGATAATCAATTATAAAATCAATGTAATACATGGAACTTGGGATCACATTCTGAGCACGCTGGGCTTTGAAGGATTCTGGCTGTGTTGGGAGGCACCGTCCTCCTGTTTCTGTAAAAGATTATTTTATAAACTGAAATAATCCTGATCCACACAGGCCAGCACACTGGCCTTCTCTGCAGCACACAGATTGCAGGGTTTCAGCATTCCCCCTGTATGCTGCTTTTAACACAAGCTGGGAAATAGGTAAGAAATGCATGGAAAGTAGAACTGTGGTATGGTATCAGATGGAACAGGATCCATGAGTGTTCAATGCAGAATTCCTGATTGCAGTAAAGTCAAAGAAAAATTCCTATTGACTTTGGAAGTGCTTTGTGTTCTCCCTACCTTCTCTTTTGGAGTTATCTTTTTTTTCTTTCCTACCTGGACTTTTAAATGTTATTTGCTTCCCAGAGCACTCTCTCTTGCCCTTTAAAGTACGTAACCATTATGGTAATATAATGGACACCTCCTAGAGGAACCTATTTTCTGATCACCTATATCAGGTATTTTCTGATGAGCTTCCCTTCACGACCATATTACATCTGCTGTAGGAGAGAAAAAGCAAGACAAACTCAGTGGCCCATAGCTAAAAACAAAGCTGGTGACAGAGCTGGGAATTGAACAAGGGCATCAATGCTGACCATGGTACTGCTTTTCCTGAGTTGTTGTTCTGTTTGTCTTTCTGTGCTTTATTTATTTTCAAAAATGCCAGACAAAAACAGGATTATAAAGTAATTAAAAGTCCTTAGGATGTGTCCTTAACTGCCTTGAACATTTTTCTGAGGGCAAGGTCTCTATAAGACAGTAGTTAGTGGGCTTTTGATGTCTATTTTCAGGTATCTGCCTGAAAACATTTTAATGTATTTTGATGTTTGGGAATATGATATAACTAGGCTAGAAAAAATCAATATTCTCAAATATATCATTTGAGAACACCAAACCAAAATATATGACATCTATTAGTTTTCTCTGAAATCCTTTCTACGAGTTCATAAGTTGCATAAAGGATGCCATTGCTAGAGAGCAAATGAATTCTGTTTCTGCAAAGATGGTTTACAGCACCCTATCAAAAGGACTGTGCATGGCATGTGTTGAATTTTGCTGCCTATTTCCCCCAGACACAGAGAGTAGCTAGAGACTGATTTTCATTAGGGATAGTTTCTGAAACAGAACAGCTCAGCAAAATAGTAAGGTTCATAATTTGGCTAGTAGTGGACTATTAGTTAGATAATATAGATAGAAGCAGGAAAGACTGAATGTAAAGTGCAATATACAATAAATAAAATTAATTGAGTCTCTTCTGCAACTCTTTGTGGGTTCAGTTCAGATCCTGGCTGTATCTGCACTTCAGTCACTCTCTGCTATGGAGGGCAGGGCTGTGTGTGACAACTTCATGCTTTCAAAAGTGTTGGAATATTCTTAACATTAATGACATACTCCCATTCTGTACCACAGTGATAAATCCTTTACATTGGTATTGGCATTTTGCTCCTCAAAGCTACAGATCTGGGACTGTAATCTTTTTCTCTGTGTCCTGGAGGGTTTCTTCAGTTTGAGACTTCCATGAGATGCTCTGCAAGAGTCACTCTTGAAGAGTGCAGAAATAGAGGATTTTTGATGCTGCACAGCTGAAATGGGGTTCTCACATCCAGGGGAGCCTGGGGTTTGTTTCTGCCCTGCGTTTTCAGAGCTCGAAGTTTGCCTCTAGCAGTGAGGAGAACACAGGGATAAGTAGGGCTATAAATCCACAATAGCCCACCAGGTCTAGGCAAAGACAGTCCTTCCCTTGGCTGCTGAATCCATTTTTAGTGGAGGGACCTGCGGCTGAATTGTTGGAGGATATTCAATGCAGAGCCAAAGACATGTAGGTTTGGATGAATGCATAACTAGGAGTGAGATTTCTCATATTGTGTGCCCATTCACAGAAACCAACTCTGTATAAACTAGGAAGCATGAATTTGTTGAACTTTATAGCTTTTTTTGGCCTGTTTTATTTGTTTATAAACCTCCATTTCTAAAACAGAGAGAGAACACTGCACCAGCCGTTCTTAGCCAATATATGGGACCAGAGAGTGCTATGACTTGCTCAATGCTTTAAGGACATGCTGAGCTTTGTATAGAAAACATTAATAAAAAAGAGCATGTAAGAGCCATAAAGTTCAACCATACTGTGCTTTCTTGTTTATAACAAGATTTGTGTTCTTCAGTTTTTGGCATGCCTTTTATTAAAACTTTCATCATTTTATTAAGACTTTCATCACTTTGTTCTGTCTTTTCAATTACATACTACTTAACCTCAAGCACTGTTATAACCCATCTCCAAGAGAAATAACATGAGATCCAAAATAACACATATTATATCCCTCTAATAATAATAGTTTCATTCATTCAGTGATAAGTTTCTGAGTTAAAAGTTCTGTTGTTTTAGAAGTTGATATAATTCCAAACATATTAAAATCCAGGAGTGGTTTTCATTTGAAATGTAAATAATAGCTGTGAAAGTTCTTTCCAGATACAGGTCTTCATCTTGGGAACAGATGTTATTTTCTAATTATACTCACAGTTGAAGACACAAATACTGACATCAGAGTCAGACAGAAGTGGTGTGAGTGGTGTCAGTGCCCCTTCAGATATGGGATCCACAAATGGATGCACAAGTAGGAAGTGGGCAGAAGTGGCACAAGCACTTTCCATCTGGTTGCTTGGGTATTTCCTTTCCACTTGTGCTTCTACACAGTTGTTCATCCCATCATCAAATGACAAAACCTCTTGGGGATTGGCATCTCTTTTGGATCTTTTCAATTAGATTTTTGCTTTCCTGTGATGTACTAAGAGAACTCTTCCTCATTGATGTGAAGAGTTTGGAAGCAAGTAATGGCTGTAAGCTTCTTTCCTACCTGGCAGCTCGCATGGGACTTGCTGCCAGAACAAGGCTGATAAAGCAACATGATAATCAGTGCACATTTCACTAATTTTGGGCAGTGTGAAGCCCTTCATGTTACAGGCAAGTTTTATGCCAGGGTGCTGTTTGCTCCAGAAGGTAAGAGACAGACTCTACTCTTGCTCTTTAGCAATTTCCAGAAATTTAAGATGACTTGCATTTAACTTGAGATCCATATGTTCATCAGATCATGATCAGTGATAAATAGTTTTGACTCATGACTGGTATTTTAAACATATGACATTCCTCATTAAATTATTTTGGACGCTGTTATTCCAGGCACACAGAGCAGTTTTGATTCAAGGTGAACTACATCAATCACAAAATTAGCTGTTCATTGCTAGGGGAAGAAATTCCTTCTCCCTCCTCTAGAAGTCAGCAGTGTATGGCAGCATGTATTTTTACAATATTGGTTTTATAAGAACAGTTTCTCACTTTTACTCATTTGAGAATTGAATTAGTTTTTGCTGCTGCTTCACTGACTTCACAGAACATTTCCCTGCAATCATTTAACACGCTATTAAATTCTAGAGTATGTTGTCTGTACATCTGATAATTTGATTTTGAATGATGTTTGTGTCATTACTAAGTATTTTAGTCAGCAACAACAATGTCAGTAATATGTAGTGAGGCTTTTAACAATGAGCTGAAAAAGAGATGTAGAAACCCTGGTGTAAGGCTGGCAGGGACCAGAATGGATTACTCCCAAAGCCATTATCTTCCAACAGCTTCTGAGGCTCAATTCACTTAAACTTGCTGCTTTTGCATTTTCATCAGCTTCTTCAGTTTCTTCTATTTAGTCCAAACTGTGCAAAATTAGATTTCATAAAGCTATTTTTAAACAGTTTGGAACTTCCAATCTACAAAACATGAAGTACTCTAAGGACTGTGCTTCTCTAAATGTCTTTATGTTGCATGTGGTTATTCGGGGCTATCAAATGCCTGCAAAGACCTAACAGGTTATTAACTGTGGCCAGCTACTGATTCTCCAACTCATTGCACAGTGAAGCTCATTCCACTGAAAGTAAATACTACTGAAGCCATACCAGTCCGAAAGTATTGAACAGGAAAGAATATTTTAGATATTCAAGTACCAAATTTGACAGAGAAGTTACATTGGCTTAAGCAATTTGTCATATGGAAAACTTGTATAAAAGGGAACTAAAACCAAAATCCTGGTTAGTCAACAACGCCGATTTGTCTTGCAGCCCACAAATGTTGGTGCTAAGGCAAAATGTGTTTATGTCTGGGTCCCCATGTTGCCAAGTTACCAGCCAAGAGCAGAAGTGGTTTGTGAAGTCTCCATCCCAACCCATGAAGGCCTCCTCTTCAGTTTCTCTCATCAGATAGTACCTGTTCTCTGTGTGTTGGATGATTGTGCTTTAACACATCTATGATGTGATCTAATTAAAAGTGGGGGGAAAAAAATCCAAATACCAATGACTAGAAACCAATGTGGCTTAAATTCACCTTTGCAGGTTCTGAAGATGCACAGCCCCTGACCTGGCTCCCCATAAAAGCCAGGCAAAGCTCATAAAACAGTTGCTGATCAGCACAAGAATAGAAACTTGTCTACCTGCACTCAGCAGACAGAAAACACGTGGTCTGTTCCAATTGCTCTGTAACTCTTGCTCTGGTGGCTTTACCCTTTATACAGAGGTTCACTGAGAAAGCTGAAGGTCTCTCTTCACTGGGTTTGTATGGCCGACCTGAACCTCTCTGGGTGTTGTGACAATCCTGAGGGTACCCAGCCCTGCCATTGCTGGTCACTCTGTACTGACAATGGAATGACAGTGACTGCGCTTGAGTACCAGCCCCTGCGGGATCACTCACCTGGGCACATTTCTCACTAACCTGAAGGGATGGGGACATGAAATACCTGGTGCAATTTCTATCACTTGGTGTTCATGCCCAGGATCAGACCCTGCCACTCTTCATTAGGATAAACAGCTAATAGAGACTGTGTTGCTTTGCTTTCTCTTGGGGTTTTGAGGGTGGTTTGTTTGTTTATTTTTCTGGGGAGTGGGAGAAGTGATATGCTGTGATTAGTAGAAAACCTCTTAATTTGTTGCTTATTGGGTTTTGTGTATTTCTGGTTTCTCCCTAAAAGTCTTGTCCTAGATAATTCTCCTGTGGCTTGTGAACGCTTTGCTTTGTGAACATTTAATCCAGTGTGGGCTTCAGCAGTAATTAGTAACATGGATATTTATGGAGACATTCTAACCTGCATTGTTCATGAATATTTCACCATGGTGGAAATTTCACACCCAATAAATCACTAATGAAAATGTCATTTCCCAGCTGCATTTACCTGACATGATGTTAATCTTGCCATACCTATTGGCAGCAGAATTACCATCAGATTTTCAGCACAGAAAGGAATTGATTTTTAATTAGTGACCCCAATAGTGTAGGTTAAAAATTATTTTTTAAATGGTGATTTAATGGCCCTTTTCATACGATGCTATCAGCTTCATTGCCTGTACTGATGTTTTACAGGCTGCCATTCAAGCAGATGCTTTGAAGGACAGCATAACAACTGTTGGGATTGAAAGGATTGAGGAGAAGAGCAATGGTATGAGGAAGGTGACTCTGAAAGCGGGACGAGTCAGAAAACCTCTGTGAAACCCAGTGCCCTCTACTGACAAAGCTCACAAACCAAAAGTGTCAGTCTACTTGCATTTGGCCTCTTCCCAAAATGGTCCTGAGCTGGACCATCCAGCCCTTGGATAGCATTTCACTGAGGCAATCACTACAAGACAGATTATTGTATTTGGAAAGATCATAAATTACTCTGCCTGATAGATGAGTTGCATCCATTTTCATAACGTAATTTATATCATGGTCAGCATTCCTGTGGGCAGACATCTCTAATTTAAGAGATAACAGACTGGCACAGCACGAAAAGGGTGCAGCTTCCCTGAGATGGTCACTGCAGGTTAATTAGCTAAATGAAGAAAGTTAATGAAATGTTACAATAGGATAGGATGGGCACTGCTAAAAATTACCAAGAAAAAGGATATGAATCATGCCATAGGAGGGAGCTATAGCATTCTCCTTTCCTGAAAGTTGTAATTTCTAGATGCAATTTATTATCCTGCATGTTGCTGACTCCAGATGCTCACAATAAATAAAAATATTATTACCCACTGGTCAATGTCAGTGAAACTGTCAGCTCATCAGATTCTGTCAAAATCTGATTTCCAGAAACCAAGACTCAAGCCCTGCTTCCAAACTCCTAGGTGTGTGTCCCCTTGTACAGGCAGATGCTTCTGGAATATGTAAATATTACAGCAAGAGTCTCTGCAGTGAGAAAGATTGTGATTAGGGAATGATAAAACCATCTCCTTCTCTCAAAGGAAGCCTTGGGATTTTCACCTGAATTTTGAATACTCCATAAACAAGGGTTGTCTGCGTTTGTGTTGATTAAGCTCTTGATAAAGACAGATGTGTCTCATGTATCTACTGCTGCAACTTTTGCTTGGGGAAGGAAAACCCAATGTATCTGTAGGATACATTTTGAAGTCTTTTATTCTAGTTTGTTAAACATACAAGTTAAGCAGATATCCAACATGTCTAAAATAAGGCCTTTTTCTATAACTGCAGCTAAAATATGAATTTAAAAGCTTGAGCCATCCAGATTTCACCAAAATAAAACACAGTTCTTCTATTCACATTGCTGAATTTTAGAGTAAAGCTTAATTCCTGTATTTAGAGCATTCACTGTTTTTTATGACTAACAAACTCCATCATGCTGGAGATCATGGAGCAGTGACATGACAAAACACTCCTCTCCCAGAGTGCAGGCTCTTTTATATTTTATAGAGGCTCATAATTGTGGTGTTATTCACTGCCTTGACATAACTGCTCTCTCTGAGATACTTTGTCTGAATCAACGCTCCAGAAGCAACTGTCTCTCACATGAGTTGTACTTGCCTTTAGCAGAAACACAGGCCACTCTCCTTTGCAAAGAGAAGGCAAGTACCTCTTTGAGAAGCAGATTAAGTGTAAGAGTCACTTTTGGTTTCTGAAACTGGGTGTATGGTGGGGGGTGTGTAAGCTGTCACAGAGGGAATGCACCAGCCTACTCTCCACATGAAATCATGTCCAAGGGGTTTGAGGGGCCAACATAATGATGATACAGTGCTTCTTTGAGTGGTTCTCTGTTTGTATTCTGTCTTAATGTGCATTTGCCCTGAGTTTTGGAGTGCTGATTCAGGACTCTGTGCTTTCCAAGTGTCTGTGCACCTGTACTGAGAGTAAGGTGGAACGAACCCACCAGTTCTTTCCCACTTCCCACAATTTTGAAGGGCAGCCCTGCTGTACCTCTGCTTTTAGGTGACATTTGTCATTATATAGAATCAGCTATTCTGTGTTGGTGCAGTTTGAAAGCAGGTTTGTTCCCCCTGTGCTGATGAGGGTGCTTCAAGCAGCCTGTGGGTGAATTCAGCAGAGCAAGCCCTGCAGGGCAAGGAGAGTTTGCAGCAATGGATTCCCAAGCTCATATTGCCACACACCTGGACAAAATGGCAGATGAAATTCAGGGTTGATAAATGTGCAGTGATGCACTTGGGAGGAAAAACGCATTTGGTGATGGTCTCTGAAGTAGCTCTTAACTCCAAGATCTTTTTCCTGAGTGGTTTTATAGAACTATCAATTATATTGTCAATTCAGTAGCAAAGCAAAGCAAACCAAAACCCCAGGTAGAATGGGAGTAATTACTAGGAAAAATTGGAGAATAAAGTAAAAAGCATTTCTGTGTGGCTGTATAAATCTGTGCATCCACATTTTAAACACTTTATCTAGTCTTGATATTCTACACACACCACCACCACCCATTTCAAAAAGGGATGGGTGCAACTGGGAACAAGCCACTTTCAGATAAAGTGGTCACATATAAGATTTAGATCAACTAAAAGGAGCTACTTCTTCACACAGAGGCCCAGATGAGCTGGGAAACTGTGCTAGTTATTGTTGTGGATATCAGAGGAGCAGGTAGTTAAACTGCTTGAGCAATGAGGTACTTAATGGAAGAGGCCACTGAGGGTCTGTATATCCCCTCTGACTCTGCAAGGCTCTGAGCTGCTGGTCAGTCAGAGATACAACAGAAAAGTAGCACTCCCTGTGTGTGATGTATCATGCACTCTACCTTTGGCATATAGGCATGAAAGTCTAGAAAACAGTGCAAAACAATGGGAGATTCGAAGAGGGAGAGATGAATGTGTATTTTACTGCAAGAGAATGTCACCTGAGTTTCTTTAGGCTTCTAATTGTTGCAGTTTAGTATTTAAGGAAAGGAGAGGGGAACTCCTACATGCATAATGCTTTAGGGAGTTCTTCATAATTTGTGATTGATCGAGACATAAATACTGTATTCCAAAAGAGCTGAGTGTATTTGAAGCCAAGATTTTAATCTGATCATGGGACTAGTGAAAAGAAAATTAAAGGTTGCAATTTATGTTTCAGACTCTGCATAGTTCATTAACATCAATCAAAGGAAGAAGAGCCAAGGGAGCCATGGGAACCACCAAGGAGTGCTCTGTCAGGTCACTGCTTCAGCACTTATTCAGTGTTGTGCAGTAAAAAAGACCTTGGTAGTTGGAAACTCTGAGTGATAAGAAAGGATTTTGGCCAAAATTGCTCTTTCTATGCTCTTTTCTGATTTATTGACGAGTTTGAGGAGGCAACATAAGCTGAATTCTGAAGCAGCAGGTTTTTGCACTATTTTTCTTCTTGAACAGGAAAGTGAAAGGGACAACATAGTGAAGGCAAGCAGGATGCAGCCTTTCCCTTCCCATCTGAAGGAGCTCACTGTGGGGCTGGAGGTCAGAGAAATCTTTTAAGAGATTGATTGCAAGAGAGGCAGATGGTTGTGCTTAACTGATTTATAGATGTCTAAGCAAGATTCTTACACAGCTCAATCTCTGCATATTGTGATACCCACCTGCCTTCTGAGCATCAGCAATTGTGCTTTGGCTGTGAAGCAAAAAACCACAGCTGATTTTATGCTGGAAAGGGCCAGGAGCACTTCCAGAATCTGTCACGGTGTTGCAGAGCTGAGGGCAACAGTGAGATCTGCAGGAGCACCGTGCCCTGCAGCCATAGACAAATGGGCATTTCATTAGATAGGTAACAAAGCTGTCACTGACATGTACAAATGCATTGCCACACTTCAAAATTTATGCTTTCTAGGCATTAGGTAGCCAGAAAGTGAATCTTTGTTCTGCCTTGTCTGGTTTCACTGCGTTAGAGCAGTCTCCAGTTGTCAGACCATGGAGATGGTCCCTGGCCCACCTGATGGCTTTGTGAGACATCAGAACAATGAAACACTTGAACTCTGAGGTGCCTTTTTGCAGGACTTTACCACTGTAAGAGGCTTTCTGCCTCTCAGTTCCAGGCAGCATCTCTGTAATTCTGCAGGCAAACATGAAGAGATTGCAGTGGATTCTCTAATGCAGAAGTGGAGGAAACCATGTAAGCTCTGCTGAGATAAGGCAGACAAACTGCCCTGAAATAATCTGTACTGCTGTAAATCACTTCCCAGTAACTCTCTTGTGAATGCATTTTTAGTACAATTTAGTGTGGTTGCCTATCAGACAATAGAGTGATGACTTACTGTAGCTGAAACATGTACAAGAAAAAAAGGTTTTATCCAAATCAGTGGGATGCAGTCCTAAAAGAGAAAGCATTCATTGTTAAGCAGTGTACCTCAACAATGCATATTTCAGGTGAAATCATGCATGAACATGTCCTTCCCCTGCTCTTAGATTGAAATGAAGACTTCTAAAACCTGTCTCCTGGGGACAGCCTCCCCTGTCCATGCTCAGCCTGGCTGTCTGTCACACCTCCCCAGCTTTGGTGCAGCCTTGATTCTCTTGGGAGCCATCATTGTACTTTATTTCTTGCTGGGAGCACTATGTGAATACTGTACTGGGAATGGATCAGTTGGCTGAGATTTTCAAAGCTGGGTAGGGTGTTGAAAACAGCAATAAAGAACTGGAAGGGAAGAGGGATTGAAAACTGATTTAAAGTGTTTAAGTTGTAATTAGAGCTTTTTAATTTTTTTTTTACTTCATTGCTTATCTGCTCCACTCTTTTACTGTCTCATGACTGTAGGGCTACATTTCTGAAGGGTCTGTAGCTGTCTGGTTTGATGTCCCTTTCAAGATGTAATTCAGACTGAGTTGTGAGAATCTCTGTATCTCATAGCCTCTGTGGGTGATTTCTTTGCTGATTGTACATTTCCCCCATTCTTTGTGCATTCTTTGTTTACTTGTGATATGCTTTTTTCCTGAGTGATTATTCATCAAGACTTGGAGCACTCTGTTTCTTTTTTTTTTTTTCTTTCATGCCTTTGACTAAAATTCCTGTGAATTTCACCATCCTCAAGAAATTCCAGGCTGTCACAATCACAGACCTTGAAACATGTTGGCCCAAGATGGTTTCTAGGTTTCTTTAACATATAAAAGATTGTCCTTCAGGCTTGTTTTTGTTTATATTTCCATTTAATTTAAACAGAATCACCTTTTTGCTACTGAATGTCAATTTTTTTGTGCACAGTCAAATCTCCTGTCGTGCCTCCATTGCTTACAAAACCAAGACTAGAATAGCAAAAGCTCTTGTTAGTTCAATGTCTTAGAATGTTGGACTTCATTCACCTCACATTAATAAAAGCCTTTAGAAATGCACAGAGAATCTTTCCCCCAGATTCCATGAAAAGTAAAGGTAGCTAAATCCTCTTTTTGCCTTTGAAGGCTCTCTTATTAATGTTTTGCTAATCTAATTTTATCATGCATAGAAAATTAAACAGATTCTGATCTTGGCTGTACCTTTGCTTTTTCAGTATCAGACAGGTTTGCCCACACTGCCAGCCCGCATTCCCTGTCTCCACACTAAATGTTAATTCCCTCACACAATTCTTTTATTACCAAGCTTTCAAAATGTACAAATTGCTTTCTACCACCTTGTCAGGCATAAACACACCTACGAATCCATTCAGCAGAGCCGCAAAAGACATTCTTACTGCTTTAAGTTCTGACTGTCAGTGATGGGTTTACAAACTCCTGTTCCCCAGGCTTCTCCCTTCATCCCCTAAAGCACAGGGCAGCAGGTGGTGTCCCTTAGGTCACTCTGCACGTGTCCTGATGGGCACCTGTGGGAAACACTGATTCAGTCTGCCACACAGCAGTCCCTGTGTCTATGAGCTCTCAAGACCTGTAGCATTCTCCATTCAAATCACGTTCCCCATCTGCATTTGATGTGCTGTTCTTGAGAGCAGGCGTGGTGACTAAACACCAGCAGTGTAGTGACTGCGGTGGCTGTCCATGAGTCAGTGTTGGCTTATTCCTTTGTGATGGAATAGACACTGCATCAAAACATATTTGGTGATAATAGGAGTGGCAGTACAGCTATGTCAGCACCATAGTTTATATCTGAACGTTAGGATAACCTTCCTCCCCACAGTGCCCAGTTTTAGCACGTAAATTTGAAGTGAGGAGCACTGGAAAGTCTTATGGCTACTTGTGGAATGCCTGTTGCTGAGGGAGTTGGTGCATCCTAGGGCACGTGAGGAGGAGGAGAGGCAGGAGAAGGCGCAGGGCTGTGCGACTTGTGGGATTGAGGACAGCTGTGTTGCTTTGCCTTGTTCTACTGGACAAAGTAATTTCACAATCTTTGTGTTTTTCATTACCTTATCAGACAGATGACTGTTTTTCACAAAGGGGTTTTTGTGCAAAACCCCCCAACCTACATAAAGAGAAAAAACACATTCTCTCTCTTCCCCTTTGCATGTCTTTTTTGCTCTCAAATGAAGAAACCCTATACATCTCATGGTGGGAAAAGAAGAAAAGTAATGTCCCAGATTCATAAAGTGGTGGGAAGTTTATCAGGGAGCCTGGAGGTGAGGAAGGATAATTTAATGCCAAGGAATTCATTGAAGAGGCACATGGTTGGAAATATTTGCTCTATAGCTATGAAACCTGAGGAAGACCAACTTAGATCTGGCAGTTGAAATCACTGACACAGTTGAGACTGCCAAGAAAAGTGGAAGCAGTGACTAAGCATAGAGCTGCTGAGCTGTGGAGCTCATTTCTGCAGCAGTGTAAGCTGCAAGAGGGGTAGCACTGCCATCCATAGTGGAAACTGGTTTGCTAAAGTGCTCAGCATCAGACTGCAGTGATCATTAATTACAGAGACTATACAAGTTAATAATAACTATATTAATAATGTTACTAACTGCTTTTATTACAGTAGTATTCAGAGGTAATTTCCCTGGATGAAGTGTACCTAAGTGGTGAGGACTTGGCTGATGCCATGGGTGCTGTGCTGGCAGTGGATAGATTGACTCTGAGTGCCTGCCCACGAGTGAGATCAGCTTCACACCATGGCTGGTGGGGTCTTATGTTGTTTTGAGTAGGTGGCAGTTTGTTATACCTCCTAAATAAATGGAAAAATATAACATATTTCCTCTTGGTCCATGTGTTTCCTGAAAATACTTCCTTGAAATCTGAAACTACTGGACAATGCAAATTACTCACTTTGTGAACCCAGCAATTCTCTCAAACAGTGAATTTTAAATAAATAAATTTAAAAATGTCTTTCTGGATTGGATTAACAGGTTTTCTCTGAAGGCACTGATCTAAGCTCATCAATCTGTCTGGATCCTCAGATGTACCTGCTGGAGGTAGCAGGGCCCCATACCTGCACATCTCATTGGTGAGCTGGCCCTGACATGGTGGTGTTTGCTGTTATGCTGAGGAACAGAGAAGGAAAGGGCACGTTTCACCCTGTGGCCAGGAGCAGGTGAGATGATGTGCCTCCCCTCTGACTGTCTGGTGCAGGTTCTGCCTCTGGGCCTGAAAGCAGCTGTACCTCAGTGACAGAGTCTAACCTATACCTTCTCGTGGCCTCAAGAATTAATTCAGTGTCCGCTATAGTGAAGCCAAGACTTTTTGGTGCCATTCAGCCATTGCACAAGAGTGACAGCAGCCATCCTAAGTGATAAGAATCTTTATGCCAGAGGCAGACACTCCCTAGCTGGGAGCCATAACAGACTTAAGTGGCTTCAAACAATAGCACTGGGGGGTCAGACAAGCTGATGGTGTCTTACTTCTTGTGCATCTGTGTCACTTCCCTTGCCAGTGCTTTCACTAGCAGCAGTGCTGGTATCACAGCTGGGGGCCTTCCCTGCACTGTACTGTGTCATGAGTCATCTCCAAAACCCAAGCCAGGACAAAATTTGCAGATGGATTTTGCCCACAGCAGTCCCTGTGAGGTGAGGGGTAGTAACCCTCTGCAGAGGGCTACAGTGCTCCCCATGGCCACGTTGCTGGAGGATAGTGCCAATAGCATTGTTCTGGTGAGGGCTTAAGATTATAGCAAAGGTGAACAAGAAAGTCTAGCTTTGCTCAGGGAAAGAAATGAACTTAGCACTTTATTTTATGATTATGATACTGAATTCTGATATGAACAGACTGTGCTTCTCATTTTACATCTTTCACTCAATTTTGCTGCAAAAGCTGCTATAAAATGAATTAAAAGACCTTCTTCACTTGGGTTACCTCAGTCTAACTCTCAGCCTCGGTCATTTACTAATTCCAGGTGACTTGAGAATCCAAATGAAAGTGTAGGCATCTTAAGGAGATGTCAGGAACATTTAGAGCAGTCAGGACACTGACCCACTGAAACCAGGGTGTGGACCTGCTCTGAGCAGTGCCCTGCCCTCAACATGTAACTGTTAACATGGCCTTTTGGCAAACCCAGCCTGTACAGTGTGCAGGTGTGAGAGCCTCTTTGCACCAGCTAACTGCTGTGTCCACTCTCAAACTACTGCTTCTCCCTAGATCTTACTTTTCAGCACCACACAGTTTAAATGCCATAGTACCCTTTAAAGCACAGTCCTTGGCTCTAGATCCCTCCCCAGACCAATGAGAAACATCTTTTCCCCAGGTCTCTGTCTACAATGGCTGCTAGATATGTTACACATCTGGCTTTTGACCCTTTATCAGATTTATTTGGACTTTTAGCTCATTGCTTACATTACTAAGCACCCAGCATTACAGTAACCCAGCACAGGCCATCTGCTAATGAGTCCTGGGTGTCATTGGGAATTAGCCCTGATTTGCCTGAGTATCCACGTCCCAAACAGCCGCAGCTGTGTTGAGCTGTGCCCATAAAGCTGTGCAGGATTGTCCCCCACTGCTACTCCGGCCTCACTCTCTGCCTTTTGCGTTACTGTTCATGTGCTGTTTACCACCTGCTTCATCACTGTGCTGCTCCTTGCCTTGTAAGTACCTTTATTGCCCAGAGAAGTTGTGGATGTCCCTTCCCTGGAAGTGTTCAAGGCCAGGTGGGATGGGGCTCTGAGTAACGTGATCTAGTGCAAGGTGTTCCTGCCCATGGCAGGGGGGATTGAATTTGAGGATCTTTAAAGTCCCTTCCAACCCAAACCATTCTATGACACTATGACTTTCTGCCTTCCCACCTAAATCATTACCTGTCTGTATGCCACAATTTTTTCATCTCAGTTTCTCTCCACTTCTATATCCAGTCCTACGTTGACTCCAGAGACCCCCACCTTTATCTAGGAGGACAAATCCTTCATCTCTGCCCAGGGGATGACTGCTGCAGTATTTAGTAATTTCTTTGGAGAGGAAGGAGCTATCTCAGGTGTGACCTGGCTTCCTCAAGCATTGACCAGTGTTATTCTATGCTTTTGCCCAAGCCTGATGTATAGAATTCTTTACAAGTGTAGCCATGGGCTAGCCATTTTATCCCTGCCTAAAAAAGAAAGGAAAAACTGGTTGCAGTAACTCTTCTCACTTGGTCTTGACAATCCCAGCTGAGGTTAATTTGTCAGCAATATGGGTAGGGGAAACACTGTGCACCTGATCTGCATGAATGGAGCAAGAGAAAATGCACAGCCTTCTGATTTAAATTAATATTGATCCCTCTAATAGGAATCAGAGGACTAAAATAAATTACATGAATGGAGTAATTCAGACGAAAAATTTCTAAAGAGTAACCTTGTGTTAATGGAGCTGATTTTTCTGATGTCAAGTAAAGACATAGAGAAGGATAACACACCATTTGTTTGGAAAGACACTGGGCACTTCTACCTTCTGCTCTGGCTGCCCAGAACTGCTGAGGTAGGAAATTATTTCTAAGGATCCAATGTAGACTTTAAAAATATCCTATTTTTTTCCTATTTCACCTGGCTCTCTGTGAAAATATCTAAAAGCCTGAGACTGCCAACACATTTTTTATGATTGATTGCCCTATTTCTCTTCCTTTGGGGAGTCTCCCCAGTTTGCAGGTGTGAGTAAACTTTGCTGGCAGGAGCCCAGGTAATGCTGCAGGCAGTGCCTGTGAGCTCTGTGCTCCTGCAGAGGGGCAGAGCAGCAATTCTGGCAGCAGGCAAAGAGGCAGGGATGAACAGGACCTGGGGACAAGGGAATCAGTTCAAAGGATCTTAAAACAGGCAGAAAGAGAAGATAAAATTTTAAAATGCTTCTCCTTCATTCAGCCCTTCCTGATTTGCTAAACAGATGTTGCTTAACCTGTAACTCCAGTTGCTGAGCACTGAATTTCTCTCCACTGTGGGGAAGGAAATGACTGTGGAGAAGCACATTCTGGGCACGCTGACCTGATGGCTTGGACAGGGTCTCCTCCCAAGGATCTCATGGATACGTTTTACCCCATTGTGTTCTGCAGGCAGCAGAGAACAGCAGTGTCTCACCTGTGATTTGTAGCCAACAGAAGTGTGCAAAGACAGTCATGTTTATCATTCTATCAAGTCAGTAATTTGCATTTAGCATGCAGCAGATTTTCTATCATCCCTCCCTTTCTTCTTCATTTTCATAGAAAATCCTTCCAACACAAACACAATTTCTTGCAGCTTTGAAGTAGTGTATGTCCCAAATGCCTACTTGAGATCAATGCCAAATGCCACCATGTAATAAAGAAATAAAGTTTCCAGCAGAAGAAAGCTCTGTTGAGGGGGTTCTGCCTGCTCATGCACTACAAAAATATCTCACTCAGTTCTCTTCCATTACAAAGACCCTGGTGCTGCTGTACCTTTGTCTTCTTTTGGTACATGGATAACTGATCTCTGGGGAACTGCAGCACTGTAGTGCCCCCAGGTACTGAGCTCAGTTGAGGGGTAAACATATAGTGTTTAACAATTGTGCTTTACAGAGAGGCTGAGGAGAAGGAGGACAGTCACATTTGATGAGCAAATTACGTCTTCTGAATGTTACATTCTACAAAATCATTTGGGCTGTCATAAGAGCTCTCACAGTTGAGAAACTCCTCCAATAAAAGCAGAGGAATGGAGATCTGATAATTCCCTTTACCAGTAAAATAAATAATTATCAGTTGGAAAATCATGACCAAAGTAATATTTTAGAACTTGAAGAACTAAAAATAAGGAGTAAAGAGAGGAGAAATGTCTAGATATTTCTTGGGTTTGCAATTATGGAGAAAAAATCTTTGTGTTCCAGCACCTACACTATTGTCCCTCTAGATGAGGCCATCACATTGATCTGGGTTCAGGAAGTCCCATTTCATGATAGGAGGGAGTATAGAAGTAGCCAAGTGAAAAGCAAAGGGAACAGAAACACATTTAGACTTTGATGTAAAACTAGTGCACATCATTCTTTGCTGGCACAGCCTGTGCCAGCCTTTTTTACCCATATAAAGAAAGGGCAAAATGTGTTTCTCCTTTGACTTGCAACCTCTTGTGCTGCAGCAGGAGAAGGTACAGGTGAGTGAGAATCAGGGTCATCAGAAAAACACACAGAAGGCTTGAACTTCTGGCTGTGTCTTACATCTTCTTTTATCAACCCAAATCAGAATGTCAGTTATCATAACACCACAAAGTCTGAGGCCTCTGTTTTTGGGCAAGGATGGGTGACAGAGCTTTGCATCCAGTTCTGCAGACACCGAGGGCTGCAACAGGACTTGGACCCCAAATCACTGAACTCTGGGCCCCATTTCCTGCAGGACCAGCTCTCTTCCCTTCAGGTCTTGATTTGTAGAAGACAGCAGACTAGCTTGGCTGAAAGGATGATGTATGGACATGGGGAGTACTGAGCACACTGCATGAAAAAATAATCGGTTTCTAGAATAGCTAAATTGACTTAACTGAAAGCTGTGCCTGTAGAACTCCCAGAATACAGAATATTGTAATTAATTGCAATTAATAATTAATGGTAAGCAGTTAATTAATTGATTGTCATTTTTACTGAAGTGCGGAACAATGATCCACAATATCAGAGGCTTGTTTGTTTGGCCAGCTCTTTTTTAGCCAACTGTGTTACCATCACAAGGGGTCCAATAGGCAGGGTCATTATGTCAGATACCTGGCAGAGGGTGTGTGGAAATTGCTGGCAGACAAAACTTCCTTTAGCTCCCCTCCACCTTCCTCTTCACATGGAAAAAGCAAATTACCCCAAATTCAATATGAAAAGTATTTGAAATGCCTGGTCACTTGGCATTATGGGGAGGAAGGAATGACAAAAGTAGAAATTTCTCTAGACCTGGCATGTTCATGGATATGGATTAGGCTGGTCTAAATTTCCACACCCAATATAAAAAAGTTGATTACAGAAAGGCAAGGGAAAAAAAAGAATATTCAAAGCCAAGACATACAAAGGGTTATAAAGCCTTTCCTTAACTCCTATATAGAAAAAATGGTCCCCATTGATCTGGGTGCTCAGAGCTGACATGTCCTTAATTTTGTTCACACTCGTCTCTCTGTTTAGAATGATTCCTATGAGCAGAAACTTTTTGCTGAAATGAAGATTAGGCTTTTTTTAATTTTACCCTGTTATTGTTCATTCCAGTGCCTGCCTGGCGTGCCCCCTGTGTCGTGTTTACACAAGCACATCCAATGAACTGCACCATGGGTGCTAATTAACCCCCCAAATGGCTCCTTCTTCCTTGTTCATGGCACTCATTATGTTTTGCTGCTAATGGGAAAACAGGAATTCAGGGGAGAAATTCATGCCTGAATTTTGAGCTGTAGCAAAGATGAGGCACCTGCAGTCTGAGGCATAATTTTGCAGTTGTCTGAGTTTTGCTTGACTGAGTGGGGGACCAGCCTGAGCCTCCTGAAGCATTCACGGCTCTTGTTAAAGGAAATTTGGTCTGCTCTCCCTTCCTTGTAAGTAGGTGTGTGTTTGCTGGTCATTGTGGGTCTGTCTGCTGGGATGCTGTGACTGCAGGGCCAGATCAGAGGGTGTAAGCAGGAAAGTGGGAGGTCAGCGCAAAGCCACAGGAAGGTTGTGCAAAAACCGTCTGGGAAGGTAGGGCCAGAGGAAGGAGGTGTAAAGGAGAGCAGGATGCTGTGGTGGGGAAGGAGGAATGCAGGGATGAAGGAGCTGGAAGGAACTAGGGAATGGTTGGTGTTGGGATTCAGCAATTGGATGTCATATTTGTGGCTGAGGACTTGGCAGAAGCACAGACAGGCCTGAGGGATATTGAAGGGGATGGAGAAAGTATAAAGGGTAAGATGCAGTAAATCCTGTGAAAATCTTTATAGAAATATTTGAACCTTTTACGTATGAATCTGTGTGAAAGTTGTATCAGCTATAACTATAATATATTCATCCTGGGGACAATAATAATGCTTTATGGAAAATAAGCTCTCACTGGTTTCATTTCTTCTTCATGCTTCTCAAGGGCAAGTGTTCTTCAGTAAATTTTCGAGACAGTTTTTAGAGCTGAAATACAATTGCTCAATAGTTTGCATTAAAGCTATCACTAAAATTCAGCATCAGTTAATGAGAATGGTGTTAGCTCACTGAACTTTAGAAAAGCGAGAAGGGAAAACAGAAAGAAACCTCTCTTGCTGCCTTTTTCACTGAGTTTTGTCTTCTACACCACGAAGCTGAAAGGCCAAAGCAGCACTGGGGAAATACATTGGTGGAAAAGAAAGTTGTTCTTCCCTCCTTAATTAAAGATAATGAACAATTTAAACTCACAGCTGACTGTTAGAGAACTAAAGCCAGACTCATGAACTTTCCAAATGTACTGAAGTTCCCTGAAGTCTGCATCAGGGAACTGGCTTTGAGTGTAATTGCTCAGCTGAATTACTTGATCTATTTTTCTTTCCTCTTTCATGTCTGACTCTGGAAAATAACCTCCAGCAGAAGGACCTCAGGAGCATTGTGAAACTAAGAATGTGTTTGTCTAAAGTACTGCAAAGGAAAACATTGATGTTTTTAACAAAAATCAGCTGGATGAGAGTCAGTGATTTACTGTGCTAAAAATGACTAAGAACTGACCACCTGCCTTTGTCCTCCATTTAAAATTTATGTCTCCTCTGAAATAAACAAATAGAATAAAAATGCCCCAGACCCAAGAAACTCTCATGTATTTTTGAGCTATCTTTTAGCTCACATGAGTTCTCCTTTAAAAAAACAATAGTCTTTTATCAAGCCTCCTGACATGCAGTGGAGCTGGATTCAGCAGGTTCAGATTTACTGACTCGAATTCACTGTGCCAGCTTTTGATAGAGAGCAATATGGCCTGATAAAAATTCTGTGTTTTTAAATGAAGTTCATGTGCAAATGCAGCTTAGGAGACCTCTAAATAAACAATAAAAATCTTCTATTTTATCCATGCATATAAATTTATGTTAATCTGCAGTTAAGTTAAAAAATGCTATTTTTTGCCTTTAAATACCGAGTTTGATGAAAACAGTATTTTGTGCCAAGCTGGTTATAATGATCGTGTAATTCAGGAAATATATGAGACATTAAAATTCTGTGACATCTCCCTCCAATGCTAAAGACCATAAGAGGGATTGATGGGACCAATAAATCCATTCCCATAGGGAAGACTGTAGAAAAACTGGGAAGCAGTACAAAATATAGCCCACCTGGTAGTTTTATGGCCCTATCTGAATGCTGTAATCATTTTAAAGAGATGCTGATTAGTATCAGCAACAGGAGTTGAATTGGCAGCATCAGTAGCATCAATCTCAACAGCAGCACTGGAGGTCCTTAATTTCCCATTTTGTGACTCGGATGCAAATGATTCATCCAGTCAGCAGGTGCTGTTCAATCTGTACCAAATATATGTAACTAACAGATGAGGGAATGCAGAATTTGCACTTCAAGAAATAATTGAATGCCACTAAAATTCAATTATTTGAAAAGATACTTTAGAGTGCAGACAGAAAGTAGAGAGAAAAGACAGAAACCCAGCTTGCTAGTGGAGTGAATGTGACCACACCAGTTTATCGTAACTGAGAGTCTGGCATAGAGAGAGTTCTTTCCCCTTTCCCATGAGTTTCTATAGTTTCCATGTCTGAACTTCTTCCTGCTAAAACCTCACCAAGCAGCAGTGGTTGGCTCCAGCCAGATCATTGGGATTCATATGGCTGAGCCTGAAGGAGGAGACACAAACCATTGCAGCCCGGAAAAGCAGGAGTACCTTTCCATAGCCAAGGATGGTTTTCAGTTTAGAAGCTGTATGAATGTTTTTCATCAACCTGAAAACCAGCCTGATGGCACGTTGCCATCAGCAGCAAGTATTTTATGCTTTGCAAGCAATTTCTGTCTTTCCAGTCAAATTTTGTCATTGGGGTTTCAGTTTCTTCCTGGCTGTGGTGTCTGAGGTGCACAATTACACACTTATCTGCATTTCTTGTGAAGGATAGAAATGTCCACAGCTGAGAAATGAGCTCATTCCAAACTCCAGAACTGTGACTGCTACTTAATGTTCAAATGTAAATGAAAGTCACATCCTTGTAACTCAGTTTGCTTAGAAAAAAAATATTTTTAAATTTGGTTTTAGATAAAATAAACAAATTCCATGGTATAAATCTGACACATTGAGCTCTCCAGCCATTTCAGGTCCAGGAGGAAGGACTGTGTCCACTAGGCTATGCCCACTGCTTTTGTCCCTTGGGCTGCACAGAGACACTTGGCTGTGTCACAAACAAACTCCCTGTGGTCACACTAGTCAGGAACACAAGCAATACCTCACCATGCCCACTCTGCTGGGCAAGATGAACCAAACTAAGGAGTGTCGGAGGTGCTCCTGGTTCAGGGGAGAAAGAGGTTACCAGGCTGTATGGCATGCTAAGCTTATATGGCGAGTTGTGGTCTGTGGATTGAAGAAGGAATTGGGCCCAGATAGCTCTAATTTCACCCAGACAGGTAAATGGGATGCAAGGCTGGGTGTGAATGTCAGTGTCCTCATGCTCTCTCTTTCTGTACTCTGCCATGCAGCTGGTGGTGCTGAGCTCCACATAAATACTGGAGCTTGTTCAAGAAGGTACGGCTTCTTTGGGCTTCCTGTCTTGCTTGCACCTTGTTAATTTTTGCCTCTTTTACCTTGGAGGAGCTCCTAATGGAAACTCTTGTGTGTGCCTGTGTTTGTGTCTGGAGCTACTGTTTTAAGAGGATGCTTAATGGGTTTTCATAAGTATCCTTGGTGAAAAGGTGGCTGTTAAGCCATTTCTCTAACAGCAGCCAGTGACAGCTGTTTGTGGTACAACTGTAACATGTTGCTGCTGAGTTTGTGAGAGTTGTACAGGGCCATCTCTGAGCAGGGCATTTGGAGTTCCAAGGGCTCAGCAGGATTTGCAACAATGGGCACCTGGGACAGGCAGGGAACTCGTGGCCCTTGGACTACTAAATGAGTCACATTCCACCTGCAGCAGGTGAAGCAAGAGAGCTGCCACTCTGCCAGCCTGCACCTGGTCCCAGCACGGTGACATCCACTTATCCCGAGGGCAGAAAACACACATTTTTCTCTGCACAGCCATTTGATGCCCCAGTTATGTTGTATCATAAATACAGCTTTTGCTGTACCTATTAGCTTGGCACATTCTTTTTGCACTCTTTTCCATGGGACCAGTTTCTACAGAATTTAATGACAAATTGAACTTCTATCAGCAAAGCTTTGAGCGAGCCAGCCATTGGTCTTGTGGCAGAATATTTCAGCTCTGTTATTCGTGATGGTTTGGTTCCCATCACCATTTCTTTTTTTCATTTCTTTGTGGTTAATAAAAGGGTAGGAAATACCTACTGTGCTCATTATCTTTTCTGTACCCCAAATTTTCTGCTAATTTCCTGATGTTTTAATTTCTTTCTTATTTTAGTACATTTTCCTTTAAGGCATTGTAATTAATGGACTGTACTAATTTCCTTTGAGACAACATTTTTAATTGCTGTAATTCTCACTTATGTCTTTTAGGCATCCCTGCTGGCATTGATTCATTTCAATTTGCATTCCTGAATGCTGTAACTATAAATACTCAATACATTTAGGAGCTAGTGTCTTGTCGTCTGAATGATATACAGGTTCCTCTTTGCTTTTTTTTATAGCAAAACTAAGTGGTGACTTACTATTGTAGTCTTATCTTAAAAGCTGGCATGTGTGTGCCTTCATTGTGTTCAGTAGGTGATGCTTTGGGTCAGTGGTAAAGTGACAGGGTGATGTGTTCCACTGTGCACACCCGCCATTTTTTAATTATTTTGAGAATAATAACCTTGAGAGGGTTTTTTTTTAACCAAATGGTCCAAACAAATGAGTTTTCCAGGGATAGAATTATAAATTACAAACATAACTTGCAAATCTAGGAAAAAATAATATGTGCTGGTGACACAAGATTTTTTTATATAGCAAAAGTGTGAATGAGATCATCTGAAGCTGGAGGTCTCCAGACTGGGTGTTGCTGGAGGCAGCAGGAACAGCACACCCAGGCCAGTATGCAGAAGCATTTCCCTCTGCCCTTTCCTGGTGCCAGCAGTGACCCTGCCCCGGGGACTGGCCTTGCGCAGCACAGCAGGAGAGCACAGGGGGAGGCCCTCCTGTCACTGCCTCCCACCTCACATCAGCTTGGAACTGAACAGCTTTGAGTAGCTGTTTTACCACTGTCAACTCATTTCCTGCAGGCCACTGGAAGAGTCACAAGGGAAAGAAGTTTTAGTCTGAGCTGTAAATAAAATAGAATAAAGCAAAGCAGCTCTGTGTCCTGTTACCAAACGCTGGGTCACTTGGTCCTCCAGGCTTCTCCTTTGGCTTTTCACTCGACTACAGTTACTTCTTTCAGGCACAGAACTTCGAATTGTGATGAAAATTACTTTAAAATCTATGTATCCAGATTTCTCCAAATGCAGTAAAAATATCCCCTACAGAGGAGTCCTACTTATAGATCAAAGAAATGCAACAAATAGTCCACTATTTTGTAGTATCTGTGCAAATGCGTTGTCATGGAATGGAACATGAAATGTGGCTCTGTGGGTCTGCAGTTGAAGCAGTTGCAGTTTCTGTATTGATGACAGAGCTGCAATGGGCAAAGATTGCTGGGTTGCAGTAAAATGGACAGGGATTGAACAACTGTCTTCTCACCAATTGAGATGATTAATCTATGAATTAGGATAAGAATTAAAAGCCTAATGCTCAAAAATAATATTTATACTGGTGATTTAAACTGCTTTTATAGATTACTTCTGCTCAAATTTGTGTTCACTGCACATCGTTTACAAACAACAAGTGAAGGACAGCACACAGAACAGGAAGAAAGCAGAGAGATTCTTCACTGAAAGAGTGGTCAGGCATTGGGACTGGTTACTCAGGGTGGAGTTACCATCCTTGGAAATGGTCAGGAAATAACTGAATGCTTTCCTGCTTCCACCTGTGTTTATTTGGGATTGTTTATTTGGTTTTGAGTACCCTGGTGTTTTTTATTTAACAGAAAGTGTTTGTAAACTAGCATGATGCTCGACAAAGATTCCCATTTTCCCCTGCCTCATTTATTTTTGTTGTAAATTTTCCATTCATTGACAAAAATTAATTCTGATTGCCTTGTTCTTTCTGTATTATATGGTACAGGGGTTTAGGGTGACAGGGTAGATTCCCACTCAAGCTTTTGGGGCTCTGCCCTTCCAACCTGCTGTTCACCAGCTGAACCAATGTCTTTTCCAGCTGAGTGCAAGGGGTTGTGGCACAGCAGTGGGGGCCAACCAGAAGGCTATTTAGTATCCACTAACCTGCAAGCCAAATCTGAGTCATCTTTGGATGTTGATGTATATGATATTTGTACTGCCTTTTCAAAGTGGGCTGTCCCTATTGCGAGTTTTGTGTCCCCAGTTTACCTACCACCAAGTCAGCACAGGCTCTGAGCTCTGATCTACAGTGTGCTGGACATGCTGCAACGAGCTGAAAGTGGACAGACCAGGCTTTCTCTGCAGGTTTGTTTTGGTTTTTATGAATAATAAATTGGCTCATTCTCCTTGTACCTTGGTTTGAAACAGAGATAGATGCCTTAAAATGAGAGTGAATTAAAATTCAAAATGCGTTAGGAGCTTGAAGAAGCTGGGCTGGGTTCCAGGATGCTTCATGAAGAGACAAAGACAGGAGGGGAGACAGCACAAGTGGTGAGAGCAGACAAGAACAAGTAAAGTGGTGGCTGGCAAGGAGCAGGGAGAGTGTGATTCCCTCATGCTGAATGGGAAGTGATGTGAAGGAAGTGCTGCTGGGTCCATGGTCTGCATAGAACAACTCGTGTTTCAAGTTGTTTTTCAGTGAATCAAACTAGGAGGAAAATGCTTTAAAAACGTTGCCCCCTTTCCTTCCTTCCTCCTACAACTGATGCCGCTGTATTTGCCATTTTCTCATTTTTCTCATGTTTCTACTAGTTCTGTGCAAAATAAAGGAAAATACTCCTTTTTCCTTTATTAATTTTCCTCCCAAGCTGTACTTCCTAGGACAAAAATCTGTGTACAGCTGCACATCCCTGGAAGTGTTCAAGGCCAGTTTGGGTGGAGCTCTGAGCAACGTGGTCTAGTAGAAGGTGTCCCTGCCCATGGCAGGGTGTTGGAATGAGATGGTCTTTAAGGTTCAGTCCAACCCAAAGCATTCTATGATTCTATAACTTGGAAAATGCTGCTTCTGCCCATTCAAGGCAGATGTCAGTGAGGGCACAGGTAGCCTGGCCTCACCTGCAGAAGTGCTGGCTGCAGCCCCAGGAGCCCCACCAGCCCACAAGAGGCTGCAGCCAGGATGAGGAATGGGCTGCAAGTGCACAGAGCTGAGCAGCAGTGGGAAGAACAGTATCTGAGAGAAGCGAACAATAATCTAGTATTTCTTTGGGCAAAACAGTAGGTGACATGGAAAGCTGACAGCATGATATGTTGTCCCACTGTTTGAGAAGTCTTTGGGTTGGTGTGTTTAGGTAATGCAGCAGTACCTGGTTGATGGTGCTGCATAGAAAAGTATCTTTTTTTCAAAGTACTTTTTTTTAAAATAACAATTCCCCCCCGCCATTGTAATTAGTTTGCATTCCTTGGTATTTTCTTATGGTGAAAATGATGAATCAGTCTTAAGGCAACACTACTTTGCTTGCAAATGAACTTAAAACAAGTCCATTTAATAAATGATAACAAACGTAATAGAGTCAAAGGAAAGGCCAAGTAATTTATTGATTTTTTTCCCAAATTAGTACATAAAGAAATTTGAGCAATATCGTTTTCAGATGGCTTCATAACATAAATAAGCATCTTTTGCAAAGCATTATTAAAGCAGGAAGAGATGTAAACAATACAACATTGTGCTATGACTGGGATTTCATTTTTGAAAAAGAATGCTGTACTTAGTCAAAATTAATAGTTAATGGTCTTATCCTCTCAAAGCAGAAATGACAGATTTTTTGTTATTATGCACAATTTTCAGCAAGAAAAGCATATGCAAAAGGTAACCAACCTGCACTGTAAGAATTGCTCTCCTAGCATTTTTTCTTGTCTATAAAGCCACAGAATTAATTGTACTCTGCTCTGCTCCTTGCACAAAGTTAATGCATACACATGTGCCTCTTGCACTCCGAGCAGCTGGGAGCACTGTGAGTTCATGTGCTGTGGTTTAGATGGTCATCTTGAACAGACCAGCAACCAATCTGACCCAAAGGTGGAGGGTGGTTGTTATCCTAAAGGGGCTCAAAGAATTAAACCAGATGTCGGTGACTGCATCTTATGCTGTGAGCTCAGGCTGCAGCTCTAGCAATAGTAACCCAACTTTTCTTCCTTCCTTGAATTTAGCATCTGCCTCATAAATTCTCCTTCCTGGAACTGCCTGACATAGGAGCACACTTATTTAAGGTCAGAGCTAGCTTTTTGATAGCTTCCATAATGGTGACTGCCATTCTTAAGAATATACACTGTAAGAAATATAAATCGACTGGCCTTTGCTGCCTGATGCTGTTTGTCAAAGTTCTCAGCTGTAAAAAATAAATATCATTGTGCTCTTGCTTTCCTTGCCAACACTGCTGATGGAATGAGTGGCTAATGGGTCTGTTCTTAACAGCCTGGCTGCTGCTGGGGGGGTTATGGAAGCCATTTGTTTGGGAAGGGAGCCATTGTCACTGGAGTCTCAACAAGCTCTAACTTTCCTAAGAAGGAGCAGGAAATCTGTACTTAAAGTATGTGATAACTTGCACCAAAGTAACACCATGGAGCTTTAATGTGCTCTAGAAACCTGCTCCTTCCCCAGCTCTGTTTCTGCCGGGGTACTCTCTTCACATTAAGATGCACAAGTGAGAGACGTAAGTAGGGCTTCCTGGATTGCACTCCGCCAAGGAAAAATGAAAGACAGAACAAGTAACTTCAGCAGCTTTTCAGAGCAGCAAGTTCTGAGAGAGTCATGTAACATTAAAAAAACAGTAGAAGTTCACCATGGAGAAAATAATCTGAAGTCCTGGCAAGTAGATCTGTCTGTTCATACACTGAAGCACCAGAGAGATCCTCAAAGGTGGCCTTAAGTATTTGTGTGATTGACAAAATTCATCCATTTGTGGAGATGTGCCTTCCTTGGCCTTTGTGAGTGGCAGCAAAGGTGGCAGCTGAACTTGCTTGGGTTGCCTGGGGGTGCTATGAAGCACAGGGTTCCTCCACTGGCACAGTAGATCTCTCTGGACACACCACTTCTTCAGCAGTTGTTTTTTGCTCCTTTGTGTCCCGACTCTACTCTTGGAAGAAGACTGGGATTATAGTAAAGAATGCTGATGCTCTGGAATAAGAATTTTCATGTGCTGTGCAAAGTTACTTCCCTGGAAGATTTAGCTGTGCTGGCACAACAAAGCTCTGTATATCTGTGCCTGTCCCTCTTGTCCCAGCCAAGTGTAACGAGCCAATTCTGAGATGTGCCATTGATCCTCAAAGGCTGATAAAAATGCCTAAGTGACTCATGGATTCTTGATTCAGTTGTTCACAGAAAATTGTTACAGCAAATGTTGAGATGTACAGATAGTTTAGTCATGACTTAAATGTAGATGTAGTACCATAGTTAGAGGTAGCCTGTAGCATTTAAGATCTACACGATATGCAGAGCGGCTCAGCAACACATCTCAGACTCTTGTTCTCCTCTTGTGTAGATAAGTCTGTGGAAACATCTTCAGGGGAAATAGCAAAAAGTCTGCACGTCTGGTCCAAAATTCAAAGTGAATTGAAACTAGTACATCAGGGGTATTTTGGAAAGGTTAATTAAATTCTGGAGAAATGCAAATAAATTCCTAAACTCTTGATTTTCAGATTGGAAGTTATCTTACCCATAGATATTGACAGAAATCAATTTGAGTTATTGACTGGATGGCTTTAGTCTTCTCACATTAATTCATCTCTGCTTGTGTGACACCATGTTCAAATCAAGTCCCTGCAACCTGGCCACTGATTGCACAGGTAGGTTTTTCTCAGAGTTTTTAGAACAGCTGCCATGCAATGAACTCAGCTGTAAAATTCACAGTGGTTGCAAGGTGAACTTGGAAAAATACAAATGCAATGAATACTTTACAACTTTCTGCAGCTTGCTTTTTATGGTGTATACTCATATTCAACTTCTTAGTGTGGAAGATCATACGAGGACAAAACTGTGGGTTTTTTCAATTACAGCCCTTTAGCATAGCAAGACCCTTATTTTATTCAAAGCTTCTCAGTGCAGCCTAAAATTATTAAATCTGTTACACTGCTAGTGTTCCTGTGCTTCCACTTAGAGATACAACATCATACTACTGTTCCTTTGTGACTTTTCCCCCAGCTGGGCACAGTGTTTGGCTGTGCAGTGGAGATGATGCTGGAGGCAAACTTCTCAGCTCTGCTCCCACAGCACAGGATGGCTCCAACACAGGTTCTTCTAAAAATACACCAAAGCTTGACAAGTGTTGTAACAGCACCCTTGCTTTTTATGAGCACAGCTTCCTCTAAGCTTGAGAGAAAGCCTTTGGGCACCCTTGGCGAATGCTTCTGTGGCGTGGGAGGTTTGCCAGTGCCCTCTAATGAGCAGCAGCAGCTGCCACGGAGCAAGCGGAGCGGCCAACGGACTCCTGCCCATGTGAGGGGGTGACACTGCACACCCACACAGGCAGACCCAGCGAGGACGGGGTGTGTTAAGAAAAGTGACTAACTGTGAAGGGTACACAGTTGAAAGCCTCCTGGCTGCTGTCCCAGCTCTTGGCTGGGAAGAAGGAACGGGAGGAGGAGGGGGCTGCAGCATGCAAAGGCATTTCTGTTCAACACGGTGTGAATCAGAAATAGTGAGGACGGCTCTTCACAAGCTGTTCTGCTGCTTTGCTTTCTACAGCAAAGCACCCTGTCTAGCACCAGAACCACTTTCCTTGGATGACACCATATTACAGCTTACAGTCACCAGCAGCTTCAGCTGTCCCTTCATTAAGGACAGATTTCTGACCTATTGCTGTTGTCTACCATCTCTCCCAGCCTGTGAGCTCTTGGACCTCTCTGAGGTGCAGCTGGAAATCTTGACTGAAGGCTGTTTGCTTGTGTCTTTGGCTGTTTGCTGGGGTTGGGAATGAGCCTGGCATAGCTTGCTGAGGTCCCTGTCTGTTGAAGCAGCTGCTGAAACCTTTTGTGGGATTGGGGAGGGAGTTGCTGGGATATGTGGCAGTTGCAGAAATCAGTTCTTAATGTAGAGGGAACCAGTTTATTTTCTGAAATGAACAGTACAGGGACGACTCAGACAGCAAGGTCAGATCTTCACAATGGTGAGAGGAGCTGTCTGTCAAACTCTGAGCATCAGTACAATGTCCTCTTGGAAAGACTTGCAGGTGTGTGTGAACTCTGCACATTGCAAACTGCCGAGGAACTATTTTTTCCTAATCTGTTGAAAATTGGGAAAGAATTCAGCATATGCCTCCATTGCACTGTCTTACTCATACAACACACATTGAATTAAAATCACATTAAAAATACTTAAAGCCAAAGAACAAAGAAAATAAGAAACATCCTGGAGGAGTCTGAATCAGATTTGCCACCTCTGCCCCACATTATCCAGTCACCAAGGGGTGATGTTTGACAGCCTTTATCTGCTCCCATTTGTGCCAAGATATCTGAGGAAATACACTTTATTCTGTCCTTGCCTGTGAGTTTCTTTGCCGTTATGCTGTCTCCTTATCAGGCAATTTTCAAGGAAATGCAATTCCAGCTCTATTTAGGAAGTATACTTTATAACCTTAGTGTAGGTGAAGCAGTGCTCTTGTTAATAGCAAGTGGGAAGACCCCAAACTTTTAGGATGTTTGTGAAACTTCACAAGGTTTTTCCCCAATGACTTACAATTTTTCTTTGAGAACTAAAGCTTATTTCTGCCCCCCATACTTTGATGTCTATAAATGCTACAGAACTGTCTCAGTTTCTGCTGGGGCTCTACATTATAGCATGCTTACAGCAAAATCCTATTCCTGTTTGTAGTTGTAAAAACTCCCAAGCTGATCCTTAAATAGATATGAATGTTCTGTAGTCCTTACTGCCTCAATTTGTCTAAAAAATATTGGTCTATTCTTGCTAGTTAATAAATATATGCCCATTCTGTCTGACACCAAGAATTTCATTAGTTTAAGTACTGTAGAATATTTCATATTTTCCACATGTGGATTAGAACAGGCTTAATGGAGTGCAAATCTTTATATCATTTGAATAAACAGCTTTCTGCTTTCCTTCTGGTTATTAATTTTGCTCATTAATTTTGAGCATTTTGTTCTGTCTAACAGACCTGCCACAGGGATCAGTGAGACCTGAGAGCAATAATTGCTGGAAGTGAAAGGCTAGAGGCAAGGTGTAGTTACAACAGGTTTTCCAGATCTGATTGGGAACACTGAAGGGTAGTGCTGACCTCTTATGTAGGGAAGGCACTGTGTGTGGACTTGGTCCACCTCATCAAGCTCTTCAAGAGACCTGGCTATCATTACCTTATGTAGCATTTACTGCTGGCTTCAAATACTGGCATTTAAATAGGAAGTGAGTTACTTATTTGGCTAAATGTTTTAAATTCTGAATGTCGGCGAAAATGTTGAACATGCAGGGGGAAAGCTAATAATAATAATGATGATAATCATCATCAAATAGTTTCTGGGGTTTTGGAAAACCAAAGGAGTTGTGTCTCTTTATCTGCAGTTTAAAGACCGCCTGCTGCCTGCAAGCTCTGGCCCAGGGCAGAACTGGGAAGCAGCTCAGTGTGGTTCCTCTGGGCTGGTCCACCCACCCTCCCTGTCATGTCCACACCAGTCCTAGGAGTTGTGCTGAGAGACCAGAGCCTTTCTGGGGCAAACCAGCCTTGCCAGCTGGTGCCTCCACCAGCCCTGGCTGGGCACAGCTTGTGGGTGCTCAGCTCTTCCACAGCTGATACTTGCACTTGTTCTGCAGGACCCAGTCATCATTTAAATGGATCCATAGGGTAATTTTTGTAACTGATTTTGAGGTCAGAAAGATGTTTTTCTTTGTGTTTTCACTTGCCACTTTTGCAGTTTCTCCTGACATCATCAATGGCACCATCCTTGCAGATTGGCTTGGGTTTCTCTGCTGGAAGGTTAATGTCACATCTCTGTCACTCCTGTAGGGATGAACCATTGCTGTAATTACTCTGGAGCCGTGTAATGTTCTGCAATGTAATTTCTCTTCTTTTGATGTTGCAAATTGATATCAATAGTTGTGTTTGGAAAATATTATTTATGCTAAAGAAATTATTGGAACTTCTCTGCTACTTAAAACAATTTTTTGATTCTCTTTATACTTACTTCACTCTTTAGCTCACACTTATGGCTGGGTGGCTGGAAAAAGGGTCTGTGGCAGAATGAACTGAGATTTTTGGGTGTAGCGGGGAATTTTTTATTGTCAGTACATTATTAAAAATAAGCTTAAATAGAACAAGTTTGGAGGGGAAGAAGAACATCTGTCAAATGATTTGAAGAAATTTGAAAGAGTGGAGGATGCTGGCAAGAAATTAGGTGCTGTTGCTGATCAGATATTTTTCTCAAACAATGACAACCAGATGTTGAGATCTTTTTTCATAAAATGTTGGGTTGTCTGTCTCAAAGAGAAGAGAAGTACATCTGAGGCCCCATATTGCTGTGGGCTTTACAGATCTTGTTAGGGCAGGTGTTTTTTAAGAGCTGTCAGTGTAGAACATGTGGTCCCTTCACAGACATCCCCAAGACATGAGCTCTCCTTATGAGCAAACCTCACAGCCCCTGCATTAGCAGCCACTGAGAGTCTGTGTCATCTTCGATACATCTGTTTATGTTACAAAACCCACTGGTTTTTAATAGAAATACTGTGTGCAATGAAACTCATTAGTTTCTTCTCTTTTAGCTTTTTAATGAGAAATTCAGGGAACAATGCTTGTGTTTGATCCCTGCAGGGCCTCTCGTTGAGGTCCGTAGTCACATCCTCGGGATGTCTGTGGTTCTTCCAATATAAGCATTCCCAGATTACCTATGATTGTTCACACCGGCTGCCTTGTGTACAACCTTCACCTCTCCCTCTTAAAGAGACAGCTGGAAATATCTCTTGCACTTATGTTTCATTGCTCTGAGATATTTAAAGTTCAAGGACTATGCAGTGTTTTAAATAATTGTTGTGTACAGTTCTCCCTGTGTACTTGTTCACCTCAGTAAACAAAGAATTGCACACCACTGATGTTCAGAGTCTGCAAAATTTAGTCCCCAGGGTTGCTTTTACAGTATGCTTGTTTTATTTTTCTCTCCCAATGCTCCTATCTGTCAGATGACAGCTGGGAAACTCAAGATAGTTGTATCTATATGAAATGAGAAACCATTTTCTGTAGGTTTAATAGGCAAGACAGCAGTTAAGAAAGGAGGCATCAGAGGTTTCTCTTTCCCACTTTTATGCCTGAAAATAAACAAATATTTATTTCTTGTTTTGCTTTGAAGCGAGATTCCAGTGCAAGCAGCAATGGGACAAATTCTGGGAGCCCAGGCTGGAGTAAGGCTGGTCCCCAGAGGTTTCAGATGACGAGCAGGGCAGTTGTGACACAGAATGTCAGCTGAAGGTTGGTTCTGAAACTTGCACTGAATCAATGATCATTCAGAAGATATTTCACGTCCGGAGAGGTGATAATTACACATGTCAAGGTTAATACTGTTTTCTAGCAATTAAGCCAGTATGATCAGCTTAGATCTGAGCTGCGCAGATCTGCATCCTTGTTGTCCATTCCTGGAGTCTCTAATCCTGCAGATACAGAGGTTGGGTTGTTCTTTATGTTGGATTATACAGTGTCACACCATATGCTGCATGCAAGCACATGCCACACACAGGTAAAAAAATACTCTCATTTGGGGGAAATTGGTTCATATTCTTGAATAAATGGAGAGGCAGTAAGGCCCATGGAAATTGGCAGCTGCCCAGGAATCTGGCAGGACTCTTCTACAGTGCAAGGCTGTCCCTTTGCTGAGAAAAACCACCTGGCATGGCCAGAACTGGCTCCAGGCACGAGGTGTCATTTTGCCAACCTGCTCTTGCCTCTTGCACTGTGCTCTTGGGCAAGACACAGAGAGGTGGCACTGAAATGTCCCCATCTGCTCAGGAAAGATAACAGTACTTGTGTTCCAAACACAGATTTTACAAGGATTAGACGGTTAATGTTTCTGCATGTCTTTAAAGAGTAAAGTGGTAATGATGAGTGTCCCTGTTAAACACCGGGGACATCAGTGTTATTGTATAAACAGTAAACAATAATAAAAATATTCAATTAGGTAGACCTCTTAAATAGTTGTTTCTCCAGGCTGCTGGTAACATCTTTTTAATATGATTCAGAAACAAATCAGCATGCAAATGTTTCTGCCTTTATTAACAGATAATTTTGGTAGGTTTTAGTTTAAAAGATGAGCAGTGCAAGACTAGAGGTTAGAGCCTGTTATTCCCTGGGTGACAAAGGAAAGCAGCTGTCAGAATCCAAGAGATATCTTCTAGTTGAAAAATGCTAGTTGCTAAAAGGAAGTCAAAAGGGGAAACACCATTTAAGATCTGGTAATGTTAAAGTTGCAAAGAACTAAATATAAAATCTTGTAAAAGTTCACTTACAGCCTTTATGGGGAGGCAGCATCTCTGCTAACTCTTTGCATGTGATCTGCCTATTGAATTTTGCAAGGTTGTACATGTTTGATCTCACCCAAGTATGAAAATCAATGAAACCCAGCAGTGGGATGTTACTGACATTCCAGGTTTTGGGTGGGCTGTGGGATTTTGAACAAATCCTAAATGAGTTTAGAGTTAGTCTGAAGCAATGTGAGTGAAGCAAATGTGCTTTGCTTGGTATGGTCAAAAGGAAAATCAAATCTAGTGCCTGTAATTAGTGTATTAATAAATCTCTTTCTGTTATTTTGCATGCCTTTTCCTGCTTATCTCCAATTTTCACTCTTTTCCTCAGCATTGTTTCTGTCTTTCATACTATATAAATAAACATCCTCAGTCCCCACAAGGTGTTCTCTGCTGTTACACCTAAACCTGTTTAATGACAGCTGCTGTCAGAAACCGTCCCAGCTCTACTCTTGGCTTCACATTCCTGCTGTCCCTTTTGCACTGGATCTTGCAGAGGTGGTTGGCCAAACTTGACAGAAATCTCACTAAAAAAAAACCCCAAAAAATCCCAAATCTTGCCTTTTCCTTCTCATCAGCCCAGTCATAGAATGTGATATGGGCAAGGGGACAGAAACCTGGAGCAGGGACAAACTGCAGGAGGGAGTGCAAACTGCTGACTTTGACAGAAGCTTACAGTTGGCACCAGAATAAACATAATGTGAAATTCCTGTGGTAGCACTCCTTGAGTGAGAAAGGTGTGATATGAGCATGTGTTCAGGCAGATAAACTCACACCTTTGGCTCAGAGAAGTTATTCTGCTGCTCTGGAGATGTCATAACACAGGGTACAGCACACAGGCTCTGTGCTGAACGTGGCTGGTATGGCTCCCGCAGACAGTGCTTGCTCACATGAGCAGCTGTTTTCTGCTGGGCTGGGGCATGCAAAGGAGATGCTGTAAGAAGAAATTGCCCCCTCACAAGTGGAAGAGATCACATTTTCATTTTCATTTTATTTTCATTTGTAATGGTTTAAAAATCTGTTCTGCCTTAAGCATCAATCTAAAAGAAATAACCTGCTGATGTGAGTTGTGAGTTTTGTTAACATTGGAAACTGAGCTCTTGTGTAATATTACCCTTGAAGTTTTCTAAGGTGTATAAATGCTACCACTCCTCTAGTAATTACTAACAGCTTGATAGACCAAAGAAGAGCTGTGCATTGTTGTCTCACAGCAAAATAAGATCCCATCTTTGTTGGGACTCTCTGTGCACTGTGTGGTTTCTGTGAGTGGCATGAGAGGAAGGGATGAGTTAATCTTTTCCAGTTGAAACCTTTCTGATACCTGCGAAGTGAATAGAATTTGATGTATTTTTAATTAAAGACTCCACACAGTTTAGGATGGTCAGTGGTGAGGACGGATACTATTTCCATGCTTAGCATAAATCCTTTTATTTGCCTCTTTTCCCTGTCAAACTTAAAACTTTACTGTTTTCTCCATGGTTTTCATGTCATTTCCTCCATCAGGAGAAAGAAAGTAATTTCATGTATTATAAAGAACCCCCTGATCAGTCCTGTTCTGAAAGACCACTGTTGGAAGCTTTAGAGTGAGATAAGTGAAAGGACAACGTAACTTTTCAATATCTGTTTCAAAGACTTTTGTTCCCTGCTTAATCTTCAAAGCCTTTTATTTGGTCACAACTAACACAGTTTGATCACTAATGTATCCACAGTGCTCTCTGTACAGACTGTGGGTATTCCAAGATAATGGGGGTGTTGTCTACCATTACTGACTGGGTTGGGGGCACTGGGCTCCTGCAAGGAAAACTGTAGTCTTCTGAATTTGCAATATCCTCTTATACACAGGTAAATCAACAGAAGCTTGGCATTCTGAGTAAGCCTAACAACAGTCAGCAAAAAAAAAATCCATACAAATAACCCCCTCCAAACCCTCAGGAGGCATTAGACTGAAAGCAACCGGTTTGGAGATTAATTTCTTAGAAATTTCTAAATGCAGAATAATCCTCATGCCTCTGAGTGCTAATTGGATACAAAGCTCATGATTTATGTGTGCATTTGTGACAGGCAGTGACTGCCAGAGTGATGTGCCTCAATGCTGTATGCCCAGTGGGCTGGCACTGGGCTCTGAGGATGGATTTGGTGTCTGTTCTCTGCTCACCCCTCTTGGCAAACACTGCTGAGACTGACTGCAGGTCACCAGTGGCTTTACCACACTGTCCTGCTCTGTCTCATGCTTTAGGAACTCCTGTTACACCTGAGAGCAAAGAACTTCAGTGATTCCCCTGTATCCCAGTCCCATGAAACTGGGCACTGGGGGATTCTCAGTGCTCAAATCCTGCTCAGCCCCATGCCCCGTGTGTGGCCAGGCTGCTTTGGGGGCTGGGAAGGCACATACTGCTGTGGGATACCCTGTGCATCACAGAAGAACCAGGACAGACAAAGTAACCCAGCTGCTCTCTTATGGCAGGCAGAGGTTGATCATGTTCTGCCATAAGCAAACTCAGGTTCAATCTGTCTTTGAGACTGAGCAGAGCCTACTCAGCCTTCTTTACAGCTATTCATCAAAACCTCAGAGTGGTAATGTTTTTCCTGCAAGGTAGGGACACAGCCTGGCATCTTAAAGGACACACCCTTTTACTTAAAGCAGTAAATCTTCATTTTCTCAAAGCTCGAGGAGCAATTTCTCATCTCCATAAATCCCTGTTTATAAAGATGTTACTTATGCAGACATGTCTTCAGCAAAATCTTTTCTGCCTCAAAAGACTCAGTACCCTTCAAGCTCTCTGTTCCCCTTTTAACACGCATCTTGTTTCCAGCACCCTGCACAGCCACAGGACTCTGCCTTCTCCTGTGGTTTGGCCTTCAACTGACAGCAGGTAATTTGCAACTTATTCCCCCTCCTGTGAAACCAAAGCCGATCATCAGCTTCTGCCAACCCATTGCCTCTTACCTGAGATAAAAGACTGTCCTTCCCCACAAGGCAGCAGGGGAAGCATGTCAGAAGAGCCACAGAGATCACACAGACAGCCTTGCTGCATTAGGGGAGAGTCTGATCCCCTCCTTAGGGACCTGTCATTCCGTGTTACAGACCACCCAAGCAGCTACAGGGCTCTCTCATTAGCATTCCCATATTTAATGTGGAATTGTAAAACCCTGAGCTCAGTGAAAACAGCCTGCCTTAAGTTACATGGCCAACTGCAACCTATCACTGCTAGACATGCTCTCCCTGTCATGAGGCAGCATTAGGCAAAATCTGGATGCTTGTGGCAACCCCATCTGGGTTTTATTCAGAAATAATTTGGAAATATCCATGGCACTGAAGAAATGAATATCCATGTACCCACTGGTGTTTGCTGTGGGTATTTTCAGGCCCCCTCTGAAAAGGCTGTTCAAAGACACAGGGGGACAGAGGAGAGAGTGGGGGGTGCTGAGTGCTCCTGGGGGCTGAGTGCCCACAGCCCTGCTGGGCACTTGACCCAGTTTGACTCCACATTTGCCTTGCACTAGTCTGAGTTCTGTGGCTTCACCAGGAGGTTTCTTAAATTACAAGAGGAAGATTGGACCTCAGCCGTGATCACAGAAGAAATACCATAGCAATAAGCTGCTGCTTACAGGGAGGGGAAAGAAAAAGGGAAAAGTGGGGCAAAAAGAGCAAAGCCTGTGCAGCCATGCTGTCTGCAGGGTGTCTCTGACAGCACAAGTGCTGGCAAAGCCAGGCATAGAGGTTTCACAGCAATCAGCCCTGAAGAGGCTGGAGCAGCGAGGCACCGTATGTTCTGCCAGGCTTCACTGAGCTCACCTTTCCCCACTTGCTGCTCTCTTAATTCTAGTCCAGGTGCTGCAGTTGTCCAGCTCATAGCCAGTCACCATGTTTGTGCCACTGCACTGTTATTCTCATCTTCAAAACTTTGAAGTGAAGCAGAGCAGAGCTATCGGCTGCAGCCCTCAGGTAGGGGCTGTGCAGGACAGAACTCCACTCTCTGTGCTCAGTTACTGCTGTGGTACCTCCAGCTTTGCAAACCCTCCCAGCATGGGCCAATTCTTGGACACATTAAATGCCAACACACTGTGAATTCACCAACAAGTTCCCTGGGGCTCAGCTTCGTCAGTGAATGGCACAACTTGTAATTCATCCTGTCGACAAGTGGGTGTGTTAATCAAGGGGAAAATCTGTGCAATTGGCTGATCCTGATTCCAATTAATTTCCCATTAACAGATTTCCTAAATCACTAGCAGAATGCCTAGTTACATATTATGCCAATAACTCTTGGCACACATGGTCTTCCTGCCATCGTGGGAGGGAGTGGGCTGGTTCAGTCAGAAGGGAGAACTTTGAGGATCCCGATGCCTTTCTTAAAGTAGCATTTTTACCAGAATAATGTTACAGAGATGTTGCTTGCTGGCAGATGTGTGTCTTGGTCAAGACTGATCTCTTTGTAAAGTGAAATTAGGTTTTGTGTGACAAGAAGCAAAGTTTGCAATGGGATGTGTATGTTAAGTTTGATAATTCTGATTTCTATCTGAAATTATTGTGACTCTGAGTCAAGTTTCAGGCTTCTGACTCAGAAAACTTGTTACAGGATCAGACCTCTAAAATGTGCAGTACTCTGTGTCAGTTCTTCCTTCGAAGGAAGAACTAGACTACCTGGGTGTGGTAAATGCTTTCTAATACTTCAGTTTTCTGCTGCTTTGCACTGTTCCACAGCTGAAGAGTTGCCTTAAACACAAACTACCCAGTGGTTCTTTCAGTGGAGAAGAAGTTTGAGGAGTTCAGCCTTGTTGAATAGGAGTTGTGGATTTGGACCATGAGCAGGATGGTTTAACAAAGAAAGTTAATTTTCAGTGAGACTTTTTATAGTTCTGGGTATTTTTTGAAATTCCTTCTTCAGGACATTAAGTTTCAGTTGGTAGAAATAAGGCCTTTTTGTTTCTTCCATGGGGGAGTTCCTGGTGCCTCTGGAGTCAGTGGGAGTTCTGCTGTGGCTTCAGCTGCTGACCCATCATTTTATCCTTCAGCATCATGGTTCACAGTGAGCTACCTGAGTTCACGCCAGGACAATTTAATTTGGCTCTTTGGCTCTTGGCTTCTGGCTATGATATCAACCATTGAGTAAGGACTCTTCTATTGGAAAAGAAAACCTTTAGGTGAAGTTAAGAAAGGTATCTTCAACAGTGGTGATTTATTCAGATATTCATTCAAATATTATTTATTCATTTTTGTCTTAAAGGACTTCGATGTCATCCTGTCACTGAGGGCGGGCTCTGGCAAGAGCTACTACATCTGTTCTTTACACATTCGTTGTTTCTTTCTACCTGGAAATCATGTTCAAGGTTTCTTGTTTACTGGGTACGTGGCAGCCCCTGCTGTGCTGTAGAGCTACTGGGTGTAGATTAAACATCACAAGTCAGCATGCAATAACTTAAGTAGTCCTTTGCCTCTATTATAAATGGCAGCCTTTAGCTTGAATATGATTCTCTCTCAGCACCTCTCAGCCTCACATGCTTACAAGTGCAGTTTAGGACCCTTGCAGTGCATTGGCTGAGAAATTCTATGTTAACCACCAGCCCTGGGAGCAGCCACTGAAGTAGGACCCAGTGGATCAGTTACTCAGCCCTGGAATTTAAACTGCAGCATGAGGAAGAAAAAAACCCAGAGCAAATAGTCTGGCTGGGAGGAAGGAAAATAATTTTATTTTATAATTAAGCTACAAAGCAGGATGACAGACTTCATAAACTGAGTCCTGTTTCCCTAGACAAGCCAATTAATGTACATGGTTGGAATGATATGTGTTTTAACAAGCAGCATGAAAAACTGTGTTTCAAGTTAGGAAAGTCATAGTCAAAGCTTTTAACATGCACAGTCAGCTAGATACAAAACACCAACAAATCTATCTTAACAAGCTTTTAAAATGTATTTGGAGTAATGAGGAGAAAATATAGGAAGACTTATAAACACATATGAAAGTAATTTTAGCAGTTATAGATTGCATAGCACAGCGAAAGCATTTTAGTTACTGAGCAGCAGTAAAATGTGTTGACTGTTTAATTTGTACACAGTTTTTTTTAATAGCATTTTAAAAGTTGCCTTTTGGCGGAGAGAATACATAAGGATGTCGACTTATTGTAAGGCAGATGGCTGACAAGAGAGCTCAAGTTATCTTCAAGGTTAGAACAATTGTGTGAGAATAACGATCTGGAGGATCTGGGATGTATGTGGCTGTGTCTGTGTCTATAATCAATTCCAGTTATGATCCCACCGGCAGGGCATACTTGGATTCTCACAGTGCATTAGCAGCTGCATTTCGGATATTCTGCCAGGGCCTGATCCCAGCCTCATGCTGGACAAGCTGTTCTTCATTCCCTGGACTGCAGATGGGGCCTTAATGATAGATTGTCCTTTCCCCAATGTGCTGTAATCAAAGAGAACAGGGCCCACATTGTTATTAAATGACTGAGACTTCCTGTGCATTCTTTTTTTTATCTGATGACCATGAAGGAGTCCCAGAGTCCTTATGAGGTCTAGAAATTTCATTACAGATAATGGTACAGTTTGTATCTTCGAACATAATTGAGTTTAAAATAATGCACTTTGAATAGTAAGTATGTAATAGTTCTTCACCCTGGCCAAGAAGTTTGGATTCCACCCTCCATCTGAGTGGCAAATGCTTTTCAGTTTTGAGAGCAGCAGTTCAAGTGGTAACAAAATTGTACAGAACTACTCAACACTGTATGAAGTCCTTGTAGCAGGGTGGGCAGTAGTTTTATCTACTGCATATCAGCAAAGGGAAAGACGATAGTAATGCTGAACTAGCTGCAAGTCTCCGAGAGAAGGCATCAGTCCATAAGGACTAAATGGCAACATGAACATGCAAGAGCAGAACCTGCACTTCAGTAGCTGGGCATGGTGCTCTCTATGCATGCTGTAAGGCTTGTTACTGATGATTTGTCTCCTCCACTATCCTGGCAATGCCTGAGGAGAACACCTGATTGGAAGGTGGGTGGAAGGGGCAGCCTGGTCAGGTTGAGGGCAGAGCTGAGCACTCAATCCAGCAGCCCTGGAAGTACTGTGCTGTGTGAATGCCTGGGGCTGTTGTCTTCCATAAGGAATGCTTGGCCATTTGGACTTTATATGCTGAAATACAGTCATAGGTGTTTCAGCTTAGAAAGTGTTAGATCAGTGGTCACAAATCACATGCTTTCATTCGCTGTGTTAAGCTGTTGTTTCTTAACTGAGTGTCAATGTGCTTGATCACCAGCAGTGATTTTTATACTGTTCTTGGATGGGGTTCATGTATGACTCACAGATACCGTAGGCACAAGCCAAAGAGTCCTGGGTGAACTCTGTACTATCAAATCCATGAAGGACTCCATTCACTTGTGTCATTGCTGCTGAGCTAAGGGCTTTGGAAAAGCTCTTCTGCATTGAAGATTAATAAGAACTCCCAAAATAGCAGCCCAAAATGTACCTCTTTGTGGTTTGGTGCAACATCCCATGAAACAGCAGCTGTCAAGGCTTGTTTCCATGTATTTTTCCTCACTGTGAGATAAAAGACCAGGGCCCCACCCTTGAGTAATAAAGTTTCAGTAGCAGTTCCCCTCCACTTGTGCATGGTCCAACTGCCTTCCTTGAGCAGCCAACCAGTCCCCAGATGTCTCTAGGCCAAGTTACACTGCACCATCTGTATGTCATTATACAAGAGTGAATGGGCCTGGTTTTCCATTTTGTTTACATATATTAATATAGCACTGCTGGACTCCCAGATGGGGAGGGAAGCTCTTTGCAGAAGTGTGTTGTGTGCACAGATCAGTTGTGGTGGTGGCATCAGTGCTCCCATTCCTCCAGGAGTTAACCTGCTGCTGCAGTCACAGCTCTGGACCCCACAGAAAACATAGTTGTTACTGTTTGCACACATCAGAAAGCAGCCATACATGAAAACGACCAAGGAGTGCCATTTCCCTGCAGTTGCTCACCCCCATCACCTGGTATCTGGGTGTGCAGCATCATAACTTCCTGCAAAACAGCAGAGAGGCTTCTGAGCAGCACAGGTGCTCCTCCTTGTCAACATAATGCCTCGTTTGCTTTCTTTACTGCCTGATATATAAAAGAAGTACCAAACTGCTACAGCCTCCATCTGTTCTTCATAAGCTCTAATCCCATAAAACAGCTTTGCATGTGTTTAATGCTCAGCATGGTCTGGTCATCTCACTGGAGTCAAAGATGTGACTGCTCAGCCATGTGCAGGGCTTGTATGGGAATACCAGCATGGAGTGGTATAGGCACAACTGCCACCTGCAACTGCCACTCTGTTCCGCTTCCCAGCACTTAGAGTCTTATATCCCTCTTGGAACCACAAGGGGAAAATAGCCTGGGGGTGAGCTCAACTTCCATGGTACAGAGAAGCCTTATATGTAACTTGATATTCCTTTGATGACAGGCCCTTAAATGCAACCCGGAAAAAAGAAAATGCATCACTAGTTCAGATTATGTTGTAGCTTCACCTCTCTTACTGTCTATGTGTATAATTTACATTCAGAAATCCTCATGCAAATTATCACTGACTGTTTAACTCTGCTTAACTAATTGGTACTTGTATATGCAAGATTGATGATCAACTAAATTAATATTATTGACCCCTGTTTGCCCCTTAGTGCTATCTGTTTTTCCCAGCTGAATGCAATTAGAGTGTAATTAATTATCAAATAGATATATTCTTTTTATTCTGAACATGGTAACAACTACTGAGATTGGCATAAAATCCTGAATATGTAATTCATTGCTTTGTGCTTTCCCCAAAGAATCCATGGGAGATGTGATAGAAAATAGACACAAGTAGTGGAGACATTATGTATTTAAAGACCTATAAAAGTTTCATCCTTGAGAGTCCGTTAGGAATAAGATAGTTGAATTTAACTTTTAATTGTAGAGCTGAGAAGTGAAATACAGACAAGGGATAGTGTAACTGGAACCAGACCAAAATAAATGTTGGACTCAGCTGTCTGTATCCTTGCATACATGAGTAACTTTATGCTTTTTGGTTGTTTAATTGGATTCTGTGGGACTGTGAATTTGAGTAAACTTACTCATGCATGGGTGTTTTTTCAGGATCAGGCTGTTGCGAGCACTTTGTTGGTCAGAAGAAAAATGTCACAGTGACTGTCTGACCCTGGGTGTACAGATCTGTCCATGCCATGTGTGCTCTCTCCACCCCTGCACATAAATCCCGTTAGCCTGGGCAGCACCTGGCTCAGCAGTGCTCAGTACGGTGGCCACGGCATCTACCAAAATTATAGCACGAGAAGAAATTATTTCTGTCCTTTTCAAGCCAAAATTTAAACGCAAATTGGCTTCCTCGTGTTCGCTCCCCACCCCTCCCAGGCTGGTGTACACAGTCCCGAGCTAGGTGTCCCGCGCAGCGACAGAGGCTTTGCTGATGGATTAAACATCCCGGCGTCGGGTTCCTCTTCCCGCTGCCTCGGCCCTTTCAGCTTCGGGAGCAGAACAGTCCTGGCAGCGGCGAGCGGCGCCCGTTTCTGGCTGAAGCGCCCGCGCAGGCAGAGGGTGCCGTTCCCTGCCGGGCTGCCGGCCCTGGCCGGCTCCCCGGAACCCGATCCCGATCCCGATCCTGATCCCGGTCCCGATTCCGGTTCCGAAGTTGGGGTTGCGGCGCCACCTGGCGGCGCGCGGAGGCGGCGGCGTGGGCGCTCCCGCGGGAGCCGTGGGCGGGCTCAGGTGCGTCAGGTGAGATCAGGTGGGCACTGCCCGCCCCTCCGGTCCGCCGTGCCCGCGCGTGGTGTGAACCGGGCCCTGCCCTCGCCTTTCCTCAGTACCCCTTTTCCCCTAGACCTCTTTGCCGCTGCCTAAACAACAGGCCGGAGCGCTGCCCGCTCATAACCATGTCCCCACCCCGAAGGGTTCCGCCTCTTCGTAGTCTCCCGATGTTCATAACGGCTGGGAACCGGCATTCAAGAGAGAAAAGTCTTACCTCTTTTAATAATTTTCCAGGAGATTTTCCTAGAGCGGTGTTCTAGCGCTGAGCTCAATTTTCCATGGCAGGTTTTACTGGTTTGAGATGGAAAATAGCTGTAAAAAATGAGAAGGTGGAGAGGGAGGAAAAAGAAAACATCCCAAAGTCTAGTGATGACAGATTGGAATACAGTTAGTCAGTTGGCTAGAAACAGCTGAAATACTGAAGGCTGCAGGAGACTTTTGGAATAAAATATCAAGAAGTCTGAAAAAGATGTTCCATATTGTTCCTGAATTTCACGTGGCAGGGATGAAAAAGCATATAGTTCTCTTCTCTCCTTATGGTATTTTTATATATTTTCTATCATAAACATTTCTCTGATAATGCGCTGGGCAGCTCTAAAATATCTCCATATATCTGTGGTGGTTTCCTGACATAAACTGGGTCAGAGGATTTCAAGGATTCATTAAGTTACCACTTTTCTTGCCAGCTTATACAGCTGAGAAATGGAGAACCATGAAGTTTAGCTTTCTAATATCCACAAACATGTCCTGGAGCAGAGGGAATGATTCCAGGTCCATCAACTGGGTGTGTGGCCTTAGTGATTCCAATCAGTTTTCTCTGTCAGAATTTGAATTGAGCAGAGCAATGAACCAGCCTGCTTTTAACCCCTCCTTGTGATTAACAAAAATAGTAATGCATGAAAGTAGAACTCCTTCCCCTAAATCGACAGGATTTGCTCCCTGGCTGTCATGTAAAAATAAGTCTGGAACAATATCTGGAGACACCAGACCTCTCCTTTTTCAGTTGTATCACTTGGAAATTGCTCATTTGCTAAGTGACGTTTGTTCCAAATCTTAGTTTGACCCAGGGCTTGGATTACACAGGGTTCCTCCTGCTGCTTTTTCAGTGGGATTTACATAAGAAAAGATAATGTTCTCCACCCTCATGTACTTTCATTTCTGCTTCTCCTTCAAAGCTTTTTTTAGCCTCCTGCAATACTGAGAATCATTTTTTCTCTTCATTGAGGGCAGGCTGTTGTCTTTGACAGCTGCCAGGGTACATGTAGTCTGTCACTAACAACAGCAAGTCACAAGAGCTGAAATTTTGGCTGCACCTCTCAAAATAGGTTAGGTAGTTAGCAGAAGCATTAACAGAGCCATTCCTTATACATTATGATTAATTGAGCATGAATTGTGAATTATAGTTCACATTTGGTGCTCAGCATGCCTCTTAAGAACACTTGTCACATGTGGTATTCTTCCATTTTCCAAAAAGAATTAAAGGATGTTTATAGAGAAGGAAGTATTTTGATGTTACTGTGGCATAAATTGCAATAGCTTCACTGTTCAGTGATTTTAGTCTGGATTTCATCCAGCATTACTCAAGGGATAATTTTACCCAATTTTTATTGCATTTCTTCCTTCATACGTGTTGTTGTGGGGTTTGTGTTGTCTCTCCACTCCTATTTTGAGTTCCTGATACCCAGGTTTGTGACTTCTCCTTTGTTCCTTGTCCATGTGCTGCAGAAAACCAGACAGAAATGGAGAGCTTCAAAATAAATGTTGTTTCACTATATCATTAACATAATGATGGCGGGGATGAAAGAGCTACAAGGAGCATAGGAGAAAAATAAAAAATTTAATACACTGCATTAGATGTAAATCAGGACAGGTATTTATTGCACAATTTCAAAAAAGTCGGAAAGCATGACTACATACTGGGACTGAAGATATGGTTCTGTTCTGGAGTCATGCTGATGTAAGATTTTTCACATGAGCTCTGAACAGAAGAATTCTGCTTAAACACACAAAAAATGTGGTCATTTCACCAAACTCACCCCAGCCTCTGAGTCTTCTAATCCCAATCCCAATCACTTTGTCCCCTCAGCACATTTCTCCATGATTCCTTCTGCCTCTGCCCCACCTGTGCCTTTCTGCTCCCAAGGAAGCTCCTTACTGCATTCAAAATCCTTGTGGCAGAATCTGGATTGATTGGGCTGGAGACAACAGCTGGGAAGGACTCTCACACCAGCACAAACCCTGCGAGTGTGACACAGCTTAGCAAATTGCCCCCTGTTCCTGCAGCTGGAACTGTAACCACAACACAAGGGGTGATCACTACCTACCAGCCTCAATAGACTGATTCCCATTGCAAACGCATTGATTTTTGCAGTGCTCACTGTAGTAACAGCTTTCTGCTCTCCGTGTTTTGTACCCTTGACTGATCAATGCCCGTTTTCAGCTGCAAGCCTGGATGTTCCTCTGGCATGAACTCCAGCTTAATGTTCATTTAGAGCTTACAAGCCTGAGGAGTTTCAGCCTGAAATATGACAGTGACTTATTAGCAGCTCAAAGAGGAGGTTTGTTATGAAAACGTGTAGGAAGCTGAACAATCACTGGATCAGGTGCATCTATTTTGTCTCCAACCACATCTGCTATTACACTGCTCTGCAGCCATGCTGACCTCGGCAGCCAGAATCAGTTTAAATGAGTGCTGCCTCCTGACTTGACATCATATCTGGCACAGCAAAAAAGGAGTTTTAACTGGCTTGTATTATTCTATACACTTAATTACTCAATTAAAGCTTCTTCTGGTGCTTTCTGTCAGTCTCTTGGTCTGCAAATATTTTGCCTAGAAAAGTATCCTGTCCTCCCTCTGCCTGTAATATGTTAAATTTATTTAGAGGCAAATATGTTCCAGAAGAATACAGAATATAAAACATAAAATGCAGAACCACAGTAAAATCTTGATGAAATGACCCTGTCAGCAAAGAATATGGCATTACACTTCTTACTGAAGGAAGGTACAAGAAAGGGTCATCTGGATGTTATCCAGAGAGCGTCCTAGAGACATGTCTTGACAAGCCTAGAAAACTAATGTTGTTTATTATCTCAAGGGTCAAGAGTACCATAGCAGGGAAAACAGGACATATTACATCAAATCTAAATATTTTAGTAGTAGTTATGGTTATTGGATAAAGAGTATAAATATACATTGATAGAATTCTTGAAAGGGTCGAACAGGATTGCTTTGGAAGTTCTCAGTTAATGTTCCCAGTTCCTACAAACTGGAAACCCTTACCTATCAGTGCTTAGTGCCACATATCCTACCTCATCATCATTTTATTAATATTTGTTTCTGTAACACTAATTTTAATAGGTGTAACTTTAAGCATATGAACTAATCTGCAATTCTTTATTAAAAGTAGAACATACCACTAAAAATAGTAATTGGTCTAGAACAACCTTTTTCCTAAGTTCATAGATGAAAAAAGAAAATAATCACAGGGACCATTTTTTGTAATCTTCTCTCAGCTTGCACAGGCATGAATTAATTATGTCTTGGACCTTTTAAAGGGATTTTTTTTTCTTAAACCTGCCTTTGATCCTTAAAACTATAGATGATGAGGATTATTCCCTAAGAGTCTTCAACGAGATGTTGTATTGGCTGTTTCGATCACTGCCGCCAACCTTTCCTTACCATGCCCATTGTGCTGACCTCTGCTGTGCTAAACAACCTAGCCTTGTCTTTTTTTTTTTTTTTTGTCTGAATCTTAATTCTCTATTTATTTGAGCAAATATTTTCAACCTCCGGAACTTTTCAGCAGAAAAGGTGTTCCTCTTGCCCCTTCATTATTCCTTTGGCTTTGTTTTAACACCTTTCAATTTCTTAACTTTGCCCACTGGGGATTCTGGTGCTGGGACCATGGCTGAGACAGTATAGAGTCTATATAACTTATTCTTTAAATGCTGAGGCACATCAGGATTTAAAACCATCTTTGTTTTGGCCATGAGGAAGATGGCCCATGCCTACAAGACTTCCGCAGTTTCTGTGTCTACTGAGTTCATCTGAGCTCATATTGTACTTTTAGTGCTGATACATTTTCTTGCAGAAGGAGGATATACTACAGTATTTATCTTGTCTGTGCTTGTGCTGGCTCTCGGGGGAAATTTGGCCTTTTTAGTATGCCGTTCAAACACTGTCTGAAAAGGAGTCATGGTTTGGATAATAATTTTTCAAACAAATTTAATACACTGATTTCCTTGGGATGAAGATAAAGTACCGTTCCATCCAAGATGCACCTAAAGGGCAAATTGTTTGAGTTAAGTTTACTGAAACAGAAGTGACAGAATATCAATTTGTTTTCTAACTTCATGTCATACTTGAGAATCAAATAAGCAATTACATGAAAGTAAATTGGATTTATTTCAATATCAGATTTGCAGTCCACTTGTTGGTTTATTTGATTGAGATAAAATAGCCCTCCATTTTACAGTAAACATGCTCAAGTATTACATTTGTTCCTTGTCTCCTTCAAGAGCTTGTAGTTTCTCAGCCTAGAATTGAAACCATACCTGATACATAACATGACTTGCCTAACACTAGAAGCCTTCCCTGTATTAAGGTCATGAATAATCTGAAATATCTCTTGCTTTGCGATGAGGTCACTTATAAACCGGTGCTAATTTATTCATGTCAACTTCTTCCATCATTTGCATTTACCAAAACAACAAAATTGAATGTAAAAATAAGACCTCACACATATATATTTCCTTAGTCCAAGGATGCAATCATGTGTAAATATAGATCCAAATTATATAACTCAAAAAAGAGTACAATTTTATCTATGTTTTTTAGAAATAATGAATTTTTAAGATTCTTCCCAGACCTTTCCAGATGTTCAGATGCCTCCAAATAATCCAAATTGTCCTGCTTAAAGGAAGCAGATTTCAGCAGTCTTCTCCTTTCTGTTGTTCCTCAAAGAGCTTTTACTGTAATTTACTAGTTATGATATACACAACTGTTTCTGCTCCCAGACAGCTCCAAGGATTACTGAAAGGAACCATACGTGGCTCACCTCTCAGCCTCCTGCTCAAGGCAATGGAATTGCTTCCTTGCCCTGCTTTCACCCATTTGAAGTATTTTGCAAAAAGCTTCAAATCAGACTCTTCCAGATACATTTGCTCAATCTGAATTAATTCCTGTGGTAGAGTGGCAAAGATCATGTTTCTTTTGTTTTAGTTCATCTTTTATACAGAATTATTTTGGAACATTCTATTACAAATTATTTCCGCATAAAAAAGCACATTCTTCATCTACAATTGTAACGCCTCTCTAGGCCAAACAGAATTTCAGTGAAATATGTGAAGCTGTTTGCCAAATCCCTGAGCCACTACAAGTCATTTCATTCTACACAAATCAAATTTGGGCATTTATAATAAGTGCTAAAGAAAATCCAAACATGACAATTGGGGTTTTACCAGCCTGAAAATTATAGCCCAACCATGATAACTGGTGTTCTGACAGCAATGAAACTGAGATTTGGCGGCCAAAAGCTGTATTTAGCTGTTTGTTCTAATGGTTGTGCTCACCATGAATTCGGAAGGAGATGAGCAATCCCGGTCCCACAGTTGCAGTGCACACAACGTGCACAGGACAGCCAGGGATCTATGGGCAAAATAACAACTGTCAGCCAAAGGAGTGAGCTCAGGCAACTGAAGGCTAAATCAGACCTGAAATAAAGTACCCAAAAGAGCTGCCTACAAGGACCTTGGCTGAAGCTCCCTAGTGTTGCAGGATCTCATGCTGCCATTGCCCACTGGTGTGGGAAATGCAGCACACACTTGGTGAACAGCCTTTCAGAAACAGTGCATTCATGTCTTCTTTTTCTGATAAACAGATTAATAAATACACTTCTTACACCATCACTTGGACCTTCTGATTGCAATTGTTTCTTTGTATCCTTTCAGTAAAATGATGCCATTTATTAATATATATGATTGTGTATATTTTTCTAACATCCTACAATTTTCAGACAGGAAACATGGAATTAATCTGTGTTTCTATGTGGAATTGGCAGGTCTCCTGTCCCTTTTGTTCACCTGATAGTATATTCTGTACAGTCATAGCATATTGGGTGGGAATGGATCCTGAAAATTCATTTTGACATCAGGGAAATTCTTAAGCCATTCCCGACAGCTTGTTCATGTAACTTGTTTTTTGCAGATTTCAAATTTTCCCAAATGATAATATCAGTGCTTAGAAAGTTTTCTTAATGTCTTTCTAAATCTTTTCTTGTTGCATTTGGACTCAGAACAATTTATTGCCTTTCTCTTTTTGCAGCAGTTTTATGTATGTTTGAAGGCCATAAGCATATCTACTAGTATTGTGTCCAAGATGCATAATATATATCTTTATTTTTCAGCATAGATAGGCTGTGTCAGAGAATTTACTATCTCCAATGTTACTCCATGCTGGGTTAAGGACTTGGATAAAGAGTTTGCTCATTGGCTTTTAGCAAGAGGTGGTACAGAGTGCAGGGGGTTTTCCTCCAAAAGGGTTTTAGTAGTTCCTGTGACACTTGTGCTTGGTCAATTATAATATTTCACAGATTAGTCCAGAAGAGGAACCAAAGGACAATAAGAGACAAACAGCAGCAGAGCTAGAAGGGTTCCTCCTTGTTCAGGGCACCATTTTCATTTCTCTGTAGTAAAGACTAAGGGCTTCTTTAGCCCTATCGCACAATTATTCAGAAACCCAGGGAGGGGTTGCTCTTTTCACTGCTTTCCACTTCCTCTTCAGTCCAGCTGTGTCAGAGGACAAGGTTACCATCCTCAAATAATCTTGACTACTGCTCTGAAGGAGAGCTGTTTGTGAGAGTGCTGTCTAATAGGCTTCAGACAGAGCCAGCTGGGCAAGTTTAAAGTTTATAAATGGATAGTCTGAGCTATTTCAGACAAATTGGCTTGAAGCACCATAGGAGTGTTCCTGTAAATGTTTTCAGTAGAGTTATGTCCACCAGGGAGTGGTGACGAGCGGCTGGCACGGATGAACTCTCCCACAGCCAGACAGGGAGATGAAGTCCCTCCAGCCCAATCCCCAGCCCAGCAGTGTGTGCCTCAGACTGTACCTTCTGAGGGGACTTGTTCTGTGTATGAATCTTTTCTCAGTCTCAGCTCTCTATTCATGCTGACTTCTTCAGTTTACTGAAACAGAAGATCCTGATATTCCCCCAGAAATTACAGTCTTATAAATAGCAATGGGAATTTACAACTTAGTCCAGCATAACTTTTCCTTGCACCTTGAAACTTACTGTGCATCAGCTGAACTAAATTAACTTATCCTACGTGTGCTCTTAGCCTATGATAAACTCGGTGATTTCATCTCAGTCATGCGATATTAAAGACTAATTATACCAGATTATTTAAAGGCATCATAACTGTTCCCAAATGAATCTCAATCTATTGTTTGTAAGGAGATCACTTTGCTATTTGAATAAAAACATTGAATTTGAAAAGTGGAAGTGTGGAAGAGATAGGAAGAAGACCTTAAAACTGTGCTTTTGACTGCACTATGCACAGCAAAAATGGTTTCAGAACCTATAGTTGAGCTGATGGTAATGACTATGGTCCCTACCAAATTCAAAATCTATATGGTGTCAGGTTTCATCTTTAATTTGTAATGATACATTTTGTTTACAATGACAGACATGCCAAATAAATAAATCATAATTCAAGAGAGTTATGATAATGGAAATGTGAAAGAAACATTAAAAATTTGATAGAAATGCAGTATTATGAATTTCACCAATATTTGAACTGCAAGTATCCATTGCATCTTGTGCTTGTGCCTTTGGAAAGCTTCCTCTGCCTTTCAGAGCTCATATGGCACAATGATTCATTTGATCATCATCACATCAGGTAGTACTTGAGGTTGCTTAAGCAGTGAAGTGATTACAGTGTATTGGGTGGTATAACCTTTCTGAAGGTTATTCTGATACCTACAACACTTGGTACTGTAGCAGGTGAAACTAAGAAAATGCTCATGGTCATTCAGCAGGTTATTCTGACATTCAGAATACCAAAACTATGGTATCTGGCTAACAAGGACTTATGTTTCCATTCCATATACCATGTTAGCATTGCTTATGAAGCAGATTTACATCATTGCCTTCAATCAGACTTATACTGGCTACGTGCATTCAATGTCCATTGAAATTCAGGGCATTTGGACACCACATTCACTTGTGTGCCTCTAAATACTTTGGCCTTAATTAGCAATAATCTTTAAAATATGATCTAATCAACCAGTGGTTCCTCACCTGTGTGGGGAACCAGTCTAAGGGGTTTTTTTCCTAATCTCTTACTCTTTGTGTGAAACAAATGGAATTAATATCAGTAGACCTCTTAATCCATCAATCTATCAAACCTTTGTGTTACAAATATGAGTCTGGCTTTCAAACAGCTCCTTCTTTATGTTTGGCTTAGGGTTCCAATATTTGTGCTTAACATCTTTGATAGATTAATGAGTAAAACCAAGCCTGGTGTGATATGCCTCGATCCATGTCTATTACAACTTTCCCTTGTGGCAAAGACAGTTCATATGGTTTCAGAGTCACAGAGACAGAAATTACTAAATGTGTGTTCAGCTAGAATCTGTATTTCTTTGGGAGAAAGCTTGGATTTTCTGCACAATGTTAGTAACATTGCTAGTTTAGAGTGGGTGGAGGCAAGGGAGGTGCTAGCAAACCTTGGAGGGCATAAGAAAAATAAGTTGGACATGAGATTCAGAAATACTGAAGACTTAGACCTTGCCCACAATACTGTTTTTAGGGTAGTGCTCAAAAGCCAAGATATTAAGAATAGGCAGCAGACTTTTGCAAAGGAAAGGTTAGAAATTTAACACCAGTATGAAGTTGAGCTGCTCCCTCTCGTGTCAGCCGTGATGGTAGGTACAGGGGAAGCTACTGATTTCAATATCCCACTTGCATTGGGGTAAGTCAGGAGTGAGCACAGTGAAGTCCAAAGATACGTGCTGCTGTAAGAGCTAACTCAGGCATTATTTCTATGTGCTCTGGGATTTATTTGCTGTCCAGGATTTACAGTCATCTCTGACAATTGCTTCTTGCAGCCACAAACCCAAGTACATCCTATACTGAAGCACAGCAATAACAAGATTTGAATGTCATTAGGGGCTGCTCCTACACATCTTGTATTAAAGCAGCTAAGTGTTTAACCCATGAATAGAGCTCCTATTATCTTTGCTTTTGAAACCCCAATATAGATCACTTAACCACTCTGCAAGAAATCCCATGAGAGACCAACAACAGCAGGGAACAAAGTCAGGCAAAAAATAGCAGATTGTATCTTCTAGAGCTTTTTAATACATTTTTCATATGAGCACAGTCAACTTGAATATTACTCCTAATATAGATTAACTTAAGACAGATTTTTGCAGAGCATGAAGCTCTGAGAATTTGGCCAGATAGGTTTTTTGCTGAAAAGCTCTGCCAATTATGTACAGCACAAAGGAGAGACTAACGTATAAAATGCATAATATACCTTCTTCTTCACAGCACAGGTCTTTTGGGGCTTAAAAATAAATGTCATAGATCTTCTTTGCATTTTCCATCTGTGCTCAGGTAAATCTGAGATAAGAATCTGTTTCAGCAGAGTTCTTGCAAAATGATCTACCAAATTTGTTGGTTCAGCTTCCAGGCAAGAATCTGGCCATTTGCTGAGTTTCAGTGTTGTGTAGGGCCAGCTGCAGTCTCCTCAACAGTTGTGCAAATCTGGAGGACTGGAGTTGAAGAGGTAATAGCAGTGTGAGATCTCCCTGTGTATAACTTCTTGAGAAGGAACCTAGAGCCTCCTTGTTGACTAACAAACAAATTATCTTATTTACTTAAATATATTTTCTGAATAGTGACTGATCACTAACACTTGTCTTTTTCCATCAAGTGGACAGACAGAAAATAAAGCAAAACCCAGAATGAAAGCCCAAATCAAAGAAACCAGTTCCTTCTACATCTAAACAAAGTGCTATTTTCAACAGGCAATGGCTGGTTCTAATTTAGATAATGCAAAGTAGGTCACCTTCATGAGTCTTCCAGACTTTCCAACTTAGTAACTCAGACAGATAATAAAACAATTTTTAGTTAATGAGAGAACATCAGAAGAAAGGAACTGCAGGAAGCTGTGAACTGCAGTATCTCCTTACTGAAGACAGAATGCCACATGGAAGAACAGATGGGTAATCCTTCCGTGATTATCCTCGACCACTGGCTGAAAGAAAAAGCTGTCACAACACTGAGGGCTGTATATAAAGTACATATACAGCCATTCTCCCTCATTGATAGTAAAAGGTTTTATATGCTAAGAGATTATAAAGAAAAAGGGATGCTTTAATGTGATGGTGGAGGGAATAATTCTTCCATTTTCCTTCACTTCCTGAAGTGGAGCGTATGCCAAGGTCCTGCACTAAATTTCTCTCTCAGAAGGAAGACATAGTATATATTCCACACATGTATCATGTATTTTATATAAATTGAACAGTGAACCTGCTTTTATTGTCTTTGGCTATACTGACAAAGTATGGTCAGTTGGTAGCTTATAAATACTGTTACCAGAATGAAATGTTCATGTCAAAAATTTACCTTTTGCATATTCATTGACACCAGAGTTTGTGTGTATGAAACATAAAGTGGCAAAATGGAACAAGAGTGGATTATGAATGGCTTGCTGGAATCTCAGCTTTTGCAAACCCACCAGAACTAATGGCATTTCTTGCATGCAATGGTCACATCTCCATTGACTTTAGTTCTGCCCATGCACATAAGAGAGAACCTGAATTTTATAGCTCACTTGGAGAGTAGCCTGATGTAAAATGAATGCATGCAAAGAGTCTTGGTTTTGTTTATGAAAAGATGGAAGAATGAATATCTGTGGTATGGTTCAATTCAGTGGTGCAGAACATACATGGAAACCATAAAATGACTGAACTGGAGAACACAAAGTTAATGATGGTTCTTTGCTGCCAAATACATCAAGATACATTTCCTCTACCTTTAAAGTACAACAATACACCAGTGTTGTAGAACAAAAAGCAATGAGCTGGGAACTTGTTGCAGAGCAGTGTCCTGTAGTCCGAGACGGTAAAATTCTTGAGGAATAGTTCCCTGTCCTGTTTTGCCCTTTCAGATTTGATGCATAGAGCAGTAAGACTGTCAGCCTCCCAGGGAAAAGGTGTATGTCCTCCATATGCACAACACTTCACTGAAATGACTAGGAGTGGTGTGGTGTTCTGGCTAGTGATAGAAGGAAAAGACAAAAAAAGAGTTTGTCACTTCAGGGAAGAAGCTCAAACCTCAGAAGATATTGATACTGCTGCTGCAGATTACTCATTGAACACTGTGGCCTATTTCCAACCCTTTCTGTTACTAACCTGTATTCCTTGAGTGCTGGGATTTTTTGAAATCATAGGAATATACACACATTTGCTATTTGTTCTGTATTCTTCATAGATTTTCTTTTTAGTATATAAGAGGTAACCATTCTTAGACAAATCAGTTCATTCACAGATACATCTTTTCCCCCTTCACCTTGATAACAAATATCTGAAATCTAAATTTTGATGTGATAGGGACATGACTGTTTTTAAGAAAAATGCAAATCTTCAGTGTGAAATAACTTAGTCTTTCACTGATTACAGATTGTGTTTCTAAACCACCTATGAGTCAGCCTGTGAGTTGGAGTTCAGATAAGCCTGTAGTGTTTGCTCACCAGATGGACCATAAGCTCTGCAAAGTAGAGCAAAGGATATTGCTTATTAACATTGCTCTCAACTTCATTTATTTCTTTGTACAAAATCTAGTTTCTTGATGCATTTTTAGACTGTATCTAGCTGTAAGGAGGAGGAAACAATTTTTTATAACAGGATAGGAAAATCTAGCAAAGTAGATCAGACTAAAATGGAACAGAGCATGGTTCTTTTTTTACATCATTTTAAGTAGCCAAGATTGATACCCACTGTCTCTCAAACACACCCACACTGAATTTACATACCTGTGCAGTGGCAAAAATATTTAAACCAATTATCTGTTAGGATTTTAAAGCAAATTAGCCAAGTTCCATTCATTATCCTTACTTAAAACATCCTCTCTCTGACAGTTAAGTGCAACCAACGTAATACTTGTATATTAAGAATCAAATCTGTTTTTTCTCTTAGATACTTTGTGCTAGATACTAATCATCTCACCTAACATGAACAACATTGGGAATTTTCAGGGTAATAATTCTCTCAAATGTCTTCTATGTAACCAGATTAAATATTTTCTGATGCAACGTAGCTCAATCAAGCTGCCATTATTCATGAATGTGGTACTAAGAAAACTCCATTTTAGAGTTTTAACTTTTATGTAATTTCTGATTTTAGTTTGTTCTTTGTATGGTTCAGTTTTTCAGTTTCTATGATTTTTTTTCATCTTCAAATTCTCAAGACATTCAGCTTTGCTTTTTAGTTTGAATTAGCACAGGCAAAAAAGTAATCCATTTAATTATGCTCCTTCTATTTGACTGTTTGCTTTAGCACAAAAGTATGTTTTGAAGAGTTAGTGGTCATTGGTCAGAGCATGGTTTTAAAAATTATTGCCATACCTATAGCAGTCTCCTTTACAGATTTTACATGATCCTTTAAATACAGGGAAAAGAGGATGTTGAATGAGATGCCTGCTCCTCTTCTTGCTCCACTTTTTCTGTCAGAGAAGGAGTGTCTCATGCTGAGGCTCCCACCCATACACAGGGCTGACTTTATACTGAAGACTCAGATCTTTATGGCCTATAAATTATTGTGGTTTGGATACAAATCTTCACTCCAGACGGGCTTTCAGTAGGATGTAAGACTGAGCATGCACTGCTGTTCCTCACTGCCTTATCAGTTACAGTAATTATATACAGAGATTAGGAAAATCCACAGACATTTTCCAGCATAAAAATTGCCCCATAAAATCTGGAGGAAATTTTCCAATAGCTCATAAAAATTTTAAGAAGCATGGATCACAAGTTCTTCATAATTACTGCTGTGCTCCTTTTATAGAAAGAAGTGTTGCCATGTCCTAAAGCACCGCCTGGCTTAAATGTTGCTTTTAGGGCTTTCAGCCATTTTAGGGCATCTGTTGAAATGTGCCTCCCACTTTCCAGCGAGGTTTGCAGGGTCAGAATCAGGCCCTGAGGTCTGGGGCTCTTCAGAGCTAGCAGTCATTGACCTGTTCAAGGTCTGTTTTCTAGCACCACAAGCACCTCTTCCCTCTACAAGCCCGAGGGAAAGCTGCATGGGGCAACCATGTGCTAAGACAACAACTTCCCTTTGAAGAGAAAAACGTTGAATCCCAAGTGGAGGACACTTTTATCTTCTATTTGTCAGTAGATCTGTTTGATTGTACTTATAATGCTACGTTATTTGATGGTTTGGAATAAAAATGATCCATCAACTTCCAAGCTGTGCAGACTCTGTTAGAATATTGAGGAACACTTTAAATCTTTTCCATTTTTTCATTCTAACAGCTCACTTCACTGCACTGCATGACCAGCAAATCTGCTGCATGTGCAGCCGCTGGGGAAGCCTGGCACTGTCAAAATTTGCTATCATGGGCTCTCTGCCTATTAAGAGCAGTTTGCCATCACCCCATCTGGCAAAAATGAACACTGTTCCATCATGTGAATGGAAGGTCAGCCAGGCAATGCTCCTGTGTCACACAGAGAGGAGCCTTTCCTGCTGACTTACCTGGAAGTCACCAATGATGTATTTTGATCTGTTTCGAGACACCTTGCAATCAGTGACACTCGGAGTGTGGCCCTGTTTGAAAGTGCACGTGTGTGCTTGGGCCTGATTCAGATCTCACTGCTCTACTCACGAGGAGCAACTGCAATGGGCTGATGGCTTTGCACCAGGGCAGTGCTGCTGTGAAGTGAATATCCAACAGCGTCAGAGGACAGGACCAGACCAAAGAGCCAGAATTGCCGTGTATGGAACCACACCTTGCTTGTTTTCTTGAGGACAGGATTTCCCACTAGAGACTCAAAATTAATGTGTTGGGAACAACACATTTATTTCTAAACCTGATTCTTCCATCAGATCATGAGATTGTTTTTAAAAGTTAATTGTAATATTAGCAAGCCTGTATGTCCAATCGTGCACCTCTGTAAAGCGAAGTACTTGCACAATGCTTCTTATAACTAACCTGCCATGCACTTCATTTGCTTCTGAAACAGTGTAACAAAGGATACATCCTGTGAAATTTTATTCGTAGCTTCACTGGATCATTAGAAAAATTCCCATAATAAGGGATGCTTCTGAATTTTACTATTTGTTTTACTTTTTTTCAGATCAGAAACTAAGGCACTTTCAATGCAAACAAAATCCTGTTGGTCTCTGCAAATCCTACCTGGCTGTCACTTAAAAAGCCAACTGTTCTTATCAGGAGATAATATTTTTTTACCTTTGGATTTGCTTTGGAAAATGGAATTAGGTTTACAAAAAGAGGCACTGTGCAGGCAGATTAAAAAACCTGCCTGCTCCAGTACTATCATCAGATAATGAGATCCTTCAGATTAGAAAGCCAATACCAGTACAGGAGAAAAAAGGCAACTGAAGTCGTCCATTATGTTCACTTTTTGAGACACTGGGCATTTAATTACAGTCATGCTGTGCCTGAGCCTGGTACCTGCAAACCTCACTGTGCTGTGCAGGTGTTGACCCTCCCTTTCTCACTGCGCTGAGGCCAACGCAGCCAGTGACCTTTTTCCTTCAGAAAAAAAACCAAAACCAAACCCCTCAGTCTTGGGGAATTTTGACCATTTTTGCTCGCGAAATTATTTCTGCACGTGGCGTTCGTGCCAGCGGTCATACGCGGGGGCGGCCGTCCGCCAGGTGCGGGGAAAGGCGGGGTCGGGAGAGGGATGCCCGCGGCTCTTCCTCCCGCCCGGTGCCGCCGCTTTCCCTCGGAAGGTGGCACTCGCCGCCCGCCCCGGCGCGGCCGCCCCCTCCCCTCCGCCGCCGTCCCGCCCGCCGGGAGTGCGGAGCGGCCCCGCCCCGGCCCCTTCCCCTCGCGCAGGGCTGGGGCTCTCCCGCCCGCCGGCGGCAGCAGCCCCCGCTGCCGCTCCTCCTTCGCCTCCAGCCCACCCTCCTCGTTCTCCTCCTCCTCCTTCTTCTCCTCCTTCCTCTTCCTCCGCCAACCCCACCCCTGGCCCCGGGCTGCCCCGGCCGCGGGCTGCCGCGCCGCCAGGGCTCCCCGCCGGCTTCCCCCATCCCCACGCGCCGCGCACACCTCCTCCTCCCTCCTTTCCTTCCCTCCCTCCCTCCCTCCTTCCCCTCTCTGCCCTCCTCCTGCTGACGTCTGGCTCTGCCCGGCTGAAAACTCGGTGCCGCGGCGGATGCGGCGGCTCTCGGGAGCGCGGCGGCGGCAGCAGCGAAGATGGTGGCGGCTCCGTGCGCCCGGCGGCTGGCGCGGCGCTCCCGCTCGGCGCTGGTGGCGGCGCTCACCGTGCTGCTCCTGCAGACCCTCCTCGTCTGGAATTTCACCTCCTTCGACTCCGGCGAGGAGCAGAGCGGCGGCCGCGAGAAGCGAGACCGCGGCGGGGAGCAGCGGGGGCAGCTGCAGCGCCGCGGACCCGCCGCCCCGCACGGCAAGGCGATGGTAGGCGGGGGAGCGGGAGCGCCCGCGGCTCTCGGCGTTTGGCTGCGGGGAACTTGGGGCGAACGAGGCGCGGGGCCTGCGGGGCTCGCGTTCCCACCGCAGGTGCAGCGCTGCGGGGCCGGTCCTGCCCCGGTCCGGGGTCCTGCGGCGGGAGCGCCCCGCGGGCTGAGATGCAGAGCCAGAAAATGCATCCCGACCCCAAGAGAGGGATGTCTCGTCTCCTGTCCCCGGCGCTGCTCGCTACGGGCATCCCAGCGGCATCCCAGCAGCATCCCCGAACTTCGCGGGGGAGCCGCCTGCTTCATACCTTCCTGGCGATTTGTTTTACTGGCACTTTTGGTTTTTCCACCCAAAAAACCGCACAGGCGCTATTCTTTATTGCACAGCTCTAACAGGCCTAGTAGGTGACGGCAGTGAAATGTAGTGCAATCGTTTTATCAACCGCTAACAACTCAGGGATACTGAAACTGCACACACAGGATGGGGACCCTGTCTCTTACCACGTTCTTTTGTATACTCCCCAGTTTTCATTCAAATGACTCTGGCCTGAAACCGCAAGGGGTTGCAAATTTGGCCCTGTTGCCGGTTGCATTTTTGAATTTTCTAATAGGCACGTGAAAAAGCAAATTAAGTGTTCTTGGTCAGTTAATGCAAACCTCAGATATGTACCACCAGTTACTAGTATTCTTCAGCTGTAGAGAAGCTTCCTTTGGTTTTCATTTAATTCTTTTAGCAGTAGGCTTATATTGAATTAGTGCTGCCTGTCAAAGTATGCATGCTTGTATTTGACTGTTTCTGTATTTCTGTTTACGTCTTGAGAGAGAAGGCAGGAACTTGTGGAGATGATTTAGCCTCATAGATGACTGTGGGTGTTTTGGCCACAGAAAGGCTGTGCCCTGAACACACAAGTACTCTTTCAGTAACGTTTGGGACAACTTTGATGAAAGGTAGTATATACCCATCCACTGTGTGCAGATCCTGCTGTGCTTTCTAGATGTGAAAATTAAAATTCTTGTTTACTGAATTCAGTGTTTGTCTCTGCACATATTCTTGTCTTGGTACTTGTCATGTTCATAAATCTAGCTATTTAGTCTCCACTATTTTTCCTCCAGCACCCTGCCTTCTGCCCCTTTTCCTGTCCATCTTGTCTGTTATTCTTTCATCTCTCAGTCTTCCCCAGCTTTTTTCTTTCTTGATCTCTGCACTGTGGGTTATCGAGGTGGTGGATGCTGGTACCTGGGCAGGCAGGGGGCCGGGAGGTGGCAGGCTGCACCTGGGGCTCCAGCCCTGCTTCCCAGCTCCCCAGGCTTTCTAGGAAATGATCCTTTTCTGTGGACTCTGAGGCAGTGTTGGAATGTGTACTGTTAGCAGTTGTCCTACAATCATCCTGGCACAGTGTCCCGTTTGCGCCCAGTGCCCTGGAACAAGCGCCAAGTTCAGGGCCGAGAGCTAATTGTTTCTGTGCTGGTGACACGCAGACGAAGAATATGATTATTTTGATGCTGGCAGTTCTGAATCACACCTTTGTGCATACAGTTTTGATCAAAGACCTAAAGATGGAGCACTGGGGTTCTGAATAGAAAACATGTTTTAAAACACACACTGAGTGCACCTATTTTCCCCTTGTTATCTAAATGACTGGTATGGATCTTGCTGGGCTGTGTCACGATGTCTGACTTCGGGAAGCAACAACGCTCAAGACAAGTGGCAGCGTAATTGGCAAAGTGCTTTGTCAGGAGGTGATTTGGCAATGCTTCTTCAAGATGACTATGGTACTTGTGGGTTTGCTTAACCTGCACATGGGGAAGTGGCTGCCATCCTTAAAATTACTTTGTCAGAATACAAAACCTCACACTTAAGTATCCGTCTATTGATTAAAAATGTGTGCTTGGTGGAAAAGTGATAGGGAAATTGAGTTTGTGCAGATTTCTGCCTTCAAAACCTGGCAGCTGGCTTACCTTGGTAGGTGAAGTTCCCAGCCACTCCCGACATGCAGATGTTGATTTAGCTAACCCTGGCTATACTGCCTGTCTCTGAGGCAGGCCCAATCTTGATTTCAGACTCTGCTCATGAGGAAAATTCCTGATCCATAGAATTGCACAGTAGATAATCAATGTGAAAGAAAATGTTCTTTTTTTCCTCTTGCTTTGTTTCTACATTGCAATGCAATTTATGTAACGCCCCAGCAAATTTATTATCCTTTTCAATTCAAGTTTCCCATAGTTTGTATATGTCAAATTGTTTTGCAACAGTTGGAGAAGCTGGGTGGTGTGAATACAGTAGTTCTGTGGTATCCGAAGGTCTTTGGGTTAAGCACATCTGAGGGGCCCTCCACCAAAAAAGAGTATTAATGTCAATGTGTCTTTCGTCTGGGAAGGGAAAGGTGTGTTTTAATATATTTTTGAGGATTACATTTTTGAAAGGCTGCTAAATGTTTGTGACATGGTACTTGATCATGGGTTTTTTTTGTCTTTTTTCACTTGCCCTGCTAACTACCTTTATAAGAACTTTTATACTAAATAATTATGCAAACCAGATTTTGGATACTTTGCAGATCGTGCTTATCAAACCTACGTCTAAAAGTTGCTATGTGAGGTTACAGTGTTTTTATTTACCATGGTTTTCGTTTGTCTCTGCCCTGTGTGCAAGACTTTACTGAGTTGAACATGAGTAGTGTGAGGACTTGGTAATTTGTGTCTATGGGAAAAGAAACATAATCCTTTGAACCAGGTGCTTAAAAGGTGTTTAACTTTTTATTAAATGCATTCCGATATGTGTAATGAGCAATATCATTTGGTAAATGAAATAACATCATACCATAGTAAAAGGGTTGCCCCCATACCTGTGGGTAATTGAATGGGAATTGCCAACTTGGCAGGAAGAAGCAATTTTGAATGGAGCTATTTTGCAACTGAAAACACTTACTGTGCTAGATCCCCTGGCCAGCTACATCTGGAGCTTTCATTAGTCATAAGCAGTTTCCTGCAGTTGTTCCATATTTAATTAAACCAACTTATAGATAATTTTAAAGAAGTGTGAACTGTGTCGTTAGCAATGATTTCAGTGGGTACTTGCAACCAGTTTTGCAGCTTCTTACCTTTTGGACAAGCTTTATTCATGCAGCAAAACCCACTCACAGAAAGCATGGGAGAATTAAGCTGCCTTCTGAGAATGGGTTGATTTTTATGTAAGGGTCTTTATCTTTGAAAAGTATGCAACAGCTTTTTTGTGAAAATACCATAAGCATGCTGCTCAGTCTCAGGCTTTTTTAATGCAGCCTGCTAGTGGTGGTGGAAGGGTCTTGTGAATGTTGTGTGTTGGGAGCCCAAAGGGAAGAAAACGGAATGCCAATCCCTGCTTCAGGCTGCTGGCGATGAGAGGGATGCGACAGCAAAGCATCTGCTGTGGTCTCATCTCGTGCCCGGCGTTACACTGAGGGGCAGTTGCGTGTCACAGTTGTGTTACCCAGCTGTGGCCCCTGCCTTGGAGTTCAGCATTGAGGGCCATGTCTGTGGGTACGTGCTGCTCCTTTGTGCCTTCTGGTACTGTTGGGTTTTCATTGCTGCCTGTTTTGCCATAAAGCAAAAAATGCCAGTGCATTGTTGCCATGTCAGTTGAGTGAGATACAGCTCTTGCCTGCTGGTGTGAGATCAAAGCATTTCTTTGGTCTGAAATTTCATGTATTCATTTTAAGGAATGGCATGTTTCTTCCAGCATGAAGCTGTCAAAAGAACCAAACATATCAATGGCTCAAAATGTTTGGAACTGTAGAATGAAAACAAGTGTCATGCATTTGGGGACTGTGAGGAGTTTTAATTCCAAGCAAAAGTTAAGCTAGGGAGGACAGTCCCGAGAATCACTAGTGCCTCTCCTCCTTATTTTTATTTCTGTAGTGGGAAAAGTGGTATTTCTTCTCCTGGGAATATGGAGAGTAAGACTGGATCCTCCACGATCAGCTGAATATGCTCATGTACGTTTTATCTTTTCTTGCTTCCTTCCTTGTCAACTCCTGGTGATGCACACTGAGCTCCACCAGGTTGAACGTTCAAGAAGCTAAAAGTGACTACAACGTGTGCCTGAACTGTGTAATCTCCATTGGTTACTGAAGCTAGGAAAGGTATCCAGCGGCTGCTACTCTACTCCACAGTAATGGTTATAGAAACTATAATCAGTTGCTGTAACTAAAGGCAAAGCAGGAGCAGCTCTAATGCTGGAGAACACTGGGGGAATCATACAGCAGAGAAAACCCAGGAGATTTTGCTCCACTTTCTCTAAAATCCATCTATCAGTTTTTTCCCTCCTACTTTTTCAAAATGCTTCTCCAAACTAAGAATGGTGCAGAATTCACCTTGTGTGTCATTCAAAAGCTTGAGGTTCTTTCTGGTTCTTTTGAAGTGTATTTGTCCCGGAATGTTCAGATTCTACAGGTGGATTCCTAGCACTGTTTTGCCAGAAACAAACACACAGTAGGTACCTACCCTCAGCCGAGGGTACCTATTTAAACATCTCCTCTAAGCAGCTTGTTGATGTAGACATGTGGCCTCAGTAATTTCATCTCTGAGCACAAGAAATGAGGGAAAACTGGTTTTCAGAAAAATTTTCAGACCTGAAAGATGCAAAGGAGCTTAATCTGAGCTAGTCATTTGCATGTTTAACTTCAGTCCAGTGTGAATCAAGCTCTGGAAACTGGGTCTCACTTGTTTTAGTACATTGGTCTCAGTGAAACAGCTTAGTCAAGGAACCTGAGGTTGTGAATAAAATTAATAACATCGAGCTATTTTGTGGCCAGAAATGATATATTTCTTAGGCAGTGGGTCCATAGTACCTACTTGATCGTTAAGTACAGTTTTACGTGTTATCAGGAGCTTAATCACAGCTTTAATAACAGTTGAAAGGGAGAATGAAGACAACTATTCGTTTTGTAATGTGAAAGGGGGAAGACAATACATCTGCAGCTGGAAGCTGCCTTAATGATTTTTACAAAGTCTTAGTACTTAACAAGGCACACCTTAATAAAACAAACAAATCTCAGTAAGAGAAGTAATGTATGCATCGTTTAAGAGGAGTATTAGAACCGAATTAGATTGATGGTCTCCTACAGTAGTTACCTCGTTAAGCATCTTCTCTGGAGGAGTGTGGGAAGGTGTTATATGAAATGGATTGGAAGTCTTTTTCAGGCCACTGGTGTATTTTTTGTTGTGCCAGCTTTTTATTCTTTAATGTATGATGGGATTTTGCAGATGTTCCCTTTGAAATAGAAGCGTTTCAATTTTTTAGCAAGAGCAGACCAGCTGTTGTACAGGAGATGTACAAATCCCATTTACTTCCTGTCAGTTATTGCAAAATGGGTACTTTTTGGTGTAAAAGGCCCTTATTACCTGCCACATGTTTTGGCTGTATTCAGAAATATTTTTCAAAATATTTTTCCCTTCATTAATGGAAGTCTGAGATTGGTGATATGGGATCCTATTAGGGCTTGCTGAAGGGACAGGAGTACAATGAAAGCATGAAGTGAATTTAATTTGTAGCAACAGTCAAATTATATAACCTCAAGGATTAATTTTAATCAAATACTTCCTGATTTTTCTTTACAATGTTAAAATTAGATCTGGCACTTCACTGCAGCTTTTACAGTGACTCTTTAATTAGAATACAATGTCCTGTATATTTTTCTTCTAATTTAGGCTGGTGGGCTGTCTGACTTGGGCAAATGCAGAAATATCTCTGTGCAGATACTCACGAGGCACCTGAATTCTGGTGCGTATAACTGCTTGTATTACTGGAGTTTGAGGAGTTGCACTTTCAAATGTTTTAAGTCTGATTTTTAGATTTGGGAACCTCAGTCCCTCAATTTTTTAATAGTAGGTCTTTGATGCTGTTCCACAAAGTCTGTGTTGAAAAGGAGACAGCTCTGTGGGAGAAGGGAAAGCAGAAGTCCTGTTTGCCTTGTCTCATCAGTAACCTCTTGGCATCTTTAGCAAAGGATTTAGAGCCACATAACTAAAAGCCACATGCAGTTTTGGGGTTTTCAGTTATTGATGGTCCAGACTAGTCCTCTTTGGTCTGATAATTGTGTTTTGATTTCTTTCCTACAGAGAAGCCACGCTCTGGCAGGTCCCAACTTTATTTGTCCCTTTCAGGTTCGATGGCAGTGATTACAGGTGTCCCCTTTTGAGTGCTCAAGCCTGGGATGAATCTCACAAACATGGGGTGCTAACCTCAGGCTGTCTAAGGCCTTCTAATAAATGGAGAGAGATGAGTACCTTCAGAAGGCAATTCAGCTCTCCTGAAGTCTGGATCTGTGCAAAAGTGCTGCTCCTCTGCACCAGTGAGGGAAGGGGTCATGGCAGTGATGCTCAGAGACCTGCCATGCCGTTGTAGGAATCCATTCCTTCATATCCCAGCTCTCGGGTTTCTCTTGCCCAGTCTGCAAAGTGTACTTAATTAACTTCCCATCTTTCATGAAAGTGGTGTGGGTTTGAAGTAGTCGGTCTTTGTGAAGTAGTTGAGATCTTCAGCAATGACCAGAACCAGCCTGACAGCTGCCATGTATTGGCATAGCTTCATTAAAGTCAGTACAGACCAGCTGAGGTTTCTGGACCCACAAATGTAATTATTGTTATAATAATAGCATCAAACAAGTATTCATTATTTTTACTCCCTCTTTTAATTTCAAAATGAGAAAATTATTTCCTCTTGGATCAGTGAAAGTAATTTACATTATGCACAATAATGGTCTACATGAAAATATAATTATTATTCATTTCTATGGCACCATCTGGGCACTAGAAGCTTTACAGACACATGTGAGGAAAGGTCCCTGCCTTGAAGAGCTTACAGGCTGAATAGCAAGTATGGCTGCTAGCACTTAACAAGAGTCACAAATGGAACTTCTGCAGTATTACCATCAGGGACCTGCTCAACACAGGACTTACACAAACTCATGTGATTTCCAGTCACCAATCAAAATTTCCCCATGATTGACATTAAACAGCCTAAGGGTAGGCTAGGCCAAAGGATTGATTAGTGTGGATGGACCAAGAGGGAACTCAGCAAGAGGCTAGTATTAGAAATTGGCTGCCCACTTTTCAGACAAGTAAAGCATATGTGCAGGCTTCACATGGAAGCACAAAATGATTTTGATGCCTTGTGGACCTGTGTCTCCTATGGAGTTATTCCCAAGCTTCACATCAGGTCCAGGACTGGATGCTTTACTGAGTTTAAGTGTGGGCTAGGAATGCAGAGACCAGGCTTTATAATTGTGTGGATATAAAAATTGAGCCACATGTAACATTACCTAAACTTATATATGGTGTAACCTTGCTGAGTATTGAAAGTGGCAGTGCAGGGCACTTAAATCATGTGACTTCTTATTTTTAGAGGTGATTAGAGAATTCCTCCAAGGGACGAACTATTTATAATGTGTCTATAATTTGCCTTTTTTTTTGTGATGAAATTAAAACAATAAATGAATACCACTTAATTAAAAAAGTTATCTAAAAAGATTTCACACTGGTGTGTGGTGAGTCTGAGGTCAGATCATGAATGCTTCCCACATATATTTTGTTTTCAAGCTAATGTTCTGTTGCTGTTCTATTATTAGAGAGTAAGTGGGATGCTTATTTAAACAATTCTATAAAGCTGAATGACACTGCAGACTTCAGTTTAACTTGGATTTGGTTGAATGAGTCACGGGCAGTCATTTTTACTTCATGCTGCAGCCTTTGCTTGCCCTTCAGATGTACTTTTTGGTTCAGTTATGTTGGTGGAATCTGACTATTTTTCTTTGAGCTGATGCTATTCACTGAATTTTTGTAATGGTGAGTTTTGGATTTAATGTTCTCAGAATTTTTGAGAGGTCTCTTATTTTGTTCCTATAAAACTCAGCCTGTTTGTAGTTAGCTTTATTCTTTATAATTGCCCTCTCTCTGGTTCAGGAGGGCACATAGTTCAGTTAAAACATCATCTTTGAACAAAAAAACAGTTGAGGTCATGACTGTATTGACTAAAGTCAAGCGAGTTCCCTGAAACTACATCCAGCCCGTTGACCCTCACTTGGGAGAGGAACAGACAAACCTGAAAAGTGCCATTTCCATGGGAAATTTTAGTTTCTTTAGAATTGCACAAGTGCATGTCAGAGAGACAAGTAGAGACCATGTGTCACATGTCCTACCTGTGAGTTTCACTGGATGACAATTGGCCACCCTTGATGAGGAGTCCCACATTTGCCAGGGTCATTAGTTACATAAAGTGAGGACCTTTTTCCTCAGTGTGGCCGTAGCTGGAGCTGTAATTAGCTAAATGGCCATCTACTAACTGTGAAAATGTGGAGTTCTCCGTAGAAATGGAATGTTACCAGACATCCAGTTTGGAGTAATCTTGGACAAGCATGTAAATAAAAAATAATCTCTTACCAAGCTATATTACCTGGTATTAAAAATTATTCTTACGAAAAATAGCAACTTGTTGTTTGCAGGGATCCACATTTGAGTAGCTGGAGATGAATCTGGGCACCTGATTATATTGACTTTGATGCTTACAGGCTTGCTTATGCAATTAAAACTTTCTATGGATGCCTGACACAGTTGTTTAAATATGTAAATACAAATTCAAGTGGCTACCTTAAGGCATCTGGGTTCAGCAACTTGGCCTACAATATGTAAAACCCAAGAAAGGAAGCAGAAGAGGAGTAAATGTAGTAAACAAAGCTGTTAGTGTGTATACACTAGGAGAGTAATAATACTTTGCACAGCTACTGTGCCTCAAATTGCTTACATTTTGGCATTCAGTTGCATTGAGTTTAGTCACCCAGTTGCATAAATAGAAACTTGGAGGTGCTGCCTACTAACAGTGAACATGGAGCGGTACCTCAGCAATGAACTGGCTTTTTGGCAGTCTTGCAACAAAAGATATGCAAGTTGTCAATGAAATATTTTGGTAAGTGATTGGTTCTTATTAAAATAATAATTATGGCAATAATTATAACTGCCATTGGCTCTGACTGAGCTGCTGAGCAGGGGACAGCAGCAGGAGGATTATGAAATATTCTTGTAAAGCCATCTGAATCCTGCACTTTTAGCTCTGTGCACACAAATGAGGATGTTTGTGTCTGTATTTTTGGCATGTCATGTGCCAGTACATGGCAGTGCCCGTGTATTGTTTGGGTCCCCATAGCAGAGAGATGGAGATTCCTGTACAGTCTGTCTCACAGGCAGATAATCATCCCTGTGTTCATGTTTCTAATAACAGAGACATGATCAAAACAGGGGATAGTGTTTTACAGCAGTACTGTGATAAAATGGTGTGATAAGCTCACGGCCATCTGGCTTTCTGTACTCAGCTCCGTGATGTTTGCTGTGTCTGTGCCTTCATGGCAAGATCATGTCATCTCATTCCCAAAAGTCCAGGCTGGGCACCAATAATATTGAAAACAAAGGAAATTTGGTACGTTTTGCAGGTAGCACTGTAGCTATGATGACACTGTCCTGAGCCTTTCTAATCTGATTCAGTATTAAACATTTACACTGGCCAGGCTGCCACTGCATGACCTTCTGTGCTAAGTGCCTGTAAGTGATTAATGACTATTTATTAGGAAAAGATGGTCTCAAACCTTTGCCTTTGTACAACCAAATACATAAATGAAAAATGCTTTACTAGATTTCAGACAAGTTTGACACAGTTCTTTAAAGTGACTTGGGTTTTCTCCATTTTAGTTCCATCACCAGTGTGTCAGACTGAACAATGATCTCATGCTTTCAGAATGTTATCAATAGGTTATTTTGTAGTTTAAGTCCTTCAGTAGATTTTCACTTTATAGTAGTACTGATGTGAATTTACAATAACTCATTTTAAGGACCCATGAATGAGTGTAATTGTGGAGGGGGAAAAAAGGGTCTTACCGGTCAAATGATTCTTCAAGGTCTCCATATTTGGACAATGTGGACAGCTTGACAACCGCTGGAGTGTTTTGTTGCTTTTGAAGTGTCACTACAATTTTGCAGCGAGTGTTCGACAGTCACGCACTGTCCTCTAGATGCTTTCTGTTTGTGGAGTGTGTGTCACTTGGAAGGGATAAGTGAAAAGAAGCCCTTGAATTTCATACTGTCCTGGGTTCAACCTTTGCATTGGGTTTCCAGTTTAGTTACCAGCCCTAGCCAGGCTTTGATCTACATTCTGCCACCTAGAGAAACCACTTCAGTGCTTTGAAGCCTTTGAGAGGTAATGAGCAAGGTGCTATGTGTTTTGCTTGTTAGTAAATGTTTGTACTTTGTTCTTAGTTTTAACATAGTCCTGTGTATTAACTTGTTCTGCCTTCTTGAACAATTCACTATTGTTGCTAGAGATTTTCTCAGGGGTTGCAGAGGCTGATTCAAGGTCTAGTTGGAAGTCACTGGGAGTTAAGACATTGACTTCAGTAGCTCAGCTGAGACTGTGTTGGTTAGGAGGTGACTTCAGATCTCTGTTCCACACTTGACAAACAGTAACTCCGTTGTGAAACACTGTTTCTCCTTTAACTGAATTGGTGTGTTTTTGTTTTTCTTGCTGTCATTGCTAAGCTGCTGTCTTCCTAACTTGTAGTTGTCCAGTTTGAAAGACTGTTTCCTGTTTGCTTAAAATAAACACTTCTGCAGTATTTACCTGTTTTACAGTGCCTGCAGACAGCAAAATATATCCTCAAGTGTTTAACTCTGTTGCTACGGTTAGGATGTAGTTTCGTAGCAACAAAGAGACGCCATAGGTGTTTGAATCATGTCTTTACTAGTGAGTTGGTGGTTTGGTGGTTTTTGGGTTTCTCCTCTTCCTGTTTACAAGGGTAGAATGTGTTCAGGGCTCAGTTTTGCACTTCTTACACAAACAGAGGCAGGCATACATGCCTGTATTCCGTGGTGGTCAAATATTTGTAAGTCTGAGTGTCAATGTAAGCAAGAGTCGCCCAGGCTAGGATTTTCCAGACTTGACTGCTGCCTAGAAATATTCTGCTTTGCAGCATGCAGTTTAAATGAGTCTAGGACTTGCCAAGTCATCAATTCATCAAGTTCATGCTCTTTTAGTAGCAGATTCTTTTAGAAAATCTTCACATTTAGGGTTAGTTCAGAGTTGGATCATTATCCTGTGTGAGTGTGATGTGTGAGAGATTTTTCTACAGGACTTATTTTGAGACACTTCTGCCAAATAAATTGTATTTTCATTTAAGTTGTTAAAGTGAAAACAGTCTTAAAATAAATAATGTGCTGTTGTCCTAAAGTGTTCCATGGTAAAAGGAAAAAAGGAAGTATTTGATAGCGATGCTTCTTTAAGCAAGTTTTAAAAATATTATTTCTGTAAAACGGATATAAATGTGATATGATTATTTCTGTTAAACAGTAACTTAATATCAAAATAATATACAATTCTTTCAACTTTTAATTTCTGCTCTGTGTTCTGAATGGAGAATATCTATCGTAGAAGAGAGATTGATGGGGCTGGATGGGTACAACTTGAATTCCTTCATGTTTCTTTTGATAGTGGTGAAATTATTTAACAATCACTTTCCCTTTTTAGTGTTTTTATAAGTGACAAAATTGTAATTCAGGGCTATTTCGTTGGTGGTTTTGTTTGTTTGTTTTTTTTTTTTTAAGACCCTTCATATTCTGCTGGCCTTGTTAGGTCTCAGTAAAAGTTGTGCAATGTTAATTTTATGCCATGCTGAAATACGAAAGAGGCTCAGGTGGGAGGACTGCCCTTGAGTTTTGCATTATGCATGTAAACATTCTGTTGATGGCAGGTGTGTTGAATCCATCAGTGTTGCATTATGCTCTACCTCTGATTCTCTCAGTCTGCCCTTAAGAGGTCATCTGCTGCAGTAAGTGTGTAACTGGTGGACTTTCTGGGCCAGATTTGAAAAGAATGCATGGGGATTCTGAATGGGTTCACAATGCTTGCTTTGTATTCAAGTGGATTACCTGTGTTAGAATTTAATTTAAATGTATTGATCCCTACATGAGGAGATACCCAAATTACTCGTAAGTGATTGTCTGCCTGGGGATCAGCCAGTGTCAGGTTAAACTGCAAACATTTATGTTGAAGGACTGTTGTATTCAGATCAGCCTGTGCAGTGTGTCAGCTTGAATGGTTGATCTGTGGTGCTTTTAACAGTTGGACTCAATGGTCTTAGAGTCTCCTCCTAGCTGAATGATGCTATGATTGTATGAATCTGACTTTGATGAAAAATAAAACTCGGGGTCTAGAAGAAAGATGCTGTATCTAAGGCTGTGTGGCAGCACCTGGATGTAGATTCAACTCAGCTTTACAAAGTACTACTTGTGTGGCCTTCTCATGGCTGAGGAAAATACAGGGCTGGTTGTCTCTGCTTCCCATTAGTCAAACAGAAGCACTAAGTCACTGGATATAGACCTGGGTTATGTACACCATTTCCTGGCAGACGACAAACACAGAGACTGAAGCTGCACTGGGAGGTGACATTTGCCACACAGCCTTGTCTGCTTGTTGTTTGTTTGTTTGTTTTAATGAGAGGAGGACTATCCTGGAAAGAACAGTCAGCCAGAGGAGTTAGAAGGTTTAAAGGGCATTCATAACCTGACAAGTGACTCACTGGGGAATACAGGAGAGAAGGTGCATTTGAAGAAAAGCATAAGGTGTTTTTTTGCCACAATATCTGTTGGGGATTACTGTGTTTAAGGAGATGGTGTAAATGTACTTTGGTGAGACAAATTCTTATTGCAACACCAGTGCAAGAAGTGGATGTTGCATACGGCTTCTGTGTGTTAGGCATGTGCCCAGCATCACCCCATGCAGAGTTCCCAGAAGCAGACAAGTTCTTCTCTTTGTTTCAGTTTCAGAGTCTTGAGTTTGTTTGATCCAAAACTAAAACTGACAGTTGACAAAACAGTTGCCAGCCCTTAACCTACCCAGGTGGGTTGTGCAGGTGTCTTTCCTGCCACAATATACCATCCTGATTCAGCTGTCTGATGGACCTTTATTTGGTGGGGTGGATGGTCCGGGTCTGGCCGGTGATGGCAACCAATTACTGACTAGATTTTGTTACCAATGCTATGGGCTGGGGTTGTGCCTGGCTCACGTTTCAGCAGCTGTTTCTGGTTTGGAGCAGTTGGTAGGAGGAAACCCATTTTATCTTCTTTCTGCTACATCTGTAATTGGGATAATTTTTCTGAGCTGCACACATCTGTGGCCTAAAACCTGTGCTCAACCTGGGCAAATTCAATGAAAGGTGACATTTCCCACAACCCAGCATCCACTTGCCAGTAGTGGAAACAGCTGGTGTTGCTTCACTCCTGTGCATTTTATTTTTCAGGATTCAACACTGATATTTATTAAATCCATTGGCTTGCACATATCAACATAAATAAGAGTATCTTATTAATAGACCTAGTTGCAAGCCTAGTATTTCTTGTAGCATTATCAGTCTCCTTAAGTTATCCTTCTGTGTGTGTATGTAGGGGAAATAAAACAAACCCGAAAACCTTTGGCCATTCCATCAGTAAGTCCTTAAGAAGAAGCTTTGCTATTATCCCTAATGCTCTAAAGCTTGCTGAATAAACAAAATGAACACAGATGTTTCCTCACTGGTGATGCAGTTCGTAAGAAAACACTACTCGAGGCTTTGCTCAGCTGCAACTTAAACTTCTGTGTGCAGAGATCCGTTGACTAAACAATTCGGCCTTACTCAAGGAAACTTCCTGCAAAGTTGAGCAGGCTTGCTGAGAATTACTTTTTGTGTTAGCAGTTTATTAACCACTAATGAATTACTCAGATGCGTTTAAATTAGCCAAAAAGCTCTTTTCTTGCTACATGGAAATGCTGTGAGGATGCTGCATTGTGCTGCTGAGGTTGAGTCCTCTTCTTGGAGGAATGACCATGTGAAGAGGCATTTATTTGCCTGCAGTCTGGGGAGCAGTTTTGTGGCTCACAGTTGAGTGAAAATAGAATCAAAATCAATTCTGTACAGAAACCCTTTACAGATGTTTACTGGTTATGCCAATTTTAACAATTTTGGAAGAAAATTTCTTCACACAGTAAAAGGAGAATAACTATAATTGGTTACAATCTGTATTTAGTAACAAAGAAACTTTTTGCTACTACACTGATCAGGCTTCCCCCCCGCCCACTCTTTTTTTTTTGCAATTATTTTCCTTATTTAGGCCATTTTTTCCTGAGTTTAAGATCTTTAGGTTTAGAGAACAGAGTTTGACAATGTAGGTGGGAAGGGGAAGCCAGAGACAATGTGTAATTCATCAGTGAAGCTGTGTCACAGCAGTGGATGTGCCCTGGGAGCAGAGGGTGCTTCCAGGATGCCCTGATCTTAGACACCTTTCACAGTTTGCCTACAGATGAGATCATGGTTTGTAGAGTACAACAGGAGTATATTAAGGGTTTAAGCCAAACTTGAGGAATCTGACCATTTAGACCCTGCCAGTCACTAGAGGATCTTCTATTGTGTTTAAAAAATAGTAAGAAAAGACTTGATATAAGCGTGCAAAGACTTGTGTTCTAATAATTCTTTCAGGCTCTGTGTTTTGTGGATTTTTAGAGGTATCAGTTGCTACTGGGAGGAAGGTAACTCTAGGCATTTAGCTCATGAGAAGTTAGAAACAACCTGTGTAGGATGAAATTCTCTTAGAGCTGCCGATTTCTGTTACTACTCTGTTAACTCCTGACTTTTCTTGGGAACTGCTGTTGCACTTATCTCCCAATCCCTTTTTATTGAACACTTACTCCTTTATTCCCACATCATGCTGAACTTGCTGTTGCTGCAGTTTCTGCTGGCCCAAGGCAGTGACACCTGGAAACATTCAGTTGCTGTGCAGTGGTGTGGCTGCCTCCCAGGGCCCACATGTGACCCATTGTAGAGGATGTCCTGTGCTCTGTGTCCGAGTTGTACCAGAAATCCTGGAGGCCTGAACTTCAGCCACTCCTTATCTCACACATGCCTGATCCACCTGCATCTTGTCATCATTGGTGCAGAGACAAGTCATCAGTGGTGCAGAGATGATTCTCACTCAGAGCACCATGGAAACTTTCATGTTTCATGTCCATGTCTGTAGTCCCTTTTGAGCTGGCATCTTTCTTCTTTCTAAAGATCAGATTTTCATGCTCTCTCTGTCATTTTTTATTCTCACTGATGTGTATCTCTGCTTCTGTTCTTCCCTCCCTCCCTTTTCTGAACAAAGATCATTTAGTGTTTCTAAGCATTTGAGTAACAGTTTTGTCCCCTTTTTGCAGAGATAGACCAACTTTGATCAATACCAAAAGCAAATGGTTGTAGAAATTCACATTATGCACTTGCGTGCTCTGTGGATTGTCTTTGTAGCTGGTACTTAGCATATTGCCTCTGGAAATGTGTTTCTGGAATGTAGCTTTTATTTGTGCAGCAAGGGACCCTGGCAAATGCTTCATGTTTGATATGAACTCACAGCCCTTTTAGATGTTGAATAATATAAATAAGGACTTATCAACAAGAGAAAGAGGTGACAAAATAAGTGAAGGTGTGAGTTTAAAGCTTGGTAGTTTATGTGATACTAAGCCCTCATGTGGGCACTTGCAGGGTACTGTTCTGCTTTCCTGAGTTGGCTGAACACCTGCTTGCCCATGAGCAGTGGTGAATGAATTCCTTGTGTTGCTTTGCTTGCATGTGTGAGTTTTGCTTTACCTGTTAAACTGTCTTTATATGAACTCATAAATTTTCCCACTTCTACTCTTCTAATTCTCTTCCCCTGTCCCTTGAGGGGAGAGTGAGTGAGCAAGCAGCTGCATTTGTGCTTAGTTGGTGGACAGGGCTCAACTACAACTTGCCTTTGTTGAACTTCATATGGTGGGTGATTGTCCAGCCCTGTCATTTGTCAAGGTGTCTGTGCAGGGCCTTCCTGCCTTGAAGGGAGTTAAACTCTTCTCCCAACTCAGTAACACTGGCAAACTTACTTAGTATACCTTTGAGTCCTGCATCCAAATAGTTATTTTACCCAATCCAAAGGCCAGCTGAGAAGGGATAATCATGCTTCTGAGGCTGTGAAAAATCCAAAGTGAACTCTCTCAATAAGCAGGATAAAGTACGCACTTACTTCCCTCCCCCTCCCATTTCCCTAGGCATTGCTTCTTTCACTTGTGTATTCTCTGTATGACACCAGTTGCTTTATAAGAAGCATCTTTCAACAATAGCAATAGGCTGGTAGTTACTAATGGATATTGAGAGCCAATGGAAAGAGGATATAGCATATTTCTTATATTTTGTAAATAGTGGTGTAAAATAAATTTCAACTTTGGGTGGGTGTGCCTCACCTCAAAGAGCACTGCAGTTTGTGCCCTACAGTGGTGGCATAATATAGTGTGGCATAATGGCAAAGTTGCAAACGGTATTTGAAATGCCATCTAATGATTTATAACAGTAAAAGCAATTGAATATGGAAGGAATTTCATAGGAAGATTGTGAATTTTCTGATATTGGAGTGTCTTAAATGAAGGCTAGAGACTCTAGGGGAACTAGAAGTTAGTACAGGTGTCACAGGGTCATGTTCTACCATGCTGGTCTTAAGCAGGACATCAGGACATGTCTGTGCTTGTGGTGTGTTGGAAGGTCAAAGGGGAGGCAGAGGTGGTGGAGTTCAGTCCTAAGATGAAACACTGTTCTTCCATAGGTGTGTGTGACTCATCCACGTCACTGTGCAGGAGCTTTACCTGGTGCTAAAGTTCCTGTTATCTAGGCTCAAGGACACTGTGCTTGATAGTTCTAATTTCTACCTTTTCAAGATCACTTAAGAGTTCAAGTGAGAATGTCCACTATCCTTAAGTATGTAGCATTAAGTGGGAATGCTAAGCTCCTCTGAAACTGGTGCAAAAATTTTCCATTACTTTGGAGGAGTTAAGATTTCACCTTAAGGCTTGTTTGCTCCAACATTTGTCCTTTTGAGTTTTAAATGCCTGGCACAGCTTTAAGATCTGAAATATTTAGCAGTGATCAGTAGTGACTGACTGCATTCAGAGTCACCTGGAGTTTTTCACCAATTTGACATTTTGTTTTCTAAGCTCAAGTTGATGTTTCCTTTAGCATTTCTTACTCAAAATCGAGTTCAGTTTTGGTTCACATTGCCAAGGAGGCAATACAGATTCTGCCCTTAGCTACAGCAGTGTGCTGTGACATTTATACGATGGCAGATGCCTGAGCATCCTGAGCTAATGTTTAAGGTTCTTTTGTCAATGCAAAACATTTAAGGATTTTTTTCCCCTGCTTATGAAAGGCACCTTGCCCCAAATGTGATATGAACAATTACATGTAGAATAAATGTTTTTCCCTGTGCCCTGTTTATTAACAAACCAGCCATATATATACATATATATATATATATATATATATATATATATGTTCACGTTTGTACACGTATCTGTATGGGGGAAGAGATTTCTTGCAGCATGAAAGTCGGATCAATGGGTTAATGCTCTCCCTGTAAGGCAGTAGGGTGTCAGCTCATCCCAGTTACTGTATGAAAAGCTTGATGCAGGACTGATGCTGCATGAAGCAGCTCTAGACTCCCAGTGAACACTGCATTTTGTTGCCCAGAGGAAGAGAAGGACACTACATCCATGGAGAGTGAATCTTGAGGAAAAAGAACTTCAGCAGGTGACAAGGTGAAATTTGTATTCATACACAGCCCAGGTGTTTGGAGAGCACAGGTTGTGTGCAGAGTAGTGGTGCTGTGACAATCCAGCTTTTTGGTTCTTAACAAAATTGTTTGCTATTAGTCTCTTGCAGCACATCCAAAAGTTCTTGTCACATTTTATTTCAGGTTAAAGCTGTGTAAAGGCATCAGGGTTTTTTTAAAGGAACTTTAAGTTTTCCTACTCCCTTAGTTGAGAAGTGGTGTCTGCCTCCAGCTTTTTTTTTTTCCTTATTGTAACTTTTCTTCCTGTTAACTGTAACAAAAAATGGGAACTGAATTTTGTTTCATGTTTGGTACATTACAAAGAACGTCCTTGGCACAAATTTTATGTATGGAGCTGGAACAGAAAGCACACTAAAGTGAAGATTTGGAAAGGAGTCTGTCTTTATCTAAAACAAATGTTGATAATCTGGTGACCTTTTTAACAGCACTGAAGTGTGATGTCTTTTATTTATTTGCAGTCTCCTTGGTTATAGAGATGTCAGTGGGATCCTACCATGTCCTGCCAATTCCTGTATCCCCCCTCAGCCCAGCAGGTGTTGGTGTGTCATCAGGAGTTTGGAGCATAAATAGTTCAGTTTCTGCAAAGGAAAATGAACTCTTGCTAATCTGCAAGAAGTTATCAGAAATATAAAGAAGTGAGGAATTATGAGTCTGCAATATAGTAATGAACAATTCCATTTCAGAGCTGTTGGCAGGATACTGCTAGAGAAAGTTTTCAGGAAGTGAGGAGCAGCATCCTGCCATGACTGGGCATTGCCTGAAGGGTTTTAAGTAAGTATTAAAAGTAAAGTATCCATTTTTATTGTTGCAAAACATATGTCGAGGATTTTCTCTGAGGTACAGAAACCTGGAATGTTTGGTAGCACTTCCCTGCATCACCAAGATAAAAATTCAGACTCAATCCAGAAAGAATTCTTTTTTAAAATATCTGTATTAAAAATGTCTGTGTCAAATAAATAGCTGATCCTCCTTTCTTGGCTTGCTTTTTTCCCTCCACTTTTAAGAGATCTCAATAAGTATTTTCTCTGTACATATGAGCTGCTTCTCAGTCCCAGACAGGGCATGTAATCATGAAGAAGGAATTGAGTATCCTCTTGGTAAGGACTGATTGAAGCATCTTATGGGTGAGGATACCTGATATTTGACAGGACTTTGTGACCTCAGCTGAGGAAATGTCAAATCAGAAGTACCACCTCCCATGGGGGGAGGGATGTGATGCCAGTTAAAACTATACAGTAGCTGATGCACAAAATAATTCTTTAGTTTTTATGCACCTGTTTCTGATCTCCTGTTGGCATCTTCCGAGCTTGAAGAAACTGAAAGGACAGATATGACAGCAAAATGTAACATACAGTGACCTCAGAGCCTTCTCTTAGAAAGTAAAATGTGTTTGCAGTTAGAAAAAAGCACATTATTTTGTGCTGCAAATTATGACCTGTAGTAAACTTGGAGAAATGAAAGATGACATAGCAAGTGAGGTGCTGACCTTGTTAGTTTTTCCTTGTCAGTTTTTCCTTGTCATCTGACAGTTTTTCATAAGCTACCACTGTATTCATTATTTGTTCACTATTTAAATTAGTTCTTACTTCCACATTTTAGATGGTAGCTCTGTCTTTAGAATATTAAGCCATATTTAAAACATATCTTAGGGTAAGAATATGAAATGAATCAATCACTATGCATGATAAAGCAGCCAAAGATGGATAAATTAATACCTTGTGATGAGTCTCTAGTTTTAAATTTCAAGTTAATTCATAGCCTGAATTATTTTTTTATTACTAAAGCATTGATAATTTACTAAATCTTGATTTTCTGAGTTCTATCAATAATTTCAAACTAATGTTAGCAGTTGCAGTTCAGACCCTCTAGTGAAGTTGTCCAACACCTCTGCAGTAACTTTACCTTGGTTAAATTAAATAGAGAGTAATCTTTGTGCTTGATTCCTGTAGAGGAGTGAACTTCACCCTTCAGCCTTGTGAGACAGACTATAGACCAGTGACTTTTGTTCTGCACAGTGCAAGAGGAGCTTCTCTCATTGTCCTGTGTCTCCTCCCGAGTTCAGAGGATGTTACAGTTTATTACTGGGAGTGGGAGAAAGGATCAGAGGATGCTGGGAGACCTCTTGACGCTGCAGGGATAATATTGGATACAAGGGGACAGGACTGCTAAGTTTTACACTCTCACTGACCTTTTTTGTGGCCTTTGCTGGCTTCTGTGCCTCATTTTCTTTCTGGTTTGAGTCTTTTGTCTCTATGGAACTTGTAAGTTTTCTTTGAAGCAGGAATGTTATTTTACTATATGTTTAGAACAGAGAGGCCCCCACTCACAGTGGGGTTTTTCAGGGGCTTTTGTGTCACACCTAATGATTGGTCTTGCATTGTAAAAAAGGCAAAGCAAACAAACCAAGAGAGGAGAGTGTGCTTCTGATTTGAAGGTAGGTTTGTGCATAAATCTCTGTTCAACTTCAGAAAACTGAAATGTGTTACAAAATAAGTGTTTAGCTGTAGCTTTCCTCACATTTCATTTTTTCCTCTCTTCCTCCCTGCATCTCAATGATCCAACAATGCCCCTTCCAAGGGACTATTTTGCTATTTTAACATACATAATTGGTCCTAAGGCTTTTTTTATGAAGCTGCTATCAGAGGCAGACTGCTTTCCTTCCATTCAAACCCTTTTGATTTGACTGCAAGACTCTTGGAAATCTATTGTTGTCTCCTGAAATTGTGTTTTGTGGGGTTAAGGTTTACATTCCTCTACCAGTTTCTCATCAGAGCTCTATGTTACTATATTTGCACCCATCTTTGTAGAAATATTCTACTATACACTATTTGCTAGGAGTTCTAATTCATTTAGCACTTCTTGTCTGCCAGCAGATTGATTTACAGACATGGACTGATACATGTTGCTGTTTTCAGAATTGTGGAGTCATGTTAGAAACTGTGCAGCATTTGATTGCCTAACTGTGGGAGTTAAACCAATCCTTTGCTATCAGGGAGAGTAAACCTTTTAAAAATTGAATAAGCCTCTAGTCTGGGAGAAAATAAATTGGTTATTTGTAACATTTTCTGCTAAAATGTTCTTCCTTTAGCTTTCTGATTATTCATCAGCTTGTCATGCTTTTTCCATTACCATTTATCCTTTTGTTTTAAATATCTCACAAGTTTTGATAGATTTGCCAAATTTTCTTAGTTTGAGAGAGAATAAGTTTGAGAGCTCTGAAACAGTTGCTACAATACCAACCTCTGAGAAATGCTGGGGTTTTGAATACAAATGCAAATAAAAATTTGTTTGGAACATTAATTTTCTGTTAAATGCTGTTACATAAAATTCTCAGGGATCTCACATAAATGTTTAATTCCTACAAACGAAGCTTGAAGCAAATGCTTTATCTGATTTTCAGTGTTAAAAAAAGAATTACAGCTTTCTTTGGAGGGAACCTGCAGGAGTTTGGAAAGTTGCTCTGTTAATGTGATTGATTTTTATGTCAAGGATAAATTTTTCCTTCAGCGCCCAAGTGCAAAGGTTCACACTCCTGCATGGAATAACTAATAAGAGTGTGTGTGATTTCAAAGTCTTCAGGAGGCAAAGGAGCAGAGTGTTTCTGTACAAAAATGCCTGTTTTGTTTCTCTGGATAGCAAGAGGCCTGGTGTGGACTCTGTCAGGGAGAAACTTCTATTAGGCTTTATTTCAAGATCATGTCAGATGGTTTTCTGTGGATGGAGCTGTGCAGCTTTTTCCCCTCTGGGGGCTCTGGATGCTGTGATCTGATCTGCATTCGGACAATTTTCAGCAGGGGCTGCTTGGGATGCGACACTTCAGTCATCTTGTAAAATTACTGTATTAATATGGGCTCATTTGTGGTGTCTCTGAAAACCCAGCACTGTTAAAATTGTCTCTTTGCAAGGCCCAGCAATGCAGAAGAGTGTGGAGAGCCCATCAGTATTCCACCTGCGTGGACCTGCCTTGGGCAGCCCCTGCTAATGGGCTCTGAAGGAGCCCAACTGCAGCCGCTGTGGGACGGGCACTTCCAGCAGCGAGTGCCTTGCTCTGCTCTCCGGCGGGGTCAGGAGGCAGCTTAGTGTGACATCCATCAGCAGCAGCTCTGCAGGGCGGCTGCTGAGCCAGGATGGTGTTTTGGAGTGTGTTCTTGCAGGGAAAAAGGGGCATTAAACAGTGTCTGATGTTCCTGTGTCTCTGCGGAGAGAAAATAAACTTTAGAAAAAGAAATAAATTTACTTTTTTCTAGTCATAACAAAGGGAAAAATAAATTAACTGGTTTTTGGTAAGAATGTGGTTACCCTCTCTCCACCTGCGTCTTTGGATTTTTGGAGCACGTTACAAGTTTTTCCAGTCTCATCTGAGGCGAACAGCTTATGCAGGTTTTATTTGTGCTCTCCTGCACAGGTACTCTGGTCCTTGCAAGCAGTTTCTGGGTTCGAGTAATTAGTTGTTACAGGCTGTCGTTGTGGTGGTGTTGATTTCTCAGTTGCAGCAGCCTTGTGTGTAAGTTCATTGTCCAGAGCGCCAAATTAGGATGCACTAGTCTTGCTCCTTACTGTGTTGGTTGGAAATACTCTCAACATTGCTTGCCTGCTTCAAATCTCTATCTCACACTTCTATGGGTTTAGTGTAACAGAAGTCTTCCATGCTGCTACGTAGGTAACAAAATAATGAACACTTAAATGTGAGTAAATGACAATGCAGGAGTTTTATTGGGAGTAGGGGAGTTGTTCTGTGCTAGAACATAGCTGTTCCACCTGCCTGTTGAGAAAAGGATGTTTTTTTCATAGAATTTTTCACTGCAAATCTAATTCATGTGTGGCTGAAAGTTTTGTGCAAAGGGATTTTAAACATTATGCAGAGGATTCCCAGAGGAAGTTTATGACAAACAAAGCAGCAGTATAAGTTCTTGCATGTTCATTACATGTTTGTAGGTCTCTTTCTTTAAAAGGAATTTAGACATGTCATACAATACAGATTTGGAACTTCTAATCTGTTGGATAAGGTAGCAGAGGTATCTTTAATGGAAACTGTGTTAGGTACATCTAGAACTATGGGTTTCCTGGCACTTGAAATGATTGATGGAAGGAGATGAGCAGAAAAGCAAATAGCAGAGGATTATGTTTCAGGGCAGAGCTTAAGCTTTCGGGAAGAGAAAGATTTTATTTTTGTTGAAGTGCCTGTCATGGAGATGATGTCACTGTTGGGTACTTCACTATACTCTGTCAGCCCCTGCAAAACAGGTAGATGCTCAAGAAGATGAGCTCACGTCTGTGCTTCCTATGAAAGTCCTTCTCAGCTTCCCACTTTTAAACTCCTATCTTACATCATATCTCTACTCCTTCCTTTTCCTGGGTGTTACCACTGTTCCTTATCTTCTGACACTCTTAGTTTTAGTTTTTGCCCTGTCAATCCCAGCTGCATGTGCCACCCCCTCACTGCTGCAGGGCTTCCTCTTTAGGGTTTCTGCATGAGCCTCAGCCCAGCTTTTGCTGGGTGCTCATGGCAACCTGTGCCATAGCTGAGCCAGTTCCTGTTTGCACAGTGGCCACAAAGTGTCACAGCTGCAGAGCCACCAAGCGCTGCCTCCTGTCATCTTCTGGTGCAGGGGAAGCTTGGAGCAGCAGCATACAGAGTTAGGAGTGTTAAGGGCTAATGTGCCAGGCAACTTATTGTCAAGGATCCCTGAAAGGTGACTCTCAAAACTCTTGCTGCTTCCTTTCAAAAGGGCACAGTTTTTTGTGAGGAAGTTTCCTAATGTTTGTTGGCAAATAGTGAATTCTTCTAATCATAATGCTTGCATAATGTAACTGCCTGTAGTTAGGGGTAGTAAAATCAACCTTAGTCTATGTCTCGGGCCAGCATCTTGTATAAGGAATATAACATATAGATTAGACAGTCAGTGTAGAATATCTGAATTTTTATTTATTAGCAGAGAAGTTGACATTGGAAAAGGCTGTTTCGCTGAAAACAGCACAACTTCATGTGTGAAAACTCAATGTAAGGCTTTAAAGAACCAGAGACCAGACAAGGGACTACTGCATTGCCACCCTCCTCATTGTTGTCATCTTTTGTTCCATCCCAGCACTTACAATATAATCTGAATATCCAGTACCTGGTGATGATGGTATGTGTATAATAATGTGTGCATTAGATGGAGTCCAATTTTTTATGTTCTTAAAGTGAAAGCATAGAAAAAATTGAGAAATTTTATCTAGAATTTTTATAAAATTAAATTTAAATTTTTCAGCTTATTTTGATATTAAGAATTACTGTTAATTTCAAAGCATCAGACTTGATTTGTGCTGGAAGATCCATTTTCTGTCCATGTCTGCAAACAATAGTTGAGCAGATACTTACTTAACTCTAACAGTAGTGTCTGGAGTTTTGTTTTACTATTTTACTGTGTGGAAAGGTGTAAGACAATGTCTGTGTTTTTACAAAATGGAAAGAATTTCATCAGGAAATGTCTCTACTCCGAGTATGTCCAGGTTTTCTTTACTGCAATCAATACGGTTATTCATGGATTTCTGCTCCCAGCTCTCTCCTGGCTATATTTAACATATGTCCCTGTAGGAGGCTACATCGTTTTAAGGAAGTTGTTACTGTTGTACAGACGTGTGCTGCAGTGAGTTCAGGGCTGTATACAGGCAGAGTGCTGGATAAATCTGCCTCCTGCTCCTGTAAACACGAGCGGGTTGCTCTGTGTGTTGGGTTTCGCCCATGGCTAATTCTGTTTTACATTCCTGGGGTGGCTGAAGCCAACCAGCTTAGCAGATCATCCGTGCTGGAGGTTCAGCACCCTCACAGCTTTGCATAAATAATTGCTCAGATAATCTGCATAGTTTGTGTAGTGCTGAAAACAATTTGCTTTTGCTGATGATGACGCCTATGGCCTTATGGATCTGCTTGTTGTGGTGACGTGTTCTTTGTTGACAGGACAGATTTATTTTATTTTTTCAAGAATTTTGAGTCTTCTGAAATGAGGTGACTGCTTAATTTTCACTAAGTATTTTCCTTTAAAGGTCAGTGGTTACACAGACAAAATTAGGAGCATCTCCACAGTTTTTGTTGACAGGATGAGCCAACGTTACATGTAAGAAGCAAACAGTATATTTTATTTTATTTATCTCATTTATTGTTTCCAGTTGATTTTCTGTTGAAGTGTGATGCTAGGCAGTGAAGATATGAGATTTAAAGTGAAGACTGATCCCAAGCTGAGCTGTGGGATTCTTGGGGAGTGTATGTGGAACCCACTTCTTATGGGTGCAACTCCCCACACTTTTCAAGACCTTCAATAAAGACTGCAGATCTCTAGCAAGATCCAGAGGGCATTTGCCACTTTTTGTTTAAGTCCCAGTTGAATATTTGTTGACACTTGTAACTTTGAAGAGTCTCTGACTTAGGCATATGGCTATCATTAGTTTTGAATGAATTTATCTGCTTTTGAAAACCTCTACTATGTGTCCTTCAGTGCCTGCCAGCATTACCTGCAAGAAGTTTTATTGCTCCATTCTACAAACATGTCATTTAAACAACAACAACAACAAAAATCTGATGTATTCCATGTTTACTCAGGAAAGGCCTGGCTGAAAACCAACTTCCATTAGGACAATGAAATTTCTACCCAGCTTTAAGAAGGAATTAAGTTAATTTTTTATTGTAAACTTTTATCCCCCTACAGTTTTGATGTAATAGGCCAATGAGGAGTTATGATTACGTTTATTTCAAGTGTCATCCCTTTGGGGTAAAGCCACATTACGTGATTTTGAAAAAGAAGATAAATGCAGAGATTATGACGAAAGTAATTTTTGTCATTTCAATTGCTCTGTTTTAGACTACAGATTGCAACTTGACAAGAAAATGGGGTTGCAGCCTTTTTGAAATGCTGTCACTCTTGTTTTTGTGGTAAGCCTTTGAACTTTGGAAGGAAGAGAGCCCCCAGGCCAAGGAGGTACCTCCATGATGTTTTGCTCATGTTGGACTGTAGTATGAGTTTGAGATATCTCAATTTTTTTTCCCCCATGATTGTTTTAGATTGGATTAAATTAGAGTAATCCACTTCATAATAATGCTGGAAATCTGTAAAATGATCTGGTAAAAAGATTCCTGCTTTTCTCTGACCTCAGTTCAAGTGTAACACCTTGTAAATGTGTATGAGGATGTTGCCACATCTGATGAGGAAACTGCTGCAGAAAGGTGTGCCTGCGGCCTGACAAAGGTTTGGTGGCAGATCTAAAATAAGAACTCAAGGCTTCATCTCTTTACTGCCTGAATCTACTCTCATTTTTCTGTATCCATGGTTTTTTTCATCAAAGAAAACATCTCTCTCCACACTATCCACAGATAGTGTTAACTTTAGCCATTGCATGTAGTCTCAGCAGCATTTGCCAGGTGAATGAAAAATTGGATATTGGTATTGGTATTGGATCTGCTGGTTGGCTTTTAAAGTTATGATGGAAGGGTGAATCCAAGAGTTGGAACACTGTCAGCAGCTGATTTTGTGTGTGTGCATACGTCATTCATCTTTCCCAAACCCAGTCACCTTTCCCTGGATTGCCATGCCTGGTGTCCCAGCCTGGCTGTGGCTGCAGGGTGGGTGAGGCAGCCCCAGTCCATTGCTTGAACTCTTCCACAGGAGAACCTGCTGGATACACCTGCAAAGAGGAGCAACACAATTCCTCACGGTTTCAACTTGATCACCTAAACAATATCAACCCAATTACTGTAACTCTTGCCCCACCTTTTTTTTTAATAAGATGACTAAGTCTGAAAGTGGAAGTATGACTCTCATGCTTGAAGTGATATGGTTATTGCCATAAGGATTTTACTCAAATCAAAACTGGCTTTGGTTTGCACAGTGGGTATAAATGAAGCTCTGTGAGCAGTGCTGTGTTCCCTCCTGACATAAAATCTACGTCAGACAGAAATACTGACCTACATTCTGCAAAAAACAAGTCTTCTCCTTTTAAGCACTCTTTGTAGGTTGACTTAAGTTATTAATGACTTAAGTTATTAATAAGTTGTTTATCCTTGTTATTTACCAATATGTAGGCAGGCAATTTTTGTAATTTTGTGAGCTACACAATTGGAATTGCTCTTGGCCACAATTTTTAACAGCGATGGATAGAAGATTTTAAGCAGCATCTGTCTGACCTTGAGTTGGCTTCATGGTTAAGGTGGCCAAGGTGTGCCAGTTCATCTGTGACAAGTGGTACCACTGGCTTCCAGCTGTTGGCTGTTGTTGGGAGGATATAAATAAGAACATGTTAATTGGCATCTGTGAGTGATCAACTTAGCTCTGTTATTTTTGTACGAAGCAGAGCAAAGAGCTTGTGCATGACATATTAAAGTGTAGGAGGGGTTTTTTTTAGCAGGAGATCCTTTTTATCAGTTTTTACTTTCAGAATACTCTGTGACGGCATGTCTCAGACTTGTGCTCATTCTGATAGTCACACCTGACAGTAAAAAAAGTCTTGCAGATTAGGTTGCTTGCCTAACATCACTGTTCTCTCTTCTGCATCTGATTAAATTTTTAAGCACTAGACCAGTCAGGATGGGGTATCTCTTGGTCTGCCTTTGGGTCCCTTCGGGAGCAGGGCAGTGGAGCAGTGCAGAGGGCCTTTTCTTCACCCCACTGCACTGTGTGGCTCCTGCTCTAGAGAAGATTGCTTTCACTTCTGCCCATCTCCCTGCACTGCTCAGAAGCAGCTGAATATGTTTCTAGTTCCATCCTGCTGCTCTTTGCAACTGGTTTTTGTTGTAAAAGTTGCCCAGAGTTTCGAGGTGCTGTGGAGTTCATTATTTGACTTGCTTTTCTGCAAGATAGTCCTGTTTCTGGGATCATATGTAATCAAATGCTGGAAGTACATTTTTACTTTGTGGCTGCATGAAGGAATATAAAATCAAATGTCAGGATTTGTGGATGCAAGAGAGATCAATGGTGAGAATGAGGAAGATTCCTGTGCCGGGGGGAGAGAAGCAACAAAAAATTGTATTGCCCACTGGAACCATTTTTTTTTGCCTAGAAAAACCTTCTTTTGTCATGGTGTTACTGAGATGGTGGAGCTCTGTTCAGTTTGCAGCATGAACGGAGATTTTTACCTAGAAGTTGAATAGTACTGCCACTGAACTTCATTTCTGCAAACATGGATTGAAACTTGCAACACTTAAATGTTTCTGTTTATAAACTTTGAACTTACCTTAGTATTTAGACAAGATACATTGAGATACAGCTATCCTATTTGCTTGCAATTGAGAAGGCCAGTTAGGTAAATAATTGGCAGAATAAAAAAGGGCAAAGTCACAAACTAAGTTTGTCAGATATATATGCTACTATCAGTCCATTAGCTGGATGAAATTTTAGCAGTGTCTCATGTCAGCTCAGAAATATTTAAATATACATAGTGCAAAATTCTAGGTCTGATATATGTTGTATATGAGCCTGTTTTGTATTGTGAATTTGGATGGGCTTGGCTGCTCATGTCTGTGTGTCTGTTAGAAAGTACTTGGGAAATATTATTCAGTATTTTATGGTTACACTAGAACTGTTGGTGGCCTCCTAAAAATTGGAAAGCAAATCTCCATTGTTTCACTAAGCATAGGAAAACATTTTGGCTAGTATTTTGCAAGAGCTATAGACAAAATGGTGTGTGTAAAAACAGTGAGACAGTGTGACAGATGTTCAGGTGGTATCTTAGGTGTAGCTCTGTCTCAGCTGCATTTTGAGCAGCTGAAGGCTGGATCTCTGTCTAACTGCTACTTTCAAGAGTCACTCCCAGCTTTCTTTGCCCCACAGGCATTACTGTGTGGTATTCAGTGAGGTAATTTTTTGTCCAAGAAAAAGAAAAGCAAGGCCCCATAATGTTCATAGCTGCTTTTAAAATCCCATAATCATTATTCATTTAATTTGGCTGACACCCTCGTTGCTAATGCCGAGTGTTAACGTGTCACTCTGGTCTCTCTCAGGTGAGAGCAGCTGGACAAGGAGCCCTCTCTCTGCCCCTGCCACCCTGGGACACTGCCGGGGCACACTCTGCCCCTTGGCAGACACACTCAATGGGCTTCTTTCACCAGAGTGTCAAACTTGGCTGTGAGGCAGCTTTGGAAAGACACACAGCCCTGCTGCTGCACAAAGAAAATTGTTGCTCCTCAGGGAAATAACAAAGTTTGAGCTCTGGTGCCAAATGTTATGGGATGCTGGCGCAGTGAGTGTTTGCATTCTGGGGGATCTCTGCCTTGCCATTAACAAGGACTGATTGTGCAGGAGGAAAGTGTTTGCCTTGCAGACCTGTTCAGCAGTGAGCAGAATTGCCACTAGAGTTTATTCATTGCGTGATACTTTTGGTTTTTTCCTAGACACTGTCAACTGGCATACTTGGCATTAAATTGGAAGGAATTAGGGTGTAGTAGATTGCTGTAAAGCAATATAATAATGTCCCAAGTCTGATTTATATGGCATTGTTTTCATCCCAGGATGTATATGTGAAAGGAAAGAGCATTCTAATTGCTCTTACATCCCATGCAGTAAGAAAGTGGATTTTGGAGAAGTTAATGCAAACAGCAAAGTTGCTGAGTAGTTAAAGGTATTTATAAAGTGTTAAGCATTTTACAAAATATCCTTTTTCGGCTCCTGAGTAGGTGATCAACTCATGTTATTTCATGTAGAGCTCTGTTAAAATTGCATCTTTATTTTTGCATCAGAAATCAGGCTCAAGTCTTTCTTACGACCTTAACAAAGTCATTGAATGCACAAAGAATAAGCTCTGGTGAATTCAGAGAAAGGCTTTCAAAGCTGTTGTGATGAGGAATAGGAAGGAAAATAATCCAGACAATCTGGAGTTTTGTGAGAGCATTGGTTAGAAAAACCAATATGTTTTCAGGTGGAAAAGGTGAGGACATCTTGAATGCTCAGTTACTACAGATTAATGCTGTCAAATGGATTTGGAATGGAGATTTCCATATCTCTGTATTTATATGAAGGATTGGAACCTCTTGATAGAGAGGAAGCATTTTGGATGGGTTGGGGTAGTGTTGCAGCTCCTCAGCGTTTGAATGTGTGTATTCTGGTGCTCAGGAAGAGTCATGTTTCCATTCTTCTGCAGTGCCTTTCTCCCCCTGCTCTTGCTGAAGCACATTTCAATGAAGGACTTATCAATTATATTTCAAACCTTACTTTCTGGTATTTTTAGCTCTTCACCAGTGATATCCTCATCTGGATCTTTCATTACTTCCAGAAAATTGTGGCCAGGATCTGGAAGAGCCAGACCACTGTGGCCTCTGCTTCTGCCCTCCTGATATCTGTCTGCAGGTTTTAGCCTTAATTACAGTACTCTGAGTCATCTCACTTCAACATTGTAACTCCTCCTTTTTCGGGTTTTATGTATTACTTTCCCTCAGCTAGCAATCAAAAACTCAGTGCTCATTTCCTTGCTTCCTTTTTCGGAAATGAGTTGTCTTTTTTAGCAGAACTTGAGCATAAGGCCCATCCATTACTATTTAAAGATCCTTCTTACCACATGTTAAGGAAGGTCATGAAGTTTCTTAACCTTCAGTCCATTAAAACAGCTCTTAAGGGCTGTGCATTAATTAAATTTTTGCTTAGCTTGTTATAAAGGTACTTACTGCTTACTGAGAAAGCCCTGCTTCAGATAATATGAGCTCCATTGCAGGCACCTGGGACAGGTTTTCTCCTGGTCATTAAGGAATGAATGAATGGAGAGGATGTGTTTAGTTGCTTTCATAGACACCTGTTAAAAAAAGAAACAATCATAGCTATTCTGATGATCCTTTCTTTACAAACCTACCCCCCCACCCTCCCAAAGTCAGATCTGGTGGCTTGCTCTTCTTTGTTCAAATTAAAAACATACCCAACAGAGCCAGTCAAATTCTGGTCTGATACAGATATAATACATGGCATGAGCAGTGTCAGCTCACACATACATACATGATAGGGCATAAGCAGTGTTAGCTCATATTAAAGTAGCTTAATGGTTGGTTCCCCCTGAAATTTTGAACTTATTTGCAATCAAAATAGTAAGAATACATTAAGTGTTTCTTGTTTTAAATGTATTAGTAGTCTTTTCAAACAAATAAAGCTGTTGTCAACATAATCAACAGCATTCAGTTCTTTCTAAGGCAATTTTATATTTTAAGTCATCCAGTAGCAAAAAGTTCCTTATTATCTCTGTAACAATATATTTATTCTAAAATGTTGAAAAATGGCATTATTTCTCAAGTATAGGAATCTTGTAATTTGTAATTTGAGAGGTGTTTGGTATACGCTGCCTTTACTTAAAGGAACTCTTGCTCACGGAAGCAACCAACAGAATGAGTGGAGGTATGTTTCCTCTTAGATAAAATTGAATTTCCTATCTGCAGCCCAGCACTCACCTGTCAGTTGCAGAATAGTTAGAATGAGAAACACCTTCCTTTGATTTCTTTTTTTTTAGTCTGAAACACTTGCATCTTGTATAATATTGCCATTAGCAATGTAGTGTTCAGTAAATTATCTGCCTCTGACAGAGGAACAGTGTTTATTTATGCTTTAGATCAGTGATGGTATCTTCAAGAAAAGAGATGTTGTATATGTAGCAATTGTGTATGGTTTTTTATTCCTAAGCCTGGATGATCAGTCTTCAGTCTTCTTAGAAGTTCTGGGTTTGTTCCAGCAAGTAGGAAACTTTTCCTTATGCTTGTGTGAGAACCTGTCTACAACTTCCCATTAGGTTATAGTTTCTGTCTTGATTTACTTTAGTATATCATATTAGAAACTGAAGTATGTACTTTTCAGTTTTAGTTAAAAATCAAATAAATCCCACCAGAAAACCAAACCAGACCAACAAAACCAAACAACCAGTGAATCCAAACCTCTCCAAACCTGGTAATTCTTGCTTGATCCAGGTGGCCAGGAAAATGTCAGGCTTGTGTTCAGACTCCTCCCAGTTAGCTTCAGTTGTTTTTTTATAGGCAAGTCATGGTTCCTAGGGCATTAAAAAGACCCACATATTTCTCCATGAGCATCCCACAACAGTTATGTAGGTGTTTGGACACTGAAAATTATGCATGAAAGTTGAGAATAAGTTGCTCATCTTGTAGGTATAGAACAGCCCTTGAAACAGGACTCATCATAATCACAACTCACCTAGTCCTTTTAACCCTTACTTTCTGGAAGCTCCTTTCAAAAATAACACCCCCACTGTAGGAATAACCCCCATGACAGTGAGAGTCAGCCCAGAAAAGGGAGAAATGCTAAACACACACTTACGAAGCCACTGGGAAATTAGCATAGGTTGTTTCTTCTCTGGGAGGTGCTCAAATACTGATGGTTGTCAGTAGAAACCCACTGTGATAGTCTTATGTGATGATTTCCTGCTTTCCAGGAAATAAAATGCAAGAGTTTCCTTTTTAATGTGTGTTTTCACCATAGGGATGGCAGTGCAGGGTAGTACAGCCAGTTGTTTCTTTTCCCGTGTTATGTGGCAGAAAGAAGAGCATGCTTTGTATCAGCCTCTTCTCCCGTTAACAGTAATGCTCTGTCTGGAGTTTGTGGAGTATCAGTCTATGAAATTCTGTCCTCCGGGAGTTTGAGATGAACTGCCTTCATCCATTCTGCTGTTAGTTCTAGTCTGAGTTTTTGTGTGGCTAATGTGAGGACTCGAAATGTTGGGAAACACTCCTGAGACTTCTGTAAGTCATTCTTCCCATATTGTCATATTTTTCATTTCCATCTTCCTAATTCACTGTCTCAGATTTTGGCCCTGACAGCTGGCAGAAAGTGCACAGGGCCTGGTTTTGTGGCCAAAGGCACACTGACTGGCAGGGAAGTGAGTTCTGTGCCTTAATGTTCAGTGATATCATCTCAGCGGATGTCTTGGCAATGCAGGAGTTCCTCTCCCAAACAATGATGTGCTGTCTGCATCCCCTCCATCTGCATGCTGTTATGAATGCCGTGTGTTTTCCTTCACATACTGAAAGGAAGTTGTAGTTCCACAAGAACCTACTTGCCTTTCATTCAGTAAGGACGAAGATTTGTTTTGTTTTGTTTTCTTGACTGGGTCAGCAATTATATCGTAAATAGGATATGGCTGCAGTGATTAAAATGAATTAGTCAAGATGTTTATCAAACTACTAAAGCCTTGAAATCATACAATTAGTGGTGAAGCAGTAGCAGCAACTTGGTCTTTCATCTCAATAACACAAAGATTTTTCATTTAGAGAAGTAGAATACAGAATTAAATCCTTGAACATAGGGGTGACTCTATTAAAAAACCCTCGAGTGACCAGTGTATTTGTAAAGGTGTACATTTGCACAAGCAAATTTGCAAAATTGAGAAATGATGTCAGTAGTGCAGTACTGCTGCTCCCTTTCAGAGGTGATAATGGAAGCTCTTAGCCTGCATGCTGCACAGTTGTAATTGGTTGTGCAAATGAGCACTGTCCAAGCTTGATAAGTTACTACTGGAGTGCTCAGAAAGGAATTCCTTCCTGTGGGATGTTCTGCTTACATTATGTTTCTATTATTCCACAAAGCTACAGCTCTTAAAAATGCAGTCAAGTCAGTAGGAGACAAAAGAGAAATAGACTGAATTTCAGATAGAAATCTAAAGCCGATTTTAAATGTTTCTTGCTCCTGTGATGTCACTCTGTCTTTGTAAAAAGCAGGAGCTTTGCATCTCCAGGCAGGGTACTATGAGGTTTGATTAGTGTCAATTCAGGCCAAAAGCTGAGCCCTTATGTCTAAATTAAATGCCTATTTTTCTATCAACCATGAGTCTCTTACATGGAGGTTCTATGCCTCTGTGTCAAAATATGTTGAAATCCTCATGGCATGTCTTCTGCTCTCAGCATAACCTGAGAATATTGTAGCTCTGATCTCTTTAGACAACTGTTACATTTATTTAAATGTACTATTATGGGTTTTATGGAAAGCCTGTATTAGCCTCTAAATTCAGCCTTCAGCCCCATCAAACAGGAGACTATAGAGGAAAACCTTTCAGCACTGGGTTCTGGAGGCAACAAAAGGGTACTTGTTTATATGGTTTTTCAGGCTGCATTCTGAGATGCTAAAAGTGTAGACAGATTTCAAATGATGATTTAATTGTTTACAAGTGAGTGTTTTCTGCAGCATACAAAAGAGATGAACTAATCCCCAAAGGCTTTTTGATATAACTTGAACAGATGATTTCCTGACATTGTTATATATCCTGGTTTAGGGCGATGAATAATTAGCTATTTAAGTTTAAAAAAAATACCTTGAGAACTAGATGTCAGCTGAAAAGCTGTCAGTAAATTTGGAACAGCTTTGCATGTCAAGTTGATTATAACAATGAATAAAAGGAATTACAGGAAAATGAACCATGCAGTGTGCAGTTTTTAACTTCAGTCTCCCCACAGCTTCTTCTGTCTCATTCTCCAGATTCCTGGGGTGCTTGTGATACTATCAAGCTGTGGAGTTCTCTTTCACAAAATCCTTTACTGTGGGCAACTCTTTCTTATTATTTACTCCTCTTCATCAATGTGCAGTGACTCGAAACTTTACATTCAAGGATTTTCCCGCTCCAGACCCAAGTGCCATTAATAACATCTTTTGTCTGACTACCTGAAATATGGAAAGCCACTTTACTGCACAGCTTCAATTCCAGGCAACTGCCTGGATTCAGGGAGGCAGCTCAGCTGAGAACAGCAGGTTCTTCTCCCCTGCACATCCAGCAAGCTGCCATGTTTATCCTCCAGTAACAGAGATTATTTTATGTTTTCCATCAGATGTAACAGAGCAGCCGCTAGGTCTGAGCTGAACTGTTTGCAGGCTTAGTGGGATGGGACTAAGTGAATTGCAATAGAGAGTTGTGAGGCCTTTTCAACAAGAGTGTGATGTTGGTTTTGGCTGTTGCTGTGCATAAAAGGGACATACAAACTAATTAGGGTCTTACAAATCTGTTTCATTTAAGCAGGTGAATTAATGCTCTTTGAATTATTCGGCTTGAAAATAAAATTGTGCATCTGTATTAAAGTTAGAAATCTAGATGGGCTGAAATCTCGGACACCTACACGTGGGGAAGCAGCACTGACTGCAGTGATGGGAATAGAGATGCTTCAGCATGTGCTTACATCAGCTATTGTCACTGTGGCATTTGAAGGCCAGTGCAAAATGGAGCTGCTGTAGGGCTGTCTGGATGCCAGTTTTGTTTACTAACACAGAATACCTGTCTGATATGCTGCAGTGGCAGAATTTGCCCTTCTGTCTCCATCTTGACTGTAGTGAGCCAAAGCAGTGCTGGAAACCTGTTCCAAAAGAGAGAGGAAGCCTCTCCTGGCAGAGGCAGATGTGCTGTTTACGGAGAGGTGGCTTATTGCAAATGGATTGCACATGTTTTGACAGCAGTGATCACAGTAGAAGGGTTGGGGAGGAAGGAGAAGAAGGAAAACCTGGAAATCAAGGATGGGAATGAGAGGTTCCTCACTGACTGCTTCCCCATTCAGGGCATGAGCAACAGTGCCTTTGCTTTGCACTGGGTATTACTGTAACCTTTTCTTTTGCCTCTGCCTGTTTCTTCCCATATCATTTCAATGTGTGATGTAAAGCAAGGTTTGTTTAAGAATGCTTTAAAATCATTGGGATTGGGAATTAATAAACCACGTGTTCCATTTTAGTACAACCATGTTGGCGTCAGTTGGTCTTGTTGGAAATAAACTATCATTTTGGGCTGCAGTAATTTTCCTACTGCTGCAGCATAAACACAGTGGCAGTGTACACCAGTATAGCAATACAAAGGCAAGCTCCTACAGTGTATTACTAAGTACTTGGTGTTTATGAGGGGCTTAATGGCATCACATGAATGGATTGGTAGCTAAATGAAGGATTGACAAAGCTAATCTCTGTGAGAATCCTCTTTAATGAGTTAATGAGGTGTTCTTATGGGCTCCCTGCACACACAGATGCTAATGAGAGTTTTTCCAACTTACCAAGTGATGAAACTTGGATCTGCATCCAGGCTGATAATAAAAATGATGGATAGGTTCTGTTATTTGGGAAAAATATGTTTTAGTTCTGGCATGAAAACTGCAGAATTGAGCCAAAACTGCTGTTCTACCTGCATATTCTTTATCTTTTATTGTAGCTTAATGATTAAACCCAGTGCTTAGTGCTAAACCCTCAGTACTTCCAAAGCTGAAAATCAGCAGCTCTGCTTAAAAAATAAAGTATATATTTCATCATTTAAAGATCAGTGTAACCAAATTCTGTATTCAAAAACAGTAATTCAAAATTTTTCAAACGGTTGTTTGATTGCAATTTTCTTTTGGTGAGGGTTTTTTGGGTTTTTTTTTGTTTGTTTTTAGCTTTTGTTTTTATTATGGTGTAGATTGGTTTTGTTTGGTTTATTTGTTTGGGTTTTCTACTTTTGTTTTCTTTTCCTCTCTCTTAAAGATTGGAATGTACTAAGTTTATGCAGAGGAAGTGTCTGATCCTAAATTGATTTCTCGTGGACTTTAATCCACAAAGCCACAATTTTTGAAGCTATACCAGGGAAACGGGGAAAACACATCTTGATGGGATTTAAGGCATTGTGTTATTTGTGGCTGCAGGATTTTTTAAATAGTTTTTTCCCTGGCTGTGTTTGAATGGGAGTTCTCAGCCTTGCTCCGGTCAGTGGCCTCCTGCACACCTGGCACCGGCCATGTGTCTTGTTTGACTCTCGGGAAGCAGAAAGTCCTTTATTTTCAGGGTAGGCAGTGGCAGGAGGGTGATGCTGTGTGCTGTGTGAGGCTGTGTGGTTGGGCTGAGGGGGATGGATGACAGGCAGCAGTGACTGGAGCATGTCTGATCTGCCTGCCAAGGATCTAGGGGCAATATCCTGCTGCTGGACGTGTCCTCTTCACCTTACGGCAGGCTCGCACCCGTCAGACACAATCTAGCTTTAATGCAATCATCAGATTTCATTGGCGTGCTCTTTAATCCTTGTTCCAGGTCATTGATGAATTTGTTCAATATGACCTCCCCTCAGCTCAATACAGTGCCGTTTATCATTATCATTTGTTTACAGTCCTGCAGCCAGTTCTCAATTCCAGGGCTGTGCTTGCCCCTTCCCCAGTCTTTTTGAATTAATTTTTCAATTAGGATTTCGTGAGACACAGATGCTGTCCTAAAATCCAGAAAATATGACCTCCACTGTGTTCTTTTAATTCACTCTCTCTGTAACTCTATCAAAGAACAAATAAAGCAATTAAATCTGTCTAGCAGGCTTTATTCTGTATAAAGCTATCCAGGCTGCTTCTCATTCCATTACCCTCAAGATTTTTAGCTGGATTTTCTTAACAAAGATGACTTACCCTTGCCTTTTTTTTTCTTTTCTGTTTTCCTCCTAAAAGACGTAGGGCTGCCTTCCCAGCAACTTGGTGTCCTCAGTTTATTCTTTTGAAAGATGCTGCTCATGGGAATAGCGGAATGGAAAGGCTCAGGGCATGACCCTGGCTGTGTGCCAGGCCATGCCCCTCTCCAGAAGGGCCCCAGGTGGTTGCATGAGGGTTCAGGATGGTGAAGAGCTGAAGCTGCTGCTCTTGGAGGACTCCACAAAGTGGCTGTCACTGAACAGCCGTGCTTTGCTCTGCCTTGAGAGCCGGGATCGCGTGGGTGTCTTTTTCTGTGTGCAGTGCAAAATCTGGTGAAAATGTGCTTGCTTTTTGTTGTTATTGTTACAGAGGTTATGCCAACACCACTTAAGCTGGCCCAGCACCATATCTCTCTCTTTTCCGAATGCTTTGATATGGATTTCCAGCTCGATTACCTGTGATAGCTACAAGTGAAACTTGCAGCCCTTCTGCCGACTGGCTGACTTGTGTTCACACCATAGCAGTGCCTGACTCAGCTTTGGAGCTGGCCAGGCCTGAAGTCTGTTCTCCCGAGATGTCGTTTAACTTTTGAAGGTGTTCCTTTCTCGTGGTAACTTAGTTGTCTGGAAACAAATGAGCCTGATCTTTGAATTCGGTCATAGCCTTCCTGCTGATTTTTTTAAACTGTGTCCTGTTTCAGATGATAAGCAGATTGTTCTAACAGCAGATGATGACTGGAGTGGTTTTCTGCTAGGAAATTTTTTTCCCTTTAAATGCAATGCTTGTACACTGAACTGAATTAACATCGTCTTCCATGTGCTTTCTTATGTAGCTTTTTAAAACACTTGGTTACTCTACAAATACAGACTCCTCTATTAAAATGTTGCATAAGCACATGTATAACTTTTCTCTTTTCTTTTGCCTTTCCATACCTAGAACTACAAAAATAACCCACATCCATGAGTGTAATTATACTCAAAACCACATCCAGGCTGTACCTCCTGGGATGCCCTCTCCGAAGTTGCCTCTGCAGCATCTGCTGGGGAAGTGGGCATGAAACTGCTGCTCACAGCAGTGATGAGTTGCAGGGCTTTCAGAGATAAGGTGGGGCAGAGGGGGAAAAGATCCTTTTCAGAATCATCTGGTACATTTAGCTATAAAAACAAACAGTTATACAAACAGTCCAATTATATTCATCCATTAGGTTACTATTCTTGTCTTTTTACATGTGCATTTCATGCTGAAATTGATTTGCTGCCTGAAACAAACTGTGCAGTTTGTTAGGACAACTAAACAGTGAAGCAAAGCCATCACTCCTGCCAGCTCTTAATAAATTAAGGAAAGCAGGACAGTTGACCCTTGCTCTGAGTCAGTCAGATCATCATTCTTAAGCACTGATTTGAAAAGTGGTGTCGGAGTATCTACTGTAGTGTTGTGTTAGGGCTGAAAGATAAGTCTGCCTGGACTTAGTAAGTTAAAACATCAACTGTCTTTTGCTCATACCTGTGAGACAGCATGTCTGGCCTGGGGAGCTAACTTATTCAAAATGTCAAAGCAGTACTTGGACAGCAGCATCTCTGTGGTCAGACATATTTTACAGACATCTGAGAGAGCTCCCTGCTGCCTTCTGCATCTGCTCTCACTGGCCCTGGCTGAGTTCAGGGCTCTGTGCTGAGTTTGTTAACAGCAGAGACTTTTCAGGGGGAAAAGGAGTTTTATGGAGCTGAGCATAAAATTCTTTGTCTTAAATTTTAGTGGATGTCCTGGCTTAGGATGACCTCCCATTTTAGCTTCTCGACAAACCAGATGAGGAAATGATCTTGTGTAAATATATTTTCCCCCCGTAGTTTGTTTTCAGTTAGGATCAGTTCAGCAATTTGGCCACACAAACACTTCATTTGTCAAAATTAAGGGCTGGCAGAGGCCATGTGGGCTTATGTTGCTACTGAGGAACAGGTTTGTTAAGCTATGTACCAGTGAGGCTGTTAGAAGTGAGTGCACTAATTGCAGCTCAGTGGTTTGGAGCAGCCTCCGCACATTCTGACATGCTGAGAACTCACAGGAGCTGCAGGACCACCCAGCACATTGGACTGGGGTTGCTCCACCTCCATCGTGGCCACATCTTGTCACTGCTAGTCCAGAGAGGAGCGTCTGGGAGGTGTCTGCATCCTGGTTTCATTGTGTGAGTCCTCCCCTCTCCTGGGGCTTCAGTGCCTTTCAGTGCCATGCGTGGGACTGAGAGCAGGGCTGAGACCTGAGCTGGGGTCTGTATCAGTTGTTGTGGGTGGTGGCTCTCAGCCAATTGAGAAGCCACTGCCATTCTACCCTAACACTGCATGAGCAGCAGTGGGACTGTGCTGGCACTGAGTTACTGGGTGACACGAGTCCTTGCTGATGAAGCAAGGGAGCCTGCAATCAGGGCTCAGCCAGGCCCTGCTGCTTGTCCAGGGGGTTACTTCGTGCTAACTTTCTCCTTCAGTGTTCCTGCTCCTTGGAAGCTTTTGTCATTGCATGCATGCTCAATCTGCCCTCTGCTCCCTTCTGTCTCTTCAGTGGACATGGTAAGTGTCTGTGGCTCTTTGTCATATCTAAATTCAGGTATATGGCTTGCAGAGCAGACAGGTTGACTGCCCGTTTTCTGCACTCTTGGTTTGTGTAGGGTGAAGACATTGTATGTGCTTTGGGCTTGGCCTCTGCCACTGCTTGCCTACAGCTGGCTGCACTGGCTGGAATCCTGTCTTCACTAAATGTTTGTTTCCAGACCATTGCAGCTGTACTAAGTGGTGGAAAAATTGGTATATTGATAGCACAGTAATTTCTTCCTGAGAACCACTATTCATTTGAACAGTGTTAGTGGGGGGAGAAGTGGTGCAAATGTGCTAATTTCCCGTGTCTTGGCATTTCAAGATGAGTCTTTCATTGAATAATTGTTCCTAATGCATCATAGGAAACATTCTCCATAATACTTTTCCTTTCTTCTGACTGCCTTATGGAGGAGCAAGAAAGTCAAATAATAGCTTTTACACCTGTGTACTAGACCCTTCTGGGTATGTGTTAAGATGTCCAGCACAAATAATAAAATTATGATTTATATGGCCTGTCATGAGGAGCTGATATTTCTATGCAATTGGTGTATTTGCTTGAAATGGTCCTTTGCAGAGCAGTTTACAGTGGGGCTCCTGGGTACTTTAATACTAGCAAGTCCTTTCCATCTTTTCCTCTTCATGCAAACATTTGTTATGGAGCTTTTGAAGTTATCCTAAGACACTTCCACTTGCCAAAAAAAAAAAAAAAGTCAGGCTAGTGCCCCACAGACCACCCTGGAAATGCTTGCCCTTTGCAGACATCAGTGCAGCTTTTGATGGTGGGCAGCATGATAAAAATCAGATCTGCAAGAACATTTTCTGGGTGACTTCAGAATCTCCTGTCCAGGCTCACAGTACTGGCACTACTAGGAAGTCACTCTTCCCAATATAAGTCAACGTGTGTGAGGTAGCTGGTGGTGTAGAGGCGGCTGTTGATGTGACATGTCTAAGGTTAGCATTAAGGTTACTGAACACTTCCTGGAATAACATGCTGGGTTTCATTGCAAGGACTTGTCTGCAGGGAAACTCTGAGTGTTGGTGCCCCAGGTGCTGATGCCACCACCATGCATAGGATGTGTGAGAGGTTACCTGACTTGTGTTCCCCCTCACTAGTGGAGAGATGGCACAAAGATGGGGAAGTGGCAGTCCAGGCAGTCCCTTCCAATCCTGTTGTTTTGTTTTGTTTTTTGTTTCTGTGAATATACAAAGGTTTAGAGCCAAATTTGAGTGTAGGATAAAAACCACAGGCTGGCAGGCTAACAAACTCCTGGGTCATAAAATGAGTCAGCAGAAGAGATGAAGCCATGGTGCTCTGGGGTAGCTGTAACCCTCAACTGCAAATTGTAAAAACAGCCCTGCCCACACAGGGAGTTGCTGTTATGTGGTCCTGCCTTGCAGGCAACAGAACAATTGGAGAGGACATGTGAAATGACACTTTTAGGGGAATGTTTTGTGTTTTTGTCTGAAACTGTGGTTTTGTGGGAAGAAGTATTTGGTGGTGATGCTGGCATTTGTTACTACTACTTGCCTTCTTACCCTGTCCCTAACTGATGGTTATTCCTTCATATCCTCCCCCTCCTGGCTTTGCTGGGCACCTCTCTGCTTGTGCCAGCACAGCTCTCTTTGCTCTGTGTGATGAGCTGAGTGAAAGAACTGATTCAGCTGTAAAGCGACACAAAACAAATAAAAAAAACTAAAAAAGAACTTTTCAAGCTGGCTTTATTCCCCTGCGTCTCAGGGTCCAGCCATGTAAAATGTGGAAAAACTGCTGCAGTGCGAGTGCCGCAGTTCTGGGGTGAGGGCACCTGTGACTAGCACTGCTGGGGGCCACTGCCTCGTGCCCAGCCACACACAGTTTGGTGCTGCCGCCAGGCATGGAGAGAAGTGAGTAGAAACTGAGTGAAAATAACTCATCAAGTATAAAAACCTTCTCAGGTTCCTGCTGCACTCGTCAAAGCTGAACAGAGCTGCACAGGAGCTGAAAGGGCACAGTTCACAAGTGATGGAAGGGGCAGTGAGTAGAAGGCTTGTCTCCAGGAATGGGTCCAGTGCAGCCAACAGAACTCTGCTGAGTCTGAGCACCGGGCTTGGCTACAGTCAGGCTTAGATCATGTTGATTAGGTTGAGACATAGACTGAGTTAACCATATTCAAACCTAATGTCTCTTGAAACTGGGAGAGAGACATGTCTTGTGGTCAAGGTCCTGGATTTTGGAGGTTTCTCTCATATTTTTCATATGACTTTGGAATATTTGGTTTATTCATCTTTACTTCAGTTCCTCTGAGTCTTCCTATCCTTAGTTTTGTTTTGGGAAGGTTGCAATATCTCTGAAGACATCTGTCTCTTTCCTGTATGGGAGTGAGACATTAACCCTTTATGAAAAACACAGTAACCCAACCCCAGACCAGAGTTGCCGTTCTCAGTGTCGCCTTACCCTGATGAATCTTTACAGGTAATTAATGTGTCGTGAAATTAGTAATCACCATAAGAAGTCTTTTCTGTTCAGCAAGTATTGGACTTAGTATGTCTGGCTTTTAAGTAGTCTGAAGCCTTGTCTTTTACAGGAATCCCCTAATCTTTCCAGGATGTTTTTATACATACAGTAGCTATTTCCTCTTATAGAAGTATTGTCATTTGGTACTGAACAGTGCATGTTGAAAAAGCTTTTGTCTGCACTCAAATTGGCATCGACTGAGAAAATCCAGATGATCTCCCAAAGGGAAGCCTGTGCAGCTGGGCTATTCTTTGTAACAGCAGTATTTTGGTTTTTTCATTTGAACATGTTTTGTATTCTATCTGACATGCACACCTGCCAGTATTGTGATCTTCCTGCTATGATATAAACATGAGTGGGACTGTGTAGGACAATGTTGTGACCAAACTAGCATTGCTTGGAGTCCAACTGCAAAACAGATGAGTTTATCCCCACTAAGTCTGTAAGCAAAGAGCTGTTTTAGAGTAAGACCATCCAGGAATGAGAATCTTCTCACCTCTCACCTTCAGATGATTCCCCCTCCCCTCCAAGCTTAGCTGATGACATGATATTTGGATTTCACTGAGGTTTCTCATTTTCTTTACAATCTTGATATCATTTGGCCAGTTGTCAGATATCTGCTACATCTATGTCAAAATGATACTGTGGTGTTAAATATGAATCTTTCATCAACCTGTTCTAAGTTAGCAGTGTGACAGAGGTAATCATGGACTTTTTCACCTGGGCACCATGTGGTCCCTGATTCAGAACTTGCTGAGTGGAGAAAAGGTGTATCAAGGGCTTCAAGGCCAATTTCCTCCTTAACATTTTTTCCCCTGGGTTGATAGCTTGTTTCTTCATTAGTATATTTATGGTGATTATTAAAATAAAACCTGCTTTATATGCATATTTAAAAGTAAAAGGAATGTATAGGTTTTTTGGAGGAAAGTTAGATTTTTTTTCCCATTCTCTTCTGTGATTTAGTTAAAGTGAGAATCACAATGACTCAAAACTCAAAATTAGGCTTAAAAGCCTGATGATCTGATACACAAGAATTTACTAAACTGAAAGTTTAGACAGATGTGATGGATTTAAGAGAAAGCACCACTGACCTGGTTCCACTCTGCTAGGCTTTCCAATTAAACAGGATGTAGAAAGTGAAACCTTGCAGAGGTCCTGGACCTGCAGGGCTGAGGTTTGAAATGTCCCTTATGCTTTAAAAGATGTTTCTTTAAGGATTTTGCTTGTGAGTGCTAATCCTGGAACACTAATGGTGGAGTCTCCTACAGGGATATCTCTTTTTAACCTTTTAATTAACAGGCTAAATAGACGACTTTTGTGCTTTTGTGTTTAGAAGCTCTTTAATGAGGTTTGAATCTTTTGGCCAAGCTAAATTAAGAGTTCAGATTTAGACACTGAGAAAGATGCCAGACTGCAGAGAATGCACAGTGCACTTGCATTATAAGGTGCAGAGCTGGGGAGGGACATTACTGAGGATAAAGTTTTACCAGAAAACAAAATAACCACAGCTAACTGCAGCCGTTGTGAGGAAGCAAAACTTTTATCAAGAGTGTGACAAATCCTTTCATCGTCAAGTCCTGATCAACTTTCTGAAAATGAGCACCAAATATTAATCTAATCTAATCTAACCTAATCTAAACACAGTCAATTGTAATCTAAGAAAGAAATGTGAAATATGACTAAATCAAAGATGCAAGGGCCTGCATGTGGGCTTGAGTTGTTCTCTAACTAATATGTCTATGGTATGCTTCAGTTACTGCAACTTTTTTTGCTCATCCAAATATTGTAGAGAGTCTTTAATTTCTGTGTGATTTCTAGATGTCTGGAAAAGTGGTAACTCTTAAACAAAAAACCCAATCCTGCCATCCTTGTTCAAGCAGGCGTGTTTGTTCCTAATATCACTGCTTTGGACCAGTAATAGCTCAGAACACCTTCCTTTCCACTATTCCAGAGTAATGGCTGTTTCTGTCTGCTCTCTTTGTAGATTGAACCTCCTAGTCCCAACACCAGCTTGGAGACTCAGGTTAGTACTACCCCCCCCATCCCACTGCTTTCTTCCAAGAGATACTCTGAAAGAGAGGGTGGTTTGGTGTTTCCCACTATACTTACAATATTTAACCCTGCTGGTGTTTCTGGAGAAGGTGCAACTGTAGGAGCTGCAGCCATAGCTCCCAACATGACTGACTGGGCAAGGAGAGAACCAGGCTCTCAACACCAAACAGTAGGTGCAGCTGGACAATCACAGAAATGACAGAAGAGAGGATTCAGCCCTCAAGGCAGTGTGAGCATCCTTTCATGGGATTCTCATTTCTTGTTGTATACTCCATTTTCTGGCTGTTTTTCTGACTCCCACTGCTTGTGTGTTACTCTCAAATACTGTTGTGCTGCTGATTTTTTTTCTTTAGACATTACAATGAAGGGTAATGAATCTGTGGAGCTGCCTGGCACTAGAAGGTCAAAGTGACAGAAGGGATTTTACAAAGTCACTGATGCTTTGATTTGTGTTTTCTAACAAGGCAGCATCATTGATTTCCATTCTCGCTGATCTTTTGGAGACAGCAGAGGCAATGGTACTTGCATACTGAAGATGAGTGTTTATTCAGAACACATTTCCAATGTCCCTTAGTGACTACATAAATATTTCTACCTTTGTCTTCTGCTAGTCTTTCTCTGGGGAAAGCTTTTGACTGTTTTGTCATTTGTTTCAACAAGCCTACTACATCTATTTTATGGACCTCACCTCGGAGCCAAGCCTTTGTGAATCAGAACTTACAAGGAAGGATCACACAAAGTTTGTTATACACAGTAGCATTATAAAATGGTATCAAAACACAGAGTACAGAGTAAAGTACTGATCCGTGCATGATGTAGAGCTAGAAATATACAGTAATAATGAAGGCTTTTTTATTACTGACTTAAAATAGCGTAAGAACATGAGTTTGTGTCAGTGACGGTACTAGGGGAGAATGCACAAGTGAGTATGAGCAAGAGAACTTCTCACTTGGAGGAGAAGGAAGTGACAAGGAGATCATCAGCTCCAGCTGGTACAATACTCCAGCTGTTGTACATTATGGCTGAGGTGATGCCTTCAGCCCCAGCACAGACTTCCTTACTCTGCCCTGCCAGTCTGTATCTTCCCTAATCTGCATGTCATTCACTCTTCTGACCCATTAACTCCTTGCTCAGGGTACTGCCAGGTGACCACAAAAATTGCTCTGTTTTCAAGGGGCCTTAATATTTTTTGGGGTCAGGGAGGGCATAGATGTATTGTTTCATGAATAATAAAGGTAGAAAATAAGGGTATGCTCTTAAACGTTGGTCTTTTTTTCAGTGTTACTGAAAGCCATGTTCACTTCTGAATCAGTTTTCTGTAGAAAGCTGATCACTTCTGACCTTGCAATAGACGAGGGGAGCCGAACTCAACTTCTTATGGGCAATGCACTCATGTCCTATAGTGTTCTAGACTGGGAGCTCCTTAGGTATAGAAGCTGAGAGCAGACAGGTATCCTGGAGAGTGGAGGGAAGAGACTGTCTCTCCCTGAGAAGTGGAAGTAAATCTGGGTGTCAGCCTAAGGTCAGGGTGCAACTTTGATTTATAGGAACTCCTTTCTCTTTACCTGAAGATTAACAGTGGAAGTTGTTTTATATCCTGAGTAAGAAGTTTCAGTATCAGCTGCGTCTCTGTTTTCTTTGCTATGAAAAAGCACTATGAGAAAAATAACATCAGCAGCTTTAACATTTTACAGACTTGAACAGGATGTTAACTCACAGTAAAGAATCTCCAATTGCTTTATTCTCTTCCTTTTCTTTGGGCACAGATGGGAGCAGAGAATTGCTTTGCATCTATTTGAGTAGACTGGTCAGCAGCTTCTCTACTTTGGTGGTTTCCTGCACAACGTTGGGATGAATCAGGTCATTTGAGAGTTTTTCTCCACTGCCCTCTGGTTTCCTGTCTCGGCTTGGTTTGGTTGGTATTTTGAATGCTGACATTTCAAACCCATGCTGTATTCTGGAGGTCTTCTCATGAATTTTTCATATAATTTCCCATCCTTTCCCTAGTCTTTCAATCAGCAGTAAAGCTGTTCAAAATTTTGCAGGTATGGCTGCAAGTGACCTTCTGAAGAGAGAATGGGTACTCTTGCAACGTGCTCACCTTCAGCAGATCTCTATGCCTCCCCCATAAAGATATATTTTGATTTTTGTATAAGTTAACAGAGGAAAGCATTGACTTGAGAGCTAAGTAAGTGTCCTTACTAATATTTTTCAAAGGAAAAGACAGTTTCAGGAAAAAAAAATTTGGACAAAAAAAAGTTTGCATAATCCCTCATGTTCTTCTGTCTTTTAGAGGCACATCAAAGTAGTTTGTTCAAATTAGACCTGCCAAATCACACTACCTGTGCTAATCAAAAAGCAATATATTGGGCATCAGTCTGATTTATACCTACCTGTGCTGGAACAGTGTGTCAAAAGATGATATAATCAGATAGTTCTTATTCTTCCTGTTCTTTTTTCTTTTTCAAGTGAGACTATATAGCTCACAAACAATTATTCTTTAGCTTTTCTCATGTTAAATGTTGTGTAACAGGCATGTAATCATATAATCTATAAATTTGCTGCCGCAGATTAAGAACTACTTAATCAGCTGTGTTCAAGAGAGTAGGATGTGGCAAATTTATTTGCACTGTGTTGCAAATGATACTCATCTAGGGTGAAACCCAGAAACTTGATCTTTACTATACTGGAAAAAATATTTTGAAAACAAACCTCCCATTTCCTATCTCTCTTCATAGAATATAGGGTTCATCACCTCCCAGGCTGACATTCAGAGCATGCTTAATTACAAGCACCCACTTCAGTGCAGCTGCTTCAAGGATGCTTCTTCCTTGAAGTTCCACTGTGTATAATACCTTCATTTCTTACCTAAAGCCAAATTTCCTTTGCAATAGTTTACAATACAGTTTTTACCTCTGGAGCCCTCTTACATGCAGTGGACTGGATGATCTCATAATTAATTCCCAGTGCCTCTTCTGAGTGAAGTGGAGCAGTGTGGGTTTATCCTGGCTGAGGAGTATTAATGTGAGCAGTGAGTAAAATGCAAGTTGACTTGCCAGTGGGATGGGGGTGTAGTTGTGGAAGGTTGTGCAGCAGGTGGGACAGAAAGCTGCATGCAGGTGACCGGGTCTGATGTTACTGTCTGTGGGGTGTTCTCTGTGCAGCATTTCTTGGAAAGTGTCTGGGATCTGTTTCTCTTTTGGGTTGGTTTGAAGTTATACTGAAACACGGGGTCTGTTTCCGTTTCATTTCATCTTCTGGAACAGCTACAGCTAAATGCAACTCTCAACATCCCCGTCCTCCCCCTGGAATTTTTTTTTCCTCTGGTTCTGCTGGCATTAGACCTCAATGGCATAGATAACTTTTGTATAGCAAAGTGATTTAAAGTGTTAATTTCATTTCATAGCACAGAAAATAAAAATGCATGAAGAATTTCTTAAAAACAATCAGAGAATAATTGGATAAATGTAGATGCACACAGCTGTGTTTTACATGCAGCATTTTCCAGATCCAGTTACAATCATTTTGTAGCCAGGGCAGCTTTGAAGTGGCTATTTCCACTTTCATGTAACACACTGAGAATTGTTGTCTGTTTTTGTAATTACCTAATTCTTCGATTTCTTGAGCCCACATTACAAGCAGAACCTACTTCTGAAACTTGTAAGTAGGACAGATTATGTGGGAGATTCTTTTCTTGCTTTCCTGGGCTGCTGCAGAGATCACATGTGCACTTTTCCACGTTAACCTTCCTCTTCCTCTGACTGCCTTGTTTTATGGACTTGTTGACGTAGCTGTGCAGTCCCTGTAGTTTTGGCTCCCTGTCAGAGTTCCCTGGTATCGCTGGATGAGGAATTATCTGGGCTGTTGGCTGGCAATAAACACGTATTAATAGCTGGTAAAGTCAATGGAGATATGGAGGTGACGTTTGTATTCTAAACTCCTGTGTTTTGTCTTCTGACTGGGAAAATGACTGCACTGGGGTGGATTGCAGTGCTGGTGCCAGAGCAAAGGTTTAAAGGAAAAGACACAAATGTTTTATTGTCCTGCCTTACAACAGGGGTGCTTACCACGTCTGATAACAACACTGAGGCAGTGGGCAGTTGGTGGGTTGTCACTCCCAGGGCTGCTAGCTGGGCATTTGTGGAAGTGATAGTTTGTCTGAAAAGGCATTTCAGTGGGAAATTAAGGAAGTAAGTTAATAATCTTGGGATACTTAAAATGTTCCCTGTATTTGCTCTTCAGGAAAAAGAAACCAAAATTGTGACTTCCTGGTGTGGACCCTTGTTAACACTGGTGGGAGCTGAGTGGCTCAATGTCATTTCCATGACTGAAAATGTTGTGCTGGTCCAGGCCAAACAGGTGATTTTTGCCATGGAAATGGTATGTCCCACATGCACCAGCTAGTCCCCTTCCCCTTAAGTATGTTTTTGTGGCATTCCAGTCATGATGATGGGCCATGAACCATTGCACTCAGTCACACTGGCAGACTTGCACTCCTCTATCAGTTCCGTTTCCAGACACAGCAAGCAGTGCATTAGACAAGGTTGTTTGAGGAGTGTGAGCATTTGGAAGCTGTGTCCAGTAATCAACAGAGCATCTGAATTTGAGGCTTGCCTTTCAAAGCTAAAGCCAGACCCTGAATTATTGCCTAAGCTCAGTGTATTGTGTGCATGTAGAGAGCTGTCAGCCTCAGAACAGGATTACTAGAATCTGCCATGCAGCAAAAATACTGAGGTTGTGAGAGTTTTGAATCTCCCACCATTGTAGCCCTCGGACAGAGCTGCAATGTGCCCTCTCTGGCTGCTTGGCATTCGTAGCCCATCACCCCAAAGTGTTACTTATGTCTATTCTCAAAGCAAAGCAAAATAAAACCAAAGACAGCACCCTGCCAAGGCTTGCTTCTTTGTGTGAAAGGTGTGGGATTTTCTCTCCTGGGGAATGCTTGCCTGAGAGGTGGGAGCCCCAGAGGGACCTTCTCCTTAGGCTGGGAGAGCACAACCCCTCTGTGCCCTGGCCACGCTGCCCTGTGCTGCCCCAGTGAGGCAGTGAGACTTTGGAGAGTTCAATCCGTGCTGTTCCTTGTGGGAGAGGTCAGTTCCTGGCTTCTTATTGCAGGACAGTTTCTCTACTTTATATGTGCTGCTAAACTGGAGAAAAACCCCAACAGTTTTAACATTCAGATCAAGATGAAAATAGCAGTCGTGGTACAGGCTTCTGTGAGGCAGCAAATGCCAGGTGCTGATATTGTTAATGGGTTAATAGTTTATATGCACTACAGCAAAACCAAGAAGCTTTCAAGAAGTAGGTTGTGCCACAAGCGGGTTTGATAATCTCTACTTAGAGAGTCAGCTTTAAAACAATTGTAAACCTGAAATAGTTTTCTTGCTGTTTATGTGTAATACAATTATTATACATATTATCCCATGACTTCACAGAAGTCAGAAAAATTTACTATGATGTCTTTGTTGCTGTGTCTTTTAGCATTTAGTTGTACTTTACCCTGTGTAGTAGATGTTACTTATATTTGTAATTGCTTTTGTCTATCTTGTAATGTTTGAATTTATGTACAGCAAACAAAATATTTTTAATAAATACTGATAATTAAGTCATGATATTAGAAGAGCAAGCACTTAGTGCCTACAAAATGACACTAAGTTAATTATTTGCAAATTATCTAGACGCTAATTTGGTTGTGGCCTTCCACAGTGTTTGGTTTCTTAGTAAGCAGGAAACATGCAACATTTGATTCCTGCTTCCAGAACACCTTTCTGGCAGCTCAGCTTTGAACCTGTGTTGGCACTTTTATCACGATGCTTGATAGCTGCACACAGTGTCTTATAAAGGTCAAAAAGTTAGTCTTGACTAATAGCTGCCTTGGGTTTTTTTAAGGGCAAAAAAGCAAAAGACAATTTAAATAACAAATCAATGAAGCTTTATCAGTTAATGCCAGATCAGCCTCCTGGTGACCTTTCTCAAGGTGTGCTGTCTGTTCCTTTGCCTATGAAAACACAGAATGTTGTGTAAATGAAGTTCATTGCCTTTTTATTTTAGACATCCAACTGATGACTCTCATGCTTTTCGCATTCATTTTTTTTCACCTGTTGAATAGCTTTATGTTCTTTATAGCTCAGCCTTTCAAAACTGACAGAGACATAGAACTGTTGATGTTTTTTTATCTTATCTTCATTCTGATATGGAGCCTAAGTTAAAACACATGCAGGTCTCTGCTCCAGACTTCTTGTGTCCCTTTCTGACTCTCCTGGTCATGTGTCAGTTTGGTAGCCTGGGACAGAAAGTGCTGGCAATGTGCCAGTGCTGTTACTGTCAGTGATTTGGTGTTTGTGTGGAAGATTGAGCACACATATAATCTGGCCATTCCTAAGGAAATATTTTGTTCAGCATGGTGGGATTTATTTAAAAGGTACCTGGATGGTTGTGCCATGCAGGAGGAGCTGTCCCAGTTGCAGCTGGGGAGGTTTGTGGGTTTTCAGTGGGTTCATGTTTACGGGGCAGAGCTCCTCTGGGTTTCCTACAGAAAGGCTGCAAATCCTGGTATGGCTCCAGCTTGCCTGAGGCAAACTGATGGGCTTGGAAAGTCCAAAATCTTCAGAGAAGCTAAAACTCAAATGAAACTCTTGTTTGGGATCATACTCTGCAATAGTGACCTTGAGGAGTTCTTCTACACGAGATATGTATGAGTAGCCAGAATATTTGATGAAGCACTGGCTCCCATCTCTACAGAAAGCAGAAATTTCTGGTTTGTATCTGTTTCTTGTGATGCCAGAAGGTGGAAGGTCACGTCCATTGCCTGTAGGATGCCTCAAGTCACAACAAAACACTGAATAACTTCTGTGGAGTTAGTGGAGCCAGTACCTGTGAATCTGGGGGTGTGCAGATCTGGTTCATGTTACAGACACTTAGAGATTGTGTCTGGGTATGTACTGCATATAAAAATATCTGCAGGATAAATTTCACACTATTCTGGCTTGTACTAAACATGGATATTTTTGGTAAATTCTGATTCCAGCTTGGAAATAACAGTTTTTCCTTGTACATCATACACCATGATACACACAGCAGTTTGGAAGCTGTTCCGTTACTGTGCAGGGAAAAAAGTCAGTAAAGACCTGTTTGATTTACTGTTACATAAAGTACCAGTATCATGACCTATCCATGGGTCTGTGCCACTTCTGACCGTTACATGAAAATTCTCTCTGAAGATGTTGCTGTTAAAATATGAGAGCATCTTTTCAAATTGCATTTACTCCAGAGTGAATTAGGAGGCTTTGGCATAGTGCCTAGTTTACACTAAGCCTGCCAGCAGAGGAAGTTAATCAAGAATTGTTGGTCCAAGGTGAATTCTTGCTCTGTTTTAGGTTAAATGACTTTCCACAGTAGACAGTCCTACATCTTGATCTAATCTGTTTAACTCCAGCATTATGCTGTGTATTTTCAAAAGGATGATTTCCTTTCCGAAACAGCCAGCTGAGCCTGTCTGCTCTGTCCAACATTAAATGTTGGCATAATTCAGAAAATGTCATTCATCCATTTGCTGTACTGAAGTTGTTCTGCATGAAGGAGTGTGAGCCTGAGGCTCCTCAGTGGGAGAGTGGGCATTACAGTCAGTCAAGGATCAGGGATGTCCCAGCTGGCAGTTTTCTTTTTCATTGGGATGATCAAATCCTCTACTGCTCACCCCTCTCTGTGATCTTAGCCAGTAATAAAAATACAGCATTAGTAAGCTGTGGAAGGTCATCCTGGGAAATTCAAACTGTAGAGGGTCAGCAGGGTTTGCCTGCCTGGCAAGGTGTGCTGCCAGACAGGTGTGCTGTCTGGCAAAGATGCTCTGCTCCCAAAAGATGTTTATTATTTCTCTGAGTGTCGCCGTTCCTCTTCAAAGCTTCTTGCTGTCCGTTGCCACCCCCTGATGTAACTGTTGTGGCTCTGACAGCACAGGCTTTCCCTCCTAGGTTTCATGTTCCTAACTAGGGTTTAATTTTTACTTTGATGCTTTCCATTATCTGAAATGTTTTTCAAACTGAGATTTCTTGTGCTTAATGTCTGTCTTCCCTCTGTGCCAGTTGATTTTGTTTCCTGTAAGTGACTGTGCTGACTGGAGTAGAACACTACCTTGATGTCCGTATTTCCATTATTGTCTGTCTTTGTGATATTGTATGTATCTGAATAACTTAAGTATTTTGGTGTCTGAAACAATACAGTGGAGGCTAAATTCTGTCAGTGCAATTTGCTTGGAAAATGCTGTTTTTCTATCCAGATTCAAAATTGTAGGACTTAGACCGAAATTAGACTTGTAGCTTGTGTTTCTAGTTATGAAACTCTTGTTTTCACTAGATGTTTTGAAATCTTGGGTAACTGTATGTTTCCACAAGGGAAAGTAATTTGCAGAGCTGAGTAATAGCCCTTACTCAGTAAAACACAAGACTTGCAAGTTAGGCAGTTGCATCAATGTAAATGCTCACATGCTTTGGATTGAAAATGCTGTTTAAGTGTTTCCCTGAGTCTGGCCCTTGATGCGAAAATATTTGCTTATAATTTCAAGTGAATTGGCTTTTGCTGTCTTAATAGGCTTTTTAATTATTTATTGGCAGTAATGCTGAAAGGGAGTGAATTTCCAGGATGCATGCACTTGGAGTCAACACATGTGAAGAACTGCATTTAAAATGCCTGCTTCAGCATTCCGTGGGGAAGAAGGATCCATTAGGCTGGTCACAATCACAGGAGTGAAAATGCTATGAAAAATACTGTGAAAATCCTAAAAATGCTGAGGGGTGTTTGCTAGAGTGCTTGAAGGCATCCAGCTCTCTGCCTTTGAATCAAAGACCCTTAGAGCTGAGAAGGAAAAACTATCCTTAGCAGTTATAGGTTTTAGAGATTTGAAGTGGTGTTTCACTTCAAAACAAAATCAGATCTTTTGATATTTTCATAAAAGTTGAGCAAAATATGCTCCTTAAGCACAGTGTTGTGTTATGCATGTATGTACCAGAGAAGTCCTCGAGGTTCAGGCATTCTCCCTGCTGACGTGCTGTGGAGCAGGAGTGAATAATGGCAGTCACCAGGTAACACAAATTTCAGACATCTTTTCTTTATGAGTTTTTGGAGCATATTTGAAGTGCATCCTATTCATGCATGTGTGCTACAAACTCCTGGTCTTAAACATCCGTATACTCCTCCACAGAAATGTGTTGTTAAAAAAGGAAAGGTTAGAGCAAGAATTTTATTTTCTCAGTCTCTTAGTTGTCATTTTTTTCTGCCGTAAACCTCAGCCGCGCAATAGCAAAGATTGAATGTCTGCCCAAAGCACCAGTTTGCTTCAGCCTGAGCAATATTAGACATGCCTGTTCCACTGAGGGTCTGAGCTCCCACTCAGGCTGGGCAGTGGAACACAAGTGGGGGGTGTAGATGGAAGTGCCAGGTACTGTGACCAATAGCCAGAGGCAAGGGCTTACATTACAGGTTTAATTAAAGCATCTTGGGGAATATGCATCGTCTGAACATTAAAATGCTCAGCAGGAACTTTGAGTCAAAGCCAAAGGATAATAAGAATTAAAACACATTTTACCCATGTACATTGCAAGGATTTATGTTCTTTGCTGGCACTGAATAATGCATTACTGTGGAGCCAGAGCTAGTGTTACATATGACCTTATAAAATGTTGTGATCCTCTCAAGCATTTATTATTAAGTAAAATGCAAAGTATTTTTTCAGCTATCCCACTTTCATAGTTTTTCCAAGTTTAAAATTGGGTTTGGAACATAGCCCAGAAAGAACAATTATTCTAGCATCATTATTTTTAGGAAAATTTGCATAGCTTGTTTTAACACAGGTAAATAAAGACATAATGGTACTAGATGTAGAAGGATAACTGTGAAGTGCTTTGCTTTTCTTTGCCAAAAATTCATTTAAACATGAGATACCATCTCAGGGATTGAGAACAAACTTGTGATTTCAGGGAAAAATATGAAAGCTGCTTCTCCAGTATAAGCTTCTGTTATGTGTTACCAGAGACTAACAAAAGTAATAGGAAACAACAAATAGCTTAAAATAAAGAATAGCTTGTGTCCCTGTAATAAAGCATGTGTGCACCTAAGCAAGAAAGTGGGCAAAAAGATATCAGCATATTATCTGTCACTGTTTGATCAGGTGGAGGAGAGCCCTTCAGGATCACACTCTGAGTCACCAGCCAGGCCACTAAGTTTGTTTATTTGGCTTTTTGATTCTCTTCTCCTGCTCTTGGTCTTGACAGCCACTTCTCGTTGCAGCCCTTTGTAAGGCCAATGTCTGCTTCTTCTACTGATTGCTGCTGTTGATTTCTAGGCAGTGCAATTATTTTTGTAGTTTGTCTAAGGTAAATGAGGTTAATAAAATGGAAGTAGATACAAAGAATGATTCTCTCAGAGATAATGAATAGAACAAAAGGTGGCAGTTCAGGCTGACTCTGGCTCAGCTGAGTCTCTCAGTTCTCTAGAGTTTGGGGTCTGAGAATCTTCTGCAAGCTTTGACAATTTCACCAAGTTCATCTTGTAGGGTGAGGTAGGGCTGTGGGTGTTCACCTGTGCCCCTGTGTGCCCCTGCAGAAAGGACTGACACTTGGGTAGCAGGGCTGTACTGGAGGGCAATGTATGGCTGCACTGACCTAGGCTGGTTCCCTGGTGGCAGAGGGCAAGGAGGGCTCTCAGGAGATGCTCCCTACCTGACACTGCCCTGGTATTTTCCTAACAAAAGCCAGTACAATGTTTGTAACACTTCTGTGGCCAGGCTGGTTGTTTCTTAAGTACCTGAGTGTTTCTCTGAGGTATGACTGTGCTAACAGGGCTTTTTCCACATGGACCTTTATTATAATTTTACTTCCAACCTTTCAAACTGTTCCCATGACATGTATCTAAAGCAGGACTTCTGTGTAATCTGGACACCTTATATAGGTAAAAAGCATGTGTATTTTTCCCTTTTGGTGTTTCTTACGATTTTGTCTAGCAGATTTTCTGTCCTGTAGCCCAAACTTTCAAATGTTTACCAAAAGCAAAAAGGCCTTGTCTTAGAAAACTTCCCCATTGTTATATGCTTTCCTCTGCATCAGCTGGCATCAGCACCCTGCCCCTTGAGCACTTTCCTTTAGTGTGGGTATTGCTGGTGCCAAGAGCAGCCTCCCTGCCTTTTATGATTATTTGTTGTTGTTAAATATATTTGCTTAATATACGAAGCTAAAAATAGTTTTGCTTCTGAAGAAATGTGGTGCACTTGATGGTTTACAATCTTGGTGTAGCTTTGATGTCCCAGCATCAAATTTGTATGAGGTGTACCCACTTAGTGAGATCACTGAAAATGAGTTTATGCTGGTGGTTGTTCACAGAGATGCACACATACAAAATTTCTTGGCGTTAGTTAAAATAATTCTTACAGGATCCCCTTGTTATTTCAAAAAGTATTAATTACTTGTCCAGAGAGCACAGTAACAATCTTCAGGCAGATTTCTAAACACTCAAATAAGCTTAAGGCAAGTAGTTTGGTATTTCTGCATCACACTTCATGTCTTAGTCTTTGGGTTTGTTTGTGTTCTTACTGTTCTTGTGTGACTCAGAGGTATACAAACAAATGCTAGCCAAGAGTAAACACTATTATTTTTGTTATAAATATTATAAAGTTAAGCTCTGTAAGTCTGTTTGGGTAACTGTACTTTGACCCTGAGTGATGGTGTGTTCTGAGCAGGACAAAGGGATGCTCTGACTGCCCTTCAGTACCTGCTGTTTTACAGCAGAGAGAGTACCAAGTAATCCTGGACAAGGCTTAATTCTGCTTACATTTCTGCCCTACCTGAGCATCTGGGAGTTTGTCTTCAACTTCTAGCTCTCAGAAAACAGCTGCTCTTCAGCAACTCCTCTGCCCTCCAGAGTCTTGCTGAGGGGTTTGAGCCCCATCTTGCTCTTCAGTCGTGACCTAAGTGTCATTAGGTGCAATTCCGTGTTTTCCACAGGATCTTCCAAAGTTTTATGCTGGTGTTTAACTCTGAGCTCAGTTGCTTTTAGTGAGATTTTGAGCAATGATGCCTTTGGAAGGGACATGGATGGTTCAAGTGGGTCATCAGGCCCTCCAGTAACTGCTGTCCCCCACTCATGCAAGAGTGTAAGCTGTGCAACTGCAGTGTAGACTGTATATCCAGCTTCAGCTAAATAATTTGCTATGTGCTGTTTCTCTGTTTATGATTCAGTTTTAAAGACCCTTTTAAGTGAAATTGGATACACTACAAAGTGTTGGTTTCATGTGTTTTATTTGCAGTTTAATCAGCATGATCCAGCTGCCAGTGCAGGGGAAACCAGAGCTCGATTTTTAATTATCCCTGCTTTGCCTGAGTTAGGAATTCCCAATAGTGCTGTCTGAGAAAAGATGCCAAAAACCGCATTGTTCTTTAATTAGCTGTTGTAATTGTTTCAGTCTAATCTCCATGATTAGCAGCAGCATTAAATACAGCAGTAAGAATAGGCCTGCCCTCTTTGTGCTGCCCTAGTAAGCACAATATTCTTACTTCTGGTAAGGGACATAATATAAAATCAATTAGAAGCCAACTAGTCTTGATTGGAAAATGATAAAGAGCAGTTACCATGAAGTGCAGATTGCTTTGTAAAGTTGGTTTATAACCATACTTCTGGGATGGCTTTACTGCCCAGTTTTGGGGAAAACACCAGAATGGCAATCTCTGTTGCAGAGGAGCGTTTGGGGATCTTGCAGAGGCTCCATCCAGTGTGAAGCTCTAATAAAAGCTTCAAAATAATCCTTACTCTCACAAAACTTAGTGCCTGTCCAGTTTTGAGGGAAAGGTCGTTTCTACCCCCATGCAAAACAGTTCCATATTCAAATGTGGGCAATCACAGAATAGTCCTCAAAGAGGCATTTTTTATTCTAACTTTATGAGTGAGTTTTATTCTAAGGCTCAAAGCTGCTCTGCAGTGGGTAATTCTGCTTTGCAGAGAACATTTCTGCTGTTTCAGAATGGATTATAATATATAGATGTGTAAAGATACAGGACAATTACTTAATGAGATAGAAGTACAACTCCCATACCTGCTTTGACGGTGTTGAGATACCTGCTAAGGTACCAGTTATTACCTTTAAGTCCCTAAATACCTTTGTAAATTTGGCTTTAAGTATCAATGCATGTGGGAAAAGTAGGAATAATGTTCTTAGAAAATGCAGATTTAAGTTAGGTCGTGCAGTTTAAAGTGAGCATTTGTGAGTGTAAAATGAACACTTCTAGAGAAACGTAATTTCTGTAGTAATGGTTGTAGTCACAGACTGTGGAAATGTGAATGTATTTGGCTGGTGCTCTGTTTTTCGTAACATAATTGATACAACTTTTTATGTCTTTTGCTGACATCTGTCAGACCCACTGTGCTCAAGCATCACCAGCAGAATTGGCGGCACCCGTTCAGGTTTTGTATGTCAGAGTGCAGGCGTGGCACAAACCTGGGAAGTGCCTCCTCTGGGCATACACCCAGGAATGCCCCAGGGCTTGAAGAGTTTATTCTTGCCTAAGTCATATAAAGTAAGGCCATGTTACCCTCATTAGGAGGGTAAAGAAATCAGGTTTGGTTGAACCTAAACCTGTATTTCCTGAGTCCCAGTGCTTTTTATCCCAGTGCTTGGGATAAAAAAAATAAAATCAATTCACCTAAACTTAGAGAAAAGCAGCTGTAAATTATGGATGAACTAATGAAAGAGTGGAAACGAGTTTATGTCTGTATCAGATTATTCTGTGTGTATCAAAATTACTCCTCAAGTGTATGAGATTATCCTTTTGTTGTCTATGAAACTGAAAGAAATTCCACAATTCTTTTATTCAATGCTTTTATGTTTTCCAGTGTGTTCTCCATAATTTTTAGAAGGGTCAGATTAATACCTCTGAGACCTTGTTTTAATAGCATTGCAAAAGAGTTCATCCTAGTTTACAGCAGAAATCCAGTCCAGATAAATGGCTGAAAAACATCAGGCATTTGTATTTGTCCAATGAGAAATAAACTCAATTAAAATCTAAATGTGTTTATTAGATTATTCCATTTGTAGATACACTGAACAACAAAAGCTACCAATGCTCTCAACCAAGTCTTCTGTTACTGTGGAAGTCATTGTGCAAGTGCTTAATGTTGTGAAGCTGGATATTACTGAAATCGGAAACTGCCCACAGCAAAGCACTGGTTAAACAGGCTTGGCTTTATACAATTCTCTTATTCTTTCTGCCTGTAATACATGTATGAAAGGAGAGAAGAAAGATGCCATTTTTCTTATAAGTTTATCTATAATTTTCCAGTTTATAGAACTGATTAAAAGTAGGAAGAGGAAACAATCATATGTGATCCCAGTGACCTTAAAAACACGTGTAACCACATTTGCTCTATCAAAAGCAGCACTTGATAGATTCAATTTAGTGATAATTTTACTCTTTGCTTTGCAGTAACAATATTAAAATTGATCCATTGAAGTAGGTCTGTCCCTGGGAAGGCCTGAAAGCTAAATATTGCATGGTTGTGACATCATCTTCCCATACCATTTATCATCCAGGGCTTCTTTTATTTTCTATTCACAGTGGTGTAAAACAGCCTATTCAGGACAGAGAATTTTAGGCAAAGAATTTGAAGATACAGAGGATAGGTCAACATCAGAGTTCTACACCAGTCTTTTCACTTCAGAGGAAACCAATATACTCTTCTTATGATGGAAGCGACTGTTATTCCTTCTAAAGAGGAAGGATTTTTAACTGTCATGGCTTTTGGTACACTTCACAGGATTTCTTTCATAAACCAACCCCTGAAATTTCTGATGAGAGTGAATAGAGAGCACCAGAGTACCATTGTGCAGTTAAGGGATCATTAGCTTTTATAAATACTTAACCTATCAGACATAGATACATTCTATGGTAGCCTAAGTGATCCCTTGTTATAAAATGTGCATTGATTCTGTACATTCATATTCTTCAGAGTACTGCGAGAAACTAAAGCCAAAGTTTCCTCAAAAAACCTAAATGGCAGAGGCCAGCAGGCAAGTCTGCTCCTGGCAGGAATGGCCTGTGCTCTGTGGGTTGGAGGAGTTGCAGAAGTTTGGGACAGCAGGAGGCGAATGCTGCTACATGTCCCTTCTGACAGTAAGTGCTCTCTGGCATTTGTCTGACCCCCTGAGAGACACCTTGGAAATTACCTTGGTGAGGTGGACTGATATTACCTGTAGATTTTAAGTATGTACATATGAAGTTTAAGTCACTCTAATCTGTCTGACCAGCAGTGCATATGAACAGCACGATTGTAAAACATGCCTTATGGTTGGTGAAAAATCATCTGCAGTGTCATTGCACTTATATAATCCTGTCTTGTGCTTCTGGACATGAATTGAAATAAATAACTACCGTGCAAGCACTGATTGCATAAATGCTGTAGAGCTCCTCCTGCTGTTGTCAGCCATGGCCAGTTTTTGGGCCAAGGCGAGGAGGTACCATCCTTGCAGCAGCCTTGGCATCTCTGCGTGGAAATTTTCATTGCCTAAGCTTGCATCTAGAAACAAGCAATGTGCAGTAATTGTCTGCCTAATTTTTTTTTTTAATTTTTAGTTAGCAACAGCAAACATGAAACTTTCTGTTCTTTGCTTCTTGGGTTGTGGTGCAATTATACCACTAATGTGCTCATTATAATTTTTCTCCAGTAATCCTTAGGGAGTCCAAAGAGCTTCTTCCATTAGACTACTAAGTTCAGGCTGTACAAACTATATCAACTAGAGGAATTTCTCTTTAGAGGTAAAACTGCATTAAAATCAGAGTGCATTTATTTTGAATCTCACACATGCATATCTAGCTGTGGGACATCCTGTGGAGCTGGTTAAAAAGGTAATACTCAGTTTTCCATTTAAACAGGCATCGCTTTGCTTGTTGTTTAGTTGTGGCCTGCCATGAGCTGAGGGTGTGGAAGAGATGATTTCATCAGCCTCAGAGCCAGGTCTTTTTTCAGCCAGGGCACACCCCACCTCTTCCAGTACAGAGAGCTCCTGCAGCTATGAAACACACAAGAGTCTTCCCAAATAAATAGAATTTGGACTTAAATCTGTGGGATTCTTGCTGGCAAAGTGATCTCTAATGTTTTGTTTCATAAAGTACCCCCAAAACTTTGGTGTATGTGACTGAGAAAAGCCCCCAACTCCAAGAACAAGCAGGTACTCTAAAGTGACCAAGGCCCCCGAGGCTCCCAGGTAGTGCCATTGCCATGTGAAGTGGAGCAAGGGCCTGTCAAGCCACTTGGGAGGACCAGGGAAATTTTGACCACCTTCTTTTTTGGCTACCATTGCTGCCTATTAGACAGCTGAATTAAATAAAAGGAAATCAGTTGATTCCATCCAAGCATTTTTCTGGTTTTAACCTAATTCTTAACTGAGCCAGTAGAACTTCTTTGATTTACCAACTGAAGATCTGCCCTGACAGAGGAGGCTTTGTTTGGGTGGGGTTTTTGACATTTTTCTTTCCTTTGTGTGTGTGTGTGTGGGGGGGGGGATGTTTTTCTGTAGTTTTTTTATTTTCTAAACATATCTGCTGAATTGTTATTTGAATTTCTGAATTATTGCAGGAGCAATCAAGGAATGTCAAAGGCTTGTATAGGAAGGATTGAGCAAGCTCCTTTTTAAAGAATTACATTGAGAATTCCCCTGAAAGAGTTCATGGCGAGGTTGTTTTCCTGAAGATACAGGAGACTGTAACAGAACTGGTGATTCTGAGACCCTGTGCAGGCTCCTTGGGGCTGGGCTGGCGTTTTGGGATCTCTGCCCTCTCCACAAGGCTCCATCAGAGTGGAGGTGCTGAGCCAGGCAGCAAAGCCGGGTGCTTCCTGCGGCCACAGCCGGGCTCTGTCCTTCACCAGCCATGGCTGGGCACTGAAAGCACCTCTGTGCTCCCACACAGGCCCTTTTTGTCTAGAGACCATCCCGAGACACCCAGGGCTTACTCAGGGACTGCTTTGCAAGGCTACGTGGGGAGGATAACGATTTCATCACGGGCTGCAGCTGTGGACAGGGTGCTCTTTCAGCAGCTGTGTGACAGTCACGTTATTCTTTCAGGAAAAAAAAAAACAAACCCCGAACAGAATCTCCAAGGTAGATCTGTGAAAGAATTCCTCTTCTGTACTAAAAATAAATAAAAAAATTAGCAGTGAACATAGTTTTTGACTTGAGTCAAAAAGTATACAGTACCAAAGGAAACTTTTCTGGTGTCTGGTTTGCCACTTAGACCAAGAGATGTCTTTGAACTTGCTGGCATTGATCTGTTTTGTGTTTGTACTTCAGCCACTTAATGACATTCCAAATCTTAAAATCCTGATTGCTCTCTTGCCTCCTTTCCTATCATGTTATGGTGCTTAGTTTTACCTGTCTCAGGTCACAGTTTCAGGTCTGTCTCTGCTCAAAATATCAACTGCAAAGAATTCTGAAACAAATGAGAAAGAAATGGGTGAGGTGAGATTGGCAGACCAGTTATCTGGAGGATACAGCAATGAGTTCATATTTTACAGCCTGCATGGCCTCAGTATGAAAGTTAAGATCTTTATCTGGGGTTATAAACCTGTCATTACTTGGCATATTGTCCATTGGATGTATCACTTCATAGAGTCTTTTCTGGCCTTCTAGTAAGGGTGAAAGGCAAATACAGAAAATCCCAGACCTTTAGGGGAAAAAAGTGATCTTCATTTTTCTAGTCATCTCAATTTCACATACAGTAGGGAAACAATAAAAGATTTTTTTTAATTAGAGTTGTATTGATATCTTCTTGCTAATAATATTGGAGTTTTTAAAAAATATTATCTGTTTCTCATCTTATAGTTTGAAAAAGCCATTAAATTAACTGTGGAGAAATCATCTTAAGAGTCCATAGCTCTTGTATAAGCTGTAGGTTTGCTCAGGATTTAGGATATGGGCAGAGCCTGTGGAAATGCTGGCGCTGTGCCCCCTGGGTTGTGTCTGGCTCCTGGGATCCTCTGGCACCCCAGAAAGGTGGCTTTTTTTAGCTATTGCTCTGCAGAGGATTTTAAGAGTTATAGTGAAAGACACTGTCAGGATACATATCACATGAACAATCTTCTCCAGGTTTTCCTGCATCCCTCCTACTTAAAGGGATAATTTGCAGTGATGTGCTGCACATATATCTCATCTCTGGTTTTGCAGGTAGCTTCATAGCCTTGACGACCATCCTCTGTGTATGTATGTATGGAAATAAGTAAGGTAAAGAGTGTTTAGGGAATACATCTCTCATAGACTAACTGTTAAAACCTCAATATGTATCAGGACCTACTTGGGTCCTTGATTGGATTAATTCTTTTTCTATGTTAGCAAACTTTTTCACGTGGAAGAAGTCCCTGTGTGGAGTTAAAAAGCATTTTTGTAACAGCTGATTTGTTAAAACACCAGGACTTGCAAAACAAAATATTGTCATTGATTAGCTGTAAGTGAGCCCTTATGCTCCTTCAAATGGCAACAGGAATTCAGCGCCATGTGTACATACCATTTTACAGCTTGTCTCAGTTACCTCCTAATTTATGTTATTCTTCTTGCATAGCAGACTACACATTTTAAATGATTCACATTCCCATAATTTCCAAAAGAAAATCTAAACAAAGGGAAATAATTCCCCAGCTGACTCAGTCTCACTGTGCATTGCCATGCAGTTAGGTTCTCCAGCATGGCAGGCTGCTGCATTTTCCTCTGCTAGTCCATGCCAGGAGTTGTGTTGGGTTGTAAGACCAGGTCATTCAATATGAAGCTCTGAAAACCTAGAGAAATTTCAGTGGGAAACTTAAAATCAACTACAAAGAGATACTCCCTCAAAAAAAAAAGTTTCTAGAATTGTTGTTGAACTGTCAGCAATGATGTGGCATGTCCTCAGAGCTTCTGCATGGAGCTGTCCTGAATGGGGCGACATGCAGCATGTGGGGGGCATTTCGTGCCCCAAAGAGCTTGTAAGATAACAGGGGGTTGTAGTTGGAGATAAGAACTGAGAGATTCATGTCCATATGGTTTTGGTAATAGCTACTACGAGGTTATCAGATGAAGATAATCTCAATGTGGTAAAACACCTAATTTTGATACTATTTTCTATTTAACCCATTTTAACCATGTAGGGAAAATACCATGAGTTCTCTGTATGGAATATGGCACTGCATGTTTTCTGTTTGGACTTCAGTAGGTGCAACTACTGAAATGTGCAGTCTGTCTGGGGGCACCTGGGTGGGCTCCTGCCACAGCTCAGTGGACCAGCAGGGTCGGGCACTGCCTGCTGTGCTCAGCAGTGCTCATGGGCTGGAGAACTGGGAAAGGCAGTGGGGAGACCTGGTGTGCAGGTGGTTGGAGCTGAGGGAGAACTGACTGTGGAGGGAAGAGCAGTTGAGAGCGACAATGGGCAGCAATCCCCGGGTTTAGCCCAGGTATGCAGAGACCATGCAGGCTGTGGCTGTCATAACATATATATCTATAAACATGATATAGTCCTTGTAATATGATATATTACATGATATCTATAGACATCCTCTCCACAGTTGCTAAGCCAAACAGTGAGTGGATTTTGTCCCATTTGTTGTCTGCATAACTCTTCTGTGTGTGCTGTGACATTTGCAGCTTCCTGATCTCCCGTGCTCTTCGGAGCCAGGCAGTGCTGGCAGCTGGGTACCGAAACAGTCTGCAGTGTAGCGTGACAGTTGTCCTTTATGTGATGTCAGTTAACTGTAGTGACTTCAAACTCATCCGAAATTGTCTTCTTGAGGCCCTGACATAGAGAAAAGCACATGATCTCCCTGTTTTCCTTTTCCTTTCTTATATATTTCTGCCTTCTGTCACTTCTTTATGTGCACATGTGGTTTTCTGTTTCTTCACATGGCATTGAGCAGCAGTACAGGCCACAACAACTCAGTGATGGCCACAAGTTTTTGAAAAGCTGCTTGGTCACAACTTGTCTGTCATTGAGTAACCGGTGTGGTTCACTTCACAAATAATTTGTTGCTGCAGATGAACAATCAGGATAGCAGGGACTGCTTGCTGCTGCTCAGTAGTTTCTAAATTAATGGTGTCATCTGAGTACAGCAGTTGCATCTCTTACTATAGTAATATACATTTGCTTTACTGGTAGCTAAAATCAGCTGTGGGTAGCTTATAAAATCTTTTGGATTTGGTAAAGTATTGCTTAATGATGATGCTCCCAAATGGCTGGCATCACAATGTCTATTATTTGACCTATAAAATCAGTGAAACACAAACTGTCAACTGCCAGAACTCTGTCAGAAAGACTTCATGACTTATCTAAATTTAAGGTTGGCACACTTCAGTTTTCTTTATATGGACGTTGTGAGTTGGTTGTGAAGCCTCCCTTATGTAAAATGAACAGTCAGCCCAAATGGGATTTTGTTTAGATTTTTTAGAAAGGGAATATTGGTTAAATGAGTCCTGTTTTGATATTTATGTAGGATGGCTTAATTGGGAAGTCTTCCGCCCACAGCTTTCCAAGTCAGTTCAGGAAGATATTTTGGGTGATTTTTTTTGGTTGGAAATTACTTACTGATTGTGCTGATATTGAAATGTCCAACATTTCAGTGGAGCTGTGTGCTGTGGAGTGTTTGGGATGAAAGATGCAGTGTAAGCATTAGACACATTGCATTTTAGTGAAAGCTGGCCACAGACTGCAGCAAGAACTCAGAGATAAATCATCCTTGTTTTCTCCTTCTGAATTTGCTGAATCTGCAAACTGAATTTGCTGCCTACTATTTTGCTTTAGATGAGCTGTGAGTTTCCCATGGAAAATGCCTTCTGTTTCACTTACAGGTCTGGACAACTCTCTCACTTGCCTCTTGTCATTGATTTTTGAATTCTCACAGTACAGTAGGTCAGCCTTGCGTAGTTAGATTGGTATTACTTCATGATTGTTCTACTTATGTACTGCTGTGCTACCATGTTCTCATGATTGACTTGGGTCTCCTGCCTGAAGGAGACACCTTCTGGCTTCAAGTGAGCTGCTGCAAAACCAGTGGGAACTGGTTGCCTCCCAGAGCTGCTGCTGGTCTGTGCAGGCTGCTGGTCTGGGCCCATAACTAGCTCTCATCTATATTTGTTTTATTTGCTATTTTATGCACATACTGATTTTAGTGGGATGAGTGTCAGCTGCATGATAATTACAGCTGTTTTCACTTGGAAATTAAAAAAGTGACACCAAAAAGCCTTAGGCTTCCTCGGGAGCCCAGGCTTCATCAGCAGCCGTGAGTCACCGGGAATTGTGTGTGGAAGAGATGAAGCAAACGTGCTGATTCTTCCTTTGTTCCCTAACCTTTTCTGAATAAGCAGCAGGAGTTGCATCTCTGTGTCTTAGCACCTAAAATTCCATTGGGGCAGGAAAATCTTCCAATCACAAACCTTAGACATCATGTTCAGATGCTGGGAAAGTGCCACATCAGCAGCTTTATCTGTTGCCGTTGCAAAACAGAGAATTTTTTTACATTTTAACTACTTACCTGAATATCCAGCTTCCTTTAACTTGATCAGCAGAGAGGATGCCTGTCAAAAAAGGGTTTTTCCCTTCCACTCATTCTTTTGTTTATTTTGTTGCAAGGCACATTTTCATAAGAGATGTTGCGAATTTATGAGGTTGCAGTGAAGACAAATAGGCTTTTTCCAAGCTTTTCTTTAAAATGTTATTTGATACATAAGTGTGTTGATAGCTGAAAAAAACCCAGGAAATGTATAATATGTAAATTATATATAGAATGTAAATATATATTAAGTATGCATAATACTGGCATCTGCTGTTTTACTTTGGTCTTCAGCATATGTAGTGTATTTCAGTTTCACAGTTTTATAAATATTTCCATTTTGTGTGCATCTTCATAAGGACTTCAATGGTACTTGAAAAGTAGGAGGAAGATCTCCAGTGTCAATACAAGCCTGTGGAGGAGTAGTAATTCAAGAGAGACTGGGACTGTGATGTTGGAGATGGCAAATTAAAGGAAGGCAGAAAGTTGTTAAAACACTGTGTGGTCTTCCATGTCCAGGCTCCTGGTTGAGGTTCTTAGCAGCAGGACAGGCAGAGACTTGCAGGGAGTCAAAAATTTGATTGAAATGTCTGGGAAAGGAACAAGGAATCCATTTTTATTTGTTTTCTGTGATAACATAGACCAGATTTTAGAGGGACAGAAGGTTTTTGTATTGGAGTAGCTTTATTCAGACTCTGAATTGCTTGGTTTAATTATTTATTTTGCACACATGAAAATATTTCTGTTAAACAATATATGCAATCTGCTTGCACTTTTGAAGGCCTCTTTCTTGTCTTTCCAAGACCACCATCACACATGTAGCAGGGAGTTTGATTAATAAAACTATATGAAAGAAGATCTATGTAAACATTGAGATAGTGTTAACATGCAGGGAGTGTAACCTTGAAGCATTTTCCCTGTAATAGATGAAAATACATGTTTCTTTGAACATTGTGAACTGCCATATCCTCTGCTGTGGGGGTAATAAATGCATGATAGACCTTGTAGACCTTGTCAAATCCCTTGTTGCTGTAGTTAGGTGGGTTTGCAGTGCCACCACATACAACATGTGCTGGTTAACTTTGGGTTAGGACACTCTTAGCCTTTCTGGTGATTTCCATTTGATTTCACCCCGACTACCATCATACCAATGCTGTGGCTGCAATGGCTGCAGCTGCAGAACCACTTAAATCTGCTGAGGCAGTCTGTGCCCTGCAGACCAACACCTGCAAATTCACTTCATGTGTCCTGTACCCTGCTGGAGGGGCTGAGTTGCCCCAGTCATTGTCTCTCAGCCACACTGCAGCATGGGGTCCGTGTGTTTGGGAAGCTCTGGGAGCCCTCAGTGAAGCCAGGACTCCCATCCCATCCTTGTTTCAGCTTTGCATGGTGCAATCTTGAAGCTTGTTCCAACACTGTGACAATGGAAATACAACAATATCCCAGGGGTTAATGGCTAGAAATATTAAATCTGTGTTTTCACTTATACTCAAATCACTTGTTGTTTGGCTAACAAGCCTTTAGCTCTCAACTACTAAACTCATTGTGAAAATGTTATTTTATCTTGAACTTTGGAAAGAGTAGTAAGAAAAGAAGACAGTGAAATGCTGTCCCCAATTTATTGTGCCACTCTGTGAAAGAGAGGTAAGATGTTGAACTCAGGGGTTATTTAGGGAGGGACAGGAGTTATCTTTGAGGACTTTCATTGCTGACAAAGAACTGGAAAATACCAGTTGCTTTTTTGATCCCAGTGTGCCTCTGGGCTCCTGAGCCATGCCAGACCTCCATGTTGATGCAACTCCCATCAGCCCAGCAGCACAAGGGGCAGCCCTGCTTAGGTGACTACAGTGTGAGTGGGGTGCAGAAACAGTGCAATTGTCCTTTGCTTTGTGTTCTGGTCCTGGCCTGAGGCTGTGCTAGAACTTTAAGGCTGAAAAGTTTTGGGACATTTCACCAGGAAGCTGGCAGATGAGGAAGTCTGACTCATCTTGACAGCACTTCACAGAATCCAGCCTCTGTCCTAACTTCAGGTGGAACCTGACCCATGGTTGTTTTTATGTTCCCTTATCTATTTAGAAAAGAGTCTTTTGTTCCTTGTCTGAGGAGTCTGCAGCTCTACAGAGGTTGGAACCTGAGCCAGGGCATCAATCAGACAAAAGGTGAACTATTGAACACCAAAGCAGAAGCCCGAGAGATAGATAAGATTAAAAGACAAACACAAAGTGCATTGTGTCAGCCTCAGGTGACATCTGACAGGATGGTGCCCAACAGGAGGTTCAAGACTGGGTCACAAATTATAGTCTGAAAGACTGAGGGCTTAAGTTAAGTGTTACATATACTTGATCCAAAGTTCATTTCTTTAAACTGTCCATATTTTCTAGAGAATAATCTTAATGTTTATCAAACTCATTCTTTCTCATTGTTTATACCATGTATATCCTGATGAATGCATATCATTTTTGTTACCTAACATTTATATTTTAGAATGCTGCTTTATATTTTCCTTCCTTCTTGCCTAATTTTGTAAAATCCTCAGGATCCTGTAGGTCTGGGCATTTGTTCATTATTTCTTAAAGCTGACTTTCTACCTTCACATCCATATCTGCTGATGTCACAATCTGCACTTGCTTGACATATGTTATTACTGAAGATTGGTTTTCCTCCCCTGTAATTCCCTTTTCTGAGCTGTGCATTGCTCTTGCTTTTGTACACTTTGTCATTAAATCTGCTTGATCATTTTTGTGTTATTAAGAACTAAAATCTTTATCCTCTGGCAATTGCACTGATCTTCAATCAGTTTTTTAAAATAAATAGACACTTGAGGTTGTACCATCATCTACATGAGAGGTAGGTTGAATAGTCAGTCTGTTGTGGGCTTACTTGCCAACCCAGAACTGAACTCTGAACAAAGGGGCATTGCATCTCGTATTCAGAATTCCTGGGAAAATTTAGCGCTTGAAAAAAGTGCTTTAGATGAAATATGGCATGGGATTTTCTAAATCTGGAAAATTGTTTCAGCCTTGTTATTTCAGTGTTCTTTTTGCTTCATATTCTTTGTAATGAAAAGTGACAGTTGTTTTACATACTGGAAAATCCTGCATGATTGGTCTCAGTTCAGTATCTGCAGGAGGAAATTAAGATTACGCTACTTGCACATTAATGATGAAGTTCCCATGGCTTTTTAATGACATTTTACTTTAAATACAAAGATACTGTGTTGGTGAACAAGATCACTACAGTTAATCCTAATGATCATGATAAGATCATATTTATATTAATGTTAACTGTAATTAAAAACTACTGTGTTGTAATAGCAATTAAAGCATTCTGTGAGTAATTAAATGCTGCTTCTTAAAGATTTTTGCACTTAATGAACATCAGGCTGACTAGTCAAGAGGATTGGTGTTAAACAATTTCCTACAAATACTTGTCAATTAAGTTTTTCATGTCAGATAGTTGTGTTGCATTTGGCACTGTTGGCTCTGCCCTTTCCATGTGTATTTAGCTGTGTGTGGGGGGTTTACTCCTCAATGCAATGGGTAGACTATTCAGACTCAGTTTTCTCCGACTTCATGCCTGGTGTTGGGTATTCTTCATTTCACCATTCTCCCCTGCTCTGCTTCCCCAAATGCCTGGAAGAGCAGTGGAAGTAAATATACTTTCCTGCTTTGGTTATGACTAGTTTGTTTCATCTACTGTGGTGTTAATAGAACCAGCAGCAATGGCCTGTGTGGGATCTCTGCTCTTGTGGTGGATCCCCTGTGCTTGGAAAGTGCTCCAGCTTGGGTGCCTCCTTCTTCAGTGAACTGAATACTATAAAAGTTTTGAGTTACTAAACAGAGAGGTAGTGAGGAGATTAATCATAGCACAGATACATCCCCTTTTCTCTTACTGGCTTATTCTGAATCCCACTGTTTTGCCCAGTCCCCACCATGGCACTGTTCTGCATGTGGCTTGCACAAAACTACTGCACAGTTTGTGGTAAAAGTATTTTTATATAATAAAAGCAGTGGTGTAAGAAAGGGAAGGTAAGTTGCTCATTGGTAAGTTTCTCGTGTAATGTCATCCTGTTTTTTGTTATTGGTTCCTTGCTGAGCACTCTGTTGTTTTGTACATACTTGGAGGCAATTTCCATTTGGTAGATGTGTTTAGAATTTCAGAAATTTCTGTGCCAGCCAGTTCACAACATATCTGAAAATATATTGTAAAAAATTACTGGTTTTTATAGAAGATTGGATTAAAATATGGGCATTTCATAGAATAATTAGAAGTGCAAGCAATCCTGTTGCTTAGTACAGTTAAAAACGTACTTAATTCACTTCTTTGCTTTCTGCCTATGCTTTTTTTTTTGTGAATATGCTGGATCTGTGTGGGGATGATGTGGCTTGCCAGCAGTGAAAGACTGACTTTTTCCTGTCCATTGACTTGTGTGGGGGGATTGCCAGAATTTCACCTTTCTTTGTAAAACGAGCACTGAAGTAATACACTTAGACATGGGAACAGTCTTGTTGACTGTACAGTACAGAGGAATTTGTGTTTATAGATGTTGTGTAACATTGTAATTGTCATTCACTCTCTCCATGGACAATTGATGGCAGATAAGATGAATAGGGTTTTTCAGCCACTACTGTATTGCTGCTATATTCTGTGTCAGCAGGGACTTTTGGCTAACTAGCCCGTATTTATTCACAAACTGGGAAGGAAAAATAATTCAAGTGACTCTTTACTTATTTTAATCACTTCTATAAAATTATCACAAACCACTTGTTTACTGGAAGCAGCCCAGCTTATGCATCCGGTCAGAGAGTAAAGGATGATAACAATCTTGTTGCTTTTTCCAAGGCATTCATCATTCTAGAGATTCCAACGGAAAGAGAAAATGTTGCTTAATAGATTCCTAAGTCTGCTCTTTTTGAAGTTCCTTGAGCAACTCTAGGAGCCAATAATAGCCCATATACATTTCAGCAGTCATTCAAAGTCTGCTTTCAGAAGAATGTAAAATTTATTTGAGCACAAACTGACAATCTGGGCCATAGACAGTACTGCTCCTTGTTTCTTCTTGATGAAGGCTTTTGCTGCTATAAAGGACAACACAGGAATTAAATTAAGGCGACAGCTCATTCTCGGCTTTCATCACATGTGAAATGCATCCTTTCACATCAGGATTTACAGCAGCCTTCGGCTCGCTTCAGATTTCTTCAAAACTGCTCGGCTAACATAATTTGATGCTAATAAACAATAATTAAGGGCAACAGTTTCAGATCCGCTGACAATAATCGGTGGTCCTGCCTCTGGAAGGGATAGGAATCCAGGGCGCCTGTTCCCGGCGGAGCCACCCGTACGGAGATCGCTGACCGCTGGTACCGCCGCGCTCTGAATTCCAATGCGGTACCTGCTGGGAAAGCTCATCTCCGGCTGTTTGTTTCTTTTGTGTCACAGGGTTTTTTTCCTCCTTCCTGTTTGCCGTTCAGCTCATTGCTGGGCTGCATTGATATTCTGGCCAGCTCGGGCTAGAGCAAACAGTTCTGTGCCATCCTGGTTGTGCAGCGGGGCTTGCCCGGCCTGGGGGTGGCGGGGGAGCTGGCAAAAGCCCGTGTTCCAGCAACTTTCCCATGCCTGTTCTCCTGGAACAACCCGAGGTTCAAAAAGCGAATTATGTGCAACCTGTCACCTTGAGGGGCTTTCCCAGCAAAGTGTTGAGGCGTCTGTGGGGTTTCCAGGCTGATGCTGTGGGAAGTGACCTCCTGCCTTGGCAGATGTGCACAAGGACACAAAGTCTGGAAACTTGGTGAATTTGCATCTCTCGTAAGCAGCATTGTGTCACTGAGAGGCAGTAGGTAATCAGACAAGGATCCTGGTGATTTTTTTCTCTTGGATATATGGAAAACACCAACCAAAGTGCCAAAGTTTGGAAACTGACACTTGTTTATCTGCTCCCATCACTAAACGGACACAAGGTTGTGTATGTCTCTCCTTGGTATTGCTTCACTAGGAGCTGGGGATATATCCATCCTTCCAAACCATGGATTAGAAGCTGTTAGCTTCAAATCTGTAATACCAATAGTTCCCTTAGGCTGATTTCTGGGAGTGCTGAAGTTAACGGTGGGGTTTTTCACATACTGCTCAGGGCCGAGGTCTGGGAGAGCACACTGTGCAGAGCTGCTAACACAGGCACATGCTCCTCTGCTGATGACTGAGCAAGCAAATGACTTTGTAATACAGCCCAAAGCTGCTATTTTAATAAAATATTTTATTTGCATTTGTTTGTTTTCTTCAGTGACAGGTAGGTCACTGGGAGAAGAGGAGATATTCTAAAGTGGTACAGATTGATCACAATCTGTGTGGAGCAGGGTTTCACAGCAGACATCCAAATCATAACTTTAGTTCATTGAATAATTAGGAATGGTAAATGCCATAGGTGGGAAGTTGGAATGGCAGATACATGTGAGTAAATGTTACTATAACTGTGTTAGTGAGCACGTCTTATAAATGAAAACAGAAATATCATTTAACTTGATCAAGAACACATCTACAGTAACGCCATGGGCTTTGTTGTGCTAATATGGAAAACAATTTAGACCCTGTAAGACAGACCAGGATCATAGGATAGAAAAGTAAGTATAACTCTGAAACTTGCCCAAGAGTTAGGGAAGGCTGCAGCAGAGCGACTGGAGAGTGACCAGAGCTGGGCCTGAAGGAGGGTATTGCTGGTACTGGTGTGTTCTGCCATGGGACAGCACTGTGTGAATGAGCCTGTGCCTGTCAAAGGCATCAGGCTCACTGTCAGTGATGGGTGAATAGTCATGATGCAAAGGAAGACACTGCAGTTTTGTTGCATGCAAGAAGTTATTGCGTTATGTGTCCATCAAGAATACAAAAGCCTAATAGGATTTGAGTTTCCTCATGCTTTCAGAAGATACACTTCCTTAAGGTCCCTGGGGTAAAGTTTATTTTAGATCACGTGAAAAACCGCTGATTGTAAATAAACCTTTGGCTTAGTTGCAAGGCCAGGGTTTGCCCTTAGAAGGAAATATTTTTGTTATGCTCTAACATAATGATGTTAGTTAACACAATGGAGTATATTGGGATCTGATTTTTCTGCATGGCATAGTGTGTAAATAGTGACTAAGATAACATTATGCTCTGTTTTCCACCTGGTTCTGTCAGCTGAGGATATGCTGGTATATGTATGATCATTGACTGTGAAGTGATTCCTTGTTTCTGACACAATTGTAGTGGGGAGTTATGAAAACACAACTTCTGTTAAATGAAGGGTAATCACCAATCACTGTTTTGACAGCACTGTGCTTACAGCACATGAGAGAAAAGCTGTTACGTGGCTAAAGAAAGTTGGGCACTCTACAATCTGGTGATTGCCTCAAATGTAGTCAGCTTGTCTAGGGCAGTACAGAAGAAGGTTTTGGTCTCCAAAATTAGTATCTATTCAAGAAAGGTTAGAAGGCAGTTCCCTGTAAAACTTTTTGATGTCTTCTCCTAATGCATATATTCTTCACGATCTTTGCTGGAGCCAACACAATGACAAGTTTTTGAACTTAAGGTGCATCTGTTTTCGCTGTCAGAAATCTGTTTTCTGCTATATCTTTTAACCTCAGATCTCTGTCATGTTTCATCATTGTGTTAAAACTGCTAATTTGCGTAGCTCTTAATTAATGGATTTATAAGAACTGAGAATGCAGTACCACACACAGAATCCTTGCCAGGTGTTGGGCTGAGTTTTCAGGAAGGCTGAGCTGCCGATAGGGTAGCTAAGGAGGTAGATGGCACAGCCCATAATAATATCCTCTGACTTCTTCAATTTTTATTTATTTTATTAATGTAACTTACTGGTCCTGCAGAAGAACATTCTGAGAAGATGCAAACCATTATCTTGATCCCCTTTTAATGAGTTGCTTTGTTGTGGGTCTGGATGTCTGCCCTGTGGCCACCCATCCCTCCCAGCCCATAGGGTCCAGTGGCAATGCTCTGCACTTGCATGAAAGGGTCTGTTTGACTTATTTTGAATAGCAGAGACAGGACAATACATTGGGGCCCGGGATACCAAAGTTTGTGTTGCCACTTACCCAGCACTGGATAACTGCAGTCCCCCTGCAGTGAGCACAGGCGTGGAAACGTTTATATTTCAGTCTCATCCAAAACAAGAGGAAACATGGAGGCCTTTCATTTCTGTGTGTTTGGTTCAAAGACTCCTGGTGAAGCTGGTGAAAGCAGATGTAAAGGAATCTCTTTCTTTTAGTGCGTCTCATATTAATAGGCTTTGCCCTTCATGCTTGTTGTTTTGTAATTCTGATTTAACAACATTTATCAGTAGAAGATCACTGCAGGGTCTTTAATGATTATTGTTGTTCAAGCTGATAGTCTGAGACTATTAAATAAGGTCCAATTACTTACCATTTATTTGTGTTGTTTTTTGCCTCCAAGTAACAAAGTGTAATCCTGAAGTTCATTATTATTCTTTGCATTGTATTCATCTAAATAGATTTTCTACCTAATTAAGGCTGAATACATTTGTGCTAAACTGACCGTATTTTACAAGGATGTTTTCATTTGTATGTGAGGGTGTCTTTGGTTTATACCGTCATATTTTAATTATGTTTAATTTCTGTAGCTGCCAGAGATCCTATTGTGTGTCTTAGCAATTCACCCTGGGCTGCTCAAGATTGTTTAGGTTGGAGCTGGAATAGGCCTCCTGATGAATTGAGTTGGAATCTAGTTAATAACAAGTCACCAGGAAGCAATTTGAAGTGTTTACTGCTGCTCTGAAAGATATAAAATCTATATTGGCTGAATTTTGTATGAAAGAAATGGAGAGGAAAGCAGAGGAATTCAGTTCAGATTAGCCATGTTATTTTTTTATAGGGTGGGTCACTAAGAAGGGGAAGGTAAAAAAAAAAGTGAACAGGTTGGGTGTTCAGTGTGGTTATTGTGTCTCCACATTCTAAACATTCAAATATCTGAGGTTTATTCCTGTTCTTGTTTTGTGTTATTTATTTACATACTATCTCTTTGGGGCTCCTTTGTCAAATTATGGAACAGTACTATTTGGGGATAAATAGGAGAGGGAACATCTCACATTTTCCTTTTAATATTAGAATAGGCATCAGGAAAAACAACTATGTAGATGTACCAGTCTTGGCCTTATCTGCTTTTCAGCTGTCTGAGGGTCCTGTGCAAAGACCACAAAGTAATAGACATTAGTATCAAAGGTTATTTAAATATCTTTCCCTTGAGAAAGGACTCACTTCTTCGTAAGCTCCTTTGTGTCTGAAGTCTTTCTTGGAAGGACTGTAAGATTCACCTTCTCTTGAGAAGAAGATGTAGGAAAATACACCTCCAGGGTTTTCCTGAGCTTTCTCAGAAGCTGCATTTTGCACTGTCAGGCCAGTCCTCCTTCATCTCTTTCCTAGTTTTGTGGTGAATTCTGTTTAAAGATGTGGTTAAACTGAAGTGAATCCAGGAGGCTTAATAACGCTGGTAAATGTTCCAGGACTGTCTTTTGAGGGCTTGTTCCCCTGGGAATGGAGCAATGTGTTGTGTCATGCAGGGGTGGGTTCCCTTGCCCGCACCCAGGCAGAGCTAACTGCGGTGCAAAGCAGAGGTAGAAACCATTAGAATGTGTGTGTGTGTCTCTGTGTGTGTGTGTCTGTGTGTGTGTGTGTGTCTCTGTGTGTGTGTGTACAGGGAAAAAATCCTGCCCTAACTGTTGCTGTTCCTGTCAGTGAATTGGACTAGAAGGGACCTTTGCCAAGTGAAGGGCTTGTGCATGAGTCTGGAGTCTTAATGAGATCGAATGTGATTGGAAAGGGAACAATATATGTAAAGTGAGGGCAGTTATTGTTTACAAATCAAGTTCTGTTACATATTGAATAAATTTGACTGATCTGTGGTGTCTTAAGTACAAACTTTTCTGAGAAGTTTAAATTAGCAGAAAACAAAGTGGTCAGTTTGTGAAGCACTATGGATATGTGCTTTCACAGCTCCCTCTAGCAGTATTCCAAAGTTTTTAATAACCAGATGAACATTTGAAATTACTGTTGATACAATATGGGTTTTCATACAGTTACTGTGCTAAGTGGGAACAAATGTGAAAATCTGTTTGGTCTCTTGAGGGATGCAATATTACTTTACTCCCTGATCTAAATCTCTCTGAAAATAAGTCACATGTTAGAAAAAAAAAAAAACAGAAAAACTCTTTTGAGAAAAGCAAAGTTTGGAAGCTGTTTTCATTTGATTTCAAACCAGAATATCTTTCCTTAATGTATTTATGCAAAAAGGGATAAAAGCAGCTTCTATTAATGATGTTTTTACGATGTTGTTTTTAGTGTTTTGGAACACACTGCTGAGACTGATTTTAAGAAAAAATAAAAATAGTTGGCAACATTTTTGAAAAGGAAGGGGAAAACAATCCTCCAAACAAGCACTTACCAATGCAGATGTTCCAGCACAGGGTCCCCTGTGCACTTTGTGGTGGTCCATCTGTTACTCTTGTCTTGAATCACAAGCATTGCAGTAGTTTTGGGCTAGCTGTGCCTGTAAGTATCTGTTAGCTCTGAACCTGAAGGACTCATGCTTTTTCAAGTATCAGAATCCTCCTTTTAACCCAAACAATTGCTTTTCCTCATAATCCTTTTACATAAGAAAGCACTGTGTTTGAACTAATCACATCTTTCATCTTTATCAGCTTGCAAGTCAAAAAAGTTGTTTTCACCTTTTGCATCTCCCTTTTTAGTGAAAGGCATAAAGTAGCATAATACATTTCTCCAAAATATTTCTCACAAGTCTTCAGCCACTGACAATTAAAGTACAATGTACTTATTACAGCAAATCGGAAAAACATATGGGAAAATATAAGTGCACTAACATCTGCTGCCTTTCCTCCATCTGCTCTTTTGGCCCTGCTTTTGTTCAAACCTGCCAAAAGTACTCATTTTCCAAGGGTCTCGTGGCACATCAACCATGTCTTCGGTTAAAGTTCCCAATTTCTTGTTCATTTTGGTGTTTTGCAGGGTGTGTGCTCTGTGTCCATGTGGCTGCACAATGACTTCAAGCAGAGCAGGGGTTGTTTTGCAGTTTGAAAGATGTGGATGTGGTAGGACAGGTGACAATAGAGTGGGCTTTGTATCGAGTTCATTTTGTATCAGCAGGGCCCTGCCCTAACTGAGACAACACTTTCCTGACCCAGTGGCCTTCTGAGCCATTGAACTGAGGATCTGAAGAGCATTGAAATCTGTGTTGTTTCAGAAAAATGGGATGAAATCGGATTTTGAACCCACTAAAGCATAAGGAATATTTATAATTCTGCTCTTGTTCTAAACACCATAGTGTAAAGTTTGTAGTTCTGGGGGCGAAAGGCTTTGGTTTCAACTAAGAAACAGTCCTCAAATGCAGAAAGGCAAGAGCAGAAAAAAAAGATTTAATCCAGGAGCAGTCCTTGCTTGTAGAAATGGCATCCTCTGGCAATTGGAAGGTGTCATTGTTGAAGAATTAACAAGCACAGTGAAATAATATGTCACAGAACTGTGATTAATATTGAACAGAAAGGTGTTTTAGTTATCTTCTCATAGCACTGTTTAAATTCTTCTTGGTCATGGGACAGGCAAGATAGATGGTCCCATAAAAGCCAACCAGGTCTCTTTGAGGATTTGACATACGATGCAGGTTTTGATGCTGTTCCTCACCTCTTGGAGCTGTGAGCTGGTTTGGGTCCTGCAGCCCCACAGCTCACCCCAGCAAGGAGACAAGTGCCTGCACCAGCTCTGGGGGCCTCAGACCTCTGTGATCCTTCATGACTGCCCAATCAGTGCATATTTTCACATGAGTTTTATAATTGCAATATGCTTTATTATGTGACAGGGTGAAAAATATGTAACTTTTTCATAGTACAGATGTCTGATCTATACTTGGTCCTCAAGGCCAACATGTCCAATACTTGTATTTAGAAGAAGGTCTGTGTGTTTTGTTGTTGCTCACTGTGTGTTTATCCCTGTTTCTGGCTTATTCTGCTGTGTCTTTAAGAGGTACCCAGCTTTGCCAAGGGAAGAATATGAGAATATGTTCTCAGTATAAAAAGACAGCAAATCCCTCCATGCTGGGGAGAAAATCAGTTGTCAGATAAACTGAAACTGTGAACATTTGCCATTCAGGGCTTGATTGCACATGGTCCATCCATCTGTGTAGTATTTATAGGACTTTGTTGATACAGAAATCGTACAATGAATAACTTTTCCTGAGAAAGGAGCGTTTTCTTATTGTCAGGAGGAAATGCTCTGCACAATGCAATGAACACCTCTCACAGATAAATGCAAGCTCTTACTGTGTGCCTTTGTGAACTGATTAAGGTTTCCTTTGCCTTTCCATACAAAGCTTCTACAAAAGGAGCCTTCTAACAGCATTGTACTTCCACAGGTGTGTAGCAGGAGATGCTGGAGCAGTGCCCACCTGCATGGTGTGGGCTCTTCCCCTTGGCTTTGGTGTCCTGAGTTGGATCTCTCAGTCTGTGGGCCTTGCTGTCTGCAGAGCTGGTGCACATCAGTCTGCTGGTGTTTGAGTCTCTGCTGATTTAAATGCATGTTAGATTATCTCTCTGAGAGCAGATTTGAAATTGGTCTGCTGTTGGCTTTTTGCAAACTGCAAAAATGGACAGTCATTGCCTAATCCTGGCTGTTGGCAGAGGCATTCCTTCCAGGGGCAGTTGTAAACTGAGCAAGTTGGTACCTCTTGGCTTTATAGTGCATTCTTGTCTTACAGCAGGATACCCCTCAGAGAATGTCCTGCTTTGTTTTAATTTTTCCCTGGGCCAGTACTGCAGCCATAGCCTTTAACCTCCTGCATTTAGCACACAGGATACAGAACTGTACCTGAAGGATTACATGAGAGTTTGTGACCTAGATTATCTAAACTGGGCAATCCCAGGTTCATGTTTATACCTGAATGTGTTGAATTTAGATGTAAATATAGTTGACAGATGCAAGTGAAAAATATGTGGAGTGAGACAGTCTGCAGGTATGTAACCTTACACAGCTGAACTGGTGTGGGCTGTACTAGCAAAAACCTCTGAAAGTATTAATAGGCTGTCATTAAAATCCATTTGTCATTACAGAGGGCTGTAAAGTTCTTCCGAATTCTCTGTATTTGTGCTAGATGGAGTGAGCAGCAGCTGCTGTTGTTGGGTCTGTAGTGGGTTACAGCAGCAATTTATTCCATGGTTTTCTCAGTAGATTGCAAAGTCTCTGCAGAAACACAGGTTTTCCTTCCTGAGAAAGATGGAACTTGATGAAATCAATCAGACTCACAGTGCCTGAGCTCCAGATCCTCAGTCACTGTAGATACAGTGGCTAATATACCAAAGAGCGTATGCTGTGTCTGACAAACTTTAGTAAAACACATTAAAGTTGGAGTTTGGAGAATCAAGATCTGCAACAAGCAGCAGAAAAACTCTCTCCTTACATAAAATGGCTCTGAGCTTAAAATGGGTGGTTTTTTGCATTAATGTTATAATATTATTTTTGGCATCAATGGCAATCAGTATGTAATTGGCAGTGATCTCATGCATGCTCCTGGGTACACACTGTTCTTTCCCAGTTTCAGAGTATTTGCTTGTTGTTGCTGAATTGCAGCATGCACAGGCGCAGAAGAGGCCCCACAGTCATTAAAACTGTCCCTGCCAAGGCTCTTGCCATGGACTACTCAGCAGTTAACCTCTATGTGTATCTTCTGAGAACCAGATAAAGTCAGGACAGAAAACTTCTGTTTGTGGAAATCCTCTTAGTTCTGTGATATACATCCAGAATGTCACATTTCATCTTTGAAATACAGTGCTGCAAAGTGATGAAAACTCTACAGAGTTTTCTTTTTACACCTTCTAGTACCTAAAGGGGCTACAGGAGAGCTGGAAAGGGACTTCTACAAGGGTGTGGAGTGATAGAACAAGAGAGAAAGGCTTTAAACTGACAGAGGGGTAGGGCTGTAGGAGAAGCACAGTTGAAATATGTGCTCTTGGGTGGCATGTGTTGTGTTAGGCACCTTATAATGCTGCGTAAAGTAATAGGATAGATCCTCTTCTGGTCTATGCATGTTCTAGAGAGAACTGGTCTGTTGCAAAGATCAAAATGGTGCTTTCCCTAATAACTTTTTTGTGTGTTTTTTGGATGAGATTAAGTCTATACAACAACAAAAAATAGCAGTGTTTGGTGTTGGTTTGGTGCTGCTTTCATCTTTGACTGTGGACATACACAGGCTCTAATAACAGGCTCTCTGCTTCTCATTTGGTCCTGGTATAGCCTGCCATTTTTTCAGTGATTTGCAAACACAGAGATAAGAAGGTGCTACTAAAAAATAGCTAGATGAGAAAAAGGATGACTCAGACAGTGAACACACTGATGTACGTGCTGTGGGACTGTTAGAACTGGGACTGCCTGGTTCCCAGATCATCTTTCTGCAAGATCACTTTGTCCTGTCTTGATTGTCTCAGACATCCATGACAAAGTCTGCAATTAATCCAGCACTGTAAAAATAAAACATTGCCGAGCAAGTAAAACCCATCTTCCTGTAGCCAGCTGAAAAACAGATGTGCTGCTTTTGTTTGTATGCCTGAACTTCACAAATGAACACAACTTATTGTCAGCAGCTGCTGCTGTTCTAAGCTCAGAGTGCTGAGTTTCGTTTCCTCTGCACGGCAAATGTGTATGTTCTGCTGTCATGTAGGGAGCCTATCTTGAAATCATTATACTGTAAAAGCCATGCTTGGCTTTGGTGACAGCAATTGAGAGAGAAATGCAAATTAAAGGTGGGTGGAGATTTCTGGCTTTGTGGCATTTAACACTTGTACCAACAGGTGTGAGATTTATGTGAGGCTGGATTTGACTGTCCAGCTGAGATATTTGTTACATGTCTTTATTTTTCAGTGTATTTATATAGCTCTTGGTTTTACAGTTGTTGTACAGACCCTGCTTTATTTTTAGTTCCTGCTCCTCCCAAAGAGATGTCCCTGCAGACACTTGGTGTCCTCCTTGGGGAGGTTTTGTGGAGTTCACTGTCCCTGCAGGCAGGGAAGGTTACAGCCGAGCTTTGTTTTGTGTCTGCCTTTGAAGCATTTAGAATTCATTTGTTTATTTAGATTTGTTCATGGAAGGGGTTGTCAAGCCATGGCACAGGCTGCCCAGGGAAGGGGTGGAGTCCCCATCCCTGGAGGGATTTAAAAGATATTACTCATGAAGAGAGAATCACTTCATCCACTCACAAAACAATATCTTTTAATAATAAACATTCAAAAACATTCAAACATTTCTCATTGCTGAGCTGCAGAGGTCAAACTGATACTGACTCCTTGCATGGCCTTGGATAAGTCATTATCTCCCTCTCCTTTCTCTGCAAACCCTGACTGTTTAGTTCCTCCCAGAAGAGGTGTGAGAAACAATTAGCTCATGCTGGTAAAATGTTTTGAATGCAAAATGTGGTTCACAGGTGCTAGAAGATGCTCCCATCAGTCATAGTTAGTGATGCTGTCATTTCCCAGCCTCTGAGTTTTGGTTAGGTCTTCCACAAGCGAAAAGGAAACAGGACGGACTCAAAAAGTGTCTCAATATTTATACTCCTGTCTTTAGATGTGTTAATAACAATTCGTCCTTGATTTCATCTGCTACTCATCACTTTTGGAAATGCTGATATTTCCTGGTGTACAGGTCTATAAATGGTGTCCCCCACTAGTCTGAGGGCTGGTTTCCATGGCTGGAGCAAAGGCAGCTCAACCTCTCCCACCCCTGGCTATCAGTTTCCCATTTGATAGGCATATACACATATAAATGCCTCTTTGTTCTGTACTAGGCTGTGATGTATTTTCTAGAGCAGAGCTGTCTCAGACTCTGTGAGAATCCTCCCTTTCATTTGCTGTTGTAAACTTACTGTGCTGTTGATGAGCAAGGACAAGTTCCCGAGGTCATAGGTCTCCACCTATCACAGGGATGAAACTGTGAAGCAAAGTGTTATTCTGCTGCAGACAAATATTTTACATGATCTGTTCCTTTTCCTTTCTTTATATGATGTATTTTAAATGTTGCAATGTTATGGGCTGTGTATTTATCAGAGAGCACCCAGTGTGGAGAAGAAGAACATTGTAGTTAAGAGCCAACATCTGAGCTGGGCTCTGACCTTCATGGAGAGCCCAAGTGTGTGCAGCTACACAGGGCTTGTTGCTGCCACAGCTTCCCACCTGCAGGAGGCCTGCAGTGCACCCCATGGGAACACTTCTCCAAAGTCATAGTATGTTGAAGCAAAAAAGAAAAAATAAATTTGGAGGAGTTTAGTTTGTAGCAAAGTTACTTCACTGAAAGCAAGCTCAGGCTGTAGTCCTGTAGTTGGTTTTGTCGTTGACTTTTAATGGTGTCAAGGTGAAGTGTCTGGTTAATCACTGCTAACAAACCTGTGTAAAACCTTCCTACTCCATCCGATATGGGAGCTGGACTCTGGCCCAGTGAGGAAGGGGGTGCCAGTGTGGGTGACATGGGCAGCTCAGAGGCCTCTCAGCTCCACCTTGTTGCTGTAATCCCTAATATGGGGATTTTCTGCAGTGTGTTGAATTATAACTGAATTGTTTTCATATAAGAAATGCTAGTAATGCATGAAATATGACTATTTTAGTAAGATGAGTATAATTTTTCTCCCCATTTATAGGATGGCTATTTTTCCCACCGACCAAAAGAGAAAATGCGAACAGACAGCAATAATGAAAATTCAGTCCCCAAGGACTTTGAAACTATTGATAACAGTAACTTTCCTCCCAGGACTCAAAGGCAAAAACACCAGTCTGAGCTGGTGAAAAAACCCCTTAGCAAGCAAAAGGAGCACTTGAGAAAGAAACTGGAAGAGGAGAAGATGAAGGAGAACTTGCTGCTGGGGAAGAACTCCAATGAGGTGGTGCAATTCAATGATCTCCCCGGAAAAAACAGCAGCAGCAACAACAACAATCTGAAGGAGATTGACAGGTCTCCAAAAGAGCCTCATTTAAAAAAAATTGAAAACAGCTACCCTGAACAGAAATATGACGAACCACCAAAGTGTGAGGTGACGGGCAAAGACGCCATCTCAGCCATGTCCCGCGCTAAATCCGAGCAGTGTCGCCAGGAGATCGCGGACGCGTATTGTCAGCACAAGGTCGGGAAGCTGATGCCGGAGACGGTGACACGGTTCTGTGCCCTGGACGGTAAGTTGGTAGATGGTGAAGGAGAAATAACCCAGTGGCTTAGGGGAAGGGTTCTATTTATTTGAAATGGCCTTCTGATGACAAAAATGGCTTTATTGCAGGAATGTGTAATGAACTTAGTCCATGAAAACAAGGGATGGTCTGATGGTGTTTTAAACAGAGAATTACGTGAATGTCACAAGATCCTTGAGAGATTCCCATAGAATTTCTTTTCACTTCCACCAGATCTTTATTACACAATGTGATCTGGGTATTCAGCTGCTACTCCTGTTTCTTTTAGTTCTTATTTACAGACAGAGAAGCTTAGTCAAAGTCTTTTTATTCTGTGCTTGCTTTTTTGTGATCAGGGAGCAGCCATTGTGAATTTCAGTGCTTTTTGCTAACCAATAAATGAGTGGCACTGCTGTTATGGCCATAGGGCTATTTTTATGGCATATATGAGTCCTAAGCATGTTAATAGACCAGATAATTATTAGAAGCCTAGTAAAAAAAATTCCTAAAAGTGTGGATAAAGTCCAATTTTGTGGCTGACTTTTGTTTTTAATGTTCTTGAATCAGCAAAAGTTATTTTCGAAATCACTGCTGTAGAGAGGCAGTTACCTGTGCTGGGCTAAGCCAGGCTTTGATTTGTTGCTTTTGGTTTCTCCATGCTGTCAGATCATGAGTTACCTCTCAGCTTGCTGTCAGTTTGCATTTCTGAGCTGACCTTTTCCTACTTTTCAGAGACTGCTTCACGTGTCACCATTCATCAAGTTATAAGCTCCCCATAAAGCAAAGTGCCTTTAAAAAACCCAAAACATTGATCAGTTGATCAAAGTGGGTATTGATCAAAGAGCATCATTTCCACAGATGCATTTGGTTATACAACAGTCCAGAGTCCCTACCTTGGAAGGATATGCTGATGCCTTTATCCGAGCTGAAGTGCAGAGGGACTGTTACAAACTAGAGAATAGGTTTTGCTTTGAGATAATAAACATGGTGAGCCGTGGGCACTAGGGGGTGTTAATTTCTTTCATTAGGAACATTTAGTTACATCCTGTAACCCCCACGGTGCCTGTTTATTGCACCATGACAAAGCAGTGGGTGCTACAGAGTGGTTTCAGTGGAGTGCAGAGAATGATCTATGTTGCTATTACCTAAATTAGAAGGTTAAATTCCCTGTACAGAGAGTGGAAATAACGAGGTGCCCTAGAGAATGTTTCCAAACAAACATATCTGCCTGTAAGGATTCTTAGGTTTTTAATTTAGATGATGCATATTACCAGGATGAATGGTGTGAGCACCCCATTTCCCACCCCTGTGCATCTGTGACTGTTTTGGTTTGGTTTTTACCATGTCTCCTTTGATGTTTTTTCTCCCTTTCTTATCATGGTGATACTCCAAATTGTTAAACTGGATGGGCAGACACTGGAGACAAAGAGTTAGTGGAGCAGGCAGAAAACTTGGTCTTCAGTGGGAAGAAGGGAAGAGGGACAGCAAAGGCAGCACAAGTTGAAGGGGAGATAAAAGAGCAGTAGAGAATTAAGAACTGAGCAAAATCAGATGTCAGTGGCAGGCTGAGCATCAGTGGGTACCCTAAGGTCCCACTGAAGTGTCAAAGATGGGAATTCATGGTGAAAAGCATGTCCTTGCTCTCCTTTCCTCTTCCTCCCTAATGGCAAGGCAGCCAGTTCTGGTCTGTGAGAACGCTGATGGAGGTCTGCACCTTGCAGACACTGTCCTGTACTTTCTGGGATCAAGGACATGTCTCAGTAATGTAAGCAATGCTATATCCCTTGTGTAGAGTAAATGCATCATGTATACAAATATGCAAGTGAATATCCTAGAGAGAGTTGGAAGCTGTATTGTCATTAATGGGGGCAATATGCAATTTTGCACACCCCTATGATTCCGTCCCCTGCCTGGTAATCTGTTTCCCAGGGATGCAGGTTCCTTTCCAGAAGTTTTAAACAACTGCTACTCTTAAAAACAGGTTTCTCCAGAAATATTTATTGCTTCTTTTTTAAATACAGGATTTATCTCTTATGCCCTGCAGCCAGGATAATGGTGTAGTCTTAGAAGCAAGAGAAGTGTTTCATCTTACACTTGAAGCTTTTCAGAATGTAGGTACATAGGACATTGGTATAAATGCTTACATTGTAATAAGATATAGTAAAACCTTCAGGAAATCTGAGAGCTACAAAAATAACTACAGAAATGAAGAAGTTGTCCAAATATGGTTAATTTAGGCAAAACTCATGTCTTATGGATATATACCACATTAAAAAAAATAAGTGTAAAAGGATTGTGTGTAAAATTTTCAGGTTTGCAAAACTACAGTTTCATTTAATTTTTTTTATTTTGGGCAGTGACACTTGTTTAAAAAGAATAATTGTGACACATCTTAGCCAGATGGATACATGTGGAAAATGTTTACTTTTCTTACCTCAAGGTTATTGCCTCTTGCCCATGCTGACAACTGAAGTTAACCACTTCAACTGCCACATTTCCTTGCAGAAAGTGTGGACCTCCCATTTTCTGTATGAGGTTGCTCTGAAGCAAATTTGGGAGCTTTGCTGGGAAAGTGATAAAGCAGCAGCATATGGAATGGGCAACGAGTCGCTTATGCAGGAGGCACCAATGCACAACCAGATTGGGACATCAGACCTATGGAGAGATCCAGACTTTTAAGTAATTGTTTAAATGTCTAAATACAGTTATTATCAAGACAGACATGTGGGACTCCCAAAACTAAAGGTGCCCAGTGCTTACTGCAAAGCCTTAGATGTATATTACCTGGTAGGTCCCTTGAATTTTAGAGCCCTGTTAAAGATACATTAAGTGAGTTTCTGTGTGTTGTTGTCCCATATCTCTCCTCCCCACTGCAGAACATAAATACTGCTGGTTTTCACTCGTAGTGTGGCTGCATCCCTTATCAAGGGTGACTTCATCAACCCTGGGAGTCCTTGAAAGGAGTTGAACTTGGTTTGGAGATGTTTGTGAAGCACTGGCCATCAGCTTTTGGGGATATGAGACACCCCATAGTTAGGATTGCTGATGGGGAGGTGTGGGTAGCAGTCTTGACACTTTGTGCATTATAAAAGCTGTATACTGCTTGTCAGCAAGAGTCAGACATTGAGGGTCTAAGTCTGTGTTTAGCATGTGAGTGTTGTTCCCTTCAGTTTGCTTTGTAAAACAGTTTCCTGTTTCAGCAGAGCTGTGAAGTATAAATATTTATGTGTTGGAGCAGCACATTCATCCATTATCCCAACATATAAACATATTCCCAGTGCTGTGGTTTCCATTGAGATGTCATCCATTGTTTAATCCCCTTGGATCTTGTCTCAGCTGATCAAAACCACGACATTGCTAAGTGTAGCCATCAATTATGGACATGATTCCATCCAGCTGGATTGTCATAAATGTTAAGTGATATGTTCACTTGAGTGGTTATCAATGGGAACAGGATTGTACAAGCTGTTTCTTTTCTAAGTATTTTATTGTTTCCAAAGGCAACAGGCAAAGGAAGTTGATTATAACTATCTCCAGTGTATAAAAGCAAGTATTGTTAAAACCAAGAGCATGATATTCACTACTTGTTTGACATACAGGTGAGGGCTACAGCCCCTCTAAGGTCATTGCTTCTGAAACAACAGAACAGGACATGGCAGCTTTACCAGTTACCTGACTTGCAGAGCACGAGATGGCATTTCCCAGCAAGCTGGTCCTAAAACCAGGGCACAAATGCTATGGAACAGGAGATTGGTGTCAAAAGCTTTAGGTGCAGCCTTATCCAAAGTCGTGGCTGAGATAGGGCAGCAGGCAGCTTGCAAGTCTCCCTTCACTCAGAAAGGAATGTCTGGAGTTTGTACAAGTGCATTTTGGGGACAATGCAGTCAGCAAATGTAAAAGGGGAAATGTAGGTTCAGCACAAGGTTAGATGAGGAAAGGGCAGATCCAGCCCTGTGCAGATTTAGAAGAGGGTACAGGTAGGCATCCTTTGGGGGAGTTCATTTCTTCTCAGATATGGTACCTGTGGACAATGTGGCAGATCATTTCCTTCCTGGGGCCACCTTCAGCCTTGTCCTCTGCAGGCCAGACTAGGGACACTGATTCCTGTGGTGTGACAGACTTGCTTGTGCTCACCAAAGCTCGTGGTGGACATGGACCAGCTGCCTCCCTTCTTTGTCCATATAACACATGGTCCCGCTCCTGTGCAGGGGTACTGGGAAGAAGCAGAAGTTTTAATGCAAATTCTTGGCTCCAAAATAAGCTTCACTCTGGACCTAGATAAAATACTTTGACAAAGCACAAGTGACCTGATCTGTACCACATTACTCCCTGCAGAATCTCTTTATTATCATGGACAGGAGCACAGTCCTAGAATGGCCACTGTTACCCTGACCATGACTGCCCAACAGCAGTGGGCAGCAGTGCAATTACAATTACACAACTACCCATTTCAACATGGTACTAAAGTTGTGATTTCTACTTACACTCTTCCTTTTGCATTGAAAGTAGCCCAGCTGCTGACCCACTGCCTGGATCCAGTCCTTGAGCTCTCTGATTTTCACTTCCACATGGATTGCGGGAGTTTGTAGCTCTGAATCCCTTGCCTTGCAGGTTTGCTGGATGAACATACACCACAGTTCCCTCTTAGTCACTGGCACCAGGTCCATGAGTCATCACAGGCACAGTGCCAAGTGGTATCTACATCAGGCTCTTCTGGGCTGCCATATCCTCTGGGCAGACTCTGGCCTAATCCTTACTATTAATTGCCCAGCTGGGTTTATTCTTGACCCAGATCTATGGCTTTTGATTGACTAAAGGTATGTAGCAGGGGTTTTTTGAGGGGTGTTTTCTAAAATATGGTTCTGGCAAAAGGAAAGTCCCTAGGAAAGCAGAGAGCCTCAAGTGAGCCTGATTTATTTCCCTTTGGCTCTTCTGTTGTCTTTTCTTAGTTTTTAAATCAAACAGGTTTTCTGCTGTCTTCATCCCCAGCTTATAATAAAGTAAGAAAATAATTAAGCTACCCTCATCCCACATCATTCTTCAGACTGCCTTCTCCCTGGTTGCTTATTGATAATGCTCTGGCACATCAAAGCAAGAGCTTTCAGCTTCGTACAGGCTCCTGAGAAGAAAATTTTCTATTTCATTTTAGAAATCACAGCCTTTTGGTTTTCAAACTGAGAGAAAAGGGCTCTGGAGCTCTGTTTACTGAATAATACAGGTAATAGCAATCTGAATGTTTATAATGTTTTTATTTGACTACTTCAGAGCGCTCACAGAAAGGTGTGATTTGCAGAAAGGGAGAGGATAAGATGCCAAACACTTACAGGGTGGAGCAGAACTGTTCTTCAAGGCATGGAAATGAGAGCATACTTTGTAAAATTTTGAAAGAATGGGACCTGTAACTTAGCAAAGAGAGGATTTCATCCACTCAATATGCATGTGTATGTGCACAGTGACTTACAGACACTTGATTTGTTTAGCTTTTAAGTTTCTGGCAGTGCATTTTTGGGCTTGCTGTGTTTGATTTACAGATCATTGAACCCCATATTTGTCTTTTTCTGCTGGTTTCATGATTCCAAATGACATTGGCTGCTGCTGCTTTTCTGCATGTTTAATCCGTTAGTGTGACAAAATCACTGTGGTGAGCTATGCACGGTTTAAGGAGCCTGTAAGAGGCACTGCACATGCAGCCCAGACAGCAGTTTAATTTGCTGCACCACAGATGACTCTGGTTGCAATAAATTTACTGTGAGTAGACTAATTGCAAAATAACCCTAATTGAGTAGTTATCGGCGAACAACATCCTGTGGAACAAAACTGCTTACAATTAATAGCATTTAAGCCATACACTGGTATTCTGCAGAATGCTAAGATGTAATTACACCGTGTACAGAGATTGTGTACCAGTCTGGAAACCATGTTTCCAGCACAACTTTCATTATAAAGGGCCATTTCAAGATTCAATGTTTGCATTTTAGGTGAAATGAATTTATGAAATAAGTCATGTGCCTTTCCCCTCATGTGTGAAGCAGAGCCAACTGTAATAAAATCAGTGAAGCTGTGGCACTTCAAGAAGAAAAAAATGAGAGCTCAGGAAGAATGTATTCTTGCAGTGTTTCTCAGATTTTTATTATGACCACATGTGTAAGTTTGGATAGTAAAAATTAGGATGTAAGTAATGAACAGAAACTTTATCATCTTGGCTGAAGATGGGCCCTGCCTCGTTGCATGGACAAGGAATGCAGTATATCATTTAAGTGATGAAAATTAGTGTCAGTGGTGCACATAAGCCCCTGTCACCAGCCTGCCTGCCTTGCTGCTGGGTGACCAGTGCCCTCTGGTCATTTGAAGGGAGTGATGGGGCAGCCTTGATGTAAGACTTACAAAATGCTTTCCCCTGCTCACAGCTGAGTGGTTCCCTGGGCAAAGGGCCAAAATGAATTAATTATCCTTAGAAATTGCATCTGGACAGCGAGTCAGAAACTGGGCAAGTTTCTTTGCAGAAGGAAGATGTGTGTACACATTGTAAGGATACTCGAATTGCTAGAAATGTCCTTGTGGCATCCCAGGTTAGGGTGACATTGTTTTGTCTCCTCCCTGCATCTCTTGGGACAGCTGCATTGTACAGGACAGGGTACTGGTGTGTCTGAGGATGTGTGAGCTTGTGGTGTTGCAGAGCTCAGGGATACTTCTTCCAAAAATAAATCTGTTACGAGCACAGACTGGCTCTGTCAGTGCTGTCTTGCACAGTATCAGCTTTGGTTTTAGAAGAAATTTCAGTGAGGGGAAAACTGTTGGTTGTCTGTGGCAATTAATCCTTTCATCTAAATACAGACAGCTCCTGTCTAGATCATCTGCGAGTTTAGAAGTGGGAGAATGGAAGCAAATTGATGTTCCTCTTGTTTTTTTTTCACTGATGCTACTGTCTGGTCACGTTTTCAATGTTAGGCCTGTCTGATCACCTGTGGATCTGGAGGCTGCAGAGTTGGTCCCTGACAGGCCAGGGCTGCAGACCTGCACAAAACCATCTAGGAAATGGCATCTCAAGGAAATGCATGACACAAGAAATGGGGAGCAGAAGGGCTGGAAGATTTATTGTCAGCAGTCCAAGTTCTCACCAAGCCTCTGTTTTGGAAAATGATATAATTTTATGGAGCATTAAAGGGGGAGTGTGGGCAGGCGTGGGAGAGGATAATGGCTAAGTATGACCTTGCTGCAAACCTCCTGGGAAAAAGAGCATGAGGGTAGCAGAAGCTCAGTGAATGTTTTGATAAAGATTACTGTCTATGTAGAGAGATGAAAGAAAAGTACTTAAGTGATCGTTAATGCTTCCCAGTGATCCTGAAACTTGTGGACAGAGTGTTGCTGGAGAAAGTCAAAATACAACTAGGGCTGAATACAGTTGTTGGTACAATGGAATGAGCTGGAGAGGGTTGGGGGGTTGGGGAATGAAGAGGACCAAAAAACCAAACCAAACCAAAACCACCAAACCCAACCTTCCCGTAGTAAGTTGAACTATACTGGAAACATATTTTTCATACAAAATAGGTGTTGGATCTCTGGAGTGGACTCATTATGGTGATTTTAGTAGGCAGACCCTTAAGAGGAAACATGGCATCTAATCTTAATTTTATTCGAATCTAGGCAAGCAACTCTGCACGTTAGTACTGAACTGAGCTTGAGCCAAGGTTGCACAGTCTCAGTGTTGTATTCTTTCCTAATCTGACTTTGCAACCATAACAAAACTGTGTTAGAGTGCCAATGATGCACAGTAATTGTAATCAGGCAAGAGCAACTTTCAGGTTTGCTTTTTGGTTTAGGCCTAAAATGCCACCAAGTGCACAAGGAGCACAAATTCAGCTCTGACTTTCTAACCATTGCACTTCTGGAGGTATTGTTACTTAGCAAAATAATATACTGTGTTTTGACAAGAATCTACAGCTGGTGAACTATTATTCTGAGAGTGGGAAGTGTTATGTTCCAGAAATCCCTGCTGTCTGCAGCTCAAGGCTGTCAAAGTTTAGTTTGAAGCCAGTGGCTCTGACTGTATTAGTAACTGGGGGAAATAGTATTGACATTTAATTTCTTCCTCTTGAGCTGAGGTAAAGAATTTTCCTATTTTGTGGCTTCTTCAAACAAATACCTGAACTGTTTAGAGAGTTTGTTACAGTGTTAAGTATGTAGTTAAAGGGAATGCACACCACTTCAGGCAGGTTTTGGAAAGGGTACATTTATTTGATGTATTTTGGGAGTCACTGAGCTTTAGGAGACCAGTGGCTGTTTTGTAATGTCTTTCGTTGGAAATGAGGAAGAGCTATTTAAGAGATCTTCTCTGAATTAAAATTTCAGCAATCTAGGCATGAAGCCAATCTTACAGGGCATTAATGCCATTTTAAATTCCAAACCATAATCTGCTTGTTTCTGTTGCGATCATTGCTTATGCAGAAGGTAGTTTTAAAACATCAGTCTTTTTTCTCTGTGGGTAATCATGACTTCTATAGAATAATTGAATGAAAAGAATCTGTAGCTGAGCAACCCTGAGAAAGGTTTTAAAATTGCTCAGTATATATTTAGTCTTCCAAATAAATGCTTGTCTTTGATAGTTTGAGAGCATGTTAGAAGTGAATAGCCCTGATTTCCTGTTCACACTACTTTAATATCTGCAATGTGCCACTGATTTATCATCTAGTTGTGTCAGGTAAGTTATTCCTGATTGGCACCTTTGTAAGGAAGAACAGAGTACTCCGATCCCCCAGTAGCTACTGCTGTCACCAACAGGCTTAATTGAATACACATTAAACTCTGAAGTATTTTACAGTTTTACTATAAAATAAGATACTGGTTTCAAGTTCTGCCCCTACTGAAAGGCCTGTGGCAAAGGTCCATCATTTTTCTTCTCTGGTTTTCTCACCAGCCTCCAGGGAGGTTGAAGAATTTTTCAGTACTTTCTCCTAGAGCTTGCTGCAGCTGAATCAACTTGATCATCTCTTGTTTCAGTGCTTATCCATCTGTCTTTTTCCATGGATGTCACTGTAAGAATGAGGGGATATTGAGGCCAAAAAGCAGAATTACACTGCAGGAAAATCAGTATCTGTTAACTCAAACTGTGCAGTTTCTTAAAAATAATTTGAATAGCAATTGTATGTACTTTCAACTTGTGAAGTTCATAGGATTTGTTCTACAGGACTGAATTGCTTATTGCCTTTTAAAATAGAATTTCTCAATATTACTCTTCTAACGATGAAACCCAGACTTCTGCAGACAGTGCTGTGAGGAGAGAATTGACTGTACTCCCCTTCCACATCACCTTCTCCTGTGCTGCTACAACTTTCTGGGTGCTAAAGACTTTGAAGAAGGCCCTTCTACCTCCCAATGATATGCTTTGTCTAGAACGAGGAGAGTGGGTGCATTTAGGTTGTCAGTGAGTGGTGCATGTTAAGTTCATCACTGAGCATGTAAAGGCCTGGTTCAGATGTGGGTTCAAGTTTCCTGTTCATCATTACTGCATAGACACACTGTCTGTGTTACAGAGACACCGTGTTGTTCTGCGTAGGCAGTGAAAGTCAGTGATAACTTCAGCTTCACACATTTTTATTAACAGCAATATGGATACTGCCTTTGAATTAAGCCAGGAGTTTAGAGATAAAGGCTCAGCTCCTCGTGAATCAAAAGCTTTTAATTAGACACCACTCTTCTTATTTTACATTATTCCCTACTGTCATGGCCAGTGAAGATCCTTGTAGAGAGGACACCCTTGTGACATATGTCTTGCTGATGATTTGGGGCCAGATTTGTGAGTCTGAACATAAAATCTTTATGATACTGTTTATATATCACATCTTTGTGTGGATCAGCTTGACAAAGTTCATCTACAGAACTCATCTCCAACTTCCTTGCTAATCCTTCTGGCTTGTGTTTGCTAACTTTAATCATCACTTGTCCTTGAGGAATGATCATAGAATGTCCTGAGTTGGAAGAGACCCTCAAGGATCATTGAGTTTCACTCTGGTTCCTGCACAGGAAAACCCCAAGAATCCCACCATGTGCCTGAGAGCATTGTCCAAACACTTCTTGAGCTCTGTCAGGCTTGGTGCTGTGATCACTGCCCAGGGGAGCCTGTTTGAGTCCCCATTCTCCCTCTGTGTGAAGAACATTTTCTAACATCCAACCTAAACCTCCTGTAATAGTCTGCAGCAGTTGTAGGTCTTGTCATGGAGCACCACCACCAAAAAAACCCTGTCAGTCGAAAGAATCTTTTTCTGAAAATCTCATTGGAATCTTCACTACTCACCTGAAGTTCAAGGCAGCCCTCTGTGTAACTGAAATATAATTGTTTGAATCATTCTCTTTGTTGCAAGGTGATTGTGTCTCTTTTGTGGAGACTTTCTTGCCCATAGTAATGCAATTGTTTTGTTTAAGTCTTGATTAATTTCTGTAACTCATTAAAAGTTATAAGAGAAGCACTTCACTGATGAGAAAGCACCTTTGTTCGTGACTGGGTGTAAACAGCAGCTTAAGCAGTCTCACTGCTTACTCACCTGTGTTTTCAACTGCAAATGAAGGTTTCCATCCAACCAATGGATATTGCTGTGCAGTGGAGCATTTTAAACCATGCTGCTTTCAGACTAAAAGCTTCTGTGTATGCAGTGTGTTACTGTGCTGCGTAACAGTGTGGAGCTTGACAGTAGTATGACTAAACAGAAGCACACATTTTCTTGTTCTTGATCTATTTATGGGCTATGATTCATTCTGGGCAATTTACTGAATAGTGGTGAGGAAAAGGGAAGTTCAGAAGAGAAATTTTTTGCAATATATGTTTTACCCATTTGTACTTTCTCTTTTGCATGGAGCTGAGGTGTAGGTGCTCTGAGAGAATTTCACTGTGAGTCTCTGAGCAGGTTTGAGGATCTATGCCAAAGTCATTCTCTTTGTCTGAGGGAGTCATTTTCTTAGCTTGTTTATTCAAAAGCATATGAGGAATATACTCTGTTACAGAAAGGAAAGCTGGACAGAACCCAGCCTGGCTCAATTGCTCACCTTGCCAGAGAAGCAAATGCCTAAGGAGAGGTGTGATTGAGATTAATTGTGAATAGACCTACCGAGACTAATTGTGTAAAAGACTTCTGTGTAACGCACACTGGATTTGCCAAGACAGAGCAGAGAGAGGCTACATGGAGCTGATGTGGTTTTGTAAATAAATCTAGCATTTTCTGCCAGGAGGTGATCACAAACCCAAGCTTCCTGTGAAGCATTAAAAGCAAAATGGCTAGAGGTTTAACTGATGTGATAAACTAGCTTTGCTGACACCCCTTAAGTGATGTCTTACTTCGTTAACTTTATTCAGTGACCTTGGGGAAACGGGTTTCATTTTTTGATGCTTCACAGGCTTGTTGGGACACCTCAGGCAACTCATGACATGTACAGACCAGGGGCAACAGGTGTGTAACTCCACTGTAGATATACACAGAGGAAAAATAGTGGTTGTGGAAGTCACTTAATTTAAGTGCTAAAATCCATACATCTGTCCCTGTAAAACCATGGTGTTTGCTGGGGGCATGAGGGCAAGAAAGCAGTGCAGCTGTAGGTCCAGTCTGACTGATTGTACCTTCCAGATGTATTAGCACATCACTGGCAATGGTTCTCCAACTTTGCACTATGGTGTGATGCACAAATGTTGAACTTGAAAGAAGAGTTTTCTGTGATGTTTGCCCTCCGTTTTTATCTGTTCAGAGTCAGCAGCTTCAGCCTGGTACAGAACTTACGTGTGGTGGCTTCTGGGGGCGGCTACTGCAGGAGGTGCCAGCTGGGCAGTGTCCTGAGGGTACTTGGGTGCCTCTGTCTCACAGACCCGGAGAAAGCACAGCACGTCATGTTTTTGTGCCAAACTGTATCTATTTCCTTTGTTTCACGGGGGTTGGGAAGGGAACTGTGGTTTTACTTATCATATATTTCAAAGACTGCCCAGTGCTGTATTAGTTCCCACAGTAAATTTTCTAAGGTAGAGTGACAAATCAGTAATTTTTCATTATGAATCACCTATCCATGAAAGATTGGATTTGGGTCAGAATTTATTACCCTATGGAACCAAAGCCAATACTTTACATAATGTCAGCTGTCTTGATTTGAGAGAATTTTAATGGCTATGCAATTCTATTCAATGATGAAGTTATTTCACTTGTATAGTATAAGTCTAGGCAATTTGATGTACAGATCCTTGAGATGAAAATTGGATAAACACGGAAAATGGTGATTGATTGGTGGAAGGTTGCAATAATGTCTGCCTTGATATACCTTTTATTGTTAAATTATTTATCTAATGCAATCTCCTACACTTTTAGGAGTCTTTTAAGTTGGCATTAAATCAATGTTTAAGTCTTCACAGTCAGAAAGGTCTCATAGCTCATACTGATAAATATCTTCCAACATATCAGGAGGAATAATGATCCATCTTAATATCTGAAAGTAGGAAAGATATTATTGTTTCTCTTTGCTATGAATGCCTGTAGATGCACTGGGCTGTAAAGTGGAAGAATTAAGATTAGAAGACAGAAAGAAAAATTAGAAAGCAAAAGAATAGTAGTAGTTCATCTGGGGAACTGGGAGCAAATCCTGTTTGCTTTAAAAGATGAATAAAAATTTTCACCAAGACTGAGCAGAATACTGTGAGTTGACATTCACATGCTGGCTGTCCTCAGAGGGCACACCAAGACCTTCCAGAAGTCTGTGGGTGACTCATTCCTGGAGGAAAAGAGAAGACCTGGGCTCCACAGTGTTTTGTCTGCCAAGGCACATTGAGTCTCCAGGTGACCGAGCCTGCCTTTGACTGATCCCTGCTCAGGGTGTAGAAGGTACCTGGTAGATCAGTAGAATGGAAATGTGTCTTTGGAAGAGCTACAGACAAAAGCACAGGATGGCATTTGGATGTGGAGCCAGAGGATAGCACTGATTCCATGCAAATGGCCATCAAGCCAGTCCATGTCCTGTGCCCGTGGACTGTGAAGCCTTGGGGCACATAGTGCTCTGAGCTGCATGTCCTTTTTGTCTAGAGTCTGCCTGGATACAGATTAATAATTTTGTATTGCACTATTCAGAAAACAGTGTAGGTAGCTTAGTTTTTGCCTCATCTACCAAGTGTTACATGGCAAGGGCCTGGATTTTCTATCTAGAAGACAAGTAATGGGATCAGCAAGTACATCTGAAGCTTTTACTGTCTATGCACCAGTTTAAACACCAGAAAGAAATATTAAACATGGTCTAAAGAAAAAAAATACTTATTGAGATAGTAAGTAAATCTAGTGAAAATGGGAAGAGAATGTGAGCCCCTTTCTACCTTAAAGGCAGTGATATTGTTGAAAACTAATGCTGGAATTTTCTTTGAATAGTAGGAGACTTTTTGTTTTTTGAAGTGGAGGTAGAAAGAATTATCTTATGGATAAATAGAATCTCTAAATGAGTTTTCATCTTCAAGCATTACAAATTTATTTCAACCTATATCTATAACTATCCAGCTGAAATAGCACCAAGGTGCCCCAAACACACCTTCAATACTTTCTCAGTGCATCCAGAATTCAAGCAGAATGCGAAAACTGTGCATCATCCCTGATTTCAGAGCTGGTGAAACATTTTCAGCATTTGCATAAATCTTGAGTAGAAATAAGTGTGATTTGACAATTTTCTTTTCATTGTCTGAGTTGAAAACTGAAAACTATAATTGCTAGCTGGCCTAAATTGGTGCAGCTTCATTTGGATAAAGCAGTGAACCAAACTGACCCTGCAGCTCTTCTAAAATGCCATCATCTTCCCTTCCCACAGCATTTGCTTATGCTGAGGCAAAACAGAAATTTCTACATTTCTTCAGATTAATTGGATTAAGCTAGACTGGAAATTGTGTAATATTACACAGTAGGTATTTAACATCCCTAAAACTTCAAGCTTCAAAGAGCAGTTTCTGTAGCAGTTCAGGCTCCCTACCTGGGCTTGTTTATTACTTTGAACATGCAGACATACTTTTATGATTCATAATCAGCCATAAAGAAATGCAGCTGTTGTTTAAAATGCTCTGTTGGGAACATTTAGTAGTTATTAATTAATAATGCATCAGTAAAGCAACAAAAAGGCAGGTAAAGATGCAGTTAGAAGTATTGGCTGGGTCTCTGCTGCCTTCAGAATTGTGTTTATGTCTTGTTTCCCCAGGGTTAACTCATCATTGTGACTCTGGGTGTTCCCTTTCATACTCCAGGCACTTTTTTAGGAAAATACTGATTGATGCATGACTATGTCCATAATTAAAAGTAAATCAAAGTGCCTGTTAGCATGTTGGTGAGGGTTAAGAGGTATAAACTGACCCTTAACATCTTTTCAGTGCCATAAACCTATCAGGGACTCATGAGAAGAGAACACAAAACCCCTCAGTAGTATCTTTGAAATGCAGAAAATTTAAGGCTAAGTATAAATAGGGAAAAAAAAAACCACACCAAAACCTACTTTGAATTGCTTGTATATATTGCTAAAGAGGAGTTTTATTACACTTTATTGTGTCAGTGAGAATCAATGCTGTAAGAGTCAGTGCAAACCTGGTGTCAGTGGGGTTAGAGTTGGACCAATTAAATATTTCTGTTTTAAAGAGAAAGGTTGAACTATTGGGAGATTTTCTATACCCTGGGCTGAACTCTATTTAGCAATATTTTTTTCACATTTTGCTTTCATGCTGATTACCACATTTGCAATGTGTCCTATTTTTGTGTGGTAATTGGTAATCTGGAAAAATTTACTTGGTGTGCAAGATTTAATATTAGTTCCTGCTGTCATGCTGACAATGAATTAACTTTTTGGACTCTATCATATGTTCTCAGTAGGTACATATGTAATTAAAACGAGCCCACGTTGAGTTTCATATTAACACTCGAACCACCTTTGGCAAAAGGTCTCTGTGTTCTTTTGGGATTATACACTAGGGCAATGTAATTGTAGTGTCAGATCTGATTGCTACTTTTAAATGCTTCTTCATTTAACATAATATTAAACTTTCCATACTAGTTCACTTTTGGATTTTAGAGTGATTTTATTCTAATAAAAAGGTTGCCTGTGCAGGCATTCTGTTTCAGATGTCATCTTCAACTATGAAAGTTACCTGTTGAACAGTAAGCATTTGGTATTAAGAGACATTGGATTAGTTTACATAGTGATTCTAGAAATTAAAACTGATTTTTCCTTAGGGAAAAGATGGTACTTGTGACAGTAAGGTCAGAGTGGTCCAGTCTCATGAAAGAAAGGGAGAGAATGACTGGGGGGGGGGTGTGGATCAGCAGTTGCCTTCTTGCAGTAGTGTCTTAAGAACTAATGTGAAGAGATTTTTCATCATTCTTTTAATGTCAAAATAAAGACAGTGGAAATTGAACTGTATTTGAAGGTAATTGCAGCTCAGTTATATTTGATTCTTTTAACTAGAATGGGGAATTGTTAAGGAAGCTCAAAGTTAATCTGCATTTATATAGATCAAGAATTGCTCAGAACATGAGCAGAATTTGGTTCAGACATGCTAATTCTTTTTGATACTGATTTTACAGTGTCCATTCTCCATTGATTTCAGATGGGTTGCAGAGCAGGAGATGGACTGAAATGAATTCAGCAGATGAATTGGATAGAGTTACATTGCTGCTACTTCTCATTAGCTAACTCCTTGCCATAAAAAGCAGTATTTCTCCTTAGCCTCCATTAAAAACAATCTTTAGGGGTTTTTGTCTTTTAAGCTATGAGAAGGATGAGTTCCCAGTAGTCCACAGCCACACACAAGCGTTTGCAGCACCAGCTGCTGTAGGGACAGGAGGCATTGCTGTAGCTCTCGTGGATTTGTGGTTCTGCAGTGCTGTGGTTTTGTACCATTCTGTAATGGGGTGCAGGCTTAAGGGTCTTTACTGGTCCTGCCATGCAGATAGTGAAGGATACAACTATTTTTGCAAATGTCTGAGGGCTGTGGAGCACTTGCTCTTGGTCTGGGAGTCTGCAGGTAATGCCAGCTTTAACCAGCTGACAGCTAGGGAGTTGTTACTGCAATCCTCTGCCAACATTTCTTATTTTTCCTGGTCTCTTTTTTTAAATAAACATGTCATTTTACAATCTGTGAGATGTTTCTCGTGTTTCACACTTTTCATCTCCTAAATTAGGTTTGCTTAGCAGTTTTGCTGCCAGTTGGTGATTTTCATGCCCTACTGTGCCATAAAGCCAAGTTGTGAATAAATTTGTTTGGGGCTCTGTCTTTTTAGAGGAGGAGGAGCTGAATTACATCTGAACACAAGTTGTTTGGTAGTTTTTTTCTTTTAAGCCTCCCCTTGTGATAGGTGAGAGGTGGCAGGAGAAAATCCCAATTATATTGGAAACCAATGCTACTGATATACATCTGGACCTTCAAAGCAGTTCATAACACTCACTTTACCTGATGAAAATGCGTAACTACTTGGTTGTGTGCCCTGTCTCATCACTGTGGGCTGCCCCATTAAGTTGTTCCTGGAGATCCACACTAATACATCATGCTCCCTTCTGCCAAACTCCCTGAATTCAGTGGTGTGGGAGAAGCTGTGCAAGAGCAGAGCCTCTCTGAAGCCAGGGCTGCCCTGCTCCAACCTTGCCAGCTCACAGGCAGCAGCACTGGAAGGGCAGGATCAGTCCCAGCTGCAGGAAATGGGAAGTGCCTGGGGCCAAATTTAGTATCTCTGACTGCTGACATGAAATGGAGAGTTGCAGAATGAGAAGACAGCCACTGAGGAGCAGAGTTAAGATAATTTTAGAAATAATATTCCGTATTATTTTTGTCTGTAAAAGGTCAGCATTAATTTTTTTGTTTCAAACACTGCACAGAGACTCCTCTTCTACGAGTTACTGTTTAAGCAGCTCCTTGACATCCAAGGGCATCACAGCCTCATTAAAATCTGGAGGAAATTTAGAACTGATTTATAAATTATGGTAGTATTGCAAGAATGTATTTTACATACAAATTCTCCCCAAATGCTTTTAACGACAGCCAATGACTTATTTAGTCAATAAAATGACGTTTTCTGCACATTAGATTTTTTTAACAACAAAGCTGTAATGTCTATTGAAACACAGAAAGATCACTTTATGTTGCTTTTGTTGAACATTTTCTGATGCTGGCAATTTGATTTTTCCTTTGTTTTCCTCTAGTGGTATGTTAATGGGATCTTTTTATACCATGATGGAATAATGGAGTGAAAGTCCTTTATTTTAGCAACAAGACTATGCTGTTTTGTTCTATTCTTTGCCCATAAATATAACTGTGAATATACATCCTTGTGAAAACCAATCCAAATAGTTTTCATGAGAACATTTAAAAAATCAGACTCAGTTAACTAGTAGTGATTTGTTCCTTGCTGACGAAAACATTGTATTAGGAATTGTTTTCCCTGTTGGTTCAAAGGGATGAATGCTAAAGGGCCATCATCCAAACCCACCTGCTACAACTACAGTCTGCTTCCTCTGCCTGGTGATATTTCTAAAAAACCGACACTCAGGTGTAAAATGGGGAGTTAAAATTCTGTCTTGAACTTCTCATACATATTTAATTGTATATGTTTATGAGTCAAAGTGATTTCGGTATCCTCTCTTTTGGGTGGCAAGCTTGCTTTTGAACCTGCTGGGGGTGCTCACCCGGATGGATGTGGCGGGTCACAGGTTTGCTGCCGGTGCAGCTTTTGGGACTGGAGTCAGGCTGGTCCTGGGCAGGTTGGGGTTTAATTGGGAGAGTGGGAAGTGGCTGCAGAGCCGAGCAGGAGTTGAGCAGCTTTCTGGTAAATGGATGTTTCACTTGCACACAACCCATCACAATGAGGCATGGAGTTCAAGATATGATTTTCAAGGCACCCTAATTGGATTAGAGGGATTGTACTAAAGATATGTTGGCTATGAAATGTTTCAAGGATTAATGCCTGATGATTTTTTTTCTTCCTTCTTAAACCATCTTTACTAATCCCTCTTGATCAGAAGCAGCTTCTGGAAAGCATTCTAGCCAGGAAGGAGAGCCCAGCCCTACCTTTCCCATCTCCAGGAAGAGAGACAGGGGTTGTAATATGCAGCACACAGACCAAAATTCTCCACTGTAGTTATATCCAGAGTACTTATTATCACTGGTACTTGTTTTTTCAAAACATGTGCATATTTACATCCTGAACATTTTCCATGTTCATGTAGAATTTTAGCGTATCAGGGTGGTCTGTGCAAGAGTTAACATCTCTTTCTCTGCTGTTTTAACCTCTCTATATCTGTTAAAATCTAGCTCAAGTAGTCAGGGTTATTTATTATTCAGATGCTACTGTAACTGAGCATACTATACAATTTAATGTTTGAAATCTGCCAAAGGAACCAGTTAACTTCTTACAGTACAATCTATTTGCTGTTGGTAATGTCATAATATAATTCTGTTGCATTCCTCCATCTGACAAGCAATATACTCAGAGAAGATTGGTCCTCTTTTTTCTTCTCTGTTGGGTAAAATTATTCACTTTCTACATTCATCCTTTAAGTTGTAGGCATAGTAGCCAACTTTCATGAAGTACATGAGCTGATCAATGATTAAATAAAGTGTCACTCTTCAGATTAACAAATGAGAAGTACTTCGGGTCATTTGGGAAAATTATTGCTTAGCAGTGTCCTTTGACATAAAGGATATTTGACAATAGTTATGTGTCAGGACACATGCTGCAAAATGTATACTTTGGGTGCAGAAACTGCATTTTTCCCTGTGGGAAATTAGTTTTTAGGTGTGCTGTTTTGCTTTAAATATTTTGATTCCAACTGTTGCTTAGCCAAACTACGAGTGTATACACACTCAAGGCACGTATTTATGGTACATACACATACATGAATCTGATGTTTCACTCTTCTTTTACTGCCACAGTATGAGATTCTTAAAAGTGCTTAGTCCCAGCCCTGCAGCCTTTGAAATCCATAAAGCTTAACTCAAAGGGATGCAGAGGAAGCACAGCCTGACAGCTTTGGCATGAATCTTCCCAGACATGTGCTATTTATCTTTTCTCTGCCTTTTGACTGTATTGTGAAATTCCTATTAATTTCACTTGCAGTGCAAGTGTCAGGTGCAATATAAGGCTAAACTTCCCCATTTTGCAACATGTTGACACAAGGAACAAGTATGTGGGTGGATTTTTGCTTTTGCTGGTGCAGCCTTTATTCTCACTACCTAACTAGACCTTTTCAAACTTGCTTTGTAAAATACATGTGAAAGTCTTTACTTTTTTGGTCTGTTTCCAATATTGTGTTTGTAATTATCTTGGGAAGAGAATAAAAGCAAACTCTGTCCTTCCAATTCCACATTTAAAAAAATAGGAGAATCTCAAAGGAAGAATTAATTTTGAGTTAGCAGACCAGATAGTCATATAGTATAAATTGGCTTGGTCCTGGCCTTACACCAAGTGATTAAAATTATTAACTGTTAATTTCTTAATCTAGGGAAAAAATACTTTACACAGGACTTGAAAGATGCCAGCACAGTAAAACAAAATTGGAAGACACTGATCAGGCAGGTAACAAACATGCTTTGATCTACCTATTCATTTCATATTAGCCTCAGCATTACATGATATCTCCTGGGAAGTTATGTGAAGTAGAGGCATATGGAGTTGCTTATGTTTTCACTCCTTACTGATTATTCGTGCTGTGAGCATGAGAGGAAGAGATGGTGTAAAGGTTATGGTGTGCCACTCTCCAAACACACTGAAACAGACATTCCAGTCAGCAAAGGCTGTTTCAAGTGCTAATTTGAAGTGTGAGCCTTGGTAGATTTCTATTGCTATTTTGCTTAGGATTTCTTATGTTGATATTGTTACTTTCTTGTTGATATATGCCTTGGTTGCTCTGGAGTAACTGATGGGCTTTCAAGTTTCTGTTCCTTGAAGGCTTAAACTTCCTGATGATTTGTGGCAGAAGAGAAAGTCTCAACTGAAATAAGGCAGGAGACTGATGTACCTGTGGGCTACCACTGTTGCCTGGGAGAACCCTGAGTTTACCAGTTCCTATGAAGGAGCCTTTTTGGCATTCTGTCCAGTACTGCCTATATTTCCATTGCTTAAAAAGCTTCTGGAGAGTCCTTCTGTCTCCATGGGCTGTTTGGAGAGGCTGTGCAGCAGCAAAGTTTAGAGGCAGCTGAACTATGTTGCTGCACTTGAGTGCTGTGAACCTCACCACTGTCAGTGCTCAGAGGGGCAGGGACTGCAGGCAGCTTGATGGGCAGCAGCCCTGCAGGGGCTCTCCAGGAAGGATGTGCTGGTGGCCAGTGACCCATAGCACGCACCCACTAAACAAGCTGCCCAGAGGAACTGAGTACCCTCCAAATGCTTCTGTAGAAGCCAGAGTGCTGTTGGCTTCCCTGCAGGTGTGTCCAGAAAATGCAAATTGTGAATGAGGTTTATAAGTGCTTCAGTTTCGGTTTGTGTCATCAGTTTCTTTGGGAGTGGTGGGGGATGACTTATCCGGCCTGACAAATTGCTATTCTCATCAGTTTGGGGCTGTTGATAGGAGCATCCTTAGCAACAACTAGTGGTGGGTAAGATAACTAAAGGCATGCCTCATCTCAACCCTCTCACTTCTTTCCTTCTGTAACCCCTCCCCTCCTGATGAGCACAAGGTTTCCATGGCAGTGGTCACTCAGTTGGGCGGGAATCCGCTCTTGGAGCCCAAGAGCTGAATGGAGTGTCTCCTCCTTGCATGAGCTCGCTGGGAGAGGAGGGTGGATCCACACATTAGGAAAACTCTCACACCTTACATGTTAGACATAGAAGAGAGGGTTGCTGTTTTTCCTTTTGCCTTGAGTGTATTGTCACAGAACTGGTACATTCAGGAGTTGCACCTGGTTTTTGTGATTAGCTGGTTGGTCTCCATGTGTTTTGACTCTGAGCTGGGGATCCCACTCTCAACAGGCTGCTGGTTTGTCTTGAAAACCAAGCTGGAAAATCTCTTTTATTTACAGTGTTTTCTTAAGGCTGTATAATACAGGTACCTGTAAATAGTGGTCTTTTTCTTTTTTGTGGTTTCCAAGAGTGTTATCCCCTAACTGTTAAGTTTTAGGATCAGAATGGTTTGGGTTGGAAGGGACCTTAAAGATCATCTAGTCCAAACACCCCCTGCCATGGGCAGGGACACTTTTCACTAGACCAGGTTGCTCAAGGCCTTATCCAACCTGACCTTGAACGCTACCAGGTTTGGGGTATCCAGAAAGGATGGAAAATCACCATCTTTGACCTGCTGGCCACACTCCTGTGGATGCAGCCCAGGATTCGGTTGGTTTCTGGGCTACAAAGGCAAGCTGAGGTGCAAGAGGAGCGAGTGGAGTGAATATTTGTGTCTGTTCTTGGATTTGCTTTACATGACATCTCTGAAGTCCAGTAATGTCACTGAATATCATAAAAATCTCCCAATGCTCACTTAGAAGGCATTTTGCATTCACCCTGGTAACACTGATCATGATGCGCTAATTGGCTGTTAATTGATGTGATAAATACTATTATTAGGAGATTCACTCTAATTCAACATTAATTAATTTACTGTTGCTTTTGAGTGTTATTTATTCATGGCAGTCAGTAGGAATATGGAGAAAAGGCTCGACTAACACACTCCAGCAAAACTACAAATAATTGAGATTTGTCTCCTAGGAATGCTACCATTTTCATAATTTGAAAAGTCAGAAAAGCAAGCTTGTTACTGAGATGATTGGCCTGCCTAGATAAGTATCATAGTAAATTAAGTTTAGTGTGTGTTGCAAGTGCAGTACAGTGGAATCTGATAATTAGTTGGTCATTTGCAAATCATTAAAATCGTTTCAGTAATGACTCGAGACTGCACGACAGAATGAAATTTTGTTTGAAATATGGCAGCTGCTTCAAACCAGGTGCTGCCTGGTTTTGTTTCAAATATAGTGGCTGTGAATGTGCCCTCACAGCACACACACATGCACACACGTACACGGGCCCTGAGACTGAGTTTGAACACTGCTGTGTTATCCCAACAGCTTTGGCAGATTTTGTGATACAAAAAAATTCTATCTTTGTTCTCAAGGTTTTTGTATTTCTTCATTTACAATGAATCCTATAAATCATGTGAGAACAGATGTACTCACCAAAGTTTTCTGGTGCAGAGTGTCTTTCTGGATTTGCTTAATGGATGATGTTTGCCCTGATGGGTTCTTGAATGAGCCTTGGAAGTGGTGCATGTAGCACAAATGTTAAATAAGTGTAACAGGGGGATAACAAAGCTGGGATAGAAATGTTTTCTTTTAAATTCCAAAACAAATACTTTTTTCCATCTCAGGAAAAGATAGAAAAAATTCATCTTATGATTGGCTCTGAATATGAAACAGTTCTACCTTTGTTCTCTGTCTTCCTACCTTCCTTCTTTCATTCCACTTTATTTTTCTGTTCATGGACAGCAGAACTGAATCTAAATCTGTAATGACAGTGTTTTGCTTTTTATATAAATTCTGCAGGGCTGCAGAGCTGCTTATCAGTTCACAAACTCTGTAGAGAAACTTCCAGTGATCACATGAAGGGAACTGTCCAGATGTAAGGCAGTGACTTCTCCTCTGGCTGCCCTAAGTTTATACTGTCACCCTCTGAAATGATTAAAGAAAACTCAAAATACCCACATCAGCAGCTCCTTTGTTCCAAGCCAGGGCTTCCTCTCAGCATGGAAAAAACATTACTGAAATCTCTCTTTAATGTTAAATGCACTGGTCACTGAGTTCTTGTAAATTATGTCTGGCTGCTTCCCGCCTACCTTGCATTGATTTTTGCTTATGGCTTACTTGATCATATGAACTTACAGAGGATCATAAATTGCTTCTGCAATTCATGGTAGAGCCTGAGAATGAAAAATAGTAGAATGGGGATGTTGAGATAAAACATTACTGCAAAAAGATTGAATATCCACTTGCAGCATGTTTTCAGAATTTTTTTCCAAAGTGCTCAACACTAACTCACACATGAAAAGTTTGAGTAACAACAATTTTAAGGAAATCTACAGGACATAACTAGCAGCACTTCATTCTGCAAATGATAAGCATCCCTCTCAAATCCACGTGCCCTGGGGCGGTTGAACAGAAGATCTTCTCGGCTTATTTCATTGGGCATTTAATGTATAAATAATGATTATAACTGTAAAATAAAATGAGTGGTCACCTAAAATCTTTTCTGAAGATCTGAGGGCCACCATGGAAACAAATGAATCATTTATTAGACTGGAGGTGAAAACTGGCATCCCAAAGTTGGCATTAATGTTGCTAAAGATAGTTTTCTAGGTTCTGGCATAGGAAAAATTGTTTTTTTCATCTTAGTATGATTAAGACATGCTGTGCTAGAGAAGTTACCTCTCCTGTATAAGGTGTCCTCCCTGGAGGGCACTGTGGCAAGAGAGAACATCCCCTCTTGAGCCTGCTGGTAAGTGATGCACTTGCTGTAATGGATCATTGGGCCTTAACTCCAGCAAGAGTTCTGGCTCGGGCCAGGTTAATGTTGCTGTTATCAACCCTTCAGACAAAGACTTCTCATCACATCCTGATGGCTCACTGGTAAATTGCTCAGTGACATTTTTTATTGTTTTTATATAACTCCAACTACTGTTGCTAGGTCTGATACAAAATTTGTGGTTTTTAAATGAAAACATTGTCTTGTCTAGTTTGATTTTTTGGGGGGTTTTATGGTTTTTTAGTTTTTTCACCATTTGAACAAGGCAAAACCGTTTTTGCTCTAACCAGAATAAAAAACATTTTCAAATGAAAGCCAAGCCTGGAAATTTTCAACCCGCTGTGTTGTTATGAGTTGTGAGCAATTGAAAAGGAGTTTATAGTGGAAATTTGAGTTCAGCACTACCACAACCACTCAGCTGGCTGTTGCAGAAATGGTCCCACTGAAGGGAATGGGGCTGCTCCTGTGAGTTTAAGTAGGGACTGCAGAGCTCTACCTCTTTGGAGTGATTATGGCTCATACTCCTGCTGTAATGACAGGGCTTCTGATTGCATTTATGGACGTAATAGCAGTAAATAGTGGGCTGAACTACACATCAATAACTCTTCTGATGTCCTCTATCCATCGATTCATGGACCAAGGCAGAGTATACACACTTAGCTGTGTTCAGATGAAGTCAGCAGCATCCAGGTATGTCTGTGCAGAGGTATTCTATTGCACAGCCAGGACAATACCAAACTGAGAACAGAAGTTGATGGATTGATTTAAAAAGCGTAATATGACTCACAAAATTGATTAAAAGATTGCTTTGTTCTGCTGGAGAAGTCTGATATCATTAATTAGCAATAGAAGTGAGAGATTAGCAGGTTGGCTCTGAAATATATTGGTGGGTGATTGAACATAATGTGGCATCACAACAAATAGGAAAATGATTGCACCATCTTCATTATTCTGGCATTTAGTAATACTGCAATACATGAAGATTAAACTCTTAATTATGACTATTGATTTCTCTGGGCTCTGGAAAGTGCAAGTTGAAATTGCAGTGGAGCTGAGATTCTCTGTTATCTACAAAACCAGGTATGGGTTTTCCTGCTAGCACATGTTTATGCCAGTCCTGTCAGGCTTTGAACAGGAAGCCAAAGGGCAGCTTTCTCTTTTCCCAGTAAATTTGTGAAAGACGTGATCACAGAGCAAAATGCCTTGTTTGTTTTCAGTTAACACAATAAATACACTTCAATACAAGGACTAGAAAATGTTTGTTATGAGCTGGTTGAGCACTGCCCCTTCTGTTGAGGCTCCACGTGCCAGTTTCTCTGAAGCAAGGCAAGCATGAAAAGTCCCTCTTTCTTCTACCCACCATTTCAATTGTGTAATGAAATTCTGAGGAAGTTTAAGGCAACAGGTCCTGCTTCCAGGCCAGAGCTCCTGTTTCACCTGTGCCAGATGGCCATAAACAGGATGCCCCTTTCACTTTCCCCACTCACTCATATGTGCAAAGCTATTCTGCGGGTAGAGCTGTGCTCTCAAGATGGAACTGTAACAATCATATTCTTCATGGTTTTTGTTTTACTTTGTATTAATATTGTGAGGTCTTTATTACGATTTATAAAGCACTGATCTGTGGAAGTTATTCTAGAAAAAGGGAATTCCCTAAAAGTGTGGGAAACTTTGCTCAACAGACAACACCCACACTCAGAAACTTTCTAGGTGAGATGGAGCACAGCTCCAGTCCCACTGAGACTGTCCCGGGTGACCTGTGCAACAGGAGAAGATGAGAATTCTCTTGGGTTGGCTTGATACAGTTTTCTTGAAAAGGCAGATGGTGGCATGTGGAGAGGTGACAAGTGTTGTGAGGGCTGGGAGCAGGGAGTGCTGCAGAGCAAGGAAGCTGCCAGTGAATTCTCTGTACCTGTTGGGTGAGAAAAAGGTGATCTTGGCAACTGCTTTTTGCTGGACTGAAGTGACTGAGGGTAGAGGCCACTTGAATTAGCACCTGCATTGAGCTTTAGCACCTGGGGCAAATGCAGTGTAGTGATGGCACTGAAGTAGCTGTCAAATGCAAGTGCTGCTTAAAATCCCTTTATATTTTTATTACGGCTGAATGGTAGAATGTTAAATGAAATCATCTGCTGCATCTTCTGTGTATTCTCTCCCAACACCCTGAAGAGGATGCACTCCTATCCGAGAGGCAGGTCATTAATATGCAGGCACTGACATGATGTGCAAGCCTTTGGTATGGACAAGTTGTATAGAAATGAAGTGGATGGAGCTGTTCAGGTCTTAACATTGCTCATATAGCTCTGAAGTCCTGTATTATTTAGTAAGCAGATACTCAATTGAATGTTTTCTGCCAGTTTCCTCTTATTTGCAAACCAGGCTGGTTCTCTATCAGTGAAGAAATCTGCAAAATAGAGGGTTCTAAGCAGCCACGAGCTAAAACCAGGGAAGTAATAGTACAGAGCAAAGTAGCAGATTGTCTGACAGATGGAAAAAGTGTAACCTTTGTGAACTTCCAGACAGCTAAGAAAAGGATTAAAGAAGTGAAAATAGTATGCAGGTCAAATATCAAAGTATAAAAACTTAAGCCTAAAAGAGAAGGAAGAAAGAAGGACATAGAAAAAGAGGTTAGAGAGAAAACAGCAGAGAACAAAATAAGTCACTGCAGGAATTTATTAGAGAAACCCAATGAAGTGAGGTGGCATTTCAGGTGAAAATTTGGGAGAGTTTTGTTCTCAGTAATTGCTAGATAAATGATAGTGTATTGAAGGCAAGTTAGTTAAAATAAAAGATCTGCAATATAGCTGTTTTAAATTCCCTTCACCTTCTGCATATCATTGCAGAAAGCCACTGATTTCAGAAGAGAAGTATCCAAAAATGTAATGAAAACCACTAAAAATATTTGAGTCCATTGATGGGACATCATCAACTTGAAATCAAAGCAGTTTAAAAGAAAAATGGCTTGTTTTAGCTATTGCAATTGCCTTTCATTCCGCTGTCAGTTCTCCTTGGAAGCACATTTTCTTTCTCTCACAGTCCCTTTTTGTCCCTGTCAATGTGCAGAAATCCTAAGCACGTGCATGGAGAAGCTCATCAGCTGCTCAGGAGAAAGAGTAGAACTGGGCAAAGGCTAAGGCCCATAATAAACAAGCTGAAACTTATAGAAGAAATTAAATTTAAGCTTTCTTCCTAACTTTTAATATTCATCCAAGTCTTACTGAACTAGTGGTGGAGGATTTTTAAAAGAAATACCATGTAAGTTGTTTGTGTCCTGTTTAAAGTTGAGTGACTCATGGGGCTAGAAATGGCTAGTCTTAATACAACCAGGGGCAATAAAGTTGCATTGATTTATGATTAGCTTTGAGGTACTTTCCTTCCTTGTTCTGCTAATATTCATAATTTCAGGTTCTTTCTAAATCATTTTTGAAAAAGGTCCTTACAAGGTCAGAGCACTTGATATTGTTTAACTGAAGAATGAATTTCAGTTTTTGGATAAAATTGTGATTTTCTTACACTGTGCTCAAGTTTTTGAGTTGAAGAGCAGTTACACAAACAAAAAACAAAGCACTTTGAATTGCTTTTTGAAAATGTCTCTGCAGCTCTCCAGTTAATCAGTATATGCTGTCTGAACCTTACACTGGGGTATTTGCTTTAGAAAATGGATACCAGAAATTACTCCATTAAAATAAAAATGAATATAAATTTTAAATGAGATTGCAAAAGCCCCTCTCCTATGTGAAGAAGTGAAGATATGCAGGTTGCCATTTAAATATTCCAGGATACATCTGGTGTTATAAATAAAGGCTATCAGTCAATAATCCTCAGCAGCTGTTCAGTAGCAGAGTTTCACCAGCTTCTCAGCAGAGCTGTGCTGATCACAGGAGGGAGCAACTTTGGCTAAGCAGGGGGTTTCATTTTGGCAGAATGTTGGCTTTGTCCTTGTTTGAATACTTTGAACAGTGCTTAGAAACTTGGAGGTGATTCCTTTGAAGATACTAGTGGATGTACTCAGGTAGAGCTTGGTCCAACTCATAAACATTTGGGTAGTTGTCCATATTCATGCAGCCTTGTTCAGGATGAGGCATGCATGGGGAAGGCTGGCATGGCTCTGCCCAAGGGGTGATGGCCCTGTATGGGGACAGAGGAGAGGGTTATGATCTTGATGAGGCACAGGCTGGCACCCCATGTGAGTTCTCGCTCTACCATAGAAACTGCTTTTGAAGAAAGAGCCAAGATGGAATGTGTACTGCTCACTGCACCCCTGCCACGTGGATACGCTCAGAGATGTCCTGTGTTTTGTTTTTGAACAGGAAAAGCCAACAACAATGTACAGTGGGATGAGGACTCCGTAGAATACATGCCAGCCAACCCAGTCAGGATCGCATTTGTCTTGATTGTTCATGGCAGAGCTTCTCGGCAGCTCCAACGCATGTTTAAGGCTATTTACCATAAAGACCATTTTTATTACATTCATGTTGACAAGGTAATATATCACTGGTTATAAATTGCCTGTCTCACCATCTGTCAGTCTACCCATCTTTGTCATCTTGTTCATCTTCTTACCTCTGCTGCATAAAGTGCACGTCAGTTTTTGTCCCTCCATCTGTTACATGTTTGGAGTCTCTTTTTTTTAAAAAAATTTCTCTTTCTTGTTATCTTGTTTATATAACAACCTTCATTTCTCCTTCTATGTGGATGAGCATCTCCCCATATTTGCCTGTTGTACATTAGTTAGCAGTAACTGATAAGTTGATACAGACTGAGGTGGTGGCCCACTGGATGGAGAGCTGACATGAGGTGCCGCAGGCAACTTACTGTAAAAGGAAGGTGGTAACAGTCACCTCCTTTACAAAAGCCCTTTGGGATCCACAATGACAAATGGTGAATAAGAGCTAATCACACTGATTAGCGATTACTGTAGTTGTAATAAAACGAATTCAACAGAGTTCACTGTACATTTAGCAAGTTAACATTTGGTGAAAGAAGGTTGTGTACCATAGTAAGTGAGGGCAAAGCAATAGCAGCACTCAGTGAGTCTGGGGGTAGGGTTGGCGGTTAGTGAATACAGAAAAAATTTTGGACAGAATAACTTGAATGTGTTACTTTTTTCTCCTGCAAAGCGATCCAATTACTTACATCGGCAAGTGCTGCAGTTTGCCAACCAGTACCCAAATGTGAGAGTCACTTCTTGGAGAATGGCAACTATCTGGGGAGGAGCAAGTCTTCTGGCCACCTACCTGCAGACCATGAGGGACTTAATGGAGATGAATGACTGGCCATGGGATTTCTTCATTAACCTCAGTGGTGCCGACTACCCAATCAGGTATAATGAATATTTTAAGAATGTACATGTTTTGTTCCTAAAGGAAATAAGTTTGGATTTAAGGAATGACATGTCCATGCTGTACTGCAAGAAGCACAGGTCAGAAGGGCAGTTTCTTTTGTTCTACAGCAGAAGACTCCTTGGTGAGGCATGTCTCTGCCAATCACACTTTAGCCAAGGAGACAATCACCTCACTGTACCCTGTGTGACTTCATTTCCTTGGGAGGGACTGCAGTTGTGAGCAGGCAAGCAGCACTGGGCCTTCACTGTCACTGAGGGGCTGCTCTAGTTAGTCAGTATTTCCAGCAAAAGAGGCACCTGCAATAGAGGATGAGTAAAGCAGCAAGAAGTGCTGGAGCTCAGCAAATGAATCCCAGACACAGAGAGATACTTTTCTCCCAGGGCTCTGATTAACAGTTTGATTTCATGTCTTAACAAGTGTTAAAGGTTTGAATACAGATTCAGTGAAGGTAACATTCTCCTCTCCCTTCTTTTAGTACTTCATCTGTCGAGGCTGATGGGTGTAGAAGTGACAAATAAGTAGCTAGGAGTCAATTTCATCTTTAGCATCAACCATTGCCTGAATGTCTTTATTCAGATGGAATCAGGCAAAGAACTGGACTTACATTACCCAGGTTTCACAGCTTCATTCTGTAAGTTTACTACATTGTGCAAAAGTAGATAGTCCATAAAAGAACCTCAAACGAAACAAAATAACCCAGCGAACCAAAACAAAAAATCCAAAGAATACTCACCCCCAAAAAACCCAAATATCTTCAAACTGTTCAGTTTCAGTTTAAGAGTTATGAAGAAGAAGGAGACAGGAAATTCTCTTCATGGCTTCTGTTTCCCTCGATGTTGAAATAAATTGATGAAAGGGGAAATAACTTTCTTGGGCAGTTTTCTGGGGAGTGATGCTGTAACATGGTTTTTATATTCCTAGAAAAAAAATATAAAAGATGCTTCTGCTGATTAGGTGTCTCCAAGATCTTTCTCAAAGTATGAGCCCCTTACTGAAGCTGCTACTTGTACAGAAGTATCACTACTGAGGGGAAAAATGAAAAAAACCATGAGGTTATGCCTTAGGAAGGATTTTGTAAGGACTGACAAAAGCCTTTATTGCTGGTGCCCATTTTTAAGCACTGTCCATGCATTTTGGGGAGAAAAATGAGGGAATTAATATAACTGCATTAATATTAGACCATGGGGATTTGAATTAAGAAATCATGGTATTTCACATTGCATCAGAATTAAACAGTTCTGGCATCCAACTGAAAGACACTTCACAGTTTTGACATATTATCCTTGCTTGTAAGGGAGAGTATGTAGTTCTCTGTATACCTCCTGAGTTTTGGAAAAAGCTACCTTGTTATTCCTGTTGTTCACTGTCCTGGTGAGGAATGCTGTATTGATCCTAAAAAGACCATAAAGGAAGAGGTAGGTGATGGCCCTTTGAATCAAGTAAGATAAATTGTAGAAGAATAATTACTGAAGGTCTAATGTAGTTATAGACTAGTTCCAGCAGATGTGTCCAGTTACCCTGTGGTGTTGGGTCCACCCCAACCATCGTGCAATGCTGAGACCGTGACCTGTGGCAGTTTGAACTGGCCTTAGTTCCCTGTGGAACAAGTCAAACCACAGGGCCAGATGGGGTCAGTCGCTCACAGACAAGGCCATAAACAACCGCAGCATTTGTTGAATAGACTGGAGTCAGTTCAGTTTTAATGGATTCTTTGTAATGATGCCGTGGCATCTTGCAGTCATTCAAACTCTGAACAAGTGCCATTCTGCTGGAGAAATCCCAGTCACTCATTTCTTTGGGAAGGGAATTCCTAAAGGTTGTGGTTCTCCATTGCAGCTGCTCTCAGAGCTGCTGGTGGGCTCTCGGCAGCCACAGCATCTGAAGTGCTGCCTTTCCATTCTGTCAGAGTATTCTGTTACCAGAACTGAAGGAAATGTGCTTACTCTTCACCCCAGGATGCACTTCAACATAAAGTAAGGAGCCTTTTTCAGTGCTGCAGCTTCAATGACAGTGACTTATACTGTTAGAATTTTCTGTAATATGGAATATTACAGCTATAAACCCTGGAAAATATTATCTCCTCAAATACATATATGAACCCATTTCATTTTCATAGTGGAGGTGCTATAAATTAATATTTATAATCTTTAAGAAGGCATTATTCCCTGTGTACCCCATAGAGAGCTGATTGTTTTTCCAGGAAATAGTAATATGGTGTTTGAGGCAGTTTCTGTTCTTTCAGACCTCATGCCATGATTTGTCATAATGGAGTAGGGGCAGTTTACACTTCCCTCACTGGTTAGTCATATTGCCATGGGTTTTGCTAGGCTTCCCTGCATAAGAACATATGAATTTTGTGGATTAATAGTTTTTATCCAGAGCTGCTTCATATTAAGCTTTTGCTTCCCATCTGCCATTCCATCTGTAACACTGAAACCTTTACTACTTCTCTTCTGATAATAAAAGCTAATCCAGCCTTCTAAGTCAGAAAAACATATTCAGTATGTGGGGTTAATACTATATGATGAAGCTTCAATCTGTCCAGGGAGCAGTCTGGTATGTTCACAGACTACAGCAGAATTGCTTGAAGCCCTTCATCCTTCAGAAGAGATGTCCAGAAGCAGATGTTAAGGATCATACTGTATAAAGGCATGGGGGAAAAATATTAGAACTATTCATTTTGTGAGGGAAACAATTAAAAATGTATAAAATAAAACATTTGCAGGCAAGGAAAATTCAGATCCCCCTATTATTCTTCCTTGTGCCTGAAAGTTTTGTTTGTGGAATCTGTAGGTCCAGCACCTAGCACAGGGAAGGTCCTAGTCCATGTGCTTCTCCTTGTTACTGAAATAAAAATCACAGGCCAACAGTCTGGAAACGAAGCTGCCTCCAACAAAAATTCTGTGTCGCCCTTTAGCCATGAGGCAATATGCTATTTATTGGCCTAAGTGAAGTGATGTGGATTATCCAGCCTTGACTCCATTCAGCTCTGTTAAACATCCTCAGCAGGAAAAGGAGGGATGAAATGGCTAAAGACAAACCTCCACAAGCAGCTCTGAGGTGGGAGATTGTGCAACTGCCCCTCCATTTGCTCTGGGCTTGTGAATAAAGAAGGACCACATACCTCCAGGGTTCTCAAGAAATCATCTTTCACAGTCATTGAATTCATAAAGAAATGAAAGAAACCAGCAACTTCCTTCCTTTTCCTTAACATTTTTTTTTATTTTAGTGGTATTTTTTAGTGATTTAACGCACCTTTTTTTGAGAACCTCTTTCAAAACACTGTGAGAAAACTACTGATGTCTTTAACCTCTTTCTTTACATGGGTATCTATTTACATTATTTATTGTCTCTGACAAACAGCATAAAGTAGTCAACCTTATGTTCAGGGACTGAAATTTCACTCCCAACAAGGTGAACCGTGATAGAGCATCTATTCATGCTGAATGTTTAATGTGCATTGCAGGAGTCCTTGGATAATGTGGCAGGTGAAGTGTTACACCACTTAAATTAAGAAGTTTAATGAGATCGTTTAACAGTGAATGTCATGTCAGTGCTTACCTGGCCACAAAGCTTGTATAAAGAATAAACATAATGAAACATTTGAACTATTTATAATTTACAGTAAATCACTAAGCCTCAATCACCAAAGGGATCACCAAATCTAATTGGCAGCTAATGCTTGGTCTTTAATAAAGGTCAAGCAAAATTATTAGCAGAAGCTTGGGGAGTGCTTCAGTAAGAAAATAAAGTGTCTTATTGATGGAGCCAGGAATGCAGATACAACTACATTTTCAATTATGAGCTATCAGGTACAACAAATGAACTTAAACCTAATGAAACTACTTTTGTTTTGCTACTTGACACTATTTTAAGATGAAGTTGCATAGCCCTACTGTTCACAAAAGCTTGTGTTGTGAAGACTCATTTAAATGAGACACGTTCAGTAGAGGTTTTGGTCTGGTACTTGAATGAAATGGGTATTATAATACAAATAACACTTGAGGTACTACAGACTCTGGGGAGTAAATGGGATGATCTGTCTGGGACTGGTCCTTTAAACAGGTGCCAATTTGGTTTAATTTGTGGAGATCATCTTTGTCAATCAGAATCATACTCAGAAATTAAGAAAAATGAGCTAGCAAAGAACTATTGACAGACTTGCTCTTGCTTCACTGTCTTGTCTTCTGAGGGTCAAGGTAACATTGTTAATGCTAAAATAGCAATGTTCATCAAGATTTAGATGCTCCTTTAAAAACTTGAGGAATGCCCTTTGATGCCAGACTCGAGTTGTCCAGCTGCTTTTGCAAAACTTCCCAGCTTTTGCAATGTGCAGGCTTGAAATGCAATATTGGAAATACAGGAAAGTTTCTTCTTAGAACTGAAACAAAACTCTTAGCTTTCACATGCAGCTCTCTGGCTTTGTGAGAAATGTCTGAGACCCATTTGTGTCCTCTTGATGGCTAAGAATTTAGAAATCCCAAAGCCAGCAGGGCTGTTGGGAGCTGTTTAATGGCAAATAGGATCACCAAAACCATTGGCTGAAAAGGCAATTCCTCTCTGTCACTTTCTTAATTAGACTTGATTTAATTTAGCAATTCTAAGTCTCTCTAAGACTCAGCTGTCTGAGATGTCTTCTACAGATATTTCCTTCCTGGCACTATGTAAGCTGTTGCTGGACATGAAAGCCTAGATAAAGGATACTGTTTTTCCAGGGCTGAGTTTGACCTTACACCCCTATGAAGCCACCTGTTGAAATGTTGATCTGAAATGAGGCCTTGCCACTAAAATAATGTACCAGCCACAAGGCGAATAGTGTGGTGTTCTTTAAAGTGCCCTTTCAAATGTTATCCTGAGCTGGAGCACTGCTGAATCCTATCTGTACATCTAGATGGGAGTGCAGGACAGGTAGCTTTTGCAGTACAACATCTGTTAAGATACCAGTGCCTGAGGTTTTTATCTCAGTATTGTCACTGACATTGTATGTGGTTTTGTTTGCTCAGAATATCTTTATCTGGCAATCCAGATGTCAATCCAGTCTCAATGCTTCACAGGGAATCTTTTTTCCTGTCCAAAAAGGAACTTTATCAGTGTTTTTCTTGAATCTGCATTGTCTGAGAATTTCAGATTTGCTTCTTTCTTTAATCCCTCAAATAACCTTTTCTCCTCTTCTTTCCTCACTTTGCCAGCATATTTTCTTGAAATTTATATATTTTGAAGGTTATCTTTTTGGTTTGCTATTCCTCTTCTCTGTTTTACTGGTTATCAGTGGTTGGCAAAGCAGTGGTTTTGTGTGTGGTTACAAATGGGTGGGGTGAAATGTTGAAATTACTGTGGCTTAAAAATTTTATTTACATCTGGCATTACCATAAGGTTTTCTTCAAGCTGGCAAATGTTCAGTGATGGGAGACCCACCCTTTCTCTGAGCAGCCCCAGCAGCTGAGGTTACTTCTTCTGCCCCTTCCCTCCTGGATTTATGGATATAAAGCAGCTTTTGCTTTTGGAGAATTGTGACATTTGCAGCTCTTAGTAACTTTTTTTGATATTTAGTACTTCTGAGATGTGCTGCATAGCAGCTTCAGTCTGGCAACAGGAATAAATGCACCCCAAACTGGAGACTGGTTTGGCTATGCAGTCATCTTTACAGTACACACAGATTAAAGATGCATCAATTAAAGCACATTTTAAGAAGAGTTTTACTCAAAGTACCATTGTACTTGGAAACATGTTACCGTGTTGATTGCAGTGCTTTCCTTTGAGCCCTTTATCTCTTCCTCTGTGAACTGAAGCATCTGAGTCAGTGTCTCAGGCCACTGCAGGGACTGCCTGGCAGACAGAAGCCCCCCATGCCAAACTCCACAGTTTGATGGGCACGTGCTGGGCTGCTTGGCTGGTACCCACTTCTCTCTGGCTTGGCTCTGGGGCTGCTCACAGGGGTGTTCTCCAGCAAAGAGCCAAAGGGTTTTCATGTTTGCTGTTTGTTTTCTGGACACAATTTATTTTTTATTTATTTATGACTGAGAAAAAAGTCTGCCTGCTAAAAGAGAGTTAAATATGAATCTTCACTGGATGCTGTTCAGCCTGATCTGTAAACAATAACAGCACAAATGTTGTGATAATGTGCACCATTGGTTCCTAGGCAACAGTTGCATCTTTTGTCTTCAGGATGCTAGGATAATATCTGGAATAGTATTTTTGTAAGGGTAACTGATGTATTGGGGCTGAGGAAGGCATTGAGCAGTATGAGGGATCTTGCCAGCTCAGCTATTTCTGCTTTACTGTTCCTGAGCTATTTATCAAACCTGTTTTTCACTGACAACTTGTCTTTGTGGACAAAAAGTGTGTGATAACCAAGTCCTTTGTGCAGAATGGCTCCTGTACTTTAACAAAATTCCCCACTAGCTTCCCCACACTGGCAAACTCATCCCATGGTACTCAGTTGCTCACTCCATTCCTGGAATGAAGAAGCCCCAGTGGGGTTTCAGCATGTGGTGGAATGTTAATGATTACAGAAATCCTAGGTGTGACCTTTCTTTCCTGTTCACTCTCCCACAACTTTGCTTCAAATGGCTTTTACTCTGGATTGAGTGTGAAGGAGGTAACAGAAGCTGCAGAGAAGCAAGTCCTTGTGGTGCTTACGTGGGTTTTGTGAGAAACTTTAATCTCTCTTCAGGTGGGTTTTGATTTTTTATTTTTTTAGGAAGTTCAGTAAAATCATAATCAAATTCCAAAAGCTAAAACTACTTGGAAGAGGGAAACATTCCTATTATAACCTTGTGTTTTAAACATGCTCTCCCTTTTGTGGTCCCGCTGAATTCTCTCAGGAAATTAAAAATCTCCTGAAATTGCCATTAAGATACTTTCTTTGTTTAGATTTCAGATGCCACCTACAATAAAACAGCTGCAAAATAATATCTGGTGGCAGTTCAAAGTGAACACAATATGTGCTATTACACCTTTCCCAAGTCACTCTTAAATAGTTGCAAACCAAAAGGCCATTAAAGGGTGAGCCAAAATGTTGTTCTGATTCAGTCTCTTAGTGATATTGAAACAGAGAAGAGAGGGAGAGATGGATAAATGAAATCTTTTCCTTGAATATAGAGCTCAAAATGTAAGAATGGAATGGTATTTGATGTTTAAGATTTTTCAGCCAATTGATACGTAAATTCAGGTCTTGTCTTGATATCAAATTATGCATTTTGACATTTTGTTATTCAGGGTTACTGCATGTGAATGAGCTGAAGCCATGATATGAATTAAATACTTTATAACAGAATTAAAGCTGCTTTGGAAGACAGATAATTTTATAGAAGTGCTTTTATATAAATAAAATGCAGCAGTAACCCACTGTGGTTACAGACCAAGGGTGGGTAGCACAAGTACACAGTCTCACCTTCCTCTTCTGATCCAGTGGAAACTCCTTTTTCTGGAGAATTACAGTGCAAGGTAAGAGTCAGCTGGCACCAGCTGCCTCATTCCCTGGTATTTATGGGGAGTACTGATGGGAAATACCATATTGACTTGGACAGAGGCATCCAGTTGCTCTGTCTGCTGTTGTCACTAAGTGACATCCCTAAAACCACACCATGTGCTGATGCTGCAGTCCACAGGCTCCAGGGGCTGTGGGGTCGAGGAGGATGGTTGCAGGTGGGAAATGCTGAGATCTTCTAGTGCACTCCCTTACACAGGAATTGCTTAAGAGGCTTCATCACTTTTGTTGTCTTCTGCAGGGAACAAACACCTTCATCAGTCTGTCAGTGCTGCACAGGAGACCTGGCTCAGCTCTCACATCTGTGCAGGCCAAAAGCAGTATCTGTGGGCACTGTCAGTGCTGCAGAGCTTGTGTGGTTTGGAGGAGAGCAGAGGAGAGAAGAGCACCTCTGTGTGTGGTGTTCTTTGTCTTTAGGGATGTGCTGCAGAATGTGGCTCTTTTTCTCAAGTTTTTTTTTTTCTTTAAAATCCTGACATGTATCAACTAGTCAAATCTTTCTATCTTGAGATACTGTGGAAGCTTTGACCTGGTAGTGCAGAAATTCCAGACCTACAGTGAGCTACTGCACAGTCCCAGGTAGAATTAGGGACCACTTGGCTTTGACACTTGCACAATATTACAGTTGGATTCTTCGTTTCTGCTCATCCTGCACAGCACTACGAGTCACAGTGCAATTATGTGATACTTCTGAATCTCTCTATATAAATAGTGGTGCTGAATGCCATTGACTGTTTCTGAGGATCCATCTGTAGTTCCAGGCTGATCGGAGGGGATGAGGCCCTAAGTGGTTCATTGTAGCACACATTCCACTCTGCCACACGCTGTTTAATTATATCCATCATTCAACATTACTTGATGAACCAGCTGTAGGCACAAGCATCCCTAAGCTTTCATCAGGATAATTGCACTCTTTGCCACATTAGGAACTGGTTTGGGGCCAAGTCATTTCCAAATACAGAGTCAATCTCAGTTTAGAAGTTTTGCTGCCCCAAACTAATTTCTGGCAAGTCATCTTACAGCGGTGCCTTCTTGGGGCAGCTGAACACTAAAAGATCTATAAATCCAAATTGGTTATTTGTGTCACATTATGGCTTTAAATAATTGGAGCATCCTTGGAGGATGTTTTAGCACTGACTCAGATCATTGTATTCTGAAGATGGGATGCACCATGCCTTTCAGGTGCAAGGTAGCTTCCAGATGCTTTGAGTGGCAGGAGCTTGCCAGGACTGTGGCTATGCTTGCACTGTTTGGGTCAGCGTCACTGCTAAACCTTTCCATAGGTGGTATTGTGTAGGCACTGAAACTGTTCCCACAAGGCTCAAGTCATGTTGCAGGTGGCAGCTGCAGAACTGTAGCTGAAGGCTGGAACACCCTGATTTTTATTCTGGATGGGATACTGGTCCATGTGGTGTGTCAAGAGATACCAGTGCTGGCTTTCATCACAAAGTGCATGGAGCATCTCCAGATTCATGAACCATTGCAGACCAGGAGGGGAGAGGCAGCCAGGACATCTCTCCAGGTCACTGCTGCACAGTAGAGCTTGGCAGGATCAGGAGATCACTGGTGACTGCCTGCCTAACTTAAATTCATGTGCCTTTTCCTGAGTTGAAGTGAGCCAATGGTTCTACTCTAATCTCCGGATTAAATAAGACTGTACTGGTTGCAGCTCTGTTAAGCACAGGAGTGAGCAGGAACATCAGCCTCCCACCCTCCCAATTGTTTTCTCATCAGCCCCAGTTATGTCAGTTAATGGATCTAGACATTCCCTTTTCAGTTTTCACACTCAGACATCCTCTCTGCCACATGTTTGTGCCCCGTATTCCAGCTCTGCATTCTTCACTTACTCCAAAGCAGTCCCAACAATGAGTAGGGCAGGTCATCACCTGCACAAATTGTCAAAATAAGATTATTGCTCAACCCAAAGAAAGGTAACAAAATGTGACCTTCTCTTGTTAAAACCAATTAAGTTTCCTTCCATCAACTCTCAGTTCATTATCCCTTTCACCCCCCAGGCCTCGTTCTTCCATCTTTTCAGGCTTGGTGCAGAATTAATGTTAAATCCCATTAGCCTGACCCCGTTTTCCCTGTTTTGCCTTCTGGTCCTTTGGATTGATGCACTCCGACAGGTTGATTCAGCAGCTCAGGGATCAAAGGGAGTGTCAGGCCCAGGAGGAGCTTTGGGAAGGACCTGGTTTATGGTAATTCACTTTACTTTTAAATGAGTTTGCAAAAGGGCCTCAGCAGAGGGGTCTCATGAGGGGGATGAAGAGCACTTGGCTGCACCCTGGCACGGAGAGAACACTCTGCCAGTGGAGTCCCACCACTCTTCTCTTGGGATAACTCTAGTTTGGAGACTGAAGCTGCTCATTGCATGAGTGTATATTCCCTCTTGTCTTTTCCTTAGAAGTTTTTTTATCCAGGTCCATCTTCTCTACTGCATCAGAAGGACTGTCTGTTGTCAGGGCAACATCAGACTAAATTGGCCAGTTTTTGCCTGCAAATTAAACAGGGAGATGGCAAGACCCAATACCAGTATCAGAAAGGGTTTCCTGCTTCCTTTTCCAGTGATGGGATGGTTGTCTCAGTTCCCTGCACCTTGCCAGCTTCACATGAGTGGTTTTGATTTCACTGCTGACGTGAAGTGTTGGCTGGCCACTTTGTTGTGTGGCAGCCAGGAATGTCTCTGGTGAGCTTTGCAGGAGATGCTGCATTTGGGAGCATGCCTGTTATGCCTTCCCCTGCTCAGAGCCTGCAGAGAGGGGCTGTGGTGGAGGGGCTTCACTCGTGTGTGTGTGCAGGGAGGGACGTTTTCACTGAGCCCTGCAGTGACCCATCTTTGATGCCTGTCAGGATCACACTGATTTTGAAAGTGTCATGGGGAAGGATAGGATTGCATGGCTTTCATTTCCTGGTATGACACATGTGTGAGGGTGGGGCAACGCGGTGAATCATGGCCTGTGGTGAGCACAGTCAGAGGGAGCAAGTTATGTTTAGGAAATGAGAAATGAGCAAAAGTTAACATTTAAGCTGGAAAAGTGGCATTTTAACAACTGTATCCAGAAAAGCAAAGATTTCTCATGAGTTTTAAGTTGCAAGACTGTTAACAGCTGATTGAGGAACACACAGTCCACAATGATGGGCTTTAAATCTGAGTTGGTTCTGCTGGGTAGATCCCTCCCTGGCACACAGCCTGCCCCAGGCTGACACCTCCACACGTGTCACCCCAGACTGACAAGACTCCACAATCTGCAGGCAAAGCTCTGCAATGATGAGCAGGGCAGAGGAGGCAACAGTATTAATACTGCTTGTGACTGAGTTTATTTCACATAAAACATTCTCAAGGTTTCTTTTTTCCCACTTTCTTGGAAGAAAGAGAGCATTTTTTATTATAGCTGTTAAACTAAGGAGCAAATAATTTTTCTTACCGACTTGTGCAAATAAAATTTCAGATGGATGCAGGAATGTAGAAACTGGATGAAGTGAACGGTTGCTTTAAATCTATGTTCCTGTTTCGTTTTAATTTCTTCCCTTTTACACAAAACTCTTGGTAATTTAATTTTAGAGATGGTGAAAAAGTTTGCTGAATATAAACTGTGCCATGTAAAATATACGCAGCATAAACAAACAAAAAGATCCCGTTCAGCCCAATATCTAGATTTTTTTTCTTTTAAACAAAGTCTTACTAATTTGAGTAATGAACTTGATAATTTCTGCAGTTCATTCCACTTGCTTATTTAATCAGTGATTATTGTTTTCATCAAAATGGGATGTATGGTGTAGGCAGATGAGGTTCTACATGAATATGCAGCAGCAGACAAACACTGGGAAAACGCAAAGCAGGGAGCATCATTCTGTACTAAATAAATTCCCAGTGCTTTGATAAAGCTAAAATTATATCATGTTTAGTTTTAATAATTAAATATCCTTGGGTATTAGCAGCTGGTTAGTCAAGTATTTCAGTACACTTTTATTTTTTTTTCCAAGATACTTTTCAGCAGATATTAAGTGGACTCAGATGTTTTGGTGAGAGAGGATAGTCATGTCAGTCTTAACTCTTTGTAGTGCTGTGTCCTTACTCTGGCATCCCCAGGAGGATGGCTTGTATTTGGTCCATCAAGAGTTCATGTGCTAGCTTGTTAAATGTGCTAGTTTTCTCTATTGATCTCTACATTGAGGCAATGATTAGTAATGGAATGGCTTGTTATTGTAATAACAGGTAAAGGCAACTCTGTGAAATTATCTTGGCAAATACATTTCAGCAGCTCTTAGAAGTCATGTAGTAACTGGCAGCAATTACATTTGCTGCCACTTTGACACAATGAAAGGGCCTTTCAGAAAGAAGTGGCTGCTCAGGAATTTTTTCCTATGGAGAATTACCTACCATAAGACATGTAAGCAAGGAAAAACAGAGCAGTTCTCAGAGTGATAGGAAGACAGTGCTGATTTTCATCTATTACCATACTGTCATACAGGCTAACAACACATTTTCAGAGCCTCTAAACTGGGAAACACCAGAAAATCTTTGTTACAATTTCCCATAGCCAAGAGTACAGAGCTGGGTTTATGGTCTGGCTTACACCAGCATAAGCTGAATGCACTGCACTGATTTTGGAGCATTACAAATATAAAATGCTGTCCTTTGTATAGGGCTTTATCAGTGGGAAAGAGGATAGAAAAAAGTATTTTTTCATTGATTAAAGATCTTACAAGAGGTAACTTGTCTCACGATTGAAGTTCCTAAAAATATTAGTGTTTTAAGGAACAAAATGTGGTTAATTTGTACACTGCTTTCTTCAAACATGCACTTTGTAGAAGAGTGGGTCGAAAGTGCATTTGCCAATGTTTCTGTCACTTCATAAGTTTTTTATCTAGTGGGAGAAAAACCTTTTTGTCATAAAAGTTTTTAAATAGAAATATGCTGAAAACAAGAGATGATAACAGCCAAGACATTGTGTTTTTAGCTTGTAGAGTTTAAACTATTAAATGACCTCATTAAATTTAGGCATTCTGAGCATGAATCCTCTTCAAACATGAGTCTCAATATAAATATCAATGTGGCTTAAAGCTGTGTAGCTGACCTCTTCAGGTACACTGCTGCTTCCTGCTCACTGTCTATCAAAGTGATCATTTACGTCAACACTCAACTTCCTGGTGATGGAAATGAAAAATACGATCGCCCTTTGACAGTGTAATATTGAAATAGCCTTTTCATGCCAAATTGTCAGCAGATAGCGTGTGTTCATTAGCTTCACACTCTGCCTTCAGTCAGTCCTTACACTCTTGATAGAAGGAGGTTAAATATGTTCAGACTTGGACTTGGTATCATACACCTTACTGGTGCATTTGTATCATGAAAATCACAATTCTTTCCATTTGTACTAACCACAGCTACCTTGGAAAGTTGCTGACTGAAGTGGTAATGGGAGCAATTAGTGGAAGGTCAGCTAAAGTGACATTGTGCTTTGTGTGAACCCATCTCACCTGCATGTGGCAAGTTTTCCATGAAGTTCTTCCTGTATGGGCAAGACCACCTGCCCCTGCATTGGTGCTTCTCCTCCCTTTGTAGCATTGATTTGGGAAGAATTCAACTTGAACCATTCTGTTGGCTTGTCTTCTGAAAGCCTGCCATGTGGCATGGAGAGTAAATATGGACAAGAACAAGTAATTGATTTTGCTGCTGAGGAGAGAGCAGAGCTGAGCTGTGCAGCCAAGGATCCTGGCCTGGCTCTGGAGTGGCAGCTGTGCCACTCCATGGACCCACCATGGAGCAGAGTCAGGCACACCTTCCACTCTGGGGGACGTTGCATCCTGTCTGTGAAGGCAAAAGAGACCACGTGTATGGTTTATCCCTTACATGCCTGTTAACCACAGAAGGTGTGATGATATTTAACCATTGACCCTATCAGAGAATAAAAATTAAAGAAAGTTGTTAGGCTTTTTTTTTCCAATTTGTATGTTTGTGTTGGTGGGATCAGAAGCCAAAAAAGGCTCGAAACAAGCTATAAATGAGCCAGAGCCTAGATAAACAAATTCTAATATGACTGCACAAATTGCCTCTACTCCAGGCAGACAGACTGAAGTGGGAACAGCCAAACATAGCAGCTCTCTCTCATAAAGAGTTTTCACAAGCCCATGAACAGAAACTTCTACTTGTGAACAGGACATGCACCAATGCCAAAAGGAAATCTGCTTACTCAAGACTGGCACTCTAGTTTAGGAGACTGGCACCTGGGGGCATGGTTTAGAGGTGGGTTTGGCAGTGCTGGATTCCATGGTTTTAAAGGTCTTTTTCAAATTAAATGATTCTATGATTCCATGTTTCGAGCTGAGATAATGCTGAATAAGCATATGAGTCTCTGAATCTTTTTGGGCTACTTATCAAAAAATGCTAAACATTGAAGAGTCTAAACCCCACATTGCTGTATTTTCTCTCCTCTAATCTGCATTATTTTAGTTTCCAAATGCAAGTAATGGGAATGCCAGCAAGGCTTGATAAACAGTTTTTGCCAGCACTGATAAAAATGAACATTCTTTCATACATGCAGTTCAACTAAACTGACGTCTCTTGTGAGTGTGGTGGGAATTTTACTTTACTGCATTATATGCCTTTACCAAGTTTTCTAGCCCTTATCTAAGTTTGACACACATTTCTGCCTTTACTTAAAAATATTTGTGGGAAATAGGCAATTATAGGCCTTTCTAGCAAAGGCTATCTGTCAGGCACTCAAGTTCTGGGCTAGCAAAATGAAAAAATAAATAGTGGTGGTGATGTGCTGATGATTCGAATACTTAGAGAGAAAAATAAATAGAAAATTATTTAACAAATCAGAGTGAAACATTTCCTTCCTTTCTATCAAAATACCTCTGAGTTGTCTTGAATGCATCAATACTCAGTTATTTAGGGAATAAGTCATCCTGCCTGTACCTGATTTTTTAGATTATTTTTATGTGTATCAGGTCCTGTGCAGTTGCACATTTGGAAGGCGCTTCAGAAGCTTTTGTTATTCAAGTGTTTCTCAGTGTATTTGTTGTTGATAACCCTACTAGCAATTGCATGTGATTAGATTTATGTAAGGAAAGCAAATGTATGGTTCTATTGTAAAATACAGTAACTTGCTTTCTAACTTGCAACTTGTAGTTGTTTTAAAGTTGAGGTGGGAAAAAGAGCTACATATAACATGGTATTACAGGGTAGTGTTTTTCTTATTTCTTTACTTTTTATTGCACCAGCAGCGATGCTCAGAAAATGTCATTGTCAAAGACAAATGAATTCCTAAGATCAATTCAAAAGATACTCCTGGGACTGAGGGAATTTTTAAAAAAAGGTTCTGTAAACACCAGCAAGTAAAATCTTAAACCATTGGTGAGTTGTGTGATGTATCTGTGGTAGAGATGGGCAATCTCAGTTAGAACTGGATTTTAAAGTCACCTTAATAAGTGCACTCGTGTGCCTAAGAGATCCAAGATTAGTTAAAAGGCAGCTCTCAGTTCTTAATCTTTTGTGTAATCATTGCACATGCTGCTTCCCAGCACATGGACAGGTAGGTCCTTAGCAGTAAAGTAATTTATGAGAGTAGAGTGTGAAAGTTGCACCATTTCAGCAGAGCTCCAAGTGCGCTACAGTCAAGCACATGCTGTTAAGTGCCTCACCAGATCAGAGACACAGTGATTGCACTATTGTATGGTGTGTTTGATAAGATCCTGGATATTTTAAATGCTTTTGTTGAAATTGCACTATAAAATCATTGGAAATTGAGTTGTTTACTTTTTGCCTAGAGAGTCTTTGAAGAAAGTCAAAAGCAACAAGTTACAAAGTTTTAATGAGTGCATGTGAGAGTATTTTATTATCATAAAAGCTGTAGGGTTTATTAGCTGATATAGGGCTGGAGATTTTCATTAGCCAAGGGCTTTTCAGGGTTTCATGGGATAGAGCTGAAAACATTCCAAACAAATGAATATTCTATTTTAAAAGAATAATGAGACATTGAGGGTTTTTATAGACTCCAAAGTTTGCTAAACCAATATCTCTAATTAGATGGAGAAACTCTCTATAGAGGCTTTGCATCAGCAGCAGTACACATAGCAAATGTTTTAAGCATTTACATATCAAATACTGCTGGCAGCATTTTGGCGGCGGTCCAGAGCTGTAGATAGTTTTAATCACATTTGTTCATTAATCCTTGGTGGAATTCTCTTATATGGTCTCTTTAGGATTTTCATTTAAGCATGTGCTGCTGCTTCACAGCAGTGGGCTTATTTATTTATTATATAAATGCCATCTGAAGCCTTGAATTTATAGAAAATAGGTTGTGAAGTGGCTCAGGAAGCAGACGATGGAGTATATTCTTTTTCTCTCAGTACATCTCCTTTGTACCCAGCCATTTATGTACTCTCACTGGGAAGAGATTTATTCAGCAGTGTGACATTTATAAAAGACTTTCAGTCTTTTTTGACTATGTTAGTTATTTTCTTTTCCATGGGAAACAGACAATGGTTGAATGGGAAGCAGTAATTGAAGTACAGCAAAGATGATTGTATTGCTAATAAAATATCTTGAGAATCGTACAACACTGGCAGAGCTGCACTGAGTGGCTGCATCCTGTGTGATGATTGATCAGTGCCTGGAGCATCCAAATGCAGAAAGCTGATGCTTTGAAATACACAGGTGCAACTTCCCAGCCCAGATGGCAGTGCTGGTGCTGGAGCAGAACTCTAATCTCTGAAGTATTCCAGTAAGCTGAGCAGCTAAGGAATAGTTTTCTTCCATTATCTTGTTCCTCAGTTAAACCTGACTTGAAAGACAAAGCAAACAGTTTAAGACAACACTTGTAAAAGCTGAAGTATTAACAGTCACCTAGAGCCTTCCACATGCAGTTGGCCTCTGAAATCATATCTGTTGTTCTCATTTTATGGTGCATTTTATGAATGACTGTTGTTACAGGGACCAGCTTCACTGAGAAATGCCTGCCATGCTAATATTTGTTTTGTGATGGATAGCAAAGGCTAAATATAACCTTCCTTTTTCTTCCCTTTTTAGATGGCAGAGTTGGATTTTTTTCTTACTAGAGCCAGGGTAAAGGCTCCTCTGAGCCTCCCCTTGCACTAAATTGCCTTCAGGGAGGGAGGAGGAGTTGGGAGCATCAGTAAGAGGGTCAGGCTGCATATCCAGGGTCTGAAAGCTGAACCTTGCAATGAGAGGTTTTCTCCTGTATTGTTGTGCTGCATTTACATGGTTGATCACCTCGCTATAAGTGTTCCCTTTAGGAAGAGGTCTTTGTACCTTTTGCTTTTCACTGTTGAATTCTTTTGTTAGGCTACCCATGCATGCCATGCACAGACACCCAGATGTGTGCAAGCTGGCAACAGTGAGAGGACCAGTGCAGATCAGGGTCCCTTACTGGAGTAGGAAGATCCCACCCAGCTTCATTGCCGTGTCCCCAGCAGATGTGGGAGCAAAGCTTTCTGAGTACTCTGGATGCTATAGAGGTGTATGTGGGAATTACAGTAATTCTTCCCTGTCTGCTGGATTGCTGTCCTCCTCCCCAGCTGCTCTGGTGGTGATGCAGGGCTGCTGGCAGCTGCAGAAGCTGGTGAGCCAGTCTGAGCACATGGCTTCCTTGCCCAGGAGGGAGTGGGCATCAGGGCAGGATACCCCAGCCTAGGAATAGCCAGGAAAGGAACAATCTTGCCACAGGTGGCTTGGCAGCAATGACATCCCCTAATAATTTACAATGCTGTGTTAATGAATATTAAATTAATAATTTATTTAAATCAATGAGCTTAAACATAATTATAAGAATTTATTGAAAAGGAGGTCACAAAATTCAAGATGCTCAGCTCTTTCACTTCTGGGCTCTTGTGTTTCACCATGAAGTAATATTATGCTTAGTTCTGAATAGGTCAGTTTGCCCCATAATTCCAGTTTTCTTCTCTAGGGACCTTCTAGAAATAGTTTCTTGGCAAAGAGCTGCTAGGGTTGCTGTATGTCTGGTCTCTGCAGGGCTGAATCCTGGGAAAGGAAACTGTGGAGATGAGTCAGGCGGGTATGGGTGGAAATACCAAAGTTTTGGACACTGAGAGAACTTGTAAGAATTTTGACCTATCTCTTCTGACTGTATGTTTGCTTTCCTTGTCCTGTCTGCAGAGGCCCTTCATTGCTGCTTCGAACCACCTTAGCCTCCTTGCCGTATTCTCCCAAACACTTTCCCCTGTATGTTTTTTGCCTGTTCAGCTGCTTTTGTGATCCTCAGCTACCTCTCCAGCAACCCTCACCATGGCAGAACTTCTGCTGTGTTTGCTGACACCACTGTTCACCATGGCCAGGGCTATCCCGTCTCTACACTCAAATTCCTCTTTGTTACAGCTGTAGGGCCTTGTGCAGTGGCTGGCAGGCTTGCCATTAAATAATACTAAATTAATCATGATTAATAATTGTACCCATTTTCAGTGTGCTGTCTCCACACAAGCAGGTGTGTTGTTCTCTGCTATATTGTGGCTGTTGGAATTGCACCAAAAGCAAGCATAGGACCAGCACGGAGGTGTGTGCATCGATGTCTGGTGAGACCTGCTGGAGACAGGCCCTGGGCTCTTCCCACACAGGGAGCAGCCCATGCAGTACCAAAGTGGCAATCCCATCCCAGAATCCAGCAGAGCAGTTGCTCTTTCCTTCATTTTACTCCTACACAGGATTAGGGTTAACCCTACACAGAATCAATCTCAGTGCAGTTGCTCTTTCCTTCATCTAATTCATACACAGAATCAAACTGTCTTCTTTCCATACCTTTGTGCTGCCACAAGTGTCTGAACTTTTGATCTAACTTAACCAAATTGTTGTTCAGTTGTGTAAGTTTTGACATGTGAATAGCCCCATTGAAGTGATTGCTATTCCCTACATCCTTCAAACTGCCCATGCGTTAAAGTACCTGCTGAATCAAGAACATTTTTATTAGCTGTCACTACCTTCCAAAAGTAACAATCACTTGTTGTCCTTTCCTCATAGTCTCCAAAGACTTTCCTAATCTATTTTCACAGCTGTAAACTGGGGCATCTCTGCTTGGATGAGTCACTAGGATTTGGAGGGTTTGCTCAAAACCAGCAAGACCAGCAGTGTCGTTTGTTCTCCGCAGTGTCCGGCCGTGGTTGTGCACAGGGACACGCTCGTGCTGCTTTCTGGGCAGACCTGTCAGTGTGTTCAGGCAATGCAAACACAAAGTCAATGTTTCTCTTTCCAGTTATTCATTTCAGTCCCCAGTGTATACACCATATTCTGAGATTGCTGCAATGCTCAGCATGTGTATGTGCTTACTGAGTGCCTGGTTAGTCTGCTCATGCCCTGGGACACCTCAGGCCCAGGCCAGGGTCTGCTCATGAGAAGACACTGGTTGTGGACCTTGCTTTGTTTTGGCAATGTCTTCTCAATTTGCTTTTGGATATAGGACTCACCTTTTTCTCTTCTTTAGACCTCCAATGTTGACCCTAGCCCTCAGCTGAGCTCCAGCCCAGGGGCTTGGCCGCATCCCCAGGTTGAGCAGTGCCATGGATTGAGTCACTGGCAGCCCTGGAGATGCTTTTGGAGCCTCCAGAGCCCCCCTGCCTGCCCAGCTGAGTGCTCCCACCTTCTGAGCCCAGCCCTGAGGGAGGCTTGGCTGGGTTTTGCTGAGTGGCATCTCATCAGGTGGGCACAGTCCCAGGGCACTGCTCCTGTTGCCTCCATCCACCCTTGCTGCAGGAGAGGAGCTACAGGGCCCCACTGAGGTGTCCTCAGCAAAGGTTTGGGGGAGATGAGCGCCCCACTCCAAGCCGGCAGACCTGTCCTTGCTTAACACCAGATCTGCATCAATGAAGTCAAATACACTTTGTTTCCCCCTCAGTTTTCACTTGTCATCTTCTCATAGAAGCCCTCCCACACATGCAAGCTTTCTCCACACTTGGAGTTCACTGGAGGATTAGTTTCCCATTTCTCTTTGTGTGCTGCAGACCTGAAAACTGCACATTTTCTCTCAGCCTTTGTACACTCACACCATCCTCTTTCCCTGCTAATGATACAGGTAACCAGCTGACTAATCCTCCCTGATGCCTTGCCCTCCAAGTGAGTTTAATAACAAAAGGAAATAAAAGCGGGAGCTGTGTGGATACTTCCATCAGTCCAAGCTTTGGGCACCACCTGTGGAAAGGCTTTTTCCTCAATCTGTATCCATGCTGTGTTACACACTGGGGAAACTTCTAGAAATGTAATATGTATATCAGTGTATTTTAATCAGAAATTATGAACTACTCTCCCTATCCCCATGACTTTATTTCCTTCTTAGGAAGGCTATATTGCACTTGTTACTTTCTGTTATACCGTGATAGTACAAGATTTTGTGCCAAATTTATGCTCAGTGAGTTATCCCTGAAATTTGTGAAGCTATAGCAGAATTTAATTTGGCAGTGTGGAGTTGATGTTACTCCCAGTGATGTCTTCAGCTGAAAATCTCAGCTTTCAGCTGCCTTACTTAGAGAAAAAATAGGCCCATGTCTGTAGTCTTTCTCAGAAGGAGTGCCAGAGGCATTGCAAATAGGCTGTGCCAGAGGCACTGCCATGGCAGAGAGGCTCTGCTGCTGCTGTGTATGAAGGAGTGTGGCAGCAATCTGTGCCAGAGGCATTTAGATAATCTACCCCTGAAGGCAAAGTTTTCTCAAAGGTGAGGGGGATTTTAACAAGTGCATTAAAGTCTATGACATGTTCAATACCTTTGATTTTCTTTTTAATGTCTTGTGGTAGAGTAATTCAGAGGTGATGTGCAGCATCCTCATGATACTGGGGGCAGAAGAAGCAGTTTGAATGAAAGTTTAATAGAAATGCAGTGTGCTGTCATGCTGAGCATGGAATTGGTTGGCTGCATAAATCTAAATGTCAAATAACTATAAAGTTTTACCAATAAGAAATATGATGTTTTAGTTCCATGTTGTCAACACATGAAAAGAAGCATATTAATTGACAAGGAGTAAAACTCCTTATAAGTTCTTGAAAAAAAAAAATTCAAAGTAAGACGAAAATAGTACCAGTGTTTTCAAGAAGAGGGAAAATGTCAATTATTGATTACTTTGAGAGCTAAGCGTCATTTGGGTTTTTATATGAATTATCTAAAAACTGAGAAGGTTTGGGAAGTTTGAAGGGTAGCCCCAAGCTGTAGTGCATTTGGTAGAGCACTGCTGAACAGCAAAATATAGATTGGTGAGCAATCTAGAAATGATGATGTTTTATTGACTGCTGTGGATTGTTACTTTGGTTGATTTGATTTTTATCCTGTAATGAAACTAAAGCTCAAGCACTTCCTAAGTTGGTTATATTTCCAAGGATCATCTTTGCGTGCCAGCTTTTGCCTAGAAACTCACCCAAAGATGTCAGCCATTGAAACCATTTCATGTGGAAGCATTGATAAGTAAATTCACTAAATGCCTATTCATCCCAGTAAGATGGAGAGTCACTGGAGCAGCAAATGTGAAAATCTGCACAGCTTACTATAGAGAAAGCAGTTTCTGAGGTTGCCAAATTGAGATGCAGAGTCTGACCCTGGGAGGTATTACAGCTCACATGAGTGAGCATAGGAGGAGGGTCTCAAGCTGCTGCAGCCTGGTCTGTCAGGCTGCTTGATAGATAATTCATTTGGTCTAGATAAAATCAATGAGATTATGAAAATAGTTTACTTGTCTGATAATATTTCCAAGTTGTTGTAGCCTGACCTGAGAAGTTAAATGCATTTTGTACAGGATTCTGGTTTAACTTGGTTTTCTGTGCCTTATAGCAATGAAATGTTTTCAAGATACAATATTATTGACAGCTGTTTTAGCTTGGTCTTTTGGGCTATCTTCATTACAGACCATTGCTTAAATGGTGTTGTATCTGTAAGGTTGTGGTTTTGAATGCAACTTGGGAGATTCAGATAATTTTAATGTGATTTTTTTTCCATTTTCCTAAATATGCTTAGATAAATAGAGAACATTTTTGCTCCATTGTTAAAGAAATAACAGACCACAAAAGCTGTCAAGCATAAATACATTCTTGGGCATGTCAGCTGAAATTTTGAAAATACTGGTGTCAGATTGCCTGTCATACTAATTGGAATTAACCTTCTAAACTCCTTTGTTTCTATTAATTATATTGGCATCCTCTTGCTTTATGCATTCCAACCATGGCCTCTTCTCTATTACAAGGATAAAAACAAATAAAATGCCAATAGATAATTAACCAAATTCCCTATGAAATATCTAGCAAAGCATGTAAAATGGGACTATTAATGCAGTCCTCTCACAACTGGACTTTACTTAATACATACTCTGTTATGGTGCTTTAACTGTCTGCCAAGAACTGGTAAGAAATCTGTTAAGATTTAATAAAGCTGTGGTTCCTTCCAAGTATGCTTTCCTGAGTAGAGGGAGGCAGGGAAGTTTAGCAGGAGGATGGAAGTTTTTACAGGAATCAAATCCTTCAGAGTCTGTGGATGAGAACAAGAGGTTTATAAATTGCTCTGGACATAGCAGTTTTCACAGTATAATTTGTGCATCCTTTGTTCTTTCTCTTGCAGGACAAATGACCAGCTTGTAGCATTCCTGTCCAGATACCGTGACATGAACTTCTTGAAATCCCATGGGAGGGACAATGCAAGGTAAGCTGGCCCTTTCCTCACCTTATTTTAACCACGGCACTGAGAATTCTTGCATAGTGATGGTTTTCCAGTGTTATCTGAGTGAAGGAATCCCTAATCCAGGAGAGAGAAGTGTATGAGGAGGAACCCTCTTCTGAGGACAGTTGTGTGTTGGTCCAGAATGACTCCTTCCCAGAGTCAGTTTGCAAAGATGCTTCTGTGGGGAAAGAGACATTAAGCAGAGTGATGCTTGTTTCCTCCCTGGGGCTTGGCACAGATTGATGTGTCATGAGCAAACAGTCATTGCCCTGCACAGCAGCAACGCCCACTTGGTCCCAGCCACACCGGTAACCCAGACCTGTGCCAGCAGGGGTCTGCAGCAAAGCCTCATGCAAGCAGAGCCCCAGCTGTGGGAACCTGCAGCAGCCTACACATTCCAGTAGGTTGAGGATGGTGGCTGGAGCTTATCACAGTCTAGTAAAGTTTTTTGGTCCTTGAATCAAAGTCTGCCTTCATCCACCCTCACTTGTCTCAGGGAGAAGAGAATGTGCTGTGTTTCTCCCACTTCCCATTGTTTGGAGAAGCAGCAGTGACCAAGCACCTTGTTCCAAAGGTTTAAACAACCTCTGCAGATGAAAGAACTTTCCCATCTGATTGCAGTGGTCCTGTTTTCCTATTTATTGATAGTTTTGCTTTTCCTCTTTATTGCTAGTATTGTACTCTAATAACAGTCTTGCAACAGTTCCAGCAACTTCATATACTGAGTCCCAGTGGCTTTGCATCTAAAAATATGGTTTTATTCTGCTTGGGTCACCAGGTCACCCCTTTATTCTGTAAAATGTCAAGTGTGCTGTAAGGCTGGGTTTGTTTAGAGAACATAGAGAATGTGACACACTGAATCCCTGTTCAGCACAGCAGGTGGGCAGAGTGACGCACAGGTCTCCCTCACTCCTTGGCTGTTCTTGCTCTTGTCACTAGATTTATCAGTTCTGTCATGTTCCTGTTTAAATTAAGTCCTCATGAGCATTCACCTTGTGCAGTCAGGAATTCTGTAGCAGTTAGTAAAAAATAATACTGTGAGGGATAATATTTAAATCCAAGTCAACAGTTTTCACTGGAGAGTCCCTCTTTTGGGAAATGCAGAGTGTCAGAGTGATTGGCAGACTCAGCTCTGGCTGGCAATGGTGATCGACAGCAGAGTTAGTGTAGAAAAGGGGAGACGAAGAGCCAGGGAAAAGCAGTTGGTCTCTTATGCCTCCTTGCTCCTCTGGTGCACCTGATTCTTCTCAAATTCCCTGGTCTGGCTAAGGAAAGTAGCTAATGAATTATGACATGCCAGCGTCAAACTGGCTCAAATAAACCAACTTCAGCTGGAGCAGAACAATTTAGATCAATTAAACACACTAATCTGATATTAATTTAATAATGAAATGAGATAATGTGCCACTTGTCCTCCCCTCACAGGAATAACAACCCATTTAGTAGTTCAATGCTTCCCATTGTATGAACAACTAAATACCTTCAAACCTATTAAAACAAGTCACCATGTTTGTTTGTTTTATTCTCTATTTCTGCCATAAATTCCCCGTGCATCAGGCACGCAAGTGCAGATTTGCTGTCCCTGTCTGCCATAGTTGCCTAGTCCCTGAGTCCCCTAAGCACTCCCACTGTTGACCACTGGATGAATAGATCCTTTCACTTCACCCCTTGGCATCTCCCCAGTTTTTCTATCAGAGAGATAAAGTGGCTCCCCTCCTGCAAAGCCCAGACAGCTGTAGAGACACACTCAAGCCAGCAGCTGCAAATCTTCTCAGTAATGCTGGTGTTTGGTAAAAATTTATTCCATTGTTTCCAAAAGCTGATCAAAAAGCAGTTACCCCCTGGATTTTTTAATGCGTGAATTTCAAGCTCTGCATCTACCTGTTGAGAGAGAAATTGTATCTGAAGATCTCTAGCCTGATATTTTATTTTTAGTGTTTCAGTAACTTGGTCTTGTCTAAGCTGGTAAGTGTACCCTCCGCTCTATCCACTGGACATACAATTTTCAACTAACTTTGATTGTATGCCCAAGGTGTGTAAGCTGTGGTCATTCTGGTTGTCTGTGTAGTTGGAATGATGAAGTTCTCTGGGCTTAAATGCCTTGTGCAAGCACAGGCAGATGAGATGAGAGCAAAAGCCCATCCAGGCTGTCACCCTGTGGCCAGCTCCCTACAGCCAGTGTCCCTGGAGGAGCAAGAGGGGTGGGTAGTGCTGCTACTCACAATATTCTCCCAGCTTCTTGTGACCTTTGCATGGGGAATTTCCACAGCCAAACTTGTTTACTTGATCATTGAATTAATGATTTTTTTTTCTATTCATTTTTCCGGTTGATTTTTAAATTTTGCTCTTTGTTTTGTCATGGCACAGCCCAGGGGAAAAGAAATACCCCATGAGGAGAATGGTAAGGCCAAGAGCTAACTAAGGTCTAGAAGAGAAGCAACAGCCTCAAGGTTTGGGAACAAAAAATTTTTTTAAAAAAGGGCCAGCTTTTGGGAAAGGTTTTAGAACACAGGCCTATTCTCCACATTATTGGGCAATAGGAAAAAACTCCCTTGGGATACCCTATCTCAAAACAGACTGGAACAGAATGTTTTATTTAAACCAGCTAATTGAAGCCATGAAGGGAGAGGGCACTGGACTATACTGACTGCTCCTCCATATACAATAATGGTTTGATTTATCCAAGGTGTTTTTCTCAAAACATTTGAACAAATAATACAGCTGCTACTCATCTAAATATCATTGAAAACAATGTATAAGCCTTGCTGGTATTTTTAATCTGTGAATGAATAATGGCTCCTAAGGAATAAGCTTTTCAGCTGTCTGCTTTTTAAACAACTGGAAACTCTGAATTTTAAGTCACCACAGTCTTTGAATCATACAATGAAGAGAGAAAGATTAGAAGTGCATCTTAAAACTGAAATGCTTATACAGCTCAATTACAATGTACTTTGTATTCAAGCCATGTTCACAATCAGTACATGTTTTACTGCCAAATAAGGAGAAAAACCAAACTCCCCTTTATGGAGTGAAGTTTTCTTTTAGTTATGCCAAAGTCATTAAGAAGTTCATCACTCTGATTTTCCTTTAGTGACTTCAGTAAAGGGAATGGACATGAAAGTGGCTCCTACACTCAGCTGGAGAAACATTATTTCCTGAGAGAGGTGGATGTATGAAATGAAATTGCATACAGTGGCTGGAGTCATTACATAGTACTTACTGGACAACTGTTATATTTTCTCCTCTTTTCAGTGTCTCAGACTATTAAAAGCAAGTTAATAACCTGGTAGGTGTATAAACCATTGCAATTTGGAATATGCAGAAGATTTTTTTTTGGCAGGAGCAGCAGCTGGCTGATGTATTATAAAATAATAATGTGACATCTTCAATGTCACAAGCAGGAAAAAGGGTTTTTTATAGAAATCTTGCCACAGTAATCATTTGGGTAACAGTGTAAACATGCTGTGAAGGCTGGGTGGTGTTAGATCTTAGAGGAATCTCGAGTGAATAGGCAAAATACAAACTAAAGAAAAGGTCATTAAAAGTGTGATATGTATTTGAGTTCTTCTGCAGTTTTTTCTCCTCATTAATACTATTCTTTGCAGTTGTGTTGTCCCCTTTCTGACTCCTGGGTTCCACATAATTTTAGAGATGTTAGATATGTACTAAGGAGCATCACAATCCCATCCCAGTTGTGCTGATAAATACCTGTTTCACCACTATTTCAGACATGATTTTTTTCCTCAGTGCCAGACATTGCTTGTTGGTGTTCTGTATACTGGGTTGGTGGTTGGTTGGGAAAATGGATCACACAGTAAATGCTGTTGTGTATTGCACTGATAAATTGCCCAGTAAGTACTCAAAAACTAGGGGAAAAATTATTTATTATCCCTGGTGTTGGAATAGTTTAACCACTTAGGTTCTAGCAGCATTTATATTGCTGCTCATGTAAAATATTTGGTGCTTCATTTGGCACAAATTACCCTCAGCCACACTTTTTTTTGCTATTTTTTGAAAACACTTGAATATTCTGGAGCACATGGTCTAACATCTATTTTTTGCTTGGAAGTAGTTCAGCCCAACAGTTGCATGAGAAATGTAGTGACTGAAATAGCAACATGCATTTTATCTGCAAAGAGACTGCACTTAAAAAATTTAGACATTACAGCTAACTTTCAAATGTTCCTTAGTGCTTTATGCTAAGCATTAAGGGATCCATAAAGCCTTTACTGCTTTGGCTTGACAATTTGCCTCCTTGTAGGCCTTTTATTTCTGCTTGGTTTTGGAAAACAATGCTCTAAGTTGTCAATGCAAAGAGAAACCAAACCAGCCATGTGTCTTGACATGGGACTAAGCAGGATGTTCTTTGTTCTTAGAGTATACAAGCAAGATCATCCACTGGTTTGAAGTGGCCATACTTTATGGGGCTGGGACAGAATTAGGAAGAAGGTGTAAACTGAGGTACTGGTAAACTAATCAGAAATCTTATTGCTGTATAGAAACATTGAGCTGCACACTTCATTTTTAGTCATATAAATGGTAACTTTTGAGCCCTGTCAACTGAGGTCCTGAGACGTTTTATAAAATGGTTATGGCCGGGAACATCCTTTTAAGCTGGCTGCATATTGTTGGCCCTGATGTACCCACAGGTCAGTGACCAGGTCTGGCAGCTTGAAATCTGTGTAGAAGTGACTCACACTTGCCCTCAGTCACTTGGAAAGCTGGAAAGTTTGAAACTTCATTTCCTTTTCTTTCCTTGCTGTCTAGCCTGCAGATCCTGAGACATTAAGCACAGAAGAACCCTCCCTGAGATGCTGTTATGATGTCACTCAGGTGTCCCTTTGCAGTGCTTCTGGGGCTGCACCAGCTGGAATCTGCTGGATCTGCTGGCCACAGTGTAGCAGTAGCCTGTGGTGTAGTTGCTTCAGCAGCAGCATCACATAGATGAGATGGCTGCAAGCTCAGCCACTCAGGTCCAGCAGCGTTCCCAGGTCAGGGACTGCTCAGTCATGTGGGTTTTGGGAAGAAGAGGCGGTGAGGGGACAAGAAATCTTCTAGAGAAGACATTTATTGGACACAAACAGATTGCAAAATGTCAGGTTCCATATCATTCAGTCTGTCTGTGGTGAGTTCATGCTACATCTCTGCATACGATCACTGGCAGTTTTGCTTATTTAATATAAAAAGAAACACTTGAGTTGTTGTCTCCCTGATGGAGAGAGGAAGCCATTTCATTTTTGTCCTTATAAAAGCTATTTCAGTGTTGCTTAAAAGATACCATGTAAGTGAAAAGTGGTGGAAAGAAACCCACAGGAAAGTCTCTGAAAGTCCCTCTCGAGCTTTTTATGCTCACAAGGAAATGTATGGAACTGTTGTCAAAACACGGCAATTCCTAGTAGAGTCATTACAGCAAAAAATGAACTCTCCTAGTTTCCTACAACTAAAACAGTTTCAGAGGGTTTTTTATTTTGCTCCTTGATCTGCAGCATTAAAATATTGAGAGACATTGAGGCTTTTTAAGACTTCCTCTGAGAGATTTTTCTTTTCAAAGAGAGAAGATGGAAAGTACGATTTTTCAAAATCAGGGTAAGTTAATGCTTAGGAAAAGGCAGACAAGAAGAAAGAATCATGAGAAATTTCTTTTTAAACATAAAACAAAGATGCAATAGGACTAAAGCATTAAATGGTTATTCTGAGAAAATCATATATGAAATAAACAGAAACAAATTATGTTGAATATAAGGCACCTATTTTAAAGCTTGAAAAATCTAATTATGTCCACACAGAGATGAAATAATGACCAGATAAAATATGTGTATTCATCAGCTTTCAACAGCATCTTGTGGAATACCCTGAGTACCATGGTTCTTTGGGTTCTGTAAGGATGCCATTGATTGAGAAGGGCCACATTGAACATAATATTTCAAGGCAGATTTTTCACTTGAAAGAGACATTCAGAGTACTGCATCATTTTTGCTGCACTGTAAATGATCTAAACCTTATGTCCAGTGTATATGGCAGCAGTTGTCTGCCCCTGATTTACTTGCACACTGAACATCAAAGTATTTAAACATACAATTAAAACAGCTGTGGTAACATGGACTGCCAAAAAATCCTTCCAGGAGAACTCCGTGTTCTCACAACTTGCAGCCCAGCTCCTGGAGACCCACAGAAATTACAGGAACAAATGTCACAGACTGCATCTCTCAGTGCTGGGTTGCTATTCATGGCTGTGTCACCTGCGTTTTCTGCTTTGAAGTCAGTCCCTGTCCTCCCGAGGTCAGAGCCTGTGCTGTCCTTGCCAAGGGACAGCTGGTGATGCCCTTGTGCAGGGTTGGCTTCCCCTCCATTCACACACTGTGCTCTGCTGCTCCACAAGGTGTGGGACATGCAAAGATATGGATGACAAACACTAATCACATTTTAGAAGTAAGATTTCCCTGTGTTCCTTGTTAACTTCTGAGTATTTAGCACAGTGGGCAAAGCTACTAAAAGCATTTCAATTTGTGTGCTTACTTACAGCTTTGGCTTTTGCTGCTCAAATAAGCCCAATCATGAAATAAGACCAATCCCACCAGTGCAAATCTTGTCAAGAGAAAAATTCTTTCTGATATTGTTGATGTTTGGTTTTGCATTATTGGCATTAAAGCTGAGGGAGATTGTTGGGAGAGTATTGTGTTTATAATATTGTCTTCCTAATAGAGGAATTAAAGATAAGAAGCAATCTACTTTTGACTTGCTAACATTTGCATTTGGGATGCCACAGTTTAAGCACCATGCAAAGCAAACAAAGTTCTTGTTTCTCCTTCTCTTTTCTTCCATCCTTTCTGTCCATACTGAGAGTTATTTTTGTGGCCTTTTGGAACAGCAGGAATTGTGTGTTCTGTGCTTTCCACATGCTGCCTGTCATACCAGGTGGAAATCTTCCTCATCTTGACAGCCTAAGTAGGTGCTATTTCTTTTTGACGCTGTTCCCTTTTCAAGCTTCAACTCCATTTTGGGAGTGGTGGGTCAGCCCTGGAGGCTTTCAGCATGACAGGAAGAGCTCTTGGGAAACATACTGCAAGATCATATCCTTAGAGAAACAGATGATCATCTGATACTGTATAGATGTGTGTAAATAGCCAGTTGTTAATTATTTCAGATGTTGTAAATACTCTTTAACCCTTCACAGAATAGAGTTGCTCTTGGAAATAGGCTGAAATCGGGGTTGTGTTGCAGTTGACTGGAAATCCTTTGCATACTCAATGGATTTGTGAGGATTTGTGGCCTGAGCAGGCAGGGAAAAATACTGCTCTGCACAGGTTTGCATTTTATGAACTTGCTTATTACAAAGAATTTTTCAGTGAGTGGTTTATGGAGATATATGGCAGCCTAGAGATTGCTCACAAATTACTTGTTGCAGTGCTACATTCAAGATTGTCAAATTATTGTTCTGTGTTTTCTAGTTGGTCACCTAAATTGCAAGTTACTGTTTTTATGCTTCCCAACTGATTGACCCCAGTAAGTGTTTTCAGGATGGCTGTGCAAACACTGCTGGCAAGTGACTCTCATATTTCTCATCTGTAAAAATATTTACTTGACTTTTCCCACCAAAATGGACTATTGTCTTCAGATTTTCGTCTAAAGAGAGTTAAAAGAGGAGCAGATAAAATCAAAGCAATGTGCAAAGTTTGCCCACATACATTAAGGGAAACACGAACATGCTGCTAGTGGAGTTCCAAGTTCTACAACTTCTTGCTTTGACATTGACTTTTGACTTGTGATGAATTGTTTCCCTGGTGCATTGTAACTTTTATTCATAGCTCTTTTCCTTAAACCTTGACTAATGATGATGAGGTCCTGGGTGCACCTGGTTAACAGTGAAATGTTGAGAAGGGGTTTTCCGGGCAAGAGGCCCGAAAAAGGAAACATTTAGGAAGAGACCTTTTCACCTTACAAAATACATTGTTTCCAGATGAAAACCTTTTAGGGACTAAGTTACTGATAAGTAACATTTAGCAATCTATCTGATAGTCTCTGATGCTTTAGAAAGCGTTATTCATTTATAGAATTCAAAAACCAGAAAACAGCAAACTCTCTGACTTACAGACTGTGTAAGTATGAGCATTCAGGAGCAGGGATGTCCAAGTTTTTGTGGTATGCACTGTCACTTGGAAAAACTGTCCAAAAGGATGATATTTGATGGTGATATTAGTAGTTAAAACGTGTCATAAGAGCTGAGCTATATGTTTATATTCATGTTGTAGGAGTGTGTGCTAAACAACTTACAAATGCTTTATGTGTTATACAATCCTAGAATCTCATCTGAAATGCAATTATAAATATTTAAATAAACTACAAAGTAAGAGGAGTTCCCTGAGCTGGATTGCAATCAAGAGCTGTCTGGACTGACATCTATATTCAGTGTGACAGACCATGTGCTGCAAGCAGTAGGGTTTTTTAACAAAGTATAAAAATAACCATCCAAAACCGTGTAAAACCCCAAGGCTGCATCCACACATGGTCAGGGCACAAATGGCACCTTTCACACGTGTCAATGCCTGATTGCTGAGCCCAGGTGGCAACACACATTCATAACATCCTATGCTTGCTGCTTAATTTGAGTGTAATCCAGGTCCTCTAAATTGGAGGGTCTTTCACGAGAGTCAGAAAGATTAAGGGGAAGCATAAGATGTCTTAGATGAAGCGTTCTGTGAAATAAGGCAAAATGGCATGCTTTTCTTAACCCTAGAGTTATTTTAATTTTATTTTCCCCTGGCTGACTTTTTTCTTATCATTATTCTTTTCCTCCTGCTGTTTGTTTTAGATTAGGAGAAAGGTCACGTGTCTTCATCTGATGACAGTCTCTGTTGTATTTGGCCAACCACACCTTGGTGCAATTGGATGTCATTGTTCTGGCCAGTACATATGCAGGTGGCAGAGGTGTGCCAGTCTTACCTGAGGTTCAGGGTGACAGGAAGTGCCTGAATTTTTTTCCCATTGACAAAGATTAAGCCATTTTTTTCTCCTTTTAATTTGGGAGTTATCTGCTAGATGTCCTGTAAAACCCAAGAGAGAAAGACAAAGGGAAAACCCACACTTTTTTGCATGTCAGTGCTCTCTCCAAAGCTTGACATGCCTTCTTAAAATGTACTGCTTTGGTATTCCATTGAGCATAACCAGAAACTAATGAAATACAGCATTAGACTAGAAACAAATCAGTAAGGTCATGCTTTTGCTCTCCATCTTCCTATATTTCTTTTCAGAGGTGGCTGCAAGCATTCTTGAATGGTTAGTCAAGAATCTTTATGAACTGTTGGTAGTGTGTGAGAGTTTTTCATTTCTTGAAAAGGCCTATGTGGCATACAAATAGCCCCTTTCCCTTTTCCTCAGGCAATATTCAGTATGCTTAGAGTAAGTTCTGGCCTGCCTGAGTGCCAAAATTGCTATTGCTGGAGTAGCTAGGAGAATCAGTCATCCTAGAAGAGAGCCTGGGGGGGAAAAAAAGAAGCCTTATCCACCTTTTGCAGTTTGGTTGCAGTTCAGCTGTCTATGCCAGCAGCACTGCCTGGGCTTGCTGGGGCAGCTGCTGCCTCCTCAGGCAGCATCATTTAGCTTCCAGCAGATCTGAAATATATTTGGTCCCCTTGGCTCCCAAGGAACAAAAATGGACAGCAAGCAATTGCCCAGTGGAGAGCTGTGTCTTGACAGCCCCTTGTATAAACTATTGCTTCATTATTTGCTATGCTAATGTGTCATTCCCTTTGGTTGTAATGACTGTGTGTGAAGAGGCCCAGCAAAGGTGAGCCTTCGGAAAAATGCCTGCTTTCTGTGCTGTTGTTACCGGTGTCTGAAACCTGTTATGATGTTTCTAGGAAGGTTGCAGGAAGCATGAGGAAAAGGGTCATCTCTTTGGAGGTCTCCAGAGGCATTGCTGCTCTTCAGCTGGGCTGGGCTGCCTTTCTGGAGGCTCCAGGTTCCTATCAGAGCTTTGTCAGTGAAGGTTACCAGTGCAAAGCAATAAAAGATCAATAACAATTACATAGAAATTATCATTAGTAGCACACCTTCCTTGTATCAAGTAAAAGCAGACCTAAAGAAGTGCTGGGTCATCTGTCCTGCAGAGCAAAGCCAGCAGAGAGGATGAGGGCTATGTGTAACCAGCACTGAAATAATTTGACAATTACTTTTGTGCTTATTCCTTTTGTCAGTATTCTGATGCTGATTTACATCAATTATCAGTTTCTTTACTGAGGAACTTTTCCATTGCACAGGAACTCAAGGTACTTTTCAAGCTTGCTCACATTATAGATAGATAGTGTGCCATGCTCTTGTATTGCCAGGTTAAGACAATAAGACTGGAGCTGTGTAACTGAGCTTTCTGGTACCAGTTACCTCCTAAGCCCCATCATGTGATACAGGCTGAGGGAGTTTGTAAGTAGAGCAGTTCTTGAAATTTGAAAGGTGATTTCTTTGGTTTGAAGGTTTCTATTGCAGCCAAAGAACCTTCTGTTTGAAAAGGAGAGTAAAGGGTGATAAATTGGTAGAGATAGCAGTCGAAAAAAATTACTTCATGGAAAAGAACTTTATGTTCTTATTCAAATATGGTCGATAAAATTCTATTATTTTCTTAAAATAATTAACTCAAATGAGCATTTAGTTTTGAGGGAAATAAATAAATGACCAAACTTTCAGGCACATTAATATTTGATTTGGAGATAACTGCATAAATATTGAATTTGAAGATTACATTCCAGAGCACCACATTAAAATTGCAAGACTTTTCTATTATCCTTCATAATGGAACATGAAATTAGAAACTTGTTCATGGAAAGAAAAAATTTCTCAACTCTCATTTACTCATTTTCTGCACTGTTATGTTAACAGAGGAGCTCTTCTCATGCTGTGAAAAGAGACATAGCTATCAGTGGGACATAGACCCTGAAGTCATTTACGGTCCTTTTGAAAATTAATATGCACCATTTCATAATTGCATCTCAGTTCTTTGATTGGTATAGAACAGAACTTGAACCAGGGAGTTGGCCTGCAGGGTTAATGCTCATGTTTCCAGATGTCGGAGTCCAGAAAGCTTTGGTGTTGTTCTTTAACATTTATTTCTTTTCCCCTTCCTTCAGTTTCATGTATTTGAGGACCCCTAAAATGTCATCTTGACTTCCTAATCCTGAAACACCCTGGCATAGTCCTGTGTGGTTCAGGAAGGGAACACAGTGCCCTCCTCACTGTGGGTGCCTTAGCTCTTACCCTACAGATCCTACATCCAGAGGGATCCTGGTGTGTGGCTGTGAGTTCCACAGCGTCTGGTTAGTCAGCATTTGTTACTGCTCAGAACGTGTGGGATGTGCTCAGCACAACTCCCTGTGATTAACGGCGCTCAGCCCCCCCGTATGAAGGCGTGTGCTAATTCACAGCCCTGCTTCTCCTTCTGGGAATACATTCTGAAAAGGGAGTACCAAACAGAAACCTGGTTCAGACAGTCTCAAAACATGTGTGGGCATCCAGTCTAAAGTGTTTTCAAACATAGATTGATTTCCTACCTTTTTTTTTCTTCTTTTATTGGCCTCAAATAGTTCATTTCCAGAACTTTACAGTTCTACAGTTGCTCCTCTTATTCATGGTTCAGCAATAATAAAACATTGTTCCCCATAGACTTGAAAATGGAGCAAAAATGCTCATTCTGCAGCAAAGACCAATACAATGGCATTTCTTCCTAATTGGCTATAACCCAACAGAAAAATTAGTGGAATGATAACACAGGAGCAAATTGGTCATTTAACCTTTATGAACAGTTAGCTGGTTTTGAAAAACTGAATTTCTTTAGAGACAGAAGCATGTCACACAGGTTGTGTTTAGATCCTGTCATGGTTCTTCTGCAGTGGTTTTTTGAGAGTTAATGAGTGTTACAGACTGTCATGCCATAGAGCTCTGTCATCTGCACAGTTCTGCCTTAGGACAGCAGAAGGTGTAAAATGATGTTTAAAAGCAACCTGTTGATCTTTGCCTCTATAACTGAATGCATAACTGATTAATCATTTATTAAACCCTCTGCATTATTTAGGAGTAGAACAGAAATATAAACAAGTGACCTTTTGATCCTTCTTTGTTTGAGAAAGTAGCATTTTATTTATAGAGCTTGTGATGATAACAATATACAAATTAACTTTTCACTACTATTGTATTCCTTCAGATTTATCAGAAAACAAGGACTGGATCGGCTTTTCCTGGAATGTGATACACACATGTGGCGCCTGGGGGACAGAAAGATCCCAGAAGGAATCACAGTTGATGGAGGGTCTGACTGGTTTCTCCTAAACAGGAAGTTTGTGGAATATGTCACTTTTTCTAATGATGACCTGGTAACAAAGATGAGGAGGTTTTACACTTACACGCTGCTTCCTGCTGAGGTATGTGAATCCAAAGCAATCCCTTTCTGTGTTCAAACCTGCAGTGTTTGTGCTTGTCCCAAAGATCACCGAAATCGGAGGGTCTTTCACCTGATTTTGGTGGGCTTTGAAACATCCCACAGTGGGTAATGAGAATTTTACTCCCATGACAAGTAAGTCCTTCAGAGTTAGAAAATCTTTTGCAGTTGTTTATTGCTTTGTTTGTTTGTGGGACTTTTTTGCAAGGAGTGGCTTTGTTTTATACTTCTAAGACACTTAATCTGTCCCTGAACAACCAAAAATCCAGCTGCCCTTTGCTTGCAATTGTTCCTGCACAAAGCTTTTGAAGGATATTAGAGATGGTGAATTGTCTTCATAAGTAGCTTTCCTTGCTATTATCCATCCCTTTTCTTTAAAAATATAAACCCTACAAACAAAGGTTTATTGTTCCATTCAAAATCAGCTAGAAGGCACAGTCACAAATCATTTAGATCACTCAGGAATCGCTCTGGCTTCAAGTGATGCAGAAGGGGAGCACACACCAGGATGGGTTTTTGTCTGGCACGCAGCAGTGTGTCAGGGAATGTGCGTTATCTGCAGGTAGAGCACAGACCCTGGTGGGTTGTCAGGCTGTGCTGCACCTGCCTCAGCAGGTACACTACTCCCTTGGCTTGTCAGGCTCTGCTTCCAGAGTGCAGCACTCAGCCATCCCAAGGAAGACCTGATGACAGTCTTTAAAACAACAACTTCCTGGGCTCCTGAATGTTTTGAGGGATTGATGGGACTAATCTTGCAAATCTAGGCTCATTAGCTTGTGGTGGAGCACAGAAGTTGTCATCTTTTGATAGGGGTTCATTATTCCACACACATGTTGAATAATCTTCTTTTAATCCCATTTCTGTTAAAAATCACCTTTTCACTCAACTCTGATAACCTTTTCGTCCATTATCTAGAAAAATTTCTGTATTGCTATAAAAGGACACAGGGCAATGGGTAATTGGGTAGGCTTTTTTTCCCCCTCTCGCTTGAATGAGAATGGATGCCTTTATGGGTTTAACCAAACAGTTCAAGCATAAAATCCATATTCACTGGGCTGTCATTTAACATTAAAAAGAGTAGGGGGATTATTTGGGGGCCAGCCACGGTAATGTTATTCTAGTTATTTATAGATCTTACTATTACTGATTTTGAAGAGAAGTCACTGCTCCAAAAATGGTCTCTTCCAGGGCTAAATTTGATGATATTCCATAGCTTTTTTTCAACAAGGTTTTCTTTGCAAGACACGTAGCTGGTTTCTTAAAACTACCCTCCCTTCACTGACCTGTTGACCTGCTATATCAGTCCCCATTCTATATGATTTATGTAATAGCTGGTATTATGGTGATATAATTAGGATAGCCCAATAGGAATACCATGCTGCCATGAGTCAGCAAATAAAGAATTATGATTTCAGACATAAGTGCAGGAGGCAGAATGTCCTTTTAGTGCCTAGGGTGAACTGTATATTTCAGAACAAAGCCACTCAACTGGCAATGCATATCAGAGTGCTGATGATAGAGACACCCACAGAAGAGCTGTCTGGGACTGTCTACTTTTCATAGTAACCAGGGTGATGGTGTAGCTTCAAGAATTGTCTTAGGGAACAACTTGAGATATATCATTAGTACATTGCTCAGGAAAATAGTCCTAAATCTGTAAGACCAGAGAGTAACTTACAGACAAGAAATAATGGGAATTTCTTGGAACTGCTCATACAGATGAAATATAAACAAAATAATTACTGGCACTGGTACCTTTCCTGAGTCCTTTGGACTCCTGTGCGCAAAACTGGTCATTGCAGAAGTGCAGTTTTTTTGTGCCAGGTTATTGGAGCAGGGTCTCAGCTGTGTGTTATTACAGTTTGGTTGGGTTTGTTGTGTGTTGTGAGTTTTTCATGCTCTATGGAATCCAGACACATGGAGCACGTTTCATATGCGCCCGTTAATTCTGTGATTTCCAACAAAGATAAGTCACCTGCATTAGGTTTGAGCCCATGGGCTTGAAGTGAAGGAAAAAATTGAAGTTTGAAGAACTAAGTATACTGATCTGCTCTGTTTTTCTTGCAGTCCTTCTTTCACACTGTCCTGGAGAACAGCCCATTCTGTGACTCCATGGTGGACAACAACTTGCGCATCACGAACTGGAATCGGAAACTTGGTTGCAAGTGTCAATACAAGCACATTGTTGACTGGTGTGGCTGTTCACCTAATGACTTCAAACCAGCAGACTTTCACCGCTTCCAGGTACCTGGACATAATCTAAGAGAGGCTCTTCCCCCTCTCCTGTGGTGTGGAGAGCCACCTGGCTGCTGCACAACAGCACCAGGAAATGGGAAGGGAAGCTTTTACTCCATCAGGGAGGTGGAGAAAGAGATGTGAGAAAGCTCTATTCCAAATTTCAGGAGAACAAAAGGTTAGTTCTCCTGTGTTTTGACCCTTGAGACATACTACTACATGGTAAGGTCACAGAAAAACTACTTGGCATTGGTAATCCGCTGTGCTAGAGAGAAGGGAAGCTTGACACATCCATCATGGTACCACTATTACTTGGTAACTCTTGTGAAGTTGTTGTAAAGGATTTTTTCCACAGTTCCAGCTCAGGTGCTTTTATGATTTCATGAAACTCCTGGATTTCAGTGTTAAGCAATGTTTATCTTTAAAAAAACTTAGAAGTTGGCTAGTGTGCCTGCTAGAGACTTAGATAACACAAGGCAAATACATTCATCAGCATGATTATATTAAAGTTTATCTCATGGTTTTTGGAGCCTTAGTCATGAGGTTTTGATCACCCAGGTTTGGCAGTACTGCCTGAAAAAGTTTAATCAGTTCCTTTGTGATAGTTTCCTCAAGGCAGACATGAGAGCAAATCTTGTGCTCAAGGGTACACTCAGTCTCAAGGCTGTATCTGGCCCATGTATCTTTTATGAAGAATGAACAGCCGCCTGTTTCAAGGTCACAGGATTTGCAATTCCATCCATGCAGCTCCTCAGGCTTCCCTGCATAAAGCATGTTTGTTCAGGCTTTGTGTGGGATGGGGAATGTGTTACCCTATAGCAGAGAAATGATGACTGCTCTGAAACAGAGATCTTTTCTTTACTGTAATGTGCTGCCTACCAGGCATGCTTGAAGTCAGTGACACAGGCACTCACAAAAAGAGCAAATGAGATGTTATCTAAGAGAGGCTCTGCTACCCCAAACACCAATCCCAGGAAAATCTCCAGCACAGAATAAATGGCAAGTCTTTAAAAACTCCTGCCAGACTGCAGAGCTTGACCTGCTCCAGGCTGTGAACCCACAACAATATTTCAGAGAACAATCAAATAAACTGAGCTGGAAGGGAAAGTTCAAAATTAGAATAGATTTGAAGGCAGCTTCTGACACTTGAGAGTTCCTCACAAAAACACACAGCACCAGAAGGCTAGGTTGCAGTTCCCACGGAGGCACAAAGTGAGCTGCAGAGGCACAGATCAGAGAGCCCACAGCATATGCCATCTCAGAGTAAAACTGAGCATCCTCAAAAGAATTTTCCAGCCACTGGGGCACTCTTGAACTCCTTGGCACCTCAGAACCCATGCTCAAATATGAGCAAGAAAAACAAAGACTTTAAAGGTTATGGTAGTAGCATATAAAGCAGCAATCTGCCCAAGATTGTGTCAAGTGCAGAGCAAAGACTGTGCAGGACCACTGAGAAGCTGGGAAACCTCAGCCACAGAGGGTCCCTCTCCCAGAGTCCTCTTACCACCTCCTAGCAGCAAATCCATACACAGAAAATGCTGCTCTGCCTCCTCTGAGCCCCTGTGCCACAGGACACTTTGTTCCCTGACGAACACGTGCCAGTGCTGCACTGTCTCCAGGCTAACAGAGGGACTTAGAAAGCATTCCTACCACTCTGTCACTGGGAAAGCCTTCCAGAGCAAGGCAGTGGGCTGTGGCTGTTGGTATGAAGGGATTGACACAGCTGTGTTTTCATTGCGTAATTATGTACGTTTTATCTGAATCTTATCACCACTCCTCAGGATGAATGGGCACAAAGGCAACCCTGTAAGCCATATTTGCCCATGGAGAGAACCAGTTCATGTCCTCAACTCCAACCCATTTCTTAGGACAAAGTGTCATGGCTGAAAACGAGAACTCACTCAGTGCCTTTTCCTGTTGTATCCCAACAGCAGACTGCCAGGCCAACTTTCTTTGCCCGAAAATTTGAAGCTGTAGTGAATCAAGAGATAATTGGCCAGGTGGACTATTACTTGTACGGAAACTACCCATCTGGCACTCCTGGCCTGCGGTCCTACTGGGAGAACGTGTACGACGAGCCCGACGGGGTGCAGACCCTCAGCGACGTTGCCCTCACCATGTTCCACGCGTTCTCCCGCCTGGGCCTGCGCAGAGCCGAGACCTCCTTCCACGCTGCCGGAGACAACAGCTGCCGGTTAGTCTGAGCCTGCCTGGTTCTGGTGTTTCGGGGGACACAGGCTGGGCTGCTGAGCTCCAGGGGATGTTCGTTCTACTTGGCTGTGCTGGCTGGGACCTGCCTTCACAAACACGGCCAGGCAGCTGCAAGTGTAGAGTGCTTATTTCCAGGAGTATTTATGTCTGTAATAAAGCGTTGGTTATTCTGGGTTGACATTATGTGACCTGTTTGCTGCACTTTTAAGGAGCTCCTCTCCAGCCTGATGAAGACTGACAGGATGCAGTTGGGCAGTGCTACCCCCACTGCTGCGTTTGCCTTGATTAATTTCAGCAAGTGTATTATAGCCACCACTCCTAAACCCTCCATGTGATTGCAGCAGAGGTCGTGTTCACCCCTATTACACTTACCAAGAGCAGAGGGACGGGGTTTCAGAACTAATCTGAACACAGGCAGGTTAATGGTCCTAGCTTGTTTGTTCCCCTGGGAGCACACATGGAGTACAGAGAGCTACTTCTTTGACTCAGCATGCCTGTGTGGTGCAGCTCTCTGTGCCAAAAGTGCTGCAGCTGGTAGGATCTAGTAGCACAAAATACATAAAATGTTTGCATATATAAATATATCTATTAATGATATATATAGCTATATATATCAAATAAAGGTCTTTATAGGGAAATTGCCCCTATATTCTAGCTTCGTTTCTCACACATAAGCCTAGTAAAGAAGAATTCAGCCTAAAAGGGATTTGGAAGTAGAATTTCTGGAGTTAAACTTGCACAGAAAAGGCTCTCTTCATGGTAGGTGTTTGCTGCCTGCAACATCTGAAGCTGTTTACATTTAAAGCGGAGAGCGTTCATTTTTTAAAGTCTTACTTTACCATCTCTTTATTCATTCTTCAGAATGTGTTTCTGGACCCTGATTTTTTTTTATCCTACTAGAAAACACAGACAGCCTAAATCAGCGAACACTGAAGACACTCCATGTGCTTTGATGGATGGACGTTGCCCCTCTTGTGTTCTTGAGAGGGAACCAAATGTGCCTTGACCTTCCCAAATCAGTCATGAAAGTCCTGAGCAATGTCCCATTTAGAAAGATGTGGCAATAAGTGCTCCAGATTCCTATTAGAGCTTCGTCAGTGAAGGTTACCAGTGCAAAGCAATAAAAGATCAATAACAATTACATAGAAATTATCACTAGTAGTAGCATACCTTCCTTATAGGAAATAAAAGCAGACCCAAAGAAGTGCTGGGTCCTCTGTCCTGCAGAGCAAAGCCAGCAGAGAGGATGAGGGCTATGTGTAACCAGCACTGAAATAATTTGACAATTACTTTTGTGCTTATTCCTTTTGCCAGTGTTCTGATGCTGATTTACATCAATTATCAGTTTCTTTACTGAGGAACTTTTCCATTGGACAGGAACTCAAGGTGCTTTTCAAGCTTGCTCAGATTATAGATAGGGACACCATGTCATCCACCGCTGATTGCAGCTGTCCCCGGGATGAAGCATGGCTCCTTTACATGCTGGAGCCTCATGAAACGGTGCAGGGAGGAATTGCAAGCAGTGATATGGAGTGGAGGCTTTGTTTTCATACCTACCTGAGCCCCCTTGAAACACTGTGAGCCAGCATCTAATTTAAATCACAGAAAGGTGGATAATCCTCATGTTTATGTTCACATCTCTTCAATATTACATTGTCTTTCTAGGTGTGTGCATCTATACCTTTCCTCTTTGCCTGCAGTGATTTTTCACATCTCTAACGCAGTAATGGCAGGGATGTATTTGGGCTGAGCACCTTGACAGTGTTCCTTTGCTGCTGGGGTACAGCAGCACCGAGGCAGCTGACCTTGCAGTCACCACCCCAGCTCATTTCACACCCACTGCCAGCACTAAGAGAAAAGCCACTACTGCTTCAGATCACGTTTGGAGTCAGTCCCTGCTGCCTCCTGCAGCAGCACAGGAGATGATTATAGGAGAACCTGCCTTGCACACCTTTCTAACAAGGGCCAGCTCACAGGCTCAGAAAGCTGTGCCGCCCTGCAGGCTGCTCAGGTACCAAATGAGATTGCATATCAGCATCTTCCACGGAAGCAACATTAATGTGTGATTGAGATTTAATTTATTTCTTCCATCTCTAGACATTTTTACTCACTCTGCCAAGAGGCAATTTACTCGGACTATTTCAAGGATATTGTAAATATTTGCTGCTGCACACATATAAAACAGGAGGTCTCAGTACTCAGAACACAAGTCAGGTTGTTGCTGGAATTGGCTGCGTGGCTTTGCTGCATTTTTGCTCAATCCTCTTATGTTTATTTCTCAAGCTCTAAAGACTTCCTTCTGGGTGTTGCTGACCTCGCACAAAGGAAAGTCCTCGTTGGTCAGCTTCTCTTAGTGTTCATGTCTTGAGTTGTTGTAACAAAAATGAGGAGTTAGACTTAGCTGACTTTCTGGGAAGGTGTGTTACTGGGTGGTTTAACTTGTTTCACAGTTAATGTCAGTGCTGTAAAGTAGCAAAATATTTGATTTCTGAGCTATGAATAACAAGTTTTTAATTATATATGCATCCAGATATATCCAAACATCATTACAGATGCTTCTGAGACTATAGCAGACAATTGACCATACATTTTAATTATTTGTGTTTTTATCTGAACTGTAACTGAACGCCCGTAAATCTCCTGAGGAGTGGTTTTGCCTGGTTGGTTGACCTTTTTTTAGGGTTTTTCTTTTTAAATCTCAAGTCTTTAAGGAATGTGAAGTTTACTTCCTAAAATAAAGGGGGACCTAAAATGGGGATGGGATCCTGGTGTCTTTTGCTGTAGTGATATCCTGCAGAGCCTTGCCCTTGGGGAAGGGATTTAGGAATGGAAGGGCCTCAGGGGCTGATGCCTGGCCTTGTAGCATTCCCTGCTGTCCCGTGTGGGCAGGCACTGACCCTGCTGGGGTGGGAAAAGCAGCACTTGAAGCACAGGCATATTGTTGGGGCATCCTTTATCCTACAGTTTATCTGAGCAAACAGTGCTGCAGCCTTATGATCTGTGTGGATCTCTGGGGAGCACTTTGTACTCAGAGGAGGTGCTTAAGGAAGGGAGTTCTCTGGCACACAGACAGACCTCCTAAAGAGCTTAGAGCTGTGAATATGCTCTAAATGAGCATATATTCTTAGTAATATTTCTTTACATTTCAGGGTAATTAGAACAGTCTAAGGATACTTGATAATGAGTCATGAACACATTTGAAATGTCTTAATGTACAGTGGTGGATTTTTTAGTTGAAGTGAATGCTTCTTAAGCCATTAGCTCCAAGTAAATGGAGATTTCATGTCCCTCTTGTGTAACTGATGAGCACGTGCATGTGCTGTTTTACAGATACTACCCCATGGGCCATCCAGTTTCTGTCCACCTTTACTTCCTTGCTGACCGTTTCCAAGGCTTCCTGATCAGACACCATGCAACCAATCTGGCTGTCAGTAAATTAGAAACTTTGGAAACATGGGTGATGCCCAAGAAAGTCTTCAAGACCGGAAGTCCACCAAATGATCTTGGAAGGTTGCGGTTCTCAGAGGTAAGTGCTCGTAGTCATCCCTGCACAGTGTCATAAGCTCTGACATCAAGAGATTGCATACTAATTCAGCAGTCTTTGGAAAGTGTATTCCATGTAAATTTTAGGTGAGAGTGGCTGTCTAGCACAATGCACACCCTCTTCACAGGAGATACCATTGCCAGGTCAGATGTTACTCAGAGTGTCCTTGCTCCTTTCTGTTTTAAGAACAAATTGAAGATCTTTGCTGTTGTAAAAAGGGCTCAGTAACTTAAAAGTTCCTGCAAGCATCATGGTTGTGAGTACTGTGAAGATACCTGGGGAAAATGCCATATTTCTGCAACTCCAGATGTGAATGGTGATGTCTTTAAATATTTCTCTCCAGAGTACGCTGAAATCTCATACAATTAGTGATAGCCAAGTATCGATGCCGTGTGTGAGCAGAATATTGATGTTGTAACACGGAAGGGAAAATTATCACAGAGATTCCCCCAAATCCTGTTATTTTATCTAGGATTTTTCTCAGCATCTGACACAGAGTATAAAAAATGTACCCTAAAATATATCAGGAAAGTTGACCACTAATAGAACCCGACATCTGTGTTCTGTTTTAAAGATACAACTGTCTGAACAGTTAATTTCATGATTTTTCTTGTTAAGCCACAAATTTCAATTAAGGTCAAAAATTGATTGAACAAATGTGTTCTAGTCATTATGGCTAAGTCCATAAATTACCATCTTCTTGGGCAATTAAGTAATGCCTAGGTGGGATTCAGTGTTTTGGTGTGCATGGCAAATCCACGACACTAATGTGCCATTAAAGAGATGGATGGAAAGTGTGCTTCATTTATCAATGTGTCTGGTGGTAGGCTTGCCATTTCATGCAGTGATAAATAGTCATACCAGCTTTAATTTTTGTGATTTGTAGGAGTATTTCTGCTGTTTATTTTGTATTTTTAATCTCATTTTCATCCTGTTGCCTGCTCTGGGTCCTCTTTTAGAAGACAACTGGGCTGGCAGCAGGGGCATAGTTTTTTCCAACTTTGTGATAAAAAGAAGTTTTGATTGTGGTATTTTAGAACTTTAACAAATGTATAGAAAGAATACATCTGACATCTTTGCAGTTGTAGGAAGGAAACTCACCTGGAACCAGAATTTACTCACTGGCCACTTGCCAGGTCCCCCCTGGCCACAGGGCACCTTTTTTCCCCAAAGCAGTCCTGCAGCAAAGCCTGAGCCTGACTGGCAGATGTCCTGCAGCAGCAGGGCCCAGCGCCAGCCTCCCCTGGCATGTCAGTGCCCACAGCTCTGTGGAGTGTGTCGCTCTGTGAGGCGCATCCCTGGATCCCACGGGACTAATGAGCTGCTCTTACGGCCTCATAGACCATGTCTGGTCTGTGGGCAGCCCTGTACGAACTGCTGCTGCAGGGAAGCTGTGTGAGCACAAAGCATGGGAAGAATTTAATCACTAGTGAGCTTTTCTCTTGATAAGGAAACATCTCCCTCTATGTGAAACTCACGAAAGAGTTTTGGTGTCTGCTTGCTTGTTTTCATTGTATTCAGCTAAACTCTTTAATTGTCCTCTCCTTTTGGAAATGATTCATATTTTAAAAGACCAGGAGGTACAAAGTAAATAATTTAATCTTTTCTTAATTGTTTATTTTACTTTCTGCCTTCCCTTGGTCTGCAGAGATCTCTGCCTCTGAGCCAAATTATTCTCTCAGTTACCCTGGTATAAATCCAGCATTAACTTCTTCAGCTTCAGTGTGGCTGGAAAGCTCTGATCTGTTACAGCTTATTAAAATGCCACTGCTTTGTCCAAGTCCAGCAAGTGGAAAACAAACTTAGCCGTTTAGCTAAGATGGAGGCATCAATGTTCACAGAAAAGAGAATTAATATTTGCACTTATGGGGACATAGAACTGCTGGTTCTTCAACAACTTTCATGCCATGATCTGGCAGGAATTTAAAATCTGAATTGGGGCTATTTTAACTGGGAGCTTTCCTCTCTCTCCCAACTCACACCAGCAGGGCCAGCAGGAAGAGAACAAATATGTTGCATTCAATGTGCTCCCAAGTGTATTTGTGACCTTGATGCACAGCTGAGGTTGCAGCAGAGATAATGGGGTCTCTCCAGTCAGTGCTTCCTGCCCTCTGCTCCTCTGCTTTGCTTCTCAGACTTTGCTTCATAAGGAGCAGATTTCACCACACACTATGTCAAGTGGAAAGAAATGGGCCAGCTGGGTTGCCCCATGGCTGGTAGGGGGTGGTACTCAGCTCCTGCACTCAACCTTGGGCTCAGTAAAATAAAATAAACTTATAGGAAATCTGAGAGAGATGATTTCCAAGTGTGAAACTCCCACACCTCCCAAAACTGGCTTGTGCACAAGGCACACAGTGTGTGTCCTGCCAGCCTGGCTTCAGGCAACTTTTCTGTGAAGGGCAGGAGATTTATTTGCTGTACAGAACCAAAAGTCTTAGCTCACTGTCTATCAGTTGAACACTAAGTTCATTTCTGGTCTTGTTAAGACTTGTGATTCATCACAGAGAATAAAATAAACTAGGTGGCAGGCAATTAGTGTGCATTGTGTGAACCTAATGGTCCTGTTTGTGGTGAGCAATGAGACACAAACCCATAATCAAGGCATAATTTATCTTGGGAAAATTTTATCTTTGGACCAAACAGAGATAGAAACAGAAGTTTTAAGCCAATGAGAGATTTCCAGGTTTCCAAAGCTACCCTGTGCACAGTACTTGCTCTTGAAACCCAAAAATACTGGTGATTAAAATAATGATGTGGAAAATACCAGTTTCTGTGCCACATCCCTTTATAATTTATCAGATATTCACTGCTTGATTCCATCCCATACTTTGTGCATTCCATTTGAAAATGAAAGCCTACTCACAGTGTTTTAAGGGGCTGTGAAAATTATTACAGGACTGTTGTATCTCTTGCCCTGTAAAATCAGACATCTCGGTCCTGGGAACTCAGCTGTGTAAAGTTCAAGGGAAGAGGTATGAGCCTCTAACCAGTGCTTTAAGTAAAATTCCCTGTAAAATACTGTGCTTCTAAAAGCAGCTGTACTGCCAGCTGAGCAGCATGGGAAAGTATGTCCCCAGCTGGGAACCAGACATAAAGGGCAGATCCTGTGAATAGATGTGTTCAGCTGCCTGCCTTTTCCCTTGCCCAAGGTGCCTGTGGAGCCTTGGTGTGAGCTCTGTCTCTGGGGCACAGGGGGGTTTGGGGTGCCCAGGTGCCTTTTGTGTTGCTGAGGGCCTGCCCTGTGTCCTCCTTGTTGGTTTTGTGCTGTTGTTTCATAGACCTACACACCCTCACAGTGGTGTGACAGGTTCTCATGGGAGGTAATTGCCACCAGCACAAGAATTGGCCTTTCCTCTCCTCTTCCACTGCCCTTTGGCTGGGACTTTTGGTTTGCATTAGAGAAAGTTTTCCAACCAGCCAACGATTTTGTTATACTTTTTTCCCGAATAGCACCCTTAGCTCTTCTACAGAGCACTATAATAAATCTTTGTGCATGTGAAAATGTCTCAACACCTTTTGTGCAACCTGGTGTTGAGCAGTGTCACTGGAGGCTGGAGCAAGGGGACTGTAACTTTCTGATTTCTTTTCCCAGGGGTGAAAGACGAAGGAGAGGGGAAATAATTTTATGTTAGGAATGAACATTTCATTTTTGAGGATCAAGTAAGTTTTCTTCAAGGAGTTCTTCAGTAAGAAATATCAAATGTGGTGGAAAAAGCTTCCTTATAGGCTTTTCTTTGCCCAGAAGGGTGTAGATTTGTTTCACATTTTGTGGCTTTATTATTTCCAGGTCTCTTGAGCACCCGTAGGTGTGACATGGCTGCACTCAGTGAAGGTTGGCAGAGTAGATAATAAGATCTGGTCAGGAAATTTTCTTTCTCAGCTTATTTCCATACATTTTCAGTCAGTCCTGTCAGGAGAGTACGCACTGACAGCTCCTCGAGGCAGTCGATGCTTGGGTCTGATATCTGGGCTACGCTGTCTGGTTTGATTAGCTGGTGTGCTGGGTGAAATACCTCTGAATACCAGAAATGCTGCATGGATTGCAGAATAGTGGAAAGCTCATTTTGTCTCATATTCTGCAGTGTCATAGTCCAGTAGGAGGAATTCATATGATGACAGATGGATTTAGGGTGGTAGGGTTTTATTTTACTGACCTTGGACCTTTTTGCTTGCAGTCCTCCTGTAATTTGTCTGCCAGCCACAGGGATTTATTTAGAAGGGACTGGAGACTGGACAGTTTCCAGTACATGTATCAGGAGTAATAGGCGTTCTGTAATTGTTATGTTTAGGGGATTTGGGAGGATTTTAGCATTATATTGGAATCATTTATTCTCATGAAATGAGATGAAATCTAGAAGAAAAATCTCTGAAGCAAATAAGCTACACTGCTTTCAGGAAAGCAGGTTCTGACCATGCCCCTGTGAGGTGAAACTCAGGGACAAGGACACCTCTGAGTTGGGGAAATCTGCAATATCCACATATATCCTGAAAGTGGGGATCGTGCCTGGTGTGCATGGGTCTCTGGAGGTTCTGTACAGGGGACAAATCAACTCTTCAGTCATCTACACTGTTTGCAGATTAAGGCAAAAGGAGACTGAAGGACTATGAGGGGTTTAATGGCAGTAGCTTGTAAGTTTGTGTCATCCTGCAGGTTATGGGAGAACCACTGAAATTCATATGAAGAGCATTGAAATATAAAAGCTGTTAGGAAAAAGAAAGGTCCATTAAATATTTATGCTAGATTGTGAATCAGCTGGTTTACTGTTTGTTAGTGAATAAATAAAAACAATGTCATTGTTATGACAGTAAGAAAAGAGTTTACAAGAAATAACTTCCCACACATCAGGCAGGAAGGTAGTGCAAGGGGACAGCATCTCATGGATGGATTGTGGTAAAGGACCTGATGTGACTTGTCCTGAAATCATAGCACAAGCTTCTTTCCTGGTCTTAGCAGCAGCTGAGAAGGTCTCTACTGCAGGGTCCATCTCTAAAATGTGTAATACATTTTCATGACCCAGGAGATGATGGGTCATATTTTTTTCTATGCATAGCCTGTGTCCAGTCACTAGGATTGGGCCCTTATTGTCTGCCTCTGTGGAGGGAAGAAAGAGAGCTGCTCTAGCCTGTTATGTTGCTCTTAAGATAAAGAAAACCTTTTTATCCATCAAAAGTGGAACAAAAAAACAAGCCTTGCATTTGGGGTTGTCACAGTTTGTGTACATGCTATGTAGTCTTAGGTCATGTTGCTGTCAGCTTTTATATATGTATGTATAATTCATGTCATTAGAGAAATGTGATTTGTGTCTCTTGAGAGCCCTCATTTGACACAAGGTGCTTAACAGAGATGATGCCAGCAAAGGTGTGTTCTTCCATTTCAGATTGGCACCGAATGGGATGCCAAGGAGAGGCTTTTCCGGAATTTCGGAGGACTCCTTGGACCAATGGATGAGCCAGTGGGCATGCAGAAGTGGGGAAAAGGCCCCAATGTCACCGTGACTGTCATTTGGGTGGATCCTATTAATGTAATTGCAGCAACCTATGATATTCTTATTGAATCCAGTGCCGAGTTTACTCAATACAAACCACCTCTGAATCTGCCCCTGCGACCCGGTGTCTGGACAATAAAAATTATGCACCACTGGGTACAGGTAGCTGAAACCAAATTCCTTGTTACTCCTCTCGCCTTCTCTAATCAGCAGCCTATCAAACCAGGTAAGTTTTATTATTTGCTACAGGAATAATACAGTTGTTGGGTCTGTATTCACTGTAAATGCTGCTGTTGAAAATGAAGTAGCACTCTGTTAGAAAACAATGTAAGAAAGGAATTTTATAGATACTAAATCAGAAGAAACTTTTGCACCAAGACAAGTAGAAGTGTCTGTATCCACTCTGTAAAACACAGCCACTTTGAACAAAAGACTTTATATCTGTAAAATATGCACAGTTCAGAATCCAGAGAACTTCAGACTCCCCATAATCTAACAGCTATTTTAAAAGCCATCATTTAGAAATAGAAAGCTGCTTTTTATTCACATTTGCTCTTACAGAGTTCCAGATGTTTAAACTGTTTTCTTGTTACAAGTTTCTGTGTTTAACAGTATAAAAGCATTATTATACAAAACGCTGAATTAGACAAAATTACCCTAGGCCAGAGCTCACCTGACATATTGTCAGGCTCCAGACATTCACTCTTGCCTGATACATGCCAAAATCTCCTCAGTACATGCCTAGCAGTTGTTACAGAAATATCTATGGATACAGTCCTGGGATCAGACCTACACTGACAGTTTCTAGAAAGAAACCGTTTTCTTCCCTGCCACGGCAGCCCTGAGCCATCCAAACACGGAGGTCGTTCTGGGGCTGCCAGTGTCTGCAGGCTCCCAGCAGGGGTTTGCATGGCACAGGCATCACCCCAGTGCTCAGGTCTGCAGCCAGTGCCCATGACACTGTGCTGGGAGAGGAGGGACTGTTTTACAGCCACACCTGTTTTCTTATTCAGTAAAATCAAAACAAGCTTGTTGCTCTGAATATCTTTACCATTCTTCTTAACGTGCTCAAGTACTTCCATCTGCCCAGTATTAATATTCATAACTTTAGACATCTTAAATTTGCTAGATACATGAATGATCCTATTAAGTTTTCAGAAGTTCTTCTTCCTGACAAGGCAGCAAATAAACTGAGGCATTTACCTTCCAGCATAACGTGCTGCTTCTGTAATGCAAACACCAACAGACAACTGCTGAGAGCTAATGCAGCCCTTATCTCACTCAACAGGAGCTTGATTCCACACAGTTCCCAGCAGAAGAGCAAACTTACTGATTTCTACTTCTAACATTTGGTGGCATCATTTCTTAAGCAGAAACTAAACTACCTCCAACCTGCTGCTGTTATTAGCTAATAGGCAGTGATAAATTGTGAACAAACACCATGTGTGGAAGGAATACATTTTTAAAGTTTGAGGCAACCTGCTTCAAAACACAGCTGTTCCTGACTCGTCTCCTGGAAGTTAATGAATTCCATGTTCTTTGATAATTTAACATTAAAGGCATAAATTGGATGGAAAACATGGCATGTAGCAAGTAACCTTGCTGCTTTTCCCTATGATAGGAGAGCCCCATGGACAGGTAAATGTGTCTCAGACTTCCACCATAAGCCCACACTAGATGATGTAAGGGCAAGACTCCCTTTGATCCGTTCTGAGTCTGAAATTATTCCACTGAAGTTATACAATTACTCTGTATTGCCCATTAATAGACTGGGAGAAGATCTGGCTCGTATTTTTTGTTAAAGTGCCTTGTTCATTCATATGTTAACTAGAATCTACTACAGGAATGAAATATAAAGCTTGGGAACAATATTTTCTAGGAAAAATGTTTCAGGAGTGATGATTTGCTACTGATGATGTGATGTATAAACTCTAGATGACTGAGGAATGGAGGTAGAGGAGGAAATTAATTACAGGGGCAGGTAGTGACCCTCCACTGTAGTTAGAATTGTGTTTACCATGCAAATTCCTCTTGTTTGGTTAACGCGTTCTGTCTCAGTGACTGTGCTCTGTGCAGGCAATTGTCATTTAGCTTTGATTTCCAGCTTTTGTCAGTTTGTCACCACTTTATTATTTAAATACATTTTACTCTGTCAAGTAAAGGCATTTTGAGAGTATGACAGAAGAATAAGAACTCCTAAAAGAACTATTTCTGTTACTGTAAACAATGGAAAAGCTGCCAAAAATCTTCTAAAACGAAGGAATGGTATTTTTGTCTTAACACTGAAAATAAAGCATACATCAGACTTAGCCAGCAGTTGTCAGGAGAAGAGGGGAATACATCTTACAAGAGATTTCTTTACAGTTTTGTTCCTCCAACCATCATCCCTCAGCACCGATGACAACCACCACCTTCTCCCCCCTGGAAAAAAACAAACCAGCCCTTGTCAGAAAGATTGCCCTGGAAAGTCATCTGCTACTCCAGAAGCTTTTTACATGACTGATAGATTTCATACCACATTGCATGTCATTTCCTTGATAATGATCTGTCTCGTACACCCCGGATGTAGAAACTGGAGTGCCTGTACTTACAGACATAAAAATCTGTCCATGATCTTGTGTGCATTTTGCTTCTTTCATTCTGAAAAGCATTTGCACAAATCTGGCAGGAGCCACTAAAATCTTATATCTTGAGAACATGGACATGACAAGAATCCCTGTATTTCCTGAATCTCTGCACATCTACATATCACTTCAATATGGAGCACAACAAGGAAAAGTTGCTTTTGGTTTTCCAGCATCTTGAGGGGAACCACTTGCTCTTCTTTTGAATAATCAAAATGAAACCTGTTCATTCCTGTATCATGACTCTCAAAATTGATTATTTCAATTCAAAATGAAAAAAATAATCATGGGACAGCTGCCAGCAAAGATGTTTTGTTTAGCAGTTTATAAAAACAGCATATGCCACTAGTTTATTCCTTTTTCTACTTCCATTGATTTATTAATTTTGGCCTAAATTCTGTGCGTGCACATAAAAGCATAAAGGTAAATCAAGAGCAGATATTTTCTTTGATACTGTGTCCAGATGAGCATAAGTGACAGAATGTAAATTATTTTAAAACCACAGATTCATTGATCTTTTCAAAACCTGAATCTGTAAGAGATCAGACCTTACATGGAATTACTGAGGATGCTGTTTGGGGTATTTCTGCTGTAAATGGCATTCTCAGATCTATTTCAGTCTATAATCTATATAGTCTATAATCTAATGTTATTTATTCTTTCTTTCTTGCTCCTCTTCCCCCTCCAGTCATCCAAATCTGTGTCTGTTTTCTCTTCTTTGAGTTGTGTCACTGATCAGCTCTGCCTTCAGCAGATCCTCTGGCTCAAGAGTGCCTTCAAGTATTTGCCTGGTTGGAGAAAGAAAAAAAAAAAAGGAAGTTAAGTGAATTTGTGAGATAAATCATTTGGAGATACCAGGTTCACTCGCTCCACCAGAGCCTCCTTCTCTCTATGTTCTGCACAGACAGAGTCCAGTTTATTCTTCTAAAAAATGATTTTGAGTTTCTCACCATATGGTCGAGTGTGTTAAAGCCAAGTACTCTGTGCTTGTTGTAAGGACATGGGAGGGCTGCCAAGGACCAGCAGGATGTTCTAGGAATAATTGTGCCAAGACAAAGAGGGAATGGGATGTGGAGGAGACAAAACAGTGAGCAGATCAGTAGATCACTAGCAGTGATGACAGACAGGAGTGGGGGACTCTTGCTGTCTGCTTTAGGCAGCCTGAATTTAAGCACAGTTTGGAGACTCGAGGCCAGTTGTCCAGGTCCCCTTGTGTGGGTTTTGCAGAGGCAGAGCCAAATAACAGGTATCATTCAGAGCATTTAGCCAGTAGTTCATAGACTATAATCCAAGCTACCCAGTAGATTTCAAGTCCTAAGAAAACAGTAAATTCAGCAGAGGTTGGCTCTGCATCCCCATCATCCCACTTTCCGCCCTTCCAGGTACTACAAAAGCCATGTGAAACAGTCATGCCAAGTGTGATCTTACACAACTCCCAGGGGCACAGAGAGGGAAGAGAAAAAAGCAAAGCAATTTAATTTTTAAATTTGAGTTTATATTCATGGTAAAGTTTCCACAGCACTCTCCCAGCTGGAGTGCTGATAATGAGTTGTCATCTGTTTAATGGATAGTACCTGCTCCATTAAAGCCAAATAGGTTATGGTGAGCCAGTGGGCAGGTTCACTTCTCAGGAAGAAAAAGCCCCAAAACCTCAAGATGATAGTAAACTCTGGATTGAAAATAAATAAAAGAATACATAAACCCCTTCTTCCTTCAAGCAAGGAGGGCAGTGAAGAAGAGCAACCTCTTTTGCCATGAGAGACACTCTTCCTGCTGTGTTCCCAGTTTGAGGGCATGTCCTGGATGCGGGGCTGCTGATCTCTGCTGCTCCCAGGGAGCCTGAAACACCAGTTCCTGGTCTCTGTGCCCCCAAACTGCAGCCACTCCTTTCAGAACCTGACAGCATTAGCAGACACAGGCAATGCACACAGGCACCTAACGGCCTTTTAACCTAATCCATATTTATAGATCATCTCAATTAGTATATACTGGGAAACTTTCGTTTTGCCCTTGGTTGTTTGCAGTGGCTCAATCAATTCTAATTGCATCTATACAGATTATAAAGTGGGTGGCAACTTGTGCCAGAACTGCTGTGATTTCTTTAAATTAACCAGAGGTAACATGACATGTTCTTGATAAACACAGAGATAGCAGCAGGCAGGCACATGACTGCAGAAGAGCAGACATGCCCTGGAATCATCATTCCAAGGAAAACCCTGAAGACAGGGATTTGCTTTGAAATTTAGTTCAGATTCAGCTGACAAGGAGTCGATTAGCTCCACAATGAGCAAATGCAGCACTGTCTTGTTTGCTGCAAGAGAAAACAAACAAAATGTCAATAAAAAATTACCTCTTTGCCAGAGGGTTTCAGCGCAATTCAAGTAAAGAAATAAAGCTGTACATTCTGTGTTACTTTGAAAAACCCACAGGTCTAGCGCCTTAATGTGTACCAAGGTAACCACATTTTTCATTTCTTAGCCCACTCTCTGTCTAAACTCATTTGCTTTTTCTGCAAAATGAAGAACAAACTCCCACAAGAATGCTGAAATCCCAGCCTGTGCAGCTTAGTTCAGAGTCTGCACTTAGTTCAAAGAAGTTATCCCAAGAAAAGTCAGTTGAAAAATGTACCCTGCCAGAGTGAAGAGCAAATAAAAATGGGGGACAAAAATAACCACGTGTTTTAAAGCTATATTTTAGAGTCAATAAAATATATTTTGCATTGATACATCTCCTCCTGAAGTCAAAGGGCTGCTTGGTTATGCTTGCTGGCAGAAAAGTCTGGCTTAATGTCTGCAATCCAGCTAATTTTGAACTGTGCTCTAACCATACAGATATCTAAATGCATGTCTTACAGAGGCAAGCCTTACATTCTTCATTATTTTTTCATGAGCTCTTGCTCATGACACTTGACTGAAGTGTCAGTGCTTTAAGATCATGCCCTGTAGTTCCAGCCTCCTTTTGTACAGCATTTCAGGGCTTGGCAGCCACACTGTCCCTCTCCTGTACCAGCCCAGTAAGTTACAGAGGGATGGTTCTCTCTCTCTGTTGTTTTTCCTTTAATGCAAAGAGGAACAGCCCGTATCTGCCATGGTTTGGATGAGCAGCATCCTCCCTACTTCTTCCTATGAACTGTTTAACAAACACTTGGAGGCTCCAGGAGAGGGTTCTGATTCAAATCCTCAGCATTTCCTGTTGAGGAATGTATGTAACTCCACTCAGGTTGCTTTTCCTTTCTAGGACCTGCTGTCACATAACTTGGGGTGACATTCTACTGTAGGGCCAGACAATGCCCTGCCAGTACCAGGTCAGGTTCATCCAAGAAGCACATTTCACTGCGGGCAGTGGAAGCCCTTAACACAATGTCCGCTGCATTGCCAAGCACTGGGTCCTGCGGTTTCTGTAGTTTTCATTCCTTCCAGTCCTGATACTCCACCAAGTCCTGAGGCCTGGAAAAAGTGCGAGGCTGAGCCAGAGGGAAGAGCAAGTTCCATTTCATCCTGTTTCATGTCTGAATAAAGATCTCTCTTGTTCCATGGACTAAACACATGCACAACAGGCTTTGATTCAACAGGCTTGCTGAATTGCCTGTTTCAATCAGATGATCCTGCTAGTAATGCCAACTCTTATTTATTTGGGTTTTTATACTCAGAATGTTCCTATTTAATTAATAGGTTGACAAACAGTCTTCCATATTTAATTGCTTCCAAAGAAGGAAATTTAATCATGTGTACTTGTTCTGTTTCTTTAACTGCAGTGCTCTGGCAGAATACACTTCTGACACATGTACCTCATTTTGACTAGAGGTTATTGTGGATATCTAACATTAAAAATAAAAAGAGGGGTTTTGATGGACACAGGAACAGTTAAGTGATGTATAATGGTGATAGGGATGTGCTGACCCAATTTAATTGGGGATTTGAAGTAATGGACTTTCACAGTATTTGACATTAAAGACTTTGCAAATGTAACAGCAAAGCTCCAACTAAACATCCCTTTTTCCCTCTGAGTAAATACATGGATTTACTGCCAGCACCTGAGATACTGTCCTCTGCGTGGAAGAAAGGACTTAGTGTCAGGCTGCAGTGCAAGCAGCAAGGACATGTGGAAGGAATTGTAGCTGTGAATATGTAATTCCTGGCCTCTGACGCTCGCTGTGCACCGTGGCTTTCCTCGCCTGGAGCGCCCTGAATGGGCCCATTTTCTGTTCTAGACAGTGTGTCTGTTGGCAGAGCTAAACATATCCTCTGTGCTGCCAGAGAGAGGATGCTGGGGAAGGCGACTGAGAGCAGAAAGAAATGGTTGGGAATTTGCTCCCAAGAGGCACTTGGTGAACATTTTGGGAGGATCCCAGTCTGATTTTATGAGCAGCACCTCAGTGCACTCACAGACCTGCAGAAGGCAGACAACTGTAGACAAGGGTGGCCTGACCCACTGTCCAGTTTAGGTCTTTGAGAGCAATGTCACAGCCTGACATTTATTTTTTCTGCAGTATTGCAGATGTGGGGTTTTGTACTGCATTTTGTTGAGGTAGAAGGGTTACTGTAAGGAAAGCAATCACAATGCAAAGAAAAGTGCCATTAGGGAATTGTTGTGATCCACTGTTCAGCGTAAGTGCTTGAAATATAATTGTCAATTCTTTTCCAGGGAAACTGGAGTACTTCCAGGAATGATGTTGGGGCTACACGTATTTCATTATGGTTCTGGTCTGTCCAAGGCCATGGTGTTGTCCTTTCAGAGGCAGGAATGGTAGATAGACCTAACAAATGTTCTGACTTTTCCACAGCTGGTCAAGGTTCATCTGTTTAGGGAAGAAAAAAAAAACCAAACTGAGATCTTGGCTCTTCCTCCTAGACAAATCAATGATAGCACTTGAAGGTCTCACAGGGGTTCCAGCCTTCTCACACCAAGCATCCTTGAACTATCTCCTTGTTTCAAAGTGCAGCCATGTCTGGGTGTTCTGCATCTCTGGGGCTGCTGATTAAAAGTGCTGATGAAAAGGTGCTTTCAGGCTCAGAGCTTCACCCTGCTGAGGCAGCTTTTGCAGGGTGAGCATCACAATAAGCAGAACTCAGTGCTGAGCATGAGGAGTGCCAGAGCTGAGCACAGCCAGTCACCCCTGGGACACAGCATGTCCTCAGTGCTGGGGAAGGTGCCACAGCACACCACTAACCTTGGGGGTTTTGTTTGCTGTACCCCTAGATCCTTAAAGTTGTTTTGTTTTAACACGAAGTTTTGGGTTTATTTTTGCCTTTCCAGAGGAAGCCATGAAGTATCACAGTGGGCCTCCAAAGAACGCGTACATGGAGCAGAGCTTCCAGGGCTTGAACCCCGTGCTGAACATCCCCATCAGTGCCGCCCGCGTGGACCAGGCCAAGCGGAACGCGGGGCTTGTGGGCACACGACTGGACGCCTGGGTGGACTCTCTGGTGGGCAGCGTCTGGTCGGCCGTGGACATCTGCAGTGTCGGCCCCAGCGCCTGCCCTGTCATGCAGGGCTGTGCTCAGACAGCCTGGAGCTCCCTGAGCCCGGACCCCAAATCTGAGCTGGGCGCCGTCAAACCCGACGGCCGCCTGAGGTAGCATCCGCTGCGCCCTGCCCCGGCATAGGTTTTTAAAAGGGAATTTAACCTTGCCTCTGTGTGAATCTGGCACCAGATTTCTGAAACCTAAGGGAATGTTCCTTTTTTTTGTTGTTGTTTTGTTCTTATTGCAATATAATTCATTTTAAAAAAAGAAAAAAAGAAGTTCAGACAAGGCCTTTGGCGCTGCCCTCTCCATCAGCTCTGTCGGGAGCAGCTTCACTTATCCCACAGCCTGTGCTGTTCCGTGGGGACCCAGCTGTGCCACGTGCTGCTGCACCCACCCTCTTGTGGGTTTGGAAACAGTAGTGCCAAGCCATGGAGACGGCAGTGAAGCAGCAGCTGCTAAAAGTGTTTTTTAAAAATAAATTTGTCTGTACCTCTGCTATTTCATAGGCTTTCATTATTTTGCTACCATGAATAAATCACAGCAAAATTCCCAGGGGTCGGTCACTGCAGACTGGAGCCTGAATGGCCACATGACCTCACAGAACGTGACATAATTATGGTACACCATACCTCTGGTTTTTAATAATACAAAGTAATTCTGGACTCAGCTGATGTCTGTTATCCTAGTTAGAGAAAACAAGCAAAAGCAGAAACTTTCAGATTATTTTCGGGAACTTTTTAGACTAATTTCACGATAAACTCTAAATGGAACCAGTGTTTTGCTGGATGAGTCTTCTATGTCTCATGCAGTCGGGTTCAGGGTCAGCGTAGTAAAAGTATTTATTAAAGAACAAAGAAGTGTTTTAAATTTCAACCCTTTCAAATCTGCAGGTATTTTCTGAGCCCACCAGTACCTGAGAATCTTCACAGACTGCCAGTGCAGCAGGTGTGCATGTGTAGATCAGGGGGAATTGTGATGTGTCTGCTCACATTCTGTTAATTTTGCTCATGAACTGAGCTGTTTTTTCTCAGGCAATGGAGTTGCATGGAACCGATGAAAGGGTCAGATTGGGACCTAAACCTGCAACAACAGGTTTCTCCCCTAATTTCAGTCATGGCTAGTGAGACTTAACACTAATTCCCTCCCTTAGTCTCCATCTCTGGGTGAAGAAGGATCCTTCTAGGCTTGTGCAGGGCATCTGGAAGGCTGTACAGGACATGGGTCCCTGCCCGAAGCCAGGAACTGAACAGGAAGGAGAGCAATGCTGTGTTTCTCTGTGCTTTTACTTTATTCTGTCAGTCTACTTTTACCTGTCTTCAAAATTCCAAGCAAGCTGCATCCTGTTTTTAATAGGCATGTTCTGCATCATTTTAACCTGCGTTTTCTATAGTAGGAAAAAATTAATTTACACTCCAAGAACTGTTTAAAATACAGGTTTTATATGCAAATTCATCTCCAACTAATGCATTTTACGTTAGCAAAGACATATACTTTGTTGTTGTTGCTGTGGTAATCTCTTGTTAGCAACAGAACCCAAAAAGGCCATTAGAAGCTATTGGGTTAATTAGGAAAGAAGTCCTGTTGCTGCTGTATCTGTTCACCCTTCTGTATGCAGGGCTAACTTTCTGCTGAGAGTTAGCAGCCACATCAAGAGGGAAACAGACCCTTAAATCATTCTGTAAACACATCTCACAGGAAGGTTGAATTCCCTTTTAAACAATTGCAGTATGACTGTAACACACAGATCCCAGTGACTTGTAGTATCTCTGTCGTATTGGTTTAAAGCTACTTGCAGTTTGCTTTGGACTTCAAATTGTGGTGTCAGCTGTGCTGGCATTAAGGCAGAGCATTGAAATGTTTATCTGGCACAAAAATGGATGCATAGAAGGAACAATTTAGGTATTTATTATTTATGTTTTAGTCAATGACTAATTAGTAGGTGCTGCCTTTGCAGCTTGAAGATTATGTTATTTTACTAACTGAAGCTGCCTTTATTAAGGAAAGGCCTTCCTCCCCTCACACCTCCCTTTCTTTTTTTGTCTTGATTTTGACAGTCATGAACTGTAGTTTTAGGAAAGTTTGTAGCAAAGAGAGCTGGTTGAAATATTTCAGTCAAGATAATGCTCCAGCTTTTCAACCAGCTCTAGAGGCAAGCATGTTTGAGACCAGGGTTGCCAACAGGTTTATGTAATAGAATCACATTGTTACTTCTTATTCAGTAGGGGGTTTTATCAGTGCTTGTTTTTAATCTAACATTCCATTGTCAAGTTCGTGTTTTCTGGGGACCTCCAATCCTCACTGTGAAATCCAGGGCTTTAGTCACAGTGATACAACAGCAGCTGCACAGTCCAAGCCCTGCAGATTAAATGAAGAACGTCATATTTAGGGCACACAATAAAATTCATTAATTAACAAGCCAGGCAGTGCTTGTTCTCAAAAAGACTACTGGGGTAGTCACAAAATCTTCAGTCTGTCTTGCACATCAGCATATGTGTAGGGGTGTACCCAAGCACATGCTTGAAGATAACTTAGCTTTGATACTTATTTTTATTCTTAAGGAGGCATGTTTTTAAGTGCTTTGTTGGTAAGTTTTCATTACTAACTAGACCAAGCAGAAGGTGACAATAGTCATGTCTTCTGTGGTTAGGAAAAAATCTGCCATTTTTATAATTTGAAATACAAGGTGCAAAGTATTTTGGTTTAGTACAAAAAAAAAGGGAAAGAAAATAAATGGTTGCTGATATATCCATTTGCATTATATGCTAGGTTTACAATATCTCAAAGCAAAATTTATATTAGTCCATTTTCTGAAAGACAAAAAGCATCTACACAGTGAAGTTTTGTAGCCAGCTGGCAATCCCAGTGCTGCTGTTAAAACAGGATGCAGAGCTGAAGGGGCTGACCCTGCAGTCCTTTCTCAGGCAAAACTTCCACAGAGTGGTAATGCTGAGTGAGGGCTTCAGAGTCAATCCAGCATAAATAAAAGGTGTGACAGCATGCCAGGGGTAAATGGCTGTCTGTGTTTGAAGTCATGAAAGGGTAAATTGCCATGTTTGGAAAATCTTCTAGATCTAAACAACCACCTCTACTATAGCTATTAATATGCAGAGGTGAATCCATAAGATATATATGGGACTCTGTGTCTGCCTTGCAAAGTCCTGTAGTAGTGAATAAAAACCATATAAAGCCAGATTCTGCATCAGGGATCACAGCTGGCTCCAAGCTCATCAGTGGTAGTGCTACTAAGACTGACATCCTGCTTAGTGGCTTTTCTGGCTTGAAATGGCAGCACTGGGAACCTGTGATGAACATTGTCAATTGTCAGAAGAGAATAACTTCACAGATCCTACATTTGGTGAAAAGGAGAATTCAGAGCAGGGACCCAGAGTTTGTACAAAACAAGTGAGTTTTGCATCTTCATCTGAATGTGCAGGTGTTATTTTCCAATCACTCTGGCCAGTCCTGGCTGAGTGAGATTCCAGCTGAAAGCCAGGTTTGATCTAAATCCCTTTCAGTGGAAGAGGGTTATATTTGCATATTCACAGATTTGGCCTCTGTGTGCAATGCTTTGCTTGTTTAAATTCCCTGCCTATTCTGCACAACAGCAAATAGTCCTGTGATCAATCTCTATTACATGGAAAGGGAATGTGGCAAAATGCAGGAAATCTACATACGTAATTTAATGAATTATGTCCAAAGTCAGTCTTAGCATTATGCAAACCTGTTTATATGGTAATGTTAAACCCTGAAGCTAAACGAAATAGCTCAAATGACAGTTTATTTTCAGATTTGTCCAATTCTTTCTTTGATGGCATTTGGACATTGAGTACTAGTATTTGCATTTTCATTTTCTGCTATTCAAGGGGATTTTTTTGAGAATTGAAATTATGTCTTCATTTTTTGTGCTCTTGGCAAGCAGAGAATTTTAACAATTCCTTCATGATAGCAAGTGTTATACAAGAAAGTCCCTCTGTATCTCTGTTGTTAAGCCTTCGTTATTGCTAAGCCTAGAGATACAGGAATGTGCATTCGTGTGTTACAAATTGACTTTCCTGGGTATTGGCTTCAGTGCACAATGCCTGTACAGTTGTTTAACAGCATATTAACAGTGATCCTGCAGCACCTTCAAAAGGACCAACTAATGTGCATTCACTTTTTCTCCATCTCCTATAGCACTAATTACGATGCTAATGAAGCCTCCATCACTCTTAGCTATGATTATAATGAGCAGAGTAGTGAAGTCAGTGAATCAGAACTGGGATAGTCTAAACCTGAACAAGGGGAGAGATGAAGGGTAAAGAAGATGCTGAAACTTTGCAAAAGTTTGACACAATTGTGCTGCAACAAAACACTGAACAAACCGGGCTCTTCTGCACAGCAAACTGAGAACCTCTGAGACCCTGAGATCTCAGCTTTGGCTTTCCAGATAGAAAGAAAGCAAGATCCAGATGTTTCTTGGGGCCAGACAATGAGGACCAGCTTTCTGTTGATTTGATCACAGCTGTCAGAGAACTGCCTGCTTGCCGCTGGCTGTCACGCCCTCCTTGTTGTCTTCCCAGATCCCAAAACTTCAGGTGCTGGCCACATGAAACCTTGGCCAACTCCGCTGCTTTCCACTGAGCAGGAAGTTTTGTGTGAGCCAGACCCCTTAGGCTTTTTAAAAAAACCCTTGCTATAGACCAGAAAAATTTGCTTTTCAGGACAGCCCTCAGTCAGTTCAGTACTGGTACACAGGAAGAAGTTGGTGAAAGCCAGCAGTTCTCTTTTCTTGATTTTCAGGCATGGGTGTCTGATTTATGTAAGAGGAGACTTGGTTATTTCAGCAATAGAGTAAGACCAACTGGTGGTTGGCAGCATTTCCCACTGGCTTTTGCTTCAGTCTGGTTGTGAAAAGATAATGATTCATTTATGTGTTTATTTCTACCATTCAAGACCTCCAATGTAGTCTTAAGGATTTATAGGTCATTACCATAAGCCCATATTAAATGACAATTGGAAACATCATGAAAAAAAGCCTTTCCAAACCAAACGCTCAGGCTTCTGCCAAGAGACCTCCAGGGGTGACACCCAAAGAGAGGGGAGGGAGGCAGCAGGAGTTCCTGAGAGCAGGAATACCTGCTGCAAAGCCCTGCTGAGGGCAGCTGCCACTGCAGCCAGGCACAGAGGAGCCAAAGAAATGTGAATTAGGGTTAAGGACGGCAAGGAAGAATTTGTAGGGCAACACCTACTTCCCTGCAGACTCTTCAAGAGTGAGCAAACACTCTCATTCATAATTCCCTTTGAAGGTGTAGTGGAGAAGATACTGGTCTTCCAAATCTTCACCACAACCATCACAGTAAGGGAAAGAAGGATCAGGCGGAGAGGATTTAAAATTGAGGCAACAGCCCATGTGACCCAGGAGCATGGCAGCATTAGGGTGTCTCAGTTATGTGGTGTTGGCAGCAGATAATCCTCATGATGTGACACTGCAGATACCATGTTGATTCTGTTCCTTTCTACCAACAGTGGTGTGTTGATCACTCTGCTCTTTGCTTCTGCCTTGGTTACCTTCTTTTGCTCATGGGTGCTATCACAGCTGCTACCTCACTGTGTCTGCAAACACGTTTACCTGAGAACAACAAAAAAGGTACCAGAAATCTCCTTGAACTGAATGTACAATCTATGCAAAATTCTCTTTTTACTTTGTTAAAACCTAGAAGTATTACTTGTAACCTTGCCAAATAAACAGCAAGATACTGTACAGGTGCCTCTGATAACAGAGTGACAATTCTAGGCGCGGTTCATTGCGCTGCATTTGTATATTGTAATGACTCGGCTTGTCTTTGGTTCTGTTGTAATTAACACCCTGGACTGAGAAGATAGCACTCTTACGAGGGAAACATCTTCAGTTTGCTGGGAATATTCCAGAGGAGGATGTCTGTGGCATTTCATTTTATTTTCCTGCTTAGATCCAAAGAGGCACAGACCTGCTGGCCAAAACTAGGATGTTGTTTCAGCTTTTCCGTGGGTGAATCCCATCAGCTTTGGATCACTCGGTGTCTGTTCCCATTGTGGCATCCAGTGTGTTGCCCCTTAAAGAAAGCCTTACTTTCATCCTTTCTAAATGTGGCCTTAAACTGTGTTAGGAACTTCGGTGTTGTCTGTGTCTTGCTCACTTTCTCTGTTGTGGAATTGAATAAAAGGCACCTTGAGATTTCTATTACAGCTCAGTTGTGTTGCTGTCAGCTTACACTTCACAAATACAATGGAAATTGCTTACAAATGCAGTCTTTAAAGGAAGAAAATGACCTTCCCTTTGGGCAAAAGAAAGGCTCAGACATTCATATAAACCTTAGGAAATTATGAGCTCTGTCTTTTGCAACTCACTGTAGATAAGGAAAGTTGATTTAATTGCGTACCAAGTACAAACTTAATAACTTTTAATTTATCTTTAGATTACAACAGTGCAGGCTGCTTCAGATGCACAAGACAAATTGTGCAGTAATTTCACTCATTTTAACACAATGTAGTAACATTCCTCTCAGATTTGTGCTGGTAACTGGGATAAGAAATATCTTCTAAATGGTATGGTCTTAAAACCTGAAGAATGTCACCACATGGGCCAGATTTTGAGTGGTGGTTGGGAATCTGACAGTACACTTAGAACATAGTGGAGTCTGGTTGTATCATCTGAGTCATAAATGCAGTTCCAAAAATCTGGCTTTTGGAGCCTCATCCAAAGGTTGTCAAAGTCAGCAGAAACCAATGACTTCTGCTAAGGCTGGTGTATGTTGGGTTTCTTTAATACTTTTCTCCATGAGAACTGTCGTCTTTCAGTAGCACCAATATTCCCGGCAGGCTGCAGTGCTCTTAGAAATCCCAACCCTATCCTGTTTCGTATTCAGATGCGGAAACAACCCAAAGGCAACTGAAAAGGGTTTACATGGAAAACAAGATTTGTGAAACAAAATTAATTAATTCAATGTAATGAAATTATTTTTCTGACTTTGTCCTTTTGGTTCTGTTTTGTGTTGATTGGATTTTTCTATTGCCTAACATAGTCCATAATAAGTTATTTCTATTCTGTCATTTTCAAAGACTGGTGGTAATATAGTTTTAAGAAATAACTATTTTGTTATAGATCATAATATGCATAAAATTGTACAGAAATATTTTGTAATCTATTGAATAAGAAAAAGGAAAACCATGTATATACAGGAAAGTCTAAAAAAATTGGAAATTCAAATGGAACACAGTGAAAGATGTAGATATTTTGCTATTTATTTAAAGGAGTATTTTATGAAATATTGAAATGTCTTAAATTGATCAGTAATCAAAGTTCAAAGTCAGAATGCTTTTCTTGTAGTAGAATGTGATTTTCAGCAATTATTGCACTACCCGTTTTTGCACCCTTTTGTCTTTCATTTCGCAGAAACAATGTGCCTTAGCTGTATTCTTTGTCAATGGGAGTTTGGTTGTTTGTCCGACAAAGCAAATTTTTTTGCAGAAAAAGAAATGGATGTATGAAATACTGTATTATACCAAAAACACTGCAGTGTATATAAATGCTTTCTGTCATACTGTGTTTTCAGATGCAGAATTTTAAAATAAAATTTAAAAAAAAAGGCTGTCTTTAGAAGCACCTGTGCACCTGGTATTATTTTCAACTCCACCAGTCGGTGTCTTATTTGAAAGAACTTTGCTGCTTGGTAAGTTTTAGAAGCAAAAATGGGCCCAAACACTTCTGACTTGTGATCCCAGTGCTACTGCCTGGTCAGTTATTTCTCAGGCTCTGTTTCCCAGCCATAGCAATTATGGGGAAGCATTCAGGGTTGCCTTTTGGAAATAAGTTTCACTGGTCAGAGGATGGCTCACAGGTGGGCAGTGCTGCAGCCTGACCGGGGGTGCTGCCCCCAGTGCAGTGTTGCGAGGTGGTTGAACTTCACAGGGTTCCCAGCACTGCCTTCTCTTTGTTTTTAAATCCAGATGTCTGGTTTGGGGCCAGACTGCCCCTACCTTTTCAAGTGATGTCATGGAATGGTAGGAAAAGAGTCAGAAGGGATTAACAAGGAGCTTGACTGAAATCTCTTTTCTGAAGGCCATCATCTATGAAAAGGGTTGGAGCAGTTTCTTCCATGCATCCCTGAAGGGCACATCATCCAAAGAGAAAGGATTCTGTCATGGGCTTAGGAATATCCAGCTGGGTGCAGAAATATGAATTAATATAAGGGCTGGCTGGTTACAAGAGCAGCAAACTATGTGTCCTTTGCCTTAAGTACAAGGATGAGCTTAGAAAGACCCATTCCTTCCACAGTTCCCTGGTGGGTTATGGACCCAAACCAACCATTGCCTAATGTTCATCCAGTATGAGCACTTAAACTTATTTTCATACCCATACTCTGATTTCTTAGAGCTGCTTCCATAGGTGTGATGGGGGAAAAGTTAAATTTCCTGAAAGTGGGTGACTGGTATCTTTAGCACCATCCTCATAATGTATTGCAGGTTTGTCTCCTAGCATGGCTTTTTGATGTGGGATGCTTGAAAAAAACTCCTTGACGACCTTCCAAAAGTCTTTGACACCACCAGGAGTCTGCGTGACTTTTCATGCACCCCCCAAGCCGTGCTGCAGGTTCTCTTGGCAGCCAGAACTGCTTTTGATCTCGTGTTTTCTTTTCACCTGCTGTTCAGGAATTCCACTTTTTTGGCACTTAGATGCAAAGAGGTCTGTTTAAACAGAGAAGCTAACACAGTGCTAATATTTTAGTCTTGGCACGAAGAAAGGACTTTTTGTGGAGGGGAGAAAGGGAGGAAAAAAAGAAAAAAGCATGCTCTTGAAGGCTGGTTTTATTTATAGCTGGGATAAGAAGTATGCTGCTTTTGTGCTGGCTTATTCCTCATCCAGCTGCTAATAGTCATGGCATATTAAAAAAAAAACCCTCGACCTTTGTTTTAATTATCTCCAAATGTGTCATTGGCCGCTATTTTAAAGAAAGGGGGGGGGGGAAAAACACAAAACATCAAGCCACCAGGTGTTCAAGTGTTGTGTTTGCTTCGTAGACTTCAGCTCTGCTCTGTGAGGCAACACACAGAAATCCTGTTGCACCTCGGCCCTGAGGGTCTGAGATGCCAACAGCATCACCCTGGCAGGAAAGGCTGTGCCTCTCTGTCTGCTGGAGACAACATCATCCCATCTTTGCTTCTGCCATGCCTAAGCTGAGGGGATTGCAATTAATATTTATAGAGTCTAGAACACGGCTAATTCACAGTAATGACAAAAAACCTAGTGCAGAGTGATCTGCCAAGAGCTGCACAGTAAGCCAAGTGCAACAGGAATGAGGTATTTTTAATTGCCTCGACAATGGGGATTTCATTTCAGTACCCAGATATTTGACATTCTTTCATCCATTACTAAAGAATCTGTAACATATTTTCTAAAAATCAGAAGCTGTTTGTAATTTGAGGCTTCACAAATGCAGACATCAGTAAATCTTTGCTGTCTAATAATGATTAAAAAATGGGAGATGTGCGAGGTTCTACTATAGCTAAAACTAGACACGGATGGCAATTTTTCATTCTCCTATGAAAGATGATCTTGGCTATTCCAGTGCCAAATCAGCACTTTGGTGTGGGTAAATCCCTCACCTGGCTGCAATGTGAAACAGGGCACAGCCAAGGCATCAGCTGTGAATCCTGCCTAGGTGAGAACAGTCTGCACCTGGAGCTGGGGGCTCCAAGGGGACCATGCTCAGACACCACGTGGCCTGGAGTAAAATGTCAAACACTTGTTTGTTCTGGACAGCTCTCAATCAAAGCAGAGCCACATCAGGATCCTAATTTCATGGGCAGGGAGTTTCAGGTTAATTTATTAACAGTATGAATACAATTCAAAAGTATGCTACACTTTTGCAGATTTAAGCCTCCAGCCTCTTCTAGTAAAGGCCAGATTGGACTTTTCACTTCAGCTGAAGAAGGATGTCAGTGTACACACTGGCTGTGAACCAAGGCTGCCCCATCCCAGGGGAGTGTGTGGATCCACAGCGCTTGTGAATCTGGAAGCAAAGCTGTCCTGCTCCAGCAGCATGACTGCAGCTGCTGTGGCCCCTGCTGGATCTCTGTCAGACTGCTTGAATGGAAGTGAAGACACTTGAAATGCAGCAGGAATATGACACAGATTTGGGGGCCCAGACTTGAAGGTTTAAAACAGACATTTGTGCCTAATCAGCCAAAGCGAGTTGTAAGAGTCAAACCACTTTTTCCTTCTCACTCTAAAACATCCATAGTGATGCTCTGTGCTGGTTTCAGACTGCCAGTGGTTCCTTTGCCTCTGAATTAACACTTCCACCCAAGCAGGCCCTGCATCTCTCCAAAGCCTGTAAGTTATCCCAGAGCTGGTGGCACAGCTGTGATGGAGCAATCTCTTCCCAAGGCATTTAGTACTGCACAACATATAGCCTTCAAGCAGGAGCACTATTTCAGTTGTATAAATGGGTTAAAATAATCTACTTTTCTTAGTCTGGTTCAGTAATTGTTTTTTTTTCTTTTTTCCTAACTAAGACTTGCATAATAATAAAAGAGATTTGACTAGAAACAAAGTACATTTTAATGTGATCTCATTTATGAAAGTCTATCACTGGATACATATGGCAAGGAAATGAAAGTATTCTTATAACAGATTAATAACCAAAATCAAATATTTCACTTTCTAATAGAGTCTGCCTATATGTGCTTTTAATTCTTTGCTAAATTTAAATTTAAAAGGGCTTTTTTGGTGCCTTGAAAGCAAGCCACTGCCTGCCACATCATCCCTGATTTTCCATTACTGCTCACTGATGGTTTGCATTCATTAGCAGAGGATGGCTCCAGCCCTGGCCTTCAGAGTAAGAAATTATTTTTTGCCTCCAGGAAGAAAGAAAAAGTGCTGTAAGCTACTTTCCAGCAGCCTGGCCACAGCAGGACCAGCCAGGCCAGGGAGGGCAGGCAGGTTTCCTGGAGAGGGACAGTGCAGGGACCACTCTGGCCCATCACAGACCAGGAATAGATCAGTGCCATGCCCATTGCAGAGACCTTACATCTCCCAGGCAATTAATGCAATGTCCAAAGGCACTTAAAGTCATGTACTTTCTTTCCAAAATTCCCTGTTTGGAAGCTTTTCTCTCTGATTTAGTCCTCTCCATAGAGCCAACAAGTCCCTAACCCAAGATCTGCTGTGGCCCTAGTCTCTCTTTCAGGGGGCCACTTCTTGCTGAGTCCAAGTTGCACTACAGTCCCTTTCTTTCACATGAGTAAGTGCTGATTGAATTTGTTCATCCCTTTAATGCTAATAATTAACAAAAATTGAATTGGTATCAATGTAATAATGCATTAAGAATTAGCACAAGCTGTGTATTTTTTGCTTAGTATGCATGAGTGTGAACCAGTACCAAAGTGACTGTAATGCTCTGTATCCACTCAGGGAAATGACACGATTTGTACCAGCACACTCTTGATCCAGCCTCAAAAGCAAAAATTTTCTCTTTTATGTTTTTTCCCCCCACACTTGAGTGGCCTTGAAGATGTTATAAAACAAACCAAGAAATATCAACGGGAGACTAACACAGCAACAACACTCCAGGTTTATTTTTAGCCCAGCTCTCTGCCTGGTGCATCTCAGCTTGTGCCTGATGTGCATCACACAGAACTGAAGGAATTTGAAAGTGGCACTGTCATAAATGAACCCAGAATCCACTCAAGTTCCCTTTTCTCATCCTTATTTAAAGGCAGAGGGAGGCACTGCCTGTGCTAGGAAAGTGGCAGCAGGACACACTCTCTTCAGTCCACAAAGGAGATGGTTCAAGGGGAGAATTCTTAAACCACCTGTGTTTGAAGTGCTGCCTGCCTTGGCCTGCTGTTTCTGGGCATGGAAAATGGGAAGTGATGGTCTGCTGAACAAATTAACAACATATTTACCCTTAAAACAGGGGCAACTGCAGAGCTCACCCAGGAGCTGGCCCTGTTACCAGGAGCTTTGCAGCCCATCAACCCTTCCCAAATCACCTCTGTGCTGTCAAGGCACTTGGCTTCTCAGTGTCTCTGGGCTGATTAATTAAAAAAAAAATAGGGCAAGAGAAGAAATAGTGAGGCAGTGATTTGAGTCTGTATCCGCAGTTTAATTTTAGTGCATGAGCATCCCCATGCACACACGTGAAATGCATTTTAGAAACGGTGTTAATGGGTTTCATTTCTGGGCTCCAGGGCAGGGCTGGCACTGCTGGTGGGAACCAGTGGCTTTCTCTTCCTGGGCTCCTGGTGCCCAGAGTGCCCTGGCACTGCCACGTGTGAGGCAATGGCCACACTTAAAACTCCAAATTAGTCATGGCAAATAAATAGCTTCAGAACAAGGGCTGGCTGAGAACTATGGTTCACGTTACAGCAATATTTTTAAGTCTTAAGAATTTCCTTTTCTCTGTTCCAATCCGGATAAAAAGTGTCATTAACCCCAAATACTGCTGCCTGCAAACAAACAGTCTGGGGCTTTTCATTTGCCTGATGTTTTGGCTCGATTTCCGACCACCCCTGACTTCCTCTTCTCCCTCTAATTCCTTTAGGAATTTTGTTGGGTTGAGCTTAATCAAGAAAAAAAAGCACCTTCTATTTAAAATACATTGAAATAACCCTTATTTTATTGTGAAAAGAAGAGCTGAGTCTGGCCCCTTTCCATGTCCATCCTACACTGTGGTATAGTTTGTGTCTTTGGACAGGTTCATCCATGTTTTTAGTGCAGTTCCACAGAAACCCGAGTATGATCTAGTAGCTTCCATGGAAAACCACCAATTGTTGCCAAAATCTCCCCAGGCAGCCCAGTGATCTGCAGAAAAGCCTGGCAGGGTGATGGCAGCACGGCTGTCCCACACACCCTGGAGCATGTGGGAACCCACCTCGGTCTCACTGCATCTGGATGGGGATGAACAAGTGTTTTGGAGCAGCCTGGTGTTGTCACAGCCAAGGGAAAGACAGGCAAGATTTATTCCCCCTGTGAGAGGAGGTGGGGGCACAGCCCCTGGGAAGTCAGTGGAAGACTTGGAGCACTTTGTCTTAGCTCACCCCTGCAATTTGTTGGTAAGAGAGCCCATGAAGTGATGGCCATTGCGGTGCTCCAAACCCTCCTGTGGTTATCCCATGCCAGGGCTGCAGACCATGAGGATGCTGCACACACCAAACATGCCTGTGGCGTGCTCTGGGCGTGATAAGGGGATTTCTGCTGCCATCCAACGCAGCTCTGTCTCCCACAGGCTGGAAAGTCTGTGTTGACTCAGTTCTTCTGGTTTCATCTCCAAAAAAGCTTAATATTCATTTTCAAGTGATTCATTCCCTGCTTTGCAAGTGGGTTCTCCTCCCACAACCAGCAGCAGGACTAATTCAGTTCAGTTACACTGTGCTTATGTTTAAAGGAATTTTTTTTTCTGACGTGCTGAAAGAACCTCAGTGTCATGGAAGACATCCTGCCCATGCACAGGACTGACAAAGCTTCAGACCAAGCCTTGAAGGTCTTCTAAAGTATTTCAAAAATAAGGAGGGATGAGGGAAATATGAGTCACAATTGCTTAAAGGCCAGTAAAACCGTATCAGGTGCAAACTAGATGCAGAGCATAGTCTGTAAATCTCAGGGATAAGTCTGGGGTATTTTCATTTTGATTTGGTTTTCTTTAATTCTTAATATTTTTCCTATGGGAGCTCAATGAGAGAAGATGATACAGGATGTATGGGCTCAGCTTTTGGTGGAGGAGGGTTCAGACCCCCTCTCATGCAGGTGCTGTTAGCTGAGTGAGTTTGAATGGCATGGAATTCTTCCTGTGACATTTCTGACCAACTTAGGGCAAACCCCTTCACCTCAGCCCCACAGAATATTTAGGCAATGTGTATTTCCAAAGAATTCCATTTTCTTCTGGATTTCAGCAAAGTTGGGGCTGGAGTTATCTGGAGTACTGGGTTTTAATATATGCCTTTTAGCAGTTCACTAGTCAGTACTCTGATGAGAAAACTCCCTCCTGAGACAGTTTTCATCAGAAGCTTGGGAGTTTTGCTTACTATATGGCTTTTTAACTACTCTGAAAAAGCACAGCTGTGTGACAGTGCTGTCATCTCCCAACCTAAATGGGAAATAAGCTGCAGCATCAGAATATGTCAGAAAGGAAAGAAGCCTTTGCTGGCTGGGGATCCCAAGCTGTGCTCCTAAAGCCAGAGCCCAGGGTGGTGTCCCTGCCCTGCACTGGGGTTTGCTTCATAACACAGGAAATCTGTAAAGCTCTTTCATGCTCCAACTTTCCTATTCTGTCTTTCTGGAGGTGTTTGTCACCCATCCATTTCCACATAGTGAGGGTGATGAAACATGTCCACCCACATAGCAATGCACCTGTCCATCCATGAAAGTTTCTAGAGAAGGCTCTTTCCTTCCCCCACAGGTCTGATGTGTTGCCACTGACTGCAGATGCACTCACTGGATGCTGTGATTCAGACTGAATTATTTGTAAGTCCCTGAGGGACTAATCAATAACAGCAAAGTGATAAATATTAGCACTTGCCCCATGCACTGCCTCAGGGCTTGCCGGCTACAGGCAGCTCCGGTGGGATGAGGGACAGAGATGGAGGGTGCTGGGGACACACACATACAGGAAAGGCACTGGTGTCTTTGAAAGGTGACAGTCCTATGGGTGATGCTTGTGTCACATGAGAAAAACCCTCAGCAGATCTCTCTGATGTGGATATGATCAGAGATACAGATCAGTGGATAAAGATGAAGGGTTCTGCTGTCCCAGGACAATTGTAGGCCATGTCCACAGCTTCCTGCTGCTCTTTGATTTCTAATGATTTTCAATGTTGCATTTATATGCCAACAAATGTGCAGTTTAAAAACATTTTGCAAATGCAAGGCTATGTAGTAGTTCCCTCATGTACTCCATGTGCTCCAGCACTGCATCTTCCCTGGAGGTGCCTGGGTTTCATTAGCTGGGCATAAATGAAGCATTAGGAAACTAATGTTACTAATGGAGAAGCTGAAAGATGATGTGGGGGTTTAGGCCATGCTGTTTCTCCAGGTTTGTCCCATCCTTTCTCCTATTCTTGCACTTTGAACCTCATTCCTCTACTTACCCACCAGGAGCTGTACCAAGACCTTTGCTGCAAGGCCTGGATGGTGCAAACCACACAGGTGCCCACCTGGCTGAGCTGCAGCTCACACCCCACTGTGGGAGTCCATCCATCCTCATTTCCTTGGAGTGCTGTAACAGCCCTGCTACTTCTCCTGGTCACAGCTTGTTACACAAATATTGAATACCCAATTAGGTTGCCCCAGCACGTGGAGTGATTTGGGGTTTTTCTCCCGCTGGAGGCACAATGGCTGTTGTTAACAGGGTGCAGCTGGCAAAGGAAAGAGCAGCTGCCCCTGCAGCTCGGCTCTTCATCTCTTTGCACCAGGAGGGGTGTCTCCCCACACTTACCAATATATATACATTGTGTTGTGTCTGACAGGAGGATCTGGAATAAAAATAATATCTAATGAGAAATAAATTACTGGTTTTCCAAGGAATTCTTATATTGAATTGATCAGCTCCTCAGGAGATTGCCATTGTGAAACCCCAGGTCCTCTTTGAGGTTTTGGCCCTACCAGTGTTTTCATAGAGGCACCGGTGGTTCCCAGCCAGATTGTGTGGAACAGCCACTAAGTGGCGAGGGAGGGAAATCCATTCCTCTGCACTAAATTCCTACTGGGCAGCAAGAAGGGCTGAGAGGGATGCTCGTGTCTGGCACAAGCTTGAGAAGAGGGTTGATAGGTCTGCAGTGCCCCAAGAGCAGGAGGGAAGGTTCATTGGTGGTCACACACCTCAGCTGCCAGTGCCCAAGGTGCCAGGCTGGGGCACAGAGGGCTGTGAACCCTGGGGAGGGGTGACTACAGGGCTGGGACGTTGCAGGCAGCAGCAAACACCTCCTGACAGAAGGATGTTCTGTCTCCAGGGCTTCACGCAGCAAAATAGAGATCTGAGAGCTTCCCCAAACCTCATGGCAGATGGAGAAATAATTTTTGGGATCACTCATTTTCCAGTCTCGTTCCCTGTCTGCTGCTTCATCCCCTGCTTGTTTGCATAAGGCAGAATGACTATTTTTAACAGGCAATTTTGTTTTATTAGTGACAAGAAGATAAATAAACACCCTGAACTCTTTGGTTCCCGTGGAAATAGATTTGATTCAAAATCTTTCTATTTAAGGACGCAGTCAAAATAAAGTTCCCCAAAGAAGAATGACATTTTCCAAATTTTTTCCCAGTAGCCTCAGGATTGGGTACCTCTGGGGGTGGAGGAATATAGGACATGGAGAACCAGTGCTCCTCTTGGAGCCCTGCTCTGTCCCAGAGCTCAGCCCTCCTCCATGGACACCCCAGGACTCCTTTAGACAGAATAAATTAATCTTGGACTCCTTCAGATAGCTGTGTAACACCTATACAGTCTCAGGGGCTGAGAAATAGCCCCTAAAGACCAGCAGTGCTACTGGGGCTTCCAGAAAAGTTTCTGGGGGTTGCACAGAGCAAGAAAAAAAAAGGGGGGGGAGGGGAAAATTTTTTTGCGAGCCAGTGACTGTGAATGTTTTACTCCTCTGGATCAAATCTCACTAAAGAGTTTCTCCTTCCACATCTAACTCTGCTGGCCTCCCTTACCCTCAGTGCATTCTCTGTAGGCAGATATGTTTGTAGCAAAACATTTCTGAACTCATACCTAATACTTTTCTTATTATAAAAATATTTTGTTTGGAGGGCAGAGCAAAAAATGAGTCTAATTTATAACAATTCTTTCAATTTTGTACAAAAGAGATGGAAGAAATACATAAACACAATTTAGGTTCCTTGGTGAATCACAAGGCTTTCCCATCCAGAAGAACAGGACTTGGCTTAGCACTATTTTATAAGGAGTTAACCAACATTTAAAAGTTCATTGCTTGAAAACAGTCCAAAAACCCCCAACAACTTCCGTGACATGGTTTTCTCAAGTACTACTTGACTGCACACTCCGCAGTGCCCAGCGCAGCCTCTCGCTCAAAGCGTGGGCAGCCACAAAGAGCTGTGGCTCCTCCAAGCTGTACTTGTGGGGGAAATGAGACTTTCTTCCTGTAAACTATTAATGTGAAGCAAATGAGTCTGATTTCCTCATGGCTTCTTGCCGGGATCAGTCACAGTCACTCCGGGACTTGTCCTTGTTGAATGCTGAGCTGAGGGATGGACAGAGGCTGCCCATGGCCCAGGAGTCTGGGCAGTGCTCATGTGCTTACACAGTACTTGTGATTAGAGCTGTTCAACTCCAGCACATCCCTGCTTTTCAGCCTTGAGACTACTATGGGAACATTTTCTTTCTTCAGATAAAACACACAATATCTTGGCTTTTGACCTTGCTGTTGGGTTTTAAAGTAAATTCCTTTGGAATCTAGTTTAGTGTCTGTTCTAAGGAAGGATAAAAGAGAACAACAACAAAAAAAAAAAAAAACCAACCCAAACATCATTTTAATTTCAATCTGACAAATAAAAAATCCTGTTTGATCCCAAATGGGAACTGTTGGCTGTTTATTTTCCTATTTCTTCTGTAAGCTCTGGGTTAACTCACAGAAATATCTTATTGTTCTCCATTTGACCATTAAACTGAAAGATTGGTCTGATCTAGATCCTAATAGGATCTAGATGTAAAAATAGATGGAAATACATCCCTCAGTGCACATAATGTAATACTGGATTTCTCACAGTGGGTCCCACTCCTGCCCATAAAGGAAGGATCCTGCCTTCACTTTTTGTCCATGCTACAGGGTTTTGGAGGGGGAAAAGCCTCAGAGGGGTGTGATACTCACTGCCATGTATTTCTGGAGCAGAAATAGCTGACTGTAATATTTTGCTAATTTTTCCCCCCTCAGATTGTTCACATGAGAGACAACAGAGATTAATTTGGGCCTCATTTGTTTCCAAGGTCTACAGCTGCAGACAGACTCACCCGTTCAATACCAAACCCCTTTGCTAGAGACATTCCCAGAACTAAGACACAGCCTGAACTTTTGATCAACAATGCACTTTTCACAAATAATCTCGGCTTACAACCAAAAAGCTGATCTCTACTTCCTTAAACAACAGCAGCTGTAATGCTTTAAGTCTTTTATTTTCTTCTAGGTAACTGGAAATAAAAAGGGATTAGGGGTGGGTAGCCAGGAAATGTGACCAGAAGCACAATTTCTCAGCCTTGAGAGCATATCCTCCACTCCAGTGGACTTAGGATCAAACCCTGTATATCTCAGCAATTTATAACCTGATTTACTGGTGCTGTACAATTCCCTTCTCCTCATGATGGGGAAAGTATATATCCTTTACAATGCAATAATAGCCCTGTCTGATAAAACAATAAATAACGAGAAATTTAACAATATATGCCCTTTCTATGTGCCCTGCAGGTTTAGACTTTGATGTGAATATTTATGCACTTGATTTATTGTCATGATTTTCTGCCCTTTTGAGGAAATCCCACCATAAGAGGATGAAATTTCTTTGCAAAATGTTCTGCACATCTTCTGTCCTTGTGGGAAGTGGCATCACTTCCAGGGATGCAGCAGAAAGCAGCAATACAGTATGAACACAACTTTATGACGATCATCCTATAGAAACCCCATAAAAGGTTAAATGCCAAGACAGGGTCAGGTAAACTGCACTGAACAAGGGATAAAGGCAGAGGGAAATAATTAAATTATGTCCTTTTCCAAGAACTGAAAGTTTAGTTAGCAATTCTTAGCAATGTATGGATTAGCAGGTATATGGACTCTGTGCTGACAGGAACATGGAGCCTCAGGCAAGCCCTGGGTGCTGCTTTGCTGCTGCCCCTGCAAGACAGGCCAGCCCCAGGAGCAACAGCCTCTCCTCCACAGCTGAATTGCCCCTGCCAAGAGGTTAACTCCCTATATTTATATATAGATGTATTTCTTTGTCTCCAGACTCTAAATACATACATGTGCATATGTATACTTTATTCTACACTCTGTATATAGTGCAGAATATATATATGTATATATAGAGTGAAATAAAGCCCTAGGCAAAAACAGGGGCAAAGTAGCTTGTTATATGTCTGCCCTGAAGGAATGGGACATGAAGGCATGAGTCATTTATTACCCTGTGCAAGAGGAAATCTGACTGCTTGCAGGCCATTTTATTAAAAGCAGACACTTGAGCTTCATTGAAAAGCCAAATATTAAACTGATCCATGTGGTGCACAAACACTAACATGCTTGTAACTAAAGCCACCCCGGCCTCTGGGCATGTGATAACTTCCAAAACTCAACACAGATAAAACCAAGTTTCCAGCAGGACAGCCCAAAGCTACTCTGGCTCCAGGGAAGCAAGTGGACTCTTTTCATCAGCCTTAGAGAGCAAATCTTGAGTGTGGGGCTGTGTGAGTGCTTTACCTGTTAAACTGTCCTTATCTCAACCCACAAGTTCTCTCACTTTCACTCTTTTGATTCTCCATCTCAGTGGGAAGGAGTGAGCAAGTGCCTGCGTGGAGCTGAGTTGCCTGCTGGAGCTAAACCCTGGCATTTGCACCGATGACTAACAACCTGGGGCACTTGTGTATGCAAATGGCAGCCTTCCTGCTGAGCTATGTGCCCAATTAGTACATATAATTGCAAACAGATAGCATCAAGGCTTCTGGTGCCTTTGACCAGGTAAATGCCTTCAGACAAACTGAGTGTGTGTTTGAGCTCCCCTGAGACCTGAGTCTGTGCGTGTTTAGTGGCTTCAGGATTTGTGGAGCTTCATGCCAGCAACCCTGGGAAGATAAGGGTTTATCTTTAACTTCAGCATGAGCTACAGGGGTATTATTGCACAGAACTCCACAAGGCACACATTTCCTTTATGATGCAGAGGAACTAAAAAGTTAGGTGTAATGATGTATTGAAGAAAGGAAGCAGAACAACATTTCAATGGGAGGCTATTGCAAAGCCAAGCCAGTTCTTACAGTCCTGTGAAAGCTCTGCCAGCCCCAGTATGTTATGTAAAGAGTATTGCCACTGTATTTTCCTGTCTTTAGCAAGTTAGCTGCACATTTTTCACACAATCCTGCTGAAGTACTACAATATGAGCAACTGGTGCCTGTTGTACTGACCTGTTTGCTGAGATTTTGTGTCCTTGGAAAAACTGAGTTGTGCTAAGGTCAGAAAGGAATTTCTGGCATGATTCTGTTACAGCAAGACCTTGATAGCTGCACGTGTATCCCTCTCTGCACATGAAAGCCATGACCGGCAGTGGGATCCCTCCTACTCCCACCACAGCCTGACACTGAGGGGAAGCACGCTCAGAGCAAACATACAGCCCATGACATATGAATGCCCCTGCAGTACAGACACAGATCTTCCATCCCCAGGGAAAGTGCTGATGCTGCTTTTTGCTGTGTTCTGCCTGAATTTCATGTCTAAAGGAGCCTGTGCCAATGTTCTTTAAACTTTGATCTTTATTGTGGCCGCAAAGCAAATTGTGTGTTCTCAGTACCTCCTCCACTGCCAAAAACACCATGATAGTTATACTCACAGATTAACAGAAAAGGACCTTAGAGTGCACACATGGATGCTCAGTGAGGAAGAACAGAGGAGGGACAACATTCAGCCTTTCCTCTGTCTGCCTGCATTCTAGTGGGACACAGCCAGCTCTGAACTGATACCTCTGACAGCATCCAGAAAGCAGCACAGCAGGTCAGGACATGGCTTGAGACATGAGGATTAAAATGTGCCATGTACCTTTTCCCTCCTTAAATCAAATGAGATAATGAGAAATATGGCTGGGTACAGGAATGCCCCTTTGCCTGATCTTTTCTGCCCTGATCATGGGTGTATGAATTTTAACCCCACTTAGAGAAATTGTGCACCTCTAGTTACCAGGAAATTTCATATGACTGACACTGGTGACAATGTTCTATGCAAAATGCTATGCAAAATACACAGAGATGCCCTCAAAACATGTTTTTCCCTGCCCTGTGGATAGCTTCTTTTGTTAGTAATTTTCTTGAGATAACTGGGACATCATATTATTTTGAAATTGTTCTCAAAGGTGCATAGACACTTCAATTTTTTTGCTGACAACTTTAATTATTTAGCACTGGTTGAAATATAATCACAGCAAAGGGTTCCTAACACCACAAGTAATAGCCAATTGTGAGGATGGCATGTTAAAATCAGCAGTGAAAAACAGCTTATACTCTCTGACCTCTACTCAGTCAAATCCTCCTGTTGCTATAGCTGCTGTTCTAGGAAGAGTGTTAGTTCTCCCAGCTGAGAGTCACTTGTGAGACAAAAGAAAAACATTGCCTTTCCTTGAATCTTTTCTGTGGTCCCAAGTCATTATATCTTATCAGTGAACTGATTACTCATTTACAATGCAAACCTATTTAAAAAGGTAATTTTCTGTCGTACCTCGCTTGACATGCATTTCCCATTTACTCCCATGGAGATGCAGTGACTCTTTAAGATCTTGAAAATTCATATGAAATAGAAATACGCTCAGTCTCAAGCTGATGTGAGCCATGGACATTCCTCAGAACTGAACACTCCCAACACAGCTCTTTGTGGGCAGCCCCACAGCTGCAAATGTCAAACTCACGTGAAGGAAAAGAAGTGTCCCAGGGGAACCGAACCCCTCTGAAATGTCCCCCCCACACTGAGAAAGATGGGAAGATGTTTCTAAGTGCTCCTAAAAGCTTGCTGAAATTGGGTACAACAGAAACAGTGGCAGGACCTCTGTCTACAGCCAAGGGGATGTAATGAGTAAGGTCCAGGAACAGTGAGCTGGGTGAACATGAAGGACATCCCCAACTGACATCAGTGCAGGGGCCTTATGGCACCACTCCACAGAACATTCTTAAATATCTTTTAAAGTGATTTTCAGCATGGAAGCATGTAGAAGGCCAGGCTGGAAAATAACTGAATCTAAGGAAAAATGGAAAGAAGAACGTGCTGAGGAAAAGGACCTCGCCAAAGCCCTTGGTTGAAATGTGCAGTTGGGTTCCTGTCTGGCAAAACTCAGAAATACTGCCTGGGAAATTCATTTAGTTAAGAAGAGAAGGAAGAGTAAGAGTGAGTAATTAAGATTCACATTATCCTTTGAGCCTGGTATCTGCTTAAATTAGCTCATTTGATCTCTACTTTCTCCCTTAATCTGGGTAGTTTTGGAAGAGTTATTACAGGACACAGGTCTCTGTTCAGGTCTGTCTCTTTTTTGCCCTGCTATTTGTCCAATTAATTGATTTGTTCTGCATTTTAGAATCCTTTGTCTGTTTTTACCAATTTTCCCTCCATGCACTGTCTGGTCTTTCTGCCCTTACTCTCAGCTTCCTTTCCACACAATGTATTTGAGTCTGGCCTTGTTTTGAATCTATTTATTTTTTTTAAGTAATAAAAGATTTTTTTCTTAAGATTGAAACAGTTACATCATGGCCAGAGGACTAAGTCAGCCAAGATGCCCTACAGAGCTAGAACCCAGGCTATTGTGGGGCAGGTATCAGCTCTTTGCTCTCCCCAGGTCGCATCTTGCTTTGATTCCAGTCCCCACACCCTCAGCTCACCCAGATTTCTGTTTCCTCCTCCCAGCTGTACAAATTCATTGGGACCCTGGATAATTCTAGGGCTGTCCAGAGCTATATGCATAAGTGAACCAAATGTGCCCCAAAGCTGAGTTTTCCAACCACTTTTGTTTGCTCTGTATCACTGGAGAACCCCGTGGCCCAGGGAGGGTTGGGTAAGGACCTGCACACATTGGTTTCCATACAGGTAACACATTCAGGCAGCATTTAGCCCTGTTTGGATGATTTGAAAGCACGGCAATTTTCACCTTCCAGGTGCCAGAGGTCACTTTACAGCAGTAAAACAGTGTAAGAATAAAAAAGAGTGGCAGCCCTGGGCTCTGCAATGAAAATCCTCTTCTTTCACTGTCCACAGCTTGCTTTGTGGAAAAGGGCTCTCAAAGCTGGATGCATTATCAAAGTTTAAATTAGCTCCATTGAATTTTATTAGCAATTTTCTACTTTGTTAGCAATTTCATGCTGCCTATTAACATTAGTTTTTAATATATTGTTATCACTCATCACAAAAGGCTAATCCTGTTAGTGCTTTCCATATTGTATTACAGAAAACAAACCAGAAGGCTGTGGTGGTTCCTCACCCTGCCATTCTCACGTGTTTATAGACAGCGTATCTCTCCCTGCACACTCTCAGCTGGGCCTGCCCAAGAGGACAAGTCCAAGGCATGGCTGGCTGGAAGGAGACCCACAAAACATGCTTAGATATGTGAAAATGAGAGAAGAGCTCTTTGTAGGCAAACTAGTGGGATGCCCTTTTACATATAGGAGCATCCTATTGAACCTAATCAAAAGTGACATGCTGTTAGGATTAAAAAGGAAAGAAAAAGTAAATATTGCCAACAGCCAATGCTTTCATATTTACATTTGATTTTAACTTAAAATACAGATTAATTTCACTGAAATCATCAATGAAATATCTACGGGTGCTAACTGACTCATCCCCTACTAAATCTACAAGACATTTTTTACAAGACATATTCATGTCCAAGGATACATTTGCAAAATACATTGAATGGAGTGTTTAAAATGGAAGCATAATACTCCTGCTCATCATTAGCAGAGAATGTAGGCCAGACTTTGGGGTACCTATCCATACTCTCTAAGCTCATCTTTTCCTTTGTTTTTAGTTTTTCACCATGGAATACATGATGGGTTATAAAACACTAACATCAAAAGACGACAATTAGCAATAACCTATGCAAGAGGTGGACTGTGCTCTTGGGATGGGAACTGGCACCTCCTTGTGCCTCATGTACTGAGCTGAGCCCTATGTTAATAAAATGTGTACCAAAATGTGTGAAGAAATCTCTGTGATTTACTGCAGTGTCTCACAAATGCTTGTAGTACACAACAAGGGTAAGGTTTTCCCTTGGTAGTGTATTTGCATTCAGAACTTTCAGGTTTCATAATGCTGTTTTCACTGTCACATCTGGGACCTCACTAACATGGCTCCCATTTAATCCAGGGACTATCAAGAGAAAGAGAAAGGGGTATATCTTCAGCACAGTGCCTGTGAAATTACCCTTATCCTCTGATATATTAAAATTGAAGTGCTATAAATTTCTGTTGTCATGGAGATATTTTCCATGCCACTCCATGATTGGCCATTGGAATTCACTTTCCTTTGGGTTTTCCAGCCTAATTAACTGTTATATTTTTGCTGGCAGAGAGGAAGAACCCACGTGAACAGTTTTTGGACTATGATTGCCTCCCTTACAGAGCAAATTTCATTTTTGTATACTATTAAAGGTAAAACGCATGAGCGTGGCTGTATTCATAGCGCAGAAAAGGCAGCAATGCTCTGGCAGGAGCTGAGTATTGCTGGGTTGGAGCACTGAGCTGTTACTTGTGTCTCCTTAACAGGCAGCACAGCAGCCCACATTTCCTGCAGCCATGCAACAGGGTCACCCCAAACCCCACTGGAATGACAGTTCTACTTACAGCAGCACTCCTGACACATACAGGCAAATACAGGATTGAAGGACCTCTGGGCAGGGTCCAAAGCAGACTTGTGCCAATGATAACAATATTGTGTTTACTCCTGCCTTTGTTTTCTTCGTCCTTTTGTCACTGGCTTCTCCCGAATTTATTTTGAAGTTCAAGCATGATCAAGTCTGTTGCATTTGAAGGGTGGGCAGGAACAACCTCATTCGTTTAATCTGATATTCCCACAAAATTTCAGGCTGTTTGTATCCTTTCCAAAACCACAGGGTTAGGTCTTACTTGAAGAAAATGCCTGGTGGTACAGGTTCATCATGCCCACTCCCTAGTGATGAGGTTGATTACAAATTCAAAGCTAATTTATCTGCTGCTGTAAGATGGACAGGCCTGGAGATCAGCTTCCCCTATGCTTTTCAAATTAAAGTGTCTTTGATGTACTTCTCTCTCCTGCCTTTGAACATTTAGAGTCCATTGGCAACAAACTGAATGATTTGGTACTAAAGAGACACCCCTCTCCTTCCCCCCCAAGAGAATTAGCATCAGGCCTTAATTTACTAATGGACTATAGACATCCATTAACATAGTAATTAATTCAGTGCTAAAGTGCCTGTAAGACGGAACCATGCTGAGTGCATGGGAAAAAAATTACAAGTGACATCTTCACGGTGAGCATCACAGGCTTTGGGTGGAAAAGTTAATTTAACAAAGAAATAATGGTGTGCTTTATTCCTCTTCTGCAGTGCTGCATCTAATTGCTGCATTTGACAACAATCTTATACTCAATTCTGAATTTTTGGACAGGGGTCCAGCTTTTTCCATCTTCCAGAAATCAAACATGGAGGCAGTTCATGCCAGCATAAACAGCTCCCTCAGAGCTTGGCAGAGCATCCTCAGCAGCGTGGCAGGGTGCTGGCTCTTGGCCCAGCTAACAAACCCTGTCGTGCAGTCAGGAGCCTCTAGAGTCAGCAGATGCAGCCACTGCATCTCAGCAATAACGTGGAGGATATTGCACTACCCCACCCTATCAGTGTCTTACACCCATGTCTTCCAAAAGCAGCCTCTGGGCTGGCAGCATGTTTGATCACTCCCTCTAGATCTGCCCTTGAGGTTGCTGGTGAAAGAGGTGGTTTGAAGGGCCTGAGAATATGTTCTCAGCTTCTCCAAATCTCACCATCGTTCCTACAAAGTGAAGTTCAGTATTTGTCACACTGCCATGCAGCTGGTTCTATTGGTATTTCAAAGAGACAGGATGTGTGCTCCTCACGTTTCAAATTCTCTCTACTGATTGGAATTAGCCACTTTCCCAAAAATAATTGCTGCCAGTGGCAATTATTACAATTAAAATGTTTGTTAATGGTTTGCAAATGCCCAGGCTAAGCTAAAAAGCATGTGCCAGGTCATGAATGAACTTAATTAGGTATTATTTAGAACTACTTCTTAGTTCATAAATTACACACCTTTCCAGTCCTTTTCATTTGTAAGGTATCCATTGCATTCCAATGAGAAAGACAAGCAAGCAACAAAGCAGTTTACACTTAGAGCCATTCAAAGCTTCATGAAGCAAGATTTGGGGTTTTTTTAATGTTTGGTTACTTATTTTATGAACACATCAGCCAGTTTAAATAAACACAGCAAATTAATGAGGCATAACAATTATGTGAGTTCAGGGTTGACGTGCACTTTCCAGTGGATTTCATGCCAGAGAGTTTCATTTGGATGAAGAAGCTGGGCTACAGAAGATACCACAATATTGAAAGAACTGCACCAGGCTATTATTGCTGCCTTTTTGGGTGCTGTTGAGGTGTATATATATTTATATGACTTCTATCAACACTTATTCTTCAACTCAGAACACAAGTATGCTCTTGTGCTGGCCAGGATTACCACTTAACTGATGGCTCTGAACTGGTAAAACACTGCAGGCTGTGACTCTGTACTGTGGTCTGATTGCATCAATAGAACAATGGTTTCATTAAGGCTTTTCATGCTGTACTATCAACGTGAGGGGATGATGTTTGTACTTCAGTCTCCATGTTATGCTTGTTAGTGACTGCTTGAGCAGGATTGTGAAATTACATAGAGGTAAAGATAACAAGCAACCATCTGTTGATGGTTTGTTGTGAACACAAAGCAAGCAACATCAGTTGAGCTATGCCTTGTGCAGCCTTAGTACTGAGTGCAAAATGACATTCCAGATGTGTAAATAGCTTATGTGCAACAGGGATAAAGTTTCATGAGCCAAGAAGTTTTTGTTCATCCAGCATCAGCTGAATGGTCCAGCTGACTCTGGGCCCCACCCTGAGCATGTTCTGGTTTGTTTCTGGTATAAATCCTTTATGAACACCTTTGCCTTCAAGACTACATTTTCTTTTAAAAACAGGCAAAGGAGTCACACGTGGTGTGGGTGCACAGAGTAGATGTGAGGGCGCCATTCGGATGGGAATGGAGAATCTTGATTACTGTGTGCCTTGGCATGATGAGCATTATTTGCTCAAGAAACTCAATTACAGCCTTATTGAGCTCCTGTAGTCTCACTGGCTTCAGGCAAGGTATTTCAGAGGGGGTCATTTTATTTTCTTCTGAGGACCTCTCTTGGACCCAGTACTGTGCTTCTTGCCCCTCACTTGGAGAGCCAAGCAGAGGCACCAGCCTCCCCAGCCCACCTGTAGCTGCTCATAGCACAGCTTCCTCTTCCAGACACCAGCAGCTCTTCCAGCAATAGGGAGGCACCTTCACCTTCTATTTACCAGCTGCTGAGTGCGTTAATGCTGTGCTGTAACAGACGTAGCTCAGCTCCCAGGAATTCATTTGACTTCAAACTTGTGATCCATGTGTGATACACATACATTAGCTCAGAAATCCATTTGTCAATCAGAGCTAATAATGGTTCTTGATACACAGAATATTATGGCATGTTGTGAATAAGCATGGGGAAGGTGAGCATGCTTGGGCTCCAGCACGGACTTTATGTTCTAGGTGGGAATATGTGTGATAACCTCATAGCCTGACACTACAGAGACATGTTAGCCATAAACTGATGTGGAACAAGATCTGCTGCTGCTTTGCTTATCCATGTCTGCTGCTGGATCAGTATCTCAGATATTTTTTAGACATTAAAATAAACATTAAAGGTAGCATTTTGAAAGTTGGTGCCTTGGCATTTTTTCTCTAATTCTGCCACTGAAAAGAGGAAGGTGGTGTTTTTTTTCAAAGCACAGCTTCTTCAAATGGAAAGAATGGATCAAAGGAGATCAGAGATGCCTATAAATATCATGCTTAAATTTGCTGCAAACAGAAAGCAACAGTATGTTGATTGGAGCTGTGTTTACTCCTAATGCTACCAAAAGCCACAGCTGGGCTGGCACAGAGTGGAGCAGGGAAATCTCCCCCAAGGCTCTGCCTCTGCAATTTTAACAGGCTATTCTGGCAAACTTTATTGAGTATCTAGTAAATAATTTTTAAGAGGTTCTATGCAGGCTTGAGCCAGCTACGCTCAGCACTCTGTTTTTTTTATTCCAATCAATTGTCCATAAAGTTGTAAGCTGATTTTTATCTTTCTCACACACTTACCTAGTGTTAATGGGACAGGGGTAGAGGAAATTAAAAACCCAGAGAAGATGATGATAGTTTGATAGCCTAAAAGGAGTCTCTTCCTACATTTTTAAGTTTATTCTTGATTGAGGGAGAAGTGAATAACCTAAGCAGAAATGTGAGACACCTGCCTAGACACTTGGCTGGGTGTTATATTCACATAGACTGAGTGAGTGGGATTCATGGAGTGTACAGTCCATCTCCACATATGTAAGAAATCAACACACACCATCCCAGTAAACACGTGGACTCGTGGCCTGATACCCCTCCCCTCCAGCTGCAGCCAGCCCTGCTCCCACCCTGCCTGCCTGTGAGCACCCACCCACCCTCACATCAGCTCCAGTCCTGAGAAGAAATGCCCATAAATGCAGCACTGCGTCCTGGAACCATTCAGCTCACTCCAGCTTGACACCTGGGTGGCAAAAGCATAATTCTTCCTAACTGAGCTTCCAACACAGTGGTAAACCCCAGTTTTACATCCACCAGTGATCGAGCCAGAGCAAAGACTCTCTTACCACAGCAGAGGAGGGTTTACCCTGTGGCAGTTAGTTAGTCCACAACCTGCAGAAACTGGTAAAGTCACTTTCCTTTGGCCTTTGGCCTTAACAGGGATCAAACGTGCTGTTTTCAAATCTCAAGCCTCAAAAGCCAAATTCACCTAAAGAATGCCCTCAATTACAAAGCTTCAACAACTGCCTTAGAACTGTAACAGCATTATCAGAGGGAGCCAGAGACCCTTCTCTGGGAGTCATCCATAGTCCCATCACATTCAGTAACATGAGCAGTGTGAGGGGCCATGGTCTGAGTAGAGCACAAAGGGAAGCAGGAGGCATCTTCTCAGGGGCTCCTGAAGTACACAGCAATATTTCAGAGCATGCTCTCTATGAACTATGCACAACCATCGAATACAAGCCAGAAGGAAAAGACCTGTGAAGTTTAAAATTCTCCCACAAAAGCTTTTCCCCTTCTTCAAGGCCAAGGAAACAAACCAGCCTTGCAGCATATGGTGGAGAGGAGAACAGAGATGAAAAAAAGACCTCCTAATTAGAGAAAGATTCAATAAGCCCTAGGCTTGTTTTAAAATGAAAATGCTACCACTTTTTTCTGTAGCAGTGACCTTACTTTTGCCTTGAGGATTAATACAAAGCACAGAAGCACTTGCAGTCAATGTTTTCAGTGGAATTGCCCGAGAGCATGTGAAGTTTGAAAGATATGGTCTTTCTGGGTCAGGTTGGAGTTTTCTTACAGAGATTTCAATTCGTATCCTTCCATTTTCTTTAACTGTTTATCAGCTCTGCATTTCTTACAATGCTCATCTCAATACCCAGCCTTTGTGGCCCCAAAATATCTTTTAGTCATCCATTAAATCCCACAGCTCCCTATGGACACAGCAGAAACATTCCCTTTCCAGGTGCAACATTGAAGGTGCAGGATGCAGCTGTGCCACACTGCAGAGGCAGAGCCAGGACTAAATCAGATTGAAGTCAGACATTTGTTTCTCTTCAGACCTGGCTGCTAGGTATGACAGCAACTAATTTAGACACACCTGACCTGGGTGTAATTAGCTCAGTGCATGAGATATTACTCAATATTATTATGTGAATGAGATAATAATTTTCCTATGGGTTTGCATAACATAGCAGGATGAGGAGGAACTAATGTGTACATTCAGCTCTCACTTGCCAGCTCAATATTAGTATAATTACTTAAATATTATATGCTATATCAATGATATATTAATACCTGTATTAATGCAATAAGAATACTCATAATATTTGCAATTAGAAACCCTCAGGACTCACTTAACCACACACATATCTCCTTCCTGAAGAGCCATCTGCCCACCACAGTGTGACCATGGACACAGTCTGATATACTGTAACTCCATGTGCAGCCCCATACTGCTCAGATTTCCAGAATTGTCCAAAAATCCCTCTCACCCCCTTACACCAGGCTATGCTTTCATGATCATACACTGATGATAGAAGTCTCCCTAGTCTTCTGGTTTCTCAGTAGGGCTTAATACATAACACACCATCCAACTCCGGACAGGTGACTCTGCCACTGTGTCACAGTGAACTGGGATGAGCACCTCAGGCCTCAGAGCATTAGTAACAGTGCCACTCTGGGCATTCCCCAAAAGTCTCCCAAGAACCTGCTTGTAGTGACAGCAGAATAAAATGTTGGAGCAAGAAAGAAATTAAGCTCAACATATACGACAATATTACAGAAGCAGACGAGCAGACCCAAAGCTGCTACCAGGTATTGCTTTTTTTCAGCTATAAAACTCCATTTGAAGGGACAGTAAGAGGCCTTTTTTTCTCCTCAGTTTTCCGTTATGTGTTATTCACATCTTCATGTGGTAGTTTCTATGAGAAATGCACACCTTCAAGCAACTAATAGAAAATTCAGATAATGAAGACTGCAGCTCCAGATAAAAAATTTCCAGGAATGAATTAGCCCTGGATAGTATTACTCTCTGCTTTTAAATTCATTATTATAATGAAGGAAGAAAGGTGGCTGATTTGTGGAATCATAGATCCAGTATAAATTACAAGCCAGGAAACTCTGTACCTTGAAGGTGAAACTTGGACTATTTTACACCGAAGATAAAGAAGCCACACATCTTTGTTTTACCTGACCAGACATGTTTTTGTAATAGAGCAACCTGGTGTAATGACATTTCTTATTTCAACTGTCCATTTATCACAGTGGGTTTTCTTCCTGGTGTAATAGCAGAGAAAAAGACCAGGACTGGGAACTTAATGTCTGTTCTTTTTCCTGTCTGTAATTCTCAGACTCTCATGTTTCCTGATACTACATGAATCCCAGCAAACGGATTTTCACCTTTCAGGCTGTGCAGTTCATTTCTCCAGATAGAGAGCAGAAACCCCTGTGCCTGACAGATGCCTGGATGCTGTTCTGGCATCATCAGGCCAAGAGGTGGCCTGAAGAGCAGCTGCAGGACTGTCTTCTGCTGGGCAGTGCCCAGGGGGCTGGAAGTGGCACTGCTCAGTTCTAAACCCAGCCCATGGGGTCAGCCTGCACTGCAGCCAGGATGAGGGAGAAGGCAGGGAGGGAAAGTTTTTGCTATGAATTTTTGCAAGCACATGAGAGAATTGTGTCAGCATCTCATTTGCATTGTGTAGCATTTCATCTCTCCTGGCTCTGAAGGCAAAATATTTCTGTATGGCTGCCAGTCATGAACACAGGTAGAGGCAAGACACCATCAATGAAAAGCTCTCCTTCATGTCAGAAGAAAAATCTCAGGTTCAGACTACTCAGGCAGATTCTGAATTGCTGCTGTGACTTTCCAAAAAAAGGATCTGGAGGGTATGATTTGCTTTTTCCATCTTATCCTACTTCTGTGCAAAGAGAGTCCATAAACATTCACTAAACCTGGCTGCTGCAGTCTTTGGGCAGGTCTGCCCAAGAACAGGGTTGGGGCAGCAGGTAGCAAGGCCACAACAGCCTTTGCATCCATTGTAGTCCCCTGAAAGCTCATCCTTCCATGGAGATGTGTGCCTGTTCACCCTCTCTTTCACCTGCTGAAAGAGCTGGACCAGTAAAATGGTCTCCACTGACTTTCCACAGAAACTGAGGATGGAGAATAAATAGATGTCTCTGGAAATCTAACCTTAATAGTCACCAATTCATAGCCCCCAAGCAGTCCCCACATTTCTGTAATGCCATTTATTGCAGGTTTTTTTCTGAATAAAACACTTCAAAGTTCTCCTAGGGACAAACAGAAACCCATTTCTGTTTCAGCCCCTCTGCCAGAGTTCATTCTCTGGGCCATTGTCATTCCTTGCTAATCTAATAAATTTTCCAAGCTGATTAATTCAGCCTTCTGGTAACAAGTGGTTGTGCTGTGAGTGCATTGGGATTCCACACCAGGCAGCGGCTCCCCCAGCGCAGGGGACTCAGCTGGCAGCAGCACATGGCTGGAGGCTGAGGAGGTACTACAAGCACAGACAAAATAGTGCTGCTATCTGGCACTACAAAGCCAGACTCTGATAGTGTCCTGTCCCTCGGAGGTACAGAGATGAAAAAACTAAGATGCGAAGAACTTAAATATTTCATCACAGACTTTTCTCCATTTTGTTCTTCATTTACACTAGTAAGTAACACACACTTTTAAATTGAGGGGGAAAAAAAGGTATTCTTTGTTGGGATGTCAAAGAGCACCTCCTTCCACCCCCTCCATCCCAGGAGTAATGAATAACTATCACCTGAATGCGCTCCACTGGGAATGACCGTGTCCACAGAGCTCCTCCATCAGACACAGGCCATTTGCAGGGATATTACCTTGGGATTCAAAGCCAGGCTTCTCTGTAAACACAAAGGACTGCAGCCCAGCTTGTGAATGAGGACCTCTATGTGCTGAGGGAGCAGATGCTCTTTCAGACACATCTGGATACTTCACCCAGTGCAGGATGGGGACACCACGAGCAGGTGTCTTAGCACTGCCATGGAGACCTCCAGTCCAGACACACCGGGGCATTGCAAGGCTCTTGGTACGGCACCCTTAGGGGAGCAGGAGGAGTTGTGGGGCCAGAAAGGGAAGAACAGAAAAATCATGGTGAATTGTGGCAACTGTTTTAAAGAGTGGGGGGTTTTTTTGTTTTTTTGCAGAGGAAGGTTGGGAACAAATTAGAAATGGCAAGGCAAAGAAAAGTCAAGCTAATAATTAAGCAGGGAGTAACAATGGAATATAATAAAACAGCTTATATCATAAAAAACTCATTCTCTCCTTTAGAATAAGTGTCTGAAGGAGCAGTTCTCCAGCGTGTTTATGCCACCTTTCTAAATGATCCTGGGATACAAGGAGAAAATACTCCGACCCCAAGCAGCTCTCCAAAGGGCTGTTGTATGATTGCAGCTTCCAAGGCTAACATGCAACAGTCAGCTGAACACTTCACTTTGTACAAACTCCAACACCATCCTGGTGAGAATAGAAAACATCAAAACCCCCTTTATATAGCAGAAGACCCTGGAGGAAGGCTCAGCAGCTCAGACCAGGGAGGATCATTCAAAAGTTAGTATCAGTTAGTTATTTATGACCCTTTTCAGTGCCTCATTGAAATCTTCTTGCATGGTTTTCAAGGCTTCTTAGCTCTCTGCCACTACAGCTCTGTGCCAAGATAAAACCACCTGCTTTGGTCAGGCGGTTGAAGATAGTGACCTCCAGAATTCCCTTCCAGCCTCCATCATTTTATTAATCTAGGAGAAATCAATTTGCTTTCAGTGAAATCTAACACTGATTTTTTCAAGAGACATGAGAATAGGGTTGCCATATCACAAAGAACTTAGAAGACCATTTAGACCCTAAGTCCCATGCACTGTAATAATTCCCTGGCCATTTCTTAAGGGTTGATGTCACTTTTTCTTTAGCCGAACCACAAACCTGCTCAAATGAAAGTTAGAAACGGTGCTGCTCAATGACCAGGAACCAGCCTGAGTGCTCTTATCAGTCTCTTTTTGTGCTATAAATGCATTGCTAATTGCAACGGTGACACAACTGGAAGTGCTAAAGGGAGATTATTGTAGCTGCAAAATGCCACTGTGCTGGATAAAGTCCTCTGCAGAAGCTCATGCCTCTGTTAAGTTTTGTAACATCTGTTCAGAGTGCAGTGCAAGGAGGCTGGAGCCTGGCACAGGTGGTCTAAAGTAATAGCAGAATTGGGAGCTTTCTCTTCCCACCCAGTGGCAGTGTTTTTAACCACTGTGGGTAAGTGCCTGCAGCTTCAAGGAGTGTTATTGGGGAACTTAGGCTACAGGACAGGTATCATCTCCTGCTGAGAGAAGTCACCGGATTCATGTCTGAGGCATCACTGCCATTCCAGTGGGTTCCGCCCATGGGAAAGCAAAGCTCAAGCTACACAACCCAGAAGGTGAAAGACTGAGCAGCAAAAGAGTTTAATGAGATGATGATGATCTCCCCGCACTGGAAATGCCACAGCACCGGCATTTGCCACAGCATAAGGAGGGCAATGTGGCTCTCAAGCCAATCCATCTCACACCAAGATCAACTTGTGTGATGCACACACCAAAATCAGAGCAGGAAGAGATGATCAGGTTGCACAAGCTGGGAATTTGCTTAATCTGGAATGTCAGTCAGGACCTCACCTGCTCAAAAACTCAAATCAAATACCACAAAGGTATAACGAAAATATGGGAGAAATGCACTCAGAAGGAGTACATCTCCTGAAAATGGAATTTCAGAATGGGCAAACCAACAAATGCTGAAAAAAAGAAGAAAGACCACAAGACTACAGAGAAGAAAGGAAACTTTGGACCTCATTTTCTGATATTATAAGGTTATGAGTGAATTAAATTGGCCCAACTTTCCAGAATGAGCAATGGGACAGGCTAAAAAAGACTCTGCTGTGGTCTCACAGGCACAAACACTAAAATTTCTGCAGATGAACAAAAAAACCCAGAAGGTAGGAAGTGGTGTGTCACAGAAGATGAAGAAAAATATCAGACCCCTTCTTAATTTCAACATCATGTAGACAAGATCCATCACACAGACATCCCCTAGGACACCAATACACCCTACTGAACCCACTGTGGTTACACCATGAGCTGGCTCAGCCTTCATTTCTGCCTCTGGAAAGATGATTCTGACCAAAGCTCTCCAACCCAGCTGTGTCCTCAGCAGCAACAGAAAGTGCAGACATCCAAAGTGAGTCATTTGCAAGGCTGATGTAATAGCCTGGAGAGATTCCCATGCCTTTCCTGATGGAGACCTAAGAATACCCGTGGCAGTGAGAACTTCCATGGGATCCTTCCTGAGTTGTTCTTGGAGGGACAAGAAGTTCAAACTGGACAGGAAAGTCTATTAGGGATAAAAGTATTAAAATATTACATGTTCAGTGACTTCTGGGCTTGCATGGGTTCATCATCAGACTGTGGGCAGATAACTGCTCCCTTCTTAGTTGGGATAAGGGACACAAGGAAAAGGGAATAGGTATCTGGGTGTGACATTCAGTATCTGCACTGCACCTACTGAAAGTGAGGTGATGGTATTACAGGGCAGAGGTGGTTGGGATGCTCTCATGTTTTTACATGCTTTGTTTTTGTAGGAGCACTGTCATGGCTGGTTCTGTGCACACTCAGATCCATCCAGAGGGGTTACCACCCAAAGAGAGGAGAGAAGAGACAAAGGTAGAGGCAGGGAGATGGAAGACTACAAAGAACTGACAAGGGGATGCATTAATTAACATGACAGCAAGCATTTTCATCACAGTGGCAGCTGAAGTATGGTCAGGGTGTTGGAGGGTTTTTGTAGAGGCAAACTGAGAGCTTGAACAGACTTCAGAGTAAAGTTGCTTGCAACAGGCACATTAGTTTTGGAGAAAAACATATCAGCAAAACCCTGGAGGTCCAGGCAACACCCAGGCATTACTACTGGATTAAAAATTTCATGTTGAAATAGCAGAGTTCAACCCTGGGGAAAAAAAAGTTGCAAATGCCTGTCTCAGCTTTATATTAAAAGCCATTGGTGAAGAGGGAGAAAAAAATACATTGTATTTGTGGCTGAACTGAAATGGGTCAAAGTCCCACTCCCTCCAAAGTGCACCCACAGGGTGTCAGGCTGTCCTGCACTGACAGGTACGGTGAAAATAGATGCCATGAGATGAGGGAGTTTATAGCAAAACTTTCAAAGCTCATCAACTGCTGTGGTTAATGTATAGACTGCTGTTAGTGCAACTGTGTAATTTAAGCCTCTAACTTATCCTTAGCCAGAGAATTCAACAAAATTAAAAATAAAAAAAAAAGAAACAGACACAAGTGAACCTCTGCCAAAATTAAAACTTGCAAACAAAAGCTACCAGACATTCAAGCCAAATTCAAGCACTCAGTGAGCAGGTACCTTGAAGTTAAGGTGCTTTGTGAAGCCAGGCAAATGTGAACAGGCTGTGGGAATGTTTTATCTGGGGCATTTCAGTTGAGTGTGCTTGGTCCCCACTCAGTGCCTGGCGTGCTGTGCCAGCTGGCAGCTGAAGCACAGCAGCCCTGCTGCCCCTCCCCAAAGCCTGCACTGCTGCCAGACAGGCTTGGCCTCGCTCCCCCAACCAACGGCTCCAGGCAGGGTCTGCAGAGCCAGGAGCAGGAGGGAATGGACAGCGTGGCAGGATACAGCCCCTGGGCTGCAGGCTGGGGTGGGGCAGGGGATACGTCATGGGGGATGCCTGCCAGCAGGCTGGCTGCTCCTGTCATCCCTAACGTGGAGATGACGTGTCCCACACTGCACAGAGCAGTTTGTCATTGATTCTCACATCAGTGGGACACCCTGAGCAAGGGCAGGCTTAGGGAGAAACTCAGTGGGAAAGCCACAGAAAAAGCCCAGGGATCAATCCCTCTGCTCTGGACGAACAAAGAGCTACTGGAGATTAGCATTTCATGATTCTCTTACTTAAAGAGCTGGAAAACTTGGGAGTGCCCACGTGAAGGTGGACTGTGAATAGGTTGCCCCACTTAGAAAGCTGGGCTGAGTTTTTGCACTAGGTAGTTTAAAGCGTTCAGAAAGGTAGCTGTGAGGGTTACAGGGCTCCCTTAGGCTGCTGTAGATTTGTTTTTATCTGCCAGTAAAGTTTCTAAGTGCCTTTCACTACATTAAAATCAAGAAGCCAGAGAAACAAACACCCTGCATATCTGTGCCTCTCATCATGCCCTTCACAGAAACACAGCAATTAGTATTTTCCCTTTCAAACATCCTCAAGGACTACCCCAGCAGTTCAAACCTCTTCTCCACTAGTCACCACCAAGCCAGGCAGCAGCCTCTGACATCTCATTTCCCAATACAAAGACCAACATTTGGTGTCTGAATTGCTTTCATGAAAGTATCAAGAGTTTTAGAACCTGCAACTTCCCCTGAGACTTTTTCAAGGGAATCCCAGAATGTTTAGAAATTGAAAATAAGTCATGAAGTGGCAATTGCATAAAAGAATCACTGCAGGAAGCACCTTCAAAACTACAGCAGTGAGCTCATCACTAGGCATAGATGAAGCTTCAAGTGCTATAAAATGCCCTTTGAGTGATTTTCCCACAGGTCAGTAGGCTTCAGCCTGGAGAATTGCTATGAAATGATAAGTAGCTCCTGCCTGGTAAATGTGAACAAGCAGACGGTACCTCAACAGGAGAGCAACAAGGTTGGTTGAGGTGCCCCCTAGTCTGGCAGGTTTCCAGGAATGAAATTCAGGAGTGCAGTTTTCTTCCCCACCACGCTTTAGTCAGCAGTGCAATTCTCTGCCTTCTCAGCACTAGTGACTCTTCCCATGTGTCTTTCTTGTGAGCCTAAGAAACAGTTAAATATCTGTGAGAGGGATGCTGCTGGCAAGGGGCTGACCCCTACCCTTCCAAACACACACCCTGCTCCCATTGTCAAGGTAGATCAATGTTTAATGCAATGGCCTTGACAGAGTGCTGTTAATAAAGATGCAGAGAGCAAACAAAACCATCTGAAATAGCAAGGCCACATCACATGGCTTGCTCTTCAGAGATCTGAGCTATTTTGCAGTGAATTTATGGGAAGCATTTTGTAAGTGTATAAATAAAGGCCCCATCCTGGATATATATCTCAGGTTATTTTCTCCACCTCTGACCACATCTCAGGGTAGTGTGGAGAGCAGGATACACATGGTCCCTATTTGCCCTGACCACCAGTGCACGAGGGAAAGGGGAGCAGTGGTGTGGGTCTCTGGTGTCCCTGCACTGCATCAGGGAAAGGGAAGGAGAGGTGAGGGATTCTGGTGTTCCTGCACTGCATTAGGAAAAGGGAAGGGGGGATGTGGGATCCTGGAGTCCCTGCAGTCCACTTCTGGCACTGACAGTGCTGGGCTGGATGTGCAGGACATTACCTGATCGGTGTGAGACACATGGCAAAAACCTCACCTGTATCATGTATCTGTCTTTTCCACAGGTTTCCTTCTTGAAGATGTTTCCTTTTTACAGTTTGCTTTCCTGTCTGTCCAGGCCGCACAAGCCCTCAGGCCTATGGGCTTATCAACGCAAATAACACAGCTAATTCTTTGCCTTGTGGGCACCATATGCTGTAAAGAGTTTATTAATATTGGTAAATAGTAAGGGTTTATTCCCTGTATTAAGAATAAACAAGCCTCCAAAGATTATTTTTTTTCAGGTCAGGGATTTTTCCAGACATCTGTATACTTATTTGCAGCTTCTCCAGATTGTCTTGGCCAGTACATTGTACTGGAAATCATGAGATTTCCAATGGATTTTTGGTTTTTATCCAATTGGAAATACTGCAAGAGGAGTTTTTCCTCTCAGTCTTCCAGGATTTCTAGTTCATGTGCTGGCTGGAATCAGCATTATAGAAGGGCATAAAAAGAAAGCCTTGATTAAGAAAAGCTGAGGAAATATTTGTACTTCAAAGGTATCTTTCCAGCTTGGGGTGATGGTTCTAATTAGTTTCTAATGAAGCGAAGCTGATGAAGCCTTACTGTGTGACTGTTCAGATGACCGTTCCTAGCAGACTAGGACATTGAGGAGGCAAGATCTAGGCCTGTGCCAGGCTTGTGTTTATGATCAGATAGTGTGTCTGATGGGCATCTGAATTATCCAGTTTTTAATTAGAGATGGTTATTATCTGAGTGTCTGAGCCTCTCTATGTCCAGCCTCCAGGTCTCTCTCAAGGACAACTGCTGGGAGTGCTTTTGCCACCTATTTTGCAACATCAGTGGAAGGAAAGGAGATGACAGCTCTGAGCTCAGTGGTGTTTTCTCCCATGCCACCCTCCAGCAAAGGAGGGAGGGAAGTGGAACAATGAAAAGGGAGAAAACAGTATGATGGGGGTTCAAGGCAGAGATCAGAAACACTCATGTGATAAAAAAAGAGATAGGAAAAGCAGGAAGAGATGGAGGAATATGGTCTGAAACAATGGAAAAATCACCAAACATGTGGCCTCCCACCTTCTTTCTCCAACATCAGCCTAAATCTGGAAAGATATTTAACAAGATAAAGGACCAAATCCAAACAGGACATGGTAGGTGAAAAAGAAGAAAGGACAACCTGTCGGAGCAAGGGAACCACAGAATGGGGAAAAAACATGGCAAATTTGGTGAGGAGGTGTGTCCCTCCTGTAGAGGATACACAGCCTAAACTGTTGGCTTGGTAGCACCCTGAAGCACCTGGTCACCAGCAGCAGTCAGGGGTCAGCTTTAGCACAGCCACAGCAATCCAACAGCAGAACCCTGCTGGAAGTTCTTTAACTCTGTGCAGGAGTTCCACTTCCAGGAACTCTGCTTTCACTGAACTTAGTAAAAACAGGAATCCAGGAAAACAGATGTCATGCTCTTGGAAGAATATTGCATTATATTTAATTTCACCAGTGTGTGATGAACGAACAGCAAGTTTCACTGAAAGCAGTCAATGCACTTACTGGCAGCATTAGCACACAAGACATGGGGCTCCCATTCCAGGTAACCAACAGGTGACATTGTAGACAAAGGAAGATCAGATAATCCTGCATGGCCTGACACAGCTGTGGTGGGTGGCACATCCTCCCAATGGCTGTTCACCCAGGGCACATCAGCTTTTGTTGGTCAGAGCAACTGAATGCAGTGTAATTTCTTTGAAAGTGATGCCTGTCAGGGGAAACAGGGACACTTGCCTATGAAGGGACAGGCTTTCCTCACAGAGCACTAGGGGCGCAAGGCAGGCAGAAGTTTTGTTTATACTGAAAGGCAATAATTTGTAAATGCTATTTCCTATAGAACATAAAAACTCTCTGAAACTTTAACTGAGAATAATTCACACCATGTTTAAGACTTCCAAAGCCATCAAAGCAAACCGGAATTCATTACAAGAGAAAATAGATTGTAATTAATTAACTTATTGAAATTATGAATCAAGCACTATGCAGGAGAGGCTATGCATCACTTTGCAAATTATTCATTTAATCAAATAGCTGGGCAGAAATATTTGCATTAATAATTGGACCAGAAAGTGCTGATCACAATGTTTAATAAATCCAAATTGTTAATTCTACAAACTATTTCAAGAGAGAGACATATCTACAAAAATTTCCACTGGTATAAAGAGATGTTTGGGGGTCTGTCCTTAGCAATTAAAACAAAACTTTTCTCCAGAGCACTCTGGCAGAATAGTTGGAACCTCATCCATGTCATGCCCCTTCCTTTCTTCAGCAGAAGGTTCAGGACAAGGGGATTTTTGTGACAACTCCTGAGGACAGCTTATAACCCAACAAGAAGACCCTGGCACTGCAGTAACCAACAGTCAACCCTTACAATGCTTGGGTATAATTAACCTTGTTAGCACCTCTCCATGAAGAACTGTTTCCACGAGCACCATCCAATCCTCACATAAAGCCCCCAGCTGAGCCCAAGTTCAGAAACTCGACATGGCCCCACATGAGCTGGGCTTTGGGGGACAGTTTCACCAGTAGCCCTAGAGGTATCTGGGCTGCCTGGTCCAAGCACTTTCCTGCTGTGTGTATCTTTTCCTTGACATCCTGCTGCCAACCCTAATCCAACCCCTGGGCTGGGATTGATGGGAGGGAAGGCAGGAGCCATCTGGCCCTCACTGGCAGGCCCCTCCCAGCCAACTCTACCACATGTACTAGCTTTTATTTCCTTGGATCCCAAACCCACTGTCAGCTCTCATGATTTTTGTGTGTTCAGAATCTGAACGTTTTATCAAGCTGTTACAGACACATTTCATCCCAGACATATGGAAACAGATGATCCAGACTTGTTTTCACTTTCTGGAAAGTGAAGGTTCCTCTACTTGCCTAAAACACCTTAATTTTATTTCGACTCTGCTAGTTATCTACATTCATGTCTCTACTAGTTCTGCTTTTCACTGATTTGGGGCTTTTTGACTTTGTGGATAAAAGCAGTAGAACGACAGTCACATTGAGTCATGAGGTCTCTCAAACTGCTCCAAATCAGAATAATTTAATTCAGCCATTTGATACGAGTGTGAGGTTATTAATATGCCAAGAACAGAGCTCCATCGCATCAACTTCTCCCTGAGCTGCAGAAATACTTTACAAGCCATAGACCTGTAAGGTTTTGTTTGGCGACACTGAGATGTAGTTTTTGCCCTTTTGTCTTTCCTGCTCTTTTTTTCCCCATAGATCTATTTGCTAAAATAAATTGAAATTGGGTAAAAGAATATAAGGCACAATTTATACTAGATATATCTGCAATTACTAACTCTGAATTAAACATATCCCTTCATGAATAATGAAGCAGAAATAGGCCAGAGGAAAAATGAGATAAGATCTTCAATCCATGTATTTTTAATTGCTTCATTATCTAAAATTTGGTATGAATAGCAGTGGATACAGTTTGCTGTTAATGCACAAAAAGAAATGAGAATTTTCAACCAAATCACAAAAGGCTATCAAAAATTAATTTTGTGTGCTGTGATCATTGAAAATGTAAGTGATTTTGTGGCAGAGTGACATAAAAAAATACCATTTATATGCTAATAATGAACAAGTCATATTTTTTCATTTTGATGCAAAATAAATTTTATTTTCATTTTAATGAACTGTAATGAATTATAAGCTGTTTCTTTTTATCTTTAGGTAAAAGCTGGGAAAAAGATAATGAAAGGTTGGCAAAAAGATTGCCCCTGAATGAAAATTGTATGGAACAGAGCATGACCCTTTCTTTGACCTGTTAAACTACTTTGCTGACTTGACAGTCCATGGGCAAAGCTGCCATTTAGGCCCAAGGTGAGCAGTGCAGCAGGTGAATTCTGGGAACACACCCCAACACAGGGCAAAAGAGAGAAAATCCTCCACACTGGGAGGAGGAACTCCACCTTTATTTCCTGCAAACACAAGCATCCCCAGAAGGGGATCTTCCATGTACTCTTCCACGCAGAGGCAGCAGCTCTAAGCTTAGGGATAACTTCTGTATCCATGGATAAAAGCGTGAGGTACACTTGTTGTATTTGTAGTCCCTAACTCTGAATTAAAGATGTTTCTTCATGAATAATGGAACCCAAAAAGGCCAGAGGTACTGAGGAAACTGATCCAAAGCCTATTAAAGCCAATGAAATGTCTCACATTGATGCATACCATATTAATAAATAATTATGGGATGGATTTTTGGCAGTAATTCCTAGAAGCACCAGGCACAGCCAGGATCTTTATCACTTCAGTTGCTGCACACAACACAAGAGATAGTTCTGTCCTAAAGGCATTGCAATGTAAGGATAAGGCAAGAGATAGCAAGCTGGATAAGAGAGGCACAGGGAACCCAAACAAGCCGTGAGATTATTGTGCTCAGCAATTATGTGCAGCAGGCTCAGCACAGCAGCTGCTCCGACACTTCTGAAACAGTGGAGCATGTACCAACACCAGCTGAAATCAATAGATACTGCAAACATTAAACACCCAGGAAAACCCAGCTCAGCTTTTTAAAATGAGCCAACCATAATGAAAACCCAGTTTGAATCTGCTTGTCTTATATTTACTGCTCTGCATTCACACTGAGGACTTCCCTCAGGGTACCTGCGCCTGCCTCAGTTTGAAGTCAACTTCTTTGCACCTCTCTTGTGCAGATTGTCCACATGCACTCAAATTCCAGATTTAACTTCCTTCTTGGGGCCTACTGCATATTATTCAAACAACCTATTGCAAACAGTGCAGCTGAGATGCTCAGGTCGCTGTGTGCAGCACTGCTTCATTTATTAATTTACCTTACTGCTGCATCAGGCTGCGTGTTCATGCTCATCTGCACAGGATGCAGGTATCTGGTGGGATTTTCATAACACCTACTTGAGAGATAACAGTGCTTGTAGATTCCAATTTGCATTTTTATGCATGATAATTCCTCTAAGAAGCTGATTTAAATAACTCCATCTCAAGAAGAGCCCTTCTGCTTATTATTTGGACTGGAGTAGTAGCAGTAACACACTGATGATTGTTTATTAAACTTTACCATGAGAAATAGCTAAATCTTGGCAGAAGGACTCTCAGCAATGGACATAAGTTGTAATATAGGAAATTGTGGTATTTTGTGTCATAGATATTTCATCCTGAAGGTACTCATCCTTTGGAACAGAATGCACAGAGGGTGTGGAAACACCATCCTGGAACATATTCCAACCTGGGTGGCAAAAGCACCCTTCTGTAACTGGACCTCACTGGAGCCCTGGGTTGGGTCACAGACATCCAGAGTTCCTTTCCTACAAAATTTGTCATAAAAATGAAGGATGAGTCTTAATGTTTAGAATTAATTTCATGGACTCCTCTGCTCATCTCATGCAAATACCATTATCAGAGACCCCACCACAGCCTGCACTGCCTGCAGTTCCCAACAGGAACAGCACTGTGATCTCCCATGGTCAGTGCAGACATCTCACTCTGGGGACACTGGCAGAGCTAGGAGGGATTGGTGGCACCCTGGGCAAGCAGAAATCCCCACCAGCACCTCACCCCCAGCTCTTCGCTGTGCTTGTCCTCACACAGTCCTTGGGATCTGAGCTCTCCTCAGAGCACCACATACATCTGTTCTGGGTTCAGTTCTGCAAATATTTGCTCACAGGGTTTTGTTTTTTGAGGTTTTTTTGTTGTTTTTCCCAGAAGTTGTACCTTTGCTTCTATGAATTATACACTTAACAGGGGATAAAAATGCAGTAAGTAGCATTTTACCTTGGTCAGCTGCTGGGTGAGGCAGGTGGTGATCAGCAACATTGCAATTTGCTCCTCTGTGCCGTCAAAATACATTAAAAAATAAGCTGGGTAAAACTATGACAAACATGAAAGGATGCTGAAGAAACACACTACTGAGCTAGTGTATACACTAAAAAGTAAAATAAATAAGTTATTTAACAACCCAAGTCAGGATGTTTCTGTAGGTGATTCTCCAGGTTGAATTTGGCCTTAATTTTGCAATGGATTTGAAAAGGACACAGCAATATCTTTTTCCAGCACTACCACACATACAATCCCATTGGTTTTACCCTGACAATTGAATTGATTTCAAAATTAAAAGAAAAGTAAATGTTTCTCTATATCTTGTATATCTTGATCCATCTTTAACATAAAGATCGAGCAGGTGACTTTTTGAATGAAAGGGAAATATGTCAACTGTGGGTAACAATTTCTGCTTCGAGGCCCCCACATTGAGTGTCACACAGAAACATGTGCTGAAGTTCAACTACAAAATATTAAGGAAGAAAGACAAATTCTTGGCCAACAATATAAAGTCATAGCCTGGCAGTGGAGCATGGCAGATGAACCCCTCAAACACAGGCTGATTCCAAGTCAAATACAGCAAAAATCAGGTGCAGAAATCCATGAAGAAGTAAACAGGATTAAGAATTTTTATAGATGGAGACAACTCAACAGGCAGAGGCTTTCATAGCATGCCCTTGTGAGCTCATCCCAAACCAGAAGAGGCTGACAAGGACAGTGCCTAAGCCTGTGGCTTAACTAGCTACAAAGATATTTGCATTTCCAGTAGCTGAAAATTGTTTATGCTCTCAGAGGTTATTAGCAGAGTTACAAATTATTTATGTTTTCTTTTCTTCTAGTGCCTGATTCAATTTTTTTCCTTGAGCTAACTGTTCAAATTTCCAGTTGGTGCAGAAGGGACTAAAGACTTCATTTGCAGACTTGGTATTGTTTTTCTCCTTCTCATCTTCGGGATGTACAATGCTCACACTACTCTTGACAAGATCTGTAACACAAAGCTTTATTGAAAATCCTGTTAGTTTCTCCTAGTTATTTCAATTGTTATTCTGAATTTATTTGAAAAATTAGAAAAAAAGGAAAGTACAAGAAAAAATGAGCTGGACAAAAGACTATCTAAATGAAGCTTGTAGAGGAATGAATGATGTTTTCACTCTTGGAATGTGCATGAAATGACTATGTAAGCAGTAAGAAAAACAACAGATGTTTACAAGGAAAACCAAAACTGAAGAAAACACAGGGATATGATTAAACAAAATTTGACTCAACCAATTAGAAACATTTGTGTGTTCCAACAATCAAGCTTTGACAAGTATCAAAATTTCTGTTTTAGTTACCATCTTGACATAGTTACTGAAAGTTGCCCAGATTTTTAAGGATTTGCCCTAATCACATAAAATTGTACTATCATTTTCTTTGACTGCTACTCTGGTCAATAGGAAATCTGGCCAACAAGAGACATGTAAGTCTTAATCATGCCTGAACAAAGAAGATTTACAATTCACTACTCAATAAGACATAATGAGTCAGACAGAAGGTGATATGTTTGTTCACATTGTTGGCGGAAATTAAAGTATAGAATTTCTAAAAAAATCTCCATACATATTTTCCAAAAATAATTCTGCTACTGTCCACAAGGAAAGTCTAAAATTGTTCCTCCTCCAGACAAGCTTTGTGCTTGCTGGGTTTTACCCTCCTAATTTTCTTCAAGTGCAGAGCTGCACTATGTGTACCACCACACAAGACCACTTTCCTCTTACATGAAAAGTTTCGTGTATAAAGAACGATACAAAGCCTAGTAACAAAAATTCCAAAATAAACTACTCCCTCCCTAACTTCAATAAATCAGTTAAAGAGGAACATAAGTGTTGTGAGATCTTGGTGCAGAAGGCCAGAATTCATTTTACATCATTTCAGTCTGCTGGCTTTTGGACAACATTTTCTGCAAATTTATGGTTCACTAAGTAGCTCTAGGATGTCTGGGCAGTTGGCAACAGCCAAAGAGGGTGCTGTAAAGTAATTTGGGTTATTAACTGCTTCTATTCTGAATGACATGCAGAAAATGCTCTTTATTATTTTTTGACACACTGCACCAATATGCAGAGCTTTAACCTCCCTAAATGTCCTATTTTCATCCAGATTTTACAATACACTTTCTTTTGGTGTGTGGTCACAGTGAGACCTTTACTGGGTATGACCACTCAGGAACTGCTGCTTTCAAGAGACTGCAGCAGGAAAACCAGGGCTGGCCTGTCTGTGTGCACTTGCAGTGTTGTGTCTTTAAAACAAGCAGATTTTACAGGACTAAGAAATATAGCCAAAATCAAATCAAACCTGTGCCAAGGAACTCTGCTTCCTCACCTCTCACTTCTGTTTCCCTTCTTTTAAGGAATAGTAAGGAGTAAACACAAACAGCCATGGACAACACTGGAAATAAGACTAGAAATTAAAGATGCTTAGCTGTCCAAGTGGTGGATTCTAGTCTGGACTTTGAACATATTTTACTCCACTCTCACCAAGATCCTCAGTATGTGGTACCTCATGCTTTCCTCACTTGATACACATGTGCTGGTGTCCCTAGAAGAGGCTACAATGGATCACACAGTCTTGGTTATCTGTTCAGTAATAGCTCAGGTGTCAACCAACCAGCACAGTCTCATTCAGTGAGAGCAGAAAGAAGGAAGAGATTTGGATAGAAAAGGGATCTTTTTTCTCCCCCCGTCTATGCAAAGTTACAACACCAGGAGGAAGGAGAGCAGTTTCTTCACAAGCACCTGAAGAATGTACAGCAGCAGAGCACACTAATCCAAGCCTTGAGAAGGCTCATTACCAAGACTCTGGACAGCAGTTAGAGCTCTCTGTGAGCCTGTCACATTACTTGCCAAACATGAGTGCTCTTGGACAAGTGACTGTTTAAAAGTATCAAAGTGCTGTGAAATGATAAATTACAATGGTCATATGGATGCCTTAGTGAAAAGTAAAGCTGCAGAAAAATATAGCCATGTCTTCATAAAGAGGAGGGGGGAAAAACCAACTGTTGAAAATGGATGAATTGAAATGTGTCTACAAGAATAAGAGAAGACATATTGGTACCTACAGCAACCATTCCCACTTGGCTCCATTCGGCGAGCAGGGAGCTGAGAGGGAGGAGAAGATGCACAAATGCTGAAATGTCTCAGGGAGGATATTACACATGGGAGATGTCTTAGCAAGCAAGTTCCAAAAGCAAAATTGATAGCAATCATTTATTTTTATAAAAAAAATATGCTAACCTAGAGGAAATAAAACACCAGAGGAAGTGAGCATGTCATGTATTTCAGGTGTATTATTTTACACATAGAACAAATGCAATTTTTCTTATTATTTCCAGGGGAAATAAGCCCTAGGTAGTCTCATAATGCCTTGGTAGAGTGTCAAAAGAGACCTGAACATTTCAAACAGTCAGATCTTGTTTGGAAGGTACTCTAATGCATTGCTATTTGGCAAAGAGATTTTCAAAGTGTTGCCAAGCCTCAGTCAGTTTATGGATTTAAGACCTCGGCTGTTTAAGGCCCTGTTTACAAAGCAATGCATCATGTCACAGCATGGCACTGAAGTTGTAAATGGCTCCCAAATTTTGAAAAAACTCAACATTGCAGTGGAATACAGATCACTCTGAGACACAGCAACAGGCTTTGGGAAGGAATGCAAGCATTTTCCTGCACAAACAGTGTGCCAGTCCTGAGCTGGTATAAATCAAAGCAACCTGTTTTCAGATAAAGAGAACAACAGTGATTTACACGCACTGAATCACATTGAATATCTCTTAAATAACACTGAGCCTCAGGACTGGGTCCTCAAGCAGAACCAAATGTCCACTTCCTTCTGGCAGCACAGAATGAGGCATACGAACCCTTCCATGAAACTAAGCATAAGTGAAATAGCGAACTACAGGCACGTTTTTTACAACATGAAGTAAATACAGTGTACTTCATTTATATCCAGACTACTTCCAGATTTGGCCCCAGGAGAGAGGTGACAAGCAAGGCAGGGGGCAATCAGACCTGCTAGAAGGGCTGTACTGGATTAACACAGCTCCCTTGCTCCCACAACCTGAATCAGCATCTCTGCTGAGCTGTGCCTTACAGACACATTCATGTGCTCAGTACTGTTTCAGGGCTTACTAACACCTGGCTGAGTTACATATCACATTTCCACAAATGACATAAAGCCATTCATTCAACACAATGCAGGGACTCCCAAACCTGGGACAAGCCTGGCAAACTCATGGGGAGACAGCTGGAAGAGGGGAGCAGCGTTTGGGACCATAGCTCAGGAGTAGAGCATGTTCCTTTGCCTCTTGAGGTACAGCCCACACTGGGGTTCACTCTTTCACACAACTCTGATCAAAGACCTGTGTTAATAAATCCCCACTCTACTAATACAAACATTTTCATTTAGCTGTATACCTTTGGCAAAACAGAGTAACATGTAAGTTTAGCAGCTCTTCAGAAAAGGACCTGGGTACTGGTGGATACCAAGCTGAACGTGAGCCAGCCATATGTTGTAAAGATGGCCAGTATTTCCAGCAGCATGGGTTGCTGAAAGGCAACACTGGCAGTCATGGAGGTGATTAATTGTCTCTATTCAGCCCTATGGAGACATGGCTGCAGTATTATTTGTCCAGTTCTAGCCAAGTAGGTGCTGGACCATGTCCATGAGGCGCCACAAAAATGGTTAAGGTCTTGAGGCATCTCTGTGAGGAGAGGTTGGGACAGATGGGTTTGCTCAGCGTGGGAACAGAAGTCTCAGGGGTGGTGTCTTTTCAATGAATGTAAGTATATGATGGGAAGAAGTCAAAAACTCTCAGACAGGCTCTTCTCAGTGACAGGACAAGAGACAGCCACTGAAGTATTGGAAAATCGATTCAAACTTCACAAGTTTGGCATTTTTATCTTATGTTTGATCCCTTTGGCAAACACCGGAACATGTTTCCCAGAGAGGCTGTGGTGTCTCCATCCTAGCAGATATTCAAAATCTGAACATGGCACTGGGCAACACTCTCTAGTTGACCCTGCTTTGAGCAAGGGTGTTGGACCAGGCAGTTTCTAGAGGTGCCTTCCAATCTCAGTCCTTCTGTGATTCTGTGACTACTTCACTGCATGTGCAAATTATAACCACAGAGCTGAAGAGGGCAGCAAATCAGGATACCATGTTCAAAGGTAGCTTCATGCTTCAGTCTGCATCCTCAGCCAGGCACAGTACCATGAGAGCAGTCACGATAAAACTCAAAGCCATCAAAGGGATTACTGGTGTAATAGATGGAAATACAAACTAAAGTAGGATTTAACTGGCACCTGATGGGGTACTCAAATTGGGACATAATTGGAGGACAGAAGTCCTAATGAGTTACTCAGCTTTTAAGTTACTTGCTGTAGAGTTTCATTACATTCTTTTCATACAAACTGAGCATGAAAGTTCATCCTCTGATGGCAAAAAGAGAACAGATAAAACTCAAAATCTACGCAGCTTGCTGCCTCCTTCCTCTGCTGGAAAACGATAATTATTTCAGGCCTGCCTAATCCTGTAGGATTTATCCCAGACAGTGTTAGTACTTTCATTGTTCTACACAGCACTGGGCTTTTTCACTCGCAGAGCTCAAAGTGCTTTACTGTGGGGAAGGCAAGTAGACCTCTTTAAAAGACATAATGCTCTCTCCAAGCCGTACACATTTTATGGTGTATTCACCTCTCTTTATAGGAGATTGCCAGAACTGGGACAAGTTCTTGGCAAGTCCTATTAGACAGAGGGAAGTTTCTCTGAAGAACTTGGGCAGAAAAAAGTGAAAACATCCCAGAAAGAACATGGTACTTTAGTGCCTGTGCAGAGTCAGTAAGGAGAGTGCTGCAGTAGTTTTTGACCTCTTTGCACTGTATGAGCTCAGTGTGGCTTCTCAGACCTGTCTGAACCACCAGTCGAGTTACAGCAATGTCCCTGGCCTGCAGCACTGTGTGGTAGGGTCTAATTCCCCACCCAAGCTATCCCAGAGGGCTATGCCAGGGGCCTGGGAGAATATTGAAGTGTTATCTCCTCCATTCCTTCCCCAGAGGACAACTGCCCATGCCTCGGACACTCACATCTTCAGAAGTCTCTTCACACTGCACAGGTGGTGCAGGAGTAAAGATTTTATTGATGGTGGTTCTGCCCAGGAGAAGCACATGAGTCTTGAGTGACAGAAAACTTCAAGGAGGCAAGGAGACAAAGAGAGAAGAAAACAGCCAGATGAGAGCTTTAGCTATTTGTAGACTACTTCTGACACACTGAGCTGCAGGAAGAAAGAGGCATGTTGGCAGAAGAGGGGAATCAGAAGAGATAGACAAGCTTGGGCACCCAGGACAGCCACAGCCAGTGGGGAATAAAGGGGTGAGAGAATTCAGTAGCTTTGTAAATTAAAGGGGAACTGCTTCTTGGTGATAGCAAATCTTACCTGGGTCCAGAGTGGTTTAGATTTCTTTAATCCTCACAGATGTTGAAAGAATATAGAGTGAAGGGAAGAATTTGCAAAAAAATTTTGTTTTTCTTACAAGGCAATGGAGACTTTCATTATGACTTCAGATGTTGTGAACACTTCACTATGGTCCAAACACATGGGTTTTTTTCCTGAATCCACTTGTAATCCACTTTAAACTTCACATCTTTCATTAGTGTCTTTCATATCATACATATAAGTGAGACAAGATATTTCTTTATTGTTTATTTGTTTTAAATGGATTGTCTATTTCTTTCTCTGTTTTTCATGTACTGAGGAAACAATGACAGATTATTCTTTGCTCACCTGCTCCATGGCACTGCTGATTTTAAGTAGGTCTATTTTATCTTCTTATTGGGGATCTCTTTCAGAGGCCAAATATGTGCAGTTTTCTCAGAATGGAAACTATATAATAATATTCATCCCTGTCTCATACAAGTCTTATTTGTATCCTTCCTGCAATAAGCATTCTAACTGTATACCAAATTGGAGAGATGAGCACAGCTTTATACAGTAGCATAATGTTTTCTGGTTTGTTCCCACTTCCTTTTGTAATCATACTTAAGAGTCAATGTGTGTTTTTGACTGCTGTCAGAAATAGCTGATGCTTCCAGAGTAATATTCACAGTGACTTTCAGAGTACCTTCCTCAGTGGAAACAGCTAATCTAGACACCATCAAGGTTCATAAATAGTTAAGGCTAATTTTTTTCCTGTGTATTACTTTGCATTTATCAATGCTGAGCCTCTGGTTCCATGCTACCATCCCGTCACTTTTCATCATGTTTATTCAGCAGTCAATTTTAGCTTTTACTCCCTTGATTATTCCATTTCAGTAAATTTTGCCATTTATCAATTAATCCCCTTTTCCAGACCATTTATTAATGTGTTTCATGGCACAAGTTCTACCCAAAATCCACACGAAACACATCAGCAGCATCCTTCCACTGTAAAAATGGTAATTCTTATCATTTGCTTCCAGTTCTTCAGCCAGAATGCATTCCCTCTTAATGTTTGAGAGCTTAACTTGAGTGCCTTTCTTGTTGGAACTTACTGAAAGCCTGATAAAACTGAGCAAAATCAGGTGGAACATCTTAATATATATGTTCTCCTCAGAGAATTCCCAATTCTTAAGGCATAACTTTCTTTGGAACAAAACCTATTTTGACTCTTTCTCACTATCACATATGTCCATGAGTCCTCTGTGTTTACTTTTACTGTAGCTTCTGCCCATTAGTTCCTAAAGTCCTACCTATTGTTTTATTTTTCCAGCTATTCCCCCTGAGCCTTCCTTAACATCTGACTCAGTCACTTGCATATTTCAGTGGTCACAGCACACCCAAACGCTATTTCATACCTGTGGTGGGCATTCCTCATGTGAGAAGGTGCCCTGGGTGGTGGACAGTTCCTCCCTCATCTGTCTCCCCAAGTAGATGCTCTCCTGACCAGAGGCTTTTCTCCTGACCAGCAGTGCTGGGTTCAAGGTAGGATGGCTCCAGCAGGTCCCCGCAAGCTGTGCCTATGGATCTTCTGGTCTCCCTAAGCTGCTCCACAGCTCAGCTCCTGTCACCACAAGAGACAGGTCACCAAGAATCAGGAATACCTTGGAACACAGAAACCATCTGTTAATTTAATAGATAATTAAATTAATACCCAAAACACAAGGCAAACAACAGACCTCTGACTGACATCTACCTGCCTTTTGTCTTAATTCCAGAGGTTTTTGAACTGCTTTCTTGGGACCTATTTATCTGGGGGTTTTCCAGGACTTTTCTGAGGGTTTAGGTATAAAGAAACCCTGAGCTGAACAGCCCCACAACTGCTGCTCTTTCACTCAATGCCAACAGAAATCCTAACTCCACTATTAATCCCAAAACTTTTGGTGACTTTAAAAATATTATGAAGGTTACAACAAAGTTTCTTTTCCAACAAGAGATTATAAAAAACATATTCGATATAATTTTCTTTAGAGATTGACAGCACATATGCCTTGCTTCAGTCACCTGTAGGAATAGACCTCAGTCAAACTGATGGCAGGGATGTGGTGATATAAGTTATAGATTTACTTAATCTTTGAATATATAGTGATGTAGTGTGAATATGACTGGGGGGAGGGGGAGGGAAATACTTCTTTACATGATTCCAGCACTTGAGAAGCAAATGTTTTCTCTTAGGTGAGTCTCAACGAGGAATATAAATTATTTTATTAGATGCCTCTGGACCTTGCTTCCCTTTTTGACAGAAGGCAATATTTGCTTTTTAATGGCTAAGTTTGCTGAAGGTCAAAGAAAGGTCTTAGATTCCTGCCCTCTGTGCATCAGTATCAGGAAATCATTATTTATATTCTGTGTCCTGGCCCAAACCCATACAATAGCACCTCCCTGTCAATGAATTTTAGGTCTGGTCTAGGTTGCCCACTCTGAGTTTCCTCAGGAAGAGAGAGCTGTTACAGCTAGTCACTAACTAGGCAGGAATATCAAGAATGGATGTTTTAGTGTCAACTATACAGAAGCAGAAAAAGGGAGAATTCTTCTGCCAATAAGCTACTGCAACCCTGAATGGCACCAGCTGTTTATGAGAGCCTTTGGGGAGGAGAAAAGGTCTGAACCTCCTTTCAGTTTTCTGTGATTCCTCACATTTTCACTGACCCAAGTCCAGAAGAGTCTGGTATAAACCCAATAGGAATGAGCAGCAAGTCAGGGCACAGGTTTTCAACTTTCCTGGGCTAAGACTTTAAAGTTTATGCTATAATAATGTGAGTATCTTAACTCTAATTTTCAAGAGCGGCATCTATATTACATTATCAACCAATGTATTTATAGCACAAAATTAACCTTCCTCATCCTGAGTTTCTGCCTTGCAGAGTTGATAATTACAGACTTACTTAGCTAGGATAGAAACCTGCAAGCTCTTCATTACATATCTTGCAAAGAACTTCATTACTGTGCAATTTGTGATGTGAACAGTTCCTTAAACAGTCCTCCCCAACTATTTTAACAGCCTGACTTAAAATTGAACTAAGTGAAATGAATGTTCAGCAGCTGAAGAGGCTCAATGCTACAAGGGAAGCTACAAGTATGTCCAGAGCAACCAGAGACAGGTAACTGTTCAACTTCTTCCTCAAATTTCCCAGTGCTGCCTCTCAATGGGAAATGCTCAGCTTACCAGGTCACTGAATTTCTGGCAAGGATATGGGCTAAACAGCATGCCTTGGTGATTTCTGCATCCCAGAACATAGCAATGACCATCCCCCCTAAGCATCCCTAAGTAGTCCTCTGGATGGGTACAGTACTGAGGGACCCAACATGCTTAACATGGTTAGATGGCAACTGGGAGCTTTGCTCTGATGGCCAGGAAGTCTGAACAGCAGTATTTAACTGTGGATTTAATTAAGGCTGCTGTCCCTACTAGCATTTAGCTGGAGCTAGATTTTAACCATCACTAGAATCAGCATAATTACCATATGTCAGAGGGCCATTTAATAAGCTATGTATCTCCACCATTTCTATGTCAAGAATAAGCTGGAAATAGTAACCATTTTCTCTCCAATACCCTTTTGAAAATTACACTATTAAAAAGATCATACAGTGTAATATACAGTATTTACTATTTCAGGTTTATCTTGCAGTGCTGCAGTTTACAGCTAGCTAGTGACTGGTAACCTAATTTTGTAGATGTGTAAAATGTAGCAATAAACAGATTACTATGTATTTCAAACATTAATGGCCTTCCAAAATGTAGGAATTTCTCAGTGAGCTCACCAAGTTTTATTGGCAGAATAAAATTTACTGTGTTGACATAGTCTTTAAAATGCTGAATATATCAGAGGCAGTAAAATACTGGGGTGAGATTACAGAGAATGAGTCAAAGATTTTAGATTAATCTTGATGTTTGTAAGACAAAATGAACCATTTAAAGACACTGTGGTGAAAGTCCTGCTTTACATTAAACAGAATTTATAGTTACATTATTAAACTGACAACTTCTGTAAAACCTGTCCCCTGTAAAGACATTCTGGTATAACACAGTTTGATCTGACTATTAATAGGAACTTTCAGTAGGAAAAATGAAAGTAAATAAATGAGAAAACAATTCTCAAAGACAACAGACCATTGAAATGAAGACCCTCTGTCAGTCAAAAAGAGCATGTGAGAAACAAAAATAACCATATAGGTACAAACTCACAACCTATATCTTTAATAAACACATTCTCTCAAATGAGGATCAAAAAAGATAAATGTCTTCCAGATCAGTAATACATAAATTTTATATACATTTTATCTTTTTTAGCAAATAGAATTTGATCAGCCTTTACACATCTCTCTCATTCTGATGAGAACAGACTGTGCTTTACTTAGTCAAACTAAAATTTCCCTACCTGATGGATTGGATGGCCTTTGGTCCTTTGTGGCTGCTTCAAGAGAGAGCTATTTTAAGCCGCTCTGCCATCCCTTACATGCTCCCTCTGGAAGAAGAAGCACCATGGCTCCCACAATGTCCATCAGCAGGAAAACAAAAGTGGCCTTTCCCAGGGAAAAAATGGACACAGGAATATACCCATAGTTCAAGCATTTATGTGTGTCCAAAACCAAAATGCCAACAAAAGGCAGTATATTCAGTTTCAAAGCAAGACATGCTTTTAATTGTTCAGAATATGCAATTTGCTTAAAATAGTAGCAACAAGCTCAAAATAACTCAATAATCTTGAAAAGAATAAGTAGGCTTCTTCCTGGGAAACACAGCTTTCCTCTCTTTATGCCAGATTGACTCAAAGGAGATTTGTTATCACCATGGTTTGTTAGAAAGTGTACATTAAATTCACAAGCAGTGTTACAGGTATGAAGGTGTCTGACTGCCAACCAGAGTCCCAGTGCTCCTCTGCAACTGGGAGCAAGAGTCAGAGCAACCCCTCACCCGCCCTGTCCCAGTGCTCCTGGGCAGCACTTCCCACCAGCAGAGCTCTTCCCCTTTTATACTTATTTTCCATGTAGTTTTCACTGATACAGGTACCAAATCATCTGTATCACTCATGTCATACACCAGTAAAGCCCAGTTCCACTTCTCATGATAAATTATCACAAAAACACACCTCCACACGTACCCACACCCACTGGCCTGAGCTGGTATCAAACGTTTGTATGATTGACATTCAAGAGCCATACACGAAATGAGCAGCCATCATTCAAGCAGAAAGTTAATATCAGGTGGCACTAAACAAATACAAACTCAAAGCAGAATAGTAGGGTTTTTTTTAAATAATGGATGTATGAGTAATTTAACTAATCACTACAGTCAGTCTAGCAGAGCATATTTTTCTCACACAGAAGCAAACAGAAACCTGGGAAGTTATAAGCTGTGCTGGTAAATTATTCTAAGAATACAAATGCCACTGTGGAAAATTCCTAAATCATTCTATTTAAATTATGGGATCATTTCTTTTGGTTTAAATGTTTAATCCAGACCTACATCCCAAGAGCTGCAACACTGAAATTGCACCCAGCCCCACAGCAGGTTGGACACAGCCCCTTCACATCCCTGCAGGGAGGGACCAGCTCCCAGGCTGTCACAGGGGACAGGTTCGACACCAGCCTGCACTGCTCAGTGACAGACACCTCTGCAGAGCAGGTGTGACCATTTGAACCTCTGTGGGTCAGGCTGCAAGGAGCCGTGAGCCCAGGTGAAATGTGAGTGACAGCCTTACCCTCATGACAGCTCTGCTTTGGCTTGGAAACAGATGGGTTTTGACAGGAGACAAAACCTAAATGGGAGCCCTTCTGCTGCATAGATGCCAGCAGGGATCCTGTGTTCTACCAAAGAGGGGTGGGCCTTCTGGGAGCTCCAGCACCCAATTCTGCCTCCTTCAGCTTTGGCTTAGGCCAAATGCTCATCTTAGTTTCTCTCTTATCTCCATTAAAATCACCAGAAAAGCCAAGACAGCTGAATCTTGAGCCACACAGGGACAATACCTATGGCTCCAAGTGGCAGAATCACACCCTCATTAATTAATTCTTGCAAAGTTTCTAATGAGCAGAGATGGTTTGTATTCACAAGCAGCATTTGCTGCTGTTTTATAATATATGCAGTAATTATGCAGCTGATGGAGCCTTATGTAGCTGCTAGTTCTTTCCTATACATAAATTAACAGCAGGATTTGTGTAATGATGGGATAATGAAGACCTGGGTCATTGGTATTCATCTGCAGAAGGCCTTGAAAGGCTGGGTCAAAGACAGAAATGTTGTTTGGCTAACACAGATAGAGACCATTGTTAAAGGATTCATAGTCTTATTACACTCAAGGCCCATATTAATTCTCTCCATGGTAGGTAAAACAACTTCTGGGAGATTATTTTTTGGGGGGGTTGGGGGTTTTTTGTTGGTTTTCTGAGTTGGTTGGTTTGTTTCTTTAAGTTTGGGGGGTTTTAGGTGATGGACGGAAGTACTTTCGTTGTGAGGCCACCTCTGTGCTGGATTTGCCCTCCTAAGCCTCAGCTGCCATGGCAGGAAGGGCAGGCTGCCTATGGGTCCCAGAATGCAGGACCAATCACAGAGCTGGTACATGGGCCTTCAGGAATCTCAGCTCCCTTTTCTTCTCACTTTTGTGTCTTCTGTTCCCCACCTGTGCTCACTTTTCACAGCTCCAGGGCTGCTCCAGCACTCTTCCCCAGTGCTGCAGGACAGTTTCCTTGACTGCAGTAGCGGCTGTGCCTCAGTTGCTCAGGCAGCAGTGTTTTTATTAGATCACATTAAAATTTCTTGGCGTTCTACTACTTAATCTGCTGGTTTGGGCAGAGCACATGTTGCGCTGAGAGAATGTCTCATTCCCTCTCTCCATCCAGAGCGCCCTCATCACTCTGACACCCTTTCAGAGCCAAGCAATGGGTGAGCCCCAAAGCAGGGCAGAGGCACTGGCCAGCCCCACACACCTCCCCCTGCAATGCACAGAGTAAAACATTAATGCAAACATGCAACGAGCAGTGCTGTGGTGGGGCAACCAGATGTCAGGAAAAACAGCTGGGAGGAGAAAACCCCCAACTGAAATGCAATCTGCAGCCAGCCACACTGCTGGGCAGGACAGCTGGGCAGTGCCAGCTGCCTCCCAGCAGGTGAGCAGAGGGAAAACCGAGCAGTTTTAGCCACTAGCAGCACCCTGCAAAAGCAGTTCCTCAATTCTACAGAGGCAAATTTCCATTTTTTTACTCTTCTTCTTGCAGGTGGCAGAAATCCCTGTCTTCTCAGATTCTTCTTGTATTCATCCATGCACCCCACTCCCATTCCTCACCCTGCTCTTCTTCCTCTTACAGCCATGTTTTACCAGGATGCAGATATGGATACTCCTCCTCATCAGTGCATCCAGGCTGGGCTTCTGGACCCCCTATCCCCCCATGCCACTCAGCACCTGGCACTCACACGATGAGTGGCAATGGTAATTATCAACTCCAGCACAGAGTTGGACATTAGAGCAGGCTCTGGGCTTCTCCGTCACCTCTTCCTAATCGACAAGTGGAGAATTAAAAGTGACACTTGATGGTGTCAGCTTGTTATGTGTGAATGAAACCATTCCTTGCTGTGCTCATCTTCAGCTCCCACTAAAGCAATAAAAGGCCCTCCTGTGCCTTATTATCCACACAGCCTCTGTCTGCCTCCAACTTCTCTCTAGCTAAATGAACCATGGCTGCCTCACTGCAGGGGGAAGGGACCAGGGATGGAGTCCCTGAAAAAGCTGAGGATGATGGCAATCTGATAAAGATACTCCAGAAGATCAGTGTAGATGATTGCCACTAGTTTACACACAAGCCTGAGAGGTTTAAGGTCCTTTTACCTATTGCATTTTCCAATAATAACACTTAAAACATTTGGTTGACAGAGATTTTTTTTCCTGATGTGTCTGATTTATAAAGCACTTTGAGATCCCAGGGGGAACACTGCATAACTGGTCTTAGGAGCTGTTGAAACAGTCCTTTACCATGGTTCTGCTTGTGAGTGTAACAGCAATACCTGCACTGACTCTTACAGCCAGAGTGCCTCAGGGGAGACTCTTCATTCAATAGCCTTAATCCTGGGATCCACTCCCCTTTGATCTTTCCCATCCCTGAGATTTGTACTGTGTAAAGCCACCAGTTCCTCTAATACCACTGGCTTTGAATCACATCTTTATTTTGTTCTTAACTGATACATTTTCAGACATTTACACTTTCCTATTAAGCACCTCTCCTTCCTGTGCTGTGATACAGCACTGTAGGTGATAGATCACCTACAGCACTCAGCCATCACTGGCAAGCCTGCAGGCTTCCTCACACTTCCAGTCCAGCCTCATCTTTTCTGACATAAGTTTTGCTGAGCACATCTTTCAACTTCTCTCTTGCTCCCCCTGTTTCACAGCATTGAGGTTATCCTTGGATCCTTGAGGAGCTCCTCGGCTTTCTTTGCCACTTCTGTTTGCTCCTACCTCTTTGTGTTAACGCTTCTACTTAATATTACACCAGCTCCAATCCTCAAATAACAGAACCATGCTAAAGATATCAGTGGTTTGTAATCTCTTCTCCAAACCCGCAAGAAGCTGCTCACTGATATAAACCAGAAAAAGACCCAGTCTCTGCAGCTGCTACACCTGAAAGCAAAATGAATGACTATTAATCTTGATCTCTTACCAAGAACTGTGGACAGCATTTGAACACGTCATGGTACCTCCTGGTGCTGTAACTCCAGTGACTCAGTGGAGAGGACTGGGGCTTCCCTATCATAATAATTATTAGGTTAATGAGAATACCTTCGTGAATTTTGCTTTCTCCAGGATAGTTTATAGACGTGTGTTTGGCAATGGTCAAATCTCTGCAAAACAGCTTGTTGAACCAAGATGTGGCAGACAAGTAACTCTGTAATGACTGCATGTTGCTGAAGAAATTGATTTCTGTATTTGAAGAAATGCCAGGGCAAGAAACAAGGAAATAAGGATTTAAAATAACAGGAAAGAATATTTAATGTGCAACATGTAAAACTGCAAAGTACTTGTGTACATCTCTGCACAGTAATCTACATCTAATAACTTTTTTTTCTTCTGTGCATAAACTGTGTTATAAATTTAGTGAAAGGAGTGAATTTTAGGGACAGTTACTGTCACTGAGCCAACATTTCTCATACCCTGTTAATGGATTCAGGACAGAAATAGAGAAGGCTTCCCATCCATCCCATCCATTCTCACTATCAACTCTTCTCTCCCTCCTGCAATCAACATATACAGACACACTTGCAGAAACACCTACAGCTCATCACAGTTTCCAAAACAGTTCACTGGACTTGTTAGAGAAGCCGGCATGGATTAGGTCTCTGAAGAGAGATTCCCTAATAGCTTTAGAAGCGTTAAAAGCTTCATATTTTGGTTTATATTTATTATTACTTGAACTAAGCTATCAGAATCCAATGATTTGCTTCAACTGGTTCCCTTTGCCAAACCAGAAATGATCTTCCCAGACTCTAAAGGTCAGGTACTGGTCCGTGTTACACAAGCTCGAGTGACAGTAACAAACTCACACCCTACAGTCCTGATCCCACTGCATGACTGACACGTACAGAACCCCTTATGGCCTCCGTGAGCTCACTAAGACCCATGCAGCCATGTGGGCTTTGTCATGCAGATCAGATTAAAAGCTCAGAGCCCAGTAATATCCTCACTTAAATCAACCATAATATGCTGTGTTATCTACTATGAGGATAGCAGAAGAGATAATGTTTTATAGTCTCCACTTTACATACAAATTCAGCTGTGCATCTGTCCAATAGTCTCTTAAAGTACTTCCAAAGAGCTTCAGTAAAATACATTATTTTAATTGTTAATCACCCAAACATCACATTTGAAATGAGAAAAACATTGAGATGTGCATTAAAATACTAATTATAGTGGAAAATACCTATTTCTGACATGCTTTTGTTTCCAGGAAATTCCTTATACTTTCACTGGCCAAATATCACATCCAGTGTCAGTTCCACAATCAGAGAGATCGAACACTCCCTGAGCACAATTCCAGTGACATGACATCCAAAGCCCCTGCTCACTCTCAGCTTACAAATACATGAAGGCTTATGAAGAAAGGAAGGTCTGACCTAATCAGTGCCTGTCACATGAAATAGCCAGTAGCATGACTTCTCTTGATACACTTCCTTAGGGTGCAGGTATTGGGAAACAGCCTTTCCGTGAGCTTAGCAGTATTGGCACAGTCCCTGCAACCCAAACCACAAGCATAAAGGGGTTAGAAAGCATTTAAGCCTTTAAGCCCCTAGATCTCCCTCTGAAGGTGTCCTGTTCTTCTTTTCTAATTCATTAGAGAATAAATCTGTGATAACCAAAGTAAATTAGATTCAGTGACATTCTGCTAATTGAGTCATCTTCCTCTGCCTGGCTTGGCTGGGTTTTTAATTACCAGCTAATCTCATCAATATGGTGGATGACTGGCAGCGTGCAGATCACGGGCATACAACCACAGGGAAATAGAAATAGAAGTTCACAGCTCATTGGTTGACCCAGATCTCTTTTGTCATACACAGGAATAAATTGGGCAGATCTGCTGGTCATCTACTGACCTCAAAGTATGGTGAACAAGGAGGATAATGGAAGGCAAATAAACAAATAAACCCAGCAGAGCTGCTGGGAAGATCTGCAGCAGTTTCAGGAACGATGGAGCAGGAGGGAAAAGAGCTCTGTAAACCTGTCCTGCATCCTGATGAAGCCCTACTGCAGTGAGGGACTGGAAACAGCAGGAATTGTGAAAGGGATTATTTTATAAAGCAGATTGTGCTAATTTTGCCCTATTGGAGTGAGAAACACTGCAGATTCTTTCAGACATTGCAGCACTGAGGAGCTCTGCTCTTCACAACACACAAATCATCCAGGATTTGCAAATGGACAACCAGTATCTGGCACACACATCCAGGAATGTACATCTGGATAGAGTAGCATGAAATCAAGACAAAATTGTCTCTTCCAAATCTCTCCTATAGTACACATGCAGCCTAACTACAACACAAACTTACACCTCTACCTCAACAGAGCTACGACTGCCATCCTGGGCACTGCAGCTCCAGCTAAACTAGGTCAGAGGATCAGATATTCATCTCCACTGAAATCTAGACAAATTTTTGTTGAGTTTCACCGCAAAACTGATCCTGCTGAGACATGTACCCAGGTGAATCCCAGTGTGTGGGGCCACTGGCTGGCCCAGGGATTCCAGTCCATTTGCTGAGGTCTTACAGCAGATCAGGCTTACATTTGTCTACATCTGTTTCTCTTTTACGTTTATTTTTAGACTTAGCTCTATAACTTAAGATACCTTATTGCCTCAAATAAGAGATTTAAACCAGAGATTTATAAAGTATATTTACAAACTTTAAATCAAACACTTGATTCATAAAGCAAAGAACATTTCTCTCATGCTATAATTCTTCCCAAGGCTCACACCTGTGCTGCTGACATCATTGGAGTTCTATATCAACTTTAGAAGATGCAAGCCCTGATTTTTCACTTTTCTAAGATATCTTTGAAGCAGACAAAGCCTGAAGCTTAAACTTCTTATCTATTTTTATCTAGCAATAGTAGATTCGTTAGGGTAACAGCCGAAAGCAGCCCTTCTTGAGCAGAAGTTCAGTCCTTTTTGTCTCTCCAGTGTAACTATTAGTGGCTCAGCCTCTGGAAATAACCAAATAAATTGTTGTCCTGCATAAATACATTCTGACTGTATAAAGTATTTATAAATCATCCATGTCATCCAGGAGCCTGCTCACTTATAACGTGCTGTTTCAGTGAACAGCACTGACAGCAAGTGCTAAACAAGTCACAAAAAATGAACATGGAAGGTTGTGAGAGCATCATCACAGTAAAACCATTAAACATTGGAATTAATGTGTCTATTTTAATCCCAGAAAATAAAAAAGGGGTTTTTTACATAGTATTCACTGAGATATAATTTAAAATGAAGCCCTTAGAGAGCCCATTTAAGCACATCGATGCTTTCAGAGGAGCAGAAAAAGTAGTATCATTGTAAGCCACCCAGCCAGCCCTTCCCACAGCCAACATAAAAACATCCTGGACACCTGCAAAGGTGAATTTCCCCACTTCTCTTTAGGGGAGAGTGTGAAAGTAACTATTTAGACAGTTATATTGCTGTATATATTTTTCTTAAAGTAACCTAGCCAAGATCTGCAGACAGAGATGGATTCCCAGCAGCCAGAGAATCGCTGGCTGCATCTGTTCTGTCTGAGATGGATTGATGATTATCATTCTTCGATGGGAAACCCAGGAGACACAGTGACTTCTCATAGGCTGAAAACAGCGCAGGGAAACCAAAAATACATAAATCAATGGCTCAAGCTTATTCCACCTGCCCACCAGCAAATAACCAACCAAACAAAAATAACCAAACCCATGTGAATGCTCGCTGGGCAGCCAAGTCCCAGAACTGATACTCAAGAGTGTGAGGGCTGGGTTAGCTCTCATTACATGAATGAGGCTGTGGACTTCAGCAGAAAATGACTATTACAGGAATATTCAGGATGAGAAAACCCACTTGGCCATTCCTAGGCACTTGAACAACTCACCATAAGGGTATTCAGATATTTCCTCAATGTGTTTTACTTCCTACAGAGGGAAGACGAAAGTGCCACAGCCACCTTCAGGCATGTGCATGCCATTTTCTTCTCCTGTTCTCCTATGAAAGCAAGTTGACCTTAACTGCTTGCTGCAATAAATCTTCTCTCATTTTCTCCTTCCCTCATTCTTTTCTGTTTAAAGTTATTTGTATGTTAGACTTAAATACATTACACTCATTTCTCTTGGAGCCCTGACACATTGTTAAATGACCATGAATCTATTTTAGTTGCACCTTAATTTATTAACTCTCCTGCCTGCCTCCAGTGTTGGTGCCTCTATTGTAGGATCATAGGAGGTTTGGGTTGATTATCTTCCTAACTCCATTTAATATTCAGAGCCATTATTTCACTCTGCTCCATGTTATTGTAATAAAGCAAAAAGCTCTCTCATTTTTTCATTTTCCATTCACATTGGGAGACTACATACCTTATTAGTTTCTTCTAAGTTCTTATATTCTTTTTGTTGTGTAATGCAGTCAGAGAGCACGGATATATTCTGACTTTAAAAGCTGCTTTGCTGAACTTAGGGATGGAGATAATCCTATTTTTATCAAGTGAAGTAGTGAATCTTCACTTCTGATAGCTCTTCTCCCCGTCCCTGCCAGCAAGCTGCCCACACCCTCAGAGGCACGTAATTGCCAATCTGCAAGTTGAAACATTTCTTTCCACCACTGGGATACTGGTATCAATTTCCAGCTGCCACTTAACCTCCAGTACCATAGGGCTTTTTGGTTTCTCTTGGTCAACAAGCCAATCAGACCAAAGCACCAGCACCGCTGGTCATCCCCAGCCCATCAACCAGGACTTTCCCCCCAGCAATCCCAAAGCCAGTCCCACCATATCACCGGAGGGTTTTGCCCTCAATAAAAGGGCAGCTGCACTTTCTCCAAAGGAAATACTCCTGACCATTTTTGAGAGCTCCATTTGCACATTGCTTTTCTTTGCCTCAACCGCACAGTTTTATTCAAGCTGCTTTGAAGTCTTTGACTCATGTCACTGTTTGCAGCTCCAGTGCAGCTCCACAGTTTAATAAATGGTCTAAAGTGGCCACAGACGGCTGATTAGTACTTGGTGGCCCTTCAGCAGCCTCCTGCTACCCAGAGGTGAGTCATCTCAGCCATGATGGGATCAGAGCACAAGCACTCACACCACGTACTCCCTGGGCTGGCTGCAAAGCACAGCCTCTCCTGTGTGGCAGAGCAGCTATTGATTTTTCCAGCTGTTCTCAGGGGAACTCACAAGAAGAAAATTATTTTCTTTTAAGTTCAAGTGCAGGAGTCTGCCTTGCTAAAGGGCTTATCTTCGCCTATAAGTTTTACCAATACAGTCTGAGTTGTATAATTAAAGTCGCGCAACCCCCCACAGTGTGGAAAATCCTATAAAAATGCTTTATATGGAGATAGCTATATGAATTTAAAACAGCCTTCTATCAGTATAAATGCACCCCCATGAGAGCCTCTACAAATATAGTTCCTGTCCAAGAGCATACATCAAGGGATTTTATATCTCTTCAGTGATTTATGTCACTCTGTTGCATTGAATAGTGTCTAGTCCGAGCCTTCCAAACACAGCGAACAGATGAATCTTTAAAATCTCAGGAGGTAAAAAAAAGATAAAAAATTTTCTATATTTTATGTCATATATTTATATTTTATGGTGAGTGCTAATTTAAGTGCCACACAGTTATTTCTCCTTGGATTTCTAGCTCCATTTCAAACAGGCTTTAGTATTTTCATTACAATTCAGTATGTTTATTTAGCATTAGAGCCGGCTGAACTATTCATTACTAATTTAGCCTACTTATTTATTTTCATTTATTTATGGTAAGTGAATCTTTACCGAATAAATCCTAGTTCTCCTCCCACAATGTTCAGACTCTAACAGCATTCCTTGGAGAGAATTTGGGAGGACGATTATACAGACCCACAGTCTGTTCGCATGTATCAATTCCTCATTTATTCTTTGTGGGGTGTGACTGAATTGCCCAAGTGTTTGCAGTGACTCCCAGAAGTTTCTGCAAAGCCATTTCTGGAAATAAATATTATTTCTCATTCAGTTGTGCTAAAACACCCCCAAAAATAAAATAAAATAAAATAAATAAATAAATAAATAAATAAATAAATAAATAAATAAATAAATAGCCAAGGAAAAAAAAAGAGAAAGAAAATGCAATCCTCCCTCTCACACCCTCCCAGAGCACTCAGACGAGCAGTGTGACACACAGTCACGTATTTTCAATAACAGACTATGAGCAGCTCCCTTTGACAGCAAGCCTGGCTAATTTACCTGTCACTTAAGTAGATCTCCATTTGCATTATGTCCTTGCTTCCTTCAAAGATGCAAAGAGCAGAAGGTTTTCTGAGATTTTAAGTATCTGAGATATTACCTGCTCTTATGATGACTGCCTTCCAATACATATCAGCAAGGACATAAATAGCTGAACTTTAGTCACCATTACTGCAGGGAAACAAAGACCAGAGAACATCACAGACTGCAGCATCCTTATCTGGAGCTGCCTGTTCCTTCTTGCAGAGTTCAGTGATTCAATCTGCTCTGGTCTGTATAACATACTGCAGTACTGACTTGCATCCTTTTTAAACACACACTCCTGGATGGACACTTGCACACACCACAGAAGAGATGTGAAAGGGCATCCAGGCACAAGTTGCTGTCCGTTCCTCTAACAAATAGTCCCCCTGTACATCATGCTCATTCTGCAAGACATTGGGACTCTTCTTGCTTTACAAAATGCCATATGCCCAGGGCTTGAGACCCTTACATAGCAAGAAAAGCCAATTCTGCTGACCCTCAGAGCTCCCTGCAAGCCCTTCCACAGCCCAGCTTGCGAAGTGCGTACCCAGAGAACCACGGGAAAGCTGTCAAGCTCTCACCTCTGGGAGGAGAGCCTAACTGATTCTGCTGTTTTGCTGCAGGTATGGCAGTGCTGAACATGCTCTTTGGTGCAAGGGGGATCAAGCAACACTGCCCACAGCAGCCCTCACTGCTTTGCTTTCTCTCAAAGCAGCAATTCAGAACTTCCAGCAGCAGTGGAGAGTTTTCAGTTTTAATTTACCTCTTTCAGCACTAGCTAAATATTCCATTTTTCTCCCCTGCTATAACCAATAAAAGCCAAAGTGAACACACTTATTATCAGTATCTGACACCAACAGTAGAACTTCAGCTCATCTTTTCATTCCTGCCACAGCAGAAGGGAAAGGTTGTCGAGACATGGCTTTGGGCAGCGAGGCTTTTGCAGCTCTAGGCATGTTCTGTTGAGACTTTCTTATTCCCTTAAGACATCCTTAAATTCCCTCTCACTGATTCAGTCCCTGACCTTTCAGTGAACTAACTCCCAGATTTAAAAACACCAAGGACTTGAATATACTCAACACAATAACAAACACTTTCCCCAGATGTTATCATGGCAAAATCTTTTCCAGTTATTTACCCCTGTTGTATTCCTTCAGCTGACTCTCCAAAACCCAAGAGTTTTACCTGCTCACCTTCCACCCCATATGACTATGTTTTCAGTACTACAAATTCTGCCTTTGATAACACACGGGATTGCATATCAATTTTCAATTTAAAGCCAGTACGTGCCCCTTTCACTTTCAGGCTGCCAGCTCATTCATCTTCTGATACAGTGACAGTATTAATCTGATGGATAATCCTGTGCGACCAGGGCTATCATCGCCCATGCAACACCACACTGGTGCTCAGAAAGCTTCTGTTCCACCCAGCAGGCAGCAGTTTCTGTAGACTGTGACTCTGAGCACTTTCAGGACCTTCCATGTCACCTTTTCTCCTCAGGATACCTGAGCTTTGCTGACATCTATCCTGTCAGTGTGCTGGGTCACCTGCCCAGTGGGGGAGGTCAAACCAGCAGCTTGTGCTCTGTGGGAAGCCGATTGTCACACGTTAATTCAAGATCTACCAACAGATAATCTCAGGCTGTTTTGTTCCAGGTCCAGTCCTAATCCAGTTTTTCATGACAAACTCCGCTACTCCTGCCAAAATTTCCAGCTGGACACTTCAATTCCAGTCACTCATCAGTTCTACTGCAGCCCCATGTCCTTCAGTTAAAAATCACGCTCTTTGAGATATGTCATGTTAGGATGGCATTCCCAAAACGTCTTCAGTACTCTGCCCCAGACTGTGCTCTGTTTTACCAGAGCATTATTCAAATATGTGAAATGCACCACAGGGCTAACACCCTAAGAACCATTCCCTCTGAGCTTTCCTGCAAAGGGAGATGGACAGAGGAAAATATTGTTTAAACCTCTTCCAGACTTCCAGCTTTGTGGAGCCTCTAGAAACTCTGTTCTTTCATTCCAGCCACTATCTTTTTTTTTTTTATTTACAGCACCACACACTTACTTAAAGTTCACTCATGGCCCAAGGTATTTGAAAGATCATCCTGACTACATTTGGCCCTGTCTAACTGAGGGTTCTAATGCCCCCTACATCTGACAAGCTACACATAGTGATACCCTTCCGAAAACTGCAGGAGGGCTCAGCAGCAGCTCAGAGCAACCCTGTGCTTCTAACACCTTTTGGTTTTTGGAGGAGACATCTGCCAGCCTACGGCATCTCTGCCTCTTTCAACAGGGTGTGCAGCAGAACTGCTCAACTCTCCCAGACACAGGTTGTGCAGGCAGTCCTACCTCCACCTGCTGCCCCACACTGTGGCTTTGACTCCTCCCAGGCCTGAAAGGAGCACTCAGCTCTGTGGACAAGAGGAAGAGTGTTCAATGGGTTTTGGGAAGGTGAACAGTTCTGGGTACAGAAACCATCCTATGGTTCCTATGAAAAAGCCTTGGGACATCTCATTACAGGATTTCTCTGAGAGACCAGGTCTTTCAGCTTTTTACCCATCCATGATTCCAGGCTGCAGTAAAAGACAAGTTCTTGAATAATGTTTTGTACATGTATGCATGAAAAGCATGTGCCCTATTAACTTCTACTATTGACCTGCCTCCCTTTAAAACTGCAGCCATTCAGCTACCTCACCTAAGGCATGTGCACAGAGATAATCATCCTGCATCTACCAGTGACAGAAAGTCCTGCAGAGCTCAGCAGGCTGCAGGGACACATCTCTGTCCTCTCTAGGAACGCAGTGCATTCATGTTCTAATGGAGGATTAACAGCTCACAGAGAAAAAAGTGCTGGAAACTGTCACAATTTGAAATTGTAAAATAGCACCAGATTTTTTTTTATTCAAAAAATTATTTTCTTTCCCCAATTCTTTTTCTTTTCTCCAAAATAATGGATGGTTTGTTGTGCTTACAAACTGCATAGCTCCACAAAAGATTGACAGTTTTCATCCACAGTAAAAGCCTGATGGTCTGAGGCAGATACCTTCACTCCTTCTCCTGCTGGATCTCATGATTTTGCTCTCTGGCTGAAGAGCAAAGGGAGAACTGTGACTCATCTCCAGAAGACTTTCAAGAAACAGTTGATCATCTTGAACTGAGAGTCACTGCTGTGAGGCCAGCACTCCCTTTCTCCTGACCAGAGTGTGCCTGGGAGGCTGTGACTCACAATGAAGTCAAGAGGGTTCAGTCCATGACTTCCCTTTCTGTAGGAAATGATTCAGTGCAAAATTCCCGTTCCCTTTGTATGATTTTTAAAAGAATCTCTTTTAAGGCTATTTTATAGTGATGTTTCTGATCCTCTTCATCCCACAGAGAGTTTCTGATTGCAGATGTTCAGAGCTAAGCACTGAGCAAAGCAACCCCAGTCACCAAAGGGCAGAGTGAGAACGTGCTTTGCCAAAGAACAGCAATGTTCAGAAAGGTTCTTGTGGCTTTAAGAGCCACTCTGACTGTCCCTGCTTCAGTCTCCCTTCCTGCTTATGGTGTCCAGGGGTTGACACTGGGAATTTAGAGAAGGGAAGAGCCAAGAGTGGTCTTTTCATTTCCGTCTGGTATCTTCACACAGCTTCATTTGTGCTGTGTGTGTTTTGTGTGACCTTTACATGGGTGCTAAAATTTTTTTTTAAATATTAAAATTAAATAAACTCTACATCTTCATGCAGACTGCCCAGCCAACAGGACTACCCAAGGCTTTTGTCCTAAGAACAGTCAAGAACAGCACCATTCCAGTCTGGTAACCAGCTCTGGTGCAATTCTGACTTTGTGTCCTGCACCATCCATGTGACACAGGACCTCCCTTCTCCAAAAGCACAAGAAATCTCAGAGAAATTCTTGCTTTGCATGATTCCCTGATAGAAAATAGCCTTGAACTTCCTTCTGTGACAGCAAATGGAGACCAGTGTCTGCACAGACCATGCAGTCTGCAAAAATTAATAGACACGTTGTTCTTCTAACATTAACAAAGGACCCCAAGATGAGTGTTTTTCCTGTGAAAAGCAAAAAGAGGAAAAAGAAACAAAAAATCATTGCATTGGTCTAACTTCATATTGTCTTTGACGGATGTAACTTTGGTATAAAGTTGGATCCAGAGTTCATCTAAAATACAAAGCTATTAAGATTCAAGCAAACATTCACATCCTCGTAAGACAGTAATAAAACTCTGCGGCAAAACCACAGTTTCCCCAAACTCAGGACTCCTCAGCACCAAGGTCTCTGATTTTTTGGTTCCATCTGAAACTTGGGAAGGATGGAAGTTCCCCTTGCCCTCCGCAGTGGCCAGCAGCCAGGTCACAGATGGGCCTTTGTGTGCCAGGGATGCCGGAGGGACTCTGCAAAAGGCCTCCAGTCTTGAATAATGCAGAGAGTGAGAAATGCTTTAAACAAAAATAGCTTCTGACTAAGACTTCTCATGGAGCCTTGAGCACAAACCTGCCAGCCCCAATCCGTGTCTGAGTCCCCTCGCAGCAGTTCCAGCATCCTGCCCGTTTCCTGCGGGCTTGATCCAGAGAAGCACCCAGCAGAAAACAGCAGGCTTTGATCTCTCTCTCTCTTTACCTCAATACCCCCCACCCCAGCATACAAAGAAGCTTTTATTTGCTAATGAAAGGCAGGAAGCAAACTTAAATTAATCAAGTGAAGTCTCTCTCCATTTCATATAAAGAAACTAATTCTAGTTAAACAGAGGTTTTTCCGTACTTGTCATTTTAAGACCCAACAACTGTACAATTAAAGTGCATACAAATGAGTGCCATTATCCCTTCATTTCCTGGGACAGCTGTATTCCCAACCCTATGAGCCTCGCAACAGGCACACTCCCAGAGGAGAGCAGTGCCTACCACCTCACAACAGCAATGGCACTGGGTAACTACAATTAAAGAATTGGCAGAGGGGACAGTTGGGTTTGGGTCTTGCTAAGTCAAAATTCTTTTTGATTTGTTCTGACCTGGAGACATTCCCAAGTATTTCCTCCACTCTGGATCAAGCTCTGAAGGATTCATTTCACTTTGGGATGTCATACCCTTTCTTTCCTCTCACTAAATAATTTGTTTCCAAATTGTTTGCAATCTCAGCCTAGAAACTTGGAAGGACAACTGTAATTAACTGCTTACAGACTACCACATGCACAAAGGCTTATAAAAGATCTGGATTCTTATTTTGGATTGTTTTAAAGGCCTAAAATTTTTTTTCTCTATTTATTAAATGTACTTATATATTCGTCTGCCCTTAAAGGAAACAAAAACCTTAGAGTAACTTTCTTCATGTCATCTCTAACATCAGAAATTAATTTCTTATACCTATTTTCCCTTCAGACTTCTTCTAGCTCATCAGTGCATACTGGCATGATAATCCTAAATACAATATCAATCTCAGACTTCAACGGAAGTGGAAATTCTGTACATATTGCTGAGATGGTCATTGAAAGAGACAGTGTTGGCAATTAAATGAAATTGTTAACATACTCATGACATCTGGCTTCAGTTCCCAACTGTCTGGATTCTGAACAGACTGACACTTTCAAAGTACTTGTTCAAGGTGCATTCTTCTTGCAGAACTAGTAGATACCAGCAATGTCAATACAGTGTCTGCAGCAAGAAATTTCTCAGATAGCAAAGTACATCAAGTCAAATACTTCTAAATAGAGGGCTTAGAAGTTTTAAGCAGGATTAAAGTGCTGCTGCTCCCCTTAGCATGTTTTCAGTCAGAAGGGAGGCTGACTTCTTTATTGTTTCAGTGGAAATTTAATTTTGACATTTGCAAAACGCCCAGGCCAAGGGTGCTTTGGTAAAGAAGGTCAAGGCATCTCAGCTACTGGATAGAACTGGAGGACAATTTTGATTAGCACCATGACCAAAATACTGGCCACTGCTTCTTTATATCTACTACCTACACCATCACCTTAAAGCACCACTGAGAGGACTATGCTTGACTGCACAGTCCCTGCACTACTAGCAGACCTTCCACTTCTTGCATTTAACAAAAGAGATTCCTGCTTTTGTTGGCACCTTTTTATTTTCAGTGTCTGTGGCTCATCTTTCCTACTGTTCTACCCACTATTAAAATATGATTGCTCACCCACCACTTCTTCAGTGAGCTGCTGCAATTCTGGTGAGGTGAGGCTGGTGCATCAGTCATGCCTTACTGATTGCCTGATTCAAGAGAGCAGAGTACCAGAACAGTGCTCAGCAACTCCTGCTGACAGGCACTCACAGAAGTTCAGACCTTCCTCCCCAGGAGGCCACCACAAGTCACTGTGTCCTCACACTGGAAACACTCCAAATGGCGGGAAGGAGCAAAATCCATTCCCGGGAAATTCTCAGGCTTCAGGATTTGGCTGTGACTTGAAACACAAAAGACACTGATGAAATAAAGGTCAAGGGGATGAAAATGCTTTGACGAGGTCAAATGTATTTTGGGGAATTTTAATCCGTTCTTTTTGACTTTTATCTGACAGATGGGGTGAACTCTAAAACACTGGTGATATCGTAGTCTAAAGCTCAGCAACCCATTCCTATTCCCTATTCAGGACTAAGCTGCCTGTCCCTTAGCCCTTCCCCAAACCTCCAGCCAAGTGATGGAACACCTACCTGGCCATGGGTGAGGCGCATTTTCCAGCTCTTGGTGGCTTTACAGTAAATACATATCTGGTTATGTGATGGGAAAAAGGCTTGTTTACAGATCTCAGATACTCAAGGATGGAGAGGTTGGCCTGCATTTGGCTCCTGCTTTCTGCAGCAGGTGACTTAATGCAGGCAAGAACTATCCTGAGGAAGTCTTTGGTCTTGTGTTTCATGATCTGAATTAGATGAGTGGAATGGTACCACTTCCAGACCATGCAATCTTTGCCTTTCTGCAGACTCATACGAAGAGTGGGTGACCTCAGGAACCCCAATGCAATTACAAAATCCAGGATGGTAGTTTTTCACTAAAGCTCCTGCTCACTTAATATAACACAGGGCAGAAATGTCAAAACCACACAAAAATAGAGATTTTTCAAAATTTCAGGTGGTATCTAAAGTCCAGCACTTGAGTTTGTAGCTGTCTCAGACCATGACAGATAGCCATGAGGCTCCTGGAGTGTCTGAGACACACAGCATTATAAGGTAATGTAGGTTAGCATTTTGCAGAGGAGAGAGGCAGCGTTTGATAAACACCATCTCTGACAGAGAATCCCATCACAACTGGGGCTTAGAGCTTTGTTTTGAAATGAGACTCAGAGCCACAACATAAAGAAAATACAACCTCTGAGCTATAGCACTTTGCAAGATGATAGGAGGAAAAATGGCTTTATTAACAAATAAAGAAATAAAAGGCTCAGCCAGATATTATTTAGGAGATTTGACCTGGCAATTGATATATTGATACCTACTTATGGCCAAAGTAGGAGAACTCAATGAGATATATCTCTCTTGCATGCAAAATAAATCAACTGATTCCCACAGCGACACCAGGAACGCTGCTTTGCACAAAAGCAACAAAAGCAGAGGGCTCAGGAAAGTTGTGAATACAACAACAGATCCCAGTGCCCAGAACAAACATTCCAACCACAGGCATGGGAACTGATGATAGAGAATATGTAGTGAGACAGCTAAGTGGAATCTTGGCATTATGGAGTAAGACAATGCCACCAAGACAGGAAGGACAAGTGAACAATGTGATAATATAAAAAGGAAACACTGGTCCTTAGTTTGATGATATGCTCATCTGTGTGGGGTGACCCCAATGAATATCGTTAATGAGTCAGTACCACTGCAGTGTTAATTAATTTGGGATCTAACCATAAAGTAAAATAATCAAATTGTAAATCTGACAGATTAGAGCAGTCTGAAAATAACAAAACAAATCTACACAAGCACTCTATAATTGTGATGCCTCAAAAAGATCAGATTAAGTGTGTTTTCAGCTGAGAGGCAGAAATGTACTCTTCTAGGAGATTACCATGTGTTGCCTTAGTGAAGTGATGATAGGTGGAGAGACCTTCAGTGTTTGAACATAGCTCCTACCCTGCATTTCTGAGTTCTCCAATATTCCAATGTTATTCTATTAATCTCCTTACAAGAGCAGTAGAGTTAGTTCTGTGTACAGCAGCAGCTAAAAAGGGAGGGAAGAGTTAAAAACTGATCAGAAGTACTTTCTGCTGATGCAATTGCTCAAATCGCTACCACCACCTCAAAAACCAACCCAACCCCCCTTACCCAGAATCTCAGTTGCAGGAAAGTGCATTAAGCAAATTAAAACTTGAAGTGATGCTCTAGACTCAGCTAGTATATATTATCATGGCTCTACAGGCCACACTAAGACTCTGTCTCTCTGTTGAGGTAACAAGCTGCACGTTGCTTATCTGCCATTACACATATGGCAATAGTAGACCTGAGGACAACTCATCCAGGCTGCACAGCACATCATGAACACCTTGCATAATGAGAGCAAAATGGGGTGCCAAGAATATGAAGGTGATGACCACCAACACAGCAACGCTTGCACAAAATGAGAACCCAAAGCACTACCAAACAGTGGAGGGGCCAGTTGAAGTAAACACTTTCTCTCAGTCATTCTGAGGCTCATAAAAGCAAAGTAAGGATGGCCTGGGAGAGAGCTATCATAAATTGAATGCCCAACTCCAGGCCAAAACATATTCAGCCCATGTGTTGCCCAGTGATTTGGCTGTATCATATATTTATGGAATATTACCATGGATGGAGGTCTGTACCCATTTGACAAAAGCTGCAGCAAAGAAAACATCATTACAAGACCATCATGCACAGATTTTCTGACATCCTGCCTGCCAGAATGTCTTCATATTACAGATGTCTTATTTTCAATTTACAGAGAAAAGAGTTCAACAAAACACGGTGCAGAGAGAGCAGAGCGAGACTCACTGTGGGTCCTTTCACAGCAAGGGGAAGACAGTGGGGAACCACTTCAACAGGTTCTCATCCAATTATGATTTACTTCACTTTTCTATTGAAGGATAGATGTATCCACAGCCCTCCAAACATCTCTCAAACTTACAGGAGCATTTATAACTATTCTCTACCTTTCTCTTTCAAGAAACTGGAGAAGGAGCTCGAAGGATATTTTTCCCCTTGCAGCATCCATCACTGCTGCCACTGAAAAACCTGCAGCTGAATAATTTTCTGAAGCAAGAAGTACTCCAGGTTTCAAGCTAGTGTCTTAGTAATATTCATGGCATGGTCTATCATGCCTTTCTGGCTGAAGACCTCTAAAGCATATTATTTTGTATAACTCTAGCACAGCTGAAGTGTTTCCTCCAGGACAGAAGGTTGCAAACTAGATCAAAGAAATTCACAACACACAGCACCCTGTACTGGAGCATGTCCCTGCTGGCTGGGAACACCTGAGGGAAAATCCCTTGTCTTAAGCAATGAGAACCTAATCACCCCTTACAGAGCAATGCATGGACCATCCTTCAATAGCTCCATGCAATACTAATAACAGGAAAGATCTTTCTTTGGTGAAAAGCAGATACCAGCCCTCTATGTTGTGGTCTGCAGCAGAGTAACAAGACCTTTCATAAAATACTAGGTTGAAAATATGTGGAAGAAAATGGTACAAGAAATCCTTTCCAGAATGGCACCTCACCCCCATTCTCCAGCTCAGGGAATACTCATTTTCATAGAAAGCAGTAAAAGCAAGACCTTTTGGCAAGACCAATACTGCTGAGGGAAGGATTGAGTCTTTTCATCTCCCCTAGTGTGGAATGGCTGAGCTGCATTTAGGAGCAATACCCAAAAATCTTTTGCCTGAGCCAGGCTGATCAACATTTATCTGGTGGGGACCTTCACTGACCTCAGGGAAATGCAACTCCACCAAGTTATTGCTGCTGTGAGCCCACCCAGCCCCTCCACCCCACAAAGATGTAGCCAGGGGCTGCCTGACATTGAGTTTGGTAACTGGGTTGAAACATCTGGCCCAGATCTGTATCTCCTACAAACAACCTCAACTAAAAAATCAGATTCAAAGGTGTCAAGATGCAAAACTCCAGTGAAGGTCCAGATTCATTGCTATGTACTGAAAGGTACCAACAGAGACAGCAAGAAAACACAACAGGGATGCACCTACTAAATGCAAACTGAGGGGTTCAAGACAGACAAGCTGGGGCACAGACAGAATGTGAACTGAACCACTGCTGAGCAGCAGTACAGGGAACAAACAGCCAGAGGGATGGAGCTGCCCCTCAGGGCAGGATTGTAGCACTGCCAAGAGCCTTACACCAGAAGGAAAGGCTGTACCAGTAGTACCTGTGTTTGCTTTGTTTGGCACACATGCTGGGAAGCTGTAGAAATTGCTTAAGGCTATGTCTACAAACTACTGGCTTTGTGAAAGCACGAGAGAAGAACTAAAAAGGGAAATTTCTAATAAAAGTAAAATTTGTTAGAGCTTTTGGCAAGGCTTGGAATTAAAGTGTGAGGCATGAAACATCAAGAGAGCAAACAAAAGCCATCCTTAGACATTCCCCTATCACAGCTAAAGAAAGATATATATGTTTAGGCTCCTCTTGAATGTACCATGTGCACTTCATTTTGAAAACCTGAGTTAGGAAGTCTTTGATTTTATCAGCTCTCAAGGATAACGTCAGCTATCAACAGACTCCTCACACCCACAAAGCTCGAGCAGTGCCTGCAGCTTCCCCACAGCACCTCCCACCTTTCTACATGTGGCAGTCACACCACATCAGTCTCTTCTTCTCTGATGGGACTGTATAAATCTAGTTACAGGTAACTGTAAATGCAACTACTTCCATTATGCACTAGGGAATAGGCTGAGCAAAATATCTGCTGGAAATTTTGGTACTGGAGCTGGCAAATGTTCCTTCACTAAGATCCCACTTGAATCTGGAGAACATGGACAACATTTTCCAATATAAACTCTACAGTCTTCTCTTTCTGTTGCCAGAGAGATAAGGATTTAATTTTAGTCATTGGAATTTTATTACCTCTCCCAAAACACCAATTAATAACTCCCTGCTTATTGTAGCAGAAATCTTAGACAGAAGATACTCTCATTCTACCAGCTTCCTTTGTGGATTTGTTGGGTGTTTTCTCCCCTTCTAAGTAAAATTTTTTATTTAATATTTTTATATCCACCTCATAAGAAACTTTACTCACCTAAAAACTCTGGCCTTCTGTCACTAAACATGGCCAGTATAAAGGTTACAGCCCAGGAGCCTGCAAAACCCCTGTATGATGGGAGAAGGTCCCAGCTCAATCTCTGCCTTTCTCTCCAGGGTTCCTTCAACCTTCCAAACCTTGGAATAGCTGCAGAGTTGCAGGTCCGCAGGTCTGAACCCAGGGGAGAAGAAACAAGCCCCAGTCTTTTCCCACTTCTTTTCCCAGCCAGATTTTCAAGTGAAACATTTTTTAGAGTTTTCCTTATCATACAGTCAATTCATGGACAGACCAGAATAAACCAGTTTCTCCTAGCATGAATATAAAAATACCAACTTCATTAAATCTTCTGTTCTCATTAGTTGTGTAAATATTTTGTGTGAAACAAGTATTTTATCTCCTACCTTTGAGCCTGGCAGGCCATAAATAACACTGTTGTTGAGCAAGGGAAGCCCAGCAGCTCTCAGACAGCTGAATTTAAAAGTGCAAATCTGGGATTGTGTAGTTCAGCAACCTTTTGAGGCACAACAAAAGAACTTCCTTTGTCAGTAGACATCACTGTCAAAGAAGGTGTTGCTGCTTCACTGCAGAGCTCTGATACAACGGGAAGATGAAGAGCAACTGGCAGTGCTCTGAAATCTGAGAAACAGATCCTCAAAGAGACAAAAGTTCACCTGAATGTTTGAAAAGCAGAGCTGGAAATAAAAAAAAATAAAAAAATAAAAAAGGCAAAAAAACCCCAAACAATTCCTCTTCTGGTATGTCCACCAAAGACATGGATATCACTTTATTTTTACTCTAAAAAGTTCAGTCAAAACTTGTATTTCAATTATGAAAACAAAAATGCACAAACCAGTATTTACTAAAAAAAAAACCCAAACAAAATCAAAAACAAAACCTTAGATATGCCTGGTTAAGTGACAGATACAGCATTACTGTGGGATTATGAGTTTCTGTGGACCTGAGGTTTAATTTAAACAGTAGAAGTAATGATGGAAGGGCTGCAGCATAAACTTACCGAATACTGCTGCAAAGTTTGCTACTTGGAGATATTTTTGTCAAAGATTCATTAAGTGCTGGAAACACAGAGTCAGGTAGTGAGTGCAGAAAACACAAGTGAGGACAAAGAGAGGAGCCTTCTTAACACCATCCCTTCTTTTAGTCAAGGCTCCAGTAAAAGGATTGTCCTAGACAACATGAAAAGCCTGCGATTTTGGGGTTTTTTTTAATGGTCATTCAGATCAAGCTGTATCATTCTTCAGTCACACAGGTAATCACTGGAGGAGCAGGAAGATCTGCATCCCCCAGTTAAGCAGTACGTCACTTGTGCCCCTGGTTTCAGCAAGTGATGCAGAAAAGAATGCATGGGCTTCAGTCAGGTAATCACATTCATTCAGAGATCACACCTGAAATCACAGAAAAGACACGTAACCAGCGTTTTCCCCACTGAGGTTTTGCCATGATGAGGAATTCAACTGCAGCTGCAGGCCTGTTGTAAGCACCCTATATTCCTCTCTCCATAAAATCCGTGGCACACACATCAGTGTACAAACAGCCACCAGTCAGCCTTCTGCTGATCCCAATTCATCTTCACATGTCAGCCTCCCTGCTTGCTCATTCTGGCTAACCTCAGTAGCAATGAAAACGAAATGCCATCAAGCACATTTAAAGGTCCTCACATAAAAGACACATAAAACTATATTTTGCTTAATAAGATATATGGAAAGAAGCAAAGCTGACTCATTTCTCAGGGAAGAGTGAGGAAATTTCCCTTCAGGAGTTCTATATTTTGTTGATTTGGACCATAAAAGGAATATTTTTTAATGCATCAATGGACAGGTAAAACCAAAACTAAGATCTGTATCTACTCCAAATAATATTTTTCACATTATTTCCACCTGAATTTGCTTAACTCCATCATATTTTATGGCTTACCATTATTTAAAGCCATCACATTGAGTTATAGCAGTTGGGGGAATAGGAAAGTGCTCAGTTTCAAGCAGGTCTGTAGAAGATTATGACAAAAGACAGAAGAAAATGCTCTGGACACTTGATGAATAAAAATGGTTACAAATTCAGCATTGTTTCATCTCAATAATGATATTAATAACTAAGTGTTCATTAGTGCAGTAAAGAGACTCAAATTAGGGAACTGGAACTGGATCATTCCAAAAGAAAAACAGTATTTTGACAAAAAATGGGCTTATTTACCGGTATCAGGTCATCTCTCTTTACTCCTCTTTCAGAAATTATTACGATATTGTCATAAGGTGCAAAAGGACTGCTCTGCTCTTCTGGACCAAAACAAAAGCAGACTGTGAGGAGTCAGCTATACTCAGTAACTCCAAAGTTAAGGCTGCAGTTGTTAAGGAAACCAGATTTCTCTCTATCTATGCCCAATTAGTTTGTACTTATTCATGAATCTCACTTTCATTTCTGACAACAAACTCAAGATAAACTTCCTAAAACATTACGACAATCTGATGGGAAAAGCCCCCTAATCCTGTGGTGTATTGCAGAACAGACATATTTTCCTGTAAAGGCTCCAAGAATTTATTGCTAGTAGGACACAAGTACAGGGTGAGAGGGCATCAACTCAATCTCATTTACCAACACACATGTCCAAAGCCAACTTTAATTTGGAATTCCCTGGGTTCTTAGGCTGAGGTTTATAAACCATTCCTGTGAATTTTGCAAAGCATTTCTAATTGGCTTCTGTGAAAAGTTTGGCTAATGCCACCAGAATGACATTCCTTCATATTGGAAGATTGCAACTAAGGTGTTGCCTGGGGAGCACATTTGGGGAGAACCAGCCTGGTAGGGAGGGTCATATTACACAAAAGCAAAATCCAAACACACACAGGGATGTGTGTAAAGGCAACAAGAGAGAAAAACTATTGGAAAAGTTATAGCAGTAGATTGGTTTTTTCCATCTCACATTTTCTCTTTAGATCAACCTGATTCTCTTGAATAACTTTAGAAGGAAATTTTGTCCACTCTTCCATATGAAAATTATCCAGGGGGCTGATACATTCCTGAGGTTGGGGGTTTTTAATCAAATATACATTTTAGAAAGTCATCAGGGTCCTTTTTCAAAACAACTATTTGCAGTGTCTGAGCAGTAAAAATTATGCATTCATATGCTGAACACATACAGACAACACTTAATACGAAGTTTCTTTGCATAATACAAGGCAGTTCTGCTGTCTTTAATGAATATTTTAGCACTGATTGAGGTAAACAAACCAGCTTCTGAAGGACAATGGATTTCACCCTCTGTTAAAAATGTCTCTTCAAGACAAAACTGCACCCAAACTATGGGTTTTTTTCTTTTTTAGAGGTAAACTTGTTTAATGTTTTCCTGTGGCTGAAGTGCAGGAGCCCAGAGTGAGTGGTCATCTGCCAGGGCAGTGGGCTCATTGCTATTTCTAGAGCATCACACTTAGTTTGGTCCATAGCATGGGTTTTCTATAAGCAACTGCAATACAATGGAAGCATGAAATTATTTACATAAGCTACTAAACTTTCTGGCATCCCCCATGGCATCCTCCTGCCATGGCAATCAAACTAAGACAAAAGCTTCAGGCACCAGTGCCTAACACTCACATCCTCTTCACCTGCTCCACTAACCATGCTTGGGAAGATGCAACCAGGTATTGGTCACCTAAATTCTTCATGAACTGCCAAACTCCAGTTTTTGAGGGTGTTTTTCAGCAAGATGTGGAAAACAACTTAGAGAGCTTTAATTAATGCTCAGGATGCCAGTTTGAAGGCTACCCACCTGTGACTTGTATGAATCAATGGCATTGCTTTTGTTGGGAAAACAATTCGGCCTTGATCATACATTATTCCTAGTGACTACAAAGATCAGTTTATGGGACTTGGTTTGTCCTTTTTTATAGTCAGGAAAGACTGACTGGCCTTAGTTTGTATCATCTGATACACCTCTCCTTCCCACAAGCTTTAAGTACACACTCTGCTCTAAGTGCATAATCCCCATACCTCTGCTCTTTGGGGAGGGGAAGGAAGGCAAGTGCATTAACCACCCGAAAAGCAAAGTGACAGAGCGTGTTACTACAAGGTTCTCAGCAAAAGAATCTGTACATGGCACAAAACCAAATCTGCTATTAGTAAAGAGTATAAATGCAGCTCCCTTGTAAATCACAGCAATGAAGAGGAAGCAATGGGCACAGGGCAAACACCGGGTTTCTAGAAAGAAACTGTAAATCCACCTCCAGGAGGAATTAGATGAAATAATAAAGGGAATTGTTACAAGACAGTGAAAACAGGCTTAGTGCTGGGGTTGTTCTTATACCTTGGTACAATTATTAATTACCAGTACCTTGTTCAATATCATTACACTGGTACAAAGTGTTCAGAGACACCTGAGCTTGCAAAGGGCCCGGGGTGCTGGGAAAGCAGGACCCCAGCACAGCAGAGAGTATCACAGAATGAGGAGCCCCTGTCACAGCACAGCCCCTGTGTTATTGCTGTCACGGGAACCTTCATGGTTTTGCTTGCTGCCCAACAGCCAGCTCAGCTCAGTGCCTGGTTTTAGCTCTAGAGATCCTCCCTGCACAGTCCTGCTGATCTCCCCAGGCACCCTGAGCTCTCTGCCCCTTCCCCAGCACCAGCCCCACCATCAGCTGCCACTGTAAGGCCACTAATCAAAGCCCCAGGAAAGTGAGGTACCTCATCTTCTCTACCTCCACTGCTTTTCTTAGTAATTTGAGTTTCTAAAAATTCAACTTCTCCACCACTTGGTTCTATTGTCTTCTTTAGCAGTACCAAAATATGGTGGTTAGACATTGCTGAGCCTTTTGCTTCTCAAAACCCACCACTGAGTAGTCCACAAGGAGGAGGCTGCTCTGATGAGAAAAGTTAAATCCTGCCACTTTCATGGCTGTCCATACCTTACAATTTCTCCACAAAGGAAGACATTAAAAGCATGACATTATGACATTCCTATTAGGACAAGGATCCCACACAACCATTTGGTGCTCAGGATGGACCTAACCAGTGCTTCCCAGACCAAGGAGATGTTAAAAACAGAAAAAGATATTTCCATTCAGAAATAAACCAAAACATATTCTGAATGGTGGGGTTAATATCAGACCCTGTGAACCATTCATTTCACAGTTTTGAAATTCAGCATCTGTGTTTTGCAATATGTCAGTTCTAAATTAATCACTGAATATTTATATTATTTTCCCATCTCCTGATTAGCTAATTGTACAGATACAGGACACAACACAACTGCTGTTAGCAAGTCCTAGCACAAAGACATATTTGATGAAATACAGATGTTCAGAGTCAAGCTGTCTGATCACAGTGAAGATAGACACTTTCAGTGTAATCTTTCACAAAAGATACTTTAGCACAGGAGAATCTGCCTATAAATTATTTTTAAAACTGATAAATAAATTACTTAATTGGTGTGCTGGCATGCATATCAAGAAAAACAAAAACAGAAAAACTAAGTGAAACTTCCACTACTTGCTTTTTTTAGCTGACACTAAAAAGAGGTTAGATAGTATTATTTGTGCATTTCTGAGCTTGAAATGCTAAGTCAATTCTTGGACATAACACCTGCCACTGAGCTGGAAAGCAGCCAGTGTATTTATGTTTTCTTCAGGTAATGCAGGATTAGCTTTTCACTTAAAATTATGAACAAGATGTCTTTTATTATCAAGTTAAAGATACAGAGTTTGATCAACTCCATGTTGAGTTCAATACCTCAAAAAACTTGCTGCTAAAGACCATGACAGCACCAGGAATTTAATCTGAAGGGATTCAAGTCAAACCCTGGCATTCAGGTATCACTTTATGCAGAAAGAGTGTGAAGGTGGGATACCAGGACTCCTCATCCTGCCAGGACTCAGACAGTCTCTCTGTGGCACTGCAATTTGCAGATGTTTGTAAGGAGGAACTGTTTTATTGACTCTTATATGTATTGCTAGCCCTCTAATCGATGGTTTTGGACTGCTATAGATTGCTAGTAAGGGTAAATCTTAGCCTTAAAGAATTTCAATATTATAATTATGGAAAAGATTGAAATGTTATCTCATGAGAAAATCAGCATAATGCAGGTGATGATTCTGCTGTGGTCTGCTTTTGGAAACAAACATTCAGTATTTGTTCATCCTGGACCAAAATTAGTATTTTCCGTGAATGCAGCTATCTGATAGATACTTCTGGTGTTTACAGTAAATGCTTAACACAAAATTGCCAAAAAAAAAATAATGGAGAGGGTTTTTAGACAAATTTCTGAAAGGCAAGACTTGCTCCATAACTTTTTCTTTCAGTCATACAAATCCGTGACTTAAAGGTAAGACATAAAAGTAAATTTTGTGTCCATATACACTAGGGCATTCAGTCATACCCAGATTTGACTAGAGACATCCCAGACTTCTAACTCACTGTGCTGTGACTTATTTGTTCTCTTGCATGGAAGACACGGGACATTTTGAAGACCTCCCAGTGCAGGAGTTCCACAGCTGCCTGGGAAGTTCAGATGACTTCTGATCAAAGCTGACATTCATATGCAATCTGCTACAGGGTTTCCTCAGGGTGAGGTGCTCTCCTTCCCTTTGCATGCCCTCTTACTCTTCAGATGCCAATCATGGCTATTTTCAAAAAAAAAAAAAAAGAAACATTCTGCTTACATGGTAGTGAGAGAGCACTTTTCAATCTCAGTTAACCTTTACAGCAGTAACACTAATTTGCAGTCTGTTCATACTGAATGCTAAAGTCTCTCTGTTTCCTGCTCTGAATTTCATTCTGTGTCAATTAGTGCTATGAAGTCAGTCTAATAATGATGTATGGTTAACACGGGGCCTGCGTCTGAAAGCTCAGAGGGATGCACAGAGGACAGATAATTGCGATGGCGCCATCCAGGAGCTATTCAATGCTTTGTTGAAGTTAAAGGGTCTAGAAACACACTATAAAAATGTGTTTCAACATGAGTGCTGATAACACTGAAGGGAAGTTCCTGGCACCTTTGCTGAAAATAAATAAAAAGGTCCAGCAGCTTTAAACTGATGTGTGAAAGTGAAAGGAAATAGACCTATTCAAGTCATTGCCATATCTGCTTTACTGAAGAATGATGTGCACTAAAAAATCTCAATCTATGATCTCCAAGATTGTTACTATGCTAATTCAGATTAACATACTGAAAACAGCTCAAAAACAAGCGCAAAGTGACACCTGCCATGTTCCCTGGCTTTTGTCTTATTGCATCCATAAGCTCCTGCCAGAGACTGACAAGAAACTCTAATGAACAAACTTGTCAAAGCTGAGATGAACAGCTCTTCAGCCACACAAGGTGCTACAAAGGCACTGGGAGGCAGGGCAGTGAGTTACCTCTGCCAGCACAAAGGATGCCTGGAGATACTGGACCAAATTCAGCACAGTTCAGTTCAGCCATTGGTAGAGCAAAGCCCACCCAGAGGAGTAACTGTTGGTTCACACCAAGAACAAGACAAGTGACTGGTTCTGGGTGAACGAAATGCTCTTGGGCCACTACCAACCCCCAGTGGTGAGACGACTGCTGTGGGTCAAGCACTGCAGCAAGTCCAAGACTGACCATCAGAGCATCAGCTGGTCCTGGTGAGTCCTGCTGGCCCTGGGATCACACCCCCTGCTGGGTGACAGTTGGAGAAGGTCAAGAGAATGGTTTTCACACATATGATGGGATTAGGGGGCTACCGAGGAGATGCATAGGAAATTCAAAAGGTCCATCCCTTATTTTTCCAACCCTTTGCCTTTCAGAACAGCACTGTATCTGTTTCCAGATGACCCTCTGCAGTAACAGGATCTCCAATCTCCCTCCCCAGAAGGTGGATGATGATGTGAGGGGCTTGCCCACTATGAGCTCTGTGCTTCCCATTGCACTGCCTGGGCTGGCTGGATTTACACCAGCCTGGAGCAGCCAGCACAACACTTGGTGTTGTCACTGCTCCAGGCTCTTCCTAACTTTGACAATACTCACTGACATATTCATAGGCTTGATCACAGTCCTGAACTTTTTCAGCAAAGAAAGAAAAAAAATAATCAAATTGTCTCTCTTCCTCTCCCATTTCTCCTTGCATTTTGGGTTGTGAAGAAAGAGGTGGAGCAATGACCTGATGAGCCTCCAAACTGCAGCTTTAAGCTAGAAGTACCACCTTAGGAAAACTGCAAATGCATGCCTCTAGATGCACACATCTGAAGATGTAAAATCTTAAGGAAATAATGGGAAGAAATTAGAAATAAATTCACTTTGGAAGAAAAAGAGAGAATGCAGCTGAATAGCTACGATGCTGCATCAGTGAGATACATTAAAAACCCAAATGAATCTCAATGTCAGCCAACGCACTGCCATAACAAATGAACATGGTGGCAAAGGGTAGACTTTGTTGCTAAGCCGACAAAAATAAATTAGTCACCTGTCAGTACTTGCATAGAATTTACAAACACATCAGTTTCTGAGGGAAGAGCAGAAAATAGTCAGCATATTTTTCCATTAGAGCATTGTGAAGAGAGAACTAAGCACTTTGTTTTCATTTATGCAGTAAGGTAACTCCCCACTGCACAGTAAAAGCCTCCTTCTGAGAGTAAGATACCGTCTCACCTGGAGGGCACGGGGCTGCCCCAGCTGAAGTAGGCACCAGAGGAGGCTGAGGGGAAATGAGTGCTGGAAGGGACCCAGCACTGAATGTGACCCTAAAGCACAGAGCCCCAGTGCCCTGCCAGAGTGTGGGATCCAGCTGCAAAACTCGTCTGTTCCAAGCCTGCTCACACCGAGGCAAAGCCAAGGAGGTGTTACTGGTCTTTGTGGGCAACTTTTAGCATTTGCTGCAGAATAAAGACAGAAGAGTTTAGCACAGGCTACAGGTCTTCCCTGAGACATCAATAGGTGAGTGTCATGTCTGCTCCTCATGTTTTGGATGGGGGCATCCCTTTGAGTCATGAAGAACAGCTTATTTTATAGGGTGATGGGGAGAATGGGAACTAGAACCAAGGGAATACTACAAAAAAGTATATCACAAAATAGCCAGGGGTAAACAAACAAACATTTTCTATAATTATTTTTTTCTGTTTTCTATGTTCAACTTTTGCATGCAACAAAGCAAGTCCTTAGTAAAGCTGAAAGATGGACTAAAATATCCAGAAAGTCTAAGAAAATTTGGAATTTGTATTAAGTACTGATGATATATTTGGCTACACTTATTCAATCAAAGAAACCAAAGCATTTTCTTCAATTCACAGATTCAGCTGCAGCAGCTTGAACTGCAAATTCTAAGTCACAGGGAACCATGGGTGAGCAACCCCAGCCCAAAAATTGGTCACAGGAATTAGTTGGGAAATCATTACAAGAAACAAGCTTGAGAGAACAACAATCTGCCACAGACAATTCAAAAACCAAAAAAGGAGGTGATGTTCAGTCAGTCAAGTGATTTGCTACAAATTATTAGCCCAGGGCCAATCTTGCTGCTAAAGCGATCAGTGAAGATGCACTACCCGGAGCGATGCAGGAACATAGTTAAGACTAACAAGCTGCTGTACACAGCACTTTAATTAGGCCAAATGAGGAAATGATAATAAACCAGCAGGTCAAAAGAAAGGGAAAAAAAATCTGTAACCGAACAGAATCAAATTATTTCTTTTCATTGTGACAAGATAAAAACCTCTAAAATGAGATTTCTGAATTGTGATGACACCCAAACTCACACCAAACAGGAGGCAGAGAACAGCCTGTTCAGCCACCAGCACAGCAGCCAGGCTCGGCTCAGGCCCCATCAAACACAAGAATCTGTCCATGCTTTAGTTCAGCAGCAACAAATGGCTGGCTGAGCAGAACTGCTGCAAACTGCAAACGAGGAGGCAAGGACAGGTGTGTAATTTCTTGAAATGTCCTTTTAGGGCTTGTGGCACAGAGACTCCTTTCAGACACAAGCCATAAGGTTGAGAAATATCTACCATGCTTAGCTATGGAAACAGGGATTTTATGAAAGTGCGATCACGAGGTGATAATAAGAATGTGATTGGAAGTTGATGTGTTATTGCTTAATTTAGACAGAGGAAGGCTCTTTTTTTGTCCATACCATCTGCCAGCCTAGAAACCCAAGGAATAAAGGCACAAGCTGCAGATGGCTTTTATAATGGCTGTACTCAAGCGGCAGAGGAGCAAGAAGGATAGAGACCATATAAATCAAGCAGCAATATCACCATTGCTGAGCAATAACCGAGCTGATAGCAGCATTCAGCAGAAACAGAGAAAGAAAGAGATACCTCCCCAGTTTGCTGCATTAGAATTCAGATGCAGGAGGACAGGACACAGAGCTGGACCCTCTCGAGGCTGTTGGGAGCACTGATATGGCAGCCTGGTGAGAGCAGGGAAAGCAGCACGGCTGCACACACTGACTGCAGCCTCCAAGAAAAACAGACAAAGTCTACTTTAAAATTGCATTCACATATGCAACAGTTCCCAAGCTAGCTCTTATCCTTTCTCTACTCCCTCTCTCTTTTCTTTCTTTTTCACAAGGGAAAAGAGAAAGACGGTAGAAGCTAATTTACTTCAAGTCAGTAGAGAAAAAGCAAGCTTGGAGGCGAGACACAAGGCTCAGCAGGACGAGCACAAACTTCTGCTGGTGAAGCAGTCCCCTGAGATGACCGTCTGAGCTCTGAGCAGCTTGAAAGGGCTGCTCTGCTTATCTTGCTGCGGCAGAGCCCAGGTGTGCTGGACATGGAACAGCGTGGTGCAGGGCAGGGGCTACTTCAGTGTTTCCCTCTGAAACAACTCGATCAAACAGCCTCAATTACACAAATATGTACAAACAAACAGTCAGCACAGCATTAATGCAACTGGGTCTCCAAGTGGGACCAGTAACACAGATTGACAGGAGAAACAGCAGAAGGGAGAGGAAAATGTAGGGGTTTGTTCTACTTGGTAAAGAGACATACATTCATTTCTTTGCATTTTTATCATTACAGTGAATACCAAATTCTTTCTTGCTTCACTGCAAAGCAGTCTACAGGTAACAAGCTCTGCTGTAGATGCAGAACCTGTGACCAGGGATAGGAACACCAGCTTTGCCTTCAGCAGGAGGGACAAGCAAAAATCAGTGTTGCACAACCTGGGGAATGGAGGAAAAGCCATGTTGCTTCTGCTCCTGAGCTGGTGGAAGCAAATGATCCTGAGGAGCTGGGATAAGGACCCAGGAACACATTCAACAGCTACTAGGTTTAAAGTCAGTCATTCTTTCATCACTGGGACATCCACAAAACCCAGTAGTCCCAAGAGCTGAACCAGTGGCTCTGAATCCCAGAAGCACTATTTGCATGCCATACACAGATAAAGATGGCCATTTCAGTCAGATAATTTTGTTTCTCTGTTAATTACACCTATTACATTCATCACTGGAAGATGTATCTGAACACCATAAGTGACCCAGGCTACAGTTGCTCAAAACCAGTCCTCAAAGCAGCACTGGAAGATTCAGTGGCTCACTCAATAAGGTATAAACTCCCCTGAAACACAGCAAGTCTCAGCAGTTCCTCCACAGAAATCAGCCCTGCCATGACCTCAGATGACAGCAACACAGTTCATGTTCCATGCTGCATACCTGGCATCATCCTTCATGCCTATGCAAAGCAAACATAAAATGTTACTGTGCCTAAACAGTAGGACTGTACAATTATTGTGGGTATTTTCTAAATCCACCACTTACAAATATCCACAAATAGCTCAAGTAGGATCTTTGAGCCAAACCAGCTGTTGAGCTGACAGGGCAAACTTCAGAGAATGATCAGTGATGAATCTGTCAAACAAATGCTAGAACTGAACCATTTTCTTCCTAAATACTTTGCAAGATTCCAGAGACTTTATCAGAACTTTACAAGAAAGGAGAAGGGAAGTGTGGAAGGAATGAGAAAAAAAAGCATTATGGTAAAAACTTTTTTTTCTTATTAATGTTACTTTTCACTTGGAATCCTTTTTAGTCTGGCATGGAAAGATGCCTTATGATAGCAGATCAGAAATAAAATCACTGGTTTGACTGATCCCACACATTCTCCCTCTTACCCACCCTTAAGAGCTTTCTCCCAGGAAAACTTGTGCAAGTTAGAGGTTCCCTTGCCAAACTTCAAAATTCCAGTCAGTTCACATCAGACAGTCTGGAAGCACTAGGATCCTACTAAACAGGGTGCGAAAGAGCACACCTCAGGTACAGTGTCATTTTAGTCATATACAGGTCCCCTCAGGACTGAACTGGTCTCAGGACATCCCAGAAACATTCACCCAGTCTAAGACAGGAGCCCCACAGGCACCATTTCTATTTATGTTCAATAATCCTCTGCAGTTACACATAAAAGATTTACTTTAGAACAGCTTCAGAGCACTTGCAATCTACAGTTTTTCTCTTTTACAGGCAATCTGATGTTTCTCAGCTATTTGATACACAACATTACTCTAGGAAATAACACACTATCAGAGAGCACAGATAAACAGGCTGTTATTTAGGACTACACAAGCAAGTCCAGAAGCATCCCTTCCTCTTCCTGCTGGAACAGGACTCTTCTTCCATCACAGATTTGTACCAAGAGCAGCGTGGTGGTGCTGGCAGATACTGTTGTGAACAGCAGCCACAAATGCATCCTTGCTGAGATGCTGGGAAAAACCAAGGGCAGTGCTGGCCTGAGCCATGTGAGGAAAATGAAGTCTGCTGCCATTCCCAACCTGTCTCAGGCAAGCCAGCTGCTCACAGGGACACTGCTCTCCTGACATTCCATGTAGAAGCATCAATCAAGTGAGCTCAAATAACAGCACATTAACTAGGTTGCCAAGCCAATAACCTTAATTCAGGACTCCCTGGAGTTAGCTGGAATCAGGAACTAGGACTTTTCATGCAGTAGCATCCTTAACTGAGGGAAAGGAAGAGAACAGGGAAAAGGAAATCAGTGATGCAAGAGGTGCCTCAAACTCTATCTGTTATGACAACCCAAGTTGCAAAAAAATCCTGAGGTCATTTGTAGCATACACATCTACAGACTCTGGAATAACACTCATGGAAAGCTGTTTCCCTCATTTCAAGAGCCACCAAGCTATCTGGGCAGGGGCAGGTGGGTGTAGTTTACCCTGACCTGTCCATATGGTCTTTGTGCTCTTCAACCATATGGAGCTTGGCTGAAAGCTGACCTGTCCACATGTTCACCAGGGACCTGATCCATGTACACCGGTGGCACACAGTTAGACAAGAACTGCACTGCTGCAGCTGAAGCAGTAACAGAGTTTATCCTGCATTTCTGGAAAGGAAATGAAAAGATGACAAATTCCTGACAGAAGATTAATGGTGCCCTGCCTCTTAAACCCCAAACCACTGCAGGGGCTGCACACTTAGACACTCATCTGCCTGAAACTGCTCTAGTACAATAGCACCTCTAAGAGAGGGATCACAAACAGTTTTATTTGGCCTATGCTGCTCTGCCTTGGGGATGATCTTTCAGAGGATTTTCAGCAACTCCTGGCTCTAGGACAGCCTTTCCCCAGGGCCCACCACATCCCCTCAGCCCCAGCAGGAACAGGATCAAGAACCATGGAGCCCTCAAACTGACTGCAGTTGTCTGGGAGAAGTTCCTCCGTGCTGCTTCCAGAGGATCTGCAGCAGGTAGCGATGCAAAGACCCCCATTTTGGGCAGAAGCTCGAATTTTCATTGGGGAAGTTTTATAGTTCTGCAAATCACAGTGGATTCAAGCCACTGTTTTAAAGCAGCCTTGGCTGTTTCACACAATACTCTAGACAGCACTTCCTCTTTTTACCCCCCAGAACTTGGAGGATGGCCACTCCTTTGATGCCACCAGTTGAATAGCTAATTCACACAAGCACAGGCAGGCCCTGGCACTTCAGTAGCTGAGGTTAATGGTTGGCAACTCAGCTGGGACTAACTTATTTTTTTAGTGATGGTTCTTAGAGTGCAAGAGGCTTTCACTGGAGTGATTCAAACAATTATTAAACTATGTACTATTTTGGTAAAAAGGGCTTCAAAGGGTGGGGGTTTTCTTCCTGAGCCCGTTCTTCACTATCACTGCAGGGCTTCAGCTCAGAGACCACTTGCAGAGCTGTTAAACGCTCATCCCATCAATATTCAACCTCAAGTGCAGAGGATCTGGCAAAGCATCTCTAGGCCAAATCCTCCCTGGGACTGCCTTCTGATCAGCCTCTCTTTTAGGCGTTTAATGAGTGAAAAATATCTGGAAATATATGAAAAACAGAGCAGTGCCTGGAGACGGAAGAGAGCAGCACGCTTGAGCCACAGATCAGGGCAACACAATGCAGCTCTAACTGGAGCTGAGGCTGTTGGGCACAGGCCCAGTGATGACAGCTCAAAAGGTGTGACTTAGCACAGACAGCTTTCTAAAACACTTGTGAGGAGCAGGAACCTTTTGTACCAGTTTGGATTGGCAGCTTTTCCCTATTCCCTTCATGTGTAACACGAGTTTCCTTTCAACAGGAAGAAAAAAGATCTTTAGGAAAATGAATATCCCAGAGAAGGTAACAAAAAAAAGTCATCTTCATACTGTAGGGGAAACAACTAGGGGAGCTGAAAATAGTTTTCAAAACAAACAGAAGTGTTCATAAATGCAGGACAACTTGCTCCTTCCTTTACTATGGTGAGAAGAAAAACTTGACACAAACAAGTCTATCCAGCATGTTCAACCAGACTGGAGATGGAGTATGATACAGATCCCCAGGACTCAAAACACCCTGATTTTTGTATTATATACATAAATAAACAGAGAGCAGCATAGGGCAGCCTGCTCCACACAGGGTTCACAGAGGGGACACATAACTATTTACAACACAGCACATTAAAATGGCAGTGACACACACCACTCAGAGGTGATCATTATTACTGGCTGCTTAAGGGATGATTTGAGAAATGATCTGTAAATTTAATTTTTAATTAAGCCCGAAGCCCTAAGGGCCTTCTGAGTTCAAGCATTAAGGGGGGAAGAGGGGGAAATCAATTCTTGGTGATGGAGAGGTCTAGTAGAATCTAATAGGCCTGGGTAATATATCAAGGAGCTTTTAAGATCAGTCACACAGCTCAACAGAGGAAAGCCTAAAACCCAATTTCAGATAAAAAAATACGCTGTAAAGTGGAATGGATGTTCACCATTGTTCAAACTTCTGAAAAGCTACTGTCTTAAGCTCTGACACACATATTACTCAGAAAATAGATAAATGATCCAACACTAGCGTGCAGAACTTCACAGGGAAACCCTCATGCTTAACTCCAACCAGGTTGGAAAAGCAGCCATCACCAAATGACCTTGAAATCACTTTAAAGAGTCAGTGTGGCTAAAAAGATCTGCATTAACTATTGAGAATCAGTCATTAAAACACCCTAGAAGGATGCTAACTTGTCCTGAGAGGCAAAACTAGTGCCCTTCATGAGCAGAAAAGGTCTATCAGGTTCATCACAGCAGCTGTGGCTGGAAGAGACATGGATCTGAGTGCACCTGACCTCCCTAGTGCAGTTTCACTAAGTTACAAAATCATGAAGTGAAGATTTTTCATGCCGTCTGTTGACTCCAAGCTCACAGCACCAGAGGAGTCGTACCCAAGGATGCTGCAAAAAAGGACCAATGTTTTAAGGTCACTCTTGCCATCTTTGAGATATTGTTATGACTGTGGAGGTCCTCAATGATTGGGGGAAAAAATGCCAAAAAGACAGTCTGGTGAACAGTCAACTTTGCCTTGATCAGTGAGAAAGTCATGGAGTACTCTTGGACTTCCAAGAAGGCAGCAGCTCAGACCAGTCAGAATGGACTGGGTAACAGCAAACCATACCTGAGCAGACCTGAGTGCTTGCTATGGGAGAATATCTGGAGCTGCAGATGAAGCAAGAACATGGGTGTCATTTACCTTGACTTCCACACTTTCAACACTATCTCTGACAATCTTCTATACATTTTAGGATGTATACATTTTATAATACCTTAGGGTGTATCAGTCTGGAAGGGGGGAGAAGTCAACTAGATGGAAAAAAAAAAACAGATTGGACATTTGTGCTCCAGAGGGTAGGAGTTAATGAGTACCTGGAATCCAGCAGCAAGCAGGGCACTGTAGAAGTCTGTACCAATACCTGTCCTTTTCAGTATCTTTATCAGAGACTTGCAGGAGCTGACGAGAGCACTCTTGACAAGTTTGAAATGACACCATACTGGGGTGAAGGGCTGATACACTCAAGGGCAAGTCTACCAGTCAGAGGGAGCCACGGCTGTGGGAAACACCAAAATCTTCCCTTCAATTCACATCCAAGTCCATATGCATATTTTCAAGAAGAAAGCTGGGCACAGGAAATGAGTGAGAAATGAGATGAATGGTCTTGTTTTCACAAACCTTCTCTTCTAAGAAACAAGTCATTTATCAAAGTGCTGTAATCCTACCAACTGTCATAACACTTGGTCTAATTACATCTGGAGAACAATGAGCTTATGTTCAGAAAGAAACTATCTGCAACAAGGTGGGTAGAGAAACTCTGCTATGCATGATCTTAGATCACAGGTCCTCATGCAAGAACAAATACCACCACAAAGGTGTTGCTGACATTTGTTTAAAGCAGCTTCATAGTATTTGGCAAACAAAAAAATCGGTTGGTTAATTTTCTGTATTTTCATAAAATGCCATTCCTAGTACATTAATCTACATCAGGGAAGGTCTGAAGTGGATTTTCAAATTACGTGTTTAGGGAGGGGGAGGAACTTGCCAAATCCATCTTTTGGAAGACTACAAAGCAGATTCCAAAATTGTTAAAAATGCTGAAAAGCTACTTGGGCTGAGACTTCACACTGCAGTTTTTTGTAGACATACTGTCATGATGGCTCTCAGCAATGTAAGCACTGCCTAACTTCATGCCTTGGGGGAAATGTCCTTCAAATCTCACACTACAAAAGCCACTGGAGATGAATCATGACTTCCTGTGATGGCTTCAGCAGGACCATTTGGAAGCACACAGCACCAAGCAGGATGGAAAGTATGTAAGGACCTGCTGTTGCTGTTCAGACACTGACACTTCCCAATTTGACATCAGACACCTTCTTTTCAGCAGTACCAAGACTGCACATACATTTCATTAACACACTCAAAGCAAAGACAGAGAGGAAGGAGAGGGAGATTTTCTCGCTGGCAGCAAAGCCACCTCTTAGGAAAACAGCCATCATTTGGAGACTTGGGATCACCTGCCAAACAAGATAACACTTGCATCCTGGATAAAGGTGCCAGCATAAGGACTGATTAGACAAAACTAAAATAGAAACACAAAGCAACACACACACAAAATATGAGCACTTGGACCAAAGAAGACTGATTTTGATAGACAGTATCACAAAGGTGACTGAATATTGAGTCCTCCCCATGGTGTGGAGAATTACTTGATTGAAAGAAATCTGATTTTCCACAAGTATCATAAATATGTATGTTACACACCTTCTTGCTGCAGGCAGAGTGTCAAGGAAGGGATCAAGTGAGAAGAATCAGCATAAAGAGGAGTTTACCAATCACCTATGAGAAAGTATTTCCACACTCCCAATGCATTCTTGCCTTCTGAATTGTACCCACTGAAGAACGTGGGCCTAGGGCTCTAGAAATGATTACCACAGGTCCTTCATAAGACATTGAGACCACCAGTACAGATTGTGGGACAGATCTTACCTAAATTAAACAGCCATAGCATCATGATATCAAGGCACCCAAGATGACTGATATCGACTGCCCACGCTGCAGGCTTGAAGAAATGAGATGGTCCTTTATAACACAGGACAACACAAACACACACAGCACATTACAGGCTGACACTCCAAGCTTTACCCTCATGGACCACCATGTCAACAGAGACCACAGGCAAGTTGTTAAAAGGAAGAAGGCATTTCCAGTGAACAAAACACCAGCTATAGGTAAGTTTTATTTCTCTCAATTTATTCCTGTAAATTTTGCACTTTCCAAACTAAAAAACCAAACTTTTAAACTCTGTTGAAGCAACTTAGAAGGATTTCTAGTTTTGTCACTTTCTTAACCAAAAAAATTATCTGATGAAGAAATAGTCAAGCTGAAAACTAGAGACATCAAATGATGGTATCATTTCAGACTGTCAAACCTGATTTAACTCCAAGAAATTCTGGTGCCAACACGCCGCCTCCCGTGGCTTTATTTATCTGGGCAGGCACTCGACAGCAGCTCAGCCCCCTCAAGCTCATGCTCCAGGATCCTGATGGAGCCCAAGCCTCCTCAGGGGAGACAGATGGTGAGTTTTTCAGTGAGTTTTTCACAAGTACTTGTTACCTGTCAGCTCAAATAGTGAGTCACTGTTAGCACAAAGGTTAAAGAACATGCAGTGTGCCAAGGTGTGCAGTCAGAGCTGAATATTTGGGCAGTGAGTTGGTGGGTGCCCAGGGTGCTGCAGGCTCCAGCCTTTGCACTCCCACGGTAGCAGGCTGACCCAGGCTCACCTGCTCAGCAAGGTGCACAGGATCCAAGTCTCTGTGGCCAAAAATCAATCTGGTCCCTGGGGTTTACTCAACAGGTATTTCCCAAGAGATAACTGTTATTGAGAATGAGATTAAAACACAAACCTGATTTCTCAGTAACCTGAAGGAAAGGTGAGGATTACCCACCTCACGTCCCTGAATTCCACATACATGCAGGGGAGATACAGCAACTGGAGGCAATATCCAGCATATGGCACCATGGCTTCAAGAGCACATGGGAGGAAGAGCAGCCGCTCTTGTCTTGCCTGCTCCCCTGTGGCCTCCCAGGTACCTTCCAGCACCCCCTACTGAAGCAGCTGCACCACGGGCTGGCAAAGGCTCAGCCCCACTGCCCTGTACACTCTCAGGACAAGCAGGGGCTGCTGTCAGGAGTTCAGGCTCTTTCTGAGGTTGTGTTTTATGCTTAGTTAAAAAATAATAGAGAGGATCATTATAAAAACTGTGAAACGGGTAGGCAGAGATGTGCCCTTGCTGCACATGGAAGACTAGGATTAGGTGTGGTTTTGAGAACAAAACCCTTGTAAATATGCTTGAGCCCTGGAAAAGGAGCACACACTAATCCCAGATACCCCACCTGGGTGTTTGGCTAAACTCCCTACAATGTTACACCACCAGCCCTTGCACTGGGGCAGCTGGAGCAGCTTGTGAGTGAAGATGCAGGAGGTTCTAATCCCCCCATCAGGCACAGAGGCTGAGCCACCAAAAAACCTCAAACAGCCAGACTGTGAAGACAGTCCATGGGAAAAAAAAAAAAAAAAAGCAGTGAGCAGAATCTGAGCAATGCTGGTGCCTCTGCAGAGCCAGGCAAGTCCCTTGATGAGTGGCAGTGACACCCCAAGGAACCTGCCAGCCCAAGCCCCAGCATGGCCAATGCTGAGCCCTCAGTCACAGCCACACAAGAGAAGCTCAAGGGCTCAGATAGACAAACATTTAATACTACCCAGTATGTTTGGATTTCTTTTTTCCTTGAGGATAAAACAGGGTAAGTTAGCTTATTTTGCAATAATAGAGATTTCTATGTCTCAAATGAAAACAAACAAGCAAGAACAAAATAATAATAATAATAATAATAGAAAGACAAATAAAAGAACCTCAGAAACAGTCCTCTGCCTAAGAGAGTAACCTTGAGACATCTTCTCACTGCTTCACTTGGGCATGATGCCAGAGTTGGCTGAACTTGGGGGCAAAGGAGGCAGAGGGGAAACATAAGTCTTTTCAAGGTTAGGAACCTGTCACTCCCTATTTTTTGAGAGAAAATGCTGAATTATTTTTTGTGGAAAACAGAAGTTTTCATTTTGATTATTTTTAAAAATACCTTTCATTTTTCATTATTTTTCAGCTAAGGTAAAGGAGAAAACTGATAGAAAATCTGATAAGTGAAACCTTGCTTGACCTTTTCTTTCTCCATAATGTTATTAGAAAGAAGCTGAGAATGCCTCCTCCATAAACCCTCACTTTTTACAGCTATTCCAATCTTCCTGTGAAAAGATGAGGGTAGGAAGTGAGAAAACCCAAGTCCTAGATTAGAGGCAAAAACAAGATTTCTACAAAAATACATTACATAAAAATCCTGCAAGTCCTTAATTTTTAAAATAAACCCCCTTTACTTGACAACCTTTTTTTATTTATAGATGTTTGACTACCAGTCTGGTATTCACCAATGTTATGCAAATACAAATTCAACAGTCCTTAATTTCTGAAATTATGCATTTAGAACTTAATTTCAGATGCATCTTATTCACCATTTGCTGTTCTCCAGCTACAAAGACGTCCAACATCCAACCAAGCAGAAAAGCATCAGAGATCCTAAGCAAACTCCAGCAAGCCTTAAACACCTGTCTTTAAGAAGAAACAGCATTACTCACACCCTACCTGCCAGGTGCTCATCAACCTTAAATATGTCAGAAAAAATTCAAATTCATGAACTCTCTCCTGACCAATTTGGTGATAACTTAATATCACTGTTATTATTCTAAGAAATGGGCAAACCTGCCCCAGATGCTGTCCCTGGGACACCCACACATAGCCCTGGGGTCTAACTGCTCTGAGCATGAGCTCTGTCTTCAGATTTTGCTCCTCCACTCATTCATATCTCCCTGATGAAAACGGTGTCCATGGGCGCTCAAAGAGCAAAATGTCCTATATGACAGCAGCTGTGTCATTTTATTTATTTTAATTATTTTTTAAAGCACCATATTGTGTTTCAGCTGGAAGCAGGACACTGACTATGAAAACTAGATGATGTGCCAGCGCAAACTGTGGAGTCCAAGTAACACAGATTGAATTAACCTCCTGAGGTGTCCCTGTGGAAAAAAAGCATAACCATTGCTTCTGCCTAAAGGCTGTGCTTTCCCAAATGCAGCTTTAAATTCAGAGAAATTAGAAATGCTCAGGCACTGCAGACTACACAGGGTATAGCTGCAGACTGAGGCTTTTTGCACCACGACCCAGCTTTCACCCTGACATGTAAATGTGAAGTCAGCAGGAACGATCCAGGAGCAGCACATCCACAGGTAGGGTGCCAGGTCAATGCAAATCTTCTGTCTACTCCAGTCCAACAGCAAAACTTCTTGACTCTAATGCAGGAACACTTTGGTCACAGAGGGGAAGCCACCAGCCCCAGTGTTATTTTCCTTCCAACAAATACATAAACATTTTCCTTTAGCAAAGATACAGAGACCATAGAATAATTAGCTACACTGGTACGCAAAGAGGCCAACATGAGAGAATCCCTGGTTACACAGTGCTAGTGTTGCAGAGCTTGTAATTAAACAACGATTCCTTTACAACTAAAGACAAGTTCCAGACAGTGGGCTGAAAATATGTCTCAAGCAGATCTTCAACATTCAGGACCATCTGTTTCCTTTTTGCGTGAAGTATTTTCATTTGCTGCAAGTAATGAGCTTAAACAGATTTCAGGAGATTTGTTATTAATAAAGGAATGTGAAAAATTTGCAGGAGAGCAAAAACCACATTCTGCACCTGGGTCTGTTCAGGAGCCTGAGCCTCGCTTTGAAGGTTCTATGTTCTGCTACATCCTTAAACCCAGACTGAGATTTTTGAATAAAACAGGTTTCATCTTCAGCACTAAACCACCCTTCGTATAACACTATTTAGAAGAGGAAGGGAAAAGTAATTTCCACACATGAATCTTCACTGGGAATATACTGCTTCATGAGCAGAATGCAATTAGGCAGGCTGGAGTTTAGCCAGGACATTAAGGTTAATGGCCCTAGTGCTGCCAAGTGCCACAGGATGCTTAATGAGTGCAAGCAGCAGCAGAGCCCCCACCACAGGTCTCATCCAGAGCACGGCACCTCCACCTGCCTCCTGTCCAGCCGCAGCACCCCTGGGCGCTCTTCCCATTGGACAAAGGTCTGCACCAAGGGTGAGCAGAGGCAGCAGTGCTGCTGCCCCTCAAACCCCTCCCTTGCAGGCACCCAGGAGCGCAGTGATACCATCAACTATGACAGACAGGAATTCAAATGTGATAAATATCCCACAATCACAGACAGCAAGATCTTACTCAAATTATGGCAAGAGGCTGTATCATCACTGAATATTCAGCAACAGTTTCATACAAGGAGAACAACCTTCAGTCAGTGCTTTCTCCCCACTTCTATTATTAAAGTTCTGTTCTGGCCAAGACAGATGTATGAAATACATCACACTAGCTGGAAGAAAATGCATTATCTCCATCACTTAAAACAAACAAACAAAAAAAAATCAAAAAACCACCAAAGAGTGAAGCTCTCCTCTTTTCTCCAGGAGCAGCTTTGCTCCTCGCCCCTCAGAGCAGCCATGGCCCAGGGCAGGATACAGCTCTCACTAGCACCTCCTCCCCACAAGTAAGAAGGTTCCACAGGTAACCCCTGAAGGTACTGGGAGCACTGTGTTTTAATTAACCATAGATGATCCCTGGTGAAAGGGGCAGATACCCTATATCTTAAGAAAGAGATTTCCCCTACAGTATCTATATCCCATTATGGATGCTGCTGGAAGAGCACCTGATCTGCTGCTGTCATCCCCAGTGGGAACATCAGCACTGGGGGGTGCTGCTTCTAATCCCATTTTCTGAGCACTGGGGTTGGGACCCAAAATTAGCACATTGGTGCAATAGCCATGAAGTGTCAAAGTGTTTAATACATCTGGCTGGGTCATGTCAGCCATTTGTTTACTGTAGTCAGTCCCTAAATCTGTATTGCAGCTGCTGTCTGCATAAATAATGAATAAAGCAATAAATCTGGCAGGGTTACCAAACTCTTTCATTCAGCTTCTTTTGAAACAGTTAAATTCTGCTGTGATTCATCTGCTGATCTGAGCCCCAGAGAGACATTTCATGGAGAAGGGAGAAGTGGGGGCTTTATTTCTGTGCACTGCTCTGGGGCTTCCAAAACCATTTCCCTTTCAGCTGCAACCCTGCTTTCTCTGATTTTTATTGAGGCAGGAAGTAACAGAGAGATTCTTTTGAACTACAGCATCTCACCCTCTTCCAGGTACAGGTCACTGATTTCAAGAGAGAAATCTCAGATGCTTAGGTTTTCTTTTTAATGAAAATCTATGTTGCCAATTTTTCTTCCAAGGCAATGCCACCAGAAGTCACTTGCTATTGTCTTTTGAGTGAGAACCACTTCTGCCTCCCTGTGCTGTGAGAGGATTCACACAGACATGGCAGTGTGGGGAGATGCCACCACCCTTCATGAGGCAGGACTGATTGCCAGGAGGAATGCCAAAGGAGCCCTTTGGATGACCATAGCCTTTGAAGGGCTTTTGGCAGCAACGTTAGGGAGAGGCAGGTACAAAGCTACAAAGGATAGGATGTGGTAGACCTAATAGGTAAACAGTTCCCAGATAAATAATAGCAAAAAAAATCATCTAAATATAAAGCCATGTTTGCATCTGTAAAAAATATCTCTATCAGTTTCAGTTAACAGCTATTTGATTGCATAAATGGCCAAAGTTTTGTGTTTGCTGTAAGAGCTTTTTCCAACAGAGTGAAGGCTTTCTGTGCCACGCATTTTACCAACCTCTTCAGTCCTTGTCATTTTTTTGTATCTCATCATGCTCATGGCATATTACATGAATTTCTGCTTGCCCCAGCTGACTTACTCCATCGTTGGCACATTTCTTTCCATTTCTCCACTGTTGAAACAAATTATCCCACACAGCACTAAAATCAGTTACACTAATGATCAGCTTCATAGTGTGGGTTTTTCTTGTTTAATCATCAGGAAAAAAATCAGCAGGTTAAATATGCTATTCAGTTAACTTTCCAGCCATGGTTTTATATTTGAAATGAATTTCTATTCTTCTTTACCGCAGGCTCTGGCAGTTTGCACCTTACACAGCATCCAGTCAGCTTCCTGATGGTTTTGGGGTTTTTTGGTTTGTTTTTTTTCACCCTGAATTTTGAGCTGGCAGCCTGAAAGGCCCACTCCTAGGATGGGTAAGGCATCAGGACTTGCCTTTTACTCTAGAGCACCAGAATTTATTTTTTGCCATCCAACTTTTTTATGCAGGAGCACTTGATATGCAACAGTGCACAGGCTGTCAAGGAGACTCTGACCTGGGACAAATCTCCAATCTGTACTTTGGTTTTGGAGCCGTAAACACAACATGCTGGGAGCTCAGTCCTGCTCTGTCCTCCAAACAAGCATCTCTATTCTCAATGGCAGATGCAATCTGATACACCTGACTGCACTTGTTATTAATACAGAGGTAAGGTGTACTTCATCAATGGACGTGAGTCACTGTTCTCTTCTAGGGAAATCCAAAAAATATTTAACCACAACCCAAGGAAATTTGCCATTCAATTATTCATAAATTATAAAAACCCCTTTTTTCCTTGTTCTTTTTAAATTGCCAAAGTCAACTTGGGAGCAGGGTAGAAAAGATTTACACAAAAATCCCAATAAAATTCATTTGGATCTATTTACAAGGCAGAATCTACTTGGCAGATACTTTTTGAGAACCCACTTAGGCAAGCAGTAAATATATAAGCCAAGTTTAAAAAAAATCAAAATAGCATGGTACTGTTCCCTACACATCATTCTACTTAATAGCACTTTAAATTTAGTTGTGAAATTCTCTAAATCGACCTGAGTAAAATTGCATAGTCACTGCATTAATGTCCAGTCCATGGGCTGGAAAAGAGCTGGCAGTGTCCCACTGAAAACTGTGGACAGCAATTGCTCCTGCAGGTCTGAGATGAAAAGTGCCACAGCTCAAGGCAGGATTTTGCCTTTCTCCCTCCCCAGCCAGGCGTCCTTCCCACTGTTTGATCTGTGCCTGTGCTACCCAAGTCCAGGTTCTCCCAGGACCCTGCACGTGCCATACCAAAGCAGCGTGGACCAGTTCTGCATTCAAATGTCTGCAAATCTCAGCTGCCCTCAAAAGCAGGTAAAATCAGGTCTCTGGCAGGGAAGGGCTCATCTCTACCCCATCAAGATGTAGGTGAGGTAGGGTAGACAAGAACTGCATGCAATGCCCTTTCTGAGTGTACTTTGAAGATCAAGCCCACTGGAGTTTCCTCTCAAGCCACCCAGGGGCTTAAATGCAGGAAAATAGCAAGGACAGGTGGCCAAAATGGCCTTGAGCCAGCTCAGCTCAGCTTCCCTCAGTAAACGAAGCCAGACAGGTTGGGAAGGCAGGAGTCTGCATCTGCCTTGCCAACTCACTCTGCCTTCAGCCTTGCACATCCAGGAACTCTGTCTCAGCCCTCCACCCAGACCAGGCCCATGACAGCTCTGAGCTGCTCTCCTTGCTGTCTCCCACCTTCTGCTGTAATCAAACAGACAGCAACAAATTGCAAGCAATCACCAGGAAAATCCCTCAGTCAGTTTTGGCCAATGCTTTCCATTGTCTCACACTGTCCTACTCCATAAATGATGCTAAACTGCTTCTTGCAGTTGGTGCGAAAGATGGGCAAAATCTGTGCCTATTAGCCCTGCCACTGCGGCTACAGCAGAGGAATACTTCAGGGAAGCCATTAATATCTTTTAAAATAAGTACATTTTTTCTATTGACATTTTCTTTAAAGTTTTTAATCTCTAGAACTAACTTCCTTCCTCCTCCTTCAGCACATATTAGCCTTTCCCTGCCAGATCTTCAGCTGGAATAAATTTGGCCTCCCAAACCTGATTCATTAAATAATGTGAACATGTGCATTCAGTTAAGCAGGCCATTCACATGCTTAATGCTTATTAGATGAATTTTGGCTTGTTTGGCCTGAAAAGTTGGCTTGTGTAGGCCTCCAGTTGCAGTTTAAATGAGGCCATGACCAAGTCCAGCCTGTTCACCAGCATACCTGTGAAACAGCACATTCCCCAAAGAAGCTTTTCTGAAATAGGAAATATTCAACTTCCCAGGCACTTGTTCAATTACCTCTGATATCATGGAACAGAAATATCACTGAATAACATCATTCCTTCAAACACAGAACAGTAATGTTTGAGTAACTGGAGCATAAATACAGTTCACCTCAGGCAAGAGATAAATTACATTAATAAAGTGTGGTGGTGTTCTTTAATTAGTTTGATTAGGCATGACAGAGGATGGTATTGTTCAGAAAAGCTCCATTTCCTGTAGTAAGGAATTGTTGCTGTAGATCCCAATCTCAGTTTTGAGTGGTTTTTGTGTTGTTTTGTTGGTTGGGGTTTTTTCACATAACAGACAAACATTAGCAGAGGCAGCTGCTGCTGCCCCTTTAGTTTGGTGTCTATGACCTATCTCCCTTTTTTACCTGATTCAGTTTTGTTCCTCTCCAAATGGATCCTAAGATCTTCATGCTTAGAGGATTTCCACAGCTGCTTCTCCATCCCATCAACCTCTTGCAGACTTGAGGGGAGATAGACTATGGCTGGCAGTTCCTCTTTTAAAAGTCCTTTTCTTATATTCAAAGAGAGACAATTAAAAAATAGTTTTGTTACCCATCAAGGCAACTTGAAACCTTCCAAAGACTCTGCCAGGTCCCCATGCCACTACTCAGTAAGACACAAACTTCAGATGTAATTCCCGTCTCTGCTGTAGGTTACTTATTTATTTACTAAATTTACTGTGCCATTAGACTCAGCAAGACCTGCTGTGCTCCTCATGTTTTGCAAATGTTTGAAACTGTGAAGTGTCAGGTCTGGAGGATCTATTTAACAGTAGGTTTGTGGTGTCAGGCCCAGCTGCAGAGGATTTGCTCAGGCACTGAACCCCTTTCTGTTTGAGTCAGGTTCCTGCTCCATGTTCCCTACTACAGCCTGCACCTTCAAAAACTATGCACAAGTTTCTAATTCACTGTTCAATTTGAATAAACTGCAAACCATACCTTCAGGTACCCAAATATTGTTGTGCATCTGACTACTAAGGTATGACACTTGCCTTCAGAAATCAGTGCAAATTCTTCCTTTGATTTTGCCTTAAGAAGAATCATATTCTTTCCAAACTTAGCAGCTTGTTTTCTACTGACATACAAGAAGGCAAGATTGCAGTTAAAATTTAAAAATTCTCAATGTTTTGTTGCAGGACAGCTCATGTCCCCAGACAGGAGAGAGTCAGTCCTGCCAGAACAGGGACACCTTGCTGTCACCAAACCCAAGTTTTGTACGTCAGCACTGCTAAGATGGATAAAGTGGTCTTTCCTGCCCATTGATCACACAAATCCTATCTGTAGCCTTGTTTTCTCTACATGACAGTTACAGGAGACAGACCTGATTAAATATTTCTGTTCTGATCAAGGAGTTCTCACAAGCAATCCTGTGACTGCACACCAAATCCCTCCCCAGAGCTCAGCTGCACACTCTGCCTGATGGGCTGTGCTCAGCTCTGCTTCTGCCAGCCCTGCCACACATCGTGCTCTGGTGCCAATGCACAGCATGTTTTTTAGGAACAGAGACATGCTCACCTTCACACTCCTGTCCTTGAGATCCAGCAAAGATTGCTGGCAGTCAAGGGACACTCAAGGATTTCACATCGTTCCTGAAGGCCATACAGGTGTGTTCATCCACTCTGGTGCATCCCTCCTCAGGGCCTCCAGTTAAAGTGCTGAGCGAGTGCTTTGTTAATGCCCAAACAGGCAGATGTCAATGCTCCATGTGCTGTCTATCAAGCAACACCAAATATTGTACTAACAAGTCTGGTGATATTGAACTAGATTTACATTTCAAGTACAGCCTGTTCACTACAGGCATGCTCCGTTACAGGCACAGGAACAACAACTGATGGAACACATTTCTTGAAACTGTGCCAATGGTGATTTATTTGTTGTATTTGTGACTGCACAGTAGCAGAGATTATGGCCTCGGTGTTGCTCTGAGTTGAACAATTGAGGATTAACTCCTGTGAAACCAGTGTGGTTATCCCAGCATTGCATTTGAGATCAGAATGGGAATTAGCAGAGCTGAATAATTACACTCAAGTGAAGGATGGCAAAACACAAGGACTGCAGTGCAGACCCTTTTGGATGCATACACCTTGAAATATTGTTCCTGCTGATGCTGACTGACACCACTGTACTTCATCTGGCCCAGAGCCTCGTAGCTCAAAGGTAACCAGGGCACAGTGGACTTCCCAGGGTGAACACAGATTCCAGAGCACACTCTTGTTTCTGCCCATCAACCTCTCTTAGCCATGCTTAGCCCACTGCTGTGCTGTCCCCGACCAAACGGTCTGACAAGTCTGCAGCTCAAATCACTTTTCTCATCCTTCAGCTCTTCTTACAATACTCTGACCTCTTTTCATCTCACTATGGAACATATGAAGTGCTCCCTGACACGGTTATTAGGTGGATTTCAAAGAAAAAAGTAACCTTTGAAAAAGTTCTTATTGGAAAATTTTAGAGTTCCCAATGGAAACAGGGACAGCAGGAGGAAAAGAGATTTCATTTTGCTTAAAATGTTAAATAAGCTTTTAATTCCCACCTAAGTTATTCATTTTCATAAACAGGAGCACAATTTAATTTTTTATGCAACAAGATTATTGTTTTCCTTCCAAAATACCTCATTTTAATTCATTTTTCTAAAATTACATTTTTGGGCAGAGAAAGAAATGACAGCCTCCAAACCCCTATTTTCAAAAAAACCCCTCATTAGATTCCTTTTAGGCTGTAGATGCCTATGATTTGTACTGAAAAAACAACCAATAAAGGCACTTTGTGTCTCTCCTTTGTTACCCTTTAATACAATCTGTCCACCAATCCAATTGTTCCATCTGTTTCCAAAACAAAATTGCATTTTACTACTAGGATATTCTCTATCCAAATGCTGAACAGCTTGTAGCTAAGTATTAATCCATAAAACCCTGAAAACAATATCTTATTAATTCACAAAAATCAATATTCCAGTACCCTTTTTGGAGCCAGTTCATTACAGTTAAGCCTAGATTTATACAATGCTCAATGGAAAACTGTTCAAAATGTATCTGTTTACCTATAATGAGACAAACTGGTTGCTAAACCTCATTCCACCAAAAACAAGCTTTGTGTCAGGACTCTGGTTCAGGGAAAAAGTGATCCTAATGCAGTCGTTATTTCTTCTTTAACAGACAATAACACAGATATCCTTTGGTTTTCTTGCTCTTCTTCCTCTGTGGCCAGGATATTTTTTTATAGAAGACCCACCTCTGTACCTATTCCAATGACAATTATTCATGAAGATTGGGTATTAAATAAAAAACCCTTGAAAATAATGTGGTATCAGAACAGGTTTAATTCCAACAGTCTGGGTGTCCCATTGCGTTTCTTTGAATACTGGATCCTATAAAGGCTGATATTCCCAAATAAGTCCAATTTCTTCAGAAATACATAGGGGTAAAAAACAACCAAAGAAAAAAACTTTTCATAGACTGTAGGACTTGTGATGGTGTTTTTACTAGCAGTCCAAATGCAAAATCCATTGATACTGATAAGAATTTTTCCACTGGTTTCAGCATATATCTGATCTGACATCCTAAAAGCAAATGAAGCCTGAAACTCCCAGAAACAGAATTCTATTGTCACCAATGGAAATATATGTGTACATAGACATGTATGTATGCATGTATACACACATATATATGAGAAATGATTGTCATTTGCCAATAATGGGAAAAAAATCTATGTGTTTCTATTTATTTATGTATATGAGTCTTTTCACTACTGACTACTGAAGTCTGATACCTTTTCACATATTGACATCAGGCTCTAAGATATTCCTTTCCTTTCTCTCTAGTTCCCAGAATGAAAGTGGTTCATGAATCACGAAGGTTAAATACAAATAACTTGCATTACCACTCACAGCAGACATGTGGCTAATTGCTGTCTGCCTTTATTGTTAATTGCTGAACACCAGCACACTGGCACACCTACCACAGTCTTCTGAAGATAAACAAACACAGCATATGCCCTAATTGTTTGTGTTCTCTTCAGTTTACTTTTTCTTCCAGAACAACATGGGTAAAATTCAGAGATCCTGCTCCTTAATCCCCTTTCCTTTATGCTAAATGTGTTCATTCCTCTGGCTGGTAACTCCTCTATTACACCAAGGGCAGAGAAGAGCCAGGCCCAACAGAAAGACTTCAAACTGTTCCAGTAAGTTAAGCCATAAGCCCTCCAAGACCAAGATTTTCTCCTCACCCCTTTCTCCTACACAAGCTGGGTTAATTCTGCTTCCACTGAAAATGCTGAGCTGAAGTTCCTTCCACCACCAGAGCATGACATGATCATATCAGACATATCCTGCACTGAAAGAAACCCACAGGATGAAGAAAAAATCCTCAATGCTCTCCATAATGTGGTGTGGGGAGATGGAGGAGTTCTACCCTTTGACCAAACATTTCTCTCACGTTTGAGTTCCTTGGAAAGAGGAAACTCTCCACTGAGGAAAGCAGTCATCTTCCTCCTCTGTGCTGGTGTTTGCAGCCCTCCCAGGCTACCTGGATCCTTCCCAGCCCTTCTCTGGGTTGTCTTTGAGATTTCTCGGTGCTGTGAAGACAGGTTGGTCTGGCTTCCAGGACAACGACCCCCTCAGCATATTTGTGTTCTGTGAGACTGAGCCTGGCTAGTCTAGGCAAATCTCCCCTTTGGAAACCAATATTGATCACGCAAGGAATTGCCCTCTGGCCCCACTTCTGCCCTCCTGCAGATGCCTCAGCAGCTCAGAGCCTCAGCCTCTGATTATGCAAATGCAATTTGATTCACCAGATGAGATGCACTGTCAAAGGATCTCTGAGAAAGAAGGCTGCACAGATTAGATACAGCACATTCCTCAGATCAAATCAATGGATTCAGACAGGAAAACAGCCTAACTATTTGCTGGGATCATATACCATCTGCCTGGTGTTTCTCTTGAGTTCCCATGTTGGGTTCTTGTTAACTTCCCCAGTGTTAACCCTCACAGGTACTTTTATCCCTCCCTTTCTCATGGCATTAGCCAAGTTCTGCTAGAGAGCAAGTGTTTCTTCTTGTAGAATTTAATTTTCTCTTTGTAGAAACAGACTAGCAAGAACCATATTTTCCAGTCTATTCTTGGCTATGCCATGTTCCTGACACTCAGGCTGAAAAACCTAGAAGGCCAAAAAACCTTGCCAAAAAATTCAGGTTCGGATGCAATGGAGATAAAATCAGTAACAGAAGTGATTAAGGAGCTGTAAGTGTTACTTTACCAGGATAGTCTGAAAAAAACCCACCTGTATAATCAGGCTGAATGATAATTAAATCTGCGTATCTACAGACTATTGAAGCATTAAAGGTCAAATCTCCAAATACAGGGAATTCAAGCAGATTTAGGCACCTGAATGACTCTGAGAAGTCAGGTGAACAGGCCAGGTTCGTTTTTTTCCTCCTCAGGCTTTTGAGGAGAATTTTATTTCCACATCATGTCACTGGAATCAGCAGAGTCAATGGAATTTTAAATACCTCCCTACTTGTTATGGAAAAAAGCAACAGAATCACAGCTGAAGAAATTAGAGGATATTTAGGGTGATCTGTGGAGATGTTACCAATTAATGGGGTAAAACTGAAATAAAAAAATCAAAGTATAAGGTGAGAATCTTATATTTGCAGACTAATGGCACATTGAAAATTAGAGTGGCCAAAAGATGAGCAAAGGAGAGTGTTGGCCTAGTAAGTGAAGGAATGTTTCCATCTAATTCATACTTTGCATTCATTAACTCCTGTGTCACTCAGGATACAGTAGCCATTTCCTTATAGATAGGATAGAAGAAAGGGGAAAAGAGAGGAAAGAGTGTAAGAGGTCCCAGAAAGTCAACAGTCTAAAGTATGTGTAAGGGGTGTGCAAGGCAAAGAGTCAGATCCCCACCCTGCAGTGTGTGGGGCTTTGCTCCATCTGGGGAGACTTTTGGAGGTTTCACGTCCTTTTCCTGTAGAAAAAAACGGAATGCTGGACCTTTTAGTTCTTTACAGAGCAGAATTCCTGGTTCCTGGCCAGTCCTGCTTTGCAGTCTAACTAGCTTGCAGAGCTGGCAAGTGTCAGTATTTCCACTGCCCAGATGCAGGCACAGAGGAGAGTGACCAAGGTCACCCAGCAGGCCAGCAGCAGAGACAGCAAGAGGTCCCAAGTCTCCATAGTCCTGCTGTGAGCATCCTGCCTCTTCTTACTGCCTGTTTCCATTCCTGATATCCATCGCTCATCAGAGATGTCATTAAAATCCAAATAAAACACAGCAAATACTTATTATTAATTTCCAAAAGAATACAGGCCTATTTTTTCCCTTTGATTCCTGGCAGATTCTTTCTTGAAATTTGCCAGATTGGTACAAAAACAAATACATATAAATCAGCAATATAAGACATGACATGAATGAGAACATTCACTCTCTCTAATCATTCCCACAAGCATTTTGTCATTTTTCTGTCAGTTCTGTTGATAGGAAAGGAAACTGCTATGCAATTTTAATCTCTTTTCCCTGAGCACATTTTGTTCTTTAAGTTAGCTGATATAAAGTGAACATATTGGACACGGAGGAGACTGGTGAGAAACATGGAAGAACTCTTTTTGTTTCCCTCTATTTCAGAGCAAACAAACATCCACAGGCACTTTTGCAGGCATCTCACTCCTCCCTCCATTTCCTCACCTCCTTAAAATATGCAAAGACTTTTTCTCTTTGAACCTCTCTGAGAAGGAAAAGGATGGATACTTCAAGTCAATCCTCTTGATTAATCCAAAAATTTTGAACAAAGCCACCAGCTGATCTTGATGTCAGGCTCAGAACTACAGAACTGCATTTTCACATTTTCCAAACTAGACCACATCAAAGGCATCTACACATTGCCTGCATCTTTGTTTTCTGGCACCAGTCATACAAAGGGAGGCAGAGAAGAAACAAATGGTGAGCTCGAGCTGGTGATGAGCCCCATGGCCATGCCATCTTCCCTCCCCAACCCCAGGGAAGTTTGTTGGCACATCTGGGTTTCAATTTCTCATGTACTTTCTTGCATACTGCAAAGCAAGCCTAAAGCTCTGCACAACATATCTAGGGATGATCAAAAACATGATGAATTTATGACAAAACTGGTGTGATGATGCTGCAATAATATGACTATTACATTGCACTGAAGGGAAAAAGAATGGCTGAAAGAACACAAAAATTATACAAGAAGCCATTACTTGTGTGACATCAACAGAGAAAGGTACCACAAGAAAGGAAGCAATGAGGAACTTCACCTTGTGCCCTGGAAGTCAGAACTACTCACAGCAGCTGCAGCAGATGTTGAATCAGGCAGCAAGTGATTAGTGAAGCAGCAACAACTTTTGATTAATTGGATCCAAGAAGCTAGTGTGGTCTTTCAGAGGGAAGTTGAGGTCTGTGTGACCACGAGTTTGGGTCCATGAGATATGGAATTAACTCTTCAGAAAGCGATACTTCCATGTACCATGTCCTAAACACATTTTATAAACTAGAAATACAACTAGCACTTGTGAAAGCAGATGTTTAACCATCCTCAAAAACAGAATCATCTAATAAAAATCTGCTCTCTTATCAGTTTAGATCACATTTCTTGGCTAGAACCCATTTTCTATGAATATAAAGTATGTTTTTGTGCCTATTGCTTTATCTTTTTCATGCCTCTCAGACCTAGCTATTATCCATCTTGACAATAGTTATTTATTACTTTGTGATTATAGGCAAAGTAGGTAATGACCTATTAAATCACAAACCCACACTTATTATCACCAAACCCAAACTCCAATCGCTAGAAGAGAATTGCTTAATTTCATATGTGGTTAAGAGTTTACTTTCTTTGCAGCCAAGATAATAGATGGTCATTGCAAACCTTTTTCCCAGGAAACTGGTAGTTGGAGTAAGTACTCAATAGCTCATGTTTAAACTGTAAACAGAGGAATTGCTCTTGATACATATTCCAGTCACAGAGCTATACCCAGGGTAGCAGAAAACAATAGCAAATATATTTTAGGTTTTATCTTACAATGTGCTGTAAAAAAGTGCTGGCATTTGTCAACATGCTGCTTTCTCCCACTGAACAGCTACAGGCAGGTTATGCAGACAGGCACAAGGCAGGTGACACACACACCCTCCCTCCAGCCATTTCAAATTCTTCTCCAAACCCAGGGACGATTGCCCTGAATGAGGACCAAATCCAACACATTCCACTTGGAACAGGAAAAATAGGGTGGCAAAAAAGAGGTGCCAACCTCAGCCTCATCACCTGCAGGCTGATGTTTTTGTGATTCTTGGTGAATATTAGTACTGCTTCTGAAATGTACACCAAATTACATAGTGACAAAAACAGGCCCTAGCAAGGAAACAGCAAGAAAGAAAAATTATATATATTTAGATCAGATACAAAGCAACTGTATGTGTTCTACAAGAGAAGTTGTATTTAACTGGTAATCAAATAATTAACTAGGAGACTTTGTTAGACAGAGGTTAAAAAATCTTACCTGGAAAGAATTCAAAATCAAGGCAAAATAATAAAAAAAAAAAGTGTAGTCAAGTTTGACATGCTTACATGAAAAACTTTTGTGATAAGTAACTGCAAGTCTTCTGCCAAGATCCGAATGACTGCCAAAAGGTCATGTTTATATAGGTTGCAAACAAATCACTGGCTCAGGTCTCCATCCAGAAACCTCTGAAGTTGAAAAAAACTCTTTGTAGTGTTCAGTGAGTCACTTTCCCCACTCCCAAACAGCATGCCATGTCCAAAACCAGTACTGATTAAGCAAAATAGAAAGACTCCCATGCAGTAGATAAAGCCACCATATAATATCTGCACATAATATTTAGTTCCTCAGGTATCATTAAAACTGTTTCACAGTTTCTCCTCTGGCAAGGTAATTCCTAAGGCAGCTGGTTGTTATCTTTCTTTTGCAACACCATCACACTCACAGGTCAGGACTCAGTCAGCAGCAAAGACTAACTCATGTCACCCTGGATGGAGCACAACCTGCACCTCTGCTGTCAGGCAAGTCTTGCTTCCTTGGCACATGCCTGACCTACCCACGGCAGGACTGCTCCCACCTGCTTTCTCAGCAAAAACGCAGAAGCCCCAGTGCTTGTGCACACAGAACCCACTTCAGAGTCAGTGTTTTGATTTCCAGCTTCCAAAACAGGTCTCAGTATTCCCTTTTTCAAGCTCAAATGTTCCTTCCTAATAGTAGAAGCCATTGCCTGGCTACAATTAAGGAGATATGAAGCACATTGAAACTTAACAAATCACAAGCTAGTACAGTGGAGACCCTTTCATTATTATACACCTCCTTTTTAACAGAAATTTCTCTTTAAAAAAAAAAAGAAAGAAAAATGCTGATATTTTAGGCTCTTTGTGGCCATACATTTATCTTTCCTTCCCTCCACCGGTGTTTTGCCTGTTTTAGAATTCTCTTCCTTCTAAAAATCCAGCTCTAGGAAGGGAGTCAGGGGGATTTATCTTTCTTGAGACTGCAGTGCCCAGACATGTGCAGCCTAAGACAAAAAGGCACCAGAGCATTATTCCTGGCCATTTTTGATCTGGTTCTGCTGCTGCAGCAGTGTGAGATTTAAAGTCATTTCTTATGTTCACTATAAAGGCTGAATCCTCAGCTGATATGAGCAGGCATAGCTCTGCTTTGACTTCTGCACAAGATGTCTGATGAAAATATGTCTCAATAGCATTGGAACCCAAAGTCAGGTGTCCCTGTGTGACCCCACATACAGTCATGCAGAGTCAAGGGCATACAAATACATTACTCATTTCTCTTCCAAGAATAGCCCCTATAGACTATCAATAAAATGCCTTTTTCAGAAGCAGTTAGTTGTACAATGGAACACAGAGATCCAGAAAATCTCCACGGTATCAGCAGAAAACAATGATGAGAGACCTCAGCCCAAGGCAGCACATAAAACATGTTAGTTACAGCATGTGGAAAGTCCTGCTGACTTCTTTCTAAAGAGCCCAAAGAGTCTTAGATTCCAGGAAACTATTTGCTGTTATGGGTTTGTTAATATTGATGTGAAATCTGGGTGTTTGGGGCTTTGTAATGGAAAGCTTAACTGTCCTTTTTCATTAGAGCCAACTGCTTGTTTTTCTTCTCCTCATTCTAGGCACTTTCAAAAATGAAGATCTAGAAGAAGTGTGTACTGGGGGTTCCCAAAATCCTGCAGCTGAAAGAAAAGTGCAAGGGAATTATTACTGTTTCTATTTATTTATTTGCCTTGAAATACTGCCCAGAAAGTCTTCTGACATGATAGGATGCAGGATCTCTGCAGGGAGTAATTCAGTCTAAATAAAAGACCAGACAAATGCCTCACTGGGTGTTTGCATCGGGCCGGTCACTTCTCAGATGCATCAACCCAGATGCCACAGCCAAGGTGTAATAAACACTTTTCTCTGTGCCCATGCAAGGGAAGACACAGTGGAGACTGGAAGGAAAGTCAGACTGGTGACACCCAGAGACACAAGTTTGCAGCCACGAAGCAGAGGCACTCCTTGAGCACTGCTCCATGTGCAGAACTGTCCTGGCAGTTCTTCCCTGTCTTCCTTGCCAAGGAGCTGGAGGATCATTCTTCCCAGCCAAGGTTATGTGGAACCCATGCTTGCCATATGGCAAAGAAATATAAAAAGAATATTGTCCATTTAAAATAGGCTATTTAAGGCTCTCAGCACAAAAGTAAATAGTCTTTAGTACACAGGAAAACACCTTTACAAGTTACAGAGGTACTATGGACGACATGCCTTGGAAAATTTTCTCTTCCCACTAATAAAAGGAAAAATGTTGCAAGCTCAACAATAGAACTGGAGAAAGTTTGCCTCCACCCTGCAAAGCCATCTCCCTTTTTGCTCATTGTTGGCTGTGTTTTGTCAGGTGATTCATTGGGAAATTTTTCAGTTAAAGTATTTGCCAGGACACTTTTAAAGTGTTGGATTTTGAGCAGTATTCACCAAACCCACCCAGCTGAGAAACAATACACAGAAATAGTTGTTCTGTGGAGCCTAAATTCAAAGTCCATGATATTTATAATATTATAACATCACCAACATATTTTAAGTCCTATAATTTCTTAAGGAAAATTGTAGGTTAAAAGGCTGATGCTAGAAAAAAATCTGTGTGAAGCCACAGGAGCTCAGGTTATTTGAAATCCAACATATATTTGCAGATGAGTGATTGAGATTTATCCATTAGCTCCAAACATACCTCGTGAGTTGCTTTAACAGAAAGCACAGGCTTGTAAGGTAATGCATCGTGTTAGTGCTTAGTTCTTTCAATTATACCTTTAATTATACCTTTTTCAGCCTAGGGATCTATACACTCCTTTACAGCACATGCTCTTGCATAGTGTCCTAGATGGACCAAACAAACACAGGCAAAAAAAACCCCAAACAATCAAAAAATCCACTTATTTCAGTCCTTCTCTGGTCAGAGTAGGTCTGGCATCACCAACAAGGATCAGTGCCTTGTTGCAGACCCAGTCCATCCCCTTCAGCATCCCTGATATTCAGTTGCTTGCAGGCACCCAGTACCTCCAGAATCCAACTTGCAAATCCAAGCATACCAAATTCCCTTTAAAAATACCTTCTTTTTCCTCTTCAGACTCTTTTTTCAGCTGAGGCAATTATTACTTGTCATAAATAAGAACTGCCAGCTGTGAAAAACATTCCGTTCACTGTTCTAAAAATGCTTTATAATTGTTTCTCTCTACAGCAAAGAGTTTTCTAACTACTCTGTGGTGCATCCAGCCAGTCAGGGGATGCAGTGGGAGGATTACTGATAAGGCTATCCATCACTGTCAGTCAAAAGGATTGGACCCCCAGAGTGCACTCACTAAGTAGAAAGTGTATTTGCAGCACACTGGCAAATCTCTCAGGATTGCATTGCAGATGAGGATGCTCAAGAAATATCACCACACAATGAAAAATGGTATCCACCATGTTAAAACCACGCCTTTACCGAAGTTGGGATGTGGTTCTTTGCTTTTAAACTGTCATTTCCAAAAAATCATATATTGGTCATGTGAAGAAAGAAACAAACAAAAGCAAACAAAAACATATTTTTACCAATTAATGCCCAGGACAGAGTTGAGAATGAAGAGCGAGACTAAAGAAGACATTACACTTGCAGACAGCAGTGCCTGCAGATGAAGGCTGCAAGAAAGAAGCCAGCTGACTAAGAAAACAACTCTTGCCTTAAGTAACTTATTTGCAGTGTCTGAAAGAGAGCTGGAGAGCTGAAGATGAGCTGCTCAAACTTTGCTTGTCAAGCAATTCATATGAATTCAGACAGATTTTGATTTGCGAGAGTTTCACATCTCCAGATTTTCCCTTTTATATTTATAGGTCCAACAATCCTAAAATGAAAAGGAAAAACATCTTAGTTTAATTGGATAGGGCCCAGTAACCAGAAGTGATGTTTCATTCATCTTTGAGTCTCCTCTGAGATTTGAGCTTTTTGGGAAAGCCCAAAATGGGGAAAGATTTGGAAAAATGAACACTAATGAGTGGCTTCATTTTGTTCCATCTACAAAAGCAAAAGCCAATGGGACAGGTTGATAGTCTTTCTATACTTTAAACATTATCATAAAAGGAGGATTAGTTCAGAGTTATACTCTGCCCTAGTGGCTAAAGAAGCAGGAAGGAAGGACAAGAAAAAATGTAATTTACTAGCAGCAAAGATTCTTTTTGGATAGTAAGAAAAAAAATGTGTTAAGGGATTTAGATACATTGCCTTTAGATGTGCAAAAAAAGCCTCACTGCAGTTGTTGGGAGCACTTAAACTATGATATGTCTTGGGAGCTGTGTGAGCTGACTTGATCCTTCTTTGGAGCAGCACCTTGAGCCAGAAAGTCTCTGGGGACTCTCCCCAGCCTTTCACTTTCAGCTTCCTACATGATACCCTAATGCAACATCAAGAGGAAACATTAATTCTGCCTTCCTGTGGCCAGAGTTACAGTGGTAAATATCTGACCAGGGAATTGAGAGGAAAACATCTTCATGCCAAATTAGAGTACAGATGACAAAGACAGCCTTCAGGCCAGGGCCTGGAAATGAGGGAACAATCACACAAATGCTCACAGCAAATCCAGCTGTAACATGCAGCCCACAGCCTGAGCAGAGGAAATACAGCTCTGAGAGACAGGATTTCAAGAGGAATTAGTACTGCCATGTAGAAAGGCACAGCTTCTGCTTAGTGAAATTAAATAATCCCAAATGAGGTCACAATTCCCATAGCCAGATTTTGGTGGTTGCTTGACTCCATTATTAGGAAAATGTTGGCTAAGGAGGTAGATTGAGTGTTTCCAATGCTGGGTCTCACGGTGCTGTCAATAAAATCAAAGTACTTCCAAGGGAGGGGAGCTAGCCCAGTGCAGCAGAGAAGCAAACAGGTTGATTTTTCTCTCCTGAGGCAGCAAGAGTTTCAAACACTCACTCCACCATCACTGTAAGTCACCTTTGTTGTGTCACCACCTGACATCCTGCTTCTCATTTTTGCGAAGTAGAATTTGCTGTTGCCATAAAGGAATCAACCATCTTCAGTGATGGGACAGGGGAATCAAACCTCACTGTACATTTCTGCTCCAGACACACCCTGTGCACAGCTGAACCCTGTTTGGCTGCCAGAGTGTCACACACAAAAAGAACACTCTTCTAGCAGTGATTTATGCCCAGTGCTCCCAGATGTTCAGATCACACAAAGGTACTGACAGTGTAGTATCAGCTAAATACGGTGCCAAGGAGTACTTTAGCAGTGATTACACAAACTGTGCCAAAAGAGAGGACACACAGAGAAACACATTTCTTGCTGGGAAATGACATTTAGGGCTAAAGGTCTTCTCAGTTTAGCTCCATTGGCAGGCACCTGATGATTTGACCATACTACTTTTCTTCTTCCTGTAAGATCCCAATGCACAGGTACCTCATCTCAACATCTCTTCACTCTAAGGACAGTCCTGCTGTCACAGAGTCCACCCATTCCCTTTTGTACAACTTTTCTAAGCTTATCCTCATGTTCACCTCTGTGTCCACACTGAGGGCCACTGTACAAATTGTTCCTGGTAATTCCTTTTTCGCTAATTCCTGCCTGACTCTGCTCTGTCCTCCTGCAAACCATTCCCAAGTCACCGAGTATGTTCAGACCATACTCTGGTTCCCACCTCCTGCTGCCACCTCCACAAATTCTTCTCCCACCTCACCTCTCCTCCTCTGCTGCAACTTAACAGCACACATGGCCACACTGCCTACCCTCAGGGGATTGTTGGTTTGGGAGAGAAAAACAACAAAAAACCCAACCACCCAGCGCTGCAGAGGCAAGGTGAGCATACACAGTCAGGAGAAGTGCAAAAAGTGACAAGAATGTTCAAATACTTCTTTGATGCAAAACGTATGTGGAAAGGAAAACATATAAATTGCATATTTGTGCATTGAGAGGGTGGCTGCTGTGTCTGAGGGTGGGTTACCTGCTGCAGAGGCCTCTCTGTAAGAGTTCTCACTGTTCAGACATATAAATTCCCACAGCCCTAACTTCCAGCAGTGCTCATCACCTCTCATTTATTTAGCAGCTTCAGGGAGAGCTCAGTCATTCTCAGTAAACACCTGACTTCTAGAGAGGTTTTCCATTTGTTGTTTTGCAGAGACTGTGGTTTGAATCCACAGCCTTTTGAAGGCAGAGAGAGCTAAAATTTGCACTGGCAAACAGGTGCAATTAGCCCCACCTGCTCCTGCAATGCATTTAGCAGTTTGTGTCATTTCCAGTGCAAAACTGAGCTTGAGGACAGAGAAAAAGTTATTTCAGAAAGTCATTGTAAGGAAGTAGAATTTGCTGTTACCATAAAGGAATTGACCATCTTCAGTGATGGGACAGGGAAATCAAATGTCACTGTGCAGTCAAACCTACCCAGCAAGCAGTTCAGACAGTTCTTACATCCACTGCCAAACCTTTGTTAAACATTAACATGCACAAAACCACATGGCTGATCCTAAAACCTGATGCACATGATGCTGTTATGCCATAGAAATGCATAGAAATGCAGTGGCCAAGCTCACCTTGCATTCTGTCCACACAACCCAGGATCAGTCTTAGTCTCTTCCCAGCCTCCCTGTCTGCTCATACCAAGCATCGAAGTACTACCCTTCATTCAGTGTTCTAAGCTGTGGAAAAGGAAAAGTGAATTAGTAGCAAACTCATGCTTTGTAAATTTGGATTGAATTCAGCAACTACTTAATCAAAGAGGGAGAAAAACTGAAAGCCTACTGGTCTTAATTTATATTTTCAAGATTCATTACTGATATTACATTTCACAGAAATTTTGTCCTTTTTTTTTCAAAGGAAAATTTAAAAGGGTTAGATAATTTGAAAATAAAATCAGCTATTCATTTCAAGCTGAATAAAACATCTGGGTTGGAGTGATGTTGAGTTTTCCTTACACAGGAAAGCTAAAATTACCTGCATTTCTAGGCCTAACACATCTACTCCTTCTTTGCTGGTTCTCCAGTAACCAGAAGAGATGTTTCTACTGGTGGAATAAATCTTTGAGAAAGAGAACTTTCTCAAGGCTGTTGATATTGATCTACTCATCAATGGAACAGTAAATGCCTGGTCCCTACAGGCCGGTGCCTGTGGAGCTGAGTCTGACTCCTGTGTGACCACCATTTGTGTTTGCAGGGCAAAGGCAGAAGATGTGGGGACAGAGCAGGAGGCAGAGCTGCCCACTGAGGGGGCCCAGCATCACACCTCCCTGAAGAGGGAGATGAGCATGGCAAACTGAACCAATCAAACCACCTGCCTTTCTTAGGGCAGGAGTCCCTGAGCTGTTTAGCACAGCATCCCCACTGCCCACACACTTCCAGGTTTGTGGCTTGGGTGGGAACAGATCGAAACACAAAAGATAGGAGGAGTGCTCAGGGAGCTGGAAAGCCTCACACTTAGCCCTACCCCCATTACAGAGCATCAACCAACCTGCACAGTGGTAACATAAAGGCTACATGTCAAGAAATCTGCCCCTCTCCTTGCCAGGATCAAGAAAACAGAGCTCAGAGACAAGCCAACAACCTTGCACTACTGAGCATTAAGAATGGATGAAAGCTCAAAACTTTTCCTTCCTGACAACAGCTGTGATTTACAATAGCACAAAAGCTCTGTAGAGCAACTTAAAGCAAGGCTCTACAGAGCCACGATTAGTTACTAGACAGCAGAAGATAGGAGTAATCAATCTTCTTCCATCTGGAGTGAAGTTCTGGAACTTTCCTGAGGTTCCAAAGAACACAAAGGTGTTTGAGCATTGGTTTTTTAACCTATTGAAGAGAAGATGATCAAAAAATTCATATGGAAAAAAGCCCACTGCTTGGCTTCTGCTTGGCACTTTGGCTTTTGTAAACAAAATTTAAATAAATAGTGGTTGAGATAAATGAGGATGGAGCTCAGATTTTTCTGTTTCTCTTGCGGCTGCTTTTTGCCACACTTACTGCCATTAAGTAGGACCTTGCTCTTTAAACAGTTGGTGGTGCACAGCAAGATTTTTCTGAGAAAAAAACACTCTATACAAGAGCCCAGATCAGACTATGGGAAAATAAAAGGCAAGATCTGAATAAAAGGGTGCTTTAGGCAATTGGACTTCAGCTGTGCTGAACTATATCCTTGGCTTCTCACTGCTCAGTGTGTCAGTTGCATATTGTTTCATTTTATCTTCAGTAGGTGAGCCAGAAACCATGGGAAGAAGTAGACTGAAGAAAACAATGAGTGATGATGAGAGCTTTGAACAGGAAGGGGGTTGTAGCTGTGTTTTTAAAATAAAATGCTTTCACAGAAAGGTTTAACTAAATTTACCTAGGTTGTAATACCCTGCTAGATTAAAGGCTTAGGCACATTTGCAAAACAGAAATGAATCCTGTGTTTAATCATTGTATTATAATATTCATTAATATTGCAACAGCTTTGAATTACACAATTACACAAATATTTTGCATTCTATGATTTGATTCAGTAATCTCATTTATTTTAGATTTTATTAGCTGTTTGCTTCAAATTTGTTCAGTCAGATACTCATTTGGTTTGCAGCAGAATGGGAAGGATGATTTCTTCACCCTAATGGGAAGAACAGAGCCAGCCCTCATATCTCAGGGCTGCTCTGGAGACTAAATCTCTTCTCCCTGGAGCATCGTTCCTCTCACACAGGGAAGTAAGTTAATCTCCTACCTTTCCCTAATTTTCTTAAAGTAGAGGAAATGTACTGAATAAATAACTGGTATTTTCTGCTTTTGGAAGTGTTTCCAGCTCCTCAAGGGCTTTAGTGCAGCCTTCCCTCATCACTACACCCACTGCTATAACACAGCTGACAATTCCTGTCCTCTCCATTGAGCATCTCCTCATTTCTAATGATCTCCCCTCTGTCCTCCACACCACAGCACAGATCAGAGGAAGGGGGACTGATGCAGGTGTCTGCTGCTGAGGCTACTGAGAACTGTTAAAGAGCATGTAACCAACTGCTTATACTGTTCTGCTGTTTGTGTGCAGGGTGAAGAAGGAAGATACCTCAGAGCTAGGATTTTTTCATTCCAGATCTTGGAGGATTTTTCATTAACTGTGCAAAACTTATATACAGTTTCCTCCCTGTCCTGTAATACCAATTTAGCTGATTATTTTATGTTAATAGAACAAGTGGACAAAAAATACCAAAATTAAAGTCCCCATGAGCAAATCTCCACAAACAAATACCCTTCATGAGTACCTGATCTGGGAAGCAATTGGTTTTAACAATAAATTATAAGTTAATACACAATTTTGAAGTGTATTCATAAAAGCAATAGTTCAATTCCTTTGTCTACTGCTGAGGCATCTACAGTTTAGAGATGACAAACATTTGGAGCCAAAGATCACCAGCTATAATCCTTCTATGGTCTTAACTGAATCTGTAAATAGATAAGGCAAAGCCTGAAGAAATGATTTCTCAAGCAGGTCAACCTAAGCAGCCATGCACACACATAAGCACAAACACACACATCCTCTGTCCCAAAGGTTCAGAGCATTTTGTTAGCCAGAAGTAGGATTAAAGAAGAATTTAAGTCTCCCAAAGCCTTTCCCTGAATGTGAACATGTGACAATAGTTCAAGTTGAATCATCAAAAGCAGTGAAAGTTGAGTTTGAGAACAATGACAAAATCAGTAGATTCACATGAGTAATGATTCACATGGTTAATTCTTTCTAGGGGTTAAAAAAAAGGATAAAGCAGGATTACTGCAGCCAACCTTAGGCTTTGAGGGACTATGAAGGCCCACACAGAAAGAGACACATTTCCAAGGTAGAGCCCTCCCTTCCAAGTTGAAAGTCAAAAGGAGGAAAATAAGAAATAATAACAGGTGTGATGTTCTAGTGCATTGAAAGCTGAAAATCTGCTTTCCATATTCATTACGGAAGAATAAACCTGGAATCACAACATGATATACCCACACAAAACTAATAAGGTCTGCAATCCACATAGGAGCTTAAACCAAATTTTCAAGCCCCTGTAGGTATTTCTAATTCATAATACTGATGTATTTCCTTAAAATAGTTTGGATATACATGTTTCAGACTCGCACACACTCACAAGCAGACAGCAAAGATGTTAACTAGAGTGTAAAGCTCTTTGCCACCAACTGCTCTGTCCTGTGCCATGGGCAAGGGCTGACCCTACTCCAAACACAGCAGGCACCTGCCACCCCACTGTGCCCAACTGCACACAGCCTGCAGCTCTCCCTCAGCTGCCATTTCTGGCCTGCTGGGAGCCCCTGGGTCACCTGCCTACTGCAAACTGACTTCAGGAAGCTGCAGAGGAGCAGGTCACCCACGCTGAGCTGTTCAGGCTGCTCAGAGCAGCAGCTTTGCCGCTCGCCTCCATCAGCTTGCCCACAGCACCTTTCAGAAACACTACCAACAAAGGGGCTAAACTTAATCCACCTCCTAAGGGAAATTAAAATCTCAAGGAAGCTTGGAAAGACAGCAGTGCCTGTCAATGATGTCTCAATTGTTATTAATGGAAGGCTATACCACTGTGGAACTTTTCGCCTCCCTTTTTCCTTGTTAAGGTGGTATCCAAACCTGCTCCCAGCACAGACTTGTGGAGTGACAAAGATGGAGTTCAGAGACTAGCAAAGGTTTCAACAGTTTCCTCACCAGTGTGAAAGCTTAAGTTGCCTCTGGAGGCAGTTTTGGCTGTCCCCAGGAAGATGGCTTACTTGACCTGCTTGGCAGTCCAGAACAGTCTCTCTTAAGTTCACAGTGAAGCACTGACAGGAAGAAAATAACTACCACTTCCAGCTTTTCCCTTCTGCTGCCAGTCTTTTCTGATGGCCTCCATACTAGGGCCAGTACAGCCAGGATGCTGGACATCTCCGTTATTTAAAATCCCCACTGACCTTGGAAGGTGGTCCACTTCTCCCTGATTCTCAGAACTGCAGGATGGATTAGGTATGCTTCTTCAGGTGCCATTCCCTGTGAGCAAGTCCTATCCCTTCAAATAATAATAAGTTATAAATAAGTAAGTGTGCAGCATTTATCTGGAACACTGACAAACACAAACAATTGCTACAAGGTCACTCAGGCAAGAATTCATAATATTTTGCATCCCCTCTTCTCACTGAATATCACTAAAGAATGGTTATTACTGCCCTTGCAGACCAATTTTAAATTGTTCAGTTCTATTGGTTTTGTACATAGAACTTTGCATTTTGACTTATAAATTACACCAAGATCAGTGAAGATCTATTTCTTGAAATTCAAGTTTCATTTTTTCAGTTGCAGACCTGAAGTCACTTCAAGGCAGGGAATCTGTTCATACTGTATATGAAGACCTCAGTCACTGCTTCAAGGGAGAGAAAAAGATCCCAGTACATCTATGGCCTGAGAGGAGCATCTCTGCCAGCAACACAGAGCCTTTTCATGCAGAAGAAGTGCTGGCCGTGGCTGAATGAGAATCATGCCTACTAATTTTGTCACTTAAACAAAGCTGCAAAGTTGATGATGAATATAAGCCTGAAAATCTGGCATCACTGCCTTCCCAGCACACATCTATTGGGTATTTCCTCTGTCCAAGCCCCTTTCCTGGTCTGGTTGCCATAGTACCCGAGCACCTCTGAAAGCAGTTATCCTCCCGCCCTCCATGAGTGAGAAGTGCTATTACCTGCTCTTTATACCTGGGCAATGGGGTGCAGGGAGGCTAAATGACTTGTTCAAAGTCATGCAGGACAGGTTTGAGCTCCAGATTGCTAACACCAGCCTGGTCAACCCCTCCTTCACGTTAGCTGCTCTTTATATAGCATCATCCAGCCATTCTCAGCTAAACGAGTCTTATAAAGACACAGAGCCAGGCATGCATGAAAAGAAAATGACTGTGCAATAGAGGTAGGGGGTTGACACTAACACATATTTGAACTACAAAACTAAAATCAAATTAAAATTAAAACTCCCTTATTAAATTTCTAATTGCCATGTGATGACGTGTAAACATTTTTAAACCACTGACACCTTCCTTTTTATGTGAGACAAGTGGAGAAAAATATGGGCTGAATCCAAGTCTTTGTTTGGCTTTATTATGTGCAATTCCTTTTTTAGCATTCTGAGCATTTAACCTTGAAAAATAGTGTTGTTTTGCTGCTGTGTTTTCTGATTGTTAGTCTCAAGGCATCTCAGTGGCATCTTTATAAATCTGCTGTAGCTGGTAAATATTTCTTGTGGTCCAGTGCTGAAGACTGAAAAACCCAGATCACTTTTAGCTGTCAGGCAATTAATGTAATCCAAAGGAAATGAAAGGTATGTGCAACTGGGACTGCTTTTAATAACAGAGGGTTCCTGACTCACAATTCTAAGGGGAACAAGCTAAAACATCAATAAAATAAAGCATAGAGAGGGTGCTGGAAAAGATCTTGAGATTCTGAATGCCATCTCATTGCAGACTATGTGACAAGCAATGTTTTGAGGGAAAACACAATAAATGTATTTACTGATGGCCTGTTTCAAACAACAACCATGGTATAATTACACAGGGCTACTTCATCTCACATCATCAGTTTATAATTTTTCCTCTTTCAGATCCTTCCTGTGTCTTAAGTAAAACCAAGCACAGGAAAGAGGTATTTGTGTTTAGACATGCAGTGCCAGTATTGATGGCTGTGTCCTCAGCCAAAATACAAGGGGATAGAGGGAACTAAGTCAGTGAGATACAAAGGTAGTAAGGCACAGAATCAATAAACTGTGTGTATGAGCCAAGATCTGAAACAAGTTCCAGGCTCTTTGTGGGCACAGGGGTGTTACTGCAATCTAGAGTGTAGGAAAGGGGAAGTCAGCAATCATGCAGCAGGTGCCACTGAAAGCTACACGAGAAGCCAGTTGTTCAGTCCTTCAAAACTCAAATAAAAGTTTAGGAACTTAAGAATCTAACTGCAGCTCTCAATTACTTAGTAATCTCGTTATTTGGTAAATAACCATTCCCAGTGCCACAAAAGGCATGCAAAAAAGAGGGAGCTCAAAAGCCTACTTGGCTCGGGGTGACCCAACAGCCCATAAGTTTGGAGGTGAGCAAAGCAAGGGGACAGGCTTTGTGTTCTTCACCAAGGCCCCCTGGCCCAGCTGGGGATAGCACTGCTTTAGCAAAAGAAAGGCAAATCCCGACAGGACCTAAGACCTTCCCACCTCAACACTCTCTCTAAACAGACTTGGGAGAGCATCAGTGCCTGTGCTACAGGACACAGCACCTCTTCTGTGTGTTTACCATGCACCTTCACCCCTTCTAGAGCCTGGTGAGTGTTTCCCTGCCCAATTCTGCCCTGACCCCTATGCAAACGGACCTTTGTGGTATCAGCAGAGCCTCAATGTGAATCTCAGCAAGCCCAGAGCCACAGCACTCCCCTTTGCACCTCCTCTGGAGTCAGAAGGAGTTCTGTCTGTATCAAGTTGGCAGGATCAGGCCCTTTTATGATATGCCAATATAGAATAATTAAAGCAAACTAAATGAATAATTCCAGCAGATGAAAATTAGCTCAGCCACATAAGCAGATAAAAGCATCTCCGGTTATTTGAAGTGTCTGTGGAGCTGCACCTTTAAACACCATGGCAACCAATGCCATTACTGAGTTCTTTTTTAGATCTCATTTAAAATGTAGGAAAATTGATGCTTTACTTACTCTGAGTTTTCTTTTTTTTTTTTAATATGAAAAAATTTTGATTCGGGTACGGCCCTGCTTTTAACAAATAAATCCCTTTTTCTGCAGCAGCCTTCCTCATCCTTCCACATACAGCTTTATCTTCTCTAGATCCCTGCAGGTTGACCATTTAACCAGCACAAACATTCTTCTCTGAGAGCCACTTATCGATCTGTTTTCTACTCTTTAACATACCCTTTCCCAGTTCCAGGGCTGTACCTCCACTCAGGGCTAATAGCAGTGGCTTAGTACATTTTCCTCTTGGCACCTGATTCCCTCTACAGTCCACAAATGCTACAAAAAAATCAACAAAACAATCATTAATTAATCTTGTTTACTAACTGGGAGCCAAGTACTCCCATGGTTATAAAATAGCTGTGCTATGTCCCCTTTCATATGCTGCAGGTGTGAGGAAGTGGCTTCCTTGGCACAATATCACACAACTTATTTGTTGATTTGCTCTGCCTGGTTTGTATGTGCCAGTTATGGTCAGCCATTTCCTATGAAACACCAGTGCAGGCATCAGCAAGTATACAGAAATCTAAATTCTTCTCCCAGATCTGTCTTCCAGCACAGTCAGACTGAAAACTACATCTGTATGGGATTCACCAGCCAAGTCAAGCAATCTACTCACCAGTCCCAGACACTGCAGGAAAAATTAATTATTAACAACCTGCCATGGGAATAGGCAAGTAGCCTCTCCATCATACTCTGCTACATGTGTCTCCACCCATGGCTGTGCTGCAAGTGTCTGCAAGATTCCAAAGATGCACGAGAACTGCCAAAATGGATCAAGCCTCTGGCTTGCATAGGTCCTGCCACAGAACAACAGACAACTCAGATCCATCAGAAACAGGCTGCAGCTGGACACAGGAGATAATGTTCTCATTCAAAAATAGTTTCACTTGAGCCACTAAGAAAGTTTGCTTTACAACCTGAAGGATGGCATACAAGGTTCCTTCCAAAATGTGCAAACATCAGCCTTCAGCATGTTTCTGCTAGTGCAGTTACAGGTCCAATCTCCTTTTTATTCTTGCTGTATCTTGACAGTAGTGGTTCGGCTCTAGAACTTAACTCCACTGTTTCTACTCTGCTTGCTGTCATTATCTAGGTGTTCACATCCTGCTGAAAAGGCCAGAAATCTGTCGTAGCACTAAAATATATGGGAAGTAGTTTATCCCAGAGTAAAACATACAGATCCCTTAGGTCCAGCTATGAGCTACAACTGAGGCTTCATACTTCTGAGTCAAACTGTTCATTAAATAAATGGATTGCTCAATAAATTCGGCCCTTTTTCAGCTCATTAACTGTCCCTCCAAAAAACATATTAATTTTTAAAAGTTTGTTCATTACTCACCGCTGCTTAATATATTCAAGAATGCAGACTGCTCCCAAGGTGGCCATAATGAGAACCTAAACTGTTGGTGGCTATTTGGTGCTCTGCATTTATCTTTCATCAATTCTCCCAGCTCACTTAGACATTTCTGATTAATCCCAACATAATTTTTGGTTGGTCTTTATACATATTCTGTTTCATCAGACTCAAAGAAAGAGTTTGTCTTTTCTTGAAACATTACCTAAACTAAACTTCAGCCATACAGGGGTCCATAAACAGTAAAATGAGGAAGGAAGAAGCCCCCAGGTACCTCTGGCAATTATAGGACCAACCTTACTGCCTCTGACTTTCTGGGTAACATGAGGTGTATAATTTTACCATCCTGCTTCAAGGTTAGAAAGTATAAAAGATCTTGACTGTTGCATAAATCAGTTAGGATGACAATTTGACCCTGTAAAACACCAAGTAAATAGCAGGTACAATTAACGGTGTCGAACATATTAAATCCATAATTCTACCCACCAACAAGTTTTTCTCTGGGCCACCCTTCCATGGAACTGCTTTTTGGAAATGTGTCAGCACAAGAACCTTGGGCAGTTAGATCCTTTAGAGGAGTTTAAATCAACAAATAATTTCTGCAAGCTATTTTTTTCATGAAATTCGGCCTCACCAGCAAGTAAGTTACAGGAAAGCTTATACAGATCTATTTTGTCCTCAAGAGAGCTAAAAAACTGCTGCATATTCTGTTATTTACACATTTTTGCTCACTTAACATAAAAGTAATGACATTTTCTACTCAATTCTGCACACTCTGAGTTAAAGCAGCAAAGGCCAGCTCTGAGCTTTCAGCTCAAAGGACTAATGTCACTCTTTGCCACCCCAGAGAGAGTGACAGGAGTTTTCAGAGATGCAGTTTATACTTGCCAGGTTGTCCATACTCTCGTTTACTATCAGAGAATACATCGTATACTCAAGTGTTGCATCTAAGAGCAGGTATCAATAGGATATTTTCCCACCACTGCAAATGATTTTCAGGAAACACCACACTGGTATTGTGAATACTTGATCAGCCAGGATCTGAATATCAGGAAGAAAATTAGAATCAACAACATTTAAGAAATTCTCTTGCTTTCAGATTCCAGGAAATTTGTTTCTAAGGCATGGCTGGAATAAGAGACCAGTACATAAAGCAGCAGCACTAATGGTACAGCAAATTCTAAGACAAAAAAAAAAGTGCTGAGTGAGAACTACAGGTTTGTCTTGAATGGTTGAAATTTGTAGATTTATTACCAGTTATCAACAGGATATTGAACAGGTACAGGCTATGCTAAATATAGGGACAGGAAAGGCAACTTTATCTTTGCTATTGGAACAGACATGGCCAGTCAGACTGGAATTATCTCAAAGCCATCTGCCTCCTGATGGCATTGGTGACATGGAGCTGAACTAACATTTTCAGTTGCCATCATTGTCATACACTGTACCAGTAACTTTTCTTCAGTAACAGCTTGTTTACCAGATGAGCTACTGCACCCATCTACCAGCAGTATTTTAAATTTGTTGTTAGCAATTTTTTTTAATGTCACTTTACTGAGTGACCTAAAATAAGTTTGCAACCACAAAATGTACACACAGATGTATTATTAGAAAAGATTCTAAAGAATTGAGGAAAATGAAATATTGTGCTATAAGCCAAAATGTAATCTTCACAGACCATCTTATTAAAATCTGAGAAGCAGCCTTTTTAGTACTATTCCTTCTATTGATGTATGGAGAAGTGCCTAGGATAGTATATTAACTCTCAGACTCATCCACTTTGTTGTTTTTGTGCCAGGAGCAGCACTTCTCCCACAGCTAAACAATAAATGTTGCATTTACATCTGTTTTATTGTGTGCACTTATTAAACAGTTGGCCAAGTTTAGCCCTGGAATATATATGTCATTGCAATTAAAAATCAACAACTCTGCTTCTCCAGAAAACAATTTGTCTTTTTGTCCTTAAAACTGGGTATTTTGTGTTAGAAAGTAACATGTTTTCATGTGTCTGGCTTTGATGTGGGAAACAGGAAACAAACAAAACTCTTGCTGACCTTTGAATAGAGATGAGGCAAAACCTAAGGTGTCTGATAAATTCATGTCTGTAAATATTGAAACAAACCATGATGTCACCTGGATTTTTTTCTTGAGGAGAAAAAGAATTTTAAAAAAACAGAAATTTTTCTTCTGACAATATTCTGATTTCATGAAAACAGGTGAACGGAATTGCCTGGGAATTTTTGTGTGAGGATCTTGCTCTTTCAATTTACAAGAAAGTTGCACCAAATAAATCTCCTTTGCAAGGGCAGCACAAATGGATAAACAAAGGCCACAAAATACAGTAAGACATCCCTCAGTAAGCTGATTCAGTGTAACTTACTGTAAACCCCACACATTATCTCGCATAGGTGAAAAAATCAGTTTAAGTGAAGTCAGCTTCATTACAAGTTGCTGACAGCTCTGTTATGATGTACATATGTTTTTGTGGCACAGAAACTCAAACATTGCAGCACAGCCACCCTTTTTCATGTCCTACATTAACATGCAAGTCAATCTTTCAGAATTACTTCTGCCATCATGAAAAAATCAGAAGTTTCATTGCAAAGATATTTCTACAATAAATAATTGACACTCAGAGAACCAAAAATATTTCATCCTCTGTGTGTAGACCTAAGCTATGCAGCTGCCCTTAATGAACTCCCAAACTGCACTTAAACTAAGTAGACAAGTTCCTGTAACCAATTAAGACTCATATGCCCACAGTAGCAAAATATATATCAAGTGAGGTAAGACAGTGCTGAGATTTACCAAGGGCACAGTGGGACACATAAAAGGTTCTCCACTCCTCCCCAGTCCTTGCTAATATCTACCTCCACAGTAACTCTTTACTCTGTTTCAATGCTTTGCAAAACATGTGACTTAAGAAATTTCCAAGATATAAATGACAAGAGGAAGACTCGGACATGCTATTATAGTATTACTTGGCCATGCTGGTTCCGTTATTTCTCCAGAAGGCAGCACACCTATCAATAAAACACTTTTGTTACTATCAAGTTGCCTTACCCAAAGAGGTTCTTTCTAGAATGCTGAGGATACGACATGGGAATGTGACCCAATGACATCAACAAAGACATTTTTAAAAATAATTACTAATTATGTTTTGGGCTCCAAAACAAACAGGTTTGGCTGTCAAAAACAGTGGACAACTCTCAGCCTTGCATTCACATACTCAAAGGCAGAGAGAGGCTTAGGGACATAACTGGGAAACAAGTCATCAGCATCCCTAAGGCTGTGTAGGAAGGGGAGGAACCAGCTTATGTGGAAAGGGGAAGCCTCTGGACCCACTGTGCAGAGCAGGATGAGGGGCTGAGACCTGCTATTCACCTCCAGAAAGGGATCACCACCCCACTGCCAAGAAGGGTCGGATTCTGCCCAGCCCTGCAGCTGTCTGAACCCGGGTGGTCCAGAGCCTTGGTGCCAGCAGCATGGCAGATAATTTACCTGCCTATTTCCCCATGTGCCTTCTGTTTTTTTTTTTTCCTTTTAAATCATTCCCTTAGCTTTCTGCTGCACCATCATCCCAGTGCCCTGAGGAAAGGGACTCTGCAATGGGATTTTCTGCCCTGACAACTCACTATAAAGTTCCTCATCAGCCTGGCTCCATCACGCCTGTGCCACTTCACATCACAGCTTAAACAATAGGAATAAATCAAGTAAATGAAAATATGCATCCTGAAGGCCTAATGCAAGCAGTTTCATCCATTTTAAGAGTCACCAGCTGTGATTTACCTTAGAACCTTCCCTCTGCCTTAAGGGTGCCTCTGAAGTACCCTGTGACTAATGCCTCTATTTTTGGTTTTGTAGCAGAAGCCAAGGAGAAATTAAAGAAATAAAATGGAAAAAATAATGAGAGCTCATTTCAGCTTATAATGGTATTTTCTCAGGTGACTAAACATTCATTTGACTTTTGGTAGTGTTGAATTTGTTCTCCATTAAGGCAAATATGATTTGGAGGCTAGCTTGACCTCTGAAGTGTAGAACTTTCCTTTATCTTTATTGCCGGCTTCAGTTATTTATCAGGTCAGTGTGTGTGTCCAGATTCCAGGAAAACTGAGCAAAGAAATGAAATTAGCACTGAAGACAAACAGTCAGAGAAGCTGGCTGTTGATTCAGATGAGCAATTTCTTTCAGATTGTCACTAGCCTCAATACAAGATGAGATGCCTGTCAGAGTCCAGTATCTGTCATCTAAAGATTCATTTCACCATATGACAGGAATAAGAAAAAGCTTACAAGAAAAAAAATGAGGAAAAAAATAGAGTCTGGTCTGGAAGAATTAAGTTTTCAAATACACCTGCTCCCTTTTGCATGAGTCTACATCATACAACTTCCATAGAGGCCTTTAAAAAAATCCATCAAACCCTAGGATACATATTTTAAGAACTAAGATTGCTGTGGGAAACATTTATTAATAAATTTAATGTAGAAGAAACAAATGTTCCTGTTGAAAGGCAAATTCAACTCACTCTATGAGGATGGACAGCTTCTTCTGTCTGTTCATTTGTGAAAGAGGGAAAAAGAGGGACCAATTTCAGATTCTCTGTGAGAAAATGGCAGATGTTCTTGATTCAGATGAAAATATTCCTTCATCTCCCTGGCAGGTCCAGGCCACGTGCTGGGCATTGGCTGCATTAAGGTTTAAATGTGACACAGGTTCTCTCTCAGCATTTCTCACATTACCTTTGCCACAGCCCCACTGTAGCATACCAGGGAGTTGGAACACACACACAGGGGATAAGAGACTCTGCTAACTGGAGCATTGCTAACTTATTCAGCAAAAAGTCATCCAGGACAAAGACCTTGCTTGAGTCTGTTTTGCTGAGAGTTTCTGTTATGCAGAGAGAAACTAAAGCGGGTTGGAAAGCTATTAGTAATCCTGGCTCTGTCCCTTGAGAAACACTAAGCCAGATTCAACAGGGCTAAGTAGCTCTATGATACAAGTAGAAATGGTTTCCAGCTGCAAGAGGAGAAAAAAAAGGGCATATCCCAACTCCAGCCCTGTCAGTGGGAAGTGCTCCATTTAGCAAATTCAATTCTTAGAAATGCAAAGTGCAAACTATAATGCTCCCTGTTGAATAAACAGCACAATTGGCTGTGTTCAGCCAGCCGATATGAAAAGTGACATTTTTCCCAGGAATATCTCTTAGAAAATTAAGGATTTTTGGTGGTTATTTTTTCACAGATCACAATGGGAATTTCTGCACTAGTGAAAGGTGCCAAAAGCAGCTGCAGATAGTCAAATCCAATTTATTCCTCAGCATGAACAGCAAGCAGCAATGCAAGCCTCTGCAAACATGCTTCAAAAATGCCCTTGAAAGGGCCATTTCCAGAGATGAGCTGGGAGTTGCAAGTCCCAGCTCCATGAAGATCTACCTCTCACAGGGTTTTGCCCACAGGGCTGCCAAATACAGTCTCTACAGGACACAGATATACTCACAGGGGAACAGGGTGGCATTACAGCAGATTTTACCTAAAGTGAAGAAAAGAGAAGGTGTTTTTCAGGCAGCATCCAAATCTGGATGAAATGGTCTCATGCAAGTCAGGCTCTGCCAGTGGACCAAGGATCTGAGCTGTCATCTGGGCACCAGGCTGACAAGTTGTTCCTTCCTCCCTGCCACCCTCACTCTCCTCAGGGAGAAGAAAAGAAGAGGCTTTGAGTGTAAAAGGAAGGAAAACAATCATCTTCATTAATTGAAAATAAACTGTGTAAGGAATAATTCCTGCGTAGCTGTGCTCTCTCAGTAGACATTATTTACCTGCTGGCCCTGCTGTTAGAGCTCAGTGCCTCATTTAGAGGCACTTATTTAGTAGTGTTTTCCTCATTTTTTTAAATACTGTCCTATCAAACAGTATACTAACTCCATTCTACTGTTTTGTGTGAATCCCAGACCCATGTTTTGTTCTAGCACCACACAGTAAAGGAACAATGACAATTTTGACACCGTGGTGTGTCCCTGTGCAACAAATATGCCCAGCCCTGCTGCTGATTAATAGGTTACACACAGGCTGCTTTGGCAAAGTGCTGCTCACAGGAGCAGAGGTGTTTTGTAATTAATGCTGAAAAGGATAAGGGGGATCAACTTGACTGCTGCACCAAAGGCCAATACACGACAGAGCTTTGTCTGAGTTCCACAGTTGGATAGAAGAAAAATTAATTTGCTCAAAAACGTCCTCTTTGGGACAATGGAAATTACCATAATGGCTATTTCAGGCCCTTGTCCCCACGAAACACAGCAGTGCACAGAGCTGTGGGTAAGATCCCCTATTCCAAGGGCAGTTTCCAAAAGATCAGGACCACAGGAAATCCTGCAACTAGGATATTTGCTTTTTTAAACCCTTTCACTGAACTGAGGATTCCTTCCATCAGGAATTCCTTTCTATGAAAACACTAATTTCTTGTCATTAAAAAAAAATAATCTGTGAAGGCAGCTATCCCTGCTTTGGGAAGGGTTTCAGCTTTTGATAGCTGCTCCTTCCACTTACTTAACAATGTAAATTATAGTCGCAGTGCCACGTCTTCATTCCACCAGTCAAAGGATTTTGCCTCCCACAATGAGTTAGAAAATGCACATTAGGAAAAAGCTGGCAGACAGATTATTGTGATTATCTTAGCAGCAGGTATTTCAAGCTCATTGTCACTAAAGCTTCTTGCCAATGCCCAAATTCTTTGCCACAGTCGTAAGGTCTGTGCTGTTGGGATGTTGCCTTGACAGACATCATCTCCACTGGTGATGCTTCTTGTTTGGACTTTCTGAGTGCAGCTCAGCAGGTGCTGAGGCAGTGCCACGGTGACACAGGCTATTCATGGGAAGGAGATGTGACCTGCCATCTGCTCATACTGTATTTTATGGTCTTGAAATTTCACTGTAATAATTTCCTGGCTGTCATCCTGGAAGGAGACGCAGGCAGCGTGGGTTCAGTCAGCCAGCAAGGCGGAGGTGAGCAGAGCTTTCAGCCATTACAGAGGAGAATTATTCAAGCATCAGGTGCTGGAAAGATGCTTTCATCATAAACATGGCTAAGATTAGAAGAAAGGAATTACCTTCTGGCCTACAGCTTTCTCTTTCGTATTTGTTTATCTTGTATCACATTGTAATATGAGATGTTTCTGAAGGGGACACTCAGAGGATGGGGACTGGTCTGGATCCCACTCAGGAGAAGCACATTGACAGAGTGAAATTACTTGAAAAGGGTTGAAAAAACAATTTCCCATCACTCAGATATCTGGAGTCTAAAAGTACGTTCTCTCTGACATTACAAAGCATGGAGCAAAGTACAAGGTAGTTTAGGGCCAGCTTTGATCACAGGAGTATCATCTTGCATTGACCAAGTCTGAGGTTTTGAATAATAAAAACACACCCAGGCACAGCTCCAGGGAATGTGTAACATCATGGTCTCTGTGTGCAGGAAGTTGAGCTGGACCATGACTGTGGCTACTGAATACAAATACCAAGTCAAAAAGGCAGTGGGAAAGGCAGGACACGAAGGCCTAATGAGAAAGAAGAGCCAGCCTGTTTGTCTCTACACGCCAGGATGCCGTGGATGTGCAGAGGAGACGTGCTCCCAGTACTCCTTCCAGCAGGGTTTTGCATTCCCAAGGGTCACAGGAAAATGTTTCCAAGAGAAAATAGTGGTCAAATACTGAAGTCAGACAGACAAGATTTCAATTTTTTCCCTTTCCATTATTCTTCCTTATTGAACAGATTAACAGCAATTACAAAAGCTCAAATGCTAAAGGTCACATTTTTAAAAAGAAGTAAGAATATAAAAGTAGCCAACTTTCAGGGAAACACAGTGTTATTAACAGTACAGACAAAGCAAGCACTGGAGCAAAGCCTAGGAAAACATAGGATGCTGGCATGTGAGTCAAATCATTTGGATTTCCTTTGGTTTTTTAAATTTCCTCTCCTCTCTGTGAAGGCAAATTGTCAGCTTTAAGGATGAGAAAGTATTTTTGTTTGCTTTTCAGAGAGAATGAGGTCTTCCCAAGGCATTTGCCCAGCAGGGTTGAAGCTCAGGTCTCTGCATCATCCACCCATGACTTGCTCACACTTGGGTCTGTCCCTCAGTAACCCTTGAACTGGTGTAGTCCAGCACAGGGGTGTGTGTGCACAGATTCAGTCAGTACCTGCCCTCAGCAGCTTCCAGGTGCTGAGAAGATTATAGGGACTACAGCAAGTATAGAATTGGTGGCCCTCATCTTCTGGCCTCTCACTTTTTCAAGGTCGCTGCCTCACCAGTGCTTTTGAGCCAGATTATCTACCAGTGTTGATGACGCTTCCCTTGGCCTTTGGTTTTGCATCTGGCAGGGATCAATTATTCAATGTGCTTTCAGGAGTGGAGCTGACAGCACAGCTGGGATGATCACAGAAGAAAATATCTACCTTTTTTTAAGGTAAGATTTTGGAGTTGAAGCAGCAGGAGCAGAAAACCTCCTGGGCTCAGCAGAAGCCTTGACATGATGGTCACTCCCCTGGAGTGCAATCAGTGGTAACAGCAGGTGGTAACAGCAACCCGTCTGCAGACAGGGGATTGCCAGCAGGCACCAACAGAAATTAGCTTCTAAACAGTCTACATTTTTGCCAATGTACAACACAAAGGACCAGCACACACAGTGGAGTGACCAGAACTGGTGCACTCCAGGAAAATCAGCTGCAGTGTGATGTACACAGAGCATCACTCAGGTAAGCAGGTCCACCCATGGGCAGCAAAAGTCTCACTGTTGTGTCCCACTTGCATTATCTGAAGGAAGGGGTTGCTCCAGAGATCTTAATCACTGTGGTGCCTCCTGTAGACTTTCCCACCAGAACCAGTTAGCCACACTCCCTGCCAGCCCACTCAGCCACCAGACACAACATTAGGCAAACACAGAACCTGACCCTCCTCCTCTCATCACAGTCCCGGGCCACAGTCAAGTGGCATCATTAAAATACTCCCTCATTTATACAGGTTTTGGATCATACCCAGTCAGTGCCTGCTCTGAACATCAGCTGACACATGGAAAGAATTGGAGATGCATATTCTGACCATTTGCTCTCACATCTGCATGCCTCCAACCTGCTTACAAGTGCAATGACAGAGGGATTTTTTTATACTCAGTGTAGACTTTTCTACCTCCCAGAACTTGAAGTCCATCACTTCAGCATCACAGCTTCCCATGGAGACAGTGTTAAGAATGTTTCTTATCTTTTACAACTATAATACCAAGGCCAAATCAGAAAATGCTGGTTTTGACAGAGGCACCAAGTAGCACCACATGAAGGTGTGAAGGCTTTCAAGTGTGTTTTAGAAGCCATGTAACCTGATTCACTAGGTTTGACAACAGAACTACTAACACTGAAAAAGGTCTCCCAATTTACTGCTTGGAGAGTGACTCAGAGATATAAATAACAAAATACTTTAAACAAAGCCATCTAAACCCACTTATCAATAACTCACAGACCTCCTGGGACACTGCCACTGAACACTAAATATTGATTCAAATTGAAGGTTACCTCCTATGCAATGAGAAAACACCCTCTCCAGATGCTAACAGTTGTCTGGAGAACTTCTTTTATAGATAATTAGTGCCCTGGCATTTAATAATTGTGCCTATTAACTACTGTGTTGAATTCAATCTCCTGAAAACCTTGGTTAATAGGAGGAAAATCAACAAGAACTATTTCAATAAGAGAGATGGAGAAAGACAACCCAGAGCCTGCCAGTGATTGCCAATGCTCAGTCATACCCTGGTTCTCTCTGGTTTCCCTTCTGGTCCCTGGTTAACCTGCTTTTTCCCAAATATGAGGTTCATTCATATATGTAAGTATACTTTCTCAACTGAGAAAATCTGGGCTTAGGAGTAGAGAAAACATTTTTCTGAGCACAGAATCGATTATGTCCTCTTAGCAGTCACCTGCAGCACCATATTGTACTCCCTTCTAAAGGTGTAACCTGGATTTACCAAATTAAACAAGAGGAAAACAAGACTAAACAAGAGGAAAATACTGTAAGGAAAGTTCCCCTGGTATATCTTTTTCTGTCTACATATATCACAGAGATCCCCAGCAAGAGAAGAGTACAAGCTGGCAGAGTATGCCACCAGTGCTTTTCTCGGTGTACCTGCATCATCTTCTCAGAAAGGATTTCTTACTGCTATTTGGCCCATAAGTTTGATCCATAAAGAGATTCCAGTAAGGTCTATTAAAGAATATCAGATAATGACAGAACTACTTGACATATTTCACTTAAGCTACAGCAGCAGTTCAAAGGACAAAGTATTTAATCATAAATATGTTCAGAAAAATTTAACTTACTAAAATAGCAGATTTTTTTTTCTGGCACCTATTTCAAATAAAATAAAGTGGTTTTCAGGCTTCAGCACTGGTTCTTTCATCATTGTTTAAAATACCAGACTAAGATTCCACACCCATTCCACACTTTTAATAGAACTTCATGAGTTAAGACAAAATGCCATGCCATTAGACCCTATGACCAAAGACCACTTCAATAAATATTGCATCAAGTATGCCTTATATTTTCACTGCATTGCAAAAGACCTGTCAGTTTGGGCTCTTTGTTTCTTTTTCTTTTCTTTTGATAAACACTCTAGGTTCATATTGGAAATCAGATTTTTGTTTCACTCTGTTAGAGAAGTGTCAAGAAAAAAATCACTCCAGTGTCACCTCAGGGTAAATCTGCCAGGAGAAGAGAATCAGGCCCAAAGCCTTCAATATTAATGATAAAATCAAGGGCTTCGTGCAGAGGCATCTGAAGCTGAAATGGACTCAGAGTTCAAAGGAAATCCACAGTAAGCATTAGCTTCTTTAGAGGTAAAGGTGTTTTGACAGAGCCTCTGTCCATCAGCATCATCTCTCATGCTTGGGCAGGAATTCAGGTAATATCCAGCAGCTAATATCAAATGAGTAATAATGAGCAATCCCAACTGAGTCCAAAGAACAAACAGCACAAGCACAGCTCGCTGTGAACAGTCTGAGAAGGGGGACTCAGTCCCAGGAGCACTGAGCTCTCCCTGCTACAACATCCAGTCCCTATACAAGCGCACATGGTCAAGATACTCATTTGAAGGCTTTTCTTCAGGAGCACCTTGAACATCCCCACATCTGCCTCTCCAGAGACAAGGCAGGGCTCAGCCTGCTGCTCCTCTGGGGTCTCTAGCACCTCCCACCAGCTCTGCACTGTGCTTGGAGGGAGCCAGGTTACAAAAAGTCAGGTTTTAAGAGGGAGGAAAGGAAGGTGTAAGCTGTGAGGCTACTGGTGTGCAGTTACATGGCTGGACTGGATCACTACGAGTGGCACCTCCCAGTCAGATCCCACAGCCAAGTGGAAACAGTGGCAAATGCTGGCACGTGAATCTCTCCTGCTAGGCAAGACTTTAATTTCAGTCAAATTAAGAGAAATGGAGAGAGAGACCTCACAGGTTATTGCAGCTGGGATAACTCTTTACCTTTCCTTGCCAGAAATGTCAACACAAACAGGGTGAGCTATGAACTCAGGAGAGTCGCTGGTATTTGCCAGCTGGCTACATTGAATTTCGTACGAGACGTGATAACAGCCGTGCCACACTGCCTCCCATCAGCCAGCTGCTGTCAGCCTCGTCACAAATAAAAATTAATACTGTTTTTAAAAATTTATGTGTTTATTTGTCTCTTCCTTTTTGGGAAGCTGTCCAAAGAAACTGAAAGCAATACCCGGTGTTCCCACCCTCCAGATAAAAAGAGACGAAAAGTGATTAAGAATCCATCATGAGGGGGTTTCAAACACTACAACATAGGAATCACCTGTCTTGTGCCTGATACACATTAAAAAATTGGGTGAAGGGGTAGTATCCAGTGATATATGCAGGTTAGTCTTTCCTGTAAGATGCAAGAGTTCAAAGAGGGTGGTCTACAGCACAAAAACTGAGGCAGCCCCTTTCTACAGTCTCCTCAGGGCTAACCACCTCTGGCAGACTCAAGGGCATCAGGCCATACCCTAAAGTGATATGCTGTTTTGTCCCATGTCACCATTATCTGAAGGCCTATATCCTTGTCAGAGCAACTGAGTGTGCCCCGATGTTAATGGCTAAGTAGCTTGTGATAGAACCCATTGTTTGAAATAATCCATTATTCCTGCATTCATTAATTTAGACACTTTAGCAGTAAAGAAAATTTACAGAGGGATGTAACATGATATGTTTGTGCTTGTATTTACAGAATATGTTATGGTGCATTTTTGTCTACCCAATAAATCACACAAACTGCTGCTGTGTCTCATGTCCTCCAATATATTGAATGCAATAGTCTCTTTTATATTCTTTAGCACAGAGAAGAATCTCACGCTGGCCATTGAGATTGCTCCTAATGTCATTGAAAGTCAGCAGTCAAAAATCCCTGAAGTACTGAATGTCACTGGCAATATTACAGTACATGGACAGACGAACAAGATGTCAAGCTCCATGTCTGCTCTAGAAGCTGGAAGAAAAGCAGTGCTTGGAGAACCAAAGCCTGTGCAGCATGGTGACTGTGCAGCAGAGGGATGCCTGGAGCTGCTCCCATGATAACTATTAAACCACAAATCCTCATTTTACAGCAATGCTAGATAGTTTTCTAGGAACCATCCCTTAGGAAATGAGGCTATCTCATCAGTAGCACAGAGCTGGCTACTCTGTAAAGCCATATTGCAGTTTGAAGTACTGGAGAGCTACTGGCACACAGAACATGCCAGGCTCCCACAGGAAGGCCCAACACTACTCCCCACAGTTGCAGCCTCCGTGCCAGTTCCCCCAGCAGCCACGGGGTCCCTGCCCCTTGGAGACACCCCAGTGACCTTCACAGAAATCTAAACTGAAACATCACCCCACCCTCGCAAGCACTTCCATCCCATGCATGGAGGCTCTTCCTCACTGCAAGGAGGAAGATTCCATGGAGCAAATGACAGCTCCTTGTCTGACTTGGTGCCTGCGTAGAGGTGGCAAAACTCCTCCAGGGACTGCACCCTTCCAGCAGGATCCCCATCAAAACACGAGTGACATGTTTCCCCAGCCTGACCACCGGACTCTGGCAGGAGAGATTAAGGGAACAAAAGATCCACCTGTCATTTACAGTAAATTTGCCAAGTCCAAACACCGACCACCTTTCAGAGCTGTACCTGCGCTGCCCTGCAGCCTCCCCAGCAGGGTCTGACAGTGCCATCTACTGACTCTGCCTCTCACTCCACCACCCAAGCAGCAGGGGACAATTCCCTAATTTTAATGCTTCACATGAGAGATGGAAGGGATAGAAGCTGCCACAGAGCCAAAAACAGAGGAGATGCGAGAAATTTTTCGGGTTTCACTAATTGTTGCTCCTGTTTCACTCCAGATTTAGCAGCCATTACACAGACACAACATGAATCAGTCAACACAGATCAGCCATGGGAACAGGCTAATAGACACAAGTATGCCCCTCTGTTTTTGAAAGCCACGGTAACATGCAATGCTCTTAGCTTATTTTAATTAACTGAGGCAGAATGAACTAATTGTTGATGCCAGTGCAGTCGATCTGGGAGCTGCGCTAATCTGGAAGGACAGCCAACGTTTTGACAACACGAACACTGTGGCATATGCTCCTGAGTTGGTTTTAATGGGGGGCAGAGATACAGGGACCAGGGACTAGCAAAGCAGCAACAGTCTGAACGCCAGAACTTCCATCTTCATTAGCAGCACTTGCTTTTGTGTGAACGGCCGAGCGTGAGCCAGCACAGGCAGGATTCAGAAGGACCACATGGAACTCTTTGTAAGAAGAAGAAGAATGCTGTGAAAACAAGATTTAGAGTACAGCAGAGAAAATGCTTCTGCCAGTTTTATACCAAGTCAGGCAACAAAACCACCACAGGCAGAAAGCAACACAATGCAATAGAGCAAAAACTGGTGTCCCTTTTTTTACATCCAAATACCAAGAGCGAAGGAATGCAGATGGAGCTGTCTGACAGCTGCCTGCAAGGAGCATGGAGGAGCTGTGGCTGCAGCAGGGGCAGAAAGGGCTGCCAGCGTCACACTGTTGAGGCCAGCCCTTTTCAGCTGCTGGCACAGTCAGTGACATTTTCTGCTATGCTCCCACTCTTTTTTTCAGCTCCTGTAATATTTACTAGCTGGACAGGCTGGGTGATGACTTGGCAATCAAATGCTGTGCCACACAACCTCTCCGAGCACTACCAGACATAAGTTACGTGGCCAGTCTGTCCTGGTTTCCCATCCAGCTCCTTGTCCTTAGGCTGCCTCATACCTCAGATCCCAACCACACAGCAATTCTCATTTGGTCTTTTCCACCTCCTCCACCAAAGAACTGTCCACATTTTTTTTCCCTTCCACTTATAATATTTGGGAGTTTTAAAATTATCTATTTACAGTGACAAATCCCATCCTCCTAAAATCCCAGTACATGGCCCCTCCTTGCAGACAGTCACCTGCCCTCTGAGGGCAAAGTTTAACCCCCCCACTCCCTTATTCTTTGGGCTCACCCCTCATTCCCCCAGGTCACACCCCAACATCTTGGTGTTAAAGGACAGATTAAAAGCAAATTTTCAGTCGCATCCTATGCTACCTGCAGTTCACACTGATTGGGGAACCTCGTTCCATGCATTAGCCACTCAAGAAACTAAGAAATTATGAATTCCACTTGCACATTGTGAACTCTTTGTTCTGGTCAGACCAAGAATTATCCAGGGAAGAAACTCACAAACAATTTGCTGCAATGAATTTTTTGAGAATTTAGCAATCTGCTCACAGGCCATTTTCAGACAGAACAAAGGAGGAATTCATCCAACAACTTAATTAATTGCAAGTTAATTTCTCATGTGTAACAGAAGGACTTTGCACTGAGCTGTACCTCCTATGCAAAGGTCTGAGAATCCTTTGCACACAGAAATGCAGTAAAACAACTATACTGTCAGAAAGGAGAAATTTTCTCTATTATAGAAATATGAAAACAATAAACTAAAGCTAGGCACTCAAAAGTGACTAAAAGACACAACATCATGACTTTCAGATCATGCAGGGTCAAAAGTTTTATATGGAAATGTTTCTTGTCCTGGGGGGGCGGGGCAGGGGCGGAAGAAGAAAAAAAAAAGAGATTTGCTCTTTCCCAGTTAATCCCGAGAAGTCAGGTCAAGGTTCCAACATTTTCACAAACAAACAAACAGCAACACCAACAAGCTTTGAGGAGTGGCATCACTTACCATGAGTGCTTTATTGCAGAATCAAGCAGATTTGCCAAGCATACTTTAAAATGAAAACTTAGAATCCTCTTTCTGCAGTTTCAGCCAGTCCCCAGAAAAATCCAGTTTGGGAGACTTGCAGAAACTAGTACTTCCCTGGAACCTCCCTTTCAGAAAAACACTAGGTTTTTAATTTCTGATCCCAGAGAAACTGTAAAACAGTTGGAGACCATCCCACTGGTAAAACTGACACGAGATGTGCCAGCCTGAGCACAGCCACAGCTCTGTCCCTCTCGGGGCAGCCACAGGGAGCAGCAGAGGCAGTGAAAATGGCACAGTGGGCTCTGGAGAGCAGGAGAATCCTGGCTGTATTCAGGGAGCAGCTGGCCCAGCTTTCCATGCCCACCACCCAGCAGGAGATGCCGAGACCATGGCCAGGTATGCAGGACACCTACGGCCCTTCCTGCCCAGCATCATTGCCACAGTCAGCACAGTCCTACACAGGCAGCATCTGGCCCAAGACATTTCAGCTGAGCAATTAACCCTGGCAAGGGCTTTGATTTTTTTCAGTGCCATCAAGGTTAGACATCAGCAGCTGTGCCTCTTTTCCTGGGCTAGCCAGGGCTGATGGCTGCACTTTAATTGTGATCCACAGAGTGCTGTGCCAGACTGAAGGTTATGGCAGCTGTCAGTTATAACCACCCAAAATAGCCCTTTACAACTTCAGCAAAGTTGCAGGCAAAGCGAGCCCTTAAAAATAGAGCTACAGCAGAATCCCCTTTCCAAGAGAGGGCTGTACAAAACAGGTACAATAACAGCTGTGCTCATTGTTACTGAATGGGGATGTCTCAGCTGTCTGCTGAACACTCTGTAGAGAGAGCTGTTGGTCATTGGCAGTGATGCAAACCCAACTCAGTGCAGTTTGGCTTCTAGTTTCGAGTCTGGATGTGCTTATTTTGCTTCCTTGGGAAGAGAAGTTTGTTTTCCTCTGTGTCACCAAGGTCTACTCATTTTCTAATGTGAGAATACCAGTGTGGTGCTGAGTGGCTTTACATGGAGAGGTGACAACATAACATACAAAGGACACAGCCAGAGGGGTTTTTCACCCCTTTGAAGTAACACTACCAGACAGTTCAACTTCATTCAGACAACTTTGAGCAATAAGGCCCAAAACTTGTATTAGAATCCCTTGCTTAGACTAATCAAAATTTTTTCAAGACCTCTGGTGTCAGGCATAAAATAGAGCTTGCATGGTAATGTACTTATCTAAAATGCATCCTTATATTTAACTTAACTTTCAAAAATGCTCAACTAGAATATCCTGTCAAAGGATCATTATGCTTTTACCAAAGTTAAAATTTCAGAAGAGGCTGCAGTTCAGTTCTTTAATCATCTACTCAAGTTCTAAGTTTCTATTGTATAAATAACATGTATTTTAATCGTGTCACATAAATTAACTCCACATAGAAAAGTGAAATCAAATACTTCAATTAAGGTTTGTGTGGTAGAAATATCCTCATCTAAATGAACTCAAAGGAAAGCACTCTCAAGACTCAAAAATCATTTTCATTCTTTATGTGAGCACAGAAAGAACAGATTTGAGATGAGGGAGGTTGGAAATGTGCTGTTCCAGCAGTTCAGGATGTCCCCAGAGCTTTGCAGAAGCACTGAGCCTTCTGGTCTCAGTTCCCCTCTGCTCATCTGCACCCAGACACCTGCCCTGCTCTGTCTCCAGCCCTCCTCCTCCTCCTCCTCCTCAGCTGAGCCAGCCCTGCACATCCTGTTGTGCTGAACTGCTGTTCTATCAGGCTCTCCCTCCCACCACTGCTTCATGCCCAAAGCCCTGCTGAGGAACACCACTGAAAAAGACCAATTCCTTAAAGCTCCCTGCTTAGGCCAGGTGTGACTCTGACCCAGCTCGCTGAGGTTGGGACTGTCTCCCATAGGACATGGTGCACATTGCCCTGCAGGTGCTGCACTGCCTTCCTTTTTACCCAGCTCTCCTCTCCACCCTGCACACGTGTCAGAACAAATCATCTGCAGACACCACAAAAGAGCTCACTTACCACTTTGAGATTAATCCCATGTAATTTACTCCTTGTCCCAGCAAAAATCCCACACAATCTTAACTGGACTGAAGATATATTGCAGATGCTGTATCATCATCACCTCAATATTTCCAGCTCACAGAGAAATACAGCATTCTTCCAAAGAGCAGAGTTTTCTTGGAAACAAAGCATAGAGAACATCAGTAGCCCAAGATCTTCCACAGATTTAAAATAAAAAACCCTCAGAATTTAGCCTGCTTCTGCCTCTCAGAAGATCTGCTTTAGAAAGGTGATTTTAGTGGCTACTTAAAAGCAGAACCAACTTCAGTTGTCACACAATCAGCACAGCCGATTGAATTAGAGAAGCATATTTATGCACCTAACAAGTTTGAACCTGCAGAAAAACCTGCTGGGAGCCATTTCAAAAGACTAATGAGACTTTTCCCATCACCAGAAGAGTATATTCTCCTTTAAAGGTTTATGAGCATGTCATTTAGTTTCACTACAGCTTTTGCAAAATCATTAATGAACTTGTGAAAACAATTAGGGAGATAAAAGGGCAAGGAATGTATGTGTTAGCCTGAAACCTGTGATAATACAGATAAGGCAAAGCAGAGGAGGATGCACTGCTTTGAAGACATCAGACACAAGATCCTGGTGTTCTATGACTTTTAAAATTATCATTCTTAGTTTTGATCCTGATAATCCTAAAGTGGAAAAAATCTTTTCAGAACTTGATCTCGGAGACTCTGTTCCTTATTAAAACAAAAGGGACAGCAGAACAATCTCATTGGGGTGAACAGAAAGACATGAATGTCAGGTCATTTAAAACACACCTCATTAATATCTGCATAAACTGAATGGCAGAGGCATGAATGCTATAAAGACTGGATCTGTCTTTGATCTTTGAATAAATCTCAACCAATTACAGATTGAAGAAGAAAAGTGAATGTTCAAAGGGAGAAAGGACCCAGAATCACTGACTCAGTGCCACAGTGGTCTTCTTTTCTTACTCTGGGCATACATAGGTTGTTTTAGCAAATAAACCCACCAAACACTGTGACCTGTGAATAAGCTGACTTCTTTCCCCTGAAAAGACATTTTCTCCTCTGTGCCAAGCTGACAGGAACAGGAATAGAGATGGAGAAGGCAGGGAAGGCCCTGTGCTGCTTTAGAACAGCACATTCCCTCCATGAACAACTCCAGCTCCCCAGCAGCACAAATACCCTCTGGCTTCAGGGATGATGGCCTGTGTGCTCTGAGCACCAGCACGTCAGAGGCTTCCACATGTGGACTAAGGCTGGAGCTGAACAGCATATGGTGGTGGCACCAGTGCAGGATGGGACTGAGCTGCAGATGGGCAGCCAACCTTCCTCCAGCTGCCAAACTGCTTCCCCAGCAACTTCCAGCTGCTTGGCAGCAGAGACAGTACCTGCTCTTCAGCTCTGTGTCTCTGCTCCATTTCAAAACATAAACTTCTTTACTTTTATCTGTCTCCACTACAACGGAGTAACAAATTAATTTTGGAGACACTGCTCTGGGAGCAAAAAAGAAAGTAATGACCAGCTTCCTAAAATGACTAGCAATAACCAGCTTGCTCATCTTATACCATTTTTCTCCTCTGCATAAAAAGACTATTGTATTCTCAGAGCTGTGCAACTGAGTCTGCACTTCAGCATTCATGATGCATTCATGTAAGTGGTTTCTCTTCTTCACTGGCTTCTCTCAGACATACAATTGCTAATTCAGAAAATGAAAACTATAAGCCTCACTTCTTCCCTTTTCCCTTGGAAACACCACAAGTCTGCCTAGCCACGTGGCAAAAACATACCTAAATATAGGTCAAAAAACGCTGTCAATTCTGCATGATTGTCAGGTTAAGTGTGAACATAAACTGCAAGAGAAACTTGCTGTCTCTGGGAAAATCTGAAAACTGAGTTGCTTCTTCTCTGCACATTAATGACCTGCTCTGGCAAACTGGGATCACAGTAGTCTGTCCCATCACAGGCTTAGGTAATGTCTGAAAAGCATTTGGACCGCAGGAAGGGGAGCGTTTCCAGTGCGGTTTCATTGCTTAGGTGACTATGTCACTTGCAGAAATAGAGCTTGGCTGCCTCAGCCATGCCATCATTTATAAGTGGTTTAACCTACGTGCTGGGCTCTCTTTTCCAGTAGCTATGGATAGTTCCAGTTTGGGTCCAGAGTCCCAAAGCTTGAGACAAATACAGTGGACTCCTGGCAGTGAGTCAAGCCATCCTGGAGCAAAGGAACTGAGTACAAATGGCTCAGAGTCAACATACAGTGATAGAAAAAACATAGGACATTTTACCAGTCCCTACGCCCACACAAACTGGACTGCACCAAGCAGGATTGGTCCACAGCCCAGAAAAAGTACTGGAACACTTGGCAATGACTTCAGTGATGAATTTAAATCATTTTGGTGGTGAGTGAGAAACCCTAGCTAGAATCCTCAGCCTCTAGGATCTACTTCCAGGAAGAGCTGCATTATATCTTTTGCTGCAGCGATCAGCCTCTTGCACAGACCACCCTGTGCACAGCAGCTGGCACTGCAGTCACTGCTGTCACTCCGTAAATCTGCTCGCTCCAATATTTGTTCCACAATATCAGAAATTGGCCCAGCCCCTGTGTCTGGCAGGGAAAATTGCATTGAAAAGTTCTACACACCAATCATTCCCCTTTTTCCCAACACGCTCCAGTCTTCTAATTTCTTTATCTGGATTCTCCTCTCATCCTTCAAACCTTCCTAATGGGAATAAAATACACAGTAGATGACAACTTTCAAGTCATTTTCATGTCATGCCTGATAGCTGCTGTAGGAAGGTTATTGATACTGTTATTAATTCTTTCATTTCAATTTTCCCTATATATATATGCCCCCAGCAAACCCTCAATATAAAATTATTTCCTGAACTGTTGCCAGCCTGTTGCTGATGTTGCTCTCAGAATGATCTGAAGACAGATAATACAGCTGTCATTTCTCAAGGCACCACAGCCATGCTTTGATAAAACCCAAGTCGTGGTTTTGATGGTGCCAGACTTTACAAGCCTATTAAGCTGTCTCTGCCAAGTGATGGTTTTCCCTTTACAAGCTCTGGGCTGACACAGGGTTTCCGTGCTCTCCACAACATTTGACATCCAATCTCTGCCCAATCATCTGTCTTTTTTTTTTTTAATCTGACTGCCATTACAGCAGCAGACTCAAATGAGAAAATCAGCATAGCCACCAGGAGCAATCACTACTTTGGTCCTCAAGCAGGGTATCAGGGCCAAATATTTGCATTTAAACAGGAAAACATAAACTTTGTAAAAGAAAAGATACCCTTCCTTCTGATTTCTGTACTTTTTTTTCTGTCAAAAGTTCTCACATTTGAGTCTTTCCTAAATCTGAAAAATTAGAAACTAAGCACATGCCCAAGCACTGCATTGAAATCCCAGCAGCTTTAGTGAGACTCAGACATGGCAGAGTGTAAAGATGTAGAGCAGGTGGGAAGAACAAGACCTCCATTTCATTCCATCACTGTTTCATTACTTCAGACATTTACCATTCTGATCTGCAAACTGGGCATTGCAGGCAGTATCTGGCATTCTCCAGTCCTTCTAGATTTTGCTCATGTGGATTACACTGCACAGGGGAGCTGATGTGAGAAATAAAGAGAGAGGGTTCATTGTGGGAGGTGTGGAATGAAGGCGTTTTGGTAAATGATAACAGTTGAATTAAAAAGTTCTGTGTTAATTGCTTTTTAGGAAAAGTGGGACTGGCCCTTTAAGGGGGGATTTCCCCACATGCAGGTCAGAGAGGCGAATTTGGCGGGAAGTCTGTGAGGCAGCAGCCTCAGCTGGGGGGGGGTTGTTGCCAGGGCTTGCGAAATTGCCCACAGAAGGCAGTGAAGAAGTGAAGTGTGGTGTAACCTCAAATCAGCGTGCAAGGTGCCAAACATGGACTACGGAGGGCTGGACTCCCAGAGGGGAGGGAAGGGGGCGGGGCGTGAAGGAAATAAATTGGGGCGCCCCCCCTTCCCCCCCCTCCACTCCGTGTGCTCCCCGGCGACTTCGCTGTGGCGAGGCACCCTGTGTGTGCAGTTTGGCCAATAAACCCCATTTTGCTTTGCTCCTTCAACTCGTCTCTCTAAAAATTCTTTGAGCTGAGATTTTTTTCTCACACTGACACCTGAATTTAACCTTTAATTAACCATCAACTTCTGGTGATGCTACTCACTTTCTGAGAGTTTACAAGAGGTTAACCAGTTCTTGTGGTTAAGTGGCCTAGTAAAGGATAATATTCATCAAAAACAGAGGTGGCTCTCCTGGACCACTGCACAGCCTGCCCACAGCAGATGGTTCCTCTGAACCACATTCAGTAGCTCTTCCCTGCAACTCACTATAAAAGCTCATACACCTAAAACAAACCATCTCATGCCCTCATGGTGGGTTTCAGACCCTGCTTTCCCTCCACATTTCCATCCCCATCTTTCCCTTGACAGGCAGCAAAACCCCAGCAAAAGGTGTGAAAGCAGTTCCTGTTTCCCACCCAGCCAAGTCTGAATGCATTTGCTAGCTGGAAATTTTCTAATCTGGACAAACACCAATTAAGTTGAGAAGCAAATTGTTGTGAAATGGAGGTCATAGGGAGAACTTTCCCATTTCTATGAGTGCCAGTAACACAGAGACAACAGACCTGGTAGAAAACGGAGCCTGGCAGGCTGGGCCAAAACCCAATGAGACCCATGCAGCCTCAGTTCCCAGTCAGACCTGCTGTGCTGTCTGCAGAGGTGAGCACTGGCCTTGTAGGATTACTGCTGCAGAATACAATGTAAGATGTGGGTTCCAAAAGGCAGTGTTGTGTTCACAAGACAGAAAAGGATTCAGAGAAGAAAGTGATGGTCTCTGCAGTGCTGATGCCATTCTTCCATGGCTGAAGAGCCAGGCAGCATGAAAGCAACCTTAACTTTGTACCTAAGTCCCAAGAACCATGTCCAAAGCAGATAGTCAGCTTTCAGAAAATAGAAAGACGTGGAAATTAGTTTAAATGAGAGCTGAAAGGAAACCAGAGCCTGGAGAACAATTCCTGTAGAGACAGACATAGGGAATTAAATATGTCTGAATAAAACTAAGAGACAAGTCAACAGATACTTGTGCAGGAAAGAGCTAGCCAAGAGTGAGCCTCATGAAATAGGACCCAATGGGCAGATAGCACAGTCAAAAAAATCCAGCTCTGAAATAAAAGCTTGTTTCCCAGCACTGAGAGTAATTAAGCCCTTGGAATAGCTTCCCTGGGGAAGTGGCAGACTTCCCCACTGGGAAGTGTACCACTGCTGGGTGATATACTTTAGTCTGCTTCATCTATCCCTGCACATCCAAGCGTGCCAAACAGACATATTGCAGTGGTCCCATGCCACATGGCCTCTCTCGGGGCTGAGGGCCTTTTCCTTACATGTGTCCTGCTGTGAAACAACAGGCTGGAGCCAAGGCACATCTTCCCTAGCCAGGACTTGGCTCTCACTCCCCTGGCAGAGCCTACAGGAACCTGGGGACCTCCAGACCATGCTTGGAGCTCCTGAGCTCTTATACTCAAGATTCGGATCCTGTGTACATTTTTAGAACTGTGGAATTTGCTGAGGAAAAAGGTATATTCAAGCACTACTAAGTGAAGCCCATGACAACCAGCCATACAGATTGAAGGTCTCTCCAGCCACTGCCACCACCCTCTTCTCTTCTTAGGAACATCTCTCTCATTAGATGCTCTCTTTGGAGATGGTTGTGGTCCCAGAGATGCTGGGACTAGCTGTCTTTGCTTATAAAAGAATCATCTCCTAAAGGCCATGTTCTAGTCAAAAGACCTCTCACATGGCAGCCCAGCACAGAGAGGTGGTCTCCCCTGCCAGCAGCATGCAGCCTGAGCACACCTCACCTGCAAGTCTGCCCCAGGTCTGCAGGCACAGCAAAAGCCCAGTACCCTGCACTGGCACAAGGGGAGATCAGACATATATAACCATCAGTGCCGTTTATTGCTACATCACTCAGGTCATCCCCAAAATGTACACCATGTCTGCATCATGAAACCAGCTCATTTTCCTAAACACTGTGGCAGTGTCTGTCACTTGGACTGTGCTTCCCAAATGAACTGAGGGGCACCAGAGCAGAAGTCTGTGCTCTGAATGGCATGACCATAGTTGACATCAATGCAAGGGTGAAGCAACACAGTTCACTTACAATTCTTCCATCCCAAGCCTTCCAGACACATGGCAGAGGCCAGTAAAAAAAGGGGGACAATATTGCTTGTTGAATTGTTTTTCTATTCATTATACATATTTCTAACTAAGAGACTTTACTCAACTAGATAAGCAATTTAGCCACAGTTACGCTTGCTCCTAAATCACTGACTTCCCAGTAACCACTTTATGACGGCAAGAACATCAAGTTAAGAGGCAGTAATTTTCCAGCATGAAGACATGAGGTCATATCTGCCTATTCTTTGCTTTTTCCAGAGCAAGAGTGAGCTATTTCTTTTTATTCATTGCAGGCACCTTTCAAGCATACAGCAAGTTGTTTTCTAACGAGCTGGAACATCTTGCTTGAAGACATCTCTGTTCAAATTGTTATTTTCCTCCAGCTGGGTCAGGACTTTCTGACTTTGACACAATGAGAAAAGCACACACATTTTCCATGATTTACGTATTGCAAAGGCTCAAGTGTCCACGCTGGCAGATGCAGCGCTCAGGCAGCCCGTTGCTTCCCCTTCCTACCAAACCCTGTCCACAAGGGGACATCCCCCTTTCTGCCCTCAACTTCAGGAGAATAGAACCAGTCATGGTCCTTGCACATGACCACATGTGACAATTTCCTATGTGGCCCACAAGACGTGATGGAAACAGCCTGTCTTGCACGGAGAAGCAGCAACACATGCACCAGGTACACTGTACAAATGTGTCTCCCATGAGCAACCACCACTGTGTGACACAGCAATGCAGCCAGGGTTGCTGCCAGACCACTTCACCTATCACAGCTCATGGATTCTTATAAAGTACTTGCCAACTTGCAGTTAGTATCTCCTGCTTGACAGCAAACCTACCCATGCCGATGGTTCAACAGCAGCATTTCACAGATAGCCATGCAGGGTTTTTACCTTCAGAGGAAATTCCCAGTGAGGCCACTGTTTCCACTCCACTACTCTCCCTCTGACACCAGGTGTCCACCCTCCCCAGCAGGCATGAAGCAGCAGATGTGTGGCAGACCACATTGCACAACTTGTTAGATCAAGATTAGAAAAAACAGTAATAAGCCTGCCTGAACTCAGGGATAAACAGACTGGTTTAATTATGGGTATGCTTTGACAGAAAGAATTTGCCATTCAAGCCTTCCACAGCACTCTCCCAAAAATAGATGAGGACCCCAAGACTATCAACAAACATATCCTCACATCACCCCTGCTGAGTTAAGCAAAATCCATTTTACAGAGAGGAACCTGAAATGGGAGATTTGCTCACAGAAATCCATGGCACACTATCTACCAGCCCCAATGATGTGACAGCAGCAAAGTTCCTTGTTGGAAAGTGAGCCTTCCCATCAGAGGTAAGCAACTCATTTCACCCAAGTACAATGTCCTACCTAAAATATCACAGTGTTTTATTCAGTTTTGTGCTGTCATGCATAACTTAGCAGCAGAAAAATAGAATAGAGGCAATTCCTCCCATCTTTCCACCCTCCTGCCCTGCCCTCAGATTATTCAGTAACTTGTCTGTAGAATGAAAAGCCATCCTGTCTTTCTCAGCAATTCTCCTTGGAGAGACCTGCTCTTGCTTTCCACTGGTTACACCAAAGACAGCAAAAAGCTGCATGGCAAAGACATCTGTATCTGTCAAATTACTTCAGAGGAGGTTTAGTTTGGACATAAGAAAAATCTCCTTACTGAAACGGTTGTCAAGTGTTGGAACAGAATGCCCACAAAAGTGATGGAGTCATCATCCCAGGAGTTATTTAAAAGACATGCAGGGGATATGATGATCTTAAAGGTCCTTTCCAACCTAAATGATTCTATTATTCTAAAAGTCTATCCCACCAAACTGCAGGAGAACTCTGCCCCTTCAGACACCTGTGACAAGACATTGTAGCCACCATCAATCAAGTGATTCAGCTTTTATTCACACTGCAATTCCTGCAGTCCATCCCAGGTAGCCCTGGCATAGGAGAGCAAACTGTTAGCCAAAAATGGAGTATCTTGGAAAGGATACAAAAGCACCACTACACTAAACAGCCAAGATAATCCTGCAGGGCATGTGCAGCCTGGACAAGAGTGAGCCCTCCAAAGACAGTAAGGCTCTGGCAGTGTGCACACGGTGAAGAAATGCACAGGCCATCAAGAATTTGGTCTCACCCTGACTGACTTTGCTGATGTGCTCAAACATCATAGGAATAGAGAAATGGAAATTTGGGTCTACTTATAAGTCAAAAGACAAGTATAAGCTAGAGCAGTGCTTTGCCTGACATTTAGAATATGGGCTATGCTTGTGCTTGACCTTGTGCTTCTGGCCAAACATTATTTGGTGGCCAGTGCCACCTCGTGGCACTGTCACCTGCAGAGGGCTCTGAGACTAAGTAAGGACTCCACCCCTGTCACTTGGCCATGAATAACACAACTTAAAGGAGCTCTCTGGACTGCAGACACTGTGGTTTTCCCCAGCTGGAACAGCCTTGAAAAACATCTTCTGCCTAATTCCAGGCCAGTTAATTCAGCCTGGGGCATCGACACCCATCCCTGTCAAGACATTTTTGACAGCACACCAGAACAAAGCAGGTTCTGCTGCATTCAGATCACACTTGCAACTAAAATCTTTTACATGTGGTACAATCACCCTTTAGAAAAGAGAAATCTAACAGTTAAGAGAAGAATAAATCCTGGAGAGAGTTGAAGTTTTCTGTTCTGATGAGTGGATGAGAAAATGTAACACATGTACCACCAGAAAATTTGTTAGGGATGTAATGGGTAGCACCTCCTGCAGGTAAGGTGTGGTTGGCATCATCCCAGCTGACCCTGCTGCCTCAGAGGCTGGTCCAACAAAATTTCCATCCACTACTACTACTCACTAACAGATCAAACAATACAGCCTGGGTTAATGATTCAGGTGCTCCAGGTTCAATCTGCATCCAGGGCCCCTGCTGAAGGCTGACATTTAAGATGTTCAAACTGTTACTCCCTGACCTGCCTATGTCAGCACACCAGGACTACTATGACACTGCATTCCCTTCACTGAGGCAAATCCTGGTTCTTGCTGCAGACTGACACACTCATCTTTCCTCAAGCAAGTACAACCTCTTGTCTGCTGAGGGTGACCTACCACCACTGCTGAGTCTCCCAGGGCAGCTTGATCATCAACCACTGTTGTAATACAAACTTCTAAAGGCTGCCTTTAATGGCAGGTTTAGCACCATCTGTGCTTGCCTTTTATTTGATTTTTTTTCTTTAATATCTCTGTGCCTTTAAGCAGAGCAAAGCCTCAATCAGTGCACAAAATTCAACTACAGATGAAATTATGTTTGAAAGCCACGTTCCTCCTTCTAGGGGAAGCTGGGGTTATACTCTCAACTATCCTGAGCTTCCCTTTGCCATTACTGGAAGATCACTTGACAAGTTATTTGGTAGGAGCTGATGCAGAGCCACTGTTTTCATTGTCTGCACATGGTCCTTTTGACAAGGGTCACCACGGGTTAATCCAGGCAGCACAACAGCAGAAACCATTTCCTCTAGGGGCAAATAAAGTCTTCTCCAAACTTCCCCTCTACAATTCAATAACATAGCAAAGATTTGCAAAAATGTAGGTGAAAGATGCAACATCCACTTCCAGATGCTTGGCAGGAGACAGCCTGTCCATGTCCTTTTTTTCCCCACCAGGTTATGTTGCAAGCAGGTCTGAGAGAATACACAGAGCAGGCACCCCTGTATGAATACACCTGTAATTATAACTTCAAACTGCCTTACCCCAGCTCCTGCAGAAATGTTAGCAGGAACCCTCCTCTCTCTGCTGTGTGATCCCTGCCTACTGCCTGTAGTGATATTTGCAGTCGTTGTGGTCTCCCCTCACACTGCAGGCTGGCTCCAAAAGTCTTCTCGTTTTTAAACGTGTCAAGTAAATGGAAACACTGACAGGGAGAGTAATTTAAGCATTCAGAAACCAAACTACCATTAAAACACTAGCACACACAGGAAGACATACTAATATCCTAAGGAACGATAGCCAATCTAAAAAACAATAGGCAATTTTCCTCTGCCTCCTGCTCTTTTCATGGCTCATACTACCTGTCATAAGTAGCCTATTAAAGAGCCCATACCACACAGCATGGCAGAGAGGAGGGGGAAACCCAAAGTATACTGCAGAACATTTTCCCTCAAATTCTGCCCATCAAAGGGAATTTAATCTCCAGCTGTCTACCATTTAAGAAATATCAAGTAAAATGATGAGAATAGACTGCAAAATGCTCAGTTTTGCCATTATACTCACTACTGAGGGAAACATTTTTGATGGGGTGACCTTTGCATCGAGCTGTGTTCATACTGAAATGCATTTTGCAGACCATGAAAAAAGCAGCTCCTTTTGACAGCTGAACTCAATACATAAGAACTATTTAAGGGAAGCTGCTTTACAAACAGTGGGTGGCAGATGACAATTAGGGTTTTTCCTCTATTATGGTGCTGGGGAGGGAAGGGGGGGGAAATTATCGCCATTAGTCACAGCGTGCTTGATACGACAACAAAGAGGGACCAGGCTCTCTGTCTTCTTTCCCATGTTTAATTTTCCCTGTGTATCTGCACGCATCACCTTGATTCCTTCATACACACACACACAGTAATTCTTCAGCCTGTTCCCAATTTTGTCTCCCTTTGCTTTAATTCAACTCTAAATATGTTAAATATTTAAATATGCTAAATGCAAATCTGGGCAGCTTCCTGAGCTGTGGAAGCATTTTGTGCTGGTCCTCGAAGATTCAGTATAAAAAGTTGAATCCAAGTCAGATGGGGATTAAAGAGAGGGAGGGGAAGAAGAGAGAAGGCACAGCACAAACTCTCCACCAGCACCAGTCGCTCCCTCGGGGGCTTCAGTTACACAGGACGAGTTTCTCTCAGAATGACACCTGTGCTTCACCTTAATGCAGTCCAGGCACTTTCCCTCCCTCCAGGACCGTGGGCCAGCCCGCACGGCTGGGCAGGAGAGGGGGCTGAAAGCCAGAGGGGCTCGGTGGCTGCCGAGCAGCAGGAGCTGGGACAGCGGGAATGTGGGAGCCGAGACAACGGGAATGCGGGAGCCAGGCCCCAGTGTCCCCCAGTCCTGGTCCCCCTGCCACAGGCACAGGTGGCCAGGAGGGCAGCAGCCCGTATGGCCTTGGGGAACAGCAAACCCAGGCACTGCTTGGCCACAAAAAGACTTGGCTTTGGAAGAACCATCCTGCGCTGGGATCCCCAAAACACCCTCTGCAGAGAGCTGCTCCCTTTGCCCATCTGACAGTCCCCTCTGCTCCTTGACCTGGGTCTGGAAATACCAGCGAAGCCCAGCTGGGTCTTTCCAGCTCCTCTCCTTCATTCCCAATGACCTTATCAGCCAAGATCCTGCTCTGAGCTGGGTCCTCACCAGGAAAAGCCGTGGCAATCTCTTGTTCAGTTCATGGCGAATTTATTCTGCACTGGCCTGAATTTGAGAATACATCTTCAGAAGCAGACAATGAGCTGGGCTGAGTATGCAGCACCTTTTTCCTAAGAAAAGGACTAGTTATACTATCTGAAGAGAAGTGACTGTTTTGTTCAGTGTAGCAGACACCACAGCAGATCAATGGGGCAGAGGCCACAAGGGCTGCAGACCTGTGTTCAGCATGGGCTGGAGGGGGCTGTGGGAGACACCAGACAGAGACAGACATTTATGGAGCACATTCACATCAGGCAAGAGGGTAAACAAAAGGGCAAGCAAAACTAATAAAAAAATCCTATCAAGAAGTTATTTGGCCATAAATGAACATCAGGGAGGCAGCATCAGATATGATGGTTCCCAAATACTTTCTTCTCCCCTTGAAGGTCAGACAGCCCTTTAATAAAACTTGAGAATCACAGCTGTAAAGTCTATTCCTGCCTCTGTTCTTTGCCTGCAGAGAATATATATGCATGAGTCTGTATTTCAGATAGCTGGGGCTAAGGATAACTTAAAAGATCTTCAAAAAATGATAAAAACATCCTTTGTCATACGGCAGTTCACAAACCATGATTTTGGTTGAAAATAGGCACAATCATATGAAAAGCTACACAGAGCATACAAAAGGCAACAAACAAAAGTATGTGAATTCAGGACACGGCTGAATCATTTTAATATCAGCTGAAGCTTTGAAAATGTGATTAGCATATAGTTAGGAGACACTTCTCCTTTGCATCTAAAAATACCGTGCCAGCTCTGGAAGAGAGCAGCCACCAGCAGTGCAGGAGTTGCATAAGCCTCCGTGAGCCATTGTCTACTGGGAGCAAAAGGGCCCCAGGTGCTTCCTTGGTGTTGTGGGAAATAGCAGGTAGTTAATTTAGCAGTTTGATTTTTATGACAGCGTAACAAATCCATCAAGGTCAGCCTGAAATAGTCAGAAGACATAGGTATTCACACCATATATTGACATCCTTCAATAAAAGGCTGTCCATCTCCCGTAGCACCCAAAAAGTGATACCTAATTTTAAATGAAGTGGGAAACAGCATTAAGAGCCCAGTTTTGTGGCTCTGATTTGCATAAGTCCCGTGCTCCCACACGGCAGGGACAATAACGACCTCCATGGGCTGCTCTCAAACCAGTGCAGCTGGCAGTGCTGCCTCTCTGAGCCATCACAGCCTAGTGGGGGTTGGACCTGTGCCAGTGGAAATCTTCCCTTCAGTTGTTCGAGCTCGGGATGAGGACTGGCTTGCACAGACCTTTAAACGTGAGGCTCAGCGAGATTTGCTGAGGAAGGCCAGTTCAGCACATGCTGTCCATTACAGGTCAGCAGTTCGGGGATGATCTTCAGCAGCCGGGAGCTGGGATCAGCCGTTATCCTTCCCACAGACCATGAATTGCCTTATCCTTCAGACTGGGTGCTAAAGGCAAGGACCTGAACGTCTCCTAAATGATGAGGAAAACCTGAAATCTTGATCTTTCTCAAGTCTGGGCAAGGGCTCTTCCCCCTCCCTTGCCTCACAGCTGAGCACTGACACGGCACCAGCCCTGCTGCAGCCCCATGCTCAGCCTTGCTCCCCATACCCCATGTGCTTCCCATAGAATCCCAGCTGTTGTTCTAGGCAGGCTGCTGTTTTTATTTAAAGCAATTCTATGCTTTTCATTGTGTTTTTAATTTTCATTTCACCAAGACTCACTCCCACGACTGTGTTTTCTGACTTCTTCCAGTTTTTGTCCTTTATTTTTACTGCTGGAGTCAGAGATGATTATCTCTAAGAAAGAGATTTCAGCTGCATTATAATGATGGTAAACGCTGCTTTTCCCGCTCCGATTTTCCATGTGAGATGCTTCTCATGCAGCTTTGAGTGTTGCAAATTTTTGCCACGTCTCCACGTTTTCCTTTCCCTGCTGTGGAAAGTGCCAGTGTTGCTCCAAGGAGGGGATTGCGGCCTCCAGCAGGCCTGAAGGAGCAATCAATTGAACCTTGGGGAGGACCACAGAAACCCCCACAAACGCAGGCTGCTCTGGAGCACGGTGACCTCCCCCAGTGGTATTGCAGTGTCTTTGGGCACCTCTGTCTGCATGTCCCTGGGACAGCTCACTGACAGGCAGCAAGGGGATCACAGGGATCACAGGCTTCCCAGGAGTCAGCACGTCCCAGTGCTGGTATACAAGGTGTGACACCTCCATCCTTGACAGCACCTTCTCCAGCATGAAATGGAGGTCCTCCAACCCACTGGGAGATGCTCAGGCAGCACTGCTGAAGCACTGCTGAAGTCCAGCACTAAGGACACTGATGCTACCCAGAGTCAGTACAAGCTGGACCTGGTCAAGACTGCCCTTCTGGAGTATCATCTCCTCCATGACAGGAGGCTTATTAAGGGGCCACATGAATCTCCAGCTATGACTGAGGTCTCCAGAGAAGCACCTTCCTCCTCCTTTTAGGTAGAAGAGATATGGCCTCCCCAGCCTCTCCAGCAGCTTAGCCTTCTCACATTTCCTTCCCAGCACTATTATTGCCTACTCATGCTTCAGACCACCAGTTCTTGGCTGCTTCTTCAGTCACTTTTCACAGGTCCACAGTGGCCTCTCTGCTCCTGCACACATTACACAGGGCCTGGCAATGCCAGAAGTTCCCTCACATCACTTACTGTTCTAGCACCCAAAGCTTCTTTCTTTCCCTGTAAGAGAAGGCAAGAGCATCAAAATAGTGTCCCCACATTGTCACAGGTCACCAGCAGCCTTAAAAAATCCAACAAGGTCTTTGTCCCCTCAGCTGGCCATGCTGGTCATGCTTTAGAGGGGACACTTGTCTGACTTCAGCAAAGCCAGTGCTGTAACCTCAGCTTCTGAGATTTTTCCTCCCTGCCAGCTTGTCAGATCCCTCAGCTGACATTAACAACCTGCTCAGCTCTCAGCTCTGCAATACCTCCCAGCACACCAAGAGCCAGCAGGTCCATGCCCGTACCAGACCCTCAGACTGTACAACATCCCACAGGCTTGTGAAATAATATATAGCCAGGGCAATGCAAGCAAGCACTACTGAAAGCTGCTGCTGGCTCAGCAGTTTTATTTTCAATCAAAGCAGCATTTTTTATTTTTTTAATAGTTTTTCCCCCTTTGGCATTTTCATTAAAAGACCAACAGGAAAAAAAACCCTGAACAATCCCAGAGTGGAAGTTATAAGCAGCCTGACACCTGGTAATGAGATATTTCAAGCTCTGGCCTGGCACTTTTATGGTGTTTCTGAACCAAGCACTCAATCAAGCAGAGTTAGAACAGAAAGTTTGTTACTCCCAGGTTTTTCATCTTACATTTCAGCAATGGAAGAATACAGTACAAATAAGGCAGGCAAATACATGGCAAGTAAATACTTTTGCCACAGTATAATTATGCCCCTCAACAAAAAGGCTTGTGAAATGGCTCCTGAGAGAGTACTCAGCACTCACAGCCCACCTGAGAACCTCTTTACTTCTCATTTGAAATGCCTCATGCCTTTTCTTAAGGAGAGCTCTGACAACACCTTTGTCCCTCCACTCTGTTGTCTTCCCTTCCCCAAACAGCTCTGCAATCCACCAGACACCTTCACTTACAGTTTAAGCAGGACAGTAAAGGTTCAAGTTTGTCCATTCCACATGTTCTTACATTAAAATGTATGCAGAAGAGATGAGAAAGCACCTGGAACAGAAAAGCAAAACAAGACTAAGATGAGCAGGTTCCCATCAGCAGAAGGGCAGGTAATCTGCACATTCCAGCAGCCAAACTTATCTCCTCCCAGCAACTCAGGAGACAATAAAGCTTTCACCCAGTCATCCTCATGTCTGGGATTGAATTCCTGTGAGACAATCAGGATGTTTCCACTCTCCTCCCACTCCAGCCACAGCTCCAGTTAAGGCTGTTGGCTGTGGCCAGAGTGCCAGGAGTCCCAAGGGCACTGGCAAGGGGGGAGTTCACCCTTACAGGAGCTCTGCAGCACCCAAAAAGAGAGCAAAGCCACCACAGGTTGGCGACTGCTTGGCACGAAGATGGGAGAGAAGAGCCATTTGGGCTCTTGTGCTGCTATCTCACTTTTCTCCCATTTGACATAAGGACAGGAAGGTTTTCTCAAAGCACAGTCATGCTTGGGCCACTCACTCACCTCCCACAGTGACTGACACCATCCAAAGGCTGCTAATTGCAGTGACAGGAGAATCATCTGCATTCTGCCCATAACAACCCATTGTTATTTTTACGCACGCACACACAGACATGAGGAAAGAACCCTTCTCATTTCAAGCTGTGCTATTATGCTAACTACAGAGAAATAAATATGCCACACTGTAGCTAATAAGTGTCATTCACATCAGTATTTATTCCAAACATGTTTCCCCCATCACGTCTGTTCTGCCTGGAACTGCTCATCACTAAAGTGGAGACCTTTATTTCTAGTGATTTAAGCAGACAGGAGAGAGTTAGCAATTAAAGCACACTTTTGTACAGTTTAATTCTTTTTATTTCAGCTATCAGGGAGCGTTATGTGCTATGACTGTATCTATTTCTGGAGCCACCACCTACCAGCACTGGTTTTGTAATTCACTGATTTGCCAGATGGGTCCTCCATCCTGGGCACAGGAACAGGGCTGACTCCTGATGTGCGATGGGTTTGTGGCTCTCAGACCCATGTCCCACTCCATAGGACTGGGTCTCTCTCAAGGAAATGGGCTCAGAGTCCTTTTTGTTCAAGCTCAAATACATTTCTGTACTCTGGGGTGCTTCATTCTCACCCAGTGCCTGCCATTAGGTGATGTGTGCAGTGGCTGCTGTGCCAGGAGCTGCCCCGGCACTCCCACAGCCACACCGGGAGCTGCCAGCAGCTGAGCACAGATCAGGCACCTTCCGTTGCTCCCTGGAGGGATTATTTCTCTGCTCATCAAAGGCTGACGAGGACTGAATGTCATTCAAGAAAAGTATTTCAGAGCTAAAAATAGACTCCTGATTTTTGCTTCCCTCCCAGAGCAAACGCCTGCCTGGCAGGTAGCAGATGCATTTAGTGGTCCTGCAACACACATGTCATCTTTCACCTGACAAAACACAAACAGAAAGCAAGGCTTCACATGAAACTCTCACTACCTGGGCTGAACTGCAACTATTTTTCTCGTTAAACTGAAAATGGAACAGAGTCAGAAATTCACCACCAGTCATGGAAAACAAGCAAGACTGACTTCTGTCCAAGAGGGAGAGATCCACCTGTCCATCCTCAGTGAGGCGAACACGGGTCCCTGCACAACACAGCGAGGTGTGCAGTCATCTCCGAGACCCACAGCCGGCCCCAGAGAGGTAAAAATTGATTCAAGCTTGAGAAGTGCAGATGCTTAACTGAGGGGCTAATGCTGCTGCCCTAAGGAATGAATCCCAAGGACTGAACGAGGGCCAGCACTAATTACCAGCCCACACAGACTTGTGGATTATGTATCGAGGATCCTGTTATGCAAGAATACATCTGGGCATGTTATTGCAGGTGAGGAGACAAGCATCCATGTGAAATGCAGAGGTGTAGGGAGAAAATGGAAAAAAAATCCTTTCATTTCCCCTTTTTTTCATTCTTAAAGGCCTGATTTGTAAAGGTACTTCAAAATTAAAGTTTGATCGATATTCCCAGACTTTGCTTTTTAAAAGGGCACAGAACAGTGGACCAAATACCAATTAGGCTACATCCATGGAGCTGATGAGACTGGGAAAGTACCCAGACCTGGGCTTCAGCAGCAGCTTTTCTCTTAAACTCACTTGTCACCTACTTTTCTCCTGCTGCTCCCAGATACAATCCTCGCTCTGTTCTGCTTACAGCCTGGTCCAGCTGAAAGCACAATTAACTTGCATCAGTGGAAGACAGCAAGAATGGTTATACCACGTTTTTTCACCACAATAGAAGGGGCAAATCCCACTCTAATCTAGCTGGGGAGGTGAAGACAGACGAGTATTGCACATACATGTTTCTATCCAAGATCACGTACCAAGTATTTTGTTACTCCTGCCTTTCCCACATCTTCTTACATTAGGGCAAGAGAGACACCTAGAGCTGACAGACAGGGGATTGCAAGCTTCTGGAAAAACAGGTTTCTGTAGCAGTGTGTTTACAGAGTGGGAACAATAAATCAAATGAATGAAATATGAAATAAATCAACTCCTGGTTATAAATTATAAAGATCTTAGAGGGAATAAGAATGGGTTATAGAGTAGCAGGAAGGCTCTCCATTTCCATGGCCCTCACACAACAAATGGTGAAAAAAGCACCTCCTTGGCAGTCAGAAATATTGGGGTGGGTCATGTACCCTGCTGAGGCACACTGTCCAAAACCAGACAATGCTACAGGAATGCATACACAATGATTAAGTGCAGCACCAGCAGATAAAATCCTCAATAAAATGTAACTAAACTAGACTTGGAACTTGAATCGTGCCCTTTAATCCCAGAACAAAGTCCCATGGCCATCCCACTACCACAAATGTGCCAACAGCATCACTATTCTCAACTCCCTCACAAGACTGGATCAGGAAAATTACAGCCCAGAACCACATTAATAAAATGGCAGCACCTAAGCAGAGAAAACATCAGAAACATGAGCAAGAATGGAACCACCAGCTTCTGAAACACCTTGGCTCCACTAGGACAGTTCTCCAGACTAAACTGTAGATAAATCCAGTCAGATATTTACAATAATTGGCAGTAAGACAATGAACAATACACAGTGTTGTCTTAAATCTAAATTGGCTAAACAGCATAGGATGAGGAAGAAAAGGTGCATTTCCAGTGAAGCCACTCTCACGCACCAGGCTTCTTACCTTGTTGCTGTATTTTGAAGATTCATAGTTATGCTCACCTCTCACATTACCTTAAACCAGGCCCAAGTGCATCAAAGACAGAAACAATTCTCTGTGGACCCGAGCACAGAAGTCAGGATAGTCACTCTGCAGAAGGAGCAGGGAAACAAACCCACACGCTCTTGGACTCTTCTCACACCGATCACGCTCAGTCTCCAGCGATTCCAGGTCGGATGCTGCCATCTGTTGACACCTTCCCACTGCGGCAGTAAACAGGTATTTCTCTGGATGCACAGCAGGCGATTTGAACATGCTTTATCTTCCTCGTAAACCATGGCAACTGACCTCCCATGACACTGATCACATACCTGATCACAGAAGTGAGACAGGGCTGCACCTGCAGGGGGGTGGTCACCAGCTTCTCCCAACTACTTCCAACTTATTTCCACAACTCAGAGGAAGTTCTGATCCCAGTGACAGGTGACAGATGCTTCCACCCGCTTGTGCCCAGCTGAGCAATAAGGGACTGCAGGCAGTGCAGCACCACCTGCTCTCCCCACAGTAACCATTGGCTGCTCCACAGCACTGGGCATGGAGCTGCTCAGCTTTGGAGTGGAGGGTATGGAGGTGACACCATCGCTTCCAGACTCACTCAGTGATGGACCACAGGGGATCCAGGACGGCACCAGGAACAAAACTTGGCAACTCAGGTGTTTCTGCAGGGGTCACCTGGTTTTCCCTACATGAAGGGCAGCTGTCTCTGTCCCACAGGGGACAGATCTTCCCTCTACCCCACAAGTACCAAACACCTTCTCTAAACTAGTACTTGGCCTTGATTGCCTGTTGCAACCATACTGCACTTTCAGCTTCGTGTCACTTTCCCTCTCACCTCTATTAACCCTTTTCTTACTGAAATGCTTTTACCCACAAACCCAAGGCATAGGTATGCCCTCGGCTCACAAAATATCCCTCAGGCTTAAAAAAATACCACTTTCAGATTTTAGCATGTCTGAGAGCAAGAACTTCAGCAAACCCATTCAAAGCTGTTGTGCTGCAGGGCATGTCATAATCCCACGTGTCAGCTCCTGAGCCCCTCTTCCAAAGTCCTTGAATCCAGGCCAGCAGCTGAGGAGCAAAGCTCTCACCAGTGAGCTGCAAGCTCAGAGATCATGTCGTGAACTCGGATCAGCCTCATCAGCTTCCACATGTGCAGAGCCCATGTGCACTCACATTTGGAGACAGACCACAGAAAGGGGGTATATCTGCTATTGCCTCAGAACTCTAATTTCCTTTTAGTAATTCTATAAAAATTGTTGGGCTGGCTTATGAAATAAATTTAGTCCATTCCCAACAAAAAGGGGTTAGAAGAGACTTCTTTTTACTTTGTAACTGCTAATTTAGTGTACAGATTTTTATCTTCAGCTAAGCAGATGTTCCCTATCAAACAGAACCACATTGATCCCATTTGAGTATTATGATTCTCTCTCCAATGTATACTTTGTAACAGTAACATCACATGACTGAGACAAAACAGGTAAACCAGCCTTTTATTATTCCCCTACTCTTCTCAGCCAAGCTAAAGTCAGGATGCTGGTGCACACAATGACACTTCCCACATGCACTTTAAGAGCTCTTCTGGTACTTCAAGTTCCTTAAAAAAGAGACACATCAGGTGAGACTGTGCTGTCCATCCACACAGTTCAGACCTTCTCCTTTTCTCCATAAAAATATTAGACCAATCTGAGGTCAGACAGTTACACAGTTCAGAATTTGTGCCTGAATACAGTAATTTCCATCTCAAAGCCCCTGGGAAAAGATTAGTGACTAAGTATCCCCTTCAAGGTACAACACTTCCAGCTCAAGCAACCGTACATGCCAAGCATGAGGATGTATCCCCAAGGAGGAAAACTTTTTGCCAACAGTGTGTGTCAAGAGAATTACAAATTCAACAGCATTTTAGTGTGTTGAAACAGGCTTGCTACATTTCAGTAAGATTCTTCTTGGTAAGACTCCAAAGCAAGAATAAGGTAAGGAATTTCGAGGGGCTGTTGGAGGACAATGCAATTATCCCAGCTCGCTTCCCATCCTCTACCAACTGAAGCTTCACCTGCTCCCTGTACTGCCTTCAAATACATTTGTTGGTTTCTCACTATCAAGTACAATGTGCTGTCACACATCAGATGCCTGAAACCAACACCAACTCCCTCAATACTGAATATTCACTATCTGTAGGTTCAGCCAGACTTACCTCTTCACTCTAAAAATCTAAAGAAACCCCAAACAGTAACATCTCTGTGGCAACATACAAAGCAGCTGCACAGCAACAACCCTACCCAAAATTCTGGTGTTCCAAAGGACTTTCAAAGCAAAAATTTGAAGGAAAAATAATATTCACCTCTCTGTTACTCCTTACACTGTATCATGTGGAACAAGTCTGTGATCTGAAAGCAAACTTCAACCACCTTAGTTATTCCAAAATTCCCCATATTGTCACTTTTTAAACAAGAAATAATAAATACTTTCTGGCAAGGCATGTGCTATTATTGAGCCAAGAGGTGAAACCCTAGAGTCACACACAGGTAACTGTGGAGACACATCACTGAACACCTGCAAGGTGACCCCGCGCAGGACAGCTGGGTTTAGCATCAGTAGGATTATGGGCCCCCTGCTGAGGCTCTCCTGTACTGTCATTCCAATGGCAACTATTTAAAGTATGTTATAAAATTAACAGAAATAAAGCTGTGACGAGGGATGGTGTGGAACCCAAGCATCATTTGAAGTAAAGTTGGAACTTGAGCACTTTGGGAGAGCTGTCTGTTAACAGCACTGTCACAGGCAGTGTTCGAAGTCATTAAATACCAACTGGAAACACCAGAGTCCATTTGAACAATTTATTAGTATCCTCTTTTTTTACAAGTTTTAGAAAAAGAAGCCCAGGATTTTGCCTCCTGTGTGTTTTCGCCTTGCCTCCTCATGGTCCATGATGCCAGCTGAGGTCGTCAGTACAATGTACCTGTCAAGAGAGAACAAATGTTCAGTCCATCTCTCTGTTCCAGGTTGGTGCAGAGCTGACAGCACCAGTTTCACCTCTCTGTTACAACAGCGAGACTGTGCCTGTAAGAAGGGGCCTAACACAGTGAGCTCAGGTTATGAGACAATGACAAGGCAGCTCCTCTCATGAGCACAGCCCTGCAGCACACACAGGACACCCACAGCCTTCTGTTCTCCAAATACTGGCCTGTCTCCTTGTGCATTCCCACTGGGCAGAGCCTGTTCAGCTGCTGCAGTAGCAGCAAGTCAAAGGTGTCTCGACAAAGTTCCCTTCTATCTTCCAGGGGTGCTGCTCTCCAGGGCAGGCAGAGCTCCCACAGTGCCCGACAGCTCCTCAGCTCGGAGCTCTGCCTGGTGCCCGGCACTGCCTGAGGCAGGTGAGGATGTGCATCCCACTGACAACTGCAGCAGCCATCACTGCTCATGCCAACATCTGCACTGTCAGCACACCCCGCCCACACAGCTCCACGTCTGAGAACCTCTTGTCCCACCACTCTACAAACACTCTTAAAAATCCCAGTGACAACACACACAGGAGCTACACAGAGACAGATGAAGGAGTTACTGCTGGAGCTTTAAGAACAGACATGACACAAACTGTTAATCCTTCCTTTGACAGGACTGGCTGAGGCCCTGGAGACTCTTCTCACTCTGCCATCCTGATGCACTGGCATTTACTGCTCTTGACTCAGTGCATTTTGGGAAACAGTGCACCACAGAAAGAGTTTCTGTGTTGTGGAGGTTTGTTTAACAGTTATTATCTGATCAGTTTACACACTACTGTTGTGTACTACTTGAATTAAAGTACACAACCTCCTTCCACTGACCTGGTAACTTCCACGACAGTCCTTGCTTAGCAGTGCCCCTTTAAAACTGGTTAAAAAGTGTTTATATGGAAGATGGATTTTTAGGCTGGGATTTACCTCCAAAGTGATCACAGGAAAGGTGTCATGTGAGTCTAACTCAGGCAGTATGCAAGCATAACAAACCCCGTTTTACACACAAACATTGAACTCTTCCTCACACTTACCCAAACTGACGTGAAGGCAGCAGGTTGTTCTGCCACTTTTCCAGGTCCTTCAGCTGAACATCAAATCTGGGACTGATTACACCACACTGTAAACGAGAATTCCATTACAAACTGATACAGACTGGACTTCCACATTTGTCATCCCAGTTCGGAGGCTGGAGGAGTTTAACAGGGGCAGTTACATACACTCCATTACCCACAGTTTGAGCAGCTCTTCCTCCCACCTGAGACACTCACACACAGTGACCATCCAGCAGTTATTTCCTCAGCCTCATCCCCTCCTCCTCACCCAAACACAGACTTGTGCTGCTGCTGAGGCCACACTAACCCAGTAGTGCCTAGACCTGGGGGACCAAAAAGCACACTATAATATCAGCAAAAACCATGTGCTTACTCTAACCATAATTACCTCTAACCCCCATATAGTTAGCAAAAATATAGATGTAGATTTTAATGAGGGAGAAATTAACATGCACAGAAGTTATCCAAGTTTTTAAGTTAATCAAATTACTGACCATGACCACCACTACCTCACTGGCTCCAATTACATTAATACCCACCCAAGACCAAACCAGAATCACGCTCTCCTGCACTTTTCTAAACCAAACAACTGTTCCTTTGTTGCAAGGACTGAGAGATACTTTATATCCAGCTGTACCCCACAAGATCCCTTATGAAATCATCCCAGCAGAGTTCAAGGAGCACTACCCTCAAACCTGCCATGCATTACTCCTGTTACAGACACACAACACCAGTAATTTGGGAGTGTCTGAATTCTGTCCTGGACACTCAAGCAATTTTCAGCTGCAATATTCATCATGAAGACAGCCCTCAACATATTTTGAACAAGTAATTTTTTTGGTTTCTTCACTGAAGGGCCAACTGGAAACAACAATGCACAGCAGGTCCCCACAGCACTAGACAGCTCAATATTTTGAGACAAAAGCCTTTAAAGTTTCCAAAACACAGATGAATGCCTCATATTTCCCAGGAACTTAACAAGCACCAATTAATGTAACATTCAACTTTCCCTCAACTCAAGCAAAGCCCATCTGGCTGCAGGAGAAAGGTTTGTCTTTTCTACATCTACAGGTATCAAAAATCAAATGGAAAACAACTCAGCTCCTGCCTCTTAAGACAAATCCTCCAGATAATTTAAATACCAAAGAAACTGAGAAACCCCCAGATAGCCAGAGAGCCTTTGAAGAAAAAGAAATGCACAGCATTTGCCCAAAGACTTCCCTTAAACTGTGTCTTGCATATTCAGAATTTAAAAGAAATGTAATTAGTGACCCATGTCATTATGAATCTTGACGATTTAACCACCCTTTTAACTGTTAATATCCATATTGCTGTCATTTACAAGGATTCAACAAATACCACCTTCTTTACAAGTAATTTTTTCAGAAATTGTGCAGATAAAGTTAAAACAATAACAAAAGGGTCATTTAAACACATCCCTGGAGAACTGAACTCAGGAAAGAGAAATCCTACCTTGTTGAGTCTGCCTGTGAGGTTGACAACAATTTTCCCAGCTCTGTGGTCATCAATTATCTCAAATTCGCCAATGTAACCTGCAGGAGAGACCAGCAAAGAGACAATCAAGTATGTAACACTCGGGTACTCTCTGTCTATATGTATATATATGACATTTAGCTACAATAAAACAACTCGTGCACTGCGTCACACAAAGGTAGTTCAGGCACTTTGATTTACTCGAGCAGCGCCTTCCCCGGAGCAGGCAGAGCCCCCCGGGGCGAGCGGGGCAGGACTCACCGTGCTTCATCATGACGGTCAGGAAGCGGACGATCACCTTGGAGCACGGCCGGATGAGGACCTGGCGCTTCCCACGTTTCTCTGCATTGTTGATGCTCTTGAGAGCATCTGCCAGGACGTTCATGCGCACCATGGTGCCTGCAGGGAGGGGAGGCAGCGATGGGCACCAGCTCCTCAGCACAGAAACGCTCAGCAGCGCTGCTTGCAAGGCTAATTTTGGGCCTACAAGATCCAAGACTGGCAGAGAATTGCCCTAAACCTCAAAAAGCACTTTCAGAGTAAATAAACCAATCAAGTCACACACCCACGTGTGACCAAGAGTCACAACTGCCATGACAAGTCAGGGAATCTGACACTGAGTTAAATGTGGCTGAATCAAAGCACACACACTAAGATTTCAAACCCACCACATCAGCAGCGTGACACCTTCCACAGGCACGTCAGGGTGGCTTTAAAGCTCAAATATGCAGCATCAGCGCTGTGCAATAACCGGGTTCTAGGTGGCATTAAATCAACAGCTGCTGCTCGGGTCGCTGCTCTGCAAACACTTTGCAGGGACCACACAGAGCACAGCACCCCGGGAAGGAACCCCGGCATCAGCTCTCGTGACGGTGACAACAGCCCGGGAGCACCGCACCGCACGGCACGGCGAGGATGACTCGGCACGGCCGGGGTCACTGGGGCAGGTGCTGCGGCACACCGGGACTTTCACCGCTGCCAGAGGGAATCCAGAGGCGCGGCCCCGGCCACCTCCTGCCCGCGCTGCCCCGCGCCGGGGCCGCCTCCTGCCGCGGGCCCTGCCCGCCCCCCGCCCCGCTCCCTCCTCAGCCGCCCGACCCGCGCCCGCCCCAGATTCCCCGGCACCGCGGCGCGGCCACCCGCGCCCGCCCCAGATTCCCCGGCACCGCGGCGCGGCCACCCGCGCCCTGCCCAGCCCGGCTCCCCGCAGCCCGGCCCGGCCACCCGCGCCCTGCCCAGCCCGGCTCCCCGCAGCCCGGCCCGGCCACCCGCGCCCTGCCCAGCCCGGCTCCCCGCAGCCCGGCCCGGCCACCCGCGCCCTGCCCAGCCCGGCTCCCCGCAGCCCGGCCCGGCCACCCGCGCCCTGCCCAGCCCGGCTCCCCGCAGCCCGGCCCGGCCACCCGCGCCCTGCCCAGCCCGGCTCTCCGCAGCTCGGCCCGGCCACCCCGCCCTGCCCAGCCCGGCTCCCCGCAGCCCGGCCCGGCCACCCCGCCCTGCCCAGCCCGGCTCCCCGCAGCCCGGCCACCCGCGCCGCTCATCGCGGCAGAATTTGCGGGCCCCCACCCGGCACTCGGCGGGCTGCACACGGCGCCGGGGGCGGCGCGGGCGGCCCAGAGCGGGCGGGGGGTGTCGCTGGGGTTGGGGCGGGCGCGGGGGCGCGGTTGGGGCGGGCGCGGTGCGGGGATGGCGGCGGGCGGGGGCGGATGCGGCGGGGCCCGGCCCGGTCCCACTCACCGACAGCGCGATGGCGGAAAAGGAAGAGCGCGGGCCGCGCGGGACCATGGGAGCGCCGCGGGCGCGCGACACATCTCGCGAGACTCCGCGCGCCGGGCGCGCTCGCCTCTCATTGGCTGGGGGCGCACGCCGCGCTTCCGCACCGCCGCAGCCGCGCGGTTCCCATGGCAACGCGGACGCCGGGTGCGACGGCGGCGCGCGAGGGACAAAATGCTGCGCGCGGGACCGAACCCCACGAAACCGCCCGAGGGCACCGAGAGGGGTCACCGAGAGGGGTCGCCGAGGGGCCGCGGGGCACAAACCCGCCCCAGGAGGGTGGGCTGTGTCTCTACTGAGTTCGGATTCCCACGGGGAACACGCCGCTCGGTGCTGTGACACACGAGCAGCGCCGCAGCCGCTGTCGGTGCAGGGATGGAGGGGCCGCACCAGCCCCGGGGACGCGGCACCGGCACTGCTGGGGTTCCACAGCTCTGCCGGCAACGGGCTGTGCCAGGTGAGCAGAGCACTTCCTAAGCCATTCCCCTCACATCCTGATCTTCTCCCAGTTAACCATTAACACTTCCTAAACCATTCCCAGCTCCCTCCCCGACTGAAAAATGCATTTACACCGTTGTCTGCACATTCACAAAGAGCGAGTCTTACACAAGTTTCTCTTTAGTCTGTATTTACCTATTCAACAGTTACAATAGACACTGAAGAGGGTTCATTTTCAAACAGTAAACTTGTAAAACATCAACACAGGTTTTAGCTTTTTAAAGAAAAAAGTTCAGTTTTAAAAAAGGAGGGAAAGGTCATAGAAAAACACAAACAATTCAGGCTTATTTACAGAGACAAACCCAGCATGTTCAGAGTGATTCTGTGCACAGACAACATTCATAATCCCAAACGTGCTACATGGCTCCGAGACAACAGCAGTTTCCAGAACAATCAGCTGCTCAGGTAACACACATCCTCACTCATTTTCTACAGTCTCAGTGCAATGAGTTTACACTACAGCTAAATAACTGACCTACAGGTGAGTATATTCCAGACCCCTACTCAAGAGATAATCTGGTATGCAAACAGATTCAGTGAGACAATGGAACCACCCCATTTCGGGTGTGCACCCTCAGTTATGGCCATTCTCGTTCTCAGTTGTTCTCTTGCACAAGGATCAGTAGTAACAAACCTCCAAGGCCTTCAGCACGGCCTCTGCTGCTGCTGCAGCCACAGCCAATGATCAGTGAAACTAACACAGCTACAGAACTACTATCAGGCATTACAGCTCTGCTGTTGGGGGATTTATTCACGGGGGCTCTTAGTTTGATGAAGACACTTAAGCTCCCTACACCAAAGGAGAGGATCTCTCAGACAGGATCAGCTGCAGGCTGCAGAACCCTACTCAGCACAGCAAGAGACACAAACCCACAGCATGTGCCAGAGTGACATTTTCACTTCATCAGGGAGCCAATTAAAAAAAAAAAGCCAGTGAGCAATGTAACTTCTATTGTCTTAATTATAGGTTAATTCTCAGAACTGTTCCCAAGGAAACCTTTTACTAGAGTGAACAGCAGTTCAGTCTTCATTCATTTTTCTTTTCCTTGTGCTTGAGAAGTTTGTTTATCTCCCTTTTCGCCATTCCAATGTACTTTGTGATGATTCCATGCTGGTTTAGTCCAGGAAACAGCAAAAAGAAACTTACTAGAGAGGGAAATAAAAAAAAGGAATTAATTAATACTCCCTTAACAGCCTTCTGTCACTTTGCAATGCCTTGCTTCCCTGAAGCTCTGTTAACTGCTTGCAAAGAGAAAAACATAACCCTGCACAGAAACACCCCACCATACTTACATCATGAAAAATTACTTCTACCAGTCTCATCACATTTCAGGCAGCTACCAGAAAGGTTCCCTGTGTTTTGCATGCTCACACTTACCAATAAGATAAGTCAGAAAGAGATTGTGAACTTGCTGTCCAATCCAGGCAACGATGGCAAGAGTAAAGAGCATGGTCATGAAGTACTAAAAAGGGAAAAGGGAAGAGTTACCACAGACTTGTTGAGGCTTCTACCCCCTCCTTTATTTGGCAACATTTCAACATTTAAAGCAACTTGGAAGTTTTCTGGCACTTTCATATAGAATGCATAGGTGTGTTAAAATTGAGATTACATCACCTATAATTGTATGTTCTCATTTATTTTCAGACCATCAGCTTTACAGGATTGCAGTTCTCTTCTGCCCAGATATTCCTGCCATCATCCCCACTGACACCTCCTCAGCCTCACACCACACCCAAGGCTTCTTTAGGACGACAGCTCAGTAGTTCATGTACCAGCCAACACACTCTGAAGATCTGGTATTTTGGACTGTTTGTGTACAGTAGAGCTTGTTTCCAAAAATTTACCTATCCAGGGAAATCCAGTCTGGCTTTATCTTATTAGCAAGGACATGCTCCTAACTGCACAGAACTGCAAGTTTGAAGTCTTGTACCTTGCCACTCCAGATCTGAATAAATGTGTGATCAGTCTCAGGTCACAGCCAGAACTGTCAGTTCTTGGTTGGAAATCCCAGCTCCTTCAGGCACATGCCTTGATAAAACACTTTAGACAAAGCTAAAGACAATAGAGATTAACTCCTAGAACTCAATACCATTTTAGGCTTTTCTTCCTTCAGGGCGAAGAGGCGCTTCCACCAGCCAACAATCCGGCGACGAGATTTCACCAAATTGCCGCAAATCTCATGAAATCTTTGCTGCTGTTCTGTAGTCCTTTTATTAAAGGAAAAAAGAAAATAAGAAGTAAGAATTCAAGATTTAATCTGAAATTTATAAAAAATCTCTCATGGCGTTTTTCCAGCAGTAAATAACAGATCCAGTACTTATGCTGGTGTTTGCTTTGCTTAGTTTCACACCTCAGATTCACTGAGCACTGTAACAATTGTCCGTGTAATTTCCCTCCATGCTCTCTTAAACTGACTCTCAAAGAGCAACCATATCCAAACTAGAAGACCACTGATCTCAACCTGATACCAGTCTGATACACACAGGTAATACACAGCTGAGATCAGTGTGTATTGCTTTGGCTTTTATGTTAGTACTACACAAGAACATTTATCCACTAGTCACCTTAAAGCAGATACACTAAAATTTACTTTTAACTCAAGATTTAGTTCAAATTAGGTTCTTCTCCAACTTATTGTTCAATCACATCCATATTCACTGCATTACTCTCTTCCTTCATCACATTTACCAGTGCCTCTTTCCATACAATCAATACTCTTCAACATAATTTTAGTTCTCAGCATCTGTTACACATTAATTACTAAAAAGTAGTTTAGCAGAACTAACTGACATCCTTAATGGAGAGGAAAGAATGTGCCAGCTCCTTAAAAAAAAAAAATCTTATTTTTCAGAAGAGGAGGAACAATAAAGGTATGTTGTAGTCATTACCTTCCAGAAAAAGATTAAAAATCATCTTAATACTGTGCTCACTTCAGGTATTAGAGATTGCTCATTTCTCACTGCAATGACTCTACAAAGCAATCATTTGGTATCTGCAAATCAGATACTCATTTTGATAAAGTTCACAATGTATTTACACTCAAGAAACTGCTTTTCAAGCTTTCCTCACCATTTATTAGAGCCAAAGATTCGAGGTGCAAGAGCAGGAACAAGATAATCAGCCAAACAGAGGAACATAACGAAACAGGAGACTCCTGAAAGAACTGATGGGTCCAAGTAGTAGATCATCCTGCAGAGAGAAGATTAATTATTTCCGGATCCTCAAACTGCTAAATACTAGACATACTTGGTCACCTTTTCAGACTGGCTCAGAAATTCAAATAGTAGATGTACCCTCTTGCCCAACCTCACAAAAAAAAAGAATCACAAATTATCTCATATTACCAACAAATAGAGGTCCAAGTACTTTTCTACACTATTACAGAGAAATACAGGTAGAATTTTTTTTTCTTAATGTAGTGGATAAGAAAATGCCATAAGTAAGCATGGTTTGAAGTTTGGTAGAAGCAAAAGTTCATCATTATTATTCTCTCAGAAGTTGACACCTACTGAACTTAACACTGACTGAGAGATGAGGATGAGTGAGTGAACCCATGAAATAATTAGGTAGAGTGAAAGGTCTAATTTTGTTGGTTCTTAAGTCACAGAATTCAGATACACTACAGGTTGTCTGCATCACCTTTTGAGCCAGAGAAACCTGTTCTAGACAAGAAGCCATAAATCTCCACTGAGGACAGTGCTGCACTGTCCATATTCAGTGTGCCATCACTCAAACATGGAAGGAGACTGGACATCTGAGTGTCAGATAAACTCAGCCGTGCCCTGTGCTACTTAATTGCACTTCACAGAACTTCCTGAACACTGAAATAATAAAAGCAAGGAAGTGACCCATTCCATGGCAGGGTCAGGCATTCTGCACATCTGCCCAGTGCTGAGCTGAACATTTAATTCAAATTTTGCCCTATGGAAACAAGTTTTCCGTAATGATACTGCTGCTGGGTTTGGGGAAAATAGGACGAGGCCAGACCATGAACCATCAGCTGAGCACAGTGAAAACTCCAGCAACCACTGCTGGGAAACAGCTTTTGCAGAAAGCTCTGTCACTCCTTTGAACAGGATGTGACTCGTGCTATTTCCTGTTTTCAATACTTCTGTGGTTTTTCTAACAAGGTTCACACACCTTAAGAAATGGAACCTGGAGTAAAAGCCTTCCTATCAGATTTCTGAAGATATCTTCCTAATTTTCTTAATAGGTTTGCTACCTCTCATGAAGGTGCAGTGGTGTTCCAGGCTCCCTCCAGAAGGTACTTACAGGAAGAAAAAGGAAACAACGCTCATCAGTGCCAGGGGAAACCAGGCGCGCTCCCAGCGAAGGACTTTGTCCGTCAACAGAATCACTTCTCCCCATCCTTGCAACTGCTCTTCCAAACTTGCAGTTTCGGAAGCCTACACAAAAAGAGAAGAAAACTCCTTGACTAACCAAAATATCACTGAAGCAACTAAAAAAAACCCCTCCAGTACAGTAAGATCCCAGTCACAAATCTTTCTGAGTAATTACATTACTAATAACATTGTGAGTTTTGTACTAAGTTACAACTTTGTAGCAGTCATACTTTCAAACAATCACGATTCTAACACAGTCAGGATGCTCTCAGAATATCTTATTACACTAAATAATACCTCCTCCCAGATTTTGCCAAGGTGTTTTCCCCCAGTCTCCCATTTACCTACTCCCTTCTCTCAGATTAACAGAAAGTCAAGTTTTCAAGCCTACCTAAGGCCTCTCAAGTTTTCAGTGTCAACATCTGGAAAATTGCAATGTGAGAACTATATAAAATACATGTACTTTCAAAGACAACTCTACCACATTAACCTGAAGCTTTCTAGCTGCTGTCCAACACCAATTTCTTATTATGTGGAAGATGGATACAAACTCAGAATCCACAACAGAATAAAGTTACTCAACTAATCACATTTTGACTGCCAAGAAAGTTTTCCCACAGGCTGCCCAGGACAGTGATCAGCATTTAAACTCCAATGTGATTCCTCCGTACACATTTCCTGCAAGGAGGCCCCACCTGCACTGGCACCAGCTTGTTAAGCAGTTCACCTGAGGTGTTCCACATTTAACAGAGCTTAGCAGTCTCCCCTCAGTGGGAGATGGCATCTTAGAGATTACAAAACTCAGGTAACTGAGCAGAACCTACTGCCGCCTGCGTTCTGTGAGCTGGAAAGTCACCAAGACTTGCACACCTGCTGTGCAGAGGTAGCAGAGCAGGTCTGACTCAACTCTGATAAGCCCAACATCACTAGAATAGCAAAGACAGCTGAGTGCAGCTATCAGAGTAAAGCATTGTTTTCTTGTGTGATACCACTAGAAACTACTTGAAAACTACAGTTCAAGGCAACATAAAGTGTAGAAAACTATGTGTCTTGCTGCTGAACACCTTCCAGCTATCATACTCATTTCATGTCATAAACACAACCTGTCAGGTGGAGATAAATAAAAAAGCTGCGTTTCTCCAGGAGACATTTCATGACAAACTGTTTTGGTTTATTACTTCTGTGTATCTGCATTTAACATCACAATCAAGACAACATTTAATGGGAAACAGACTGGAATATAAGTGTTATTACCACCAGCCTGCCCTCTGTCAGCCTAGAGGACAACTACGGTTAGTTGTTTTCCCCCTGGGCCAGGTAGGGAAAACTCACAGACAGCTTTTACCAACATCCATCTTCACCCTGAATCCATCATCCATCAAAAGTATTTTCTGATCTATTAAACAACAAAGTTTCCAGAACTGTGACCTCCCGCTCTGAAAGGGGCCTCCCTCCCGAACTCTGCACGTATTTTATTTAGGGAATAGTTTCGCGCTCTCTTTCTGCAGACTCCCGAGCCCCCTCCCAGCTCTGCCCTCTTGGCAGCTGCTCCCGGTCCGTGCGGGAAACACCGCAGCGCTCGAACGCTTCCAGCCTCTGCTCTTTCACAGGCTTTTACAGAGCATTTACCATTTCCTACGGCAGCCGCTGACCCCATATAGAGACAAATATTCAAATCCTGTGTTTATATAAGCATTCAAGCCCCCCTTCTCACATTACTTAAGCTGATCCCCCGGCTCCTGCCTCTCTCCCGCACCGCTGCGGCGCTCGGTCCCGCAGCGGGAGGGTCTGATAACATTCACAGACACAAGCACTCACAGACAGACAGGCACACACGCACACATTCACGGCAGCCCCCGCACGCCCGGTACCGCCGGGTGCTGGTGCGGGCTCCGGCCCGCGAGCAGCGGCACAACTGACACGGAGCAGCCGCTCCGCACGCGGCCCCTCCGGGCCCCGAGCCCACCCCACACCGACCCGCCACACACACACACAGCGCGAGGCCGGGGCGGCCCTCGCCAGCCACCGCGGGCACAGCAGGGCAGGGCAGACTCCAGCAGGCCCTCCCGCCGCCCGCCCTCACGCACCAGCGGGTAGCCGCTGTTGTTGTCCCCCTCCGCCATCTTGCTCAGCTCCCGCGCCGGCCACGCCCTCCCGCGCCGCGCCGCCTCCTTTTATAGCCTCCGCGGGCCTTCTCGGCTCTCTGATTGGCCGAGCCCTGCGCCCCGCGGGCCGCCGGTTGGCTGGAGGGATTCGAACGGCGCGGGGCGTGCGCGCCGCCCCCCCCCCCGCGCCGCAGTGCGGCTGAGGCGGGGCAGGCACGGCCAGAGGGGCGGTGGCACCGCCCGGGCGGCTCCGCGGCTGAGGGTGCTGGTCTGGGGCGGCATCAGAGTCACCCAGGCTGGAAAAGACCTCTGAGGCCATCGACTCCAACCTATGACTGAACACCCCCGCGTCAGCTGGAGCACGGCACTCACTGCCACGTCCAGTCTTTCCTTGGACACCCGCAGGGACGGTGACTGCACCAGCTCCTTGGGCAGCGCCGTCCAATGTCTAATCACCCTTTCTGTGAAGAAACTTACTGAAATTCAACTTAGCCCTCTCCTGGCGCAGCTTCTGCCGTCCCTTTGCTGGCTGCCGGGGAGCAGAGCCCGAGCCCAGCTGGCTACGACCTCCTGTGAGGTGGTTGTAAACTACTAAGGTTCCCTCGAGCCTCCTCCAGGCTAAACACCCTCAGCCACACCTCATCAAACTTGTGCGTCAGACCCTTCCCAGCCCCGCTGCCCTTCTCTGGCCCTGCTCAGCACCTCCATGTCCTTCCCGAACTGAGGGGTCCAGACCTGGACGCAGCACTCGAGGTGTGGCCGCACCACAGTGCAGGGGGAACGCTGTTGGTAACATCAAAGCCCAGTGTGTTTTGTTTCCTTCAGAACCAGGGGCAGCATGGGAATAGACACAGGAGAAAGGCACTGGGATATAAATACTCTTTCTGACTCAGGTTTTAAATGCTTCAGGCGTGTGTGTTAAAAGCTTAATCACGTTGCCCAGGGTGCAATGCAAGTCTAAAATGAGAGCAAAGAAAACATCTCGGGCACCAAAACTGCTCTGGCACCAGCCTGGTGGAGAGGAAAAAAGAGAAAGACTAAGCAGGACACTGTAAAAGCAAACATGTCAGTCCTGAATGGTTTGATCTTTCTCACTGTGCTTTTCACAGTCAAGAACGTATGTAAAGAACAGATTCTTAAAAACATTCAAATGCATTCACATACTGTGAGAAGCTAACAAGTGTTTTTGTGTACCGTTTTACACTTTTAAATGATGGAGTCCATCCTCAAAATCTGTAATTTTACAAGCAAAGCTCAAACAAAAGCTGATTTCATAAGAAAGTGATGCCAGCAATCATTTTATGTAGAAGCACAACCTCAAAGCAACCTTCCAGTGTCTGAAGGGGGCCTACAGGGGAGCTGGAGGGTGACTGTCAGGAATTGTACTGATAGGACAAGAAGTAATGGGTACAAACTGAAAGAGGGGAAACTTGGCTTAGATAGAATACATTTTTCACTGTGAGAGTGGTGAGACACTGGAACAGATTACCCAGGAGTGCTGTGGATGCCCCAACCCTGGCAATGTTCAAAGCCGGTGAGCAAACCAGTCTAGTGGGACATGTCCCTGCCCATGGCAGCAGGGCTGGAACTAAAAGACCTTTAGGGCCCATTCTAACCCCTCAGCATTCAGTGATGCATTGCACTTCCTAGGAGTATTTCCAATGCCCTGCAGCAGCACTGCTCTGGCTATCTGATACAACCAGCCAGCACCTGGTTTCATCCATTTACACAATTCTCACCACAAAAACCAAAAGAACTTACCAATAGAAAAGCAGGCATTTCCATCATCTCCAGCCCATCATATTCATCATCCTCCAGACAGTTCTTCCAGTGCCAGGTCCCAAATCAATCTGCCCTTGCAGTTTTTCTCTCATCCCAGAGGGCCTGCAGAGGTGCTGTTTCCTCATGTTACGTGTTGCTCCATAACTTGGAGGGGCAGACGGAAAGGCAGGTGTTGCTGGGTGTCCTCACACCCAGAAATGCCAGAGAGGGGATATCACACTGAAGAGAAAGGACAGCGTGGAGCCTGCCCACACCTTCCTCCCTGAGCAGCCAGGCCTTGTGAAGCACAACGTAAAATCAAAACAAAAGTGTGTGTATGTACATAGACACGTATGTAAATTTGGTTGTTCAAATCTGAGCCCTGGTGTAGGAGGCAGAGGATGGCAAGTGCAGTAGCTCAGTCCCACCTTCCACACCTCACCTGGGCTGTAGCCAGGCGATTGTTTTGTTGGCCTCACTGAGTGATACAAACCACACTGCACTGGGATCGTTCTTCCTGCACTGAGTCTCTCTTAGCAGATACACAGAAAATGAAATGCCCAAGCTAACTTCAAAGCACTTTCAAGACGAGCAGTGCCATTGCTCTGTGCACTTAGAACAGAGACACGTTTGCATGTCAAGCTTCAACCCTGTCATACCTAATATATATTTATTATTTATTTATCACTATTAATAAAAATTAGCCTGATGAAAGGCAAAAATGCTCTAATTGTCTATGCATCTAGGTACACATAGTTGTATGTAAAATTTGTATTTTGAATGAAATTCACTAAGATGTTAACAGTATATGTTGCATTCATAACCATCTTCCACTAAAGAAAAAAATGCATGTTGCAATTTGGGACCATGTTAAGAAACATGTACGGGAGATATCATCTTAAAACTCTTTTCCTAGTCCAGTTCTCTAATGCCTAAAGTGTAATAAAGTACAGGTGCCTGTTAATTTTAGGAAAACCTTGCCAAAAAAAAAAAGGAAAAAAGAAAGCAAAGAAACCTTTTAAGTTACTTGAATATACTAAAACAGTACGTCTAATGTAACAGTTACAGACCACGCTGATGAATAATTGAAGCAAATTATCCTTAAGGCTACAGCATTCAGAAAACCAGAGCTTTAACTTATCCAATCCTCTCTAGTATGGAATATTTTTACATTTTATTCTCATTCAGATATCCCCAAGCATCTCACGCACAAGCCTGTGTAATTGGGAGAGGGCAACAAAACTGCTGAGCATACATGGAATTTGGCTTTGAAAAATCACTTCAGAGTATGGTCCCCCCTTGGTTAACGTTTACTGCAGGTGAGCAGCACGCAAGGAATTGCCATCAGCTCAACTGTTTGACTTCTACAGCTTCAGCTGCTGTGTGTGTATTTAGAGATGTGATTCCAGATCAGCATTATCCCAGCTGTGCCCTACAGCAGAGAAAAGTAATCACAGCAGTTTTACTGAAAATAAATGAAATACTCATGTCTTTATAGGAAACACATCTTTTAAGACAATGTAACTAAGGAAGTCTTATTTACTGTGGAAGCTGCATGCACAGAATCTCAGTTTTAGGTGTCACCAAGGCCTAACCTGCCATCCTGTCCACTTTTCCAAGCAAAAGGCATCAGCACACAAAAGCTGCCAATCCCACTAACTCCTGCACATCTGAGCTGTCTCCTTTGCATTAGTTATGCAAATTAAATCTCTGGAGAAGCCTGTTTTAATTTGGGGTTTGGTTTGTATTTGTTTGTATCAGGCACTTCATTCTTCCCTGTAATTTTCACAGCCACACATGGTTTTGTATAAAAGGAAATTAAAGATACATCAGGGTATTTTTTTTAACTTTATTAAATTACGCAGCAAGAACCCATCTCCACACAAGTGTTTCATTTCTGGATTGCAGAGGTATAATACATGAGCCACAGGTAGGTGCATTACCCTCCCTTCCCCCCAGCTTCCAAGAAACAAAACAGCAGGTACAACACACTCCTGTTACTATGGTTCTCCAACAGATTGTTCGTAAGGTCATTTTTAACTAGAGAAAAATGAAAAGGACCAACAGTGCCAAGTGTCTTGTTCTGCATATGAATGTTCTTCACTGCAACATTCCAACACCTTTCCTTGCAATGCGGCGCAGAGGGTCAGGAAGCAGTGGCAGTGGAATGCATTTGCACGGGTACTGTGAGATGCAAAGCCTGTGACTTCCCTAGAGGTAATCAGGCAATCAGAGTGCAAGGAAGGCCATGTGACTGTTGAAAACTCTTACACTTCAAAGTGCATGTCCATGAAAAATTGGCAACAGAGAAGAAAGTGAATTCTAAGACCTACTGCGGAGGCAGAGCAGTTAGCATAGTGCAAATACTGAAAGGAACACAGGTTTGCTGGGCATTCATTATGTGATCCGAAAATTACCAGCCAAGCTTCCTACTCAGATGAACTGCTGCAAACCCATTCAACTGAACTAATTTTATGCCAGTAGTGGGCTTGGCTCAAATCCTTTAATACTTGTTTTTGACAGAAAAATGCTGTATTTAAAGTGTGTTTTTACTCTGAAAAGTGACTAAAATGGCATAAAGGATCTTCTCCCATTTTGCAGCAACTGTGCATAATGAATTGTTGAAGTTTACAAAAAAGAAACTTTTTACACATAACTGCACAAATTTTTCTGGGTTGAGAATGCCAGTGTGCATTTCTGCTTTAGATATCAGCACCTGTACAACTCCAGTTGTAACTGAATTCCATGGGGTTTATTTGCTCTAAGAAAAGGAAGGTGCTTTCCCTAAAGGTGTCCCACTTAAAAATGGAATCAAGAAGTCTTTTAGACAACTAGCAGAAAAGCAGGACCTTGATCTAAGTAAGATGATGCCATTTTAGAGAGACTTTTCTGACCATAATCACACTTTGAGAACTGATTAGAAAAAAACCTTGGTGGAAGATTCTGTATGGATGCATTACTGAACAACCATCTATAGAAATAATATGGCAAAGGAAAACTACTTTGCAGAAATCTATACAGATCTAGTTGAACAAAAATTGGAGAGTCCTTCATCTCTTGGATTATATGTATACCCCTGTGATGCACTAGAATTTACAAGTATAAACTAAAAGGATTAGGAAAGTGAAGTAAGAAGCGTATCAGTCTACCTCCACCAGAACATCACTTTATTGTTTATCTGTCATCAACAATGTAAAACTCTACTAGATACTCTATCCTGGTTTTTAAAAAGGTAAAGATTACATTGGATTAGCTACGTCATATGAAAGAAACTACAGCAATCACAGTAGAATGAGATTGGAGGGACAATTTGAATTACAAAAAAGTGTACACTGCAAGCAGAGGGAAGTGCACATTAAATCAGATGCCTGTAGGATTCATTACTTTTAAATGCACAGTGACAATTTTGAGAAACTGTACATAATAGAATCACAAAAATGACTTCAAAATAACCAAAATTACATTTTGCACTTGACCATCCAACTCATAAGTAATCATTGATGTTCTATATTTTCAGTGCTTTTGGAAAAATTGTTTACCAAACAAAATTTAAGTTGTTAATTTGACTAAACTGTGAAGTAGAAGGATTGAAATAAAAAGTATATTGGAAGTACGCCTAACCTACAAGAATAAGCCGAGAGAGGGGTGTGTGCAAGGAGAGGCTGGGAGGGAGGAGAGAGAGGAAAGCAGAAAGGGAGAACAAAGGCTTTTTCTTCTATCTCAGAAGTTCTTCCAATGCAGCGTATATCTGATGTACAGCTCTTTGCTTTCAGTCCATTTCTGAAGTTTACATTTTGTAGCCTTTTCCTGTACTAACTGGTCGACTCAACCAGCACTGCTGCCACATAACAAGAGGAACAAGAATCTGAATGCATCAAATCTGCCCTTGCTGTGATTTCTTCATGGCCCCATTTTTCTGTTTTTCTTTGAACAGGGTTCGGTGTTTCCTGAATTGTTCACAGGGTCAGATGGAATTGAGTTCCAAATCACTCTGCGGTTTGTAGCATCCTGATTTCTTTCTGCAGCTGACCCCCAGACACGTTTGCAGTTCTTCCGTAGCAGAAAGACAAACCGTGTTGCCCAAGCGGTGAGCTTTCACCCTTGGCCGTGGGGGTGGCAGACCATTGTGTTTAGCGTATCCCTGAGTGCAGCTATCCTGCAGGATTCACTTCCCAGTGCACCGAGATTTCCTAGGTTTCCTCAGATTAAGCCCCAGTATGCATCACCACCGACTGTGGTGCGGCTACGGATGCCTGAGGCCGAGTTGATTCTGGTGGATGTCTGACCTCGCTGAACCAGACCGATCTGCTGTCTCCCTACTCATACCCAGGCAGTCCAACCTTCATACAGCTGAGCCAAGTTATCTAGATTAGTTGCTTCCTTAATCACAAAGTCAACCTATTAAAAAGGTCAAACAGGTAATTAAAAATAAGATAGCATTTTAAAGGTGTTTAATTGATCTTAGAATTTACTGCTGAATGTCACCTGCAAATATTTCAGTGGAAAAAAAAATCTACAGTAACTTTCAACATTGTGCAGTCCACATAAGAAACAGGAATTTGTGTGTGTGTGGCTCGGCTTCGCGAACGAAGATTTGGGCAGGGCTGTCCCCACATGGCTGTGCCCTTCCAGCCTGGGCAGTGGATTTTAGGTGAGGCTCAGCGTGCACAGAACTGGCCCCACCGTTTCAGTCCTGAGGTCCATCTGCCACGGCCGAGCGAGCTTGGACAGGGACAGTGAAGTTCCTCAGGACTAGAACCTACAGCACCCAGCATTGCCCAGGAGGTCTCCCATCCAAGTACTAATCCAGGGCTGACTCTGCTCAGCTTCCAAGATCTGATGGGATCAGATGTCAGGGAGGCATTTAACTGCCTATAGGAATTTGTACTGCAGGAGCAAAAAAGGATCTCACAACCTCATTCATAGCCCCTATCTGGAAAAGAGCCACAACATTCTCAACTGACATGAACAACTGGGTCCCTCCCCTTGGCTCCATTTCCTAGAGACAGGAGCATTGTAGTGTTATCTGAGCAAACACAGACAAGTTTTGTCTCTTAGACAGCTGTACAGATCTCATGTTCTCCCTGTCTATCAACAGCTGTGGAACAAATGTTAGCCTACTGAAGAATAAAAGGCAGTTTTATCCAATTCATGATTTTACATAAACCTCCCATACAGAAAACAAGGGCATGTGACAATAAAAAAACAATGAATGCAGCAATACAAGGCAGCAGCAAAGCAGATTTGCACTGGACTATGTCACACACCCCAAAAAGAGCCTGAAGGCACACTTCAGCACACACACACACACACACCTCCTTACTACCATATATTTAAAGCAAGGACCAGTAATGGAATTTTATTAAATTTTCAACTCACCTGTTCAGCCACAGACATTCTCCTGTTGGGATCCACATCTCGGCCCTCTAACTTGGCTTTGACTCGCTTCCACACGCTAACTGCGTATGAATTCCTTTCCTGCACGGCTGAAGGTACAAAATAAAGTTAGTTCAACTATACATTTCTGCACAGAAACCCACTGAGGCGTTTTAGGATTTTTGTTGCTATGAGTGGTGGGATTTTTTTTGTTGTTGGCTTTTTTTGTTTGTTTGTTTGTTTTTAAAGGCCTGTATTTACCTTTTCCCGTTTTAGGGTCCCTGGGTGTTTTTTTGGGACTACAAGCAACACTTTTTCCAGTTCCTGGGACTGTGCTTGGAGGAGTATCTGCTGATGTTGCAAGATTTTTCTGAATTAGCTTTCTTGCATTCTGTGACATCACCTCTGGCTGAGTTTTCTGCCCTGTATTGCTACGCACAGCTGTAAAGAAAGTTTAAAAGTGCTTAAAGTCTTCAAAATAACGGCAAAGAAAAATCACAATTAAATGTGTATCAAATACAGTCATCCCTTCTTCAGAACAAATGCATTTTAACTCTGTACCAGTTTTCAATCTTTCCATTTTCTAATTTCTTTCACTCATAAACAAGAAGTTTTATTCCACTTCAAAACATTTATTTACATTAAGCAAATTTTCATGGGCTCTCAGCCTCTGTAATTTGTAGGGCAGTTGTAAAATGCAATCCTTTTCTTGATAGAAGTTAAACCTGTGCCTGGTCCAAATATTGACAGTAGAATAACTCTTTAAATAGAAAGGATTTCTCATGAGAAATTTTATTCATGTTTTTAACTGTATAGTAATGAACATTTTGCAGACATGAATGTTTCTGTAGGTTTCCAAATTAATTCTGAAGTTACCATAAGTTTTAATGCTAATTTAACAGAAATTACAGTTTGGTTGATACACGTGACAGTGCTTTCCATGTATTCTGGGCTTTGTGGGGTGATACCAGATCTCAAGGCTATGATCATGCAGTCATTCATCAACATTGTTTGATGAATTACTTTTATTTTATAGGCTTTTATAATCTTGTAGAAATTGCCTGTATTTCAAAATTTAGTAAGAGTTATGATCTCCTCTCTACTATGAATTCCTGGTGGTTTCATGTTTCTACTTGTTCAAGTATTACCTGCAGCAAACGTTGGCTGATATGTAGGAGCTGAAGTTGGGCTTGAGCATTCATTTGATGTATCCGTGACTAAGGGTGATGCGAAACCCACCAGATTATTGTAGACACTGGGAAACAAGATGGAGTTGATAAATATTCATGCAACTACTTATTGAAAAGTGCCTTTTCTCACCTCTGACAAGGTGACTGACTTACCTTTGGCTCTGTGTTTTTAGTTCTTTCAAGGTGGGTGTTATTTCCTGCAGCATTTCAACATGTTCCTGACTGCGGACTTGACCCATAACCTGAACTAATGTAAACAGAACTGTCTGAATATTATCTTGCCACGATTTATATTCGCCTAAGAACTGCCTAACACTATTCTCATAGGGAACATCTTCACCATCTGCCAAAGCTGCTTCTTCATCCTGTAACAAAGATGTGCAAAAAGATCAACTGCAATTTTTTGGCTAAGAGAATAAAGTTGAGCCCTTTCAGCCCCTCAGTTGTTCATTTGACTACTAATAACCATAATTGTCAGTAGTTACATTCCCTGAAAACAAATTTAAAAATGATCAACTGTTTTACTGATTGAGAACTAAGAGGATTTATAAACACAAAGAAAATGTTCCAACTGCCAACAGAGAGAAAAAGTTCAATTCAACCAAAGCCTGATTAGCCTCATGTTAGAAAGTTTAATGAATTCTTAGAGATAAAATTAATTCTGTCTTGAACTCCATATGCATGAACACATTTCCCTGGTTCTAGATACTTTAAAAGGCACAGAGCTACAAGTGTTAATTTTCTTAAACTGTACTGACATGGGTTTGAGGAATAAATGTAAGGACATTTCAGGCATACCTTTGCCATAGCCTTCAGTAGATGTTTCACATCTCCAAGTTGTCTGTTATGACCCGTGAGCACAGTTTTAATACTATCCACCAGATTCTGAATTGTTTCACAAACTGTTTCTATTTGCTGTTCTCTTTCTGTTTGTACTGTTCTCTGTGTAGATATTTCCTGGGTCAACTGCTTGTGAGCTGAGTGAAGCCATTCAGAGCTGCCAATAGGATGTTCAAGACCAGTGCCCTAAAAATAACAGCAATATTTTATCTGTATCCAGAGATAAAATTCAATTCCTGTGCAGATGCCACTGCAAATCATTCAGCATCTGACAGCATAAATTGTCATCCACACCCCACTTGAAGGTATACATAGCACAGATGCAGAATGGAAGACAAAACTGAGAACTCCTTCCAGTGACTCTGTGATGTTTCACGTTTTGCTTTGACCTTTGCTTACCACTCTCTGAAGCAGGCGGAGCTCCAGGTCAGACACGGAGCTGTTGAACTGCGACGCAAAGGAGCACATTTGTTGACAGCGTTTGAGAAGTTCAAATAATGCAGCATCAAGATTTAAGGCTTCTGCTGTTCTAGTACGTAAACTTTCAAAATGAATGATATTACTGCAAAGAAAAGTGACCTGAAAATCAAGGCAAGAGTGAGAGAAATTATTCCCATTCAACTATATTATTCAAGCTGCATTTTTTTCACATCCTTAGAAGTGAAGATTTTAAACACACAGATATGCTCTGTTACAGTAGCAGTATCATTTCAGGGTCATTCAGCCCTGCAGCAATTCTCAGATATTATTCATTGTTTTTCAAGTGGGATTTCCCACAAGTATTTGGTTATCTATGTTTGGTCTTTAGATGCAGAGCAGAAAAATATTTTCTACATAAATCTCAAGTAGGAAACGAAGAGTGAACACACTTAAGAATCAACCTGTACTCATCTATTGTACCTGACTTGCTCTTTGACTTTCTTTCAGTACAAGGTTTCTTCTTTCAGCAATAGTGGCATCAAAATCTTGCAAGACAGGTGCCAGTGCAGGATTAGCACCTCCTGCCCATTTTAAACGCTGCTCAATACTTGCTTCAAGTGCTGCTAGTTTCTCCTGCATTGGGGAAGAAGGAAAAAAAAACCAAAATCACACACACACGCATATATATAATCCATACTGATGTGTATAATCCAAGCCTAAATGGGAAAAAAATTGTGCATATGTAACACATGCAGTTACATTTTTATGCCCATATATGTGGTATTAATGATAGAAAAATGTTAGTTTATGTTGTTTAAAGGTTTGCTTTCAGTACACATTACAACGGGATTTGACTGTTATGGAAAGTCACCTATTTAGATTTTAACTCACTAGGGAAAAAAAAGCAACAGTAATCACATTTCTGGACTAAGAATTATATAAAATCATAGTCCTCAATTATTTTCCAAATAATTCAAAAAATTATTATAAACAGTACCTTTATAACTAAAAAAAAGGAAATTAAAATTCAGGAAGCTAAGCATTATTTATTTTAAACAATGAAATATTCTATAACACTGACACCAAGAAAAGCTAAAAAGTTGAGCCAAGACACAGCACACAAACCTTAAGACGCAGAACAATTGATTTGCCCAGACCTACAAAGGAAGCTTCTGACACTTAGCTAGTAAAATGATACTAAGGATGATCTAAGGCAGACAAAGAATAGGAGCAGGAGCACCCTTCTGACAGAAAGGAACCTTAACACATTTGTATTTTTCCTCAAAGAGATTTACTGATATTCCAGAGAGAATGTTTTGGATGAGACAGCAAAATCAAACCAGGGAACAGTAGACGTCAGACATAATGAAAGAGATCAGTGAAAGACCCCTACATTTGTGCAAGATAGCAAGACAGGTAACAGAACTTGAAGGTGGCAGATATTTTGCATTTTGTGTTAGTCACATTTCAATATGGTGCTGAACAGACCTCCCCAGAATAGTCATACCTGGACTGTCACAATCGAAGCTTCAATCTGACTGAGTGTGTGAAGTTTCTTTTTCATGCTGGCTAAAATTGCAGAACGAGGTGGAGGAGTGACAGAAATAGCTTGTGGGCGACTGATGAGGAGATCTTCATGCTGCCACTTTAAGGAGATAACAGCAACACTCGATTATCAGTATTGCTCAGCACAAAATACTCTGCTTCATAAGCAGCACTTCTGGTGCTCTGGTAAATTTTGTAAGTAAGAGCATTTAAAAGGGCTGCAAGTCAGATGATACCAGAGTGGCTTCAAAGTTCTAAATCATTACAGAGCATTAAATTATACAAGCAGTTGTGAATTATGTTGCGCTGGCTTGGATGTCCATACCATTAAACAGTCATTAACTTACTAGAAGTGATTTACACACTTTTTTTGATCTAAAGGAAAAGCCCTCAACATTCAGAAACAATTCACTTGTGATGCATTAAAATACAATACAAGTAGATACCAGTGTACACTTCAAGGTACACAATGGCATTTATGTAAAGCCTCAGAAGAACGTTTTTGAGGATCAATTTTGGTATTTATATTTTTTAATGAGGCAAACAAGGGGACAGCTAATGCATTAAAACTTTGAAGGAAAGATACAAGAAGACATTCAGTAATGCATGCTGTTTTAAGCAATCTTTACAGAATAATTTAAACCAAAATACTTTATAAAGTCCATTAAGATACCTTAGAACTTATTCCACAAAGTATCAAGTTTTGCTGTGCTCAGACACAGGAACTCACACTTACTTTCACAGACACAATTCAGAAATAAATAACCCAGGCTGTGCTCTCACCTGAAACATGGCAATGTGCAGCTGCACTCTCTGCAGACTGGTCTTGCAAGACGAAATGCTGGTCTCGAGTCTGCGCACCAGATCGTGCTTCTTCCACGCGGTGTCGTAAGAACTTGCCAGAACTGTTGCCCTGTTCATCACCAGCTGGGAGAACTTCCCAACCTGGATATTGTGCTCCACAGCTTTCTTGCACAAGTCATCCACAGAAACTTTGCTTTCTGCTCCAAAGTCTTTAGCCTCTACCTGAGCAATGATATCCACACCCAAAGCACTGATGAAACTGCACAAAGTCAGTCCCAAAGCTTGATTTGGAAGACCAATTAAAAGCTGTCTCACAAAGTCAGCTGTAAAAGCCTTAATTGGTTTGGCCATTTGATCTTCACTAAAACAAGAGTTCCTGTAAAGGGCTTTCACATTGACAATTGGAACAGGTCCATTTACTGCATTCTGGTCTTCAAGTGAACTGATTCCTTTTGAAGGAAAGAAAGAGTATTTTTGTGATAAACAAAATATTTGATGCATCTAAAAAAGTATTACCCTACTTATCAACAAAAGATTACAGGAATTTATTTTTTTAATTTCTGCATCCTTGCCATATATGGAAGGTAACTTACAATAAAAATGATCATTTTATGCTCTTCTGAAGAGGATGAGCAGTGCATAAAGCCATACTGAATATTTGATAACATTTATTTACCTGACAGTGTTTTAGAAAAGGTACCACAGAGCCTGAAAAATTCTTTAATTGTTTGCAGTCTCTTCAGAAAGAAAATTTCCTCTAGAACTTGCCGATTATTGTCATCATCAAAGAAGTTCACTTGGGTACTTCGAGCTTCCCTGATGATGTCGATCTTACGCCAGGCAAGAGGAATCTCCATCTTGTTTAGCTGAGCAATGCAAAGGAAATAAATTAGTTTTGTTTTTATAAAAGCTTCCTATTTTTGACTCAGTGACTCTAAAAAGAACAAAACCATACCTTTTCAATCAATAAACCAAATGCAGTTTCCACTTGAGCAAACATTCCATCAAAAGCTACCAGAAGCATCTGACCAGCTGACATTTTGGGAGTTTCATCAACTGAACCGTTTCTCGGCTGAATCAATTCACCATACTGAGCATGAAGTACTCTTAAAATAAAATGGGAAAAAAAAGAAAGAAAATTTACATGGTTTTGCTTAGTCCACAAAAAATAGGATGTTCTTAAGCTCATTGATCCCACAGATCAATGAAAGTTGCACCTGAACAAGGTGACACTTTTGCAGGCTTTTCCCACCCTCCCTGCTCTGTTTCCACATGAATCCCAATGCTGGTCTCACAAGAACAGCTAAGGATACCATATAAGACAAGGTATTACATGCATTAAAGGACTCCCTACAAAGCTATAATAATAACTATAGAATGCAGGTAGAAGATACAGACTGAATTTCCTATGAGCATGATAAAGTTATGAAAGGTTAGAGATGTAAATATCACCCTTCCTTCCTTGAAAACCAAACACCGTTTTTATAAGACGCACATATGTAACTGACTGGAGTGTGAGGTAAAAAGGTTTGGCTGAGACAGTTTAACAGCTGGTTGCTCCTTAAGGGTGGTCTCATCCCCTCCTCCCCTTATGTCAACTAACCCTCAACTAACAGGCTGAGCAGGCTTGCCAATGGGTAAACCAGGAAGCAAACTAATTACAAAAATGTAAACAATGGGCATAGCAACCTTCACTTGTATTGCGGATGGAACCAGCGTAACTGGCTCAAGGGAAGCAGTAAGATCCCTTGAAGCTTTTGAATTGGCTCAGTTGTGTACCAAGCACTTAACACCTTAAAGGTACTGTTCCACATTATAAGATGCACAAGTTTTTTTGTTTGGCTGGGGTTTTGTTTGTTTGCATTCTGGTTTTTTAATCAAGTCACTGACTCATTATGCAAAAGCTGCTCATCAAACCTCCTGACAGAGGAGTGCCATGGTTACAAGCTCGCCGTTCCACAGGTTCCTCCCACAAACTAATGAACCAGTTCCTATTATTAGCATGCTTTAACTTCAAATATAAAATCACAACAACATATTTTGCAACGAGCTGACTACCAAAAGTCAGCTTTAAGCAGATGTAAATGTGAATTGCCATAGTTCTGTTTCTGTGTATGTGTGTGGATAAACACAAATTCACAGGCAGGAAAACAGTGCACCTCAGACACTGCACTCTGCTTAAGGGCATTCTTGGGCAAGAAAAGCCTACATATCAAATAATAAACTTAGACAAAGTAATGTTCTGCAGTTTCATTTTCTCACACCTGAACTAAAAAAAAAAAGGTGATTTACCTTGCAACATCAATGTAATGAGTATGTGTTTCTTCCTCTAGACCCATAGCAGCATTTCGTAAGTAGGCTTGAAGAGATTCAACCAACGTTTGCAAAGGGACTCCATCAGTTGTTTGCTCTATAAGATTATCCAATTCATGGAGCATACTTTCTAAAGTATACTCTCCTTTCATTAAGCACCGAAGTGCTTCAGGAAAAATGATCTGTCGGAAGTTTGAGTTCAATTCCTGTTGGGGAGTAAATAAGAAAACATAAAAAACTTTTCTCCCTCCAGAGGTATCATATGGAACATTCTTGTCATTTTAGTATTACACCACCTTGCAGCAGACATCATCTAAAACATAACATGATGGTGGTCAGTCAAGAGTCAAAAGTCTGCTTTTTAGTTTTCAGGAAATCAGAAATACATTAAACCCTGTACAAATCCAAAGGCTCAACATTTGTGACAATGCAGCAATACTTATCACCACAGCACCTTACAGCATTCCTTAGCAAAGGCCTGGTGGTACGAAGATCACACTTTTTAAATCAATTTCATCAAACTATACAGCTTTTCTTTTCCATTACATAACTATGAGTGAATTATTTACTGAATTTATAATTTGCTAAACTCATTGGAGTAGGCAAGGGAAAAGAATCAGAAACCTGCCAGGTAGTGGTAATTTTACTGGGGTTCTACTCATGCCATAGGAATCAATGCAGGGAAGGAAAACAGTACCTCAAATGGCACAGAGCAATTGCCCCCAAGGAGAACGGACCAGAGGGCTAAAGGCAGCTACAGAAAGAACCAGCACACTGTCTCCAAAATGAGACAAGACACAACAAAAACACTGGTTATCTTGACTGCTCAGCAAGCTGCACCTTAATCTAAGAGCTCAGAGGAGGAACAACACTGTGTAGGTGTCACTACTTCAAAGAAAGAAAATCCCAATGCACTTACACAGCTTGATGGGAAAATATTTTTCAAACACAATACAGTGGAACCAAAACCCTTCAAAAGGTACTTACACCAGCCACAGTTTATACACATCAATCTTCAGTAGATATTTCACTCGAGCTGCCATTCAGGGTTTTTTTGTTTGTTTTATTAACATAGAAACATTCCTAAACCACCAAATTATAAATCCATTTTTTCCTCCTCAATCTTAGAGACACAGGCTTGTACAACAGGTTTTTCAGAATTTGTTTGAAACTATTTGTTTCAGGTGAAAATAATCACAAAATATTCTGAGTTGGAAGGGACCCACAAGGATCATCAAGTCCGACTCTAAAAGTGAATGGCCCATATGGGGATTGAACCCACAACCTTAGTGTTACCAGCACCATGCTCTAACCAACTGAGCTAATCTCAGGGTTATAGTTAGTTTAACAGGAGCAGAAAACAGAAAGAATATAATTTAAGCAGTTTGGGACTTGTTCTGGACTGCCAGCAACAGAACAAAAGAAGGAAAACAAGACATGAAGCTGGTGTGTCTATAAATCTGATACTGTTTCCTCGTGGTTACTTACTCGACAGCAGTTTTTACCATCTGTCATGTATAGATCAAAACGGTCTCTTTCAACCAATAAAAATGTAAACAGCAGAAGCAAATGCCTGTTCAGCTCAGACAAATACAGCAATCAAGACTAAGATTTAAGAAATAAAAATCTCAGCATAATGAACAAGTATTTAGCCCTTCAAGGAAGAATCTATTATGAGTGGCTTAGGTAATGTCTTGAGTACTGAGAGGAAAAGTAACATGAAAGTATCACCTGAAGTGAGATATAGACTCCATTTGCCAAGTGAACAGCTTCTGATGCTTCAATGGGGTTGGGAATATCCAGGTCCTGGGGTACAAGATGACACTGCTTCAGCAACTGCACAAGGCACGTAACATTCCCGCTCATGCTGCAAAGCTCCTCCAAGAACCAGGCTCCATCTCTTGAAGTCAAATCAACCAGCTGCTCTCCAGCACTTGATGCTGCGCCTTCCATCATCAGATTTCGCCTAGATGAATTATGACACTTAGACAACATGCCTGCTTTGCATTTTTCACATAATTACATCACGTGAATGTTCCTTTTATGTGGTCTCAAAGGCAAACTCATACAAACTTTCTCAAGAGGGAACTCACCTTGTCAGTGCACAAAGAGCAGAGATGATAACACTGGCCAAGCTCAGCGAGCCCTCCTCTCCATTTTCATGAAGGAAAACTTTGATGCACCGTTCAATTTCTTTCAGCTGCTCTTCACACACAGGCACAGTGACTGCCTCCTGTTTCAAGCGCTCCACCTGCCTGATGAGCCTGTTGTTGATGTCAGCTGCGTAGCGTTGTAGGGTCATTTCCGTGGCAGTTATGAACTGGCACATGCTCGGAGGGGGTTGAGGAGCATACTGCATTTCATACCTGTAAAGCAAAAGTACAGTGACAAAATTTTCCTTTCTCAAGTGCTAGCTAACTGCATTCTGCTCTGCAGATAGGAAAAACACTGTGTTTGAACTGTTCCACTATCACCTACTCATTATCAACTTCAAATACTACAAGTAGTTGATGGCCTTAGTGACAGTTTCATAAAGTCCTAGAATGCACTATATTTCACACCTATTTGCAAGGACAGAAGACAATTGATAGTCCTCGAGGCAAAGAATGAATGGAAGATAAAAAGGAAGGAAACAGGTTTTCAAGTAAATGCTCAAATACAGAATCACAGAATATACTGAGCTGGAAGAGACCCACAAGGATCACTGAGTGCAACTCTTAGCCCTGCACCGAACCACAGATCTTGTAATCCAAGCCATAGCAACACTGAACAGCCTGATCTCAGAAGAAAAAAGAACCAAAAACTGATTGAAATCATACCTGAAAAAAAATTTAGTTGAATTTAATTTATTTTTAGATACCAGCAGTTTTTAAAACTCTGAATATCATCACTACTCTAAAGCCACAAACATGGTTCTTCATTTGTTCATTACAGGACAATGTTACTTGGTTTTGGTGTTGGAGTACAGAGATTAAACATCAGAACAATACTTTTAAAGCAGTTTTTTGTATTTTTCTCCAAATTTCTAGAATTACAACTTAATGTTGTCTTGCTTTAAAATTAGGTAGAAGTATTTATTTTAATTAGCAAATTAGGATAATAGCTTGAAAATTCAGTTTTTTTGAACAATGCATTATTCTGTCAACTCACTTTCTAAAGATATCCTGACAACGCTCTATTGTCATGTTACAAATGAGTTCTTCCATCCAGGTTTTCCACTGCTCTATTCGGTGCTTCTGAAAAACAGCTTTTGGATACTGCAGAGCTACTGTTGCATAGTTGTGTAACTGTTCCAGACAACCTCGTAACACGGATCTTCTCTGCTGGAGAAGGGCACCAACTTCTCCTTCCAGTTGTTCACACTGACTGATTAGATGTGCCTGGCCTGCATTTTGCAGAAATGCTGTTGCTGGGACATAACTTGGAGGACCTTTTAAGAAAGATGGTTAAAAATTAAGATGTATCTCTGAAGCAGAAATATATTTTATAGCATAGAAATACTAAGCTTTAACACTTTTTCAAAAATATTCTTTTACTTGTGATACAGTAAGCATGGAGAATTCATATGGAGAATTTTGAGCACAAGGTAAGAGAATAGTCTTATGCCCAGTTAGGACTGAAACCAGCAGAGACAGCTCCTTCAGACAGCTTGGCACAGAAACCTTGAAGTGCTCCAAATCACTCTTTGAAGAAGCCCCTTTTTAACATTTATTACATACAGGTCCTTGCCTTTAAGTTAGAAGATACTCATAATGCCTCCTGATATTAAACTGTAGTTGTTTTCAAACCATTAAAAACACCCCCACAAATACAATTTTATACCTAGATCCATTTGTGTGCTAATTTCTTGAAGAAGACTTGCAAGTTGTGTTGCCTCTAAATTACTGAAAGCCGTTTGGTAATGTGTTATCCACTGCTCGAACTCATTCAGCTTCACTTGGATTGCTTCCTGGACAGCTCTTTGTTGAGACTGCAGCTGTGTGTGCTCAGAGTACCTGAATTATTGAAGCCACAGAATCAAGTACTACCAAAATAAAAATACATAACACTACAGAATACACAACTGTATCAAACAATACAACTACCACGTTGACCAGAAGAATGAACATATTCTAACCAATTAAACAGAAGTAACAATGTTGCAATAATAACTGTTTTCCTACAAAATAATTAATGCATGTGCATACTCATGCAATTCCAAAATTCTTACCAATTTCAAACAGTCTTAAAAAAACCTTCAAGAATTAAGTGACTTAGAATGTGCTGAATGTGGTGTCCCACCAGAATAATCAACATAAGGCATATACTGATAAATAGCACAAACATCTTTTCATTTTTATCTTGCCTTGAGAGTTAGTTGGGACTTACACAGATTATATTGATGGAGTATCGGGTGCAAGACATTATATAAGATTATTCAGTAGCAAAATTGTTTCAGTAGTTCTTCTGCACAAGAAGTAACCTGCTTATTGTAAGAATAGCTTTGACCCAGCTATTCACCACTCTCATATACACACATTTCTAATATTTAACCCATAGGTACATTACTAAAATGCCACATGTATTGAATTGTGGTCACTGATCCTGACAGAATTCCCAGCTCCTCTGTACCTGTGCTGCAGTGTGTGGGAGGGATGATCCACTCCTTCTGCACCTTCCAGAAATTCTATTTCTTCCAGTAGTTTTCCTTGCAACTTTTCTACATCTGTCAACTGCTCTTGCAGGTTCAGATACTCTTCTAAACTACTGTCTAATTTGGGCAGCACAGCAAGCATTTCATCTCTGTTCTTAAACCAGTTAACCTGTAAACAAGACACAGAGTTATAGAATTGGACTTAATTCAAGAAGGTAAGAGAAAGTAAGATATGGCAAAACTTAACCCTTTGTGACGCCGTTCATTCAGGACTGCTTCCAGTGCTACATCTTTACAAACATTCTTTATTTAGACTGCTCTCTAAATAAAGACCTCTATTTTTATTCCCTTAGCCCAGATTCAAGCAAAACACTGAAAACATGTTTCAGAATTCAGCATGCAGGAATTGAAAATTAAATACTTGCAAGTTCAATACAAGCACTTCCCTTAATACAAACCCAATTTAGCTCAAAAGAATTTGTGAACTATTTCTAATAAATGGCCATATCTTCTACCATGCCAAAGATGCAAATAAATGAAATGAAAGCAAAGGCCTACTCTGGTTGTAAGATACAAAATTTTTGTAGTAAACTCACCTTTATCTCGGCCACCCTCGAAGAAAAGAGACTACGTGTAATATCCCTTTCCATTTCCCTTTTGCTCTGTTTGTTTTCAGCCTGCTGGCCACCACCACCATAGACAGCTCCAGCAAATCCAGCTTCACCTCCAGCTGTCCAGTCCACCAGTGGATCATAAACAAAAGCTTCAAGCAACGTAAGCAAAGTCTCTCTCCCACGTCTCATAATATGAAGGACCTGCATCATGTTTTAAACAAATTCATTTCGATTCTGCAATTTTTCTTCTACAACAGTGGAAATTTTGATGCAGAATACTGTATTTGAGTAGGTGCAGCAATCTGCAACATATCCTTACCTACTACAGAGACAGGAAGAACACCAGAGTGTGTACAAATGCAGCCAAATTGTAGGAATGTCACCAAAACTCAAGATTGCCTTCTAACCTTCCACACAAACTCTATAAACCAGGCACAGGCAATTAAGGAAGAAAATTCTCCCTTGTTCAGAACATTTTTCTTTTAAAAAATCTATCTGGTTATAAAGGATGAGTCCCAAATAGGGTAAGCAAAATGTCACAAAAAAAAGATTGGAAAAACGTAGTATTTTAATATCTAGAGTTAGAAGTCCTCCCTTCCCCCTAAATCACAGCCATGCCACTACTTGCATGTGTGACATGCAAGAATCTGACATTCTCATGTTTCTTAAATACCTACCATAGGATATATCTAAAATAAGTCCAACTACAATCACAGCAGAAAAGCTGAAGGTTTTATAATCCAGCAGCAGAATACTTAATAGAAAAGTTTTATGACAGTATTTGGCAAATGGGAGCCCTCAGTTTTCAAGTTTCCTAACGTACCTGTTCACAAGAAAGCCTGAAAACCCCTTCTACTCCCGTCACTCCAAGTGCTGTTTCAATATTGTGCGTCATCCGGAACGGAACCTTCTCTGGTACCCTAAGGCTCTTCCCTTTAAGATAAAAATTTAAGTTGTTTCTTTTAATTAGCCAGAAGAGAAACCTTTTATTTGAATAACATAGAGCATTTTTTAAATTACCTTTTTCAAAGCAAACATTATAATCTATGTGGACAACTTCTCCTGTAGTCATATCTATAAGAACATTATCCAGATGTCTGTCTCCAAGACCAATGATGTAGCCAACCATGGACATAACTGCAGTGGATCTTGCATACGACTTTAAAGAGAGTTTCAGGAAAAAATTATTTGCGGGAATCCTCTGCCAACACATTGGACTGACTACCATCTTAAAACAGTATTTTTAAGTGTAAGACAAATGAAACCCAACTTATTCCAAGCAGTTTTCTATGCGTTGTTTGATGATATCTTACAAGTTTTCATGTCTTAGGCTGTTAATTCTAGTATAATAAAGTAGAGTTACCAGGTCTATACCATTATACAATTCCAGATGGTAGAACTGCACACATTTCCTGTTGCATCAAACATCAGCAGTGCTAGCTCTCCAAACTCACAAGTATCACAGCTTGCACACATCTCAGGCATTTGTTGCCCCTCATCCCATTAAAACCACAGCCTCTCAAAGGTAAAATATAGTTATGACTCACCTGGGTAACTCTCCACCATTCATCTGGTGTGGTACACGATGACCAGAGCTCCTTAGCAAGAAGATTCGGGGGAGTTGCTTCCATCAGTTCTTCCAGAACAGCCCTCATGACATTCAAGGGCCAGTCACGACGTGACACATCAAGACTAAGCCCAACTGCCTTTAAAGCAGGTCCAATCTTACTGTAGTAAAGTTCACTGGGTCTAGGCACTATTCCAGGATTCTGAGGACTCTGGTAAGAGTCCTGAGCCTAGAAGAGATTAAAAAAAAATAGCTTTTGTACTGTCATTCATTACCACACAAAAGTATCCCAAATTCAGTTTTGGTGAGAATGAAATATGAAATCAATGCCTCTACTGAACATGATTTTTACAGCTCAGAGAATTTTTTCAAAACTCAGTAGTTAAAATCTATATAAACTGAAAACATACTGTTTTGGTCTAACACTTATCAAAGTAAATCTAAAAATCTAACTGTAAAAACTGTATTTAAAATGAAATGAGAAGGAGAAAATGAGATATGGAACTAAAATAATTATAACCAAGGATAATTCTAGTTGTAAAGAAGAGTTCTCTGTGAATTTCAGTGCCAGTACAGCATGTTCATGTTGCATACTGTAATTATATATAAAGACACATATGCAATTTCATTGACTTTTGGTGAAATCCCAAGACATATAAATACACAGAACCATTCTCCGTTATTATGAACAAAAAACAATTCTTTTAAGACTACATGATTTAGAATTGCAAAGCAATCATCAAAATAGATGTTCCTCTTCCAACTTGTTCTAGTTAGCATAAAACACAGTAGTTACCTTCTGTGCTTGCAAAGCAGCTTCTCGCTGTTGCCAGCGCTTGTAAAGACCAAACAAAGGTGTAGCTCCATCCACCCACTGGATCAAGCCTGACCTCGTTCCCAGCGGTGTCACAGAGTAGTGCCTTGCATGGAACCGTGGTGTCTCTTGGCGGTTGATGGTGGCAAACATGGTGTTCACAATTGATAAGAACTGCATAATTCTTTCATCTAGATGCAAGTCTTCCAAACCTGTGACAAAATTGCTTAAAAATTTGGTTTCTAGATAAAAAAAATATCTTCTAAAGCCCAAAATTTAGCATTTTTTAAACTACTTTATATCAGACTGTGCATGTCTTTATAAATTATGTAGATTAAGCATGAGTTGTTCAGACTAAACCTAAATGTTTACATGGCATTTATCCACTAGAATGACCAGTTTATGTCAGCTCGCTCTGTGAGAGGTACACACAACAGTTACTAACATAACAAACAGCTCTTCCCCTTTCCGGGAGGACAAGAAGTCTCTAAAGTTCTCTTTTAGGTGCTACCTCAAGCTTCTGAAAAATTGCATCCAACTAATCCAATCAACATGCAAGAAGAACAGTTTCTGATTGAAGCCTTACAAAGATGAAATTCAAAACACCCTGGACTTAAAGCTTCACCAGTCAAAATTCCTGGAAAACGTATGGTGAAGTGGGAGGTAGAGAAGAGAGAGAACAAATGCTTCAAACTCCTCTTTCACCATATTATTCAGGCAGATAAAACAGAAATTGCACCATGCAATCTTCCTAACATTAATACAGTCTAATTTATAACAAGAGGTAGTACCTTGTAAGAGAAAACTGTAATTTCTTACCTTTGAACAGGTAGGGATAATTCTTCCCATCTGAACCCAGGAAAAGCAGTTTCTTAGGTTTGGTTTTGGTAGGCAGGATTGTGATGGTGCTGCCCACACTGTGAATTGTGACTGTGTCCCTGGTAGATACTTCTCCAGGAAGTGCTATTTCAGTGTTCATCATGGCAGCCAACCAAGGACTGATTTCTTCAAGTCGTAAGAGGTAACTGGCCCGTTTCTGTGCTCTTTGCTGCAAACTTAGCATAACCTATTCCAAAGGAATTTTTTTCTTTATTAGGTAGAGGTTCATCTCAACAGTCAGCATTAAAAAACAAAACCACCACCAAACCAGACTCAGTGGTGGCAATCTTCCTGAAGGCACTGAGATTTTCCTTAAATTCCTTTCCACCCTACTGATCCAGATAGTTTAGCTTTTGTCATCTTCATCCTAAAAGACATTCTTTATGCACCAAACATACCCTGCATAGTGATAAGCAACAAAGTCACAACAAATCATGCTCCTCTAGTTTTGCTCCTGCATTTGTAAGTATTTGAGCTGTGGTTAAAGGCAGCAGCATTCAGCAACCTTCTGTTCATGTATCTGCATGTTTGTTCTGCAAAGCAGAAGGGGAAGTACAGGGAAAAGTACAGTATTTGTGTGTAAGACCTTGGCTCTGTCTAGCAAGACTTTTAAAAACCACCAGGTTGGCTCTGGATAGCTGAGTGCATATTTAATCTTCAGACATAAAAAAACTAGGAGAAGATGACATAATTGACAGAGTACCCCTGAGAAGAGTTATCAATTGAAGGTTGCTGTAGAGCCCAAGGACTGTATATAGATAACCATGGAATTAACTTGCTAAAATTTAAATCCACTAAACTCAGATGGCATACTTTCAGAAAAAAGTTATTTAAAAAAAATAAAGCCCTCTTCTCCCAAAACTAACACCCCAGATGGAAGATCCAAGATTAGAAAACCAAAATAATTTCACTGGATAGAAATGCAATAACACAGTCAACAGGACTTGCCAGAGACAGAAAATACTGTGCTTTAGTGTCCAGCATGCCTGTGTTGAGAAGACAAAATTTCAGGCTGCAAATCTGATATGGCAAGAGAACAAGAGAAGGAGAGGGTCAAGCAAAAAGTGCAGCAGGAGTCTCTACAGTGTACTCCACATCTGTGCATATCATACCTCTTTAAATGGAAGCCAGCTGCTTCCAGGTTTGGCAGGATTCAAAGGATTCTTAAGTTTCTCTAGTGCATTCTCAATTGCATCTCCATAGTTATCCTGAAACCACTTCTCGTGAGGAGTTTCTGCAGGAGCTGCAGTGATGCTCCGCACGTGCTCCAAAGCAAACACGATGGGCTTCATGAGAGCTGTGTGCTTCTCACGCATGATTGCTATCTTCTCCTCTCTGTTAGAAAAAAAACACACCAAAATTTCCTCGTAACGCCATTAAACCAAGTTACCTCATCATCAGAGCACTAAAATGGTAAATTAGACATTGAAGGATGCATCACAAAAATTATTACATCTCTAAAATGAGGTCTTCAAGGATGATCCTATTAAAAGGAGTAGTTCAAGTCACTTTTTTTTTTTTTTTTAGAAATACCAAACATTTGAACTGAGTTCTTCACCATTAGAAACTGCTGAGAAGCTCCAAGGAGAAACCACTCTAAAAAATTGATTGCCTTTAATAAAAGAGCTCTTTTCTACTAATTCTTGAGGATCTACCACACTATGAAGAAGGGAGATTCAGGTAATTCTGTTGTCCCAATCCGGAGCTCAAGAGGCTTCCTTAACTTTAGCCAGCTGTCCAGTGAATGGATCTCCTCTTCCACTAATGCATTCACAGCAGAACCCAGGTGAGGGGGAAAAAAAAGACTTGCTCAACACTGCAAACTATAAGCAGATTAAAACATTCAGTTTACTCTAAATATCTGTATTTATTGTAATCTTTAAATAGATGACTCCCTTCAACATGCTTGTCTGCATTTCATCTGATTTGAAAGTCAAGAACTGTAGGATCTCGATCCCCAACTTAATACACTGGATTCTAACACATTATTACGAAGAAATCCCAACACAGATTTCCAAGTAGACTGTTGCTGTTTCTCATTTGATTAGAGTACAAGCTGCAGCATCAAAATGTTCCTGAAATGAGGTCACAGGCTCATAAAGCAGAAGCTGGGATAGCATGAACTCAGGAACCACAACACTTTTGGTTTGACTGTATGCTTCCCAAAAATAAACAGTTGTTATGCTGTCATTTGAACTACTGAAAGAGACATACTTCCGTAAAGTGTTGTTGTTCTGGACCCTCTTGACTTCATCTTCCAGCTGTTGAATCCGTCTGAGGACATACATGTGCTGCTGCAGCAAAACTCCCAACCACAGTTCATCCCAAAGAACTGTAACTCTGCGCAGCTCAGCCACCAGCATCTGAACCTGTGTAAAACAAGATTCACTTCTTTTAAAAGAACTAGTATTGACTTATTTTTGTAGATGAACAAGTTGAAAAAAGATGACAGCCTCAAGCAACGACACACCAAACTTTCAGTAGGCCAAGATACAAATGACATACTTTGTGGTTCAGGTACCCAAGTTGTGGACATTTGGATTATTTACCTGCAATACCATTGTTGGATTTGCAGCAGAGAGTTTCTCCACAATTTTGCTGTAGCAATCTTGCATCATTGCTTGATCTTCATTTAATCCAGCTTTTGTATCATCTTTACTACTTTCCTGGGAAGCTGGTGCGCTCCCTTCATCACATTCACCACCCAACAGCTCTTCTCCTTGAATATTACCTAGCAAAGTAGGGATGGCAGAAGGCAACTTGCTTCCTAAATTAAAAAAAGGTATTAAAATATTAGCCACATCAACATGTATCACTCCATACTTCATTTAGCATCAGGTCCCCATATTACATGAAGTACTAGCAAAGAATATGGAAAAATATGCAAAATTAAGAGTCTTATTTGACACACTGCTAAATATGATGAAAGGTATCAGTGAGGTCCTATAATAAAAACATTCTTCAGAGAGAAAGTATCAGTTACTGAGAAAAAAACCCAAACTCCTCAATATCATTTAATCCAGTATATAGAAACATATTAGCTAAAATTTACTTGAAGGCTGATTTTTATCTCCATACCTGATGTCTGGGATTCACTGCTAAGTGAAATGGTTCCCACTATTGCAGGATATAGTATGAGATGAGGGGAATCTTGGGCCACCCGACACAGTAAGTTGCAAATACTCTGACGAACATACACTTCTGGGTGATTCAGGCGGGAGAAAAGCTGGGGTATAATACCTGCAGGAAGAGGAAAAGAAGGTGTGCTGACAAATGAGGCAGAACTTTGTTTATTTTTAAAAGCATACTTTTTTTTTATTGTAATTTAAAAAAAAAAGGCAGTACAAATCCACAAAAAAGTCCAAAAGAAAGTGCAATTTTACAATTGCTGGTTTCCTCTTCCGCTGCTTCCCACACTAACTCCATCACCTTTTGAGGGAAAGTCCCTGAACTACCAGAACCAGCAGTGTAGTGACAAAAAATTACTTCTGAGACATCTGGCTTTAGTCACCCATCTTTCTCAACTGTAGCTAGGAAAAAACCCACCTCATTTATTTTTTTAAGGTGGTAATATCATGTAATATTTCATAAACTACATTTCCTTCCTCCTTCCCATGTCTCCCGGTTGGGGAGGGAGGGGATCAGAATCTGTGCTACTTAACTGCTCTAAGATCAGAATGTATGGCAGACTGGAATATCTTTAATGACATTATTTAGTGAAAGACAAGTTCTCTTTCTATGATGCTTAAACAAAAAATTTATTGAAGTGCAAAGAACAGCTTTCTGCATTTAGAAAAAAATGCATCAAAATTAACAACTCGGTAACATATTCACCTCTCCAAGGAGCAGTAGGTGTAGTTTCCAGCCCATGCTCTAGATACTGTCTAAGTTCTCCAGCATGTTTCACGAGCAATCGTAGTAGTCTTAGGGTTGCCATCACAATAACATCATCAGTGCTTTGCTCAGAGGTGTTTCTTAAGTGCAGTCTGGGGTCTTCTTCATCAAGTGGAACCTTGAAACAAAAAAATACTCCTCTAAGTTTAGTATACAGTTCATATCACTTATACAAGTTTGTAATTGGATCTTCTCATCAGCATGGACACTAACCTGACCAGCATTGAGTTTGAGGAAAGTAAAGTATGCACTGCAGGAGAGTTTATAGAGACTGAAGATTCTGTCTACAACTTTCCTCCACACTTTAATTAATCCTTCTGTTGCATTTTCATCTAGATCTGAAAGCCAGGGACAACTTGTTAATAACTGACGCCATATCACATCCACCATATCATCTTCTTCATTGTCCTCATTTTCAGTGATTTGTAGTGTCATATCTTCATCCTAAATGCAAATAAAGAGAACACAGATTTGGTTAAGCCATCCAGCAATTTCTACAAGCAATATTAGTTCCCAATTCAGTTTTTGTCTAGGCAACTCATGCAAAGGCATTATTTGATCCCATTACCATAGCTCATACAACAGATGTGTGACCACTTAGCTAACCAATAGTTTCTTGGTCTGCCTGAATTTTAACTTTAAGAGACTTAGAAGAGTTAACATGAATCACAAGTATATGAAAAATAAGGTTCACACTGAAGCTGAATATTTTTTTAAGCAAGCAGATTCACACTTACTTGAATCCCAGCTGGACGACACACTGCCTGCCCAAGAATCCCATAGATTTTCTCTTTATCTTCCTCTGCAATGTTGTCTGGAAGCAACTTCTGAACCTCAGACTTCTCCCGGGGCAGCAGACGAACACCTTCTCCCTGACTGCAACATTTAATGAATTATTGATCCCCGTTACATGGCTATTTGTAGAGGTACTGAAACCATTAAGACTGTATATATAAAACTCCTTGGAGGAAGAAATCATCTCTATCTCAGAATTAAACTAGCCTTTTACAGAGGGCAAGTAATCAAGAGAATATTCATTTCTCTGCTCACATGCAACTTTGGACCACAAACAACACTAATCATAACTACAAAGCTATGGTTTATCTTAAGAAAACTAATTGTGTTGCATAAATTTAAACATTAGGATGAATTTACCTGGCATTATCCACTACCTTCCGGCCCCATCTATAGGCCCAGCTAGCCAGGGCTGCCCAAGACTTGGCTACTTCAGGTGCCTGTACTGAAGACAAGTGATAGAGCTGGCCCAAGATGAAGTCTGGTTCCCCAACTCCAATGTTTACTGTGATGGGAGAAATAGAGCAATAGATGTTATGGTGTAAAACCTACTCCTAATTTCCTTAACACAGAAAATAACACCAACACATTATGAACACATAATACTTTTTCAGTACAGTTAGTATCCAAAGGTGTAAAATTTTACAAAGTGAAATTATTTTTCAGTTCTGTCACTGCTGCAAAACAAAGCAGTTTTCATTTGCTAACAGCCACTGCTTATCTCTACAATTACTTCCTCTTTTACAGAACGATGGGACTAAGGCAAAAAACTCACGATCTCCAAAAGAGCATGACACTTCAGAGAGCAGACTTCTATGAAGTACTACCCAGGGAAGTGTAGCTGTGTTTATTTGGGGGTGTGTGTATATATATATATACATACATATGTGTATGTCCGTGTTTTATTTATGAAATCCACGTTTACGGAACAACAGAATTTATCTCAACATCTAAGAAAAAAGTCTTCTGAAAATTAGGAATGAGAATACATTTGTGGCAAGAGCAAAAGTGCTCAGACTTAAGTACAGATTAAAGATCATGAGGAAACTTGAAGTACTTTTCACATTTATTAGGGCCTTCAAAACATAAATTCCGTCCATGTTTAAAGATCTCATTCAAACTTTAGCAAATACACAAGCTGCAAGCAAACACACACAGGACAAAAACTGATATCCTCATACAAAATAAATGCATACCAGTTTCTTCTTCAGGCCACCATCACTTGAATGAGGAAAATGTTACAGAAATATGATAGAAATATTAAGGTGTTTGGGTTTTTTAGCAGTATATAGTTATCTATTGCACAAAACACACTATTTGTATGTGCATTAGGAAAACTAATACAAGTGATGGAGCACTTCGTGCTTATCAATATAACTGGTTCTATCCCTCAATGAAATCATCAGTAACGAATTTATAAAAGAATAAGAAGGAGGAGACATCTACCTGTAGATTCACTTTCAATCCTGGGATATTCTTCTTCTAGTGTATTGACAGCTGGGAGATCAATCAAATTATATATGTTTTTAGACAACGTAGACAGACCACTGTGATTCTGCTGCTGTCGAGCTCTATATACTTGTTTCAACTGTCCTGAAATCTCTTTCCACTCTGCTTGAATCCACTTAGCCAGTGTGAGAATTGATTTAGCAACTGCATATTCGGCTTTGGCAGATTTGCAGAAAGATATGGCACAAGAACTCAGCATTTCCATGGCATGTGTTGACTGACCTGCATATCATGAAAAGCAGATCTTCAGAACTGTGTGAACATTATTCAAAACACTTCTGAAATTCAATGTATGCAGATACAGCTTGTAGCAATGTATTTTTACACAGAAAATTGTTTTTGAAGTTAAAAATGACAAGTAAGAAAAGGCTTATGAAAACACTTTCACACTGAGACAACAGTTAATAGGATGAAATCAGTTCCTAATGATCCTGTCCTTTTATAATTTCTTTAAGGTCAGGTGAATTAGCCTGGTGATAAAGACAACAAGCTCAAGTCACTACAACACAATTAGCAAACACTCACCTGCTGTGTACAACAATTTTGTTTTCTCAATATCGAGCTCAGGACCCCATTTTTCATCTATCTGGCCTGGTGCAGACAATTTTTTAAAGTGCTGGACTAAGTCCTGTGCAGTGGTGGTTTTTCCCAACTGGACCTCGCTGCACTGGGCAAGCAGCCGTGTAGCCAGTGCAATATTTCCTCGTTTCCGTGCAAATTTTGCTGCTGTTAAGCCCAGTTCCATTAGATGGCTTTTAATTGGGACTGTTGGTTCTGAAGAAGAGAGCAAGACATTGTCAACAAAATTATTAAATTATCTGATACACACAGATAATTTCTGCCCAATGTATTCTGCACACGCCCATCAGTAAAAAATTGCTCAGCTTTTTCTTAGTTTCTAACATCTCCTTCTGCCTAGAATATTTATACATCCCCTCTAAAACACAAAATATATCCACATATCATCTGCTGGGCAAAAGAAGTTTTTTCCACTATAACCAGTCTTCTTAGCTAATAAAACTACCTGTTCCCTGATAGAACTTTTTCTCCCATTACCTCTTATTACACTGCACATCTAAATGGCTTTCATGACTGTTTTTAAAGACCCATTATTCATACTGTTGAAGTGTTCAAAAGTGAAAGCATTTAAAGTATGAAGAGATGAGCAAGTGAGGTGTTATTAGGAGAGTAGAGAACTGCTAAACACTTCAGAATACTATTTTTTCTTTTTAACACTGTCTTCGTCACAGCAGTAATTGAGAGAATGAGTTGTAAAGCAAGATACCCAAACAACAGAACTTGGCATTTAAAAAGTAGTCCATCTAAATAATAGAAGATGACACAGCTGCTGCTTTCAGCAGACAATTCAAGTTCAAATTCTGCATTTACTTCTCATAACACTAAAATGAGAGCTTACATACCTTTAAGTTTTTCCATCAATTGATTCTGGTACACCGTGTACCTCAGTGCATGCATCCACGGCCTCACATCGTGCTGCTTGCATGACCTCAAAGCATCATTGAACAGAGGTACAAGACAGTCCTGAAGAGGCACAGAAGTTGCATAGTTGTCATGAGAAAATACTACAATGTATTTTCACTTACTAAAACCAAAGAACATTTCAGTGCAGCACAAACATTCTTATTTGTATCAGTAGCCACATTTTGTCATTAATTAAACTTAAATCTGGTTTATGCTTGATTTTGAGAGGACAACACTAAGAATTGCTCAAAATCAAACTGAATTCTTTTCTGAATGATGTGATTAGTAATTAGAACTAGAACATTCATACTGGTTGGAGTCTGAGTTTTTAATTGCTGAGGTGATTTTTTTTAGAATATTCTCAAGTTGCTTTTAAAGTAAATACTGTGTGTTGCAGGAATAAGTGTAACCATGTACTTAGAGAAGAAATACCACCACTTCTCTGAAAGGCAACTGCCAATAAAACTTCAAAAATACTGTAAGTAATTGAAAGAGTTGTTGTATTTGTAACTATAGAAGGAAGTCCAACTGAGATGTAAACTTCAAAAAACTCAGTGAGGTTTTATTACAGTATGATCAACAACTGTCAAAACAATTAATATATGTTTTATATTCAGTACTCCACAACATTACATGGAGAAAGACATTACCCCAATTTAGATTCTAAACACAGATATACCTCTGATGTCAGCCTGTTGGATACAGTGTTTTCCAAAGCAGAAGAACAATACAGCTGAAGAGTGCTCAACACTGGTAAAGACTGAGACACAGTGAGTGTGGAAAGTCTCAAAGGCCCAATAGCAATACGTGATGTCTGCTTCAAGTACTTAATAAGATTTCTGAAATAAAAGGATCAGAACAAGTCATTTTTGTTAGCAAGACTTTAAACAGTGGTATTAAAATTACTGAAGAAAATCCAAATTCAGCATCTTTAAAAAGATGATGAGAACACCTTGCACTATTACACACAAGTTACGATACTTTATTATTAAACTGACAAGCAGAATTACTTTATCAACTACATAAATTCCAAGTTAAACATCATCTCAATTTTCCTCAGTAAGCTTGTAATTCACAACAGCTAGAACTGGCAGCAAACTACTACAGATGCTGCAACTTTACAAAAAGTTATGTTTAAAAAACTAGAGCAGGTTTTCACAGTGTATTACATTCATTCACAGCACATTTCAACTTACTCAGATATTGACTGCCACTTTTGCTCCTGTTCTATGTGGTTTACAGCTGTTGCCAGACATACTGAACTTCTCAAAAGCTGTACTTCAACTGCTTTTTGAAGTTCTCTTGGATCAGGACTTAGCATATTAGGCAGGAGCTTCTTCATGTCTACATGGAGATTAAACAATTGAAACCAACTAGAACTGCCAAATTTTATCAAGTTTCACCATCTGAGAATGCATTTTGGACACTAAGGAAGTTTGGAAAAAAACTCTTTTAAAAATGGATGTGTTTTACAGATATATGTATTCGTATTAGAAATTCACAACAGATTACTTATAGACAGTCACTTTAACTCCAGAAAGCACACTTGCATCAACATTTAGGATGATCACTGACAATCATTTTGAAGCTTGATTCATAAAGGTTATGGTCAGTCCACTGAACACAGCAAACTGCATTCAGAAGTTTCAGCCTGTCATTTACAGAGACAGATAGATGAAGAAATATTTACTTTTGTACTTGAAGTAATGTTAATTTATGCATTTATACCTATTTTTTCTTTGGATCCCCCTGCAAGCAGGTTGATATTTTCTCCTGGTAATAATTCTAGTTGTTCAGTGCATTCAGTAAGTTGTCCAGACTCAAAGCTGCTCAAAGATCTGCAATTCAATGTTTATAGTTTTATTTTCATGTTTTTTACTTTACTTCAGTTGCTAAGTATATTATACAGCAAACAAAGACTCAAGCCTAACTCCAAATCCTACAGACCTCCTACAATGAATTCTAAGCAAAAAATTCCAATTTTCACATAGATCAATGAAAGGTATGTGACCAATGACACGACCTCTGCAAGAGTACAAGTACCGTGGGTTTAGTTTAGAATAACACAAACACTCAGAAATTACACATTTTCACCTTTAAGACAAGTACTTGCCCTCCTAATGAATTTAACTGCAGTAAGAAAAAGGATCACCCCTTTCTCTGACAGAAGCAGCCACTTTGTCAGAACTGTAAGATTTTATTTCACTGCTTCCTTGTATGCTTTTATTTTCAAGTCAGGAAATTTCAGCCAAAAGGATTTTACTATGTTTGCCACAATGGTACAGAGATGGAAAGCAATCAAGTTGCCAAACAAAAAGAAAAGGCCCTTAAGCCTTGAAAGACTATTCAATGTCCAAGTATTTTTTCATGAACCAGACAAATAGCAAAGGTCAGGAAATAAATGCACAAGCTACAATTCTAAATTCCATTAAAAAAAGAAACAAAACAAAAATGAAACAGCCAAGACTGCTTTCCTCCTATATGTTTTACATTAAATTAATGAATTAAAATATTGAAGAACTGTACCACTGAAAGGCATTTTATTTTCTGCTATTAAGTTGTGCAAAAGGATGTATATTCTGCTAAGAGAAAATAAATTTGGTATATTTTTCCTCCCATGAGGGATGTTTTTCTTGAATACTAATACTTATTCACAAGCCTCTGTTTCGAAACTGACATTTTCTAAAATTCATAAAAACTTTAATATTTCAGTTCTAAATTAATGAACTTCAAGGTACTGTTGAATAAATTAATTATATCCTTACTTTATGTAGTTAAAATCTGCTTTCAGATTGATTGAGGTATTACTATTGCTTTTCTTCAATTCATGGACCATATTTTGCCACTCCTGAACAGCAGCCCAGTCGGCAATGGAAATGTAACATTCACAGGCCTTGTTACCCAAGTAGTTTATAACTTCAGGTGAAGAGTCACTTGGCTTAGTCAGAACAGTTTTTCTAGTTTCTCCTGTGAAAGGAAAAAGTTATATATAACACTTTAATGTGTATTTTAAAATAGCAATTCTATTACTCAAATGTAATTTCTATATCTTTTGTAAAGAAAAACACTTAATTTTAAAAAAACCAAAAATGGTTACACCAAGTTTAAAGTACTCTTCCACTGACACTTTTTCTAAGGAAAAAAAAAGACAAACTTTTCAAAGGAGGTTTTGGGAGATTTTACTCCATATCTGTAAAGAAACATCAAAACAGAAAAACAGGACAACTAAATTAGGAACAAAGAAGGTTCTTTTTTGAGGATGAAACAGAATACTGTAACCAAGTCTTAGTTAAAAACCTCTGTGTAACTCGTGTATTTATGATACAATAATGTCAGAAATACTGAGGTTTATGTTATGATGCTCTAAAATAAATTAGACTTAGGAAGTTACAAAGTATTTTACCTATTACTTTTAGTTTCATTGAGCTAGACCTCAGTACTGCAAACCCTCCTATCTACACATAATATTGGTTTCAATGGCATTAAATGGTTCAGTTTAACTGCAGACAGAAACAGGTTTTCAGATTTCACAGTCACACACTAACAGGGCTGAATCATTGCACGTTCTTATTTTGTGTACATACATTTACAAAGAAAACAAACAACACTGACCATTCAAGGAATGCTTTGGGCTGGCATTATTCACACTGTTTGAATTGGCCAACTTCAGAACAGTCTTGTCAAAGCCTGCTATACAGCAATCCACTCCCGTCATGGAGCACAGGTGCTCCTGGTATTCCACAGTTGCTTTTTCAAACCTTAAACAGTTTAATATTTTAGTCAGCATTTTAAAGAACCAGGTTGGGTTTTTTTTGGAAACAGACTGTATCTTTCAGCATTTCTTTACCCTGATACACAAAAAGTTCATACCACCTTCAGCAAAAGATAGAGATTATTAACACAGGATACAAGTTTACTGGCTGAATTTCCAGGTTATAGCACAGGATAAAAGCTTGTCCAGTCAAGTTTTAAAGTCAACTTCAAGCCAAGTACAAACAGAAGCAGATAAATGAGTTTTATATTTGACTGTTACTCTTTTTACCTGAATGAGTAGAGCTGAATACTGATCAAATACCTATTGATTACTAAAGGACTGTAGAAGTGGCTCTAGGGCAACAATTCACACCTTAAACTTCACATTTCAGAGAAACTTCTCACCTATTACAGAACTGCACATGATTTTAAGAAATCTCACAAAAACAGGAAAAAGACTGTTTTAAAGTTTGGGGATTTTCACATGGAAGGTAAATGAAAGTTGACTCTTTTTCATTTCATACAGAAGAAATGATGCATTCCTTTAAGGAGATGAAAACACCTTAATGAAGGTGCACCCTATCTGGAACAATGACCCACTTATTTGTATCTGCATCCGAAAATATTCTACAGCAATAGACGTAAAAACCACTTTTTCTAAGCTGAACTAAAACTGCAAAGCAGGCCCCTCTCTTGGCAAACTGAAGCAGATAAGCAGATAACACATTTGTCAGAAACTTCACTAGAAAATAATTTAAATTAATACTATTTTGCAAGGGAAGATTAAATACAATAAGAACACAGCATTGCTGTGTATGAACAACTAAGAAAGAACAATTTAGGAACACAATTTACATTCAAATCCTGAAAATTTATTTCAAACTAATACCTAAAATACCTAAAAGTGCTGGATGGATTCAGTATCTCTGAAAAGATACCATGACTTTAATTGACATGGAAATTAGATCAGCAGCCTTGACTCATCCCACAATTTAAAAGATTCAGAAATAGAACCATCCATAAGAAGGAAAAAATGTCCCAGTTTGTAGCATCCAGTTATTTAAGAAAACTCACCGCCCTTCTGCTTGTTGAGCTACAGAATTGATCCAGGAGAGACTCTTCCCAACCACAGCAGAAGACCAGACAGCGATACCCTGAATAGCTTCAGGACAGTGAAGCTCACACAATGCCTCTACCAGCATCATAATCGTCACCTCAAATTCATTTCCCTAAAACCAAACAAAAAGCATTACTTAACAAAACCCATATAAAATAAGAGTTATATATACATGTGGGTAAATACTTAGAAATGGTGAGGCAGGATTTTATTACATGCATCTGCAAGTGCTACTCATATCCATCCATTGCACTGCCTTTGGAAAAGCAAGGGAGCAAAGGTAAGAGTATGTGCTGTGAACCCACAGCCCAAACATCAACAGTCAGCAATCACTATGTGATGGGTTATACCTATACAAGAATTCAAAAGGACCATGAAGTAACAAATATCTAATCAATCCTTCTTTGATAAAACATTTAAGAAAATCAAGTCATGTGCTGAAGACACTATTAATCCTTTTCAGGAAGGCTTTAACCACTTTATCCATTCATCCCACCCCTGCACTTAACCTGCTAGTCACTTATATAGGAAGGATACCTCATGATACAATCCCCTTTCTCCCCAAACCCACAGGTAAGCAAAGACATTACACTACCACAAGTTTGGGAAGGCCTCATACTGTCAGCAGCAGTTTCATAAAGTTTAAGCAGGACCTCCTACTTAAGAAATGGACCCAGTCAATCTGTGACTGAACTATAACACTCATTTCTGTGTAGTATTTGACTACAGATGTACAGAACATCCTGATCTCCAACCCATTGACCACAAAAGTCTGTCAATATAGAATTATGAGTTAAAAAAGTTAAACAACACATTATTTTCATACTGGTTGGTTTAATAACAACTGATTGCCTTAGCTTAGTTCTTTCAGAATATCATGGGAATACTTTTGCAGTATGTACAGAGTTTGAAAAGAGAGTACCTGAGAGATACTATTATTAGTTTTCATTTCTGTGAGCAAATCAAACCCATGCCTGACTGTCACAGCAGGTTGCCCAGCCAGCAATCCAACTCTCATGATGGACAGTCTAATCCGTGTCAGCCAATCTTGGCATGTCTGGCGATTTGTATAAAAGAACGTCCTGATAACCTTTAAAGACAGAGAAAAAGTCTCACAACACCATTCTTCTGTACAAACCAAAATAGCTACGTTATGTAGCACTTACAATAATCAAAGGCAAGAAGGTTTCTTTCCTCAGGTCAAGAGATGAAGAAACGGGTAAAATTCTGCATCTTTAATTTTATTAATGCAAATCGTCTGAAATCACACATAGCATCCAAATGGCCAGGCACACTGGCAAGCTAAAAGTCTTTACATGAACTGACTATAAATTATGTCTTACTGTCATGTCAAAGGCTGGTAATTAAACAGCTTATTTCAACAGGGAAGAATATTTTGGAGTTAGAACTACACAAAAGGGTATGTTGCTTATAAATAACTACTACATTCTTCAAAAAGTGATTTAAAGCCTCAAAGAACTGTTACTTTGTAGCAGAACTGCTGACAATCTACAAATAAGAGACTGCTAAGAAGCAGAGGTACTACAGACTTGCTCGATTTGTACCACTATACAAGCTGGTACTCCAGAAATAAAGTCTGGCTTTACATGTTCTCTAGGAATAGGACCAAGTCAAAGCCAGACTACTTTTAAGTCTCAAACTTCGTTTGAGAAGTTCTGAAATTTCATGATTAAGAACAGAACAAATCTGACAAGCCTGTTCATTCAACAGTGTTCCAAGTAACACCAGCACTGCAAGACAGACATACCTTGGGTGGGGAGGTCAGGGCATTGGCACATCCTTCATATGCATTGTACATCAATTTTTCCAAGTTCTCCAAATACTGCAGAAGGAGAACAAGTCTCAGCTGGTTGCTACTGTGTCCTTCATCATTGTCTGCAGTAGTCCACTGGTTGACATCTTGATCAGGGTTTAATGTATGGGCTGCAAGATTCCTAATAATACCTACACAGTGTACCAAAACATGGAGGGGAAAAAAGAGTTACCAGAGTGTATTGTACTTAAACATGTCAAAGGACAAAAATGTTAGCTCTCAAAAATCTGTCAAATGCAGTATGTAAATTAGTCTATCAAAACTAACAGTAATTATGCAACATCTTTATAAACACTGAAAAATAAAGTCATTGTGCTCCTTGCCTTGGACTTGAAGACCTTAGCTTCACAACCCTATTAAAAAATCTCATTAAAATAAACTGGTTTTTTTCACTTTACCTTCAATTGTTTGAAACGTATCTTGGGCTCTACCCAGCGGAGTTCGTAACTTGGAAAGAACAGTGAACTGAGCTGCTTCCCAAACAGCCCATTGCCAAAGCACAGCATCAGTCTTCAACAGGTTCCGAGGGATGGTTGGCTGATCTCTCTTATCTAGTCTTTGACAGCTGTAGAATAACCTTTCTAACCAATTATCCTTCCTGAAAGAAAATATCAGTACATTAACACAAGTTCACATGGAAACAAGTTTAATACTGCACACACTTCATTTCCCTCTTGTTCTCAAACAAATCTCTCACAAACTTATTTCCAAGCACCAATGCTCATAGACAAATATGCAAAGAGATGTGTAAATAAGACATTTATAAATATTTAGAAACACACAGGAAAAAAAAGACTGAAAGTAAAACAATGTAATTTGTAAAAATAATCACAAATTATAAACTAACTATAACTCAGAATTGTTTTCCATAAACTCAAGATTCACAGATTTCAGTTGTACAAGAAGTTCTTACCCAGTTCGGTGGAGGTTTCCATACAAAATAAAACTAATGACGTCAGAGAAATCCTGTGGGTGGAATGTATTACTTGGAGCTTTACTCATGTGACTTCTTATAGCCAAAGAAATTTCTTGTATTTCTGTGTGGGTACGATTACTGCAGGCAGAAAGGGAAACAAGTCATCCTATAATGTACTTGAATAAATAAAGAAGGTCGTGCAAAAAAGTTACACACACATTATGCAATAGTTAGAAATAAATATATACTTTGGTATTAAGAGAAGGTGCTTTCAGAGTTCAGGTCTTTCAAGGCAAATTGTAGGGCATAATATTGCTGAAGCTCTGAATAACACAGACCTTACAAGTATCCATATTTGCTTCAAGAAGTGATGTACAGCTTATCAAATTTGCTAATTACTTTGTGTACTACCTACTGTTCTTAAACCTGAAGAAAGCAGAGGAGATGGCAAGACACTTCACACTTTTTCATTTTAAATTTATAATAGAGTATGATGACATTGCACTGGCATTATTTTTCAGGTAAGTGTCACTGAAGAAAGAAACTAAATCATTCTTTACACTTAAGTTCATCTGAACAACTTACCTCAACACAACATCTAAAGGAATTGACTTCAGAAGTTTTCCAAAAGCCTGTCTGACACGAGCACCACTATGTACTAATTGAACACGACACACATCAACACACCTGCAACCCACAAAGGAAAACCAGTGGTAAGATCTCCATGAACAGCAGAAATCGAATAACATTCAGAATTCTGTGCAAGTACCTTTGTAAAAGGTCATCTGGAAGGGAGGAAGACAGGGCATGGAGGCTACTACATGCTTGAAGACAAATGTTCACATCTTCCAGAAGAGCTGAATTAAGGAGTTGAAGGGAAAAAAATTATTCTTGCTGAAATTAGCTAACTCCTGCATTACTCTGGCTGTGGCAGAGCATCTAATGACATTTTTACAGCACAGCCAGCAAATGGAGACACAGGCCTTAAGCAACAGTTTTCTTTTAGTTTCATTTACTGGTTTTACTGTAACAAGTGAGCACTTAGTAAGTTACAGGCCTTTTGTAAGTGCTGACAGATAAATTCTGTGATCTCCACACATTTGCATTATAGATAATGTATTTCGATGATTAAAAAACTAAGGCAAAGTTAGTAACTCCTGGCCTTGGGAAGTTACTACTTGTGCTAGTATTATCCACTAAAAGCATTTCTTCCCATATTTCTGTTTATAGGTTTTGAAATCGAAAATATCACATCACATTATGGAACAGCTCCCGTGCTTTTGATTAAGTAATAATTTGTCAATGGGAAATTATCTACCAAAAATGTCATGACCTGTCAAATCTTACTTTAAGACTGCTTTTTATTTTAAGAAATTATTTATTTAAATAATAGGCAAGGATCCACTTGAAAAACATTATAAAATGAGTGTAAGTTTTTGCACAATAAAAACTCGAAGCATCCCTAAACTAAATTAAACAAGTTCAGTTACTGGTATCAGTGGCACATGGCCACATATGTACTTAATTTTGAAATGTAAAACATAGTTAAGTAGAAATATGCAGTATCTTACTGTTTGCTAATAGTCCTTTACAAAACTTATGGAAAGATGGGAGAGAAAATAATGGTGCATATGTTTCTGATTTTTTCATCAGAAGAGCCACTTCCAAAGCCCACGTTGTAAGTAGTTTCCTTCAAAAAGCAAGAATATGAGTCACTCTACACAGTTACAGAAAGGTACTTTCCCATATAACTTAAAATTACTTCACATTACAAATCAGAATTATACCATAACTCATATGTTTTAAACGAGACATTTCACACCTTGAAATGTGTCCCCAGTTTTCACAGCATTTTGCTAATACAGGATGGCAACTATTGTAAAAGGGTACTACCAGAGCAAAGCCTTTGTTTCAATAAGGTTTGATAGCTCTGCTTTTACTGTAGAGATCTTAGGATGGTTTAAACTCTTCTAGCTTTCATGTATAATAACAAGCAGCTACTTTTTCCACAGGTATTTCATTATTGACGTTTAAAAAACCTAAAATGTTTGACTGGTTAAATTTACCCCAAGTTTTACAGATTAAAATCATTCTGAATTCAGGTATTCTACCAGAAAAAAAATCCCAATTCATAAGAAAATGTTAAGTTACTTTACCTGGTATCTGGAGTAAGGTTATCCTTCTTTAGCAATAGCCCCAAAAGGTTTAATATGATTGAGAAATGTTTTTTTGTTGCTGTGGTTACAGTACTAATAACTGCTCCGTCAAACAGGGAGGGAGAGGAAGAACTGAGGCTACTGGATATGAAATGGTCATGCCTGAAAAGGCAAGGAAAAGCAAAAATATAAAACTACCTCAAGATTCAGGGTACCTCCTTGAAGTTTACAGGAGGGAGGAAAATCAACAAAAAGCAGCACAAGTTCAATGTACACCCTCATAGTAACCACACTGTCAAAACCCAAGTACTTGGATCCCTAGCCTAGAAGAATAAAGCTACAGTTTCACATCAGTCCAATGCTTAGTGAAAAATCAAAACCAAGAGATGTACAGAATAACAGTTACTCAGAAACCATTTTGTATTAATACAGTCTGAAACATATTTACATCTACTGTTTACATATCATTACCTGTCCTGGATCTCTCAATAAGAAAAATAGTAAGTAATCTTTCCTTATTTACTTTCAAGAGAGTTCTCCCTTAGTTATCTCTACTCAAACACAAGATTTCTAATCTGCCTTTGAATAAAAGGCCAACTCCAAACCAGGATATGCTTTGCTGGCTGATACACAGTTTCCCTGCAATTAATGAAAGTAAAAACTGATCAGGGAAGTCTGGGCAATAGTTTGACTGTAATTGCAGCTTATTTAAAGTCATCCCTCCACCAATGTATTTTAATCAGATCAGTCCATCCTAGTGCTCTTAAAATACTGATGAATTATTAAACCTCCTACCTGGAGCAGTGTGAATACAGTGTATAGAGCACTGCATACTGGACAGCAGGAAAGTGAACTGCTATGTCACCGTGAACAATCATCAGATTTTTACTCAGCAGTGCAAACACAGTTGGCGAAAGGGCCCACATCTAGAAAACAATTGCAACATAAGCAAAGGAACATAATAAATAGGATCTATTTTTAAGTGTCATTTCTACACCACTAATTAATAGGTTTTGCTTTTTCCCATGGGAAATAATTTATTATTTTTTGACCTTAATTGCAACTATTTTCTTTTCCCTTTTTAAACAGGCTGTTAAAAGCAGTTCATAGTTTTATTTGGAAAGATCTGGACAAAGTGTTTTCACACGGCTGATATACAATCAAAAGACACATTATCTGCTTTTTTCTGTCTTGATTTCAAAAGCAATTACTATGATGATCTTAGAATCAATCCATTAATAACCCTGTAGGGTGCTCTTCCCTAGAAACTGCTTTCCATTATGCACCAAGTAGAGATATAATCCACTCAATGTTTCCCGTAAGTTTTAATAGTAGAGGTTTTTCTGTAACAAGTTAAGAGACAAATATGATCATTTTAATTATTCATATGTGCCCTACTGGTGTAATACAATAGGGTGTATTTTGAGTAATAAACTACTTTTTACACTTATTGCACAAACTGTAGAGTTTTTACTCACCCCAATTAATGAGTTTTTAGCATTTCCAATAGTACTTAGAGCACTGAGGTCAAATATAACAACAAACTTGGCATTATCCACATTGGATATAAGCTTCTTGAAAGAGTCATGCTGGATTTCAGAACAGGCCTCAGGAAGATGTAAACTATGGAGAAGACTATTTAGAGCACAGGTCATTTCTCCTAAAATCAACCTGTAAGCAGTCTCCAAAACAGGAATGTTCTTCAGGCTCAACACAGCCTGGTAGACAGCAAGGGCTGCTGCAACAACCTTGAGAATAAAATCACAGCAATAATTGATTAGCATAAAATCATAAAGTATATTAATCAGCAACAAAGAATTTAAAATTACTTTTCTTTAACAGCCTGGTCTGGTACACACATCTATTTTCAGTTTTCTGTAATTAAGTACCTCTTACTTAGAGAATCTATTAATTACTTTCTTGATCATCCACCTGAGTATCAAAGCCAGATCAACTAAGAAGTTCTCTATTAGGAACGATGGCAAACTTACCCATTCCTTATCAAACCTAAAGACTAAAACCAAGAACTAGCTATATCTGCCCTTTTAGAAGTTTCATAGATACACAGATCAAAAATACATTTAAGATGAACAAAGTTTTACAGCTTAACAGATTTTAGGAAATTCATGAAGGCTGTTGTAATACACCTGTAGAAGGTGCTTACTCTTACCTCTTTCTCCTTATGATAACGAAGAACAAGTAGTTTAGACTCTGGTATAAATAATTTCTCTACAAATGATGATGGTAGTTTTGTATTTATTTGTTCAACAATCTGGGGATAAAAACCAAAATTATAAATATCTTTAATAATATAATAATCCAGGTAAAGATTCATTAAAATACTTTTTTCTAGTTTGTACACAGCACATCTAGAAAAAGCTTCCCAGTAATGCAAGTATTTTGTATTTGCATTTCCAAAATTCAGTCAGGTAAGTAGTTATTGTCAGGCTTTAACAGCACAGTTGAGAGAGAGAGCTGTGTGATTCATTTAGATCAATGGAACATTAGGAGCTGGTGGCCGACACATTAAGTGCTGTTCTGAAGAAGTCTGACTTTCCAAGTAATGGCATAATTTGATAAACGGAACATACTAAGCACTAAGATTCTGAAATCCATCAGGTGGTATTAACAACTGCAGAGGCCAGAGAACTACTGCACTATCCAACAGTTAAACCAGAAACGAGAAGAAAAACAAGGGAAAAAAACCACTCAAAAGAACAAAAAAACCCCAACCCCATCGGAAAACAGGCTAAAATAAATGCCACTTTATCCACAAGCCAAATGCATAAAAACCCAAGCAGCATAAGTTTTACGAAGAATCAGTGTTTATAATAGGGATTTCTTGTTTACAATCAGGAAGAGTTTAAAATATTTATCTAATACACACCCTCAAAAAAGGGAGGTAGCTTAGAAAATAACATTTTTCAATGTAAACCCCCCAAATAATAAAACTATGTACAAACCAGTGTCAACAGATTCAGGACTGAAATGACATAATCAGTGCCACAAGTCTGACAACTTTCCATCTGATCTAATCCATATGTGATGACCATGTCACAGTGTATGGTCATACTTGGATCCAGGCTGCCAAGCAAAACCCCAACACACTCATTGGCAGCTGTAAGTACAGCTTCGGAAAAGAATACTTGGTTTGCTGCTGTCACACATCTCATTACTCTGTACAGAACCTGGAAAAATAAAACCACAACTGAATTAAACTCCATTAAGAAGAGATGCTTTTTAATTGTATTCACACCCATTTGATATCCTGTCCCATCATCTACTCTGCATCTTGGTGAATTCTATCTGAATAATGTGTATCACTGCATTACACTTCAGAAGAGTAAGAAAAAACTTCCAAATGCTTGGTTTCCAATTCAGTTAAAGAGATAGAAAACTTGAAATCATTACACACAATTCTGTTAAGTTCCAACTCATGTCAACAGAACTCCTCTTGTAAAAGATAGATAAACTTTCTTAACCTTTTGTCACAATATTCCTCTGCCAATTAAGACAGAAGTTACATAACTGTCTTGTCTTTAATTGGGGATTCCATACACTTATTTATCGAAGAAGTTGTGTCCCTCACAAAATTCTGCAAGGGCATAAATTCCAGCTCATAAAGCAACAAGAAGACTTTGACTGCAGGTATTTTTATCTTATCTCCCCCTCCCTGTTACAGAACTACAGGAGCTACTTACCATACTATATAGTATTTATTACATTTACACCATCCTGCACTATAGAACAAGAGCAACTTACTATCAGATTTGAAAGATACAATGTCAATATGAATAGAAACCTCACATTTTTATAAAGTCACTCAATTTGAGTTCAAGCTTTTATAGCACCATAGTTCTCGGAACAAATGATAACATGGTTTTAAAGACAGATAAGCATAAACCTAGCCACAAAATTAAAATGCCTAATAAAGTTAGTTTCTGCTACGTGTCATAGTGGCACATGGGAATCAATCTATATCTTAATATTTAATAAAATTATTGTAGCATATTTCTTTGAGAAAACAGATTTACTCAAAGCTGAAAATATGCATATCAATGTAAAAGCCATAAAACCTAAATAAATCCCAGAACAAACAGCAACATTATATGGTAATAAATCATGTCAGCAGCAAAGAAATACCAATAAAAACTTGAGTTCTTACATCAGTTACATAAGCTTCTGTAATTGGTGGTCCTCTAATGGGGCTGAAGCGCTCCCCAATGCTCCTCACCACAGTACTGAACACACGAAGAAGTGCAGCCAGTTTGGGCAGCGACACTGAGGGAGGAGGAATATCCTCATCTACTGATTCCCCAGAAGCCACATGGCTGAGGTCCTGCAGCACACAAGTTTTATGGGTCAGTGCACATCATTAATTGTTACATATAGATAAAAGATCAAAAAATGAGACTGAAAATACTCCATCTGTTTTCCAGACATTGAACTCTACTATCTGATTACAGATGTATTTCTACAGTATCTCAACTACACACCCATATGAAGGTGAGATGGAGGCACACACTGACAGTGAAGGCACAGAGCAGTAATGAGATGCTGCTCATTACTCCAGCCACTGAAACGAAGTGCTCTGACTACATATTTTAAATTAAACCAGAAGCTTATGGAGTTCCTGGTCCCTGGAACATGATCTTGCTGCACTGTTACAACAGCAGCCCACACACTTCCACGACTCTTCAAAAAAATTCCCGTCCACAAATTGGAGTCGATGTTTGACTGGCCATTCCCATCACACTGTTTACATACAGCTACGCTGACCTGGAGACAGAGTTTACTAACAGACCACTCCATGCCAGCTGGCACCAGTGCCTGGGAACATTCCCAGAAGTGCTGATCTCATTAGTATAGATGCAGCCTCAGTCTACCCCACTGTGAGATAAAGACACACTAGATGGAACCACATCCTCCATGACTTAAGTTAACACATGTTATCTTAAAACTCTTCTGTCACTAAGAATACACACATTGACCAGTTCAGCAGACAAGTTGATAAGCAGTGACTTCCTGCACTGGACTGTGAATCCTGACGTGTAAAGCTGCACCATCAGAAGACCTGGTGTACATGTAAGTACTCTGATCAGATTATTCATTCTGCTTTGAGTGAAACAGATTCTGCTCAAAGTACAATTCTACCTTCAGAATCTGCATATTAACATATACAATATAGTATAACCTAGCTATGGGCATATTTACATATGAGTACATACACCTTAAAAGCTGTAACTCTTCCTTTAATGACAGCACCAGATAAACTCTATGCCCTGTTAACTAACCAAAGATTATAAAGTTTTTGACTTGTTAAATGAGTTAAATGAGTATAATTTAGTTTTCCATCAGTTCCTGCTACTTCTGAAAAAACTCTGAAGTTGGACAATTAAAAAAAAACACCAAGGAAAGACCACGGAATGTCTTCAATGCAGCTCTTGAAAAAATGAAAGCATTCCTGTTTGGTGAATTGCTTTCATTTTTATTACAAGATGACTCTCAATCAACTATGGCTCAAAGTCTGGCTATGACACACACTTCTTAGGTAGTTCAGGATTTGTGCAGCATGGTCTTTGCACATGACTCCAGTATGTTCTATAATTTGGAACTCTTTCCCCGGGAAAACCATGTCATTTTATTTTCTACAAATGTAATGCTACCCTAAGAATCACAGCTGTGGATTTTTTAAGAAAATCCTAACAGTTTAGTATAATACCATCAAGTCTTGTTTACCTCAGCATAAGCTTCCATATCTTCCAAAAACTGACCCAACAGTGTGGTAGAAAAAGTAAGATCAGCCACCCAAAAGGGCTCCAAGCTCTGCAGCCATCCTGTATAAAAATACCTGGATAATTAATACAGGGGAACAAGGTAACATGCAAACATTAAGTTTTAGTTACATATTGCTGAGGGAAAAGTTGCTCAGGTAAGAGAAGATTATCTCCATGAAAACTTTTAACATAACTTGTTTCGAAAATTAAATATAAATGGTATTACCCTCTTCTGTCCTTTGGAAAAATCAATTTTATGGTTCAGTCCTGCCTCACAGCAGTTGAGGAGAGAATCCAGGACTATGACACATGAAACAAAACAGACTTGCTGTGAGTAACTCCCAAGACAACTACTACAGCCACAGGAAAGTCTTCCTCATTTTTAAATGCCAGGACAGTGTCTTTACCACAAAGATTTTCTAGAAATACTTAGAAGAAAATACACCCTTTCACAGAGAATATATTAAGACCTATAAACTTATTAAAAATTGTCAAAGTTGAACAAAACAATTGAGGTTTAAATGTACCATAAATAACGCGTCCCATTTTTTCCAGATTAAGCATAAAATGGCAAAAGTAAATTTACTAAAAAGTTAGGAACAAAGTCTCTTGTTATGTTGCCAGAAACTCAATTTGGTTTTATGTCAAAATCCACATCAGTAGAACCAACCTTATGCAAGGAAACCCACACCATTTGCAAGCCAGAGCAAACTGACTCTGTGGCCAAACTCACCAGACACCTGTTGTGTCAGTGAAGGTTTCTGAGTGTGATCAATGTGCCACCCAACGAGTATGTCCACTGTGTCCTGGAAAACAACAGTGACAACAGATGAATTGAATCAGCCCATGTGCTGCGGTAACGTTTCTATCCAAGAAAGAAAATACAGAGCACAAGGTAAACTCACCCTAAAATTGGTGCTGAAAATGTGCGGGTAGCATCGAGACACCAAAAGGATGCACTTGACACACTTGCACAGTAATTCTGGTGTATCAACATTTTCTAGAATGGACTGCAGGCTGCTCATTACAAGCTAAAAAGTAAAGCAAAGCCACCAGAAATTTCACTTAATTAAAAAAACATGTGAGAACTATGCTAAAGACATACAGATTTACTCAGTGTTGAACACACAGCAAACTACTTCAATTCAAACAACAAACGACTGAACTCTCTGTCTGCAGGAAGAAAGAATGTGAAAAGTATCACATATTCCGCATGGAAATAACCACTTCAAGTGGGCATTTGCCTGAAATATGGTACACTCAGGTTGAAGCTTTGAGGACAGCGTTTTCTTCAGTTCTTTAGCCATAGAACAACTAACTGTTTTAAGTTCCTATTTCTCCTGCTGAGGCTTTTTGGCTCTGTAAAGTAAATAGGATTAAACTGGAGCACAGACCTGGACATAGGTGTTCTACAATCAAAATCTAACAGAACCTTACATTTGAATGAGGGGACACATCCTGTCTGCACATATCCTACTTTAGAACTCTTCACAATTCACGTTAGAAATTGTAAATAGGAGGTAGCACAAAGCAATAAAAAGGTTGGGGTTTGTGTACCATTCCATTTGAGTTTTTGGTCTCAGCAGTATTTTTCTTCTTGGTTCTACTATAAATACTAAAAAATTGCATCAAAGTATATATCATCCTACAAAGACTTGTATTGCTTTCTAGTGTAATCAGAATCCAAAGAATCCCATTCAGTCATAGCGTTCCCTCCCAGTTGTAATTATACTTATTTATTATGTCAATACAGCATCACTTTTCTTCCTTCCAGTTTAAAAAGTTCATTCAAGCATTGTACTGGAAAAATCATTAATAACCCAGTTTTAACTTGTATTTTACCTGCATTAAAGATGAAAAGGCTTTCTTTTCTCCTACAGTCTCCAGTGCTTTGTAGGTTGCACACAAATAAAGAAGTTTAACTTCATCTTTTGTGGATGAAGTGAATTTGCTAAAAATCCATTTGAAGATCTTCTCAGCCTCGTAGCTCAGAGAAGCACAAAGAAGGCCAAGACAGCAAGCTCCTTCCTGTCTCAGTTCTTGAAGCAATTTGCTACTATATTTTTGGAAAGAAAAAAAAAAAAAGAAATCTGGGATCTCCAAACATGACAGCAGAAAAGAAGAAACCACAAACAAATTAAAGCATTTTTCTAAAGGAAAAAATATATGCCGGAATGAAGCTGCTTCTCTCCTACTTAATGGCACCAGTGATTAAGCCAAAACAAAATTCTATTAAATATTACTTCTATAGAATAAGTCAACTTAATAAAAGTATGTAACAAATGTGTTGTTCTACGTGCAACACACTATACAAGAAAAAAAATTAACATTCAGCTGACCCTGAGTCATAACACTGACCTAAGCACCAAAAAGCCCCACACACTTGAGGTCCCTCAGCACAATGCTCTTCATTGGATGTAAATGAATCAGCTTGTAAAACACCTTAAGCCCACTCTGCAGCTACACAGCCACAGCAGTGCACTGCTACACCCAGGTGATCAAACTCAGTTGAGACAGACTTCACATTACCTGTAACATCAAAGCCACAATGGTGCATTCTCCTCCTGTCCATGAGAAGTGCACCTTAAACAGTCTAACAGTATTGATGATATGTCTGTCTTAACTGTCCTTCAGTTTCATTCTGTCACACCCATGCAAAATTAGTGAATTAACTTCTTTCAATCTTTTCCCTCTCCGTTTGACTTTATACTGAAATCCAAACCTAATCATGTCATCATTTTTTCCCTTTCCAAGCCTTCAAATTGCTTCATTTTTCCAGCTTACCTTTCATTGAGTACATCATGAATGGCAGTCAGGATATTATCCAGTTGTTTAACTAGTACCTATAATGTAAGATACATAAAAGGCATAAGCATAATAATGGCCCAGTGCTGTCTGCACAATAGGTCCTGTTTACACCCACGTTAAACACACCCCTGCCAATTCTGCTTGCCAATAGAACAGCATTAGACTTTCCAAGGCCGCTGCAAACTAACATGAACTATTTTAAGCAATCCTGCAATATTATCCTAGATGTTATATTTAATATTTATTTACAGCAGCCATGAAAATACACTGGCAGCCTGCTATCAAGGTTTGTTCTAAGTTTAGTTCTTGCTAGTAACATTACATCACAAATGTTAGACAGAGCTCATGAGTAGTGCGCACTGCAGACTAAATCTTTTATACTAATGATCAACAGTATCACCAGAAAATTTATTGGAACAGATAATAGCATCTGAAATATTAAAGTTTCTATGTAGGCAAACCTAAATTACAGCAAAATAGAGTGCTATTTTCAGGATGAAACACTATTGATGAACCAGGGCTTCTCAGTAAACACAACGAAAAATAATTGCTTCCTAATATGCACTAAACCCACACTGTATTAGTGGGTTGATTGCAAAATCATATATAAGGTACAACTGTGCAAGACATTAACAAGAAGTTTCCTTGACAAGTTAATAAAAAGAATTGTTATCTTCCCTTAAAGACATTCATCCTTAACACAGAAGATGTTATCCAGGGTTTTTTTTTAAAGTTTTGAACAATATCACAGTTTTGAGGGCAGAGTGACAGAGAGGTCCACATCTTTGGTCTCTCAGAACTCAGAAGCACATTTTAAAATTGTGTGTGGTATCTGGAAAAAAGCTACAAAAATGACAGGAGAAGGCATCTATATAATTTAGAAGCTGGAGCATAATGTCACTGGATGACAAGGGACAACTGACCTTCACTACTTTGTTGAACACATTTCAACCCTGAGAATGAAAACCACTCTGTTAAAATACACTTAATAGTGTCAGGAAGTGCAGGAGCTACTGCCAGGGTTTAAGGCACTATGTCATAAGTAATCAAGGAATTAAAAATTTCCTGAATTATGAAAACAACACAGAATCCAGGAATACACTCTCCTTTCTTGTGGAATGAAATTCCCTGCATACAAGATATTCCTTGCAGACATATCCCAATACTCAGATTTTTAAAAAGACAGTTATGTAAGAAGAGAAATAGCATCCCAGTGCTATGGAAAAGGAAGAATTACTAACCAGTTTGTTTTCTGGTTGCTGAATGAATTCTTTCAGTTGCTTTACAGTAGCCAGTCTTCGGTCTCTGTCGTCTTCCCGAGTAATCCTCCGAAGAAGATTTGACAGTCGAGACTCGTCAGAATAAGACAACGATCGCTCTGCAAAAAAAAAATTTATTTTCTCCTACACAATTTGATCAATAACATCTGTATTGTACAAAATATGTATTTTTGAACTTAGTAAGTCGTAATAGTAATTTGAAAAAAAAGATAAATCATGACTTATTTTGTTTCTTCTCATGGACAGCCCCAATACCTGTATACAATTCATTCAAAACTAAGCAGAACTGTTTTACTTCTACACAAAAACCTAGATTTAGTTCCCTTCCACATAAATGGAAAAAAATGGGTGTGGCAAGGTTAAATCAGACTTCTGACTGAATAGATAAACAAAAATAATTCAACAAATAATATTTAAAGAAAACCTCGTGAATGAAAAAAACTGCTTCTTGAAGCAAAGAACCAAAGTCAAGTTCCAGCAACTATGAAGAAACAAGATTTTCTCTCCTGTTTTGGTACAAGAAGACAGATTACAAGTAGCTCTCTAATAGATAGTGAGTTCTGCGTGGAAAATAGATCTACTCTTCCTTTATTGAGGCACAAAAGCCTACAGCATGCAGAGTGCAGTGGCTATTTGCTTAAGCAGATCAAGTGGGAGAATGAACATCTTCCTAAGAAAATCTTTCATTAAAGTTGATCAATAGCACTCGATACCACATGAGGTCACAACGCAGCTTACCAAATTTAAGTGCCTATGAATTCATGTAAGTAATTAATTTCCCTCACTTGCAAAAAGGAAACAAAGGTTATTTCAAGAAGTTGAACATTAGATGTTTCATGGTAGTTAAAATCAGAGGAGTCATAGAACATGATGAGGTTTTCTTAGTCAACATGACTAATGAGAAAATCCAAGACAACTACAGACAGCTTTACGCTCTGGAATGCTACAGATCAGTCATAAGATGGGAGCAGCCATAAAAGTCAAACTGGTTAAAATTGGAAGGTTATAATGGAAAAGTACTGACAGAAGATGTCATCTGACAGCCTGGGAACCCAGAGCATCCTTGAAGGCAGCTGGGTACCTAAGAACAAGACATCTCAAGATATCCTTGATAAGCACAAAACAAATAAGAAACTGAAGCAACAAATTTGTTGTCTGCAAAGGTGAAAACTAGAGAAAAACATCCTGGGAAAGCTGGAATTGGCAACAGCTATTGATTGCTCCAGTAGGAAAAACAATAGCAAACTGGTCTGAGAAAATAAAGCAGCAGCATCTATTGGCTGTTCCATGTGCAAACCAGGAGGCAGTAAAAGCACTGGTGGCTCCAGGTGATTGTGTCCTACATTCCCTTATATGCCTAACACCATGAAAATAACTTGCTTTCTACTCAAAATGAAGCATCTTCCCAAGAGCTCTCCCTGCAAAGACTCTGCTGTGTGAGATCCCCTGGGCACACCAGGCTCTCCCTGGAGACGCCTGACTGAGCTCCAGCTCCGGGTGCAGATCAGCTTTGAAGTGTCACCATCATCAACCGGCCCCACTCCTGGAGAAGTGTGGTGAGTGCTGGACAGGTAACACTTGGAATAGTATATAGGTGTGCCTGTAAGTAATTAATTGTAAGTAAATACCTGCTTTACTAGTCATGATTTGCAGTACCTTGTAACAAATTTGAGAAACAAAAAACCTTTGTGCCCTTGTGTATTACAGATCCTCTGAACCCACTGACAGGCCAGTAACTCTTACAGGTCATGAAATCATCTACAGCAGAGCACGGCTTCTGTCTTACACTCACAAAATATTTTTAACCTTGTTTTCATGTTCTGTTTTTGAATTTTAAAATAAAAGTATGAACAGAATAGGCTTTGATAATCTGTTTCTTGCCAGGCATCAGTTTAAGCAATTAATTTTGAAGACACCTGACATTCTGAAGGATTAGGCAGGCTTAGCAAATTAAAATAGCAGTAAGAGTCTGAAGGATCAAATCTACATTTTGTTCTTAGCTAACACAACCACACAAGACATGCAGAAATGTTATCTGACAGGCATGAAGAGCACTTCTTTTGAGATGTTAGTGATTTTACAGAAGACTAAGGCAGACACAGCCATTTAGAAAGAGTTAAAGATTTTTTCCCTTATTTATCTTCTAGGAACCACAGTCTTCAGTAGTGGACAAAAAGCTGTGTTTCTGGTGAGACACATACAAGGAGCCACGATCAACAAAGACATCTTCTGAAGCTGTTTCTGAGGTCTCCCCTAGTGACGGTGCCAGGCCAAGAACTACAATCCTTGCTAGATGGTGATTTGCATTGGAGGATCTCCTTGTACTGCTGCCCAGAGCTGAGCCAGCAGCTGTAATCCAAGGCTTGCCTGCCAATGGTCAATACTCAGCCAAACTTCAGAAGGATGGACCCAATGCAGTTATCCACCCAAAAAGTTTGAACAGCTCTGAAGAAGAAAGAAAAGGACTACCAGGAAGGCTGCTGTCCAGAAAACCAGAACTGCATAAATAAACTGCCACCACCAAGATTACTGGTACAAGAGACACATTTAGCTTCTGCTAGAACAAGACACACTGTTATAAACTTTCTAGTAAAGCAAGTTTTGTTTTTATTCAGTTAATATCTAAGGAATATCTCCCCAAGAGAACAAATATGAGCTGTTTGTTAAGTCACAACCATAAGCTTAAAAAAATGCCAAAATACTAACAGAGCACATGACTGAAGCTACACTAACCAAAGCATTACAAACACCTGTGTCTTCCACTTTGTGAAAAATCAGCAAGGTCTCAGCCACGTGCTACCAAACAAGAGAATATCAAAGCATTTAAAAAACAATCCCATTGTATTTTAAACAAGCTATGAAAAATCAAAGTGACTTGCTGAAACCTACAACAATCATAAAGACAGCCAAGTTCAAAAGGAGAAACTCTTGAGATCTGACATCTAGAGGAGAGAGAACATACAGAAGTACACAAGTCCTAGGCAGTAACTTCAGTCATCCAAAATTATCTATCTTAACCTTTTAAGGATTAAGGAGGTACCCATGTACCTAGAAGAGAAGTCTGAATTTACTATTATTTAGTACTGGCAGAAACCTTCATGCACAAGTAGAAGTATTATTTAAAAAGTTCTCTATTTCCTCTACAGACATAAAAAGGCACAAAAAGGACCAAGTAATTTTTATATCAAAACCCCAGAATGGGATCATAAGTCTGAGTTTAACTCATTCCAAAGATCACGTTTTTGAAACTATCACCACTTGCTCCTCCATTCTTCCACCTGCAAAGCACATTGAACTACTACTATCCTTTTCTCCTCTGAAATACAAATCCCTGAGAAGAAACAGCATGTCCTCATGTGTTTATAACGTGCCTGGCATAAAGCAGTCACAGTTTTTAGTAGTGGCCTAACTACTACTTATACTAAGTGATGCAGTAAGTGACAGTCCTTAGTCATAACTTAAGTTTCTATTTTCATTCAAAAGTCCTTGGAATAACTTTTTTTTTTAAACTATGAGTCAAAGCTCTAACAGTGGGAAGAGTCCAGCCTTCTTCCTCAAAAACACAAGCCCAGCATTTTTGCACGCTCTTGCAACTCCAAATTTGTTCTCTCTGCATCTCCCCAGACCTTGCCCGCATTCTCTTGATGCCTGCAGTTCCTCCCTGGCCTCTAATCCTCAGCTGAGCAAGAGGCAGCAGGAGTTGAGGCAGGAACAGGAGTACATCGAGTAACCAGCTGCTACAGTGATGTGATGGCTCCCTGACCTGCAGGCCAGCGAGAACAGGTAACGGCTGAGCTCACCACTGCTGCTCTTCCCACACTAATGACTCATTAATCAACAACTTCTTACTCAGGCACCAGGTTTCAACAAATCAAAGAGGAAATTCTCCTTCTTACAGTCCTTGATCTCTTTGCCAAATTTGCTGACCTAAATAAGGGTTAAAAAGTCATTTAAAGGAAACAAAGATTGATAACCTAAGTCAAGGGATGTGCCCAACCTATGGAAGAAGCCTCGATGTAGGGAGTAGTAAATAGAAGATGACAACTTCCATCAGCATCACCTAATCATAAACCACAAAACATAAAATCCATATAGAGTGCCTGATGTAGTGAACTTTTCATATTCTGAGCACAAGAAATGTTGGCAAGAGATAATTTTTCCTGAAAATATGCAATATGCTTACCCTGTGATTTCCTCATGTCTTTTGTGGCTAAAGCACGATTCCCATGCGGAACACTGGTAAAATCAGGATTGGTCACATTGTTAACTCTCAGCTCTTGCCCCAACGACTTCCGACCATAAGTATTTTCCCCAGATCCTCCATTGACACTGTAGCCACCTGTGGAAAAAACAGTATGACATTATAACAGGCTCTCAGACCACGGATTTAGGAGGGTAGCGAGTTATCAGTTATTCAGTGCCTATGCAAATTAGCATCCCTATCCTCTACCACCTTCTTTAGCTTCCCTTTTCACATGTTTTTTACACCCTTTAAGTTTCCAGGTCACATATTCAGGATCTCATCAGTCTTTTTTTTTTTGAAGCACATGAATAAACCTCTGTTGCAATGAAGTTCGACACTGATTTTGCTGCATTTAATGTTTTCTTATTATTACTTTGACCTTTTATTTTAAAAAGACTTTCATGTCACACTGCTAGTACACATGGCTAGGTATGTTCACTTACTTGCTCCTTGATTATGCACATCAAATTTCCATTCTGTTCTTGCTATAAATCCATCACACAGGCTCAATAAAATGGTTCAAAAAATGAGAAAGTTTTTGAAAAGCCAAACATTATTTGTACATACAGATTGGACATCTCTCTAAACATGCCAAGGTCAATATTTTCAGACACTAATACTGGCATTATTCTTAATTAAGTCAATCCTATGCTCTCCCACTTGAGATACATCTTTGGTAGCAATATAAAATTAAAATAAAAGTGTCACTGAGTAATTCAATTAATCTTATTCCTAGATCCATAAACATATACATACTCAATTGCTCATACTGAAAATTTTTCCAGTCTACAAAACCACTTCCAGGGGCAGGTTCTTCCTCTCAGTACAGTGAAGAAGTGAAACTGTCCCCTGAGCCTGCCCAATACTTCAATCAATGTATTAGAGATCATTTCTAAGGCTGTTTTATAAAATGCCCTTCCTTCCTGAGACAGGAAAGAATCAACAAATAAAATTAAACCCTAAACAACAAATGATATGCAAGATTTCTTTCAGGAAAGGTATTTCCACAACTCCACCTTCTTCAATGTATAAAAAAGTCTGGGGAAAAGGAGAGGTGGCTCCCCATAAAAAGAGGCAGCCAACTGAGACTAAAGGTTGGATAAAAAATAAGTTCAAAGATCAAGGTGAATCTGGACCTCAGCAGATACAAAGAATGTCCCTTGAAGGCAAAGCTTTTGATAAAAAGCAGATGTGAACTAGTGATAGATGTCTGTGCATTTCTATCCTCAAAGGACTGTCCAACCATTACAGAAAATCCCGTGCAAAGTCTCATTTGCAATTAGTTAATTACATTTACAGTAAAAATAGCTTGTGTATATTTGGATTTACAACATTAATTTTTACAATTCAGTTTTTAGACATAAAATAGCAGGTATGTCACCCTAACACTATTTTGTCAGAACAAACCAACACTGTCCTATGATGGAAATTACTCCAAATGCAATGAATACAATTAAGACTAAACCAAAATGTGAAATGTATCACTAAAATTCAAATCAACAAGCAAATGAGTTTAACTGAAGATGTCAGATGGCCATGCACTCAGGCCTCCAACATCAACTATCAAAAATACAGATGCTACCACATACTACTGGAGGTCTTAAAAGTTATTTCATATTTTACCTCTAGTACACAAGATCCCAGCTTTTCTGGCCATCTGCAGAGGCTGCAGTATTTGCCACAGCACATTTGACAACGTCTCAAATGATTCAAACACAAACCTATATTCTCCCACTCAATATGTAGATGGTACATCTTTAGTAACAATATTGCTCTAAATCACAATTTGTTTGAATAAAAAACAGCAGAAGCTTTTTGGCAATAAGGCTGTAAATTCTATATTCTAACTCTTCACTTATCTCCTAGTCTGAAAAGCTTTTGAAAATCCTAATAGATATAAATTCTGTTAATTTCCCTTTATATGCTAAATCTCAAGCCAAGAAAGAACACGACCAGTTATGTCCCTGTTACTACTTTGAGCACAGATATGCAGACACCATGAGAAAGGGAAAACAGTGTAGCAGTAAGGACTAGAGGACATCATAGTTACAAATCAAGAGGGAAGAAAGTGTTGCAGGAAGGGTGAACACCTCTGAAGAAAACACCCAAGAGCGTTCTATTTAGTTTAAAAACACATTTTCCAAGTCCCCTGTCTTGTTTTACAAAGGAGAGGAGACAAGGGGGAGAGTCCTAATGCAGCCTTCCACTACTTAATGTGAAGGGTTATTTAAAACAAAAAACATCAGCCATACTAATTTAACAGATGCAGAGCAAAAGAACAGGAGTAAACAATCCTAAGTTGCAGCAAAGAAAATTTGAACTGAATATGAGAAAACAACAGTGGTAAAGCACTAAACAGGTTCCTAAGGGAGGCTGCAGAATCTCCCATCCTTGGCAGTTTTCAAATCTGTAAAGCTCCCAGAAATTATCAATTTGGAAGTAACTTTCGTTATCAACACCAGAAGTTGGGGTAAGGTGGGTAGTGGGGTTGTGACATCCAACACAGAAAATCTTGAAAGAAAATTCCATGCTGGCAGACTCCAACACATGAACTGAAAAATGTTAATAAACAAAGAAACCACTCTGCATCTGTAAGCTTACAAATTTCTCCAAAACCAAAAATAAACTAAGAGATACCTGGAATTTGGGTTTTTCATACAGAATATCCTAATCATCTCTTTTCAAGTCACACCTGAACAAAACAGCACAAAGTGCAGAGCTAGCAGAGACATGCCCTGCAAGAGACAGCACTGCAGGGACAGGTAGGTGCATTTTTCTTTTCTAATGGCACTTTTCCAGCAACTTCACAAACTACCTTTCTGAATTTGTCCTAAACTTACTAGTTCACTACACTGCCAGTACATTCTTAAATACTAGAATTTATAAGAATAACCCACTATGTTAAACACAGTAAAACACTCCACATTAGCTGACACACTGACAAATACTCCCTAAGCAGTTTTCCTGTTAAACAAATCTCAAGGTTCTTAAGCCATGCAGCTGAACATGCTTCATGTTTCTGCCAACTAACAGCACCTACTACTTATAATAAAATAAATTTGCACCCAGCTGCAGCTTCCCCTAAGATACAGCAATTGTTTACAGACAGTTACAGGGCAGAGAAGTAAGAGGAGTGCAAATGCTTTTTAGGTTCCTGAACAAAAACTCCCACACTCCTGTTCCTGGGAGATTGTTTTGACTCTGGCCTGCCTGAAGATTTATATAGTCTAAGAAGTGCTAGCAAGAAATCCTATTTGACGTCTGTATTTGGCAATGAAAACAATCAAAATACAGATTTCTTTTTCATAAATATGAAAAAAACACGAGTTGAATGTTTAGTTATTTTCTAGAGGTAGTATTTCCATCCTAAAAGTAATTTGAAAAACCCAGTATGAATGTATGAATCACACATCATACGATTTACGTGAAGTCAGACCGAGGCACACGGAAGTAAAATTGCCATTAATGACAAAATATAGATGTGATTACCAAACAAAGATTCCAGTTTGGTGCAGTAAAGCTGCAATAGGCAATATATCAGATTAGTAGCCTGTTTAATCCAATACCAGAAGCACTAGAGAGCATTCAGGAAGAAATTACCGCCTGTAGACCAGATAGATCCAGAACCCTATTCCTCAGAAAAAAGTGCTTATTCTATTAACACATCAAGTCTTCTCTTGCATTCCTCTCCTAATGCAATTGCATATTTTTCTCAGTATTCACATCAACCACTACATTTCTTTCACCCCTGACCAATCTCTCAAAACAGTGATACAGTGACAGTAAGTCAAATCATTTCACTGCCTTTTTGGGGGGAGTAAAAAACCAAACAAACCAAAAAATTCTCCACCATTTCCAGTTTACTGCCTTTCCCTGAACGTCCCCTCACATTTCATACATAAAACAGTAATCTGTATACCTTTTTCTTCATTCTGTATGTCAGTGTGGACTCTGATATCATCGTGTCTTTGCCGAGACACCACAGCTGAATTTGAGGGTTGTAATCCATAGGAGGCAGAACTGCCCCGATCTCTGGATGAAGAATATTTTAAATTGTCCTGGTCAGCTGATGCACTGTCAGTTCTATAAAGAGAAAAATATTTTTTTATGTAGGGGTATAACAGGAGTGGGATTCACATTCACTTACAAATACGACATACTTAAATGACAATCCCAAGTGTATTTTCCTGTGTAAAAAAGTTGTACATCTAACCTGCTTCTTAAAGTGTGACCTTAAATTCACATTGGGATGAGAATTGACTAATTACCAAAGCAACATGCAAAGGAAATGCATTCTAGTGCTCCAGTGCCTTTTCTCAGGACATTCTCCAGTCTCTTTTCAGCTGAATGCCTATGTAAGGAAAAATTACTTCCCAGAGGTGACAAATAAAATCAACTAGGTACAGGCATGTACCACAGGTAGATGATACAGTACCTACCATTTGTGAAAGTCATCACTAATCCACACATGAACCTTTACATAATATGCCATAGCCCTCACTGAGCACATAAACCCTCTTATTCGATGGAAGAGTTACCAGCATGTAACTGATAATCAACACAGAAATCACATATTAGGCTTTTACAAAATCCAAGCTGCAAACCAGCAAACAGGCTTTACTGGAGAAAAAACAGAAAGGTAAGTTAAGAGCTGTTATCCTTTAGAGTACATGTTTGCAAATAAAAGGTTACTTAAAAAATACTGCATGAAGTTTAAACCACTCTTGCACCAGAAAACTGATCTATAGCCCAGAATAAACTCTTACAGAAAAAGATTAAAATTATGAGACCAACTCTTCTCACTGGACAAACTAAGTGGTCTACTACCAAGTGGTTTAATTTTTAAAAATACAGGAACATTAATGAAACAAACTTGTGTGCATGAGACTTCAGAACATAAACTCAACCAACTACTTTAAATGCATTCTTACAAGAAATGCTGAGGGTTTGATATTAAAACAAATAAAACAATACTCATCCAAAAGAAAAATCAATATAATTTTGTTCAACTCAAGTATATTTGGAATCACACTACTCAGATTATTTACAGAGCGTTTTCTCTAAGCAAACTCTAAAGATCTATTTTTACTTTAAGTTTTGGATAGTTCATTTGATTATTTAAAAAAAAAAGTCAGGACAGATAATTTCTGTAAATTAACTACATTTTGTGTAAGGACTAACACCATATGTTCTTGAGAAAGTCTCTGACTTTTCAAGAGAACACTGTGATTAGAACTGGTAAATAAATTCAAGGAAAAGGCCAAAAGGGAAAAACACAGGTGAATTTTTTTAAAAGCAGTTGTTACTTAAGCTGTCCTGAAGGGTTGCTACAGTCGAATATGGCTCAGCCTCAGCACAACTGGAAGAGCAACACCATGAGAGCTGGTATTTGCAAAACCAACTAGATTAAAGACATACACACACATTTTATTCTCTTGAGCATGTTAAAAGACATTATATTACCAACTTGGAACAAGAAGAAAATTGTGCTTTTGCCCTGTTCTCACAGTGCAAGTTGACACTAAGTTTGATTGGCAGGTATTATTCCCTTTTGCACTATAAGCAAATTCATTTTTAGATATACACAGTAGGACACTTTTCCTCATTGAGTATTCACTGTGCCATCACATCTACTGCTTTGTTGAGCACTTGCTTGGACTATTTATAAAATCAGCTATGCTACTCAAGAGGCAAAGCCTTACTGAAAGTCTCTGTTCATGACAGTCAATGAGGACTGTAAAAATTCTTATACAATTGGACCTCCATCTTTCACCTAAGCCATGTCAAACAACAAACCTGCTCTTTACCTTCAATGGCATGAATTTTAAATGTGTCTACACTGTGTGCAAATTTTCCAGAGAGTTACAGTCCCCAGATTTTCTCCCTTCCCTAAAAACTCCAGAAACTCCAGCTCACTTAGAGCAATTATTTAACCCTCTAATGAAACAGGCTGACAAATTTTCAGTTGGTAAATTTAAGTACTGATGAGTTCTTAAGTTTACCTTCCCAAAGGGCATCGCTTTTTTTAAGGCAATGAGGTGTGAAACTGAATCATCTCCAATTGTCAACCATTAAGCCTGAAATTCCTACATCTGAAGGCAAGCTGATTAAACACACAATTTTTAACACTGCTCTGCGCATCCCAAACAACTGAAGGACTACCCATGTTCTCAGCTAACCCCACTTCCCACAGCACAGCCCTTGAATGCTTTGTATAATCTTCCATTGTGGTAAAATACATAAGACTATTGTTTCCCTGGGAAAACCCACGCACTCCCTTCATTCTGCCTTTGGGAACTGCAACCTGCAAGCCAACCTGCTCACACTTCATCACCTACTAAAAGGTGAGTCCAGTTTTAATAAAAAAATACATACTTGTTCTCCTGTGTACCAATTTAAGAGACAATAGTTACCACTGAAAACATTGTTCCCTCTATAATAAACATGTAGCTTAAATAGCCAGCAGTTTCTATCCTTTCTTTATGAGGCAGGAAAAAAAATACCTTCTAGAGATGCCACTTTAGAAACGAGGTTCGGTGATCCCACTAACTGCTAAGGCCTGTATTGCTTGGAAGGAGGATTTTCAACAGGAAGGAGCTTGCAATGAGACTCAAGCCAGAAGCAGAGCCCACCATCTGATGGGCCTGTGCATTTCCAGCAGCCCACTGACACACACCAAATTCCAGGTGGGAAACAAATTCAAGAGCTGTACTGTCAGCTCCTGCAGCAGCACTCAGGGAACTTGTGGCGTGAGCTCATCAGGACCCGGGGCTGCGACCCCAGTACCTGTCACCTCTCCCTGTGCTCCATCAGGAGACTACACTGGGCACTGCTGTGCATCCTCACTGCGTGCACAGGAAGAGACAGTGAATCTCCAAATCCATTTCTGAAAGACTCTACTTTACACGTCAGGAATGTAGTTGTGATTTTGAAAGACAACCACTGAGAACTCAGAGGCAGGCACTCTGTGGACAGGTCCTTAAGCTTTACAAGAAATCTCTTCTTTCTCCTCCCTCCAGGCTTCTGGGGTTCACTGCAGCCATTCCAGCAGGTGATGGGAAGAACTGAACTCCTGGCCACCTCAGCTCATGCCTGTATTTCAGAAGGGCACACTGCCCCTGCTCACATGGCAGCATTTCCACTTTAATTGTACTGTGCCCTGTAGATGGCAGGTTACATGACAGACCTAACACTTAGCATCATCTTTCAAACAAAGCCTATGTAACAAGAAATTTAAGTTACATATATTGACATTGTCAGAAGTCGAACAAACATCACATACTAATGGAATCACAATGTACAATGTTAGCAACAGACAAGCAAAAGTAAAACTACTTTTATTCACAAAGTTAGACAAAGATATTAGACAAAGTCAGAATGAGAATTGCAAGGATGAACATGACTATGATTACCTTATACTACAGCTTCCAAAGCTTCTTTGGCACTTTATGTGCTGTTTTATTTCCACCTGAAAAGCTCACTAAGCAAAGTACTTCAAGAGCTCATGTGACAGTTTTCATCTGTGCCTGTTCTGGGTGGAAGATTCGCCATCACCACCAACAGGCTGCATACACTGTTTTAGCAACATCACTTATACAGAAGAGACTTCATTCGGTTTTCTGTAGGTTTTCAGAAAAAGAAAACAGTCCACCCACCCAAATAAGCAGAAATGGCCACTTGTGTGTCTCCCCATTCTCTAAAAAGGCTGCTTATTTTTTTCCATTGGCATACAGAAGGAAACACAGGCTTTTCAAAAATCTGTCTAGATCTCATTCCATCAAAAGTATCACTACGATTTGACTTGCCAATTTGTTTAACTGAAGAAGCAGAGATGATAACAACTGGTTTTGAAAAAAAAGTCTTTATCTACAAAAAAAAACAGGTCAATCAAAAATACATCATGTTTGTTTAGTTATATGGAAGCCTTAAGAATTTTTGTCCAAGAAGCTTGTTACAATCTGGTGTATACTGTTCATTATCTGTAGCTTTTTCAGAGAACAACCCTGCCATATGGATATTATTTTGAGACAAAACCCACTTAATTATTCTATTTGATTTTATTTCCAAGTACAGGACCTACATGAAGGATTTAGTCTGAGACAACTCCACTGTGTGAGCTCTATTATTGTTCAAGTCACTCAATTTTAATTGCTTATCTGCTCTATTTGCCAATTTTATTCGCTGTAGCACAGATAAATTCTTCATTACTTAAATTTTTTATCAACAAAATATTTAAGCTTAAGAGTCACTGTATCCACTCAATTAACAGCTTCCTACCGAGTTTCCAACTGCTCTTTCACTGGCATGCAGAGCCACAATAGCCTCCTTTTGCCATGGCCTTTTCTCATGACTTGGTCCATTTTGCCAAGCCTAAGCCTGGCTGAGCCCACCCCAAAACCTACTTTTGTTTCCACACCTGTGTTGAGAGCACACAGTCATGTTATCTACGAGTGAAATAACAACTAATTAACTATTTTCCTACTGCAATTCTGCAATCTCTACTGTTGGACATCTACCTGCAATCACAGTAGTGTTTCAAATCACTTCTTGATTCTGCATCACTCCTCACCAATTTCATTCTGTCCTGTGATGGACATCAAAAGGGAATGTCAAGGAAAGGTATTATATAAGCATCCTCTTCTTTTTCCACAGGTATCTTCTGACAGCCATTTCTGAGTACAGGATATTATGCTAGCCAAATCATTGGTCTCATCTAGTATGGCTGTTCTTGTACGGAAAATTATCTGAGCTCCAAGTTTATTCTGCTTTCCACAGACACACTTTCATCTTCTTTCATCATTCTCACATCTCGTTCTCGTTCTCGTCTGTCTTCATACTAAAACCAAAGCTTTTCATACTACAAATTTCTGTGCATCCATTTTACCAAAAACCAAAGAAAGGTTGTTCATCTCACACGAGCCCAACCTTATCAGCATGTTCATTCAATTGTGAAAGGAGATCAAGAATTACAGCTGCGAGTCCAGAAGTGAACCCATTGCTGCTCAGCATCTCCCATGCACAGTCCACTGAATCTCTTCCCAATGTTTCCACTGATCTCTTCACAATGGCACCTCACAACTAACCCTAGCATATTGTTCCTCAAGCTGCCTTCCACATCAACTGGCTATTTTTCTCCCTCTCCTTCCCTATGTACATACCTGAATCTCAGTCTTTGCTCTCACCTCCATTTCAATTACCCTGAAGAGAGAGAGAAATCTTCCCAACTTTCATCATCCATGACTCTACAAACCCAGCCTCAAGTGATTTCAGCAACATTCTCAAACACCTCTATGTTGCCAACTTTCAGGTCTCTCTCTGTGCAAACTAAGGTTTCAGCCTATTCCTAACAAACATTTTCTGTGTACGTTGTCCATACAAGCACAGAAGAAACAGTCTGTCACAATTTTCCTCATACACAGCACCCACTACAATCACTTGCTTGTCATTCACTCCATGGATCCAGCACTACGATCAGACACTACCCACAGTGAGTATGTGCTTGTTGTAGAAGACAAGTCTCTGCCCTTCACAGCCAGGTAAGAAGCACTGCTCTAAACATCATTTCCCTGGGCCTTTTGGTCTGATGAGCTGCTTTGCTTGCTGCCAATACCTCCCAATCTGTCTTTAATTAAAGACAGGGTACTTGTCCTCAGTCACAAAGCTTCAGCCAATATGCTCTCCTGCTTAGACTCTAAGCTACCTAGAAGAAGACCCACATTTTACTGTCCTGTCTCATCATCCTATACCCACTGGGACCAGGCAGTAACTTGGTCTGGCAAGCACCATGCTAACAGAAATCAGTAACTCCTAACACTGACTTACATAACATGAGGATACACATCATTTTCAAGAATAAAATTCAGTACTGAACCTAACAGGACATTTCTGGAACTTTGCTCAGATCTTGTTTTACACCTTTGCACATACCCAAGCTAACTGCATGTATGATAGGAGAGACAGGTCCTCCTCACTTTCACCTAAGCGTGTCATGGTGCACCCTGCACTTGCTAACCTGCTACCCTGCACTCAGACTCCCACATTTCCTATCCAAGGGCAGAACTGCCTGTTTCAGTAAACAGCCTCTAACAAATTAACTCTGTTCCCACACAAGGCCTCCACACTGACATGATTTTACTTTTTGTCCCAGATGTTGTAACAGGAAAATACAGTGTGATGTGTTAACCAAAAAAAAAAAGAGAGAAAAAAAAGTAAAGGTCTAGACAGCTTACAGATTAGGAGAAGGGGGAACAAGATCTTATCTGACATGACTGCATCCACACAGGCACAAAAAATTTTGAAATTTTCATTTAAAAACTACTGTTCCTTAAAAGAAGGTTTTATGCTCAAACTTCCAGTTCCACACTGTTTTCACCCCAACTGCCAATGCTGATCAGCATCACTAAAAATTGAGAGGAATCTGGACCTAGTAATGAAAACACAATCCATCTGATGATACACCCAAGCATCAGCAGTTCCTTACTTTGCCTTTAGGAAACTGAACCAATTACAATTACTACAGCTGTCATTACTTTGGCCATGTCCCTCCCCTCTTCCACGCCCTGCAAGAAAACGTTTACCAGCAACATCACCTGAAGTAAATGAAACTAACAGTCACCAGAAGGGAAAGGGGAAGGAAAGAATACATGGGTATATTTGTGTTGTGGGGTTTGTCCAAGAGCATATTCCAAACAATCAAAAAAACACATACTATCAGTTTTATATAACAGAGCTCCTTTCAAAGGTGCATGAGGAGTAACTTTTAAAAATCAGTTAGCATCAAATCAACAAAGACTGATTTATTCTCTGCACTGTCCTTTAAGTTCACAGAGTAGACTTACAGGTTCCCCATTGCCAAAGCTATCTTTCTGAGATGTAAAAAACTGGAGCATAACACATGGAGGAAAATATGCTGTGCTTGGGACTGTGTGAGTATTTCTGATTCCCAGGGTCCCTCATTATAAGAAAAAGATGGTAATATTTAAAGCGAAGGATAAAGTTAAATTCTGAAAAGTGACAGGACCAGTGTGGAAGTGTCAGCTATTTCTTAGCAGGGGCTCTTGGTCACACAGTGTGATGGAAACAGAGCAAGACCCTGTCCATGCTGTGAGGACCCCTTAGGCCACCACACTGTCTGTGCTTTCAGAGTTTTGTTTCTGCTGTGGCTTTGCAGAGAACTATTTTAGCAACTCAGTTTACAGCAGCTGTACCTGAGAGCTAAGGAGGCACCAGAACACAGCACAGGGAACAGACCAGCACCAGACCCAGAGGTAACAATCTATCTTCTTAAACCATCCTTATCACCAGAAAAAGTGTTTGTGCAGCTACACTCTCACTTCTGCTCTAACACCACTGACCCTACAGCAGGCAATACTGTATTAAATTAAATCAGCTTCCTAACCCCTGTAAGATGTATTTTTTAGACTAAAAGGTAGAACTCATGACAAATTCATATACCCAACCAGAAGGCATTCATAGAAGCCACTCATTACAAAGTCACATCCAATTTCTTCCAGGTGGGAAGGTCAGAGTTAGGGCCCAGAACCCCAGTCTGCAGCCCAGAAACCTGAAGAGGTAGTAGTTACGGAGTATGTGAGAGATCAGACTTCCTCACTCTCCAACAGAAAATCTAGATGCTCTAAGAAAATGTTGCCAACGAGGTCCCCAAGTCTTTCAGTAAGTAAAATTAATAAGTTATTTGACCAACTAGTTCAATTACAGAAGAAACTGGAGTTTAAATAACCATGCCCCACACAGCACTAAGAACTGAATTGCCTCTAGCACTGGCCCTAGAGGCTGTGCTGTCAGTTGTTCAAGCAAAAGGAAAGCTTCTTTCACAGTAAACACTGAAGTTACATCTGTGTTTCTTAAGGTCTCCTTTCACATCCACTCAATTCTCCTAGTTGGAACTGCATGAAACTGGGATCATCATCTGCCAATACATTCCCAAGCATGTGCCAATGTTCTCTGATGGAAAGTGTATAAGTAAGATCCCACATTCTGTTAAACTTTCAAAACACTAAAAGAGCCTCAAATCTCACACATTAAAAAAATTAAGAAACAGCAAATTTACTTACAATTTCTACATGACAATTTTGACTTTTCAAATAGCAAGGCTGAGCATCAGATACATTAGAAGTAATCAAGACCTGAAATACACTCTCTACATATACCTAAAGAAGTGAGCAGACTTCGAGTTTTACCTACTAAAAAGTGCCAGGTATAATATACCTAAAGCCTAACCACACACTGTAAGTGGGCTGGAGTGACAGCTTACACAGATCAACTATTCTCCTCAGATTAAGGAAAAAAAAATACGAAAAAATAAAAAACCCCGCACTATGTTGTTAACCCTCAAAATATCACGAGTATTCCCGCAGCCCCAGCTCATCCCTGGTTATCTGCCAGCTGAAAAACAGGCTGGAAGCACCGGAGCCGAGCCCAGCCGCGCTCCCCCGCACCGCAGCCCCGGCCGGGCCCCGCGGCCGCAGGGAGGGAAGTGCTGCCCGCAACCACACCGCATGCAAGCCAGGGGGGCTGGGGGCAACGGGGACGGCGCCCAGCGCTGACAGCCCCGTCCCTGTGCCGTGCCCGGCCCGTCCCAGCGGCCGCGACCCCGTCCCGCCGCCCGGGCCCGCCCGCCCGCGCTAGGCCCGGCCGCCAGGAAGTGGCTCCGCCGCCACCCCGCTCCCCCAGGCCCGGGCCGGGGCCCGGCCGAGCCGCCCGTCCCGCCCCGCTCCGCTCCCCGCAGCGCCGGCCCCGCGCCCCCGGCCCTGCGCACCTGGGTTGCCAGTCATTCCAGCCCCGCGGGTGGTAGTGCTGCCTGCTGCCGGTGCCGCTCAGCCGAGACCCCGGGGCTCTGCGGCTCATTACCTTGCCCGAGACGGCATGGCCGGCCGGGCAGCGGCGCGGGGCAGGGGCAGGAGGAGCGGCGGAGGGCAGGGAGGATGCGGGGAGAGGCGCGGGCGGAGGCTCGTCACGGGCGCTCGGCGGGCGGTGCTGCTGCCTCAGTGCGCAGGGAGGGGACGCGGCCGCCGCGGCTGCTCCGGCTGCTGCCTGGGCGCGCAGCACGCCGGGATGGCGGACATGAGCCGCCCGCCCCTCCGCGGGGCACGCCGGGAGGGCGGGCACGGGCCGCGGGGGCTCCGCCTCCGCCGGGTCCGGCACGGCATCCCTGCCCGCGGGGGCTCCCCGACCCTCCTCACCGCACGTGCCCCATGAGAGGGCGGCCGGCCAGGGCAGTGAGGGGGTTCACAGCCCCCGGCCTTCCAGTGGCGACCCCTGAGTGAGGGGAGTGAGGGCGGACAGGGCATCCCAGCGCGAGCAGCGTGAAGGGGTCACACAGACCCAGTCACTGAGGTTGGAAAAGACCTCTGAGATCGCCGAGTCCAACCTGTGACCGGGCACCACATCGTCAACTAGAACATGGCACTGAGCACCACGTCCAGGCTTTCCTTAAACACCTCCGGGGACGGTGACTGCACCACCTCCTTGGGCAGCCCATTCCAGTGTCTGATCAACTTTCCTGTGAAGAAATTCTTCCTAATGCACAACTTAAACCGCCCTGGGCACAGCTGAAGACAGTCCTCTCGCCCTGAGGACGTGGATGCCCAGGGCACGGCGGGGTTTGGGCTCCCAGTCCGGCTGTGAGGGGACCCAGAGGGTTCCGGGGCCTGAAGGGAGCGCGGAGGGGCCAAGGTGCCCGGGGGGTGAGGGCAGAACCAGGGCTCCCGGCCCTGAGCAGCGCTGGAGGGAGAAGCATTGCCCTCTCCCTTTGTTTGAAGGGTATGGACATGTCCCCCCTTCCCTCTGCAGGGTCTGTGCTGCCCCAAGCCTCAGTGCAGTCTGTCCCTCTGAATGGTCAGATCCTCATCCTCGCGCGTCTCCCCACTGGTACAGCACCTCACCCATGCGTGCCTGCCTGGGACAGGGCTGATGTTCAGCTCTGGTCTCACACTAAACACTGACTGAACCCCTAAGATTTCTTTTTCCTCACAGACCTCTTTCCTGCAAGACCTGGAAACTCACATTAGCTGACCCTGACTGCAGAATATTCCCTTAGTTATGAAAAATTATAATAGTTGAGTCAGGTATTCAGCAAAGAGATCTGGGTAGATCAAACTCTTTTGTTAATTACAATATCCGAGGTTTGAGACCACTGCAAGACCTGAGGAGACTTCTGAAATTCTCCTGTGCTGAGTACGCCGCGGTTCTGTTGGAAACTTCGGTGAGACAGATGGTGTACTGCCGCCTCCCTCGGACTCTGCTGGGCAGCCATCGTCCTCTGACATCGCCTTGTTGGCTTGCAGTCCATAGGCAGTGTGTGCAAGACCTGGAGATTTCAGTTTCAGGACACAAAAACAAAATTGTGCCACAAAGCTTCATCACAACATAATGCCATTTTGATGCAGCAACCCCGTGCCCATCAGACTGCGTTTGAACTGACATATGTTTGTGTATCTTGAATTAGTTGTACAAAACCAATCAGTTCCATAAGCCATGCCAGATCTTTTTTTCCATCTTTTATAATCGAGATGGACATCCAGAATTACACAATATGCCGCAAAATCAGTTTTTTGTAAGTAGAGCAACAATACCTGTTGCAAATTTGCTGATACTTTCCAAATAAGTCGAGCAGATGCTATTCCCCAGTGATGCAGCAGGTGATTCTTTTTGTTTCATGACTGAGTAGTATCCCAGCAATAATAATGTGAACCACTTGAGGGACAAGGTAATACAGCAATGTATTTTTAATTACGTTTCAAATTAATTTAGCTAGGGGAGGCATGACAGTAAGCTGGCTACAATGACCAACAACTGCCTGCGTGTAGCAAGAGTTTAAGAACCACTGATTTAGTGTCCAGTAGAGTAAATTTTGTATCAGAAATCCTGTATTCTAGTGGTGAGTTTGCTGCAGTCTGTGTGGTCTAATGCAGATCCCTCTTCTGAGTGCAGTTGTCTCCATTTGTAAAATAGATCAGTGATGCTCAGCTTTCTAAACTGCTGGTTGTGCACAGCCTTAAATCTGTAAAATCTTATATAGCTGCCAAAATAAAAGATATACACTAGATTTGTTTCTGCAAGGATGATTATATTGTGAAATTTGAATGGTATTATAGATAATAGTTTAAAAGCTCATCAAGATTTGTGAGATAGAGCAATAATTATTCCTATAACCTTTTCTCAGTTGCAGATTTCAATCAGCCAAAGATGGATAAGGGCACTCAGATATCATGCTAGGAATTAAGAAACACAGGAAAGCTGAGGCCAGGATTTTTGGACCTGCCCTCTAATTTTCAGCCCTCAAATTTGGGACTTCAGTTTTGGATACTGAGTGGCCAGCACAGATATCAGTTGGAGCTGTACGTTCTTGAGTCTTGCTAAAAAATAAATAAAGTGTTTAAATCTGGACCCTCTCAAAATAGAAATACATGGACTTAAAAGACCTGCCTTAAATTTCAGAGTCGATGACACTCGCAGAGATTTGTGCCCTGTCTCGCTGCTGAGTGTACGCTCAGTCCACTCCATCAAACTGCCCACATCCATCCTAAAGCAGAACTCTGTTGTGACAGACACTGTGAAACACACTTTTCTTGCTTTACAATTCATGGTAAGGATGTCTTTATTTAATATATCAAAGAAAGCTGTATTAATCTGAGTATTATTTTTAGTTGGAATGAAGTGCAAATTGTATATATTTAAGGTGCCGAAATAAGGCAGTAAGCACCATATTGTGTCTTTTACCCTTCACTAGTTTATTTCCTTACTAAGCAGTATGTCTAGAGAAACCAGCATGTGATGAGGATTGCAAGTCACTCATGGCCCTTGGCTCCCTCTGATCCATGACAAAGCTACAGATTGAGAGAAAAACAATCACCAGTTATGAGAGGGAAAGAGATGCTATTTCCTCTTCTGGAAATAGAACAGAAGCCAAGGAGCAAACCAGTATTTAACTAGAGCAGAGAAGTTCCAGTTGCCAAGATCCTGTAGTTTGTGTATTTCAGACAGATGCCTCAAGAATCATATAGGATTCCTAGAATAGCATTCCCTATACCTGCCAATTCTACTGTTTTGATGGCAGAATCCCGGTTTTATCAATAACCAAACAGATTGTCAGTTGGATGGCCCCACAGACTATTTTCTGGACATAGCAGACTCAAAGCACATGTGATGCATGGCCAATCTGTGCAGGCACCAGGAGCCCAGGGTGTCCAGAACATGCTGTACTTGCGGCACAGGCACAGCCGCCCGCGCATGCACAGGAGGTTCCCCAGGATTCCCGCTGTTTTCTTCGTTAAACATGTCGGCAGGTGCAAGGAGCTGTGGAGGTGGTACTGCCCAACAGGGATATTGTCTATCACCAGCAAATGGTACAGTCCTTTTTGAGGCCCACCTTTTCTCATCCCAAACTGGAATTTTTCCTTATCCTATGGGGTGTATTAATACAGAAATGCAACATACAAATAGTCCTGATAGCAAGGACTATTGAGCCATTCTAAAGCATTTTGTTGAAAATCATTTTAATGTAAAAATGTTAATCTTATTGTTTGGAATTCCAGTTTGAATAGTAATAAAAATCATATTTTACCTTCTTTTCTTTACAAAAAAAATACTACGGGAAACATTAATTTATTTTTTCTGAGTATTTATAAAGTCACTTTAAATTTAAGTGGGATAGCACATTGAACCATCTGCTCCATTTCCTCAAGGTCTTTTAGAGGATATCTTTTCCTGAACAGTATTCTTCTACAGCAGTGCAACAAATATAAGACATTAACTTCCTCAGAACTTGCATCTTTGCTCTACTGAATTTCTTTATGATTATTACATCTTTAAGGCTTTTTACTGTCCTATGTAAGTAGCATTATGTACAATATGTGAGTAAATATTTGAGTTCCTGTCACAGACATCATCCTGTCATTATAGATTTGTTACATCATGGGCTACATTAGTCCCTGTTTGCATGCATAAGTTATTTTTTAATTTTCTGTTTATTAACTGTATGCTTCTTTAAATGTCCTACACATCATTTACATATTAGCATAAACGGTCATATATAACATACAAACTGAGCGCTTCCATTTAAGTGACTGGTTTCTAAACAAGTAGTTGTTGCAGTTACTTTGACCTGACAAATCCATAACCAGGCATGTTACATATGTTAAATTTCAGCCAGGGTTAAAATGGAGAGATAGCCCAAAACAGTAGTTTCCATGCTGGTTTCAGGAGAGCGGAAACTGCACCAATTCTTTTCCAAGTTTTGGAATCCACACCAGCTGCCTCAGAGGAAAATCGTAGCCTGCATGCAGTGTGCTATGTAGTTAAATTGACAGCATCACAGCAACTCAGTTACAACATTTTTCAGCATCTCTGAAAATCAAACTTTGTGAACAGTTGAATGTCTGATGCGTAGACAGCGCTGGCTGAGAATCAAGTGAGCTTTTACTCACACCGACTAAAATGTGTGCCACGAGCAGCAGCTCCCTCTCCTCTGCTCAACAAGACAGTGCCGTGCCCCAGGTCCTGCCTGATATGTGCTGTTACCTGCAAACCAAACAGCGTGGCTGCAGATCAGTTCATGTTGCTGCCAGAGCTGGCTGTTCAGACTGGCAGCTCTAGGGAGATTTGTGCCACTTGCATTATTTCTGGAGAGCCCGGGCAGAAGCCTGATGACAAACACTGCATCCTGTGAGAATGAACAGCTGATCGGGGCTTACGAGCACTTGAACATTATGAAACGCTGCACAAGGCGGGAGCGGGGCTGGCGGGAGTGGCACTGCACTGCAGAGAGGCAGCGCTGGAGCAAGAAACTGTCGCCTTTTACTGTGGATGCCAATAGTACAGGACTAGTATAATGGCTTCACCTTTCTGGTGAATCTAACCATTTCCACCTGTTAAGATAACCTCTCTCACACATAAATTTTCATGCTGTACAGACCCAAGTTTATGTCATGTTTATTGAAAGGGTAATTTGAAAGAGGCTGCCAGGAAAGTACGAAGCCTTTAAGGCATAATAGGCCCAGGGAAATTTGTTTGAATGGTGTAATGAATCCAACTTGTTAATTTAGCTCAGTTTGGTGCTTATTGCTGATAGTGGAGTGCTATGAAAATGAAAAGAAAAATTGGTCTAAGAGGTGCAGTACAAACAGAAGTGAAACATACAGTAAACTCCCCCAAGGTATTTATCCTTTAATCTTCTCTAAGTTTAATTGCTTTTTCTAGGCTTATTTTCCTACCTGTTGTTTTAATGTGTTCCAGATCTCAACATTACCAAGTCCTTATCTCTCCATCTTTCCTTGAAGCCTCTGGAAAAGACTTTGATGAGATCAATAGAGATGTCACTTGAGTCATACTTCATGTGACAGCTCAATAACCAGCCTTTATGAGAAAAAACATACTATCAGAGCATGAAAGAGAAGGACTATGAGCCCAGAGTGAGAGACATTTAAGCAGCAGGTCCTTATCCCTCAGAGTTCACTGCTCTGACCCAGACCATCTTCCACAGGACTAACTTTATGTCTGATGTACAACTAGATCATCTCTCAGTTCTGCATACATTTCTCAAGTCCCATTTGGATTTTCTCACAGCCTTTCTGAAGGGCATTTCTGTGGACACTCACAAGGTGAGGTGTCTGACCACAAAGCTGACAATTGGAACCAAAGTCATTCCTCGAGGACCCACGGCTCATCTGCTGGCCAAGAGACCACATAATCTCTGCTTCCATAAGAAACTAGCTAAAAAGACATCTCTGGATGTTTGCATAATAACATGCTAACAGGGAGGAAAAACACTTAGGAGCAGAAAACAAATCAAGTTGGATAGACTTATGGCACGTGTATACAGCTGGGGTAAACTGGGGCAGCAGCAGCAGTTTCTCTGCTCCTGCTCAACCAGGGCTCTTCTGCTTGGTGCTGCAGAGGACAGACATCCCTGCAGCCACTGTCACTGACACTATCCAGAGCAAACTCAGGAGGATTCAAAGTCTCCACAGGGGAAATTGAGGCCCCAGGCACTACTTGGTTGAAATCTCACCTGTATAGTTTTTATTGCACGTTATTTTTGTGAGAAAAGCTATGTCTGTGTCTGAATCAAAGCTGAATCAAAGGAAAGTAAATTGCCTTTTATTGCCATATACATTCAGTGGAAAGACTCTGTATTCATTTGAGCCTGTGAAAAGCTGGATGTGGGAGAGCTGTCCAGCATTATATAAAAGAAAATCTGATTTTCCAAATAACATACATGCATTGTAACCACCAAATCATCTTCCTGTAGTGCCCTGTCTAAATCACTACAATTTGTAGCTTCTCTAACAACAGCCCTAGAAACCACAGCTTCCTTCAATAAGCAGCTTTGACTCATCTCCAGGCCAAGATGAAAAAATAGCATGTAGCTTTGTGCATAAAAAGCATACATTATTCCTAGTCAACCTGAATTCTGACTTTTTCTCCAGTTTTCAAGTTTTGCTTTTGCAGCCTTCATAAAGTTTTTTGCATTGTTTTTGCATGTTTACAGAGGATTTAATCAGAAACAAACAAAAAAGGACCTCCTCATGCCATATTGACATGTTCTTTCAACCTTTTTATCATTTACTCAGAACTGATACTCCTTAGTCTCCAGTACTTGCCATTTCTCCCATAAAAACATGTTATTCTGTAAAACACTGTATATTGTAAAGCTTTCTAGGCAGACATTACATCCTTCCTTATGTTTAGCACAGTAAGACCTTGATCTGGCTGGGATTTGGAGCACAACATAACATTAAGTCTAATACTTCTGCTACAGAAGAATTCAAGAGCCTGGAGTTGGTGGGACTGCCATCATCTGAAGCAGAAAAAGCCCTTAAATAGAGCACATCTCTCTCCTTCTCTTCCTCATTGTTTTTCTAGGCCATATTTAAACTACACTTTTACCCAATTCCCTGTGGCACCACCACCCTCCATATCCACAGTTCATGGAGCCAATGCACATGAATGTTACAGCCCATTTGCCCAAAGGCCTTTTAACAACTCTTCATTCAGCTAGAAAAAAAATTACATAAATTTATTGTTTACTTTCACATAAGTTCCTTTGAATTCTTATTTGAGATATTAAATAGGTTGTTTTCAACCTATGGTTTGCAATAACTTAATTCAAGTTCCTTGAACTCGTTGTTCCACAGTCTTACAGATACGGCAATCTTTCAGAACAAATAGAATTAACCTTGAAATAATCAGTAGTGCACAAAGATAGTGCTTCATCACAATGCTTTTTCTTGTTCTGTTCACTGAATATAAAAACAGTCAATGTTTTGCTCTCTCAGCTCATTCATTCAGATGTTTTTGTAAAACACTGAGACTAGAAGCTGCCCTGCATTTATTCCATGTTTGATGGGCCCATTACTTAAACACCTACTCTCCAGATAAATGGAATTTAGCTCCAAGCATGCAGACCCAGTCCACCAATCCCATAATGACGTGTTCACAAATCCATAAATCCTGGCTGTACGATTTCACCAACACACAGATGAAGAACAAGCCAAGCCTTTAAACACCCGGAAGAAAACCCATGATGAGACAAAAAAGTGACACTGAAAAATGTAGCAGTACAAACCAGAGCTGCACAGGTAATTGCTGTTTGGGCATAACCACCCCTCTGAAATGCAATCCCATGCGTGGTACATACATACATACATTTCTGTGGACACTAGATGGATCAACATAACATAATGTTTAAATTTGAGATTTGAGTTGAAAAAAAATCTAAGTTTGAATGAAATATATCCTTTATCTTTTAAATTTCACAAGATTAAAAATTACACTGAAGCAAATTACAAAGCAGCCCATCACTGCTGAGACATAGTGAAATCAACTGCTCAGGGTAGATTTCTAATGCATTTCCCTCCTCTTTTCCTTCTCCACTGCCTGTGAGTGTGTTGGTTGCAATGTGTTGGCTCCAAAATGTGGAGGGTAAATCTGGAGTGCACCTCCTAAAGCGGCCCAGCTTTGCACTGGGGTGAGCTAGAAATTATGTGCATGTCAGGGAGATACACATCAGCATTTTAAAGCAGTTTCATGTGTAACTAACTGATTTTATAAATCAGTGAATAGAGAGTGATTTGCATAAGTGACAGGGTAGATGTGATTCCTTTGGGTTCCCCAAACTCTACCTCATTACAAATCATGAGCATCAGTAAAATATGTAAATTTGATGTATATTTTTGTAAAATGAGCGAATTGATTAATTACTTCATTTTATTTATATATTTAGATACATTTAGCTGGGTTCAGCTGCTCCTTGTGCCTGCTGAATATTTATGATTCTGTAGCACTAAGGTGCAGATTTGGAGACTATCTGGCTCCTTACAGATTTCTGAGTATGGTGAGGGTGAGGGAGCTCTGCCTTACCCAGTAACAGTAACAGAGTTACTGTCCCCATCTCAGATCCCTGCTATGGCCTTCTAACCCCAATAGCTAAATGACAGTATAGCTGCTCCTGAGTTACTGCAGGGCATAGACCGACATATTAATGCAAACTGGAACAAGGGATTATGCTAATATGTCAGATTGTGCACTGGACTGGGGAAACAGGACAGGGAGCTGGGAACTGCAGCTTCAGCTGCCGTTTCAGCACGACCCACAGTGCAATAATTCCCACCTTGAACATAAAACTTTATTATCTTAAAGACTGCCCTGTTTATTTTTGCCTGCCCACTTGCATTCACTTTGAAAAGGGTCTTCCCATGCTACTGACTCTCTGTTGGACTGGTTTGCAAGGATTTTTCTCCCTCTGTCTCAGAAAAAAATGATGCTCTGGTGTGCTCAAACACACTGCTGCTGGCCCTTCAGCCCAGCAGTGATTGCATTCCTTCTACCAGCTGTTGCAAACCCCAAATGATAACTTTTCTTATGTCTTGGTTTTCTCAGTAAAGCCTACACTTCTGTGCTGGCTAGAGTGGCTTGAGTGCACAGAGCCAGCACATAGTCAGGTTCCTCCAGGTTGCTGGTGCTACTTCTACTACTGGGATGCTGCTGTCTCCAGTGCAGCTGCCCCATAGCTCTCTGAAAATCAAAGTGCCACACAAACTCGGGTGCTGCTCTGAGGGGGTGCAGCCTTTATCTGCAGCATCAGGATGCCTGTGGAGCTGTCATGTGTACCACCATACCTATGTTCTCTGCCCCAGTCCTCCAGTTCATGAGCTGCTTCTACTCCTAACCCAGGAAGTTCAGTTCTTGCTGTTTGGCAACTTGTGTTTTGATAGTCTTTCCTGCAATTTGTCTTTTCAAAATAAATTCTTGTGAAATCCTTAAGTTCTTCAGAGCTTCAGTTCACCTACAGCATGCAAACACTTGATCTGAAATGGTGTCTTTACCAGAGACAGCAATATTATGAGAACTCAGCAGAATGCCAGCTGAAGACCTGGATATTATGAGGGGTTTGGACTTGGAGAGCTTTACCAAGTAGCCAGGGCAAGCAGTTATCTACCTCCCACATGCAAGGTTTGCCTCAACTTCCAAACTGTGCCCATTGAAGACATCTTTTTGTTGCCCTGCGCTTAGAGCTGTGCTGTGTCAGTTCAGAATGGCTTAGTACAGACCGTCCCTGGCATAACCAGGCTGGACATGCAGGTGAGCAGCCAAAAATGAAACAACACTCCTTGTTCTGAGCAGTGAGTTATGAAATACGCATTCCTTGTGGGGCTCTGGGAGTTGCTAAATGAGTTTGTGATAGTCTCCATAGCAATGGGAAGGCATACTAAGAAGAGAAACCACAGAGATATATGCCAGAGATATGTCTCCTTGACAACAACCCAGGCATGGGACTGAGAGAGCTGCCTGGAGGAGCTAAAGCTGGATCCTCATGTCCTCCTCTCTGAAGTGACTCAGGACATCGAAAGGGGCTGCTCTAAATAAAAGTGGCAAGCACCAAGACAAGAATAAATTAAACCACTAACACCAGGAATGACACTGTCACTGTTACATGCCTGGGTCTATCAGTTCCGTTGCCTACCTATATATGAATCATGTATGAGTTTTATATATTTGTATGCTGTGAAGGCAAGTATTCAAAAATTATCAGGCTTGCTCTAGGCCACACAGCTATCTCCAGTCCTCCTGTCTCTTTGCCTTTTGAGACATTCCTTAATAACATGATCAAGGGAGATTTTTCTTGTAGGACTCCTGCCTTGTTCAGCACACTGGGCAGATGATGCTCACTGAATTGTTGAGTCAATATTTTGTCTTTCCCTTGTTCTTCAAAAGCTTGCCTCAGGCCTTCTTTATTTCATGCAGTGCAAACATACTCACAAAGACAGAATAAATTCCCTCATGACAATTTCTGCTGCAGTTATTATAGCAACAAGGTTAAATGCTACCAAACTGGAATAATGCTAAAAATACTAGCAAAAAAAAAAAAAGCTGCAACTACAAAGGCAAAAAAGCAAAGCAGCAAGCCAAAACTGTTCTCCAGCTGTGCTGCTTGCCTGCAGTCAACTAAACCAGCTGCTACTTTTGCTCTAATTTCTCTTTCTCTTTACCCAGATTTTGATAAATTCCTCCAGCCCAGGAGTACTGGAAGGCTCCCCTCACATCTTCCTTGCTGGGTCCTCAGCCCCTTCAGGGAGAGTCTGTGAAAGCTGCATGTTCTGAAAAGGAACTACAACACTTGGGGGAATCTAAAAAATATTATTAATAAGTAACACCTAGACAGGCAGGTCATCATTCAATTTAGTACCAGGTTCCTGATAACAGATACTGCCATAGAGACTTGGGATTATAATTTAAAAACAAAATGTAGGGTCCTGGCTTGTTTTTCAGTTGGATGCTGAATATTAAGCAAAATCCATACCATGGTTTATTGAGTCAATGGTGAAAATAAAGCACAGTATTTTCAGGCCCAGTATCTCAATGCAGGAAGTTCTATCACTTATGTATTAAATTAAAATCATAGCTGAGTTGGCTGAGATATTATTGAAATTAAATCCTATTGTTTCCCTCATCTTGCTTATAATTAAAGGAAGTAATTGCTCTTTGATTGTTTAGGTGATTTAAAACTAATTCCATTGTTATCCTGCTTTAGTTATTAGCTGAGGGATGCAAATCTTCCAGGACTGTTGAATAGCTCCAGCCATGTTCCTCCTCCCTCCCTGCTGACCCTTCCCTGCCCTGGGGTTTGCAATATTCCCTGGAGACCAGGAGAAGAAGCCTACGAATCTCCTGCAGCTGTGTCAGCAAAGGGGGTTTTACAGTTCACTACCAACAGTCGGCTAAGAAAAAAATAAAGAAAAAAGGAACAGGGAAACCACAGTTAGTGCCTAGGGCTTGGCAGGATCTAGTCTGGAAGTAAAGGGTTCCCAAAACAGAAGGCTTGCTGAGGAGCCCTCTCTTCCTTTAGGTCAGCTGCTGCTGAATCCTGGCAGGTCACTCTGGACCACAGTTTGCCCCTGTGAGAGGGAAAGGGCCACCAAGGCTTTAGTATGATTTTTCTGATATCTGGGCTCATCCTACAGATGTGATTGCTGGGACAGTGTAAAGTACAAGCACACTGACTTTGGGCTCATCCAGCACATTCTCTGCTAACAGTCACCATTATTACTCCCTTTGATCTTTGTGAGGATATTTTTCATTTCCTGCACAAAACAGTGGATTTGGGTTGTAGCTACCCCAAAGCTGCACACACTGCCCCTGCTCCCTGAGAAAGTTTTTCTCTCAGAGACCATAATGTCATCAGTGACTTGGACCTGGTTACTCTGGACACTGTGTGCAGACACTTGTGTGCCAAGTGAAAAAAGAACAATGGCAAAATATCTTGGAGGCTGCCAACAAGACAGACCATGGTGTGCAGGGAAGCCAATTAAATACACAGCACTCAAGGAGAGCTCAGAACGCATTCAGTGTGAGAGCACATGGGCCAGTCCCACAAGAGACAACACATCAAAAAAACAGGGGGGATTTCCTTAATGCCTTTTATCCATGTGAGCAAAGCTGACAGTCTTCATAAGCCCTGGCATAGATCTTGCTCACGTTGTGTGAGTAATACCATTTGTCTTGTGGCAAGAAATGAATCTGTGTGTGCTTTGGTTCAGCCTTGCAGCTCACCAGCACGGGGTGTCTTCTGCTGTTACTGCAATGCAGCCAGCTCTGGAGCAGGGAGCAACTGCCTGAAATGCAGCTCAGCGATTCTCCACGGCAAACACACAGTGTGCACCTCTACCTTCCCAGGCTCTGGGGGTGGTTCAGGCCCTTCAGAGATCAAATACTCTGCCTGAAGTTAAGGGCTTCTATGCATAAAGATAAATGTGGCCCAGCCTGACACAGTGGTAGGAGTTCTATGACTTACTGATTTCCGTAGCACTGCAGGTAAGAAGGGCAAGAGGGTGTACCTTGGGAACACCAACATGAACCCACAGAAACTGCCTTTCCTCCTGCCTTTGCTTTTCAGCATTGTTTTTTCCTTTAATTGAAACAGAAGATGTGAAAGGTGAACCCTAAAAAAATCAACAACAAACTCAGCATAAAAGAAAGTATTCATGAATATCCTAACATCCAGCTTTGTAAGGGATCAATATTCATTCTGTATCAGATGTGGCAAGTGTAACAGTAGCATTCAGTGCTGCTCAGGATATTATTAAATAAGACAGGAAATTGGAATACAATTGCTATTGCAGGCCACAGACAGATCTCAGCCATGTGTGGAAAGATTTTCACTTACAATTAAGGACTGTGGTAAGGGAGAGCATAAAGCTTTTCACTTAGTAGGGTGAAGGAATTGAACAGGATTTTCGGTCTAAGGAACATTCAACCCCTGGAAGTCTCTGCACTGTAGGGTCCCCTAACAGGGAATTTGTCCCCATACTTCTAACATGAGTACCTCACTCTTCTGTATGACATCTCCAGCAGTTCCTTCAGTATATGTCAAGTTTATTTTTAACTCTAAGCTGAAACAAGAAAATAGTGCTACAGCAAAACAGCAACAACGCTGTACTTGAGTTCCACAATACAGCTATTTGGGGGGCTGCATTTGTTTGAAACAGTAGCTGTACCCAGATTGTATACATTGCTTAGGTCTTTATAAAAAGCCAAGATGTAAGCCTTGCAGCAGACATGTCTTTTCCAAAATGTATCCAAAATTGTCAAGCATGAGGATGTGCCCTATCACAGAGAACACAGACTTGAATGGCTTCTGGTGAGACATTGAGAAATGTGAAATGAAAAACTGAGTTGGAAAGCAAATGAGCAGAAGCGAGTCAATACACTGCCTGTCAGATATAGAAGTGATTTTCAAAGTGATGACAGCTGAAAAACACATATTTTTTACAGGTGCAGTCAGAGTCCCTACCTGACACAATTCCATTGCAGCAGTGGAATTGCCCCAGGGCTGAACCGGGGACTTGGAGGTTCAGGTGATAACTTTAGACAGATGAGAATTTCTCCTTCTCTCCCAAAAAGACCAGACCAGCAGCATGCACACCACAAGGACTGCTCTGAGTGCTGGAGGTTCTCAACACTGGCCAGCCTGGGGATCTGCTCCTATAGAAGTCCATTGATCCAACACCCCTGCTATGCATTTGTCACCTTCTCTTACCCATTCAAGCTCTTGCTGTGGGACATGTCTTCTCAGATCACAACCCACACTGAAAACTCAGGGTGGTACACATGGGACTGGTGGCATAACCATGCCAGCTGCCTGTCTCTATTGAAGGTGCACTTGCAGGGCAAAACTCTGGCTGTGCTGAGAAAATTCAGTGTTAATTGAGCAGAAAAAGATGTAACAAACATGTTTAGGAATGATCTAAAGAAAATGTCTATGCTATTTTTTTATCTCTCCTCTAGAAACTTTTTCTGACTCACTGTGTTTCAGTGGGTTTAAAAGCCAAGTCCTACTTTTTCACCACGTAAAACACCACCTCAGTACCTGCTGTGGGGTGCCAGGGATTAGAGCTCCCTCTGATGGGAGGAAGATCAGATACGCAGATACTGTCTGAGCCTCCCGGAGTGCCTTCTGCTGGGCAGGCTGCAAAATCACATCCCCTCACACAACTTTTTTTGTAAAGCACAATACCAACTTTTCCACCTTCTTTAATTTACACCTTTTCCACTTTGTCCCCATTTTCCCTTTTTTCTCCTCACACCTCTCCCTTTCCTCTCTCACCCAGCTATTGTACCCGGGTTTTGTTCCCGTATGCGGTACATGACGCTGTAGGTTACAGATCAGGCAAACGAGAGCAACGAGCTTGCCCCGCAGCCTGGGAAGGCTCGCCATGGGCCAGCAGGGGCAGCTGCTATTCACCACCCATAGGTACTGTTACAGACCAAGATGGTGAGCTCAAACCGAGATTAATTTTGAGTCCAAGTAGTCCGGATGAGGCTGTCAGCCCCGTCCCACCTTGTGGAGCGGATCCCGGTACCTCCCGGGATCTCCCGGGTCCCCTCCTGGCCGCAGCCGGTGTCAAAGGGCTCCTGTTGCCATGCCCGTGCAATTCTTACTGTCAGCAGCAGATGGCCAAATATTACCACACATACATAACATTTACAACCAAAAGGGCGCATAACTGGGTCGAAAACGCCTTTCCTTGCCAGAAGCATTTATTTATAAAATGGCATATGCACACTTAGCATTTACCTTTCTATATGCAACATTACCAAATGTGTGACAAATGGTGACACTCATTTCCTTTCCCATTCCTGATATGCTTGCCAAAGTAAGGTGCATTAAGCAAACAAATAGTAGGATAAAGCTCTGTCCTAAACCACCTAAACATTATTCGTTATTTCAAATTTATTTTACAATAGAGAATTAAAAAACAGGGCCTAGACCCAAATGCAGCAAAGCCCAGGTGAACAGCAGCTGGCAGAGTGAGAGGCATCTGGAATTTAAATGCAGAAATTGTTTCATTAAGCACTCCAAAGGCCCAGCAAGGGGTTGTGGTGGCAGACACACAGGTTTATAGTTTTAGTTGTTTTGAAGAAAAGCACACAAACCTGTTCTACCACTGCTTCACGAGGGTGGAAGGGCTTTACCTGCTTTAGCAGTGCACAGTGTCTGAAAATAATCAATATGGGCACAAGCACTAATGTGACTAACAGGAGAAAAAGCCAAGGAATAACCTTTCCAGCATCACCTCAGGGCATGCCTGTGCAGACAGTCGGGCTGGGTTGATTCAGCCAGGACACGTGCCAGACAGTGAAAACCAGCTGGCTGTAACTGCAGAGGATTGGGAGCAGAGACACAGCAGCACTCGATTCTCCATTGCCTTTTTGGGACTGTGGCAGAAACATGTACCCGTGTTTTGTCACTTTGGATAGCACTCACAGGTCACTGCTGCTGTTGTCTGCCAGATTCACCTTTCCCAGAGTTTGTTAGCAAAAACAGCTTTTTGGCTCTGCATCCTTTACTGTACATCAGTTAGACAGGACAAAGCGAGAGGGAACAGCTCCATCACTCAAGCATGCTTTAAGGGAATGATTTTCCTGAAATGCTCAGCTTTCAGTATCTCAGGAATTGCCATTTAATCTTTAAGTGATTAAACATTACTCCAGGCTGCCAACCATAACCAGACCAAAACACCTCCTCTATTGTGTAGTACTGTATTTTACCTTTGCTCAAACTGTTTGAGCTCTGTGTCAGCAAGCTGGGTAATATCATGAGCTACTGGGAAAGCCCTTGGTGTCCCTGTTACCTGCAGGAAATGCATGACTGTCCCATTCTTGCAGCCTACTTAATTTTTGGCTTAATTTTTTACCAGGAGTGGTGACCTATAACTCTCAGTTACATGAAAGATGTAGAATGGCTTTTAAAAATGAGGACCCAGCTGGCAAGTAAGGCTGAATTCATATTTGATTTCTGCCTTTTATACCAAATCAATAAGACTACAGGTATGCAGATAGGGCTTTTGTACTGGGAGCTAGTACTCACACCTCTTATCCCTATCCACAGCCTAGGAGTGGTGTGGAGATGCTCCAGATGGGATCCTCGCTGTAAAACACACAGCAGCATAACTTATGCCGGACTAAACAAGGGGTGGTATTCAGAGGTCGCTTCCCTTGAGTAGGAATCTGATCCCTGGTTTCGGTGCTGCAGGACTCCTCCAGGCAAGCTTCCAATACACAGCAGAAACCCTCTCCTGCCATTGGCATTCCAGCTCCGGTGCCTGACAGAGACCTTCTGTCTCACACACAGCACTGTCGAACACCACCACTGAACAAGCCCATCCCTGCAGTCTAGCCAGGAGGAGAGCCAATGCCCTGCCTGTCAGCAGGCTGCAGCAGTCTCATGTGCAGATCACTTTGTCAGTGGCTGGGACATGCTTATAACTGTGTATCAGCCTGGGCTCCTGCCATTTTGGAAGCCAGTCCCTAGAAGTCCTGTTTGTATATTGTATTTGTACCTGCAGTAACTTATTTCAGGACTTTCCTGCTTTAAAAGGAGCCTGTCAGAGCATGGAAAATTAAAAGTAATCTTTTTTCAGCTAAATGTATTGACTGTAGTGTAGATTTGTAGCTCAGCAATCTGACTTAATGAACTTGAGCAGACATCATTTAAGCACCAAACTTGTGAATTTGAGAAAACAACTCCCTTTTGTCTTCCAAGAGCCCTGATTATGACTGATACTATCACTGACTTTACAACAAACATAATTCCCCTCTCAGACACCAGCAATCCTGGTAGGCACATGCAATTCTATATATGTCAGAGAAAACAGATCATCTGAAAGTAAAATGGCTCACCAAAGAGTAAACAAAGCATCCTGCCAAGGTTTAGTGCCTTGCATTTGTTTGGCTGTGAGCTGGGGACTTCCAGAGAGGCGTATTTTGAGCCCAATCCTCTTTTTTGATGCCTGTTCCTAAACAGAGCAAACCCAGAGGGAAAGGCCCTGCTGTGCCTGAGGGCCAAGTGCAAGACAGGAGATGCAGGACCCCCCCTGAGCTAAAGGGTTTGACCCTGCTGCACACAGGGAACATGAGGTCTGAGAGCTACATGATTTGCAGGCAGCAGCTGGGAGGGACCCGCGCGGAAATCTCTGCACGTGTGCATTGCCAGAGCTGCTCCCACCCTCCTCATGCCAGCACGGCGGCTGCTAAGCAACTAAACCCGGCGAGGGGCACTTTGGAGATAATGCTAAAAATAGTCCCCAGCAGGCAAGACAGCGCCAGCAGCCGTAACTCATGACGTCAAACTCCTTATTGCTGCCCTCCCTGCCATGGCCTGCCAATGCCTTCCATAACCAGGTGAGTTCCTCCAGGCCTCCCCAGGGCCATCATCATATCAAGGACCAGCACTGCTGATGTCCCCAAAACACTGCTGCCATGTGTCCAGCCCCAGCCTGAGCCCAAAGCTGGGCACAGCCCCCAGAAGCGTATGGCTGGCCCTTTGGGCAGGGCATTGGGATGGCCCCTTCCCCGCCCGTGTTGGATCCTTGCCTAGCAGAGGAAGGAATGGAAAGAAGCCCCTGGGCAAATCTAGTGTTAAAAGGAGCAATTTGATTAAACTGACAAAATCATGCACACCATTGGAAATGACAAATGACATTTTCAACTCCGGTACAAACACGAGACAGAGCACACACCTCCCTCTGTCTTTCCAGGCTGTTGCTCTCAGCAGCTGAAATCACTTCTGTAGCTACACTGAACCAAAGCCAGTTTGCATCTGTCCTCACACAGAGATGGCAGAGAACAGAACCCAAAAAACAGGAAAAGGTGCCCATAATACTTCATGCAGCAGTGTTTGAATTTCCAGGTCCAGAAGAGAGAGAAATGGAAGGAAGCCCATTGTTCTTCCTGTTTGGCCCCAGCACATTGCCCTCATCTGAGGGGCAGAACCTCCTCTCTTCACCAGCTCAGTCCTGTCCAAATTGGGCCACTACACCTTTTTTTTGGAGGCACAGTGCAAACCACACCAGGGAACTAATCCAGTGCAAGAGTCATCCCCATTTGTCCACCTCTCCTCTCTTTTGACAGCAAGATATTTCTTGAGCACACCCTTTCTCCATGCATGCAGCTCCTCTCCAGCCCCCTTAGCCACATCAGGGAAATTATTAGGGTGAACAGAGTCCCCCAGGCAAGTACTTTTACCACACATTCTTCTGCCTCATCTCTTTTTCTAGTATAGAAACGCAATGCCCTTGAGACCAGTCCTGCAAACCTCTGCAGCAAATCCCACAGCACTTGTGTTGAAGGTACCTGGGATGGTGCTTTTTCTTCTCCCATTAAGTTGCTGTTAATGGCCCCAGGATGTACCTCTCATGGCAGGTGATGAGTTTTCACCTGCAGCCTGCACACGTGATGTGAATTGGCTCCTTAGGTTAGCAAAAAGAAGTCTCAGGAAAAGGGAGCAAGGTCTGAAGAGCAGCAGGTGTCTCCCAGCTGGCATTGATCTGTCCTCTCTTTCCAGGACTTTTCTTTCCGTACATGAAAACATACTCAAGTGGAGAAAAAGCAGAGCTAGAATCCAAAGTCTGAAGCTCACTGAAGAGAAAACGGCTTCTCTGCAGCTGGGCCATAAATTTCTCAGTGAGCATAAGGGGGGTGTAGGTGCATATGTCTTCCAAATACCAGTGGTATTTTCAGTAGGAGTAAAACCTAACTGATCTTTAACATGCAGCACTTAATTTCAATGCCTTTTGTACATCAACACTACCTGTGAAACAAACATCAGATTTTACTAAAATGAGTATGTGTCAACATACTGGTGACTCACACGTACACTCAGTTGCAAAGGGAGACTCTGAATTAGCCAAAAGTTTTGTTTCAGCACTTTCTATCCAGCAATGATAGAAATATTGCAGCTGGAAATCCTGGTGCATCCCAAGTCTTTCTTGCTCCTGCCCTGCATCTGAGGTTTCAGAGAATTTCAAAGGAGATTTCCAAGTGGGAAATACCATATGTGTCAGCCACACATTTCTGGCATTGGAAACCTCAAGGCAGCAGCTGCCACTAAACCTTTCTACAAACCTGAAGGGAAGATGCCTGTAAACATTTTGCAGCAGACTTGTCATTACCTTTACTGGGCCAGCCCTGCCACTCAAACATGCTGAGCACTGGGAAAGCAGATCTGCCAGGAGCCCATGGATGCCCAGTCTATAGTTGCAGAATGCCACAGCTCCACATATATTTGCTGCTCCTCCTTATGGTTTACTTTGAATGAATCATCATAAGAAAGCTGAGGGTTTGATACCTCACAGCTGTGAAGTGTAAAGGAAGACCTTTAGAAATATCTTGGACCATAAATGTACTTGTCTGTGCTGGTCTATATCTAGGTGATAAATAAAGCCCAAGACACTTGAAAGAGCTTTGTAATCTTTGAAAATTAAATCAAGGCAAATAACCCTTTCTAGTTTCATTATACCATTCATGCAACTTCTTTTGCTCTGCTTCCAAAAGCACTTGTGGCAGGTGGGCAGCCTATGGCTTCCAGCCTGGCTGAGTTTGCTGGTGGGGTTCATTGCAGGGCAGAGACACCAGCACCACTGAGAGGTTATTCCCACTGTGCTGGCCTAACCCCTCACCAGGTTTGCAAATTCTTCCTCAAGGCCAAGTTCTGACAAAATCTCCCATCAAACCAGAAAATCCAGACTGACGTTTAACTGACTCTAAACTATATAAATATCTCAAAGGTGGGTACCAAGAGGATGGTGACAGGCTGGTTTTGGTGGTGCCCAGTGACAGGAGACAGGGAGCAGTGGACCTAAAATAAAACACAAGAAGTTTTACCTCAACATGAGGAAGAACTCTTCCCATTGAGGGTAGCAGAGCACTGGAACAGGCTTCCCAGGGAGGTTGTAGTCTCTCCCTCTCTGGAGACATTCCAAAGCCATCTGGACATGCTCCTGTGTCACCTGCCCCAGGTGACCCTGCTTTGGCAGAAGGGTTGGACTAGGTGATTTCCAGAGGTCTCTTCCAATACTAACATTTCTGTGATTCTGTGATTCTACTAGATACAGTTCCACAGGTGCCTGGCCTGGCCTGGCCTGGACTCCCTCGTCTCCTGGGAAATCTTGCAGAGCTCTGGTGACTCTCACAAGTCTCAGGCATCCACAACAGTTACAGCCACCCGCAGCTCCCAGCAGACCCAAAACAGCTGACGAAGAAGACCTACCACCATCCCAACCCTGCAGGGAGGTAGGAGGATGCTACAGAATAAGGAGCCTGTTGCTATGCTTCATTTTCCCCCCAGGCTTCACCACAAAGTCTCTTCAATAATGTCTTTATAGCTCCATCAATCTTATTTAAACTTCAGTACAAATAAATTGCAGCACAGAGTCCCACCACAGCTCTCTGACTCACCCAGTCCCAGCAGACATCACATATTAAATTAGTTTTGGAACATATTCAAAAGCAATTGTTTCAGCTTCTTCAGCTAAAAGCTCCCCATGCTGTATGTAAGGGAAAAGCAGTGCAGGATGTCCACCGTGCTCCCTTTGGGCCAGGTTATGGGGTTTGACATCACACTGAACTTCTCCCCTTGTTCCCAGCCTGGCTGCAGCAAGAGGTTCCTGCTGTAAGTCATGTCTGTAATGATTTCCACTGTGGTCCTCAAGGGCTGCAGGGACCTCAGGACGTGATGGGTTCTCTGCTGTGGTGCCTGGAGCATCTCCTTCTGCTCCTTCTTCTTCAGGGGGAGGACTGCTCACACTCTTCCCTTGCTCCAGCATGAGGTCCCTCCCAAACAAGACAGGAAGTTCCCACAGGAACTTCTCCAATGTGAGTCCTTTCCATGGCTGCAGTTCTTCATGAACTGCTACAGCACGAGTTCCCCACAGGGTGCAGTCCTTCAGGAATAGTCTGTTCCAGTCTGGATCCCTTCCATGAGATGCAGTCCTTCAGGAACAGACTGCTCCAGTGTGGGTACCCTGTGGGGTCACAAGTCGTGCCAGCAAACCTGCTCCAACTTGGGCTTCTCATGGCAGGAAGGGGGAGGTGTGGGGTGTGTGTGTGTGTCACAACCTTCTTTGGACATCCTCCTGCCACACCTAATGACAGAGATTGGGAGTTGTGGTCTTTATCTATCATGGCTTCCTCTTCAAAAACCAAAAGTATGCTCTTATACTAATTCAATATTAAAAAAATTAATCCTTCATGACTGAAAGCAGTTGAAAACTGAATTCCTTTCTAAACAGCCCCATCCTTGAGATGTAATTCAGAGGCCTGTTGGATGCAAAGAAAACCCAAAACAACTCAACCACAACAAAAAAACAAACCCCCTCAAAAGGACCAAAAAACACCAAACAAAGAAAACCCACAAAACAAACAAAAAAACCCCAAGTCCCCATGTTTTGGCCTGCTTTGCTTTCCTGCAGCAGCAACCAGTGAGGCTACATGCAGTGTCACCCCAGGGGGTCTGTGTCCAGCACAGGCTGCAGGATCAATGACCTGCAGCACATGGAGATGCCAAAGTGTCAAATATGCTTCCAAGTATAAAAAAAAAAAAAAGTGTGCTTACACTGAATGACCGTTTCACTCACTGGCTGGCAAGAGAATGATCTGACACAGCTAATGAGCAAATTCCTGAGGCTGTTGTAACCCTCAGACCAAGAGCATACCAAACTCCTTGTTAATTCAGCCTTGCTGCATGGTCTCCTCTGCCTCCTCTTATTGTGTATCCATATCTCCTTTGAGCAACAAATGGGAAACACCTTTCTGTTTAACTGCCTGTGCTCTGGAGTGTTTCCATTCAGTGGACATCAGCATCAGTTTTGGATGCAGAAATCCAGTTAATCTAATCTGCCTGCTGGTTGATTAATATCTGTGAGGCTGGTGTTCAAGGGGGGATGCGATGGGTCAGGATGATAAGTTGACAACAATCATTATGCAGGCTCACGCTTCCCCAGTCCCATTGCTGTGTGTGCAGGGAGCTGCGGGCAGAAGGGAAACTGATCTTCACAAAGCCTGAATGGAGCAGCCCACGCTCTGCTCCTTTAACTGCAACTGTATTTGCATTCCAAAGCAAGAGGCAGAGGATCTGTGATGACAAAGGCAAAAGGGCATCTACTGCCCTTGAGAAGCTATTGAAATACGTTCCTCTGTAGTGGAAAGAGTGAACTCTGTTATCTCAAGACCTGCCGGCAAGTTCCGTCATTTGCTGGTTTTGCTGAAGTTATGGGTTGTACCTGTTCCCTCAAGGACTGTCTGTTGGCTCCAGCCGTGGACTGACCTTTTGCTAAGCCGTGCTCATCAAGCCTGGAAAATGACAAGTACTGAGGCTTTTCTGCTTCCTTTCTAAATCACATCAGGCTGCTCAGCAAGAGCTGCTCTGGGACAGCCATGTCCTGGAGAAATACAGGTGTTCCTAGGCACAGCCGTGTGCATGTGCAGACCTGGAAGAGAGGGCTTGCATGGTGCCTGCAGCCCTGGCACTGCCCCGGGGTGCCCACTCTGCCCTGCCAAGCACTGTGCCGGCCCTCCTGCAGTCACCACCCAGGAGGTTTTAGGCTGGGCATTGGTGAATTTGGCAGACCAGGTGCTGAGTGGTGCTTCCTACCTGCAGGGCCATGGCGAGCCCTGGGCACTGATCATGGAATCATAGAATCATTTATGTTGGAAAAGACATTTAAGACCAGTTCAACTGTTAACCCAGCACTGTCAAGTCCACCACTAAATCCTGTCCCTAATTGCCACATCTATATTTCTTTATAATACCCCTGGGGATGGGAACTCCACCTTTGCATAAGGAAGGAATTGGACCCCATGAACCTTCCACCATCTCTGTGCAAGTGGGTGGTCCCAGCCACTGATTTGGGGACATGCCAGAAGGTATCTTGAGTTCATATAGGCCAGGACACTGAGGTGTCAGACTCCCCTTTCCTCACCCAATGTCCTGGTCTCCATGACACAGGCACTAAGCTGTACAGGCCAAAAAGGTGCTGGGCATAGAGCAGCTGGGCCTGACTTTGCTTTGCTTGGATCCTCACTGAGCTGGGGTAGGGAGGTGAAACACTGGCTTTGCATCGACAGGGATGCTCTGACAGTGCCATGGTGGCATAGGGGTACCCAAAGTGCAGGGGCTGGTGGGAGAGGTTCAAACCAGACCTTTGCTTTCTCCTGTAGAGTTCCTGTATCACTAGCACAATGGTTCCACGACCCTCAGACCCTCAGGGGCTGCATCAGTGGGATTTGCCAGGTAGGAGCACTGAGCTGCCCATCACAAGGCTCCTCCTTCCCAGCATCCACTCGGACAGACTCTGCCCAACCTCCCACTGTCTCCCAACTCAGTGTGGGAGCAGGCCACTGCTTCTTTCGGTATTGAAAAAACAGAGGGTCTCTGGCTTCCAAAACCATGTTTCTGTCAAACAATCATTGTTTTGGTGTTGAGGATGGCTGGGATCAGAGTCCCGCTCCTGTCAGCAGCAGAGGAAAGCAGCAAGTTTCGGCAGCCTGTGCTGTGAACTGCTGCAAGCACCATGGCAGCTGATACCGTCTGCCGTGGTGACTCACCACTGTTGATTTGGGCAGAGGCAAGAAAAACAGCCTGAAATGCGACAGTTCAACATTCACAGTCTCAGTGATGGGCTATTAGCTCAGAACAGGCCCCCATCATGTCCTTTCCCCCCTTCTTTCTGTGCAGCATCACTGAAATTTATTTTTCAATATTGGAAAAGTGATTTATCGAGAGCCTTATATTTGGGAAAGCAGCTTACATCACTGCCAGAGACATTACATTCAAATGCATCACATCTGCATCAACAAAATATCTGGCACACTTGGACCAGCTAATCTCCCCAGGAAATTCTTTCTTTCTTCATGGCTGCTCAAACATTGGTTTTATCACCATGGGAAGAGTAGGGGCAAACTACAGAGCACATGCTTGTGATAGCTGGTTAGGGCTATTGTGGTAGGGCTGTTCTCCCAAAAGCATTCACCCTAAAAGAGAGTTTAACTCAGGGTGAGCCCCCAGGAGGTATTTCAGCTCAGCACCATGCAGCTGCAGCCAAATCATCAGTGGAGCTGAACCAAGTGCCAGTAGTTGGTGTTTCCCAACTGGAAAAGGAATCACACAGCACAAAGCAACCCCAGTGGGGTTCAGAACACACCACTTGCAGTGTGGGTGGCAGCTCAAGTCTGTCCTGGCATGGGAAGCGAGGTGTCAGGTTGCATTTCCTACATCCAGCCCCAGCAGCCATGAGCATCCAGTTACATTTTTCCAATAACTTCCATTTTCTCTTTTCCTTTTCAAAGATAAAGGAACACAGATGAGCTGTTTTGTCTCACACACATGAAAAAGAAAGGCTGCCATTCCAACAAATAACCTCTGCAGCTGCTGGTAGCCTGGAGCTGTCAAACCATAACCCATTTGCTTTGAGAGAAATCACACTGGTGGATTTTGTGGAGATGGATGGATGGAGTGAGTCATGCTTAGCTCTGGATAATGTTTGTCAGAGAGGGATCAGGTATTCCATTTTCTGAAGTTCATTTATGAAACCTGTTGTGCCTAGTGGTAGTAGTCACCATTCAATCCTGGGCCACACACACAGGCTAAACACCGTATATGCTCACTTGTTTGCTGGTTGTAAGCTCCATTTTTAAGTCCAGGAAAGTGGTAATTACTTGGCTTCAGATGTTGCAGTGTGCTACTGAAGCAAACAGATAAGCCTGAGACTTTCCATTGCTTTCAATAATTAATTTTGAAATTTGCAGAAATCTTTATTTATGTTGAGTTCAAGCACTAAAAATAACCACTTTATTATGTTGTTTGGAAGAAAAGGGCTGCTGGGGTTCCACTTCACGGTGTGCTCTCCTGGATGCTCAGCTTGGGGTGCCAGGTGCCACAATGGTGACACCCTGGCAGTGTTGGGCATCAGTCAGGGCTCTCCCCTCGCACCCAGGGTCACTTCACAGGGTAAAGGGAATAAGACACGGTAATGGAATAATGGTAAAAACATATAACAGAAGAATAGTGCATAAGGGACATTTTCCCAGGCAATGCGAGTTGCAGCGTGCCCCGCTCGGCTGTGCGTCCTGATTTGCATAGCCAAGAGATGGCAGCACACTCTCACGGATGTGCCGCTGGAAAAGCTCCCTCACTCCCTGCAAACGTGAGAGGTTTCCATGCAGTGGCGAGGCACGTCGCAGGGACATTCTCCTGCCCCGTCTGCTGTCGCACACGGCCAGACTCGCGGCCCTGGGGCTGCAGCCGTGGCCACGAGGGGCAGGCACGATGCTGCTGCTTCTTGCAGCTCCTGGTGCCGCTTCTTGCAGCTCGCTGGTCCCCACCGAGCATTTCCACCCCCGGACGACACGGCAGGAATCACTTCATGCACACCTGGCCATCCCCTCCCCGGCCCTGAGAGGATGCTGGACTGGGCACTCAGGCATTTACCAAATATCAGTGGGAGGACCTGTTTTTCATCGTCCCGAGTGTTGTTTGGAGGAGAAAAAAATAAGCCAACAGCATCCTTTGTCAAAATGTGTATCTGGAATGACTCTTTTTTTACCTGCCCCCACATAGTGCAGCTCCTAGTGCCCTCAGTGCACACCAGCTTCTTGTTCAAGTGCACCATCAAAGCTGGAACAGAGAAACTCACAGGAAATGCTCAGTCTTGGTGTTTGCCTTTCCCAAGATGATACATTTACCACACTGTTGCCTCCACTTGCTTTTTTATCCTACCCTGTCCCTATTTCTTGCCTGATTTTGCTGAGCGCTTTGGGGTGCACCCCCAGGAACCTGCTTTGCCCTTGCCAAGGCTTATTTCCCATGGGATCCCGCCAGGCTGTTACCACTGCCTGGGATCACAACCACCCCTCCTTCAATTCCAGAGCTTTGCAAGCAGAAGAACCTGAGGTTTGCTTTCAAGAAGCCTGATGCAAAGATGAGCTCTATAATCCCTACGAAAACAGACGGCACTAAAAGGGGCGGAGAGCTGCAGGGAAATTCGGACTTGCAGAGCAGCTCACAACATTCGCAGGCAGAGGAAAAGCTCACGGTGGCAGTCCCGCCCTGCCATGGGTGACGTGGGTACCTGCACCCAGAGAAAGCCGATTTGTATCGAGAAGCCCATCGGCAACGGGGCGTAGTGGCGCACCAGGAGCTGCGATGCGTTAGGATAATCACATCTGCAGTGCATTAAGGCTGAATTCAGTCAGGGCTAAGCGTTTTCAGTGCCCCGGGGGCCCATCCAGCAGATCCGGAAAGCCCGCAGCAGGGAAGCCTACCCCAGTTCTGCAATCATTTTGTGCCAAATTAAGGAGAAAAAACTCCATTTCTCTGGGCGTGATGAGCCCAGCATGCAATCCTGCATCCAGGGCGGTAGAAACGGGGCAGGGGGGTGATGCTGTGGCTGCTGAGCTCTGCTCTCTCTAAGGAGGAGTCCCCGCTGCAGGGGCTCATGCCCAGCTCCCTGCTGTGTTTATCTTTCCCACAGGATCCCGGCTGGTGTTTCTCATGCCACAAAGCAAGGCAGCCAGGGAGGCTCCAACCTGACCTGAACACTTCCAGCCAAATTCCTCATGCACACTCTGCTTCCCAATCACAACCCTGCCCCAATTCCAGTGTTTTGGTTAAAAGATCAATTGGATTTTAACTTACAGGGCACAATCCCCCTTACAGGATGTATCTGGGCCTCCCAATTTTGGGGCCTCCTGGCCTGAAGCAATGATCTTCCAGGGGCTGCACAACAGAGCAGTGGACTTGGCCACTGCTACTGGAGAGAGACAGAACCTTTACCACCACTGACCATGACCATGGGCAGATTTAGTGTGAGCCATTAGTGTAACATTGTCACATCAGAAGTAGCAACAGTGAAAGATCTCATTCTAAGAGCTAAGCAAGGAAAATAAATACTAATTAAGACAAATTTTTACAAAAGAGCTCTGAGGTCAGCAGTGTCTGCTTAGGTGGTAGCACCAACCAGAGATGCTCCTTCACATCAGGTTTCAGGAAGATCTGTGGCTTTGCTCCATCACCGTGGGCACAGTCTGGCTTGGGTTTCTGCAGTGGACAGCCTGCTGCCACCAATATGAGAAATTTAGGTGGAGAAGAACCTGGGATAAAAGTTAATTAGTAGCAGCATTAATTAGGGGCAGCAAGGTGACCTTGCCTGCAAATGCCACTATGTCACAGCCTCCTTGCCTGTCACAAGAGGGGATATCCAAGCTGGCAACACCTTCCCGCAGGGTACCCACCAACTCTGGCAGCCCACAGGAGCCAGCTTCAATGGTAAACATTTCCTAAGGGCTCTTTGTTTAAAGAAAATGCATCCAACATTTTCCTTAGCATGGAAAACTTGCCATGTGCCAGCTGCTCATTAAGCCCAACTACTCTCTGTCCTCTGTTCTGTGAGGGCATTACTGCTCCAGCTGCCACTCTCCTGCACAAGTACCCCAGAGCAAGGCATGCTAAAAGCCCAGATCCAGTTATTAAAAATCAAGGAATCTGGGATTTGGACCAACTGTAAACAGCGACCAACAGAAAACATACTGAGAAAGGTTGGTTTAGTGTTTTCTGCTTGATTTCCTGCAGATCTGAGGAGTTTCCATTACAGTGCTTCCCAAGCCACAGGGGCAGATGCTGTGTCTGCAGCTCCCATGCAGCCACATCCTTTCCTCTCTTTTTTCTTGTTATTTTCCATATTGTCCAAGCATTTGTCATGGTTGGTCATGGCCCAAGGGCCAGCATCTGTGCACTGTCCCTGTGGGTGCTGCCATCCCCCGTGGGCAAGCAGACCTGATGTTCCCCTTTCAGGCAGTGCAGGCAGGTGATCCCTGTGCCAGCCAGGCAAGCCTCACCGTGGAGTAACCTCGGGGCAACCCTTGCATTTGTCACCTTGCAGGTTTAATTTTCTCCAACAGTTTAGTGAGGTCTGTGCCAAAGGCAAAGAGCAGGGCTTCGAGATGCACTGCCCTGGCAGCCCAGATACAGGGTGATGGTTGACCTCCCTGACATTCAAGCCCACTCTGTGACTGTTCTGCTCATCTAAAAATACCTCCCTTATCCTCTTCCATTTCTCTTTGATGAGATAAACCATCTGAGGAGGGATCCCCTTCTCCTGCTTATGAGAATTTGAACAAATTTCTAATAGGGAAAAAGTGTAAAGCATGAAAGCAATATGTCCGTTAAAAATACATAGACTCTAATCTGTTGCATCAGGGTGCAGCTGTTTGACATATTCATTGTGTAGGTTCCCTTGGTGAGCACAGACAAGGCCACTGCCACTGCTGGAAAATTCAGACATATCCCACAAATGACATATTAATAATGAGATCTTCCAAAGGAGGATCCATGACTCATCTGAGAAGAAAAATGGGTCATTCACTGCACTGAACTCTGAACAAAACAGTAGCTTTTTTGGGTTTTCTCAGTTTAAACCAGAAAAATGGAGAAAGCAGTGGGAGAGAGGATGTGGTGCCTGCAGATGCCAGACAATATGAGCAGTGAGAGCCTGCACTGACATTTTGGAGTTAAACATTCCACTCTGACAGGCATTTTGTTCCTTGTATGGCTGTATGCTAAAAGCAGGAGTGGAAGAACTGCAGCATTCCTCATCATCACCTCATCCCACTCCACCCAAAGCCAAAAACTCATCAGTCCTTCCCCAAAAGTTCCATCCTGGGGGTACCCAGGGTTGAAGGGACCAAACTTACTAGCACACTGGGATGTTTTGGGAGCCCAGTGGCTATTGCCCTGGCAGTTGTCCCTGCAAGAGACATCTCTGCAGCAGGGAGCACCCAAGGGTCCAGGGCAATGTGCACTGAATGGTGAGTTGACTGTAGATGTAGAATAGACCCAAAAGTGTCAGATCCAAGCAAGCGTTTTCAGTGCCCTGACTGCGTTACTGCCAGAGTGGGAGCCACTCTGTCTCACCTGTGTGGTTATGGAGCCCAGGGTAAGAACTAACACTGAAATGCCGGTCAGGCCAGGTGCACATGGGGTGTCAGAAGGATCACATGCAATGTGACACACAGCCCCCCAGCCAGCTACCACAGATTGCTTGATGGAGTTAATGTAGAAAAAAGGGCAGGTTACAAAACTGACTTTTAACATTTCATTAGAGCTGTTAATCTTATTGCTATTACCAAATTATAATCACTGTCACAACCCACCTAAGTCCAGGGCCACTATCCATAATGGATTAATACATGCATCATTTGCATTCAGCATTTATTTGGGGCCATGACTTCATGTCTTTGGAGATTAATAAAGGCCATGGCTCTTTCCTGTAAGTGTTTGCCCTCCACACTGATGAAATACCACATTTAAATATCTTAACCCACCCTTCTGCTGTTTGCTTCCCCTACTGGCCTGTGATCTTCACGTTTGGTGCCTGCTGAGTGCAACCCATGGCTGGTGGTGGGAGAATGGAGGCAGCTGGATGTGATGGGGGGGATGAGGTCCAGCAGTTCCCATACTCCACATGGGCACCTGTGCCAGCACTGCCAAGTAGCATGGGAGCCCACAAAGGTGTTACATCCTTATGTGGAAAAGCTGTGCAAAACTTCTGCCTACAGACCTGCCATGATATTCTGCCTCCTAATTTAATTATTTCAACAGGACAAAGGAGGAGTTAGTGGCAAGTGGCTTTTTGCCGTTAAACAAATACTTGACAAGGAATGCTGAGCTCTTGAACAGCTGCTGGGTTGTGGGTCAATTGACCAGGGCCACAGAGTCTAAACAGCATCCAAATCAAATTAATTTTGTCTTCAGGATAAAAAAGAAGTCTTCCCTATCCTCTCCTACAGCCATCTCTGAAAGTTCCAGACAGCCCTACAGCACTGTCCTTTCCCAGTGCTCCACAGCAAGTGCCACATTTTGCAACACCAAAACCCAGCAAGCATTTAATATGAGCTGGCATTTTCCCAAACCTTCAAGTCTCCATGCACTCTGGAAGCAGATGGTTAATTCCCCTGTGAGCAGGATCACAGCCCTCCCATCTTGGCTGGAGGGTATTGATCCTGGAACCCCTCCAGCCATGCAGTGTTCATCTCCTCTCCTGAACACATGGGGAGTTAGCAATTCCTCAAATTACCTTTGAGTTAAACCTCTTGCCTTCCTACTCCACAGGAGATTCTTGAGCACAGCCAGATATTTTATTTGAGTTCTCTCCATGCAAGAAGAGAGTTTCCCCTCAAGCCTTCTCCCATCCCATCCTCAGTGTGGTCTCCCATGATGAGTCATACTTCATGTTATCCCAAGCTACTGCAGAGTACAAATGGATGTCAGAGGGTTGAGCAGAGACAGCAGCCACTTCCTAGGCCAGGGGTTATATTACTGGGTGTCTTCAGGAGGGATGCTGTTATAACACCCCCACACTCCAGCAAAGTTCCCATTGAGAACTCTGCTCAATAACAGCACCATTCACTCCCATACAACCCTTGACAAACAGGGATTTATAGGCCTCCTGACAAAGAGCTTCACAAATAAGGCAATCAGCAGCCCAATATAATTTTCAAGAAATACAAACGAGCAAATATCTAGTTGCCATGGCAACCCCAAGAGCCGGACTAGACTTTTTTGCAGATTCCCAAATACAGCCACATTTTGCCAGCGCAGCAGGAGCTCAATGCCCAGGACCTCACTTGGGGACAGCAGCCAGGCATTGCTGAGCAGTGTCAGCTCTTTCAGCATCAGCCCAGAACAGCCCCATCCTCCCTGGCCGACTCCGGGGGTTCACAGATATGGTGTCAGCTGTGGTTCCTTTTTCTCTCACATCACCTGTGCTTTGGGTCTGTGTCCTTCAAGGCTGACCAGCTTTCCAAGCAGGGACCACAGTGGGAACTGCGTTCCTGTCAGATCTGTGCCTTACCACTGACCAGTGGCAGCTCTGGCAATTTGCACCAGGAAAGAAAGTTTTCAGCCAAATTACTGAGCCCCAGCAAAGTGAAAGTGGTTAATGAAAAACCCAACCACCCTTTTTAGGCAGCTGTGCTGCAGAGCCCTGTGCCAAAGGGGGACTGGGATACTGGCCCACAGCCAGTGCTCCCCACCAAGGCAGTTTTCTCAGCAAGCCTGTAAAGCCTTGGCCACAAAAGAGGAGGAGAATTTTGGAGTACCAATAAGGAGCAATCAACAGTAAAATAGGCCCTGGCATGAGACAGCTTCTGTGCTAAGCCAGCCCCGTCCCAGGCTGGAGGAGTCCTGGCAGCAATGAGCCTCTCTGAGGGGAACTGGTGCTGCTGGAAGTTTCACTTAGCTTTCACAATTAGTTAAGGTGCCATCACACACCAGTAGCTTCCATGGTGTATAAATCCATCTTGATTCATGCCTCTTGATGGCTGCCGTAGCTGAGCCCTCTGGCTGCCCAGAAGAAGATACATTTCCCAGCAGGTTTGTCCCTGCTGGCTCCCACTGTCCCACTCATTCCCTGGCAGCAGCAGGGACCAGCTGGTGTGAGATGTGATGGGAAAGCCCTCCTGCAAAACAGCAGGAATTTCTCAGTTAAGCCAACATCCCCTGGCATCCACACAGCCAGATCCTGCTCATCTTCCCCATGCCCTGCTGCTCCATCTCTCCCTGCTGTGCACATTTGGGATGCACAAATGGGTACCATAATTTGTCACAAGGGGTTGTTTTTGTGATGGGCATCACTGCTGCAGCCAGTAAATGTCTGTGAGGTGCTGTTTGAGCTGATGGAAGCCTGTTTTTAGGTCCTGAGATATTTTTGTTCTGTCAAAGGGAACCACTCTGCGGCATCCTGGCCGCAGGGCAGGAGCTGAGCTGCTACTCAGGCAATTAAACCCAAGGGAAATGCAGAAGAAAAAGCTCATGATTCAGCTGTGCAGCCCTTATCCTCCCACTCATTTTCAGGAGAAAAGATCGTACCAAATTAATAGAGGAAAGGACAGCCCAGCCTAACCCAGCTCAACTCAGCCAGGCATTAGAGCAGCCAAGATAGTCACCAGGGAGGAAAATCCTCACCAGGCTGTGCCTGGGCAGCACCAGCATGACATCCATCTCCCATATCCCAGTATCCAGCAGCATATCTCAGGAAATAAAGAATAATTATGGAATCAAAAGGTCCAAGGTGCAGGTAGGCTCATCTCTCCTCATTGCCATGCCAGGGCTGGGGGCAATATTACCTCTACAGCTCATAAATGGGGTATAGGAGGGTAAAGGCATTTGTCACTAATAGACTATTTTGGTTCACTCCTAGGATACATCACACACTGTCCACACTTACCCCAGATTTCATATATTACAATAAAAGATGTTCAGCTCCTAAAAAAACCAATGTCATAAAAAGAAAATCAATCACTTGTAAGTGATGTGCAGCAGAGGCGTGGGAGAGTTCTGCCACTGCTGGTTTCCCACTGCCTGCACCACACACTGACTCTAAAGGGAGAAATTCAAGATAAGAGGGAAGTGAGGGGTTATGGGACCAGGAGTACAGAAAAACAAAAAGTTCAGCCTGGAGAGCTGGAGCATCTCCTGGCCACCCAAAGTCTGAGACCATCCACGCCGAGGGAAAGGGCACATCCCTGCTTCCAGCAAGCCTGACCTTGCCAGATTCACTAGAAGTTAATTAAGGAGGTGAAAACTCCTGTTGTTTTCTGAATTTTATTTGATTAATGTGGAACAGAAGACACTGGCAAGGAGAGATGGGTGATTATTAAGTAAGGACCCTGAAGCCTAAGGAGAAAGACAGGGGGGGTTGCAAAACAAAGCCCCTATTAACTTTGGTCCTGACTTTCAGGTCACGCATGTTCAGTTCTTTCTACCTGGAAATGAAGATGTTAATTGGAGGTGACAGCTTTCATAGAGTTCCCCATTAGCAATATTTTTAGCCACAGTAGGGTCCAGGTCTTCAAACACTTTCCCAAGGGAAGGTTTTAACCTTTCTTTTGAAACATCTCATACCACTTACCGGGAAAAAAGACAGTTGTTTGGCTAGAGGCATACCAATCCACAGCCATGATGAACTCCCAGCTCCTCTGAACAGAGGACACAGGAGGGGCAAGGAAAAGAAACTGGGAAGAGGCAGCTTGGGGCCCGGAGCAGAGCTTGGCACCGTGCAGCAGCATCTCTCAGTGTGGTGGCTGTTGCTCCAGCACCCAACCCTCCCCATCAGTGAGGGGCTCTGGGCATGGCCAGCCCGAGGGGACCCTGAGGGTGTGCTGTTCCCACTCCCTGTGCTGTGACTGATCTCCGTCTCGGAGATGGGACCACACCTCAGCACCAGCGCTCGGAACCAGGAGTTCATCAGACATGTGTCCCACACCACACTTTGTTCCTCAAACCCTTTTCTGCCGCAGACAAGATACTACACATCAACTTTTTTAAGCCTGTTAGATCCAATAGCTCTTTCTTTTTTAAACAGCTTGTTTCTTTACATTCTGTTATCATCCATGCATAATTTATTGTTTTCCAATGAAACAAAAGCCTGTAGAAAACATATCCAATGTTGAAATCTAGAACTGAACACTACACAAATTGCTTACTTTCCATATAAATATGTGGATAGTCTGTGTGTATATATATATAAAAATATATAATCTAATAAAAAATAATGTAGTTTAATTTATAGGTGCTATCCATTTGTATATATATTTATATAATTTTTTAATATATTTCTAAAAATACATAATTGGGGATGACAGCACTTCCTTTTTAGAAACCTGTTCCAACATACACATTCCACCATTGTCCCCACCAAGCTTTCCAGTTTCTCTCCAAGTGGAAATATATTTTAGCCAAAACCTGAGCTTCCATCTGAGGAAGTTCCAAGCTCCCAGAGGAGCCTTAGCTACTTACCTCATTGTATCCAGTGTGATCACTCTGGAAAGTCTTAGTTTTGAAATTTTGTATTTCTTAGATGGTGACATCGAGGAGGATCAGACAACTTTATGGGTGTGCTTTTACCCACTGTTGCAGGCAGTGGTTAAGATGGGGCAGTCCAGGGCTGTCCCAGCTGCTTCGGTGCTCTGAGACCCTGGGGCTGTGTCAGAGCAGGGACAGAATGGACACACGGCTCCCAGGAGAGGGCAAGGGGCCCCTCTACAGCCCACTCTGCACAGGGCTACTTGCAAAGCCACCTGGATGCCACAGAGCTGTGTGGGATCAAAGTTCACACCCCAAGGCTCCCTGGGGAGCACTGAATTTATTGCACTTGACTGGATCCAGCAGTGCCCTTGGAGCTGTGTGCCCTGAAGGAGAAACATGTTTTTGCCTCCATAGCACTGCCTTTCCCTTGGACCCTGGCATCACCACAGCCCCACTTGCATCCAAGCCCTGCAAATTCACCCAAATCCAAGGAGGAGGGTTCCACCTCCCCTCTGAGCAGTTCAAACAAGGCACACTGCAGCTGGCACAACCACACGCCCCTCCCCAAAAATTATTTACGTAGAAGAAGTAGTACCTCTGCAGTGCCAGTGCAGCACTGGAGGACATCAGCAGGACTGAGAGAAAGAGCATCATCTCACTGGGAAACAAGAGTTGTACCAAACACCACAAGTTTTCCCCACCTAGGACAAGGTTGTGAGGGTAGGCTGACCCCCAGCTGGTGTGTGTCAGCCCCTCACCTGCCCTCCAGCTGATCCAGTCATCCCGGAGCAGCCAAGGCCACACCCTGCTCACCAGCTGCAGGCAGGGGGGATGCTGTGCAGGTGTGGGGCAGTGACGGGCCCCACACACCCTGCACAGTGACACTGTGTTCGCTGGGGGCCAGGCAAAGGGCAGGATGAGCACACAGGTTGCCCCAGAGACCCCAAAAACCAGTCAGGGTCAATAAAATAAACTTTTCTAGTACCCACTTCCCCCAACACATCTCTGTAATACAGAGCAGATTGGGGAAAACCAGTTTCTTTCACACACAACCTTATGACTCGGGGGAGTCACTACTACTCTACAAAGACAGTGGAGCCTCCACCTGCTGTTTGCTGTTTATTTTAGCAGAGAGAAAAATAATGTGGACAAGAGGCATTATGCATAACTTAACAGAAAATAACACTTCTTCCACTCTTTACAGATCAACAGGCGAAAACTTTTTCTACACGTGGCTATTTTTTGGTGCTAACAGTTTGATGTATTGGTAAAATCATGGGCTTCCTATCATATGCTGAAGTGGTTGATCTGAAGCCCAAAGCCAGACAGGCTTGGGGGGCTCCTTAGCTCCATCGTCGTTGAGCACCAGGTTCATCCCCGTGGCACTCCCAGGAGGAATATTACAGCCAGGGACTGGCTGGGGATGCCAAGCAGCTCCATAGCTCTCACAATTCATGCCATGTCCTGACTGCTCTTCCCCAGTATGGCTGGAGAGGTGACCCAAAATGAGGGGGAGCACAGGCAGCACCAGCAGCCTCAGTCCAGGGCCAGCGAGGGGATCTTGCAGACGAAGGGGAAGGCTCTGCCACAGGCGTTGTCGTTCCAGGAGCGCAGTGCTACCTCCCAAAAAAACCCCAAGGCATTAGCTGAAAAAAGGCACAAGGAAGTAGCCATGCACCACCCTTGGGGCCAGGACCTCCTGCCATTACGGGAGGCTTTCCCTGGTTGTGCTCCCATTTGCACCACTCCCAGCTGCACCCCCTCTGAGCATTCCCCTACCCATTTGGGGCATTCTGGAGGGGATCCTGGGCCCCAGCTAGGACATGGTAGTGGAAAAGTAGCTCCAAACAGTCCTGTACCCCAAAATATATCAGCAGGCTGCCCACAGACAGAGCATTTAGGTACATCTGGGGGTCTGGACACACCTGGCTGCTCTCACTGGCAGTGAGGGTGTGAAGTGGGATTTAAGCACAAGGCAGGGTCTTGTCCCACTTCAGCAAGATGCCCAGGCCTGGGCATGGGAAAGAAAAGCTGTCAAGCCAATGGGTATTTCCATGAGCCTCCCTGATGGGAAGCAAAATGGGAAAATTTGACCTTTGGCTAAATTTGGTAATTTTTCAAGGCAGCTGATATTCCTGGGAGAGGGAAGTGGGCTGTGAGCAGTGGGAAAACAAGTCTCTGTGTGTGTGTGTGTGTGTGTTGTGTGTGTGTGTGTGTATGCATACATGGTGAAAAGGGAAGACTCACCCCTTCTCTGTAAAGAAGAAATAAAATAATGCTAAGAAATTAAAATGCAAATCCTCTGCCTGCCACCAAGCACTTCAGTGAAGCAGGAGCTGCGGTGGATTGAATTTATTGACATGCAAATAACACTGAAGGTGCCCTCGGCACCTAGTGCAGCACTCACCGCTGCTGTGTCTGTACCAGATCTGCACACAGTCCTCCTCCTCCGGGATGGAGTGGATCCCGTCGTCAGGCTGACTGCCATCCCAGTACTGGTAGTCGTAGGAGGAGCCATCTGTCCACTCAAAGTGACCCTCCTGGCACAGGACAGGCAGGGTAAAGGCCATCATCATAGACCCACAACTGCAGAGGGTGAGGGCCTGCTCCAATGCAGACCCCATCCCCATCACCAGACAGCCCGGGGACACGGGGAGAGATTGTCACCACTCAGCAAAGGCCAAACAGCTCATTTGGGTTTTAAAACTGAAAACTTGTGATGAACAGCCCCAGAATTCTCAGTGTTCTCACCACGGCAAACCCAGACATTAAATCTGTATATTTTTTAACACCCTCACCCAATTCTGTATTCCTTTTCCTTTTTCTTTTCCATTCCCTTCCCAATATCTACAAAAAATTTGCTGACATGGAAATGTTCTCCCAGTGGTCTCAATTTTTCTTTCAAACATATTAGACCACATATTTTTAACAAGTCAGCTTTGAAAAGTCACAAAGATCACAAGAGAGCAATGGAACTTCATGATTTTTGACACTGGAGACCTTTTCAGTTTATTTGCTCTTCTTGGACCAGCAGTACAATGCTCTCTCAATTAACCCAGTAATAAAATACGACTAATTATTAATTATTTATATATTCATTCTAGTAGCATTTGTAAAAGCAGACTGGATGGGAGGAAATGACAACTTTCTCCATGCACTCTGCAACAGATCCTATGCCACCACTTGAGTAAAGGGGCCATAAGGGGCAAAGAAGAAAACCAAGTGGGTTTACAGGAGGAAAATGCAGAGAGGTGAATTTTTCAAAGCCATTTCCTACATGGTTACAAGGAGCTCTCACCTGCCGCAAGTCGTTGAGTCCCATCCAGATGTCAGTGGGGATGCCTGGCACGCGGCTGTTCACCAGGTCGTACACAAAGACGTTTTCTTCCCAGCTGGCAAAACAGCAATACAGAGGTGCCAAGGGGGTGTGTCAGCAAATGGTCAAGAGTGTCCCTAAGCATCCACCCTACTGCTGGACTCATGGCCAAATGGGTCCCCCTCTTCTAATTGCTGTTGATTACTTTCCCAGGTCTATGCAAGAGGAGCATAGTGTTGTGAGAGCTCAGGGAGAGGGAACAGAAGGAAAAGCCTGTGAAATCATGTTGTATTTCTGTTCCTGTTTCAAGACCAAGCAACACAGCTTGGGGAAATTCAGGGAATACTATGCCAGTTTTTCTGCCAGTCCAGGAAAAAGCATTTTCTGTATCTCCTTTGTGTGCCCAGTGCATCAGACTTGACCAGGTCACTGCTGCAGAGGGATGTGTAGGCTGGAACATGAGCCTGCAGCTGACAGAGAGATTGTGCTGTGGGAATGGGACTTTGTCCCTATTCTCCTTCCTCCCCATGCTGTGCCAGGGTTCAATGACATGTGTCTGCACCCCTCACCTGTGGATGGAGGCCAGCTTGGCTGATCTGATGCCAATGGAGAACTCAGCACAATAGAGGTCAGCTTCAGCCCAGGTTTTGTTGATGGGGAAGTACCGGTAGCAGTGACCTTCATACTCTGTCCAGAAGAGTGGGCAGGAGTAGGCGTGGACAGGCTCGGGCATGGCTGGGGGCAGAGCAGAAGACAGCTAGTGGTGGTGAGGCAGTGTTGCCAGGCAGCTGAGCAGACAGTAGTGCCCAGCCCTGCTCCTCCCCCACCTCACGCAGGCAAATAAGCTTCAACTACATGCATGGAAAAACCAACGCTGCAGGAGCTGTGCAGAACTTCGCAAAAGTTAAAATGCATTTTGCACAACTTGTGGGTTTCTCAGTTTTAGCATCTGCCTAAACCAGGAGGGATATTCCCAACCAGCTTGACATCATTTTCAGTAGAGGGTGCTTAAAATAAAGGCACTGACATTTGCTACTGGGGAAACCGAGATAAGGGCTCTTCTCATCTCCACCAGGCACCACCAAAGCCACTGTGCTGGGATAGGATCCGACAGCCAGGGCTGCAGGGTTATGGCCGTGTTCTGCCCTCCTGCAAGGACAGTCTGCACCTCCTCCCTCCAAGGAAACCCTTTCACCACCCCTGGGCCCAGATGCAGCCGTGCACGTACACACGCGTTGCATTTCAGCCCCATATATAGCCAGGCCAGGCGCACGTGCCGCCGGGAGCGGTGCCAGCCTATCTGCCTCCCACCACCAGATAACAGCTGGGGCCACGGAGCTGCTCATCCTCCCTGGTCACTTTTCAGCACAGTGGGGAAGTTGCCCCAGAAGAGGCCATTGTGGGGGCAGGATGTCTTCCTGGAGCCTTTGCAGTTGCCGCTGTGTAAACACGGCTGCTCCAATCTCTGTGCCGTGCTCCCCATGGTGAGTGGGGAGGATGCAGCACACACCACACACCCCCCAGCACAAACACGTGTGGAACCCCCAAATCTTGGAGCACATAGGCTTAACTTTCTTAGCTGGTGGTTTTTGAGCCTTGGGGAACTGCCAGCTCCCCGCTAGCCAGTTCCCACATCCCCACGGAGTCCTGGTCCAGGGTCAGAGCTGCTGCTGGAGTGAGCAGGGCAGCGGCCAGGGTGAGTGTGCAGGAGTTGAAGGCAGACATCAGATGCCATCAAACTATCCAAGCAGGTAACAGGCTCAAGCCTAGAAAGGTCAGAGTGGTGCTACAGGGCCTCCAGTACTGAAGGGCTGGGGGAATCACTTTCCCCAAGGGTGGGGAGAGCAAACCCCTGCCAGCAGCAATGAGGGATGTGGCCACGACAAGAGAAGCAACAGCACAGGGAAAAGGAGAGTCAAGGTAAATCCATAGCAGCTCTGTGAGTGTTCGCAGAGCCAAGTCCTCCCCTGTGCCAATGCTGGCAGCTCTGGGTGATAATTTCATATTTCATCAGCTCTTTCCACATGAGGATCTCTGAGTGTTCTACAAAAAGCCACCAGCCAGCCCTCGGGTCCTTTCTGTCACATCCTACTTCCAGGTGACGAGCCACAAATGCAAACAGCCTTTTTTTTCCTCCTGAGCAAGGCTAAGTCAACTGCCAAGCCCTGTGGGGTTGTCACCCTATCAACATGCCTTAGCTCCCGCAGACATCTCTCTGGAGGAGCTGAGGCTGAGGGCAGGTCTGCACCCCACAGCAACAAACCCTTGAGGGGCTCAAGAGTTTCTTTCATCCTCATCAGCACTAATTGTGGGGTATGAAGGAAAAAGGATAAAGCATGCTGTGCTGGAAGAGCAGAACAGCTTCAGGGGACAGTGGCCAAATTGCAGCCAGCTCAGCGACGATCCAGGGTTCAGCTCTCTGGTTCACACCAGACCATACTTGCATTGGGAAAAACCTTAGAACAGCCCTAGGAAATGCAAATTATTTTATTGTAGCAATAGAGCAGGACCAGGAATTCTGCGAGCTGATGTATTTGCCTGGAAGTCAAGCACTCCTTCCCCTACGATGCTGGCCAGGGTTCCCTGTTTCCACCAAACACAAAGCAGAGCAGGGGCAGAGGGTAAGTCTTCAGCTACAGGACAAGTCTTCAGCTTCACCACCAGGTCACAGGTGAGACGTGTACTGCCATTGAGGACAGGGCTGGGATCTGGTCCTGGCTCACAGAGACACCAGGTTGCTGTTCCTTCCTCCCGAGGACAACAAGAGGTCTGCGCCAGACAGGCACCACCAACTCCCCCATCGACTGGGATTTTATTATAGTGCCTTGACAAACTCCTCACCTCTAGCAGCGTGGTGGCAAAATTCACAGGGCTTATCCCAGCAGCACTCCCAGCAAATGGAGCCTTCACTGCTGAGTGCGAATTGCAGTGGGCGTCCAGTGTCCTGCCTCAAAGACTGGTCCATCAGCACCCCGACTGCCAGGGAAAATCACCCTCATGTTTGTTCAGAGCAGCTGAAACCGAGTCAAAAACTGAGACAGTCCTTCTTTGTTATTCCATACTGCTTCCCATTAGGTAGCATTAATTTGATGAGCTTCAGTGAACCAGAGGTGCCTGAAGGAATTTAAGGTTAAATATACCAAAAGGGAAAATATGGGAGGTCAGCTTTTAATTAGCATCTTTTCTGTTAGGTCAGGATCAGAGACTTTTGCTGTCTCTTTGGAGGAGAGCTACTGCTCCCAGTTTTACAGGCAGGAACAATGAGGGGAGCTGCTTTTTTCAGTATCTTCGAGGGCTGTTTTTAGCAGAAAGGCCATAAGAAATCTGATGTATGGTTGTGACTCTGCAGGAAATCCTCAAACCCCAAGCCAGCAGCTGGGGGTGGGATTTTGATCTTGAAGGGGACAGGGATAGCATTTTGGGCCTACTTAGACCAGATCCTCACTTTTAAGCACACCAGCAAAACATCACCCCAGCACCATCAGCTCCTCTGCACAGGGCAGGAGCAGCAGAGCCAGGATGGGGGGTCCTGCCAACCCCAAGTTTGTCTCCAAATTCCTGGTGAAAAATGATGGCAAGAATCCTTTCTCCCTTTGCTTATTTACAGTGTAACAGTTTTAAGAGCAGGACCATGTTTTAACACAGACCCAGCAAAATAGATGTCTACACTTGGTTGAGGATAAGATTCAGATTAGGCAGTGTTACTAACTCACAAAAGCTGGAAAATAAGTATTTTGGGGTCAGAAAAAGGGGTTTGTGCTCTCTGAATTTGTGTCAGTGCCAACAAAGCTGGAGCTTTTTTATTTATTGACTAGCTGAGAGCCACTGTAGAACCACCAGGAGAATCACTTATCAGAATCTTGCAGAAGCTGGCACTGCTCTGCCAAAAAGTTGCATGTCCCCAACAGGCCTCTTTCCAATTAGAAATAATTAACTGAAAAAGTCCCAGGCAGTTTCACAAGGTCGTTTTTTTTTTTTAATTCCAGGATGCTACCAAAAAGAAAACCAACAAAACCAACAAACCAGGATCAAAAAACTCTACCAACTGTGTGGCTCCCATAGACTCAGCTGATGAAGTGCAGGTTTGCACGTGAACAGCTTCATCCTAAGGAACAGTGCTGCCTCACCTCCAGAGATGTGCAGATTCGAGATATAAAGTTTGGGGCTAGGACAAGGTTGGCAAGACACGCCCATGCAAGGAAGATTTCTGAGGGGCCGTGGCTCTATCAACAGGTTTTGGACAACAGATCTGGTTGGATCAGTGCTGGCAGCAGATGCTCTTTTTGCTGCAGAGCATCAAAGAGCTCTGTTTCATCAACAGCTGACAGCTCACCAAAACATTTAGGGGCACTGAAAGGCATGGTCTTGAGACACCCTCCCTTGGCACATCTGACCTGAAAAAGCAAGTGAACCTCTTCAGCTCTTGGCAAGCAGCTGTTTTGGAGGACATCCATCAACACCCAAGAGGCTTGTCTGAAGTTAATGCCAAGGGAGGAGAGCTGAGGAGACCCCTGTCACAGGGTAGGCTGGGTCCTTCTCAGGGCAGAGCTGCCCACAGAGCAATACCCAAGGGCTGGGATGCTGAGAGTGAAGGATGGGGCGTGGCCCCATCTGGCAGAGCTGGGCCTCAAAATGAGCATCCTGGTGCTCACTAACACCAAGCCAATTAATCTTAACCAGCTCAGGCCATGGGGAGTGCCAGCAGCATGGCTTTACCCTGGGCTGGCACTGCTGGAGCAGTGGGCATGGGTGAGACAACAGGGCTGGGACAGGGGACCCCCAGGGCCTGTCTACGATGGCTTCAGCAGAAGCTGCCTGTGGCTGGGCTGGGGGGTTCAAAGTGCCAGCTAAGCCAGACCTCCATCCCACCACAGCCTTTACACATCCACCACGTCCTCATTACTGAATAGACCCAAAGAAAAGACATTAAAAAGGGGGGTTGGTGGGCAGGATCATGTGGCAAGGACTAAGACAGTGCTGTTGTGTGATGTTGGGATGCCTCAGGGCACTGTGGATTTAGAAGCACCTCTTAAGCCTTGACACTATAGTCATCAAGGAAAACAATGCCACCTTCATGTTACTTGCAATATTTGTCTTTCATTAACAGATCAAAGAGTCTCACACTGACTGTCCACTTGCAAAGCAAGCAGATCAGGATTTTGGTCTCATGTCTGGGGGTTATATGGAGCTGTAGGGAATGGTATCCACTGATGGATGTGAAGCTCATTGAATAACTAGGCAATATTTTCCACACTCTGAAATGTTGTTTTTTTTTTAAGGTGAACATTACAAATGACCAAGTAAAATATTAAACAACAGTTGCAGCACATTGGAAGGGACGTCCTTTCACACCAGGGGCTTTGCATTTTAAAATCCTTTCATGAAACCAAGCTGGTTTTACAGTTTCAGATCTTCCACCAGGTATGTTTGGAGTTGTGAGGATACAGCCAACACCGGCAGCAGCACTCCTGCAGCTGGCACGGACAGACAGGAGTTATCTTGCAGAGTTTTTTTCCCTCCTTAATTAGTTTTGGCAAAGCTCCCACGGATTAGGCGTCTGGCAGGAAAACCGGGCTTGTATCGATCCTTTTTCTCACGATCTCACTGAACAGCACTTAAGGAGTCCCTTTCTGCTCACATTCCCAAAAAACCTAACAGGGCATGACCAAAACTGGAGCAGCAACTCACTTCTACCAACCTCTTGAAAAAGTTTGGAAGAAACTTAAATGACATATAACAGTCACCATCACCACAGCTCTGAGGGGAAAAAAAAGGGGAATAAGAGGGAATCCCGTATTTGTGGCCACTTTTCACACACAGTAAGTGTGAATAAAGAACAGGCAGCCCCGGTGGCCCCAGCACTGCACCCCTCACACGGGTGGCTCGTGCAGTGATTCCTGCAGTCCCCGCCACGGCCCCGAGCCACGGCAGCGCATTGGAGAAGGCAAAAGAGCAAACACTGACATGCACAAACAAAGCCAGCCCAGAGGGAACTTCGACATCCCGATGAGAAGGACCCGGGCTACCCTTGTCATGTCCCCATGGTAAAGAAGAAAGCTGATTTCAAAGCAACTCAGGACTTTCTGGAGCAGCCGGAGTAGGGGGAAGGCAGCTGCCGGCCCTGCGGGAGGCACACGCGCTCCTTCCCTGCCGCAGCCACCGCCGATTAAATCACCGCCACCCCACGCCGCGACCTCCGCCGGGCACTCACCTTGGCTGATCTTGATGTTGGTCTGGGGGAAGGCGTGGGCGGCCAGCAGGGCGGCGGCCAGCAGGGCGAGCACGGCCCGCCCGCAGCCCATGGCCGGACCGCCCGGGCACCGCTCCCGGGGTCCCGCCGGTCACTGGGGTCCCGCTCTGCCCGAGCCCCGCGGGCTATGGGGTGCGACCGCCGGCCGGGGCAGATATAGGGGCCGCGTTGCCCCCTCCCCCGAGCGGCGGCTCCTCTGCAGCCCGCCCCCGACGAGCCCGACCCCGCTCAGCGCATCCCAGACGAGACTTGCTCCCGGGGCGCTGCCCCCAGCCCGGCCCCAGCTGAGCCCGCCCTCGCTCAGTGCACCCCAGACGGGAACTCGGACCCAAACCCGTGCCCAGGGCGCTGCCCGCAGCCCGGCTCGGGGCACACGCAGCTCCCAGAGAGTTATTGCTACCCTCCAGGAATCCCTCCTCGCCCCCTCAACGGCATCCCGAGGCCGTATCTAGTGCCCCCATCCCGCCGCGCCGGCTGCGTCCTTCGGGATGCTGTCGGGGGGAACTCGGGGCAGCCCGTCACCTCGAGGGGGTGACAAACGGGACCCCCTGCCCACGGGAAACGCCAGCAGAGACCGAGCAGGGCCGGTGGCGGGGGGGCGAGGGCTGTGTAACAGCGGCGAGCGGCGGCAGCCGGCGCCGGGCACCTGGGGAGACAGAGGGAGAGAGTCCCAGAGCTGCAGGGCAGCGCTCCCGTGTGCAGCCTGTAACAGTGGGGCTTAACACATTAGTGTCCCATTTTGTGTTGCTTTTTTCAGGTTTTGCTTTTGTGGGGGTTTGGGGTTTTTTCGGTTTTTTTGTTTGTTGTTGTTGTTGTCGTCGTAGGTTTTGTTTGTTTCTGTTTGTTTTGTTGGTTTTGGTGTTTGGTTGTTTTTTTACCCAGAGCAAGGCAGTGCTATCACACACTACAGCAGCCTGGAAGAGGGAACCCGCAGCTGTGCCCGGGGCTCCAAGGCTGTTTCAGAAACTCACACTGTGCCCATTTGCCAGGTCCATGCTGGGTCCATGCAGTCCTGCAACAGCAGAAAACCTGATATGATACAGCACTGTATCATTAACAGACAATGTTATCCAGCATGTCTCCTTCCTGTGGTCAATTTTTCGTTGGACATAAACTTCATGTTTTTAAAAATATTCTATAAAGTCCTTTTCTAACTGTTGCACTGGTAAAGGAGACAGTACAGACACAAATACTATAAAACGTTGTGGTCCTGTTCAATTTCCAATTTATGCCTTAATTCAGCATTGAGCAGACTGCTTAGGAACACACTCAATGCTGTTCCCTTTTTACTCTTAGTTACAGATTAAAATTTTCAGCATTTTTGGGGACTTCAGTTGGGATGGCCGGTTTTAGAGCCAAGATTCAAGTACAAACAATATGGGATAATAGAAAGCTTTCAGTACAGTAAAGCATCCAGACACTTCAGAGACAGTAACTCATTCAATTAACTTTTCTGTATTAAATTTTCTTTGCATTAAATAGAGCCTTTTAAGAACACCTTCCCCTCATTTGCATATGTTGATCTAAAACTATATGGCTCAAGGAAAAGCCCCTTGCTATAGGAGACCACTACCAAAGAAGAAATTGAGATTATTAGAAGTCAAGGCATGCCTTCTCCCTTCTTTCCTGTGTGCCATCCCCAGATAAAGCCAGGGTTATAAACAACTTGCAGCAAACTACATAATAGAAATCTTTGAGCATATTAATATAGCACAGATATTCATATTTTAACAGGGAGCAGAGATTTTGAATAATATTTATTCTGTTTCTAACAACAGACCCATGGCAGAAGCATCCCACTGGTGCAGGCAGGAGCACCAAGCCCCCCACACTGCCCTGGAGTCACAGCTCCCTGCCTGGCACAGCAGCTGGGCACTAGCTTTGCTTCCAGCACTGGGACAGCACAAGCACGTTGTGCACGCAGTGCCAGCTGGAGTTGCAGCTGCACTTTGTGTTACCTTCCAATTTCACCAAACATGAGATGTGCTTCACCTGCTGAGTGCAGCCCCAGGAGCACAGCCACATCTCGGTGATTCAGCCCTCCTGCTCCTCTCCCTCCTCATGCTGTGTTCTGATTGCCCTGCAGGTCTGGAGCTCCTCAGTGTGTTTCCATCCTGCTTTTATTGACCTTTCTTCAGGGTTTTCTCGCCAATTTTTGGCATCCTCTGTACATGACAGCCCCCTCCCTGCGAAACAGATACCTCACAGCTCCAAGGACAGACTCAGGCAAGACAATCTTCTGCTCACATTTCATTCCCAGTGTTAAGCAAAGCACGTGGCTGGGCTCAGGTCAGCTCCCATGGATGCCCTGAGCTCGTGCTGCTGCCCACAGGCTCCACATGGAAGAATATTCATGTCCTCAATAGTAACTGCTGAAAACACAGCCCCTTGTCTGAGCCTTTTTGACTTAGGGGAAGAGATCTGCCTCCTACAGCATGTTTGACCAGGACTCCCCATGGGGTCCCTCTCCACTGTGATTTATTGATGAGACAAACCAGGAGGAAGCCAGAGAACAGAGATTTGCTGTCGACCTCACTGCAGGACAGAGAAGGAATTTCACCTTGCAGAGAGGCAGGTTAGATCCACAACGTGCTTGGAAAGAGGATGCCCATGGACATCCCTGCAGCCACCACTACCCCATCCTTGTGTGCTTCTAACAGAACAGCTGTGCTGGAGAGCAGCAGGGAGCCCAGTGCTGTGGCCATGAGAGTGAAGTGCTGAAGGGATGCTGGTATTGGAGTTACAACACAGATCTTCCCACTGGAGCAGAACATTTGGACAGTAGCAAGGATAATTGACCCCCACACTGTCACCTGCCCAAACATGTGCTGAGCTTTTTTTGGTTTTGTTTTTTAAGACTCATTTGTCCCAAACTGCCTCAGCCAAACAACAAAGGGTGAAATAGGCACTTGGGTTTTTTTCTTTCCAAGAATCAAAATGTTGAATGCACAGGAGTTATTGAGGTTTCATTCTGGGCTTCATTTAATTAATAAAGGAGGGAAATGACTGCTGCCCTCCCTGCCACGTGCCAGTTCTGGAGTTTGGCAGGTCCAACCCGCAGCGCATTGGGTGGGCTCTGGGTGGGAACCACCACGGCCAGACCAAGGCATCCAGCTCCCTCTCAAGACCAGCTTCCATCATCAGGTACCCAGTTTCTCTCAAGTTGCTCCCAGTTAACTTGTAGTGAGGAACAAGGGGGAAACCACCAACATTTTGGATTTTCTTCTGCCATAACTGAGGGAGTTCAACCCAAAAATGAATTCTGCCAGCAAGCATCACCTCAGTCTACATGGCACAATTAAATAGAATTTTATTTTCAATAAATATACAATCTGCATCATACCAGACAATATGCTGTGAAAAAATAAAATATACAGAAGCAACCAACAGGACAGCTTGACCATAACTTAAGTTTGCTTGGTGACCTGGAGAACTACTAGGGTTAACACACACAACACAGAAAGAGCCACTGCAGTCTGTAAGAAAATTAAAACTGTGTATTTTGGGTCTTCTTAACTGCAAAAGTCCCTGCAGCAGGTTTCTTTTGCACAGCACAGGTTCAAAAAGATGTGAGCTGTTTTTTCTGGTACAAATGCTATTGGATATGTTTATTTTGCTATATCATCACTGTATCTACTACACAGACTGCTATGGAGAGTGGCAGGTCTCACTGCTGACAGGACATCAGATCCATCTGACGTGGGGGCCGCACAGCCACACGTGTGCCCCAGCACACAAACGCACACACACGCACTGACAGGAGCTTAATTCTGTTGAAACTAGTACAAGGACAAAACTGGAGCCCAAATCGATTTTGCCACAGGTTCTACTGTTTAAAAAATATTCTAGCCTAATTACCACGTTCACCAACGAGAGCACATGAGTACTTGTATCTCTTAGAGGATGAGCCATGGATTTGGATTGGAAGGACAGCAGAGGCAACTCCCCAACTCCTCCACCCGCTCTGTGCTTACCATGGCACCTCTGTATGCAGCCCATGCCACCCGGTCACGCACTCCACCACGTGGGATGCAAACAGCTGAGCAGTGCCACAGGCAAGCAGCGAGAGGTCTGGCCCCAGGGGAACAGCCAGAACCCAGTGGGACATGGCTCAAAGTGGCCAGCACGGCCAGTTGGGTGCTGGCAGCTGCTTCAGTCCAATGGAGCTGCTGTGGGGTGTGTGTGGGGTGTGAGGTGGGGTGTTTCAGTCATTGGTTTATTTTTTATCTTGTTCACCTGCTTGGTCTGGCTGCTGTCAGTCTTCCACCTCATGTCACCTCTAGGGATGCAGGAGAGACACGGTCACACTCCTCCCGGGACCGCAGGCTGTGCCACTGCTCCACAGCTGTCCGGTGTGCGTTGAGCATCCGGCGCCAGTGGTTGGACTCAGGGGCACCTGTCGAGTACTGCCCGATCACGATCCTCCCAATGAAGTCATTGCTGCTCTTCACGTTGTGCCCGTAGACTGGGGAGAGCAGAAACAGAGACCGGTCAAGGCAAAAGCATCACCCACCCACTCAGAGCCCTGTCCCAGGAAACCAAATGCCCCACAAATCTCCCCTCAGACCAACCGTCTGTGCCAGATACCATCATTTTTGGTATGTAACTCAGCATCTCAAAAATGTCAAGAGACCAAACCAGGAGTTTGGAAGGCATAAAATAAGCTGCAATACAGAATAAAATACAATTCAAATAAGCAAGACATAGATCCACAGTTATAATGGAATTTAGCAAAAATAGATGAAATAGAATCATAAAATGGTTTGGGTTAGAAGGGACCTCAACGACAATCCAGTTCCAACCCTCCTGCCATGGGCAGGTATATCATCCACTTGAGCAGATTGCTCAAAGCCCTGTCCCATCTGGCCTTGGAGCGGAATTACATCATGCAAAGAGGTGCCAAAAGCTCTGCCTAGGAATCATGAAATTACGACAGCAACCCAGCAACCTGAGCCTGGGGTAATGCAGAAGCCGCATCTCAACTTCTCCTCCTCTAAATGCACGTGGCTCAAACCACTCCGGTGCAAATCAACAGCCTTCCCAACTGGAAGACAGGAATTACACACATCCAGGCTGTCAGCAGGATGTTTACATGGAAACGATTTGCCATAATTATCACTGCAGCTACTTGTTAGAAGTCCAGGAAAGAAACTGAGGGAGAGACATCAGTCCCACACCCCGTCCTTTGGATTAGCTCAGTCTCCTGGAACAAAAGATCGCACACAGCAGCAAACCCTAATGATGGGCCCAATCCTGGGAAAGGCTGAACACTCCCACCAGACAGAAGCAAAAGCACTTTGTGTGCTGCAGATTGAAACCCTGCCTAGACTTATTAGAAAGTTGAATAAAAAGTCTTTTGCAAGCTGAAGCCGGGATATCCACAGGCAGTGGATGGAATATTAAGGATTAAAAGATCTCCTCAGGAAAGAGAGAGATTTTTAAGAACAGATGTCTGCAGGAGCTCCAAATCCAGCCAGGCTTGCACAGCAAGAGCATGTTCAGCGTGGTGTGGAGCTGTGAGGCCAGCATGGATCTGAGCACTGCCATCGCTGCTCCTGCCAGCACCAGCTCTCCAGGGTTGCCGGAAACCAGCACTGGCAGCAAAGCTACATCTGGCATCCCTCAGGGCAGCACCCCAAGGCTGCACACACCCTCCCAGGCAGGCAGGACACCGAGCACGATGCACTCAACCTCACTTTTAGACAGGCACCTTTGTCATGGCTGCAGATTTCCTATTACCATATACCCCACAACTGAATAGTATTACTTTAATGTGCCACTCTGTCATCTTCACACTCTGCAAAGGATGGTTCCTCACTACTGCACCAGTCTGGAATCTTGCTCTGGGTGACTCAGGCACCACCTGCCAGTGCAGTCCCAAAATCAAGCCATGCAAAGTTACATCTCGCTTTATCCCATTCGACACCTCTGACACACACAGTTTATGGGCAGAGATGCTTTTGCCCACAAAATTACCCATGGTTATTTTAGGTAACAGCAAACCTTCAAGTGGCCAAGTAATTTGTTCAAATAATTGCCCTAAAAACCTACTCTGCAGCTCAGAGCACTGTGTTTATCTTCAGACGACAGTTAGAAAGGATTTGGGGTTCACCACCCCAGCAGGCAGACAGCATCATTTCTGCCCATCCCATCAGTTATCTAGGGGTGATGCCGTCAACCCTCTGAGACCTGCTGCCAAGCAAGTGCCCCTGTCAAGAGGCCAGGCTCATGTTATTTGGAAAAGCCACCTTCTGAAGATGCAGTGAGAAATTTTAGGCCATCCATCTCCAACTAGTACACAACTTGTCATGGTTATTAACGAGTTCTCCTACAAGGCAATGGATCACAAGCATAGCTAGCAGGACTACACTAAGTGTCCTGCTATGATTTATTAGTCTAGAGAAATCAAATATTGTGATAAAACTCCCTAAAAGTACCCTCAAACCAAATTTTTTAACAGGATTTCCTTCCATCTTTATGTTTTTCCATTCTTTTTTTCCAAAATTAAATAAGATGAAGCCTGATCGTGGGAGACAATACCAAGTAATTTAAACCAGGAAGTTTTACAGGCCATCAATTAGTCACAGTATAAATTAACAGTGGGGAAGTACCCCAGGCATATAAATTCTTCAAAAATACTCCATGCCAGGACTGTAAAACAAGCAGGTGTGCTAACTAAGGGGACCTGTTATTTTACTGTTGATCCAAGTATTTTGAATTCTTGTAATGCAACTTGCTTATCTCATCGTGTCAGGTAATTAGCATGCTGAATTCCTTGGGGTATTAATGAGCTAATTATACAAGCATTGTTGCTTCTATCATTAACTAGTGTAGAGAGCACAGAGACTTATTGCTGAAGAACAGGGAAGACATTTTCCAAGGCCAAATGCTCATTCACACATAGACTGTAAGAGATGGCTCCAGATTGACCTCAGGCTGACAAACTCACAGCTTCACCACAGCAGCTTTCTCAAAAGATGAGAGATCTTTGTGTGCCAAAAATGCAGCTTTACTCACCAGTCCATGAGCCTTTTAAACTCAAGGACATGCCTTTCTGGGAGGCTAACTGCTGAATTCCACTCATAAATGGCCAGGATTTGCTGAGCAATTTGCTGATGGCTGAGTTGTACCGAGCTGTGTCCTGGACCTTACCCAGGAGCAGGGTATAGAGTTGGTATTGCAAAAATAAACCCTCTCCTTCGTTCACATTCAGGAGAACAATTTGCCCTGTTGCTGTCACTGGTTCTTTCAAGAACAGCTTGGAAAAGAGAACTGTAGGAGCCCAGAGGCCCAGGAGAGCAGCAGAAAGCAGAGGCTGGCTGTGTCACCAGCACTCATCACATGCCGTGGGCTCCTGTCCTGGCACGAGGAGGGGGAGCAGCTCCCCTGGTCCTCCCTCAGCTGCAGCAGTTATTTCTCAGAGGAGGAACCACTTCCTTGATCATCAACAAGCAAGCACCAGCCACTGCGCTGCACTGCTTACACTCATGTCTGACCCTTCAGCATGCTCCAAATCCCTGCAGAAGAAGTTACCACCACTCTCAATACAAGCCCCTCATGCACCACTCATGGACTGACTAGGACTCCACTCCATGTGCTCAGCCTTGGGAGTCAAAAATCCTGCTTTTTCCTTCCAGCTTCTTCCACAACAGGTAGAGGTTGAGAAGCCCCTGTGGTCCAGCCATGGGCAGGAGTTGGGCACTGCTCCACACTCCAAGCTCAAATGACAGCACAAGTGGACTGAGCTGTGTTCCCTGATGTCTGAGCATCCTCTGACAGAGTTTGAAAGGAGCTCAGAGTAAATTTCAGATTAAATCTGCTCTTGGCCACTAAAAACAGTAACTCCATGGAGCTGCTCAGAAGCAGAAAATGAAGTAATTATCAGACTGACCCAGACTCTAGTTATGAACAGATAGATGCTGCTTTCCATTTAAGAAACCTATTTTCCTGACAAAGTATACACCTGATCTCATGAGCTCTTTTTCCACCATTGTGGTAATTTACACAATAGCAACATCCATTTCTAGGCCAACACAGAGCAAAAAGCAATTAAAGAAGCAGAGGTCAAACTAATTCCTTCCGCAGCTGTTCTTTACCAAGGGATGCATTTAGAAACAGAAAGGCTTCTTAAAAAGAAACTCTTTAAAATAGAAATGCTGAAATACAGAAGAAAATTGTGTTCACTTATATCCATTAAAAGGGCTAAATTCTTGACAAGTTACATGATGTAAATAAAACATTTTCATGTTATATACTTACTGATGCAGTGCTCCTAAATGATTCACATCCAAGTGATGGGGTGCCACATGAAATGTTTATTTGGGGTAGGGGCCCATGTCCCCCACAGGGCTCCTGCACAGGAGGTGTGGCCAAGTGCCCTCCAGCCTGGCTGCCTGCTCCCTGCAGGGCTGAGAGCACAGCGTGGTGGGTGTCAGGCACTGCACAGCCCAGAGCTTCTCCCCAGCAGGACAGTGACTTCCAGGAGATGCGATGACACTTGGAGCTCCAACAACTGGTTCCAGATGCAACTCCAGCCTGAGCTTTCCCTTTTCTCCTACCAGCCTCAGTCACGTGGAATTGCTTTTCACCAGTCAACTGTTCTGCATGTCACCAACCAACTCATGAGGTTGCCTAGGTGGTATCAGCCCTGGCACCAGATCCAGATGAGAAACCCTTTACCTTTACCTTCCCCTTTGCCTCTACATTGAGACTTGGAAAATGACTACCCGTGAAGAGCACAACTGCAAAGCATTTGTCATCTATGAATTATGTGCAATAGTAAAATTTACACTGGCATTTCAGATACTAATTCATGCTCTAATTGAACATATTAGCAGTCTTGAAATGACCAGAGAGGGGCACTAACTCAGAAAATTTCCTTAAGCTAACTTGAAGGTTATCAGTACTATTTATGTGATGGTGACAAGCTTGCACCTTGCAGGTGGGGCCACGAAAACTCTGCATGTCCTGCAAACCCTTTGCCAGATGTGCTCAGCAGTTACTCAGCAGTTAAGGCTGTGCTGCACCACTGAGCACAGCCACACAGCGCCTCTGCTGCTGCCTCTCCGGGAGTAACAGCAGAGGAATCTCAGCATGCTGGAACAGCTGAGAGCTTCAGCACAAATAATTAACTCTTCTTCAGTTATCTACATCATTACCTGCAACACAATTAAAACCATTTAACTCAGAGAAAAGCAAAATAAGCAAAAACATGCCTAAGGTCATACACAGGCAACTGAGGGGCAGAGTCTCCCTGAGGACACATCTCAGAAGGTTCTCTGGTAGAACCACAATGCTGTTGGTACTGACCCATCAACACTTCCTGCACTTCCCACTTCAACCCCAGTGCCTGGCAAGGTCTCAGAAGGTGCCCCCTTTCACACACTTGCCCCACCTGGGTAGGCAATGCCTCACCCCAGCCTTGGCAGGCAGGAGCCTGTGCCCTGGAGCCAGTGCCCAGCCCTATCTGTGCCGACTGCCGAGTGCTGCCACCAGCCAGTGGGGCTGAGCTGTCAGGTTAAGTAGGACTGGAAACTAATTCTGAACTGCTTGACATCAATATTGAAAAGCTGTTTAGCACAAAGAGGTGCTGCAAGGAGCAGTAGCAGCTGTGCTAATGATGCACACTGAGAAGGTCACAGGTATGGACCAAATCCTGCCCTTTGCTCCCTGAACGAGGTCCATCATATTTAGTAGAGAGGAGAGAAAAGCAGAGAAGATGCCATGGTTTCATATTTATCAATTTAATCTCCATCAGGCTGTGATGTGCATGTAAAACTGGCTTCCCAGCCCCTCCTCTGTGAGACTGCTCCCTGCAATGTCTGCACCTGCCCAGCTCCAGAGGGAGCTGGAACTACCGGAGCGCATGGCTGAATCCTGGCACAGCTCCAGCATCCAGCCACTGCTCCTGAGGATGAATGGCAACACACTGAGAAACTCACTTTGGAAAATCATTTCCCTCCAGCAAGGGCAGCTCCTGTGCTCTGGCTGGGGCAGCCAGGGAAGGGGACCCTGCAGATACGCCTTGTGCCAGGAGTTTGGCTGAGCAGGGTCTGGCCTCAGATAGGGAGAGGAAAGTCCTGTGGGAGACAGCAGGGACCCAGGGTACAGGGAAACTGCAAATGCACAACTGTGTCTTGCTGAGATCTCAAGGGCACACAGGGATGACACCTCATGAAATTACCTCATCAGGTGAAACTGGAATAACCGGCTGGATGCATCTTTTGCAGCAGCCTGGAGGATACTGAAAAGGAGTATCTACAGCTGGCTTTTTTCACTTCCAATTCCTCTTTTTTTTTTTTAAATTGCATCTTGATTCTCTGCACTATGAACCCCAGATCCAACAAAGCACATGGTTGGTTTCATGCATATTTACACACATCACACGAAGAGGCTCCAGCACCAAAGCTGTATGACACCTGCAAATGAAGGCGGGGATGGCTGTGAGGGAGAGGCAGCCTCTGCCTGCACAATCATCCATCTCCTCTGATGGCTACAGGGCCAGGCACAGGCATTCCATTTTCAGACACTGCCCTGCCACCCACAGCGGCTCCTGCCACCAAGACTTTTCTTCATTTGATACACAGGGAGATTACAGCCTTGTGAGACGTTTGAACAATTCCTTTCACCGCAGCATGAGCCAAACAAGATGAAGTGCAGAGGTCAGGAGAGGCATGACACTGCTTAAATTAAGGGGCTTGGCAAAAGGAACAAGCACTGATCGGTCTGGAGAGAGGAGGGTTTGCTCGTTTCTTTAGGAGAATAAGATTTCAAAAAGATTCCAGAGAACTCCAGGACAAGCCGTTTCTGCCACGTCTGATGCGGTACATTTTTTAACTAAGTCAGGCCATATGAAGAATCTAATTTTGCCCACTAAGCAAGCAGCAGATTGGCTCAGGAAGTGCCAGCAACTTGTTGCTCTCACCGGGATTAATGGTGTTTCTCTCCTCATTAAAGAAGCCAGTGTGCTGCAAAAAGCCAAATCTACCCATGGAGCATCTTCCCTGAGTGACCCCGGACCAGGATCAGGGCTGCAGGACTCCACTCAGCACCTCTAACCCACCCTCGCTGCCTGCTCTGCTGTCACCTCCTCCAGGCTGACAAACAGCATCTATTATGAAACTGGGACACTGTCAGTCCCCCACAGATGGGAATTGAGCAACAGGGACCTTCCTCCTCCCAAAGGGGATTTGGAGCCTTTGCATCGTACCCTCTGCAGACAGGCTCTGCCAGACAGGGCAGGCTGCAGGAGGCCAATGTCTCCCCCTACCAGCACATGCCACTCTCCTGCCACCCCAAGGGTACTCAGGAGACCTGCTGGGACACCTCATGTGGCCCCAGGACTCAGAGCAAGGTCTGGGATGGTGGGAGGCACCGGCTGGGAATGCACTGCTCTGCCCAGACCTGGGCATGGACCATATGGTGTCTGCTGTATAAATGCATCAACTGTTCTATAACACCAGACACAAAGGCCATATTCTGATCTAAATTAAACAGGTATAAATCCCCAGAAACCCAGTGCTGACATCAATAGGTTTTTTCCATTTTTTCTGCTTTGGCTAATGTAGGATTACACAGGTTTAAGCAAGGATTAGATTTTGCTTCTGAGCTCCAGATATGGGAAATATACAGACAGGCCAGTACTTCAGAAAGACACGTCTAATAGAAAACAAGAAACAATTTTCTAGCAGCAAATTGTCTAATTATCCATCCATCTAAGAGATCTTACAGTGCCCAACATGATAGTGTTTCAAAAGAGAAACCTCTTCTTCCTTCTGCATTCAAGTATGGGAAAAAATCCCAGGTTAATTTTACACATATATTAAAGAAGTTTTTTCCCTCATATATGTGTGCAAAAGACAAAGTGCCTGAATGTTTGGGGGGGGGGTGTGGCAAAGAAAAAGCAACAGGAGAAAGGAGAGATGAGCACCTGAGTTGGCAAATCCAAATGTAGATGTGTGATGACTCCAGACACATGGTGGTTTCCATCTCTGCAAACAGGTATCAAAAGATAGTCCTGGCATCTCAAGGTCAGGCTTCCACACAGCCAGGAAAATCAACCACCAAAAGCATCACCTTGTCTCCAACCACAAATCTGACTACCAGAGCTGATGGTGACAAACAAATACTGTTAAGGGCTAAGGAGCTTCCAATCCTGGCTCAGCCTGCTTCCCTACCCCAGGCAGAGCATCCTGTCCTGCTGAAGTCATGTTCAACTTCCACATGGGAATGGTGCAGTGGGATGAGCCCCATCACCAGTCTCCATCAGACACCATCAGCCCCAGTGTTGTCCTAGCTCCCTCCAGCTACACTCTCCACCAGGTCAGGAGGCAAAACAGGTTTTCCCTCTGCAATTGCACAGACAGTATCCTGAGCATGAAAATGATTTTTCCCTCTTTGGGGACTCTGATCACTTCACAAGCCCTAAAGATCCTGCCATCTAAACACGTACAAGAGCTTTTTTAAATGGAGAAAGACACACACAATCACCACAAGGACCTAGGGGAGATAAATATTCCCTAAATGTGAGTGCTGAAGGTTGTCTCTTTTATGGTAAGGGATCAAAAGATGTTAACAAGTCACCAAGATGCAGTTTGCCCTGGAGTGCTGATGGTTTTTATTGGGCCATCTGGGCTTTACTGCAAGGCAAACAGCATTACTGACGATTGTTATTAACAACATTATAATCATTAACAAAATACTACAGTGTTCAGATTTCAGGTGCCCTCCTGCTACACAGCCCAGGATTTCTGAAGGTTAGGCTGGGATTTAGAGGACAGCCTGTCCAAAATCCAGCAGCAGGTACAGCACAGGGTCTCTAGGAACCCAACATGCAGCTGTCCTGAGCACAGAGGTTGCAGTTGCATCTCAAATAACCTTTTTTCTTCTTGGAAATGACAGCTGAGCCCCTGCTGCCAGGGCCAAACTCCATCTTCCCCTTAGCATTGGACAAAGAGTAACTAACACCTTTGTTCACAAGCGTATACAGTTTGGAGAACACCCTGCCTTTCACAGCCTGCCCCATTTATCTGCAGGAGGTGAGCCCATGAGTTGCCTGCATTCAAGCAGAAGGTGGCACACGGGGGATGTGTGTCAAGTTACCAAAAAAAGACAAAATTGAAAAAGTGCATTTCTGTTATAGTAGGTATATGGCTGCTTATTACCTAGACAACATATTTGATAGAGTAAATGAAAATCAAACATCATCTCCACCAGCTGTTGCCACACTTTTTTTTTTTTTTTTGGTCAGGACATAAGACTTGTTATGAGTAGCAGTGACTTTTCTGGTTTCAGCCTCTTCTGGTGAGAAGTTGTGAAAAGACAATAATTGCAGCAGCAACCCTGACCCTGGATGCCTCCTCTTGGAAAGGACATCTCCACCTGAGCTCAACCCACCTCATTTTAGGCACTAAAATGGGACATGTAAATGTGGAGTGACAGCTCCAGTAAGTATCTGAGGTAGGAACAAAGGGGAAGGCAGAAAGACAGCCTGTACAACATGTACTACACCAATGTGGAAGGAGAAGCATTTTGGTCTGTAAATGCCAATAATTTGCAGTATTGAATGCTTATATGCCTAAGGAGAATGAAAGATCAAAGCACCAGCCCAACCACCACCTTCCTCAGTCTTGGCTAATGCAAAGTTCTCACTGTGCACATCTTGGAGGCACACATTGCCCCTCTCCTAAGCCAGGTGTGCTTCAACCCTCAATTTGGTCTGGAGTCCAGCTCTCCAGAGCACCTCCAGGAAAGCAGAGGGCAGAACGGTGCTTCACTGTCCGTCTGCAATGTTTGCACACACAATCCTTGCTAAATCACAGCAAAATGGTGGAGAAATCCTTACCAGAGTGCACAAACCAGACAGTTTGATTCAAGATGCACAAGAGAAAAACACACAGGGTAAAAAAAATTAATCTTCCTCTGTCTGGGTAGAGCCTCACTTTGCAGTGTGGTATCAGCCTCACCAAGAGCCAGGAGCCCAAGCTGATGGGAACTGGCATGGTTCCATGACTTTCCAGTGAAGCCAAGCCAATGTAAGGACAGCTGCAGACTGGGTCCAAAATATGAAGCCACAAAAAAGGTTCCTCTAAATTATTGAAGACATACTCATTTCTGGCTCCCATGACTGCTTTTACAGCTCTCTCTCTCTCCATTCAAAGCATCATCACCCACCCGTCAAGCAGGATTATTTTCCTTTTCAATTGGACTTTGACTCAACAGCAAATTTAATTAACTGACCTAATGGACTAGAGATGCGTATTGAAAAAAAAAAAAGAAATAAAAAACAACTCCCAACAAAATACACAACAGAAAGAAGCACCACTGCATCAAAAAAGCCCCAACCCAAAACACCTAAGTTAAAAAAAAAAACCCAAAACAAAACTATGCCCCTGCTACACTGACATGCAAAATAAAAAGACCCTTACATTGCAAGGTACAGCTTCTCCATGTTGCCAACTATTTGCTCTTGATTTTCTTTTAACAGAAGATGCCAAAACCCATTACAAGTCCTTAAGCTGTGGTAAAATCTCACAGATGCACACAAGAATAAACCAGTGCTGCACTCCCTGTTGGGGGTACACCTCCACCAACATCTGGAGCAACTCTGCAGTTAAGTGAACACTGAATGTGGCTCAGCATCTTCACCACCACTACATGCCCATAAACAGCTTGTTCCCGTGATGCTGCAGGTGCCTGTGCAGGAGCCCTGATTCACAAATCCTTGTGACAGTGCAGGCACCGAAACAGCAGAAGGCTTAAACACAACAACATGACCAATCCATCTGGCTCCAGCTATATATTGGCTACACAATCCTCACATCTCACACGAGAGTGTCCTAAGCACACCAGGAGCAGCAAGCCCAAGGACACTGGCAGCAGAGCTGTGCCCAAGCTGTGTGTCACCCTTCAGTCCCAGAGTGGCCAGGAGAACCTGGCCCCACCACTCTTCCAAAAAGTTCTGCATGTTCCATTCCAGCATTGGAGCTGCTGGGGATATTTCTGCCCTGGGATTATTTATTGCAACATTCAAAGCAAGCAATATGTCGCTTTGAAAGTTAAGCACCACTTACAAGGCTCACCGCTGAAATCTGATTGCAAGACATACGATGACAAATCAACCAAGTTCCCTTTGGCTTATTTGAGAATACATCCCTTTGCACACAAAAATGTAGCCAGAGATCCACTCATTAATACTGATTTCATCCACCATGGCAAGGAGCAGCATGCTCCCTTCACCCTCCTGACTACACAAAGCTGCTACTCTGTTTGCCTTTTCTGCTACTAGTAGGAAAAGGGGAAAATAGTGTTTCCTGCCTGTCACAAGAACACCTGATGGAAGCTTCCAAGAACAAATTCATCACTGCACCTGCAAGGTACAGTCAGGGTGACATGCATGCAAAGCAGTGATTAATTATAGATGTTTTGCTGAGGAAATTTTTGAGCATGAAGGGCAAAATTTAAATTGCTGATCAGCATCACTTTTGTTCTAACATGTATGGAAACAAACTAATGGGTTGAAATTAACCTCCTTGTACCAGCTTTGACACCTGTATCTGCCATGAAATAAGTAAAATTTTAAAATAGTTTAAAATACCTCCTTTCAGAAGGAGATTCCTTTCTCTTCATCAAAAAATGGTGAGTAATGGGTGGAAAGCTGCCAAAAAAACATGTTTGTGAAGCCTGAGAGCCCAGTTAGGCAAAAGTGTGGGTCCCACCACCCAGGGCCTCTGATCCTCCAGATGGCAAGAAGGTCTGACCCTGCTCCTGACGGTGCCTGAGCTCCACAGCTCCATAGGCTGGGTGAAGTCACGGCATGGGAGGCAAACTCACCCTTCAGAGGGGTCCCTGCAGCCCTGCTCATGACCTCTCCACTGGGAAGGGACAGAGAATGCCACTGAGCACAGAGGGTCCCTTGCCCAGTGCTGGTGCCTAGTCAGGGACCATCCCTGCGTTCTGCCACTCCTGCTCCCAGCAGCACCCCGACTGCCAAGCTCTACTGCCTGTTTTCATGCCTTGAGAACAAAAATAAGAGATTCAGAAATAGTTTAAAAATAAGAATTCCCATCCCAGTCAAACATCTCCAGTGCTACAAAGCTCTCAAGTGAGGTCAGCTCAGGACTGCTCCTGGCCTGTAGCCTGAATGGTCTGTGTCTGGGTCCACCTCAGCTCTGCCATACAAGGTTTGGCACTGAATCCAAGCCCTTTAGAAATAAAGGCACGAACAAGTCTTCTTATAGAATAGGTGAGGTCCATGTGAGACACCTCCAGCTGCATCATCTCACCAGCAAACCATGTCAAATCTTTGCCAGTGCCTGGGCTCTGGGATCATTCACTACTGCCCTCTCATTTTTCTAATTTTTGACTTCATGCCCAAGTTGGCTGTCACTGAGAAGTGCAATTAATGCTCCTCCTCTTCCTCTGCACAAAAGCATTCCAAATGGCACCAATTAAGCACAGGACTGACACAGTGCACTCCCAGCCAGCTCCAGCTGCTGGATGGCAATGCTGGGAACAGCTTCTGCAGAGGACAGAGTGCTAATTAATCTTCCCCGGAGACCTCAGTGATGCCCACCCCTTGCAGGGTGGCTACTGGGACAAACACTGTCCTGCACAGGCTCATTTGCACACACAGCTGATGGTTTGTTCACCTCAGAGCCAACCACGACCATGCTGAGCCAGAAACACCACCACAATTACCTGTAAACACCAGGCTGGCATTCTCCAACTCTTCCTGTGGAACCTTGAAGCTGAAGGACTCATTGTAGAAGGGATCTATCGTGCCCCGCATGCAGGAGGTCTTCTTGGTTTTTGTTAATTTTAACCCATGAACAAGCTGAATTTTCACAAAGGGATCTGGCAAAAAGCACAAAGCACAGGGTCTGCATTACAGGCATCATGAGTCAGTAGCCTGTTCATGAAGGCTGGGCACCACAGAGATGAACCACGCCGAGAAACAGCCTTTGGAAATGGCTGGGACTTGTACCCCTGCACTGCTCCCAGAGATTTGCAGTGGAGATAAAAGTCAGGCAGCTGGATTAAAAATACTCCCTGCCAAAACCACAGTTAATGACAACCTTGATAGAGACCAAGCATACTGTTCTTTTTGGAAAATGCCAATATTCTGGCAGCAGCAGTGGCTGGGTCAGGGAACATGGGGAAAACACCTGCATGAAGACATATGCATGAAGCACTTACCAGCCAGCACGCTCAGAGCCAGCAGGGAGCAATGCCCATGGGTTGTCTTACAGAGTACAAGGGGGGAATATTAAAGCTCCTGGTACCTCACCTCACTCTGGTACAGAGATCTTTACTTTAAATAAGGCAAAGGTATTCACACCCTCCATTGTATCTCAGGGTAAGCACTCCAAATACTGTCATTATTCCTGGTTATACATTATAAGACAAATATCCAGAGCCCTGTATTAATAGGAAGAGAGTGTTCAAATTCCCCTGGGTCCCCCACAATTTGCAGCCTTACCACTGATCTGCTTTAAAGGCACATATAATCTGTGCATGAGTAATGTGAGAAATGCACTGCCCTTTACCTGAACCTTGGCTCATGTCTGTCTGAAGAAGCTGTTTTGCTCTAATGATGTCCACGTTCAGTCTTCCCGCGCTGGGTAGATAGTTTAGGGACAACAGCAGCTCACCCAGCTCCACTTCATTCTGATGGGAAAAGGGAATGTGGAAATTTAGAACAGAGCTTGGAGGGGAAGGGAAGAGAATGAAGAGAAATTAAATAAATCCCATTTGTCTAAGTGCCTGAAAAACGAATTTTAGTCACGCTCTGAACTGCAACCAAGAACCATCTGGTGGTACTTTGTCCTAAGCAGAAGCAAGTAAAAATACTACCCCCAAATGAACATCATTCTTTGATCACTGATCCTTCACCAGATTTTCAGCAGCAGTTCAAAGAGGACCTAAAAGTAGGCAGAAATGCATGGTCAGTAGTTTCTATCTGCTCCATTTTGAATGGTTCCAGGTGGTTCTGATCTTATCAACACGCAGAATACAAAACCACTGGAGAAGACATTCTCTACTTCCCAGCCCCCAAGGACCACACCAGCCACTTAGGAAGCTCAGGCGTGCAGGGGTTAATGTATTCCTGGATCACAAGAAGGCAGTTCAGAGGAGACATTCCCTCAGCATCCAGCCATCTACCCAGAGACCACAGAACAGCTTGACTGTGGCCTTCTGTTCATCAGGCTGCACCACAGCCACAGCTTTGCATCAGTATGGCTGTGCAGCCATTATTTCTTTTCCTTCTACTTAATGATGCTTAAAACTAGTAATTAAAGAGCTGGAATGCTGACATCACTGCTCCTCTCCCACCTCGCATGACCTGGCTCTGATATGCTCTTACTGTCAGATGCAAAATACACACACTGAAACAACTCTGGAGACTGAAAACATACCAGCCAGTCCAGGCAGGACATCCATTCATCTGCCTTGTTTCAGTTCCATGCAGGAGTGAAGAGCTAGTTCTTCATCCCAAATAGTCACAGTTCAAAACCAAACTACATCAGGTGGTCAAAGCCCATTCCCAAGAGGAAAAGCAGTGACAGTGGTATTGCCATCATAGCAAAAGGCTTAAATATCTTCACTGATGCCCCAAATATTAGATTACAGAAACCAGAGACTAAAGGGCTGGGTAGACAACAAAGTAAAAAGCTCTGAGACACAGTGACAGCCTGAACTGACCCAAAGAACCAGGTTCATTAGCAGATGGAGCAGCATACAAGGCACAGTTTCTGGCAAAGACATCAATGGCTCGGCAAAATTGAGGCAGGGGCTGCTGGGAAACCCAAGCAATTAATGACTATTCAGCTGCAAGCAAAAAAGCACAGTTTTTTTACATTAAGATTTGGGATAATTACTTCTGGAGCTGTCTGTTGATGGAACATGCTGACCTTATCCAAGAACTGCAGGAACTAAGGGGTTTCCCTGGGCCAAGGAGGAGTGGTGAAGCTCCGCAAGAGAAGGCAGATCTCCAGGCTTTCAATTAATTTGCATTTATGCTTCATTAAAATAGAAAAAGCCCCATGTCGTGCAGTGACAGTATCAGGCTGGATATGTAACACCCACCAAGGTACACGCAGCAGAACGAGGCATCTGCCCCTACCTGAACCCTCAGCAGCACCATGTCCTGTCACCCCTGCAGAAGTTATGGAAGGAACCACTGCTGCCTAACCCACCAGCCTTCAATAGGTAAAGGTGGAACCTCATTTTCCACAGGACCTAACCTAACAGAGATATTGGTACATCTAGGAAAATTTTTTTGGCTATCTAGGCTTAGATTTGAGTAAGGTGAGAGATAAAATTCTGTGTTTTTTAAGTGTGACCCACTCAAGGCAGTCAACAGACTGCCACCAGCTTTAGTGAGTCTCAGATCAAGCCTGATCTCCCAAAACTCAAGAGAACCTTCTACCCCTTCATGCTTTTCAAGCATGCCCATAATTCAGTTAATTATTTTAAGGGAAGGATCGTTCAGTCCCCACCTCCACAAAGGCCATAGCAGGATGGGTATGCTCACAACCAGCAGGAAAGAGCATCCCCATTCCAGGCAGAGCACCAGCAGCATTTGCAGCAGTAATAGAGGGGTTTTCAGAAGGAAGCCCAGATCCCTGGATAGTTCACCTCCCCAGACAAGTGACTCAGCCTTTTCAAGGCACTTAATTCCAGCAGCAAACTGCCTCTGATATTATAAATGCATTATTTCCAGCTTAGCCACGAGGATCTGGGAAACAAGCTTCAAATTCTGCCCTGGTGCCTGAGGGGATGTCAAGCACTCGAGAAAATGAATCAGTGGCCGAGAAAATGAATCAGTGGCCGTCAGTCACCAGGTTTCCTCCCCCTGCACGCCAGGCTGACACTGCCTCCACTGTGCTGTGCTCCACCATGTTCAGCAGCCTTCTCCTGCAGTAACCTGGCATCATTAGCAAACAAAGAATTCACAGGTCACTCCAAGAAGCAGGAGGTACAAGGCATACCTCCAATACCCATAGAAGATTCTAGTCCCCTATGCTTTCCCCGAAAAGCTCATGCCATGGCTACCTTTGCTGATGTGACAGTCTTGCTCACCCACACCTGGAAACACTGTGTGCTGCCATAACCACTTAACCACTGCCCTTTGTGCCCAGGCATCTTCATCAGCATTAAGGCAACCTAGAAAAAGAAGTGTGGCTCTTGTTCTGTCACACACTGGAGTGTTCCCAAACCCCAGGCTCACGTAAGGGCTGAGCTGAAGAGTTCATACATGAGAGGTGTCATCGGCACACTGTTTATCATAGGGCAAGGAAGTGCCTGAATTTTATGTTTCCTAGGTCTTTTCATCAGGAAACTAAAATGCTGTTGGGTTTGCCTTCAATATTTTGCTCCCAGAAGACAGCGTGCAGAGGTGCCTCTCAGCACCACCGTGCTAAGGCATCATTTCAGTTGCCATTATTATGCTGATGATGTGCTGATTTCTGCCGAGATCCCAGATGACCCTGGAAAAGCAATTTCCTATTTGATGAGATGCCGGAGTGACACCAAGTCTGGGATGTCTGAGACTCTCCTGAAGCTCTGATTAACATTTCACTCCTGGCTGTTCCTCTACACAGCTGTATTACACAGCCAGAATGTATTTACAGCCTTGGGCTCACCTATAGTCCAGAACCTTCTGCCCGGGTTGAACCCAGAAATGTTGAAGACGAATTTTTTTTTCTTTTCTGCCATCTCTGGAACACAAAGAGGCTCCCTCAAAGGAAGATGAGCTTTTAATAAATGCCATTCGCACATCTTGTTTGAACCAGGGTAATTCGTTCCTCACAACCCCCAGACTGTTTGTTGTGCATTGCTACAACACCAGCAAAATTCTGCAGCTGAAACCCTCCCCAGTTCCCGACGGGAACCAGAGCACATTACATCAGCACAGACATCTATGCAACACTCCTAATGAAGTTTCAGATTGATTTTCTTCCTCAAGGTTATCTGTGATGATACCTCCAGGCACATTAGAAAACTGATGGTTTAGAACAGTTTGCTCTAACAGGTTTTCTACAGCATCCTGTGACACACAGCCATCATTTTGGGAGGGCTGAGCTATTAAGGATCAGAACCTGAAAAAAAATACTTACCAATGGATAAGAACAGTGTTTCCTATGTAACAGACACCAACTGAATGTATGCAGAAATGAGTCACAAAATCGCTTCTAAAGTGCAACTGTCTTTGCATCAGTTTGGATGGCCATAAGAAAGCTTCTGTTGTGCAAAAAGCTTTGGGGAGAAGATATCCTCTGGAGAGGTCCCGTCCATGACCCCCACCAACCCCTCCTCTGGGCTCCTCCTCAGCAAAATACACCCCACAGCATCCCAGTCCTCCTGAGAAATGGCAAGGAGTGAACAGCACTGAGGGGACGTGGTGAGGTGACTGAGGATGACAGCTGGAAACAGAAGAGATAGACAAGGATAAAGAGAAAACAATAAAGAAGAAAAATTACTCAGCTTTAAAGACGGAAAAAAGAAAGGGGAGAAAAAAACTACTGAAATCGAAATGGGGGGAAAATAGAGAGTGAAAGAAAAATGGTAGAATGTCATAAGCCAAAATATGAAAACCAACCGATTAAGAGCTAAAAATGTTATCAGGATGGACAAGCATCCATCATGGCATCCTGTCACAGTTCCCACAGCTCCAGTGACCTGCAGGGTAGGAGTATCTGCCAGGCTTTGCCCAGGGCATCTCCCACACTGGCCACAGGTAAGCTGCCAGGCTGGCTTTTAACATCCTGCTGATGAGCAAACAGGGCCCCACACAAACAATTCACATTCACCATCACTGATTCTGCATTATTCCTTCAACTAGGCAGCCACTAAGCTTTAGGATAGCTAATAAATAAACTAAAAAAAAAGAAATAGGGTGAGAAAAAAGAAAAAAATCCTGACAACATTGCTTTCCATATTTAATTTCCCATGACTGTCACAAACCTGGACCCCCACTTCACACTGATGCACACAGCCTTCAGCCAGCTGCTGTACCAAGTCTCAGAACTAAATCTCTGCCTGTCCAGCACTTTCTGCCTGTATGAGAGATGGGGATGGCATTAATCTCAATAATGCACTGTGCTACCAAATGCAAGACATCATCCCTGATCTCCAAGGATGGTTCCTTCTCAGGGCTGCAATGGGCACCAAGAGCAAACCTGGTACATGCACAACCGGGGGCCTCCAAACCACAAGCTATAACCACCTGGCACAACAGATTCCATGTAGCAGCCAAGAGGAATGTTCTGAAATGAGTCACTACCTGAATTTCAAATTCCTTTCTCCCTTTTGCTTCCCAACAACAACAGTTTAGTACTTGTTGTAGGCTTATCCCTGAGATGGGAACCAAAAATTGCAGAGAGCTGCCACGGCAAAGCCACTCTGTTTGTGGAGCACGTACCATCCCGAACATAAGAACTGACAGGTCATTCTAGTGCACTCATAGTATGAAGTTAAAAAAACAAGTTCAATACATACTCCCTCTGCTACAGAAATTCCTTAATTTGAGGGAAGAAGGAATTTCATGCTATTTTCTCACCACAACTAGGCAATTTTTTTTCTCTTGTAGAATGATCTCCAAGCTCTCATTACTGCTGGTCTAAAACATTTATTCCTGCCCACTCAAATCTGCCAAAAGATAAATGAATCATATGTCAATAAAACTTGGGGTCCTGAACATGTGCTTCAGAATTAGTTTTAGCAGTGAAATGTGTGAATCTGAGCCCAGCTACACAGCAAGGCCTGCCAACTTCATTCATGGTAATTAAGCAAAGCCACACACATTTCAGGGGCTATTTAAGGAGCGCAGAGTGTTCCTATGGGGACTGGACTCAAGAGCCTTTCCATGAGCAGCTACTGCACTTTACAAAGGCATTAATTACCCTGCAAGAAAATGCCTCCCAGAACTACCAAAGCAAAAGGATTTGGCAATACCTGCACTGACATTTTCTACCAGGACTAAGTCCTTCTGCTTAGCTGCTGGCTCTGATGATGCATCGGGCAGCAGCTCCCCAGTGCCTCTGCTTTAGACTCAACCCCTCTAAGCACCGAATGTGTGATTCAAACTCAGAGTGCTTATGTGCAGGTACAGTCTTATGCCTGAGGATTGACATCAAGTAGTTTATTGCATTGATGCTTCAGGCTGAGAGGAAAACACACTGCTCACCCATACTCAGGTTCTCTGAGCACCCATTCCTGACATAAGGAGCAGGGCAGTGCTGCACCACCCACCTTGTTACACCCAAAGTTAAGTTCTTTCATTCATTCACAAGCAACTCCATGAGTTGGTAATGAAGATATTCCTCTATTAATGACAACAGGCTTTCACCCACTGAGGAGCTGTACATCCCATCCACAGGCCTAAGGAGATTATCTTGGTCCAGCTCACAGTGAAGTCAATGGAGCCACCGGCTGTAGAAGCTGAACCATGCCTCAGCTGGGAGAAGCTCACTGTCCCTGCTGACTCTGCACACACCACAAGATTCCTGGTATTTCCCACCTTTTCCAGCTCACTGATGCTGGAACAGTCCTGTACTAAGGCAGTGTTCCAGCTCTGGGCTTAATAGGGCTCAGTGTGATGGTGGGACAAGGACTTGGTACCTGACTTTATCAGCACCCTCTATGTCAATGGCTCCTAGGTGGAGACAGCAAGTGTAAAATGGATGTTCTCCTTAGCTGATACCACTTGGACACTTCTCTGCTCTTCCATAAACCCTGCTGCCCTCCCATTCCCACCAGTATGAAAAGAAAACTTTCTCCACAGCTCCTGCCATCTGGATCCACTCTCCTCCCTCTCTCCAGCTCATGATGGTTTTATCTATAAATTCCAGTTAGGAAAAAAAAAAAGAAAAAAGAAAAATTCACATATTTTGTGTCTTTCATCTTTACATACCATGTCTATGACTGTCTGTGTTTCTCTCCTTCCTGTTACTGGTTTTCCAAGCACCTGCTTCAGCATTTTCTCCAACATGATCTTTTATCACTGCAGGGGTGCTGCCAGTTGCTGCTTCGTGTCACAGCCCCGGGGGCAGCCAACCCAGACTGACAAACTTTCCCTGACTAACAACGAGAACAGTGGCTTTGTGCTGCTCTCCAGAATCCAAGGACACCTTCTGCAAAATAAAATGCTACTGCACATATTTTATTTTCTTTTGTCTCCATCTATCATGATCTCACAATACAAAGCACACTTCAGCAGGCTCGGGTTCAATCCAACAAGACACTGATAAAAGCTGTCTGTCCCTCAGCTAATCAAGCAAAAAAGTGAGAAGTATAAAAAAATGTCAACATGTCAAATATATCATTCCACAGGCAGAAGTTGCAACTATTCATTGAAAACCCTCAAAAATTTCTAGCACTAGCATCACTGTTATCAAAAGACATTAAAATGCATTTTTTCAAAGCAATAAGCTATATTGTTTTACTTCTTTCAGGATTTATTTTAACCCTTTGATCAATTAATTTAACTCTAATTACCACTAAGATGAAATCTACCTTACTCAATGAAAATCTTATCATTGAGAAAACATGGGAAGATGACACCAACCATCCTCCCAGGATGTCCTGTATGAGCACTGTTGCTCCCTTTGCAGTTGCAGTCTGCCAGTTGAGATAAAAAGAACAAAGAGGTAAGAAAGGACTGAACCAAGGCACTTTACCAATCAAGAAGTAGAGGACTTCGCTTAAGTTTTTCCATATGATAGCAAGGAAATAAATGTAAAAGGCTTCTAAGGTTAGGCCTGCCCATTCAAACAGAGTTTTCTTTCTCCTTCCATTTATAAATATCAGAAATGCCAACTTCTGCATAAATAATTTATCTTGAATGCTGGTGAAGCAGACAGCACTGCTGAAAACAGCAGCAGCTTTCAATGAAACTTTGGAGAGGGGAAAGGAAGAGCTGGCTCTGAGCTTGGCACACAAAGGCAGAGATGATCTTGTCTAATCAAGGTCTGTATTAGCTGTGGAATGAGTCCATGTTACTCATAGAGAGATACATAACACAGAGAAGTATTTATCATGCAAAAGTAGAGGGTGGCAGGGAGAAGCAAAACTGGATGTTGGGAATAACAGGAGGATAACAGGATGCAAAGAGGAGAGCTCTGTCCTCAGATACACAAGACAGAGCCTGTGATGAACTGCTAGCACCAAAAAAAGGGGAAAAGTGTTGCAAGCATTTGTAAACAAACATTTCGGGAAAAGGTTCAGTGAGGGGATATGGATTAGTGGTGATCTTGGCAGTGCTGGGTTAACAGTCAGACTTGATGGTCTTAAAGGTGTTTTCCAACCCAAACAATTCTGTGATTCTATGATTTTCCTTAGGAACCACTTCATAACACAACTGGCCCCTTGCCCTTCACTGCCACTCTACCAAGCAAAGCAGATCTCACTGGCACAAAGACATGCCCTACACACAGACATGTTCAGGGACCCCATGATTTTGACTTGTGCATAACTTTCAAAACTTTTCTTTTTTGCCTGAACATCTTTCAAGCAAATCCCACAATGCTCCTATGCCTATTACACCAAATCCAGTTGGCTTTCCTGCAGTTACCTGGAGCGTTGATCTTCCATCCCCTTACATGATACAGCAGGTCTGAGAAAGAGGTAAAAGCACTCACAGCCCCTCTACACACACAGGGCAAAGCAGAGTCAGAGCCTGAGCTGGCTTCACTTATAAACACTGCTCAGGGGATTTCACTTCCACAAGTGCCTCATCACAAGTTTCTACTCTAAATCAGACTCTCAGACTCACACTGCAAATCAGCAGTGAGGCAAATGATTTACTGTTCATCTCATCTAATACTTTTGGCTATGCCACCCTTTAGTGAACACACAAAAATCAATGCAAATGTGAACCATCCAACTTCACACAGGGCTTTATTCAGCAAGGGCTCTAAATCTTAAAAATTGCAATCCCAGAGCAGGCAAGGAATTGGGTGAGGCAACTTTGTTACACCAGCCTTGTGTAAAACTCCTATTCCTAACACAAATATTTGAGATGCTGCTCACACCATGCTCTTCATTTGGCTTTTTACAGGGTTCTGTGCCTCTAGCTATGTGGGTGACACTGCTAATGGCAAATTCGGTAGCTAACCATTATTTCTGGCTGCAAAGCTCAGATCTTTCCATTGAACAGGCCTTTACCTGGCTGGCAAGGAGGTGACCCTTTCCTGAGAACAAAGGTGGAAGCACACAGACCCCCTGCATCTCCTCTTCCCTTCCCACTGCATGGCTGAATCAAGTCCAAAATGCATCCAACATGCCACTTGCACCAGACAAATATTTACAGCAAGTTCATTTCTTTCAGGGACATGATGAAAATAATTCTACCACTCCTGTGCAAATTTTAGTCATCCATTATGCTACAAGTCTCTTCATCTTCTATATGCTTTATTGAATCAAATCATTACTGACCTGGCATCAGTGGTGCCCCTTTTGACCTCAAAGCACAGTCATGTTAACAATCACAGGAATGTCCTGGGTGTGACAGTGTCACTGCAGTGGCTGGGAATGGATGCAGGTCACTGCAGCAACAAGAAACACCTTCCCAAAGGCACAGACCTCCAAAGCAGTCTTGAGGTGTTCTCATTTAAGCTGACATAGGACCTTTGGTCAGGCCATCTCCTTTGGATATTAAAGACAGCTCTTCTACCTCACACTGTGAGTTATAAAACCAGTCATAGGCCCACATTCTTCCAACCCAACAGATTTTGTAGTAACAAGATGACAATGACTAATTAGAAACTGCATTACTTGCCAACAGGCAAAGGAACTCTACAAAAAAAAAAACAGTGAGAAAAATTGCATCAATAATCTGATAAATTCTGTTACCTGAGAACTAGGCACAAGGGCTTTCCACCAGTGTCCACCTTTCACAAGGTCTACATCACTCAAGGGCATTGACACTTTGCCAATAACACAATGGCGTGAGAATTTGTCAAAATCCACTACGGTTAAAAGCAGAGTTCTTCTCTGGGCTTCTAAAAAGGGGATTTCAAATGTGTACCTCTCCTCAAACACTGGGTTCTGTGTTTTGCGTTTTACTCCAGTCTGCTTGGAGTTCTTCTGATCTGGAAGAAGGCAGATCTTCACATAGGGGTTGGAGTGAGCCATGTCTTGCCTTGAACCATCATAAGAAATTGGAGGAGGCAGATCTTTAGCCTCAATGACTCGCACTATTAGATAATTATGCAACAGATCATACTGTGTGCTAAAATGCAGCATACCCAGCTGATACTTCGACAAGATCTCCTCATCTGTCAAGGAGTCCATATCATCACTGTTTGAGTCAAGAGAGTACAGTCTTGGTTCAAATTTTCTAAAATAGTCATCTGGGGTGTAGGTTTTTCGCAGGATAGTTGGCTGAACTATTTCTTTCTTAGCTCCAATTATTCCAAACTCGATAGGCTTAATGTCAATTAGTGGAGAACTTGGCCTCCTCGACTCTAGACCTAAACAAGAGAAATGCACAAACACAACTGTTAGAAACTCAGCTGAAGCAATTACAGGTGCACATGAACTTTGGGTGCTTCTTTGAGTACAGCTGTTCTGTGTCTGTGCAATGCAGGATCCACAGTGGGACTTCTCCTCATTGCACTTCCAGCAATTAACAGCACCCTTCGCTACACCAAAGCACAAGCTCGCCTACACTTTTCCCTCCCGGTCCATGTTCACATGCAATTACCACACAAATACTTCAGCAAGAAAAACAGGGCTGGTCCCTTCCCCTTCCACTGTGTTCCTGCAGAACAGGACGATATTTTAATCAATGTACCTTCATCTTGACTTGATTCCCTGTCTAAAAGATGAAAGAGCAAGCATACAGTTTGATTTTGTTCCCCATAAGAATTACATTAATGTTGGAAGGACGACCTTACTTGAAATCCGCCGCGTGAGGCTGTAAGTGGACCGTGATGTATCTGACGACGACCGCCTTCTGTCAGGGGAAACATCCTGAAGAGTGGGAGGCAGCTCACTGATTGTATTATCAGAGTCTCCATCTTTGTCCTCATTTTGGCTGCTTATCCTGTTATAACGAGAGACCTTTGGATGATTCAACCCAGTACAAGGAGTATATACAGAATAACAATGTGTTCTGGCATTCTGGGGCTAATCTAGGGTGCTCATCCCTGGATGCTGTGGGATATCTCCTGATCTATCAGGTAAGCAAAAGGCTGAGCAACTGACTTCAAACCTATGTAAAAAACAGATTCTTTATCCTTCTGCCTGTCTTTCAAACAGAGTTTTATCAATATTATATGACAACACAGGCCACAAAGGCACATGTAACTCAGATCTTGATGAGAAATATTATACTTGTCTCTAAGGAAAAAGAAAGAAAAAACACAACCCCACAAACCTCAAGCTAGCTTACTGCTGTAATTGTCAGCTATGCTTTGGAAAAAAAACTTTACAAAGAATGTACCAGCATGGCAAAACCTCCATGCTCAGATATCCCAAACCTACCACACAGCTCTCAGTAAAATACTGGTTTGCAGTTATGCCAGAAAAGTTTCAAAACTCGATCTTACAGTACAATTCATTAAGAGCTATTTATTGACATGCCTTTTTAAATAATTGGCTGCTTTTTATCTACTTTTTATAAACCAGACACAATTCTCACCAGACAGTAATTTTACTGCTCAGGGGTCTTGGTGGGAGCAGGGAAGTTGGCAGGATCTAAATGACAATGCAAGTTTTGATGAGAGTTGTAGCATTTTTGAGAAGATTCAACAGAAGACTGGCATCATAGAGAAGTACACATGTAACTCCCATTTCAGTTTGTTTAAATATATATACATACCCACACACACAAGTTGTTTTCACATATAAAACCATTCTGGTTTAAAACCTCAAATTGTCACAGCTGTAGTCACTCCCAAAGGCAGTGAGGGCCCCTCAACTCGACTGAAAGAGGGCAAAGGCAGACAGTAATAACTACAGAAGATAAAGTCTCCAACTGCCTGCTCAGAAGGGAGTGCTGCCGATGGAAATGAAATCACACAATGGTACTTGATGTGTACTGCATCGTGCAAAATAGCAAATCCATGAGACAGAAAATAGCAGCAGATCACAGGGAACGAGTCAGTGCGAAATTAGCAAAGCAAAGGAGAATTCTGTTGGAGTTTTTCTTCCAATTCACCCTTTCTAGGTGAATGGCTCAGCTGGGTATAAATGAAGTAAGTTGATATTATCATTAGTAACCAGTGACTGGAGTAGAGCAATTCATATATTCTGCGAAAAGCAGAAAACTTGCAGAAAAGTCCCCTCAAATACAAAAATACACCCCCATAACCAAACTCCAAAAACCAACTGGAAATTCTTATCCAAATCCACAAAGTTCACAGCAGAATTTATGCCAGTCTCACCAATTAAGATTCACACAACTCATCCAATTAAAAAAGAAATTCTTTTAATAATCAAACCCAAACCCTATGCTGAAAGGGGCCTACAGTATTTGCACAGTTCTGCAGCCCATTAAAGGCAGTCCAAATCATGCAGTTTGATTTATAATCGGCACTTGGAACACAAATAGCTTTTTCATGCATAAATGCAGGTCTACACAATCACAGGTGGCATTTGGATATGCTGTGTTTGAGAAGCAAAGGCACAGAAAGAGGCGAAGGCAGGGTGAAAAGGGAATCAGGAAGAGAGGCATTAAGGATGTTCTACAATGGGTAAACGTAATAGTGAGTTAATAACATACAGATGACCTTTAGTAAGGAAATTGCTACTGAGCCACAATAATTTTTCCTCAAATAAACTTTGGCTCTGGTTAAAGCAGCTCTGCTTCTGTTTAATCCAAACCTTTGGAAAGAAGAATCGTGTCCTGATTTCAATTCAGTCTCACAGTGTGCACTGTTTATCTTTGGAGTTTCTGTAGAATATTTCCTAACAGGCAACTCCAACATAAACCCTCATTCCCAGCCCATTTCTGCAAAGACCACGATGTAAGTGCTTCTCATGAAATAACAAGAAGCTACCAGGCACTCAGGTCAATACAACTGGACTCCCTGCAGGAAGGGTTTTTTCCCCTAAGCTCTCACTGTAAGAAATTCAGAAGGTGAGAAAAATCCATAGTCTCCCACAAAGAAGGGTTTAAACTTGCAGCTTTAACATTCCCTCCTGAATTTCCAGGACAATGAGGTGTCTCAGAGCTGCCAAAGGGAAAACCTACAGGCAGAAAATAAAGGAAGGGTCATTAAGCACAGGCATTCAGATGTTTGCTAGTTGGACAGTGAGAACCATAAAAGCAGTTTTCCCCAGGGGAGTGGATAGGAAAAGTGAGGAAGGAACAAATTGCATTCTGCATTACATCAATGTCCTGGGCCCCTGAAGAAGTGGCAAGATAGAAAGATCTAAGCTGAAAACTTAGATCTATTTTTACAACACTTTCAGGCTGCAAGCAGGGAATACAATAAATTGATTTTTTCCCAAATTCAACACACGCATCTAAATGCAATATATGGTGATGTCAAATCCACTTTTCATTGTAGGGGTTTCCACTAAATCCAAAATCCCCTTTTTCAAAAATAAGAGAGGAAAAAAAGAATGAGGGGTCAACTGGCATACACTGAGCACTTAAAAACATGCCCTATTAAACACCTTATTCTAAAACAAAGTCCAAATTCTAACCCTGCTCACACATCTAACTCCATATATCCTTCCCTACCTCCAAAGACACACATGGAGATTTAAGACCACAAAATCAACACAGTGAAAACAGAAATCTTCTTTGGCTTCTGAACTCTATGCCAACAGAAGCTGCATGGGATCATTTCCACCTTAAACTTGCACACAAAAAGTTTGGCCCTCCCACTCATAAGCAAGGAAATTACACCAAATCTGGCTCCCGCCTCTTGCTCTCTTTTCCTCTTTGTCTTACAGACTATTGCTCCTCTACAGGCTCATTTTTTCCCTCTCCTCTCGTTACAGCCCCTTGACTCCTTTAACTCTCCACATCTCCTCTGCTCTCTTTGTCCTCCTCACTTAAATAATTTCTAGGTTCCCTCACCATTTCCCAACAAAATCACCCTGGAAGCATAAAGCATTGTCACATTCCCTGGCATCACCCTGGGTCCATCTCAGCTCAAGAAGAGGAGCCCATAGACTTTTTAAGCAAGCAAAGCCTGATCTCCAGCTTCTAAATCAATGTGTGTTAACAGGAATCCTGGAGATCACAGGATTTGCAACAGTGCCACAGGAGATGGTGACCTCAGCGATCCCAAGGCATGGCAGCATCCCTGTCCCCTTGAAAAGCAAAACTACCTCACTCCTGTGTCCACCGTTTTTGGTGCCTGCTGCCCCTCTCAGGCATTACCTCTGGGAACTCACCTTCTCTCAGCACTAGAGCAGAAGAGGGAGACCCTGACTGCACCAAATCACCTGAAGCCGGATGGAAAGATGGATATGTGGCCTGGGCTGTGGTCCCAGGGACTCTTCCTGAGGCTGTAAGCATCCACAGGTGAAGAATAAAGTGCAATATGGTTGAAGAACTGGGTTGATTTTTCCAGAGCATGTTGTCTTCTGCCTATGACCATCACAGTAAATTACTGTAGGGGCTTTCAAGTGGAGCAGGACTGGGGCAAACAATACAGGCTGGAGGGAACATTTTATGAGTCCAAAGGTCTCCATGTTTTCTTCTTGGGGCAAAGTCCAACTCATCTGCAAAGCCACCATATATCTGAGTTTTGAGATAACAAGAATGGAGCTTCAGTGCTCACAACATCCTTCTAGCCAGAGAGAAGGATCCAGGAGTCAGAAACAAAACCATGGTACAAACACCCCTCACGTCCAAACACACAAGATGTCCCTTCTGCTACCCAGCACACCAGACAAACTCTGAATCACCCTCTCACTACAAGCCCAGCTACTTGTTCCCAAGATGTAATTGCTCCTGTACCAATCTTTCCATGTCCAATACTGCAACCTCATCACTGTGCTCTCCTGTGCGAGATGCTTTCCTATTTAGCATTGATTTTGTTTCCATTCCCCATTAATTGCAGGTGAATCCATTTCTGGGTGTATATCAGACTCTTAAATATGCTGCTTCACATTTAAAAACCACTCTAACACATCTTGAACAGCTCTATTTTTATTGCTTCGGTATTAATTACCATCCTATTCTACCTGGATTCAAAAGAGTACATGGACAAGACTGCAATTTAAATATGAGACAATTTATTTCATGCAGCACCAAGACATGAACCTTCCAGCCCTGACATAGAGTAACAGCAGGTACTCAGAGGAGCAGATAAAATTACCTGAATGTCTCAGTGCCCTGAGCACCATATGATGCACTAAATAAGCCTCTCCTGTGCCACAAGTTTTGGACACACTGAAACTGTGTCCATCAAACAGTCTGCTCCCACAGAAGATAGCTCATCACAGATGACAACACAGCCACTAAAACACTGGAGAGCTCTGCTCCCTTCTTGGTTTCATTAATGCCTCCACAGGGTCACCTCTGTGCCGCAGATTCCCAACTGAGAGGGAGTAAAGCAGTGAAAACCTCAGACTTCCTTTGCAATGGATTTGTAAATACACTAATCAAAGCTCCAGATAAAACCTGGAGCTGGTGCTGTGGTTCCTTAATGATTTGAGAGGAAATCTTGAAAAGTATTAAGGTGACGCAGGAGATCAAGTCCTGCTAAATGAAACTTTAAATGAATTTCCCCTTCAGAGCACGTATGAGCTACACCTTTCATCTGCCTATATGATAACCACCTTCACGCTAGGATAAGAAAGTATTTCAAAACAACCTCATCAGCATTTCAGCTGAGTTGAAGTGCTCCAAAGGGCTGGTCCATTTGAAGAGGAAATAGGACTGAAGATGAAAGGCACCTTTAGAAAAGGGTGCGCAGCTAAACCAGTTCGCAGCTTGCTATGCCAGCTAAAAAACAACTTCTGTCTTACCCATCAGAAAAGGTTTTTGCAAAGACTAACCTTGCTATTGGAGTTAACAGAGCTGCCCTTTTTCACCTTGCTGTGAGCAGCCTGTGTTCCCACCCTCAGGAAGTTCCTCCTTTCTAAGAGGTACCCTCAACGTCCCACTGCATTTCATACCTATACTTTCATCATAGCCGAGCAGTCCTACTCCTTGGTTAAAGCCAGGAAATTGAGCATCTAAACTTACAGCCAGGCTGGAGTTTGAGCAGGAAAAGGTCCCAAGATTTCAACTTCATCTTCATTTGTTTGACAACAGCTACAGTCGAAACACTTCTGACAACAATTTCTACAAGTCCACCGGCACAGCAAGAGATCCGAGATTCTAGCGAGCAGCCCCTGAAGCCATTGGAAACCAAAGTACAACATTACAACCCATCAACAGCTATTGAGAAAAAACATTCAGCTGTATTTATGTTTGTGTTTTGTGCAATAGAACATTAAGAACTTTATTTATTTCAGCTATACCAACAGACAAGTGCTATACAGTTACCAGCCCAAGCCCACCAATGCCGTAACAAGGCAGGAAAATAAGCATTGTCTGCAGGTATTTTCCCTCCAGCAGGGAAGTGTTATTATGTAGGTTGGCAAGAGGGTGATTTACAAAACACTATGGCATAGCAATATGCTAGAGTAGAAACATATGTATTCCTTCATGCACACCAATAAATTAATATATCAGCAAACACGCATGAGAAGGAATTAAAAACAGAAGGTAAGTGAAAGCCCCAGTTTAATCCAACAAGAACCTCTTTAATCAACACAGCAATTTTTAACATACCTTGTCCCTGTAGATATACAAGTATATAATACCTATATGATCCACACAAATGTAGCATTATAGCCCAAGAAACCCAACACTAAAATGGATTAACCAAAGCACATTATGTCTCCCCTCTGCTATGATGATTAATTTAATGAGGAACCATCAATGGTATTTTTAAAAGAAAGTTAGTTGACCCAGAAGAATACTTCATTTCAGGTTTTCATGGTGGCAGGAGCAGCACCACCTGTAAGACTGCTCCTCTGCTGGGACAACCACAGGGTCTGAGCTCCATGTGGCCTGTGGCCCCACTTCCACACCATTCCTACAGCCTTCTCCCTCTGCTGCAAAGATCTGCTTGCTTTGAGAGGAGCAGAGAGATAAACCTTAGCCCATTTCCCACCCACATCAGCTCCAAGTCCTGCAGTTCATGCAAAGGCTCATTAAGCAGCAAAAGGACAATGCTAGGAAAGGGCAGTGCTCCATAGACACAGCACCTGAATCCAGGGGCAAACTGTTATACAATTGTATGTGACCTTGAAATGTTCCTAAGAAGCTGAACAAATAAAGCATATGATATCTCCCCAAAATTCTCAAGCCATTTGCAGTATTCATGAGTGCACAGATACAAGGGCACCACCACACCACACAGAGGAGGGGTTTCCTTGGAGGAACTCTGATCTGCAGAGAAGAGTCCTCAGAAACATTTCTTTTTGCTCCCGTAAAACACATGGTTTTTTCCATAAACAAAATCTGGGCATTGGAAAACAAGAATTACCAGCCCAAAATGCAGTGCATTACTTATATCTAGGAGATCAGTAAAGAGTCAGAAAATACGAGACAATCCCCTCAGGACGGTGCGAGGAGACAGAGCGGGGAGTGAATCATCAGATTAACTCACCTCATTTATTGGTTCCAACTGTCCTTTTAGACATCCAGGATGAAGCAAAGGGGAACAAAATGAAAAAGACAAAAAGAGGTTAGTAATGCTCAAATAACTTTAAATTTTCTGCCATGATATACCCCAGACTAGGATGAGCTTGAATTTCTGGCAAGACAGTCTGTAAATGTTAGAGGAAGGAGAAGTCTCCTGACCGGGTATCACTTTCTGCTGTTTCCAGTCCTTCTTCAGGAAGCTCCCTCGGCTCCTCCTTTCCCAGGAGCAAAATTCCCAAACCCATCCTGGAGCATGAAAATCCTACCCATTTCTCCTCACTAATGAGGTATCACAAGCAATGCTTTCTTTTCTTTTCTTTAGTAACCTGTCTGTAACTGCAGAAACTACTTGCTGCTGACAGCAAACTACATCAAAATTCTTCAGTGGAAAAAAAAAGGCTTTTCTCCAGATTGAGCCATCAATGCAGTTTCAATGCCAACTTTTACTCAACAATGCTAAGAAGGGGTATAGACCGAACACTCTCCATTATGTACACATCACTGGGCACCTTCAGCCTCATCCTCAGATGTGACTTAAGGAATACAAAAGATAGAAGTTAACTGCTTGAGCTACACACTCCAAAAATCCATGCTGCAGCCACCTGCCCCAAATCACAGAGAAAATCTACAGCAAAGAAGTCATCACAAACCTGTGTTTTACTCACAAACCAACCTTTGGAACATTATACTTCACCCATTTCATTTATAGTTGTAGACTCAGTAGCATTTCTGATGCCTGCTGCAATGTCACTCCTATTGCATTCCCTTGATAACATCTAAAAGTTTCCTAATTATCCTGGCTGCCTTTCTGTAGGTGAAATCTCTAAATAACAAACCCAAATAACAAAAAACCACAGAACAAAACAAACAAGAAATCCCCAAACTTCATTCTACTCTTCCACATGTAGAAATTGGTTCCTAGTTTTATGCTCATGACAGGGGCAAGAGCAGTTTTTTTAGGAAGAAGCTGGGACGTAGAAGTTGCCTTTAGTTCCAAGAACTCTCCTGTGGACCACATTTCAGTGCAGGTCTCCCTTTTAAACTTCTTGGAAGCCATTGCTTGGTAAACAGCTCACCACTTGTTAGAAGTACAAACTAAAATACTAGAAAAGGTGCAATATGACAAGACAGCAATTACAGATAACCATGGATCAACTGTTTAAGAAAATTCTAAATAGTTTACAGGGCTTTATACTTCCTTATTAATGCAAAGTTGCAGTCAAAGCTACAGTGGTTCAGCAAAGCTGCAAGGAAAGTATTTAAATTGCTCTAAAAGGAAGCAGCTGGATCCATGCCACTCAATTGAATGCCCTAGCACGTGCCATGAGAAGAAAGTGGCTTTTCCAAATGGCCCACTGGGACACATGGCAGGCTCGTGTTAAACAGCCCTGCCAGTCACCATTGGCTCACTAGTGCTGTCAACCCTCTGTGTGCCACCAGCCCAAGGGCACATGCAGCAGTTCCACAGGTACCATGATAACGTGAGCCTCTGACCACCCACAAACCTCCTCCAGGAAACAGGTGGGCAGGGATAAGAACTAAATACTATAGTGCTGAAGAGGTAAACAAGTCACCAGCACCCTATAGAGCTGAAATGCAGGGCCCATGAAAGGAAAGCAAACACGACCACCTGTTCATCCACCTCGCTCGCACCAGGCAGGAGGGTCAGGGCTGGGGAAGGGCAGGGCTTTAGGGGAAGATGCAGCAGCAAGCTGGTGCTGGGGGATCCCTGGGAACGCAAAGGCTGCAATGTGCTCAGCAAGCCCCGGAGAAGGGCTCAGCCTTCAGGGTCGGGAAGGCACCGACAAGCCCTGCCACGTCATCCCAAGCTGGCTGAGCAGGGAACAACCCAGATGGGAGTCTCCAGCCACAAGTGAACCCTCATGGAGGGTCAGGTGCATCTCTCTGGCGCGTCTGAGCGCAAGGCAGGCTTCATCTCCACACCCTGCTGCAGGTCCCACAGTCAGCCTGGGCCTGAATGGGGGTCACCTGCTCCAAGTCAGCACAGGCACCAGTCCCAACCGGGTCCACAGACCAGTGACAACAAGCCACCATGGCAGTGTCTCTGGGGATGCTGCAGCAGGGTGGGGTCCCCACTGGTGACAGACTGTATTGTGCCCCTGCAGTTACACCCCAGAAAAGACTCCATTGCAGTGGACACCACAGCCCGGGGACAGTACGGTTCCCTTACCCACACACCGGTGGGTGGCCCCCCATCATGACTGACACCCTAGTGTGGGGATAACGGGGTGTTGCTGCTGTTCGCGTACCCATCCGGGTAGCCCACCTTGTATCCGCGGGCCCCCGACGGCCGTGCTGCCGGAGGGCAGCGCCGTGTCCGGCCCCATTCGAGACCCCCGCCGAGCCGGAGCGGCCCGGGAGCCCCGAAGGACATCTCCGGCGGGGTCCTCTCGCAGCCGTTCCAACTCGTCCCGGCGGGGCAGCTCCCTCGGCATCCCAGCTCCCACCCGCCGGGCGCGGCAGCGGCTCGGCGCCGAACGGGAGGGCGCCGTGGGGGAACGGCGAGGGGGTGGAGGGGGCCGAGGACCCGCGGAACGGGGATCCCGAGTGGCGTCGGCAGCGGGGTCTGTAGCGGCGCCCCAGCGCCCCGCCGGCCCGCGAGGCTGGAGATGCCACGGTCGGGTTCATTGCGACCTGGGTGGCTGCGCTGGCAGATACGGCTGGGAAACGGGCGGCTCGAGGGTCGCTCAGGGTCTGGACAAGCCCAACAATAATTCAGCCCCTAAACGCTGGGTGAGCACATCCATCAGCCCGCGGCTCCACGCAGACCAGGGCGCCGGTGTCCCCCACCCCACCAGACTGTGCCCAGACTAGAGGAGGTTCAGCATCCTCTTCCCTCCAATAAGTCCTTGTGCAAATCGGGACGGGCTCCCGGGGCCATCCCGCTTCCCTAGCAGAGAGAGGTCCGAGGACCGCTCGCCAACCCCGCGGGGATCCGCTCCCGCCCCGGCGCCTTGGGAGCAACAGCTGCCGGTTCCGCTCCTGCCCCGGCCCCGCCTGGCCCCTCGCCGGGAGCCGCTGTCGCCGCCGGGAACTCCTCCCCAGAAGTTAACCCGAAGTTGCGCACCCGCAGCGCGCATGGAGCACAGGGGGGGACCTCGCCGCGGTACCGCACCCGTCCCGCAGACACCCCAAACACCCCCCCGATCCCCAGGGATCACCCCCTCTCGCAGCGCCGTCGCTCCGCTCCGCACCCACCTGGATATACGCCATGGCTCCGCGGGGCTCCGCGGGCGCGCTCGGCGCCTCCCGCCGCGCGGCTCCACCCGCGCCCGCCGCGCCGCAGCGGCACCGGCACCGCCCCGGGCGGGGGCACCGGGGGGCGGCCCCCGCGGGCAGGAGCGGCCCCGCGCCCGCGCAGCCACCGCCGGCACCGGGGGGCGGGGGGACCCGCCACCCCCGCGGGGGCGCAGGGAGGGAGCGGAGCTGGCGCTCCGAGCACACCGGCAGGTCCCGCCCGGCCCGGCCCGGCCCTGCCCGCGGAGCCTCCGCGGGGCCGCAACAGGTCCGCCGCAGCGCGGGCGAACACTGACCTCCAGAGGGCCCGGCGCGGAAATTCAGGGATGCGAACCCCTGCTGGCCCCCGGGACGCGGCGCGGGAGGTGCCGGTGGGAGCTGGGCACGGCTGGGCAGGTGCGAGCGCTGGCCGTGGCTGATAAAGTGGTTTCGCAGCAGCGTTTTCCCAGCACAGAGTTCGGTGTGTGAGAGGATGCCACGGACACACCTGAGTTTCAGCACGGATGCAGTTGTTTCGTGAGCTTGAATGAACAAAATCAAAACGTTCAAACACCTTCCCCAGCAGAGATGAGAAGCTGGAACAAGGAGTGAACTTGTAACCCACAGACCTCAATGCACTTACGTATTGGGTCCAGCCAGAGGCAGAGTGAGAAGGAATGTGGTCCAGCAATGGGCAAGTCCCACCACGTGGGTGGTTGGACCTGGAGAACTCAAGTAGCAAAGGGCTCTTTGGGTCAAACTCTTGAAAGCGAAAGCATGGGAAAGGTGATGATTTGGGGCTGTTCTCCTGAGCACCACTCTGATGCCACACAAGTTGGAGTCTTTCCAGCATCCTGGTGTAAAAAAGGGCTTCTGCCCTCGGTTTTGGAGGAACCTCTGAGGCTATGCTTCTGGCAGCGATTTACAGCTCAGCCCAGTTGGACGGTTGGCAGTTGCTACAGGCCTGGGTCACCACAGCCCTGACTCACCATATTTCAGTTTACCGTGGTGAATGGCAAAAGCATCTCCTGCTCTGGAGAAGAGGATACTACAGCTTCAAATGTTGGCCAGCCTAAGAACGCTGGTGACTGCTGCTCCTTGTGGTTAGGAGGGAGTACACGGGGGCAGGATGTCTTTGGAAAGCTCTTGAATTACTGATCTCATTTAATGGCCCATTTAAGTTCTCCTTGAATTCAATGAAAACTCCTATTGACTTCCGTGGGAAGGGCCATACTCTGAATTAAAAAACAAAAAATTATTTTTTTCCCCTGGGAGAGCAGCTACTGCTTTAGAAGAATAATTACCACAGTGAAGATAAGCAAGGAAAAAAAGCCTGTAATGCTCCCTTGTTTCAGGCTGTTTTGAGCTTATGATTAAACTGTGGTACAAGTTGTTTGTCAATTTTTGCTCTGCAATTCTTTTTAATTCCACTTCTTTCCAAGTGCCAGTGTTTAAAATGTCAGCCTTTGCTTTGAATATTGTTGCTCTTTTCACCACTGCCTTCATGCAGCTTGCAATAACTGAACACAGATTTTCTTTTTTTTTCTCGTATTGCAACATAATGGAGAGAGGTATAAGCTTTTCAGACAGATTTTTTGACTCCTTAAAAGCAGAATGCTGTGAGTCACAAAACTGTAGCATGCACTACACCAACATTATGTGCAGGTTTGTACTTATTCCTTTAAAAATGTTTGGGGCAGAAAAAGATCAAATGCTGCAGCACTTGTCACTGCCTTTTTTGGCTGACACATATGAGCAGAAGGAACCAAAAAAAGGAGAGCAAAAGAAGTTTTATAGTTTTATATGGGCACTTGCCAATACTATTGATTTTTACACGAAAAAATGCCCTTCCCCCTGCCCCCCCATGCTTTAGTAGCAGATTGTAGCACAAAGCCATGAGATGGATGTGCTTCCCTTGCACACTCATACATGCATTTCAGTGCCTTTCACACTGTTGCATGGAGGCTTTTAGATGGCATTCTCCCAGCACACATATTCACAAAGCAAACACAGCTCCAGTCCAAGGAATATGATGGATTTGAAACAGTAGACAGGTGGTTATTGTAAAATCTAATTTCAAATCTGCATATGGCTGATGCTCTGATTAAGCTCTGCTTCTACAGCACTCAGAATAAACAGACCCATTTGACATGATGACAACATAACCTTTGGATGTCCTTTGCTGTGCACGCTCTGTGTCTGATAAGACACATTCCGTACTTCCTACATGTAATGGCTGTGATGCAGATGGTGAGGCTTGCAAATGCTGAATTTCTGAGCAGAAAACAAGGAAATGAATACTGCTTTTGCAGAATATGATTTTATGAAGGATTTCTATTCTTACTGGTATTAGCACACACTCGGAATAACATCACCTACACCCAAAGCATGCACTCAAATAATTACAACCAGCCCAGCAAGTAGCAAAATCTACCTCCAACACAGCAAATCAGTTCAGCAGCTTCTCAGACAACCAGAATGAGGGCTGTTGGTATTCAAAATGCTATGCCATCCCCAAGCCTAGCCAAAGACTTTCAACTTCTCCGTGCCTTAAAGTTAAGAGAGAAGAGCATCACACTGAAAAGTAGAGAGAAAGGAAAGGAAGGCAATCAGATGGCTATTTCAAAGGATTTTCATTTGAATCCTCTTAAAGCAATTGACAGTGCTTTCTGCTGCAAGGGGGAAGCAAAGAGAAAAGTGGTGATGCAAGGTAAGATGAGGTGTCTTCCTCTGCTGTTCATATGCCAAATCCTTACAATCATCACTTGTTGGAATAGCCAGCTACCCCTTTGCCTAGAAATAAGCTCCTTATCTCCAGATGTTTTTGTAAATGGCAAGCCACTGTAGCTGGTGCTTCCCCACTGCTGTTGGTAGCCCATAAAAGTTCAGCTTCTTGTCTTCACAGAATCAGCTCCATTTCCCCACAGAATCATCCCTCTAATAAAGGCATCTTCATTTCACTCTTCCAGAACCATCTCTAGTAACGTTTGCCTCCTTGCAGTTTCATGTAAATGCAGTTTCTTTCCCTCTGTGGTTTTTCAGGCATTTTTCTGCAATGAGCTTGTATCATGAAGGGGCAAGTCCATGAGGTTTTATTCAAGAATTTCTGGGCAACCAGGAGCAGGAAGGACTGTTCCCTACAACCCGCACCCAGGAGAGACAAAGGGTTGGTGGGCACTGCACAGAGATGCCCAGCAGCGGAGTGATGCACAAGGGAGAGAACAGGGTAAATACCCCTCTTTGGGAGTGCAGGCCAGGCTCTGAGAAGATCTATCTCAGCTGCAGAAATAGGAAGCAGCAAACTCCTCACCTTTACCCTCAGCTGCCCCTCTGCAGAGCCCTGACACACAGTGTAGGGCTGAGGGATGGTTTGCTCTAGGGCAGGACAGCTCTGCCTCGCTGGCCCCACACCTCTTTCACACAGTCTTTCAGCAACAAGGATTAGCTTTGAATTTGCCAGAGGGGCTTGTATTTATTCTAGCTTTAGGAGTGGCTCAGTGTTAGGGGCTATGTCAGAAAATGCCTGAAGTGACCCGCTTCCTGCTGAAGACACAGGTGCAAACTCAACCCCACCAGCTGCCTCCCAAGCTCATGTGCTGGTCCCTTCAGTATTTTCTCCCAAATTCCCACCTGGCATTGTGCCCAGACAGCTTTGTTCAGAATAGGGAAAGGTCCTCCTAGATCATTCCTGGTGCACTCCAGGGTTCAGCAATAAGCCTGAGCTCCAGTGCCTCTCTCCCAGGCTGTGGTCCCTTAAGGCATGACAGGGTCAAATCAAGGGATCTGTGCCAGTGATGATGCAATTTCCAGCAGGATGAGGCTGATATCAGTGTGACAGACAGAGATTCCAGCTAGGGACAAAAGGGGAAGGTGCTACAACCCATTTCCATGACTCATCCAGCCTTTGGTCTGAACTGCCTCTAAATCAGCCCATCAACACCATGGCCTCCTGTGAATCTGCCTGATTTGAAGTGAAGATACCATTTCCCAGGCTTCTGCATTTTCAGCAACCAACTGTTCTTTATATTCTATTGCATTTCCCTAATTCTTCTCTGCAAATAAGCTCTTGTCCCTTTCTGGTTTGGCATTACCTACAGGATTTCACTCTTGTCACATCTCCAGGACCCAGCTCACATCTGTAGCCAGGAGGAACCAGACAGTGGTTGTGCACTGGGAAGTTCTCCTCTGCTTCACTTCAAAAACAGCCTCTGCTGATGCTGCATCTTGCAGCACATCTGGGTTATTAACGGGCCACCTGGCAGCTCCCTAATTGGCAATATCAGTAAAAGCACATTTTTCTCTTTTCTTAAGTCTCCAAATAAAGGGGTTAAATTTGATCTAAAATCCTCAGATCCCCATTGCCTCATATAATTTGTAATGGCCTTGCTTATGCCATAAAAATTACAGCTACTTCCTTGCTCTCACACACTTTTTGGTTTGTCTTTAACATAGACTCCTGGCAGGGAACCGAATGACACAGCATAATCTGCTAAAGCTATTTCTATAGTAAACAGAGATAAAATCCACAGCCAAAGGGCACGCAGCCTTCAAGGAGGTAAGCACCGCGTATTATTGTGTCCAGCACTGCAATCCAAGTTCCTGCTCAAAGGAAACCTGTCCCCAGGGGGAGCCGTCACCGCCCGGTGCAGTCGTGCTCCATCCAACACTGAGCACGTCTCAGCACGAGTCCGGCACCGCGGAGCCCTTGGTGGCTTCACGCAGTGTCACTCGTGTGAGCCGAGTGTCATCAGCTGCCCGTGTTGAAGGGGAATGGTGTCTGCAAGGTCACAAGTGTAAATATGAATTTGAGGTCATGTTCTTTCAACAACCTGATTTTGCAATAAAGGCAGGACCTCTGTGACCTTGTGACTCACTCTCTCGCAGAGTGTCCCGAGTCGGTGCAGCTTCGGAAGTGCCACAAGGCACAGCGCCACCGAGACTCTTCTGCTTTGGAACTCACTCCCTGCACCGAGGCCAAAAAAGCTTGGATACCGTAGGCTTTGGGTCATGCTAAAAAGGCTAGAGTATTTTCAGACTTCCGAGGAGAGAACGTTGTATTTATAGGGAAGTTTAGGTTTTCAGTTGCTTTTGTAATTCGTTTTGTTTATAACTGCTTTATTCAAGCTGTAGGGATGAGGAGTTAGCTGCTAGATTTCTTTTCCAGGCTCACATTTCTAACTGTTTGCAGACATAGGACAGAGTTATTTTTGTAATATAAATCATTACAGAGAGAATATCTCACAGTCCCCACTGAAGCAAATTCCTAAGGAAGCAAGCTCTATTTTTAAAGTAAATTTCTACTTCACATTTGTTTTAATCTTATGACTGAGAAACGAGCCACATCAGCCTGTCTGAGGCTGAGCATTACCCCCATTTCTCAGGAAGATAAATTCAACAGAATGAGAGTCACTCCTACCAAGAGGAGCTGGGTGGGAGCTGCAGAAGTGGCTTCCCAAGTGCCCAGGGATTGGGTGTTATCCTGGCAAAGGGGTAGAACAAATTGTGGACAGAACTGCAGCCTTCAAAGTGACACAATTTTAGAGATAAAGATACTCAAGGTACTTTCAGCACCCACCTTAAAAAATAAGACAGTATCTTCTGAAAAGGCCAGAATGTAAGATTTTACAGAAACTCAGTATCAACATCATCACTCTGAGACTCAAGGATAGAATTGTAAGATAAATGCTGAGAGATTTGGTTGTGTTACAGACTCATGGATGACATATTTTAGAAGAGTCTCATCCCCTGGAAGTTGTTTGAATAACTGTGCTGTGACTCTTCCCATTTGATTCACACTAATTTAAATAAGCCACAATTCCTATTCATAGGAGCATTAAAAATCATATCAAACCTAGAAAGTGGTCAGGAAGGAACTGGTATTTCCAGGTTTCTCCTTTCCAGCAGTGGCTTAAAGAGGTAAGTTAACAGAGGAGCAGATGTGGTCAAGCACACTTTCTCCAACTGAATCACCAAGGCTTTATAACAGCCCAGGGCCATGCAGCTGTAAAACATAGCAAAAGTCATCCAAACCCATTTAAATCTGGCTGGTAAGAGAAAAGCTTTTAGATTATGAAACAAATGACCAAAACAGAAAAATAGAGATTGTTTGAAGCTTTTGGAAGAAAACAACATCAACAGCAATAAAATCCACTTCCAAGCTATGAAGAAACAGCTACAGGAATGAGTTCACAATCATTTAGCTCCAAATACCAAACCATCATTTGCAAAAACATGCCCAAGTCAGCTTCAAAATTCAACAGGTTCAGAAGGGCATGACTATTTTTATGACAAAAGGTTCTGGTTCCAATCAATCCCTCACAGCAGCAGAGACTGTTACATCTGGTTTTCCCATTTTGCACATCTCATTAAGCAGATGTGCAAAATACTGTATCACTCAGTAGAGCTAAACTTGGTGGGTTAAAGGGGCAATTTGCATTCTAAAGCACTGCAGTGCTGTAGCTGAGAAATAAATGCAATTCTTGAATATTTCTGCCTTGAAGGACCTCGATTTCACCTGTCTGTTTCTCCTTTTTCTGTTCCATTCTTTTCCCTCCCCCTAATCCTGTGCATTTACCCTGAGCCACCTTCAGTAGGACACAGCTCTGCTGAAGAGTGAGGCTACAATCCAGCTAAATGCAACCAGTATAAATGAACTGAATCCTTTCTGAATTAAAATTTCCTTTTCACAAGGAATGTCTTCTCTGGACACTAATGGAAACCAAAATCACTACACACAGCAACATGCACCATGCTCTCCAACACTCAGAGCTGAACCTGGAAGGCAAACCTGTCTTCATCACAGACTGAACCAACCTCATGCAAAAGTCTGCTAAAATCCAGGTGATAACATTACACCTTGCTGCTGGGCATTCCCCAGGGAGTCTGACTGAAAACACTGTTCTTACAGATCAGATAGTAACATGCTTGATCTCAGGTTGCTCCCCCTATGGTCCTGTGCAGGGTTAAGAGCTGGACTCGATGTTTGTGAGTCCCTTCCAATGCAGGATATTCTGTGATTCTACGGCTACACAGGTAGCAGCACATTATAATCCTCCCCCACTATGTGCCCAGTAACTTTCAGTTGATCGAGTGATGCTGTCAGGGAATGAGATGCTGTCCTTGTTGCTGAGCAATGTCCTCGTGTGTGTCCAGCCCCATCTACTACCTCATCCCGCTGTGCCAACAGCTCAGCCTGTGTCACCTGCCATATGGGTGACAAACTGCATTCCCATTGGTCTCAGAAAAGCAGTTCATCTGAGTCCAGGACTGTATTAGCCCTTTCCCAAGGGAGGAAGTTTGTTTGTCCTTCTCCCCGAAGCAAGCCTTTTACAGCATTGAAATGGGGACCTCGTTAGCAACACAAATAAGTTTCCAAGCAGAAAAGGGAAAAAAGTAAATCTGATCTCATCCTGGCTTCCTCCCCCACTGGAAGAAATGGAGCAGCAGTGGCCAGCATGTGATCACCATCTTGTCCCCATTCCGCAGGGATGCCATTAAAAGGTTATGAAAATAACTGTGCGGGAGGGAGAAGGGATGTATCTGTCTGTTCCCTTCCCTGCAAGGGCCTGCGCCCTCTGCACGTCTGGGCCCATCACAGGGAGGGGAAATTTGCAGAAAACAAACCCTCGAGGGGCAAAGATGTGCCAGAGCAGCCAGAACAGCATATCCCAGGAGGTGCAGGGTCCTGTGTTCAGAGAAGCACATTATTCACCCAAAATTAACCTTCTGCTCTACAACTCAAAAGTTTGTGGGGCAGCTTTTTGCCAACCACTGAGAGTGAGCAGTTTTATACAAATAAAATACCTGTGCACTTCACATACAGCTACACCAGTGGCAATCAGGCAAATAGATACTCAAACTGTTGCCCTGGCAGAGTCCTTTGATATGGAAGTCTCATTACTAAGGTCTTTATCAGCCAGAGATAAATTTCACCACTGAAATGACCCTTTTGCAGAGTCTCTCCAGCTGCCAGCTGACATTTCAGCAGGCAGGAAGCAGTACTCACACCACATCTTCTTCTACAAGAGATACAAGCCCTGAAAGCTTTGGCTGAAGAATTTCATGCAAATCCACTGGTTATCCCTCAGAAAAGCTGTCACATTTTTCATTGAGGGCTGGCTCTTCAGAGGACCATCCAGGTAGTTACCATCTCCTCCAAAGGGATGCACCTGACTGCCCTTAGAGTGTAGCTGCTGCCTTCCCTACTTACACCTTTCTCCGACCATCTTCTCTTTCTACTTATCTATGTGGATGTTTCTGTTGTCACTCTAAGTCAGATACTAATCTCATCCAACAGCATCTCATTATAATTAGCTCTTAATTGCCACTTAACACACGGATCGTTTTGGAAGACCATAACAATTCTTCCTTGAGGAATTATTTGAGTGTTAAAAGCTCATTATGTGCCCCTATAGGCATTTTTGGTAATTAGAATGATTTCAAGAGGCAAATTTAAAACATCACTGTGCACACAAGCTCTGCACACAAGATTTATATGGTTTCTTGGAGCACTAGTAGCATTTCAAGTAACAAACCACAGAAGTCAGTGTGTTTTGTTACCAGCCTGTCTCCCTCACACACCCACCCCATCTTTATACTGAAAGTGGGAACATTTTAAGAAGCACCCATAAAATGTGATGGGTAAATGTCACAGTAAAGTTACATTGCTACTGCTCTGCTGGAATTGGTGCCCTCAACCAGGTGCAGGCCATCATAAAGACTGCACTTCAAGGCAGGAGGCACACAAGGAGCCAAGAGATAAGCAGACTGTTAGAAGGAACTTGGGCGTATACAAAGCTTTGGCCAAGACTTCTTTGTTCCTGAGCAAGTCAGACTCCTGAGAGATTTGAAAATGGACAATTTGACAAATTCTTACCAAGATCTCCAGCGTTCTCATAGCAGAAGCTACAACTGAGTGCCAGTCTGCTTTATTTAGTCATCTACCTGTCAGGGCAGCAGTGAGGAGACAGAGAGACCTGGTGCCCCATCCAACCATGCCAACAGGCAGTTTATTGTCTGTTTGCAGCACTCTGAAAAACACTGCACTGAAAAAAAGGGGAGAAATGAGCCAATTGGTTTCTCAGAGTCTACTGGTGCTGTTCTCCTCTCAATTTCCCTTTCTTTTACTATTCAGGATATTTCATTAATTTTGGTAGGGTCTGAATGGCTGCTGAGCTCAAGTAACTTCTGGGAAAACATACAGGCTCTGTACAGAACTCTTTTTTTGGAGAAGTGCCCGTGATTCACAATCCTTAGGACTAGCAAGTTTCTCCTTTTTGAAACACACTTAAACAAGCCTCCAAGGGCACATGACAAAAAGACATGCTCAGAAGACACACTCATAGACCCCATAAAACCACCTCTTGAGTAGCAGCCCCTCTGTCAGCAATCGGACCTGGAGCTGAGAACTGCATGGAATACCAGCTCCAGGAAGGAGCCAAACAACCCTCCCTGCTGAAGCCAAGCCTGCACAACTGAACTAAATGAAGTAAAAGTCTGTAAGTGTCTGTTAATTTGCTGATTTTTTTTTTTTATGCCTAAACGTGGTCCTAGGAGGAGAACTTCCAAGAAGCAGTAGGAATATATTCCTAAATGCATTGCACAGCACAGAGAAGTCTTTTGCAACAGAAATAGAGGAATGACTCATTTCCTCTGTAGCGGCTGCTCTGGTGTTTCACTTGCACAGGCACTGGAGCAGCTCCCTGTGCCATGCCAGGAGGAACTGGGAAACTCCAGAGCAGTTTCCAGCACACACAAACCTAACTGAATTTCGACAAGGACTTGTCTTAAAAGCAGTGGTCCCTGATTGTCTTCTGGTGCAGCACAGGAAATAGATTCACAAACTGAGCCCCAACACTCACTCCCTCAATGGGAGTTTTGTACTTCAGCATTTTAATTTTGCACAGGATTAAACCTTGAAAGGACAAGGCAAGAGTTGCCCTCTCCATTGTCCTCCCCTGAAGCAGGGCTGATAAGCACAAGGATTTGTCAGTGAATTCAGCTCCAAGTTTCTCTTCTCCCCTACTTGAAACTGGAAAGGAGCGGATTCAAATCTCAGTGGAGAAGTGAGCTATTAGTTGGACTTTGTTGCAGTTCTTCCTCCATTCCTACAGCTATTGGGTTTCTGCCATCATAGTGAGACTTTTAGAAGCAACTCTTCCCCTTTCTCTACTATGAATCTATTGTAAGGGTAATTTTTCTTCTTTAATTTGCTAACTAATAACCTTCACAGCACAATCTCCATCAACCCTGTCTTCTTGATTCCTTACATTCTCCTTTCTTTCCCCTGCCCAGATTATTGTATAGACTCTGTGGAAGGGATAAAAGCCAAGAGATGATCAGAGTATCACGAAAACACTGGCAAACTGTTATTACATCCAGCCCAGTCCAGAGAGCTGAGTATCCTCTCTGCAGCTTTGGTCCCATTTTTCTGGGGGGTGGGGGAAACTCACAGGGGTCTCAAGAAAAGCAGCCTGTAATTTGAGCAGACAGAAATTTTCCCAGTCTCTGAATCGGCACTGCTGTGCTTTAAAAGGTAAAAAAACAAGGCTTCCTTAGCACAGAGACTGGTACATGCTGACATTTGTCGCACATGTTTGTAACAACCTTTAAGCATTTTGCAGTTATGTGGATCCACAGCCTGTTTACAGACCCAGAACATACATTACCTACAGCTCTGTTGCTGATCGAGTGTTATGGTGCTTTGAACCTCTCACAAAGCAGTTGCAAACATGCCAATTCTTCATTGCCTATTTAAAACAGGTCACTGCAGGCACATGCACAAGACCAGAGGTAGTCTTCTACCTGAGCATCCCACGTGTTTGAGAAACCTAGGCAGATCTATCCATGGTCAGCCCTCCATATCCTGCTTAAAGTTGGGAGCTACTCCAACCCATCAAGTAAACACAGCACTGCTCCAAAACATCAGCAAACACTGAAGGCAAATCTTGTGCTTTAAGGAGTGTTAGTTCTTGCCCCTGCATTGACCACCGGCTTCCTAGTGCTGTTGGCCCAGTGAAAGTGGGACGGCTGCTCTTCTGCCAGCTACTCAGAAGTGTCACTGCAGGGAAGACTCAACAGGCATGTGTTTAAAGAGGTGACACAGGAAACAAACCAGCCTGAAACAGCAAATCTCTCATGTCTAAACTCTTTTGGAGCCTCATGAAAATGGGATGCACAAATAAGAGTCCCTTCCCTTCCAGGCAGCTTTAACTTGCATTTGTGGTATTTAATCAGCAACTCACTACTGACCTTGGCTGCATTACAAGGGAGGTATTTGTACAGGGATGGAAAGATTTTAAACAATTTATCCAAAGAGCTGGATGCAACAGACTTTTCTTTAAACAACAAGCATGCAAGTCCTTAGACCAGTTAATTTTTTGTTAACAGATTTATCATGAAATAACCCTGTGTTTCTTTTAATGATTTTTGCTGAATAGAAACTGAAGCTTCAAACACAGAAATATTTCAGAGCAAGGAATGAATGGAGACCAGAGGATGGTTATTGCTTTTAAAGGAAGCCATTAATAAGTGATAATGTTATTAGAGGTAAGGTTCTACACACATTTCCCCCACGCTGATTTGGGTGGCTGAGTGTTGACACTAAAGGAATGACACTTTTCCAGTCTTTGCCAGTGAGAAGTGCTGGGCTGCCTCTGTACTGTGCCAGCAGCTGCTGCTCCTCACAGAAGCAACTCCCTGTGAGATAAAGGCAGGTACACAAAGACCTGGAGACAGTTATTTCCAGCCTGCTTTGAATCAATTATTAAAAACCTCAGGGTCTTGCTGTTATTTCATTCTTTAATAGTGAACATCAGCACAAGCTGTGAGTGTATAGTTCTACCATCTTACCAAAGACTAATAAAGGACAGGTAACTTGCTGGCCCATACACAAAATTGCTGCTGGCTTCAGCAGGACTTTTTCCATATTTAATAAAGTGTGACCTACACGGTTTGGAACGGAGACGTGTCTGTACATGCCATGCTGAAAGATCACAGATGCTGTGAAATCAAGTCCCAGCTTTTCATTAAGCACCAGGAAAAGCAGATTTGCAGCAATCTAAAACTGGAGCCAGGGAAACAAGGACTGAATCCTTCTTCACCTCTGAGCAGGACAACCACAAACCCCAACATGCTCCATTTCAAGAGTCAGTAACACCACAGATGGTGCCAGCCACGCTTTCATCCCTCTTCTGGCTCTCTTCCCATGTCCCTCTGCACAATTCCCAAGGTGTGGACTTCCTGCTTTCCTGTGGTTTTTCTACTTTAGTAGTCTCCTCCTAAAGAGCACACAAACCTGCCACAGTTCTGTGGCTGCAGTTATCTTTTACTAAAAAAAAAGATAACAAGGAATTTAAATCTCGAGGCATAGATGCTTTAACACAGCTTTTTATTACTACAGTGAAATAGTCAAACAAAACCACCAACTTTTTATGGAAACAATAAAAGTGCAAACGTATTTTGGCATTAAATAGGAAATGAATTTATAAACATTTCATTAAAACGGGCTGACACTTTGAGCCTATAAACACTTAAAAAAACCCCACAATAGCAGCTGAACACTTCAGTTTAATCTTTGGTCTTATGATTAACCAGCAAAAAATAGTTGTACCAAGAATGTCCATTACAGACACTTAAAATTTACATTACTCTGTAGAGATTCAAAATCAAAAAAGGAATGTTTGCAAGATATTTGGTCAGATAAAATATAATAATGTCTTTGAGAAATACACAGCATTTTTCAATACAAAATGAAATCACATATATAAATTTTGGTACTGTAAATAAATTCTTCTTCTCTTGCACCTGCAACTTCTTTTTCCAATTAATGTTCAAGGAAAACAACTTCATTTGCACAGTCTTTGCAAAATGATGTTGCAGGTAAGAGAACCAAGGACCCAGATTAGGGTTAAATAACATGCTCTTTCTTCTGTGTTTGTGTTTCAGTTTACACACACAGAGGAAACCATTCTGCATCTATGGTACATTGTAACAGCTACAACCTTAATAAATAGGTATTCATAACCTTGTTCTGTGTACAGTAACCATGGCCTAGGAGAGGAGGAAGAAGGTAAAACACCCACAGGATTACTCATGTGGTCAAGTTCCCTGTACAGCTCCTTGCAGATAAGGCCCTCTAACAGCTCCAGCACGCTGCAGGTACCAGTGCTGTCACATCTGCTGGGAGGCAAGATAATACTCTAACAGAACCCAACTTTTACCATTGCCTTTAGCCAACCGTATTCATGAATGGATGCTTTATAGCAGACAAGAAAAATACATTTAATAACTCAATTGTACCACTGAGACACAAGTTCATCTAACCTAAGAGATGTTCTCAGACCTCTCATCACCCCAACAGACATTGCCTTATGGCAGGAGGCCCCCTCACTTTGACAAGCCTAAGGTGAAAACAAACACATCATGCGCATTTTATTTCATGACAAGCCATCACAAACTCAAATATGCCTTGTTGAGCAAAAACTCACACTCAAGATGTGCCTGCATGGCTAATAAACTGTGGGTTTGCCTCATTTTTCACCTTGACGGATTCAACTGCTTTGGAAACATTGTCAAAGCAAAACCCACTTACATCTCTTTTCCCTACCCTCCAAATCTGCTTGCTTTCAATAGCTCTCCTCCAATTTTACCCCATGTCCTTTGGCTTGTTTGCAGCACATCTTCACCAAGAGTTTACCTTCATCCTCACTTACTCCTCAGTCCAACTTCCATTTTCTAAACTATTTACTTTCTCCAACATCTCTCCTTGTCATGCTTTTTCCAATTCAACTCTCTTTTCCTGGCCTTACTCCATTTTAGTGTGAAAGTCCTTACCAAGTCTATTAGAGATTTCCCTGTGTTGTGGCAATACTGAACAAGTGTGCATCCCTTTTCAGAAAGAGAGAGGGATGCAGTGATAAAAACACACAGACAGCTGACTGAAGTGGTCATGATGACAGAATTAACAGCTAAAGGGTTTTCTTATGCCATGAATTCAGACAGCCACAACACCCTGGGCTGGCTGGCTGGGTCTTGGTTTTGGGCAGAAGATTCAATGGCTTCGATTGCAGAACCGCATTTTATTTTAAATACCAAGTAACACAAGTCTAGAAAAATAGAACATATCATGGTCTACTACCAAAAAAACCCTCGGAAATACCAAGGTAGCTGACTTAGTCTTAAATACCATGTGCAAAGAACATTTGATCAATACTACCTATAAATATACTATTTGTATTTGTAGAAAGAAGCACGGTGCTTCGAATACAAAAATAACCCAGCTTGCTGGTGTGACCTAGGCTATAATTACCTGAAAATAAGACTGCAAGAGCAGTTAAAAAAATAGACTGAAGTAGGCAAACATATGCCCAGGGAGTGTTTCCATTTAGAAAAATACATTTTTATAAAGCTTCATAGATTTTGAAAATGTTTGTTTTGTGCTCTGATGCACAGAACTGTGAATAAGGCACATTGGTACATCAGGGAGAGGAGGAGCAGACTAGTAACTTCAAGTTATCTTAAAGCTTCCCAGAAGTTACATTTGGTCCTTTCTAATTCACTTAAATGCTCATTTAGGACACAGTAAATTGTAATTAGGCACACGCTCAGCTTTCCAAGCACCAGCAATTCAGCAACACACTTTAGGCCTTAATACATCAAATACTTGAGCAGGTGACTAAATAAACCAAGGATTTGAAATTCTGAATTTGCCAAAACCCTGGCTCACAGCAGGTTCCTGTACAGCAAGTACCTGCACTGTGAGCTAAGGACACTTGCAAAGCTGGCTGCATTACAACTCTATAGGTTATTACAGCACCTGGGACATAACCAGACAAGAAGTGAGAATTATCTGCCTGATGTTTATACAGAATCCATAGCCTGAGACTGCCACTGTACCATGAATCAGTGCTAAATAATCTCCAAGTACCCTGAAATAGTTTGCTTCCTCCTCCCCATAATAAAATAATAAAATAATGATTTACTATAACATAGCACTAGAAAATCCCATTGGGTTATTTGGTTCAAACACTGACACAATCAGACAACAGGTTAGTCAATCATTGAAAAACTCCACCAAACTCCTACCAGGGAGCAGGAGGGTGCAGCAGTCAGCTTTGGCACTGAGATTTGGACTGGTTTAAGGTTTGTTCCAAAAAATAATACAAAATTTCTTAGTTTTGTCATAGGTCCTTGAGGTAAAGCAAATTCTAAGAAAATAATACTTGAATTCAGGAACAAATAATAAAACTCAACTAAAACCCACAAATGAAACTCAAGAGTATTTCTTTAAAAGTTTTTTCTTGGGATGATTCAAACACTGCTCCTTTAACAAAATACCAATGCCTCCTCCATAACAATATTTAGTGCAGCCAATTACCCTAAAAATAAGGCCTTTGTGAAAATAAAGTGCTCTTTGTTTCCTTTTATCTGTATTTTAATCCTTTGATACAACCTTCACTTGAACGATGTGCAACTATGTTTCTTCATACTGTTATCAGAGAGGCTTCTCTTCTTCTCTCAATTTTACATTAATGTGTTGTATTTCTATTTGGCACAATGTGCTCGATTACACAGGAAATTTAAAGCATTGCACTGAGCATTTCAAACTGTGATCCACATCCATGCTCTAGTGCTCATCACATTTTAAGAGCATCTTGGTACATTGAAGGGGGGTTGTTTGCACTTATGGGATTTTTAAATCCCAAATGGATTTTGTGTCACAAAAAAAGCAAATCTCAAGAAAAGGTCAATTTTGCCACCAAGACAAAAACTTAACATGGATTTCTAAAAATGTCATTTGAACCTGTTAGTTTGCAAACAGTTAACTGAACACAACACTTCTCCACTAAGGCATTTACCCAGAAATCTCATGATTTTCCCACATACAACCAATGAGATCAAAAAACAAGAATCACAATTTCAGTAAGTCTTGGCCTCCGGTTTCCAAGGTTTCTCATGTCAGGGACAAAACCACAGGACCACATTTATCGGGTCCCACCATCCTCAGGCTGTTGAAGGACCAGTGGGCTGGGAGTGTGCGTTGCCCTGGAGGGTCCATGGGTGACCCTGGCTCACTCTGCCAGCGGCTCCTTCTTGGCCTCAGCAACGTGCCGGCACGAGGTGGGCGCTGGTCGCCAGTACCGGGGACTGCTGTACATCCTGATGATGTGTGGGGCCTGGATCCAGGTGCTGATCAGCTGGAAGGCCACCAGGTCCAGCATGGGCCCGTCGAAGGCGGCCAGCAAGTTCACAGGGGCGGCTTCCTTGAGGAACCGGGGCAGCGCCACGGCCTCGGGGATGCTGGTGTTGCCCAGGAAGAAATCCATCAGCTCCTGCTTGCGCAGGCAGTCCCGCAGGTAGAGCACCAGGTCCTCCAGCCGCTCCACCAGGAACTGCTCATCCCAGGCCTCCAAGGGCCCCCGCAGCAGCAGGGAGAAGAGGGCCGTCTTCAGCACGTAGGAGGAGAGCACCGTGCCCCACTGGGAGCAGAAGGGCTCCTCCAGGCCCTGCCCGCGGAGGTCCCGCAGGCCCTTGAGGATCTGCAGGCACTTGAGGTGGCAGGAGGCGGCCGGGGCCTGCTCCTTCAGCCAGCCCAGCAGCCGCTGCTCGTGCCGCGACGCGTTCAGGCCCCAGAGCGCTTCGGGGGCCGGGGTGCCCTGGGGCGGCAGGGCCGTGAGGTAGAGCGCGTCGCCGAGCGGGATGGCCGGGATGAGGCGCACGGCCATGGAGATGTGGCAGCACACGTAGTCGGAGCAGGGCACGATGTGCAGCGTGGGCGGGTGGCCGGCGCAGGCCGAGAGGCTGATGCGGCAGCGCTCCTGCAGCCGGTACCGCACGGCGCCCAGGCAGCGCTGCAGGTGGCCCTGGAACCAGCGCAGCACCAGACCCGGGGAGAGGTGGCTGCGGCCCTGCAGCTCCACGCAGAAGCCCTCTGCGAAGGGCCGGCAGCGCCGGGACCAGCCGTCCCTAGCCCGCAGGCCGCACACGAAGGCGCCGCGCGGCCCCAGCCCGTCGGCACAGCGCGGCTGCGGCTCCAGGTGCGGCGGCAGCCGCAGCGGCACCAGGATGTCGAAGCAGTCGGGGCTGCGCACCTTGTGCTGCTCGTAGGCGCTGCCGATGCGCACGAAGTCCCCGCGGAGGCTGAGGGCGAGCGGGCCGGGCTGCAGCCCCTGCGCCTTGGCGGCGCGGACCAGCTCGGCCACCACCCGCCCGACGTGCGCCTTGCTGTGCCCCAGCACGTGCGGGGACACCCGCAGCTGCCGCGCGTGGAACCGCTCCAGGGTTCCGCGCCGCGCCCCCGCCGCGCCCCGCGCCCCTCCGCGCCCGGCACCGCCGCCCGCCGCGCCGCAGCACCGCGCCAGCAGGCAGCCCAGCACCAGCAGAGCCGAGCCCTTCAGCAGCGGCGCCCCGGGGCCCGCCGCCTCCTCCGCCCCGTCCGCCCCGTCCCCCCCGCCCTCGCCGGCCGCGCCGCCGCGCAGCGCCTGGTAGAGGCAGAGGAGCGCGGTGCAGAGCGCGGTGAGCAGCGGCCAGAAACCCCGCACGCCGAGGGGGGAGGCGGGCAGGGCGCGGCGGGGCCTCGGGCCGCGGGGGGAGCCGCCGCCCGGCCCCGCGGGCGGGGAGCGCCCGGCCCCGCCGGCCCCCTCCTCCTCCGCCCCGGCCGCCCCCAGCGCGGGCCGCGCCGCCGCTGCTGCCCCCGGCCCCGCCGCGCCCCGGCCTGCCCGACCGCCGCTCCGCTGCCGGCCTTCCTCTTCCGACGGACACGGCTCCGCGTCAGCCGCCGGCTGAGCTCAGAGGAAATGCCGCGGGCGGCGGCCCGAGGGCCGGGGGCGTTGTCCGACGGGGGCCGGCCCGGGGCGGGGAGCGGCGCCGCCCGCGATGTCGAGATGTCGCGATTTCCCGCCCTCTCTCCGAGGGAGCCGCGGAGCGCCCGGGGCCGATCGCGCCAAGCCCCCTCTGCCCCCGGACACAGCCCCACCCCAGCCCTGCCCGCGCCGGTGCCGGAGCCCCCGACACGCGGTAACAACGTGGTGTGCGGGTGTTCCCTGGGTGTTTCTGTGCCACGGGGAGCGATGCTGCCCGCGCTCGATGCCGGGTCTCGAGCTCTACGTCGCACGTTTTTCCTCAAATAAAAGTGCTACAGGCCCGTCCCGCCACAGGGGAGTCCCTCCGGTTCGCGGCTCTTCCTGGGGCATTCGATGCCAAAGGGACGGCAAAGCTATCGCTGCCAGTGCACCAGGACGTGTATGGGCTGCAGCTTCACTAACAGCTGCTTGCTGTTGGAAACATTCGAAAGCCTCGGAACATTTACGCTGTGCCCAAATTATTCAGACATTAACAAACTAAGAGGGAAGAAACAGCCCTAGGATATATCTGCACGGATACTTGAGGTCATTTTTAAACACACATTTTGCTGGAAGTATGTCCAACTCCTCAGTTTTGATGGGGACAGCATCATCATCCACAACTTCTGGTTAGTTAATAAATATTTACTGAGTTTTGAAGCTGTTTGCTGAATTTTAAGGACCATCTGTGTAAGCATTCTCCTGTGGTTTAATTTCAGGTGATTCTTTGCTGCATTACTGAAACTTGCTGCATCTGCTCAGTGTAAAGGTAAGAAACTGTAAGCAATTTTACAACATCACAACCAGCGCGATATTCCATGCCCTGCAGCCAAAAGCATGTTTTCTGACAGCTGCAGGCAGCCAAGTCCACAGCCTTGTTACTCAGAAATATCATGCCACAACAGCCACATCTTGGAAAAAAAACCCCAGGAAGTGAAAAGCATCTTTCTTTCCCTCTCCTTGTTTCATGTTTTCCTATATTTCTTCACAAAGCTGAATAAGGGGACAATAGCATTCATTGTGCTGCTTATTGCCTGTGACCCCTCACTTCACTTTGTTCTGCACCCTCAAACCCCCAAACTGTTTAAAAAACACAGCTGTGCTGCTATTCAACCAATCCTTCAAGTTATTTCTTTGGAAAATACTGTTGAACTCTGTGAACCCCTGGCCCACGCATTCAATTTTTACTATCCTGTGCTTTTTACACCCTCAGGCCCAGCATGTTTCACATTCCTCCAGGCCTTGCTGCAGGCATACTGATTTTTGAAGACAGCCTGCACTCTTTTCATGAAGGGTTGATTGGATTAGCTGCACTGCCAAGCTCAGGAGACAGACAGCTACATCTGCAGGAGCTGGCATGGCCCTTGGTGCCTGCCCACGGGGTGACCTAGAGCTGAGCAGCACAGTGGGACCTGCATACGGGGGAATGCCGCAGATCCCAGCCAGCCATGGGCCCCACAGGCTGGAGGAAATGCAGATGTCACTCCAGCCAGTGGGACAGGCCCAGGGCCCAGCTGGCCAAAAGCGTGGGACCAGTCACACCAGGCCTGCCAGTGCAAACACCAGCTCAGCACAGGCTCCTACGTGCCCAGATGGTGCTGGGGCAGTCTCTCTTAGGCTGCAGATTAATGGCTTGTACACTTATAACCGTGACCTTAAAATCAACCAAAATGAATCCACAACACTGAGTTTTACTACTGCTGTTTAAATTACCAGCGAGTCCTTTCTCACTTCCTCAGCCAGATGCAGCATGAGAGCTGTAGAACCTGAGGCTGATAAAGAAGGCCAACAGCCTGTTTTCTGGGACCTTGGCTGCTTCAGGACTCCCTGAGCACAGGGTGGGTCTCTGGTCAAAATGCTGAATACATCAGAGGTGGGAGATGTCACAGAGGTGCTCAGCTTTATGAAGTTTTTAATAGCAATTGTGTACTCAAGAAAAATAATAGGTTGTACACTAATAACAATGACCTCAAAATTGTGACCAGAGAGAATTCATAACATCAATTTTTACTACCATTGTTGAAATCACCCATTGTTTAAATTGATGTTATCTAAACACTCCCTTCAGAATGTCCCATATGCAGGATATCCTGTTCACTAAATAAGGAATAATGTTATTCTCAAACAAGTCTAAGCTAAAAATAGATATCCCAGTATATACAATCTGCATGATAGCTCCGAGGCAGATTTGCAGAGGCAGAAGAAAGCATTGGGTTGGAGCATCCACTGAAGTTTCTTCACAGCTGGCAATATTTCATACATCTGCGTGACTGATCTGTCCAAGCCACAGTGTGCCAGACATTGTCAGATGTAGGCAGAGCAGACTGCACAGCGAGCTCACCATCTGAGTAGGTAGAAGAAAGTGGCAGAAAGATAGAAGGTAAGGACAGGTGATGACATTTATCTGGTGCTTTTATGATCTACGTGAGACACAAGCCTTAGACTTACTCCCAGCTATTTCAGGTTGGAACCTGCCCCAGTGAACCAAAGCTGCACATATTCTATTGCAGGTGCAGGAGGACATACCTGGGGATCGCTTCCTGCACCAGTGATGTACAGCTGCTCTTCGACAGCAAGTGGGTTATACCTCCAGCTTCTTACAATGCACTATTAAATGGTCTACAGCAGAAAAGTACAATAATTGGAAAAAAATACAAGTCTGAAAGATCTGTCACTCAACTTCATGCACCAGTCATTACTCTTCTAATTATTTCCTCTGAAAGCAAAGCTGCCAGCACATTTCTCCTCCAGCCCACTGGGTGGTCCTGCCAGGAAGATGCCGTGATCATAATAAACATCCTTTGCCTGCCTTTTGTCTGACTCTCAGGTTTTATGGGACACTATTAACTACCATACAAACCAGCATCAGGCAGATATTAATCCATTTTTAATTGTGGACTAATGAATCTCTACAAGTCACAGCAGCAGAGGATGGGAAAACAAGAGAGGGTGTCTTGCTACCACAAACAGATGAGGAGACTCAGCAACCCAGGACTGTGGAGAGCCAAATGTCCAGAGCACGTGCATGGACATGGAGGAGTTTTGGGGTTAGGGGTGTTAGTGCACATTCCCTCTTAAAATATTTTCTGTTTAATAAGTGGGATGTTCTTGCCACCTTTGCCAGTCTGTTTGCTCACTCACTATCAGCAGGGTGTAGCACTTCTTAATCTGAGTCTGCAAGCAGACCAGGTTGATATAAATCACATATAGCCCAATACAGGATTTCCTTGCTGTAGAAGGATGGCTTCCTGAGTAATTCATACAACAGTCTGTCGCCCAAGCCTGTCCTTACCACAGAGAGAAATCCCTTGGCTCTGCACTGGTGATCACTACCAGCATCAGCTGGTTCATTTCCAGCTTGTTCCGTATAATTTGAAAAGCCTTAAGGACTATTGTTTTGCATAGAAACTTGTGTGAGCAGGGCATTTATACTTACCCATTACTCCACTATTCAGGAAGCTGTGTCTGTATGTTTCCAACTAAGCTATGAAACAGGAACAAAGCCCCCAGCCTATCTACATCAGTGCCATTTGGGATGCTGAGTTCTGTCTGACAAGCTGTGACCGTGGCAAAATGCCATCCCATGTCCTCCAGAAGCTGAAGTGGCTCATGTTGTGAAGTCCAACTACAGCATCACAGAAAGGAAACACCTTTCAGCAAGAGAGTGCAAGTATGTAACCAGCAAAAGGAAAGGCGATCAGCATGACAACTCTCCAGGTCAAGACTGTGAGTCTCGCACTTGCTCTTTAAGTTCAGTATTTGATGTAATCCACCTTTGAATGACAATAGTCATGCTGAGGTATAGCTTCCAGTGCTGTATCTAAACACTTCAGCCAGCAGGCCCTGGTAGCTCTCCTAGGGCAGCAGAGGAGGTGATCATGCTGTGTTGGTGACAAGGTCCCAGCATGTTACCTTCCCCATGCAGGAGCCTGCTCAGCCCTCCCCTTTCCCCACCACCCCCAGGGCTCAGCAGAACTTGCGGATGTGAGAATGCCCAACATAGAATCTCCAGGTTTAAAAAGCATCAGATAGAGCCAAACCTTGCATGTGCTTGTGTTAAATCAGTTTAACAAAAAACAGTTTAATGCCAATCTAATTAAATCCAGATGTATTTGTGTGTGTTCAAATGTAAATTTAATCAATGACTGAAATTGTTAAGCTTAATTAATGGTAAGTCACTGAAATATGTATTTTGCACCATAACTTACTAAACTAATAAAAAGTGATCACATAGCTGAGCCCTGATTTGCTGATTAAGGAGAGTAATTTAAACAAGCATTGTAACAGTTTCATTATTCCAGTTTGGGGTGGTTGTGTCATTTTTGTTCTTAACTGTGCAAGAGAGTTAGAGAAGAGACACCAGGCTTGTCCCACAGCTCTCTGCTGGTTTCAGCAGTGCTGTGTCAGTGCAACTGATGGTTTCTAAAGAGAAGCAAAGCAGCAGCAGCAGCAGCAGCTGCCCCCCTCCCCTCCAGTGATTCTCATTACTGGATCCCAGCTGTGAGACTACTTGGCCTCTGTCTTTCAGCTTTGGACTTGTGTACCCCTAAGCTTGCCATGAAATCAGAGAAGGGGTTTTGTGCCTGACAAACAACCTGCAGCAGTGAGCTGCAAAGAAGCAGCTTAGGCACAAAGGGATGAGATACACCCTGCAGAATCAAAGGGAAGTGCACAACAGGGAACAAGCTCTGTTATCAGCTTACAGCCTCAAATAATGAGATGATCCTGGCTCAGCTGACGCTCCTCCTGATGAGCCTGGGCTGGATCATCCACCTAGGGAAAAGGAGGGAAAGTACAGTGTAGAAGGAAAACTGAGTGAAGGAGTATCTGCCCAGGGAAACCGGCTTATCTGCACTTGGAAATTACAGTGGGAATAGCTGATGTTCTGGCTCAGAGCCTGTTCTGCAGGACTGGAGAGCAGTGGGAGTTCTAGGAAGCCTTGTCCTAGACCCTTACCTCATCCTGTCAGGGACAGAAAGATGAAAAAGCTAATGGCTTCAAAGGAAAGTGGCCTGTAGAGAATGAAAAGCAACCCCAAAGTGATCAAAGGATCTGAGCCGGCACAGTTTCACACCCCTGTGTTTCCAGAGGGACAGCAGCAGAGGTCCTTGGGCTCAGGGAGGTTTCACCTCACACCCACAAATGGAGCCTGGCAGCAATCCCCAGCTGGGAGCATCTCCATCAGGAAGGGCCACCCCAGTGACACCAGCCCACACTGGGTAGTGTCCCTCTGCACTGCTCTGGCCCACCCAATTTTGGTAGAAAGATGCTGAGGGGATGCTGCAGGCACTGCTCATGATTGGTTTAAAAGAAAACCTGCAGCACAGTGGCTGGTATAGGAGATATCTGCACATGCAGTTGTTTAAATCATGCCTAAAAATCAGCCTCAGTTGTGTAATCTTCCTGCTTCAAGGGAAATTCTTTACCTGCTTGGCTACACTGGGAAGAGACGAGCATTAGAGCCTGAAATCCCACCAGCCTGACTGAACTTGATCTCTTCCCAGTATTCTGCACTGATTTCTCAGGCTGTGCCCCTTTGACTAAGATAAAACTTTCCACAGATCAATGCAAAGCAGCAAAATTACTTCATTAGCAAGAGAGCAAGTGCAGCATATTCCCATCTTTGTTTAAGGCTATTCAGATGAGCTCATTAAATTACAGCTATTTTTACATCTCATGTCATAGGTTTCCTTATTACTACAGTGACAATCACTTGATCATCTTTCATGTTTCACTTGAGCATCTTTCATGTTCTACCTTATTCAGTTTAAATCTCTTTTTAAAATTAAAAATACAGAAGGCATCATATTTGCTCCCTGGAACTGTAAAATATGGGTTGTCCTCATCTACATAGGTACAAACAAAAAGCAAACCCACTGAAACAACAGGAATGGCACTGGCTCCCCTAAGGGAGAGTGAGATCAAGCCCAAACTGCCTTTACAAGATGGTTTGCAGCTGCATATTATTTCTTACTTTACTTCCACAATATGTTCTATCTCCTGTTCCCTTTGCCATCTTTAAAGTGGTACCTGCAAACAGGGGAGAGAACAGGGAATGCAAAAGCTTCACATTCCCTTATTTCCTGCCTTATTGGTAGGAACAGACACAACCATGACCTGGCCAAGGTCCTACCAGTGCAAGTGAGTGGATGTCTCACTGGGGGCTTTTACAAACATCTCATTAGCATTGGGATCATGTTGCAGTGCCCAGAACTAGCCCCTTCCCTAGCAGAAGGGTCACCAGTGACTCTGGGATCTCTATGCCTGGCTCCTTTCTGAAGGGAAAAGAACATGCTCATAACTAAAGGAGGACATAAATGTTAGAGAAAGCAAGGAGCAGTACAAGAGCACATGCAGTGTTGAAGTGAAGCTTGGTTGCAGCATCACCATTTAGGGATTGGGGATGTGGTACCACAGAGCAGAGAAGCTCCAGCCACCCCCACAATTTGTTGATCCCCTCAGAAGCAGAGGAAAGGGATATCTATGGTGAACAAAGAATAAAGGGCGTGAGTTGAAAAATAAAGAACTCTTACCCACCCAAAACCAAGCTTCTGCTCAGATTGCAACTCTTCAAATGACATGGCTTTGTCCTCATATTAATGTGCTATTCCCCTCCCTCTCTCTGCTCTGCCTGCTGCCACGGTGTGACAGATGACAGAGGCTTGGGGAGAGCTGCCTCAGGCTGCATGAATTTCAAGCTCTCTCCGAAAGCACTTTGATATTGGAAGTTACACACTTGAAATTTCCTTACCTTGTGCTCTGCAGTGGTTACAGCTTTTCTGGGACTCATCTGAGGGACCTCTAACAGCTCATCTCTGCGGGAAGATTTTTAGTCATTTAAGAACTATGGAATACTGAGGATTGCATCTGAACCCACTAAGAGATTTCGGTTCGTGCAATTTCAGCACCAGCCTTTGGCTCTGGAATAAATGATAAACCCTCTTTCTAGATCCATTGTTTTGGTCAGGTTTGTGAATTATAAGCCTAAGAAATATATTTTAAATATCACTCCTAAATATAGTAGAGGACAATTAATTATTCATGATGATTGAATACTTCATGGGATTTGCCTCCCTTGTTTTAATGAATCATTCATGAACTTTTGGTCATTTATCTTACTTGAGGCTGTTCATCAGATACTTTGAGTAAGCAATTTTGAATCAGCAGCTTTCTTGGACACCATTTGCTTCCAATATCCTCTGTCATTTGTAGTCTGTGCTGTGTGTACAGCTTCTCGCGCCCTAAAGCACTGATTTAGCTCCCCAGGCAGATGACTGTTACAAAGAACAGGTGTCTCCCAAATAGCCATCCAACAAGCCCATTTACAACCTGTCCATTGATTAAATAGAGGGAGGAGTAGAAACACATATAACAGTTTTAGTGCCCATCTCCATCCATCAGCAAAAGGCAAACCATCCAGGTCAAAAAACACCTGAAGGTACAGTAGCCCAGTATGTTGAAGTTAAACAGCAGACAGGTTGTCCTCTCCTGACATCCAGCCATGCTGTGGGGTCATTGGGACACCATGAAACCACCTGGCCTCTGCTTCAGGGAAACCCAGGACCTGCTCAGCAGTGCAGGTGCACCCCTTGTCACCAGTTCAGCAAGAAGGGCTGGAAGGCTTTGACTCCAGGATAGACATAAATAGACCTCTGTGCTTTCTGCATCCTAAGAGCCAGTGGAGAGCACCCAGCAGATCTGAATATGTGGCCAGTGAAAGGGTCTTGGCAGCCCTCCGAAATGTAAATGTAACAAACTGCAGCTGTATTCCAGCCACCACCTGTCCCCTTGTCACCTACTTGGGCACAGTCAACTTCACCCCTGAACACAGCTCAGAGCTGGTGATCAGAACAGGGCTGTAGCAGCTCTTATCTCTGTGAACACTGTCTCTGAGTAAAAGGCACATTGCCCACTCCTTGGGTCAACAAATCTATATAGCATTAATAAAGAAGCACACACTGATGTGTATTTGCATAGATACTTTCACTGACCCATCAATAATCCAAATTGATTGTCACAATAATACTTACACTTGTAATTTGTTACCTTTGGGGCAGTGTTTGATTCCATCTGTGGCCCTCTGAAGCCAAGAACTGCTGGGTAAGGGGCACAGCTGGACTCGCTAATGACCAAACGATTCAAATCAGCAACACCTTATAAAATTACTTTAAAAGCCAAGGAAAGCAAGCCCACAGAAAAAATCAGACCAAACTTATGTCCAACAAACCAAAGAAAAATCAAACACCTAAAACCCATTTAAGATGTGGCTTGATTTCAGGCAAATACAGATGTGTAGTGGCTGTGACTTCTTGAACTTCATAGCATGCAAGTCTAAACACGGGGGTGAGAAGCAGGGTCATAGGTGCAGCTCCAGAGACCGAATGGACTTTGATCCACTTGGGATTCTTTCTCCTTAACAACAACCAAACAACAGAAAACAAACAAAACCAGCTACTGAATCAAGTCCATGCTGGTGTGTTGGAGCAATTTCAGATCATTGACTGTTTGTATGAGAAGCAGATTAATATCTTGGTATGCGGGAGAACCCAAGAATGAGTAACTTGCCTAAGATGAAGAGGGTGAACATTTTGACTAAGACATAATAATTGCCAGATACAGGAAAATTTACCATTGATTTTACAGTGTGGATGAATATTCTCTAGGAAATCTCCTTTTTAAACGTCTCTTGGTTTTATGTTGTTTTCATAATAAGTGCAGGTCATGTGTGTTATTTGTTCTATTGGTTTCTCTTGGCTGTGACATTAATAAGACTTCATAAGTGAAATGTTTTGGTTTTTTTTTTTTTAGTAAATCAGAAAAACAAGTGTTTTAGAGTTCTGATTATTCCTAAGTCAGTACAGGTCAGCCTGAAATAAGTACTCAGTATTAGACAACAGATGGGGGCTGTATCATAACTCATCATCTAAAAACAAAGGCTATAGCAGTACCATATGTATTTGGGCAAGCTTAGAGAAAAAAGAGGGAAAAATATAACCATGAATTTTCTTGTTAATAGGAAAGTTACTGAAAACAGGACACTGGTACTGGTGAATTATTTCTGTTTGAATACCAAGTTGGTGGAGAAGGCTGAGTCAGTTGGAAAGAAATAATGAATTATAAGGTCACTCCTCAGGTCACTTCAAAGCAGTAGCTTCACATAAACATTTTTATCCCAACCGTTGGCAACATGATATCCAAGCAATGTATCAGGTGGCTCCAAGTGGCTGCTTCAGGAGTTAACGATTTGCCAGAGATGAAAGCTTGAAAGCCAGGCCATACTTTTCCAGCCTTATCCATGGAAAAAGCCCAAATGGAGCAACAATCCATGGGAAAACTTCAAGCATACTCATACCAGCTTACCAGGATAAATCTTGCTGGTCACCAGCCTGAAACATCCAGTAAGAATTAGGATTCATGTCACATCTGCTGGAGAGGACCATATGTTCCAGCTTATGCTGAACTAGTGCTCTGTGCTGCAAGACTCTGCATTTATGACAAACGATAAGCAAACACAGCCAGCTCCAGAGTCTGTATATAAACACATGTATCTGTCATCTGCCTTTGCAAAGCTCCACTCCTGAGAAGGGAGAATTGATTTCTCATGCATTATCCCTCTAAACATATGCCCCATGTCTTACAAGATTCTCACATTCTATGTAAACAATAGCACTTGTGTCACTTAAAATTGAGATATAATTATTTCTCATTAGAAAGCATTGCTGCAATATTTGAGTCTGAGGAATTAAAATGCGGATAGTTAAGTCAGAACAAAAAAAGCAAACTACATTTCAACCATCTTCAAAGTCTTCTTTCAAACACCTTCAAAGTCTTCAAGTAAACAGCATTTTTCCTGCCAGTCAGAACAATGAGAGCTGACAAGATGAGATGTGGAAGACAGCTCCTTACCATCACTAGCAGTTAGGTTTCCAGGTCATGGCTGGAATGAAGACATTAAACTACACTTGCAGAAAAATCTCACCTGTGATTTTAAGTTCTGCTGCTGTGCTTTTGCCAAGTAAAAAGCCCACTTCAAAGCAGGAAGGTCAGCATGTTTTCACATACTAGGAGTGCTGCATGGTTACTACAGTAGTGCAGACACAAGGGAGATTCAGCTCCTCTCAAACTGTATTTCCTGTGTATTTCTGCCACAGACTTGCTAAATGGCCTCAGACCTCCAACAAGTTTAACAGGGAGCATCCAATTATGCCAATTGCTCTTGGGCTAAGAGTTAAGCATAAACTTGTATCTGTAGTAGACTTGCATGCAGTGGCCTTCTAGAGCAAAGTCCCTTTCTCATGGGAATGCCACAGGCCAGTGGAGGAGACACCATCACTCCTAAGAGCAGGATTCTGCTGCACCTGCCTTGGGATTCACAGCCATTGGCATGGGTAGACTTAAGATGACACATCCAGAGAGCAGAGTATCCTCTGTGTTTTGTCCTTTAGGCATTAGTCTGGAAAAGCAACTTGTGCACACTCCCCTTCCTCAGAAGCTGGGTGCCACCTCCGAAGCATCTCTGTGCCCCACAGGAGGGAGGAAACAATCTACCACCAGCAAGATGGGACAGTTTTATATTAGGCATAGGCTACTGTTTAAAGAGGAAGCTTACTTTAATCCAGAGATGGCAACAAAGATCAACAGGACTGAGTCATCTGCCTTGACACTACGTGTCTGTCTGCTCCTATAAGCAAATGTTTTTCATTCCACTAAATGTTTTATGCATTTGCATACATAGTTAGCAGCCTCTGACTATACAGCTGCCCTCGAACCACAAGCTTGGGAGAAATTCTTGACAGCTTGCTAAAACACTGCTGGTAGAGCTTGCCTTCAAAATGCACTGCAAAAGCCCTCAAATCCCCTGCAAAGATGAAGCCCATCCCAGACAATGACTTCACTCACTGCCAAACAATCCTACGAGTCTCATTTTACATAATTTGCATCATAAATCATAGAATGGTTTGGGTTGGAAGGGACCTTAAAACTCATCTAGTTCCATGCTCCTGCTATGAGCAGGGACACCTTACACTAGATTATGTTGCTCCAAGCCCTGTCCAAACTGGCCTTGAACACTTCCAGGGGATAGCGCAGCCACAGCTTCTGTGGGAACCTGTTCCAGTGCTTCACCACCCTTTTAGTGAAGAATTTCTTGCTTCTATGTAATCTAAACACACCCTCTGTCAGCATAAAGCCATTATTACCCCTTGTCCTTCCACTACATGCCCTTGACACAAGTCCATTCAGTCTATGTCAGCATCACCACACTAATCCCAGCCACGGGGATTTGATTTTTGCCTGGCCTGGCAGCCACAGCAAGAGACTAAAACATCTCCTGGCACAGCCAGACCTACACCTGTGGCATCACACATGCCTTGTGTGGTGCCTACAGAGGGTGCACAGATCCTACTCCAAAACTGTCAGAGCATTAGGAACAGCCTCAATGCTCAGCCCAGGGACTGCACCATCATTACCTTAATCTCTGACTCAGAGCAGGTTTGGAGAATAGGGGCCAGGCTGTCCCCAGCACTGATTGCAGAAAGAACCAGCAAGAGGTGAGATGCTGATCAAAGAGCAGATAACAGCCCTACAATCCTGCACGCACATAGATGGATACCCTCTGCTCCCCCTCACCGAGAAATAAAACTCCCTTTTTGCAGGAGAAAATAGGGATCAAGCCCTGGGTTATCACAGGAACGAGAAGCCCTCATTACTTTGAGGGGGAAGAGTTCATTTCACTGCATATTACAAAGCCCAAATTACATGTGTAGTTTAAGGGTTTACAAGGAAGCCACAAAACTCAAAGGCACAGGGAAGCCCTGTCATCTTCCACACTCCCTGTTTTGAAAATGCAGCATTTCATAGCCTTTCTGTCTGATCCAAGCTGCTTTCCTCTGTCAACATGACCAGAGTTCACTGAGAATCACTATGATAACAGACTTGTATAAGCTATATACTTTGGTCTCTGCCTGCCATTAACCCCTGCTGGGATGGCTTAGTTATTAGTTCGCTCAGTCCTGCCTCAAAATAACATCAAAAAAGTAACTACAGCCTTGCTGCAGCTGTACAATAGTTCTGTACAGCACTGAGCATGTCTAGTTGTTTTGTAATCTTCTACCACTTTTTTTAGTCTTTTAAAAGATAAAACAGGTAGATTTTTTTTAAAAGTCAGTTTTTAATGAAAAAAATGAAAACCAGCTCCATTTTCTATGTAAAACAACAACAAAAAAGAGTAAACTGCCAGTGAGCAGGGAAATGCATAGCCATTGGAAGTGGCAGAGGAACAGCCCACCCACATTTTAATGGATGGGCAGAAATCTGCTGCTCCAGTATAGGACCAAATCCTGCTCCACCACAACAAAAAGTACCAAAGGAAATAAAATTCTACTTTGTTTCTTGGTCTTATAAGAGCAATCTTTATTCAAGACAGATTGAAAATAAATACTTGCTAGTAGTTCACTTACTCTGAAAACAGAAATAAAAAATATTCTAGTTCATCAGTATTAATCATTTCAAAATTAGCTGATGAGCTTCAGCTTATTTCAAGTATACATAAATTTGAAGGCAACAGAGAATGTATTTATCATTTTTATGTGTGTGTGTCATACACACACATTGTATATATATATATTTTGCTGCCACCTTGTGATCAGTCTCTGAATAGGGAGGTTTGGTTCATACAGACCCACTTCTGCCATCTTTATTCACATTTAGCTCGACAGACTTTAATACAGATACTTTTTAAATGGGTGCTCAATGTGGCAAAGGATGGTTGAATCAAGTGCGTAAGTGCAGAAAATTTTAAAAGGCTGAGGAACAGCTCTTGGTATTCCACCATTTCCATGCACTTGTGTCCCAGTTTATTGCCACAACTGTTATGGAAAACATCACTAAATTCTTTCTGATAAAAATATTGCAGCTTTGCATCCAAGTTGTATGGCTGTCTTCAAAACAGAGTAAACTGGTGTCTGAAAAAAGAATAAAAGATTAAATACATCTACTGAAGTGTTTTGCTTGAACTAGATTGTGATAAGGAATATGAAGCATTATAAAAAAACAAAAGACAAATCAAAGTAAAAACACAAACATACACAAAAATCCCACCTGTATTTGTAGTTTAATTGACCATAGAGAAAACTAAATTAAAATCTATCAACATTGCAGAGTACTTCTATTTCTCCAAAAATGTAAGTCAGGAGAAAAAAACCCAGAGAAGTCACCCGTTCCTCATATATTATTCCAGGGAGCACAGAATATATTTCAGTATTTCACACTTCCTAACAGGGTTGTGTTCATCTACCAAGATGATGCCCCAAGTTCCCAGCTGTATGGATAGCACTTATTAGCCTTACCTTCAACAGTATTTAACCTAAACTTAAATTAAAATAAAAATTTACATTTTGCAGAGGACACCTGTCAGGAAAACACAATCCAATGCTTGACATGAGTTCCAACAGACTCAGTTCTGTTCTAGAAAAATGAAAGCTGTAACATGCAGGGCTTTCTGATATGGATCTTTGGGAAAGAACAACAAGCGCCTTTTCTCTCTGTTTCTCAAATAAAGAACCACATCCCAGTCATTAGGTAAGGAAGGTGAGAGTAGCACATCCACATCCTGACAGCACCAATTAGTCAACATTGTACTCACTGCTTCTGCATCGTGCTCTATCCCAATGTCATGGTGCTCCAGTTCCTCATCCCGAAATTGCTTTATTACCTGCAAAAATAGGGGGCAATTAGCAAGTCTCCTTTGCAGACAATCCAAGGCAGCTGGTACACAGAACTACCTGCTGTTGACCACTTTGTGCATCTTCTCGAGGATTTAAATCTCTAATTCACAAAGAAAGGAATTCTTTACAGCATTTCCCAAACCTAATGTTCTTTTAGTATTCTCCAGAAAGGTCTTTTAAGGCCAAGCTGCTGTTTACTTTATAACTATCTTTTTTGCTGTTTCAAAATACCCTTGTAACACTGATTAGTTTCACACACACATTATTCTGACAATTTCCCAATCAGTAAGGGTATTACCCCACAAGCCAACTGGGCTTTTGTCCATTTTAGCATAAAGGACTCTTTTTTTTCTCTTCTAGTTGTTCAACTGGGGCCAAAACATTTAAAGGAGTTCCTCCTGAGATGCCTGCAGACAACCAGGATTGTTTGATGAAGTTCTCAGCATTCACAGACCTCTGGGCACTGTCCCTACCCAAGAGCTTTGCATCACTTTTGGTTCCCTCACTAATTCTTCTCACAGTGACACTGTGAATAAATTCACTGCTTAGCCTTTTCTCTTTATTTTCTGCCCTCTCAATTTATTTCATTACATCTTTATTTTCAGGGGTGGTACTTCCCTTGGGCTATGTCAGCACAATCTGGGTTACTTCTGCCTTTATTTCTGTGCCAAGAGGGCACATTTGCAGTAATCAGATTTTGCTACAAGCTAAACTATGCACAGCTGAACATACTGATAGTCAGCAAGGCTGGAAATGAACAGGCTCCATGTGCTGCACATGGAAAAAAAGTCAGTCTCTCACAAACACCCTACAGGAATGTGTCCCAGTTTGATGCCTAAAGTGCTTGGGAAATTATTTTTTCACACCCTGGGGTGCATCAAACACAGCATGAGCTGCTGGGCAGAAAGGGGATTGTCCCACTGTCCACAGTGTTGCTGTGACCTCACCTGGGCACTGTGTGCAGCTCTGGGCCCTGCAGTTTAAGGAGGATATGAAGGTACTTGGATGTGTCCAGAGGAGGGCAACTAATCTACTGTGCAATCATATTTCCTCCTTTTGTTTCCCCTCTGGACCCTTCCTTTCAATTAAAGTTAATCACACTTAAAGCAGAATTCTCCCACTCAAAAGGGAAGTGTTGAATTACTGAAAGATACTGAAGATAATCCAACACACATTTTAATTTTGATGCTTGATCAATTTAGTGCTGCTGAAGGAAAAACCAGCCTTTTATATTAAAAGTTTCTGCTGACTTCAGCATTGTGACAGAACAAAAAGATCTACTGCAAATTCTATGAGCATGTTATTTTTAAAAGACTAAAGTCACATTAGGTAATTCAATGAGTTTGCTGAACTACTTTTTAAGTCAGTTAAATACCCGCAACAGTTCTTCATATTTTTCTGGATCTTCTTCTATCAGAGTGCGGATCTGGTTGTTGTAGTGCTCTGTTATACTCTCTTCCACTGCCACTGTGCAAGCCATTGCACCTTTCTTTCCAAGCAAAGCACTTCCAGCCCCTGTGGTTGTGGTACCAAACATATTAATACAATGAAATCTGAAGCAACACAAACACTCTACACGTTTGTAAACTTCACAAAACAATAATAACAATACAAACTCACCTAAAACAAAACCTGCTACGTTCCAGAAAGGCAATAAAACAGTAGGTCGAACTCTGTAAGCAACCATGAGCTCATTGAACTTCTTCAGGTGGTCTTTTTCCTGATTCCACATATGCTGCAAAAGAGCCAAATCACAGTGAAGTACAACACCACAAAAGTTAAACATTTCCAATAAAAAATAAACACAAAAAAAGTGAAACAGCTCAGGCCACACACAGTGTGACAGCTGAGGTACCACTCGAACAGAAAAAAAGGTGAAGAAAGGCAGATGCAGATCACTAAGAAAAGGCAAGATGAGGACAGTTATAAAAAGGCAACATAAAAACATTTGCAAAAGAGGACACCACTACAGTAATTGCAGTACTGGCAACTTCCTTACCGAGTAATCCCACCGCTCTTTACAAACCCACGCGTCTGGAAGTGCTCAGATAAAGACCTTAACGTGAAAGCTACAACCTTTCGCCTTCATCCCTTCGCCGTTAATCAGATGCAAATTAAACAACCGCAGCGCTCGGCCCCAGGCCCCCTAACCTGGATAACGGGCCCCACGCTCGACCTGCCCAGCACGGCCATCTGCCCCGCATAGATGCGGTTCGCGCCGTACTCCCCGGCGTGGTCCACGCGGATGATGCGGTCTACGACGGCCTTGTTGATGCCCTCCAGAGGCACCCGCGTGCTGCACAGCCTGAGGGCGGGCAGAGGCCGCAGACCTGCCGGAGAGACAAAGGTGACGCGAGCCCCGCCGCCGTCCGGCCGAGGCGCTGCCCCCCACGGCTTCGGGCGGCCTGAAGCGGCTCGGAGCGGCAGTGCGAGGAGTAAGCAGAGAGCGGAGCCGCGCCCGTACCCGGCCCGCAGCGGAGGGGCCGGCGCCGACCCAGAACGAACCGCACCGCTGGGGCCGCGGCCGCGGCCACCGCCATCGCGCTCAGACCGACGTCATCGGCGCGCGCCGGCCTCCTGCCCTATCACGGCTCCAATTGGCTTCTCGGCGGCATTTGATTGGACAGTGCAGCTGTCAGTCAGAGCCGGCGTCCTCGGTTGCCATGGGAACGGGGGCGGGGCTCGCGTTCCCGCCCCTGGCGGCCGAGGCGGGAGGCGCAGGCGCAGCGCGGAGGTCGCGGAGGCAGCACCGGGAAACGTCACACCTCGGTACAAAAATACCATTTATTGGACCTTTAGAATGAGGGCGGACAACATCCCGAAGCTTCTCTAAACAGGAGAGTGTCTCATATTAACTGCAGAGCAGATCTCAAGGAACGTGATGTGCTTCTGTATAGAAAATCTTTAAATAAAGGAATGTGTGAGTAGCCCACAGGGACGCGCTGCTCCGACTCGCACAGCTCAGCAGTCCAGGTAAGGGAGAAGAAACGTGAAGGTCAGGGGCACTGACACAAAGTATTGCCAACCAATAACTTTTAAATATGCACATTTTAGAGTAAAAAGAACAGTAGTCAAGATTTTCACACAGGAATAAATAATGCTCTAAAATGTTAAAAAGGAAAAAAAAAGGCCCGTGCACAGTAGGTGGTGCCTGAGCAGTGCTGTGCCTGCTGGTCTCTTCCCACCCCCCAGTGTTTATTCAGAGCTCTTTTATCAGCTTGTTGTCTCTGAACCATTTTGTGACGTTCAACTGCACTTGGTACTCCAGAGCAAAATAAATATAAAGGCCTCAACTCTAAAAATGTTTAGAAAACTAATTTCAGACGCATTTGCTGTATTTCCCTCTCCTATGCACCACTTCAAAACACTTGCATGCATCTTTCTTTAGCTTTGGTTTTAAAAAGAGAAGTGAGTTGGAACATGTAAAACTGTACCTTTCCCCTCCCTCGTGATTCTGAGATCATAATTTGTAAAAACAGTACAAAGTACAAAAGAGTTTCTGTTATGATCACGTTTTACCCAAACTCCTCATAAAAACAAGGACTTAAAAAATCCCAACAATCCTGAAACTGTAGCAGCAATAAAATGTTGATTTTTTGAATGGGTCTGACACAGTATAAATTAGCTGAATTTCCAGTTTTGGAAGCTTTAAGCCTAGTGGCTTAATCAAGACTAAGACCACAACCACACAGATTGCAATGCCAGTCAGCTGCTCAATTCTTTTGTGCTGCAGATGCTTCTACTCTTTATCTTGTGGTTCTGGAGTTTCAGGAAGTCAAGTTCTTCTGGCTTTCATGGTTTTCAAGGATGCCTCTGAGCTTCTGTTATCTTTCGGATTAGGAACATCTTGTCACGACTCTCCTGGAAAGACAGAATGAAAAGCATGATCTACATGAACAGTATTAATACAAGCTCTCTATGAACAGCTCTTTTCTTTATTAGAAATAAATAGGTTGACTCACTACACTGTACCTTTGTTAGTGGCTCCCAGCACACTGTCAACTGCCTGAACAATTTTAAGTTTACAATAGTCTTTACTTGGTTTATCTCACATTATGTCACACCTTAACAGTTCTGCATTGAGCCTGGTATAAACATCTCACACACCTAAAAATTTAAACCCTACTTCCAAGAAGTCTAACAACAAAGCAAACAAACATAAAAAGCACACAAGAATTTCCAGAATTCCCAACTGATTTGCAAACCATTCAAAAAGCAGGAAATCTGTTGTTCCTAAATGCCATGCTCCTCAAAAATCTCTTCCTTGTAGGTTTTTTTCCTCCAAAGGGATTGTTAAATGCTGTATGTAAAAGAAGCATTACCAAGAAATGGGCTATTTATTTCCTAAGAAAGTGAGAAGTCTCAGTGAGGCTGGGTCCTGACTCGAGCAGTTTGTCAGACCACACAAGTCCTGCCAAACCTGGCGGTGGCTTTTGATGACCACAAAGCAGCATTTCTGCCCTGGCTGCCTTCTCCAAAGGCCTGGTGAGCAGTGACTTGTTCCTCTTTCAGTACCTGCTCAAGAGGTGCTGGGACCTGCACTCAGGAGCAAGACCAGACACGATGCAGTAGAAATACAGGCCTGGAGGGAAGGGGATGGAGTTGGGTGCCTGTTTGTGAGGGCAGAGAAGGAAATAGAAGTGGGGGTTGTGCAAGATGGTGGAGGGGACAGGAAGCACAAGATTCACGTTCTCATTTAGCAGAAAAACCCCACACAGATGGGTGGATTTAAGCAAGGCAGGAGATGAAAAACAGGGTCACAGCTTCTCAGAGGCACATCTCTTGCATGGGTGTTGCCTGACATAACCAGACCTTGCTGCAGCTGATATCCAAGAAAACCAATTCCTCTGAGAAATACCATAAATCTTCAGTTATTTTTCCTGTGTAATTTGTAAAACATTCTTCACTGCCTGTGCAAACACCACATATCCAGGAGACTGCGAAAACTGCTGTTCTCTGCATGCCTTGTTTCTCTGTCTCTGAAGTTCTCTTTGTTGCGTCAGTAAAGTGAGTCAAATCTTACCAAAACCAGTTGTTCTCTCAGCTGCTCAACCACTCGTTTGTGTGCTCCAGCCAAGGCCATAAAATAGAACATAATGAGGCTGCAAACAACAAAGAAAGATGATATGTTCACATCATGCAAAACAAAATCAGTCACAAAAAGGCTGTTACAGGGTAGAGGAATGGTCAGTTTGTTTGCTCAGATGAGAAACTGTTGGAATAAAGAAGCATTTAATTCTGCTGGGGTAGGTTGGGCATTGCACAAGAACATCTGCTGAGATATTTGTGCTGCCAGAAGGCAGGGCCTGTGGTAGGGAGTACCAGGGGACAGAGAGGCACAACACAGATGTTACAGGCTGCATTTTGACAGCTCTGTCTAGACTGCCAGTTCCTGCCCTGCTCTAAGTGTATGTATGGGGAGGTTGTTCCTCAGAAATTAAATTTAATGAGGCTTCACTGGAGTAACTCTGCTCTCATTGGGGTTTCTAACTCTGGTGGCAGCCACAGGTCAGCATGGCAGCCATTCCTTATAGCACATACCCCAGTGTAACCTGGGACTTGGATTATCCACAGTGCATTAGAAACAAGAACCAGAAATACCTATATAAATAATGTATTTTCTTTTCCAAGGGTAATAATTCCAGTTATCCTTCACCTTTTACACCAGCTTTATGATAAAGTGAAAAAAAGAAAAGAAAAACAAAAAAAAAGAGGCCTTGAGATTTCCTAGGTATGTAATAACAGGTTCAGTTCAGGAGAACACATAAACATGTGCTATGGAAGAAAGGGCTACGTGGAGTCTGAAACTGCCTGGTTTCTCAAATGTAGAAGTTGTAGAAAGCATCAGCTAAGAAGGCTTCAAAATTTGTAAACAGTGCAGTGAAACTGAAATGAAACTATTTCCATTTAAACATAAGAAAAAAAACTTTGTACTGGAATACCTGCTCTACTTGGCCCTGTTTTGAATAGGAGGGTTGGATTATATGCTCTCTACAGGTGACCTCCAACCTTAAAAATTATATGATTCTATACTGAATTTTATCTTACACAATCACTATTGTGACAGTTTTGTATAATGGTTTGGGGTTTTTTAAACCAAGGTTTGTGGATAGGAATTGTGATCTCAGAGCTTACAACACTAACTGGGGAGGATTCAGAGTTAACATTTTTGAGAAGGACACTGTTGGATATGGGACATGTGAGAGGAAATGGAATAAAGCTAATGAGTGCAAACACATGGACAAAGACATAAGGGCTGAGGATTCATATGGGCTTTGATGCTTTTGACTGCAGATGAAAAATCTGCTTCAATAGATGTTTGGTGTTAGTTCAGTAAGGAGGGAATTGAAACTGTCTGAGTCAGTCTCCACAGCACTCACCAAATGACTATAAAAAAAGGCACAGCAAAGGCTTCTGATGCCATGCCAAACAGGACCTGCTGCAGACCTCTTGGAAACCCAAGTATTGTGTCTGGAACAACTTGCCATGAAGTGTTAAAATTCCTGAATGGCCCACATGCCTTGGAGGAGGGGATACTGCCAAAGAAGCAGAAGGATGATGTTACACCAAAACGTAAAGACAACATAATCCAACACAAGCCCAGCACCATTTTACCAATGGGGTGAAAGTGTCCTGTGTCTCTAAAACTGTAGTTTTTGTTTATATGAACTAAGTTATAATTTGATGTATTATACACTATACATTTTATTCCAATTAATCATTCTACAGTTGTGTGCCTGCCTTTATGGAACTGACAACTTCAGAACAAGTGTCAACTTCACAGATGTTAAACTGTCACTGACCTTGCTATGCTGACTCCCACAGGAATAAAAGCCAGGATGAGCCCAATCAGCAGCACTACCAAGAAGAAAAAGTTGGAACTTGATGCCCTGATAGGCTTATCTGCAGGTTTACGTGTGTGTATCAAACTCATCTGAGGAGGTAAAGTGAGCAAGGCAGTTATCAGTCCATTTATATCCATACATCCAAGTATATTTTCCCCAGCAGCTGAATTTTCCATTCTCAAACATGCTATCAGCCACCACACAACCACCCTCCTTTGATGCACATGAGCTGACAAGGGTTAGGACCAGAATGCCTTACATTTTGGTCTAAGTGTCCTATTTTGGGTAAGAATTTGGTCCAGAGGAACTCATGCACTTGCAGAGTCAACTGACAGAGTCATTTGGTGTGTGATCCCTTGCACTGCTGTTGTTCTGCCACAGCTTCACTGGATACATCCCCTCTTGTAAGTACTGAAGTATCAGTAAGAGTTTGACACACAGAAGGAGCTGTGTGGTCACAGCAAAGCTTCTGACAGGCAGAAATCACACAACATTCAACCCAGCTGGGATTTTCCATTTTGCTTCTGAATTTTTAGCAGTTTTGCAAAATTTTATCCAGGTTCTAAGCTGTGTTGCTGATAAATAGGTTATGGCAGGAAATTGTTTTAAAGTAGCTTTAGTACATAAGATGATTTTTTTAAAAAAAACCCAAACAATTGAAGAGGTTGTAATTGAAATGTGGCTTGGCTTGATTTCAAAGCAAAATTCTACCTTCTCTTAAAAGCACAAAACCTACAGAAAATGCAATACCATTGCCTCATTCCAGTACAGTGTGTCCAGGGGTGTTTTTAGGGTTTTTTGATTGTTTTAGATCACCTGCATACCTACATTACAACAACCAGAGAGATGTGCTCAGTTTCCTTTGTTACCCATACATATTCATTACCTTTTTAATGTAAAAGATGATGAAGTATTTTACAGTTGCTATTGCAGGGAGAATTGGTGAAAAGAAGGTTCCAATCCAGCAAATAGTCTGCCCATAAATGATTTCAAGGACGTTGTCAGAAATGCTAAATTCCTGCAATCCCCACCACTGAATTGCCTTGCAGGAGCAATGAGTAACTAATAACCTAAAACCAAGGAATATCATTAGTCCTAAATTGAAGTTATAGTGCTTAGATGAATTCTAACACATTTGAAACCCACAGAATTTATCATTTCAGCATTAGACAACATAACAGAAAATGTCTGAAGAAAAAAGTCTCAAGTATCAAAAACTACACAGCCATCTGAATAACAAACAAGTGCTCAAACCACCAGAAATATGTTTATTTTAAAACTGGTAACCTAGTTAGAAATATGAGAAATTAAGAACAGAAAAAAGAAAATGGGTTTCATATGTCATTTGCAAAATATGCTCAAAAAGCAGAGCTACTTACTTTCTAGGAAAGTCCATAAACAGGGTGAAAGCCAGAATTATAATAAAATCAAATATCATCAGTTTATACATTTCTTGTCCAACATCAGACTCCCAGCACTATAAAAACAAGTCAAGAAAAACAAGATTATCAGTCTAAATAACAAGTGAAAAATAAATCTGTGCATCACTAAAGCAACAAGTGTCTCAGTTAACACCATAAAATTCAAATTGTACAACAACTCCCATTTCTAAAATATTTAAGTGTTTCAGAGCTCCCATGCCCAGGTTTTCACTTTTTTGTTTTGGTGGGTTTTGTTTGGTTTTGGTGGTTGGTTATTTTTTGTGTGTGTTTTTTGTTGTTTTGGTTTTTTTGAGAAAAACCCATTTGCCTTATTGGAGCAAAAGGCAGTAGCTCAACTGTCTCCAAAACAGTTACCTAAAACAATCCTCATGGCAGGCAGAAAGTCTTCGCTAAAGGATCACCTGCCACTGAACTAATCCCGAGTTTTAGACAAACAAAAAACTACCTGTAACAACTGTACTGATTTTCACTGAGCAGTGAGAACCAGCACCAGGTGTAACAGCAACCCCAGGGCAGATACTGAATAGCTCTAGACAAGCAACTCTCATGGAAAACAAATCTCTGTTCACGAGTTTAGATGATTAAAGACCAAGATAAATCTGCTTACAGGATAGAGTTTGTAATTGTATCCACAGGGCTCACACTTGTCAGCGGCACAGTCGGAGATCTGACTCCACAGAGAGAACAAGAGAACAGCAATATTGGCCAAGCGTAGGAAGACGCACCTGGAAAAGGCAAAACCTAATTCCAAACCTGCTAAAAAATAGCCATGCTAACACTTGGCTCACCTGGCATGGGAATCCAAGGAAGCCCTGAAACACAAAAGGATCTTGCAGAGCTTTGACAGAACAGCCAGACAGATAATCAGCACATTTCTTTCCTTAGTAGTAAGCTAAATTGCTTTTCACTTTCCCAGATTTAGTCCTTTGTTTCTTTTTCCAATATGGTTACCAGATCAGTCATTTCAGCTGCAGATCTTCATGCTGCAATGGGCTGCAATGCTCTCAAGTGCAATTTGAGAGGCTAGGTGACAATTCTGAGTGCAGTATTTCCCTCTCATGTAGCTTCAGGCCTTCCAAGGCACTTAGCCAAATCAGAAATATAAAGGACAGAAAGAGTTCAGATCCTTCAATCCAGATCTTACTGCCTCAAGCTGCCAAACACCAGTTCTTCATGCTCTCACACTGAAGTATCATTTACCCCAAAATTTTTAACTTCTGCCTTGAGCAAAACTGTGCATCAGTCACTGCTGTACACACACATTTGCTGCACAAAGCAGTGTGAATCCACAGCTCTGCAGCCACAAATTCTTTACTGACTACTCAGGTTGTTGAAGATGTCCAGACTACACAGCTGAATAGGACTGAGAGAAAAACTTGGCCACTGAGGTGATTGCACTGCACTGTCATCAGAACAGATTGTTCCCAGATGTAAAGTTTCCAGCTAAACATTAGCCAAACAATGCCTGCTTGGTTCCCATCACCAGCTGCTCTGCTTCTTGATATTTCAATGTTTATAACACATATAACCTACCAAGTTGTTGAAACATCCAAAGCCACAATAAAAACACCTTTACCTCATGAGTGTCAGTATGATTTCAAAGGCCGGTAAATAATCTTCAAATCTGATCAGAAATGAGAAGATCTGAGGACCAATGAAATTGGCCAATGTGATCACGATTGAAGGCAAATATTGCACTAAGAGACTAGCCTGAAAGTTCAGGTTGCTGATGTCCTGCACAAAAAGAGATGAGAGAAAGATAATACTTAGAGAAACACACCTTCCTGACATCATGCTCTCTCCAGACACCCACCAGCCTCTCTTGTCCAGGATTCAGGTAGCATCTTTTACTCTGTCTTCATCCTCCACCCACATTTGCATTGGGCAGTAGAAATCAGGCATAACATGAATGGCAAACTTGTCTGATTCTGAATACCTCTATACAAGCAAGTTTCATGGAAAACAAATCTCTATTTTATATACTGCAAGCCTGGTCATTACTATCACTGCAATTTGCTGCTACACACCCTTGCTTTCTTCTGCTCCCTTGAGCAGTAGCTCCTTCCACCTCCAGGTAAGAGTATTTCTGTGCTTCCCCAAAGCTGTTGTGTGAAGAGGTTCATCTCACCACGGTGTGTGTCTGATTACATTGCTAACCAGCACCAAGGCTACCAGGTGTTACATCTACCCAAAGTGCAGACACTTTTCAAGGCATTCTCACTGGTGCCAAGCAGCTCCCCTGACCTTCCTACCATCCTGACCAACTCCTCTACCTGCTCATTTAGGCAAGGTCAAGATTTTGACCCTTATACATAAAGCCCACAGTAAGTGAAGCCGTTTTTTGAGTTATTCAGTGTTGTGTTGTCCTATTCTCTGCTCTCAAACAATATCTCTGACACATTTAGTTAGTCCCCATTTCCTGCTTCTGGCTCTGCAGGCCTTGAATTTACAAGAGTTAAGGGTTAGGTCCACCCTGAACGTAACTTTCTCCATGCCCTGCCAGGCCCATCATATCAGGAACTAACATAGGGGAGAGAAAAAGTACAGTCCCCATTTCTACAGGGCTAACTGAACCCTGGGGTCCTATAGAGAAGTCAATTAGTGCTGCGTAACTGTCACAGCTGTTGTCTGCTCTTATTCTGCTTCTGAACCACTCTCCTCATCTGCTTGTTCTGCCAGGAGTGAACAACCCCACCCAACCTGGTTCCTTCCACTACTGATGCAAGAACCTTTGCTTTTGAAAACTGCTCTGTCTTCAAAGCCTTCCTGTTTCCCCACATAGCGGTAATTCAAGTCACAATACAGATCACAATCTTTCCTCTGCCTTCCCTTGCAGTGCATTTTTGCAGTTGAGCAGTGAACCAGATCATGTGAATCTGATCACAGTGAAGTTGGCTTTAACTAGTTCAGTTTTCTCAGCCAGTTCACTGCCCAGACCCAGCAGGTCACACTGAGGTGAGCACAGTTACAAGGGAATGGTAGCAAGGGCTGCTCTTCTTGTCAGCTGCATTAGGTCCAAGGCACTTGACACCAAAGCCTCTGCAGCCAGGGGAAACACTAGTGGGTTTTGGATTGGTTTGTTTGGGGTTTTTTGCACATGGTTCTTGATCTTTCCTGCTCTCTCCTACTAAAAAAAATTGTCTTTATGAAGCATTTTCAGACCCCTTGCACAAAAGGTGCTATATTAAGATACTTGACTCTTTCACAATAGTTCCTCTTGCTGTAATCACCAGCCTAAATTGAATCTGTCCTAGTGTCATTTCTGATACTCACGTTGGACTTTTCTTGAGAGAAGACAGTTACTCTGTAAATAGAGTAAAAACATCCTGATAAAACAGCAATGACAATTATATTTATAAATATTCTCAGGGAGTAGATGCGTAGCTTTTCTTTTATTGTCCTGTCAGCTATTTTTTGCTTCAGTCTTTCTTCCTCCAAGTCCATCTACAAACAGAAGATAAAAAGAGATGCAGTTTTCTGGTGCAGCACACAACACTGGACACCACATCTTCTACCTCTGGGATGTGCAAATCCATCACATGTTCTGGGAGAGTCACTGCCTGCCCAAGCACACAGAACTGAGGGTGCCTTTTCATTGACACCAACAGGTCCACACGGGAATGGAAATCCCTGTGGGCTCACCTCCTCACAGTGAGGGCCCTGCAGCCAAAGACAAGTGTCTTGCAATCCTCTTATCTTTAACATATTTCCTCCATGACAGACAGACAGTTTGCCTGTTTGTTGTGGCACATTGATCTCAGATAGCTTGACACTAAACTCTGAAATGGGTAAGTCAGCACACCCATCTGGTTATGTCCACAAGTAAGTAACCAATCCCCACTGCTATGGCTCAAACTTCCCTCTCTCCTACTCTTTGTGAAGGAAAAGTGGGGGATAGCACAGAGAGAAGGAAGTACAGTCTGGAGCAGCTTGTCATGAAAACTTGATATATTTCACTTTAGCTGCCATGAAAATACAGATTGCCCATGAAGGCAATTTAAACAGGCCAGACCCACACATTATCGAGGTATTTCCTGAGGGCTTATTTCCATCAAACAGTAATATTAAGGGGTAAGTTCTTCTAAGATGTGAGTTTTAGAGGCGAAAGTGTGATAAGTAAAGGAGGCTCTGGTTATATGACGAGAAAAGATGGCTGTTAACTTAATAAAGCAGAAAGCAACTCACTGTAATTTATGAAATCTGTAATTACTGCTTTGTGGTTTGAAGTTGGAAGTATCTTCACAAAGGTAATTGTTTCACTACACAAAACTCTGCTGTGAGTGTACAGGGAGCAATAAGAAGATACTTGTTTCCCAAAAAAGCCTTTCAGACTCTATTTTTTCAGAGCGTTACGATCTGGAAAATCTATAGCTGCATCAGCATTTTGTGTGTGCATGTGTGCCAGAGGGAGCTAGTGAAAATCTTTCCGTGTCTTCTTATTGCTACAACACTCTCAAATTGTATGAATAGTACCATCTGAATTTTATTCCTCTTCAAACTACTGCCTAGTACACTGCAGAGCTAAAACCCAGAATACTCAAACTGATTCCTGACAGTACCAGGGTTTTTCCTGCAGCTGGGACAGCCTTTCCTGTTGGATTATGTAGAAACTAACACAGGAAGCAGGACTGGAGTGTGAGGAAGAGCCAGATAAGACAAGCAGCTAACAGGTTAGCCTCAGTCCCCAGTGGCTGGGGAAGGGCCAATAACCCCAATGCCACCTACCCAGAAAGCATGCAAGAGGATGTGGGCTGCCCTGCCCCCAAAACAAACTACTTCAACCCTCATTAACCTTATTCCACGACCTGCAAAATTACACACCTCTCTTTTTCAGCCATCTAAGCCATAAGAAACCGTAATCACAGCAAGATGAAAGTTACTCACCTGGAGCTCATATTGCAAGCTACGATGTTTTAGCTGTGCTGCATTTGGATCTGTAATGCAGAAGTCCCAGCCTGCAAAGACTTTGTTACAGTAACTCTGAAATGGATCTGCATCATGCACTAAGTTCTGCTTAAATCCTCCCACAGACCTAGAGAAAAATGCAACTTTATTTAATTTACAGTAAGACATATTTTATCCACAGAAAAAAGTACACATAAGCAAGTTGGTTGATCAAAGACTAAATGACCCCCTCTACGAGCAAACTACTGCATTTGCTTTGCATCAGAGAGTCTCTGGGAAGCTTCAGGGAGAGGTTCTGCAGCAGCTGAACCTGACAAGCCCAGGTGACTCCTGCCTGCACACAACCACAACCACACACCCTGTCACATCACCCAGGGCTTCTCTGACACTGCAAAGAGCTGGCTCAGGAAACTGAGATCATGCAAACCCAAACCAAAAACCCCAGAAGAAATTTCTCCAACAACTGCTGTGTAGTTGAGGGCCTTTTTTTATAGGTATGTGTACATATGAAAAACTGATACTTTGATTTTTTTAACTTTTTTTTTTCTGGCTTCATTTCCCTAGCACAGAAGCTACTGTGGCTCTGCATCCTCAAGCAGAAGATTCTCCATTTCCATATAAAACAGTTCTAGAATGCAGTATGTTCCCTTCAAGCAGGAATACAACATAAACTGTGCAACAGGTAAATAAACAACACCAACATCTTTACCTTTTTATTATCCAGAGGAGACTTAATGCAAGGTAGGCAAATGTAGCCAGCAGGTATGCCAGGGGCAAGTTGTATCTCATGATACTGATCCATACAGTATCTATTGTGTAATAGCCATAAAACAGACTTGTCACTTCAAGGATACCCTGGGAAAACATGAATTTGAAACAGAATTTGTAACAGCAGCAGCAACTGCCCTGTTAAATCCACCCTGCCATTAAGCAGTTATTTTGTAAATTTAAAACTGGGACCCCCAGCGAGCTGCAACAGTCTGTAGCTCCTAAATAGTGCCATGGCCTCTACCAAACTGTAATGCAGATGCTACATAAAGTCCCTCCCCTCTCCAGTCAAAGAGCTCTAGGACACAACACTGGCACCCTACACAGAGAGCACAATAGGCAGTGTACTGCAGAATAATAAGGGTTTAGCAGCTGGGGAGGACAGGACAGGCTGCAGCACGTGGGCAGCCAGGCCTTGTGGTTGCTGAGTAATGTCAGTTTGAAAACTCCCCTTCTCAGAGCTAAAGAATAAAGGCTAATTTAGCCCAGTGGTGCATATGCCTTATCATTTTACAAAATTATCAAAGTTTCATTCCACAAGTGAAACGTTTTCACATTAAAACCAAAATCTAATTACTTACAGTGCCACTGAGCAAATCTTGGAGGTAAGTATAGAAGTAAACAAGTCCCTCATTACCACTGGGTTCATAAATTGTGCAGTTATATTCTGTCAAAAGAAAGTCATGAAAGTCACTGAAATGGTAATGCCCACTGAACTGCAAGATCAAGTTAATTCAAACACGGCACATTCTTATTAAAAAGCATTTCTTTGTTATGGGAGGTAGGGGAGAAGCTGATGGAAAGTGGGAATCTTACAACGGCTGTACATAAATATGCTTACCTATGTTCTTTGAAGAAATTTTAGCAATGGTACTGTTGAATATTCCATAATTAGAAATGATTATAGGAAGAGTTACAAAACTGAACATCAGGATAAAAATTATAAAGTTCAGCAGGACCAGAAAACGGAGGAAGGAGAAGTAGGACTGGATGCCAGTACCAAATCTCCCTGGGAATAAAAAGAACATGTGTCAATAATTAAGATGATAAAATCATTGAAAATACAGAATGAACAGATTAGCATTTCAGTTACACTGAATTAACTGAAGAAACATAGCTAAAGCTAGTTCTAAAGACTGCAGACTTTTAGCAATATAATTTCAAAGGAAATTAGACTTTATAATAATTTTCTCCAATATATTTCCTACTATCACATAATGGATTTTACATTCAGCAATAATAAGGGAAAAAATTAACTTCTTAAGCACATGTAGTTGTATCTGAAACTACACTTGCATATGTAAGACTGCCAATAACAGAAGCAACTTTAAAGAGGAGACATCCACATCAGACAATGAATACCTTCAATGCTGTGAATATCATGTCGCCAAAGCACCAGGTAAGATGACACTCCCTTGGCTTCGCTGAGTATTTTTTTCAATGATTTACTGCTACTGCTTTTCCACTTCTTCCATCTAGATAAATACTTTATATCAGCCTGCTGGAAGTCCCTAAGAATCAAGAAATACAGTTACTGAGCACAAGAAATAAAGAAATAATTCTTTGTTACATGTAACAGGGATGTAACAGGAACCATAGAGACTGCTTGCAGCCTCCAGGGGAGAGCACAGGGCTGGGGGCTGATGCCCCCCCCCACAAACTGTACCCATCTGATTCTGCTGCTAATGGCGACATCAACGTAACTCAAATATAGCAAGTTATCTCATGAAAAACATTTGCCTTTCTCTCAAAATAAAAATCCAATTGACGACAGGACAACATAGGAAAAATATGTATCTGAACTTCCCAATGGGATCTCAGGGAAGTTCCCATTAATGACTTCATATTTAAAACAATCTGGAAAAGGAAGAGAAGATTCTTTCCTCAAATCTTCTGAAACTTCTGACCTCAGCTTTTACACCATGAGGCCCTTAAAAATTTCTCTAAAACATTTATCTTTCTTGTTTAAATGTTAAAAAAACAGCTGTTCAAAATAGAAAATGTCTTTCTTTTTAGAAAATTCACAGATCAAAAAATCAGAATGAAATGTCAAATTATGTTGTGTGGAAACAAAAGAAAAAAGAGAGTCAGCGCACTACAGACACTTCAGTATTTCATTTGGATTTTATAATTCCAACTTTTTATCACATTCCAGCACATAACTGAAAACAAATTTCATCAAAACAATTTTTAATTATTAGATTTTAAGACCTTTTTGAAAAGTTTACTAGGAAGTGCCAACTCAACGAATTTGAGAAAGTATTTTTTGCTACGCCTGGGGGTGCATTGTTCTAGTAACAAGCTGCAAACAAACACCGAGGACTTGCCACTGCATGTTATTTTTACCTACTTCTCACTATGGATTTTCATACTACATGCATACATTTGCATTTTTAAAAATTCTGCATGGTCAACAACAGCATCAAAGAGAATTCTGAGTGGCTCAGAGTTTGCATTTTATTGTTTCTTTTAAGAAACCCAGAAAGCTTGAAGATGGACTTGTATGAGCAAATGCTGTTCCAGCCTCTGGTGCCACTGAAGAAGGGCAGCATTTAAGTATCCATGGACACCGTGCTGGGGTAGAAGACAAAGGTTTCAGTTTTAAAAGGATTTGTACACAACCCTACACAAGTTCCTAAGTGATGCACTGCCACACCACTGTGGTGTGTGCTGTTGCCAGTTTCCTTATCCTTCTCAGCTGAAAGTAAAATAAGCATTTTGGAAGGAGGCCAAATTAAGCCTATACACAACAATCAAACAGGCAGCAGATGATCTCGTCTTTAAGTGCAAATATAGCTCCTCTCAAAAGAGTTCATTTTGTGGAACCTACAGGCTGCAGTGTTTGAAACAGACACTCCAGCCCGTGTTCGGTTTGCATTTTAAATAGAGGCGTGGGCTGCATATTCATCTGAGTTACAGAAGTTGAGTGTTCAGCTTTCTGGACGTTTATACCAAGCACTTTGTGTTGGCAGCTGCTGCACAACATGCAGAGCACTGATCTGAAGAAGTGCCAAGAAGCCCCACCAGAATTTCTCAGCGCTAACATGTATAAACAAGTAGGATATTGCAACTCCCCTCCTCCCACCAGTTCCTTTTTCTTGAAGAACTAAGCTTTAAATACTCAACTTCAAATAAAATTTTAAGGTATTGAACACTTTTCTTTGCCATGAAAAGTGTTCTTTGTCATGAAAAGTCATCTGCTGTTTTTTTGTGTACACACTACGGGGTTAAACATAACTCCAGGGTCAGGCTGTTTCCCTCTTGTTCTCTGTGGAGTACCAGACATGAACTGCAGTTTCACCTCTCTCCTAGTTCATAACCAGAACTACAAGGTACTTGATTTAAAGGTGCAGTTGTTCCCTGACAGTATAATACCACATCCTGCATCCTCTCTCCTCAAAGCAGCTTTCAGCCCAGCAGTGAGAAATGAGACAAGCAGAGAAACCAGGCCGGACAAAGTACGCTCTTAACAATCCCTCCCTCCAGGGGGTTACCACCAGGGGGGCAGGAGCTGCTCACAGCACACAGGAAAGAGCCATTTAAAGATAATATGGAAAGAAAAAAAAAAAGGAAAAAAATAAAGGGTCCTGGGAAGCTTCCTTCCAACTGTACTGAACCACAAGAGAGAGCGCACTGCATTGTGTTGGAAGAGCTAAGCAGACTTAAGAGCGGCAGCACTCGCCTAACAGCAGATAACCCACAGTGACCCTTGAAAGCACGAACCCCTGAAACAAAAAAAAAAAAAAAGGCAAACAAAAAAAGGAAGCCAGTGAGAAACACGTTTGGCCGCTGCAGGTAAAACCCAAGTTTTGACTCATTTCTTCCAATTGCACCTACTCCTAACCCTAGTCAGCGACTCTCTCATGCCAGCCAAGAGCACCCGGGCACCTTTGTGTTAGAACCACATGCCACAAGCTGAAACAGACACAGCTGAAGCCAGTTTTGCTTCGGCCTTCCAGCGCACCTGGAGTGCGTTTAGTAAAGGTCAATTAAACAAACAAACAAACAAACCAAAACCCAAACAAGTTAAAAACGCGTGAAGATTCACCTTAATCTCCTCTTCTCCGCGATACAGAGCGGATATTCCCTGGCAGGGCGCGCAGCCTGCTCGCCTCCGTCCTGCTCCAGCGCCCGCGGCTCAGCCACGCGGGTCGCGGCGGGTCCCTGCGGGGCCGCCCTGCGCTCCTGGGTCCCGCCGCGCCGCCGCCGCGCAGACTGGCAGCTGGGCAGCTCCTGCAGGAAATCCACAGGTGCGGCGCCGTGCGGCTCCTCGGGAAAGAACAGCCCTGAGAGGGAGAGACAGCGGGGGCTGCGGGGCGCGGATCGCCGAAACAGGACACCGGGACCCCGCAGCGCTGAGCAGGGCGAGACGGCTCCGGTCCCGTCCCGTCCCACCCCACCCGTCCATCCATCCATCCCCCCGGCCCGCCTGCCCCGCGCCCTCACCGCCGCTGCTCCGGTGCCAGCCCGGCGGCTCCGCGGCGGCCCCCACTCCGCTCATGCCCGCGGGGGAAGCCGCAGCGCCGCAGCCCCGCGCCGGTGCCGCCGTTTCCGGGCGCGGCGGGGCCGTGGGGCGGTGGCTGCCGGAGCAGGGGCGAGGCCGCCAGCGGGGCCGCCTTCCCCGCCACCCCGCCCGCACCTCCGGTCTCGGGTTTCGGTACATCAGTCTCTCTGCTCAATTTACCCAGGGTTGTTTTAAAACTCAGGGTCTACGAATACATATATTATAGGATACACCAGCAGCTCACCCTCTTCGCTGAAGTGAGGCGAGGCTCACGCACCCCAGGTGCGGGGCTGCGGGTGTTCTGCCTGCTGGGCATCTCTCACCGACGTCTGACTTGCAAAGTGGCTTTGTTTCAATATTTTCTGTTGCTATTAAGCACTCATGCTGGTGCTGGGTGCTGTCAAAACTTACAAACTCTGATACTTGGTCAACTGGCATTAAGTCATGAGCCCAAACTCTCAGCTCTTTCTGAGTGACTGGATCCGGTGGCACGGGATGCAGAAAAATCAACACAACTTTACCATTGAGTTTGAAAGCTTAGTATAAACTGGAGCAAGCAAAGTCCGTAGATCCTGGAACTCTTTTTCATCAGAGTGAGGGGGTGTTTTGTGTTGGCTTGTAGTAAACATCTCAGTGAGATTTATTTCTGCGAATGATTCTTGCCTTTTGTGTGAAAATAACAGCATGTGTGACAAAATAGAAATTGAAACCTCCACTAGTTTCAACAGCATTGCACGACGGGGAAAAAATCCATAATTTCTAGCATTTCTTACTGTGTTATACTAGTAGTTAAACTGATAAACAGATTTTTCTGAACATTCTGCATCCACTTTCTGCCATAGTTTTAAAAATAAAATGCTATTATTAGGTTTCAAAATACCAAATGAGACATTTATGAGCATGTTTCTTCTGTTACCTGTGTGTTATCAGCTCAGGCATGTGATTTTTCAAATTGCTGCATTAGCAGTAAGAATCTATGTTGGTAATCTGTTGTTATAGCAAAACTATAAAGTGTTATTGATAAAACTCTAAGTTCCTAAAGTAATTTAGATGCACAGGTTTATAATCTGTGTTACTGGCAGAGGTGAAAGATGTATCTTAAGGCGAATTGTTGTGAAATACAGAGACATGGAATTAGAGCATAGCAACTTCCTTATTGCACTGAATGACTAAAAAAAATCAAATAAAGAAATCTACCTTGTGGGTGTTTTTGCTTTCACACTGGTGGGTTGGTCTCTGACAATTAGACTTGATGATCTCAAAGGTTTCTTCCAACCTTGATGACTCTATGATTTATAACTAGTTGTTTGTTTTTTGTTTTGGTTTGGGGTTTTTTTAGCTACTTTTTATGAGAACAATTTGTAACTTGACTTCATCTTTCGATAAGTTGCTCTGGTGGCCTATTGCTTTTTTCACAGATCTCCAGGGTGGGTTTTCCCAGGTGGGATTTTTTTTGTATAGCAAAGGCTGGTGCTGTGAGAGTGTCTGCAGGATTGGTGTGTTTGTAACAGAGCCGGACACCTCAGTGAAGCCCATTTGCACAGGTGATTTTGGTTCCTTGGTTGAGCACCACATTTTGTGGGATTCATTTGAACAACTCCCAGTTGACATTCTGGAAAACTCAGGGAATGGAAATTGAAACCTCTCAGTAGCAATCCCAAAAAAACCAATTTGGTGGTGTTTGGCATTCATGCTGAGTACACAATTCATATGTTGTATGTGAATGTGCTTTGTACAACTGGAATCTTAGTACCCACTTCTACTGGTCCCTTGAAGACACCCATGCATGGGCTGGCTTTGTGTGGCTTTGAACCCAGTGCAGGGCCAGTTCTGCCCTAAAGAGGAATATTTATGGGATAAGGCTTCCCTAGGGGTGTCATGTGGAGTGGCAGTTTGGCTTTGTATTTATTTTTCTTTTCTTACCACTAAGAATACAAAGAAGAAAGGTGAGTAATATACTTGCTGCTTAATTAGACTGTTTCTGATACTCTGTGTTCTAGAAAAGCATTGGGTTAATGACCCCATGAGAACATATTTAAATAAAGATTGGAGGAATTGAAACAAGACTGACTACCCTGGGAATTTTGTGAGAACATTCTCTCATCTATCTTTTTTTCTTTTTTCTTTTTTTTTTTCAGTTGAGAAAACTTTTGAGACACTTGGAAATGTTTCAATAAATTTTATGGATCACATCAGTCCCAGGTGGAAAAACAGGAAGATAGGCATGCTGAGGAAGAGAGAATGGATGATTCTGCAGTAAGTTCTCTTATGTATTATTTGTCCCATCTACCTTATTCACAAAAGAGGCAGCTCTCAATCTGTGCTGAGCATGGAAGTCAATGCCATATACTGTTTCCCGGGATGCTGGAAAACAGTCTATCACATCTAGTAACACCATTTCCAGGACACTTTTCTTTCATAAGCTTCCTCTTCCTAATGCTACAGCTGAAAAATGCTTCTAAATGTTCAGGGAACTTCTGATTGATGGTTTTAATTTTGGGGGGATATCATGTCTGACTGCCCTAGTGCTTTGGGCTGTGGCCTGGGCAGCAGGCAGGCAGCTCTGGAACAGTGCAAGAGATCTGCACGCAGGTCCTCTGCAGTCATGCCAGGAATGTTGCTTTGGGCAAAATGTAATCTTAAAGTAGTATTAGAAAACTTCACTTAAGTCTGTGTAGAATGGGTCAGATACAGGATAAACATGTTTTACAAAGTTTTGGAGCTGGAAGGGCACTAGGCATTTGGTAAAAGTGCTCATCAGTTATTACACCAGCACAGCTTCTGAACACAGAGCAAACTGATTTATTGCCAATTCCCCATTGGCTTTGATACGAAGATTGACAGGGGTATTTTTCATGTTTGTTATCTAATCTTGCTGGCTGGAGAAGTTACTTAGGAACAGTTGCTAGAACTTTTAAGTTGTGTCATTTTTTGGGGATATAAAAGATGCCAACATGTCATAACAAGCTGTATCAACACAAGTAGCTGGGGGTTTATAATTCTGTATAGTGTTGGCAAAAAGAAAAAAGGTAACAGACAGGCCACAAGTCTGGGACAGAAAAGCCAGTCTTGTCCTTACCCTCTTTCTCTCTTCATCTGTGCCCATGCCAGTGGTGTCTGTTTGGCCCCTCATCCTGTTTGAGGAGGCTCCTCTTTCCAGAAGACAGTGTTAGCCTTTGAGAGGGGCCCTGAACACAGCCTGGCAGTGACTACTCTGTGGTGGGTGTGTCAGGGTATCCCCCAGTCCAGCTGCCATGGAGTGAGGAAATGGGATGCAGGTATCTCTGCTGAGTGGCTTTAGGACAGAAATTCCTGTGAAAGGCACCACCCCAGCACTTTGCTGACTCCTCTGTGTTGCACCCTGCCTGATGCTCAAACTGTAGCTTTGTCCAGTCCAGACTTTTTCCCATCTCTGTGTGAAATGGGAAGAAGAGGAGAAAGACAGGAAAAATCAGTTGCTCTGTGTGACACTGAAGGAGCAACTCCTTCTGATCCAGACAAGCACAGGAAAGGCTGGTATCAGATTCCCCCTCCAGGAACTGCTGATTACTCTGTATGAGCATGAACTAATCTTTTCACTCTTAGATGAGCATTCCTTTAGTGCAAGTAAAAATATGTGAGGTTAAGATCGTTCTTTATTTCTGCTCTACAAATAAGTTATTCAGGGATAAAAGTAACACAACCTGTGTGTGAAAACCGTTTCTCTCTGTCCTTTTATTGTGCTGTTATTACGATCCCAAGCCCAAAGAGAGCATGGGGGAATGAGACGGAATGTCTTGGAGGTCATATAGAAATACAGCAACCTGTTCCAGGGTAGGTAACAGCAAAGAACTTCGCGTGATTGTTTTTCTTGTCTCTCTCCGAGCGCACAAGCAGAACCTCAGCTTTCCCTTTCCCGCGGTGCTGTTCCGTGCGCAGCCCGCTTGGGAAAGGGAAGCGCAGCAAAGCAAAACCAGCGGCCCCTGGGGGCGGGACCGAGACCGAGGGCCAGGAGGAGCTGCCGGGGAGCTGCGCCCGTTCCCGGGACACCTGGCGCGGGCGAGCCGGGGCCGGGCAGCCTCTCCCGGCGGGCAGGTAAGCGGCCGGGACGGGCGGCTCCGGGGCTCTGCCGTCCCGGAGGGGCTGGGAAGGGCCGGGGGTCGGCGGGGAACGCTCTGGGCATGGTCCGAGCTGGGTCCGCTCCACGACGCGGCTGCAGGGCGGTTTCTCCGCGCACCTGAGCTGAGGAGCCACCCGGAGCCTTGACAGGTGGCTGCCCTTTGGCAGGTGGCCGCTGCTAATTTAGAGTGATGGAACCGTAAGGGCTGAACTGCGGGTGCGTCAGGGATGTTCTCGGCTTCTGCCCGCTGAGAGGTGAATGGCCACGCGGCGCGGTGCCCAGTCCGTGGTGTCAGCCCTGCCGCGCGACACCTCACAGCTTTGTCGCCCCACTAGTCACCTACCAGCTTCCTCTGCCTTCGGCTGGAAGGGCTGGTCCCATTGGGGATTAGCAGCCATATGCTTCCCTGGTGGATTTAGCCAGTGTGCCACACTTCAGGCTCAGGTTGGCACCAGCCTTGCTGGGAACACCAGCCTGCAGCATGACATCTATTTTCACTTTAGTGTATGTTGCATGTTGGTGTCTGTGAACTAGTAACTGGATGTGGCACTGTATTTTCCAAGTAGCAGGTTGTGAGGGCTTTTCATGTTTACAATAGGTAACAAGAATTTGCATTAAATACGTAGGGAAATCTCAGATTTAAGATTTCGTGTTCTTTGTGGTAGCTTCCTCAAAACACACAGACGTCCTATTTAACCTACAAAGACTGAAACATTTCTGTGCGGAAGATTGAACATACATCTAAAAGCCAAATGTTGATATCCTACATTTTGTTACTAAGTCGCTGTCCCTTAGTGCCCTGTGCAAGCAGTGGTACCGCGTGGGAGCTGCGCTGACTTCTGCTTCCACTGACCTACTGTCACCACTCCTGAGCCAGCCCTGATCCTGCTCTTAGACCCATGCTCAAGGTGTGATAGTTCAAGTGTGGCTGTGTGTCAGTCCCTGCCCCTGTGACACAGCCCTGGCACAGGGTAAGGATAGCTGCATTTTATCTGAAAAAAAAATAAATTCAGATTATGTGAAATTATTTGTCCAACAATTGGAAAAGTGCATATAAAGATTTTGAAGAGTTAGGAGAAACCTATAATAAAACTGGTTCTCTTTTCTGGTGTTCTCCAGCCATTTTCTAGTCTCTCACCTTATATGTCAGAATATTGTGAAAACCTTTTGTTTTCCCTCAAGGCCCTCTTAAATGCTGCCTGTGCAAATAGTAATGAGATGACAATATCTTTAACAGGAAGTTAAGCCAGAAATTACAAACAGAACAATGCCCTTTTTTAGTACAACATCATCATGTATATTTAAAACCCTGTTTATTATCTAAAATGTTCATATGTGTAGTCTTCATAAGCTTTTCCAATTGAACTTGTGAATGAGACTCCTGTAACTGATACAGCTCATTAAAATACAATTTGAAGGCTGCATTTAAAACTGGATAGGTATCCATTGCAAGTGTAGAATAAACAGAGCTTTCTTTTAAGGCAAAATGTCAGACTCTTCTACTAAGCAACCTCTCATACCTCTGATAGACCTGGTGTGATAGACTGCCTTTCCACTGAAAGCACAAAATTAATTCCTTCCAGGTACTCAAAAACTGCGCTTTTTTTTTTTTCTGAGGCACTAATTTCCTTCAAATACAAGTAGCTGGTGATGTTGGTTAATAGACTTAAAAAACTTGTTTTGCAAAGCAAGATTTAGTCCTGCTAAATGCTGAGAACGTGACAGTCTGCAGTTTGGAAATTTAGTCACAAGACTGACTTGCACTGATACGAAATGGTTCTTGATTTAGTCCTTTTTCCTCTGTAGTGGTGAGATTATTTCTTACTCTTGCCAGCCTTGCCCCTCTGTGCCAGGTATACTGCTCTTGCTATTCAGTTCCCTGTCTCTAATTTTAGTAGTTATATATCTCAGTGCTTATAATTTTGCCAATTAATTAAGTTTACAACTTGCGGTCAGAATCAAGATGATAAAATAAACGAAGCAGCAAACACAGAGAGAGTTGCTCTCAGAGGGTTCTCTGGGGAAAGGATTAGATCATAAGTTACTGTCATACGTACTTCAGTCTGTAAGAATTGCAATCCAGTGGGGCCTTTTGGGTGGAGAAAGCAAGGATGTGTGTGGCAGATTAGGGGTAGTACTATGAATTTCACACAATTAATGAAGCATCTAAACTTGCAGCCACTGTCCTTGAGCAAAGACTGTGAAGTGTGTGCCCTGTCTTTATGCCACTTTATTGGACATTAAAATTTCAGTACATGTTGTAACAATTTTTTGACTGTTTCAGGGACATATTTATAATAAAGGTGTCCAAACTCAAGTGAAGAATTGGAATCCTGCTTGAGACTGTGAACATGAGGTAGCTGCAGTCCTTCTCCAAAAGCCTTGTTTGAACAACCATGGGTGATAGAAGGGATTAACTTGGGAAAAAAAAAAGTGAACAGGATCAAAATACTGCAGTCTTACTGTATGGGGGGGTGTGTGTGTGTGTAAATTACAAGATGAATGTTAGATGGAAAGGATATGGCAAACATGAGAGTAGGTGCAAAAAAAAATGGATCAAGAGCAAATGAGGAGCAGAGCTCATCGTGCTGAAGCAGTAGCTGGAGGCAGTGGGAGCAGCCAGCTGGAGGCTGTCAGAGATGGTCTGACGGTAGGATGTTCCTGGTGTCAGACAGGCACTATCCTGGCTACTCTCTGTGCCACACCCTCACCAAGAAGGGCTGGGGGGGCAGGGCGGGTGGGATCTGAAGTCTGGTAGATAGCGTTGCATTATGGTTCATTAATTTGAGCTCAAGATCCAACAAGCTGTTGGGAGAGATAGCAGCACTGCCACTGTAAGGGGAATGCTGTCACTCCCTTCCCTATCTGGTTATCTGTCCTTTATGCAGTGTGAAGCAAATGAGTCTAGTGCTACCGTGTGCCATCTGTCAATGGGAAGCTCTCTGGTAGCAAGGCATAATTTTAGATTGCTGCAATTGATTAAAGGTCTAAAATAGAGTTGATGTTGATTCCTGTAACTGACCATGCTGACATCAATAAAAACACAGTGGGAGGCCTGTAAGACATGGCATTTTTTGGTGCACGTTGGGTACTTTGGCAATGTGCAGTAAAGGTAAGTGCCTTTCACTTCCAGGTATGATTAGCACAGGTTTCACTGCTAATATAGCAATTAAAGATGAGGTTTTCTCTAGTGCAATGTTTGATTAGCATCAATTGACAGGCCATCACAGCCTTCTGAGATGCTTCCCTGGTTTGTTGCAGCAATGTTGAAACTGTTGGGACTGAGGTAGTGGAAGAGTAGTGGTCAGTACTGGAACCTGGTTACTGACGCAGCTTGTGAAACTCTGTCTTGTCTCAAACTGACTTTTGGCTTCCAGAAATCAGTCTGCCCAGTTGACTCTACAAAACTAAATTATCTTTATGGAAACAGAGCACATTCAGCTTTCTGAAGAAGTTCTTCCATGAGTTCTATTCCCTTCATTCAATGTTATTAAGTTATCTATGTTGTAGTTCTGGAATTCACTGTTTCTGTTCCTCTTCAAGATGTGTGTAAGTAATGTAATCCTTATGTAATCTTTTTACTGAAGGATTACAGGTAAAGAACTTGAAGGTCTAAGTGGGTTTCCTGAAACTTGATGCCAGGACAAAGTGCTATTTCAGCAAGACATTCATGTTTATTTGATTATATTCTAAATGAGGATTAGTGTATGTAGCAGAGAATTACCTGCACAGGAAGAGCTGAAACTAACCTGGAGTATTTTATCAAGACCGTTGGTCTGTGACGTGAAGGCAGTTATTTTTTCTGGGAAATTATCCAGAAGGTTGAGTCTGCACTGCTCGGAGTTTCCTGTTCTGTATCATTACAGTGTGTGTTAAATGATTTAAGGGGAAAGCACTCTCCACCTATCCTCTAACTTGTTTACATATCAGTGATTATTAAACCCTTCTGTAATCCAGAGGACTAACACAAGATTTGTCTAGTTGCTTGGTGAAATCAAAAAACGTAATCCACAAGTGGACAACACTCTGTAATGGGAAGATTTGTCAAGATCTGCTTTCTATCTTTTGCAAATGACTTCTGTTCTTCAGGTTTGGGTTTTTTTTCCTTCTGGAAAATAACTTTTTAAAAGGAAAACTGAGTCTAAATGTCATAGCTTTTCCTGGAGTTATGGTTTACTGAATTACATTGTAGGTCAAAAAGAAGGAAGAGATGGTTTAGTTTGAGCATTACCTACTCTGGGCTCTTTACAGTGAACTATGATCAGAAATGTATAAAATCCAGTCCACCAAACCCCAAACCAAACCTGTAGTGCAAACATCTGACTTGATAAGAAGAGTTCCTCACAATCTGCAGACTTGGGGTGGAGGAAGTGGGTGGCCTGACCTGCCACTTGTATGGCCTTGGCACCCTGAGCACGTGTGTTCATGTACAGCTCCCTCCCAGCCTGCAGCACTTCTGTACTGGGCAGCACAGTAATCTGGGAGTGACTACAGTCAAGAACCATTCATGTTCTTGTTCTTGCTCACTCCAAATGCCTCAAGGTTAGGGATGTAATGCTGTCAAGTAGCAAGAGAAAAAAAAAACTGTGTTTTTTTTAGGAATGAAATGCAAAGATTTGAATTTGTTTTGGGGAACATGAAGAATTTGTTTGAAGTCCTTAAAATTTTGTGGGTGGAGAAAAACCAGAGTGGTTTCAGATGCTGGGTTCAGTGTTAGATTGTTCATGTCCCTGTGGATTTTCATAGTAATCATGTCATATGGTGCATTTAAGACTCAAAGAAAATGATGTGGATAATGACAAAACCATTAAAAAGTCTGTCAGGCTCTTTTGAGTCTCTTAGCAAGCCTTTATGGAAGCCTAGAGGTCTTTCAAATGAGTAAGAGAAAGAAGTGTTGGATGTATTTTTCAGTCAGGCTGATCTGTTTTGGTTGGTTGATACTATCAAGTTGATAGGGGTGGTCAGTGCTTTCTTCCAGCTTGCTTCTGGGTATTACTGAGTCTGCACAGCCCATACACTTCCATCAAAATATCTGTTCTCCCTACAGCTTGAATGAAGACCAGGCAAGTTGATGAGCTGTTCAGATCAGTGCTCAGCTTTCCAGCTGCCTTCCTGGCAGTCTTCCCAGCGCTTTGGATGGCTGGGTCCAAGAGAGTTGAGTTCCTGGGAAACCAGTTAAAAAAATAGAAAATGTGATTTTGCACACTCTTCAAAAGGAATTGTCTTGGAATTTTCTTCCCCTAAGAAAGTAATTTTTTTCTCTTTAGCTTTCTATGTAGTTTGAAATGTAAACCATTCTTATAGGGGATCTTTAGTTTTCCAAGCAAGTCTTTGCAGAAGACCACGACTACCTTTTTTTGAGAATTGTTTCCATGTTTTTTAATGGAGTATAAGGACAGAATGTCTGAGGAGTTTGTAATAGAAGTTCAGATATATTCTAAGCAAGTTCTCAAAAAATAACCTGGCAAAAAAAAGCAACCTCTCAGGGGATTTAAACTTCTTATGACTTTTATGTAAGAGCCTTGGATTCCTGGGGTGTTTATTGGTTTTCTTTGGAGATGAGGAGAGGGGAGTCTGCTAGTTACTTTTCTGCATTCATGAGAATCTCACTCTGTAAGTGTGAAACTGTTGCCTGAGAAAACAGAAGTTTCGTTTAGGGAGGACTGTGTTTAAGGTTTCTTGTTGGCAGTAATCACACCCCATTGTTTACAGAAGGGAGGGGTGATACATCATATATTCACATTGCCTGGTATGCTTTTTTCTGCTGAATATGTGGACCTCGTAGCATGATTCATCTTGCTGTAATCAAAGTGTAGTCCATGTTCTGATTAAAATGTAGGACTTTGAATTCAATCCATTACTCACTCGTGTTCATGTGTGTATCTCTTTGCAAGTCAGAGTGCAGAACCCGGGCAGTGTTTTACAACTACGTCACACTGCAAGATTTTAGACTGTATTCCAAGGTCTTTAGGCATGTAAGTGACATAATAGTAACTTAAGAGCTTCTTTTGGCAGATCAAGAAGATTTTGACAAGCCTTCAGAAACCAGACATTGTATAATTACCCATTTTGAAGATGCTTTTTAAGTGCTACTTCCTTTGCTGCAGTAAAAATCACAAATAAAATCCACTGAAAATGGAGAAGTTGGTTGAGACTGTACTGTGAAATGAGATTCAGCTCTGCTTTTCTAGGAATGGAGCCGAAGTAAAAATAGAGTCTGGTGGGTTTTTTGCCAGATGTTCCCTTTATCGTTTATTTCTTCCTTCAATGCTATGGAATAGCTTTGCCACGTGATGAAACTTGGCATAGTGCCTTTAAAAACTAATGCTAAAAATTGCTTCCTTTTTTATTTTTGAGTAAGATTTTTGATTGATTGCAAGAACTGCCTGTTTAATTTGGATTCTGTTTTTCTAATATAACATTCCTTTTTCACTGACTTGCCTCGACTTCCATTTGTTAAATTCTCCTAAGTCTGATTTGTGTAAGACTGAGATGGATCACTCTGTAAAAAATCCAAAACCAACCTATTTACAGGACTGAAACATTATTAGAAGAGCCCTCATTAAGGATCAATCTCTAAATATTGTCATCCCTGTAGGTAGCAGTGGTCCAGCAGGTCCCTTTTCACAACTAAGGCTTAGACATGCACTGCTAGTAAGGAGGAGGGCAGGCTTCTCCTCCTTGGCTTTGGAAATGTAGTAAATTTTTTTGGAGGAAATTTGTCTATTTGGCTTTCCCTGTTTAAAGAGGAGAGAGAGAACTCATGTTTTTCTTAATGTTTTGGACCTGCTTCTCAAACCTGGCTGAATTTACAGTGTTGGGGAAAACTTTGGTGGCACTCCAGTTCCTCAGTTTTGTAGAGAGCTCACTATAGAGAAATGTTAGTTCCCATTTTACCTGCAACTTCTGGTGGAGCCCATTTCCTGCTGGTAAATAACATGAAGTTACAGCCATTTCTGATTTATACTTTTTCACATTATTTGTTAGTGGGATGTCAGAATCTAAGTTGGTAAAATGGAATTCCTTCCTTTTCAATATTCCTTCTGTTTTGTAATCAGGTCTGTAATCAGTCTTCTCATTAACATATTAATGAAGCAGTAGAGACAAAAATAAGGAAGATTTCATCCTTCAAACTAAGGACCTGTCATGTCTTATCATTACAATGAAGCCTTTGAAAATCCAGACTACCACTTCTCAGAGACACTGGAAATTGATAGAAGGTGAGTTTATTTAATTTTGCTATGTGAGTGTGCCATGAGTGTGCTCATATGCAGGGGAAACTTTTTCTCCAGAGTTCTAATGTGTGGGCTTGTTTTAATTCCTCCGTTACGCTTTTATTCTCACACAAATTTTTGAAGTTGTTACCAGGAAGGCGGCATTTTATATGTTGGATGAATCTCAGTAAATGTACTTAAGGCATAGATCATGCTAACTTCAGGTGGAGGAAAGTTTCAGCCTTTCTGATTCAGTTCATGACCAAGTCAGAATGACCATGCTGGAGTTCTAAATACAAAATACCTCTCAGTATCATAGTTTGGCTTATAAAGTACTCAGATTTCATGATAATAGGTACCAAATTATTAAGGATATCTATGAGAGTTTTTATGACAGTCAGGGTTTTCTTTTTTATTACTTACACAGGAGGAGTTCTCAAACTTACCCGTTATCTCACCAAGCCCCTTACGATCCTTCTCTGCCTGGTTCCTATGAAGAACGTGGTGGAAGAGCATGGAACTACCCTGTGGCCATACCAATGGACTCCATGAGACCTGGCCCTGAATACAGAGACGTTTTACCAAGCAGAAATCCACGTGGAAATTTCACAGGTATGTAATTTCTCCTGTGACCAGCTTACAGAAACACTGGAACAAGTAACAGCTTTCTCTGTCCAGGGGAGTCCTGCAGCTCTGCAAAGCTCAACAATATGTATTCTTTGCCCTTTTTTTCCCTTTAAAAGCAGTTCAAGTGTTATATTAACAGATCTATGGACTTTATGTTGTATTAATAGATCAGTAAATACTGTCTTTTATGGACTACATGAGTTGTTGCTGACTAGAACATACATTGGGGTGAGATGTGGGAGCTTTGCTAAGGGAATAGGTGGTTGTGTTTGCAGCAGAGCTGTATTTGGTCACAGGGCTGGTATTGTATGTCCATGAACAATCCATGGCAGTGAACAACTTTCTGTGTAATTCTGCTTCCCTTCAACAGACAATATTTCCTTTGAGCCTGAGCCAGAATTGGCAGGTGCCCCACCTTCCACCTTCCATCTGCTGGATTATCCCTATGCCCACGGACCTTCTGATGGCTCGGAAGGTAAGGATTGTGGTGCCTCAGAATATTGCAAGTCACTCTCACCCTCCATAAAATAAGGTTAATATTTAAAAGCCTTCTGGTTCAGGTATAAATATCTTCATGTAATGAAAGGAATCATAAAACATAAGTTGTCTTCTACTCTCCTATATTCTTCATTGTAGCTGAGTTTTTTTATATCCTTCTGAAGATGCTCATCTTTGTTTCTTGAGCAATGAAGGATATAATGCCTACCCATTTTAACACAAACTTCCTTTGAGTGGGTCAACATAAAACAAACTTACACAGTTATCTGAAGAGACCTGTTGTAGGAGAAGAGTTAAAAATTCCAAAAGTACCTCCACAAGAAGGCACAGATGTTTTCCTTTTTGTGATCCTGTTTAATTGCTACAAAGGAAGTTGTCTCAATGTGGAAGTGGCATTAACATAAGAGAATTATTAGATTTAAATATTAAATATGGTGAAGGAGCCTGTGCCATGTGCATTAACTAACAGGTGCATCAGTCAGAGGAGTCCTTCCACACCACAGAGTTGAGCTCAAAATTGGGAGGTAACATTGCATGGACTGGGAAGGCAAGACAAGGCAAACTGTGGCTACACTCCCCTGCATCATAGCTGGAAGGGAGGTGCTTTTAAGGAATTCAGGACTTGTGTTTGAATCATTGGATGAAAGAAGGTGGAGAGAGCAGCTGCATTTTGGCCCCAGGGAGATGGGAGTCTGGTACATAATCAGCCTAATTGAGTGTGGTTCTAAAATAATCCCCCTGGAGTCAGTGGAAGGATTCTTAAAGAAAGGCCTTGTCTTCTAGGAAAAAAGTCTTGAATAATGAATGTACACATTTATGAATGGGTTAGATGGCAGTTCTCCATGACAGCTGAAGACTGGGCTCACTTTCTCTTTTCTAGCTTGTATCTGAAAAATTGCACATGGTTGTCAAACACGACCAGGAAAGAAGTGAGTGGGGGAGTAGGTGTTTGCATGTAGGTAGTGAGTCTGAAGAGTCGTCTTTTAATTTGTTTCTGTGAAAGTGAAATGTGAATTTCTTAAGTCAATTTGTCAGGACTACTTGGGCTCACTAAAGAATGCCTATTGTTCAGATAGCTTCATTCGGAGACGCAACAGAAGACCACCTGATGAGACCTTCATGGCTTCCTCCAGCATGTTTGAAACACATCCAGTCTGCAGTGAAGGTAGGAGTTTGGGTAAGTGGTTCAGTGTTTGATAGTATCTTGTATAAAGATGGTATGGTTGATACTGATCTTAGTTTATTACTCAAATTGCATTTCTGTGGTTATGGGGACAACTTGTTTTTGTGTTAACGCCAGTGATTAATATTTTATACTCCTCTAACACGCTCAAATCCCATGACAAATGAAGTGCAGTGCAGTATGAATGCGAGTTGTAGAAACAATTGCTAAGCTCTTTATTAGAATTTGTTTGACCAGCTAATGGATTGTTTTCAGCCACTGTGTCTGGAATTAGCATCAAATTTCAACTATGTGAAAACTGCCTTTTATTGTCAAGTATTGGTGTTCTGCCTATTGCATTGGTAGTGCTGAGTTTGGGCACTAATATCAACTAAAATTATAGAATAAATAAAACAAAGTTTAGCTTTGAAGTTAATATGTAGCATCATAGAAGTTAGCCATCAAACAGTGATCAAGCAATAGACCAGAATCTGTGAGTTTGTCAGTATTTTGTTTTCCTTTATATTGCAGCTCTTCATGTAAACATTATTATACTACTTGCTTGCAGTTGTATTAGAGTACTGGTGCAGCTAAAGATATTCTGGGCAATATTATTAAGTCTCAGAACTTGTCACACATTGGTAGCAGTGAAAATGGGGGGATCCTGTGCTATCCATTTCAAGTTGTGTATAAAAATTACTCTATTAGTATCCCAAAATTTTGTTTTTTCATGGGTTTGATGCAGAGGAAGAATTAATTGGAAGTATTGCAAGAATGCCTACCAGTGAAAGGATTAAAGCAATCCAGAAGATGCCAGAAACCATGAAAAAAAAGAGAGAGATCAGGTAAAAATAGAAGTTTACCTGTTTTGTTTTACAAGCATTATACTTCTAGTACCATCACTATCAAGGTGGGGATTTGCTATTTGCTCAGCTGTGATTTGTCACTTTGACAAAGTATTTGTTAGTGCATGTTTTAAAAGTTAACGTCTTGTAAGGGAAAACGATTAAAGATGGAGATGAGAAGAATCTGTCATGGTAATATAAAACAGGATATCAGGGTCTTGAGAATTGATTATGAATGATGACTTCAGATTTATTTTCAAAGGAAACTTGGATGTTGGCCATTGAAAATGGAGAAGAGACCACATAGTCTCAACCATCCTTTGGTCTCTTCAGAGAATATATTTGAAATTTGTTGCCAGTGTAAGTTAGTGGTGGGTTTAGAGCTGCTGTCATAGCATGGACAAGAGCCATGGCATCAGCTGATATGAAAAGAACCAGCAAGAACATCTCTGTGTTTTGTTAATTCTGTTCATGTGCACATGTGAAACTGTATTTGCAGCATCTTCTTTGGCTTCTTTTTTTCAAATACAACTCATACTATAATTCTTGTCACCCACTGCCCTTCTCTTCCACAGAAATAAAGTTCTTAAAGAAATAACAAAGAAGTCAAGGCACCGTGGTACTCAACTCTCCTGCTGTACACACTGCCTGCAGGGAACAGCAGTGGTAAGTGTCACAAACTTGTCAGTCACAGCACAGCAAACCACTTCAGCTGCAATGTTGTCACTGTCTCCAGAGGAATCTGGTATCTTGCTCCATGTTACTGACCAAAGAACCACTTAAAATTGCTGCAGTGTTCCTTAATAATGACTTGCATTATGGGAGCACTGAGGAACCACAGTTAAGCATCTCACAGTGCATGGAGTGGGGCAAATCTGTTCTTAACATCAAAATGAAACTAAAAAATGTGAGGTTTATTATGTGAAATTGAGTCCTGTTTGCTCTGAGATTCATCTCTCTCCTCTTTTGCTCTTCAGTCATTTCGGCGATTTGGAAATACCCTTTCAGAATCTTTTCGCTTCCTGTGGGTATGGCACAAGACACTGAAGATCATTGGTGCTGAGTTTGGAACCAGTGTCCTTTCTTATTTTATTTTCTTGAAGTGGCTGCTAAATTTTAACCTCTTCTCATTCCTCATAAACTTCAGTTTCATCACAATTCCTCAGTTTCTTGCAGCAGAACCAAATAACCTTTCATTCACGGGTCTGGAGCTGCTCACTGGAGCTGTAAGTATTTAAATTTAATGTAAATCTAATCACACCTGTGAGTTCATGGTGGAGAATGGGACAGTTTCCACTTCTGTTAACTGGGCTTCAGATGATGAAACTTTCCACATGGATGCAATAGCAAACATTCTAAATGATGTCCTTTTCTTTTCAGGGTTATTTTCAACAAACAGTACTCTACTATGGCTTTTACACCAATGCTACAATCAGTAAAATAGAGAATGGTTCATCTTACAACATGCAGCTGGCCTATATTTTCACTGTTGGAGTATATTTTGTCATCTGTTTTCTTATCTTGTTGTTCAGGTAAACTACTGTGTATTCTTATTTCCCTTATATTAAGAGGAAAAACCCCAAGGAATAAAAAAACACTACTTTGTCAGCACTTAGTGGCAATAATTACCCATGTGTGTTGCTGTAAGTCCTTATTTCCAGGTGTAAGGTAGAAATTTCTGCTCAAAAGACAGAGTCCAGAAATCAAACCTTTATTAGAGAAATTAAAAATAACTACATAATAATAAGAGACATGCAGAGAATCTCCAAATGAGTGAGTATCATGATCCCTTTTCTCAGATGTTGCTCCTAAAATAGTCCCTTACTGATAATGGCCTTCCACAGGTAAAGATTGTCAGCAACTACTTGGAGAAGGAAATGTGAGAGTTTTTTTCTTACATTGAAGTTTATTTTCTGTGTTGTCTTACATGACATACTTTGATACAGGCCCAGTAACTTTGGGATAGGTTGGAAAAACTGACACATTTCCTTCTTGCCTTGCTGTACAGACTTGATGTTTTTCCCATGATGCATCTCACAAATTCAATTTTCATTGCAGCATGGCAAAGTCCTTCAGAAGGAACTTCATTCAGCCTCAGGCATACTCTGGGAATGCCAGCAAACTGCTCTGCACTTGGGACTTCAATATAACTAATGACAAAGCTGTGAAGCTGAAACAAAAGAATCTCAGCACACAAATAAAGGTATGGAACACGGGAGGTACAAGGCTTGACTTGCTTGAGTCATTCTGCCTTGTTTGTGCATACAAATTGGTGTGTGTACGTACAAATCTCTGGCAGAGTGACACAAGTGTGCTAGTCCTGTGCCTAAGAAACTTAAGTCTTCCTGACTCTTAAGTTTCATTTGGTTTAAACTCCTGGAGTTGTCTTAGCTATTTGTTTTCCTTTTCTCTTTAAGCTACATATAAATATTTGTATGCTTCTGTTCTACTGAATGAATCTCTGTGACTATTAAATATTTGCCAAACAGAATATTTCTGCTGTTTTTTTCCTTCCTGGTATTTAACTATTTTGTACACAAAAGGCAAGCTGTTAATATTATCTGTTAAACACTACTTTTAGGATAGGAACCCAAAGTTGTCCAGTAAATATTCCTAGGATATTTCTCTGCCCATCTTCCAGAGAAATAATCTTTTTCATTCAGTTTCTCAAGTAGTTACTTGAAACAAGTTTTGCCTTATGCTGTTGATGAAGAAATTCTTTATTAGGAATTGTTTCCTTGCAGGAAGACCTTGCTGAAGTAAACAGAGAAGTTCTAAATTTTTCTGTGACACAGAGAATTTCTCGTGTTGCTATTCATCTTCTTTCTTGGTTTGCTTCCCTGGGAACGGCAGTAGCTGTTTGTGCTGGTGTTTACTTCCTCTCCATTAATAACCTCAAGGTAAGGACAGATTTTGCCTTTTTCCACATAGATGTTTTATACTGAGCACAAGTACTGGTCTGTTCACCATGGAGACCCACAGGGAAGCAGAGCTGGTGTTCCTGCTGGTGCAGATATAAACTCTGCTGGACCTAATATCTGGTTTGCAAAGGTCTTGCACCACTGGGGCCTATGGCAGGAGCGGGACCTGAGGATTCTGAGCCAATCTGCCCCCTCTCTCCAGCAGCTGCTTGCCTGGGCCCATGATTAGCTTAGAGATACTGCAGTGACCTGGAAATAAATAGCAAGAAGGAGCCTCATCAAGACCAGACTATTCTCTCCTAGGAGCTGTATTTGGGCTGGGGCTCCCACCTTCCTCCCTAATGCGGGAGGAGGTCACTGTGCTGCTGGTCATGGGCCCATAAAACATGATGGTCTCTAACCTGAGAACATCCAGGGAGGTGTTGCCAGGTGTCTTACCTGTGGACACACCTTAAGGCAGCATTTTGGTTAAGGCTCTAATTTGGGGTGGTTTGATTGTTTTTTTTATTTTTTTCCCTCTCTAAGCTGTTTGTGAAAGGGCATAAAAATGACTTAGAGAGCCAAGCTGCCATGTTGGTGCTACCTCTGGTTACATCTCTCCTCAACACATTCACCCCATTCTTCTACTCATGGCTTGGACACATGGAGAGGTTTCAGTCTCCTGGACAGCAGATATATGTCACTATTGCCAGGTATTTGTTGCTACCACCTCTTAGTGCTTTTTAGCTGAAGTTGTCTGACTCTTTGATACAAAGCTGTGTCTGGATGGTGTGGTGGGCAGTAGGGAGCTATGGGAGAGGATTCATCTTCTCCAAATGCTTTTGTACACTCATCTCTTCATGATTTGTTTGTCTTCCGTGAGCCTTCTGGAGTGTTACATCTCTGCATGAGGATAAGGAATGGTTTCCTTCTCAGGTGCCCTGAGACACTGGGCTTGGTTTTGTTTGTAGCATCTCTAGATGGCCCCTGAACTGTTGGCCCCTTTCTGGGAAAGGAAGGGAAGTGGAGAGAGAACTGAAGTCATCTCACTTAGAAACAGATGCCTGGAATTAACACTTCATAACCCCTGGGGAGCCCCCACACACAGCCTGTTTAGCAGAGGCTTGTGCCAAGGTTGTCATGCCCAGCTCCTCTTCTGCCAGGACAATAGAACAATGCCACACCTGAGCTCCAAGGAGAGCTCTTGTTAGTCCTGGAATGTAATCAAGTGTAATCAGTGGTCATCCTGCCATCATTCCCCCCATTGAGCTTATGGACCAGTTGCTGGTACAGTTACTGTTACTTTATCTTTTTAGAAATATCATCCTGAAAATAACAATTGTTGGAATACTGTGCTACTACTGGCTTAACATTGTGGCTGCCTCAGAATCACAGGTAAAATTTCAAAATATAAGTCTTTGACTTACAGTGCCAGGTTGGGAATCACTTTGATAAGAGACTTGCTTCAGCAAAGAGAAGTATGTGTGGTGATGTGGTGTCATGGAAAGCTGAGTTTGCCACCCCAGCATTTTCTTATTAGCAGTTTAGAGAAATGAATTGTAGGAAAAAGTTAATGACCCAGCTCAGGTCTCAGCTGGTTGGCACAATTGTTCAGTGAGAGGTCAACTATGATTAGTCAGGCTGTTAGCATATATTTGATCAAGTTTCAGATCTTTGATCAAATTTCAGATACCCAAACAGTTAGGAACAATGTTAGAATTGCATTATTTTTGACTTCTAGGTATGTTTTTTTTCCCTTCTCCTTCTTAAAGTGCTGGGAAACTCTGGTTGGCCAAGATATCTATCGTCTTGTTCTAGTTGACTTCATATTTTGTTTGCTTGGCTCTTTCTTTGGAGAGTTTTTAAGAAGGTGAGTAATGGTTTTCTAATCTTGTTTTTATTCAATACCTAAAGACATGGTCTGTTTTCTCCAGCATGAGAAAAGTCCAGCAGAAGTGTGGCTGTGGCACCACTGAAACTTTCCTGACTGTCTCTACTGGGCAGTCTCAGTGTACACACCTTGTATACATTGCAGCTCCTCCTTAGAAGGAGGTCAGTGTGTGTAGCATTCTACTCTCCCAATGTGTCCTTTCTCCCTCTGGAGGGGCAAACACACGAATGGAGGAAACCACATTGTACTCTCATGGATCTCCTGAGTGTGGGGTGACAAAGAACCAAGTGTCTCAAGCAGAAAACCATCTTTTCTGCATACTCACAGCCACACTGCTGCTTTTCCTTGGTATGCCCCCCTGTAATTTCTTCTGTTTTAGTTATGTCACTACTGAGTATCCTCAAGTTTAACATCTGATTTTCATCAGTTTTCTTAAGGATGTAACCTGACTCTCAAATGCAGGTCTGCAGCATGGTAGGTGAGAAAGTATTTTGGACTGAATGTGAATGCAGCTCAGCATGTAAGGAAAAACCCACTTACTTCTGACATCTGCTGTGAGAACCTTCCTGTTGCCAGACATTACTTAGGGCTTAGGGGGCAGAGTATTTTAAGTGCTTGCCAGCTCTACAGAGGATTCAGATTCCTGGCCATACTCTTAGGAGATCCATTGTTTGCTCCTTGCTCGTGATGAGAACAGGACTGGTTTACAAGGTAGGATTTTGTTTTGCATTAATGCAACAAAAAGCTAACTATGTTGAGAATCCTTTGAAGTCTTTTCCTCCACAGCTCTTGCCACAGTACTTTAATCTTCCTGTTCTTGTTGTGCTCAGATAGGAAACCACCTCCCATCAGAAGGTTGCAGAACCAAAACTGCAGTGTCAGCTGTGATGAATGGCCTCCCCCAGGCTGGGCAAAAGCACCTGGTTTAGAGCTGTGAAAGGTTTAAAGTACAATTGCTTGTACTTAATTGTATGTGTTCAGAGTAACCTCCTGAAAACCCAGCCCTGAAACATTGTTGATGATGCAGCTGATAAGGTGGTACCAAGATTCAAGGCAAGATGGAATAGTTACCAAAATTTTTCATTATTCTTGCTGCAACAAGCAGAAACTGAATCTCCTCATCTCAGGAAAAATGAAGTGATAAAAAGGAATCATTGGTCCTCAGTAGGAATCCTCTTAGTACTTTTTAACTGGAGTATTTCTCAGCTACTTGCAGCCTCAGTTGGTTTGAAGTAGGATATACTTCACAGATCTATGTGTGTGCATGTGTATGTATGTGAAGAGTATCAGTCTACAAGACTCATTTTTTTTGATAAGAGGCTGGAAATTCTCAGGACCTGAAAAATTTTATATTGAGATAATTTGACATTTCAGCTGCTTAAGCAGAAGCACACTTGTGCTTACAGTAAGTAACAAATAGTTACTTACATTAGTAGAGACATATGCTGATTCAGTAACAAAGCTTTGTTTGTTGTTTTTTCAATTGTGTGGAAAATATGCTAGGTCTTATTTCAACCCTACTGTGTATTATGGGAATTTGCTTTTGCCAAATTCTGTTTCATTTTTTTATGTTGCCTAATGAATGAGCTGTGGCTGCTTTGCATGACATTAATGCAGCCACTAAATAATGCATCACTGATGCCTGTATTCAGGAGGTCTCTTGCAGAGATTTCTGCAGAGGGCTTTATCATTTAGGAAATGCTATTGTACTGTAGTCTTTGTTTTTTTCCCCCAGAATTATTGGAACTACAGTCTGTGTGAGCCTGGGGCAGCCAGAATTTGATATCGGACGAAATGTTTTAGATTTGATCTATGCACAGACTTTGACCTGGTAAGTGTTACACTTCGTTTGCACTTGGAAATACCATGGAACTCTGTTATTCTGACATTTCTGGGTGCTTCCCATCATGGGGGAAAGAACGAGGTAAATGCCTGAGACGTGACCTCTTAAGTACCTTTGGAAAGGATTGTGACTTGCCAGTTTTGTTTATAATTCTGTGGGTAATGACACCACCTTCAGACAGTTTATCCAGTGGCCACCTGGTGTGGGAGAAACCCTATAGATTCCTGCAGGAATATCCTGGAATTTGTTTACTTCCCCACTAGAATGATGTTCCTGTTGAAATTGCTTCAGCATTAAACTCTGGAAAAGGTGCTTTTTTTCTAAGAATGAGTAAGTTACTCCAATTATAAGAGTTCTGCAGATCTGTACATAGACATGTATGTTTGAAGTTGTATCTTTTCCAAGGTGGACTTACTGTTACAGGATCAAGGTTAACATAATAACATTTCCAGGTGATCCAGCACTATCTGTATATGGAGTTACTGTGGTAGGGTTTTTTTCTGCTTTTTTTGTTTTGTTTTGTGGGGGTTTTTTTGGTTTTGGGTTTGGTTTTTTTTTTGTTGCTGTTGTTGGTTTTTTTGCTTTCAGTGCACTGAGAGTTGTGTGGTGAATAGTGAAGATGTAACTTTTTTCTCTATAAATCCCTTCTTGCAGGATTGGTATCCTGTTCTCACCTCTGCTGCCTGGTATCCAGATGATAGCATTTTCTATAGTATTTTATGTGAAAAAGGTAACAAGCTTTACGTGTATTCATCATAAACTTGCACTGTTTGAAATCTGGGCAGAATTTACTGTGTTAAAGTTCTGCTTTTGGCTGAGGCTGTGGGGTTTAGCATTAAGGGGAGCAGTTTGGTTAACTGGGGTTTGAGGGGTGGGATTTGTTTTAAAGAAAGACTAGTTAGATGTACACCCTTGAATTACAGACCTGTGAAACCTGGGAGGGGAAAAAGGTGTGGAAGGCTTATAGGAGGGGTTAACAGCACAGTTAGGGAAGAGAATAAAGCAGAAAAATTAAAGGCTGGGGAATTAACAGGGACAAGTGCATGTCTCAATACAGGCGCTCAGCCTGTGACTGTGATTTTGGGTTCCCATTTACTCCCCAGCAATGCCCCTCTGCCAAGTTATCTAAGTTATTTAAGTGAAAGCAGGGTGATTCAGCTAAAGATTATGGTGGAAATTTCTTCCTTTCAGAATTGTCTCAGTAGTATTACCATGTGATAAGTTGTTTGTTGGGTCATTAAGCAGTTTGTATTGTTGGATAGAGAACAAAGCTGTAGGATAGAAAGATGGATTCAAACTTTCCTTAAGCTGGGTTTGCATATGCTGCAAAAGCAAATTCTACTCACCAGGGTCCTGAACCCCATTTTGCTTCTTGCTATTTAAAGACTGTATTCTTAAAGTTTTCTAAAGCTACTATTTATCGAATTCATATAAAAGAAGTTCTTGGAAAGTTGATAGATGCCATTCCAACAATTTCAGTGGGATTGACTTAAACTGAGTAACACCATTCCAAGAGTACCTTCATCTCTTTAAAGGTCAGTTTGATGAGGAATTGCCAACCCCCTTGGAAAGTCTGGAAAACTTCCCAAATGACAACATCTTTCATATTCCTGCTGTTTTGCCCTTCCTTCCTTGGAGTCCTGTGTGTCATTGGAGTCACTGTCTGGAGGTATGACAGATCACTGTCACTCAAGCCTACTAAATTATGTTGTGGGACCTGATACCAGGCTGAGGAATCTGCATTTCTCAATAGAAAAAGTTATATTAATTGCTGATGGAAGGTTTCAGATGTTCTGTACACTGAAAACAAGAGATGCTCAGTGAGCTTGGAAGAATGTAGCTGAGTAACATGTCCCATAAGGAAGTGGGAAGAGAAACAAAGTTGCTTTGAAGTTTTGGTTCCTATTTAAATGGAGCACCAAACCTTACTTTTTCTCCTCTTAAAAGTTTCTGTGACTGAGTCCTAGTTCCTGGACTTATACATGTTATAGGCCATACTGGGTCTGCAGCAGAGAAACACCTGAAAAAACTGAGTTGAAGTAAATTTCTGGGTTATTTATGAACTTCAGAGGCTCTTTCTGCAGGCAGTGCTGACCTCTAATAATGTATCTCAGTCGTTACCAGTATGTTAAGGCTGCTTTGGTTTTGTGTGTGTTGCTCTGGCCACAGTAAGGAGAGGCAGCACAAAAGTGCTTTTTTCTTGACAATTGTCAGCAACTTGATTTCAGTATTTACTAAGACAGGTGGCTACATATGAAACCAGGTAGGATGAAATCTATCAAAGCAAACATTTCCAGATGGCAAGTGGGAATTCCAGACTGTCTGGAGGGGTTCCATTTCAAAGCAAAGAACACTTTCTTATTTCAGTCTACCTGAAAATGTTAGTTCTTGCAATGGGCTGCCTTACTTCACCACACTCTGCTGTCACTGAAGGTCTGCAGTGACTCATGTCCCTGAAAGCAAGATGAAATGATGCTTCCCTGTGGTGAAACTTTAAAGCAATCCACTTTTCCAATTTGCTGTAACTTGTGCTACAGTGATCGACAGGTTACATTTAGGTCAAGATTGCATTTACAGGGCTTGGTACTGAACAATTGCAGCAACTGCATAGTTTGGGGTGGGCAGTTAATGGCTGGAGAGGGGCCCAAGTCAAAAAATGAAACACAGATCATGGAAGTACCCCGAGAGCCCAAAGACAGCCGAGGTCTATAGCAAACTGATGAACATCTTGATGTACAAGATCACAATATTGACTAAGTCACTGGTTAATATATGAAGATTTAAATAGCTGTTTTTTCACACTTTCAGGTTAAAACCTTCAGAAGGGTGTGGTCCTTTCAGAGGCTTATCTTCAATGTATGCTGCAGTGTCTGAGTGGATACAGATACTGGAAAATTACACTGTCTCAAAATGGGTGGTGTGGATCTACTACAACTTAATTACAAGTGCACTTTTCTTCTTCATCCTCTCTGGCATTGTACTGTAAGTACCTGCTAATGAAAAGCACCAGAAAAGGGCCTGAAACGGAAAACACTGGCAATGACACAGCCATTCTTCATAAAAAAATAAATTGTGAAGTGCATTTTAAAGCATCAGAAATGGTTAACAAATTGGAAATTTGTGTATTTGAAGTAGATAAAGCTTTAAGATATAAAACCTTTATGTTAGAATGCCAAAGGTCTTTCTTTACCAACCAGCTTCAAGCTAACCCTGTGTGGAGTTAGTGGAGTTTTGGGCCTCCCTTATTTGGGCCTCCCACTTTTGGGCTTTTTTTTTTTCCTTTCCCTTTTTGGGCTGGCAGGGTGTGGTGGTGCACAGCAGCACGTCCATGTGCACACCACAGGGGCGATGGGAGTGGGTGGGTTGCAGTCTCCTTCCAGTTAATCTCAGGTGGGCTCACATTCTGTCACCTTGGCTAAAGTCAATTATTTGGGCAGAACCAGCATGTGCACGTTAAGATCTGTGCCTGCCACTGGGATTTGAAGCTGTAGCTGGTGCTGCTGGGTATTTCCAGTGTGTCCATGTGCACCTGAGAGCCCAAAGCTGTTCCCATGAAACAAGATCCCATTTGCTTCCAGGACTGACCTGGAAGCAGTAAGTGTTCCATGTTGTGTTTTAAGGTCCAGGCCTGTGTCCAAGCAAATGACACAAGGTTGGATAAGAACAATAGGTTCCTGTTTGTTATCCAAAATGCACCTTGTATTGCTGACTTATTTAATTGCACTTCTCATCCTGAATACAAGTCCTTAAATCTTTGGGTCTTTTCCAAGAGAATATTTCAAGCAATTTCATGTGTTTGCCATGTTTTAAGCAATTTCATATGTTTGCCATTCCTTGGGTAATTGTGTGCATCTATTTTATGTATATATATGTGTGTGTGTGCAGAGATATGTGTATATGTCTTTTAATAGATTAAAATAAACAGGATAAATTTCTGTTTAGGAAATGACTAATATGTTGGACTGTTTTGTTTTGTTTAGAATTATTACTTATCTCTACTGGCAAATAATACAAGGAAGAAAGACCATGACCAAACTCTTAAATAAACAAATTATTAATGTAAGTTTGACTTTCAGCTGTATATTTTTTTTATAATTTGGCTTCTTTGTTGATTGTCTCATCCAGCTTTGTGGAGCTGTAACCTGTTTTTCCAGTGACTGTGCAAGGGAGGGTGGGAGCCCTTCCCCATGAGAGTTGCAGAGAAATTTAACTCACAAATAGAGTTGTTGCAAAAGAATTGCATCTTCAAGATGTGCTATAGGAGCTCCCTCTGTAGACCATTTTAGGATAAAAGGAGTTATTCTGGTCAGTGGTTACAGCCTGAGCCTCTCAAGAAGGATTAGGCCATTCCAGCTAATGATCTAATATGTTTTGACCCTAGGAAGGAAAAGATAAAATGTTTTTACTTAAAAAACTACGAGCACAGCAAAGGGCAAACCGAAAGGCATCTGCACTGAGAGGACAAGGCCAGCAGGTCAGTCTGACTGTTCAGGTACTGCTGTTTGATTTCATGCTTAGTACAATTCCATGGGGCTCTTCCAGCCCTGCAAAAATAGTCTGCCCTTTCAGGATATCTCTGTATTTAAAATTTCATGTAAACTTATTGATTACTAGTTATCTCCAGACAGCAAAAGGATGCTGTGAAAGTTCCCTATTTGTTCCAGGCCAGAATTCAACCTGGGAAGGATATAGAAAAGTCCTTACCCTAACTAGACATAATTTATGGTTATGAAACTGCAAGAAAACATTCCTAAGGTGTGAACTGGTGATCACCAAAGGGTTTAGCCACATCTGAACCTTGCCTAGGCTGAGAATGAGGCTGCCTTTCTCCCCTGACTCTGGATTTCCTCAGGGTTTTATGGTTTGTGGCTTTTTCAACTGAGGTAAAGCCGAATGCTTTGATCTAACCCCATTTTAAATCCCATATGACATAGATAGACATCTAATTTCTTAAACTTGAGTTTATTTTTCAAGGCAGTTCTGCCCTCTGGGCATTCAAATTAGTATTAAAATGTGCACATATAGATGCTGTCTGGTGCCTTTATTTGGGTTGAGTAAAAACTCTGACCTACACACTGGTAGAGAATAAGTGTTTGGTAAGTTCCCCTCCTTCCTCCCCAAACCCCATATGCCCCTGTATGACTGGCCATCATTAAAGTGAGAATATAAATAAAAATGAATGAATATGGATAACAATTTATATTGATCTATTGTTAATTATAAACACATGAGCTGAAATTGAATAGGCATTTTCTGTGTGCTGGGGATTTTCAAATAACTTGTGGCTGAGTCCTGTGTTACAAGTGGGATTCCTGAGAGGAGGGTTTGGTGGCCTACAAAGTGTGGATGTTCTTGTAGTTGTTAAAGTCAGATTTCAAAAGGAAATGCCTGAATAAACTCATTGTGGACCTGGTAGAAAGGCCAGCTCCCTAAAATAAGGCTGTGAGCAGTGCTGACCATAGAGTCACAGTTGGAAGCCACAGTACAGACTGCTAATGCCAAATACTCTGCTTTTCAGAGAAGCTCCTCTCCATACCAGCCATCCAGTCAACCTGCCCAGCAAGTGCCAGGCTACCCAGGAGGAGCACTGGACAGAAACCAAAACACATCCTATGAAGAGGTGAGATGGTCAAAAGAGAGAAACCTGCTGGAGTTCCTTATACAGAATCTGGGCCATGATACAGACAGTGGGTGTATGTGGAGCAGAGGCCGTGCTGTATGCATGGAAATAACCTTAAAGATTCCTTTAAGCAGCTATAAAAAAGTAATCAGAATAGCTGTTGGAGTACTTATAACCACAAACCTGCTTAAGACCTGGAGAGTATGGCTTTGCTACAGGCTTTGTTGCTGGTATCTTTTCAAGTACAAGTTAATAGGCACATGAGGGAAATCATGACCTAAACCTGCTTGTGAATTTTGTTTTCAGTATCCTTATTCTGCTGGGATCTCAAGTGGCACTGACTTCCCATTAGGTAAGAAACAAAGATGAAACACAGAAAGCTCTTAGAAGTTCAGGTCAGTAACAGATACAGCACGTAACAGCTGGATGTCAGGGGCACAGCATTTCTAGCATCTTGTTATAAGAGAAAACAAAAAGACTGGGTTTCTGGGGTGAACGTTTTTTATAGGGTGTGTTTATGGATAGCTTGTTCCAGTGTTGGTGGTGACTTCTGAAGACTGATCATGAGCTTCTGTATACAAGAGAGTGAAATTTCCTTGGGTAAATGAGCCATTTTGTCTTATGGGAGCACTGAGAGCCAAGAACAATTAATCACTTTAGAGAGACTTTACATCTTGGTGTGATCTCAGAATAGGTTATTAAAGATGTAGAGTCCCCAGGATATCACCATGTTCAGAGTGAAAAAAGGCTGTGGGATCTTGCATGGTAGTTTGAACTATTCCTGGTTTACACAATCGTGTTACTTCATTCCCAATACTTGGCAGATGAGACCCTTAAGTAGCACGGGGCTCTTTACATCAGCACAGCTGCCATTGCTTCTGTTGTGACAGGTTGGGAGCCAGCCCAGCCCAGAAGCCCTGGCATGTCCGAGGCCGTGGCACTCGCTCTGCGTGCCAGAGAAGTGGCTCAGTGGGACGACTGCGATGACAGAGAAGTGGCTCAGTGGGACGACTGCGATGACAGAGAAGTGGCTCAGTGGGACGACTGCGATGACAGAGAAGTGGCTCAGTGGGACGACTGCGATGACAGAGAAGCGGCTCAGTGGGACGACTGTGACGACAGAGATTTTTCAGCCCTGAGCAGGCACAGTCAGTACCACTGATGGGTGTTCTGCAGAAACCAATATTCCTTTGCTCTATGACTGAAGGAATCAAACACTTTTTACCTCTAGATGGGAGAAAAAAAAAGAACAACGTATTGCAAAATGCATCCCAACTACAGTTTGTTCTGATAAGGAATATTCTGAGTGTTGGGTTTGTTTAGCAGCAGTGATATTCTGGTCAGTCACCTCTGTGCAGTAAGGCTCCCTCTACAGCTGGTCACTTGTTGACTAACTATGAGGAAACTTGTGCCTAATTGTAAATAAAAGTTCTGTTTTAAAATATTTTTGCATCAGTTATATTGTTTAAACTGCTTTTATCTGATCTAAACCAAACCTGAAGTACGGGTCAAACAGACATAGAAGGAAATTAAAGTGCAGTAGTTTTTAATGGCTGAGACACAGTAATGGCTGTGAAATAACATGTGTGAACCAGGTTAAATTACCATTCCATTTTTCTGTGCTATTTTTACAGTTTATTACAGTCACTCAAAAGCAGCTTTAATGTTACAAGCTATCAGAACTCTTAAAAATGAGAATTTATCAAAATTCTCTTTTCCCATTGAGGATTGATTGGAAGTAACACAATTGAGATGTATTTTTTTGTCATACATGACTGAGACAGGATCCAGCTTTTTTTTATCCAGAGCCACAACTTTGCCATCATGATTTTTTTTTTGTTTTGTTTTGTTTAGCCCATATTCTACTGCTGCCTGGTTTATTCCTCCCTCATTGCTTTGGACATAAAAATGCTTTAGGAAAGAGGGATGTCTTTTTCTTTTGCTCATAATTTAGGCTAAAGACAACCCAAAACCAGCCACCAAAGAACAGAAAAAAGAACAAACTTTACACACAATTCAAGATCAGAGATTCAATTTTATTGTTTCCCTGTGGATAGCAGTGAAGTCTGGCTGTGAGTATTGAATGCAGCCCTGGTGTTTGCACTGAGGATGGTGACTCAGCAGTGCCAGCAACTCATGCAGCAACTAAAATTTGACCTTTGGAGCAAGGGCCAGTTGCCATGAAGAGTCATTTGCCCTTCAGTGGCCACGTGGGGAGCTCCTGTTGGGCTCAGCAGTAACAGCAGAGGCTGCAGCACTCTCTGAAGTGGCTGAATAGAAGCTGGACATAATGTACATGTGCAGTAGGATGGGCACCAGAAGGCTGAGATTGTTGCCTATGCAGTCCAGGATGGATGAGTGATATGAATGGACGAGGCCCTTGTCATCCTGACACGAGAAACCACCTCCTTTACTCCTCTGCTTCTTTATGCTTGTATGTAGCTCAAGATACAAGATGAAAATCCATCATCTCTGGCAGAATGCAGCATGAGTCTCTGCTAATCCAGAATTTTGGACTTATCTTAATTGTAGTTCGTTCCACTGATGACTGATCTTTTTTTAAACTACCTTTTGCCTCTTTTACAGAATTGTTTTAAAATGTCAGTTTGCTCTGTGAGTGAGAACTAGTTCCAGCTGTGAGACATGTTAAAGCAAGGTACTAAACTGCTCCACCCCTCCCTGTAATCTGCTGCTCCAGTTCTGGGCACTGCACTCTGCAAAGCTATCACCCAGACACTGTGCAGCCCTGCACCCAAAACAGCAACACCCAGACAAGGAAACAAAGAATTCAACACCACTGAAGCAGCACAGGTAACATCATGGTTACACTTTGTTAGTTAAACATACCTGCTGCTGCCCAAGACATCTTGTGAGAGATTGTCCGACTCACCTGTAGCCAGTGCTCAATAACTTAAAGGTTTGATTCCTCAGTTTTGTTGAAATTAATATTATATTCTTCTGAAATAGTTCCATGTATTAGCCATTAAGAACACGTCTAATTTATGTTAGGGATGACTCCACAAGGGTCTTCTGCCCTTGCTAATGATTGGCAGCTGTTTCTAACTACCCACCCCTTCCAGAGCAGAGCCAAAATTGTTCATGGCTCACTGATGCTACCGGTGATGAGCATGTCTGGGGTTTTACTTGTTAAAAAAACCCAGCAGTCAACCTGCACTCCTTTTGACATTTTACATCATGCACTCTTGCATGGCTGATAAAGAATATCCTTCCCCACGAGCTCTCAGATATTTACTATAACTGCAGATTCTTTGGAGTTCATTAAATCTGGATCACAGATTCCATAACCCTGCGAGTGCCCTTCAATCATGCAAACAATAAGCAAAAGACTTTTCAGCTCTATTTGTTCTACCTCTTACCAGAACTCCATATATAGCATTCTTTAAAAAAAAATACATTCATGTGCTGTGTCATTAGAAGAAACAATTTCCTATCTTCCCTTAGTTCTTTCAAAAAGTCTGGAAGATAAGAAGCAACTCAAGTATTACTTGTTAATTCTCACAGCCTTCACATGACACATGGAAAGTTGGCTTTTTCTTCCTTGTCAAGATGCAGCACAGCCACCTTTCCATGCAGGAGAGGGAAATACACTTGCCCTCTCTTTTGACACCATTACTTTCAGGTTCTGTTTTAACAACAGTAATGTAGATGTTTTAAGACACCATAAATCAACCTCAAATTATTATAGAGTTTTAGAACATGCTGTTAAAATTAATAAAATCAAAGTATGACTTTAAATTTGACACAAAAAATCGCTAATAGGAATTTATAACCAGAATTTAAACAAAGCAAAGGAACAGGCAGAGATTTATAAAGCCACCTACACAGACAAGGTATGGCCCAGTTTGCTTGTCTAATCTGATTCTTTCACATTACAGTGAACTGTGGCTGTGCCACAGCTTTGTCCAGTGCCCCAGAGGGGTTTTCTGCACTTGAGATTTGACCACAAGCAGAAATAAACTGCTGCTCTGCCTTTTCCCAGAGTCATTGTGACAGTGGTCCATTGGCACAGCTGGATGCCCTGATGATTGTGAATGGATCTTCCCTGGGAAGGCAGCTTGCCCTGGCTTGGGAGGGAGTGCAGGGTGGGTCAGTAGTGAGGGTCACAGTCCTCCACCAAGCTGTCGGTGATGTAGCTGCACTTAAGGATGTTTTCGATGTAGGTTTTCTCTGCAAATGTGTTCACTGTCCAGGGAACCACTTGAATTCCTTTTGAAGCCCAGTGCCTCACATAGTCCCTGCAAGGAATGAAGACACCCTGAGAGGAGGGAGACACTACCACAGAGTGAAGGCAGACAGGGCCAATGCTACAGCTGAGGTTTAGTCTTGCGTCAGTATTGCGCCAAGAACGCTCCCCTTTTGCAACATCATCTTTCTGTGTTTTGTTATTGTAAACATGCAAAAGCAACAGTTTTCCTCTTCAGATTAAACTTAGCATCTAACATAAGATAAAAATTCAGTTAAAAAGATAGAGGCTTAAAACAACAAAATAGCATGGAGTAAAGAAACTATCAAAACAACCTTACCCAACACCAAGTAGAATATTTTGATAAGCACATACCATGTTAACTCCACCCTGTATATTAACAGAATGGTAATATCTCCTGGTATATGAGCAAGCTTTAACACTTACTGAGAAACAAAATTTTTCTGTATGAGGAAAGCTGAAACCCCACACAATCGCCACAGGAAACTGTGCAGGCTCCAATCCAGAATGACATCCATCACCATATACAAGTGATGTTTCCAGAAGGAATTGAAACGGGGTGTCCCATCTCCTAAGTGACTCAGATGCCAAGGCCTGTGTGTAAGTGCTGTCACAACATTTCTGTCAGCTTGTCTCATCTGTAAGACCAAGGAGAAAAGACAATTTTTGAGAGGTCAGATACAGTGTATTAGCTTGTGTTTGCAGCTCTACCAGAATCCTTCTCCTCTTCCCCTCCAGGTCCTTCTGTAACTACTTTAAAAGCTGTTTATGAGACTTTATTGGTTTTTTTGGTTTGTTTTGTTTTGGTTTTTTTTTCAAAAAACCAAACTTAATAAGCACCTGCTCTTATGTTAAAAACATTATGTTACAGTCATGCAATGTATATATTGGAATAAAATACATATTAAGTGGCCATGGAAATGACAGTAAGGAAACAGTTTTAAGAATAATCGATGTTTACATCAAAATCAGAGGTTTAATTAGCAGGTACTTTCCACACAGATACCTGGCCATACGCCAGCTGTAACAGCTACACATTTTTCCTGCATTGTTCTCAGGATTCCCATGTGCATCTATTGAGTAGAGTGATCTAATAAGACTATGCCTTATGCTTCATTTGTTTTTAAAAGTCTTGGCAATTTTAACAACCCAAAAGTAACCTAGAACTGGGAGTTGTACACTATAGTGAAATTCCCAGACAGGACTAAAAAAATCCAAGATAAACTTTTAGGAAACATCACCTTATAAACAACATCTGGCATGAAAGAACAGACTATGCTGCTGTTATACAAATGTGGAAATTCCAGGTAGAGTTGTTTCAGGGCATCAACAGCCTGCAATCAGAGACACACACAGATGTTACATCTACACACACATTCTTATCTACACTGCAGTCATTTTAGAACAATCCCCTTTACAAACTCCTTCCTGATTCGTGTACCAAAATTGAAATAGAAAGGGGGAAGAAGAAAAATAGTATCTTGCTTATAGCATTAACACAAAAATGACATACTTTTTTTTGCAACAGAAGTCCTTTTCATGATTCTGTTTACAAAAAGGAGCAGCACTCTCAGTGTTTGAAATACCCTTAAAGATACCATGGATATAATTCTGAAGTACTACCCAGGGCTTAGTTCAAGAGGAAAAGGAAAGTATTTGCATAAAATGTTAATGATTGATCATCTGCATCTGCGTTCAGTAATGCAAATTATAGATCCCTTGTTGAAGGCTGAAGTTGAGGTTCTGGCTCCCCCCAGCACAGGCAGGGAATCCACTTTGCTTTTTTTCACTGTGGTGCTGTGACTTGAACCAACACTCACACACACCTTGTGCTAATTTTAATTTGCAGCTTCCCAGAACAACTTCAGATGACACAAACAGCAGACCCAGCGTCACTGTTAGTAAAGAAGGGTCTGTACCACAAGTATCAGTGTGAGACCAACAGTACAGCAGGTTATAAACCCAAAGAAGGTATCTTGCTGAGTGAACAATACCTGATTTGCATGGCCTTTGATGTCAAAGTAGATTGTAAGATTGTGGTGCAGGGACTCCACAACAGCTTCTCTCAAAGTTGGTATCTTTTCATCTTGGAATTTACTCCTGTAGAAATGGAGAACTCCTCACTGGAATGCAGTGAACATACAAGTGCACATACACAAACACATGGGCACACACAGTCCCCACCACACAGAGCTGTTTCCTAGACAGGTTTTGCTGCTACACTAGTACTAGAGCTGGCATCCAGCACTGACTGCAGGGTCTCTCACCCAGTAAAAACCTGCATATGTAGAGGGATTTGTACACATCTCCTTTCCCCTCAGAATCTCACTAATTAATCCCACAATTAAATCCTTCCAAATTCAAGTTCTACTCTGATCCTCACTGGTCCCGTGTCCCTGAAACACTGAAACACTAACCCCAGTTCTTCACCTCCTTGCGCAACTCCCACCAACAAGCATTCAGTCCAAGCTGCTGCCTTCCTGCTGCTCTGACTGTGCTCCCCAGCCCTGAGCCCAAAACAGATCCTGGCAGAACAGGCAAGACAAGCTGAGGATGCAGCAGAATCAGCTTCACCCATCAATAAATGATTCCTGATATGGTGACAGTGAACAACAGCTGCTCAGCAGTCGCTGCCTGTGTGGAAGTTCTTGCTGTGTAGCTCAGGTTCCAGTAAGACAGAGAAGATACTCTTGTACCATGTACTCACAGGAGGCACATTTACAGGAGTCTGCAACTCCTCAAGGCAGTGTCTCAGGAGCAGACACTACAAGTTCTTCCTCTGAAATGGATTCACTCAGATACTGCAGAAGTTGTATTGTTAACAAAATTTTAGTAATGTCTAAAAATATTTTCCCCTGCATACCCCTAAGACCTAATCAGCCAAGGAGGTCATAGTGAGACTGTCCCAAACATGTCCAGCTCCTTTTCAACAGTATAAACACAATGTTTAAAATCCCCAAAGCATAATCCATCAAGAAATAGAAGCAAATAAAATTAATTTTTGAAGAAATCCTGGAGCCAATTTTGACATATCATGAAGCTCTCCAGATATTCAGTGCCCTGCAGTCAATTTAAGACAAGCTTATGTAGAGATTGACCTGTTTAACATTAGATGCCTGTGGATTTTGTGTTTGAAAGCCCCTTATCTTGACTCTTCTTCACTGTTCCTATTGTAACAATAGCTAAGCAGATATACTCTCATATGGTTCTATAATCAAATTAGAAGTAACATATGGGACTAAGTATTAAATTAAAACAAATGTACAGCCCTGGTAGATCAAATCAATAATTTTGTTTCTCAAGAATGGTATTTTTCACTGTTTAAACAGAAATTTCAGAATGGAAATAGCTCATTTACCGTAGCCTGTGTTTTGCAGATGGATTAAGCTTCCTAATTTCATCAAAAGTCAAGTCACTCAGTCTTCCAGACCCATCAGTTGTCCTCTCAACTGTGTCGTCGTGCATTAGAATGGCAACACCATCTGCAGTAAATTCAACATCCAACTCAACACCTGTTGCTCCATTCTCAGCTGCCTTGAAAAAAAATTTAAGAAATCACATACACAAGAGACAGCTTTATAGATTGGATATAGGTACACATATAATTAGCTGGTATTCTGGAAAAAAAATAAAATATTAATGTTCTTTTCAGTAAGCTTTATCTGCAGAACAAAGTAGGTTTTATTCAAGCCATTGTGTGAGCATTCATAGATCAATGAAAAGCATATAATCTGTTTTATAGATAAAATCATAGTGATAATGTCTCAGTATTCGGAGTGGAGCTGTTTCAGGATAAAAATGCAGAAAAGAATGCTGCTCTCTCCCTCTGATGTGATAACCCCAGAGTCTTCACATTATTTTCTAAAAGAGAAGGGAAGCAAATGTGTACAGTTTACAAAACCTACAGAACAACACTTAGCAAATGTTGTTTACCACGTGTGTACTAAGCAGTAGATGCATGTAAGCAAATCCTTGCTCCTGTCTGAGGAATGCCCATATCAGAGAGCATCAAACAGCCAGGCTGCCTTAGAACATTCCATACATCCTGCTCCTGCCCTGCCTCTTTCCCAGGAACTACTCAGAAAAACACTTGAGTGAAGTGCAAGCAAGACCAATTGTTCTGAAGGACAAATGCCTTGCTGGGAAAAGGGACAATGAACTGGAAGGACACAGGCCAGGTATGCACTAAAGGTCACCTACAGGTGTCTGCCACGTAAGGATTGTGCAACTTCAGCATTTACCAGAACAAAGAGCCTTTCCTTGCCATCAGAACATCTCACCCCCACAGACACACTGCAGTCCAGACACCGCTAATCACGAGTTCAAATGGTTCTCAGAAACACTGTAACCCTGGCTGTGCCTTGATGTCTTGCAGATGGGACAGGAGTAGGTCCTGGCAGGGCTGCACACAGTGAAGTTCTCCCAGTATTGAATTTCCCCATAACTGTGGATTCTCATTACAGATCTTTTAAGGTTTCAAAAGTAAATGACCTGTTACTGAGTTGCTGTCCTCGCTCGCTGTGCTGCTGCTACATCGGCAAAATACAGTATTTCATTACAGCAGCACCGCTGACATATCCATCAGCACCAAGGCTGTAACAGCTCCCACAGGACCAGATCTTATCTGAATCCCCATGGGGATGAAGGACTGACCAGCCACGCAGCTTGCTGCGATGTTGGAAGAACAGCTGGAATTACCGAGGATGAGGAGGGCCTGGCGCCTGCAGGAAGGGCAGACCATCAACCACAACGCACCAGGTCGTGTCACGGCCCTCCGCTCCGCCTCCGGCCCACACCACGGGGCCCAGCCCGCCGCAGGCCCCGCTCCCTCCCAGCTCCCGCCTCGTCCCAGGCCCTGTGGCCGGGGCTGACCTGCCGGATGGCCGCCAGCGTGTTCTCGGGCGCGTCGTGGGAGCCGCCGCGGTGCGCGATGCGGGCGGCGGCGCCGCGGGGCTGCAGGACGCGCTGCGCGCTGCGGGGCGCCGCGGGCTCCAGCGCCAGCAGGTGCAGCGCCAGGCACAGCCCGGCCGGCAGCGCGAAGGTGAGCGCCGGGCTGCGGCTCAGCGCCAGCAGCAGCACCAGCAGCGCCGTCAGAGAGCTCAGCAGGCTCTCCCCGTGGCACAGCATGGCAGGGCCACTCAGCGGGAACTGCTCCGCGACTGCTCCAGCACCGGCGTGACGCAATGGCCGGCCTGCCCCCGCCAGCCAATCAGCGCTCGGCACTCAGCGCCAGCAGCCAATCAGCGCCCGCTGCCCGGGGCGCTGGGGGCGGGGCGCAGGGCCGGGTAACCCTCAGGGGCGGTGCGAGGAGAGCGGGGCTCCAAAAAATATGGGAATAAAAGGGAGCGGTGGGAGTGGGAGCAAAGTACTGCTGTCCGTGGAGGCGCAGAGTGCCTGGGGAGCGTTGAGGGCTTTTCGCAGCTATGCCAGCTAACTGTTTAGAGACATAACATTAACAGCTGTTATTTTTTTCAGTTGGTTGCTGTTATATCGTATAAAGCTGCCCCTGCAGGTGGCTCCGCTCGTGCCCGTCCCCTGGAGCCGCTGCAGGAGCGGGCAGGGCAGGGAGGGCCCCTTGGCACCTGACACAAGTGTGAAACAGCTGGAAAGAATCCAGAGGGAAGAGCAACAAGGCAGCAAAACAAGGCTGGAAAAGCTGGGCTTGTTTACTTGGAAGTAGGATAGCAAAGCTGAGGAAATAGGGGTTTGTATTAACGTGAATGGGGATTTTGGCTCTTGTTTTGGTGTGTATCTGTGGGGAGGATACGAAGAAACTGAGTTTGCAGTGAGGAGCTCTTCCTAACCACAAGTGGAATAGGCAGCAGGTAATCTTCTAAACTGGATTTAGTGGTTTTTTTTTTAATATTTGTATTTTTATATTTGTCACATACTGTCCTAGCTGGTTCTGAGCATCTTAAATATTATCTTTTGTTTATGGTTTTGTGATTCTGCAGGTGTAGCTGAAGAAAAATCAGAGATAATATGCAGACACATAACAAATAATGGCATGGAATGTCTAATTAGATGTCATACATATTTAAAAGATCTTCTGATAGACAACAGCATTTGTTAAGATTAAAGGTGAAGATTTAAAAAAACCCCTCAATAATCATTAACATACTGAAGAGGTAACAGATGAGAGAGTTGTTTTTTGAAACAAGAATGACAGCTTTAACAGCTCTAAATACTCACTGGGAAATTAGATGTTTCCATAAATTTAAATTTATTTTGCTTGGGCTAAGTGCTGGCTAGTGAGTGTGGATTTTCCTTCCACCTGCCCTGCCTGTCGGATGAGTTTTACCTGCTGCTGGGCAGGCTGCCGGCCGGGAGGGATGGGATGGGATGGATGGATGGATGGATGGATGGATGGATGGATGGATGGATGGATGGATGGGGTGTCCGGTGACACCGGGCTGCTGTCCCTGCTGGTGTGTCCTCACACAGCCTGCCAACGGCCGCTCGTGGTTATCTTCCTCATCGCACCGTGCTCCGTGTAACTGATACCTGCGACGGCACCTTTGTGGTCCTGACTATACAAAGGATAGCAGAGCTGTGTGATATTTGATGTGATAAAGCAGAGCGGACTTCACCTCTGCTGACAGGGGAACTTGGAGAGCGGTGGGTGGAGATGGCTGGAAAGGAGAGCACCAGGATGACGCTCCCTTCGCGCTGAGCCGAGAGCCGTGAAGGTGTGTGAAACCTGCGACTGCCGGACCGGAGGGTTTGTCCGTGCATTGTGGGCCGCGGGGGCGGAGCGGGGCGGGGCCGGCGGGCCGCTGGGCCCGCGCAGGGCGGGCGGGCGGCGCGGGCGTTGCTACGGAACGTTGGGACGGCGGCGCTGCGGGCCTCGGCAGGTACCGCGCGGTGGGCCCGGGCCGGGGCCGTGCCGTGCCGTGCCGTGCCGGGGGGTCCGAGGGGCCCCGTGCCGGAGGGGTCTGGGGCCCTGTGCCGGGGGTTGCGGGGCCTGTGCCGGGTCCGGAGGGGCAGCGGCCTGGGCGGGGAGGGCCGCGGGGCCCAGGGCAGGCTCGGCAGCGGCCCCGGCCTGGGGTGGGCTCGGTGCCCCGGCGCGGGCGGGCAGAGATCGACCCAAGTGCCGTACGAGGGAACAAAGCGCTGCCAGGCCTTGCCAGGCGGTGCTGGGCGCTGAGTTTGCGCTCCCGTGATGACAGGCACTGTCAGATGTAAAGACGCTTCTGGGGAAGCAAGGCTGTAATTTGCCTTTGTTTTTGTTTAGTGGAATACCATCTTTTTTTTCTCCCTCTCAATTCGGCTCCAATTTTATTTTTGGGGTTCTTTTTTACGGTTGACAGAATCTGTCCTGTTGTGGAAGATCTCAAAGGTTTAATCTTTGATGGAAATGTAGATGATCTATCGCTGGTGTAGTTCTGCAAATCCTGATTATCTCAATGCTTACTTTCTTCTCTGTGTGCCTGTGATCATTTTTTCTCATAGATGCAGGTTGTGTTTTTATAGGGGAAAACCAGGAACAGCTTTGCAGCTTTTGTTAATGATAGGAAGAAGAGAAATTAATTCCGTTTTCTGATGTAGAATTTGTTTCCCAGAACACAGTGACACAGAATTAGTTGTGATATTATTTTCCCTTCAAGGTACATGGAGTAGTAATGTTATTATTCTTTCAGCTCAGTTAATATGAAGATGGAGGACTATGAGATATTCTGTAAGAAGCATCTTTCCAGAATCCAAGAAGAGGCAATAAAAGGGGAAACTTCTTTTACTGTTCAGCACAAAAATATCTCCCTCATTCATTTCTATGGAGTCCCTGTTCTTTCTCCTCTGGTAAGGCCTTTTTTCCTCTTTCCTCCCTGATGTGCAAACTCTGCTATTGGCACTGCTTTGATGTGCTCATGGAATGGTTCTGCTGAAGGTGTCTGTGTGAGCTGTTACCAGGCCTTCTGCTTAGTGTGTTCTGAGCATTCCTAACCTTAGTCTTAAAAAGTAAATGGGTAAAATGTACTTTTTCCCCTCACATTGACTGCATTGCCTTTAATTTCTAGAGATTTTCTGTCTTCATAAGGAAAGCACAAATGTTTGTGGTTTTTAATAGACAAATGTTATTGCTGGGTATAACTTCATGTAAAATCATATTGACACTTCAGATATTGAACGTGTTAGTTTACCAGTGTCAAAAAAAAGATGCAAATAAGAAGTACTGAGATAGTTTAAAGACTTGTAAGTATTGTTTTCTTTTTTTTTTTGCATGTGTTTGCATCTTCCCATAATGTATTTCACAGGCTGATCAATTATGTTAAGTCATTTTGTGCTAATGCAAACAGAGCCAAGCTGACGATTGTTAGTAGTTCCTGCAGTACTGCAGCTGACTTCTTGTTTGAGTGAGGGCAAGTATGAATGGAGAGAAACTCTAACAACGATGTCCAAAAATCATGTTATAGATTTAAATTGCAGACTAAATGATATATTGTCATATTCTTCATTTACAAATGGGTGGGTATTGTAGTGTTTTGTAGAAAAAATGTCTGAATCCTGTGTCAGATTCGTAATGTAGCATGTAATGTTCATGGCAATATTTTTATAGATGATGTTTTAAATTCATGTTCATTTGCATGCAAGCCAAGAAGGCATTTTGTGCATCTCCCCTTAAAAAAAAGTTATAATTTGTTGACAAGAAGCTGGAATTCAACAGGTGCTCAAAGTAGCAGGTGATTGCTGTTCTAATTGGTTTGTTCTGCTGTTTTTTTTTCTAATTAATTTCTGTAATTCCATTGAGATTTGCATTTGGTGATATAAACCATGTTTCTTACCCTCTGTTTTTCAGCTTAGCCTTGAAAAGAAAAAGGAAATACAGCAATATAAGGAGAAAGCACTGGATCTGGAGACCAGGAAACGGAACTCCCGGAACAGAACTTTATTGAGTCGTGTTCAGGAGATTGTAGAAAATGTCCAGGTAGTGTTAGCCCAAAGGCAGCTCATAATTTTACATAAAACCTCTGCTTGAAGACATTTTGAGAAAGTGCTGGGGTTTAACTCTTCTGAAATTTATGGCAGTTACATTTCCACAACCAGCATTTGCTGGTATTTCATGCTGTGTGTCCTGATAAGGGATTGTTTAGTGATACTCATTGTAATGGACGGGACTTGCTTTTCACTGTTGTTTTGCTACATGCAAAAGACAGACCACATTGTTGCTTTTGTGGCTGTGTTGGAAACAGCTAGATTGTAAAAACAAATGAACAACCCCCTGGTTTTAGAGCTTGCTTTATTTGCAAGCTTACAGTTTAATCACGAAATAATCTACATTCAACTTTATGGTTACAGAATTAAAATTACCTTCTCAATAGCTTGAAATTCTGTTGTGTGCTTTACAGTTTTACTGCAACTATTTTGTTTTCTTTGCTGCTTCACTGATGGATTTAGTAGAGATTTAAACTGAAAAGACTGTTAGCTACATCTAATCAAGGATTTGTCTTTGAAAAGGTTGTAATACAGCCTTTAAATTAACTTGTTGCTTAAACAAGTGCAGTTAACATGGAGTTCATTGGGTAACCAAGGTGGCAACAACACTGCCTTGCATTGTTACTGGAGTGTATGTGGCAACAGCCATCTGGCTTAGGGTTTGACCAGCAGACCAGGAACACATGCAATGTAAAAGTAAGTGAGCTATTTTTTTTCTTTTCCAAAGGTGTCCTCTTGATAACCGAGTTGCAACACAGGATAATTGTAGTGTGAAAATCTTTTTAAAGCAATGCTGGCTGAATAAAGTTGGTTTTTCAAGTACTCAACAAATGGAAACTCATCTTTAGTTGTCTCTGGATTAGTAAAGAAATAACAAATTATATTATAGTCCACTATTTTTGTTTGGAATTATGTTGATTTGTTTGTACTTCTCTATAGGTTATATTTCATGCTGAAGTTTTTCACTTACATTTCTTATTTAATGTAAACATTTTCATATTTTAAGAGAAATCTTGCAAGATAAACTGAAGCCATAAAGTTATTTTAATAAATCCAAATTACTTCAGGAAGGAAAGCGCATCTTTGCACTCAGGTACTTGGTATCAACAGAAATTCTAAGTGGACTGTAATTCAAATTTGTATTTTAATTCCAATGATCTCTTTCTCATTGCAAAGAGCTCTGTATTATAAGCCATTTGTAGGAAGTCCTTAACAGTTGAACTGAAAATTTTTACTGCTTTTAAGGTATTGTTATTTTTTTAAATTCAAGTGAAGTTTGCAGGAATCTGAGATTTCATTGAAAATACGTGATTTTTTTTTTCCAATTTGAATTTTGCAGATGAAGAAAGGACTTAACATGAGTGATGTGAATGCACAAAAGGCTGAGAATTCATGTCCTGATTCAGATTCAAAACCTTTGACTGACTTCACAGCTCCATCAGATGTCAGTTTGGCATGTTCTCCGGAAAGACACAGTTCCACAGATGTAGAAAAGACACCAGAACTTACACCATCAGATACTGCAGGGCAGGTGACATCAAATGTGACAGAAGTAGTTAAAGCAGCAGAAGAAAATGTTTCTTCAAAGCCAAGTGAGAGTCGCTTCTCCAGAGATGTCCCTTGTCCCAGGGCTGCCTCTCCTGACAGGGTGTGTCACAGGCTCACATCACTGGCTCTGCAAAAGCAGGAGGGACGAGCAGGGTCACCATCAGACGAGGATGTCCAAGATCCGTGTGTTATGAGTCTACAGAACCTGATAAAGAAATCCAGGGAGTACATAGAGCAAACCAAGCGTACCTCAAAAAGCAGTTCAAAGAGGAGTGTAAGTGAAAGTCATTCAGATAAAGAAAATGATGGTGTTAAAACAACTGAGTCTGTGAAAGAGAGAGCAAAACTTACAGGCAGAAGTAGCTCTGCTCAAACTGTTGATAAACCCAGTCTTAAATCAAATACCCTTCTCCAAGGTGCCTCTAGTCATACAAATAACACAAGTATGTCCACTTTATCCAGTTTTTCTAAAGTGGACATACCTATGAGAGTTGGAACACCCCCTTTGGTGGATTCAGATTCAGATGAAGAATTCAAAAAGAGTTCTATGTTTGAGCGTGACAGTAGCATTGTCAGGAGCCTCACAGGCTCCTATGCCAAATTGCCAAGTCCAGAGCCAAGCATGAGCCCTAAAATGCACCGACGACGCCCAAGACCTTTATCAATGGGACACATCATTATAAATAACCCTGTGAATGCTTATGAGCTGAGTCCTAAAGGCAAGGGTAGAGCGATGGATTTAATCATGCAGGATATTGCAGATAAAAATAATGTGTCCGAATCAGTGCCAAAGTTTATGGTGGACTTCAATATGGTTTGCCCTGGCAGAGTTCCTGGTGCCAACAGGAATTCTTCAGGCCCGTGTGATGGGTTGGGAGTCAGCAAACCAAATCGCCATTCCTTTGGGCTCTTTGAAAGCAAAGGAATGGTGTCGGCTACAGTGGAAGGACAGGTGGTGGTGGAGAGCAGGGGGCCATACAGAGTAGAGACCAGCACTAACATCATAGCTCCCAAACTGACTGAGCCATTTGCCATCAGTCAGTCTACAGTAACACAGAAGATCCAAGCTGTGAATGATATGAAACCACCTGCTCTGCCAGAAAACACTAAATGTAATTCTACAGTGGAACTCAATAAATCTTACGATGTGGAAAATCCATCTCCACTACTAATGCAGAGCAAGACTGTGCAACAGCAGTTGGATTCTCCAAGTGTTTCCTCAGCAAATGAGCAGGTTGCAGAAAATTTTGAGAAGGTGAAGCGTAGGCTTGATTTGGACACCGACAACGGCCAGAAAGAAAATAGTTCCTGTGTTCTCAGAGTTGGAATGGAAGAACAAGAGAAGCAGTGGCTGCAAGAACAGAAATACCCTGTGGAAGCAGTTTACATTACCCCTGAAAGTATGGCAAAAGGTAAAAGATTTTCTTCTGTTAGGGGTTACTTCTCAATACTACTTCTCAGTTTATAAATATTTTATAAAGAAACCCCAGTGATTATTAGTCATTGGTGTTTCTAAGTATGTACGTGTCATATCAAAAGGCTAAAATTTTAGTGCATGTAATTTTTTTTCAGTAACCTCATTATTTCTGTAGTATTTAATTAGTGACAGATCCTGAAATTCAGCTTGTTGTTTGAGCCATTTTTAATGGTTTCAAAGTGGAGTAATCGGTGTCTTAGGATCTGCTTGGAGTCAGAAATCTGTATTCTTGGAGTCAGTTATTTGTAACAAATTCTTGATTAAACAATTTATGAGGAAATATCAAGTAAAACTTTGTGTATCAGTTTTGTGAATTCCGTATTTATTCTCAAGAATATAATTTGATAGCACAAATACTAATTTCCCATTTGGATCTAAATATTGGAATTTCGTTTTACTAAGGAAATTGTCTTATTCCTTGAGGTCTAAGTAAGACCACTAAAAGAAAAGACAGCCTGTGTAAATGAAAAGAAAATAGCCTATAATGCAAATCACTGTGTAGGTATTTTCTTCAAATTCAAGACTGTTACATATGCATGTGTCTCTACCAAATCAAGCTGAAATGGCATAAATAATTCCCTCAAGCAAGTGTAACCATTCTTAGAGCTGTTTTTTTTGTGTCTATTTTAACATATGATGAGTTAGTGTTACTGCTGTTCCACTCACATGCTTAGCCCTCCATATGAACATGCAAATATTTTGAAGGACTGTAGTAAATTATGACATTCTTTACCTTACCTAGTGGAAACTTAATATCAAGAAAACCTGATTTTTTTTTTTATGGCTGATGGTGCAAATTACTTCCAGTAAAGGATTTATGTCTCTGGTAAAGACCACGTAGAAATTATTTAATTTTTGATTTTCTGTTATGTACTTTCTCAGAAGATATTTTAAAGACTAAAATGTTGGCCTTTGAAGAAATGAGGAAGAGGCTTGAAGAACAGCATGCACAACAACTGTCGATTCTGATAGCTGAACAAGAGAGAGAACAGGAGAAACTGCAGAAGGTAAAGTTAAAAGGAAAAATTTTAAGCTGAGATTCTGTGTTGTATGGAACTCTGTCAGGAAGCAGTTGGGTTTAATGTATAATCTGTTGCTTTGCAGAGTTAGAAAAATAGTCTCATGGTTGAATCTTCCTTTTGTAGGAACTGGAAGAGCAGGAGAGAAAGTTGAAAGGAAAGAAGGTTGCTACAACGGAAATAGAGATTTCCAAAGTGAATATTAACAGTAGGATGGAGTTGGAGTGGAGGAAAAAAAGTGAAAGTGGCTTGCTGGAAACTGTGCAGTCTCAGCTGGAGACAGTTCATAACACAAACTCCACCAGCATTGGTAAAACTGGGAGGGAAGAATATAGATTACATGTTGTGATATATTTTCTTCTACATTGCTTGACTGAACCAGCTGCTGTACTGATCAGTGCAGTGTTCCTGCCCTGGGGCTGGTTGGGATACAGAGACAGCTGCTGCCCTCAGCTGTGGACAGCACATGTGAAACAAAGTCTGTGTTGTCTGTGTCACTGGCATTTAGCACAGATTCAGCCATCCTCAAACTGTTCCATGTACTGTATTTGTTATATAACTGTTTTAGGGTACATTCAAGGAAAACAAACCAAGAATAAACTCTCTTGATGAAGGGTGAGGACGTGGATTTGCATCACGTACCAGAAGGTTCATCCTTGTGCCGTGTTGTAGCTGCACAGCAGTGGGACAGGTGTTCATGTGCGTGTAGAAGGTTTAGAGGATCTTGGTTGCAAGACAGTACAGCTATAGCTGATGGAACATCTCCTATCTGTTCCAGAACATTATGAAGTGTCTTGTTCTCTTTAGGAAATCTTGCACGGAAATGAATCACAAATAGTCAGCTTGGGTCATGCCTATAATTTACTTTGCCAGCAAAGCTGCCCCCAAGCTGAGCATGTCAGACACAGTCACTGCTCTGTTGGCAGAAGTGTGTGTTGAACTGTGTGTTCTGCTTTGCATGCAGGTTTTGCTCATACAACACCCAACACCTTTGCTTCAACAAGTGAGACTTCATTCTTTCTCTGGGGACCATCAGGTAGTGGAGTTATAAAAACCTCAGTATCCAGGCCAAGTAATAGGATCAAAACTAGGTGGAGTCAGGTAAGAAAAAAAAGAATTATTTATATCTTAAAAAGCCCTCATGTTTTTGTAAGAGACTGGCAACTTCATAATAGCTGTGCAGTAGTAAATCTTGCAAAAAAATTTAGTATCCCTTTCTATGTCAATTTTGATTACACAAAAGGCCTGTATTGAATATTTTTCTCGTTCATATATTTACAATAATCATAAACAATATATTGCTTTTGCTAAATTATAGTGAATACTTTTGGCCCAGCCTAGACTTTATTAACAGCTTGTTTCTAGAGAACTTTAGTCATGTGATTTATGTTATTTGAGAAATAATTCATAATTCTTTCTTTTTTTAATCAAAAGTTTAGAAAATGCTTTTTTTTTTAAAGGTTTTCAGTCCAGAGATACAAGTGAAGTTTGATAAGATCACTGCTGTGGCAAAGGGATTTCTCACTCGTAGACTCCTGCAGACAGAAAAACTGAAGCATCTTAAGCAAACTGTAAAAGTAAGATCAGCTTTTTGTCTTATGCAGCTTCTCCTCCTGTTTGTTTTTGTTCCTGCCTTCAATTGACAGATGGAGTCACTCATTTTCTGCTTTCAGAAGAATTGGGGAATGTCTGTTATGTGAACATGTTTGAGTGTTGCATTGCTTAGTGTCATAAGGTCCAAGACAAACAAAGAATCTGTGTCCTGTGTGTACTGCTTGTAATAATGGCTTTGTTGTGAAGGATTATGCTTGGTGCTTTATCTTATTTTCCATCTTCCCCAGGATACTGTGGAGTTCATAAAAAATTTTCAGTCTGAAGCCCCATTAAAAAGGGGAAGTGTGTCAGCACAAGATGCATCCCTTCATGAAAGAGTAATGGCTCAGGTGACACAATTGAAACTTTTTTCCTTTACTAACTATTCTGCTTTTGTAATATAAATACCTAAAACCTTGACAGTGACTTTGTTTAGAGTAAAAGGTTTATAAACTATTGCTGTGAAGAGAAGACTCCATTTTTGTGCTGATACAGTAAGAGAGATTTCAGAATTGTGTTTTATTTATATTGAGAATGAGAAGAGCCTGATGGTCAAAACCATGGGCATGTTACCTGAACTGCATATTTTATTAAAATTTTTATTGTTCTTTCCAGCTCCGAGCTGCTCTGTATGACATCCATGACATCTTTTTTACAATGGATGCATCAGAAAGGATGAATATTCTGCGTCATGATCGTGAAGTTCGGAAAGAGAAGATGCTCAGGCAAATGGTGTGTTCTATTCCAGAGAATGTCAACTGTCTTAGACTTAAAATGTGAATCATTTTGCTTTTAAGAGATTCTTACTTGCCCCCTACAATGTTTCTTAAATCTAAATTGTTTATGCTTCTTTAGGTAACTTTTTTTGCTTTTTTTTAGGATAAAATTAAGAGCCCAAGAGAGCGAGTGACACTTTCAACAGCTACACAGAAGTCTCTGGACAGGAAAAAGTACATGAAGTATGTGCTGTTCTCCCTTTGGGGCTGGAGGGAGGGAGGCAGTGTACAAGACGATGAGTAGAAGGCATAGGAAATAGTGACAAGTAGCTCTTGGAGTAACAGCTTCTTTGCAAACTAACATCCCTCCTAGGTAAAACAACTAAAAAGCTGTCCAGGTGTGTGATGTCTTGCTCATAGTATTTTACTCTTTTAGGAGGCTTCTTGTTTGTATAGGGGGAGAATTTGTTCTAAGCTGTAGTCCACCGGTGGGTGTGTAGTTTATGGTTGAATTTGTGAATTGTAAAAAGTGCTCCAAGTGAGTTTATCAGTTTAAAGTACCTGGCAATAGAGATAGAGTATCTTTAGGAAAGTTTTTCTGGGGCATGGTAGTAGGCATTATCCTGCAACACAGTGGACAGAACAGTTGTGTTCCACTTGCTCCTGAGTAAAAAGGTGATAATCTGTAGTACTGCTCTGACAGTATTACATGTGGGTGTAGTTCCTTTCTCTGAGTGTTTCTGTTCAAGACCTGGATGATGATTTTATAATTGAAATATGTTTCAATACTTTTGTTTCTTTAGGGCTTCAGAAATGGGAATACCAAGTAAAAAAATAATCATAAAACAGAAAACTCCTGAAAGCCGGTGGGTGATGGTTACTGTTATTTGAATGCTTTTAAGAAACTGTCTTATAATGATAGATTTTTTGATCTGTATTGCTGGTTTGCCATCAATCAGCTCAGTTCCTGGTACTATTATGATGATGGTCAGGAAGACAGCAGCTACTCTCTTTGAGACCTGTCTGTACCTTTTTCTAGTATAAAAAGTCAGATACCTGGCATCCCTTCAAACCAACTTTTATCCCATGTTCACCCAAAAGCTTTGAAGACATGCTGTCTACTCATACAGCTCAGTCTTCAATGACTAATAAGTGACTCAGTCCTTTTTTCCTGTATGTTCTTATCAATGACTAGGAACTTAGGGCACTGTTAAGGGTGTTCTATGTACTATTTTTGTTTCTTTGTTTTAAATAGTGGAAGTAATAATCCTGTTCTGGAATTTTAATTCCGGTCACTTTGCCTACACATCATCTGCATTGCAGAACCTGTTAGCCTTTCTGAAATCTGTTGTGTGAAACATGATGCACAATTCACTATTCCTTATAAGGTTTTTATTTTTAAAAGAAAAAAGCAGTAATAAAAGTCTGTGTTTTAACAGAATACTTCAACCAAACCAAGGACAGAATGCGCCAGTTCACAGACTGCTTTGCAGACAAGGGTAAGAGCACAGTGTGTTTATAGCCTAAAGATGAAAGTAAATGCAAAATACAGGACTACAGTGTTGCTGAATAATATTTACACTGGTGCAACTGTTGTTCACAGTAAAAATAACGACTTCCCACAGTATTTTGAGAGGGTGATGAAGCTGTTTTACCTTATACTGCAAGAAAATATTTAGTGTTGTCGTCCTCTTGTGTATGTCCTCATTTACACTGTGTTTCAACATTTCTATTTGTAACATTCATTCCATGAAGCTTTGCTTCCACTTAATGAAATATGTGTATTTTTATATGTAGACTGTAACGTCACAGTGTCTGAACTATATTAGTTTCTTGAATAGAGTTTTTAAAATCCATTCATGGGGAAATGTTCTCCTATAACGTATCTATGTAAGACGTAATAGTGTCGGTGGAAACTGTGCACATACTCGGAAGGAGGCTCTATGGGACATTGGCATGAAAACCTTTTTACAAACAGTTTGATAGTGTCTATGTTTTTGTATACAGCCTTTCAACTTTGTTGCAAGTGACTTATTAACTCTTTTATATTTAATTAGAACCCTTAAGACCTCAGTGAATGGGGTTGAGCAAAATAGAAAGAAGGCCTCAGAGAGCAGAGTGTCTAACAAGGCTGTTTCAGGTGTGTAGAAAACTGGTGCTTGGATCTTATAGTAAATAAGTTACTAGTATCTAGAAAAAGTAAATGAGCAATATATTGTTTTCCTTTCCTTGTGCACCTGCTTTGCTATGTCTTAAATCTAACCTATCTCTTCAAACAAATGATGGACTGGTAACTTAACCATCCACTTTCAAATTCTGTAAACATAGTGTGTAGAATGTGCTGCACAGCTCATTTGCTTTCACTCACCAGATGCCCAGTCATAAAAAAGATTGCCAGATATATTCATCATAACTGTTGAGAAACTGATTGTAGTCAAAATACTCAGATTAAAATTTTCATGTCTTTGGATTCTTCGTTCTGCACACACATCTTCAACACAAAACCCCGTAAAGAATAGGAAGAACAGTTTCAGACCCATCAGTGGGTGTTCAGTCATCATACAGTCCTAAAATTATATATATTACTGCATCATTTTACAGCATATGAAAGCATTCTTTCTCACTCTTCTGTGTTGGCAGCGAGTGCTGCTCTGCTAAGGAAGTCCCCGAGTTTATCGTAGTCATAATTACCGAAAGTTGTGAGAGTTGATACATAGCAGTAAAAATAATTCCTTTGGGATATATCTTTTTGCCATTTGCTCTTTGTTGCTACGTTTCAAATATCTGGAAAGTCATCTGCTTAGTTCTGGTTGCACAGTGTAACCTCATTTAGAGTTTGGAATCTCATGTGTTGCCATAGCAATAGCAACGCTTTTGTGTGCTCCTTTGGAAATAAGTGAGACTGCTTGTACTAAATTAATAGAAATGCACTCTGAAATTATTGCAGGGGGAACACTTGGCTTGAAATAAACTATCTGCATAATTCTGTAGTAATGAAAAAACTTAAATAGAATACAGGGTAAGATGTGAATAGTGATAGGTCTGACAGTATGTTAAATAGGGTGTTGATTTAATTTCTTGTCCTCATTCATCCCTGGCTAGCAATTAAATTGTGCTTATTAGAGGGGCAAAAAGGGAAGGAGGGTTAGTAGAATGCAGCTATTATAAATATATTCAACTTAGACATGAGACAAATGCTCTGAAGCAAATAGTGATATCCTCATTCAACTTTTTTTCTTCATTCTCCTGATTGTTTTTTTAAATTCTATCTGCAAAGTGCTTTGTAGTTTTAATACCACTCCAACTGGTGCTGTCTTTTTCTGGCAAGAGGGCATTTTGTTTAGGAATCAACTGGCAATCCTAAATTTAGTTTTCGTTGTTTTTTACTCCTTCAATCTAAGGTTCTGTACTAAAGAAAAAAGTATACATTTTGAAATCAGTAAAGAGTCTTATTTATTGTTCTTTTTTTTTAATTTTAAAATTTAGTGAGTTTAAATAGGACCGGGATGTTCAGTCAATTTCCTGCAAGCTGGGACAGGCAGCACGTCTCCTGTCCATCTCCTCTGTTTCTGCCTCGTTTCTTTTTCTGTGGAAAAAAAATACAGGGCATGAGACACGTGGAGTGTTTGGGTGGTGGCAGCACTGGGGCAGGTGTGGCTGAGCAGGGCACAGAGCAGTGTGAGGGGGTGTGTGCTGTGAGGTGTGTTGGTGTTCAGGCCAGAGCTTTAGGAAGCCTCAGAACTGCTGTGTGTGAACAGCAGGTCTGTCCTTTGTCCCAGGAGAGGCCTCATGTGATTGTTCCTTGCCACTGTAAAAGGTTGGGTGGTAATTCTATTCAGGAGACTGTCACTCTTTGTAATCAGATTTGCCTTCTGCAGTTATTTAGTCTGGATTGCAGAGGTTTTTTTGCACTTTCATATACTGTTACTATAATAGCCTATTATTTGTGTGAAATTTTTATATAACTTGAAGGGCACTTGAGTCGAATTGAGAGGTAGTGTTAAATCACTAATAAAGCACCATTCCTGTCAGCCTGGTTGTCTTCCTGTGAGATCACAGGTGAGCTGAAGAGTCCGGCACGGGAGAGTGCTGGCCAGCGAGAAAGCCTTTTGTGTAGTAGGAACCTGTTGGGGTGTGGGGGATCCTGCTGTGGGGAGATCTCTGGGCATTTCCAAAGCTGCTTTGCCCCGTGTGCCCCTTGGGCATCTCTAAGTAACCACTGCAGCTCTGACAAAGAGTAACTGAAGAGCCTAAAAAGGACTGGCACATCCCTTGTTACATTCATTACTTGCCTGGTAGCCCTTTCTCTTCCATGGCTGTCTCCATTCCCACCGCTCTGCACCGTGCTCTGGTTTTCACTGCTCTGTGTAAATGTTTGCTCACACTGCTGCACTCTCTGCAACTGCTTGAACCCAAGGAATGCTGAGTTGTGCTACTTGTTAGCAGGCTGCTGTGCTGAGCTATTGAAAGATACTTGTGCTATGCATAATAGAGTATGGATTTTGAAATATATATTTGTATATACTTGTTCCCTGTATAAAGATTATTTTTATACTTGGTCAGCCTTCCTTGTATAAGGGCTCTGCCTGATGGTTTTATTCATACTGCACTTCTAATTCTGGTTGTCTGTACTGACAGGGAAACCTACAACTGCCTTGGTTTAATTAATGGGGCAGCTGGGGAGAAGGGAAGAGTTATCTCAAGTATTTGATTTGAATAATATTTTTTTGGTTGTTTAAAAGTGGTACTTGGCATAGTTAAACTTATCAGCCACTTAATCTCTCTCTGGGTGATGTGACTATTCTTTTAAAAACTTATGAATTGTAGATGTTTTATAGTAGCAGAAAAGATTTTGGAATAGTTACCATGGAAGGCAGTGCCATAAAATGTCATTGCTTTCAGAACTACAGGTAGTTTTTCTAAGGTATTTTGGGTGTAACATTATGAAAACTGTAATTTAAAAAGTAGTTACTGAATACAATACTGCCTTCAAAAAAATTGTCCTAAACTTTTTCAGCTATTTTTGTTGGATAATCCTGTTACAAACTCCAGCATATTAATTGTAAAATGGTAATGTTTCTACTTATTTTTAGGAGCATATGCAGGAAGAACCCAAAGAAAGAAGCCAAATGTTGTGACAATTTAAGAAGACAGCACTCACTGGGATAAAATGGCTGGTTTTTAATGGTGGCATTCTCAGCACTGATTTTAAATATTGCATCTTCTTTATACATACATATATTTAGAAATTATAAATCTACTTTGTCATTTTCAGAAGACACATTAATACAATCATATTGGAGTAATAAAGGACTTTGAAGTTCTAATACTTGTGGGAAGATTGCATGTTAGAACTTGCTGTATGTTAATACTAGTGTGTACCATAAGATTCAGTTTTGTTTATTTAAAGGCCACCACAGGGCAGCATGAAGGTCATTTGTGACTCTTTCACGTTCTGATTCTTGTGTCTGCTACATGCTTTTTGCATTTTTTAAATTGCAATTTCTGTGTGTGATTGCCACCACATGCAAGTCATGGGGATATATTTAGTTTCATACCATAAAGTTAAAGCAGCTAAATAGAAGAAAAACCCCAAACTTAAACAAAAGTGAATTCTTATGTCAGTAAATTTGTCACCAGCTGTTTGGAATGTAGTTTCTGTATGAATGAGATTTACCTCAATTTCAGTACTAATGACCTAAATGTGTTGCATTTCTGCTAAGCTGGACAGACATGGATCCAGATTCACTGCTGGCAGATGGACCTGCTTTCATTGACTAAACTAAAACTGTGCATTTATACTTGTGATAGATCAAATCACCACCAAGAGTCCTGGGACATTTTTTCCCTGCATTTTCTTATGGAAACAACATTTGGCCAAGATGGAGACATGTATGTTCTACAAAAACTTAAGGCAAGATTTTAATTGTTTTACCATTTCTGACTTCAATAGTAACTTCAGTCCATAAAAGTAATCCATATATGTTACATTTCATTGATGACAGTTGCAATTTTGCCTGAGCAATTTCTCTTTTACATGATCTAACAGGTCGTTACTGAAGCCATGATTTTGGGAGGTGGGAAATCCCTACCAAATCCCAACAAACACTTGGATATTTATGAATATCTTAACATTAAACAATCATGCTTTTATTTTGTCTTGGTCTTCCAACTGATGGATAATGTCTGTCAACCTGAGTGGAGCATAGTGCTATATCTTCTTCTAAAGAGCTTGAGACATGTTAACAAAGTCATAGAGGGAAAAGCTCTGCTTGTGTGACCTTTGCAGCAGGGAACTGACTGCTTGAATGTGAAGTAGGTTATGTTTTGTTAATTCCCCAATGTCAATACAATGCAACATACTAACTTTGGAGGCTTTGTAACATGTTGACATGGATATAAGAGGAAAAAAGGACTGAAAGTTTTAATGGTGAAATGTTTTAATTGTTCAAAAGAGGTGTGTTACACCAGGCAGCAAGTTACCCACGTTGTATGCTCGGCAGAGGGCAGGAATGCTGCCCAAACACTTGGAAGACACTGCTCTGTGTCTGTGCTGTTTATCTGGAGGCTGAGGCTGTCCCTTGGTGTAAATGTGGGAGTTTGCACCATGTGGGACCTGCCTCCCTCACACAACGCTGCGGTGCTGCAGCATCTCGACTGTCACGCAGAAATGCCCAAGGCTGACCCTGTGGGCACCAAACCTGCTTTGGTTTCTCTGTCCTCCATGGGAGGGACAAACACCACAGGAGGGGAAACATTTACCACGACAAGAGTAACTTGTGTGGTAGGAGACAAAAGGTGCTGTTGAGATAGGATTGGTGTTTTTACAGGGTGTTTTATGTGCTGTATTTATTATTAGCATAGATACTATGGCGATGCGCAGGTAGGTTTAGTGTGTTGGTAGAAATGAATGTTTGCTTTCTGTTTGGGTTTCACATCTAAACTTCTTTGTCTTTAAGCATGCTTCCAGTGTGTAATAAAGCATTGTAGCACAAGGATTTTTTTTTTAATTTTCATGAGGCCTTTCTCTTGACAAGTGCCAGAATTTGTTTTTGTACATGATGTTTTGTATTTATACATATTTATCTTTTTATTTTGTGTGGAAATTGTGATACCATTCCAAAAGTCTATTTATTTTTATACTTTATTTCATTTTTTTTTCACCTGTCTTGCTTTTTACTTAAAGCATTCTGCACAATAAACTTCAAACCTTTACCAAGAACTGCCCTTCTGTCCCTTTTTTTCCGGCGCCCCCTCAGGCGCTTCCCGCGCTGAGGGCGGGGCGGGAAATGGCGGCGTCACGTGACGGGCGCAAGATGGCGGCGTTCCCCTGGTGAGACGACGGGGCCGGGGGTGCCTGTCCCGCTCTCTGGCGGCGGGCGCGGAGGGGCTGCGGGGCCCTGCGGGAGGGCGAGGGCAGCCGCCGTGCTCCGCCACCCTCCCTGCCGCGTGGCTGAGCTTCCTCAGCGGGGGAAGCTCGCTGTCAAGCGAGGGCGGCGGGGCTGGGGCGGCCGCTGTGCCCGCGGGTCGGGGCGGGGGGGATGGCAGAGCGCGGTTCGGCGCGCTGGGAAACCCCCAGTACAGGGCGGGTTCGTGACACGGTGGGTCACACTGAGCTGTGCTGGGGGGCGGAGGCTGAGCCGGGCGGGAGGGCACGGCCTGTGCTCTGTTTGCCCCTCAAATAAGAGGACAGGCCCCGAGGGCCGCGGGCACTGCCCCGAGTGTGGTCCTGGAGCGTGTCCTGCCCGGAGCCGGCACTGCGGCCGCGCTGCCCCGCTGGGACAGGGGACTCCGGCAGTGAATTCAGCGTTACCAACACATCAGCCCCGGCTAGTTATCTTTGACAGGCTCTTAGAAGTCGGCGCCGCTTAGAGACTGAAGAGGCAATGCCAGCAATGTGCAGTGTTACTGCAGGAAGAGGTGGTGAACAGCTGAGAACACTGTTCAGGATAACTCACAGTCTGATGTTTGTTGTGAAAAATAAGAATAAAACAGGCACCCTGACGGACAAAAGGAAAATATGTTAATTTTTCTTCGGACTTTCTTGATTACAAATAACCTGATTTTCTGTTTGTGAAAGACTCGCTCTCCTGAGGCTATTGTGCTTTTAACACATTGAATATATCTGGCTTCCAGGTTTTGGTGTGGCTGATGTGTTATATTCCTGAGCAGACTAGAACTCAAGCTTATTGAGGAATCAAGAAAAGTAATATTCAACAATTAGAGCCAGTTATTGGCACCTTCTTGCTCTTAGTTTTCCCCATTTATACATTGTCATGCTGAAAATGACCTGGCTTAGTCTTTCATGTTATTGTGTGAGCAAACTTTCATGGTTAATAAAAAGTGCAAATAATTGGTGTATTTAAATGTCATTGCAATGAAACCAATTGAGTTTTATAAAAGCATCAGAGCAATGCTTTTAAAATTAATTTACTGGGATATAAAGTACTTTAAAACTTGAATTTATGTAGCTATGAAGATTTGAGGGTGTGAGACAACACTAACACATCAGCTGCCTGTTGGAACTGTTGGTACTTCTTTGAGTGCAGTGATTTTGGTGGAGTCAGTGTGTGGTCAGTGATTTGCAGAAACAGAAAGGAATAATTTGCCTGCAGCTTTTGGATTTCTAGCAAGAAGGAAAATAGAGCAGAACAAAGCAGAGCAGTAGGGATGCTGAAAAATTGATTTTTACATAGTACAGCAATGAGGTAACAGGGCAGTAAGTAGGTCTGGTAACACTGGTGCAGAAGTGGCCATGAAGAAATAATGAACCAGAGTTAGATGCTTCCATCATACTCTGTAATATTGAAGGTACTATCCTGCTACAGGGTTTAGCAGAACTCTAGCTATTTGGAACAATTATTGGATGCTGAAAAGGTGTTTTGTATGTTAGTTGTTTTCATATTCATCAGTCTGCATATGAGTTAAAAAATAGCACCTATTAGTGCTGAAGAATTGTGTTAATGTGGTGTTTGTTAGGGTAGTAAAAAGAATTGACAAGTATATGAAACAATTTAAAGCTAAGGGCTACAATGCATTTTTATAACAGCTTTATGTAAATATTTAGAGACCCTGTTTAGGGTTTATGTTTAATACACAGATAATTATAGCTGTGCCTCATTGTATTACCAATATCAATATATGTCCAATATTGTAAAGAGGCTCTTCTGCATTTTCTGTGCCTGGCTTGTCTCTGCTCCCTGTCAGCTTTTTGAAGCCCTTGCCTTGGGATAAGTGCTGTGTCCGGGTGGGTGTTTTGTCCCGTGTCAGGGAGGTGTGGAGTGAGGCTCGTTCTGCTGGGCAGGGGCTGGCCCTGTGCTGAGCCTGGAGGGTGAGGGAGCCACCTCTGTTGGTGCTGGAAGAGCTTCAGTGGCCTCAGGGTGAGGAGAAGGTCCAGCAGTTTCAGGAAAAAAGATTGTGTACCAGGAGGAGAGGAAAAGGTTTCAGGCACAGGCACAGGCACAGAGTGTGACAGTTGCAGTGATGCTCGTGTGTGAAAAAGATTGCAACCCACTGTTAGAGCAGCCCCCGAAGCAGGAGTGTATCCTGCACCGTGGACGGGACATGAAACTCCAGCTGGGCCAGTCTTAGTTTTATATTCTCTTGGAAGTTGACTGCACTGGTTTGGCTGAGAAAGGAATGCTTGATCTCCTTTCCCTGGAGAGTAAGCACAACATAAGGCCAGAGCAAGCTTGAACTTGTCTCCCATATTAGCTGTGTTACAAGCTGTCTTATCACTTGAATAGCCACATTGTAAATGTACTTTTTAAAGACTTATTTGCAGGATGAACAGCTCTTGTTACCTCCCACATGTGTATTAGCTGTGTGCACTTGCCAGTGCACTTACACTCTAATTAGAGTGCTCTTGTTTTTGGCTGGGGGTGGTGTGCTGTGTGAGCTGTCAGCAGTAAGAGAAATGTTACAATTAGGTAGCCAGAAAGAGTTTGAAAGGTTTTTCACTGAAATGCTGCTTAACTCATGAAGAAAGAGGGCAAGAAGAGTCATTGAAACATGGGACAATAGCAAAAAGAGAAGAAACTGGAGATCAAGAAAATAAAAGCAATAAGCATGTAGATTTCACTGGACTCTTGCTCTCCTCCTCTATGACAGTAGATGTCAAAGTTTCTCCTTGGAGTAGCACAATCATAAACAATCTATTTCCTAATTATTTTTTAAATGAAACTGGGTTTTTTGGGATACATGGCATCTGTGGAAGACCTGACTGCTTGACCCTGCTGAAATTCTTCCTAATGAGATAGGTCTCTGAGTAGGAAAATAATTATTTGAAAGTTTGGATTGGTTTTTGTGGGAAATATGTGTATTATGGGAGGGAAGTGGTGTTTATTTATATTAGGAGTCTGATTAAAGAATTCTTTGTGTATCCACTGGTTTTACTCATTCAGCTGAGGTGCTGGTGTGTACTATAAACATTCTGAGGATCCTGAATGAAACAGGAGAGAGCAATTAGCTGCTCTTTACTTATTTTTCAACATCCATTTGTTTTTGTACCTAAGCATCTTTATGGACACAGGCCATGATTCTCTCTTAGTATGTGATTATTTATATGCATGTAAACTTTCCTCTTGCTTTTTAAGGCATGCAAGATCAAGAAACTATGTCTCAGAATCTGAAGTGTGCAAACTGGAATCTGTACCCTTGGATTTTGGTGATTACCATCCACTGAAACCCATTACAGTGAGTTCTTTTGTGCTTTTGGAAAATGAATGTGAATTAAAACTGATTGTGTTCCTCTTTTTACTTTTATTCCTTTAAAATTAAAAGGCTTTGAACTCGGTGGTCGTCCTTGTGCAGTTGGTTTCTATGTTAGAGGCCTGTTCTTTTAGAGGCATCAACGTTTATTCTGTTTGTCCTTTACAGAAATTTGCTGGTGCTTTTATGTGTCAAAACCATTCTCCTTTTGACAAATATAGCACTCCAGCTTGTGGGTTTTCTTGGTTGCATTAAATGCTGAATAATGGATAAGCATTTAAAATCAAATTATTGCATTACAAATAACCTGCATAATTGCTTGATGTACGATTTGGTTTTGGGTTAACTTCCAGTCAGCTGTGTGCTTTAAAACATTTATCATTTCTTTAATGTATAAGGGGCTTTTAAAGATGTGGAGCTTCAAAAAAAATCCAGCTTCAAAGAGATTATAGTCATCCAGTAATGAATGATAAATGGGCAGGAGCTTCTGCTCAGGAAGGTCGAGAGGGAGATAAGACAGTGGCCTTAAGAACAGATTTGATGTTCCAGGCTTGAGTGTTGTACAGGAAAAGTCAAGGTGAAACTGGTAGAGGAAATCAAATGGCAGGGAAGTGGTTGGAGAGGAGGGATGAACATAATAAAATAGAGGAGGGGTACCAGAAAGAAATTTAGTGTTTGTTCTTGTAGTTCTGTAGATGTAGAATTGGAAGTAAAGAAAAAGTAATGGAAATGCTATTGAAGAGTTGGTGCCTCCAGATTCAGGGGAAAAGGAGGTGCTGCAGTTTAAATGCTGGTGCTCACTCTAAAGGGTTTGATTTGTCCTTGCTTTTGTTGCAACAGCACATCTTGTGTAGCACATATTTTGGTGATTTATTAAAGAAAAGGGAGGAAAGGAAACACTTTTTGTTTAGTAATTTTGCACTTTTCTTTTAGGTTACTGAATCCAAGACCAAGAAAATGAACCGGAAAGAAAGTACTTCTTCTACCTCCTCTTCTTCTTCCAGTTCTGTGATGGATCCACTGAGCAGTGTATTGGATGGCACCGATCCCTTGTCATTATTTGCAGCAGCTGCAGATCCTGTGACTGCTACAGCTACCATGGTAACACCAGAGGCAGTTATTTCAACTAAATAAAATAAAAAAAAACCCAGAAAACAAGGCAAAACCATAAAGCCAACCATGGGTAAAATATATTTGTCTCACCAGGTTAATTCAACAAGGAAAACACTATATTAATAGAATATTCTTTTTTTTTACCTATGTTGACTTATTTGTTTAAATATGGATTTTTCTTTTAATACTGTAACTTTTGAAAGGACCAGCTAGCACTTGAAACATGAAGTTGACTTTTATGAGCCTTCTTTTCTTTTTCCAGATTTGTTTTTAGCATTTGCAGTAACTTGTACTCCCCTCATAGGATGGTACAAGAAGGAAACGGGATAAAGATGACAGCTCAGCAGTTGGCAGTGACTTTGAGCCATGGTCAAGCAAACGTGGTGAAATCCTTGCTAGATACACAACAACAGAGAAGCTCTCTATTGTAAGTGGCAGTTTCTCCATTTTATTTATTTCTACTAGACCTTTATTGGATTTTGGATGTTACTGTTTTGTAATTATTTCATTAGTAAATACTGGTCCTCTGAATTTGAGTTTTAATGTTGCAGAAAGTTGTACCATGAGCTCTCACAAAGATTGTTTTGGAGCTGAGTCCAAGTTTTTTGATATTTAGAAGCCATCACTTTGTCCTTTTGTAGCAATAGAAATTACTCTTGTTTTTATGTCTACTTCTAAATGATCAGAGGTTTAACTGGCAGTGTATTTACTGTATGTGTTTTGGAATGCTAGTGAGTACTGCTGAAAAATCTGCTTTTTCTGTTTCCTCACAGAATCTCTACATGGGATCTGAAAAGGGTAAGCACTTTCTTTTACAGTAACTGAGTTTGCTTGAGGTTGGGTGCAGTGACAGGTTTGTTGTCAAGAATTGTTGAAATGTGTTTTCCTTCCTCCCCTGTTCTGACATTTGGTTGTGTTTATGCTCTTTTGTTGATAAGACTTCTGGATTTTTACTTAAAATAATTATTGAAAACAAGCCACCCAACCACCTTGTCTATATTCCTGTTGACTAATGAATTTGTGGTTATTTCACTCCCTGCCACTGTAGTTTAAGCCTTTCTTCCATTTAAAGTGTGGAAACATGTGTTGAGTATCATATTTGTCTATCCTCTGCTAACTGGAAGGAAGACAAGCAAGTCCTTTGGGAACTTGTTTGGTTATTCTCTTTACATGAAAGTGAAATGATTTTAGCTGTATGCTGGGTGTTCAAAAAAGAACCAAGTGTTAAATATTTTATCATGTTTTCTAGCAAAGCAAATCTGGGCTAAGTAGTCCTAGCTGATTGCATAGTAAATCAGGATTTTTGTATATGAGTAAATATGCAGCTTTTCAGCTTCTGCAAAAATAGATGTTTTTGCAATGAGAAACCTCAAACACCGCAACTGAATGTGGAGGGAGAGTGTGACATCTCCATCCCTATATGTCAATAAACCAACTGGATATAGCCCTTTGCAACCTGGCATAACTTCAGAGTTGGACCTGCTTTGAGGAGGAGAGTTGGCCACAAACATCTGAAGTTCTTTCCTATTCTAAATCATCCTATGGTTCTATATATTTAGTGATTCATACCAGTAAAACTTCCCTCTTCAAAGTGAATGCACTGTAGGTATGTTTGAATGTGTGTTTTCAGGAATTCTCACTACATGAGTCAAACCACTTGTCTTCCATCACAGAAGCTGACTAGTTATCTGAGTCAAGCTCCTCCAAGTTTGTTTCTCTTTAGAAGTCCCAGTGTTTAAATGTTAAAGAATTACATGTTTAAGTTTCTTTACAGGAAAAGCTGCAAGTACTGGTTCAGCAGTTTCTGAAAAAGTGAGAACAAGGTTAGAAGAACTGGATGATCTGGAAGAGGTGAGAAAGTTTTCTGATCAAATTACAGCACCTTTATAACAGTGAAAGAAATTTGTGTAATAAAAACGTTTTGTGAAACCTTCTGATATTTTTCTAAATGCGTTTTTAGTCACTTTGTTCCTGTGTCAGTTTGGTTCTAAAGCTTAAACAATTATTTCTGCTTTCAGTGTTTAACTAGTTTATTTTTGATAGATAATCTCTTTATAAAGTCTTTAAAATCTTCAGGAAAACAGGTCACAAGAGTGCTCTGGTACTGAGCATGAGGTGAACATGGTTTTTTTCTTTCTGAATCATAGCCAGATCTTTTCTGCTGTCACCAAATTTCTTAGGATGCTACTGGCAAAACATTTCATTTCTCTCTGATGTTGGCTCTAAATAAGTGCAAGTGTCCTTGTGTAGTGTTAGTGCACTAATTATACCATGAGTAGAATTCCACTGAAACAGTCCAGCTGTTTCTGAGGAGAAAATGTTGGGTGCCAGCATGTGTGTCTCTTGAAAACTAAAGCAGTTGTGATGCATTCCTGTGCCAAACACCTGCAGCATCGATGGTGCAAAGGTAAGAATTGAAAATTAGGGAAGTTGTAATAATTTTGTGGGATTCCCTCCCATAACAGGGTGATTTGACTCTAATAGTGGCACTTGCCTTCCTTCCCTCCCACTCCTGTTGAGTAGTTTGTGTTTTCTTGGCAGGGGTCACAGAAAGAGCTGCTGAATTTGACTCAGCAGGATTACATGAACCGAATTGAAGAACTGAACCAGTCTTTAAAGGATGCTTGGTCCTCTGATCAGAAAGTAAAAGCTCTGAAAATAGTCATCCAGGTCAGTTTTACAGTTTTGTTCTATACAGTGAGATTGGTGATATGACTTGTCCAATTTCCTTCTTAGGAAAAGAGGGGTTTCTATTAATTTTCTACTATTTCCTTTTGTTCTTCACTGAAACACATTTCTTTCAGAATTTTATGACTTCTGACAATAGTTAGATTTTCAGCTTTGTTGTTATGTATTGATTTTGATTAGGCTACATGGGATGGAATTCTTGATAAAGAGTCACCAAATGAGAGGTGTGGAAGTTTTACCTGCCTAAGGATAGTTAGAATAAATGACATGTAGGGATATCAGCTCTTTCCAGCCACCCCAGAATGGCTTTTTGAACAGCAGCGTTTTACCCATCCAGACTTACTAAGGCAATTGAATAATGTGATTTAGGACATTAGCAAGGTACAGAAAATAGCTCCAGATTTTTAAAGGTGTGAGTATGGAATTTTTATTTCTTGGTTTGTTTTTTTAAAACTTGCCCACAGTCTTTCTCTGGGTCATTTGGGGTGATGGGCTTTGAGGAGGACAAGGGGAAATAGGACAATTAAATGCTCTTTTGTTTGGCTTGGCCTTTCAAAAAGGCCAGAGGCAGAGTGCAGCAGAGGACAGGGGAGATAATGACATCCTTAAAAGCTGTAAAACTGATGTAATGCTGATAGTCATCTAGTGGGGTTATATAAAGTCAAGTTTTTTTGTTTTGCCATTCTGGATACACTTGTGAAAACTGTTTGCAGTAATTTCAGACCAAAAAGGAAATGAAATGTTAATGAAGTGAGATCAAACAATTATATGTGACCTAGGGTGACTAATGTTCTATTGCAACACTATGAAATCAGCACTATTATTGTTATTTTTAAAAAAATCAATATATAGGATTGTGAAGTGTGAATGTTGTCTTTGGATGAGAAGAAAAGGGTCAGGGATATACTGTACAGTGCTTTAATATGGGTATATATTATATATATATTGATATACACAGGGTGTGATGTGCAGTGATAATCTTTGCATTAATACTTTAACAAGTTCTTTTACAAATGGTTCACAAACAATTTTTCTGAGATGGGATTCACTGATTCCTTGTAGGAGGGTGGTACCAAAATTGAATATATTTATCTCTGCTCAGGTGCTGTCAGTGTGTTGTTCACTTAGCCCCTAATGCTGCAGATGCTCCCCATGAATTGAACAACTGGCTAAGAATGAAATAGGTATTTTGAGGCTGGTCACCAGTTGTGTTCTCCAGGGTATCAGGACTGTGATCAGTTCAGTTTATATGTTCATCAGTGATCTGGACCAGGGGATTAAGTGCACCCTCAGCACATTTGCAGATGACACTAAGTTGGATGGAAGTGTTGACCTGCTTGAGGGTAGGAAGGCTCTGCAGGGTGATCTGGACAGGCTGTACCTTCACCTAGAGGGTTCTCAAGCATTGGAACAGGCTGCCCAGGGCAGTGGTGGCATCACCATCCTTGGAGGTATTTAAAAGATCTGTAAATGTGGCACTTGGGGACATTGTTTACTGGTGGCCTTGGCAGTACTGGATTAAGGATTGGACTCAACAATCTTGAAGGTCTTTTCCAACCTGAAGGATTCTTTGATTCTGTGATTCCTCAAGTGCCTTTTTACAAGATACTTTACTAGTCACGATGGGGTAAGCTAAGCTACTTAGAGTAAGCTGAAGGAAGTTGATTATGTATGTGAGCTCTAAGAAAAGTGATATTTAAGTGCTCATGGTATGTGTAGGTCCTAAACAGCTACTGAATTACCTTTCTTTGAAGGTGACTGACTTACCAGCAGCAGGGAGGATTCTGCTTTGGTTGTAGGATGTGAATGCTCTTACCTGTCTTTCTGGTGCACTCTTAAGTTAACCTGATGAATAAAGCAAAAACAGGAAGTGTGCCCCTTGTTTAAGCATATTCAAATGTTATGATTTTCTTACTTAAACAAAGCAGTCTTGGGGAGTGTCAAATTACTTCCTATATTTTTGAAATGGGATGAAAACTTGAGCTTTATTTATTCCACTGAGATTGAAGAACTATCTCCTGATGAAGGAGAGAGAAGGGGCTGATCACAGAGAGTATTGTCAGTCTTAGAAACCAGAAAGGACTTGAGGCCACATTTGACTCAAGCAGGAGGAGATGGATTTCTCTCCCCAGTCAGTCATTTGCCTGTTTTCTTCAGGTAGAGGCTGTTTTTTTCCTGAGTAAAGTTCTGCCAAAGTTTTTGACTCCAGTTTAGTCTTGGAAAACAAAGTATATCTTAATTAAATATCTTAAAAATATCTTAATTCCTTAGTGTGTATTTGAATTCATATCATAAATGGACATGTTCCTTCCCGGCCTTGACATCCAGTGATAGTAGAACTGGGTGGGCAATACATTCTCAGATGTGACTGTTGCAGCCACCACTGTAGTCCAAATGCTGGGATCAGGTTGGGTTGGGATCAGGTTGGGTTCCAGGGGGTGATTCCTTACAGATTCCTCTCTAGAGCTGACTGTGAATCAGCTGTCTGTTTCCAAAATGTTTGAACTAGTTATGTGAGCTGCAGACAGGTGTTCAAAAGCTCATTAACTACACTTTTAAAATTGTTTCTTCAATTTAGTCTGTAATAAATTTTGTGTTTGATATGGATGTTGAGAAACTGAAAAATGCCCTTTAAAAAGTTGATTTAGAGAAGAAGTGCTTTTTAATGCTGCTTCTGTGAGAGAATTTGTCTTGTCTGAACAAATGCACAGATCTGCATGGTCAGCTGAAATTTTGTATTGTAGATTATCTTAATAAAGGAAAACCAGATCTGTGACTGTCTTTGGAAATGAGGAATAACCTGAAAAATACAGAGAGAGCACCATGGTGTGTTATGTTAGAGGTTCTTGTGCTTTTGGCTTGATAGTTCATGTTGGTTCTTTCCATCTGTGGATATTAACCTGTTCTACCTTTCTGGAGTAAAAACACAAACTTGCACTGGCCTCTAAAAGTGTTTCTGTGTTTTTTTTCTCTTTCTAGTGTTCTAAGCTTCTTTCAGACACAACTGTAATCCAGTTTTATCCAAGTAAATTTGTTTTAATTACAGATATCCTTGATACTTTTGGTAAGTATCTACTGTGCCAGACATTACATAATCATTAATAAGATTAAATTTTTTTGTAATGTTAGAAATCATCAAAGTTATCCAAAAAGGGCTTTCAGTTTTACACATGGAATATATCCAACACAAACATTTGGACACCAGTGATGTAAACATGGTACATAATTGTTAAAAAACTCTTAAGAGCAAAGTCTTTAAAATGAAAATGTTTCATTTTCTAGTTCTGTGCTTTATGTGTTAGTGAATATCTAGAACAAAACCTTGGGAAAAATCATGATCTCTGCATTTTTAAATTTAAACCACACTGTTATTATGAAAATATTTGGGTTTTGGCAGCCTCTTGACTCAATAGTTCATTATATTTGAAGAATAGAAGTCAGAAGATTTTCTTTTGCTGAATAGGGACTATGAAGTGATCAGAATGTAATTGCTGAATTTCTTAATGTATTTTTAAACCTTTAAGTGAAATTGTCATCCATTTCACGCGATTCTCTTGTTTTTCTGCCATGTTGTGGAGAAGATTTACAGTGGCATTCAAAGTTGAAGGGTATTTTGATGTTAGCAGGATATGCTATGACATAGATCCAATTGTTTTTTCAGGTCTTGCTTCCTCTGTTCTCTTTCCTACTTACTGAGAGTTGCTGGAGAGAACATAATACCCAAACTCAGCAAAGTCAGGACACCAGCTGGCCTTTCCTGGCCTGGGGGAAATCTGACCCGTGTGTTACCTCTGCACTCAAGGGAGCCAGAGAATTGTTTTTATAATGTGAGAAGTGCTGAAATCATACTGAACATTTCACCTCACTAGAGGGCAGCATAATGTCAGTGTTCTAGGAAGTTTTCTCCAGCTACTTTCACTGTATGTTGGAGGGAACCTTTGTACCAACATTTTGTGTTCTACAGTTTGTTAATTTGTTATGAATTGTTTTTATTTTTTTTAACCAGGGAAACTAGTGTATGAAAGAATTCTGTCCATGTGTGTGGATAACCGTGGCTCTCTGCCAGGTAACTTTGTGTTTGTTTCCACTGTACTCCAGGAGAAAATCATGTTAGAACTAACTTGAGGAAGGTTAAACAAGACTTGCTGCTGTATCTCCTGTGGAAAAAGTTCTAATTTGAATATAGTAATTTTTATTTTTTACAGAGTAAAATCCATTGCTTAGACATTCCACTATTCACAGTGTTCATGCAAGTTGACATTTAACTGTGAAAATATCCCTAAGGTGTAATAAAATGTGCTTGTGGCTCTGATGTTCCTAATCACAGGCTGGGTTTTTCTGAGACTCAGAATCTCAAAGAATGATGTCTAAGTTCTTTGATACGGAATTTGTTAGTGAGAGGGAGAATTAAACATGAATGGCCTAATTAGGTGAAGGAAGATCTTTTTTTTTTCCTCATAGCATATGCTCTTTTCTCAAAGTACTGTATTTTAGTAGTTTAAAGTTAATGGTACAAGTTAACAAAGCTGAGAGTCTCAGTTTTTGCTACGTAGATGATTTTGTAGCTACATTGGAAACTTGATAGTTTTGCTTTAATTAGGGAAGAATGTTGGAAGAAGCTGCAGGCTGCATTTAGCCTGATCTTTCTGACTTGGGCCCTTCTTGTTTTGTCAGTTGAAGTTCCAACACAGTGTAGAGATCTAATTTGACATTTACAGTACAAATGTATGTGGAAGAACCTCTTTAGCAAGACTTTGAATCATTCCATGAAAATACAGGCATTTCCTTGCAATTTGGAGTGCATTAAGTCCACATCCTTGAAATACGAAACATTCTTACTCTGCGGCTGGCAAAGCAACAGTACCATTAGTTTGCAGTTAAATCCATAGGTTTTGAGCCAGAAGCTTCAAGCAAACAAGTATTGAAATTTGAAATAAACTTACAGAAAATAAGATAAGATTTGGTTATTGCAGATTTGACAAATTGTTCTTACAAGCATTGATGAAGGCAGACAGTTCCCATAGCACATCAAGACTTCTGGGCACAGTTACCTCCATTCTGGAGAGCTGAGCTCGTACTGCAGCTGACCAGCTGCTGGAGGCATTGCTGATGGGAACTTCCCAAGCAGCTCTAAAAGTGGGAGGGAGAAGGAAAGTCCCTGCTGTGCTGTCTGTGCATGGCAGTGTGAACCTCTGGGTATTTCAGGCCCGATCTCCAAGCTTGTTCCTTGGAAACCAAGTGAAACAAAGTTATATGAGAACTCCTGAGGTCCTAGATAAGAAAGAACATCTTCCTGTACTCAGTCAGCATCTCACATGTGGCTTCTGTCATCTTGGAAGTTGGAAGTTGGAAACTTTCTTGTGGAGCAGGAGGTTCTCACCCTCTGGGGCAGGGGTGGGAGAGCACTGGTATTTTAAACTGTTTCACAGTGAGTTTATAAGGAGACATTTACAGCAGAAGCTGCTTATGCAGCTTTGTCACTGAGAGAAGGGGGACACATCCATCCCAACCATCTTGCCTCAGAGCTGAGTTGATCCCAAGAAGCCAATTCTGCCTTCTGTTCCAGGCAATCCAGAGAAAGCCATGCCCCACTTCATGCCTGCCTGACCTGAGCACTGTCCCCCAACCCATCTGTTCCATCCTGAGGTGGCAGCTTTTCCCTGCTGGCACCTGACACAAATAGTCTGAGAGCCCACAGGGAGAGAGCTGCACTGCTGTTCAGTGTATGAAAACAAGTGTTCTCTCAGTGTTTAGCACTTCCTACTTCTTGTAATAGTATTGTTTAAAAACTATATTAGCCTTCTAAAATAAAGAATTGGTTAAATCTCTTCTATATGTATGCATTGGTTACAGATGTATAAATACATGCATTTGTTACAATTCCCTGTATTTTCTTTATTTACAATTTCTGCTTTTGGGAAAACAGAGGAAGAGGTTGGATTTCTCAGTGGCAGGTCTGCGATCAGCTTTGAGTGCTTGACTTCAGCTTCTGAAATGTTACTTAGTAGAAGATGGAAGCTCTGTTACTCCTTCTTGCTGTGTACTCAGTTCTGACTGCTGCTTAAGAGAGCTGAGAAGCAAATGTATTGCCTAGTTTATTAGGGTGCACCTAATGTCTTGTTGATTGGAAAGAGAACAGAGTTTTAAACCTAGAATGAAAAGTAAATTGTTTTCAGAATGAATGTAACTATTTCTGCGTTCTGTTTTTTCCCCACAGATAACTTTTCTCCAGAAAGTGTTAATGATACAGCTAAAGAAACTTGCTTAAACTGGTTTTTCAAGATTGCTTCAATAAGAGAACTCATTCCCAGATTGTATCCTTGTCAAATGACACTCTCAGAGTGTATCTGTGGGGTTTTCATAGACTTTTTCATAAATGAACATGTTTGTTTCAATAAAACCCACAGTATCTGATGTTTACACTGGATGTTTTCTTTGTTTCAGGCTGTATGTTTTGAATGTGCTTTTGAGTCATGTTTCATAGTCAACTGAGTGTTTGATTATTGGTTCTGGGCAGCAATAAAATAGAGATGATATATGAAAAATTTTGAAACAAAATCTTGTAGATAAATCAGCAGGTGTAGTGAGATCAATTACAGAAGGCCTTGAAATAGTTTGATGTGTATTTGCTATATATTTGTTTCATGTTTATCAATGGTGTGCATCTTAGTTTTGTTCCTTAACTTGACTTCAATTTAGTTACGTGGAAGCAGCAATACTGAAATGCAATAAGTTCCTGTCCAAAACGTAAGAATAATGTTAAGTGTGGGAAGGAAGTGAACAGGCAGACTTGGGCTTAGGAGCTAATTAAAGGAATTGAGCATGCAGGTTCTGTGACTAATGGTGGATTGGGTCACTGAGAAGAAGCAGTACTGAGAAGTTTTGAAGCTTTAATGAGAATACCATGGAAAACTTCAAGTTGAACTGTGATATAATTGAAATACAATCATGCTCTCAGTTTTGGAATGTCTGTATAAATGTGATATCAGGATGTCACAAATCCCAGTGCAAATTGAAAACCAGTGGCTTCAGATGGTGAAGGAGGAAGGAAGATTGTTGAGATGAGGAGTGTGGCAAAGATAGTGTAGAAAACTGAAAGGAAAATATTGATATGCCATATTGGCAGAGACATTATCTTTTAAAAACCTTGGTATAAGCTGAATGTGTTGCCAAACAGTGTCAGCTGCTGAGCAGAAAATGTTCCTTTCCATATAATTGTCCTTCTTCAGTTATACTTTGAAATGAATGTTGTAAGCCAAATTGCTACTCTAGTGACAACTTTATTATCCCTAAAAAGCAGTTCTTTTACTGGAATTGATGGGCCTCATCTCCAGGCACTGGTACAGCTCTGTCAAAAAGGACCTTTGGGAAAATGAGACATGCAAGGAGTTCTGCCAGTTCTGCTTTAAGCAGCTGCTTTCCTCACGTTGTGTTAACAGCCTTTCCAAAGCTCTGCTGTTCCTCCAGACTAGAGGAGAAGCTTTGTAGTTGTATTTGTCTCATAATAGCAAATACTGCAATTTGAATATACAATATATATTACTGCATGTGTAAAATTTTACTTATGAAATCAAGTTTTTTTTTTGATAGGTGTTTCTATAACTCATGCTCAATTATTAACCTACAAGGCAGCTACTGAACTTACCTGTAGGTGATATAATTCTGTTATTGACTGTTAAAGCTCATTTTCATTTCTGAAAAACCTCAACAGGGGGATTTCGGAATGTCTCCCACGGTTGACATCTATGATTAGAGGAATTGGAGATCCACTGGTTGCAGTCTATGCACGAGCATATCTATGCAGGGTAGGCTGTCCTTTAACTCTTCCCCTCTGTATCAAAGATTTACTGCAGCTGGTGCTGCCACTGCTTCTTGTAACTACTGCCTTTATCTGAAGGAGTCAGCAGCCTGTCTCTTCCTTCTGACAAACAAACAAAAAAATTGTTGTTCTGTTTTAAGAATGGGGAATCTTTCTTTCAGTGATTAGAATAAGTAAGAGTAATTTTATGCACTGCTATAGGCACTCTCCATACAATAGATTGTTGCAGTACACTGGGGTAGACACTGATTTCCTCACTACTTACACATACTTGGAGAACCATGTTTAAATACACCACAGGGTGCTTGTTAGTGGACATGTCTCTCATAGTAAGCAAGGAAATAATCAGTCAAAAGCATGTGATTCAATGGTCTTTGTTAATCTGATATGTGTGACTTGGGTGTATTCCTTCAGAAAAGGCATTTTTCTTGCAGTTGAAGGAGAATAAGATACAGATAAAATCTTTCTCTTTTAATACAGGTTGGGATGGAAGTGGCACCACAACTCAAAGAAAGCCTGAACAAAAATTTTTTTGACTTTCTTCTAACATTTAAACAAGTAAGCAAATAGGGTTTTATTTGCAAAATCAGATAAATACACCCCTTAGCCAAACTGCCACATACCTTTAAAAAACCTTTTAAGTTCTTAAATCCAGATTTAGGGGTGTTCCTGTGTCCAGATACAGTGTGGAAAATTTTACATATATTCTGATAACTTGAAACTGCTCTATTTTGCATGTTTTCAGAGTTGAATAACATTTGTTATGAGCTTGATCTTTTTTTTTCCAGCATGCAAGGAATGCTACAGAAATGTGTGTATCTCTGTGGTATTGTCTGTTGTCGTTTCCAGTCATACACAAACTTTGTCCAGTTTATCATATCTCCCATTAAATACCTTTTCACAGCAACATTGTTTTTATCCTTTGTTTCGACAGATACACGGGGATACAGTTCAGAACCAGTTGGTGGGGCAGTGTGTGGAGATGCCTTTGTATTTGACCCTGTATTCTCCTGCCATAGACTGGATTCTGCAGTGTATTGCATACCATGCTCCAGAAGTAAGTGTGCAGGGTAATACTTAATACTAAAGGAAGTGCTGTGGTGAAGAATTAATTTTGCCTGTTAAAAACCCCTCAGTCAGTTCTTACATGAGTGTGAAAGTGAGTATAAAGAGCCCAGATAGGACTGTCTGATTCTGTCTTCTGTACAGGAAGACTGTTTGCTTCCACAGAGCTCAAGTTTGGCCACTTCAAGTTCATAAGCACTGTTTGTTCCTTGCTGTCCTTTAGCTAGTTTAATCTTTATTTCTTGAATTCGTTAGTTTCTTCTGTCATACAGATATAAAAATGATTTGAGTAAACTGCAGCTTTGTAATTGCTTAACATTGTGAATAGGCTGTTTTAATCTCGGTCAGTCTGGTTTGCACTTTGGCAGAGTTCATAATTTTTATCTCCCCTGCCAGAGATAACTGACCTGGCTGGCAAATAGTGATTACTTGGAGTAATGGCCTGGCTGAAGGATTGCAAATTTGACTTCGGTAAAATGGTGGGTTTGATTAAAATGCCACTGTACCTAGTCCAGAGTGTGTTTTATGTTGTACTACAGGGTTGTTTTCTTGTGGTGTAAATGTAGGATAAGACAGGATTATTGGAATATATTGGGGAGGTAATTAAAACACCTTTTAGTAGACTTTGCTACAGTAATTAAACCTGAATTTATTTGCAAAATCTCTAATTGCTAATTTTAATAAGTAATTTTTCTAGGTTCTGCTTACTGAGATGATGGAGAGATGCAAAAAACTGGGGAACAAGTAAGTGTTGCACAGTGCAGAGTCTGTAATGAGTACCCCGGAGTCCCCATAATAAAATTCTCTCTCCTTCTTTTGGAAACAGTTTGGTTGCATAGTATAGCTTTCATTCTCCCAGCAGCTTACTAAATCATGATTATGAACATCTGTTTTCCAGAGATGAATTCTAAAATATGGTAGATTGCTTGTAGAACAAAAGTTAATTAGTTTAAACTGGTTGCTGCATTCTGGCTCCTAAGCCAAAATTTAGAACTTGTAATGTGTTCTCCATCAGCCCTGTCTCTGATTCCTGGTTGCGCTTCATTTTTCTGTGTTTTCTTCCCCCTCTCCTCCACTGGCTACAGTCAGCCCATATGTGCATCTAGCAAGGGAAGCTGTAAAGCAGCCGGCAGCCTTTGGAAGATGGTAATATTTAGGTGACTGCTTTTTCAGCACTAAAATAAGTATCCCAAATGTCTCCTAGAAGTTGGTGTGCAGGCTAATCACCTTGAGTAATTAGTTCAGGAAGATGATCTGATCTGAAAGTTTTGAATGTACTTACAAGTTTCTGTGAATGCAGTTTGGCCTGCTGATGGGCTACTTTCTGTTCAGTTTATTGGATAGGTGGGCTGAGTTCTGTGAAAGTTTTCAGCTACCTATTCTTTTTCTGATGTACTTTGTATAGTCCAATTGTGCAGTGGCTGAAGAACTAAAATATGTTAATTACTTAGATGAGGAATACCAGAATTCTGTGACTGATCTAAGGAGTCTGGGGGAGAAGTGTGATGTTAAAAATGTGATCTGAAGGTGGTGTTGTATCAGAGTTTATACTGCAGATAAAAATAATTCACGTACTCTGGTGTACTAATAGTTTTGTATAGGTGTTGATTTGTTTTGTAGAAACTTATTTTAAAATCAACTTTTATCATTTCTCACTGTAAAGATGGGCTAGGTGCCTCCTCTTTTTCCTGTTTGCTTTTTGAAGGAAAGACAAAATGTTGAGTATAACAAGGGTTTTTTAAAGTAATATTTTGGGATATCTGTTTGATTGGGAAGCTGAATCATCCAGTTTAGACAATCACAGTACTTTTCTTTAAAGTGGATTTCTGTGGGGTTTTTTTCTTCTCAAGATTGTCAGGATATTACAAAGCAAGAAGCATCAGTATATAAATCTTCAAATAATCTCAGTATGTTCCATGAGCTCCATTGCAGCCATCTAAGTGAAAAGTGGCAGCCTGTTCTCTGTTTTGCAAAGCACATACCCAGTGAACTGGAAGTACTTGTCTAATGGTAAAATGCAAATTCCAGCCAAATTGTGGTGGGATCACTGATGCTCAGGCAGAAACACAGAGGGTGCTGGGCTGTCTTAAGTGCTCCATAGTATTTCAAGGTAAACTGCCCTGTATTCAAACTGTCTACTAGTGAAGGGCAGAGTGTTTTATGAGGAAGCTTCTGAGCAAACTCATGGCTGAGTGAACTGAGTGTTACAGTAACACAGTGAGTTCACTCTTCCACTGGTGACTTTGGCTTCGTAGTAACACAAATATGTGTCTGAATGATTAATCATAACTGGCTAAATATGTCATTGCCACTTATCACTGTTTGGATTTATTTTAATTCTAACAATGCAGCTGCTAGAAATGTGGCTTTTATAATGCTTGTATAATTCAATTCAGTGAGAAAAACTTTCCATGGGGATTCTTCTGAAATTTAGTAAAAGAACAGATGAAGTTTTTAGCTATATCATCTACTCCTGGTTTGCTTGATCTTTTTAGTAAATTTCTGCAAAAATGATGACTTCAAAAACACCTGTGTGGAACAAATATTCTACAGGTTTGGTTGCCTTTTCCTTATCTGGTGGCTTAATGTTTTGTTTATTCACTATGAATCTTCATCCATGCAAACTGGATGTGTAAGGCATTTTTCTTTCTTATCTCTTTTCCTTTATAATAGATGCTGGACAGTTGTTAGTCTAGGAAGTTTAGATTAATGTAAATGCAGGGACAACCAAATTGTAGTTGATGTTGAGCTGTATTGATCTGCGCTGTGCTCATTGCAGTGCTTTGCTGTTGAATTCAGTCATGTCGGCGTTCAGGGCAGAATTTATCGCTGCCAGGTCGATGGACTTCATTGCCATGATTAAAGAGTGTGATGAGTCTGGGTTCCCAAAGGTAACTTTTTGTATGCAATTTGTAACAACTGCTTTTCTTTGTCTGACAAGAGTTCTTTGTGCTCTTAGTTGCCTACATGACTTGCATGTCATTTGAATAAAAGGTGGTTTGATCTGAAACTCTTGCTGCACAGTGTGGCTGCTGGAGCACTGTTGGGTGGACATGCATTTCCTGCTTGTCATTTACAATTTCTCATTAACTTCCAGCATCTTCTCTTCCGTTCCTTGGGATTAAACTTGGCATTGGCTGATCCTCCTGAAAATGATCGCCTTCAAATACTAAATGAAGCCTGGAAGGTTATAACAAAGCTGAAGAACCCACAGGTGAGTTATTGTCCATTCTATTTCACTACTGATTCTGTGTTTAGGGCAAAATTGTATCCAGTTGTTCAATAAGCAGGTGCATAGCATGGCATTGTTTAGCTTTTCTGGATACACACAGTTGCAAAAAATTATGGTGACTGGTTATATCTTTATACAATCTCTGCTTTTCTTAGCTCTACCTAAGCATGGCTTAATGTAATTATGGTGACTGGTTATATCTTTATATGATCCCTGCTTTTCTTAGCTCTACTTAAGCATGGCTTAATTCTACATAACATAATTCTACATAAGCAACTTGAGTTCTGCATCTTTAGGTCTGCATGAGTCAGACCTCAGGAGTTAATTCTTTTAAGTGTAATTTTTGCAAATGTATTGCTCATAGCCTCCTGTAAATATTGGTACTCACAAGACACATGTATTTCTAGGATTATATCAACTGTGCTGAAGTGTGGGTGGAGTACACATGCAGACATTTTACAGTAAGTGAAAATTACTTTTGTTTTCTTTGAAGTTTTTCTGATAGACTAAGTGGCTGTATTAGCAGTTTGGTATTAAAATTGGAGTTAGCTTTGACTATTCAATATGAGTGTGTAGGATTTCAGCAGTGAATGAAAAAATACCTTTCCTTTCATGAGAGATTGATGGGGGCAAAAGATGGAGCTTTGAAGCTCCACTGTTCCACAGCACTGCATATTTCTTATGCTTTTGTTTTAATGGCAGATGGACCAGTTTAAGTAAGGATTTACTGGAGCTATGGCTAAAGTTCCTGGCTTAACTGCCAAATGGAAATAAATTATCCAACTCAACTGATGTTCAGTGACTTGATTTATGTGCTGATTTCATTGCTGTATTTTGTAACCTTGGTTTTTGCTACACAGAAGCGAGAGGTCAATACGGTTTTGGCTGATGTTATCAAACACATGACTCCTGATCGAGCATTTGAAGATGCTTACCCACAGGTAAAGGATTTATTTCATCAAATCTGTAAAAATCTGGTGGGCATTTTCTTATATGAAATTAATTCTTAAACATTACTGATGAATCTTGCCGCAAAATAATTATTTTTAAACACTAGCTGTAATTTGAGAAGTCTTTTGAAACACTGTAATGCTGTAATTTATTCCTCTTTTTTTTACCTGCACATCAATCTTTTGTTTCTGAGAAATGCTAAACCTGAATGATTTATGTATTTAGAAAAAGCAATAGTTCAACAGTGGTGTTTGCTGAAGGGAATTAGCAATCATGGTAGGCTGTTTAAACAGAAGTAAAACATAAAATAATCCATCTCTGCTTGGAATTGTTAAGGGTTAAGTGAATTATTGTGTGCAGTTCTTGAGAACAAATGTTAGATGAGATATGAATTAGTTGAAGAAGGTTTTTCTGGTTTACTTGAAGGGTAGATGGAAGTGCCTGCAGAAGAAGATTTAACAAACTGGTTTGGGGTTTTTTGTTTGTTTCATTGGTTGGGGATTTTAGTGCAGAGACCCAGAGGACATGCAGACTCTAAATTGAAAAAAATCTGCCTAACTATGAAACGTAAAGAACCAATAAAGCCTGGGCAGGCTGGTCAGCCTCTGTTCATGGGGGTTCTGAGGGGCATGTTGGAAAAGCATGTAGGAGCAGCATAGCTGTAGTTTATCCTACTTTCTGGGAAGAAATTACATTGATGAATGCTTGAAGCATCTTTCAAAACAATTTTCTGTGAATAACTAGAGAAGAAGAGTCTCTGGATAGTCTTAAATGAACTTGTGTTACACTAATGTCACCCCTTTTTTTATTCCCCTTTAGCTGCAGTCAATTATTCAGAAAGTTATTACCTATATCTATGACTTCTCTCTGCTTTTCTCGGTGGTAAGTGATACCCTGTTTAATAAATTTTTAAGAAGAACTAATTTGCTCTGTTTTTGCAAGAGAGTTTAGCTGACTGGGATATTTAGATTGTTTAGAAGTTCACAAATTGGGAGGACTTTTTGTCTTGTAGGTAAGTGCAGAAATATTTTGGGAGCTTTCTGCTGGTTGTACTTAAATATTCATTATTCCAATTCCAATTTCCTATAGTTTTTTCATTAGGCTTTTAGATTCTCTGAGTTTGTTACTATGGCATAAGTGACAATCAGTGCAAGATAAAATACCATTTCTTTGAGTATGTGTGTGTGTTCCTGTAGTTGCTGATAGCTCTTTCTGTGTTAGGATATATACTTAATGTGCCCTGGCTTAGGGCTTACATTTGTCACTGAAACAAAGTCAAACTCAGAGAGGTCAGAGACTGAATGTTAGGTAGAAAAATAGAAACAAAATGTGTCAAAGTACAGAAACCAGTTGCAGAGTAAAATTGAATACTGATGCTGTGGATTTGGAGTCAAGTCTTGTTCTCAAATTGCTTTGATGATTTTGAAAATCTTGCCCTCACTATATTCTTGAGATGATACACCAGCTAAGTATCTTAGTATCTTAACACCCCAAACCATTAGTTTTGAAGAAAACTTGAGTGTCTTAGACCTTCATAACTTGCCTTGGATACATGCAAAGTCGTTGCTGATGTATAGATTGTTTTAATTGTTTTTAATATTTTACCCTTTGTTTCCATAAATCTCTGAATCTGTCATAATCTTAACCGCTTTGAAGCATTTGATTGCTTTTTAAAAAATAGTGCAACATTTGATTCTAACAGTTCTGTATTTTGTGTTCTGTTCTGGATCTCTGCAGTCAATAAATTGATACACCTTTCAGCCATTGGTCCTTTTCCATTAATTCCACTTTTTCATCCTTAAAGATTAATTACTGTCTTCAAAATAGATTAAATTAGTTTTACCTAAATAGCTATGCTTATAAAACTTGTACAAAATTTTGATTGTTTTAGTGTGTTGTTTGTAACATACTTAATTTTACTCATTTATGTGTTTGTACTTTCAGGAGAAATTCTTGCCATTTCTGGATATGTTCCAGAAGGAAAGTGTGAGAGTGGAGGTTTGCAAGTGCATCATGGAATCTTTTATTAAGTAAGTGGAGACTACTGAGGTGAAATGCACTCGAGAGGCTCTGAGAAACTTAACTGAAAGATGGCTGGACAAGAGTCAGTATAGAGTCCCTTTAGCTTGTGAAGGTGTTCCAGGCTATGGGAAAGAAAAGAGAGAAGTGTCAGTTTTGCTAATCTATTACTGGACTGTTTGACTGTTCACAAAGGAAGATGAAACTGAAGTAATTATATTGATGCTGACTTGCTGTGTGTTAACAGAATAGTTGTTCTCTGAGCTTTTTTTAATTGGTGTTGCCTTTGTTGGTTTCTGAAATTTATTTCACATTCCAGTTGCTGTCATAGCACAGAACTGTTGCCTTGGTGTAATGGAGTATTGCCATAGTTGAAAATGAGCTTTGGAAATGAAAATATCTGCCAATATTGTAGAAATCAAACAGCCCTTTTCAAATAACTCACAGATTCCTTGAAACATTTTTTTCATTTTCTCCTTCCCTTCAGGTATTTGTATTCAGTGCTGAGCCCCCTGAGCCTCCTCTCCCTTGGGTACACAGGCCCAGCTCTCTTGGCCTTTGCTCATATGAGAGATGCTGTGGCCCCTTAATCACCTTAGTGGAGCTGCACTGCACGTGTGCCTCTACCTAAGCATGACATTTATCCTTCCTGGCTCTCCCTGAGTAGCTGAGAAATTACATTACATCTTGGTAGATGGAGGATTGCTTTGTTTTGATGTTCTTAGATTGCCTCAATGTATCACATGTCTGGCTTGTTATGTCCCTTAAGGAGTCAGATTCAGTGGCTTGGCAGGGCAGCTCTGTGGATTAACATAATATTTCTTGACTGGCATTTGCTGGAATTGTGCGTCTATTAACCACATGATCTTTGAAGTTCTGTTGGTTCACCAATGAATAGCAAACCTGTGTAGTGTCATACAGTGTTGGTGATGGGAATTATGCATTAAATTGGTGTTATTCTAGTCACTGTTTTTCATTTTGACAGAGCAGGATTTTTCATCACTTTTTCTGAAACACTTTCTAGGCATCAGCAGGAATCAACAAAGGATCCTGTTATACTCAATGCTCTTCTGCATATCTGTAAGACGATGCATGATTCTGTGAAGTAAGATTAACTTATACTAATAACTCATTTGTGCAAAGTTTGGCTGCCTGGTGTAGTTTCTGTTTCTGAGGCTGTTTGTTTCAAGGTGAATTAAGACATGAATCCAATTAGTGGTGAGGGAAGAGCTGTGCACTGAAGTGGCAGCATGTACCATTAGCTCTTTAATTTAAAATGCTGATGCATTTTAAATACTGAAGCAGAATTTTAAAAGGAAAATAGCAATGGTTTTGTAGTGTTTTCTAGTGAAGCAGAGACACTATACAATCCAATCTTAAAAATATTTTGAGAGTGAAACCAATGTAATCTCAAAGTTATAGTGAATAATAAGCTCTTTCTTACATATTCAAGTGAATATGTAGCTATTAAAGCATAGATTACTGTTCTCAATCATACCCTTTTTTGGGCCACTATTTTCAGCCATTACAAAAGGGTGTGAAATCTTTAAAAGGATATCTGGAAGACCTCTAGGAACTTTAGTAGGGGAAGCTACAACCAAGGAGAAACTCTTGAACTGTCTCATTCCCCTAAATCTTCCTCTTTTCCCCTTGGCTTTGAGAGCTGAGGTTGTTAGAGATCCTGTGTGCCCTGTTGCATCCTCACTGTTTCAGTAGCCATTGTACAGTGTGGAAAATGTTGTGGTTTGTAGGTAATGTGCAAAGATCATATCCAAATCTTTGTCCGATTGAAAATAGAGCCAGAATAATGGTGCTCTCAGGAGCACAAATGTCCTCTTTTTAATTCTGGTTTGGGGTGAATTGTAAGGGCAGTTTCTTTTGGCACTCTGAGCTCAGAGCCTCATAGTATGGCAGATACTGCAAAGGAACTCAGAACTTTTTCAGCCTTGATAGCCCATGAATGCAAGATTTATTGCCAATAAAGTAGTCAGATTTGGCAGGTAATGCAAATTTATACCAGCTAAAGTGCTTTATTTGGGTCAGAGCACCTTATTTGGCTGTATGTTACACTAAAAGCCACTTCAGTCTTTAAGTAGGACAAATATATTGTACCTAAAATGGCTTATTAAGGAAAAAAAATAAAACAGTTTATGGCAATCCCTATTTGGTACTTCCTCTTGACATTTTGCCAAAAGAATTTCATGGCTTTCTGGGATTTTTAAAATCCCTTAAACCAGCAGTTCCTTTAGTTGAGATGGTGTACATTGCCAGCTTGTTCAGTTGGTAAATCATCATAAATTCCAGCTATCTTTAAGTAACTCCTGCATCTATTTTGCATCCTGGTTCAGGAAACTCCCAGCCCATTGTGTGGGGCTCGCTGCCCCTGTCACAGCTGTTGGAGGAGAACAGCCTGTAGGCTGGTGGGGGTCTGGTTCAGAACTGAACTGGAAACCTATCACTGACCTGGAGATCTCATTACGAGCCTTCTGAGCCTTTCAGAGCCCATCAGTTGACTCTTTTGACTGGCAATGCACTAATGAGCTAATCATGCTGAGGTTTTCTTTCCTCCCTTACTGAATTTGTATAATAAAACTATTGTTCTCTTCCCATCTGGTGTCTGAGTTGGAAATTGGTAACTGATATGCCAAAGGTCAAAGCTGGAGCCAAGTATATAATAGTAAGAGGATTAAATTGTATTAGTTAATTGTAATTTAACTTTTCATTCAACCGTTTTCAGTGAAATAGGTTTGACTTACTGGATTTATATGTGATACAAATTTGTTTCAAATCAGATTTTGGACTCTTGCTATAGAATAGGTATCTATGAGAATCTTGAAAAGAAACTCCTTTTTACATATCAGTTTACTAAAACATCAAAAGAACAGCACTGTAGCAAGGTGAAGTTAATTATTTTTTAAATTCTGAGGCAAGGTTAGTTAAAACAAAAAAACTTCAAACAACAAAACCCCGAAACAAAATGATAAGCTAATGTTGTTTCTAAAATAAATACACTGTGACATATACTATTGAAAGTTTGTTTTAAAATCATTGCCCCTTAAAAAAGATAACTTTCCTCTAAAAATAGATTTACTACTTTCTTTAGGTTTTTGCAGTTAGTTCCTACTCAAGTCCTCATGTTGCAATACAAGACTGAAGCCATTTGTTTGCTAAAGAACATCAGCTTAGTGTCCTTCTCCTCAGGCCCAAATCTGAGCTTCTGTAGATCTAAAGACACTCTTAGCAATTTTTTCTTTTTTTTAAAGTCTAGAATTTAGCTTGGTGCATGGTTGACTTGGTCATATTTATTTTAAAATTATTTTAGTACTTAATGTTATACAACATATTATGCATAATTTGAACCTTTATAGTAATAAGTAATATTCTAAAATTGACCGTATAAATTTTCTCTTGTAGTGCACTAACTCTTGAGGATGAGAAAAGAATGTTAGCAGCTCTGATAAATGGGTTCATAAAAATGGTGAGTGACAATTGTTGCACTGTTTGGTTTCCCTTGGAGCTCTGACTTTCCTGAGATCCCCGGGAGGAACTTGTGTCTGTGTGGCTGAATCAGAGCCCATGTCTGACCTGCCTGAGACCACTGAGAACCCCAACCAGGGCATTTTAGAGACAAGGGAAATGTCACACAGTGTTGGACCTGCTGTGGTGCAATAGGAAAGTTTAAAGTGCACACATTGTTTATTTAATTTTATTTTCTGCTAGTTTTGAGAATCTCCTGTAAAACATAGCAAGTATTTAAAAGTTAAATAGCAATTGAAGTCTTGCCTGTTATAGCATCAGAGAGATCACTGATTTATGGGAATGAAGTTCCATTCCCAGCTCTAAAAAGAACCAATGCCAGCTTCAGTAAACACAAAATAAATATGACTTGTATGTTGTTCTTATCCCCATTTATCTTCATTTACAAATAAAATAATTTGTATCATTAAATTAGTAGTCCCAGAAGAACTCCAGGTGTTTTGTCTTGAATTTGGTTTTTAACTCTTCCCTCCCTATTATCCCAGTAAAATCTTTTGTTGTTCTCTGGTTTTGAGATGTCAGGTTGTTTAAGGAGACTTTCTCAGGCTTTCTTATTCTCTAACCATGTGCTCTCAGTGCTTGATTTTTCTTTCATGTAGAGCTGACAGACTCTGTCTCTACTTCTCCTCTTTGTTCAATTCTATAAATTTGATATAGATGGTTATTTTTATTTCAGCTATAATAATTTGCTAATTAATATGTTTTAATGTATTTTTGCTTTATTAAGCCTTTTATGCAGTATAATATGGTATAATTTCCTTTAGGATGATTTTTCACATTGAATAAAATTTGATGTGGCTTGATAGTCTTGGTTTAGGGGGGAAAAAATCCTGTAGCAGAAAAATGACTAGTTATGAATTTTAAACTAGCACACATTAACATGTAGAGAGAAAAGCAGTTGTAACAGTCATCACTACACTCAGTATTTTTGTGGAAGAATTTGTATATTTAGAGAAGTTTTCTTGAGACTAGGACTCAAAAATGAGCATTGTACAAGTAGAGGAAAGGCAAAAACAGTTGTCTGTAATGCAAGAAGCAATTCTTTGTTTTCTGTTGCAGTTTATTTGATCTTTCAGTGTAGGAATTAAATGTAAATTTTATTCTAATTTTGTAAAAAAATCTTTTGCATATGACTTGAGAAATAATAAATAATGCAACCTTTACTTCTATTAGAAAAAAATTCCGATAGAATACATAAACATAGACTGCCTGGAGACTGTTTCTCATAGGAGGCTTTTAATTGACAGCTGAGACACTGCAGCTGACAGCACTCAAGGTTTTTTAAATCTAGAGGGTTGAAAGTAGGATGTTCTCACAGGAGGGTTGCCTTTTGACTTGTTTCCTGCCAGAATACAAGGTTGCAGCTTTTGCCATCCTGTGTAACCATGTAGTTATTAACCAAACCTGAGGAAAACCTGCAGTTTCTTCTAGTTAGGAAAAATGGTATTTTCTCTTGGAAGCCCTTTATAAACTAGGAATTACAGGAATCTGAATACAGATCCACAGGTCTGTTTCTTTTGTTCTGTTTTTTTTTATTTTGCTTTGTAAGTATGATCAAAACAAGGCCTTTGTCCCTTTTCCATAAAGAATCAAGAGTTTGCTGAGTTTGAAAACACTTCACAAACCTAGTATTTAAATGTTGTTTTCTTGATAAATACTTGATCTGTAAAACAGAACATCATGTGGAGTATAGACAAAAAAACACCAGTAAATCTTTGGTGTTTCCCTGAAGTTTAAGTGTTGTAGAAACTTAAAAGGACAGAGATTATTCAGGTGCCATTTTGTTGTTACTGGTGGGTGTTTTCCTTACCAGTATGTGGGGATTTTGACTTTTGAATATCTGTGGTTTTATCAGAAAGTTAATGGCCTAAAATGGTAAAATCTAGGGGTTTTTTTGTCTTTTATAGGTTTCATTTGGCCGTGACTTTGAACAGCAGCTGAGTTTCTATGTTGAAGCCAGGTCAATGTTTTGCAATCTGGAGCCTGTTCTGGTGCAGTTGATTCATGTAAGCCACAGTTTACCTGCATTTCCTTAATAAGTGGGGATATATTTGCAGTTCTCCCATTCCCTGCCCAGGTTATTGGTCTGGGGCAAAATAAGTGTGAAGTATTTTTATCAGGTGTTTATAAAGTAAATTTTGATCTCATCTCTGATTTGTTACCCTAAACACTCTGAAGGTTTTGCTTGACAGACATGCATGGTATCACTGCAACAAACAAAATGGAGTGTCTTGCAAGAGATTTCATGTCCAGTAAAATAAATGGCACTTTTGTGCATTCAGAATTTGGGTTCTGTCTTCTGTAATCCTCGATCTAGGAGAGATTAGACTGTGTCTGGCTGCAGATCCAGGCACAGTCCTGCTATGATTGGGAAGGTTAATCCCTTTTCTGTATTGAGTCACAGGTGAATATTAGCTGCATCTGATTCCTTTGCAACATTGCATCTCCTCTTAAATCCTTTTATTATTTTGGCTTTGGTTTTAATCAGTGTGTTAGCTGGAAATCATTATTTTTATGCTAGGAAAGAGGTGACAGCACTATAGCTGGGAAGCAAAGGATAAGCTAAAGGCTTGAATAAACCAACAAGTCAACTTTCACAAAACAGGTGATAATTTGCTTTAAGGAACAGTCACAGAAATTTTCCAAATAAAAACTGCAGTCAAGGCACACTTTATCAGTGTTCCTTTTGACACTTGCTGTTCTCTAAATGCATGCAGTAAAACATGCAGGTTATTTGCCACTGGGGCTGTGCATTTTCCTTCATGATTTGCTTTTGGTTTTTATGTGTAGTCTGTGAACCAGCTGGCAATGGAAACAAGGAAGGTGATGAAAGGAAATCATTCCAGAAAGACTGCTGCCTTTGTCAGGGTAGGTCTGACTGATAAACTTTGAGCCTGCTTTCTTTGCAGTTAATGCTGGCTGCTGCCACCTAAGTTCATAATTTTTGAAAAACTAATATATTAGTATTTTTGACACTGTAGTCTCATTTTCTCTTGCCACCAGCAATCTCTCCTCTGTAAAGCCAAATGCTGCTGTTGAAGAAAAAAGGCCCAAACCATCTAATAGCAGCTTTGTATCAAAAAAGAGCAGCAAGATTGACTCCCTCTCTAAAGGAGAGCAATTTGTGTGAATTCTAGAAAGTTCAGCTGTTCAGTGGTATTTGAAATAAAATACCAAATTTCTATGTAACTCAATCACAAAGAGAATGGGAGAAAGGGTAAAAAATACATTCAACTTCTGTCTTGTAATATCAGAGCTTATATGCTGAGATCAGTATTTGAATTTCAAATAAAGTTCCCCTTTGGGCATTAGTGCCTCTGAGACTGTACAGATATGGTCAGATGTGCTTTGAACTATGCACATTCTCTCACAGGCTGTGCCAGATGCTTCTGTTCCCTCCTAACCTGAAACGTACCAACCAGGATGTCTCCCTGTCCGTGTGCTGGGAAGCTGTTTGCATATGCCACTGTTAATGAATGGACTTTTGTTAAGGGCACCTGTGCCGTGTGCTGGACAAAGGATGGCTGGGGTGACCCTGCCCACCCTCCCGGTGCCTGGGGGCCACTTTCTCCATCCAGGTGTTGGGCTGTCCCATAGACCTGCAGCTGCAGCACAGTGGGCTAGATCTGCTTCCTCCCAAACACACACAAAATGCACCTGCTTTGACCAGTTTGGCAGATGGTTTGTCCCTGGGCACAGTAGTCTGCTTTTCTACTTAGCTTTTGGTCTTGAGCTGCAAGCTGCTTACCTAAGGAGAAAGGAACTGTCTGAGCTAGAATCAGAGTAAGTTTTGAGTTTATTTAGTAATAATAACAATAATAAATAATAATAAAATTATTTTTAGAATTATTGAAATACTTGTTAGAAATTTTAAGTTGCTGATTTTGGGCTTGACGTAATACATGCTTTTTATTGAAAGCCTTTCCCAAAACTGATCTACAGATTTTGATTCCTAATTGTGTATAAAATCAGTAAGGATTGCTATAACTCAGAATTGAATTTTATTCAGTTTAATTTTTTTCATTTGCTTCAGGCTTGTGTTGCCTTCTGCTTCATTACAATTCCATCTCTGAGCAGCATCTTCACACGTCTTAATCTGTATCTTCACTCTGGACAGGTTGCTCTGGCAAATCAGTGCCTTTCACAAGGTAAGACATGAATTTGTCTATTTGAAGGATCTCTTATTTCAGAAATATTTCTAGCTATGAATAATAACTTGGTTGAAATCATAAGTCATATGTATATTTATGATGTAATTAACATACAGCCCTGTTTGAGAGTAAAAACTTGTCGAATTAAAGCATCTCTTCAATTCTAACACAAATTCTGTGATCTCAATAACCAAGGCAGCTGACTGTAGTTAACACAGGCTATGAGATAGGCTGTCCCAAATTAAATAGGAATTATGGTAAGCATGAAATATTTCTCTCCTGCATAATTATGCAAGCACTCTAATCACAAATAATGTGCTTTATGGATAAAGAAACTAGTTCATCTGTGTAGTAGTTCAGAGGCTGACAAAATCCTGCAGGGAGCTGGAAAAAAATTAGAACTTAGGTTAGGAACAGCAGAAACTTGCTATTGAAGCACGTGTGATAAATGTTTAGCCAGGAAAATGTGCCATTATAGCAGAGTGAAACAGTGGAGAAATACCAGATCATATGAAGGTTGAAAAATATATTTTCTTTTTTTTTATTTGAATTATTGATTGAACCAGGACCTGAGCACAGTTTTCAGCCATCCTGTTAGCTCAATGTTAAATAATTGGAATTTCTGACAAAATGTGATTTTGGGGAAAAAATGGGAGCTATTCTGGCACCAGAATGAGCATTAGGTCTGTGTTGCCATTTCATACAGTCTTGTTCCTGTTCATGTCACAAAGGAAAGACAGTTTACCTATTCTGAAAGTCTTCTCATACCTTTTACTGCTAGCAGTATTTTCCTTTTCCTTTTTAAAATTATGTCATTCTACTTTGGTTTGCAATTTTAATCCTGACTTTCAGTGTCTGCTCTCCGTTGGTAAATGCTTTTCCTTTACATGTTTTCAGTGGAGCTGTGAGAGTAATAAATTGGATTACTTTGCAACATCTTTTGTTGTGACTATTAATTCTCTGCTTCTTCACGAGGGCTTGTTTTCCAAGCTCTGCATTTACCAGCAAGTTCCAGCTGCACAAACAAGCTGACTTAGGATGCTGATTAAGACTTTTTAGTGCAGGGTGACTGTTGTATTTCTTTGTTTTGAATCTGATGTTGCCCATATAGCAAAGCACAGGGATTTAGAGTAAAGCTATCTGTTGTGTCCAAGTATGTTGTGCAAATAAAAGGTCTGCAAAGTCTGTTGTTGTGCAATTAGTATTGTGCAGTTTCTTTGTAGATAACAGAGTTTACAAAAAATAGACTCGCTCTTTCTTCCTATGGCATTTTGTTTAATTGACCAGCCTACCTTATCCTGTGCACCAATTTTTGTTATTGTTGCTCTGTTGCAGTGGTTCTCTTGTTGGAAGCAAATACAAGGCAGTTTTTTTGTAATATTTGGTCTTTGAGGATTATGCCCTGCCCATGTTGAGACCCACTCTGTGCTTTAATAATCTTTCAATTTATAAACTGCTTTTTCACTGTTTTTGTGATCCAAGTCTTCTCTGAGTGAGCCCAATAATTCTTCTCTGGGCCCCAACAATTGTCCAGATTTTTCAGTGTGAGTTTATAAATGTGCCCAGCTGTTGTTTGACATGTGAACACAGTGCACTCACCAAATAAGAGGATCCCTGTCCTGAAATCTCTTAAAGTAATAGGTATATGCAAAGCATTATAAACTCAGTCTCTAAACTGCATGTTTATTTACCACACTTTCCCAACTTTTAGATCCACAAGCTAGAGAGAAGAGCATTTGGTTTATCTCCAGTTTTATTAAAATGAAGCATGTGCAGAACTCTGATGTTCAGTAACTCCCTTCACTTACCAAGGTTGTGTTGTTATGCACTTTTCTGCTTCCTTAGAAAAGCTATTTTGGGTACAATTTGTGTCCAAGGACATGTCACTTGCATGAGTAATTTAGCATGTACTTACCAGTTAGGCACTGTCTTGGGTCATTTGTTGTGAACTGTCTTTTCAGGTGTTGATGCACCAAAGTCAGATAATGTGTCCTTGAAAGTTACTTCTAACACAGTTTAATCTGTATCTTAACTGAATAAGTAAGAAGTACTGATTAATTCATAACAGCAAATTTAAATCCAGTCAGTTTACTGAGTTAACTGATGCCAATTAGATACTGATCTACTAAAACCAATGCAGCATGAAGTGAAGATTTAAGAGCATGCAATTAATGCTGCCACTAGGCCAGGAAGTGAAATTGTGCCTTTCTGTAACCTTTATTTCACACTGATTTGGATTAGCTTAATTGCTTTAAAATTGTAAAGAGAAGTAAAACTGAAAGGCAGAGCACCTGAAGTGGTATCTCAGCCAGCAGTGGAACATGCAGGTGTTTGTGTGTGTTCCATTTATCTTTAAAGATTCCAGCTGTTGTTTTTAGTAACTTAAATTTTTGGATTTTTCTTAATCTTAAATTCCTATGGGGAGTCTATTTCAGTGAGTTGAGTTTTCACTTAAACACATAACAAAATTGAGTTCCACAATTTCTGTTGGCAATAAGAAAACTTCTCTAAATTGCCAATGTATCCAACTTGAAAAAGGAGTAGAATTATGTGTCAGGGTAGATAAGGGGAATTTTAAAAATTGCTTTTTTATAAAGAGGATGTGCAGGTCATAACAAAAAAAATTTATGAGTCTGAGGATTGCATTGATAAACTACCAACAACTGGAGAGCCACAGCTAATCTGCTTATAACTGGAGGAGTTTGGGGTTTGCTTCATTCCCAGTCTCAAGGGGCAGCAGTAGCAGCCCATCAGTCCTCGTGTATCTCTGTTCCCATTTCCTCTGTCAAATCAGAGTGTTGCCTGCTGGGATTTGCCACACTGTTAATCAAATCAAGTGTTTGAACTCACCCAGATACTTCAGTATTAGAAAATGGTAATTGTAGTTTTTCTTGGAATAGATTTTCTTTAATACAATGAAATTGGGTCAGAAATCTGAATTTATAGGCTCATGAAACTCCAGTATGAATACACTGATGGGTGTCTGTCTGGGAATGCTGTTCAGTATGTATTAAACATGACTATTTTCTCTTATGTCTCCAGCTCCCAAGAGCTGCTTTAAATAAAATGAATCTGTAATTATGTTTCAAATGTTTTAGGTGATTTTGTCCTGGATTGCATAGTTTGTACCTCTGGAGAGGCTGTTAAGAGCCCACCTTTGAAAGGGAGATGCCAGATGTTACAGAGCTGGGCTGTTCATTTCTTTAACTGAGCCACTGAACGCTGCATGCTGAGAGTAATAAATTCTCATTGGTCATGCTTCCTGCCATGGGGAGTGCTTGGACTAAATTGAGATTAAATGCATGCTCCATTGTGTCACTCCTCTAGATTTCTGAGATATAGGTATTATTTTAATTGCACATATTTCCTCCCTGTGGAAATGCTACTTTTGTCTGTCAGAGAACAGACAGCAAGAGTTTCTGATTGCTGGTCACAGCATTCAGCAGGTGGGTGGATATGACGTAACTTTCTGGTAATGTGTGCTTAAGCAGTGGTTTTGTTTTAAAGGCTCTGAAATTCCTGCCTCACTTCAGAAGTAATGTGCTGAGTGAATAAAGAAATTCAGCTGATTCTGTGTGACTAATTTCCCTGGGATACTGTCAAACATAAAACTGTATAAAAATGAAGTCTGTCCCTCAGACCAACTGGTGCAGACCTTTTTGTTTAGCAAGTGCAGCTTTTGATTCTGAAGTGTCCAATGCTCAGTGTAATTCTAGGTATGTGTTCTGTTCTCCAATTGTAGCTGAAACAGTTTCACATGGTAGGATGCAAAAGTAATTTCTTTTCTACTGCAGAAAATGTTATTTTCCCATGAATGTTCACTAAATATGACAGGATTCATCCATGCTCTAGAGAAAGTATGGTATGGAATATCTAATAAGCAATTTTAAATCATAGTCTAATAATGTTTTAGAGTATATTCTCAGTACCATTAGATAACAGTTTTTAGTATTTCTTCCTAATCTCCTAAAATCTTTATAGATCTGATGAATATAAATAGATGGAATTTGAGGGAAAGAATTCAGAAAAATAAGAACCTGAAGAGATTTTCCTAATTACAGATTTTGGGACTTCTTGGCTCATGCTTCTCTGGTGAGATCAGTGTATGCTGTTTCTGTTACCTTTTTAAATACTATTTTTCCTTGAAAGCAGGAAAGGAGCTTTGAGAAAAAATCTGAGATACTGCTTTTCTTACTAGTAATGCTAAATGTTGCTTTATTTGGACAGAATTATGACTTAACTGTTACCTCTGATTTCCACAGCTGAAAGCTTCTCTCATTCCCTGAGCCTTTTGTTGTCTCTTTATCCCATCCAATAGCTTTTCCATATGATGTGGAGAGATGACATCTCTGTCTCTTTAAGCTTTTCAGACTAGTATTTTATATCAGTTTGTCAGTTCTTCAAGTCTGTCTAGCCCATGACCTGTTTCTGAAAGTGTCTGGTAGCATCTACTAAGGGAACCTACAGGAAACAGTAATGCATGATGATACTTCTTGGCTTTCAGCTGCAGGTGATCTAAATACATCCTTCAACAAAGCTTGTATATGGACCGTGGTACTTAAAAAAAATAAATGGACCGATCCTTCAGAATTTAATTTTTTAATCAATTGTTACTTTTTGGCCTTTGTGACCTTTGGCATCCTGTGACAGCAAGTTCCACAACTGGAAATCTAATACTTAGGGATTTATTTCTGCCTGGTTTTTAAATGTTAGCTGAGTGTCTCAGAGCATGCAGCTGATCTGAGCAACCTTCAGTCATTCCTGATTCATTTTCTTGCTGTTTCTGAGATAATGCAGTTTGTAAGTCCTAAAGAAATTGTTGTCATTGTAGTCTTTTCTAATAAGGAAACAGTTCCCTGCCTTGGCACCTTTTTAATCCTTCTGTCCTCTTGAAAATGGGAAGATCAGGACTGTGTTAGACAGCTGTTTAGGATGTAGTTTTCAGGAAACCATCTATAATGACTCCAAAATCTTTCATGAGTGTAAATAGCCTATTTGGAGCTCATCTTCCTACAGTTTTAGCAAGGGCTGTTTCTTTCCACACATGCCTTACTAATATTAGAGTTCATCTGCTGCTTTATTGCTCAGAATCATGAGATCCATCTGTGATGCTTTGCAGTCACGTTCCAGACTAGTCTGCAAACATTGTCACCTCCCGGCTCATCATGAGGATCTGTCTCTGCAGAACCTTAAGGAATGCAGGAGACATTTTGCTCCACTGTGAAAACATTTATTGACACTCCTTTCTCTGTCCATCCCATTGTTATGTATCCCTATGAGGACTTTCTTCCTTGTCTTCTGTCAGCTTAGTTCTTTAAAGAGCCTTTTCTATAAGGAACACTGTTAAGGGGTTTTTAAAATCTAAGTATTTGTATTGAGTGAGTTACTTTTTAAACACAAACTTGCTGGTTCATTGGAAAACTTGAGAGACTTCTGAGGAATTATTTCTCTCTGCAAATACCATATTGACTCTTCAGCCTTCATGTTTTTCCACATGTCTATTCATTTGATTTTTTTTTCACCTCATAATAACTAGGAGAAACCTAGTATTTGCCTATAACATTATTTGAAAATTTCCAGTATTACTAGTGGAGCTTTCTTTAGAGACTACTGCTGATGCCTTACCTCACAGTCCTCAGGGACTATATGGAATGCAGAGAGGCAGGCTGGAATTTGTGGTGTTTTTTGGGGGTTTTTTGGAGGGTAGTGATATGGTGTGTGTTGCACTTACTGACTACAGCTTAAAAATAAAGTATCTTGTGTCCAGTGTCCTTGCTGATATTGTGTGATGTCCCTGTGCACATCCATCTTCCCTTCCACCTGTGCCTCTGTGTGCCGTTGGAAGTACCAAGGTCTTGCTAACAATCTACTCAACCTACACCTAAACCTGCTCTAGCAAACTTCCTCCACATAACTACCTTGTTATCTGCAGCTATTTCATAATATGAATTAACATAGCACATTCCAGTTCACCAAGCAGCAGGACATTCATTTTCTGATTTCAACTTTGTTACTTCAAATAATTCTTTGTAGTTCGTGGATTGGAAGTGATGTGTAGAGAATTCTAAAATGGAGAATAATGTTCAGTAGTTCAAGGAAAACTACATTTCTGCAATGTGGCAGAAGTCTCACAGTGACCTCACCAACGTTAGGAGAAGGAGTTTCATATGTTTGCAAGACTTGGTTGTCAAAACAGTAATGGATTAATTAATTTAACAGAAAAAATAAGGCAACAAAACCCCCACAATTGCTTCCCATTAATTTTTTGCACTGGAGTACAAGACCTCATTGAATTACCAGCATCTGTCAGATGTGGAAGCAAAATCTTTGGAGTATTAAATTAAGTTTGACAGTGTTGTAAGACGTGAAAGTGGTGTGGAATGCAGAAGACTCTGGATGGTCCCTGGTTTTGTCCTTTGGGTCGACTTAGGCTGGTGTAATTGTACCCAGCACTAAAAATAGTTTGGGTAGGTATGTCAAGCTCACTCCCATTTGCTCTTTGAAGGTGGACTTAAGGAGCTTAATTGTTTTCCCATCTCTAATGGCTTTGTTCCTCCTTGATTTTTTGCCTGCCTGAAATCTAAAATTCACTCAGTTTAATTGGCTGTCATAGATGCAGCAAATACAGTGCAACCTGAATTTTTATATCTAGAGACAGTTGTGTATAGGAATATATGGGGGTGCATATAGCCATGGGTACGTGTGATTAAATGTCTGTGTGCATGTGCCATCATGAATATTGTCAATAGCAGAACATTCAACACCAATTTCACTCGCTTTTCCTTCTGTGGGAGAGTATTTTCTGGAAGTGCTGACTTGGTTATCCAAGACTGTTAGTTTTTGTAGCCTGAAGGTCAGCATGTATGCTCAGGGGAAAGATTTATAGGATTATGGTCAACCAAAATGAAGGAGCTGCTGTGAAAGGATAAATGTAGCGGACCATGAAGTATGTTTCGTTCGGAGCACTGCACAAGATATTAACAGCAGTCTGGGAAGGCTTCATCATAATGATTTGTTGTAATGCACAGGCTGCTGCCCCCTTATCCAGTTTAACAGGGGTTCACTTTAGAAGCATTATACTGTAGGCAGATAAGAAAACAGCATCTTTTTTCAGAAGAAGCCTTTTTTTTTTTAAATCAAGAACATAACATCATTGTGGGTTTTGGTGCTTTTTAAGTGGTTCCTTATACCTTTTGGAAGCCAGGAAGTGATGTACAGTTTCGTTTTAAAACATCTCTACAGTAATAGCTTTAAAAATTGACTTTTAAAGATAGAGAAAGCATCATTGCATAACCTCATAATTAAAGTAATTCAGAATTAAACAGATGCTCATTTCATACTTTTTGAGAAAATAGCATGTCTGTGACAACCTATTTAGTGAACTTTTTCTCCAAACTCAGAGCATGTGGTGCATACTGACAGCCCCCTGCAAGTGAACAGGATGGTAGTGTTTGGAGGACAAGTAGTTTTCTGCAGTCTGTAATAAAAGTCTTTGCATGAATGTGCATTTTTTTCTCGGTCTTATGAAGCACAAATATCTTGGATAAATGTGCTTTTAGTGTTCCAGCATAAAACCATTTTGTGGTTAGCACAGACCGGCAGGACTCGTAGCAAAATTAATATATTCTCCTTTGCCAGTACTTGTGGATGTACCAAAGCAAAATACAACTGGTTTGTGCTGAATTGCTCTTTTGATTTGCCTTACTGCATTGAGGGGAAAGCAGAAGGAAAAAGGCAAGGAACAAGGATTAAACGTGAGGGACAAGAGCCCCCCAGTCTCCTCATTGTGCTGGGACAGTGACAGTACATGGGGCTTACAGGGTGGCACTGCAGGAGTGACCAGGGACAGCAGCCACGTGGGGACAGCCCGGGGGCAGCTGCTCTGTGACTGCCATGGATAGGGGAGAAAAGGGAAGCACAACGGAACTTGTGACAGCCCCGGCAGGGCTTGGTGAGCCATCAGGGGTGTGGGCAGGTCTCTCCTTGCTGCAGCAGATGCAGAGGAGCCAGGGATGCTGCTCTGCCCAGCAGGTGTGGGGAGGGAGCTCAGGGCTCTGAAGCTGCCCAGCCAGATGAGAGCAGCTCTCATTCACAGCAACGGCAGGAGGGCAAGAAGAATAAATTCAATCAAATTTCAGTTTTTCAAAGTGAAGATAAGAAGTTTGGGGTTTGCACTATGGCAGAAGTTTAGAGGAAAATGTGTAGGACTGTGATTGCTGGGAGAGCAGGCAGCAGGTTAGGGTGAGGTATGTGCAGCTCTTCTCTTTCCCTGCAAACTGATTGCTGCACAGGTCATTCTCATCCTGTTATGAAATAACTTCAGAAGGCAGGAGTATTCTCTGCACAGACATGGGTACTTTGGTATGCAGACTATTCTCTGAGGCACATTCCTTGTTTGTCTGGTCACGTTTTTATTCTATGGTGATGTGGGACATGCACTTTTATTTTTTTTCTGCTGAGACAACTGCGGAAGTGACAGCGATTCATTTACTTGTGCTAGAATGAACATCTGCTGCTGCTTTCCTTCCTCTAATAAAGCTCAGAGAAGGAATACCTACCTTCTTTTTGCTTGGCTGTCTGAACTTATATGTTGTTTGAAATAAATAAAAAGCATTCTTTCACTCCTTAATAAATGTATAGAATAAAAGGAAGTACGATGTTTGACAGAAGGGGTCTGTGTTCTAGGCACTGAAAAGTTCAGAAGGGCTCGAGCACTTGTGTGCTGAAAAGAAATAAGAGTCAGAACTATGTTTTTTCCAAAGCACATGTTTCCCTGGTATTCCTCATAAGCTTAAATTAGATATCAGTTGGTACTATATTTAGCAAATTTGCTTGGAGTCTCAAATGAATTTTTCCAGAGCAAGCTGCACTCCTGGAAATGTCCATGCCTGCCTGTCAGTGGTATCTCCATCCCAGCCATGTAACACCTCTTTGCTTTCACCAACAACTCTGTTTTCTCTTTGATAAAGTCTGATTTCATGGCCTTGGTCCCTGTTCCTGTGAAATAAAGATACAGTATTAATTCAGAAGGATGCTTTGAAGTATATGGCTGAACGACTCTAGTGAGATGTGGATACTTGGATATTCTGAAATGTAGCCAAGAAAGTGCAAAACAGTGTTGCTGTAAGGATTTTTTTGTGAACTCAGCATGTATAGGAGGTCATCTAGTGTGAGAGGGAGAATATTATCGCTTCCAATTTGTGTATAAACTGACAAATAGATGTTCTACTGTTTGGAATTTATATTTTTGTAAGATTAGAGACATAATAAAGAGTTATGAAAAGCCTCTTCTTAGCTATTTTGCCAAGGCCATAATGATGGATCTTTCTCTAATTCCTGTATTGTGATTCTTGGAAAGGATCCTTTTATTTGGGGAACCAGCAATACCTGTTTTAAATGTTTTAATGATTATAAATAATTAGAGAAATGAAGCTGTCAGTATTTCTTTATAACTTTAACAGCCTTTGGTGAATGAATTGGTGAACAAGATAGCATGAACCTTTGGATTCCTTATTCTTTAGATAAGTCAATTTTGAACCATGTACTAATTTCTTTTTTTATTATATACACATTATATGTGAAATGATAGTGTCCCCTTATTTTGCAAAGAAGAAGAGTTATAATTTCAAAAGCCTTGAGTGAGGTGGGAATTTCTTTGGAAGAAACAGTATCACTTGAATTACCACAGATTTTGACTGCTGTGTCTTGAGTTTCTTTGCAGTTAAACACACATTCATTTTCTGTCATCTGTTGGAAACAAACTTAAGGCAATCATTGGGTCACAGGTGTGATTGCCATCTTGGCTGGAGTGGTAATACAGCAGCTCTATTTCTATTTTGTAGCTGATGCTTTTTTCAAAGCTGCAGTGAGCCTTGTTCCTGAAGTGCCGAAAATGATCAGTGTGGATGGAAAGATGAGACCTTCCGATGCCTTCCTCCTGGAATTCCTTTGTAACTTTTTTTCCACATTATTAGTTGTTCCGGTAAGTTGTGTGTGTATGAACAGCACACAGGCTGGTAGACTGTTTTGACTTTCCTGTTAAAAAATACAGAGTAGGCTGGGCTTTAGAGTGGGAGATGCAGGGATTAGTTTTCTGTGAGCAGCTGAACTGATCTGGCCATTGGCTGTGAAATCACTCACCCCAGTGCAAAATGGAGAGGCAGAACAACTGTGTGTAGAGAAGGATGTGCAGCATTGCCACTCTCAGCAGCACCTCGGGGTAGAATGAAATCTCACCATCATTTAATTGTGTAAACCTCATTTACTGTTTTATTAGCTGAGCATTCAAAAAATACCTGAGCAGTGGAAAAATACAGAGCTCTAGTTTCTGTTAGTTTCAGTTACTCTGTTGTAGGCTGCCCAACCATCTGAGTGAAAACAGTAATCTGAAGATGGATTTTCGCATAACCTTCCTCTTCTGATGAATATTTCACAAAGTAGTACCATTCTACAGCCTTCCAATTTTTAACTAATTGTCAAGTTTAGAGAGAGAGAGAGAGAGAGAGAGATGTCATTTTCCTTCCAATATTTTAAGCTATAGCTAAAAGATGAGGGAAAATTGTAAATTAGTCTGGAACACCAGAAAAAAAGAAGTTTGAAGTATATGCATTTGTTCTTAGAAAAAAGTAGGTTGTTTCTTCTCAGTGAAATATTCCTTATGGTTTTCTCCTTCCTGTTTTCTTTGACTCCATGTTTGGTGAAGCAGCACACAGTGTGGTGCTGTCCAAATCCTCATCCTCAGAGCAGTGGATTCTCCTTATTCCAGTGGAAGGGCTCTCCCAAGCCACACATGTTCAGAAATGTGGAGGTGCTGTGTTGTTAGAAGGCAAAGGGCAGTTGTGTTGCTGACTGCAGAAGTAAGACCTTGAAGGAAGGCTGTGGAATGACTCGGGTCATTAACAGAATTGAAGAAGGGAGATGCAACCTCTCATATTCAGTAAAGAAGAATAACTTGCAAAGAGATGCCAGGATTCAGAAATTAGCTGCTGTAATTTTTTCTTCTCTTTACTTTACATTCCCCAGTGGACTGTGATTTGTCCTGTGTTTGTTGGTATCACTGCACCAACTGCCAGCTGGAATTAGCTTGGTGCACTGTTAAAGCTGCTTGCAAAAGCTCCCAGCTTATGTAAGGCAGATGTCTTTCTACTCCTTTCATGTTAAAAGATTATTGATTGTCTGTAACTCTGACTTCCCAGTGTAGGTGTTCTTCTGAAACTCATATGAGTAATATACTACAGCTTATGGACATGATTTTATTAAAAACATCTACCCAGTATTTAATTTTAGAGGCTTCGCTGTTAAGAAGCTGACAATTAATTTTGTACTACTCCCCTATGACTAGAAAACAAAGCATTTCAAAGTTTGTCTGTGAAGACTGCCTAGATCAAGTTCTGACTAAGGGGCAGATGGACATTTTAGATGGAAACTGGAAGAAATTTTTGAAAGGATTTGCAGGAAGCACACTTAAGAAAAGTAGCTGTCAGCTTTAATTATATTGTAGTTTTGCTTTTATAGAGCTCATATTGTGACTCTAAACCACTGAATAACTGCCAATAATCCTGGTTTTGTTTTGGTTTTGACCTACCTTTTTTCTTTTCCGTAGGACCATCCAGAACAAGGAGTGTTGTTTCTTGTGCGAGGATTACTAAATGTGATCCAGGATTATACTTGGGAGGATAACAGCGATGACAAAGTCAGGATTTATACTAATGTTTTGCATCTTCTGTCTGCCATGACTCAAGAAGCATTTATCTACCATGTAGATAAAGGTAATGCCCAAGGGGGGCTCTGGGGCCTGGCGTTCCACCGTGCAATTTTTGGCATTGTGTTACCACTGTATCTGGTTAATGATGATCAGTGGTAGTCAGTCTTACAGAATGGATTGTTCTTCTGTCCAGTTCCAGGTATTGTAACTTAAAATAATCACAGGAGGTGGCTCCTGAAAGATACAGAGTCTGTTCTTCAAAGTGCACCTGTGTGGAGTGGGTTGCTTGGTTTGCTCCTGGTGGTGGTGCAAATGCTTTTTAATTGTGAACTTCTCAAGTAAATGTTAGAACTTTACACATATAGAGGGTTTTCTTTTGCTCTAAAGTATCAACTTGATTTATACTTATCTTTGTTGTTTCATTCACATTTATTAACAACTCCAGTTTTCAGAATATAAAGCCTAAACTCCATTATTTAAATTATATATTTACTGTTTTGAAGGGAGGCTTTTCAGTTTTGGAAATTGCAGTGATAATTTATAAAAATCTTCAGAAAAACTAGAAAATTCTAAAGATTTTACATTCTATGAAATAGATGTCAACTTTTTTGTAATGATATTTTGACATACTTTAAAATCTGAGTATTTTCCTTCTGATTACAGATTACTAAATCAGAGGTAGAGTAATAATTGAATTTTTTAAAGCATGCTGGAAGATTAGCAAGTCAGAGAGGCCAAACTAGTTTTTCTTTTAGTTGCATAGGACATTCACAGAGAGGCAGGCTGGAATATATTCTGCAGTTCTTCTGGTGAATACTCTGTCACAGTTACCACCCATGACAAAATATCTCTTGAAGTTACCAGCACAGAAATAACTGTCAGTTGATCTACTACTCTGTAGTAAATCTGCAGTTCAAATTTTGTAAGGAAATGTGGTTTAGCTGCTTTCTCTTTAATTTCATTTTTTATATGACCAAAATAGCTGCATAATCTCAAGATGAGAAATCTAAATTAATTAAAATTGTGATGGAGATAAGCATGGAAATACAAATTATTAATTTTTACCCTGTAGTAGGGTGATTTTTTTTTTCTAAGTGCACCATGTACCTTAGCTTCTTGAAATGAAATTTCCTTGGGAACAGGAGATCATCTTTTATCTTTTGTGCTTTCTGATTTACTTAGAATACACTTAAACTTACAAATTTCTTGTAGCCTATTTCATAGTAAAACAATTAGACCAAAAGACATGTTTAAAATCACAATTACATCAGCTCTAAAAACTTCAAGAGCTCTCTCCCTCTGAAACTGAAAACACATTTTCTGAATTTCTAACCATGACTTTGAGGTAATCCCAGTTTTATTTTAGGAAAAAAAAAATTAAAATGCAGTTTCTTTTGAAAATTTTGTTTTCATGAAGTAAAACAGGAACTGTTTGGCCCAGTCCTGCTGCCATTGCAGATGATGACCTTACGCTGTTATAAAGTGATGGGAGCGCTGTCTCTGTGGAGAAAAATGAATATTGGCACTATATGTTGTTTTGCAGTAAGTCTAGCAGATACATTTTTGAGTCTGGCTGCATCCAGGAATACAGCACTGGCTTTAAGCTAAAAGATTCTTTTCAGTGTTTTGTTCCTGAAATCGAAGGGCCATAATAGGCAACCAAGTGGGAGGCACCTACCCAGCATTTTTCTGGTTGTGTACCATGGAGGAGGGTCATTTTATAACTTCCAAATGTGGCCTTCTGTCAGTAGCTGGTGTTTTTAATATCAAACAAATGCACAGCTCTTTAGCCAAACCTAAGCTTGAATCCATCTCTGCAGTTGATTCCAATGATACCCTGTACGGTGGAGACTCCAAGTTCCTGGCTGAAATTAACAAACTGTGTGAAACAGTGATAGCACAGATCCTGGATCATCTGAAAAGCCTTGGAAAAGAAGAGGTATGTTCTTACTCAGCCTGATTCAATACAAAACCAAAAGTAATTTGGAGTTGAAGAAACAGACCACCTTTGACCAGGCATTGGTCTTTTCAAAAGCTTCTGGAACTTTATAACAAGAGGAAATTGGGTAATGTTACTTTTTAAAGAAGTGAGTCCATCACGTAGGCAGGCTTGTGTGGAGACACCTAACAATGTGAGGGAGATCATGTCACAATTACAATCCATGTTTAAGGTGCAGGCTGAAGTTTCCTGCTCAGCTGTGTTCTGTTTGTGTATGGGCTCACGGAGCTGTCAGGCAGTAGGAGCTGCTCTGGCACACTGTGGTATTGGTTGTGGCTGTGCACCAAGGAGGGGCTGTGCTGCAGTACAGAATGATCACTGCAGAGCAGCACTCTGCACTGAGAGTGAGCTTAGAGTTAGCTTTAATTAACTGCCTTGAGTCCTGGTGTAGTCTGGTTATGGAAACATGATGCTCTGTGAGGTTAGAGGTAGCTTTAAATTAACCAGCTCGAATCCTATTGTGGTTGGGTTATGAAAATACGATGCTCAGTGTGGAATGACTTTTTTTCTTACAAGTCTTTCTGATTATAATGAGCTCTGTGATGATGGTATTGCAGTTATTGGCCTACAGTATAATTGAAGACACAATTATATTGTGCCACAGTCATTCCTTTGATTGCAGTGTGGTCATAACTAAAATCTGCTCCATGTCCATCCTTCCTGTTGGTTCCTCTTGGCTATCAACTTGATAAATCATAGAATCATGGAATGCTTTGGGTTGGAAGCTCCAACCTCCCTTCCACAGGACTGGAATAAACCATGTTTTCTTGCCAGCTAAGTTAGCATAGCCTGAAATGTCCAATTCTGTAATGAGCAAAGTGAGAATTCACAATTAATTATTGGGTAAAATACAATGAAAGTCACCTATAATCAGTAACAGTTTCAGATCCCAGGCACTAGGATGAAGTCAGGAGAGAGGTACAGAGAGAGGAAAAAGGTGTTTTGTCTTCACTCTGATTTTAGTGTATTTGTTCAATATTAAATAAAGAAAACACCAGGTAGCTTACTGGATTTCTTGGAGTTCAGAGGCTCTGAGGGATCAAATATAGCCTAATGGAGTTTATGTGAAAGGCAGGTGACTGCTGTTGTCAGTATTACTGAAATAAGGAGAACTTACTGTTCTGTTACTGTACCTTTTTCCTCCACAGCTTCCTCATCACCCCTTACTGGACAACTTCTATTGATAGAAATCCTGTGGCTTGTAGCCTGCATAGGAGGGCAGGGGATGATTGATTTGTTGGCATTTTTTAGATAGCCTGGTTGCACAGTAGCCCATAGTATTTGCCAATACAGAATGTGTTAAGTGATACATATTGGGAGGACACTGTGCTAAATTTAGCTTTTTCTCTGCTTTTGCTATCCAGTTTGTCCTTCCTTGAGCAATTGTAGGGATGGAAGATGAATAAATCCTTTGCCTAAATGCCTCTGTGTAATTGTACACATCAGTACAGTGAACAGTAGTTCTTTTTCAGAACAGTAACAGCAGAGAACAACCATTCTAGCACAGCTAAGAATGTCCAAGCAGGTCTTGGAAGGAGATTTTTATCAGAGTTGTCAGGACTGTGAGTTGTATATTAAGGATTTTTTTGCATCTGACTCCTGTGTGGAATACGTGGGTGGGAATATTTGTAGGGTTTGAAATCCATGGTTTCTGAAAGGCCTTTATTTTTGTTTTCTGCTTTCAAGCATAACACATTGAGTAATGAGGTCCTGTGTTCCTTCACTGAAGCCGTCGTTGCATAGAAAACTGGATTTAAAGCTAAGCAGCACAGATGTAGGTCCTTGCCCTGCCTTTGCCTCTGCAGCCTTGGATTTACTCCTCTGTCCATTCTTATTTACAAAGAGGGAGCATTTGTTTTGCATTGTTGAGTAAATGTCCTTGAGAAATTTAGATAAAAATTGTTTTTTAAGAATGAATAGTTGTTGGAGGAAGCTGTTGTTGCTGAGGAAATAGAGGTGATGAGAATATTGTCAGAGATCTCTAATTGTGCTGAATTAGAACTGGTCATAAAATCACTGTGGTATTTGGATTGCTTCAGTGTTGGTGACCTTTTATTATCCATCTTCTTGGCTGCTCATTTAAATGAACAAGCTTCTGATGATTTTGTGTTTTTATTGGTTCATTTCCTTTAAAAGCTATAAAGGAAAATAAATTTTTCTCACAATAAAATCCTTTCATCAGAAGGGCAATTTAGAAGAGAACAATGCATCTCATTGTTAACACAGCATGGTCTTTTCACAGTATTAGAGAATGCTTCATTTATGTGACAGTGTTGGAATGGAAATTTTTAATTCTGGACAGTTCTGTAAAGTTCAAGCTGTTTCTAGACAAGAGAGTAGCAGTGAATCTTTTCTGTGTGGGGAAGACTGGTCTTATGCTCCAGGTTTCATAGAAATGTAAATACCTTGTTTCTTGCTACTCATTAATAAATGTGTGTTTTATTCAAACATGACTTTCAATCCAAAATAGTAGGAGCGTGTTGCTGTGTCCCTGGCAGTGCCATGATAGGATGGCAGCCTTCCCATGTACTGTCTGGTAGATACTGGACTTTCATAGAAAGTATCAAGAAATGCTCTTGAGGCTTCTTCTTTCAACACAACTGATTTTTAATTTCGTATAAACTCATAACAACTTCAGTCGATTTCACGTGTGTTTGAAGCTTGAACTAGAAGCAGAGTAGGACAGTTCTCTGTGTGGGTGTGCGATTTCAGCTGAGAAGAGTTCACTCATCCTGAAGAATTTTGTAGAACTGGCTGTGATTTTCTAAAGGTGGTTAAACATGTTCCTCTTTGGGCAGAGGGAGCCAAGAGAATTCACCTGCAGCAGGTTCCAGCAGAGAGGGCAGGTGGTGGAGATGCCTGTTCAGGACACTTGGAGCAGTGAGAGGCTGCTGCACTGCAAGGAGGAACTGGGGCTGTGAGTGCACATCAACTCCACTGCTTTGGCTCAGAGCTGCAAACTCCCAAATTACCCTTTTATTACACCATTGTCTCTGGCATGCTAATGGAGTGTAAAGACTAGTAGTAGTTTAATGGAGAACGTTGTTTCTGTATATTTTTAAGATGGTAAATGGTGGAAACCAAAGTACATACCTTGAGTCTGCTAATGGCCTACAGCAGGATTGCTGAGCATGGCTTTGAACAGTATGGTCTGGTCCTCTGTGAACTGCATGTTTCACAGGGAGCACATCCTTGTTGGATAAATTTTAGAGGAAAATAAAACTGTGTGAGCAACACTATGAATACTGAAAGCTTTAAAAATACATTAAGGACTTTGAAATACAGATGAACCTACCATGGTGCCAGTATAGAGCTGGGAGTAAAATGTCTCAGCCTGCCCTAACTAGAGGTGTGGCACTGCACTGTTATGACCCACATCTGGCAGAAGTCACTGAAGGATAGGAATGAATATTTTTTTTCATTGCTAGACAGAATTTTGTGAAACAGAATGTTACATGGTCCATTGTATGAAAGACTATTTTTTTCTGTTATGCTATATGAAATTTGGGCATTGCTCTGCACTTTGGTGGAGGGATGAGGACATGGCAGGGGCACATTCTGGGATGATGTAGTTTGTTCTTTGTTTCATTGTCATCAGCATTATTCCAAGGATTATGGAAAATGTGCTGCCTAGAAGGCTGGCAATTCTTTTTGGTGTGGGAATTGCTAGTCCCATGATGGATGTGGTTGCCAAATAGCTGAGCTGTTGCTTTCTCCTTGCTGCCTGTGAGTACACGCTGTGAGCTGGGGTGCCACCCACATCTCAGTCTTTCCAGGCATGGCAGTGTGCCAGCTTGGATACATCCCTTGGGTTGGAGGTCAGTGCCTTGTTATATAAACATTCCTCTTCATCATCATGTAAGCCTTGTCTGACACTTCTCGTTCATTTTCAGTCATGGTGGGATTTCCTGCATACCTGAGCCTGCCTCTCTCTCCACTTGGTGTTGTGTAACAGGACTAGGTGCCAAAATCCTGTCTGTTATACCTGCCCCAACACAATGAGAGCTAGTGTGCCTCTTATCCTTCCAGCTTTTTTCTGAATCCGTTTTGAAGGACGAACCTTTTTGAAGTACCTGTTTCAAATTAGTAAAAAAATTCATCCTTATTTATTTTAAAGAATGGATTTTGTATTTGCATTGATATTGTCTGGAGAGCCTTGCTAGTCGATACTCAGGCTGGAGAACTGCTGCTTTTGCATTCTGCCCAACAACTGAGCTGTCCCACTTCTTGTGAGGAAACCTCCAAGCAATTCCCAGGAACCTCTTTGAAGTTTGTATTCGACAGAAGACACACAGGCATTAGATGGTGAATGGGAAAAAATTTAGGTAATAGAGGATATTTTGTTAATCCAGGATACATTGTGATGTAGCAGGGGGCCTTAGCAATAATGTGGCAAAACCTGGACTAGCGGGCTGTACCCTGGATCTGTTTCCCTGAAGAGTATTAGTCCTACAAGAGAAATACAACAGTACTAATTAAGCATAGCTATTTTTCCTTTTATTATCTTGTTGAGTTGTATTCCTGCTCCGTGTTTCTACTACTGGACTAGACTGATCAATTGTACTCCTCTGTCTGGTAGGGAGGACAGTTCAGTGCTCCCAATGATGGTTGTAGTTTCAGCCTGTGAATGGGTTTTGGAGCTACTGGCATGGAAATTGCTAATGTAGATAACTGTTAGAGGAAGAACACTTTCATGTAATTATAAAGTGCTTAGGTAACTTCTTGTGGGGTTTGAGCAGGTCTGGGCATTGCATGTGCATAGTTTATGATATGGCAATTGTTTCTGCATGTGCCCATCTACTGTATCACATACATACAACAGTCTGGTGCTTCTAATTTGGGGCATGCTTGGCCTCTTTTCTAGTTGGCCAGTTCTTTCATAGCATGACTTTCTCGTTTTCCAAGTTTATCTGGAGGACTGATAGCTCAGTGTTCCATTTCTTTGATTAACAGCATCTGACCTCTCTTCTGCTGGCAGTGAGAAATTAATTTACTTTTGGTCCCTTAGGGAAAGGGCAGAGACTGCATGGCTACACTGGTACCATGTCAGGAACACACAAGTCAGAGGTCCCTAATCTTCAGTTCATTCTGCCTGTAGCCTTGTCTGAACACTGTACATTGCTGCCCAACATGAGCTGAACTGAGAGGGGTAAAGTGCAGCATTAAGTTCATGAATTGGGGTGCTCAGCTGATAGTTTTGTTGTAACTGCTACTCCACTGCTGTGGTTTCTGTGTCAGTGGGCCTTCTGAATGAAGGACAGCTGCAACAAAGCAGCGTTAACAAATGCTACAGCTCAGATGCATCCAATCATAATTAATCCCTTTTACCCTGTTAAAACTTACTCTGTAGGAATTGCAGAATCTGCAACAGTGTTTTAAGTGATTTCGTTTTCCACTCACTCCAAGTCAGGGTGAGAGCACCCTGTAAGATTAGTGCAGGATTGTCTGTGCCCCAGAACTCCTCCCCAGTAGCTGCTGCTCCTCTGTGGCAGATTACCTGAGAGGGGGACCCTCCTCAGTAATTTTAGGGGAAGTGGCTGCAAATATGGTGCAAGCATGTTGGTATCAGTAAAGTTTCAGTGGAAGAATAGCAGGAAAAACTATCTTTGGTTAAATAAATAAAAGTAGAATAGACTGCTGGAAAAAAACCCTGAATTTGCATTAATCTAGACTGATGATAGTGGGCTGTAAAAATCATAGAATCATAGAATCAATTGGGTTGGAAAGGACCTCTGAGATCATCAAGTCCAAGCCTTGGTCCAGCTCCAGTCCATTTACCAGATCATGGCACTCAGTGCCACGGCCAATCTCAGTTAAAAACCTTCAGGGATGGGGAATCCACCACCTCTCTGCCCACTGTCCCTGTCTGTGCAGAAAAAAAGAAAAAAATAAAATAAAATATATAGAGCTGTGGTGCTCTAAGTGCAAGGTTGGTTGGTGAGAGGGTGATTTCTATGCAGTTGTAGCAAGTCTTGAGTTAAAAATGTGTCAGACCTACCTAATGTGCTGTGCCAAAGCAGTATAAAATGTAGGAGACTTGTGTAATTATTTTATTTACAGCAACTTGAATTGATTCACAACTGTCACTACTTGTTGAATTTTGAATGGAACATGAAAACTGTGCCCATATTCTTGGTGTGTAACTATTGCTGTGTTACAAAATGAGTGCCCTTTGCACCTCTAAGAGTTCAGAGAACGCAGAGAGGTTGTGCTGTGTGTTTTGGGATGACTGTATGGTAATATGGGAATTTTTTTTTTCATATAGACCCTAAAGCGGCAGAGCCAGCTGGCACTTTATTTCTTTAACACTATTGTAGCTCACGGGGATCTACGCAACAACAAACTAAACCAGCTTTCAGTCAATCTCTGGAATCTTGCTCAGAAACATGGCTTTGCTGACACCAAGACTATGGTAAGGAAAACAGATAATGCAAAGAAATTTTAGTTCTTAAAATCTTTTCCCATTCTTTATTTGGTAAAAGGTAGTATTTTCTGATCTGCATAAACATAATCTCTTTACAAGTTGCTCTCTTGCACAAAGCAACTAAATTATTAAAAAACCCCGACGACTTATTTTTGAATGCTTCTTAATGAATAAGCAACTTCTTATTTCTAGTGGTTTGTATCTTTCTAGCAATTTTAATCCTGTGTCAAGCATTAAGGAACCTGAAGATATTGGGTGCTGTAACTTTTCTTCAGAACAGAAAAGTGGCTTTGAGAGAAATACAGTATTTTTGTTTCATGGAGGAACTGTATGGTGTAAGCTTGGAAAGTGGCATTGAGAGCTTTAAGATATACATGATAATGAGCTCTGGAGTGCCAAGTGCTCGCACAGCCAGTGAAATTTAGGGAAAACCGTGGCAGTGCCTATACAAAGATGAAGTGATGGCCTGTGAGATGAGAACAGACAAAGACACAAAAAATACCCCAATCCCTTTCTTTTCAAACCCAGGTGAAAACACTGGAATACATCAAGAGGCGAAGCCAACAGCCTGAAATGAGTCACTTCACAGACTTGGCCCTTCGGCTTCCTCTGCAGTCCAGGACCTGATGAATGTCTTTTCCAAGGAGTCATCTGTACAAGAGAGCTGTAGCCAAGGCAAAAAATCACTGATCTGGAGTTCTGACTGGAGGAGTTCAGTGTGTTTTTACCTTACTTAGTGTGAAATACTTACTTGGCACAGTAAAGGTAAAACTGTTCTGAGTGCAATAATTTAACCTGAATTTCTATTTTCAGATTTACCATAAAATAATATTGTAAATGCTGATTTACATTCAGTAAACAGTGTTTCGTTTAGTAAACAGTATTTTGAACCTCTGTGCTTGTGAAAGCCTTTAAAAATCTCATCTGTTGTAATTTTGACAAAAAAGGAAAAAGATAATCTGCACAAATTAAGTCACAGCCTCAGAAGTTCATCTCACTCTCAAAATAGTCTTTGTAGAAAGCAGCATTTCAATATAATAATCCTACTAAGTCATCTCTCTGCATTGGGATGCTGCCAGCATTGGTTTGGTTGGTTCCAGGAGAAAAGAATAATGGCCGAGGTTTTATTGTTCTAATTTCCACAATACATTTTCACAGACATGTTTATGTTTTCATTTTAGTCCAGTGTTTTGTAAAATGGAAAGAATCTTTAAGTGCTGTCTGCAAATGAAAAATGAAATGTATGCAAAGTGCTCTATATTTGCAAAGTACACTATCACTGAATAAAAACAATTTGCAGTTCATCTCTGTGTTCTGGGGGAGTTTCTTGGTGTATACAAATTTATCACCTTAATCTTGTGGAATTTAGTTACATGTACTGATATTACTTGTAATAAAATTCCACTCTCCCCATTTCTGTCCCACAGTAGGGAACCATGCTGAGACCTTCATCTATTGGTATTTTAATGAGTTAAATCCTTACACAGATATCAAGATATATTTTTGCACAACATTGTTTTATTTTGTTGAGGCTAACCAAGAAATTTATTTTCATAGAACCATATATAAATACCACCCAAATTTTTAAACCATTCTTGTCGTATGTTTTTCATCTCCTCATCACTTTGTAGCACTCACTGAATGTAAAAATATGAAGATTTTACAGAAAACCACTAAGATGTAGCTAAAAATAAGTTTATTAAATCAGTACTTTAAAAAAATTACTGAACTTTAGTTGTAGGCATCGCACATGTATCTTCAGTCTTTGAAGGAGGCTTCTTTTGCCTTGAGGCAGAAACATGCTAATGGTTTCAAAAAGTTACTGTTTAGCTGAAAGTGAGGACCCAGCTCCACTGGTATATGCAGTCAAAAACTTGAACTAAAAGTATCTCACAAATCAAACTTCTTAAACATTTTATTATTTTATTTCAGGTAAAAACATCTGGAAATTAAAAAAAAATTGCCCGTTGCATTTTCATTCTTTTTACTGGAGTTTTAATCTTCAAATTTTATAGATCTAGATGTATATTTGTCTATGTATACTTTCTTGTTGGCAGTAGGTTGAAATCCAAGGCCAATCCCTCTGTGTTGCTTCAAGTCCATTGCTTTGTCAAACTCCATCTTCAGAGCTTGCTGTAACTTCTCCTGCCCTTCCTTGTTCAGAGCCATGTTTGGTTTGGCTGTAGTTGCTGAGAGATTTTGGGTAGGCATAGAGCCCTTTTTAAAGCCACCCATGAGTCTAAAAAACTTCATTTCTTCCTCAGAACTTTTAAAAGCAGCTGTGCTCCACTGTCCAAACTTTGTACCCTGTGAAGCAGAAAAAGGTTAACACTAAAAGTAAAAGATACCAAGGAAGACAATTTCTGGCTGTGTACCATGAGAACAGAAACCAGCTACAAAACCCTGACAGTGTAACAAAGCTGGGAAGCAGTTACTGCATGGGCAGTACCTCCTACAGGATGTGGTAGAAGAATGACATCAACTCTGTGTGAGTGCATCTTCATTAGCACTGCGGGTCCTTTAACCTGGAGACGAGTTAATGCGCTTTGAGACTCTCCTTTCCCTCTGGCTTTAGGAACCTTGGCTTTTCTCTCTCTCTTTACCCAGCTCCAAGAGCCAGACATCACCTGTTACTCTAAGAAAACTGTCAGACATAATCCTCTTCCACTGTCACTTCGAGTGGTTATCTTTTCATTTTCCCAATGCCTAGTTCAGGAACTGTTGTTTTCAGCAGTGTTTTGTTAAGTTAGTTTTGGAGACAGTGTTCCATCTGCCTCATAAGCTTCTTTAAGTAATATTGGCATTTTCATCCCACTAATTACAACTAATATTGCAAGGGTGCAAAAACTGAGGACATATCCAACAGGACTAAATCTAGTTCTCCTACAGCCTCCCCTCCCTTGCAGTTTGCTCTGGTTTTTGTATTCACTGTATTCTCCTTTCACTGTCTGAATTAGTTTACCCCTTCAGGATTTTTCCTTTGTCTGCAGATTCTGGCTCCCTTCTGAGGAGGCAATGTCCAGGTAAATTGTATTTCAGCTGTTTGTGGATAACCCAAGATAAATCATATGATTTACAAAGCTCAAGAACTTTTGGCTTACCTAAGAACAGGCTTCTTTATCTAAGGGTCTTATTTGATTCAGGAGCTCTAGCTATGCAGTTATGCATAAATATTTTTAGCAGGATTGCTACTCCCTATTTTTAATTTAAAACTGAGTGTGATACTAAGTAGAAGAATGTCTGATTAATAATTAAATAGACTAAGCTGGCTACATCAAAGGAAAAATTGTGAATTTAGTGGTGTGTTTATGTCAGCCCCAAATCCTTCCAAGTGAACAGTTGTAGCTTGCATGGAGCAGTCATTCTCCAGCAGCCAGCCAACATGACACACAGCATGCTACACAATATTGCAGGCAAGTCCTAGCAGGCTTTTTCAAGTTAAAAAAAATGCAAGGCTGCAGTATCATTCACTACCACAGGCCAGAATACCTACTATTAAAAGAGAGCTACCCCTAATACTTCAGTATTTTTACTGTGTGCAAAGGCAAGTTGCTGTGTAAGCCCAGCCTGTGACAAAGATACATATACAGATACACTTTAGTCACATACAGATATATATAAGTCCTCCCTTTGGAATGGGAGGCATCTGCACAGATGCAAATATAATCACAGCTTGTCAAACTGTGTAATTTTTTTCAAGTGAGTTGCTGGCAGGCACTACACTCAGCTTTTGCTGAAGCATTTCCAGCTCACTCTTAGTGGAGCTGATGAATTAGTTTTCACAGCTTCTATTGCTCTGCATGCTACTAAACAGAGACAGATCAGCACCAAGGAACTGAGATCCCCTGCCAAGGATGTCATTTTTCTCAATGACTTCAGACAATATTAGACAGTTGCAGTTCCAGAGCTATCACAGACTGCCTCCCACTATGTTACATCTACAGAAGTTGTTCCTGGCATTTGTTGGAGGCATATTCCAGCCTTCTAGGCACACTGGCAGTCTTGCAAAACAACTAAGAATCCTGAATTACTAGCAAAGCCTCAATCCTATTAAACCTGCTAAACACTACTGCAAGTTTCCACTGCCTTGCTGTAAAGGAGGCAGGCTGAGCAGGATGCAAAAGCAAGACATAAACTTCATCTTTCAAAGAAGTGGAGGAAAGATGCAGATGCTGTGAGAAGACTGACTATAAACATCACACATGTGTTCTATCAGTTGTCACCCTTTTACCTTTCCATATGTACCCCTTCCAGAATGTCTGCAAAGTCTTGCAGATAAGAAATCAGATACACTTCACTGATGGCGACATTCATAGCCCAGAATTATTTGTACTTCACAGTAAGCAGCAAATGCTTCTGCAGCAATTTGTCATGGCTCATTCTCTAGAGGAACCAGACAAAATGTTGCTATTGGAGGACTGAGGATGGGAATTAGAGCACTGTACAATGCCAAGGAGTTCACTGGTCAGCTCTCAGACTCTCTTGGCATTGTACCAACTTGCTCTATACCATGACCTTAAATCTGCAGTCAGAAGGAACACTTGTGCCAAGCCATGTACCCGAGCCACATATAAAGAAGAGCACAGTGATTTTTTCAGGAGCTTGCTCTGGGACACACTGTTTCCATCAGACCAAGGTCCAAGCTCATACATACCTGTCCCACTTTGGAACTGAAAGCCTTGGTTTTGCCAGATTCCCTGTCGATTTCTTCCTGCAGAGCCTGACGCCTCTCCTGGTGTGCACAAAAATTACACATGCAGCATGAGACACTGTCTTCTGTGTTCAATGAATTCACAGGGAAAAAAAGGAACTATAAAAATAATCAGTTATCTTCAGAATTTTGCAAGGATAATTAAAAAATTGTATGTGATCCTTTCCCACACTCAACACGAGAACTGTGATTTTTCTACTGGTATGTTAAATGAATATTTTGATGTTATCAGGTGTGTTTAATTTTCTAAATGCAGAAAACAGCTACACTGAAACTGCCAACATTGATGAGAGGCAAAGAACCCTGTATTTAACCTGATAAGCTACTGGAGCTCTATGGTTTGGACTTAACCTATAGAAGGTAAAGCACATTTTAAGTAGAGCTTTATGTAGGGAAAGCAGCAAAGCAGGTTTTTTGTATCAATTCCTATGCATATATGAAATGCTGACTTGCTTTGAATCTTACACAATTAAGGAAAACATACCTTGTCTATGTTAACTTCATCACAGTTTCCTTTCTTTTCTTGCACAATAACTACACCATCTAGATGTTCCTGTAAAACAGGAAAAAGATTGTATGATTATTTTTGTCCATTCTTGTTAATTAGAATTTACAGAGCTCTTAGCAAAAAAGTAGTTAAAACACTAAGCAATCAGTAGTACTATTCTGGGGCAAGAAGAAATAGTCAGATCTAAGATGAAAATGCCAATTTAATCTGTGTATTTCTATGAAGAAACTTTCTCCCCAAGAAAGAGATTTTTTTTTGTTAGCTAAGAAGATAAAAGATTTTTTTAAATTCACACATTAAATTGGATCTGCCAACATCACTGGCACACAAAGTAACATTTGCAGGCAGAGTCATTTCAAATTGAACTATTTTGTTAAAGTTTAAATTTATATTTGAAATAAGAGACAGAGCAAATGAAAGTTAAAATATTTTAAAAACTGGAGGTAAAATAATTACAGGTCTCTCTGAAACAAAGAAAAAAACAATCAAGAGACAGCTGCATTGTGCTTGCTCTATGGGGATGATGGTCCCCAAGATGCTTCCAGTGTGGAAGAGCACAGGGAGAGGCAGGACACAGACACCAAGTGTCTCCTACTATGGCAGCAAACATACATTTGAGAGGGAGGCATGGGGAGCTGATGGGATGAGACAGAGCAGCCACAGAAGGACTGGATGGGCTGGATGGCAGGAGGTAAATCAGTGGCAGAGTCCACAGGCAACCAGATACTGATCACTCTTCCACAAAGTGCAGCCCTTCAGCAACTTTTGCTCCCAGAGACTGGCATTCCTGGATCATTGCCCTCAGCCTTTCTTTGCCAAATTTATAATTAGAATAAGATTTTTTTGGGCATCCAGTATAACAGGATAAGTAATAAGTCCAGGACAGTAGTAAATTAGAGCCATAAGCTTTAGACTGGCCTGAAAAAGGTGGCCAAAGGGAAGATCTATTGATACAGCTAACACAATAATCCAAGCATGAAACAGCCAGGGAAATGAAGACAAGGAAAAGATTTGTAACATACTTCTGTCAGCAGAGCCTGCTGTTACTTTTTTGAGGGTTCATAGTTTTATTAAAAGCCATGAATGATTTAACTCATTTTCCAAAGCTACCTTTGATTTTACACACACACATGCATGCACTATTAAAAATGAGAAAACACCATCTGCAGCAAGGAGAGCTCATGCTCTTGGAGGAAAAGAAGAAACCAAAACCAACCTCCAGTTTACTTCTAGATGGCCTGGTACTGTCTTTTCAGATCTATTAAAACAAGCAGGAAAATTGTTGTGGCAGGATTCTGCAAATAACTGCAGCTTATTTTTTTTTTTAGCCTGAAGGTCAAGTGGCAGACAAGGAAGGGGGAACAGCCCCATCCCTGCTAATTCCCAGCATGGTGCTGATCTGCTGAAGGCCACTGGGTGGAAAATCTGCCCCATGGAGGTGTGCCACGCTTCCCCCAACTTCATGGAAAAGGAGCACCTTCACACGTGGTTCGATTATGCTGCCTGCAGGCAAACAACTTCAAAGTAGGAACTGAGTTCTCACTGCTCTTCACTCTGCCCAAGCTGACTGCAATGGCATCCAATGGGAAAAATACCAGCCAGTGATATTAAGTGGGTTTCACTCCACGTTGTCTTTAAAACTTACTCTATTGCTTGCTGCAGGAACCCAACAGAGGATTTTTCCAGGCATGTAGACTACAATGTGTCAGGACTATGGCACAGTTAAATGCAAGACCAACATTATCAGCCATCTATTAGTGCAGTGTCTTTAGGCTTGCCAGGAACTGGACTTCCCTAGAACTGATTAACCCAGACTTCTCAATCTTCAGGAGATTTTCTCTGAAGTATATTTTATTATTAAGGGACAGAGATCCATATGGGAATGAGAAATAAAATATTCATCACCCTACACCCTTCTCCTCAATTGTTAGCAATGTATTTACTGTGGTTTTCATTGTAGCTGGTCACGCAGGTTTACATGTCATTGTGAGGCTTATCTTGCCTCTGCACAACATGAGCAGCTGCAAGAATCCAAATAATGTCTAACAGTCTCAAAAAAGGCAATATCAATTTAATTAGAAAATATATCCCAGCAATAAAACCACCTTGTCCTTTGAAAGGTCAAAAGGAGAAACTGAAGTTAAAAGCCCAAAACATCTGCTTACCTCATGACTGATAAGCACACACTCCCCTCACAAACCCTTGTGAAAAAGCCTGTGTCTGGTTCTCCACATAAATCTGTATTTAATTACTAGCGTTAGACACCAGACAGCTGCCAGGTTTCCACAGAACTTGAAGAAACTGCATATGATATGAGTGCATCCCAAAGCAAAGCACAGCATGGAGTGTGCTGGAGGCAGCTCATGCCACGCCTGCTCCATCCTTAGTTTATAAAGATCTCCAGTGATACCTTATTAACTAGTGCTTGACTTTTAAACAAGCCAACCAGTCGAAGTTTTTGATAAAAACCAACTGGAGTCTCCCATTATCTAGGAAAATATAAACAAGCTCCTGATGACTTGCAATGTGCTGCTTTCAAAGTTGTTTAAGCAGCTAGATACAGAGAGATACCTATTGAATTTCTGAGCATTTCACAGCTTAATTCCCAATGATAACAACAGAAGTTGGACATGTAGGTACTAACTTTTGGAAATTTTAGCTGACCATAATCAGATTAAAAAAAAAAAAAGAAAAAGGTTAAAGCAATAAAACAAGATCTTAATAGTCTAATATTGGAGAAAAATAATCAAAGAAGAAACCTCTGTATTTCAAATATTTTATCAGCTCCTCCTCGTGTTCGTTTCACCCCAGAAATGGCAGCACTGCAAGATTCTGGGATGGGATTTCCTTTAACAGTCAGCCTGGGTACAATCCCAGGTACCTCCAGTTACAATTTACACAGCTGTTACATCTGTGTATTTTCTTGCACAGATTTATTACTCTAAGTAAAAATATCTGTTTAGGTCTCTAGTATTTTTCTGTCAGAATTTATACATCAATGCTTTAGGCCTAGTCTATGCTTAGCATTTTCTCTAAAGTTTTGTCTGTGTTAGACAACACACTTTGGCTGAATTTTCCCCTTGTTTCCAGCTCTACATAATTCCAGCATTAACAGCAAAGCTTGAGGACAGTTACAGGCACTCATGCCACCAATGTTACCAACCTGCTCAGGGTAAATGATGTGGTACTAAAATCCTGTTTTATAGAGTGTTCCACTTTGTTAAGAGCAACTGAAGGACAGAAGAACATTTATGACTGCAATATTTGTCTTTTTGTGCCAGTACTTGCTGTTGGTTGTAATATTTACAATTTCACAACTGAAACACTACATGGTGACAGCACCAGGCATCAAAAATACTTTCCCATGAGTCACAACTACTGTGTACTAAATGTACAAAAATCAGCTGATGAGCTGATCCTGCTTCTCAACACCCAGTGGGGGCCCTTATTCATCTCAATATTCTGAACAGGCAGAACACCCTGCAAAGTTTTTGATTTTTACCTAAAAAGCTTTTGAATCCTTAGCATGAGGATGCAAAGCTGCCCTCCTCTTTATAACTTACCAGTGACTCATTCCCTGTGTCTTCTGCCTTGAGCTTTGTCTTTTTTATGTTTTCTTCTGAACCTGGTTGTTCAGCAAAGTCCTGTGCTGGTACTTTTTTCCTTTTATTCCCTTTTCTGTCACAGAGCATGTGATTATTATTGCATAATGCCCCATGTACAGCACTCCCTGCCACACACTCAGCTCGCTCCATTTCACTCTCTTTGTTCTTTTTATTCCTTTCTCGTACTCCTGTTTTTTGGCTTTTAGAGGCACTACTATTGTTTAAAGAAACTTCTGCACATGTTATTTCCTCCTCCTCCTCTTTATGAACCCTTTTTTTCTTTTTCTTTTTCTTCTTGATGACTTGAATATTACCCTTGAAATTCTTCCTGCTTTTTGTTCCAGAAAGCTCTTCCTCAGAATCAACTTCTTGCTGTGCTAGGAGATACTTATCAGGAATGCTGTGAGTGCAGTCTTGCTGATCTCCACAAGTTGAGGAAGAAATATAGTTGCTTCTCTTCTTCTTCTTCTTAGTCTCTCTGATCCTCCCAGACCTCTCAGTTGTGTCCTCTTCCTCTCTATTTGTCAATGACATTTCCCAGGAATTCTGCTTCTTCCTTTTTCTTAAGTCACTTAATGCAATGGGCCTACCAGGAACTCCATAGAAGTTGTCCTGATTATCTGCTAGTGGTAAAAAGGAGTCAGACTTATCCTTCTTCTTCTTCTTCCCCTTCTTTCTTCTCTGGACATTATCTGTGTCATGGTTTTCACCTGTGAAAGCTACTTCCTGTGGAATGTATTTGTGGGGTTTTTTACATACTCTCTCAGATTGCTTCTGTTCACTGTCCTGGATGTCCTCTAAAGAAAAAGAAGTGCCTTTCTTCCTTTTTTTCTTTTTTACTGCACCATTCAGTTCCAAATCCAAAGCAGTGTTCTTTTTGGATTTTTTTAAAGAGAATTCAGTTTTCTTAATACCATCTGCATGATCTGAAAGCTCCACGTCACTACTCTCATTATCCTTGTCTAAGGAGAAATGACGTGGGACTTTTTTTTCCTTCTTTTTGAGAATTGTTTGTTCCTCTGATTCCTCCTGAAGTTCTGAATCCAGATGACCTTTGACATTCACAAACCTTTCTAAATGTGCTTCTTTGAGTAATTCAGAGTCAACTTTCTTTTTCTTGTTTTTCTTCTTATTTTTCTTTGGTTGCAATTGGTCTAAATAGTCATTTTTTAACTTCTCCTTTTTCCTTTTCTTTGTTTTTGTCTCAAGCTGGCCATCGTCCTCAGTTTTAACAACAACTGGAATATCTTCCTCAATTTTAATGACAGTCTTCACATTTTTCTTTTTCTCTATGGGTTCCTCATGAAATTCTTTTCTCTTTTTCTTTATTATCATTCTAAAAAATGAAATGAAGATGTTAGTAAGCTGCTTCACAGGGATGGTACAAGCCCTATTTATTCTGGAACCATTCCAGACCTCCTGTTGTCCCTGCACTTCCAGTCTGCTTTCCCTGGTGAGGGGAACCAGAACTGCATGGAACCCAGAAAATACTGTCTGCTGCAGAGCGTGGCATCACAGAAATACCTACTCTAGAAATCTTTCCTAAATGGCAAAACATACACATACACACATAGGTAGGTAGGTAGATAGATTAGATAGATAAGATGGTTTTTCAGACACTTATGATTTTGCACTTCATTTAACACTGAACTTCACATCACTTTACTGCCTCTCAGCATCACAAAATCCTTTCAAGGCACCTGAATTACTACCTTAAATCCATTTCTTCCTTCGATTTCCCATGCTTGCCCTCCCTGTCTTTTCTCAGGACATTTATATACCTATCGGCAGGTCGCAGCAGAGGAGCCTTTGGTACCCACTCGGCAACGCCCCCCGCCTGTGCTGAGAAACCCATTTACCCCAACTTACTTTCTCAATGTTCAACCACCAGCTAATCCACGGCATTCCATTAAATGCATCCTTAAAGCCGCAGTGTCAAACTCCTTTAGAGCACACCCCAGTCTCCCCCAGCCCCGTCCTGTCAGTCCCTGCCCGTCAGGGCCTCCCTCCGGGGCCGCCACCGCGGGGGCCGCCGCTGCCGTCGGGCGCCCACGGAGGGCCATTCCACGGGCAGGGGATCCCCCCATGCCCCGTCCCCGCCCGGGGGGCGGCCCGGGGGCGGCTGAGCCCTGGGGCCGGGCCGGGCCGCGCTACTCCCGCTCACCTTCCGCGCCCACGTGCAGCTCCCGCCGCCCCGGAAGGGAACGCGCCGCCCCGCCCCGCGCGCGCCCCCGGAGCCGTTGCCGCGGCAACGCGCGGGACGCGGCCATGGCCATGGCGGCTGCGGGCGGGGAGGCCGCGGGGCCGGGGCCGAAGCCCGCAGGTGGGAGCCCAGCGCCCGCCCGGCCTCGCTCCCCCTCCGTGTCCCGGGGATAGGCCCCGCGGCGCTGCCCCGAGCTCTCGCGGCTGCTCGGCCGCGCTGTGCCCGCCCCACGGTGCGCAAGACCCGCCCGTCCCACTGCCTAGCGCTTCTGTTCTTCTGTTCGTGCTCCTTGTTGTGCTGCTGTGTTGTCAACATTTGCTGTCAGGGCCCTGCCGTGTGTGTGTGTGTGTCTGTGTGTGTCTGTGTGTGTGTGTGCCGCGGTCTCTGGTTTGCTGGCAGCGACCTGCGCTTTGTGGCTGGTCCTGTGGGGGAGTCAGATCGCTGCTCGGGAAACCAGAGAGAGGACTCTTAGGGCTGTTATAAAAGTCAAATGGACACAAACCTCCGGTTTTCAGAGCCCCGTTCTTACAGCAGAAGTCTTGGTCTTTTCCCAGAGTCTGAGGGCACCAAGGCTGGAGGGCTGGAGAGCAGCACTGTGGTTCTGCAGGTCCCAAACGGGGTTCTCTTCATGTACTACTTTATAATTCCTAAAAAGCAGGCATTCTGTGTTAAACCAGCCTTTTTAAATGTAGGAATGAAGTTGTTTAGTATAACTTAGCTAAGACATCTGTAGTACACATGGTTTTGGTGATGCCAGGAAGCCTCATTATAATGGAGGGACAGTGAACCTCTTGGGTTTGGCTCTGAGTGTTCTGTGTTGTGTAATCTGTAATTTTTTTCTAATCAAGTCCATTGCCATCCTCCTTTACTTATTTTCCTTATCCTGAGTCACTCAGTAATCTATGAGGATCACATGTACTGCTTTTGTGGGGGTTTGGTGGGGTGGCTTTTTTGTGGTTTTTTTGGTTGGTTAGTTTTTGGTTTTTTGAAAGTGGAGACAGTAACACTTAGCAAAGTCCATGAGACTTAATTGCTTGTAGAGGAATCCACTATGTAAAGTAGTATTGTCTACTGGTAAAAACAGTGGTCAATTCTGTGCAAGCATCTGCATTTTACTTACATTGGAATATTTTAAATTGTTATTTTTGTTGAAAATCTTTTTCCCAGCAAAAAGCTCTTTTATTACTGAGAACTTTGCGCTTGACTTAGAGCCAAGACAGGAGGCTCTAAAGTTCTCGATTGTTTTAAAACATTAGACTTTATGTTTAACAAATATTTATTGTATACTAACTTCTGTTCTTTCAAACTCAAATAGAACCCATTTAGAAAATAATACTTGTTTAGGAGGAAAATAAATATGTTTTTAAATTAAAGTCTTCTGCTAAACTTATTTTTTTTAACTTTTAGAACATGAAGCAGAACACCCTCAATTTCCAGATGTTCCTGAATCAGAACAAGTTCCTCAACAAGGATCTGTGAGTACAGTTCAAGTAAAAAATATGCATATGGCTGATTTTAAAAGATTTAATATTTTAATTATTTTAATTGAATAATTTTTAACTGACCTTATAATTTTTCCTGTTGAATTGGTTTGTATATTTTTTGTGTAGTCTATTGGGGTATTTTGATGGGTTACCTTTATCTTGAACAGGTGCCTTTGGAAGCAGGAATGTCACAGCCATCACACATGGAACAATTTGATTCTGGCCCTGCAGCTGATCCTGCTCACCAAGAGTTGCTTCCTGTACCCCAGGCAGAGCCACCTGATCCCAAAACATGTAAGTAGGACCATATTGTCCTGAACCCTGCTGTGATTATTTTTCTTGCATATGGCAAGGGTTTGTAATTTATTTAACTGAGAGTATTAACAGCTGCAACACCTTTTCTTATGTGGGATTTGCATGATTAGGCCCCTGGTCTGTAAACAGGGAGCCAGCTTGGACACTTGGCCAATGGCAGAGATCTCAAATGCTGCATTACAAACCAGTAGCATTGACTGGCTAAGGTCTGTACTCTTCTGAATAAGTGACTTTTTATTTAGCCACTTAAATCAGAGAAAGACAGGCATTTCTTCCTCTAATTTAATAATGCAAAACTAGGATCAATAGACTAAATAGATAATTGAATTTGAAAATTGCTGTCAAAATGTGTCTTTCCCCATATGATTGCAAATCAGAATGGAAATGGCTACAAGGTTTTGTTCTTCCACTTTCATCAATTTCTATACTTTATAAAATTTACCAAGCAGCAATGGGGTTTTATTATGCTTTTTAGCCCTCCATTTTGTCTTCTCTTCCATTAATTCTTGCTCATTAGGAGTTCCTGGTGCCAGTCAGAAGCAGTGTTACCCTGGGCTCTTATGTCTGGGAAATTGCCATTTTTCCGCCAAGAATTGAAGACGGAGGAAGATCCCTCTTGGAAAAGGAATGGAAGAGGAAAGGTGCCAGCCCACAAAGGGCTGGCCTAGTTCTCTCTATTCTGCCAGACCCTCTCCTCTCTCCACTCCCATCTCCTGGGTTAGGGTTACTCTTAGAGTTACGCTTAGGATTAGGGTAAGGGTTAGGGTTAGGCTTCTCTTTTGTGTTAGGATTAGGGTTTGGGTGTTTTTTTAACGTTAATGGCGCAGCATCATCGGCACCTGAGAGCCCAAGGCTGCCACCTTTTCTCTTGGCACAAAGCTCAGTCCTTTCTTGGCACCATATAAATAGTGTTCCTCCAATTATTAACATTTTCTGCCAATATATGAACCAATTAAAGGTATAAACCTGAGAATACCATCAGAGTTTCAGCTGTGTTTCCAGAAGAGAACACTTCTATGACTTAGGGTTTACTGACCACACCAAAACTTGAATACTTCCTGAATGGAAAGAGATGCCAACCCAGCAGCCCTCTGAAAGGGGAAAAATTCGATATGTGGAGTCACATTCTGATTTCTGAAGAATCTGGCAAGTAAGAAGTAATTATGACAAAGAAATCACAGCACCACTGAAATATAATCTTTGCTTTTTCCTCTGTCTAGAAATTCAGTTTTATGACCAACTCTGATAATGCAGATTGTAAAGGGCACAAGATACCAAAAGTGGTCAGGCTGTAAGAGCACCGAGTTCAGCACAGGCTAATTTTTTCCTGTCAGGGCAAATTAGTCCACATTGCTTTTTATTTCTATGACTAAACTGCTTCTGGTGTCTGAGTTTACTCATTTAAAACTAAGTCTGCCATCTCTGAGGCACACTGAGTTTACACTGTTGGTGAACCTTCAGTTTGAAATTTATTCAAGGTTATGTTGTCTTGGCTGGAGAGAAGACAGATCAGTAGCTGTATCTGAACTGAATGAATCTGTTTAGTGTGAGCTGTGATGGTATTGAGAAAATGATTGGTACTGAGTTTATCCTTTCTAATATTTGTCTTTTTGTGAAATTGAAGTGCTTACCTGTAAGTGAAAGCTCTCCTGTTCTGCTCAGGTTCTCCTCGGGAATACTTGGAGTACTACATATTTCCAGTGCTCTTACCTGGATTGGCTGAACTGCTGCACGAAGCAGAGAAGGAAAACTGTTTTGAGGTTAGTTTGTAGTTTTCAGTTCAAATCGTTGGCTGGAAGTTACAGCCTTTATTTCACAGGAAGTATTTTCATAATGTGGTCTTTTGCAAGAAAACCAACCACAATTATATGGTATAACATAAAATGATGTATTCTGAATCTGGTTTTAAATGTTATTTTCTCCAGTGATTCAGAACAGATTGCATACTACATACACTTGGTCATTGTGGCATTCTTTAGGTCCTAACAAATCCTTCTTAAATATCCATCTGTATCTGGCCTAAATAGTGTTGTATTTTAGAGAAACAAACTTCCTCTCAGATTAATACACATCACTCATTTGAGGGTGGATTTTACCTCATGATTCAATTATTTTTGCTGGCCTGGCTTCCTAATAGAGATAAATTTTAACATTGTGTGTAAATTCTGTTTAATTGGAAAATAGGGTATTCCATATTAATGAGCTTATAAAAATATACAATTAAAAATAATCATTTGTTACATCTATTTCTATGAATTTGTTTTCAGTGTCTGTGCCTGTAGGCACATCTAGAGAGACATTCCTTGATAGGGACTAGAAATGGTGCAAAATAAAGCTCATTGTATCACCATAGCCTGACTCACAGACCCCCAGCAACAGCTTATGTACTGGGAATTGTGGGGTCTTTCATCATTTCTGCAGTCATGACTACTTGAATTTCAAATCCCAGTCTATAAATTTAATAACAATTATTTCAAAATTTTCTCAGTTTTCTCAAAATTTGTATGTGTCTCTAAATCAATTGATTTACATGTATATGTATTTATAATCTGTGATTAATACAGGTGAAATAGGAAAATGGTTCATTTATATGAGATTTCTGTCCATCATTCCTGCCATCACATTTACATTATCTGGGCTAGAACATATTGAAGATATATAATATTCATCACACTTTTAATCTATATTGATTCTTTTAAAGGAATCCTTTAACAGTAAGAAGGCACATCCTACAACTGATTTAAAATACAGGCCTTGATAGATGTTACCTCTTTCTGAAGGCAATAAACCAGCACTTAATACAAAAATATTAAAATTCTTAGAATTATTTCAGCTTCAGTCTCAGAATAAATCTAAGGTTACTTTGTCAATTTTTAACCTGAGAAATTTTGCAGATCTTCAGTGGTATGTATGTTAGAAAGTGTGTGTTCTGAAAATGTATTTTGTATGGGTTTGTGTGTAGAAACTAAGGAAAGCAATTCTTTTCTAATGTATAGAAACTTCACAAAAATTAGTATAGTTTTTGGAAAAGACACTTATCTGAAGAGATGTCCTGATATTGGGGAACCAAGGTTAGGAAAGCAAACTTATGTCAGATTATAATTTTCCACTGTGACATCATTTCTTCCTCCTTTTGAACAATAACTGGTAAAACAATAGCTCTTTATGCTTTCCCTATAACTGAATATTTGTGTCCAGGTTCCATTGCTGTCCAGGTGCTTGTACTTGGACATTCTGTTTCCTTTTCTGACCTAAATACGTGATTTCTATTTATAATTCTGTTTCATAAGAAATGTATTTTTCCATATGGATTTGGAGAAAAAAAAATCCATGCTATAATTTGTGTCAAAAGTGTTCATGCTATAACATGAACTGATTTTTAGGATCAAAAGCAAAGTCCTTAGAAACCCCAAGAAAAGCAGGAACAGGGAAAAAGGATCTTGTGATAAACACACTGGAAAATGGCATCAAAACCAGGAGGAGAACCAAGATTTGAAAGATTCATGGAATTTGTGAGAGAATAAGGGAGGACCAAGATTAATTGTGATGAAGCTAACTGGAATCATGAAGGATGATAATAGTGGGTTTGAATTTTGGCTAGACATGAGTCATTAAAGCCTGTAAAGGGCAGTTGTACAGAGTAAACCATTGGAAGATTAATGGAAGAAGCCCTGGAGAAAGGGGAGGAGTAATCAAACTAACTGCAGTCAATGTTGAATAAGCCTGGGAGAAGAGAGAGGGAATTATGAGGGAGAATACAGGGTGCGATTTTGATGAGAAGGACTAAAAGTTTTCATGTTTTGAAAGGAAATGAAAATGAATGAGAAGAGAATGAAAAATTAAGTAGAAGAGTTGTCGAGTGGTTGAAACTGTGGTAAAGGAAATCAGATCATGGGACCAACAGAGAAGTTCAAGGAAGAGACCAGAAAAAATGCATCCATGTCTGGAGAGGAAGAATTGTACAACATTCCTGACATGGGAAAGTCAGGAAAGGGAGACACTTGTACTGGAAGTAGTGAATTGTGTAGGAAAGAAATCTGCAAGATCTTCTTTGGAAGGTGATACAGAAACTTAAAAATTTAAACATGTCATTTAAAATAGGCTCTCTTGCATTATGTAATGCATATGAAAAATTGGAAAAGCAAAAACCTAGAAAACCCACCAGCTGGGAGATAGATGGGTAGACTTCAAGCTGACAGAAATATGAGAACAATCTACAGAAGCTTCGTTTTCAAAGTAGAGATGAAAGAAACCTATTAGGTTGCCCAGTGTATTCCCTCACTGGATTTTTTTTCCTACCACAAGTTCTCCTATGCTTTATCCTGTCTGCTGTCAAATGCCTCCAGGGGAAATACTATTTTCTTAAATCTTTTCTCTCTGGAGAACTGACTAGTGCATTCATTTTTCAGCACTAAAACTGCAAGTGTATAAATGCTTTTATTAGCATAACTCTGACTTTTAGTAAGCTATCACGGAAGGAGGACTCTGTATCAGACTCTGTAATAGAATATATTATATTTTAAAGTGTGATACATCAGGAAAAGGGAATGGAAAAAGGTTTCCTAATGACTTTACCGTCTTCTGATCACCTGTATTATTTCATGATTATTACTAAACCCATAATATTTAAACTGAAAAGTGGAAAATGAATTCTGAATATAAGTAGTTTATAAAAACATCTGCAAGTTAACAATGCACATTGTGCAGATATTTCCTGTGTTTATCTTGATTCATGCAGCATAGGAGGAATGTGTCAAAGGCAGGTCAATTTATGTAATTTTTTCCCTTTATAAATGTTGACTGCTGTGCAACTAATGATTTAATTCACTAGCAAAATAAACTGTTTCCTGGCAAAAAAAAAAACAAAATAAAAAATACTGATCTTGACTGAATTCCTCCCTGATAAGTTCACTGCCTCTAACAATGATAAAACAAGATGAATTTGATTCCTTTGGTGATGGCTGTTTTGACAACCCTGTTCTGATCGTTTTTTCCTGTTGCAAAGGAAAAGCAATTTACTTAAAACAGATTAAATTACAACTGCTAGATTAAATTGAATTTTGTTGTCAAAGCATAGAATTTATTCTCCGAAACAATTCACTAAGTAATGGGACCCAATTTCATACTGTGATTGAGAATATCTGTACAGGGACAGTGAGCCTCTGCTATTTGTGTACAGATTCTGTTCAAGTCAGAATTTGTCCATTTAACATCTAAAGTGACCCATAGAAAGTTCTGCAGTGAACATACTGGTGTCTCAAAGTTTAGGTGTTTGGCTTCTTGGGAAAGTATCTGGAATTAGCATAACTGTGAATATTGTTTAAGGAGCTGTGTTTCTTCAGTCAAACACTCTGATGGAGCACTGCATGAACCCCAAAGCTTCAGTTGTCATAAAACAGATCATAAAGACACATGTGGCTCAGGATTTATAATAGTTTCAAATTTATGATGTTCTCTTCTGTTCTTGTCTCTGTTGTTTTAAAGCTCTCCTTTTCTGTGGGAGTCAGAGTGTGTCTAGCAAGGGTAAGATTCACTTAGAAAAGTAAAAGCTTTCCTGAGTATCATGTAGGAATGCCCTGCAGTCTGGCTCTAAACTTCACCCTTGTCATCCCCAGTTACATGACTGCCCTGTATTCCTCACTGTGCAGTCAGCACCTCACGTAATGTTCCTCTTCCACTTCACCTGTGGCTGACCTTCAAATTATGACAAAACCCCGAACTGAAAGAATTATTCTATGTAGAGCACTTTTTTCTTGCCTCTCTGTTCACATCCCCCAGTCCTTTTTCCATCATGTTCTTGTAGCACAGGGAGAAACACAGATGGTGAGGATAATGCATAGAGTAAAGTCATTCTTCATGCATTAAATTTTCAATTACATGTTTACTGCATTTTTTTAGCAAGTGGTAGTAGTATCTTTATTTCTTACATTTTAATCAGGCCTTCAGCCTCTTTTGTGGCATTTAGCAGTTTCACAGAAGTGTTTACCCAGTGTGAATTGTTCTAAGAAGTCATAATTGCAGTTGGATCTCCCATTTGACAGGGTAAGTGTTACCTTCTGGATGGGAGCTCAGCTCTCTCTAAGCTCATTGGCTGCTATTGTGGTAAAGCCCTCGGTGTCTCTGATCTGCAGGGGCTGAGTGTCTCTTAGTGTTCCCCCTGTGACTGCACATCCATCACACATCTCGTGCACGAGGGGTTCTGAGGGTACCAGCCAAGCTCTCCAGTTATTCCAACTAGAAGTCTATGTTTATATTCTCCATGTCATGGTTATTGGGGTTTGTGATAACCAGAATGAGCACCTGTACTCATTTATACATTGTCTGTCAAGATGGAATGGAGAGGAAATCCTTAAGGAAGGGAGGGTCCTAATCCATTCTGTATTTACTAAAATTCATGTTTTGAGTGGCTGGCTGTCTAGCTGAACATGCTGGCTGCTTGAGTCTCTAAGGAAAACCTGCTGCAAAGCATTGTGCAAAATTCTCTTTATTGGTAGAGATTTGGAACTGGGCTCAAATGTTTTGCTCTGAAGCTCCAGGTTTGCAACTTTTTACCTGAATCTCTGTAATGTCCATGGCATCAGTGGTTGTGGACAGACTTGCCTTCCTCTGGTTTTGCCTTCCTTTCTGGGCTACACGACACATGATTTGGTCTGAGCAGCCATACAATACTCTGCTTGTGTGTGTCTGAAGTATTCCCAACGCCTTCAAGCTGGTTCCATGCAGGAGAATACAATATCCAATCAATGTTCCTTCTGTGTCTTGGAAGAAATGAAGAATTTTAAGAATGATAATAGAACTTTGAACAAAATGGCAAGTGATTGACAATGTATTTTCCTGTATGAATGAGTTCTGTTCCCTTCCTCACAATGAGAGTGACACCATTCAGAGGTATTTGCTGCAGCAAACATCAAGATGATATATGTAGAATTTTCTTACTCATAGTTTATCTTGACCTGAAAGTATTCCACAAAATTTCTAAAATTTTGGCAGAGCTACTGACTGTTGGCAGTAGCAATATTAAAGTAGACACAGTAATGTACTGTATATTTTATTTAATAAAAGCAGTCAATTTAGCTTCTGTTCCTGTCCAGTAGTGAAAACATATGACTAATCCAAAGATAATAAATAATTTGAAACTATCTTCTATCTTTAGGGAAGAAGAACGAAATTTATTGCCTCAGATTTCCTAACTGAGTGGTTATATAAGTAAGTTAATCATGGTTTTTGATATTAATTATTCTCAATGATTCAAAGGCATTAGTTTTCAAATCGAATAGCTGAAATTTAAATTAATGAATTGTTTTCCTTTTTTTTTAGCAAGAACCCAAAGAGGGAAGATGAGTCATTCACAGAATTATTTTCCATTCCTTTTGTTAAGGACTGGCTAAAGGACCAGTAAGTTATTGCAGTACTCAGAGTAACCTTTTCTCCTTTTATTCTTTTGCCTTTGCTATTCCAAAAAAGCTTCAGCGTGTTGCTGCTGTACCCTCAAAATGTCCTTTACTGTGTGCAGCACAGAACTATGTGATGCTTTCTAACTTGCTTATGTATTACTTACAAGGTATTTTGTACCAGAACTGTTCACAGAGAAATTAGTTTGAAATTCCTAAACATTTTAATTGTAGAGTGCAGAGCATTTGAATAGTCTGGTAATATTATGAATATCTTTGTACTACTGAGCAAAGTGGTGTTTTTAGTGCTGCTTCCTACTATGGAAATCTTTAAGGATATAGTCAAGAAATTATTCCTCTAACTGTAGGCAGCTGTTTTAAAAAATACCTGTAATAATCCTTGGTGTCAGGATGCATTTTTGCAGACATTATGACTTTGTATCTGAGAAATGAACTCCTGTTTTGACAACCTCAATCATATATTCCTCATTATTCCTGTAGAACCAAGCTGCATAGTAGTTTTGAAAGAAATGTTACTGTCCTTGACACTGCCTTTAGTTTCAAAATATACCTGCTGTGTGAGAAAAGTAAAGTCATAGCCCGCAGTGAGAGAATAAAAGAGTTACAGAGGTCAGATTTTAAAGAAAAACTTCAATTTGAAAACTTAGTTGGAGTCTGGATTGGTAGTTGATAAAAACATTGAGATTTGACTTTGGGGACAAGCTGGAGATTATGTCAAAATGGTTCATTTGGCTGTCTGAGGTAGGCACATATCAGAGTTGTGTGGGGAGTTTCTGCAATGAGAGATGGACACCTTTGCAAAGTGACCCATTTCATCTCAACCCCAGCACCTTCAGACGGCACCTACGGCGTTGAAACCTGCCCCTGGTGGGACACATCTGCTTCCTTCTGTCAAACGTGGCTCTGGGCAACCAGGTTCCCATTTAAGGTGAATTCTGTCCTTTGGGAAGTGACCATGAACTGCAGTGGGGTTGTCATACTCATTCCTTAAGCATTGAAAAGCCAGTATGGCAGTTTGGATACCCCTGATTTGTGAGGATGGATATTTGTATCCAAGATCACAGTTTCACAAACATTTCTCTTGGAAGTAAAGCTGATCAAAATGGTTCCCTGCTCTGTCCTGTTCTTCACCCCAACCTGCTTGTAGGCAACCTAAGATCACCTTGTCTGTTTGGTCAGGTGCTTGGTTATTCTGATCAGGGACCTGCTCTGGGTTAGGAATCTCTCTGCCAAAATGTGTCAAGAGGGGTTGTATAGCCATTTAAAACAAAGATAATTTCTCCAATCTGCGTCACCTCGAGAGTAACAAAGCTGTGTATTGGCACAAACAAAGGATTAAAATGAAGGCTCAGGGAAAGGTGAAGAGAACAAATGAGCTGCTAAGATATAGAGGAGGTGGCAGGAACTGCTTAAGTCAGCTTTGCCAACAAGAGAAATACACTGTGGAATCACAGCCTGAATGACTCACAGCTTCTGTTAGTCCTGGTGCTCCTAAATAATGTAGTGACAGCTCCACAAGGACACTGAAGTGTCAAAGTCCTACATAAGTTGATACACTTGATCTTAAATCCTCCTTAATGTTAAATTTAACATTTAATTGTTAAAATTATTATTGAATAGCAACTGGACTTATCTTAAAATTACAGATTTAACAAATACTGCTTATGAAGAAAGCAAATTGAGAGGCTGCAATATTAAATAAGAATAAAAATGAGAGAATTTATTTTATGTCCTTCTGGAGATGTCAAAAATAGTTTATTATTATATCCTTTCAAATATCACACTTAAAATGCAATTGATTCTATGCTTTTTATTGTCATCTCCATTTCTATTTTTAAAGGAGTTTTAATTTTTTTAACAGGATTAAAAATATACAAGAGACAATGTGCTAAAACGTATTGGTCAAATTTTGATGGGAAACATCCTGATCCCAACTAATTAGATGGGTTTATCAGTGCAAAGCAGTCTTAATGCTTGAAAACCCCCAAAAAAACAAAACCCACCAAAACAAAAAAAAGAAACCCAGAGGGATAATTTTTTGTTGTGTAAGAGATACAGCTTTTTTTTAATATATTCCATACTTGTGTATTACTTTTTTGGCTCTCTGCCAGTGCCTCCAGTTTCTTCTTTGTAGCTCATTTTTTTTTAAGAACAGTCAAAGCCATGGTCTTCTAAGCCTTACTCTCTGTAAGATGTGCTTCTAAATGAGATCTTGCAGCCTACTTTTCCTTTGTAAGGAGACCCAAATGCTGCATTGGTTTCTTGAATTTTAAATGCAAATGTTATACCTTCAAAAGCTGGTTATTGTAGGTGAAGAAGCTTGTTATAGTTGAATTAATTTCCAGCTTTAGTGTTTATAGTAATTGCTATGACATCAGTAAATAAAGCTGCTGTATAGTTACCTTGTATTCTCTGGGGTTCTTTATGTTACCAGTAGCACTGGCAAAGTATCATATCCCTTGGGAATCTTCAGTTCCTGAAGCAGATTTCAAAAGCAGTAGGAGGAGCAGCCTCAGCACTGACTGGAAATCTACACATCACATCCAGGAGAGCACAAAACATTTCTGTTGTCTTAAAGCACAGCTGGACCTTTCAGAGAGCAGAAAACTGGAGTTTGTTTGAACAAGAGACAAACACAAGTGTTTGGGAACATGCTGAGGGACATGCTGGGGTACCTGTTCTTACATTCAAGGCTGCTGATAAAACCAAGTAATGGAAATAATATTAGAGCTGTGAATGTTTTGTACTCCTATAAATATGCTAATGAGCAACACAGTTGCCTTTTGTCAACATTTTCCAGTGGTGTTTCTGGTTGAACAGCAGTGAAGCTCAATCACAAATAACCAAGCTGTGTGTACTGAATCAGGGGCAGGAAAAGAGTGAGCTCTGTTTATGCTCTGATTCTCCTGAAATTTTACTTTTCTGGCAGGGATAGTCTGTGTATCATGGCAGTATCATTACACAACCTTCTTTAGCATATTAATGAAAGAAATATAAATAGACCAATAAAAAATAATTCCACTGCTCTGAAAAGCAGTGATACCATGAAAGTCTGTCACATCAATTTGATAATATGACAGCATTGTTCAAGTTCACTTTTGGCCCTTACATTCAATGAGAGAGGGTGTTATATAGGTCTAGGTTAGGAATAAACATAAATATTTTCCTGGCTGTTGAAGGTCAGATAAAAAGTAATTCTCAAGATTTTTTTATCTGCATTTTCTCTTTTTTAAAAATTAAATATATTTACTTGATACTCAGTTCAGAAGGACACATTTCTGGGTTTAATCTCTAGGTTTAATCTATTTGTGTGTACTAAAACAAGTGTGCAGATACAGAGAAAACAAATTTATGATGGCTTTAGTGAAGAGGGCAGCTAAGATATATATGTCTATAAATGCACTAAATCTGAAGTAGTGGCTTTTGGCCAAATATGTGTATATGCATGTATATACACTGATTATTTTTTTCTCCCTCCTCCAAATATTTTAATTAGGTGGAGTGTGCTGGTCTCAGCTGCCTTTACAGTTGACTTCATTGTCAGTTCTCAGATGGCCAATAGGGGTAATTTTGCATGGGTGACTGATTTTTTTCCTTTCCATAATATGCCCAGTTTCCACAAGCTTTGCTTTCTGCACACTGCTATGTTTCATTGGTTTGTCTCTAAACCAGCCACGTTTGGAGTATATTTGATTTGCATTATGTATTTTTTCTTTCATTATCTTTAATATTTTAGCTTGAAATACTTTTTTTGGGTAGGGACAGATGATTTAATTCTAATAACAAAAAAAGAATTCAAGTTAACAAAGGAAAATTTTTTTACTTAAAAACTGTGTTGAAAAATTGCACAAAGTTTCTGTATAAAATATTTGTATTTTGTAATGATGCTTTATGGAGTTGAAGGTTTTATGGTGTAATTCCTGATGCTTTGTTGATACTTAATTTATGTAGATTGTCAAAATGGCAATGAGGAAATTGAAAACATAGCAGAGTTTTGTGACATCTGCCCAATGTTGCTGTTAGAGCACTAAGGGGAGAGTTATTTTTGCTGCTGTGAGTTTTTCATGTGTTCAGGATGTGATGTTGATCTAAAGGACACAAACATAATGGAAATTTTCCCGTTGACATGAGTGGCCTTTGGAATAGGTCCATGTTTAGTTTCCTTCAGCCCAGGACCACAAACACTCTACATAAATACTGGTCCTACAAGAGAGAAAACTGAGGTGACACGTGGTGACTTTCAAAACATGTAGCAAGTATGCAAGCACAGAAGAACTGGGTTTTAGCATTAAAATGGGTAAGTCCTCCCCAAGGAGAGACCAGATTAAGAAGCAAGAAAGCCACTTTAATTTTCAAACAAAACTTAAGACAAAAGATTCTTGCACTGCTGTTTTTGGCATGTTCTCACTACTAAGGCTTCTTGCTGTGCTGCCTCTAGTTCCTCTCACATTCTTGTTGCCAGTCACCTGTTCTGCCTCAGTCTCCTGTCCTTTACAAGACTCTGCCTCCCCATGTGATGACTTGCTCATGTTAGTTCCACACTATCTTTTCTTTTTATCACGTCCTTTCTTCATTATATATAAAGACAAAAGTATATTAATAGTTGTGTATGTTAACAATTGAATGCATATTATCACTACGGCCACTTTGGTAATACCCTTGAATGTATTTAATATATTTTTTAATTCTTCAAGTCACTGCAGGAGCTTTTATTTGGAGGAGGTGATAGAGAGGAAGAGTTCACACTTTAAAATGTCTACTCATTTGCAATCCCTCTTTTAAGAAGATTAGTTATTCTACATTTACAACCCTTCCAAAACATACCCTCCATACAATGCACTATAATGTTTTCTTTTATATTGTAAGGATTTTCTTCTTCAAATACTGATAATCTTATTCTAGTGCATTTAGATTGCTGCAAAAGCAAACCACTGATTAGTAATTTCTTTCTGACTGTGGAATAGTTGTGTTAATACTGAAAATGTTAAAAGAAAGGTCTCAGTTCACACTCATTTTGACCTGTGAAAATGCTCCAGGGTGTTTTTGTCAAGTGTCTGTGGGATTATATCCTTGTAAACCTGTGAAACTCATACAGTGCAAGTGTAATATTTGCTTAATATATCTAATTGATTTTAAATACTAGGTCAGATAGATCAGTACTTCAGTGTCTGATTGCTTATGAACAATCTTTTTCCAGCCTTTTGGGTAAATGATCTTAATGGTATTTATAAGCAGAGATTTTTGAGACATTTATTTTGAATCAAAATTATACTTTTTCATAGTTGCACACTTTTGCAACTCTGGATAGGCATGTAAGAAGAAAGACTCAATGAAGGCAGGTTTTACTGCAGTACTTCTAGAATGTCTGAGTAGAAATAAGAAATAGTATAAAAAAGAACTACTTTGACAAATTTCCAGAAAATTTTTTTTTAGTTATTCAGATCAGCATGTGAACTTTTGGAGTACTTCCCAGACCAGACTTTCTCAAAACACTTTTTTTTGAGAGTTATGCAGATCACCGTGGTCATTTACTTGCATGTCTAAGATGTATCCCTATTCTTTGGTCTGTTCTTTTAGATTATGAATTTTGCAGTGACTCTGTCATTGCCTATGTTCATACATGATATAAATATTCAAGAACAATAACCATCACAGTCAAACTAAAGGTGAAGTGAATGTGGCTGTTTAATATGGTCATGACTACTGTCCTGAAACTTGGGAGGCCTGATCCTTTCATTAGGGTTGCTTCAATGTTTCTAGGGATGATCTCTGATCCCTCAGTGGCTGCACCTGGATATTCCCCTCTCACCTGCACACCATCAGCCCCAGGCACTGATGCTCTCTCTAGCACAGGGGTCCTGCAGGCTGCAGTTAAGGTTAAAATTTGAGGGTTGTCTGTTACTCTTAGGGAACAGATTGGAATAAGAAGAGCAATTACAAAAATCCTGGATTATATGTACTGAAAATTTTCTTGATTAAATTTGTTCTTAGATTTCTTGCCAAGGAAGGAATCAGGCCTATTTGTATGACAAATTGGGAACTTAAAGTCAATTGGTGTTCCTGGGCATTACTGTGCAAAAATACTGACTGTATTCAGAGTCATTCAGTGTTATTTTCTCTATTTTGGAGACAAGATAATGTAGGGACTTTTTTCCTCCCTTCTTCAGAGTTCATTGAGAACCCCATTTTCTGTCCATGAGGTAATCAGATACATGTCTTCAGTAAGAACCTTTTTCAATACCTCATACATTCATTTAATGCAAGTCTGTTTTATGTCTTCTGGGTGCCAAATTCCACCTGCATAATGTAATATAATTAGTGAGTATCTCACAAAATCAGAATCTGTACAAGTTTGCTCAGAAAGCAAGAAATTTGCTTCTGGAATTTACCTTTCCTCTGCTCAGTGTCTGCTTTTTTCAGATTCGGTAAAATAAAATACATAAGAAAAGTCATTTTACTGATGCTCTTTTACAGATGCAACTTATGTTAAACAAGGTATATGTATCCAAATAGATATTGATATGTTTAGTGTGTGGGCTTTTTAGGTTGTTCATAATCAAAGACTAAATAAGGAGTATGTAGGTAGTGTGCAGTGTACTGTCAGCTTCAATCTCCTTGGAGCACACAGCTGTCTTCTGCCACAGATGACAGACTCTCTCTTTTCCTACTTCACTGCTGAGGGGTGATTGCCTCTGCTCAGAGTCTATTTTTATTTGACCCACAGCCAATTGCTCTCAGCCAATTTCTCTCAGCCAAAACTGGACCTGGCATGGCTTCTCCTCTTTAAAGCTGTGCCATTAAAGGATTGATATTTGCCAGTGACTGTCATACTGAAAATTAAGTCCTGTTTTTGCTTGATTTTTTTAATTGGTTTCTCAGTTTCAGTGTTGGATTATAATATAGACATTTTTATAATTTGAAAATGAAAGGAAACGAGTGCTAGAGCTGACCTTGCAGGCTGGGAGAAGTCTCAAGTTATTCTTTGGAGATGTACTCGTTCTTAGAGAAGTTCAATGTCTTTGATATAAATGCTGTAAAATATGTAGGTCTTCCTGTGATTTTCCCACTCTAAGTTTTGGTTTTCAAAAAGATCGAAAATAGAACAGAAGATGAAAGCCTATCAGGGAAACCAGCACAGTTCAACTTCAGAACTTCAAGTCTGATTATAAGAAGCTGTTAGCTCAGGAAGCCTTGCTTGTCCAGCACTTATGATTTCCCCAGAGCAGAAGAAATGCTAATTAATGTTCACAGAGCTAAGATTGTTTAGCTTAATGGAGAGACTGCTTTTTGGTTTTGTCTTATTTCAACTTTTCCAAGCAGACCAAGGTTTTATTTCACATTAAAATAAATGTAGGCCAAAACCCAGCTGACACGATGATGAGACCAATTTAGCTGAGTACACAAACCAAAACGGTGCAGTCAGTGTAGCATTAGATAAGAGGTAAGATTGGGCTCTAGGCTGAAATGCTCCTGCAGTGAAGACAAGCCCTAAGAGAAAGATGTCAGAGAGCATAGGAAGCTTCTTGGGGCAGAGACTAATATGAATGAAATTAAGTGAAAGGAAAATGTAAGCTGTCAAGCCTATTAGCTTGAGCTGTAATATACTGTAAAATAAATTTCCAAAAGAAATTGTGGTGTTTTAGCCAGAAAATGTAATACTGCATAAATAAATGTCTTGTTAATTAATGGACTTTGCAGTGTATGTGTCTTTATAGTATGGATACCATAGATAATGTTCCTGCATGGGCTGCATGTGTCTGTAGGTGATTGCTGCATCCAAATCCGTAATGTTGAGGTGTTCCAAGCCAAGGCTGTTCAGCCTGTCCCCCATGCAGGGAGAGTGGGCCTTGGCAGCCCTTCTAATGCTGGGCCAAGGCTACTCTGTGTAACTGGGATTTTCATGAATTGCAGCATTATTGTCCTGTAGTTCATTAGCTTTAAATTACATTTATTATAAAAGAATGCATATAAATGAATTTTGTTTTGTCCTTTCCAATGGATGCTTTTTGATCATTGTGTGTGGGAAATAAATCAACACCCACAGAAAATGGCTTTTGAGAAGGAAGATTTCATATAGTCATTTGAGTTTTCATTAGTGATGGCTGAATTCAGTTATTAGTTTGTTTCCCATTAAAATTGATAGCAACAGAAATACCAAACATGCTTTCAAACCACTGCATATTTTGTCTGAAAATAGTTGCACATATGTATTGTTTTCTTTCATCACCAAATAATGTGTATATGCTATCAAAAGTAAATTTTTAGTATTTTAAGGACTTGTTTAGACATTTTTGGTCAGGAATCCATGCTATGCAGATATGATAATCATTACTTTTTTCAGTATATTTTAATTTACAGTGACATAATAATGTAAATTAATATACTAAAATATGTTTATATTCTGTGTATTTAATGTCATAAACATTTACACTGTAGGTCTGTTCATTGCTGCAGACACACTAAAACCTCCTCTGCTTTACAAATGGCAGGTTTCTTCTTTGTCCCCCTCCTACTGACATCTCAAACCTTCCCATCATAGTGGGAATTTGAAATCCATGTAGAAGAATAAGAAAGATTACTGTGCTTGATGTGCCATTTGTCTATTATTGTTTTAAGGAGAAATTATTGCAGCATATATAACAATATGCTTGTAAAGGAGATATTCTTTGCACATTTTAAGATTCAGGGCAATAAGAAATTGTGTTTTTCAAGCTCCTGAACAACATTTCTCTTTTTGATAAAATATACTGTTAGGAAAGAAAGTATTTTACATTTATAAGCAGTCTGTTTACAAAAAAATTATTCTTTTTTAAGTCCTAGGCCACCAATTCCTCTATCCCTGCTTCTATCAGAAGAAGAAGCCAGCATAATAATTCAGTCCTTCTGGAGAGGTTATCGGGTAAGAGTAATCTATAATTATTTTGCTTGATGTTGAAAACTGTAGGACTATGAAGGCCCCAGGGAAAATCCTTACATAAATTTAAAGTAGGGGATACTATAAATAGCTGCTGAGATCCCTATGGTTCATTGGCTTTGGATGTTGCTCTGCCTTATGCCTTGTGACTACAGTTTTTTCACAGGCATTTATTCTGATGTAATCTCACTGTTTTCCTCAACAACAGAAAATCCACAGAAATTCGATTTTCAAAAGTACAATAAACACTGAACATTTTTCTCTCTTGAATTTAAAGTTGCTCTGCCTAGTTGCCAAAGGATGGAATGTTATTTTGCTTCATGCTGGGATATGTGAGTGAGTGTTGAGCTGTGCAAGGAGGATTGGTGAGGTCTGTTGAGAAATAAAAAAATGCAGAAACAAAGGACAGAAAACTGAGACCAAGAATGAGACAGGAGGTCTAGGAAAGGCAAGAAGGCTGTTATTTAAGGAAAGGGAAAACAAAATGGCAAGTAGTTGTAAGGCTGAGTGTTGTAGTACAACACTAATGCAATCCCCAGTTTAAGTGGGGAAAAGCAAGGCATATAAAATAAATACAGGGAAAATTGTCCAATATTGTTATTTTGGAGGGTAACAGCCATGCTTTGTACTAGGATAGTAAAGAAATTATTTTGAAAATCCTGAACAAATTCTGTCAAATGCTTTGGGATTTTTTTAAATCTCTAACACCTTCATGCCTTAGAAAGAAATGCACTTGAAATTCAGGTGACTTTGGTGATAAGAAATGTCTTTGACTTCCTCTATCAAAATTTAAGCTTCTAAATAGCCCCCAGATATAGCAGCAATTTTGTTGTGATGGACAGTGAAACATCTCTCCATGTCAGGTGTTCTTTAAATAACAATCAGTATAAAACACTCTCTGTTGTTTTTACTGTTTGTAACAAGCACAAATATATGAGTGGCTCCAACAATGTGCTGTGCAGCCAAAGACTATGAGATACCTTAAAATGGTTGTCTTGACTGATCGATTCTAGTGACGCTTTCTGTTGTTCATTTGCCTTTATTTTTCTTTTTTAAACAGAGATGCCATTGACACTAACATTAATTAGCACTGACAGGATCCCTGCAGGCATCCTTACAGAGGAGCATTGCAAAGGCAACCATTACCCAGTAATGGTTATGTTTGCTGAACGGTGCAAGGTTGCTCAGATACCTTGTGCTTCTATAAAAGCTTGTGAAGGGCATGATTCTTCCTTCTGTACAGATTAATTTGAGAATTTTCACACTGGTATTTATCATTCTAAACCACTTTCCAGAAATGTGAGAGAAACCCTAGCTGTAAAAGGTAGGAGACATAAAAAATAATTCAGACTATAAAATTACTGTTAATGTTTTATCTTACTTGAAATGAAAGAACTTGGGTTTTTAAAAATTAAAATCAGAATATAAAATAAAAGTCTTTAGTAACAAGTTACTACCTAGGGCAATGTGTTATCCTTGGGCTTTCAAATTAAGAGAACACTAAGCTTAAATAGGATTCCATTGCATTAATGATAAGGTATGTCATGAAAATTTACCAAAGAATTCGGATTATTTGCTTTTAAAATAGATAGCTCTGTCAGCCAACACTGATGTAGTGTGGTATTAACTGAATGCTTACAAATAATGCCCTTTTGCATTCTAAGGATATTGTTGTGTCAATATTTTAAAACCTTTTCTGATGTTTTTCATTAAACCTTGTTTATAATTCAGAGAATTTCAAACATTTAAACACTATTATTGAAATAAAAATTTACACAGTGTGATAATATTGAATAATTAAACACAAGCACACAGATATTTTACATGGCACTGTGATAAACAGACTGCAGTTCATCACTGGTCTTCTAAGACAAGTCTCCTATGGACTCAGACCATTTTTGAGGTATTTTGTTAACCAGACTGACTTGGGCAGTAGAGTTTATCTAGTTATACACCTAACTGAGCACCATGTCTTCTCATGGTGCTTACTTGTTTCTGCCACATCTGTCTGTCTGAGTGTGCCAGTATCAAAAACACATGGCAAAAATGCAAAAATGGATAAGGCAGTAAAGGGGGTTTTTATGTAAGGGGGATAAAACCACTATAGGTACAGAATATTGAGAACTTTTGATAATAAAGCATGATCAAAGCAGTGCGTTCGTCCTTACCTGCAGCACATTTCAGAAAAAAACACTTGTTTCAATAGTAATAATTAATGGCTGCCATCAACAAAGTCCTTGCTACAATCTTTCTTAAGAAGACATTGATGGGTACTCTGAAAATTATTGTAAGTTTAACCAAGAACTAAATTCCAGAACAAACAGCAGTGGAAGCTACAACTGCTGAGTTCTCTAAGGAGAGCACAGAAAGGAAGATGAGGGGGCTCTCTGGGGGCAAGGAGGAGCACTCAGAGAAGACTTGAGAAAGCTCTGTCATCAAAATTCTTTCTCTTCACTTTCTACCATCCTTTTTTATTGAGGTTTCATTCATCTGTCAAGGCAGTATTTAGATAGGTATCAGTTTTCCAAGTACTTTTCCAGTAAAATAGGATATATTCCTTTACCCCTCTACTGCAGAATCTTTGCTTAGTGCCATTTTTAAAGAGTCTTTTTAATCTTTGCAATTTGCAGAACTATTCTAGACTGAAGGGATTTTTCATTAATACAGTTTCCTTTGATGTCTCTGGGTGAAGCTTCAGTGTTTTCCTCCTGCTGTTGTGTAACATATTCTCACTTAAAAAGCAGTTTATTTTGACTAACTCTTGTAGGTTTTTCTTAGAGTTGAAATTGGACAGCATTATGTAAATATTCAGTGCTATTTTACACATGTTATTTGAGCAAAAGTTAAACCTGCTTCAATTTTGATTTGTATCTTGCAAAGTGTAGTTGTGCTTTTGCTATCACAACTTTTATTGCTTTCCAGCAAGTTGTGGCTCCTGGGAAAGGCTTAATCCCAGAAGGTCACATGAATATTCCCTGTTATTCACAGCAAGTGTAGATTCAACTCAAATGACTTGGGTAGGAGTGAGCTCTCCCTTCAAAGCTGAGACCCCTTTGGGGCTTCAGGCACTGCTGCTCTGCAGGAGAGACACGTCAATTGTTTGGACAAGACTCTTGACTCTGTTTATTTTCCTGGAGATTTTGCTGCTGAGTCAAGGCTTTTCAATCATGGTGGAGCTGCACTCTGGTTACAAAACAGACCACTTTCTGGGGAATTATCACAACTGTGCTAAACTATAACTATTAAGCATATTTGGAACATTTTGATGTATTTTGTTACATTTCTGTTACCTGTTTTACTGCAGGTGGTGTATCTGTATTCTTTTTTCTCTTTTTTCTTTTTTAGTGACTTCTCTAAAAAGACACTTTGTTCTGAGAGCTCATGTTCACTGCTTGGATTTAGTGTTGGGCTTTGGAGTATTTGGGTCTCTATGACTATACCTTTACCTCAGAACACTGTATTTCACTATGTATTTCACTTAATTTTCACTGTTTTGTGTAGAGAGAGTATACAGAATCTACAATATCTTTCTGTCTTTTAACTAGTAAGAGTTAGGGTCTTCATTTTCAGAATACAGAGACCTCTCTGGCCCTGTCATGGGACAGAATACAGGTCTTAGGCAGCTGACGTTGTAAATGGACACGTAATTTTTTCAGAAATTTTATATTTAGAAATAGAAGTAGTAATTTCTCTATCTTGCTGCCATTTATGTGCTTGTGTCCCACATGCATTTCCTTAACCCTTTCCTATGCAGATAAACTGAGTCCATATAGTAGGGAATTATTTAGCTCATAAAACCATACATGACAGCATAAAAGAAAAAATGTCTCTTGAAGGCCAAGTATCTTGTGTTTGGGATTATATTGTGTTTTTCTAAATAGTATTTGATGGATTTAACAGAAAATGGTCTTTTTTTTGTATTGCTGAAAAGAAGATCACTAGTAACTGTAACTTCCTTAACTTTTAAAAATTCATACCAACCTTGTAAGAAATTCTTCTGACTTTCATAAAAGATATTACAGAACTATATCAGTATAATGGGATATTATTAAAGGCCTAAGAGGTATCTGATGTCAAGTCACTGAGTAAAAGTCTTCGCTGTCTTTATTGATCGAGTAACCTTGTATTGTATTTCTGCTCTGCCAGTGCAATGTCTGAAATACAGCAAGTTCTCTTCTCCTAAGTGGATTGAAGAGTGCCATGGGAGTTCAGCTCCTGTCTACTGCATTCTTAGCTGCACCACAGAGGAGAAAATCTGTGTAGAAAGAATATTTTTGATAAATAATTTATATTGTTTTCTTTAAGGTTTGGGGTTTTTATAACCAGTAGAAAACGCAGGTCCTGCTCTTTTGCTCTGTATGTATGTTAGCAAAGAGGGAGAAAAGCAGAGTGTAATGGAGAAGAGTAATAGAGTTCAAATCACAGAGCAAACTCACTACCATATCATCATGTAAGAATACAATAAATACACATTTATTTAGAAATTTTTTAGAGAACTAAAGTTAGCTTCTTGTGAGCAAAATTGTGTTCAGGAGAAACTGAACTGATTGCTGCTTGTTTCTGACCATGTTATTCACCTTCAGTCTGGATTACTAGGACATTAAGTTATAGAATCATAGAATAGTTTGGGTTGAAAGGAACCTTAAAGATCATCCAGTTCCAAACCCCTCTCATGGGCAGGGACACCTTCCACTTGACCCATGGTCATAGCCCCATCCAGCCTGGCCTTCAACACCTCCAGGGATGGGGCAGCCACAGCTTCTCTGAACATAGTCCTAAAACATAATGACATTTTAAATATGTAATATTTAGGAAAAAAAACCCAAACCAAACCAAAGCAGAAACTGAATTTTAAAAATAATTCTATCACAATTTGAATATGACACTAAGAGAATAGTCATCAATGTCTAAGGCAATACTGGCATGTCCCCTTCCCACTGCTGTTCAGAAGGGACAAGTATCTGGTGCACTGGAGGTAAAAATTGTGTGAATGCCAAGGTAGGTAATGGGCAACACTGCTAATTAATCAAATCCTTCTTACAAGTTTAAGTAGCAGAGTGCTAATAGCTGTTGATGCAGAGCTGGCTTGCTTTTGTGTTAGTGGGAACCATACCACTACAAAAAAAAATACAAGAAAAATTCAACTTAAATCTAAATGGAATCAAGGCCTATGACTATTATAATAATTTTGTGGAACCAGAATTACAGCCTTCATGGGGTGATTGACTGACAAAGAAGAGACTTCATGTAATGCAGTCCAATTACTTTAAATAACAGATTAATGGCTCTCCTGTTTGTGAAAATTATATGGCTGGGATTGCCAGTCAGCCTATTTGCAGCTGATGGCAGGTGTGAATCAGTTTGCTGGAATAAATTACCTTCTGTATGACCCTTCATGCTCCTCTTCTGCTCTATTATGTTGGTCAGTGGGTTGGTTTTACAGTGTTGTGGTTTTCTAAAGGCACTAATACCCTTCAGCATAATGCTTTAAATTTTAATTAACTCAAAGAATAAGTGTCTCACTGCACTCACATTCTCAGGAGTCCTTGGTAATCAAAGTGATCCCCTAACTGGCATATTTATGTTTTCAGTGGGGTTTGTCAATTATGTGTTTTATATTTCAGTGCAAGTTGAAAAGTGTAAACCCCTGGGATTGTGCTTTTACCTCAGGCCCAGCAAAAGGGAAGGCTGTCATGTATTTATCCAGCCACAACCCCAGGAAAAAAATTGTATCATCTTGGGTAACATGAAGGTATATGATTTTAGTTGTATTTTCTGTTTTCCCTTTCACAGGTCCGTTGTGACAGTAAAATACAAGAGCTACGTCAGTGGCAAAAGAAGTTGAGAGAGGAGAAACACATTAATAAGGTGGTGAAAGCATTCTGGACTAAGCAGGAAGTCAAAGGTAAATGAATTAAATTAGGGGGTTTGGAGGGGTTTAGTTTTTGGTTTTTTTTACATTATGTTGCACTTTTATACTTTGAGTTGTATTAAAAATAGGCCACAGTAGGATGCTAATCCCAAGTGGGAAGATAAAGTGTGGTGGAAATGCCTGGCTGTTCCTTTACAATCACTATTTACTCTGTTAGTTGCCTGTGTAGTTGCTGAAAGTGGCAATGAAAAATACAGTACAGGGCCCAAACTCATTATTTTCAGAAGACCATGACAATTTCCTGGCACAGTATTTCATAGGGCAGGATTAGACTTTTACCAGCTACTTACCATGTAAATACATAACCAGATGGGTTATAGCAGAGTTTTTCCAAACTGTGAGATTTCTCTCTGGTAAATGTTCTATTGGCATTTTCCTGTAGTTATTTATAGCAGAACTTGGCCTGTATAGTTCTAAAAAAGAGAAAACAAACTCAAACAACCCAATAAATTGCCAAGGGAAATGAGGCCAGATTGCTTTAAGAACTGACACTGTAATTTGTTTCTTTTTTTGCCCTGTTTGTGGACAAGGCTTTACTGGACAGGGCCAAAGTTATTGTTCACCTACTCAGGCACAGAGGTTTAACTATGATTATTCTCCCAGCCTCTTTGTCTACTAACACAGAAGAATTCACAAGTTCCTCACCCAGTCTACATTTTCTCAGCCTCTGTGGGCTGGACTCAGCCCTGATACATGTAAGGAACTCCACACCCACAGTTGGAGGTGAGAAGGGCTCGTTCATTGCGGTGTTGATGTGTTGGAGAGGCAAAATTATGTTGCACCAGCCACCACTGTGTGCCCTTCAGTGTGATGACACTGTCCCTGATGTGTTCTCAGATGGCCAATCTTCGCCCTGACCTACAGAAGAGTGTTTCGTTTGGGGTGTTTTTAGTGATAGCAGGGTTACAGTTACAAGGGCTTTGTAGATTTTGCAAACATTTATTTATATTTAATTTACAAAAATTATAATTAATCTACAAAAGATCAGGTTTTATTTACCAATCCATGGAATTGCCTAGGGGATATTTTATAGCTGAATTTTATTAACTCTGATGAACAAAATCATATAGCACAAAAGGGGAAAACTGTGTTTATATTTGTGTATTTATGCGGGCTATGTATAAGGGAAGTAGAATTCTTGGCTTTAGTAGCTTAGACCTAGAAGATTAAATCATGTAGTAACTAGTAATAGTGTTCAAAAATGATGAAAAAATAAAATCAATGAGTCTTCCAGCAGACTTGACTAATATGTGGAGAAAACTTGGGCAGAGCAGCCAAAGTTTTCTTCAGGTGGGATTTCATAGCCTGTGTACTACGGTTTATCACAAGTTTACTTTGGAAAAAACATATAGATATATTTTCTTCTTAAAAGAAAACATAAATATATTTGGTTTTGAATATATGAAAACAGTGAATTCAAGTTTACTGTGATAAAATTATTCTCATTATAGATTTAAAACATAAAAGCTGAATTCTTCTCTTTGTAATACATGTATAATTCTGTCAGTGTTAATTGTTGGAAAATTGTATTCCTGGAGGTGATGACAGAAGTGGTCCTAGCAGGCTTGCTAATTAATTTTAAATGATTGCAATTTAGTTTGTGGTTTAGACTTTTCTGCTTTTAATTTGTTAGTATTTATATCATCTCATCAAGAAATGTTTTTTCACGCATTCCTTTGTCTGTGATACTGGTAAGATTTACAAATGCACATTTCCCACTTCTGAGAAACAAACCTATAAATTCACAACACACCACTGTGAAAAAGGATGGATATGATATTAGATGATCACAAAACTATAGTTTAAAGTCTTCATGCATGTAAAATCCTAAAGGTGAAAATTACAAGTGCATTTTCAGAGGACAAGATGAACCCATTTTCAAAATGTTGCAACTAAGAAAGGTGGGGCCTGAGGGAGGACTGTGTCATTTGGCAGTTGAATTGATTAAAAAAACAACTCCTGTGACTAATGAAATTTAATCTTTCCATAAACTATACTTAAGCTGTTTTGGAGAGTTGTAGTGATAAGATTTCCTTTGCCTTCTCTGCCAATTGTTTGAAAAGGAAAATTTCCCTTTAATCGCTCTCAGGGAGCTTTCCTGTCATCAGATCAATTCTGTCGGGACTCCAGGACACACAGCTGTTCCACCACTTCAAAGAAAGTTGCAGAATTGCCCCTTTTCAATTTTTCTTAAACCAGTGCAAGTTTATATTGCTTATATCATATTAGCTTTCAATATTATCACATTGTTTCTGTGATTCCTTAACTGAGTTTTGCTAAGTTAATTTAACAGTATCCATTCACAAAATAGCCATGGGGCCCACACAGATGGCTCTTTGGAAACAGCTGTACTAGTTTGAGAAGTTACTGTCCAGGAGTTTTCATTATCAGTCTCAGCTGTGATGCCATAATTAATTTTGCTAGTGCTCCAGCTGCTCTTATTTCTGCTGTTATTATCCTGCTGATTATCAATGCCATTAAACCCCATTTCCTTGTAAAATCAGCAAGTTTAGTTTAACTGCTTTTACCTGGGATTCAGCCTAACCCAGCTGACTGCACTGAAGTGGATTTGGGTACTCATACCATAATGAATGGCATAACACAACTCCTTAACCTCATCTGTCCAAGTATTTGATTTAACTGAATTAATTAATTAAGTTAATGCAATTAATCCCCTTTAATTAGACCACTGAGCTCTTTGCATCAAGCAGACAAAGCATTGATTGTTACTAAAAACTCAGATGTCACAAATACAGCATTAAGATTCATGATCAAAAGAAAAATAATAACATTTTTAAATAGATACAGCATTTTATAATGAAATTAAGCACATTAAGGAACATAATGAAGTATCTCTTAAACTTGTATATGACTAAGCCTGTTTATTAGATGCTGAAAACAGTGTTGAATCCAACTGTAGGGGATGAATGGTGAGCTGCCAAACAGCTTTTAGAAAATGATGACTCGAGCAGTAATGTGACTCTATTGACACTACTAGAAAGATCAGCATACCTTCCATGGAAATATCAGCCAAAGACTCAGTGAATGTGAGCTCACAGGCAGAGTCTGCTTTGTTGTGGCTTTCAGCACAATGCAATGTGTACCTTATTTCAAGGGTATGTTCTAGGCAAAGATGGATAGTTTTATGAAAATGTATTTGTATAATCTTGACCAGTGTGGCACTTAAAAAAGGTAATAATAAGAAGGTAGAAATGTAAATTGATAGTAATTCACAAATCCAAAGGCATGCTTAGTTTATTTTTCTGGTTTCATTCTGTGTTAATACACGTTCATTAATTTTGAAACAAATAGTTAAGTTTAAATTTTCATTAGAACATAACCAGAATGAAACACTTCTGGAGGTTTTTTTTCAAGTAGAGACCAAAAGTCTCATTTTTAGGGGGCAGCTAAGGTGATCCAGCATCTTCCCCTTTAAAAGGCAGTCCTTGGCCAAGGCTTCTGCCATCCTTTCCTTTTCTTGGCACTCCCACTCACGGCTTCACGGGGAGTTGGTTCAGCTGCCTGGTCTGACAAAGAACTGCTCCTCAGTTCTGCTCTGCTGCCCCTCGGGACAGCTTTCTGCTGGATCAACCTGGGAATGACACAATCCTTACATCCAATATGAGGGAAATGGTGCCACAGTAACTGAGGGGAGGGAAACTGTCCCTTTGTGACAGCCACTCACTTTCAGATCAGCTGATCTGTGCTGTGTCATGTGAAACCACCCGGGGTGTGGCGGCCGGGCATGGGGCAGCCTCATGGAAACCTCTGATTCTCCCCATGCTTCAAAGCATGGTTATATTTCTTTCCTTTGTAACTCTCTATTCTTCTTTATCTCTTATACTCTTTATTGCTACTTTTGAAAAGTACTCTGGGATAAAAAGTGCTAAAACTGCAGGAAAATTACTTTATATATTAATAGCACCTTGCAGGACTGTTGATCTCTCTGAAAGCACATGCTGGCAACATTTTTTTTTTGAGTGCAAAGAAAAAAGTGTGTTTCAGCATATACCCAAGATGATAAACATACAGCATTCTTGGCTGACATTTTGTTTGTCAGTTTAGGAGAATTTCTTTTCCCACCATGCATTTATCTAGGACTGTCTGTATCAATTTTGTCAATATCTCCATCCTAAAACATCCATTTTAAACTGAACATAATTTGCTGCATTGTCTTGTTTTCTTGCTGCTGTCCCACATAGCTCCAACCATATTTTTTGCTTTAATGTTTCCAAGAAGAAATAGGCCTTTGCTTTAGGGTGACCAACTTGGTTAATTTGATTTGTGCCTCCATGCAGAGAACAAACCCCATTTGGTCGGGATTCAGAGCAGTGTGTTGTGCAGATGCAGTACTGATGAGATATCACTGGAAATGGAAACGTATCTGTCCTTCAGTGAAAGGAATTTGAAAAATATTTGAAATTTTTAATGAAAATATCTAAATGTTCATTGATCACTTAGTGAACAAAACACTCTGCTGACACTCTGTTACGGTGGTTCCTCCTGTGCTGTTGGCAAGAGCATTGATTCTGTTACACACCGACACTTTCAGCTATTTCATGTCCTGAGGGGGTTTTTTTCTTATCTGCATAAAATTTGTAAAATTCTAGTTTTAAAAAGCAGTGTTAGTAGGGAAAATAGTAAAAATAAATATTGCTGGTTTTATGGCAAAACTATTTGTGCCCCTGGTAGCTGGCAGTTCTCAGAGACCAACCACAGTTTGGGCTTTGCAAGGCAATTGTGTAACAGGGAATGCACAGTGTGGGGAAAATCTAGTTAAATCAAAATAAGACAGAAAGTAATCTTCTCAGCAGCTGAGAGGGTTAATTTCCAGGTATTGGAGGGAATATTCTTTTATGTTCTGTTCAATTTTCAAGCTGTATTTTTCTTTCAGCACTAGAAGCTGTTACTTACCTATCTGGAGAGATTTTAAAAATACAGAAATAATATTTTCCCTTGGGAAGATGCAATCAGCAATACTGTGAAGAACTCAAAATCTAGGTGTTCTGTTACTGGAAAATCCTTGAAAATATGAATGAGATTGCAGATACAGGGAAGAACAGGCTGCATATTTCAGGAGTGCAGGAACAGAAGTGTCAAGAAGCAAAGAAATGTAGTCAGTTGTTGTACAGCTGTGATTGTCTCCACCTGAATGATGAGGAAGGATTTGAAAGCTTAATATCAAGTTCAGTTGAACAGGGCAAGTCTAATTTGCATACTTTTGAAGGGTGGCTGTAGGTAATGATATCACATCGAAGCAAAATTGAGGAAGGAAAAGATGTTATATTCAGAACCCAGAAAAAATGGTTACACTGTGAAACTTCTTTGAATTCATTCCATGAACACATGAGTGAAGTCATGTGCTCTAATGGATCCTTATTAATGGGGCCATAAATGAAGTTACAATCACATGCATGTTTGCAGGACTGAGTATTTTCCCAAGGAAAATATTGAAAGGGGAATATAAATAAATGGGAAAACTTACCCTAGGCTTAAAAAAATATTTAAACTGTATCGTAGATAATAATGTTGGATTAGGAAAACACATAGTCTGAATAGCTAGTGGATTTCTTACAGACTGCATCTCTGTGCTTTATTTAGGAAAAATCAGTTCAGTAAAATATAAGGAGTTCAACTTTACACGAGAGTTTCTTTTTTTCCCTCCACTTTCACCATGGGTGGTTGAAATATTTTAGAAAGATTTTAAACTAAATAATTTATTTCTAATTTCATCTGTCCTCCTTTTACTGTAGCTGCAATTCTTTAATTAATCTCATTATGAAACTATTGTAAGTGGTGACCTCCTCATATTTTATAGTTTTACACTTTTAATCTTCTGTATAAAGTAACAGATATACACACATGTCTATGTTAAGATGTTACAGGTTGAGGTTATTTTCTCAGATTGGTTGGTTTCAAACTAAGATATATAAAGAGGTTTAAAGTAGAAGGCTACTTGCTGTCAGCAGGACACTGCACTTAGAAGAATTTGACTGCTCTTTTCAAAAACATTACTGTATTTACAAGTATTTGTTTCTTTCTGAAAGCAAAAGTGCTGCAGTCGAAATGGTTTAAAATGGCTGCATGGATGTGATTGCTTTTGATTTAACAGCACTTGTATAAAGTTTCAGCTACACAGACCTTAAAATTTCTTTAAAAAAAAAATTAGCAAAAAGAAAATACAAGAACAAAGCAGTTCCGAAGGCTGAGTATGTGGTGGTTTTCATCAAGCCTAATTCAAGATGCTTGAGATGTTTCTGAAAGTTTAATCTTGGCACTAACAGCTGAGAATGTAGTGATAAAAGTCATAAGACTCATGATGCAGAATCCAGTTTATTGGTCCACACCCCAGACTCAGACGTCTTTGAAAATTTAAAAAGATTACAGTAACATTTAATTTCTGAAACTATGTTGGGAATGTTTCAAAAAATGAAAAGGAAAGATGATCATTTAGATAAACTACAACACATGATCTTCTGGACTGTGCTTACACAGGCACAGCAGTGGATCTGTAGCACAAGTCTGAACTAATCCTCCAGCACCAAAGCTGTGTTTTCACCCATCACTCTGCAGTTGTTAATTATGATTTGTAATGGAAAAAGAGACAATTGCAATTTGGCAATTTTTCTGTGATTATATAAACATAATTTTCTTGCTTTGTGTTTTTTCTTTTTTTTTTAAGGAGAGTAGAAATCCTATGTGGGTTCTGCAATCTTCTTGGTTTTAATTTTCTGTGTTTAACCTCTTTCAAGTTAATGGTGAAAAACATGGGAGCATTTTTATTGAAAATTCTGTTGGTGATTTTTGTTAGCCATTTAGATATGCAAACCTCAAATTTCTATTTAAAACTGTGGGGTGTGTTAAGAACCTGGATAAAAGGCTGTCACCAGTTAAAAAATAAAGCCTTTGAGTAGTCCTGTCACAAAACCAGACTTGAGACTCTCCGTTAAGAAAAAAAAAGCAGGAGATGGGACAGGGCAAGAAAGACCATGAGCTGTTAGTGGAGTTTTAAAATACGATTCAGAGAATAAAAAAAGAAGTGGGTGACAGATTGCAAAACACAAACTGTTTGCTCCAGACTTCCCTTTAAACCCACACTGTGGTATTAATCACTTAGAGAGCTTTTCCAATATAAGAGTGTGGGGGTTTTACCTGATAATTTGTTTTAGTCTGTGGAGAAGTTTAAATTTGGTAACTTTACAGAACATTTCTCAAGTAGGAATCATGTTAGAAATAAGAGGAGCTAATTGGTATAAATACAGGTTTCATCAATCTGCCCAGCAAGTCTGGAATTCTGGGTTTCTGCCCCTATTGGCTTCTGCCTGTAAATCCCCAAATGCTTTTTTAGCTGGGGACCTGCCACTCTGGAATGATTTCTCTCCATTTCTGGTCAGTTCTTTCTGTTTTCACCATTCTCTTTGACTATTTACATTGAAAAACCCCGCATTAATCAAATGCTTTGGAGAGGCACTGGTTGCCTTCATTCTGGATTTTTCTCTCAGTCCAGGGTCGTCTTTCGTAAACTACTGTGGTTCTGTGGCTGTCTCTTCATGAATCTCAGGTGATTGAATTATGTAGAGGACACTTAGATAATAAATTAGAAGCAAAAGTCTCCAGGATATCTAATTCTCTGTAGTTCTCTCCTAGCTCGAGTGTTCATGTCAGTTGTTCATCTAGTCTAGCACCTGCATGTTCCCATATTTCTTTTCTTGAGTTGTATAAATGCCATTCAAACATATTCAAATTAATTCTTAGTCTTTCTGTCAAAATATGAGGAAAGCATAAACAAATTCTGCTAGAGATCTTTCAGCCCTTTTTCCCCCATATCCATCACTGCATGTTGGTGACTGGGAGTCTTCTGTATGTCAGCTCTTACTTCCTTAATCTGATCCTAAGTTAATTAAAAAACACCATGAAATTTCTAGTTCTCTACAGTCATGAAGAGAAGTCTGAGCATTTCACAAACTCTGCTCCTGGTTTGGAGGATTAGGTTTGTCCTGCCACATTTATACATCCATTTTGCAGAAGCCTCTTCCGCTGAGTGATCCTCTGACAGTTCCATTTCAGATTCATGAGTTGCAGGAATGCTTATGGGCATTATTTCCATTTTATTATTTGTTAGTTAGTTTGTTTAATAGATCTTTATTCAGTACACCATTTTCCCATTACTACAGACTGAAATTTCCTGAAGTGAAAGGTTTCACTAATAGCTGCATACAGGCAGACTTCCAGTAGTAAGAGGATAAAATTATAAACACTTTATAAAAAACTGTGCCTTTAAAAGTCAGGTCTTATTTCAGAAAGATTGCTGGTGGCTCCAATTTCATGTTCAGGCTTCTTTGGCATTTCATTGGGAGGCTAGGGTGAAACTCCTTTCTATATATATATTTTACTCTAAGCCCCTGCTAATAAGTTATTCCAATAGATTTTCTTTAATGGCTTTTCATCTTCTTACAGTTTGAGTCTATAGTATTTTTTATTAGTGTTTTCAACTTTTAAATTATGAAATGTAATTCTTGGAGTTCCATGAAGAAACACACTCTATGAACAGCGTGGGGGTATAAACCTTTCCTTCATAAGCTGCTGTCAGACGCCAGTTGTGTTACACAGTAGTGAGCGAGTAGTGTATAAAGTAGGTCATAGTTTGTTCACAGTTATGCTGAAACAACCAAGTGTCAAACCAGAACATCAGTCCTGTACATTATTAAGATGAGGGAAAATAGTGCCTGCTATCCAAAGTAGATGGTAAAGATGTTTGAGCTTAAGGCATATATAAATAGGACAAAGTGCAATCCTCAGAGAGCTCACAGGAGTTCTGTGGATTTCTGAATATTCCACTCCCAGGAGCGAATGAACAGTAAATCCAGATACATTCCAGTGCTTCCTTTATCCATCATCTGTGCCTCAAGATAGCAACACATCCCTGATAAACTATGTCAAATGAGCTGCATTCCCAAGGAACGTGGCAGACCAAGTAACTGATGACCTTATTGTAGTAGGAGCAGCAAGTCAAAAATAACAGGTAACAGTTGTGCTCCTCAAGAGCATCCATACCTCATTTCCAAGGAAATTAATCACAGTCTCCACTAGTGCTTATTACTGTAGAGTAGCTGTAGTGTCCTGGGATTTAGAACATGCATGTGACTAAAGCATAGTCTGATCAGGTTTGCTCACTATTAAATAATAAGAGTAATGAGTAAGGAGACTGAAAACTACAGTCAGGAGTAAGGAGGCTGAAATGTGGTGCCAACAAATTAAACTGTCCTGGCAGTAGAAACCACATGACCTATACAGGTACAAACCCTAATCCTAGAAATAAGTGAGATGTGCGATTTTCTTTGTTTTTAACATACACTGTCATAGCACTTAAGAGCCTCCATTCCTCTATGTCTTAGGACTGAAAACAGGAGCTAATGTTTTAAAACCATATGAAATACTGTGATCATGCTGCCAATCAGTGTGATTGTGTTACTTCTACTGAAATCTAATGTTGCACCTCTTTGAACTAGTGATTATGTATTCTCTGTAGATAATTTTCACACATTCAGTTACACAAGCATCTTGGGGATTTAAGGTGTTTGTAATTTTCACGGGAGCTGAATCCAGCCTCCTGTGAGAATGGTTTCCTTGGCATTGCCCTGAGATGGCATCAGCACAGAGTCACCATCGCCGCTGGCATCCTCAGACAGTTTGTTCTGCCCAGTTAGGTCCATAGGCCTTTCTTCAGCATGCAGGAAATCTCAGTAAGGAAAAATAATGGTAGAATCACAGTAGAATCACAGCTCTGCAATGGTAGGGATTTGCCAGCATAGCTGCACACAGTGACTGGGAACATAAAGGGATAACATGAGAATGGTGCTGCTGAAGTTCTACTTTTATTGCTTTTTTAAATGCAAGTGAAAACAGAAATGGGTCTTCCTTTTGCTCTGTTGCAGGAATGGCAGGACTCCTAAGACTGAACTGGTTAAAATGCAGCATAGGAATGGCAGGGTTGTAAGTGTGGTTGTTGATGTTGACATTTGCACTTTGCTTTTAGATATGTGTTGTCTGAAAGAAAGGGGCTGGATTATTAACTAGTATAACTTGTTCTAAACATCTTCCTTAGGCATTACAAAGTATTTTAAACAAGTTAGTTCAGTTTGAGGTGTCACATCCAGAAAAATACATTTTTGCAATGGAAATTTCAGTGAAAAGACTTAGCCAGGCACTTCTTTCCCCATCTTTCCAGCTTATCTGAATCCTGAGGACATCTTGCTTTTCTATCTGCATAGGAAGCAAGTATATGTCAAAAACTATTTGAAAAACTACCTGAAATTCAGATTCATGCTGACAACCTGTGCTTCCTGGTTAGTGTGATGTGATTTGAAATAGCTATGCTTAAATAACACAGGTTATGATAAGACATGGACACTCCCAGCTAAAAGCACTGCTAGCAGATACCTAAAACACCTGCTGGTTTTAATGTGAAAGCGTGTGTGAGCCCCAAGGTTTTCAAATATGTTGCAGTGTTTATGAAATATTTGCAAAGGCCAGCTTCATCACATCAAGGAATATTAGACAACATTCAGTGCCATAAAATAGTGTTTTGTATATGGGATATTCAAAGCCATACTGGGATATTGAATCACTCTCGATTTTCCTCCTTGCCAACTGTACAAAGAGAAGCCCTAAAATCCAGAGGGGTCTTGTGCCAGGAAGGCACTGGGCATGTATTGCCTTGATCACTGCAGATCATGAGGTGCATCCTGCCACTGCAGTCATATTTTGGGTTTCTAAGGTATTGTCTGTGTTCTTCCTCCTCATGCATCACTTCTGTGTGTTTGCCATGAGCTGAGATCTTCCAGGTTGGTAGCACATTGAGCCCCTTAAATCAGCACATGGCCCTGTTGCAGCCCAGTATTCGGGGGATGTACTAGGAGGATTTTGTTTGCTGCTTTTCTGTTGCATGCCTTGGAAAGGTGACTAAGCTTTCCTGAAACTGATGTACAAAAGGGGATTTTTCTGGCTTATTTTGCTTTCTTTGCCTCTAAGCATAACTTTATATATGAATCTCCCAACAAGCCTGATGTGAAAAATACGTAGTACGGATGCATCTTCTGAAGTGTAGAGAGTAGAAAAATAGGTGTTTGTAAGTTAAAAGGCAGTTTGCAAAATTTTAAAATATTAAACCCAGAATATGACAGCTGCAATCTCAGGAATAGAATGAGTAACCAGAGTGTTTTATCAGCAGAAGAAAAACATTAGGTTAATCTGTATTACACCATTCAGAAAGAATACAGAGCTTTGAAAACAGCTTTCACTAGGGGGTGGGACATTTTACTTTTATGTAGAGCTTTTGTTCATTTAGAATTGTTTACTCCAGCAAGCAACCCTGTGCTCTTTGTTTGACTGATTTTTTCCCATTTGGCAGACCCTTTGCAATCACATGGATAACATTCTTCTTTCCACTGAGACATAGAAAAACTATTCTTTATTGACCTTGTTTGTTGTCCTAAAAGACAAAAATATATTTATATATTAGGTGAACTGTATGACTTCATCACTGACTTTTAATTGAAAATTCTTCAAAGCAAAAACCTCAAAGAGCTGCTTTCTTCTTTTTTTTTTTAATAATCCAGTGACTTCTTACCAGCAAACAGCTCTGCCCTCAGCTTCACATGCACAATTCCCACAGCTGGCATGGAGAACTCTGTGCAAGTATCTGAGTGCTGAAGCTGTGTCAAAACAAAAAAAAATTACTGTGCACAGAAGAAATAAGCTTTTTGGGTTGAGTGGGGCATTTTTGTTTATTTATTGAATAACAGAGTATTTGCTGTGGAAGTCAGGATGTTTACTTTTTTGTTTCTGTGCCTGTTAATGGGGTTTTTTGTGTGGTTGCAGTGGGAAGCACATTGGAAGACTCGGAAGAACATACACAAAGTGATTCAACATTTCAACTTTAGTTTCCTCACTAACATTGCAAAACACAAAGTTCACGGACTAAACTTTGTGATAGTGATTTAGAAACTCTTTTAAGCATTATACTTTTACATGTGAGGTGTTGTAAATCAAAGGCAGATGATGTAAGGATCCAGCATGCCAAGATAAAATTCAGTCCTACTCTAAGTGAACACAATTCTGTTAAAACAGATGGTATTGTGCACATTTAGCCAAAAATATTGAGTCTGTGTTTATCTTGTGTTCCTGAATGCTCACTTAAAACCTTTTCTGACAGGAACAAAACTTTGGATTAATTAAATGGGGTTGCCCCCACATGCAGGCAGTTGTTAAAGCTAAATCAAAAATCTTCACTTGGCATAAACTGGACTTCCCTGATTTGTGCAGAGCTGTGACAGTTTACACAAATCCAGGCTCTGTTCAGAATGTTTGATTTGCAGTAACACTCTGCCCCTGCAATTCCAACGGAAGGCAACGAGCGCTGGGGTTGCTCTGCATTTCTGAAGGGGAAAAAAGTCAAAGGCCCTTTTGTTGCCACTTAGCACATGTGCTGAGAAAGTGTAGAATTAAGATCCCAGTGACAGCATTTTCAGCAATTCTATGGATGGTACTTACTTATATTAGGTCCAAGCACAGTAAAACTCAGATTGGGCCCCCTGCTAAGGAGCCTTCATTATTTTTTTTTAACTTAGTTCTGTCAGAGTCCTATGCAGGCCTTTGTAATTTCACAATTAGAAAATATATTTGCAGTTCTGCTATAAATTCCACATAAGTCAAAGGTGTAATTGTTTCAAATGAACACATGATAAAACACAGATAAAAGGACTTGCGGTGGCTCCACATGGATTTCTTCCATCACTTACACAGACTTTGTCTTCACTGTTACACCAGTACCCACCCCTTGTTTTTTTTCCTGGATGGTGATGACGGTTGCACCAGATCTGGAAAACCAAACCATTTGAAGAAAAAGCCTTCTTCAACCCCAGCTGTATGATCCTATCCCCTCCTTTTCCCCAGAGCAAGCAATTGAGCCAGAACAGGAAACTGCTGAGCCAACAGGGAAAAAAAAAATCACTTGTCTATTAAGAGTTTGGCTGCTCAGCATCTTGCCTGGCTCACCGTGGGTTTGATAGGTGCCAGAGCTGAGGGTAAGAATGGGAATGCAGCCAAAGGTGGAGGAATGTGGCCCTTGTCTCTAGGAGCCCGTTTCCTTCACTTTAACTTCGCTTATATTGAAGAACTGCACCAAAGGACAACACTGTCTGTAGCACCACTAGTTCACTGTAATGGAAAAATTTTAGGTGGATTTTAACACCAAGCTAACACAAACATTGTAAGTAAATAGTAAAGCCTTTATTCTCGTTAAGAACAGCATTTTGAAAATAAAACATTTGCCCATGCTTTACAACCTTTGTAGTTTTGTATACTTATGTACAGCCATCATGGTACACATTGATTGTCTTGAAAATCCTTTAAAGATGTACTTAATAAGATACCAGTATGCAACAATCAGCGGAAAAAGGGTACGTTATAAAACACACATTAATACATTTAATAAATATATATTATCTATCAAAAATGAGCTTTAGCTCTCATCAATTAATAAAAAGCACCTGCTTTGTAATCCTGTAAGTTGGTAGAATAACCCAATTGTTTTATTATAAAAGCTACAATGCTCCCTTTTATATGGCCTTTGGTTAAACCCGAGGCATCAAGCTCAAACAAAGCCAACCAAGATGCCTGTGTTTAGACTAAAAGCAGAAACAGCTCGTTCTTTAGTATTTCATGTACCTTGTTTATAGAAACAATTGTATGTCTTGAGTCTTCTTCTAAAGATACTACATATTTTCTGGTAAGTGTCAAACACCCTCAACTCATCTGAAAGCAGGACAGGATCTGCAAAGTATGGCTTTGAACTCTTTTCCAGCCATTGATCAAAAGCCAGTCACTATAAATCTTGTTTTGGTAATAGTTTTTCAGATGCTTTGTGATTTCATTTTTTTGCATGGAAACACCATGAGCACAAAACCATCAAGGGACAACATAGTAGCTTTTATAGTATAAAAGCTAATTATAATTAGGAGAACTGCGAAAGGCTTGTGCTTACTTACTTATTATGTTGTTCACAGATGCTCTACATTCTAGAAAACTTTCAAAAAAGGCAAAAGTAAATACTGTAACAAAAATATAAGTTAACATAAAGGTGCCTTTCTTCAATTACAGTTTCATTTGGGGCATTTTACATCACAGACTAGTTTACAAAAAAAGTTGCTTATTACTAATTGTATAAAGTTGGAAAATAAAGACCCTCCTAATCTATTGCCACACCTTCACCACCACACGTCAAACCCAATCCTGCTAATTTTAATTTTATGAATAGTCCACATGACTAATCCAATGAGACTAGTCATGTGAGCAGCAGTTTGTAGGATCTGGCCTTATCTTTGCAAAAGGCCTCAAATTCCAAACAACTTCATCAGAAGCAGGATTGGGAACTCTATTTATCAATTCAGTCACATCTAGAAAAAGAAAAAAAAGTTTCTTAAAATTACTATATCTTGTACAGATTTTGTCCAAGGTCTGTAAAATGTGTATTATATTTCATAAGTCTTGGTCGTAGCATGATAAACTCTTAAAAAGAAAGCTGTCCTACCATTTGTGCCATGGTCATCTTATATGTTTTTATGGTAAGAGTTTTATGAGAGATTTTTTAAATTGGCTTTTAAAAGCAAAATTCTTCAGGCAAGTGAGAAATATTTTTTTATTTCTCCAAATTATGCATCTTTTGGGTAGCTATCATTATCTTAAATAGTCTTATTTGATCAAAGCTCTGCTTAAAACAAGCAAAATGTATTTCTAAGTCGCTGGATACCATGCAATATTCACCCCTACCATACTTGGTTACTAAGGCCATCTAGTTACGTACAAAATGAAAGAAACAATCTCTTAAACAAGCACATGCTTCCTTTGCCTTGAGGAGGAAAGGGCAGGGGGGAGCCAACGCACTCCTTCACTCATGCATGACAGAAAAACATTGCTTCTGGAGGAGAAGGGCTTTGAAATAAAACCCCATAAGATGATCATGGCAAGAATGGCAATATATTTTTCCTTATATATATACACATATATCTGTGTGCAACACTTAGGGACTGGTCTTGCAGCCTCTGTACCTCTATGTAGATCTACTGGTGTCAATGGACTATTCGTGGGAGTACAAGTCTGCAGGACTAGGTTCCTAATTCAGTAGAAATGGAGGTACATGAAGAATCAGGAAGACTCTTGAAAAATAAAAAGCTTGTCTTTCTTTTGCAGTATACAGCAAGTAACTTCTTTCTGTGAAGCTACTAAGCTATTCAGTTATTTGTAAATTTTACTTTTTTTTAGTTTGAAAATATATATTTTTATTACAGCATATGCAAAGTTTAATTGTTATATGTTTCCTATGCCTTCAAGTAAAAACAATTAGCTTTTAGTATTGAGGAAAGCTAAGATTAACATTGGCCAAACAGAGAGGATACAATGATGTTTTCAGTGTCCGATATGTATTAAATGTTAAAGAAAGGAATGATCGATTGCTTCAACATAATGAAAAACCATGGCAAAAAAATGGGCAATGGGAACCTTTTAAATAACCTGGAGAAACCAAAAATAAAACGGTTTGAGAAAATCTGCCTTATATAAACTCAAGAAAATGGATGGGGAGGGGAGGAGTAGGGAAGAAACCACCTTAAATAAACGAAAACAACAACAAACCACCTCCATCACGGAGAGTCTACTCTCTAGGCACTAAAATGCACAACCACATTTAAATGCACAAACAACTGCTGTCAAGGGGGCTACTCATACGAACAGGGACTAGAAGGGGAGGTCTCGACCCTACTCTGCTGCCGAGTGTCTCCCAGAGGTGGTCAATGCTCCTCGGCCACCACCGCGCTCCGCCTGACCGTGAGCCCGACCCAGGTGCTGGGCAGGGCAGGGCAGCGGGGTTGCTTCCATCCACCAGCACATCCCCTGCTGCTGCAAACGCCAGTCACAGTCCCCTCCCGGCTGTCTTTGCCAAAGCGCATCCCTGCAAGGTTTCACCGCACGGCTTCGCCCGCAGCAGACGTGGGAGCGGCGTCTCTGCTCGCCCCGGGACTGGGGCTGGAATAACAAGGAATCCTTCCCACGAGGCCCAGCACAGCTGCCTCTGTGCGGGACCTGCGCTCTCCCTCTCTGCCTCAAGAAGCTCCATAACTCGCATGAAACATGCACAGACCTTTCATCCTTCCAGAACTGCATCTCCTAGACCAGCTTGTTGAAGAGCAGTGTATCAGCCTACAGCGTAATGGGAATTTAGTTGCCACAGAGTGACAATGCTTGGCTACACATGATGCTACGTGACTGTACAGCGCTGCTGGATTATGAGCAAACAAGGTACTTCTCATGACGTTTGAAATGAAGGGAAAAGGAGCAAAATGGAAAGAAATCCTGTGTGTTTTCACACTAGTGGCAATCTCTTGTGGCAACATGAATTAAGTTTAGGTGAGAGGAGGGTATTTTGCAAGCAATTGGCAACCACCAAAAACAGGCTTGCCTGGCACACAAGTTACAGACAAGAGAATATCTTACATTTCAGAATACAATATCTCCTCTTCCAATTTAAGGTGTGCCTACTTCAATTTTAAGTTATATTCAGCTTCAGTTTTACAATTTTGTTTTTGCAATTCTCAGTTCAATGGTGTTCACATTTAGACAAAATCCTCTGTAGGATTTCGAAAGATCCTGGATGTTTTGTTGCTTTGTTCTGGTACTGTTATGGATTCCTTCCCTCAAAGACACACTGCCAGGGAACAACATCTGCAACAAGGATTCTTATTCTCTACAGCCTACAGCCTTTCACCAGAGATGTCGTCCAGTGTAACTTGGCGGAGCAGTTGGTATCTGGAAATAAGGATAACAAACCCATAACTGAGAGATCTAGAGTGTTCAAAAGTCAGTGTTATCATGCTATATGTACATGACACCTTTCCAGATGGTAGTTCCAGAGCAAAGTGATACAAAGAGACTTGTCTTCCACCCATACAGTGCATTCACCTCTGTAAAAACCATGACTATATATACACATTAATGTCTCTGTTTACTATCTGATGTTTTCCATTGAGCTTTGCGTCCACCTCAGAACAAAGAAAAACAAACAGAAAAAAACCCCAGACCAAATACTCAAGCTTCTCATCCTTAAACTGCCTTTTCCCTGAGCTGCACATTCCGGTATCAGAAAACAGGCAGAGATGAATCCAGTCATCAGAGGGATGCAATCCATTACTGGCAGCAAAGCAAAGCCTTTTCATTTCACTCAAGTTGACATGTTTCACATTGTGTTACCCACACAGGAGAATTCTTTTATCTAGTCCCTGCTGTTCACTGTAATCAACCAAAACTTTACTTATTTAGAAACAAAACCAGACCTAGAATCAGTTCATGTTATTTGATTTTAAATGTAGAGGTTGAGTTATGGAATCAGCTCATGATTCAAAAGAAAGAAAACCCAACTCACATGAGTATAAACTGGCTCATGAATAGATTTTTAAGAAGCATGTAGATATGCATGAAAAATGTGGGATGAAAATTCTTCTTTCTTAACAGTATGCCTGCTATATGAAATGTCTTAAGTGCAAATTACACATGATGTGAAAAACATTGAGAAAGTCCGTTTGGCATCAAATTGTTAAATCATTCTTAAAACAAGCAGGCTACAGAAAAACAGGTCTATCAAAGAATTGCATGCCAAACTATTGCCCAAGGGACCAAAATCAGTGCTACTAACATTAAAATATTCTATATTTCTCTTTCATGAATTCCTTTTCAGGAGTTATACAAATCTGTAAGTTACAAAGAATTATATACATTTTACAAGAAAATGGAAGATGTGAAAGACCACCGCTATCTGCAACAATTATTTAAAGTAATGGACTGGGCTGTAAACATTTCTGTGACTCTCATCATCTTGAAAAATATCAGGTTAGAAATGGTGTCACTTAATAGTTATGTTAAATATCTTAACACAAATTAAATTTGAAAGGGCTATTTAAATATGTAGTCTCACAAAAAAAACCTTGGTTCACTCAAGCTGCACTGCAAAATGTGAATGGCCAAGTAAAGAAATGCAAAATACATGTTAATTACATATTTTCTAGAGGGAAGGGAAGCATTACATGCATATTTGCTGCCCGAATTTTCATTTATAGCTTTCCCCCTGCTGTGAATAAGCTAAAAGCAGGTTTTTCAATTAGTAGTGGTTGCATATATCAGTGCATATCAAAGATTTCTTAAGTCATCACATTTTGATACTTACAGTCCCACCATTTAGCACAACTGCCATCTCAGTTGGCTGATAAACATTGCTTCTAAAAGGAGCACTAGGTCGGCTTCCCAAGCTGCCATTTCGAAATCCTGCCGTTCTTAGCGCTGTGTTGGAAAAGAGAGATCACTCTTAGAACACACTTAAGGCTGTGAAATCACAAAGTATCTTCCTTCCTGTTTAGTTATTGGGAACTTTGGAACTGATTTTAACTTTCATGTTGCCATGCCATTTTTCACATTGCTTTTGAACAGCTGTTTCTATTATATAGTTGGGAATGGATCTCAGAAAAATCAGATTTACATAAAATGAACTGTTTGCTGTAAACCAGGAAAAAATTTAATGGAACCAATTTTTTGAAGCTTACTTAGTCTCATTTCAATGGGAGCTCAAGGTCTTGTCACTGAAGCTCTGATGTATCTTGCACAACGCATTTTGTGGAGTGCTTACTGCATTGGTCTGGATACTGTGGGGTTAACTAAAATGTATTACAATTTGCTTTCTATCAAATTCAGTGGACAGGGATCCAAAGCCTTGCTCGAGCCAGTAAGCATGCTCACAGCCCCCTGAGCATTACTTCAGCATGACGAGCATATAAGGATTTTCCAGATGTTTCAGATTATATTTACTCTGAGAAACCAGAAAAATCGAGTAAATATTGCTTTTCAATAGCTTAAACATGGCAAATGACTGAAGTAAAAGAGAAGATACTGATTGTCCTCCTAATTGTTTGTACCAGGAATACATCAGTGTCTCCAATAATTTTAGCACAAGTTTGCATTCAAGATGTACATTCTGAATGAGAGACATACATAGTGAGGGATATGCTGCTTTCTCTCTAAACCAGTCAGGGGATTGGCACATACAAACTCCCTCTTTAATTTCGGGGGTAAATAATGGCTTCACTGAACTCAGCCGTGGCCAGTGAACAGAGCTCATTTATCCACACAACGTGCATGGTTACCACAGGCAATGCTCATCTGTCAGCTGGTAAAGAGAAACATGCCCAGTTCAGGCACCTGGGGCAAGAATTTCTCTTAGATTTCATTCAAATTACAATTCTGTGCTCTCTGGCTGAAATCGCAAATGAGCTCAAGTTTACAAGAATTGCAGCACAGACTTTAATAAAGCCAGGATTTAATATAGTTGCTCTGTGTAGAACAAGATTTAAATGGATCCCACTGCCATATGCTGTCCTCTATCCACTGCTACTCCTCTCTTTGGGAGCTGAGCACCAAGAGGAAGAACAGTACTGATTGAGCATGGAAATTTAGAATTTTCACTCTACAAATGCTCAGTTGTTGCCTTCAGAGATACACAGACCCTCATTTGCTCTGTATTTTTAAATTATGTATTTTTGCAGAACACTGAGACAACAAATTATGAAAATGCCTAAACTGTAATTAAGTATTTTTTATATTTAACCATCTCAGGATCGGTAGCATTTTTGTTGTTGTTGTTTGACTACATATTGTGTGTTAAACAGAAATGATTGCACTGGTATTTGATAGTACACATAAACCCCCCCAACTTTATAATGCATACTATCATTAAAATAGTCACACTAAATATATACCAAAATGTCCACATTCATTTCAAAGCTATCTTAAAGGGCCAGTAAATTCAATTTCATATTGATAAAATTCCCTTCCCTATTATTGCCAACAGTCTACAATTTTTTTAACGTGAGAATCTGTGATAAAGCTGGTGGACAAAATACTCATTTTGGAATTTTTTCTTATACCAGTTTTACTGATTTTCCTTCTATTTTTTCTACTACTATTAAATACATCCAGTTTCATAGTGTATGTATAGGTAAAAAACAAGCAGTGCCAAGAAGATCTGAGCAAATGTGGTAAAGTCTCCTTTTAACATATATTTTAAATTTTGCTAATTTGCTTTTAGACATGGGCTACAATGGTGACTTGTAGTACTAGAAGTTATTAAATGAAATTCAATGAGTTGGAGCTGCTTGGGCTTGGGTTTCCTGACAGCTGCAGCATTCTACATTTCACATCCAGATTTTTCACATATAAGGCAAATTCTCTTTGCCTACAAAAGTTGCCCTACTATTGTGCACTGCACTTCCAGAGAGCACTGAGAACTCAATTGGCCTTTGTCCAGGATTTCTAAATACTTTACTAACACTTTTAAAAAGACACAACTATGAGAATAACTCTTTTAAATAGACATTTCAACCTATCTGGCATATGAATATTAAAATCCCAGATTAGTATGCTGTTTAAATCACATATAAAATATTACCTTTAAAATAGTTTTGCTTTATTAATGTCTAATGCTATTCCTGGAATAGAACAGCTCTTGTTGTGATGTGTAACTTGAAGCTACATTTTTGCTAAGAAAGAAGGAAACTAGGAGGACATATGGTTGTTTGAACCTATAGTTTAAAGGCTGTTCAGATTCTTAAAATGCCACTTAAAATCTTGAACAAAATTATGAAATTGTATTTTAAAAGTATTAATGGAAATAACAAGAATTAATGGAAAACATGTTTGTCCAGGCATGTTTTCTATCTAAAGCTGACTACTTACTGAAGCAAGTATTACAGTCGGGGAACTAAGAGGTTTTTTCTGGTTATGTGTCTTCTAAAATTTCACAAGTAAATCTTCCATTCTTAAACATAATTCCCAAGTATAATTGAAGAAAGCACCCTTCCATTAATTTCTAAACTCTTAATGATCAATTCTCAAGTTGAGGTTAATTAAATGGATGAAAGAAGAGAACATTCTCTATGTACCTGCAGAGAGCCAATTGCTAATAGACTCCAGGTGCTTTTCCACTGACAACCATCAGCTGATGTCAGTGATCTGACTTAAACTGACATTTCAGCAGCCATAATACGTGACTTGATTATTATGTCTGTATTTGCTTTAAGTCTCTACCATACTAGGAAGGTTTTTCTCCAAACCATGTAGTCCCAAGTCTGTGCTTAAAGAGCTGTTGCAAAGGAATAATGAATCTGTTTTGATTTATTAAAAAATCTCATATGCCATGGGACTAGAAATGACATGCATTTATTAAGATAAATATTAATAAGGGCATCAGACAAGGAAATCAATTTTGTATTGTACTAAGATTCAGATAGATTAAAACAGAACATAAATTGCACTATAATAGATACTATAATGATTTTATAGCTATCATACATCTATCCATTTCACTGAAAAACTTAATTACTGAATGATTAGATCAAAAAGGAGTTTCCAATTTTTTCTTTTGAATGCATGCATGAATTGGAATTATACAGACTGAAAGATCCAATTTTGTTCTTAGATATTCCTTAGTCAGAAATAGCTTCACTGAAGCCACCGCAGTTACCTTACTATGACATTAATTTAATTGGGGATGGAAGACAGTTAAAAAAACCCCCAAAACAACCAACCCATAAAAGAATGAGTTCTTTTAACAATCCATAGTGCAGCTGCTTCTGTTGCTCTGGAATACTCGTAATAGCAACCATTCTTTTATCCATGTGATTTTTGTTTTACCACTGCCTTTGTGGTATCTGCTTACAGAACTTAAATCCTTTCTGTTCAAAACTTCCATACCAGAAGGAGACCTATAAAGTTCCTGCTAAAAAACTTAAAGGAGAAACGCCTTCCTGACCGACGCTGTGCCAAACAAGAGTGCTATTTTCTTCCATGTCTGGTCTGTACCCAGAGGAAACATCAAACCAGCGGAAATCAAAGACACATAAAGACAAATAGGAAGGTGAAGTGCCTGGACAAAGTGCCCTAAGCTTTCTTTTGGGGGCTGCCAAAGCAACGTGACAAGGACTGGCTGGGACACCAGGCCTGTATTCTTCTCAATTAGAGTGAATAAAAATCAGTGTTGCAAGTAACGAAATCCTTTACCCAAGTGTGGGACAGCACCAGAGCACAACCCGCCTGCACAGCACCATCGGGCTCCTGCTCCCCATCCTGGTCACAGAGTAACCTGTGCAATTCTGACATTCAGTAATGGTTTGGATCTCTTAAGCACCCAGTTATTGCTGGTCCTTTCAGTAATCACTCAAAAACATTTTCACTGGAAATTTTAATGATGTGTCATCGCACATCGTTCTGTGACAAGGAAAGCAAATTACCTCGAAACCTCTGTGAAACCTCAGACGGTAAAGCCTTCAGAACAAAGGCTGTCTTTGAACTTGCCTATAAGCCACTTGGCATTTTTCCCCCACAGTGACCCAAAGTGGCACTAAATTATTTTTAATGGAAATATAATTAATCATAATTATTTTGTTGCTCAAGAGGCTGAGCATTTTGTAACATAGACCACTTTATTTTTTTTCTTGGGTTTGGGGAAAATATTTTGTATTAAATGTTGTTACGTGGTAATGACAAAAAATGTCATTTAAACTATTTAAAACGGAGCTGATTTTTCCACAGTTTTTAAAAAAAATTTTGATGTTGCATTTGAAACTGTTCAGTTTTTCAAAGAAAAAAACAACATGCAGAAGAATAATTTTAACCTAACACATGCATTTTCTGCATTTCCCACCTCACTAGGTGATATCTTAATGCAAATTATAAAAGTGAACAAGAGGTAGTGTGCAAAATATGGCATTTCTAATGACCCTTGTTTTGAACACATGAAAAATGTCTTCTACAGATAGTTTTGACTACTACAGAAAAATATAGTCCTCTACAGCAAATTCCTACCTGCATTATGTTCATCCATTGAAAAGGCTTTATTTTCCATGTAGCTCCGAGGAAGCTGTATGTCTTCCTCAAAAGCAGTTTCACGCATCCTTGGCTGTGAAGTATCAAAATAATTGGGAGTGTTTTCCTGCTGTGATGGAAGGATGGTACAGTGGACCTCTGGGATGGCATGAAAAATTACAAACACCCAACCACTGGACACCAGTGCAATAGCCAGAGTGGGATCACTCCATTTGTCTCTTCTCTGTAGCTCAGCATTACCGAAGAGGTACATAGTCATCCAGGCCACCCAAATCAGAATGGAAAAAAAAAGAGTTATAATGAGGCATACTCCATTTTTCTTCCATTTCTTAAACTTTCCACAGAGAGTGAAAAATGAGAATCCCATGGTAAATACCATCAGGAACATAACGTAAATCGAAGCCATAGCAAAATCCATTGGTTCGTAGCTGCAGGCCAACTTGTTATCTCTGACAATCGTCAGTATCAACCACTCGGTTGCGATAATGACCTGAACGAGCATCAGGCAGATCGCCACCCCAGCCAGATGCCAGCCAGACGGACTCTTCCCATGGCGAACTAGTCTGTGAAGTCTCCAGGCTTGAGCTAGCAAGCATGAGAAGCACAAAGCAAAGATAACTCCCCACAGAAACCTACGGGTAGAACACACCATTTCATCTTCTTGTATGATGAAAGCAAACGTCAGCCCAAACAGTCCCAGAGTCCCAAAGAGAAAGAGGAAGTGCATTCCCAGGGGGCTCTTCTTCTCTTTGTCCTTGATGAAGGGCAGCCTCACCAGCAAAATCAGCATCAGCAGCAACGTGGTCAGCACACCTGCCCCCGCAACTGCCTCCACCACGATCCCCCAGATGGCATCCAGGTCACACAGGTAAACGTACTGAGGGAGGAGGTCCAGTCCGCACCCCCTGGGTGTGCTGGAGTTTTCTGAAGAGCCATAGCTGATCACGAAGAGGAGGAAGAAACCGATGACTGGGTAGGTTTTCATTTTTCTGTCTGAGACAACAGAATACTTGTTTAGCTAGAGCTCACTTTGGAGGATTTCACAGCAACTGGAAGCGCAGCTCATTTCAGTAGCCCGTGTTTACTGTTTTTGCACTGGATTTGTGGCTGGCACAGCCTACCCCCAGCCCCTTCCCTGCCCTCCCAGAAGCTGCTTGTGCCTGTTGTACTCAGAATGCAAACTGACTCATTACTCTGTTTGCACAGATTGAAAAAAAGAACGTTGCCAAACTCTGCCCCTGCAAATATCCTAAAGCACAGCCAGAAGAAATTAGGTGTCCTCTTGGAAAATAATACATTATATACAATACTTAGATACTTACTACCTGTTCAAACTTAATACCCCCTTCAAATTCAGGTGCTTAAAGTGTGTAAGTTGCACTGGGCCTGATGCAAGTGTAAACTATACCACAATTAGACTGTTCCACAGCCTTGTTCCTTTTATGGGCACAAAGGCAGAGTAAAAACTATTTAAAAATTATTATTTAAAGGATAAATCAGTCCAAGGAAAATAAACATTGTACTTTTTTAAAAAAAAAAAAAAAGGAAAATCTTGTTTTCATGCTTGGTCAATAAGCAGTTATAATAGTCACTTCTTTTGTCCTCTTCCAAACCTCAGGTACTAGGTTGTGTTTGCAAATGGAAATGGATGGCTAGAAAAATCCCATATTCCATGACAATGGTGCACACATGCAGTGTCATCAATCAACTAATCACAAATGAATGACTCATTGTGCTTCTTAGCAAGTCCAAGCCGTACAAAGGAAACAAATAACAAAAACAGAGCATCACTTTCCCGGATCCAGAGAGTAAACAATGGTAAACTCTCCAGGAACACAGCACATCCCATTTGACTATCAGGATCAAAAGCCTGGACAAATCTCAAGTTGGTTTTAGAGAGAACATGGGTTAGGCGCTTTAAAACTACATGTATTGTGACATTTGTTTATATTAAGCAAAGAAAGGTAAAGGAGATTGTTAAAAATACAACCTTTAACTACCCAGTGTGGCTGGGCGAGAGCTGCCCTGTAAGGGCAGTCTGGAGTAAACACTGTGTGAACCAGATAAGAAACCTGACACTGGTAACCTTCACTTGCAGTTAGTGCTGCAGGTTCCAGCAGGATTTTGCTCATTGATGTGAGCAACATGCCAGGGTGAAAGTGCTCAGAGCAAGAAGGCTTCCACTTACATGGTATGACCATACGAAGGAAAATGCCATATGAACAGGCAGTTAACGTTATCAGTGTGAGTCACAGCTCATGTGGCATGTTTAGGATACAAAGTGAAGAGCAGGGAAACTATTGGCAACTCTTTTGTAAGTCAGACAATAGCCCTAAATGGTTACATGTCCAAAGATATTGCATAGATCAAACCCACATTTAATGAAAACCTAAAAAACTTTAAGGAGAGTTGAAAGTGGTTTAACAAGACAGTGCAACATTGTTCTGTTGGGCAACATTACCAACACAAAAACTATTTATATAGACTGTTTGAAAGTGTACAGTCTCTTAGAGCTGAGAACTATGGATTTTCTTCCTGTGCATTACATTCCTGTAATGACCAACATTAAATCTTGAGGATCTCAGTCTTCAAACTAATGTTTCACTGCATAATGACCAATGGCCGTTTTCGCCCTCTACCAGCAGACAGACGATGGAGATGGTCATGTTTCCTATTAGTGGCACCACGACAGCAAATGTGCTAATATAAATGCATAATGACTCTGTGGCCTTCACTCACACAACAGATAAAACGTCCTATTACAAACCTTTGCCTCAGCAGTGGAAACTGTGACAAATGATGTGATCTGGGCTTGGACAAACAGGAAAAGGGTAATAGACAATCTCTGCCTGCCCATAGAAATTACTGTATCTTTGCCCTGTTGGAAGGGCTGCAATGTTCTCATGCTGCAATGACCAGCAGGTAATGACAAATGATTTGTTTTTTCCATACCTTCAATTTACTTTATGGTGAATTGGTAGAATATATACTTGTTTATACCTGATTTGTAAACCAGGTTTGTTTCTCAACGACTCTGTCACAAGACTCACGGTAAGAGCACTAACTTTACAGACAGAAAACTAATCATCAGTGAAATATATTCATTTTTGTATTGAATATAGTTACACTCAATAAATCTCCTTGTCCTTTGAGTATATAATTAACTAGAAGGAAAGATTCTAAAGGAAGTTCTGCAATTCCTTCTATGCACAGGCAATTCCTACTTCAACTAGTGAATTTACTCTAGAGTATCTGAAATGTCCTAAAAAGGGTGAAATGGTCCGTGCCTGCTGACACAAAAAGAGGCAATTCATTGGGATCTGCTAAGGCAATGCTGCAAACCAGTGGTACCATTTCAAGGACCAGTAGGTCGTGGAGAAAATTATTCAAAATTCATTCTAAATGTCACCCAAACTGGAAACAATAAACAGCCCTTAAGTGAGGGTCATGTAAATTTTCCACTATCCCATAATTTACAAATTATGATAAGCATGGACTAAATTGCTTTCAATACTAGCTTGGTTTATTAGCTACTCTCCAAAAACATGGGGGGAATGAATTAAGTGCAAATATCCTCAGTTCTAAGATATTTTCCAGTTTTCTGGTTACTTTATTCATGTCATGTAACCCTCATGTGATTGAGCTATTCTAGGACAGTCTGTTTCCATGGAGATTGTGCTGCATGGGTAAGCAGTCATATTGTCAGCCCATCATTTGTTTCCTCTTCCTTTTTGGAAGTGTTTGGGAGCAGGGGAGGGAGGGTTAATGAATTTGAGTATTTCCCCCTTCACGAAGAAGTGGTTTCCTTTGGGAAGGGGGAATTAAGCTGTGACAAAATATATTGAGAAGTCAGATAAAAAGTATGTTCTGAAATGCAGAGATGTTCAACTCAAGAGGAGTTTTCCCAACTTACTTCCATCTGTGAAATTACTTTTGGGAAAGCTGTTGGAGATAAACAGTGGTCCTCTTAGAAATGTCCTAGACAGCTATAGTACTGACCTAGAAATCTCTGGGACTGCTGACAAGTACTCCTGGTGCGAAATCATTTCCTACCAAGTGTCAGAAAGTCTCACTGAACAACAGATCCTGCCCAGACCAAAACTTGCAAGCAGGGTTGAAGTGTCCAAAGGAGGGATCTTTTCCTCTCCACTGCTATCAATATAGCAGTTTGTTTCCAACCTGTTTACTATGTATTTCTGCCTGACTGGGTAAAAACTGGCAGTAATAATCAACTGCTTGTAATGATATGAGCCAAAAAAAAATCTCCTTTCTAGCACTGATACTGAGCACTGAACCCAGTTGTAAAAACAAGGGAAAACACTGCATTACAACATAGGAGTTTTGCAAGGGAATGCCACAACTTTAGCTAAAATGAGGCTAAGTATTTTAAAGGAAAACTATAAAGCTTTTTTTTTTCTAGAAAAGTTGCTTTGGAAAATAGAAATACATCAATATGGGGGTTTTATTAAAATAGCCTCTTCCTCAAGCCTGTGCAGTGTGTGGGATGGCAGAGTTCTGTGTCTCTTGAGATTTTGTAGTAAAATGTCTGCACATTCTCACTGATAATTAGCTAAATCAGTAACTGTAGAGGAAGAGCATTTTTACCTCTTTATGTCTAGAATAGCTCTTACCAAAGTTATGCAACGTCACAGTAGTAACAATAGTGCTCTTTTTGGCTGGCACTTCATTTCTATTGCCAGAGAACTACAGCAAGAGTAATACAGAAACACCACAGAAACATTCCAGCAGATACAGTAAATGGCACCAAAATACATCCCACACACGGTTGAATGAACTGTTCATACAGAAGGAAATCAACTTGAGATTTTCCCCCCTGCCCCCAGAGTCCTCTCCATAATTTTATTTCAGTAAAGCTATTAAGGTAACATGCCTGAACCCAGAGCACTTAAAATTAATCAATGAGCCTTACGCATTTCAGGCAAAAGCAGCAAACAATTAGCAGGACAGCTCTCACTGACAGCTGTAATAACTCCACTGGTTTCTACAGAGTGAAGTCCCCTACATTTCATTATCTGGCGTAGAATCACTACAGAAATTGCAGATACAAAGCTGCCCCAGCGGGTACAAAGTACAATTACAAGCAACTAAGCAGAAACAGAAAAATCTCACAGTTGTCATCAAAAAGTTGTCATGGTTAAAAATCAATGAGGCTTTCCATAGCTAAAGTCTTCTGAACAAAGCTTGCAAATATCTGGTCAAAAAGGTACTGCTGTATGCTGCTACAGAATATATATATGTAGATAATAAATCTGCAATTGTGCAAAGATTAAGCATTAGGCTATTCGTGGTTAGATGTTTTACCTGTGCCTGTATCTTAATGTTAGTCAACAGACACAGGAAGATGCATCCAATCACAGAGAAGAAAAACAATCTAGTAAATATAAGCAATAGTAGCACAAATAGTAACCTGCCTGCCACACAGGCAGAAGACTGGTTCGCTGTGCAGTTTCCAAAAGAAAACCGCCCCCACCATGAAGTGTTGTGGAGAGGTGCTAGTGAGTGAGGAATTAATCACAACACGGGATCTCTGCCAGCTGCTTTTGATCAGATCTGAAGAATGAGCTTCAGGACTGATAACAGAGCAGCAACAGCCAAGTTGAGATCAGACTACTCAAGAGATGTGTGTTTTTCCAGAATAATAATTAATAGTGCAATTGTGCTTTGTAGGCAAAAATACAGCAGGGATTTTGACAGCCCCTGCATTAGATACACATCATGCCCTGTACAGCCTCATGGTTACAGAAAGCAAGACCCCACTCTAAAAAGCACAAGTAGAAAAAAGTACTGATTTAATTTAGAAATATTTTGTAATTATGAATATAACAGGACATGATCTTTCTCATGTTCTAGGTGCTCACAATTCCCTTCAGTCAGGTTCTGTGTATTGCCTGTGCCTGGACACTTCAGACCATAGTGCCTGGTGTAGATTTCACATCTGACAGCAATCAATTATAGTAATCAATGGTTTTATTTTCTTTGCTAATTCTCACATTGTTTTTATTCTTGTCACAGCCTTCTAACAGATGGGTTCTGTCACCTGATTTCTCCTGATGCAGCGAGAGAACACCTGAACCCCGATATTCCCTGGTGGTATCTCCAATAAACAGGTACTCCGTGCTAGCACTGATCACCAACCTGGGTGTTTGGGTTCAGCGTTCAGGAAATCCTGTTAGCCTTGAGATAAACATTAGGGCAGGTGTAAACAAAGGGTTCACTAAGTGCTAAATCCTATCACTGCGTGGCTTTGCGGAGAGGTAATACACAGACAAAGCTTTTATTAACTAGAGAGAAAACTGCTCTTGCACCCGCGCCCAGCCGGGCCTCCCGCCGACCCCCCAGGACCGGACAGTGAGGGCGAGGGGCCAACGAAAGGCTCTTCCCCTTCGGCCTGTACCCCGTTACTGCTGCCCTTGAGCTGGGGAATGCAATGAGGTCCCGGGCTTGGCTGCAACTCCCCCGCGTACGAGCGCGGTGCGCAGCCAAGCGGCCCCTCCGTACGGCCGATGCGCGGCTGCCTTCGCTCCGGGCTCCCCTTAATCCGCCTGCAACCTCCGCCTCCTCCTCCAGGACGATGCCTATCCCGCTCCAGCCTCCTCTCTTTTGTCCCTTCGCTCATTTTTCTCTTCGGTTTCTTTTCCCCGTTCCTCCCTCCCCCACCTGTCCCCACTCTCTTTCTCCATCCTCTTTGAACTCCACTACCCTCCTCGCCAGCCTTCCGCCTCGCTCCCCGCCGCGCAGCGCAGCCCCCTGCTCCAACCCCCCCCGCCACCCTGCCCTATATCCCGTCTAATCTCCCCCGGACTCCTATATCCAGCCTGTTGTCTGCTGGCGGCCACCGGGCTAATTCTGCAGGCAGCGCAGGGCGCGGAGCCGGGCGAGCGGCTGCACTGTGCCCCTCCGCCCGCAGCGCTGCCCCGTGGGCAGCCCCCGGACTGGGCTCCGGGGCCACTATTCCCCCCGTCCGCCGCCCCGCCGCCGGCTCACCCGCTGTCTGCTGCGGCCGAGGTCGGCGGGGCAGCTCTGTCGGCCAGCCCCGCCGCAAGTCACATCCCGGCACCGGCGGCGCGGCGGCTCCGCGGCGGAGAGCGAGCGCAGCGCCGGTCCGCCCCGTGGCGGCTCATGGAGCGCTTCGGTCCCGCTGGGCGCCCTGCGGAGCGGTGCGGTGTCCACGGTGCGGTGTCCGCCGCGCTCTGCGCCCGCCGCTCCGCCGCGCCACGGCCCCGCGGCCAGCCCCCTCCCACAGCCCCGCCCCGCCCCGCCCGGCCCGGCCCCGCCATGGCGCGGCTCGGCTCGGCTTGGCACGGCTGGGACCGGCTCGCCGGACACGGCGCGGCTCGGTTTGGTGCGGCGGGGCCGGGCGCGGCGCTGCATTGCACTGCCCAGCTGGACCCCAGCCGGTTCGGCAGGGCCGAGCGTGCCCCAGGTACAGCGCATCACCGGGACAGCGGAGCGCCCGGGGATGCTCGGCACCCAGGGGAGAGGGGCAGCACCGCGGCGAGGAGGCGGGTGCACACACACATACAGTGACACTCACACACACCCCGACACCCACACGCACACTCACACCCTCGCACCGGGCTGCACGTACAGCCGGGCACGTATCGCCGCTGTAAGCGCGGAGTTGCACAGTGGGACACACGCATGGCCGCAGCTTTACGTGCTCAGGTGACGTGAAGCAGGACACGGCAAAGGGCGGGAGGGGGCACACAGAACACAGGCGGGCATTCCTGCCTGCTCCTGCCTCCGTAAAGGGCTGCGAGAGCAAGGATAGGGACCCCCTTCCCAGCAGGCTGGCTGTGCATGCACACACCTATGGCCACGTGTGGGACTGCAAAGGTGAGGGAGTTTTCAGCCCTCTGACAGCGAGGGATTTTGCAAGGGGCTGGATACGTTCAACCAAACCTACTCTGGATGCAGCTTCCGACCTGCTGCAGCCCGAGACAACAGCTGAACACTTGGAAGTGAAAATGGGGGGAGCCTGTGTACTGTGCAGGTGACACTTTAGGGGCTGCTCATGCAGCAGCACACGGGAGCAGCCCCTGCACATGAGGCCCTGCAACGACGATGCTGGGGACTGCTCGGTGTCTGCCTTCCACCACTCAACGTGCAGCTGATTTGCTTTCCAGGCCCACGGTTCAACTCTGAGATAGAGCTTTCTAATAACTCCAGGAGGAGTTATTTGTGGGAGAGAAAGACAGTAAGCTTTAATGTACAGTGTTCATGAACAGCAGAAACTCATTTGCATTTTCAACCAGTTAGAGTCCATCTGTGTGACATGTCTGTGACCAGCAGCTGCACTGTGTTGTGCATCCCTTAACCTGCTAACAAAAGTCTGGGCAGGTACAGCCACATGGCGTCATCAGCAGGGAGCGACCTGTGTGTACCCTTCCTCAACACAGGCAGCACCCTGCTCTTCTTGCCAGGTTTTTGTATCCAGAGCCTTCCAAAAGGAAGTGTCTGCCCTGAAATGTGCATTCTTCAGCACAGCAGAAGTGTAACCTTTTAACAGACTCTTCCTAACATGTGTGGGCTTATTTATCTGTCCTTTACGATGCCTTGGGGGGTTACCTGAATTTCTCAGTGTGGCTGACATGGAATAAATCAGATGGTGGGGTTGGGTTGTAATTGCCCATGTTTAGGCAGGGCAGCAGGGGGAGAACAGATGAGGCAGAGGAACAATTTCACATTTCCGTTTTTTTCTCCTTCAATTTCTCTGCCTTGCTGAGTCGATATTGTAGGCACTGGCTTCATTTGAGTCACGTGTAAGCAATATACCCTTCCCCTGCATCAATTAATAGCTACGTGCTATTCAAAGTTAAGCAGGATAATTTTACAGAAACTGAGGTGGTGAGAGGTGAAGCCACTGTAAACTTCCCAAGGTCACTCAGCTGTCTGGCAGGAAAGTAGAAAATACTGATTCACCAGATCAGCCTGTGCTTCTGCTCTGGCTTGGGAGCCTGAGCCAAGCACCCAAATACTACAGTACCAAGTAAAGACCTTTTTGTGTATAAATAAACACACAGAGTTCTCTGTGCTGTGCTGGACACAGAGAGGTAGATCAGGGGGCAGGATGAATCACAAGGATTCATGTACTGTCAGTCTTGGCCGGCTCACAAGGGAGCAATGTACTGAGCCCTTCAGCAAATGCAAATCTGGGGCATTGTTCCCTTCTTCCTGTGTGTCTAACACTGCCCTGGTTCCCTGAAGGAAACAGCCTCCCCTTTTGCCTTGTACTGATAGAACAGGAAAGATAATGCCCCTCTCAACCATTACTAGTGGATCATTACCAAATAGGGCTGATTTCTGTCCTGCTAAAGCAGTTTTCAGTGTTAGCTACCAAGAAAATGTATAGGACAGAACACCAAATCATCAAGGAAATTATAGGAGGATATGGTAGAGTAGCTGGACTAAATCACAGCTCCCTTTGCATTAGTTTCTTACTTGTTAACTTTGAAAATATGCTCTGAAATAGGCTTTTATTAAGGAAAAAGGTAATTCTATCAGTCAACCACAATACACGACCACCTTCAGCATTTTCTTACCTGGAGAGATCAAGTAGAAGGATGGACTGGGTGCTGTGACCCAGGTGGACTCTAAATTCCCAGATTTTACATGGTGCTTCCAGCTCCTACAACAGTTTCTGGGCCCCTGCACTGGCTGCAGCCAGTGATGCTTGCACATGAGCAATGCTTGGAGGAGACTGGGGAAGGGGTGAGGTGTGCCAGGCCCAAGGAAAGGTGAAATTTAGAGACCTCTGCTTATGCCATGCAATACTTCCCAGAGCTGGTGGCTGAAAGAGATATAAGCTCAATGCTTTTGTTCATCGCTGGAATAGTGAAGAACATGGATGTCATCTATTTTCTTTGGTTTAGACTGGTCACATAGTATGCTCAACTTTAAAAACCCACCACTTTTCAGGAATTTTGCTCCTCCTTTTTCCTACAACACACATTTGGTAATTGAACAGATTGTTACCTTTCCCCCACCCCAGTATTTTGTTTCCTGCTTGTGACAGTAGGTAAACAAAGAGTCAGTGGGGTGCTACATGTTCCCAATTTTTTCTTTTCTGCAACTGTGCTCCTAGTAGGATTTGACAGCAGGGAGTAAGCCTGTTAGAGCAGTGCTGAGTGGATACCCCTCACCCATCAATGAATGCCCAATCCATATCGCCACAGACTGCCATCCTCATTTTGAATTTTTTCCTATGTCCTGACCTGAGACAAAGGCAATTTCCATCCTCTATTCTTTTCCTTCAGAAAGCCAGGAAGGTGTCGTACTTATTGTAGGAACAGGCACAAAACAGTATTTCACTGACAGCTTTCCTATTGTGTGGCAGCTCCTGCAGAACCTTTTCACTGACTTGACCAATTTTGCAGCTCCTGCCAGCATGGACCTGTGCTTCAGCCAGTGCAATTTAACTGGAATACTTCATTAAGAGATCAGCAGTAGGCACATGGAAATGACAGCGATCATTAAGGCTGCATTACTATTGTTTGCATTAGGGAGCGAGTCGAGGCCCCGGGCACAGACAGGGCTGCACGGCACGAGGGGAGGCCAACCCTCTGTAAAGCAGTTTGTTTTCCATCAGTCTTGGAAAGAATGCCCTGAGACAGACTGTGTGCCTTAATCATGGGGCAGCCCAGCTCTCGGATCTCTTCCTACATGCTGAGAGACGCCCCAAAAATGAGTATGACAAAAGAGAATAAGGAGATACCAGATGAGTTTGCCCCAAGCAATGGTGTGCAGTTGATTCACACCATTTCTGACCCCCAAGCAGAGGTGCTTTTCATTACACAAATCCCTGCAACGTGATTAGTTTGCCTAATACTTGCCCTGCTTTTTCTGAGGGCAGGATACAAATCCTGGTGCTCCCATTGGTTGGCAGCACCAAGGAGACAGCAAGATTTGTGTGACCACCATGAGATGATTTCTCTGTTACTGCAGAGGGTTTCACACGTTGCTCCTTGCACTGCCCAAGGCAGAGTCTGCTCTCCACAGTGCTCTGTTAAATAGGTCTGGGTGACCAAATGTGGTTAGTGAGGAGAAGGGGGGAAGGGGAAATGAAAGAAGGAAAGAGTCTTGAAATCAATATGAAGAAAAAGATAGATGTCAGGAAGGAGATGGCTATATGGAGGAGAAACAAAGAAAAATTAAGGAAAAATGTAATCCAGAAGAACTTGTATCCATGGCACAAAAGAAAGGTGCTCTCAGGATGGAGAGTAGATGGCCATAGTGTTGAATGTCACATTTCTGTTCATGTCAAAATTATAGCTGTTTTTCAACCTGAGTCAGACAAATCAAGGTGTGAGAACACACCTTTTACAGCACTGCACCTACTAATAATGTTTTTTCTGTTTGGTAATAAACACAGCCTGTCCTGTGGTAATGGACATACATTATATGGGAAGGCAGTGAGTCTCCTCCGCTTACCAGTCACAGCTCTCAACACCAGGACAAGAGACCAGTGATGCAGGCAAGATTTACAATGTAGGCAATGTCATATTTGTTTGTTTTCTCAAGACATTAATTTATCACACTCTTCATGTATAAATACTTTAAACTGAAGAGAACTATGGACAGGTTTTAAGATTTAATGCATCTAGTAAAATTTGATTAAAACACAATTTGGATCAAAATGGTCTGTGACACCAGGCATGTGATTATGGGAATCTGCACACTTTTGAATCTTGATTTCACAAGGAAATGAATCAGTGTATCTCTGATTTATCAAATTACTGCTATACTCTTGCTGAGGCTCTGGCTAGATACCTCTCAAACCGGCCAAACCAGTTAGATTTTAAAAGTTTATTCTTGACCTTTGCTCAAGCAAAGTCCCAATTGGATTAAAATAAATTTGATCAAGCATATGATTTGTGGCTTTCTCTTCCAGGCATGAGAAAGTTTCCCTTAAACTGCCTGTGTTGGGGAGCCAGTGACCCTGGCCAAGAACAGCAATTTCTGTTGGAGACTCTTGAGCTTCCTTGTGATGAGTAGCTGTGGATGGTGGTGGGTGCGATGAAGTTTTTTAGAGTGACTGCTCTACAACAGGGAATGACATGGAATGGTCGTGAAGCAGAAACCTTCCCTCCACTCACTGTGGGTTCTTGTTTTTCCCATAAACCACACATTCTGGTTCTGACTGATCCATTCAAGCAGTTCTTGTATTCCTTTAGATTTTAAACAGGATGCAGCCCTTTCTGTAAGTAACATTATGAGTCTAAATGCACAACAGAAATGTTTTCTAAGCTATTGCTGCAGAGGTTGTCTTGGCCATCACACAGAGCAGGGCTGTAGCACATATCTGTGCTCACAGATACCACTGTGCTCCAGGCTGTGCACTCAGCCCTGGCTGGGGCTGCTGCAGCAAAATGTTACAGCCACCTACCATGCACATAGAGACTGTCTACATCCTGTTCCCTCCTCAACACATTAAAGGTATTAGCCAGTGTAACTGTGCCACCCTCCAATGTCCTTATGTTTATAAGTGCTTTTATTTGTATCTGCTAGTTTTTCACTTACACTGAGGTGTAAAGGAGTTTTTTCTCAATTTTGCTAAGAATGGTGCTGATACCTCTGAAACACAGTGTCATTCATGCCCTTATCTGAATTATCTCCTTGAGGAGGTGGGAAATCACGCTCAGAAATGATTGTGGCCCTTCTCTTTATTGGCATGTTTGGTGAAAAATATTGCCCCCTGTTGTGGACCGTCTATGTATCTACAAACAAAAAAATAACGTTTGTTTCCTGTCAGAATATTGAACAACCCCCTCTTCGTGAGCTGCCCAGGGTTTCTGTTGCCGAGACTGTCACCTGCTGGTCACGGAGCAGCTCGCCAGGATCTCGGGAACAACCTCAGAGGCTGATGAATTAAATATTTTGCCTTTAGAAATTACACATTTAGATGTTCCTGGCTTATCTAACTCTAAAAAGGGTAGTAATTCTGTAAATGGAGGTAGACTAGGAATCCAGAAATCTTCCTCATTTATAAAATGATCAGATTTCTTGGAGTTTTACTGCAAAGGAAGTCAGGATCTCACCACAGTGAAGATGTGGGGTAAAATGCTAGTTCCAGTAAACTTAATGAGAGCAAACTAAGTCATACATAACAATCGAGGGAAAGTGGAAAAAAAAAAGATAAAAAAAGACCAGTTGTTCTGTCTCTGGTGGATTTTCATCACATTGGACTATGGATACAAGATGACCTTAAGAAAGGGTCACCTCCTTGTATTGACCAGCAGAGCTCATTGGGAATCAATGTACTGAAGATCAACACTACAGCTTTTACAGGAAAGAGAAGAATTGCTCTGAAAAGCTCTTTGAGCCCTGTCCTTGTCCTGTCCTTTCATCTGTTGTCACTGCTAGCTCATTTTCTGCAGTCTTTGGGCCAGAATCTCAACTAGTGTAAACCTGAGCAAGTCTGAATTCACAGCTGGAATATGGGATTGCAGGGTAGTTTATTCTCCCCATTTGGAGGATGCTCACAGTTCCTCCCCAGACCTGAGAGCAGGTTACTGTAATGCCTGAAGTGCACTGTTCAGCTGGGATTTTTCTGTTTCAAAAGCAAAAATGAGTTCTCAGCTGGACAACAGTTGCCAAACTGCACCTATTATTCCAATGGAGCAGCACTCTCTATAGTTGTCCCCAAAAATCGCTGGTTTTTTCTTACATAATTGAGCTGTATTACTGGCATCCTGCAGGATTGCTCATAGGAAAGGAAAGCTGGTGCCATAGAGGCTGTTTCATTACAATTATCCTCAGCTCACTTGGTGTTACACAAGGGTATTGCTGCCTGAAAGCATGTCTAAAGTAACCCTCAAGCTCATTGCTGCATGTTGTACTGAAACTTTAAAGAAGAGATTTTTTATGGATGTTTTTCATATGCCTCTTAGTTCACCTCTGTAAAAAGTAGATTTCATGCACTTGAAAGTTACTTTTTGACTGTGTCTGGAGTCAATGCCTAGCACTGAATCTATGCAAAATGGCTATATTTTTATTTCTTGTTAATTTGTTGGGGATTTTTTAAAATGGGTTTGTTATTTCCCTTCACTTTATTCTTGTGCTTGAACAATTTCAGGCTTTATTGTTATCAGAGAACACTGTGTTGCCTGCATGTCTCTCTTATGAAAGCAAGTGACTGGATAAACACAAAACCAGAGAGATTAAAGACTGCATGGAATTCCACTAATTTCAGTGAAAAGGGTAATTTCAAAGAATTTAGGATCAGATTTCAAATGCATTTCATGAGAGACTTTTGACTGGTGGATTAACACAGGATGGATAATGCTATTTACCTCCCCTAGAGTTACCTCACCACTCACTTCTTGTGTGCTGTTGTAAAGAGCAAAGCACTTCCAAGGCCATTCGGTGTCAAGAGGACTTGGAAAGCTCTGGCTCACAACCAGGTAAACCCTGGGGCCAGTTTTCAAACACCAACAGGGAACAGCCACAGCCTCTACAGCTTCATTGAGAGTACGAGGCTTTTGCCTGAAATGCTCTTTTCAAATTTGTGAATGCTAAACTAGAAAAAATCCCCTGGCTTCCTTCTGTCTGTCCACCCACACTTCTCAGCAAGTCATTTCCTCTGAGCTGGTGGGATCTTTATTCAGACAGAGAATGGTTGGGGAGTGTTGCCGCTGTAAGTACCATACAGGCTTGGGAGTGGGAGCTCTCCAGGGCCACCACGCAGCCTCTTCAGTCCTGCCTATCACTTTCTTTATCACATGGAGATAGATTCCCTTTAAAACTGCTCTTTTACTGATAGATTTACTTTGCATTGAGACTTAGCATGAGTTGATGTCCTTTTTTGGGGGTAAATAAAGGGCAATGAAGATTCTAGCCTAAAAAATGTAGCCTATGAATTTTATCCCTGCACTGCACATTTGTTTTAATGGTCCTTGCTGTGTGTTTTATTGAGGCTGAGTCATAAGCAGATCTTACTGCTTTGGAAGGAAGGAAATGGAGTTTGGGCAAAAACATTACACATCACAAATGGATCCAGCAAAGACACTGCTCAAGCTGTGAGAACACAGTGATGTATCTCATCAAAGGGGAGAACTGAAGGTCAAAATGAATTTCCTTGTGCTGCATAACAGTTTTCATCACCTGAAGCTTGTCTGGACTCAGTGATATTTCTGGTGACAGGGCCATCAGTGAGATGGTCTTGTATTTCAGTGTTAGGATGATGAACAATTGCCAGTGGCTTGGGGTTGACACAGTTGCTGTTGGGACTTGGTCAAGGCAAAGCACTTTTGACTGAGGTTACTGAGGAAGGAGAGTGAAGCTTTTGCCTCATGGCAACACCTCTATGGGATACAGGGTGGTTCCTTTGCAGCTGCCCTTAGGAGTTCTGCCTTTGGCTGGGGAGGAGAGTGGAGAACCACACAAGCTGAGTGGGGCAGCTTGGGAGAAGGTGCTGTTTGCTGGGCAGAATCAGCCATGACTAGCAGAGGGCAGCAGAGCACTCACCCTCTTGTTGGAAATCACCTCCATCCCACATGGTCAGTGGGATGGGACTGCAATGTAGTGCAGGAGAAGGCACAAAATTCAAAGGGGGATGTTGTATTATGTTATGTCCAGTTTGTGTTCCTTAAGGATCAGGCATTCCCTCTGAAGCAGAGGCTGGTAGCTGCCCTTTCTCTGGGGTTGCTGCTGAGCACATTGTGAGGGAAGATCTGAGACCTGACCAGGGGACTGGAGGCAGGGAGTGCAGCCCAGGAGCAGGAACAGCTTGGGCACAGAGATCAAGATACTGCAGAGGAGTGGGCAGAAGGCAGCCAGGCTTGAGGCTCCCCAGGGATCCACTTGGACAGGCACAGCTGGCTGCAGCTCAAAATGCCACTGACTTGCAGCCAAGCCTTGAAATAGGATAGACAGAGAGCGACATGTTCCACCACTGTTAGTTTGACTTTGAAGCTGTTTAGAAAGTTAAGTGTCTTTTTTTTTTTTTGTCTTTTCCTTTCAGGTGGAGCCTGGCTGTTCAAGGTCAGAAGCCTTTTGATCTTCTTCATGGAGAGCACCATGAGGGTTTACATGTTCCTAATCTAAAGGTCTGGACCTTTCAGCCCCTCTTTTTGATGCAGGGTGCCACTGCTGTCACACTTTGAGACGTAGAAAAGGCCAGAGACATTCATTTGTCAGGATACCTTTATAAGAGCCATTGTCCTGCTGACATGAGGCAGCCTGAATGTGCTCCCTTCTTTGCTCCCCTGGAGCTATGGAAGGGCAGGTTGTCCTCACCACAGCCAGCTGGAAAAGTGGAGAGTCTGAGGCCTGCAATGAGGCAGCAGCTTTTGAAGGGGCTCTCAGTACCTCCAGACACAGCCAGACTGGTGGGACTATGAATTAAATAAATTATCATTAGCAACCTAGCAAACACAGCTTTGAGAATGTGTCCCTTTTCCTCCCCCTCCCTTTGACCACCTGATGTTGCTCCTACATGGTACAGAAGAATTTTTTGTTGTTAAGGTCCAGGCTCAGGCTGCAAACCTGGCTGATATTGAAAGGGGCTTTGGAGGACTTCTGATGTTCCTGACAGTCCTGGCCATCAAGGGTCACATTCCCCCAGGCTCCTTCTGGCTTTCCTTGGGGTTAATATTGCAGTAGGGAGGAATGAAAGGTCCTTTCCATTTTTAGTATCTAAAATGAAGGAACTGGACAGAAAGAAAGTTATAAACTTCGTTTTGGAATTATAGTCGTTGAGTTTCATGAACTTCTTGTCCTTAAGAAATGAAACCCAAATAGGTGCTGGACATGCAGAAAGTCTCTGTTAAATCAGATGTGTGCACACAGTCTCTGTGGCACCCCTGCAAGGGTGGCATTTGCTGGCCATGTACCCAGCCCTGCAGTGCTCCCAGCTGGCAGGCACGACCAGGGGCTGTGCCTGGGCAAGAGCTGGGCTGCTACAGCTGGAGATGGGAGTCTGTAAGTGCATTTGAGATATTTGCTTTTGCTAACATGGGTACAAGCAGCACTGTGTTTGGTTAGGGAGCCCCTCAGGTGTCATGGCCCTGCAAGTGTTTTCAAACTCTGCTTTGGTCAGTGGAAGGGCCCCACTCCTGGGTGTGAGCACTGCAAACACAGCTCCAAATGCTGCACACAGCTATGTACCCAATAATATTTATACTTTTCTAATCTGGCAGTTGAATTTGTACACCCATGTGGAAAAAACCCAACTGTGTTTAATCATTACTTTGTTTATGTTTGGGAGAGTATTTTCACTTGCCTGTTGTTTGCCATTGTACCCTCAGAAGATGAAGGCCTCTGGCCAGCAGGATGAAGTGTGGCTTTGTTTTACCATTTACAGTGCTACATTTGGCTGGAGAGCATGATGCCAAGGAATGAAAAAGCATGCAAATAACTTGTTTATCCTCAGAGGTGGATGCTTTGTGCTGTAACAAGCTGTGCTGTTAACTTGACCCAGCTTTCCTTTCCTGGAACTGGGGAAGCTGGCAAAGCTCGCTGAGGAAGACTCCTAAGCCAGACAGATTTTGGCTTCACAACACCTCCATGAAAAATTGCAATGCTTTGAGCTAATGGTATTGATTACATGAGAAAGGAAAGGAAGGTGGAAAATAAACGTATTAAAATCTCCAGGTGCAGATGCAAAATTTAAGAGCAGGGTTGACTAGGCAGGGGGATGTGTGGGGTAAATAGGGAGGCTGGTGACTGATCACAAAAGATGATTAGGTTATTAAAACATTATTTTTTGTTGAACCTGCAGAGACTTTTCTGTACTGAAGCACACAGAAATAATTGGGGTGAATTTAAGATTTTGACCCAGACTGGTGCTAAACACTGCACTGAAACCAGGAGGCTGCCTCCCACTCAGAGCATCCTCCCATGCTGGTCTCTGGGTCTGGTGAGTTACCCCTGGGGACTGTGACTGACAGCCCAGTGTCACCTCAGCATTAGGAGCATATTTATGCTAATGCTCATATGTTTCCCTTCCTGTGTGTTTGTGCAGAGATACTGCAGAGCATAATGGGCACTGTACTGAAGCACAGCCACCCGATCCCAGTTCCTGACTGACCCCTGGGAATATGGACAGCTGGCTCAGAGGTAAACTGCTGTTTGGTCAGCAAGGCCCTTGTGCCTCTGGAAGAAGTGTATGATCAACTCACTTATATGTTATTTGTAGCTAAATGAGCTCAGCTTCTCTTATATGAACAATTCTATTAATTTTTTCCCCTGTAAATATGGCAGGCATTTGCTCTGTGTGTATGGTCCTACATGACACCACAGTCCAGGACATGCAGCCTTCATGTATTTATTCCTATGACAGTCCTGTACATTTGGGATCAGAGATGTGGAGCATCTCTGGAAGGTCAGGAGCTTTCAGGAGAGGCTTTGGTTGTGTAGTGCTTGTGTTCACTGTGTTGTGCTTCTCTGCCCCTGCACAATATTTTCTTTGCTTTAAGTGAGACCTAGTGTGGTCAAGTTATGTTTTTGGGAAAAAGTAAAAGAAAATAATATTGAGTGCTTTCTCTCAGTGTTAACAGTAGAAGCAAATGCTTAGATGAGTGCTTAACCTGCCATGCTTTCAGAATGAAGGTCTTATTGTAGAGAGGTTAACTTTTAAAATAAAACAACTTTGTCAATTATATTATTAAACACTGTGCTGGGCCCGGGTATTGACTTCTAAAGCTTCCACCAAACATCTCAGCTCAAAACACTGACATGTTGCAGAGCTGTCCTGATGAAATACATGCTGGGAATTACAGCCAGTTTAGCAAAAGCCTGTCCACTCTTCTCAATAGGAAAGAAAGGTACTGGGCTAAGGAAAACTCAGCTGGCGGCACCACCTGTCTGCAGATGCCCCAGCAGGTACAGCGGGGTACAGACCCACGTTTTCCCATCATTCCCTGGGGCGTGACCGCCTTGGCTTCAACCAGGTGTTGAGGGTTCCTGCGGCTGGAGCGGACGGTCGGGGGCGGCCGCGGCCACGTCCACGTCCTGTGGAGCTGAGCCTGGTGAGCCCCCCACACTCCCCTTCGCAAGGCTGACTGAACTCAGCCGTGACTGAAGTGGTCCAGAAATCTCTGACTTACCTCACAGAAAGCAAATGAAGTGCGCGAAAAGCTTAATTAATTAACGCTTGTGAGACTGCGAGCTCTCCTGAGAAAAGCGGCCGGGTGGGGGCGGTGAGGTGGCAGCCAAGGGCGGCTCATGGGGATTCCTGAATTTTCATTAGACCTGGATGAAAACTTCCTATCAAAATACTGAGCATCGTGGTTTCTGCCAGACAGAGCTGGGTCAGGTGTTCCTCCCTTCAGCCTCCCCGAAGAAGGGGATTATTGTAGTGTGGGCACAGTCAGGAGCCAGGGATCAGCCCTGGGTGCCAACCTGATATCCGTGTGTCTGAGACAGGGCTGTTGAACACAATTTACTGCATTTTTCCACCAGGAACACAACAGTTTTGTGTAAATATGGTGACCTTCCTAGCATTGACAATCTAAATTAACTTAAATCATATTTAAATCACATCCATTTCATTAAAAAAGTAAATACAGCAAACCAAAGAATCTCTGTGTGGCAGAGTGCACCTCTGGTCCCCAGATTGCCTCTCTGCTGGTGTGAGTGCTGGGCATCTCCAGTGGCCCAGGCAGTGTGACCTGCCAGGCACTGCAGCCTCGCTGCTGGCCAAGAGGGAGTTATGCCCAGGGGCTGACTGTGAACTCCTGTCCAAGTCTGGTCAAAGCTTAGCTCTACCCAAATCTAAGCAGGACAAAATCATTGTAATTTCTGTGCCAGCTGAGTTGCTGGCCTGGAAGAGTCATTCAGGTAAGTAAATGATTTGTCTCTATCTGGTGACTTCATGGTCACCATCAATAACCGTAACACAATCTGTGAGCATAGCCCAAGAGAAAAGTAAAATAACTTCCTTCCAGAAAGACCATCATTACCTGGACTGATGTCAGCACAGCCTCACAACTACAAGGCTTTGACATCATCACATAAATTAGGAAGATTTTCAGGCCAGACAGCACTTTAGTAATCTACATGGGCATTGAAAGGCTGTTGTAATGAGCCTTGTAAAATGAAATGCTGACTATAAAAAGCAGGAAACAACTGGTTGCCTGCAGCATTCAGGAAGACGTATGAGCCAAAATAAGTTTAAGAGATGTGATCAGAGCCCATCTCCTTTTAGTATGTACCTGAAATTAGTAGCTTTGCAGTTATTGATGGCAGGGGTGAGAAGAACCACCTGCCTAAGCCACATGGGATGTGGTAGCAAAGTAAGGAGATGAACAGAAGAAGAAACTACAAAGTCTTGTTGTCAGAGAGAAGTGGGGCTGTAATGTCTAGTGAGGTGGAATAAGCCTCTCTTTGCTTTACAAACAAATCATGACCTTGGTTGTCTAGGCCCCCATCTTGCTTTCCCTGAGTCTGGTGCCAAAGTGTTCCTGGGGTTCACCGTTGCACAACAGGCTCCAACCTGTTTAATCCGTAAGTGATACTCTGCCCCTGCAAATGATCTGTGTGAACAGGGTGGTGAGCCAGTCATTATAGTTCCCTATGCCAATGATAAAGGTGATCTCATGGGAAGTTATTGTGCCAATGCTTTTAGACAGTAAACTTTTGGGCAGAAGTCATGCAAATGTCCAGATTAATTTAGATATGCAAGTAGCCCAGGAAAATCGATGGAATCACTTAGATGATTAAAATTACTTTGTCCAAAGTGTTTCTAGCCTCTGTACAGGTCCTTGGTCTGTATGGATGGCTTGCACAAAGATCTGTGCATTTGTGAAGATTAAAAAAGAACTTTTTCATTTAGAGTACTTGCTCTGCTTGAATGCAGAGAAGGTGACTGAAAAAAGCAAGTTATTGTTTTCCCACTGGCATGTGTTGTTTCTAGGGCTTCATGTTGCAGTATAGAGATACTGTCTGTGAGAGATATGAAAAACTCTTATGCCAGGCTCTGAGAGTCCCTGGTGCTTGCAAGTGTGGTTCCTTTATTTTTAGTATTTCCTGGATACGTGTTGGATCCATCCATGTGCAAAAGATCACATTTGACAGAGTGGGGAGGCATGCATGTGTTTTGAGACATGTGCCTGGGGTGGCTGTGGTTATATAAGGGCTCTTTTGACACGGCCAATTACATAAAATGGTAATATGGGTGAGGAAGGCAGAGCATGGATGCAGAGAAGGAATCTGGCTGTAGCTGTAGAGCCTGTGCCACCTCCGGTGATGGGAATAAAGCAGAAGAAGGGTCACCAGGTTAGTACATCAATGTTAGGCCTGTCCAGTAATCCCCAGGTGCTGCTGACTTGGAGCAAGTGAAGCAGGAATCCTCCTGCTGCAGCCCCTGTGTTGGATGGCCATCGGCAACCATATGGCAGTGCCTCTACAAGCACTGGGCAGAATGAGGCCACGAAGCATCCCAGTTAATAAGATGCAATCTTTGGAAATCTGCTTGTTTTGCTATGATTTTAACCAAAATGTCTTTACCAAGCTGCAGGACAGAGGGCAGGGGCAGTGCTGCCACAGCAGCAGTCGGAGGAGGCAGCAGGACTAGTACTTGTTTAATGCCGTGTGTGTGCACAGCCGAGAGGACATCTGCAGGAATGCCCATTGAAGCATATGCTCTGTCTGTGGGAGCTCAGTCCCCAGGGTAGGATCCACTGCTCTGAAATCCCTGAAGCTGGCACATGGCATTGGAAAACGTTTTTCTCAGTCAAAATGAGGTTCACAATTGTCAGGGCAGGCAGTGGACTCTTCTCAGCATACAAGGAGGGCATCACCACTAGAGCACGCTCATCTCTCTCTGTAGGTAACACTCCTGCTCTGGCATCACCACTGCCTCACTGGTGCATGGCACTGTGCCTGCTGGCAGAAAGGGAGAGAGGATGGAGGTTTGTGCCACTTGGCCTGTGCTACTGAATTTCAGACACAAAATCAGAGATCTTCCATGAGAAAGCCATAATGTATGTGTATTTCCTGTGTTTTAACCTATGTCAGCCTTTCCAAGTGTAAAGGCCAGCGCTGTGTCCAACCAAAGGGTCACAAAGGGGTGAATTTTGTCACTAGAGCCAATCTGTCATCACCTGCTGTGCAGTTTCCAATGAGCCATGCTGTCTGTGCAGCTTGTGGCATGGACTGAGGATACAGTGACCTCTCTGTGACACAGCTCTTCTTCATGGGGCTCCATTTCACAGTTCACTGCTGAGGGCCACGTCTGTGTCCTCCTATTGATGCAGTTACCAGGTTCAGCAGCAGAAAGGAGCACCCAGATATGGGTGTATGTCAGATTGGGTGAGGTTTTAGGAGGTTGCCGTCCCAGGGGAAACACATGTAGCAGCTTTTGGCTGGTAACCACCAGGGTGAACTGGGGCATCAGGACTCCTGTCCCCACACTGCCTGCCCGTCTGGGTGAGCACGGCACGGTGTCAGCCTCGGCATCAGCTGAGAGCGTGCGGTGCAGCTTCCATGCATTCCCAACAGATGGTGCTGCGATGCCGCCGAAAGCTGAAGGCATGCGTGGAGGAGAGGTTTAGGAAGTTTCCCTGCTCCCCATGCTCTCCCCCGCGTTTTCCCAGTTGAATTGCAGTGGGTTTTGTTTTCCCCTCAGCAATCTGCACAGACTTTCCCTGTCTTCCGTTTTTATCCCTACCAGCCCAGCAGCAGCTGTCTAGCAAGACCCAGCCTTGCAGAGCTTCCACCTGTCTGCTCACTCTAATCCACCTGCTTTTGCAGATGAGCTGAGACCCATGACAGACTCATGATGAGCTTGATGGCGACATCCCATCAAATTCACAGCCCCCTACCACACTGCATGTCTGTCGCTTGGCACTGCCATCCCTTTTCCTGTCTAAATGTTATTTATGTTCTAGAGTATTTTCTTTCTCTGGGAAAATTGAGCTTTTTTTGTAAGGGCTAGAGTCTCAGCTTCTTGTTTTGGTCTCAGCAAACACAAAGGTAAAGCCAGAGGTGCTTTAACACCACAATGTAACATCTCTACAGTGAGCAGGAATTTTGTGGCTGCACTTAGTGTGAGTTGTTGCTGGCTTTAGTGTAAGCAAGTCGTACCTGTTAATCCCCAGAGCCTTGTGCAGAGCCTGTGCTCTCATGCTTGAACACAGAGATGCACAGTCATATGAAAGGTGATAAAGGCTATGTATCTCACCATTCCAAGCCTCATGGCTTGTCTGCAGCCAAAGGTCTCTGTGGTGGCAGGCAGAGGGATTAGCTATGCACCTCAGGGAGGTACCCTCTGAAGAGGAAGGCTAGTGGAATAACAAAAGAAGTCAGTAAACTTTAAGCTACAAGAGTGGTTTTGCTGTGAATTCTGCAGCAAGGTGTGGGTGCCAGGCAGGGGGTTGTGGGCTGAAGCAGCTGCAAAGCCCTGGTGGGGAGGGCAGTGGGTGCCACCGGTGTCTCATGGCCTCAGTGGCACAGGGGTGAATGTCTCTTCAAGAGTGCAATTAAACTGCTCCATCCTGAGAAATACAGAGTCACGTGTTTAACACAGCACCATGGCTCTGCTGGCAGCCAGTGAAGCTGGCTCTGGTCTGGGAAGGGGTGCTCCCTCCAGGCTGCAAGCAGTGAGGTGCTACTTTGCCCTGGCTTGGAGACAAGGGGACAGCTTTTTCCCTGCACTCTGAAGTCATGCCTGCTTTTGGTACAGCCTTGCTCAGGAATATCTGCAGCCTGAGGGTGCTGTGGAGAGGACTGTGCCTGCCCAGGGAGCACACTGTTGAGATGCTGTGTGTGATCCAGACAAAGCCCGTGCCCAGCAGGGTCAGGAGCTGATGGCCATGATGTGCTCAGGCACACGGTGCTGTTATATCCATTTGTCCCTAGATGCACTTCTGGTCCTTCCGTGGGTGTGATTGACAGGTCTGTTCCTTCCTCTCTCTCCCCAAACACATGTTGGGAGTGTCTGATCTGGCTGTGGTGTGATGTTGAGTTATGGTGACATTAATCCTGGAGAGGTGGTAAGGCAGAGATAGCAGACGTGGCAGGGTGCTGAGGGGGCAGTGCTGGGAGCAGCAGCAGAGGGATGTTTTCTGCCTTGCTTAGGTTGATGTTTGCCTGAGTGCAGACCTGCACAAACACTCAAACCTGCTCACATGCCTTCCTCGTGCTCCGTGCGTGCCAGTTTCTCTGGGCACTAGGTCCTCGCAGTCTGCATGATGGATTTACTGTTGTTGAATAGTAATGGTGCTTAAAGAAGACAATGGGGAAAATATGAAAATGCATTTGAATAAAGAACTGAGTATTCTATTTCACTTTACAGGAGTTCATTGTGTCTCTGCCCAGCCCCTTGAACAGCCTGTGTGGCTCCTGTCACCAGGAAACATCGTGGAAATGAGGTGAGCCGTGAACAGCCTCTCAAAGCATTGATCAAATCCAATTATTAAGAGACTCAAAAAACAGCTTGGGCATTGATCTGTGAGCTGACAACACTGTGCTGGTTGGCCAGGACTTTGATCTAAATGAGCACCCCATCTTTCAGATCCAACATCCTTCCCTCGCCAAAACCTGAAATTGCCCTTTTGCATCTTGAGGCCATTAAAATTAAGTTATTCCTTTTCAGGTCATGTACACCCCTGAAAAGCACAGACGGGGTTGATTTTCTAGAAACCCCGGGGGAACCCTTGAATAAATGCACAATCAAGTGACTATTTCCCCTAATTAATGCTGACAGTAAAATTTGATCCCCACCTCCATGTAGAGGAAATGATGCTGATATCAATTCACCCTCATTTAGTTGAAATTACCTGGATGTATGCATGGCTGCACTTCAAATAGTAAGAACATTTTGGCTAATGTGAATATTTTTTCAGTAGATGAAGTCTCCCTGAATTCAGAAAAAAACTTTTCAACACTATATCCCTTTAAACAATTACCTGTTAAAATTAACCTTAATTTCTTGGGCTGATGTACTGTCCTGAAGGGAGAGCCTTGGCAGTGGTGATGGTTTTATTGCACTTTAGTGTGGCAGATTGAATGCTCAGCAAGGCAGCCAGTCTCTTTCCTTCTCTTCTGCCTTTGGCCTTTGAGCTCCATCTTGTAGCACAAAGAGATGAGAGGAAAATACCTGCTCAGTGTATAGGGCAGTAAGTTGTACCTAAGTCAGCCTTTGTCACATACAACCCCTTTGAGGAGAAGCAGACTCCCCATTTGAACTTGCTTCTTCCATCCTGCCTTTGCAGCAGCATTGGTGGGCCATGACTCTGGTCTTGATGGAGTGGAGGTTTTGCTCTGCATCCCAGTTTTGGGAATTTGGCCTCTGCCTGCACAAGGAAACACTGAAATCCTGTGTATGTCTGCACAGGGTCTTGCTCAGCCATCAGGTGCTCTGTGCAGACTTTGGTGGTTGGGATCTTGGCTAATGCATCCAGGATTGATGTTATTGCAATCCTGGAGCATCTGCATCATTATTCATGTGGCTCTGCTGCTACAGTCATCTGAGCAGGTGACTGTTTGTCACACATGGACCTCCCACGGGTGGGCCTCTTGAAGATTCTCATCTCTGCTGGTGTTGCCACAAACTTATCTCATTTAGGCCCTGTGTGTCTGCACCAGCTCTGACATTCCTGCTGTGCAGCCCCAGTTAGAGCTGATAAACCTCCACCCAACTCAGGGAGGTCTGGCAGTTAAATTACCTTCTGCAGGTTTTCAGGGCCCATAAAGTGAGACTTTAACCTGTTGGTTGTGTCTGATACGATTTCTGGCTACTCTTAAGTTTCAGTCTTCCTGGAGGACTGAAGGGTGACCAGCCCTGCTGAGGGTGCAGGGGGTCTGTGAGGAGGAAGGCTGGCTGAGTGGTTGTGGTGAGACGTGATCTCTTTCTCCTCCCTTGGAAGAAGCACATGAAGGCAGGCAATGGGAGGCCAACTTAGGGCTGGCCATTGCAGTGAGCAGGAGAACCTCCACGGCTGTCCTCTCCAGAGCATGTCCCTGAGATCCTGGACCCCAAGCTCAAGAGGATTTTGCTCCTCCACCAGCATGGTGGTGGGTGATGCATCCCATCCCACTGCAGACTGTCTGCAGGAGATCCAGACTACAGCAGCCCAGGGAGAAGCCAGTTTGCCCAAGAGGATGTGAGCGAAGCATCTGTTTGCAGGGAGACCTGGGCTGTCCTGTGCCAGGGCTGGTGGCACTAGGTGGCACCATTGAATTAGCAGCGAGGAGATCCGACACGCAGGACTCGGGAGGCACCAGCTGCCTCTCAGGGGACTTGGGGAGAACTGCTCAGGGGTACCTTCTGCTGGAGTATCCTCTGCTACAGTTTCGGTCTTTTCCTGGTGCTGAGGGTATGTGCACCCCTCATGCTCAGAATACTGCACACCAGCGCTGCCTTTGAGACTTTGCCCTGTGCTGTTGGCCTTTGGAACTTGTCCCCTCTTCCTGGCCAAGCAATGCGGAGTCAGGTCCAGCAGGGCTGGTGGAGCTGTGGATTCATAGGAGTAGTGCATAGCTGCTGAATATTTGTGGAGCTTCTTAATCCCTCACCAGCACTCTGTGGTCTGGCTGGGTAATTAGCCCTTCTGGCAGTAATTTGTGGCAGTGGAGAGGATTTTCCTTTTCCTTGTTTCAATTTATCATCTTTCCATTTCTGGCCTTTTATCTTGTTCTCGTCCATTGTTACAGGGTCTTTGCTAAGCTTGTGCTTTGCTCAAAGCCAGCCTGTACAGAGAACTTGCTGTGGGCATTGCTGAGAGGGGCACAAGTAAGAAAACTGCAGGAAGAGCTACTCAAAAGATCTTTTTCTCCCCTACAAGATTTTTATGAAAATATAATATTAATCAAAGCCTTTAGTGGAACATCTAGTTTTTGAAATTGGAAAGCAATACTTTCTGGGGGTATTTTTGTTGTAAATATTTAATGTCCCACTTCAGTAATAAAACCCAAGTATAAAGTAATGGAAAATTAGTGTTGGGAGTAGGAAGGGATAATAGATTATATGCAGAAAATTTGAGACTTATTATCCAAACTAATTAAAATTATGCTATAACTGAATATTGATTGATTAAAATTTGCTATTATGCTATGAGAACAAACGTATGTAAAATATTCTTTTGTTGCAGGAGAAATGATTGTTGCCCACTTGTTCCCTGTTGCTAACACTGTGATGATTGGGGCAAACCCAATGAGTGGGGCTGTGCTGCTGGAGGGGAATGGTGTTTCTCTTGCCAGGGCAGGAGGTGGGATTGGTCATAGATCCTTTGGGAAGCACACACAGCCTGCAGTGAGTCCTGGGGCTGGGGGCAGCAGCAGCGTGTGGGGCAGTGTGTGGCTTTGCAGCTCTGTGCATTTGATGAGCATCCTTATTTTGGTTCTGGACCAGCCCCAGACCTGCCCAGGGAGGACCCTGAGATGACTCAGAGAATGCAGTATGAAATTCCTATAGCTACTACTAATGTATTATTCAAAGCTTAGGCGGTTATTATATTTATTCTGTAAATATATTATCCTATTACCCACCGTAATACTGTAACTATATTGCTAATAATGCTTAAGTAAGTTTTTCTACCTCTGATTTAAACTTGTCCCTCTATGGAAAATCACGCTGAGCTCTTTCCTCATGGTCTGCCTGTTGTCAGCTCCTGCCTGCCCAGCACTGACCCCAGCTTTGCCTGACTCCCATCTTGCTTCCTTTCCCTGGGAAGGGAAACAGCTGAAATACAGTACAAGAAAACCCATTTCCCCTTAAAATATAAAACATGTCAGTGATGTATAGCAGTTGCTGCTGTTGATGTCAGTGAATTCTTATTCAGGTTCAAATATGTTTAGCTTTTTGACTTCCCATTCAGAAAACATGTGAGAGGGAATAACAGTGGATGAGTAAGCACAAGCTTTGGCAGTTGGAGTTAAAGATGTCACCTGAGATTAGGCATCAGGAGCTTTTAAAAAAACTTATGTTATCTCTTCAATGCCATGAAGTATCAGTTAATATATTGAATAGACTGTCACACAGGGTATCAGGACCATGATTAGGCAGTTTCTCAGACTTTGCCTGTCAGCAGAAAGATATGATCTTGGCATATCTTCCAAAATAGTTCCCTGAGAATTTGTGTTTGGCGAGAGACAGATAAAGTTTTCACTGATTAGACGAGGGGGACTTGAGAAACCAAATGGCAGGAGTGATAAAAAGTGATGCATGATGGTGAGGGAAAAAGCAGAAGGCTGCAAGGAGTAGAGCTAGAGACCCAGGTGGGGTGGAGAGAATCTGAAATGAGGCTAAACAAATAATTGGCACTGTGTGTTCATCCTTTCTTCCCATTTTGATTTGTCTAACTCCTAGTTGATTAGACAGACTGACTCACCCTTACACTAAAAGGTTACTTCTAAGAAGTGCAGAAGAGGCACTGAAATCAGCACTCTGTTTATATGTGCCAGTGGCAGTATTTGGCACTGCCTGGTGTCAGTGACACTGGCTGGTAAGTCTGTAGCTGCTACTTTCCAAGGGAATTTCAGCTTCCTTGTCTCAGCTGTCCTGAGCTCTGCTTTGCAGTTTGTCTCTTTGCTAATGCATTGCTGGATTGGAACCTCAGATTTAGGGAAACCAGTTTTCAAATGAGACCCACAGAAAAAACCCAAACCACCTTGGGAATATTTCCTTGTTTCTGTGTTCTCTGAGAAGCAGAGTGAGCTTACCAGAGGACGGTCTTGTAACCTGTCCTTCTCTGCACAGGTACAATGCTGTGGGCATGCATATCTTTGGTTTCTGAGCCTTTCAGGCAGGACATGTGTAACATCAGCCAGTGGAGTAGTTCCCCTTTGCCTGCTCCTCAGGAAAGGAAGGAACAGTGAGTGCTTTGTGATGATAAGTTGCTGTTGCATCTTAATGTGTAGTCCTTTATTAGCAAAGGGAGAGCCCAGGAAAGCCTGGACTCCTTGAATGAAAAGCTTTCTCCCAGTTCTGTTGACCAAGGAAACTTATCTCCCCATCTCAGCCTTCATCAAGCAGTGGAAGGTATGAGAGGTTTTATGGGTTTTTTTCTTTTTTTTTTTAAAGCATGGAGCATGGAGCATATGAAACGTACTGTTCTTGAACATCACTCTTAAAAAGCCAGCACACAGTGGCGATGCTGTGGTTTGTGTTGCTGGAGAGGTGCACAATGGTCTGTACAAAGGAGGCTTGAGAGCTGGTCCTGTGTCCCCTGGGGAGTTGCTTGAGGGTGGCAGGTTTTACAGCAGGTGGTACTTTGCCAAAATCATGCAGAGCACCAGGCACTTGTCCCAGTGTGGCAGTGGAGCCTCCAAGGAGTGCCCAACTGGCTCAGCTTCCTCATAGAGTGCTGGTGTTGGTGTTTAGCAGCTGCATTAGTCTCAGTAGGATGTTCACTTGTGCCACCAAACAACAAAAGGATGAGGGATGTGGAGTCCTTTGTGCAAGTGGCCCACAAAGCCAGGCCACCTAAAGTGTTTAGTGTGGTGCAGAAGGGGACTGACTAACCTTTAGACAGCAGGTTTGAGCTTTGTTTTTAAACAGCTGGAGTTATTCTGACAGTTGTCTCCCCTGGGCACTGGAGAGGGATGAAATCAGTCTGTGCTGCTAATTGCAGATGCTCATCCTTCACTGGGAGCCAATATCTTTTAAGAGATCAAGCCACCCCACTGCCTTCAATACAGACAGGGCATGGCAGGTCACTACACCGTGGAGATGCTGTTAAGCACAAGGTTTCTGCATCCCTATTCTCCTTCCTTAGCAAGAAGCACTGGAGGGGCTTTGACTGTTGCTAGTTATATTGTGTCTTGATTAATTTTTATTGTAGGAAGAGTTCAGTGTGAACGCAGAGAGAGCTTGGATGTGTGTGGTGCTGTGACTGGGAAGTAGGACACTCCCAGACCTGCCAGACAGAAGTTTCTCTCGGTGTCCTGATGGTCCCTTTGGAACCCTGAGGACGTGTAGAGCCTACAGGGGGTGATGCTACATTGGAGGGGTCTGGGTCACCTCGGAGAGGAATAAGGGAAAATGGGGATTGCAAAATCTGCTGGGGCATGGATGAACTCTGGGGTTTCCTGTGTATTTTATGGGTGTCATTTGCAATGCTGAGCCCAAGTGTAAATACAAATACAGTATAATTACTTATTTACTACTACTGTGTTTTCCCTACACAAAATCATTCCACTGCAGTGTGCACTCAATCATGCTGTTAATTAGGAATGGACTAGTGCACTTCTGTTATTAAAATTCTTCCTACTTCTTGCCTTTTAACTAACTATAGTCTTTGGGTTTGTGCCAGCTTCAGTTTTAAACCTTAGAGAAATCTCTAATCTGCTCAGTGCAGACCAGCCAATTATTTTTTATTTTTAATATTTTCAAATAGTAAATATCCACTGAACATAGATCTTCTTGATGCTGATGAGGATGCCTCTTAAAATGAGATTCATTTTTTTCATCCATTTCATAAAAAATGCTTAGGAGATGCAGTTCCCTCAGCCTGGTACTGACTGGGAGAAAAGGTGGTGGAAGTGCAGCTATTTAAAACAGACCTTTAGAGTAAATGCAGCCACACTGGAGATTTATAGTGCATTCAAATGAGAATAACTTACTTGGAGAGGTCAGATGCTGTTCATTGTTTTCCTGTTAATACATACTGGAAATAGTAGAGCAGTGACTTTTTCAGGATGGGTGTTTGTCAGTCTGATCCTGGGCTCAGGCATCGGGCATTGCATGCCACATCTACTGAAAAACAGAACTCCATGGGATTACCTACCAGTTACTGATTTATTGAACAGAGTTTGAGTTCGTTGCAGTTTTATAAGAGCTGGGTCATTTCAGGTGAAACTTTCCATGTCATCTTTGGATTTTGGGAAAGGTATTATTTTTTTGCATGGATGAGAAAGAACTGAGATTAAAGTGAAGTTGTGCCTGTTCTGGATGGATCCAACCACCTGCTGGTGTCTCACATCACTTTAAACATTAAACTTGAATGTGTATTTGAGCAAGCTATAAACTATAGCAGGTTCTAAACATTGATTCCAAACACAGTCTTTCATGTTAGCTTTTAGCTGAAAAGGCAAATCTTTTTTTCTTGCGTTTTCTTGTGTAAGCAGGTCTGTCCTCATTACTGCAGTCTTGTTTTTACTTTATTCTTGGTGGTTTTGTTCCATAGCAAACCACCATTTGGGCTGCAGATCCACATAGATGAAGAACAGGAAAGGTCCTAGATGTAACCCAGGGCAGGACCAATGCTGACCTGTGGAAAGGCATTTGTAAGCCATTCATGTCTGTTCTTCCTTTGTAATATGTATGACTGAGCAGCAGTGACCTAGGAAAGCTCCTGAGGCTGGAGTTACAAAAGCTTAATTGACATTTCCCCAACTGATGCTGGGGCACTTTATAAAAGCGTGCAAAATGCATCTTCCTCACAAGATTTGCTTGGTTTTGTTCTTCCCCTTCCCCTTGTAGCATTCCATAAAGAAACAGCAGTCAGTGGCTGTCTGACCCACTTAAGATAAAGCTAAGCTCAAGAAAATGCATTGTCATCTATTAAATAAGAACTGTAAAGGGAAAGCCAAAGGAGAGTAACGTCTTTGCTCTTCTCTACCTGCCTCAAAACTAATGGCACTGTGTGCTTTTCTCAACCTCTGCAACAGGACAGTAGCTCTGCCCTCTTACAGGGATGTGATAAACAATAGCATCAATTTTCTTGACAGCTGGTGGCAAGAGTTAGGAGGTTCAAAACTTTCCCAGAGAAGGAGGTAAGACGACAGCAAGCAGAGTTAATAGTCTCCTGTTGCTGCCTTGATGCCTGGAGAGCTGACCTGATGGATCAGGATGGTGGGTCTGAGGGCTGGTAAGGAACAGGCTAATGTGGCTTGTACTGCCCTCCCTGAGTGGCTGTGCTGGAGCCACTGATGTGCTGCCAGCAGTGTGGCTGCAGCCACAGGACCACCAGGAGGGTCCAGCTCCCCAGCTGGACTGGGCCAGCCAGGCTCTCTCCAGTTCTTCTATTAATTGCAGCCTGAGGTAGTTTAAAGTTAGCTCAGATACAATGCTTGGCTCTTACTCCTGAATTGTGAACAGCATTTTCCTTTGGGGAAGATGGTGAGGAGGCTGACACCACATTTGCAGCATCACCTTGAGCATGTGCTATTTGTTTAATTTTCTTTATCAATGCAGGTACTCACCAAGTCCTGAACCCCAAAATACAGCCTTGCTGGTATTAACACTGTGTGGAATAGACTATCAGGACTTGGCTCATATGTTTGTTCTGCTAATTTTTGTGCTGTGTGAATATCAAAGGAACAGTGAAGTTGCTCCCCAAAGTGAAGTCACCCTTGGCCAGTGGTCAGCTGAGGAAGTCTGGAAGACACAACTGACAAGGTGACTTTAGCAGACTTAAAAATAGGTCTGTGGAAATGCTTTTAAGGACCTGGGGACTTATGTCATCCTGCTGGGGTGCTGGGGCTGTGTGGGGGGAGAAAACTCTGTGGAAAGGTGAAATGGGAACGTGAAATGGAGGACAGTTCTTATATAGCTGTTACTAATTGTTTTAAGTGTTTTGGGGTCAGCAAAGATCCGGCCTTTTCATTTGATTGTGGCGCTGAGCAGGTAGTTAATCACACAAATGAGTGCCTTGTGATGCTTTTAAATAAACAACACATACAATTTAATGTTTGTGGCTTGTAAGCACTACAAGCTTTGTTACTGTCTTTAGAGCATGGCTGTCTTTAGAGCTGTGGTTTATAGATTGGTGGTCTGTGGTGCTCTTAAATGCATGGGAGCTGTGCTAATGAAACCTGCATGCTCCTGTGGTGTCAAGGCTGTACTCCCCAAGAACAAATCCTTCAGATGACTTTTTGGCTCTTCAGAAGCCCATTGTGTGTGAAGTCCAGGTTGATATTTAAAGGTGTGTGTGAGGACCCAAATACTTTCAAAATGGGACACCTTAGGTTTGTTCTGAGCATGTGCTTTGGAGGAAAAGACCCTGGTTTTATAGTCTAATTACTGCCTTAATGAAGAAAATGCTACTAGCAAGTTTTGAAAAGTACTTTAATCATAATTAATGGGACAAAATTAAAACTGAACTTTAACTCTCCTCTGGTGCTTTAATTAATAATTAAATGTAGTATTGGTTATGGCACATCTTTGCATGCTCCCAAGCACCTGTGACAGAGCAGTGAGGAGAACACAGCAGTTCTAGAAGGGGCTTACAGAGAAGGGGTATATGTTGCCTCCTTGGACTCAGTGTGATAACTCCTCTCCCAAAATGTAGGCTTGGGTCTCAATAGCTGAGGGGATTGTAGAAATGCTCCTGCTCACCTCAGTGGGCTGCCTCCCATGGAAAACATGCCTTGCTTATGTATGTTGTGTTTTCAAATATGCCCAACCTCAAAATGAAACTGGTGCATGTCATGGGGGTTAAAAGATGGGAGATGTGAGGAAGCTGAAGCCCTCATCCCGTGAGCAGTGCACATGTGTGACCTCTTATGGGGTTGGTGCTCTTCCCTGAGGCCACTGTTATTTGTGCAGGAAGGTGGCTGAGAGATGAATGGTTGTTTTCAGAAGGCCTTTGCAGGTGCTTGCAAAGCCTCCTATTACATTGATCCTGTGGGGAACATTAGTTAGAAGCACTGTTTGGAATAGCTGACTCTTTCTGATTTTACAGGATTATCTTCAAAAATAGCAGTAATCCCAGATGTTTCCTTACCTCTTCCACCTTTTCTCCAACCCTCAAGCTTCCTTAATGTTTGCATTGGTTCTGTGCTCTTTGAATGTTCTACAAAGGTGTAGAAAACAGTAAGGAACCTTTACAAGTTGGTAAAAAGTGAGCTTTGAGTCCTCAAATACAAATATTCATCCTGCGATGATGACTCAGTTGTTATCGAGTCAGAGGGTAAACCATTAATGAGTTACATGGCAAATCTAAACTGCACCAAAATTTTGAATTTCAGTCTCAAACACTTGCAACACAATTCTCATAAACAAGTTACGGATCAGAAATTAGTCACCCAAACCATTGTGAACAGCTTTAAATAACAGGATAGCTGGGGGAGAGAGGGAGAAAAAATCTGCTCAGAGATAATTTGCAAGCTGAATAAAATAGTATTAAAATTATTCGTCAAGCTTATCAAGCTTTATTCTTGAGTAATGTTGTGTCATCGCTAGCAGGTGGTGGGAGAAATGGCACAGCATACCGTAATTAGTAATGGCCATGTATTTTTTGATGCTAGTTTGTCTGTGTGATTTACATCCAGATGGCTTTGAAAATGGAATCAGGATAAAACACAACTTCCTGGATCAGAATTTGCGTTCTAGTTAATGATACAATTCAAAGCTCATTATTGTTTGAAAAAAATTCTAAATTGCTAAGGAAGAGTATTAAGTGTTGGGATCATTCCAGTTTTATTACTGTATTTCTCTTAGCTCAGTATTGCATGAGGGCAGCACCACAGGTACGAGCTGTAAAGCCATTTTATGTGCTTGCATACACAGCTGTTTCCCTTGGTGCACAGGCTCACTATGCAGCTTTGCCCAGCCTTAACTGCTGACCCTCAAAAGTTACCAGTGAGTTGTAATGGAAAAGATGTTTGACATGACCTGTGATAGCAAGCACTGTTAGCCCTGGTTCAAAGGATGCCTATTGAATAGCTGTTTTCCCATGAAGGGTTGTTGGGTAGCACTTTATTGAACTGTATACAGCAGGAACTTCCTCAGATGGGCCCAACCCTCACTTACAGCAGTGATGTTTATTCACAACACACTTGTGGGTCACAGAGTTCTCATTTACGTGTCTGTGGCTTCTGCTAATGCAGTTTTGCTTTCCAGTAGCCTTCAGTTCCAGCAAACATTGCCAAGTTGTCTAAATCTCTTGACCTGGGATTCTTAGACGTCTTTTGCAGCACAAGTGTTCTGTCCTCTTGGAAATCTCCAAATAATTTCTTTTTTCCCTTTCTGACCCCATGGGCAAGACCATAGTCTTGCTGCATACATCAGTAGTGCTATTTGAGGACAACTGCAGTGTGAATGTGCAGAATTTTAGTCCCTATCTTAGCTAAAGAACACAGTTTCATATCACATCACCCTGAGTTTAGACATCTGCTAAGTTTAAGATCGATGTTTACACTCCTATATCCAGTAGAGAGAAACAGCTCCAGATCCATCATATTCCAGAAGTGTCTGAATTGCAGCTGCTTACTTAGGCTGTGAGAACTATTTGCCACTTAGTGAGATGAGATGCATTTCACTCTGTGTTCCCAGGTGATCACAGTTGGTCACTAGTTGGTATCTAAATGAAGATAGTAAATAACCTGGCTCTGTTTTGGTTAATATACTAAAGTGGTAAACTTTGAGTTTATATCAGAACCTAATGACACTTGGGGTGGGAGGCAGTAAAGGGATGGGAACATAAATCCTCTTATTTGGTGTTCTGTGTTGCTCTGTGCCAACCAGCAGAGGTGAGGAAAACCTGCTGTTAGGAGTGTTTATCATCAAGTGCTTGTTACTGGGTGACAAATCCTCTCTGGGTGCAGCTGAATCACATCTCCTCTTACACTGGCAGTAAGGAAACACTGAGAAGTGCTCTGGGTAGACAGGACACTTCAGACATTGTCCTTGAGAGCAAACTGCTTGTTACTCTGTTTTGACAATTGGAGCTCTGCGTCCCCAGGGTGAATCCACACACTTACTCAGCCATTGCTAAGATTAGCTCCTCAGGGACTCCCCAAGACTCAAGTGGGCTCCTAGTACAAGAAATGCTTCTCAATTTGCTTTTTGAAGCTTTTCTTCAGGTAAAACAGGTATTTCAGAAAGATAATCATATCTACTTCCTGATATGAGTGTATTTGACTCTCAATCCCTCTTTCATGTGCATTTGACTCTTAATCCTCCTTTCATGTCCTGAGTAATCCCAAGTGGCCTCAAGGGTCACTGACTGAGGAGTGCTGTGAGGTGTGTTGTGCTGGTTCCTGGCTCTCCTTTTCTGTGCTGAAACCTACTTTATGGTCAGTCTCTGGGAGGGCAGCACCCAGCTGTACTGCCCAGGGGAGCTGGTTCTCTGGGCTAAAATCAGAACAGCAGTACATATAAAAATGGTACATAGGGAGATATAGTGCAGATTATGTGGAGGTTGATACCATTGCCAAAAGAAACAACCTATTACCAAAAAGGTGGTTTCCTTTGAGGTAAGAGTGAAGCGAGTTCAGTGAGACAAGAACAGCTCTTGTACCTGGCTTAAGCTGCAAAAGGAATCTGAGTAAAACTGTTTTACCATGAGTGGTCAGATCTGTGAGGGCTGTGGAAGAGAGCCCCTTGCTTGGTGAGGGAAGGGGTGGTTTTGCTCCGATTTCACATCCCTGTAAGATGGTGCTGCACTGGGGCCATTGCTCAGCTCAGAGAGGAGACGAGGACCCTGTGCTGAGAGATGTGATTTTGCAGCCCTGGAGAGTTATCTTTCTGCCTCAAGCTCCCAGAACAGAGATCAAGCAATGAATGTGTGCCCTTTTCCAACTGAACTCAGTAAAGTTTGTTCACAGGAATGTAAACCTCTGATGAATAACATGTTCCTGGGCAGAATAAGAGCAGAGCAAAAATAACCTGTGGTAGGTGTCCTCCTGGGATGCAGGTGAGGGAGAAAGATGCCTCCCTGGAACAACCGCCACGGGGCAGAGGAAGGTGTGCTGTCTGGCATCGAACAGGCTGAGTGAATGCACGTTCACAGACCATTTTAGTGTGCAGGGAGAAAAAAAAAGCCTTTATCAAACAGAACTGAGGTGATGTGGGTTTGTTTAATCCAGCTAATGTTTCTGTATCCAGAGATTTTGATGCAAGAAGTTTGCAGCTTTTAGAAGCATGAGTAGATGTGTTAAAACTAAACCTGGGTGAGATAGAGAAGCTGAAGTCAGGAAACCAGGGGAAAGTAAATGACAAGAACTTCTTTCTCAGCAAGTGGAGTTTTGGGAAATCCCCACATCTGTGAAACTGAATTTTGACAGCCACAACCCTCAGCTACTCCTAAGACTCTTTCAGTACCTGTTATTTTCAGCTGAGCTCTCTGTCAAAGTCTGGGGGTGTGTGTCTTTGGAAATAGATTAATACAAGTTAAAATAGATATGGCACAAGTCTCTGTAAAACATCTGCCTTATCTTTACATAATGAATTAACAAAGATGAGCTTGAAAGAAATGTAATAAATTATTCAAAAACCTCCTTTGCTTTTGAAATGCTAACAAGTCAAATCCTTTGAGACTGCTTGATCAGATTATGGTGTATCATACAGTAAATCTAATTGGTTATATTCAATACTGAATTATCAGATTTACTAGTTTGGCCAAAATAATTTAAGCAAAACTAAAATAATGCCAAACAATTTTAATTAAAATTATTTAACTTTTGCAAAATAGGGAACTCTACCCAAATTCTTTACAGTTTGGGAGCTGGGAATAATTGGCTGTTTTACCAGACCTCTGCTCAGCAGCAGCACTCATGGCTCCTTACCAGTTCTTTTGGGTGTGCAGCTTTAGGCCAGAAGTGCCTTAATTTACTGAGTAGGTGCCTGGGACTTTCTTAGAACCAGACTTCTTTTAAGGGGATACACCATAAGGACTAAAAATTCAAATGGAGTTTGAATTTGTTTAACTTGATTGCTTCTGACCTAAATATTATCATGAAACATATGCTGAAGAAGTTGGCTTCAGGCCTAGACACATTTTATGGGGGAGAAATAAACTTGCTGTAGGACCCACACCTCATATATTGGTTAGGGCAGATCCTTGCACTCAATTCAGTTGCACTTAGGTCTATGCATCACATTCTTCATAATGACCTAAACCAGAAAAGGACAACCTCCTGCCCCTTCCAGACACTGCAGTGAGTGGAAATACCTACAAAGCCAAAGGCTTTTCATTTCCCAGGTGGAGGGGGGAAACACTGGCCTGCCCTGCCTGTAGGACCACCACCACAGCAGCCCCCGTGCTAAGGGGCACCTGCTTCTGCTTCAAAGGAGAACCTTGGAGGGGAGGGGAGAAAACACTTTAAAGCAATATCGAGCTGACCTTTGTGGGCATGGCTGGAGTTACAGCATTTCTGAATGCAGCTCTCAAGGTGGTTTTGTTCTATAGCCCTGCGTGGTGAGAGAACCAGACATTAGTGGTGATTTGCTGCTGCGTGGGCTGTTAACTACGCAAAATGAATGGCTGCAGACCTGCTCATTGCAGATGTTACTGGGTCTCGCTTTATAGACCATGTGGAAAAGGTATAAAAGCTTCTTTAGGCTCCTACTGTGTAAAGAAGCTGGCCCAAATCCTCAGCTAGTGCAACTCAGTGCAGCTCCACTGAAATCCATAAAGATTGATCGACTGACTGTGTTGGAGGATCTGCACTGCTTGCCTTCACTGAAATTCTGCTGAAGTTACAGAGCACTTCATGGGGGCTTTTGCTCTGGGACAGGACAGCTGAATGTTTCAAGAGCAGTGAAATCTTGATTTGGAGAGAGACCACTAAGCAGTTTGTCCTAGTCAGCAATTCCAGACCAACATTAGCATAAAAGTCAGGATTAGGGAAGGGATATGTCATAGTAGTAAAATCTGTGCTGCAAACTGTGCTGGCTGAGAGACTCCCAAGATGGGATTTAGATCTGCAGGGTGAGGAAGGAGCCCTGAGGGGCAGAGAGGAGGATGAAGGCTTTCAGGTTCAGTATCTGGAGGGAGGCTGACACACACAAGATTTTGTTTAAAATTATATCCATATCATCAAAGACAATGCAGCAACTTGCAAGTTTGTCCCTGCATCTCTCTTCCCCCTTGATATGGGATGGGTTGAAGGCAGAGCTCTGATTCTGGTTCATAAGTCTTGATTTGGGCACTGGTTTCCTACTTCCCCTAGTCCTGAAAGGAGGAACTCAGCACCTGACTTTGCACAAACCCAGGCAGCCTTGCTGATGTCGGCACCATTTCAGGGAGTGTGTTTGAAGGACTCTCACCTCTGCACTGACACTCCTGATGATGAATAGGCCTTGCTAAACATGTGCCTTGTGCATGGAAATTATATTTGGTGCAGGGAAAGCATCCATTTATCCTGTTTCCACAGTGAATGTGTACAGGGAAGTAGGAGTGCACTGTAAGAAATGCAGACTGTACCAGCTGATAGCTGTTGGCTTGTAATCTGTACTCCCATGCGGACATGACTGTAAAGACTTGAATTTGGCACATGGGTAATCTGGGAATTGTCTGAATAGGAGGAGGTTGTTTGCAGGATTTCTTGAAGTTGGAATAATTAGAAATCTGGCTTTAGAAAGGTAGCAACTTTAATCTGGTGATTTACAAATGATGGAGTCCTTGGCAATCTAAACTCCATAGAGTAATTATCTTTAGCAGCTGACTAATCCATGAACAGAGAAAAAACCCCTGGCTTTAGTCGGTGGCAAGACATTAGTATTCCAAACTCTATTGCATTACACTGGTGAGTTTAGCTCAAGCACACAGAGAGCAAATGAAACCTTCTAGTTTTTTGCCATGACTGGAAGGGTAGATCTTTCCCAGGTGATACCTATAGAAAAAGTTCTGACTCCATTGCAGTAAGTCATAAAATACTTAATTATTTTGTGGTCTAACCTGAACTGTGTTCAATAGTGGAATTCTGTTCACCTTCTCCTCTGGCATCTGAGACATGTCTTCATTAGGTGATTTGAAAGGCGAACTATTGAAATTTGAACTTAGAGACTCAAATCCATGGCACCTTATAAGCATTCAAAGTCACAGCTGGGTGGTTAAGGGGTTGTCTTGAATGCGTGTATGTAAATCCCTGAAAATCTGTCTGGCTTCATCATGGAGCTGCAGTCTTTACTCACATCCCGTTTTTGTAGGGGTTACTGTATTGAACCACACCAAAAGTCCATCTTTTGACAACCTGTTTCTGTCATAAGTAGGTGGCTGAGTCATTAGCTGCTGCTTTTGTTACCTGTTATCTATACATTTTTGCAAAAAATGAGTTATCAAATCCTGTGTTTAACATTAAAAGTAGACTCGGAAAATGAAGGTAGTGTTACTCCTCAAAGCCCCATGGCGATTGTGCAGCTGTCACTCATTCTGTGCTTTTTGGAAAGGTGTATCTGCAGGAATTACCCTTCCTGTCTTTTATCATGGTTTTTACTGTTTTCCCTTTGAATCCAGTGTGTGTGTTCTGTCTACACTTGCACACAGCCATGGAAGGATCTGTTTGGATGTGGTATGGGAGTTGTCTTCTCCATATAAGAAATAAATATATTTTCCCCCCATGTTTACTCATTTCACACATACACAGAGCTGCCATTTTGCTGTTCCATGTTCTATTCCATTTTCCCCCAGATCCTGGCAATAACTGATTTGTGACTTTTTTCTCATTTGTTTTCTTCTTCAGACACAGTAATTTTTCCTTGTTCCAGGATCTATATTATTGATTTTGTGTGGTTTGCTTCACTATAGCAAATATTTCTATCCCTATTCCAATTGGATTGACTTTGGTTTGTTGGCCAATTTGAGAGCTGGCGAGCTCCTAAGTGACTTCTGGTGTCTGTGTAATACAGTGCAAAGCAAGATTCAGCTGCAGTGTTTCTGAAGGAGGATATTTATTATAGCTAGTTGGTGCTCAGAGGATCTTGTGCTACTCTGAATTTCTAGCCCTCAGGCAAATTAAATTGTTGACTGTTGTCAGTGCCCCATGGTTTCCTTTGGCTGGGCTGGGTCCTGGTGACTGTTTAAGTTACACAACCTGCCTTGTGTCAGAGCAAGAGCTTACCCAGAAAACCAGGAAAACCTTCATGATGTTAACTATACAAATGCATTATAAAATCCTTACATAAGATCCATTTGTTCCAATAAAAGATTTTCTATACAAAATCTGTCCTTTCCTATCAAAAATAAAAATCCTACTACCCTTGGTGGCAGCTGTAGTGATGATGGTGTGGTTGGTCCCTTCCCGGGTCAGCCACCATTGCATAGCAGGAACAGGACGAAGCAGTAAGAACAGCACTGAGGTTTGGACAGGACACTGAATGGCTGTTTCTTCAACTTCTGCTCCCAAGCTGCTGTTTTGGGGTTTTCACCCTAAACTTCACACTCTTAGTTTAACTAAAGGGTCTGTTCCTCTTACAGACTGGAAAAACTGTCTTTGTTTCCCCCTCCTGAAGGTTCTGCAGCTCTGCTAAGGGGGACTGCATCCCATCAACAATATCTCCAAAAAGTTGCAACGAGGTCCGTTGAACTTGTCTGTGTGGGGTTTTTTTCCAAGGAGAAACATCAAGATCAAAGTCTGAGAAAACCATTTGATCTTCCAGCTGTAAACAACTACTAAAAGAGAACATATGCAATATTTAATTACTCTCCATTGAAGTGCTTGTATCCAAACTCTGACAGCTAGTTGAGTTTCTTTTCCCCTTGTTTGAAGCAACAAGGGGATAGGCATTGTGAGAAAAGATGAGTGAAGAAGGTAGAAGAATTGAACAAATTTTGGTCCTTGACCCCTTCTTAAGTCCTGCTGGAGCTACTCAAATGCAGCTGGTATGTTGGTCTTACTTTGGGAATGTTCCCAGAAGTGCTTCTTGCTCTTCCATTCCTGAACTCACTGACTCCTCATGAAAATGTCATTCGGAAAGGTCTTGTCTATGAGTCTTTACTCTCAGAAGTTTTTTTTATATGTATCCTCCCAACAGTAAAACTGACAGATGGCTAAATCTGAATAGTGGTTCACAATTTTATAGCTAATTACCAAAATACACCTTACTTTGCTTCCCTCCCTCTCTTCACCTGTGCTTATCAAATACTTGAAGATGAAGTGGTGACCTAATCACACCAGAACTGTGGAGTTTAGTGCAGATGGAGTCAGGCTGGTCTGGTAGAGTGTTTGTGTTCTGATGCACATTGATTTCTGACTCTAATGGAATTATCTGTATTCTGAAGTTCATGTCTGCTTTTACATGTTAGAGCAGCACCCAGATGGCAAAATTCAGTATAAGGCAGTGGATTTCCTAGTCATTTGTGTGAATTATTGAGTCATTACTATAATGAGAAGTTATTATCTGTTACCTTGGAAGATTGATTCACTGGATAACTGATCAGTCTGGAATATTTCTAATGGCTAGGAGCATTACAGAAAAATAGGTGAGCAGATGAAAATCCAACACAACCAGTGTCCTCTTATCATGAAGAGACCTGCTGGATTATTCACAGTGTTTATATCAACCAAATTTACAAGATTTAAGGTTTGACAAATTCTGCCTCAGTGTTTGATACTCTTGAGAAGTGATAGTAAGTAGCTGGGTTAAATTACATCCCCAGAAACCTATTGTTTTACTTCATTCCCCCCTTTCCAAAGCTTCCTAGCTATGATTTTGTTCCAAAACAATGATGCATAGCCATGAAATGGCTTTGCCCTTTATCACTCCAGCATAGGAGAAGATAAACCAACCAGACCTGTTTATTCATTTTGGAGGAAAAACAAAATTAAAAGGCTTCTGTGTATTGTGGTAATGTAATTCCTAATCAATGGCAGTGGGTTTAACAGAGATTTATGGGTTTTTAATTTGTAAGATTAATGGCTACATACATTGATTCTGTCAAAATGACAGTACCATGGTCACGTACTTCATGGAGCAGATAGCGACCTCCTGCCAGGCACGTCCTTAAGGAAATGCAATTATTGCTGCCCATTTTACAGTGCTTAAATTTTTTCTCTCAATAAGTGACAACAGAAAGGGTTTTGAGCATAAATTAATCTTTCTAGATGAACTGTTAACCCTTCATGCCTAGCAGCTAGCTTCATTAACTCAATGCCTGCATACTGTTTGCTGGGGTGGCCCTGGCAAATGAAATAAAGCAGTGCCAGAAGTACCATCTGGAGGCTCTCTGGAGCACTCTGCTCCAGCAGCCATGTGGAGGATCAGGTCTGCAATGTGACTGTCTCACTCTGGACTTCACAGGGCACTTGGCAATAGGACTTTTCCAAATGTATATGTATGTCCACAAAGCGTAATGGTGAGCTCTACATGTGGACCTAACTGTGGGCAGGGAGGAAATGCAGATGTGGGAGAATATCTGCTCCAGCTGTGTCTGTTCCCAGGACAGCAGAGTTATAATAATGTGTGGTTATGTGAGATTACGAGATTATCTGATGGCCTGTGTCCCAAGAGCCGAGTGAGGTGCCAGGTCCACGACATGGTCCAGGCTGAGAGCTGCCATCAGTGTCACTGCTCTGCAGCTGCGTGGCTGAGATGCCCTGTGCTTGTACATCTCCCACCTTGTGCTGGGCTGCAAGACATGCCAGCACAGTCTCTTCTTGGGTCGGAACATTGATTTTTAATAAAATGTATATGAAATGTTGTGAAGGAGAATAGAGGAGTCTTAGTGGAGACTTAGAAATTCAAACTAACATCGTAAAGGTCAGCAGGAGGACCATCCAGTGCTAATCCCAGAGCGCCTGGTCCCCAGTGCTGGTGGGAACCACAGTGCTGTCCTCTTGTTTCAGAACTGGTCTGACCTTCTCATGTGCCTGCTTCTACTATTATAACTCCTGAGTTTCTTAAGCTGTGAGTTCATCACTTTTTTTTCAGACTATTTCTTTTTTGAGAATGATCAAGTAATTTCAGCAGGCATTAAAGTATTTCCAAGTAATAGCCTGGTAGTCGTTTCAGACAGGCAACAGAAATGTAATGAAAAGTAAGACTGTGTTTGTCCAAAAGAATTTCCAGCCTGTGTTGGTTGAAATGTCTGTAGAAGTAATTTTTGAATACCTGAACGCACCTCATAAGCAGTCAGTCAGTGAGTTCCTATGTTGGGAAGCAGTAAGTAAGTCATCAAAATATTATAACTTATGGGGAAATCTCCTGAAAAACACAGCCAGGGATGTCAGTGATAAGTAACAACACTGGAATGTCTTAAAGGTCCTGAGAACCCAGGAGGCAAAGTTACCGATGGTTGAGAGACTTAATTCAGCATAATTTCCTGCTTCATTTTCATGCCTAGGGTACTTATGTCTCAGACATGACATGCTTCAGTGTGTGGAAAAAACTCTAGTCTCCTAAAAGACTTCTGTAGAGGGAAAAAGCTCAAGGGACATGTTCAAGGTTATCTGAGAAGTCAGTGGCAGAACTGGGAACAGACTGGAGACTCAAATCTTCTTTGGCACCTTTAAGCTGGGATTCCTTCCTCATTTAACATGTAGCAATGCTACAGGGAGTTTGCTGCAGTTACTGACAGCTGCCAAATGATGCAGAAAGTGGCTTTTCTTCACATGAGCTGTTCACATGTGTAATTACACTGAAGCGAAGCACTGGTTCATGGAATTCAGCAAACTTCTGTTGTGCCCAGAAAGAAAAGTTGGTTTCCTTGGCTTTCCTTATATGTATAATGATGCTTTAAGATGGGAAGCACTTTTAGACCTTACTCTGTGCTTGAATGTTTTTTGTTCAGGACTTGCAAGATGGCTCTGGCCCACTGTTCCCTCAGGGATTTCAAGATGGTAGAAATGGTTAGAATGCATTAATAACCATCTTGGGAAGTACACCCTGTCCTGCTCTCCTGGATAGTACAGCCCTGGCTCTGTTTTCACAGTCAGTAGCCTTCTGTCTCTTTGTGACTTGTCTTATTGTTTCATATTAGTCTTTCATTTCATGAAGCATTTCATGAAGCTCTAGGCTTCTCTCTGTTAGTGACCTGGTCTGTTGTGTGTTAGGGCCCTGTACTCCGGAGCTGGCTGCTTGTTACAGAGCAGAAGATGGCAGCGTAACAAGGCCAGTGGGACCTAAATTGCTGACCTGGGTGCTGGGACCTGGGTGTCCCTGGAAATATTCATGTTTCTTGCTTCTGAATCCTTAAACCATTGGAATAATTCTCAGCTTTTCCTCTACAATCAAGCTATGAAGGTAAGTGCCTTTACCAGAGAAACTTGTCCAAGGGACAAGACATGGCACTGGCAGAATTTGGTGTTACTGATGGAGCTTCATTCAGCTTATTACAGCTCTGGCTTTAGCATAGCCATCCCTGCACACAGGGTGTACATTGTGGTTCCCTGAGGGAGGCAGGGAAATCATGCATTGGCTTTAAAGGGGCTCTTTAATATAGGGTCATCTATGTGCAGCCATCTGTTCAGCAGATTTCTGCTTCAGTGCAGTTCTCGAAGCGAAGTATTTATAAAATAAAACACTCAGGCAGTGCACCTGAGGAGTATCCCCACATCCTGAAAAGCAGCTGTCTATCCTGATCTCAGGTCTTGGAGCAAATCTCCATACCTGCTGAGAGGCCAGCCTGGCCAGCCAAACCTTAATAGTATGCTCAGTTCATTATAAACTGTATTCACAAAGTATTCGTGTGCCTGAAGGTATCAGCATGTCCCTTGCCTGACTCTGCACTAACTCAGCCTTCAGCTCTTGCTTGTTTATTTGCGTCAAAGAGAGGTTTGTTTTAGGGACTGTAAAACAGAGATGTCTCGATGAGGACAATGTGGGTAAAAGGCTGATCCAGATGAGCTGTTTCTGAAATATCATTTATTCTGATCATCAAGTTCTTAGCTGGGAGCTCACCGGACACGAGCAGCTCACATTTCCAAGCCCCTGTGAGTATGAGCTGTGTCACAGACTTCATCAATGAGCTTTGCCTGGCCAGTGGGAGTGTGCTAGTGCTGCCTGAGGGGATGGGGCTTTGCAGGTGCAGGAAATGGCTTTGCCAGGCAGTGAGGATGGGGTGGTGGCACTCACACCTATCAGGAGGATGGTATATACTAGTCTGAGAACCTGCAGCAATATTCATTTCTCCACCTGCTTCCCCATAATGTGAGAGCTGTGCTGGAGGCTGCCAAGCCCTGATGCCCCATAAGAGTCATGTGGAGTCAGTTGAGCTGTTTGCTTCAAAGTGCTGGTGTGGCTCCAAGCAAGGGTGGGAGTGCTGGATGTACAAACTGGCACTAAAGGACAAGATCAGAACATCTGTAAGAATGCAAAAGCTGGATTTTTCCTACCTAATACCTACTGCCATAGAGTATTGATTAATAAGAAAGGGGTCAGTGTTCCTCTTTGTGATCCAGAAAAATAGGTGGAGAGGCAACATGCTGTGGTCCCAGTCTGGCTGAGGGTAATTGTGTGGTTCATGACCAGGGAAGAATGTCCAGTGGCCTGGGGAGGAGAAATGATGGCCTGGAGGCAGGAGAACTATATTGTGAAAACTAGACATGCACTGAACTTTGCCTTTTAGAAAACTAGATGGAGGAAAGTATAGCAGAGTCCTTAACATAGAATGTGATCATTTGTTTTCCAGAAACCTGATACCAATCAAATACCTCTCTAAGAGGGCAAGGCTAGGGATGACTCACTGCAGAGAAAAATAGCCTCATACATCTTCCCAAGATTTTAACAGACTAGGGAAAGATGATGACAAACAGCTGTTAAAAAACCCAGAGATATGGATATTTCTCCTTTGCTACTTGTATGCTCTTCTCTCAAGATGATGAGCTGCACAGGCAGCTCCCTCTGCTTTGGGCGAGGAGCAAGGAAGGCTGTGCTGCAGGGCAGTGCCACCTGTGACCAAAGTCTTGCCACTCAAAAACAGTATAACTTGTGAGCAGCACTTTGTACTGATTCTGTAGTACCCTAATCTTTGTCTTTGTGCCTCCTGGATTCCCTCCTCCAGAGACCCACTTGATGCTCTTGAGATTGTGATTTCTTTTATTTACACTGAGGTGCTCCTGTATTTGGTGACTGCCTTAACAGTATGGCCACTGTCCCCTGCCTATGGGGATTCCCCTGTGCAGCTCTTCTGTTTTCCCCACTTTGGTAATTCCTAGTAGTTTAATTAAACTGCAAATTTCCTTACTTTCCTCTATTTATTCTCCTCTCTGAATCAGTGGTGCAGTAGCTCACACAGAGTGAGGTGGCTTTGCATGTTAAGCAGATCTCTCCAGCTCGTCTGCAGATGTGTAGCCTTATCTTCACCCCGTGAGCGCCGCTGTCCTCGGTGCTCAAACACACCCAGTGCTGTTCCCTCCTCGCTGTGCACCGACTTTGGCTGCGCTGCTGAATTGTCGGGCAGGAGCGTCCCCGCACGCAGCTGCTGAGCTTTAGTGCTGTTGGTTGCTGGAGTTTACACACAGGCACTCCTGGAAAGGGTCACACCAGTGGAAGATCGGCTTAAATGAAAAGTGGTTTGTTATGCATGTGGCTCTTCCTGCAGGCTGCTGATTAAACAGCCAGCTGTGGCCAGATGTCTGCCGGAGATCCTCTGGGATGCACGGAGCTTCAAAAGATGGTTTGGATGACTTGCAGTTGTGTCTGTTTGTTACCTCAGCCAGATTGGTGGTACTTTTTGTCACAGTTTGTCCCCTCAGTTCATGAGGAGCTGCTCACTCTGGTCGCTGCTGGTGTGCAGAACCATCAGAGAGGGAGGACTCACCTCTGCTTCACTCAGAGCTGTGCTGGCACTGAGGGGGACTCTCATTTAAAACACTTTTATCTATATTTTATAACTTTTATCACTTGGTCCTCTGTACTTTTCTAACCTGAGCCAGCTGTAATCTATAAAGCAGTTTTCAGCTAAGCTTTCTGTATGCAACATGTATTAATACCAGTGACAAATAACAACAGATGCTATTTTAAAGAGACTGATCAGGTTGGGAATATGCAGACCGTGTGATTCACTTGACATCTACAATTTAAAATCAAAATAGGAGCATCTTCTAGTCTCTGTTTCAGTACCCTTGGGCTCTTTGTAGTGCTCTCTGGTTTGGCAACAAGGAATTGCTTGTAGTACCACCTCCCCAGACTTCCCTGTTTTCCCTGATGTGAAAACGTGTCATAGCAAACTCATGCAGAGTCCCTGCCAGGTGGAGGCCAGATAAGGGGACACGGTGTGGACAAGCCCTGCCTGTCTGCAAGTGGGGAACGGGGTGAGAAGGGAAAGGAGATGTGAGCAGAGGGTGCTGGGCTGTGCAAGTGAGGGGAAGAGGAGAACTGGAGGGCAGGTGGCCTTGTCTGAGCCCAGAGCAGGACTGGCAGCTCAGAGAGAGCAGAAGCTGCTGGAGGAGCTGGGGCATGTTGCATCTGATGGTTGAACATCACCAACATGAACTTCTTGCCTTAAACCCAAGCAAAGGAAATTATCTAACATCATCTATCCTGCTGAGGATGCAGAGCATGACACAGAGGGTTGGGTTGAGCTAAAAGAGGAGGCAATACAAGTTATTCCTCTGCTCCTATGTTACTGGGCAGTTATCCCTTCCTTTAAACTGCCTGCAGTTCAATTAGGTAGCTTTGTCTGAAACTCTTAAGTAGATAAAAGAAAGAAAAAGGAGGAAAAACTCAGTGTGTATTCTTTCTTTCTTCATTAAAGGACATGGGGGAGAGGAGAGTCCTATTAAAAAACCACAGAATAAAATCAGGGAAAGGAGTATCTACTAATGGCCTTTTAAAGTGGTTTGCCAGAATGCACAATTTCGTCTGGCTTCAGCCCTGTGTGTTTTTAGTGTCATGTGTGGTCCCAAGTACCCCAGTACCAAAGATGTATGCTAGTCAGAGGCTGATGGATTTCCCTCCAATATCTCAGATTTGGACTTCTTTTTCCACTTTTTTCATCTCAGAAATGCAGCAATGCTGAAGGTCTGTACCTGAAGGACAGAAATCTTTGAAAGCTCAATCCAGCAGAATCAGTTAGATTTACAAAGATGACTGTGACAAATGACTGGGAAGGTACTGCTGGAAGCCACCACCAGTCACCAGGCTCACAGTGATATTTAATTCACAAGGTTGAATGCCTCTAATCATGTTGTTGGAAAGCCTGGCTGTGCTGAGGCTGGGCTGCAAACTTCATTACAAAATCTAGAAGGGAAAAGTGGTGACTCATTTGAATTCTGTACCACTCTCTAAGCTCTTTCCCAAGTGGGCAGGGTGGCTGGTGGAGGCAGAGCTCATTGCCCTCACTCATATGATGGTGGCAAGGACTCAGGGCCATGGCACGTGTCACTCCTGCTGTGCTTTGGGCACTTCGTGGCTGAGATGAATTTCCTTCTGCTGGTCAGGATGAGTGGCTGATGGGGAGCTGCCTACACAACAGGCATCTCCACCTCTTGAGGTGAATCCCAGTTGTGAGGCAGATGTGTAGGGATGGCAAGGGGACTGGGCACTTCTCCTGTGGCTGTGCTGTCACACTGCAAGGGAGGGAGCCACTGATATTTTGAACCACCAGGAGCTCCTCCTGTGACTAACCCTTTGCTGCTTTTTGTTTGGGGATGTGAAGGCTCCTGTTCATCTGCAGGGCTGTGCCCTGGGTGTCACTGCCCCATCAGGAGTCAGGCCCTGGCAGCAGAACCCTTCTTAAGATGTCTCTCTCCTTGCCATGACAAGGACATCACCACAGGGTGCCTATCTCTGTTCTTTGTTACTTATTGCCTTTCCCATGACCCTTGTCCAAGGCTAACCTGTACCTGATGGACCTCCTGGAGCACTGGGCTCTGCCTGGACACCACATGTGCCTGCAGAGTCCTCAAGCCAAGGGCTGTACAGCACCAGCCAGTGCTGAGCCATGCTCAGCTGAAGGTCTTCAGTACATTCTGTTACAACAAATTAAATTTCTGACTGTAATATCCAATATCTACTTTTTCTCATGGTTCATCTTGTCCATTTAGTCTGCCAGAAGAAGGTGCAGAGTGAGAAAACAGGTGGAGCAGCATTTCTGGCCTGTTGGTAAGGCAGGAAAACGTGAGTCTTTAGTCTTTTTTTTACACAATTTTGTAATTGTAATAAATATTTGTGTCTTTGGTCCACTGTAGAAAGCTAATAGTAAATATATTTTTAATGACTATTTATCACAAAAGGCTGGAGCCTTTCAACCCCCTTGTTGTGTCTGGAAACTCCTAGGAATTAATTGTATGCTGTCAGAAAAGCAGATCCCACAAATCCAGGCCCAGCCTGCTGAGAGTCGGATTATTATTTAATAGTGCAGGACTATGTGGGTCTGCTTTTTATTGCACTCTTCTTGGTGGGTTTAAAGAGGTTTTTAAAGAACTGAAAGCTGAGGCAGAAATCAGTGGGTGTTCAATGAGGAGTGCCTTAGAGTGGTCCCATCTGCAGCATCCACTGAGAGAGCTGCTGAGAGAATTGTGGCTGCAGGCAGGAATCACTGCATGGCTGCTGGTTCTCATGGTTCTCATGCTGTCCCTCAGAGCAGCCCTGGTGGGATGAATGGGCTCTGGGGACACCTCGCTGTCCTTTGAGCTGAGTGTTCTGCCACCTGCCTCAGCTCATAATTCTGTTCATGAACCCACCAAGCTTCATTTCAAACAGTGAAGCTGCCAGGAAGGCTTTTGCTTTGGTAATTAGCCTGTTTTCTAACTTCCAGGGCAGATTTACCTGAGGAAAATTCATAACCACTTATTGTTGTTCCAGCTGTTACATCAAGTTCTTCTGCACTGCTATTTATCCTTTTATACACATATGCATATAGCATATGAAGTCTTATAAAATGCAGTTAATACTAAGCTGTATCTTTAGAAGTGTCTGTGATTACATTCTGGGATTTTTCTCAGCTGCTTTCTGTTGGTGACTCATCGTCATTCAAGCCCAGCTGGCACAACTGGGTTCTTGGTTGTTTCTGACTGCTGAGGTTTTATAGCAAATGTATTGTTACAGGCAGACAACTGGAGAACCTTGTGTTTATTACTGTTGAATTCATCCCATTTTTATCACTGCCATCTTCAAGGTCATCTGGTTTTTACATGAAATACCTGCCCTTCAGTCCTCTGCTGGCAGGGTAATTCTTTTTTTAATAATCTGTACACTTCATCAGTATTTCTCATGCTGTAACTGTTAATGCAAGTATCTTGCATTAACAGGCAGATCCCAGGCTCTTTCCTTAAGGAACAACTCTGATAAGCTCCATCAAATCTGACACTGACCCTTTCTGCAGTGGCCCTGGGCCTGGGCATCCCATCACTTACAATGACTGGGGGCATCACCCCAGTTCTCTGGTGTCACACCTGCTTTGGACAGGTGTCAGCATTCTCAGGCCCAACTTTCCACTGATATTAGAAATTGAGATTCATTGACTTTAACAGCTACACTTAACTTAGAGCAGCTGGGACTCTGGTTCAAAAGGAAGAATTGTGCCAGTAATAGTTTATACATTTTACATTTCAGATATTTTTTTCAGGAAATGAACACCCTTAATCTAAGCCCATGTTTTATTCAGTAATGGTTGCCAAGGGTTGGTCTTGTTGTAGTGTATATCCTAAGAATCCATAAATCAAACAATAGCTACAAACACAATAGTAAGTTATGCACCATCTCATAATTTATTATAATACAAACAAGTTCGTCAAACACAAGATATTGTCTACTTATGAAAATATCAATATTCACAATTTAAATAGGTGATAGGTCCCATAATTTTATATACCAGCAACATATCTAAAAAGTATTTTGTTCCTAGCTGTGGTCTTCAAGGATGTATATCTATAAGTAATTGTAAAACTGTCCATTCACAGCTTATTTTTTCTAATTGTAGACATTTGAAATATAAATAAGAGTACTAAAGACCATCTCCACAACAAAGATGGTTTTGTCTCCAGGATTCTTTTGCCTAAATAATGACACTATATGTGCTTGGTTAAGTTTTTACTATTGGCAAATTAGGAGGTACAAATAATACAGCAAGACATTGGCTAGTTAGCAACAGTCATTGCAAGATGCTTCACACAACCAAAAATAAGGCAAGTATTATCAACAGCAGCTCCCATATGGCAGACTAAAAAGTCAAGGCTTTATTATCCAAACTGGACTCTAAGAAGGCTTTGAATATCTGTTAACAAGATACAGCTTGATCCAAAGCCCTCGTAATATGATGGGGATTGGAAAAACCAACCACAAACCCCACCAGCAACCTTCCCTTTGACTTCAAAGGGCTTTGGAAGTAAGCTTTTCAAGCCCTGAATTATCAGAAGTGAAATGACCAATTCACTGTACATGAAAATTGCACCTTGTCATTTCTAAAATTATATGGAAAAGGATTGTGAGTTTTTCCAAATAAGTTACAAGAATTTAATGGTTATTATTCATGGGGAAATAAAATACTCACACAGAAAGATTTTTGTTTTTAAATATGTTAATTTACAAAAGTACATTATCAGGACAGAAAAAAATCAGATGACACTGACAGTTTGCAGGATAAACATTATGTTACAAAAATTAATAAACCACAGCATGTGAATGGCAGCATATGCCATGCACTTAATTGAAGTTTTTTTAATAAATAAAAGCCCTAAACATTCACTATTTTCTTTAAGGTTATTATTATATTAAGTAGAATAGTGAACTTCTTGTATAAATAAGTTTTTTCAATAGATACATTCTCAAAAATGAACCACTTATCTATATAGATATTGCACTTCAGACTCAGACAAGCATTCCTCATAACAAATGTAGAATAAAAATAAGTTATAAATACAGTGTTTTCCAAAATGAGACATACAGTACCTTTTCCATAAGATAACTTTGGTTACTATCAACTGACAAAGACCAGAGAGAGGTTTCCAAGAGGAGGGCAGAAGGGATGGCCACAAAACTGAATTTCTGTAAAACACTGGTAAAAGGAGCAATAATTTTAACTTTTTCATGAAAGATTCAGAAGGGCTGAACGTCCCTTTTGCACTTTATTATTGCAAGGGTGAAGCTTTGAGATCACAGGGACAAAGAGCCGACAGACTGAGAGGTTCTTCATTTTCCTCTGGGGACATTCAGGTGGTTACCATGGGTGATGGTGGAAGGGGTCAGCTTCTGCTTTCAGCCCCCCATTGCCCCAGACGTGCCCCTCTCCTTGCTCTGACCTGCATGGTCACTGGGGGGGGCATGAGCACCTTGCAGGTGAGTGCAGAGCAGCTCTCCCAACTGCTCTGTCCCTGGAACAGGACTGAGGGGTGTGCTCTCCCCAAGGCCCTGGCCATCCCACCTCTGTGCTCTGGACTGACCTGAGGAGCCTTGGTCTCTCACGAGAGCACCCCTCCATGCCTTTACACCTGGGGACACTGTTTTCACACCTTGTGCCTTCTGCTGCCAGTCCCTTCTGGGGAAGGCGTGCTGGGGTTGGTGGGTTTGGCTCTTGGAGGATGCCAGTATGAGGTGCTGTGCAAACACACCCTTTGTGGCAGAAAAGGAACTGGCTGTTGTCTTCAGCAGGACTTTTGTAGATTTGGCATTTCTTAGGGAAAATGCATCAAAGCAGAGACAACCATGGATCTTAGAGAGATACTTTCAGCCCTCAGATCCCACCATAGCAGGATTGGATCCTTTCTCAGAGGGCCTCTCTGTGTTAGTCCCTGATGCACCACGAGCTCCCTGCTGGCATTGGAGATGGGCACAGGCACAAATGCAGTGCTAGCACCAAGGTACTACTTATCTGCAGGTACTGAGGAGCTGCTGTGTGCACTGACCACATTGTGCTTGTGTTCACCACGTACCTCCACTGCTCTCATGTCAGTGAGGCTGCATTAAGTGCCTAATATAGAATAAAAAGGTTGCAGTATGTGAGTCCAAGAGACCACATGCAAAGATCTGAAAGGGAAAGAAATTAAAAGAAGTGCATTTTCAGCGTTCCTGTAAATCTCTCCTTATTTTCTTACTCAGCATTGATGGAATGCTGCTTTTTGAGTGTGAAGGAGAAGGAGCTAACTACTTCCAATAAGTGAAATACTTAGATCAGCTCAGTCTAAGGCTTTTACATTTTTAGTGCTGTTGGGTATTCAATTAATGTCTTTCACAATTTTTTTAACAATTAAATGGCAAATCTGTAATAGGATGGCATCCTCTATCAGGGGAAAATCTTAGGTTGAGGTTTTTATATGTGAATCCCTAAAGGCTTGAGCATGGGGGATAACTGAGAATCTGTATAGATTGAGAAGGAACTTGAAGGCTCTGATCACTTCAAATCTCACAGGAGCAGCTTTGGTGGGAGCTCAGCATCAGGCAGGACTTGGTTTCATACTTGAAAGTCCTTAGACACCATAACTGAAATAGTTGGGAAAAAATGCTGCTTTTGTTCTTGGCTCTACAAACATCCCTCCCTCCCTCGAGCTCCCCTGTCTCAGTCACATTCTTAAATAACAACCTAAACCACATGAATATTGGCAGCTTGCAGGACTGCTTCCTGTGCTAAAGCTGCAACAGGTACTGTATCGGTCCTTGAGCCTTGTTCAAATGAGCCAAAAAAGGGCTTGTCACCATCTGTGTCTCACAGGCTGCCTCCTGCAACGAGGTCTTGACAGCAAAATTGTGTGTGGTGGCATTTCATGTCAGATTCAACATGTAATTTTTGGCAAGTGCACACATCAGAAATGGCACCTTCCACAGTACACAAAAGCATCCATTTACTTTGTTGACAAAGTCGACTGCATGGTCAAGTAAGGTTTTGTTGTTGTGTTTTAAAAGGTTACAGTTAAACACTGCTGTGGCTTCTCCCCTCCAATGACTTTGGACTGCACTGGTGCTGGGATGCAAAACATTTGAGTGCTACTGAACACTAAGACTTGAACTCTGAAGCATATTCAAAATGCTATATAAGAGATGGAGGCGTTTGCCTTCTCACTTTTCCTTCTAAAATCAAGCACTCCTGTTCCTTCCTGATAGTCTGATCTGCCCTTTGTCTCCCAGGGAAATGAAATCAAATGACCACTCTTCAAATCAGCCATTTCAGCAAATTACATCCTGAAGATGTAACCACTTGAAAAGAACTTGCACCCAGAAACTCCAGCTCTTACCCTTTTCATGGTGATATTTTTATAGGCTTTCCATTCTTATCATACTGGTAAACAAGCATTTTGATGCAGTGAGTGTTGGCTGGGGAAATCCAAGGGCTGCTTGTTATGGAAAAGTTATGGTTTGTATAGAATTGCACAGGTTGCTTCTGACACTTAAAGAAGGCTTTCAGAGTGGCAGCTGCCATTGTGCGAAATCTTTTGCTAATAAAACAGTAGAGGAAGAAGTTAATTGCAGTGTTCAGCAGTGCAAGCATATTGGCGATGTCCGACACAATATGTACCACCCAGCTGTTGTTTATAGGCGAGACGTAGAGGTGATAAAGTATCATGATTATTCTTGGTGCCCAAAGTATGGCAAAAATAGAAGTTATAGTAAACAAAATGGCTGTTGTTTTTCCAGTGGAGTACCCTCGCAGCCGGAAATTGCTCTTTCGCTGCAGCTTGTACACAATGATGGAATTCAGGATGAAGAAGATGGAACAGGGCACTAAGTAAACAGTAAAGCAGTGGACCCAGACGAGGACGTGGTGCATTGATGTGCTTATGTAGTCTTCAATCCAAATATTGGGCCACCAGTAGTAGGGGATGCTGGTCAAAAAGCAGGTGATATAGACACTTACAATGACTTTTCGAGTACGAGCAGGGTAGGAGACTGTGTGATACTTCAGCGGGTGGCACACAGCTATGTACCTGTCGATGGTCAGTGGAACCGTAATCCAAATGGATGTGTGGATGGAGGAAAATTCCAAGACCTCAATTATTTTGTCCAGTACCTGAGGCATCTGTTTGTTTAAGATGAAATCTTCCATAAGGAAGTCAACAAAAACGATGAAGAAGAGAACCAGGATGTCAGCAGCAGCCAGAGCTAGAAGATAATTATAGGAGGACTTCTGCCTGCGAGCTACGAGCTGGGAGAGGATGATGACTGTCAAGATGTTTGCTGTGGAGAAAGAAACACAGAGTTAGGCTATTTTGATGTAACACCAGCTCTCCTAGGCACTTGTTTGGAGCTGTTCAAGCATTTGGCAACATGACCACCTTTATTAAAATTCAAGAAACCCAAAGCTGGGGCCCTCACAGAAACTGGCATTGAGAGCAGTGTGTGGCCCTACTCTCAGATGTAGAATACTCATCCTGAGCAGGGTGTGCTGGGACCCCTGCCCATGCCCACAGAGGCAGAGTAGCAGGAGAAAAAGGTTAATAGCTCACATACACACTACTTCTCAACTTGGTTTTTTTCACATTTTTGTTTAGCAAGGGATAAATGAGAAGGGTGGGGTGGCTTTTGGAAAGAGACATATTTTGTTCCTCACCCCAGCTTATGGCACCTGTCTGTTATACTTTTGAACTCCCATCTAAAAAGAACAGAAATCAAAGCCACCTTGGATTAGGTAATTCACTCTAGACTGAGTGGGATTCCAATGGAGAGAAGGGCTTCCAGGGAAACACATGTCCTCAGCTCCTCCTGAGATTCTTCTGTAATTCAGTCATTTCTGTCTGACCTACTCTCCTACAGCAGCCTCTGGGGAAGCATCTCCCTTCTCACCACTGAGACAGTCAGCTCCAAAAGCCCTGCCTGCTCACCCAGAGCTGCTCTTTAGAAGTCCTTCAGCTGGGAGACATTTTTCCTCTAAAGTGACATAACTGAGCCTTAAAGGAAATCATGCTGGTCACATCAGGCATGATGGATGTTGTGATTCAACATGAGTGTAAATATCTCTGATTTTCCAAAAAGCACCTGTTTGCAACTCTCTGGCCACACTACAGGCCCGTCACCTAAACATACACCCAGATGTACTGCACGATAGTTAAATAATACTGTGGTGGAGTGCTGGTGTCTTTCACTGCCTGTTTGCTTCAGTTTTCTAAAGTTTTGGTTAAACTTAGATACACTTTAGTGGCTTCTTGAACCAGTGCTACAAGAATTCAGTCCTACAGTCCCTGGCAAGGCAGAGCTCCCCATGAATATAAACAGTCCTTGCAATCCTTGAGAGCTTTCCTGGCATGCTAAGGTGTAGCCAAATTTAACTACTTGCTCTTGTTTACTAGAATTTACTGGGTAGTCTTGAATTGGAAAAAAAAAATCTCTGTTATTCCTACTATCAGGATGGCTGGAATGAGACAGGCAAGACTGTTCCCATCAGAAGCTGGTATCACTTGGCTGGAATAATACCTGAAGTAGTGCTTAAAAATCAGAGATCTGGTTTACTGTACAAGAGGCTGCCAAATGTTTGTAGTTGATACTTTCTTAAGTGGTCTATAAATCACTTCTTCTGTGCATTCAGTGCTTGAAACATTCCTGCCAGCTTTGATGGATTTCCCAAAACAAATCAACAATAATTGTAAGGATTCCTTTAAATCAGAGAGAAAGGAAGTTGCTGACATTAAGGTAATGATAGCTGAGGACACATGTCCTACAACTGAAAATGCTCATTTTTTAAAAAAACTGTTTTACTTGGCACTGAAAAAACTTCATCCTTCATAAATGCCTTCAAAGCCTTCTGTCTGGGAGCGGATTTCTGGCACCGAGGAAATGAACTGCAGCAGAGTGAATGATCTTGACTAACAGCCCTCACCTATTTTTGTATTAACCTAATGTATTAATTTTGTACCTTGGAACAAAACTAAACCAAACATGGCAATCAACTGACTCCTTCTCTGTAAAAAACAAGGCAGCTTGATTTTTCCAACAGTATTGTCTCCAATTGCCTTCAGGGGAATTTTCCTGATTCTGTCCTCCATTAACGTGAGTGCAGCTGCATTGATTTCAGCTCAGAGCAGACGTGGGAGACAAGAGGTGATACAGCCAGAACTGCTGTGTCATTTTTCACTTACTTATGAAATGCTTCTGTTGTGCCTGCTCTGATGAGCCCTAGAGGTGCAGTGAGTGATGTACTGTCAAGGAAATCCTCGAGCTGAAGTGTTTATCATGACTCTGCAGCCACTGCTGGTTTTGGCCAGACAGACTGACTGGCTCAGCTTCACAGATATTGGATGTGACCCTTGGGGGGTGCATCTTCTCTTTAAATCCTCTGGATTTGACTCATTCCAGTGGCAGCAGCTGGTCCCTGCTGGTAACTCTGGCCTGACTGTCAGCAGCTCCTGCAGGGATGCTGAAGCCAGGCTGTGTCCAGGCACAGCAGCCCGGCTCCCAACACTTTCTGCTAACCCCACTCAGTTTTGCTACAGGAGCAGATTTATGAGCAGTCCTTTACCCTCTGCCCCTGCCTCTCTCAGGGTTTCCAGCCATGGCAGCAACAGCATGTGCTGAAATGCAAGTTATTCTTCTAAGGCCAGCAAGCCTTGCCTGGTGAGCTGGATTAGAAAATTGATCTGACCATGTACATGCAAGCTCTATCCCATTTTTTTTGCAAGGGTTACTGTATCTTGTATTGGAAATGCTTTCCCTGGGATCACATTAGAGCTTTTTCTGGCTGGATGATACAAAATATAGTAAGAGCATTTACTTTGTGAAAACAGATATATACTGGGGCACAGCAGAAAGCTGCCAGTGCAACAGTGTCTTAGCACAGGGGTGGGAGTGTTTTTCCTGCTGCATACTGTATGGGGAAAGTGTGGATGAGCTAGGAATGTCTTAGTCCTTCACCCATCTCCTAGCCAGTGTTGAATTGGTCCTTGGTGTGTCCTCAAACACTGCCTAAAGCTCAGTTAAATGGGAACATGGTTCTATGTGAACAACTGTGTCCTTGTGCCAGTGCCTCAGTAAGTCCTGGGTGCCTATTCAGCATCCCACTGTCGTGTGGGTCAATATTACCTACTGCGGGTGAAAAGTGATGGAAGAGTATTTGTGACCATACTTTAATCTTGCTGACCCTAATTCTTGCACTAATATTGCAGCCTGTGATGGGGACTGTGGCAGAGATGGTGATGATGGACATACAAAAATATCTGTCTCTCTATGGGACTACAGCAGCTGGATAGGTCATCACCCCTAAATTGTCCTTGATGGTACACTGTCCATTTCTTGCAGTGTTTTTTCTAGATACTAAGTGGTTAAGATAATTTGAATTTGAAAGAGATTGATCACTGTGCTGGGAGATGATTAGGGGATGACAGATGGGAATTTATGCCAGCGTCGCTTGCTGCAGTGCAGTATTCTGAATTTATAAATATCTGGTTGAGAACCAGGGCTTGATTAGGGAGTAGCTGGCTGAAGCCTTGAGGTGCCACTGGCAGATAATTAGAAGGAACTGTAAGAAATGGAAGTCTCAATTCTTTCCCTTCAGGCCTAAGGATGCCTTTGAGACACAGCATTTGAGCGTCTTGGATACCCAAACACCTCTGGCCCACAGTGCTCAAAATACAGCAATCTTCTAACTCAGCCAGGCATCAGCACAGGACACATCTGTCCTTTGACATCTCCTCTGACTTTGTCAGCTTCTGAGTGCAAACTGTAGCACTGAAATTCATGCCACATGTCCTATGTGTCTGAGAGGGATCTCGCTTTAGGAGTAACTTTGGTTCCCTTGTGGATTTGGGGTTACTTCCATACCAAAGCCATGCAGCTGTGACTGCAGAGCCCAGGCAATCTCCTGTGCCTCCTCCAAGCAGCGTCTTTGACCTAAGGGCACAGTTTCTTCTCCAGCTTCATATTTCATGGATTACAGTCATCACTCAGTGTCTAAGGACGACCTTTGCAGGGGATTTGAAGAGCTCCTTTCACTGACCATTATCACTGCATGTGAGCTTAAGCAAGAGCGATTGTATCTGTGTAAAGAAGAAATAGGTGTATTTCTTTGTTTGTGGTTTGTTTTTTATTTTTCTTTACATTGAGAGCACTTTGCATGTCCACAGCAGCCTGTGCAGTGAAATAGCCATTACAACACAAGCAGCTGTGCCGCTGAACTGTGGACAAGGCTGTGTGGTTCAGCAGTTCAGCATTATAAACTACTTAGATCAAGTAGCCATGAGTGTCACCCCCTGAGCATGATAAACATCAGGCCATGGAATAGAATGGACACTTTTCACCCAATGCAGTTGTTGCTAGGATCCCCACAAATAGTGGTGCAGTGTAGGAAACATCTCTGCAGGCCTGGCATTAGTCACCTGACTGGCACAGAGAGACAGCTTACAAACTGGAAATCTTAAGGTGATTTAGAAAATATGTTAGTAACACTTCTGTCTTAGATTTAGAAACTCTGTGAATGTGAGTACAATGTGCTAAAAATATACAGTGACAAAAAGGCATGTGTTGGCTTAATGGGAATAGACAATTTCCTCTAGACTAGGAGGCAACATTCAAATGTAAACAGGTACCGTGTCCAGCAGCCAGATCTGACCACTGTTACTCACACACAGGCTTGCCAATGCTTACCAGACTGGAGATGGGGATGGCATCCAGCCCTTACTTGTGTGAGAACTCTCTGGAGAAGCTGATGACAAGGGGTCATTTCTGATGAAGGTGCTATGTAACAGGAATTATTTTAAAAAATGACAGAATTGCTGTGGCAATGTAAATACTTGTGTATTACTGAGGTTGGCTATAGCTGGTAAAGTGGCCTTTCAAAATGACCTCTAGATGCTGTTTGCCCTTAAAAAAGATAGGGCAGGTCCACGTTGTCTTCTTACACCCAATATGGATCAAACTCAGCACAAGAGCAAACGGGGACAGCCTCTCTGAACTGTGCCTCAATTTGTTCTTTTATTATCGTACCCTGAGATCCTTCCCTAAACTGTTGTGAAGCATAAAGAGATACTTTATAGAATATAATTAGTGCAATACAAGTTTTTGTTTCCCTGGGAGTTCCTGTGAGGATTGATTTTTGAAAATAAAGGGATTTATTTGCTGTTCGATTGTCTGAGTGCTGTCGAACAGCACACGACGAGGCACCCCCAAGAGGGAAGAGCTGTCAGCCCCTTCTGCTGGTGCCTGTATCATCTCCCAGGGGAGGGAGAGAGATATAAGCAAAAAAATATGAGCATCATAAAATCTACAGCAGGCACAGATGCAGGACTGCTACTGGAACAGGTTTCACTTCTTGCAGGAAGGCTCGTGTGGTTTGTGCTTAGAAATCCCATGTGAAGGGACAGACCACACCATTTCTGAGGGTGAAGGAGAACCTGGAGGTAGAGAACAGCCAAGCTCCTGCCCAGGACAACCTTGAACTCCCTTTTACATGCAGTAGACTGGGTTAGTTACTGCCAGAGAAAACACAGCATGGCCTTGCACTTACCAGTCACAAGTGAATGAACGAGTTAGTGCCAGAGGCCAGATTCTGACAAGGAAATCTGGCCTCTGGGGCCATTTTTCTCACTAACAGCATTTATTAGCTGACATGGCTCTGGGGAAGGATGCAGTGAATGAGGTACTCTGCTCTGCAGCTGGCATTAGCCATCAGTGGGTCATGGAGGCCAGAGAAAGATTTTAATCCAGCAAAAGCACTTTCTCACTGTTGGAGGCCATAGATGCAGTAAGGGCATGGAGATGCCAATGGCTGGTATTCACTTTAAGCCTTGCCAGCCACCGAGACTGGACTACAATAGCTTGTCTGGCACAAAGGTGTAATTACACTGTGCTGCTTTTGGCTTTCCTAGACCATTCAAGTACAATTTTCCATAGTCTTTATAAAATAGGGCTATTTCTGCAGTATGAGAGCAACCCAGAAGGAACACTGGGCTAAGACATGGTGAGGTCTGGTTGGTGCTCACTGGTGCCACATGTGTGTAAATGTGCCAGAGATCCGGTTCTCCTCTTGCCATCTTCACCCTCCTCGTCCACCGTTCCTGACCTGGGCCTACAGTGCAGAAAGTCTCTGATGACTCACAGGCATTCCCTCCAGCCTCCCCAAAGCCTTTCTTAGAGGCATCTTGCTACCAGAGCAGTAAAGCTTTCTAATGGAAATTGATGCTGGGAAGAGAAAAAGCGATCTGCAAAATAATGCAGAAATCATAAAAGAAATTTGGTTATTCATGCAACATATCTGGACAGACAGATTTTCAAGGCAGTTTGGGTGTCTCATTTGGCAGGTGTCTGTAGCTTCTAGATGTGGGCTGTCAGCACAGTATGAGAGGTCTCAAGCTGAGTAATTTGAGCTCAAGGGTGACAAAACCATTGTACCTTTTTGATACCAAACACCAAAGCACTGAGGGAGGTGCCAGAGGTGTTTCATGGGATGACTGGGATACAGAGAGGATGTGATTTCATGAAGGCACTGGCATGAATTCTTTACTGAACATGAATAATTAAGAGGATTTTACCTTTGATTGTGGTTTTGCTAAAATAAACCAGTCTTTATGTCTTCCTAAAGCATTAGCTAATGCAATAGAAGCTCATGCTTGCAAACCCCATGGCCAAGCTTTCTCAGAGACTACGCCAGTTTTACACAATAAGCAGGAAATTACAGACTGTGTAAAACCATTGCAGTTTGGCTTTATTCCCCCTAAGGAGAATATACTGCATCCACACTAGATATATCACTCTTTGGTGTGCTAGTCTGGACTTTGAAGAAAACACTCTTGGAGTGAACAAACATTTCAGAAATATCCTAGTCTGATGTAACTAACTGGCAGGTAATTTGTCTTGAAACCAGAAGCAACCTTTAGGTGCACCTGTCTGTGCAGCCAATGGTCCATATGATTGAAAAGATGGAGAAGTTAAATGAGTATACATTGCAGGGAGACTGTTTCAGGAGGTAGAAGGAAACAATTTCAGTGAAAAAGATGTTCAGTGTTTTAATAGGCAAGCTGCTCTCCTCTCCTATGGATAAAGGGATAGAACTCTTTTTTTGTTATTTGTACTGCTAATTCTGGTCCTACTTGGCTGCCTCTTTTCATTCTCTCTTCACAACCATACTGGTGTCTTAGGGGGCAACCCAAAACCATCTTGCCCCATCAGGTCACCCTGAGAATGGCACCAACAGCACTCCAGACATTGGGTTTTAGGATCCTAATGTACATATCTGTATTCTGCAGAAGGAAAACTGATTTGTCTGTGAGGTCTCCTGTGCTCAAGGAGTTCATTTTGGCTTTGTTTCCTTTTCTGATGTCTCAAAGCGAATGGGAAGAGATCATGGTCTCAAAAACACCACCTGTAACAGCAGGTAAAAGCTTTTGTGGACAGGGATTGCTTTGCACTTGGTGTGTGAAAGCAGAGAGGGCACCTCATCAGGACACCTCCGTGTTGTTTGTTTGCCTACAGTGTTTGACTTATGTGGATGAAGGCCTTCTCCTGCTGGCTTTTTTCTGCTGATTCACCCCCATTTTATGGAAGGGAGCAGAAAGAGGATGAGGAGGGGAGCACTAAATAAAGGGGGTGGATGAAGAACAGCAGGATATTAGACTGCCTAGTGTTTCTGAATGTTTTAACTTCTTAACAACTGGGGGCTCACCATTACCCACCTACCGTGAAAACTGGCTGTGCTCTCTCTTTTGTGTCGTTGTCATTCCAAGGAAAAATGTCCTCTGGAGTTTTTCCTTCCCAATCCATTTTAGCAGCCTGCCATGCAAGGTTATGCACTTCATAGTCTACTGAGCCTCCCAAATATGGCACCTCATTATCATTACAGTCCTGACAGCCTTGTTTCCTACTGATGTGGCTAAAGAAAACCAAAGTTAGCAGTTGTACTCTGTAGTGGTGTCCAGAAATGTGGAATCACCTTCTCCACAATCCATGCATTAGCATGGCATCAGCCACATGCTGCCTTTCAGGCTGCAAGACTTTAGTGGCCACAGTCTCCAGATGTACTGACCAAACTAAATCACTGCCATCTGCATACCTTGCTGTCACCAGTTCTGTACATGAACAGAATGGATTTATCCTTTTTCATAATGATTCTTCTTTCCTTATAGAACAAGCATTCATTTTACAATAGGAATTGATTAATTTTAAGCATGTTAGCAGTAGTTTTGTTCCCTTCTGTCCAGTAGTACTACTGTAAATATGCTGTAGTGCCCTTCAGTTGCTCCAATAGCTTAGCTAAAGTTCTGGCAATTTATTTGTCCTCTTTTAAGTAGGATGCAATGTACTGGCCTTGTGTCCAATTCAGATTTTAAGTCAGAGAAAGTATGGTCTTTGAATAAAAGGGTGGCTGAATCAGGTCTCAGGAGGGTTTGGTTCTTATTCATTGTGTGAACTCTACCTAATGAGAGACAGCTGAAGAGTGCTGTTTTCTCAAGGTCATAACTCTACATGTAACAATCCCCCCATTCGTATTTTCAGATCTTCCTTTAGCACTTCTATTGTTCAGGTGTGCTGTTATGAGAAAGGCTATTTATTCAGGTGTTGGAAATGCTCTCTAATCAGAAGCCTCTCCTGTGATTGCAGAAGAATACACTAGGCAGCAGATGGCAGGAATCCAAGACAAGTCAGACACTTCTATACTGCTGTGTGCTGTATGTACACCTACCTTCTCTCTGCTTTGGTATTTACTGGGTATTACATGCCACGTGAGTCATCAACAAACACAGCTACCTGTCCCCCCTTCCTGCTCGTGGTACTAACTGGGTCACAGCTGTAAGCACAGAGATGGCAACACTCTTTGGGTCTCGTTCCCCCATCTCGTGCTGAGGATCAGAGGGAACACAGATGGTGCTGGTCTCTTAGATCATGGGTGCTCAGCCACCAACCGTACCTGCTTGAGATGATGATCTTGGCATGCATGCCTCCCAAATAGCCTCCTTATTCCAAGCTTTATACAAGGACAAGGCTCCAGAAGAACCAGTTCTCCACTGTTTTGGCTTGCCTGTGGCTATACTGCAGCTTGCATAAGTACAGTGCACCCGTGTGTCAATCCAACACCCTGGGAAGCATCTGGCTTGCTGTGCAGGGACAGCCAGTCTGTCGTCTGATAGGAAAAGGTCCATAACGTGTATCTCTCTCTTCACAGTGTGTTAAAACAGTTAGGCATCCCTGCTGAGCTTACATATTCCTCCAGGTCAGAACTACAGCTTCTCTCCCTCCACATGGAGCCCTCTGAATGCACTCCATGCATGGCTGGGCTTTGAATGACCTGGGTTGTCCCCATCTTCACAACAACTTGTTAAGCAGCTGGTCTGACATGAACACTACCTGTTTGTACCGTCCAGCTGTGAGCACCCAGGTATGTCTGGATGGCTTTGCCAAGCTTGTGAAGTCCTGAATCTATGTTTAGATCAGTGTGACTGGTTTTACACAAAAGCCTAAAGCACAAACCAGAGAAAGCTGTGGACCAGGCTCCCAAAGTTTAGAGTGGCTCTTCCCTGGTGCATCCCCTGCTGGGGATGCTGTAAGTGTGCTGGGTGTGTGCCTGTGCTTTGTGTCACTGGGATGCGATGATCCCCAGAAGCCAAGGCGCTTCCCAGATTGGCAACTGACTGGGGAGCAAAGTGGAACCAGTGATCCCACATGATTCCCTCTGCCTCTCGCACTGTCAGGAGGAGATGAGCCCTGGGAACACTGATCAGGCCAGACTCTGGTCTAGGAAATGCTGCCACTCTGACCTTCCAGGGCCAACACACACTACTGCCAGTGGAAAAGGTGGCTGCATGCAAGACAAGTCCGTTGCTGCTGCACCTTCTAATGAAGCAGGGATTCAGGTCAAAGCCAGGTGTCTGCAGTGGGTGGTGTTGCTTCCGTGCCTGACCTTCCTGGTTGTGTTCAATGGCCCTGTCACAGCAGGAGCAATTTGGTGCAGCTGCTTTGTGCAGCTGTCACTGACAAAAGGAAGGACTGAGTGGTAACTGTTGCTCTTTGCTTTCTCTCTCACCTTTACCAGCCCCCTCCTGGACTGAAACAGAGCAATTTAATCCCTCCCTCACATCCAATACCATCTCTTCTCTAGCATTTTCTGTCACTAAAGCAAGAAACATTTCCATTAAGACTTTCTGCAGTCTCTCTCTTCCCTCTCAATTTACTGCAGGTGCTTCAGAGGTTCTCCCTCACTGACCAAAAAGAGGAGTGTAGGGTTAGGAGAGCAGGGGCTGCAGAACAATTCCATACATGAGAAACCCTTCCGCTCTAAATGGGAAAATTACTTCCAGCGCCTCTGTTTTGCTCTGCTCCTCACCCTTGCACCAGCAGTTTCTCCTTGTTCCATGCAGCCTGCTCCTGAGGCACCCCACTCCTGGTAGCAGGACTGCACACTTGTGGGAAATGTTTGCACATCTGTACTCAAAATAAGTTTTGAAAAACTGTCTCTGTCTTGTCAGCTTCTGCTTAGAGGGAAAAGAAGCAGCCTCCTGCCCCAGCTGACAGATGGCACCATCACCCCTGGCAGAGCCATAGCCACCTTGGTGCACGGTACCAGCCACATGGTCAGTGTGATCAGTGGTGCCTCTGTGGGTCCCTCTCTTTGCAGGGTGCAGCCTGGCCCTTGCCAGAGCTAATGGTGGAGCAGGGGCTGAAGGGAGCCCACTCCATTCTCTCCCCTCTCTGCCTTTTACAGACTTTCTAGTGCCTGGTTGAACACAGGGCAAGAAGGAGCCAATGCTGAGAACAGGATCTGCTGAGGTGCCTGGGTTATACACGGGTGGGAGGGACAAGATGCTTCTGCTGCATGCACAGTCAGGCCTGGCATCGCTTGGCCTCAACGTGGAGTTGTTGAGTTAGTGAAATTTCCTTCAGACACTACAGCAGGAAAGTCAGAAACAGTTAACTGGTTTCTCCTCTCATCAGTGTTTCTCTGAGACTTGTGGCAAGGAGTTAACCATTTCCATTTCAGCAAAACACCACACCAGTGCTGCCTTGGAAGACAGATCCTGGACACCGTTTCTCTTAAATCCTTCCCATCACACAGAGCTAATTAAGATACCACATACTTCAGGGTTCTTTTTCTAACAGCCAATAAAGTCTGCTACCTTTACAATTTTCTAATGTTAGAAAATTGAAGAGCAGCTTCAAATTTAAACATGAAAAGCTCTTTTTAGCACTTATCTCTGCACCCTGTACCCTGTCCTCAATGAAGCTTGGCTGTGTCAGTCTTCCCCTAAACATATTCAGCTGGTTCTCATCTCTGTGCAGTCTCAGAGTAAGAATCATGAATTTCTCATGCACTCAGGATACTGTGCATTTACTCAGCATACTGTACATGTACAGTGAGTTCAGGTGTTAGTGCCACTGCAATCCTCAGATCATGTCCACTGAACACAACCATACCTGATGCAAGCCCACTGAACTCAGGAGTGTTGCACCACCAAATGCTCTGGCTAGTTTTGTTGAGCACTGTCACAGGTACCACTGCTCTGATCAACTGATGTCTGACCCCTTGAGAAATGCGTGTCACCATCACTAATTTGGATCATGTACCAACTTTAACCATGTTCTTAGAATGACAGCATTAGGTCTGTAATTACAATGCAGTGCCCTTAGGGAACTGGTGCAAGGATATGCAGAATGCTCATCAAATCATTTTTCTTGTCTGTGCACTTAAGACTTTCCCCTGTTTCAGGGACATACAAAGACAAACTTAGCCACAGACTGCTTCATGACTTCTTCACTTGACTATCTTGAGAGGGTCTTGGTCATTTCCTAGGGGACTGGTATTAAAATCAGAGCTTGTCATTACTATGGACATCTAAGCAACATCTAAGGGATTAATGAAGAGGAAACTACCTCCTCATCCCTGCTATTTGGGTCTCTTTGGGTCAGGGCTGAGATTCATCAATGCTATGGAGTACAGGCACTTACCTGTGCTCTACATCCTCTGTGGGTAAATACAGGACTTAACTTTCCAGTTCTCTGAACTGTAAGCCAATCTTCAAATTTTAATTATAAGCCAGGAAGGGAGAAAACCCAAAACAACACAAAGAATATCGATTCATATGCAGAGTGGTAATTGCATGTGTGCTGCTCAGAGGCAGGCTTCTCTTCAAGTCTGATTAAAAATTTTTCTATGAATTTATTGCTAGAAGAAGGAATTAAGGTGAACTTAAACATTTGGAATTGTAGACTATTAACTGTCATTGCTGCTTGCCATTTCAAATGGCACTTTAAATGTGTAGCTGTACATAAACACAACCCAACTCTTGTTTGGCACCCTTAAAATACTGATTCACCTTGGCACATGAGATTGCTCTAACTTTTTCCCAACTCATTCTGCCTGTCCTTGGGATCCCTCTAAGTTACTCTCAGGCTGGAAGTGTTAAGCTAGGGAACAACGATGTTTGCCCACCCAAACTGTGCTGGGATGGCAGCTCTGCCCGCTGAAGCCCAGCGTGTATCTACAACAGCTCTCCGTGGTCCTGCATGCCAAGACATCTCGGTGTCAGCCACAGGCAACCCCCATGGAGAGGAAGCACCTGCTCAGTCCTTGTCTTGGCTGAGGCAGTACTGCTGATGTGATGCCTATGTGGCATCTGCACATTTTGAGCTGTGGATACCTGTGTGCTGGAAGCGGTGCCTCACAGGTGTTCACACCCAAACCTGAGACATCCTCTCCTTCCCTGTTTGGGATGTCTCTAGCTTTTCTCATCTCCAGCATCTCTGTTTTGTCTTTGTCCCCTTTTTAGGCAGGAAATTTGTCTCAGAGTTATACAGTCTGGTGGCTGGTGCCTGTGAGCTGGGACTTTGAGTCCTGTACCTGCATACAGGGGTTTCAGAGTTAGTATTGCCATCGCCTTTGCAGTGCACTGACCCCAAGACTAGACTTTATAGGTACTGTCCTGCTCCACCAGCCACAGGGACAGGTTCACGAATATGTCAGTTGTCTGCTGACCTTCTGACAGCATGCTCCTTCACCAGCCAAGTTCCATTCTGGTGGCATGTTCCTCCTAAAGCTACTCCTGCCCCAGGCATAAGGCAGAGATTCCCACTACAGAAACTCGGCAGCTACACTTGTGCTTACTGCTAGCCTGGCACGCGATCGGTGGGGACCAGACCTGGCCGTCTGGGTACTGCTCTGGTACTCACATGGCCAAACTGATAACGGCAGAAACTTCACGACATGCTGACTCTGTACTGACAAGTTCAAAGTCAGGGTGCCGAGATCGGGTGGGAAAGCGGCGGCAGCAGCGGTGCGAGGGCAGGCAGGGGCAAACCCCGGAGAGGGAGGCAGCGCCGGGACGGCGGCGCGCCGGGCGGGGAGATGCTGCCCGAGGAGAGAGATGCTGCCCAGGGAGCTGCTGCCCGAACCGCCCGCGTTCAGCCCGCGGGGCACACGGACGCAGCGTGCCCGGAGCCCGGGACAGCCCGAGGACGCCGCGGGCGCTCATCGCGCCCTGTCCCGCACAGCGGGCAGGAGCCGCTCCGGCGGGCGGTGCCGGGGCCCCGCAGACTCGTCCGTCCCGCGGCACTCACCCGGCAGCCCGAGGCAGAGCAGGAGGCTGTAGTAGACGACAGGTGCGTACCCCAAGCCGCAGCCATAGCGGTGGTGCGCCAGGAGGGAACCGTTGTGGAGGTGGAGGTGGTTGTGCTCCATGGACCCGCTATCTCCCCGCTGCCGGCGCTCGTTCCGCCGCACGGGCCGCCCCGGCCGCGCCGCCCCCCGCCCCTCGCACGCTCCGCGGCGGCGGCGAGCGCGGCGCGGCCCCGCGGCGGGCGGCGGCACATGGCGCGCCCCCCGGCGAGCGCGGCGGGGGAGGGCGGGACCGGCTCCCGCCTCTGGCCGCCCCCTCCTGCCCGGCCGTGATGGGCGATCTCACCTTGGGAGCATCTTCGGAGATCCGCCGCCTGCCCGGGGGCAGCGGGCTCGCCCCACGACCAAGAGAAGGAAAAAGGTTTTTTTTCTCCGAGTTGGCTCACGAGTCAGTAGAAGAAGAGCAGAGGCGGGAGTTGCCAGCGGTGTACACGCCTGGCAGCCCTGGGTTGTGCTTCAAACCGTCTGGGAAGGCAGGGGTGAATCTCGCAATGGGCGCTTGTATCTGCGGCTTCGGAACGCAGACCCGGGTTAATGGCACGGTCCCTCTTCTCCTCGCAGTGCTGCGGGGCGAGGGACGGGGCGGCCAGCAGCGATACGAGCCGTGCACCAGCACGGACAGACACCGTGACCCAGCAGGGACAACAGCCCGTGCTACCGTGAGCGGCAGGGGTGGCTACAGCTCCCGCGGGACAACGCTGAAGGGAAATAAAAATTTCGAAAGCTTTCTCCACCCGTTCCTTAAGGCTTGTATGTCTCAGTCAGAGTCTCCGGTGAAACGAATGAGGTAGTGGAGCCCTGTGCTTTGTGCTACTGAGCAGTGGTCTGGACAGATGTCAGCACACTGATATATTCAGGAGGTCATAGTTTAGTGATAAAATAGATGTTAGATGATAGTGCACACCTATTGAGCAGAAAACAAGATGTTTTCTTATCCAAACTGCATAGGGCTAAGCCCCACAAATCAGCACTGTGCGTGGGAAGAACCCCTTGGGTTTCTGTGGCTGCCAGAGAAGGCCAAGGGGGGTGTATGTTTGCAGTGCATGTGAGGCTGCTCAGTGAGGCACTTCTGATGGGATATGCACAAGATACAGTGGATGGGTTAAAAACTAAGTAAAGATGTAGTCCTTCCTCTCCGAAAACTCCCAGCTGCTTAGGATGGATAATAATATAACATAAAAAGTGTTGTTACAAGTGGAAGGGACCAATAGGACAAGTGCTGTAGCAGACCATCAGGTGATGAAGCAAGGACTCAAGGACTTCTGTATCTTTGGGGTTCTATGGTCTTGTTTACCTTCTGTTTGGAAACACTAGTAGGAGCAGGCAAGACTCCGGTCTTGCAAGGACTTGAGTAGGTTACTTTGCTGAGAGTGTCAGCAAAATTATTTGTGTGCTTAAATGTTTAATAGAAAAAGTCATTTTGAACTGTAAGAAACTGCTGTCCATCTTCCCAGGTTAAACATGCTGAAAAAAGCCATATTTTTCCTCTGCCTTTTCAGTTGATGTCTTCATGAATGTAGTCTTGTAGTTAGAGTCTGCTAGTACAGCTTTTAAGTGGATATGTTCCTTTTAAAAAGAAATGTTTTGAAACTATTCATTCAAATAACCATCAGAAATGTATAAAGCAAGCAGTGGGGCATGTGTGGTTATATAGTACAAAGTCCTGTGAAATCAGCTTTGCCTATTTTTCCTCCAGTCATTTAACCTTAAGGGGTTTTTTTCCTTGTTATTTTAAAAAGTGTAATTTCTTCTCATGTTACTGCAACAGACCTGATGAGGAAAGAGATCTTTTATTGCCTCCCAAAAGAGAATGATGATTCCTGGAGCCTTTTCTTGGTGAGAGCAGGTACATCAGTGGGGCTGAAAGTGTGACTTGCTGTTTCAAAGCTAAGTGAAGTTTATCAACAAAGCAAAACACAGAAGAAGGAGATGACAGTGGAGCAGTACCTTGGCAAGTGTTAGTTTAAAAGCCTCACATCCAGTCCAGTTTGTAACACCATGAGTCTCACCTTCCCAGTTAACAACAGTGAAATTCCCCAGAATCTGGAGGCTAAGGAAGAGCCTCTACCATCCATCTTCTGCTGTGCTGTTGGCACTGTTCTGACTGGCCTAGTTTTAAACTTCCTGAGCAACAGGGCTTCCCTGGAGAGGTTTCTGTAATAGTAGCATTTGCTTTCTCAGAGCTGGAGTTGTCTTCAGGGCACAGTTCAGGTAGCTGCTCGTGTGCTGAGAAGCACTGTTGGTAGGAAGAGAATCTTTTCCCGTCTCCCCATCTGGAACTGTCACCAGAGCCTCACAAGAGGCTCTGCTGCACATGATGTGTTCCTACTGTAAGAGGGGAAAAACCGGAAAATTCGCTCACAGTCACTGACACTTCCCTCTGGCCTGCCCTGCAAATGGAGAGGCCACAGAAAGTAAATCTGCTCATGGTACCTTGGTTAGCTTGATTAAAGCTTCCTGAGGAATTTTCTGCTGCACTGTGCAAAGAGCTTCTAAGGCAGGATGGGCGACTTTCCACATCTGATTTACTTTTGGTTCACTGAAGTCAAATTAATGAAATCCTTTGTAGTATACCAGAATTAAGGGCCCAAATAAAGGTGAAGATTGCTCTTGTGTTCCATGTGTAAATTGTGTTTTGAGAGGCTTTTGTCCTTCAAACAACTTCAAACCAGTTTTTGGCTTAAATGAAATGAATTTGGTTGTTCTGCCCTTTGAATTGTGCAGTAACAGAACCCTAGACAGATATTTCAATAAAGCCAATTCAAAACTAACCACAATGCTTGCTTCTACTTAAAGCTGTTTGTTGTTAAACTTCTCACTGTTTTCTAAGAGGATGACATTTACGTGTAGCATCAGAGCCACAGTGAGAAGAGCACTGGTCTGCTGCTGAATCAACAGCCAGAAAGCCTCTGGAGCCTTGAGGAGGAGGGTTTCTGAAGCTCATCTCATAAACAGCCACATGCCCAGACAATGAATGACGTTTATTCCTTTCCAAAGAGCTGTTTATTTTTTGCATGGCACGCTACTAACAATGAGAGGTGGATGTACTTTGCTTTAAAATTCCAGAGACACTTGAACTTGGTTAACTTTCTGTTTTTCAGAGAAACTGAGCCTCTCTAGAAACTGCTAGGCAGTGATCCTGGGGGAAGGAAGTTGACGTGTTGGCCACATGCACCCCCATCCTCTTGGGCTGTGGACAAAGTAATGGTGACTTCAAGAGACAAGAGTCATGGACTGAAGGAGTCTGGAAGAGCTAAAGGTGTTGTTGCAATGCTGGTGTGAGTAACCTGCCTGGAGGAAAGCAAAGGTGAAACTGAAGGCTAATGCGTGGAGTGTGTGCAAGGGATTGGGAGAGGCAGTGTGAAGGTAGAGAAGTCTCTCAAAGAGGTATTATTTGGTCAGAATTATGGGAGTTAACAGTTAGAAGAGGCCAGGGACCTTGGTTTATAGCCTGATGAAGGCTGTCTTACCTGTGTAGCAGTGCTGCAGAATTAACTCAGAACTGCTACAGAGAAAATGACACCTGTAAGAATGACAAGCCTTAGATTATATCTTATTAGATGCTTGTATGTAATTTTGCTGCAATGAAACCCTTCCCTTCAAAGCAATGTTTTTATCTTTCTTACTGTTAGGCTGCAGGATAATTTAGTCAAATTCTACTCCTTCTGAGTTAAAGGACTGTCTTTGTCAATAGCATTCTGCAGGTCTCTCCAGGCTTGGGAAGGGATGGAGACCTTTCTGTGTTCTCATAAAAGCTGTTAAGGACAAGTGTGATTATAAAAGTTCATTACAGGAGCCTTCTCAGTGTCTGTGCATAGACAGGCTCCAGTTTTACAAGAGAACAGTGCAGTTTATTCATTTTAAGGTGAGGCATTTTTCTTGTGGTGGTGGTGATTGCCAGGTAGGGCTGTGGGGCCAGAACACAGGTGCATCATGACTTCTCCAGCTTGTACTGCAGATCCATAGCCTTCATCCTCAGGCTCCACAGCCCTGTAAACTCCTGATCAGCTCTTCTGTCTTTGACCTCCTATTTCCTTCGAGACCTCATGAAGGTTAAAACAGGTCTCAAATGGTGTCTGTGATGAAGCTTTGCCTATTTGAACCCCCTGATAACAAGTTTAAAGCTTTAAAACATGAATTACTTCAGTCTAAAATGAAATATTTATTCCCTGAACTCCCTTTTAGGTTTCAACTGACAAATCTCATTGTAATTAATTTGAGCACAATTGTGAGTATACTTTCCAAGGGAACAGAAAACAGATGTGACAAATGCCTGAACATGAGATTTAACCTAGCATCTGTTGTTTTAAAGAAGAGTTACAAAACAAACTGTGTTTTGTTTGTGTTTATTGGGTAGGTGATACACCTAATTTTCCATCATACTCTTTTCAGGTTACATTGAAAACATCTGACAGAAATGTAGACTGAGACAGACTCATTTAACCTGTCCAGTTTGCAGTGGTTATGCCAAATTAGTACTATTTTTGCAATAGTCAGCATATAGGTGGTGTTTCAGATAAAATTGATCCATCACTTAGAAATCAAACTCTTTTTGCAAGATAAGGAAGTGAAAAGGATCCACCAGGAGCTTGTATGATGTACTTGTCTGATGCTTAATTGTGGAATTAATGGGCTAATTCACATGTTTAACATAAGCATATGCTTAAGTCCTTTATTGGATTTAGGCATAAATAAATTGGGATTAAAATGTAACTACTTGACAAATACTTCTGAAGATGGAGGCTAATTTATCCTCTCCCCAAGGTGAAAAGAAAGCAGATGAGATTCATGTCACAGAGACTGCTTTTCCTCTACTGGGATTCCGGGTTGCTTGGGCTGGAAATTCCAAGTGGGTTTCTGTAGAAAAGGTGTGGCATGCACAGTGGAATGCTGCCAAAAGGAGGTGACACTTCCTTACTCCGTTACTGAGCAGAAAAGAAGTTCAGCCTATGAATAAAAAAAAAAGCATGAAAATAGATTAGATTATCTTTTATTTTAAAATTATTGTACCAATCATTCATACTAATTATTGCAAAAACCCAAAGTATTATTACAATGCAACAGTTCATTCATATTTGCCATGCAAATCCTCATTTCAGGATCAAGTTACAAAATTACGTACTTAGTTCTGTAGTTTCGTGTTTCCCATGTAAATGCCATATTTAAGATGGTTTGGCTAAATTCTCCCTGCATGTCTCAAGATGAGCTAAATGATTTACATTTGGAGCTTTACTTCACTTTAAGAAAACACATAATTCTCCCTATACTTAGTTGTCGGTGCCTTTGCGTTGCTGGGACGTGGCGAGCGCAGCCAAATCAATGTGCCTGTTCATGGGAGCTGGGAATGGCTCCCGTGTGGAGCAGCCGGCACTGGCTGGAACGAGGCGCCCACAGAGAGCGTCTTGTCAGGGGTGGTGGCTGTGCCACCGCCGTGCTTGTCACGGGCACTCACAGTGCCAGCCCTGCAGCTGCGGGCACGGTGCTGAGCGCGGCTGTCCCGCTGTGTGTGCGACCCATTGCTGACAGCCTGGCAGCAGCGAAGGGAGGGCTTGCAGCATCACCTTCGTTTTCTGTGGGAAGGCATAAAATATGTGCAGATCTTTGGACAAAAGGCTGATGCAGACTCTGATTTTGTGGCCAATTAAATAAATTGCAAGGCCCCTTGTTAACTTCTGCCTGTCTACCAAATGAGCAGCCAGCCTGAGCAGAATAAGCCTGAGCAGAATAATTTTACATAAGGCTTTCATATGCTATCCCCCCTGTTAATTAACTAGATTAAAGGTTCTGGCTTCCTTGATCTCTCTTTTCTTGGCTGATACACTTTGAATTAGATGTAGCCATTATAAACTGATCAGAAGCAAAAGATCCATTTTTTGTCACTTTCTGGGTATTGTGGATATTTTTAGGTACCACACTTAGCAGATACAGCAAAAATACCTCCCTGCAGGTGGATGTTTTAAGTGGCTATAAAAGCCACTATTAATTTGGCTTCATTTCCATGATATAAAAAACCCCTTATTTTGAATTTTCAGCAGGAGTAATTTGTTAGTGGACACGTATTCTCCTGCTTCAGGCTTGACTTTTTTGTTGTTTTTATTGTTCTAGAAAAAAAGAATTAGTGCTTAATCAAAAAGTAGTGCCATTAAAAATGTTAATGAGCCTTTTACCCAGTCTTACTCCCGTGTAATTCCACTAACTGTGCCACCATTTCTCTTGATTTACCTTGGCATAAGTGAGGCAATAGCAGGATCTCTCTCAGGTTAGCCACAGCTTTACTGTAATGCATGAGGTCAATGAGAGCACAAAACAAAGGAGGCTCTACATAATCAGAAATCAAATAATACAGTTCCCCTACAGGTCTGCTCAGTGCTTGCTGGTGATGTCAAACATATGTCCAAGCCTACACTAGAGGCACCACCAGCAGTTGCCCAAGGGAAGAGCAACAAGACCAGTCCTGTGTCTGAGCCCTGAGACTAGAAATGTTTCTGATTAAATTCATGACATTTTACAGGCAGGTGCAGCTCTCTGATATCCTTATGTTTATTCTGCAGTTCACCTCCCTCTGCCTATGGCAGGATGAAAAGATATTGGAACACATCATTGAAGAAAGGAAGGGAAAAAAAAAAAGGAAGAAACCAAACTGAAAAAATTGAACTTGTCAGTATTAGCAGAGAGAGGGATGTAACTGCAAACTCACCAATGCAGTTCCACTCAGCCGAGACCACGGAGCAATTCTCTGTGCAGCTGCAGAGCTGCAGTAAGCCTGTCTTCTAGGTGGAGACTGCTTTCATTAACTTCAGTAAGATTGCTTCACTGAGTAGGATGAGCAGGATTTGGGTTTTAGAAAACTGCAGAGAATATCATTGCAGGATTCTCAGATTTTTTCCCCCCCTGTTTAAATTGGCTCAGCAGGCCTTGCAAAAATCCCTGTGGGTTTGAACAAAAAATTATTTGCCATTTCCTAGAGGCCAGCAACTGTTCTCCTCTAATCAGATATTGCCCTGAAGGGAGCTTTGGTCTCCCTGGGGATCAGACAGCGGTAATCTAAAGTTACTTAAATGGGGCCAAATCCTGATTGCTGGCATGTTTTAAAGGGAGTCAGTAGTTTATTTTACACCTTAGTGCACAAAGGCTGTGTATGATATACAGCATGTGGTAAGATTACATGGTAAAAGTTTCTGTCCTTGATGATATTAGTGCTTGGGCACACTTTTGACAAAGACATACAGCTGTGATTTTCCTACCTTGAACTTGAAAGAGAAGTCAGGATTTAATTTTATGTCAGCACCCGGAGGCTCTTTATTTCTTGCCTTTGCTCTTTATTGCTCCCACACTGCACAAACATACACCAAACTGAAGTCTCTAATAATACAGCCTATGGAAATCACAAATGCAGGGTCACACAGCGCTTGCTATTGGCCCCTGAAGTACAACTTGGCCACTGCTATAAAAGCAGAGACTCCTCTGCCATTGACTCTTCTCTTCCACTGCTGTTGGCCTGGGAACAGTAGAGCACTTACTGACCACAGAGTTTTTCTTCCAGACACATCACAAACAGAACAGTATTTTCCAAAGGGGCCACTGATCTTCCCCTGTAGTCAGTGGAAGCTGTCAGTGTCCAGCATTAGCAGTGTGAGGTCTCAAGTTCATAGTCATGAGCCTGGTCCTGATGGTTGATATGCAAGGGCTTTGTTGGATCAATGGCAAAATTAAATTCCAGAGTCAGACTTAGCTTTAATTTTTTTCAATAGATTTGGGGTTATGTGAGAAGGGAAAGGCAGCAATCAGGAGAACTTCAACCCTTTATTTTCTTTGTACTGGCCAGTGTGTCTGGGCCAGATGGTGTAGGTCACCCCCTCTTAATTCTGTTAAGATTGCTGTGGAAGCAGGCAAGAACTGATGAAGTTTTGTGCCAGCAAGGAGCTGCCTGCATCTGTGGGTCAGATGCTCTCCTTTTAGTCTTGGAATGAACTCACACAAATTTCTGAAGTTCTCTTGCACAATACTGGTGGTAGATACTAAAATACACCTTGAATCAGACAAAATTAGTGTTTCCTCATTTTCAGAGGTTTTGTTGTGTTTTGTGATGGCTGTACAATGACTGATGTGATAAGCATTTTTTTTTCACTTCGAAGTAGCTAATGGATTTCAGAGCTATTTGCTGTTGTAGCCTTTTGCCTAATTGTTTTCTGTCTGTAACTGTATGCCTTCACTTCCAGGACTGACTCTTACATTCCCATGTAGTTAGATTGATGCACATTCTGTCCACAAAATGACACTGTTCAATAGCAATCAGAGATGCATACAGAGGAGACAGAGTCTGCTAGAAGATTATTTTCATCTGCCACTCGAAATGCAATTTCTAAGCTGCTTTTGGAAAAAATGACACCCCAATCTCAGAAAGTGGCTTACATATCATTTTCTGTGGCAATCATTTAAAACTGTTGGGCAGCTGACTAATGAAAGAGACAAACAATCTGTACATGAGTCAAATTTCTGAGCTGGCTTTGCAAAGGTGGCTTTTGCTCAGGCACCAGTTTATAACCAATGTGATTTTTAAGATCCTTGATTTGGTGTGGCATGTGGGAAGGTACTTGTAGGTCAGCACCATGTCTAACATTAGGGTGGTATCTATTTTCTGTAAATATTGATTTCTCTTTAAACAGGTTGACTTTAACTTGTTTTTAATTAGTAATGGCAGATGTTCAGCTGGGAGAACATCTAGGGATCATTATTCTAATAATGTCCTATTAGCTTTTAAACCTTCCTCTTAATGTAAATCTGTAATTAGAGTGCTCTCTCTATCTGCTGCATCCTACTACCAATTCTCTCTGTAAGCCAATACACAGGGATGCCAAAAAACTGCAGGGATTGTAAATTGTGTCTTATGACTCTGTGTTTCGGGTAATTGCACACCGAAGACAAAGCAGAGTAAAGCAGCAGAACTGCAGCAGCAGCCCCCCCCCCTTCTCACAGTCCATAGGAATGATATTCCCTTGGGTGGAGGATGCTTTGATAGCAAGGGAGGACTGGAGAGGTGGAGCAGTGATTGTGGTGTGTGTCCCACAGCCCTGCCCTCATGGGTGCCTGGCTACACACCTGAGACAATGTGTGGGGGTGTCTGAGGAGGCTTTCCCTCTGCTGGAATCTTTTGGGTTTGTGTGTATTTAGATGAAGGTTTCTCCCCTAGGTCGTTGTTTCCCTGCCTCACCCATGTGCTGTTCCCAACACAACAGCACTGAGTAGAGCTTCCTTAAAGACATTTTATACTAGTGCACCCCTGGTTCTCACCAAGCCATTCTAGCATCAAACTGACAGTGAATCACCAAACCATCAGTGAATCAGGCCACGAGCTGTGTCTGTAAGCATAGATGTGTAGAATTAAGCTGGTTTGGTTGTTTTATCCATGTACTCTATCTCTTACATACCCAACACAATAAAAACCCAACCCATTCACTGCCCTCTGGTGGCATATTCACTTTTCTTCATATTGATCCTTTCTCATGTACAAAAAATCCATTGCATCTGTGGATCCCAAAGGAGAAGTTAATGTCATCTTTTGCACATAGTGTAAACCAGATGTGCAGAGATCTTGTTAACTGCCTACAGAAACATTGGTGACATCCAGCCTTTTGATGGCCTACAGGGTTCCATAGCAGAGCCACAGTCCCCTGCTCCCACCCCACTGACTGTGAGAGGTGCTCTTCAGTGAATTACTGAAAAACCACAGATCCCATTCATATTTTCTGTTGCAACAGAAAAAGCTGGTCCTTTCTGTTAAACAGGAGGCATATGTGAGCATGTCTGTGTTTTAAATATCTCCCTTGAGAATGTAGTGTCATTAAATTTCTTCAATGTTGAGTCTTTGTTGTGTACCCACATTGAAATAAAATGACGTTCTGAAGAACGGACTTCAACTTTCCAGCCTCCTGGAGTCAAGCCTAGAGTGGCATAAATCTGCCATGCTGTCTGTGAGAGACTTATTTCTAGTCCTGCAGTGACACAGTATTTTTGACTTATCTGCTAAAGTTTCCTGCCTTGCTCTCTCCCCATCCTGCTCACTGTATCTTTCTCTTCTCTTCCTGCACTCTGCTTAGCTACTAGTTCAGTTTAAAATAAATAAATAATGTTCCAAGGCACTCTCTTCTGGATCAGGCTTTAAAAGGTCACTCCACACTCCTGTGTCACATTGAAGTTACCAGAGCCTGCTGACCTGTTTCTCTTATTTATTCTACAGCCTTCACACTGCCAGCGTTTGCCTCTAGTAATTAGATAATCTGCACAAATGGAGTCAACAGGCAGCAGATGTAGGACAAGAACAAGATTTCATAGCTTTCTTTGCATTTCTTTTACAAGATGAAGATACCCGATACTCTTGAAAGGCAGAGTTGGCTACCTGTTGGTAGTGATAGCTGATAAACTGCTGTCCTGATATACACGCAGATAAATTCAGCTTATTTCCTTTGAATCCACACCCTGCTGCCTCCCAGGGTGCTGTGCAGTCTTACTCAAAGACTATCCTGTATGTTACCTCTCGCTGTTTTAGGGAAGAAACTATTAGGGTTCTTTTTCTAATTACCTTGTATTTCTCAGTGCTTAACTTCATTCTTTCATTCAGGCTGTGCTTGAAGCATATCCTGCCTGATGTGACTAAGCTGTTGACTCACTTCTTTTATGGCTGTAATAAAACTAGATCTAATGTCTGGATATCAACCACAACAGCATTTGCAAAAAAAAAAATCCAGATTGTTCCTTCTCAGTATTGTGTGTCCTGGTATAACTTCCCCATAATTTATACTACCAAGTGAGGATGCCCCGGCTGTAATCACAGTTTTGTTTTTTTCTTGTCTAGGGATTATCTGCTTGGCTTTACCATTATCCCCAACCCTCCAGTTCTGAGTTTTAAGTAGTGCTTGTTTGGAATCTGTCCCTGTAACCATTAGTGCTGGTAATTGCACTCAAAGACTTAAAGTAGACAATTAGCCTTGCACTGGGCCCAAGGGATTTTGTAATTTTATGGATCTGGAACTCTCCTCAGTTTTGCCACCCGTCTGGTGTAATTTGGTGGTCTCTCAGCCCTTGCTGTCACCTCAGGTGGACTGTTGCCTGTGCAATGTGTCTGTGCCACACAGGGATGGGGAAGGGCAAGCATCTGATTTCGTTTGCAGGTTGACCCCAGCAAATTTCTGCAGTGTAAGGAAGGCTGGAGTGAGGACCTGCAGGAGAATGTGGCCATTATGTGTCTTTGCTGAGTGTAAGGTGAACGCCATGCATGAGAACATGGCATGAGCGAATTTGTTTCCGCTCTCTGTATCATTGGTATTTTCCTTGCCAGTGATAAAATAGTGGACTATTTAATGTGTTATGGGCATGGATGAGAAGGAAAATCAAGGACCTGGAATTGATTCCCTTCAGCCTCCACCATCTGCTGTTCTGAGGAAAGCCCATAGTAACTCGACATATTCAATCCAGACTCAGAGAAATGATCGGGTTTAGCCCTAAGACATCTGCAATTGCAAGTCTACCAAACTGAGGTTGTATCACAATATTTGATGCTGGAGTCATTCAATTACATAAGATTCTCAGTTTCATTTAAAAGATAAAATAACTTTCTGCACTATACAGCAGCAAAGATTAGCCTGCACAGATGAGCTGAGGGACTAGGAAAGGCTTACAGTTCAGAGGACTAAAAAGTCCCATGTTTGCTGTTCAGTATCTCATAATTCTAGAATTCATCTCACAGTAGAGCCAATCCCATAATGGGAAGTTGTTTTCAGTGAATGCTAAGTTTTATTAAAAAAGAAAAAAGTCCCAAACCCAACAACAGCAGTTTCAGCAGATCTGAAGATTTCTGTGAATTCAAATGATATTCAGCAAGTGCTCTGGGAGAAAACTGGAGGCATTTGCTTTGAATAAGCTGAATTATTTTTTCTCAAGCTTTCTAGCTTTTGCTTTGACACGGTGTTTACATTCCTAAATTGAGCTTTTATTAAAAAGTAAATTAAACAAAGAAGATAAACAAAACAATGCGGGATTATTTAGAAAAATTTGGAAGGTGCAGACATTTTGATTTGACAAATTATACATTCATTATATGTCCATTATATCTCCAATCTGGAGATCATGTTTGTTGGACATGAATGCTACAGGGAAATCTGCCCTGGAAAAATAAATTGAGCCTGGATTTTAAACATGCTGCAGTGATTTGTGCCCTTAGTACCAATGCAGAAAAATCCAGCACTCCTCAGAATCTCACCTCCTCTTTCCTAAAGGCAGCATAAAATTTTTTTGGCACATGTGCAAGAGTCATGGACTTCCTTTACTTTGGCTTTCATGTCTTGCCACAAACTGAGGTCACCTGAATGTCTCACTGTCCTGGGTGTAATCAGGAGGACTTTAGAATACACATCTATGCCTCTTTAAGAGAAGTTTTGAGGTTTTATTGAATCACTTTGTGAAGCCCAGGGACACTGACCTGTAATCCATCTCTTTTTCCAGCTGCTGTTTCTCATGGGCTTTCCCTTGGGCTCTGATCCCCTGCAGGCTTTGCCAGGGTTATATATGGCATGGGGGGACTGCAGTGGGCAGCAGGACTGTGCCTCCCTCCCTGCAGCACAGCCAGTGCCCCTCAGGATGTTGCAGGAAGAGACCACGATGCTGTGTGGCTCTGCTGGAACCACTGTGACAAGGTTTTCTCCTCTTTTTTGCCACAACTTTATGGAGTGGAAGCTCTTTAGGATAGGGATGGTCGGTTTGCATTCTGTACAGTGCCCACTATGAGCTGAGGACTTTCTGGGTGCCAACTGGTGGCATCATTTTTGCTAATGAGGTAAGTACTCCGTTCCCAACACCTGCACTGGTCCATGTTGCTTTAACAGCTACCCAGGCTTTCTGGAACCATCCTACCCTAGAGAAAATGATCCATACTGTTTTGGGTTGAGCTGGCAAAATGCTAACTGGCCCACAGTTAGCATACACTAAAGGTGTTTGGAGAAGGACATCCATCTTTTATCTACATTACTTCATGCAAAGTTCAGCCACTGAGATCTGTTAGACACCAAAGGCTGGAGAGGAAACAGCCTCCTGACAGTCTGGGGGAGGAAATAGCACCCCACTTTCCTCTGATAACTGCAAGCAACAGTCCCAAGGACTTGTCTGAGGAGCTGATCCCACTTACTGAATTCTGCCTGCAAAACCTCAGGGTCTGGGCTGACTGTTCTACTTACCACAGCTCTCACAGGGTCCAGGATTCCTAAAAAATAATAGGGACCCTTCAGTGGAGCTGAGTGAGAAGTTTTTATGCTCGACTCTAAGAGCAGAACTGGCTTTTGATAAGTGGGTGAGTGGTTTTAAACAATGAAAAATTAAAACAATCATTCAATTAAATGTGAGCAGATGCCCTGAGGTGAACTGGTGTGGCTAGCATTACAGTTTTATTGATGATAAGGCATGGAAGTATTTGATCATTCTTATTTCATGGCTCTCCCTTGCTTAATATTATCCTTTTTTATGGCTGATGTGGTTTGAAAACCTGAGTTAAATTTTTGCAGCAGCAATATATTTTCTGGAAAAAAAATAAAAATGCAAATCTCCAGGAAGAACTTAGTTATAAGTATACTGAGCCAGAGTGGGGTCTTACTCAGTTTTATTTAGAGCAAGATTTTACAAGATATTTAGGTATCTATAAAGGAGCACTTCAGCAACAGCCTCCTGGAATACTTCTTGAAAGCAGGCCCTTATTTCATATGGACACAAAAATCCCTATCAATAGAGCAGCCGTGGTCTGTTTGTTCTCCTGAGGGCAAGAGCTGCTTAGCACCTGCAGGGACTAGCATTGTGTGATGCAAGGTCTAAACCACATCCAAAATAAAACGCCCCCTTTAAAAAAATAAATATTTTATTTGTCCTATCCTTTTGTAAAGATAAAAAGCTTCCCCTTTAGGAGACATCATTCCTAACTGTCTTAAATATACTATATTGATACCCAAATATATTTTGAAAGTCTGGGTTTCTTATTTTGTTTTGTTTTTAAACTCTTGTAAGCTTTCTGAGTTAAGGGAAAGTGATGGGGAGAAGCCCCAGCCTGGGAATCCTTTATGTTATTGCATTCAGAGAACGGAAAGTATTCCTGTACTCTGGATCCTGGTATAAAACCAGTTTGATGCATAATCCCCAGCTATGGGGAACTGCCCTGTTTGATTCCTCTGGGAAGCAAAACCAAGCTCAAAGTCCACATTTTGTTAATTTAGTTGTCATGAGCTCTACTGCAGACCTGTTTCACTCCCCCTGGAGTGGACTGACCTCTTCACTACCAAAGCTGGACACTAATGAGGTGACATGTCTTAAAAGCAGTTTGTGCCTTGTATTACCTCTGGTCCATTATGTCCTTTTCAGGAGCATTTCCTTGTCATTTCTGTATATACTGTTGGTACTGGTCCTGCTGAATTTCTGATAAACCAGGCAGTAGCTTCACCCCCACTGCAAATGAAGAAGGTGGTGCAAGTACTGCAAAGCAAGAAGAGTGCAAATAATTACTTCCTTGGAAAAGTGAAATGTGGTTTACCTCATTACAGTAAACTAATTAAAGCTGGGCTCAAATCTGGTCCTTTGGGCTATGCATTAATACCTGGTGATAATACAGCTAAGTACACATAAGTCAGTGGGAAATAAAAGTCCCTATTTATATTAATATAGCAGAGTGAGTTTTGTGCCTTCCTTTTAGGTTTCAAAGATTCATTATTGACAATTTGGGGAAAAACAATAATCCTTCTATGTCACCTTTTACAGTAGCACATGGCAGCATGGACTCAGGAAGGAAATGCACAGTTCTGGATGAGAATTTAATTTTATGGAGGCAAAGCCTGTAAAAACACTGCCAGCTCAGGGCTTGATCTTTCTCTGAAGTTCTGTCACACCCCAAAATGCTTCTCCCTCAGCTAGGATGGTCCTTAAGATGTTCACCTTTTCCTTCACCATCAAGGCAAGATGATGGCTGTAGAGGTTATGGTTGGAGCTGAATGAATTTCCCAATCTCTTCTTTGTTTTTCTACCTTCTTTTCCCAATCTAACACCACAAATACTTTAGAGATATTTCAACAAGTTTACTGTAGAAGTTGCACCTGTGTTTTTGGGCAGCAATTACTCATTATACCTCCTCCTCTCTTCTGTCTTGATTTCAGTGGATTTTGTGTTGAACTGGCCTCTGATTGTGTCCATACTGGCTTTGGATCCCAAAGGGATCTTCTAATCGTGAATGCAATTGATCATTATTTACCAGTAATAAGTAGAAATAATTGACCTGTCGGTGAGTGTAGGAAAACAAACGAGATGAAGAATGCCCACAAAGCCAGAGAGGAGGTTGCCTTTTTGAGAACTGCAGGGAGCATGAAACTAAGTTCTAGTCTGAGCAGAAAGAGCAGCGTGAGCAGCTCTTACGTGTCCAGAAGTGCCATTTTAAAGGTACCACTGATATTACTGCCTTCTTAGCCATGCCACTGCTTAGCAACTGCTCATTAAAATGCAAAAAAACTCTGTTTTAAGTTGAAAGTGGAGAAAAGGAGACGATAACTTCAAAATGGGATGCATTAGTGCCTCAGGCATCAGTTTGAAAACCCCATGGGAAGGACCATGTGTGAAATCTCAGTCATCCAGTGCCAGGTGATCAAACCAGCAGCTGCCTCTCACACCTGAGCTGGTTCTTAGCAGATGGAAGAGACAAATCCACCTTCTCATCAGGCTGTAAAACCTTTGCAGGGCTAGTCCATGGCAGCCCTGGTGATGGTGGTGGTGTCCCTGGTGTGGTGTCAGATGGGACTCAGCTGGCTTTCCTGATGGCAGGTCCTGACCAGCTCAGATCCACGACAAGCCAGAGAAAATCAACCCAGGAAAATGAGAAGCCTCTAATGTGGGTGCGGGGGGGGGGGGGGCTACTGCAGGTTTGCAGGGGAGGTTGGTCAGGCTTTCTGCCTCTCCTCTGAGGGCTACTGAGTTATGGGTGAACTGGAAATCGTTTGCTCTGTTCACTGGCTGTTCTCCCAAGACACCTGTTCTGCACAGACAATGGCTTGGTTGCCATTTGCTGTAGAAACACATAGTAATGTTTAGAGGACATGAAGAATGGCACATTGAGTGTCTGTATTTGGAGAATTGTAGGGGAACAGTCTTAACATCACTTGGGACCTCTGAAACACCCCTCTGAGGCAAAATGAAAAAGTGCGGGATATGAAATCTGAAATCAACTGTTTTGATTTGGATTGGAACTCTAAAACAAATCCTTTGAAAACATCAATCAGAACTTCTATTTTGACAGATCCTTATTCAGTATAAAACTGTTGAACAAATTCAAGTAGGAGTGTTTTGTTTAAAGCATTCCTTTCAGAGATGCCTGAAGTGGAGAAATACCTATGATCTCTTTTGAACAGTACAGCAGGATGTTCTTGATAGGACCAAAAGATTATATGTTATATGTTTCAAGTTATTTTCTCAAAGACTTTTAGAATTAATTACTATATATTGAAGAAGAAAAGTCTGTGAAACTTGTTCACTGAAAAAAGCAGCATCTCTAAAGTGGAAAATGTGCCTTCCTCACACAAAGGTTAATTGTCAAAAAGAGTGGTAGTTATGAATTATGTCTTGGTAAATTGGAAACGTGTGGAAATACTGACAGGGAATTTAAGGTGAGGAGAAAGTGAGCATCACAAAGTGTACCAAATGTAAACCAGCACTTTTCTTTCATTAGAAAAACATCAGCTAAATAAAATTAAGAAATATCACTTGTCTTAGTCAGACTTTGAAAAAGGTTATACAAAGAAATCTTTTGAAATGTTTATGAACTAATGGGCAATGTAAATCCCATTTGAGCTTTACAAGTTTAGAGACACTGGTTTGGACTCATATTTTGTGAAACTCTTTGTACATATTTGCATAATGTCCCATCATTTTTTCCCCTTTTTTGGAATGGTAGTGCTGATTTCTGTGCTCAGCAGAATAGATTTTAAAAAGTGTCTCACTGAATGAGAAGCTATAAAAGTCTGTTTGTTGCCACAAAGTTTTTGGTTACTAAAAATGAATCCACATGAGAAGATCTTATCTGGCTTAAGCATAGGAGAATTTTGCAGAAATCTGTATGAACAGAGGTCTTTTTAGTTCACATATGACCATGCTGAAGACCAACTTGTGTCAATAAGTGATTGCAGCTATTCTGAAAAAAGTTATCAATAGAAGACACTTTACCACAGAAGGGAAGGCTATGGAGGCCTGTGAGGAGTCCGAGGATGACTGAAGTCCCAAACTGTTCCCATCTCTGTGACGCATTGCATATAATTAACAGGAATGATGGAGAGACTGCAGGCAGAATCCTTCTGAGCAGAATGTAAGGTGAAATGGTCTCTGTGTACTTATTGAATCTAATAATTTACATCTCATTGAATCCAATCAAGTTAGCAGTTTATCACATTAGGATTGCATTAAGTTGGTTGTCTCCAGCAAGGCTGAATTATTGCTGGAGGGAATCCTACAGCTCTGTGCTTGAGGCTCTTATATTTCCCAAATAAAAGGTCCAACTTTGGCTGGGACTTGCAGCAAAAATTACAAAAGCCTTTGCAGGGGCCACCTTGCCTGGCACAGAGTTCCATGTTGCATGTGCTAGTGATGGAGGAAAGCTGTGGGGCAGCACAAGGAGGCAGCTCCACCCTCCTGTATTGCTGCCAGTCACTGAAATGTCACCGGAATTAGCAGATTGTTTCGAATTTTTCTTCATGCAGCTGAGGTCTGGTCAAGTCCTTGAGATGTGGTTTTATGATAGGAAGCTGTCGTTAGTCAGGTGTGTTGGTGGATGATAGCAGCAGTAAGTGAATAATCCCACTTTATCTTCACCTATTGAGAATATGGAGTGATTGTTACTGGAATATTTTGAAATCCAGAACCCTAAGTTGATCGGGTGTGATCAGGAAGAATAAAAAAAACAAGTGTCCAGTTTCCAATTGACTCATCAGTGGCCCATGGGCTGCAAGAACAGACAGAAAGAGTGAGGGACAGAGTTAATCCTGATGCTGAAACCCAGAAGATAGAAAATGAGATATTTTGTGTAGCCTCATTACAATATCTGAGATTGTACTAAAAATACTGAGTAATTTTGTAACTAACTCTTGCTTACGAGGCAAAACCAAATAACTGTGCTCTTCCTCTTTTAATCTGTAAGTATCCAGCCTGTAAATTGGAATGAACTTGAAGAGAGGAGAGTTCTGTAGAGATGACATGGATGCCACATAGATTTTTAAAGAGAATTTTGTCTTTGTGGTAGAACTCTGTTGGGCAGTTTTACAGTTCTGGGGAAAGATTATTGTTATTTCTTCAAGAGATTCTTATAAAGACCTTGGTCCTGCAGGAGACAACCCCCCCACAGAGCAGGTGCAGGGTGGCTGCACGGGGTGGGTGCAGCTGAGACTCTGCAGGGTCTCCTGATTCCTGGGGTTCTAAGTCTGGTGCAAGGATTTTGTCCTGTGCAATCACCTCACAGAGCCACTGGTGCTGCTGGAGCTGCTCCCTGTAGGGATGAGTATTGTCAGTCCCAGTGCCCCCCAGGGGAGCTGAGCTGTGCCAGGCAGGGTGAGCCCCAGAGCCACCTTCCCCACACCATGTCTTGTTTTACTGGGCAAGAAGTGCATTGAAGGGGAATGTGTTCCTGCTGGCCAAAAAACCTGAACATTTCATTCAGAAAAGAACACAACAAAGAAGAAAACAGTGGGAGAAAGCAGTTACTGTGTACAGCTTACAGGTGTGAGGACAAATGTTTCCATTAGAAGTCTGTTTCTTTAAGTAGCTTTTTCTTCTGGATTGCAGCTGCTGGTTGCACAATGTCAGAAAGCCTGTTGGTCTGATTCTCCCTTCTCCCCCTGCTCTGCAGCTTTCCTGCTGCTTTGCAGCCCACTCACATTCTGCTGAGCACTGTGCAAAGAGGGGTTTTTAATATTTTTTTAAACAGCTTGTGGCCAATTGATCTAAGATTACCAGTATCCTGCAAATTGGTTGTCATTATTTAAACATCAGATAGAGAATTTTTGCCCTAGAGCCTGGGCCAAATAAGTATGGCTTTGCTGGAAAATGGTTTTATAATCATAATTTGAACATGAACTGAGGAGAAGGAAAGGCCTTCATCTAACTGCCCATATCTCACCCCAGTGCAGTAATGTGGGAATCACTGGGAAAGGCAGCTCAATTTCTAAGAAAAACTCCACAATATTTTTCTTGGGGCTTGCAGTAGCTGTAAACTGATTAGATTTGTTTTGGAATAGGCTGGATGAAGTAGGATTCCATGGAAGCTAAAATAAAATCCACGTATTTCTAAATTCTGGGATTACTGGAAAGGCATTAAAATATGCACTGCATTTTCAAAAAGAAATGCAGGTTTTTATTAATTTGCTAGTGGAGTTGCCTTTCAATAGTGACCCAGTGTCCATGTCCACATTTAGCCCAGTGTGAGTAATTATGCAGCTTTCTGTACCTGACCTCATTTGCTGGAGCCCTCTGAACCATTGGACTGCCTTTCAGGTCCTGCAATCCTTAAATTAAGTTGATTTTTTTTGTCTACTGCCATCTTACTTGTAATCAAGTAACACTTTTAGTCCTTGCAAAGACCTTTCAGCTTTTCAGAAGGGTTCACACCTCTTTTAATTCAGCCAGACGCTGGTGCAGAACTGGGGCTGCAGGGACATGCACATAGTGAGGCTTGGCTGGTTTAACAGAGGTGACTTTGAACTACCACTGTGCTCCAGTAATTGTGAGATTGGTGAGCTCCAAAGCAAAACTGCAGGGGAAACTAGATTATACTCAGTCATCATCTTTTTTCTTTGCCATCATTTATGTGTTTCTGAGACAGGGGCACCATTAACACTTTAAGCTCATTTTACGTAAAGTCTCATCAAGTTACTACGTTACTCTTGCTATTTTTAAGTCTGACTTTTACCATCACATAAGAGATTTAATCCACTAGTGAATTGAATGTTTAAGATTTGGTCAATGAACAGCCTGGCAGAAAAGACTTTAAAGTCAACACATAGGTAAAGATGTTCTTTCTCTGATTATTTTGCTCTTTCATTGGGTTTATACAACAATGAGCACAATTAATTAAGTGAGCATATTCCAAATCATCTATGTGTTACTCACAGTGAAGTAATGGAAATTACTCAAAAGTGTTGTTTCAGTGATTTCTCTTGGTGAGCACTTTAAAAGAGCTGTTGTGTTTGGACTAGATGGAAAATCCAATTTCCAAGACTGGGAATAATACTTTACTTTTTAAAATTGGGCATGTTTATTAAACTCATAAAAGTTAATAGAAACAACAAAAAGCCAGTAAGATCTGTGGAAGAAATAACAAGGTTTCTCTCCTTATAAAACTACCTTTGCCTGGGATGGCATTTTCTGTTCCTCTGCAGGGAGGGGGCCATCCCTGGTGCTGGGGGAGGGAGGCTGAGTCAGTGGCAGGACTCACAGGTATCCATCAGGACAGAATAACCCTGAACAACCTCCATGAAGTTGTGAGCAGCTGCTCACTCTCCAAGGCAGGAATTTGCAGGGGAGCTGGGAAAGGAGTCTCTTCCAGGGAAACCCATGAGCCCATCCCACAACCAGGCAGGTCCTGAGCCTGGGCTTTCCGCTGGGATCTTCAGCAGTGATGGAACTGCCTTGACTCTGCCCCTGGGGAAATCTCTCTGGCTTTGAAGGCAGCAGAGTGAAGCTGGTGTGTCCCACCCTGGAGACTGCCCCTGGCAGTCTGTTAAGGAACTGAAATTACATTTTATGCAAGCAGACTCTGAGATCCTACCAAAGCACTGGCCTTCAGGAAAGATTACCAAGCACAACTCCCACTTATTTTTGAACATGCAGAAGAGAGAACAGTTTGCTGGTTATTTATTCTGCTTGGTTTGAAGGTTTTCTTTCTAGCAGTCAGTGCCTACCACAAACTTGGCAAATGACCCAGAGAATGAAACATGTGGAGTGGCTCTCTGGTAGTAATAGAAATGGCAATGGAAAGGCTCAAACAACTGGACCAAAGCCAGGTTATTTTACAGAAATAAGGACTGTGTAAAGCAGGGAAAGGGCTCTCTTCTTTCCCTGCTGAGTAAACTAAATAACAAGGGGGAAGCCTATCTTCTCTTGGGCATATAAAGAAGGGTCATGAGAAACAAGGGAAGAGGTGCATTTAATGGACTCTGTGTTAGATCTGTAGAAGATTAATAGATTCCTCGGACATAGCTGGCACTTGGGTTAGAGCATCCTTCAACAAGAGCCCATCTGTGACCCTGTTTCTCTGTAGGGCTATTCTCATTGCCAGGTGTCTGCCCCTGATGAGAGCAGTGGCTGCTGGACTGGCCAGCGAGATGCTGAGAGCCCCAGTTGTGAGGAGAATGTGTGGCTTTATTCCTTTGCAATTAACATCATCATGTGTAAATCTGCTGTGGGACTCCAGTGATAGAGAAAACTGACGTGCACCACTCCAGAGCAATCAATCTTTGGGCTCTGGCTGTGGGGATGCCAAACCCACTCGTCAGCTTGTTATTCTTGAGCCCATCAATTGTGTGGCAGTTGTTTCTGCCTCTGAACACCATTGTTTGAGCAGAGGCAGAGCTCTGCTTGGGCAACTGAAAGAAATCCTCTCACTGAGAAGCTCAGGTTTTGCTTTCATACACACTCTCAGTTTTCTATAATGGAACATGTCCCTGTAATCATTGTAAGAGCCTATAAAGCACTTCCCTGCCCCTTTTTCAGTATTGACTATATAGATTTCAGTATTCAGTGTAGATTTTGGGGTTTAAGTTGTTCTTGTGTATCTGTGTGCACAGTGCATGTTTGTGTGTGGGACTCTGGATGCAACCGGACAAGTTCCCAGCCTAAATCACTGATTTCCACCAGGACGGTTTGGCACCAGAGTTCCTGGTTCTGGATTAAATTCAGGCAGATCAGACTTGGGGCTCTGCTTTCTGTGTATTTCTGTAGGACCTACTGTGCAAAGGATTTGTTTGGGGCTTCTGAGTACATCCAGGCTACAGGTGAGAACAATTTGAATTAATCCTCACACAGACAAGGTGCAGCTCTTCGTTGTGAAGTCTCTCAGTCTTAGGTTCACAGGGGCCCTCTGCTCAGAAGTTTTCTGATGTTAGGGAAGTTGAGCATTACCTTTCTTCAAATAAATCATGTTATTTTGCACAAGACCTCAGTATTTTATCGAGCTGGTGCCAGGTATAATCCAGCACACCAGGCTGGCTGACCCTAGTATTTGCAAAAGCCATATGGTTCCTAGTGATGGGCCATTTGGGGCTTGTTCTCATCACAAGCTTTTTTATCCATTATTCTCCAAGTAGAAGCCTGCCACAAATAATGTATGTATGTCTGGCATGAGCTAACTAATGGCCTGCTGGCAGGATAGCTATTTTGCTACCTACATACTTTGTACTTGAATATTCTAGTGGGATGGGAACTGTGTAATGCCAACTGTGGTAATGATGGGCTACCTGCACAAGCCTGTATAACGTCCCAGAAAATGGCTCTCTTTAGTACTCTTTCATTCTTTAAGCACCTTATATTACATAGGCTATAGGAACACCACAATTGAATATTAGAAAATATGGCTAAAATGAAAAAAAAACACCACAAATGCATAAGATTGAACATAAATAATATTAGTCACATTTTTTCAGAACTGCCTTTATTTCTTGAGGAGAAGGTAAGGGACTGTGAGAGTTGAAATTTCTTTTCTGAGCAATCCTTGTAATTATTTATGTCACCTCATGACAGCAGTCCCACTCAGGGATGCTGCCTTTATGGTGCTTGTACAGCAGCATGAAAGATGATGTGCTGCTACAGGAGCGCCGTGACAATGTATCATCACCTGGAGAGCAAGGGAAGGGACTGGGGCTTGGAGAAGCCTGTGAAAATCATGTAGAAGGGAAAAGAATTAGGGGAAAATGATTTTAAGAGTGGATTTTTTGTAATTCTTTACAGGCTATTTAGATTTTTTTAAAAATAAGTTAATTGCTCAGAATTTTAGCCAACTCCATGGCTAAGCAAGTGACTCAAAATATTTGGTATAATTTGTCATCATGTCAGTGTTGGATCTGCACCTTTTCCTCTCTTACTTCTCCATTAGCTGTAACGCTGAAAAATCCCTGTAGATTATCTCTTAAAACTTGACAAAATTTGAGCAGCTGCAGGAAGAGTTCTGTGAAAATTACCCATTGCTATTTCTATACGAGCATCATTATGTTTCTGAAAAGAAGTCTGTATGCAAAAGGAAAAGTTACTTGATTTTTGAGCAAGGGTGTGTGGCTGTAACATAATCATATGTTTATGTTCTGTACCTGCATTATTATTCACATACTTTATTTTTTGTGCTGATGAGACAACAACTGAATAGCAAGTTGTTGGTGCTGGTTTTATTTCCTTCTCCCCTCTATCAGAGAATAATCTTTCTTTTTCCAACTATACAGCCCAAAGTAAATATGATTGAACAATTAGTATAATAGAATTACACATGGAATTGGATCTGCTCAAGCTCATGATGCACAAGCAATGCAAGATCAGGCTCATAAACTTTCTGAAATTTTCTGCTACTTTCTGCATGCATTTAGCCCACTTAACTTGGAATCCACATTAAAAACGAAATGCTTCAGAAGCCACCATCACTATGTAATGTGTCAGAAGACTGGGGTTGTTAATGCTCTCACTGTATTAAGATAAAATTGAACCAACACAGAATTTTTCAATTTTTGTTTAATTATCCGAGTCACTTTTTAATAAATTAGGAAGTTGTTTCACTTCTTGTAAACAAATCTATTTTTATGACATTCCTTTCAACTCAAGGAAACCTGTTCAACCATCTTTCTTGCTTGAATTTCATATCACTATCAAGATGATGGAATTTAAATTGGTGATTAAAAACAACATCCTGAAGGATTTCATTTGCTTTTAAGAACCCTGAAAATGCAAATGGTTCAATTAAGACCTGCTGGTTAAGACAAAGCCGTTACAGTTTCTGGAAATGTGAGAGACACCACTAATGAGAATAACCCACCCTCTCCCTGCTGCCATGGAGGTGAGTTTAGCTCTTTGGAAATTCCCTGAAAATGCCTTTTTTTTAAGGCACTTGGCAGGCAGGAGGAGGACAGAAAGAGCAGACACTATTTCAGACATATTTTGTTTCCAGTCTTATTTTTGCTTCCTTTCAGTTGCTATTTATTCTCAGCTATTATAATAATTCCATACTTAATAAGCACCTAGATAACCAAATACAGACAAAACCAGAGATAAATAAAATATTGATGTTATCTGGACATGCTGTGCTCCTTTAGCAATAAAGTAAACTATTTATACTGCTCTGAATAGCAGCATAAATTATAGATCAGATAATTATACCATGTGATTGTGGGAAATAATAGGACGAAACTGAACCAAAACAAAGCAGATGTGTAAGGAAGCAGCTTTATGCTCTGCACTGGCTTTCCATGGTATTGGCTGTGAGCTAGAGGAAGAGGTTCAGATTTTGTTGATGCCAACTATGCAAATAATATTTGCTGCCTGGGCTGCCTCTAATGATGGCTGGTGATGAGAGCCTGTGGTTAGAATGTTACACAGACTAACAAATTTGAAGAGGGATTTCGGTCCAGGAATTTTAATTCAACCTTCTCTAAATTTCTAGAAAATTTGAAAAAGGTGTGTTAGTTTTACATTTGAGATGCAGAGATTTCACTAACAATTCTGCATCAATTTTCTTTTTAACATGGATATGATGTTTTAAAAGAATGAATTGTGTTTTGGCAATAATTTAATGAAAACTTTCTTGTATTTGGTTGAGCTATTGGAAGGTTTTAAATGAAGGAAAGCTGCAGAGCCGTGCCAAAGCAGCACAGTCCTGATTTTTCCTCCTTGTCCTTAAATGCCCAACACTCCCAAAATTACTGAGAGAAAAGTCAAGAGGTACAGCATGCCAAGCAAATCTGGCAGAAAAAGGAGGAAAGCATTCTCCACAGGTGAAGTGTTTTCACTGGCAATTCCTTATCATGGAATATTCTCAGACACACCAGAGCATCTCCCCTAACGATCTCAACAGCATCAATACTGGTGTGTGCTGATGGCAACCAAAAGCTGAAACCTTCTCCTGGCTTTGCCAGGTCCCAGCTGAGCTGTCCTGGAGGAAGGGCCAGTTCTCTGCTCCCAGACCATCATGGTTCAGAGTGCTGGGGTGGCTGTTACCTGCAGATGGGAAGGGCCCAGCACCTCAGCCACTCTGATCCATCGCTTGCACTCATTTGTACTTCGTGCTCACAACCAACATTTGGCAACTGGTAACGATGTCCTTGTGTGCCAGATGCCAAGGGAGCCAAGAAGTCTGGAAGAATGAAGCTCTTTGAAGTGGTAACCCAGACTCTCATTAAACACCCTGGTGGGGCTTTCATCCCTGCTCTGGACCTCTGTCTGCAACTGCTCAATTGTTTTCGTTTCTTCCAGACACGCTATTTCATTACGATGCCTACTGGATTAGATAGAACAGCAATAATACGTTTTATTGTTTAATCATTGATGAGGTTAGGATAGATTGGACATGAATTTAGTTATGTCATTCTGAATATCATATTTCAAGGTGGAACTGGGAACAGAACTGGTCCAAAGCTTGGTCAGAGGAGGCTGGAGCCAGGCCTGGCAGACTGCAGAGGACTTGTCTCCTCACCCACAGCAGTGGTGAATGGGTCATGAGGAGGGAAGAACTCAGCCCTGTCCTCAGATCCCACAGCCCTCTGTCAAATGAGGAGAGAGGAGTGGGAGGCTCCCACTGGTGCTCCTAGTGCTGGCTTCATCCTTTTCTCCCTTTTTCCAGGAACAGAAATCTCTGGGGTTTTGTCCCCTCCTGGCTGTGTCCTTTCCCCAGTCTCACTGCAGAGGATGCTGTGCCAGGCTGGGTTAGGACTATGATGGCATGAAATGTCCCATGCTTGGGACAGCAAGGAAGGACAAGAGGATTCAGAAACACTTATATCTAAATCCTTCCACAGCCCCCCTCAAAAATCCCACTCAGTCTTCCTAGCCCTCCTTTTCCAACAGCTTCCTAAAGCTGCTGGTGTCTCCTCTCACTGTTTTCACTGACACTCCCCTTGCTCATCCCCACTGTCACATCCCGACTTCTCTCCAAACAGGCCTTTAAAACCATGGATCTTCCAAAGAAACACCTCACCCCACCCAACCCCTGCCATTCTCTTCCTGGCACCAACATGAAGCTGAGTTTTGCTTCTGTTGCTGTGATGTTTGGAGGTGAGTGCTGTGGTGATGAAACACTGTTGGGAAAGGAGTTCAAAACAGTCTGTGCTCTGGAGTAGCTTCATGTGAGCATCACTGCAGCTGCCTGGGTTTGGATTGCAACACCTACCCAAACAAATCAGTAATGCCTGGTGGAGAGCAATAGCCCAGTTTGGGAACCAAGAGCCCAGTTTGGGAACCAGTAAGTCACCTGTTGGCACCATAACTGAAACAAAAAATCTGCATACATCAGCATAATAATGTAGGCATAGATTTAGATTAATTTATTAATTTGATTCATAAGAGCCTTCTATATTCTGTTCTCATTTTTATTGCCTTTTGTATATACTCATATGCTTGAGTTTGCTTTGCTATGAAGGAAAAATAATAAAAGATGATTCTGCAGGTATTATCATAGTTTATAGCTCTCATATATCTTTGCAAAGCCAAACTGGTTATTAGAAAGCCCAGCTCCAGAGCAGTGTTATCTGCAGCATATAAGATGCTTTTTCAACCTGTGTAGTAAATACACCAAGCAGTCACACTCTGATTGTTCCCTGCATTAATGAACTAACACAAAGCTAAGGATCTGCTCAGCCTAAAATCCAGTGTAGATGGCCTTGCTGATTTACAGTGCTACTTTTGAAATAATTGAGGAGGGTGCTGGAACATTTTTCTCTGGAGTCTTTTATTCAGCAGTTTCACAACCATAAGTAACTGCAGTGAGCTGATGGATCAGCCGGTGCAACTGAGGACAGACAGCTCCTCTGAAGGCATGGAAATAATTCCTGTCTTAAGAGTTGCCCAATTATTTGTAGGAATTAAGTCTTGATTCATTCTGTGCAGATCTAAGTGTAAATTAAAGGTCTTCATGTAATGTGAAAATACTCTGTAGTTGGCAGGTTTGACCTAATAATATAGCAGTGACTTAATAACAGAGCTATGTTTATGTGTCTATATGCTGATTTAATTATCTTTTCAGTCAGGGGGGTGGTGTTGGATGCTAAATAGTATTTCAGAAAATCAGGAGGTAAACAGTGTTATCAAGTCTTCATGAGAATGAGTAAACCCATCTGTTAATATGGACCTATTTTTCTACAAATACATAGGAACGGAGTCTAATTCTAATCAGAAAACATATCTAGATGGAGCACTTCAGTGTGCAATGAAGTGAACTGTGGTGGTTTGGGGAATTAAGGTAGGACAAAGGTGGCTGTGGTTTTTGGAGTGACCTATTTCTGTAGCTCTCAGGTATAGTTGTGTATACAGCTCTCAGTTGTATATACAGCATTAATACATAGTGAGAAACATGTATAAAGAAGAGCTGTTAGATGCATATTCTGTATTCTGGTGGGGTTTACAGGGATGTGACCTATTCCTGGGCACAGGGCGCTCTGAAGCACATCCTGCATGTGCTGCCATGGGGGAGGCTGCCCTGTGTGCTGTCCCAGTCAGGGGCACAGCTGTATTGCAGTTATTCCTATTCCCATCAGTAACAGTTATGAAGACCTTTGCAAATCGAAATTCACTTGTCCTTGCATCACCCCTGAAGTAATATGATATCCATTTTACAAATGGGAAGCTGAAGTACAAAGAAACTGGATGACTGTCTCTAGTCTCATCCTCAATCAATGTGTATCAAATTAGCTTAATGTTCATTCGAATGCTCAGATTTGTCTAGAAGAAAGTGTGATTACCACCAGGTAGTGGTGTCATAAGTGTGATCACTCACTTGTCAATATGGTCCAATTGAGCAGACAGTATAAAGAGATGTTGCTGCTTGTCCTGAAAGCTGTCCCTCAAGTGAGTCTTTCAGTCATGAAGTTTGACAATGCAAGTGGTCAGGCTCAGCTTAGCTAAGGGTATTACCCTGCTTTCTCTGTTCCCCCCATTAGGTGCTATTAACATAGTTTAATATGGTGACATGATGAGCTGGTAAATAAAATTACTGAAAGTGAGGAATGTTGTGCCAGATATCCTTTTTTATTGTGTTTCCACTCTAGCAGTAGTTTTCAGTGTTAAAATGAATATACCTGATGGATGATCCATCCAGACACTTGTATCAGATGTGCAGTGATGTTCTCAATGGTAAAGCTCATTAATAACTAATATTTGTTCTAATAAGTTTCTCCAAATAAAGTCTGACTGACCTGGTGGAATCCTAAATCCTGAGCACGAGTGCTGCTACTCTTCAAAGAGATTTGGTAGCCTTGACGATATATTGCTCTCACTAAGGGAGACTTTCAAAGCTAGAAAAAAACTAAGGAGCAAAAAAGTGAAAGCATCTACTTTATGCAAAGCTGTCGGATACTGATGAGATCAAAAGATCAGTCATCACTAGCCCAGTGTAAGGAAGTAAAAGATGGGGATTCCAACAAGCACCTTTCGTGACTTCTATAGCCAGTGCTCCAGTGGTATGAACCAGTACTCACCACTGCAGTCAGTGGAGTTGTACCAGTTTACAGTAGAAGGGATCTGGGTCCTGCACTCCAGCAGACTGTAAATGTCAGCTCTTAGTAGCAGAAATAGAAAAAATGGAGCCCTTTTGTGATGCACTGCATGATCACCAGCCCTTAATCTACTTAATCAAGCAGAAATAATAGAAACTGGCTAATCCTGACACCTTTGCTGTCCCTTTCTTGAAAGAGTGTTGACTTTCTCAGCAATCCCCATACTAATGAATTTTTAGCAAGATAACTAAAAGGGAAAAGCAAATGACAATGACTTCGTTATTTGCTTGCATTTTCCTATCACATAACTTGAGGCTAATCCCAGCTATTTATAACAAAGTGCAGTCTTGTCTCCAAATACTTCACTGCATCATTTTCTTAGCATTCTGCTTACACATTTCCTGTTTCCAGGACTGACAGTGGAAGGAGTTTAAAAAAAAATCAAAACAAAACCAAACAAGAGTACCATAGTATATTTAGAAAGCAGTGAGTAAATCAAATGTTGAATAAAATAAAGGAAGCTCCACAGACTCAAGATAATTTCTTCTGTATGTATTTTCTTCCATTCATTATACCACTGCAATACAAAGGCCAGTGATCCTCTCTCTTAGAGACAAGATGGGCCTTGGCTCTGGTATAATTTTTTTGTGCACTAGCTCAACCACTGAGAGCCAAACACCACAGATGATATCCTTCAAATGAAGCTTTGCAGAAAATTATTTTTATCCTAATTTTTCTTTAGTCACTTTGTAGATACTGACAAAGAGGCAAAGGGAAGAGCAGCCCTTTCAGATATTGCAAAGTGTGGGCTTAGCCAGTGCAGTGAACATGCTGAGCTTTGCAGGACGTGACTTTGATGTATGGAGGAGACTGTGCCTGCAGTGGTGACAGGGACCTTTGGGTAGGACAAACTGGTAAAACCCATCCTAGCTGATGGTGCTGTGATTGACAGAGTGGGGATGGTGAGCTTCCCAGGATGAAGGAACAGAAACTTCCCTAGGTTTCTTTAGACCCCAACAGTTCCATGGGGGACTCATATTTTTAATAAGTTTTATCTTTCCTTTCCTAGAGGTCCTATGGAAATTAGTCTGTAAGTGTTGAGGTTCCATATTCTGACTCAAATGCAGAAGCAAATGCAATCAGTGGAAACTCGGGGTGTACGTCATTAGGGAGCAAATCAGGCAGGTTTTATGCAAACACATTAGGGCTTGCATGACTCAGTCGCTGGTGCTCTTGCCATCTCCTTCCTGCATTTATTCAGAACACACTTCCAGTGCAGCTGAGCACATACCAGATACCGAGACATGCAAACATCGCCTCTGTTTGTGTAAAGTCACTTTTTAGCAAATTGGCTTCATAAGCCGTGATTATACATTGATAGTGTTGATGTGTGTAGTCAGCTAATCCCAAAATATAGAGACAGACAATCCATTTTGAATTAAAAGATTGCTGAGAGAGCTGACACTGTTATGGGTGAGCATTGGGACATTTCATTAAGAAGGGTTAGATTTTGTTGAAGTTTTAAAATTCTGATGTGGCTGCCCTGAAACAGGTAATAATGAATCATTTCTAGTTCAATTTCAGTACTACAGTATGTTACAGAAAGGGAAAATTTTTGGCTTATACTCTGGCAACATTTAAGAGCTGAGACTTTGGCATTCTTTGTAAAGGAAGACTCTTGAACTGTATGTACCACATGGGCACACATTGAAACTCAGTTAACTTTTGCAATGTTTTTATCAGAGTATCACTGGTGTAGTATGATATTGTTTGTATAAAGTGTGGTTGGGCTTAGTGTTTTTCCATTTCCAAGCTCTTTGTTTTATTTTCAATAGCAGGGAAACTGCATCAAATATATTTACAGCTCGTACAATATGAGTCTTAAAATTGTAATGCTTCAAGAAGCTGAGAGATAAGTGACATAATGTGTGATGAATGAATGAATGCAGCTAGAATGGTTAAACAGCTCCACAGAAATAGGTCTTTATATGGAGAAAAAGGAAGCATGTCTGAGGTAATGCATTCATTTTTGCTGGCATTCAGATGGCAAGACTGAGAAGAGAAAATAAGATCATGAAATGGACTTTTTTACAGTCTGCTTCTCTGACTCTGGTTTAAGGCCAAAGAGAACTTCAGTGTCTTGGCACTGACAGAGGCTGGTGATCCCAACTGAAATGTCTTCTAACACTGCAGAGCTGGTGATGGCAAAGGCAACTAAAGGGTGGAGTGAAATGAAGGACGAATAGTAACTATTGGGGTCCTTTCCAAAGGGGCCATGAGGATGTGTCTGTGTGTTGGCACAAGATGGACACAGTCTCAGAGGCTACAGGGACTTCTGCTACAAACTGCAGACTCAGCAATTGATCATAAACTTGAATTCTTTAGTTAGTTGTAAAATAATGATGAGCTGCCAAAGTGTCCAGTCTGGAAAGAGCATCCATGATTCTCAAGTGCATCCATTAAAATATCCTTTGGTGGGGAGGGGGAGTGTTTATACTATAGTGTAAGACATTGGCAAGTTTTCATTTAGAGTAATCACAAATAAAGGAATAACTGTAAATTAGCTCAAATTCAAAAGCATCAATGCTTTAAATAAACTATGAAATGTCAAGTGTGTTAGGCTCTTCAAGGACAGGGTCCATTCACATTCAGTGGGATTCTGTCCAAAAATCCACACTTCTCTTTTATTGCAGAACATTTCTCAGCTCTAATTAGAGGTCAAGCTTTTATAAACTAAATATACTTGGGAAAATGAAAAAAAGGCAACCTACAGTAAGTCATCCTGAAAGACAAACTTGGAAGAAAAAATAAATGTTGCCCTGTGTGCAGAAAATATTACAACAATTTATCTTTTTGTGTCATGGTGAACCTCTAGGAAGATGTAAAGCAAGGAAAAATAATGGCGATGGCAGATATTAAGTTTAGAATTGTAGCACTTCATTTATTAGACAGCAGACATCAAAATACTCTAAAATGTCTATTTTGTCTGGAGGCAAATGACTTAACACAATCCCTGTAATGGCTTATTGCACCAGTAAACATTTTGGGAAGCTCTGTATGGAGAATTTTATAAAGAAATTAGTTAAATTGAATTTTGTGTAAAGAGCACTTAATGACTCTTTAGAGAGCCTACTCACTATTGAATTTTTAAAAATATGAAAAACATTTTTTAGATTTCTGTTTAACACTCAGGACCTGACTATTCCCTTGCTACTAAGGCAAAGCCATGAGAATGGGAGAGCTGCCTCCTCAGGTGAGGAGATTGGGCCCCAGAGCCCACTTTCTTAGGTATGTATTGCCAGGGAGTAACACAGGATGATTGGACCTGGACAGCTTCTCCCTGATTTCTCACTGTGCGTGCAATACCCTGCATTTACTATTCCTGCCTGTCAGTTTAGGATTGTTTGCAACTGTTTGTGTAAATCTTTAAAGCAGAAGTGAGCACAAAGCTGCAGTGTCAAATCCTGCTTTGGTCTGCATGCAAATGGGCAGAAATGTGCCTGCAAGGGAAATGCCTGGTTTTGTTCATGTGTATGTGATTCTTCTGGGTGTGAATGTCAAGTATGTCAAATAAAATATTTAGATCCTCCATCTATCAGGTAGAAATGAAGCAATAGTGTCCTGAAATCATGTCCAGCATGACACAGGCTGTAAAACTTCATTTACTGTGGAGGGAAATATTTATGATATAACAGTTTCCATGCAACTGAGAAACTATTTTTTTGCACTCATGATAGTACAATGGCACTTACACAAATCAGACTGATGGTCTCAGCTTCTGCATGTGTCGAGTCCTTTGGACACCAGGACCATTACCAGCCTCAAGTCAAGAAAGTGTAGTAGATGAAGTTTCCTGTTCTCAAGTCTAATCATCAACTGGAGCAGATGCAATAAAAAATACCATTAAAAAGTCATTTTATGTAAAGAATTGTAAAAAAAATCTATTTACATGCAATTCAATGAATACTTAAAGAAAGAAAGAAAAAAAAAAGATGAGGAGAAAGAAAGAAGAAGCCAACCAAAACTATTGCAATGGTGTAATATCCCATCACCACACTTTATGGCAGTGGCATCATACAGAGTACTGAAACAGTAAAGGAATGAGCCATTAAACTGTGTTCAGAGCTATAACTCTACCCTCCAAGTTTAAAACATACTGGGTCTTATCTTCCACAGTGTAAATCAGTCTTGCTGTCCCATTGTCAATGGAGTTGTACCCATTTACAGCTGCCAAGGATCTGTCTCATTAGGTTCATCTGACAAACTGTGCTGGAAACCATGTCTTTTGCAAGCTCTACAGTTATTGCTGCCAAAAACTTTTCAACCTTGAGAGACTGAAAGAAATGTGTGACAAAACAATTGCACTTTAGGGATAAAGCATCTCCTAAAAAAAATCTGTTTCTCTCTGTCTGGTTGCCAAATGCTTCCTCTCACATTAGAAATGGAAAAGTCTCCTTTGAGCAACTTCTCATGAATAGCTTAACTGTTGCAAGAATGCGTGGTCTGAAGGCCCATCATAAGTATTTAAACAACCTATTTTCACACCCAGGGTGGTCCCGTGGTGTAAAGGAGAGCACTCTGGACTCTGAATCCCAAGGTCCTGAGTTCGAGTCTCAGTGGGGACCGTCCCCTGGCAGTTCAAGCCTCCCTGCCATCCCATCCCGCCAGATCTCAGATGCTCAGCAGGGTCAGCCCCGGTCAGTACCGGGTGCTGTGACAATCCTGAGGACTTCACTGTCACTGTCCAAGCTCACTCGGCTGTGGCAGATGGACCTTGGGACTGAAACAGTGGGGCCAGTTCTGCTCACGCTGTGCCTCACCTAAAAACTCCACTGCACAGGCTGGAAGGGCACCCACGTGGGGAAAGCCCTTCCCAAATCTTCCTTTGCAAAGTCTGGCCATACATACATACCTAGTCTTTTAAAATTTAAGTTTAAACTATTTTTGTCATCTGACATATCGGGCTTTTATGCATTAAAGGCTCTTTTATTGTAACATTTATGTAGCTAGAGAAGTCTTAATTTATCTCTATTGATTTTAACTTGGACTTACTTATACACTGTGGACAAGCCTCTTCAAGAATCAATCTTTTTACATTTTGACAAATCTGCTGCAAATGCATTGTTTTCCTATCAATCCTTGACTTTTGAGTAGCTATAAAATAAAGAGGGGGAAAAAACCAAGAGGAAAGCTAATCAGCATAAACCCTTCCCCATCTTCCTTAACACTGCTCACAGTAAGCCTCATTGAGCATATGTGGTATATGCTCTCTGCTAAGTCTTCAAGCTGTGAATTTAAGGTCTCACTCAAAATTATGGCATTGTGGGATATCTTATTCCTCAAACTGAGTAATTCAACAATGACACCAGGGAGGAACTTTCCAAGTGTACTAAGCCTTTAAAGCGTATTAGAAGTACAGATGAGAGCAGCATCCTCATTTTCCAGACAGAGGGAAAAAAGGTCTGTCAAGGGGATAGGAAGGCTATGGAGCAGATATGGAATTTTCTCCAGGTGGATGTGCAGCTTCTGCTTCAGGCACTGTTTGGTGGAGCACAAATGACTGTACAGAACCAAACTTCTTCTGAGTGTAGTCCCTAAAACTGTGATGTTGCACAGGGCACTTGTAGACAGTCTCTAAAAGTTCTGCTTCATTGCTTCTCTGAGAGCTGTGGGATTTTGCCATTGACTTCAACAGCCACAAAGGCAGCTCCAAAATATTTTTATACTATTTTTTGTTTTTAAATGGGCTGCTTTTGTTTAGTCCCTTACGCAACATTAACTTTGGTGACCAGCACTTAGCAGGTCATCTTGGGTCCCGCTGACATCGGCAGGATTAAGTAGGGTCTTAATTTTAATAATGCGAAGCTGTCAGACAATTTCTACTGCTGTTTATTCACAAATGTAAATTCCTTTAACAGTCATTGAGGGCTCTGAAGGACACCTGTTGTTGTTTCATTTCTTTCAGCAAATGCATTTATTATGATTATGTGGCACTCAGAGTCAGGAGCCTTTTTCAGGGAGATTAGAAGGAAGGGTGATGGGCACCTCAAGTCCAGTTAAATCTGTTTAGAAGGCAAATATCTGAAAGTGCTGCAGGCATTTCTCCTCGGGACAGCTTCTCTGGACATTTTAGGGAGTTGTAGAGAACAGGAGCCATCGTAGCTTTTGCTGATTTCAGCTGGACAATGGGATTTACCTCACAAAGTTCCTCAGACACAGGAGATCACTCCTGCATCCCACTGGGCTGAGACCAAGGCTAAGAAAAGTTCCCCTGTGGTCCCTGAAGGTGCTTTTGACTGTCTCTGTTCCCCTCAGCACTGCAATGTGCAGTGGGTGCATCCCGGGGGCTGCAGCACCCCAGCCTGAGCAGCACTGCCTTCATGTCGTCAGAGCAACGGTGAGGGTGTCCCTCTCAGTGAAACAGCTGTCCTACGTTTAGCGGGAAGCTGTTCTCCTAACAAGGTTATCAGGAAGCTGTTCCAATGAAGTGCTTATGTTGAGTCAAGTCCCCTGTGCCCTCCTGTCATGGCCCTGCTGGCAGGCTGCTTCCACAAGTGCACACAAAGGCAGAAAGGGCCCTTCAGACAGAATGAAAGCTGATGGCACATAATGATTATTACTAAATCCATGCTGCATCTGATAGCATCACACTGGGTAGTTAGAGTTAGTTGTCCATTATTCTTTACCCTTAGCTAGCAGGAAGAGGAGTGTTCAAGAACGTCTGACAGGATAGCACAAAGTAAGGTACAGGCTTGTTATAAGGAGAGAGTGAATCAAGAGCACAAAATGAGAGGTCTGGAGCTCTGCAAAATGAGGCTCTGAAATACATAACACTATTATTTAATGATGGTATTAATCTAGTCATCCAGTTAATTGCTTCCTGCTCTTACCACACTCTGTAAGACATCATGCATCTACTGCACAGTCTCAGTTCCTTTCAAAAAGTTTCTCCATCCAACAGAGAAAACAGGGAGGAACAACTCTGCAGTTCCTCAGATACTTGCAGTGCCAGTCACTCCATTGGTCTGTCACTGGGAATTTAGGGTCTTACTCTGTAATTGCAGAGGATGCAATCTTGGAGCCCTTCCTCCTGGTACCACTGCAGACAGTGCTGGCTCCAGAGTCACTGGGCCACTAAAATACATGTGGTGCCCTTTAAGCTTTTAGATGCACCAAATGGTAGTTAAAGTTTTTAATAAAGATACATATTTCTTTGGAGATTACAGGCCAATTGCTTGATTTCTGGTTGAGAAAGATGCCCAGGGTGCCCCAGCCCAGATTTCAATGCTGTAGTAACAGAGATCTTGCTTTCCCAATTTCTAGAGGCCAAGCACATTCCCAGGCAAGAGTTAGGGAGGAAAATCCTGCTTTGTTGTTCCTTGTCATTTCTCCTAATCAATAGTAGCCTCCATGAACTTGGTATCAACTCTCAGACTTAGGGATAGAGAACTATTGTCTAATAGTATCGTGTTACCCTTTTGATAGTTACTAACATTAGTTATATATAAAACATAACAAGATAGTGATTGGACTGCCTTAGTGTGAGATATTTGTATCCTATTGCTTGTATCTAATCTCATTGCTGTTTTGTATTTTGTACAAACGATTTTCTGGACCCTCTCCAAAGCTGTGCACAGTCCTGCAGTTTCCCAGCAAGCTGGGATGTGCTGTATCACTGAGACTGTGTACACAGCAAATGGAAAAACCAAAAAAGCAGACGGAGAGTATGAGCTATGACATCAGGAGTTAAAATCTGGAGGTAGTTAAGAAAGACATAACTGCAATTTTGGGTTTATTTTCCACTCCAAGGACAGGATGACATTCCCACTCTTGCCCTTTTTTTCATTTAGATGCAAGCCTGAATCAAACCAAAGAGATCTGGTTTTGCTGAAATGTTAAGCAACTTTTTTATTTTTTCAATAAAAGGACTCAGCTAAGTAATTCTGACCATTTAATTGGAAAATACTCTGTACTGTTCTTGCTGACCCCTCTGAACAAGGCAACATTATCACCAGCATGCAGAAAAGTCCCTGACAGAAAGCACACAGAGTATCTTTAATACAGTACAAATAAGGGGGTGGGACTGAACTTTGGGGTGCTCTTACAGTCATGGCATCTATTCCTCTGAAAGTGCATGCCCTCTGCCCGCTTCCAGGGAAACACCAAATTGCATTATCAGATGCTCTGAATGCCCAGAACTGGTGCACAGATTAGAGCATCTGACAGCACCAACTGTTTGCTCTGCATGCAGGAATATCCTTCTCTGCAGATGTTCCTTACCTGTGTTGGTGTATATTGGTCAGTGCATTCAAGTAATGTGCAGAAGTAGAATACCTGGGGTGGAATCCAGACTGGGAAGCACTTGGCACAGATTGAATCACAACAGAGCTATAAAAAGCCCTTTTCAGCAGTGCTGGACAGTAAAGCCAGAAAGATACTATTAGTGTGATCTAAAATTCAGCAGTTTCTGCTCGGTGGTTGAAAACTTGCTGTGTCCTTTCTTTGGGTTTGCTTGCTAACTCTTTTCCCAGGACCACAAGTGGTTTTCCTCTCCATTTGGGTTCAATGACTAAATGTCCCTGCAGCCAAATGGGGAGGGAGAGCAGTGGTGGCACCGGAAGGTGCCACCTGGATGTGTGGCACGTGGGCACCCGTTTTCCCCAGCTCTCACTGCCCCTGCAGTGCTCGAGCTATGCCAAAACCACATTAGCTGACATTGTCAATAAAAACACGGCCATTGCTTTAAGAAATTGTGCAGTACTGAAACATACTCATTTCTATGGAAAATTGCCTTGCATTTTTTGTCAAAACACTGATTAATGCTTTTTTAGGTTAGCATCTTTCATGAAAATGGTTTTAATCCCAGAATGTAGAAAGCACCTTAGAGGCTGGAAGCTTTGCTTTTTGTTATGAATGTCATGCGTGGCCGTTAATACTATAGGCCCTTGATTTTCTGTGTCCTCGTACTGTGGTACGAGGCATCACTCTTATCATAAATAGGAAACACACAGCCATTTTCTATGCATAAGGGAAGCACTTTGTTCTCAGAGAAAAATGAATTATGTAGTCAAAACAGGTGACACATAGTAGATGTTGTTGCTTTCCATAACCTGAGATGTAACCCAGCTGTGCCCTTTGCTTCTGCAGATGTCAGCTGTACCATCTGCTGCTGAAAAAAAAAATACATGCATCTCTGTGGCAACACTGAGCAGTTCTGTGGTCTTTTTTGCACTCTGCTTGGGCTCTGCATTTTTAAATAGCATGACCTTTATTGATTCTTACAAAAATGAACTGTGCAAAATGGAAAACCTGAAAAATATACTGACAAAATTCCCTTTTAGGACAAAGAATACAATTATATTACAGAAATGTTAAAACTAGAAGAGATGAAATCAGTTAATTTCCTCTGAAAATGTTTGAGAGCGCTTCAGAAAAATAGAATGGGTGACAAAGGGAACAGAGATCTGATCAGGGAGACAGCGGAATGGGAAAAATACTTGTTCCACTGAAATAAGAGGTAGTTTTGGCATTGCCTTCAATGGAATGAGGATTTTATCAACTATAATGTTTAATACATCACAACTTTATTGTGCTTTTCCTAAGGAGGATGCTGTGTCCTGAACTTCTCTTTGCTGTAGGGGATTCCTTGTAGATTCTGTAGGTGCTGTGGATTCTTTGCATCATTACCTGGCTCCTGGCAGCTGCTCTCAGGTGATGCTGGGGAGGGTTGCAACCAGTCCAGGAAGGGGAAACCTGCATAGCAGTGCACACCTTACTGTGCATTCCTCCTGTTTCCTGCAGCCAAGTCAGCTGCTTTCTTCCTCCTCTCACGGAAGCTAGAGGTGTTTTCTTTCCATACATAAAAATCCTCCACTCTGTTTTTCCCAAGGGTCTCTAAGACGGTTTCCCTTAGCTGACCCTCCTGAGGACTAGTTCCCACACCTGCCAGCTCAGCTTTTCTTCCCCTCTACACTGTGCCCATGCACTTTGAGCAGTAAGAATAAAACATGGGCCCTTTTGCAGCCTCCATCCTTGTTCATACCTATTCCTTGACCCAGCTGGGCAGCATAAGGTCCCCAGTTGTAGACTTTATTGCCAGGCTCCAGTGAGAAACTGCACCATGTAAAATACTCCAGCAATTGTTTTGTACTATAAAGACTTATCCATGGTTTTGTTTTCTTTTCTTCAATTGATCAAATTCCAGATGGCTCTAGAAGGAACAGAAGTGTTGTGGTTTAGTGGATAACTAAAGAGTTACAGTGTGCTGGAGACATGGCAAGTAGCTTTAACTCTGCAGTCTTGTGTTGTTCTTGGCTACTACCAGCTTGTAAGTATTCAAATGAAATCCCTCAAACAGAGCTGGGTTTCAGAGTTTCAATATCTACATTATTCTGGGACTAATGGCAGGAAACAATTTCTGCTCTTGCACAGCTTCTAGGTGCGAACTCCATGTGTATAAATACCCACAAGCCTAGCCTTACAAACCTGCTTTCCTAATAAAAACAGAATGGAAGACAAATTCAAGCAGTTATGTGCTGCTTTGTGTCACTGCAAAACAGCACTTACTCTTCAAACAGCTATTGTGTCAGGTGGTCCAGACTCCCTGAACAAATGCAAAAAAGGGAAGATTCTACTAAAAATAGGAAAATGAGGACTTGTGCTATGAGAGGGTCTGATGGGGGGTATCTGGTGGAGGGGCTGGCTGCTGTGTAACTCATCAGCACTACTGCAGCCGGCACATTCCACATGACTGACCAAGAATGGGGACAGTTTCCTATGTCTGGTTGGGTTACGGTTGTCTGTGGAAGTTAAGACACATTGTGAGGGATATGGCTAAGACTGTTTCTGAGAGATGATTTACTGTTGTAGTAGGGGAAATTGCAGACTCCTCCAGAAAAGAACATTTGATGTCTAACAGACAGCTGCTGGTGTAAATGTTTATGAAGAGTTTGTTAAGTATGACATTGCCCGTATGGCAATGCAGAAATTATATTGCCAGTGAAAGATATCACAGAATCATAGAATCAGCTGGGTTGGAAAACACCTCAGATCATCAAGTCCAATCCTTGATATGTTATGACATAAAAATCAGTGGATAAGAAATGGATGAGAACGGTGCCAAAACAGAACCACTGCTATGACAAATGTATTGCTGAGCAAGGGCAGAAAGAAGAAAATGTATTAACTACATATATTCGCTGTTAGTGCCACATCTTGAATTTGTCATTTTAAGATGCTATTAAAATTAATGCTGTTCTGAGAGGTACTCCCGGAAATAGGTATAAAATTGCCTAATTAGTTTAGAAAAAAGAATTCCAATGAGATGCTATATTTTGGGGGAGAGGTGGTGGGCAGATAAGTATGCCACCAGACACTCATAAAATGGACTCTCTCTGGAGGAGAATGCTTTGTCTCTGATTTCCAAGAACTGCCTTGCAGCAGAACTGAAGTGGGAACTGAAGATCACAACTGCAAATCTTTCAATTCTGAAAGGTATTCTTTCACTTATTAAAAGGGCATTTTACTGAATGGATTCATACCACAAATCAGTGGGTTTAATTAAGTGAAATAAATTACCCTCTTATTGAAACTCTCTTTCATTTACAGATGCAGACCCTGAAATCACTGGTCAGTAGTTTTCATGGCCATGATTTAATCTGACAGTGAAACAGAGGGAAACCCTGATATTCACCTCTGGCTAAACAGATGCCAGTGTTTTTCAGACCTCTTCCTCTTCCTTCCATCCAGTCCACTGTAGAAGCCAGAAACAGATTAAATGACCTGGCTGTGGGACCTGTGAAATAATCAGAATAGCTAAACTGGGCTAACAGCTGATGGGGGAGATCAGTACATTTTAAAATGTGAAATGACGTCAGAAATAAAGAAAAAGCACAGGTAGGTTCAGGAGCTGGTGCAGAGTGTTTCCGTGCACTGGGAGGGAAGAGCTAGAAATGCCAGCAGGCAAAGGCAGAGGGAAGTGGGAGTGAGGGGGAGGCCTTCCCAGCTCCAAGCTGTGGGAACTTGGCCTTTTTCAGATGGAGTTGTTCTCTGAATCCCACCGGTCAGGAGTCCTGAGTGTGGTTAGAGGTGGGGAGGGACCCAGCTGAGCATTTCTGCAACCCTGACTGAGCCTCTGGTGTCCCTGCAGCTGGATTTATCCTCCCACCGTTGGAGCTTGGGAGTGTTGATGCTTTTTGGCAGTTGGCATGACAGCAAGGCCTGTAAGGGACACTCCTCTGCTGTGGCACTACCCAAGTCAGTAAGTGAAGTCACAGCCTGCTATTGATTTTCTCTCCTACTGATAATGAATTCAGGAATCCTCTAGGATTTTGTGTGGGGTATGTGCTGACACAGAGCTATGGGAGGGCCCCTGTGTCCCAGTCTCACACAAGGTAGCCACTACTGAAACACATTGCTGTTACAATGATGTATTAATATTCAATTTGAGTGTCTCATCTTACTTAAAACAAGAAGGGGGAGATGTGGGGAAAAGGGATGGGATTGGCCTGATAATCCTAATAAAAGTAAGCCCTTTTAAATGAGTAATTGTATAAAATACCAAGTACTTGTGCTAAATAAGAAGTGAAGCCTGCTGCTATTAGCTTTGGCAATAACAGGCTGCTTGGAGTATTAAAGCCACCATGAGGGAATACCTAGATGCAGTTGCTTCCAGCGAACCATAGAGACTTTGGGTAGAAGATTCTTTCAATATGTAAGTGCAGGGAAACATTTTCTTTCAAAAATAAACAAACGAAATCACCAAATTCCCACTACACTCAAAGCAAAACTTCTGCAAAAATACCTTTAATGGTACAGTGGTACTACATGCTGGAACTACCAGACCCTGCCTCAAGCAGACACTGGTAGAGCCATCTCCCTGTGAGGACAGGGAGACACAGAACAGGAGCCCCACATGAACAGCTACAGTAAATGTTAGAAATTATCTGAGAATCAATATTAATAGTTAAAATTTAGTTTTGTTGATTTATTTATTAATATTCCCTGCTTCTTGCTTATGGAAGGCAGTGGTTGTAACATTTGCAAAGCTCCCACAGTCCTCAGAATTTGCTTAGATAGTGATTTTGAAGTTATGTGCTGCTAATCAATGAGGTAATGATTTCTTCCATGCTGTAATCCATCATTTTATCACAGCACACAATTTAGCAATTTGTTTATGCTAATTAATACAACAGCCAGAGCAGTTCTGAACACAGCTCTAGGCTATGGCTAGAGAAATGTTTGCCACGTTATTTACATTTCCTCTATTTACCATGGGGAAGGCCCCAAATCCAAAATACACCAGGGAAAATTTACTAAGATAGCAGAAGTATTCATCTTGGAATCGTTGAGTTTCCCTCGGTGATCACTGCAAAGAAGGCTTAAGGAAAGCTGCTCTCATCTCCTCAGATCACTGAGTGCCCAGGTGCAGCTGTGAACAGGAGACAGAAATGGGAGGTAAAAGGGGCTCCTTGCACTGCTGCTTGTACATCAGTAAATATGTTTAAGGGTCAGGGCTGTCAATCACAAGGGCAAAGCAGTCTGAGGGACAGCAGTTTGGCAGGCAAAGCACTGGGTATGTATCCCATTCGGGCTTTATTTTCTACCTCGTGTTGTATTGCCTGTTTAGGCTGCTGTGCCCTTGCCCGGGGCAGGAAGCATTGCCGGGGGCAGGAAGCATTGCCGGGTGTCCCCTTGTCCCAGCGGGGCTGTTCAGGGGGCCAGCAGAGTTCCTCTCCTGCCCATCTGTGCCGTAGTTTACCCACCTCTTAAGCACAAGAGAGGGATTCAGTGTTTCCGGCAGCACTAGTGCAGTCAGCAGTGGCTGGTCTAAGGAAGAAGAGCCTTAGGTTTGCTGGTGTGGGACTTTAACCACAAGCATCGATGGCCCAGTGTGTCTTGGGAGCAGCCAGGCGGGAGAGTCAAGACACTCTTCCCTCTCGCTTGCTGGGAGAGCCCAGCAAACATCCGTGTTGTCTGAGGAAGTGTCGGGTGTTCTCCTGGACGGAGCTCTGCGCCTCAGGTAGTCAGTAGAGAGTGAGCACTGGGTGAGTGTTTCAGAGGGCAGCTGTGCCTGAAGGGCATTTGACCCTACTGCCATGCCCTTGGCCGTGCCGGGAACTTGAAGGCTATGTTGAAACTACAGCCTGTCACAGGACAATAGTTTTCAACCTCTGTCATAATTACTCTCTTAAAAGTAGCACAGAAGACTTTCCTGACAAGGCCATTACTGTTGAAAGGACAAAGGGAAAGTAGTTAGTCGGCTGTGTTCAGAACTGGGTTATCAAATTAGCTTCAGCCACTTTCAATTACAGAGTCTTATGGTTTTGAAATGAGCTCTAAATGAGGGGCTATAATTCTTTGTCGACAGTGAGCAAAAAGAACATAATCATCATTATTTAACAGGGGCCTACAGTCTAGCTAGCTCCAGGATAAGTTCATCCAAGAGAAAAAAGGATTCAATTGGTATAAGCAAGGCAAAATATTATCAGCTGGCCAGGCTTCAGTGCATTTCTCCATCCTGCAGCTATGGAATTGACCTTGGGATTCATCCAGGAGGGATTTACACCCAGAGCCATTCTGAATCACTAGCTAATTAAACATAAATACCAGAAAAATTAGAGCAGTAGGGGTTGTCCCAGGCATGCATTATTCTGCCTTTAGCTTGGGCTTTGTTCTGCCAGGATTTCCACTCAGGCTGTTGTTGTTACCCTAATGGTATTGTTTAATCCTACCTGTCTGATGGCTGCTGCTTTACAGCAACAAGGAGGAAGAAGAGCTGGGTTCATGCCAATAAAAAGAAGGTTCATTTGTAAGATCAGGCAGCCTCCTGTAACAAACCAGTGCCTGGCCTGCTGCACCCTATTTTCCTCGATGCCATGGAGGGGGGGTAGCCTTTTGCTGCACCCTCCTCCTGTGGCAGCTCTGCCCCAGACACCCACAGGGGCTGCTGCAGTGGACGAACTTGGCCAGGGGTCACAGGACCACCAGCAGTAGGTGCAAATCCTCTAGACATGCAGGGGCACTATGTAGGGTCTGTGGGGAGCTGATGACACACCACCACCATCCTCACTGGACCTTTGAGGAACTCATCCCCAGGTTGTCGAAGCAGCTGTCCCTGGACAGCCCTGCAGCCTCACACACATGGGGTGTGACCTTTGAGGCCAACTCCAAACACAGTCCTTTAACAAGGACAATAACAATAATAACAATTGTCCTTTAACAATATACACAGGCAACATCAGTGAAATTGTCCAGCCTTCTTGGTCTCTGAGGGAACCGCTGAGGACATCCGGAGTGTTTTTCAGTGTGTTGTTCAGAGCACCTACAGTGACATGAGTTGCAGGGACACCATTGTCATGCAGGTGTTGGTGGGCCACCCAGGGAGTACAGATGGCATGTATGTTCTCTGTACCTCTGACTCTGGAACCACTTTGAATACATGAAAAATGCTGAGTTATGATCTCTCTTTTTCTGAATGCCTCCATCTGGAAACAAGAGACTGTGGTTCTATATTTCAGCATAGCAGCTGCAAGGGTAAGTGTGAGAAGTGAAAACCTCCTAGGATGGAGCCAGGGCAACCAGCAGAGGCTTGTCTCCATGTGGATATAGGTATGGGCCAGTCTGCACTGTTCGCCTCCACTGCACACTCTTAACTCAATGTGAGGTCACCTGACACATCTTGAAAGTAAATTCTGATCTATCCTATCTCACCTGAAGCTGCGTAATTACCCCATCTAACTCCAAACCACCACATCTATTTAATGAGTTTACACTACCCAAAGGCAGTGGAGAAAGAGGCATCACCAGATTATGATGAGGTGAGGGTAGAGAAGCGAGTTTTGAGCTTTGTTAGATTTTTGGGAAAATTTTACAGAACAGGTGGACAATCCAAAGGCCATTTTCCTTCTTCTGTTCACTGGTTTTCAAAGGTCAAATGTATTACCTTATGACTGCTGATAAATTTGTCTCAAATATCTGGTGCAAAATTCTGTCTCTGCTGAAGTCAAGGGATTTTTGTCATTTATTTCAACAGGTCATTGATTCTTTTAATTTTTATTCTATGTTTCTAAATCAACATTGCCTCCAGGCTTGGGAATGTATTTAGATTTACACACAGTCATGAATACACACACAAATGAAAGCCACAGAGAAAGAAACCATTTCTTTTCAAGTCCCACAGCCTTTATTCATTTTTTCAGTACTCGTCCTGTACATTAATTTTATTTTCAACAAGATTTCAGTTCTTTACTGGTTACAAAATGGATATCTGTGGAAAACTCCTGCCTTTTAATACTAGATTTGTTATTCCTGATGCTGTCAGGTGTGTATACATTGACTTTCTTGTTTTCCTTGACAGTTTTGCAGGGTTTATTTTTTCATGATAAATGGAGTTTCTCTGACAATGCCTAATAGCTGCTGAAATTGTTTTTAAGTTTTCCTTGGGAAAAATCATATTATATCTGAAAATTGAATTTTTGTAAACAGTGAGAATATGGAGGTCAGTCAGTTGTGTAGTCTAATATTGCGTCATGGAAAGGTGCAAAATGTCTTCTTAATGGATGTATTACTTGACTAAGGATTATAACATTTACCCTCAACTTGCTGATCAGAACAGCAAAGAACTCTCATTTTAAAAAATTTAAATTGATAGAAAATTAATGTTCTGATTAGCTGTGGAGTGGAAGCATTTCTCATCAGAGATATGGGTATTGAGAAGAACAGCATGTAGTTTAGGCACACTGGGGTAGGATGCTGGGAGTCCTATCAGAAGAGGAATTTCATTCAGGTGTTGAAGGAACAAGCAGGACCTGGCCTCACTCCTGGGGTTGTTGCCAGGGTCACATGCTCCTTCTGTGCCTTGGTTTCACTTCCATGAAATGGAGCTTGATCTTTCACCTTCCTTGTGGGTTTTTTTTCTGCATTGACACTTTACAGGAAACACAGAGTCTCAGGGCCTTGGTTTTGTCAGGTCCATTTAGTCCTGCATGAATTAAAGTGTTATTAATTATAGACAGTGCTGTTTACATTTGTCATTTCCCAAAGTGCTAGTTGGCTGTTGGAGAACCAGCCATCAACACTGTTAGTGCAAGGAAGATAGTTCCAATTTTGAACTCTAAATGCACACAAGACCATTAGCAAGTCAAAGCTTTTTCTCAAGGAATCTGAAATTTCCTGCATTTTCTCTTTAGCTTTCAGCAAAGAGAAATCCTGCTACCTGCCCTTGCCTCCATAGCCATGGAACACATATATATATCCTCAAGCACGGAGTGCAGTACATGTGCACCCACAGTCTGTAACAGGAATTAGCACTTCAGTGTGCAAAACAAAGGGGCAGCTGGTGTGGCTTTGTTGTGTTTACACACCTCGTTCACCCAAACTCTGTTAAATGGTCTAATGAAACAAGGTGCTCTGAGGGGAAAGCCCATTTAAGAGAATAACAAATCCCATTAAGCTCAGTGGAGCTGGAAATCTACTGCATAATAAATTAACTCTGAATTAGTGGCTTTGAACATAAATTTCCAGGTCTAGACTAATACCTTTTTTAAGCTTGTATACAACTCAGCTAATAAGCTCAGCACTGGTTTTCCTTCAGGTACATTTTGCTGATATCTTTTCACTCCTCCTGTTTCTATCAGAGCAGCACTTTTATTGCTCTGTCCTCCTGCTACAGAAGGAAGAGCTGCTGTTTGGTGTACCCACTGCACTGTGGGAACCTACCTGGAGCCTGTTCAGCATCTCAGCTTAAGGCTCTGTCATGCAGTGCGAGAATATGTTGTCTCCGATGCAGGACACATCAACTCATGTCTTGCTGGCTGCTGCTGAGAGATACAGAATAGTAAACACTACAAAATCCTGGTAGAATTAATTTGAGCCACCTCCCTTTCAGTTACTGCTTCTGAATGATCACAGTGGCTATGTAGATTAAACAGTGAAGTCACCAAATCAAACTGCTTGAATAAAAGCTGAATTTCCATTTTGTGAAGCCAGAATGCATTCTGCAAAGCTCTTCACTGACAAGGCAGCTCAGCCAGGTTATATAATTGACACCCTCACAAGCTTTTCATCTTTGTCTGAGTGCTATTCCAAAGGACTGAAGTTCTCTCCTACCCTTGAAAATATCGATGAAACTCAGAGTGCTTGCTGCTGAATGTCCCACTGATCACAAGAAACCAAAGGCACACAAAACCTCACCATCAAGAAAAGAGCTTCCAGAAAGTCAATCTTCTTCCTCTTTAAAAGTAAAAATTTAAAAAAAAATTTTAATTCCCAGGGTCATTTTCCCCAAAACTCTTTAGATCCTTTGGGTCACTAATTCATACCAAACATGATATAAGAACTACAGATCTAATCTAGAGGCGACTTTTTACAGCTTATAATTCAGGACTAGAGTTGAAATGCTCTCTGCATTTCTATGTCAGGCTGGAGGCTTTGCCTGCCTCTCTAGGCATGCCATGGTGGTGCATTGACCCCCTCAACAAAGTATTTGCAACCTCCCAAGGCACCAGGTGAACGTGGGCTTGTAAGCCTGCCCTGCCTGACCTTGGCAGCACATTCTGGGGCTTGAGTGTGAGCACACAGTGAAGCTGTCCTTGTGGGCTGACTGCACACACACTCTTGAAGGGCAACAAGGATGCAGACAGTGAGCTAAAATCTAACTTACTGGGGTGAATCAGTTCTGATGTAACTTCATGCATGTCAGTAAAATTACACTTGATCCAGGATCTGTATGTACTTAGTACATCATTGAATTTATTGCTGTCTTCTTATAGAGCAACCAAGACACTTCTGTGAGGAGAACTGTCAAGGGCAGAACACCAACATTGCCCCAGGTACATCAGCAAGGTTGCCTGAGTGGGGTTACTGAATTTGTGTTAGTGTTCAGGGTCAGCAAACCCTCTGCTAGTCCTGAAGGAACAGGTACAGAGGTGGTGGAGACCTCTCTGAGCAGAGCTGGAGTTGCTGGGTCTTCTCCTCCTGTTGAGAAAATGACAACTCCATTGAGGGCCAGAGCTCAGATCAACTCATACCTGTTTCTACTCCCTTTTGGGTCTGGTTTGGGGTCGAGGGCTGTTCATTCAGTGACAGGTAAGGGCCAGGGCTGGCTGCTGTGGCTGGGTACCACCTGTCAGCAGAGGTGCTTTGGGAACAGCTTAAAGTGAGGAACACAGGAGAAAAGCAGCCACAGCTCTTGGAGTTGGGAAGTCACTGTGTACCCAGGTATATTGTATGTTGAGGTTTAATTTTAGCACAGCCTGACCAGGCTCTTTGCTTGCTCTTATTCTCAACTCCCTGAAGGAAAGGCTGTGTGGAGACAGGGTAATCCTCACCAATGCCCCTTCCCCAGGTGGTATTTTCTGAGGGAATCTGGGCTTGTGCCAGGTGGAAGCAGCTGTACAACCTCCTGTGGAAGTGTGTCCCCAGACCTGTGCCTTAGCTCACGTTGCAGAGTCCAGTACCACATTAATTGTGTTTATATCAGACATGGGAAGCAGAGAGGAGTGGGACTATAGAAATCTGTCTTGTGAGTTCAAAATTATCAATGGATGAGGAGAGTTTATCTTCTGCTAGTGATTTAGGTTATAGCTGATTGCTGAGTATGAGCGACTTCTACACTGGAGTCACAGAAACAGCTAATATGAACTTGAGTTAACCTTCTGTATTGCCATCTTTAGCAAGAGCTAGTTCATTGTTCCAGTTAGCCTCAAAGTCACAGCAGAGCACTGATGCTTGTGAAATTTAATATTCCTAAAAATGACAATCGCCATCTCCCATAAAGTTCACTGCACTCTGTTGTCTGGTATCTCTGCACTTCTGCCACTTGGCAATTTCCACATTGCCATTTTCAATAGTGAGTATTAACAATTAAGATGCATTTTATTGCTTATTGAAGAAATGGAAGATTCATGGAGACTATTTCTTCTGGTACGTGAGAGATTCATAGACTGCTTTGAGCATGGGTATTAAAATTGGAATTGAACTCATCCATATTTCTGAATGTATAAAGCAAAGATGAGCTCCCATGGGCTGTACTTACAGCTTTACAGTAAGAGACTCAGCAGTTCTTCATAAGTTCCATACAAACATCACTTGATTATTTTGGATTTTTGAAAGTATAAAAGCATTTAAATGTGGTGATATGCCTTAAGAACTGTTGGCTTTCAGACCTTTTTATAAATAGCAAACAGCATTTTTTCTGTTAAGGCAAAGTTCAAATACAGAAAAGCACCTCCTTTCTTCTGTGTGCATTTTTGTGTAGTAGCTTCTCAAAGGGCAGCTCCTAAAATAAAACTGTTTACAATAACCTCCTCAGATAAAAACATTTCACTTCCAAGATTGAGCATAAAATTTTCACATCTTGCACTTCAGCTCTGATGTGCTTTGCTCTCATATTTTGCCCGGAGGTTTGATTATTGTTCCATTACTAACACAAATGGAGAAGCTTTTGTTTCAATTCAGACTTTTCAAAGAATCTCTCCTCGAGTCATCAGGGTCTAGCCACTGAACTCTTTTAATCTCTAGCTACAGTTTTCTTGCTTTTTCCCCTTACTGTTTAAAATCTATTTTCTGTTCACCCTTTTATAACTCGAATATAATGGTATTTTTTCTTTCCCTCTTTGTTCTCCTTGTTTGGCATCTTTCTTGCTTTGCCATGCCCTTATGATGGTGTGTTTTGCTTGAATTCTCTGCAGTGCAGCTCAAACCCTGGAGACTGCACAAGTGTTTTTGAAGATGTAAGAGGATAGTAGTTCCAAATACCCGAGAGGACAGCATTGTATGTAATACTGGTTAGATTTATTGCTAGGTACTACAAACCAGTGTATGTATTGAATGAGCCCATATATATATGCATGTATTTCCTGTCAATTTTGTAATTGATGTAAGCAATTGTTACTGTGGTTCATCTGCTTGATCAGTGTTTAGCACCACAAGCTCATTGTTCCACAAGTTGCCCCAGTGCTCCCCTAAATAAAAGGAAGAAATATCTATTTCCCTGTGGTGGATGAAAATGAAGGAAATGCTGCTTCTGAGAGAAATTTCACAACAGTTGCAAAAATGAAGTAGTATTTTCTTTTTAGTAAACTCAGACTTTCTCTTTGGTGTTTCTGTACAGTTTTACTGGAGCATACGTGTGCAAATTACAGATCTCATGAGCATTTGAGGGCATTCAGAACCCTGTTGTGGTACTTTCTTGGGTTTACTTAGAATATAAGAGTCAGATTAACTACACTGGTGTATGGCTGAGTCCACTAAAGTCAAAGTGTCATTTCCCCAATAGAGTTTTGGTCTATGACTGCATTGCTAATGGCCTGTTCACGCTGCTTCCTAGGCACGGCCTAATTAAAGGTTTGACATTGAAAAAGTGATTAAAATTTGCATGAAGAGCTATTGAAGGAATTAATTTTTTTCCTGGTGACTTGATAAGTAATAACATGCATTTTGGAAAATATTAGACATCTGATCAACAGACTTGCTGGACAGAAGCATCTATTAAAAGGGTGGCATTTAGTTCTCACTAATTTCTTTGAGACTTCAGCATGTGTTTAAATTTAACTAGATATTACAAAGGATATATCCAGAATAGTGGGTGAAACCTTTATGCCTGTATTAGGCAACTCTGCATATATATTTACTTTTGAATATGCCTTTGGTATTTTAAAGGATGTTGCTTCACAAAATTTCCTGAGTGAGTAACTAATACAGGTTAGGTTCTGGGTAGTCTTACTTGCACCAAGCAGTGCACACTTCATACAGTAGCCCCACTGAAGTAAGAGACTGTAAAAAACATACCAGCAATGCTATTAGAATCTGTCCTGGTATTTTTGGCTGGCTGAGTATATAGTATTCCTCATGCCTAAGCTGAATTCACCTATATATTTAAAAGGCACTTATTTTTGCAATAAACAGGGAATAGGCCTTGGTATAGACACAATGGCATAATTCTTCCTCCCAATGCAACTGTATGGGCCTAAGTGAAGTTATAGTAGTCTAAATTAGTCATTGATGTATGGAATAGAAGCTGCCGAAGTACTGGAGGGAACTTTCTCCCTGCTGTTATATTGTCAGAGAACTGTTTCATCTACATCCCCTACCATGACATACAATGTTTTCAAAAGGATTCAGACCTGCAGGCAACTTCATTGCTCATCCTGAGTGCTTAAAATGCGACATGTAAATCAACTAAGGGCAATTACAAGCATTGCCAGGAGCACTGCAGACACATGACTGAATGTTGGTAGGCAACAACATACTGTGCATGTCCAGAGTTCAGCAGTGTAAGTACATCTTTCCTGCTTTTGAGCTGTGTGTGTACTTGTGCAAATTTCTATTGTTACTTGTCTGTAGAGGTCAGTGAGGAAGAAAAGAGAGGAGGGAGAGAGGGAGGGAGGGAGGGAGGGATGCACCACTACAACTGGTCATGAGAAGCTCTGTATCAGGGCCCCTCATGAGCAAAATAAAACAGGGAGTATTCAGTGGGTCATAGTGAAGTGTTAACTGTCTCCATGTGTGTTCTTTTAAAGTGTACCTGCAATAGATGGTTGTAAGTCCATGGAACAGGAATTGATGCTCTAACATACTGGGTTTACATGGAGAAGGGTCTTGTTGCTGTTTCCCAAATACATTCTGTTTTCTGGGGAAGTGGCATATTTTGAAGCCTCGAATACCAGATTTCTAGGAATACAAAATTCAGATGTTTGAGAAGCCACTATCCAAATGAACCAAGCTGCCAAAGGAGGGGCAAGGGATCTTGTTGTTATAGAATCAGCAAGGGAAAATCCGAGTGTACCATAATTCTGTTGATAATCCAAACTTTTGGTGAATAATTCCCTACAGAAACAGAAAACCCTCTGCCAGATCTGACCCACTTCAAGCAGTGAAACTTTGTATCAGAGACAGGTAACAAGATATCAAGAATCATTTGGGAATTAGGACATTTAATTATAACCCAATGGGGAGAAAGCTCTCTTGTGTGAACCAGGGGGATCCCTAACCATTCCAATGCATTTCCGGGAGACAGTGTGTCTGTCCTGTTACTGGTCAACTCAGTCTGACCTGTCTGTTGTCCGGTTTTACTCACAGTTAACCAAAACATGCTGATCTGAACAAAAGAGAGGGTCCTGCAGCAAAGTAGGCACTGATCTGTACTAATTTATTCCTGACTTGTGGCCCCAGAGGTCTTTACTTCAACTGTAGGTACCCAGAGCCATAGGAATATTGTGGGATCCATGGGCATGGATGTGTAGTGGGATTGATGGCAGAAAAGCCACGAAGTGTATTTGTTCCTGTAGCCATGTGTTGTGGGGTTGATTATCCTGAGTTGTTCTCTGTGTTCCTGCTGCAAAGACGTGGCCCTCAGCAGTGTCCTTCCTCCTGCAGCAGGGCAGGGTATCTGAGCAGAAAACTGAACCTATGCATTCCTGCTGGGAAGCTGTTGTGCCATATGTTTATAAGCTACTCAAACAGCCTGCCTGCCTCCCTTCTACTCCCCCTTTCATGTGCTTTAAAGTAAAATGCAATTATGGTTTGTTTCTTTGGGGGGGGGTTGGGTGGGGTTTGGTTTTGTTTTGTTTTATGTGGGGAGTTTTTTGGTGGTTTATTTTTTTCCATGGTGTTTCTTTTCATAGACTGGCATCAGGTTTTTTGACTTGTGTATGCAAAGTACATGGAGGAAAGTCATGACTAAACCTAATAAGCTTTTTTTTTTTTTCCCCCAAACCAGAGACAGAAAACCAGTAAAAATTACTTTGTTAAATTAGATTGTAAGATCACTGTCTGGAGTTGCTCTTCCTGACCTGTTTGGATACAAAAATATTGCTTGGTCAATGACAGGGCCTTTAGGACTCCTCCAATACAAATGAATGATGTCACAACTTTTTTTTCTCTGTGCCCAGATAAAGGTGGCAGTATATCTACACACACAGGGTGCTAGAGTGAATTAATTCAGTCCTGGGGGAAAAACCCAACTTCATTACACCCAGATGCAACTGAACAGGAATGCTCATTTTATTTTCAGAGGCTTATTAAACTTTGAAAAAGCATAGTATACAACAGAAGGAGAATGTACTGTGCATATGTAATTATTGGCCTTAAATGCTCTCTCTGGGCACAGCCAAAGAAAAAGAGAAACCTGCACAGGTAAAATACATAAACCAACAAAGCCTGTCCCAAAGACTCTTACAAAAGTGAATGTTGTGGGAAGTGTGGAGCCTTGGCAGGTTTTGGGATGAGCAGTGGTTACAACAACTGAAGGCTTGGCAAACAGTAAATTTGTTTTGGTGGTGTGTAGGTTTGTATTCCACTTGCCTGTATTCAGTAGCCATCTTTGCCTGAAACCAGTGAGAGCTCAGCACTCCAGAGGAGCTCTTTGGCTCTGGTACCTCTCTGGGCTGTCCCAGCAGAGTTTCCCCCAGGCTGCTCCTCAGTGCTGCTGCACATCCAGCCCTCGGGGAGATGCAAGTCTCACACACTGGGTTGGTGTTGCTGCCTTAGCACAGTCTCCTGCTGGCCATAGAAATGAGGAGACTTGAGACTTAGTGAGCAAAGGCAACTCATCTGACATGAATAATGGTAAATGTATAAATAATTCACAGCCTATATGCAGCTCTCTGCACATCCCACACTATGTACATGTGTAACCTACCATCTCCAGTAATTTCAAACATCAGTGTGGGAGCCAGTCTTGTTCAGTGTTATTCTTAATGTTTTTCTTAATGTTTTCAAATTTTTTAAGTCTCCAGATTAATTGGGGGGAGCAGACTCGGGGAAAAAAGGAGAAAGATAATTAGCCCTTATGTAGCAATCAGGCATGCCAAGTTCTCTTGAATTATTAAACTTAATTAGTTTCATTTATTATTCCTGCAGGCTACAAATATTTGTATTAAATGCCAATCTAAAGCGTGGTGTGTTTGATCTGATGGGAACATGGATTTGGTGATATACTGCAATGCTACTCATCTTCTGTATAAACTCATGATTCTCCTGTACTCTCATATTATGAATAGTGCATGTATTTTCATACAATGTTGGTAGAAAATCAGAGCATCTTAAAATGTACTCAGTGTTATGTGATACATCAGTAGTCCAGTGATGTTTCAATCTGTATTTCTGAAGTTGTTCAGGTCTTGATTTCACAAAAGTTTGTGTGTGTACAGAACTTTAGTCAGGGCTTCAAAAACTTGCTGTCAGTGGCATTTCTTCTGGCAAGACCTGGCCTCTGAAAAGTGATGTTTTTCTTTGCCTTGTGGTAGCCTCTCAGGTATTGGTTATGTTTTGGTAAATAATACAGCTGTGTCCTCATGCTGAGAAAACACTTCCTCTCCTTTTTGCTGTGTAGAGAATGATTTGATCCCTTCCCCATGGTAACTATGCTCCTGAAACACAGAAACAGAAAAAACACTTTTAGCTGTGGTGGGTAAGAAATAACCTGAACAAAGAAGAAAACACTGGCACAGGTCATGTCAGTTTGTGGAATTTACCTGTAAGAATCTGCTTTTGACAAGAGGGGAGATGTCAGGTAGCAACGGAAATCAAGATCTGGCCAAAGAACCTCCAGTCATTCCCATGGTCTTGGCTGCCAGTGGTGGATTCCCTGTGGGCAGATAGCCATGGCCACCAGGTCTGACACAGCATCACCAGCCTGTTAGTCTGCAACTCTTCTGTGAGCTCAGGGACATCCACCCTTGAGAGCTGATGGCCCTCTGAGATGAGAGCTTTCATTTAGGCAGGATAGATGGAAATAATTTGGTGTACAGAGGAATCTATTTTTTGCATAAGTTGCTTTTGTACATACTACCTTTTAAAGGGGAGGCCTTCCAGAATTCTAGGTGTTTTTCACAAGTACCAACTTTCCAGATAATTATTTACAGAAGGCCAGAAACCACCTCCAAAGTAGGAGGAACAGCTAAGTGTAGGAGTGCTGGTTAAAAAGGCAGAACCGTATTAATGAAGGCCCAGCTTAGTCACTTAAAAATTCATTGAATTCTCCAGTTAATTAATTTTACAAAGAACAGAATCTCCCAGTTCAGCTGACATTTCAGTACTTTATCTTCCTTTTGTGGCTCAGGTGAGATTTTTCTAACCTTCACAGTGACTTGATTCATTATCTTTCTTCTGACCAAATCCAGATTAAAATAACATCAAAAAAATGTGTTGGATCCATTTTACAGTTAATTGGTAGTCATGGTTGATTAAAAAAGGTAGGGTAATAAAAAATACTCCAAATTGTGGGCCTGTCCCTGGCCATGTCAACTGATCATCATCTTTACTGTTAACTTCTCTTTTTGGCAAGATGGCATGCAGTGTATCTTTGTTGTGTTCTAATTGCCAATTATCTGCTCCAAAATAATTAAGTAGTATATCACTAAAAACAGTGAAAAATCAAGAAGGAAATTTTCATTCCAATAATGTAGTGCTAGCTAGAAGAGAATAGACATAAATGATGGGAAAGGATATTAATTTTGCCATAATTTTGTTAGAAATTCTAACTAGTAAGAGGCAGGGAGAGATGAGAGGGAAGATAATGAAATGAATGATGGGGGTTTACTGCTCTCCATTTTTTCAGCACAATTCATACCTGCAGCCCTACTGGCTTAGTGATGATTTACAGCCTTATCAGCTGGATTTTAGATTCTTCTCACATTCCAGGGATTTCATTATTCCCATATGACTGCACTGCATTAGTGCTGTAATAATGTTGCCATTTGCTATTAATTACCGTTCTGAACTATTTCAGTCACATGGTACATTTTGTTTTAGACTGTAACTGGTCATCCCTTTTAAATATCAATTAGTAGTGCTGTGGATTTCCCAATTGCTTTTGTGTTTTGATCCCATATTGAAATATGCCCAAAGGTTACCAACAGGCTCCTTAGTGAGAGATTTTGTCTCTTAAAGAAAACAGGGAGAATGAAAGGATGAATGGGCAACGGTAGCTACCTAAAGCAGTGATTTATTAATATTTCTCTCTCCTGAGACAGGGGTGTCTCAGGGATGTTTCCCTGTTGCAAACAAAGCCTCTGTCCAGGACAGAATCTTGAGGCCCAGGGCTTTGGGGATAGAACTGCTTTCCAAGCTCTGCCCACAAACCTGATATCTGCCCTGCCAGCATAGCACAAATAGACCCAATTATCATATTGAATGAGTCTTCAATAGTTACAGGCATTTTTAGGTCAACAAGAACCTAGTTAGAATAATGACACTTTAATTATCAATAACTTTGGTATTGGCAGCACTCTGACAGCACATTCAGCACCGTGCTTGGATCTGGAGCATCGGCCTCTCTGCAGGCTCATCAGTGCATTGCAAAGTTGATCATCCTAAAAGATTGTATCTGTTCCTTCCCGCTGCCATGAACTAATGACCCTCTGAAATTAAAACTTTTATGAACTGGGGAGAGGAGAGATGACAGGAAAGTCTGAAGAAACAGAAAAAATTTCATAGTCCACATAGAAGGCTTTAAGGAAAGTGATTTCTAATGAATCACAGAGCTAAATCACTGAGAATTGTACTAAAACTTTATCCCAAGAGCTAATTTTTGCCTTGACAAGGAACTAAATTCTGTTAAAAACAGCTGCCTTTAATAGTAATTATCATACTTTTATCTATTATGGTAAAATGTCCTAAGTCCTTCATCAAAACTGGACATGACACAGGTTGCTGCTCACAGGCAGCTGCTGCTCCCTCTGAGGTAGTCCCAAACTCCTTAGGACTGATGCTATACTGATGCTAAAACTTCTGTGAAAAAGCTGCTTACAGCAGCTAATTCTGAACATCTTTGTGTTAAAGTTAGATCACAAATGCCCAGTCCTCAATGGTTCTGAGTGCCTGTAATACAAATTGATTTAATTTAGGGTTTGATTTTTATTTATATATTTCCCAGTGGAAAATGGATCTGTGTACTCAGCAGATGCTCAGCTTCTGTCAGGAACTGAACTCTAATTAATTTTCTGTATGTATTCTCTGAGTGGTTTTCCAGTGTGGATGAAGCTCTTGAATTTAAAAACACTTGTAAGATCAAAATATCTGAAAATGTTCTTTTAAAAAATCAGTTATTATGTGAATCAGCACTAAGCTGAAACTAAAATTAGATTTTTCAAGAGAAAAGGATCTGAGGTAATTCACCAGATTTATGTTCCTTTACAAAACTAGACAGAAAGTCAGACATTGGCAGATTGGGTACAACACTACCTAAAGGAGTTAAATATGCAGTAAACACACACAAACTCTTGACAGAAAACTTGTTAATCTGTTTTGACCTCAGATCAAAAAAATGTTTCAATTGCTCCAAATCATCCTGGGATATCTCACTGTATTCATGGGGCCAAGTGCAGCCATCCAGCGTAGCTGTGGCCCAGCTGGTAATCTCTGAGACCTGCTTAGTAGAGATGACTGTAAAGCATTTTCTTGAGGCTCCAGTTGCCCTTACTGAATTTGAAGTCCCAGCACAACCACTGGGCTCTCCAAGCCCCCAGAGCATTCTGTAGTCAGAGTGCTTGGTGCTACACTGGTGTAGTTTTGGGGTCTCCTGTTCCTGTTTTCTTAGCAAAGACCATTCAAGAGAGGAAAGTTCTGTTTTGTATTGATCAGTAGGTGAAATAGAGACGTCAGAAAATATTTAGCCAAGGAAAATGTAACACTTGGCACCTCTTCCTAACTAAATGACACATGAAGTCACATAAAATGCAGAGTTGGTAGGAGGTTGTGCTGAACTTGTGAATAAAAGCACAAGTGTAGTGGAAATGGACTCAGCTTGCGAAAGTAGACCCTCTTAAACAATCATTCAAGTGCCAGGAAAAAAATTCCAAGGGCTGCAGTTTTTCTGATGGACTTGATTTGCTGTCCTTTACTGGGGAGAAAAACAACCCCAGGAGGACAGGCTGTGGCAAAAACAGGCTGGCAAAGAGGGGGAGCGAATCCATTTGCTGTAGGCTGATAATGCCATTCCTGTCTCATTAAAGATGATGAGATTCTATGAGAAATGAGCAACTGCCAGAGATTTTTGTCAGGAGACAGGGAGGAGAGTCCCCAGGTTGCCCTCCTGGTGCAAAGCAGGGGCAAGTACTGAGTGCTACCTACACACTGAATTCAGAAGTCACCACACATCTCATCTTTTTGTTGAAGTGCTTAACAGATCTCCACCATCTTGTATTTGACAAAGCACATTAATACACTGCTTCATTGCAGATGATGCAAATGGAATAATAAATGATGGTTTCAGTCAACTGACTGGCCGGTGTGTGAGAGGAGAGTGGCTGTATTATTGTCCAGTGCTGTGCAGTGATTCTCTGTGTCCCTATTATATAGGTCCCGTACATAATCCCCTACTAGCGATCAATTCATCTTCTTTCTTCATTTCAAAAGTGGTTTGAAAAAGCAAAAAAGGTGTATATTCTGTACCATATGTGAGTTTTACAGTAAGTCAGGCAACAGCTTTTAAAGGCACTGTATTGGCAGTCATGTTTTGAAGAGATGCTGCTCTTAGCTGTGGACCTGTTCTTTGTTACAGCACTTCAGTCAACAAATGAAGTCAAGTTTCTGTGACTGACAGTTGTGAGGCCTCCAGAAATGTGTCTGACATCTACAGCTGGTTCTGCTTAGGATGGAAAGCAGGGAATGCCATTAGGAAAGTGCAACAAAGAGACAGCAAAATTCCCGCCTAACTTCATTCTCTGTATTCCAGTCTTTGCTAAAAATATTACGTACAATTCCTGGGGAGGGCTGAGACTTTGCAAACAATGAGCAGATAAAGTTCCTCTGACTCACAAATCCAAAGTTAAAATAACCTCTGAACAGCATTTGCAGTAGTGGTAAATATTAAATTAGATATGGGAACATTACAATATCTGAGCTTGATTTAGACCTTCAAACTGACCTGTTAGCTTAGAAAAAGAAAAGCACACTTTCCATACTGAAATAATGAAAGCAGAAAATGTTTAAGAAGTGTACCTGCTTACTTACAGAGAAATGAATAACTCTAATGAGTTCTTAGGGAAGAGCCTCCTGCAATATTTCAGTAAACTTAGTTTGTTCACAGCAGGCTAAGGACCTAACATGTTTCTGATACAAAATTAAAGCCTGAGCTCACCCAGCAAAGGGAGGTTTGATCAGTCAGTTTGGAAAGATGTGAAAGATGTTCCTAAAGTACATAACTGAATACAGTGTAAGTAGGGATGGGGAAAAGGAAGCCACTTACTATAATGACACCAACTGCCCTGAGTTTTGAAGTCAGAAGAGAGGGTTTAAAGCAGTGCAGGTATTAATGGACCACTGAAGAGCAGCTGTGATCAAGAGCACGCCCCAGTTTGTTGCTGTGGAGTGATCAGTACCAGATCCTGCAGCTGTCTTCCTCTTCCACATAGTCTGGTGTTGGTTGATGACCTGCAGGATGGCAGTTAGTACCCAGCTGTTATTAGCAAGGTTTGTAATAAATGCTGAAAAATAAATGTGTTACCTTAAAGAAAAAAAAAAAAGAAAACCAAAACACAAACCTCAACAGTTTTTAAAATGTTCCCAATTTCCTGAAATCAGCAGAACTGTACCCCTTGAACTAAAGGCTTAGATTGAATCTATGAGTACAAACAAGACAAAAATAATGTCTTCGCCCCTTAACCCCCATTTCATTTCTCCCAAGGGTGTCTGGAAATATGCTGTATGTAGCAAACGTGTCTGAAAGAAGGGGGAAACTTGGAGGTGCTGGCACATGAGGGAGGTGGTGCCACAGAGCTGGCAGTGCTGGAGGTGAGCTGAGGTGAGCTGAGCCTCACCTGTGCCCTGGCAGGACCGTGTGATGTTTTATGCATTGACAAAGTCCTCACGTCACCACAGTGATGTGTGTATTGTTTTCCTGAAGCCCTTCTGGGCAGGAGGCAAAGCTTGCTGTGAACTTGGCAGTGTGGCAAAACAGCTGTCACCTGCACGAATCTGTCAGTCCTAAATACTGGAAGTATCTTTTGAAATTGCTTTTGTAATTGCCCTGTTGTTGCAATGAACAGATGTGCAGATTAGAACTGCTGAAAAATCTCTTAAATAAGGTCAGAAAATGCACAGCAAAGGAATAGATTTAAAACCACTGGGAAAATCTTTAAAAACGTGATAAAAATAATTTTGAGTTTGATTCTTCACTGGTGTAGAGAGGCTGATTCCAGTGGGGCTAACCTGGTTTGCACTCGTGCAAACCTAGAACTTCATGCTGTAGTGTAGCCTTGCTCTGACCCTCGGTGGCACATCTGTGTGTGCTCACAGTGAGTGATGCAGGAGAGCTGTGCTGTGGAACTGCAGTTACAGTGGCAGTCCAGGCTCTGTGTGTTCTCTGTGTGCCTTCATGGCAGAGTTGCTTCTGTGAGGATTGGGGTGGAATTTGCGTTACTCTGAAAAGAGTTCTTTGGGGTTGTTTTAAGTAGGGAAGGAGGTGGTTAGTGAAGCACTTCTGGAAGTGTGTAAGGTTGGTTACTGGGATGATGTTCTGCCTCCACCCTGCGAGGAAATACAGGCTGGGAAGTGGCAATGGGAATGAGTCAGCTGTGTTGCATTAAATCATCCAGCTGTTTGGAGAGAGAGAAAACATGTGGAAAGGTTTTATATGTTGAGTTTCAGTCTATGCTTGCAGCATTGCACACTTTGTAGTGTTCTCCTTCCTCTAAACATATTCTCTAAAGATATTTATCTTCTTCATGGGAAGATTGCCACACAATCTGTTATAAGACTACATATCTTTAAAGTGTCATAGTGCAATATCTTGGGGTACAATACTGTATTTTCCTTTTGGAACACCCTTTCCTACCCCAAATAGACAAGTTAGCAGCCTGACAAAGAGAAGCTTTGGGGTCTCAGTGTTATGAACTTGTTCCCTGACACCTCACATGAAGCTGTTAATTTCTTTGGTCATAAAGCAAAGACTGAGGTGTAAAATGGCTTCTGGGCAGGTGTTGTGTATAATGAAATCTTAGTTCATGGATTTATTCTTGGCTCATTACTCAAGGCTTGAGCCTGATTCCTGGGATGTGGAAAATGTTCAGTGTTCCTCTTAAGGCCAGTGAAAAGAAACTTTATCCTGGCAGAGGATGCATTTGCTGTCCACTTACCACATTCACAGTTTGGTTATTTTGCAAACACATTCTTTTTTTCTAACTTCTGTTCCCCCTAAATCCATAGCATGAAAATACATGACCTATTGCTTTTGATGCCTACTGTGCTCTGTAAACAGTGGTGGGAGGCAGAGTAGATGTGACCTTTTCAGGTTGCTAAATAACTCCGTATCTTGCAGTATCCTGGAAACTTTAAAATGCTACTTAATGTGAAGATCACAGCTCATTCAAATCTCTAATGAGAGTGGGAGGTTTTCTGTCTTACTGTAATTGTTTTGGTCCTCACCCTGCAGGCTGGGTTACAGCACGTAGCTGAAACACAGGGAAATAGCCTATGAAATAAGCAGCAGTCAGTGGTTCTCCAGGTGGGTCTTGGCCCATTACAAACCACTGGGTTTAAGCTCCTTCAAGTCACACCACTCTGTGTGTTCTTAGGCTTCCCTTGGCTTGAGTGGGCTACAGCACTACATTTCCTTGGAGTCTCCACCATGTTTCTGACCCCAGTGTAACTGTTTTCTCCTCCATATGGAAGTGGCTTCTAGGATGAGTACCTCATAGCCTGGCTTTGTAGTTGCTCCTTCTCCCAGTGCTGATTTTGGAAAGGAAAAGGGGTAAAATGAAGGTGTTTGGAGACCCATTGCTTGGATCTGCAGAGGGCCTGGCTCAGGCATCAAACACTGCTTCCCTTCTGACGTTTGAGGGTTCTGCCCTGAGCTCAGAATCAGATTATCTTTTCTGCCCAGTCTTCCTTATCACTTGAAATCTTGCATAAATGCTGTGTGCTATCAGTGTCCCAGATCAAGCAAATGTCTGTGGGAAACTTTGGATCAGCAAGAGTAGTAGTTGCATGTCTGTGGAGACATCTGAAGTTCTGGTTACCTTCCAGTGCATTTCTGCAAATGGCTGATATTCAGCTTCAGAGCACATAAAAAATTTAAAGAATCACTAAATGCTAAGTAAAAAAAAAAAAAATACAATGGAGTTCTCTGCACTCAGGGAAATTATTGAAGCAATAAAGAATAATGCTTTTGCAGATGAGGCTCCAGACCAAGCAGTGCAGAGCAAATCAATAATGTCATACTTCTTGCCAGATGAAAATACTTGTGGAAATAGCTGTGGATTGAAAGGGGGAAAAGGTTTGTTTCAATCAATCATTCTCATATAATGCAGTATCACAGACCAAACTAACTCACTTGCTAGGGACTTTAAGAGCTTGAAAAGCATTTAATCAAAAATGTTCAGGCATTGTTTATCCAGGAGACTCATTGTAACTGGAATATGCGGTGGATACAGGGAAGACAGGCTGAACCAGCAAGGCTGCGTCAGATCCTGGACACTTACCTTGCACATCCTCATGCAAAAAGCTGCAAGCCTGACTTTTTGTTCAGAGCACCTCACAGCCTGTGAATGGCAGTGGAACAGCGGGAGAAATGCCCAGCTTGGGTGCACTGGCTGGGAGGAGCTTCTTTCACATCTGAATGTTTGTAATGCAATATTGCACTGGAGTGCAGCTGCAGCTCCTGCTCTGCTCTCTGCCAGCTCTCACGGGCACTCAGGGTTAGGTGCCCCTGCTCGTGGGTACTTTGGAGTTTAAGCAGTTAGTGTATGCTTGGAGTAGGTGAAAGCTGTAATGAAATTAAATGCCCTGCTAAGGAAACTTGTAGTGGAACTGCGAGTTAAAAACAGAGCTCCTGAATCTTTGTCCATCCCTCTATAGCCAGGCTGTGTTTTAGAGACAGCACCAGGCTAAGGCAGGCAAACAAGTTTTGGGTTAGTGCTGCTCCCTGGACCTCGGTGAGATTGAGAGCAGCTCAGATTTGTGTTTAGGGTCAGCAGACTGTTACAAAGTGGTCATTCATGATGCAATAAACAGAGAGAAATACCATGGCCATCCCAATAGGATGGCCCAGGGTGTGGTCCAGGAGAGACCTCGCAGATGCACGGGAGCTCTTCAGATGTTCAGCTCTCTGAACTTAGGGGTGGTTTGTTTAAATTATATGTATTTTGAATGTGTCCATGGACTCTCATCTCACCAGGTGTGAAGTAAAACTATCTTTCATAATTTTCCTGTTCATTTAATTTTTTTCATTAAAAAAATAGATGAACATGATATCATGATCTTTGTCTTGCACTGTACATAAATAATAATAATGCAACAGAAACCATTGTTTCTGTACTACACACACTCCCTGAAATGACCTGTAATGACCAAGAGGATGTGACAATTTCCCTCTTTTTGGATGTCAGTATTTTATTGAAGAAAGAGTAGCAATTCCAATTTCAGCAACTATTTGTGTTTTAAAACATATGTAAATTCTGCAGTGGAGCAGTATGGACCCTTCTTTTGTGTGAACATAGAGTAGCCACAATTTATATTTTCAGAATGAAGTCCATTTTTCTGTGGGACTCCATGCACTCTCTCACTTGCCCTCTAACTCACACACTGAGGTTCATTTTTCATCCCAGATATGCCTGATTTGGTCAGAACAGGGAATTGAACTGATGCCTCCCTTCATCCTGTGATGCAGCTGTCTCATTCTGTATTTATTTTTTAAAGGAAAACTTCAAGCTAATTGATTGCCACAAAATATTTGATAAAAGAGCACAGTTCTACAACATCCAATTGAATCAGAAATATTTTGATGACTATAGTCAAACTATCTTGCAGTTCTCTTGAAGGTCATCTAAAGGCTTTAAGCACTCTGACTTTTGGAATGAAAACTGTTGTCTTCGTTCATTTTGTGTAATAGTGGAAGGAACTGGAATTATAAATTGAGATTCAGTTCTTCCTCCTTCAGCTACTGAATCAAAAAAAGTTGTATGAAGTGAGACCCATCTTCTGATTACTCAGAACAGGATTTTCAGCCTCTCATAAGGCAGGTCAAACAATGCCCAGAAAGTTTCCCCTCCTTTCCTTAGGCCATTAGAGGATTAAATTGATTGCATCATTTTCAGCATCATTTCACAACAGTCAATAGTCCATCTTCCAAATTACATCAGTGCCTCATACCATAATACCCATATGGAAAATGGAGCTGCTGCCCCTTCCTGATACACAAGGCATTTAAAATTCTCCTACAGAAAATTATTCAAACAAGACAGTAAAATGGCAGCAATTTACCATCTCTTTTTTCCTGCAAATAGATTGTTCTGTAAGAACAAAATTATTTACCGTTGTTTTTTGTTCTTCCCCCTTGAAGTAGCCTAAATCAACCATTATGTAGAGAAGTTTAGATCAAAACAGAACACACACAGTAACTGTGCTGTAATAGTCATAGGCACTAACTGAATAAAGCAAAGTCAGGAAGTCAGCTTGGAGGCTGGGAGGAATCGATTCTGACACTGGGCTGCTCTGTTGAACTGTGTGTCTTCTTATCTGGAGGTTTCTTTGGTGGTGGAAGCAGGAAGGACTGCCAGCCCTTCCTTGTGTGTGCCTTGGGAATGAGGCAGGAAAGGCAGTAGGAACTGAAAAAGAGTTTCACACTTCTAGAGGGTTTTTTTCTCCCAAGCTATTTGGTGCATTTTTCATAACTGCTTCATGAAAAGTACTCTGGCTCTGTCTGACTTCTTTAAAGGTGATCCTCCTTCTTAACTTAGTGGTGTAAAAAGGAACTATTTGCAGCCTCAAGATTACCCTGTAAATGTGTTCTGCAGCAGTGATGGGGTGCAGCTGTGATCCAAAGCAAGTATTAATTTTAACCTGCCTGCCCTTGATTCCTAGATAACAATTTACATGTATGTTTTTGTTGTTGAATCAGCCTGAGAGGAGAGGACACATCACTAGGCTTACACCAAATGTCGCCACAGACTTCCTTTCAACTCCCACCTGAGTGCTTTCCCAGCTCAGTGATTGCCTTCAGCTGAGGCTTTTCTCCTTGCTTATGGTTTGAGGGACTGCAGAGGTGGAACTTTCCTCTCCGAGTTGATCTACAGGATTTTCTAAAGCAGTGCAAAAGAAAGCTGTTGGCTACAGATTGAGATGGTGCCTGTGGTAAGGTGAAATTGCTAGCAGTGTGTTTGTCTGCTGAGGTATGATTGATGGTATTTTAAAACAAATTAGACACAAATGCAAAAACTCACATCTTGTGGTTCTGCTTTTAGTAAGGTATTTCTTCCCTATTAAGCCTCAAAAACCTTTAAAAGCATGTAGCACAGTTTGTCTGGATCAGTTCTGTTCAGCTCCTTTTGCTTTGTTGTGTTTTTCCCCCAAACAAAAGTGCTAGTGTTTGGTTCTTTTTCTGTAACAAGACAGAAGGTGATAGTTGTGTGAAAGAGCTGGGCAACTATAGTTTATACCTTACTTTGATTTGCTGTCATGGTATTACATGAAACAGCTAGTTCAGTGTTACAGAAATGTACTCAACATCACTGGTTTGCTTAGAAACGTGGCCCAGTGGTGAGCTGGCCGAGTGAGAAACAGCTCTTTCTTTTTCATCCCAGGTGAAGAGGTGTTAAAGCACTTGGGGAGCATCTGTTTGTTCAGGTCTGTTATTCAGGCCTCCAACCCACTTGGACAATGACTTGGTCAGGCCATGAAGGACAGAGACTCTTGGTGCCTTGTGACCAGTGTTCACTATTGCCATGTGGATGGAATTTAGGAATGGAGGTCAGGTTCAAAACTAGATCTGATGAACTTTTTCTACCCAAAACATATACATTTAGACAGCACAGTAGCATCCATGCCTGTGAATGCAATGTGTAAGTGAAGTCCTTTCTCCACAGAGACTGCTGGGTATGCTGATTGAAATCCTCCTGCTCAACCATCTGGTTGCAGTCACCCCATTATTTTTTACCTCCTTACCACTGTTAACAGGCTGGCAACAGAAAATTCCCTTTGAGATTTGAATAAGGGAAACTGAATTCTTTATTTAGGAAAAGTCTGATAGTGTATTAACCTGCCAGTTTAGGAGATACCCACCCCACTGTGAAAATAAACATGCTCTTAATGTGGGGGCAGGAACTGTCAGAGACCATTTTATAAGTGAAAACATCTGTTTCTGCAAGCACTATCATCTGCTAAATTGTAGGATTAATATTTGAGGTGATACAGGAAGGGGAGAGGATTCCTCTGCTTGTCAAAGAAAGTCATCATTTCAGGCATGAGGGGAATATTTCTGATAAGGTTGCTTGTAACAGTTGAAACCACATAATTTCAATCTTCCTGAAGTTAATACACAGCTAGAAAACAGCTCTATGGGAAGTACAAAGCTAGTGATCATATCCATTTGCCTACAGCTACTCCACTTGTGACCTCTCGTTTTCCCAGAGGCACATCTAGGCAACACAGAAGTGTCTGTGCACTGTATGACTGAGACAGATCTGTTATTCCAGTGTTCCTCCACCTTAGGACAGTGGTGTGGATGATGATGTGTCCTCTCAGAAAACATCAGATTCCTTTTTTCCTGCATATTTGACTCAGGTTGACAGTGGCCATTCCTCTGGCTGTTATTACACATTTACCAGCAAGTGGAATATATCAAGGACCAGATATGGGAAATGAGAGGTATAAGGTGTCTGGAAATGTACTCTGTGTGTTTGATAACGGAGCTGCTCTGAGTGTGTGATGTTAATAGGGTACTTGTGTCTATAGAGTTTGCTTCAAAGGCCTGCAAAGACTTCGGCACAGGCTCTGCACAGCTGAGAGCAGCTGTCAGGGTTTAACCCCAGCAAGGAACTCACCTCCACACAGCCCTTGCTCACCCCCTGCCACTGGGATGGAGGAGAGAATCAGCAGGGTAAAAGTGAGAAAACTCCTGGAGATCACAGCTGTGTTCATTATCTGTGGGTGAAGGGATCAATTCACTCCTTTAATGCTCCCCATCCCACAAATGCAAAGTAGTATATGAATACAGGTTTGGAGGGAATTGCTTCTTCCTGCTCTAGGTGAGTTGTCAGCCAGAGACAGGCAATGTCTGGGTGGGAATAGCAAAGCTGTACCTGTAGGCTTTCTGTTTGGTGGGGCCCAAAGCCTGGGCACTACTGATGGTGGGCTGATACCATGAGCTTCCTGCTTCTCAGTTGTTTCTTAATCTGAAAGTGGTCTGGACTGTATTCTTTGTGCTGCTGAGGTCTGATTGTGGAGAGTCAGAGAGAAACTGGAAAGTGCAAATGACTGATGCTGTGACGTGACATTGTGCCAAAACTGCTGTGACCTCAACAAGGGTCTTCCTGGCTCATCAGGTGAATTTATCAGCTCCTCCAAAAAAATAATGGGAGATTATCTGTCATGGTCAGCTTCCCTAAGCAGCAGGAGAGATTATATCATATATCACTGTCAGCTGTATCATGCCCCTGAGAAGGTGAAAGATTTGCATCTTCTTTCTGATATTATCAGCCTTTACTTTGACATTAGAACTACCATTATTTCCTCTAAAATATATTTGTATTGACCAGCAGAGACCTCTACCATCCCCAGACCTACATATTCAGATAGAATTTCTTGCATTTTGTTCCTTTACTCCAAATGGCACTTCCCTCTAATAGCATCTTTCAGAAGTTATAACTGCTGTAGACTGCTTGCCCCGGGAGGTGATCTCTGCAAATTGGCAGCTTTGCCTCTCTGTAAATCTTCTGCCAACTTGCAGAGTTCTTGTGGTTCATCCCTTAGGCTAACAGCTGCTTTATATTTAAGAACACATATATACATACCCTTGCACTGAGTTTTTCATCTTAACTCAGAAAACCATTGCAGTCTTTCTGCTATTTCATGATATATTCAAATGAAAATTGGTGCTCCCTCTTCTTTTATAACTACATTAACTGGCTTGTCACTGTATTTGATCTTTCAATAATCTTAGTGGGGAAAGGGGTTCTGGTTTTGGCCTTCTCTGTGTTTGTGCTGGGCTCTTTAGGAACAACACTTAATGTAAATGGTAGTGGTGCAAGCAATGTATCTTCACAGTTATTTATCTCTGTTAAAGACAGAGGGTGTGTTGCACTCAATGTTGTGCCACAGTCACGTGCAGCTGATCTGTGTATTTTATCAGGAAAACCAAAAGGGTCAGAGTTAGCACTGTTAAAGAACTATCAGTAGATGCTCTTATTTAGCTACAGACCTGTTGTGTTCCTTGCTTGCAATGTGATTCTTTCATGGCTACTGTCATGTATTGCCCTTTTTTCTTGGAGTCAGTTTTGGCAAGGAAATGCTGACTGTACAGTGCATACATGACACGTATGGCAAATGCAGTCAGTGCTTGCAGGTGTGATAATAAACATTTTCTTTCAGAAAAGGACAGGAAATACATTTTTATAAGTTATTCTGAAAAATAATGGATTTGTGGATCTACTGCAAAATTCAGTAACATAAGTTTATGCTGAAGGTGTTGACCTGGACCCCTGACTGAATGTCTTCGTTGCTTTCTCAGCTGCTCTTTATTCTTTACCCTTTTCCATAATGTAGCAGCTCCCTGGGGCCAAACACTGTTTGAACTCTTGTCCCTCACCCTAAAAGTCACAAGGGCTGCTCAGAACTCAGAGCAGAAACAGTGATGAAAAATGTGCTTGCTTTCCCAAAGCTGGAACACTCTCTGTCCCCCTGTTGCCATGGTAACTTCTCCATCCACATTCCTTCATCACTGCTCGCTATTACCTTGTTCTGCTGCTGTCTCGAAGCAATCATTGTCTTTTCCTATCTCTGTGCTGAAGCAAGGAGAAAAAGTATGTAGAAACTGAAGGAACAGCCATAAACATGCAAGGGCAGGTTCATTCTGAGTATAAAACCATCAAAGTGATTAGCCCTGAGGACACAGTAGTCAGAGAATGAAGAACAAATTTTTGACTTTAAAGTGCAGCTCTAATTCTCATCAGAAATTTTACTGCATAACTTGTATGCTGTTGGTCTACAGATCATTCTGGGTCATAGCTGCTTCTACTCATGCCCCTGAAATTTGGGGTGGTTTATGAAAGTGATTGTGATTTCTATGCCTGGGTTATGGTTGATCAGCTGGCCAAGCTAAGGGTTTTGTCACAGAAGGCAGATTGGCTTGAGACCACAGAAACTATTGTTAAGATGAAATTCCTTCACTGGCAGTTCCCAGAGGCTCCATTCCTCAGAGAATAGTTGAAATAATTGTTGAAATAGGCTTGACCCATGTGGTTGGAGCTTCAGTATGTGTCTGGTGATCTTTGTAGAGTCTATAGATCTTTCCACTGGGAAATGCTGGCTGGAGACCAGCCTGACAAACTCTCCTTGTCACTCAAAATAACATGTGTGCTGGTTCCTTGAGTGAAATGAATTTTACAGGTGGTGTGATCCTCTTCATGCAGGTCTGTACCTCTGCTTTTGGTGTAGCTGCCTAGAGGTGAGATGGGTTTTGCCATGCTCTAAACCTACACGGCTGGGTAAGACAAATGAACTGTGAGTCATGTGTTATTTTGATGTGAAGATTATTTCACATAATTACAAAGTTCTGTACAGCTACCTATCTTTAATTAGAAACACTGATAGTAATCTCCTGCAAAGTGGATAATTAGAGTACTTCTAACTAAAACTCACTTGTCAGTGGCTTCTAGAATGAGAATGAGGGCTGTTCTCCCACTCCTGAGATGTACATCTTGCCTCTCATGACTTGAGATGAGACGAGTGCCGTCATGGGATGTCATAATCTCTCAGCTGTACTTGGTCTTTATCCTGGCAACATAGTAATGATGTACTTGGAAAAATAATCCAGTGCAGCCTGATGTAAGCTCCACAGAGCATATTGCACAATTTTACTGGAAACTTCATGATCAGAAAGATTTCAGGGAACTGATTTTATAACATATTGGAAGTTTTCACTTTCGTTTAGCTGAAATGTTCTCCACTCCCTGGCACTCTTCTGGGGTACAATAAAACTGCACTAAAACTGTTTCCCCAAAGTAGAGGCTTTCTAAATCAAATCCAAGTAATTCCATAGATGAAACTAAAGGCTGTTCTCAGAAATAGTAGGGGGAGACTTGCATTGATAGTTCGTGTTCCATGTGTGAGGTGTCTTAGGTACCTATAGGGCTCTGTGTTTGGGACTAGATTCAGAGTTAGTCGGCAACAGAGCTTCTACCCTTTGATAAAACCAGTTCTTTTTCTCTTCTTCAGTTCTTCATACCTATATGTATCTCCTGTCCTGACTTCTACGTGTTCTGTCCTACTTACCACTTCTAGGTTTTCTTCCTTTGGGAGTCTTGTATTCAGTCAGTAGCTTGGTCTCTCACCAGTCCCATGGCACCTCTTCATTTCACAAATCTCTCACCTTTCCTGCCCTCTGCATTTATTGTGACACCAGAACACGTGAGGGAAGAAGGGATACAACATACTGAAGACAAGAGATTGTGTCATTTGTTATCTGCTTGGGTATGGTGGACTGTATGTAAAAAAGTATCCACCAAAGAAATAACATGCAGAGAAAACAAGTCTTTCATGTTGTCCTCTAAAAGATTCCTGCTGAAAACCCATAAGATCGAAAGGATAGCAGAAATTTTAAATCAAATTCATTCTCTTCTCTCTCTAAGCAAATGGATTGATTGCATTAAGCTTTGAGAAATGCTGAGTTCTCCTGAATGAGATCTTCAGTGTATTTAGCACCAAAGCCTCATCCTACTCCTAATGTTATATTGAGTCTGCTAAATATAGATAATTTTTCTGATATTCAGACATGAAGAGAAGATAATTAGTGGTGTTTGTGTACAGAAAAAGCTGATTTGTGCAGGGAAACACAAACTCTGCCTCCCTCAGTTTCATTTCAGGGAGCAAGTGTAAAACTGTATTGTACCCTTTTTCCCTCTTCTCTCCTCAGAGAGAGGGAGAAGTGGAAGAAAAATGGCTTCTTTAGTCAAAAATATACCCAGAGAAACTGGAAGAGTTGATCTGTTTGAGCAACTTTAAATTGAATGTGTTTAGAGGTCAGTCATGTTCATGAACAAGTAAAAATTAGAATTAGGACCGTATCAGTCAAACTAACTCTAAATAATTATCTGATCCTCAACATGTATCAGTCAGCTTAGCTCTGTGTGTTGAAGAGCATGTGTCTGACCCTGTTGCTGTTGTCATCAAAGCAATTCTACAACAGGAAATTAAAATCAACAAATCAATAAGAAGGAAAAGAAGCAACAGCCCTTCCTGAAAGCTTCAATAGTCTGCAGAAGTTTCTCATACCTAGAGAACTGGAACTGCAATTCTTGCACACACTTGACCTCAAGTTTTTGTACCTACTTGTTTATCTTGGTAAGCCAACCCTGCCCCAGCACCTCCTGGTGCTCAGGGGTGCCAGATGACTGTCCTGACTAATAAAGTAAGGAGAGATGGGCATAAGGTCGCATAGACTTGTCTGGGACCATGAATATCCTGCTGTTTCTGTAATGTCACAGCAAGCAACAGTTGGAGATTCTTATGTAGTAGCACATCTATTTTGTATAACAGAGGTAGCTCTGAAATTAGTAAAAAAAAATCCAGTAGTGTATAAATAGCTCATAAGTCAATGGGTGAAGGTAGAGTACATAAAGCTACAATGCACATACGAAAATGCCATTCAGTGTGAGGGGAGTCCATGTCAGGTCTATTGACTTAAGACAGGAAATGGCCCTCTGTTGTCTTGGAGCTGATGTGGCATTGCAGGTGTGTGCTGAGGGCTGGAACAGGCTCCCCAGGGAAGTGGTCACAGCACCAAACCTGCCAGAGTTCAGGAAGTGTTTGACAATGCCCTCAGGTACGTGGTGTGATTCTTGGGTCTGCCCTGTGCAGGGCTGGGACTGGACTTCAATGATCCTTCCAGCTCAGGAGATTCTAAGATTCTAAGGAAAATACTGGGACCAACAGGCTTAATAGTGTTTATGGAAACTCGTAAAGGTTTTATTTTTAATCAGTTCAAGCAGGTGTGAATTCAAATACTTGCTGAGCTGTGAGTATGGTAGGATGGCTGTGCTTCTGCATCCTTGACAAATGTGGAAATGCATCTGAGTGTGACAGAAAACCACAGTGGTGGTGATGGGAACTTCCCATCATGCTGAATGCAGGTGGTGTTTTAACACTGTCAGTCAATCAGTTAATCGTTTAGAAACAAATTCTTACATTTTTGACCTAGCTTTGAAAAGTGCAGCAAGGAGAGCAAAATCAGTTGTTACTTTGCTGCCTGTGTTTGCCTTTCCTCCACCTGCAAAGAAGTCTTTGGTACAGATGTGATCTTTGGTCACCTGTAACATACTCTACATTTGCGTCAGTATGTGGCTGTCTTTGAAGATCAACATAAGCACAAGTACATAGTCCTTCAAGTACAACAGTTTTAGCCTCAGAAAGCAAGGAAAGAATACTAGAGCCAGGATGCTGAAGAAGTATCAGAGGAAATAATGGTAATGAAGAAGAACTGGGCACATCTTGGAAGTCATCCAAACCAGGAACATCTTGGAGGAATGAGCCAATGGGATATTAAAAAGAGCAAAAATCAAGACCATGTGTAATGGCTGGGTTTGTAAGATCAGGAAGCTGCCTTGGGATATCACCCTTGCTGTGAACTGTTTTGTTGGAGCCATGGTTCATATAGATGGCTGAACTTTGTCTTTTCTGCAAACATCATTAACCCACTTTGTGGTATTTCCAGGGAGTCATTTTTTAAATTGTAATCTCATCTCATTAAAGACAGCATTGCAGCTTCTCCATGCACAGTAACACAGGAGCTCTGTTGTAGTGATGTGTTTTCATGTGGGGAGTTCAATTTGACCAATGTTAAAATCAGTTGGCATGTCCCATATAGCACATTTTGATGTTGTTCCAGTCAGTTCTTTAATAACTGTAGAACTGGGCAGAATATTTTGATGCTCTTGAAAATGACATTGCTGTGGTTTGATGCATGGACATAAAATTATAACTTGAACATACTATGGCTTTGGGCAGAGGTCAAGATATTTTCAGTTTTATTTTCTGGTTGAGCTTTTTTCTTGGTTTTAGACATTTTTTACTTTTTTTCCTTGATTTTTTTTAAATAGGTCTGATCTGTCAGGCCAGTTCCAACAGGCCACTTATTCCTATTCTGAATAGGCTGATATCAGGACATCGGGTGGAAGTCCCTGCTTAATTGTATTGTTTGAAAATGCCCTGGCACTCATCTGGTTTTTCTGGCAGCGCCAGAGCTTGCTGAGTGTGTTATGTACAGGTGTAAAGGTGGCTCTTCATGCAGCCTTTCTTTTCCGCGAGGATCCATGGATGGGTCTGTGACCCTCTCCCAAATACGCTGTGCTTTGGCCCCATTGGTGCCGCATGGGCAGTTCCCGAGGCCGGGACGTGTCCCAGGGAACCAGCGCGGGGAATGGGAATTCCCGGTCCCCCAGCAGGTGGTGGTAGAAGCGCAGATAGGGATGTGCCGTGGGAATTGCGAAAGGAATCAGCAGCGCTGGCTCCCGGGGAGCTGGGCTTGTTCTCGTCACCTCATGACTCGCCAGCCCATCCCCTTGGGTTGTGCCTGGGCAGCTTTTCTGACACTTTCTAATCTTGAGCTGAAGGATTGCCTTAAGCTTCTGTTGTTCACCACTCAGTGTGATTTTCCTGATTCATATGGCCTTATTTCTCATCTCTGAACATATGATTGAAATATGTTGCCATACTTGACTTGGCTAAAGTACTAGGGACAAGTTTGTAGAAGGAAAAAACACATCTGGAAAAGTATTTTGCATGCTCCCAATATAGATGAGAATTATTCAGTTCAAAACAGCAGTGGCTGTCAGTTGGAAGAGATTTCGGATGGCAAAATTTCAAAATGTGGGCACTAATTTATCCAAATGGATGTTCTTTTAATGTATCCCAAATTATGGTTCACTTTCCTCAATAATTTTTCCATGGAAGGCCACCTTTCTTGTCCTGTATGAAGTCCTCTGGTGTCTGAGGGAGCACATCCTTCACATTTCCACATCAGTGTGCTCTTTGAGGAAATTGTCCTGAGGATTCTTGTGCCAAGCAGTGTTTCAGTGCAAGGGTTTCAAGTGGGAAACTACACAGGTGAATTTGCAGATTGTCAATTAAGTGGACACTAGAAAGTGTCCAGTCTCTTCTTTCAGTGAGTCTTAATAAAGGATTACATGGGAAATCACTAAAGACTGGAACAAAAATAGTTTAGACTAGAGCATGTATTTAATGCCAGTTGGAAAACTGTTAAATCCCACACTTGGCTCTTAGAAAAGACTGTAATTGCCACCTTTAAACAAAGTATTCCCAGAGCCACCTGATGCTTTGCAGCCAGTGTAAAACAGTGCCACAGATTTTTGCAGCTAACCAGATTTTATGAACAATTTCATCCATTACTGGTCTTAAAGAACTATTTTTCTGGCAGCTATAGGTGATGTGTCCTGGCATGGAGAGGCTGGGGGGAATGCTGGTTTAGCTCAGGAGTCTGCTAGTATGTAGTGTGTGTGCTAAGAAATAACCAGCATCTGCTCAAAAATGACAAAGCCAGAGAAGGAAAATTTAGGCAGAATTTCTGAATTATTTCAGCCTATTAAATACATGCTTTGAAAAGCCCAGGCTTCAGCAGTGATGTTCACATGTATATGGTCCTTAGCCTCTGCTGACTAATTATGACTCTACCTATGTTGTACTTGGCAGGCTCACAGCATTTGTTCAAGGGGGCTCTTGCCAGCTGTGCTGGTGAAAGTGCTTTTCAGTAAGATTCCAATTAAATGCTTTATTAATATTTATTACTCACTGGTAAGATGGATTTGCCCAGGAGAGCTCAAATGAAATATAACATGGTGTTTCTTGCTGGGGAGGGGGAGAAAATGATTCTTTAGCTGTTTGTTTTCACTGTGTGGTGTTAAAGTGCTGATGCAGATCCAGTGTGTGACCAGTGAGAGTCCCCATACAGTGAATTCCCCACCCAGCACCTGGTGCAGGGAAACTGGGAGGCTCTGGTGAAAAGGCAGCCACTGCTTGTTTGTCCAGCAGAGAGAGGGATGGAGAGCAGGGCTGGCACAGCTTTAGTTCTGTCAATGTTTTACATAAAGCAAATATTTCCAAGGTGATTCTCAGAAACTGGAAAAGGAGGACACGTTGGGCAATGTGTGATCCTGTTGGTCCAGGACTGCACCACGAGAAGCAGCTCCCTCCTCTAAAACCAATGAAAGAGCTGCACTTGGCTTGGCCTTTCAGTCATGGTAGTTCCTGAATGTAGTGAATCAAGTATGAAACGTGAGCAGTGAAATCCACCTGGAAGGCCTCTGAACTGGCCAGGAGCCTGAGTGAGTGACTGACAGCCTGTGGGGGACTCCTGATGCAAAGCCACAGTAGCACTGCCACAAGCCCAGGGGACAAAGGAGTTTAAAGCTTTTCCAAAATCAAAGTTTTAAATGAACAAACCCTCCTTCCCCCTGTCACAGCTGATTATACCAACCACAGTTTTCAAACATCTCAGCTGAGTAATTTCCACTAGTCAAACTCCACATAAATAACTCGGAGATGTTTTTATTTAAGTGTAAGTTGTTTGTTTTTGTTAAAATATCTGCATCAAATCATTGGCCTTGGAGCAAACTCTCCTCTCTTCCTTATCAGGAGTGTGAAAGAAAGGAAAGACAAGAATGTCACACTTTCTAATGTGAAGTTTGACAATCCAATTCTCTGAATGAAATGCCTGAAATACTGGATTTAGACATCTCTCTCTGACTCCCACCAATCTTCAAGCATAGAGCACACATATATTCTTCTACCAACACCAAACTTCTGACCTCCCAGCCAGACCTTTTGATTTATACCAATTATGCCACTGCCACACATCAGGGTTGTTTGGTTTTTTTTGAATGGTCAGTGCATTTGTGTTTGTATCAATCTCTTTTAATGTATTGTGGTTCTGTTTCTGTTATTATGCTAATGCCAGATGAATGCAATTCCAGGGAAATTAAGCTAGGATTAAATTGTTGTAAGAAGGAAAAGAATTATTGGAGGGGTTTTTAGGATTGATTATTTTTCCTGTTCTTCTGAGCATTTATGAATGATTGTCAATTCTGAACATAATTTTTCTTCCTCAAGATTTAAGAAAAGAACTTAATTAGATGAATTACTATCTGCAAGGTGCTCAATGCTTGTATATTTGGGCAGAATAGGCTGGCATTTAATAAAAAAAATTCAGCTTTTTTTTTTTTGTGAGCTTTTTATAAATATGATTCCTAGCTGGGAGTGTTGCTTCTGCTGCTCCATGTTGATAACCAAATCATCTTGACACTGCAGATTAAAGAGCTCCGCTGTTGGTACACGTTGACATCTCTTTACTTAGTCCTGTCAGTTTTAATTGATAGGGCTGATTTATGTGCATGAGGAGATTTTTCATGTGATTGTGGCATTCACAATATTGGTATTCATTTACTGGCACAAGTTGGACTAATCAATATTGATTTTTTAAATTTTTTAAATGTTTTTAAGTAATGCATAGAATGTCTGAACACTGTTACAATGACATACTCTTTAAAATTATACAGATTCATTTCATATTTAGACTAAAAAAAAGTTGTATTTTACTTAAAGCTGGAGGAAGTGATTGCATTTCAGACATTTAGGGCTCTATTTTCCTTATGGCACTTTTAAATTTTTGTTCCAGGAAAATATTCTGGAACTGACTTGGGTCAGAGGGAAAACAAGATAATGTGCCAGACCATTTGCCTGGCACTGAGGGCAAATCCTGCCACTGTCAAGGGCTGGAGGAACCCAGCCAGCAACAAGGCAAACTTTCAACCAAGGAAGGCTTTGGCAGGGTTTTGGGCAGGCTTTTACCAGATGCTTTATAAAGTAGATTTGCAAATCTTGTCATGTGTCAGGGCATGGCATGTGAGTCTGCACTTGGCCCCTTGTCTTGACACAACATCTGAGAGTGGCTGGAATAGAAATGAGAACATCATTTGCTGAGATGGCACATGTTTTCATTAAAATGTAATCTTGCACCTTATAATAGGATAGATAGCAGTTTCAGGGTTGAGCCTTGTACGCAGTGGGTAGATGCAGTGAAAATTAATTTTTTTCATTATCTTGAATGGTAAACCCATCTGCCAGATACAGAATGGTGCTGAACATTGCTTGCTCCATTTTTCTGTAAGGAAACTAATTAAAAGATTATAGCCTCTGTTTCAATCGTTGTTCAAAACATTCTGGTGGCACTGCTTGCCATTCAGATTTCATCATGTTGCAAGCAGCAAAGGGAAAGCACACTGGCACTTCCCACTCTTTGGGATTCAGTTCATCTCATTCACTTCCTAATCTGATCTCCCAGGATATCAAATGAGGACTTCTGTTTGTTAATGAATGCCCAGTGTTAAATGAAAGTCAAATGAAACCCAATATCCAGCAGTGATCAGGTTTACTTTGTCCAAGGTCCTGCTGGCAGCGTCCCAGAGGACTCACGTCTAATGTCCAATGGAGAATTGTCTTCTTCAGTGTGTATGAGAGAGGCGGGTTTGGTATAATTCAGTGGTCAAATTGACAAGCCATTGTTTCTCAGTGACATTTGGAAATTAAGTTCTCTTAGCAAAGGTGCTGAGAAACACTTACTGTTAACTGCATCCCACAGTGTCCAGCTGGAGTGGGAGTTTCCACCCACAGCAAACAGCTTGAATCCGTTAAAACCATCCCATCTTTTCCTTATTCCACTAAGTGACACTTTAATTTGATTTGTACTATATTGCAGTTCTATCTGAAATTTATTCCATCCTGTAAGACTTGAGAATTAAACTTTACTTGCCATCTTCAAAGAAGAATTTTGCTTCAAATAATAATAACCTGGCTGTGGTTCACAATTAGAAGTGAAAGTGGGCTGCATCTCTCACCTCTACCATGCTGACTTAAGTTACCGTCTCCCTGTGCAGCTTTAGGTCCCTTCCTCCCTTGTAGGTGATGCTGCTGGGACAGAGGGAGCTGCAGCTGGCAGACACCCGAGTGTGGGGAGCCCCTTTGAACTGTGGTCTTCACCAGTTTCAGATAGTCCTGCTCAAGGAACTGGGTCCAAGACCTACAAAACCCAGGTGGACCATATTAGGAGTGGTGATCTTGCACTGAATGTGCTTCCTCAAGTATTTGCTTCCATTAAGTGGGTTTCCTTGAAGTCCCAATGAATATCAGCCCCAACAGAGATTAAACTGTGCCTGCGAGGAATCAACATAAACTGTTTTACTTTCTGTGTGTTTTTGTTAACACCTCATCCCTGAAAACCAACTGACAGCCTCATGAGGGGTGTTGCACGTTGAGTCCTATTTATTTGCAAGAACTCTGAAGTATAGAAGTTAATTTTAAATTTCTAAGTGTACTTATTTATTTACATGTTGCAACCTGGACAGCAAACAAGCCATCAGTCACAAACTGCTCTTTTTAGCAAACAATTGTAACGTGCAAGAGGTCCAGTGCTTTAAAACTGTCCATCTCTTGTTGACATGTGTGACAGCTGAGAGCTAAGAGGTCTCCATGATTTCTCTCACTGCAGTGAATAATCCTTTTACCATTCAAATGGGGGTTCCTTCTTTGTCCAAGTTTTCATTATTTTTTCCTCTGCTTACATAAGAAAGTAACTTATGAGCATTAACAAGTTGGAAACAAAGACTTTGAATACCTGTCTGTGAAATGAAATTTTAATAAATGTTCTTTCTTCTCTAATTGTGTAAGAAAAGGATTCAAATTTTGAGAATTATTTCTGCTTTATCTGGTCCTTGCAGGAAGAAATTACTGTTGTCCAGCAGTTTCACCTGTTTCTCTTACATAACATGTGAAGTGTTTAAGGGACCTCACGTAACTAAATGTGAGTCATATTTGTGACTTCATATATTAGATTAGGTATTTTCTGTACTGGAATTAAATTATATCTCAATTTCTGCATTTTTTACTGCTTGATAATAAAAAAAAATCATGAACTGTGCCTTGCTGCCCCTTTGGGCACAGCCCCTAACTTCAGTTACTTCTTTTGAAGATCACTGTAAAATGCTCTTTGCAGTGTTAGGCCCATCCTTGTGGGAGCAGTTGATCTCTCTTGAAAACAGTGGGGCTGTCTTAGGGTAAATTGGAGAGCAATTGGTCACCTTCTTGTTGCAGATCTTGTTCAGAAAGAATAGTTTTGTGTCTTGATCTGTTCTGCAAGGCACATACACCTTTCTAAATGAGGGCAGTTTTACTGATAAAAATGACATTTATTTTAAGAATCCATGACAATTGATCCCCATAAAACTATGAGTTAAGTTGGATTCAGAACCACACATAATGAGTCATTGATACAGGATTCTTTATTTTTATTTTTTAATTCAGTTCTGTGTTCAGTTGAGATGATTCATTCTTCCAGTGAGCTCTTTCCAGGAAGGATTCCCCACAATCCTCAGAATTTTTCTCTTTCTCTGTACCATTAAAGTTCTTTCTCTGTTATTACAGTCTCTTTTTGGCTGAGATCCTCTTTGATTCCTCCCAAAGGATCCTTTTAAAAAATGAAATGCAAGAGAAAAGCTGCTTATTACTAATGTGCACAAAGACAATTGCTCTAGTAATTATTCCCAAAAAATTTTAAGATTGGTTGAAAAGCAGATTTTCATCTTTTCAACCAAGGATCTTGAGGTCTGTTTAATGAGGTCAGAAGTATTGCAGGTGTTGCTAAAAATGTGCTTTTCAGCTTTTCCGACCTTTTCACTGGTTTATATCTGAGCAGTGAATGCATGAGCAGATCAAGGCCTTTGGTGGAAATAAGTCTGAAAACTCAAAACTCTTTCTCCAGCCACAGACAGTTGAAAAGAGCATTAATAAATATTTCTACCCTGTGGATCCACTTCACTTCCAGGCAGAATGGGCCCAGGTTCTCATACTGGGTGGACAGTGTCTCCCTCTACATGTCAGGTTTTTGCCTATTGCTTGTCGCTCTCTGTGTGGGGAAGGTTCACCTTGGTGACTTAGTGTGTGATTTTGCCATGATGCCAGTGATTAACAACAGGCTGATGTGGGACAGCAAACACTTGTCTGGTCAGATTTACAGTGGAGAAGAAAGGGTTGAGGAATCGGACAATTATCACAACCACACTGCTGAGAGAAGGGACATCATCTGCTCTCAGCTGTGTTATTGCCTCATGAAGAAAAGCTGCAATGAATGTAGCAGGATTAGGTGGGCAATGGATATTGGAACTGCTGTAGCTGAAACCCTCTTAGCTGGGGCTTTTTTTTTCCACCTAAACTCATGGCCAAGTGTTTCTTGCAGCTGTCAGGTGCAGGTTCCTCTCTGCCCTGCAGTACTCACTGCCACAGTGTCCATGTAGTGACAGCACCAACACGAGCAGGGGGAGAGGAGGTTTGTGTGTGATGGCAACAGGGCTGTGAGTGGGTGTGTGCCCACCAGGCTGTGCTGGGTGACTGCAGCAGTGTGGCCATGCTGCACTGGTCAGCTTGGAGCCAGCCAGGAGCTGTTGAGCACCACCCAAGTGTTGACAGGATGGTGGCCCAGCAGTGTGGCTGTGCTGCAGCCAGGGCAGCTTTGCCCACACAGAGTGTGAACGTGCCTTGGATTACACAGCAGATCAGTCATGTCTGCATCAAGTACCTTCTCTCCTGGTTCTGCTTTTGTCTTGCTTTGTTCTTCTAAGAATTCAGAAAATGCCTCCAGTGTATAATCCCCAGAATAGGCCACCTCCTGAAAAGAATTTTATGGTTAAGTAACTCTGTACACAAAATTCTGGAAATAGCAAAATCAATTGAGGATTCCAGTTCTTTATACTGACCAAACTTTAGACTTTTGCACTCAGTTTAGAAAGTGAGGAGAGAGGCACAGCATGTTCCAACATCATCTGAAACTCAAGTGTAAAGAAAAAATAGATGTATATCCTTGAAAAGAATTTGTATAAAAAACATAACTATTACTGTATAGTGCCAGTCTGGGATCCTGCCAACTACTGACAACAGTGAGGTTCTTTGTGTTTAACAATAAACATTGGCAAGATATTTTTAAGAGTCTTTAAAATGTTCAGCCATGACAATAAAAGCTGTCTCAAGATTTTGATGGAAGTTAAAATTCTGAAATAGTTTTGAAATACAGAGTCCAGAAGTACCAGCTGTTGCACAGCTTGAAAGAACGGGATGAAGATGAACAGTGACATTAATTTTCTTATTCTTCACCTTAAATTGGGGATTTACTGAGAATTTTTCTCTAAGCAAGTTTAATGAAAGAAGCAGTTCTGGTTTAGAGCTTTAAAATTCTCTGAGTGGGTCTGGGCACTGTATTGTGTTTTAAAGATTCTCCCTCACCAAATCTTTGCTCTCTGGAAGTATAAAAAGTCTTTTAACAAAAAGTTGTAGAGGCTCATGTACATGATATTGGGAATTGTCTGCTGTTACCTGAGTGTTTTTAGAAGTAGGCAGATCCCTTTTCTCCTTTGGGTTAAGCTCACTTACTCCCACTGAGACCAATAATGTTGTGTTACTTTGCACTAGTCACAAATACCTGATTTGAGTTTAAAGGTCTGCAAACAAAACATCTCCAGTCTCTCGTGAATTCACCAAAAGTGTGCACTTTTAGTATACTGAAAGTTTAGTATTCCAAATCAGTAAGGTATTCTCTCGTAATAAAAAAGTGGCAGCTTTTAAAATACTTTTATGTATTTGCAAGCTTAATTTCCTTAAGAAAGATTATTTTATTTCTCCAGAGGCAATTAATATTCTCAGATGAGTCTTGATTTTTACTGACTCTGATGATGGCTGGAACAGCAATTGCTCAGGGCCTGAAGACCTGTAAATCCAGAGAAGAAGCTGGTTCCTGCACTGGTCACTGAGGGTATGTATCAACACTTGTCATTACAGTAATCGGTGCATAAGAGTATGTAAATGTTATTTTTCTCACTTAACCCATAGAAACAAATAGAATAATCTTAAATCTACCTGAAACACTACGTGTTTTTCTCTTAAATTTGGAGTGGATGATGCAGTGGATGAGTTGTCCATCAGCTTCACAGATGGAGCACAGATGATACCTGGTCACTTCATTCCTCAATATAAGTCATCAAATTCACTCTCATTCCTTCAGCTCTGGCTAAAACTATTCCTTGGAAACACTCAGTTGGTGCTTTGGAAAACTGGGCACATGCTTAAACACCCAGCTGTAGATCTGGGTCTCTGGGCTCATCCAACTCCACTTAGCTCCAGTTAAGCTGAAGTGGTTCCTGATTTAAAAATGCTGTCAGACATCTGGTTTTGCACTCACTGAAAGTAAGAGAGTGAGTTGTCTTTAACTTCACAAAGAGATGAACCTGTTCTTAAACAGACCAAAGAGTGGCACTCCACTGGAAAGAAGACAGTTCCTACCTGCAGACCTGGCAGATACTTCTCTTCAGAGGGTGGTATCTAATACAATCTCATCAGGTGGGAGTGCTTGGAAGGGGCTGCACAGGGATGAGTTCTGTCAATGATTTTACCTTTAAGGGGGTGTAAGGGTGTCTGTGCTGAATGTAACAACTGAGCTCTAGGAAACAGCTTTGGTTTGTCTTATATTAGCCATTTCCCTTGGTTTATCAGAAGCAGGTTCAGACTTCTTTGCATGCACTTTGGTGTGCTTCCTACAGTCTTCTCATAGTTATTCAATCTTTAGAGTTCCGACTTCTGTGCTAGTGTTCAATTCATCCTTAGTCCTTAAACAATGGAAAGGATCAGTAGAGATAATTGGAAAGCTCATGTGTTTGTGTTTCTAACTCTATCAAAATACTGCAGGCTAGAAGAGACACTGTTGTTGTTGGACTGTATTTATTTCCTGTTCCTCTTATTCTTCATTCTGAACATGCGGGTTTCTCTTCGGCTCCAAACCCCTTCTATTGCTCTTTTCTTGGCCAGATTAAGGGAGTAGGGTTTGTAATCTGGGGGCAGTGCCTATGCAGTGAAAACTCAGGAGATACCCAGAGCCTTGATGTGATCTTACATCCTGTGCTTCTAGAGAAGAAGAAGTACACATGGGAGAATTCCCATTGTAACTCTGCCTGGGTAGGAAACAACTGGAAGATGTTGAAGTGACTGTGTATTATCGGCTTGGTTGTGTCTTGGCTCATTTATGGTCATTTGAGGTGAGAAAAGCTGTCTGTGGCCAGCTGTGCCATGAGGAAGAAGGGCAGAACAACTGGGTCTGTGAGACTGCAAACATCTACAGCCACTTGCACTGCTGGTCAAGGACAAGTCAAAATCTCTGTATTTGGGGGAACCAGCACATGGTGCAAAAGGAAGAACTTGAGATTTCAAATACTCTTTAATTTCAGGGTATTTTTAAGAATGAAGCAATCTCTTAATAGTTAATGAAAGTTTTTACTGATTTTTTTTTTACATTTATTATGAGCATTTGATGGGTTTCTGCTTTTCTGTGTGAAGACTAAGCATGGTGTGAGTGTGCAGGACTTCAGTTCAATTCATTAGAAGCTGTGCATGCACATCCAAGAGGAAAATCTCTCCCTCAAAGTTTAAATGAGGACATGGGCAAATGCCTTAGAATTTAATTTAAGTTTAGTACTAAGAAGAAAAATGAAAAGCTTAGTAATGTCTTAATTATAACAGTATCTTGATTTTTTTGCTTTGGTGATATTTTCTTTTTAATTAGGTAATCTACATTGATGGAGAATGTAACTATTTAATATTTTTCCTTGCCACCTCTTTCAGCAACATTTTCTGATTATTTTGTAACATAGATGATTCATTAGGTAGCATATTGCAAAAGTCTTTGGTCTTAACAACAAATATTTATTCCCAGTTGAGGCTGTGATACTGAAATGAAGTAAAATTACTGGCATAAGTGTATAGAAGGAAGTTTAGGGACTTGAGTTTTGTGAACATGTAGAGGCTGTAACAACAGCAGTACCAGCATTTTAGAGACTATTGCCATGCCTGCTCTGCAAGCAACTAGCACAGGTAGTTCTGTGACAGTACATCTCTTGTCATGGTTTGAAGTAAAAAGGCACTGTGGTCATTAGGAGGTATCTGTAAATTCACTCTGACTTCAGACTGTTGCTAGAACCCAACGGGCAGATTGGAGGTTGTTGAACAGCAGAATGTGAGGCTCTAGTGACTTGTAGTCCAAGTCAGTAAATGATATGTGGGTTCCTGCCACAGCTTCATACATAGGAGACAATGGAAGATTTTCTTCTCTAATTCAGGTTCTTGACAGCAGTCCCTTCTACTCAAAAACCAATGCTGAGTAGGTAAGGACCAAAGCTTTCTTCCTTAAAGGAGTCCTTTCTCACTGTGACCCATGTGCACATGCAAACACCCCTCCCTCCCTTGGTGTGAAGCTCCACATTCCTCCCTGACAGCCTCTCACCTGATAATTGGATCCAGCAGGGAAGAGTGTGAAGAACGGGTATCGGGCCAATGCCACGGACAGGAGGTCATTCGCTGTCACATCTATCTTTGCAATGATTATGTCCTCACGACTTTCATAGTGCTCTCCTAGCTTATCCCAGATTGGCATGAGTTTTCTGCAGTCATGGGACCAAGGGGCATCTGCAAATTTAAAAATAAAAGTAGGAGGATGCAGTCTAACAGAAGAGCATGTGCTGCTGTAATCACTGGGACCTATTTAGTCCTTCAAGTTAACGGGGTTTGAGATTTGTTGTGGTCAATCCCTGCTTGAAACCATTCACCCTTCATGACTTTCCTGTTTTCATGTAGTGATAACTCATTATTCACTAATGCATTTCTGACAGCAACACTGCTTTGGCTCTCTTTAGACTTTTATGACTATATCAAACACGCAACACTTGGACAACTTTGCTGGAGAGGTGTGCCAGATAACCAATGCAACCAGGTAAGTCTTGCATCATTCCTGTGACAAAATATTTGTCAGAGGCACAAAATACTTCCTGCATACTAAAATTAACTGTGTTCATAAGCCATGCTATATTTACACTAAAAGGAAGAGTTTGAGGTGTGGTGCTGTTTTGACTGTGAGCACTGCACTAATGCAGGTTGGCAGAAAGGTAAACTGCTGGGAACCCAGTGTCCCCCTAAATAGCATAAAACACAGTTGCATCCTTCAGTCTCAACATTCCTCATACGCAGTTTATACAGATTTAAAATTTCTGGGACACTTTGCTAAATACAGTACATCCCATTTACCAGCCTTTAATTTCCAAATTATATGGTCCAATTCCTGCTTAGATCATTCAGTTTGTTCATGATACTGAAATGTAAAGATTACTTGTGTGAGTGAAATGGCTGCAGCCAAGGAGAGTGGCAGGAATGTAATGCCTTCATGAATTCCTGGAATGCAGGGCAGTACAGCTCGTTGTCTCTATTTATCTTAATGCTGCAGGATTGCTTCACTGAAGTAACCAAGGCACAAACTAATCCCTGCTGGCTGGTACAAGGATAGGGATGTGTTTTCTTGCTGGAAAAGAGTCATTTAGGAAAGCCACTTCCCTTGCAGACAGTGGAGGATAAAACCACAATTCCTCTGGGTTTATTCCTAGAGCATTATAACCAGACAATTTCACTTAACTCTCCCTGTGCCTTTGGAAGAGGCCTGACTCGTGCTGTACAGAACCCTGGAATGTTCCACTGTACAACATGGCATTCTAGTGTCATGTTGTCTTTCAACACTGAGATTTGATGTGGCCCTGACAAATATTTACTAAAGGGATCCAGAGTTACTCAGTTCAACACTAAGTCAGCAAAGGTAACGCAGCGTTACCATAGATATGACACAAATTTTTCTTCAATGCTTTCCGCAAACAACAAAGATTCATTGAGCTCAGCTTTTGTGAAGTGCAAAGATTAGTTTGGTATATGAGCATGTTAGTTTGGTGCATGAGCAGGAGCTTTTATTTTTCCTTCCAATTGGTCATTTTAAAGCAGCTTAAAAACTGAATTCACTGATAACACTTACAAAACATAACAAACACAGTCCTGGTCTTATTGAAGACAATATTGTTGAAATTCTTCCCCACAAGCACTTTGACAGGCATCTTGTCCCAGTCCTCTGGAATTTCTTCACTTGAGAGATGTAGCTAAGCAGAAGAAGAAACATTACTGTGAAAGTGTGGGGAGCATTGAAAACTGTACTCCAGCTTGAGTTAATGTGAGACTGATGGAACATTACCTAATGTGCAGTGACTACATGACCATTTTTTTATATCTTTTTATCCTAGCCAGCCTTCACATGGTGACACCTTCTCTCCCTTTAGTGGGAGCTGAGGTCTCACACCCCTGTGTAGGTATTAGTCAGAATTAATTGTCCCTTTGCTGAATACAGACTTCATAGTATATTATCTGAAAATGACCCCGTGGAACGTGTTCTATTCCTTGTCCTGAATTCTTGTTGCCCAGCGTTCAGAAGGTAGACTATTAAAAAGTTATGTATTGTGGGCTCTCAAAAGTGATATAAAACACACACAAGAAAGTGTGCATTGCTGTTTAAATCTCTGCTTTCTCCACCAGTCACAGTCCCCACATGACTCCTACAATTTAGAGTACATTAGCTGGCAATTTTTCTTCTTTAACCCCACGGCACAGCAGCAGAAAGTCACATGTTCCCCATGGAAGCTGCCTCTGGTGGGACTGTGCCACTCAAGCAGATCTTGTTGGGGGAGAGGCAACATCCCCCCCATTTCTGTCTCTCTGCCGTGCTCCAGCACTGAAATCAGGATCTACTGCTCAAATTCCTTAAATTCTGCCTGCTGTCAGACTGGCTACTTTGTCTTTTCTCCCTGTAAATCAGCCTGAAGAGCACTGAATAAGCAAAACATTTTGATGTAGTTTCACGAGTGTGATGATGCTTCATTGTAACAAATGCTGTATTTGCCATTGGGAATAATCCCCCTGGGAAAGTTCCCTCTGCTAAACTAGCTTAAAACAAATACCCAATGTACTTACTGCACTCTGAAACTGTCAATTCTCTGTTTACTAGACTTTTCTGTAACCTCAACATTTGTCACAGTCACTGTTTTGCATCTCTCCCAACTAAGGAAGTGAAATATTGCCTTTGTAGTATTGGGAAGATTGAGACATTGGGAGTTTTTAAACCAACTAAAATATTGAGCCATAAATAGTTCTAACTGGCTTTTACACTGAAGGATTGGAAAACTTTGTAGTCCACCTGAACTGTTAAATACAGAGGAATGCCCTATCAACAATAATGCATTGGGGTGACAGTAGATTAATCAACTGACGATCAGACCAGGACACTGTTCTAACTTACAAAGGGGGTGCCTCACAAATTTATTTTAGCTGGTGTGGTAGAGAGGTGTCTCACTAGTAATGGACATACCTTTGCTTTTCCATTTAGGTAGCTCTGGCAAAATTCCTTCAGGTTCTCCACAGTCACCTCATCTGCAGGCATTTTGTACTTTGCATCACTTGTCAGATTTAGGATTCTCACAGCAGGAACATCAATGTCCCTGATGCGAAAATACTCAAAAATTCGTCCATTCCTTGGTTCATCAGTATCCACCAAAACAAACAGCATCTGATAATAAAGAGAGTCATGCATCTGGTTGAGTCTTCCAGCTTTGGTTTAGCCATTTTAGAAAAATGGAGCTTGGCAGTGAGGTAGGATCTAACCTTAAATGCAAGGAATTCTGTAGGACCAATTGTGGTCTCAGTTCAAACACCAGCAGTTCTGTGGACTTTATCATACCTTCATCCAAGTTAATAACAGATGTTAAAGCAACCAAAAGTAATGGAGATTTTCCCTCTATTCTTTCATAGTACTTTGCTATCACATCTTTTAGTAACACTTGTAAATTACCTCTTAACAGGACAGAACTGCTGAGACACCTGTAATCTGTACGTCTTTGCCAATATGTGGTATTTTATGAGGAGATGACTTACCATTCTTCAGTCTCATGTACTCGGAGCAGGAAAAGCACCACAGTGATTGACAATTGGAAAGTGAAATACTTGTGAGTATGACTGCCTGTAACTGTCTATATGCATGCAAAAATGTGCTGCAAGGAAGGCTGTGCACATACCTTGCCATATTCCTCAGATTTTGTAGCTGATTCCTTCACTCAGGCAATGCTCTGAGAGCCTCATGGCATTTCCTGGTAGTGCCAGAAATTGCCAGAACCTTGCTAAAAAAACTATCTTTGGTTGCAAGTTGCTCCTGGAAAATCATATTTGTAAAATCAGAAACAGGTTAATTGGGAGCAGCTGGACTTACTCTTTATGTGAACTTAATGTTTTAAAGAATCATTTCCAAGTAAAGTTTACTTTTCAGCTTGTCTTTAACAAATTTGAATAATAATTACTGAAACTGTTTTTAAATGGTTTGGTAGACTCAGAAGATGGACTTACAGCAGGGTACTTTTACCAGTAATGTTGGTGAGTCATTTTCCACTGATTTTTTTGGCATTCATATTTGCAAAGCTGGACTCAGCATTACAAACCTTTCCTCTAAATTCCGTGGCAGCAGATTTGTAGTTTTCATAAATTGCATTGAATGTCTCCGAGTTCATTGGGGTGAACAGCAGGATGTGATTTTCAACAGGGACATCAAAAATCTTCACAGATGTCTGGGAAACAAAAGACTCAACATCTGTTCCAGTCTTTGTAAGCAGAACAGTGAATCAGAGGCTCAGTGTATCACTCAGTTCTGTTATTGCAAATTTTAAGACTCTTCCCAATCATTTCCATAACCATTGGATTTTTTTCATTGTTTTAAAGAAGATAAAGTGAGAAGAATCAGCAGCTGCTGAGTGGTTTTTTAGTCTTCCTGGAAAAAAACTCGTAATTATTCATAGATTTTTACAGTCAGAAGGAAATGTGATCTTCCAGTCTGACCTCCTGTATAACACACACAGAATTAATGCTGAAAGCACAAGCCAGGGAAGCTCAGCTGCAGGAGTTAGACCTGGCTGGGCACATCCTTCACTTCTGGGTGGCATCAGCAGCCTATGGCTCCTTCCCTGCACAGAGGTGCCCTTTGTTCATGCCACCCCATGATCAGAGACAATGGGGTGTCCCCCAGGCACGCAGGTGTTCCCATGTCTTTGCCTTCCTACCTGCACTCACAACAGCTATTGGTGGTTTCTTTCGTCCTTGTCTTGGCCCAGAGCATCCGTTGCTGCATTGGAGTGGAATGATTGGAGCCAAGATTAGGGACTGACCTTCCAACCTCCCACCCTACTTAGTGCAGAAGCAGCCAAGGCTTTTGTGTTGACTACACAGGAGGAAGGTGTTTGCATGCTGAGGCAAACTCATAGTTCAACCAACGACTCCTTGTTTCCTCTAAGAAACACCTTGTCAGAGGGAAGCATCATTCAACCTGGGTTAGACCAAGAGCTGGTGTTTCTAGATATGATTAGATCTGGCTTTGTTAAACAAACAACCTTCTCATCACTAAGGAGCAGAAGAGCTCCCCAGGTCTCTTTCTGCATAGGTTCCTGTCTTTCTCCTGTGGCTTTTGCTAATGCAGTGAAATACACATACCTCAATATTATATTCCGTGATCAAATCCAAAGTAAAGGTTTTGATCAGCCTCACCAGATCCAGTTTTTTCTGTCTGCCATCTTCAAGTACTTCATTATGCACAGGTTTTCCCTGGACAAATAGTGAAGTTTGTGAGGTTTTTGGCCTTACCAACTTAAGGAGAAAAATGACAGTCTTCAAAAGTAAGAGTTTCATGATCCTCAGCAACTGAAATTCCATAACTTGTAAAATAAATGTCACAGCCAGATTACAGAATGTGATTACAGCTAAAATTCAAGGTACAGCTGACAGTTGTAATTTGTTCAGTTATCTTAACATACTGAAAGATCTTTTCTACATCTATACACACTATCTGTGACAGACACTCGCTCAGGAAATCCTTGTCTCACTACTTCCTAACCTAAATATTGGTGCTACTCCATGTAGTTTTGTTTTTGCTAAGGGCCACTTCTTCTGTTGTGGACTGGAAGAAAAGAAGGTTCCTGGTCAAAAGCAACACACAGGAAAAGAGGTGGATGTCTGTCAATGTCACTGAACCTGGCAGCACGTGTTAATTAAAAAGCAGTTGGAAAGCAAAGCTGTTCTATCCAGATCCTTAAGCATAAATTAGGAGTCTGACTGTAGGCAGCCAGATAGAAATATCAGTTGTCCAATGGTTGCTGGTTTTGCCTCCCTCTTCTCTGTAAAAGCATTACTTTTGTGTTAAGCTATTTGAATTTTGATTAGGAAGTTATTTAACCTGAAAAATTCCCCACCTGTCCCTCTGTAGCCCAAAGCTGGCACAGCACCTTGCCTGCCAGGCTTTTGCACTCCTACCTTCTTAAACACAATGAGAGTGTTCTTCTGGATGCCATAGTTAGCACAGACGTTCTCACTGGCCGTCATCCCAAAAGGCATCTCTGGCACATCTCTTGCTATCTCATAGAAAACTTCCACACTGTCATTGTGAAGTTCCTAGGCACAGAAAGAGTGTCTATTAAGGCTGTGTTCTGCAGCCTGCTTAGATGTACAGCAGTGAGAGCTGCAGGTGAGGCAGGCCCCTAAAGGTTTGTGAGGTAGAGAGGAGAGTGTAATTGTAAAGTGGGTATAGCTTGCCATGATTACCTGCAAGGGGGGAACTTCACCACAGGGGACATCCTAGAAGTGCTGTGACATGACTAGTGTGTTCACCTTTCCAGCAGGTGTCAGCTGGCCTGGGTCAGTAGGGATGGTGTGTGGTCTCTCAAGTCCTTCCTGGCCTAATCCCATCTGCCCTGCATTCCCCTTCTGCCTTCTGCAGGTGAGGAGGGATCGTGCCACCAGCTGCTCCCCTTCCAGAGCGTCTGCACAGCCAGCAGGATGTGATGGATTAGAGAGGAGGGCTCTTTGCCTGCAAGAGGACCTGACTGATGGGTCTGGGGCTTTGAGTGAGTGCTCTTCAAGGCAGGGACCTTGACTTCTACATCTGTCAAATAGTCACTGTGCTGTCCACCCTCAAACTAATAGTAAATAAGCACGATGAAAGGCAACAGCATTTCCAGATTTGATTTAAGCAGACAATTATTTCATGCTAGATGAATAGTAATTTATATGCTGAGACCTTCCAACACATCCTGGCACTCACATATGTGAGCAATCTGTGACTAATAGAAGGCCAAATGCAGCTCTTTATTTGTTTGGACACTATTTTGTTGGCTTTCGCCCATTAAAGTTGTGACATGCCTTAGCTCATGCTCATCGATTGCCACTTCAGCCCCTGAGAGAAATCAGGGTCCTGTCAAACACATCTGCAGGCAATATCTGCTATCAGTGTGGTACAGGGAACTCTCTGGCATCACTGTGATAGCAAGGGCTTCTCAATCTGGCCCAGCACAGAGAACTGCCTTCCTTCCTGAAAGGCTGCAAGCAGATTGCTGCAGAGAAAAATTCTGGGCACTCAGAGCATTTTCACAGTTTGTCCTATTATGCTGTATGTGTTCATCAGCTTTTTTACTGGGGGGATATTTTGTTAATGAATCAGGTTTTCCATATCCATTAAACATGGACTATCTACTGTGGCCAGCACACTTGGGACATTATCAGTTCAGGTATGAGTCCAGACACTGTGCTTTTAACTGGGCAGAGAGATACCAGAATAAAAGTCTCTTTAAACAGAGAAAAATCTTTGATTGAGTGTTCCAGATATTAAAAATTTCAAGGGCACATTGAAAAAGCAGGAAAAAGCTATTATTTTACTGACTACTCACAGCATGCCTATTGACTACTGTTCACAAGCATCCATCCCCAAACCCCAAGAACCTTGTTCTGCTCTGGAAACTGGCAGAATTTGCTTCAGAAAGGACTACATGTGTTGGATCATATACACTTAGTAGTATTTTATGACTTCCTATCCATGAAGATTTGGCAGCCGACAGGAGCTAAAAACCAGAGTTAGCATGATATTCATGGAACTGTGCTCTGACCTCTGTTTTTCACTGAAGTTGTTTAAATCATCAGCTGGAAAGATGAAGAAAAAGCACTCTAGTATATTACACAATATCTACTGCTATTTTATTTTTGTGAATGTAAGCTGGATGGGAACATTCCTTTACCAGAACAGCCTCCAACTATTCATATCTATGATTTTACACCGTGTTTGAACAGAAATGTAGTAACAAGTAACAACTCTGGACAGCAATTCTTTGCATTTGCATTTACCAGTAGCAGTGTAATTCACACCAGCAATGGGTTAAGTCTCTCTGAAGCAAAGAATGCTCAGTAGTTCTGCCCTCTTCCCACCAGCCACCAGATTTGGGATGGTTTGGCAGAAGCCCTTTCTCTGAGGATACAGGAAAGGCTGCTGTGACCAGTCAGGGTTGTGCAAACGCTGCTGGAGCATCATCCTCTCAGAATCTGTTCTCAGGGTCTCTGTGCCTGGGAACTGACTAGGGAAATGTGTTGTGGTGTGAGATTTTCTTATCTCTGCCTGGGCTGCTTGTCTGGAAGTGTCAAAAAGTAGATAGAAACAAATAAATTCTAAAAATGTATAGAAAATCAAGGACCTGTTTTTTTCCAGGTGAGTTCTAGGTCTTTTAGATGTGTGGGATTTGGTGGTGAGAGTAAGCAGCATATCCCAGAGTTGGAACAGAAACCAGCCCTTGGGGCTTTCCAGTGAATTACCCTAAAGAAGCCGATCACTGCCAGATCATCAGCTTTTATGATGGCTTCAGCCTGATCAGTAGAGTTGATTAACACAGTGCTGGGTCCTGTTCTTCTTTTCACCCATGTAATAAAGGCTGAGGCTTGTCTGACTCCTGTGAAAGAAAAAGAGTTAAAATGACCACCAAAATGACCACCAGAAATTCCCGTGCAATTAGGATAGAGGCAGGGGAGGTGCAGAGGGATGCTGAATACAAGCAGACTTGGGGTCCTTAGGACTGAGGTTAGCGCTGGATCAGAGTGGGCTTGAGGGCATCCAAATTCAACCCCAGGTTCTAGTCACCTTTCAGACTATTGCTGACTCTGGAAGATCAGTGGTGGAGCAGTACTGTGTTTTCTTGGGACCTCTGCAAATGGTTTTGAGTCCAGTTAAATTCTTAATCACACATGGAGAACAGAGAGGAGGAAAATCAGACAAGTAGAAAACCTGTCCTGTAAGATTTCGTATGTCCCAAAATCACAGTAAGCCATAAAGCACTATCGACCTGAGGTTTAATCCAAAATGCCTTCAAACCAATTGCAGATTTTATTGAACTGTTTGTTCAATTAAATTAGGTGTCAAAATTGTTGCTCTGGTGCTTCAGGAGGGATCTGATAGGCACAGAGACATGTTAAAATTCCTCTGTGGGGCTGCAGCATCACTTCAGTTTAGACATAAGAAAAAAAGCTAAAGTGTCAAAGTTGTTCTTTATTTCTGGATTGTTCCATCTTTGGGATTCCAAATTAGTACTAGCAGTTTTACTGAGATTACAGGCAGTCTGTTTATTTGGTAAATTGTCTTCAAGCTTTCAGGAGTTTTAGAATCTTCAGTCTCTAAAAAATACCATTTAAAGCTATCATATTTTCAGAGAAATTGAGGCAACAAATTGATGCTCAGGTGATTGAAATCTCTGCTGTGAAGTGGCCCTTTTCATCTCTGTCAGACATGACAGACATCCTTGTTGGACAAGAGCAAGAGTCCAGTAAATGGTTAATGAAAATCATACAGGAGAAGGGAAAAGTCTGTATGCTGTGAAGTGCTAGAGTCAAGATGTACAGAACAAGTGGATTATCAAAGATGCAAGTCCTGGTACTGGACTTAGCAGTATGACAAGATCAAAATTGAGTCAGACCATTTTACTGCCGTCAATTTTACAGCAGGCAGCACTGCAAGTAGTTTAAAATGGTATTTTTTTTAAGGTGAAGCAGGCAGGCATCTTCTCTGGAGTGTACAGGCTGCAGAGCAAAGTGCAGAGCAGTATCTAGTGGTCACATAGTGCTTGGCTTCTGTTATCTAAATTCAGAACTGAGATCTTGCAGCTTATGTCAGTGCTATAGCCCCTTAGCTTATTTTTCATGTGGTTAATTTTTCTATTGGGTTGCTTTAAACAGCCTGTGTAACTTGTTTCTACTGGCCAAATTCTGGCCTGGCAGTTGTGAGTGACAATTTTACAAAGCCTGGAATTTTGACTTTAATGTTATGGCCATTGCTGGGGCAACCACTCAAACATTCCATCTTCCATAAAATATTTGAATTAATGTATTGATTTAAGCAAGGTCTGCGGGTTTCTTTGTGGTATGAATTATGCACCAAGTTCCTTATGAGAAGTCACTGGGTGGTTGCTGCACGTTTCCAGTTGTCGATGCTCAGTGGTTAAAGTCAAACTTGGCTGGTGAGATTTTACTCATTGTTGCACACGGGCATTTACCAGTCAACAAAATGTAATTTAAGTCATTATTTTTGGCACCTATGCTCTGAACGGTTGGTGTCCAAAATACAGAGCAGAAGACAGTTTCCTAATTCTTGCATCTTGCTGGTAAATGTGTCTGAACCAGCAGCTCTCTGCTGAAGGGTGACTCTGTGTGTGTTGTTAAGATACTCTGTACTCACCAGTTCACACGAGAAAATGTGTCAGGTTTACCAGCTTCAAGGAGGTTTTCTTGTCAGTGCTATACATTTAATTAGAAACTGAAGGTAGGGGCTTCTTTCAGGTATCAGCACCTCTAATAGAAGTTCAGTATGGCCCATCACGCTTTCAGTGGCATTTGTGCAGAAGCTGCTGTTTGCACAAGTCTGGATGGTGGGAACTTGGTAAGAAATTCAATAGCAAGGAGGAGCAAGTTACTAAAAATACTGAAGATCAGCTTTCAGCAGCAGCCACAGGGAGCTCAACAGTTAAAGGTATCTTAGCACTTGGTTGTGTACAGGCTCAGGAGCCAAATTTTAGGTTCCATTTCTTTGTTGTATTAAACTTGTGACTCACCTGTGTGTGCTCAGAGTGCACTAACAGATGCTTGGCCAAGTCATGCAATTTTTATCATCTCTTTAAAAGTTCAACATTTTAGGGAAAAAAACACCTTTCTTGCGTATACTGTAAATGATCAAAAATCTCTAATAAGGTCTGGATTTCTGGGATTGCTCAAGTCTGTCCTTGTCTTTGCTTAATAACTTTCTGCAAGAGACTTCAAATTATTCCATGTTTTTTTCTGAGACGAATATGAGCTCCCTCTGATGGCTAAATTGCAAAATTATTTTCCTTAGCTTAGGAACCATACTTGTATATTAGGGAACCTAGTGAATTCACAATTCATTTCTAGATGCATAGTGTTGCTCCAGCCTAATTCTGTACCCACGGGAGTTGTAGTGAACCAGAAGGGCAAATGGAGCAGGTTTGGGACCAAATTCTTGTTTGGCATAACTCCTTAATGCTTATTGTAGTAAATGGGAGTAAGTTGTCTTGTTGAGGTGATTCTCTGTACTCAGTGGAATAACACCAGCAATTAATTTGGCTGTGTGAACTTAGCATAGAGAAGCATGTTCAGTTATGCACTTGGAAAATGAATTCAGATTCAAGTTCTTGTACTGGTACAAAGGCAATTGTAGATTTAAAACCGTGGGCAAAACCAGTGTGCTCCTTTGTGTATTCTTTTTCTGAGCATCTATATTTTTCTTTTCAGCAGCATAATACATAGGGAGATCCTGTCATTACATCTCATTATACTATCAGTGCATAAGACAGTTTACCTTTGCAGTCTATGGGATCTTTCCTGCTGCCATTCACAAAAAATTTCACGGTAGGAAATGCTTGAATATTAAATTCTTTTCTCAGATCATGGTGGTGTGTCACATCAATTTTGCCAAACTGGATTCTTGGAGCTTCTTTTTTAAGCTGTCGTGCGGCCTCAGCAAATTCTTCAGAAAAGTTCTGAGATGATTGAGATAAAGAAACATCTGGAAAAGGCCAATCAGAAGCAAGTGGGTTACATAAACCACAGGCTGAAGCCTTCTAGTGGAGGTTGTTGGGTCAAGTAGTAGCTGGAGGGTTTGAGTAGGGTCTTTTATGACTCAGAAATAAATGATACGTTATATTTACTTGTTTATATTAATGCTGGTTGTTTACAGCTCTGCATGTCCTTGGACCAGTCATGGAGAACAACTAGTAACATTTCAATAGCCTTCTGTTGGGAATACATAACAAGGAATTAAAAAGTAGTTTGACTGATTATGGTGGGTATGAGCTAAAGGGAGGTCAAGGGTAGAGTTAGATATTACTCACATTAGGACTCTGATAAGTTCCCACTTCATTGAGGCAAACCACTGTAATGCAGAAACTACTTTTCCAGATAAGATATGAGGAGGGAAACAGAGGAACAGACTGGCAATGTATTTCTGCCTGCTGTGCTGTGTGCCAGCCCTTCTCTAGCTCATGTGGCAGCTCTGTGTCTGGAGAGGGGCTGTCCTGGGCCCTGCAGCTCTAAGTTATATCAACATGAAAAAAAGGACAAGAGAAGGAAACCAGTCACACATCAACTGCTCTGTATTCAAAGTTAAGTAAGAGGTGAAGGCCTGAAGCTTTACAGTTTTGCAACTTCAATTGAAAAGAAAAATTCATTTTTATTAATATTGAGATATCCTGTCTTTTTAAATTTATTATAAAGAGCCCAACCTTTTTCTTTTGATTCTGCACAGGAAATTTTTGGTTTCTTCAATATACTTTCCAAATAGAAACAAATGAAAAACATCCAGTTAATCTTGGTTTTCTACATTTTTGTTTGTTCTTTTGTGCATATCTGAGTGTGTTTGTGTACACACATGAGCAGATATATACTTGCACAAGCACACACACAAATGCACCAAAGCAGAAATCTGACAAATCATATGTCATTTGTTCTTTCACAAAACTACAGATACACTTCTCTCCAGCCTACCTGGTGAAGATATTACCCAGTGTAGCTATAACCAAAAAGTAAATGGACATTTCTGTAAGAGTTCTAATAAATGAAAGATAAACCCCCTAATCTAACTCAGTGCTGAGTTCCGTTTCTTGAATTATTCATCGTTATCCTTGCTCTGAATGCCAGCCATCAATCATTTCCTTCCACCTAACTGTAACAGAAGTGTGAAGATTAATGTTTTTTTTCTCAAAATATTAACATAATAGGCCCTTCCAAATTCTGTCCCATATAAGCCCAACCTTGGGCTGGGCTCACAGAACCCCCTGCACAGGAACAGCTGCTCCAGCTGCTCATGTGCCAAAGGGAGTTCTGCTTAGCAGGACAAAACTTGGTGTCTGTTCAGGGAACACTCAGGTACTGTGGTGATGTGGAGAAAGCACTTCTGTAAATACAGTAAATAAGCCTTAAGACAACAGTCCTAAACAAGCTATATTCTAACTGCCTGTGAAATTAGTGTTTCATCAAATAAATGTATTATGATTTCTCAAGGAAATCTCATCCTAACTTTAATTTCCTGTCTCCAATTTATAAAAATGGTCTTAGTAACTTTTTTCTCAACGAGACTATAATGTGTTATGTCCTAAAAAACCCAAAAAGGAGTAATATCTCCAATTGTACCTTGATATGATCTAGAAATCACTCAGAAAACCATGAGCGAAGTTCTGACCAGTCAACGTAAGAAATTGCATGTCTACCCTACAAAAGTACTGCTGCTTCTGGGGGCACTGCGTGTTGAGACTTTATGAGATATTTTTGCTTAAAATCATTGCCAAGCAAGTGGACTTTTTAATAAAACCTGGGGTGGTTTGCTATGGGGTTTAAGGGTGCTGATACAGTGAGTGCAGGGTTAGCCCAGAGCAGGGACTGGGCTTTCCAAGAGGAAGGTGTGCAGTCTGGAGGGGGTGCAGGTGGAACAAGGAGCAGAAAGCCACTCAGCAAATCAGGATCCAGCACCTTCTAGCTGATTCCAAGTCAATGTTTTAAACCAGAGGCAATTTCAGTATAATGATTTTTTCCTAATAACCTAAGGTTGCACAGATCCTTTTACCACAGATGGGACCTTGGAAGCTTAAGTAATTTTGAACAGTGAAATAAGAAGAGGCAGAAAAAGTTGTTGGTGAAGTCCAGACACAGAAGCTGAAGCTCCACAAATATACAGGGAATTTTAAGCTTTATGGACATTAGACATTTATGTAGATTGTTTGAGAGGGTTCAAGATTAGATAATGTTAGATAATGAGAGGTGGTAGAGTTAGTAGCTACAGGCTGGAGCTGGGAAAAGTGCATGACTTCATCGTGTAAGAAGTAATCACTACGGTCAGAGACAAGGAGAAATTCAAGTACCATTAACCAGATAACTGAGACACAAGTTCAGTGAGTGAACAGGCTTATTCATCAGACATATAAAAACTGTTTCCTTGACTACCCACAAACCAGGTGGAAACATCCATCTTGCACCTTTCCCTGCTTTCCTGAGTGATTAGACTCCTCTTCAGCTTTCCATCAATTCCTTTTCATTCCACTCATTCTCTTTGCCTCCCAGGTGCTGTATTTTTCAAGTCACTTGAGTGTTGCAGGAAATCATCACTCCTTTTATTTGGAGCTTTTTCTTGAGTTTTGTTTCGCTTCCTTTGGTTTAGATTTTTATTGACACTGATCACTTCAGGCGCTGGGATGAGAAGCAGCTGCCGAGGTTAATGTGGCATCACAGGCTTCAAACTTGAGGAGAGCTGAGCATCAGCAAAGTACATGAGCAGACACAGATGAGAGGCAGCAGAGTTGGTGGCAAGTCACCAGGGAAGGCATTTTTGGGTGGTGGGATATCTGTGTAAACTAGTGTGCTGTGCCACATCTGCCAGAAGGGAGAGCCCCTTTGATGGCCATCAGCTCAGGAACTGCTCTGTATCACAGTGGGAGAGTCTTCATTATCAGTAGTGTTAGTTGTGTTGTAAATAAAAACAAAGATAAATTAAGCACTGGAAAATTAAATGTGGGAAGAGAACCAGAAATCTTTTATTTTGAGTGGCTCTTCTTCTTGAGTACATCAATAACCTGAGTCAGCTGCTACTTCTTTTTCTTAGTGCAGTTTAGTGAGCTAAAATATAGTGACATCTGGACATATAAAACTTTTGCTAAGACATTGATGTGGTTAATGACCCTAAAGCATTTTTGAAGTGAGTAAACTGGAAGCATGAAGAGCTCCTTTTCCTTTAGCTAATTGCTGGTGGCCTCCAGTCTTACTCTGCTGTCTTTTGATGGCTTAGGGATTGCTGCAGTCATTGTGATTGTGTCTGTTGTCATGCTGGATACTGATTTCCCGCCTGTTAGTTTCTGACAGGGTCACAAAATTGTTTTAGCAGTCCCATTTCTCATCTTCTGTGTAGGCTGTTTTTACTGTTGTGCTACAGATATATAATTTTCTCTGTAGAAGACTCTTGATATGAAGGATAGATTCATGTTTAACATATCAAAGTGGAAGGGTGTTAATCTTGGTGCAGTTGCAAACTTTCTTGTGTGACCTTGAATTCTCCCTTTCTTTTCTGCAGTGAGATACAGCCATGGTCTCCTGTACTGACCGCTCTACTTTTTAACTGATGTTTGCAGTTCGTTTGAGATCTTTTGCTATGCAAACATCAAGTATTATTTGAAGTTTGGATCCTTATTCAAAGCATTCACTAAAATAAGCTTGTGTGAGAGACACCTACTGACACCTGTCAGTAAATCTGCACAGGCAACTAGATCATCATCTAGTGACTCTTTTACCTGTCCAGACATGTGTTTCCACATGTCCTGGGCATTTTAATATGCATAGTGCAAACAATTTATGTGACTCTTCAGATTTCCTCCTAAAAGGCTGGCATAGATTTCTGATGAAGTCTACAGGAATGAGGGGTCCACATCCCATTATCTGTCACACTGCACCAGGTTCCTGTGAGAAGCTTAGCTGTAAGAAATAACTATTCTGGTCGGTTTGAACTGTTTGCATTCACCTCCTGTGGTGAGAAGACCACGCCTGAATGCTAAAATCAGTTCTTACCACAGCAGTGAGTATGCTTTGGACGTTGGCTTTATAAGTGAGTTGATCATCTGAGCTGTATAATTGATTTAAGATCAGTCATGCCCCACCCTGCTTTATAGAAATCTCCCTTTTTATGAACTAATATATACACACTTAGGCAGCAGTTTCTTGGGGTTTTTTTCGATAACATCACCTTCAGCTTTTGTGCCTGAAAAAGGAGGTGTTTGTCTTTAAGAGTAACCCTCATGTTGCCTAGTAAATGTTATTATCCCAGCATAATTGTCAGTCACAGGTTGCAAGAATCCTGTGGCTGACCCAGTGTCTCACTGGGTCTACAAATGTTCTGCTAGAAAAGGTAAACATCACTTTTTCATACACGAGGGCAGGCTCAGCACACAAAGCAGCAGGACAAGGTCTGCAACACTTGTGTGCTTGTGCTTAGGTTAATCACATGTTTATCCAGGAACTGGCAATTTTTCAATGGAAAGGACAGGAGTAGGCATTCTCAGAGATCTGTGGAATCAAGCATTCACTGGGATCTGCACCTTTCCTGAATTCTTCTGATAGGTGGGAGGAACTGGCATTAGCATGTGCTCTGAAAACAGAGCTTCTGGTGTTTATGTTCATAAGTGTATGAAGTTTATTCTGCTTCTGACAAGCATAACTGTTTGAGTGCTTGGGATTTTTTGTGTGTGTTTGTTTGTTTCTGCAGTGAAAGTCAACAGAGGGACTTACATTCAGCCAATGTGTGGTGTAAACAGCAACATTCTCCCATGCAGGGAACACTGATCTAAGACCTACCTTGGCTGGTGACAATCACCCTGTATTCCTGTGTGATGCTTCTGTTGTTTTCAGACATGTGTTGTTGCCCAGCACAGCTGGGATGAGGCAGGAAGAGTGCTGCATTTCTGGGTCAATGCTCTGTGTTCAGCCTCAGTGTTTGCCCTGTGCACTTTGCCCAGCTCCAGAGGGTACCCGTACGTTGCTTGGCACAAAGTCAGAGTGTATTTATAGTAAATGAAGGAAAGCAGACCTGGGGCTTTGGGAGGGTGGAACTGACAGGCATTAGGAGGATTTGGGGGTTGCTGGGCAGAAGACATCAAAACAGGCCTCACCTGGTAAGTATTGTGGGACTGGTAAGTAAATAATATTATGCAATAGGGAAAAGATTGGGATTTTCTCATAATTGACAGGTCTAAGGTAGAGTGTTGAACCAAAGTTTGCAGCTCAAAATTTTCCCTGTGTTGATACAGCACAAGAACAAATCCCACCTACTGGGAAGCCTGGTATTTCTTTCCTTTCCCTGACTATGTCTCTGTGATTGAAAGAGAGTCATGAAGACGAAGATCTCAGATCTTGCATTCATCCTGGATTTCTGAAGTTGGTTCCTGGCAGCACCAAAGAGCTGTGTGATCTGGGCAATATTGTTTTCTCTTGCATTATCTGTTTCCTTAATGATTCACATAGATTGCTTATTTAGATAGCCTGTTTTAGGGAGCAGGACATAAAATATTAGGACTTTATGGCTTTTCTGTGCAGGTGCACATGCATGTCCCATCTTCAGTGTCTTTATGTTGTGGCAACAAAATGATTACAACAAATTAATCAGCTTGTTCAGTGTTGTGGAGTCAGGTTTCCTAGATCCTGGGGCACTGCCTCACTGCAGGGTAGTGTTTCACTGCTGCTTGCTGGCATATCTCCAAAGGGACCTTGAGAGGTTGAGGCCATTGATTTCCAGGTAATGCATCTGGGCTGTCGAGCTCATCACTCTTGTGAGTGATTCCACAGTTCTTTCCAAGGACTGCAGATGCCTTTATGGTTTGTGGGGGAAAGGCAACCCATGAGCCTTCAACAAGCCCTTCAGATATGTTTGCCTTTAATCCAAACCAGAAAGTGATGAGGATCACTGGAACAAGGTGTGGTTGGGGAGCAGTGTTTCATCTCTGATGTTTTTTGGAAGGTGCAGTGGGGAATGGAAGAGTGTGGTTGTCCTTCCCTTCTGAAAAAACCAGTTGTGAGAGTGGTGGGACATCAGAGACGTCCAAGACTCTGCTCTGAAGTAGGGGGAACAAAGCCTGATTTTGATCTCCACAGCTTTTGGTGCCCAAGTCCCCGGGCTACTGTATTAGAACAGGGTTTTTTTCAGCTCTGTCTCTTTATGAGTTTTTTCACGTGTTTGTTTTCCATTTGTATTAGGTTGCAATCCTGAAGGGTGTTGCAATATCTCATTGTTGATAATCTGTGCCAGTACTAAGGTGGTTTGGCAACAAGCTCTTCTCTGAGCTAAACTTTTAGATTCTGTACTTTGAATCAACTCTTACAAAGCTAAGAGTGGAGAATTGCTGAGGTTTTTCTGATAAATTATTTTTCATCAAAATACTGCATCTTCAGAAAGATAAAAGAGTTCACAACTGCAGCCTGAATTTGGCAAAAAGCTTTAGACCGTCCACAATTAGTCAATAAAATCTTCCTAAGTTTCAACACTTTCACAAGTGTTTAAAAGTTTTAAACATTACATTTTAAATAATTTTCTAATGTGATTATTCTGAAAGTTTAAAAACACATAAAGTTTCATGGCTTTGTTTCAGGAGTAGTGAAATGTGTGTTATGATCCAAACATATTTTTAGTTTCATTAATCTGTTAGTGTATTTTAGATTTTGTCATTAGAAAAATACAAGTGTTTTCATTTCAGTCTGACCTACACTACATTATTATCATCATCATCCAGGTTTGATAGTGAAGACAAAAGAATGAATTAGATGCACTTCTTCAAAGTTAGGATATTGCCTTAATTTCAAATATCCCCTCCAAATATGGATCAGTTGGGGGGTTCAGCTTGTGCCTGTTTTTCATGCCTTTTTCCAAAGGAGTGCTGGTTTGCCAGGTGTTTGTGTAATTAAAGGCTAAGAGGATGTGTGCACTGAGCTCAGTGAGTGTGACACAGCAGAGCCAAACCCAAGCAAGAGAGACAAAGCTTTCATTGTCTTACGCAAATCAAAGGGTTTCTGCTGCCAGCAAGCTGAGGGGAAATACAGCTCCATGTTTGTGGTGAGGGAATTTATACAACATCTGAACTGTCAGATGGATAACATCATGAGAAGGCACCTTTTGGGTTTTGCTTTCATGATGTACTTGATGCCCAGACTTTATACCAAAGCTGGTTACTCAAAAGCCCTCCCCATGAGTTTTCTCCCCATGAGGAACGAGCATGAACATAATAGAAGGACCCTGAACCTGCCTCCACATGATCGAGTGCTAATTTAAGGGGAATGGTCCAATATAATGCCACTACAGACACCAAAATGTTGTGAAAGAATGTTCTCTGAAGCCTAAAGACTCCCATCCAACAAAAACGTCATTCAAAGTGCAGATTAAATGCTCTCTGATTATTTTTTGTTTGGTTTTTCTCTTTTTAATGTTTCACCCATCACTGCTCTGAAACACATACTTGCAAAATTAGGCAGTGGAAGCAAAGAATGCCAACTCAGCACTGTCTTATGTAGCAGACTGGTATTTAACCACCCCAAAAAGGAATAAATTACTGTAGCTATGATCAGAAATAGATACATGGAGAAAAACAAAACAAACAAGGACTTCTGGGGGACAAAGCAATGGTGAAACAACCATACTTGAGTGCCCCAGCAGCAGTCACACTCTGCAGAGCCATCAGGGGAAGAGACAGTGGAAATGGATACTCACAGAACTTCACCAAGAGGTACTTGGTTTCCTTCAATGCTCTGTCAAAGTTGCTCGCTTTCAGTAAGAGGACATTGTTCTCCTTTTTTATTTTGGGAAGTTTGGCCTTCTTTAACTTTGCTTCATTTGGGCCTATGCTGTCTGCTGCCAGGAGGCCTGCAAGAAACAATAATAGAAGAAGGGAAAACTGATGTGTCTTCATATTGTTCTGCCTTTATCCAGATACTGAGAAACAAAGAAGCAAAGGAGCACTAAGCAGCAGGGTTTGTTGCTCATATGGCTGTGGCTCTATCAGCCAAACCAAGGGGCTGATAAAGTTGACAAAGGAGTCTACCACCAGTGAGGCAACTGCACCTTTCCACGGCAAGGTTAAAATAGTTAACTGGTTCCTGATCTTTGGAAGTGTTTGAGGACAAAAAAGTGTCTGTGGGAAAGTTGGGTTTAGTGTTTCTGTAAATAATCAGAACCCTGGGGAGAGTGTGAGAGAGCACAGGAGGAAATGCTTGCAGAAGGAGCAGTCAGTTCAGAGTGCACTTCTGTAATTAGACACCCAGGTTTTGTCAATGTTACCCAGCACAGGGCTGCAGACGAAACAGCAGGTGAGGGACCTGGGACAGCATTTGGGGGCTGCTCCTCTGCCTAATGTTTGGTTGTCTCTTGGACTTATGGAGCTACTTATTGTGGATCTGATTGAGAGTGTGCTGAAGTCAGGGAAAAACTCTCATTGCTTTGCATACGTAATTTGAATATCTGTATCTCTGCAGTGTCTTGTCTGTGAGGATCCCCTCTCTACTTCAGTGCCACGTTGTAGCTCAAGATACTACTTTGTGGGTGAAACCATTGGTTTTCAGTGGCAGCACAGTTTCTTGGTTGTTTTTTATGCCTGGTGGGAGTGGGTCTGGGTCTCAAACTCTTCCCTAACAGTCTCAAAGGTCTTGGGTTGTAATGCACCTTGAGCTGTGTTCTATTAGTGCTTGTACAAGGTGCCTAATGAAATCAGAGCGAGCTGTGTATTCAGGCTGCTCGCAAGATAAGATCACACACAAATACAGATTCAGCAATCAGGTACTAAATGAGGAGGGGGGGAAGGCAGAAAGATAAGAGTCTCCCATTTGACTTTGTGGTCTCTTTCTCTTAGTAACAGGCTCTTTTCCAAAGATGTCTTTCAGGTAACATCCTAGTAAGGTTTAAAACCATCTTTCAGAATTACAGGTTAAAACTGACAAGGCCTGTTTGATCTGAACAGGCAGTTTTTCAGCTCAGAACACAGCCTAGGGCTCCCAGAGAACAGGTAGGATAACAGAACCATTTGCTTAGAGAGCTGATTTTCCCCTGTCTGTCACTGAGATAAAGAGCAGTCAACTTAAATCCCTCCTGAAAGCCTCCTACCATGAAACAGGTACCATTTTAGAAGGGGTTTCTAACCTCTGTCCTGGAAGAAAACTGCAGTAAAAGGAGGATCATACAACACTCCATCCTGCCAGGACACACTGAAGTGAGAAAAAGAGTGGGATTTTGCAGAACTGAACAGAAAATTTAAAAGAGTGGAGTACAATTTTTTCTTGTAGACATAAAGCATGTTAGCTCTTATTTTGTACATTTTTTTCAGCACTGCTAACTACATCTGGCTCTTTTATTTTGTGCTTTGCTGTTTGAGAGCTATGGAAAATCTGCCCTCTGCAGAAGCCACAGGCCAGTCAGCAGAAAACACTGGATGTAGGATAAATACAGTTCTTGGGCCTTCTGCTTTGTAACCACTCACACCCTGTAAATGTGTGGTCGAGAGTCACTGACGTGTCTCACATGTGATCAACTTCTACTTCCATTTCTGTGTTTTGCCACACAAATACAGTGGTATCAGAGTGATGGTAGTTACTGTTATTCATTGGCCTTGAACACTGTAAGGTCTCACTACACCTCCACTTGCAATACATAAAGGTGAAAGTAACTGCATGGTATCCCAGTGAGACAAGTATGTACTGTTGGCTTTTAAATAAGGAGAGTGTTGTGTCACAGAAAGGTTTAAAAGCAAAGCTGGCTCCACTGAATTGGGGAAAGATTCTTTTAGATATAATTTGTGGTATATTCTTAAAGACTTGATTGCACTAAAAACAAGTTTATCAAGAGATTCAGCATCTGTGAGTGAAGATCCAGTTTACTTGATTTTTCAAAGCTGGGCTTTAAATACATGTGGTATCATGCATTCTGTCTCTTCCACTTATATATTGTGCAGAAAATACTAGGAGAGACTGGAAGCATTGGCATTTTCTTAGCAAGTTTGTTTTACAACACGTATCTTTTCCCAAGTTACAACCCCCAGCTGAAGTGCAAAGCAATTGGAACTCTTTGGCATTTCACCTTTGCTCACTCACTGTTTATTCTGCATTTATTCGATGCCCCTAATGAAAAAAGAACTCACAAGGGAATATTTCAGAGATCCATCAGTTTTATTGGTGCTTAAATTCAGTGTGACTCGCCATCTAGTGCATATTCAAGGCATAGCATAATTACAGAGGCCTTTTTAAGTCAAGGTGATGGTGTCCTCAAAACACTTAATAACAAGTAGTGTTTTATTTCTGTAAGCAGGCAAAGTAAAATATAAAATTTACAGGAATCAAGACAGATATTTAGAAAAGGACTGGTAAGTGAAATTTTAGAGATGAGATATGAGAATCATTCATCAGGTGATGGAAGTAGAGAACAAAGATTCTAATAAAAAAACAGTGCAGTCTTTGCCAGATAAGAAGGAACATAAAGTAATAGGGGAAAACAAGGATGAACACCAATAACCTATTTATTCAACCTGATTTGCATTAATTTATCCAACATCATAAAAGAGACAGCATCCAATACCTGGCTCATTTTAAATGTATTTTCTTTCATTTCAGGTGACTGACTCCTTAGCTGTACTCCTGGCTTTTTCCCCCACTGTCTGATAAAACATCATTTATCATGAGAACATTTATTAAATCCTGGATTCCTCAGTGTCTGCAGATTCTCAGGTTGCCTTGCAGACCATTCCATGGATACAACAGGCTTCTGACATCTCAGATTATTGCCCATTATGATTCTATAAACCAGTGCAAAACAGAACTGCCAGAATATTTCAACTTTGCAAGTGATGTCTTAGATGAGTGGTCACAACTGGAAAAGGTAGTATTTTCTTTTACTTTATAGACATTGTGTTGTAGTTTAACCCCAGCTGGCAACCAAGTACCACAGTACCACTGGATCACAAGCACACACCCCACAGTGGAATGGGGGAGAATCAGGAAAAAAAGAGGTAAACCCTTGGGTTGAGGTAAGACCAGTTTAAGAATTGACATTAAATAACATAATATTAACAATGTTAACAATATTAACTACTACTAATAGTAGTAGTTGGAGGCAACGGAAAGTGAGAGAAAGAAAAAAGCCCCCAAGAAAGTCAAGTGACACACAACACAATTGCTCACCACCCACTGACCAGAGCTCAGACAGAGCATGGGAAACTGGAACATCTTTGACTTAGTTGTTGCTAAGCAGTGCTTACTCTAGCCCAGCCAAAGCCAGGACACCTTGGAACAAATCTCAGATGATATAAATCAGTTTTTCTAATGGATACTGGATAGGGTTCACTGTAGAGTGGAATGCACCATTTTGGTTTCTTTGTCAGAAACACAGGTATCAATCTGACAGACTAGTTAGCACAGAGGATTTGCTTGGTCTGGAGTTCTTTTGTATTGAAATGAAACCTTTTAAAGACTTTCTTCTTATGTTAATATCTTCTGTTGTGTTCTAGGATGGAAGAAAACCAGCAAATCCAGCTTTTTGGTGGGTAAATGAGGAGGGAGAGGAGGTGAAGTGGAGCTTTGAAGAGCTGGGATTTCTCTCTAGGAAGGCAGCCAATGTGCTGTCTGAGGCCTGTGGTTTGCAGAGAGGAGACAGAGTTATAGCAGTTCTGCCTCGTGTCCCAGAGTGGTGGCTCCTCAACGTGGCCTGTATGCGAACAGGTGAGGGACCTGACTGACCTCTGGGGTGCAGAGAGAACAGAAACAGAAGGTACAAGCAATGGGCTAAATTAAGGTGGAGAAAATGTGAGCAGGAATACTATGACCTGTCCAAGTCAGCTTTTGCATGGAAGGAGACTTGGCAGCTCCCACACAGGAACCAAAGGGACAGACATGATCCAGGCAAAGGCATGCTCAGCTGAAACCAGTGAAGGTCGAGTGGTTACAATCTAAGGCCAGCCTTGACCACATACATTATCCATGTGGACAGTTTTAATGCAGTAACTTGTATGATTAGAGGGATTAATAACTCAATACAATCTAGTTTTGCTCTGCTGTTGCAGTTTTGCAAATTCTTAGGAAGAGTTGGAGCCATTGCATTTTTAAACTGCTAAACATTCATGATGGAATAACTCAGGATGAACAGGGACAAGAGCAAGTATTTTGGAGAAAGGCTGAGTTGTCTCAGTTGCTTATTGCTTTTGTTCCAGGAATTGTCCTTATTCCAGGAACATCCCAATTAACAGCCAAAGACATCTTATACCGACTCCAGGCTTCAAAGGCCAAGTGCATCATTACCAGTGACACGCTGGCACCTGCAGTGGAATCTGTTGTGCCTGACTGCCAGTTCCTGAGAAGCAAACTAATTGTAGGCAAAGGGAGCAGGGCTGGGTGGCTGAACCTCAAAGAACTCCTTGCGTGAGTATCCACTTGTTTGACCATCACCCCTGTGAGGGGCAGGAAGCTCTGTCAGTGAGGTGGCACTGCTGAGTCTTGGGGTCCATTTTTTTTATCCTTCTGTCAAGTCACTGAATTATGATTGCACTGCATAATGCATAGGTAGAGGTTCATCTAGCACAGGTTTGGGGAACTAACTTCAGGTTCTTCATCTTCTCCTCCCTCAGCAGTCTGCCAGCATTTAGAAGCTCTCTGCTTCTACTTTGATCACAAGACAAGCATGTACAGTACTTACCAGTTCTTTTGTGCTTGTCTTCCAGACCCTGCTCCAATGCCCCTTGAGTAAGTGTTGCAACACCCACTGCCAGCTCTTTGTGCTCGGTTATTTCTTCCCTTTACTGTGTTGGTGGCCCAGAGGAGCTGAATTGTTCGTCAGTCTCTTGAACATAAATAACCTTTAGTTATAAGACCCCCCTTACCTGGCATTACAACCTCCATATGGCTGCCATTGATCTCAGGTTGGGAGTCTGTACATGTGGAGGCAGAACCTGATTTTGCATCTGCCTGATGTTCCATAACAAGCACCTTGAGTGCCCTTGCAAAACAGTTGTAGATGAAGTCACTGGAATATGCTGTAGTTGCTCACATCTTAAATGTATTGCCAGGCTTGTTATGAACAAAATGAGTTCTCTATCTCTGGTGTGGTGTCTAATCCAACCATTTATTTAGTGAGATCATACAGTCTGGGGTTATTTACCTGCTTAATTCCTAAACCTTAAAAATACAGGTTCCTTGATGGAAAACTGCATACAGTGACTGTAACGTGCTGTTTCTTCTGAAGGATGACATCTGCTGACCACACCTGTGTCAAGACAAGAAGTCAAGACCCCATGCTGATCTATTTTACCAGTGGAACTACAGGCTTACCAAAAATGGTGGTGCAGTCCCACAGCAGTTATGGCATTGGATTTGCAACCAGTGGCAGGTATTACCTTGCAGCTGCTCCCAGGGTCCTGTTTAAGTGACATGATCAACATTACTCTGACAATGTGACTGTAGAACTCCAGGAAATGTAGGCATGTCATGACTGTGAAATCTTACCTCTTCCTCATTTGCCCCTTTCCATGGTAAACTTTCATTAGCAAAAGCTTCTTGAAGACTCAGCTGAGATGGGCACACACAGTGTTGTGTCCCTCAGACTGCAGAGGAGCAATCAGGAGAGTGTCCCTGTAGCAAAAGCAGAGCAAGTCAAGTGCTCTGGTGTTGGGTCCCTCTTGCTTGAGAAGCAAAGCAGCCTTGGGCTTAGCATTATACCTGAAAAGTTACAGTTTCATGGCTTGTTACTGACTTGCTTTCATTGAATGTCCTTTATTTATGCTTCTGAAAGTGTGAGAATTTTCATGAAAATCACAGGAGACCTTTCCCAAAGCATTCTGAATTGGAATCTGGTGCTACAGAGTCCACAGAAGTAACTTGCTTAGTCCCTAGAGAAATAAGCTGTGACAGCTAAAGTCACTGCTGCACAATGTGGGGAAAGCCTACTCCAAATTATCTGTTTTCATTTTGAATGAGATCCAGATTCTGGAACTCAAACCAAGGGTGTTTTGCACTGCCCAGTAGAAAAGCAAACTCTGGAAATGTTAAGCAGGAGGGAATGAAGGGAAATAAGAGAATGTCTGAGACTTTTCCCCTTCTACAAACTTGCTACTGAGTCTTGCTTGCTGACACCACATCTTCTAATGGAAGCCTCCTGCCCTTTCCTTGAATTCTGCTGTGACCTGTGCCTGAGTCTCTCACACTCTGTGTAGCAACTTTTTTATCTCTGCTTTATCAGGCACTGGATGAACTTGACTCCTTCAGATATAATGTGGAATACCTCTGATACTGGCTGGGTAAAAGCAGCTTGGAGCAGTGTTTTTGCACCATGGATCTGTGGATCCTGTGTCTTTGTGCACCATATTCCACAGTTTAAACCAGCAGTTATAGCAGAGGTAAGTGCAACAATTTATACTGTGAGGTTTATTTCCTTTTTGCATAAATGAAGCAAACAGGCTGGGCTACATTGCATGGGTGCCCTGCTCTGTAGCAGCAGGGACAGTACTCCCTCCATCCCAAGCAATCATCCCTCCCTTTGATATCCAATAAGGTAGAGGCACAAGTGTTTTCCCTTGTTAGGCCATGTGACGTGGCTTCAATGTAGAGGAGCATTGGTGAAAGATGCAGGATATAAAAATCTTGGAATCACTGCTGTCTTGTCTGAATATTGAGCCTAAAGTTCAATTCAGGTATGGAATTTCAGCTGCTTTGGGCCCAGAGTGAGCATGGGCCAGTAATCAGAGTATGGCGTAGACCTGAATTAGGGCTCTGTTATTCCGAATTTTCAATTACTTGCCTTTTCTCCACCCAGGCACTTTGCAAAACCAGTCAGCTGACCAGTTCTCCACAGCATTGGCCTCTTGTGTTAATTACCTTCACTTTTACAAGGTCTGACCCACCATTACATTTTCTTTCAACAAAATAACTTTCTCTTTTTTCAGACTCTCTCAAGATACCCCATCACCACCTTCTGCACTGCCCCCACTGCCTACCGCATGCTGGTCCAACACAACCTCAGCAGGTACTGCAGGGATGGGAGGGAGCCTGGCGTATAATGCTCTTTAGTTCCTTAAGTTCCTGATCTTTTTTTTCAATTGAAAGCAATCTAATTAACAAAATGTGCTCTCAGGAAAGAAAGCTGTGTTCTGAAATATGAGAATAACTAGTCACACCATAGGCCACTCAGGCTTCAGGGCTGGGTCTTTGAAAAGACAGCACAGAGGAAACAAGTGAGATTATTTTAAGTTCTCCCTTCCTCTGAACTTGTGATTGACATTTAAATTGAAGTCAACTTTCAGGCAGCAGTAGATCAGGGAATTACTGGAGTACACTGAAGTTATTCTCATATACTTGAGAATGAATTGAACAGTTATTTGTATCTGTTCCCTCCAGTTTGTTACTCTGTAAAATATTCAGTTTATGAGAAGTGGTTTGTAAGGAGTTTTCACATCTTTGATAAGCTACGTATTCTTCTCACACAGGTCTTTCATCCTGACAAAAATCACCCCAGGTTTAGCAGAGAGCTCAGGCTGTGTGTTCCTATTCAACCTTACTTTTGCTCTAGAAAATTCTCGGTCTTTTATTTGATCTTGGATGATGGCACATAACTCAGCTTTCCACAAACATCTAATATGCTTGTTCAGATTTCTCCTTTCATGTCAGCCCTTCCAAGAAAACAACTTTGCTCACTCATTTGGCAGCAGAAAAACCTAATTCTAGTGACACAAAGTTAAACCACTCTGTCTTCAGTGGCAGCACAAGCAATCTAGGAGTCCAGTCGAGGTCTGCATAGCAGGATGATTATTGTCATTTCCAAAGGAACTTGTGAAGTTTAGGGTGTACTTATTTATTTGGAAAGCCAAGGGAAGCTGTTTTTAAAGCCATGCACTCTCTCTTCAAGAGTTAAGGAAATTATTTCATTTGCTATTCCTCTCAAGCTACAAGTTCACAAGTCTGAAGCACTGTATATCTGGAGGAGAAGCACTCAATCCTGAAGTGATGGCAAAGTGGAAAATCCAGACAGGGTTGGATATCCATGAAGGTTATGGACAGACTGAAACAGTAGGTTTGCAATAAATGAAATTGCTAATTGTAGATCTCATCATCATCTTTACATCAAAGGCAAAACAAAAAAACACATAATTTGCTCTAGGTATCAGTTTGGCCTGTGTAATGTTTTAATGAAATGTGCTAAACCAGCTCACATCCCAGATTCTGATATTCTTGTGAACCACAGTGCTTTGGTTCTGATTCAGTCCTTGTCACAGCAAAGTCACAAAGACTGTCCTGCCTAATGGAAACAATAATAGAGTTTACAAGATATTGCAAAAACATTTTAAAATTGAAATCTATTGTTCAGGTGACAATATGTGCCAATATGAAAGGAATGGGAATTAAACCTGGCTCTTTGGGAAAGGCCGTTCCCCCTTATGATGTGCAGGTACGTCCATACGCTGCAGGTGTGGGTGGAAGAGGAAGGGGATGCTCTGTGTGTCCCTTCTCTGTCCTGCATTGAGCTGTGGCAGACACCCTCTGAGCAGCCAAAGTAATAGTGGTGTGTCCTTTGTGCAGATCGTGGATGCCCATGGGGCCGTTGTGCCCGCAGGACAGGAGGGCACCATTGCTATCCGGGTGCAGCCCACACGGCCCTTCTGTCTGTTCTCGGAGTACCTGGTGAGCCTGAGCTGCTGTGTCTGTGCCTGCTGAGGAACTTGGGGGACACTCAGGGCAAAGTTCTGGTGCTTCTGCCAGGAGCAGGATTTCATCCAGGATCTTCAGAAGGTCTTACTGAGTGACCTGAGGCCTTTGAGCTGCTCGGTTGTGTGGTGGTGCTGAGGGGCAGAACATTGTTGAGGGAACAGGCAAACCTGCAGACATTGTCCACTGCATTTGAATTATCCTATTGAATAAGCTTTGGGGGACCTATCTTTGTGTTTAATCCTCTTCTGAACCCCCACAATATTTGGATATTTGTAGCATCTTCAAATGACAACTTGTATAATATAATTTCTCACTATAAGATAAGAACTTCTTAAGGTTCAATACTCTTACTTCAGGATTTAACTATGTCTGTTGTCAACATGTTTTCCCTGTGTAACCCACAGGACAATGTAGAGAATTAGGCTTTTCCTGCCAATCACCTCACTTGAGTTTTGGTCTTGGCGGTTAGGGTTAAAAATTTCCTTAGACTGGATGTTGTTTTGGAAAACTCTGCAATGAAAAATCATTTCCCTGAAGAGAGTGGGTTACACATTTTAGTCATTTGCTGTGATGGATGGGCATTTTGATAGAGCACAGCCTTTCCTCCCTAAAGCTGTACTCTCTACATACACAAGTGCTCTATTTCACTTCTTACACATTTTTGCCATCAAACTGCTATTTGACATGTCTTTGTTTCTTTTAATTGAAGACACAAAATAGTACTGAACAAACTCATTTTGAGAACAATTTTCTTGGTTTTTTTTAGCACCAGTGATATGTAAATATGTTATATTTTATTAACAATTAGAGACATTTTTTGAAATGTTTGACTGTTGTCAGGATAACCCAGAGAAAACTGCTGCCACTCTGTGTGGAAATTTCTATGTCACTGGAGACAGAGGGATTATGGATGAAGAAGGGTACATCTGGTTTGTTGGAAGAGATGACGATATCATTAATTCTTCTGGGTAAGCCAAATTCTTTGAGATTTGAGTGTTTGCCTGCTAAAATGCAGTCTGGAAAGGCCAATGGACGGGCCTATCCTACTGCAGTGACAGGTCTTTGTTCTCTCTTAGGTATCGTATTGGCCCAGTTGAAGTGGAAAGTGCATTAATCCAACACCCAGCAGTGTCAGAGTCAGCTGTTGTCAGCAGTCCTGATCCAGTTCGAGGGGAGGTAAAAAGGAAAAGGGTGTAGAATGAAATGCCCTTTATTCTAAGCATCAAATCCCTATATGTTCTAGACTTCACTGGAATTCTGTATGTTGCAGATCTTTCAAATTAAATGGGCTAACAATTTTTTTAATCCATATCTTGACCAGTTGTAGACTTTCAGAATAATTTCTTTGTTGACAGGGTTTGATGTAAGAAAAAGATTTGGCTTTTCAGATTTATTGTGGCCTCTGTTTGCCTAAGTAATGGAATTTGGATTATTCCTCTTTTTCTCAATAAGCACATGGTAGCCACAATATCCAGACTGTTTAAGTTTTGTTGTATATTTTTCAACCTTGCAATGTTTCTTTGAGAAACCGGGATTAGATTTTCATTTTTAGTAGGATATAGAATTAGAGGGAGAAAAGAAAGTGGAAAATGGCAAAAAAAGTCTCCTGCTGAAGAGTGGGTCCTTCATAACACAATATTCTGTCACAAACAGACAATGAAAGGGAAATTGAAGGAAAACCTGCAAATTTTTGCATTCTGAATTTAGACACTCGCTTTTGACAACAAAGGTGTCCCTTTATCCCCACCTCTGGAAACTAATGGAGTTCCATCATTTTTGTGGCACAGGTAGTCAAAGCCTTCATTGTTTTAGCTCCTGCTTTTGCATCCCACGATCCAGAGAAATTAACTCAGGAGCTTCAACAGCATGTCAAGAAAGTGACTGCTCCATACAAGTATCCAAGGAAGGTAAGTACAGCCCAAAAAGACAGATCTAGTTGTACTCAAAACTGAGCCTTTTTTGTCCTCCCTCAGCTCCTTTTCATCTGCATTCTGACAAACCCTCCAACCACAGCTAAAGTAAATAAAAGTAGATGACAGGGTCAGTTGCATCTGGAGCCTTGGGTTTGCTGTGTGGCCTAGAAAGGACCCAGAAGGATGCAATGGGCATTTGGCTTCACTTCATCATGGTCCAGTTTTCCTTCCATGTTTTCATGAAAGCAGCAGCTTTGCATGAACATGGTGGGTTTTCACAGCATCCCAAATGGGCAAGACATTGAGCTTTCCAGTTCCTCCCTTAAGCTCTGTTCAGACTCTCAGCCAAAGAAAAGGGGAAATTCCTGCTGGCATCAGTGGGACTGGAATCCATCCCTTTACACCAGGAAAGACATCAGTAACTCCCTGTGCTGACAGCTGAAGCGCTCACCTCCTCAGGATTGTGGTACTTGTCCCTACAAATACTGTCCATGCAATGAACTACAATGTGTCATAAGGAATTTCACCATCCCAGCCTTCGCTGGGCAGTTCCCATCTCTTTATTCCCGGCCATAATGAATGTGTCTTATTTTACACCTGGGAAACTAACCAGAATGTATTTGGCTAAAAGTGAACATTTTTGCTTTTCAGGTGGAGTTTGTTCAGGATCTGCCAAAGACAAGCAGTGGGAAAATCCAGAGGAAGGTTTTAAAAAACAAAGAATGGGCAAGAAAATGACAAGGGCAAGAGTGACCTGGAAACCAAGTAGAGAACAAGTCTATCATTGGTACCAGCCATAACACATCACGGTTGGCCTGTGGTCATGACCCAGAGCATTGGGAGAGCATACAGAAAAACAGGCTATGGAAGGAAAGGGAGCAAACACTCATATGGCTTGTGGATGTGTGGTATTGAAACCCCTTTTGCCAGTGGCCTACAGATTTTCAGAAGGCAGAAGGTGCAAGTAATTAAGAGAGTGGAATGGGAGAGAGAAAGGGCACAGACAGGAGCCTACAACAGTTTAATTTTTGTACTGCAATTTGTATAAAGAGCTTCCTTAAAAAAAATAGGTAGAACTAAAACATTTTGATAAGACCAAATAAATGAGAAATTCAGAATAAAAATAATGTTTGTCCTAAGGTGAGTATCAGTAATTAATTGACGTTCAAAAACTACCACTGTAACATTCTCATATTCTTTCAGAGTGGATGGAGAAGGAGATTTTCTTCTAAAGCTTCTCTTCATCTTGATGAATTTGTGATCTACTTAACTGGTTATGGCAGAGGAAAAAGAACACTCAAAGTGCTTCAGGTTAAGGTGCAAATTATGCACAAATAACAATGGTGTAAATGATTACAAGAAAAAGGTCACTTTATGGAAAGAGTTTTGCTGCTTGGGCTGGTTTGTTTCACATTCTGTTCTTATTACTTCAGAAGCAGCAAAGGATACAGTAGGAAGGGTTTCACTCCAAATCCTCTTTGGCAGAGCGTCCGGGTTTCGCCTCTCCAGGTAAAGGCTCCTCTTTGCAGTGCCTCGTTGGGAAACATGTCCTGAAGGAAGAGGATCTCTCCCAGACAGCTCTCAGTGTCTTCTGGCCACAGCAGGCAGGTCAGGAAAATGTTGTTTCTCTGAATTCCTCAGCTTGATGAGCACTGAGCAGAAGCAGATGGTATTAAATCAGGAAAAATAATTTCTGGTTCTCACAGTCATTCAGAGGACTTGGCCATTACTGGCTCTTCTCCTCAATTCTCCTATTTAATTTTCACATTTTTATATCCTTGTCCTATGAGTCTTTCTCATGAGGAAATTATGTCCTCTAGGACTATTTACAGCTGGTCACTGTTTCTCTGCCACCATCTCCATGGTGTATAGAGAATACCAGGAATTATTTGTGGATTTGACAAAGTATCTGTTCTGGGGGGACAATCTGCATCCAGAATTTTATGTTATCAGATATTGCTGAAAAGATTGTGTTAAATTCTGGGTATTATTGGGATTAATTTGCCTGATAGGCAGATTAAATATTACTGTAAAAGCTTCTGCTGAGGAATAGGGAATTAATTCCAATGTTAAATAAGTTACTTTTTCTTGAGGAATAAAATTTGACCAAAACTGACATCCGTGCATCAGAGATGTGAGGATAAATGGTTATGGTTGAAGGCACAAGACAAAGGGCAAATGACTGCAAAATAAACCTGGGACAAAGGGCAAAACTTTGTGGCTTCTTTCAGACCACAGAAACTCTTCATGAAAAAGAAGTTGATTAGGAGTTTTCATTAATTTATCCAATAGCATAAAAGAGACAGCATCCAATACCTGGCTCATTTTAAATGTATTTTCTTTCATTTCAGGTGACTGACTCCTTAGCTGTACTCCTGGCTTTTCCCCCCACTGTCTGATAAAACATCATTTATCATGAGAACATTTATTAAATCCTGGATTCCTCAGTGTCTGCAGATTCTCAGGTTGCCTTGCAGACCATTCCATGGATACAACAGGCTTCTGACATCTCAGATTATTGCCCATTACGATTCTATAAACCAGTGCAAAACAGAACTGCCAGAATATTTCAACTTTGCAAGTGATGTCTTAGATGAGTGGTCACAACTGGAAAAGGTAGTATTTTCTTTTACTTTATAGACATTGTGTTGTAGTTTAACCCCAGCTGGCAACCAAGTACCACAGTACCACTGGATCACATGCACACACCCCATAGTGGGATGGGGAGAATCAGGAAAAAAAGAGGTAAACCCTTGGGTTGAGGTAAGACCAGTTTAAGAATTGACATTAAATAACATAAAAGTAAAACCAAGAAGGGCAGGTGACACACAACACAACTGCTCACCACCCCCAGACAGTCCCCCAGCAGTGATTGGCATCTCCTGACCAACCTCCCCCAGGTTATACACTGAGCAGGATACCCTGTGTTGTGAAACATCCCTCTGGGCAGTTTGGGTCAGCTGTCCTCGTTGTGCTCCCTCTCAGCTTCTTGTGTTGTGTTGTCAGCACAGCATTGGAGATTGAAGTCCTTGACTCAGAGTAAGCAATGCTTAGCAACAACTAACACATCAGTGTGTTGTCAACAGTATCCTCATCCTAAATCCAAAAAGCACAGCACTTTTCCAGCAGTTAGGAAGAAAATTGACTCTATCCCAGGCTAAACCAGAACACTTTGGAACAAATCTCAGATGATATAAATCAGTTTTTCTAATGGATACTGGATAGGGTTCACTGTAGAGTGGAATGCACCATTTTGGTTTCTTTGTCAGAAACACAGGTATCAATCTGACAGACTAGTTAGCACAGAGGATTTGCTTGGTCTGGAGTTCTTTTGTATTGAAATGAAACCTTTTAAAGACTTTCTTCTTATGTTAATATCTTCTGTTGTGTTCTAGGATGGAAGAAAACCAGCAAATCCAGCTTTTTGGTGGGTAAATGAGGAGGGAGAGGAGGTGAAGTGGAGCTTTGAAGAGCTGGGATTTCTCTCTAGGAAGGCAGCCAATGTGCTGTCTGAGGCCTGTGGTTTGCAGAGAGGAGACAGAGTTATAGCAGTTCTGCCTCGTGTCCCAGAGTGGTGGCTCCTCAACGTGGCCTGTATGCGAACAGGTGAGGGACCTGACTGACCTCTGGGGTGCAGAGAGAACAGAAACAGAAGGTACAAGCAATGGGCTAAATTAAGGTGGAGAAAATGTGAGCAGGAATACTATGACCTGTCCAAGTCAGCTTTTGCATGGAAGGAGACTTGGCAGCTCCCACACAGGAACCAAAGGGACAGACATGATCCAGGCAAAGGCATGCTCAGCTGAAACCAGTGAAGGTCGAGTGGTTACAATCTAAGGCCAGCCTTGACCACATACATTATCCATGTGGACAGTTTTAATCAGTAACTTGTATGATTAGAGGGATTAATAACTCAATACAATCTAGTTTTGCTCTGCTGTTGCAGTTTTGCAAATTCTTAGATGAATTGGACCCATTGCATTTTTAAACTGCTAAACATTCATGATGGAACAACTCAGGAGGGACAAGATCAGGTATTTTGGAAGAAGGTTGAGTTGTTTCAATTTCTTGTTGCTTTTTTTCCAGGAATCATCATTATTCCAGGAACATCCCAATTAACAGCCAAAGACATCTTATACCGACTCCAGGCTTCAAAGGCCAAGTGCATCATTACCAGTGACACGCTGGCACCTGCAGTGGAATCTGTTGTGCCTGACTGCCAGTTCCTGAGAAGCAAACTAATTGTAGGCAAAGGAAGCAGGGCTGGGTGGCTGAACCTCAAAGAACTACTTGCGTGAGTATCTACTTGTTTGACCATCACCCCTGTGAGGGGCAGGAAGCTCTGTCAGTGAGGTGGCACTGCTGAGTCTTGGGGTTCATTTCCAAAATAGAAATGGTTATATTTTTGTATCCTTCTCTTAAGCCACTGCATTGTGATAACACTGCATTAAGTACAGACTTGTATAACACAGGTTTGGGGAGCTAAATTCAGATTCAGCTTCTCCTCACTCAGGAGCCTTGTGATTCAAAGTGCACTTGTGCCTGGCAAAATGTGTTCTCTAACTCTGGTGTGCAGTATCTGATCCAATCATTTATTAGTGAGATCATACGGTCTGGGGTTATTTACCTGCTTAATTCCTAAACCTTAAAAATACAGGTTCCTTGATGGAAAACTGCATACAGTGACTGTAACGTGCTGTTTCTTCTGAAGGGTGACATCTGCTGACCACACCTGTGTCAAGACAAGAAGTCAAGACCCCATGCTGATCTATTTTACCAGTGGAACTACAGGCTTACCAAAAATGGTGGTGCAGTCCCACAGCAGTTATGGCATTGGATTTGCAACCGGTGGCAGGTATTACCTTGCAGCTGCTCCCAGGGTCCTGTTTAAGTGACATGATCAACATTACTCTGACAATGTGACTGTAAAATTCCGGTACATATAGGCATGTCATGACTGTGGGATCTTACCTCTTCCTCATTTGCCCCTTCCCATGGTAAACTCTCATTAGCAAAAGCTTCTTGAAGACTCAGCTGAGATGGGCACACACAGTATTGAGTCCCTCAGACTGCAGTGGAGCAATCAGGAGAGGGTCCCTGTAGCAAAAGCAGAGCAAGTCGAGTGCTCTGGTGTTGGGTCCCTCTTGCTTGAGAAGCAAAGCAGCCTTGGGCTTAGCATTATACCTGAAAAGTTACAGTTCATGTTGAATTTGTGGCTTCTTACTAACCTACTTTCATTGAATGCCCTTTATTCATGCTTCTGAAAGTGTGAGAATTTTCATGGAAATCGCTGGGGATGTTCCTCAAGGCATTCTGAGTTGGAAGTTGGTGCTAAAGAGTCCATAGATATAATCTGGATTTTGATTGAGATCCAAATTCAGCAAGTCAAACCAAGGGTGTTTCGCACTGCTCAGAAGAAAAGCAAACTCTGGAGAAGGAAATGAGAGAATGTTTGAGACTTCTCAACTTTTACAGACTTTCTAGAAAGCCCCACTTGCTGACACCACATATTCTAATGGAAGCATCCTGCTCTTTCCTTGAATTCTCTTGTGACCTGTGCCTGAATCTCTCACACCCTCAACTTTTTCATCTCTGCTTTATCATCAGGCATTGGATGAACTTGACTCCTTCAGATATAATGTGGAATACCTCTGATACTGGCTGGGCAAAATCAGCTTGGGGCAGTGTTTTTGCACCATGGATCTGTGGATCTTGTGTCTTTGTGCACCATATGCAACAGTTCAAACCAGCAGTTATTGCAGAGGTAAGTAATCCATTTCCCAAGCTACCCAAAGTTGTCAGAATGCCTGTTGCTTCTCTCAGCCATTTCTCAAAACCAGTCAGCTGGCTGATTTTCCTCAACAGTGGCCTCTTGTGTGGGGAGGGCATCCTGACTTTCCCAAGAATAATACTGGAAAAGCCTGGGACTCAGATGCCTTGGAAAGCATAAAACAATCTTCATTGGAGCTACTGCTCTCAGTGGTCACACACATGAGTTTTGTTGGACAGAAAGATCTATGTGTTCTACGGCAGTGGGACCCACCATTACATTTTCTTTCAACAAAATAATTTTTTCTAGACTCTCTCAAGATACCCCATCACCACCTTCTGCACTGCCCCCACTGCCTACCGCATGCTGGTCCAACACAACCTCAGCAGGTACTGCAGGGATGGGAGGGAGTCTGGGGTATAATGCTCTTTAGGTCCTTAAGTTCCTGATCTTTTTTTTTAGTTGAAGGAAATCTAATTAGCAAAATGTGCTCTCAGGAAAGAAAGCTGTGTTCTGAAATATGAGAATAACTAGTCACACCATAGGCCTCTCAGGCTTCACGGCTGGGTCTTTGAAAAGACAGCACAGAGGAAACAAGTGAGATTATTTTAAGTTCTCCTTTCCTCTGAACTTGTGGTTGACATTTAAATTGAAGTCAACTTTCAGGCAGCGTTGGATCAGGGAATTACTGGAGTACACTGGAGTTGTTCTCATATATTTGAGAATGAATTGAACAGTTATTTGTATCTATTCCCCCCCATTTTGTTACTCTGTAAAATATTCAGTTTATGAGAAGTGGTTTGTAAGGAGTTTTCACATCTTTGGTAAGGTATTCATTCTTCTCACATAGGTCTTTCATACTGGTAAAAGTCAACCCAGGCTAAGCAGGGAGCTCAGGCTGTGTGTTCCTATTTAGCCTTACTTCCAGTTTTGGGTGTACTTACTTGGAAAGCCAAGGGAAACTATTCAGTGCTCTCTTCAAGAGTTAAGGAAATTATTTCATTTGCTATTCCTCTCAAGCTACAAGTTCATGAGTCTGAAACACTGTATATCTGGAGGGGAACCGCTCAATCCTGAAGTGATGGCGAAGTGGAAAATCCAGACGGGGGTGGATATCCATGAAGGTTATGGCCAGACCGAAACAGTAGGTTTGCATTGATTCTTGCAGGGTGCCCTTTGAAAGGTAACTGTACCAGAGTCGTGATGTCCTTGATAAATCAGTGTAAAAGGTGAGAATCATTCATACTAATTAAAAAAAAGACTTTGTATAATTATGATTATATAGTTCCAGAATCAGCTAGCTGCATATTTTAATATTTCAGACCGCTGCAAGAACCAGGCCAGAGACACCCAGATCAAATAAGTTGTAGGAGATCCCTTCATCATCTTCCCATCAAACGCAAAACTGAAGAAAATAATTTGTTCTGGCTAACAATTTGGCTGGTCCAAGGTTTTAATGAAAAATATTAAACCAGCTCATATTCCTGACTTCTTTGGAAGTGAATACTGATGAAGCTATTAGGAGTCAAATGTCAGGCATTCTGTCTCCTACCCTTGAAATGCTCTCAAATTAATTGTCCCATTATTGAAATAAGATCTGTAATAATTTCACATATGCTGTCTTGCAAAGTCAAGTCTTTGCAGAAGAACCCATTGGCTCAGACTGAGCACAACCAGCCTCATTCCACAGGTCTGACCTGAAATGCTTCTCGACCCCTCTCTGATGTTTTCAAGAACCACGGTGCTTTGGTTCTGATTCGGCTTTTGTCACAGCAAAGTCACAAAGACACATCCTGCCTAATGCAAATAATAAAGTTTACAAGACATTGCAAAATTTTTTTTTAAATTGCTATCTGTTACTCAGGTGCCAGTCTGTGCCAATATGAAAGGAATGGGAATTAAACCTGGCTCTTTGGAAAAGGCCGTTCCCCCTTATGATGTGCAGGTACGTCCATACGCTGCAGGTGTGGGGGGAAGAGAAAGGGGATGCTCTGTGTGTCCCTTCTCTGTCCTGCATTGAGCTGTGGCAGACACCCTCTGAGCAGCCAAAGTAATAGTGGTGTGTCCTTTGTGCAGATCGTGGATGCCCACGGGGCCGTTGTGCCCGCAGGACAGGAGGGCACCATTGCTATCCGGGTGCAGCCCACACGGCCCTTCTGTCTGTTCTCGGAGTACCTGGTGAGCCTGAGCTGCTGTGTCTGTGCCTGCTGAGGAACTTGGGGGACACTCAGGGCAAAGTTCTGGTGCTTCTGCCAGGAGCAGGGTTTCATCCAGGATCTTCAGAAGGTCTTACTGAGTGACCTGAGGCCTTTGAGCTGCTCGATTGTGTGGTGGTGCTGAGGGGCAGAACATTGTTGAGGGAACAGGCAAACCTGCAGACATTGTCCACTGCATTTGAATTATCCTATTGAATAAGCTTTGGGGGACCTATCTTTGTGTTTAATCCTCCTCTGAACCCCCATAATATTTGGATATTTGTCAGGATAACCCAGAGAAAACTGCTGCCACTCTGTGTGGAAATTTTTATCTCACTGGAGACAGAGGGATTATGGATGAAGAAGGATATGTCTGGTTTGTTGGAAGAGATGACGATGTCATTAGTTCTTCTGGGTAAGCCAAATGCTTTGAGATTTGAGTGTTTGCCTGCTAAAATGCAGTCTGGAAAGGCCAATGGACGGGCCCATCCTGCAGCAGTGACAGGTCTTTGTTCTCTCCTAGGTATCGTATTGGCCCATTCGAAGTGGAAAGTGCATTAATCCAACACCCAGCAGTGTCAGAGTCAGCTGTTGTCAGCAGTCCTGATCCAGTTCGAGGGGAGGTAAAAAGGAAAAGGATGTAGAATAAAATGCACTTTATTCTAGGCATGGAATTCAATATGTTGCAGATCTTTCAAATTAATTGGGCTAACAATTTTTTTAATCCATATCTTGACCAACTGTAGACTTTCAGAATCATTTCTTTGTTGACAGGGTTTGATGTAAGGATATAAATTTAGGGGGAAAAAAGAAGGTGGAAAATGGCATAAAAAAGTCTCCTGCTGCAGAGTGGGTCCTTCATAACACAATATTCTGTCACAAACAGACAATGAAAGGGAAATTGAAGGAAAAACTGCAAATTTTTGCATTCTGAATTTAGACACACTTATGCCAACAAAGGTATCCCTTTATTCCCTCCTCTGGAAGCTAATGGAGTTCCATCATTTTTGTGGCACAGGTAGTCAAAGCCTTCATTGTTTTAGCTCCTGCTTTTGCATCTCGCGATCCAGAGAAATTAACTCAGGAGCTTCAACAGCATGTCAAGAAAGTGACTGCTCCATACAAGTATCCAAGGAAGGTAAGTACAGCCCAAGAAGACAAGTCTTCTAATTGAACCCAATCTGAGCCTTTTTTGTCCTCCCTCAGCTCCTTTTCATCTGCATTCTGACAAACACTCCAATTCAAATGGACAAGGCATTCAGTCACTTTTCCATCCCAGCCCTCACTGTGCAGCTTCCCATCTTTTTACCGCCAGTGTGTCTTTTATTCAACTGGGAAAGTAACCAGAATGTACTTTTGTCTTTCAGGTAGAGTTTGTGCAGGATCTGCCAAAGACAACTAGTGGGAAAATCCAGAGAAAGGTCTTAAGGAACAGAGAGTGGGCAAAAAAATGACAAGTGCAAGAGTGACCTGGAAACCGAGTAGAGAAAGTCTATCACTGGTACCAGCCATAACACATCACTGTTGGCCTGTGGTCATGACCCAGAGCACTGGGAGAGCATACAGAAAAACAGGCTGTGGAAGGAAAGGGAGCAAACACTCATATGGCTGAGGATGTGTAGTACTGAAACTCCTTCTGCAGTGTCCTACAAATTTGCAGAAGGCAAAAGGCCCAAGAAATAAAGAGTGTGGAATGGAAGAGAGAAAGGACACTCAGGAGCCTACAAAGGAATTTGTATAAACAGCTTCTCTAAAAAAAAAGAACCTAACAAAACAAAACAAAACAAAACAAAAAAACCCTACAGCACTTTTATAGATATAAATAAAAGAGAAAATAATAAAAATAACCTTGTCTTGCTTCATTCTGTGGTATCAGCAGAGCATTGATACATTCTCTTAAAAATTACCACTGTAATATTTCCAAGTTCTTTCAGAGTGGAAGGAGAATGACATTGATGAATTTGTAATCCATTTGAATAGTTAAAGTGGAAGTAAAAGAAGATCCAAAGTGCTTTAGGTTAAGGTGCAAATTATGCACCATTAACACTGGTGTAAATGATTACAAGAACAAGGTTACTTTATGGAAAGAGTTTTGCTCCTTGGGCTGGTTTGTTTCACATTCTGTTCTCGTTACTTCAGAAGCAGCAAAGGATACAGTAGGAAGGGTTTCACTCCAAATCCTCTTTGGCAGAACATCCGGGTTTCGCCTCTCCAGGTAAAGGCTCCTCTTTGCAGTGCCTCGTTGGGAAACATGTCCTGAAGGAAGAGGATCTCCCCCAGACAGCTCTCAGTGTCTTCTGGCCACAGCAGGCAGGTCAGGAAAATGTTGTTTCTCTGAATTCCTCAGCCTGATGAGCACTGAGCAGAAGCAGATGGTACTAAATCAGGAAAAATAATTTCTGGTTCTCACAGTCATTCAGAGGACTTGGCCATTACTGGCTCTTCTCCTCAATTCTCTTATTTAATTTTCACATTTTTATATCCTTGTCCTATGAGTCTTTCTCATGAGGAAATTATGTCCTCTAGGACTATTTACAGCTGGTCACTGTTTCTCTGCCACCATCTCCATGGTGTATAGAGAATACCAGGAATTATTTGTGGGTTTGACAAAGTATCTGTTCTGGGGGGACAATCTGCATCCAGAATTTTATGTTATCAGATATTGCTGAAAAGATTGTGTTAAATTCTGGGTATTATTGGGATTAATTTGCCTGATAGGCAGATTAAATATTACTGTAAAAGCTTCTGCTGAGGAATAGGGAAATAATTCCAATGTTAAATAAGTTACTTTTTCTTGAGGAATACAATTTGACTAAAACTGACATCCGTGCATCAGAGATGTGAGGATAAATGGTTATGGTTGAAGGCACGAGACAAAGGGCAAATGACTGCAAAATAAACCTGGGACAAAGGGCAAAACTTTGTGGCTTCTTTCAGACCACAGAAACTCTTCATGTAAAAAAAAGTTGATTAAGAGTTTACCTGTAATTTTGTTTGTGGATTCATCCTTTCTAAGAACAGGAATGAAATGACCCTGTATTTCAAGAGTCTCTCATCCTGAACCTTGTACTGAGTTTAGTAACTGAGTAATTGAGTTTAGTGGTTGAAAAAGGCAAATCAATAGTTGGATTCAGGTTCTAAAATCATCAGAGGCCTCCAGGACTCCCCTGGCTCTGACTGTGGGTATTTCCAGACATGACCCAGTTTCTTTCCCCCCAGTCTTTCTATATTTACACTTATGAGTAGCCTCTGAATAGCATTAGAATTTTTAGAGTTGAGCACCATTCCGAAGTAATCTTTTGGTCTGCAGAGAATAAGAGCAGCAACATTATTATATTATAAAAAGAGATATAAAAGAGCAGTGATGGAAAGGAAGAAATTAATTGGCATTGAGAGCTTTAGAATCATTAGAATACAGATTGAAGAGGGCATTTACAGGAAGAAAATGTCTATAACAAATTTGTCTAGAACAAATAAGGGATTATTGAAGTGAATGCTCTTGGGATGGATGTGGTGAATGGATATACCAGTCAGCAACTGTTGAAGCTAAAGCAGTGAGAGTCTTGGTGGGAGTAGCCTGGAAACATCTACAAAATAAAAAGAAATGGAGAATTAGCTAGTGAATGCTTTGGAGGAAGAAGCACGAACCTTCCTCCAATCTAAGCCATAACAACGGATGTTGTTTTTGAGTATGGAGAGTTGTGGGGAATTAATTAAAAAATGAAAAATATGAGAAAGCAGGATAAGAAGCATCACATTTAATTGGAGTGTTACAATCATCAGCCTGTCTTGTAACTCGCCTAAGTGACTTCAATTAAAAACTCATTAATTCATAACTGGATTGTCTTTGGATAATCTCACTATTATTTTTCTCTTTTTGTTGTTTTTTTTTTGTTGCAGGATTCATAGCAACACTTCTGCTCATTTTCTTACCTAATCTACAGCATCTACATACATCATCTTCTGCCATGAAGTTGTTTAAATTGCAGTGTCTAAAATTCCTGTGGACTCTGAAGCCTCCTAACAGGCCTTTCCATGGGCACCGCAGGCTGCTTTGCTCTGATGTGTATTCCCAGTATGAGTCCATCAGGAGGGGCAAACAGGAAATACCAAAGTACTTTAACTTTGCGAGTGATGTACTGGACAAATGGTCTGAGATTGAAAAGGTAGATGATCTTTTGTTGTGCCAATGAGATATTCTAATCTGAAATTCATTTGAAACAATTTGGCATTTTTTCTTTATAAAAAAATCAATTGTCAAAAGCATTTTTTATTAAGAAATCATACAAAAACTCACTCTTGCTTGCTGTATTTTGAAAGTGACTCTGCCCATCGGTGCTCCCTATTTAGGCAGAAAAAACAGTGGTAAGTCCCTTTTGACTTTGATTTAATCTTGGAAGGGCTGTGCCTTTTTACTTCTGCAGACTGTAATATTAAATATTCACATAATAAAATACAGGAAAAATAACAATAGCATTGCGTGCTAGGGACAATTCTCCCACAAATGTTCAATTGCCTTGCCCCAGAGTAGATGCTGCATTTATCCAGATTCCCTGTAGCTGGAGGCCACTTATTCTCCCTCTTCCTGAGCCATCAGACCAGAAGGACTTATCCCAGGGTACTGTCTTGTCCTGTTTTATTTTGTTCTCTGCCTGTGCTGCTTCTGTTTAACAGCATTCCACAACTTTATCCAGAATATCAGGAGTATTATGTGATATATTTCACACTATTTGTTATTTTGTAGGAGCATTAATGCACAGCATAAGGCTTGAACTGAAACAGGATCCGGACTAGGACTTGGGTCTGGAGACAAACAGGCTGGTAAACATTTCAGGTTCAGAGAAGGAGAACCTGTTGGGAATACCTGAGCTTGATGAATAGCAAATCTCAACACATGAAGTATAAGGGGAAAACACTACCTTATATGCCAGTTGTGAAATACTCAGGTCTTCCCTAATCTGCAGGTGTTTGTGTGTTATAACTCCATGGTCTTCCAGGAGAAAATATTTTGTGTTTGAATCCCAATGCTTTGTAGGCTGGAAAGAGACCATCAAACCCTGCATTTTGGTGGATAAATGGAGAAGGAGAAGAAGTGAAGTGGAGCTTTGAGGAGCTGGGGTTCCTGTCTCGGAAAGTGGCCAATGTGCTGACTAAAGAATGTGGACTGCAGAAAGGGGACAGACTTGTCGTGATCCTGCCACGAATCCCAGAATGGTGGCTGGTGAATGTGGCTTGTATGAGAGCAGGTCAGTGAGCACATCTGAGACTGGTAAATGGTTATTACACATGGGTTGAGAGGATGAAGAGTGTATATAAAGGAAAAGGTTTATAAAAGAAAAGTAGTGTAATAATCCAGTGAATGGTAATAAACCACTGAATGGCACAGTTGCCGATTATGCAGGCAGTCCTGAAGGATTTGCATTAGGTCCCATAGGTCAGGTAGCCTGTGCAGCAGGCATGAAGATGCCAGAGGGCAGGAAAGAGCCATGGAAATCACCAGGCAGGTCCACATTTCATTCCTTACAGGAGATCACAAGCACCTGCATCAATGTAGTATAACTGTCTGGCTGAGGAACACCAGGGCAAATCCATATCAGAGCTCAGTTTGGGAATAGTTCTGGTTCTTAGGAAAGAATCAGATGTTAAAAAAAATGCCAACCTGAACCAACTTTATCACTCTTCCAGGAATTGTCTTAATTCCAGGAGTATCCCAGTTATCAGCCAAGGACATACAGTATAGACTCCAGGCATCAAAGGCCACGTGCATCATTACCACTGACAAACTGGCTCCTGCAGTGGATTCAGTGGCACCTGAGTGCCAGTCTCTGAAAACCAAGCTCATGGTGTCCCAGGGCAGCAGGGAGGGATGGCTGAACTTCGCTGAGCTGTGCAGGTGAGTAGGGGTTAGTGCCACTGCAGCCACGACACAGAAAGCAGACCTGCTCTCCACAAGTGCTCATTTCCACTGGCAGCAAATATTCATCAACTGCCATCATTAATCATAACTGCTCTACTGCTAATCCACAGTCTCTGTTAGCAGAGACATTTGCTAACAGTGGTCTCTTTCTTGGATGCTTCTACCCTGTTATTTTTAAGGGGAGGTCTGTTTTGAGGAAGTAAAACATCACATTATTTTCGTCTAATTTGGTAAAAATCTGTGAAGCTTATTCGAGGCAAGAGTTCTGCAATACTTCATTACATTCTGAAGCCTGTATAAAGTAACCACTGAAATCATAATTACATTCTCTTTTTCTTAAAGAAACCAAGCTGCTGACCATTCCTGTGCCAAAACAAGGATTCAAGACCCAATGATTATCTTTTTTACCAGTGGAACTACAGGTTCTCCAAAGATGACTCAACATTCCCAGGGTAGTCTTGGTTTCAGACCCCTTTTAAGCGAAAGGTATGAAAGGCTTGAGCCTGGTGGAACATAAGATAATAGAAGATACATACTATAACTAGTGAAAAATTACTGAGTAGCAAACACCTCTGTACAGCTCCAGTCCTTCTCCCTTTGAAATCAGAGTACAAACTCCAGCAGATTTCCAGGGGAGTAGGATCACCCCCTATTTTTCATTTAATATCTCTGGCCCTCTTTCTAAGGTGGTTCAAAGGACAGCCATCAGATGGTAATATTATAGTCAAATAACCAAGAGATACCACACTGTGCTGCAAAAATCTTTGTGACCTGTAGATGAGCAGAGGCAGAGTTTGTTGGTTGCACAAGTCACTCGGTCTCTCAGCAGCCTTAGAACTGAAATACCTGGTATCCAACACAGAATCCATGAATGCTACAGCTTCAGCCCCATCTTCCTATGTAGTGGAAAGCCACTGCATTGAAATTCAGACCCCTCTCCCTGCCTTACTCTATCCTATGTTGTGACTGACATCATATATATAGGTTATACATATGTGGTTTTCTATATATGTATTTGTGCAAACATATAGACAGGTGTCCTTTTATCCTAGAACAAGCTCATAAAATAAACTTAGAGTGTGCAGAGCACTTGTATCTTTTCAGAAATATTGGGCTAGTTTGGTTTATTTTTTATTTGTCTGTGGTTTGAGTTTTTTAAGCAAATATTTTTCATTATCTTTTCATTCATTGTTTTACTGCTCTCTCAGGTACTGGTTGGATTTGACACCTTCGGGCACGATATGGAACACAGCAGACACAGGATGGATACTGACTTCAGTAGCATCTGTTTTTGATCCTTGGGCTTTTGGATCATGCATCTTTATACATAACCTCCCACAGGCTGAATCATCAGTCATTCTAAATGTAAGGAAAAAAACTCATGGAAATGTGTTAAGGGGAGAAAGGGCACAAAAAGTAATTCTTAACAGCATCCATAGATTTCATGAGTGTTGTGTCCATAGTTGTGTTCGAAATGCTGCATCTGTTGTGTAAAGCCCATACTTGCATTTCAATGTATACAGAAAGGGCTAAACCTATGATTCATTTGTGCATTTTGCCCAAAGCTGGTGAAAATCACCCAAATGCAGCACTAATTGCTTGCCACTCATTCTAGTGACTGTGAAAGTAATATCAGTCAGTATTAATGCAGACTGAAACTGAAGAATTTCACTGCCCATAGAGGCCAAGAAGAAAGTGAAAACCTCCCTCTGATGTAGACAAAGATGGGCTTATTCTGGCCATGCCCCAGGCTGTGGAGTCTGTTTGTTGTGTATTAGCCTGGCATTTTGTCCAGTCAAACATATTGTCAATCTCTGCATATTGCACCGACTGCAGGAGGGCTCATCACCCAGCTGAGAGCATGTGGTGCTTTTACACAGGAGGCAAATGTAATTCTCCTTTCCACGTCACCTGCTTCCTGTACATTCACAAGGTAGTTTTGTGTCTGAGCTTCACGTGTCCATCTTGTTTTAACTCATTAGACTCTCTGCAGATTCCCAATCGACGTGCTGGTCGGTGCTCCAACGCTGTTCCGCATGCTGGTGCAAAGTGATCTCTCCAAGTACGTCAGGAAATTATTTACTAATGTTTAATTTACACTAACTAAGCTTCAGTGATCTCTCATATTTAGCCTCTTGACAAAAAATAGGGCAGTAATTTAGTTCAAAATATTCTTCATGAAACGGCCATCATACAAAATTTGAGTTTTGCTGAGTTTTATGCTCAAACATAGAGAAACTTGATGCTTTCACTTTAAAATTTAAGACTTCTGCTACTGAAGTTGTGAGCAAACTCCTGTTAAATTCTTTATCATAATTTTGAATTCCTGCATTAATTGTCCATTCTTTGGGAAGGAATTCATCCTAAAAAGTGCATGTCAGCATAACTACAAGGGACTGACTGCTTGTGGCAGTTGTTCATCATCCCCTGCTCCAATTCTCATGGCTGTCACTGTTCCTTCTTCCCCTCTTGCACTTTCTCACTTGGCCTGTTGCAGAGGGTCAGCAATCAGGGCCCTGGCTCAGCAAATCAGCCTGTGGTTAGATATAATCCCAGCTGACCTCAGCAAAACTTTTATTTTTTACATGTGCTTAACTCTGACTGCCACTGGTCACATGCATAGTGTTGAGTACAGACTGATGGCCTCGTTGTATCAGGAGCTGAAGGATCAGGTATTCTCTGATTTCCCCACTTCATGGGACTAACTCTCCCAGTTAACAGCTCTCCCATATTGTTCACAGTTGTGTGCTCCTTGTCTTGCCTGATAGATTTAAGGACTGCCTCTCTTGTTTTTAACTTCCTATGAAGATACAAATTCATGAACCTGAGGTACTGCATCAGTGGAGGGGAACCACTCAACCCAGAAGTCATGGAGCAGTGGAAGAGCCACACTGGGCTGGACATCCATGAAGTCTATGGTCAAACTGAAACGGTACCTCTGCAGGGTCAATGTGCTCTAATCTTTGGAACTCCTTTTTGCTTTATGATATTTTAAGGTTTGCTTTGAAAGAATACAATCTGTTTCCTCCTTCACATTTCTGTGAATGTTTCAGCAATCTCCTCCCCTGATAACCTTTGAAAGAAGGCCCTGTCCTGGCTCTCAATCACAGAAACACGGGTTGGTGGGAGGAAATGTGCCCTAATATTTCCACAAATGTACATAGGCAAATTCCGAGTAACTGTGGTGGTCAAGAGGGCAGAATTTGAATCTAAGGGAAGATGACTGGTTAGCAGAGGGCATTAATTCTTCACAGATAATGGAGCATGACTCTTTCAGGGAGTTTCATGATTTTGCTTATCCGTACCATATAGCACTGCATAGAGGATCCTCTGAATCTTAATTCCTTACTTTGGAATTAGTCTAGAGAGTACATTTAATGAATTGAGTGTGAATGTAGTGACTTTATATTACAAACCTTTGGTTTGATTTTTACAGGGAATAATCTGCTCTGTTTTTAAAGGAATGAAGATTAAACCTGGATCAATGGGGAAGGCAGCTCCCCTTTATGATGTTCAGGTTTGTTGACTGCTCTTCAGATTCTGTCACTGGGGCTTTCTATTTGTTTGGGTTTGGGGTTTGTTTTCCCATTGGACTAATATATGTGTTGTTTTTCCTTCTAGATCGTAGACAAAAGTGCTAATATCCTGCCTCCAGGACAACAGGGGGAAATTGCTGTCAGAAGCAAACCTATGAGACCACTTGGTTTTTTCTCTGAATATGTAGTAAGGATTTTATTTTATTCCTAACCAACACCAATCTCCACCAAAATCTCTCCAATTGCACAGTGGTTCAAAAGGCTGAGTATTTTTAACCAGTTCATTATTCATTACTACAGTAATTTGTTTATTTGTTTTGGTGAATGTTAGAAAAGGGAAGAATTTGCTCAAGATAGAGTTTAATTTTTTTAAAGCATAACAATTCTCTTAAAGCTATTTTATTGTATTTTATAACAATATCAGTACAATTCTTAAACATCTTTGACTGAAAAATTAAATTCCAGTGCATTTGGCAGTATCTGCATTATAGCACAGTGCACAGTTAATGCGTGCTCCAAATCTAAACTACTGTTTCTAAACCACTTAAGGATAACCCTAAGAAAACTGCAGAAAGTGAACGGGGGGATTTTTATGTCACTGGAGACAGAGGGACTGTGGACAAAGAAGGATATTTTCAGTTTATTGGAAGAGACGATGACATCATCATTTCTTCAGGGTCAGTCTATACACTTCCTTCCTAAATCTGCCATTGCATAGTCTTACATGTTGCATTCCTGGTCAGCTTCTGACATAATAATGCTGTGATGAATGTATTCAGCTCTTGACCTTGGAATACTTGCTTTTATTATTAGCCTTTCACAGACCTGCAGTATCATCTTGGTGAAATCAGTGGCATCTCTGTATCCATTTCCTCTGCATCCATTTCCTCTGTTTCAGCAAAGAATGAAGACTTCAGCTGGCAGAGGAGGGATTTTTATCTAGTTCATTTTTTGACTAAAATTGAAGGACATCTCTATTGGATTCAAAGAGCGTTTGAAACATTTTATCATTAACATAATTAATTCAATCAATTTGATATTGTATGATGTGATACCATAATGTGGCACCAGCTGCTACTGCAGACCCAGCTATCAGGGAGGGATGAAGCTCCAGATTAGGAGCCCCAAGGAGAGGGGAGAGATGGAGAGGTACCCACAGCCCCAGCAGTCCTCTACCACATGGCCACTATGAAATACTCCTTCTTTCTAACGCAAACCGCTTCCCCATTTTGCCTACAGTTTCTACAGTTAGTTGTTGATTTCCTCTGGTTTGGAGTTTTTTCTTCAATAGGACAATTAAAAAACATTTGCTACTAGTTTTCCGCCTAAAGAAGAGCTAAATCCCATTTTGTTTTTTCTTCCCTAGGTATCGCATTGGGCCATTTGAAGTAGAGAGTGCCCTGATAGAGCACCCAGCTGTGGCTGAGGCAGCTGCTGTCAGCAGCCCAGACCCCCTCAGAGGAGAGGTAATGATGCTGAGTGGTGGAGGAGGAGAGCAATGTGCTTCTCTAAACATATGACAATATAAAGAAATTCCTACTTTACTGAATAATGTACAGCTCTAAGGCAGTCATGTCATCTTAGAATCATGGAATCCTTTAGGCTGGAAAAGACTCTAGGGTCCTTGAGTCCAACCACTACCCCAACACTGCCAATCGACCCCTAAACCATGTCCCTAAGCACCACATCTACTTCTACCATGGATAATCCTGCTTGGGGTGACAAGCAAAATCCCTTCCCATTGACACACCTTTGCTCTTCTGAGTTTCTTTTCATGCCGAGAGGGTCTCCTTTGTGGAGAATTTTACAGTGATGTTTACTTGCTCCTTGTACTTAAACATTTTTCTATACACTGACAGTGTCATTTATTACTGTCTTGGTATAGCCAAAGTTACACTGTAACTGCTCTAGCATTAGACCTGGGCTAGAGGGATGGTGAGAGCACAGTCCTGTGCTGGGGTAACAGGGCTGTCTGCTGTCAGTGTGAACTTCACAAACAAACTGTCCCTCAGCCTCAGGGAGAACTCTACAGAGACACCTGTTGTTGCCCCTTCCTCTTCACTGCTGAAAGAGCAAAGGCTCTTGCTTTGCCATGAGGGCAGGAAGACTGTGCTTTCAACTTTCCCTTCTGCACATACATGGGCACAATTTCTGACATTGTGCTGGTTTCCCTGTTCCTCTCTTTTGAGTGTCATGACTCTGAGCAGTGCTGCTTACTGGTAACCTGTGTATCAGCTCTTAAAAATGGATGGTCTTATCTTACAGGTTGTGAAAGCATTTGTGGTTCTGTCCCCAGCTTTTTCATCCAGTGACCTGAAGAGCTTAACCCGTGACTTGCAGGACCATGTCAAGAAAACTACTGCTCCATATAAATACCCTAGAAAGGTAAATGCTTCTGAGGAGAAACTTTAAACCAGGACACCCTTCTGTAAGTCTCAGGAGAATTACTATTTAGATCTTCATGATTCACTTGAAAGAGACAGTGGTAAAGATTCACCTAGACCATTGGCTGCAGAAAATCTTCTTTAAATAACATTGGTTTACATTGTTTTTCATGCATTTAAGTGTTCGTTTAAACCTCTAAGAAACTTCTAGGCTTCATACATCCTAGCTGGATCTGCATGTTCTAAGTCAGGCCCACAATCATAATTCTCCAATTTAACCTTCAGCCAAGCACTTGCTGGTGCCTTTAGGGTAGCACATCACTGAATCTGAATAAGCTTTTATCTCCTGCTCCTCACAGTCAATAAATAAGAGGCAAGCCCAAGAAGACACACTTGGTGTTTCTCAGTAATCCCAGCACTACAGAAAAAAGCCCCTAGCAGTGCCTTAGTTCACTTGTGCAGAACTCACAGAAACTAAGAACCATTAAGGACTTTGTGTCTGTAACATCCCTTTTACTCCTTTTTGTAACTCATCTCTGACCACTGATACCATTTAGGAATTCATCTTCTGTTGTGGTGCTCATGTTACTATACTGAGGTTGGTTAGCTTGTTAGCTCCACAGATATTTGGCCATCTGGGCAACCAAAGAAATGATTTCACAAGTGGCACAATGTGCTGCCTTGAGTTGTCTTGGACATGATCCTTTAGACAGGCAGTTCTTACTGACAAGAGTCCTCTCAGTTTTCCACATATGCTGGCAGCTAGTCTTGGAAAACATGCTACATAGAACATGCTGCATTGTTTTATCTCTTTGTTTTATTTAGGTGGAATTTGTCCAAGAGCTGCCAAAGACAGTCACTGGGAAGATCAAGAGGAATGAATTAAGAAACAAAGAGTGGGGACGGATGTAGCACTGTTGGGAATTTAACAAATCTTCTTTCATTCCATTAGCACTACATAAATTTCACTAATACAACAGCCCTCATTCTGATCTCTTCTTGTTAAGTGCTTGATCATCAAAAGCTACAAATAACACCAAGATGTGATATTTGCCCCTGTTTGCTAAGCTTCCAATGTAAGGACCTGACAGGACCTAATGTTGTCTTCTTACACTGAAACTACAGATGAACTTATATTAGACATCACTGGGATTATATACAGGGAAATGAAATGTTCCTTCACCTAATCAAATTGTGTCTATGAACATAAATGTATCCTAATTTATCCGAATCTGGTTTTACCAATTCAATACAGTTATAAATATTTAATTTTGAATGACTGTTTGAATGACTAGTTGAACAGAGAAAGGTAGTGCTGGATGTTACAATAACACAGGGTTTGAATACACCAGCGTGGTTGAAAACCTCAACTGCCAATAATCACCCTGTCAGGTTCCTCAGCACAGTCAGTGTGCAGTGGTCACAGATTACCAGGCTGGAAGGGTATGGCAGGTCTGGGGGAATCTCAGCATGACTTTCACATCTCCTTGCTGCTGGCAGGGGGCTGTGCAGGGGTAAAACTGCTACAGCCCTTCCAAGTGAGGCAGGAACCAGACACCACTTGCAGAGTATCTAGAATGGTTTAAAAGAACCCCAGGGCTTTCACATTCAGAGTTAAACATAAATAGTTCATCAGGAGCAGCAGGATAAGCGCCCCCTGGCTAAGCAATAATGCACCACCTCCCATCAAAGATCTTCAGAAAATACTTTGCTGTCTTTGCCGTCCCTCCCTTTCTGCACAGGGTTCCAATAACCATGAGGCACAGCTTTAAATTTACCTTCCCTTTCCCTGTATTACAGCTTTGTTCTGAGGGATTCATTTTTTTCTCCTTGATTCAATTAAAACAGAGGAAAAACATGTTGTGTATTTTAACTGTAATCCCATTTTTTGAGTAGAATAGCAAGAAATAGGATTAGATTTTTAAGTGCAATCATAAAAATATGTTGAAAAATATGATCTGTTCACAATTTCAGAATCTGTTTCTTTTTAAGCCCATTCAGATTTCTAATGTGAGTACTTTTTGGAAAAGTAATCCACTTTGAAGTGAAGTAATCAGATTTTTCATGTAATCCACTTATTCGATGTAAGTAATAAATTTTTAATACAATCTTATTATGATTTTGGGAAGAAATTGATTTTAAGAGAATTTTTAAAATAATCCTGGACAGATTCCTGGTTTTTGGGGTTGATCAGTGTTGGGTTTTACACAGATCTGGTTAGATTTTGCCCTGGTCTGGTGGTACCAATGGCTCATTTCAGCAGGGAAGGTTTTTGTCCTGGTGCTTTGGGATATTTCTAAAGCAATATATTCTCTATAATTTTGAATGTACATGGGAGAAATGGTTTTGAAAATAATGATAGAATAGGGGAAGTCAGACTGGCCTTTATTTTTGTAGCTGCAGTGCTGTTACTGAAAGCCACCCTTAAGCTCTGAAATGGATATTGCTTTGCTTTCCAGCTACAAAGCACATTATTGTCTGAGGTCAAAAAACACAGAAAAAACAAATGCACAAAATGCTGTGTGTAGATGACATTAATCTAAATGGATGTGAACTTGCTCTACTGAAACCAGAGGATAGTTGAAAATTTATTTCTTTAGGAGCAGAATTAGACCTCAAATCAAAAATAAAAATAAACCTCACTCTTGGGATTATTTGCATGCTAAGAGTGTTATATTTTTAAGGAAATTATAAAATATGAATATGTGTAAAATATTGTTTTGTGAGAAAATTTTTAATCAGACTTCTAGCTCTAGCCAGAACTGTGTTGTGTAGTTTCAGGATTAAACATAATCAAGGATTTCCTGGACTGAGCAGTCAATTCAGACTGTGAGATATTTCCATAACAGTCGAGCAGTTATGTGGCTGTGGGTGCAGCAGAGGTTTAGATCATCCCTGTTAGAGCACATCTCACATTTCTTATTACCTCTCTGTAGCACTTGCACTTCACACAGTGATGCTACAGCACTTGATTCAGACTAGATAAGTAGTAGTTGAACTCTGTGACCAAGACTGTATTTACTATGAGCACAAAACCACCAGCAAATCAAGAAAAAAACCCCACAGGGTTATTTACCTCCAGTTTTCCTGGTTCTGCTGTAAACTCACTGTGCACTCCCCACAAACACACCTGCTGTTGAACCAGAGCCTGGGAAAACAGCAAATGTGCTGTGTAGTAAAGCTTTTGATGACCTTTCAGGACAACTAAGTGTTATTAACTGGCTAACAAACACAAGTCCAAGGAGAGGCTGTGCCAGGAGAGTTTTGCAAGTGGATCTCGCCTCTTTCACACCCTTATGCTCTGAAATGGATATTACTTTGCTTTCCAGCTACAAAGCATGTTATTGTCTGAGGTCAAAAACACAGAGAAAACAAATGCACAAAATGCTTTATCTGTGTAGATGACATTAATGTAAATGGATCTGAACTTGCACTACTGAAACCAGAGGATAGTTGAAAAATTATTTCTTTAGGAGCAGAATTAGACCTCAAATGAAAAAGGAACTCCATTCTTAGGAGTATTTGCATGCTGACAGTATTAAATTTTTCAAGGTAATTATAAAATTTGAAGCTGAGTGAGAGAAGGTGACATGCCAGGGAGGGACAGAAGACAGGGAAAGAGAGGCTGTACACTAATGTACAGCTGATGCCAGATTGGATAGTTTAGTTCTGAGTAATTTCAGAGCTTACATTCTATTTGCAAAGGTGACCTGAAGGCTTTCAGATGGATACCCCTAACACACTGCAATTCAGCAGTTTTCCTGACACTGGCCATGCATTGATGCCTGTAGAGATTCCACATCTGGGCTCTAACAGCCTCATTCTGCCTTCCAGGCTGCCATCTGTGCTTGCTGTTTCCAGCAGCATCTCTGTTTCCCAACTCTGATTCTTAATTGGCACCCTTTATTCTATGTAGAGACAGAGAATCATCGAATCATTTTGGTTGGAAAAGGCGTTTCAGGTCATACAGTCCAACCATAATCCTAACACTGCCAAATCCACCAGCAAACCATGCTGTCTTCCAGAGCACAGATTTTGTGTCTCACCCCTTTGTCACCCAGTTTCATAGCCATGACTTTGAGTTCTTACTGTGCTCCATAGAGCTGATGGCCCATGTCTGATCTGCACATACTTTCTCCATAGAAGTGTCCATCAGATATTACAGATGATATTGACTGGCACCAGGTTTATGAAAATCTTCATATCTTTATCATACCAATTCTCATACTGTGTTTAACTCTAGAATCTGAAAACAAAGCCCCACTGATGCTATTTCCTTTCCAAAGTCACTGGTGTCACAGAATAGTTAAATATTGGTGTATGGTGGATTCCATCTGCTCTGAACTTTCTCAGCAATTACGCCTTTCTTTCAGAAGCTAATTGCAGAAATGAAATCTGTGCTCCTGGAGGAAGTAATCCCCACTATGGGATGTGATGTCTGATATGATCGAGGAGCTACAACTGCTCACAGAACTGGAGTGAACCAGGAGGAGGCAACACTTGCCAGTTAAGTACTAGGCAAGATACCTGAGGAGTTGTAAGAAGTCTCACCTGAACACAAATAACATCTCCAGGTAAGCACAAATTATTTAAACATTCTGTAACTTATAAATAAGCTTTTACTTAGTAGTTGTTCAAATACTTGGTCTTCTCAAAAATCAGCCATGTTATCTGCTAATGTAGAAAACAAAAATCAAAACAAGCTATAATGCTGTGCTTTATTCTTCTTTCTCCCCAAGAGTTTCACTTTTAGGGTGGACTACCAGAGAGCAATTACACTTTGTTACTTTTTATCAGGAAGACTGAAGTACCTTCATGCTGAAAGAGTTATTGGCTCAAAAGCCCCCATATATCTGCCTTTGTGCCATGAACATTTTACTTGAATTTCAAGTGCTGGGGTCTCCATGGAACATCCTCACTCTGGAGATTATTCCACCAGTATCACAAGACTTCTGCACCTTTGAATTTCTCAGATTATGAAGCTATTGGTCGCTGTGAGCAGGAAGTATCTGAGTACTTCAATTTTGCAAGAGATGTGCTGGACAAGTGGTCTCAAATAGAAAAGGTGGCATTTCTGACCTTGTAGATTCAGTATTTTCAGTGAAACTGTGCCATGACAGTGTGGAATGAAGTTCCCAAAAATGGCCACAGATCTTGCATGCACCAAATTAAGTAGCCTGCTTGTAGGAATCTTGAAACCTCGAGATTCTGGAATTAATGTGTTGACATTGAATATCCAGTAAGTGCAAATTATGAAAAATCAGAACTGTAAGTTGTGTAGGCACATAGGACAGTGAGAAAGAAAACAAAAAAACCCACTTAACTACCCATGAGTCTTTGAGCTTAGAAGATAAGTAGGCTGTCATGAGTCAATCACCAACATCAGCCACCAATAAATATTCACAGTTGGCCTTCCCATCTGGTCTCAAATGGTTCTTTCCTCTGTGTGACCTACACATTGCTGGTCTTAATACACAAAAGAAACCCTTTAAAATTTAAAGAAAACACCAGTGGACATAAGAAAGCAGAGTTTTAATAAATGGGTAGTGAGACAGGATAGGAAAAAAGTCATCTTCTTTTTCCAAATTCTAAAAAAAATTTGAGAGAAGAGGAAAATACAAATTATGAGAGACTTGAACACATCCTTTTCATTAAACCAAGACAAGTGGTATTCTTCAAGATGAGTCTTTTCCTATTAGGAATGCAGAGGCTTAAACCTAGACAGTGGTACAGGAAGCATATTCCAAACCCTACTGGAAAGCAAGTTATAGCTGCACTGGTTTTGGTTGGTTTTTAAAAGTCACTGGGGTATCCAAACAGCTACTGTAACAGACAACAAAAGGACTCACTAACATTACTTTCAATCTGACACAAAATTATTACCGTAAAGTTGAAACTGTACCAAAAATTAAAATTTAATTCCCCTTATGTAGTACAGTATAATGGAGAGCTTCCAAGCAGTATTTAAATTCAGATTTTTAGACCTAAGAAAAGAATAAAAACAAAAAAAACTTTATAAAATCCCCCAAGGATTAATTCTTTGGAAAGAGCAGCAAAAGGTTATTTGCAGGAGATTACTCAAAAGGATTCTGTTCAGTGACTACAGCATTATCTATAAACCAGTAGCTGCTGCATACACAGCTCATGTAAACACACATTAGTTTTTGATAAAATCATTTGCAATGCCTGCACTGTACTTCTATTGTTCTGGAACAGGCCGATCTATTACTCTAAATCATCTCATAGTATTCAAGCATTTTGATCATAGAAGTTCTTTCCATTCACTTCAAGACAGCATTGTGGAGCTGTGTATATATGTGTGTAACACCCTCCCTCATACAGGCAATTATCAGGTTTACCTAATTCTGTTCTTCACACAGAAGAATGTTACTGAGTTCTGTGGTCACACAGTTTCACTTCCTTCAAAACCCTTTGCAATCATCTGTCTTTTCCAGATCTCTCACTTCTGTCAATAATTCCTCAGAGAGGTGGTTCTGCACTGCCTTTTGGTTTCTGTAGCCATCAGATATAACACTGTCAGGATGGCCACATCTACATACACATGCACACCCTCCTGCTTTTTGTGCCAGGCAAAGGAAATGCAGAACAAAGCTGTAGGACAACCAGTGTCACCAGAAAGGTGGTGCACTCTTGAGCTCCCTTACATCTGCTGTATTCTCAGTTCCACCTGCAACAAGCTTTAAAATTCTTACCCATGTGGATTTTAAAAAGAAGATTTCAAAACAAAACCCACTCTCCTCATTAAAACACCTTTTCAGAACTCTAGGGTAACTTTTTTATATGTTTGGATTATGTTTACTTTTCCTTTCTATCGCATTTTCTACACTGTAGGTGCATCATTTCCCTTGGGCTCAGCTTCTATTTCACCTTCATTCTTATTCTCTTGGTTTAGTTCTTTTGAGTTCTTCTCCTCCTCGGCTTCTGGTTTTAGGACCTTTGAGTTCTGTTCTTCTGTCACACTTGATGGGGTTTGTTGTGTATCATCTTTGTTGCTCTTCACTACCTCCTGCAGGTTGTATTTTCTGAACAGAACATAGTCTCTCACCACACTCAGGCAACAGACAGTTTTTATTATTTCTACCACAACTGTGTATTGTGGATTATTAAGATCGACTTTGTTTTCTGGATTGAGGCTGCCTACAATTCCTGTAAAAGAAGATGCAGATTAAAAGATGCTGTGGAAACTGTTTCAGAGCATAAACATGCCTTACTGAAAGGATAAAAATTAAGAGAGAGAAGGCAAGATCTTGCTCAGTTGTAACTAATTAGTCATGTTTGTAATTGCTTAAAATAGCAGAACAGAGCAGGACCCTCACAATACACTACCAGCAGGAGTGAAGTAACTGAAAAACTATCCCATCACAATTATCAAGAAACAAAATACTTGAGTAAGGGGGAGCTGTTTTAAGAGTCAAGAATTCAGTGGAAATAGTAACACATTAATTCAATGTAGCATCCAGAGAGAAAGCCTGAAGCTTTAGCACATGTAACTGACACTGCAAATTACATTCAGTGTTGTTCTCCCTGCTGCTTGTTGTCTCTTAAGACGTCAACACCAACAAGGAATATTGATATCAAGCTTTTTTTAAGTCTTAGAGAAGCTTTTATAATTCAACATACAGGCTTTAAGCAACAAACATGTATGCCCACTAAGATCACTTTCAATAGTCTGACCCATGTTCTGCATGCAGTTGTGGGCTGCATATATACTTGTTCTGTTCCAAGTGAAATCCATACATACCTGCTAATTCCTTAATTACTTCTTCCCTACTCATATGACTGTTATTACGAGCTTTGTAAACAATCTGAAAAGTGCCCTTATTAGGGGCTTTAAACCAAGGCTCAAAAAAGGTTTCTGTGTACTTTTTCATATCCTCCATAAAAGCCTTGCAAGTTCCAGAAATGGGCAGCATGCGCAGGATGACTCTTGTTTTCTTCTTTTTAGTGGTGTGCATGTCCTTTAATATATGGTGTACCAGAGTCTCAGGTTCTACAAGAAAAACAGTTAGGTATGAGAAACAAATTGAAGGTATTATCTCCCTTCTTCCCCCTCTAAATAATAACCTGGGGAAATGCACACTAGGCTGTATTGCTGTTAGCCTCAAATTCTTTAATGTAAAGAGCTGATTACTATACCAAAACTGGATAATCTATTTCATGAAAGCAGATTACCTTCAGCTTCTCCTCTAATGACAATACTCAATGGCACAGACAAAGGGGAAACACTGTATTTGTTTGATATACACGTGTTTCCTGGAAGCCACGCTCTGTGGCCTATTCCTAGCAGTGTTCAGAGCAGTTTGCATTACTCAGCAGCAGCCGATGTCCCACCTATGCCCTGCGTTCTGATGAAGACCACGTTGTTGGCACCACTCTCCACCGACTGGAACCGCCGCAGCTTCTGCTCCGTGGAGGCACGAATCTGGCCAACCTCCTTCTTCAGGGCCACCTCCACATCGTCCTCATCCTCCTCCCTCTCACTCCCAGACAGCTTCTCCTCGTGATCTGAAAACTTCACACAGCACGTCCGTGGGTGAGCACCGACCCGCAGGGGCCGGGAGTGCCGGGGCGGCAGCCGGCACGGGGAACGCGTACAGAACCCGGCCCTTTCGGGGATGTGGTGAGCGCAGCCGGGCTGCTTCACACACGGAAAGCGACAGGAGGCCTTGGGGTCCCGCTCCCCGCCGGGGCCGCGCTGAGGGATCTCTGAGGGACCGCCCGGGTCCGCGCTGAGGGACTGCCCGGGTCCGCGCTGTCCCCGCTGTCCCCGCCGCACGCACCTGCTCGGGCCCGTAGAGCAGGTCCCCGTACTCGCCCAGCAGGCTGTAGGCCTCCCCCACGCACTTGCGCTCGTTCATGTTGCAGGTGATGAGGATGCCGCGCATGCCGGCCTCCAGCTGCCGCCCGCCGCCGCCGCGGGGTCGCTTGGCCCGGCCTGCCGCCGCGAAGTGCCCCTTGGGCCGGCGCTTCCGCGCCCCGGGCTCCGCCGCCGCCATGGAGCAGCTCGGCCGGCAGCGCCGCGATGGGCCGGGCCGGGCCCGCCCCGCACAGCGCCGCGCATGGAGAGACGGTCGCGGCACCGCCGCTACCGACCCGCCCCCGCCTCAGGGGCCACGGGGCTGGGGATGTGGGTTGTGGGGCCGGGGCTGTGGGATCCTGAGCCCGGGGCTGTGAGGTCCTGAGCCCGGGACTATGGGATCGGGGCCCGGGGCTGTGGGTTGTGAGCCTGGGGCTGTGTGGATCGTGGGCCCGGGAGTGTGGGTCGTTAGCCCGGGGCTGTTGATCGTGGGCCTGGGGTGAGCAGCACCTGTTGCACGCTCAGCTGCAGCCAAACGCCATCACTTGACGCTTTCACACCCCCCAAACTTCATTTTCAGGACTACAGTCTGTGTTGATGTTTCCAGAATTGAGGGGAGTGAAGGGGATGTGTTGCCTAAAAATGGTACTTGAAAGAAACTTGTAAGGCTCAGATTTGGGAGTTTTAGAAGCCAGGCATTCCTTATTACAATGCACTGTGTGGTGCCCTGGGAATCGTTTCACCAAAGTGCTCACTGAGATATATCCACTACAGCTTACATGATTATTCATTTGTCATTACTACTGTCACATATTCATGACATTTCCCAACACTTACTATCATATATGCATGTCCTGAGGTCTCTGAGGGTCTTCATCGATGCCCTTGGCAGTCTTGTCTGTTTGAAGCCCTTCCAAGTGACTGCTTTGTAAACTTCAAGACTATGCACATGGTTAAAAAGTAACCGTGTGTTGCTTTGCTGGCTGCCTCCTCTCCCCTCGTTGTTTCTTTAAGTCACTTGGCTGGCTATCTGTAGATTCTGTGTTGTAAATACTATCAGTTCTTGTTACATCTCTAAACACCAACCTCAGGTGGACACTCCCTGCAGACCAGCAAGCAGCCCTCAGTGCTGCGCTGCAGCAGCTTGAATAAGGGGGCATGTTGTTCTTGTTGATTGTGGGTTTTTTTAATTAATTGCTGTAACACAATCCTTCAGGTGGCTGAGAGAGATTCATATTTTCTTTAGACATCATTACATGCTGAAGGTCTTGCAGAACAACTTTGATACTGTAAGAATGCTGCCATTTTGGCAGGTGACTCTGGGGTCCACCACTCCATTGGAGCTATTTACTCCATTCCTATTATTTTTTGTTACAATTCTAACAAATAGAAGTGCTTCTGGATACATCCAACACCGACCCCTGCACCACAGTGGAGGGAGAGATGGGCTTTCGGGCATTCTCTGGCTGGCTGCCTCCTAACAGTGTCATCGTGTAGAGGGACCAGCTAAAATAGGAGCTCTTTGAACAGGTAAATGGAGGCCTAAGAGCAAGCATGTGCTGACAGAAAAGCCGCGGCCTGTAGCCATGACTTCTAAAGGAAGGTGTCTCTGCACCCCTGTCCATCAGAGCCACCTCTCCCTAGAGTAACTTGAATTTCTTGAATGACTAAGGGAATAAGAAGTAGGTTCCTCAATGTTTTGTGAAAACAAGTAGAAGAGACAGCTAAAGGGGTGTCATGAGGGGCAGGACTATCATATTATTTGCATCCAGATAATCCAGTTCAGCAGAAGTAGGAAAAATGGGACTATTTGTCTGTTACAACCACAGCAGGAGGTAGCATTTACATCTTAGCTAAAGTTTTATTTCTGCAAAGCCTCTGAGGCTCCTGTAATTCCACAGCAATTGTTAGTCATCAATGGGATTATTGACCATGCATAAAGAAAGGTTACTAAATCTTTGCAGGGCTGGGCATTGTATGAAAGACTGAAATTCTGGTGCATGGGTTTGCTAGTCTGGAGCTGAGCATAGAAGGACATGTTTGAAACTCAAGGAAGAATTTCTACAGGCTGCTGTGAGTAGTACGGAGGAAATGCAAGTGACTACTCAGAACATGCTAGGATACTTCTGTGATGGGAAGTGCAGGAGGACTTAGAAACACCCATCAGAGCTCTGTAAATTAGTTTTATGCCTTACCAAAATAAGTTAGAGGTTAGGGCACTGTGGAAGTTATGGTTTTCTTCCCAAACTGGACACTTTGCCTACACATTCCTGGCACGTTCACTGACTTATCACAAGCCATTGCTTTGATTTTCTCTTGCCCTTCTTGCCTCCTCTGGGATGATGTGATCTCCTGGGTAGGGAAACCCCTTATGGCTGTTCCTCTGCCTTTCCTCTGGGAGGATTTTGTCACATGCATTTCAAAGAGCTGTTTAAAATGCCACTGCTGCAGACTGAAGGTCTGCTTTACCTCCAGGCAGAAATCAGCTTTGTTGTTCAGGGAAACCTCTTTTGAATTACTTCCTTTCTGCTGCAGTGAACATTTTAGGGAGCTGGTTAACAACTCCTTCGAGTGTGGTGTTTCCAGACAGAGAACTCCAGGAGGGAGTTCTGGCAAAAGTGCAGGATCTACATACCAGGGAAGACAGCATCACCCTCAAAGATCAGCACCCAGAGGACTGTTGTGCTCCAAAGTTGCAGATGGGTGTTAGCAATCTCTGCTGACCTCAGAGCCATTTTTGTGTCATTTTCGTACAGCCTTTTGTGCATTAATAAGTGACAGTAATAGATGAATGAGAATTTCAGTTGTCTGCACTGTGTAATTCAAAGTTTAGGAGCAAAGAGGCAGCAAGGCTGAATTTCATTAACAAAAGGCTCCGGCATTATATATTCTTACATCCTCCACACACAACTCTTCAGCATTTGAAAAAGACCACCATGTTTCATTTTTCATGGAGTGGATTTGTCACCATATCCCCATTAATTAGATGGCTGGAAATTGCCAGTTAATATTAGGGTAAGTTGTGTTTCATAAGCTGCATGCAGAGATGGGACCTCAAAGGTTTCAGTATATTGATAAAATTTTACTTATTGTATTCTAAATTACCCAGAGTTTCCCATAACCATCTTCTGTTCTCCTCCAACTGCCTGTCAAATGTTTGTGCAACATAAACTGTCCAGGTAAGCAAAAGCAGAATATCCTTGTTGGTGTATTTGATCAAAACAGTAGATCAAATGCTCATCTCACCTTGTTTTCATGCCAAATTTATGATGACATCACTCAGCTAATTTATTTCTCTACATTTTTAATCTTAAGTATTAGGAACAAAGTCAGAAGAAAGCTTTAGGGGTAGCTTAAACATTTTTTCAGACTTGTATTTGTTTAACACTGTACAGTTCAACTGAAACAAATGGGACTGAAGAACAAAATTTGTACTATGTAGAAAGAACCCCACAGTGCAGGGGCACGGAAGGGAATGAGGCCCAGCAGGGAGTTGGCTGCCAGTTATTTGTGTTCTCTTTGCCACTAAGCTCTACCTTCAAAAGCTGCACAACTGAGTGCTGGGGAACAAATCAACTCCAAGGTGATCAGTGGATGAATGGAAAGTGCAGAGTGGGCTGGATATTCCTGAAGGCTGTGGACAGACAGAAACAGTATGTTCTGCTTTACCAACCCAGAACGTACACTTGGCAGATACAGCAATTAAGTCAATTCAGGGTGCCAAGAAAAAGCAATTAAAATGATTATCAGATACAACTTTCAGGGAAAAAGTCAATTGCAATAAGCAGCACTGGAAACATGTAGTTTCTGTAAGTCGTAGAACAATTGTAACAGCTAAACCCAAAACCCAAGGGCTGTTTCTCATTCCTGTGGGATTTGGATTGGGAACTGACACACAAGGGGTATACTCCTCATCACTGCATTCCAAATTCTGCTTTCCAATCTATCTTTAGAACACTATCCAACATTATTGGACCTGTGAGCATGATAGTTTAGTTCTAGAAGTTTAATTAAAATGAAGACAATTAGTATTTCTTATAGTAATGCACTATATTAGCTGAGTTTTTGAAACCTAAGCTAATGATTGAATGAAGATAGAAGCCACAGTTGCCTCAGTATAACAAAAGCACCACTGGAAACTTTTCCTGTTATCCAAATACTTGAAGAGTTTTTCATCTTTATTAAATGCATATAAACTGTCTGCACAGTCCAGACCAACATCAAGCACACAGACTTTGGCAAAGCTTCTGTACCTGCCCTGTCTAATATTCTGCAATTCCTCAGCAAGTGTTTGGGTAGTTTCAAATCTTCCTGTTGTGTAATACTGTTTCATTTGGCATTTAAGCCATTACCTCCATAGCTTCCTTAGGTAGTGAAAGCCTTTGTGGTTTTAACATTTGACTATGATCCATATGGTCTGCAAAAAATTATGAAAGAGCTACATATTAAAAAAGTTACTGTTCCATACAGGTAATCTTAGGCAGGTGTGTCCTCAAACACCCAAATAATTTTCACTGCCATAGACAGTGGGTGTTAACTGTTGTGTAGTTTATAAACCTATGCTACCGAGGTGAAGAAAAAGTAAAAATTTAGGTAAAATGTATCTTATTTTGTATTGCAATGTCTTCCCTTTCCCAGTAGATGGAGTTTGTTCAGCAGTTGCCAAAAACTGTTAGTTGAAAGATCAAAAGAAACAAACTGTGCCAGAAAAAGAGAGGAGAAATAAATTAAAATGCTTGCTGGGTTTTTGTAGGATTATTCATAAAGTAAGATATTGCAGATTTACACAAAAAGACATTACATCCTTTGTAATTTAGGTTTGAATACATTCTCACCTTATTCCCACCATTTGGCTGTCCCAGGTACTACACCAACAGCTAACAGGGCAAAATCAGACACTGATACAAATGAAATGGGAAACTCAAGAAGAGAAAAGCACAACAGGTGATGGGAGTTAAATAAATTATTTAATGAAGTGTCACCAACGTTTTATGCCTTTATTGTTACTTAAAGGATTATAAAACCCACTAAGAGTTCAAGAGAATACTACTGTGTCAAGAATCACTTTCAAGAAGTGTGACTACTTCTAAATAGATTTTTAAAAGTTATAGTCATCATATTTAGAAAAAAGTGCAAATAAAATCTGTGTCATTAAAATCATCTTTAAGGACCAGACCAGTAAAGAACTTAAAATATATGATAAAGAAGAAATTTAAGATTTGTAGCAACACTGTAATTTCAGCACTTACAGTTTTATCTGCTCTCTCACACTTCACTAACGAGTTAACCAAGAACTCTCATTTTTGTCCCATTCTAAGAACATATACGTGACATCATTTGACTGTCCTGATTACATCAGGTAGGAAACTTAGGGAGTTTAAGATTCAGAAAAAAATTGTATCCATTTTCAAGTTCTCATAGAGGGTCTAAGACATAAATTGTTTTTGTTAGAACTTCCTAAATTACTAGAAACAGTTCCAAGAGAGGTCAAATCATCTGCATTCAGGGTGAGACCATTAGATTTTCCTTTGAGAACTGCATATTCCCACTTGAAGTATCCACAACCTTTCCTGTTACTGTCTTGCTTGCCAACAGGACAACAAAAAAACGCTTTGCCATGATTTGGGCCAGCATTTGACACGCAGAGTCTCTTGGCTCTTCGACCGCAGTTACACAGAGGGGGAGTTGGTTTTCCATTTCTCACAACCCTTAAGGACTGATTCAAATTGACTGTGGAGTTCAGAACAGCAGGAGACACTTTCGGCAAATTCAAATTTTTCAAAGGTAAGGAATGATCCAAAGATGAAGTTTTCTCTTCATATATAGCAAAGGACTGTTTTTTTGCTGGTGGGAATGGTTTTGGACTAGTTGGCTTTCTTTTAGGAATCTCCAAAGGAGTAGAGTAATTTCCAGTTAGTGCTGATTGTGCTGAAATAGTATTTACCTTTGCAGATGGTAACTTAAAAGCTGAAAAATTTGAAGTCTGCCTTTGTACTGTTCCTACATTATAGATTGTAGTATCGGGACTCTTGTAAATGACAGATTTCAGAGGTTCCATAGGTACTACACTTTTCTCCAAATTCTGATTATCTGAACTTGTCACAGCCAATTGTTTTGCAATTGTTTTCTCTTCAAACTCTATTGAACTATCTATACTCAAGTCATCCTTTAGCTGAACAGAGTCTGAATTTTGTTCATATTGAGATTCTGGTATTAAAGCAACATCTTCCCAGTCTGTCAGCAGAGACAAGCAGTCAGAACTGGTACTGATCTCCTCACTGGACAGAGTAACTGAGGGGATGGTGGTGGAGACCAGCACTAGCCCTGGTCCCTGTACTGGGGGGCTGTGTCTGGCTGTACCCAGAAGTTGCCCAGTGCTCAATCCTTGCCAGGTGCCTGTTGGTGCAGTGCTGGGAGATGGCTGTGCCAGCTCAAGAGGAACAGGAAATCTATCAGTAGATGCTGCTGAAGGGCTTTGGGCTTGAGCGTGGAATTCAGTCCTTGAGGTGCTGCTGGGTACACTGACATCTGCAGAGGTGCAAGTGGTCTGTTGTTCCTCAGACTGTACATTAGAATTTATCTTGTTTCCAGCAATACCATTGTGTTTGTTCTCAGCCAGACAGTTTGTTTCACAAGTTCCATCTCTGCAAGTTTCAGGTCTTCTCTTACTTCCCAGTGGAGTCTTGTCAGTGAAGTTTACAGTCAGTGTTCTGGAAATTAAATTACTCTGCAGACGTGCCTAGGGAGTCCGTAAACAAAAGCAGATTTTGCAAAGTGAATACCCAGAAGTTCTGGGAATCAATGCACAAAATTATTAAGCGTATCAGCCTATGGATGTCCTGTTCAAGTCATAGTCAAGATGCTGGGTTTATTTTTGAATAGCTCACCTTTCATCTGTATTCCAGGCTACAAGACAAGTAGACAGGAAGATACGAAGTAGTTACTAACCTTATCCAAGGACTTAGTAACCTTCAGCACACATCCGTCACAAATCAGCCTCCAAGCAAGACGAGCAGTATTCCGAGAATCATCCAACCCTTCAAAAGTATGATTATATTAATGTCTTCTTTTTAAACTGCTACTGGAGATAGTTCTGATTGGAGGAAAAATGTAATCTAGATAAGCCTTGCATAAGTGACAAGGAGTCACAGAACTCTGACACACAGTCTTCTAGTTTAGTAAAAAGGAAATTGGAAGTAGAAAAATCCAAAGAATTCCCTGTGCCAAAAAATCCAAAGTACTAATCCATAGAGCTGAATATCTATTCACCATTTTAAAAATCCTGGCTCTGTTTTATTAATCAAGTCCAATAGAATAACATCATATTGTGCTGGCATTTTCTCACGTTAACATACTATTCAGAGCTATCAGGTAAAATCAAGTTCTCATCCTTCCTCCACCTCTTTTGCAATTCAGAAATGGATCTTGTGAACATGCCCTCAGTAACACTAGAAGAGATTTCAGAAATAAAGTATGAAGCTAGAAATAACAAACTGTGATCTCTGAAGCATTTTGCCTTGTTTTCATGTTCTGTCCAACAGACCTGTATGCATGACCTGTAAACAACCATTACTATTCAGAATAATGACTCTCTACTGCCTAGCTGCTTTAGTTTAGCTAACTAAACTAAACAGCAGCTATTTAGCTTTATAAAATAGATATTAATATACACTATGTATATATATTAAAATGAGGTTCATCATATCATACTTACCAGAATGTTCCCGTCCTACAAAAGCTATCCCCAAATCCTGCAAAGCTCCATTTAGTCCTTTAGGCTTCCTATTATAATAGGCCTAAGGAAAGAAATGCAGGTGCTCAACAGGAAGCATTTCAAAACCTCTTCCTAGTCAAATGAAAATCATTTTAGAAATGTCACCTTATGAATAATAAATCTCACAGGTCAGTTGTGCAAGTTGGGTTTCTGCAGTGAGGATAAGACACAAGTAACTTACCCTGTAACAAATCAGAATGGAAAAAGCCATGAATCCCCTCTCTCAGTCTTGAGCAAACCCATTCTCTCTGAGCTTTGAAGTCATTTTTCTGCACTCTATGGCTTACATTCATGAAGGCCTTAATAGACCAGCATTGAAGAATACAACAATAAATACCTTGAGATGTTTAAACTGTTGCACAATATGCAGTCGAAGGCACAAGTATTAATATATTTGGCATAGGTTTTTTTAAATGAGAAACAATGAGTATTGCTTCTTACTCCCAGTATCTGATTTGATCACTAGGAAAGGGCAATATTCACACTGTTTATCTTTGGAGACCTAATTCTTCTGCCTAGGTAAAGAGCCTGGACTCTGAGCATCAGCATATGGAGATTGTGGGTTACCCTCTGGAAGGTTCCTTGACTACACAAGGAAAGCTACATCAGGTGCTGTTAGCCCCAGGGTAGAACCCTGTTTGGATACAGATGATGTAATAAAATATACATTCACTTTTTCAGTCTCTATCCATACTGTTCAGAATGTACTTTCTGGTCCAGGTGCAGTTCACACGCTAGACTTGCAAATACCTCTAGAGACTATGAAGATGACTTTCTACCCAGCAATGTAAGGCAGCAATAAGAGCACCCAAAATGAGGGACGTTAGGAAGCAAGCAGAGCAAAAGGTGTCAGGAAAGGAAGAGCAGCTCAAAAATTCTTCTAGGATTATCAATCATTTATCAAGCAACAGCCTTTTCCGAGCATAAGATTTCTATTAAAATTCACACAGTTCTAGGCCATGGAGTTAGTTATTGAGTGATAAGAACATGAAAAGGAAACAGGTTACTCTGGTCACTGGGACATCCAGCATTGGCTTATAAGGTCAGGTACAGTTATCCTTTGAGGTGATAATGTGGATATAAATGTTTCAGTCTATTGATCTTCTCACCCTATATGTTGCTTTGAGATCAATCCAGGAATTCAAAATGTTGGGTTTTCGCAGCTGTTTCCTTTTACATTCGTAGTGCAGACACACACCCAGGTCCCAGTCTGTGCAGGAGAACCACAGTGAACCCAAAGAAACATACAGCAAATCAGGAGAGGCAAATCCCTGTTGTTAGTAAATTATTTCAAATGGGTAAAGATCTCAGAGACATCACTAAATCATTTAGGCAGATTAAGAATCGTGACACAGTTCACTATGTAAAGCAGGAAAATGTAACAATGCCAGACCCTGGAGACAGAGGTAGCAAATACATCAGGATTCCACATGCTCAGCCTCATCCCAATACTGCACATTTTTAATACCTAATACCATGATTTTAGCAGCCCAGAAGTGAAGACACAATCTCACTAGTGCCACCACATGTTACTACACTGCAGAAAAAGCAAATGAAAATGTTATTTACCTGTCCAAGTAACAAAGGTACATGCTTTTGCTTCTGAAGTGAAATTACTCTGAGTATCTGTAGCAAATATAATTTTCTTCTCCTGTTGTATCTTTTGAATCCATTTCATAAATTGTGATAAGCAAATATTGAGAGGAACCCCTTCATCAACTTGACTCTTCATGAAACAGAGTAACATGTATATGTTAGAATGCACTGAAATTCATTTCAGGTTTCTTTCTTTTTAGCCCTTTAAAGGCCTCTTTAAATAAAATTATGAACAGAAATTATACAAGTGTAAAATAATGCTAAATCACAATTATACCTGTGTTATGCCAGTTAGTTCTGTACAGAATTCAGAGAGAATAGGATGCTCCTGGGGCTGGACATAGGTGTGGAATTCAGATTCAATCTCTCCAGTTGAGGTGTTTAACAGGACTGCTGGAAATTCAACTGTTACAAACACAGAAGAACAATGAAAAATAACACAAAATACAAAGAAGCCAGAAAGGCTAAAGCTGTTCACAGCAAATATTCCGTTTATATATGGGTGCCTTTCAAATCAGCTGATTCTATGATATAACATACAGATATCATTTATATGTATATGTAGATATACAGAGAGCGATGTATAAATTAGATATTATGTTATTCCATTAGGCTGTGGCTGTAACGCCAGGAGATAGAAGGGACATAACGCAATGGCGATCCAGCGTTCCAGGCCCGTTCTCGGAGCACTCACTGATCTCGGGCCCGCGGCGCTCCCCATCTCTCCAGCACGTGGCCTCGAAGTCCAGCACGACGAGGAAGGCGAAGCGCTGCTGCCCCGCGGCCTCCCGCGGCCCGGCCCGCGTCCGGGCACTGCTGCGGGCCAGCCCCAGCCGCCTGCGGACAGCGGACACCGGCCGCGGTCAGGGGCGCTCGGGGGCCGCCCTGGCCACCGCCCCCCGCCCCCGCCCTGCCCTCGGACACTGCCACCCCCACGGCCCCCGCCCCCGCCCGCGGTCCCCCCGGGAGCCCCCTCCGGCCCCGCACCTGGCCAAGCGCTTGGTGGCCATGCCCGCCGATCCCCCCGCCCGCCGCTGGTTCAAACCTCCGGCGGGCCCGCCCCCATCGGCGCGCTCGGCGCGGCTGCTGCGGCCGCGCCCCGGGGCGGGCCCGGCGCAGTCTCAATGCCGTCCCAGTGCCCCTCGGGCCGCGAGGACCGGCCCAGGTCATGGCGAAGAGGCTGTGCCTGAACGGGCGCAAGCGGCCCGCGGGGCAGCGGCAGGAGGAGCGAAAGAGGCGGAAGGTGGATGGCGGCGGCCCCGGGCCGGGCCCCGAGGTGAGAGCGGCGGGAGCAGCGCGGGGTGGGCCGCGGGGCCCGTGCGGCCTTCCCGCCGTGCTGCGGGTCACAGTCGTGTTGCACCGGGAGGGGCGGCTGCGGGCTGTGCCTGCGGGTAACGGCATGGAGTGCCCTCAGTTGTAAGGGTCCCACAGGGATGATCGAGGCCAGCGCCTGGCCCTGCACACCTCAACAATCCCGCCACGTGCCTGAGAGCGTTGTCCAAATGCTGCCTGACCTGTGTCAGGTTTGGTGCTGTGGCTGCTTCCAGCCTGTTAATGGCTTGGATTCTGCTCCAGGGAATGTGGAAACGAGCTCCTATGGAGCGTTCAGTGTTACATTTAAGGAAGTTTTTTTAAAAAGTAGATACATCCTCCAGTGCAATCTCCTAAACAAAGCAGAGCTTTGCTCAGCACATGGTCCCCTGAAGGGTTCAAAGCTGCCTCGGTAACACCTCACCCAGGTCACACTGACTCAGTGCCCCGGGGGGGAGTCGATGTGTCTGACTTGTGAGATCACCCCTGTTTGTACCGAACTGGGGGCTGAAATTCCTGTGGTTGGCAGTACTCTCTGCCTGGTGAATCAAAACGCCTTCTCTTTCTTTGGGGCTTTTTTTTTGCAAAGCTCTAATTAGGCCATATTGAAAACAACAGTGTCATTACCTATTTGTCTCACTTAGCATGAGAGATGAGGCACCAGCCTAAGCTGTTATTGCCAGATGATTCTTAACCACTGTAACCTCAAAGGTTGCCACCTCTCTTTAATTTCCTTACCCAATGACAAATGTCTTTAAGAGCACACAGCTCAGTCCCACATGAACAGGCTCTGTCCAAACTAGCAAGCGCAAGGTTTGTTGGTGTGCAGGGGAAAACTCAGGTTCTGGTGGTTGTTTGTCCTTTGGGGTTTGATGTTATGGTCGTGTTTTTTGGCCTTTTCCCCTCCGTGTGCCATGATGTCTTTTCATCACAGATGAAATGAGTATCTTAAAAATTTTTACAGGAGGAGTTCTTTGGAACAGGCCATCTTGTCAGTGGAAGTCTCCAAAACCCTGCTGAAGCCTTTAGAAGAATTAGGCTTAAAGAACTGCTTTGTTCAACTGTGTGACACATTCCCCACCTCATCTACTCAATGCTTCCTTTCTGCATTTTCCTTGGATTTTACTGAACCCTTTTTCCCTGCAGGGGTCAGCAAACGCCTCTGCCAGAGCAGATCACACACTGCAAGTGAAGTAAATGGCCTTCAGAAAACCTCACATGGAGTGGCTACATATAACACTTGTACAAATATTCAAAGCTCTACAGCAGCAAGGGTGTGAAAGGGCTGAGAGAGCAGAACGTTGAGTTTGCAGATGAATTAAGTCTCCTCACTGCACATATGTGCTTATGTTAATCTCTTTTAAGTAAAGCTTTGAAGTTAGAGTACCTGGATTACAGAATTGCTGACAGTAAATTTAATATTAAAGTGTGATCTGAAAGGATTGCCCACAGCAAGTGGAAGAGTTATTTTAAATGTATTTGATTGTATCTAAATAGTTTCCTTTTGCTTCATTTTCCACGAACTGGTGTGATTACAGAAAACCTCTCTTTGCTGGCACTTCCCTTTCCACAGGAAAGGTCGTGTCGCCTGTCGGCAGCTTTGCTTGGTGAGGACTGTGAAATCAGCCACGAGCAGCTCTATGAGTTGTTGAAGTATGCAGCTCTGGGAAAGTGCCACAATGCAGCACAGCCCAGGTACAAAACACCCACAGTCAGGAATCAGCCCTGTCTTCTCCCGTGCTGGGAAAACATTCCTAAGGGCATATTGGCCATGCTGGGTTTGAAACACTCACAGCACAGTTGCCATGATGGCAGCCTGGATTGTGCAGATACACTTGATGTTAGACCTGGCCAGAGAACAGAATTCCTTTTCTGTCAAAAATCCTACAATTTCATAGTTTTGTTTCATGCAGTTACAAAAAAAACTAAACTGTTGGGGAACTAAAGAAGCTTCACACAGAGATAAAAAAATACCATGTTAAAACATTAACATAACACAAATATTAACATGTTTCATGTTAGATATAGTTGAAATAGTGTGTTCTAGAGGGTTTGGGGAAAAACATTTTAATCACTTTTTCCTTTCTTGGGTGAACTTCTCAGTACTGAAAGGGAAAGGCTGAGGAGGTTATATAACCTTGGATAACAAAAATACAGTGAAATGATTCTTAAAATTAAACTCAAAACAAAAATTATCCCACTTTAGATTTTTAATGGTGAATAGAAAATTATTTTGTGGGACTTCTTTGATGCCTCAATTCACTAGACTGCATCACTACAACTGAAGTTTTTTGTGTATTTGCATTGTGATGCATATAAATGAGGTATAAATATCTTTAACTTGTATGCAGCAGAAATTTGCTATAACTTGTTCTTTCTCTGTCTCCCATACTCTATTGCCTCCAGGAATGTGTGTCTGCTTGAGATAAGCTATAAAGCCTCTTCCCATTGAAGTAATTTGGCACTTTGCCACTCACTGACTTAAAAGCTGGGCTGGTTCCAAGTTTATTTTTAAGAGTGCTTGATAATTGTTTTGCTTTGATTTTTATTTTATTTTTTAAATTATTGCTATTTTTTAACTGCAGCTGGTGCCGTGTTCATCACCAAAGCCACCTGGCTGGGGTTGTGGTGGTTGTTCTACACGAAATGAGCCAAGTCCATTTCTACAGGTTCTATTTACAGTTCAAACACCTCAGAAAAGTGTTCCAGCATGTAAGTCCCCAGAGTGCATTGCTGTCTTTTAAACTTCTTCCAATGCTGAAACCACATCCCAGGGATTACTGGCTGCAGTGGAATTACTGCCTTTTCCGAGGATGTGGCCATCTTTGATTCTCACAACAAGTGAATGAGCGGATCTGTTTGCAGCAGTTGTCAGCTCAGAACAAAAGCCAGGGCTTTGATATTGGGAACTTAGGTCTTTGAAGCCTTACCAGGTGAAACATGTTTTGATGTTTCAGTCCTCTGGCTGTTACATCTTCAGGATGCCAGTGAGATTAAAAATATCTTGGAATAATACCAATACGTTAGAATTTACTATGAGTGAGTGAGGAGACTCTCAGTAGAGAGTTATGCTGGTCCCACTGGTTGAAAAACTTCACTTTTATTATTCGAGTTTCCCATTTCCCAAAAAGATTAGTAAAATACTTATTTTAATTTTATGACTTAGAAGCAGCATTTTTGAAGGAAGAAAGAAGCACTTTGATTCAAGCTTCTAGAGAGTTCTTCCTGAACTGCAGTAAATGTGAATCACAACTTGACTGGAATGACTGGAACTGGATTTAGTTTCTATCAAAGAAAGTGTTGAGATTTGCCTTCTTGATCGTATCAGGCAAGGCAAATCTGTCCCTGGGTACAAAGAATCCTGTATCGTCTGCCATTAAAATGGGTTTGGTTTGTGTTGGTTTTTTTATTTGAGAAAACACCAAATATATTTCCATTATTTCTTTATCCTCCCCCAAATTTAGCTGGTTTGGGGATGCAGAAACACCTTATTTTCTTTTTATTTCTGTCTCTGTTTCAGAGTCTCTAACACTTGTCTTTTCTCAGAGATTCACATTAACACCTTCTGCCAACTTCCTCACCAGCCTGTATGGAGAAGGAACAGACACAGACCTGAGACCTCAAAACACTGCACAAGGTACCTTGTTTGGGTTTGCATCGTCTCTTTCAAGACAGTGACTCACTTTGAACAGTAATTTATGATTTTTGCATCATTGCAATCCTTGTGCTGCCATGGTAGACTTGTTAACAAAGGTACACATGCAGTGGCTTAAACCACGAGACTTCTTACCCGGACTAGTTCAGTAACATTTGGGCTGATTGTTACAAGTAAATGCAAAAAGAGATAAAGTTTTAACATATTTAGTTCCAAATTCTGATGCTTCATTACCCATTTTGTGATTATTTTATTCTAAGATGTATCTAATAAAAGATACAGTGATATAAATTAGATTTGAACTAAGAAGCTCATCATTTCTTCTTGGTTTGCCTTGCTATACTGAGCAGCAGACCAAGGAGAAGAACAGGTCTATTGAGAACAGATTTCCTATTTGTATACTCTTTATAGATAGGATTGTAATCCAGCAGGCTTGTACAAAACCTGCAAGAGACGCCAGTGAGAACTTCACTGAAATTGTTAGAAGTGCAACAAAGAATGAATTCAAGTCCTAAATAGGAGACTAAACAGCTATTACTGTCAGCGTGTTGACAGTCCTGTAGCATCTTCACTATAGACCTAGTGCAGTCACAGGGCAGAGAGCTCAGGTGTATTTTATTCTCTGCAATCTGCAGAGAATCACCCTCAGGGTAATTTATACAGCTGTGTATTCTGGGGTCAGTTCAATGCTTGCTCCTTTGTGAGCCACACTTGGAGCACATTTTTCTCTTGGTGACACTTAAGGGAAAGAATTTCACAGAGAAGGTATGAAAAAAGGAGAACTTTATATACAGCTTACATGGAGTAACAGATGGTTATGTTGTTGTACCTATGAATCAAGTTTGTAATCTGTTTCTGAAAGGAATGTGAGACAGAATATCAAGTGCATTTATTATATACAGTATAAATAATGTATACTATTATATATATATAATGTCTATAGCATGCATATATTTACAATAACTGAGATATAAGCTGGACATAGATATATATATATATAAAAACTGGAGAGAGAGAGAGAGAAAAATAAATGGGAGATAGAGAGACTGTGTATGATCTTTCTATCTACCCATCTCTGTCCAGTCCATTGTTCCAGGTAGTGTTTGCATTTGAAATGGTCCAGCCTCTAAGTGTTCATCTAATACAGAACCTGACTGCAAGTAGGGAGTGAGCTTGACAGTTGCTTCTGTGTTTTGCAGGCTTGACTTCCACCAGCAGTGAATGTGTCACTAAAATCTCAGACTTGCAATGTGATCCCATCATTCGGAGATACGGAGAGGAAAAAAGAGGCCTTACCAGCTATACTCTAACTTTAGAAGAGCAGAAAAAAAATGACTATCCCATAAAAGGTTGGGTTTGGTTTTGTTTTTGTTAAATTTTAACAGTTGTATGTTCTATCATGTAACACATATGATGAATTTTAGAACTTATTCATGGGTGTGTTTTCCCTTTAGGCTCCCCTGGATGCAAGGACTATATCTCTACAGAGTGTGATCAGCAGAGGACAGACAGCAGCCCCCTCTTTGGTCTGGACTGTGAAATGGTAAAAATCAATGTTTGTGGCCCTGCAAAATAGAGTCAAGCACCAAACTCTTACCAGCTATTCCCAAGTGAGACAAGCCCACTGCGTATTTGCTAAACCAGTCTGAATATATTAATATTTGCTGCCAGTCCCTTCATTGATGGTACCAGTGCTAATGCGGTCATGGGAAGGACTGAGAAAGTGGTTCTGGCAACAAGACACATGCTGGGTAGAGAGCTCAGTTCTGTGTTGGCCCTCAGAGCAGCAGATGGACCTGCCAGGCCTTTCAGCAATGCTGCAGTAACCCCAGAGACTGCTGTGGAATTCCTCCTCATCTCTCCCCAAGGTTTGGGAAAGGAAAGATACTTCCCTGTCACACATCTTTCCTTTAGTCATCACAGTTCCTCTGGCAGCATGCTGTGTTGAAGATTCCTCCTTTAATGCAGTTTTGCCCTTGCAGAGATGCCTGTTTGGCAGCAGCATTGAGTAACTAATGACATAACCTGGGCTCTGCTTTTAAATTGTACAACTTCTCTGGTGCTGATGCTGTCAGTGACAGCTGTGCAGTGCAGAGCAGTCTGATTTTGTGAAATCAGCACTTCTTTATAATGGTTTTCTCTGTGCTGTGCTTGCCTGTGTGTTTACTCTGCTTGTGGTGCACATTTAACAATAAAATGAAGCATGCTGCAGTAGAACACAACTAGCTATGAGTAATAGATCTCCAAGTCAAGTAACTCCTTAGCAGTGGTGCTGGCTGCAGCCAAAGCAGGTGTGAGCTAAGGCTTTTGAGTGGCAGAATCAACTACTGATTCAACTGCTGCTTCTTCCTGACAGTGCCTGACTGCGAAAGGGAACGAAGTCACCCGTGTCTCTCTGGTGGATGCCCAGGGTCAGTGCCTCCTGAACGAGCTGGTCAAACCTGAGAGCACAGTGAGGAACTACCGCACCAGGTCACTTGCACATGTTTCTTATCTTTGCACTTCTAAGAGCTGCAGCCCTTTCAAATTCACCCTGTTACACAGGCCCTGTCAGAAGGCTTTGGTTTGCACAGGTGCCTGCTGTGTTTCCCTCTGTGTTGAGAATACAGTTCTTGCTCTGTGACTAAAATAACCAACACTGTGTATACACTGCTGCAGAGTGCCCGTGTGGCTGCTAGGCAGAAACATTGCCACTCTGCAGTGTTCTGGGGAAAGGTCTGTTACAATTTAGTGATGCACAGTACAAGTTACTCTTTGCTGTTTATCAAATAAGATGGAGGGTGAGAGTACAGGATTGCAGTCTGGTTCTCTCTGCTCCATAGCTAAATTTGCTCACACATAAAGAATTAGAGCAGCACATCATCTTGTACAAACTTCTAGGGCTGGGCTCAGGATTATAACAAAAGCAGGCAAAACTCAAGCCTTGCCTTTTCCAAAACTTTACCTGGCTTCATCCAGGAGGTGACTTGCCCATCCTTTCAGGTTACTTGGAAGCAGCTCCTTCTGCCATCAGTGTTGCAGTATTTCCTTGCCTTTGCTATCTGATGCTACCAACTGCATCATTTAAGAATACTTGGGAGAAATAAACCTTTGAAACAGATCTAGTGGCAGTTGTAGCAGTTTAATATACCTGCAGTGAATCCTCTGATGTTGGAACAGAAAGCAGCCAATAGCATTCTGTGATCAGTTACACCAAGTTCATATTTTACATGACCTGCTAGTAATATTCTCCAGCAGATGCTGTTGTTAAGTGTTGCTTTTACCTCATCCAACTTTTATTTTAAAGATTCTCAGGAGTCACAAGGCAAATGCTTCTACCAGTGAAAACAAGACTGTCAGACATCCAAACCAGGCTAAAAAAAATGCTTCCCCATGACGCAGTGTTGGTGGGTCATTCTCTAAATGCTGATCTTCAGGCTTTGGAAGTGAGTATGTTTTTAAGACTAGTTTTTGAAACCCTGTGTTACTCATTTCAGACATGAAAACTCTTAGCAATTCCTCATTTTATTAGCAAACATTTGTTAATTGCTTTTTATTAAGAATAGGCCTATGCCTGTAAGGATTTAAAAAAGAAGGACTGTCTTTACAGCTATAAAATTTGCAAGGGACTGTTCAGAACCCAAAAGGAAGGGAGGAGTCTATCTAGACATAGGTATGGTTGCAACTGAAGCTTTACCTCTCTGCTTCACCCAGATGTTTCTGATAACTCTGTCATGGGAAGAACTGAAGTCTTTTCTGTGTGTAATTTAACCAACCTAAAATGCTTGAACCATAATTAATCTTTCTAAGCCAATCTAGATCTCCCCACTAGAGTGTTAGAGAGTTGGATTTGTTTCACTATTTCAGTTACTCTCTTCTTGTGGATCAGGTATCTGTCAGTGAGACACTGGCAACTGAAATGAAAAAGCAAAGGCACAGGAAACTGGGGAGTTCCTGCCCAGTGCTGTGTGACTGCTGTTCTTAAATTAAACTGGTGATGCTTTTTTCTCTTCCAGATGATCCACCCCAGTGTTATTGATACTTCATTGCTCTTTGCCAGAGATGAAGGTCGAAGATTTAAGCTAAAATTTCTAGCCAAAGCTGTGTTAGGGTAAGATTATTACTCTGTTGTCATGGGAAATGTTAGAAACTGTCATGATGGGTCATAGGTTCTTGCTCTGCCACAAGTCGCATCAGAATGACTATTTTTTTTTACTAAAACCCAAACAAAAGAAGAAGCAGGCTGTGCAAGTAAGACATAATAAAGAAGAGTTTACTGGCTGCTTGAAACATCAGGCAGCATAATAAATGGGCTTGTCTTTGAGCAAGCAGGAGTGCTGTGATCCAGCCAGACTGGAGTCCCAGCATAACTCACCATGCTCACAGTGAATGTTAATCCTGTGCAGGGCCAAACTTCACTGAGCTGGAGGTTGCCTCCTCCTCTGTGTGCAAAGTGTGAATTGGGTCACTAGTCAAGAAAAAAGTAAAATTAAATATCAGAGTACCAAGTATTAGCACTGCTTCTGTCAAACCCCATAAACTGTTTTGCTCAACGTTGCAAAAACATTTCTTGCAGTAACTTTGGGGAATATTTCACAAGAATGCTGCTGCACAGAACTGAAATCCTTTTTGGAGAAGGGAAAGCTCTTGCCTGAAAAGCACCCAGTTTAGAAAAGACAGAATGTTGGTCAGTGTGGAAAAACAGATAACCTGCCTGTACACCTAATTTTGATGCCCTAGGAAGGAGATTCAGTGTGAACAGAGGCTTGGGCATGATCCTACAGAAGATGCTAGAGCTGCATTGGAATTAGCTCAATTCTTCATTGAGCAAGGACCAGCAAAGGTAGTTATATGTAATTAAGATTTTTGTCCTTAAACATAGAACATGCCTGTTGTGCTTACGAAGAAAAAAGGAACCATTCCTGCCCATCCTCTTGTTGATGTAAAAGGGAAAATGGAGCTGTGATAGAGGCCTAATGTTGACAGCTTGTTACTTTCAGCATATTTGCAGGTATCTGAATAACCTGAGCACTGCCAGCATTTCAGTGCTCACTGACATCAGGCAGCACTGCTGCTGATCTTGGAGAAGGGCTTTGGGTAAAGAAGGATTGAGACACTTCCAGACTACAGGAATGCCTGTAATTTTTCCAAATGAGAGAAGAGAGAGACCTTGTGTGTTGTGGTAGTGATTCAGCTGGTCTTATGAGTCCATTGCTTGTGTTGTTGATTTCTGAGAGAACTTTTTTGGAGATGATTGATGGTTGATGCTGTAAGTGCTGCATGCTCAAAAATGACAGCAGAAGATAATAAGGCAAGGAATGAATGCCTGTGTTTCTTCACTGCCAGAGTGTGCCTGTGTGACTCATAGGGAAAGCACAGGCTTTTTGGTTAGCTGCAATTAGCTGATGAGATGAAAGCCAACTACTAATCTTCTTCCTTCCCCCAGGTAGCAGAACTAAACTTGGAGATGCTTCTGACAGCTGAAAAACTGGCTGAGGTCTCACAGAACAAAGCTGCACTGCAGCCACAAGGATGTGAAGTCGAGAAACAGCTGAATAAGCCTCCACTTTTATCTAAACCATGGTAATAAAATCCTCAAATACTCATGTTTGTCCTTCAGTTGAATCCTCAGTAAAATCGAAAAAGTGCCTTATGGTTTTCAGAAGCCATCAGGATCTTCAGAGAGACACAAATAATTATAGCATAGCTTTGAAAAACTTTCAGCACTTGCATCTTAAATTTCATAGAGCATTTCCTAGGCTTCTTTTGATGTTATGAACAATAGTTTTTCACATTTCTTTAACGAACTGTATCATTTTTCTCTGACAAGCATTTCTTGAAAGCTTTTAATTCCCCATATTGGTAAGTACTGTGATTCACAGCTTGCTTCTCTCTGCTAGTTTTTTAGACTGCCTGCAGGTGACTGGCCAAAAACCCCTCCTTTTGGGCAGAGAGGGACTCGACTCCTCCAGCCTGTGTCAGAGTAACCTGAGCACTTCAAACAAACAGGTGAATGGCCTTAGAGTGGGTTGGTCTAAGCAAGCATTAAAGTAGTTCAAAGTTGTTCTTGTTCTGGGGGTGGGTAGATGAGTCCTATTTTAAAAAAGCTGAGTGACAACACTGTGGACAATAGTGTCAATACCAGGTTAGCTCAATCCATTTGAACATTTCGGAAATGAGCTTTGATCCTCTGCATCCTCTCATGACTCACTAAAGAAGAATTTCTGCCTGAGGGCTTTCTTGGACAATAATGAATATTAAAGTTGGGAATTAAGTTCAGTTTGTTTCTGATCCTCTGCAGTACCATTGTCTTGTACCTCTTTGAGCCTTGTGTGCTCCTTTCCCTCCAGATTCTTCAGAGAGCCTTGGAAGATGTTCCCCTGTCCACATTCAGTATCATTCAGTTCAGTTTGGGTCCAGAGTACATTGCATCTCACCTTCATGCTGGACTTCATGAAAAGGTACTATTTTTTTCTGAGAACAGTCTTCATGCTGAGCTTGTAAAGAGATGTGATTTATCTGGAGGCACCAGCTAGTTGGTTCCTTTGCTTTGTGAAGTTCCCTCTCTAATCTGTGTTCCAACAGGTGAGAAGCAAGCTGACTGACATGCTGACAATTTACGCAGGTCCTTTTGAAGAAAGCTTTTGCCTGAAATCTGTGAAGAAAGAATTTGGGAGGTGTGGACCAATCCAGTCTCTGACAGTGGTAACTGAAACATTCCAGGTAAGGAGCACTCAAAGGTTCCTGACAGGCCTGAGAGACCTGAGTAATCTCTTGGAAAGATATGGATTAGAACCACAGAAACACCAGTTATTCTGTTGGGAGGGTATTTTCCTGGTTGTTTAGTCATCAGCTACAACAGTTCAGTGGACCTAAAACTGCACCACACAATGACCAGAACAAACACAGCTCATGTGCTGCTCTGAGGTCTTTGGGGAAGCCAAAGTGCTTTTTGTCTTTCTCAAGAAAGCTGAAGGGTTAAGGCCTTTTGTTGCCCAAAGAAGGAAAAGAAAGTTTATTACTAATTAATGAGCTAATTGAAGGGGGTTTTAACAGCTAGAGTCACATATATTACTCCCAAACCCTTTTACATTCTATTTTTAAAGAAAACACAACTTGATGAGGCCTGACTTTTAAAAAGGGAGGGCTCATGTGTCTCACTGATAAACCTGAAGGATCTTATTGTTCTGTTCCCAGCCGTATGTCCGTGTCCAGTACGAAGTGCTGGAAGGTGCCCAGCTTGCTGTGGAAAGCCTAAATGGAGCTGAGGTAGCAGGATCCTGCATTAAGGTAAACAAGGCAAATAGCAAAAGCCCCAGTCATGTTCAGCCAGGCACAGCCTCCAGTACATCTCTCTAACTCAGAGCAGTGCTGTTACAATCCTCCTGTCCCTGGACAATACAGGCCCACTGGCAGAAAGCAAGTGGTTATATCCCTCTTTATTCCTGCCTGCCTGTCAGCAGACAGGGGTTAGAAAGCATTCTGACCCCCAGCTGGAGCTTTAAAAGCAAGAGCCAAGTAACAGCTATACCGAGCATGACGTTTTAGTTTTATAGTGTTTCTGCATTACACATATGATCTCTCTTCCTTTTTCATGACTAATTAAGTTAGCCTTCATTAGTCATATTTTTTTCAAGGGAGGGAAAATAGCGTGTCAAGTTTTGGTAATGGTAGAAAAATACTTGAAGAAAGAAGCTCAGAACACAGAGCTGTGTGGGCTGATGTGCTGTTTATTCCTGCTGCATCCACCCCAGGTCCAAAGACCTGTCACTGCAGCAATGCTGGACTGTGATGTTCTGATAAAGGAATTAGAACTGGATGTAGAAAATGAAGGTGTGATTTATGTGGCGGGTCTAAAGAAGTCATTAACAGAGACAGACTTGCAAGAGGAATTCAGCCACTTGAAAGACTTGGAAACGTTGTTCCTGCCAAAGGCTCCCCAGAGTGGAAAGCACAGGAACTGCTGTTACCTCAGTAAGTAGCTTCACACACCTTCTTATTTCCTTCAGACAAGTTCATTCAGCAACTCTTGGGACTTTGCACAGACACAGCAAGGGCTACTGAAGCTCAGGTATGCTCAAAGAGATGGTATTTCAGATATTCCAGTGAAAGCACATATTGTTTGGAGGAGCACTTTACAGCTAAGTTATTTAAAAGGAAAAAATACCTGCTTAAAAAAACAAACCTTTACTTGGGAAAATTCCAGGGTAGGTAATGGGTTCCAGTACTTCAGTGTGAGGGCTGGTACTGTGCAGCTTTACACAGCCCAGTAATCACCTCTAAAAGGTGAGGACAGCCAGGTGAGTGCTGCTGCATCAACTGGCTTTTCTTTAGTCTGATGTTTACCTGTAGCAGAACAAGAAGCTTCTTGCTGCAGTGACTTCAGTTTCTCATCTCCCTCCTGTTCCACACCTTTAGCCCTGCCTTGCAGGTACCAAGGAGGAGACCAGCAACACCACTGCCAAAGCATGTTCCCTTCTCTTTGCATTTCAGAATTCCAGAAACCACAGAGTGCTGTGGATGCCCTTGAAGCTATAAATGGATGGACCATCAAGGGTAGCGAGCTAAGAAGTAGGAATGCTCTTGCCTCAGGTCACCTTTGGAGATGGATATGGCAAATGAATCACAGCAATGGCAAGCAAGGAAAACACATCTTCTATGAGCAAATGGAGCAGCTATCTGACTGTGTGAGTGTGAGAATGTGCTGATATGCCATTAGTGAGGAGGGACTGACCTGAGAACCTGGAGTGGTAACTCTGAGCTGACTTAGGTGCAGAGCTGCTTGTGACAGAAGGGTCTCCTTGTGCTGGAGCAAAGGGGGTGCCAGGGATTAGTTTCCACAGGGCAGTTTGGAGAGGCAGCATTCCACAGTATAACTTGATGTTTGCAGGACACTGCATAACCTTAACACTAGCACAGCTGCACAGGGCAGTGGGTGATGGTAGACAGGGACTGAAGCTGCCAGTGGATTGCTGGCAGGGTATAGTGCTACAGGAGTCACAGGGAGAGGGGCGTAGCTGTGTGGCTGCACAGGAAAGAGCTCTAGAGTTGCAGCTCTTATTTTGACCTGGAGGAAGCTGTGGTGCCATTTGAGTAGGGTGTGGTTCTCCTGCAGCTGGGCCCCTGCACTGCCAACTGCCAGGCAGTACCAGCATCATTGCTGTCCTCACCTGTGCCATCCCAGCACTGCCCACTGGTCAGCCTCCCCAGGTGCACTTTTAAGTGTGATTGCTGATGAATTGGGGGTTTAATGCTTATATTCTCTTATGCAGGAGCAGGACCTAAGGAAAAAGATGAAGAAGTTAGACCACCGTATCAAAAAGCTTTACAGAAGTCTCCAGAATAACACCCTGTGCGTTGTTCTCTTTCCAGGAGTGAACAGGTAACTTGCCACCTATTTTGCACAGAATCAAGAAAGACACAGAGCCAAATGTTTTTATCTACATTTTTTATATACCTTTGCTTTTCTTCAGTGTCCCTCAGCAGAAGGGGCACTTTTCCTTGTGGAGACAGAAGACATGCCCTGAAATAAAGCAGGAGCCAGAGCTGCTCAGCAGCATCTCTTGTGCCTGGCTGGGCAGCCAGGCCAGGTTCCCCTCCCTTACTTGCAAAGCTTCCTGAGATGAGCCGTGGTGCTGTATTATCCTCTGCTCCAAACCATGATTCTAGGAGGGAGATCCATCCCAAGCCAAGAGAGATTTAGGCTTAATGGCCATGACAAACCATTTCAGCCAAGAGCTTCTCTTCGTGTGATTGGCTCTAATTGTTCAGTCTCTAATAACTTCAAGAAAAAAAAATTTTTTTAATAATTTGTATACTTCAATAACGAGCATTAAGCTGACCCCCATCCCCCAAGAATTCTAGCTTACACACTGAGCCAGCAGCAATTCCTGCCTTACTACCAAAGTGCTGACTGCAGGTCACTGGGGGTGGAGCTCAGATTCAAAAGTGCCTCAGTTTGAATTGGCTGGGGGGGTGCTGAGCTGACAACTTCATCAGTTTTTACATTTCTGAGCATCATTTGCCTCTTCTCTAGACCCTGTATCCCCTCAGGTACTTTGCACACTCACCTGTCACCCCACTGAAAAGTTTAAAGTGAGAACAGTGGTGCGTTACAGACCACCCCCTGTGTCTTTTGCAGCAGTCACTGGGCACAGCAGGTCCGAATTTACTCTTCAAGGGCCCTCTCCACAAGCTGGCATCATTGAGGGGTATGAATCCCACCAGCAGAAAAGGTGGACTCAGTGATGTGCATCCACCGGGGCCTATGGAAGCCCCCAGAGCCTGGCTCACACTCTGAGGCTGCTGAGTGGGTTGGGCGGGAGCTCCATCTCAGACTCCCAAGAGGTTTCTTGCCAAGTGAGGTTCCTGGATTCCTGTTTCCCAGAGGACCAACAGTCCAGAGAAGGCTTCTTGATTAAAAAGAATGTCAAATAATTGCTGGTGGAAAAAAAGTTAAGTTTTTCAAGGTGCTGACCCTGAGTGTTGCAGGCCTCGCTCCCGGAGCAGCCAAGGTTTATGTGCACCAAGGCTGCCCCAAACAGAACTAACACCCCTTTGTTTGTGTTGCAGCACACATGGATCACAGCCTGGCCTTGGCCTGATGGGAATAAAAACTGACGGAGGGAGGAGTCCTTGCTAAACTGCCAAGGTTTTAGGCAAAGTCTTTTGTTAAGATATTTTTAATTACTTTAAATATTGATGTCTTTGTAAAGATCTCCTACCATAAGAACAATAGGCTTTCCCTCTGTATTTTCTAAGACCTCTAAAAATAAAAGCCATTCAAAACATCTTAAAACACAAAACCTTTTCCATTGGCCCTTCTTGCTGTGGGTTGAGCCAGGCAAGTGCGTGGGCAGAGCTGGGGCAAACCAGGGTCAGAGCTGCATAGGAGCCCACTGGGATTGGCCTGTAAGATGTTCCTTACCAGAGACTGAGGGACCAGCTGGGGCATCTTCACTGAAACCCAGGCCATAAGCCAGCCAGGTTAGTGCAGAACCTGCAGCAGCTGCTCAGCAGTTAACAGCTACCCTCAGGAATTTTGTAGATTTCTGGAAATGTGCAGTGCCAGCTCCTGAAGTGCAGTCCTTGCCTTCTTTCCGGGAAAGTACTGTACTTAGTCCATGGAAAGGAGGAATCAGTGATTCATACTTCTTGGACAATCTCCACTTTCTCCTCCCTCCATGACCACCCTTGCATACAAAAAAAAGAAAAACATTTCAGTGTGGCTGTGGGAGGGGCAAGGTTTTAAGGCAAGCACAAGGCTGTGTGGACTTAGCACAGCAACACTTTCCCATAGGGAGCTGGAAGGAGGATGAGGTGATTTGCAACCTGACAGCTCCAGACCTGCCACGGCCACCTAAAATAGAGGCTGCTCAAGTAGCTCTTGTTAACAGGGAATTTCCAAACGCGGGGATGCTTAGAGCTTTCAACACTCAGAAATAATGAAAAATTAAAAGGAAATGTTTGTTAAAAGGTTTGACCATGAGACGAGGAGTTTCTTGACATGAATTAGAATAGGCTGAGATAATAATTTCTGGAATAACTGTTTCAGCTTTAAATATAGCTGGTATAATATTTACACCCTCCTACTTTCCAACTCCAAGTTCACTGTTCTGGGCTCTTTGCTTCAGGACTGGAAGCTGGGAATTGCTGTGTGGAGGAGGCAGGTGCAGATAAAGGCAAGGAGGAGAAAGGCAAGTGCTGCACGAGCCCAGAGGCAGCAGCAGTGAACACGCAGGAGATGCTCATGTCACTGTTATTCATGACTAAATTTAAAGCCTCCAAAACTCCTGAAATGAAATGTTATTGATCAAGACGAATGCAGCCTTTCTTTTTTTCTTATAAAAAGGTACTTTAGTCACTCCAACTGTGCCTGGTATCCTTTGGCTGCAGCTACTGCAAACTGGGACAAGCAACAACATCAACGTGAAAGGGAGCCAGTGCCTTCCCCAGCACAGCCCAAGCCTGGTGCTGACCCAACCCAGCAGAGACCACCAGGTCGGGCAGCTCAGGGGAGGGGGTGAATGGCACTGACCCCAGCGCTGATCTCTGTAAGGATTCCCTCCTGTTCACATCCAGCATCTTGTTGCAGACACCTGCACTGCAAAGTTGAAAAAAAAACAGCTAGTTTTCATTCCACACACTTTAAAATTGTGTGGTCACCTGCCTGCAAGGACTAGGCAGGATTTAGTAAGCACATCCAGGATTCCTGCTTGTGAAACTCAGATGACGAATAAAACTGGCAAGAGTCCTATTTATAGGCATGAAAAAATAAGTAATATGTCCCTTTTTAATTGAAAAATGTAAAAAGGACTTCAGTTTTAAATAAGACATTTTGTACAAAGCTTGAGCACAAAAAAGTGAACACCAACGTGTCGTTATGTAAACACCACAAATGTTACTCATTTGTTCAGCAACGCACAGAACAGCGTGCAAGTTCCCCTTCCAGTGGGTGAGACTTCTGTAGCTGTTCCCCTCCCCTCAGGCCTTACTGCAATACACGAAACCCAGAAGTTTTGGAACACTGAGAAGCTACAGCAGTCAGGATACATTGTGACTAAATGATTTTTTTTTGTTTTGTTTTTTCTTTAAGGGATTGGTCATTTAAATATACAGAAGTACAATAATCTCACAGGTAAATGAATGGCAGCTTGGATTAGAAAAAGCACCAAAATATTTAATATACATCTGGCACAAATTTCACAAGAAGTCAGTAATGAACAAACCAATGCTTTGCTTATAAGAAAAAAACCTCAGACTGCACTTAATGCTCTTCTTCCAAAAGGGACACAACAAAAACATTGCACTCAGGATTGCTATCAAGTAAAGACAACCTTCTTATCACACCCTATTTGCATTGTGCCTTAGATTGCACATTCCATAAGATGCTGTTTCCATTCTGTTCCAGACAACAATGGTGAGCAAAATTTGATACAAGAAAAGTAACTGTAAAACTAAAAACCAAATGGGATTCAACAGATGCCTCATCCTGAAATTATCCCACTTTTTGTCTAGGTCATGGTTTCAAATTTGGCTGCATCCCTTTGAAAAATGATTCTGCATGAAACAGAATTTACTCCAGCCATTTTCAAGCATTACATTTACATGGCACTTCTGACACTGCTGGCCCAAACTGGGACCAGGGGGCTGCTCTGTGACACACAACACATTCATCATTTCCCAAAGTGAGAACATTGGGTTCTCTCTTGGTAAGTCTGAAAAGGCAAAACACTCTCCTGGCATGAAGATGTGACCCTGCCCACCCTTGCTGGTTACTGAGGAGCCCAGAGACTGATCAGTGAGCTGTGTTCACACAAGATCAGGGACAGTCACACAAAGCTCTGCTCCCAGTACTGCCTTAGCCACACTGAGCGACTTCTCTGGGAGCAAACACTATCAAAATGGATTTCTTCCACTGAGGGGGACTTGAGGCTCAACTGGGGCCTCCAGAAAGAAACTCAGCTGCCCCAACAAGCTCTTCCAGGCTGACCCTTCTCCAGGTAGCCCACCAAGGCCTTGCATTTGCTTCATGCCCTCAAGACCAGCCAGTGCAAACCCTGATAGCATTGGGTCAGGACCTAATTCTGCCAGTTCCATCCACAGCTCCTGGAACTAGAGTTACTCAGCAACCAACAGCACAAGGCCCTCCAGCCACTCCTGCCAGTCCATGTCCTTTTTAAAGACTATTTCAAACTTACAGAGAAGAAAGCAAGCATATTTTTAAGATAACTATGTTTAATGTGACTTAAAAAAAATCACAACTTCAAAATATTGAGCACTATTCAGTCCCCTAACCTGTAGTAACACCTGGGAGTAGCAGCACCTTCAGCTCCACTGATCTCTCTGCAGGTTTGCCACCTCTGGTCACACGATCTCCACTCTCACGGGCCCAGAAAGTGCAAGAGTCAGCAGCTGTAACTGCATAAAATGGCAACATTCAAGTAAACATGCTGGTTCAACAGTAGGCAACGTTTAGTCCAAATATAATTTACAAAAGGGGAAAAAACCCACTTAACAGCACAAACACTGGAGATGGATTTTTTTTTTCCTGTGTGTGAAATGACATCCAAAAAGGGCTTATCTGAAGAGTGCAATTATGCAAAGATAGAAACTTACTAAAAAGTTTTTTTTTTAAAAAACAGTATAACCTACAGAACCTGCTGGATTTTCAGAGACTGCTGATTGCAATAGGAGCAAGGAACGGCTGCAATGTCAGTGATTTAAGGCAAGCTCTCAGGACAAGAACATCCATGCTCCTTCTACCTATTGTCTCACATGTCCCCCCCTCCTCTTGAAACACATGTCCATCCTAATAGTGCAAGAGGTCACACCCCAAAAGCAGCCCTCACACTGGAAGGAGAATCTTGCAGCAACAGTTGCTACAGCATTGCATCTCCTGGGGATTTGCCATGACAGTAATTGTGTTGTAGTTTGCTTTGGGGAGGGAAAGGGACACAGATGTGCTGCATGAGAGACACCCCCTCAATGCACTAATGAACGCAGCTGAGCACTGAAGCCACTCTGGCACCTCCAGTCCCCTTGAGAATGCTCCAGCTTTACTCAAGCGTAAGGGTTTTACCCTGAGCAGGATTCTGACCTCAAGGAGGAAAAGGATGAGTGTAGCTTTCATGCTGTTGCAGGTCCCATCTTTGCTGGGTGTTACAGGTCCAGTCCAACAAGAACAAAACACGGTTATTTTTGATTACAATAAAAATACACTCATGGCACTGCATCAGGTGGGTTCCTAAAGCTTTTCAAGGGCAAATGAAAAGGCTGGTGGCTCCCTCCTGGGGAGCAGCTGCTCCATCTCCAATACACTGTCAGTATAGGTAGCCCGAGCAGGGAGAAGGATGTGCTGACAGAAGCCCCTGGGCCACAGAGCTCTGCTCAGCTGCTCTATTGCACTCCAAAAGTAGCACCCGGGAGGACCAACACACTGTTTGCAGCGTGACCCGGCTCCCTTCCAAGGGTCCATTGCATACACATTAAACACAGTATACCAAAAACTATGGCAAAGAGATAATACTTAACTTGGGACAATTAAAAAAAATAGATTACTCACCCAGGCATAAAATCCTGGGACAAAAGGATGGTAACCTTCAACTATTCAAGTCTAAGAACAAGAGGTAGAGATACCTATGTACTTCATGGTGAAGGAGTTACAGCCTTCTTTCTGTCTTACAATCTCATGTATGTCACTTCAGTTGACACTATAAAACCAAAGGTTCAATCTTCAATAGTCCAGAGAGAAAATGTTAACACTGGTGGCTTTGTTTGCACACAACAAAGTTTAAGCAGACACTTTGTTTTTAATACTTATTAAAAAAAATACATTTTGCTCTATATTGAAGCACTACCCTGAAGAATTTTGAGTTTCAGGTTAAGCATCTTCCTTTTTAAAATGAAGAGTTAAATTCACATGCACACACTTTGAGCTCACACTGTGAGCCCAAGGGAAGAACTGGGTGCCCAGTTTACTGAGGACCTTCTAAAAATGGACCACACTGCAGAACACAAGGCTGCAAGACCCAGAAACTCACAATGACTATTATTTTCCAAAGAATGGAAATGCTGTAACCTCAGCCAACAAATTATATCACGACTGAGGTGGCTATTAAACTACATGGCATTTGACTTTGCTGGGCTTTTTTTGAAAACAAGGCCTAAAACTGTAAGGAAGATATTTATGTTAACAGTGTCATGAAAAGACTTAAGGTCACTGGTCAGTGCATAGCCATGCCTGGGAACCAGGGATGACAGGCTAGTCCTGGATCCATGGGTTCTTCAGGCTCTGATGGACATGGGAGGAGTGAAATAAAAGTCACACAGGCAAAGCTACTGCTGCCCCCAGCACTGCCCAGCCCGTGGGAGGAGGGGCTGCACCTGTGCACCAACCAGAGTCACTCACTCAGCAGAGAAGGGGGAGCTCCTCTCATGCTCTGACTGTGCCTGATCCATGGGCAGGTCTGCCAGGCCAGCCTGGGGAAGCCGCTCCTGGCGTTCCAACTGCTGCAGGCTCCAGCTGTCTGCTTTTACGCCACCTGCCACACCTGCAGTTGTTTTTCCTGTGGTTCTTCCCTTACAATTGCACAGTACTAACAAGCTCTAATTCTCCATGGAGAGTAGCACCAGCAGCAAGTAAACTCACAATTCAGCATTCAATTCCAGCTCATTTCCTCGGTCATGTTCTGTGGCCAGCTAAGGCCAGGATCTTTCAAATCCTTACTTGAATCAATCAATAGTCTTTGACCTCAGAAATGCACCCATGCCAGTAACATTTAGCACAACTGAGCCTCCAGCTGATCCAGAAGCCAAATTTTAAAGGTGTTGCAAACTATAATACGGTGCAGGTGGTCAGCCTTTTATTACCAGGGACTAAAGTTGACAGAAGTTATAATTCTTTGCATATAAGAGAAGGCAGTAAAATGTCACAGATGTGGATGTCAGACCAGTTTTTCAGTATATTACTATAACTATATAATTATCTATAGTTATTTATCCCAAGTTGCAGCAGATTCACTACATGCACGAAGTTCCCTAATGCAAACTCTAATTTTAAAAAAATCCTGTTGCAAAGGTTTCAAGGATTTCATCAGCATCACTGCTCACTTACAGTCCTGTGCCCTACACAATAAAGGTTTAAATTATATAAAAATTAAGAGTGAATGTATTTGGCCTGTTCCACAGATATTCAGTTTAACCACTAAACAAGCATATTTTCAGAGTCTTCAATATTATGAGACCTCTCAGAAACACGTGCAAACCCCAGTCCCCCATCCCAGCATTACAGAGCGTGGGTGAGTCTCATTTAGGATCACAAAATCACCAGGCAATCCAGGGAAGGTCTGACGGCCTCACTCACTGTCAGCACTGCCAAAGAGCTGCACCTCCACCTCCTGCCTCAGAGTTTAAAATGGATACAGGTCTGGTTTGCATCCTGTAAATGGTAATTAAAAGACTGAAGTTAGGCTAAAAATAAATGGTACTTTGCTAGATAAAGCATTTGGCTATTCTTGCAAGTATTGCCCAGTGGGTGGAGTTGCTCCTGCTCCTGGAAGCAGAACAGGAGCAGGGCTGTTCCTCCCCACTGAACACATGGGAACTCAGCCACAAGCAATGGTATGTCCTTTCCCCATCAGGAAACCAGATTTTCCCTTCTTGTGTGTTCACCTCTGCCTTTGAAAAGAAGCTGTATTCCATCTGACACATTAAAATGGCTGAGATTGATTTCTTCACTGCTGTCCACATTCCAACCACAAGATTCCTAAAAAAGCTCTATCCCTCACCCTTTGGAGCTGCTGCATGTTAGCATGTAAATGAGAAGCAGCCCCTGCCCTGCCCTGGTGTGCAGGCATGCACTGGCTGTCCAATTGAACAGTTAGTCATCATACTCTGGACATTTTAAATTTCCATTAGAAAAAAAAAAACGTGATGAACAAAGTATTTAATAGCTAAATGAATGAATAGTCTCAAACTCAGAAATACAGCCTTCATTTGCTATCAAATCAGTCTCCATCTGGAACTTTTCCTAACAAAGCAGCCTCTGTCAGGGAATTTATTTTACTTTTTTAAAAGTAACAGCACCAATGAAAGTCTTGCCATAAATTCAACAATACCAGCACAAGTGCTTTGGCCTGCTTTGCTCACCAAAGCAGAATAAGGTTCTGCTGCCAAACGGTGCTTGTGCCACAGTAGCTGGGATGGTTATAGTAGCAAGGAGAAAGCTTTGGGTGTATTTCCACATGAAATAGCAACTTCAGGCCTCTCCTCCTGCAAAGAGACAGACTCAGCTGCATCTAAAACAACCACATTTGTTTTCCACAGCTTGTCTCTCAGCAAGAGCAGCATGGACAAAACTCTCCTTTTATTAGATGAAAGAGATACTATCTGTGGCTTGTGGGTTTGTTTTTGAACAATTTCCATTACTCACATTTTGTTAGTGATTTATGAGCTCAGAGCCAAGCTATTGCAGAGGCTGCACACCAGCAAAGCCAGTCCCAGAACTCGGGCAGATCCTGCTCCTCTCTCTGTTAACCCCTCTGGGGCACAGCAGATGTGCAGAGCGTGACATCCTGGATCTGGTGACAAGCTCACCAGTTAAAACCTGTTTCCCTTTAGCTTTAAAACCCTTATATCACAAAAGCCATGAGATGCTATTGATGACTGTACAGGCTTTTTTTTTTTTGGTTTGATTTGGTTTTTTGAGTCGAAGTTGTTTTATGATCCTGAAATCCAGCTTTGAAAATAAAAGGTGTGTAATGAAGTATATCAAATTAATTAAGCCAGCACTTGGCTGTAGAGAAAACCTTGGCAATCATTCCTTTTACCAAAAGGTGTAAAAAAGTTGACATTCTAAAATTAAAAAAGGTAGCATCAATAACCAAAAAAGTTTCAACCAGTGTTAATAAAACTCCCTTTAAGTCACAACAATTTCAACAGGCAAATAGTCCCAATACAGGCATTGTAAAATAACAAATTGACTCCTATCCAAATATTATCAAATCAGTCTAAAAATGACTCATCTACACTGTTGTCATTAAGAACACATTAAGAATTCACTTTGTCATCAGATGCCGATATTGTTTCTCCAGAAAGTGTGGAGTATTAACTGCAATTTAGCAATTAAACATAGGTTTTAAAAAATTGGTTTGTCAATATTAATGCAAAAGATAGTTCCTTACATAGAACTACTGTGCTTGCCAGACAAGTAAGGTAATACTTTAGGTATAAATCAAACAAATTAAAGCAGAATTATACCACAGTTTTCCTTGAAGACTTAGGATTTGTGTGTTGCTTCTGTCAATGTTTAGCAAACTTAAGAAGCAGAACCTTTGGTTCTTTTAGTCAAGTAAAAATATTCTCATGTAACCACAAAAATACAACTTCCAGAGAAAATGGAAGTCCATCAACAAGTCCACTTTCAATAAAACTGAGGTAGTACTGCTCTTTTATTACATAAATGTGTAAAGAGATTTAGATACAAATTGTCATCTACCACTCAGTTGACTGACAGGTACAGTAATTTTATAAAACAATCCCAACATTTAATCTGAAAGTCCAAAAAAAGGAATGATCTGGACTCATTCACTAAGAGTTAGCTCAAAATGAGAATTAGCCATCTTACAAAAAGCTGTTGCTTATGTTGGGTTTTAGAGCCTTATTACCCGGGATTAATGCATTTATAGTTAACACTGCTCTTCGTCTTGGTATAAAACCTTAAAATTATTACAGCCTAAAATTTCAACAATGTAAACAGCACTACACACAGTACAGACCTGCCCTGACAGATGTAGTATGAAAAACTTAATCTGGCACTGTATAATTTAGCAATGTTAATTTAACCTAACTAAAAAGATCTACATTGTGCAAGAAATATCAGACTTACTTATACTAATCTGAAGTCGTAAAAAAACCAAACCCCAAAAATGCTTAACTTGTAGCCAGGGTCAAATATTTCAGGGCAAGAGTAAAAGGATTAACCAAACTTAAGAAAGTGCCTAAAACATGATACAGCATTTTAGAGCCCTTTCAAAGACAAGGCAGAAAAAGGTGTAAAGTAGAAAAATCTGGAGCCTCGGTAATTTCCAGAAACATCCAGAGTTTACATTTTGTGAAGGGCAACAAGTTGGTTTCATCACTGCTGCTTGGACACTGCTAAGTCTGTTCTTCACACAGGCCCTCCGTGTCCAAAGATGTAACACATTTGGTTTCCTCTTCCTTTTTCCTTCGCTCCATTTCCCACTCCACAAAGGTATCGAAGAGACTCGGCCAGGCCTCATCCTCGCTGTAGTTGCTAAGGTCCGGTCCAATCACCTGAGTAAAATTTAGAAACATGTTCCACGTGTCCCGGGAGATTCCCTTGATTCCTGAGGGGTTCTTGATTAGGAAGTGTAACCACTGGTCCAAAATAGGGGGCTTGTTTTGGGTGAAGACTAATTTCCAAAGGGCAATGGCTATTTCCCGATGTAGCGACCTCTGTCCTTCTTCAGAGTCCAGGCCAAACTGGAAGGTGAAACGATAGAGATCCTTGAATTTATCTTCCTGCTTGGCTTCATTTAGGAGGCTGGGGAACCTTGCACAAATGCCATCAATGCTGTCTGCGTTTATTGCTTTGCAGCCTTCAAAAAACTCCTTCCTACGAAGCAAGAGAAGAGAAATTAGTGTGAGCACTTCCCACTGACCTCATTGTCTGAACACTTCCCATCTCCATTCAGCTACTGCAAACTGGAAGAGATTACCTGGAACAAGACACGGAGAACCCTCAGCCCAGGTGGCACAAAGCTTTTGGCAATTCCTTACAGCCTGGGGAACCACAGCCCCCAGACCTACTGGGGCACTGTCAGCATTTGAAAGACTTTGCTGTCTGGCTTTCTGACTACTGGGCATTACCACATCCAGTGCCTTTCACATTAAAAAGTGAATCTAATTTACCACAGAGGAAATTCCAAGTGTTTGAAATCAACACATTTACCCCAACTTGATTCAACACTGCCCATGCTCTGGGTAAGCTGTTCTTAAGGGGCAGAGCAGTTCACTGGTGGCTTTCCCATGGTTTTTGGTTGCAAAATCAAGCGTGCCAACAGTGACATTCTGCAAGGCACCTGCTGAGAGTGCAGAAGGGAGCAGGACCTCACACAACACAGGCTATAACACAACATGTGAACACTACTCAAAGCACCAGTCCTGGCTGGCTGATAACACTCTGGCCAAGTGGGTGGATGGTTAGCTCTCCATCTGATGCTCCTGAGAAGTGTTATAACCAGCCAGTATTAACCAGAGTCAGCAGGCTGGAGCAGGATGGGCTGGAGGGAGGACAAGAGATGGAGCAGCGCTCAGGAGAACAAACCATGTTGCTTTCCCTGGTGGAAGAAGTCACTCAGCACCTGTGCCATGGAGCGTGCCCTGAAACAAAGGTAACTGCTCACCACTAGACTTGGCCTCTCTAAGAAAATCAAAACCATGTTTGCAAAACTCATGGTGGTTTGTGCAGAATCACAGACACTGCTTACAATTCCTTTACCGTCTTAGCAAATACCTGTGCACTCAGCCTCCAGCAAATCCACATTTGCATTCCAGAGTAACTCACCCATGTGACACACAAGCACAGCCACAAAGACTCTGAAGATGCTGGAATAGCTGTGTGTGTCCAGTGCACAGCAGAGGCTTGGCTCAAGGCTCTGAACACCAAAGTAATTTTGAAAATTATAAGCTCAGTAAAAATAGGCAGCATTATTCAAACAATATAGATAGACCAAAACATCAAAAAAATCCTCCTTTCTTGGCAAGTCCCTGTAGACAGTCTTTACCTGCTCTTACCTGGACATTGCTCATCAGGCTGGGGGAGGGTGTTGCAGTTTGGGTTTGGCTGTGGGCTTTGTGGGTAAGTTTTAGCCATTCTGTTGTTTCCTGTAGATCACACGTGCTGTGAGCCTGCTGACTGAGGCCATTGTCCAGAAGGGCAGACAGCACTTTGAACAGCAATCACTTGTCAGCCAGTATGAAACTGCTGCCAGTGCCAAAACCCTCACGTTTCCTTCCTTCACTATGCTTTAATAGGAGTATTCTTGGAAAAAAACATCAAATGTAACACTGATTGGGCAGCAACAATTGTCATTCTTTCACAGACTGGTAATAGAGCTGGTAGCAATTACTAAAGACTCTCACATTACTTTAAAGGAAGAACTAATTTCAGTGTCCAAGATAATGCTGGATACAGTAAACTGCTTTTGGTAAATCAAGAATAAATGAAGGTCTACAGAATCTCATTATGCTGTTCATCACTAGCAGCATAATGGCCAAAACCACATTTTCTGAAATCCACTGTGAGGGGAAGGGGAAAAGAAGACAACACAAAGCTTACCTTCTGCAGTGGTAGGAATTAATTGGATCAAAATGCAAGTGTTAGAACAAATAAGTAAGTGAAGCTAATGAGGCTGTGTCTCCAACATACAGCTGACAGGATACACTTTAACATATGAAAATAATTACAAGTTCTACAAGAACTAACCTTGTAAATTTGCACATGGTAGCAGCCTGGAATTTCCAAGCCAAAACTAGTACTTTAAATTCAGTGGGATCAACACAGAGGTCATTGCAAAATCGTTCCATTCCTTCTTCCAGTATGGCATCTTCACGTTCGTCCTTATACCTCCTAAACAACTCCCCAATCCTTTGAAGTGAAGATTCTTCCGCGCTACAAACAGAGTCTTTCTTTGTATCTCCAGAAAACGTTGGGGGCTGACTGGACTCCACAGCAGCGTCCGTTTTCTTTGTCCCGTTCACAAGGATGTCTCCCGAAGCCTTCCCACATGCTGAGCCATGGTCATCCTTGTGCACTGCACTCCTCTTGCTGTGGGACTTGCTACCAGATTCTCTTTCCCCATTTTTGCTGCCAAGGGTAGAAGAAGGATTCTTGCACTTGGTGACGCACTGGCCCATGATGGTGCGAGCCCAACTCCCAGCACGGTCCCCCTGCCCTTGGACACCCTCGCAGCTGCTCTTCAACACATCTCACCATGCCATTAGCAGCACTCAGCTAACCTGAAAAACAGTTCCAGAGTCAAATTGCTGTCTCTCTACAAAGAATATCTGAAGTATTAAATGTGGGATAACACTTGCCAGTAAGTGATTGACTTCAGGATATGTGAGTTTTGCCTGCTGAAAAGGAGCAGTGTACAGAAGGCTGGCATATGCCATAAATTTCAGGCAATTCAGACTGTTTTACCTAGAAATCAATGCAGCTCACTCAGTGGCTGCAGTATCCTAACGGGTCCTAATAAAGGAAATTCCTAAAATTCTTCCTGCAACATAGGTTACAAAGAGGCTGATTCATGTACAGGCTTCATCAAGACAGACTACTCTAACCCAGAAATATTTTAAAGGAAATGGTTTTTAAAGCATACACACATTTTATATATAGAATATACAACACTGAAACAAAGCAGGGCAGGGGAGATGGGGACACTGATGGGACAACCTGGCAGAGATCTAAGCATTGGATCTAGATTGTACCCTCAGCAAATCAGCAAGAGGGGGCTTGGGGGGATGGCTATTGGCTTTTTTTTTTTTTTGTGGAAGGAGAGTGGAAGCTGTGTGTTTGTTTTTAAACAGAGTTTGGAATCTAGATTTTCTAATACTTAAAACATATCCAGAGTGTTTGCAGAAAGGAGGCAACACTCACTTTTCATGCAAGAGGGTGTTCAGGAATTGTTCATTGTTTCAAGTGGGCTCCTCCCTTCAGGTAATGAGACAGACAGGGGAGGGGGCCTTCTTAATGAAACCTCTTCAGACAGACACATGCAGATAAGGAGTAGTAATTCCAGTTCAGGCTTTTTTTTTTCTTAATAAAAATTAAAATGCCAAAATGATTTCATCATACTCTGTTTTTATAAATCACAAAGCCTTGCATATTTGGAAAAGATATTTTACCCACAGAAAAGGGTTCTCAAATTTTCCCTATTAAAGCCAAGCTAACACTCTGACGCTGCCCTATCAGCAGGCAGCCACGCCATGGACAGTCCATTTCTCAGAAACATCAACTCCAAGAAAGCCATTGCTTATCATATTCCTCCTCTGCCCACTCATTTGCATTTCATCACTGCTGTCAGTCAGGCAAAAGCCTCAAACACAAAAATTGGGTTTGCCTTGTCTTTATGTACTGCTTCCAGGTTAGAATTAGTACACAAAAGAGGAGAGAAAAAAATAAAAAAAAAGAAATAAAACAGACTCATGTCAGTTTTTTTTGTATTCTCTTGGGTAAAGCTCTTCTGAGGCTGAACCCCTATTTTAAGCTGTAAACTAACAGCAGCAACAAGTATAGATGAATTCTCAGATATTGGGCTTCCAAACATAAATCTTCTCTCAGCCATTATACCTGTTTTGACAAAACAGCCCATATGCAGCTTCATGAACAAAAAATTTTGCCAGTGCAACTACAACAGCCAAGATGTTTGTTTCAACTACCTGCCCTCCCTTTCCCTCCCCATACCCTTCTCTTAAGCACATAACCCACACACATAACTAAAAAATACCTATTTTTAAGCAGCCAAAGGCACAAAAATCTAATACATACTTTCATCACACTGCTTTAAAGAACTTTTTGGCATCATTTTTATAGGCAAGTACAGTTCCATTTAATGTATTCAAGAAATTCTTCAAGAATTTGTATCTTAAAAGGATTCTTGAGAATATGCACATCCACATAAACAACCCAAAAGCCAATTTCACTGGTCCTTATTACTGCACAGCTCTGTGAATTGCAGAGCACAGCCTGGCACTGATTCCTGTGCTGCCATGTGCCTGAGCAACATTCTCTTCTCTAGTCTACACCACTCATTATTTCATTACACCAAAATAAACAGGATATTAGTAGACAGAGTAGAACTGCTTAGTGATTAACTCCCAGACACCACCTTTTTTCCCCCCCTCATCTTTAACTTCATCAGAACTCAAATGCTCAATCTACACTAATTCTTGCTCTTCCATGTTTCTCAGGAGCAGGCAGCACTACACTGGGCAAGTTTTTCTTTTGAGAGAAGCATGCGGGTAAAAGAACAGAGCAAAAAAAGTCCTGAGTAAAGACTAGTGTCAGAGTTTAAAGCAGAGCTTAGGTAGTATAAAAAAGCCTTCTGTTCAAGAGCATAGCAGAAGTTATTGGCTATTGGTGATTTGGAACAGCTTTTCCCTATGGGCAGGTTAAGGAATAGTTGCCTATTAGTGAGCAGGACTTTCCTCTAAAGTAGCTGGTAACAGTCAAATCACACACAGCTTAATTGATAGAGATTAATCCAATTCACTTTAGGAATCACAATTTAAAGTTTTTTTGAAAAAAAGGCAGTTTGCAAGACTGACATACTGTGTCCATAACTTTTCCTAACACAAATGATTCATGCTGTTCTGTTGCAAGAGCTTATATTAATAATAATCTAATATTCAGATTTACTAAGTGACATCACCAGCCTGATGAAACCGACGGTGTTTAAAGTCAGTTGCAGTCACAAAAAGAGCACCACAACACAGAGAGAAGGTCAGCCACCATTACTACACACCTGTGTGGGAGGAAATATCCCAATCCAAAAACTACTGGCAAGCACAGCAGCATTTACCCACAGAGTGCAAGGTAATCACATCCCCTGCATAGTACCCCACTAACAAACATTTTCTGTACTCTTACCTGCCTTGCCAGGAGACAAGTGTTGCTCCTGAACAGTCACTGCCAGCACTGCTCTTCCCTGCAGTAACAGAGTCCTTCCTTCCTCCTCCCTGCCAAGGAGGCTTTCAGAGCACAATCCCACTCCTCATGAACAAACACTAGAAGATATTGATGTACAGTTGCTGCAATTCCTCACTTTTCTACTACATGAAACTTGAGGCCATGTGCCAGATACTTAGAAGCATTCTACCCCAAAAATAGAAAAACCAGCTTGGGAATAAAAAAAACAACCCAGACTGCATCCGCTGGCAGCTTGAGCATGTATCTGGTTTTGTAAGAGAAAAGTCTTCTGGCACTCCATCAGTGACCCTTTTGTAAATCGCCTTCACTGAGCTGGATCCACTTCACTTGGGAGTCACCTCCGCTTCCTACATGACTCAGGTTTCAAGGCATGAAAGGAACAAGAGCATCGGAAGGAGATAGAAACAAGTGGGAGAAGTCAGCCCTTTTGTTAAGGAAGGCTGGAGAGATCTAATTGCAGCATCAGGAGCTGCACTGAACCCCGTGTTCAAGGAGTGTGAGGGAGCACCCTCAGGAAGGTGAACAGAGCTGTCATTTACCTGCAGAGAAGCACCAGTGTCACGTCTCGTCACGCCAAGCACAGCTATGGGAGCATAAGGATGTGCAGAGATGCTGCTCCCAGCTGGATCAGGAACAAGGATAAACTTCCCACATGCCCAAAGGTTACACTGGATTGGTGGCAAAGCACCAATTCCAAAAGGATCAATTCCCAAGAGCAAAATTACTGCAAGAGGCTTGTACAACATAAAAGCAAGACATAAAAGGCAGCACTGACCACTACTTTCGCCATTCTGCAGAAAAGGATCAAAATTCAGGGCTAAGGTTGGAATGTGCTCAGTGCTACAGGATGCAGAACTCCCAAAGAAGTTTATTACTCAGACAAGTATTGAGCAATGACCACCAGTACAAATGAATCACCATCGTGCACATAACAGGAACTGCAAAGCAGAGATCAACAATAACATTCTCTGCACCTTTCTAGAAAGGAGGCAGCAGTGGGGAACACAGAAAGTGCTGGTGAATACAGCCAGAAGTCACCCTCTAAGAACAAAGGATGTGCAGAATCACATGGTCCCATACATAAAATAAAAAACCTAAAGAAGATTGTAAAGGCCTTGGCCAATGCTTGGTGGGGCTTTTTGTTTTGGGGGGGTTCCGGGGGAGGATTTTTTTTCAGTGCTGTAAGGATTCAGTTTTTCTCCATTTTCAAGTGACTAGATCACAGTAACCCAAGATTTGAAGGGAGCAAAATAAAATGACCCTGAGGTTAGTTCAGTTGGTTAAAATTTGGTTGTAATAATGCCAAGGTCACGGGTTCAATCCCCTGTGTGGGCCATTGACTTAAGAGTTGGACTCGATGATCCTTGTGGGTCCCTTCCAACTCAGAATAGTCTGTGATTCTGTGACTCAGTAATAACTCTCTGTCATACAAACACACCATGGCACAATAGAAAATGGCAGCACTGAAGTGGGAGAGAGCTGGCAGGAGGGGAGAAGATGCAAAGGAGATACTTAAGTAACCCTGTATTTTTCTTTAATGACTGATATTACTGTAGTAATAGAAATTATTGGATATGTCCAGAGAATAGCAAGCAAAACAAGCATTATGCTGTTTAGTAAAGTGTTGCATCAGAAAGTATTTATAATGAGTTTCCAAACTGAGAAAGTATCGAGAGAGTAGAAGAAAAAAACCTTCCATACATTCAAGAGCACCTTAAAGACAAATTTTAGGAAATCTCATAACTAAAGGGGACACAGCTCAGCCAACCATTAAATCCCTTTCCAGGTAGCACTTCACTAGCTAAGGCAAAGGCAACACTGTTAGAGCTTAACTAAGCCTCAACCCACCTCAGCTTTTCACAAAGTCTTCAGCAAGAGTAAGAATTTCATAGAATTGTACTATGCATTATCTGCCTTTTAGTGGACAGAGAAACATGCTTCCAAACCAGCTGAGAACAGGGCACAGTGTCATGGGTGCCCTGTCTTTTTCCAGCTCTGAACAGACACACAGCTTTCCCCTGGGGAGGCAGGAGAGGATCACTGCCACTGCTGGACCCAGAGCAGTCACTGCTCTAACAGCTGATGCTGGGCAAGTGACCGTGCAAGCAAACATCCAATACTTACACAGTTTCAGCCACACAGGGAATCATTCCACTGGCTTCACAGCTTCCTTCAGGCTCCCTGGGTTCCACATAGAATGCTAGAGGACAAAAGACCACACAAATCTTTACATTTAGAACCATGAAATGCACCAAATCACTGAGAACCAATTATGCATTTAATAAAATCATTCAGAGCCAAATCCCATTTGTGCAGAGTAATTTTATAAAAAACCACTTCACTTTTTGACTTATAAAGAGGCATTAACACCATGAACTCTGTATTTTCATATAAAGCATAAAACAGGTACTGAAAACAGCAGACAAGTTCAAATGTTTGTTAGGAGTAAACACACACTTCCGGACACTTTGATGGCTTTCAGCATGGCAGAGTTAATTCCTCATTTCATGCACTCAAAGCAAAGCAGAGGACATGCCATCATTGTCACTGCATGTGAGCCGAGTGGCTGTTTAATCTGTGAATGCCAGACAGCTGCTACCTAGCAAAGCATAATTTGGGTCCGGAGAGTAATTCTCTTTTTTCATTCTCTAGCACATTCTTTTCCATGTTTGTTTTCCCATGTTCAGTTGAGCTGGCTCAACTTCACTCCTCTTAAATTCCCAGCTCTGCTACATAACGAGGAACCTCTGAAGAGATGATAGACAAAGGCATGTCTGGTTTGTGTAGCAGGAGCTACAACTGCAGCCCCCAGTCAACACCTCTGTATCTGATACAGAAGCAAAACAACAAACAAGAAATCTCTGGCAACACTCTCCTGCTCTACCAACACTAACAGAAACATAAAAACTCTTGTTTTTACAGCTCTTAGTACATCCACGGAGCAGACAGGTGATCAAAAGCTGCCTTGCTGCATACTTACCTTTTGCATAAGATCCACTTCTTAGGAAACAAGTAGAAACATTAGTTTGTTCAGCACTTTCTTCAGTAGAAAGCAGGGAATGAACGTAGAAAGACAACCACGAAACAAGGGCTTATCACACATGTCAATCTCCACATAAGTGGAGTTTTCCCCAAACCCGAGTCCTATATTTGGATTAGGACAAATTTGTCTGACAAATAAAACCTAGTTCAGATCAAAGCTTTAAAAAAGGTTTAAAAGCCCAGAGAAACAGGCATCCAAAATGTTTCAGAACACCTAGAAACCCTGGAGAGGTACTTTTGCCCAAATACACACACTGAGCAAAAATGTATCTCCACTGAACCCTTTCTCGGCATTTACTGTTGAGATGGATAGACCAAAAAACTTCATGTTGGGTTTATACCCCCTGCTCCCAAACCCCATCTTTCACACAACTCCTGTGCCCTTCCACAGCCTCACAGCTCTTTTAGCAGACACTCCTGTGGGTGCACAGCCACCAGCCAGCAATAATGTGCAGTGAAGCAGAGGAGCACCTGCTTCTCTTGTGGAAGTATTGGCCTGGATTTCTTCCTATTTGACTACAGCATCCCATGAATTTCAAGAACGTAAGAAAATCTAACATCTGGCACTTCTATGGTAATTTATTTTTGCCCCCTGCATCAAAATAATTTCTTTTATAAATCATCAGGGAGGAAAGAAGAGAGAGGGGGGACACAGGGCGCTGTGCAGCTTCATTCCCGCAGGAACCTGTTCGAACAGAGGAGAAGCAACATCTTACAGCTCATATTTTGAAGATCACTGTCATGGCAACTTTATGCAACAAACTACTTTTCAAATATATTTCTATTTCTTTGGAAGAAATCTGTGACCCCCCCAAATCTACATTTCCAGTTTACTACACAGACTGGAAGCAAACACATTTCAAGTTCAAAAGAAGCTGAATCTGATGGAGTTCAGCACTACCCAGCAAAAGCCAAACTTTTTCAGTTTGTTTGAAGTAGTTTCCAGACTGGCTGACCTATAGATATATGCACACAGTCTAGAGACAGAAATTTTAACATCTGTCACAACTGCCAGCTACAATTCTTTCCCTTTCTTTGTATTTCTATTCTTCCAAGCTGCCCATTTAATCTTCTTATATTTCTTAATTTAGAGCAGCACGTGTAAAGTTTTGTGACAACACAATTATGGGAGGTGGAATAAAAAGTTAGTATGAGCTAGCAGTTAAAAAAATCAAGTTCTTCAAGTCTGTATTTAAAGGCTCCCGTTGCACAGCAATGCACTGTGGCTCAGTGACTTCATCCTAAATCACTCACTGTGACTGCGGTGGGGGTGGAAAGAAGCATCAACACTGTGGTTGCACAGGTTTTAATTCAGTTTTTTGGTCAGGGTTGCCAGGTGTAGCTGTTTGCCAGCTGTGTACCCCCGTGCCAGGAGCAGCATCACCCCACAGTAACTCAGACAGCAGCCTGCACTCCTCGTTAGCAACTCCTCAGCAATCCACAGGGAAATAAATAAGTAAATAGTGCGCACCCTCGGGATTATGGAGGCCTTTGTTTTGCTCACCTGCCTCTTTTTGCACCGCTGTCTGACTCCGCTGTGACTCTGGCTGTCCCAAGCACTGGGTCATTGCAGGGCCTGCAGCACCACAGCTGCCATTGCTCTCCACCCTCGCCCTCGGCAGACCGTCCAGCGGTAAGAGCACTCTCACCAAAAGCAACTTTCTTTGCTTTTCTGCAGGGAATAGGTTTCCCTCTTCAGCAGGCAGAAATGGAGAGGATCAGCTCTGCCTGTGGAACCTTTCCCTGTGCAGTTCAGAGCTCTGCACTCCAGCACCAAAGCACCCGGTGCTTTAACAAGTGTTACAGCACACACCAAGCTCTGAACAGCTAACCCAGCTGCTTATTTCAAGTCTTAACCTGCAACGAAACTCTCCCAGCAGGAGCACTCTGAGTGCAGCACAATGGCACAGTAAGGGCTCCCAGGAGCCCAGAAGGCACCTCAGCACATCCCCAGCCAAGCGCTGTCACACTGAGCTGCCCCGGCCGCCACTGCACAAATACACCCATGCAAAGTTACCTAAGAGGAAGTCTTAAGGCAGGAAAGTCCTGGTGCAATTAGTTAAAATGAATTATTACTTTGTGAGGCTTCCTGCAATTGAAGCACCTCTCAGTGAACTACAGACAGGTTGTGATTTAGGGGGCAGATAGATGGGAACTCTGTCAATCTGTTCAAAAGCAGGATAACAAACCATTTCTGATTAATCTCAGTTTGAGCTTTGGAAACAAACCAGCTTTAGAAATGTGATCAAATGGGGTCAAATTTGTCTCCAGAGAGCACACCTGCACAGAGTAGAAGCCAGTTATACAGAGACAAGAAAAGGGACCATGCAGAGCTGGCAGAAGGCTACACAGCAGTCTATGGGAAACTCAAGCCAGGCAACGTGTATGTTGGAATCCTGAATACTTTTTCAAATGAGAAGTGGATTTCTCCTAGAAAGGCCATACTGGAAAAGCTTAAGTAGTTTGGAAGGGAAGAGAGGGCAAGGCAATAAAATAAAATTTCAGAAACAACTTCCCCTTGTTTACAGTCCATAATGCCAGGCCAGGTCTCAGTGCCAAGAGCCAGAGCTATCACCAGATCTCTCCCAGAGGAAGCCCCACAGCCACCAGGATGATGGCAAAAGTCTCTCAACAAACAACTGAACCACAACGTGGCTTTCATTCAAGGCTGGCAGAAGACACCTGCTTCCTGCACTCTTGAGGAGCACCTGACTAACACACAAAGCATGACACCACATTTCACTTCAAAGTCCAACAAGTAGTCTTAAGAAAAAATGGAACAGATGTTTCGGATCTGTAGTTCACTGTATGCAATAATTATACATGGAAAAATTAATAATAATATGAAAAATTATAGGGAGGGAGAGACTAAAGGCACCCTACTATGTTTTCTTTTGGAAGACAAATTCCTTAAGTAGCTTTTTCAGCAGACAGCCATGCATCATCCTTGAATTCCTCCCTTCCTTTTACATTCCCTAACCACACAATACCTTACTTACTGATTACTTCTCATTGTTTTTCCACTTGGTTCCATTAAAATGTTTTAAATCCTTTCCTATTACATGCTTCATCTTACTTTATTAGGTGGGTGGGATGATTTGTTAGGATTATTGTATTTTCAAAGAACAAACCCAAGTCCAGTTAGCTAAACAAAATATCATTTTAGAAGGGTGCCTTCAGGTGCTCCTGTAACGTAAACAAATTAATGAACTAATTCATGCAGCAGCAGTACTTGTTTTGAGAAGTGTATTTAGACCATGAGCAAGACAACAGGCTGAGGGGAAATAAAGAAAGCCAAACGACACAGCTGCTTAAGATCATGCATCAGTTTTCAGTAAAGCTGAAACCAGAACCCAAACCAGATCCCATCCAATTCTCTACCTCATACAGACTTAGACATGAACAAACTCGTTTATTTCACTGCACGTAACTCAACAACCTTCAGCAAAGGTTCAGTCACCGAGCAATTCATCTCCATCCCCTTAAAAACCACCCATTTCCCCCCTCTCCCCCAAGATCCTTGTCAAAGGCCATACAACTCTCAAGATCCAGCACATACAAAAAAGCAAATTATCTGCTAATGAGAGTTTGTGTGTTTGTTCCCTTTCATGTGCAAAGGGTTGTAGAAGTAAAACTCTTCAGTGTTTTTCCAGGGTGTGCTGTAACTTTTGCAGAGAATGACAGACCTTTAGCACCTCGGTTTGTATTGTGAATAATTGAAGCAGCACATGCCAGGGGCAGAGCTACTCTGTGCTCTGACACAGCCAGTTCACATCTCTACAACAAAACTGCAGGTTAAGGGACCAAAAGAAACCACAGCCCTCAGATATTTGACAGAGATGCATCTCACTGCATGCACCTGAAAGGAGCTGTGCTACAAGTATTTACCTTACTCTGCCTCAGTCCATTCCACAAATTAATCTACAGAAAACTGCAAATATCTGCAGCCAAACCAGAATAAGTTTGAAAAACCACCTTGGTCTACAATCCACTCTGCAATGGAAAAAAAAAACATTTACTTTTAAGCTGAGCTAAGGGTGCACAGATTTTCTTTTACAGCAAGTTCAGCAATCAGAGACTTCACCTTGGAGTGGCTGAGGTGCCTTCACCCATTACATTCAGCTGAGTATCAAGTGACTCCTGTAATAAGATGATAAGGTTTGAACTAATTGTAGTAAGTGAATAACTTTATACTTCTTACAGCTCTCAACAATAAAGACAGCAGTCACAAAAAAAAGGAAGCCCTTCCAGCAGCTCTGGGAAACAGTGTCCCCTCTCCAGCACGAAGCAGCTGTGAGGACATGACCCACACAGCCCTTGGGCAGCAAAGGGACAAGGCTAAAGACAATGGCCAGACCACCTCATAAGATCCCTGCTGGCAGCAGATGTTCATAAGGAGTTTACAGAAGGCCTGCTGGCCATCTCAGTAAGTGTAACAGGGTTTACAGGCTGCCAGCCAAAAGAATCACTCACTCATTCCATGCAATTGTGTAGGAACTTCAGTACCAGCTGACCACATAAATGCTGGAATCATATCTAAGTTATGTACAACAAATTGTTCTAAGGGAAAGCACTGATATATGAAAGTGCTTTAAGAGCATACACTTGGATTTTTAAACTAACCACAGTTTTTAAAGCAGAAAACACACACAGCCACCTGCAGAAGCCTCAGTTCTCTCTTGATTTGTGTCCCAACTTCCCTAATGCAGTGAATGACACCAACATTTCCTACTGTATAAAGGCTGCTGAAGTATTTCCATGCTAACTGTATTAGCAGCTTTAAAGGAGCTCTTTTGAGTAATTGTTACAACTCATCAATTGTAACAAAGACTTTCAGCTCTGCTCGAGGAATCTGGTGGCAGCTTCAACCAATGCACACACTCTTTTTGTAAGTTTTCACACATCCTTGGTTTCACTCGATGTCCTGTGCCTCCCAAGAGACAAGGTGTGTAGGTATCTGTCTGGTACTTCATCAGACACAATCACTAACTCCAAGCACAGGAAGCTGGTACAGATCAGACCTTTGGCACTTCCAGGCTGCCCATTTATGTGCTGATCCAGAATTCTCGAGGCTTTCTGCACAGACTCGTTGGCAATGACAATATTGAACAGTCAGCATATGACCAAAACCAAGAGCCAGGACATTTGTGTTTGTGAGCCTATTACTAAGCCACATGTGCCTCCCACAATCACGGGCATCAAGATGGTTTTTCTCTCTCTGTTTCGGTTTTAAAACAAAAGAATAAGACTGACTGCATTAAAAGTTTCAAAGCTGCAGGAGGAAAAGTATTACACTAAAAAACCTCAGAGTAAGAACTAAAAACTGTCACTTTCTGTTACTACGTGGATGCAAAATAAGAGTGGTGTATTTCAGGAGCACATAATCCTTTTGGTAAAAAAACCCCACTTATGTTCACCAAATAGGAAAAGTGAGACAACAAACAACTATGCCTCTCATACTGTTTCTGGCAGTCTGACTTTCTGGGAATAACAAACTGTGACAGGAGGTCAGTAACATTCTCACATTTTGCTAAGTAAGTTTTGTCTTTCACAAAACAGATGCTGTAGACAGAACAGCATTATAACTATTCTTTCTGAGACACCAGAAGATTATATGATCTCATTCCCTCTACTGGAATCCTGTCTCACCACCCATACTTTTGCTGGTTTCTCTACAGTATTCCTACTTCTGTGAAAGAATTCTTTAATACTGACAGCTAAGTAGTCCCCTAGCCATCATTCTTCTAATAGCAAAACATTGCAACTAAATAACCTTTACCTAAAATCCAGATTTTCTGCTTCCTTTAAGATGCAGATCATTGGACTGGAGAGCTGCCCCACAAGACACACGGATAAAAGGGAGCTCTAAATGGGTTAGTGCTCAGGTTATCTTTTAGGCAAGAGGGTCTGATTCCCTTTCTCTTCCCCTATTTGCTATGTTATGCTCAGCACTGAGATCAGAATGTAAAAACATCACCATGTGTCAAAAGCCACACGTGACAAAGAGAACCTTCTTATGCCACCACAAAGAACAGGAGCTTGTGCAGGGGCAGTCAGAGCTCTCTGGGGTTTGTCAGGCCCCCCTTCCCCTGGACTCTTCACTTGCTCATGAACAGACAAGCAGTTCCACAGACCCTTCCAACAGAGAGCCAAGGGGTGAGTGAGCAGTGGGAGCTTCTCTGCACGTCCTGGCTGTTCTGATCACCCCCTGGGAAGGTTTCCACCCAGATCTGTAATTACCTGACTCAAGCAAGAGTCAAAAGAAGGGCGGGGAGGAGAAAAGATAGATCACTGACTGTTTCAAAAGGCACACTGGAGACAACTTACTGTACAGAAGACACTGAGGAAACCAGAGTCATATGGTTTACTCCTGTCATATGTTTTCAGGGGGTAAATTGCAGGTGGCTCTTTACCAGAAGGCACCATTTGCCTTGAACATTTGCCACAAAATTACCATTGTTTCAATTCAAGTTCCTATGTCATTACTCCTGAATAATATAGAGGCAAGTATACAATTAATCCATGTCACCAATGCAGATAGTCTGCAAAACATGACAGCCATTAATCTAGTATTTTTAAAAAGGAGGAAGGGGGAAGAGACAAAAGAAATTATTAGACTTCCAGTAACCAGCAGACAAAGCCTATTAGTCAGAGGCAAACAGAGAAAGGAAGCCAGCAAGATAAGATGCAGACCCCTAGGGAGAAGCAGTCAGAGAGAAGGAGTCCAGCCAGGGAATTCTGATGAAGCCATTAGGGGGGTTCCCTCTTATCTTCCTGCAACTACCAAATCCCCCAAGTCTTTACAGACTGTTCTTTCAGTCTTCCAAGAATTCTGGCTCCAACCTTCAGCTCCTTCTGTATTATTAATTACAAGGATGAAAGAAAGGACTGTTTTTCTAACGTCCCATTCCTTTATTTTATAGTTGCTTCTTACTCAAATCAGAGTTTTTCTGTTACATTTACTAGTACAGACTCATGTGTCTGATGAAACAATAACATGGTTTCTGCAACTTGCAAGTTCTTCCAAACTGCCAAAGCCCCACCACGATGGGTTTTATAGTACTCCAAAGCTCTAAATTAAATTAGCAACACTTCCCAAACCAATAAAGAACAGCAGTGTTGGGGCACTGGCACTCCTGCCAACCCACAGCTGGCATCTCTTTGTATCCAAACCCCTGTACACTCTTTTCCACCACCTGGAAAAGCAAGTGTATTAGTCCTGTCTGGCCCCCCTTCTTCCATCCCCTTTTTATCCCCCTACCCCCACACACATACACACAACCCTCGGGATTTCTTCCTCCTCCTTAAGCTGAACCCAGGCAAGCAGCAGAACACCAAACCTCTTCCTCAGTCACTCACAAATTTGTCAGAACAAGTCCCTTTGTCTTAGAAGTCTGTCAAACTGTCTGGCAGCCCTTCTTGCTCAATATATACTTCTATAATTAGTTTCAATGACAGTCTTGCAGAAGTGCTGTTCTTAAGTTTTCTCTCAAAGCCACTCCTTCCTCTGATCACCTTTTTTCCATACAATTCATGCTAAATGGAAGCAAGACGTAATTATGAATGAATTTCCATGATCAACAAATTATGAGAACTACTGATACAAATCAGTTACAATTTGCTATGAACAAAACAACATTCAACTTCAAAATAAAGCAAGAAACTGTGCAGAGAAGGCACCTAACCCAGCCTTAATGATCCAGAAGCTGATCACAGCTCATACTGCAGACTGTCAGTGTCAAGATGAAAGTGATTTCAAAAGCATCACTTTGAGCAGCCAAGTATTACCAAAGCTGTAAGTTCCCCCACTGGTAGCTTTGTAACATATTTTAAGGATTATAGTCACTTATGCCTGCAGTGCTATTGAGAAATAATCAGAATTTTAGAAATCATTCCAAGAGCTGATATTGGCACTAGGTTTGTAAAGACAGCTGTACTTGGCAAATCTGAACTAATTCAACACAGATCACAAGCTCCCCTTTTTCTCCTGATGTGTTGCCTTTCCCGTGAAGGGCTATGAATGTTTCCCACAGACCACCACGACACACCTGTGTGGGAAAGACTTTCAGGACAGGCTACAGAGCTGACCAGAACATGAGGTCAGATCTCTTTACTTTCACATGCAATCTTAACTAAGGGGCTGTGTTTCCTTTTCTGAGGAGTGTCTTTCACCAGGGAAACAAGCAGCAGTGTTCAGATGTGCTCAGGAAACATCACTATCAGACACTCTCTCTTCCCATTGCTGCAGCCCAAATAAAACACTAATACTGTAGTTACATATTAACTGTTTAACAAAGAGATTCTTAAACAGATAATAAGAATTTCTTTAGATGATGAACCGTTCTCCCAAAAAGAGACAGACCATGCCCATGAGGCCTGTAATTTTCAGAAAGGTAGGGCAGTTCTGTGCTTTTCCTTTGTACTGCCATTCCCCTTTTTTTCAGAGTACTTCTTAGCCCTTTAAATTCTGTGGCAGACATTGCCATTCAGAAAGTTACCAGCTGAGGATCAATGCTGTATTCTGACACTTGGCATCAGTCTGTTCAGTTATCAATGCAACACTTTGAAGGGCAGCATATCAGCAGTGTTAACTATTTAAAAGAGAATCAATGATTCTTTCCAGCAACCACAGCACTGATAGGAAAGGCACATTCTTTCAGCCAATATTTGCTTGAAACACTGATTATGCAAGTTATAATTGTTATGAGTAGCTTACACATCGTAGCACGACAGGGCAGGGAGAGCGATTAGCGCAGATCGCAGCTCCAACAGGAGGGTAAACACGGTCGGGGGAGGGGGGAGAGGAAGGAAAGTGTCTGTGCAAAGGGGGGATGCTCCGATTGCGAGGACCACCTTGGAAATCACTCGCTCTACAGTTTATGTCTCTGTCTTTCACCTGAAAACACCACGAACGTTCTCGTTCCGGCGTGACGCGTGTGCGGGCTGGGCACGGAGCGCACCCGAACAAAGCGGCGCTGCCCGGCCCGGGGGCTGCGGGGCCCCGCACTGCCGTGTGCGAGGGGCGCTTCGGGGTACACCGCAATGAAGAGGCCAGGGGAAGGAAGCCCCGGGGCGAGGCAGCCCCGCCGCTGGGCACGGGGGCGAGCGCCGGCCCGGCCCGGCGGCACCGAGCGCTCCCGGACTCCGCGGGCAGCTCCCGGGGCAGCGCCTGGCCGGGACCGCCCCGCCCGCGGCACCGCGGCAGCCCCGCTCCGGCACTGCCGCCGGGCTGTCCCGGCGTTGCCGCCCCGGGCTGCGGCTCGGGGGGCCCCGCCGTGAGGGGGCGGCGGCGGCGCGGGGTCCACCCGCGAGCCCAACCGTCCCCCGGCGGGGCTGAGGGGCAGCGCGGCGGCCCCGGCCGAGCCCCGCCGCCCGCGCCGCGCCGTGCCGGGCCCCGCGCAGCCCCCGCCGCCGCCCCGCAGCCCGAGCGGACGGGAAGAGCCGCGGTCCAATTCCCGCACTCACCTCCGCGGCGCCGAGCGGCTCTGCCTCCGCCGCATCACTTCCGGGCGAGCGCTCAGCTGGCGGACGCGCCGTGACGTCACGCGCCGTGGGAGCGGCGTGCGCGACGCCACACGCACGGTGAGGGCAGGGCAGGGCAGGGAAGGCGCGCGCCCCTCCCGCGCCCACCGCGAGCAGGGGGACCGGCGGGGGCGGGGCCAGAGCGCGGCTGCCCCAAGGTAAGGGGAGCGCGGGGGGGCAGGAGCGGGGTGGACACGCAGAGAGGGCGGAGGGGGGGAAGAGGGCGGAGGTGCGCCGGGCGGACCGACCCTCACACCCCCCCCCGCCCCTCGCACGTTGGTTTCGCCCGGCAGCGGGGGCAGGGCCGCCCCGGCCGCCAGGGGGCGCAAGGGTTCCCGTGCGCGCAGCGCCCCCTGCCGGCCGCGCGGGCTCGGCGCGGCGGGGGGGGCGGCGGCGCCATCTTGGCAGGGGCTGTGGGGGCGCCCGGGGCGGGCACGGCTCGGTGCCCACAGCGCTCACTGCCCACGGCGCTCGGTGCCCACAGCGCTCGGTGCCCACGGTGCTCGGTGCCCACAGCGCTCGGTGCCCACAGCGCTCGGTGCCCACAGCGCTCACTGCCCACGGCGCTCGGTGCCCACAGCGCTCACTGCCCACGGCGCTCACTGCCCACGGTGCTCGGTGCCCACAGCGCTCGGTGCCCACGGTGCTCGGTGCCCACAGCGCTCACTGCCCACGGTGCTCAGTGCCCACAGCGCTCACTGTCCACAGCGCTCGGTGCCCACAGCGCTCAGTGCCCACAGCCCTCCATGTCCTCAGCATTCAGTGCCCACAGCATTCTCTCTCCACACCCCTCTGTGCCAACGGGACAAGGGCACAGAGTCAAGCTGGGTCAGGGCAAATTTAGGCTGGACATTCAGAAGAATTTATGCACATAAAGAGTGCTGAGACGTGGGCCGGGGCTGCCCTGGCAGGTGGTGGAGTTGCAGTCCCTGTAGGTGTCCGAGGAAAGCCCAGGCATGGCACTCAGTGCTGTGGTGTCACCGACGGGCTGGTGATCGGTCACAGGTTGGACTCAATGGGCTCAGAGGTCTTTTCCAACCTCATTGATCCTGTGATTCTGTGCCCACAGGCCTCTGTGCCCACAGCCCTGCTATGGTTCTCAAATAGTGACTAAAAATCATGTCTGTCAATGAGCATCAGTGAGTTTCATTGAGTGACCCTCTTACTGAAAAGGGGCAGGGAGCATTGTGTCTCTGCTGCCATTAATATTTATACCTGTTCTCAAGCTTGGGAGCATTTCCAGTGCTGGGAAATATCTCTATTTGTGCATTCAGTTGCATTTGGCTGGAAGCCAAGGTATGAATAAGGTGCATAAATCTATACTGGGGTTTGTGTCCATGCTGTTATATTTCTGTATGCTTCTATATTATATAAGCAAGGCCATCCAAGGATAGCTGAGACTTCATTTTCTCTGCTAAATTTCTTGCACTGCATTAAAACCTCTTTCACTGCTTGTAACAGAGAACCAAACACAAAGGAGGAGAAAACCATTCTAACTTTATGAAAATATGAGCAACAGAGTTGGACAAGACAAGACAAGAGACACATTCATGCTTCTTTGGAGTTTACCTGGACACTGTGTGCTTTTCATGAGAAAGCTAAGAAATAAGTAAATAATTTATTTTGTTTCCCTTCCCCCTCTCCATAGTCTAGGTCAGCATTTCTGTTCTTCCTGAGGCTCCTACAGCACAGGAGGCACTCCCAGGGCAAGAGTGTGTATGTCCTACAAAAACCAGATAATGCCTCAACTACCTCAGAATAAATGAATGAAAACTGTGATCAAAAGGGACTAGACTTCCTTTTATTCAAAAGACAAGAATTTTGTTGAATCCTAATTTTCTACAAATTGGCTTATTTGAAATGATACAGGAAACTAGTGATAAAATCCACATCCTTGCTTTTACTATTTAATTATGTTCTCTTTGCATGCAGTTTGCTTTTTCTGATGAAAAGACTGCCCCATATGTTAGAGAAAGGTCAAAAGAGATCCAAGTTCTGTCAGAAATCTGAGGCACGAATAGAATGGCAGAGTTCTCATCCCAGCTGATGAACAGTATGAGTACAATGACTTAGAAAGGCTGGTTCAGAAGTGTTGGTTGGGATTTCAGATCAGGGTTTCAGATCACTTCAATTTGCCAGCAGCAAGACACTGGCATTGCAAAGTCCTAAACCCTGTGAAAGTCACCTTGCTTTCAGATACTGTTAGTGAATAACTTGATTCAGTAACTTCGTTCTTTTTCAGCAAAGCTGCATAGATTTGTGATTGCAGCTTGTAGATGGAAACAGTGAGAATTGAGTCAAATTAATCCTTGATGGGAATGTCTTGAAATTTACAGGCTCCTGGCACTGGTAGAAATGAGGATGTAACACCATCATGGAAGAATATGATCTTCAATTCTATTCTGTTTTCACCATGTGGAGATGGAACACTTTAGCTGTGGTTGAGTTTTGCTATGATTTGATTTGGGCTAAATCTTAAAAAAAAGGTATGAATGTTCAATCAAGAATGAAAATCAAATGAAGTTTTCTCTTTGCCAGGCACATCCTGCAGCCACCCTTGTGTGCAGGGCACCAGCTGTCACAGGCCACCGAGGCCTTGATTTGAGTGAAAAAAACAAAATTACTTCTGTGGAAACTGGATTTTCAAACTTTGTATTGCTGGAAGGCATTGACCTGTCCAGCTATCACGGGAATCTGTGACCCTTTCCATCCCCTCTGTGCCAAAGGAACTCATTGTCTCTGCTCCTGCCCCTCAAGGAACTGATAGACCAAATCCATTGCTGCCTTAGGAACCGCAGAGTCATTTTGGCAGACTTGCATGAAAGATGAATATGGATTACTGACCTCTCTTGTTGTGGAGAGCTGTGAAAGGAATGATTGATTATCTGCTGCATTAGCAGCAGGAGAGAGACTGCAGGTCACTCTTTAGCTAAGTGGTATTGTTTAGCTCTTAAAAAAAAAGCCAGATAGGCGCATTTTTCTGCAGCTCTTTAAATAAACATTGGCCAAAGAATGCATTTGAAGAGGAGCTGTAGATGGTCATACAGGCTGTGTAGGGGCACATAGTATGGAACCTGAGGGTGTTCTGTGCTACAGTGTTGATACACCATGGTCCTGAATGATGTCATTTATTTCCATCACAGCCATGATCACAGCCGGACTCCGAAGGCAGCTGGCCCAGCAGTTCATCTCTGTCTTTAGGGCTCCTTGCCAGTAGCAAACCAGCTGACAAAGAAAAGGTGTGTTGCTCCTAAATAAAACATTTTACATCAGAGAAGTTCAAAGCAGTCTTTTCAAATTATTTCATGCAGAGTTCTTTTCCCCACCCTCTCCTCCACTGAGCAAATAGTTCCAGTACCAGCACAAAGTCTGTGTTACTAACACGTGCCCCAGTTAGCTGGGATGTAAAACAAGATATCTATTGTTTTAAAATAGCCTTTTTTTTCCCCATGGGCCATCACTTTCACCCTTTGTTTTCTAAATTACTCTATGTACTGACTGCTGGCAGATTTTATGTTTAAAGTAAGTGGCTAATGCTTGATTTGAGAAGAAAGGATGAAATAAAATAGACTTACAACTTCAGCAAAGGTGCTGTGCAGGGAGGAGAGCACTGGACAGGCATTCTCAGCCAGGTATCCCTCACTAGAAGGCAGGTAGGATTGAGCTGCCTGCATATGTGTAGCCTGCCTTCAGTCCTGGCTTTGCTTTGACACTGCAACAGTGGGGTCCCCATTTGAGTTTGGATACAATGGGATGTCTCATGTGCTCGGTGTGTGTTGGTAACAGGGTTTTGCCTGTGGATCAGGGGGCGATCCAGCCCCAGCATCCAGCAGTGCCCCTCTGGAAGGCAATGCTTGGCTTCCCTCCAAAGTCCCAGTTCTGACAGGGGCTCCAAACCAGCTGCAGCCTCCTGCTTTTCCCATTGACACATCTGAGTGTGCACACCTACCTTTGACCTCTCCTGGTTTGTTTTGTGGCAGCAAACACCCAAAATTTGCTCAGCTAATACAATAGCCCTGTACTTTTTGACAGAAATGCCTGTGGTTAACCTCTGTGGGCTGCGTTCTGCAGTAAAATGAAGCGTGGTAGAAGTCAAACAATGGGTGTGACTACCACAAGATGGGTGTTAGTGGGAAAGTGGTGTAACATCCACTTAGCATTCCAGAGATGTGAAATATAATTATGATTTAAATGCCAAAGATGTAAGTTGCAAGATGAGTAACTACAAGGACATGAAAGCCTTCCTTATCTTCCTTTCTATCCCACTCAGAATCACTTTGCACACCCACAAAACTAATAAAAGTAGTGTCACTTGATGAAATTACACCTGATACATGACTTGTACCATCACTTACATTTCTGTCAGTGTGGGCTCTGTTTATACAAAAGAAAAAATTCCAATCTCATTTACAACATTTTAAGTTGGAGGCAACTTTGCTCTCAGTGGAATTATTCCCTATTTATACTCCCACCCAGATCAGAATCTGGCCCAGGCTTTGAATTTTGTCTTATTTCTTCTCATCCTTTCCTGTGACAGAGAGGGGACCTCAGTCTGTAAAGGGCTCCTCACGCCTTCATTTATGTACCTTTGCAGAAATGGCTTATGAGCAGGTCTGTATTGTTAGAAATTGTTGACTAAATGAGCAGCTGGTTGCTGAGTGTACACAAATAGCTGTTTAATGTCTTTTACATCATCCAGCATATGTGGGAAGGAGAGCAAGAATGCCAAAGTGCAGCCCATGCCTAGATGAGGGGCTACTCAGCTCTGCAGCAACTCCAACACAGAGAAGTTAAAGAACAGAAGAAGTAGTTTTGTGGGGGCAGTGGAACAACTAGCAGGGAAAAAAATTGTTGGTTCTAAACTTTTCAATAAAATCTTTCTAAAAAGATTCAGAGTATGTTTAAAATCCGAGAGCAGAAGGTGTGATCAGCTCTGAACAAAGAGCATGCACTGTCCCAGGCTGTGGCCTTGGAAATTGTCTGCGTAGATCAGAATTGAAACCTATTTTAAGCATTTTTTCCCAGACCATTGTTCCTCTTATTTTCTTTATGGATTACATGAGAACCTAAGGTGAAAGTTTCCAGTACAGTACTGCCTTTTATTAGCTGTCAGCAGGGAACAAAGAGAATTATCAGCTCCACAGAGGTGACACCTTCAGATAAAACAGAGGGGTGAGGCCTGGATTTGGGACTCAGCTTGTTCTTGATCAGCCCTTGTAAATGAACTGTTTCTTTTCTGTACAAAATATGCACATGGCGGGGGGAAGCAGTGATTTTTCAGGTACATGTGCATCCTTGGCTTCGTGTCTCACTGATGTCATTGCCTGAAATGGAGCTGTAGAGTGGATAAATTGAAGCACTTACGCCAAAGTGTTTGATGAGCTGGGTCTACCTAGTTATATTATTGTGGATATTTGTTTCCTAGAAATATCATAAACATTTACTAGAAGTACTGTCTGCTGAGTAAGAAGAATAATTTTCCACCTGGGGGAAAAATATATGATTAGCTAAACATGTTAAAATACAAATAGCAAAATAAAATTGTTCTCTCTTATGAACTGGAGAAAAACAGAGTTCATGAAACTACAAAAGGTCTTCAGACCATAGCAACAGTTAAGACAAAAAAGGCCAGGATTTAATAGTTTGGTATTTTTTACAGAAAAGAACTATGGGCCAAATCCTGTTTTCAGTTTACTATCAGTAACTCCAACTTTGATGTGAATGTCTGGAGCCACAAGAGGCTCATTCTGTGCCGCAATGGCCGAGACAGCCACTTGAGAACAGAATGGCCTGAGCAGACTTTGGCTCAAGCCCCTCTTCTACAACCCAGAACAGCAGGAATTGCCACTGACTGCAAGGAGATGAGCGATAGCACCTGGCCATGCTTCCCACGGGAGTGACAGTGTGTGCTCCAGGAAACAGCTTTTCCTCATGACCGAGGGCAGGAGCGCTCCCTCTGGAGGGCAGGCCGGGCTGTCTGAGTTACCCTGCTCCAGAGCAGCCTCTGGAAAACCATTCCCAGCACACAGGTCCCATTGCAGGGTAGATTCAGCCACGGTAGAGCTCCACGTTGGCAAACAGATCCTGGCAGACAGATCCTGTCCTGTCCCTAACACTTGTTCCTCATTGCATCCATACACCTACTTGGCAGTGCCGCTGCCTCTGCCTTTGGGACAGTGAGGTGCCTTCCACAGTATGGCACCCCTAAAGCAAAGTCATTGCTTCTGTTAACTGAATCCATGCCAGAAATGTTGTTACTACAGTAGTGGATTTGTCTAGGGGATATTTGTGGTCCAGCATGAAACAATGTAACCACTTATATGATAAAATACTCAGTTACATAAAGTAAGAATAGGATTTCATTCTTTCTTCTGACAAATATTCTTATCACACCTGGAGGTTGATTCAGTGGGCTCAGCAGGTACACAGCTCTCTGAAAATCAAGACATTCAGAACTTCCCTAGATCCACAGTTAATCTGCCTCTCCTGCAGTGCTTAGATAAAGTAGCTTTCATCACCTTTTCATCACATCCAACTCCAGCTGAATCATTACTGCCTACTGTCACAGGACCACAAATAACCTTCTCAGCCCCTGAAGCCTGTACAGGTTTTTAGCAATATCATGGTGGGTTTATCATGTGTTTCATTCAGATTTCAAGATGCTCTGCAAAGATAGGGTCAGCATTGGTACAGCAGTGTCTCGGGAAGGGGGACACAGAGTTTCAGTGACTTGCCCAATGTCTGTTGCAAAACTGCAGTAAAACAGAACCCAAGCATTCTTGTACCAGGCTTGTGATTCAGCAAAGCACTAAATCAAGTGCTTAACTTCAGAGCTCAAGCTGTTTGAATGGAGACAGATTTAAGTATCAGTTTAAATCCTTTGCTGGACTGGGTCTTCAGCTTTCAACAGCTAATTATTGTTTACAGCTATTTCAATTTTTTTCATACAGCTCAGCATATTTTTAGATGATGGAAATATTTTTAAACTAATTCAATGGTGTGAAAACATGTATTGCTTGCTGACCTTTTAGCAACTCAAATGTTCATGCAAATGTTTGGGGGTTTGTGTTGTCTTTTTTAGATGACACCAGCGACTCGACAGAAAGTTCTTGGCCTTTACCGCAAGATATTCCAAATAGCCAGAAAATGGCAATCGGCATCCGGACAGACAGAAGAAACTATTAAAGAGAAAGAGTACATTAAAAATGAAGCCAAAACATTATTCCGAAAAAACAAACATGTGAGTGTCCTTACAGTGTTAAATTCTGAATGGTTCTCCTCTTGCTCTTTGCTCTGTCTCAGTGACTGGATGCAAGTTGAGTTCCCAAAATTTCGTTCACCTTAAACGCTTGTGTATTTGGCTTATAGTTTAAATTTCATCCCTGAGAAAACTCAAACCCTTTCAGCTTTTCATTAACGGCTGTAGAAGTCTAAAAAGTCTTTCTTCACTAAAAAAGTGCCAAGAAAAATTAAATTCCAAAGATGCTGCCTGTGTAATTGAAACAGCTTTTGATCTTTACAAAGTTAGCTAAGTGTATCATTACCCATGCAATGGCAAACAGAGCTCAGCAGCTTCTTTTTTTCTTTTCAAAGCAGTAATTATTGGCACTTCTCTTAAAAGAGGCGCTTTAATTTTTCTTCTTAAGGAAGAAATTTCAACCCCCTTCTGAAAGAGGCGATACAGACTCCATGGTAATCAAAGGTCCTTCTTGTAATTTAAGATCACAATACTTATTTATAGCCCATATTGGTCTGGGACTAAATTGAAGTGATGCAAAACTAAAAAATTAATTTAAGTCATAATTTACACCACATTTCTGACTTCAAAGGGAGTTTCTGGATAGGATGATAAGAGAATGTACACCAAGGAGTGTCTTTCCTTTCTCCTCTAGCTACCTCACAGAGTGATGAACGGGTGAGTGAATTTTTCACAGATGTATTAGCAGTTTACATGTGTATTGTCTTTTTACAGACAAAATACCATGTTTGGGTAAAAAGCTCCTTCTTTAGCCTGAGTCCTGACAGCCTCTGGGCCTTAACATCCAGAGCCATCAAGCCCAGTACTGTTGAGTCAAGGAAAATACTAATGTTACCTTTTATGGATGTGAAAAATACAGTTCTTGTATCCTTGGGATTGCCAAAACAAGCTAAAGTCATGTGGCTGTGCATCATTGACACTTGAGCTTCCAACTGCTGATTGCTGCACTTGTACAAAACATTTGTTTGTATGATCTTAGGTAACAGATCCAAAGCTGATTAAGCAGTGCATAGAAGAATGTGAGGCAAGAATAGAAATTGGACTTCACTACAACATCCCTTACCCAAGACCTGTGAGTATAAATCCAGTCAAAAGTCTTCAGCATTACCCACTTAGCTCTCCCTGCACAACAAAACCATGAGTTTACATCCCTGTCACTCCACTGCATTTTTGGATGAGCTGGAATTTAAATGTGTGCTAAATCAGAGCCAAGGGTACATTAAAATGTTCTCCATCTATCTTCCTTCACTGTAAATTGGTGAATTTCTTCTCAAAATAAGGAGTCAAAGCCTAAATGGAGTTGCATGAGCTAAACTCCCCAGGCCTGTGAATATTTAACCAGTCTTGTATGACCAATGAATGTAGAAAAAGATGGTAATAGAATCAAATAATAAAAGAGAATGAGAGAATAAAAATAATTACATCTGTCATAGATACAATAATTTTCAAAGCCTACATTACTGGTAACTGTACTCCTGGTCATAAATCAAGTCCTGTGAAACACCTGTCTATGTTGCTGCTTCTTTTCCCTTCTTCCTGGAGAAAACCATATCCAAGGTTACTGAAATGATGGAAGTTGCAGCAATGTCTTCTGTTGCACCACTCAATAGTTTCCTCACTGCCCAGTCAGTTCTGTCTGTAGCATGTTATGTTGCCTCCCACAGAGACTTCCTCTCTACTCCTGTTGATTAGTTTATATTTTGAATCTATAGTTCATTTATCAAGGTAGTTATGGTCAAAAGTAAATTTTATCTTCACGAGATGCTTGCCTGGAATGTGGTCACTGTTAACATCTGCTTCAGGATACAGAATTACAGGACATTGTTTGCACATCTGGCAAACAATGTTCCTAGAAATGGACCTAAAGTGTGTTCTCTACGGTGGTTTCAAACCCCCAAAGGATCAGCTCTCTCAGACAAACTGGATGATTATTATTTTTCAGATTCTAGAAATCTCTACTGCTGCTTTAGTCAGTGCTTTTACTACTATTTGCACCTAAACAGCCTCTCACAGCATGACAGGCTCGGCAACAGTAACACCTGACTGCCACCACCTACATTTTCCAGTCACTTAGGGGGGTTACAGCTGCATGACTCCCACTGAGAGTCTTATGAAATATAAAGACTTTGTCAATCAAAGGAAGAGCCTGTCACCTATTGCTCCTTCTGCTTGTGGAGTCAATGACATTGAGTGTGCATTTTAATGGGGCATATATAATCATGGCAAAAAGAAGGCAGGCTTTCAATACGTATAGTTTGGGCTTATTTTGTGACTTCTTAAGTAGGTATGAATAAATCACATAGTGCTGCAAGAGTACTCAGGAATTTTTAGCGTTTTCTCAGTCTTACTGTTCTGGAACATTGTCAGCAGTCCTATTTCAACAAGTATTTTGTCATTACAGGCTGATACCAAACTGCAAAACAAGGTTACTAAGGCATAAAACACAGAATTTTAATAAACACAACATTTATGGCCTGAAAGTAACAGCACTAATCAGTCCTCAGAGAGTGCTTCTCCTACAAGTCCAATAACCTGACTTGAAACAATACACTTGCTCTCTTCAGAGTGTGAAGAAATTATTTAAAACTCAGAGAAACTTGGTCTGTATATATGCTGCCTTTTTCTTCCCAGTTTGCAGCTAACTGGTGGGATTTTCTTTTCCAGATCCATCTGCCTCCTATGGGTCTTGCCCATAAACAAGGTCGTACGTTGAGACACCAGGAAAAGTTAAGGAAGATTTCTAAGCCAATATACCTGAAATCCCATGATGAAGTTTCATAACCCACCATTTCAGGTGTGATGTGTAATCACATCCTTTAAGCTGTGAAGTGTAATCATATCCTTTAAGCTGTGAACTGCAATCCAGGTGATTTGTGTGCACAGCTGTGAATGAAGCTGGTTTGGTCACTTGCTCACACATTTCCTGAGGCCAAAAAGCCAATTGATACATTGCATATGATGGATAAGGTTGGTGTATTATTTATTACTTTTCAACCACTGACTTATCAATAAATGTAACACTTTTCAAGGAGTGAGGTGTGATACGAAGATTGCTTTGACATCAGGACAAATGAGAGTAGATTTTAAGACTCTGTGAAACTATAGCAGTGTTCTCTGGTGGTCTGAGGATTCTGTGTGCTCACTGTGACACAAGGCTGTGCCTTGTGCAAGGCTGAGCCACAATTAAGGAAGTCCAAGAGAGTCAAGCACAGCACCTCCAGAACTTCTGCATGCAAGTGGGAATACAGTGACTGTACCAGGCAGCTGCGCTCCTTCCTCTCTGTCCCTGCTCTGCCTGTTGTCCCTGGACAAACAGTCCAGTTTCATAGTTCCTTATGGTGAAGTTTTGTTTCTGAATGGGCAGTAGCAAAGACACAGCAGAAGGGCCCCAACTCCTTCTTTTTCCTTTTTGCAAACTGCAGAGGAGTGGCCTAGAGCCTCCAAGTCAGCTTCATTCTCCTCCTTTTGGAGAGGGTGTGGATGTGAAATGCAAAGTTTGGAATGCCATTACACAACTGAGTAAAACATTCCAGTGTTGGGTTCCTTGGGTTCCCATGTATGGGCTGACTGAAAACTCTCCCTTCAGGGTAACACTATGGGAACAAGCTTAGGATGCTTTGGTGCCCTCACTGTATTTTCACATGGTCACTTTTAAGCTTAATCACCATGGGGAGTTTCTCAATGATGATTTTAATTTTAGTGTTAGATTTTAAGTCTTGGATTACAGACAGAACTCCAACTTTAGTAAAGTATCTAAAACGCTCCTAAATTTGAGGGCTACGTCTCTTTCACAGGTGCCTCATGAATGGAATTGAAATTAAATTGATTTTCCTCTCACTGGCTGTCAATTATTTTGTCTTCTTTTCAGTCCTCTGACTTTCCCAGGCTGTTCACATGTTCTTTTCAGGGACTTCAGGGAAGCCTTCTGTCCTTCACGCTGGAAGTGTCAATGAGACCAAGCTGTGGACAAGAGTCACACAGCACTGGACACTACCTGAGCACAGGCCACAGAGCTTTAAAGACAACCTGTTCCAGCCCAAAGTTAATAGTGGCAAAAATAGCAAATTTGGAAAATGCCCTGTGTATGATTTCCTGTTCAGGAGGGGGGAAATGGTGAAATTCATTTTCTGAGGTCTCCAACTCATCCCAAACTCTCAAAGCTCTAGTAGATAACGACAAAGAAATATTCTTATCTACCTGAAAAGAAAGTTAGAACTGGTCATGTGCAGACTAGACTGACAGTCCCTCCCCCAGGAATGCACTCCTAAGACTGAAAAAAGGACAAACAGATGAGAAAGTACAAGGAAACAATAAAAGAGGGAATCAGCATGACAGGTACTGACTGGCCCAATTTTCACTGCCCTTCATGGCTCCAGTCCACAAAGGTATCTATTCCCATATAATTATTTCCTGGGAATGCCACATGTGGGAAGTAATAGGTAAAATGCCATTATTCTACCTGTCAGTGGGAGCTTTGCAAATTTACTGCTGTCAGGAAGACACAAAACAAAAGTCCTTCAGCCTAGGAAATGGAGGATGGAATAAAGAGAGTAAAAAAATAACATGATTATACACAGTGCTTAATCCTTCATTGAAAGAAGTCCAAATACAGTCTTTTCCTGTGCTCTGATACACAAGTGTAGGCATGTGTCAACTCAGCCAAGTCAAAATGTGCAGAGACAAGGGGTTTGAATGGAAGCTTAAGCTCACTCTTTGTCATTAAACTATCATTTGCATCTTTTGAATTGTTAAAATTCATGTGGCTAATGAAGGTACTGATGCTGTGACACATCAGGGGAATGAACAGCTCTGTAAATGAGCAATCTAAATTTACTGTGTTACAGTCACAACTCTTTCCTAAGCACATACAGTAAGATGTAGATTATTTCAAGAGAACACTCCTAAGATTACAGAAAATTTACACCAACTTGAAATAACAATATGAGTTTAACTCTGAAGGAAAATACAAATAAGCAATTTTAAACAGGTTCAAGTAGCCTCAAGAAATTCAAATGAGTTACTGCTTAACTGAGAAGGCAGCAAGTTGAACTGCAGTAACAGCATCACATTATTTGAGATGCTTTAAAATACTACAAAGCCTAATGATTCTTCAAAATAAGTGTTTGAGAAATTATTAACTAGCACCTCATCCTCTTTACTCTCCAGCATCAGAAGGCAAAGACTGAAATTTGTTAAAATCTTAGGCTGTTCAGCTAAAGGAAGGACTAGATCAGCTCTTTTGTCAAGTCTGGAGAGCAAAACCTTTATTTTGCAGCAAAAGTTAAACTCTGTAGGAAGGAGAATCTGCCTTGTTTTTGGAGGTCAAACCATTTTAAAAAATTTCATCTGCAACTCAGTGCAGCAGGTCAGCAAACATCTCAACTGGTACTCTTGCATTTAATGCCAAGGACTGTATAACTTCTGTCAAGAAGTATCCCAACGATTGCACAATATGTCATTCCTACACATTAATTTTACTTGCAAAAAGATGCCTCTGAGTTCTGCAGAATTTGTGATGCACTGGATTCAACCAGTCAGTGCACACTTTGTCTTGTACTTCCTGAACTTTCTCTTATTCCCCTTCCAGCAAATACTGTCTCTTTCCAATTTATCGCACGAGTCAGGAGATGCTTTAGAATAATTTAGAAGAAAAGATGACATTAATTTTATATTCTTTTGAAATAAACCCCCGAGTCAGTTGCATGAACTCTCCTGCAAAGGTAACTGGGAGGCACTGCAGGAATAATTTGTTGACAGGATACCTGGTCCAGAATATCTACATAACACCTCCTTTCTGGATGTTCTGCCCCTAAATCCATTGGTAGTAAGGCTGCAATTTATGAAGCCATGCACTTCTGACCAACATCAGCCAGCACACAATCATTTAGGAAGATGGACTTGGCACCTGCTCACTGGATGTGTCCCTCAGCATTTTCTGGGGGTGAGGAAAAGCTCCTTATGCGGCAGCAGCGACTTAATCTATTCCAAGGGAAGCACCACAGCACTGAAACAGATTAAGATGGATTAGGTTATCTGATCTACCTCCCTACCAATACAGGTTTGTTCTTGGAATACCTTTTAGATCTGGAGAAAATAAGGCAACCTGGACCTCCCTCTCCTGAGGCCCTACAATGTATCCATCAGAAATTATATCAGGAACATCCATCTTTTATCCACAGACAGAAAGATCACTTATTTGATAATACCTATAAATTCATTTTCAGAATGCTAATTAGAGCAGAGATCTGCAGCTTTCATTAATTTTTCTAATTCTACAAGGCAAAACATTCTAGCTATAAGGAGAAGAGTTTGGGGCCTTTGTATGGTCTTTCACTTTTTCATTGTATAATTTTCCCTTTAGCAGCCCAATAACATTAATGTCAACAGAGACAGTACTTTCTGAAATGGATTTTTGTACAGATAAGACAAAGGTTTCAGTCTCCTAAGAAAATGTACAAACCTTATTTGTCTCACAGCATTCCCAGCTGATAATCTGTCTCCGCTAAGGGAGAAATATCTCTTGCTCTGTAATGTCTCTATACTGCATTTTACCCCATCTGCTTTGAGTTAGTAGTAAGGCTGTGAATTCATGATTTCTAGTAATTACAGGCAGTTTTTGTGGTTTATTTAATGAGTGCTTCTAATTAAGAAATGGAAATACTAAACCTGTAAAGGCAAGAATTCTAATACTACTATTACGGGCACAATTTTTCACATTTTTATCATGTACAACGAGCAGCTGAGTTGCCTGTTTTGTAATGCATCTCAGCCAAGAAAGGTGGGGAATTCTAATGTTCAGCCAGCTTATCCCTCTCCAGGAAGGTCTAGACAATGCTCAGGAAATAAGGTTGAGGAGCTTGTTTCAAAAAAACACAGAAAAATATCTCTAAGACAGATATCCCTTGACAGTAAATTCCATTATTTTTTCTCAGATAGGGAAGGCAGCCCAGGAAATCCCATCCTGCACTAATCATCAGCTAAAGCCACTCAGCCATGCCTGATCCCTGGCAAAGGGACAGGCAACAGATGCACAAACCCTCTTTTACAGACTCTTCTCTTATCTATATGTTATCTACAAAAGCTTGAAATACATCTTTAATTACAGTCCAAGAGATGCCTTCATACCAAATCTAAACATCAACACAGAGGAAGCATTTAGGAAATCAACATGGGAACACAGACACTGCACACCTGTAGTAGCAAAGTCACTGTATGTTCACATGAACCATAACTGCATCACTTAATAAATATCAATTACTGTTTGTTCATAAAAAAGTGTTACCAGGAAACCCACATGGCAGGCTATGACACAGATTTCCAACAGTTTAAAAGTAATTGACCTCCATAAAATATAATTTAGGTAGTGAACCTGACTTTTTTTTTTTAATGGTTTAATTTAGAGGACTATGTTTGCAATACTAGCAAGAAGAAGCCTAAGAAAAGATTACTTTTAAGGACCAATTTCAATTAATTTATTGATAGATCTGCTGAAACATGATTCTGCTCTTAAATATTGTTGTCTGTTTGGATTGCTGTGCTGTAACATTCATAAACAAATTGTATTTTGGTAGAGGTGCCAAATATCATTTAGTCTAATTTGTTAAGAGTAGTTTCTTCCTGCCAGTAATTTGAAACACCTGCAGATCTCTGTCAAACACCATGAAGTGACCTGGCCTGACATCTTGGCCTTAGTCACCAGGTAGCAATAATGATGCACCAAATGCCTGCACCCTGCACTGGTAATGAGGCATCAAACGTGGTCCATGAAGATCCTGTTCCCCTGTGTGTGTCTTTGTGCAGAGTGCAGAGTGTAGCACTCAATGCTTGTAGCAGGATACTGGGAATGGCTGAATGATGGCTGCATCTCTGACTCTGAGCAAGTCATTACAATGCTACAATTTGGGCAATGAAAAAAAATACAAGACCCCAAATTAGTGCATATTTATGCAGTGTGTGTTTTTTTAAATGTTTGCCTTGATCTTTGTGTTTCTCTTGTACTGTGTACACAACAAGTCTAATGATGCATCTTTAGTACCTTCTTGGCATGCTGTGGGGATTAGTTAATGACTGCACGGCTCTTTGAAGATGTTCAGGCTATTTTATTTTTAATTAATGTTTGCAAGCTACTTTGAGCTTCTCTGATGAAAGGGCTTAAACAAGTAGAAAATTTCAGGAGGTTGTTAGTCCCACATACAAGAGAGCAAGATGAGGAAGTGTGCTGGGGTTGGCTGGGGTAGAGTGACTTTTCTTCACAGTGGCTGGTGTGGGGCTGTGTTGGGATTTGTGCTGAACACAGGGTTGATGATACAGAGATGTTTTTGTTAGGGCTTGGCAGGGCTCACACAGGCTTTTCTGCTTTACATAGTGCCAGGCTGATGAGGGGCTGGGGGTGTCTGGGAGGTTGAAAGGAGACACAGCCAGGACAGGTGACCCCAAACTGACCAAAGGGATATTCCAGACCATATGACATCGTGTTCAGTATGTAAAGTGAGGGGAAGGAGAGGGGGAAGGTTGGAGTGATGGTGTTTGTCTTCCCAAGTAGCTGTTACATGTGATTGGGCCCTGCTGAGCACCTGCCTGCCCGCGGGAAGCAGTGAATTGATTCCCTTTTTTTTTTTTGGCTTTGCTTGTGTGCACAGCTTTTGCTTTCCCTATTAAAGGGTCTTTATCTGAACCAAAGAGTTCTCTCACTTTTACCTTTCCAGTTGTCCCCCTGATCCCTCTGATGAGTGGCTGTGTGGGGCTTGGCTGCTGGCTGGGAGGAAGCAATGTGAGATCATGGGAGAAAGGAAACAGCTCTTTGTCAGGTACCTGAGATATGTAGGTAAATAATAATGAAATTAAAAATAAAAAGTTAAAAAATGATGAGACAACCATACTGTTCTGAGAAATGGCAGGTCCCCATACATGTGCTGTCTAGGAATTCTGAGACACACAAAGGAATGACTATAGTTTTATGATACAGCTCTGACAGTTCATTCTAGCCGAGGATTGGTTTCATATGTTGACAAAAGAATATTCTCACCTCCTTCCTCCTTGCCCTACGTACTCCTGGGACACAGAAGTGGTTGGCAAACCCAGAGATTCTTATTTGCAAGAGCTGTGAAGTAGATTCCCATTAAAATCAGCACCAAAACTCTTTAGGCCCAGTTTCATAAAAAACTTCAAACCATTCAGCCACTGAGGAGTAAAGTGTATCTTTACAATAACAAAATGTGAGTGTTCTGCTTTGCATCCTCTCAGTCATCCAGCTGGCACAGAGCTGCCACACCTCGATTTATCCAGTGTTTCTGGGGCTTGTCTGAAGGGAGTTCAATTGAGAGAACATAGTTGGTGGAGTGGCCAGTGGTGGATAAGACACCTCTTCTTTCACTTGTCTTGTATACAGGGCATGAATAGATGTTCATATGAAGAAATTTGGAACTTTCTCCAGGTTTCAGCCAAATTATGGGCAAAGGATCATAAAGGACTTTTGGTAGTGATTCTCCAATTACGCAGGATTCTCTATCCCATCGTGCACCTTCCAAAAAAAGACCTCTCACATAAGCTCCATCTTGTGGTGTTTTCTCCATTGTGTGCTCCTCTTTCATCACCTAGAATGATTAAACCATTGCTTGATTTTGTTTTTATCTGGAGTATATTAGATCCTGTAAGTAATAGTCCAAAATTTCTCCTTTAAATAAAATCTCTGTTAGTCTGAAAACCCTATTTTGTGCTGCCCTATAACGTGCTTCAAGCGAAACAAAATTCTTCTGCATTTTTCTTACCTCAAATTCAAATCCAATGTGGTCGATTGGGATGGTGTATTTTCTGGCATAGTTTTGTAAAACACCAGTCAAAAAAGACTGAGTGAAGAAGAATCCTGAGAGCCAAAAGACTGTGGGTGGCCCATGGTCAACCCAATCCTGAATATGAAAAATAAAAACAAATGTAAGAAAAAAATACATTTGAGGCCTCACTGTGCCAATTCACCAGAAGAGGGATGTCTTTGCAGATACACTCAAAGAGCACAGTGAGATCTAAACCCTGATGGGACCCTCAGTTCCTTGATGGGAACCATCAGTTCTCTGTTTTGCAGAGATAACAAATCACAGAAGTCAGTTACTCACAATGACAACAAAAATAATCACTCATTCTGAAACAAACAGGACTCAGTGCTACTGAGAAACAAATGTCAGAAAGTAGCAAAAGCATATGTTTTATGGGCCTAGATCCTGCCCAGCAAAAACAAGCAAAGTGATTGAATTTGGACACTTTTATCAACATACCCTCTTTGACAGTCAGGTAAACACCAATCTCCCAACATGAAAAAAGGTCAAATTTTTATACATAGTCTCTTCCCTGATCACTCTGAGGGCACTCACTACACAGCAGATCCTAGGAGAGGAAATCATTCCAGCACCAAGATGCCAGACAAGGAGATCTTGGGCCTTCTCCACACAGGCAGTAGGAAAAAACGAAGAAAGGACAGAGTGTCCTCACACTACTGTAAGTTATTTGGAGCCAAAAGAAGCCCATGCAGTGATCCAGCAAATAGAAGATGTCTGATTCACTTCTTCCTTGATTTCTCCTCTCCTGCCTTGTATGGGGTTCCACTACATCTCAGCACCTCAGCTACTTAAGGCACATTTGAAATGTTAAGTAATTTTAAAAGAGTGCTAAGAGAGCAAGGGAAATAATGGAAGGGTGAGGGTGAGTTAAGAATAAAATAGCTGTTCAAAAAGTATGTGGAAATGGTTTTACTTTTTACTTAAACTGAAAGAGAACGGATTTACAGCTACATATATAAAATGTAATAGTGCCTATTATGCACTGTTTCTAAAGCATTCTCACACCCAGTTCAGTGTCCTTTGAGCAGGGAAGTCAAGACACCAATGCAAACTCAAATGAATCCTCTAGAAACAGAAGAATGGGAACTATCAATGGCAGCACTGGATTAGCACCAAGGGATTACACTCCCAACTCACCCTGCTGAGCAATTGCCCAGCCAATTCCAGTGCTGTTAATGCAGTGTGTGTTTGGCCACGGGGATGTGTGGATAGTTCACAGCCTGGAGCTCTCAGGGCACTGCTGGGTGAGGATTGACACCCACTGTACCCCCTCATCTTTCAGCTGCAGCCCTGTCAGTGTCAGCTCAGCGTACCTGGAAGAAAACCAACCGACAGAGGAGATCGGACACGTAACTCCCCAGTGGCTTCAGTGATGGGTAGGATTTGGCAGCCCACATAGATGGCACTTTCCCCACCAGCATGCTGTTGAACACATCTTCAAGTTCAGAAGACATCAGCACTAGGCCTTTAATGGCTTTTCTTATATTAATGAGGCTGCTCCGAACAACTTCAGTAAGCCTTCAGATTAAAACAAAGAAATTGTCATCTTACTATTTACTCCTTGCTACTTGGCTAAAGACCTCTGAGTCCAACTTGAATGAAGGGTCAACCAAAGCTGGTAAATGTCCTGAGAGAAGTTCCTTATCTCTCCTGTAGTTATCAGAACTCTTACTTAACTTTAGAGAAGCAAACAAAATAAAAACACACACAGAGAAATAAAAGACAGTGAAAACTTCCACTTTAGACAAGGGAAATACAGTGACAAGAGCTTTAAAGCTTTTAACACTAATGACATAGTGTGCTGTGAATATTGGGGCCTGGCTATCACTGACAAAGAATAAAGCAGGCTGCCTTAGCCCAACACAACAAACTCAAATCTGATTTAAGTTCATACTCTTAAGAATACAGGTATTGTTTCTATATTGAGGTACTCAGCTACAGCTTTCAAGTATTTTTAAAGGATTCACCCAAAGCAGAATCTAACGTGGTAAGAAAATTGTCTTGTAAAAGGCTTACAACTGTTTAAGGCTCATGAGCAATTTGTACTGATGAACACAAGCACGTTTCAGTATCAGCAGTTCCACACACAACACTGAGCCATACCTGTTAAATCGAATTAGTTCTTGCCTAAGAACTGTATTCATGGACTCCTCGTAAAGTACTGGGTATGCCTTCATAACCTCTTCCATATCGAAGTTACTTGGTAATTTGGATAGGATGTCCTGTGCCAAATCTTCAACAATTTCCTGAAATCACAGGTTTGCAGTCAATAAGGAATATTCTTTCCCACCTCACCTCCATATTTTTATTGAATAAATTCCACAAAACACTATAGATTTTATATTTTTTTTTCCATACAACCACATAAGTATTTTAGTTCATTTTCCTACAGAGTGCTTTCATGCTCTTACTTGCTTTGGGCATCATCCTATCTGTCAGTCTCCACATGTGCCTGCTTGCTCCTTTTTTCTTCTTAACACATTTAAATTTGTTAGCAATTTTGGTTTAATTTGCAAAAAGGTTTTAGGTGACTTCTAAGGAAATAGGCAAGAGGACAGACAAGCATAATCCTATTACTGCCAATGAAAGAAAAGACAAAGCATGCAGCATGGGAAAAATGATGGAAGGCCACCTGAATATCCCAGCCAGAAGAGAAGCTTTATTTACAGCTAGTAGACATCAAAGAACATGATCACTACAAAACCCTACAGGAAATGAGGCTACATCAATTCCACTTTTCAAGAATCCACTTGTATATAAAATATAGGATGTCAAATCTGAGAGGCTTGAAATGTCATTTGTCTATATATCAAAAGGGCACAGATTTGGCTTGAGTAACCTGAGCTGCCAGGACATGATGAAGAATTCCCAGCATCTCCACAAACAAGTCCCACAGAGGGGTGGATGACAGTGAGGTCCATGTCCAAGTGCTTCTATCCTGTCACAGCCTCAAACAAAGTGACCTGTTTGGAACTGTGGAAACTGAAGCAGCAAAGGGGAAGCAAAAAAATCATGTCTCAAATCCCAGCATTCAATGAGCAATAACAGACTTTGTAGCACAGACTTCACAAGGAAGACAACTTCTGCTTCTAATGAGCTTATATTGCTTTCCTGATGGCTGAATGACTTGATCTAACTTCCTGGCACTCTGGAGTCTGCCCCTAGTGAGAAGGGCAGGGATGGTCATACAACCACTGCTGGATGAAGTCAGGCAGTGCATGAACTTTCCTCACTGGAATTTGTAGGCTGGACTTAATGTCATGCTTTAAAATTGCCTAGAGATAGATGTGACTTGAGGTGCACTACCAAACATGATGTTTAACTGTGTTCTAACTTTAATTCATGACTGAAGTAAAGCCCTTTACTCTTATTTTAAAGCACAAAAAATGAAAGAAGCATTCGAACTGCATGTTCTACACAGGTGGGGTTGTGTGGTATTAATCTGTTTTAATGCAAAGGCCTGAAGGTATCTTCCATCTTTAAAGGTGCTATGCCAAAATCCATCTGCTTCTCTACAGGGACATTCACATCTACTCCCAATGCCACAGTCTCGTAATGAGAGGTCTTTGATTACTCTGAGACTCAGGACATGACAGGAAAGGGCACCTTTCCAGAGTGCAAGTTGATCTTTCCTCCCTGTTACCTGAGGGGACTTGCCACCTCCTCCTGCTTGTCTAGGCAAAGTCAGGAGCACTCCATGGAAGAGCTGGTTAGTCTCCTGGTTCTCCTTGGTGATGTCTGCATTTTCATGAAGTCCAAACACTTCAGGGTGTGTTGTAATTGGCAAACTTCGTATGTATTCAATGTAAGACTGTAAAACAAACATTCAGGTACAGAAATCACGCAATGCAATATTCATAAATCATCAGTAAATCCAACTTGAACAGAACCTTCCCATTTACAATCAGACACAGCAGTTCCCTGTTAAAGACACTCAGTAATTTATTTATACAGTCCACAGAGATAGATATAAAAGTTTTGAGTAATTCAAAGACTCATTGAGGAGTCATTACCACCCTCATGTAAGTGGCAAGAGAAAGGAAAGTACATTAGAAATATCCAAGGAGTGCCAGCAGAAATCACAGGAGGGTGTGGGATGCTGTGTGTATCACCCCTACAACAACTGAGGGCTACACTAATAGGTAGGATTTGAGCACATTCATTATCTCTGTGCAGCTGTTAGAAGGAAAAAAGGGGTGAAAACTGACTATATACCTGTCTTTCCACCTCTTCCTCCTGACCACTGCTTTCAAGGCAAAGTGGTTGCAAGAGGGTACAGAAGTACCCTGTAAATTCCTGAAGCCTCCTATTGGCTTTCTAGAACTGTCCTGGACCTGCACAGGGGTGACTCTTTGCATCAACAAATGTGACAATATTAGACAATTGCTACGTCCCCACTGGGGTGTGGTAGAATTTAAATACCAGATTCATGTTTCATACATGAGATAATTCTGGCCTGGCTTCATGATCTTATGGGGTTTATTTTCTATTTGTTGTGTTCAGCATATCAAAGTACAGTGCAGGTAGGTTTCTTCCCAATAACTCAGAGAGAATTTACACCTGTTGTCTTCTCACCTCATAAGGGCCATGTGGTGGTATGTAGTAGTCCTCTGCAGCTGAGAGCATATACTTGTCCTGCTCTATATCCTTGTTGTAGACTACAGAAAGAAGGGACAGGAGAAGACGCCTGTCTTTATCATCTGTCACTCTTCCTCCATAGTTACACTCCCCTGGGAAAGGACAAAGAAAACCAGGACCAAAAAAAAGAACGAAAGTCAATAAACAAATAAAAATTGTTTTGCAATAATGTGAAACTCTACTAAGCTGAAGCTCCAAATCTCCAGATCTTCAAAAGTTTTTAGATCTTATACTTCAATCAATTCAATGGAAATTAGGCATTTGAACATCTTTGGAATTATGGGCTGAATTTACACATCTTCATGATGAAAGGTTTAAGGAACACTATGAGTTGGTCTGAGAAACTGCTACTCAGATTCCAGAATTCGTTGTCATAAAACTAATCATAATATTAACAAAAATCAAGAATGACAAGGCTCACAAAGGAGGTGCCAAAAAGCAACCAAGTCATGTACACAGCTCAACATCTCCTGCTTCAAAGCCATGACTATTATCACACCCTTGGGTAAACTGCCAAAGGTTACTGTGCCAGGCTCACATTGATCAGCGAAGGTGAAACAGAGGCCATTGATGGTTTTGTTTGATGTATATGAAGCAAAGATTTGCTGGACCATTTAGTAATTCTTCTAGCTACATACAAGTCAAAACAGCAATGACATCTGAGGGCTTGGAATCCAACTCCAAGGACAATTGAACTCCAACATCCACCAATGGCAACCATGTTGTATGTGGAAGGCCAAGAAAGCAAACCTGAGTGGAATCCACTCAGTTTGTCAAAAACTCACCAGTTTATCACTGTCCCAGCTGAAAGTGCCCAGCAAAGTCAACACATGAGAAGATGTAATGCCTGTACCTGTTAGATAGGTCAGAGCTTCAAATGGGATTTCTTCATATTCATTCAGAAACATCTGGATCTGTTGCATACTTATTCTGAGGTCGGATTCATTGAACTCATATGGAATATTCCAACCTGTTCAATTCAGAAAAGATAGACAGGGCAGTGGTGCACTGTGCTGACAGCTGGGCCCAGGAAATGATGGCATTGGTACTACAGAGCTGAAGATACCACCTGCCAGACAGTTCCGAGAAGAGCCCTGGAACATACCAGGCTGTTTATTCCACATGGGACAACGTGACTCCATAACAATACTGTATCCTAAGGCACTATCACCATCATTCTGTATAATTAAAATGCAAACATAGGTATTTTGACATCACACTCTCCTGAAAATTGTATTTTACTGGCTTGGTACTTTCAGCTAATCTGTTGCAATCTGGACGCAATGAGAACAGGAGTTTTAATTCATTTATTGGCTCTATTTTTTAATCAACCTGTCCATCTATTAATACTGTTAGTATAGACATTCAGAGTAACATTAAGCATAGATGTTGCTTTTGTAAATGGCCTCTTTGTCACTTACAAAATTTCTATTTTTACTTTATAGCAATATATGAGTGTCTTCACACTGGCAGTTTAGTGTTTATTTAAACAGCTGCCTATTAAAATAGTGACAGTGGCTTTCAGTCAAAATAATAACAGCAACCTGTTATGAGGGAGACAGACCCAGCTGGAATGGCAGACTGGGAACTTCATGGACACCAGCAGAGAGCATAAACTTTATGGTGTTGTAAAAATGGGATCTCTAATTCCCTAAGTTCTATATGTCATGCATAAATTCTATAGTTTTCTACATATCTCAAGATTATAGAAATAGCTGAAGCACAAATCTTATGATACATATCTTTTCATTACTGTGTTGTGAACAACACACTGCAGCTACACACTTGTTTCACAGCAAATAAATCTATGTACTAGCTTTGATAAAACAAAGTACGCACACAAATAACAAAAGCAGAATTGAAGTAGCCACATTTTTCATTAGAAAAATTTAAAACTGGAACTAGATTTGACTGTTAGTAAAAACGAAAGTAATAAATTAATAATGTAGTAAGCTATAATTTAATGTAATTACTGTATAATGTATTTATTTGGAAAAATGGTATTTTCTAGTCCTCCCCCAGGGTAATACTTTTAGTACCTTCCAGAGTAACTTTGCTTGAATAAGAATCCCTGCAAATAACAGCTTTTAAGCTTTATTATATTGCAGGTTGCACTCTTGTACCACTGCTAACAATACTGCCTTTCTGCAGAGAGACTACAACAATGCATTTCAACACCACTAATCTTTTTTGAAACAAACTGCAAAATAATCTAAAACTTACCCAGTGGGCCAAAGTTTCTCCTTTCCTGCACAATAGCATGAAAAAAGCAAAGGCCAAACAGCAGCTTTTGCCACATCACAGGCTTTTGGCAGCTGCCAAAGAACACAGGGTCGGAAATGGGGTCGTTCAGGTACGACCGGAGCAGGTTCACTCTAACGCCTTTTGGAGGCTCATTTGTCATTTTGATGCCATTCTGGAGGATACTAACAGGAAACTTTTCTGATGGATAACTAGTTAACCACAACCTAAAAGAAAGTTTGAAAAGTACTTTATCAAAAAATCGTTAATATTGACAAATCCTGCATGTTGATCTGTAGAAGACTAAGTTTTACTACTTGCTTAACTACAATGATGACATCTGACTTTGTTCTGAAATGCAGGCATAGAGTAGATTACATTGGACAGGTAGAAAAGATGCCATTTAATTATGGATCTTTGTTTTATCACTGCACATAAAGAATATAAACTATATACTGAGTCATTTACACAAAAGTAGTTTAATTTCTTTTGAGTAGTGTCTTCAGCAAACAAGAAATACTCACATTAAAATGTGCAAAACACTAAAACCCCTACCTGAACTTTTCATTGGTATTCTCAGGCACTATAACTTCCTCACAGATTTTTTCCAAGGCAGGCATCCAGCTAGTTGCAAGGTGGCAGTTTTGCAGCACTACCCAGGTTCCATCAGTAATAGCCTGATGAATCATTTTTGCTGCTATTGGGCCCTGGCCCTGGCCAAGTGAAACGGTTTGAATGCTCATACTTCCCATGCTGACATCATCAGCAAATTTTAGTAAACCTGTGATGGCAATTTTTAGACATGCAAACAAAGATAAAGTCTATTAGAAAATAGAATATGTTACATTCATCATTTCTATAATGTAAACAAAGGGACAAAAGTCAACACATATTTTACTCAATTAAAGAAACCCAAACAAAAGCACCTCAACAACCCAGAAGTCGTATCAAATGCTGCATGAGTCTGTTTCTGAGGCATATACTAAATTATTTTTATTTAGTTAGGGATATAATTTATTTAGGGTTATAAGGTATTACAAAAAAACCCTCAAAGCAAAAACTAGGCAGGTTAAATGGCTGTTCTCTTCCTTGGTCCCAAGGGTTCAGTTCCAGCCTGCACTACAGCTCTCGACTCTGTTGCCTGGGTACAATTGCTGATGGGGGTTGAGCTGCAAATTGGATCTTTAGATCTGGTTAAAAATAGCCCTCCAGCTTTGCTACCAAACCCAGCACCTTCTGGAAAGACATCCTTATGGTATGGCTCCATATTACAATTATTTTGGCTGAAAACCAGATTTAAAAATAATCTGGGTGGTTATACTTTAAAGGACATTTAAGAAATGTGTTTTTAAGTGTGGCCATATACACCATCTAATTAGTAACTGAGAGGGAGGAAACTTTCTGGAGGAGGGGTTGCAACAAAGACTGGGGCAAGTCTCCAACACCCACTGAAAGAATTGTAATGCAAGTATAAATTATAAACTGGTCTGGATGCTACAATCTGTTAGATCCCTAAATTGCTGCTCAGACATTTCATCACCACTATATTCATCCCACCCTCCAATATTTTTACTATCATTGTTGATATATGGGCAGATGCAAATGTTTGATATTCTATCACTGCTGTATTGTATTTTAAAGAGACTTTAAAGATCAAATGAAGGGGCCTATTATCAGTTTAGTCATACTCAGTGACATTTAACCAGATAAAAAGAGATATTTTTAATAGCAATCTCACCTGCCATAGGATCAGCACCTGGTGATAATATAAAAATCAAAGGGACACAACAATTTGAATCGCTGTAGCTTCTCCCAAGATCAAATGTGGGTGGTTCAATAAATGTTCTCCCCATATTTTCCACAATGAACATCTGCACTGCGGGGATGATCTTGTCTGGCCGCAAACACCTGAGGATAACCATGCGATCCAACCCCGAGAGCCGCCTCCACTCGTCTGGGAAGGGCTCCTCGTGGGGCCTCACCGAGTCATAGATTGGCTTCCACTTGGAAAAGTTGTCTCTTACATGTTCCATTAGTCCCTGGAGGTTTGTCAGGCAAGATGCACGTACGAACTCAGCCCATGATTTGTTGGACAGCCAGTCTGGAGCTGGATTGGGGTGAGGATTATCCAGAGCAACACCTCCTGTCAGCAGGAAGCGCCAAACCTCATCGTCTATTTGGTCTTTTCCTTTCATAATGCCCACTGTCAGCAGCAAGGAGAATAACACCTTATCCTTTTCAAACAGTGAACGGCAGACATTATTGTAGATGCTTACTGTGAAATGCTCAGTTATGTTTTTAATTCTCTGTTCTAGATTTCCACTCTTTTTGCTTTTAGAAATAGATTGAACATACAAGTTAATGAACCAAGTCAATGAATACTGGTACATAGGTTCAATGTTTGCCAGATCAGAGATGCAGAAGAAGACAACAGCTGAATGAACAGCAACAGGCTTGTACCCCATTCGAGTAGAATCTATTTCCTTCTCAGTTAAAGAGGAAATTTTTTGCTTTTCAGAGATTTCTTCAGATAACACTTTCGATGAAGACAAAATTGTAATTGCTGTTTCATCTTCTAAGATGTTTCCTTCTGAATGGGAAAGGACCTCCAGGATTTTATCTTCTATTTCTTTCAGTTGTTTCTTGTTAGCTGCGCTTTCTATAATGAGTTGATTCTTTTTTTCTTCTAGCTCAGGCTTTTCCTTTGCAGCTACAATTCCAAGAAGCTGGTCCTGAAGACCCAAAGGTGTAATCATGAAATTGAGTAGACAAACTTTCACAGCCACCTCAGGGAAATAATGAGGATTTCTTAAGTGGGTTGTCATGTAAAACCTGAAGTCTCTTGAATACTCAAGTATATTTTCCCCTAATTTCATGTATTCTACTCCTTGTTGTTTAAATGTTTGCTTTAATAAAATGGGTTCTATAAAAGCATCTAATTCCTCACCAATATTTTCTAGCAAGACTGGTGTTCCAAGCTGAATAGCAGTTTCTAATGTCCTCACATAATGTGAGTCAGATAATTTGATAACTGACAGCTTGTTAGTTTTCTCCATATTTTTTATCCACTTGTTAGCTTGCCTTTGAGGATCTATCATCAAAGCCCATCTTCTTGAGTTAGAAACAATTATCCCATTGTCAACGGAAAAAGAATCAACTGGCAATCCAGCAATCTGCCATGCTCGGATTTTGACAGGATCCCCCAAAGTATTACTTAAGGTAAAATCACTGGAGCATGGGATGTTCTTCTCACTGCACAGAACCTGCCACTGCTTCTGACACTTCAGGCGGTAATCGACAGTAAAGGCTCCCAGATAGGCCACAGTTCCTGATGATAACAACACATCTCCCACAAGGTCTGTGTAGCGAATTCCCAACAACCGTGCAGCTTCTGTCCACCTCTCCTTCTCTCCACCCAGACCATTAATCAGCTGCTCAGCTCTCACAAGCTTTTGCGAACAACGTTCAATATTCTCTTCCAGTTCTCTCTTCCGGTTATTCATTTTGTCAAACTCATCTTGCAAAGCTTGAAGGCGATCAACTACCTCCTTAAGTTCTGCTTGTTTTACTCTTAACTTCTGCATCTGAACCTCCAGTATTTCCTCTGCCCCCTTCAACCGCTCACGCTTCGGGGCCACCACCTTCTGCACACGGTCATACACCTCCATGGCTCGCACCCACTTGCAAAGTCCTTCACAGGCAGATGACACATTTTTCACCACTTCTGGCTGAAAATCTGCATGACCAATAAACTTGTCCCTAATCCTCTTCATTATAGCGGGAGGAATATTATCCTTGTCGTACTTCTGTAACTTCTCAAGGAACTTGATATCTGAAAGTATTTTTTTAGCTGGGCCCCAGTAGTCTTCAACCATTTTACCTATATTGCAAATAAGACTAAAATCAGGCTTAATACATAAATGTTCAAACTGAAAAATACTTTGAAACATAAAATTAAGAATTAACAACAATGATTTTGCAATGGAATTTTACTGTGCAAAAACTGTTAAATAGTTTAACAAAACTATAGGAATTCAGATGGAAACTTCAGCATCACTAACTAATCTAATACTTATTAATTGCATATGAATTCTAAATTAACCAAACACATTAAGGGAAACAAATTACTACAGTGTTTTCTTCAACACAGTCTATTAGATAAATCAGTACCTATGTATAAGTAATCCTTCCTAATCTAGATAAGATAGTTTTGGATGAAAGGCATTTATAGAATTCTTATTTTCAATTATGAAGAGTTGAACTGTAAGGGCACCTTACAAATTCTGTGCAATTCCGCAATAACAACATAAACCCCACAGAAAAAGCTTGTTAGAGTCATCACCTATGGCAGGGGTAAAACTCGAGTTCTGCTTCCCAGCATAACTGATAGATTGGAAGCAGGGATTACAGGGGAAATACAGGTGAATGGTGCACAGCACACCTCAGCTCCCAGACTTCACCAAAGCAATGCAAAACTCAAGACTGGGACAAAGCAGGCTGAAGAGATGACTCTGGGCTGGTGACTGGGATCATATTTACAAAGCGTGGCCAACAGCATCGAGCAAGGGCAGGATGTGACCATGGCCAAGGCAGCCTTGGCTGTTCAGTGCAGTGCAAACCACTGCTCAGCAAACACACACCTGGTGTGCACGTGCAGCTGCTGCACTCACACCAGCAGCACTTCACCAGCACACCACAGTACTACCCCACTCATTCCTAGGGCAGGGATAACAAATGCCACATGATTACCACTGCCACTTGGGTCAGGTTTTCTCTCTGGTTTAGTTCCCCTCATGATACAGATACTCTCCATGATGAGCTTAACAGGGCCAGGTGGATTCTGCATGGATTTCACAAGGGAGATGTCTGAAGGATTCAGAGTATCGAGAGCTGCCTGTGCTGCAGCCAGAGCTGGCAGGGCCTCAGCAAGGTCTGCTTCACATTCATCCTGTGAAGACATGGGGCAGAAACATGTAAACCATACAATACCAGCTCAGCAGCCTGATCACCCCACACAGCCTCAGAGAACCTTCTCTCTTGTTAAGTACTCAATAAAAAGACTCTTCACAAGATCATGTTTCTTGAAGAGAAAACTACTTTCACAATTTGACTGCACAGTTTAAAGAGAGGTTTGTAGAGAAATTAGTAACTTCCATAAACTGAACTGATAGCTGAAAAAGCCAGACAAGCTTTCAATATCAAAGTCTCTCTGGTCTGGCAATGAGAATTAAAATAAAGGTTAGATACACTTTTTCTTAGCTAAATCTTACACTGCTGATCAGGTGGAAAATGGATGCTGTGTAGCTTAACTTCTTATCATATACTCAGATCTCAGTAGTTACCTATCTTATCTATCACTGACATTTCCAATTAGTTAAAAAAAAAAAAGTATTGAGGCATCCTGCAGCTTCCCACAAGAAATTCTGTTATGGAGGTCTGGCTATGGCATTATCTCTGAAGTTATGTCTAACTGGACTCCCTGCAGCCCTGTGCCAAATGATCTCAGCTAACTCCAAATGAAGTGTCTTTGGACATGGAGACAGTATAAACTCATTATTCAATCTGTTGAAAATGAGAATATATTAGTATAGAAGTGAGAGCTTTTGGAAAATGGACTAGAAAGGGAAGCTATGCAGTACTATGACATACTGTCATGCTCCAAACAGCCAAAATTCACCGTGTTTGTATTGAGAACATGTCATTCATCATCATCTCTTGTAACTCAGTTATTTTCAGAGCTCAGCTCACCCCATTAACACATCACCACAGCTCCCATTTCCTGGGAGCCCACCCTGCTCCAGGCTTGGCCCCTGCACTACCTTAATGCCCTGGGCAACTGCAGCTGCATCATTGGCCTCTTTTTCATCTGCTGACACAACTTCCTTTACTGCATCTACTTCAACTGTTTCCTTTTCAATCTTGATCATCATTTTGTCTGTTTCAGCAGAAGTTTGAATCAGTTCAGGCTGAAGGGCAGTCAGTTCTTTCTGCATCTCTGCAACCTGATGAATGCAACAGGAAATCAAGTAACGATCTGTGTAAACATTACACACATTTCACATCTTGATGTCTCAGGAAGAAAGATCAGAAGACATTCTATTAATACAATCTAAAAAGGGATATTTGATCTAAAGAATTATTAATAGTTCTCTAGTCTATTTTTACTAAGAGCTGTTTGATTTAACTGAATAGCTTTTTTTAAAGTATTATTATCATCATCTATGCAATACACTTGCTTTTTTAAGATCCACTTCATTTCAATAATGAAGAATAAATGGATTAATTCCAATTTTAGCTCACAATCAGTTTCAGTTTATGAAACCCCAAATAATCCTTTATTGCACAGGTGGAAAACAAAATCCAGAAGAAACCTGGAAGGAAACACAGAGTTGGTGACAGGAACAGCTGCAAACTGGATGCTCTTCTTCATTCAGAAAGTATCTGGAAGCACCTTCACTTTGCATCTTGGAAAGATCAATCCCTGGATCACATGGGTTGGAAAAGGGAGTTATTTCTCTGGAACCTGACCAATTTCCTACTGGGAATCTACTCAGGAAATAACGTTTATTATCGTCTTACAACATTCTTCAATCTCTCACCCCTTTTGAAAAGGATAATAGGTGCTGAGATGCTGAGATATGAATTCTCCATATAAGGTTTTGAGAAAATAATGGAATTTATAAAGGCTATTCCTTCAACATTTAATGAGTACCATTTAATTTAAATGGATGTTAATTTAGTTTTCTATTAAGTGCTATAATCCAAACTTAGAGATCACAATTGCTTAAAGTGACTAAGCAGTAATGTAACTTTTCCTACTGGCTTTCTGTAGAAAACGATCAATAGCATCAGAATGCAGTGAAGAGCAAATTTACTAAATTTTATTTCTGTAAGTTTTAACCATACAGACCCCGTACTAAAGTGTGCATATGCCACATATCCAGCATTTTCATCTGAAATTTACCTGTAAAGATGCAAATTCAAGCTTTTGAAGACCCACAAGATAACGAGTTCTCATCATGTCAACTTCTTCCCTTTTTTTATTCAGCAGAGTCTTAAAGGTAAGAATCAACTCAACGTAGGAAGTTGGTGTCACGTAGTTGTGTCTCCTCAGTATCGCGTAGTAGCTGATGGAGAGATCTCTCACACTTTCTTGGAAATATTTGCACAGTGACACAACCCTGGAGAAAATTTTTCCACATTACTTTGAAAGTACAACCTGTCTTTATGTTAACTATCAGAAAATTACTCTAAGCTTATGAGATCATACTAGTGTTAGGGCAGACAGAAGGGTATTTTTGCCATTATTAGAAATATTTTGGACACCTTTCAGAGAAACATCAAATACATACATCTGGGGATCTTTGACTTGCACTGATATTTATAAGGACACTGTCCTGATCAAACATGTTGGGGGCACAAGGGGCAGGGGAACAACCACTTGGTTCATATGTTTCTTGACAGATAAGTTCATACTCTTTTCTAATGTCATCTTTGAGTTCAATATCCTCTAAAAACTTGTTAGCAACCATTTCCAAAGCATCTGTAGGCCAGGTTTGGAACCAATCAATGGTGCAGCAGTTTATCAGTGAAGGGAACATCCGTAATCGATTCCGAAATGCATCTCCAATAGGACTCATGGCTTCAAAAATAAAACAATAATTGTTATTCTAAGTTTCTTTGCAGTCAAGAAATAGAAAAAAATCCCAAAACCTAAACAAAAACATGCTAAGAAACAACACATTGAATACACACCTAAGACAATATGCAAATTTTTCTTCACCCTTTCAATAAAGTAACTGTACATAGCAAGGGGAGTGGCTTCAATTTTCCTGTTCTCCATCCTTGCTGCACCTTGCATCTTCTCAACAATTTCAGCCTTCTCATCTGCTGCAAAGATATTAGGCACATCACCAGTGTTTAAAAGCATGTTGATATCTTCCACAAATGCTTCATCCTTTATTTGATTATCACAGAACAAAAAGGACACATTGATGTTACCAACACCTGCTTTCAGCATGACTTGTTTAATGTCATCTTTCCATTCAGTGATCCCATAGGACTTGGTGATTTCAACCTGAAAGAGCTCGAAGGAGTTCATGAAGGTGGCCAGCTTGGTCGCGCTCTGCCGGCCGCTCCCGCCGACCCCCACCAGCAGCAGGTGGCCATTGTCCTGTTTCAGTACCCTGCATATCCTTGAGATGTGCTCAATAGCAAACTTGAACATGACTAAGGACATTGGTGCTTTGCTGACATTGTTGTATTCCTCAAGATAGTACTCCATGACACTTGTCAGCTGCTTTAAGTCTGTGATTTCATCATATACTTTGATGCTACTGCTGGGCTTTAAATAGTCTCCAAAGAACAGGCTGCGAATATTGTCATCAGAGACTTTTCCAGTAGGTGAGAGATGACTCAGTACCTAGGGAAAAGACAAGAATCAACACATAATTCTAACTATTAGAGAATTATTTTCCTTAAAGTCATAATAATCTTTATCTGCATAGTATTAATAGTGCAGAAAGCACTGTTTTCCACTATCCTAGTTACTGTCTTAATCTGGGAAAGAATACTGCAGGCTGAATGCAAGTTTCCACATATGCACACCCCACAAGGAGGTATTGCTGTCAAATACAGGACAAGTTCCCAAGAGGCTTCTCAGAAATGTACCCACTACACCCACTGACTTATCCAAATAATTAACTTAAATAAAAGCACAGGTAAATGCTATGCAAGACATTTATTGCATTCCAGTTGGTCCTCTGTACCAACAGAGAATCCCTTTGAAGTTATGAGTCATTCTCATATGAAGTCATTTGTATTAACTTCACTAAATATGTATTATACTCAATGCTGAATAGAAGATCGTTCATACTTTTAAAATGCATTGATTGAAATAAATCAAAATGTCTCCCATATTAATGTAATCTCAGTGTCTAAGTATTTCTGAAAATGCATCAGTCTCATTCTCAGTCCCAGCACATTACCCAAAAATACCTTATTAAAGTTCTGCTTGAAGCTGTTTAATGTGGTATCTTGCACCATCTGAAAGAACACCTTCCTGTCATCCTCATCAACTAAGCGATCATAGAAAACTCTGTAAACCTCATGAATCCAAAGTCTGATCAGTTTATCTCCATCCTGAAAATTTAAATACAAAAAAATGGGTAAATATGGCTCAAGCAGGATTTGTTCAAAAAGAAAAGGTTAGAAATGTCCATCTGGACCCTGCTATACCTTGTACTAAACTCGGTGGGAATCTCACAATTCCAAGCCATTCAGCACATGGCTCAGCATCTGCCAACTTAACTGGATTCCTCACCTAGTCACCATCTTGCCCTTCCTGCCAATACAAGCTGGGACTCTTATGTCAAAGCAGTTTTCTCTACTGCATCAAATCTGCCCATCCTTCCAAGATATGGCTCATGGGCTGTAACCCAAGCCCTTCTCAAAGTCCTTCCTGGGGATAAGATTTCCCCTGAATACTTTGTGGCTGTTTTGTTCTGTTTCTGCACCGAAAACATTCTCCTGACAGAAATAAAAATTTCAATACTCTTTTAACATGGCATTTGACCGAAAATGGATGAAAAAAGTAGAAGTGTTCATTTGTAGTTTGTGACAACAGGCAATCTCAGGGCTAAATTATTCAGTCTTGTTCATGATAAGCTTGCCATTTGTGAAAAAGAGATACTGAGTCTTTTCCCACTTTGTTTCTCTTGTGTATTAAGTTTGCAAGTTCAAGAGAGGGGACTCTGCCTTGATGAACAGATTTTAACAGGAGGACCTTGGACCTCTGGGTCCAACTCTAACACATTAAAGAATATAACAAAATGACAGCTCTCTCCCTCAGAGACAGAAAATATATAAAAAGGTATTCAGGGACTATTCTGATTTTAAACCATGTAAATCTACTGAAATCACAGGTCATGTATTTTGAGATATTTACTTAATAATATTATAAAAATAATTTAAATTTTCCATTGCTCTCTCTTACATGAACATAATTAAACTACAACTTACTTGCAAATGAGTGTGTGGACAGAGCAGAACTCCTTTAATAACCCTGGAAAAATCCCGTAGATTAAAGACATAGTGGGATTTTGAAGGAGTTGGGAGAAAATTATCAACTGCCATTTTATAAATCACCGATGTCGCTTGGACCATCATCTTGCCCAACCTTAAGAAGGAAAAGAGGGAAATTTTAACTACTGCAGATAAATCACAGGAGAAAAGATGACAAAGATTATACAGGAAATAGATCACATTACTTCAGAAATGAAGAGTCAAAGCCTTTGCTGAAGTGCCAGTCAGTAACTGCAGTAAAAATCTTGGTTAATATGTCATCACTGAACGAGCAGATAGATACAATATTCAAGTGCCGTGTGAAGCGTCCTGTAACACACAGAAGGATGCAGAAAGATTTCAAATGTCCAAATATTTTTCCACCTCAAACAACAACATTTTGAAACTGGCTTCAAGCTCCATCATTTTGTTTCTGGCAAATTTCTGCCCCAGCAGTGATGCAAAAGAAATACAAACTTGTTTCCATTTTATATCAGTGTTTCACTTGGAATAACTGTTTTGAATATGTAATACATGCCTCTCCATTACAAGGCCACTCTTACCCAAATTTAAATTTCATCTCACATCAGCTCTATTGACTGTAATATGACACAATAAAACTTTACAAAATAAAGTACCTTGTTATTTGCTTTCATCTAAAAAGAATCAGTCTACACACTAGTGAGTTTTACAAATTTAGCTATATCAGAATAGTTCTTTTCATAAAGCCTCCTCAGAGCACATACAGTTCTGCCTGTATCAGTGTTTATTTGAAGCAAAGTATCCTGAAGTGCCTTGTAACAGTGTAGGTGCAGCAACATTGGGGCTTTTATTTATGTAATTTTGCATTAGAAAATATCACCTCCCTTATGTTGCTGTGACAGCAATCATGGACTTAAAGGTAACATGCCTGTTAATTAAATACAGGCAGTCTATGTTAGCAGCAGGAGACAGAATTTCAGAAGACAATTGCCAGGGACATGGTAAGAAGATGTGCTCCCTCTCCTTTCCAAAGAATAGAACACAGAAAAAGTATCCATTCTCTACTTTTAGAAGAGCTTTCATGGTTCACCTTTAATCAACATTAAAAATATTGTTTCTACTGTTGATTAAAGTCTGCCTGGAAAAGGTACAGATTTGAACTTCAACACACTGACCTCAATTAGGAATGACCCAGCAGTGAATTAATCTGTAGGTCCAGATAGATAAATGCAGTTTTTGTCATCAGCAAAACTGAACCCAACTCTTAACTTCAGTCAACTAGATAACTACTGTCCATAGCAATGCATTTCCTACCTGTAATATCATTCCTGCCTCCCCCAGGTGGACCCATAGCTGAAACAAACAGCACATCTATGATATTAATCTGGGATGTATCTTTCTTGTCATACCAGTGACCATGATCAATCCACTGTCTGAGGAGCTCAATGGCTGGCTGGGCTCCATACACTTCCTTTTCAGGCATGTTTAGGTCATCTGTGGAGAACATGGACTTTGAATAAAAAACCCTCAGTGTTTAGGAATTTAGTTTTCTTTTAAGAAGGAAAAATAACTGAAGTAGAGGTAGAAAAAGGCTGTGTTGTTATTCCTGCTTTCCATTAAACTAATCAGAATCAAATGCCATTATACTTCATAGGCATAATTAGGGGTGATGGCTTAACTTAGTGTGGTTGGTGATTTTGTTTTATTTCATGTCATGTTTCCCTGAAACTCTAAGTACTACTCTGAGGACAACCACCACTTAAACCTCTCAGCAGGGGACAGTGCTAATCCTTCAATGATCCTTGGGGGTTCCTTCCAACTCAGGAGATTCTACAATTCTTTGGGTGCCTGGAAAAAGTCAAAGAGCACTGAAACAATCCAAATTTACTACAGTGAACTACTTCTTTTACCTAAAGCCAGAATTAGAATGATAAAATAAAACAAATCTGAAAAAAATATCTTACCCACAAATATTACAGCTTTTTTCCCTGCAGGAGGTCCAAATAATCCTTTTTTTCTTCTGTCCAACTTCGACATAATAATATCCTGGGTTTGGTTAGCAGAGGTTCTTGCAGAGAAGTTGACGAAACTTGGGATGTATTTTTCCTTTGGGAGTTGTAGTAGAAAATTGTTTGTTATAGCTGTTTTTCCAGTGCCAGTGGGACCCACAAAAAGCAAAGGGACGTTATGCTCCACATATGTTTTAAGAAAAAACATTTGTCTGTCAGTTTCTACTGTTGGAATGATCAGCTCAGATACCTGTTACACAGGAAAGTAAAACAGCACATTAAAACCAAACATCTACTACCTTAATCAGCATGAATATTTACAAGCAACTTCAGGAATCCTGTAGCACAAATGCATTTTTTAAAAATTCTATTCTCTGAAAACCTAGGCTATAACAAGGTTCTAGTACATAGTATGGCCCCACTTCTTGTTCAGTGCTTGTACCATAAGTAGCACAACCAGTATTATCTATATTATGGTTCACAGACATTATATAAAGCCTGGAAGGAGAACTGCAGAGTAAACTATGGCTTAGTTCTGCTCCCCTGCTCTCACTACTGCTCTCCATATCCTAAAGCAGTAGTAAATCTCTTTGCTTGCTTTCTCTAAGTAACTCATGCTATAATATCATGACATCAACCATAGAAAACAAAAATGAAGGAATGGAAATTCAGGCTTCAGCTTTTTCCCACCATGGTTGCCCCAATATCAGATGCTATTAGAAAACAAAGTAGAACCAAAATTTTAACCACGAGGCAGCCTCAGGGCTCCATGCTCACCTGCAGTGCTGAACACAGATTAATGAAATGTTGCAGATCAATCATTAAACAGCCTAATACACTAGAATCAGAGCTAGCTAAGCTAGTTGATTATACCTCTAAAACATTTAGTCAAACAATTATTTTCTGTAATAAAGATACCAATGTGAACCTTAGCCCCAGGGGAGATAACTTGCTCTTCTTTTGAGATGTACTCTGTCCACAAGTTCCACTTCCCACTGCCATGCTTGTGAAAATAGAAGTCATAAACACTCCCTGTTAATTGAAAAACACAACATAGGAAAAACCCCTGATTAAATAATAGACTTCAGTTATTTTAGTGTGAGATGTCCAACAATTTGAGATAATGGAAGTTTTCTACTACACAAGATACACTCTCACCCCTCATCTGATCCCCTGCCCCTGCCATTATCATCACCAAATTATTTTAGGTCAGGCTCAGCTACTCTGTTTGAGTACAACAGGAGGCATATGCCACTCCTGGGTAAAAGAGCCAGGAAAGAGCACCCAACTGTGCAGCCCAAGGCTTGGCAGATGGTGGCTCTGCTGCAGACTTTACATCTGCCAGGGCCTCTATTCTCCCTTAAAGTTTTCTTATTGAAAAGGCCAGGCAAGTACAGTTATGAAGAAGCACCTTTTTCTGGGAAGATGTTGTTTTTGGTGAGCTTCACACTTTTAGGGCGTGGATTTTCTTCATTCATTCCCATCAGCAAGTTGCGGTAAAACGAATCAAACTTTTTCCTGCTGTCTGTGTCAATGATCCCACCAACTGTCCACACCAAAGCAAAAAGGAAAAGGCTCTGCAGCCACAAGGTGATCTGCTGACTAGACATGCTTTCCTGCTCTTCTTCATCAGGTTGATTTATTTCATCTAAAACACATATTTTGAATTTTAATTAGATGCCAGTAATAATAACCATAAATCCCAATTCAAAATATACATTTGCAAAAGTATTCAGAGACAAAGTTAGAGCATTGTCTTCGGTGGAAAAAAAGCCAACCTACAAAGTTTGAAGATCTTGTCTGTGTAGAATACTGTTTACAAATAAAAATAAAATTAGAAGAAAAATATTTACAAAAGGTCTTCAGTCTCTCTTCCAATCCTAGCAAACAGCAAGAAAAACATATGGAATATCAGTTTTGCAATGACACCAATTTCCAAATGTGAAAGTTCTTTATGCTGGTCAAAAAACTATTATTAACACTGAGTGTGTTGTGTGAACCCAACAGTAAGGAATTCTTTTGGTATTTCCTTGCATCTGGTACCCTGAATTTGTCATGACACATGGTAGGGAAAAAAATAAAAATTGAAATAAAAAGGCTCAGGGTACTTACCAAGCAGACAAGTATAGAGTTTCATCAAGCTGTAACTCAGATGTTTGTACAATGGCTTTGCAATTATGGTTAATAAAATCTAAGCAGGGCTGGACTAGCCACATAAACAAGTCATTGACCTACCAGGAGAAAAGGAAAGGGATGTGTAACAATGCAGGACTTGCCACATTTCTCACTGTTCCTCAATTTGCTCTCAATAAAACATAAGGCATCAGAAATTCCTCAGGTTGGCAGAGAGAAGATCAGGAAAGAACCTGTGTGAGTCAGTCCTCAAATGATCACAAAGGCTCACTATTATTATCTGATGGTGAAAACAAGTTGCTGCTACCACAGAGGAGTTTTCAGCAGGAATTTTGTTACCCAGTTACTAATCCAGACAGAAGCTCAGACTAGAGGGACCACTGCTCTGCTTAGGCAACAACAAATCATTCCAAGAGAAACAAAGGTAAGGGCTTCATTCTCCCTTTAAAAGGACAGGCCCCTGCTGAGGAGCCAGTGCAACAGAAATTCCACTATGCTAGAGCTGCAGGAGTGCCACCACCAGGTAAACAATGACCATGGCTGGTGGTGTCTGCTCCGTGACCTCAAACAGGAAAACAGGAGAGGAATCACGACCTGGCCTTTTCCCAGGAACTAGTACTCAAGGAGAAGGACTAAAGGGTCAAGCTATCTGCTGCTTAATAAATAATTACTTTGCTTTGATGAACTAAAACTGTCCATAAAGAGCTCTTCTAGCCTTGGTACTTGTTTTGAACTCAGTTGTAATTTCCTGCAAAAATTCAAAGGGGGTCTTGTCAAATCACATGAATAAGTTTTCCACAGCTCCAATTCTAATATTATTTCAACTTTTTTACTAGAGTTAATGCCAAATAATAGGGATTTTAAATTTTGATGAGAAGGGATTCTCACCAACACCTATTTTTATTTGCATCTGCAGTGAAGACATACAAAACACAACACAAAAAGCTCTCACTCCTGCAAGCAGTGAGGTGACAAAGACTTTGAAGACTAAGACGTTAATTGTAATAACAAAAAAGTGCTAATTCTGCATGCCTGTCTTCAAGTAGGCAAACTGTGAATGCCACCTGATAGTCAATCTTCTAAATTAAACCTATGTAAAAAATAGTCTCGCACCAGCACTCGATGTTCCTCCTGCAGGTTTGGAGGCAGAGTGTTCATGTAGGAATCCTTCAGTGGCTGCCAACCTAACTGCTGTGGGTCCATGTAGATCATACCACATCTGGAAAGGACAAACATCTCTGATACAGGAATATATGTGCAAGGTGGGACAGTTCAAACTTGGGGGCTTTCACATTACCTGCTGACAGTGGCTGGAGATGCCTGCTCTAAGTCCGCTGGCTCAAAGATTAAACTCATCTGTGAACTCATCTGAATTATTTCACCACTCATTAAGCACAGCTAAAAGAAGAGCATCACATAAACATGATCTAGTCATGTCAGTGCTGATCAACCCCGTCAATGCAATGTCTGTCATAAAATCACTGAACATTCTACTTAATGTCACTCCTCATTCACTCATTTGTCTTCTCACAGTTTTCTGACCTTGTCTCAACTCTTCCATGTGCTATTGAAAGGCTTGCAGAGACGCAGAGAACAATGCTCTATCTTTAAATAACTCTGCAAGAAAAAACAACTATGACCTGTAGCTGTTTTTAAAATTAATTTATTCACTAGGTAATTTAAGCAAGTTCAGTTTTCAGTTACAGAACTGAGTTCATGCATTTCAGTTTCCTAAAAGGGTCAGTAATAAAAAACCCTCACTGAGCAACCTCATTTCAGTAAAGAACGAGTAAGACAAGGCTTGTAGGGAGAAGTAGGAGGTTAACATCATCCAATACCATCCAAACCCTCTTATATAATTAGGGAAATAAAGAGATGCTTTTAAGCACATCAGCCTTTCCTGAGTCTCACATCTCCTTTGACTAACATAGTAAAAATATTGCTACTACTGAAATAAAGTATATTTATTCAAGGATAAGGTTACAGGCAAGAATCAGGCTACCTTTTTATTATCATCCAGGACAGTGTTCATGTTCTCTATCCAAACTGCATCCACTGGGCCATCAAAAATGATCCACTTGCGATCCTCTGTGATAGAAGACGCTTGTTCTCTGAAGACCTTTGCAAGGACTCCGTCTGACCACTCGTGACTTACAGGATCAAAACTGCCATACAGCTGTCCCATGGTAATGGCTTTGGGGTTAATAACTTTGTATTCAACAGCAAATTCATCCATGCTTCTTGCTGTGTAAAAACACAAATAGATGAGCTTGAGAATGCCATAGATTAGTTTCATTCAACAACGAAGTGCAGAACAAGATGATTCCTGAGGATCCTACTTTAGCTGCTCAAGGCAAAAAACAGACATTTGGCAGCTTGGTAATAGTAAATAAGAAATTCCATTATTTGTACAAGGGAAGTAAGACATACTCTAGTACAAAAACACATAAAAAAGCCCAGCAGAGTGGCATAGATTTCATGTATTTATGGAAGTTCCTCACAATCTCCCTATCAGAGCTAGTTTTTTTAAGAGTATTATTCACAAATGCAGTGCTTAACAACATTCAGAAAAGCATAAACACATTAGCATGGCTTTCTGTTCCAGTAGGTGCAGACAAAAATACTTTCAGACAAATATATCAGACAAAAACAGTTCAATGAATAGAAACCTTGCAGTCAAGAAGGCAGAATACAGGACAATTAACAACCTGGTCACATCTTGGCAAAGGAAAATACTAGTCATAGAATTAACTTAATTTAATGAGTTTTGGGGCTGAACAATGTTACCTGCACACAGATCACCCAGGGCTCCAGCCAGCACTTTGTATGCAGAGGTTTTCCCACCCAAAGGATCTCCAACAATCATGAATCCATGGCGCACCAGCATCATTTCATAGACCTGTGTCAGGGGCAAGAGATCCACTCTTTAGCACAGCACAAAAATAAGTATTATGTGTATGAAATTACAGGTCTCTCTCCTGCATTCAGATGGGACAGAACAAAATATCAGTCAAATATCTGCACTCTGTTGGCTGACCAAACCTTTAAGTCAAATCAGACGGCAGTTATATTTTTATGGCAATTCTCACTGATATAATTTAAGAAGTCATTTCCCCCAGACATTTTTCCTTCCCAAATGTCATCCCTCCCCTGTAACAGCATCCCTGTACAGAGTTCAGTGCTCTAACCACATACTGCAGATCATTGCCCAGTAAAAGCCTGAACTGAAAATCAGTGGTTACCACTGAATCTGACACAAAGGGATATAAACTGCAGCTCTGAGGATCTGTCATATGGCTGGTCCCACAGAGGCTAACTTTGGGCTGCAAGAGTAGTAACTTCTTCAGTCACCCCACAAGATCTTGTCAAACCTCAAGGCAAAGTCTTCACACAAAACACCTTCAAACAGACCTGTAGTAAGAAAGTCTAAGAAGATTCTTTTTTTAATCTCAGGTTAAGGCTGATATTTTCTGGTTTAGCTTAAATTCCTAACCAACTAATACTTTGTCTATTGAAAAGAAAGATAATAGCATGGTTTGCAAAGCAGCATAAGGCAAGTCTGAACATAAGCCATAAAGTCTGAACTGCTGTTGGAGAGCCACTCATGCCCCTGCCCCAGGCCACACATGGTTCTCCTTGCCATCACCCTGTCACTGGGCTGCACTAATCACAAGGAAACAAAGGTTAAAGGTCACCAGTACTATATGGGAGACAGTGGGAACACACAGCTGGAGGTGAAGCATAAGCAAAGTGAGAAATGGAACCTCTTTCAAGACTTCCCAAGGACACTGTGAACAGAACTGGGAGCAGGGCCTGGCTCCAGTTCAGTTCTGTTCACTAGGCTGCTCTGCCTCAGCTAGGAACATACTCTGTTCAATTCTTATCCTGAACCACACCACCTACAATGAAGATGCACACATCAGCGCTCTCACAGGCTGGCTGAATTACAGAATCACTATGAGCAAAGCAGGCTTTTATTCCATGATTTTTACTCAGTAAAAATACTCCATTTGTATAGCCCACTAATTGATATGGGAAACTATGAGCTATTCATGACACAGACAGTGAACAAAGAGTGTTTCTGCTCTCGTGCTTTTCTTCCCCAGGAGTATGTGAAAATAAACCTGAATAATTTTTCCAATGAACCATGGAACTGGTTGAAGATTCAGTTTTTCAATATTTTCAGTTAGTGCCTTGATAAATAGGTCATAGTCTGGTGTAGGAAGAACCACTCCAGGAAACAGGTCAGATATGATACCCTGTTAAGGAAAGACAGAATAGAACACTATTTAAATACAGGTTACAAAAAGGGAAAATTCCCAAGGCATAAAAATCTACAAGTAAAACAATAGTCATACAGAAAACAGGAGCTTAAAAGCAAATGTCCTCAACTGGACAAAACTAACTTCTGGGCAAACTGTAGCCATGGAGTATTCTGCATGCATGAAACAGAAAACAGTGCCTGCACTTTTCATTAACATACTGCTATTGTGAAAAGAAGTTTAACTTCCTGCAAATTTATTCCCAAAAGTATTACAGGAAAAAATGTAAAAGTTGCTGAAAGAATTGCAATGATTAAATAGGAGGATATGTGTCCCAAAATTTCAGAGCAGTGACTGTGTATACTTGTACTCTGGCTTTTAGTCTTCAATATTGTTTTGTAGCTTAACATAGTCTTTATTTTATATTAAAGCAGCAGGGAAACAGAAACTTCATAATTTTTTTTACTTCAAATTGTAATTGACCTTATTTTTATTGTCCAAATCTCTTTTGCAGCACAAAACCAGAATACTAACTTCAAAGAATGATTTCCACAAATGAACAGCACAAGGTGACTTTTACCAAGGTATCTTCTAAAACATTTTCTAGAATAGTTAACGAAGCACCACTGAAATTTTGCTTTTCAAAATAATTCTAACAGAATCAAAGAGTTCATCCAGATCAGTGGATTGCAAACTCTACACTAATATGGCATCATCTAGATCACATTGAATGATTACAAAGATAATGACCCGTTTCTGTAGGTTCTTATAATGGATCATCAAAAAACATAAAACACACTGGCCTGATAACTCACCTGAAACAATGGCACATCCTGTGCCAAGAACTTGGCCAAATTAACATCCATCAAAGCCCGGAGTAACAAGACACTTTCATTTTCTTCTGGGTACTTCAGCTTCAGGTTTCCTGCTGCGGTCAGGACAGATTTCACCGCGCGCATCCCGTAGTCGTAGTGGTGCTGAGACGACAACTGCTCTGAGCACAAACGGTACGTGGCAACGATTTTCTGGGCAAGACTGTGCATGGTAAAATATAACATGTAGAATGAAAATATCTCACTGTGCAAGGAAAATCATTTACATACCTGTGTGCACAAAGTAACTGCAGTGATTATAAGACATATCAGCGGACAAGATGGCCCAAACCACCCGGGAACAAGACTTTAGATTATACCACGCTAGGAAATGTGTGTGCCATTTAGGAATTCCATTTGATGTTAGGTTTCATTTTCCAAATGATCCTGTGTAGAAGTGTGTATCTGTCACTATGATAGGGTGAATGGGAATTTATGATAAAACAGAGGATGAAAAAAAGTACTTTCTGAATATGGACAGCCTTCCAGAATTATATGCCCCAAACACACATATATGCCTTACAGAGGAATGAGGTAAATCAGACTCAGCTGAGATGGACAATTCAGCATGTCTTACCTCTTAGAGTCCAGAAATCCCATTGAATAAAGTGAAATTTCCCCAATCAGAGCATAATCTGGAACCATCATGGCAACTGTTCGGAACAGTGCCTGTAAGGAGAAAAGTAAGATACCAACTTTGGACTACAGAATATGGTAAGAAACTGTGCCATTTTTGTAGGAATATCATCTCTCCATAACTTCATGAACTTATAGAATTCAAGAATCATCTGAAATCTATGACACTGTTTTAGAATTCTACTCTATTCTATACAAAGTAAATTCTATTCTGTTCTGTTCTGATCTTACCAAGAGGTTCAAGAGGTCAGTGCTAAGCACAGCAGGAACAAACGTTTAGAAAGAGTCAGTTCTAAAGAACTATTAATAGAGGAAAAGGGAGGTGACATTCATCTCACTTTCCTAACAGACAAACTAGCACATGGTGTGGTTAATGTCTTGTCAAAGATCATGTAAAGAATTGTGGCAAAGTTAGGAAAAGAACTAGGACTGTATCAATTTCTTTGTAGTGCCTCAGCAACTCACAAACTCATAATAAATTTAAGCTTGGGATCACCAAGCCATTGTAAACCAGGAGAATTTCCACCTAGAGAGAGAACAGTTAAAGCTGTGAACTGGTACCAGTATGAATAGACTGACACCTTTCATCTGTGCATTTTGTACAATCCTGCTTCCTAAACCTTAGTGAAAAGCACAGCAGAATACACTTGAACAGGATACCAGTTAAGGCCGTTTTGACTGGGGTAAAATTAAATTCTTCACAGTAGCTGCTACAGGACTGTGTTTTGGATTTATGCTGGAAACAGTGTTGATAATTCAGGACTGTTTTAGTTACTGCTGAGAAAAGCTTACAGAGAGTCAAGGCCTTTTCTGCTCCTCAGCTCACTCCACAGTGAGAAGCCTGGGAGTGCACAAGGATTTAGGAGAGGACAGAGCCTGGACAGCTGATCCAAGGGATGTTCCACATGGTGTCATGCTCAGCAGAAGCAGCAAGGGAGGGGACATTCAGAATGATGGCATTTTTCTTCCCAAGTAAGCATTACACACATCAGTGTATTATTCGATTGCTGACTTTTCGTATTACAATAGACTAGAAGTTGCAAATTCTGCTTAATTTCTACAAGCAGTCAGGATTTCACATTTACCTTCAGATTATCAGGCAATTCTGCCCGTCCAGCATACCCAGGATTCATGGTGATAAACACAGCACATGTAGGATTGAGAGAGATCTCTGTCCCTTCAAAGATGAATTTTTTGAGCTTACGAACAATGGCTTGCTGGATGCTGAGGATTTGCTGGGCAACTACAGATAATACTTCAACCTAACACAGACAGAACAGATTGGAAAACATAAGACACGTAGGGACAATATAAAATGGTTTTGTTTATATATTTTGATGGCTGTATTTGCATTCCTCTGGGTGAAAATCACCCTGTGTCTGATAACTGAACCTAAATGATAGCTACCTGTTGAAGGGATCCTCTGAAGTTAGTGCAACCATTCTCTACTCAACCAACACAGACTGACCAACAGAGACTTCTAAAAGCCTCCACAGGGAAATACGATGTGCCTGAGTGCAGACATGAGTTAGTTGGACAGGAACTCCCTCTGGAGGCCTCTAAAAGCACTTTCCCTTCAACTCAGATGACAGTTTAGGCTCTTCAGAAAGACTGATTCACTCAATGCCCCGAACTGAGGGTAAGGAATGGGTAAGGCTGCCAGTGCCAATCCTCAGTGTTTTAAAGGATGGAGGTAATAGAAAATTGAAAAAGGAATGCTAATGCTTGAATTCAGTAGAACACAAGTTACAGTAAAAAATCGAGAAATGAAGGAGTTAAAGGATACTAATGCATACAAAATAGAATTTCATGAAATTTCCACATTTACTAGCATGTACTGAAATCAAAATCCACCAAAACGACAAGGAAACTTATCCAAAGGTAAAAGTGACCAAACTAAACATAACCAAAAAGATCAGAATAAGATCAAGGAGGGAATTAGATGTGCCTGTTTACACAACCAGTTAACCAGGTCACTCAGTTAGGGACACTCAGGTAGTCACCACAGGAGTCCCTCCACTGGGTTTTGTCTGTCCTGTAGGCAAATGGAACCCCACAGTGTAGACTGATTTCTCAAGAATACAGGAACAATTCTTACCCAAAAAATGAGCATCATATACCAAAAAAAAAATGTACAGGAATAATCTCTTTCAGCTAAATTAACCCAGAAAAAAAGACTGCTGCAACACAGCACAGGTAAGCATGTGCTCCTATCTCAGAGCAGGCAGCTGAGTGCCTATTTCTGTGTCACTGATTATCAAACACAGAGAGGCTCCCCCACAAGTAAAAGCAGGAAGTTGGCAATAATGCTGTCACATCTAAACTGAAAACTTCTTGTGTCTTAAACTAAAGCTTTCTCCATTTATTTGTCTGAGTTACCTCAATTCTGTTGAACTCATCAAAGCAGGCCCATGCCCCAGACTGTGCCAGCCCCTTGAAGAACTTGCCCATTGCCTTGTAATCGAGACCATCAGAGCAATTAAAGACAACACACTACAACAAAAACACACAGAGAACATTTCTCAGTATTAACACAAAGTCCACTACAAAATTCTTAGCATCTAAAAGGGAAAGGGATTGTTGTTGCTAGTTTTACATTACAAGACCAGGATGCCATATAGACACAGCTCTAAATTTATGCTTCTTCCCAATTATTTCTGTGCATCCAGAATCACAGAATCATTATGTTGGAAAAGACCTTTAAGATCTTCGAGGTCAACCATAAATGAATAATTACAAAACAAGCAGTACTTGTTAAAGAATGGCATTTCAAGAAATATCTACATATGCAAACATAAACAATGAAAAGAAAAATGGGGGTTTAAGTACCTGCTTAGCTAGTGCTTTTGCTAGATCTTTAGTTGTTTCTGTTTTGCCAGTTCCAGCAGGCCCTTCTGGAGCACCACCAAGATTTAATTTCAAGGCACCCATCAATGTCCTACATTATTAAGAATATACAGGCATTAGAAATAGCAATTTTTGGATTGCTTCTGAATGGATTGATAAGTATTTTTCTATACAGGTTCCCCTGAAAACAATTTACTTGTTTCTGTACAGACTTTGCAGCTTGCCCTAAAAAATAAAAGTATTGTTTTCATAAGTGATTCCCAATTGTGGATGCTTACATTCACCCACTTGGCCCAAAAGGAATGTCAAGGCTTTTATGACATCCACCTTGCATATCCTCAGTTACACTCGAAAATGGACAGTGCCATGAGCAAAATGGCAGAGTCCATAAAACACACATTTTTCTCGAGTGGCACTTGAACTGGGAAGAACTTCAAGCTGGCTTTAGAAATCAAGGCAATCCTTAGAAATGGATGAGAAAGCATAAAGGTTGTTTCAAAAACCTGAGAATGGCACTGCTCTCCAAGTGAACTTCATACTAAAACAAGATCCCTGTTAACACTGCTGTGATCTGATTATTTTACAAAACACTCATTCAAAGGCTTTGACCAGGGTCTCCGGGGCCCACCAGAAATGCAATTCCAAATGCCCTTGAATATTTCAACCTTGAGGAATGAAGTATTTCCCTTTCAACCACTTGGAAGGCAGTGGAGGAACAGGAGGTTAACTGCATTCAATCATCTGTGAAGGGTTCTATAATTGCCTCATTCATCTTACAGACAGGCACACCCAACCTGTGTGTCTTATTTCTGATAAATTAATTGACCAATGCTACTGTAGAATTCCTTATAGTTCCAGTACCATTAGCTGCCACCTCTTTTCAGAAGCACCTTCGTGGATATCACAGAGACTATTACTTTACTGGTGTAGAAACCTATACATTGTAAATATTTTTTTACCCATTTCTGGGCAAAGAAGAGATACAAGATTTGCCTCCAAAATCTGTAAGAAAATAATAGCTGCTGAGGTTCCTGCTATGATTAACTATAACAAATGAAAGAAAATACAGATCAAGCCAAAAAATGAAATCATTATTCACAGACAACGTGGCTTTACCTATAACAGCGATCAGTCAGTGGGGTTATAACCAGACGCTGGGAATTGCCCAGATACTCATAACCATACTTGGCTTCTGTTGTAATCATTCTCACTATTACATCACTCTCTTCCCAGTAGTATCTCAGTTGAGAAATCCACTGAAAGTCATTCAGATCTCTGACTTTGTCTTCAACCAATTTTGCAACCACATCACGAGCTGAAGAGTAAGAGACAGATTATTTGAAAAATTTAAATACTTCTACTGTGTTAGTTTACTTAAAGCAGCATGTAAGTAAAGTAACATTTGCTTATAGCTATATTAGAGTAAATCAACATTTAGAGTAGTTACCTGGCTTTCATGTGAGAAAGGAATTTGCACCTGTTTGGCATAGTTAATCAGTTTAATTTGATCTAATGCCAATACCTGTTCGAAGTAGATGGGAGATCTTTGTGCAGTACTGGGTAATCCCCATTTGCCCAAAGACACTGCAATAACTCTGTGAAGGCTGTTTCAAGGCAGAGAGGGCATTTTAGCTGCCTCTCTCCAATAGTTCACCCAACGCAACAGCAGCACTGCCCCAGATGTACCAGGAGCACCAGGAGCTGCTCATTACCGTGCACATCAATGACAATTAGAGCCCCAAGTGTCAGCCGGGCCCCACTGGAGAGCTTCCCTCTCACTAACTCCACAATGTCTCTAATTTGCAGATTGCTCTTCTCCAGGAAATCCTGCCACAGAAACAGAACACAGGCATTAATGTCATGCTGTAGCCAGCAGCTCCCATGCTCCCATGGGGGCAGTCATTGGAGACAGCCCTTCCATAATAATGGAAGTCTTGGCACTACACAAACATCTGAAATTCTATTTCAAATGCTGGCACTTTATTTTACTATGAAATCGCCTGAAAGCAGAAGTCTTATCTTTCTTCCTAATGGAAATGACAAAATTCTACAATGAGAGAAGAACAGATCCTCTCTGTTTAGGCTCCCCCAAACAAGACGGGAATGAGCATATTGGACCAAGTCCATTATCAACTTGGTTCAGTTGGCCCCACTTTTTAAACAGGGGTTGGACTACATGATGTCCAGAGGTCCCTTATATTCTGTGATTCACTGTTCCATGATTCCTTTTAATTTTTCAGCTATGGATTGTTCATGGGTATTTTCTTTAAAAGGAATAAATATTTTCAGTTCTGACTAGATATATGGAATAAGATCTTCAATTTGTATTAAACAACACAGTCAAGTTAAACCTGAGACACTCAGTAAGGATACAGAAACAAAGAGCTGATATTAAAATGTAGTATTTGGTGTCAGGTTTATTAATGCTTTCCTATTTTCACATTTAAAAAGCAGCCCAAACATTCTGTTGACAGAATTAATCTCCAATAAATCCTCATCCGCCCAGCTTAAAGAGGATCAGAGAAAAGCCTATTGAATTAATCACAAATTATTTCCATTACTTGAGCATGCACTTGAGGAAAGCCTCAGTGAAGTGATAGTTACAATAACTGTGCCATGCTGTAAAGAGAGATTTCTGCCTGCACGTTTCCCTGAGGCTTCCCATGTAAAGACAGGGGTTAAAAATAAAAACACATAGTGTTTAACAACAGGCTGTCCCTTTTTGTTTGGTACCTTCATTTACATCAGTATCTCTTGTAAATGAAGTAATACAATTTCCTGCATAAGTATTTCTCCTGATACACAAAATTAAAAGGGGAAAAAGCCTCTGCCAAGACAATAAAAAAGGAAAGAGAAAATAAAACACACTACATGAGTAAATTGCAATAGGGATTTTCTTTGCTAGAAGGAAGTTTCTACTAGTTAATCAGAGTTCAGGGCTTAGAAATAGAAAGTTAGAAGAAAATCTTACTTGTAAAGTTCCTTTGCTTATAGCCTCAGACACTTCTTCTGTCCAGTAAATGGATGAAACACAAATAACTGCCTGCCCAGGCCACTGAAGTACCCATGTTTTTCGAGGAACCTTAAACAAAAAGATCCATTCCAGACACAAGTCATATAAACACATTAGATTATGGCATTGATAACAATTACTTTCTCCAAATGTCTTTTGCCTTATGCTGCAAATAAATAAGAATCAGCATGGAAAGCCTGAATACTTTTTCTTTATGAATTTCAGAGTTAATACCTCAGACTGGTACTACTGAACAAGAAGAGCTGGATTCCACTTAGTTTCAAATATGTTTCCTTGGTCAAGAATTTCAGCAAGCTATTCATGTACATTTGCTTGTGAAATCTAATTTATAGTAGAGTTCAGGGATAATTACCTCGATATATCCTTTTATGCCATCTTGAACAACTTGTCTTACACTGGCCAACATCATTTCCTCTACTTGAAAAAGCCATTTTTCTACCATGCCCTTCGAGAAAGAAAAATAGGCAGAGTCAATACATATTTTCTGATTATATCCACTTAAAGGGCAAATTATTTGAAATGCTTTAAGGTTAAGTGCTTCCTTCTGCTCTGGGTGTTGTTTATAAAAGGAAAAAAGGTCTCCCAAATTCAGACAGGCAATACTGCAGTTTACAATTTCTGAATAGGTATATTAAGCTAAGTCTAAAGACAATCCAGATGAAGAAAGAGCTGGATATATTTCATTTCCCACCTTTCAGCTCTTTTTTTTTCCACCTTTCTGTTGAGAACAACAGAAGATACCAAGAGCTGAGATACTTTTCAAAACATGTAATGTTACTATTTCTACTAAGATCCCTTTTGAACTAATGCTCTGTGTTTCTTCCCTGTCAACCATTCATCATTTCCCACATTTCTGTTTCAGCCATGCTATGAAATGTTACATACACACACGGGGAGAGAGCCTGGGTTTTTATATCTGTGTATGTCTGTGTGTGTGTCTCTTATCCATCCATCTACATCTTAAAAGTAGTAGGTGCATAAAGCTGCAGAGAAGTGCCTAGAGGAATTTACTGCAAAATTGCTATGTCTTACTCCTTCTTGTAGGAAGCCCTTTTTATGCTAGAATACCAGTTTGCATTCTCACTTCCTAAACAACTTTCATGATGTTTTTATACCTAAATGGTTTAAACCTAATTCCCTCAAAAATGTGTACTTTAGGTAAAGTCTTAATCTAATTTCATATAGTAAAATAAAAAAACCCTTACATTTGCTTTCACAGGATAGATTTTATCTATGAAAGGAACCATTTCTTTCTCTGAACTGATCATGCCTACAATCTCCAGATCTTCTGTGAACTCCAGTTTAGCAATTCCTTCAAAACACTTCTTTAAATGTGGTTGTACTCGAAGGGGATCCTTTGTTTCAGACAGTATTTCAAGCAGCTCATCGTTAGAGAGGAAAAAGAATCTGCCAGAAAAATACAATTACTTTCCAATCATGAAAATTGTCATTAATAATCTATTCATGCAAGATAGATGGAATTGGTTTTATTGCTGCTTAAGACACTCTATCAGAGAGGAAATTATTATCTCAAATTGCTTTCCTTAAGCAATTTCTAACATTATAAAACTCATTACATCTGTTTTCACAGAATTTCAGTGTGACCACCCTTTTATGCAGAGGAAGAAATAAGGGTTCTTAAACAACTCACACAGGAGAGAGCAGATGCAGTCAATGAGCACCCTGCAAAAACACTGAGTCCTGCTCCTCATGAGCATTTACCACTCCCACATATCACACATCTCTAACTAAAGAGAGCAGGGCAGGGCCATAATTGCACATCAGCCATGGGAAGGCAGCAAGTTCCTTCTAAAACACCCTGTAGAAAATAATGCCTTCCCAATCATGAGTTTACACTGTGCTAGACAGATTTTGCCTCCCCACCCCAGCCCATCCCTGCCATTTCATAACTGGAGCTGAGGCAAATGAGTTATGTCTGGAGATAAGAACAGGTTTTCATCTTCTGTTGCATATGACTGTATCCCACATGTGGTTATAAAATGAGACTTTTCAGTTCAGTAGAAATGGTTTGAAAGAGCTTATGGCTTCTTGTTTCTAACTTAGGCCTGCTTAATTAACTTACCTTGGGAAAAATAATCTTTTTGACTCCAAGTAAGTATTCAACCCCTTTTGAATGTCTTCTAAGAGAATATTTGCTTCCTGAAGTCTGTCTAACATCTTGGGTTGTTCAGTTGCTACAAGTACCTTTGTGTCTTTCACCTTTGTAGAAACAAACACACAGCACAAATTGCTAAACATTGCAATAAGTTTGTATGTTCAAATTGTTATAATCAATCACATACATTGCAGGAGGCTAAAAAGCTAAATATTCTTCTCTGCAGTGTGCTTTCATGTTACAAAATACCTATGCTTTATTTGATAATTTCACTTTTCAGTCTGTCAGTTTTACCAACTTGAAATTTACAGACACAGTAAGGAAGGAAATATCAGGAACTAAAATCTTTGGAACTTGCTTCTGTGCCTTGAACTTGTTACATTATTTTCCCATCACAAATAAGTTCTGTCAAACAGAGCCACAGTACATGACAATTATTCACTGCTCTTGCTATCTAGGTTGCATTTTTTCTTTCTGACAACAGTCCTCTTCAGAGAGTCCTATTTCAGAACAGGCTTCATCATTCACAGTCTGAGCTGTTGGGCAGGTCCCAACTCCTATTTAGTTACACTGGCTATTTCAACACCTTTCCCACACAATCCCACACTCCCAGCAATTTTGACACACATTTCAGCCCACACCACCATTAAGTGTCTGTCCTCTTACCCAACTTCTAATTTAAAAGGAATTGAACAGGATATCAAATTGTACTTACTATCCTCATTATCTTATCTAACTAACTGCAGAAAAAACCCAATATATGTACAGGATATTAATAATCATCTTACCAGATGCGCATAAAAAGGTATGAAATGTAAGCACTTACCACTTCTGCCATAATGGTTTTCCAGTATGAATCCACAATCCCAAACTTTCTGCCCTCCTCAGGCATTTGAGCTATAATGTCTTCTGAGCTAAAAATTGGTTCTAAATACAACCATGTTGCCTGACATTTTAGCCAGCTATCTAGAATATCTTGCATTAAACACAGCTTATCTTTCCAAGCCTGTAATGAAAATATTTAATAGTTAAGCAAAATTACATCAAGAATAAATCAAGAAATACGAATGAGTGTTCTCAGAAACAGTTAAAAACTCTGTAACACCTTATCATGTCAAAATATCTTAAAGCACTCAGGGAAAGCATATCATGAGACATGCAAGCTCAGTCAAACTGGCTTTTTCTTACCAAGCATTCAGCTTCTATTGGTTTGATGAAGGGAGAGCCACATACTGTCTGAGTCTTAACAATGTGATCATCCAGCAAAAGCTGGATGTCATCCACTGACGACAGGATGTTGGTGTCCTGCAAATACATCACATTTTGTTAAGGCAAAAGGCAGTCACTTCATTTCACCACTTCAGACTCACACTCATTCAGCTTCCTGTCTGAGTTTCCCTTCTCTATGAGGGTTGAAGCAGCAAGGAATTGAGAAAGCCTGCAAAAGTGTGAAGATATCAAATGGAATCTCTGTACATCTCAATTTCAAAGGTGCAGAGACAGACTGTTTTGTGAACAGGAAGCCAGTGCCTTCTGACTGGATTTTTTGCACTGTGATTCTTGTTTCTTCAGGGCAAGTTAAAATTCCACTACTGTCCAGCTTTCCATACAACAATGGAGAAGTTCTGGAGCTAACAGATTTGTAGGATGACTATGTGAGATCACAGGCTTTCCAGATACTAAGGCCCAAATAAAAGGAATATTTAACAATGGAGACATTTGCCCAGCTCTGGGGTATGGATGTAATTTTCCATCGTGTTACAATGAATCAGCAATAACCTCCATCTAAGAGTTCTCAGTTTTCATTCAGAATCAAAGTAATTCCCTTCAGTTATATATTTTGATTTGGTGTTTACTTACAGTATCCCTGTACTTCACCAAAACAAACTGCACATTGACCCACTCTGACTGCATCTTCTCTATTGATTTCTGTAAGGAATACTCCTTACTTGCAGCTGCTCCAACAGGTTCCAGTCTAAATTGAAATGAAATATATCTTTGAAATGTTTTTATAACACAACTGAAGAGCAAAATAAAGCAGTTGTAGGTAGAGTTGTGCATCAGATTACTTCTAATAATAATTTGTTAATAGTATCATAGAATTTTACTTCAAGGAATATTTTTACACTTTCAGATTCATCAAGTTAGAGATACTGATATTAATTGGAAGACAAATACAGAGAGAAAATTCTGAATGTGCAAATTAAGTGGTTTAGGAATACAACTCTGGATTTTAATCTCTGTGCTACAGGAACAACTCATAGTTCATAGCTTGACAAAGTACAGCTGATTTTACAGCACATTCTGACCTAAAACCCCAAAAGAACCAACATTTGGTATCTGACCTATGAAACAGTGTCTTAAAAATGAGACTAGAGTAAGCTTCTTACTGTTCAATATATTTTGAGAGCCCAAATTCCAATATGTTTCTAAGAGTAGTATTTTCATCAGGTTTGATCTCACATCCTACAATTTCACTAATCTGGAAAAAAAAGTAAAAATGAAATCTATTATCAAAATCCATTTTTGCAAAAGACTTCTCAAACAGCAATCAATAAAGGCTAAAGAAGTATTAGTGCAACTCCCTAATTTGCTTTTCCACCATGAAATATTAATTCAAAGAAGTTCCTGCCTGTAGCATTACAAATTTCAAAACTGGATCTATCATATGACAAAACAAAAGATCATCTTCTGGTGAAATGCAGAACTGTTCTGGATTTCACACTATGGCCTAGGGGAAGCAGCATATTGAACTGCCAGTTGCTGTGGCAGAATTCTCCCATGGTTAAAGTAGAGTTTAAAGTACCTTCTCCCAATGTCTCTCCTTCATTCCACGATTGCAGACAATTACCAGGACAGGGAGATGCTGTTTAAATTTATCAAGTTTATATTTCATCGATTCTGCCAAGCGTCTGGGCCCAGGCATGTCTGGGAAACTCTTACAGAGCTTGTAAATAATCCTCCACATATTTCCAATTTCTTCATTAATTTCATCAGCACTGAACTGCTGAAGAGTTCCTGAACACAACAGTATGAAAAAAGCACAGCAGGCACATCAGCACAAAGGGATTTCTAGGGTCATTTAGTTACAGCTATCTATAATCATCCTCCTTTAACTGAAAACCAAATTGTGTTACAAAAAATTATCTTCATGCAAAACCGAGTCAGTAACTGTCTCACACTGCTTAAGAGCATTCATTTCTTCAAAATTATTGTCTCAGGACTAATCAACCCTTTCAGCTTCAACTTAACTCACTGAAAATAACATGTTTCATCAAATGAATCCCAAAGCCTCACCATTCATCCATTCCTCGGATTTGGTATAGAAATTATAGGCTGTTACCCAAAGTTGCTCAAAGGGCTCTTTCTTTGCAATTATACTTTGCAATAGAGGAAATTGACTCTTCTCCAGCCCAAGTAAATCTTCTTCTCTAGTAATAGCCTTTGAGGGGGAAAAAAAGTGTATTATTTCCATAAAAAATCCCTACTGTTGTTTAAACTTTTAAATGGGTAATATTAAATACAACTATTTTACATGTCTTAAAGCCAGACAGATCTCTAGATACAGGACTGTGGATTTTAAGTATATGAAGTAATTGTTCTTGAAAATTCCCCTGGTTATTTCAAAGAATCATAAAGGTCTTTTCCAGCCTAAACAATTCTAAGATCATCCAGTCTATCTGCTAACCAGGCATTTGTTGGTATCCTTTACAACTGAAACAATTTTTGAAATCTATATCCATTTCAGTATAAGATGATGCACCACAGTGAAACCAAGGCTCACAAGTTTCCAATCCACTTTGAAATCTGGGTATAAGCTTTTCAGTCAGAGAGGCTTACAGGATTTTTTTTTAAACTTGTGATTGGTTTTGGGTTTGTTTTTTTTATAGAAACATCTGGGAGTTCCAACCAAAACAGGTATTAATTGCTGTGCTTATTCATGGTAAGATATTGTCTTTATCCAAAAGATTTTACAGTATAAATCAATGTCCAAACATTTAGATTTTAAAAAAAAGTATTGCCTTTTTCATTTTACAGGTGGGAGGTAAAGCCCAGAGAAATGCTGTCTGAAATGCAGACACTGAATTCAGATTGAGTCCCAAGTCTGTGCTTTCATGATGCCAAAAGGCCTTCCATAAGGTCATCATTCAATGTGAGATGCAGGCAGAAAAATATAAAGAAATATAAAGATCCACCGTCCAATATTTAAATTCATGTATTCACTGAGCTAATTGTCATGCCACTTACATTGTGTGGATACACCTCTCATTGTGCTCATGTATTAAGAAACTTACACTTAATTACTTGTTCTGATCTACCTCTAACAGCTTATTAGTGCTGTTAACTCACAGTGATTAAATATACTAGATGCCTTTAAATCAGATTAATAGTATTATGTGGGACTAGAAATCTGTCTAAGTTCTAAGCTCATTTAATTGGTTCCATTTTCCATTTTGGAAAACATTTGGGTTTAACTGGAGAACAAGCAGAGAGACTGAAAACACAGTTCCAGTGCACAGCCCATGGCTCAGGGAAAATGCCACCTCCCCAACATTCTGCCTCTGCCAACTGCCAGAGTTGGGGGTAGCATCTTGTTATTATACTGAAATTCAATATTTCAATTTTAAAAACTCCTTAATTTTTTTCTCCTAAAAGTGTGCTCTACGACTCAGTAGTTGGGACAACTCAGCATACAGGAATGAGATATTTGCCACACTTTTGCAAATTTGGAAATTTTAAAGCTATTTTGACAACATATGGCCAGAACTCTGGAAAAAAATCAAGGGCAGGAACCAAACTTTTGCTCATACAGCACATTGCAACACACTCCACATTTGACTAATAAACACTAACCTCAAATTCCATTAGTGCATTTTCTAGATTCTTATTTAACTCCTCAAAATACACTGCACTGTTCTTCATTTCTTCGACGGTCATGACATCCCTCTTTTTGTAGGTGTCTATTTCTTTATTATAAACTTCAAGAGTTTTCTGAAACTCAGAACACCTGAGGTAGAGATAGTTAAGGGAATATGATGGCTTCCTTCTTTTCAAGTTTCAATTATTTTATTAATTTTAACAAGCATTGTCAAATGAAACCTGTGTGAACACAGATGCCAGTAAAACCCATTAATCAGTGACATCAATACTATGCAGTTCACAGGGTAAGAATTCAAGGCTCACTTTCAAACCTCACAGTTGATTTACTTTATTTACCTTTGCTACCTTTACTACCTGAAGGAAATAAAGGAAGAGTGAGAACAATGCAACAAAACTATGTGTAATGCTGTACTAACCAATATGGCAACATAAAATTATGAATATTCCAGACCAGTCCTCCATTCCTCCTTTCAGATCTATTTAAGCACAGGAATATTCTAATCCACCCTCACCAATAGTATTTTCCTGAAATCTCCATAATACTGTAAACTAGGTTTCTTCTAAGTTTTCCTTCTTTGACATTCTCTCCCTTCTACTGATAATGAGATTTTTCTTTTCTTTAAAAACACATAGTGAAGAAAAAAATGACTTAACACCATACCTTTCAAGCAATGTTGTCTCTACATTATCCCTCCATTTACTCATCAGGTCTTTAGTGCTTTCAAATATTTTCTTAATCTGATCAGGCCAATGGAAAACTGAGCTATTCAGATTTATATCATCATCTAAAAAAATATGAAAATACCTTTTAACCAATGATCCAAGAGAAAGGTTATTATAGAACAGAATGCCTACAAATAAACAAAATAGCCAAAACCATGTTTAGGAGTAATCTAAGAAACTGGTGGCTGGATTATCTTCACTGCAAAGAAAACTGTTCCCTAAAACAAGTTAGATTAATAGCAAAACTGTAAAACCAAGTTAAGAATGTGAAATTCTCTAAAGAATACCTTAGGCAGAGACAATTAGTAAGAACAGATATTCCAGAATATAAACTCCATTCAACCACACACAGAGACAGACCACTGCGAACTAAATATGTATTATACCTTCATCAGATGGATAAAAGTCTAAGCCATTTCTAGCCCACAATGTATAAATGCCAGATTATATTCACAAAAGCTAGAGCATAACAACTACAATGAGCAGACAACTCCACCTTCCTATTTGTCTGTTTGCTCAGTGCACTTAGATCATTACAACTAATGCAGGACATATGCTTATAAACCCAGATACAAAGAATGTGTAATTATGAAATACTGTAATTACAAACACTCCAGTCCCAATGGAAAACAAAAATGTCCTGGCTTCCACAGACATCCTGATTTTTATCACAAATAAAGTCTAATAAAAATGGCATGGTCTGGTTATTTCTATGGCTGTCTGACCCAAGGGTATATTCTGCTTAAGGAGAAGGGATCCCCCTGCCAGTGAAACAGGTGTGCATTTATAGAAATGCTCTTCCTCTTTAAGTTCAGCAAATAACAGGCAGCATCTGTGAATGGCACAGTTTTGCTCTGAATAAAAATGCAAACTAAAAGCAACTTCTACAGATGTTTTTTCAGTGTTGGAGTATATTACCCAAGAGCAGCAAACCATCACAGCCAAACAACAAAAGGCCTGCTCTGATCTAATCCTCAACTGCAGACATGCAGGTTCTCACACTTCCCACATGTTGTCATAGAGCCTTCAGGCACATGGCTTTTTAGATGACTTTTCTCTGAAGAATTTTTACTTGATAACTTAAAAGTGTGACATCATTTGGCCAGATTACATGACATTATTCTGATAATACCTAAAACACTCTCTAAAACACATTAAAAAGCCCTGTCTGTGCTGTGTGCCATTTCTCTACCAGTCCTTGCAGCACTGGTAAATTTTGGCCTCTATTTAATTATTTTCATTTCCTTTCTGTCTCTTTTAGAACATCCCATTAGCATTCTAGAAGATGCAACATTTGGGCAAGCAGAGCCCATTATCTATATATAAAATTTTCATATGACAATTTTATATTCTGTAGTCGAGACATACGAGAGAGATCAGCATAGTCCATGAGGACTTGCAGTCTGCGTGCTGCTTTCACGAGATCCTTTTTCAGTCTAACCACAGTAACTTCACTGGATTTCTTTAAGAATGCATCCTGTTCCACAAGCTCTTCAGTGTTCTGAGGCACTTCATGCAATCTCTTTGCAATTAAGCTGAATTCGTCACAAATTCTACAACAAAAAGAAACCAGACATCACTGGGATTGTAAGTGAAAAGAGATGCAAGGTCTTGTAAATTCATTTTGTCTTTGGAACAAAAATATTAAATTTCTTCATAAATTAAACTCTTTCTTTCCATAAGTTCCAGCCAAAGCTCCCTGTTCAGCCAGGCTGACCTTCTTCCCCCTGGTCCATCTCCTGGCATACGAGGATGGGCTGCTCCTGCATCTTTAGGATTTTCTTCTTAAAGCACATCCAGCCCTCCTGGACTCTTTTGCTCTTCTTCAGGACTGACTCCCATAGGACTTCACCTACCAGTGTCCTAAACAGGCCAAAATGCCCTCCAGTAGTCCAAGGCAGCAGTCCTGCTGATCCCATTCCTTAATTCTCCAAGAGCCAAAACCTCTATCATTTTGTGATCACTATGCCAAAGACAGCCTCCAATCACCCCACCACCCACAATGTCCTTCTCTGTCTGCAAAGCATCCCCCCAGCTGGCTCCCTCACCAGCTGTGCCAGGAAGTTACTTTCCACACACACTAATTTACACGTTTATTGTCAATTATTTCTATTCCTGTTAATTTTAAATACCCACTGTAGTATCTTTGCACATGTCTGTTCAGCACTGGAAAACCCAACAGATGAGTAATCTCATCCATAGATAGAGAGCATCAGTCCAGGCAGACAGTGAGAACCATGTAAGCAAACAACAGGTACCTCATATTCAACTCTCTGTTTTCCACCACTTCATATTCAATTAATGTGTCTTTCAGATTTTGGGTCCGATTGCAGAGTTCCTCATTCAGCTGTAGAGCATCCAGACAGAACATGGCCAGAGGAACAGTGACATTCATAGAAGCAATCTCTGCTTTCAGTTTTGTTAAGCTGTCAATCTTCTACAAATGGAAAATAATACATCTGTTATTTGTCCTAAAAGTCTATAGATGAAAAATGCTAAACAACTAAGAGTTTCCAACCAACAAATGGGCAATATATTCCAAACACAAGAAGAAAAACTATTTTTTATCTTTCCAGAGCTTTGCTCCTACCCACAGATGCTGGGGCTGAAAGCTTTGCACAGTAATATGCCATAGTAGGGAAGACCACAGGATACCTAAAGATTTACCCATATGCTGACTCAAGAATGCAGAGATAAAAGCAGACAGGGCTGACTGAGGACAAGACATTCAAAAGACAAGCAAGATGCAGACTGGTCAATACTCTGGGCAGACTTCCACTGCACTTCTGCTGAGAAAACACAACAGAACTCATAGAAGATGGTCATAAAGAAACCTCCTCCTCCATTTGCACAGCAGCCCTGCACTAAGGGGCTATGTAAATTGAGTATTACCCAGCATTCCTGAGGATAAAGCAAGTGATTTGTTCCTTAGGCAATATATTAGGAAGTCCAGTGTGATGTGGTAGCTGCTGTATGAACATGTTGCAGTGGACTGTGACATATTACCTCAGTTAAAGCTTCTAAAGAAGGACCTTTTTTCCAGAAATCTGTGACCTCCTGCTGTGCTTTGTTGTTCAAGAGATTGCTGTATTTCTTATACACGTTTAAATACCTTGAACACAGATCATAAAAACAAACATAAGATTCCAATGTGAAGTTTTTCTATAAAAAGAAACAAAGACACTTAAACTGCCTATTTTTGTCAAATGTCAGTGTTATGAAACCAAGGGTTTGGAAGGGTAATGGAGTTATCAGTCAGAACTTACTTCTGTAGGCCAAGTATGTTGCTCTCAAAGATCTTTTCAAGTTTTTTTATATACTCTGAAAACAGTGATTCCTCTGGTTTGACTGTACTGAGAGTGAGATCATCTCTTTGTAATTTTGGAAATAGAAGTCTTTCTACCTAAAGGGAATAATTGTAAATACTGTAATAATAAACAGAATAGTGGAAATAAGGTATTCTATTACCCATTCACCCACCACTTCAAAAAAAAATGTATTATTTGGTACAAACACTGAAATGTCAAAAGGCTCTGATCCATAATTAACACTTGGTTATACACAGAATTTGCTTGTGAAAACTATACAAAAATCAAACCAATGCTTTAATATAACTTGAATCTGAAAAGTATCTTCTATAACCCCAAAAGTTCACAGTTTGTGATACACAATCCTCATCTTCATCTTCTATTTGTCAGTTTTCAGCTTCATTGCTGTATTATAGATACTTTTTATTAATATTGTATTTTGCATGGAGCTATAACTTATCCAGTACCTTTGGAAGTTCCTCAGCACTGCGCAGGACCTCCTTGAAGGAATGACTGATTAAATCCCAACATGCTTCCAAAGGTGGCTCAAAGACAATATCGGGTTCCTTCACACACAGTTTGACTCTCAGTATCTGAGGTATAAAGAACTGTATTTCTCGATATGGTTCTGTAAAATCATTTCCATCCTTAGGGTAAAGAAGGAAAATTTTACATAACAAAGAAATGAGCTACAAGAATAATACTTTTAAAAATATTCAAATGCCCCCAAATATCTGAACTGTGCAGCACCAGTGGGATTGTCTTCCCTGATTTTTATTCCAAATCTGATGCTCTGAACAAGATCTGAAGGAGCTGACCCCTAAATGAATCTATAAAAGCTGGGATTAAGACTAATTGCCTTGATTTCCCCTTAAGTAATAGTAGTAAAGCACTTAAATTACAGAACTAAAATTTTAAAAAGAAAAAACCATAATACCTATCAGAAATAAAATCTGGAATCCTGGGGGGGTTTTAACTGCCTTGTATGGTTTGTAAGAACTGCCCTATCCCCAAACTGCCTTTACAACAGTAGAGTCCTAATCCATAACTACCCTTGTAGATGCTACAATAATTTAAAACAAACACAACAAAAAAACCCCAACAAAACAAAACACCCATCCAAACCAACCCACAAGACAGAACTAAAAAAATTTAAAATCCCAACCATCAGGAACAACCAAGGTCTGACAGTATATTGCATTAAGTGTGATGCAGTATTTAATCTGCCACATATAGATACACCTCACAGCACGTACCTTGTGGATCATAAAAAATTCAAGAAGATCTTCCAAGGAGTTAACAACCATCTCACGTAACTGTAGTGACATTAGAGCTGCCACGGAACTAAAATAGCTTTCAACTCGCTGGGAGGAATCAGAGTCTGTTACAGGAGCAAAATGAAGCCATTTGTTTTTCTGATCAATGAAAACAGATGCACAGGCTGGGATCCACCTACAATGAAATAATATGGAGACAAAGTTTTTAGAAGCTTTTTAAGTCTTATTTTGGTCCTTGCAATGAAATCTAAGATCAAAAATTACCCAAAGAATGAGTAAGATTCAAAGGGCTGGAAGAGAATTGTTACCTAGATATGAAACAAAACTGTGCCTACTAGGACTTAGGGGAAACCTGAGTTTTACAGCTAAGGATTCTTGGTATAATGGGCCACTACTATGAGTTTAAATTAACAGTAATAGATGAAATACTAGTGACAAAAATCAGCTACTAGTATTAAATGGGAAATGAGTTTGGAAGAGACCCCAGGTGGCAGAATGCAGACACCTCCTGTCATGAGTCGCATAATATCATAAATTGCTCAATTTCAGAAGTAAAAACAAAGGGTTTGTGTCACCATTTTTACAGATTTAAACTTTACTCCTCTCATGGTTAGAAATGTTCTGATTTCCAGTCTACCTTTACTCATAGTTTATTACCATTGGCTCTTGTACAAGCACTCTTGCAGTTCCAATGGCTCTGTCAGCAGACAGATGTTTATTCCTCTCTGCCATTTACCCCTTTGTTTTGGCAGCCTTGTGAGTGGGACTAGTGCCATCTCAGTTTAAGATCTGCTTTAAAAAGGGGCCTTCATGTAAATCAGACCCTAAAATACTCTATTTACAGCCACTGCGGTTGGCACTGACTTGTTCTGAAGGATCTCTCGAGCTTCCAGGCAGTGTCTTTGAGTGATCTCCTCAAACTGGTCAGGCAACAGTGGCAGGTGTCCACAGAGCACTTCTGCAGTGCGAATAAACCTCAGGTGGCTGAACCTACACAAGTAAAACAAAGAACAGACTTTTATGGATCACTGTTTAAAAAAGTCACCCACGAAATACAGTCAGGAAGGTCTTGTGTATTTATAAACACTAAAAACATAATGTCATTGATAAATATTACCCCATTGTTAAGCTGTCCAACAAATGCATTTTTAATGGAGTTGTTGTGATCAACAAACACAAAAGGCTTCATAAATCTAATTTGGACTTGCTGAATTTAAAACTCTGAATTTTTTGCTGAAATTGTCTTGGTATTTTCCTAGATTCATTAGTGTATCCAGTCATTAAAGAACATACAGAATGACACCTACTGCTTCTATTCCATATTAATAAGTGCCTCTCCTGGTGACTCTGCAGTGTATATATCACAGCCTCTAACACACAAGATCTTAAATCCCTGAAAATGTTTCTTAACTGCTAATCCAGCTCTCAGGATTACTAACTACCACATTTAACTTCCTAAGATAACAGATCTCAATTTTCAAATGTCCCCAGAGCAAATTCCAACTACAGACATTCAAAAGATAACCAAGTTTAAGAGTTTATTTTGTTAATTTCAGCAATCAGGATGAGAATTCCAAATCACCATTTACTTGAGCATTGAATCTTAATATAAGGATTACATCTTTTAACAAGGGAGGATGATCTTTCCACAGCATTTTCTATTCTTCACTGTGGACATGTAAAATATATTCATGCTTGTATTCAGAGGCTGCAGGAAACAAACATTTTATGCTGAAATTCCCAGACGCTCAGAAAAAAAGAATTATGTAGAAAACAGGCATATTTTGCCACTCTTTCTAGTAGCTCCTCCAGGACCTTTGCAGCTTATGTAAATACACTCTCTAACCAAGCCATTACATAAAAACATCCTCAATTTCATTAAGATCCTGTGAACAAGACATCTTACTGAGAAATCCAGAGCTCTTGCAAAGTTAGCATCAATGAATTCACTACGAATAGATTCCTTTCATTCCAAATTTTCATTTCTCCATAGGAGCTGTGCCATGGGACTGGTGCACAGACAACTCTCCGGGGGAAAGGCCGTGGGGTACTTTGGATATGCAGTCTCTCCCTCTCAGCTGGATCCATCAGGACGTAATCGACTGCAACAAATCATACATGTCATGGTGACACTGCAGGATGGTCAAAACCTGCATTCAAATCCACTCTGTCTTCACAGTTCAGGACGCGGCAGAATTCTGCACATTTAAAACTAACATTGTCATAATGTTACTTGTATGTTTTTGGGGTAAACTACAGCACAAAAATGAAGTGAGAATTGCCCTTGATTTTAAAAATAGGAGGCAGGACAAACAAGTTTTCATTCTGTCTCTCCAGCTGCTGTTGTGTACAGTTTTGAACTAAAGAGATATTTGTTGAAACTGGAATGTTACATAGCATGATCAACTGGAATGTTATTTAGCATCTTCACAGATTATTTTCTCACAGATATCTATTGCAGTTCTACTGACCCCAAGGAATTCTCCATGGATACTAAGATTAGAGTGAAGACTTGCTTTCAAAGTGCAATCAATGTCTACATACTTGGAACTGCTCAGAGATTTTGAGTCTTACCAATTGCTTTCATGAGGCCGATATAATAGTCTGCCTTAATCTCTTCTTTTAACTTTGCAAGTAATTTCTCCAGGTCTGGGCTAGCAAGAATGTGAGTTGGAACATGGCTTAAAATTTCATTCATCACTTCCTTATCCTGAGGTGTCACCATGTCTTCCTGTACTCCATTATATATGTAGTAACAGTACCGCTAAAAAAATGTTAAAAATATTATGCTTATTGTATGAATTTTCTGACAGATAATAAAATAGTGCAAAGTATTTTTAGCTTTTCTATCACTTGAACGCTTTCTGTAACTGAGAAGTGTTGGAATGTAATGGATTTTGGCTATCCAATTCTTGGTTCTTTTTAAAGCATTGACAGTGCCTGACATCTTTTCAATACACTCACCTGTTTTGATGTAAGTATATGTACCACTAGAACTGAGTGCAGCATATTAAATTACTAAAGAAAAAGTACTATTAAACAACATGAGAAACTAAGAATTTGGGAAATATTTCAACCTAAAAACCCTTTAGAACAAAAATCAGGGTAGCTAGGAAAAACTGAGAAAGGAGTTGCCAATATTTGACAGCAGTTGGCTATATTGAATATTTACAGCTTCTAAACCTCATGCACTGCCTCCTTTTCTCAAGTACTTTTTAGTAAACAGTTTACAGATAAATTGCAGATATTACTGCCTGCTGCTACTCTATCTTAAAAAGAAATTTTTTTAAGTACCTCTATATCATTGCTTGAAGGTGGCTTTTCTCGCTTACTTGTCTCCTTCTCGTGTAAATCCATGACAGCAAATTGTTCTTCTGGGGTCAGTGGGTGGTTGTCTGTATAATTTAGGACATGCAGGTCTGGCACATGAGCAGGTGCACTCAGTGAAATGAGATTCAAAGTGCTTAACAAAGTACTTTGGAAAAAAAATACAAGTTTAGTGAATAAAGAAGCAATAATGGACATGGACAAGTGACAAGCCTTAAATAAACCCCTGCACTACACTGAGGACAAGTATGACCTGTGGAAGTATTTCAATTACTCAATTAAAAAAAACTCATTAAATTTGTATAATATACAACTTTAACATAATGAATACTACCATGTAAACCTTACAACTGCCCAGCATCCTTAAGGCAGTATTTCATAGTCAATTGTATCAAACCTACTAGCACAGGTATTTGTGTTGCTTAAGATTTTCAAGTGATTATCTTACTGAAATCTTATGACACAAAAGTCAATTTTGATGCACAGACATTTTTTTGTACAGACTGAACATTTCATGCTTGGATGCTTAACAGAGCAACCAAGTAAAAAGAAATATTAAATCACAACCCCAAAGTAGACTGATTGTAATAATCTGTATCTTTATAACATTACAGTACATTACCTGTCAGAATTCCATCGTCTTTGTGTATGTTTCAGCTTTTTCCTGGGAGCTTTAAATATCAGTTAAGAAAAACCATATAGAAATATATTTTTCAAATAAGACATGAGGTCAGATTGGTTAAAAACAGAACTAAGATAATTAATCAGATAATGAAATAACAGAGAACTACAATGTCACAAAGAAGTATTTAGGTCTAACTTAGCATTTAGCAGGACATCAAAATCATGTGTTAAATAATCTTGGTGATTCTGAGACTATAAATTAGCTTCAGAAAAGTGTTCAGCTCATGCTTAAGACTTCAGTGCTTACTTACCTCTCTCCACAAACTACATTTTCTGCACTGGAACTTTCTATTTTGAATATAAAAGCACATCTATAAGATGCATGGTTCCACCAAATGTACAGCACATGAAAAATCTGAGAATTGCAAACTATTACCATATGCTTTTCAGAGCACAGATAAACAGGTCTTGTAACCAAATCAACACATCATGCCTTTCCAAATACCAGGAACTGGTTCCCACATCCCACTCATGTACCAATGAAGTACCTGGAGCAGAAGAATCAGATGCATGATTTAAAAAGTTGCTAAAGAGACCCAATGAATAAAACCAAAGCCTTCTAAAGTAGCACACAAGGGGACTTAGCAGATATTGAAGTTACCGTCTCATCTATCCCAGGGAAGTTAAAGAAACATCAGGGAAGCAAAGCAACAATGCAGGATGAGCATATTCAAAGACAGAATGATAGGATATAGAAAACTACAGTTTCTGAATAGCTGGTCCTTAAATATAGAGGACATTTCACTAGATAATCAAGAAATAAAGCTCATTAATAACTTGGTCACTTTGGAGTTTTCAGGCTATGGAGTTAAATTGATATCTTCAACTGGTAATATACTTAAAGCCTAAACAACTTGCTCTTGTAAAATGTTGGTAACCTTAGGTAGCAAAAGTATTACAACTTAACCTTATTTGCTTTATATCACATGTTGTGTTGATTCAACAGCATAAAATATCTCATAATGTAGAATTTACCCATGTATGCAGTTTGCTAACAAATACATCAATTACATGGTTTAAAAGAAATAGTGTATTACTTCTTGGATTTTATCCTCACATATAATTTTAATGCCTGTCTCCTATCTTGTTTGGTAGGCAAGACTCAAAAGTATGAGTATATTAAGGATGCATATTGAATTTTTTTCTATTTTCCCGTTGGTAATAACATCTACTTCGAGCAATAACAAAAGCTAACTTGCAGTTTGTTAATTTACTGCTTTGCAAACAATTCCCTCCAGGTAATTAGATATGAATATCTGGAGGGATGAACTTAACCAGTTAATCAGAAAATGGTCTTTCGTTTATTACAGTTTTACATGCACTGGGAAATTTGCCTGTACTGACTCTGAGGTGATAAGCTTATAAACAATTATTAGGGATAAGGGATTTTTCCAGGGACGATGATCTAACAGATAAAGACTAAAATTAATAACAAGCAAGGCTGAACTTATGAAGACACCGAAATATGGATACGTGGTGAGGGTGTCCTCTGCCCTCCCGAAGCCTTTGATAAGTCTGTCATTGAAGAAGACTTTACTTTGTGCATGTTTTTCATTTTTAAGTCCCGTGCAGTAGGAGTGTAGTTATTGGCTATGGAGTCACTTGGGCTTCGGTAGTGATTCTGCTCTTTGAAGGGAGCTGCCAAAGTCCATGATGCCTGCTGCATCAAAGGAGGATAGGAGCTTTTCTTAAGGACAAGCTGAAATTGGAAAAAAACAGCAGAAGTTTAACACAATACAGTAATTTAAAAAGCCTTCTTAGAGCTAGAATGGGATTAAATATCAATTAGCATAAAAAGCAAATACACAGGTCAGGCAGAGACATTTGATCACCAATCTATTTTTCAATCACCATGTTCTGTACATGTATAAGGATAATTTTACACAACACTTCATTAGTACTCCTGCTTTTTTTTGCATACTGAAGGTCTTTTTTATAAATAAGAGTAGACATTAGTGTGTTATCTAGTACTCTCCACTGTGCCACATCTCCATCTTACTGCTTTTCTTCTTCTTCTTACTCTTACTTAAAATTAGAAAATTCCTATTCCTCCAGCCTTTGTTAATGACCTGTCTGCTTTTAACACAACCCTTGCAATAGCTGCACAATAGCACAAGTTAATAAATTCAGCTTTCATCTTTCTCTCTCCCATCTGTACAGGATTTCTTCTGTCTGTTCATTCCATGTTTTCTCAGGTGATTTGGTATCTACTGATTGACCTGTCATCAGTCCTGATGTCTCAGCTTTAATGAGAGCTCACAAGCACAAGGGCCATGGGATCAAGAGCTGTATTTCAGGATATCCTCAGAGAGAAAAAGTACATGAGACAGAATCACGAATGTACTTGGAACCACAGAATCACTAAGGCTGGAAAACATCTCCAAGGTCATCAAGTCTAACCTTTGCCTGAGAATCACCATGCCCACTGAACCACATCACAAAGAATGGGAATTTGAGGAATGGAATGTAATGGAAACGCTGACCAGGACAGAGGGCACATACCTCATGCAAGTTTGCAGGTGTAGCTGAAGCAGAAGCAGAAGAAGGTGGGGATGGTAAGTCTGAGAACTGTTCTCCATGACTCATAGAATTGCTTTGTGCCTAGACAGAAATGAAAACCAACTTCAAAGATATTTTATGAAATAACTGTTTCAAAAGAGATTAATGAAGGAAGAACAGCTGTGTTCAATTTTTATTGAAAAGCCTCACCCACAGTCTGCTCTGAGTTTCCTAAATCAGATTTGTTTAGGAGATTCATGAGGAACAAATTTCTGAATACACAGTGACACTACCAGAAAAAGGAGGTGGAAGTTTGTGGTATCTGATTATGAGTGAGTTAAATCACCATGAAAGAGAAAATTATTACCTAATACAATTATGTTTGAATAACATATAATCTTTTTTTACATAATTTTAACACATTTTTAGCACATGGGTTATTGCTTTCTGATATATCACTGAAAAACTAAGCTGCTGGCACCTAGTTTTCCTGCAGACAAAATTGTGCCCTCCTCAATATCCAATTAGAGCCCAGTTAGAAATGAAATTTGAGAAAGGACTGATTTGATTTACCTCCTTGGTATTCCCCAGTGTGCATGCACACACACACACATGCAGAAATCAAGACATTATCACTGCTAGACATAATTCATTAAAGACAGCATGAATTGCTCCTGATTAATGACTAAACAATGGGGCCTTAGGGTACTTTAAAAACAAATAAACTATGCAGTTTATTAGGTGAGTTATTCATCCTTAAAGGTACAACAGTTATTAAAAAAGCCATTGTTCATTCTAAGGAAACTCTTGACTTCTATGCCAACTTACCTTTCAAACGGCTACATATTTGAGCAAAGGAATCCTTAATAAGAAGTACATTATAAAGGATTAGGTCTAAAGAATATTCGACAAGTGACTTCTAATTAGAGTTCTTCCAATGTCAAACCACTAACCACCAGTAAAGGCCAATTTCATCTGAAGTTCTGAAAAAGTTACCCATCTTTCACAGTCACTGCAGGAAGGACTTACACTCAGGAGCCTCAGGCTCTGTGTTGGCTTCATTTTGCTTTGGTCTTTCGTGCTTAGAATTTTTCAGTCCTTCAGAGACATCTTTGTTGTCATATGCACTGGAAAAGAATGAGAGACTCATTTCAGGTACTACACAAGGTGTTCATCAGCTTCTATCCCAGCTGGCAGGAAGAGGAAAAATCCCAGCTCTCCCTTTCCCTTCTAACAACAGCAACCTTTCCCTCCCTCCAAACCTCCATGCTCTCTTTTTCTCTCCCTTCTTCTCAAGGTCACTTTTCACCATAATCTTCCAAACTCTCTCCAGATGTCCTTCAAGCTAGATTTTTTTTTTTTGCACTCTGCTCTTTCCACTTTCTCCCAAACCAGTTTCCTTCCCACTGTCTGTTCTCTTCTTATGTCCCAGGGGCTCTGGGCCCCCAGCTGTGATTTACAGCAGACAGAGCCACATATTAACTGCCATGAGAAATAAGCATGTCAGAAGGAATGGGAAAAGAGAGAGATGCCCAGCATGCCTTACACATCCACAGGATGCACAAGGCAGCAGGGTCAGAGCAGGTACTACCTGCAGGTTACCAGTCTCTCTGTCTGTCCCAGCTTGGTGAACTTCTGTGACACTATGTCTCTCACTCCTCAGCTTTGTTGCCCCAGTTACAGCATAGCTGGTGCTTGGAGACAGGAATTCCCTCCTCCCCCTCCTTCCCCACCAGAGAGGAAACAGCCCCTACCAGCACAGTGTTGTGCCAAGCTGTGGTCAGGGAGATTCAGTTGTGGAATCAGTGAGGAACTGCACAGACTCCTTTTACCTCTGAAAGCTAATAAAAATATAGCTGTAAGATACCTGAGATATTCTGATTTTTGCATGAAAATACTGCACAGAGCAAGGGAGTTCTCACAGTAGTAAAGGCAATATAAACCCAAATTTTCTTTAAAATAATTAGAAAAAATATATATTAAAGATTCAAAATCTTGAATGCAAACATCTCCACCACTTTTCCACCATTCAGAATTAAACTCCCTGAAGATCCAAAGACAGCAGGTGGGATCCTTCCAATTCCTCTAAGTCAGCTTGTATGCATTTTCCTTCCACTTACAGTCATCACTATGTCCTGAAAGAGTCCTCCATCACATTTCTCCACAAATAGGAGAGGCCTTGTACCCTTTCCCACTGCCTTTGGATGCTGTCTCTGCTCCAGTTTTCTGTAAACTGTGAGAATGGCTGACATCCCTGGGTTAACATCACAGTTTTCCGTATATCTTGATGTAATACCAGCTACAAATGGAATATTGTTCCTGCCTGGCCAGACGTGAACATTCCTACCAAAAAGGAGGCTGCTCTTTAAACACAGGCAGCAGTGTGGGGTACAGAACCAGCACTGCTGATGCTGGTAATTGCTTGGCTAATGTGTGCCTAACTCTCCAAATATTTCAGTGCTGGTTTGTAACACAAGTATTTTCCTGCTAATTGGAGCTGACACTGGCATGAAGACAAGCTCAGTTAAGCAGCAGCCAGGGCAACTACTGTTCCTCTGAGCACATCAACTCAGATGCTCATACATACATGCCCTTTGAAGTTCAATAAATTACTAATGCTGTTTAAGAAACATTAAAATCAATTATTTTATACAGAAAGAGATTACATATGAATTAACAGAAGACACAATTATGCATAGCAGAAAAATAAGATACTAAGATGTACAAGACTATCTTCAAAACTACAGCTATTGCATGTTTGAAAACAGCCAGAAATGTAAAATCTTCAATATACTTTCAACTCAGTGGAGCCATTAAACTTTATGGTGCCATTATCACTGGATTATGTCACACTATAATTCTGCCAGTTAGTTTTTCCCTATGCTCACTTAAAAAAAAATACAAAATCAACAAATTCAAATTTATTATTATATACACTAGTGTACTAGGAATATCAATACACTATGCACTTTAACAATGTGAGAGGTAAACACTTTAAGAGCTCAAATAAAATACACTTGCCCTTACCATACTCTTCTTTCAGGTATCTTGTGCTGGACTTTTAGAGCCCACAGTCCAAATTTGCACTAATATCAAATCTTACTTTTTGTGTCTACACAAATCCTCTCAATACTCTCTTAGGTGGCAGCAATCAAAAAGAATGATTAAAGCAGTCATGAGAAACATGAATATTTTACTTATTGTAATTTATGGCATAAACATTTCTATGTAGCAAAAGCTGGGAATTCACTGAAGCCACACATGTCCTTGTAAACACCATCATGGTGAGTCTGGAAAAGAGCCGAATTTTTAATAAGTAATTATTCCTCACAGGGCCTATCTCCCCAGACAGGTTTGCCACGTGGCCACCAAAACACCTGTGGAGGCCTCAGGGCAGGGTGGAAACGTGTGGGAACAGGACAGGGGAAGATGGTTTTGCCCGGGTATGTTTCACAGCTGCCTTTCTATTGCTCCTCATGGCCTGACTGCAGTCACAACTCACTGGAAAACGCCTTCGCTGCCCCTCACCCTGATGGCAGCACCCCCCGGCCTGGGGGTGGTGGGATTATGGACACACGGGGGGCGATCCCTGGGCTATGGACACACAGGGAGCAATCCCGGGGTTATGAACACACACTGAGCGATCCCCGGCACTCTGAGCCACGGTGCCCAACACCCTGTGCCCCAGGGTCGAGCCCACCCAGCGCGGCACGGCCACCGCAGGTGCCCTCCCTTCCAAAAAGCTCGAAGCTGCATGTCCTGACAGCACAAAATCCTTGAGGGTGCCCGGACCCGAGCGGCTGAGGCAGGGCCGGGGCGAGGGGCAGGATGGCAGGAGGGACGTGAAAGGGCCCCGCAGAGCCATCAGTACCACCCCCTCAGTGCCCTCAGTGCCAGCCCCACAGTACCCTCACTGCTATCCCGCCCCCCGTGGAGCCGCCCCGGCCCCGCCCCGCTCTCCCCGCGTCGCGCCGGGCGGGCCGGGCCGGGCCGGCCCCGCGGGGAGGAGCAGCATTGGCGGCTCGCTGGGCCCGGCAGGCCCGGTAGCGAGCGGGACCGCGGCCCGGCGGGCACGGCCGCAGGTGAGAGGGTCGGCAAGTCCCGGGGCGCGGAGCAGCCCCGGCTCACCTCGGGGTGGGACCGCCGTGGGCCCGGGCGCTGCCGGCGTGGCTGCACCGGTGATTAACGGGGGGGATTAATTAACGCGTGCGGGCCGCGGGGCTCGGGTAACGCCTGGGGCTCGGGCGCGCCCCGCGGGCGGCTCCGCACAGCCCGGCCCAGCATGGCTCAGCCCGGCCCGGCCCAGCTCAGCACAGCACAGGACAGCACAGGACAGCACAGCACAGCACAGCACAGCACAGCACAGCACAGCACAGCCCGGCCCGGCCCAGCGCTGGGGGTGAAAGCGCCGTGTAAGTCACGGCCAGGGCCACACTGCAGCCACAGGACACGGAGCTCGTGTTTGCAAACTGGGAAATGCTGTGTTAACCTCTCCTTGCAGTCACACGGTGGGGGTCGGGAGGATGCTGAGCTAAGGGGCATTTAAACAGGCACCTTTTGGCTTTATCCGCAGTTTAAAGCTGTGCAGGGTGTGTGTTAAGTCCTGAGCACAGGGATACACACAGAAACCAGTGTTACTAGTATTAGCAACATATTGTCCGTGCAATAGTTAGAACCAGGCTTGTTACAGGTAGGTCGGTATCCTTACAGTGAAACACATGGTTAATGCTGTGAAGAAAGAAGGTGAGAGTCACCTGTGCCTTGATACTTGGCCTTGGGCATTTTGGAAAAGCTTGCAGGGGCAAGCCCTTCAGATTAGCTGTGCTTTAGTAAAAGTACATCAACATCTGAAATCTACATTCTGTCTTTCATGCAAAAGAAATGTTTCATTATTGAAAAGCATCTGTATGAACCCGTTACTAATTGTACCTTAATTTTAAGGAAAATTGGATGGCTGGGTGAGAACTGGTTGTTCTGAAGAAGAGGTCGTGGCTGAGGATTCTAGCATGTCCAAAGAAATGCAGGAACTTCAGAGGCAATGGCACTCCGTGGTGCAAATCATCCACAGCAATGCAAATGTGGGTCTGGAATATAATTTTATGTATTTCTTAAGTTACTCCTTTAATGACTGTTGGGATGTCACACCCCAAATTTATTGAACCACACTTTCTTTTTCAAAAGGAACACTGAGAGGGCTGTGAGAAAGCCTGTCCTCCCACACCTTCAGCAATCAAGAAAAGGGAAGCCTGTGCTATGTTTTTGTAGTTTAGCAGCATAATCATTGGAGATAGGACAGTGGCAGTTTAGTTGTGCTGCTATAAAAAGAACTAAAGCTACAGTACATATTTCCTTAAGGAATGGGAAACTACTACAATAAAATTCCAGTGTATAGCTATGACTGTCTCTGTAAAAAGGGTTTTTTACTAATAACATAATAATTAAATTCTTAACAACTTTGTGACACAGACATGCCTGCACTGTACTTAGATTCAATAAACGAACTGGTTGCAGATATTACTAAGCCGTGGATAAAAATAAATTTTTTATGTTACAGGTTTTTTTTTTCTTAAAAAATACCATTTTTTAGATCAAAATAATAGTTGCAGAGATTTCACTGAAATCTGCAGCTAAACTGTGATTTGGTTTTTTACATGTTTTCAGATTAATTGGGGGTTTTGTAGGTTTAGGTTTTTGGTTTATTCAACAATGGAACTGAGAAGTCCAAGAGAACGTGTCTGTTGTTGCTACAGTTATATTTGCTATGAATTTATCTAAATTTTCAGCAAGTTCCCATGCTTTTAGAATAAACAACAGCTGCCCTCTATTCAAGGGCAGACTCACAAAAAAGATTCTCTCTGCAGTTCACTACAGTGCCTGTGATCTGTGAAAGTTACCTCTGACAGGAGATAAAACCTGAAACCTTCTTTCATCCACAGGTTGTCGCATTTATGAATTCTCGTGTTGGCCAATATTTAGATGACCATCCTTTTATTGCCTTGTCACTCCTGATGTTTATTGCAGTGTCTGCTATTCCTGTTGCATTTTTCCTGATTTTTGTTGTTACAACAACTGTGATGGCCTGCATTGGTGTGATAGTCATGGAAGGTACGATGTCCATGCATGTATGTACTTACCTGATGCCTTTTAAAGCATATTACCTTTTCCTTTTCTTCTTCCATCTGGAATTTTAAGTCCAAGCAATTGAGGATTTCTGTGTGTAATCCCCAGGTCTCAGCAGTAGCAAAACTATTAATACAAGAACAGTAATCTGATTAAGTGTAGTCTATACAGGGGAAATCCTATTTTACTTTCTAGTCTCAGCCAGCCTAAACCAGTTATCTTGACCATGACTGGCTTTTATAAAAGCCAGCCAGATGATTAAGGAAGATTGTTTTCCTAGATTGGTGTTGTGGCAGAATGTCAGCTCTTCTAATTTACTTGTACATAAACTTATCCAAGTAAGAGACTGATTTTGTTTTACTAGGTGTTGTAATAGCCATTGGTGGCATAACCCTCCTTTGTGTGCTGTGTGGCCTTGGGGCACTTTCCCTGGGAGTTTCTGGAGTCCTGAGTGTTTCTTACGTTTCACTTTCAACTCTAGTCAACTACTGGTGTGCTTCAAGGTGAGTACTGATGTCCTGATCTACGCTTGTATTTCAAACTCTGCAACTGTACTATTGCAGTGATTGCTTCACTATTCCAAGGGAGCTGCTTAGTTTAACAATGTTTCTTGAATGCTTTGAATCTTGACTTAATATGCAGTATACAGATACCTGGTCACCAATGTATATTTTAGTAAGAGTTATTACATGCCCTTTTTCCTTTTTGGGAAAGGTCAGTGGTCTTTAAATGTACATGTGATAACTCATCCTCATGCAATAAAATACAACTTTGTCTCATTACCATTTGTTGCTTTAAATGTCATTAAAACACACTGTCAAATTGAATTTTAGTTTGAGGATGGACTTTTTGCAGCTCTTTCTACACTGCTTATCTACATTTATAAAGTAATGGACCAAAATTAGTTGTAGATTTGGGATAGGCAGAGTGGTACTTAAAGGGACAGCATAGGCAAAATAGAAACAAGTTTTTCAGGATACTGCACCTGTGCAGCTTGCCAGTCATGCCTCCCATGACTCTGGGCTTGGAACCCGTTTCAGTCATGCTTCTGCCTGCACCTGGATGGGAGCAGGAGGAGGCACGAGCAGGTTGTGCTGGAGTGTCACCTCTGGCCTCCTGGAATACCTACTCGGGAATCACTGTAATACTTAAGCAGAGGCAAGAGCAAGAAACAGCTGCTCCCTCCTAAACTTTCTCAGTTTACCCCTTCAGCAAAGCTCCGGTGGAGCCAGTGTGACAAAACCACACTGCTCACAGCTGCTCCAGTGCTTGCTGCCAGGTCCATAACTGTGCCCACCAGTTCCAGAAGACTTCCAGTTTACAGAGCATATCCAAATGCACAACCAAGCCTGTCATATTGACTTACAGCACTGATCTTAAAACAGATAACACCTGCTATTTTTATGTTCCTGTGTCTTTTGGGAGAAGCCCTGGTAGACCAGTAGCTGCTGTTCCAGGAGTCTCAGACTGGTTTACATCTTGCATTACTCAGCTTTCTTAAGCAAAAAGATAAAATACAATAATCTTAGAGAAGAACAGACTGTAAATCCATTCTTCTTTCATATATGCAGGGATGAGATAAAGAAGCAAGATGTTAATGGAAGTTTACCACAGAAGAAGCCTGGCTTGGATGTGTCTGCCAATAATGTAAAGAGCGAATAAGTGGGTTTCTCCCCACTTCTCCACAGGCACTTACGTGTACAATTCTGACCTTTATTATGTAACTGTTTACTTGGTGAGCATTCAATCTTTGTCTACCCCTTCTGGGAACAAAAAGAACCAATATACATCTTACAGAGTCACTGTAAAATGGAGGTAGGAGTAACCATTGAGCAGCAGTGCATTGCAATAGTAAGTGTAATGTGCATGATGGAATGTTCCACAGAGTTTGGTAAAGGGTTGTAATAATAACTGCTACTGTTAAGTCAGTGGCATTGGGGTGAAAGAAAGGGTAGGTATTTGACTTCTCAGTTACTGGAGTTCTGGACATAGGCTCAAGAAATTTGTATGCAGCAGGGGTCATTTTGATGAACACCAGAAACATGTTTTGAATGTGGAAAAGTATTTGCAAGCCTTAACAACCTTTGTTAAAATAGTACAAGCTAATGCTTTATATTTATTACACAAGGAAAATTGGGTTTTGTCATATGTTGCAGGGTCTAAGCTTCTATTTACCTTTAGATGTTGCATTATTCCAAAGGGATATTTTTCTTGTTTCTCATTGCCTCATCATATCAAGGGTATACTCACATGGGGCATTTTTTATATTTGTTTAGGTATTTAAATTAGCTGGTTTTCTTCTGAGTTGTAACTTCCTGTATGTTATTTAAAGTTTTTTTCATTTTGCAAATACTGTTATTTTCAAGCATTAAGTATCTAACTATATTAGTTTAATAAAATGCTGTTCATTTATCCATGTTCTCTTGTTATGCTGTTTATTCTACAGTAAAAATAACTTTCCTACATTTGCTTCAAGGAAGGCCACATTTCTCCTTGATTAAAGTATTTTGGCTGACCAGCATTGCTGAGTCACAAACTGGACATTACTCCCCTTCTCATACCTGTAAAGGAGATGCAGAAGTCCAAGATCTGAGTGGTTTATGTAGCTTTTCATGAACCAACATGCTGTTCGACTCCAACTTAGAAGCCAAGTCTGAGCTGAAATGTGTTGCACACAGTATTAATGGTAATATTTTCAGCCATTAGGGTAAGCTGGCCCCACACTTCAGCAGTGGAGTAAAATAATCTTTAGATTTCCTGGAGTCCTTTGTTTTACTGGCACCTTAATCCAGCAAAAGTTACAAAGCCACCCAGCCCTAAGGTAAGGCTGCCTGCAGTGGCTTTTTGGGAGGTGCCTCCAAAGACAAAGCAGTAAAGCCTTTAAACATCTCTCAACACCACTCAAAGCCTTTATACCACAGTCAGATGTTGATACACAGGTATAAATTTCCCTTATACCCTCATCATCTGTTGGAGGGAACAGGCATTACTTAATATTAAGTCAGCAGATGCTAAAGCAAGTTAATTTATTCCTCCTCAGTGTCTGACCCTACATGAACCATTTCCTTCTGCACTTTAAATTAATTTGTCATTATATAATTCACTCCATCATCAGCATTTACCAGGAGCTAAAGCTGTGAATTCTCAGTTACCAGCAGGTGAACATGGAATAGTTTTGCTTCTGCTGCCCTGACCTTTACTTGTTTATCAGTCTGCCATTTCAAGGCTTCTCATTGTGCCTTTTTAATCAGGGCTGCTTTCTGTGCTGTGCCATCACTGCATTACTGTGGTTTTCCATGGAGATATGCTAAGGAAAAAATTAGGTCAGCATATAGAGGTGTTTTTACTGGAGGCAGCAAGTCCCTCAAATGAGGGCATAGATTGTTTTCTTTGAATTATTAAACTCTGCAGTAGAGCTAAGGAACCCTTAAGCAAGGGAGACTGGGGACATGCTGCCAAGTCCCCTTTTTCTCAGTTGCTCTCTCAGCTTCCTGCAGAACAGCCCAGGAAGAAACTAGCTGAAGACTTTTCCACCCCAACTGCACCATTCCCAACCAGGCCTTCGGCATACCCAGCCCTAAGAATCTGGCTCAACGTCCCTGACTTTAGGCATAAACATGCCTTAATGGGCAACCCCTCTTGGAGCCCTAATCCCCACATCCTGGGGAACCACAAACATCTTAAGCTTTTTCAAGGGGATTTTTAGGAACCAACTGCACTACAGTTCCTGAAGCAGCTGTTTGAGCTCAGGCTGCAGAGAACCACTAGTCCCTACACCCACAACAGATTCATTGACTAATTCCTGTGCCACCTGCTTTTGCTGCACCCTCATTCCCACTTTGGCCTCCCCTTTCTCAGGGAGAGTGACATGAGGCCTGAGTGCAGTAAAGGAATCCTTTGAACTTGGTAAGGTGAGCTTAAACTTTTCAGATGACGCACTTGAAAAAGGGACAGAGAAGCAGCAGCACACAGAGAAAGGGGGAAGGAATCCATGGGGCTGGGGTCTAAGGTAAATTATTTACTAATTAAAGAATAAAAGCCTGCATTTTCCTTGATTTAACTAAGTTGTACAAGTCTTCATTCAAACTGCTCCTGCAATGTCCACAAATAAAGCACAACTAAGCCACACTGGGAGAATTATATTTAATCCTCTCAGAGACAGACTTCTCTTTTTCTCATGTGCCACATGTGACAATCTTCCCTTAGGCTGACAGTATGAACCAGAAAGAAAACCAGGCAAGAACCACCTTCCCTTTGGCCCGGATTGGCTGCCATTGCGTGCAACTGCCTTTGTCTCACCTCCTGCAGTAGTAGAAATAGGTCAAAACACAGCAGTCAAAGAACAAAAGTAAAGCTCTCACCTCTTCCCTTAGCAAGGATACAGGAGGTATTATAAGCACCCTCAACTAGCCAAGTCACCAGATTTGTATATGCAAGCTCTGTGACAAATATTTTAACTTACTGGGATGTTAAACTAGCACTTCTTTCACAGAGTGTTTACACAACAGTCACTATAACATTAGCTCCAACCATCCTAGCCCAGACTCCATCTGGCAATAACAAACAAGGAAACTTCTGTCTGAATAGGCACTGAACTTTCCCATACTTCAGAACAAGAAGAAAGGGGGTATTAAGAGTATTAGCTTTGGTTAGGACAGAAGAGCTAAAAGCTCATACAAGTAAGTACAACAAGCTGTCAAGAACCCTCATCATTAAGCACCACTTTTCCAACAATACTTTGTATTCCAGCTAAGTGCCAAGTCAATAGGACTTAAGTATAGTAGGTTGTTTGCTGGACAGTAGCCTAAGTAACCATTTCAACCCTAACCTCTATCTAACAGACAGTAAAGGGACTTGCTTGTAGACAAAATAGCTTTATCTAATATTCACACCCATTTCTTCTCACCCAGTTTTCAGAGACATCAGATTCCATATTCCTGGTACTCCTATTAAGTGGCCATGAAACTTGTGGCCATCAGAAAGATGACCTCTGGCAGCACAGTCTGGTCCACCTGGGTTTTCCCTGTGTCCCTCTAGACTGCCATACTCAGAAAAGGGAGGCCCCACTGCAGATCTCCTTTGAAGACCTTTCATAACTTTCCAATTCCCATAGCAAGGGAAAAGGGTTTCATTTGGGGGGTTTTTCCACAGTAATGTTTTAATACAAGTGCTGGGTGTTGCTAAACAATTTCAATAAAGCCAAGTTTTAATTTCCAACTGCAACACAGGGCTCAACATCTAGAGGAGCACACATACTGCAGATATTGACACAACATGGATTTTTAAAAACCCATTTGAATGAAATCACAATTGGGAACAAAAGAATTTGATAAACACTTCATAAAAACAAATTGGCTGTGCAGTCCAGGATGAAGTTAAAACAGCAATGGGCAATTTCAGAACAAAGACACTGAAGAAATTAAATATTATAGTCATTGTTAAAGCCAAATCCACTCCAAGGAGATATTCAGAGAACCAGGAATATGGAATTACGTAAGACCACATATGAGGGAAAAGACATGACAGACAATTGACAGTGATTACTCCAAGTTTATTTGGAAATATACATTAATGTACCACATTTACCATGTATGCTCTTCTCTTTAGGCATTTAAAAAGAGCCAAAAATAGTAGCATTGTGGCCACCAGAGAGAGAATACCAACAGCAGTCATTGCAAAGACAGCCCATATATCCTCACTCAAGAGAGCGCTCCCTACAAAGCAAAGGGAAAGGCAGTTAGTGAAGAGCTGTCTCCACAAACCCCACACAACACCCACCAGCACCACACTGGCTCAGTACCTTGGGTTGTGGACCATCCTTGTGGCAGAAAAAGGACAGGACCCTGCAAGCTCACCAAGGCAGAGTTTGCATCTGACATCCCACTCTCTACAACAGAAACACAGCACAGCTAAACCCGGTAGTGCAGTGGGTTATCTCAGCAATGCAACCTAAAAAGCCACTCAAGCGTTACCTCGCTTGCTTCTAGATGGCCTCGGGCACCTTGCCAAGCACAGGGGGGAGTCCGGGTGGAAACGGTCACAGAGCAGAACACTGCAGTGGAAGTACACCTAGTACAGAGAGTGAGAGGTCCCTGCATTTGAGACAATATCTACACCTACAACTGCTCTCAGTAAGGAGAATTAGTGTCACTTACTAAGCCAGACAAGGCTTTGTCACCAGAGACAAAGGCAAAAGTCTTCACTTCCAGCCTTTGGCGATAGTTGGCATAGCTGACCCCACGCCCCACAGGATGAAACACAGTCCTGTAGCTGTCCAGGTCATACTCACAGCTGCCAATAAGAAAGCAGCAAGTCAGAACAGCAGGGCAGAGAAGGTTTGGGTTGTTGGAGTTTTTGTTTGTCTGTTACTGAAGCAGCAGGTTAAAGGTCAAGATAGGGGTGCCACCCCCTCCCTACAGATTTATCATGCCAGAGCAGTACTTGGAAGACCCCCTCAAATGAAACCCATATTCTTGGGGTTCTATTCCTAAAGAGGCAGCAGGGGAGAACTAAGGAATACTTTCCCCCTCTCCCCCCCACAAAAGGTGCTTCTGTTTCTCCAGCAGGGCACTCACCCATCAACAACAATATTCCACTGAGGAAGTGAGCTTGGCTCATGTGAAGCTGTTGCCCAGCAGTCATCCAACACCAGATGGAGGTTGGGATCATTGCGGTTCAGGACCTGAACTTCCAGGAAGAGGGGCTGCCGTAGGTACCTCACTAGTGGATACTGATCCTCACGGTATGGCTGCCTGTAGGAGTCCTCTGCAAGAACCAAAGCCCAGTTAAATAAATCAGTATGAAAAGAGGGTCCTGAAGAAAACTCTGACCTCAAGCTCTTCAACATCAGCTGGGTGAACATGTGCAATCTGTCCTAGGGCTACAGATTTGAGGCATCTGCTTCAAGTAGCATGGTTGGGAGGAAAGGAAACATCAGGACACTAAAAGCACATGCACCAGAACAGTTCACTCACACATCCTCTCTTCCTCAAGTTTCAGTTGCTTCCTAGCCATTAAGCCCAGTCAGCTTTACCTGGGTAGCTCAGAAGAGCTAAGGAGAGGGGACCTCTGTTCACTGAAGAAGCCAGAGGAGGATGGTTGTGTACTTTTATAAAGAGGGAGGCATCACCACTGCTGAAGGAGCACAGGACTGTAAGCCTGTAACAAGAAAGGAGCAGGTAAGTCTTACATGAATATATGGGTAATACTTAGTCCTTGGATATCCTAAAGAGGTTTCTGGACACACCTGAGTTCACTGTTCCTTGAGATCGTGCCTAGTGGAAGGTCTGTTTGTAATGCCCTCACCTCATTCTCATAAACAATCTTCTCCCCATCAAACTGTGGATAAATAACAGCATTAGTGAGGACATTCCCAGTGCGTGAAGCTCACCCCATAATCTTGGCTACAGACTGACTTACCCAATGCCTGGTCCCACACCCATTCAGTGGGACATGAAACCAAACCCTGTCATTCAGGGAGGACTTGAAGGCTGGCCTGCACACAGGGTCTCTGAGCCGAAGTGTATCCAGATCCAGCACTGGTGTCGTACTATCAGCAAGAATTTCAAAATCCATGTGGCCATCTTGGGTGCATAGAGCAGCTGGAACAAAGGTTCACATAAATTGTCATGCTAGCCAGTGACAGCTCAGCCTGTCAAGAGCTGTTGGTGAGTTAGGCTAGTCCATCACAGGAAAGCACAAGAACAAGCTGTGCTGAAGGATCATACACACTCACAGCCCAAACAGCACAGGGGCTGAGGCCACTGCAGAAGTCACTCACTCACCTATTGGTGTGTGCTGGTCACAGGGGCACTCTGGGTGCATCACCATTGCCACGGTCTCCCCATGGAAGTGAAAAGCCAGTTTCAAAGAGGACACATAGAACTGAAGTCCTGAGCAGCTCTCCCCACGCAGCTGAAGGACAAGAGTTAGTCTCCTGGAGTGGAACTACAAGAGCTCATTTAACACAGACATGTGTTAGAGCTGTTTAGCTCCCCAAGGCCATGGTAGTCTTGACACTCAGCTTATTTGGTAGTTTACATTGATCCAGGCATGCAAAATACCTGTCCCCTCCAAGAGGAATATTTTCTCCTCCATCTGTTTCTGCCAAGAGACTCCACAAAACCCAAGATACACCTTTGAGTGATGCCCATTATTAGAAAATCAATTTGCATTCATTTTAATCACAGAACTCACCCTGGACTTCAAGACTCCCTTGCTAATATACAGCCTGACCCCTCTTTGTGTGTCCAGAGTGATTCCATTTTCCTGCAGCTGATCCATGGGGATGGTTTTATCCTCTACATCCACAGCCATAAGGATTCCTGGAAATGCTGGGATGGCAACAGTCATATGTGTTGCATTGCAGATTGCTGGACCTGCAACAACATCTTTTGTTATATTTAACCCCAGTTTCCTTGGGCCAAAACAGGTCAGGTTTGACTTTTTCCATGCATTACCTGGTGCACAAAGCATTCTTGACTCCACAGTCAGCCTATGTTCAGGAGGGCCATACGTGAGCTTGAGTGCCACAGTGTAGAGCACCCTATCATTGTGCTGACAAAGAAGATGGAGTTCTTTTAGTGCTCAGCTTGCAATCCATCACAAGACCAACCCCACAGGGCTATGTACCACATCAGGTTCAGAACTGCTGCTGTCTGTTTGCAACAGCACTTCCCTTCCCATGTCACTTTCTGAGAAAAGCTGCTCATGAGACTGCCAGTCAGATGATCCCAGGACAGGCTATAGCTGTGCTGCTGTCTGAGGTGCAACACTCTGCTTCCCCAATTCATTGTGCCAGACAGTTCAGCGACAGCATGAAGAGTTAAATTGCTTTGCACACACCAGCTTGAGACCTCGTCTACCCACAGCCTGAAAATGCTTTCCACAGATCTACTGGAGGGAGGTTACCCAACAACACTAACTCCTCAGAGCCAATTCTCCATTCACCTACCTTGTAGGACACAACTCCAGTGGCAGTAAAGGCCACCTGAAAGAGCAGGCTGTGGCCATCAACTAGAAAGTTGTAGCCTTGCTGCAATGCTTGCTCAAAGCTCAGTTGATGTATTGTGGTTCCATCATCAACTGACAGAGTCCAGGACATTGGAATTGCTGGAACCTGCAAAGCAAGACACCCTTGCTTAGGGAACAAGGGCACAGAAAGATCAAGGCATTCCCCCCAGCCCCCATCCCCCTAGGGCTGCCACTCACAGGTTTTACATTCAAATACCCAATATTGACTGCATAGAATGAGACCTCCCAACCGGTACACCAGAGGTAACTGCTCCAGCTTGGAGCCATCAGGCTCAGTTTAGACCAAAAAACCCAGGCACACCCCCCGCCCCCTTCGCAAGGCAGAAGGCTCATACCATATGCTCGTTGCTGAGGCTTGACATGAGTCCTGGGAAAGTAACCTGAAACACAGCACAAGGGTCAGACCACAGGAACCAAGAGGAGGTTGCAGGGCTATCACCACAAGAAAACATCTCTACTATGCCTCCCCCAAAGCAGACACCAATTTCCTCTGCAACAGGGCAGGGGTCAGGCTGTGTGCATCATTAATCAGCACTGGCAAACCAGCCCTCCAAAGAGCCAGCAGCTGTGCCAACACAGACATGCAGCCAGGATACCTCCCCAAAGCTGACTGGAGCATTCCCCAAATCCTAGCCAGAGTTCCAGGAGACAGCCATGATGCCTTGCAAGGCTAAACAGGATCTATAGCACTCCCATTCCTCTACTTACTGCCATGAAGTCTTTTGTACAGTTCGTTGCACCAGCAGAGACAGGAGTAACAAGTTCATCTCCATGAACACCATCACAGTGAGCTCTGTAGGTTACATTCCTCTCCTCACCCATTGTGTCATTCACCATCAGCCTCAACATTAACTTGTGCTGACCATTCTATAGACAAAATATAATGGAGGGGAAATTATGTTGAAGAGCAGAAGATACTGCAATAACTCCAGAAGAAGAAAGCTCCAAAACAAGCAGGTTGCAGTGTCAGAGTCAGCTAGTCAAAAAAACCCTAAGCTAATGAACACCAAAACTAAGAGTTTGAAGCATTTGAAATACTAGAAAAGCAACAGATACTAATAAAGCCTCTGGTTGTGGCCTCCCACTTACTACTCTACCTCAACTACTATGTTAATTGCTGTGTTAATTGGTCTGTCAAACACAGTTAAATACAGTGGTGCTCTTAAACTCTTGAGCCTGGCCCACGTCCCTACAAGAAAACCTGTAAAGTAGCTCAAGGCCTTTACAGGAGAAAACAGTTGTTTTAGGCTCTGAGGGGTTTAATCCACAGTTGAAAGAACAAAAAAATCTGATAATTTTTTAACTTCTCACATGAACTGTTATTTTATAAGAGTTTTAAGTTATCAAAAGGGTAAGTATTTTTCAGTCTTTAAGACAGAACTAGAAACCCTATTAAAACCCAGTCCTGTCTAGAAAAAAAAATCCTACACTCCATCACAGAAGCTTCCCAGAATGAAGACCCCTTTACCTCCAGGCTAGTGCAGTTGTCAAACAGGACACTGAGCATCAGCCTCTCATAATCCACAGTGTGGTCACAGGACACGAGCTCGTCACCACTCACATCTAGGGAGGATGTGGAAGATTAGCCCTGCAGGCAGGCACCTGCTTTCAGGATGCAGCAGGAAGGGCCAGGGCAGTAGCAATACCTACCAACAATACACACATGCCAGGAGTAGTTGCCAAGCTCTCTGGAAAACTCAACTTCCATCCCATCCCTATGACAGGTCACATTCTCTGCAGAGGGAAGACCACCACAAACTCCATTATTACCCTGCTTGGAGCTCAACCCTTGAAGCCCCCAGCCTGCCCTGCTTCAGAGCCTCCCATGCCAAGGCAGCAGGGAAGCAGCTACAAGACAAGCTGAGACCCACAACACCACCAGCCCAAAGAGAGCCCTTACTCAAGAGATCCTGATCCCCCAGGCCATCAGCACAAGGGACTAAAGGCAGCAAAAATCCAAACAGGAGCAGCAACCTGCAAGGAAGAGAATCACATAAGAGAACAGCAAGGAAAGGACCAGCTTCCCATCCCACTGCACACCCCACTCACCACATCCTCCAGCACTGCTGCTGTACAAACAATCCCATCTCTTCACTGGCACCACAAGCTTGCTCTCTGGCTACCCAGGGAGGGTTATATAGCACCAGGGTCTGGCTCCACACAGGTGCCACCTTTCTGCTGCCCAGGGAACAGAGCACTTGCACCTGCTGCTTGTTGAGTGGGAAAGCTCACAGGAGACCTTAAAGTGATATTAAGTCTTTGGCAGGGATTGTTGTTTCCCTGTTTTGAAGGCATCTTTTTCTTGCTCTGATAACATATTCCTTTTACACTCTTGTCAAATATTGCATAGAAAAATGCACATCTTTTTCACAGTTTTTTTTTTTGAAAGGAGATTTCTGTGCCACTTTGCTGTCCCTGTCCCTCACACACTGGCAGCAGGACAGCATCTGAGGCACCAAGTTGCTCCACATGGCTTTCCTTGGGGCTGTAGCACTGGTGATGATATCATGGGGGAAAAAATCAAAGAGCCAGAATGCCAGGATAGGACTTCTACTTTTGAGCACTCACAGCAAAAATACTTGTTTCATATGTCACTGTGACACAACAGATAATGTCACTGCTTCCAGCCCTACAGAAACCCCTCAGTTTGCTTTTATGTGCCCAGTATGGCCAGGTGTCGAGGTGTGCAGGTGAGACAGAGCTTTGGCAGCGTTGGCTTCATTGCCTTTCGGTTTTGAGTATTGTTCCCTGTGATTAGGGCCTTGCTCCTGAAATGACATATGCAGGCACTGTGAGGGATGTCATTGGACCCACATCTGAGCAGTGATCCTGTCAGGGTGGGTCACACTGAGCCTGGTATGGGTCACACTGAACCTGGTTTGGATGACACTGAGCCTGGCATGGGTCACACTAAGACTGGCGTGGGTCACACTGAGCCTGGTGTGGGTCACACTGAGCCTGGCGTGGGTCACACTGAGCCTGGTGTGGGTCACACTAAGCCTGGCGTGGGTCACACTGAGCCTGGCATGGGTCACACTGAGCCGGGCGTGGGTCACACTGAGCTGGGCGTGGGTCACACTGAGGCTGGTTTGGATGACATTGAGCCTGGTGTGGGTCACACTGAGCCTGGCGTGGGTCACACTGAGCCAGGCGTGGGTCACACTGAGCCTGGCGTGGGTCACACTGAGCCGGGCGTGGGTCACACTGAGCTGGGCGTGGGTCACACTGAGGCTGGTTTGGATGACATTGAGCCTGGTGTGGGTCACACTGAGCCTGGCGTGGGTCACACTGAGCCAGGCGTGGGTCACACTGAGCCTGGCGTGGGTCACACTGAGCCGGGCGTGGGTCACACTGAGCTGGGCGTGGGTCACACTGAGCCGGGTGTGGGTCACACTGAGGCTAGTTTGGATGACATTGAGCCTGGTGTGGGTCACACTGAGCCGGGTGTGGGTCACACTGACCCTGGCGTGGGTCACACTGAGCCAGGTGTGGGGTCACACTGAGCCTGGCGTGGGTCACACTGAGCCGTGTGTGGGTCACACTGAGCCTGGCGTGGGTCACACTGAGCCGGGTGTGGGTCACACTGAGCCTGGCGTGGGTCACACTGAGCCGGGTGTGGGTCACACTGAGCCGGCTGTGGGTCACACTGAGCCTGGCGTGGGTCACACTGAGCCGGGTGTGGGGTCACACTGAGCCGGGTGTGGGAACTGTCTGCTCCAGAGGACATCCAGCCACAGTGTCCTGGGGCACAGCAGTTTTGCCTCCCTAAGAAATGAAGCAATGAGCTTTTATTGTTGTTTAAATGTTGTCATCATCTCTAAATTGTGTAGCCACAATTACCCAGTGTGACTAATTTCACCCTTCTCCAAACCCATTAGTTCCAAAGATCTCATTAGGCAAGCAGGGACTTACTTGCCTCTCCTTGCATGGCCTTTGCCACAGCACATTTGGTGCTTATAAAAGTTGTGCTGGGGAAATGTTGTGCTGGATAATTCCTCATGCAAAACAGATGGCACAACAACGTCGCTGTGCAGAACAGGCTCCAGGTTATCCAGAACAACATAATTGATGCTGCAGCCTTTCCATCTAAATAACTTGTTTATCTGATAATATTTTATTTAAGATGGTTCTCAAAATAGAGCCATAATCATATACACAATAAAATCCAATAACAAATCAAAGCTGCCAGTTAAACAATTCATTAGTTTACAACACCGTGTGCCATCACAACAGAGTTTCTCATGAGCCTGGTTAGACATTTCAATTGGAAGTGGTTCTGAAGTTCTTTTCAAACCCAAAAAGAAAAGCTTCATTCTAACTATCCAGCGAGTTTAAAAAGTTCCCAATTTTGAACTTCAGTCTCAAAAGAATAATCTCCATTCAGGCTGAGAATTTAGCTCATTTGATGTTGAATATATTGCATTTCAAGTTGAGGTTTTTGGATGGGACAAAGATGAACAAGTACCAGGAGTTTAGAAACAGATGAAGATTTTGTTTGGTCTTTTTTATTTTCTTTTTTGTGATGCCCACTTTTGTGACATAAATAATAATAAAGCTTGCAAAGCCTTGGAGCTTCTCCCCAGCTGACATGGGTTTTTCTTTACTTTTAATTAAAACTTGGGACAATAGTTTCCCACTTAGCATTATACAGAGTAACTTTCTTGTAAAATCAATATTTTCAGATGTTGGACAATAAATCTCACTCTGAGATCAACAGATTGTGTCCTGAATTAATTAAGAGAAAAGCAAATGAAGGTACTTCTTTAGTAGAAATCAGAAACCTTGGAAATGAAAAGGAATCTTCTGACATAAAACCACTTTCCTGGATGTATCTAACAATGTGGAATATCAACACACAAGATAAAGGCTGTTTCCTGTCTCATAGAATCATAGAATCGATTGGGTTGGAAAAGACCTCCAAGATCATCGAGTCCAACCCTTGGTCCAACTCCAGTCCATTTACTAGACCATGGCACCCAGCGCCACGTCCAATCTGCGTTTAAAAATCTCTAGGGATGGTGAATCCACCACCTCTCTGGGCAGCCCATTCCAATGCCTGATTACTCTCTCTGTAAAGAATTTTTTTCTGATATCCAACTTAAATTTCCCCTGGCAGAGCTTGAGCCTGTGCCCCCTTGTCCTATTGCTGAGTGCCTGGGAGAAGAGACCAGCCCCCACCTGGCCAGAACTTCCCTTCAGGTAGTTCCAGACAGTGCTGAGGTCACCTCTGAGCCTCCTCTTCTCCAGGCTAAACACCCCCAGTGCCCTCAGCCTCTCCCCATAGGGCTTGTGCTCCACTAACTTCACCAGCCTTGTTGCTCTTCTCTTCTCCTACCAGGCACTGGTGATACAGGTATTATGTTCCTTGGTGATCATTTTACTCTTGAGAGTAAAAAGGCCTACACTGCCCAGTAGAGGAAATGGCACTAAGGAACAGCTAATCCTATATATATATGTGTGTGTGTGTGTGTGTGTGTGTGTGTGTGTATGTGTGTGTGTGTGTGTGTACACGTATTATCTGTCTTTATTCTGCAACAACTGGATTTTTCTAGTAGTTGTGAATTTACCTCAGTGCTGAGTGCCTGATTATATAGAAAACAGAATAAATTACTTCATTTTTTATTAGAAAAGTGTTAACACGGGGCAGGGAGCTTGAGAAAGGTCTGAGGGTGAAACTGCCTTCTAATGTGGGGCTGGAGTTTGGCCTGGGTGAAGGGCAGCCCCTCCTCACTGCCCTGAGGGCAGGATGGCACTGAGGATGGCTCTGGCTGGGGGTGACATGAAGGGAATCCAGGGCTTTGGTTTAGTCCTACCTGGGCTTGTTTATTTGAAGATTCAAACCTGTCACAGGAACTGATTGACTCTCCTTGTCCTCATGGGAAGAAAAATGTTGGTACAAGTTTGTTCCTGAAGAGCTGTTCAATCCCTGTCTGAGAAAATAATTAAGAGAGAAAGCCCACTTGGAGAGGTCTGTGGTGTGTTACTGGGGTGGCATTATGGGATGTAAATGAGGTGGCAGAACTCCATTCAGGGGTTGCACCTACTCCAAGCAAGGAGTTGGTTTGTATTGCTACTGGTTCTCTAATGGGGGCACAACAAGCAACAAAACCCCACTGCTAATTGCTGAGGGCAGAGCCTCTGAGGTCCAGGTTAATTCAGTGAGTCACAGAAAACAGCTTGGCGAGCAGTAACATTTATCTGGCAGCTTTGTGAATGTGCCCAGAATAACCCTCAGCTCGCAGCACTGCATGAGGCTGCAGGTAGAACCTTAACAGCTTCTCAGGTGCTGTTTGAAAACCGATCTTTTATGTGACTTGTTCTTGTAAACCTTTTGAACCTAAAAATCAGAATTACTGTCTAATTCTGTAAGTTTCTACTTGTAGGGGAGGTCCTTAACGTCACTGAAATCAGGGGGAATGATTTCTAAAGCAGGAAGTGGTTACATGTGATGGGAACTGGACCCACCTATTCCCAGGCAAGGACCACAGTGCCCAGGCAGGGGCAATGGGCACAGGACCATCGTGTTTCCATTTACTGAATTCCCTGTGCTATCCTGAGGAAATCCTGCCCATTTCATTGCATGTAAACCAGAGATTCCAGTACTTGTGAGATGAGCCTTCTATTTGCCAAGTTCCTGAAGATGACATGATGAAATGCCATTTCATGGCTGTGGTTTTGCCAGTTGTGCCTTGCAGACCTGCTGGGGGCTTTATCCAAACACCAGCCCATTCCTGACAGGTGTGTTTCCATCCCCACACCAGTCTGTGTACACAGAGTGGCCCAGTTTGGCAGGGGAGTGGCTTGTTTTCAAATGCAGCATCCCAGTATAAGATGGGTTACAAAAGACTTCACCAGCAAAGGTCATGCATTTCCTCCTATCAAACTCAGGGATACTTTACTAGTTAGGGTGAAACCTGCTCCCACTGACATTCATGGCCTTTGAATGCTTTTGGAAATTTTTGAAGGTTGCTTTGAAATTCAAGGTCCTTTTGCAGTTTCCTGGGTCAGACAAAGATTTGGAGAAGACGAATTAATTTCTTTCTGTGTTTAAATGTCAAATATGGAACAAAGTGCAAACAGCAGAGGTGCCTTCCAGGAAATGAAAGCATTCCTTCCCCACACCACGGCCTCATTATCCATGCAGAGCTCTGGAGAAGTCGCCTGCAAGGATGAACTTTGCCTCCTCATTCCCCTCCTCACAGGGGTGTCTCAGCTTGTAATCATTAATGAACTACCCTTGTAGTGGAAGGGTGACTGTACAGCCTGGATATTGCTCAGAGCTGCTTTGAGGAGCCAGGAGCTACTGAGAATGTCGAGCAGGTACCACAAAGCAGCAGCTGATGGCAATGTGGACCTCCTGAAAGAAGCCACTAAGAAAGACCTCAACACTTCTGATGAAGATGGGATGACCCCCACCCTTCTGGCAGCGTACCATGGGTATCTGGAAGCTCTGGAGGTCATTTGCCGCAGGGGGTAAGTCAGCCAGGCTCCTCTGCATAAAGCTTGTGCCTCAAAACTATGATTAGTGAGTCATGTTTCTAATGCCCTGACAAGCCCAGACCAAAAAGGCTGAAAATCACAGTAATTTCTTTCAATGCATTGCAAAGAATTGTTTCTTTATTCACAGTGGTTTCGGTCCAAAGCCTGTGAGCAGGACCAAGGTCTGTTGGGGAACCCCCATCAGCATCAGCACAACCACATAGTGTGTGGAACCTGCGGGGAGGGAGGCCTGGGGGGGACCTGGTCTCACTGTAGGGGAGGAGAAGGTGGCCTGGGATGGTATCTTTGAGACAGGCCTTACAGAAAAATGCAATGTTGGAAACATTTTTAGCAAAAAATACCTCATATCTGCCTCCAAAGCACAGCGAGTAGACACTTGTGAAGATTTACTGTTGTCCAGAGGCAAGTCACAACTGAGAGGTTTGAAACAGTAACATCTACAGTGGTTATTTGTCTGCTTTTTATAGTATTAACTACTACCATCAGGCTAAAACTGAGAATAGTTCCAGAAGCTGTGATAGAATCCTTGCAAACCAGAAAAAAAAAAGGAAAAAAGAAGGTTTATTTTTTTAATAGTAACATTTCTGTATCATTTAAATGTACTACATGATTAGCATGTCTTATTGAAACGGTAATTACCTCCCCACCATCCATACTCTCAGAGCCCACATTTTAAGCTGTGATTCTGTATTAAGATCTAATAAAAGAAAATCTGCTCCTGTGCAGAGATACAATTAATGAAATGTTCTTTCTGGGTTGAGATGAAGATTAAGTTGATCTGTATTTCCATTTATAATAGTTTAAAGAAAATTGAAGGGAAAAGCTGAATAACTATTTGGAGGTATTTGAGTTCTATTTAAAATGGAGTTGGAAAAGATGGTTTTTCATTGATTTGCTTTATAGCTCATTTTGCCCAGGTGTGGCTGCATTTATTACAATAAAAAAGACCTTTGGACTGTGTGGGTATTGCTGTGTCCTCAGGAGAAGCAAAAATAGACTGACAGTTTTCAGCTTGTACAATTAAGGCAGCTCCAAGGAAATACTCAGTCAATAAAGTTTGTCCCTGAACACCTACAAGACAGAACTAGCTAAAGAATAAATAAGAAAAATAATTCCTAACTGGTTTTCTTAGTAGAGGACAGTTTTAGGACAGTTTTGCCCTAAAAATCTTCAAATATATGCATTCACCTCTATTTTAATTCAAGATTTCTTGACATGATCAGCAAGCTATGGCTGTCAGGGATACGGCTGTAGCCTCACTGGTTTTCCTGGGAGAAGCTCAAGTTTGGAAGACTTTCAATCTGTTCTCCAGTTAGTCAGTGTTTTCTTGTGAGAAAGTATTTTAATTATTTTTAACAAATTCATCCTTTCCTTGAAGAGGTTTCCTGACAAAGGCTGTGAGGTACAGGGCGGGTTTCTTTAGAGTGGTTGCAGATTTTAGGACTCTCAAACTTACAACACTTGGAAACACTTGGAAAGTGTAGCAATACTAACAATAACCCCCTTCCATCTTGAAATAATTTGTCTTCCCAGGCATCAGGAGACATTTTCTCTGCTTGCCTTGCAGGTATACGAATAAAAGCAAGACTAAGCAGCAGAATCTGCTCTCTTTTGTGTGAGCCTTTTGTTGGGAAAGCAGGAGAAGCAGGAGTATGAGAACCCAACCTAGATATCCGAAGTCCCACTGAGCTGGGAGCAGCCATTCTAGTCTGTCCATTGTTTGAGACTCCAAGGCTGGCAGTTTCCAGGGGGGAAAGAGACCACAAACAGCAGCGAATGGAGCTGGGGGTGACCCAGCCCTTCCGAGGCTCAGGACAATGCAGCCGGTTTGATGATGTGGGAATTCAGGAATCCAGCCCCAGTCAGGCAGCTCCCCAGGGCAGAGCCACAGAGCCAGAGGATGTGCACATGGTTTCCATATGTCTGAGGGGAGAAGCTTTGATGCTCAGCTGCCACCTCCTCACAGCAGCCGCTCAGACCCGCTGTCATTTCCCAACAGGGCAGCACTCACGGGGTCCCCTGGCCAGGCTTCTGCCTGGGCCACTCCAGGAGGAAGGACGTGTTCAGATTTGGCTCTCAACAAACCTGGTAGTGCTTTCCTTCAGAGAGGCTCAACACCAGAAATCAGAGCTTGAAGGACATTCTGTGTCTGGATGCAGCACTTCTTTCATAGTAAAGCTGCTATGGCACCAACCACCAAAGTCACCGAAACACTTGAACTGAGTAGAAATTCTTCTTGTAAGTTTGGTCCCTGGCTCTGAAGTAAAATATTTTAGGCTGCTGTGACTGCCTTTGTTGTTGGTCACAAGAGGCCACAAGCTCTGCTCTGACCATTGCTAGTGTTGATCCTGTCAAATGTGTATTGAAATATTCCAGCTGACTCTTGCCTACAGGCAGCAGTTCAGTGTGAAGTCAGTGCAAGAGTTAAAAATACAGCAATACTTTTCACAGGCTTTAAATTCAATTGAAAAATGTGGCATTTTATTTTCAAGTGAGTTTCTGCTTTTCAAATCCCCATGAGCAAAAGCAGGAGAACAAAAGATCTGAAGAAAAACAATGGCATCTATCTGGGCTTAAACTAATAGCAATGGAGACAAATGTGTAATCAGGGGTTTACTCCCAATCATTTACCTATTACCTACCCAAAAAGTTACTGCATGGGCTCATTAAACATGTATCACTATGGCAAGTGAGGAAACCTCCTAATATTGCCCCTGTATTTGGCATGCAAAAGGGAAGAGTCACCAAAATCTCTTTAGAACATTCCATGCAAAAGCTATTGAAATAGTGCTCCCAGTAATTCCAACGCAACCAAGTCACAGCCTGAGCCCACTTTGAGCTGCCAGACCATAAGATGACAAAGGAAACACCCTGAGTCTAGCATGGGGAGATGTGCATGCAGTCAGGCTCAGTCCTCTGAGCTTGCTTAACTCACAGACAGGCAGGAATCAGAGGCTGTGCCACACAGGCAGCTCAGGGCTGGAGTGAGTGGGTGCAGCCCTGTTCCTGTGGCTGGAGTGAGTGGGTGCAGCCCCAGGGGTTCCAGTGGGTGCAGCCCCAGGGGTTCCAGTCGCTGGAGTGAGTGGGTGCAGCCCATTCCAGGGGCTGGGGCTGAGCTGGCTCATTGGCACTGGGCTGTTCTGCTCAGAGCAGAGCAGAGTGAACCATTGAGTGTCTGTGGCTGTGTGTGGGAACCCCCAGCTCATGGTGTGCTGTTCTCCTTCCCAGAGGTGACCCAGACAAGTGTGACATCTGGGGGAACACGGCCCTCCACCATGCTGCCTGCAATGGCCACCTCCACTGTGTTTCCTTTCTGATCCACTTTGGTGCCAACATCTTCGCTCTGGACAACGATCTCCGCACCCCACTGGAGGTGGCGGCCAGCAGGGACCGCGGCGAGTGCATCCACATCCTGGACAAAGCTGCCACGGAGCAGAACCTGCTGAACCCCAAGAAGGTCTTCAAACAGAAAGCACAGGCCCAGAGGAACGTTGAGAAACAAATCAAGGAGTGCGAGAAGCGCCAAGAGAAACACCAGCATGAGATGAACCGGAATTATATTAAAGAAAAGCTTGGCACAGTGAATTCTTCCAGGGGAACACACTCCAGAGTGAAGTTGCCCAGTCTGTTTGCTTCAAATACCACAAGTACTTTTTCCAAAAACCTGAAAGATACCTTGAAACTGAAGGGAAAAAAGACAGCTGGCAGCACAAGCCAGGAACGACAAAATGACCAAGAGGAGGACACTGGTCGGAGAAATGTGATGCATTTGTTTGATGAGAAAGAGGAGGATGAACTACTGAATGACCCTGAAGAGAAAAACATCGCTGATAATGACAGTCAGCTCTCCATTTTTCAGCGGCCAGGTCTTGGTAAGATTGTTTTTGGAAGGAACTTGGCTGCGGATGTAAATCCAGGAACTGTGTCTTCTGAGAAAGAAGGTGTCAGCTTTACAATGTCCAGTGAGCTCTTTCAGTATGAAAATGCTGAGAATGGGAGGGAAGATGATGCTGAAAATGGTGCTGATATCCCTTGGAATGAGGAAGAAATCATTTGGGATGACGAGGAAGCAGAGAACACACCCCTTGAAGTGTTTCTGGCATCACAGATGCTGGATGAGTTTCTTCCAGTCTTCATGAGGGAAAAAATTGATTTAGATGCCCTGATGCTCTGTTCAGATGAAGATCTACAGAGCATTCAGATGGAGCTTGGGCCAAGAAAGAAAGTCCTGAATGCTGTGAACAAAAGAAAACAGGCACTCGAGAACCCTGGAAAAACTGTAGATACTTGCTTATAAATTACCACACCTGTTGCTGTAACCTGCACACTGATTCCTTCCGTTCTCTTTACAAGGAAGTGCAATCCTTTTCAGATGTCTGCTAAAGCAAAAGGCAGAGGTTACCAATTGCTTTAGAAAGTACAGCAGGGACAAAGATTTTTCTCTCTGGACAGATGGCTGTGGTGAACAGGATATAAGTTAAGCATATCCTGACAAAAAGAAAGAATGTGAAGGTAAAAACCCCAAAGCTTTTTCTCACCAAACTGTTTGTGGGGATTTCTTTTGGTCTAGATAATTTAAAATATCAGTGAAGACCAGCCACACTACATGCCTTTATAAGGCCCTCCTTTTTTCTCCCAAACCACAATGCATTCTCAGAACATTCCCAGCGCTTGAGAGCTTTGAGTTTTCTCCATTCACTTCTGTTTGTTCTGATCACTACAAACTGCTCTTCCCGGGGCTGGGATGTTAGGAATAGCATCTGAATCTTGGAATTTGGAAGTGTTTAGTGAATCCTAGCTGTGGCTTCTTGGTAACATTTGTATAGCTCAGTTCAGCTGGAGAGACTTTATGTATCACATGTGCAATCTTACAGCCCAACCCAAACCCAAACATACAACAATGGGATCTCACAGGAGCACAGCCCTGCCAAGAACAAGGCTCTCCCTCCTTATGGATTTAATACTCTGCACCGGACAGACATCAAAGACTGCAAAACTGAGTATCACAAAGGAAAAAAGCAGTCCCTATTTCCCCCCTTTACATTCAATGATCACATTTACCGAGAGAGCAGTCACTGCAACGACTCGAATACTTTATTTCTTGCCTTAAAATAACCAAAAAAACCCCAAAAAAACAACCCCAAAACAGAAAAGTAATGGACAATAAAATGACATCAAAGAAATAAACAGCAGTATATGTTTAATTTTAATATAAATGCAAGTTATACAATTTCTGGATCCTCTAATTTGTAAGAGAAGGAAACATGGAAATTGATGCTATTCTTTCCCCTCAAAAAACCTAAAGATGGCATCCAAGCAATTCCCATTGTAACTGATCTGGTTCCTTATCATGACAGAGGTGCAACACTGACTCAAGCTCCCAGAGCCTCCCACTGCCAGTGAAAGCTGAGAACACTGTGTGTTTTCAGAACCAGCTCTTTGGACTGGCTCCATCTACTTTTTAAAGTGCATGATCTGTAGGAGAGTCCCTGTGAAAATAAACTAGACTTCTTCCCAAACACGATGTTTCACTTCAAATAACAGATCTTGTGTTACACAGGCACAGGACTGGGATAATATTGTCATAAATAATACGTTTCCATACAGTTCTTGAATCGTGGAACATCGACAGCTTTCATGTTTGCCTCACATTAGTGGAGTTCTCCATCACTGAAGTAATAAGCCAAGTCAACATACACACTTCTGAACTCTTCAGAAATTACAAAGAAGCAAGACAAATAACAGAGTAATTTTGCTACAATTAAAATGCAAAAGCTAATAGAGAAATTTCTGTTGTTTTTTTCCGATGGAATAAACAGGATCAATGGAGTTCAATTCCACACGAACACATCCTTTGATCCTATTCTCTTACTGGTCTCATACCCTTCTGTGCTACCTCTGCAAATTCCAAACTGCCACTTACTACTTTTTTCCAACTAGCTTACACCAGGCTTACACTTGGGAGTATTATTTACATCACACCTGCACTGCACTCCTCAGCCTCCTCCACACCTGCCTATGCACCACCAAGGGCTTCAACGCCAACTCTGCTTCTAAACCTCCTTCCTGTTGCTCCACTCTGTTCTACTGGTACCGTGTCATCCATCTCTTCCACAGCATGAAGAAACACTTAATAGCCTGCATTAAATAATATGCAAATAGAAATAAAATTTCACAAGGCACAACTCTAGCCTGAGACAGGAACTTGTTTCCAGGGCAATAGCTATTTTTCAGCAGATGCTCGATCTTTTGCAAGGCAGTTGCATAACAGCACAAAACTGAAACTCTTCCTTATGTCACTGGGTTCCTCTGCCAGAGAAGGATCATGAAAATTCTTTTCCCAGCGAATATTTGGAATAATAGAACAATTAGTACTTGATGTATGGTACAGCCAAACTGAAAATATTTCCCTGTATACTTGAAGTTTATCATACTGAAATCTGTTTGTGTGGTTCTAACCCTCAAGAAGCTTAGAAAAAGAACTTACAGGTACTATAGGTTAATAGCAAAATCTCCCTCCAGAACAGAGACAACAGTTACATCAAAACACATTTTAGTTCTCACATTTTGTGTGACTCCTTGCAAAATGAAAATGGCAATATCCGACCCAGGAATGTACTGAGAGGTACTGAGCAGAAATCAACAGTATGGAGATATAATTATTTATATAAACACCCACTCATAACTGTGCTCCTAAATGAAAAACCACTGGGTCTGAGTGTAGGGAAGATGGATTGCAAGGGGTGAAACTAAAAATGGTGACTTTCAGATCCCAGTGTAAGTTGGAAGGGAAGGGGTGTCCAGGGCTCTGGGGTGGGCTGTATTCCCTCCCAGCAGACTGAGGTTACTGTCACTGGATCACTGAAACCCACAGCTGTGTCTAAAGCACCATCCCAGGTAAACACGATGCCACAGTCCATTCTCCAACTTGATGTGTTTTACACCAGTATGAATTACCTCTACAATCCACAAAATCTACAGAGACTTTGGCTACATAAATAATGAGGGAGGAAAGACACTGATCCCAGAATGATACCAAAATATGTAGTAAAGATGCCCTGGTTAGTGTCACTGCAAACATCTAATACCTGCTGTTATAAGAGACACACACTGATCAGCAATACTGCAGGTATCTAAGACTTGCAGTTAGAGAACTTCAGAAATCAGTCTATTGCTGAAATTTTACTTTCCATTCTTGAGTCTTCTAGAAGGGCCACATTCAGATAGGATTGGTGATTTTCTTGTGAACAAAGGACCAAAGGAAAGTTAAGTTCAAACGATTTTCTTGGCTTCATTGGCATTGTAGGCTTCTCCCTTTAGTTTGCAGCTGACCACGAGTCATAGACAAATTTTGCTGCTACTGCATCTTCAACTGCCATCCCTGAAAAAGAATTGAAGGCACCTTCAGCTGTACCAGTAAAGTAGTTTCACAAGGGAACAGGAAGACACAGGAAATGATCGAACTGGGCAGAACAGGAATTATTCCCCATCCCAAACACCCACAGTGTGACATTCAAGCTCTATTACCATCCTGTAACTGCTGGGGGTGTGCTCTATCTAGTTGATGTCACAGTGGGAATCTGATTTTCAGTGCTCATATCCAAACTTGGCCCTTTCAGAGATGTCAGGCAGCTCAGAGCATGGTAATCCATCTCCACTCTTGCTTTTTCTCCAAACACCAGCCCCACAACCCACTCTCACGTTGTCTGTGGGTCAGACAGACCCCGTGGGGGCAGCAGCAGGGCCCTGGGGCTGGAGCTGCATTAGAAATGCTGCACTCATGTCCTCAACAACTCAAAATACAAAACGTGCTTCCTACTGTTTGCTTGCCTTCCTAGCACTTTTCCTTCCATCAGTCCTGCTACACAAAGAAAAAGGGAAAGCAAAAGGGTAAATGCAAATCACATTCTGCTTCCTTGGGGACAGGGCATGGTCACAGCAGCTCTGAAGATGAGCAGCAGCTTTCCCACCCATGGGGGACCTCAGAAATGACAAGGCATTGTTTCCTGTCACATGTGGACACAGGAGGGGCTCTGCTTACCCAACGACTTAAACACTGTTGTTTTCTCAGGCAGGGCAGGTTTTGTCCCATTCAGCACCTCTCCCAGCTCAGCAAAAATCTCTGCCTGTGAAAAAAACACATATTTACACACAACCATTACATTCATAAATGCATTAAGAGAATAAACCCTTTATTTCTCAAATGATTTCAGAAGGCAGAAATCTTCCAGCTCTGCATGCCAGAACTGATTGCTTTCCATGGGGAAGCAGATCAGTATTCAGACAAATAATGGACAAACTGGACACAAATCAGAGGAACAGAATGGTTTCCAAAGAAAAACAACTGGCAGACTTTCCTCAGTCAGTCAATAGCTTGTTCCTCAGCCAACAAAACACACAGGATCCCACACACATTACCAGAGCTGGAGCTCTGATGTTAAACCTCAAAAGTGTAAATCACATTTGTTCTGCAGAAACATTAAAAAAGAAAAAGAAAACTCCATTCAACCTAAAAGAGTCCCCGTGGTCACATCTGTGCACATCACTGTCACCTTGGCTCGTGTGGTCCCTTCTCCAGAGGCCTGATGGGTCAATCCCACCAAAATCTTGTGGGAAGAAACATACGGGATTTAACAAATGGATTTGAAGAATATTTAAGACAACCAAACAATGTAGGAAAGGGAGGTCTTTCAAAAAACAATCCTTTGTTATCATACACAAAGGCCAGTGCTGAACTCCTGCTACTGTATATCTGCCATTTAGTGGTAGATACAGAAGCTGTGTGGTTTTGTCAAAGACACACAGAAACCTCAGTCTGAGATCTGTTTATCCTTCAACCTGTGCCTGGAAAGTGTTAACAACCACATCTAATGTTCTACAAAGTTTCAGTGCAGGACATCATCAATAACAACTCATTTCCAATCCAATTGCCACAAAAATAAAGCCCATTAATGACAGAATTCTTACCCCTGATAAAATAACATCTCCTGATTCTGTAAGAGCAGCCTCTCTGGAATCCACAAACAGAACGCAATTCTTCATGAGTTCATCATCCAGCTCTCTCCAGTCTGGTCTACTTGCTCCAATAGCTAAGAGAAGAAAACTAATAAACTTGGGAGCAGTGTTTAAATCAAATTCAAACCACATACTGTTCAAAAGACAAAGTAACAATAGTCATTATTATGGAAATGTAATAGACAAAAAATCCAGTATTAGCCATGGAGACTGATAAGACAACAAAAAGAATTCAATATTGGATTTGTCAGTAGAATATCCTTGTCCGCAGACTCTGGGTAACCTTGTAACCTTATAAGCAGTACAAGTTGAGCAGACTATGGGGTTTCACTTATCTGGAGTAACTGAAAACAAAGCAATGAGCTTAGCCTTTTACACACATCACCAACAGCATTATCAACTTCCTAGAGGTTTAGAAAACAAACAAGAAACACAACAAAAACCAAATCAACCACCCTGTTATACTGTAATTGTATCTTTTTTTAAAAGTTCCACTGTTATGGAAATGTAAATTCTACATTGCGCAAATTCCTCCTCAAACAACACAAATACAGAGGCAAAGAAGGGAGAGAGGTCTTTGTGTCTGTGTTGCTTCAGTGACTGGGGACCTGAATTGATTTGGGTTGTATTTGGGGCTTCCAAGCCATGACACAACACAGACAGCAGCTTTCCATGACAAAGGACTAAATTGAGTTTGAAAAATTGGTAGGATGCTCCTGGAATGTGGGACCTTTCTCCAAATTGGTCCCTTGGAGAAGTTGCTTTTGTCTTATTATTACACTATTTGAAAAGTGCACAAGGTCATCTAACCAGGCCCACAATTACTCAAAATAAACAAAGAGGGACATGGCCAGAGACTCCAAACAATTGTGTGGCAACATCATTGCATGGCAGGCAACCACAACAAAAAAGGCAGCCCTGAAACCTCACCATAATTACAGCTCAAATGATGAAGTTCTTAACTCAATTATTGCATCTTTGTAACTAAAGTAAAAAGGCAGATCAATGTCATCAGCCCAAAAAGAAACAGAGGGACTTACAAAAGTGGGGCAGAAAACATGACAACAAACAGGGAAATGTCACAAGGAGCACTAACCCCTTGGGAAATACATGTTTGTGTGGGTCATTTCCAAGGAGAGCAAGGTGAGAACAAGTGACAACATGAGGACAAAGGTGCTGCACCACCAGGGAAAATAGCACGACCAATGCTCTAGCAAAAATCTCCTCCTGGAATATGAAGGACTTCTGGCTCCAGCCAAACAGGAAGACAGAGCTGGGAAAAGTGGTCCTCACCAAAGAGGAAAAGTCAAAATGGAAAGAACATTAATTACAAGAAGCACAGGGAACGGCTTTTCAACAGATGTTGATGCTGAGCAGTGTGATAATAAACACATCCTTTGAGCAGTGAAAGCACAGCCTACCATTAATGTGGGCACCTGCCTTCACCCAGGCCCCAGCCAGGATGGGGGCGGTTGCCATGGTGACTGTGACAATCACATCAGCCCCAACAACAGCCTCCTGAGCCGAGGAGCAAACACGCACGGGCCCACGGACAGAGCTGGCAAACTTCTCTGCCTTCTCCCTGCTGCGATTCCAGATCCTCACCTGCAAGGGCAAAAGGACATAAAAAAACACAGATGAGCTTGGACAATGTCTCCCTGCTGCAACAGAACATTGGTCTCAGTTACCAGTAGACAATTGTCAGCACCCTTCGAGCTGCCAGTGCAAAGCACAGCACTGGGAGGGCTGGGGAAACATCAACTTCAACCCAGCCACTCCTGACACAACTTCCTTGCCTGGACTTTATTTATGGCAAATCCTGACACATAACAGAGAGCAATACATTTATCCTGTGAAGATGTGTCCATTACCTCCTTAAATGGGAACAGTTCTGTGAAGATTTCGTAATGGCTGTAGGCTTGAACACCAGCTCCCAAAATGCACAGCACCTCTGCCAAAGGTGGCATTAACAACTGAAAGGGATCACAAATAAAGAGAATGTGTAAGGACAAAAGATTCAGAGATATTACATATACATTTCAAAATGCTACAAGAGACAGCAGTATTGTTACTCATTTTACATAACAAAAGAAGTGGTTTCAGGCAAAAATCTAGTATTGAGTCATATGCATATAAACCAGTATTCAATAATCACCGTGTATTGGGGGTTAATGCAAAGGTAGGATCAATAGCACCAAAGCACATCTTGCTTAATTCCACTTTGGAAATGTCTGACGCTTGAAATTCAGACTTTAGATGCAACAGCATGAATTAGGACAAGTTCTGGGGCCTCAGCACAGTCCAATATTAGTAAAATGTATTACACCCACATGACTGATGAAGTAAGTGTAAAACCATAGTGTTGATGTTTTTCAGTGGCTGAACAAAAAAGGTCTCCCAGGCCCAAAAGCTGCCAGGGCTGAGAGTGGCAGCTGCACACGTAAACTGCGTTGGGAGCCCCACACTGAACCCCCTTTTTTAATTCATTGAAGCCATAAATTACACCACAAGCACATCTTGGCATTGCAAGAGCCATCATACAAATCCATCTAGCATTGTCCAAATAAGGATAGTTCTGAGGAAGAAAGAATAAAACCCAGTTCTATAGCTGATTTGTGTTTTCTGGTTTAGTTCTTGCCTGTGATTCACCAGTATTTGGCAAAGGGGAACACAGGGCTGCTGCAGTCCAGCCCCAACCTGCCCTTGTGTCTTTTCTGTGCATTCTCTGCGGCCACTCACTCCTGTCTAAAAAGCTTTAGAATTGTCTAGCCTCTCAACACTTATTCTGCTGCAAACAAAGTGAAATAATCTCATTGATCCCATTTTTCAGCAACAACAGCTGAGTTTCATGTTCCTTTCAAAGACTGTGAATCAGTGATTTCAAAGGTTCCTTCCTCAAAAGCCTGGGTCTTTGAAAAGCAAATGCCATAAGGAGGACAGGATGACAACTTCAGAGCTAAACTCAAACACTCCTGAAAATTTCCCAAAATAACACATGGCAATGAAGAATCTGATGTTGAAATCCCCTCAGCAGCCAAGCTCCTCTTAGGACAGTGGAGCCTGGACTGCATAAAAGCCATCACAACTGCCCAAATATAGAATGGCAAAGGTGAATTGAGTTCCTGTAACCTCACTGCCAAGGAGTTCATTGTACATTGAGATGCCCTTTGGTTCAGGAGAAGCTCTTGGGAACAGGTACTTCACTCCAATTTTATGTCACTTTAGCTCCATTGCCATGGATAGAGTTCCCCTGGCATGAAGACTGCCACTAATGAAGTGGTGAGATCAGCCTTCATTGTGATGCAAAGCTGAGGGTGACAAACAACAGTATTTTTCAGCTCTGGCCCTCTTCTTATTGCCTCATCCTTTGGATTGAAGATTAAAACCCTGCTGTGCAATGGATGGGGACTTGCTCTCTTCCTCACATTAGCTGCCCAAGTAAACACAGTTTCAAAAAACCAGAATTAAAACACAACAATTTCCAACTGAAACTGAAGTGATGCAAAGCAACACACAGCCAGATACATCAATACACCTCCCGTCTTTAGACACTGAACTTCATGGCCAGAGAGGGTTATCCGGACACCTTCCAGTGACAACAGGGACACTGATGGACAGACAGACACCTCTGGACAACTATCCATCTCTACTGGGCATCATCTCTCTTAACAGGACCCACACTGACTCCTGGAAATGTGGTTTTTTCCTCTTTCTACAGGTCCAGTACAACCCACCTGGCCTGGCCTGAAGGCAGAAGGCATCTGTCTAAATAAAACAGAATGTATCACCACAGCTACATGGCCCAAAACTGTAAAGAGGCATGTTAATACAAACACCAAAGAAAGAAAATTACAGAGGAAGACACATCAGTAAATTACTAGAAGAGAAACCACAAAAGCATAGCTCAGCTTCCTTGCCCAATCACACACAAAGTCTTAAAGCCAGACATGACTCACTTAAAACACATAACTCTGATTTGAAGTTCTCCTTGAAAGTACATATGTTATCAGAAATATAATGTAAAGCTGTATTTGATGAAAATTTACATGCAATGAAAGCCATTTCCACCATTCCTTCCAGTTACTTTACATCAAACCCCACTAACTCCACCCCACTCAGAGAACACAAGACACACCTTGGTAGCAATGGCAGAAACTGCAGCTGTTCGTTTTGCTGTGATGACACTGCCATCCAGGACCTGGAAAAAAACTCAAACAGATCAAAAGGAACACCTAAAATAGGAATAAACACCGAGCTTTTTCATCCAATTACTCAATGATGTGATATTACAGGTATAAAGGATACACACATATAAAAGTCAGCAATTACTATTACAGCAACCACAAACCACAGAAAGTCGTGCTGAAACCGTGCAGGTTCTCTGTGTATTCCAGCTCTTCCATGGCATTCCACCAGCACAAACGGAAGGGATGGTCAGAGTTGAGCCACCCCAAAGCCACCCAGCTCCTCATGCACTGCACTTCCCTGGCTCTCCAGCACAGGGAATAGATGGATAGAACTCTGATCCTCTGCACTCCAGTGAGACCAGGGACCACTGCACGCTGCTTCACCATCTGCACTGTCTGGGTCTGTACAAAGGGGCACAGGGACCCACGGAATTCCTTCCATGTGCATCACACATGGGGCACTCCTGCCTCGATGCATCAGCTACTGCACACAAATAAATCAGGGGGGTTAAAAACTGACAGGTTGGGTAGGAAAGCCCTAGACTGTTTCCATGATAATTTTTGGTCCTTTAATAATTATTTTTACTTAAATGAAAATGCAAATCATTGCTATTCTTAAAAAATTCTTACATTCTTTAAATAAATAAAATAATAATGAGACACTGAATACAATCACTAAAATGGAAATTGTGACTCTCTTTCAACTTAGAATTAAGAAGATTCAAGATCAATTGTTTATTCAGCAAGGTGCGGTTTTTCCCTTTCAAATGCAAGGTAAACTTTTCCCGATCATTTCTCTCTTCCAGTCATCCTCTCAGCCATCAGATTCAAATCACAAGTAGCAGTAAATAGCACAGCGAGTACAGTTTAACATGTCTAGAAGCCTTTAGGCCAAATCCTGATTTGGCACAGCATCTTCTTTGATGATGTTGATAAGAGGAGGCCGATTTAAGGGAGAATTGACAGCACTATCAGAGGAAGATGCAGAGGCACACACGAGACTTACAGCTCTCAAAGTACCATCGCGCGGGTCAAACAAGAGAACAGTTGCTTGGTGAGAAGGGGCAGAGGAATCCTTCAGGTGCTCATAAAAAGTCACCAGCTTGGTTATCAGCGCATCATCCGCAGCGCTGTACGCGGGCATGACCCCGAGGTACCTGAGGACACAATTCCCGTGTCACTCGCGGACCTTTGGCACTGCCGCTCGCAGCCATCCCCGGCCACGGGCCCCCTCCCCGCTCACTCGGTTCCGAGGCACTCCCGGCTCTGCCCCGGCCCCCGGCCCGCCCGCAGCCTCACCCGCCGTGGCCGCGCACGGCCAGCACGGTGCGCAGCGGCTGCTCCACGCCTCCCTCGGCGCCCGCGGAGAAGTTGCCCAGGGCGGCCTCCAGCGCCGGCAGCAGGAGGCTGGCACGGGGCAGGTGCTGCTCCAAGTCCCGGGCGCCGATGAACGCGGGCGGAGCCGAGCCCATGGCGAGCACCGGCACCACGGGACAGCACCACGGACGGCACTGCGGCACCGCGGAGCAGCCGCCGGTCCCGGCCCCGGCCCCGCACGGACCCGCCCCGCGCTCCGCCCCGCCCGGCCCGGCCCCGCTCGACCCGGCCCCGCTCACGGCGTGATGGAGTCTCCGGCACTCAGACGCAGAAATACTCGGCCGCCCACACCTGGAGCTGTGCAGGAAAGGGCGCCTTTTAAATCTAACGGTGTGCTTTGGTGTGTGTCTTGTGGTGTCTAATTAGAAGCCCCTAAGTTCTGTACCAATCTCTATTCTACTGAATGTGGTTTCCTTACCGGCAAAACAGGGGTGTTACATTCCCAGTGCCATTCATTCCTCTGACAGCCCGTTTGTTGAAATTTAGCTATTAATTTTTCCAACTCCTTCTTCCCACCTTGTTTTATAGGGACTTGGTTCTGCCTTAGCAGTCTGACATTACGTTTTAATGATGCTCTCACAGGTTCTGCCAATTTTGGATGGCCCAGGACACCCATAGCACATTCCAAGGGAATAACTACATTTTCTGCCTCAGCCAAGATTTCTTCTTCTGATGGTTCAAGAGAGTGTAACATAAGAACTTGGGCTTCCAGAGCCTTAGTTTCAGGGATATGAACTTTTATTTTTCCTTCCTCAGAAGGTATTTGTGCCTCTAATTTGCTTGAAATGTCTCAGGCATAGGACAGTCTGGCATACATAAAAATTGGTGCACTTCCCAATTTTAAATTTCAAAGGCTGAAAGAATGGCTGATTTTGCCCTTCCCCAGTGGCACCAACTACATTTATAATTTACTGACTAAATTTTCCTCTACACTTATTGAAAACACAGCTCCAGTATCCACTAAGAAATCCATTTTCTCACTCCCCAGTGTTAATGCCTCCAGAGGTTCAGCTGGGGATGACACCTCTGGTCCCCATCACACATCTTCCCATAGGTAGCATGAAAACAAGCACAAAACCTAGTTCCTAAATTCCCTTTACCCTAATCCAGCGAGACTTTCCAGCAGCCCCGTTATGCCTCCCCACAGCAATGCCTTATTAAATCCCTTAATAAATCCCTTAATAAATGCCTTAATAGATCCCTTAATAAATGCCTTGAACTCACCAGATCCCGAGACCAAGAGGATCGCCTCAAATAAAATTTTTGGTGTGCTCTGGAGTCCTCAGGATCCCAGAATCTGTGGAGCATCAACAGCACTGTCCCACCTGGGTCACCAGAAAATGTCACCAAAAATCAGGAATGAAATGCTCTAATACTCTTTATAGTATTAGAAAGCAGCACTACTTTATTTTTGGCACTGGGTGTGCAGGGGGTATCTCCTTCCATCACACACACCGAGATATCCAACACACTGATTTGTATCTCTGTAACTAACACATATTCGTAACATTTCCCAAAGCTCAAACATATATGCTAAACACTTTTGAGAATTCTTTTACATATTTACATCACTTTTCCACACTCATTTACATTAGAGGAGGGGGTTCTGAGTGTCTCCAGTGGTCATTTGGGGAACATCCCATTCTGCAAGTTATTCTTCTTTGGTGATGGATCCCATGCATCCGAGCTGTGTGGGTTGGCCAAGACAGACCTTCTTATGAGCTTTGCTCAGGCACAGTCTTTGCTCTCAAAGCTAAGATATCCACATGCACACATTAATCACTGATACAGGAGAATACAGAATTAAGCACTATCTGATAAAGGTAAAGGAATTGACAAGACATAAACATTATTTGTTACAATTAAGTATTTTCCCAAAATTTCTGCAAACATCTAATACCTGCTGTTACAAGAGACATACATTAATTAGCAATACTGCAGGTATCTAAGACTTGCAATTAGAGAACTTCAGAAATCAGTCTACTGCTGAAATTTTATTTTTGATTCCTGAGTGTTTTAGAAGAGCCACATTCAGACAGGATTGGTGCCTTTCTGATTAAAAAAGGACCCAAGGAAACTAAACGCAAACAATTTTCTTGGCTTCATTGGCATTGTAGGCTTCTCCCTTTAGTTTGCAGCTGACCACGAGTCATAGACAAATTTTGCTGCTACTGCATCTTCAACTGCCATCCCTGAAAAAGAATTGAAGGCACCTTCAGCTGTACCAGTAAAGTAGTTTCACAAGGGAACAGGAAGACACAGGAAATGATCGAACTGGGCAGAACAGGAATTATTCCCCATCCCAAACACCCACAGTGTGACATTCAAGCTCTATTACCATCCTGTAACTGCTGGGTGTGTGCTCTATCTAGTTGATGTCACAGTGGGAATCTGATTTTCAGTGCTCATATCCCAACTTGGCCCTTTCAGAGATGTCAGGCAGCTCAGAGCATGGTAAACCATCTCCACTCTTGCTTTTTCTCCAAACACCAGCCCCACAACCCACTCTCACGTTGTCTGTGGGTCAGACAGACCCCGTGGGGGCAGCAGCAGGGCCCTGGGGCTGGAGCTGCATTAGAAATGCTGCACTCATGTCCTCAACAACTCAAAATACAAAATGTGCTTCCTACTGTTTGCTTGCCTTCCTAGCACTTTTCCTTCCATCAGTCCTGCTACACAAAGAAAAAGGGAAAGCAAAAGGGAAAATGCAAATCACATTCTGCTTCCTTGGGGACAGGGCATGGTCACAGCAGCTCTGAAGATGAGCAGCAGCTTTCCCACCCATGGGGGACCTCAGAAATGACAAGGCATTGTTTCCTGTCACATGTGGACACAGGAGGGGCTCTGCTTACCCAATGACTTAAACACTGTTGTTTTCTCAGGCAGGGCAGGTTTTGTCCCATTCAGCACCTCTCCCAGCTCAGCAAAAATCTCTGCCTGTGAAAAAAACACATATTTACACACAACCATTACATTCATAAATGCATTAAGAGAATAAACCCTTTATTTCTCAAATGATTTCAGAAGGCAGAAATCCTCCAGCTCTGCATGCCAGAACTGATTGCTTTCCATGGGGAAGCAGATCAGTATTCAGACAAATAATGGACAAACTGGACACAAATCAGAGGAACAGAATGGTTTCCAAAGAAAAACAACTGGCAGACTTTCCTCAGTCAGTCAATAGCTTGTTCCTCAGCCAACAAAACACACAGGATCCCACACACATTACCAGAGCTGGAGCTCTGATGTTAAACCTCAAAAGTGTAAATCACATTTGTTCTGCAGAAACATTAAAAAAGAAAAAGAAAACTCCATTCAACCTAAAAGAGTCCCCGTGGTCACATTTGTGCACATCACTGTCTCCTTGGCTCGTGTGGTCCCTTCTCCAGAGGTCTGATGGGTCAATCCCACCAAAATCTTATGGGAAGAAACATACGGGATTTAACAAATGGATTTGAAGAATATTTAAGACAACCAAACAATGTAGGAAAGGGAGGTCTTTCAAAAAACAATCCTTTGTTATCATACACAAAGGCCAGTGCTGAACTCCTGCTACTGTAATATCTGCCATTTAGTGGTAGATACAGAAGCTGTGTGGTTTTGTCAAAGACACACAGAAACCTCAGTCTGAGATCTGTTTATCCTTCAACCTGTGCCTGGGAAGTGTTAACAACCACATCTGATGTTCTACAAAGTTTCAGTGCAGGACATCATCAATAACAACTCGTTTCAAATCCAAGCCAAGTGCCACAAAAATTAAAGCCTATCAATTATTACAGAATTCTTACCCCTGATAAAATAACATCTCCTGATTCTGTAAGAGCAGCCTCTCTGGAATCCACAAACAGAACGCAATTCTTCATGAGTTCATCATCCAGTTCTCTCCAGTTTGGTCTGCATGCTCCAACAGCTAAGACAACAAAAATTATAAACTTGTGACCAACATTTAAAATGAATTCAAACCACATTTTGGTCAGACGACAATGTGAAATAACAATGGTCATTGTTATGGAAATGTAATAGACAAAAAATCCAATATTAGCTATGCAGATGTATTGATTGTTAAGACAACAAAAAGATTTCAGTATTTGGTTTGTCAGTAGAGTATCCTTGTCAGCAGACTCTGAGTAGCTGAGGCATATGAATGTCCTCTCCCTTTCTCCATTATCTCTTGTCCTTCATCAGATCATTACCAAACACAACAAAACCAAAAACAACCACCCAGTTACACTGGAGTAATTTCTTTTTTTAGGCTGTCCAATGGTTATGGAAAAGTAAATTCCACATTGCCCAAATTCCTCCTCAAACAACACAAATACAGAGGCAAAGAAGGGAGAGAGGTCTTTGTGTCTGTGTCGCTTCAGTGACTGGGGACCTGAATTGATTGTATTTGAGGCTTCCAAGCCATGACACAACACAGACAGCAGCTTTCCATGACAAAGGACTAAATTGAGTTTGAAAAATTGGTAGGATGCTCCTGGAATGTGGGACCTTTCTCCAAATTGGTCCCTTGGAGAAGTTGCTTTTGTCTTATTATTACACTATTTGGAAAGTGCACAAGGTCATCTAACCAGGCCCACAATTACTCAAAATAAACAAAGAGGGGCATGTCCAGAGACTCCAAACAATTGTGTGGCAACATCATTGCATGGCAGGCAACCACAACAAAAAAGGCAGCCCTGAAACCTCACCATAATTACAGCTCAAATGATGAAGTTCTTAACTCAATTATTGCATCTTTGTAACTAAAGTAAAAAGGCAGATCAATGTCATCAGCCCAAAAAGAAACAGAGGGACTTACAAAAGTGGGGAAGAAAACATGACAACAAACAGGGAAAAGTCACAAGGAGCACTAACCCCTTGGGAAATACATGTTTGTGTGGGTCATTTCCAAGGAGAGCAAGGTGAGAACAAGTGACAACATGAGGACAAAGGTGCTGCACCACCAGGGAAAATAGCACATCCATCCCATTCTCTAGCAAAAATCTCCTCCTGGAATATGAAGGACTTCTGGCTCCAGCTAAACAGGAAGACAGAGCTGGGAAAAGTGGTCCTCACCAAAGAGGAAAAGTCAAAATGGAAAGAACATTAATTACAAGAAGCACAGGGAATGGCTTTTCAATAGATGTTGATGCTGAGCAGTGTGATAATAAACACATCCTTTGAGCAGTGAAAGCACAGCCTACCATTAATGTGGGCACCTGCCTTCACCCAGGCCCCAGCCAGGATGGGGGCGGTTGCCATGGTGACTGTGACAATCACATCAGCCCCAACAACAGCCTCCTGAGCCGAGGAGCAAACATGCACGGGCCCACGGACAGAGCTGGCAAACTTCTCTGCCTTCTCCCTGCTGCGATTCCAGATCCTCACCTGCAAGGGCAAAAGGACATAAAAAAACACAGATGAGCTTGGACAATGTCTCCCTGCTGCAACAGAACATTGGTCTCAGTTACCAGTAGACAATTGTCAGCACCCTTTGAGCTGCCAGTGCAAAGCACAGCACTGGGAGGGCTGGGGGAACATCAACTTCAACCCAGCCACTCCTGACACAACTTCCTTGCCTGGACTTTATTTATGGCAAATCCTGACACATAACAGAGAGCAATACATTTATCCTGTGAAGATGTGTCCATTACCTCCTTAAATGGGAACAGTTCTGTGAAGATTTCGTAATGGCTGTAGGCTTGAACACCAGCTCCCAAAATGCACAGCACCTCTGCCAAAGGTGGCATTAACAACTGAAAGGGATCACAAATAAAGAGAATGTGTAAGGACAAAAGATTCAGAGATATTACATATACATTTCAAAATACTACAAGAGACAGCAGTATTGTTACTCATTTTACATAACAAATGATGTGATTTTTAGGTAAAAAGCAAATATTGATTCAAAGAAAGAAAATTACAGAGGAAGACACCTCAATAAATTACTAGAAGAGAAGCCACAAAAACATGGCTCAGCTTCCTTCCCCAATCACACACAAAGTCTTAAAGCCAGACATGACTCACTCAAAACACACAACTCTGATTTGAAGTTTTCCCTGAAAGTACATATGTTATCAGAAATCTAATCAAGCTGTATTTGATGAAAATTCACATTCAATTGATTTAAAGAAAATCTAGGTATTGATGGTAAAGCACAATTTCATTAGAGCTTGGCCAGAGCTGGAGACACACAGAGAGCTCATGCTCCAAAGTACGTGTCTACTGTGTACAGAAATGGAGCGATGTTTATACAGGTAGTTTCACATATTATCTATTTCAGACACTTGTCAGGTTTACATATGTTTTCTAATGTAAGAATGTTATATAATATAATATAAATTTAAACATACTCTCTTCTTCCCCTCCATCCACGTTTCTGCCCTCTTGCTGAGGTGCTAAACGGGCCTTCTCTTATCAATCTTTCATTCAAGCAAGCTCCTAATTCCTCTTTATCTCAACTCTTCACATTTAAGGCAAGCTTATGTCCCTGCTAGCAGTTACTTTTTGCAAAGTCACAATGAACATTTAAAATTTTTTATGCTATAATTTTTGTCGCTGTTTAACAATGAAAGCCATTTCCACCATTCCTTCCAGTTACTTTACATCAAACCCCACTAACTCCACCCCACTCAGAGAACACAAGACACACCTTGGTAGCAATGGCAGAAACTGCAGCTGTTCGTTTTGCTGTGATGACACTGCCATCCAGGACCTGGAAAAAAACTCAAACAGATCAAAATGAACACTTAAAATAGGAATAAACACCGAGCTTTTTCATCCAATTACTCAACGATGTGATATTACAGGTATAAAGGATACACACATATAAAAGTCAGCAATTACTATTACAGCAATCACAAACCACAGAAAGTCGTGCTGAAACTGGGAAGGTTCTCTGTGTATTCCAGCTCTTCCATGGCATTCCACCAGCACAAACGGAAGGGATGGTCAGAGCTGAGCCACCTCAAAGCCACCCAGCTCCTCATGCACTGCACTTCCCTGGCTCTCCAGCACAGGGAATAGATGGATAGAACTCTGATCCTCTGCACTCCAGTGAGACCAGGGACCACTGCACGCTGCTTCACCATCTGCACTGTCTGGGTCTGTACAAAGGGGCACAGGGACCCACGGAATTCCTTCCATGTGCATCACACATGGGGCACTCCTGTCTCGATGCATCAGCTACTGCACACAAATAAATCAGGGGGGTTAAAAACTGACAGGTTGGGTAGGAAAGCCCAAGACAGTTTGCTTGACCAGTCATGGCTCTTTAATACAATTCCCTGCAATTCAAATTGTGAATCTCTTTCAGCTTAGAATTAAAATCGTTCATTTCTTTATTCAGCAAGGTGTTTTTCTTTTTTCTTTTTTTTTTTTTTGCGTTTAAATGTAAGGTAAACTTTTTCTAATTAGAGTATGCAGAGGCACACAGGAGACTTACAGCTCTCAAAGTACCATCGCGCGGGTCAAACAATAGAATAATCGCTTGGTGAGAAGGGGCAGAGGAATCCTTCTGGTGCTCATACAAAGTCAGCAGTTTGGTTGTCAGCGCATCATCCGCAGCGCTGTACGCGGGCATGACCAAGAGGCACCTGAGGACACAATTCCCGTGTCACTCGCGGACCTTTGGCACTGCCGCTCGCAGCCATCCCCGGCCACGGGTCCCCTCCCCGCTCACTCGGTTCCGAGGCACTCCCGGCTCTGCCCCGGCCCCCGGCCCGCCCGCAGCCTCACCCGCCGTGGCCGCGCACGGCCAGCACGGTGCGCAGCGGCTGCTCCACGCCTCCCTCGGCGCCCGCGGAGAAGTTGCCCAGGGCGGCCTCCAGCGCCGGCAGCAGGAGGCTGGCACGGGGCAGGTGCTGCTCCACATCCCGGGCGCCGATGAACGCGGGCGGAGCCGAGCCCATGGCGAGCACCGGCGGGACGGGACCGGGACCGGGACCGGGACTGGGACCGGACCGGACGGCACGGGGTGACAGGACTCCCACACCGCACACAGCCCGCACCGCCCCTCGGAGAACTCTCCGGGACATCCCCGCCCCCCGGTCCAGCCCCGCCTCCGCCACCTCTGTCCCTCTACGGGCGCCGTCGGGAGTCCCGGGCCGTCCCTCTAAGGCCGGTGCCGCACGAGCGCTCGGGCGGTGCTGCCGCGCCCGCAGCTCCGCCGGGCAACCCTCCCTCAGGCCCTGCGCGGGGCGGGGCGGGCCCGCCGCTGTTTGTGTGCGGTTCGGCACAGCCGCGCCGGGACCCCATGCCCCGAGGGACCGCCCCGGGGGCCTGCCCGGAGCGACGGCCTCGAGGCACAGCCGCGATCCCGCGGGCATTCTCGAGGGCATTCCCCAGGACATTCTCCAGGACATTCCCCAGAACACCCCCAGGACACCCCCAGGACATCCCCAGGACACCCCCAGGCTGTCCCGTCCGCGCTCCCCCGGCGGTGCCCGGCAGGGGGCGCCGCTCCGCGCAGGCGCACATTGCGGCGGTGCCCGCTCGGGGGCGCTGTTCCCGCTGGCTGCTCCGCCAGAGCAGTCGAGTTCGGGGCGGGCCGGCCGGAAGGGCGCGGCGCGGGGCGTGCCGGGAAGGAGGGGCTGTCCCTGCGGCACCGCCATCTTGTCCTGTCCGCGGCCGAGCAGAGGGTCGGGGGACCATGAGGGGCTTCTCGGGGGCCGCGGGGTCCCTCTCGGTGAGGGTGACCCGGGGGCGTCGTGCGCGGTGCGGGACAGGCGCAGTGGGCGGTGGCAGCCTGACTCCGCGGCCGGCGGGGCGGCCGGCGGGTGAAGGTCGGACGGGCCCGGGCAGGGAGCGGCCCCCGGCGGGGCGCGGGGAGAGGGGCAGCGGCCTCTGAGGGCGCCCGGCCGCGCGATGGGAGCTCCGGCTGCTCGTGGTGCCGAGGTGGTGCCCTGGCACCGCGGCTCGGTCTGTCCCAGGCGGGAGGGCACAGCAGGGCGCTGGTCCTGCTGCAGAGGCTCCCGGAGGGCTGGAACCGGGCTGGGATCTCCGCTGGAAACGCGCCCGAGCAGGATGGAGAGTGACTTCTGCGAGAATGACAAAGTGTTCTACACGTGCTCTAATAATTCATAAATATGGGGGCCGGGAGGTTGAAATTGGGTGTCTTACCCAAGGTTTGCTCGGGGAAGAAAGAAGTTTTTCTTTGACTTACACACTGAACAGCCTGTGGTAATGGAAAGGGAATGACATCCTTGGTATCCCTACAGTGAGGGCAGTGGTGCTTCTGTCATTCAGTTTTCACCTTGACATGTATCGGTATGAAGTTAGTTTTTTACTTGAAAGTAAAAATAATGTGTAAGTTTATGCTACAAGTGTGAGCAACTTCCAAGGAGGGTGTAAAAGAATAGCATTTCAGATTTGAAATCAGTAGTGTTGTCATTTCTGTTCCCAGCTGGTGCAGGGAAGGCTTTTGCAGTGTTCACCTCTTCTGTGTGAAGGGTTGCTTCTGGTTCTTAGAATCCTGGAATCATGGAATTGTCACCAAAAATCAGTAAAACTCTGTACCACTCTTTGCAGTATTAGAAAGTAGGCAGCAGGGGCTGTCTCCTCACATGTCACATGCACTACACCCTTGAATTAGCAGTTTATTTATACTGTAGAGATATACATGTTCAATCTTTTTTCTTAGAAATAGGCTGGACTGTGTTAATTTTTCCCTGAAGTAATTAGCGTGTCTACACAGCAGCTCTTAGAAGAGGCTGAATTATGTTAATTGTTTCCTTATAAGAAGTTTTTTTCAGTTACACAGCTGGGACCCCTGGTTGCCCCCGAGTATGGACTTGATGAGCAGTCTGGGGCACCCAGATTAATTATGGCATTAACCATATCAATTTTTAGCCCCTAGTTTTGTAACAGAAATGTTTGGGTTGGGAAGGATCTTAAAGATCATCTGGTTCAATCCCCGTGCCCTGGGCAGGGATGTCACTCACTGGATCTGGTTGCTCAGAGCCCCGTCCAGCCTGGCCTTGGGCCCTTCCAGGGATGGGGCAGCCACAGCTTCTCTGGGCAGTCTGTGCCAGGGCCTGCCCACCCTCACAGTTAAGAATTTCTTCCTAACACCTCATCTAAACTTGTCCTCTGTCAGTTTGAGAGCATTGCCCCTTATCCTGTCACTGTTTGCCTGGATAACGAGTCTTTCTGCATCTCCTTTATAAGCCCCCAATGAACTGCAGGGCTGCAGTGGGGTCTCCCCAGAGCCTTCTCTTCTCCAGGCTGAACATGCCCAGCTCTCTCAGCCTGTCTGTGTAGCAGAGGAGCTCCAACCCTTCATCTTTGTGCTCTCTGGGCCTGCTCTAAGAGGTCCCAGCTGCAGTTTGGGGATTTTCCTGTGTCCTTCCTGTGTGCAGCGCTCAGTGTAGACAGCCTGGTGCTCTGAGAGGGGACTCTTCAGGAGAGGGAGAAACAAGAGCTTTCTTACAGTGCTGTTTCTGGAATTTTCATAAACCTCATGTAAGCCATTGCACAGGTTTCAACAGTGATGTAAAACATAATCAGAGTAATTACAAGGGAATCACTGTTGTTACTCTGGGGCTTGAAATCCTTCATTGTATTTCTAGTTTAAAATTTGTTGCTTCTTCAGTATGTAATGGAACATGTGATGGACTAATTAAGGAAATCCATTCTCTTATGCTTTCTCCTCCAGAAGAGATTTTACTCACTTAAAGTAGCTCCTAAAGTTAAAACCTCAGCAAGTGCAGCAAAAGTAAAGCTGTCTCCAGAGTCTGAGGATCTTGAGGTCAGTATGAATCCTGGTAGTTTTTTTGTCTCTCCTTTCTTTTTTAAAACTCAGTCACAGCAGAACTGTGACAGTACTTCCAGTGAATGACTAAACTAAATTTTGTTTTCTTTTTAATACAGATCACAAAATTACCAAATGGCTTAGTTATTGCATCTCTGGAAAACTATTCTCCAGCTTCAAGAATCGGTGTGTTTATTAAAACAGGCAGCAGATATGAAACCACCAGTAACCTGGGAACTGCCCACCTGCTTCGTCTTGCATCTAATTTGGTAGGTGTTTATTCCCTTTGTTATTATGTTGGCAGTAGATGCAGTGGTCAAAGGTTTATTATTGCAAAAATAGATGTTAAGGTAAAATTCAATGTAACAAATCCTATAAAGTGGAAACAGTGTACACTGGTACTTGGTTAGTTGGTTTGGGAGCAGGAGAAATGACATCAGTTCCTGGGCAACAGGAAGAAATAATTATTTAGAATTATGCTCTCCTGTGGTCTCTGAAAGTGTGTGTGTATATATATATGTATAGTATATCTATACCCAGCTATGCACATAAATTATTTAAGCTCCAGTAAAAATTGTTCTAGGTGGCTGGTACAAACTCAATTTCATGCATGTGTGTGGACTATTTCTGAATAGCTTTTCTTATTGCTGCCATTAACCCAAAATGTGTTTTTTAAGTAGCTGGAATCGTAAGTTGCCTTTTTTATTTTTGAATAGACCACTAAAGGAGCGTCCTCTTTCCGGATCACTCGTGGCATTGAAGCTGTTGGGGGCAGCCTGAGGTTTGTAACCACATAGAAAGATAATCTGTCCTGGTAAGATGCAAATGAGCTCTGAGTGAAGGAAACAGCAGACAAAATGCACAACAATACGTGGGTGGATGAGCTCAGTGTGGAACTGGTACTTGAGAAGTGAATGTTGTCAAGGATATTGTGGGTTTGGTTCTAGTAATCTTCCTGAGTGCACTCATGATTTGTATTTTAAAAAGGCCTTTCAGTGAGCAAAATATAAATGTTTAAGTGGAAGAAATATAATTTGTCCAGAAGCCTTTTCAGACTTCAAGATTAAAGTTCCTGAAGTCAGTAGATCACTTTTTTCTCCATCTTTTGTGAATAGATACTGCTCATCATACTGCAAGTTTGGGAACAATTCAGGCAGTAGTTGGCTTTTGTGGTTTGAGGTTTTGAAGCCTAGAAAACAAGACTAAGAGAAGTAAAAGAGGGATCTCGCTGTGCCTGCTTTCTTGCAATGTATCTTGAAATTATCCAGTAAGATTATTTTATCTAGAATTTGGCAAAAACAGTGTTTTATGACTTGAGACTCTTCTATTCTTGTCAATGACAAATGCATTGGAGCAAAAGGACAAGATCAACTATGTTTTCTGCCCAAAGAGAATAATTTCTGTATTTCTTTATTTAATATGTGTAAACATTTTTCTTCTGCTATTCAGCCTTATTTCCTGTTTTACCTTCAGTCACCATGGTTTTGTAAATTCTGATGGTCACAAGACACTTGTTATTACTTGAATAATGAAAATGGGAGTTTTAATTGTCTGTTTCTGTAGTCTGTGTATTATCATTGCTTCAAACAGTCATCCCAAGCAGATTTAGGGTTAACTGGATATTCCAGTCCATATCTTGCTGATGAATTCAATCAGTGGGAATATGTGTGAAAATCCACTTCTGTGTTCTCCTCTGAAACGGATTTTGGTTTTTTCTCATTTAGTGTGTCCGCAACAAGAGAGAAAATTATTTACTCTGTGGAATGTCTGCGAGACTATGTGTAGGTATCCAGATGTGCCATAAAGGGAATTACTGTGTTCTTTTGCTCATAGTGAAGATCTGTCATTTTACAGGGTGGGAGGAATATCCTCATGCTTTTGTAATAAACCAATAAATCACTGTATTAATATTCAACTTCTCTGTCATATTCCTGAGCGTATGAACATTACAGACTGAAGTTGAATTCTTGTACTTTGTACAGCTCTGATACATTTTGTTGTTAGTATGTTGCTTGCAGATTAGTTTGAACTGGAGGAGTGTTACTTGTGTATAATACCTGTGTAACTGTTTTTTATCCAGAGATACAGTAATGGAGTATCTGCTTAACGTCACCACAGCATCAGAGTTCAGACCATGGGAAGTAGCTGATCTTCAGCCACAATTAAAAGTTGATAAAGCAATTGCGTTTCAGAATCCTCAAGTTGGTAAGTGTACGTTCTAATCCACTGCTCTGTGAGAGTTCCTTCAAAATGAAAAAATGTGGAAAAAATAGTTTACCTTTTGCTCTGTTGCATGACCATTTAATTTTTCAGCTTGTTTATAGGTAGGATCTTTCTGTTGTTACAGAACTTCTTTTAATAGACAGATTTTTCCAGCCCACGATTTAGCAAGTAACGTGCTGAAAACAGTTTACACCTTTCTCTCTGACAGCTTCCAGTTTACCTTTTTAATTCTTTTTGAGTACAACCAAAGAATGTGCAAGTCACAGCTGTTGTTCACAATGTAGTTGCAACAGCTTGTGCTGAAAACAATATTTGGGTATTATTCATTGTTGGGAAAACAGTATTCTACAAAAGACTTCTTGAATTTTTATGGCTATTTTGGTATAAAAACAATATATATTTTCATCATACTGAAAATGCATTCTGGCTTTAAAATTGTAAATTTAGGTTTCTGTGTTTAAGGAAAAACAGAAAGACAAACACAAAGCCTCAGCCAGGTCACGTCTATTCGACTGTATGTTATATATCTGTTAACTCTGGTAATCCAAGATCACTGTGGTTTTTCTGCACAATGAACACAACCTGTACCATTCCATGAGGTCTGCTCACCTCATAACCCATTGAAGGTGACAGTGCCATGTTGGGGAAGTCTCTGGCTTGTACTGAAGTGCCAGCATTTTTTTAAATGAGTTTTTTTTCATTTTGTGTTTAACTTGTATTAACCACAGGTTAGTTTTCATAGTAATTCAATATTTTCAGTTACAGTTATGTTCAGAACTATAAAGAAAGAAATGTCATATTTCTTTTGAGGAAAAAGTATGAACAAATAAAAGGAGAATGTCAAAGAGGAATGAGTAGAATGCTCTTGGATACAAGAAAATGCTACAGAGAAGGGAACTGAAGACACTGGCACCCTTCATCTGAGTAGGGAGATAGATGAGACACCTCACAAAGATACAAATAGTATTATAGGCAGCCTGTTCTTTTCTCAAGATCAAGGACAAGGGATGCTTGCAGTGAAGATGATGATTCTGAACCTAATTAAAACATCTTTGGGGATTGTTGTTTGCTGCTGCTCCCCTTCCTCCAAACACTGATTGTATTTATAGCTTGCTGTTGAGCCCAAAAAGTATTGAGTGTATACAAGCCGTTAGTTTGTTTTGGTTTCTTTTCAATAAGTTACAAAAGAAAAGGATTTGGATGAAACTTCCTGTGGATTGGATTATTCTAGACCTGCTTTTGCAGATCTTAGGGTGCCTAAAGTGGACGACAGCTCTGTTTCATTTAGTTCCATTCATAACCTTCATTACAAGTGTCTCATGTTAGTCATCATCACTGAAACTTTGTTGCTCTTAGGAGTGCTGGAAAACTTGCATGCTGCAGCTTACAAGAATGCTCTGGCAAACCCCTTGTATTGTCCAGATTACAGAGTTGGAAAAATTACATCTGAGCAGGTAGGATTGTTTCTGTCACGTTATCAGGAATGGGTGGTGTCACTTGGGAGAGTTAGTTTAGTAAATATACAGTATTTACTGCCTTATTGGTCTGGTGTTAACGTAATTTATTTTCATGCAGTTTTTAATACTGGGTACAGAGCTTGTGTTCACTTTAGAGAGGTGTTTATTGTCAGTGGCTTTCTGTTGATAGTGAGGCTGTCCGTGAAATTCGTGTGTTCTTGTATAAAAGGGTGTTGTGGTTGTCACAGGGGAATGGAATAAAATACCATTCCATAGACAGTTCCTTTGGGAGCCATTGGGGTTTGCTGCATGAAGTACAAGGGGGTATGTCAGAAACACACTCAGGGTTTTTGTCCTTTATACAGAGTACTCTAAAACCTGATTTTACTCTTGCAGCTTCACCATTTTGTACAGAACAATTTCACAAGTGGGAGAATGGCTCTTGTAGGAATAGGTATGTATGTTCTTGGATGGACACTGTGGGTCATACGGGAAAACTCTGGTAGAAATTCGAGTTCTGTGTAGAAGTAAATTGTGGTACACTTCACACACTTTCATCTAACTGCTGTAGGTTTTCAATGTCATTGCATTACTTGGAATAATTTGTATTGCAGGTGTAAAGCACTCTGACTTAAAGCAAGTTGCAGAACAATTCCTAAATATCCGAAGTGGAGCTGGTGCTTCTGGTGCAAAGGCTGTCTATCGAGGGGGTAAGTGTGATTCTTGTACCTGTTCTGAGGGACTGATTTCCTGTTATAAATGTTGTATTATTCAAAGTTGCAACTTGAAACTATGTGGTTGCACTAAATGCTGGACATGGGAGGTAACCGGTTCAGAGGCTTATGTAATAAGCAGAGGATTATTCCTCACCATGGAAAGTTCTGGGACTGAACCTAGATCTTCAACAAAGTTTTACTGCAAGACCATTTATTCTATAAGGTAAAAAATATGGCATAGTAAGGGATTTGGTTTTGTGCATGAAAGAAAGTTTTTGACTGTAAAGGACTTTTAAATTTAAATAATCTACAGGCTGCTGACAGCTTCATGTTGTATTCCTGAGTCAACACGCAGTAACATAAGACCTTGGCCTCTCTCTTGAGAGGGAAATGTCTCTGTGCCTCTGAATGCACAGTAGTTTCTAACTGAACACTTAACTGCCTTTTATTCTGTTGTTGTATTTTTAGGAGAAATCAGAAAACAGAATGGTGATAGCCTTGTCCACGCTGCTATTGTAGCAGAAGGAGCTGCTGTTGGGAGTGCAGAAGCAAATGCCTTCAGTGTCCTTCAGCACGTTTTAGGTGCAGGGCCCCTTGTCAAGAGGGGAAGCCATGTCACCAGCAAACTGGCCCAGGGTGTTGCTAAAGCAACTAGCCAGCCATTTGATGTAAGTTCCAAGGGTTACTGTACACTAATATTTTATGTAAAATGTGTATTATCTTTGAAAGGTTACGGCCATCAGCTGCAATCTTGATCAGTTCATTCTTGTGCACATTACAGTGTATCAATGAAAGATTCCAATCTGATCTTTCCTCTGCACAGATGGAGTTTAGCTTCCTGAATTAAGTAGTTTAGATAGTAATAGTAGTTATTTTCCTATGCTTGATGCTGAATTGCTCCGATACTTGAAACAGCTGATGAGAATGTTTGCTTTTCAGGCTTCTGCGTTTAATGTTAATTACTCTGATTCTGGGCTCTTTGGGATTTATACCATATCCCAGGCTGCAAATACTGGGGAGGTGAGTATTTGCTGATTGGAATTTAAGTATAAACAGCTTAACCTTCAAAGCAGTGTTTTGATTTGTGATAGGGACTGATTCATGTGAAATAAGGAAATTAATCTGGTTTCCTGAATAAGAATGCTGCATATCCAGTTATGACCCAGCTCTGTAAGATGGGAATGAAACTTGCTGTCTGGGAAGGACAGATCTATAATAGGAACTAGAACTAGTAAAATACCTTTAATTGCTGACTGCAGTTACTGATTTACATTTGTAAACCCAAGTATATGATGAGGACATGCTGGCTCTTGAAGCTGGCAGAACTGAATTCTCATGAAAAATAGTGAGACCATATTAATGTTGTGGTGCAGTTAAAATCTGTAGTGGGTTTTGTGTCTCACTTGGGTTTTTATTACAGTGATTTGTTACAAAGCTCTTCAGAATTATGTTTGGGCAGACAGTCCTAATGTTGTCAGCTTCTCTCCCCTGAAGTTTCCAGGATCCCAGATAATAGAAATAACATGCTGAAATTTGATGTGGAAAGAAGTCTTACATGAATTAATTTTCCTCAGGTCATTAAAGCTGCTTTGAACCAGGTAAAGGCAGTTGCTCAGGGTGGTGTCACTGATGCTGATGTCACAACAGCAAAGTAAGTGTGTAACGAACTGTCTGATGTGATGTAAAGGGAAGTTTCTTAACATGTAGCTGCTTATCAAACAGACTGTCCTGTACAGCAGAGCTTATTATTCTGTAGTTATTTCCTTGGGGAACTGCTCATGGTCCTGCATTAAAACTGAACCGTTGTCAATACTTGTTTCCAAACTGTACTGATTCTCCAGTAGTGTTATTTCCTAATAAAAACTTGTTCATTAATTGTTAATGTATTCTGAAAACTGTTTCAATGTAAGAAATTAGCAAGTATCAGCAGATGCTGTTGGCTTAATCATACTCTGTAGTATTAAGATGTATTTTAATTAGAATCCTAAATTGCATTATTTAGGTATTTCCCTTTACAGTTGCACTGCAGCAATTCCCACAAGAATTACATTAAGCAATCTGTGTCATCTTCAAAGAGTAATAGTAATGAGGGTCTGCAAGTGTAAAGCACTGAATTAGTGATGTTACATCCAAGTGCTCAAAATAGATGCCCCTAGGGATGTTTCAGATGGTGGGGGAAATGACTATTAGGGAAACAGTCACACCAACAAAGTTTTAAAGCTTCAGATTTATAGAGGGTTGTGCTCTTTAGTTGGCGTTTGATCTCCAAGTAGTGTTAAACTGTACTGAGCCTCTGAAACTGCAGTTGTGCAATACAACAATATAGTTCAGATTCACCCCAGTAGCAAAATATTGTCTGTTGCATCTGTAAAATACAAGACCACCTAAAGAACACAATAGCCAGTGTATGATTAGTTCTTTTGTCATTTAAAACAAAATCACTGCATGCATCTGTTCTTGGTGAGAAACACTAGGTGTAAACTTGATGGATTAGTTTGTGTAACTGCATTATTGACTTCAAACAAACAAATCCAGACCTAGAGATCTGACGGTGGGGAGGCAGTAGGTGTTCGAGTACCTGTCATTTTGATGCTTGGGCTATTTATGGTGCCTCCTTCAAAACTATGGAACCCTCCCATACTGGAAGAAGAAAACCTTTAAAAATGGAGAGCAATCTTGAAAACTTAGAAAGCACTAAAACTTCTTTGCATTTACAGTGGTGGAGAGGAGGTAATAGCAGCTCACTCATTCTTGATGCTTTGTTTGGTGCAGAAATCAGCTGAAGGCCAACTATTTGATGTCAGTGGAGACTTCTCAAGGGTTGCTAAATGAAATTGGCGCCGAGTCCCTCGTTTCTGGCACACACACTTCACCATCTGTTGTTGCTCAAAAAATCGACTCTGTAGCCACTGCTGATGTTGTGAATGTAAGTATGTGTTGGCATCTACAGGTGTTCCTTAATCCCTCTGTAAGGTTTTTTTAATGCAAAACTGATGTTCATTTAGGTGTGTTTATAAACACACACATAGAGTATCTTAAAAAAAAGGCAACACATTTACAAATCCCAGCTGGTATCTTTTGATGTCTTTAATTACTTGATTGACAGAAGACCCTTTAATACACTGTAAAAGTAGCATAGCTGGCAATTACATAAAATTCTCATCTACTTAACTTAAATTTACCAAAATTTCCAGGTAAGATTCATGGAAAACTTTATATTCATTCCAGTGCAGGTGATTCTGTGTCAAGGCTTTTTTGATTCCTGAGTCTGGAATATTTGATGTGCTTAATAAAACAAATAGGGTTTCGATTTAACTGCATTGCTCCTGCACATTGTCTTGGTCCTTTTACATGAAGCAAATTTCATACAGAAATCCATCAGAAAGACCTATTCCAAGATACATAACTTGAGTTTTTTCACAGTCATTGCTTATTTGTATTGCAGCAGCAACTAGGAATAGCTTTAGTTGTGAGGAGAGATCTGTATTTTGTGGTGTAATAATTATTCTAGGAATAACCATTTTTAGAGTTTATGCTGTTTATATCCAGCTGTCATTCTGCTGTTTCTGTTTAGATTATAAAGTAATAAGCAGCTGCATTGGAAGCAATTATGTTTATACAGGAAAAGGAGATTGCTCATATGATGATGTATTAAAGTAGAATCAGGATTTGTAGTTTGGTTTAGTGACTTGAAGCTGAGGCTATGAGCAGCATGATAAACTCTTGTATATGTATTTCCTCATAGCTACTTTCCTGATTTATTTTCAGGCTGCAAAGAAGTTCATCAGTGGGAAGAAATCAATGGCAGCTAGTGGGGATTTGGGAAATACTCCTTTCCTTGATGAGCTGTAAAAACAAAATTGGGTACAGATTCAAGATGGACCTGAGCTCTAAGTCACCCATGTTCTAAAGAAATTACTACTAACTTGTTATTTATGAATTCAGTTCTTTAAGAAAATTAATCTGGAGTAATTGTGAGCTTGCACTCATCAAATAAAGTGCTGAGTTCATATGTTTTGTGCTGAGTGTTTTTTCACTGAAAATGTTACCTGGAAGGCTGGTAAGTCTGGCTCTGTACACTGAAGGTAAAAACTAGAGTGAGAAAATGAGGTGAGTTTTAGTTGATGTAAAAAAATACATTAAAAATTATCACTGTGATGAAGACAAATACTGTAATTAGCACTAGTTATCCATGTGTTTTTGTATGTTCAGGAATAATTCTTAACACAATGGCTCCACCATATTTATATCAGCTAAATGAAACTTGCCTTCCAACAAAGCATTGGGAGCACTATATTTTGAAAGGCTGTATGCCATGGTTCTCATAAGAAGTGCTTCTTTTTTCCTGTCGTTTAAAAGTCCTAATCTTTAAGCACTGTCAGTAGTTAAACTGATGAAAACAGACAAGCTTTTTACAGGATTTGAGCAAGATCTTTGGGTATCAGCAGCTGCTTGTAATTGTCTTGACCCGTGGCTGTTACAAGAGGACACGGCCTCTGACTCTGATGGCTTTATTGCCAGCCAGATTTTACGCTCACTGTGGAGGCAGGAGGGGACATGTCCAAACAACCCACACAGGGGCAGGTTGCAAGACACTGTCAGGAGAGGCCAGGGGATGAGTAGGAGGTGCCTCCAAGGGCTGAGGCATTGCAGCAGAAAGTGTGGTGATGAGGTTTGTGTGTGTGTTTTCATGGGTAGCCTGCAGATAATGTTCTCACTACCAGCTGCCAGGGGAAAGCACAGAGCTGCAGTTTGTGCTGCAGCCAAGAACAGCAGAGCACAGGAGCCCAACACCTCTGTACCTTGGGGTATGCCAGGATGGGGTATGGAGGGAGCTGCAATTAGGATGTAAACCTGTGATTCTGGGGGACTGAAAAAGGCAGCAGAATCTGTGCAGCAGACTAAAGGTCTGCCAGCAGCATGGCAGAAATAACTGCACAGAGGAGCAGTATCAGTAAACATTATGTACTGAACTGCAACACACCAGCACTCAGCTTAAACAAGCAGCATCTGCTGCCAGAGGAGGCAGAGCAAGGAGCCATCAAACATCACTTGCCATAAATAATTTGACTCCTTGTTCTTGTAGCCTTTATTTGGGGCTTGCCGTCTTCAAACTGTTGCAAATAGAATTGGTGAGTTTCAGTGATGTGTATTCTTAATATTCAGTGAGTAGTAGTCTAATTATAGATGGGGGAAAAAAACCAAACAACGAAACAAACCAACAACCAAATAAATATCATACATATATTTTTGTATGCCATAGGTATTTTTTTAAGGAATAGATGAAAGTTATTAGCTCACAGGAAAATAATTAAAAAGTATTTAGTTCAAATCCAAATCCATTTCTATTTTATGCTCCAGATTTTTCCACTGATTTTTAAACTTGGATCAAAAGGGCAAAGCCTTTCCTAAAAAGAGGGGTTTTTTATTTCATCCAACAAGTAGATTTCTCTTCCTAGTGCTTGGAATACTAATTCTCTCTGAAAGGTAGAAGAAAGGACTGTCCAAACTATAAAGGCAGTGCTGGGAAAATTGTTCTAATTTAAAGATATGCATTTTCACTGTACAGACAGTAAATTTCTAAACGACTTCATTACGCTCAAGTCTTCGCTTCATAGATTCCAATGTTAGAGACAATTTAATGCTTGGAATTAATATAGCACAGTATCATCCCCAAACTGTATCCAAATCTGATGTAATTGGTCTGGGGACCCATGTGAAACAGTCACATTTACTGACCTTTCAATTATAAGTTTAATACAGGTGTCTGATGTTCCACAAGAAACCCTTAATAACTGGTAATAGTCTGCCAGTACTGATGTGGTTCATTTGAGGTTTAAAGCATTTAGCAAATGAACACCTGCATGGATTATTAAAGCACAGAGATTAGTCCATTGCCACTTTGTAACTACTCTGAGTAATAAAGAGAAATAAAAAGCAAACAATAAGGCAAATTAATTTCAAACCTTGGAAAGTTTTGTGTTACTTGTAGAATGAAATTGAACAATATTACAGTGAACAAAATGTTTTATCCAAGTTTAGTTGTTGCATAAAGGTAATAGCCAAACTATTTTTGGACAAACCTGCTGATGAATAGGAAATCTGGTTTTGCTGGAAAAAATGTATAGACTTAAATCTTGATCTGCTTATGAAACAGTCACCATATCAGCTATTTTAAGATCACAGGTATTTCATTACAGTGGAATGCTGGCACTGAGCTTCATACAGTTTGTGCTGGCTTCTTGGTAATTTTAAATTGAGTTTCTTTTGATCTGTGAAAGTGTAAATAAATCAGAGACAGGCTCAAAGCATAAATGCAGAACAAGAATATTTTCAGTGCTATTACATTTGAATATCACTGTTGATCCTTTTTACCTGGTTTTAGCTTTCCATCGTTACCTGCAGAGCTTTTCTCAGCAAGGTTTGTTACCTGGGGATGTGGCCCATCCTGTACCATTGTGAGACCTGAGCCTTGGCCACCCATCCAGTGTTTGCCATCAATGCTGCAATCAGAGTGTGCCGAGAGGATTTTCCAGTGTTGAGGACTGCCCTTTGAAAAGTGAAAGGAAAACTTTACTAGTTGAAAGTGTCATATCATTCCTCAATAAAAGGTTTAAGGAGACATTTGAGCAGGTGCTGTGCCCACTCCTAATTATCCAAGCAGTTAAGCCTCTCATCCTTCCTTGCTTCTGTAGATAGGCATTGCCTGTTGAGTTGCTGCCAAAAAGCTGTCATAGCAATACTTATAAAAACTGAGTGTTCTCCATAAACTAGCTTTCTGCCAATAAATATACTGGAAGTTGTTCTTACTTAGAAACTTATTTCTTAAAAAGTCACAAATTTCGCCAAGTGAAAAAGCAATAGTGCTGTTACTTAAGTATTCATTGCTAATAGCATTATATTCAGGGAATGTAAGGAACAGAGCACAAAATAATAAAACAGAGGAGTTTCCAGCTATTAAAGACTTCAAGAAAATATTGCATGCGTATAACAAATGGATTTTTCAAATCAAAATTTCTTCTATGCCCTAATTTTTCCTGTTTTAAAAGGAATCATTTCAGCTGTTTTTCATCAAAAGCCTTATTATTTTCTCCACCCTTAAGAAAATTGGTCAAGTATAGATGATTTCAATTGAACATAAGTACAGGGTTTGACTTCCAAATAATAAATCCTACTGATTGCTGTTGAACACTCTAAGATTACTGACATCTGCATTTTGTTTGTGTAGTCTCCCATGCACCTAAAAGACTTACATAAAAATAAACCAAAAAGACAATCGCCCACTTGGCTTCCTGGTATGTTCCATATAGATCAGTTATGCTGCTCTGGGAAAAACAGGCGGGTGTTGACTGCTGGAAGGGAAAAAATATGTCAGTAATTAGGTATTTTCCAAGTACCTGTAGATGTGGGGGCTGTTGGGTTCATTTACTGCAGCACTGTAATAGCAGAATGGCAATATGGAAGGCACAATTACTGTGGCCAAAGCTGGGCTGGTTTCCCACATTTGGTGCATTGTACATTAACTGGCTGCAGATTGCCCACAGTTCTGTGTAGCTGAATCCATGGAAAAGCATATCATCAAAAATGGCTCTGTTTGGGTGAGATTTCCCACCAGGACTGATAAGGTTTTGTTCCACAGACACAGCATAGACACAACGCCGTGTGTCCGTGTTGGGGCTCCACAGCCACATAGCCTCAGTCCTTCCCTTCCCCTCTCCTCACCATTGCTGCAGGAGCAGCCCTGAAATTTGGGGTCATGCCCAGCATTGCAGAGATGGAGAGCAGGGAGCTGAAAAACAGGAGGCAGTTTCTGTGGCGAAGACAGACCTGGCGACGGTTCCCCAGTCCTTGGTGCTGACCAAGCGGCTCATTCTCGGTTCAAAAACACCTTGGCGGCCCGGGATGCGGGGAATGAGGGCAGGGAAGCACCGGGGTACGGGGAAAGTGTTGGGGCCCCGAGGGCGGAGCCGGAGGGGGACAGGGCGGAGCGGCAGCCCCGAGCACCGCCCGCCCCTCACGACAGCCCCGCCCTCAGGCACCGCCCGCCCCTCACGACAGCTCCGCCCCCGGGCAGCGCCCGCCCCGCCCCTCCTTTAGGCCACACCCACTGATGCGCTCTCCCCCCTCCTCGGGGCAAACCCCGCCCCAAGCCCCGCCCACTGGCACTGAGGCTCCCCCTACTTGTGGTAAAGCCCCGCCCACACAGACAAGCCCCGCCCACTCGCCGCTCCCGGGGAGTCGCCGCGGCCCCGCAGACGCCCCGCCCGACCAGGCTGTGGCCCCGCCCCCTGTATAGGCCCCGCCTCTCCCGGCCGGCTATGGCCCCGCCCCCACTAGAGGCCCCGCCCAGCGGCGTTGACCCCGCCCCCACAGGAGGCCACGCCCTCGGCCTTGGCTCCGCCCCCGGGAGGCCCCGCCCCGCCCGGGGCTCGCGGGCCGCGCGGGTTCCCTTCCGGAGCGGCCGTGCCCCCCCCGCCCGCCGGGTTCGCTTCCGGCGCCGTGCGGGGCCGCCGTGCCGAGCGCGGCCGGGCCCGATGGAGCCGCGGCCCTGAGGCGCCCCCGGCCCGCGCCCGCTGCGGCAGCCGGGCGGGAGGCCTCAGCCGGGAGCCGCCGCAGCGCCGGAGGACATGGACAAACTGACCATCATCTCAGGATGCCTGTTCCTGGCCGCCGACATCTTCGCCATCGCCAGCCTGGCGAACCCGGACTGGATCAACACCGGCGAGTCCGCGGGTGAGGGCGGCCGGCGGCGGGACCCGGCAGGTGGCCGGGGGCGGGTGTGCGGGGGCCGGGCGGGGGCGGACCGGGGCCGGGGGGCTCCCCGGGGCAGGAGCCGGGGGGCAGCTCGGCCCGGTCGGGCCCGGGGGCTCCCGAGGTCTCCCCCGGGGCGGCGGCGGCTGGAAGGGGCTGGAGGGGCCTCCGGCCCGGGCAGAGCCCCGGCGGTGCCTCCCGGGGGTCCTGCACAGCCCCCGCACCCTCCCGGCCCCTGCGGCCCCGCCGGTGCCGCCACCTTGGACAGGGAATTCAGAGCTGTCTGCGCTCTGGACCGGCAGGTTTTCAGTCTGTCGTATACACCGACGTTTCCTTTGTTGCAGAGAAGTTCTTGCTCTCCTTCATTTTTTTTCTCCTCTGCATGCTGATTTTTATAAGCTTCTAAGCTGATAGAGCCTGTGTGGTTTTTATTTTAGACTATGACATTGTTTCTTTTAATAGGAAACAATGCATCTGTCTTTTTACTGACGGTGTAATTGTTTGTATGACCAATTTATTTCAGCCTGTTGATAAAGACCTGCTTGCTCTGATCAGTGGAGCAGGGAGAGATAACAGGAGGCGAGCAGCTCTTTGGTCTGGTGTCCCAGAGGAACACAGATCTCCGTGTCAGGAGGGGATGAAATTAAATTAACCACTCTGACCAGGGACAGGACCCAAGGGAACAGCCTGAAGGTCTGTCAGGGCGGGGTTAGGTTGAACATTACAAAGAGGTTCGTCCCCCAGAGGGTGTTTGGGCACAGAACAGGCTCCCCAGGGCAGTGTCACAGCACCAAACCTGACAGAGCTCAGGAAGCGTTTGGACAGCACTCTCAGGGACAGGGTATGATTTTTGGATTTGTCTCTTGCAGAGCCAGGACCTGGACTTAACAATTCCTGTGGGTCCCTTCCAACTCAGGAGATTCTATGACCTTGTCGTAAACTTATAATTTCCAAGCAACCCATAGGTTAATGTAGAGAGAAATGGTCTTGGTGTAAAGATTTCTGTCATAAATTCCTGCAGAGGATTTAGAAACTTTTTTTCACTGCCTTGTATCTTCCATGCCTAATATTCAGTGCATGTAAAAGGATTGAATTTGTTCAAAGTGTGTTTTGCATTTCATTTATTCTAGTGGAGTATTGAAAATGTTGGCTGTCAGGGATGGATAAGGGGGCATTCCCTTTGATGAGACTGTCCTAATGGCTTGTTTAATTTGCTTCTAGTTACCTGTTCTAGAACCTGGCCTTTCCTGCATGGTCCAGAGCAGAGGAACGAGTCCCTTCCCTTCCCAAAGCACAGCATTCAGGAACTCCCTAGATGACTTCGCCGTTCCTCCTGTAGCTAATTGTGATGATCTTCCTGCCTGTGGCTATATCAAATAGTTGGTTCTTTCCTCTTAGAGTTCCACCTAGCAGCAGTGCTGCAGTAATGAGCCCTTCTTCAGGGGCTTAAAGTCAAATAAAATAATCTTAATTTTAAATATTTAAGTATGTCTTTCTGAAGTCCTGCCTCACATTAGCAAATCCTGTGCAAGGTGTAAGTTGTTGGATTCTCTCTGCCCATACAGAAATGAGAAAACAAAAACTGTTCTGGACAAAGTGCTGAAGGAAAAAGAAGGTCCCTTGGGAACTAAGCACAGTCCATTACATTCTTTCTTAAAGAAAAATGTTTGGTATCTCTTTATAATACAGTCATTGTGTCCTAAAATACTGTAAGTACAAATAGTTATTTCTTAGTTATTTGGTGGATGATTACTGAAGAATCATCTGCCCTATCTGAGGTACAACTAACAATTTTAATTAGGCCAGCAAACATGAAATCTGTGTGGATTTTTCTGAAGGGCTTCTCTAGTCAAACACTGTTTTGACAGACCTAAGCCTTTTTTTAGTTCTTTGCTGTATTTTGGAGCCAAAACATTGCTGTCTTGATAAAACCATAAAGGAGAGCTAGCTGTCATCTTTCCTCAATGACTCTTTTGTAGATTTTTATTGATATCGGATTTGATGCACTATTGTAAGAGTTCTGGTTAAAGGCAATATAAATGTACATTTCCAGTGCTTAGACTGTATTTAAACTGAGCCTTTTGCCCAAACTGTAAAGAAAGGAAGTGAGAGGATGCCCATTGAACCAAGGACTTCCTGTGGCAAACACTGGTATTGAATTATGAAGTGAAAGCTTTTATGAGTGCCATTCATTACCCAGAGCCTGCTGGGGAGAGATTTGGCAAAGGACACAGCCCTGATGGTGAAACCTGTCCCAGCTGCTGGTGACATTGAGGCACTCCCAGCAGACTTACCGTGCTTGGAGCACATCCAAGGCCTCCAGCTTCCATATGTGCCACTGAGAACCAGGTTTTTTTAAGCATCCTGCACTCTGCTGCTGAAAGGAACTGTTTGGTGAAAGAAAATACTTCTTTGCTCTATCTCTGTGTTCTTAGGTTCATCTCCTGTGGGAATTATTCTGCTGCTACAAGTCAGCCTGGTACTGGGGAGGAAGGGCAGTGATAGTGTTGCTGTGCTTGGCTGTGAAAGGCAGCGTGGCACGGCCTGGTGTGCTCAGCATGGCACAGCCTGGTCAGCTCAGCGTGGCACAGCCTGGTGTGCTCAGCGTGACACGGCCTGGTCAGCTCAGTGTGGCACAGCCTGGTGTGCTCAGCGTGACACGGCCTGGTCAGCTCAGTGTGGCACAGCCTGGTGTGCTCAGCGTGGCACGGCCTGGTCAGCTCAGCGTGGCACAGCCTGGTGTGCTCAGCGTGACACGGCCTGGTCAGCTCAGTGTGGCACAGCCTGGTGTGCTCAGCGTGGCACGGCCTGGTCAGCTCAGCGTGGCACGGCCTGGTCAGCTCAGCGTGGCACAGCCTGGTCCGCTCAGTGTGGCACGGCCTGGTGTGCTCAGCATGACACGGCCTGGTCCGCTCAGCGTGGCACGGCCTGGTCAGCTCAGCGTGGCACGGCCTGGTGTGCTCAGCGTGACACAGCCTGGTGCGCTCAGCGTGGCACGGCCTGGTGCGCTCAGCGTGGCACGGCCTGGTGCGCTCAGCGTGGCACGGCCTGGTCAGCTCAGCATGGCACGGCCTGGTCAGCTCAGCGTGGCACGGCCTGGTCAGCTCAGCGTGGCACGGCCTGGTGTGCTCAGCGTGGCACGGCCTGGTGTGCTCAGCGTGGCACGGCCTGGTCAGCTCAGCGTGGCACGGCCTGGTCCGCTCAGCGTGGCACGGCCTGGTGTGCTCAGCGTGGCACGGCCTGGTCTGCTCAGCGTGGCACGGCCTGGTGTGCTCAGCGTGGCACGGCCTGGTCAGCTCAGCGTGGCACGGCCTGGTCCGCTCAGCGTGGCACGGCCTGGTGTGCTCAGCGTGGCACGGCCTGGTGTGCTCAGCGTGGCACAGCCTGGTGTGGTCAGCGTGGCACGGCCTGGTCCGCTCAGCGTGGCACGGCCTGGTCCGCTCAGCGTGGCACGGCCTGGCGTGCTCAGCGTGGCACGGCCTGGTGTGCTCAGCGTGGCACGGCCTGGTCCGCTCAGCGTGGCACAGCCTGGTCCGCTCAGCGTGGCACGGCCTGGCGTGCTCAGCATGGCACGGCCTGGTGTCCTCACATTGACACGGCCTGGTCCGCTCAGCGTGGCACAGCCTGGTCCGCTCAGCGTGGCACGGCCTGGTGTGGTCAGCGTGGCACGGCCTGGTGTGCTCAGCGCTGCAGCTGCCTGAGGATGGCACAGAGCAGAGGTCTTGGCAGCCCTGGAAGGCAGCCCTGCATTGCTTCATGCAGAGCTTGTTTGCAGCCATGAAGGTTGGGAACCTGGGCTTACATTTCAGGGGGGAAAAAAATTCTGTTCTGATCTGAATGCTGAACAACATGAACCTCTTACTCCAGAGATAATGATGGTTTTCTGCTAAATTGGATAGCAAAATAAATCAGTGGCTTTAATGCTTTTCTGAAAAATCTAGATAGTTGTCAATATTTTTTTAAAGGAGCTTATGTTCTGTGGAATCACTATAGAAGGAGGGCTGATTAGTCTCCTAAATCTTACTCTTAAAGATAAGTTTTACAGTCATTTGAAAAATGTTGGCTATAAAAATTTCTCTCCAGCAGTGCAATTAAGAGCAAAGGAGTGCAACCAAGATCATTGAAGGTTTCAGACGCTTATCTGTCTTTAGGCCAGAGGAACTACACCTTTGTGAACATGGGTACAAGACTCCATTGGGCTTTTTCTTTCTGTAGTTTTGTAAGGACTGTTCATTCACTTGGTTTCAGATATTTCATACATCTTTAAGATTATAAAGGTGAAAATAAAATGGATTTTTCTTTCAGAGAGTTCTCAGTGAGGTTTCGTTATTCGTGCTGTGCAAGTGCAGAACACTGATAACCAATCTGGAAACCAGTGGCTGCTCAGTATTCTTGCACTGACAGCCTTTCCTTATCAAACTGACACTGTGTGAGAAATAAGGACAGAGTTGGCTTTAATTTAAACCAGTGCCTAGAGTGCCACTGATTTCAGTGGGAAGGAATTTTGCTCCTGTATCCTCTCTACATTTCTTTTGTGAAGAACTTTATAAGCTGATAGTTTTGTCTCCGTATGTTCCTTTTTGTGTGGGAGAGTCTTTAATGATTTTGATATATTGTATTCAGTAGGGAAGGAAGGGGGATAGAAGCTGCTCCAGCTTCAGCTCCCAACCCTTTTTTACAGTTGAAATTAGAGATGTTAAAAGCTCTACATGTGGGGAGGTTGGCAATTTGAAATGCTTTTAGGATAGGTCAAATAATTCAAGAGGATAACTTAATCAAATAGAATCTCCCTTCAGAAAGCTAAGCTCTCAGTTTGTTTATGTGACTTAGTCATCCCTTCCTATGTAGCATGATTGTTCATTTGATTCCAATTTACAGAACAAGGTGTACCTTTTTTATAGCAGTCATTAAGTTAACATGGATGTCAGAATTTAAGGGTGCTTAACTTTGATGGGTAACTCCTAAAGCAAGAATATATCACATCCTCTTCTGCTGATCCACAGATCACCAGGGAGCACAGAGTATAATGTTATGGCCAGGCCACTCAGCATATGCCCAGCAGTGCTGACCTGGTGATACTGGTGTTCAGCAGAGCTTCCAGTTTCATCTTGCATCTGTGACAGGCACAAGGTCACTTGGAGTTCTACTTTTCATGGGAACTTCTGTATCAAACCTTCTGTGTCTTGCTGTGCAGTAACAGTATCACAGTGTATTGTGAATCTACAACATGACACTTATTTTAAATTGTCCTTTTACAAATGCTGCCTTTCCATGTGTCTTCCAGAGATCGTGTGTAGCTCTTGGGTTTGCATACTCAGGTGCACTGTTATTTGTGAAGCACAATTCCAGATTCAGTGGTGTTCTAGAAGAGCCAGCCACATGCAGCAGGCTGTTCCTCTTGAGGCAGTTAACTCCCTGCTCCTGGGAAATAAGTTGTCTGGTACTAAGTGGAAAATTAGTGATGTTCAGTGTTATTCTTCTGCAGGTTGTAGCTCTTCCTGAGGACTTTTGCTTCACTGTTTCAGCAGGAACTGTAGCTTTGTTGGGACCAGCTTAATGAACTGTCACAGGTGATACGACCAAGCAGTGATTCCTGGCTCCCGCTGAGCTTGAGACCACTGAAATATTTTTCTCAAGTTGGAGCACTGACTATACGTGGAATAAACCCAAGATCACCTGAGAGTACTTGAACAAAACAGCACTTTGAAATAGAATAGATGAAATTAATAAAGCAACAACAACTTAAAGAGAGTGTAAATTGATTTCCAGCTAGCACACTGCTGTTCTAAGCACAGTTGCCTGCTCCAAAACTAGTGATATGTAAAAATCAGTATGGCTTATTACCATTGAGTTCTGCCCTTTAGGGCCGTGCTGAGGAACTGCTCATGCTCAACACTCCTCTGTGGAGGAGCCATGGCATAGAGTAGCCATTGTGCTGTCTGCTGAAGGAGATAGTGTTTTGTTTTGGTGACGTGTGGATAGCTGGCTTTGCAAAAACTGTCTGTAAAAGGGTTCTGGTGATCATTTGTTAAGCACCTTGAACACACTCAAAACACAGCATGAGTCTCCCAGTTCTCGGTGGAGAGAATGATGGGTCATGATTGGAGGCAATTCTACAAAATTACTTTTTCCTAAGGTTTTTTGTGCTATGGTGTAGTGACTGTGACAGGAGAAGTTATTTGCCCTTTCCTGAACCTATTTGGATTACATGCTGAGAATACAAAAAATAAAAAAAAGATGATGATACAGAGAATGAAGAATTATGTACCATCAGGTCCTAGAAAGAGGTGGAGTGCTGAAAAGCAATCTCCAAAGCCATCTGAACATCAGAGTGTTAAAATTAGGTTCTGGAACAAAATATTCAGGAAAGCACATTGCTTTGATAGATGCTCCCAGGGTGTGAGCAGAGAGGGATAGGTGGTGTGTGGTGATTTGCTGCTGACCTGCACAGTGAGGAGATCAAGACCTGCTGATCCTGAGATGCAGGCAGTGCTCACTAACTGCATTTTGGAGATGTTGCCAGGGCCTTAAAAACAACCATACAAAACCCAAATAAGAACTAGACTCTAAACCCCATATAATCTGAATACTCTCTCAAGGGTAGTCTGTTAATAGGTCTGCTTGGACTGGGAGGGTCAGTGCCCTTTTGAAAAGGAACATTTCCATTCCACTTTGGGACTGTAGATATCTTTCAAGTGGATATAAAAATGTGACAAAGCAGAGTGTTTGAATTGTGCTTGGGTTCAGTAATTGACCAGGCCTTAAGGCACAAGAAAAATCAATAGAAAGGCATTGTTGTCATGAATTAATTTTGTGCTTACTCAACCACTCAACATTTAAACATATGGAACTATTTCATGTGTAGGAAGAATCCCATGAAAGAGAGCTGTGTCAGGCTGGTTACTTGAGCCTGCCAGAGCAGGGATGAGAGAGCCAATTGTTTCTGTCCATTGAGGAACTGATGTTTTACATCTGCTTTTTAACAAATACAAACTAATGCTGCTCTTGTGAGGTGCATGTTTTATTTTCTCTTTGGCATGTGAAGGTAAAAAACTAATTTGCCTTTCACCAAATGCTGTTGAATTCCTCATTCTCTGATTAGGGTATTAGGTAAGAAATCTTCAATTACAGAGTACAGATCTGGGAGCCAGTAACTTGTATTTACCTGTCCAATCTCCCCTCTGGCATGGCTGACTTTGAGTGTTGGCAAGTTATTGTGGTAGTACCTCAATTTCTTCCTTTGTAAAAAGAGGTGGTATCTTTATCACAGAAGCTTCTGTGCATTAGCAGCAGAGCTCTAATTTCTTTTTTTTAAAAAAACTTTTTTTTCCTATCACAGTTTTACTTTGTTAAATTGAGGAGAAAAAAAATCACGGAAGAACAGGCATTTCATTTGTCTTTTCTGATGGTAGATGCTTTTGATAAGGTACTTGAGTTTCAGATATTGGGAATAACCTTTTTGTCTTTATTTACTTGCCAGCAGTATGCAAAGTTACTATAGATTTAAATTCTATTCAGTATGTGCAGATAGAGATTTGTTTTTTATCTGTCCTGTGCTTTACTCAAGAAGGCCTTGATGATCCTTATGTGTCCCTTCCAACTCAGAATATGCTGAGATTCAAAGGAGGTGGCTGTAAAGCTGCTTTGTAGATAATGAAACCTGTGAGGAAAGTGCCTTGTTGAGACTTCAGCTTTGTGGTTTCAGGAACTTACCTGTGTTCCACGGTGATGGTTTTTTAAATCAATCTAGAGCTGATTTTAGGTGTGTCTGTCACATCAGATGCCACAAACTGACACTGAAATCAACACAAGAGTGACCTAAATATGTGAACCTTAAAAGTAAGGATTTGATAGTGTGTACTGCAGAGCAAAAATTTAAAATTGTCTGAAATAATAAAAAAGGAATCCTGTTAATGGCCAAGGCTGATTAAAAACATTTGTATGGTTTTGTTTCCAGCCAGCTCTCCATGTGAGCAGCATTATATAAACTCATTTGTACTTTTGCCAAAACAAAGATCAGTAGGTCAAACTTTTAAGCTTGACCTACTTTTTTTTTTGTAGGTACTTCACAACAGCTTAACTTTTTTCCCACTTATTTTCATGCTAGTCTTGAAACAAAGTAGAGAGAACTGACTTTTCTTGTCTGCTGCAGTGTGTAGGATTTTCGTCTTGAATCCTTTTCCAGCAGCGGTTGAGACTTGTATTTCTGAAGAAGGTAACTGGAGTGACTCATGGATGAGGAGGAATATTGACCTTTGCAGTGGATAAATGCAGCTCTCTATTTTATAAACAAATACAAAATGATGTTTGTAGTGTGGTGGAACAAATACAATGTGGATGCTGGTTTATTCTTGTACAAAATAATTTGGGAAAATGATATTTTATAGTATCCACAATTTTCAATTCAAAAATAAATTTTTCATTACCTAATTATAAGTTTCTATTGTAATTCAGAATGCCTGCAAATTTAGCAATTGATAATTATAGCAATTTTATAAGGGCTATATGCTGGGAAAGAGTTTTGTGGTAATTTTGCAGCAATCCCCTTATGTGTGCTCCAGCTGCTTTGCTCAATTTTACTTTTCTTCCCCAAGCCTCTGACTGATGGAGATACACACAGATCTGAAAATCTGGAGATATGGCCAAGAAGAGGATCTGTGCAGGGTATGTGTCTATTTTAAGGACTGCAGAAACAAGTTAGAGTGTTTGACTGGAAAAGCACTTCTATTGGCCTGATTCTGTAGGAATCTATATGGACTCAACAGTCATAGGTTATCTCCTTTCTCAGGGTGAAGCTTTTGGGTTCTTCCTGTGATATTGTTTGATTTCCTGTTTGATGTATTATCCTGTATATATTTTTTAAATTTTGTAAATCGAGTTGACGGCAAGAGTTTGGTCTCTCTTGGGTTCCTTGGGAAACACCTGAGTGTGATGGTTTGTCTGTGGGATGGGCTAATCCAGTATGAAATACCTGCTGAGAAGAGTCAGAGGTTCAAAATTCATACAGAGCACGTAGAGTCTGATTCCTGTCTTTGAGCAAAACACAGTCAGTGTGTTACATCTGGGTCCTTGGGATGAACTGAAATGCTCCCTTGTGAAGGCATGGAAAGCCTCCCAGGGATTCAGTGCAGTATCCAGAGCCAGCATTTCCCATCCTCACAACACAGTGTGATAAGCAACAGTTGGCTGCTACCCAAGAACCTCATGGTAGCTGCAGTTCTGTGCCATAAATCACAAAGCACTTTGAGATTATTAAGGATGACAGTCTCTCAAGGTGTAGTGATTAATACCCCACTTAGATGTTTAAATACTTGTCCAGTTGAAGACAGTTCACATTAGGCCTTGAACTTACTTGACCGTGAGCAATTCTTTGTGCCGTTGTTTGGACACTGCACTGGTGGGGCTGGGCTGTCTCTGAGCGTGGTACATCCAAGAATTTAATAATCAAATTACAGTGTTCATGGACAGTAAAGCCAAGTAGTTTATTTCTGTAGTGCTCATCATCGAGCCACTTTGTAGTGTCTGTAGTGTTGCAATTCTGACTCTGGATTTTCCCTTCTTTTGTCCAGGTTGTTCTTGCCTTGTTTCCACTTCTCTTGCTGTGACTACTTTCAGCTGTTGGCAGAAATGTCATTTAGTTGTTTTTTAAGGAATAGGTATGGGGCCAGAATAGGAGAGGACAACTGATCATTAAGTGTGTTCCTCAGAACTGCTTTGCTGTGAATGCTTCAGAAGGGCTGCTTTGACACCATATTCTTTCTACTCTTCTCACATTAATGGCATATATACATTCTTAGGCTGTGTTAGTGAAACTGCTCACTTTCTGCAATAAAATCTTGGTATACATCTGCAATGAGAGGGATCCTCACTTCACTGATAGGCTGGGGAAATGTACAAGTAAGGGGGAATGGCTTTATCTGTAACTTCATTGGTGTGAGCTTATTGCATCAAACATTCACAGCCTTTAGTTGGGATGTCTTTATACCAAAGCAAAGTGAAGAAAACTGGTAAGGGGTTGTCATGGACCTCAAGTTCCCTGAAGGGTGACTTTTGTATAGATGGTGACTTGTTGGACTTGAAAATATACTTTGATGTTCAGTCTTCTCTACACAAAATGAAAATGCTCTAAATTGCAGCATTAAGAGGTATCTTTTCTTAAACACAGACAGTAATCCAACAGTATTCCCACAGTCAGTGGAAATGTCAGCTCCAGGATTGCCACAGCGGAAGATTCTGGTTTCCTTCCTTGCAGAGGAGAAAATGCACTGTTGCTTCTGTGCCTGTGGATGTGAGGAGCCTTGTGGGCGTTGTGTGCTGTGGGGGAACAGGAGTCACAGGGGTGAAGGAAGAACTTCTTTTTCCTTAGGCTGAACTCTGTTCTGAAACTAATCGTGCACCTAAACTCACGCATTGATGATGTGCTCTCCATTGTGGAAACTCATGTGGGAAGAAGCATGTTTCACTTTGGTTTTAAACCCACACTTAATTCAACTTAATGCAACAAGATTGTACAAGAAACCTGGAAAGATTGACAGGCAAAGAATGTTTAATGTGGTCCTGTAAATTCTTGCAGTGGAATATTAGTGGGTCACTCAGTGTTTCCAGGAAGTACTTGAAGCTTCATACATGAAAAATGGTGACATAAAGAGAGGAAAGGCCAGAAGTGGTAGTTGGTGTTTTACAAACAGAAGTCTGTTGACTTATGCCAAGTGGAATCTGAAGTAAATCCTCTCTGTAAGTAGATGTTCAGTAAGATAAAGTTGGTGATAAGGACAGACCATTTCTTAGTTGTTTGTATAAAATCTAAAATTAGAGTGAATTCTGTTTCAGAGTGTCAATATAACAACTGTATAAACATGGGTTAACATATAGGCTCTTTGGAGCACTATATAACCTCTGATTGCGTGTTAAGTAAGAACAGTCCCCCTTGCTCAGAAAGGGCTCAGATTTGCTGTTTCAATAAAGTTGTATTTTATTTCAGCAAAGTGTAAATTTAACTGTTGTTCAGGAATGGTCTGTCTTCTCTTATTCTAGCAAGAAAAAAAAAGTAGAAGTCTCCAGACTCTGAATTTATTTTGGTAGATGCCAATTTGTGATAAGAGAGAAAGTGTTATCACCACACAGACAGCACCTGTTAATTGCCCAAATAATTCAGGCTTAAATTATGCAGGCTTCTAAAACAAGGACTTGGCCTAGCAAAAGGGGTAAGAAAATATAACTTGAGGATAAATCCTGAATATGCTTCCTGCCTTCCCATTGTTTGTTTTTAATGTTTTTCTTGTGATGGGAACAACAAGTAAATGCCTAAATTTTAGAATTATTGCTGCGCAAGAAGGTTTGGGTTTGGTTTGTTTTATTTTACAGTTTGCCTGAAAAGTTAAAGCCACTATTTAAACTGGGGGGGGGTTAAAATACTAACTGTGCCAGCAGTCCCTGAGGACAGGTTGTATGCAGTTAAGCTGTATGTCTGTCTGTCTGTATTTCAACACATGAATAGTTACTGGAGACAATGAAATCTTTGGCCCTGCACCTCATCCCTGTTTAAGGTGCAGTTTAACCTGTATTGCTGGTTGTTACAAGCTCGTCATACACAGATTTAGCAACAGTTAAAAAGCGCCCTTGGGAATAAAATCTAAGGTTGGGTTTTATTCTACTTGAGATATTTTTCCACTTGCAATGAAATATGTCTTAGGGCAAATAGGTGTCATTCTTCAATTGACAAAGATGCCTTATGGAATAAAGCCAAGTCTGGTAGACAGGGATAGGATCTTTTATATCCCCGGCTAGTACAGTGAGGGAACCTTGTGTGTACAAGGAAAGGCTTGCAAGACCAGAAATGTGCTTAATCTTTCCAGTTATTCTAGAGGTTTTAATAAAAGATTACTCCTACCTGCCAACTTCCCTTCTCATGTCCTCGTTGCTATAAATACAATCCTGCCATCAGTTTTGTGATTTGAAGAAACTGCCACAATTGTTAGTACATTTTGTTTGCTTTTTGAATGTTTTGTTCTTTATTTAGCATAGTCTATTTGTTGTACTTTCAGGCAATCTGGGCCTAACATGTTCTCTCAGAAGTGGACCAAGAGAAAGTCAGGCTCAGGTGTGAGTAAACATTAAAGCACATAAGGTGTGTTTGGGCTGAGTGTTTGCAGAACAGAGGACTAAACTTTGCAAATATGTTTCTAATATAAATGCCACAAGGAATTTCAACACTTCCCTTTTCACCTTGTCCACTGAGTGGTTCACAAGGCCATGGATGAGCCAGGTCAGTGGGTGTCCTTGGAGCGTGTCTGATGCAAGCGGAGATAAGCCCAGAGCACAACAGTTATGTCTGACAGAGGAAGAGCATCCTTATTCCTCCTGAATTTAATTTGCTAAAATGCACAAGCAATCTTGAGTGTAGGGGCAGGGCCTCAATTTTCCCCCTACCTTGAGTGCCTTTGTCACTAGGTGAGAAAAATTGCTTTGGGCTGATGCTCCTCTGAGTTTCCTCTCCATGAATAGAGAATGATAGGATACTTTATTTGGAGTGTTTGGGGCATTTTGGTGTTTCTATCTTGATCTGCTTGAACTAAGTTTGAAACTCAACTGGCTTGATGAAATGATGGTTTTGGCTATGCAGAAGTTAAAAATGAAGAGCTCTGAAGTCTAGTTATTGCCAGGCTGTGAACAGACCTGTGTGGAAGGTGATTCTCTGCACTGTGAAGATCCAGAACTTCTGTGTTGTTCTGACTGTGTTGTGTTCATACTACGTGGCAAACTCTGGTGCTGCCATTCCTGACCAGCCTGGCCACTCCTGTCCCTGCAGCCCCAAAGACCTGCACATCAACCAGACAGTGGGGAAGTGATGAGCAGACCAGAGGAGCTTGGGGTAGGGTCATGTGGGGTACTGGATAGAGAGGATCATTTTACAGCTCTCTCTGAAGCCAAATATAACTAACTCTGTTAGAAAGAACACAGGCTCATCAGATGTTAAATGCCAGAACAGCTGTAGGTGTCATAGCTTGTGGCTTTCAACTGAACATATGGCATAAAACTGGTGTAGCTGACTAGAAAAATCACTTTTAAATATTGACACTGCCTTTGATCTTTCTTCTTTTAGGCAGTGAATTTTGTCAACTTTGAGTAGCTCTATTTTGGTTGGTGGAAAAATGGGAATTACTGTGGGGTTTTGTTTGGTTTTTTAAGCTAAATAAAACATTGTTTTCTTATTTTAAAAAATATCTCTCTTTTTTCTAGGCCCTTGCCACTTCAGAAACACTAAAGATTCTAGTCACTGACAACACTGTCCCACTGTGAAAATGCTTTTATTGTTAGAAAATGAACAACCAGAAGGATGGAGCTTATTAGAGATCCTGCTTAGCAACATTTAATTAATGCTGACATCTGAAGTAGGAAAGAATACCTTCAGAATGGGCAGATTTCTTGGTTCTGATATGTGAGAATACACAGAGCCTTTGTTGTGTCAGGAGAGTTGTTCCTGCGTTGTTGCCTGAGGATAATTCAGAGTCTGTGGTCCATCTAAAAAAAATAATTAAAGTAGTAAAAAAAGAAGGAGGGGGTGCAAAAGAAAAAAGATTCAATAAAGCAAATACAGAAGCAACATGACATTGAAACTTGTATGTTGGAATTCAGAAATAAACTTGCTTTCATTAGTCCAAATGGCTGCAGTTTAAACATCACTTACAACTAGTACACCACAATGATTGTCATCTATAGTAATAAACTGTTGTAATATGTGTGTGTCTTTCCTAAATAGATGGCCCCTGATTTTTATTCTTTTTTAAGGAGGAGGAAGAAGACTGTGGTTTTTGTGAAGGGGGTGTTTGGTTTGCATTAGGCATGATACAAACATGGAATTGAAAACTTTTGAGGCAATTCAGGCACCAGATGTTGTTCAGCAGCAAGGCAGTTTTCTGCTGATATACCACAATTCTTCTAACTTTGACTTTAGACTTTTAAACTTTGCATTCTTCTCTTTAAAAGCCAGAAAGCTTTCCAAAGAGTGACAAAAAATGGTACCTGATAAGTTAAAATCTCAGGAAATTAGTTTGTTAAATACAATTAAATTGGTAGGTGGCTGGGTTTGCAGCTGGAGATGTTACCTCACCTGTATGAGTGTTTTTAAGAATACCTAATTCCTGAAACAGGGAAACACCCTTTGCATCTCTAGAACAAGAAGGATGGTGCCTTTCAAAGTTGGTGTGGATAAATGGAGTAGAAGAGAAGTAGCAGCTTATATAACATAATCTTAAAACATTAACTTGAATTGCTCTTTAAAGAGGAACTCTAAATATTGCAGGGACTTTGCAAGTAAATCTAGGTCTTTATTGAAAACTACCTTTTAACATTATATAAATATTTTTAGCTGCTTCTTTCATGCCAGTAAACATCCAGTGAGTGTATGAATTGATCTTGCATCTGGTCTGCTTCAAAGTGAGAAACTCCAAAGCTTTTTTCCCAGGGTTACAATACCTGTTAGATGATTTGAGAGACAAATTGGAGTGAGTGCCAAAACCATAAGCTTTGGCATACAAAGGGCAGGAAAGATAATTCATAATCCCTTTGTTTTGAACTCCTCTGTGTTCTGTGCTTTTGCAGTTGATCCTCTGTTATTCTTTTCAGCCTTCCTTTAACATTCATAAATCTTATTATAGTGAGTCTGAACTTGGTTTCCTGTGAATCTACTAACTGAACAACATACTGGAACATCCACAGTGAAAGAATCAATCTGTTATGCCACATCCTGAGTATCATCCTGCATGGTAACCTCCAAGTTATTTTAGTGGCATAAGAGCATCTACTCAAACCCTCCATCCCTCACAAAAGAAGGAATTATTGATGAAGGAACAGTAAGAGATCTGGTCTTCTCATACTTGATTAGAAACTGGCAGCCGATCCTATCTTCTATTTTGATCCTTTTAGATACCCTTTATTGCTATTGAGATATAATTCAGTTTTTGTATTGTCTTACACCAATGACCTAAGCACAGATGTGCAGGAAGGTGTTCAACTTACTTATAGTTACTTAGGTGCAGTTACTTATGTGTGTGTGCTATTTTAACAAATGCTCTGATATGATGTTGTTTGAGGCTGTTTGAAATTGCTTTAATGGGTCAGTGGTTGAAAATTTGGATGAAGACTAACCACATTTCCTTTTACAAGGCTCTAATTGTGAGCAGTTTGAGATACAAACCAGTTCTGTGAGCTCTGCCTGTGGGGCATCGTGGGTGGGGCCTGTTCAGAGCCCAGACCTCTCTGACTGCTACAACATGGACTGTGCCCTGCAGAATCAAGTGCCCTTCCCCAGCATTGCTAATCCTTTTTTCCTCCTTGCTTTTGCAAACCAGCAGGATGCTGTTATCTTTTTCCCCTTCTCACCAGAGGTGGTTCTTTTCCTACAAAGGCATAGCTTTTCCCCTAACCTGCTGCATTGCTTACTCCGAGCATGACTAATCTCCTCATAAGAGAGGGTACAGGGCCTGATTCCTGATGGAGTTTTGCACTGGAATAAGTAGAATTAACTGTGTGAAGTACCCCAAGGCTGTGGTGGGGAAAGATTAGCAGTGTCAGTTCCCTGGATTTCAGGAAAGGCAGAAAGGAGAGCATGTTCTGTTTCCTCAGAACCACTACCTAGAATATAGAATTAATAGGAATTTTTCCCAAAACAAAATACATATAAATAAACCTAAATATGTCATTCTTTCTTCCCCCTTTGTATAGCTACATCAAGTGCCCATTGTGGGAAAATAAATTCCATATATATAAGAATGGGAAACATCCCACTTGAACTGCCAAATTGCTTTGATGACTGAAAATTTTCATCTTGGAAATACTTCCTCCTTGTTTGCTGTTACAGTCAGATGTGTTGGAACTATACTCACCATGCTGTGTTGTTTGCTCCTCTCAGGAGTTCCTCAGCTGTGCTTTGCTTACTTTGAGAACAGTCTTGTGTCCGAAGGGCTTGGCTGCAATCAGGGAACAGCAGATATGTTAGAGGGGCAAGGTGGCTGAGGGAAACTTGAGGGTTATCCTTAACATTGGTACAGAGAATTGGTCTGCCATGACCAAATCACTGCATTTTCTTTGGACCTTTCAAGTTTCCAGCTGAGTTGGTAGCAAGATTCAGCTGTGCACTGAACAGCTGCAGCCTGTTCCTCCTCTTAGATGGACGTGCACCTTTTCCCATTTAAGTTTATAAGCTCAATAGAACTTAGAAGTTTTCTACAAACTGTCCTTGTCTGTGGCACAATGAGGGCTACAGGGAATGGCTTAACTGAGCTGCCCTTATTTTACATATGTCATTCCCTGGCATGTGACTGTTACTTAACCAGCAGCAATGAATGTTTTAGTGTGCCCAGATAACACAGCTCCATATTCTGTGCTCATTACTAAAACATGGAACTTGCCAGTGTCCTTGCCACGTTGGCGGTGGGCTGAGATTTGTCACCAGCACCTCATTAGGAACCCTCTACACTGTGCTCTTCGCTTAGCAGAGATGGTTTAACAAGTCCTCAGGACACTACAGGAAAGCATCTTGTTTGAGCAGAAATTGTCTGGCACTCACAACTGGCATTTCTAGCAGAATCCCCCCATCTCATCAGGGCAGCGAGGGAGGGAGAGCAGGCAGCTGTCTGGGAGTGGTTGGATGGTTTGACCTCCTCACCAGCCATATTGGGCTGTAATATTTATTTAATGTTAATGTTAAGCATTTTGCTAAGGATGCAATTGATGTATGGAAGATAAAGGTGAGGAAGCTGTTGTCACAGAATGTAAGGGGTTACAGATGCATTTAAACCCAAGGAATAGCATTTTCTCTAAAATGATAGGAAAGAGTAAAGGCATTTTCAAGTGGGGACAGTAGGAGAGGACAGAGGAGGAGCAGGTACCCCAAGCAGAGAAAGAGCAGTTCTCGGGGTGCTCGTGTGACAGCATAACTGCTGAGCTCTGTGACCTTCTAATGTCTGAGCCCCACCTCATTCTCTGCATTATGCTTTTACCATATTAGTTGTTTCTTATGCTGGGCAAGCTCCTCATGGAATTGGCACCTCTCCTGTGTCCATCTGGCACATTTGATCCCACATGTTCTGGCAGTCAAGGAACAGATGAACAGTGAGCATCTGAATGGCCATTATTGTGCTGCGGCTTCCCAGCCGTGGTATTGCTGTGCCACTTTTAATAATTCAGAAGTGATGTAGAGGAGGGGGAGTCAAAGGGCTGCAGCAATCTTTGTTTCTCTCTGTAGTGTGTGATTCCTCCGTGGTGGCTCTGTAGTTACCAGGGAAACGGGAGAGGGATGGCACAGCACCCGGGGCTGGAGGGGGACCTGGGGGTCTGCTCCCTGGCAGCTGCTCCTCTGCACCCAGGGGGAGGACAAGAGCTTGCCCTACAGTGGTTTGGTGCCTTTCTCCCTCTTTCCCTCAGTGGTTTTGTGGAAATTGTTAAACAGGTGATGCTTCCCAGTGTTGGTGTATTTGTTAAAGAGTCTTCATTACCGATTCTAGTAAAAATATGCAGTGTCAGAAAATGAGCATTACTGTCAGTCTGGAGGAGTTGGATGATCACAAAATCTTTCCCTGGTATTATCTGGAGTCCTGGTTATAGACAGGCACTGCTGGAAGGTTGTTTAATGTGTTTGAAATGCTTTGGCACTTCAGGGAATAGATTTACTGGAAAAGAGTAAGGACACTTCACTAACATTTGCTCAGTGCAGCATTCTCTGATTTCATAAAGGTTGAATGTAATTTTTGGTAATTAGTGCATGTATATCCTAATCACCTTGCACTGCCTGTGCTGACCTGGACAATGCCGGTGTTGGAAGCTCTGATGAGGGAGGCAAACAGGAGCACGGGAGAAGTTCCTGCACCTCCAGGTTGTCCCTGCGGCTCCCGGGGGCTGTGCCGTGTGGGAATGGGGAGGTGGAGGAAGGGCAGGTGTGCTCCAACCTCCACTCCACTGCACATGGTTTAGGGCTGGATCCATCTTTAAGCTGCCTAATCTACTGGCTGTGCCATTTGTTTCATGCCTGTGGTAGGTGCTTGGATTTGCAGCAATTATGCTGAAGTTGGTCCGAGAGAATGACTTAAAATTCTCTGGTTTTACTGTGGATCGGGGTGGAACCTGGTGACTGGTTTGAGATGGACTCTTGGGCTATGCTCAAACTCCAGGCAAAAGGAGGCTGTTCAGTTTGGTATCTCTGTCCCTCCTTCAGTGGTAAACTAGATAAGGTTGAACAAGATTTTCTGTGACAGTTTGTTGGCAGCTGCCTGGCAACTGTTTGCTTGATTACTTTAGAATGGGACCAACACAATAAAATGCCATATAAACACCGTCTTTTTTTGAATTTCATGGCAAATAAATACGCTTTTTCCACACCAGAGGCTTCCTTTGAAGTCTGCATTCAACAGGAGATTTGTCACTATGGGAGAAAGCCCTGAGGTTTAATTTCCTTGTGCCCAGTTTATGTACACAAGTGAGGTATTCCTGTAGAGTCAACTTAAACTTGAACTATAACTAAATTTATGAGTACATAATGAGGTTGTTTTTCCAGTTACCTTTGTGAAACCTTCAGAAGTGGTTCACAGACCTCTTGCCCTCCATTTGCCTCTTGGAGTCTGCAGACTCAAGGCTCAAAACCTTGAATATGAAGTATGTCTACTTCAGACTTGTAATCCATGGATCAGAGTGAAGGAAAAAAACCCTAAGTATGAGCTAGCAAAAGTTTAACCATAAAGTTCAGTGTATTTCCTCCAAAATGACAAATTCTGAGATTTACTTCCTGACGCTTTAAAATTCTGCAAAAAAAAGAAAAAGAAGGAGAAAAAACCAGAGTGAAACAATACACTTGGGCACCAGAAGTGGTGTTTAGGAAAGCATACTTTGGATGTTTTCTTATAACTATTCTTGTATATTAAAAAGGAATGCTACTCTGGGACTCACAATTCAGAGATTTTTGTCCTTTTTTTTTTCATTTTTATTTTTGAGTTTCTTCGTTTGTGTGGGGTTTTTTTGAGAAAATGACCCTTTAGAGAAGTAGATGTTGACAGTAAAAAAATTGCATTGAAAAATAATAGTTCAAGATGGAGTTCTCTTCTGTTTCCTCTAGATATGGCACTACTGGGCTTAGCTTTGAGTTCTTTATAAGCCTAACATGTTAAATGTGTTGATGTTAATTGAAAAATATCTTCAATATAAATTGTAAATTCATCTAAAAGATTAAACAGTTGTCTTTTGCTAGTCCATGCTCATCTATAGCAGCTGTTCTTCAGTTTCAGTTAACACACAAAATGAAAACAAGTCCAACACCGTTGCACTTACCGTTGTTGCTTTTGCCAAAGTTAAAAATGCACTAAATTATCACTACAGAAGCCAGGAGAGGTCTTTGAATTCAGAAAACATCTATTGAGTCTGTGATGTCATTTTTATGAAGTCATTCTTTGATTAGAATTACAGTTTGGAAAAAACTGACTTCTGCTGTAAATATAGTAAAACTGTTGTTAACTCCTATTCTTGCAGAGTGATTGGGGTTGATTTCCTGTTCCATGACACTGCAGTGAATGGCCTCTTTATCCCCAAACTACAGGAAACTGCTGAGTATTTTGTATGAGGTTCTGCAGTGTGTGTGCTCAGGGAGTTTGACTTTTACAGACCCAGGCACATCTCCCCTCTGTCCCAGCAGCTGATGTACATGGAGACATTGCAGACTGAAAATCCACCAGAGAAGCAGTTCATACAAAACTGCACTGTACAGGAGTGTGAGCTGTGCAGGATTGCTTGTGTAGTTCTGGCTCAGTTTTGTGTAATCCTGGGGCACAGCAATGGTGTGATTGGTGTATATCTGGAGTAGAGAATTCAGACTTTACTGGGTTTTGTAGCTGTTCGACTTTTAGCTGAAAATTCATCTCTGAATCTTTCAGCTGATGAGTGTGCAATTAAAAGGATGTATTTGAATAGGGCTCAAATTTTGCAGTCTAAACAAAGGTTACAGGAAAGCTTCAACAGAACTGATGCAGTAACGCTTTTCCTTTTGATTCTGGGAGTGTATGCGAAGCACCTACACCTGACAGAACAGGATATGCTGCTTCTAACCCAGTGATTGTAAGGTCAGATTGATTCTGGGGGTACTCATTGCTGAGGTGTGAGCAGGCAGGATCTGCAGAAATTGGCTTCAGGATTCTAGGAGGTGCATTAGGACTGGTTACCCTTTTGACTATTGGCCTTTTTCTTTGTTTCATGCTTCTTTTTTTTTTTCTCAAAAAGACACTAAAAAGTATGACGGATGTTTCCCCCTCCAAAGGACATGCTGAACCCTAAGCTTCCGAGTCTTACAGTAATTGTTTCTAAGTTGCCCTCTTTTTATATGAAACAGATCAGCTAAAACAATATTTACTTGCAGCAGTTTGTGGAGAAAGTTGTTGACTCTACTGCAGTCCACTGGTGGTTTTTGCTAGTTTAGATAAAGGGCAATTGTGATTATTAAGGAAAATGGTTCAGAAGAAGGGACAAAATTAAGAAATATAGAACTTACTGTTTAAGAGACACTGGAAGAAATGGGCTCAAGCTTGCATGTTAAATTGGTGTTAAAATTTTCCAAACAAATATAACTTATTAAAGAGACTTCTTTATGAGTCTCAAAAGCACTGAATAGGATTTTAAAGCAGAATTTTTTACTGTTATTTAACAGAAAATACATAATTTTGTGTACATCTTTATGGTTCCTGTACCAGTCTTACCCTTTTTCTAGGATCTTTTTGATAGATCTTTTGTGGAGTTATCCCAGTTTGTGTAGTAATTTTTGTTAGTTTTCAAAAGGACTGGCTGGTCTTGCATAGAAGGACTCTTAGAGAGTTCTTGTGAGAAAGCAGGGGGCTTTTTTAGTGTTTTTAGGATCATAGAGGAATCAAATGCAGTTTCTGCTGCAAGACTTAGAGCACTAAAGCTCTATTTACAGATGGGGGAAGAAGATATTAGGCAATTAAAGGCATCTTAGGGGGCTGCAACTCCTTTTGTTAGATCATAAAAGTACTTCATCTTGCAGAGATGAGGGAGTGATACTCTATACAGCTCAGCTACCACATTAGCTGATACTGGCAGGCTTTATTATGGGTGCTTTATCCCTTTGATTGGACCCTGATTGCCACTCAGGAACCAGATACAGCTGCAGCCATCTCACTTCACCTTGTGCAAGCATATGATGAAAGAACCTGAAGACACACATTTAAAGCATGCCAGCCCCATTCTCTGTGTTTGAAAGACTTATTAAGGTTCATCAAGGAAAGAATCCCTTATTTTGGGGCAATTCTGAGCTTTGGTTTGCGATTGAGCGCCCCTCAGAGAGGACTTTGAAAGTTTACTTGCCTCTCTGCTATGTATTTTCAGGTGCTCTCACAGTTGGCCTTGTGCGACAGTGTCAAACCATCCATGGACGTGACAGGACCTGTATTCCTCCACGGCTGCCTCCTGAGTGGGTCACTACGTTATTTTTCATCATAATGGGAATCATTTCACTAACTGTCACTTGTGGTTTGCTGGTGGCTTCGCACTGGCGAAGAGAAGCTACTAAATATGCCCGCTGGATAGCTTTCACTGGAAGTAAGTGACCTCAACTGCACAGTTGCCCTGTATGCAGGATAAACTGGTGGAGTCTGGAGTAACACTGCAGTGCTGTTAAGGAGCAGTGCTTAGGGCTCCTACCACACAAAACATTCCTTCTCTTTAAATACCACGTCTGAGGGAAAAGTAAGTCTTCCAAAATAAAGGGGTTGGTGTCTTAAGTGACTATAATTGAGAGGGAGTAATAGCCTTGGGCCTAAGGTGAGAGAAGGGAAGGCCTGACCCCTTGACCTTCCTTGGGCAGTGCCATTAATTGATGTAAGAAAATGAGCAAGGATAGAAGAGATCAGTCCTGCTTTGAGTGTCTGGTAGTATTTCATACTTTCCCCACTCCCGTATATCCAGGACTTATTCCTAGCAGCATGGAATGACAGAAGATTCCCTCTGTGAGGCAGAGGAGGCAGTTGGTCCATCTAAGACAATCACCCCTCCTTCAGGTGTCTCGTGACCACCTGGCTCGGGGTTGGTGCTGGCTCACTGGCTCAGCCCTGCTCCATGCTCACAGCGGCTGCTTCATTCGGAGTATCTGCATCCTAATTGGCTATGCAGGAGGATTGCCCACTGCAGAGCACCTGCTGTGCTTCACAGCACTGAGATTCTGCTTCCACGAGTGACCTGCCCCGTGCTTTAGCTGGAGGGAGCAGTGCCAGTGTCTCTGTGCCTCCCTTGGCTCTGCTCTGCATAAGCACCAGTGTAACTCCTCACAGCTGACCCTTGTCCAGCAGCCCTGTGTTTCCACACAAGGAAACATATCCTATGGCTACTTAAGTGCAGGAGAAAAACCGTTCTAACAAGCAAGGGGAATAACTTTCAACCTTCCTTTTCTTGGTGTGTGTTACAGGCTTAGCCCAACTGTGAAATGGTGCCTTAATGGTGGGGATGACAGCATGAAAAAACTCAAAACCTGAGGGCTTTTAAATTGACTTGAATTATGACATGCCACTAAAGGTAGTGTGAACACTAACTAGAAAATACAAGTTTGTGGTTTACAGGAGCATAAATAAGGTTTAATGGAACTCTGTGACATCTAATGATATGTAATACAAGTAAGATTTAACCTTGTTTTGGGGAAGGGAATAATATTAAAAAGTGCTCAGCTTCAACAAAGGTACTTCACTGAGGCACTTGTACAATCAAAGCCATCCTTCTGACAACTTTGCTACACAGCATATTAAATTATTAGTGCAGCTCTTGCAGACAATGGAGCTATTGAAATGCTGTATCCGTTGTGATTAACTTTTATTTATTTTCCGGTGAATGATTGAAATAGCAGATATGAGTATTACTGAATATTCCACCCCCACTTTTCCAGTGCACTTGTTTATCTGTACCTATTTCATGTATGTCTAATATCTGCAGGGGGGTTAAACTCAAAATGCTGTATAAAATTAAGATTCTTACAGTAAGCTGAAGTCAAAGCTTTAGGGCACAGAGAGGTTTTGAAGTACTGTATATTAATGTTTTTCTTAAATATCTCAAATTGTTGCATCCCTGCACCTTTAGTTTTCTACAGCTGTGATGATTAGTTCAGCCAAAAAGTCTGGTACCCTAAGGCTCATTTTTGTCTTGTTTTGGTGGGATTTTTTCCTGTAGATTTCTTCAGGCTTGCAACAGGTCCATTATTAGATGTCTCAGTATAGAAGGACATTCTTTTATTTGAGCAGTTGTCTTTTGTTATGAGATGTTTAATAATGAAACATTCTAATTTGTTCTTTTCCAAGTCAGAATTATTCATAATTCTATTAAGATTATAATCACTGCATTGCCAAAATTATAAAATTCAATTCTTTGGTATTCATCATACATAAAACTCTGTGACCTTTGCATTCCTGTTAACAATGGTGATGGGAAATCTTACTGCTTAACTCACTTGTAAGAAAAAATTGAAAACCAGAAATGAATGGAAGGAAGAATTCTATATTTTTCAAAAACTTGATGAGAGTGACATCTGTGGCTCATTGGATGCAACACAAATTAGTAACTTATTGGTAGATCAGTATTAGGAAACATGCAGCCATATGGAATCAGCTTGGAATACCATGAGCAGGTCCTTCCCGTGAAGTACCATTGCTGTTTATATGAAAACATGTGTAACTCATTACAAGGGGGTAGGGAAAACTTAATATTTGTATTTCATCTCATCTGCAAGTGATTTCAAGACTGAACAGCCTCATGCAGGCTGCTGGCAGATACCCTTCTCACAGAACTGTCTGAACCCCACACAGAACATGCCCTCCTAGGCGGGCAGGGAAGTCTGCTGGGACTTCCAGGGAAGCTCTGGGACTGGCAGCTCCGTTCCTTCACAGGCAAGAGGGTCTGGAGTAAATCTCTGAGGGCAAAGGAATCCTCTTGCTCAGCCCTTTCCTTGCAGCTCTGACAGCAGCAAGGGAAGCCTGGAGAGAGGTCACTTGCCCAGTTCCTGCTGGAATTTGTATGTAAATGCATAACTTGCATAGCTCATGCAGTTTTTGCTTGTCGTCTTGGATGACTTCTGATTTTTTCAACTATGAACCTATAAATATGAACTGTTGCTGAGAGTAGTCTTGTCTGTCTTGCTTAGGGAAGAGATGTGAAAGACAAAAGTTGGATGTGTGGGTTCTCTCTCCTGTATCCACCTCTGAAGGGACACACCTGAGAGGGGATTTACAAGCAGAGCATTTGCCTCATTCCCCAGCCATGGATGGGTTTCCTGCAGAAGAGCTTTGAGGCGAGGAGAGATACTTCTGTCCTCCAGGTCATACTGCAGGAGTGACTAAAGTCTTGTGAAGGCAGATGTGAAGGTTTTCCTTCACCTTCTGCAGATGAGTCCTTCAGGAATCACAGTATTCCTACTGATGTGATAGGTGTTGTCATGTTGTCATACTGCAAGATGTCACTGATATTACAGTAGTTTTACACTCTAAAAGAGAGGGTGTGATGAAGGTTATGTAAATCTCTAACATTGAGATTTTTGTGGACCTTTGGACAGGTACTGTTGAATTCCATGATTAGCAACAACGTGCAGAGCTTATTCCCTGGGGAGGCCTCTCAGGTGGTCTTATGTATATTGTAACAATCTCGGCTGTTGCTGGAATTCACAGAGCTCCCTCAAGATCTGTTTACATCTTACAGATTCAGGTCTCCTACCATCTGCTACCGCTAGAAAGGGAATTAATTCAGTGTCTGCTACCACTGAATGAGGTGCTTCTCTGAGTTGTATCAAGGGAGGAGATGTTAGACAGAAAAATCATATTTCTACCCTTTTTCTAGCAGTTACCAGACAGTCTGGTTTGGTTTGGTTTTTTTTTTTTTCCGAGGATTTAAAAGTTCATGAGCATAATGGACTTGCTTTCTGGAATGCAAGTGAAAATAGGGCAGGATAATCACATCCTTAACTAACAGTAGCTATTCTGTGAATGTCTGTCCCTGGTGTTCCCCAGTGAACAAAATGCTTCTTGAGTTATTAAACATTTGTACCAGGTGCTGCTGTCTATGTTATGTGTCTCTAAAGAGGTGAGCAGGTACTGCAGTGAGCCCTCAAAAGATCAGACCATTTCTTTAAGATTGGATTTTTTGCAGTTGTCTTTAGATGCTCAAAACAATTTCAAGCTGAAGAATTACAAGAACTCGTTGGGGTTTTTGACAGCCACCATTCAGATGCAAACTAGAAGTTATTGTATTTTATTGCCTAATTATTTTTGTTAGCAGAAATTGTAGTCATTAAATGTCTTTTCTGCAAATTTTCCTGCACAAGGAAGAACTTAAAAGCAAGTACTCTTGAGGAGGAAGTTCTTTATGGGTTGCTGGAAATCCACTGAGTTGATACAACCAGATATGGAGAACTACATTTGGACTACAGCTTGTATAAGAAATTCCTATCCACTGCCTTAAAAATCTCCTTCTAAAAGAATACACACCATGTTAAATGAGCACTTCATATATTGGATTTTCTCTCTACTTTCTTCTTCTTTTTTTGAAATAAATTTATCATGAAGTCCTTTCTTAATGACTTCTCAAAACTTTGCCTCAATTCCTTTGCCAGGCTTCCTAATCTGCCAGAGACTTTGATGAATCCTTTTTTTATTTGCTATTTCAGTAGACTAAAAATCCAGTCCATACAAAGAAAATTGCTTGGACACCCTCCCAGCAGAAAAGGTGGCTGGTTCCCTCTGTAGTAAGTGTTTGAAATGCACACACACATGAGCATTCTGCACCCTGCCTGCACGTGCAGAATTCATTTTTACTTCTGAGGTGAACTGAGGGAGAGTTGAGGTACCTGCACCCTCCTGTCCTCAGGCAGGAGCACAAGGAGACCCTGAGCACACTCCACTTGGCACACACAGAGCTGCAGCAGGTCCCAGACCCAGGAGCACTGCTGTGTGTAGGGACAACACACCTCAAGAGCACTGGTTTAGTAGAGAGGGATAAAGATCTATTCTTCAACCATATCCATGAGGCCATCAGAACTTTTCCGGCTGTGGAGACCTTGAATGTAAAAAAGGAGATTTAATGTTGAAAGTGCAGGTTGTTTTCAGAATCCAAAATCTATTTCCTGTAAGTGTGTTTTTGTTAAAATATTAGACAGGGTTTGTAAATAACTGGAACATTTGTCATGAACAAACTGGCTGTAATGGGCAACCTGCTGAGTTATGGTAATGTATCTCATCTTCAGGATATTGTTCAACCTGTTACTAATTGTATGTTGTGTTATGCATCAGACATCAACTGTTTTTTTTCTGGACCTGTCAAGTACAGACAGAGCTTGTACAAGAGGCACATACCCACCCATGCTTTCCTCAGATGGACCAGCTGTTTGTTAAGATACAATTGAAAAAAGGGAAACATTCTTTAAGGATTAGATTGTGTAGTGTGGAATTACATGGACCAGTAATCATGTAGATGAAAATCTTCTAGATCTGGGCCTTTGGTTCTGTTCTAATGGATGGCACTGAGCAGCAATGTGGTAACTGTGCAGTTGCCAGATGTTTTCTGTTGGTTCTCCTTCTCTTCCCCTTCGAGCAATAAACCGCCGGTTCGAGCACGTTATGAGCGAGACACGAGCCCCCTCCAGTGGAACATCTGGTTTTTTCCTGCTAGGTGCTGTCAGCCTGAGGACAGGCTGATCCTGCTGCTGTTTGCTCTTGGCTCGAGGTGTTGGAAAGCTGCTTTGTATGTTTTGGAAATCAGGGAGCAGCTGATGTTCTGACGTGGATCATGGTTTATGAAACTGTCCTTTTTTGTTTGTGCCCAGGTCCTACTTGGACACTCTTTCAATTCAGACTCATCATGCCCACAACTAGTACCTTCTGGAAATATGAGTGGTTTTCCTCAGATCTGAGACCTCTGCTGTGGAAATCACCAGCACTAAGACATAAAATAGGTGGTAAACTATTAGTTTTGGATAAACACGGAGTCCATTAAAAATTGGTTTTAGTGTGGGCATGTAACACTGTAGCTGGAGAAACTGGAGCATGTGTATTTAGTCAGGAAGAGCAGTAGTGAAGTTACATTAAAAAACACTGAGGCTGCTCCAGCCCATCATTTCCTCATTTGTAAAGAGTAGGAACTTTGTCCAGGTGAGGCCCAAGGAGGCAGGCCAGCTCCTGACTGTATTTTATCTACCTTTGGAAGGTAGGAAGCTGCAGCACTGCTGACTTGCACAGGAGCCACTGATTGGTGATGGCTGTTACCATTGCAAGTGGGGTTTACTGTTGTTTGTTTGACTTGTGAGGAAGCTTAAGTAGGAAACAATATCCCCAGAGTTAGTTCTGTCTTGTAGTGGTGGTGAAAAGGGAGACAAGGACAGCCAGCACCTGTGTCCCTTTTACTAGCAAACTAAAAGCAGAAGCCTGTGTTAACTGAGAGAAACCTGAAAAAACTCAGCATATAATGCACTTTGTTCAGGCAGGAGCATTGTAGCTTGGCTTGAATTTTCTTTTCTGCATGGCTGGGTTATAGGAAGAGTTTGAAGAGTATGAGAGGCTTCAATGTGAGCTGTGCATCATGTTAGGAGATGTTGGTGTGTGGATTTATGGGGTTGGTGGGAGAACAGAGCAGGTTCAACCCCTCTCTCCTCCCAGATCTAATTAGATTTGGTTGAATAATAGGAATTGAGCTGCCATGTTCCACTCACAATAAATAATGTTTGAAAGACAGTTGAAATGCATAGAAGTGAAATAAAAGTAAAACTGAACTGGTAGAATGGGATAAAATTCTATGTTATTCTAATGTGGATCCAAACCCCAATTGTATATTCTTGTGTATGCAATCAAACCAATTCAAAAGCTAATCCTTTTTATTGTGAATAATGTCTTGCCTCTCAGAGGAGCCATATTTGGAAGTCATTCCCTTGGGTGAGACAGTAGAGCCCTTTAGTTCACTCAGAATACTTTGCTTGCTTTTCTGAGTGCTCTGTGAATGGGTGAATATTTGCACTTTAACACAGCAGTGACTGTTTTTTTCTTTTTTCTTTGCAGTGATCCTATTCTGCATGGCAGCCCTAATATTTCCAATAGGATTTTACATCAATGAAGTTGGAGGTCAACCATATAAATTACCCAATAACACAGTGGTTGGGTCTTCATATGTACTGTTTGTATTATCAATTTTCTTTACAATAGTGGGACTTCTATTTGCTGGCAAAGTTTGTTTACCTGGCTGATGAATGTCTGAACTGCAGGACTTTATTTTGGAAAAGAGCAAGACATCAGAATTGCATTCTCAGGAGGATGCCTAAATCAGACTATCAAACACTGACTGAAAAGAGAAATGCTTTGACTTGTTCTCACTATGCACTTTGGATGAAAAAAAGGAGAGCCTTTCCCATAACCAAATACAGACATCACTGACTAATCTCCTGAGCATACTTTAATGCAGTCAGGTCTGCACTGTGATAGGAACTAGTGAAGAATGCTTTACACTGAGAAGCATAAATGCCCCATGTTACTGGACTGTTCCTGTTTTTAACGCCTAACAATTTGGAAGTCAAAGTATTTATGAACTCTGTGGTAGACCAGAGGGTTGTGGAGGAATTCAAGTGAGGCTGGCCTCGCTGTGTAGGAGATTAGTGTTTTACATCTTCCTTCTGATGAGCAAAGCCTTTGGCACCAACATGGATCATCCTGCATTACTGCACCAAGAAGCCAATAGATCAAAACGTGTTCTCTAAATGTATGTAAGAGCAGAAGACATACATCCCCTCCTCCCCCATAAGCTCTAGGAAACACTAAGGAACGTTTTAAAGGGGGATTTCTTCCTTATATTTATATAAATATATATATATAAATATATATATATTTTGCTGATGCAGTATCCAGTGTGTGTGTATGTGTGTGTGTGTGTATATACACATATGTATATATATGTATATACACACAAATGGTTCCTGGAAAAGAACTCAGAACGCTTTGCTAGCAAAACACTGTGGTGTGCAAAACTAGAACTCAATAGAAAAAAGCCATTTCTCTGAAGGCCACATAGCTGAGAGTCTTCAGTTTACCTCATTCTTTGTAGCAGCCCTTGATTTTAACAGTTTTTTGTAATAGGTACAACCGATCCCATGCCTTTCTAGGTGCAATTTTAAGTTAAGCTAAAATTCTTTTTATGGTAATTTATTTGTATATGAGGGTAGAAGGTGAGATCATGTCATACCTTAAAATCCTAATTTTGGGAAACTGACACTATTTAAATTATTAGCAACTGTTGTACAGAAAATCTCTTTTTCTACTGCATTGTTACATTAGCATTGATACATGTTCAAGCACAGCATTTTGCCATAGGTAAGGATTTCTCTAGCACATGTGAAATACAGTATTTAAAGTAATGCAAACACTATTCCACTGCAAAGATGGATGAACTTATTTTCACTTGAGTATTAATTCATCTTTGCCAAAAAAATGAGCAATATAATTGTTGAAAAGTGTATGCCTTGTTTACTGAAGTTGTTATTTTAAATGTGGATTTAGTGGCCACCCAAATTCGGAGTAAACATTCCTCACTAGAAGTAGTTTTATTTTTCAACACAATGATAAACCATTGAATCCATAGACATCTTAATTCACTACTCAGTCTAACCTTGCAGAAAGTAGTTTGGTGTTCCTGGGAAGCTGCCTGCACTATCAGTATTTGTTTAGTAGTTAATACAAAGTTTACCTGGGATTCATTAGGAAAACAAAAAAAATAGTCTGTTTTGAGTGCTGTTTCATTGACTTCAAAAGAGGAGCTGCATTTATGAATAGACACTTTCCTAAATTGTTACAGAAAGTGTATTTGAAAATTAGGTGGTTGTTAAAATATAATTAGCAGTTCCCAAATTAATCATTTATCTGATAAGCTGAAGCGTTTGAAAACAACACAATTTGCACAATTATTTTAAACTGTGTGCCATTCAGACCCTGATGGGTCCCTGTCCTTCTCACCTCTTCCCTCTCCCCCTCCCAAGGTGTTTTAAAACAAAATGATTATTTGCTGGTTTAAACATTTTTTCTTTTGCAATTTTTGAGCAAGCTTGTCACTGGAATGGTTTATAAGCAACTTTTTTCTTTTCCAGTCAGTTCATGCACAGGTAGAATGGAGTGTTTATGGATAACTAAATTTTTCTAAAGTATATTAATCTGTAAATACAGCCAGGCACCTACTTTGAAGTAGTGGTTTAAATATGATTTGGTTCCTAATTTAAGTCTGAGGTCCCTAGTGATGTTGGTGGAGATAAAAGGCAGGGTTCAGCTGCTGAATATGTGTCAAAATGTTGGTGTTATCACTACTGTGTCCTAAGCTAAAGTATTCACAAAAACTTAGATTATAAATTATGTTGGAGAAAAAACAAGGCTGTTATTTTTTTCAGAAATGTCACACTTGTAAATAGTTCTAGATTTTTGTAACTGGAACACAGGTGGGGAGTGGGGAAAGTTTCTCAGCTGCTAAGATTTCTTCCTCTTCCCTGCTCCCCCCAGCTTACTTACTTCAATTATAGTAACATCATGTGGATTCAGGCTTTGATTAAATGGATCAGCATTTAATAAAAAGAAAATAAACACTTATCTTGGAGCATGCCGAGACTGTGGTTGGCTGACTGGAAATTTATCTGATCTGCCAATGCTATTGCTATCAATTATTAACTGATAACAGAGATTTAACAAATAAATCTATTAAATATTTGAGCATTTTAAGTCCAGAAATAGATGCAGCCATCTGCATTTTAAAAAAGCCCAACCCAGTAATTGAAGAGACAGCTGTCAACAGTTGCTTTTAATAAGGTCACTAAGTACTATATAGTACAGTATTAATTTATAGCAGAAAATCATATCTTGTAAACTGTATATAAAACACTGTTTTATGGTGCAATCATTTGTCAAACTTATGTCTGTTACTTTTGTTTTAAAGTTGTGTGCATTCTTTTCATACCTAAGAGCATCACTGTAAAATCTGCTGAAGATTATTTATGGGTTTTATTTGCACAATTTTGTTCTAAACTACAGAAAGTTCGTATTGAACATGCCTAAACATCTGTAGACTTTTTCAGTTCATGAAAAGCAAATGTTTCCATATGAATCTTCTCCAAAGGTAATCCCATCTTTGTGTTGAGTGTTTACATAAACTTTTCTGATCATGCCAGCCATTATTTTTAACTTTTTGAAGGACAGCTCATTTCATACATCACTAGGGAATCTCATTTAGTCTTTTGCTTCAACGTTCCCCCGGAGGTTTGATGTGCCATCAATGGAATTTGTGCACACTGGTCATTGATTTGGCTAACAATACATAAGATTGGAAACTTGAAATACTTTCAGAATCAAAGCTAGTTAGTCTGTACAAATCTTATTGCTGGGCTCGGCTGAAATAATCGCCTGGAAAGTGTTTGTCTCGGACCTGGGGAGGGTGTGCTTCCCTGAGCCCACCAGTCTAACCATTTAATGTGGTTTTCCTTTGTCAATCTTGCTGGGGAAGGATCGCAGTGTCCCAAAGACACCCGTGCTGAGCCACCCCACCGAGCCCCCTCCCCGGCCGAGGTGGCACCGCCAGGCCGGGGCCGTCCTGCCGTCCCTGTGCCGCTGCCGGACCCCTCCAGAACACAGCCGTAGGTTCCTGCTCGCCCCGACACACACACACACAGGAAGATGATGGAAGCTGTCCTTCGAAACCTTTGTGAAGGATGAACACATGAAGGAAACGGTGTCTGCGGCCGGGCTGTCCTGCCTGGGCGCGCGTCGCTCCCGCTCGAGGCCGGACCCGCCGCCGGCGCCCCGGCCTTTACTGAGGATTGTTTTCTAATTGGTTAGAGCATTTTTTCAATTAATTGTTTCCGAACAAATGTTAATACAAACTGTATAAAATGAACATAATTTTCTTCACTTGTATTTTTGTTATTGAGCAAGTTTATCAAAATAAATTGTCTACTAAATCGACTGGCCCCGGCTGTGCTGACTGGAACCGACCCTGCTCCGTGTGCAGGTGTTCCTGCAGGTGTGCCCACAGGTGTTCCTGCAGGTGTGCCCACAGATGTCCCTGCAGGTGTGCCCTCAGTGTCCTTGCCCACAGGTGTCCCTGCCGTCAGTGTCCCTGCAGGTATTGCCTCAGGTGTCCCTGCAGGTATTGCCTCAGTGTCCCTGCCCTCACGTGTTCCTGCAGGTATTGCCTCAGTGTCCCTGCAGGTGTCCCTACAGGTATCCCTATAGGTGTCTCTGTAGGTGTCCTACTCAGGGTGTCCCCTCAGCTCTTCCCCTCAGCTGTGCCCCGCAGGTGTCCCCTCAGGTGTCCCCCCTCAGCTGTTCCCCCACGTGTCCTCTCAGCTTTTGCCCTCCGGTGTCCCCTCAGGTGTTCCCCTCAGGTGTCCCCTCAGCTGTTCCCCTCAGGTTTTCCCCCTCTGGTGTTCCCCCAAATGTCCCCTTCCGGTGTCCCCTCAGCTGTTCCCTTCAGGTGTTCCCCCAGGTAATCCTCCCGCCCGCCCCTCCCGCCCACAGCGCCCCACGCGGGGGCAGCGCGGCCGCTCCGTCTCCAGCGGCAACGCCGCAACACGGCGGGGCTGGGCCCGGGAGGGGCTGAGGGGCCCGGGGGTTCCCTGTTAGTGCTGCGGGGCCTGCACGGGCAGGGACGGCCGGGAAGCACCACCCAGTAAGGCGAGTCACGGTGCGGGAGCAGAGGGGTCCGTGCCTCGTATTGGGGAGGGTCTGTGGGGAGCTGTGGGAACAGAGGGGTCCGTGCCCCGTATTGGGGAGGGTCTGTGGGATGGTGCAGTAGGAGCAGAGGGGTCCGTGCCCCGTACTGGGGAGGGTCTCCGGGTTGAGCGGCAGGGCCCGGGCCGGGGTGAGGCGGTGGAGTCCAGCGAAGTGAAAACTGGGATTTTGTGGTGTTATTTCTCGGTTCTCACCGCGCCTGAACCCGAACGCAGCTCTGCCAGCCCGGCTGGCTCAGCTCCCGCCGCGCGGTTTTGCTGTGGTTAATCTCTTTTCCTGGCTGTGTAGCTGCTCTCCTGGCAGCTGTGCACACATATAATTAACTGCATAAAATCCCTTGACAAGCAGCTCCTGCAGAATAGTTCCTAAAAGCGTTTTCTATAAATGGATAATTGTAACTTCTCTTTGTTTTTTGTTTACTGTTGTCCCACATACAATATAAATTATCATTTAAGTTGCTGACAATATTAATACGTTTTAATAGTGTTTATTCCTGAGGATTTAAACTTTTCTGCTTTTTATCTTTTTGCTTTTATTTATAGCAAGGCTAAGTCTATTCATATAATGGATACACACTTGAGGAGAACAGCATGGTTGTTGGACAACGATCAGTCTTTGAAAAAAAATGGGTGAGGAAATTGTTGCAAAATCTTGTTGGGACTTCCTATGATACAAAATAAATCATAGTTCATATAAACTATGTACTATGCCCCTTCAAAACATTTATCATATATTAAATGTCAAAGTATAAAACAGTTTCTACAGAAAAAAATGAAGTGACTTTGCAACCATACAGGAACATTATGGGTAATGAAATAAGCCCATAAAATTAATTGTCTTGTAGGGTGACCCCAAAATCCCATCTCCAGGGTAATCATCCACCATGGGGCAGAACTGTGGGAGAGTCCAAAAAACATCAATGTTCATGTGTAAGTAAGTCCATTTCTCTGAAAAATAAATGTGTTTCAAACCAAGTCTCCATTTAATTAGAACAATCTCTTGTAGGTAATAGTGTTTTTCATCTTGTGCCTGCCGTGATTTTAAGAGGGGAGAAAAAGCAATGAATTCAACATGCAGTCAATGATTTCAAGCTGGTTGTTCCTGTATAAAATATTTTAGCAGCTCCTGTGCTTTGCAGTGATCCTCAGGCTCTATCTTATAGCCCCCATACATATTCCTTTTTTTTATCCCTTCTTAGGCTACATGAAGCGAGACAGTGGATACAAGAGCTGGAGCCTGGTGGAGGCTGCAATTTGCTGAAAGCCTTAAAGCACGTCCTTACAGTGAAAGAACTGAATTCCCTGGTTCTTGTTGTAGGAAGTTGGTAAATTCATCATCTCTCTTAACAACCAGCTCTATCTTGGATACAGAATTGGTGCAAGAAACTGAACTTGACACAAAAATAAATAGAAAATTTAAGGTCCAGGTTATATATGTTTTTAGTTCATACCATTAATTCATTTATTTGTTCCCTTTTTACTGTGTGATTATGCTCAGCAGTGTTTGGTGGGGAGAAACCTGCAGATTCACACTGTTACATATGATTGCAGCAGTCCTGCTTCTCTTGTAAGTAATTGTGTTAATACTTAACTTCCTTACGTGTCCTGGTTTTTTCCTATTCAGCTGTAATGCCTTCTCTAATAAATTTGTAGGGAAGCTGACCTAGTCATTAGAGAGTTCTTGATATAGAATTATATTTTCTTTAGAGTAGATTTGCACACATGAAAAAAATTGGAGCATCATCTTGTAACTTCCTTTACTGAGTTAGTTTTTCAGCCATATTAAAATAAGACTGGTAAGCAAATGATGGAAACATAATTACTTTGGCTTTCTCACTACATGTACCTCAGAGATTCTTTTCCTGTCTCTAGCTGAGAATTGAATACCAACAATCCATGACACCAAAAGAGACTACCAAATCAAAGCAACTATTTTTCTTCCTATTCCTCTGTGCAGGCAGTTCTGAAGAATCTTGCAGAAGCTGTGAGAGGTCGTTATCATTGCTACTCTTCAAAGGGAGAGGTGGGTGACAGCCAGAGAGGCAAAGCATTTTTCTCTCTTTTTGATGCTTCTTCACTTTGAGTCTGTAAAATAATTATCATCTGAGTAGAAGTTGATAGCAAGACTTGGTGCTGAAAGTCTCTGTCTCAGAAGTGCTGAGGATGTGGTCAATAAACCTGTGGTTAATTCTTTCTGCAGCTGAAAATGTTCCTAAAAGCACAATAAATTTTGCAGATACTGTTAACTGACTTATAACTGATGAAAGCAGTGGCTTATTGTAGAATGATTCAAAACAATAAAACATATCTTGTTTATATGTTATGATTAATTTATATGAAGTGCATTAAATTCATTTACACTCAATTCTGCTATACCAGACAGTCTTGTAGTGATGTGTGCACACTAAGGTAAGAAAGCTGGTTTGGGTTGGTGTTTCAATAGTAGTTAACTTATTTTTCTCGATTTGTTTTTACTTTTGCAGAATATTGATTGCAGTGATTTTCATCTGCTGCTTCAGGAGTCCCTGAAGGCCAAGGACCTACTCAAGAGCATCAAACAGACTTTTCAAAGAAGACTTGGTGGCTCAGTTAGTGGTAAAACAGCAGATGTATGTATCTTTCTAATTTAAGATATATGTTGAATAATCAACATTAGAAATTTTTAGTGTTCACAATATGAAAAAAATTTGTATGATTAATCAGGTATTTTCAGAGTGTTTTGCTTGTTGAAATCACAGAACTTTGGTTTTAATTATGTTCACCAATATTCCACGCTGGATATTTTGGACTGAGCATAAAAAAATTATGCTAAAACTTCCAAGAGCTTTTCTTAAAATCCATTTTAGGTTTCTGCAGAGTTTTCAACTACAGCACCTTCCAGCCTCTTCCCAAAGCCTCCAAAGCTCCAAGGACCATTAGTTATTCAAACACCAAGTGTTCTGGCCCAAACCTCAGCAGACTGGCTAAAGACTTATGGATTGAAAGGTAGCACAGAAAGAAAAGCGTAACAAGTATGAAATATGAATTAAAGTGAGAGGGTGTGTTTTACTTAATGTATTTGTTTCTTCCTATAGCTAAGAAGTTAAACCTTTATCAAGTTCTGGCTCCCAATGCTTTCTCTCCTGTGGAAGAGTTTATACCTATTCTTAAGAAAAGAGTATCATCAACTCTACATGAGGTAAGTGATGAGGAACTTTTTTTCTGTTTTTTTTTTCTTTCTATTGCTACATTTTTCTAATTAAAGTCAGTAGTTTATAAGTTAGTGAAGTTCTACAGGGTTTAACTGAAACTTGAGTCATGGATTCAAATCAAATACTCGTGCCGTTCTGAAGAATGATTCAGGAAGAAATTCCATGTTAGTGTAACTTACATTGGCTTCTGTAAACAGCCAACATTATTATATATCCTTGTAGAAATTAATAATGCGGTTTGAATGGTGTGATGGAACTGTGAAAAATATCAGTGTTGACCTGCCAGTACTGTACAACTATCAGGTGAGTTGTCTGTCTCAGATCTCTGTTCTTCTCATGGACTGTATTCTCTTATCTTTACTAAGACTGAAATGCTGCTGTCAAAATGAATGAAAATATTTGGTTTTCATTACTATGCTGTCACGTTACTTCTGTATTAAGCATTTGGTGATAAAAGTCTTAAACTTTTTATTTTTAACATAATTTTTCTGTATTTTGTTCATAGAAACTCCTTACTAAAATGGTAAAAATCTATGAGAAACGAATTGACTGGCTATCCATTGCTAGTAGGGGAATATGGGGAAGTGTTTGTGAAAGGAGGTATTGTGTTTGATAGCCCCTTTTTGTGAGGTTTGAAGTATTCATCTCATTCTATGTGTGAGGATGATGCTCATTTCCAGTGTGTCTGAGGCTTTACCCAACCTCTGCAGCTGCTCTTTTTTTTCTAAAAATCTCATCTTATGTTTTGAAGAATTTTTTAAAATATAGATTCAGTGTTTATACATTTTGATACATAGGTAGAAGATACTTCCCCTGGCAAGTTAGAGTGCAGGGAAGATAAGAATATACAATGAAAAAAGATTTTTTCTTTTATTTCTGCCAAATAACATATTTCTTATATAGGGTGGTTATACTTGTTGATATGTCAGTGACAAACTCTGTGTTCATCACCCATATCCAACATTCCTTGAGAGTTTTACTTGAGGAACAAATGTCAGACAAGGATTACTTCAATATTATAGCGTGAGTAACTATTTAAGGTTCTTACAAAATAAAGGTAACGCCTTGCAATGAAAGAAGTCTGCTGAGAGACTGTAGTTACTAATGCATGTATTTTAGATTTTTAATTGTATTTGATATTTTTAGTGATGTAATGGCAAGACTAGCACTGATTTGTCCTTATTGGGTGAGTGCATGGATCAGATGTGCGGAGATCAGATTAGTACTGAAAAATCACTCTTTTGGGTTTGGCTCATTGAACTTATTGCATCATACCTGAAATCAAATACTCATCCTGCTATACCATTCATAACAGTATCAATACCCCAAATGAGATTTTTCTTTTTCAGTGAATTTATTCTATCCTTTTCCTTGTTCTAAACCATAATTTGAAAATTAATTACTGTTATCTTTACATTAAAGATTTGGGAGTGACATTGTGCCTTGGCAGCAGGAACTGCTTCCTTCCCATCCAGAAAACTTAGAAAAGGCTTGGAGGTAGGATGAAATAATCATCATTATGTGAGTTAAGTGAGCACAGGGATAAATGGAACAGAGAGTAATTGTGAACAGTTACAAATATTTGTACATTTATCATATTACAAAAATAGGTTGCCATGTTCTACTCTGATTGTTCATGATGGTTTGTTGTGAAAACACCACTATAAAGTTTAATATGTTTGGGTGACTTTGTATTTCATATATACACACTATCCATGTACACACATACAGAAGTGTCTGTGCAAGAAATGCACAGGTTAAATGAAGAGTTGAAAACTACTTCAGTACAACTGAGATGTGAAAGCTAAAATAAGCTTTTTCCCCACATACATTGCAAATAAATCTCAGGCTTCTGTTTGTGGAGTCACATCCTCAGTGTTTCCATTATATTTCTGATTTCATTTTTATTTCTCTAAGTTCTACTATACTAACATTTTTCCATATAAACTTGAGAGAACTGTTTTCTCTTTATGCTCTGTATCTTACCTTAAAAACTAGTTTTCTATGGTGGCAGTGCATAAACTGGAACAAAGAATTTGGGCCATTATATAATGTGGGCTTATCCTCTGTTATTCTCAAAAATTTTAGGCTCCAGTAGAGTGTTATTTAAGATTCTTAGTTCTCTTTATTGCTTTGAGCAGGAACAAAAGCTTTTGTTTCTTCATTCTTTGAACTGTAAACATCTTTCTTAGGTGGGTGTTGAGCTTGCAGTGCAAGGGCAGTAGAAATTTCATGAGTGCTCTCAGGAGAGCTGTGGAAGTCGACTTCAAAGACAAAGATAAACACAAATCACAAGGACTTTACCTGCTGACTACTGGAATACCTGATCAGGAAACAGTAAGTATCCTCACAGGTTTTGCAACTCTTCTGTAAGTTCCTATCAGAATTAATCTCAACTTTGCATTTCTCTCTTTTTTTTCCTGTCTTTTTTTCTTTTCCTTCTGGCTAGTCCTCACAGTTCATTGGCAGAATACTCCTCCTTTACATCTCTAAGGCAGCTCAACTGTCAGGATCTCAAACTTCCATTTTTGCAATTGTTATTTATGTATTGGAGGTAGCAATTATTAATAATGTGGGAATCAGAGCAAATTCAAAACTTGCTTTTAGGATTCCTTTCCCACTCCAGCTCTGGCCATCATTTCACTGCAAATTTCTGAGTTTGAACAACTCTGATGTTTTTGGCATCATGTAATTTCCTTATAACTCATGGGAACAAAGACACAGATAAATTTCCAGTTGAACTCCAGAGTACACTCTGTAAAGAGCTCCTGTTTTTAAGCACAGTAATCCCTTTCTTGGTTACACATTCCCAGTGTTTGCTCTGTGGCTGCTGAGCCACTTGCACAGCCCAGAGTTCCTGACCATGAGTGTACACTAAGGTGTCTCTTGCTTTTGTTAAAAATCCTCTGGGAATTCTGGGCACACCTAAGAAATCATTGAAAGGTCACATGGTTAATAAGAAAATGAAGGATGGATTTAAAAAGCCAAATGGGTGGTTTCATCCCTACTTCTTTACTTCAGTGCATGGCTAAGTTGAAGTCCATGATCTCTTAGATTCCCAAAGATACCCCATCTCACTTCCTATCTGCAGCACTGCTGTTGCCACTGTCACTAGTGACAATTACTGTGTTTCTGCATTAATTAGGGAGGCTTTGGCTACTCAGGGTATGTTCCTGTGCTGATTGCTCACACAGGGAGGATTTGTACAGCAATTCAGGAACCAGTGGAGGAGACAGAAGCTTGTCTGAGGTAGAGGGTCACTACTGATGGGGTTTTTTCTGTCTTACAGCACACAATCAGTGCTTATGTGGCTGAGGTTTGCAGAGGCTTTGATTTACAGCTTCATGTCTGTCTGTTCAGTGCAATGGAGGACGTTGGGTCCAGTGGGGTCATTCCAGCCCGCTCTGCCAGCCCAGCAGAAACTGCCAGTGCTTTTAAAGAGATAGTACAGGCAGCCAATGGGAGATTTCACTGGTTTGGAGAAGCAGGTATGTGAAAAGGGAAGTCACTACATACTTCTTTTTCATTAATGAAATAATATTTATTAATGCTTTTTTACTCCTAAACCAAGAAGTTTGCTATTTTTAGTATATGCGAATTCTATACCAGCACTGAGATATAAACATAAGTCATAGTTGTATTGACTTTCAATTGCATTGCAGAACATTAAAATGGAGCCTTAATGCAGGAATTTGTTTGTTTGTTCCTATTTGAATTCACTATTTTCTGTTAGATTTTCTACAGATGAACATTTAAAACATAGTTACTAATAGAATAGGTCCAGATAGTCAGGCTTGCAGGAAACAAGGGCTTTTTGATACTTTCCATTGATATTTGGCATATTCTAAAAATAAATGCATATTTTGTTCACTTTAAAACCCCCTAATTGCCATCTACTTGATTATCAGGTATTTTTGAAAGTGATGATATTATTAGTATTGTGTCTGAAATGGAAAAAGCAAAGAACTACTCCCAAAAGCTATGAGTTATATGTAACTTTTTAAATTATGTGTTTCTTTCTAAAAAAATTCAGTGGTGTTTGATCAGCTGACAGTGCAGGAGATTGGACAAAATGAAAATCCTTGCAAGGGCAGGAATGTTCTGGAGTACGAGAACAGTCACCACAGAGTAAATATGGACTAGAAGGCAGTTGTACAATAGCACAGCAGTGACTGGTGTTGGAGTAGCCATGATTCCTTACCAAATACAAGGAGTTTAGGGTTGAAATTATTCTCTCTTTTTTGCTAATCCTATGATGAATTCTTCTCAAATATAATTAATTGTTAATCTTCATAATATATATGAATAAATATATTTAAAATTTATATATGTTATATAACAAACATATAATATTACGATCTCAAAAGTCACAGTGGAATGAGGGTTGTCATTGGTACAATACATTTGTTCAATTCTAAAACAGTTCTCTGAAGTGTACTAAGGGTGTAGAATTAGATTGTATCTCTCCATATCCAAGCACATGACTTTTTCCAAAGATTTTTAACTAAATAACAAAGTCAGCGTAGTCAGCCTGGCACTACAGTGGTTGTTTCTTATAAAAGTGTGATTAGAAAGAGATACACAGGAAGATACATGTCCATAGGGCTGAGCACCTTGCTGACTGCAAGTCTGAGTCACAAAGGTTTGGTTTTTTAAAGAAGTGTCAGTGGATACTCAGTGATATCTTAAAATATTTTATCATTTAACAGTTGCATATACCTTGTTCATCATCTTCCAATTTGTTCTAGCCTTGGTGTGCCTTTTCTCTTGGTTTGCTCAGAGCAGGAAGGATTTCCATCCATTGTGTTTGAGCAAGCACAGCACAAAGGTGTTTCTATTCAAGAGTTTGATACATTTGATATGAATTTTATTTATTATTAAAGTAAGAAATGAAAAAATCTGTCTTTGAAGTGTCATTTACTTACATTTTATGTCTGTGCCTTACTAACCAATGTGACCTTCCATTTCAGTGTGCATTCCTGGTGGAATCCTTAAAGCAACGTTCAGTGAATCGGCCTGTTACTCCATGTACACCAGGAGGAGACTCAAATGTGCTTACAAAGAGTGAGAAAAAAGGGCCACAGAAATTGCCAGCTGCTAAACCTATAGCTCCAAGCCCGGATAGAATGGTTTGAATTTGTTAATGTGCTGGGTGTTAATTAGAGATCCTACTCAGCAACTGGATGGTGCTCTTTGTGAGAGAAGTGCTCAGCTGAAAATTTGAGGGAATTAAAACAGTATTGTGACAATACTCTGAATTTACATTTGCACTCTAAATGCTGTGTATACCAAAAAGTACATCTTACTGACTCCTGCTGGGTAATTAACGTAACTGAACCACAGTGTAGTGTCTAAAGGTGTCTGAATGATCCCTCCTCTGACCTTAAGAATTTAACAATTAATGAATACAAAGGCAAAGCAGAAACGTGTTTTACCAAATTACGTTTATTTTGCAAGTCCTTCTAGAAGGTACTGAATTTTATGGTGTTCTGCTCATTTACAGATGAGCTGCAGCTCAGTAGCATGTCCAGCATAAAAGAAGAACAGGATTCAAGATTTATTTCCTGACTGCTCTGTTTATATCCATGGAGTTACACTACTGAGCCCTTTGGGATTTTGCAACTGTCTCCTCCACTGGTTCCTGAATTGCTGTACAAATCCTCCCTGTGTGAGCAATCAGCACAGGAACATAGCCTGAGTAGCCAAAGCCTCCCTAATTAATGCAGAAACACAGTAATTGTCACTAGTGACAGTGGCAACAGCAGTGCTGCAGATAGGAAGTGAGATGGGGTATCTTTGGGAATCTAAGAGATCATGGACTTCAACTTAGCCATGCACTGAAGTAAAGAAGTAGGGATGAAACCACCCATTTGGCTTTGTTTTTCACTGTGCACACATCTGGATTGAGTGGGTGTGCAAATCTGTAATACCTAAAGGGCCAGTGCCAGTGCTGTCCATTGTGGTGTATAAATTACTAGATACAGACCTTTCTGTTGCAAAGAATCACCTTTCACTTGTAATTTTCAGTTCTCACCTTTGAAATGGGAACAGCATTGTAGGTGTGGGAATGCAGGGAATGGGAATGTAGGTGTGGGAATGTTGCAAAGACCTTGTAGGTAAGTTCCCACAGGCCTTCCAGGCCATTTTATCAAAAGTAGCACATTCTCAACACCTCTTCACAAATGCAGGAAGAAAGTAATTACTCGGAGCTGACTACATAGCAGAGTTTTTCAGGGATTAAACTTGTAGAAAACTGATACAGGGTTGTCCGTACATGTTTGGGGATATTTATAGTAGAGCTATATGTTAAATAAGATGTCAGTGCCTTACAGGATCAGTGTCACAACAAAAGTCTTACCCTACAGTAGGTTACACAATTTCTCATGCTTAGCAGACTGCTCAGCCCCTGCAGGGATGAGCCATTCACCTAAAGGAAGAATTACTGGGGTCAACACTAGATTTCTAATATTCAATAAAATGCTGAGGAAGATACTCTATTCTATAAAACAATGCCATTACCATACTAACCTGCTCCTTCAGGGAGCAAAAGTGGTCCAAATTCCTCTGCCTGTAGATGTTAGTCTTCAGTTTTATGGTATCAGATCACATTGTCAAGATAATTAAAACAGAGCAATTGGAGTTGCTTCACCCAGCAAGAAACTACAAATTAACTCATCGTCATTGCAGTCTTCTGACTTGTCAGAAAAGCCAGAGTAATGCAGGAATTAGAGAATAATGAAGGATAGTTCTAGTTTTGAATAATGCTGTTATGATCCAACAAAAACACTTGTTAAACTACTTTTTATTGTTATTTTATGTGCTTAAAGGATGTTAAAGACAGCCATGGTGCAGGGAGGAATACTCCAGTAAGAGTCCTGGCATGGCGTCCTCCTAGTGCCAAAGTAGGAATTCCACCAGGTTTGGATGGATTAGGGGCTTTTTATCTTCAGTTTCTTTGAGGTTTTGCTTAAAAGACAGTATTTAAATTAGAGATTTAATTGAAGATTTAGATATTGTGGTTGTTTTGTACCATGATTTTCAGCTCATGGTACCTGTCCTGTATCAGGAAATGTCTGATGTGTGTGGTGGAAAATAAAGCCCAGCTTTGTCCACACTTGAAACCATAAGGCTCAGCAAGTCAGAGATTTATTATGTTATTAGTTCAATATATACATGTCCCCTATTATTGTTAGATCCCATTGTAATCAATATGCTGTACCACTTGATTTACTTATGATCTGGTAATGAAGGAAGATTACCACACAAATGTCAAGTTCTCTGAAGTGCTGACTCTTCCAATTGCTCCTGGTATATGAAAAACTCTTAAGTTGATTCCAGTTACTGATGGTCCCTCAAAGTCCAAATAATTTCTCTTCCTTTTGTTTTTGTAATTTTCCTGTGGTTTTTCTTTGCATCTTTGCTGACATCTGCAGTTTTTCTTTTACATTAAATTTGAGTCCTCAAATCTACTGATTTATTGAAAGGATATCATTGATATGCAGCAGTGTTTGCAAATCTGGATTCATATTTGCATATGAGGTTCTCTGTGCCAATTGAATTGTTTTTTCTGACAAATGTGCTTATTCAAGCCCTCATATTTTCAGATTAACTGCTGTGACATTCTTTCCAATGGTAATTTATGCATTTGTCAAAGTTTTGGTTCCATATCCATGAAAGCCACATAAGGAGTTCTGTAATATGATTTTTCTTAACCAATATCTAAGAAAATGAAGTATTTACAATTGTGGTAATAGCAATAAATGAAGTGAAGAACAAGGTTGCATGTAAGAGTTTTATCTAGCAGAAGTAAGTGAAGTTTTTTTAATTTATTATTTATTTGTATGCATTTGTATTCTTTCCCTGCAAATATTTCATAAACTGTCCCCCTGTTTTTAACAGGACCTAAGAGCTGATAAAGGGATGTCCTTTGCTGCTGTGAGAAGTTGCTTTGTTTCTTCCTGTAATTCCATCCTGACTTGGCAATGCAGGCTCACAGTTATCATTTCATTTGACCTGTAAATCAATCTGTGTAACATGCAAAGCAGATACGAATGCAAAGAAAATGAGAACAAAGTCATTGGAAAAGCATTTTATATGACACATTCCAGGGCTGTATTTATGTGTGCTTTCTTCCTTCCATGAAGAAACAGTGAAATATGCAGAATTGTAACCCAAATACACGGAGAAACAGGGAAGAGGAAGGAATAGAGTGAGACTATTCATGTATGTTAATGAAGAATGGAGGGATTTAAGAAGAACCTGATCTCTCAGCTTTGCAGCTTGGAATAAGGATCTGCATCTTCTTTTCCCTTCTGGCCTGGACTTAGAGCATGGCATGGGTAAGTTGCTTTGCCTCTGTGCCTTACTCTGCTAACTTAGCAAGGAATGTGAAGAATGTTGTATTATCATAATATTTTGGGTATTAAATTACATCAGTTATTGCATTAATATTGTATTGGGAAACTTTTTTAAGGATGACTTCATGCCTTAGAAATATTTGTGTTTAGCATTTGGTTATATGAAAAATAAATATATATAAAATAAATGTAAAGTTTCCTAAATTCAGATCCCATGATTTATCATTTTGACCACAAATTCTACCCACGGCAAGACTTAATTAGAGTTCCATTCTTTTCCTGTTTTCTATTAGCATAGCAAGACCTTCTGATTTAAATGCTTTTTAACATTTCCTGTCTTCTCTCCCTAAAGTGTGATTACCTCCCCATTGACACGTCCCTTCTCTCAGCTCTTTGTTTAGACTCAGTCCTTGTTATGAGGGTGGTGGTTTTTGTAGTCACAAAGAGATAAGTGCCTTTAGTCAAAAGTACTTCCACCCTACAACAGATCTGTCCAGACTTCTCTGGGGTTGCCGAGGGGATCAGTGATTTGGTGCAGTGTCCAAACAAGTCTCACCACTCTGAGTTCATGGATTGTGTCAGTACCTGGATGTGAACAAGTGCTTGAGAAGGTATTCAAACACATGATGAGCTTGAACAACTCTTCTAATTTAGGGCTTAGATACAGAATTTTTAATAAGTCAAATGAAGAGAGAATATTTTTATGCTGCAGTTACTTCAGCAAAATCCCATCCTCGAGTAGCTTTAAGGGAGACCTTAGTTTCTCAAGCTGTTCTGCTATTCCTCTGCCCCTGGGCAATGCAGAGCTCCCATCCTGCCTGTGACTCAGGCCAAACATCCGTCTGTCACCTCAGCTCACACCTCTGTGAGCTCTGCATGCTTTGTTAAGGGCTGCTTTCTGCACAGTGTCCTCCACACAATTAAAATCCCTCCTTCAGCTTCCTGTTACCTCAGAGCTGGAGCGTTGCTCCTGTTCTGTGGCCTGGAAATGCAGAGCTGTGCAGTCAGTGGGACCTGCTGAGTAGAAGGGACACAGACCCAGTCCCACACAGCTGTGTTCTGGGCCATGGTCTGACACCTCTCTGTGGCCCAGCACTGCCCACAGGACCAGAGCTGGAGACATACACTGTCCTGTCTGTCTTGGGCCAAGTCCTTCTTACTCAATTCAGACCTGGATCTATCAGCATGTGGTTTGAAATCCACTTGTGTAAGACAAACTTGCTGACACGTTCCAGTTGTACTTTATACAGTCACCTCCTACAAAGTACAGGATGTTTTCTTTGTTTCTCTGTCCCTGCATGGACAGTGCCTGGTTATAGGAGAAAAAGGAGGAAAAGCAGTATAGAGTTGTGATTCAAAACGCAAGCTCCAATTTTAATGCAGCAGCTTTTCTCCATGTAACTTTAGCTTCTGTTTCTGTCAAAAGCACTTAGCATTGAATAAAATATGGCCACCCCTCTTCACTAAAGAGAGGAGAGGACAAAATACCAGTTCTGAAAACTCCTCTGAGGTATTCACTTCTGGCCAAGGTGGAACCCAAAGCCAAGTTAGAACATTCTGTTGAATTCCACTGAAGAATGAGGGATTGATATCCATGAGCAAGATGAGCAGCTGCTTTGAGTTGTGAGGGAGTTCTGGAGTAGTTCTGGGATAGAATGGGCACTTTATTTCCTGCATTAGATGATAAAAGCTCTCAGTGCTGTGGACAGCTCAAAACAGAGTCAGAGAGTTTGGTGTTCTGTGGGGTCTTACTCTGAGCTGGGTTTGTCCTCAGCTGGCAATTCGAGAAGTGCAGATTAGTGTCACAGGTTCAAAGGCTCTGGGTTTAATGCCAACTACAGGGACTTAAGAACATGTATGTTATGCTAAAATATACCTGCCTAGGTGTCAGTTTGAGTTCTTGTCAGCACATGAACATTAAATTACATTTAAATTGCCAGGCCACCTATGAACTTGAGATATTTCTAACATGCAAACATTGAAAATTGTAGTCATTTATATTTAGATGTGGGAGTGTTTCTTTAGCATCATAACCACTGCCTTGAGACTTCATTTTAGACACACCCATTTAAAAATGTTGGCTTTCATTTCTCATTGTTTAATTTGCAAAAGGGTATCTGTTTTACAAGGGCTTTAAAATCTTAGGATCAGAGAACTTGTATAATTATTATTTAATTAATTTATCGTTCATTTTAAATGCATAAACAGTAAATCACCTTTTCCTTTTGTGTTGTCTACGAGTCAGTTTACTGCCTTCATTCATCTTGGAAGCCAGAGAACAACCCTTATTCCTACAGTTAGTCCTCTTTGTAAATACAGAATTGGGTTGGGGATGAAGGTAGAAAAGTCAGGATGGAAGTGCTGGGTACCACTGCCAAAAAGCAGTTTTGTGCCTTCTCTAGGACATTTCATCTACAGAAAGGCGAGACCAATAGTATATTTGTGTTGTCCAATGTCTTACACTTCTAACAGGTAACAGTAAGAGGGTCTGATGTGGAGAAAATGCTTTATTTTTTCCCAAAAAGGAACGTAAATTATGGACTAATTAAGCCCTGCCCTTTCTTGGCTCCCAGCCCAGCCACCAGCTACAAAGGAGCACGAACAGCAAAAGGGCCTGAGCACACGAGAACATCCCTGTCCCGAGAGTTCCTGATGCCCTGGAGTTACTGACTGTCCAGCAAGGAGACAACTCAGCATCTCACCTGGCCAGGAAGGACTGGGACAGCTGACAGCAGCATTCTACCAAGGGTACTGACCACTTCTTTATCTGTTTTTAAAAACCTGAAATGTTTGACTCTTTAACTTTTTATGGGAAACAATTGGTGCATTTCTAATGTTTGAAATGACAGTAGGGGAGCCAAGAGCAACTCACACTGCCTGAGATGTAACTATGCTCACAGTGCAGAATACATTAATAAATCAGAATAGCTCCTACAAACTCAGAGAAAAAAATAAAATTACTGATTCTGGAAAGAAGTATTTCTTAAATAAAATTGTTTATGTTCAAAAATTAGTAATTTTCTAATTCCATGAAGCAGATTAATACATTAATACCATCAGTGCTTTTTAAGAAAAAGATTTCTTGAAAAAATCTTGTAACTTTTATATATAACCTCAGGCTTACTTAAAATGTAAAGAGTTATTAATTACAAGTATTCAAATATAACCACTTTTCAAATGTCTTTTTGTGGTATTTGTGATAAACTTCAGTTCTCTTTACAGTGTATTAAAAGATGCTTTTTAAAAAATTTTGTTTGGAAATGTGGATTATTTTTCACTTTGAAATGTCAGGATATTTTTCAACATAAGGAGCTTGTATTTTACACTAATTTTTGCACTGATTTACCTGTGTATAAATGCCCTGATGAGATCAATATGGATAAGTTAGAGAGAACTGGACAGAAAACTGAATGTATTTAGTGTGTAACCAGAAAACCTTAAAATTATAAATTATTTTATAAATTATTATATATTATATATGTTATTTTTATCATTGCTGAAGAACTGTGACCCAAATGTGAAATAAAGTGGATTTTAAAAGTAGAATGCATCCTTTCTTATATTCCTTATCTAATGTATTGGTTTATTTTCCTGACTAGTAGGGTAACATCTATGTGGCATTAATATATCAGAAGTCAGTGAGTTTTCAAGACTAAAATGTTTGATTAAATCAGGCATTTGAAAATGTAATCATACCTGTTAAGGTTAGGTAATTAAAATGGATCTAAAATCTCTTTATATGAAACTTCTAAGTATGAGGAAAATTTGTCTTGGACTATAAAATACTCAGACTCATTGTACATAGAAAGCCCATCACCACAATTAATGTATACATTTTAAACATGTTAGGATAATAAAAACAGTATAGTCACAAAAGGAGCATTGTAATGTGAAAGTTACTGAAATTACCCAGATCTCAGAGTGTTGTGCAGGAGTTTCCATGAGACGTTCTCTGTTGCAGCCGTGATGCCAGAGGGATCCCCGGAGGAGCTCCACAGCAGCCAGGCATGTGAGAGCCCAGGGCAGGAGCCTGCTGGGCAGCTGGGCAGCAGCAGCACAAGGACAATGGTGACAGGAGGTGGAGGCTACCTGGGGTACCACCTGGGATGTGCCCTGGTTAGGTCAGGAATTGCTGTTGTTCTGTTTGATGTACGGAAACCCAAGTGGGAAATCCCAACCGGAGCGGATTTTTTCAAGGTATGTTGAAATGATGTATTTAATGTCAGTGAAACAAAGTTCTACTACTTGGATGCACATTATCAAGGCTTCCTCTTAAGGATCTTTGGTTAAAACATTTCCTGAAAAGCCTTGAAGGATAAGAAGTCATGGTAAAAGGTGCTCACGTGTATAAATAACTGATTAGAGATGGCAAACATTGCCAGGGGTCAGTGTCTGTATCACCAGCGATATTTGGGAGCTGCCACTCAGCACACACGGAGGTCACCCCCTGAAACACTGAACAGGGAGGGCACAAAGTTTGCTGATGGGGAAATTATTTCAAGGAAAAAGGTGAGAGTGAAGACAGGGCAATAAAAGTGCTCACAAATGCAGAATGACTGCTGTGCAGAGAATGAGTGAGGAAACCAGGATTTCCAGTGTGGGAAAGAGGAGATTTGGGATGGCTCTCCAAAGTGAGCGGCACGGAGATGGATTGGGATTGACTGTTCACTGTCCTTCCTGGAACAAGAAGGAAGGGCCACAGGGGAAATGAGGAGGAGCCAGTTCAGTACAAACAAAATGACAACGTTTTTCGTGCAGTGGGTAAAAGGCATGTGCGAAGCCTCACCAAAAATGTACCTCCTTTGGAGATCACTGAATAAGCAAGCTCCATTAGGCTCAAGAAATCTTCTGAATGAAGATACTTAGAGACTAGAAGAGTGTTCAGGGGGGAAGTGTCACACGTGCTTGTCCTGTTCATGCTTTTCCCAGGGCACCCATTTGTGAGCACTGATTGGTTTTGATTCTTAACAATTTAAGCTGGTGGACTGATGGCAATTTACATCTGCTAAAGGAGAATCAAGATCCCACAAATTATATTCTAGAACAGGGGGTTTTAATAATTCAGTTTAAAAATATTAAATATTACAAAGTACAGGTGAGTTATCTGGAAAATGGACCTATGGGGTTCTAGTAAACAAAGTAATAAGTCACTTCAGAAACCTGAGATCAGTGATTTGGAGATAGCTAATGAGGATAAACCAATTAGCAATTTTAGCACTGGATTAAGGGTGGGAAGTGTAAATCAGCTATTCTTGTAAAATACTTTTGCAACCTCTGAAGAAAAAGTTGACAATTAAAGACTGATTAGATTACCTCAGTATTACCTCCAGCCATTTCTTTTGGGATTATTCTATCAAGTTTATTACAGTAAATTAAATAACATCTAATATTTTGCAATATTGTAATTCTGAAAATAAAGGTGTATTTTTATTGATATCTGTATGTATGTGGAGTACTATTAATATAGTATTGCCTGCTATACAAAAATGCAATATAATATTCTAACCCCAGCATAGGACACAGTGTGTGTTCAGTGATACACAGAATTTCATAAATGTGATTACAATGCACTAATGTACACTAATAATATATGCAATACACATAGTGTATACTGCTTTTTTTAATCTCAATTTAAGCTGTAATTAAAGTTATCATACAAAGTACCTAAAATAAACCTTAGATGGACAGAGACATTCGTGAAGACAGCACAAATCACATGTCAGGGTGGCTACAAAGGGGTTCTCTTACTTGGTGATTCCCTGGCAAACAATGGAACGCTTCCTGCTGTGATTTATTATTATTTATTATTGTGTCCCTGGGCCTTCACTCTGCAGCCCTGGAGCGTGTGCTGCTCCCATTCCAGTCAGACAAGTTCTGCCAGCTCTCAGGGCCAAAATATGCCAACAAGAGGCATGTTTGCTCTGCAGCAAAACACTGACAAAATTCTTAGTCATGGATTTTTCACCCTGTTTATAATGTTTTATTTAATACTAGTGTGGAAAATAGATCAGAATATCTTTGGATTTTCATTAATAGCTAGCATTAAAATAATTCTATATAGAATGTAAGGATCTGTACCTGTCAAAAATTGATTCTTTTCTCCTTTTGCAGGGTGATGTGAGGGATTATGATGCAGTGTTCAAAGCATGTGAAGGGGTGGACTGTGTTTTTCATGTGGCTGCATGTGGAATGTCAGGATTGGAACAAGCAAGTACCATTTTCCTAACATTTTGTTATTTTTGAGAAACTAAAAATTGTCTGCATGTAGCAAGGAATGTAATTCTGTGATATTTATGTCAGACAGAAGTGGGTTAGAAAAGTCAACAAGGCAACAAGGGAGGTATTTCTAAAGTAACAAATGTCAAAGCATGAAACTAATGTACTACAAAATATTTTAGAAAAATGAGATCCTGGTTTTAAGATCTTGGAGAAGAAGGTTTATCCTTTTTTTCTAATCTGGAGAAGTGTGACAGTCTTGCTCTAGAACTAATGGTGATGCCTTTTCTTCTTGTGAACTCAAGTCACAAGAAGCCAAAACAACAGATCAGTGTGTTGTGCTGAGTAACAGTGACAATCACAGAGACTCTTATTAAAAACATCCTGAAACTACTAATTTATTTCCAGAAACAGAAGAGTTTGGAACAAGACTTTGTGGGAGCTTTCAGGGAGCAAACCCCACACCTGTAATTCTTGTTTCTGTGTCATGGATTATCAAAATATTGAAGCATTATAATTTCCTTTTAGATTCATTTTACCTTTCATTTTTCAACTGAACAAGATAAAAAAATGAGAACTGCTAGACACCCCTGTGAGAGAGACAGAGAACTGTGACACATCCATCACAAAAAGGCCTCAGCTGTTCTAGATCTGACAATTGTAACAATTGTATTGTGAATGTGACTTGTTCAGTAAATTAAATCTTGTGCAAACTCCATTTCCAGCTTCAACAGAAAGATCAGATTGAATCCATAAATGTTGGAGGCACAAAAATAATAATTGAAGGTAAGTACCCAGTTTTTCTTTCTTTGCATCTGATCCAAACCCTGAATTAAAAAACCTTCTAACTGGATGTTCCCTGTAAAGATTGGGCAGTAAAATGAGCCTCTTGTCTCCTTCTTTTCAGAGTATGATGTAAAACTAAACTCGATGTGCAGTGCCCTCTTTCCTCACAGAAATAATATGAGAGATGTTGTGTTGTTTGTTGTGTTGCAAACATTTGGTAACTAACAGGTCCCACAGATGTTGAAGTGTATCACATTAAGATAGAAAACTTCCTATTCTTTCTGCTCATTTGTGATCCTTTTTATTATATACTGATTTTTAACTACTGTCTCTGGAAAATGCCAGTGGATTTCTTTCTGTAAATTCAATTCCAGAAAGAAGCGTGTTATAAATACCAAAGCTGCTTTCTCCTTCTTTTTCCCTCAAAAACCAAATGAGGAATAAAAAGGAAAAAATAGAATGGCAAAAGTAGTTTTTATTTAGACCAATTTTCATGCTGCCTGTATGTTACTACTGAAAAAAAGCAAAATGGAATAGTAGGCAAGTAAAATTCTACATGAGTTGGAGGGAAGAGGTTCCCACATATTCCCTTTTTCCTACCCCAGCCTCCAAACCCACCAAAACGTCATGTCAAATTTCCACAGGCTCTCAGCAAGAGTGTAGGAGAAGCACCAACCTGTTCATCAACATTGTAATAACAGATGTTGTTACTGTATTTTGTTCCAAATATTTACAACACAGTAATTATAGTCGTTATTTTCAAAAGGAGCCAATGAGCCAGCTGGACAGACACCTCTGCAGATGCTAAAAAGTCCTGATTTTGAATATTAATTCACTTGAACTTTAGAAATACTGTTAAATGAAAAGGAAATCTGTGTTATTCAAGTTTGCAATGACATACATGCAGCAGAATTTAGTTATAATATTTTCACACAAGACTGGAATTCCTAATTAAGGCTTTGTTTTGTAAAGAACATTAATTTCATTTGTATTTAAAGCACTACTGATTATACACTGGCAGTGCTAGACCACAACAGATGTTCTTACTCACGTCCTTTTGACTCCATTTGTAAAATGAACATGTTTTAAGGAATGTTTCTGAAGGAGGAATTTCCCCCCCCCAAGAGATTCCTCTATCCAATTGGTGGCTGCAATCCAGTGGTGGTGTGATTAGTTATTACCTAATCACAATGCATTTGGTGACCACAATGTAATATTTGCAGAGCAGATATTTGGGATGAAAAATTCCAGCTGAGTGAAAGATAATACTATATTAAACAGTAAGTTACTGTTAAAATGAAAATACTACCTTTTTTCTGTAAATGTAATGTTTGTTTTCAAAAAGAAAAGCTGCTGGTCCATGTGTTATTTCTCACTCTTTGTTTTTGTTTTAAAATCCTTTATTTTGTTTCTCACTGTAGTCTGCAAACAAAGAAATATCCCTCGACTGATATATACCAGTACAGTGAACGTGGTGTTTGGAGGGAATCCTATTGAGGAAGGAGATGAAGAGACTGTGCCGTATTTTCCACTGGAAAAGGTCTGTTGCTCAGTGAGGGTGTGGATTCCTGTGCTTGGGAGGGCAGGTTGTGTGAGGGCTGTGCTGAGGGCAGGAGCTGCTTTGTTGTACATCACAGCAAATTCCATGAAATTATTTTTCATTTATATAAACTGACCCATGATCAATGAAGAAATAATCGAATCATAGTGGGTTTAATCTGCTCTAACTAGACAGATGTGAGATGATAAAACACCTATAAATGACTAAGACATAAACAACCTCGTGTGGAAATCACTAAACCAGAATGTGCCAACTGTGTCCAGAATCCTATTGTTTAAACACACTTGGGTGCAGTTGTTAAAGTTAATGCACTATTTGGGAGAGAGTTATTTATAGCTTCTCAAATCAGTAAGAAATGGAAATGGTTTTTGGCATGTCAAAAATTTTAGTTTAATATTTAATGTACTGTTAAAAAAAAACTTTTTTCAATTCAAAATGGATAATTTGAAAAAAATATCTGTCCCACCAGAACACTTGGCTTGGTAGTATTTTTTTCACTACAACCAGCACAAAAAGTGAGATAAGTAAATACTAGTGGACTTAAATGCACTCTGAAGCTAAACTTGTGTCACTAAAATATGTCTGATAAATTTCTTTGCCATGAACAAAGTATATATTTGCTAAACCTTGTTTTTATTTCTACTTCTGTTTTGCTCAGCTGATATCTAGGAGCTGGTTAGATTGAAATGTTATCAGTCATAAACAGTGTTTGCCTTTACAGATGCAATAATGTCGTTAAAATTATTGTATTCTGCCTTTTTTATAGCAATTTAATCATTATTCTAGAACCAAGGCAATTGCAGACCAAATGGTTCTTGCTGCTAATGGAACTTTACTCAAAGGTACATATAAAGCATTTGGGGGTTTCCTGTCATTAGTACTGCTAAAGGGTATTCCTTTCTCAGTTGCACATTTAACAATAAATAGAATACATTAACTGAAATAAAGATTTATTTTGTTTGTTTCTACTTTTCCCCTTGGTGGATAATTAATTTTGTGAGTACCTGGACAGAAAAGAGATTATATGCAAACAATGGATGAGGCAATTCAGAAATTTTAACCTTACTTCTTTGAATCCTCTTAAAAGTTTACCAGTGTTACAAGAGGTACAGGATTTGTGCTTTCATTCCCCATCCAATCTATTATTTTAGCTTCTCTGATAATTCCAGTCTGTAATCACTGTCCAGTGGGTCATTCTTGTAATCCCAAAGGTTTGTGTGTCTGGCAAGAACAGTTGCAGTTCTTCAACAGACTGACAATATCAGGGGCATGTTGGCTTCTAAAGTCACACCTGCATGAATAGCTGTGGCTAAAAATCTAACTGTACATGGTAAGGAAAATATTTAACTTTGCTTTTAGATAAATATTTCATTATTCCTACTGATTTCTCTTAACTGAAAAGTTGGCAAAGGTAAATTAGGTGGAGATTCAATTTTACCATCCTTGATTAACTCCTGAGCAAAGCCCTACCACCTGCTACTCTTGGCCATACAAAAGGTGTCCTTGTGCCTATTCTCAGGAGTCAGAGGGGTCTGCTGATTGATTCACATGCCAAACTTAAGGTATTCATTTTGATTTGAAATATTCAAACTCATTTGAAAGCCTCTGTTTAGGAGACCTCTTCTCTTCCTTGGTGGTGCCCTGGAGCAGCAAGAGAGCCAGGTAGAGGTGTCTGGATGTAGCAGACAGAATGATCTGCTGCCAGTATTGCATGTGTCTACAGGGATGGACAGACATAAGTTGTAAACTCATCTCTGTAACAAACAGTAAGAGTCAATCCACCAGGAGGAAAGTTTGATTTGTCCTGTTTCTATTCAAACTTCTGTGTGGGATTTGGTTTTTCAGCTCCTAAGCTCAGTTCTTTCACTGCTACTGATCCCAGTTTTATAGGGAAATGAAATCAACTTCCTAGGAAGCCAAATCACACAGAACGATCAGACTGAGCTTTAATTCTGACAGTGTAAAATTCAGGCCATGTGTGTCAGCCATATGTTGATATCCAAGCTGTCTGAAAGCGCCATGTTGTTCTCTCTCTCAGGAGGGGACAAGCTCCACACGTGTGTGCTGCGCCCCCCGGGCATCTACGGACCAGAAGAGCAGCGGCACCTGCCTCGAGTAGCCGTATGTGTTTTGTAGTCAGCTCTGGAGGACACCACAAGTAGTTGTAAGGGCATAACACAAGTGGAAGTACCTTGATTGCAGTTCTTAACCATTGCTCCAGGAAGGCTGTTGTGAAAGCTCAGGGACAGGTGATGTGATGCAGGGTGACAGAGAGCAGGAATCGAGCACTGCAGACATGACCAGGATCGAGTTTCAGGGAAAAGAAAAAAGTGCAAGGCTGAAATGCCATGGTAGAAGAACTAGGTTTGCATCCCTGATCATTTAATGGAAATACTGTCTTTCAAATATGCACTTTGGTTTCTGCTAAACACTATAACGTCAGCTTATTTTGCCACTGTCTATCAGTGCAACAGTCTTTGATTTATGAAACCACCAACTACTTGGGTTTTTCCTTGTGGCACATTTCATGTGCTGTAATTGTACACAAACACAGCAAATTCTAAGTATTTGGGCTGAGACAAAATTACTGTTATACTGCATAATAAAGGAATAACATAGTTATCCTATGTTTTCTGTTTCTACAGATAAATATCCAGCGGAGACTTTTTAACTTCAAGTTTGGGAATCATGAAGTTCAGATGAACTGGGTTCACATAGGAAATCTAGTCCAAGCTCACTTACTGGCTGCTGAAGCTCTCACCTCTGAGAAGGGTTATGTAGCTGTAAGTAAACAATATAATCGCTGTGTCCCAATAGCTTTAGCTCTCAAAGATGTTTAATTTTTGATGTTTTGAGATCAGTCTCCAAAAAGTCATGCTAAATTCTCAAAAATGGCGTGTGGCTCCAGAAGCACATGGACAGTGCAAATGCAAATACATTTGGCTAATATTTTGATTATTTTTTTCTGCTTTGAAAATATATAATTTCCTGTTTTATTGAAGGAAACAGTATTTTTACCATATTCCCCATCATAAAAATCTATATATCCTGTTATTCTCTTGAAAATAAATTCTTATCCTAGACATCTAAAAAATTTAGAGTAATCGTTCTGAGGCAGTTCAATTTTCAGAGTTGAGAATTCAAAAAAGAGATATACAAAATTAATGAACACTTTCAAAAGGTTGTTCTTTTTCTTCTACTGGTCATAATTGCACCAGCAATATGAGGACTGTGAAACATCATAGAACTGACAGTGTTGCATTCACAGCTCCTGAAGGCTCCAGATTCATTTACAGTGATAGGAACATACAAGAGGTGCAGACACAGGTGCCATCATATGCAGCTGTTTTAGACTGACATTAATTCCCAAAGTCCCAGGGTTTGCTTGGGTGTTCGGGTGTTCCTGGTGCTCACAGCTGGACAGGCTCCTCCTCCAGAGCACAGCTGGAACTCGACCTCAGAGCTGTGTTTGTCAAATGCTGCCAGAGCTGCCCCTTCTTTGTACTCACAAAGGTCATTGTGTCCCCTGCACATCCTGAAGAACAGCTGGGTTCCTACAGAGTGGAATCGAGCTCTGATCTACACCACACTGTGGTTCACCATGATGAGGTTACCCAAAGTGTGTCTGAGGGCACAGCGAAGGGCAGTGCAGGCAGTTTGCTGAGCTGCCCTGGGTACACTCACCATATGCATGTGTGTTTTCTCACAAAACCAAGACACAGGTAGGTATGAGAAAAAACAATGCCATGCTACGTATAGTGTTTTTTTAACTGTTTTTCTCTGCTTCTTTACCAGAGTGGCCAGGCATATTACATCCACGATGGTGAAAATGTGATTTTCTCTGAGTGGGTCGTGCCTTTGGTACGTGTTGCACTCACGCTCAGCTCGGATGGACCACATGGGCACTGCTCCTACTGCTGACTAAAACCCACATGAACTAAATGAAGTTCAGGGCACATTAGTTACTGAATCACTTAACATTAAACTCAGTCCTGTTCTCCCTGCATTTCCCGAAGTTCCACTGGCTTTAAAGGAAGTTTTAGCAACACATAGCTGTGGAATTTGGCCTTACTGTTCTGAGTTAATTTAGACAAGAGGTACAGAACATGCTGTAGAACAGCAGCATTTCTGTGCAGCAAGCTCCCAGTGCAGGGCACGTTCTGCCATTGGCATCTGGCAGGTTTCTTAGAGCCATTGCTTCTCTCTGTCCTGCCATCAGCTGCAGCACACAAGGCCAACCCGTTCAGAGTCTTATCTTAGAATCTAAAAGGAGGCAACATTATATTTGCATAAACACCAGGGTGGGATTTTAGGAGCATGCCAGTGTTTTGATCCTACAATGCCAACACAGAGAAGTTCTCTGGGGAAATGACTGCAGTGGAATAATGGGCCTGTATTTAACTGTAGGGAAGGATTCCAGTCACTTGCCCCTTGGAAAGAGTCTTGTTTCCCCTTTACTATCCTGCAGCTGAAGGGTGGGAGGTGGCACCAAAGAATGAATGGTGGGTTTCAATTGCATTTCTTACCATCTGTATTGACAGGAAGACTAACTAGAAAAGAAATTTAGATACATGTTTTATGAACATTCTTTTTTATCATTTTCCATTTTCATGTTTCATTGACACCCTCATTTGGTACAAGTTCTCTGTTATTCTTTCGTTTTATACCCTTTCTAGTTTGAAAAATTAGGCTACAGCAAACCCTGGATACATATTCCTGTTCTCCTGGTCCATATAGCAGGTAAAAAAATAAAATACATTCTTAATTATTGTGGGTTGTTGGAGGGTTTTTTTAGTCCTGTAAAGCTACACAGTGTTTTTATAAAATGCAGAGACCCAAACTGTAGGAATTATGTAACTTAAAATTATTCTAATTAATAATAATAATTTGTGCCATTTGGCATTAATTACTAGATAAATTTTAAAGGCTGTTCATAAACTGAGTTTGTCAAGCACTTTATACCTTAAACCCTGCCTTCTGCAACCCCAATTGCATCCTCTGATACCCATAGGAATTACAGGATGTGCAATGTCAGCATTGTCTGAGTTTGTTATCCAGCTGTCTGTCTCATTAAGTAACTTTCTGTTTCACAGCCACTGTGATGGAATATCTGCACCTGATACTGAAGCCAGTTTTCAGCTTTACACCTTTCTTGACAAGGAATGAGGTAAATATATAAAAAGAGAGAATGTTGATATGTTTCTGACCAAAACTCTCATGAAGTACGTGGTACACCCTTTGGATGCAGACAGGATTCTCTGTTTTAGAGTTGTTTTCTGTTCTGTTTCCATTCTAATATCATCATTGATATATTTTCATCTGAGTTCTAGAAAATCTGCTATTAAAGTCACTTCCATAAGTGTCCTTTTGGATTTTAGGTGTGGAACGTTACTGTAACTCACACTTTCCGAATAGACAAGGCACGAAATCAACTTGGTTACAAACCAAAGAAATTCTCGTTCGCTGATTCTGTGGATCATTATCTTAAAACAAGACCTACTTGCCAAGAAGATCACACATTCCTTAAGATGGTGTTTGTTTTTGGCATTATGTTAAGTTTGATCATTCTTTCTTTCTTCTAAAACCAAATAACACCCCATCTGTTCCAGAAAGCCTCATTTTGTTTCTGAGTATTAATGATCTGGTCACTGTACATTCCTCAGCCACTGTGGACTTTGTTATTGTTATTACTTTGATGACACCTCTCTGATCTCATTAAGAAAGAAAAAAAAAACAAACAAAAAACAACCACAGAAGTGAAAACATGGGACACATCGGGAAATGTTCCCCAGGAACAACACAGTGGCAAATCAAAGGAGTTCACCACTGTCAGAAGCAGGAATAGTTTCAGTGGATCTTCATTAATTGATTCCTTCATGCTGAGGGATTTTCTAAAAAGGATAATTCAGAAGGGTGAGAAGTTGGAAGAAGAGGAACCATCGTAGGGCTGCAGTGCTGCAAATCCAGTAGCTCCAGTGAAGAAAAGGGTAACCAAAGAACTCTGATGAAGCTGCTGCTACAGCTACTGTCAGTCTGAGGAATTATGGAGACCTGGGAAATAGTACCAAAATATGGAAAGTAAATATTTATAAATAACAGGTGGTGAGAGGACTGAAAATCATATTCATGTAAAATAATCTTACTGTTCAAAAGCTTTGTAAAAATGTAATAAATAATATTCTATGTGTTTGTAAATCAAATAATGTACATTCAAAGCAATAATAAATATCAACTGAAGCAAATACTCTTTTTAAGGAGCTTGTGAGATGGGCGAGGAAGGACACTTGAGATGTTGGAGTTCAGCAAGGTGTTACTGCTCCCTGGAGTCCCGTTATCCATAACCCCATACCAGAGCTGGCACATGCTGTGCCTTCAGGGACTTGCCGTGTTGGGGTGAGCAGGCAAACCAAGCACCAAGCCATGAGTGAGAATCCAACCTCTCTCTTTCCCCCCTTGTTAAGACTTACATTTGTTGCTTCTTGAGTGGATTGCACTATGAGAGCTACACGTGCTACATGTACGTACCAAGTGTAGACCAGATGAATCTTAATGAAGTTACACGATTTTTCTCAGGAACCAGCTTTGCTCTGACCAAGAAGCAGCTGCTCCCTGTCCTGCACCCCACATGGATCAGGAGATCTGCCAGGGTAGGTCACAGAGGAGAGTAATGGGAAAGCTCTGCCATGTGATTATCTCCACTCTGTATTTATTTTGCCTTTTGTTAGCATTTTACAGGATTTTTTCAGACCACTAAGTTTATGGAGATTCTCTCACTCTGGTCTCCAAGGTACACAGGGAGCTGACAGCAACCCTCCAAGAATAAAGGTTACAGGTAAAAGGTAATACACAGTGACAGGAAAATGGGTGAGCAACCACAACTACCACTGCAGCTTATCTGAGCAAAGACTTGTTTTACTTCGTTTTTTCTTTAAGCAAATAGTTCTGTGTGCAGTTACAGTACTAGAGCCTGGTCTCTTAGGATTTGCATTTGGAGATGTTCCTTGTCCATACAAAGGGAGCTCCCACCATACATCTCCTTTACCAGGGGCACTGCTCAGCCCTCTCTCCTATTCCTGACTACCCATTGTCATGAAGTTTAAAGAAATTCAGTATCTACAAGACCTTTATTCAAGTTTGACTAATTCACTATTTCTCACTTTAGAGGTGCAGCTGATGGACAGCCCAGCAAGCACTGCAGGAGGCACCATGTGAACCTTTACTCCTCAGAAATGCAGAATAGAAAAAAAGTGTAAAGTTACTTCCCAGTGTGAGCATTTTAGCTGCATGCAAACATTCAATTTGCTTTTAAATGTGTTATTTTAAAATCTTTCATATTGCTTTTATTGGACTAATAGCTCAGGGCTGCATCCCTGATTACACCAACACAAGAGTGCAGGCTGTGGCCTTTGTCTGGATGCTGCTCAGTAAGGACTAACCAAGCAATTCTCTGGCTTTGTGGTTGCAAGTCCCTGTGGAGTCCCACCATTTCAGTCCTGGAACACCAAACCTCTGATTTGTTACTTCAGGTAAGCTTTTACATCACTGTATAACAGTGCTTTTTAACACTAACTGGCCTCATTCCATGATTGATCATTCTTACAGATCCAGTATTTGCTTCAAGACAAGTCTCAGTGCCCGTTGGGAATAGCCAGTTATCTCATTTCTGTGGGTCTTTGCTGAGTCTGAGTTTAAACTGGCTCTTGTTTGAGTTACTTCTGCTCTAATGTAACTATAGTGTGTCTTTAAATGATTAAAATTTAATATGATCACTCAGACATGGCACAGCTGTATGTAACAGAAGAGGTAAACGTGTTCAAAGCTTAATTTTTGCCTGGAATGTGCAGCTCTGAAATTTTGCAGCTCCTGACCCATTTCTCATCTTCCCAGGCTCGAATGACCACAGGGACCCACTGCCAGCTCAGGTCGTCAGGGACCTCAGTGCCTATTAGTTTAGGATTGTTTCCTCCCCTTTGGGAATTCCTGCCGTTTCGCAGGTGTCTCTAGTGGTTTGCACCTCTGAGTCATGTCCTGCCACCAGCTGTCCAACTGGTATGTAGGAGGTGGGTTTTTGCCTCAACAACCCGTTCAACAGGTGTCAGTGTGGACGGAGCTCTCGCTGCCAACAGGACGCGTGCGGAGACACCTGGAGGTAAGAGTCGCTACAGAATGCAGTGGGATGAGCAGAACTCTGGGGAGGTTGTGCGATCCCAAAGATGCTACCAGGTGAGCGGGACCCAGGGATGCATTGGGAGCCTGGAGGTGCAGCGGGATGCCGGAGATGCTGCGGGATGAGTAGAACCCCAGGGATGCAGTGGGATGAGCAGAACCCCGGGGAGGCTGCTCAATCCCAAAGATGCGACCAGGTGAGCGGGACCCAGGGGTGCAGTGGGAGCCTGCAGGTGCAGTAGGATGCCGGAGATGCTGCGGGATGAGGGGGACGGCAGGGGTGCAGCGGCCCCCGGGGATGGCGGGGGTGGTACCTGGCCGGGCAGCGGCGGGAGCGGCTCCGCACCCGCAGCCCGGGGCGGCAACGGCCCCAACCGGCGCGGCCCGCGGGACTCGGCTCGAGGCCGCCGAGAGGGGCTCGGGGCCGACCGGAGCACCATCCCTGCGCTGACGGCCCCGCCAGTTTGCAAGTGAGATGCAGAGAGTCCCGGCGGGGCTCGGATGGCTTTGAATCCTTAATTGCGGCCCGGACAGGGATGCGGGTGACGGGGGGAGTCGGTAGCCACAGCCTCTGAAATGCCCTGACTGGCACTGATGAACCCAGAGATGGGCAAGAACCTCCATGTTCAGAAAATAAGTGATTCAGTATTACTTTTTTCTGAATGCTGTCATTGGCCCTTTCTTTCACAGCAGCTATTTTATTCAAGTTGCCCTCAAAAGCGAGGGATAGCCTTGTTCCCTGATACACCTTCTAAAGTTATAAAGTAAGGGTCAGGCATTCCTCTTCCCTTCTGAAACCCTCATCTATCTCAACTCCATCACTGCCAATGGTAACAACACCATGTATTCTTAATTTATGCTCAGCTGCTGCTACTTAGAAAGGGAGCTGGAAACAGCACTTCCCTCAGATGTCTGACTGTGATAAACTTGGGGACAAGTGGAGGAAACACTGAAGGTTTCCTTTGCTCTGGGGGATGTTGTATTGGACTGCTGTTCTGCCTGGCCTTGCTTGCTTGGTTTTTAAGCACAGGAACTTAAATGCAATTTGTTCATCTCTAGAGTTTTCCTGACAGTTCAGGAATTCAAATTCAGGTATGATCCCTATAACACATCTGGCCCATAAAGCCATCTTTGAGTTGTAACGCAGACCAGGATAGATGGACTGAGACCAGACTGTCTCAGTGATTCATCAGCAGTGATCTCTCTTCTGGTAATAAAAAATTGGGATCTGCACCATTACTCTAATTTTGACCCATGTGCACCAAACACTTGAATTCATGTTCTTTGTGTTAGGCAATTTTTTTTGTTGGATGCCATTTGCAAATACAGACTTAGGCCAAAACACGCAACCTTTGTTATTTATTTTCAGGATGCTGTCTCTAATATAGTATACAGACATTTGAAATGTTCATAGAACTCCAAATGGAATGGCAATGCTGGAGCACTGAATAAGAACACTATGAGAGCTGTGGTGACAGGAGGCGGCGGCTATTTTGGATACAAGCTGGGATGTGCTCTTGCCAACACAGGAGCTTCTGTTATTCTCTATGACATGCACAAGCCTATTTGGGAAATTCCCGATGGAGTGGTGTGTGTCCAGGTATGATAAATAATATTTTCCCAACAGTCAAAGTTAGTTCATTTTCCTTTTCCATAATGTCTTAGTTTTCACAGAATCTAAATATTTAATGGCCAATTATTTCAAATGTCCATAAACTTTTTGACTGTGTGAACATCCCACATAACTTTTAGTGAACTGATTTTAGTGTGTCTGAAATAAGGAAAGTGGTGAAAGCTGTAACACAGAGCACGGAGCAGTTCTGCTCCTGCCTCCTCAGGACCCTGCCCTCATCTATGCCTTAGTTTAACCACCTGTAGAATGAACACAGGAGTATTATGAAGCCTAATTAATGTCTTTAAAGTCCTTTGGGCTCTATGGAAGAAAGGAATGGTTATCAGCAAGTACTGAGGTGGGCCCAATTTTCAGTCCCAGGATGTACAGCAAGTACAATTCTATATATGCATTATATATATGGACTCCCTCTGTGCTAACCCACTGTATGACAAATGCTCACCTGCAGCTTTGATTTCAAGTCCAAGTATCTTTTCTTATGTATTACAGGCAGATCTCAGGAATTACCATGCCATACTTACAGCCTGTGAAGGGGCTGACTGTGTGTTTCATGTAGCTTCATATGGAATGTCAGGAAAAGAGCAAGTGAGTTCAAATATTTTCGGTTTTTAATCTGTGACTGCCCACACTGAGCGCGACAGATTTGATGCTGTAACACTTCATGGTAGATTTTAGCTCTTCACGTGTCCCTGGTGTTTTGGCAAATCGCTCTGTGCAAACTGGAGTGCCCTCTGCAAGCAGGCTGCTTGCAGAAGGATCTCCTCTCCCTTAGAGGCTCCACCAGCACCCTGGGAGGGTGTTTGAGATGGAAATGGCATCGAAGAGTTCTGAAATAGTGTGAAGACAAAAGGAAAGACAAGGGAGGCTGGTTCCCTCCAAAACCCTGATCCTTCTCTAAACCTTCAAAAGGAACTCATAAGTGTAAGGTCGCTGGGAAGAGAAAACCTGAACTCAATTACACATTTTATATATATAAATTATAACAAGCACTGTATTTCAAGTCAAGGCAAAAAGCTGTAAGAATGTACTCTGACTCAACAAACACACACATAACCCCTTCCTTACCTTATTTAATAAAAGGAACTTCAGTAATTATTGTGTCTGGATAGAACAGCTCACTCAGAGTTATTTGCCACTGAGCAATGCATAAAGGGAATTGCTCTGGGCAGAGGCAACTCATCACTGAAATGCTACTGAAACACAGATACTTAACATACTGACACCTGGACACGTATTCTTGGAAGCATCATGATTCATTTTGCTTCAAGGAGAAGCAAATTTTTACTGGTCTGTAAAAATACAAGAAAAATACAGGCATAGTTTAAAAATAATGATTTGACTTCCTGAAGTCAGAAGCAACACTCTAAATGACCTTTTTTGGAATCAAAGCACTAAATTAATTACCCTTATCTGGGGACATTATAAGATCCCCACAGTGAATTTAATATGTATTCAAAAATGCACAATTTCTTTCTTTCCCCAGTGGCAGAAAGAACAGATTGAAACTATAAACATTAATGGAACAAGATTCATCATTGATGGTATGTATCTAACGGTGCCACTGGGTGTTAGTAGAGCATATCAAGCATCACACACCACTTAGAGCAAGCCAGATGGTGGTTTTGGCACACACTTTCTGTTACCAAATACTCCACATTGTTGGCAGAAGATGAGGAAACATGTCATTGCTTTTTATGCTCCATTCTACCCCAGGGTGTGATGTGCCAGACTAGGCTGTGCCAGAGAGTAAAGAACCTGGTTCTACACTGACATCTTCCCTTTAAATATGCTTTGCATTTCAACTCACCAATCACAGAATGAAAAGATTTTCCATTTTAAGATTTGACAGATTCTCAGACAAGGTCATACAAACTTTTTTCCCCCACATTGTTTCGTTTTCCATGGAGTAATTTACTCTGTACATTGTTGCAGCCTGCAAACAACATAACATCTCTCGGCTGATCTACACCAGCACAGTGAATGTGGTGTTTGGAGGCCTTCCTATCGAAGATGGGGATGAGGAAACTGTGCCATATTTTCCACTGGACAAGGTATTTTGGTTGTATCATATTTTCCAGTTTCCTCTTTGTTTGTTTTCTTGTTTCTGAAAAAGCCTGGAGTTTTTATGGCCATGTTTTGCCTGATGCCAGAATCCAGGCACAGGAAAGGCCAGACTGGAGGAGACTTTGAGCAGCTGCTCTAGTGGGAAGTGTCCCTGCCCATGGCAACCGGGTTGGAATGGGATGACCTCTGAGGTCCCTTCCAACCCAAACCATTCTGTGATTCAGTGAAAGGAGAAAGAAAACTCTTTACACTTTTTGTAGATGTTATTCACAGTCTTGACACATCAGTTTTTTGTACACATCAGTATATATTTCTGTTTCCTATGAAGGCCTTGATTTTGGCAAATAACTCACACAGTGTCCCATTAACATCAAAGAAATTCCACCTGGATAAAAGGATTGTGTTATATGGCTTGGTGCCTCTTACTGAAGATGACATATATTCAGTGTAGACCTGATCTGGAAAGGCAGCCTGGTTTTATATGGTTTTACTGCACTTAATTAAAAAGGAGAAAGTACTTCTGGGTGCTTTGCACACACAATTGTTTTTGTGTCCCTCCTCTCTCCATCAAGTACTTCACAGTCTTTCAAGAAATAGAGATGGAGAGAAGATATTAAATAATGTCGTTATTAATATTTCTAATAATATTTTCTCTGAGACAGTGCCACACAAAAGTGAACAGGATACTTCAGACCAAGTGCAATGTCTTCAAAACTTGGCTTGACTTTTCCATTACCTGAAGAAGAAATCCAGATTACAAAGTAGTGATCAATTACATTCCTGGCAGCATTCAAAGTATACATATATTTATTGCTTCTCAAATGTGCTGAAATCAATTAACCAGATTTGCATAAAAAAATGCCTCCTTACATTGGCAGTATGCATGTGTTTTACCCTAAACCTAATACCCCAAGGCTTCTGTATTTTGAGGTATTTGTGGCCATTTGCTAAGTAAAATCTACTGGAGAAGAGACACCTCCCTGCTCTGTCATTCCAAGAACAGATAAAAACATGTTTGCTTTTCCTCTGTAGCACGTTGATCATTATTCCAGAACCAAATCAATTGCAGAACAAATGGTACTGGCAGCTGATGGAACTCGACTATCAGGTACTTTTGTCTGAGCATGAATTTCTAGTAGAATTTACTCCTTCCCTTGTTTCTCCCTAACATCCTGTGTCCTGTATCAATCCTTCATGGACAAGATTGTCCAGCAATTACGAAATTAAGTTACAACACCCTCTCACAAACCAAAGTATTTTTGCTTAAAAATTACTTTTATTTGGCTTTAAGTTCCCACAATGTCAACAAAAGGCTTTAGCATGGTAGCAATGAGCTCAGGATGTTAATAAAAATATTGACAGCTATAAATTAAACAAAAACAAGTGTTTAATGTCACTGTCTTCTACAACAGAAGTAAAACATGAATGCTGATTAAATTGTTACAGTCCCCACACACCCTCGAGTTATACATTAAAATCTGAAGTAGCCACCTGATACTCCAGCCTGGAATTATTTATTAGTGCTTCCCAAAGTTTTCCATGTTGAGGAAACCAGTTATACACTTGAGTACTTAAGCTCACCTGTGAGATACTGTAACTGCCAGTGCAAAACAAATTAATGTAAAGTGCAACATGATTCGATGTGACCAAGTGACACTAAGCTAAATTTAGATGTAGACAACTTACAGAAAAAGCCTCTCTTCACTTGGTACTTGCAGAGGACTATAAGAGAGAGAAAGTCACTGATGGGCATTTCATCCCAAAAGAATTATTTTGTTGAAAAAATAAGAAACAGGGTTGTGGTTTTTTCCTCATTTCTTTGGCAGCTCTTCACACCAAAGCCCCTCTTAATTTTAGGACCAGTAGACAGTTCTGCATTTGTCAATGAAATTAGAGCCACTCAGTGTTCCAAACATCCCGTTTTGATCCTGTGCCACGGGAGGATTGAGCATTTCACATGTTTTCAAGTACTATTAAGAACAGTTATTAGCAGACGATGAACCAGCCAACTGATGTATTGGGAGGTGATTTGATTTCATGATGCCACTGAAATTGTCAGGTGTCTCCATCAGCTTCAGTGGGAGCTGTGCCTGCCATTGAGGGAGCCTTTCAGCTCTGCCTTGTACTGACAGGGAGTCACCACGTCCCAGCAATAATTCTGTGTGATCTTAGTTGGTGTCATTCTGCTTTCCAATGTATTTTTAAATAACCTGCTCACTGCACCAAACTCCTCCCCACTGCTCTGGCACAGACAAGGGAGTGGTTAGAAAGAGGGTTTGAAATACCTGGTATTTTCTAGGAACACAACTATGCTGGCAGGACTTTGCTGAATTTTGCTTTGCTATTTGGCATGTTCTGATTCTCCCAACTTAATACCCAACTACTAATGCAACACCTTTTGGTACGTACTGTTTTTTAAGATAGTGAAATTAATTTATTTCAGAGTAAATTCTGCTACCACAGCCTTTGAGTCACACAAAGATACATTGTAGTCATGTGAAGGTCAATTAAGAATGGTCTTATCAAATCTTCCAGGAGGTGGAACTCTCCACACGTGTGTTATTCGCCCACCAGGAATCTACGGACCAGACGAGCAAAGACACTTGCCAAGGCTAGCAGTATGTCATTTAATCTTTTAACCAGCAGAATTTTCTAAGATATGGCTAAAAAGCTGTCAGGAGCATCACTTATTTGTACTATAAATTGACTGTACCTTATTGGGCAGCAATTCAACAGTTCAGTTGTCTGTTGAGGATTTGTAACCTCCTTTAAACAGGCATTTTATTATATCTGTAAAGAGTGTACAGGAAAAAAAGCCCTTTTTTTGAAATACATGCACATGGAAATCCAGCTTTATAATGTAATGATTACTGTAAGATTCAGTCCAATCCATGGTATTTCAAATGTCTGTTTACATGCAACTTACACCAAATGGTTTAAAATATTAATGAAAAGGGATACAGCAAAATATCTTATTTCCAGTCTCCACTCTGAACAGCTTTCACTGTCCAATTAAACAAGTTACAGAGTTGGAAGCACTTTCTAGTACAAGGGGTTACTGAAGGGCAACACCTGAGGGGCTCACGTGTTATTCTTTTTCACTTGCTCTCTTTTAAATTGCAGGGCCAGTACACAATGTTTAAAATATGATTCCTGTAAATTCTATGAGCCAGTTATTTTAAAAGCATTAGTGCAATGTCATTTATACACAGCTTTGAGGAAATAATAGATTCAAACTCACCACATAATAAATATTTTGGAGTTGTGGCTGAAGTAGGAAATTAATATATTAAAGTCAGACAAAATATATTTTATCATCCTCTAAAGAAAATAATTTTAAGAATGGCAAATGTAATTTTAGTTAAGCCTGAAATGTTTGCTAAATTTGATCCAGTTCTGTGAAAACTTTTGATCCTCTCAAAAATGTATTTTACCTTTCCATGCAATATTTTACTTAGGCCTAAAACAGACTTGTATTTTTGTACATTCAGGATGCATTGTGTTCAATACACCCTTTGGCCCTTCCTCATGAACAGTATTTTTGGAGCTCTTTGCACTTCGTTTCCTTTTACTGATAATGGTATTCTTTTTAAGTACAGATAAACCTACATTTAGCTGCACAAGAAAGACACTGTACCTCATTTTAAAACCCATTTTACTTTGGTTTCATTTGTTTATGTCTACAGAAGCTTATTGAGAGAGGGCTACTTAGCTTCAAGTTTGGGGACCCTACTGCTAAAGTGAACTGGGTGCATGTAGATAATCTTGCCCAAGCTCAAATTTTAGCTGCTGAAGCTCTCACCCGCAGAAAGAACTACATAGCTGTAAGTACACCATAAAGCATCCTGTGCTACAGTAATTACTGTAGTAGAAGTAATTAGAGTTATTGTCCTTTATGTTGTCTGTGGTTTTAATTGATAAATGTGCTATGAGCAGTGTGGGACTGGGCAGTGCTGGCTGTGCAGTGTGTGAAGAGTTGGAATATTCAGTTCTGTAAGAATATCTTTACATTGGTTTAATGCAGTATTTGCCATTTCTGGAAGATGAGCAAAGAATGTTTGCTGTCATAAATGACACTGGAAGTTCAGGCAGATCTATCCCCCACTCCTCTGTCTGCAGGTCCAGATTTAATGCTCTGCACTGTGATGATCAGTTCTTCCCATACCCTGTGCCAACAGAAGCACATTTCATTTGGGCTCACAGCTTTCAAAAACAGTTGCAACTGTTTTCCTCCTTGTTTATTCACATAGAATCACCGCCCTTAAAGTATATTAGAAAGTTTCAAAGTAGATTAAACTACTTTTTCTAAAACCCTGAAAGCAAAAGGGAAAGAGGGAACATAGGCCTTGGTTTACACAGATGGAGTCTTAGAGATTCCAGTGACCCTTAACTAGACCAAAAGCAGAACATGTCCCACCCTTTGGTGTCAGCAGCACCACTGAGATCCAGCAGCACCTTCCGTGGTGTCTGTACAGTCAATACAGCCACTCTGAACCAGCACATCTCTAATAAATCATTTATTTCAAGGCTTGTCAAGCACAGAAACCACTAGTCCACCAATTTTCCTGCACAGAATAATGTAACTGACTGAAACACACATAGACAGATTGTGACTTGTATGGCCATCTACACATATTTAATAGTGTTGTATTATTTTAAGCTATTCTCAAGGAGTGAGATAAAGAAAAAGAAGTCAATATATATGCAGTGTTATTTTTACTAACTTGTCTCTTCTCTACCTCTTTAACAGAGTGGCCAGGTGTATTTCATTAACGATGGCGAGAAATACAACATTTTCGAATGGTTAACTCCACTTGTAGGTGCAATATATACTCATCTCCAAATACATTAATGGCTTTAACTTTATGCAACTCCAGCTTTTGAGGGCATGTTACATTCTGTATGTTTGCTCTGGGTGGGAGAGTTCCATGTGAAACTCTGAATGTGGGATTAACTCCTGTTTGAATTTCATTGTGATTAGCACTGTAACAAGGCCCACCTAAAATAGTGCATTAAAGCAACTGTTTTCCCTGAGAACAAAGGACCATCTGCACCAGTGTCCTGTTGTGAGCTGCTATTCCCTTCATTTTTGGGGATGCAGCTGTGAATGGTGACTACTTTGGGTAATGAACAATATAAATCTTAAGTTTTCATCTGTGATACACATTGTTTTCAAAATACCACTTTATTGTTAATGATAAGCTCAAACCCATAAATAAGTCATGATGTTAAATTAGGTATCAGCACACCAGGACATTTCAATCAATTATTATTATTTTTTTAAGATTAGTACTTAAAAATGACATAGTGTCTGCATGTAACATTGAACTGGAATCCCCTTAAAAATGAAAAATAGTACAAACAATAATTAATTTTTCTGTTTTATCAGTAAATATTTTCACAAATATTTTCTATATTGAAACTTTTACAACTTTAAAAACTTGTTTGACGTTTCTGGGTTTACCACTGTTTTTTGAATCTCTTTCAGTTTGAAAGATTAGGTTGCAGGAAGCCATGGATACGAATTCCAACTTGCTTAGTTTATGCATCAGGTAAAATATTTTATGAACATTTCTCTTTCCTGTCCATCCCACCCTCATTCCCAACTGTAATATAATGTTGGGGTTTTAAACTGCCCACAATTTCCATTTCATGTATAAAAATAATATACCATGGGCTCATCTAGTGTGCAGCAGTGTGAAGTTCAGCTCTGCACAGTATGTTGAAACCAGAACAAACTCTTACTTAAGTCTCACAAAAACAGGGTTTATGCAGGATGTAAGAGATTTATTGTTTTGTGGAGTTAATGGTGTAAGTATTAAAAGTTAAATCTAAAAGCCCATGACTTCATGAGGTTTGCTGAAGAGTGTCTGCTTTGCTACATGGGTAAATGTCTGCAGAATCAACCCCCATGTGCAGCTCAGAATTCCACTGAGTTCTCTGCTGTTGACACATTTGTTAGGAAGTCTCATGACTCTTTCATTATGCCCAACCCTCCAAACCCTCTTCCCACAAGGACAACAAATAAGATTAAATCCAGACCCTTGTGAGCAAATAGTCTGATGATGTTGGTAGTGGTGCCCTGAGCTGTCATGTCTGTGATGATCCTTCACAAGCACTTACAGTGTGAGATATGCCACAATAATCATGGCCAAGCAATTACTCTTCTTAACTCATGGAGAATTTTTTCCTTATGCAGCCACGGGAATGGAATACCTTTATCTGATACTGAAACCAATTGTTGAACTGTCCCCACTGCTGACCAGAAATGAGGTAAAGTTTGTGTTCCTAAACACCCCTTAATTCCCTTGGGATACATTCACGTTAATACTGAGCTACACTTTAAGTCAGTAGAAAGTAAAATCCACCCAGTGCTACTTCAGCTTCCAGTTTCCAGAGCAAATACATGTACAATTTAGGCACTATGCTTGTGCCATGATTTTTAAAAAGGTAAGAGCTTATGCTTGCAGCTGGGGAGAGGCTGCCCCAGCTCCTCCCTGCCAAGGGCCAGTATCCTGTATGGCTTTGGCCGGGCCCTTGGAGGCTCAGGGGTGGCTTTGATCTGCCCCCTGGGTACATAAACAAGGGAACCTTTGCAGAACATTTTTTGTGGATGTTTTCAAGTCTTACAGATTCTGATCTGCAGCTTTTCTTCCCTCTTTGGGTTTTCTCCTTTTGAATGAACAACAAAAATAATGTGATGTATGTGTATAAGGCATCTATGTGTGGGAGGGGTGTTTTACATTTCTTTTAACTGTGTCTTTGCTACAGTTTGCAGTTTGTTCCAATTGCCTATGTGTTCTCATTCCTTTCTATGTTGACTCCTTTACCCTGTAGGTACTGAACATTTCTGTAACTCACACATTTAGAATAGACAAGGCACGGGCTCAGCTGGGGTACAGGCCAAAGAAGTTTTTGTTTGCTGATTCCGTGGACCACTTCATTAAATGCAGACCAAAAGCCCAGGATCATCACATCCTCCTCAAAGTTTTGATTATTTTAATTGTTATTTTAAATTTGATCCTCCTTTCTTTTGGATTTTATGGCCTTTCAGTTTTGCATTTTTTTAAAGAAAAATGACACTGACTTGCATGAACTGCACATACTCGGTCACAGTATTGGCACCCAGATTATTCCAATCTTCACAGGAATTGCTGGCCAGTAAACAGGCAGCTATTTTTAGATTTACAAACAAAATTGAAATACTAGCTGTACTTGAGAAATTAAAATACAGTAAACAATTATAGCCAAATCACCGAAACAGACCAGAGTCAAGATTGTTGCCTCTATTTCACATTAAAAAACTAACTTTATGAATTGATTGCTGAGGTAAATGAGAACGTGCAGAAAGAGCTACAGCCAGCCTGCAATGCTTTACCAGTAAAGAAAACCGACTGAAATAAAAGACTGACCACAACTTCTGCCACAACTCACGACCACTATCTTGGGGAACAGAGGAACAAGCGAAGGACAGCCAGAACAGACCACTGTGAATAGCACACACGAGACTTCACACTGTGTGAATTGGTGAATTAGCCATATCACTGCATCGGAGGGACAATAAAAGTGTACTTCAAACTTTGCTGAAGTGTGTGTTGTGCCTCTGAACGCTCCTCCAGAACCGCTCCCTGCCCTGCCCCTGGTGCGGAGACATCTGTGGCAGCACCTCCTGTCAGTTCACAGCCTGGGGGGTACATGATGTTTTTCACGAGCCAGAACTGGGTATTTCAGTTAAATTGCAAGTGCTTTTATGTCTCAGCAGAGGAATCTGCCACTATGGGTTGCGTGGATCTTTGCACAGCTTCCTTCACCTCCTGTAGCTATTGAGGACAAAAACTAACAAGTTTAGTTGCTTCTCAGTTGAACTTCAGGTACAAGTTTGGTTTTGCACCAGATTTCTGAAGTACAGCAGTTACATTGAGCAAATCCCTACAGCAGCTCGAGTGAACAACGTGCTGTTTGAATTACTGTTCAGCTAAAATGGGCCCTGGTTCCCGCCCACCCGCCGCTCATGGGGGGAATTTATCACAGAAATCCCCTCCCCGTCTGCACCTTTTCCAGCCTGTAACATGGGCAGAGAACGATCAAGAGCACGATGCAAACAGGAGAGCGCTGGGAAAGGAGTAGGGATGAGACACCGAGGAATCACGCACTGGGGGTGTATAATCAGAGATGGATTTGAGAACTCTGGAGAAAGGTGAGAGCGCTGACACGTCCTCTCAGTTCAGGGAAGACAGCAAAGCCGAGGGAAAGGTGTGTGGGTCACGGGTGCAATAACCCAAACACAGTGAGGAAAGGCAGAACGTCCGAAAAGAGCATTTCTCATTTTATTTTACACGAAGAGGCGCACATGGAAGATACGCCCCTTCCCGGTACTTACCACAACGTCTATTACCGGATTTTCACGCCTGGGAGCGCAGCCGCCCCTGCCCGGGGGTGCCGGGCCCGGCCCGGCCGTGCCCTCGGGCCCCGCTCTGAGAGCGCCGAAAAGGAGCCGCCAGCGCGGCAGGGACAAAACAACTTGGCAGCGGTGGGATTCGAACCCACGCCATCGAAATGACTGGAGCCTAAATCCAGCGCCTTAGACCACTCGGCCACGCTACCGCCTGGCTGGTCTGCGCCCCGCCAGGCCCCTTTCAGCGGGGCGGCACCGCCGCTCTGCCCCCACAGCCCCTCGTGTTGCCCACCCGTGTCTGCGCCACCACAACGCCCTCGGACGCCCGCCCTGTGCGACGGCCGCGGCAGCTGCAGCGGGCACGGACTCGTCTTTCTGAGGCGGAGGTTCGGCGCCCGGGCCGCGCTCTGGGCCCCGCGGGGCTCCCAACAGGTGGCGCCGCTCGCACCTACAGCCCCGCGACCCCACACCCGCGGCCCCCCATCCCGCACCCGCTGCCCCCCACGCCCGCCCTCCCCCGGGGCCCAGCCGGACCCTGACCCTCACCCTGCTCTCCCTCCCCAGCAGCCCCGGCCGTCGGGCCGCGCCTCGGGGCAGTTCGCCTGCGGCCGGCACAGGCGGACACCTCGGGAAGGCGCTGCCGTGCGGCCCTTTTCCCGCAGCAACGGCAGCGGATCAGCCCCAGCTGGAGCTCGGGAGGGCTCTGCCCGGCGGCGCGGACCTGCCACCCCGGGGATGGCCTTGCCATGGTCACGGAGGGTCGCGGGCAGCTCGTCGCAGCTGCCAACGCAAGGCTGCACACGCCTCCCGGCCAGCAAAGGGGTCCGTCCTGCCCCACGCCAGGCCCTGCGCTGGTCTGAGGGGCGCGCTGTCTCCCACCCACCCCCACCGCAGCGCAGGTGTGCCCACAGAGCTGCCGGCTCGCTGTGCCTTCCCAGCCAGCTGCTCACTTGGCATCGCTGTGTGTCTCCAGCTGAACCATTCCCACCCAAACGGGAGGCACTGCCGCCTTTATCTCGATGCTGCTGAGCCTGAAGTGCAGCCAGGGCTGTCCCTGCACACCTCGAGTCCTGCCGCGGTGCTGCCTCGCTCACCTCCTGCTGCTGCTACTGCTGTGCTGAGCTCGGGCACGGGGCGAGCGGGAGCTTTTCCTGTCCACCTCCATGAGCAAGCTGGGTTTGGCAACCAGCGCCAGATTCCGGCTGTCACTGGTGAGTAGAAAGATAAATTCTAATATTCTGGGAGGCCTGACGGAGAAATTTGTTTAATTGCTTTGTGGACAGAGCTGAAAACATCAGGACTAAATGCCATGCAATTAAAACAATATGAAGAAATTATATCTACTATTGCACTTCTTATAGGAAGTCATGAACGGGTGCTCCAGGAAGTTTTATGCACGTGTGTTACATGACCAGCTGGATGTACCTTTTAAGACAGGACTCACAGGCACAAATTGTCACAGGATTAATTGGTTTATTTACAAAGTCAGTTCTTTAATCTGGCTTTTCAAATGTATGCAAACCAAAAGTGCTCTGAAAGTCAGTATTATGTGGGGTGTGCTTTCCTTTTTCCATTGCAAAATGACTGTTACCTAGAAAAACAATGTGTAAGGGGACCCTCATTTAACATGGGCATACTGGAGCTTCACAAGCTACAGTGCTCTTGGAAAAAAATATATGCAAAGCTGAACATACTCAATGAAAGAATAACATACTAGACTTGCAGGTCACTATTTTCCTAGGCTGCCATTTCAAATTTTTTAGTATTTTCAAACAAAAAAATAAATGTGAGTCAAAGTCTTTCAGTGTTAAGGATATAATAGGCAATGTATAAACAGAAAACTAAAACTAGAAGATAGAGCATGTCTAGGCCGATACCTGATTTCAGCATACATCTTTAGTATTTCATCAAACACTTCATCATCACTGATTGTTCTTTTAAGAAAATGTTATAGAGCATGGAAGAGAAGCCCCAGGTTTAAATCTGAAAATAGGTATGCCCTTGCATCAGAACTGGCTTATTTAAAAGCGTGAGACATGTAGTTTGAGAGGGTATATCCTAACTATGTTCCTAATAGAGCAGAACAGTCTCCATGAGGATTTATGACATAATACAGCCGTGTGCTGCTGAGTTCCTTTTAGTGCAAACAGTGCTGAGTATTTGCCTGAGTTTAAAGCCAGCTGCTCTCGTGACTTGTGCAGTTGTGCTCACCAATAACAGTATTCCACTGTTATCAGTTGCCTGCCGTAGCAGGTGGTGACTTTTAAGCCATTATCAACACATTTTCATGCAGTGGGAATCAGACATCTGGCTTCCACTGGGCCTTCGGAATTCATTTGAAGAGTCTGTGCTGTTCCCAGGCCCTGCCATGAGGCATCACTGTGCCAGCCCTGCTGGCTGCTGCTCTCCCCAGGCTGCTCAGCTGGGCTGCCCACACAATGAGAAAGGGGGAGATGCAAGTTTTGGTGCTGATGGGGAAAATGTGCTCAGTTTTTGATAATTATTAATATTTACCACCATGATTTGCAGCTGGGAGATAACAGGAGGTTTTTCTGTACAACCACAAATGTGAACATGTTTAATTTGAGCAAAAGGTCTGCAGGAATTTGAGGGTACCCAGAAATGTGCCTGTAGGAAGCAGCATTAAATGAGGGTTCAGTGAAATTTCACCTTTCCATTCTCAAATGAAGGCTGCACCCTCAGCATGGTGCTGGAAACTGCCAACAAAATTCCAAGCACCCTCAAATTGCAGTCAGCATTCCTGCACACACGTCCTGCTCCCTCCAGTCCCCAAGCTAACTTATGTAAGTAGTGGTGATGGCAGGTGGGTGTTCCTGGCAGAGAGTCAGAGCATCTGCTCTGTGTATTTTTAATTAAATATTGGTAATCTTCCCCTTGAAGATTATCTCAGCACTAGCACTAGTGTTTCTCTGTTGTGTTCCTCTGTGGAGAGTGCAGGGATTGTGCATTTTTCAGTCTGTGACACCACAGGAGACCGTCTGTCTGTCAGGAAGGACGTGCTCACATATTCCAGTGCCGGTTCTGTAACCCCTGCTCAGGGTAAAAAGCACTAATGAGGATTATTTACATGAATAAGAGATTGAACAGCAGTAAAAAAGGCAGACTCTTTGCAGGGTGCCAAGTAATACAATTAAGCCAGAACTTATTTACAATAATTTCCATGTAACTCATGAAAGGATAAAGAGTTTTGTTTCTATTTTCCACAAATTCTAGCTTGAGGAAAAGCTTAAACATGGACATTTTCAGCTTAGAAAGCCAGTATTTTAGGAAGAACACAAATGTGAGTGCTTTGAGGAAATGTAGTCTTCAGAACTTGAAATTTGGTGCATAATCCTGACATTTATGATGGGGAAATGTGCAATTATGCCGTTTAATTTAGCTGGGCTGCACACAGGTCCGCAGTCGCTGCCCCCGCTGCTCCCCGTGCTGCCCTCGGGGCTGCCGAGCGGCGGGGCCTTCCCGAGCCGGGACACCCCGGGAGCACAAACAACGGGAATTCGGGTGCCGCTCCGCCCCCGGGAGCCCCCACCGCCAACACCTACCGGTGCTGTTTGGGCGGGGCTTCTCCCCACATTTTCACCTGTTTTCTCACAGGAATAAAGTGTCTGGCAGTGTCCCCGCGTCACCCTGGGGTGAGGTGGCCGCTGAGGGGAGCGGGAGGGCGGTGAGGGGCGGCCCTTCCCTCAACGGGGCGGTTCTGCTGCCCCATTCCAGAGTCCTTGCCCGGGGGCGGTTCTGCTGCCCGATTGTCGCCTTCTTCCCAGAGCGGGGCGGTCTGCTGTCCTATTCCACCCTCCTTCTCTCAGCGGGGCGGTTCTGCTGCCCGACTGCCGCCTCCTTTCCCCGGGGCGGGTCCACAGCCCGCCTCCCTCCGCAGAGCGGGGCGGTTCTGCTGCCCGATTCCAGCCTTCTTCTCCGGGCGGGGCGGTTCTGTTGCCCGATTCCAGCCTTCTTCTCCGGGCGGGGCGGTTCTGTTGCCTGATTCCAGCCTTCTTCTCCGGGCGGGGCGGTTCTGCTGCCCGCCTGCCGCCTCCTTCACCCGGAGCGGTCCGTGCCCGCCTCACTCCGGCGGAGCGGCTTCTCCTCCCGCTCCCGCAGCGGGCACGGCGGGCTCGCTCCGCGCTCTGCAGGGTTCTGTGTCTGCGCTGTCTGACCCGGTAGGTGCGGGGCCGGGCCCGGCGGGGCTGGGAAGCTGCCCCGGGCTGTCCGCGGAGCGTGGAACGGGCGGGTTTAATTGCGGGGAATGAAATGAACAGCGCGGTGGTTCGAGCCTGCCAAAGGCCGGCGGCCAAGCCTCTGCGCTGGCCTAAAAATAATCTAGTACATGGTCGCGTACACCTGGAGTTCAGCGTTTCGCCCGTGTGTTTGTGCAGGACAGTGCACGCAATTCTGGTGCATGCCGCTAAAAGCCCCGAGTGGCGTTTGTGGCAGTGGAGCAGCTCACGTGTGCGGGCAGAGCTGTGGACACCCCGCAGCCCGGACAGCCTGAGCGGCCCCAGCGCTGCTCCTGCCTGCATGGCTTTTCAAATGCCTCGATACACATGAGGCATGGGCTTAATTAATACCGTGGGGTACGGAGCAAATGCTTAGAAAAAGTCATCGATAGGTAATTTCCCGGTGTATTTAAAGCCAGTTGAAATGACAGGGCTATTAATGGCAAGGGAAGGGCATTTTAAAGTTGTATTGAAAGTTCCTTTTCTGCCCTTTTTATATGCCCGTCTTTTGGGTACTGTAACATAGTATTTATTTGCATGTTTGGCAGAAGCATAGACTTGAATCAGAAAGGGTTCCTGTGCTTCACTGCTTGTAGCTCTTAAAAGCCATTTTGTGTTTGAAGCCTCACTATATTTCCTTGCACAGGATTTTGGGTCTCAAATGCTTCACACTCTGAACTGGTGCAGACAAACTCACCCATTTGCTTCATGAATTTTGCATCGTTGCTCTCTAACACTCAGGCTCATGAAATCATTATCCCAGCTGTGCTTGCAGGCAAACTGAGTGTGATTTGTGCCATGGTGTTTGCAGTAGTGACGCACTGGAAGGGACCTGCAGGAAAGCTGCTCATTAGAAGATCTGTCCTTGGTAAGACAAGGTTTTCAAAGGTAGACAGGTGAGATATCTCTGGGTTTTTTATCTTGTTTTTGGTCACAGGTCTTATCTAGACTCACAAAACCTGTTTTCTTGCAGTGTGGTGCAGATGAGAATTGACATTTGCTTTGTGAGGGTCAGTTGGGTGTTTGGAACACACAGTAGTTCATAGTGTGCTACAGGACATTAACGTAGCTAGAGCTAGTGGGGTTGTTCTGGACCACGTTATGTAACTGTCTGTAGTTCATAAAGGAAATAATACTTTCTAAGTTGCACAGTCTGTAATTGCTTAGATTAAATTTTTAATCAGTATTTTAAAAGAATGTCAATCTGCAAGGTGATTTCTCTCTTTTAAGAAAAAACTGCTGGTTACTCTTTCAGGTGTCGTGCTAAATGGCTTTAGCTGATGTGGTATTAAACCAAAAAGGATTTAGTATTACACCAGAGATAGCCGGGTCATTCTTATTTTAATGCTTCTCTACAAGAGAAGCTGGGACTTCAGTTACAGGGCGGTTCCTGTGCCCCTGTCCTGTGCTGAAGAGGTGCAGAGGGCTGTGTCTGAGCTGAAATGTTGGGTTAGGAATTGCTGGAGATGCTCCAGTTGTCCCTTCTGTTAATGACTGGAGAAGTCCTATAACACACGTCTTTGGGATGAATTAAGGCAAGTTTAGATTCTGAGGCAGCTGTGGGGGCTTTTTAAAAAGTCCCACCAACCCAACAGTGCTTTGTAACAACAGGCACCTTGCAAGAAAGAAGTCATGTTTTGACAGCACTGTCAAAACATGTGATGTGGATTTTCCCCTCTGTTGATCTGTGCTCACATATTCACGGGGCTTGGCAGCACAGTGAGTTGTCCTTGCAACTCACCTGCCCTTCCTGGTCGTGTGGCTCTTGAGTTTAAAGACAAGAGAAAGAAAAATACTTGAAACCGGTATTGGGAAAACACAAAAATTAATAGAGACTTGAGCAGATATGATAAGTGACTGTATTTCAAATTATCTTCACTTTTGAATCCCATAGTAGAATGTTGATTAAAAAATGGAATAAATTTTCAAAGTGGATTGGAGTGGGTAGGTGTAAATTATGGGTTGTGTGTGAATATGCAGGCTTGGTTCAGTGCAGTCTGAATCTCCTTGTTGCTTAGCCCTAGGAAAGCTTCTGTAATGGATATTATAGATTAAATGGTCAAAATACAGCAGCACTAGTAACAGCAATTCCTAGAAGGTACAACTTTACGCCATAATGCAATGGGATGAAGCATAGGCTTTTTTGTAAGACTTTTCATCAAACTATTAGGTTTAGAGCAGTGTTTGTGTAGTTTAAAGCTTGGTTATTGGATTTGTTTTAAAGAGTGTGTTATATGAGGATTGGTTTTAGTGCACACTTCCAAAGTAAACACCACAAGTACTTCACAAGAAATGCAGTTCCAAGAAAAACTGAGAGACTTTTACAAACACCATTAGCTTTAAATAGAAGCTGATTTTTTGTGTGACAATGTTTGGTTTGCACAGCAAGTCACAGGAATCATGTTTGCACTTAGTGCTGCACAAACCTGTATTCCTGTCGCTGCTACTTCTCAGGCCACCGTGGGCCCCTGCGGCTCTGTCGGTGTGTGTGTGCCAGCAGAGCTGGAGTGAGTACAGGGCAGCAGTTGTGGGTGAGGAGGCTGTGCTGGATCCTGGATTAGTCATGTCCTTGGAGCATCGTTTGGCATGTGCTGTGTGTGTGCTGACAGGCAGCACAGGGTAACCTCAGATATTTGTTACATAGTTATGATTGTGGTAAAAGCGGTGGTGGCTGAGGGTGCCTTCCCCTGTCCCCTGCCAGAAATGACAGCTCTCAGTTTTTGCTAGAGGAGCAGGTTACATGAGCACTCCAAAGCTGCTCCAGGGCAAAGTGAGGTGAGGTGGCTCAGACCTCCCCCAGCAGTGGTTTTGCACAGCTATTGCTGCCTCATGGAGGGCTGGGTTTGCCTGTGTTGCTGGCTGAGATGTGGGAATGCTGCATCCATTGGAAAGGCAGGAACCAACACGATGACGTTGCTGGTGAAAGCTGCCATATGTTACAGCACTGTTTCTGTGGTGATCATTTCTCAGTAACTGTGGGGTAAGGTCTGCAGCTATGCATACTGCTGTGGGAGTGCATTTGTCTTCCTGTTTCTTGGAGGAAGAAGGCTGAATATGTAAAGGGCTGAAGAATAACAGTGAAGCAAAACTGAAACCCCTGTTTTATGGTTGTTTTATTAGGCTAGCTGTGTGAAAATCTCTGATTTTGCTAGTCAAGTGAAGAACTAAACAAAGTGACACTTAGAAGTGTCTGTTTTAAATAACGTGCTGTTGCTCAGCCAGCTTCGGGGCTAAATTTTATAAATTCTCACTAATCCTCTGTTTGGTAGGTGCCAATATTTTCAGAGTATCTATGTAAACTTCCACTTCTTCCAAGGGCTTAGATCATTCCTCCACCTCATTTTTCTGCAGTGTGCTGCACTTT